>NC_143130.1:166549846-171689846 GCF_059928025.1 Delphinapterus leucas
TAAAATCAAATCCCATGGCTGCTAGGTGGGTGACTCACAAACTGGAGAACATTTATACCACAGAGGTCCACCCACTGTAGTGAAGGTTCTGAGCCCCATGTCAGGCTTCCCAACCTGGAGGTCCGGCAACAGGAGGGGGAATTCCTAGAGAATCAGACTTTGAAGGTTGGTGGGATTTGATTGCAGGACTTCGACAGGACTTGGGGAAGCAGGGACTCCACTCTTGGAGGACACGCACAAAGTAGTGTGTGCATCAGGACCCAGGGAAGGGAGTGGTGACCCCATGGGAGACTGAACCGGACCTACTTTCTAGTGTTGGAGGGCCTCCTGCAGAGGTGGGGGGAGGCTGTGGTGCACTGCAGGGACAAGGACGCTGGCAGCGTAACTTCTGGAAAGTACTCCTTGGCGTGAGCCCGCCCAGAGTCTGCCATTAGCCCCACCAAAGAGTGGGTAGGCTTCAGGACTGGGTCACCTCAGGCCAAACAACCAACAGGGAGGGAACCCAGTCACACCCATCAGCACAAAAGTGGATTAAAGTTTTACTGAGCTCTGCCCAACAGAGCAACATCCAGCTCTGCCCACCAACACTTCTCCAATCAGGAAGCTTGCACAAGCCTCTTAGAGAGCCTCATCCACCAGAAGGCAGACAGCAGAAGCAAGAAGAACTACAATTCTTCAGCCTGTGGAACGAAAACCACAATCACAGGAAGACAGACAAAATGAAAAGGTAGAGGACTATGTCCCAGATGAGGGAACAAGATAAAACCCCAGAAAAACAAGGAAATGAAGTAGAGATAGGTAACCTTCCAGAAAAAGAACTCAGAATAATGACAGTGAAGATGATCCAGGACCTCGGAAAAAGAATGGAGGAAAAGACCGAGAAGATGCAAGAAATGTTTAACAAAGACCTAGAAGAATTAAAGAACAAACACCTAGAAGAATTAAAGAGCAAACAAACAGAGATGAACAGTAACTGAAATGAAAAATACAATAGAAGGAATCAATAGCAGAATAACTGAGGCAGAACGGATAAGTGACCTGGAAGACAGAATGGTGGAATTCACTGCCCTGGAAGAGGAGAAAGAAAAAAGAATGAAAAGAAATGAAGACAGCTTAAGAGATCTCTGGGACAACATTAAATGCACCAACATTCGCATTATAGGGGTCCCAGAAGGAGAAGAGAGAGAGAAAGGACCCGAGAAAATATGTGAAGAGATTACAGTCGAAAACTCCGCTAACATGGGAAAGGAAATAGCCACCCAAGTCCAGGAAGTGCAGAGAGTCCCAAGCAGGATAAACCCAAGGAGAAACATGCGGAGACACACAGTAATCAAACTGACAAAAATTAAAGACAAAGAAAAATTATTAAAAGCAACAAGGGAAAAACAACAAATAACATACAATTAACATACAACACATGACAAATAACATACAAACGTACATTTGTCATATAAAAATGACAAATAACATACAACAGCTGATTTCTCAGCAGAAACTCTACATGCCAGAAGAGAGTGGCATGATTTATCTAAAGTGATGAAAGGGAAGAACCTACAAGCAAGATTACTCTACCTGGCAAGGATCTCATTCAGAGTTGACAGAGAAATCAAAGGCTTTACAGACAAGCAAAAGCTAAGGGAATCCAGCACCACCAAACCAGCTCTACAAAAAATGCGAAAGGAACCTCTTCTCTAAAGGGGAAACACAAAAGAAGAAAAGAACCTATAAAAACAAACCTGAAACAATTAAGAAAATGGTAACAGGAACATACATATCAATAATTACCTTAAACGTAAATGGATTAAATGCTCCAACCAAAAGACAGAGGCTTGTTGAATGGATACAAAAACAAGACCCATATATATGCTGTCTACAGGAGACCCACTTCAGAACTAGGGACATATACAGAATGAAAGTGAGGGGATGGAAAAAGATATACCATGCAAATGGAAATCAAAAGAAAGCTGGAGTAGCAATACTCATATCAGATAAAATAGACTTTAAAATAAAGAATGTTACAAGAGACAAGGAAGGACACTACATAATGATCAAGGGATCAATCCAAGAAGAAGATATAACAATTATAAATATATATGCACCCAACATAGGAGCACCTCAATACATAAGGCAAATGCTAACAGCTATAAAAGAGGAAATCAACAGTAAAACAATAATAGTAGGGGACTTTAACACCTCATTTACACCAATGGACAGATCATCCAGACAGAAACTTAATAAGGAAACACAAGCTTTAAAGGACACAATGGACTAGATAGATTTAACTGATAATTATAGGACAGTCCATCCGAAAACAGATTACACTTTCCTCTCAAGTACACACAACACATTCCAGGATAGATCACATCTTGGGTCAAAAATCAAGCCTCACTAAATTTAAGAAAACTGAAATCATATCAAGCATCTTTTTGACCACAATGCTATGAGATTAGCAATTAATTACTCGGAATAAAACATAAAAACCACAAACACATGAAGGCTAAACAATACGTTACTAAATAACCAAGAGATCACTGAAGAAATCAAAGAGGAAATTAAAAAATACCTAGAGACGAATGACAATGAAAACATGATGATCCAAAACCTATGGGATGCAGCAAAAGCAGTTCTAAGAGGCAAGTTTATAGCAATACAACCCTACCTCAAGAAACAAGAAAAATCTCAAATAAACAATCTAACCTTACACCTAAAGGAACTAGAGAAAGAAGAACAAACAAAACCCAAAGTTAATAGAAGGAAAGAAATCATAAAGATCAGAGCAGAAATAAATGAAACAGAAACCAAGAAAACAACAGCAAAGATCAATAAAACTAAAAGGTGGTTCTTTGAGAACATAAAATTGATAAAACTTTAACCAGACTCTTCAAGAACAAGCCGGAGAGAACTCAAATCAATAAAATTAGAAATGAAACAGGAGAAGTTACAACAGACACTGCAGAAATACAAAGCATCCAAAGAGACTCCTACAAGCAACTCTATGCCAATAAAATGGACAACCTGGAAGAAACGGACAAATTCTTAGAAAGGTAAAACCTACCAAGGCTGAACCAGGAAGAAACAGAAAACATGAAAAGACCAATCACAAGCACTGAAATTGAAACTGATTTAAAATCGTCCAACAAACAGAAGTCCAGGACCAGATGGCTTTACAGGTGAATTCTATGAAACATTTAGAGAAGAGCTAACACCCATCTTTCTCAAACTCTTCCAAAAAATTGCAGAGGCAGGAACACTCCCAAACTTATTCTACGAAGCCACCATCACCCTGATACCAAAACCAGACAGAGATACTACAAAAAAAGAAAATTACAGACCGGTATCTCTGATGAATATGGACGCAAACATCCTCAACAAAATACTAGCAAACAGAATCCAACAATACATTAAAAAGGATCATACACCATGATCAAGAGGGATTTATCCCAGGTATGCAAGAATTCTTCAATATATGCAAATCAGTCAATGTGATACACCATATTAACAAATTGAAGAATAAAAACCATATGATCATCTCAATAGATGCAGAAAAAGCTTTTGACAAAATTCAACACCAATTTATGATAAAAACTCTCCAGAAAATGGGCACAGAGGGAACATACCTCAACATAATAAAGGCCATATATGACAAACCCACAGCAAACATCATCCTCAATGGTGAAAAACTGAAAGCATTTCCTCTAAGATCAGGAACAAGACAAGGATGTCCACTCCCGCCACTGTTATTCAACATAGTTTTGGAAGTCCTAGCCACGGCAATCAGAGAAGAAAAAGAAATAAAAGGAATCCAAATTGGAACGGAAGAAGTAAAACTGTCACTGTTTGCAGATGACACGATGCTGTACATAGAGAATCCTAAAGATGCCACCAGAAAACTACTAGAGAGCTAATTAATGAACCTGGTAAAGTTGCAGGATACAAAATTAATGCACAGAAATCTCTTGCATTCCTATACACTAACAATATAAGATTAGAAAGAGAAATTAAGGAAACAATCCCATTCACCACTGTAACAAAAAGAATAAAATACCTAGGAATAAACCTACCTAAGGAGGTAAAAGGCCTATACTAAGAAAACTATAAGACACTGGTGAAAGAAATCAAAGATGACACAAACAGATGGAGAGATATACCATGTTCTTGGATTGGAAGAATCAATATTGTTAAAATGACTATACTACCCAAAGCAATCTACGGATTCAATGCAATCCCTATCAAATTACCAATGGCATTTTTCACAGAACTAGAACAAAAAATCTTAAAATTTGTATGGAGACACAAAAGACCCCGAATAGCAAAAGCAATCTTGAGGGAAAAAAACAGAGCTTGGGGAATCAGACTCCCTGATTTCAGGCTATACTACAAAGCTACAGTAATCAAGATAGTATGGTACTGGCACAAAAATAGAAACACAGATCAATGAAACAGGATAGAAAGCCAGAGATAAATCCACACACCTATGGTCAACTAATCTATGACAAAGGAGGCAAGGAGTTACAATGGAGAAAAGACAGTCTCTTCAATAAGCGGTGCTGGGAAAACTGGACAGCTACATGTAAAAGAATGAAATTAGAACACTCCAAAACACCATATACAAAAATAAACTCAAAATGGATTAAAAACCTAAATGTAAGACCAGACACTATAAAACTCTTCGAGGAAAACATAGGAAGAACACTCTTTGACATAAATCACAGCAAGATCTTTTTTGACCCACCTCCTAGAGTAATGGAAATAAAAACAAACAAACAAATGGGACTTAATGAAACTTAAACGCTTTTGCACAGAAAAGGAAACCATAAACAAGACGAAAAGACAACCCTCAGAATGGGAGAAAATATCTGCAAACGAATCAACGGACAAAGGATTAATCTCCAAAATATAGCAACAGCTCATGCAGCTTAATCTTTTTTTTTTTTTTTTTTTTTTGCGGTACGCGGGTCTCTCACTGCCGTGTCCTCTGCCGTTGCGGAGCACAGGCTCCGGATGCACAGGCTCAGCGGCCATGGCCCACTGGCCCAGCCGCTCCACGGCATGTGGGATTCCCCCGGACCGGGGCACGAACCCGCGTACCCTGCATCAGTAGGTGGACTCTCAACCACTCACCACCAGGGAAGCCCATGCAGCTTAATCTTCAAAAAAAACAAACAACCCAATCAAAAAATGGGCAGAAGACCTAAATAGACATCTCTCCAAAGACGACATACAGATGGCCAAGAGGCACATGAAAAGCTGCTCAACATCACTAATTATTAGAGAAATGCAAATCAAAACTACAATGAGCTATCAACTCACACCAGTTAGAATGGGCATCATCAGAAAATCTACAAACAACAAATGCTGGAGAGGGTGTGGAGGAAAGGGAACCCACTTGCAGTGTTTGTGGGAATGTAAATTGATACAGCCGCTATGGAGAACAGTATGGAGGTTCCTTAAAAAACTAAAAATAGAATTACCATATGACCTAGCAATCCCACTACTGGGCATATACCCAGAGAAAACCATAATTCAAAAAGACACATGCACCCCAATGTTCATGGCAGCACTATTTACAATAGCCAGGTCATAGAAGCAACCTAAATGCCCATCAACAGATGAATGGATAAAGAAGATGTGGTACATATATACAATGGAGTATTACTCAGCCATAAAAAGGAACAAAACTGGGTCATTTGTAGATAACATGGACGGACCTAGAGACTTTCATACAGAGTGAAGTAAGTCAGAAAGAGAAAAACAAATATCGTATATTAATGCATGTGTGTAATCTAGAAAAATGGTACAGATGAACCAGTTTACAAGGCAGAAATATAGACACCGATGTAGAGAACAAAGGTATGGACACCAAGGGGGGGAAGTGGGGGTGGTGGTGGTCATGGTGGTGGGATGAAATGTGAGACTGGGATTGATATATATACACTAATATGTATAAAGTAGATAACTAATAAGATCCTAAGATAACTAATAATAAAAAATAAACAAATTTTTTAAAATGCAATACCATTACATTAGCACCAAAAATTGAAATACTTAGGTATAAATCTAACAAAATAGATACAAAACCTATATGAGGAAAACCACAAAACTCTGATGAATGAAGTCAAAGAAGAACCAAATAAATGAAGAGATATTCTATGTTCATGGATAGGAAGACTCAGTACCACCAAGATCTCAGTTCTTCCCAACTTATCTGCATGTTGGAGGAGGTCATTGAGAGGGCATGACCACTGGTTGATCTGAGAAATGGACCCAGGCAATCAGAGGCTCCTTACCCTCTCCGTGGGATGTCCATTCTGCCCACTGTTCTCATACAAGGAGCCACTTCAAGGACACAGCCTTGAGAAAGTAATGTGCTATTGAGACCATCTGGACTATATACATGACTGAACCCCATTAAGGTCTCTAGATAAATGCTTAAGATTCTGGCGGGTGGGTACGGAGATCTACTTGTCACACAGCTGCCCAAGACATGCCTTGTATGTAAGTTCCCTTGTTTATTAAAACTGCCACCTTCCAAACTGGAGTGGTCTGCCTTTCTTCAGTCCCTCATTGCCCTCTATGTATGGGGGCCAGTTCAGAATTTCACTCAGGGAACTCGTGAGGTTGTGAACCAACAATGCAATCTCAATCAAAATCCCAGCAAGTTATTTTATGGATATCAACAAACTGGTTCTAAAGTTGACATGGAGAGGCAAAAGACCCAGAAAAGCCAACACAATATTGAAGAGGAAAAACAAAGTTGGAAGACTGACACTACCCAACTTCAAGACTTACTATGAAGCTATAGTAATCAAGACAGTATGGTACTGGGGGAGTGGCCAAGATGGCAGAGTCAGAAGACCCTGAGCTCACCTCCTCCCATGGCACACCAAAATTACAACTATTTACACAGGAACTATTGATGAGAAAGAAGGGAATACTAACAGAAAAGATCTTCTACAACTAAATATACAATGAAGGAACCACAATGAGATGAGTAGGAAGGGTGGAGATGTGGCAGAGTCAAGATCCACAATCCCAGGTGGATGACCCACAAACAGGAGGATAATTACAACTGTAGAGGTTCAGCCCAAGGAGCCAGTGGTCTGAGCACCATATCAGGCTCCCCAGCCTAGGGGCTTCTGCACTGGGAAGATGAGCCCCCAGAACGTTGGCTTTGAAGGCTAGTGGGGCTTACTTTTGGGAGAGCCAGAGGATTGTGGGAAGAGACTCCACTCTTAAAGGGCACACACAAAATCGCACACACTTCAGGAGGACCCAGGGCACAAGCAATAATTTGAAAGAAGCCTGGGTCAGACTGACCTACTGATCTTGGAGAGCCTCCCAGAGAGGCAGAAGGCAACTGGAGCTTATCTTGGGGACAAGACAAAGGTAGCAGTCATTTGGGGGAGGCTGTTCTACTACATGGACGCTGGTGCTGGCAAACACCATTTCTGAACCTTCCTTCTAGCTTATTAGTGTCAGGACCCAACCCTACCCACTAGCCTTTCAGCACCAATACTGGAATGCCTCAGGCCAAGTAACTAGCTGAGCAGAGACACAGCCCCATCCACCAGCAGGCTTGCTGCCTTAAGGTCCCCTGAGCCACAGTCACCCTGGGACCCAACACTGTTTACCAGAGGGCCCGGGACCCGGCCATGCACACCAGTGGGCAGCACTAGCCCCAGAACCAGCCTCACCCACCAGAGGATAGGCAACAGTCCCAGGATACCCTGGGCTCCGGCCCCAGCCACCAGTGGGCAGAAACACAAACTCTGGGACCCCCAGCTCTGCCCACCCGTGAACAGGCACTAGCCTGGAATCCCCTGGGCCTCTGCCCTACCCAGTAGCAGGCCGACACCAGCTCTGCAACACCTAGGCCTTGCAGCCAGAGACCCCAGGACCTAGCCCTGCCACCAGCTGACTGATAGCAGCTCCAAGACACTCTGGACCCCTCAGCCAGCTGTCCCAGGATCTAGCTCCTCTCACCAGTGGGCCAACACAAGCTTTGGGACACCCCAGACCCTGAAGCCAGCTATGTCTGGAACTGGCCCCACCTACCTGCAGGCCGACACTATATCTGGAAGACCCCAGCACCATACCCACTCCAGAACCCAGCTCCAACCACCAGTGGGCTAGCACTAGCCCCAGGACCACTGGGCCACAGTCAGCAGCCTCATGACCCAGACCTGCCCACCAGTGGCCAGCATCCTCTACACAAGGCAGTGCCTGGCAACTAACTGGAGTGTGGACCAGCCACACCTACCAGACTCCCATAGTAGTCAGTGTGCCACAAGACAAGGACCCACACAGCCCACACAGCAGGCACCCCCTAGAGCATACAGCTCTGGTGACCAGGGGGGATTGTGCTGTTAGGGTGCAGAAGAACTAAGTGACAGGAAATAGGCAATTTACTTTATAGAGAGTTCAAAGTAGTAACTGGGTGAACAGAGTGAGAAGTTAAAAGTTTCTAACAAAGAGTTTAAAAATATAAAGAAAAACCAAGCAGAGCTGAAGAATACAATAACTGAAATGGAGAAATACACTAGAAGGAATCAACAGATTAAATGATACAGTGGAATGGATCTGTGAGCTGGCAGACAAAGTGGTGGAAATCACTTAAGCTGAACAGAAGAAAGAATAAAAAGAAATGAGGACAGCTTAAGAGACCTCTGAGACATCAAGCATACTAACATTTGAATTATAGGGGTCCCAGAAGGAGAAGAAAGAGAGAAAGTGGCAGGGAACATATCTGAAGATATAATAGCTGAAAACTTCCCTAACCTGGAGAAGGAAACAGACATCCAGGTCCAGGAAGCACAGAGAGTCCCACAGAGAATCAATCCAAAGAGGACCACACCAAGACATAAAAATTAAAGATAGAGAATGTTAAAAGAAGCATGGGAAAAGTAGCAATTTATGTACAAGGGAACTCCCATAAGGCTATCAGCTGACCTTTCAGCAGAAACTCTGTAGGCCAGGAGGGAGTGGCATGATATATTTAAAGTGATGAAAGGGATAAATCTACAACCAAGTATACTCGACCTGGTAAAGCTTGTGTTCAGATTTTATGGAGAGACCAAAAGTTTTATGGACAAGCAAAAGCTAAAAGAGTTCAGCACCACTAAACCAGCTTTACAAGAAATGTTAAAGGGACAACTCTAAGTGAAAAAGAAAAGGCTACAACTAGAAAGATGAAAATTGTGAAAGGAAAAAAATCTCACTGGTAAAGACAAATATACAGTAAAGGTAGTAAATCAGCCATAGTAAGAAGATTAAAAGACAGAAGTCATAAAATCATCTATATCTGCAATAAGTAGTTAAGGGATACACAAAAGATATAAAACAAAAGATGTAAAATATGATGTCAAAAACAGTAAACATGCGGAGGGAGGGTAAAAATGCAGGGTTGTTAAAGTGAGTTTGAACTTAAGAGATCAGTAACTTCAAGTAATCATACATACACATGCGCGCACACACACACATGCACAGAATGCTATGTACAGTGTGGGGAATATAGTCAATAACTATGTAGTATCTTTGTGTGGTGACACATATTAACTAGACTTATCATGGTGATCATTTTGAAATGTATAGAAATATCAAATCACTATGTTGTGTAACAGAAACTAACATAGTATTGCAGGTCAATTATACTTCAAAAACAAACAAACTCACAGAAAAAGAGATCAAATTTCTGGTTACCAGAGGCGGGGGGGTGGGGGGGAATTGGATGAAGGTGATCAAAAGACACAAACTTCCACTTATAAGATAAATAAAACTTAATAAAATTTGAAGGAAAAAAAGACAATATGGTATTTGCAAAAGAGTAGGCAAAATATACCAATGGAACAGAATACAGAGCCCAGAAATAGACCCCTATAAATATAATCAACTGATCTTTGACAAAGGAGCAAAGGCAATACAATGGAGCAAAGATAGTCTCCTTCAACAAATAGTGCTGGAACAACTGGACATCTACATGTAAAAAGTGAATCTAGACAGAGACCTTATACCTTTCAAAAAAATTAACTCAAAATGAATCAGAGACCTAAATGTTAAACTGTAAAATTCCTGGAAAACATAGGAGAAAACCTAGATGACCTTGGTTTTGGTGATGCCTTTTTAGTTGTAACATCAAACACAGGATCCATGAAAGAAATAACTGATAAGCTGGACTTCATTAAAATAAAAAACTTCTGCTCTGTGAAAGACAATGTCAAAGACAATTGTCAATCCAGACAATACAATATTATTCAGCACTAAAGAAATGAGCTATCAAGCCAAGAAAAGGCATGGAGGAACCATAAATACATATTACTAAGTGAGAGAAGGCCATCTGAAAAGGCTACATACTATATGACTCCAACCATATGACATTCTGGAAGAGGCAAAACTACAGAGTCAGTAATTACATACACTACCATGCATAAGATAGATAGCTAGTGAGAACCTGCTACAAAGCACAGGAAGCTCTGCTCGGTGCTCTGTGATGACCTAGATAGGTGGAATGTGGGGGTGGGAAGGAGGTCCAAGAGGCAGGGGATATATGTATACATATAGCTGCTTCACTTCACTGTAGAGCAGAAACTAATACAACACTGTAAAGCAATTACACTCCAATTTAAAAAAAGGAAAAAAAAATCAGTTGTTGCAGGGAGGGGCAGTATGTGAACAGGCAGAGCAGAGGATTTTTAGGGCAGTGAAAATACTCTGTATGATACGATAATGATGGATATATGTCATTAAACATTTGTTCAATCCCATAGAATGTACAACACCAAGAGTGAACCCTAAGGTAAACTATAAACTTTGAGTGATTATGATGTGTCAATATAGGTTCTTCTTTGGATAAAATGTACCATTCTGGTGAACGATGTTGATAATGGGGAGGCAATGCATGTGTGGGGGCAGCAGAATATAGGAAATCTGCACCTTCCTCTCACTTTTGCTGTAAACCTAAAACTGCTCTAAAAAAATAAAGTCTTAAAGTCTTATGATACATGTATCATAAAGACTTCAAAAAAACTAATCTAAAACACAATAGTAATATCTCTAGGTTACAAGACTGTGGGTAAATTTTTTCTCCTTTTTCTATATTTTTCTATTATAAATATGTATCAATAATTTTTAAAATGTAATAACCACCCTCTAAGAGGGGACCTACCAAACCTCTCATATTCCCTATTATGTCAATTTCAGACTCCTACATGGTCTCTTTGTATGCTGCAAAAATTGTCTTTTGCAGGTGCATGTCAACTTGCAATCTAAATCTAATATCCAGACTCTGGTAAAACTTCTTACCATGTTAGTAGTGCCACCCTCTTTGGTGCTTTGTGTGTTATATACATTGTCCACGGGTTAACTAATAATTAGAAAAGTCACACTGCAACCAGGTAATGATGACCAGTCTGTGGACTCTGTAATTAGTTGTCACCTATGTTCTAAGACTTAAAATAGCCTTCCACTTTCCACTCCTAATTGGGAATTATACCCTGCTTCCTGATCAACCTTAATATCTGTAAAAATATGGACACTGAGGTGGTTAGACCTGGTTACACCATCATCTTGTGGCTAATTTAATATTATCACAATCAACATCATACTGAGTAAAAATTGCAAAATTCTTAGGAGTAACTGCCTGTGGCAATTGTCATTACTCTCCATAGATTGAAATGAATATGTAATGTGAGCTTCCACACCAGAGGCAGTAGTGTCTAGTACTGTATTCCTGACCAGGAAAGAAAGTCCTCTCATAGTAATGAAAAAAAGATAAAGAATGAATGTCCTCTTTGGTTGGGAGGTGAAATAGGTACGTGATTCCCAGGAACAGAAAGAGCAGCAGGATTTCCTCAACAAAGAGACCTATGGCAACCATGCATCTCAGTTCTTCTAACTGATTTGAGGAACAGGTTATATACACTTCTCTTAACAAAAATTTATTTCTGGGCCTTTAAGTTCAATTAGGTGCTCCTGTTCTGCCACACATTCCATGTTTCCAGCACCCATGACTATGACCTCTCCCTTTCTTGGGCTCCATTGAGAGGTTGAACACCCATCTATACCTTGGCAATGATACAATCCAGAATTCTGACCTCACATCCAACCTCTTTGCTTTGTTTCTATATCCCCAGCCCCTGTATTAAAGTAAAATCAGGTATCTCTCCCTGATTGTGAAGAACAAGGTAACTTTTAGAGTGAAATGAGTTAACACCTCCTACAATCACAACCTCTTATTAGCCAATCAGCATTATGAACCACCCATCCCAAAACAAAATTTTTTTTAGAATTTAGTGGTGTTATGATGAATTGAGCCTGCCTGTGGCCTCAAAAACCGCTAGATCCAGGGTCCAATGTCCATCTTCAGTCCCATTGCCTATCCCCTCATTCCAAGAATTTTTTAGTATTTTTCTGCTATGCTTACTAATACAGATGGATATGCATGCCAGTGTTGTAAGGTGGGCACTATATTTCCCTTGATCTTTTAATAATCCAATACACAGAGGGTGATATTGTAGACAGGAAATCCAGGATCTATTAAGCCTTTCATACAAG
Organism: Delphinapterus leucas; assembly: GCF_059928025.1. Taxonomy (NCBI): domain Eukaryota; kingdom Metazoa; phylum Chordata; class Mammalia; order Artiodactyla; family Monodontidae; genus Delphinapterus; species Delphinapterus leucas. The sequence continues at coordinate 166,562,396 of NC_143130.1, forward strand.
TTCTTGCTGTCTTTGGCCAATATGGTGATACCATGTGCCACCTTATAATTAGAATAGATACCACTGCAGCCAAGGCAGCTTGTTTACACTGGCTAGGTGTAACCCCTTGCCAGTCCTTATACTGTTTCAGAATATTGATTCATACTGAAGACACAATGGAGGACACTTGCTGGCCTAAAGAGAAGCCAGTCAGCTGTCAGTGGCAACATGCAGTCTCAGCTACCTTGCCCTCACTGGACATGAATCTAGGGTGCTATTTCAACTGTCCTTGTGAATATGTCCACTTTAGAATTTCATAGAGGGGGGATGATCTGTCCTTCTGAGGGGCGTTTAGATGCTTCTTCAAATATTAACATACTGGATATTTGGTCTATTTCTGACTGCAGATCCTGGTTCCAAAATGGAAATTTATTAATGGACAATCTTGGGCTTTCCATGGTCCAAATCATTGGCCCAAACCCACTACAACTGATCTAGGAGTCTGCTGAAATCAACACCTGGGGCGTGGAGTTACACCTCAGTTGGTACCATCCAGGATGCACATAATTTTGCCCATTAAGTGAACCTTCCAGGTCCCCAGTGAGTAAGCATCTTTCTGGACTGATGATGCAAGGTATCTGTCTTTTCATGTTTTCAGCCACTGATGACACTGGGCAGATCCATTAATGGAAAACAATACAAAGGGTTGCTTCTTTTGATAAAAAATCTCCAAATGGACCTTAGGTAATAGGCCCAAATTTTTAAAGGGGTCTCAATACTTGGTAAATGATCAATATTGTGATATAATGCATATATAATGTGATATAACGCATATATAATGTGATATAATGCATAAATGAATAAATTTGGGTAGGCCCTGAGTTTTTTGAGTTTGACTTCCCAACCCACTACCATGGATTACTTCTATATCTAGAGCAGTGGTTTTCCACCCTGGCTGCTTATTGGAATCATCTAGGAAGCTTAAAAACAGAAGCAAACAGCAACAAAGAAACTATACCTGAGACCCACCCTAAATAAATTAAATGGAAGTTTCTAGGGATGAGACTCAGCCGTTGGTGGTTTTATTATGTTTGCTTTAACTCTCCAAGTAATTCTAATATGCAGCCAGGTTTGAAAATCAAGAATCTAGAGCAATGGTTTTCAAACTTTAGAATACATCAATATCACATGTAGGTGATTAAAGTAGATTGCTGGGCCCCCCATCTAGATTTTCTGATTTGGTCTGGGGTGAAGCTCAAGAATTTGCATTTCTAACACCTAGTTAAGTGCGAATGCTAGCATTAGCAGGTGATACTAATGCTGCTGGTTAAAGGACCACACTGAAAACCACTGATCGAGAGTGTGCTTTTCAAACTTTGATATTAAAACCCACAACTTTAATATTTTAAACCCAAAACATTACCTGAGAACGTTGTTAAAATTCAGAGTCTAATCCAGTAGGCCTGGGGTAGGGTTTGAGACCTGCATTTCTTGCTGGTCTAAGGACCACATCTTTGAACAGCAGGGATCTAGAGCTGCCATTTTTTAAATAACCAGGCAAACTAGAAGCTGCTGGAGCAAATCTTCAAGGAGGCCAGTTTTGCATACTAATAATGACATGACTCATTTTGATGACTTCTTTCTTTGTTCCCTGATCACCTGAACATACACAGTCTCCTGGACAGTCTCGTGATTACAATGTAATTATTGCAAAACAGCCAACATCTCCACTAACGCGAAGCTCTACTCACCTTACTTGATACAGCTGATCACTTCCTTCTCCCTGAAAAACTCTTTTTACTTGACTTCTATGACCCCACACTCTCTTGGTCTTCCTCCTGCCTCTCTAGCCACTTTTTTGTCAGTTCTTTTTCACCTCCCCTATATTTAAATGTTGGAGGGCTGCGGGAATCCATTTTTCAGATTCTTTGTCCATACTCACTCCTTCAGTAGTCTCATCCCGGCTCATGGCTTTAAATACTATCTAGATGCTGATAACACTCAAAGCCCAGAATGCTTCCCTGGATTATAGACATGCATGTTTAACTGCCTAATGTACAACCCCACTTGGTTGTCTATTAGCATCTAAAACAGAACACTTCTAAAACAGCTCATGATCTTCCCTTTCTCCCAAAACAGAAAATTTGCTCCTGCCAGTCTTTGCTAATTCAGTAATTGGCAACTCTATTCTTTCAGGTGTTCTGGCCAAAAACTGCAATCACCATTGACCTTTCTTTTCTGTCACAATTTATACCTGGTCCATCAGTAAATCATGTTGCCTCTATCTTCAAAATATATCTAATCCTTTCTCACTGCTTCCACTGTAACCACTCTGGTCCAAGCCACCAATATGTCTTAGAACAGTCCCCTAAGTGGTCTCTCTGCTTCCATCCTATCCCTCTCCCTCAGTCTGTCATCAAAATAGGAGCCAGAGTGACCTTGTTAAACCATTAACTCAAATTATGTCACTAATTTGATTAAATTGCTCCAATGGCTTCTAATCTCCCTCAGATGGGAAGGCTAAAATCCTCTCAAAAGCCTGTAAGGTCGTACACAATCTGTTCCCACCACCATTACTTCATCAGACCTCATTTCTTTACTACTTTCACGTGAATTCACTGCACTCCAGCCACGCTTTCATATTGTTCCTCAAGCACATGAGGCATTCCATTTCAGGCCTTTTGAACTTGATAGTCCCTTTGACTGAAATGTCCTTCCCTCATAGCCACACAGCACATTCCCTCACCTCCAAGTCTCTACTCAAGTGTTAAATGTATACTTTACAGTGAGGCGTTCCTGGCTACCCTATCCAAACACCTATCTAAACTCTTCCCAGTAGTCTCTATCTCACTTTCCTGTTTTTTCTTAGCCCTTACATACTATATAGATATAGATAGATATACACACTATATATACAAAAATAATAGATAACATGTATATGTACACACTATATACATATTTATTATGTATATAAATATGAAATTTACCTTGTTTATTATCTCCCCCCAGTAGATACAGTTTCCATGAGGGCTGGGAATTTCACCTGCTTGGTTCACCACTATAACTCTAGTGCTAAAAATAGTCCCTGGTAAATACTAATAGGTGCTCAATAAATATTTGCTGAAAGAATAAGTAAAGCAAGAAATACCTATTTTTACACTAAGATGTCTCCCAGACACCAATTAAGAAAGTGTCTTAAGGGACTTCCCTGGCAGTCCAGTGGTTAAGTCTTCGCTTTCCAATGCAGGGGGTGCAGGTTCGATGCCTGGTCAGGGAGCTAAGATCCCACATGCCTCGGGGCCAAAAAACCAAAACATAAAACAGAAGCGATATTGTAACAAATTCAATAAAGATTTTTAAAATGGTCCACATTAAAAAAAAAATCTTTAAAAAAAAAGAAAGTGTCTTAAGAAGGTGGGTATAACCAATTGTGGCAAATGATGATGATAAATCAAATAAGGTTAGAACAGAGAATTGACCACTGGATATAGCACTGTGGAGGTCACTGGTGACCTTGACAAGAGTTGCTAGGGTGAAACAGAATAGAGCTAAGACTGAATGGGAGAAAAAGAACTGAAGATAGTACAAACAACTTTTTCAGATATTTTCTCTTAACGTAAGACGATTGCATATGATGTTACCTCGTCTCAAAATGCTATGCCTTCACTCATTTCTTCTGATGACGACTTCTCTGTTTTCCTTAAAGATCCAGACAGCTTAGGTATTCTATTCACTAGGTAACATCACTGTAACTGTTATGTGCCCATGTACATACCACTATCCACAGTACACATAGTATTCTAAGTGATTCTTTACTTGACTGATAGTGTCTTAAACTCCTAATACCTTAAAGCTGGGATCCTTCCACAAAGATGTTCAATAAATATTTCTTTGATGAGTGAAAAGACCTTGAAAGAACAGTAAGTTAATAGTTTCTAAGAAACTATTCTTATTTCTTAATAGTTTCTAAGAAACTATTACTTCTTAATAGCTTCAAAGAATTTATTTACCATGTTTTCCTTAATTTATATCCAAATATATTTTACTAGTTATCTATATATTAGACACTATAAAATAATAAAGGAAAAGTTATTATAACACAAATGTAAAATTTGTCTTTTCCCCAAGTAAATAATAAAGATACATTAAATGTACATTTATGACAATTTGAACTATTATTCTGGATAATTCAAACCTTTGACTGAAAACATCTTAATTTTATCTCTTAAACTGCAGTATTTGAAAAACAACCATAAATATTTTGATATCCAAGTACATAAAGTGAAATCTTACAGAACAGAATTATTAAACAGTCTGTGAAAGTTCAGGTCACCAATTCTAGTTACTTAAACACAGGGACATTTTACTAAATCTGTATGTAATCTAATACTTTCTGAAGTATTGCTTCTAGATATTACACAATGCTTAAGAAAATTCTGGTATCAGGTTTGAGGGGAGGGTTTCTACCCATTTCTCAAACTGCTTATTTAAGAATTCTATGCATGCATGTTTTGGGATACAGATTGGCAACGTGTTTCCTAAACAGAATCATCTGGGGCACTGTTTGAAAAACAAATTTCTGGGATCCAGCTCTAGAGGATTCTAGCTTAGCGCATTTGATGAAAAGGCTAGAAACTGGCAAAAAGCTCCTTAAACTGGCAAAAAGCTCCTTAAACTGGCAAAAAGCTCCTGATTCTGTTGATCAGTCAAGTTTGGGAAATATTGACCATATATCTGGAAACATTAAGTAGACAACAAGTAGGTTTGCAGCAATTCCTGCCAGACCTTAAAAAGTTGCTACCCTCAACCCATAAACACAAAAAGTACCGATCCACCATGGAGACATCATACATTCTGAAACGCTTTTTCAAGACAATTTTGATTTGTGTTGAATAAATGAAATTTCCATACTATAAATACAGAGCTGTTAAAAACCACTTTTACTAGATTATGATGAAGCTTGATCAGTTTTCTTTCTTCAAAACACCACCTACCACAATTGAAGAGCTACTACACCTTTCATTTTGTCTAAAGGAAAAAAAAGTAGTAACAAAATGCACCAAGCTAACTACATTCCATCAATGGTCTTCACTGGTGATATATGACTTGAAAACTATCAATAACGTTCACTACTTCAAGCACAAACTTTTCAAAAATGTGTTGATGGGTAGTATCTAGAAAATTAATTTTAAAAGCTATTGTATCCTTTGGGAAGACAGCTGGCAAAAGTTTCAAAATATAGACCAAGCTACAGATGTTCATCGTATATTAAAACTACTAGTAGTCTATTTTATAACTTAGTCTTAAGCCTGTAATAAACACTTAATAACTAGAGAATTTTATCAATATAACTTGGGACACAGGAAAAAAAACCATTAAGAAAGAAAAAGTGACTCTAAAATTCCTGTGTTATTTCTACAGTGAAACTAATTCCTACATAAGTCAGTAATACTGAAATAAATATAACTAAAGGACAAATTACTATATATATATATACATACCTAATAAAAAGAAGACAACTACATGCAATGCAGACAAAATGATAAAGTCATGTGGCACCAACATTGGCAATGCTAGATGTAGTAAGAGGATAGAACTGGTAAGCAACTGATCATTATCTAGTCTACAACCAATATGGCACCTACACTTTCAAAACCTAAAGACAACGACTTGCTCATTCTGGTATAGTCAGCTTCAGACGAAGTTATATTCAATTAATATGTTTTACCTAAGTTTCAAGCAAGTATGAAAACAAAACAGATGATAAAAACTATACTTTTTACTAATAAGGCTAACATTACAGCAACAGTTTTCCACCATGCCATCACATTTATGAATATTACATTTTCTGCTGTGACAGAATTGAAAAATTACTGGAGTAGTAACTATATTTGTATTTCAAACACTGAATTGAAACAAATTTGAAAGCTTTGAACATTTTCCTGATCTATTTCACAAACAAGAATGATCTCTACCATTACTGTATGAAAAAAAATTTCCAAAACAGTTTGAGCGATTTCTAAGTTATAGTCTTAGTACTGTACTAAATTTGTGCCACAATTTCAGGATGCTATATATTCAGATTTTACTACCCCATTGAAATTTTCAAGAAAACTTTTTATTGTTATAAATTATTTTAAGGGTGAATCCTTTGCATAAAATCATAAGCTAGTATCCAATTATGACAAAAATTAGAGTAATCTCACTTTTGAAACACGTTGAGATACTACATATATGGTTGTGCAACTATGTATATATTATATACCAAAGGAAGGCAAAGCATCACCTCCTTACAATTTACTAAAACACAATTATAAAAATTCAAGCAGTGTGACATAATATAGCTTCAAATTACTGCTGGAAGAATAAACAAAACATCATTTACCCCATCAAATAAATCATATCTAGTTTCAGAAGATCTTCATACCATATTACTCTCAACTACCAAGTAGTAAAAACAACAGAAGTGCACCTCAAAATCCTTCACACCTACCTACCCCACCTACTGAATCGAACCTAAGAGACTATCTGGAGGAGGGCTTCAGTCAAGGCTTCTTCAACTATATAAGGCTACTTACTATCCCCTGAACTGTCAGAGAACTAACACATGGAAAAGAAGAGAGAAACTGGAAAGGATCAGGGAAAAAGACAAAGAACTGGGGTAAATTCTACTCTTGGGGTGAATAACAACAAACAACCGAACCCAAAACACGATCTCATTTCCTACTCCACAATCTCGGCTTCTGGTCTCCTTATCTTTACTCCATCTTGCCCTACCTATTGTTTGTCCTAGGCCTCCTTTTCCCTCTTACAGAGCATAAACGTACAGACATGCAAAATAGAAGATCTTCTTTATTTACAGAATTTAAGTGCCAGAGTTTTTTGCCTACAAGACATCAAACCATGATACTGGATTTGAAATGCACAATTTAAATCCTGTGGAAAATGGACATGTGGATAAAACTGAGTAACCAAATCCAATCATAGAATCTCTTTTAAAAAACCCGGAAGAAGCAAGCGCGAGTGCGCGCCCACACACACACAAACACACACATAGTCTCAAAATGTTTTAAAACACATTCTCCATCATCAACGACAAATATACTGTGCTTGAGACAATAATCAATGGACAAGAATAATTTCTGCAGCTTTTAACTTTATTTGCCACAAAAGTTCTGCTGAGACACTGATTGATAATTACATTTCAAATACACCGCTCACTAAAGAAATGTAAACAAGCACTGGGACCAACTTTAAGATGCTGCCCACAAAAGAATTAAAATGAAGACAAAACTGTGATTTAAGTCAAAAATACAAAAAGTATATTTATTTAGCATTGCTTTATTGAAAAGGAAACAGAATTGGAAATCAGAATTATTTTTAGCACCTTCTTCGGATCAAACCTATCCCCAAACTGCCTATAGGTGTGCACATTTTAAAGTCCAATGAATTGTCTGAGGGTTGCCAGGGTTTCTTTTCTATCTGCTGATAACAGCAGGGAGTGAAACCTCAACTAATCATTATGGCCAAGAGATGAGAGCCCTCCAGGATGCCATCCTGGGCGCGCTCCCCAGGACCAGCCTAGAGCTTAGGGGACTTTTATCAGTCCTCTACTAGGTAAAGGACTTCCCTCGGGCACTGTAAGAATTCGTTGAATAAGAAATCAACGAAGGGATTTAAAGGAGTAAAATGCTACCAAAATAACCTTTCGTACATTTCACAAATTTGATGGAAGAAGAAGGGTACACAGCCAGAAAACCGAGCGCCCAGTGGATAAGCGGACTTGGTGTCACCGCACAGACCGAGAGGGAGAGACTCTAGAACGCGAAGGAGGGGAAAGGCGTTTCTCCGGTGTTAACAGGGCGGATTCGGGACCAGATGGCTGCGGGTTTCTCTCCCGGGCGATGCGCCCTGAAGGAGCGGGTCACGGGCACCCAGAAGGACCGGCAAGTGCAAACTCGGCGCGCTGGTGTCAAGGGGACGGCGGCCGCCCCCGCCCCTCCGTACCTGATGATGTCGTCGCTGTGGCCCCGGTAGAACTTCTGCCGGTGCTCCCGCGGGCTGTACACCACGCCGACGCCCGCCACGAAGTACACGATCTCCTTGGCCGCCGTGTAGTAGAGGTTGTTGCGGCACTGGTGGCCCCGGTAGCCGTACACCCACTCGAGCCGCAGGTGGCAGCTCGGGGCGCTCCGGGCCGCCATGTCGGGGCGCCCACCCCGCCGTTCCGCTCGGGCCCGCGGCGGCGGCGGCGGCGGGAGACGGGAGGCGGCGGCGTCCGGGCGAAACAAACCCTCCCGCGGGCGGCCGGGACTCGCCGCCTGCCGCGTCCTCTAAGCCGCGCCTGGCAGGTGCATGTCGCTTCTCCTGCCGCCGCCGGCGCCGCCTCAGCCCACGGGCGGGAGGAAAACCCTCGCCTCGCGTAACATGCTGAGGGCCGCGGGCGCCGCCGGCCGTCAAGAGGGTGCCGCGCGCCCTCTCTTCGCCCACCTCGGTCGCCTTGTCTCCTCAGGCCGCAGCGCCCAAGCCTTGAGCCGAGCCGAGCGAGGGCCCGCCTCCCGCCTCCACGCCTCCGCCGCCGCCCTGGCACCCAGCTCCTCGCCCGGGTCACCTGCGGCGTTCACGTCCCGCCGCGGCCTCGTCCCACACCCCGGCGGACCCGCGCCGCGCGCCCCCCAACGCAGGAAAACGGCGAGCGCGCAGCCTCGCGCGGCTCCGCCCCCTCGCCGCCGTCGCAGCCAACGCCCGCGCTCGCCCTGTCCAACCCCGCCCCGCCCCTCCCAGCGGGGGAGCTCGAAGGCGCTGGGTGCTCTTTGGGTACCTTTGCCGGGTCGCGGTTCCCGTCCTCTCGCTCTCACCTAACGTCTAGTCCCGCTATCCTCGGCCAGGACCAGCGACCCCAGCCGCCCTGACCGCGTCCCGCTTAGGCCCCGGCGGGACTCTGGGCCACCCTCATTCCCTGCTTCTGGGAGGTCTCGCCCGGGAAGCGCCTGTCTCACAAGGCCCCTGAACCTGGCCAGGGCTACGTTTATGCGCGCAAGAATCAACACTAGGATGTTAACCTCATTTTTTTTTTTTCCTGATACCTTGTGTGCGTGTGTTTTCTAGCTGCTTCGTAGTGCTCACTATACCAAACATTGAGTGGGAATAAAACCTGACTTCCTAAGCGCACATTTTCTTATTTGTATACGTGACCTCAAAGCTTAAAGTAGAATTTAAATCGTAAAATGACACGCCAGATCCAATTTCTTAAGAAATAGCAGTGGAACCTGAATTTTTTAAATTACTGTTTTGAACACCAGTGAACTCAATACTTTTTGCATTGCAGTGATGTTGAAAATGTCTTGAGTCATAATTCTGGAGAATGAGCCTGTAAACACAAGTACTGGGAGCGATGACTTCCTCTGTCAGTTCCCCTCCTCCTCAGTTTTCTAAGTGCCCCCTCTCTCACAGGATTTACCAATACCTGTAAAATAATTTGAAATCCATATTTTAAAAGGTTTTAAATGCAGAATGATAACCATAAGGTTTACAACGAGAAATAATAACTTATAAAATACAAATATGAATCTTTCGTGTCTAAAAAAAATCCGTTTTGATTTCCCTGGGAAATACCAAAACTTGGAAACCTGAGAAAAGCTAGAATAAACTAACATCCTTTTAAGAAGTGTGACTGCACAGAGGTGATGATTCCTAGATGGTACCCATACCTTGCAATGGATGTTACCCAATCTGTGCTTCCTCAAAGATGCAAATTACCAGTTTGAGACAAAAGGATACCTTTTCAGTTTTGGTTATGACTTCTAGTCTACATGCAGGAAAGAAGGGCCATTTCAGAGGAAGGAATTTGCATAAATGTCATGAAAAGTAAACTCTGAAGGAGTGAGTAGATTTGGTGAGCTCCACCAGGAAGGCTGAAAGTAGAAATCCAATCTGGTGTAGTTCAGAATAATCATCTAACAGGGTAGTGAGGAGATATGATGCAGGAAGAACTGACTGTAAGAGATTTATACGGTTACCAAGCTTTCAGACATTTTTAAAAGTTTATTATTTTTGCTATTCCCAGAGTTATTAGCTATAAAACTGTCAATAGAAATAATCAATAAACCAATCTATGATAGAAATAGAAAAGAGTTTTATTTGAGCTAAACTGAGGGCAATAGCCTGGGATACACAGATTCAAGAAGCACCTGAACTGTGTTCCACTGGACTACAAAAAGGGGGTGGCGTATAAAGGCAAAAACCATAAAATTACATAAGCTGTTTGTCAAGAATTAGGATGGGAGCTGGCAAGAAGTAAGGGTGCTTGTTAAGCAAGAATTTGTTGGGGTCCGAAATGATTGCAGAATTACAAGGGGAGACCTTGGGACCATTAGACTGTGGCTGGCAACCGCTAGCAGATAATTATTTTGAGAACGGCTGGTGGTGTCCTTGAGACTGATACTGTTCAGAGAATTCAAGTTCTAAGAAGTTCTGAGTGATGCACAACATATCTGAGACCACATCCACAATGGCCACCCAGCTCCATTTTGGATGCCTGAACCACAGTGTTTCCATTTTGATTTTTAAATGCATTCTTTCCTTTAATGGTTGAAGCAGATGTACAATGCATGTTTAATAGGCCACAAAACAGACTGTTCTAGTTAGCATAAGGTTTAAGTTAAATCATGTATGAGCCAGAATGACTTCCACATACCTCAGTGTGTGAAAATTTCTTCCATCAAAACTCTTGTAATGAGGGCAGCCAAAAATTAGAAGGGGGTGGAGAGCAAGACTGGGGGAAATGTGCCACACTCAACAGCTTGTCTTTGGCTTCTGATAACAAGAATCTTAGCAGAAAGCGAAGAGGAATGCAGATTAGGCTTCTGGCACTTGCTGGGAAGCAAGAAAGAACTCAGGCTTGAGAAGTGGCTCCGAAGCCATAAAAAGGCCTGTGTGGGGTTCCCTGGACAAAGGCACATACAATTTCTCTTTGTCACATGTACTTGTTTTTTAATAAGAATATGTTTTCTAACTCACTACTGAGTTCCTTGAAAACCCCTGGTGAGAAAAAGAAAAAGTTGTGGCTTATTTAAATTTAAGCAGTGAACTTAGAAAAGATGAAATATTTTGTTGCTGACAACTGTGGTACATTAATTACTGGTTACATGTAAATTTTATGAGATGTAGGATAATGAGGAATAAGACATACTTTTCTCTATGTTTCGGGCTTTTTCAGTACAATGTCTTATGGATCCCACGATATATATTTAAGTACTATGCATATTAATAACAGATTGAAATAATTTATTTTTCCATTATCATATTTTCCATTGCAATTTTTTTTTTCTTTTGCGGTACACGGGCCTCTCACTGTTGTGGCCTCTCCCGTTGCGGGGCACAGGCTCCGGACTCGCAGGCTCAGCGGCCATGGCTCACCGGCCCATCCACTTTGCGGCACGTGGGATCTTCCCGGACCGGGGCACGAACCCGTGTCCCCTGCATTGGCAGGCGGACTCTCAACCACTGCGCCACCTGGGAAGCCCCCATTGCAATTTTTAATGACCCAAGGGTGGAGTGTGAAGGAAAATCATTCTTAATTAAACCATCCTCAACTGACAACTCAAGACCAAAAGAGACAGCTGAGGCACAAGGGTGGCTAAAAAGTAAAACATTCATGAATATTAGAGAGGAGAAAAAAAAAGCCCTGATTAGTTCTTACCCCTACAACTTTATATATAATCTGTTATTACTAATGTCACATCAAAAAGCTTAATCAAGCTTTTATTGCTAAATGTGATTTCACCATCTGTACCTTTTGAAAGTAATGCAAATAAGGATGCAGGAGAAATACCCCCAAATTCTACATATCAACAGGTGGGCATTTTTTAGTCATTTTATTTTATTTTATTTTATTTTATTGCCATACGACGTGGCTTGTGGGATCTTAGTTCCCCCACCAGGGACCGAACCCCTGGACCCGGAAGTGGAAGCACGGAGTCCTAACCACTAGACCGCTAGGGAATTCCCTTAGGCATTTTAAATATAAGCTACAATACCCATTGGTAATCTATATCTTGAAACTTGAGTTCCTAGTATGGAGCTTTATATTCCGAACATTTGAAATATTAAAGTTCAAGCAAATAAATTTTTTGCTGGCTACTACTTTTAGCTACCCTCAGGTCTTTACAAAAGAAACAAAAAGCAAAATATATAAAGCATAAAAGCCAAAATTCATGCTATTAATTCTAGCTAGCTAATTCAGCCAACTTAGGAATTATAATGATTTTTTAATATGCCGTCCATAAAAATGTTTCTGTAACCACACCTTTAATTAACCTGTTTTATGTACAGAGCATAACATAGTGCCTGACCCTACAGTAGATATTCCATACATATTTCTCAACCATTAAATACAAAAGAGAATACATGTGTAGTCATAATAGGTTTCCTCTTAGTTTTATTTTGAGTAGTTGAAACTTTTGAAAACTTGAACATTTTTCTGATCTTCAATACTGTATTAGTCAGGACTTTTTTAGTTGTATGTTACAGAAACCCACTCAAAATGGCTTAAGATAAAAATGGAATTTTAATGCCGAAAAGGACTGCAACTAGAACTGGTATCTATGCACTTGGATCCTAGGGCTCAAGAGATAACATCAGAACCAGGTCATCAGAATTAACTCAGTTCTGTTTTCCTTTGGGTTGACTCCATTGCCAGATCAGCAAAATAGCTGCTAACAACTCCAGTTCTACCATCTTATTCTCTCAGCAATCCCTGTGGAAAGAGTATTTCAGCAGTTGCCCTGGAAACTCCTTGACTTCAACCCCATGGACTCTGATTGGCTGACTTGAGATACATGCCCATCCTTGGATCCATAGAGTAGTGTCAGGTGCGCTAAGACCACAGGAAGCGGGAGTGGGAGAGGGGTGATTCTCCCAAGGAAAATTGAAGTGGTATTACCAGAATGAGAAGCAATGGATGCCAGCAGTGGCTATCCAGGGCTGACTTAGAACCTTTAGTGTTCTCCAATCTCCGTTTACATAACTAAATACACATGCTATCTAAATTAAAACAAAAACAGGAGTTTGCTAAAAAAAAAAAAAATGCAGCTTTAAGACAAGACTTCTTCTAACCAGCTTGTCATCCCAATGCCCTCCTTTTAAAAAAATTCTGAAGTTAGTCCCATATTTAGGGGAGGCAAAAATTACAGATATTCCCCACCAGTAAACATATTTCCAAATGCCTATTTGATTCCACTTAAAACCATTCAAAATAGGTGTATAATTGAAGTAAAAAAAAAAGTCTCAAACCAAATTATCCTCTTCTACACATCTACACACCTTGCCATCTTCTCTTTCTGTATTAGCAACTTCAGTATTCCCCCAGTTAGGCAGGTTGGAAAGCAAAGCAGTTTTCTTTGGTTTCTCACCTCCATAATCAGCAAGCCCTTTTGACTCTATTTTACAAATATCCCTAAACTGCATCCCAATCTCTATGTCTACACCCTCCCAATCTCCATTTGCCATTTAACTTCTAATTATCTTTTCCCAAGATTCTGAAACCCGAGTTATCTATAAAGATCATGTATCTGATCATGTCACTCCCCTGTTTCAAGAAACTTTTCTAGAAGCAATGAAGGCATCTTGAGCCTTGAAATATTCCTATCCTTTGACTCAATAATGTCTCATCTAGTTATCTGTCATAATGTAATAATTAAAAATGCAGATCAAGATTCATGTATCAAAACATTTACCATGGCATAATTTACAACAATAAAAATCAGGAAACCTGGGACTTCCCTGGTGGCGCAGTGCTTAAGAGCCCACCTGACAATGCAGGGGACACGTGTTTGAGCCCTGGTCTGGGAAGATCCCACGTGCGCCACAACTACCCAACCTGTGCTCTAGAGCCCGCAAGCCACAACTACTGAGCCCACAAGCCACAACTACTGAAGCCCGCGTGCCTAGAGCCCATGCTCCGCAACAAGAGAAGCCACCGCAGTGAGAAGCTTGCGCACCACAATGAAGAGTAGCCCCCACTCGCCACAACTAGAGAAAGCTCGAGCACAGCAACAAAGACCCAAAGCAGACAAAAATAAATAAATACATAAATAAATTTTAAAAAATCAGGAAACCTAACTGTCCAACCATAGGGAAAACTCTAAGTAAATTGATTCAACCCATATGAAAAATACTATAAAACCATTGAAAATTAGGTTTTCAAATATATTTTGGCAACATTGGAAATTTCGCATAATGTAATATAAAAATTTTTTTTAATCCAGTTACAAAAATGCATTAATATATACAGAATGAGCCCAGTTATAGAATATATTAACAGCTAAAACAAAAGATACCAAATATTAACCGTTTTATAATATGATGGGTAATTTTTACACTTTTATTGGTGTGTTTTCTAAGCTCTTTAAAACATACATGAGATGAGAGAATTTTATTTCTGAGATGGGAAGAGAATTATATTTGTTTGGGAAAAAATACTCGAATGCATGCTTGGCACAGAAAATGAGATCCCAAATGAGTTGAATGTAGGCAGAACTGTTCCTCATGAGGAATGAGAAATGATTTGTTGCTCCAGGCAGATGAGGAAGGAATGAAATCAGAGAGGTGGCAAAGCTGCAAGTTTTGCCATGCAACCCTCTCCAAAGCCTCTCAAAGTTTCTAAACCCTGAAATGTTAGTTGTTGTTGTTTTTATTGGAAACTAGAGGAACAAGGCTTCTAATCTAGATTGATGTAGTAGGAAGCAACACCCCATGAAGAGAATTATAAAGTTGCTGGGGAGGCAGTAGGGGAAGCCCAGGATTCTAAGAGGTGGTAAACTTGGGGGTCAAGCCATGTTAAACACTCCAAGTGGCAGGGAGGTCCCAGCTGACATGTCAGTTACACACACCAGTTGCTTCTATAATTAAGAAGAAGTAACAGAAGTAATCTTTAACAAACATTGGGTAGCTTCCAACGGACTATGGAATAAAGGACCATCTCCTCATTGAGACACATGAAGCCTCCAGCCTGTTTGCCACAATCATCTCCAGTCAGTTCCTCCCTACCTTGAACTAGCCCTACTAGCTATATTCTGGTCTTCCCTAAAATTAACCAGACATTTCCAAAGCTCCATGCACCTCTGTGTCATTCATGATGTGTATAATCTC
Organism: Delphinapterus leucas; assembly: GCF_059928025.1. Lineage (NCBI taxonomy): Eukaryota > Metazoa > Chordata > Mammalia > Artiodactyla > Monodontidae > Delphinapterus > Delphinapterus leucas. The sequence goes on from NC_143130.1 coordinate 166,577,525, forward strand.
AGCTCTCCACTGTCAGCCTGGCAAATTCCTACTGAAGATTTGAGGTCCAGCTCAAATGTACCATCTTCTTATGGACTGAACTGTGTCCTCCCAAAATTATATGTTGAAGTCCTAGTCCCCATTACCTTAGAATGTGACCCTATTTGGAAATAGAGCCATTGCAGATGTAATTAGTAAGATGAGGTCATACTGGAACAGGGTGGGCCACTAATCCAAAATGACTGGTGTCTTTATAAAAAGGGGAAATTTAGAGAAAGACAAATATTATATGATATCACTTATATGCGGAATCTGATAAAAATGATACATATCAACTTATTTACAAAACAGAAACCAACTCCCAGATCTCAAAATCAAACTTATGGTTACCAAAGGGGATTCACTTTGCTGTTCACCTGAAACTAACAGAACATTGTAAGTCAACTCTACTCCAATAAAAAATTTTTAAAAATGGTTAGTGGAGGAATTTGGACACAGGCACCAACACAGGGAAAATGTCACGTAAAGATGAAGGCAGAGATCTATATGCCAAGAAATGCCACAACCACCAGAAGCTAGGAGAAAGGTGTATAACAGATATATCCCTCAGAGCCCTCGGAAGGAACTAATGCGACCAACACTTTCATCTCAAACTTCTTGCCTCCAGAACTGTGTGACAGTAAGATTCTATTGTTTGTGCAACTCAGTTTGTGGTAGTTTGTTACAGCAAACCAAACAAACTAATACACACCTCTTCTCTGTGGTTTGCTGTGACATCCCCATCCACTCTCCAGAATTAATCAGCTTTCATTTAAGTCCCTAGTACATTATATAAAATCATACATATTTTTTAACATCTTTATTGGAGTATAATTGCTTTACAATGTTGTGTTAGTTTCAGCTATATAACAAAGTGAATCAATTATATGTATACTTATATGCCCATATCCCCTCCGTCTTGCATCTCCCTACCACCTTCCACATCCCACCCCTCTAGATAGTCACAAAGCACTGAGCTGATCTCCCCATGCGATGCACCTGCTTCCCAAGCTATCTATTTTACATTTAGTAGTGTATATATGTCAATGCTACTCTCTCACTTCGTCCCAGCTTACTCTTTCCCCTCCCCATGTCCTCAAGTCCATTCTCTAAGACTGTGTCTTTATTCCTGTCCTGCCCCTAGGTTCATCAGAACCGTTTTTTTTTTTACATTCCATATATATGTGTTAGCACACAGTATTTGTTTTTCTCTTTCTGACTTACTGCACTCTGTATGACAGACTCTAGGTCCGTCCACCTCACTACAAATAACTCAATATTGTTTCTTTTTGTGGCTGAGTAATATCTCATTGTATATATGCACTACATCTTCTTTATCCATTCATCTGTTGATGGACACTTGGGTTGCTTCCATGACCTGGCTACTGTAAATAGTGCCTCAGTGAACATTGTGGTACATGCCTCTTTTTGAATTATGGTTTTCTCAGGGTATATGCCCAGTAGTGGGATTACTGGGTCATATGGTAGTTCTATTTTTACGTTTTAGAGGAACCTCCATACTGTTCTCCATAGTGGCTGTAGCAATTTACATTCCTACCAACAGTGCAGGAGGGTTCCCTTTTCTGCACACCCTCTCCAGCATTTATTGTTTGTAGATTTTTTGATGATGGCCATTCTTACTGGTGTGAGGTGATATCTCATTATAGTTTTGATTTACATTTCTCTAATGATTAGTGATGCTGAGCACCCTTTTATGTGTTTGTTGGCAATCTGTGTATCTTCTTTGGAGAAATGCTATTTAGATCTTCTGCCCATTTTTTGATTGGGTTGTTTGTTTTTTTGATACTGAGATGCATGAGCTGCTTGTAAAGTTTGGAGATTAATCCTTTGTCAGTTGCTTCATTTGCAAATATTTTCCCCCATTCTGAGGGTTGTCTTTTTGTCTTGTTTATGGTTTCCTTTGCTGTGCAAAAGCTTTTAAGTTTCATTAGGTCCCATTTGTTTACTTTTGTTTTTATTTCCATTTCTCAAGGAGGTGGGCCAAAAAGAATCTTGTTGTGATTTATGTCATAGAGTGTTCTGCCTATGTTTTCCTCTAAGAGTTTGATAGTGTCTGGCCTTACATTTAGGTCTTTAATCCATTTTGAGTTTATTTTTGTGTATGGTGTTAGGGAGTGTTCTAATTTCATTCATTCTTTTACATGTAACGCTCCAGTTTTCCCAGCACCACTTATTGAAGAGGCTGTCTTTTCTCCATTGTAAATGCTTGCCTCCTTTATCAAAAATAAGGTCACCATATGTGTGTGGGTTTATATCTGGGCTTTCTCTCCTCTTCCATTGATCTATATTTATGTTTTTGTGCCAGTACCATACCGTCTTGATTACTGTAGCTTTGTAGTTAGTCTGAAGTCAGGGAGCCTGATTCCTTCTGCTCTGTTTTTCTATCTCAAGATCGCTTTGGCTATTTGGGGTCTTCTGTGTTTCCATACAAATTGTGAAATTTTTTGTTCTAGTTCTGTGAAAAATGACATTGGTAGTTTGATAGGGATTGCATTGTATCTGTAGATTGCTTTGGGTAGTATAGTCATTTTCACAGTGTTGATTCTTGCAATCTGAGAACATGATACATCTCTCCATCTGTTTGTATCATCTTTAATTTCTTTCATCATTGTCTTATTGTTTTCTGCATACAGGTCTTTGTCTCCTTAGGTAGGTTTATTCCTAAGTATTTTATTCTTTTTGTTGCAATGGTAAATGGGAGTGTTTCCTTAATTTCTCTTTCAGATTTTTCATCATTAGTGTATAGGAATGCAGAGATTTCTGTGCATTAATTTTGTATCCTGCTATTTTACCAGATTCATTGATTAGCTCTAGTAGTTTTCTGGTAGCATCTTTAGGATTCTCTATGTATAGTACCATGTCATCTGCAAACAGTGACAGCTTTACTTCTTCTTTTCCTATTTGGATTCTTTTTATTTCTTTTTCTTCTCTGATTGCTGTGGCTAAAACTTCCAAAACTATGCTGAATAATAGTGGTGAGAGTGGACAACCTTGTATTGTTACTGATCTTAGTGGAAATGGTTTCAGTTTTTCACCATTAAGAATGATGTTGGCTTTGGGTTTGTCATATGTGGCCTTTATTATGTTGAGGTAAGTTCCCTCTATGCCTACTTTCTGCAGGGTTTTTATCATAAATCGGTGTTGAATTTTGTCAAAAGCTTTTTCTGCACCTATTGAGATGATCATATGGTGTTTCTCCTTCAATTTGTTAATATGGTGTATCACATTGATTGATTTGCATAAACTGAAGAATCCTTGCATTCCTGGGGTAAACCTCACTTGATCATGGTGTATGATCCTTTTAATGTGCTGTTGGATTCTGTTTGCTAGTATTTTGTTGAGGATTTTTGCATCTATGTTCATCAGTGATATTGGTCTGTAGCTTTCTTCTTTTGTGAGATCATTTTCAGGTTTTGGTATCAGGGTGATGGGGGCCTTGTAGAATGAGTTTGGGAGGGTTCCTCCCTCTGTTATATTTTGGAAGAGTTTGAGAAGGATAGTGTTAGCTCTTCTCTAAATGTTTGATAGAATTCTCCTGTGAAGCCATCTGGTCCTGGGCTTTTGTTTGTTGGAAGATTTTTAACCACCGTCTCAATTTCAGTGCTTGTGATTGGTCTGTTTACAGTTTCTATTTCTTTCTGGTTCAGTCTTGGAAGGTTGTGCATTTCTAAGAATTTGTCCATTTCTTCCAGGTTGTCCATTTTATTGGCCTATAGTTGCTTGTAGTAATCTCTCATGATCCTTTGTATTTCTGCAGTGTCAGTTGTTACTTCTCCTTTTTCATTTCTAATTCTGTTGATTTGAGTCTTCTCCCTTTTCTTCCTGATGAGTCTGGCTAATGGTTTACCAATTTTGTTTATCTTTTCAAAGAACAAGCTTTTAGTTTTATTGATGTTTGCTATTTTTTCCTTCATTTCTTTTTCCTTGATATCTGATCTGATCTTTACGATTTCTTTCCTTCTGCTAACTTTGGGGTTTTTTTATTCTTCTCTAATTGCTTTAGGTGTAAGTTTAGGTTGTTTATTTGAGTTGTTTCTTGTTTCTTGAGGTAAGATTGTATTGCTATAAACTTCCCTCTTAGAACTGCTTTTGGTGCATCCCATAGGTTTGGGGTCATCGTGTTTTCATAGTCATTTGTTTCTACGTATTTTTTTATTTCCTCTTTGATTTCTTCAGTGATCTCTTGGTTATTTAGTAGTGTATTGTTTAAGTCCATGTGTTTGTATTTTTTTACAGATTTTTTCCTGTAATTGATATCTAGTCTCATAGCATTGTGATTGGAGAAGATACTTGATATGATTCAGTTTTCTTAAATTTACCAAGGCCTGATTTGTGACCCAAGGTATGATCTATCCAGGAGAATGTTCCATGAACACTTGAGAAGAAAGTATATTCTGTCGTGTTTGAATGGAATGTCCTATAAATATAAATGAAGTCCATCTTGTTTAAAGTATCATTTACAGCTTGTGTTTCCTTATTTATTTTCATTTTGGACAATCTGTCCATTGGTGAAAGTGGGGTACTAAAGTCCCCTACAATGATTGTGTTACTGTCGATTTCCCCTGTTATGACTGTTAGCATTTGCCTTATGTATTGAGGTGCTCCTATGTTGGGTGCATAAATATTTACAATTGTTATATCTTCTTCTTGATTGATCCTTTGATCATTATGTAGTGTCCTTCTTTGTCTCTTGTAATAGTCTTTATTTTAAAGTCTATTTTGTCTGATATGAGAATTGCTACTACAGCTTTCTTCTGATTTCCATTTGCATGGAATATCTTTTTCCATCCCCTCACTTTCAGTCTGTATGTGTCCCTAGGTCTGAAGTGGGTCTCTTGTAGGCAGCACATATACGGGTCTGGTTTTTGTATCTATTCAGCCAGTCCATGTCTTTTGATTGGAGCATTTAATCCATTCATGTTTAAGGTAATTATCGATATGTATGTTCCTATTACCATTTACTTAATTGTTTTCGGTTTCTTATTGTAAGTCTTTTCCTTCTCTTGTGTTTCCTGCCTAGAGAAATTCCTTTAGCATTTGCTGTAGAGCTGGTTTTGTGGTGCTGAATTCTCTTAGCTTTTGCTTGTCTGTAAAGATTTTAATTTTTCTGTCGAGCCTGAATGAGATCCTTGCTGGGTAGAGTAATCTTGGTTGTAGGTTTTTCCCTTTCATCACTTTAAATATGTCCTGTCACTCCTTTCTGGCTTGCAGAGTTTCTGCTGAAAGATTAGCTGTTAACCTTATGGGGATTCCCTTGTATGTTATTTGTTGCTTTTCCCTTGTTGCTTTTAATATTTCTTCTTTGTATTTAATTTTTGATAGTTTGATTAATATGTGTCTTCATGTGTTTCTCCTGTATGGGACTCTGTGTGCTTCCTGGACTTGATTGACTATTTCCTTTCCCTTGTTAGGGAAGTTTTCAACTATAATCTCTTCAAATATTTTCTCAGTCCCTTTTTGCTCTCTTTCTCCTCTGGGACCCCTATAATTTGAATGGTGGTGCGTTTAATGTTGTCCCAGATGTCTCTGAGACTGTTTTCAATTCTTTTCATTCTTTTTTCTTTATTCTGCTCTGTGGTAGTTATTTCCACTATTTTATCTTCCAGGTCACTTATCTATTCTTCTGCATCAGTTATTCTGCTATTGATTCCTTCCAGAGAATTTCAAATTTCATTTATTGTTTGTTCATCATTGTTTGTTTGGTCTTTAGTTTCTCTAGGTCCTTGCTAAACACTTTATGTATTTTTTCCATTCTATTTCCTAGTTTTTGGCTCATGTTTACTATCATTAATCTGAATTCTTTTTCAGGTAGACTGCCTATTTCCTCCTCATTTGTTTGGTCTGGTGGGTTTTTACCTTGCTCCCTCATCTGTTGCATATTTCTCTGTCTTCTTATTTTGCTTAACCTACTGTGTTTGGTGTCTCCTTTTTGCAGGCCTCAGGTTCGTAGTTTCCGTTGTTTTTGGTGTCTGCTCCCAGTGGGTATTGTTGGTTCAGTGGCTTGTGTAGGCTTCCTGGTCGAGGGGAATGGTGCCTGTGTTCTGGTGGGTGGGGCCGGATCTTGTCTTTCTGGTGGGCGGGGCTGTGTCTGGTGGTGTGTTTTGGGGTGTTTGTGAACTTATTATGACTTTAGGTAGCCTCTGTTCTAATGGGTGGAGTTGCGTTCCTGTCTTGCTAGTTGTTTGGCCTGGGGCATCCAGCACTGGAGCTTGCTGGCTGATGGGTTGAGCTGAGTCTTAGCGTTGAGACGGAGATCTCTGGGAGAGCTCTTGCTGATTGATATTACATGGGGCCAGGAGGTCTCTGGTGGTCCAATGTCCTGAACTTGGCTCTCCCACCTCAGAGGCTCAGGCCTAACATCAGGCTGGAGCACCAAGATTCTGTCAGCCACATGGCTTAGAAGAAAAGGGAGAAAAAAAGAAAGATAAATAAATAAATAAATAAAAATAATTAAAATTTAAAAAATTACTAACATAAAAAAGTAATAAAAAAGAAAAGAAGAGGTCAACCAAATCAATAAACAAATCCACCAGTGATAACAAGTGCTAAAAACTGTACTAAGATAAACGTAAAAATCAGAAACAAATCAGTCGTAGACAGCAAACCCCAAGTCTACAGTTGCTCTCAAAGTCCACTGCCTCAATTTCGGGTTGATTCGTTGTCTATTCAGGTGTTCCACAGATGCAGCGTGCCTCAAGTTGCTTGTGGGGCTTTAATCTGCTGCTCCTGGGGCTGCACGGAGAAATTTCCCTTTCTCTTATTTGTTTGCACAGCTCCTGGGGTTCAGCTTTGGATTTGGCCCCGCCTCTGTGTGTAGGTCACCTGAGGGCATCTGTTCTCGCCCAGACAGGACGGGGTTAAAGCAGCGGCTGATTTGGGGGCTCTGGCTCACTCAGGCCGGGGGGAGGGAGGGGTAAGGTAGTTATAACTGGAATGCAGGGCAAGCCTGCTGGCGGCCAGACTTTGCAACAGTGTGAGGCGCACCGTGTGTTCTCCCGGGGAAGTTGTCCCTGGATCATGGGACCCTGGTGGTGGCAGGTTGCAAAGCTCCCAGTGGGGGAGGGGGTGGGGGGGCATGTGTATCGCTACCTGTGCTTGCACACAGGCTTCTTGGTGGCTGCAGCAGCAGCCTTAGCGTCTCATGCCCGCCTCAAGTGTCCACACTGATAGCCACGGCTTGCGCCCGTCTCTGGAGCTCGTTTAGGCGGTGCTCTGAATCCCCTCTCCTCCCGCACCCCGAAACAATGGTCTCTTGCCTCTTAGGCAGGTCCAGACTTTTTCCTGGACTCCTTCCCGGCTAGCCGTAGCACACTAGCCCCATTCAGGCTGTCTTCACGCAGCCAACCCCAGTCCTCTCCCTGGGGTCTGACCTCCGAATCCAGTGCCTCAGCTCCCAGCCCCGCCCACCCCGGCGGGTGAGCAGACAAGCCTCTCGGGCTGGTGAGTGCTGGTCGGCACCGATCCTCTGTGCAGGTATCTCTTCACTTTGCCCTCTGCACCCCTGTTGCTGTGCCCTCCTCCGTGGCTCTGAAGTTTCCCTGCCGTCCACCCTTCATATCTACCAGTGAAGGGGCTTCCTCGTGTGTGGAAACCTTTCCTCCTTTACAGCTCCCTCCCACTGGTGCAGGTCCCATCCCTATTCTTTTGTCTTTGTTTTTTCTTTTCCCTACCCAGGTACGTGGGGATTTTCTTGCCTTTTGGGAAGTCTGAGGTCTTCTGCCAGCGTTCAGTAGGTGTTCTGTAGGAGTTGCTCCACATGTAGATGTATTTCTGATGTATTTGTGGGGAGGAAGATGATCTCCATGTCTTACTCCTCCGCCATCTTGAAGGTCTCCTAACTGCTTCTTAATCAGTCCATTCTGCTTTAAGTCATTTCTGCCTTGAGTCACGTGTACTTTGTCCAGATGTTCTCAACACCATAGTGCTCTCTCAGGGCTGCCTCCTTGAAGCCAATCATACATATTTCTATAGTAGCACTTACCATACTGAACTTTTGGAAATTTTTTATTTATGCTTCTAAAATGTGTGTTCCTGAGAGCATATTTTCACCTGTTTATCCTTTTACAATCTATAGTCCTCCTTCTTTACTTAGCCACTACCTCAGCCTGGATTCTCAAGAAAACTGAGACAATGATTAAGGAATGGCTCTTTCAGTTGGGAAGGGCAAACCCAGGGCAGTGAGGTTGAGGAAAAGAAAGTGAGGTAAGAAAACTTGAAACAATGTGTAGTACATTACTGCCTGGCTACCACCTTGGAAGATGCCTTCAAGAGACAGAGCAGACCACTATGCAGGTGCATCCACCAGGCACACAGGATTTCCCTTAATGGGCTGCAAGGGCAAAGTGTGGCCTGGAGTAGTCTATGGGAAGAAGGAAGGGGAAGGAGGGGGAATTTATTTGTCCAGCTCCCTCTTGTCTCGTCTTTCCCACTGGTTAAAGTTCACCCATGGGGAGTTGGAGTTAATGCCCACACTTCCAGGTGGCATCTTCCAGTTTATTCTGTGATCTCTGGGCCACTGGCTCCCTGAGCCCCATTTCCCACAGGGTAATAGAAAGAGGGCTGCACAGTAACTACACACACAGTGAGTTGCATCACAGGAGAGGAATCTCTGCCAAAGTCAGGGAACCTAAATCTTTCATAATGGGCAGTAAGCCTGTTTGCCCTGAAGGGAGGTATCATCTTTATTATACTGGACAATAAACAGACTTACCTTTTGCTCCAAAGGGAGACACTAACTTTATCTTCCAAGGTTGTTCACTACACAAACATCCTTGAGAAGATTGTCTGGAACAAAGGCAGTCAGTGCCTCTGTAAACAAGTCATGCAGAAACACAGGAGACCCATAGAGCATTGTCCCCGAACACAGATCCAATATGTGGCTGCCCAGTGCTTATTTCCTGAGTGGAAATGCTACTAAATTGTGATCAACATATAAAATACATTTCTGCAGCAACTGCAGGTAATGCAATATAATATCGTCAAAAACAAAACTGGACAGTAGTCAAAGCTGTGAGGACAGATTTTATTCAGTAATACTATTGCAATAGGAAAGAGGGTCCAATGTGAATTGAACTCATCTTTCCTGAAACAAAGGGCTGGAGACTTAAAAGGCTGGGTGTGTTCAGGGAAAGGCACTGCAGGGGTATTAAGGGGGGTTAGTTTATGTGACTAGGACACCTGGAGTTGTTCACTGGAGTTTATCCAGAGGAGAAATAAACATCTACCTTTATGGCAGGAGGCGTTGGTGCAAGTTGAAGCCAGACAGCCACTGAAGTTAGGCGGTTATCCCCAATATGATAGCACTTACCATATTGAATTTTAGGAAATTGTTTATTTATGCAGATGCAGGGACTGAGGATGAGAGAGAGAGTTATCTCCCTGGATGTTTGCATTTCAAAGAGACAGCTCTCAAGTCTTTGAAGAAACAGTTTTGGGTGGTAGATTTACATCTTAGAGGGCAAAGAAAGGATTTATAATTGCAAGCATTCTCAAGTAACTGCTCTAAGAGGGAGTTCAGGGCTCTATCACCAGGTTTTGGCTGGAACAAACAGTAAATTCTCCTGGGAGCATTGATCTTTCTCAGGGGTCTGGGGTCCTTCTAGAGACATGGCCTCAAGCTGCTAGAGCCAAGCTAGAGTTTGTTGTCTCTCTCTTTTTTTTTGGCTGCACTGCGTGGCATGCAGGATCTTAGTTCCCCAGTGTGCCCCCTGCAGTGGAAGTGCCGAGTCTTAACCACTGGACCACCAGGAAAATCCCCCTAGAGTCTGTCAAGTCTCTTAATGCATAGGTTTGGATGGAATTGCTATATGCCAAGAGTTCTGCAGTTTTCAGTATAGCAGTTGTATAACTAGCTACCAGTAAGAAATAAGAAGCATATCTTGACATCAATGTAATAACAGAAAGTATGAGAATTTTTTGTTCAATGAACTTTTAACAGAACACTTTCAGGACCATAAATAACTCTATTCAAACAGTGAAGTAACTGTAAATGCTCGCACAGATACTGAAGACATTTTTATATACTGTAGTAGCAATTATTCTGTAATAACTGTTGACTTGTTTCAAGTTGCTTCATGTTTCTAATGCCCTCAAATACATCACCAAAAATTCTATTATTTGAAAGCATGCCACAGAAAGAAAAAGGTTAAGAACCACCACCATAATCTTCCCTAAACATAAATTGAGCACCAACATGTGAATCACTGGGCTTGGTACTATGAAGGAGTAATCAAGAAGAATGAACTCACAGTCTGTGCTTTGAAGAATTTACGTTTGAGTGAAGAAAACAAGGTGAAGCCATACAGACCTTTAAAGACAAGTGAAAAATATATAAACAAGTGAATTATATATACAAATTTTTAATACAATTAAATGGCATAGCTAAAAAATTACAAAAGGATTATAGAATAAACATGCTCTTATCAAAAGAGACTTTATTGAATTCTACTCATCATTAACACCTACTACATTTAAAAGATGGATGTAGGGACGATAAGAAAGAAAAGTAAATGTATCATAGTTTGTGCAAAAAAGTAAACTTAGGTGCAAAGTTTCTATGAAAAAATAAGTCTTAAGCTAATTTTTTATTTTTTTTTTTGCGGTACGCGGGCCTCTCACTGTTGTGGCCTCTCCCGTTGCGGAGCATAGGCTCCGGACGCGCAGGCCCAGCCGCCACGGCTCACGGGCCCAGCTGCTCCGCGGCACGCGGGATCCTCACGGACCGGGGCACGAACCCGCGTGCCCTGCACCGGCAGGCGGACTCTCAACCACTGCGCCACCAGGGAAGCCCCTTAAGCTAATTTTGATGTACGAGGACCTTTCCTAGAGAGGCAAATACAGTTTAGTTGCAGATAGGACTGTTCTAGAAAAAGGAGATATGATAATTGGAGCTAAAAGTAGATAAAACTGGGACGTATAAAGGACAGGACAGTAATAAAATGCCATATATATTTCAAAGTTACAGCCTTTACTACACTGGGAAAATATTTTGGTCAACAAATGAAATACCGTCTCTAAGTAATATCTTTACATTTTGTAATATTTGTTTTTATTTTAATCCCTGCACCCTATAAGTATTCAATAAATACTTGGTTTACATATTTTGTAACTCTTTTAAACAACTTATATCCATGCAGTATGGTGTGGAGAGGTCAGCTGCCTATGCCCATTCTATAACCAAGTACAAAATACTGGCATATCACTGAGTAGTTCAAATGTTGTTTACTCTCTTATCTGTGATGCCTTCTAGCACATCCTGGTTTATCTTCAAGAACTTGGAGGTTTTAATATGTAAAATACAAACATTGTAGGATCTGAACTGTATGTTGCATTAACTACAATTACTCCCCCTACCATCACCAACCCTGACTTGAAATTCTCTAAAGGTTTCCCACTGCTTAAAATAAATACCCAAATCCTTAGCAAGGCCAAGGACCCCAGCAGGGTCCTATCTCTCCACCTCCATTTCAGGGATTAGTGACCTTGAAGTTAAAGCATTAGAAAGTGTCTAAAATGAAGCATAAAGAGAAAAAAAGAGTGGCAAAAGGAAAATGGAGCATGTAAGAGCTGTGAGACAATATCAAATCGTCGAACACAGGTAATTGGAGTCTCACAAGGAGAGAAAACAGAGATGAAGACACATTTGAAGAAATAATTTTCAAATTAATGAAAAATTACAAACCACAGATCCAAGAATCTCAGAGCATCTCAAGAAGGATATTAAAACGTACACACACGTACTCCTGGACATATCACAGTCAAACCACTGAAAATCAAATCTAAAGAGAAATTTTCTGAAGAAAAAAGATTACATTCAGAAGAACAAAGATCTTAAAGAGTCTACCCAAAAAAGCTACCAGAGCTAATAAGTGAGTTTAGAAGGGTCACATAAACAAGGTTAGTATATTAAAAAAAATCTTTTTACTAATGGTTACTGTAATTCAAAAAGTTTGTTAAACTTTTTTGATGAAGGTCTTTGATGAAACATTCATTAAAAGCAGTGTGCAAGCAAATAGTCAGCTTTGCAGAGGCATAATTCCTCTAAGGCTCTATAAAAATTTTAGGTACTGTAATTTGGATAACAATAACAAATGATTTAAAGCAATATTTCTCATTCTGGGGCCTTCAGATCATGAGAAGTCTGTGAAAGTAATAATCTTTCAACTATAGAAAGGTAATTGTATACTTTCCAGCACAAGCTAAAATATCAACTTGTTTTGGACTGGATCTCACCTTGGATACAATGGTTACTTAATTTCAATAAGAAGTTTTTGTGTTCTAATTTTTAATTTTAACTTTGAAATAATTTCAGACAGATAGAAATGATAAAAGAATTCCTGTATATTTTAATATTTATCCATATTCCTGATACCCTGAATATTAATTAGCACTTATCATATTCTCGTTACCATTCTGTCTCTCTCTCTCCATATGTGTTTATGGAAATATGTATATACATATAGGTATGTACATACATATGTGTATATATATGCACATATATATGTATATGTGTGTGTAAATCCTTTCAGAGTAATTTGTTGACAGAATTCCCCTTTTTTAGTGTGTATTTTGTTTTAAAAATGACATTCTCTTAATTATAGGATAATTATCAAAATAATCAAATAAACATTGATACACTACTATTGTTTAATCTACAAGTCATTTAAATTTTGCCTATTGTCCAATTAACAGCCTTTACAGGAGATTTTAAAAAATCTGATCCAGGATTCTATTCATGTGTTGCATTTAATTTTCATGTCTCTTTTAATCTGGAAAAAGTTTCTAAGTCTTTACTTTTCCATTATCTTGACATTTTGAGGAACACAGGTTAAGTTATTCTGCAGGATGTTTCTCAATTGGTTTTATCTGATGTTTCCTTCTTACTAGATTCAGGTTATACATTTTTGGCAGTAATACAAAAAACAATATTCTATCCATGTCAGTACATCATATCCAGAGGCAAATGATATCTACTTGTTCTCTTACTGGTTATACTAACTTTGACCACTTGGTTAAGGTGGTGCCTGATGGGTTTCTCCTCTATAAAGTTACAGTTAATTAATTAGTATCTTGTGGGGAATTAATTAAAAAGTTTTTATATGAAATTTTGATTCATAAGCACTGGAAAATAAATTGACAATAACTACAGTTTGGTACACATAACCTTTCAAGCCATGCTATTCATGAGAGGTATTTGAGAGGTAATAAAAAGATTATAAACTACTGATTTAGAATATAATTATTTTAATCTCTGATTGACAATTGCATGTGACAACATCTTTAGTCAGTTTGTTAAATGATGTTTGTTAAATTCTGTAGAGCATTTTCTATGAATGCTCAGAATAAAAATCTCACTCTTATAGTAATTAAATTTGTTCAAAGGACAATCAGCTAGTCTATTACAGGTTGAAATTTTTTTAAAAAGGTCACAATGTAGCATTTTGAATATTGGCACATCTTAAAACACATTCTTTCTTGAAAATTAATTTTTGTTGCTGAGGTTTTTTTAATCCTTTTCTATTAATTTTTAAAGATCAGATAATACACAGGACTGTAAATAAAAATTTGCTTATAGAAAGTAACCACTATGAATATCTGATCATTTCTGTTGACCAATATTCCAACAGGGTTCACACAGTGACAGTGGTAGAGCCACAGGATTCTTGGAAGACTACAGGATAAATAGGTCCATTTAACTCATTATTCAATGAGTTATTTGATTTTTCTCTGCTTCTTTCCTGAGCAAGACTGTGAAAAAAATTTTAATTATAACTCGAACAATTTTGAACAGTTATTCAGAGCATTAGCCAAAAGCAGAGAAATGGGCAGAGGTTGGAGTCAATGACTAGAGCGAAGGGTGAAAACTCGATGTTGAAATTAGATTATAAAATGTATATACAAGAAAAGCAGTTTTAAAATTATAACATTGCTATAGAAATTAGGTAGTAAATTAAAGAAGGCACTTATGCAATATAATCATTTCAAAAAGGAACTGTGGAATATTCCAAAAGGAAGCAATGATTTGCTTAACTATTAATCCTATCCTCCCTGATTTCAAACTATAATACAAAACTATAGTGATCAAAACTATACACTATTGGCATTAAAAACAGACACATAGAAAAAGGGAACAAAATAGAGAACGCAGAAATAAACCCATGCATTTATGGTCCATTAATTTATGACAAAGGGGGCAAGAATATACAGTGGTGAAACGACAGTCTCTTCAATAAGTGATGTTGGAAAAAAACTGGACAGCCACATGCAAAAGAATGAAACTAGACCACTGTCTCACACCATACACAAAAATTAACTCAAAATGGATAAATGACTTGAATGTAAGACCTGAACCCATAAAACTTCTAGAAGAAAACGTATGACATCAGACTTGATGAATGTTTGGATCTGACTTGAAAAGCAAAGGCAACAAAAGCAAAAATAAACAAGTGGGACTAGATTAAACTAGAAAGCTTCTTCACAGCAGAGGAAACCATCAACAAAATGAAAAGACAATCTACTGAATGGGAGAAAATGTTTGCAAATTGTGTATCTGATGGGGGGTTAATATTCAAATTTATCAAGAACTCATAAAACTCAATAGCAAAAATAAAACAGTCAGATTAAAAAATGGGCAGATGATTTGAATAGGTATTTTCCCCAAGAAGATATACAGATAGCTAACAGGCAAATGGAAAGATGCTCAACATCTCTAACCATCAGAGAAATGCAAGTCAATACCACACCTTACATCTGTTAGAATGGCTATTATCAAAAAGACACGAAATAACAAGTGTTGGTGAGCATGGGGAGAAAAGGGGACCCTCAAGCACTGCTGCTGGGAATGAAAACAGGAAAACATTAAGGAGTTTCCTCAAAAAATTTAAAAATAAAACTACCCTATATCCAGCAATTCCACTTTTGGGTATTTATCTGAAGAAAACAAAACAAAGCAAAAAATTAATTTGAAAAGATATATGCACCCCCATGATCACTGAAGCATTGTTCACAATAGCCAAGATATGGAAACAACCTAAATGTCCACCGATGGATGAAGGGATAAAGAAGATGTGATATATAAATAACATGGACTACTTCTCAGGTGTAAAAAAGAATGAAATCTTGCCATTTGCAGCAACATGGTTGAATCTTGAGGGAATTATGCTAAGTGAAATAAGTCAGAGAAAGACAAATACTGTATGATTTCACTTATATGTAGAATCTTAAAAACAAAACAAACAAACAAATAAAACAAAATAAAACAAAAGTAACTGATACAGAGAAGAGAACGGTGATTGCCAGACAGGGGAGTGGGGAGCAGGCGAAACAGGTGAAGGGGATCAAGAGGCACAAATTTCCTGTTATAAAATAAATAAAGCATGGTGATGTAATGTACAGCATGGTGACTGCAGACAATAATATTCTAGAGCATACTTGAAAGTCGCCAAGAGAGTAAATCCTAAAGGTTGACTTTGTACGGTGACAGATGGTAACTAGACTTATTGTGGTGATCATTTCACAACATATACAAATATCAAATTGTTATGTTCTATGTCTGAAACCAACATAATGTTATATGTCAATTATACCTCAATAAAAAAATTTAAAGATAAGCCTTATCAAAACAGGAATTAAACAGAACAAAGTATTGAAGTAAAGTAATTCAACAGCATTGATTGCTCCTACTTTGTTAGACATTAAGTGAACTTGACTCAGGTTCCAGTGAACTGGCAGATCACAGAGGAGGCCAGAATCACATAAGGAATTATATAATACTTATTGTAATTATGTTGTTGTTGTTATCAGAGATGAAGAGTAAGATTTTTTTCAAGCAATATTACACAAGGGACTGGGAATAGACCTAGATGAAAATCTGTGCCATAGAATGAAAGTCTGGATTGGTTACATATAAGCACAGGATGCACCTGCTGGAATAGAAATAACAAACATGAAATGTGATGTATTAAGTTTGGATTTCAGAAAAAGTGTCAGAAATCACTTAAAAAATAATCTACCTTAGTAGGAAGAGAACATGGGACAGCTTTCCATTACATAATCATATATTGAGGGGCTTGTAGCCTTTGAACACAAGGCACCTTTAAGAAAAGCTTAGGAAGTATACTGTTGAATTATTGACCTTATCTGATGCAATTAAAAAAATAAATTTATTTATTTATTTTTGGCTACATTGTGTCCTTGTTGCTGTGCGTGGGCTTTCTTTTAGTTGTGGTGAGCAGGGGCTACTCTTCGTTGAAGTGCTTGGGCTTCTCCTGTTGCAGAGCACAGGCTCTAGGCGTGTGGGCTTCAGTAGTTGTGGCTCGCGGGCTCTAGAGCGCAGGGTCAGTAGTTGTGGCGCACGAGCTTAGTTGCTCCACGGCATGTGGGCTCTTCCCGGACAAAGGCTCGAACCCGTGTCCCCTGCATTGGCAGGTGGATTCTTAACCACTGTGCCACCAGGGAAGCCCTGACGCAATTTTTGAACAGTGATTAATTTTTCTAAGAGTTACTGCTTCTTGTGAAATATTATTTAGCTATATCATAAAAGAGGTTGAAACATTATCATTGAGATTGTCTTAATGTACGTAACAGAAACATAAAATGATATAAACGCTAGTAAAATTTGTTGTCTTCCTTTCGTGTCAGTGGCTTAATGTGCAATTAATAAAGTGACAGAAAAATATGTATTAGCTTTGAACTTTTTCCTAGAAAGCAAGCAATTTACTGACTAGGCACTTACTTGCATTCTTAACAACAGGAGCTCACACCTCTAATTTTATTTTTCTTTCTAAATATAGTCATATGCTTTTCTTTCAAAACCTATAAACATGTATTGTGATTGGATATTCATTCATTCAACAAATACGTATTGAGTGTTTATCATGTATCAGGCTCTGTTCTAAATCCTGCGGACATGACAGTGTATAAAACACAAAGTCCCTGACTTCACAGAGCTTATATCCTAGTGGGGAAAAACAGATAATAAGCACATAAATACATGTCTCTACAAAGAAAAATAAAGGAGAATAAGGAGATAAGGAATGTGGGAGTGAAGTTGCTTTTTTATGTGACATTGTCAGTGAGGCTGGCTTCATGGGTGTGTGACTTGTGTGGTGGCAAAGGGCCCCGTGCTTAGCAGGGTCCCATGTTTAGCAGAGTCCCGTGCTTGGTTTGATGTTGGGTTGCTGTCTTGAAAGTCTTGATAACAAGGGGTCCTGAATTTTCATTTTGCACTGAGCCCTGTAAGTTAGGTCGCTAGTCCTGGTGGTCAGGGATGGCCACTCTAATAAGGTAACATTTGATATGGGACATGAGGGATGGAGGAAGATATTCACATGGACCTCTGGGGAAAGAGCATTCCTGGTAGAAGAAAGAGTAAGTGCACATGACTTGAGATGGGACCACGTTTGATCAGTTCAAGGAATAGCATAGAAGCCTGTGTGACTTGGGTACAATAAGCCAGTGTAAAATGGCATTCGATAAGGTCAGAGAGCTGGGTACAGTGAGTGGGTAGATCATGTAGGGTCTTATGAGTTAGTATAAGAACTCTGGCTTCTAATCTGAGTGAGATAGCCAACATTGCCTGGGACAACATGGTTTAGGTAGAGGTGGATTCTAGATCTATTTTGGAAGTAGAACCAACAGGATTTGCTGATGAATTTGGATGGGTGTGTTAGAGAAAGAGGAGACAAATATATATGTAAGGCTTTTGGCCTGGACAACTAGAAGGATGGATGGGCCATTTTCTGAGATTGGAAGGACTTCAGAAGGAACAGGTTTAGCAGTATAGAGAGGAAATCAAGGGTTCATTCTGGATGTATCAACTTGAGATGCCTGTTTGTCTCAAGTGTAGATGTCCAGTGATTCTTATGAGTCTGGGGTATAGGAGAAACGTCTGGGGGGAAAATATAAGCAACAGGTGGATGATATTTAGAGCCTTGAGGCTGGATCATACCACCTAGCAGATAAATATTGATAGAGAGATAAGACCCAAGAACTGAATGCTGGGGTACTCTTAACTTTTAGGCCTGAGCGATAAAGGCAAACTGATGAAGGACACAGAAAGAGCCAGTGAGGAAGTAGAGTTCCAGAAGGAGAGAACTTCAGGACTGAAGGCATGGTCAGCAGGGTCAAATTCTGCTGAAAGATCAATTATGATTGGCCACTGGATTTGGCAAAGTGGAAGAGTGCAGTCAACTAACAAGTAATTTTTTATGGAGCATCTAGTGTCATGGTGGTCAACACTGGCTACACCTTAGAATCACTTAGGGAACATTCAAAATTTACTAATACCAAGGACTCAGTTTTAGAGACTCAGACTTAATTGGATTTGAGTGAGATTTGAGCATCTGTATTTTGTGTAAGCTACCCAGATGATTCTAGTGGGTAGCCAGGGTTGAGAATCTCAGGTCTAGGTATATTCAGCAGTGACTACTAATAGGGGGACAACGCTACTATATTTTTTTTAAAAGTTTAATTATAAAACCATGTTCAATTGGGGACATAAAAACTGCTGTGTAAGGTAGGATCACAAGTATACTCTGCAGGAATAAGTAAACATTTAGAGAGTAGAAGCAATTTAAGCTGGGCCTAAAATTTGGTAGGTAGATAACTTGTAAAGGAGAAGGAGGACATTCCTGGAATGCGTAAAGCTATTGAAAAGAATAGGGGTGCACATGGGGTGGAGGTTGGAAGTGTGATATTAAATTTTAAAATTTATATTATAAAACTAATACATTGATTTTCATTATAAAAATTGAAGATATATTAAAAGCATGCTTTTTTTTCCCTGAAAGCTAAATTTCCAAAAGTGAGATCAAAGGTTTTTTCTATTTTAAACTTTAGGTTATTTTCTAAAAAGGTTGTCACAGTTCCCAGTAATCCTACAATGGATGAAAGGGTTTCTTTCTTCGTATTCTTGCCAACACAATTTTTATCTTTCTAACTTTTCCTAACCTGCTGAGTGAAAAATAAGTGCTGCTCTAATTTTTATTTCTCTGATTAACAGGGAGGTGGATCAACTCCGCATATGTTTATACTTTATCTGTCATGTGTTTTACAATTATTTTAAACTTTATTCTTGGTTTCTTTTGCTTTATAGGAGTAAAATGTGTTACATAGTCAAATAAGCCAATCTTTCAATGACAACTTTTGGGTTTTTGTGCCTGTTTGGTAAAAATTTCTCCTGCTGAAGATTAAAAAAAAAAAAAAGCTTTCTAACTTTTCTTCTTTTACTTTTGGAATTTGTTTTAACCAGGAGGTCTTTATTTTTGTACACTGGTGAGTTGACTCATTTTTTTTTCCCCAGAAGGAAAACTAACTATCCCCTACACAATCTGTTGGAAAGGCTATCTTTTCCTTACCATTTTGAAATACCATGTTTGTCGTATGTTAAGTTGTCATATATCTGCAGCCACTTCTGGCTTCTCTATTCTAGTCCATTGGTCTCTTTGGGAACCTGTTCTAGTACCTCCTTGTTTCGATTACTATAGCTTTAATGTAAGTTTTTGATATCTTGTAAGGCAAATCCCCCCTTATTATTATTCTTTCTCAATTTTGGAGGGGGCTGTTCTTCCTGATGATTGTCAGACTCAATAATTCTAGTTATTAAAAACACACAGAATTTATAGGGTAATTTGAAGAGAACTGAACCTTATCACTATCTGATCTTCCTATCTAGGAACATGGTATATATTTGTGTTTCTTTTCATGTGCCCTTCAGGAAAATGTAGCAGTGTTCTTCCTGTGGAAGTTAGCTGCGTCTTGCTAACTTTCTATCAGTGGATGTCCAAAATCTAATCGTGGGAGAAAAAAAACGAGTGTGAACGTATTAGCATTTGTCAGTTTTGCTGCAATAACAAATGACCCAAACTTCTCAGGAACTTACAACAATCACATTTCTTTCCTGTTCACATTTCATGTTGGCATTTGAGGGTCAGCTGCAGTGCTGTCGCTTGGCTGTCCTTTGCTCCCCCTGTCATCTCATTCTAGAACTCAGGCTGAAGAAGCAGAGGGAAAAGAGCAAAAGTCAACCACACAAAGGCTCTTAAAGATTCTGGTAAAACATGGAGTGTATTTTTTCTGCTCATAACCCACTGACCACAGCAAGTCACATGGCCGACTCCAATGTCAGTGGGGGCAGGGAAGTCACAGGGCAGTAGGGGGTGGATGTTTAATCTTCCTGTAGAGAAGGGATGAATGAATAACTGGGGACAATAATACAGTTTGCCACAGTATCCTAAGGAAAAGGAATTATGTCATGGAATTCAAAGCCCTATAAACACTTAAAAATTTGGAACTTCCAGAGTAAAATGGAAAATTTCTCAGAATATGAGGGAAGGAAAGGGGAATGCCAGTAAGTATAAATATGAGACTTTCACAAGAAGACAAAAATATGTTCCACCTTGCAGTGAGATGTTAACTCTAGCCATTCCTCCTCTTCTCAGGCACCAGCGGGGGTTCAGGGATGGGTGGTCAGGATGTGAATGAGGTAGGTCTGCTGGGCAGATGACTCTTCTGGATTCCCTCTTCATTGTGTTTCTCTCCTAAACCCATCTAGTAAGAATACTGTAGGGTAGCACTCTGTTATTGCCTCTAACAATGGAGGGAGGGCCAAGGCCAGGCATTGTGAAGAGAATAGAATAAAGGTGCAGAGTTTCTTGAGGTGACAGTTTTCTGTTTGGTTTGATGAAGAGGTGTAGGTTTTATGTTCAGTTAAATAATCGACACTACCAAGTCTTAATATTTATCAAGATACTAATTAATAGTTGGATCTTTAAACTCAAATAGTGATCCAGAACTTGTATTATTAAGTATAATATTATTGGAAAGAAAGCCATTTTCAGCAAGTATTTTTTGAGTACATATTATGTGCCAAACACTATTCTAGGCACTGAGGATGCAGCAAACTTTCTACTCTCGGTGCTTGCGTCCTGGGAAAGAGTGGGTAAGGGTAGAGGGAGACAGTAAATATATATATGCATACAAATGAAATATATCAGGTGGCCATAGGTGCTGTGGAGAAAAATATGGCAGGGAAATGAGTTGGGAATGATTTGCAGGGAGAACCTCTTTAATAAGGTGACATTTCAGTGGGGAACTTTATGAAGTGACAGAGTGAAGCAAGTGGCTACCTGGGGGAAGAGTGAGGCTGTCAGCAAACACTATTCTGCTAAGCCCAGTCAAGGACCAATAAGGAGGCCATTGTCACTTCAGTGGAGTGAGCAAATCAGAACGGGTAAGATATGGCCAGAGAAGTAGGCAGGAGCTAGGACCTGTAAGACCTTTAGACCTTGGTAGGGAGTTTGGATGGTGGTGTTAGAGCATTACAGAACTTAATTTTTTTTAAAGAGCAGTACTCTCGCCAAATCAAAGACATTTAATTACACGTTGCCCTCCTGTCATAGGTGTATATAAGTGTCCTTGTGGTAGATCAAAGTATTATAGCAGGCAGGGATGTAAGAATATAATGTATATTGCATTTTAAAAACCAGTACTTTTAGTTTGCATTTTAAATATTTATACCAGGATTCCCTGTATATAAATGCTATATGATAAGTAGATTTTGGTTTGATCAAAATGTCATTATTTTAGCTAAAAAAAAATCTAGGTCTATTTTTCTTTTTAAAAATAATTTGAAAAGGATCTGCACGACCACTTACCAATGAATAGAAATAAGGCACTCTTTCATATCATGTTCAATTGAAAGAGTATGACATGGAGCCAGAAGTGATTGTCACATAAATAGAATTTATATCAGCAGAGTTCTAAGCTTACTTCAATTATTGAAAATTAATTCATTTTCAGACTTCAGCATCCGATTTTCAGAGTACAAGAAGCTTCATGGAAAAAGAAACTGAATGCAATCAGCCTCTCCTTATGTGTTTGGTTTAAAACTGTTTAGGCTGTCGTATGTGATATGAATCAGAGAGACTTGATAAATATTCATTAGAACACCTAGATGCTCACCTTAGTGGATGTGTAATTGCCTGTGAAATTCAGACTGAAACAAGCAAATTTAGAATAAAACGGAATGTTTAATAATTGTACTTTCACGTTTCTAAGACATTTGCCAAAATAACAGGTGATGACTTCATTGGAGAGCCACAAGACGAAAATGGATCTTGGCAGATGGTCAGCAATTTGAGGTTAATGAAACGCAGCTCATGTACAGAAATTGAGAAGCATTTTATTTATTTTTAGGGAAATCACTAGTTTTACAGTGCTTTTCAATTTGGAAATTACAATGGTAGTAGCAGAGTATTCAGAGAATATTTCCCACCAGGCTAGGAAAAATTATTGTTCAAATATTTGAAACGCCAGGAATATTAGATTGTGACTAACTTCATTGCATAAAGTAGTTTTTCTATGAATAAAGTTTTACATAAGTTTGAAGACAAGAAAATGTGAAGATTTGTAAATAGAGCTGTAGTAATCAAAGTTGTGTTATACTTTCATAAATATTGACCTTCATATCGATGGCCTTGAATAGACAATCCAGAAACAGCATTCATTCTATACTATAATTTAGCACATAATTAAGGTAGCATTCAAAATCACTGAATCAAAGTGTCTAATAAATTATGGAATACTAAATAAATATTTTTAAAAGCCCAAGAGCTTTCCTGTATAACAAAATTTCCTACAAAGACAATTATCAGCAATTGGCAAATAATAATTACTTTGGCTTTGCCTTCCAATAGCCAAATGTCTTATTCTGTTCATTGCATTGACTATAATTTTCTGAACAATATTAAATAATAGTAGTGCTAGCATGTCTTATCCCAGATTTTACTGGGGATGCTTCTAAGGTTGTACTGTTGAATGTGGTTTAAGATAGCTATACTTTAACATGCTATAGCTATACTTTAACAAGGACATAAGGAAATGTCCTTATATTCCTAGTTTACCAATAGTTATAACTTTCTCTCCCATCCATAAGAGGAGAGAGATTTTGCTCTAGTCTGTACTGTATCCCCATAGTTTAGAAAGTGCCTGGCACAGGTGAGCACTCAATAAATGCTTGGCAAATGAGTAAGAAATTAAGAGGATTGTATCAAGAAAACATATGAAGTGTCAATAAAATTTTCCAAAAAAATTTGAGATCTTAATAATTTATCTAACAATATTGGAATTATACATATAGAAAAGTTGTATTGCTGGGATTGACATAGACACACTACTATATATAAAATAGATAACTAATAAGAACCTACTGTATAGCACAGGGAACTCTTCTCAATACTCTGTAATGACCTATATGGAAAAAGAATCTAAAAAAGAGTGGATATGTGTATATGTATAACTGATTCACTTTGCTGTGCAGAAGAAACTAATACAACATTGTAAATCAACTATACTCCAATAAAAATTTTAAAAAACTAAAAAAAAGAGAAAAGTTGTATTAGAAAAATATATCCATTATCTTAAAATAAGTAAAAATTTTGATAGTTTGTACAATAATTAAAGTACCTTAAAATGCATAAAGATCTTTAAACTGGTCATTAAAAAAAATAAAGAACAAAACCCAGTTTGACTGACTTTTACCTCCTTCAAGTGAAAAATAATTTTCAAATTGCTTTAGGTAAACTCTACTTACATGGAACTAATCTTCAGAGGCTTTGGCATTTTAAAGAAAAACGTTATATAGCACTAAGTTTTGAAATGGTTAAAATTAGTCCCCTAAACATTTAAATAGATGGCAAAGTGTATATTTAAACATTAAATTAATTATTTAAAAATATAACTGTTAGGGCTCCCGCAGTGGCGCAGTGCTTGAGAGTCCGCCTGCCAATGCAGGGGACATGGGTTCGTGCCCAGGTCAGGGAAGATCCCACATGCCGCGGAGCGGCTGGGCCCGTGAGCCATGGCCGCTGAACCTGCGCGTCCGGAGCCTGTGCTCTGCAACGGGAGAGGCCACAACAGTGAGAGGCCCGCGTACCACACACACACACACACACACACAAATATATATATATATATATATATATATATATATATATATAAAACTGTTAGTTTTGCATTTAGTGGAAAAGTATAGTATTTATTGAAGTTTATTCAGCTAGTCATTCAACAAACATCTACGAAATGCCTACTACTATGCACCATGTGCTGGGCTTTTGGAAAAGGGCTAAATAACATTAAAGTTTGCTAGGGAGACAGACATTACAATGTAGCACAATAAGCTTTGTAAGAGGAGTACTGAGGGTATTGTTTTGTTCTTTTAAATTTTTATTGGAGTATAGTTGCTTTACAATGTTGTGTTAGTTGTTAGCACAGCAAAGCGAATCAGCTATACATATATCCCCTCTTTTTTGGATTTCCTTCCCATTTAGGTCACCACAGAGCACTGAGTAGAGTTTCCTGAGCTATACAATGGGTTCTCATTTAGTTATCTACTTTATACATAGTATCAACAGTGTATATATGTCAATCCCAATCTCCCAATTCATCCCAGCCCCCCTTTCCCCATTAGTATACACATGTTTGTTCTGTATGTCTGTGGCTCTATTTCTGCTTTGTAAATAAGATCGTCTATGCCAATCTTTTCAGATTCCACATATATACATTAATATACAATATTTATTTTTCTCTTTCTGACTTACTTCAGTCTGTATGATAGTCTCTAGGTCCATCCATGTCTCTGCAAATGACCCAGTTTCATTCCTTTTTATGGCTGAGTAATATGCCATTGTATATATGTACCACATCTCTATCCATTCCTCTGCTGATGGGCATTTAGGTTGTTTCCATGTCCTGGCTATTGTAAATAGTGCTGCAGTGAATATTGGGGTGCACGTGCCCTTTTGAATTATGGTTTTCTCTGGGTATATGTCCAGTAGTGGGATAGCTGGGTCACATGGTAGTTCTATTTTTAGTTTTTTAAGGAACCTCCATACTGTTCTCCATAGTGACTGTATCAATTTACATTCCCACCAATAGTGTAATAGGATTCCCTTTTCTCCACACCCTCTCCAGCATTTATTGTTTGTAGTAATGAAAGTATCTTGCAGACAGGTCTTTGAAGAATTGGAGCTCAAAGTAGAGTTGAAATTTGGCTTGGATCTATACCAACCAGACACAAAGCATGGGGGAAGGAGATAAGGACACTGCAGGTATGGGACAGCATATGCAAAGGCACAAAATCCTGAAAGTACATGAAGTGTACAGAGAATAGGGAGAAATGCAGTGTG
The DNA here is from genome assembly GCF_059928025.1 of Delphinapterus leucas. Classification (NCBI taxonomy): domain Eukaryota; kingdom Metazoa; phylum Chordata; class Mammalia; order Artiodactyla; family Monodontidae; genus Delphinapterus; species Delphinapterus leucas. The sequence goes on from NC_143130.1 coordinate 166,602,748, forward strand.
ACTAGAGTATTTGTACTTTCAAAAGTTCAAGTTGCACATTTGGTTGAGGGTGTAGGATCTTGAGTCAATATGAGTTCAAATTCTGATTCTGCCACTCACTAGCTGGATGACTTTGAGCAGATAACTAAGTCTCAGTTCTTTCCTGTGTAAGATGGAGATAGTAATAGTACCAAGGGCTAGTAGGAAGACTACTAACTAGAGTAAGACTCAATAAATGTTAGTCATCTTTATATTGGTATATAGATAAATCTGTTAGTGACTCCTTTAAGTAGCATCAAGTAGTGATTTGCTTATGTAGTGCTGAGAATTATTTACCTCATGTTTTTTTTTTAACTTAAGAAGCAGAATAATTCTTATGTTAGTGCTAATAATGAGCTCACTTTTCCGTAAAGAACCCAAGAGGAAGTATCACTTCTTCCTGAGCAAAAAGACTGTAAACACGTTACCTCGGCTCCTATCCACTTTAGAGAAAAATTCCACCCCAGAATCAGTGGTTTATGCAACTGCCAGTAATAGAACTCTATAGCTTTAAAATTTTGAGAGAACATCTACTACGTGGTAAATAGCCAAAAAGCAGTGATTTTTTTTTTTTTAGCTTTTAGTTTCCATCATCTCTTTTCAGAATTTAACATGGTTGAAACGCCTCTGCTTTTTTGAAATTCTCTCTGTGCTTTGGCTTCATGAAGCCACACTCACCTGGTTTTCTTACATCTGCTTTCTTACATCTCTGACTGTTTCTTCTTGGTATGGTTCATCTTTCCTCTTTTCATTAGCTGTCCCTGAATGCTGGGGGTCTGCAGGGTACTTTCTTTGGCTCTCTTCTCATTCCACACACTCTCCATGGTGTATCTCATCCTCTCCATTGTCTTCAGTGAGCAGACGTATGATTAGATGAGTCTCAAATTTTCTCTCTCTCCCTGACCTCTTTCTATGGCTTCTGACATGTATCTGTCTCCAGTTATCAACAGAACATCTCCATCTGGCTGTCCCAGAGACACTTAAAATCATTATGTCCCATTTGAATTTAACCCTTTTTTTCTCAACTTATTCTTTCTCCTTCATTCTGATCTTGGTGACTGGCGCCCCCTCACAACCTGGAAACCTGGGAGCTAGCTTAGGTTTCTCTTTTTCCTTAGCCAAATGCCCTCCACATATCCAATCAAGTGTCCAAGTCCTATGGATTCTACTTTAACATTTTTCCGCCTCTTCTGTCCATTCTCCTTACTCCCAGCTTCTCACACCTTGACTCCTGCCATATATCCTAAGCAATCTCCTGTCCTTCACTCTTAATTAGTCAAGTTGCTTTTATTCCCCTATAAAACTTCTCTGGGGGCTTTTCATGCAAACTCCACTGTATCATGTGTCACATTCAGTCCACCTTTGCCTCTTCTTTCCTTCCACACTTTCTTTCCTGGTCACATGGCTCCATGCTGTTGTGAACCTTTTCCTGAGCTGCTGACTGCAAAGCCCTTCACCAACCATGTGTGCAGAAGTAGAATTGCCCAGTCCTGTGTCTTCACTTGTATCCATTACCCAGATAGGTTTTATTGAACTTATTTGTTTACATGCATTACTTATTCTGTATCTCTGGCATCTCATAGTTTGTATTTAAAACCATTTTTTTTGCATCAACATCAATATCAACAGATATTTATCAAGCACTTCCTCAAATGGGAAAATGAGAACTACCTTCAATGTCTTTGACATTGTCCCAAAGTGCTCTATCTCTAGCATGTAATAAATCTTTTCTGACTGAAAATTGATGTGATCCCTGGTTGCACATATTGCTGGTTTCCACTCCAATGAGTCTGTATGTTCTTTGAAAAGACAATGTAATTATGCCTTACTTGAATTAAATTGACTTGATCTCTACAACCTTCCCATAAGATATTTACTATTAGCATCATCATTGTCATCATAACCCTCCTTCTCAGCAGCATCATCACCCCCATATTATACGTAGTAGGGAAATGCTATGGTGGCCTCTAAGCATACAACCTAGCAGGCTATCCCAGAGGTCCTGGAACTGAAATGCTCATAAACCAAATTAAGATGCTGAAATCATTTAGTTTGTTAAATCTAATTAAAACATACAGTGAGAAGCAAGAGGAAAGAGATTAGGTAGGTTAAGACATTTAGTGAAAGCAGGTAGAATGACCACACTACTTGGGGGTCACTTAAGGCTCCTATATCCTGACTCTTTGCCTCAACTGCCTACACCACAGATCGTGTGGTTATAAGAACCAGAGTTGAGGGCAAACAAGCAAGTTCAGAGGTGGAAGGTTCATGGTCCCAAAATGCTTGTTCTACTGGAGAGATGAAAAGGCAAGTATGCATGGCCACAGCTACAGCTCGGTGATGACTTGGTGGGCAGCAGTGCATGCTTTAACCACAGGATAAGTGGGCTAGAATGGGTTGATACCAGTGGGTGGCCAATTTGAGGTAGGTAAAGCTGAACCATGCTTCGTGAACATTTAAGGTTTTGCTTTCCGTCGCTCTCTATCTACAAATTAATACTCTCATTTGTTTCATCAGTTTAATCTACATTTAACACATAAGTGTCTATTTTTTTTCTTTTTTTTCTCATTAAACTTTTTTAATGGGTCTCAAATTCTGTGACAGATTTTTGGTCAAGTTGTTTCCATTAAAAAGTACTGAGTTTAAAAACTAATAACTTAAAACTGCCACACACAAAACAAATGGTCCACAACACATTCTCCTTTCCTTCTGAAGGTTTTACGATGCATTGTTATCATTAACCAGTCTTTTGCTATTAAACTTAAATGGCTAATTGGACAAAGTTCTGGGGCCATTCTTCCACCACTGATTAAGACTGGGGTGGCAGGTATTGGGGATAACACTCATTTAGCCCTCTGAGCTTTCTGTGCAGACTTGGTGACCTTGCCAGCTCCAGCTGCCTTCTTGTCCACTGCTTTGATGACACCCACAGCAACCGTCTGTCTCATGTCACGAACAGCAAAGTGGCCCAGAGGAGGATAGTCAGAGAAGCTCTCAACACACATGGGTTTGCCAGGAACCATATCAACGATGGCAGCATCACCAGATTTCAAGAATTTGGGGCCATCTTCCAGCTTTTTCCCAGAACGACGATCAATCTTCTCCTTCAGCTCAGCAAACTTGCAGGCAATGTGAGCTATGTGACAATCCAGCACAGGTGCACAGCCAACACTGGTTTGGCCTGGATGGTTCAAGATAATCACCTAAGATGTGAAGCCAGCTGCTTCCATTTGTGGGTCATTTTTGCTCTCACCAGCCACATTGCCATGACGAACACCTTTGACAGACACGTTCTTGACATTGAAGCCCACATTGTCCCCAGGAAGGGCTTCACTCAAAGCTTCATGGTGCATTTCAACAGATTTCACTTCAGTTGTCACATTGACTGGAGCAAAGGTGACCACCAGGCCAGGTTTGAGAACACCAGTCTCCACTCGACCCACAGGGACAGTGCCAATACCACCAATTTTGTAGATGACCTGGAGGGGCAAACGCAAGGGTTTGTCAGTTGGGCGAGTTGGTGGCAGGACGCAATCTAGAGCTTCAAGCAGTGTGGTTCCACTGGCACTGCCATCCTTACAGGTGACTTTCTCTCCCTTGAACCACAGCATGTTAGCACTTGGCTCCAGCATGTTTTCATCATTCCAGCCAGAAACTGGCACAAATGCTGCTGTGTTGGGATTGTAGCCAATTTTCTTAATGTAGGTGCTGACTTCCTTTACAATTTCCTCGTATCTCTTCTGGCTGTATGGTGGCTCGGTGGAATCCATTTTGTTAACTCCAACAATTAGTTGTTTCACACCCAGAGTGTAGGCCAGAAGGGCATGCTCACAGGTCTGCCCATTCTTGGAAATACCTGCTTCAAATTCACCAACACCAGCAGCAACAATCAGGACAGCACAGTCAGCCTGGGATGTACCTGTAATCATGTTTTTGATGAAGTCTCTGTGTCCTGGGGCATCAATGATGGTCACATAGTACTTGCTGGTCTCGAATTTCCATAGGGATATATCAATGGTGATACCACACTCGCGTTCAGCTTTCAGTTTGTCCAAGACCCAGGCATACTTGAAGGAGCGCTTCCCCATCTCGGCAGCCTCCTTCTCGAACTTTTCAATGGTTCTCTTGTCGATCCCACAACATTTGTAGCTCAGATGGCCAGTAGTGGTGGACTTCCCGGAATCTACGTGTCCGATGACAACGATGTTGATGTGCGTCTTCTCCTTTCCCATTTTTGCTTAGGTTTAGCGGTGGTTTTCACGACACCTGTATCCCGGCGGCAAACCCGTTGCGAAAAAAGCCATCAGTGTCTATTTATTCTATGTTTAACGTGTCCTATAGGTTAAAGATGTACTTACTATGTATTCTTAACATTTCCTATGAATTTCATCCATCCCATTGTTCTTTAAAGCAGAGTCTAAAATTCTTAAAGCAGAATCTAAAATTCTTAAAGCATACAGAAAACACTTATTCTGTTATGAATGAAGCACATTTCTGAGGTACAGGGCCATTAAACCACTTGCCTAAGATCCTCACATTTAGTGCATGGCAGAAACAGGGTTTCAAATATAGGAAATCTAGCTCTAGAGCCCACTTTTTAATCACCATCCTATCTTGATTCCTAATTTGCCTGAGAAAACACAGCTAGCAAGTCTAATCACAAGCCCAATGCTCTTTCCTGTAACTACTCTTCATGTATAAGTACCCTTGGGGCAGATCTGTCTTTTTCTTCTCTGCATTCTTATCACCAAGCATAGGAGCTGTTGATCAAGAGAATACCTCATGTTACATTTCTATTTTTAAGTTTAAATGGCCTGAGTGATTCCAATTTAACATTCAAGAAAATTTAACCTTTTGTATTTAAAGTTACAGTCTTCCGTATCTGATTTTAAACGGAATTAACCTAAAGAGATCCAGTTGCTAGAAAGCAAAAGATAAGGATCCATGAACTGAGATCTAGCTCTGATTGTGAAATTGACCCGTTCAAAGAGGTTAAGTTGTTTCTCTATGCTTCATTTTCTCCAGTAGGAAAATAGCCCTAGTAATTCTTATCCACCCCCTTCACCAGGAACTGTTACATCTACTATTTTTCCTATCACTAGAATGTCATTAAAAAAAATAATGGTTGGGAATTCCCTGGAGGTCCAGTGGTTAGGACTCCACGCTCTCACTGCTGAGGTCTCAGGTTCAGTCCCTGGTCAGGGAACTAAGATACCACAAGCCGCGTGGCATGGCCAAAAAAAACAAAAAGGTTTCTGCATTATGGATTAGTAATTATAAAATATGTAACAAAATCTATCTATATATTCATAAAATTAACTATACACATATTAACAAGATTAAAAAAACAAATCTTTATAACCTTTTAAAGTAACATTTTATGCCACATTTGGACATGCTTAACAATCTGCAATGTGCTAAGATTCTACAGTTTTTCTCGTCCACTTGACTTTTCTGAAAGAAAAAAAATTAACAGCCTTCTGGAAGAAGCTGAGATGAATTACATGTTCTTTAAATTATATATATATATATATATATATACACACACACACACACATTTTTTTCTCTAGGAAGTTGACGATAATCACAATGTATACAAAACCATTTAGAACTCAGCACAGAGGTTGTTTAACCCTGGCTGCCCATTAGAATTACATGGGAAACAAAAACAAAACAAAACAAAAAAACCAATGCTCCAGCCCCACATCAAACCATTTAAGTCAAACTCTCTAGGAATGGAATGTGAGCAGCTGTATTTTCAAAAGCACCACAGACATTCTACTAAATACTTGACCAGCCCTCTTCAAAACTGTCAAGTCATCATAAACAAGAAAAGCCTGAGAAACTGTCACAGACCAGAGGAGGCAAAGGAGACATTGATGACTAAACGTAATATGGTATCCAAAGTGGGATCCTGGAATAGAAAAAGGGTATTAGGGGAAAACTACGGAAATCTGAATAAATTGTGGAGTTAATAGTAATATACCAATGTAGTTTCCTTTGTTGTGACATATGTACTGTAGTAATGTTGTTAACAATGGGAAACTGGGTGGGGAGTAGATGGGAACTCTCTGTACTATCTTTCTAACTTTTCCATAAATCTAAATATCTTCTAAAATAGTTTACTTAAAAAAATCTATCTAATATGGAACCAGGGTTGAGAATCACTTACATAGATTCCACTTACATTTTACCAGAAAACAAAAGGACCCTGTGAAATATCGAGCCCAAGTGCCAGTTCCAGCATGTATGGTCCTAAAGTCCTGACCCCTAGAAACAGTGGGCTGCTGCATTAGAACCGGTTACATTTCTAGAGGCACCTCCAGGGAAGCACAAATGGACTAATTGTAATAAACATAACTGGAATAATCACAATCCTGATAATTAATTGCTTCCAAGATACAAAAATTCAAGAATGACTGCTTAGTAAAGGAGAAAAAACTACTCACAACCCATTTTTTATTTTAGAAAGCTTTCATTTTGATATATATGAGACGTATATATATCTGGATTCAATATAATGTCTTCATTATGGTACCTTAGTGGTTTGAGAAAATTACGAGTGATTTATCTTTACTAAGAGCTGTTAGTTCGCTTCTTATCTGTAAAGGAGATTTAGAACTGATCAGAAAGTTCTTCAATATCGAGTTAACTTTTCCTCTCCTGTCTCTCTCACTGTGGTAGGAAGAAGGCAAGGAAAAAATATCCCCTAGTCCTCCATAATGAAGTCAACCTGGACTTAGCTTGGTCACACTTCTCTTTTCCTAACCATAAAAGATATTTGTCATCTGTGTAAATCTCTAGAGGAAAGTCAGAATTGTACCTGAAGAAATCACCCTGCACAAGCAAACATTTGACAAACAACAAGTACGTGGAGATGGTGTTTCAAAACCTCCTTAAAGATTTTTTTTCGTACATTATTTTGTTTGGCAAAAATGTCACCGATTTATAATCCAGAACCCCTAGGCATCGTGGAATTAACAAATGGTATTAACAGTTTGTAGTCATCTGGGTTACAATCCAGCTCCCTAACTCCACGCCACACTAGCTTAATAATTTCTCTGAGCTCATCTCAGTTTCTTATCTGTAAAACGAACGGTTTGGACTAAGCAATCCTCAATGTACCTTTTCATTCGGACACCGAGATTGGGTAAGAGGGATTTAGAAAAACAGACTGGGAGTTTTAGGATTTAGGTCTCTGGGTTCTGGTGGGCGAGATGGTATTGGAGAAACTGTTCTCATGTTTGTGTTTTTAAAGTCGGAGGGATAAGTGATAGGGGTAAGAATGCCTGAAGAGTAAGAGTATGACAACGACCGGCCGTACGTTCAACTCTCGGGATTTTTCTGGGACTGGCAGAGCATGCGGAGAGTTCGGTTGCCAGGCAACTGGTCCTCCTCTGGGTGGGTGGAGGACCCCAGTTGCAGGTGTCTAAGTCACTGCCTCTTACTTTAGCCACGGTTCCTTCTTCTAGAAAATTAATGAAATATGTAGTCTTTAAAAGTATATGATTTTTAAAGCCAAGGTTTGGCAGTGCTATAGCTGAGTTCTACTCGAGGGGGGTTTTCTTTTTCCTATTCTCAGGCGCGACGCGGGGCGCCTCTCTGGCAAGGCCCCTGCCCCCGCGCGTTGCCGGGCAGGGCTGGACGCCGCCTGCTCCTCGCCCCCCGCCCTCCCTGAGCCGGGCCCTGGTCTTTCTCGGAGCCGCCATGGGCTCGGAGATGGATCCGCTGCTCCTGGCCTGGAGCTATTTTAGGCGCAGGAAGTTCCAGCTCTGCGCCGACCTGTGCACGCAGATGCTGGAGAAGTCCCCTTATGACCAGGTACAGGCCGGACCCCGTCAGCCCTGTGGATCCCGGCAATAAGGCTGAGGGCTCTGGGGGATTCCCAGGTCCCCGGGAGGGGTCTCCAGGGAAGAAGGCGCAGGGCGAGGTTGACCTTGTGGTCAGCACAGGCACCTGGAGCGAGACCCCCTGGAGCCTTGGCCGGTGGGTCCTTGCCCGCGGGACCCACGAGTGCTGTGCCACGACCGCCCCCTCCTCAAACTTCAGCAGCCCCTTTCCTTCAGACGTCGCTTAAAGGAACAATTTGGTGACGAACTTTGTTAGTTCCTTTATACTTGCATGTGGATGGGCTCTTAAGCTCGCTGCACGTACGGTATTGATTTCTAAAACCATTATGTATAAACATAAAGATCTGTAACTTCCCACTCCCTGTTGAAATAGCTGCCTTTTTTTCTTTTGATCAAACGTGTAATCCTTCTGCTTCATCTTAAGACTGTTGTCCAAGAGTGGGGAACCTTCGATGCTGGGGCTTGAGTGCAACTTGAGGCAAATAATGCAAATTAGAGGAATGAGAATCTAGGAGAGGATAAGATACATTCATTATTAGGAGGGAGGGATGGGAAAAAAGTTCCTGTAAAAGAAGGAAAGATGGCATTGATTATAGTAGTTTATTTAGGGTTTCTTAAATAAAGTATAATATTAAGTAAAGTGAGTGAAAAGGCTTTTATGCTAGGTATAAGAGAGGTACAACTCTGGGGGTCAGGTAGTTCCTGGAAGAGACAAAAAAGGAGAAAGAGGGAGAGCAGAACTCTGGTAGCTTGTGAGTACGTCTATTAAATGCAGAACGTACCCATGTAGTTATAGTTTCCCAGCTTTTCCTCTAGTGGTGTTGCCTTGGAGATGTTAGGAAAAAAAAGGAAAATTGAGGGGGAGTTCCGTAAACTGAGGCGTGAAAACTGTCACTAGGCTCTGCCTTAGTGCCCAGCAAATGGATTGAGGATAACCTATTAAAGTAAATCTTTTGGCCTTCGGATAGATAGCACATCTCCCACAGAGCAATCTGTGTTAGTAGGAATGCTAAACTAGGTTGTGCTTGTGTTAGGTCACATTGGTTAATAGGACTGCATTTCCATAGACAAGCACGCTTCCAGATATGTTTCCTGGCATTGTAGTCCCACAAATGCTGCTTAAAAAAAAAAAAGGATTTCACCCTCAAATATGTTTGGGAACCACGACAAAATATGGACCCCTTTACATTTGTACAACCAAAGTTTGTTACAAACTAGTGATGTACCAGACATTGTTCTATTTTTCCATTGAGTTAGGATAGTTTCCATTCTGTGTTCCAAAGAACAACAGTCCCAAGAGTGCTCAGTGAAAGAAAGTTTCCTCATTAAATGCATTTGGGAAATGTATATTCCCTACTTAGAGATTCGTACTAAAGGTTCTGAGGAGTTCTGCAGAAAGAAACTTTGCCTAATTTTGATGAATACAATAGTTCTGAAACTTATTTGATCACTGATTCCTTTTTTGGCAGTGGGCGAGGCTCAGATATCTTTGTTGTTATCATCCTAGGGAGATGTTGTCACATTAGGAAATGTGTTATAGGCAAAGCAGCAGTGTTTTTATTAATGGTTAAGACCTTATAATCTTTTTTAAACCATTTTTAACCATTGAAGTATAGTTAATTTACAATGTTGTATTAGTTTCAGGTGTACAGCAAAGCAATTCAGTTATACATACATATATTCTTTTTCAGGTTTTCTATTATAGGTTATTACAAGATATTGAATATAGTTCCCTGTGCTATACAGTAGGTCCTTGTTGGTTATCTATTTTATATATAGTAGTGTGTATATGTTAATCCCAAACTGCTAATCTATCCACCACCACCACCCCCCGCACCCTGCTATCCCCTTTGGTAACCATAGTTTGTTTTCCGTGTCTCTAATCTTAATGATGTAATCATAGTGACATTCAGTACTGCAATTCAGGTTTAGTTTGTGCTAGACACTGTGATCAGGACTTTACAGTGTTCAATGACCTTTTATTGAGTGCTTACTACTTGCCAGGGATATATTCTATAAATTATGTGTATTTCTTTGCTTAGAATAACCTTGCAAAGTATGTAACAAAGATAATAGGTAACATTTATTGAGTATTTACTCTGTGTCAGGCTTGATTCAGAGGGTTTTATATGTTATCTCATTTAATCCTCAGCTATTTTAGGAAGTTGGTACTATTTCCCCCATTTTACAGATAGAGCACACTGAGGCACATGGTGAAGTAATTTGTCCAAAGGTACAAAGCTGGTAAGCCCATTCCCTTTGTCTATCCTGTGCTGCTTCTTTGGTGCTTATGTAGCCTAATTTTTCAAAACTCTGTGTTTCTGAACTTTTTCCAGTACATTTTCCCATGTGCTGTTCCTTTTTCAAGATTTTTAGCTAAATGGGAATTTGACATATCTGTGTACTTGGATTAAAGGCTCTGAGAAGTCCTGAAGGAAGGTAACCTGCCTAATTTTGATTAAGACAGTATTCTGAAACTTACTCGACCACTGACTGATTCCTTTTTTGGGGGAGAGGTACAAATTTATCCTGGGGAGATGTTGTCACTTTGGGAACTGCATAGGCAAAGCATCAGCATTTCTATTAATGGTTAAGAAGGAGCTGTAGCGGAGATCTTGACCCCTTTCCTTGTACCTAGGGAGAACAGGGTGAACAAATTAAGAACTTCATTTAAAGTCTCCAAAATTAACAGCTAAACAAGGCAGTAACTTGGATCTTTTTATTTGGCCTCTTATATCGTTCCCTTTAGGCCTTGCTGGCCCTCTTGGAAACTTAAGACTTGTTACAAGGAATGGTTAGTGGATCTTATTTTGATAATGGTAGTGAAGAATAAAAGATACAGGATCATATTGGGAAATATTGCTGTTGTCATTGGTTAACCATCTGACATGGTTAAGATCATTATGGCAACAGATCTTGTTAAGTCCTGGCCTCTTCCACTGTCCTATTTATTGTGGATTTGAAATAATACTTCGTAATGTGATACATAATTAATTTTAATATCCTAGAAATGTTTTTTTAAATGTAATTCTTTGTTACTGTTTTATTGTTATAAGCAGGGGTTGATATGTTTAGCTCCTACAAGTACCAAAGGCTGCCGAGGAGAATCTACCAGATCTAGAAGAAATTTATGACATTTTTTCCCTTTCTAATCCTTTTTATTTGTTATGCTGAGATAGTTTATTTAAGAAGGAACTATATATAATCTCAGAATGACGAGTAGCACTTCACCAGGAACATAAGTTTTGTTTTTGTTTTGTTTTGTTTTTTGCGGTACGCGGGCCTCTCACTTTTGTGGCCTCTCCCGTTGCGGAGCACAGGCTCCCGATGCGCAGGCTCAGCGGCCATGGCTCATTGGCCCAGCCTTTCCGCGGCATGTGGGATCTTCCTGGACTGAAGCACGAACCCGTGTCCCCTGTATTGGCAGGCGGACTCTCAACCACTGTGCCACCAGGGGAGCCCGGAACAGAAGTTTTAACTTGATGTTACCTTGCCAAACCGGCCTTTGGTTTCCTGGTTAGGGCCTCTGAAAAGTTTACATGGCTCACTCCTATTAGTTATTCTTTGATCCAGCCTTTAAACACTGCGCTTTTTCTCTGTATGCTTCTCTTAGCACCAATTTGTGCATTTTGTATCCAATTGTTATTTCATTTTGGAAATATTTTCCATTATGATTTCCCCAAGCTTAAAGCAATCCTGCTTTTTTCTTAATTAATTAAAAAGAATTTCAATATTTATGTTAGAGTGCTGATGCATTTAATGAGGAGCTTCAGGAAGCTTTAGGAGGTTCCTTTGATTAAAAGCTTGAAAATTCTCATTCTTTCTCTTAGAATATGAGTCCAGGATGGCAGATCTGTATGGAATGGCACAGAATCTGGCACACAGGTGCCGTCATTATGTATTTTGCTGAATGAGTGCCTTGATCGTATTCATATATGCATCTGGATGGTGTTATTTATGTGTGCCAGCTTCCACTCTGTTTATGGAGATCACCCTAATTGCCTGGTGGTCTTTGCTTCTCCCTGCCCCCCATCCTAATTCTCAGCACCATAGGTTCTTACATGTATTCACCTTTTCATACACATGTAATCGCATTATGGACATTCTTAATTCATTTCTTATCTCGAGGGTCAGTTTTTTTTTTTTTTTAATCAGTTGAGCAAATTCTTCCTGGATCCCTCCAGGAGAGTGTTTCTGATAGTCATTATCATCATTGGTATTTCTTCACAACGCTCTTGTTTCAGTGGAGGAAGTTAAATGGAGAGACTAGCAATCTATGAAAAGCTAACGGTAATGTGATCAGAGCAGAGGCAGATGACTCTCAGCCCCTGCGGTTTCCCTGGTTTATCTTCATGTACCCCTTTAGCCTCATGGGCTTTTCTTTGAGGCTTCTACATTTTAAAGTAGAATATTTTTCCTCTGCAGCTTCTTGAATTACCATTCCTGTGTCACGCAACTGATTTGATTACAAATGAGTGACTTTGAAGCAGTGCCTGGACACATGGAAGAGAAAGGAAATTAAAATATTTCTCCTGAGTGCCAAATGGATTCATTTTTGCTCTTGCTTTTTTTTTTTCTAGAACAAAAATAGCTTTTGTTTTTTATGTTAATATTCACTTTGGGTTTTGCTTATTTTTCTCCCAGATGAGGAGAACCTCTCTAAAGTGATTTGCTATTTGCTAATCTTTTTATAACCTGGTCCAGGGAGCTTCAAAAAGACGTTTTGGTGGTGATACATTAACCTTTTGGAATGAAGCCCACCTCTAAGACTATTTCTTCTACATTTAGTTCTCCTTTAAGAGATACCATTTTGGTATAGTATCATCAAAAATATTTAATTAGTGCCTTGTATTTTCTATTAGGACATGTGGATTTTATTTAGTTTTGATTCTTGCCAAAGTCAGAGTAGTCAGGTTGGCTGGAGAGGTATGATATACTGTGGACCAGCTTGTTTCCTTAGAGTTACACAATTTTATTTGGATACAGGAGGACTGAAGGGTAGGTTGAAGGTAATAACATGATGTTTGGGAAGGGTTCCTGAAAAAGATGGATTCTGAACTGCTTTTCCCAGATGCAGAATGGTGTGAAACAGAGGGCAGGGTCTGTAAGCATGAAGGACATTAAAGTTCTGATCAGTTAAGAATAAAGAAGGATAACTGGTTAATTCATCATCGTAGTTTCCCCATTTGACAAAAGACAGTAGGAACAATCAATTCATAGAGAAGTGCTATCTTTTGTCAAAGTTTTCTCTAAATCGTGACTAGAAAAGTGGTTAAAAGTTATAAGGCATAAAAGAGAGAAATGCAAAATGGCCTTCCATGCAGCAACATGACCTAGAGGGAATGCTTGCTTTTACGGCTCATGTCGGTCATCCTGATTAGTTGCTTAATCTGATTACTGTTCTTTGTGTTCCATATGTCAGATTCATGGCTTTAAAAGCAGCCCTGATTTTAGCTCCAGTATAATTCAACAGTTCATAAAACATAGAGGTAGTCGTTGATTTTTTTTAAATATACTTTTCTTAATGAGGTAGATTTCTGATAGATTTTTAAATTGTTAAAATCTGTGATTCTGGGAGTGGGAGGGTTAGCTGTTTATCAGAATGGGGGTAATTCACATTTTTCTTGCCACCCGCAATCTCTGCTTATAATGAGAGAGGAGGGGGTTATTACTGTCAATGGTTTGAAGGTGGAGAAAAGGCTGAAAGCCACTGGCTTAGATGAAAGGTCGAGAAGCAGGGGTCCCCAGTGAGCTGTACGTTAGTAGCTGGTTGAGACAATGATCTGGTGATCCAAGCCAAATAAACATCTTTCTGAATGATTATCTAATTTATTTCCTCATTGGGGCCATGGAGACTTATAACCAGGCATTCTTTTGATTCTGTACTCTGCAGAGCAGTTCATGTTGCTGAATTTTACAGATTGCATTCCCACTTGGCTCCTTGGTCACTAGATTTCCCTAAACCTTCTGAAATCCATTCATTTCTCTGTTCTCTTACATTCTTTTCCTTCCTGTTTTTGCTAAATTCTGAATAATGACTCTGTAGTTTAAGAGCAGAGTTGGGCAGACTCATTAGCCAGAGTAAGTATTGGTGGCAATTTGGAAGTTGCATTCAGAATCATCTGGAGATTTAATTCCCTAAAGTAATAGCAACAATCTAAGAGAAAAAGCTATACCCTAGGGAGGAAGGAAGGAAGCAAACTACTGTGAATTGAAGTTTATGCTGGTGAGTTTTTGCTGGTTCTAGGCAGTGCCACTCTACTTTCCCTGTCTTCTTACTTTCACGGAGATTCAAAGGGAAGTTTTAATTTGATGTGCCATAACTGGGAGTCAGTTCTGAGTTCTGAAAAAGGAAGTAATAGAGAGTTGGGTGCTTTTCTGTTCATTATGTACATGTATTTATAAAGAAATTCTGTGTGGTTAATACTTCTTGTTGAAAGTACTACCACCTTATACTTCATGAACTACTGTGGTATAAGAACTCTGAAAATTATGAAATAATCTTCAAGGTTTTATTTTTAAAGCTATCCTATAAAGTAGGCACTAGCTCTAATTTGAGAGGAGGACTGGGTAATGGAGGTTGTTCAAGGTCATGCAGCTAAGTGGCTCCCTGTGGATCAAGCCCAGGTTTTCTGACTCTAGGCCTGGGCCTGATGCTTTCTACTCAAACTATGCTGATAATACCCATGGAAATAATTTGCTAGACCAAGTGAACCTAACTTGTGGTTTCCTGTATATGTGGATTAATTTAAATCATAAAAACTATAATTGAGAGAGACCCAAATGAAGGTCTTAGTGATTTAAAAATTAACTCACTAAATTTGGGCTTCCCTGGTGGTGCAGTGGTTGAGAGTCCGCCTGCCGATGCAGGGGACGTGGGTTCGTGCCCCGGTCCGGGAAGATCCCACATGCCACGGAGCAGCTGGGCCCGTGAGCCATGGCCACTGAGCCGGCACGTCTGGAGCCTGTGCTCCGCAACGGGAGAGGCCACAACAGTGAGAGGCCCGCGTACCGCAAAACAAAACAAAACAAAATCACTAAATTTGCCCTGTCTCTAAATTAAAATATCCTGACTCTTTCCTCCATCGTTCTGCTGCTCCTGGTGGATCTCCAGACCAGCCATACCTGGCCTTGGTCTTCCCACACTCTACAGTAGTCTGCGTTCCGGCCTTGCTATGGTCTCATATGTAAAGCAAAGTGCATGCTCTTGACTGAGAGTGTCTAGGTTCAAATACTGCCTGCACACTTTGACCTCAGAATTATCCGTAAAATGGCCATGATAACATACCTACCTCAAAGGGTTGTTGTGAGGGTTAAGTTCATTAACACATGCTAAGTGATCAAAAAAGTGAGCTGCTATTATCTCTAGTTAGCTAGAGATATTTGCAGGTGGAATTCTGTCATATTTTTCTGAAAGGATTGCTGGTAATCTGGAGAGCATCTGTGAGGAAAGTGTCCAGTGAAATTGATGATAAAATGATGTTGAATATAGTTCATAGATCATTGGTACACAATCATTTCCAGAATAATCTCTTTTTACCCCGACTTCCTTATCTTTTATGTTCTGCTTTTCTGTCCTCCATCTAAGTCATCTGTGATTGGTCCATGCTTGAGTATGGCATTTAACACATTGTACTGTAATTTATTTAATTATGTGCCTTCCCACATAGAATGTTTTCAGTGCCTCTCGGGGTTCCAGGGATGTCAGGAGAATGTTGTGGAATTAACGTATTCTCTGCCTACTCGTGGTTAAGCCTTGCCTCCATCTTCCATCCATACCACCTCACCGGTCTCTACACCTTTCCATCCTCTCGCTTCTCATTTTCTTCTCATTTCACATCAGGTCCCTAATGTTCTTTACCTGCCTGGTAAGTCGTAAGTGCGATCCTGCGGAGCAGGACGAGACACAGAGAGCATGAAGGCGTTCGTTGGTGAACAGAGCACTCTGAGGCTGAGCTGCTGGGGTCAGTTTGGGCCACTGGAGGAATCTCCCTGCAGACTAACAAGCATCCAGCATTTACTTACTCTCCGTGGCTCTGTCTCCTTTCACTGTTTTCCTTTTCAAACGCTGTGTACAATCACCTCTGGTAAACTTTTTTACCTGTTTCTATATGAAACTTATTTTGTATCTCTCCTACACTTTACGCTTCAATCTTGCCTTATGTATCCAACTCATTTTTTTTAATCTCCAAGGTGGACTGGCAAGAAAGAGCTCTGGCTTCTTTGTGTGACCTTGAGCAAATTACATGACATCCCTGAATTTGTTTACTGATCTGTAAAATGGATAATAACACTTACCTGCCTCCCTGAAATGGTTGTTGTGGGACTCAAATGAGATAATGGGGGGTCATTTAGACACGTATACAAATAAATAGAAGAAAGAATAGAAGGGGTTATTTCTTCTGTCATCTCTTTGCCTGTATCAGTGTATTTCTCTAAATATGGATTGTGGGATCTAGGAAGTCTATTCTTTTTCCAGCGCGCTCTCCTGCACGCTGGCATTGAAAACCTCCAGTTGCTGTGTCTTCTTAGCTGCTGTTTTGTGTTCTGTTCAGCTGATTGCCAAGTATTCTCTAACTCCCACCCCCTAGGGCTCCCACTTTCTAGCTTAGTTTAGCCTTTTCCTCTCTTGTTGCTACTGTGTGTCATGTGAAATTGCTTATCCTTGCTTGGTGACCAGATGGTTTACACATTGCTTGCACACATAATATATTCTTTAAAAAATATTTCGGGTATTCTTTTTGGATTTTAGAGCTGTAGAAAGCAAGGAAAGCAAGGATTTTTTTTTTCTTTCCTTTTTCTGTTTCTTAGTAGCTTTCCCAGTAAAACATGCTGCAGATTGAGTGTTCAGAGGCTGCTGACTGTAGATGTGAAAGTGTAGATCTTTTATAAATAAATTTGTTATAAATCTGTGTTTTTAACCAAGGCATTTCTATTTAATTTTGGACAGAAAAAAACCCTGAGTTTATCAGCACCTGACCCTGATATATATTACATAGTCTATTTACAAAAATTTCTCGGAAGACATTGCAGTCAGAATTAATTTCTTATCTTTAGCCACTGATCCCATTATGTTTATGGGGAATAGAAGGGTTTATAGTATGTGGATTTTCCTCCTCCTCCTCAAGGGATTAATGTCTGAATGCTTTAACCACCATGAACTTGTTTTTGAATATAAAAATAGCTTCCTTGGTATAGTTGTAAAATTATTTTTAATTCCTGAGATACTGTGAATTCATTAAATATGTAAAGATCTCTTCTCTGTGCTCTAAATGAGGTAACAGTAATTAGAATTTTCTGATCATAGAAAATTTAGCACTCTTCAGTGGATGGGGTGTTACTTGTACAGAACTTGTGAGGGCACTTTTGGGGAAAGATTAAAGTTCATGTTTGGGTTTTTATTGAATGAGTTTGAGTCCACCTACAAATACTTGGTTGGTCATTAAGACTTTTAATTTTAGAAACTGTATTATCCTAAAAATGTTTACAACCTTCTTAATGCTTTCCAGGAACCAGATCCAGAATTGCCAGTGTCTCAGGTAAAGGTTTAGCTGCAACCTTTAGTTTAGAGAATAGTTTAATTACTATTGCTTAGTAGTTGCTATAGATTAGAAAATTTGCTGCCTATCTACTTGTGCTGTTATAAAATTAGCTATATCTACCAATCATTCTGTAGATATAAACTATTATATTTCTAATACTTTGTGTCTGTGGATGTAAAACTAGGGCACTCTACTCATTAAGACTTGTAGCTTAAATAGAAATGACCAATATTGACCTAGAGGATGAGAAAAATAAAGGCGGAGGCAAGGGGAGTCAGAGGCTTAGAAAGGGCGCCAAGATGTCAGGAGTGTCTGAAAAGACTGTGATGGATTGGATCATAGGTCTTGAGTAAAGAGTAGGCCGACTCCGCTTGGGAAGGTCTTGTTTTTAGAGAGAGGTGCCTGCCACTGTGAGGAAGAAAAGACTTGGCCAGACAGCCACATCTACCAAATGAACTTTGTTAGACATGAGAGGTGGCCAGAGAGACCTGCTAACTGGATGAGACAGTAGATGAGTGGAAAGGGAACCCAGGAAGAGGAGTCTGGTTAGGGGGCCTCCTGGCCAGTGAAGCTTTTAGCCCAAGAGTGTTTCCAGTAAGTCTGGGAATAAGGAGAAGGGACGAGAGAGGTGTAAATCAGAGAACTTAAATATTGTCAGGGGTTTGCCCTGCCAAGCAAGAGTGAATTTTAAGTGTTTTTTAGATAAATAAACAATTTGAACCTCATGGGGTTTACATGTGTAATTATCAAACCTTTTAGAAGAAAGTAGTATACAAAATACTCTGATGGAGGCCTGTGTAGTTTCAAACAAACATGGTAAATAGGTTAAAATGTAGTACTCTGTTCTTTAAAAGGATGACATTTGTCATTGGAATGTTCATAATCATGATTTCCAAATTGATAGAGCGTGGAAAACTATTTTTTGTATAATACATGTACAAGTCATAAGAATCACCTAAGGTATAAATAGAGTAAGTAATGTGCCTTTTGTTTTCAGTAATTTTGGAAGATTTTGATTAAAGTTAAAATTAAATTAAAACATCAATAATTTGCATTGTTGGTATGGTTTGAAAACTTTCAGTGGTATTTGAAAGTTTCAGACCAGCACAGGGACTTCATGAAGGACCTGTATTTGACGTTTCCTGCTCTGTTACTATAGACTTAATTGGATAGTGATCTAAAAGAATCGGAAGGGAACAAGGCTGACTGGATTCTTTTGAGCTCACTATTCACACTTTTTGCCTTTCCTCTTTTGCAGGTTTTTATCACTTCAAAATAAATGAGGCTTTACAATAACAATTCAACATTTTGTGCCTAAATTTTCATTTTCATAGAGTAGGCAGAGTGTCACATGTTACTGATTCTCATGATGTCTAAATCAGGTTAGACAGACTGTTCTTTTGGTAGCTTTATTCTAAGAATAACTTAGTAAAATTGTTTCTTACCTGTCTTAAAAGGCTTTACATAGCCTTGCATTCTGTATTAAGAGGAACAAAACAGTGTAAACCTGCTTTACTCAGTCAGTAGAGTTTTAACCTTTTAATTTGTCTATTTTTATCACTGAAATTGGATTAACCTCACAGAAGGTAGTACAGGGAAGTCAGTATTTTCCTGATGTTAGCTGGCAGACAGTTGCCTCAAGAGTAATGTCCTGTATATAGACTAACTCAGCAGGTAAATGAGATGGGATTGTGTTTCGCAGATAAAAAAGGAAATAATTGATGTGATGATTACTCATTTAGATTGGGAGGATCTATGCTTTTCCCTTAAAAAAAAATTCCTAAGCATCTATTATTTTTATCGATTTTACAGGACTTCCAATACGGAGGTATTCAAATTTATCTATATAAACTGCATGACCCTGTCATTTATTAACAACTTAAGTATTTCTGATAAAAACCAGTTTATAGTTTTATTAAGATTCAAGTGGCAGTGTAGGGTTACCAGTTTGCTTTGTTATGCATTTTATTTTATTTTTAAAAATTTTTATTGGAGTATAGTTGATTTACAATATTGTATGCATTTTATTTTAATCACTGATTAGTTTTGAACTTTAAAAAAATTTAAACAGGCAGAGGAATTTAGGGCTGTAAAACATGCTTGGCTTGCCTCCAAAATAAAATGTTTTCATTAAAATTCCGAGAATTGTTCCTGTTGCCCAGAGCAGTTCTTTGAATACAATCTGATGTTTAATCAAGCAGTGATACATGATTTTCAAGGTCATTTTTTGTTAGGATAGAAGGAGGAAAGTCAGGAAAATTAATATTCTCAAATACTGATGAAATTTAAAATTAAGTAATGGTGCAAGTAGATCTTATTGCAGATCTTTAAATATCAGAAATTCACATCATTATTTCTACTTCTTAATAATGAGGTTTTAGAAACTGAAACAAATATAGATTTACCTTTTTGAAAAAGTGAATTCTTATGGAATAAAATTAAAAAAAAAAGATCTTCCTATTTGGCTTCTGAAGCATATATTCATTTGGTTGGGAGGGAATAGTGGATTTACATTCCTATGTTTTGCTTAGCCTGATGTAAAATAATTTGCACCTTCTTAATATTTGAGGGGTTAGTAGAAGGATAGAAGTCAAGAAGCATGATGGATTGGACTATGAGATAACAGAATGGGTATGAAAATAGTTTAAAAAATATGTGCATGGATAATTAATATCCAACTGTATAAATGATACTGTAATAATAAAAATTTGACTTTTAGAGAGTCAATTTAACTAGGACTCCAAATCATACTCCTGAAGCTTTATTAACTCCTCATCATGGCATACAGGTGGCATACAGGATCCCTCACTGGCCCCTGCCTTTTTCTCCAGCTTCTTCTCAAGCAGCTTCTCCTCAGCTGAACCTGATTCTTCTACCACATTCTTGTTTCTCCATATGAGCCCTCAAGCTGGCCTTCCTTTGCCCTATGCGCTCTACCTGGCACGCACTCTCCTGTCTTGGCCGTGGGGCAAACTCTCCTCCTTTACCTTTTCTTCCACCCCAAGGCAGCTGCGTGCCTTTCTTTGTCCTTCTATAGCATGTTCCAGGTTTTCGTTTTTACACTTTCCCCATAACGCTGAAATTCTTATGAGCTAGAACTTGGGCTGTGACTTACTCATCTCTGTTCCCAGGACCCGGCATGCAGTAGGTGCTCCCTGGGAATATGGGAATGAACTAGTGAAGCCCACATCCTGCTTTACTGTGTGAACAGAGGATGCTGCCGTCCTTCCTCTTGTCCACCGGAGGTGCTCAGCAAAGAATATGCCCTTTTGAAAAATTAAAGCCATCAGATACTTGCAGGGCAATAGGAACTGTGAGGACTTAAATCAGGATTACTTATTTCCATCTTTAAAGTTAAATTAAACCGTTAGTCCAAGCCAGTGATGAGTGACGACTTCCTTGACCCCTGAGAATAGCTGTATCAGTCTGGCAACTTTCCTAATCTTTGGTGGCTCCCACAGTTAGATGCAGTTCCAATTGGAACTGACTTTTTAAACAAAAAAATTAGTTCTTTGGGTCCATATTCTTCTCATTCAATTGGGTTAAATTTACACATAACGTTTGAAATATTTTATTCTAAGTTATCTGTTAAGAATCCAGTAAACCTCAACCAGAAAAGTATAAGACAAAACCCCAATAATCTAATCAAATGTAATTTCACTTGAGGAACCTAAATATATTGTGAAGACAGCCTTCTTTTTTTTTTTTTCCCTGTGGTAGGCTGTCTCTTGTGATGACAAGCTCTGTGGACAGCTGATATTATATATATCTTTTTTTTTCATTTCAACATTATTTTTTTAATTTATTTTTTTATACAGCAGGTTCTTATTAGTTATCCATTTTATACACATTAGTTGTATATATGTCAATCCCAATCTCCCAATTCATCCCACCACCACCCTTCCCCTCCCCCCCCCACTTTCCCCCGCTTGGTGTCCATACGTTTGTTCTCTACATCTGTGTCTCTATTTCTGCCCTGCACATTCAATCCCCTCTTGGCATCTGCTTCTGGGAGGACCTGGACTCACACAGGGGAGATAATACCTCATGGTGAGGACCAAAGGCAACAATGTAATTTCCTTTTGTTCCCATTAAAAGGAAAGCATGAAGACTTAAAAATTCTTTTTCTTTAAAAATTTTTAAAAATATACATTCCAATTACTTTAGCCCACAAAAGGATCTCTGCCTTCTAATTCTTGTAAAACCATTTTCCATGTAGCTCATTTGTCACATATCATGCATTGCTTTGCCTTGTTATTTAATCCAGTAGGTGATACGTTCAGGAAAATTAGGATCCATGTCTTTATCTTCTCGCATTTCCTTCTCAGAACCTAGCCCGGTGCTACATAAGTAGGAGGTGCTCAATAAATACACACTGATGATTCAGTGCATCTCGATATCCTTATGTGAGGACTCTCTGGTCCTCTTGTAGCCTCCATCTGTTCCTCCCTCGGTCCCTTGCCTTCATGCAGCATGCTTCACAGCCAGATTCCTAGTATGATGAGGCCTAACCCCTTTCCAGATTTCCCTTGCTGCTGCTCCCCCTGTAGTATAGAGTCGGTCCTATACTGCTGCCTCAAGTGTTGCCTTCTCCCCAAATCTGCCACAGGACACCAAGCTTTATTGCTCCCTGCTTCTATTGAAGCAGAAAGGTAAACTTTTCTGATAAAGCAGTTTTAAATATTTCACAAGGTATTTAATTGTGCACATCTTTACGTCTAATTTCTCAGGGTAAAGCAAAGCTGATGAGATATTTTCTAGGTTCCTTAATTACCTTTCCATTTTTTTCCACACTTTCTAACAGGTTTACTCGCTGATCTACTGGCTAGATCACAAAGCAACCAAGATTGTGTTGATTAGTTATTTGGGAAGTGGGAAAAATTAATCCTAGTTCAAGTTAAAATTTTTGGAATACCTATTGTGTACACAAACCATAGGTGTGATGGAAAATTCAAAAGTGAACAAGGTAAAAAAGCTTGTGTTCTGGGGGAAGGGAGGGCAAACATATGCCCAAATAATTATAGTGTTGGTTGAATATAGTAAGTACATAATAATAGAAGTGTAAAAGAAAGTGCTTTCTAAGAAAGACAAGAGGGAAGTAGGCTCAGAGTTAAACTATCAGGGAAGTCTTCACGAAGGACTTGGCCCTGAAGGAGAAAGGCAGAAAGAACACGTGGTTGTAGCTTTACTCATCTGTTTTCAAATTATTATTCTAGTAAAATTTTCTATAAAGATCTTCTTTCACTTATAAAAAGGCATGTTAGAAGACTACTAGGTAAGTACCACACTTTTGTTTACTAGGTAATTGATCTATTGATTGTTTCTTGATTAATAATGACCTTGCCTTCTTGTATTAGTTCCTGGACATAGCCCTTTAAATTAGTATCATGCATTAAGTATGGTAAACATGTTTGATAAAAAATTAGATAATAATAAAGGATGGCTGATTTCTATAGGCTATGCACTACTTCTAATGCAATTTAAGATATGCTTTATCTTATCTATGCTTTTTAGGCAGCCTGGATTTTAAAAGCACGAGCACTAACTGAAATGGTGTACATAGATGAAATTGACGTAGATCAGGAAGGAATTGCAGAAATGATACTGGATGAAAATGCTATTGCTCAGGTTCCACGTAAGTACTGGTTTTTCAGTTAAGTAAATGAAAAGCCATTAGGAGGAGGAATACTCTCTATGTGTACTTTTTTATAATAAAAATAAGACACATACATGAAGCACGTGTATGCATGAAAAAATATTACCTCCATTCTGCCTTATAGTACAAAGGCACAATTATATTATCTTAAACTTAAGGTGTGAGATTGATGTATAACTATTTTTCAGTAGAAGCTATATTATGCATTTTAAAATATTTTATAAAAAGGCATTCTATCTGAGCTGCTTATCTAATATATCAAAGATTGTTTATCTGAGAGTCTAAACACAGGAAGCATCCAAACAACAGAAGTGTTCTAAAAAAATGATAATTTGAAAACATCACTTCATTGTAATAATTGATGATTTGCTCTAATGCATGATGTGAGGTGATGGAGTGATTTGCTAGGCAGTGACTGTCCATCAGGATTGTCACAGTGGCCTAGTCCCAGCTTGCAGGTGTGCTGCTGTGAATGGTATTGGATGATTACCATGACATATGGTATCTTGCTTGTAATTTGTTAGTTGTGACAGTTATCAGTCATTTATATATGTTTGGAAGGTAATAGCTGTTTTAATGCTTCAGTGGAAATTGAGAAAAAAAAGTACATATGTTTCATGTTAAGATGTCTTTTTTCCCTATCATTTTGCTCTTTTGGAGTTAAAATATCTAAATTCCAAATATTGGGGGTAACTGATCTTTTATTGGGAGAAGAAGTTTGTATGAAAAATAAACTATGAGTATAGAACTGTCATTTTGATGTGTTGGAGCTTTGGAGCCTGCCTGTCTTGAGTTTGAATGCTGGCTCTACTAACAGGTTGACCTGTTTATTTAAATCTCTAAGCCTTTGCTAAATGGGTTAGTACTACCTACCTTGCAGAATTAGTGTGGAGATTAAATGTAATAACAAAAGTAACATGATAGGTACTCAATAAATATTAGTCTCAAACACATTACTCTAGATACATTTCCTGTTACTAATGTCTTTTTCACCAGGCTAGCACATTTGTGAAAATTGCATTAGTGGACAGTTTTTACAGATCAATAAATAATATACAAATTGAATTTGCCATCTCATCTTATAGGTCCTGGAACATCTCTGAAACTCCCTGGAACTAATCAGACAGGAGGCCCTAGTCCAGCTGTCAGGTATGTTCAGTATACTCCTATTTCATTCCCTTTGCCACTAAATATTGACCAGGCTGCATGAGAATCTTCCTTTATTGATCTTCTT
The DNA here is from genome assembly GCF_059928025.1 of Delphinapterus leucas. Lineage (NCBI taxonomy): Eukaryota > Metazoa > Chordata > Mammalia > Artiodactyla > Monodontidae > Delphinapterus > Delphinapterus leucas. The sequence goes on from NC_143130.1 coordinate 166,627,048, forward strand.
TGTATTTTAACAATTTACAATCTTCACAGGCCGATCACTCAAGCTGGAAGACCCATTACAGGTTTCCTTAGACCCAGCACACAAAGTGGAAGGCCAGGCACTATGGAACAGGCCATCAGAACACCCAGAACTGCCTACACAGCTCGCCCTATTACCAGCTCATCTGGAAGATTTGTCAGGCTGGGAACGGTAAATTCTGTCAGCTTTACCATAGCCTTGTATGACCAAAGTAATTTATGTTATGTTAATCATTTTTCACTATTTTTATAGTAGACAATTATATGGAAAAATTTTGAAGGTGATTCTTTTTACTTGTGTTGGCTTTATAATTTTATGCACATTAAACTCAATTTATGTTTCAAGAGAAAGTTTCAGATTTCTTGTTCTATCATTTTTCCCCATAGGCTTCCATGCTTACAAGTCCTGATGGACCTTTTATAAATTTATCTAGACTGAATTTAACAAAATATGCCCAGAAACCTAAATTGGCAAAGGTATGTACTTAAAATTATTTTATGTTATGAAGTAATGTTCAAAATGTTATCATAACATTACAGGAAATGGATAAAAATTTGTGAAGAAAAGACCTTGTCTTGATTGAAATGGAAATGTTTAATTATTCTAATATCTAAAATTTTTCTTAGTATTGAGTTAAGGAAAGTCAATCAGAAATAAAGCATATATACCATTATAATAGGAAATTCTTTTTCTCCTAATAAAGAACAGCAATTTATAACAAAGAAAGCAGATGTTACCCATTACCCACCATCTTTGGGTAATGAAGTTTAGGAGATCATCTGTATGTGTGTGTATTTTTCTTTTTCAGCTTGGACTGTTCTCAGAAAAATAATTTTCTATCCTTGTAGGATTTTATAACTGTCAAAAAGAAGATAAAAAAATGTTCTCTTTCTAATTAGTAATTAATCAGGCATCTCAATAAAGATTTCTTGAGCCAGACAGCAGCAAGCCAACTACATTAGTACTTCTAACCATTAAATGCTCCTCTAAATTAAAGAGAAAGTGAGAGCAAGAGAAAAAGTGATAAGAGAGTGAGAAGGGAGAGGGAGAGGGAGAGAAAGGAGGATGTTCGTGACCTTTCCAGTACAGAAAAGTTTAGAGGTGAGCATGGAATAATTCAGAGCCAGGAGCAGTTAGCTTCTGGAAATTGGTGTAAGCCTAGCTCAGGTTTTTAGCTGTAATCTCTATGAATTCTGTGCATGAGTGCTGAGCTCATTCCTATTATCAGTTCTACTGGTGTTTAACATATTTAGTAAATATTAAACACTCTAGGGAAAATGAAAAAGGACACTAGCCATACAGACTTGAATTTTAAATCAGGAAAAGGAATGCCAGTTGGCAAACAAGGAATCAGACTATAATAATGCCAATGATGTTTTTCTTTTTTTTTTTTTAATTAATTAATTTATTTACTTTTGGCTGTGTTGGGTCTTCGTTTCTGTGCGAGGGCTTTCTCTAGTTGCGGCGAGTGGGGGCCACTCTTCATCGCAGTGCGCGGGCCTCTCACTGTCGTGGCCTCTCTTGTTGTGGAGCACAGGCTCCAGACGCGCAGGCTCAGTAGTTGTGGCTCACAGGCCCAGTTGCTCCGCGGCATGTGGGATCTTCCGAGACCAGGGCTCGAACCCGTGTCCCCTGCATTGGCAGGCAGATTCTCAACCACTGCGCCCCCAGGGAAGCCCCCCGATGATGTTTTTCTTAATTTCTTATTTGATAGCAACCCAGTCAACTTCATTTAGCAAAATCATAAACTTTTACTTATTTCCCTTTCCTTTATGAGGAATATCTGATTCCTTATCTTTTTAGGCCGTTTATTTGAGGTGGCTGAATGGCTACTTAATACCATTGTTGTTTTCTAACCAGGGAGTGTAGTCAGTAGAGGCATTTCCCTCAAATTAGGATGCTTCCAGGACAGACCTGGTCTATGTTACTAGATTTAGACGAGCTAGATTTTGCATTTATTTAGTGTGTTGTAGAAATAATGCTAGGTTTCTCTGTCTTTGGTCCCCAACTTGCCTTGACTTATCAGGACTCATTTCTAATATTGGCATATTGCTTGGGGTGGCTGGTGACTCCTTGACACTGTCTTGGGTGTTATAACATCCTTTTCATGGCAGTGGTAACACCAACTGCTCTCATAACTTTTTTTTTTTTTTTTAATAAGAGAACAAATGGAGGATTAGGAATAGTTTTCTAAAGAGGGCCTCATCCTAATTTCTTTTTTCTTTTTTTGTTTGCCTTCAGGTCATCTCTGTTAATAATCTTGATATCTTTCAGGGGTGCTAGCCTCTTTGCAAGTATAAAATAATGGTATTATGGACAAACGTAGTACCACCAAGCGGTAGTCCGGTAAATGCTTATTTATCCAGATAGGTTGGGGGCAGTATTAGAATAATGATTCTCAGCCCTGGCTGCACATAGAGGCATCTGCATATTAAGGAAAAACTCCCTACTTTACAGTTAAACTCTACTTTGTTTCAAAAAGAACTTCCAGATTTTCCCATGTCTAAAGTGTCATTATTAATATCGTAATCACTGTATAATACATGTAGTTTTATGACAGTCCTAAAGTTGGTCTTTTCATTTGTCTCTTTCTGATAAAATAGTATGTGTAATATGAAAAAAATTGTTGAATTATTTGAGCTTTCCAGTTCGTATTCTGTGAAAACAGGAATCAGTTATAAGTAGCCTTATTTTAAAATGAATGGTTGTAACAAATGGTGGATAGACCCTTTACTTATAAATCCCAGGCACTTTAGAGCACTTTGTTATTTTGGTTCAATCTAGCTGCTGTCAAAATGGCCTTTGAGTTTTGATATGACAATAAAGTACCTTTGTTAAAATAAAAGCTAATGTATTTTTTTGCATTTTTTTTCTTCACAGGCTTTGTTCGAGTATATCTTTCATCATGAAAATGATGTTAAAACTGTAAGTTTTGAATTTGCACTATTTTTAATGTGATTTTTATGACTTTGGGGATTTAGATTCTGAAATGTTCTGTTTCTGACCTTATAAACAGATGGAATTATGAAGATTGGAGAATTACTGATACTTTCAAATCCACTGTCAGTTTCAGTAGGAAACTTTGTATAACTATGGAAGTCATAAGACTTGTGCCTGATCCATAGAGTAGTAGATCTCCATTAAAGGGCAAGATATAGATAATTGAGAATGCTGCGTAGTATGTTTGTGTTAAAGTTTATTTTTTATACTAATAGTTAGCATTGTTGATCCGTTTTCTTCTTTGGTCCATATAGTGATTATAGGTTTACTAATACATGTATTTCTGGTCTCTTTGTAGTGTTCCCCATCTCCTCCCCTTTAACATTTTATAATAGAAAATTTCAAACATGTGCAAGTGGAGAGTATAATGAGCCTGTATCAGTCATCACCCAGCTTCAACAATAATCAATAATCAGTTGTCTTGGTAGCCTTTCAACAGAGAATTTTAAGGTTACATGCTCAGGACTTCTCCATTTGTGTCATTTTTCAACATACTAATATGCAAATGAGCAGTAACTTCACAAATCTTGTCCAATCAAATGTAGTTAATTCTACAGTGTCTAATGATAGTATTTTCTGTCATTTTCTTATTCAAGGAAAAAACCTTATATATTAAGTATTCAGGAAGACAAAAGCATTTTTCTCAATTGTGTTTTCTATGTGTCAACCATTATGTTATGTACTAGGAAAACTAATAAAAATATGATATTTGTTCCTGCCTCTACAAGCCATGTAATCTAGCTGAGGAAATAAAATTGACATAATGAAACAGTTAAAAAGGTAATTGCCGGAATGTGAAATTGGTACCGAAGATCAAGGGGAAAAATCAGGGGATAATATTAGTAAAAATCCGTAAAATCAGTAGGATTTTTTGGAAAGGGTGGGAAAAAATGTAAAAGAAGGGTAAAAACATGAGCAAGGTATGGAAAGAGAAATAAATAAACCACATTCTCAAAAATGGGGGTGTCAAAGAGACATTTTAGAGAAAGAAGTGACAGAACGTGATGCTAGATTTGGTATGGGAGACAAAGGAAAGACACAGCTCAAACTTGCCTCTTAAAGATGCTGGAAGAATGGCCGTTTTACTAACAGAAATGGGATTATTAGGGAAGGACGTCAGTTTGTAAAGAAGCTGAATAATTCACTAGAAGGCATTTTTAGTTTGAAATTGTGAAAGGCTATCCAAGTGGAGATGTCACTGCATGTATTGGAAGCTGTGACACTAAAATATAGGGGTCCTGGGCCAGATACACAGAGTATGGGAGTTATCGATAATGAAGTGATAGTGGATGTGGTCACATCGAGAAAAGAGAAAACTAAGGTTGGGGCAACTGAGAAACCATGCACATTTCTGTAAATAAAAGTCAGTACATGCCATTTTCACTCAATATAAAGCTGGTCAGAGGGTTTCAGGGTGATATATAAAATCATGTAGTTACACTGTCATTAAAAAGAAACATTCAAATACCATCCCATTTTATAAATGAGTAAATATTTGTAATTACTAGAGTATCATAAAGCTATATCCTGACTTTTTGAAGATTAATTCACTTATTGCAGAGACATTTATTCTTTCTTCCAACATATTTTGAGCCACTACAGTGTGCCAGGCACTGTCCTACGCCCTGAGATTACAGAGTGAAGCAATCAGACAAAATCTCTGCTCTTTTGGAGATTACGTTCCGGTTGGGCAAGGAATAGAGACAGTTAGCAAACTTAAAAATATATAAAATGTCATGGGATAAGCAGTATAAAAATAAAGCAGGGAAACCAGGTAAGAGAATAGATGACATGGGGGAAGATGTCCTTTTATATGGGCTGGGAGGTGGTCAGTGAAGTCCACTCTGAAAAGACATTTAAACAGAGACCTGTATGAAGGGAGACAAACCATATGGTTAGGTGGAGGAAGAGCATGTAAATCAGAGACAACTTTAACTGCAAAGGCCCCGAATATTAGCATTCTTGGATTGTTTAAGGAACAGTGAGGAGGCCACTGTGGCTGGAGTGAGGTCTTTGAAGGGGAAGAGTTGTAGGCAATGGGTTCAGAAAGTTGACAGATCATATGCTGTTTATAGGTCATAGTGATGATGTCTTTATTCATCTTGAAGATGTTGTTCTGCATCTTGGCATTTACATAATTTTGTTGAGGAATGTTGTTTTTTCAGCTACATTGAAAAAATAGAATTTGTTCTATGGAAAACTGTATTTCTGCCTTTGAGTTCTTAATAACTTCCTTCCTCTCCCTTCTTGGGGCAGTATTGGCAATGTTGACAAACTGAAGGGGCGTGTGGGTTGGTGATTCTGGAATCTTTATTTCCATATGCTCTTTAATTTCGTCATGCTGAAGTTGTCGCAACTCTAACAATAGTGAAAGGATGACTGTTTTTTAAACTTTAGAGGTTGGAGCACTATTACTTAGGAAGGTCACTGGGACGCCCAGGTGGATGTATTCACAAACATGTTGTCGAGATCTGCCAAGGTTCCCTGTTCTTATGGACTTTTATAAACTTATGCCTTTTATTTATGACCTTCTAGGTCTTTATTAATATCTAGATATCGGATTGATTGACTTATTCAAAGATCCTTAAATATAAGTATATAGTAATTTATTTTAAAAAACCGGGGAAGACTTTAAAGAAATATAGCTCTCTGTAACCTCTTTAAAATTTTAAAATGTTAATAGCTTTTAATTATGAATCTTATTACTATGACAGTTTTGTTTGGTTCTTAAGTTATTTTCAACGTAAGTCAGAAGTAAAGAATAGAATTAATTCAGTCAACAAATAATTCTTGAGTGCCTCTTAACCGCACAGTGACATTGCAGAACAGAGATGTGTTAAGAAGTGGATGCCTGTCCTCGGGGAATTTAGAGTCCATTTGAAATAGTCACAAGTGGTTTTGTCTAGTGCAGCCCCAGTCTTCAAATGAAGAGTGATCATTAATATGTAATTTTTTTGACCATTTTTATTCTACATCAGTGATCATATTAATTTCCTTAATTGGTTTAGACAAACATGTGGCTCCTGCATAGGAACCATATCTGAAAGTAAAATCAGCAGCCTGTAATCAGCACTAAGTCTAATCTTGGAAAAATTAGAAGGTGTAAAAAAAATTTAGAATGACATTTTTCTGAAAAATAGAAGGTCTGTTATATTAAACATGAAAGTGAATCTGATCTATTCGCTGGAACAGGTCTTTTAAAGGATTAAGTTAAAATGAATATATTCAGATATTTACAATTTACTCCTGAACTGAGCTGATTGAAATATGGTTCTCTGGTACTTCCAGAGATAATGGTAATTGAAATTATACTTTTTTTCTTCATTTTTCACTTCCATTTTTACCTCTTGCTTGGGGGAAAAAAGAAAAGCTTATGAACATAGTGTGTAGCGTGCTTTTAATTTCCATAGCTTTCAAGTAGAGGTGTTGATTTTTCAAGTCCATTAGAACCTCAGCATGGTGACACCATTCCTTTATAAATAGTTTGCATATTTAGAAGTCTCCCCTGGAGCGAGGGAAGATGGGGAACACAAGGAAAGTTATTTATTTTGCAGTAGGAGATTCAAGGAGCTCTTCTGGCATTCATTTCAGAAAAGAGTTAATATTAAGAAATGGGCAATAATATGGGATGCATTCTGAGATTATAGAACTGAAAATCTAAGAGTTACTTTAACTGAGCTGTTGGATATCATCATGATGTTAACACTGACTAAAGAATAAAAGGTTTTCAACCTTAAGAGAAAGAATAACAAGTATTATTAAAAAACCAGAATTCTTTTTAAACTAATAACCTGAGTTTTTATTCACCAGATCTTTATATGAGCTTCAGATTTCTGTGAGCTTTGAATTTGTATAAAGATTGACTTACTTTCCTCTTTGTCCAAATGGTTTCCACTTTTTTGGTATAGAATCCTAATTCCTAATGAGATGTCTCTTGTCTGATCTTAAATAATCACTAGAAGGAACAAACTAGAAGACGTTAGAGAGAAAGGGATAAACACATGTAAAATGCAAAAGCAGTTAAGAAGATCTTTTTTAGTCTGCAGCGAATGAAAGTCTGACCTTTAGAATTACTGGCATGTGAGGTAATGTCAGAATAATGGAATGATGGTTGTTAAAAGACGGCGGTTACCCAAGTACCCCAGCTCCTTTCACTCTTCTTCATGACCCTGTTTTCAAACCTTTTTCTATCTGCATACTTGATCTTTCTTTATTTCTCTACACCTGTCCTTAAAGTGGGGCCTGCGGTTGGGCCTGCCTTACGTGGTAAAGGCTTGACTCCCACTGGGTTTGGAGGCATTTTGGTTGGGAGAGGGTAAAAACTGACGGATTTTTAAATACCATTTTCGTACCTTGTATATTAAAATTGTATTCAAATAGACTGTATGTCTGCTTCCCTTTGATCACTGTTTACTTCTCATCTGCTGTCAGTCCTCTGGTCTGGAACTGATTATTTAGGGAAGATTGGTGGGGCCATCTGGAGACATGAGCAGCTTGAGTTTCTGTCTGATTTCTAATGCATGTTTTGATTGATGCTAATTATATGGTTTATTTCATTATTTTTTGTTTCTGTTTATTGTTAGAAAAGAAAATCCTAATCTAAAATGAATTGTTTTTCAAAGGCTTTGGATTTGGCTGCCCTTTCCACAGAGCATTCTCAGTACAAGGACTGGTGGTGGAAAGTGCAGATTGGAAAATGTTACTACAGGTAAAATTTTGATTATTTGGAAAAGGCTTAGAAGCAGCAACATATTTTAGAGTCTCAAATCTGGTAACCTTTTCTGGGGGATAGATTTCCTCATGAAGAAAGGAGAACTGTGTCTTTGGCTTACGTGAGGAAGCATTTACTTAGCAATCACATGATGGCACTAAGAACTGACACCTTTAGGATAGTAAAATTTTAGAGCTGGGAAGGGGAAACTTTGAGACCATCACATCCAACACTCCTTTTCAGATGAGGAAGCTGAGGCCAGAGAGAGGTTGTGATTTGCATCAGGAACTAGTCAGTAACAGACCTAGGACTAGAATTGAGTCTGTTCGTTCTCACTCCACTCCTCTTGGCTCTCAAGTCTTTCCTCCCTCCCTCCCTCCCTCCCTCCCTCCTTCCTTCCTTCTTAATTTTTATTGGAGTATAGTTGATTTACAATGTCGTGTTAGTTTCAAGTGTGCAGCAAAGTGAATCACTTATGCATACACATATATCCACTTTTTTTTTTTTAGATTCTTTCCCCATCAAGTTTTTATTTCTACTGATGCCTCATGTCTGTAAAGTGCTTTATAGTTGAGATAGCTTGTCCACACATTACATTATCTCACTTAAATCTTATGGCACTTTGGATATAGTTGCTATTATTAGCCCTTTGTCCAGATGTGAGAAACTGAGCCTCAGAAAGATAAAGTGACTTTCCCAAATTCATGTAGCTAGTATGTGACAGAACGAGAATTTGAGCTCAGCTTTCTGATGCCAGTTCTTTTACTATTTGCACAATCCCATGGTGTTTCTCTAGGATCTAAATAGTCTTACACTAATTTACTTAATGTTTAAACACATTTTTAAGCAAATTAATTGAGACATAAAAAAAGTTGTAATAATTTATGCATATTATACAGCAACTGGTAAATAGGATCTGAAATGATTGCTTGATATTGAAATGCACTTGGAGCATTTGAAAAATAGTGACAAATGAAAAATTATATTTTATAAAGATAAATATGTCTTTTATTATTCAAAAACAAGGTAGACTAGGTACTGTGAGTATCCTTCGATGGTTATTAACTTTAGTTATTAGTTAAACACTGTGAGGAAAAGGAAATATATAAATAGAATAAAAAGGATGCTTATTCTTCTACTATTGAAATTAAGACTATTTTCCATTTAGATATTTCACATAGAACTCTGAAGTATTTTTTCCTACTGTTAGATTGAGGAAGTATTTTCTGCTAAAAGGTAATTTTGGACAATTATAACATTAAACTCTTATGAATATAATTTCTGAAGACAAGCTTGAAATCTTGAGCTTCTAAGAAAAACTCTCAGAAATCTATAATAATGAGAGAAAAGCACAACTTGGATTCCTTCTGCCATCCATATAAGATGGCATTTAAATGAGTATATTTTGTCATATTAATTATTGTTCTCCTCTGTTCCTTAATAGCTTCTTGTCTTATTATGTATTCAGCATTCATTCATTTATTCATTTGCTCAAATGGCTTACATTTGAATGGAGGAGAGAGAACAGGAAACAATTATAAATGTGGTTCCCATTATGGTAGAAGCAAGTGCAGGGTGCAGTGGGAGCCCAGAGAAAGATGTCAAGGATGGATTGCCAGAGGGTGTAGCCCCATATTGACTTCTGTCTCTTTGCTCCTGATCATTAAGTTCTACTGGTTCTTCCTCTGCAGTATCTCTTACAGTTGTTCCACTGCTACCCATTCCCACTCCAGTGCTTTAATCCTGGCTTTTAGTGTCATTTGTTTGAATTGCTACATTAGGTTCTTATCTGGGTTTTCTGCCTCCATTTTCTTGTCCCATCAATCCTTCCTGTATACCCCACTGTCAGAGTAACTGTTGCAAAAAAAACAGCTCTTGTTGGATTCTTTGGTTAATCTCCATTATCTCTGAAATGAAGTCTGGATTTTAAGTGTGGCTCCCATGACTTTGTCCCAGTCTACAGCTTTTCACTTTTCTGTTACTTCTCTCATTCCTTGTTGTGTTTTCCTTTTCAATTAAACCCAACAACTCAGCACTCCCCTAACATGCTGTGTACTTTCCTGCTTGTGTGCTTATGCTGATAGTTTGCTTCCGTCAGAGATATTCCCTTACCCCCTCCCCATCCTATCTAGCTGTCAAAATCTTGCCTGTTACTTCCCCGCTGAAACTTAGTTTGCTCCTCCGCTGTGCTCTCAAAACACTTTTTTTCTCATTGGCCATAATGCAATTAAATTTATTTTAAAATATGTTTTGTTTCAATCTTTACTGGTGCCTTCAGAACATGGTTGTTATCTTCATTTTTGCAACTCCTTACCATCATTAAATGTGCATGCAGTTGATCCTTGACAATGTTTACTGAATTAAATTGGAGAGAAAAAGTTGGCAGTTGGTGGAGATCATCTCTGGACTCTGATTCTTTGATATTGTCCTGTGTTTGTGAACTTGACTGATGTTTTCATTATTCCTAGACTTTCTTTACACATGGTGGCCACTCCATTTCCTCTGCACAGGAACCCATGTGATAAATTCCTTTTTGATAGGGCTAGAAGAAATGATCTCTTAAGGGTACAGTAATAAAACACATATGACTCATTCTTTCCTTTCTTTGGTTTCCAGGTGGTTCAATAGCTCTGATTGCTTGTTTGCTTTTTAATTTGTTTATTCTCCATTTTTTTTATAAATCTATTTCTGTTTTCATATTCTTATTTTACATGTATCTTGTTATTGTAATCCCTTTTAAATCATTTTTCGAAAGAGACAACTTAGTTACAAATATAGACTCTCATGGATAATTAGGTGTTCATGGAATTCAGTGACTGAACTTCAGCCACGTGTTTAAGGCTTGAATGTTCAGTTGAAGCTTTGTATATAAATATAAAGCCATTCTTCAGAACTTCAGAGTTCTCTGATAACATTTTATGAATACTCCTTGTAAAAGTTGTGGGACCTTTGAAGCGGTAGGGGCTTCTACTACATCACACATCCTCTAACTTTAGGCCAGATTTTGGGGTCACTTTTAACCTCATTGTCCCACATTGTCCATTGTCCCACATTGTCCATTGTCCCAAATAGCTGGGTATAGCCATGCCAGTACTTGAGGCTTAGGTTAGGAAAAAAGAACAAAGCTATTCTTTCAAGAATGAAAGTAACATAATGGATCATATTGTATGTTGTTTTGACTTTATTTTACAAAATAAAAGCATTGTCATAAAGTGCTAAGTAGCTCTTAGATGTCTGGGGATGAGTAGTTATGAGAAAGCCAAACAGATCTATTAAAGACAGGCTGAAGTGCGCTTTAATGATTGATTTCATTTCCCTGGGCAGAAGAAGTGCGTGTTGACACCAGAACAGTTATATTTAGGAAAGGAACAAGTCTGAAGTTCATAGACTAGATACAAAAAAAGGAAAAGAAAATGTTTGTAGGATAATAAAACGGTACAGCTGTTTTACTCGAGTGGCAATTACTATTTACCTCAAAATTGTTTAAAGTTTAAAAATGGGTTTATGCAAAGTCAAAAAATACCTTGAAATAAGTGAAAATGGAAATACAACACACCAAAACTTATGGGATGCAGCAAAAGTGGTCCTAAGAGGGAAGTTCCTAGCAATAAATGCCTACTCAAGAAACAAGAAAATTCTCAGATAAACAACCTAACTTTACTCCTCAAGGAACTAGAAAAAGAAGGACAAATGAAACCCAGAGTTAGTAGAAAGAAGGAAATAACAAAGATCAGAGCAGAAATAAATGAAATAGAGATTTAAAAGACAGTAGAAAAGATCAATGAAACCAGGAACTAGTTCTTTGAAAAGAAAAACAAAATTAACAGAACTTTAGCTAGACTCATCAAGAAAATAGAGTACTCAAATAAATACAATCAGAAATGAAAGAGGAGATATTACAACTGATACCACAGAAATACGGAGGATCATAAGAGACTACTATGAACAATTATAGGCCATCAAACTGGACAGCCTAGAAGAAATGGATGCGTTACTAGAAACATAAAATCTTCCAGGACTGAGTCATAGAAATAGAAAATCTGAACAGACCAAGTACTAGTAAGGAGATTGAATCAGTAATTTAAAAACTCCCTACAAACAAAAATTCAGGACAAGAGAGCTTCACAGGTAAATTCTGCCATTCAAAGAAGAATTAATACCAATCTTTCTCAAACTGTTTCACAAAATAGAAGAGGAGGGAACACTTTTGAACTTATTTTATGGGGCCAGCATTACCCTGATACCTAAACCAAATAAGGACACCACAAGAAAAGAAAATTACAGGCCAATATCACTGATGAACATAGATGCAAAAATCCTCAACAAAATATTAGCACATCAAATTCAACATTACACTATAATGATCATAATAATGATTAAGTGGGATTTATTCTAGGGATGCAGGGATGGTTCAGTATATGCAAATCAACCACTGTGATACACCACATTAACAAAATGAAGGATAAAGATCACATGATTATCTCAGTAGATGCAGAAAAAGCATTTGACAAAATTCAACATCCAGTTATGATAAAAATTCCTAACAAAGCGGGTGTAGAGCGAATGTACCTCAATATAGTAAAGGCCGTACATGACAAGCCTGCAGCTAAATTCATACTCATTGGTGGAAATCTGAAAGATTTTGCTCTAAGATGAGGAATAAGATAAGCATGCCCACTCTCACCATTTTTATTCAACATAGTATTAGAAGTCCTATCCAGAGAAGTTTAGGCAAGAAAAAGAAATAAAAGGCATCCAAATCAGAAAGGAAGAAGTAAAACTGTCTGTTTACAGATGACATGATACTATATCTAGAATATGCTAAAGACTCCACCAAAAAACTATTGGAACTAATAAGTGAATTCAGTAAATTTGTAGGATACAAAATGAATATACAGAAATTTGTTGCTTTCTGTACACTAATAACAAACTATCAGAGAAATTAAGAAAACAATCCCAATTACAATAGCATCAAAAAATAAAATAACTTGGAATAAATTTAGCCAAGGAGTTGAGACACCTGTACACCAAAAACTATAAGATATTGATAAAAAAATTGATGAAGGCATAAGTAAATTGAAAGATATTTCACATTCATGGATTAGAAGAATTATTATTGTTGAAATGTCCATACTACCTGAAGCAATCTACAGATTCAGTGCAATCCCTATCAAAATTACAATGGCATTTTTGAAAGAAATAGAACAAACAATCCTAAAATTTGTATGGAACCACAACAGACCCTGAAGAACTAAAACAACCTTGAGAAAGAAAAACAAAGCTGGAGGCATCACATTCCCTGACTTCAAACCAAATTACAAAGCTATAGGGATTGTATAAAGTAGATAACTAATAAGAACCTGCTGCATAAAAAATAAATTAAATTAAATTTTAAAAAAAGTTATAGGGATCAAAACAGTATGCTGTTGGCATAAAAACAGACACATAGATCAATGGAACAGAATACAGGGCCCAGAAATAAACCCATGCACATGTGGTCAATAAATTTACAAAAGAGGGACTTCCCTGGTGGCACAGTGGTTAAGAATCCACCTTCCAATGCAGGGGACACGGGTTCGAGCCCTGGTCTGGGAAGATCCCACATGCCAAAGAGCAACAGCCCTTGCGCCACGACTACTGAGACTGCACTCTAGAGCCCATGAGCCTCAACTACTGAGCCTGAATGCCACAACTACTGAAGCCCGCGTGCCTAGAGCCTGTGCTTTGCAACAAGAGAAGCCACTGCAATGAGAAGCCCAGGCACCACAACGAAGAGTAGCCCCCTTCACTGCAACTAGAGAAAGCCCGCACGCAGCAACAAAGACCCAGTGCAGCCAAAAACAAATTAATTAATTAATTAATTTAAAAAATTTATAAAAAGTCAAGAATGTACAATGGGGAAAGGACAGTCTCTTCAATAAATTGTGTTGGGAAATAGGACAGCCACATGCAAAAGAATGATGGATCACCATCTTACACCATATACAAAACTAACTCAAAATGGATTAAAGATTGAATATAAGACCTGAAATCATAAAACTCCTAGAAGAAAACATATGCAGTAAGCTCCTTAACAGTGGTCTTGGTGATGAATTTTTGGATTTGACACCAAAAGCAAAGGCAACAAAAGCAAAAATAAATAAGTGAGACTTTTTCAAACTAAAAAGCTACTGCACAGCAAAGGAAACCATGAACAAAATGAAAAGGCAACCTACCAAATGGGAAAAAATATTTGCAAATCATATATCCAAAAGGGGTTAACATCTAACATATATAAAAAAACTCATGAAAGTCAATAGTAAAAAAAAAAAATCTGATTAAAAAATGGGCAGAGGCTCTGAATATTTTTCTGAAGAAGACATTACAGATGGCCAACAGGTACATGAAAGGGTGCTCAACATCACTAATCATCAGGGAAACTCAAACCAAAACCGCAATGAGATATCACCTTACATTTGTTAGAATGGCTATTATTGAAAAGATGAGAAATAGCAAGTGTTGGTAGTATGTGAAGAAAAGGGAACCCTCATGCACTGTTGGTGGGAATGTAAGTTGGTGCAGCCATATGGGAAACAGTATGGGAGTTCCTCAAAAAATTAAAAATGGAACTACCATATGCTTCAGCAGTTCTAGTTCTGGGTATTTATCTGAAGAAAGTGAAAACACTGACTCAAAGAAAAGATATCTACATCACCATGTTCATTGCAGCATTATTTACAATAACCAAGATATGGAAACAATCTAAGTGTCCATCAACAGATGAATGGATAAAGAAATATATATAATATATATATATATATATGTGTGTGTGTATATATGTATATATGCAATGGAATATTACTCAGCCACGAAAAAGAATGAAATCTTGCCATTTGCGATGGTATGGATGGACCTTTAGGGCATTATGCTAAGTGAAATAAGTCTCATAGAGAAAGACAAATACTGTATGATCTCACTTATGTGAGGAATCTAAAAAAAATAAAGAACAAAGCTCATAGATACAGAGAACAGATTGGTGGTTGACAGAGCTGGAGGGTAGGGGGTGGGCAAGTGGGTGTAGGGAGTCAAAAGGTACAAACATCCAGTTATACAATAAACAAGTCATGGGAATGTCACATACAGCATTGCAGCAATAGTTAATCCTGTATTGCATGTTTGAAAGTTGCTAAGAAAGTAAACCTTAAAAGTTGCCATCACAAGAAAAAATTCTGTAACTATATCTATATTCTGTAACTATATTAACAAAATGAAGTATATATTCTGTAACTATATTAACATATGTATGGTGACGGATGTTAATTAGACTTACTGTGATGATCATTTTGCAATATATGCAAATATCAAATTATGTTGTACACCTGAAATTAATATAATGTTTTATGTCATTATACCTCACTTTAAAAAAATGGGCTTTTATCTCAAAGCAGATGTTTTCAAAGAAATGTCATCTTCAGTTCTTCCAATAAAATGGAGGCTCTAAGCATTTATTGAGGTCATGTGACATATGTCAGCTGATCATAAGCTCTTTGGGTGGTGAACTGGTGTGACCTTGCTCCCTGGCAGCTATGAGTCTTGCTGTGACTAGGCTTCAGACAGACTCTTTACATACCATTTAAGCATTAGGCAGTGAATATGGGAAAACAGGAATCTTTTTCCTAAACTATATAAACGTACATGTTAATATGTATGTGTGTATAACATCACCTTCTTTGCTACATGCTTACTCTTAGATGTAATTTGTCTCTAATTCATATCCTCAAGGTATGAATAAATGCTGTAGTATTTATTTTAAATTGAATGTCTAATTTTTTAAATGGCTGTTCTTAGGTTAGGAATGTATCGTGAAGCAGAAAAACAATTTAAATCAGCCCTGAAGCAGCAGGAAATGGTAGATACATTTCTCTACTTGGCAAAAGTAAGTATTCTTAATTTGAGTGGAATTTGTCTTCTCAGGGTAAATGTTTAAATTCTGACAAGTGCATGGGGAGAGTTACCAGTTTCTTTAGGAATATTTGACAAGTTAATGTGTTCAGACTTAAGTTTTTTTTTTTTCTTTTTTTTATAATAAGGGAACATGTGAGAACATACGGAGAATACCGATCTCAGGAAAAATTGGTTGCCGTGAAAAATAAGACAACACCTTTGAAATATTGCCCATTAGAACAGAAGAAAATGCCACAGGCTTACTACCCCCATGGGTAACAAGCCCCAGAGAGGCACTTTTCTGCAGCACACTTGTCTCCCGCCTAAGCAGACTATAGAGAGCAGGGATTGTTTTTATGTAGGACCTTCACTCTTTGGCTGTGCCATTATTACAAAAACAATATTTCCCATTTACTGAGCACCTACTCAGTGGTAAGGTATTCTATCGGGCCTGTTCCATATGCAATTTAACCCTCATAGCAACACCATGAGGCAGATTTTAACATTTCCTTTGTACTCTTAAGGAAAGGGAGACTTAAAGAGGGTAACTAATATTTTCAAGCTCACTTGGCTATTTGCCAGCATTCAAACTCAGGCATTTCTGATTCCAGGGCTGACTTACTGCCCTGTAGTGCCATCTACAAACCACAACAGAAATGAAGGGCCACCTAGAATTTTCAGTATTGGAATAAAGTTACTTCTTTACCCTCACCAAGGCTACTTTAAAGAAACATTTGTTGAAGTGGTGGTTAGGATATCACCTTGCTATATCTTTAAGAATTTTTTAAATTTAAGAAGTGTGGTTAAAAAAAAAAAAGTGTGGTAAAGGAGGTTGAAAAGAAGATGAGCTATAAAAGGAAGTGCTACTACTTTCTAAATATGGTATTGCACTAATATGTATAAAATGGATAACTAATAAGAACCTGCTGTATAAAAAAATAAATAAAATAAAATTCAAAAAAATATGGTTTGCATACTAAAAAGAAACAAAATGGAAGTTCTACCATATAAACTTACTGTGATAATCTTAGTATGTTTATAGTGGTTTTTCAGAAATATTTGAAACTATCTGGTTCTAAGTATCTTCTATACATTATATGTTAAAATTCTTAAAGAGTTTTCTAAACATCACAGTAAACTTTTCTGACAGCTTGAAATTATAACTCAGGTCACAGTATTTGACTATCATCTTAATTGATAATCACTTGCCACGTGGTTAAAAAAAATGTACTTTTTAACTATTGTTAAATATGACTAGAGTCATATTTAATAGTTCTAATTTGACTATTTTTTCATAAATTGATTTGTTTAAATCCACTGTTGCCTACATGACTATATAGAGGTACAATTTACTTATTTTCTTTAATATGTGAAGGAATTATTGCTCAGTAATAGAGACCAAGCAGATTTTAGGAACCACATTATTTCTTAAAATTTTAGATTGTTAATTTAAAAATTATTAAATATTTTATATTACTTAGTATATGGAATTATATACTCACTATATTTTAAAAAGCAGTTCAGAAGCATATAAGGTAATAATTGAAAAGTTTTCATCCATACCCTTCCCTCTAATCGCACACTTTAGCAGTAAACACTGCAAGCAGTTTTCTGTGTATCCATTTGGGCCTCTTCAAAGCACAATCTGCATGTTTAGGAAGAAACAGAGGATCCAAGATCATGAAGAAAAAAATGTCATAATCTTATGTTTCTATACATAAAACTATAATTCTCTTATTTTAGAAATTCCTAATAAGTATATGGTTTATCTACGCTAATGTTCCAGTTGCTAATTAAGCAGAAACTATCAAGTGCCAACCCTCTCACCTCCCTGACCCTGTACCCTACAAATCTGTTTCTCCTCTATTTCCGAGGGTCCTTCTCCCAAACCGCCATCTCCAGAGGCTCTCCCCGGCTGCTCCTTCTCAGACCTTCTTCCATGGGTCGTCCCCTGTTTCTCCAGCATCTTCAAAATCAGCCTCATAATTGGTCTTTAGTGCCAGCCTATAGATATACTTATGTCTGTTCCATCCTAGAAAGATTTTCCCTTGATCCTTTCTTTTCTAGTCCTGGCCAGTCTCTGTGACAATAGTAAGTCCACAGTAAGTGTTTGCTGAATGAATAAATGAATGAATGTTTCATATACAACGTGTGGAGATAAAAGTATAGTATCATTATTGGAAATTAATCCAACAGATTTCTGAAACTTTTTTACTATAATATCTAGGAGATAATTTGTTACTAAGCAATAATTATAAACTTGTCATAACAAATGCTATTATTTTAAGAACCAGTACTTTTATCGAAATGTATCTTGGTTTTAGGTTTACATCTCATTGGATCAACCTGTGACTGCTTTAAATCTTTTCAAACAAGGCTTAGATAAGTTTCCAGGAGAAGTAGCCCTACTTTGTGGAATTGCCAGGATCTATGAGGTAAGGTTCATGTCCTTCAAAAAGTTGATGTAAGATTGAGGTTATATGCTACTTAAGTAAGGTCATAGTCCCTTGGGGTCTTATAAAGGATAACAGTTTATAAAATTATGATTGTTGGCCTGTGATTTACCAACAGAATAAGAGATTTTAGTGTATGCATTAGTCAAACCTAAGTTTTTATTATGAAGTATTTCAAACATATAGAAGGTATAGAGAATGGTATGAGATAGGGATTTAAATGTTTCTAATTTCAAATATCTTTTAACATAGAACAGTTCAAATAAAGGTCTGCCTTTCAAATGAATAAACAAAAGGCCCCAAGAAAAATTAAAACCACAACCAAATAAAATTCGCAAGGATAAATCATTTTAAACAAGTTTCTGTACAGAACAAGCAATGAACAATAGGCAGCACAACATGTTCATTTAGAAGAAACAAGACCGAAATGAAAGTGATAAATTAAAAAAAAGAACATAAAGGGAAAGAATCCCTCCAGAGAAAAGTATGATAGACATGCAGAAATCCCTTAAGGCATATGTTGTGTAGGCTGCAACGCTAAGGAACAAACTTTAGTAATTAACCCTCAATCCATTGTCACATAAGGAGAAAAGGAATACACTGGAAATCTTTGTATGGTAAACCTTATTTGAATTGTTCTATGTTAAAAGGTATTTGGAATGAGAAACATTACCCTAGGAAATATTATTCTTGTGGTCCTTGAACTTTACTGTGAATAGAAGTGACTTTGGGAGTGTTTTGAGAGTGAGGCCCATTTTCTGCCTTCTGAATCAGATGTCCTGGAAGGTGGGATGTAGATTTTTGTCTGCTTAGCAAGCTCACTAGGTGATTCTGAAGTATAACAGCGTTTGAGGATCATTGCAAAATTCACTTCCTTATTTGCAGTTTTGTTTTAAATAACTAAAAATCTAATTAGAGTTAATATTCTGTGAATTGGTTCAAAAATAACCACTAATAGCTACTATAAAATCACTTAAATGATACCACGGTTGTTTATACACTTGAAGTGACATTTATATGCTTGAAGATATTATTTAAAGGACAAAAATAGAATCTGTGTTTATTCATACATATGAAAATTTATGTGCTAAGATTGTCTATTAAACCAATTGGATTATTTAGTAGTTTAGAAATAGAGCTGGATGAGTAATGATTTCTTATACTAAAAGAACCCATTGCTACCAGGTGCCTCAAAGATTTAAAACCATGAATGTTCCAGAAGAAAATACAGATGAATTATCTGTATAAACTTGGAATGGGGAAGACCCTCCTGAACATGATACTAAGTCAGAAAGCCATAACAGAAAAAAATTGATAAATTTGAGAATGTAAAAGTTAACTTTTCTATATTGTAAAAACAAAAATACCAATAAAAGCAAACCCAAACAAAAAAAGGTAAAAATATCAAACAGGGCACATATTTGCCATACCTGGGACAGAAAAAAGGGCTTCTTTTCATTTCCTCAGCTTATACATTGCTTAACAATTGCTGGGTTTCAGGTGGTTTCCAATTGATGGAGAATTACACATAGACACATGCCTGTGCATGTGTCACACACTTATAAATTCTCATTTTGGTCAAGCATGTAAACACGGAAACTCGGTATTTCCTCAGAGCAGTTGTGGAGGTGAGATCACAGTGTGACCGTTGTTGTCCTTCCAGCCCACACAGTGGCTGCTGACCGTCTGCACGCCAGTAAAGTCCCCCCAGAGGTGAGACAACAGCCAAACCCCAGCTGCATTTCAGCTACCCCGCTGCCCTTTCATACCGGCGCCGGTTAACACACATCTGGAACAACTCAACCAAACCATCTGTGCTTCTCCTCTGAAGGGAATGTTTATAAACACAGGGCCTCGCTGGGTTTTGAACTGAATTCAGCATCAGCACAGGTTCATTGCATCCAGAAGGAGAAAACGGTCGGTGTCCAGGGATCCCCGAGCTACAGTTGTGTCTCCAGCTCTCCTGAGCCCAGGAGGGTGGTTTCCCATCCAAGCCCCTCATACACATAAACCAATAATAAAAGGACAAGAGACAGGATAAGAAAACTGGCAAAAGACACGAATCCACAATTCACAGAAAAAGAAATGTAAATACCTGGTGTGTTGAATGTCTAACCTCAGTAATGATTAAAGAAATAAAAATTCAAACAATAATGTCATTTTTTACTTAATCAGGTTAACAAAGATGAATAAGTTCCGTGGCATTTAAGGTTGTCAAGGGTGTGGAGGAACAGAGGTCATGTATGAACATTGTTGCTGGAAGTGTACATTGGTACAAGCCATTTAGAGGCTATTTGTAATTACTTATGAGATTTTTAAACATGCATTTAAATTTATTTAACACCAGCACGTGTTTTATAATAACAAGTTTGAAAAACTGCATGTAAGGTTGTCAAAAACATGTTAGTTTCAGTCTAAAATTCCTAGAGAATACATAAATTAAGTCCATGCCCATCAATCAAGTATACAAACATTCTAAGATGTTCTTTTTTTTCTTTTTTATTGAAGTATAGTTGATTTACAATATTGTCTTAATTTCAGGTGTACAAAACAGAAACAGACTCACAGACATAGAAGACAGACTTAGGGTTACCAAAGGGGAGAGGGACTGGGGGAGGAACAAATTAGGAGTATGGGATTAACAGATACAGACTACTAAAGTAATTTTATAGAACTGAAAGCCTTGAAACAATTGACCATTGAGGCTGGAGTCTTCTTTGAATTGGACATTACCACCTGTTTCAGACTGAGTTATGTCCCCTCCCCCTACCTCCCAATTCATATGTTGAAGCCCTAACCCCCAATGTGAGGGTATTTAGAGATAGGGCCTTTGGGAGATAATTAGGATTAGGTGAGCTCACGAGGATAGGGCCCTTGTGATGAGATTAGTGCCCTTATAAGATGAGACAACAGAAAGCACTTGAACCCTCTCTCTCTGTCTCTGTTTCTCTCTCTCTCATGAGAGGACACCGTGAGAAGGTGCAAGCCAGGAAGACAGTCCTCACTAGAACTCGACCATGCTGACACCATGATCTTGGACTTCTAGCCTCTAGAACTGTGAGAAAATAAACTTCTATTGTTTAAGCCGCTCGGTCTATGGTATTTTGTTATGGCAGCCCAAGCAGACTAATACACCAAGTTTGGCAGCTGTAACACTGAATGAAGCCTTGTACTGTGGGGTGCTGTTGCCCTGGAAACCAGATAAGTCATGTTCAGGGGGCCCCATGGTTCATGGGGCCATTAAGGCTCACTGGTCAGGTCACATCCTGAGTGTGAAGATTATTCTTTGGAAGGAGAAAGTCTTAGTCTGCTCGGGCTACTATAACAAAATACCATAACCTGGGTGACTTAAACAACAGAAATTTATTTCTCACAGCTCTGGAGGCTAGGAAGTCAAGATCAAGGTGCTGGCCATTTCAGTTCCTAGTGAGGGATCCTCCTGGTCTGGATACCTTCTTGCTCTATCCTTACATGGTGGAGAGAGAGATCATCTCTCAGGTGTCTCTTCTTTAAGGGCATTAATCCCAATTATGAGGGCTCCACACTCATGTCTTAATTACTTCCCAAAGGTTCCACCTCTAAATACTATCACATTGGGGATTAGGGCTTCAATATGCATTTTGGGAGGACACAAACAGCCCATGTCAGGGAAGGACTTATTGTACGTATAGGGGTGGGGATTACAGGGTGATGAGTTCAGATACTCATTTGTTGTTTCCTTTTAGTTTTACAAGGCTTTTGTTTTACCAAAAAATAGAAAATATACTTCTATTGAAATTATTTTTTATACTTTTCAATTGGTTCTTATGTTCTTAAAATATTAAGAACATGGAATAGTTGTGTATAAAAGCAGTGTAGAATTCAGGAGAAAATTAACTCAGAGTTAACTAACAAATGTATCAACATCCCTGTGTTTTGAAAAAAGTTTAGTTATTTTTCAGCTATAAGCAATGAATGAAAAAGCCTCTTCTCTTTAGGAACCAAATCCTGGAAGCACTTTGAATAAGAATTTCAAATATAAAGCATGTGAAAATATATATATAAAGCATGAGTTTGGATCAATCTGTGGATGTTATATCAGGGTTTTATGGGACTAATAAATAACACTCCTGTTTCTCCAATTTGAGAACCAACTGAAAAATAGATACAAGATTCACATAAATGGAGGATAAACCATTAATTTTATTATTGATAAAAGCAGAATTGGAGCATGTGGCTCTAGATTATGACCAAAAGGACTTAATATTGTTCTATCTCTGAGTTACACAGACTAATCCATCCTGTCACAGACATGAGCGTACCCTACCCAGGAGAGCCTGCTCTACACAGCAGGGCAGAGAATGTGGGCATCTTATAGGAAAGTTGACTTCTAAAGAGACCCAGAAGGGGCTGAGACAGCCATACTCATTTGCCTCATGGGAATGAGGGAATGAGTGGGAAGAAAGGCCCCCAAATCATTCTAATTATCAACATTTCTCAAAGTGTGGTTCAGAGATTCCTGGGGAAGTCCTTTCTAGGAGTCTATAGGGTCAAAACCATTTTCATAATACTAATAGTATTGATGAAATTGGTGATAAATTTAATAGATATAATTTTTTAATTGAGATATAGTTGATATACAATACTGTATAAGTTATAGGTGTACAACATAATAACTCACAATTTTTAAATGTTATACTCCATTTATGATTATAAAATATTGGCTATATTTCCTGTGTTGTACAATATATTCTTGTAGCTTATTTTATACATAATAGTTTGTGTCTCTTAATCCCCTGTCCCTGTCTTGCCCATCCTTCCTTCCCTCTCCCCACTGATAACCACTAGTTTGTTATCTATATCTGTGTCTGTTTCTTTTTGTTATATTCACTAGTTTGTTGTATTTTTTAGATTACCTATATAAGTGACATCATATAGTATTTGTCTTTCTCTGAGTTATTTCATTATGCATAATACACTCCAAGTCCATTCATTTTGTTGCAAATGGCAAAATTTCACTCTTTTTTATGGCTGAGTAGTATTCTATTGTGTGTGTGTGTGTGTGTGTGTGTGTGTGTGTGTGTGTGTATAATCACATCTTCTTTATCCATGCATCTGTTGATGGACATTTAGGTTATTTCCATATTTTAGCAATTGTATGAACTTTGGGGTGCATGAATTTTTTTGAATTAGTGTTTTTGTTTTTGTTTTTTTCAGATATATACTCGGGAGTGGAATTGCTGGGTCATATGGTAGTTGTATTTTTAGTTTTTTGAGAAACCACCATACCGTCTTCCACTGTGGCTGCACCAATTTGCATTCTGACCAACAATGTACGAGGGTTCCCTTTTCTCCACATCCTTGCCAGCATTTGATAGTTATGGTCTTTTTGATGACAGCCATTCTGACAGGTGTAAGGTGATATCTCATTGTGGCTTTAATTTGCATTTCTTTGATGATTAATGATATTGAGCATCTTTTCATGTGTATGTTGGCCATCTGAATGTCCTCTTTGGAAAAATATCAATTCAGGTCTTCTGCCCATTTTTTAATTGGGTTGCTTATTTTTTGATGTTGAATTGTATGAGCTGTTTATATATTTTGGATACTAACCACTTATCAGTCATATGAGTGGCATATATTTTCTGCCATTCATTAGGTTGTCTTTTCATTCTGTCAGTGGTTTCCTTTGCTGTGCAAAAGCTTTTAAGTCTATTTAGGTCCCATTTGCTTATTTTTCCTTTTATTTCCTTTGCTTTAGGACAGCGGCCCCCAACCTTTTTGGCACCAGGGACCAGTTTCGTGGAAGATAATTTTTCCACAGATGGGGGCGGGGGGGTGGTTCAGGTGGTAATGCGAGTGATGGGGAGCAATGGGGAGCTGCAGATGAAGCTTTGCTCACTCGCCCACTGCTCACCTCCTGCTATGTGGAGCAGTTCCTAACAGGCCACGGACCGATACTGGTCCATGGCCTGGGGATTGGGGACCCCTGCTTTAGGAGACAGATCCAAAAAAATATTGCTACGATATATGTCAAAGAGTGTTCTGCCTATGTTTTCTCCTAGGAGTTTTATGGTTTCTGGTGTTACATTTAGGTCTTTAATCCATTTTGAGTTTATTTTTGAATATGGTGTGAGAAAATGTTCTAATTTCATTCTTTTACATGTAACTGTCCAGTTTTCTCAGCACCACTTATTGAAGAGACTGTCTTTTCTTCATTGTATATTCTTGCCTCCTTTGTGGTAGATTAATTGACCATAAGTACCTGGTTTTATTTCTGGGCTCTCTATTCTGTTCCATTGATTTATATGTCTGTCTGGTTTTGTGCCAGCACCATACTGGTTTTGTTTGTTTGTTGTTGTTGTTTTTGGCTGCACCGTGCAGCTTGCGGGATTTCCCTGACCAGGGATCCAGGGATTGAACCCAGGCCACCACAGTGAAAGCCCAGAATCCCAATCACTAGGCCACCAGGGAAGTCCACCATACTGTTTTCATTACTGTAGCTTTGTAGTATAGTCTGAAGTATGATTCCTCCAGCTCTGTTCTTCTTTCTTAAGATTGTTTTGGCTATTCAGGGTCTTCTGTGTCTCCATACAAATTTTAAAATTATTTTTTCTAGTTGTGTGAAAAATGCCATTGCTATTTTGATAGGGATTGCATCAAACCTGTAGATTGCCTTGTGTAGTATAGTCATTTTAACAGTATTTATTTTTCCAATCCAAGAACATAGTATATCTTTTCATCTGTTTGTGTCGTCTTCAATTTCTTTCATTAGTGTCTTATAGTTTTCCAAGTATAGATCTTTTACCTCCTTTGATAGGTTTATTCCTAGTATTTTATTCTTTTTGTCACAATGGTAAATGGGATGTTTCTTTAATTTCTCTTTCTGATAGTTTGTTGTTAGTGTATAGAAATACAACAGATTTCTATGTATTAATTTTGTATTCTGTAATGTAACTGGATTCATTGATGAGCTCTAGTAGTTTTCTGGTGGTGTCTTGAGGAATTTCTATGTATAGTCTCATGTCATCTGCAAACAGTGACAGTTTTACTTCTTCCTTTCCAATTTGGATTCCTTTTATTTCTTTTTCTTGTCTGGTTGCTGTGGCTAGGACTTCCAACTCTGTGTTGAATAAAAGTGGTGAGAGTGGGCATCCTTGTCTTGTTCCTGATCTTAGAGGAAATGCAGAAATCTTCAACAAAATATTAACAAACCAAATCCAACAATACATTAAAAGGATCACACCATCATCAAGTGGGATTTATCCCGGGGATGCAAGGATTTTTCAATATTCGCAAATCAATCAATGTGATACACCACATTAACAGATTGAATACTGAAAACCATATGATCATCTCAATAGATGCAGAAAAAACTTTTGAGAAAATTCGGCATCCATTTATGATAAAAACTCTCAAGAAAATGGGCATAGAGGAACATACCTCAACATAATAAAGTCCATATATGACAGACCCACAGCTAACATCATACTCAGTGGTGAAAAACTGAAAGAACTTCCTCTTAGATAGTTGTTCATTTGTTTGTCTTCCTACCAGATGTAACCTCCTTGAGGACAGTACAGCCGTCTTTCCGTATCCAGGGGGGATTGGTTCCAGGACCCCTTGGTTGCCAAAATCCATGGACGCTCAAGGCCCTTATATAAAATGGCATAGGATTTGCATAGAACCTACCCACATCCGTCTGTGTACTTTAAATCATCTCTAGATTGCTTATAATACCTAATACAATGTAAATGCTATATAACTAGCTATAAATACAATGTAAATGCTATATAAATACTTGCTAGTGCAGCAAATTCAAGTTTTGCTTTTTGGAATTTTCTGGAATTTTTTTCTGAAAATTTTTGATCTGTGGCTTGTTGAAATCGTGGTTACAGAACCTGCAGATACAGAGGGCCGACTGTAATTTTATCTTATTGTTCACATTGTGTCCCCAGGGCCTAGAACAGAGTCTGGCATATGGTAGGCTCTTAATAAATATTTAATTGAATAAAATAATCTAAACCAGTCAGAATAAAAATAATTTCTTGTCCAATATTAATACAGTATTGCTCTTCTGTCTTGATGGAGAGTAGGAAATGAACAACATTTCATCAGCCACTGAATACTACAAAGAGGTTTTGAAACAGGACAATACTCATGTGGAAGCCATTGCATGCATTGGAAGCAACCATTTTTACTCTGATCAACCAGAAGTAGCTCTCCGGTTTTACAGGTGCACTTTACATTCAATTTGTAGAACTGCTTTCCTATGAAATAGTGATGCAACAGTAATAAAGATGGGATGAAAATGTAGAGAAATAATGTTTAGGCCATGTCTATATGAGACTAAAAATTCAAGCACCCAGATGTTTTATGAATATTAAAGCTATATCTAATAATTTGGAAATGCACAAGTATTTGGCATCTTGCAGAAACACACCTGGATAATTGCCTGAGTTTTAAACACCTTGTCATTGTATAAATTGGCTGTTTTGTTATCCACCAATAACAGGTTAACAGTTCCTAGAAGCACTTCCACATCACTGCCTCCATTAATACCACTGTACATAATATCAAGACCCTGAAGGTAAAATAGTAATGTGATTTGCAAAGAGCAGTGGGCCCCAGGCCCTAATCCTGATGAGGACCTTAAACAGGATTCCGGTTTTGTGAAGTATTGTCAACTCTTGTCCAAATATTTTTTCAAAATCTAAACAAATTATTCTCACTGGTTCTTTGAACACGTACTTATTTTATCCTATAGATGGTTCCTGAAATTAATTTTTAAATTATGATTTCCTCTTTAGCCCCTGGGTAGTATACAAGGAGATAACTGGCAGCTGACAAGAGTTCTTTCCAAATATATGTTGAAGCAAAAAACAATAATATGAATGTAGCCTGTGCACATACAGCTGACTCCACTCGCCTACCCCCATGGGTTCCTCGGGGCAGCTGGGGTGATTTTCATATGCTTATTTGAACTCTCATCCTTTGGGATTAATGACACATAGAAGCAAAATGAGGTTCTTGAGCTGCAGTATGAAAGCTAAGTGGATAACACGGGGATCCTCTGACAATCTTGTCTTCCTGAGTAGAAGCTCATCGGAGGTCGTTAGATGCAGCTAAACCACACAATACAAATAACCAAAAACAGCATCCAACTCAGCTGAAAACTTGGCGGTAAATGCTAAACACAGGCCTCAAATTTGACTAGAAGCTCTTAGAAATTTACCTACAAGCACCAAAGCTGTATGAGGCAAAAATGTGTGGGTTTTACTTTATGTGACTATTTATTGATTATTTTGATTCTCTAACAAAGCTTTTGGGGGAAAAAAAAGTGATGTAAGTTATTTCTGACCTTGCCTCTGGATGCATTTCCTATGACTAGTACCATTACAAAAGACATGCTTTTGTATTTGCTCTAAAATATTTTTCATTTACTATAATACTTTATGTTCTTTGGAGGGTATTAAAAATTATAAAGTGAATTCATTTCTAACTTTGTAAAAAATATGTCTTAATATTTATAAAGTTGGTCTGACACCAAACTATGTGTGCTCTTTTTCCAAAAGGCGACTCCTGCAGATGGGTGTCTATAACTGCCAGCTTTTCAACAACCTGGGGCTCTGTTGCTTCTATGCCCAGCAGTATGATATGACTCTGACCTCATTTGAACGTGCCCTTTCTCTGGCTGAAAATGAAGAAGAGATAGCTGACGTCTGGTACAACTTGGGACATGTAGCTGTGGTATGGTGTTTCTGTAATATAATTTCTGTAATAGAGAAGGTAGGCACATGTTAGTTTGAAGAAGTTTTCAGATATTGGAAATCCAGGTTTGGTTACAGTCTTTGTAGCAATTTGGAGATTGCTAGGGGTCACTGCAGCTCATTTTATCTTCTTAGGTTAAATCCTCTTGTGTACAATTCACACTTGACTCCTGTGTTGTTCCTATGTTGTTTAGTCTGTGGTGGCCACAAGATTTGTATGAGGAAAGGAGGACGGAGGTGGCGGGGGAAGTGAATGGATTTGTGTGTACGAGTTTGTGCTTTTCTTTTGTAGGGAATAGGAGATACAAATCTGGCCCATCAGTGCTTCAGGCTGGCTCTGGTCAACAACAATAACCACGCAGAGGCCTACAACAACCTGGCCGTGCTGGAGATGCGGAAGGGCCATGTCGAACAGGTCAGTGAACTACTGGGTTACTGTGGACAGTCTTCTTTCTTCAAAGAAAAGCTGTCACGTGCAGCTCTCTTTACATTATAATTTTAAAATGAGTTCTGGAGTCTGACTGGCCTGGGTTTGATCCCAGCTCTGTCACGTGTTAGCAGTGTGACCTTGGACAAGTTACTTAACCTTTCAGTATCCAAAATAGAGCACTTGATTTTATTAGGACAAATCTGCACCTCCCCAGGCTTCCCTGTCTTCGTGAACTGTTCCACCACTCACACCGCCCCACATCCGCCATCCAGCTGCTCAAGCCAAAATCCTAGGACCCACCCTCGAAACCTGTCTTTTCTGAGTGCCTTCCCTGCCACCCTTTGCCTCCGTGCTGTCCAGTGAGCCCTGTCAGTTCTACCCCCACCTCTTCAGTCCTCCCCTCCCAGCTCCCTTCTCCAAGCTGCTCTCATCTCCTGCCTGGGTGACTACAAGGGTCTCCTAGCTCTTGCTTTTGTTTCCACTTCCATCAGCAAGTAGGCGCACCCTATAATACATCTCCCTCAGAGCAGCCCAGAGCAGGGGTCCCCAACCCCTGGGCTGAAGCCTGTTAGGACCCGGGCGGCACAGCAGGAGGCGAGCGGCGGCTGAGCGAGCGAAGCTTCATCTGCCATTCTGCATCGCCTCCATCGCTTGCATCGCCGTCTGAACCGTGCCCCCCTCCCTCACCCCCGCCCGTGGAAAACCTGTCTTCCACAAAATCGGTCCCTGGTGCCAAAAAGGTTGGGGACCGCTGGCCTAGAGGATATTTTTAAAAAACAAGATTATTTTATTACTACGTTGCTTAGCATCCTCCAAAGGCTTCTCCCTGCACTTGGAATAAAATTTGAACTTCAAACCTTAGCCTACGGGGCCCCACCTAATCTAGCCTCTGGGTCCCACCAGACTGTATCTTTTGCCACTACTCCTTCACTACTGACTTCCAGAAACATTAGCTGCTTGCTGCTGGGCAGTGCCTGTTCTTACTGTAGTGCCTTTGGAAAATACTTTCGGATCCTGAAATGACTCTTTTCTTTTTATCATTCAGGTCTTAGCTTAATTACTGCCTTTTTAGAAAGACCTGCTTGAACATCAGTCTAAAGGAGCCCTCAGGTGCTATCACATCTCCTACTATTTTTTTCTTCACAGTACTTAACATTTTACCAGATATTTTCATCTTTATGTGTAGAATGTAGAATGCTAGCTGCATGAAAGCAGGGACCTTCTCTGTCTTCTAACTGCTATATTTTCAGTATCGAAAACATTGCCTGACACTTGGTAGGTGCTTAGTATTGGTGGAATGAGTGGATCATAAATAAAATAGGGTAATAACAGTACTGACCCGAAGGTCTCCTTGTGAAGATGAGCAGATCGTGCATGCAAAGCCCTTGGTGTAGTAAAAGCACAGGATAGATGCTTAATAAATTGTATTATTATTACTGTTATTATTTACATAACAAGTTTAAAATTCTGAATACACTCTTACAATATTAATGGCAATCAACATCGATAGATATTACATTCTCTGTTTTACAGATGAAGAAACAGACTAGAGGAGGGTAAGTAACTACCCAAGGTCACAGACGTAGTGAGCAGCACGCCAGGATGTTAACCTCCAGCCTGGTCTCCTAAGCACGTTGATAAACTTAATAAAACAAGCAAAGAAACGTCACTGGATGCTGCCTTTGTTTCACAAAATTTTCCCGAAGTAAATAAGATGGATTTGTATTTTTTAAACAAAAACTAACTACTTTAAACCGGGAACTTGTTCTGTCATAGAACTTTGCCTGTGTCCATCTGAAGCAAGTGTTCTTTATGATTTTCTCTGTTTCCATGTTGGTGATTTTCTTTCCCTCCTACTTACTGTAGTTTCTCCAGCATACAATTGATTTGAAATGTTTTGGTGAAGGGTTTCATTATTATTAAAAATTATAGCTCAATTTAAAAAAATAGCAAATCATAAAACAAAAAAATTAATATCCACCATCCTATTTAAACTATTATTTATTTTCCATTAAAAAAAAGATAAAAGAATTTGTCCTCAGCGTCATACATAGAAGATCGGCTACAAGTTGAAAGGCTGTTCGGCAGCTTGGAATGCTGAGTTTGTGATCTTAACAATGAGTGTACGGGCATCTCGTGTCTCTCAGTGGTCTCTGCAATGTGTGATCCTTTGAGTCTAGAGGGGACAAAAAAATGATGTGAATTTTGTCTTTTGAGTACTTTAGAGAACAGAAAGCTTGTCATTTTCAGTCGCCTTCAGTTGTCATTTTCAGGTCAGCAGTATAATAAATGCTTGCTCAGTGTCATCCAGCACAGAAATTGGGGATTTGAATTTACAATGGTTTTTTGGTGGTTTTTGTTGTTGCATTAGAGAACAGGTAATTAGAAGCCTACTAAATCAATCAACATCAACAAAAACTAGATTAATAAGACTTTTTAGCATTGAGAGCATTATTTTTCAATTGTACATCATACTGAAATATAAACTTTGTAAGATCAGTGTTTCTCACATAACTTTTGGATTCCATCATTTTTCCCACATTTTGAAGCATTTTATTATTAATATAATTTTGGCAAGATATAGGTAGTTCCTGGTTATCAGTAAGTTGTATTTCATGAGGAATTCATCTTATTTATTACAGGGTTATGTTTATTAAAGTCCTATCCTGGGTAAAGTATTCTTTTACCAAAATAAACAAAAAAAATCACAAATACAGTGCTAATATATGCTCATATAGCTTTGGTTTCTCTTTTCTTTCCTTTTTTTTTTAACACAGGCAAGAGCACTGTTACAAACCGCTTCATCTTTAGCACCCCACATGTATGAACCGCATTTTAATTTTGCAACAGTTTCTGATAAGGTATTCTCTTTCTTTGTCAATTTATCATCTGACCTGTTTGTTTTTATTTCTTGCTTTTAAAAAAATGTGCAGTTAAATAAGGACATTCTACCCATAACTTCCTGAGAGATTATTTTTTTCAACACTTAATTATTATGTACACATATGTCTTCACTTCGAGGGACAGTTTAATACACTTTAAGTATATTTATCACTGAATATTAGCTAAACTTAACACCATTATAGATTGCAGAAGAATTATTTTATGTTTTCAAATATGACATTTAATCATTGAAAAACTATTCATTAACTCCTGGTTTGGGAAGGATTTAGTAATTAGCGTTTGCAGCAAGGAAATCCTGTATATTATTTGTAGGTCATATTGCCATCAAGTCTGGCATGATGCTGTAAAATTAGGGATATTAGTGAAAGCTGTTTTAGCTATGAACAATATGGGAAAAATGCAACCACTGATACTGTGTTACAAGTCAGTTAACATCCAAGAGCTAAAAGGAATCATGTGCCATTTTAACAATAAGAGGAAACAAACAAAAGTCATCTAATGACTTTTACTTGGAAACCTTACTTTAACATGGAAGGTGAGTTTTGAGGATAAGGAAATGGCTAAAAATGTTTGCTGATGTAAAGACTCTTTCTTTATAGACCAAAAGACATTATAAAAATCATTTTTCATAGCATGAATGTGAAGTCATTTGCACTTTCTGTTTTGAAAATAAAATAAGCTGTTATTCATAAGTTGTCATTTTTGAGTGCGTGTTAAGTGCGGGCCACTGTTCCAGGTGCTCTCTGAACCGCTAATTCTCTCAACAACCCTGCAATGTAGGTAACACTTACCTCCCCTACTCATTTTTTCATGCAACTGATGTTTCATTTGTTGAGCCTCTGCTACGTACTGGGCACTGTTGTCGGCACAGAGGATGTTAGCAATGAGTAAAACAGAAACCTGTACCTCATGCAGCTTATATTCTAATGGAACCCAGGGCTTCTGGAACTTAAAAGACTTCCCTGGAGTCCCATGGCAGAATTCATGCCCAGCTCCCAAGGATTCCCACATATTTTCCACTGCACTGTGTTGCCACTTAGTTAAGCCACAAAGAAGCCTTGATTACTTTCTTTCAGGACTATTATTACATTTTAATAATATATAATGCAAATGAAATATTTCTTTAAGCCAAAGGCTACATTTCCATAAGAGAAAATTGCATGTTGAAAAGAAATGCTATGATTTAAAAAGGGAAACTTACGTTTTTAATTCATATGCATGTTACCAAAAAACTACCAGAAGTGAATGATCTAGATTTGTTTTGTTTTTTTTTGGTGTGTACACACTGAAAAGCTTTCTCTTTGTAGAAATGTATACATGAATCAAGATACATTCAGATGGATTCGGTTACTGTGTGTGTTTTCCTTGGGGACTGGACTTTAACACAAAGTTTATTGAAAATCAGATATGTCGGGCTTCCCTGGTGGCACAGTGGTTGAGAGTCCGCCTGCCGATGCAGGGGACATGGGTTCGTGCCCCGGTCCGGGAAGATCCCACATGCCGCGGAGCGGCTGGGCCCGTGAGCCATGGCCGCTGAGCCTGTGCGTCCAGAGCCTGTGCTCCACAATGGGAGAGGCCGCGGCAGTGAGAGGCCCGCGTACCGCAAAAAAAAAAAAAAGAAAAAAAAGAAAAGAAAATCAGATATGTCCTTTATAAACTTTTAAAACCAGGTTATCTGCCCAACATTACTGTGTTAGCAACCATTTAAAAGCTCCCAGAGCATGTTATTGTATCTTAAATACAATAGTTTTTACTTGAATTTTCTGTCTAAAAGATAATACCCTAATCAAAATATGTCATTGTCTGTGGTACATTACAAATAGTTTTCTTACTGAGCTGGCTGTTTTAGCATGCAGACATCAGTTTATTTTTATGATAATTATCAGTGACAGGAAAAGAAAACACAGGTTTATGAATTCATATCAAGACAACTGTAATAGAGCAGAAATTATTTATTAATTGGTTATTTTACTTTTCTCATATTTTTTCAAGATTGAGTTGTAATCTAGGTGAAAAAAATTTTAAATCAAAGTAGCACAATTAAGCAATTCACCTTGGGTTTCTACATTGTGCAGATACTATGTCTTTTTTTTTTTTTTCTGGTTCTCATTCTGTGGTCTTATTCTGGTCTGGTCTTTCTTACAGATGGGAGATCTACAGAGGAGCTACATTGCTGCTCAAAAGTCTGAAGCAGCATTTCCAGATCACGTGGACACTCAACATTTAATTAAGCAGTTAAAGCAGCATTTTGCTATGCTCTGAGTTTTCCTCAGACTAAAGATATTCTTAGGGAGGAACATTATGCAAGGGAAAAAGTAGTGTATATATATGTGTAGTACAGACCTGTGCTTGATATTAGCGAAGGTGACATAAGGAAATCTAAACCAGAATGTTTAAAACTTTATAATAATAACTTTATAAGGTAATGTTATAAAAGACAGGATTTAAACATTTGTAAGCAGATTATGAAACCTCCCACATTATATGGTAGATGTTTGTTTATAATGTTTACAAAACATTTTCATGAATTTCCTCAAATTTTTATAAATGCACATTTTTAATGTCCTGGCCATTAGCTATCATGTAGCTTAAGAGGTCTGAAATCTGCCTTTAAAATTGCACTTTTATGACTAAAAGTGTATATACTTGTCCTTGGTAGAGACTTTAGAGATTAAAATTTGTACTTAAAGCTATTTTTTATCAAATGCTTTGTGAGACACTCTACTTTTTCTTATATATTATGCTTTAAAATAAATGTGTATAAAACACCATCATTCCGTTATTTTTCAGGAGTTTTTATTTCAGTCATCTCAGTTAAAAAAAGTTTTCCAGAAGTCCAGGAGTCTTAGAAATCAAGTCTTTATTCTAATTTTATTTGAAATGATGTACGATCAATTTTGCTTTTTCCTGAGAAGCTATTTATGGGCTATCATGTTGTCAATATAAGAATATCAGTATTAAAAATGGAGTCATAGGCCAGAAGTCCCCTGTGGTCAGCCCTGAGAAGGCTAGGCTGGACCCAATACTGTGCGTTGTAAAATCCTAGACAGGCTCTCCTCTCCAGTATTTAGTGGAATTCTCATTGAAGTTCAGTTCATACAACGAAGTGCGTTAAAGGGCCAAGGCCAGTCATTCATATTTTGGGCTTTGGGCTCTATCTCTGTTACTTTACCTTTTTTTAACTTTATGAAAACTATTTTACAGGTATTTATTTGTTTCTGTTCAGATTATACAAATAGTACTACTTAGCTGACAGAACACAAAAAATGTGAATTCAAGGAATAGATTGTTTGAGGCTGGAAGTAATTTCAGAGACTATGTAGATGAATCTCTCCATGGGACAGGAGGAGGCCACGCCCAGAGTCACACTGCTGGTTGGTAAGGCTGGAAACAAGACCTGCTCCTGCACTTCAGGCTTGAACCTCCCCTGGTTCTCCATGATATGCCAGTGCTCGTTCAGCTTGCGAGAATTTCCTCAAGCATGATCAGATTTCCTAACACTGTATGCAATATTTAGGTTCAAATTTTATATTGTGAATTATTTTCTTAGTTAATTTAAAATAAGAACTAATAACAGTGGCTAGCGTTTACTGAGGATGTTGTATGTACCCAGCACTGTTCTGGAGCCCTTGATATGGAGTAATTCATTTAATTCCCA
Organism: Delphinapterus leucas; assembly: GCF_059928025.1. Taxonomy (NCBI): domain Eukaryota; kingdom Metazoa; phylum Chordata; class Mammalia; order Artiodactyla; family Monodontidae; genus Delphinapterus; species Delphinapterus leucas. The sequence continues at coordinate 166,661,894 of NC_143130.1, forward strand.
TTGCAGTCCTATGAAATGCTGTTACTCCCATTTTACTCATGAAAAAAATGAGCCACAGAGCAGTCAAATTACGTGCCCAAATTCTAAAGCTATTAAATGGCGGAGCTGGGATTCAAATGCACATTTAATACAGCGGTTAAGAGCACATACTCGGGAGCCAAATGCACATTATTTATAAAGGAATGGGTATAAGGGTAACAGCAGATTTCTGTGTGGCCCTGAGTATGTGTTCTTAACTACTATGTCAAATCTCCTCTTAGTGTTTCTCCTGTAAATAAAGCTACTGTTGTTTAAAATGAATGTTACATGCATTAGTAAAGTTGAATTATAAGGGACTATTAACACAGCAAAAAAATTAATGAGCCAGCATTCCTAAGGTGATATGGAGAGATTTTTGTCTTGAATTTATGTTAATTCAATGTGAACACCAATGCAAAGAATGAGTCAGGATGGCTAAGGGCAGAATGATGACATAACACTGCATCAGAAGCTACATATATTTTGTAGCAAAATTATTTCTGGACCGTATAACTTCTGGCTTCTGTGCCAACGTTTCTATATCAGGAAGGTTAACAATTGTCTTCTACCATGATTAAAAAAGTGTTCTATCCATATATAAATTGTTCAGCCGAAACTAACATTATTGGGCTTCCAGCTGATGAAAACGAGATATGGCAAGAAGGCTGCCTACAATGAATAATGCTGAGGTTAGAAGTTCTTCCTTTCCAAAAGGGTCACATCTGAACCAGTTCCCTATGGTACCACTGTTCTTTTACATTTCTGAATGGTATTTCCCTGGATCAGATCACCCATCAGGATATAATTTATGACCTAGAAATAGGAAAATTAATAAAGATAACACATTACTATAGTTTCCACCACCAACTCTTTATTAATATGAGGGATTTAAAATTTTATTTATTTATTTATTTTTGGCTGCATTGGGTCTTCGTTGCTGCGTGCAGGCTTTCTCTTGTTGCGGCAAGTGGGGGCTCCTCTTCGTTACGGCACGCAGGCTTCTCATTGTGGTGGCTTCTATTGTTGTGGAGCATGGGCTCTAGGTGCGCGGGCTTCAGTAGTTGTGGCTCGCGGGCTCTAGAGCACAGACTCAGTAGTTGTGGCGCACGGGCTTAGTTGCTCCGCAGCATGCGGGATCTTCCCGGACCGGAGCTCGAACCCGTGTCCCCTGCATTGGCAGGCGGATTCTTAACCACTGCACCACCAGGGAAGACCAATATAAGGGATTTTTATCAAGAGCTTTCAGCTGGAATTGAATTTAAGCATTCAGAAAAATAACAAAGATTTTAGAACTACCACAGGAGGACTCAGTCTTGGAAAATAATGAACCCAGAAATTAAGTTTTGGTAAAAGGCCATCACTGGATAGTTTTAAATTCTAGGGAATAGGCAAGTTGGAATGATCTATGGATATGTTCCAGAGTTCTAAAATGGTTATCTAGGCTCAGATATTAGGGGGAAAAGTTTATCTATTGATTTGAAAATAACCACAGTTGTACATCCTTCCATATTGATGGCCTTGGTCCTATTTTTGGCTGACTAAAATTTTAACATTTTTGAGAGATGCTGTCATTTTACGTCCTCAGTATTAAAGCCCAATTCTGGAGATAAAAGAATAAGGATTACATAATGATTAAATTATAACCCGTGGAGGCTATATTTCTTGCAATGTGATACTTTCCCTTACCTGAATCCTGACTAATAAGGAGTAATTGGTAAAATGTAAATGATGGGAACTCTCGGAGAGAGCCACCACGTTATCTTAGGGAAGAAAAGGTCATATTTAGACAGATATTAGGAAGAAATATTTTTCCTGTTTTAAATCAGAGAAGATAGATCTTCTTCCAGTGTTTGAAACTCAAGTTTCTATGGGCTCCAACATTTTCTCTCTACTGGATTTTCTCTCTTTCTCCTTTTTAAAACATCACAGTTCCTGTAAACCTTCCCCTTTCTAGAACTCCATTATCTCCTTTGTCAGAACATCTTGAAAGGGCAGGTGATGTTTGTTGCCTACTTCCTCATCTTCCATTTGTTTCTTGACCCGCTTCAGTCTGGCTTCAACCCCTACCACTACTCAGCTGCTCTCACTGAGGTCATTAATGACTGTCATTAACAAATCCAGAGTTGTTGTTCTTTTTTTTAACATAACAGTTTTTAAAGATAATATTCATGTACCACACAATTCTTGCTTTTAAAGTGTGCCATTTATGGCTTTTAACATATGCACAGTTAGGCAACCATCACTATAATCAATTTAGAAACACTTTTGCTATGCCCAATAGAAACTTCATATCCATTAACAGAATTTGTTCATTATTATTATTTTTTAACATCTTTATTGGAGTATAATTACTTTACAATGGTGTGTTAGTTTCTGCTTTATAACAAAGTGAATCAGTTATACTTATACATATGTCCCAATATCTCCTCCCTCTTGCATCTCCCTCCCTCCAACCCTCCCTATCCCATCCCTCTAGGTGGTCACAAAGCACCCAGCTGATCTCCCTGTGCTATGCGGCTGCTTCCCACTAGCTATCTATTTTACATTTGGTAGTGTATATATGTCCATGCCACTCTCTTACTACGTCCCAGCTTACCCTTCCCCCTCCCCGTGTCCTCAAGTCCATTCTCTAGTAGGTCTGCGTCTTTATTCTCGTCTTGCCCCTAGGTTCTTCATGACCATTTTTTGTTTTTGTTTTTAGATTACATATATCTGTGTTAGCCTACGGTATTTGTTCTCTTTCTGACTTACTTCACTCTGTATGACAGACTCTAGGTCCATCCACCTCACGACAAATAATTCCCTTCTAGAGAATTTTTAATTTCATTTATTGTGTTGTTCATCACTGTTTGTTTGCTCTTTAGTTATTCTAGGTCCTTGTTAAATGTTTCTTATATTTTCTCCATTCTATTTCTAAGATTTTGGGTCATCTTTACTATCATTATTCTGAATTCTTTTTCAGGTAAATTGACTATTTCCTCTTCATTTGTTAGGTCTGGTGGGTTTTTACCTTGCTCCTTCATCTGCTGTGTGTTTCTCTGTCTTCTCATTTTGCTTAACTTACTGTGTTTGGGGCCTCTTTCCCAGGCTGCAGGTTCGTATTTCCCATTGTGTTTGGTATCTGTCCCCAGTGGCTAAGGTTGGTTCAGTGGGTTGTGTAGGCTTCCTGATGGAGGGGACGAGTGCCTGTGTTCTGGTGGATGAGGCTGGATCTTGTCTTTCTGGTGGGAAGGTCCATGTCTGGTGGTGTGTTTTGGGGTGTCTGTGGCCTTATTATGACTTTAGGCAGCCTCTCAGCTAATGGGTGGGGTTGTGTTCCTGTCTTGCTAGTTGTTTGGCATAGGGTGTCCAGCACTGTAGCTTGCTGGTCGTTGAGTGGAGCTGGGTTTTGGCGTTGAGATGGAGATCTCTGGGAGATTTTCGCAGTTTGATATTACGTGGAGCTGGGACGTCTTTTGTGGACCAATGTCCTGAACTTGGCTCTCACACCTCAGTGGCACAGCCCTGACATCTGGCTGGAGCACCATGAGCCTGTCATCCACACGGCCAGGTACGTGGGGAGTTTCTTGCCTTTTGGGAGGTCTGAGGTCTTCTGCCAGTGTTCAGTAGGTGTTCTTTAGGAGTTGTTCCACATGTAGATGTATTTCTGATGTATTTGTGGGGAGGAGGGTGATCTCCATGTCTTACTCTTCCCCTATGTTGAAGCTCCTCCCTCAGCAGAATTTGTTGAGCTTGTAGATTGATTTGGGGACTGTTGCCATCTTAACAATATTAAGCCATCATCACTCTGATGCAAAACTCGTCAACAAAATATTAGCAAACCAAAGTCAACAGTATGTTAAAAGGATAATACACCATGATCAAGTGGACTTGTTCCAGGGAGGCAAGAATGGTTTCACATTGGCAAATGAATCAACGTGATACACCACATTAACAAAATGAAGAATAAAAATCATATTATCATCTCAATAGATGCAGAAAAAGCATTTGGCAAAATTCAGCATCCGCTTGTGATAAAAAAAAAACCTCTCAACAAAGTAAGTATAGAGGGAATGTACTGCAAAATAATGAAGAGCATATATGACAAGCTCACAGTTCACGTCATACTCAACAGTGAAAAGCTGAAAAATTATATTCTAAGATGATGAACAAGACAAAGATGCCCACTCTTGCCACTTTTATTCAATATAGTATTGGAAGTCCTAGCCAGAGCAGTTAGGTATGAAAAAGTAATAAAAGGCATCCAAATCGGAAAGGAACAAATAACATTGTTTCTATTTGCAGATAACATAATATTATATAAAGAAAACCCTAAAGACTCCACCAAAAAAACTGTTTGAACTAAAAAGTGAATTCAGTAAAGTTACAATATACAAAGTCAATATACAAAAACCGGTTGTGTTTCTATACACTAACAACAAGCTGTCAGAGAAATTAAGAAAACAATCCCATTGACAATTTCATAAAAAGAATAAAATACATAGGAATAAATTTAACCAAGGAGGTGGAAGACCTGTGTACTGAAAACTATAAGACATTGATATAAGAAACTGAAGACACAAATAAATGGAAAGATATTCCACACTCATGGATTGGAAGAATTAATATTGTTAAAATGTCCATACTATCTAAAGCAGTCTACAGAGTCAATGCAATTCCTATCAAAATTCCAATGAAATTTTTCACAGAAATAAGACAATCCTAAAATTTGTGTGGAACTGCAAAAGACCCTGAAAAGCCAAAGCAATCTGAGGAAGAAGAACAAAGCTGCAGGCATCACACTTCCTGATTTCAAACTATATTACAAAGTTATAGTGGTCAAAATTGTATTGGCATAAAAACAGACACATAGATCAATGAAGCAGAATAGAGAGCACAGAAATAAGCCCACACAAAGATGGTCAATTAATTTATGACAAAGGAGGCAAGTATATACAGTGGGAATGGACAGTTTCTTCAATAAATAGTGCTGGGAAAACTGAACAGCCACATGCAGAAGAATGAACCTGGACGACTATCTTAAACCATACACAAAAATTAACTCAAAACAGGTTAAAGATTTGAATATAAGACCTGAAAACCATAAAACACCTGGAAGAAAACAGGCGGTAACTCCTTCACATAGGTCTTGGCAACGATTTTTTGAATCTGACACCAAAAGCAAAAGCAATAAAAGTAAAAATAAACAAGTGGGACTACATCAAACTAAAACACTTCTGCTCAACAAAGGAAACCAGTGATAAAATGAAAAGACAACCGACTGAATGAGAAAAAGTAATTGCAAACCATATATCCAAAATATATAAATAATTCATATAAAAAACCCCAACCAAACAATAACAATCTGATTTAAAAATGAGCAGAGGATCTGAACAGACATTTTTCTTAAAAAGACATACAGATAGCCAATGGTACATGAAAAGGTGCTCAACATCACTAGTCATCAGGGAAATACAAACCAAAAACCACAATGATATATCATCTAACACCTGTTATAATGACTATTATCAAAAAGACAGGAAATAACAAGTGTCGGTGAGGTTATGGAGAAAAGCAAACCCTTGTGCACTATTGGTGGGAATGCAAACTGAGGCATCCCCTATGGAAAATAGTACGGAGGTTCCTCAAAACTTAAATATAGAACTATTATACGTCCAGTAATTCCACCTCTGAATATTTATCCAAAGGGAATGAAAACATTAACTCAAAAATATACCTGCACCACCATGTTCACCAAAGCATTATGCACAATATCCAAGATTTGGAAACATTAAGTGTCCATCAATGAATAAATGGATAAAGAAAATGTGATATATACAGATATAGATATTAGTTAGCCATAAAGAAGGAAATCCCACCATTTGCAACAACATGGATGGACCCTGAGGGCATTATGATAAGTGAAGTAAATAGACAGGGAAAGACAAATACAATATTATTCTATTTATGTGTAGAATCTTAAAAACAAACAAGCAACAATAGATACAGAGATACAGAGAACAGATTGATGGTTACCAAAGGAAGGTGAGGGGTGGGGTGAAATAAGTGGAGGGTGTCAAAAGGCACAAACTTCCAGTTATAAAATAAATAAATCATCAGAATATAATGTACAGCATGGTGACTATCGTTAATAATACTATATTGTATATTTGAAAGTTGCTAAGAGAATAGACCTTAAAAGTTCTCAACACAAGAAAAAATATAACTATGTGTGATGATGGATATTAACTAGCTTTATTATGTTGCTTATTTTGAAATATATACATATATTGAATTGTTACATTGTACACCAAAAACTAACATAATGTTATATGTCAGTTATATCTCAATTTAAAAAATTTTTTTAATTTAACAGATGTTTTAGTGTTTCATATTATGTAATGAAGACTTTTTGCTTTTTAAAAGGCTATCCTACCAGATCAGAGACTTGCAGACTCCTACTTTTCTTGTAGGAATTGCTTGGTCATTCTCACTAATTTTATATTTCAGAGCTACCTAGTATATTATATTTTGACTGACATTATATGTTTTTTTCTTATCTGGGGGAAAACATATATAGGTAAAACTCAGGTGCAAGTAATAATTTAGGGAGCTAGTGGCAGAGTAAACAAAGGAAAAGTTAGAGAAGTGCGTTTTCTTCCCATGAAAAGACTTTCAAAATTATGTGTTGGCTGAGGAGACTCTAGGCAAGTTATTAATTTTGGAAAATTTCAAAAAACATATATAGTACTTAAATCAAATGGAGTTTGTTATAAATTGAACTGATGTCTCAGGTATTTTCATTCTGCCAGCATTTGGTTCAAACGTACTTTCAGTTCCACCCTTTACGTTATTTCCTTTATGTCACCTTTGTGCCAGCCAAACATAAGTGTTAGTTCTCAGAATATTCAGTGCACCTTTGAGGTTTGGGGTGTGATTTTCTGTCAGCCTTGGATGCTCCTAACCTCAACCTCTGTATGTCCAAAGCTTAGGACCCCTTCGGATCCAGCTCCTTCATGAAGTGCTTCCTAATTAGGTGTCACCTATCTCTGAAGTCCCACAACAATGTATCTGCACCTCCCCGTATCCTCAAAATGAAAACCAACGACAAACAAAAAATCAAAATAAGAAAAGGAAGGCAGAAAAGAGGGAAAAGTAGACAAAGAAGAGATGGCACAAGTTGAAACCAAGTAGTACAGTACATTTAAACCTAGCCACATCAATAATTGTATTATATGAACTTAAACAACAGAATTTTATTTTCTCACGGTTCTGGAGCCTGGAAAGACCAAGATCAAGGTTCCTAATGAGATCTCTCTTCCTGGCTTGTAGGTGGCTGCCTTCTTGCTGTGTCCTCACATGGCTGAAAGTTCTGGCCTGTCTTCCTCATCTAAGGACACCAGCTGTATTGAATTAAGGCCCCACTCTTATGACCTCATTTAACCTTAATCACTTCCTTATAGGTCTGTCTCCAAAGATAGCCACATTGGGAGTTAGGGTTTCACATATGAATTTGGCAGGGGTTGGGGGTTGGGGGCACACAATTCAGTCCATAGCGTGGTCTAAATTAAATGTAACTATCCCCAGTACAAAGCAGAGATTTTAAGACTGGATAAAAAAGACCCAGATACATACTACCTACAAAACACACACATTAAATATAAAAACATGAATAGGTTAAAAGTAAAAGTACACGAAAAGATATACCATGCTAATGCAAATGAAAGGAAAGCTGAAATTCTGCATTAATATCAGATAAAGTAGATTTTAGAGCCAAGAATATTACCACGGATAGGAAAAGCTGTTTGATAGTGATAAGGGGGTCAGTTCATCAAAAGGACATAAGCAAAAACAAATGCAAGGAGAAATAGACAAGTCCACAAATATAATTGGAAATTTGAATAGACCTCTCTCAGTAATTGGTATATCAAGAAGACAGAATATCAGTAAGAGTATAGCAAGCTTGAACAACCAGTATCAACCCGACATTTATAGAACACTCCACCCAACAACAAGTTTCAAATGCATATTAAACATATTTCTATTGAAATTATAAATCAATACCAGTATAACAGCATCAAGAATTTGAAAGGCCAAGTAGACCGTATTCTGAGTCATCAAGTCAATCTCAACAAATTTAGAAAGATTTAAGTCACACAAAGTGTGCTCTATGACTATAATAGAATTAAATTAGAAATCAATAACAAGAAGATATTTCAACACCCCTCCCCTTAAATATTTGGAAACTAAATAACACACTTTTAAACAATATAGGGTCAAAGAAGAAATTGAAACGGAAATTAGAAATTATTTTGCACTGCATGAAAATGAAAACAAAGCATAAAAATAATTGTGTTAATCTGTTAAAGTAGTACTTGGAAGAACATTTATAGCATTAAGCTCCTGTATCAGGAATGCAAGGTTGTTAAAATATTCAAAAGTCAACCAATATAAGTCACCATATTAACAAACAAACAAAAAATCATCTTAATAAACTGAGAAAAAGCATTTGACATCCATTTTTTATTTAAAAAACCACTCATCAAACTACAAATAGAAAGGAACTTCCTCAATTTGATAAAAGCACCTACAAAAAGCCTGTAGCTAATATAGTCAATGGTGAGAAACTGATACAGTTGTGCTTCCCCCTATGATCATGAATAAGGCAAGATTGCTGGCTCTCACTACCTCTAGTCACATTGTATTAGATGTTCTAACTAGTGCAATAAGGCAAGAAAAAGAAATAAAACAATGTTTAGTTACAGATGACATAATTGTCTATGTTGAAAACTCTATGGAATCTACAAAAAGCTACCAGGACTAAAAAGTGAATTTAGCAAGGTTGCAGGGTAGAATCTCAATATACAGAAATCATTTGTATTTCCATATCTTTGCAATTAACAGATGGAAATTGAAATTATAAGTCAATACCATTTATAACAGCATCAAAAATATATGTTTAGGGATAAATTTAACAAAATATATACAAGACTTCTAAAAATATTGCCAAGAGAAATTAAAGAAGACCTAAATAAATGGAGAGATATACTATGTTCATTAGTTGGAAGACTCAATATTCTTAATATGTTATTTCCTTCCCAATTCATCTATAGATTCAATACAATCCCAGGCCAAATCCCAGCTTTTTTGGGTGGGAATTGACAGGCTGGTTGTAATATTCATATAGAAATGCAAAAAACTAAGAATAGTCAAAACATGTTGACAAAGAACAAATTTGAGACTAACATACCTGATTTCAAGGCTTACTTTAAAGTTACCATAATTGGTACAAGGTGGTATTAGTATCATTACAGACAAATAGATCAATGGAACAGAAAAGCAAGTTAGAAATAGAACCACAGGTATATGGAAAATGATTTTCAACAAAGGTGCAAAGGCAATTCCACGAAGAAAGGATAATCTTTTCAGCATGCTGAAACACTTAAATATCAAATGCAACAAAACAAAATAAAACAACAGAAAAAACCCAACTTTGATTCATACCTTGCACTGTATACAAATTTAACTTAAAATGGATGATAGACCTAAATGCATAACCTATAAGTATAAAACTTTTAGAAGAAAACATAAGAGAAAATTTTTGTGAGTATGGGTTACACAAAGGTTTCTTAGCTATAGCACCAAAAGCACACTCCAAAAAAGGAAAAATTGATAAATTGGACATCATGAAAATTATAAACTTTTGCGTTTTGAAAGGCATTGTTAAGAGAATGGAAAGACAAGCCACAGGCTAGAAGGAAATATTGGCAAATCTTATATCTGATAAAGAATTTGCACCCAGAAAAAGAGCTCTCAAAACTCAACAATAAGAAAACAACACAAATTAAAAATGGGCAAATAATTTGAATGGACACTTCACCAAAGAAGCTATATGGATGGCAAATAAGCACATGAAATGATGTTCAATATGTTTATTCATTAAAGAAATGCAAATTAAAATTAAATTAGAATGGCTAAAATTAAAAAGAGAGACCATACCAAGTGTTGGTTAGCATGTAGAGCAACTGGAACTATCATATTCTGGCAGTGGGAGTGTAAATTGGTACAGCCACATTGGAAAACAGTTTTGCAGTTTCTTACAAAGTTAAACTTACACCTCCCATATGATCTAGGCATCCCTATTCCTTGGTATTTACCAAAGAGAAATGAAAGCGTACGTTCAAAAAAAGAGTTGGACATGACTGTTTATAACAACTTTATTTGTAATAGTCCCAAACTGGAAACAATCCAAATGTCCATCAACAGCTGAATGGATAAACTGTGGCATATCCACACATGGAATACTATACAGCAATGAAAAAGAATGAACTATTGATATATGTGCAACATGGATGAATATCAAAATAACTATGCTGAGTAAAAGAGCCAAACAAAAAGAAGCACATGCTATATCATTCCATTTATATAAAACTGTAGAAAATGCAAACTAATCTATATTGACAGAAGGCAGATCAGTGGTTGCCTGGGGAGAGGAGTGGGATGATACAGGGAGGAGTAGGAGGGATTATGAGGATTATGAAGGAGCATGAGGAAACTTGGGGGGTGATAGATATGTTCATTATCTTTTTTTCTTAATGATGTGTTTTTTAAAAAAAATATTTAATTTACTTATTCAGTTGCACCAACTCCTAGTTACGGCTCATGGACTCCTTAGTTGCGGCACATGTGCTCCTTAGTTGTGGCCGGCGGGCTCCTTAGTTGTGGCTTACCGGCTCCTTAGTTGTGGCATGCGGACTCTTAGTTGTGGCATGCGTGTGGGATCTAGTTCCCTGACCGGGGATCGAACCCAGGCCCCTGCATTGGGAGTGCAGAGTCTTAACTCTTCCCTGCGCCATCAGGGAAGTCCCTCATTATCTTAATTGTAGTAAGAGTTTCATCAATGTATATATATGTCAGCCTTATCACATTTTACACTTTCAACATTTACAGTTTGTTGTATGTCAGTTATACCTCAATAAAAAGTTTTTTTTTAAAAAACATAAAACCTCATAGAATTCTACACCGTTACAAAAAAGTCAGTTTTACCATATGTAGATTATACTTTAATAGACCTGATTTAAAAAATAAATATATCACAGTTAACTGAAGTGCCATACTTTTTTTTTTCCCAAATACTTTAAGGTTATAAAAGTTTAGGAGCTCTATAAATGTTTTTTAAATAACAAGGATTGAGAGCATATGGGAGAAAACACTGGATGAAGGATCAGTAGGATTTTGACAACCAGAGAGCAGAGATAGACTATGGAGAGGCATTCCAGGCGGGGCTTTGGGGGCCATTAGAACATGAATTTGGCTGGATGGGAGCTGGACAGTAGCAGCAGGAGTAGGCTGGTCATGAGAGCTAGATTTGGAGGCTCAGGAAGGACTGGCACAGAGAAGGTTTTGAATCCCAAGTTAAGGAGTTTTTACCTGAGGGTTGAAAAGGAAGCAGGTATTCTGTAAGAATTGACCTGGGGACAATGTTTAGGATTAGTTGGAGAATATAGAGTTGCATATAGATTTTAAATCAAGTTTTCTCAGAAGAGTGTGAAAATGAATATATTTACACTAGATAATAGACAAAAATCTCTCAACTGCATTGCATATGCAGCCAATCAGATAGTTCATGCTGCACTTCTGCTTGGTTACACACTTTTCTCTTTCCCATAAGTGCTAAAAAGCATAAAAAATAGCCTAGTCACAGCTTATGCAAAGAACACTGAATATCACAGATGGTGCTTCATTAATTACGGTTTGCAACAAATAGTTTTCTTAAGATTTCTATCTTTTCACAAAAGTGAGTCTATGAGTTATGTAATATTTTAACATTTCATGAAACAGGAATTTGGGGGAAAGAAAAACATTAATACTTACTACAGTTTTCTCCATTATAATATTTGTTACAACTAGTGTCTGGGGGATTCTGATGTACCCTCAGTTTTGAGAACCACTTTGCTACATGGTTTCTAAGAGCACTTTCACCTCTAAATTCCTCAAAAGACACAAACTACAGAAGATCCCTCAAGATGAAATAGATAACCTAAATAACCCTATATCTATTAAAGAGTCTACCTATTAATACAACTCAAATGGGAGATATCCAGTACAGTGTCAATGAGAGGTGTCCCAGACTCCTTGAGAGAGGGTTTTAAACTGAAGGATCTAGGCCATCTTTTGAGACCCTCATGAAATACTTGTGAACAGAGGTGGGGAGAAAGGACATCAAAATAATAAGTAATTATTATGTACCAAGTGCCTGCTGCTTGTAATCTTTACAGTTCTACACATTAACTATTATGACTCCCATTTTCCTGGTGAAAACCTCAGAGAAGTTACATAACTTGCCCAAGGATACCTAGATAGTAAAAGGCATAGCTGGAAATCTCAGCATCCTGGCATGCTATCTTCTTTCAACCAGTTAAGAACAGATAAACTAGCAAAAGTAGAAGACGAATTGGTAGCTCCTCACAAATTTGAGAAATGAGGTGTGACAGGGAACAGATGGTCCACAAACAATGAGATGTCTCCCATCAGAATGGGCTCCACAAATTCTACGGGCCACACAGTGCTTTCATGATCTTCTCTGATCCTCTCAGCAACCCTGCGGGGCTAGCAACCCAGCAATTCATATCCCCATCCTCCAGATGAGAAAACAAAATTCAGAGAGATACAATGATCCACCTAAAGTCACATAGCTGGTAAGAGACAGATTAGGGACTTAACAACATGTCTTCTATTCCCTTCTACACCATTCATTTCCACTTTCCCACCCACGCAGACTGTTAATAACACAGAGATGAACTGAAAGGCAAAGCTGCATGTGTTAAACTTTCCAGGCAAAGGAGACCTGTGTTTAGAAACACGGTTACCTCAAATGGGTCTGAGTACATCTTTAGATACATCACACTGAGTAAGCATGGAGGATGTTCATTGATTCCAAAGGAAGAAACAGAAGACCCCAAATGGCTCTGACAGAAACGGGCTGTGTTTCAAACCCTGCATTCTGACCTGTGCAAGCTTACGGCAGGCTTACTTTCGTTTTATAGTCCCTGATAGGATTTCAGTTAGAAAAAAATGTCTCAAGAACTTTGATTGAAAAGAACCTGTGTTCTTAGTACTGAGCTATGCTCTGATACGGCTTCCCAGCACAAGGCTTCTTAGTTTCACATTCATGAAGCTCATCAGCGAGTAGCTTTTCCAAGTGTTATAGTGACACTCAGTAGCAAGAGGAGGGGAGGTGACTGAGCTGAGAAAATCTGAGTCCAGGTCACCACCCAAGAGGTCCACCGTAAGCAGGACATTTGAAGTTGGAGCCTCCTGGGTTTTTCTCTTTAAAATAGTGGACATAGAGATTATCATACTAAGTGGAGTAAATCAGACAGAGAAAGAGAAATATCATATGATATTACGTACATGTGGAATCTAAAAAAGATGCAAATGAACTTATTTACAGAAATAGACTCACAGACATAGAAAACAAACTCATGGTTACCAAAAGGGAAAGCGGAGGGGAAGGGATAAATTAGGAGTTTGGGATTAACAAATACACACTACCACATACAAAACATATAAACAGGCTGAGTGGCCAGCAGCAAGGTTGTCTGTGGAATTCAGAAGGGGATTCCAAGGAACGTGGCTCAGCATGTATTACGTAGTGCAAATTATCAAGTCTGTGCAATAGGAACCAGTTTTCAAGTGTGGGGACTGGAGTTTGAATGATGTGCGTTGAAAGACGTTCCCCAACCTACCATCAAAGAGCGTCACATCCTCAACTCTTTCCACCTTTGGGTAATAGTTTGGATTGTTGTGCTATATATAAAAGGAAAAGGATGCTGAAAATGAGGGAGGCTGTGTACATCTGGGGGCAGGAGGGATATGGGAAATCTCTGTACTACCTTTCTCTCAATTTTGCTGTAAAAGAAATAAACAACAGGGACCCCCTGTATAGCACAGGGAAAAATATTCAATATCTTGTCATAACCTATAATGGAAAAGAACCTGAAAAAAAACATATACACACACACACACACACTTGTGTATATAGATAGATAACTGAATCACTTTGCTGTATACCTGAAACATTGTAAATCAACTATACTTCAATAAAAAAAATAGTCACCTGGATTTTGCAATTATCCCCAAAGCAAATCTATATTTGTTTTAATATAAAAATAATATATTTCTCACATCTTCACATAAAGCAACTGTTCCAGGGCAAAGGTCTGTAATTTAACCTGTGGTTTCCCCAGCAGTACCCACACTCTATCCTTCTTATTTCTAGTTCTATGTAGAAGAATTAAGTGGGTGAGGTTTGCCTTTTTTAGCACCTTCCTGTCCCCACCTCCCCCTCTGACTCACACAGCCTCCTTTCCCCCATGCTCAGGGCTCAGGATTCTATCCTGTCCTGTTCGGCAGCGTCTCCTGTTCTGGACCTTTATGTCCTTTTACCCAAATCTGCCAGTTCTGCATCTTCTTCCAAGATTATGCCATATGCTGTCTAATGTGTACAACTTCGTGTGTTTCTCCCTCCTAAGTAAAATACCTGTAGTTTCACATGGGATTTCAGACATCATGGCAGACTTACATGAGACTTACTTGGGGCCCAGGAGAGCTCCACGGCAGCGGTCCCCAACCCTTTTGGCATCAGGGACCAGTTTCATGGAAGACAATTTTTCTACAGACGGGGGCGGCGGGGCGGGATGGTTCAGGGGATGCAAGCGATGGGGAGTGGTAGATGAAGCTTTGCTTGCTGTGCAAAGCAAAGTTGGGGGTTTGGGGACCCCTGCTCCACGGCATCCCTGAGCTCACACCCTGAAAGCTGCTGTAACAGTTGAAGAACAAACCTGACTCCATAACGGATCTGTTTCTTTTACTTTTACCTTTGTATTCTGTTGCTTTTGTTACACTAAAGGAACGTTGCCTATAGCTTAAAGTACACATAATGGCCCAACTCTGGGAACTCTCCTCCCATGCCTGAGCCTTAAGCTAAAATACCTTCGTTTAGCTCACAGAAAACCTCCCGACTAGGGTGTTTGAATAGCTGTGAATGACTGCAGGAAAGAAGAAATGAACACATCCCCTCTGGACTCTGGCCGGAATGAGGAAATATTTGCACAGCTTATTGCCTTTTCACTTTACAGCCTTACTTCCCCCTCTTTGCCCTAAAAGGAAACTAGCGTACAAATCTGGGCAAGACAGTTCTTTGGGACAGTCGTCTACCATCTTCTGTGTCTGCTCGCTATTCCCTGTCCCAGCAACTTGTCTACTTATCGGCCTGTCATGCGGTGAGCAGCACGAACCTGGACAACCAAGCACAACCATCCCGGGAGGGACACCGCTCTTGCAAATCCCAAAGCCATGAGAGTGGCTGGCGAGGTTAGAGCAGAAAGCCAGAAGGTTTTAGGTCCTAGTCATTTAAATAGACTTTTGGGGTTTTCACCATGGTATTGCTTAGAGCTGTACTCGGCGGGGTTTAATTTTCCAATTTGATGGAGGGATATGACGACAATGACAGCGGGATTTAAAGAAAGGTTGGCCCACGCCCATGCTGGTCTCCAGATTCCCAGGAGACCAGGAAATGGTGGCTGCACTTGGTTTATTCTTCTGGTAAACCTTTGCTCATTGAGATTTGAATCTGTTTCTAGTATGTCCTGCTAAAATTCTCAGGACCTACTCTCCCATGAGTAAAAGTGTTAATTACAGTTTCAAAGCTGTAAATGCAACACAATGTTTTTGGAAGGCAGTGGGAGGATGCATAAGTGTTTGGAGACACTTTCTGTGCTGGCTTCGCTCACACATCCATTTCTGCCCACATGGTGCCACACAGATTACACCTTCGGGGTTCTGTGGGGTGGTTTCTTTGTGCATTCGTGTGTGTCTGTGTGTGTGTGTATGTGTGTGTGTAGGTGTATGTATAGTGGAGGACATCGTATTCTTTTTTTTTTTTTTATTGCAAGTTAATCTCATCCTGAGAGTTGCGGTGTAGGTGTCTCTTGGGAAATCAAAATCTTCTATTTGCTTTTAATACAGAGACAATCTTTATAGTCATGGGGGCTCACATTAGCAGCATCACTCAACCATATGCAATAGGCATATTGTTAAGGTCCATGATCTCTCTGGGAAGAATCTGCTCCGTAACCACAGACACTGTTTAAAGGGCATGACACTACCCCCACCCCTCCTGCCTCAGCTGCAGGGACGGGGAGTAGCAAATCCATTGGCTGGCTCTCTCTCACTGTGATGTGAACTGAAAGGCAGAGATGAGTTAAAGTTGCCCTTGAGGAGAGTATATTCCGTTTAGCTTCTCTCTACTGATCTGGAAGTTTCAGAATCACTTTCTGTGTCTTTAGCAGTTATACTTAATATTAAGAGACATACTCAATTTAAGCCTATTTTAAATTTAATATTTCCACCCTTTCCCTACATACTTCAAAATCCTCCAGTTTTATGTGGTAACATGTTACAAGTACTGTAATCTCACCTTGTATCTCTATCTCTCAAAAAAGTCATTTGTTACTACTGTTGCTAATGCTTGCTTAGATATACCTATGTGATGACCAGTTTCTTTGTTCACAGTTCTTCTTGTGACTTGTGGCATCTGGTTATAAATTCTCAGGGAGACTTACCTTGCATTTGATATGTGTTCATGGACATAAAAATGTCTATTCTCTACATAAGAGATATCAGATTTTTTTCTCTTTCTCTAATGTACAAATAATTTTTTCTATTTAATTTATTTTATTATTCAATACACATAATGTCCTTACTGCCTTTTTTATCTATTAAATTTGTCTGATTCTTGAAAGCATAGTAAATTGATAAACTATCTCACAGGGTTTGGATTTGGGTAGTAAATAAGATTATGTATGTTTACGTCCTAAGTATCTAGCTCAGTGCTTTTCTGTTGAGCCAGTGTGTGCTCGATCTCTTTCCTTCTCTTTCTCCTCCTTTCGCAATGGTCCCAGCTTTTGATGGCCAGTGGTGTCATGGTACAGAATGCAGAACAATAGTGTCTTACCTTAATATAATTTTATTTGGGGAATCCTACAGTGCTGGAAGCTAGAAGTCCAAAATCAAGTTCTCAGCAGGGCTATGCTCCCTCTGAAGGCCTCTTCCCAGGTGGCCATCAATCCTCAGCATTCCTTGGCTTGTACCTGCCTCATTCTAGTCACTGCCTTTATTGTCACATGGCCTCTTTCCCTATGTGTCTGTATGTGTCCTCTCCTCTTCTTATAAGGACACCAGTTATTGGATTGAGGGGCCACTCTACTAGTGTATGACCTCATCTTAACTAATTACCTCTGCAAAGACCCTATTTCCAAATTTCTGAGGTTCCAGGTAGACATGAATTTTTGGAGGACACCATTTAACCCACCATAGGGGATGATGTGTATGGGTATAATGAATGGTCTAAGGCTCTGAATGAAGTCTGTTACTTCCCATCACCTTACTGGGGCCAGTCCTCTCTGAAAGAGAATTTTAAGGTACTTTTAGGAGCAAAAGTCTTGGTAGATTGTATAGGACAGAATGGTGCTTTGGGCACATTGGGCCATGACAGGAAAGGTATTCTAATAAAAGAGAGATTGATGTTCCCTTCTGCAAATTGGAAAAGTACTGGCTGCACACCCTACAGGGTCTGGAAAAATGAACCTCTTCCTTACTCTCTTTTTTATATTCTTGATGAAAAGCTCTGACTCAAAGGAAGAATACACTGCCAGCCAAGGGCCATGTTCATGGTGAAGTCCACATGGCAGAAGTACAATCCTGCTGGGAAGAATAAGGGCTATTAGAGGTATGGCAGAATCAGTGTAAAATTGGGGCCCACCTCTTTGTGTGTGGTGAACACATGGGCTCCAAGTTCTGGGGCAGGAATGGCCAGCAAGTGAAGGGATGTTTGCAGGCAGTGGAGAAAGAGAGATCTTGGTAAGAATACTTAGATGCCAGTTATTTATTCGTTCAACAAACCTTTCTTGAAGGCTCACTCTATACCAGGCACTGTATTATATTGTGGATCTCTTCTTCAGCACAACTCAAATACCAATTACAGGCATATTGTCTTACAGTTATTTACCCAAAAAATGTGGGAAAGCTCATCTGAAGATGATATAGTGTTGTTTCAAGCACTGAGTTAACTAAAGCATGGAGTGTTGATGGTAAATATCTAGGTAAATGTCAGGGTTTGTAAGAGGCTCAGAGATTCAGACAAGACCAGCATGAAATACAGGGAAGATGATGCTCAGATCTGCCAGCCGAAGATGGATGATTCCTAAACGAGGTCACATTAGATGTGTGGGAAGGTCAAGAGAAAAGAAACAGCTTTATCAAATATTCAGGAAAATGTGTTGTTTTTTGGATTTATGTAAAAAAGCAATTGCTAAAAGGAAAGAAGTGGAAACATCTTCCACCAAAACAATTTTGTACGTCTACCTCAACAGTTGTGCTTCTCAACTGGATAATTTCTTTTATCTCAAAATTGTGACTTTTGATAAAGGATCTGGGAAGCTCCTAGAGGCCAGAGGATTTCTTTTTCTCCATAGGCACGCACTCCATGTATTCATTCATTTGGTCACATTTTGGAGGGCTTACCAGGAGCTAGACACTAGCTGATCATGGAGTCATAGCATTTGGAAGCCAGAGAACTTATACAGAGTGTTCAATCCTTCCCTTTTGTGTCTCAGATAAGGTAATTGTCCAAAATGTTGAAAGGCCTGGCTTGAGATCATCAATGGCCAGGGAAGGTGATACCCAGATCTGCCAGCTGAAGACGATTCCTAAGCCAGGTCACATTAGATGTTGTGGGAAGGTCAAGAGAAAAGAAACAGTAAGCTCAGGTCTTCAGAGCCACATCAAATGCTCTTTCTACAAGGCCATTGTTATGGATGGAATGTTTATGCTCCCCCTAAATTCATACATTGATGCCCTAACTTCCAATATGATGGTATTTGTACATAGGGCCTTTGGGAGGTAATTAAATTTAGATGAGATCATGAGGATGGAGCCCCCACTATGGGACTGGTAAGAAGAGAAAGAGAGACCAGAGATCTCTCTCTCTCTGCCATGTGAGGACACAGTGAGAAGGCAGCCTATGCAAGCCAGGAAGACGGCCCTCACCAGTAATGGAATCTTCTGGCACGTTGATCTCGGTCTTCTCAACCTCAAGCACTATGAGAAATAAATGTCTGTTCTTTAAGCCACCCAGTCTATGGTGTTTTATGCTCAAGGTGACTAAGACAGCCTTATTATCCCTTAAAAATTGTTTTTTCTTTCTTTTTTCCACAGTCCTGGTACCAGCTTGTTTTTCTATTATTCCAAACAACTTGCTTCATCTGACTCCATTCTCTAAAGCAAAACAAAACAAAAAACCCCAAATGGAGTTTGAAAAATAGAAGTCAAATCCAAATACTAAAAAGCAAAGAAATTACAAACAAATAAATAAAACCTGAATGGCGAAGATATTTGAATACTAGGGAAACCTCTTTCATTATAATCAGCAAGATAAAACTCTAGTACAATATAATTTGGGTAGTTCTGAGTATCCGTGAACGTAAATAATGGAATAGAGGATCTCTTAGGTCTTTTTCAACCTAAAATTCCATGATTCCTTTTTTTTTTCTGTTTGAAACCCATAATTTTGTCTATAAGTTATAACTGACCTATAAGGTTGTTCTTTTTCAAGGGATAATTAGCAACAGATTTAGCTCAGTTCCGACAATTAATTCAATTCCATCCATTTCTCTGCAGCCCAATATAACCATATATGTAATGATTTTACATCTTCCACACCAAAATGTATATGTATACACCCTTAAGGCAAAGTGATGAAAGTTTTCATAAAATCTATATTACTTCTTATTACACCTGCCCTGGAGAGTCAGAGATATAAAAACACATTTCTTACGCAATCTCAACATCAAGTTAGGAGACTGAACTTTCCTTTCCCTTGAGAAAAATCATTATTGCAACGTTTCTGAAAAAATAATGTCTATTTTCATACAAACCAGACTAGAATTAACTTTTTTTTTGCCTGCCCGTGTATACGTTTGATATTCAGGGGTTAGTGATTTTGTATTAGCTATTCATTCATAAGTAGTCCAAGTATCCCTGCATAAAGGAAATATAGATGAGAAAACTGAGGTCATAACTAGCCCAAGGGCACACACTTAAGTAGCAGACCCTACTGGAGCCATGCTCTTCTGCCTCCAAATCAGCTGGTACCCGCTGGCATGTCACCACACCTGTACTGGTGGAGACTAACCTTACTCACAGGGACAGCTTTTGGAAGTATTGTTTCTCTCATAGTGTGTTCTGAAGACCATACGAAAGAAAATCCGCTTGGGGAGAAGGTGTTTTTTAAAAACACAAATTCCTGGGCCCTATATCTATCTCTTCTGAATCAGATCCTGGGGAATAAAGGGTCCTAGGAATAAACATTTTAGACATGCTCTGTAGTCGATTCTTAGGCTTATGAAGGTGTTAGAACTGTTTTTAGAAGGGACATTGACTCATAGCTGAGTTATCACCACAGCAACGGAAGAACCCATCACCTGAACCATATTTCACATGATTTCGTGTTTACTGCCTTCTACTTTAAATGATAGATCAGAAAGAAAAAAACCCACAAAAAGATCTGGTCGACAAGTCATCATTTATTCGTTAACACCACCTCAAGTCCAGAAACTGCCTGACATGACAACTTTTCTATCTCGGTTATGGTCCCCTCCAGAGAGTAGAGTGACAGGGTCATGGATCCCCTTCAACAGACTGAGATGTGCTCGCCCCAGTGTGACCTCTTCAGAGACACACCGTCATTCTGCCAGCCTTGCCAACATGTGACACGGGGGGTCACACCCAAGGAACTGCCGTGTGCTAAATCTATCCCAATCCCTCACCTCATCAAGCACGAACATTCATGAATCAGACGGCACATCAAAGACAGAAATAAAAGGCACTGAGAAAAATTTAGGAGGAGAAGGGATGAGCCACTTTTAGAACTCCAGTATCAAAACACAAGAAAGTAGGAAAAAAAGAGAGAGTGAGAATATGAATATCCATCTTTCATTTTCTGAGATTGTCTGCAGTTCACTCCTGATAAAGCAGTTTGGAATAAAGCTCAGGTGATGGGCCTCTGGTTGCCATGGCAATTACTCAGCTGCGTGCAATGTTTAACGCTTCTCTGATTTCCCTACAGAAGTGCACACAAGGTCAGCAGAGGATGAAGCCGAGTGCCTGTCCCAGACTCCTGGGGACAAAATTGGTCTCTGCCTGGCACATGATCAAAATGTCTTTAAAATTCATTCCATGCCTTAAAATATTAGTGCTTGTTTTGACATAAAATAAAATGAGGCAGGTTAGAGCTTTGGCATGCAGAAATAGAGTTTTATTTTTACACAACTTAACTTAGTTATGGTTTCTACTTTTATCCCAATGGGATGGTGGGAAAATTTAATGTCTTTTGGGATCGCTTCACTTTCTTAGGGTTATATGAAGGCTTTACGGAGGGATTGGTTTCATACTGTCAGGTTTGGGGAGGGGACATCTGGGGACACAGGTTGTCACTGAGACCTCCCTCCTTTCTGTCCACGTGGCAATCTTTGGTCCTGTACCTCTCTCTGCTGCTCTGCTCGCTCGTGGGTGTGTGCTTCTCTGAGATGCTGTTTTGGTCCTTTCTACATGGATGCAGCACCCAGGCATCCCCCTCAGGGGTCTTGAGGCCTGAGTCCATAAGGCAAGACATAGATTTCACTCTCCAGAACTCACCAAACTCTCTGCTTTCATCACTCTTTTTCAATCCCCTCAAATACTTTTCTAATAAGTGAGCAGGGAGGAATCCTTCTCCCTTTCAAGTTTCTTCCAAACGTTTTGTCTACACCCTACCCTTCCTATTGCTCAGTGGCTTAGAGTTTTAAAAACTGAGGAAGACTTTCTCTATTCTCTGCCTGGTTGTATATCTCCCCTGAGACATTCATTCATTTTTTGAGCATCCTCTAAATGCTAAATACTGTTCTAAGTTATAGGGATACAGTAGAGGAAAAAATACACAAAATTCTTGTGAACGTGGCACTTATTGGGTTCAAGAAGAGAAGACAGACAATAATAAATCAATGTAACAATAAGTAAAGTATATAGTGTATTAGGAGAGGACACATATGAGGGAAAAATAGAACATGAGAAAGGGGTCAGGAGTGTGCAGGGGAGCAGAAAGTGGCGATTTTATTTATTTTTATTTTTTGGCCATGCCACGCAGCATGTGGGATCTTAGTTCCCTGACCAGGGATCGAACCTATGCCCCCTGTATTGGAAGCGTAGAGTCCTAACCACTGAACCACGAGGGAAGTCCACAAGTTGCAATTTTAAATAGAGAGGATGGGGTAGGGCTGGTGAGGAAGATAACATTTGAGCACAGACTTAAGGAAGGTTGACGGAAGAAGTTAAGTGGGTATCTTCGGGAAGAGGGTTCCAGGCAGAGGGAACAGCTCAAGCTTGGTGTTATTCAAGAAGCAATAAGCAGATCAGTACAGCTGGAGGTGAGTAAGGGGGAGAGTAGCACAAGGTGAGGTCAGAGGTGTGTGTGTGTTCGTGTGTGTGTGGGTGTGTGTAGGGAGATACTGACAGATCATTAGGGTCTTCTAAGCCATTGTAAGGACTTTGCTTTTTTTTCTGAGTGAGGTGGGAAATCATTGGAGGGTTTGATTAGAATCATAAAGGTTTTAAAAGGATCACTCTGGCTGCTGTGATGAGAATAGACATAAAGGATAAGAGCACAAAAAAAAAAAAAAAAAGGATAAGAACACAAACAAGGAGACATTAGAAAACCATTGCAGAAACCCAGGTGTGAGATGGACCAGGAGATGATGAGAAGTGGTCACCTTCACCTGCTTTTTTGTTATGTTCACTAAGTTTCTTCTTTTCCCCACTGCTAGAGGGGACCGTCAAACCCATATTTTATATATAACATGTGATAGGTTTTCCAGGAGCTTTGCTTCCTGACCAGCAGAACCCCCTTCAGGGATAATTCAGGGAATCATTTGTGCTACAGCCCTTCCTGGTAACATGAGTCATTTTGAAAAACGCTGTCTAGTAACTTGATGTTGCAAATGGCCTCACAATTTGATTCACATAATCTAAACTTTATTAAATCCTGGAAGACATGTCCCATCATATACTGCACCAATTAAGTACCTTCCCTCCCCCACCTTTTTTTTTTTTTTTTAAGAATTTAACTTCTACTACGTTCTGTAGCAATTTCTCTCTCCTGGCTGCCATATAACAGCCCAGCTTTTATCTCTGGGGGCCTTCTATGACTTTTGAATTACATCTCAGCTCTTTGCTAGGCATGTATCAGTATCCATTCCATACAATGACTTGGATATTACTGCTCTGGTTTAAAGCACAGGAATATAAGGAGTATTGGAGCAGGATGGGCTGGCATCTTACTATTATTCCAGCCGCTGTTTTTTGTGAACATTCCTTCTGAATACAGGGATTTCTGCCAGGGAGCCTTTTAAAGTATAGGTGCAACTACTAATATGCTTGGAAGAAAGTTTCTCTCTTTATTTTCACAACTTCAAGTTCTTCAGGTAACAATCAAATATCTTGGGTTTTGTTTGTTTTTGCTTTTTGACTAATTTTTATAAATCTCTTTATTAGGTGCTGGGATAGTCAGGGTTCCTGGCTGCAAACAGTAGAAATAAGTCTGGTTAACTTGAGTGGAAAGTGAATGTATCTGAAGGATGTGAGATAGACCACAGAAATGGAGGGATGGCTGGAGAACCAGGCTCCAAGGACAGGCAGGAGGAGCCAGGGGAGAAAAGGGGGGGTCAGGGCCAATGCCATGGACTGAAATTTTGTGTCCCCCCCAAATTCATATGTTGAAACCCTAGTCCCAATGTGATGGTATTTGGAGGTGGGGTCTTTGGGGGGTAATTAGTTCATGAGGATGGAGCCCTCGTGAATTGGATGAGCTCCCTTGTAAAAGAGACCCCAGAGAGCTCTCCAGCCCCCTTTCTGCCAGGGAATGTTACAAGCAGAAGTCAGCAGTCTGCAGTCCGGAAAAGAGGTCTCACCAGAACCCAGTCATTTTCTTTGACTCCAACAGCCAATCTGTTACCAGATCCTCTTGGTTCTTTAAAGTGTCTCGTGGCTCCTTATTTCTCATTGTAAATTACACCATCTTTGTTTAGACCCTAGTGACATGTTGTTTGGGATATGTGCATCTCCTAATTAGTCTCCTTGATTCTAGCTTCTCTCTACCCCAAAGCATCTTACACAGTGTCTGCCAAACCCATATAATGACCTGGCTTTTTAAGAGTGCCTGTAACAGATCCAATCCAAGGTCTTCAGCCTGACGTTAAGTACCTTCTCCTTCCATTGTCTTTATCTCTGCAGGTTGGTCTCATTTCAGTGAATGAGGTCTGCAGGTCTCATTTCAGTCTCATCTCCTTTCACCTTTGGTTAGAACCTACCAATGGCTCCTCACTCCCCGCGGGAATGAGTTCCCACTCTTCAGCACAGCACACAGGACTCTCCTGACCTCTGCCTACCTACATTTCACCTCTTTCTCGAAGTGTCAAGCTGTTTTATTCATTAGTGCTAATTACACACACTCTTCTGTTCTCTCAGATTAGAATGCCTGTCCCTATTTTCCTTCTTTACAAACTTTTACTTATCCTTTAAGGTTTAAATCATTCATTCAGTCCATACCTATTAAGCACCCAATGTATGCCATCAATTGTCCTGAGCGCAGGGAGCTGGTCTGACAAGATTCCTGCTCATGGCTCTTATGTTCCAAAAGGAGAAGACCAACAATTAATTGGAAACAAATAAATGAAGTAACTGCCCATAACAGTATGTACTCTTTTTTTTTTTGGCGGTACTTGGGCCTCTCACTGTTGTGGCCTCTCCTGTTGCGGAGCACAGGCTCCGGACGCGCAGGCTCAGTGGCCATGGCTCACGGGCCCAGCCGCTCCGCGGCATGTGGGATCCTCCTGGACCGGGGCACGAACCCGTGTCCCCTGCATCGGCAGGCGGACTCTCAACCACTGCACCACCAGGGAAGCCTGCAGTAAGTACTCTTAAAGAAATAAAACAAGATGTGAGTCTAGCTCTCCAGGAATTTCCTTAAGTGACCTTGTATCATTTAATACATTCCTTTCTCTGTGCAAACTGCTAGAATGTCTTCTATTTTTCTCAGCTGAGAACTCTGACTGATGCAGGTAGGTTAGAGGAGGCAGAGACACTTTCAGTGAAGTGCTAGGGTTGAAAACGAATGAGGAATTAGAAACAAAACCTCTGCAAGTTATAATTTAAGCCAGTGGGGGGATGATAGCTGATTTATAAAAATCCAATTTTCTCACAACCTCTTGGAGAGCAAAACTATTGAAATAACATTACCGTTAAGCAGAAGGCAGGTATTTGGCAACTAGAAACCTGTAAAGACATTTGGACTGTAAAATGCCCCAGTGGGACGCTGCGTAAGCATGTCAAATAAGACTACTTCTCACTTACATGTATACTGGCACACCGCTTGATGGTATGATATCCATTCCCAATATGAGCTGTTTTCCTTTCAACTTCACATGCCCAAGCATGTATAATGCCTCGGGAGTGTTTCTACGTTGAATTCCTGGTAACTGAAGGGGAGGTTTTGAACTACTTGGCAGAGCTGGTGTTCTTATATTGTAAACAATTAAGGGTTCTTTTTTTTCCCCTGGGCTGTTTTCATACCCTCTCCTTCATTTTAATGTAATCATACTACTAGGTATGATCTAATCCTGTCAGTTGGGTTTCAGGGATAAATCTAGCATCAACACTGGGCTAAACCCTGAGCCAGAATTAGTCGTTACTTAATTCTTTCAATAACCCTATAAAGGAGGTATTATTTCTCCCATTTTACAGATGATGAAACTGAGACTCAGGAAATGGATGTTACTTTTCCCAAGTACTTGGGTTTTGAAATCTATGTAGTACATTGCTGTCTTAGTCCGTTCAGGCTGCTAAAACAAATTAAGATAGACTGGGTGGCTTAAACAACAGAAATTTATTTCTCACAGTTCTGGAGGCTGGAAATCTGAGCTCAGGGTGCCAGCATGTTTGGATTCTGGTGAGAACCTTCTTCGGGGTTGTAGACCACCGACTTCTCTCTGTGTCCTCATATGGTAGAGAGACAGTGAGTGAGAGAGCTCTTTGGGGTCTCTTTTATAAGGGCACTAACCCCATTCATGAGGGCTCCATCTACATGACCTAGTTACCTCCAAAGGTCCCACCTCCAAATACCATCACATTGGGGGTTAAGATTTCAACATATGAATTTGGAGGGGAACACACACGTTCAGTACATAATAATTACCAGGAGCATTTTAAAAATAAATAGAATAAATAGAAAAAAATCAGAGTACATTGTGATTCTTAAGCATCTTATTTCATGAAACTATAATTTTAGTTTTTTATATACATGCAGATGTAAGTATTGGGTAGTGATATAAAATATTTTTCTTTTTGTGAGTTGCAATAAAAACTGTTTGAAAGCTAATGATTTTAGCCCAATTGCTTCATGTGGAAAGGAAACTGAGGCATAGAAAGATTAAGTAAGTGGGCCATAATCACTCAGCTGTTCAGAAGAAAAGACAGGACCTGCAATGAGGTTCCTGCTAGTCTCTCTTTTTCTATCCGCCACATAAAAATGGTCACCATGATCCCTGTCCTTGCAACCTTACAGAATTGTTATAGAATTTAAATAAGATAATTAAAAGATTTTAAAAAAAACCATAAACCATTAAACAAATGGATGATACATATTTTTATCAGTCAGAAGACAGAAACCCCCCTAGGATATTAGGTGGAGAGAAATTTAACGTAGGAATTAGGTCACAAAATGCTTGGGAGGTGCTGTGGGAGCAGAAAGCAGCGAGGCATGATGTTCCCTAGAGTCCAGACAGTGCAGAAATCTGCTGCTGCCCCAGAAGGGGCCCGTGGTCCTTGCCTTCCCACTGGTTAACTACTAACAGGACCAACAAAGAAATGGCATCCACTCTCCTCCCCACTCCTAGCCTTGGTGTGTGCTTCTTGTCAGCAGAACCTAATGGAATTTTTCTGCTTTGCTGAGAGCATACGAAGGTGGTTATGGATGACAATGTTTCATCCAAGCACGACGTTTAATCCCAGTGTCCTCCTCTGTGCCAGGGCTCTATCAACAAGACCAGCGCTCCTCTGGCTCTTGCCCCCTGCACAGTTACGGGGTCTTCAGCTCTCTCTAAGATACCCTCCTGATATTCCCGTGGGCCTTCTGGAGTATTTCCGAGTGCTGCTATCCATAAACGCACTACTCTTGGGTATCATCTGTCAGCTGATGGGATCTTCTTTGGGGCTCTGTTTGGTGGTTTCTGCCCCGGGGAGTTTTTTTTTTTTTTTTTGTGTACGCGGGCCTCTCACCGTTGTGGCCTCTCTCGCTGCGGAGCACAGGCTCCGGACGCGCAGGCTCAGCGGCCATGGCTCACGTGCCCAGCCGCTCCACGGCATGTGGGATCTTCCCGGACCGGGGCACGAACCCGTGTCCCCTGCATCGGCAGGCGGACTCTCAACAACTGCGCCACCAGGGAAGCCCTGCCCCGGGGAGTTTTGAGGCTGGTGCTCCTGTGGCTTTCCCATTGGCTCTGCCACTAAAGGGTCTGGCACCCACTAAAGCTCAGGTGCTGCCGTGCATGGTTGCACCTGCCATCCAGGGTGCTGCTGCCATCATCCACAGGAGCTATTGGCTCCACCATGATGTGCCAGCTGAAGGCGACGGCCTTAGCTGTTAAAGCTGTCTGAGTCCCAGCTCTGCCCTTGCAAAAAGGCCTGCCACTGCCATCTAATGAGTCGGAATGCTCTCCTGGTGCTAGGTCACCACCCAGCCCTGCCGCTGCTGTTGCTTCCATCCCCAAGCTCTGCGGATGTCACAAAAGCAGCCTTGTACCCATACCACACTCCGCTACTTTATTCTGGAGATGGCTGTGTTCGTTGCCCCAAACTTATTGCCACATATGACCCTGCTCCCCTATGACACAGAATTTTTGATTGAAAAAAGTGCCCCTTTTGGCATTCTTTGTTCCTTTTAAGTTCACTACTCATCTTTCCCTAAGGACTGGACCATGGCACAGAGCACTATGCCCATTCGTTCGCTCATTCCTTTGGGCAACAACTATTTATTGAGACCTGGTATTGCCAGCCCCATTTAGAGGCTCTGGAAATAAAGCAGCAAACAAGCAAAATTTTGGCCCTTGTGGAGCTCGTAGTCAGGTTGGAGGTTGACAATAAAGGAAGACCCCAAACAAACAACTTTATAATGTCTCAGGAGGTGATGAATATCATAGCAGAATAGGGAAGACGGTGATCTGTGTTTGTGTGTGCGTGTGATATTTTAGCAGTGGTTAGGGAAGGCCTGCACGATAAGGTGACTTCTGACTCTGCCTTTGCTATGGACTGAATGTCTGTGCCCCAGGCTCCCACCTAGTTCATACGTTGAAGCCCTAATCTCCAATGTGGTGGTATTTGGAGGTGGGATCCTTGGGATGTAGTTAGGTCATGAACATGGAGCCCTCACGAGTGGGATTAGTGCCCTTGTAAAAGAGATAACAGAGAGATAATCTCTTTCTCTCAGCCATATGAGGACACAGCAAAAAAGGCAGCTGTCTGCAAACCAGGAAAGGATTACAGCAGACACTGAATCTGCATCTTGATCTTGGACTTCCCAGGCTCTGGAACTGTGAGAAACAAATGTTTGTCGTTTAAGCCACCCAGTCAATGGTAGTTTTATCATAGCCTCCTGAGCTGCCTAAAATAGCTATCTATCTACTGACTGTAGCCATCGATGCTGTTTCTGTCCACATTCAATCATCTCAGCGACTTTCCAGTCCTCAAGGATGCTGCTGGCACCATACCCTACTGGTCAAATAGAATAAAAGACAAGCACAAAAACCACAATCACAGCTCCAACAGTTAACGTATTTTGAGCATCTCCTATGTGCCAGACACTGTTCTAAGCGCTCTGCATATGTGATCTCATTTAAACCTTATCTTAGTTCTATGTGGAAAGTACTGTTATTTCTATTTCATGATAGGAAAATGGAGACATAGAGAGATGGAGTTCCTTGTTGACATGCTATGTCTGGATCTACCTTTAAGAGGGCCACCTTATAAAGACATTTCCCCCCCGTAGCACTAATACATTCTTACAAGCATGCTGATTCACCTGAGTTGTCTGTTAATTAGGCTATTAAAAACCAAACTACACTGTGGAAAAGTGCAGCCTCAATTTAGGTGCCAACTCATTGAAAACTTGGCATTTATAGACTGTAATCAGGAGAGAAAGAGCCCACAACTGATCCAAGTGGAATAAAGGAGCAGGAGAGTGAATTGAGGGCCAAGGCGACAGGGAAGTGTTGTCCACGGATCCTACCCTTCTCAGTGGTGCTTCTTTTCCTTCTCTCCCTATCATCTCAGCCAGAGGCAGGCCCCACTCCTCAGGAACTGCCACCATCCTTGTGGCCCCTCCACTGAAGCCTCAGGGTGCAGGGGGTTAGGGAAGAACCTAACATCCAGTGCTGTTGTGAGGGGGTGAACCTGGAGCCCTGCTGAAACTATAGGGTAAATCATAGTGGAAACCTCCCTACTCTCTCCCTCTCCACTTCCAGGACTTTGAACCAAAGCAAAAGAGGCTTCACTGAACGTCAAAGTCAGCCTTCAGAAGAAACTGAACAGGGAAGTGCAGAAGAACAGGCATAGATGTAGGAATCTCTCATGAGGCACTTTCCCCTGCAATCCTGTAGAGCTGGCTCTAGCCTCAGTCCCTGGCGTACTTTCTCTAAAGGAAAGAAAACAGAGCTGAAGAGAAGATGCCCAGGGGCTGCCACACCCAGAGCTTCTGTCAGTCTCCCAAATGACTTTCACATCATTGTGTTCAATTCCTCACCCCCAACCCCAGTTCTGAGCAGAGGTGACTATCACCTAGTTCTTGGTGTTCCCTACTTCCAGAGTGTTCTTATGATGGTTATGGCCCACTGAGGACAGTTTTGAGATACGAAAAGTAAGCCCAGTTTTCCCTTATCACCTCTGCACATTTTTGGTTTTCAGTTTAATATTCACAGGAGAAATGAGTTCAACTGGCTTGACCACCAAACCCACGGAAGCACACCTGCAGACAGGTAAGAGGTGCAGCCTATCAGGAGTGGGGTGTGTGTGGGGTGTTGGTTCATGTCTCATTATCTCCCTGGTATCTTTTCTGGCACTGGAGATCACATTGTCTTAAGCCATGGAATGGTGACTTTGAACCATTTGGTGCCATTTGAACCAAGCAATGTTTGGCTGCTTCTCCTGTATCTTGTCAGGAAGGGTCCCCCTCAGAGAAGTGAGGCAGGTTTCCCAGGTCAGACCCCATAGCAGAAAACAAAGAGAAAGAAGCATCTGGGACTGCAAAATAAGAGTCCTCCAAGTAATTCTAAATTACATTGGGTACCATGTCATCTCCCCACAATTTCTGCACCCAGTGGTGTGCTAGTAAATGTTTAACAACTGGCTCTCTGGGGGTGGGGGAAATGAGGGAGCCCTGATTTATTGCATGTGCCAATTGCTGTGGTGTAAATACCTCCACCATGGCCAACTGCAAGCTTTCCAATGTGAGGTCACTGAATGCAGAGTTGGGAAGAGATATTCACTGCTGGCTCCTGTGAGCTGTTCTGAGCTGGCCCCAGCACACCATCAGTGTTCTATTGTCAACAATGTGAGGGCAGGCGGACTTCGGCTCTTGCTGTAATTGAAGCCGTTGTGGGACCCAGAGAAGTAAGAGGTATAGGGATGCACACCTTGAGGAGGTGGGCAGAGATCATTAAAAAAGAGATATATTGCAGGAGATCTCTGTAGTGGGTGGCCAGGAAGAGAAAGACTTAGGAAGAAATATATGGGATATTTTGCGGGGGTTAGGAGTGGGAAGCACGTAAAATCCTATTTGTCATTTACCACCTGTGTAATTGAAAAATGAAAAAGAAAATTAATAGTAAAAGTGCTCTCTGTTATGTAATATAAACTTCCCCTTACCATCTTTTAAGAAATCTTTAGGGCTTCCCTGGTGGCGCAGTGGTTGAGAGTCCGCCTGCCGATGCAGGGGACACGGGTTCGTGCTCCGGTCCCGGAAGATTCCACATGCTGCGGAGCAGCTGGGCCCATGAGCCATGGCTGCTGAGCCTGCGCGTCCGGAGCCTGTGCTCCGCAACGGGAGAGGCCACAACAGTGAGAGGCCCACGTACCGCAAAAAAAAAAAAAAAAGAAATCTTCAGTAAAATCTTCAGATTAATTCTTCACTTATGGTTATCTGAGTGGCTGTGCTCTGGGGAGATATAACGGAATGTTGAGTTCCACTGCGAGGCTGTCATAAAATAAAGTTAGAGTCTATTTATGGGACAGCAGCCATGTCTACGTCCATCTAATAATGATCTCTTATGTTTTCAAATCAATAATCACTAAAAGGTAAGCTCCATGAGAGCAAGAATTTTATCTATTTTGCTCATTGCTATGTCACAGGGGCCTAGAAAATTTTCTGGCTCATGGAACGTGCTCAGTACATACAGTCTGAGTGTTGTCGAATGGCTCTCTAACATCTCTGTGATGCTCTAACACAGTAAAGGTCAGTAGGACTTCCTGTATTGATGTAAATGTTCTAGATCTGTGCTGTTCAATATGGGAGCCACTAGCCACCAACGGTTATTGAACATTTGAAATGTCATTACTGCAATTAACAAACTGGATTTTAAATTTAAATTAATTTATGTCTAAGTGGCCACAAATGGCCAGTGGCTACCATAATGGACAGCACAGAAAACAGCCTATGACTCAAGTTATGGTCTATGGACCAGCAGCTTTGGTGTGACTGGAGAGATTGTGAGACATTCAGAACCTCAGGCTCCAGCCCCGACCTAGAGAATGAGCCTGTTTTCCATTCCCATGTATTGGTACACAAATCCATGTCTGAGAAGCTCTGCTCTAACAAACACGAGCACTTTCACATACTTTATTTCACTCGATCCTCATAAAAACATCTGCACTGTGGATATCACTCTCCTATTTTACAGATGAGGTAATCAAGCCTCTGAAAGGTTATGTGATTTGCTCAAAACCACAAAATGGAAAGGAGAGACTGGGTCTCCAAGCCCGGCATTTCTTCTATTATGTTCTCCGTACTGCTGGGATGGAAGCAGCAGGTGAGTTCCAGGCAGTTTTAGGACCACTGGTTCTTCCAGTACCGTTTTTAGGTGGAGTAAGATTGGAGCACTTTACTGCGGAAATCTATCATTTCTGCAAATAATGAGCTAGAGATGCAGGCGATCGTGGAGAAGGGCTATGGAGAAAGATGGAAACGGAAGGGCGGGTAGAGAATTAGCTATTAGCTTCTAGTCTCTTCCTCAAGCACAGCTGATTGAGGAAGAACTAAGTCATGGCCAGATGCAATGTCAGGCTGGCTTTTAATCAGAAAAAGTAATCCTTTTGTTGTTTAGGATTTATTTCTATACACAATGCCAAATGCAGCTATTTGTTTTTCTTTTGTTTATTATTTCATCATGTGAAATGGTTGGAGAGACTTTTTTTTTCACAATTTGGAGATTAAATATTGATTGGCTTGTTTAAAAATTTCCTTTGGGAAGTCCTAGGGGTAAGGGCAGAGGGACTCCCTCAAGACTGGCTGAAGGTGAGATAAAACGACAGAGAGAGATGAACAGTGGTTTCAAATATGAAACCCAAATCAAAAGGTCACAAGGACTGAGACTCTAAATTATAAGACTTGTTTTGCTGTCTAGCAGGCTCTCATGGAAGCATCTCTCTGTAAGAAGCTCCAAGTTCATAGCAAATAAACAAATACATGTATTTAGTTATGGTAAAGGAATGTCCTAAGCAAAGTTAAGAAGTCTGCAGTATGTATGTGCTGGTCAGTCACTGAATTGTCACTGTGGTCATTTTCTTCTTCAGAGCAACTCACTCCTGACCAGACTACACTGTTTCATTGGCCTTATCTTTGCAGAACTCACAGCCTCAAGTGAAGGGCCTTGTTATAAAAAATAACAGTTAAAATTAGATGTATGTACCCCTGGTTTGTAAACTAGTAGTAGGAAAGAATAAGCAAAGGAACAAATAAGTAAACAAATGAACAGGGAAAAAAGTAAAATCATAATGATTCAGAGTTATCAACCAAGACTTGAGATGACAGGCATCACCTCCTCCTGGCCCACCCACCTGAGGACCTGATTCTCCTCTGTTTCTTGGGGTGGAGAATGGTTACTCCTTCACCCAGACACCTGAGCGGGGAGCCCTGCCATCACCATGGATTCATCTCTGGAGGCATTCTTGGCTCACCTCTCGCTCACTCTTCACATGTAATTGATCATCAAGTCACGTGAACTTTAGCTTTTAAGTAACTCCATGATATCATTTCTTTTTTAAAAAATTAATTAATTAATTATTTTTTGGCTGCATTGGGTCTTCCTTGCTGTGCACAGGCTTTCTATAGTTGTGGCGAGCGGGGGATACTCTCCGTTGCGGTGCGCGGGCTTCTCATTGCGGTGGCTTCTCTTGTTGTGGAGCACGGGCTCTAGGCACTCAGGCTTCAGTAGTTGCAGCACGCGGTCTCAGTAGTTGTGGCTCGCGGGCTCTAGAGCGCAGGCTTAGGAGTTGTGGAGCACGGGCTTAGTTGCTCCGCGGTATGTGGAATCTTCCTGGACCAGGGCTTGAACCCGTGTTCCCTGCATTGGCAGGCAGGTTCTTAACCACTGCGACACCAGGGAAGTCCCCATGATATCATTTCTATGCTTAGTCATAGTTCAGGCCTTTATCATTTTACCTGGAATTCTACCTCCTAATAGCCCCCTCCCAACTCCATCTTTAATGTCTTCCCAGATCAATCTATCATTTCTGCAAAAGTAGAAAGCGAAGTCCCAAGGATAATTAAACAATCATCCCTATTTCCGTCATCCAGAACTGTCATATTTGCATCCAACCTTTTCTAAAATTATGCCACAGTTCTAGATAACAACCCCTCTATTCACTAACTCCTTTTTTCATTCTTCCTGCTCTTCCAGGGGCAATTGCCCTCGGAAGTTTGATGTGTAGAGTAGTCTGTGTTATTTTCCCACAGTAATTTGTTACCTCCTCATCCTCTTGGTCTTCCTAGAGGCAGGACATAGCTCATCACAGTACAACAGAGCCTGGCAGAGTTGAGCAGAGCCATGGCCGACCTGCAGCCTCCAAGTAATGTGAGTAAAAATAAACATTTGTTATTGTAAACCCCTAAGATGCTGGGGTTATTTGTTATACGGCAGAAAAACAAAACAAACAAAAAAACCTAATTCAAAATATTTACGCATGTGAAACTTTACAAAATGAACGCAAATGTGTCTATTGTGTTCATTTTGTATATCTTGATACACACACACACACACACACATATATATCCACATATGTGGATATCCAAGCAATATATGGCTGTGTTTGGTATGTGTTCCAAGGTTTACACAGATGGTTACATTCTAGATATATTTTTCTACATTCTGAGTTTTACCCTCAAGATTTGTTTTGGATAGTTCTCTGTGTGGATGTGTACAGATCTAGATTATTCTTTTTTTTTTTTTTTTTTTTTGCGGTACGCGGGCCTCTCACCGTTGTGGCCTCTCCAGTTGCGGAGCGACAGGCTCCGGACACGCAGGCTCAGCGGCCATGGCTCACGGGCCCAGCCGCTCCACGGCATGTGGGATCTTCCCGGACCTGGGCACGAACCAGCGTCCCCTGCATCGGCAGGCGGACTCTCAACCACTGCGCCACCAGGGAAGCCCTAGATTATTCTTTTTAACAGCTGTCAGAGAAATGTTTCTAAAACACATATTTGGTGCTGTCACTTCTTTGTCCTGAAGGGCTGACAGCTAAAGGCAGTCACCAACAGCACTCCCAGAAGATGGACCACAAGCCGTTCCCGAAAGGGGACATAGGTGATGCATCACAGCAACTACCCTGTGTAGTGAGATCCACGTTTCATGTACTTTCTGGAAGCAGCTCCTTCCACAGCTCAGGGGGCCTCTTTCCAGGGGGAAGCTTAGAAGAGGAAGGTTAGGAAGACAAGCTAGAGTCCCTGCTGTTGCATCTCGTCTTAGAATCATGACTGCTATTCATCATCACCTCTCTACCATCCATTTCAGCTTCCTTTCACCCTCAGCCAGCACCTCTGCTTCTTGGATGGCTTGCCTGGTGGTCTGACTAAGATTTGCATCCCTGAGGGGTCTGTGCCCCTGTTACCCTTCTCAGGTTGGGCTTGCCGCATTCATATACTTACTGTCAAAATGGCGCAGGTACCAAGAGGTGTTCCAATGAGTCACCTGGGTGCCAAACCCACTACTCCTCACCCCCATTGCATGGCAGCAACCCAAGTTGGTTCTGCACAGAAGAAGCAAGTGAAACCCAGGAGGCTAATACTAAACCATTTCCTGAGTCCACCCTCAGATAACCAGCCCATTAATTTGATTTCCTTTCCATTGGTCAGACTAGGCTAATTTTATGTGTATATGTGTATAAAAGTGTATGTGTTTACATATATATGTGTAACTATATATATCAGCGTCTATAGAAGAATATAAGGGATATCATAAAAATCACCCAGAATACCACCATCCAGAGAGAAATATTGCTATATTTTTATATCTTTCTTTGCAGTGTCTTTCTCTATATATTTCTTTGATTTTTCTAAAATGAAAACTACGTGTATGTATATATATAAATTATTATCCTGCCTCTTTAAAAATATGTAACAGTATATCGTGAATACTTCCCAACCCCTCTGCCTTTACATTTTATTCAAAAAAGGGCAAAAGAATCAGACGGATTGTGATTACTTCTCAATAGCATTATCAGAGTAATTTTTATGATAAGAACTGGCTGATTTTGAAGAATTAAAACGATTTGTCTTTAGAAGGCAAAAAGCAGCATACATAATACAGAGCATAGGTAATAGCGACTACCAGAATAATAAAGGTATTATCTTATTTAACTCAACAGTCATGTTATGAGCTCAGTGTATATTATTACTGTTAACACAGATGAGAAAATTGCGATGCAGAGAGATGAAATCATTTGCAAGGATCACACAACTAGAACCTTGAACCAAATTTTAAATCTAGATATCCTGACCCCAAATCCTACACTCTAAAAGTGGTTAAGACAAGTTTGCTGGGGTGATGAAAGCCCGGGAGCCACAGCTATGAGGGATGGAAGGACGTCTGGCAGAGCAGGAGAATCATGGCATCTAGTGAAGACAGGTACAGGCCAGAGTGTCGGTCGGGGCTGGGAGTCTGCCCTCAGAGGACTCACCTGAGGTCCCAGGAGCTCTGACCTGCAGGGGAGTGAAAGAGGTTGTGGCAGCACCTCTGCACAGGAGCTGGAGCTCCAGGGAGGAGCTGCAGGAAAGCACGTCAGCAGGAAGGCAGCCACCGGCTGGGGTAGGACAGAACCCCAAGTATGAGGGATGGGTTGGGGAAGAAGGGGGGTGGAGGCTGGAAGTCAGGCAGTCAGGGTCCCCCTTCCCTTCTTCCTCCTACCCTCCACCCACTCTGGGCTACCCTGCCTCACTGCGACAAATGGAGGGAGGTTTGTTAGAAAAAGGGGGAGCTAAAACAACCATACCCACAAGATAGATTACACGCATTCACCAAAAGACATGTATCAGAAGGTTCCTAGCAGCCCTATTCAAGACAGCCCCAAACTGGAAACTCCACAAATGTCCGTGCACTAGGATGCATGAATAAATTGTGGTATAATCACGCTGCGGGACACTATGCAGCAGTGAGAGTGAACAAACCACAACCACACGTAACAATCAAGCGGCCAAATCTTGCAAACCCAATGTGGCGTGAAAAAAGACACAGGACCATACATTGTGTAAGATTCCAATCATGTAAAGTATCAAAACAGTCCAAGCTCTTCTGTGCCCTTAGAAATACGGTGGGGGAGTAGCGACTAGAAGGGGTCATGATGAGGCTTCGAGGGGCTTGTAATACATATATTTTTAAATTTGGGTGCAGGTTGCATTTGTGCATTCTCACTATTTTATCTAAAACTCAAACAGGTTTATTAGATAAAAAAAATAAGAAAAGAAGTAGGAGAAAGAAATGAACAAGAGCAGCGATGACAACAGGATAACCCAAATCATTATGATGAAAACATTTAATTTCAACTCACCTTCCATCTGTAGTTAGAAAATAGCACACTTTTGGCATTTATTTCTATACAGTTACCCCCAAAAGTGTCCTAGCCCGGTGATCATAAGAGAATCGGCAAAGGAGAAGTTTCATGCTCTCAAATAATTTACGATTATCCCAATCCACTTTGGACGATTCAGAGCTATGGGCTGCAGGGCATGGTTCCAACTAGCTTTGAAGTCCTATTGCATTATTTCTATGTAATGCAAATTGACAAAGTCTCTAAATAAGGCAACTAACTAGGAAATGAGGTCTGAAAG
This sequence comes from Delphinapterus leucas, assembly GCF_059928025.1. NCBI lineage: Eukaryota > Metazoa > Chordata > Mammalia > Artiodactyla > Monodontidae > Delphinapterus > Delphinapterus leucas. The sequence goes on from NC_143130.1 coordinate 166,699,407, forward strand.
CCAGCTTTATTAGCAGCCAGGAATCTAGTCTGAAAGATTTATCTGTTTGTGGTCAGGGCATGAGTGGGGAGTACATTTTCCACACAGGGAATCCGGATGATAGGAGGAATGGGGAGGGAGAGCAAATGGAGAAGCCAGGGAATAGATCTGGGGGCTACAAATTTTCCTGGGCTTTATTTAACATATTTATAGAGCACTTTCTATGTGCCAAGAGCTCTCCGAGTAAAGACTCGTTTAATCCTTATGACAAACCTATGAGGTGGGTGCTGTTTTCACCATCCTCATTTTAAAGTTGAAAAGCACAGAGAGGTTAAATGATAAGTGGAAGACCACACAGCTGCTAAGTGGCAGAGCCAGAATCCAAATCCAGTTAGTTGGGTTCCCGTGTCCTTGCTCTTAACCCTAAGCTATGATGCTTATCACCAAAATGGTGGCACGACTTACAGATAAGGACCTTGTTTCTCCTTGCTGACTTCCCCATTGGCAGAATGGCGGTGGACCTAGTATCTGCCTGTGTGCTGTGATTCAAAGATTGCTGAGAAGTTACAATCCTTTCTTCTGCCCCCTACCCCAGCACGTCTTCCACATTATGCTATCGTTAGTGCCTGAACTTCCATCATCGGCATTTATTCTTCTGGGTAAGCGCTCTGTTCTCCCCAGTGCAGATGAAACTGAAGATATCTGTGAACGGAGATCTGAGTGTAAAACTTTACCTAATTTTCTGGGAAGGGGTGAATGAGAGCACTGAGGGTCTAGGGGGGTAGGAAGATACCCAAACCAGGTACCCAGGTGGAGCCTGAAGACCAATTTCACTAACCTCACTGTTCTGTCTCAACACAGTGGGTCACTGGCTGTCCAGGGCACACCTCTTCATCCATCCCTTCATTCCCTACGTTTGATCCTTAATAGATGCGAGATCTTGTGCTACGTGGTGTGTGGGGTATAATGGCTTCATAATCCTCGTTATCTCTTAAGTGCTATTCACGTTTTATTTCACAGAACTCTTCTCACATGATCCTCCAGGGTCACTATTATTATTCCCAAGTACCCATGAAGAAAGTTAGGCTCAGGAAGTTTTTGTGAGCTTCACAGTGTCTTTGGGTTTATGAATAGCAGTTCTGGTATCAGGACCAGAGCTTCAGTGCATCTCAGTGGAGTAGCTGAGGAAACAAAGGGGAATTACTCAACAAGTGCTTTTTTCCTTTTTGTTTGTTTTTATTGTGGTAAAATAAACATAACATAAAATTTACCATCTTAATCGTTTTTAAGTGTCCAGTTCAGCAGTGTTAGGTATATTGACACTGTTGTGTAACCAATCTCCAGAACTCCTTTTATCTTGAAAAATGGAAACTCTGTACCCATTAAACAATAGCTCCCCATTCTCTTCCTCCCCCAGCGGCTGGAAAGCCCCATTGTGTTTTCTGTCTCTGTGAATTTGACTACCCTAGTACTTCATATAAGTGGAATCATACTGTATTTGTCTTCTTATGACTGGCTCATTTCACTTAGCGCAATGTCCTTAAGGCTCATCCATTTTGTAACATGTGACAGGATTTCCTTCCTTCTTAAGGCTGAATGATCTTCCGCTGTATGTATGTATCGCATTTTGTTTCTCCTTTCATCTCTTGATGAATACTTGGGTTGCTTTACCTGTTGACAATTTTGAATAAGGGTGCTATGAACACAGGTGTACAAATATCTGAGCCCCGCTTTGCATTCTTTTGGGTCAACGAGTGTTTTTAAGATCAAGCATTAACATGAAGATTATTAGGCCTACGATGAGACCTTAGAGAGAGTGTTGTGAAAGGCAAGCTGCGGCTGGTGAGTGTGTGATTGCACCTTTAGGGATCAGGCTATGAGACGCAGGGGGAAGCGGTCAGAGCGCGGTGCATTCTTCCTTTCTGCGCTGGTGACCCCACCCTCCCACAGGGCAAGGTCCCAGCCCTGGACTTTCTCCTCCTCATGGTTGGATTGCCCAGTGCCACTACCACAGTTCAGTGCCCTCTGCGGTGAGCAACTTGTCCGTCTGAAGATATGGTCAGGACCCCAGTTGTTGCCCTGGACTTCTTGGCTGCTGTCTAGTCCAGAGAAGCAATCCTCAATCATCTGTTTTGAGTCCCAAGTGGCTGACCCATCATGTCCAGCCTGGCCCCAAGCCATGGTACACAGTCGGGTGTGACATTTACTGAGGTGACATTCCCTCAGCAAAGACACCACAGAGCTCAGGCTCCAGATTAGCTGTGCCAAAGGACCATCAACCAAGTGAACAACACTACAGTAGGACAGAATGTTGGACAGGACTAGCCCTTGAAATTACAAGAGGAAGAGAAAGAAAGTAATGTTTTCACCTAGCCCTGTATTATCTGTAATGGGCAAGCTTTCAGACTCTCATTAGACCCATTGTGCCCCAAACACAAACTGTTTATGGTGTAAATGAATCAGAGTCACACTTCCCATTTCTGCCTTGGCTACTTAGCTTGGCAGGGTGAAACACACCTTTTTCACCGTCACAGACTTGACAGAGAGGCTTGGAGTCAAGGAGCAGGCTGGCCATGGTAGAGATGCAGAGGGAGGAGTGTGGATGGCTCGCCAACGGTGGAGAAAACTCCGAGCACACATCCTCCCGAGAGCCACGGACGCCTCTGTGACTTTCCGAAATCTTCTGTTCATTTGCTTGGACACATGAATGTGGCCTTGTTTGGGTGTGGACTCACAGAAGGCAGGAATCCCAGCCATGTGTCCTTTTTGTCTTGGGCAGATTTTTTCATCTTATCTCATGACAATACCCAAGCTTTGTAGCATCTCTGTAGCATCTCAGCATGGCAAATGGCCCCAAAAAGGACAGTCTAATAGAGTGTTTCCCTTTCGGTGCAGAAGTTCCAAGCAATCATTTTTCATGGGCGTTTTGATCAAGGCCTGGTCTTTGATGTACAAAGGCTGCAGAATTTAGGCTGATGTTCAACATTTCCTTCCCCTGCAGCTCTTCTAATGGCTCAGAAGTGGACCCTCAAGATCCCTCTGCAGGCAAAGGAAAGCCTGCAACGAGGGCAAGGAACCAAGGAGAGAGAACTCTCTGGTTACGGATCAAAGGAGTGAGTGTCCAAGGCTCCATCCACCATCAGATGTTTGGGCTTTGGGTCCTCAGCCCATCTCTTTGTCTGAATATTCTTTTATGTAGTAGAAATACTGTTCTTTGGAAGCAGCAGACATAATAACGGACTGGAGAAACACCGTTCCAAGTGGTTTCTGCACTATAAGAAGGTGACCATGACCCCCTCTATGAAATCAGTGGGGTTGTTTTAAAACCACCCTCCAACCCGGCCAGTGTCTGTAGCTCTCATTAGTCTTCTAATGTAACACTTGGAGACAGCTGATAGCCATGTCCAGAATGTGTGTTATCACCATCTCTTCTTGAGCAAAACAAAAATAGCTTTCAGGTCAAAGGGAGACAGAACCTCTGCAAAAAGTGAAATTTAAATAAAAATTGGTAATAGATACTTTGAGAAAGGGCACTTTATTTTTAGAAAAGAAAAGGAATTAGGAGAAGATAGGTTGCCATGGCGATGGCTGAGCACTGCATATATTCTATAAGCCTGGCTTTAAACATGATATGGGGAACGAAACGGATTCCCTGGTGACTTTCTGAGAAAATAAGGGCAGAAATAAAAAGGCTGCCTAGAAACAATACCTTACATTAGTCCAACTGCCATTTTATGTGCTCTTTACTCCACAGCCCTGTATTAACGTAAAAACCCATTTTTAAAGTTTGACACAAAATCCATGTTAAATGAGAGTCTCTGTTTCTTTTTACTTTTCCATTTCTAATTGTGCTTTAAAAATTGAACTGAAAGTAGCAGACCCAGGAGCATGGCTTGGAAACCTGTGATTCTTAATTTAAACAGGGAGATGATGTTGGCAGCGCCTGCAAGCCTTTGAATCAAACTTGAAGGACAAAACGAATTTGTTGCTAACATTTAAACATCTGGAGATTGCACATAAAAATTCAGATTTCTGTCTTCTCTTACAAATTTAGAAAAACTGACCATCCTGGATCTCCCTTTTCACATGGTAAAAATCAGCCACAGTTCACTCCCATCTCCACCACACTCCCTTCTGCCTACTACCCTTTCTATTACCGCCTGTCTCTATGGGCATTGGGTTTGGAATCCCCACCTTGTTACAGCCAAAGTCCTCCTTCTAGATCAATGCTTCTCAAACTTTAGTACACAGCAGAATTACCTGGAGGCCTTGTTAAAATGAAAGGTGCCGGATCCTATCCCCAGAGTTTCTGCTTCCAAGGTTTTGGGGCGGGGCCAAGAATTTGCATTTCTAGCAAGTTCCCAGGTGATGCCCTTGCTCCTAGTCTAGGGACCACACTTTGAGAACCACTGCCCTAGATTAACAATTCCTATATTTCTGTTTGCAAAGACCCCTTTTCTTTTCTTTCTTTTTTTTTTTTATTGAAGTATAATCGATTTACAATGTTGTGTTAGTTTCAGGTGTATAGCAAAGTGGTTCAGTTATATATATAAAATATATTCTTTTTCAGATTCTTTTCCATTTAGGTTATTACATGATATTGAATATAGTTCCCTGTGCTATACAGTAGGTACTTGTTGGTTATTTGTTTTACATATAGTAGTGTGAATCTCTTAATCCTGAACTCCTAATTTATCCTTCCCCCCCATTCCCCTTTGGTAATCATAAGATTGTTTTCTATGTCTGTGAGCCTATTTCTGTTTTGTAAATAAGTTCATTTGTGTCATTTTTTTAGATTCCACAAATAAGTGATATCATACGATATTTGTCTTTGACTTACTTCACTTAGTGTGATAATCTCTAGGTCCATTCATGTTGCTGCAAATGGCATTATTTCATTCTTTTTTTATGGCTGAGTAATATTCCATTGCATATAGGTATCACATCTTCTTTATCCATTCATCTGTCGATGGACATTTAGGTTACTTCCATGTCTTGGCTGTTGTGAATAGCATTTCTATGAACATTGGGGTGCATGTATCTTTTCGAATTAGACTGTTCCTGGATATATGCCTGGGAGTGGGATTGCTGGATCATATGGTAACTCTATTTTTAGTTTTTTAAGGAACCTCCATAGTGGCTGCACCAATTTACATTCCCACTGACAGTGTAGGAGGGTTCCCTTTTCTCCACACCCTCTCCAGCCTGTATCATTTGTAGATTTTTGATAATGTCAATTCTGACTGGTGTGCAGTGATTCCTCACTGTAGTTTTGATTTTCTAATAATTAGTGATGTTGAGCAGCTTTTCATGTGCTTCTTGGCCATCTGTATGTCTTCTTTGGAGAAATGTCTATTTAGGACTTCTGCCCATTTGTTGATTGCAAAGACCCCTTTTCTTGATGATTTTCCTCAAAGAAATTTATATTAAGCTTAATTAAGTGGGAAAACTTTTTATTTCTTGCCATTCATTGGAGGAAGAGAGCCATATTTGGAGGGAGAAAGAAGCTATGCTCTAGCTACAAAGGATGTGGCTAGACTTCTTGGCTGAGACTAGGTGAGAAATGAGAAAGGAATGGAGGCAAGAGGGAGACAGAAAAGAAAGGGGGTTTTAGTGTGAAGTCAGCGGGAGGAGGGGTCCTTGCCCGTGACCCCCATCATTGTGACCCCCAAACCTTAGCGAGGTCAACTAAACTCACGAAATCCACGCATGTTGTGAGTGGACAGTGTATGTGTGTGTAAATGGCGATTTAGCCCCAGATTGAAATGGAGTCAAAGAGGAGGCAGCACGGGAGACAGAGAGTGAGGTCGTCATGGGAACCAAAGCCCCAGAGATCTGCAGACACCTCAGCAATGGCCTTGGACTTTCTCACACCATGGAACTGAGAGACTTGAGCCAGGCTTCCCCAGATCTCAGAGGAGCAGGGAGGCCCCAGCTGGCCTCTGGCTTCCATAAGAAAAATTTCATCTGTGCTGTGGCCAGAATGTTTGTATCCCCCAAAATTCATATGCTGGAATCCTATCCCCTAAGGTGATGGTATGAGAAGGTGGGGCCTTTGGGAGGTGATGAGGTCATGAAGGCAGAATGGAATGGAATTAACGCCCTTATAAAAGAGCCCTAGAGAGGTTGCTTGCCCCTTCTCATGTGAGATTACAGAAAAAAGATAGCTGCCTAGGGAGCGGGCTCTCACCAGCCTCAGAGATCTGTCAGCATCATGATCTTGGACTTCCCAGCCTCCAGAACTGTGAGAAATACATGTCTGTTATTTATAAGCCACCCAGTCTATGGTATTTTGTTATGTCACCTGAATGTACTAAGACAATCTGAGAAAAAATGTATAATTCACTTTGCTTATCTTTAATCATCAAGACATGAACATGTCTGGCAAAGGATCTGAGGTCCTGCTCAGCATGAGTTAACACCTGGACTGTCTTAATTTCAGACAGAAGCAATAACACTTGACCTTTTAGATAGTCTGTGCAGATTTATACAAGGCAAAGCCTTTGTTGGCCTTTTCTTGAAATACCAACGATAGCTCCTGAGACCTCATTATTTCCTTTGAAGGCCTTTGGGGACCTGGAGACTCTTGCGAATGCCTCCTGGGCTGGCATGAGGTCTCACATGGAAGAAGGTCCTGTGACAATGGGCCTTTGGAGCATCATGTAGGAGGCCTGGTGGAGGAATATTCAAAATGACCATTTTACTTGATGTTTCCAATACATTTTGTTATTATTGAGTGTATACAATTACACATATGAAAGCATAATGTAGATGGTAAGGTGTTGTTTAAATATCTTGTTTTATTGAGTACCTACTATGTGTCCAATGCTTTATGGGCACTTTTTAGTATAGTATTCTCAACAACCCTGAAAGATAAGCATTTTATCCCTATTTTACAGAAAGAAACTTGACTCAGAGAGGTTTAATACATTTCCAGAGGTCACTCAGCTGATAAATGGTAGAGCTGGGATGTGAACCCAGATCTGTCCAACTCCGAATTCCCTGTTATTTTCTTATAGCCACCCCACTGCTCCCTGCTTTTCAGATGAAAGGGAGTGCCTTTCGTATTATTTCTACAGCATTTGAGTGTAATAAGCAATATTCTGGTTTGCTTATACTTGTTCAATGTTTAAAACCTATTCCCCAGCCCCCCTCAGAAAGCACAAAAAAGAATTTGTACTACACTCCTTTGAATGTTACACTAAATTCCTGAGCTTGAACCCGGAAAGAGGTCTTCTCTGACACGGTGGTATTTGCAAATGGCTGTTTGCCCCCAGGCCTCTGTGATTTTTTCAGTGATGAGTTGCAGCATCTCTTTGAAACTAAGAAAGCTCCATTTGACTCTCAGTGAATTTAATCTCTCAATTTTCCTCTGTTGTTTGGACACACTAGAATGAAATTCAGATGAGATGTTATGATAATGACCCTTCTTTCGCTTGCCTCGCTCACAGCTGGTCTTCATTCATGTGCCATAAACCAGCTCCTCATGGGCACATGGGAGTGACTAGGAGCTAGGAAACGGCTAAACCCAAAAGATCAGCCAGACCCTCCCGGTTCTGCTGTGCTCTGCTCCGGTTACTATTTTGTTTGAAGAAAAGGGGAAAAAAGTCCATGTCGCGGGCAGCTGTTCATTTTGCCTCCGTGTAAAACGCTGTGAGGAGGGGCTGAGAAGCATGCTGTCATTTTGCTGTGCGGATTCTGTCGAGAAAGCTCTCTGGCATCGGGCATCCTGTTAACCAGAACTCCCAACTCGTCAGCACGCCCATCTGTCTAGAACAAGCTGTTTATAGATGCTTAGAATGTTGATCCTGGGGAAGATTTGGGTCTTCTAATGGCCACTCACCTGGTTCCTTGCCAACAGTCTCCTCCCTACCCACTCTCCACTTCAGGGTCATTCTCCACACCCACCAGAGGGATCTTTCTAAAATATGAATCTGAGCAAGTAACGTCCTGGCTATAAGGTCTTTAATGACCATATACCCCTGCTGACTTTTCCCATCATGTACCAACATGTCTTCCTGCTTCCACGTGCTTCAGAGAGCCTAAATTGGGTCATGTCACTCCCCTGCTCAGACTCTGCACCCCGTTGACCCTCACGGAGTCCCAGTGTATGCAGGCTGAAATCCCAGGCCCTTACCTTGGTTGGTCCTGGAGAGTCTTTGTGATTAGCCCCTTGATGTTTCTCTAATGTCATTCCTTACCGTTTCTCTCTCTCTCATTCTACCAGCCATTCTGGCTTCTGCACTGTTCCATAGCCCACCTCAGGGCCTTTGCACTTCTTATTCCCTCGACCTGGAGCCCTCTTCCCTGGATGTCCACATGGCTCCCTCCTTCAGCTCCTGCAGGTTATGGGCCAAATGTCAGAGAGGGCTTCCTGGACCTCTCTTCATGAAAATAGCAACCCTTGTCACGCTTATCTTTTGACCTTGATTTCGTGTGTTTTTTTTCATTACACCTGAAATCACATGTTTGTTGGTTATTTTTCTTATTGCTCTCTCCTGCATTAAAATGCAGTGTCCATGAGGGCAGTAGCCCTTGAGTCTAGACTGCTAGTGCCCCATAGTAGGCACCACACCTGACACTCGTTAAATGAACGAATCTCCTCCCACACTGTCCTCAGCACCACACATTCTAATAAGTCCAGAGCACTTATAATCCCCAAACTTGTCAGGTGGTTTCACACCTCTGGACTTAAAAAATGCTTTTTAAATTGAGGTGTCCCTTCAAGTAAAGTGCACAGATATTAATTGTACAGCTTGATACATGTTTACAAACATATATGCATACATGTGTATCCATCCAGATTGAGATATAGGCCTTTTCTACCATTTCTGAAGGCTCCCTTTAGTCCCTTGGCAGTTAGTACCCCTTAAAGATAACTGCTATTCTGACCTCTATCACCATAGATTGGTTTTGCTTGCTTTAGACCTTGATATAAATACAACCATACAGCATGTGTTGTTTTGTGTCTTAATTCTTTCTTTCAATATGGTATGCTGGTTTATTATTTTTCATTGCCGAGTAGTATTCCATTATATGACTGCACCGCAATTTATTTATTTCTTCTTCTGTTGATTGACATTTGGGTTGTTTCCAGTTGTTGGTTACCATGAGCAATGCTGCTATGAACATTATTGTACAAATCTTTTGGTGCACATGAGCACTTGTTTCTGTTGGGTATGGATCCAGGAGTGGAACTGCTGGGTCATAGAATGTACGTATGTTTAGGCATAGTAGTCACTGTCCAAACTTTTTCAAACTGGTTGCTCCAATTTACACTCCCACCAAGAACAAAAGAAAGTTCCAGTTATTCTACTTTGCAGCCCACATTTCATGTTACTAATCTTAAGTATTAACCACTTAAAAGTATAATGGTATCTCCTTGTGGTAGTGGTATCTCTCTGTGATTTTAACTTGTACCTCTATGATGAGTAATGATGTTAAACACCTTTTCACATTTTATTGGCCACTTTTATATTCTTCTTTGTAAAGTGCCTGTTCAGTTCTTTTGCCCATTATGTCTATTTCTTATTGATTTTTAGGAGTTCATACTACAGTCTGGATGCAAGCTCTTTGCGGGATACAGTGTGCATCTTCCAGCCTGTGGCTTGCCTTTTCACTCTTTCAATGTTTTGTTTGTTTTTGCCAAAGTGTTACATTTTAATTTAATTCAATTTATCAAATTTTTTAAAGTTACTGGGGTTTTTTGTGTTTTGTTTAAGGAATCTTTGCTTACCCCAAGGTCATGAAAATATTTTCCTACATTTTTTCCTACATACTTTATTGTTTTAACTTTCCCATTTAGTTCTATGATCGATCATAAATTAATTTTTGTGTACAGTGGGAGGTAGAGATTGAAGTTCTTTTTTTCCCATATGAACATCCCATGACTCAGCATCAATGATCAAAAAGACCATCAGTTCTCTACTGAATTTCCATAGGGCTTTTGTTGTAAAGCAGGTGTCCATATATGTCATACCTCTGTGCCTTTGCTAAATGCTCTTCCATCTGCCTGATAGGCCTTCCTTGTCTTTCTCTATTAAGTCTTTCTCACCTTTCAAGACTCCTCCAATAACATCTTGCCTGTGAAGCCTTTCCTGTCCTTAGCACGTATCCTGCTTCCCACACAGTCTTTAGTGTCCTTGACTACTGTATCATGGCAGTACTGCTAATGGCAGCACCTGCTGGTGCGTTTGCCTCCGTAAGGCTGAGAGCATATTGAGGGCAGGGTCTGGGCCATGTTAATCTTCGTAGCCTGTGTTTAACACTGTGCCTAAAGTAGATGATCAGTAAATGTTTGTTGAAGAAGTGAAGTTGAGAACTTTTGAATGGCTAAAAAAAAAAAAAAAAAAGGTTACATTTCTTTCTTTCAGTGAATTAGAAGCAATCAGTTCTGAGAGTTTCACTCCTTGAAAAATCAGTGTTCAATGTCCAGTACCTGGTATAAGCCAGCATTTAAGGGTAAAGAAACAAAAAGTCAGATGTCTAAACCAGAATATTCCTAAGGACATAAAATAGGAAGAATTTAACCAGTTATATCTGTATTAGTTCTTTTTATTTTCCTTGTTCTTTGCCGAGTCATACCTCAATTTGTTTTTCCCCTCCCCCATCAGTTTTATCGAGATGTAATTGACATATAACATGGTAATAGTTTAAGGCGTATAACGTAATGATTTGATATATGTATATACTGCAAAATGATTACCACAATAAGTTTAGTTAACATCCATCCCACGCATAGTTACAATTTTTTTCCTTGCGATGAGAACTTCAGATCTACTCTCTTAGCAACTTTCAAATATACAATACAGTATTGTTAACTATAGTCATAAGGCTGTACATTACATCTTCAGAACTTAATCTTATAACTGAGCGTTTTACCTTTTGACCACCTTTACCCAACTCTTCCACCCCACCCCCACTGCCTTGCCCTTGGCAACCACCAACCTGTTCTCTATTTCTATGAGTTCAATTATTTTTAGATTCCACATATAAGTGATATCATACAGTATTTGTATTTCTCTGTCTGACGAATTCACTTATCATAATGCCCTCAAGGCCCATCTATGTTGTTGCAAATAGCAGGATTTCTTTCTTCTTTTTATGGCCAAGTAATATTTCATTATATATATGCCACATTTTCTTTATTCATTCATCCATTGATGGACACTTAGGTTGTTTCCATGTTTTGGCTATTGTATATAATGCTGCAATGAACATGGGGGTGTAGATATCCTTTCAGTATAGTGGTTTAGTTTCTTTTGGATATAGACTATGCATTAGTTCTTAAATTCCTTCATCAGAGTCATATTTTCTAGGAGCAGTTGTACAGTGTACCTGTTAAAAGCGTGGAATTTAGAATCAGATCTGAGTTCTAATCCATCATATGCCTGTTATGTGACCTAATGTGATCTTAATTTCTCTCTACCTCAGCTTTCTCATCTATAAACTGGATTGCTATAAGGTTCAAATGAGATAATGTATGCAAAGCACATAACAGTGCTTGACATAGTATGCACTTCATAGATGGTAAAAAGTGTTGGGAGCTCCTTCCTCGATGCTTCATTCATGATCTGCAAAGATGGGGAGTTGCAACAAGGACACTTCTAGGAAGCTTATAAAATTAAGAAATGATCTTCATGCTGTAGTCATTTCAACTGAACCAAGGCAACAGCTGATATTCACCTATATTCACCAGTTCAATGAAAATAGCATTGCATGCTGGGAGGGCTTTTGCTTTGTGGAAGAGGCTATTGTATCCTGATACCCATTCTTTCCCTCTCCCCTTTAGCATAGAGCTTGTTCTCACTGCCAGATAAGTTTTGTTAGAGTGCATGGCCATCTTGCTGGTTGCCACATTTCCCAGCCTCCCTTGCAGCTGCATCTGGCTCTGGGATTAAGTCCTCTCCAGTGGTGATTGCTAGTGACTTCTTTTTCTTCTTTTGATTTGGGCTGAAATGCTGATATGGTTTTTGTGGTGAACCATCTTTATGTAGATAAGGAGAACACCCTGTGTTTCTAGGGGGATGGCTGAGCAACAAGATGAAAGGCACCTGAGTCTCTGAATGACCTAATGGAGCAGAGCTCCATTCATCCTAGGTGGTTATTACAGAGAGAAATAAATAAATTGCTCTCATGTGAGTTGTGTTTTGGGGGTCTTTTGTCATAGCTACTTAGCATCAACTTTAACTACAGCAAGCATCATATATCTTTTTGTCTTTTGTGTGTGTGTCCTCTTCTACCTCTGCCAGAGCATTCTCCCTCTGCCCTTCTACCTAATTAAGTCTTTCTCTTCCTTCAGATCTCAGCTCAATGTCTCTTCCTCAGGGAACCTTCCTGATCTCCTCAGATAAGTTTAATTCTCATACGATTTTTTTTTCCTTGCACTGTCTTCCTCTTCCTAAGAAGAGGACTTATTATGTTTAGGACTTTACATTTAATTGTGTGTTTGATTAATGCTTATCTTCCTCACTATATCATAACTCTTATGAGAGGAGGGACCATGTCTTAACTGGTCTACCATAGTATCCAGAAGAGCTAGCACAGTGTACAGCATGTAACAGGCGCTTAATAAAGATCATTAATTTAAAGAAGCATCGATGTATCTCTCACCCCCATGGTAATAAGTTATTCTCCTTGTCATTGTTCTTTTTTACTCTCTAGAAAACTGAGTGGTTAAGTGGTTAAGTGATGGAGAACCAACCATCGAGCAAGACCCTTGATCTACTATGTTGTCTGTGGAAGAGATTTGTTACTTTCCTAACTGTTAATTTTAAATGGCTGCTAATTTTATCTGTTAGCATGTGAGATGGCAAATAAAAGTCAGAGAATGGAATTGATACTCACTCTGGCTATCCTTAAGGGCTCTGAGTCACTGGATGGAATTTGGTAATTTATGCCTTTGATGTCATTCTGCATCCAAGTTGACTGGTCGCTAAATATCTGGCCATTCCACCCTTTAATCACTTATTTTTCCTGGACTTAATATCATTATAACACATCTCTAAGGATTTTAAGGAAATTATACAGTGGCCAACCTCTGAAATAAAAATATTTCCCTAGTGGTAAACTGGTCATTGTTTCTACTAAATCAGATGGTGTTTTATTTTGGAAGAAAATTGTTTTCTTTTCAAGTGTAGGCCAACAAGGTGGTGATAGCAATTGCTGTGGAAGTCCTTATCTCCGCCCAAGGGCAATGTGAAGGAAGAAGCTGCAAATGTTGGGAGCTTTAATGCAATTCCACTCAGCACTTGCCTACATGTAGCATTTTTAGAAGTATGGGGCTCTGTCTTTCCTATCATCTTCTTGAATAACCTCATCACATCTCTGAAGAGCACGTATAAATCAATTACCTTCCAAGTTGCCTGCCTCTGCAGAGATGGGTCATTTTTAGGAAAACAATTTTCATAGAAAAAAGCCTTTCTCTATGATGTGCCAGGACATAATGCCACAATATATTGCCAGGAGATGATTCCAGAAACCAACAACACCTGAGTCACATAAAAAACTTTGAGCCCAAGAATTAGGTTGGTGCTTACACTTGGCCACTGTTTAAAGCACATTTTCTGTATTACTGCTCAAGGAGAATTCTTTCGGTAATCTGAAACTCTTCAAATCTTCCTGCTTCAGCAATATTCTCCAGTTGCTTTGGAAGTATGTGAAGTTTGCGAAAACCCAGATTTCATTAGCATTTAGACTTTGCATTGAGGCCTTACCCTATAAATTCCATAATTCCATGAAAAATTCCATGAGAATTATATTCTGTGTGTAACTCAGGGTCTAGAATTACTTAAAGGCTTTATGTAGAATCGACAGGCCAGAGAAGGAGCTCATGAAGATGCTGGGTAAATGGTGTCAGACACTGTTGGCTGCCTACCCAAGAGACATGGCCCTCTTCCTTCCGTGCTTTGTATTTTAAGCCCCTCTGCAGATGCAGAGGATGGGTCTTGGTTAGATTAGGCCAGGCATATAATTCCATTTCCTTTACCAGTACTTAGTTTAAGGATAAGTATGTGACCCAGTTGCAGCCACCAAAATACGAGATAAACTTGATACTAAAAAAGGCTCAAAGAGTCATTCTCTCCCATCTTTAGATATTGTTGTGTGAGGAGCACCTTGGAGCTGCTGCATATAATTTGTGACCATGAGAAGACAAAGATGAAGAAACAAATCATTATGCCAAGGATGCCCTCCTCAGCAGAACAGAAAGACAGAATCTTCCCAGCTCCCTGACAGCCTTGTTGAAATTGCTAAATAAACCATCCCGAGCCTTTCCTTCAGACCTCATATTATATGAGCTAATAAATCCCTTTATTATTTTAGTCATTGGTTCTCAATCTTGTTTTTATACCAGGCAAGATGTCTTTTTAAAAGTTCTTCAGTTGATTTGAATGGACAGCCAGTGTTGAGTACAATTGGTTTCAAATATTTTGAGTTAGATGCAGCCCCACCTCCCATGGGGACCCGGCCTGAGGAGCAGGGGTGGGAGCTTTGAGACTAGTGCAGCACGAAAGTTTCAGAAGTTATATGGGGGCAGAGGGCAGACAGCAGAAGCAAGAAGAACTACAATCCTGCAGCCTGCGGAACAAAAACCACATTCACAGAAAGACACACAAGATGAAAAGGCAGAGGGCTATGTACCAGATGAAGGAACAAGATAAAACCCCAGAAAAACAACTAAATGAAATGGAGATAGGCAATCTTCCAGAAAAAGAATTCAGAATAATGACAGTGAAGATGATCCAGGACTTTGGAAAAAGAATAGAAGCAAAGATTGAGAAGATGCAAGAAATGTTTAACAAAGATCTAGAAGAATTAAAGAAAAAACAAACAGAGATAAACAATACAATAACTGAAATGAAAAATACACTAGAAGGAATCAATAGCAGAATAACTGATAATGGATAAGTTATCCATAATAATGGATAAGTGACCTGGAAGACAGAATGGTGGAATTCACTGCTGCGGAACAGAATTAACAATGAAAAGAAATGAAGACAGCCTAAGAGACCTCTGGGACAACATTAAATGCAGCAACATTTGCATTATAGGGGCCCCAGAAGGAGAAGAGAGAGAGAAAGGACCCGAGAAAATAATTGAAGACATTATAGTCGAAAATTTCCCTAACATGGGAAAGGAAATAGCCACCCAAGTCCAGGAAGCACAGAGAGTCCCATACAGGATAAACCCAAGGAGAAACACACCGAGACACATAGTAATCAAATTGGCAAAAATTAAAGACAAAGAAAAATTATTGAAAGCAGCAAGGGAAAAACAACAAATAACATACAAGGGAACTCCCATAAGGTTAACAGCTGATTTCTCAGCAGAAACTCTACAAGCCAGGAGGGAGTGGCATGATATACTTAAAACAATGAAAGGGAAGAACCTACAACCAAGATTACTCTACCCAGCAAGAATCTCATTCAGATTCGATGGAGAAATCAAAAGCTTTACAGACAAGTAAAAGCTAAGATAATTCAGCACCACCAAACCAGCTCTACAACAAATGCTAAAGGAACTTCTCTAGGCAGGAAACACAAAAGAAGAAAAGGACCTACAAAAACAAACCCCCCCAAATTAAGAAAATGGTAATAGGAACATACATATCAATAATTACCTTAAATGAGAATGGATTAAATGCTCCAACCAAAAGACACTGGCTTGCTGAATGGATACAAAACAAGACCCATACAAAGAAATAGAAACAAAGAAAACAATAGCAAAGATCAATAAAACTAAAAGCTGGTTCTTTGAGAAGATAAACAAAATTGATAAACCATTAGCCAGACTCATCAAGAAAAAGAGGAAGAGGACTCAAATCAATAAAATTAGAAATGAAAACGGAGAAGTTACAACAGACACTGCAGAAATACAAAGCATCCTAAGAGACTACGACAAGCAACTCTATGCCAATAAAATGGACAACCTGGAAGAAATGGACAAATTCTTAGAAAGGTATAACCTTCCAAGACTGAATCTGGAAGAAATAGAAAATATGAACAGACCAATCATAGGAATAAAATTGAAACTGTGATTAAAAATCTCCCAACAAACAAAAGTCCAGGACCAGATGGCTTCACAGGTGAATTCTATCAAACATTTAGAGAAGAGCTAACACCCATCCTTCTCAAACTCTTCCAAAAAATTACAGAGGAAGGAAAACTCCCAAACTCATTCTATGAGGCCACCATCACCCTGATACCAAAATCTGACAAAGATACTACAAAAAGAGAAAATTACAGACCAATATCACTGATGAATATAGATTCAAAAATCCTCAACAAAATACTAGCAAACAGAATCCAACAACACATTAAAAGGATCATACACCATGATCAAGTGGGATTTATCCCAGAGATGCAAGGATCCTTCAATATACACAAATCAATCAATGTGATACACCATGTTAACAAATTGAAGAATAAAAATCATATGATCATCTCAATAGATACAGAAAAAGCTTTTGACAAAATTCAACACCATTTGTGAGAAAAACTCTCCAGAAAGTGGGCATAGAGGGAACCTACTTCAACATAATAAAGGCCATATATGACAAACCCACAGCAAACATCATTCTCAATAGTGAAAAACTGAAAGCATTCCTCTAAGATCAGGAACAAGACAAGGATGTCCACTCCCGCCACTATTATTCAACATAGTTTTGGACGTCCTAGCCATGGCAGTCAGAGAAGAAAAAGAAATAAAAGGAATACAAATTGGAAAAGAAGAAGTAAAGCTGTCACTGTTTGCAGATGACATGATACTATACATAGAGAATCCTAAAGATGCCACCAGAAAACTACTAGAGCTAATCAATGAATTTGGTAAAGTTGCAGGATACAAAATTAATGCACAGAAAACTCTTGCATTCTTATACACTAATGATGAAAAATCTGAAAGAGAAATTAAGAAAACGCTCCCATTTACCATTGCAGCAAAAAGAATAAAATACCTAGGAATAAACCTACCTAGGGAGACAAAAGACCTGTATGCAGAAAACTATAAGACACTGTTGAAAGAAATGAAAGATTATACCAACAGATGGAGAGATATACCATGTTGTTGGATTGGAAGAATCCATATTGTGAAAATAACTATACTATCCAAAGCAATCTACAGATTCAGTACAATCCCTATCAATGCAATCCCAATGCAATCCCAAATTACCAATGGCAATCCCAAATTAGCAATGGCATTTTTTATGGAACTAGAACACAAAATCTTAAAATTTATATGGAGACACAAAAGACCCTGAATAGCCAAAGCAGTCTTGAGGCTAAAAAATTGAGCTGGAGGAATCAGACTCCCTGACTTCAGACTATACTACAAAGCTACAGTAATCAAGACAATATGCTACTGGCACAGAAACAGAAATATAGATCAATGGAATAGGATAGAAAGCCCAGAGATAAACCCACGCACCTATGGTCAACTAATCTATGACGAAGGAGGCAAGGATATACAATGGAGAAAAGACAGTCTCTGGGGTGGTGGTATGAATTGAGAGATTGGGATTGACATGTATACACTGATGTGTATAAAATGGATGACTTATAAGAAAATTAATAAATAATATAATATTTAAAAATAATAATAAAATATTTTGAGTTGGGTCTTCTGTTATATGTAGGCCATAGCATTCCAACCAATGGCCTGAGGCACTCTGCATGAGTCTTGAGGAGGATTCAGTCATGAGTGTGGCCACTGTGGTGATCAGGAGGAAGGGCTTTATCTCCTTCAAGAGCTTAGCTGATTCTGAGGGTTTGGCTCACATACCTGTGCTTTCCATTTCTGGAAGACGACAAGGCTCCAGTCTTGAGAAGCGATAAGCTATAGCGTTGTATGGGAAGATGCTTTACAAAGATACAGATGGAATGGCAGACACATCGAGACTTCAATCCTGGGAGTACACATGAGAGGAAATGGTGTGGCACCACGTAACACATTCAGTTGTGCCTGATGAGAATGGACTGGATTCTTCAAGTAGGCCAAGGAAAATAAAAGGGTAAGAACAACTCACAAACTTATGCTCTCCCATAGTATATGTGGAAGATTTCATGGCATTTCTGAAGAAAGGAGCCTTGTTCCTGTCTCCAGTTTCTGTCCCCATGTGTGATTTTCCTTTTTCTCACTAATTCCTTAATGCTTCCTTGCATTATTGACCTAATGGCTCTCAGTCCTAAGCCCACCCTTCTATATTGTGCTCTGGGATATTGGAGCTAGGATTCTGAAAACTCGATTTCCCAGACTCCCTTGCCAATCTTGTTAGGTTCCACCAATGGGAGGCACTGAAGGGAGACTGGGAGGCAGGAGGGGAGGAGAAGAGACCTTCCCTGTTCCCAGTTCCTGTTAGTGTCTCTCTAGTAGCAGCAGAAGTTATGGGTCCAGGTTGAATTTCTTTCAGTACCCCCAGCGGCAGCTTCGCCATGTTGCGTTAGGAGTACCAGAACGTGCCATACTCCCTTATCCACTAGGCCATGTTCTCTCGGCCTTCCAGACATCCAGTAGGTTCAGACCCCTCCTCAGAGACCTGAGTGCCAGGATGTCCCTCTCCTCAGGAACCCAAATATCAGCTGTGGAGGGGACACCTTGGCATCCCACCAGTCTGTGGGGCCTTGCTCTGAGCTCCCAGGTTTTCACAGCACCATTTCCCCCCTTTTACTCCTCCAGAGGTTGTGGCTGCTGCCTTTAGTTACTCACCTCTGGGTTACCTCAGTGTCCTCTTTTTGTTCCTTCAGGCTTTCAACACCTTTGTAAACAGTTCCTTGCCAAACCCTCTTAGAGCTGTGCTCAGTCTAACACGCTTCCTTCCTTCCTGGATGAGTCAACGTTCTCCTGAGAAATAGAACGAACAGGACGAGTGCGTGCGCGTGTGAGGGAGAGAGAGGGACAGAGAGAGAGAGACAGCGCAAATGTGTGCACGACAGAGATTGGTTTATTGTTAAGGAATTGGCTCACACTGTTACGGAAGTTTGGTGAGTCCAGAATCTTCAGGGTAGGCCAACAGGCTGGAGACCCAGAGAGGAGTTGTGGTCTGAGTCCAAAGGCCATCTGCTGGCAGAATTCCCTCTTCCTTGGTGCAGGTCAGTCTGTTTGTATCAAGGCCTTCAACCGATTGGATGCAGCCCCCCACATTATAGAGGGTAATCTGCTTTATTCAAAGTCCACTGATTTAAATGTTAATCTTATCTAAAAAATATCTTCACAGAAACTTCTAATGCTTGACCAAGTATCTGGGTACTGTGGCCCAGCAAAGTTGACACATAAAATTAACCTTCACACTTCCCTGTCTTTTCTTCACCTGGAATCAGACCTGCATTGAGGTCTGACTTCTCTCCCAGCCTCCCATTGGATCCCTTCTCGTTTTCCCCCATACGTGTTCTAATGAATCTCTTGCACAGCTAATCCTGTTTTGGCATCTACCCAAAACAACCAAACTAACACATTACTCTATCTCCAGTGCCTGGCCTATAGTACATGCTCAATAAATATTTGCAAAATGAATTAATGAAGCCTATGAATGTGAGAGCAATTTGGCTGTGACATACGACACTCCATGATTACTGGGGTTGATTCATCTGATATGGGCCATAGGAGGCCATCCCCTTTCTCCCTCTCATTTCCTCCACTTCTCTTTCAAAGTCTTGAGATGAAAGAAGATGATCTACCCAGATAGAAGAGACCTATGCTTCAGTCTAGAGTATATGAATGACTTTCAAAGAATCTCTTTTTCTTTGAAATCCTAGTATAAGAATATGAACCAGGTTATTTATCAATCGATCACCTGGTCATGGCCTGATGATTACCTGGCCATGACGCTGCCCTGGGAGGGATAGACTGTTGCTAGCTGGGTCTACTTGCATCCCTGACTCCTGGGCAGAGAAAGGGGGATTATAAACATGGGATGTTAATCACAGGCAGGGCTGTTTGAGGGATGCAAGGTGTAAGAGGAAAAGGATCACATTTCATGAACTTCTGGGTACCCTGACCATTTACAGAGAAGTCAAATGAGGTTTAAATGGATAGAAAGAATGGTCCTCAAGGAGAAGAGAAGTCAGAAGAGAGGCAAAAAGAAACTTGCGGAGCGCTGTGAAACAGCTGAAGAGGAGACTCTGGTCTCCATCATAGGTGAGGTTGATAAGTGCTGGTGACAGTGAGACATAAGCCTCACGCACTTTTTAGAGTTTAATGCCAGTTGACTAAGCCATGCCTTAGGACCCTCCTGGTGCTCAGAAGGGTGGCTTCCCCTGGGTCTGCCTTCAGGGAGGGAGACTCTGCAAAGTGCAGGTCCTGGGGCAACTGCCATGATGAGCTGCTGCTCCCTTTCTGTCCTCCTCCACCCCTGCCCTTTTCTACCGACAAGATTCTGACCTTCAAGCGTCTTCCTCTGCTGTGAAGGCAGCCGCCTCTCTCCACTGGATAATCCCTCACCTTTAGAAGCTTCGCTGGGTTCCCCTCCAGCTCCAAAACTCAAATCAAGTTCTCTGAGTGGCCCTATGAAGCCGCCGCCACAGGATGGAGGCAAAGGAAAATCACTTTTTTCTCCACCGTCATGGTGGGTCGGGGGCGGGTTGCTTCTGGGACCTAGCACTCTGATCGCCCTTGCTAGGAAACTCTACAGAGCGAAGGAAAAGCAGTGAACTGATGGACAACACGATGGATCTCACGGGCTGAGGAGAGGAAGCCAGCCATGAAAGACCGCACATCACATGGTCCCCTTGATACAAAGTTTTAACAGGTGACGGATTCCACGGTGATAGAGGTCAGAACAGCAGTGACCTCATCAGCTGAAGATTTGTGCTCTTTACTGTATTTATGTCACACCTCAGTAAAAGAATGAAAATGTTCTCCCCTGGCTTCTCCAACCTCAGACTCTAAGAAGGCTGGAAGGAGGGGGTCACTGATGTTCACAGAAGCGGTTTCACTGTGTAGACAGTCTACACCTTCTATGATGGGCAGGTGTCAGTGTGCCGTACATCATCCTCAGCGTCCCTCTCAGGGGTAAAGAAAGAGCACAGAGCGCAGCCTCCTTATTTCTGCCACAGCCCTGCATTGACAGCAGGTGCCCTGGGCCCTGGAGGTACCTGCGTACTTGAGGCTGCAGCCTCGGATGCAGATGTGGTGGCTCTGAGGCCAGCCTCCAGGACACAGCTATGCGTGGGCAGGTCTCCTGCTGTGGCCCCTAGCCAGTGGTGCAGCCTCCCTCCTAATGGGGCTTGCTAACAATGAGGACAAGGGCAGCCACCACTGGGCTGCAAAGAGGACCAGCTCTTCCTTCTCAAAGACATCCCAGAAACTCCCGGAAATATTCAGGTGCTGGGACCGGAGTTCTGGGTGAGGCCAAGAATCCAAGAGATGGAGTTCACTTCTGCTAACAAGGTCCCATCTTTAATGTGAGGCAGGTGCAGCCTGAGGAGACCTAAGCTAAAATGTCCCTCCCCTGGGCTTCCCTGGTGGCGCAGTGGTTCAGGGTCCGCCTGCCGATGCAGGGGACACGGGTTCGTAGCCCTGTCCGGGAAGATCCCACATGCCACGGAGCGGCTGGGCCCGTGAGCCATGGCCGCTGAGCCTGTGCATCCAGAGCCTGTGCTCCGCGACGGGAGAGGCCGCAACAGTGAGAGGCCCGCGTACCACACACACACAAAAATAAGTCCCTGCCTCCCACTAGTTTGTTCTTTCTTTCCCCTCCCTCCCTCCCTTCCTTCCTCACCCTTTCTCTTTCTCTCTCTCAATCCATCCCTCCCTCCTTTCTCTTTCTTTCTTTCTTCGAAAAACTATGTCCTCCAAGTTCAATGCACTCCACTTGAGCAAGCTAGGAAGGGAAAAGGATTCCAGAGACCTGGAACCTTCCAGCGCACTGGGAATTCAACTTCGAACCTTTAAGGAGAAGGCCATGTCAAACGGCAGCCGCTGCACAGCTGCTTGGGGAGTGAGTTCATCTCTTGGGCGTCTATGGGGTGCAGTTTGTATGTGGCCTTTGGTGCCAGACCCCTTGGCAGTTCAACCTCCTCCCTTTTCAACATTCTGCTGTCACAGAGTGGGGCTGTGCAAAGGGTGAGAGCCACCAGTGCATGGAAAAGAGTTCTGAGGACAACATTCAAATGGCAATTCTGCCTCCCTGAATCGGCTCTTGAGATAGAGATTTTGCCGAACGTTAGCTCTTTTGGTGGAGCTGGAAATGCCATAACTGTGTAGTTGCACAAAAGAGGCCCCCCTGAGCTACTTCTCCCCTTCATTTCCGGGGAGGTGCAACATCCAAAAGAGACCGTTATCCCTTCGCTTCCCATCAACCTGACACAGAGACCCAGAGCTTTGCCAAAGGATGGTAACAGGGCTAAAAGTCACCTGCTCCCAACGGAGCAGGTGTCCCTGAGAGAGGAGCAAGCAGGTGCTGGGATGGCTCCGGAGCTAGCAGAGTGTGTGTCATTGTGCCTGTACTCCTGGGAATTCTATAGCTTACAGCTCGCAGAGAATGAAATGGACGCGAAGTTATGTTCTTTGTTTTGTTCACTGAAATATCTCCCAAGGCTAGAACAGTGCCTGATACATTATAGGTATTCAATAAGCACTTATTGAATGAGTGACTGAGTATTGGTTCCAATTCCTAGGATATGGGAAATCTCTCAACATCCTTTTACATACAATTGTGTCTCTTAGCTCTTAGGACAGCCCTGTAAGGGGGAGATATTTATTGTCTCCACTTCGCAGCTGAGAAAACAGCAGCTTGCGTCAAGTCATGGAGTTAGGAAGAATCACAGATGAGGTTTCAATGCAGCCCTGCCAGTATCTAGTCCACACTTTCTTCCTGGTGCTGTGTTCGTTTTCCCCACCCCCAAGCCACGTGCTTCTCGCAGGTCTGTGGACCTCACGCCCCTTCTCGAAGTGCGTGGAGGGATCGCTTCTCCCTGAGCGGAGACATTGGATGCCTGACCTCGAGGTGAGGGAGCCTCAGCGTCTCAGAACCCTTCTCCTCTGGCTTCTCCAACCTCAGACTCTAAGCAGACTGGAAGGAAGTGGTCACTGATGTTCACGGAAGCGGTTTCACTGTGTAGACAGTCTACACCTTCCTCTAAGATGAGCAGGTGTCAGCGTGCAGTACATTATCCTCAGCATCCCTGCTCCCTGGCGTCTGAGGCAACAAATCAGCATCAACATTTTCCAAGACCTGCTGACCCTGTGCAGGAGCCAAAAAAGGAAAAGAAGACCCAGTCCCTGCCCCCAGGATCTCACATATAAAAATAGCTAACAGCACGAGGTGGCCTGAGCTGCGTGAGTGCCAGAGACCACGTATCCAATCGTTTAGTTGGCAGTCAACATGTCTCCTGAGTGTCCAGGAGGTGAGTTGGCACACTTTTTCAGTAAAAGGCCAGATTGTAAATATTTTCTGCTTTGTGAAACAGATGGTCTCCATCCCAGCTGCTTGACTCTGTCCTTGTAGCACTAAAGAAGCCAGACAGGGGTGGAGGTGAGGGCAAATAGGGTGGGGGAAATAGGGTGAGGCTGGTACAAAGGTGCAAACTTTCAGCTGTAAGATGAAAAAAGTCTGAGGAGCTATTGTATAATGTAATCTAATGCATAATGGTGACTATAGTTGCTAATACTGTATGTATAATTGAAATTTGCTGAGAGTAGACTTTAAATGTTCTCACCAAGTACGTATATATAAATATCGTGATGGATGTGTTGGTTAACCAGATGGGAGGAATCCTCCCACAATGTATACATATTTCAAATCATCACAATGTACCATTTAACTATCTTACAAGTTTATTTGTTAATTATACCTCAGTAAAGCTAAAAATTTTTACAGAAGCCACAGACAATATATGAGTGAGCATTGCTGTATTCCAATAAAACTTTATTTATGGACACTGATATTTGAGTTTCATGTCCTTTTCCTGTGTCATGAAATATTCTTCTTTTGAATTTTCTCCACCCATTTAAACGTGTAAAAATCATCCTTAACTTGCAGGCCAATGAAAGCATGCAGTGGAATGGATTGGGCCCATGGGCTGTAGTTTGCCGTCCCCTGGCCCAGTTGGGGGCCAGGCTCTGGGCAGGGTGCAAGCACACAGCAGTGACTGACACCTGGTTTCTGTTGCCACAAGCTCACTGTCCTGTGGGGAAGCAGACAAGCCAACAGGCTGTGATGAGTGTGTGGGATGAGAAGGGGTGTGAGGAGACACACAAGCCAATCACCTGTGGAGGGGTCCTGGGAGACCAGGGGCAGCTGGGGAGGGCTTCTCAGAAGAAGGCAGTGAGACCCAAGCCAGTGGAGTCAGAAGAAGCCCCAGGAGCTGCCTCCTCGAATTGGAGTTTGAAGGTGAGCTGTCCCCTGCAGGGTAAGAAATTTCCACTTGAAAGCTCTCAGAGCCACTGCAATAGCTCTCCTCCCTGGGGAGTCTGCTGAGGCCAAGTCCCACGATGAAAGGGCTACGGTGCTGGTGCGGGTAGCTTCTGGGCAGCCCAGCTCTGTTCTGCTCTGGGCAACAAAGATAGGGGGAGATACTGAAGAAAGCTTTCTGAATAAAGCCAAGCCTGTGGAATGGTCCTCTAGACAGATGCAAGGAGGTGCCTACAGCAAGGGCAAAATGGGCCAATCCAGTGGGTCCCCACTATATGCTTGGCAGGAGAGGAGTCCTTTGCTGCTATGAGCTGAGTTGTGTCCCCCTAAAGTTCACACATTGAACTCCCAACCTCCAGTACCTCAGCGTGTGACCTCATCTGGAAAGAGGGTCATTGCAGATGGAATTAGTTAAAACAAGGTCACACTGGAGTAGGGAGGGTCCCTAATCCAAAATGACTAGTGTCCTGATAAAAAGGGGAAAATTTGGACACAGAGATAAGAAACAGACAGAGCACCACGTGAAGATCAGAGTTACGCTGCCACAAGCCAAGGAACATAAAAGATTTCCAGCAAAGCACCAGAAGCCAGGGGAGAGGCCTGAAACAGATGCTACTCAGGGCCTCCAGAAGGAACTAATCTTTCTCACACCTTGATCTCAGGCCTCTCACCTCCAGAACTGGGAGACAATACGTTTCTGTTGTTTAAGCCTCCCTGTTTGTGGTTCTTTGTTTCAGCAGTCCTAGGGGACTAATATGCTGACCCTGGCCAGGACCCACCCAGAGGTTCAGTCCATGCCCAAAGGTCTTCAAACACCCACTACAAGTGCCACCTGCCCCTCGAGTCCCACCGCAAAAGTTGGAGCCGACAAAGAGCTCTCCTCCCCAAGTAACTATATGCTCTGACCTGTATGTTTAATTTAGCAATCAACTTAGAGATTAATTTTCTGGTATAGAATTCTGTCTCATATCTGGTTTTTGACACACAGACACTTTCATACTTTGAATGGAGCTTAGACATTAGAAGGGGAGAGAGTAGTCAACTAACAAACGAAAGGCATCAAAGATTGTGGCGATTGGAAAGGAAGGACAGGGTGTAGTCATAAAGAAAAATAAGGGGGATAAAATATCCTTTGACAAGCATTGCCTATTCAGTGCTTTGATGTGTTCTGGCCTTGTATGGCTCTCTACTTTCGCCTGATTATTTCCAAGTTTTCTGACAGCCTCTCTATGAGACTCTGAGCATGTTGAGGGCAAGAGCTATCCTTAACCCCTTTTGTATGTTGCTAGACACTCGGGAAGCTCTGGACAATATTCACTGAATGAATTACCACAGATTCGCTTAACCATCAATTATTCAGCACATTTTTATTGGACACTGTATTAGTTTCCTATGGATGCTGCAACAAATTGCTGCAGACTTGGTGCCTTAAACATCACCAATTTATTCTCTTATAATTCTGGAAGCCAGAAGTCTTAAAGGGGGTCTCACTGGGTCAAAATCAAGGTGTTGGCAGCCCTCTGGAGGCTCAGGGGTGACCACTTGTGTTCCTCAGCCTGTGGCCTCTTCCTCCATCTTTCAGACTCTTGTTTCCCTCCGTTTCTGTCATGTGGCCTTCTCTTCTGTGTCAAATCTCCCTCTGCCTTCCTCTTAAAAGGACACTTGTGACAGCATTGAGGGTCCACGTGTTTAATCCAGGATAATCCCCCCCATCTTGACGTCTTAATTCAGTCACATCTGTAAAGCTTCATTTAGTCATATAAGGACATTCACAGTTTCCAGGGATTGGGAGCTGGATATATTTGCAGGTCATTATTCAGCCCACTACAAACTCCTGTGATATGTATGAGAGGGTTTTGTTTGTTTGTTTGTTTTTTAACATCTTTATTGGAGTATAATTGCTTTACAATGGTGTGCTAGTTTCTGCTGTATAACAAAGTGAATCAGCTATACGTATACATATATCCCCGTATCCCCTCCCTCTTGCGTCTCCCTCCCTCCCACCCTCCCTATCCCACCCTTCTAGCTGGTCACAAAGCACCGAGCTGATCTTCCTGTGCTATGCGGCTGCTTCCCACTAGCTATCTATTTTACATTTGATAGCATATATATGTCCATGCCACTCTCTCACTTCGTCCCAGCTTACCCTTCCCCCTCCCCGTGTCCTCAAGACCATTCTCTACGTCTGCATCTTTATTCCTATGTGAGGGTTTTTTTAATTGAAGTATAGTTGATTTATGATACTGTGTTAGTTTCAGGTGTACAGCAAAGTGATTCAGTTATATATATATGTATACACTTTTTTTTTGATTCTTTTCCATTACAGGTTATTACAAGACATTGAATACAGTTCCCTGTGCTATACAGTTAATTGTTGTTGTTTGCCTATTTTATATATGGTAGTGTGTATCTGTTAATTCTGTATTTCTAATTTATCCCTTCCCCCTCCCCATGCCAGGCTTTGTTCTGATTACTTGAGAATCAGCAGTGAGCAAGGTCAACAAGATTTCCTGCATTTAGGGGACCACACTCCAGTGGGAGTGACGGATCATAAACTGAAAAATACAGATGGCCATAAGGGTTTTGAGGGAAATAAAGGAGGTTCTAGGGTACTGAACAATCACAGGGTGCCTGTAGCAGGCCGTGGGGGTGATATAAGTTGACAGTTGAAGAGGAGAAGCAACCAGCTGTGTTAAGAGTCTGGGAAGGTGGTCCTGACCGAAGGGACAGGAAGAACCAAGAAAGAACAAGCATGTTCCAGGTGCTCCAAGGAGGCCACTGCGGTTGGAACCTGGGCAGGGAGCAAGAGGTGGGAGGCATGGGATGGGAGTCAGAGGAAGAGGGCACTCCTGGAGTGAAAGCAAATTTAATTGCTGAGGCTCATCTTCGATTAAATTGCATTTTATCTTCAATGACTGCATTTTTTTTCTCTTCTGCTGATTTCAGGTGAATATCAAGGCCAACTTCATGAGCATATGACCTGTAGAGTTGCATAGGTTTTCAGAAGGTCCCCAGGGTTGGCTTAATGCTTTGCTGATGCCATCTTGAAATTAGTAACTGTTTTTGAACAAGGGGCATGTAATTTCATTTTGCACTGGGTCCCACAAATTATGTAGCTAGTCCTCGTGAGTATATTGACAAACTCTGAGCAACCAGCCTCCTTCCTTCCAGGGTCCTTCTATTGAAGGACCCCAGCTTACAGTTCAGTCCTTGTGTGGACGGTAGGTTGGAACCTTTGGGAAAATGGTACCTTTCCCACTAGAATTGTATATTTGGAGAAGACACCTCAGACAGGGGCCAGAAAGGTCTAGGCATAAATAGAAATGCAGGATTTTAAATATTTTAAATCTATATTAGGACATCCTTGTAATTTGCAATGCTGTAACTTGGACTGTGAAGGTAATTCTGTAAAGGGCTAATGTGACTGTTCTGAACCACGGATCGGGCCAGGTATGGGAAAAGGTCAAGAGTCTGCCAAAAATCTCCAAAGAGAACCAACAACAACAAAAAAACTAGAAAAGGAAGAACAAGGATGTACAGAGTCTTTTCTGTGTGCCAGGGGATGGGCAGGGCTCCAGGGAAGACTGACTGACACCAGACATGGTCCCTACCTTCAGGGACAATTATTCATAATAACAATGACAGCTGGAAATAGCAGACATTTACTGAGCACATATAAGACTTGACATCCATCATTTCTGCGAAGCTTCACCAGAGTCCTCTGAGATAGGTGAGATTATCATTCCTATTTTTTCCAATGAGAAAGCTAAGGATAAATGACTTGTTCAAGATCCCATAGCTTGGAGGGAGCCAGTCTGACAGAGCTGGGCCTGTGGGATCTGAGGGCTGGCTATACCGTAGAGCTGCTCCATGAGGGGAGATGGTAAGAGGGCAAATGTGGTGATGGTGTTTGCTGGCTGGCATTGCACTGGAGATATGTACAAGGGGTCCAGAACCACAGAGCGATGCATCTAACCTGGCTCTGAGTTGGGGGAATTTGGGGGAAGGAAAAGAAGCAGAGGTTCCCAGGGAACCTGCAGCAGGTGTTAAATCTAGAAGAGGAGCTGAGTTTAGTCAGGATGGAAAGAGAATTGCAAGTTGGGGTGGGGGGCTGAGAGGAGGAGAGAGAAGGTAGATGAATTGAGTGCAGAGGATCAACGTCTGGGCCGGTTCCCCCCATTGTACAGACCAGGGGTGTGGCAGACACCCAGAGTCGCTGGGTTTGAAACATGGCCGAAAATTCTTCGACATCCTTCCCATCAAGGGATGGGGTCTATGTCCCCTTGTTCTGAAACAGGGTGGGCCTTTGTGACTGCATCTATGAGTAGGATGAAATGATCACTTCAGAGGGTGGTTATAAAAGGCCAAACAGCTTCTACGCAGCTGTCACGGGTCCCTCACTCGGGGAGGCTTCAGGTGCCAGCTGAGCCCAGGTACCCCTACATGGAGGGGGCCAGGGGAGAAGGAGGAGGAAGAGGAGAGGAGAAGGGGCTGCTGCCAAGGAGCCCCGGCTTCCAGCTCCCAGCCCAGGTGCCATACTCTCAGTGAAGTGGCCCTTGAGATGACCCCATGGCCATCCGACTGTCACTGCATGAGATACCCAAGTGATCACTGCCTAGCTGCGCCTAGCCAACCCTGAGTCCGTGAGCAAATTCAGTGGAAAATGAATCAATCAGCAAGCTCTTATTGAACACCTGCAGTGCCAGGGGGTGGAGAGAAGGCCACTGGCGCAGGGCACCCACCCCATCTCCCGGGCTCCTTGTGCAGTACCATCCCCTCGATCAACATCCTTCCCACACTCTCCTTTCTCTCTCTTGGGACCTGGGTGTAGATGTGCATTTTCTCTAAACCAAAATGTGCTTTTATTGTAACTTTTTCCCACAAAGTATTTATTGTAGACATACAAGCACATATGAAAAATACAAAGAAGAAAAGTCACTTATATTCCCACCACTCATTTTTTAAAAGGTATTTTAAAATTTTAATACACATGTATTTTTTATACAAATGGCTGTATACTATGGGTATTTTTAAGCTGAATCTTTCACTTAACAATTTACTGTGAAGGACAGCTTCATATGAAAAACATTCTTCTGCAATTTCCTTTTTAACGACCAAAGAACATTCTGTTCTATGAATGTGTGGCTGTGTCCCTCTCATCCAAAGCCTCAGCAGTGGCTTAATCCATAGAAAAAGCTGATGAGATTGTGGGATCCTAGAAAATTCTACACATATAACCTTATAAATTTTAGTTCAAACAACAACATAGGGATGTGTATTCATTCACCAGTCTTTTGCACTGAGTCCAGGGCTTTTCTTTAAGACTATGCTGGCTAGTTCAACCTAGACCATACCCATAATGTCATCTATACCTCTAATTTCTGTGTCTTTAAAGTGAGGTAAGAACTTAAAAGACACAGCCAAGCAATCGTGGGGCAAAGTTCTCATAATCTTTCTCACTCATGTGTAGTATTCTCACCCACATCTCATTCCACAGCTATAGAACTATGATTTACGAAGCCCTTCCAAGGCTTTCAAGGTAGTGTTACCAAAACTCAGGTCTAGCTGCTCACGGCTTGAAAGCCAGTACTTGAGGGGCAAGGTTGATGAAAAGGAAAGTGCGCTTTATTCTGGTGGCTGGCAGCCAGGGGAGAGGGTGGACTCATGTTCAAAGGACAACGCCCCACTGCTGATCAGTGAGCAAGAGCTTTTTAAGGGAGATTCAGGGGTGTATAGGGTGAGGGAGGAGGCTACAGGCAGAACAGCACCGTCAGCTCTGACCATCATCTTGAAATTGGCCATGCAGTGGTCTGGTCAGCATCATCTTGATTGGCTTAAGTACAGTTAGTCTTTAGTTCCAGGGTTAGTTTGTTCCCATTTCTTTGAGGCCAGTTCTTGGAATTGTGGCAGCTTATGTCATGGCTACAGTCTGGTCATCATGTAGGTAACTTTTTCCACCTGGTGGGGGCTTCAGTATCTAAAAAACAGCTCAAAGGATACGGCTCAGGAGAGAGTCATGGACATATACACACTAACAAACGTAGTAAGGTAGATAGCTAGGGGGAAGCAGCCGCAAGGCACAGGGATATTAGCTTGGTGCTTTGTGACAGCCTGGAGGGGTGGGATAGGGAGAGTGGGAGGGAGGGAGACGCAAGAGGGAAGACATATGGGAACATATGTATATGTATAACTGATTCACTTTGTTATAAAGCAGAAACTAACACACCATTGTAAAGCAATTATACCCCAATAAAGATGTTTAAAAAGTAAAAAAATAAATTAAATAAAATAAAAGGATACGGCTCAGAATATTATCTATAGTCCTTGAGGAGGAACTAAAAGTTCTTGACTTTATTTAATGACTATTATTATTTGGTCTCGTTTGTTTTCCTTGGCTTTTGTGTTTTCTCACTTCTCTGATTAAATTTACTCTTTGACTAAAGTTTTTCTACAGACAAAAGGCAGGCAGTGGACATGGAGGGGTTCTGTCCTGGGAAGGCTCCCACAGGGTCCTGCTCTATTTCAGTAGTTTTCATAGAAATGAAGTCTTTCTCTCTGCACCCATATTGCATCAGTCTGCATAATATTTAAGTATATTCTGGAATGCAAATAACCAGTACAACTGCCATAAACCACTTTGGACAATCCCACAGGCTGTTAGTAAACACACACCTCAGCTGTGGGAGCAGGAGTATTGAGTGCACTGATCTGCAGAGGCCACTGGCCCCCCGGAGGGACCACAGCCTCAGTCAGTGGATTTTATGGAGGAAAAGAGGGTCAGTCCAGTTAGGTCAGTTGAGAGAGCTTTCGACTTCACATGATTGATCCAGCCCAGCGACTGGACAGTTCGGGTGCTTCCTACTATATTTTTCTATTATAAACAATGCTCCACTGAACATTCTTGTTCCTAAATCTTTGATTTAGTATTTGGTACAGATGGATTATTTAAGATAGATTTATAGAAGTAGAGGTACAGGGTCTAATAGTTTGCATGCTTTAAAGCTGGTGATAGGATTTGCCAAATTGTCCTGCCTGTAGTGCCCATTGGCTGTAGGTATGAGCATTTTTTCCACCCCTTTCTGGGTAGCATGGGGGAGTTACATCATATACATATTTAACTTTGGGGAATTCAATTCTATGTGCTCAGCAAACCCTCCCCAAACAACAACAAAAAAACCAAGCAAACAAACAACCATATTTAGTGCCAGCCAATACTTCAGCTCCTGCTCCCACCTTGTTGGAAAAGCAGTCTGTGGAGATTTATTGGGAGGAGCTACAGTGATCAATCTGTGCAGGATGTCACAGGGGTGCCCCTATTCCTGTCCACAGGGGTCCTTCAGGTCTGGGGGCTCTCCCACTACTGTGGGGTCCACAGTCAGGTGCCTGCCTAGACCAGTCATCTCCTCTCTGGGATCTTGCTGGCTCTGGCAGGAAGCATGCTGCAGGGGCCCCTGTTTAGGAATCTACTGAGCCCTGTACCCTCATCACTTTCCCTTCATTTCCCCTTCCCACAGTCTAAGGAACACTTGTTTGGTCTTCAGGGAAAGCCTTCCTTCTTCTAAAATTTGGCTGAGTCCTTGTCATTAAGACAAGAGGTTTTTAAATCTCTGGTTGCTACAACAAAAATACCATAAACTGGGTGACTGGGTGGCTTACAAACAACAGAAATTTATTTCTCACTGTTCTGGAGGCTGGAAGTCCAAGATCGGGTGCCAGCATAGCTGGATCCTCTTCTGAGTTTCAGACTGCAGACTTCTCCTTGTCTCTTCATATGGCAAAGAGCAGAGAGGGAAAGCAAGCTCTCTCATGATGCTTATAAGGGCACTAATCCCATCATGAGGGCTCCACCCTCATGACCTCATCTAATCCTATTTACCTCCCAAAAGCCCTACCCCTGAATACCGTCACTGGGGCGTAGGGTTTCAGTACATATGAATTTGGGGGTGTGTGTGTTGGGGGGACACAAACATTCAGTTCATATCAGTTCTCTTCAACCACCTCCTAGCTAGAGCCACAGGCTTTTGGAAACCAAAACCAGGAGGAGGCTCCTAGGTGGTTGCTACAGCCCTCCTGGGGTAGTCTGTCTACTTGAATGGGAAGGGCAGTGAAAGAAAATATCAGGATAAAGAAAGTTGTTATTAAAACAAAATTACCCTCCCCCCCATCTTTCGACTCACAGCAAGCTGTAAATGCACTGTGCTCCTTTAGGACACTCAGCATTTTCATGGGAGGTCATAGTGTTAACTCTATTATCACTTGGAAGCTATTATTTCAGTGACCTAAAATAAATTTAGAATATTAGCCAAAGCAGTTTTTCATTCAGATAATAACTACTCACCAAATTATATCATCTACAGGCTTTACTGCTTTGAGCTTGTGATAAAATTAGCATGACTGGAATTCTTACTGGTTTTCAACATTGAACAGGGATAGTGAATAGAATTCAAAATTTTTTGGAACATCAACCAACTTATTTATTTATTTAAACTTTAAAATATCCAATTTTATTTAAATCAAATTTGATTTAAAATGTTTAAACATGAAGACTCAGTGTTAGAGAAAGTGTGTCATGGGCTATAGTTAATCATGTGTGTGTATGTGTACTTTGTTTTTTTTCTTCCAGCTTTATTGAGTTATAATTGACGTAGAGAACTGTATAAGTTTAAGGTGTACAGCATAATGATTTTGACTTACATATATCATGAAAAGATTACCACAATAAATTTAGTGAACACCCATCATCTCAGATATATACAAAGTAAAAGAAAAAAGATTTTTTTCTTTGTGATGAGAACTCTTAAGATTTACTCTCAACGACTTTCATATACAACATAGAGCAGTGTTAATTATATTAATCATGTTGTACATTACATCCTTAGTACTTATTTATCTTGTAACTGGAAGTTTGTACATTTTGACTACCTTCATTGAATTCCCCCTCCCCCAACTCTCCACCTCTGTTTTTTGTTTGTTTTTTTTTTTGCGGTACACGGGCCTCTCACTGTTGTGGCCTCTCCCGTTGCGGAGCACAGGCTCTGGATGCACAGGCTCAGCGGCCATGGCTCACGGGCCCAGCCGCTCCGCGGCATGTGGGATCTTCCCGGACCTGGACACGAACCCATGTCCCCTGCATCGGCAGGTGGACTCTCAACCACTGCACCACCAGGCAAGCCCTCCACCTCTGGTTTTGATCTCTTTTTCTATGAGTTTGTTTGTTCATTTTTGAAGCATAATTGACCTACAACACTATGTTAGTTCCTGGTGCACAACATAGTGATTCAATATTTCTCTACATTTTACACAACGATCACCATGATGTCTAGTTACTATCTGTCACCATATAAAGATATTACATTATTATTGACTATTTTCCCCATACTATACATTTCATTCTTATGACTCATTTATTTTGTAACTGGAAGTTTGTACCTCTTAATCTCCCTCATCTATTTTTACTCATCCCCCCTTCCCTCCTCCCCTCTGGCAACCACTTGTTTTTTCTCTGTATCTCAGATTCTGTTTCTGTTTTTCTGTTTTGTTACGCTTGTTCATTCATTTTGTTTTTTAGCTTATACAGATAACTGAAATCATATGGTATTTGTCTTTCTCTATCTGACTTATTTCACTCTCCATAATAGCCCCTAGGCCCATCCATGTTGTCACAAAAGGCAAGATTTCATTAGTTTATTTTTGTGGCTGGGTAATATTCTATTATGTATATATAAATATTCTATATATATAAACATCTTCTTTATCCATCCATCTATCAATGGACACATAGGCTGCTTCCTTATCTTGGCTATCATGAATAATGCTGCAATGAACATAGGGGTACACATATCTTTTTCAATTAATGTTTTTGATTTCTTTAGAAAAATACACAGAAGTGGCCTTGCCGGATGGTATGGTAGCTCTATTTTTTTTTTTTTTTTTTGCGGTACGCGGGCCTCTCACTGTTGTGGCCTCTCCCGTTGTGGAGCACAGGCTCCGGACGCACAGGCTCAGCAGCCATGGCTCACGGGCCCAGCCGCTCTGTGGCACGTGGGATCCTCCCAGACTGGGGCACGAACCCGTGTCCCCTGCATCGGCAGGCGGACTCCCAACCACTGCGCCACCAGGGAAGCCCTGGTACCTCTATTTTTAATTTTGGGGGGAGTTTTCCATAGTGGCTACACCAATTTACATTCCCACCAATAGTGCACAAGGGTTCCCTTTTCTCCACATCCTCACTAACATTTGTTATTTGTTGTCTTTTTGATGAAGAACATTCTAACAAATGTGAGGTGCGATCTCATTGTGGTTTTGATTTGCATTGCCCTGATGATTAGTGATGTTGAACATCTTTTCATGTGTCTGTTGGCTCCCTGTTTGTCTTTGAAAAAATGTGTATTCAGGTTCTCTGCCCAGTTTTTAATTGGGTTGTTGGGTTTTTTGTTTTTGAGTTGTGGAGTTCTTTGTATATGTTGGATATTAACCCCTTATCAGATATAACATTTGCATTTGTTTATTTTTGCTTTTGTTTTCCTTACCTGAGGAGACATATTAAAAAATATATTACTAAGACCAATGTCAAAAAGCATATTGACTATGTTTTCTTCTAGGAGTTTTATTGTTTCAGGTCTTACATTTAAGCCTTTAATCTATTTTGAGTTTATTTGTGTATATGATGTGAGAAAGTAGTCCAGTTTGATTATTTGCATGTAGTTGTCCAGTTTTCCCAACATCATTTATTGAAGAGGCTGTCTTTTCCCCCATTGTATATTCTTGCCTCCTCTATCATAGATTAATTGATCGTGTAAGTGTGGGTTCATTTCTGGGCTCTCTATTCTGTTCCATTGATCTATGTGTCTGTTTTTGTGCCAGTACCATACTTTTTTGATCACTGGAGCAAAATCCTCAACAAAATACTAGCAAACCACATTCAACAATACATTAAAATGATCATACACCATGATCAAGTGGGATTTATTCCAGGGATACAAAGATAGATAGTTCAGTATCCACAAATCAGTCAGTGGGATGAACCACATTACTAGACTGAAGGATAAAAATCATATAAACATCTCAATAGATGCAGAAAAAGCTTTTGACAAAATTCAACATCCATTTATGATAAAACAAAAAAAACTCTCCATAAAGTGGTTTAGAGGGAACATACCTCAACACAATAAAGCCCATATAGGATAAACCAACAACCACATCATACTTAATGGTGAAAAGCTGAAGCCATTTCCTGTAAGATAGGAAGAAGACAAGGATGCCACTCTTGCCACTTTTATTCAACATAGTATATCCACAGCAATCAGACAAGAAAAAGAAATAACAGGAGTCCAAACTGGAAAGGAAGAAGCAAAACTGTCACTGTTTGCAGATAACATGATAATAAACACAGAAAATGCTAAAGACATCACCAAGAAACTATAAGAACTAATAAATGAATTCAGTAATGTTGCAGGGTACAAAACTGATATACAGAAATCTCTTGCATTTCTGTACACTAACAACAAACCATCAGAAACAGAAATTAAGAAAACAATCCCATTTGCAATCACATCAAAAAGAATAAAGTACCTAGGAACAAGTCTAATAAAAGATGTAAAATGGGGGAGGGGAAGGGATAAATTGGGAGATAGGGATTGACATATACACACTACTATATATAAAATAGATAACTAATAAGAATCTACTGTATAGCACAGG
Organism: Delphinapterus leucas; assembly: GCF_059928025.1. Taxonomy (NCBI): domain Eukaryota; kingdom Metazoa; phylum Chordata; class Mammalia; order Artiodactyla; family Monodontidae; genus Delphinapterus; species Delphinapterus leucas. Next base: position 166,735,432 of record NC_143130.1, read on the forward strand.
GAACTCTACTCAATACTCTGTAATGTCCTCTATGGGAAAAGAGTCTAAAAGAAGAATGGATATATGTATATGTATAACTGATTCACTTTGCTGTATACCTGAAACTAACACAACATTGTAAATCAACTTTACTCCAATAAAAAAATTTTTAAAAAGAGGTAAAAGACCTGTACTTGGAAAACTGTAGACACTGATGAAAGAAATTGAAGATGACACAAATAAATAGAAAGATATACCATGCTCACGGATTGGAAGAAGTAATATTGTTTAAATGGCCATAGTACCAAAGGCAATCTACAGATTCAATGCAATCCCTATCAAAATACAATGGCATTTTTCACAGAACTAGAACAAAAAATTCTAAAATTTGTATGGGAACACAAAGGCCCTGGAATAGTCAAAACAATCTTGAGAAAGAAGAACAAAGCTGGAGGTATCATGTTCCATGATCTCAAACTATACTACAAAGCAACAGAAATATGAACATCAATTTATTTATCATGAAAATTGAAATGTGTACCAAAACACAAAAAACCTTATAGGGAAATAAGCTTGTGTGAATTCTCTACCACTTTCTTATTTTTCTTTTTTTTATTGTGTTAAAATACAAATAACATAAAATTTACCATCTTAACCATTTTAAAGTGTACAGCTCAGTGGTATTAAATACAGCCACACCGTTGTACGGTCATCATCACCATCCAGCTCCATAGTTCTTGATATTGTAAAACTGAAACTCTATACCTATTAAACAGTAACTCCCTAACTCCCTGCTCCCCCAGCCCCTGGCAGCCTCCATTCTACTTTCTGTCTTTATGATTTTGACTACTCTAGGTACCTCAAATAAGTGGAAAAATACAGTATTTTTTTGTGACTAGCTTATTTCACATAGCATAATGTCCTTAAGGTTCATCCATGTTATAGCATGTCATAGAATCTCCTTCCTTTTTAAGGCTGAATAATATTCCACTGTATGTGTATACCACATTTTGCTTATCCATTCACGTGTTGATGGACACCTGGTTTCCTTCTGGGTTATGGTTATTGTGAATACTGCTGCTATGAACACAGGCGTACAAATATCTTTTTGAGACCCTGATTTCAATTATTTTGGGTATATACCCAGAAGTGGAATTGCTGGGTCATGTGGTAGTTCTATTTTTAATTTTTTGAGGAACCTCCATACTATTTTCCACAGCAGTTGCACCATTTTACATTCCCACCAACACTGCACAAGGAGAACTCAATCTGATTCAGCAGAATTGTACTGCCCACATACTATATGAAGGGATCTGGGCTAGACCTGATGGGGGCCAGAGAGATGGAGAAGACACTGCCTTTACCCTAAAGAGTATGCAAATCTATCTTATTAATTATATTACTTAATTAATTTAGAGACATTTAAACTACTAAATGTTAAAAGAGTAAGTTTTTAGAGAAAATATGCAATTAAAATACTTTTTAAAGGAAATTAACAGAATATGACCGTATTTTGTCTGTTTCCCCCAATCAGGGAGGCAGCAAACCAGCACTCAAGGACATCTTCTGAAAAAGAAAACTAGAATATTTTGCTATTTCTTCTTCCATCTTCAGCAGCCAGCTGAGACAGGTGATATTTCAGAAAAGGAGACCCAGACAAATGCTACATTCATCCCTCAAGGCATTCTAAGTTCTAATTTGGACCAGGTCAGACCGTCTGGGGTGCATACTTCTATGTCATTAATTTTGCCCTTGCACAAATGTCTTCATGGAGTGGGTATTAAGAATGTTTTGCAGTCAGACAAGCTGGGGCTCCCATTCCAGCTGCTTTGCCTACTGACTGTATAATTTTGGGTAAAGAACCAAGTACCTCCCTGTGAAAAAACCCATGAGTCCTGCCTCTGCTGGAAATGAACCATTCCCTCCTCTGTGATACTCCATAATACAAACTTCTATTAGTGCAATTTTTGTATTTTACCATGCAGGATTGTTCGATCACCAGCTTGTCTTCTCCTAGCACCTTAGCAGCAGGAAGTATAGCTGAATTGTACCTGCATCCCTAAGACACAGCACAGAGCCTTGCACACAGTGGAGGTGTTAGGAGGCACACCTATAGCTAATGCTCTACAGAAGCTGCCACTCTTGTTGGGCAACAGTGTTAGCGACCCAACTAACTCTAGGACATGGCCTCTGATAGTATCATCCAATACTGCAGAGATCAAAGTAATGGGAGCTAATGAAGCAGAACCAAATTCTAGCCTCAACCCCATTATTACAAGAGTTGCTTTCTACGTATCTTTCTTTAGCTTACCTGTGTGATGTGATTGTCAATACTGGTCCCCACTCAGTCCCTCCAAGGAGGAGGCAGTGCTGGTAAGGAGTCTACCTGGGCACCAGAGTGCTGTGATAAACAACAAATTCCCTTTTTATTGCCCTCTCCTATATCTTATCAGTGGGAGAATGCTAAAAATTTGGAGACAGGGTGTCTGGGCAGTTGGGTTCATGTAAGGCTGAGTATGTTCTATTTTTAAGATTCATAGGATCCTGCCTCATTCTCTAAAAAAGTAAGGGCTACCCTTCACATCCATATCCACATGGAGTCTGTCTAGCCCCAAAATTATTCTTTAAGTACTCTGGATCAAAATGCATTATTATTTCTGTAGTGGATTGAATGGTGACCTCCCCAAAAGATATGTCCAGATATATGTCATAAATCTATGAGTCTGATGTTATTTGGAAACTGAGTCTTTGTAGATGTAATTAAGTTAAGGATCAGGAGATGAGAGCATCCTAGATTACCTGGATAGACTCTAAGTCCAATGACAAATTTCCTTAGAAGAAAGAAGACACACAGAGGAGAAGATGATGTCAAGATGGGGGCAGAGATTGAAAAGATGTAGCCACCCCAGAAGCTGGAAGAGGCAAGGAATGGATTCTTCCCTAGAACCTTTGGTGGGATTAAAGCCTAATCAACACCTTGATTTTGGCCTCCAGAACCACGAGAGAATACATTTCTGTTGTTTTAAGCCACCAAGTTTGTGGTAATTTGTTATTGTAGCCTTAGGAAATGAATGTACTATGCAAGTTTCAATTTCCTTAACTGTAAGAAATATAATAATATTTCCCACCAGATTTATTGCATGGATTTGAATAGAAACTGCAAGTAAAACTGCCTATATCAGAGGCTGACACAACAGGCCCTCAATATATGGTAGCCACTAAACTTTTACGCTATGCTCCTGAAACTTGTGGAAGGTCCTTCGAAGACCTGTATTTGGAGATGTTAATGCAATGCCTTACAGGAACCTGGATTGCCCTCTCAGAGTTAACTTGAGAGAGAAACATTTGATGAACAGAAAAGAAGTGAAAGGTCACCCCCCAAAGACAAAAATCTTCTCAGGTAAGAAAGACATGAGCTACTGATTAACTGTGGTAACATCATTAAAGAATGGTATGACCTAAAGGGGCTTTGAGCAGCCACAAGGGCCTTAAAAAGAAGGGCAAAGGGACAAATGTTGGTTGTGCACATTTAGAGTCTGTCTAAGGGAGAGGAATCTCAGCCAAAAGATTTCTGTGGTTGCCAGTCTCTAGGAAGAACAATCACATCTATATGGTCATAGGTGGCCTTGATGCCATTAAATGTTTAGTCTCTCACTTAACTTCCCCGAATTCCTTGTTTTCCAAGCAACCTTTGGATTTCCATGTAGATCTGCCTATGGAGGAAAATGAACTAATTGTAGGGATTTTGAGGACTTCTGATCCCTGTGATAAAGATTTTTCAAGACATCCAAAGTGTGGCTTTGGATGAAGACTTGGCTTCCCAAGTGTCTTAGCTAGAGAAAGAATGCACAGACGGTGCCAGCAAAGGCACTCTCAGTCTTTGTAACAATTCTTTTACTTGCTGTTGGTCCCTGTCTCCATCTCACACACATTTCAGTTAGGCTGAGTCAGTCTTCTAGGACTTGATCATGACATAACTGACACCACTCTGACATTTCTGGTTCATTCCTTCTACTGATTCCCACAGAACGTCTTTTCACACTCTCTGCAAAACTTACCAAGAACATTCAGTTATGCCTTTCAGTGTTTTCAATATCCATGGTGACCGTGTTCTCTAAAACAGACATGGGACTTGCATGGGTGAATATATGCATGGAAAACAATGGCATAGAATATTTAATAATGAAAATAATTTTTTAAATGCAGAACATGTGGCTATTATGCTTATATGTGGTACCAGTGAGAGAAACATTATAGAATTCAATTCTGGGCTACACTGTGCTTCTACTGAGGAACTTAATTTGCTTCTTTAGCAAAAATAATTCTTTCCCTTTTTTTTCCCTGGCTATCAAGAAGCTCAGTGTTAAAACTGTTATTTAATTATAGAAACTGCATAAATTCTTTTACTTTTCTTGTTCCTAATTTTCTAGTTCTCCCCCTCTGATCCTACCACAATTTTAGCTGCTCAAAAGGATGGCTGGCTATCTATTCATGGTGGGGACTTGTTGGTCCCAGCCCCCCCATATCCATTCTCTTATTTTTCCTTTATTAACAAAAGTTCCCTTTCTATGAGGTGTGGCCATGTGACTAAGTTTTGGCCAATGAGTTGTAAGGGTAAGTTTTGCGTGGGAATTCCAGGAAGGCTGCTTAAACGTGCTGACCCATTGGAAGGGGCTTATTTTGTGTTTCCTCTCTTCATCCTATCCGTTGACTGAATAGCTTCCCTGGCACACCAGTATCCATCTTGAACCAGGAAGTGGTTCCAAAGGATGAAAGTCAGCACGGGGATGATGGAACAAAAAGGTGGGCACTGGGTCCCTGATGCCTGGAAAGTCAACCGATCAGCTCTGGCCAATCTAGCTAAAGGTTTCTCTTAGGTGAGTCAGAAATAAATGTACATTGTTGAAGCCACTCTTATTTTGGGTTTTTAAATAAAATTGCTACACAATCTTTTTGCAGTGCTTCCCAGAACTCTTTAAAAATGAATTTCAGATTCACCCCATTTTAAAAGACAGATCACACCCTAATTTAGTGAAAATTGTCTTAACAGTTTTGTGTGATGTAGTGATCAGACAAGAATTTAATTTTACCTATATAGATGTGTTCTTTGTTGTGGGCTGGTTCAAATCCTTCTTGGAAGGGGGTAGAGTATAAATAAATAAGCAATAGTAGTAGTAAGCAAAGTGGAAAAGTACTGCCAAGTGGTAGCCTCTACCCATCTTCTTTGATGAAAATATGAAAAAAAATTGAAATTAGCATAGTACTGGTATGTAAAAGAGTGTCTAATGAATATTCTATCAAGAATATAGAATATCCCCATAGGATTTATTGATATCATTCACCTGCAGAGAAAAATCACTTTTTCATAGATTAAACCTAGAAAAATACCAGCTGACTCTCTGTCCAAAGTGTCATAAATTTTGTATTAGTGAACTAATGAGATTTAATAAAACCCAAATTAAGTCTTATAGTATTTTGGAAAGAATTTTTCTTTCCTCTCAACCCTAGGTCTTTCCACTCATCTTCAAAGGAAGCATTAATGAGCAGCAATAAATCCCAGCATGACAGTGATTAAATTTCATGAATTAAACAGAGGTACTTTTGCAAAATGGTTAATTCAATCAGCAGAACAGATATTTTTCTTTCTCAGCCAAATTAAAGGCCAAATGTGTCTCTAGATCTTGGCATAAATAATGACATTTTGATTTTTCTATAACCGAGTATGTTTTAAAATACCTTCAAAATAATTTTGCAAAATTATTTAAATTTAAAAATAGGGCCTTCCTTCCCCTCCTTTTCCCTCTCCCTCCACTCCCACCCCCAACGCACATATATACACATTTGGTGGCCGTTTGGGCAACACTAAAGGATAATCACGGCACCGCGTATAGAATGCAGCTTAGAAATTCTGGATTCTCTGTTTTAAGTGAAAAGCACCAGCTTGGAAATAAGTTCTCCTGGTCACTGTAGGTTTTCCAGTGTGTTGACAGTAAGAACCAGCAGCTTGCTGACAGCATTTTTAATGACCTACATTTGTGTGGAAAGCCGTGTGGTCCAGCCGAGCAGGATCAGAGAGGGGGGAAGAGGCTCTGGCACTGACTGCTTATCAGGGCAAGCCGACTCCAGATCTTTCCTGCTTGGTTTCTCCATCTCACCATCTGCATAACTGCTGATTCATTAGGCAGGTGTCTCTCCTGCTGCTGGAAGGGACATTTGCTCCCTCTAATTTGCCGTTTTTCCAAATGGTTAAGGGAAATTGGACTCACTGCTGGATACCAGAGGCAGGCAAGCCTGGGAATGATGTGGATAAGTTACTGCCAGCCCTTCCTTGTATAAATGCCATTTGTGCGGTCAAGGCTCAAATGGCTAATGGCTTCCTAGCTAACCTGGGGTGGAAATTTACAAGGGCAACCAGCAACCAACATATTTTTGGAACAGGCCTAATTTAAATGTTGCCTCCATATTTATCAGATTATGTTTATCAGATTATGTTGCCCCCATATTTATCAGATTATTTGAATTTTTATGTGGAGAATATTGTCACTGTCTTTAAGGTTTAAATAGATTACTCAGAGCATGTGTCTTATAAATATGTCCAAGTCACTATAACTCAGAAGCCAAGAAGTGGAAGGGGACGATGCCCACACACTTCCAAGGAGAGCTCAGGATGGAGAGTACCTTACCTTCAGCAGGGTCTAAGAGACTACCTGTGACATCCCTTTTGCCCTTAATGTTGGCTGAAACTCTCCTCTTTTCCTGTAGCTTTCTTTCTGTCCTACTTCTGGTCCTGTTACTCCTCTCAACGGCCAGACACTGTTGAGAGGAGTCATGTTGGGGCATGACTCAAGATGAGCCAATCATAGAAGCTCAAAGCCCTGGACACAGTGATTGGACTCAGAGGTGGCTAAATTGAGACATAGTCCTTGCCCATTGCATGAAGGAGCCATTCATTCTTCCATTCGTAAAATTTTTACGAAGTCTCCACTCAGGGGCACTATGTTGGGTGCAAGGGAAGAACAATGAACAAGACAGATGTAAACTCCATGTATGGAGTTTACATGATTTCAGGGCAGGGTAGGGAGGTGGGCAGTAAACAAGTAAATGAACAAGATGATTTGTGAGTGTGTTAAGTGTTAGGAAGGGTGCAAACAGTGAATGATAGTGAATAAAGCGAACACCCTGTGAGGGGTGGAAATTGCAGGGAAGGAGACCCTAGGCGCACTTGAGTTACTGGCTCTAGCTGTCCTATAAGCCCAGATCCACCCCTGCTTTTCCTGGGTTTTTTTTTTGCGGTACGCGGGCCTCTCACTGTTGTGGCCTCTCCCGTTGCGGAGCACAGGCTCCGGACGCGCAGGCTTAGCGGCCATGGCTCACGGGCCCAGCCGCTCCGCGGCTTGTGGGATCTTCCCGGACCGGGGCACGAACCCGTGTCCCCTGCATCGGCAGGTGGACTCTCAACCACTGCGCCACCGGGGAAGCCCCTCCTGGGTTTTCATCTCATGAGCCAACACCTTCCCCTTGGGGCCAAAGCCAGTTTAAAGTCTCCACTCATACATTCCTTACCTACTCTGACACCACGGAGGTCCTAAGAACGGCAATTCAGCCAGCAAGTGCTGACATAGCACTGTGCTAGGTGCTGTGGTAGGTTCAAAGATGAGCAGAGTATGCTCACTCCTTTTAAGGACTCTCAGTTAGCTGGGGGCTGGGAATGGGCACAGATGCATATGAGCCATCTCGAACAATGACTGTGCCCACCACCAGCCTGTTCCTTCTCAGGCTTCCTTCTCAGTAAATTGTTCCACCACCCACCAGCTTGCTTGGATCTTCCACTGCTTTAGATAATTTGTGATGAGATCTTCATTAGCCCGGGTACGGTTAGAGTAGAGACTACTTGATGAAATATTCGCATTGGAAAACATTTTGAGGTCACCTAGACCAACTACTTCATGGTGCCAGTGGGGAAACCCAGGTGCCAAGAGGTTAAATGGCTTGTCTGAAATCACCATAATTAATTCCATATAATGCCTCATTCCAAAATTGATTTAAGATACCTTATTTGCAATCTGAAAGATTAACTGCATAATATTTCTTCAAGACGTCTTTCGTAAATATTATTTATACAAACTAGGCTTTTGATATGAATCAGGCAGCAGGGAGTTCAAGGGTATGCCTGCTGAGCACTGGAGAACTTGTATTAATATTATGGTATGGATTAAGTGCTGAGCCATACGCAAACTCTTGGGGAGGACTGATATCCTTTTGTAAACATGGGGCCCTTCCACCTCTTCACACCTCATTATAAGTGGGCGCCCTGGATATGGCCAAGACTTTCTTTAGAAAACATCTCTGGTCCCACACTACACTGGGCAAATGAATAATTGAGGGCCTGCCTCGGTTTCTGTTTGCTACAGAAAACAGCTATGGTCATTTTAGCTTAAGAATGTTCAAATTAGCACCATCTCAGTCATAAAAACAAAGCACGCATTAAATATCTAATATTAAGCAGTTAAATCCTACAAGATAAATGAATCGCAAAATTTATAAAAACGGACTGCAAAATCCATGAATGTGCAAATAAATGAATTGACTCTTACTTGGAGTGGAAAGCCATGAAACAACTAAAGGTTGGGGGATATCTACTCCAAATGAGACCCGTTATTTTAGAGTGGTTATTTTATGTCATTATTTTCCACTTATTTGTCTGTAGGACATATAATTGACCTCTCTAAGCCTCAGTTTACTCTTCTGTACAATGGGTCAGTAATATTAATACCTACGTTACAGGGCTGTTGGGAAGAACAGATGAGCTAATCCATGTAAAGGGTTTAATATATTCTCAATAAATATTAATATTGTATTATAGAAGCTAGCTGTCTATTAAAATCACTCTTTACTCATGACACTAAAACCTGGTAAACAGTGTATAAGAATTTGGGGTGAGGGATGGAAATGTATCTAATTCATGTTAAAAAAATCTAGGTACTATGCAAGCTCTAGTCAAAGTCAAGACTAAAACTAATTATCTGGATATGGCAGGACGTTTGTCATCAGTTCATCAATATTGGGGTGACAAAGTTGAGTAGGACACCATCCCTGCTTTTTGTGTCCTCCCATGTTGAAGGAAGCTGACAGATTAGAAAATAAAGGTCTTTCCCCACGGAGAGAGTTTTCCTAATTGAACTGGGTACTGACCGTAGGTCAGTGAATTAAGCAGTACAATTTGCATTACCCTGATTGCCGTTGGTAACCACAGGCCCATCGCTGGGGATTAGTCCTTGATGAGTAGTATGACAGATGCTGGAAACAAAGTGCCGGGACACACAGCAGTGTGAGTGCCTCCTCCTTTGTACACCTGTTCATGCTTGTGTTCTTTTGTTTACTGTGTGTTATGAATTGTGATGCCAGCAAAGTTGGAAGGTCAAGGCCAAGATGATTGAAGTTTGGAAGGCTCATGGGTGTTTGACGAGGCAAATGTTTGGGTTCATTCTTGTTTTTCTTGATCAAGCAATTCGATATTTCAGCTTGCAATTAAATAATCTGATAGCTATAAAGCACCCTTATTATTGAAAATCCTGCAGGAGAACTAACTTTGTTATTGTGAGCCTCGAATGTCCTAACCTCAACACCTTTTATCTCTTACCCCATCAATTGGTTTTATAATTCAATTTTGATAAAGTAAATTTTCTTAGGAACACAATTATCTTCTTTATGGCATATCAGACTGTTTAAATATACAATGCAGGAACTGCTACAGCAGAGGAATGCATAAAAGAGGATAGTAACCCCAAAATAACTCTGCCTAGGGGTGGGTGGGTGGGTAGAAGGAGTGTCAAGGGAAGCAATGGAAAAGAGGTGACATTTGAATTGGAGTCTTCGGAATAAGTATCCATTCCCCAAGTGAATAGAATGGGAAAGGCTGTTCCTGGCAAAAGGAATGGCTTGGATGTATAAAGCACGGAGAGGGGTAAATGCACGTCAAGGGCAGGAGATGTTGACTTGTATGGCTAGTTAGCACTTGGACAAATACAACTGAATGTGTAGCAGGTGCTGTGCTAGGCTATGGCAACTGTCTGCAAAGAACAGAGATGACTTGGAAAGGTAGGCTGGACCAGGAGAAAGTTGGAGGGTCCCGTGCGGTGTTGCTTTAGAGTTTGCATTTATTTCTGAAGACAGTGTGGAGTTCAGTGTGGTTTTTAAGCAGAGGAGCGGTGTGATGAGAACCAAATAGAGAAAGAACACAAGCAGAATTTTCGAGGATGGATTAAAGAGAGGAGTCACCAAGGGTATGTATAGTCCAGGCTGGAGGAATTGGGGGCAAGGAAGGATGTGTGATTTGAAGAAGCCCCGCTGAAACATCTGACCCTCTTTCCTGGATCCATTTTTCCAGCTTCCCAACTCTTCTTGTTATCACCTGCTCTAATTTGCAAGGAATTAAAAAACAAAAACAAAAAACCCACAACCACCTAGAAAGCTAAATTGTACTGACTCTCTTTTGCGTGACCTCTCTCACAGCTGAAATTACTTTAGCAAGATAATGGCTTCTTTTTGTTTGCAAGGTCTTTCTTGTCTTTCCTTCTAAAGGTTAAAAACAGAAAACAGATGAAAATCCTGAGTATGAATCCTAAAAAGGGTTTCTACTCCCTCGCCATGGGGTGATACATACAAAGGGCCATGGGATCTAGAAACTGCCTAGAGGTGCTTTTCAGCTGCATGCATTCTTTTTTTAGCTGAACCAACGAAGACGTAGCCATGTGCTCTTTTACAGAATTGGTCGTTGTCGTAATTGGTCGTTGTCCCGTGAAGCAGGTTTATTCTGTTGTGCATAGCAGGCCTGTTCCTAATCGCTTCTATTATTATTTCAGTTTAGGTAGGGGTGAGGTCCTGAGTAAAGAGAAGAGAAGAGCCACGTCTATTTCAGCCTCTGCTTCAGAAATTAACTTGGTTTCCAAGAAGATGTCTATTCTATTAGCTTCACTCCCTTGGGGCACGCCCGGAAGAGCAGCATCTCCTTTCCACTCCTTCAAATGCTCCTCTGCCCTAGAATTATAACCCACTTTGTGCTGCTGCCCACTCCACTGGATGCCACTGTGCTAGAGGTGCCCCCAAGAGCACCACTCAGGAGCCCCCGGCTGGGGGCTCTAAGTGCACCTTTAGGCTCACGTTGGGTTAGCCAACTAATCCGGCCTGGAAATAATGAAACTCACCTAAAAATCTCTGCTAATCTTTCTTAGCCCTGGACCTAGGGATATTAACTGCAGTGTGGGGGTGGGGGAGAGGGGCATCAGAGGCCCTGGGCTACTTAACCTTAGTGGTTATGCAAATTAGAGAGCCAGCCACGGCAGACTCCAATGCTGTGGGGAGGGGGATAGGGACAGTGCTGATGGATGGCAGCCCTGGCTCCTTGGCATCCCTATGAGACATATTACCTTATGCTAGAGATGGCAAAACACATGTCAGCATGCTTAAAGTCTTCTTTTTCATCCTTTCTGAAATTGCCAATGAAACCAGAAGTTATCATTGTCTGTTATCTCAGGAAGGTGTTATTTTAAAAATAAGTTGCCATTGATTTCACTTTCCGAAACTCCTTTGAGATATTATCATTTTATTTACTCTCAGAGAAAGTTTTTAAAATTTATGCCCTCAGGACCAAAGATTTTTAGAGCCAGAAATAGTGGATTTGGGATTGTAAAGCAGTCTGTTGTTTTTCTGCACCTGGCGCCCCTTCCTCCCTTTTGTTGTAATGGATCCCTAACTTTCTTCTGGAAAACCTTACCTCTCTCATACCCCGACTCTCAATCCCTGAGGCAGTTTTCAGGCCTTCCTTGCTCATAAATCTCAGTTCCGTTTTGGGAACAATGGACAAAATATTGGCTTTTACAATCTTCCCTTCCAGCTAGAGGTGATCATGAGACACAATTCTGGCCAATGAGATCTAAATGGAAGTTTGAGGAGGGCTTCTGGGAAGGCTTTTGCATTTCTTGATAAAATGGGACAGATACACCGGAAGAGCCCTTCCACCTACTTCTTCCCTTGAATGCAAGCGCGAGCTGCAGCATTCCATCTATCGAGAAAGGCCAATAGAATTCTAACAGAAAGGTTCATTGACCCTTGATTTAATTTAATGCTGGTGACTGCTGACCTCTAGATATATTGTTGTATGAGAAAAATAAGCTCATGCTTGTTTAACTCACTGTTTGCCAGGCCTTCTGTTCCTTATACATGAGTTCATTTCTTACTGATACACTTGAAATTATACTAACAGGAAACCAGCTGATAAGAACCGCATTCCCAGAAGGGCAATTCACCCCAAGGTCCATCTCTCCTATATTTCTGGAGGGCATCAAAGAGAACAAAACCCAGGGCAGCCACTAGTCAAAGAACTCATCCCACTGCCAGAGCAGGGAGGTTTGCTATCCCCCTCCAACAGGATATGGTAAATGCCATGGACTAATAACCATTGTTTTTTGCTTCCCTTTTTCAAATGAATGTTTTAATAGCAGTTAATCCCATTTTTTATCCACTGGTGTCTATTGGGCATGTTGGTGGATGGCTAAATATGTCATTTACTCAAAGGCTGCAGGCTATGAAGAGCCATACATCACCAAGAAAGCCTGGAATTGCCGTGGATGCAGTAACTAGACAAGACTGCGTTGTCTCTCTTTGGAGAATGAGATGACTGAGTTTAGTGCTGCACATGGAGGAATTGCACCATGCTGGGCAGGGCACATTTGAAGCTCGGTTTATAAGTGAATTGGTGTATGAGAGATGAGCAGCCAAGGGGTGGACTGTAGTTGGTATCTATTATTTTTGCATTTTCAGAATACCTTGCCTTCCTCTGATATTAGTACCTAGACTTTTCTTTAGAGAACCACCCCTGCACTCAGCCAAAAACATTTTGGTGGGGCTGGCGTAAATAAAGGCAACAAAGAAGAAAAAAAAAGAACAAGAGATAGATTTATTGTTGATGATCATCCCTCCTGGATCCATTTGTCCTTGACTCTAACCATGAACTTTTCAGTAATATGATACAATAAATTCCTTTTTTTTGTTGTTTAAGATAATTTGAATAACATTTTTGTCATTTGTAGCAGAAAGAACCCTAATTAGAGAATTATCTAGCTTCATGGTTTTATTTTATAGATAGAGAATATAAAACTTATGGAAGGTAAATGACTTGCCCGAGATCGCATAGCTATTTAAGGGCAGAGGTAGGAAGACAATTCATGTCTCCTGACTCCTGGACCATGAAGCTCTTTTCTTTCTACCAATTAGCAAATGGACCAGACTATAGGAGTTCACAGGAGGAAGAAACAGTTTCCAATTGAGATGAGCAGGAAATACCTCACAGAGGAAGTTTTAGATTAGTGGGAAGAAGGTGAAGGATGTTCTAGAGAAAGGGGAAATGTATGGAGATGAAAAAGTCAAAAGTACATTTAGGGAGAAGCAAATTCTGGTTTTCTTAGAGCAGAGTTTGTGTAGGGGAGTAGTTTATTCATTTCAAGTGAAAAATATTAAGAGAGAACAAAAAAGGAAGGAAAAAAGAAATAGTTAAAGGAAGGAAGGAAAAAAGAAATAGTTAAAGGAAGGAAGGAAGGAAAAAAGAAATAGTTAAAGATCCAGGAGAGAAATAAAAGAATTAAATTATGTTTAAGCACTGATTATGTGTTCCAGTCACTAAAATAAGTATTTCACATTCAGTATTTAATTCTCACAAAACTAAATGGAGTATTCTATTCCCATTTTACTAAGGGGGAGATGTTACGTGACTTGCCAGAGATCACACAATAGAAACCCAGGTGGGAAGGCCAGAGTTCCAAGCCAGGTTCTCCTGCTTACAAAGCCCTTCTCCTATCATTGGGGCTATTAGCCACAGAGCTCATAGAGAGTGAAGTGACTTTCGGTCAATTCTGCAAGCATGGAAACACTTTCAACAGAGTTAGCCTGGGGTTGGTGATTCAAATCAACTTGATTCACCAGATTTGCCCTCTTTAGAAACCAGCAAAGCCATTGTTTTTCGTTTCAGGATCATCTAAAATTTACTGTTGTAACACAGTAGAAACTCTCTCTTTGCCTATGGAAACATGCTTTTACCTTCCAAGCAGAAGATATGTAGGCCGATAAGCACCTAAAGGGCTTTCCTATAACAGGACTGCAGTTTTGTCTCAGAATGTCAAAAACTGTTTTTTCCATTCACAGTTCTCCTGGGACAACTCCTATTAGTTGGGCCATTGCATTTTCTTGGGGTTACAAAGGATCTGTGCTCTTCTCTCCTTACTTGTGGAGGATTGCTGTAGACTAAATGTTTCTATCTCCCACAACATTCATTTTTTGAAACCTAATCCTCAATGTGATGACATTTGCAGGTGGGGCCTCTGGGAGATCATCAGGTCAGGAGGGTGGAGCTCTCATAATGGGATTAGTGTCCTTATAAAAGAGATCCCAGACATCTCTCTTGCCCTTTCTGCCATAAGAGGATACGAGGATAAGACAGCTGTGTATGAGCCAGGAAACATGTTCTCACCAGACACCAAATCTGCCAGCACCTTGATCTTGGACTTCCCAGGCTCCAGATCTATGAGAAATAAGTTTCTTTTTTTAATGAGCCACCCAGGCTCTTATGGAAGCCCTTACGGTCTTCTCTTACAGAAGCTCGAATGGACCAAGACAGGTATTAAAGATGGACACATATTCTTGACATCTCTTCCATTGAGATGTGGGGCTGTGTCCTTTCCCCATGAACCTGATCAAGGCTCTTGACTGCCTTGACCAATAGCAGCAGAATAAGGGATGCTGTGCCAGTTTCCAGGCCTGAAGGGATGGCATCTTCCACTTTCTGTCTCTGGGAACATGTGCTTTTGGAGTCCTGACTCTGACTCTTCTGCTGGAGAGACCATGTGAGAGGCCCTGAGACCACAAGGTCAGAGAGAGGAATCCACCTGTGCCTGCCCAGGCCCCAGACTTCCTGGATCCTCCAGGCCAAACCATGCCCCTTCTCAATACCACGTGGAGTAGAATTGCCCACCCAAGTACCCTTATAGATCATGAACACAATAAAGTGATTGCTATTTTAAGTCGCTGTGTTTGGGGATTTTGTTACATAGCAATTGACAACCAGAACAGAGCATCACCAGACAACAAAGGATTTTGTGGAGAGAGGAACGGAGAGGGGACCACTGAGGAGTGTCTTCATTTGAGAGGAGGATGTCAACGTCATTCCATTCCTCCTTGAAATAGTCACAGAACCAAAGACTGCAAGAAAGGTGTAATTAGAGGCCTCTCCACCTCCCACCCTCACAGCCAGCAATGCAGAGTAATTTGGAGAGGAGGAGGCCTAACAGTAGGTGTCCTGGAAATGAGCAGCGTCAGCACGTGGGTTGTGGGTTGAATGAATTTCCTTTGTCATTTTGAAAAGGCCTTCCCCCTGATGCTGAAAGAGAGGCTGGATGGAACACCACCCTGAGGCTTCTGCCATCTTGGGAGCTGAGCTGGGGCAGTACCTTTATTGTCCCATCTGAAAAACAGGATGCGCTTCCTTCAGGCCCTACAACCTGCAGCAGGGATGCTTAGGGGATGGCAAGAGAAGGCGCTGGTTGGAGCCAGACTAAGCTTGGCATTCACAAGGAGACAAATCCTCTGCTCCGAGAGGATGTGGATTTTGACATATAAAGTGCTTTGGAATCCTGGGCAAAGATGAGAAACAAATATTCTTCCTACAAGATGGTCAAAAATGCATAATTATTCATTCCTTCCTTCCATAGATATGTATTGAATCCGTACAGGGATTTATTAGCTCCCAGGCAATTATGTTTTTTTTTTGAAGGATTCCTTATACAGCTACAGATACAAGCTGAAATAAATTTAGATGAAATCATAGGATACCTGGGATTTGCTTCAAATAATCCTGGGGTAGTGGAATATAGACGCTATAAGATTTTCAGTGAATTGACTAATTATTATAGCTAGGAGTTGGATAAGTGGGCCTTCAGTAAACTCTACTTTTGTATGTGTTTGCAATTTTCCATATTAAAATTAACATCAAAGATTCTGAGCAAGGTGTGCATGATTCATATGTGTTACCTGGAAGGGCCAGGGGACTTAAGTGATGACCAAAGTGGCTTCTATCCCCTCATCCCTCTAAAGATCTCCCTGTGTCTCCCCCTTGGCCCCTCCAACCTATTTTCTATGGGAAGCCCCAGTGGAATCTTCAAAAGACACATCTGATTGTATCCCCACTCTTCTTTTAGGAAAAGCCAAGGTCCTCAGCTTATCACCCTCCCTCCTGCCTCAGGACACTTGTTCATACCGTTTCCTCTTTAGGAATGCTCACCTGCCTTCCTTCACTCACTTCACTCAATTAACTCCCTCTTCTTCCATTTATCATTTCAGAGGTCACTTTCTCCATGTGGTAGGCAAAATAATGCCTCCCTCCAGCCCTGCCCACCAAAGATATCCACGTCCTAATCTCCTGAACCGGTGACTACATTAACTTGCGTGAAAAAAGCAACTTCACAGATGTGATGGGGTTAAGGATCTTGACATGGGGAGATTATCCTAGATTATCTGAGTGGGCCCAATGTAATCACAAGGGTCCTTATAAGATCCAGCCAGTTGATAGACATGCTAGATCTCCTATTTCCCAAGGCAGGGTTATTCCCCACTGCCACTCTTTAGGCTTCCTTGTTGGTTTACAAAAGTGAACTCCTAGGTGAAATAGGCTTCAGATGTGGCCGGATCCAGGAATTCAAGTGATGTTCCAAATCTCTATCACTATGTACATTGATTCTGCTCTCTTTCCTTCTCTTTGCATTGGCCTCATCCTCTTCTGCCTTGGATAGGGTCTCTTCCCAGAGCAGGAGAAGTAGCTTACAGTTTAGGATCAAAACTACAAGGAAAGATCTTCACTGTAAGATCCAAATGGATGAGATCTGGGAAAGGAGCAGCACGTGCAAGAGCACAATGTGTTAGAAAACGGCAAGAACTCAGTGTGGCTGCAGAGTAAGAGTCTGGGGAGATGAGACCGAATATGAACTCAGAAAGAGGGTTTGAGGCCAAGGGGTGAAGGACCTACAGAAATTTGGGCTTTAGCAAACCCTGGGTGACGTGAAGTCACTAAAAGCTTTTTTCCCAAGTAGGGGAGACATGATTGGACTTGCATTTTAGAAAGATTAATCAGGCCCCAGTGTGGAAACTGGATTGGAGGTGGGGTGAGCCTGGAGTCAGGGAGAGCAGTTGGGGGGCCATTGTACAGGTCTAGGCCTGAAATGGTAACAATGTTTGACCAAAGCATTGATGATGGAGGGGAAGAGGCCCCCAGGTGTATGGGGGCCTGTTAAGGTGTACAATCAAGGGGCTTGGTGGCTGATTTCAAATGAGGTTTCTGACTGAGCAACAGGGGATGGGGGTTCCGTTAATGGAGGCTCAGGAGCTGACTCTCCAGTGACCCTTTGCTTCTCTCAACTAATGGGGGTGCCTTCATCCCACAAAGCGAGTATCATTCCTTTCTCATCTTTGTAGAACTTCCACATTAGCCAGGGCAGAATCACATACAGATTTGCTGTGTAGAATTTGCTTAATAAACAAGGGGCCACAGCATCCTCATTTGCTAAATGGCAGAACAAATGCACTGGGATGAAATGGCTGGAATAAATTTGGAACTGCTGCTCGGACCAACAAGCTGGTGTGGTCTGTGGTCTGGCCCTGCCCCGTCGCTGGCTTCACTGGCTACTTCCAACCCCATCAGTCTCTTACTCTTCTTCAACCACCAAATTCATTCCCTCCTCAGAAGCTTTAAAATAAGAATTCCCTCTGCCAGGTGCATCCTTCTCTTAACATTTTCAAATAGTTTGCCCCTTCACTTAGTTAAGTTCTTCAGAGAGGTCTTCCTGACTGCTCTAAAATTGCTTTGTTGGGCTGCACCCTGCAGGCCTACAAGGCCTGTGTTTGCTCAGCTTCAAGACCAAAGAAAGAGCCCAGAGTCAGCAACAGAGACATCAGTGGATTAATGGATGGCGGAGCTTACGCATCTGAAGCAAGGTCCTGGAGCGACACCCCACCATGTGTGGCGGAGGGATGGCAGGCAGGACATGGTGGCAGTCTTCACTCCCAAGGGGAAGGAGAGATTGATTGCCGCTTATAGGAGGAACTGAAGTCAGGTTGGCTCATTAGTTACCAGAGAAACCAGCAGAGGGGCACGCCCCTGACCACCCCTTTGATAAGCTTTCACTAGCTGGGGCCTGGGGCAAGTATGTAGGAAGGTCAGTCATGTGTGTAGGGTATAGGTGAAGAGGGCACTGGTCCGGGAGGGGATGTACAGAGAGCAAGAGAACAGCCGTCTCAAGTGGCCTGACCATACAGGACTTAAATTCCCCAGAGCTCTATCCTCTTATTTTATAAAGTATAACTATTATAAAATTAATATTATATCTTATATTAATATAATAATATATAATATAAAATAGCATATTAATATCATAGAATGTTATATATTACATTGTATGCTATATATTAATATAATCTATATATTATATAGACTATGTTAATATATCATATATGTTAATAATTGTATCTTCTGTTGATATAATACTAATATCTTATGTCTCTCTCGCTAGTTTATGAGACTCATGAGAGAAAGGATCTTGCAGCTCTCGCTCCCTGCTGTATTTCCAGGGCTGGAACAGAACCTGGTGCACAGAAGGAACACAATAAAATCGTTGACTGACAAGTGAGAGGGAGATTGACCTCTGAGAGATAGCGGTCTCTAAGATTCCTTCCAAAAGTCTTTTTATTTTATTTTATTTTATTTTATTATTTTTTTTGGCAGTACTTGGGCCTCTCACTGTTGTGGCCTCTCCTGTTGCAGAGCACAGGCTCCGGACGCGCAGGCTCCGGACGCGCAGGCTCAGCGGCCATGGCTCACGGGCCCAGCTGCTCCGCGGCATGTGGGATCCTTCCGGACCGGGGCACGAACCCGTGTCCCCTGCATCGGCAGGCGGACTCTCAACCACTGGGCCACCAGGGAAGCCCAAGTCTTTTTATTTTTTTCACGCTCCCCACAATGCTTTGCACCCAGGAGGTCTTCATATATTTGTAAAGTTAATGATGGCTAAATTCTGGGTATTAAAAAATTTTAATGAAATTTATGAGTTTGCTTTAGCTCTCTGCAAGGCTGTTGCTGTTTCTTTTTATTCTCAAACAGCACATTTCCTCTTGGCTCTGCAGGAAATGCCTTAAGAATTTATCAGAGAGCCTGGTTGAACTGCCTTGCATTCTCTGCCTGTGTAACTGGGCCTGGGAGCCCATGGGTGGGCACTGAGGATAGGAGGGGAGGGGAAGGCAGGTTGTCTGCCTGGGCTTAGCAGGGGTGGCTGGCTATCCATCCAGGTCTCCAACAGCTGGAGCCTAGTGTTTGTCTTAAAATTCATGCCTGTGTCAACACTGCTGCCATGCTTCTCAGACTCTCATTACCATTTTCATTATCTTCCCTGCTTTACATAAACACTTGACCTTTTCTGACCTATCTCGATCTATAAATCCACCCTGAGTGTCTTAGACTGGCTTATCACTCCAGCTGATGCCCAGGTTTGTCAAACTTTAACAAGAGCTTGGCAGCAACCCCTAGTACGATTTCCCTGTTAAACAGATCTTTTCTGAAGTCATGGCACCAAGAGATCACAATGTGGACTTTGGAGACAGCCAGACTTGAGTGGGGACCCTAACTCCCTGACTTTCTAAGTGTGTGATTTGGCCAAATGCAGTCCTCTTCTCATTCCGGTTCTTGTCAAAAGGTAACATGTAAAAACATGATTCTTATGCAAGCACATAGTGAACTCATGTAAAAGGTTTCTTTAACTCATTGTGACAGTTAATTTGACTGGATCATGGGATACCCAGATATTTGGTTAAATATTATTTCTGGGTGTGTCTGTGAGGGTGTTTCCAAAACAGACTAGCAGACTGATTTGTTTATTTATTTATTTATTTTGGCTGTGCCGGGTCTTAGCTGTGGCATGTGGGATCTTTTAGTTGCAGCATGCGGACTTAGTTGCAGCATGTGGACTTAGTTGCAGCATGTGGGCTTCTTAGTTGTGCATGCTGGCTTCTTAGTTGCGGCTGTGAACTCTTAGTTGCAGTATGCATGTGGGATCTAGTTCCCTAACCAGGGATCGAACCCAGGCCCCCTGCATTGGGAGTGCAGAGTCTTACCCACTGGACCACCAGGAAAGTCCCTAGACTAGCATTTGAATTGGCTGATCAGCGGTCCCCAACCTTTTTGGCACGAGGGACCGGTTTCGTAGAAGACAATTTTTCCATGGACCAGACGGCATTGGGGGAGATGGTTCAGGCGGCAATGTGAGAGATGGGGAGCGACGGGGGGCGATGGGTTGATATGGGAAGCGATGGGGGGCGATGGGGGGTGATGGGGAGCGATGGGGAGTGATGGAGAGCGATGGGGGCGATGGGGGCCGATGGGGGCCGTTGGGGAGCTATGGGGGCGTTGGGGGACGATGGCGGGCAATGGGGAGCGATGGGGAGCGATGGGGAGTGATGGGGAGCGATGGGGAGTGATGGGAGCGATGGGGGGCGTTGGGGAGCGGCAGATGAAGCTTGGTTCCCTCACCCGCACGCCGCTCACCTCCTGTTGTGCGGCTGGGTTCCTAACAGGCCGTGGACCAGTACCGGTCAGTGGCCCGGGGGTTGGGGACCCCTGCGGTAGATTGAATAAAGAAGATGGGCTTTCGCAAAGTGGCTGGGCTTCTTGCAATCCACTGAGGGCTTGAATAGTACAAAAGTTGGAGGAAGAGAGGATTCAGTCTCTCTCTCTACCTGACTAGTTGAGTTGGGACAGTGATATTTTCTTGCCCTTGGCACTCTGGTTCTCAGGGCTTCAGACTAGGACTGGAATCTACACCATTGACTCTCCAACCTCTTAGGCCTTCAAACTACATCATCAGCTTTCTTGAGTCTCAAGTCTGAAGATGACAGGGTGTTGGACTTCTCAGCCTCTAAAGTCATGTGAGCCAATTTTTTATAATAAATCTCATTCTCTCTCTCTCTATGTATATATATTCCATGGGCTCTGTTTTTCTGGAGAACCCTGGTTAATACATTCATTAAGAAGGGAACCTACAGGATGGTAAAGATGGTTCAAAGAGCATTCAAAAACAGTTACTTATTCAAGTTATTTAGAAACAGGTATTTAGTCTGTCAGGGAAAGAATGCTGAAATAAAACTGCTATATTAGATATAAAACTACAGAATGTTCTACCGGGCAACAAATCTTCAATCTTTGGGGCTATTTTTTCTTAGGACAGAAATAAATTACATCTCTACTGAACAAAATTATTTTCAGCTTATCAATCTTTTCTCAAGCTAAGATAGAACTTTGCACAGTCTAGGCCTTGATTAATAGCACATGAAACAAAGATATTTTTCATTAGACAATGCCCCAATATGATATTAAAGGATATGCAACATTCTTTGCCTTTTTCCAAATTTTGAATAGTTTTTCTTAACAGTTTTCTCATATAAAATAGGGTACTGCAAGACAAATTGCAGAGTATAGAGGAGATAATATATCAAGCCACAGATTAAAGAAAGGCCCTTCTTTCTTAGTCAACTAAACTAATAGTTTACCAAGCTATTGTCAGTCATTAATTTGTTTTCATGTATCAACATTGAGCAGAGAGGTCTCCTTCCTCCAATCTTCAAGGCTCTGAAGATCCCAACCTCCCCTCTTTGTTTGTCTAGCCCTAAGGGTTGGGAGCTGCTTCCTGCTATTATTGTCTCTGAGTTACCTCAGTGTTCTCTTTTAGCTTTATCCTTCCTTCAACATTTGTTTAATTCACTATATTATATTCTCTGTTGAAATAATGAATATTTTTTTGTGTGTTTTTGACTTGACCCTTACTGTTACGGGTGGAGAAGGGGTCCATATTTCCTCAACTTCCTGGTGATCAGGAAGTGTCTGAATAAAAACATAATATAATTCCTAAAATTACGTTAATTATTAAGTTCAAAACTGTTACTAGTACTACAAAACATTTGCTGAATTTTTCCCACAAACAACACACTCTCAAAGTACTTTGCATACATTATCTCATTTAATGCTCAGAGCAATCTTACAAGCTATTTTAATACTCTGATCTTCACTTTAAAGATGGAGAAACTGAAGTCCAGAGAGGCTAAGTATCTCCCCCAAGATCCCACTAGCAAATGTGGGTCGGGCATTCAAACCCAGGCTGTTTGCATTCACTCTCCTTCGTAAATTGTAACACATGAGTCATGGGTCCTATTTGTGTTGTGACAGTGTAAAAAGGGCAGGCTTTTCACTAAGATGAAAAATAAAGAAAAACCTAAACATGGCAAGAGCTTTCAACAAAAATCATTGGGAACCCAGGGATAGAAGACACATGTCCTTGCATGGAGGGATTGTTCAGTACCACGGACAGTGGCTGTGGTGCTCCTTAGACTTAGGCCCCTAAGACAATGCAAAATATGGTATTATTTCTTACTACACAGACTGTCCTGTATTACTTTGCAGGTTGTGCTCTGCATAGGGGTGTCTCCCTAAGGGGGTGAGGGTGGGTTCTGATTGCCAAGCTGTGCAACCCAATGCAGGGATGTGACTCCCCTGAAGAAGGAGCACCTTTTAAACGTTCTTTCATAGAAGCCCTATGGGTTATTAGTGGCCCTGTTACTGCAGGTCATGGTCAAAAGTTTGGAAACAATTCTAAGGTTCAGAAGCTGTGAGCCGGAGTAAGACCCAGGCAAGATGAATTTGGGTGAGGAAAGGAGGGAGTGATAATATGGGGAATACAGAAGGCAAATTTCAGAGAAAGTCTTGGAAAGCATGAGGGTGTTCAGTGCTTGAGGAGAAAGGAGGATAAAGAAGAGAAGAGGCTGCTTAGTGGAAGCAAATTTCTCAGATCTGATGATTTTCCCTAAGTCTGGCCCTAACCTTAGAGTTGAGACAGCAAAGGGAGACAAGGATTTGCAATCAGAGACGTGAGTTAAATTCCTGGCTCCACAATTGCTAGACTTTGAACTTGAAGACAGAAGTTGCATTTAATTCATCTTTGTGTCCTTAGCTCTGAGCACCATATGCAAGGAGATTGCATATTGAGCTGAACTATGTACAGATTCTATTCAATCTTGGACCAGTCCCTCCAGAAATGTCTGGGACTGTTTCCTCACGTGCAAAATAGGGTCCTGTTTTCTTGAAAGAGTTATTGTGAGTGTCAGATGAAATAATCAAGTTGTTTGTTGTATAGTTTTAATGATGCAAATTGACTGGTCTCTGTTTTAATCTATGCAGAGTAGAATATACTATAGAATCCAGAGGAAAGTGTTTTGGGAAATGGTAACAGATTTAAAAAACAGATTTCATACAAATGCTGTATGACAAACCAGAATTCTATAAGAAAAGAGGATTCATGAGGTATTTTTATAATTAAAATGGTATAAACATTCCACTTTAGAGACACTTTGTTCACCTTAGTAAATGCAACCTTTACATCTCCAGAGGGAAAGTTGTCTCCTCCTAAATGTTTGATTTGTTTAAAAATCACTAGTTGAGGGCTTCCCTGGTGGCGCAGTGGTTGAAAGTCCACCTGCCGATGCAGGGGACACGGGTTCGTGCCCCGGTCCGGGAAGATCCCACATACCGCGGAGCGGCTGGGCCCGTGAGCCATGGCTGCTGAGCCTGCGCGTCCGGAACCTGTGCTCCGCAACAGGAGAGCCCGCAACAGTGAGAGGCCCGCGTATCGAAAAAAAAAAAAAGCACTAGTTGACACTTCCTTAAATCCAGCATTCAAAACAAACCCACCAGGCAAACTCCACCAAGTGCTGCAAACCCCTTGATCTCCAAATTCAAGCCAAGATATTAAGAAGATGCAGAAATTATTTCAAAACTATGTATTAATGGTGAGACTATGGCAGATGATAAGGAAATAAAAAGGGAGAGAGGGAAATGGAGAGAGTCAAGAAAAAGATCAAAAGCGTCCCAAGCGCAAGCAAATTTAGGAGATCTTCCATATCAGTACACCTGCTGTTTAAGACTAAAATATCCACTTTGAGGCTTTAAATAGATGAGCGCCAAAGTGAAGAAACTGATGTCACTCTGGAAAACATTGATCCATTAGGGTGATTTTTTTCAAAACGTTTTTTCCAAAGATGTAAATGTTATTTGTTTCAAATGAGGAAAGGAACAACACCGGTCTCATTCACATTTCCCAGCTATTCTTTTTTTTTTTTAAAATCTTTATTGGAGTATACTTGCTTTACAATGGTGTGTTAGTTTCTGCTCTATAACAAAGTAAATCAGCTTTACATATACATATGTCCCCATATCTCTTCCCTCTTGCATCTCCCTCCCTCCCACCCTCCCTACCCCACCCCTCTAGGTGGTCACAAAGCACCGAGCTGATCTCCCTGTGCTATGTGGCTGCTTCCCACTAGCTATATATTTTACGTTTGGTAGTGTATATATGTCCATGCCACTCTCTCACTTTGTCCCAGCTTACCCTTCCCCCTCCCCGTGTCCTCATGTCCATTCTCTACGTCTGCATCTTTATTCCTGTCCTGTCCCTATGTTCTTCAGAACCCTTTTTTTTTAATTTTTAGAATCCATATATATGTGTTAGCATACGGTATTTGTTTTTCTCTTTCTGACGTACTTCACTCTGTATGGCAGTCTCTAGGTCCATCCACCTCACTACAAATAACTCAATTTTGTTTCTTTTTATGGCTGAGTAATATTCCATTGTATATATGTGCCACATCTTCTTTATCCATTCATCTGTTGATGAACATTTATGTTGTTTCCATGTCCTGGCTATTGTAAATAGAGCTGCAATGAACATTGTGGTACATGACTGTTTTTTTTTTGTTTTTTTTGTGGTACGTGGGTCTCTCACTGTTGTGGCCTCTCCCGTTGCGGAGCACAGGCTCCGGACACAAAGGCTCAGCGGCCATGGCTCACAGGCCTAGCCGCTCTGCGTCATGTGGGATCTTCCCGGACCGGGACACAAACCCGTATCCCCTGCATTGGCAGGCGGACTCTCTGTGCCACCAGGGAAGCCCCATGACTCTTTTTGAATTATGGTTTCTCAGGGTATATGCCCAGTAGTGGGATTCCTGGGTCGTATGGTAGTTCTATTTTTAGTTTTTTAAGGAACCGCCATACTGTTCTCCGTAGTGGCTGTATCAATTTACATTCCCACCAACAGTGTAGGAGGGTTCCCTTTTCTCCACACCTTCTCCAGCATTTATTCTTTGTAGATTTTTTGATGATGGCCATTCTAACTGGTGTGAGATGATATCTCATTGTAGTTTTGATTTGCATTTCTCTAATGATTAGTGATGTTGAGCATCCTTTCATGTGTTTGTTGGCAATCTGTATATCTGCTTTGGAGAAATGTTTATTTAGGTCTTCTGCCCATTTTTGGATTGGGTTTTTTGTTTTTTTGATATTGAGCTGCATGAGCTGCCTGTATATTTTGGAGATTAATCCTTTGTCAGTTGCTTCATTTGCAAATATTTTCTCCCATTCTGAGGGTTGTCTTTTGGTCTTGTTTATGGTTTCCTTTGCTGTGCAAAAGCTTGTAAGTTTCATTAGGTCCCATTTGTTTATTTTTGATTTTATTTCCATTTCTCTAGGAGGTGGGTCAAAAAGGATCTTGCTGTAATTTATGTCAGAGAGTGTTCTGCCTAGGTTTTCCTCTTAAGAGTTTTATAGTGTCTGGCCTTATGCTTAGGACTTTAATCCATTTTGAGTTTATTTTTGTGTATGGTGTTAGGGAGTGTTCTAATTTCATTCTTTAACACGTAGCTGTCCAGTTTTCCCAGCACCACTTATTGAAGAGGCTGTCTTTTCTCCATTGTATATTCTTGCCCCCTTTATCAAAGATAAGGTGACCATATGTGCGTGGGTTTATCTCTGGGCTTTCTATCCTGTTCCATTGATCTATATTTCTGTTTTTGTGCCAGTACCATACTGCCTTGATCACTGTAGCTTTGTAGTATAGTCTGAAATCAGGGAGCCTGATTCCTACAGCTCCGTTTTTCTTTCTCAAGATTGCTTTGGCTATTCCAGGTCTTTTGAGTTTCCATACAAATTGTGAAATTTTTTGTTCTAGTTCTGTGAAACATGACATTGGTAGTTTGATAGGGATTGCGTTGAATATGTAGATTGCTTTGGGTAGAATAGCCATTTTCACAATGTTGATTCCTCCAATCAAAGAACATGGTATATCTCTCCATCTGTTTGTATCATCTTTAATTTCTTTTATCAGTGTCATAGTTTTCTGCATACAGGTCTTTTGTCTCCTTAGGTAGGTTTATTCCTAGGCATTTTATTCTTTTTGTTGCAATGGTAAATGGGAGTGTTTCCTTAATTTTTCTTTCAGATTTTTCATCATTAGTGTATAGGAATGCAAGAGATTCCTGTGCATTAATTTTGTATCCTGCAACCCTACTAAATTCATTGATTAGCTCTAGTAGTTATCTGGTAGCATCTTTAGGATTCTGCATGTATAGTATCATGTCATCTGCAAAGAGTGACAGCTTTACTTCTTCTTTTCCAATTTTGATTCATTTTATTTCTCTTTCTTCTCTGATTGCTGTGACTAAAACTTCCCAAACTATGTTGAATAATAATGGCGAGACTGGACAACCTTGTCTTGTTCCTGATCTTAGTGGAAATGGTTTCAGTTTTTCACCATTGAGAATGATGTTGACTGTGGGTTTGTCATATATGGCCTTTATTATGTTGAGGTAAGTTCCCTCTATGCGTGCTTTCTGGAGGGTTTTTATCATAAATGGGTGTTGAAGTTTGTTGAAAGCTTTTTCTGCATCTATTGAGATTATCATATGGTTTTTATTATTTAATTTGTTAATATGGTGTATCACACTGATTGATTTGCGTATATTGAAGAATCCTTGCATTCCTGGGATAAACACCACTTGGTCATGGTGTATGATCCTTTTAATGTGCTGTTAGATTCTGTTTGCTAGTGTTTTGTTGAGGATTTTTGCATCTATGTTCATCAGTGATATTGGCCTGTAGTTTTCTTTTTCTGTGACATCTTTGTCTGGTTTTGGTATCAGGGTGATGGTGGCCTCATACAACAAGTTTGGGAGTGTTCCTCCCTCTGCTATATTTTGGAAAAGCTTGAGAAGGATAGTTGTTAGCTCTTCTCTAAATGTTTGATAGAATTCACCTGTGAAGCCATCTGGTCCTGGGCTTTTGTTTGTTGGAAGATTTTTAATCACAGTTTCAATTTCAGTGCTTGTGATTGGTCTGTTTATAGTTTCTATTTCTTCCTGGTTCCGTCTCAGAAGGTTGTGCTTTTCTAAGAATTTGTCCATTTCTTCCAAGTTATCCATTTTATTGGCATATATATAGTTGCTTGTAGTAATCTCTCATGATCCTTTTTATTTCTGCAGTGTCAGTTGTTACTTCTCCTTTTTCCTTTCTAATTCTGTTGATTTGAATCTTCTCCCTTTTTTTCTTGATTAGTCTGGCTAAAGGTTTACCAATTTTGTTTATCTTCTCAAAGAAACAGCTTTTAGTTTTATTGATCTTTGCTATCATTTCCTTCATTTCTTTTTCATTTATTTCTGATCTGATCTTTATGATTTCTTTTCTTCTTCTAACTTTGGGGTTATTTTGTTCTTCTTTCTCTATTTGCTTTAGGTGTAAGGTTAGGTTGTTTATTTGAGATTTTTCTTGTTTTTTGAGGTAAGATTGTATTGCTATAAACTTCCCTCTTAAAACTGCTTTTGCTGCATCCCATAGGTTTTGGGTCATCGTGTTTACATTGTCATTTGTTTCTAGGTATTTTTGATTTCCTCTCTGAGTTCTTCAGTGTTCTGTTGGTTATTTATTAGTGTATTGTTTAGCCTCCATGTGTTTGCATTTTTTACAGATATTTTTTCCTGTAATTAATATCTATTCTCATAGCATTGTGGACAGAAAAGATACTTGATACGATTTCAATTTTCTTAAATTTACCAAGGCTTGATTTGTGACCCAAGATATGATCTATCCTGGAGAATGTTCCATGAGCACTTGAGAGGAGAGTGTATTCTGTTGTTTTTGGATGGAATATCCTATAAATATCAATTAAGTCCATCTTGTTAATGTATCATTTAAAGCTTGTGTTTCCTTATTTATTTTCATTTTGGATGATCTGTCCATTGGTGAAAGTGGGGTGTTAAAGTCCCCTACGATTATTGTGTTACTCTCGACTTCCTCTTTTATGGCTGTTAACATTTGCCTTATGTATCGAGGTGTTCCTGTGTTGGGTGCCTAAATATTTACAATTGTTATATCTTCTTCTTGGATTGATCCCTTGCTCATTATGTAGTGTCCTTTTGTCTCTTGTAATAGTCTTTATTTTAAAGTCTACTTTGTCTGATATGAGAATTGCTACTCTAGCTTTCTTTTGATTTCCATCCCCTCACTTTCAGTCTGTATGTGTCCCTAGGTCTGAAGTGGTCTCTTGTAGACAGCATATATACAGATATATACAGCATATATACAGATTTTGTTTTTGTATCCATTCAGCCAGTCTACATCTCTTGGTTGGAGCATGTAATCCATTTACATTTGAGGTAGTTATCAATATGTATGTTCCTATTACCATTTTCTTAATTGTTTTGAGTTTGTTATTGTAGGTCTTTTCCTTCTCTTGTGTTTCCTGCCTAGAGAAGTGCCTTTGTTGTACAGATGGTTTGATAGTGCTGAATTCTCTTAGTTTTTGTTTCTCTGTAAAGGTTTTAATTTCTCTGTCAAATCTGAATGAGATCTTTGCTGGGTAGAGTAATCTTGGTTGTAGGTTTTTCCCTTTCATCATTTTAAATATGTCCTGCCACTCCCTTCTGGCTTGCAGA
The DNA here is from genome assembly GCF_059928025.1 of Delphinapterus leucas. Lineage (NCBI taxonomy): Eukaryota > Metazoa > Chordata > Mammalia > Artiodactyla > Monodontidae > Delphinapterus > Delphinapterus leucas. The sequence goes on from NC_143130.1 coordinate 166,764,304, forward strand.
GCTTCTGCTGAAAGATCTGCTGTTAACCTTATGGGGATTCCCTTGTATGTTAATTTTTGCTTTTCACTTGCTTCTTTTAATATTTTTCCTTTGTATTTAATTTTTGATAGTTTGATTAATATGTGTCTTGGCGTGTTTCTCCTTGGATTTATCCTGTATGGGACTCTCTGTGGTTCCTGGACTTGATTGACTATTTCCTTTCCCATATTAGGAAGTTTTCAACTATAATCTCTTCAAATATTTTCTCAGTCCCTTTCTTTTTCTCTTCTTCTTCTGGGACTGCTATAATTCGAATGTTGGACATTTAATGTTGTCTCAGTGGTCTCTGAGGCTGTCTTCAATTCTTTTTTCTTTATTCTGCTCTGCAGTAGTTATTTCCACTATTTTATCTTCCAGGTCACTTATCCATCTTATCCATTCTTCTGCCTCAGTTATTCTGCTATTGATCCTTTCTAGAGAATTTTTCATTTCATTTATTGTGTTGTTCATCATCGTTTGTTTGCTCTTTAGTTCTTCTAGGTCCTTGTTAAACGTTTCTTGTATTTTCTCCATTCTATTTCCAAGATTTTGGATCATATTTACTGTCATTACTCTGAATTCTTTTTCAGGTAGGCTGCCTATTTCCTCTCATTATTTTGGTCTGATGGGTTTTACCTTGCTCCTTCATCTGCTGTGTATTTCTCTGTCTTCTCATTTTGCTTAACTTACTGTGTTTGGGGTCTCCTTTTCACAAGGTGCAGGTTCGTAGTTCCCATTGTTTTTGCTGTCTGCCCCCAGTGGTAAAGTTGGTTCAGTGGGTTGTGTAGGCTTCCTAGTGAAGGGGGCTAGTGACTGTGTTCTGGTGGATGAGGCTGGATCTTGTCTTTCTGGTGGGCAGCACCGAGTCCAGAGGTGTGTTTTGGGGTGTCTGTGAACTTATGATTTTAGGCAGCCTCTGTGCTAATGGATGGGGTTGTGTTCCCATCCTGCTGGTTGTTTGGCATAGGGTGTCCAGCACTGTAGCTTGCTGGTCGTTGAGTGGAGCTGGGTCTTAGCATTGAGTTGGAGAACTCTGGGTGAGCTTTTGCCGTTTGATATTACGTGGAGCTGGGAGCTCTCTGGTGGACCAATATCCTGATATCGGCTCTCCCACCTCAGAGGCTCAGGCCTGGCACCCGGCTGGAGCACAAAGACCCTGTCAGCCACATGGCTCAGAAGAAAAGGGAGAAAATAAATAAATAAATAAAATAAAGTTATTAAAATAAATAATAAAAAATTTTTATTAAAAATAAAAAAATTAATATGTAATTTAAAAAACTAAAAAAAAAAAAAAAGAAGAGAGCAAGCAAACCAAAAAACCAATCCAGCAATGATAACAAGCACTAAAAACTATACTAAAAACAAACAAACAAAGAAAAATGGACAGACAACTCTAGGACAAATGGTAAAAGCAAAAATATACAGACAAAATCACACAAAGAAACATACACACTCAGAAAAAGAGTAAAAGGGAAAATATATATATACATATAAAAGGAAAAGAACAACCAAATCAATAAACAAATCTACCAATGTTAATAAGCTCTAAATAGTAAACTAAGATAAACATAAAACCAGAAACAAATTAGATGCAGAAAGCAAACCCTAAGTCTACAGTTGTTCTCAAAGTCCACCTCCTCAATTTGGGATGATTCGTTGTCTATTCATGTATTCCACAGATGCAGGGTACATCAAGTTGATTGTGGAGCTTTAATCCGCTGCTCCTGAGGCTGCTGGGAGAGATTTCCCTTTCTATTCTTTGTTCTCACACCTTCCGGGGGCTCACCTTTGGATTTGGCCCCGCCTCTGCGTGTAGGTCGCCTGAGGGCGTCTGTTCTTCGCTCAGACAGGATAGGGTTAAAGGAGCCGCTGATTCGGGGGTCTGGCTCACTCAGGCCGGGGGGAGGGAGGGGTCCGGATGCGGGGGCGAGCCTGCAGCGGCAGAGGCAGCGTGCCGTTGCACCAGCCTGAGGCCTGCTGTGCGTTCTCCAGAGGAAGTTGTCCCTGGATCACGGGACCCTGGCAGTGGCGGGCTGCACAGACTCCCGGGAGGGGAGTTGTGGATCGTGACCTGTTCTTGCACACAGGCTTCTTGGTGGCGGCAGCAGCGACCTTAGCAGCTCGCACCCGTCTCTGGAGCTCCTTTAAGCGGCGCTCTGAATCCCCTCTCCTCGCACACCCCGAAACAATGGTGTCTTGCCTTTTCGGCAGCTCCTGACCTTTTCCCCGGACTCCCTCCCGGCCAGCTGTGGCACACTAGCCCCTTCAGGCTGTGTTCACGCCGCCAACCCCAGTCCTCTCCGTGGGATCCTACCGAAGCCCGAGCCTCAGCTCCCAGCCCCCGCCTGCCCCGGTGGGTGAGCAGACAAGCCTCTTGGGCTGGTGAGTGCTGGTCGGCCCTGATCCTCTGCGCGGGAACCTCTCCGCTTTGCCCTCTGCACCCCGTTGTTGCACTCTCCTCCGTGGCTCCGAAGCTTCCCCCTCGCATCCGCCCCCCCTCCGCCAGTGAAGAGGCTTCCTAGTGTGTGGAAACTTTTCCTCCTTCACGGCTCCCTCCCAGAGGTGCAAGTCCCATTCTGCCAGCGTTCAGTAGGTGTTCTGTAGGAGTTGTTCCACATGTAGATGTATTTTTGATGTATTTTTGGGGAGGAAGGTGATCTCCACGTCTTACTCCTCCGCTATCTTGAAGGTCCCCCCCCCCGGCCAAGCTATTCTTTCTACAGCATAAATTAATGATCTCGCGGCTTGCACTGACAGATACTCAGAGGTGTTTAATCAGCTGTCTCTGACAAAACATGGTATTTTTTAGGCTGGCACATTTACAAATAAAGAAAAAACAGCCTGTAATATTTCATAAAGTGGAGCCATGCTTCAGCTCCGTTTGATGAAATGACATTACCTTGAGCACTTGCTCATGAATGCATAAATAGGGCACAGCTTGGGAAGTTCAGGTACGTGCAGAGCATAAATATTGGATGGGATACATTAGCCAGGGCCCACAAGGAAGGACATTTCAACCTTCCTACGCCAGGTAAAAGGAGGAAGGGGACAATGGTATAGCCAAGGCAAAAGCTCACCTATTGGCTTCCAATGAATCTAGGTCATGCAGAGAGAAAGCCTGCAGCCCAGCAGAAGAAGCAGGGGTGGGGGAATGGAGGTAATGGAGGTAGACATTTCGTCGAGCGGGGGACCATCTGTGCACACAAGAGACAGATAATTGTTATCTGGCCTGATTGCTGCCTCCTTGGAAGCAGAAGGATGAAAATGCTAGAATGCATAATGTCTCCTTGAGTTGCACCTAGATATTATTGGCAGTCTGTGCGCAAATGCAGCAATTACTGAAAATGCCCACTGTGTGTCAGGGCTGCAGATACAAAGGCAATGAAGATACTCCTGCCCTGGAGGGGCTGGCTCACAGTCTCAGTGGGGAGGAGCACAGTTGGGACCTTTGGTGGCAACAGAACCCAGTTCTGGAGAAGCCAAACAGAAAAAGGATTTATTAAAAGGACATTGGGGGGCTTGCAGAATGGGGCACAGAATAGGACCAAAGCTTGAAAGCATGCCCCAGCTTGTACCACTGGTACCACTGACACGAGACCCCAGCTGTGGCCTCTGGAACAGCTGCCACTGCTGCAGCCACCCTCATCAGCATGGGGTCCCCAGGGGCTCTGTCTCTTATGAGTCAAGCCTGGGAAGGGTATCTGATTGGAGAAGACAAGTCAGGAGCCCTTGTTTTAGTGAAAGGAAGCTGGGAGAGTGGGTATCTGGTGTTTTCTGTTTTGATAGTGGGAAGTAGGCTTATAAGAAGTGGGGGAGGGCCCAAGTGTAGGAAGGAGGTTCGGATGCTAGGTGGTCAAAAAGAAAGACAAACGTCCACTGCAGGCCAATACAATATGTATTTCAGAATATTATGGCAAGTGCTCAATACAGCCATGAACAGAGAATTTTAGGAGCACTAAGCAGGGACAAAGGGAACTTAGGCCAGGTGATGCTGAAAGAAGCCTTCCTGAAGGGAGCAATGCAGAGTCTGAGCGAGGAGTAAGAGTGACCCCAAGAATACAGCAGGGAGGGGTCCGTAGACAGGGAAGAGCACAAGAGGTTCAGTTTCCAGGGTGGAAAGGCTGTGGTGGAGATTGATGAGCTGGTGTCTTACAAAGGAGCAGACAGGGGACATTGTATGCCCTGGTGGGAACTCAAAGGTATGATGAAAATTTGCACTTCAGAAGTACAATATTGGCAGCAGTATGGGTGGGGGAGGGTTGAGGCAGGGAGGGCAGCAGGAAGCTGCTGCTATTGCTAAATGTGAGGAGTAAAGGCCTGAGCTAGCATGGAAAGGACCGGGTGGATTGGGGAAATATCTGTGAAGCCAAAGAGGAATAACGATTCTTGAGGAGCTGTGGGAGATGAGGGGGGTCCATGACAGTTCCTAAGTCCAGTTCCAGTCTGGGTGTTTGGGGAAGTGGTGTTGCCATTGGCCAACAGAGAGAAGAAGCAGAGGAAGACGAGGCAGTTTGCGAAAGGGGACAGAATAAGCTCGGGTGTGGACAGGCTGAGTGGGAGGTGCCTGTAGGGTATCTAAGATGTGAAGCCAGCAGTTGGACACATGAGTCAGATTCAGGAGAAAGATCAGAGTGAAGGTATGATTTGACCTGTCACCCTGGTGGTCAAGACTACAAGGGGGCCACTGGCTTGTCCAAGTCAAACACGTGGAGGGGAAGGACAGGAATGAAATCCTGGAGAGCAGACACCCATGTTTAAGGAGTGGATACTGGAAAACAGCTGAGGAAGGAGCCGGAACGTAAGCTAGAGAGGCGGACCATTCCAATGCTCTCTTGTTCCTGGTCTAACTTAGAGCTGAGCAGGAACTGATGGGAAACGTCCCTTTGGGGACTGGAACCACGGAGGCAGTGAACAGCCCTAGCAAAAGCAGTTCCCGCAGAATGGTGACAGTGAGAGCCAGATTCCAGGGGGCTGTGGAGGAAATGGGAATTGAAGAAATGGAGACAACGAGCATTAGCTGCTTCTGTAAGAATCTTGGCAGAGAAACAGTGGAGAGAGAAAGGGCTGTGGCTAGGAGGGACAGAGGGGTCACAGAGGTTCTCTTTAAGGGTGTGAAGGATGTAAGGGGACAGCATTTACAGGTGCAGGGACCCCAGCCAGTAGAAAGAGGTCATGTAGAGATTTAGAAGAGAGAGAGCACACTTGCTGGAGCAAAGTCATGAATAAATGAAGGGAAGTACTGGGGGGCAGGGGAATTCACCTTCGCAAACAGAGGTACATCTCAACCTCTGAGGCTGGTGAGGATGAGGCAATAAAGGGTACCGATAAAGATAAATGTGTAGGTCTTCCCTGGTGGCACAGTGGTTGAGAGTCCGCCTGCCGATGCAGGGGACGCGGGTTCGTGCCCCGGTCCGCGGAGCGGCTGGGCCCGTGAGCCATGGCCGCTGAGCCTGCGCGTCCGGAGCCTGTGCTCCGCAACGGGAGAGGCCACAACAGTGAGAGGCCCGCGTACCGAAAAGAAAAAAAAAATGTGTAGGTGAGTAGGTTATCCAGGCAGAGGCTAAGCTGCTATAACAAAGGGACTACAGAATTTAGTGGCTCAAACAAGATAGAACTTTATTTTTCTCTCGTGTGACAGTCCAGGAAGAGTAGGCAGACCCTGCCCCACGAAATCACCCAGAGACGCAGGCCAGCAAGGCAGTGCTGCCGTCCTCAACATTAGCTTCCAAGGTCTTTCCCAGCCCACGGGAAGAAAAGGGATGAGCCAGTCTATGATGAGATCTTTAAGAAAATGACTTGCACACACCACGTTTGCTTATCTCCTGTTAAAAAGAACTTAGACACAGGGCCACACCGACCTGCAGAGAGGCTGGGAAACGTAGTCTCTAGTTGAGCAGCTATATGCCCTGGAAAATGGATTTGAGGGGACGACAGTCGGAGAGGAGGAAATTTAGGTATTTCATGATTAAAAGCCTCAGATTTTCTCCCTGAGTTGGCTAGGAGGAGAGAATAGGGATGGATAGGGGATGTGAGGAGAGTGGTGAAAGCGTGGCCATAGCCAGTGAGGGAGATGGAGGAACGACTAACATAGGAGTCGCCCTAACATCCCACTTGGCTGGCATGGTGCCAGGTGGAGGTGCCTGTCTCTGTCACTGCAGCTTCGACAGAGGGCAGGTCATAATCTAGATGTGGGGGGTTGACAGCAAGGACTAGAATAGAATTCCATAGAATCCCAGCTGGAAATAGAATTCTAGGTCAGTGCGGCACTGAGACCCCATAACAGACTGTACAGTGGGCAGGTACCATGCCTAGGGGTATGCTAGTGTATGTCTAGTGGGATTAATAGTGTACAGGCTAAAATTCTAGGCTAGAGGGAGAAGCAGGTGGCGATAGGGATGGGTTTGAGGAAATGGAGTCATCGAGCAACTAGGGGTCTCTTGGAGGTCGAGGAGTGCACATTTTAGAGAGAGGGTTCTGAGAAGGGGAAAGACAAGAGACTGTGTTCAGAGTGTGGGATTCTAAAGTTTTAGACTTTGAAAGCAGTTCAAGGAATACCAAGGGCTGGGGGAGGGGGAGAGTGGCTTAAGTGGAGGGAAGTGGAGGTTATTAAGGTTGAGGCCAACTGGGATGACAGGGTATTGGGTGGTTAGTGTCATTCAGGATGATGGCATGGAAACGAAGAGGGAGATTCAGGTGCCAAGAGACTGAAGAATTGGGGGAGCAGCCAGGAAGCCCGCAGGAGTCGGGTATCATTTTTCCAGAAAACTATGCTTCTGTGTGTACAGTAAACACAGGGCAATTTTTAAAATTATAGACAAATCATTCTGATGTTTCAAAACGAGTGGCAAACATACTATGTGTGAGCCCTGGAGCCTCCTCCGTTCCTTACGTGTTCCTTTTGAATTATGGCAGCAATGGCAAGTGGTTTTTGTCTTGTGTGCCCACTTGGATCATTTCAGTGGCTGCTGGAAAGGACACTAGGGTGCTTGCAGGCTCAGTGAGAAAAGTACTGAAGTTGATTAACAAAGTCTGTTTTGCATATAAGCATGGAGAGTGGAACAATGGAAGACAGAAAGATGAGCAAGCTCTTGAAAGCAAGCAAGCAGAGTACTGGAAGATTGGCCACACCACCTGGTCCAGAGGCACCTCCTAAGTGCTGCCCCCACCATGTTCTCTGCTTCCCAGAATGTTTGTATCTCAGGGATATTTGTAAACAACATTAAACTGCTTCTTAAACCTCTGCCTGCCTTCTCCTGGCATGACTTCTCCTGGCATGACTGGGCTAAAATATTCAGCAACGTGGATCTTAAAGGAAAAAAGTGAAAATAATCACATTATAGATTCAGCTAGATGTCTACTGCAAGAATGAATGAATCCTTTGCAGATACTCTGTGCCCCTATTTGAGTGATCACCAAAGCATTATTCACCCCTTCCCCTTAGAGATGAAACCTCTACCTTTACGGCTGAGAAAGGGAACTTCTGCCCTCAAACATCAGAGCATTTACTTAGGGACTCACCACCCATCCCTGCTGCCATTCCTGCCTCAGGTTACAGAGAAGGGAGGTATTCATCCCCGTCTCTGAAGTCATCCCTCTGCCTAAACTCATGATTCATCCCCTTTGTATTCTGAATTCCTTGAATTGTTCTCTGTTGGTGCCATTGATGAAAACAGAAAATATAAGAGGATGACAAGGTTGGTGGGGAAAAAATTGAGTTCAATTTAGAAGCTGTTGAGTTTGAGGTGTTCATGGGTCATCTATGTGCAGATGTCCACTAAACAATTGGCTATCCTGGAATTTAGGAGGAAGATCACCTAGTGGTCTTCCAGTAAACCTGCTCTCTGAAACAAACAAACAGCCTGATTTTTGGAATTTGCCAATTTCCATGGTGTAAATATGTCTACCATGGCTGATTTCAAGTTATCAATGGCTTAAAAGCTTGCAAATTACTTAAATATTTAATGATCAATCCTTGTGAGTACATTCAAGCCAGCTATAGCATACCACCAGAGTTTGAGAGTAGAGATAGAGATTTTGGAGTCAAAGATGGCAGACAAAATCCAGAAAGTGCTTAAAATGGACAGTATATGGCATAAAAAGAGAAGAGGGTCAAAGGTGCAACTCCTTAGCATCTAGCACCTCTCTTCACCTTCCTCCTGGGGCAAAAAAACAACCTCTATGTCAAAAGAATGAGAATAATTGCACGGGGTCTTGTATTCAGTATACAGAATCCTAGAGTCTGAAACCCATAGAATTTGGGCTCATAGGGGGAAAAAAATGGTTACTCTATGAGAATGAAAGTTCTAAAAGCCGACATCAAAGACAGAATGGCAGGGCTTCCCTGGTGGCACAGTGGTTGAGAGTCCGCCTGCCGATGCAGGGGACATGGGTTCGTGCCTCGGTCCGGGAAGATCCCACATGCCGCGGAGTGGCTGGGCCCGTGAGCCATGGCCGCTGAGCCTGCGCGTCCGGAGCCTGTGCTCCGCAACGGGAGAGGCCACAACAGTGGGAGGCCTGCGTACCGCAAAAAAAAAAAAAAAAGGCAGAATGACAGCCACCTGCAAAAGATTCCCCAACTCGAGGCACAATCTGTGAATGTACTGTCCAGGAGGTCTGTAAACAACCAGTCCAAGTTGGGGGGCCTGGGAGCATGCTCAGGACCTACATGTCATTGGAGCAGGCTGCCACTCAACAGCTAGATGGTAGCTGGGCAGGGTCCCCACAAGGTCCAGAACAGAGCACACTGAGGAAAGGAGCTTTGTCAGTTGTCCAGCACTGGCTGGTCAGCACCCACATCTTTATCCCTGCAATGGAGATAGTGACTTTGGGGTATAAAATGGCTTATCATCATTCCCCATAAAGGTCAACTGATACTCTGCATGGATTTGCACATGTACCGTGCTTCTGTGCATACTCTCAGGGTTCCCTGCAGTGGAAAAGATGCTGCAGGATTTAAACGTTCTAGACTATCTGGTCGACATATTCCTTATCTTCAGCCCTCCAGTTTGTCAGTTGGTCCAGCATCTTGTGGGCGATGTGGAATCAGTTCTGCCTGAGTTTAATAAACTCTGGATTAACTATCACCACCATCGTTATGACTTCTACTTCAGCTAGGCATTCGCCTATCCCAGGTGGTACCAGGCACTGGGCCACGCACTTGGCCCATATCTAATCTCAGTTTACCCTTAGGACAACCTTACCAGATCGGAACTGCTAACCCCATTTACAGATTAGGAAAGCGAGGCTCAGAGAGTTTAAGTAACTTGAATTTTCTGAAAATGAGATCCTGAAGAGAAGACCCTGTGCCCTGAGACTCCAGCGAGGCTAAGCTCAGGCTGTGCTGGAGAGCCAGCACAGTTAAACCACGTTTTAAAGCAGCAGCTGTCTGTCTGCCAGGGCAGACGGCCCCGTGGCCTCCCTGAGTGGGGAACACCGACATGAGATGAGTGAGGGAGAAGGTATGGAACGCACGATGAGATGTCAGCAAACAAAACGGATTCTTGATTACAAGGGTTGCTCTGTGTTTAAGCAGAGACCTTTAGCTGTCTTTATTTCACTATGAACTGCAAAGGTCGTTTTCTTCAGAGCTCTGTTCCCAGCCTGTCTGAGACTTGTTACTGCACTAGGCTTCACTTGGGCATCACAGCCATTCTAAGGGCACCTGGCTTTCCTCAGGGCCAAGATCTACCGACAGGAGGGCAGGAGGGCAGTAGAAGTAACCAGGACATTCATAGCTGTGAGGAGGCTGGCCTCTTCCTAGGAAGAGTTGGGTCTCTGATATTGATTAATAATGGTAACAGGGATTGTAACAGCAGTGGCAGGAAGAAGAATAAAAGAGAGAAGGTGAGGAAGTACAGCTTGTGGAGCCCACGCTAAGTGCCAGTTTCTGTGCGGGGCCTCTGTGGGCGTTTGCTGAGCTGGTAGCTTATCCAGGAAGTTGTGGGCACCTAGGGTGTCCCAAATGGGGCAGGAAAAGTACTGAATTTAGTCATTCTTTGTCTTTATTAGTCGTGACCTCCTTCAACTGATGGTCATAGGAATTTTCCTATGGAGCTGGTGAAGTGCCAAGGGAGAGAGCTGTGGACGTTTGGGGAGAGCGCTAAGGGGTCACCTGGAGGGCACTGCAGCCGGTGAGTCAGAGAGGGGCTGGGTGACTGGGCACCGGCTCGCTGCCAGAACTGCAGTAACACCTTGGCCCAGGTCACAACCAGCCTGCGTGGAGGGACAGGCACTGAAAGGCCTGATTTAATTTCAATCAAGATGGTGCCCTCCACCTTCTCATGACACGACCAGCAGACAACCTGATCTCAGGATCCCACCCAGAAGGCCGTTAACTGCTCTCGAGCATACATTGCCCACACACTTGGTTCCCAGCCTCACGGAGCTTCCTGAACCCTGGCCAGCAGTGACCTCTGCCTTGGGGACTCCCTTCCACTAACCAACGTGCCCTCCCTCCGTACCACCCAAGCCGGTAGGATGGCATTCGCTTCTATCTAGAATAGTTCTGCAGGGAGAAGGGGCTTCCTACCTAGGTGGTAAGTAACTTGATCCTTCTTTATAATCTATTTTACCTTTTTTATGGAACCTCAAGGTCACCACCCATCTCAAGAGTCACTCTTTCTCTGGTATATTCAGAGGAAGGGGTTTGCCTCATGTCCACTCCTGAGCTGGGTCAGTGTCTCCACCACCTCTCTCTGACACTGGCATCTCACTGTGGGCTTCTGCTCACTTGGCTGAAGGCCCACCTCTATCCCTTCCAAGGACACATGAACTCTGGGCTGGGCGAACAGCTTCTTTACTGATCATTTGGGGAACAGCACAGGGGCTTCTACTGTAGCAGACACAGCAGATGCCTTAAAAGTGGTCCATTAGACCCCTGTCCTAAAAGGCCTTCGTCCCCACTACCAGATCCTTTCTCGTCCGGTCCCTGCCGTCTTGTTCAGCGCTGTTTCTCTCCCAACCCACTCTACCTGAGCTCTCTCCCCAAACCCCCAGTTTGTTTTTTATTATGAAGAGTCTTGTTAGTTCTGTTTCTTCCATGTATTTTGGGTTGATGCTGAGGGCTGTCTTTTCATCACGAAATGGCTCACCAAGAGTTTTGCTGAATAAAAACCCTTCTAGTCTGGGGGAAGATCCCACCACTCCCTTAAGGAAGCAGATGGGGCTGAAAGCAATTGCGGTTGGAGTCTTCTCTGCTAACCCACTCGTTCCTGATAGGTAGCAAATTGGGTGCATGGAGACATCTTCAATAAATATTCATTCATGTAAATCTCTTTGTTCTCATTGTTCTTCTCAGATCTCTCTGACAGAGTTAACAGAATGAAGGGACCTGTGTATCTGTCCCTCTGGGCAGCCCTCTCTGTAACAAACAACTCCCCATAGCTCAGTTGCTCGACATAGTAAGTTTATGTCTCGCTAACATATAGCTCTAGTGTGGCTCAGGTAGGGGTGCCCTGCTTCAGGCGGTCATTCAGGGAACCAGGTTCCTTCCGTCTTGGGGCTCCATCCAACTCTAGGATCTCAGAGTCCTCTCTGTTATGAAGATGGAGAAAGAGAGCAAGGATTGCATGTACAGTGTTTATATGGATCATGCATGAAAGTCGTGGTAATCATTCCAGCTCACATACCGCTGGCCAGAATTCAGTTACAGGGCCAGACCTAAGTCCAAGTGAGAATGGGAAACACAGCACAGCTCTCCAGAAAGAAGTTTAGAACATGAAAGTTGGTGAGCTCTAGCAGCCTCTGCCACATTCTTTTAGGGGTAGCTTCCCTCTATTCCAAGTTGGAGCTTCTTTGAGTGGTCCATTCAAGCCTAAAAAAGAAACCCTGGCATCTTTCATTGATATGAGAATGGCCACACAACTGAATCTTTTTCTGGATAACTCCATTGGAGTCACAGGCAACGGTGTAGGCAGACATCAAGTCTCCTAATGTTAGAAGGAGGACCATTGTGTCACCCCAGTTAAAAAAAAATTAACTGTGGAAGTCACATAATTTTGATAATTCGACTTCTTCCTCCTTCCTCCTATTTTCCTCCAAACACAAGAGAGAAATTGTCATTATTCTTTCCCCTCTGCTCTCTTGGGCCTGGAAGTCTTGCTTCAAAGCTTCAGGAGAGACTGTTCTCCCCAAGATAAAAACAAAAACAAAAAATAAAAAACCCTTGTGAAATCATAGCAACTTAGTGGGAGGAGAATGAAATGTTCTCAGCTATCTCTTGCTACTGAAGATGTGAAGGGAATATAAATAAACGTAGACAGTACAATTTACTTTGCTGAAACACAAAAATTATACTGTTTCAATCTACAGAAAAAGACTGAAGTTTTTGACACTAGGCAAGCACATTTTGTGCATTTAGCTCCTGATTCTCCCAGAAATGAAACTCCCTGGAGAAAAGGCTTGACATCCAGAGAGGGAAGGGAGAGGGAAGTGGCCATTCATTCTGGTGCGCCTAGGACAGCCACAGATGGTGCCTGTTCTCTCAGCGTAATCACTCATAACCCCTTTGCTCTCAAAAGTGTCGCAGTGAGGGCTTCCCTGGTGGCGCAGTGGTTGAGAGTCCGCCTGCCGATGCAGGGGACGCGGGTTCGTGCCCCGGTCCGGGAGGATCCCACATGCCGCGGAGCGGCTGGGCCCGTGAGCCATGGCCGCTGAGCCTGCGCGTCCGGAGCCTGTGCTCCGCAAAGGGAGAGGCCGCAACAGTGAGAGGCCTGCGTACCGCAAAAAAAAAAAAAAAAAAAAAAAAAAAAAGTGTCGCAGTGAGATAGTACATTATATGGTCACGTGGGAGGATACAGAGGAAATTTGTTTAGATCTAACATCACTATGGCAAAACTCTGCTCATAAACAACATTAGGAAAATGGTTAAGCAAATCATGGCTTATCACTAAGGAGAAAGCCACCAAATCATGACTATGTACAAGGTTTGAAAACTCTTTGGACCCATGGTACTGCCATGCCCTCCTAACTGGTTTCCTTGTTTCCAGTTCTGCCCCTTCTAATGTGTTCAGAACCACTGTATACAATGTCTCAGATTGTACCCTGCACAACTCCAAGAGGTGCTATTCCCATAGACCGGGATGGAAACACTGTCTACACTAGAGTTGTGTACTACCCAACCCGCCCAACTGTACAGGGAGGGCAGTCCTGAATGTGTTTCCCACACTGCAGCCTCAATGCTTTTTCTTAAAATGAACACGCTGAACATGACATTTGCTGATTAAAACCATTCAATAACTTTCCTTTGACCTCAGAATCAAGTACCAACTCCTTATTTTGGCTAACAGGCCTATTATCTCTGGTCCCTGACAAACTCCCTAGCCTCTCCCCGTGTCTTTCCTCAACTTGGAGTCTATAATGGCTACTTGTGTGTGTCAACTTGACCGGGCCAGGAGCTGCCCATGTAGTTAGTCAAACATTATTCGGGATGATTCTGTGAGAACTTTTTTGGATGACATCAACCTTTAGATCAGTGGACTCAGTAAAGAAGACTACCCTCCATAATGTGGGTGGGTTTCATCCAACCAGTTGAAGGCTTGAATAGAACAAAAGACTGACCTCTGAAGTAAGCGAGACTTCTCCTTCCCGACAGCCTTCCAAATGAGGCACTGGCTTCTCCTGGTTCTACAGTAGCTTCCAGCCTTTGAACTTTAACTGGGACATCAGCTCTGCTGATTTTGGAGTTATCAGCCTCCACATTCATGTGACTTAATTCCTTGTAATAAATCTCTATCTCTTTTTCTCTCTTTCAGATTTACTGGATTAGGGCACCACTCTTATGACCACATTTAATCTTTTTTTAAAAATGTTTTATTGGAGTATAGTTGCTTTACAACGTTGTGTTATTTTCCGCTATACAGCAAAGTGAATCAGCTATATGTATACACATATCCCGTCTTTTTTAGATTTCCTTCCCATTTAGGTCACCATAGAGCACTGAGTTCCCTGTGCTCTACTGTAGGTTCTCATTAGTTATCTATTTCATACATAGTACTGTATATATGTCAATCCCAACCTCCCAATTCATCCCCCCACACACACATTTAATCTTCATTATGTTTTAAAGGCCCTATCTCCAAATATATTCACATTGGGGGTTAGGGCTTCAACATATGAATTTGGGGGGAACACAACTCAGTCCATAGCAGAGCCCAAGCTCCCACCATGCAGAATTACTCTCATATCATGTCCTCCACACACCATGTACTTGCTCAGCTTGGGTCTTCCCCATGCTGTGAAAACTACTTCCTTCTGCAGAGGCCACTCCTCCCATTTCCTCTTCATTAAGCTCATTCTTATGCATCTCTGGGTCTCAGATTATAGATTACCTTCTCCAGGAAGCCGTTCTTGAATAAGTCCAGATTGGAAGTTCCTCTAACACGTTTCCATAACCCCTGCCATCCACTTCCATTCACTTATCATATTGCACTGTCTGTTTTTTATTGCCTGTCTTCTACTCCACTGAACTCCCACCATCTAACCCTGAGGCTGGTGCCATAGTACACACACAGTAAATGCTTCTTAACTATAAGTTGAAAAAGTACAATAAAAAGAGCATGCATACTGTGATTATAACTATGTAAAAACATTTGAGCAAAGGAAAAATGTTGAGAAGGAATTATACCAAAATGACAACACTGATTTTACTTGTGTGGTAGAATTATTGGTGCTTTTATTTGTCTTTTCTCTTATTTCCCACATTTTCTATAATGTGACTATATTAGTTTACAACTTTCAAAAGTTTTGTTTCATAGTACGTGCAGCATAACATTTTAATTCTCAGCCTGAAGCTGGCTTGTTTCTGCCTATATTCCAAGGGAACTGATTTCCTTGAAACAAAAGATTCTGAAAGGTGTCTTGGAGTTGCCCCTAATGAGATTTGACATATATGTTATTAATTAGAGGGTGTGACCTCCCTGGAGAATGGTTCATTACTGCTCTGTGGGGTTTTAATAATGAGCACATAGTCACCTTGGCAGGTGGGAATTCTCCAGATGGGAACCTTGCCCTGGGGATCTGCATTACTAAGATGTCCTATAGCTTGAATGCTGGAAGACCAGTGAGGTGTGACTATTTTTTATTGAGGTGAAGCTACCTGGCATTATTCCCTAGTTCTTAGCTTCATCCAAGGGGAGAGAGGAAGCCAAACACCTGGTGATATTTATAGCCAAGTGTAATGGCCTCCCTGGGCCTAAAGAGAGCCATGCACTTGTGGGTGTTCAGTGGCTGATCAGACATATCTTTGGTCTTGGGAGAGAGGCTAGTTCTAGGAAGGAAATTAGAATTATTGAATGTAAAGGGATGACGTGGTGGTTGGTAAGGGTGGAATAAGAGGATAAAAGGCGAAAGCAACAAACATGTACTGAGCTCTGTGTGTGGCAAGCACAGTGCAGGGTCCCTTAAAAGACTTCTCTGTGGCCTCATCAACAACACTTACTCATCTCCTTCTTCTTGGCTGCACAGCCACCTGCCATTGCAAAGGCTGACAGTGCCAGAAACCTGCTTCCTCAGGCTCTCCTGCAGCTAAAACGTGTGACTCCCACCTTGGCCAACGATACCCAAGGAGAAGACTACTGGGGGCTTCTAAGAAGAGTTTTCCCTCCCCAGTAAAATGTGACAATGGAAGGAAGTGGTTCTTTCTCCAGACAGTGCCATGTCTACATGTGATACCTGGAACTGTGGCAGCCATCTTGTAAGCATGAGGAAGCAAGACTGAACACAAAGTCAAAAGACCCCAGGGATGTCAGAGCAGAAATGTGGAAAGAGCCTGAGCTTTTGATGATATTGTGGAACTGAGGAACCAATGCTGGAACTGCCCTACCCCTGAATATCTAGCCATGTTAAATAATAAGCCCTTTTTACTTGGGTATTCTATGGTTTATAGCATCCTACCTTCCTTTAATCTTCATGAAAACCCTATGGTGACTGTCATAATACGCCCATTTTACAGATGAGGAAACCATAAGCTCAGAAGGTTATCTGGCACCAAATCTGTGCTTTTTCTCACCACATGCCACACTTATTGTGTTCATCACCGAGAATTGGGGCTGTTTATTAGAGCAGTGTGTCTTTCCTGATTATACAAAGGCAGAAGATCTGTGAGAACACTTTGTGAACTGATGCTATAAAGATGTCAGGCATGTGTTCATAACTCCAGGTGCACTGCAGAATCATCTAGGGAGTTCAAAAGTTCTGGTGGCCAGGCCACTGGCCAGTACCATTAAAGCAGAAGCTATAGAGAGGAGATCCCAGACATGAGGGCTTTTTCAAAGCTCCCATGTGATTACAATGTGCCTTCACCATAGCTGAGTTCCGTTGTTCAGTACAGAGCATTACAGGACAGTTTTAAGCAAAGGTGGTTTGCAATTACTTAAATTCAATATTTCTTTGAATGCAAGAAACAGGTCTACCTTTGCATCTCTCCTTTTTCTTCTTCCTCCCTAACCCTGTGCTCAGTATTTTTTTTGTTTTGGGGGGGCAGTTTTGGGGTAGTATTTAAGGTGGTAGGGTGCCTTCTGCCCCAGGGGGGAAAAAAGCCCTGATTTGTAGCATTTGCCAATTTCTGTGGTATAACTATTCCCTCCATGGCTCTTTTCAAGCTACCAATAGGATGTCTACTGTCTGGAAAATTTCTGAAAATACAGCAATCAGCTCTCATCTGTCAGTATAAGCTGGCTCCAATCTCCCACCAATGAGGTAAGGGTCACATACCAAGTGACTTCAGGATACAGGCAAGTAGCTTAAGCTGCGGTAGACCAATGAAGTAAGGGACTGGTGTGGACAGTGGCAAATGCCCTGGTGATGGCATCCAAATTCAAGCAACTGGGGAACGAG
Organism: Delphinapterus leucas; assembly: GCF_059928025.1. Taxonomy (NCBI): domain Eukaryota; kingdom Metazoa; phylum Chordata; class Mammalia; order Artiodactyla; family Monodontidae; genus Delphinapterus; species Delphinapterus leucas. The sequence continues at coordinate 166,781,155 of NC_143130.1, forward strand.
TGCCTGAAACAGAGCGCTGCTTACAGACTGAATTCAGCCCCTTTAATCCCCCTCAGTTTAGGTGACTCATCAATGGAGGAATGAAATTAAAATTCCATATACGTATATGTATACCTGAAACTAACACAACATTGTAAAGCAACTCTACCCCATTAAAAGTTTTTTTTTAAATTCCATACCTGGATCTTTTTCCTGTCACATCCCTCTCCCAACTGCCTGGCTTACAGTTTGGGCTGAGGGATTTTGCTGTGCGGATTTCCTCTCCAGAAACTGCTGTCGACCCCTGTGGCTCCGGCAGTTCCCAGAGATTCCCTCCAGCCAGAGCAGAGGCAGGAACGTCTTGGCGCTGGGTTATAGCTGCTCCTGCTTGATTAATCCCTTGACTTGGGAAGTGCTCAGGTTTGGGGTACATTTTAGAGGCAGAGCAGGGTGATAATGGAGTTGGCTTCACTAAGGTCCCTCCCAACACCCAGCGCTTGGATCTTCCAAGCTAAGGATGAATTGATAGTCTGCATCTTTGCATGGGCCATGGAAACAGACGATCCCTCTTTAGGGGGTTTACCTTCCTACTCTCAGAGACCTCCTGTAGGTCCTCAGACAAAAGTTGTGATAAGGTCTTTGCAAATCTCACCCCACAGTGAAGAGCAAATCAGGTCAATGCTGGTTGATTCTGCTGTTTGTAGCCAGAGGCAGCCAACATTCGTTTAATCCTCATGAGAACCCTAAGATGACTGTTGTATGGTCCCCATTTTACACATGGTACCGATCTCTCATTCTGATGCACTTCAAACCCTGCTTTGAGCCTGATCTGCCCCCCACCCCCCGAGTGTACATTCCTTGCTGGTCTGCACCAGAACCCCCTCCAGAGGTCTGGAATGCAGTTCACTTCTCCCAGGATCGGAGCCCACCTTCTGGGTCTGGCCTTGGCCTGACCAGCAGCCCTAGGTAGCCCTGGTCAGCACACTCCCTCTGCATAACCCATGACTCTGGGGTTCGGCCACCACCAGCTCAGCATTCTTGGTTCGTGGCAGAACCAGGCTGCTTCCCTCTGTCCTGATGGTGCAAGGAGATCACTCCTGATCAACACAATCTTTTCCTTCATTCATAGAAACTCCTGATTGCCTGACCCCTGCTTGGCAAGACCTTGTAGAATTAAACCTCATTAATTCTCATTACAGCCCTGGAGAGAGGAACTTATTTATAACCCTGCATGGGTTCAAACTCACAGACCCATGGGTCCCACAAGTATTTTACTGCTTGGATGGGCAAATTGCTGGTGTGAGAGCCAGCATCCACATCTGTAAACAGGTAGGCAAGGCATTCCAGGCTCCACCCATCACCTCTTATGAAGCCAGGTAAAGGGGGTTTCACTATATTTGGGAAATCATAGGGGTTAGAATTAGAAGGAATGTGAAGGGTCCCTTATACTAGTTCCTCAGAGACTACTTGAGGTGAAGAACTTTTGTTTTATGCATCTCCATAGGCCCTGTGCCTGGTGCTTGTAAGTATCTGTGGCTTGAGCTGTCCCACGGAAGACAGGTGCACTGTCCAAGCCCCACGGCAGGTAAGAGGGGAGACCACTGTCTCCTGGCCTCCAGGGTCAGGGCCCTGCCTGGGACGCTGATCTCCGCCTCTGATAAAACCCGCACTCGGCTGGACAGGATGGAAACCTTCAAGAAGCATTCAAGTCCCGAGAAGACTCCAATCCACACGCAGCCCTAACTGCTAAATCTCCTGGCAGTGCGATCAAGTGAATTGGAGGATTTTCGGCTATAAACCTGAGAGAATGAGAGGCATCTTTACTCATTCAACAAGCATTGATCTGATTTGTTTTTCACTGTGGTGAGATTTGCAAAGACCTTGTTATAATTTTTATCTAGGGACCTGTGGGAGGTCTCTGAGAGGTAAAGGGTTTAGAGGTATCGTCTGTTTCCATGATCCATCCAAGGATGGAATGTTTCACCAGATCCTTAGCATGGCTGATCAGGCAGTGGGTGATGGGGGAGGGTGCTTATGAAGCTGACCTCCAAAATGTACCCTAAATCTGACCGCTTCTCTCTATTGCCGCCACCACCTCTCCCCTGCGTGGCTTCACGAGCCTCCTTATTGGTCCACCTGCTCCCATTCGTACCCTCCTTCCATTCTGGCCTCCCACAGCTTCCCACATCCCCTCAGCTGAATTCACAACCACTTCCCAGGGTCTGTGATGCTGAACACAAGCTGGCTCCTGCCGCCTTCTGTCACCTCCCCTCCTGTCACCTCTCCCTGTCTCTCTATCCTCCAGCCACACTGCCCTTGTTTACAGCTCTTGAAACTTACTGGTTTCCCTCTGTCTGGAAAGTTCGTCCTCTGGATCCCCCTCTGGCTGCCTCCTTCTTGTCATTCAGGTCTCAGCACAAACACGACTCCCCACCCCACACCCGACCACTGGCCCCCATCGCCAAGACCTAATGCTCTCAGATATTAGCTGGTTTGGTATATGGTTACATCATTTTTGTACTTTAACGTCCATGGGACGAGGGTCCTTATTTGGTCAAGTTTATCCCACACCTTAAACGGTATCTCCTCATCATAGGTGTTCAACGAACAGCTGTTGAATGGTTGAATTCTCCAGGGATTCAGCCATATCACAGATCAAAATGTGTTCTTCCAATTTCATACGGTAAAACTCTTATGGAACCTACAACATTAATAATAATGATAATAATATAACATAATGGCATGGACTCACTAAACATTCTGCCTGTCCCTAATACTTCCCAGGCTCCTTGGTGCTCAACTGACGAATTCTGAACAATAAGACATGTTAGAAATCACACGTGTCACTTTGGGGTCGGTTTCTACTGTTTCTCTTCTGCTACTGTTGGATGTTCCATTTAGTGTATCTACGGAGTGTGGGTCCCTGAGTGGCTAATGTGCAGCACAGCCCTCTCCCTCCCCTCCCCTCATTGACCCGTGTAGGGACATAGCTTGTGTGAGAAATGAAGTTCATTGAGTAAAACCACCGGGATTTGGGGACTCATTTGTAGCCTATCCTGACTAATGCAGTAGCTCATGCATCATGAGCTTGAACTGCATGCCAGAACCTTGCATACATTATCTCATTTACTCTTTACAGTGCCTTATAAGGTAAATATGATCATTATTCTTTCTACAGATGAGAAAACTGAGAAGCTGTGGTGTATATATACAGCGGAATATTACTTCACCATAAAAAAGAACAAAATTTTGCCATAATGGATGGACTTGGAAGGCATCATGCTAAGTGAAATAAGTCAGACAGAGAAAGACAAATACTGTATGATATCACTTATTACGGAATCTAAAAAATACAGCCAACTAATGAATATAACAAAAAAGAAGGAGACTCACAGATATAAAGAACAAACTAGTGGTTACCAGTGGGGAGAGGGAAGTGGGGAGGGGCAAGATAGGGGTAGGGGATTAAGAGGCACAAACTATTAGGTATAAAATAAGCTACAAGGATATACTGTACAACACAGGGAATACAGCCAATATTTTACAATAACTATAAATGGAGTCTAACCTTTAAAAATTGTGCCTCACTATATTGTACACCTGTAACATATAATATTGTCCATCAACTATAATTCAGTTTAAAAATGGTTAAAAAATAAATTAAAAGGGGACAAAAAATGTCTCTCCCTGAAGGTCATCATAAAAGTGTCTTTGCGATAAAACCAATTTAAGGAGATGCTGCTCCTGACTTGTTTGTTTGTCTTCTAATAAGCACTAATTGAAATATGCTGCCAGCAAGTCTGTTTTATGGATCCAGTCTGCTACTATACCAGCTCATTTTAAAATGTATGGATCTTACTGCTTCAGACCTGAGGCCATATTGATTCTGGAATATGCACCACTAATTGCTGAGAGCCTGAGGCTAAGAAGAAAAGAAAAGAAAAAAGCTCTCATGTCAATATTTGTCACTAGCCTTGACAAATAAACATTTTAAGTGATGGTGACTTTTTCCTCTTTTAAAGCTTTAATTACTGGCTTACACACACTGCAATCATTTTGTTCTTGTTTGTGGTTAATAGTCTGTAATCCATTTTAATTATATTCTTTGCTTATCAAGATCAGACTCCTGAACAAGGATAGAACAAAATTTAACCTCTGCCTCTCCACTTCCTGTTTCCTTATCCAAGTGCCTGGAAAATGTTCTGGGTTTTGAAAACATCAAGATAAAACTTGCTTTTTAAGGTTAAAGCCAACAAACAATACCAAAGGAAGTTTCGCTCTACTTTTTCCAGTCTGCCACTCCATTCACTAAAGGGGTTGGTTGAATCTGCTTCCTCTGTTAGACTTAGAATGTGAAACTTGTAAGAATCTTGAGAGGGGCTGTGTGGTGGGGCAGGCCGGAGACATCTAGGGTGAGAAAATGATTTTTCCCTTGACCTGGATGGTGAGTACAAGTGTGTTTTGCTTTGTAATAATCCATTGATCTTGAGGAATTTACGTCTTGTGCACCTTTCTATAACGTGTCATATTTCTATAAAAATGTTATTTGAAACACTGAACCACAGCTGGGTTTTAAGAGCTGTTTTGTGCTTTTGTTAAGGGCAAACATTTAAAGACAGCTGCCATAGACTGAATATTTGTATCCCCTCGCAAATTCGTATGTTGAAACCCAATCCCCAGTGTGATGATATTCAGAGGTGAGGCTTGTGGGAGGGCTTTAGGTCACAAGTGTCGAGCCCTCATGAATGGGATTTGGGCCCTTATAAAAAAAAAAAAACCCAGAGACCTCCTTTGCCCCCTTTCCCATGTAAGGACCCAGCGAGAAGACAGCCACCTATGAACTAGGAAACAAGCCAGACATAGAACCTGCTGGCACCTTGATCTTGGACTTCCAGCCTCCAGAGCTGTGAGAAATAAATTTTTGTTCACCCGGTCTATGGTATTCTATTATAGTGGTCCAAACCAAGGCAACAGCCAAGCTCTTAAAAAACAATGAAACAAACAAAAAAACACTTCTAATATTTTCATTTCTAAGATCTGCATTTACCAGAGTAGGAATTATAAGAAAGTATGCCTGCAGTGCAGAAAGATACCACCAAATATATTTCTTTGGCTGACGGAACAGTCCAATGTGGTGATCCTGGTCAGTGGGAGGCCTTCCACAGAGTGATTCAGGGATCAAGCCTCAGACTGCAAAGCAGATCAGTGTCAGCCAACTTGACAGGGAGATCCAGAGCAAAGATTGCCTGCTAGAGAAGTCTTGCGCTGAGCAGAAACGACCAGCTCTAGTACCACCATGCTCATTCATCAAGTGCGGGGGGGGGGGGGGGGTCCCCTGAGAGAGCACGGTTTTAGCTCCAAAGCTAATTGCGCTGTTTGGAGCAGTTATTTCTTGAAAGAAGATAAGAATGGCACACCTCCATGGCTGTCACACTCTGCAGTGGGAGGGGAAACACACACACACACACACACACACACACGTATATATATGGTGGCCAGTAAGACTCTCTGCTGTAGTAATGAGGCCAATTTGACCTTGACTTCAGAACCACGTTGGCCTAACTCCCCTCATGTGCTGAGCTGCCTTCCACTGTCCCTGAGACGTCCCATTGTCTCATTGTCTCTGGGCCATTGTGGGGCCATTTAATTTTATTCCCCAGCACTCATTCCCCTTTTTTTCTAATAAAAGTCCCCAATCTTTATGTGACAATCCAAACCTCCTCTCTTAGTACCTGTGGTTGGGTCAGGCTTCCCCATTTCCACTACCCCAGCTCCATGGGTAGGCACATGATATAGGCCTGAGCCTATATCCTACCACAGCTGCAGTGAAAGTTTCAGAGTTGGGCACAGGGCCTAACCAGAGACATCTGCAAGGCATGCTGGGGTAGAGGAGAGTGGCTCTGAGAGGATGAGGGGCTGGAGCCATGCAGCCACCTTGCCACCTTGCCACAATGAGGGGAGAGCTTGGAGAAGCTAGCACCTTCTTGGGAAACATGAAGGTGACACCAATATGGTGGAAGGCAGAGTCTAGAGATGGAGAAAACTGAGTCGCAATGAATGTGTCTCAGCCTGCAATCTATCTGTGTCTGAACCCAAACCTGGACTCCTCAGTTACATCTGCCAATAAATTCCCTTTACTACTTAAGCCAGTTTGAGTTGGTTTCAGCCTCTTCAAAAGTATTCTAACCGAAGCCCAATCATCAGACTCAAAGTACACTCAATTTGGAAATATTTATTTTCATTTTATTTACCAGAGTCTCTAGAGTCAACCATCAAATCAGTCCCAGATGGTTAATGAACATCAGCCAAGTGCTTTCAAAATCAATGGTGGTGTTTTTGTTTTAATTAAATCCATGCAGTCAGCTTCCTCCTCCCTCTCGTCCTCTGCTTACACACCCAACCACTGCCCCACTCACACACTTAACTATTTCAGAACTTCTTCCTAAATTTTAGCTGAGGCCTCCCTTGGAAAACATACTGGGTGACTGAACTGTTTTAAACTCTGTTTCTCAAATGGTCTCTAACTCCTTGAGGGCAGGGACTTGGAGTATCTCATATTCCCAGAGTCTAGCACAGAACCTGACAGGAAGTGGTGGTTCAATCAAAGTTAGACTTGACAATATCCAGTTGGCGTCTCCTGCCATGAAGTAGGAAGGCAGATACCCTCCCACGCCCTATCTGGCTGTGTGCGTGACTCATCAGATTCCCGCAGAGAAAGGGTCATCCAGGGCCTCCCTGGAAGTGAGTCAACAGGATTGGGGCATCTTGTTGAGGTCACCTGGTGTGGACCATCAGCCCCTTCAGCCATATATCCTCTCCTCCATTATCTGCCCTTCCCCCTCCTTATCTCTTTCTAATGCCTTCCTTCTCTTCCTCCTTCATTTCTTTTTTTCTCCTTTCCAAGATCTCCCCACTCCATGCCTTACCACAAACATGGGGGGTGTTCCCAGAGGCATTGTGTACCCTTGCAGTGGTCCTCAAGGGCTACGCTAGAACTAGTCTTGCCCCACAAGTCAAAACACATGATACAAGAATTCCAAGGGGGTACTAACCTGTTTGAAGGCAGATTTCACAAGCGAGGACTCTTCAATTTGGAAATCAAAGGCTAAAAACGGACTTGTATATGCAAGTATGATGGGTTAGTAGCTATCTGTTGCTGAGAAACTACTCCAGAAATGAATGGCTTAAAACAATAATATTTATTATCTCTTGCGGAGGGGGTTGGTGTCTGAAAGTTGGACGGGGCACAATGGGATAGCTTGTTCCTAATTTGTGATATCTGGCACCTCAGCTGGAAAACTCCAAAGATGGTGGCAGGAATCGTCTGAAGGGTTGTTTACTCACGTGGCTGGAGGTCGACGCTGGCTGTTGGTGGAGACCTTAGCGGGGGCAATTGGCTAGAACACTTACCTATGGCTTATCCAAGTGGCTTGGACTTCCTCGCAACATGGTAGCTGGGCTGCCAGGACAAATATCCTGAGGAGAGAGAGACAGAGGCAGAGAACAAGAAAGAGATTAATTCACGGTCCAAGTTGTATTCTTTTTGAAATAGAGCAAACCCTTGGAGCCCTCCTGGGTATAAATCTTTTAGTGTCCCCTGTTCCTTGTTTGTAGGAAATAGGCTTCATTCAGCCTCCCTGACCTTCCCTGAGTTTCGAAGAACAGATTCAGACAGTTGCTAATCAGAAAAGGGAGGGAATGCAGAAACAAAGGAGGAGCAGTCAAGAAACAACAGTGCAGCCTTGGGGCAGGGTCCTGGTTCCTCCTCAAGGAATATATATATAACAATTTATCTTTGAGTTCTTCTGCAGGAACTAAGGCTCCCACCCAGGTGGAAGATGGTAACTTCAGGCTGAGCATAAGAATCGTGGAACACCACCCTGTTTTATCTCACCTCCAACCACTCAGAAGAAAGTCTGCACACAGTGGAAGATAAGGAAGACTCTGACCCCCTTCCCCAAATGATTAACTGTGATTAACTTCCCCTCTTTCCCTTTAAAAACTTTCATGGTGGAGCAGAATCTTCTGAGTTGGTTCTTGGGCACAAGTCTGCCTTCTCCCCAGGTTGTCAGTCTCCTGAATAAAGCAACCTTTCCTTTCCAACCAACACTTGTCTTCTACAGTACTGACTTTCAAGGGGCAAACAGCCGAACCTGAGTTTGGTAACATTTTTATGACCTAGCCCAGAAATCATACAGCATCATTCCTGCCACAGCCCATCGGCCGGAATAGTCACAAGTCCCCACCCAAGTTCAAGGGGAGGGACATAGACTCCACCTCTCAGTGGGCAGGCTGGCGTGGTGTGAAAAGCATGGGGGTGGGGAGCAGACATACTACTGTGGCCATTTTTGGGAAATACAATCTGCCGCAGGTACTTACAGCAAATTTCCTAAAAAATTGTGAAACACTCTAATAAGAGCTAACTTTAATTGAGTACGTCCTATATGTCAGGAACTCTGTTAAGCACTCTGCTGGTGGTAACTCATTTAATCCTCCCAACAGTCTGTTAAGTTAGGTGCTATTTTTATGTCAAACTTACAGATGAGAAAATTGAAGCACAGCAAGATTAAGTGATTCACCCAAGGTCACAGAGCTGGTTAGTAGCAGAGCCAGCACTGGGATCCACACTATAAAGAGGAAGCATCTTCATGAGGGTCAGAGGACCAAGAGCCAGCATTGGAATCCACACTATAAAGAGGAAGCATCTTCATGAGGGTCAGAGGACCAGGGACAAGACGAAGTAACTGAGCCACTGCATCTCCTCCCATGGGGGTGTCTCAGACACTTTAGACACTACCTCAGATCCCTCATGTTCACTGATCTTTTATACCCACCACCCCTGGGATGACTGGTTCTTCTCCAGCCAGCTTCACACAGGGGCACCTAACAACCTCTCATTAAGCCTGTGCCTCCCCCCTCCTGCCCTCTGGCTCCTCCATTGGTGCTTGGAGCCCTTGAAAGCACAGCCTGGAGGCAGAGAGTTAATGCCCACGGCACAAACCTTGACCTATGGGGGCAGGCGAAATGGATACAGGCGTCCCCTTTTCTTCCTCCAGCCAGACGTACTTCACATGACTCTTCAGGCAGTGCGATGGGTGGGGCGGCCCTCCCGCTGGGTGCGTCCTTGCTTTGCCTTTTCCTCCTCCCTGCTCCCCATTCTCCAAGCCTTCACTTCTGCGCCCTGAACTCTCACTTTCCCAACAAAGTCCTGACGCTTATCTGCTTTGGGGGGAACTCAAAAAGCAGTGACTTTAGGAAATGCAACTTTCCAAGAGGTTTGATTCAGAATCATAGACTATGGGAAACAAACAGCTCTTTGGAGATCAACTGCGGGTGCTGGGGATGTACATCATGACGTACATCTCTTCCCAACAGTGTGTTCAGTGACTTTGCGATGGAAACTTGAAATCAGCCACAGTGGAGTGTTTACACCATAGAAATTGGCAAACATGACAAACCAGGGCTTTTTTTCCACAGAGAGCCAGTTGTTAGGCATTTACCAGCACACCACTGCTGTCGATTCACGTAGCTCTAACTGATTAATGATGGCTGCCTGGAGCAGTGCAGCTGAAAGAATTCCAAGGCTACTGACAACGCCTATTGACCATCCCCACTCCAAACCAAGGCTCTCATTTTATTAACTGAGATAACAGAGGCCCAGATACTTGCTGCAGCTTACTCAATCGTGGCAGAAGCAGCCTAGAACCCAGGCTGAGGTTTATTTGGTACACTATGGTACCTTATTTTGAACACATTCGTACGGACAGACCTTCATGTGAGGTATATCTGTAGATAGTAGGTCTGTAACCTGGTCTGAGGCACAGCCCTCACCCCTTGGGATGAAAAGCTTGAAACTCACTTCTTACCCTAAAGGTCAAAGACATCCCTATGCTGGGGACCCTGCTCTGGCCAAGGTGGTATTTCTCTACCTTCTCTACCATGAAACAGAGAGAGTGGCTGAGGCCCAGTGGCCTGGGTCATCTTGTCACCCTTCACTCATCTGCCAAAAAAGAGAAATGAAAGAAAAAGAGGGGGAATGTGATTTTCTTTTAAGAACATTAGCGGTAGCCAGTCTGTCTGTCTCACTTTTTGAACACTAAGCCTGACATCTGTCTCTTGCACCAGAGAGATTAGGAACAGGAAACATTCACCTTCGGCAAAATACAGAGACCAAAGCAGCACAGCCACCAGTGGGCTCCCACAGCTTGTTAAATATTTTAAATGGCACCACAAACACCTATTATATGTTCGGTGAAGTCAGCCATCCCTGCTTCCCCCTCCCCAGCTTCCTGGAGCTGCCGAAAGCCCATGACGGCCAACGGATGCCTCCTGTCCGTGAAGGTGGACGAGGCACTGCTCTCCTCTCCTTCTGTTGTAAGAGGCAAATTGCGCTTGTTGTGGAAGGAGGGTGCAGGGGCTGGGTTTATTTTCCTTCTTCCTGGATAAGCCCAGCGGGGGTAGCACTAGGGTGAGACGAGTGAGGGGGCAACAATGTAAGGTGTAAGGACCCTGAACTCGAACAAGAGTAGTCCCAGCCTTGCAGCCCGGTGACAGGCTTGCTGCAGACCCAATGACAGAACTCCCAGGCCCCCAAGAAGCAGAGGATCTGAAGCCAGGTCCAGTGTGGGGACAAGGAGGTCCTCAGCTGTGTTATTGAGGCCCTCGGAGCCACAGAACCTGGACTGGAATCCAGATTCTCTTTCCTGGCTCTGTGACTTGGGGAAATTTGTTCAGCCTCTCCCGTTTCCTCATCTGTGAAACGACAGTGATACCTATCATGCTTTCCTTGTTGTGAGCACTAGAGGAGTTATGGATATAAAAGCACTTTGGAAATGGCAAAGCACTACAGAAGTGTTGGCTATTATTATACAATTTAATTAATAATATAAATAATGAATTACAATATATAATTGAGCTGTGGGAAAAAGTATTAAAGTGTGATTGTTCCCAAGTTTCTTCTCCTTTATTTGCCTCATAACCATGAATTTGCTCATTACCTTCGTAAAAAGGAAGTATTGTTACATGTTCAGAGAGGCCATGCTAATTTTATATTAAGGAGGTGGGAAGAGATGCTGGGGAGAGACAGAAAAACCACATGGGAGTATTGGGGGTATGAAGAGAGAAGTTTACCCAGTATTATTACAGATTATGATTGGGCTGTACCATGTACTCCTGTTTGTTGGATTATGAATGTAACACTGTTCTTAGCCTGGACCACATGGGTCTCCAAATGTATGGGAAAATAATCATAATAATAGCAAGAGTGGTTGATAAATTCTGCCTCCCAGCTCAGGATGTTCAAGGTCAAATCTACGACATGATGAGATGAATTCCTCAGAACCAAGTGACAGCCACTGCAAGTTCTATAGGGTGAAATGGTGCAGCCAGTGACCATGCATGGCTGAGAAAAAATCTCCAGGCTCCACCTCCATCTGGGACCTTCCACTGTCCTTGAGAACTCTCAAGGTGTTGTTTAAATAAAAACAGTTTACGGGCTTCCCTGGTGGTGCAGTGGTTGAGAGTCTGCCTGCCAACGCAGGAGACACGGGTTCAAGCCCCGGTCTGGGGAGATCCCACATGCCACGGAGCAACTAGGCCTGTGAGCCACAACTACTGAGCCTGCGCGTCTGGAGCCTGTGCTCCGCAACAGGAGAGGCCACGACAGTGAGAGGCCCGCGCACCGCGATGAAGAGTGGCCCCCACTCGCTGCAACTAGAGAAAGCCCACGCACAGAAACGAAGACCCAACACAGCCAAAAATAAATTTTAAAAAAAAACAATTTACGCTTTTTGCATAATCAATTTTATGCAATGATGGAAACTTTTGAAAGAGAAAAAACTCACTCACTATCTCCTGTCCAGCTTTCACTTTTGATCTCCAATGCAGCTCATGATGATATTCTTAACCTCTTCCTGACACTATGAACACAAATTGGAAAGGTTTTTTCACAACTGGACTGAAGACTAGGATCTGGATATCTTCAGACCAAAGGAGGATGTTTGGGAGGAAAAGAAAAGAAATGGCCAAATATTTCCCCAGACTCTGGTGAGATGCACACCTAACCCTGCAGGGCTTCTGGAAATGCCCTTCACGTATCAAGTAAGGACACAGCCCAGCCTTGCTTGTGTGTAAAGACTGAGTTACAAAAGCTAGGGCTCCAGAAAGGGAAAGAAGTTATTCCCCAAGACTGAATTTTAATTGCGCTGTCTGAACTGTTAGACATTAGATCATACTGTAAGAGGCAACAGTACTTTTGATTAAGCGTCTTTATCATTTTGGTAAATTCTTTAGTTCTTTGCCTTCAATTTTATGAGCACACCTTAAATTTCCCATTACTGGGAGGTGCTCCGAGTCACATTGAACACTCTGAATTTACTTTCTTCCTCCTGAATTTGCCCCTCTTTCTGGGGTCTCCCTCCTGGTCAATGGTACCTGGTAAAACCCTGGTCAGTACTTACTCTTCACTCCATCCGATCTGCTGCCGAGTTTGGTGATTCTACATGTGAGATGGTTCCCAAATCCATCCCTATCTTTCCATTCTCACGGCTCTAGTTCAGGCCCTTGCCCATCTCATCAGGACTCTCATAACAGCCTCCTAAGTGGCCTCCCCATCTCCAAGGCCATCTTCCTCCAGGGACAGGCACTGCTGTGGAGAAAAATCACATCCTACCCCTACTCAGAGGCTGGCATGGGCTTCCCACTTCTCATCCAAAGCTCTCCAACTCCTGATCATGGCATCAGGGTTCTGCCTGCTCTGGTCCAAATTCGTTCCTTTGCCCCTGTACTCCCCAAACCATACCCCACGTAGCATCTCAAACAGGCATGTAAATTCTCACCTTACTACCTTTGATCTTACTTTTCCTATCACCTAGGATGCTTTCCATACCACCCCCAACCTCCTTTGTTTCCTTCCTTAAAAATACTGATCAATATTTCAATGCCCAACTTAAAAGCTACCTGCTCCATAAACTCCTCTATCATTTCAGCTAGAATGAATCTCCCCTTGTTCTATGATTGCAACGCCCTTTGTGTTTTTTACTCTTTTGCAATCAGTAACTTATATGTTTGGATAGAACTTCGGAGCTTACAAGATACTTCCAAATAACTCATCTCATTTCATTGTAACACAGCGAGGCACATGTTCTACAAATGCGGGAACGGGATAGGGCGGAGGGCTGGGAGTGGAGTGGTGGTAAAGAATGGGGTAGAGACTGCTATTTATGCATTTTTCCTTCTACAATGATAGAATTTCTTAGCTGGGAACATTACTCTCCAGCTAAAAACTAATTTCCCAGACTCCTTTGCTGTCAAATGTGGCTATATGACTAAGTTCTACCCAACAGGATGTGAATGGGGGCGATGAGTGCAGCTTCTGAGCCCAGCCCTTATAGGGAGGGGCTGGTCTTCCTCTCCCCTCATCCCTCCTCTCTGTTGGCCTGAATGTAGACATGAGAGGAGCCAAGTACTTTTTTGGGGCCACAAGTTGGAAGCCCCATTTAAGGATGGCAGAGCAACAAGATAGAAGGAGCCTGGGTCCCTGATGATTGCGGAGTCACCACACCAGCCCCAGATTACCTCTTTGGACTTTTAAGTGAGAGAAACAAATGACTGTATTGTTTAAGTCGTTGCTATTGTGGCCTTTTATTATATCAGCTAAAATGGTATGTTAGCTAATACAAAAACTTGCCCAAGTTTATAGGGTAGTTAATGGTAGAGTGAGTATGACTCAAGAACCTGAACTCTTTCCAGGAAGTGACATTACATACCTTTACTACAGTAATTTTGGGCCTGGGTACACACCTTTTTTTTCTCTTCACCCTTCCCTTCTTGCCCTGTGTAAGCACCTTGCTCATTTATTCAAAGAATATTTACTGAGTGCCTACAATGTACGAAAGCACTGTTTTAGGAGCTGGGGATACAATAGTGAATAAGACAGATAATATCCCATTCTTGTGGAGCTTACATTTTAGAAGAAAGACTACAAACAAACAAATAAACATACAACATGCCAGGTGGTGGTAAGTGCCATGAAGATAAACCGGGACGATGTGCTAGTAAATGAATCAGGGCAAGCGGTGGCTACTTTAGCTGGTGATCAGAACAGCCTCTCTGTGAAGGTCAAATTCGAGCTGAGACTTGAATGATGACAAGGCAGCCATGTAACGATCCCAGCAAAGATCATTCCAGGCAGAGGGAGTAGTAACAGCAAAGGTCCTAAGGCAGGAATACACATAGTGTTTTGGAGGAGCAGTGACAAGACAAAGACCTTTAAATGTCCACACAGTGTCTTGCAGGTAGCAGGTGCTCAGCAAGTGTTTGATGAGTTGGAACTAAGCTCTAATGCTTGACACCTAGCCCTCCATCTAGCTGTCCAGTGCTCTAGAGCACAGTGGGGTCTGGATTTGCCCAGATTTTTCAGGGCTCTGGTCTGTGCTGTCCACTGGGTGATCCTTTGTTTTTCCTACAATGGCTACAATGGCTCATTGCCAAGATAAAAATTCTTTTATCAGTTGGAAATCCTCCAACATGTATCAAGGCATGGGAACCTGTGGTATCCCATTCAGAGGCCTCTGCATTCCACCTCTGCATGAATATCAGTCATTTATTTCTGCAAATGTGCTGTGTAACAAACCATCCCCAAACTCAGTGGCTTACTACACCTCGTGTTCATTTTCTTAATTTACTGCTTTGCAGCTCTGCTGCACTTGCCAGGGATTGTCCAGCTTTGCTCCGGTCTGGTTTCAAATCTGCTACCATTTAGTCAAACCCACTAAGACCCAGAGACATGTGATGGTGAGATCACGCAGCTCGTTGGTGTGAGAACACAAGATAGAACCAGTTCTCCTCACTTCCAAATGAGCCTTCACACTAAGAGCAAATTGAAAATACAAACACTGGGAGAGGGGATCACAATAATTTCCCAATGTCTTTGGATGAGTGGCTGACCAGGGCACATTTTCTCAGGGCAGACAGCAGACACACAATAACACAAACATATTTAAGGACTCTGCTCACGTTATATCTAACAATCCATGCATCAAACAAGTCACAGACCCAAGTCCAATGTCAATTGGGTGGAGATACATAACTCACGCACAGTGAGTGGGACAGAAAAGAGATCTTTGCTCACCAGTAATCCAGTCTATACAGCATATATACAATTTCGACTCTGCTCAGATTTGGAAGTTTAATCTTTAGCCAGAGATCTCCCCAATCACATGCTTCTCCATGGAGGTATTCTCCACTCTCCAAAAGTACAGAAGACTTCACCTCATGGGCTGGTCCCCATCTCTGAGTTGTATGATGTTGTGCAGTGACATTGCTCTCCTTGGCTCAGGGGGTGGGGGGCTGGGGAGGAGGGCTCCTTGCCACATCATCAGAATTGCACTTCCACCTGGAGCCCAAAGCTCAGCAGCCCCTTTCAAGGCCCTATATAGGTAAGCAAGGCCATCAGGTCTGGGTGGTACTACAATACGGAGGAGAGAATAGCTAAGAGGTATACTACGGCAGAAATGGCTAGCTGCTTGACAAGAGTACCAAGATAATGAAGAGTAACCTTTTAAAAGAATAATCTTTTTTAAAAATGTGGTGATGGGACAACTGGGTATCTACATGCAAAAGGATAAAGGTGGACCCATACCTCACACCTTATTAAAAAAAAAGGAACTCAAAAAGGATAATAGGGACTTCCCTGGTGGCACAGTGGTTAAGAATCTGCCTGCCAATGCAGGGGACACGGGTTCGAGCCCTGGTCCGGGAAGATCCCACATGCTGCAGAGCAACTAAGCCTGTGCACCACAACTACTGAGCCCTGCGCTCTAGAGCTCACGAGCCACAACTACTGAGCCCACCCACCACAACTACTGAAGCCCATGCACCTAGAGCCCATGCTCCGCAACAAGAGAAGCCACCGCAACAAGAAGCCTGCACACCACAATGAAGAGTAGCCCCCGCTTTCCCCAACTAGAGAAAGCCCACACGCAGCAACGAAGACCCAATGAAGACAAAAATAAATAAATAAAATTTAAAAAGAAGGATAATAGACCTAAATGTAAGAGCTAAAACTGAAAAACTGTTAAATGAAAACAAAGCATAAATATTTGTGACCTTGGATTAGACAATGGCTTCTTAGGTATAACATCAAAAGCACAAGAAACAAAAGAAAAAAACAGATTGATTGGACTTCATCAAAATTAAAAGCTTTTGTGTTTCAAAGGACAACTATCAAGGTGAAAACCCACAAAATGGGAGAAAATATTTGAAAATCATATATGTGATAATAGACTTCTATCTGGAATATGTAAAGAACATTTGCAACTCAACAATAAAAAGACAAATAACCCAGTTGAAAAATGGGCAAAGGATCCAAACAGACATTTCTCCAGAGAAGATAAACAGATGACCAATAAACTAAGATGTTCATTAGTTATCAGGGAATTGCAAATCAAAACCACAATGAAATACTACTTCACATCTACCAGGATGGCTATAATAAAAAGGACAGATAATAACTAGTGTTGGCAAGGATGTGGAGGAAATTAGAACCCTCACACACTGTTGGCAGGAATGTAAAACCATGCAGCTCCTTTAGAAAACAGTCTGGCAGTTCCTCTAAAGATTAAGCATAGAGTTACCACACGATCCAGCAATTCCACTCTTAGGTTTATACCCAAGAGAAATGAAAACATGTCCGCACAAAAAATTGTGCATGAATGTTCATAGCCACATTATTCATAATACCCACAAAATGGAAACAGCCCAAATGCCCATCAACTGATAAATGAATAAACCAATGTGGCCTCCATACAATAGAATATTATTGGACGACGAAAATGAATGAAGTACTGATATACGCCACGACATGGATGAACTTTGAAAAGCTCGTGCTAAGTGGAAGCAATCAGTCACAAAGGACCTCATATTGTATGATTCCATCTATGTGAATGTCCAGAATAGGCAAATCTATAGAGACACAAAGTAGATTAGTGGTTGCTGAGGACTGGAGGGATCTGTGATGGCAGGGGGGTGAGGGGTGGATAAGAGGTCTGTAGGGTTTCTTTTGGGGGTAATGGAGAATGTTCTAAAATTGACTGTGGTGATGGATGCACAGCTATGTGAATAGTTCAGAAGACAAGATTCCCTGAAATAAAATGGGAATGAAGTGGGAGATGATATGAGTGGGGCAGGATGGGAAGAGATTGTGGATGCTAACAGTTGAGGAGGTTATACTTTATTCTGCAGGTAGAAAACCATGAGACAGCAGGATGAAAGGAAGGCTTGGGAAAGATTAATCTGAATATACACTATGCTGAGTGGTTAGGCGAGGCAAGCTAAATTTGCCCAGTGGGAGAAGAGAGAACAAATACACTAATGAGCCTAGACATTAACTGTTCCCGCCACATAGATTAAGTCACAAACTGTCCTCAAATTGACACTCAGAGAATCCTCAAAGAAGCCAATAAGAGCAAGACACATTTATTTACACCAGTGTGGAGAGAAGAGGGTGTTTTCACTAGAAAAGATATCCTTCCTTTCAGCCCATCACCGTCACTCCTCATGGGAGATGAGTAGCTTACAGTTTGTATCCTAGAACGTACCCATCACAGCACAGGTTTCTGGCTGACTCTTTGCGGGTCTCAGAAGAAATCTTTGTTGCCGTCAGACACTGGCCCATGTGGGCTGATTACCTAAAAGTAAAGTTGGATTTTTCTATTACCATCCTTTTTTCAAGGGCTTCAAAACCCATATTTTATTAGCTGATCAGTTTCCTATAACTTTTCTGGAAAGTGGGTGGAGTTAAAGGGTACCCCCATTTTTCAGTTGGTCAAACTGAGATGGGGATACGTTAAGTTATACATTCTTTGGTGTGGCACGGAATGAAATCCAGGTCTCCTGAGCCTCTGATTGGGACCATTGCTCCATGATGCCTTCTGCAACAATTCACCTTCGTCCTCAGTGGTGGATACCCAGGTACCAGGGTGGGCTCCAATTTGGCTTTTCCCTCCTTCTTGCCACTGGGCTGGGTCTCCACACTGCCTCTCCACTGCTTGTAAAGAAAGCTTGCCCCCTTCCTTGAGCCCTTCTGGAGATTTAAAAGGCCATTTTGAATGGTATTAGATTGCTTAGTACATTGAATTTATATGGTTTATTTTGTTGTAAAAAAAACTGAGGAGCATATGGGATTATAAGTGTGAGCTCTGGCATCGTATCAGTCTGACACGTCAGCCTGGTGAACCCATGTGCCTCGGTTTCCTCACTTATAAAATGGGCATAATAATGCCTGCCTACGTCATAGGTTGTTGCTAGGATTAAGTGAGCATATGTGTGTCAAGCAGTTAGTACGGCACTAGACAAAGTAAGTGTTCAATAAATATTAGCTAAGAGATAGGAAAGAGAACATAAAAGCACTCTTTTAATATTTAAATGGATACAGAAGAAGATGAGACAAATTATGTGTGCCGGATCTAAGCCAAAATGAGCAGATTTGTCCTCCAAATAAAAAAGAACATTATAACTAATGGAGCTGGTTAGCAATGGAGTCAGCGAACTAGAGTCAGTGCCCCATCTCTTGAGGTATTTAAGCTGAGCTCACCATGACCTCTTCATGCAGTAGCAGAGATTTCAGTCTCAAATGGGGAAATGGAACAGGTAAGTTCCAAGTAATTCTGTAAAACACATAGAAGAAGCCTTAAATGACCAAGAACCAAATGTTCTTTAAAGTTTTTAGAACCTCAGCAAGCAATGATCATATAAGGACTGATGCCTGAAAACCCATGAAATACCCAGGCAAGAAAGGGGAGAAAATCCAAACGAGGAAAGGTTCTCTTCGAAGCTTACAAAAGGCCAGAAAAGAAAGAACAGCCAAGTTTCACGGTCGAATAGACATTCTAGCTGAGGCTGGGCCAGCTAAACTGCCAAGGAAGACAAGGGAATGGGGAAGGGAGGCCTGGCAGGGTTTGCAGGTCTACGAGGAGCCGGCCAGTGGGGCTGCTGCTTCCTCCCTGGGTTTATCAACTCCGGTCCAAGGAGCTCCCAGCCTTTACTATCCTCGAGAGGAGGCAAGAATCGCTTCTGGTAAGTTAGGTCTCTATGACCGGAGGCAGAGCAATCTATTCCCATTTACCGGCGCCAGGTCCTAAGGATGAGGAAACTGAACCAGCGTTCCACACGTTCGGAACCTTCCCTTCTGAAACTCCAGGCTGATTGTCATAACAGGCTACATTGTCAGACAAAGAGGCTATTCAGAGGAAAAAGTGGAGACACAGGACTTACCAGGGCGAGCGGACTTGTAACAGTTGCACTTCTCATGTCTGTGGAGGCGATTTGTTTTCTTACTCTGGCTGTGGCCACCTCTGCCTCTGGGGAAAGGAACTTCCCCTATTCGAGTGGTTCTGGTGAGACTGCCAATCACAGCGCCTTCTTCCTCCTCCTGGTCACATGACCAGCACTTAGCACTTGGCCAATCATAGAACTCTTCCTGCATCCGTTGATTAGCACTTGGCCAATCATAGAACTCCTCCTGCATCCGTTGACTGAGCCAAGAGGAGGGCACGTGACCCAGGCCAGATCAGTCTGAGGCTTCCATGAATGCTATGCTAATTTGAGCCCTGTGAGGTATGCCTTTTCTCTGGGAGAGTGGACCCTTTGGGTCGGGAAAGGCTGGCACTGCCAGAGGCTATCTTTTCTACCACGTGAAGAGAAGCACCTCTTCAGAAGGTGAACTGAGAGGTGGAAATAGGGTAACAGAACCCTGTCCTTACTGTTTAAGCACCCAAACCCAGCTATGACTCCAAGCAGCTCAACTCTTGAACTTGTACGGTATATGAACAATGACAAAAAAATTAATTAGATTTCTGTCACTTGCAACCAAAACATATGCATTCTGAGGGGCCACAGACATTCAGACCATAGCAGCTTTTCTCATAATCCTATTGAAAGGGATGTCAGGTCAACCTAGGGTTGAGGAGACCTTTGGTGAAAGGTAAATAATAAACACAGAAAATTGCTTGGGTGTCTCTTGTCATTCTTGCTAGTTACCTAGAGTCAGAGTGACTGCAAGAATCAGATTCTAGCCCACGTAGGGCGCAAACTAGGTCTTTGGCATCATAGCAAAGCAATTATATGTAACTGAACTAATTTTGAAGGCATAGGCTCTCCTCAATTCTTAAAATAAAAAGCCCCCCACACTTGTGTCAATCACGCAGCCAATTAAAGAGGCCTCGAAGTGACAAACCACTGGATTGTCAAGGTAGATTAGAGACACAGAAGACACTTCTGATGGTTGGGATAATTAGTCTGTCATCCTGCGGCACGGCCTGATCCACTTGCCTCAGAGGAGCCCAGGATTATTACTCTAACAGGTGGTTTAGGGAGCTAACCCCCCTGTAACTCTCACCTACTTGGTCCTGAGCAGAAATTGGTATGCCCAGAACCAGGAGACTGGGTAGGTGGAGGATGAAGGCAGAGAGATTTTCCTAGCATCCCAAAATGGCTTTATCGAGCCATTGGCTTTAATCAAGTATCTATTTGCAAACCACAGGCACCTTCCGTAACTCATTTGCCCCAAAAGGTTTTGTTTGAGTTGGAGTTTATTTGCTCAGCAATTTTCTTCCTTTTCCTTAGGGAGCCCACAGCCAGATTTGAACCTTTGAACCTTTGAATGCATGTATCAAATTTCAGATAATTCCTCCCAACTCACACCTCTCCCCAGCCAGGTCGCAAATCCCTATGAACACTGACTGTGGGCTTCCCTGGTGGCGCAGTGGTTGAGAGTCCGCCTGCCAATGCAGAGGACGCGGGTTTGTGCCCCGGTCCGGGAGGATCCCACATGCCACGGAGCGGCTGGGCCCGTGAGCCATGGCCACTGAGCCTGCGCGTCCAGAGCCTGTGCTCCGCAACGGGAGAGGGCACAACAGTGAGAGGCCCGTGTACCACAAAGAACACTGACTGCTTTTCTCACTCCAGAGACGAAGAGAGCCCCAACTGAAAGTGACCTCTCAGCTTCCAGAAATCAATGAAGGGCGAGGCCCTGAGATTAGTCGGGTTAGGGCCCTCCCACCATCCTAATTGCTTTGCGGCAGGGAGTCGCAAAGCTAACGCTGTCAAATCTTCCATGTTGATGTACAAATGAGGTCCTTAAAGGGCAAACTACAGGGGTGACTAAACAGCGCCGGAAACGGACAGAGGAGGAGAAAATGTTATTTGTCCATATCTTCTCAGTGAGATCTGTGGGTGGTTGGAAGAAATATTTTAATATGCTGCTTGCAACTGCGGTTAGCTTGAGCCACCTTCCTGAGAGTGGGGTTAATGAGGAAGACTTCTCTCTGCTGGGTGAGGGGCACAGGCCTGGAGTCAGAGGGGAATTGCTTTGAACAGTTGAGCAGGGAGCAGAGGTGGGGGATGGACAGCAGGACTTCCTCCTCTCTCCCCCCACCAGAGCACTAAGCCTTCCCTCCAGTATTAATGACCTATTGCCACCATGACAAATAACCACACACTTAATGGCTTCAAACAACAGAAATTTACTCTCTTACAGTTAGATCGGCCAGAAGTCCAAAATGGCTTTAGTGGGCTAAAATCAAGGTGTTGGCGGAGCGCTTCCATCTGGAGGTGCTGGGGGAGGGTATTTCTGTGCCTTTTCCAATTCTCCAGCTGCCTTCCTTGCTTCCCAGCACCTTCCTCCATCTTCAAAGCCAGCAGTGGAACATCTCTCTCTACTGCTTCTTTCTGCTTCCATCACATGATGTTCCTCTGTTTTGTCTGTAGTCAGATGTCCATCTCCCTCTTATAAGGACACTGGGCCAAGCTGGGTAATTTCCAGGATAATTTCCCCCTTTCAGAGTTTCTAATTTAGTCACATCTGCAAAGACTGTATTCCGTATTATGTAACCTGTGCAGGATCCAGGGATTAGGATGTGATATATTTAGGAGTCACTATTCAGCCTGTGACACTTGGTAATACAGATTGAAAAATTACGTCACACTGAGAGGAAGCAGGTACTCTTCCTTGGTGATAGGAGTTCAGATTGATGCAGCACAACTTGGCATCTCTATTAAAGAGTAGAATATTCTTTCTCATGGATTCAGCAGTTCCTTCATCAGTTCAGCCTCTAGGAAATCATCATAGAGATTATACTTGAAAATGAATAGACATGAATGTTTTTCCCAGCATTGTTTATAACAACCTAAATTTGTAAACAACCTGAGTGACCCCAGCAATAGGGGCTGGTTGGATAAATGAAGAAACATCCATAGGATGAGATGCTGTGCAATTGTAAAACAGAATGAAGGGGGCTTCCCTGGTGGCACAGTGGTTAAGAGTCTGCCTGCCAATGCAGGGGACACGGGTTTGAGCCCTGGTCCGAGAAGATCCCACATGCTGTGGAGCAACTAAGCCTGTGTGCCGCAACTACTGAGCCCACGTGCCACAACTACTGAAGCCCACATGCCTAGAGCCCGTGCTCCTCAACAAGAGAAGCCACCACAATGAGAAGCCCACACACTGCAACGAAGAGTAGGCCCTGCTCTCCATAACTAGAGAAAGCCCACACGCAGCAGTGAAGACCCAATGCAGCCAAAAAACACAAAAAACAAAAACAACAAAATGAAGAAGATGAGACAGATCTATGTGAGCTGGTGTGGAAGAGTTTTTAAGATAAGAGGATAAAATAAGGTGCAAGACAGTGTACAGATTATGTTCCTATTTGTGAAAATGAAAGGGAGAAATGTGTGCGTCCATATGTAGAATATATATCTGGAATATTCCTGAAGGAGACAGAAGACAGATTGTCCTTCCTCGGAGGGTGACTGGGAGGTATGGAGGAGAAGTAGTTTTGATTTTTTTACCATGAACATTTATTACTTTTTCAATTTAAAAAAACAGTTAACGAAAAAGAGGAAGAACATTGGTTTGGGAGAGTTGACAAATTTTATTAGCCTGTCCAAGGCACTGACACATTTTAGTCCTGTCCCCCCAACTCCCGCACTCCCATTACCAAGGCCAAGGTCCTGCCTCCCTCTTCCCCACACACCCTACAGGCTCTCATTGTCCATTCTTTTCTCCTTTCTCCCTACAGGCCTGCATGGATGTCCTCTGAAGCCAAATTACTTTCACCAGTTTACAGACAGGGATGTGGGGGGCAGTTGAGGATGGGGGCGGGAGAACATCAGTAATTTTCCCTGGCCACAAACCAAGGCTGGGGAGGGGTCCAGGAAAAGAATCTCAGTCTAGAGTCTACCCACTCCAGGGTTCAAATCCTGGTTATGTGACCTTGAACAAGTCACGGAACCACCCTGAGCCTCAGTTTCCTCATCTGAAACATAGGAATAACATTATGAGGGCAGGATTGTAGTGAGAATCGAAATAAGAAATGAGGATATTGTGGATGGTGCTTCCAAGTGGACACCCTTCTTGGGGAGGGTTCTGATCCCACACTCAGACAGCAGAGAGAGGTGGAAGACATAGATCTGAGAGGCGTAGCCCTACTGGGTTAATAGTACTGGATCTTGAGAGCGTGTGGCAGCTGTGTTACCCAGAATAAAGCACATGGTCTGTGTGCCTGGGTTTCTAGTCCACAAAACAGAGAATTCATAAAACATAAAGTTAATAGACAAAGCAGTACACAGTTCAATCCTGTGGTACACTGAGAAGCTTAAATTAAAAAAAAAAAAATCTCTTAGAAAGCCATGGCCTCTTGACTGCTGATACTGAACCAACAGTCCTGCTCCAACTCAAACAAAATCAGCCCTTCTCTGCTCACACACCGAAACCACCGGAACACAGTGTTCCCAGAGGCAGAGGGAAAATAAAGACAATTGTGAGGTGCAGAAACCAGCCTGGCTGATGGGCCGAGGGGCTGGGGAAGTGAACCGGAGGTAAAGCCACAGGCACGTGAGGCAAACAAGATCTGCCCCAGGCCTGTGGACAGGCTTAGAGCTTCCCAGGCCCGCTGTGGCTGGGCTTGAGTCTTCTGAGTGTGGGCCTCACTCGAACGCACGACCTCTCATCACACACGATATTTTGTACTCATCCTGGACACAGTGCCAAGGCACGCGGAGATGTGGCCAGGTTCCAAAAGGAGGACAGCATCTCTTACAACCTCCCTGCTTCATTGCCCATATCCAATATGACACTCCACCGAATTTTTAAAAAGTTAAATGCGTTGTTTCTTTAAACTAAACCTGAGATGAAGAATTCACTCCCCCTGGAGCTGACATGGCAGCGGTTGTCCTGCACCCAAGTCTCGGGTTTGACATTTACTAACTAGATAACCTTGAGCAAGTTCTTAAACTCTCTAAGACAATTTCCTCATCTACAAAATGGGTCTAATACCAACTTTTCTCCGTTTCAGGTCGGCGCTCTGCAACATGTCTGAAATCCTGCTGTGTGTTCTAATTAACGTGATATTGAATTTGCTACTGTTTCTTTTATTCCCAGACACCTGTAATATCACTGATTTTTTTCAACAGCTTTATTAACATTAGCAGCTTTATTCACGTACCAAATAGGTCACCAATTTAAATCAAACAGTTCCATGGTTTTTAGTATATCCACAGATGCATGCAACCATCACCAAAATCAATTTTATCACCCTCAAAGAACACCTGTGCTCTTTAGCTATCATGTCCCTTGTCTCTCTGTCTCTATAGATTTTCCTGTTTGGGAGTCATAGAATTGGTCTTTTATAATTGGCTTTTTTCACTTAGCGTGATGTTTTCAAGGTTCATACATGTTGTAGCATATATCAATCAGTCCTTCATTCCTTTTCATTGCCCAATAATATTCCATTGTATGAATATACTACATTTTATTTATCCATTCAGCGGTTGATTTCTACTTTTTGGTTTTTATATGAATAATACTGCTATGAACATTCATGTGGAACTTTTTGTGCAGACACATGTTTTCATTTCTCTTGGGTATGTAGGTAGGAGTAGTGTTGCTGGGTCAATCATACAATGACTCTATGTTTAGCTTTTTAAGGGACTGCCAGACTCTCTTCCAAAGGGGCTACAGCATTTTATATTCCCACCAGCAGTGCACAAAGTCTCCAATTTCTCCACATGTTTGCCACATTTGTTATTATCTGTCTTTTTTATTATAGCCAGCCCAGTGTGTGGGAAGTGGTATCTGATTGTGGTTTTAATTTGCATTTCCCTGATGACTAATGATGGTAAGCATCTTTACTTATTGGCCATTTGTACAACTTCCTTGGAGAGATGTCTGTTCAGATCCTTTGCCCACTTTTAAATTGGGTTTCTTTTTATTATTAAGTTGTGAGAGTTATTTATATCTTTAAAATAGAAGTCCCCTTCCAGATATGTGATTGCAAAATTTTCTCCCATTCTGTGGGGTTTTTTAAAATTTTCTTGATGATATCCTCTGAGGTAAAAAAGTTTTACATTTTGATGAAGTCCAGTTTATCTTTTTTTCTGTTTGTTGCATGTGAGTATCTAGTTGTCCTAGCACCATTTGTTGAAAAGATTACTCTTTCCCCATTGAATTGTCTTTACACTCTCCTTGAAAATCAATTGATCATACATATGAGGGTTTATTTTTAAACCCTCAGTTCTATTCCATTGGTCTGTATGTCAGTATTCGTGCCAGTACTGCACTGTCTTGATTACTGTAGTTTTGTAATAAGTTTTGACATCAGGAAATGTGAGTCTTCCAGCTTCGTTCTTCTTTTTCAGGATTGTTTTGGCTACCTTAGGTCCCTTGCCTTTCCATATACGTTTTAGGATCAGCTTGTCAGAATCTACAAAAAGGGCAGCTGGGATTATGACAGTGATCGTGCTGAATCTGTAGATTACTTCAGGGACTGTTGCCATCTTAACAATATTATGCCTTCCCATCCAGAACTTGGGATGTCTTTCCATTTATTTAGGTCTTCTTCCAACAGTGATTTGTTTGCTTGTTTGTTTGGAGGGTATAAATTTTGCACTGCTTTTACTAAATTATTCCTAAGTATTTTATTCTTTTTGATGCTATTGTAAATGGAATTGTTTTCTTAATTTCAGTTTTAGATTGTTCATTGCTAGTGAATAGAAATACCATTGGTTTTTGCATATGGATCTTGTACTCTGCAACTTTGCTGAACTTATTTATTAGTGCTAATAGGTTTTCAGTGGATTCCTTAGGATTTTCTGTATAGGAGATCATGTCACATGCATCTTCTCCCTTTCCAATTTGGATGCCTTTTATTTCTTTTTCTTACCTAATTGTCCTCACTAGAATCTGTATCACAGTGTTGAATAGAAGTGGCAAGAGTGAACATACTTCTCTTGTTTCTGATCTTAAGGGGAAAGCTATCACACTTGTACCATTTCATATGATTTTTTTTTCTTTAATAGATGTCCTTTATCAGGTTGAGGAAGTTCCCTTCTATTCCTAGTTTGTTTGTTTGGGGGTTTTTGTTTGTTTATTTTTGTTAGCATTTTTATCATGAAAGCATGTTTGGATTTTATCAAATGCTATTTCTGTAGATACAATGACATTTTCTTAGAGCTCTCTCTAATATTTTGCCTGGGAATAGATAGGTCTTTGGATTATTTCACTGAATTTTAGTACCAGGCCCAAGCAAGGAATACCTAAATTCTGCCCATGTGATGGCTTTGAGACATCTGAGAGGAGATGAGGAATCCTTTCTCATTATACTTTAGCCCCAGCTGGTCTTCCACTTAGACCCTACTTGAATTGTCTTCTAGTGGCTTAAAAGAGGTTTGAGGGCTGACTCCTTTTTACTGTGGATGATCAGGGCCTGGAAGATCAAGAGTTGAATTTCATGACAATTTCAGATCAGTTCTTTCTCTGTCCTCTGGAGAGGGAAATGGGGTTAGAATGGGAAATTGCTTTTTTTTTTTTTCATCTTGACCAAGCCTTAATTTCTACTCATAGGTCTTTGAACCTGGGTGTAAGACATACTCTCAACTCAGCTGTTTTGTAAGTTTTTCATAGGTTTTTATTTTACTCACACAGTCAGCTCAGCTATTTGAGGGCAGAGACCAAGCCTTAAATTTCTCTTGAAGCTTTCATAGAACGAGGTAAAATCTTTGTCACATAGCACAGACTTGATAAATAAAGTTTACTAGTAAAATCTGCCTTTTAGCAAAATTGTCAGATGTGAGACTTAGCTTGTCCACC
Organism: Delphinapterus leucas; assembly: GCF_059928025.1. Taxonomy (NCBI): domain Eukaryota; kingdom Metazoa; phylum Chordata; class Mammalia; order Artiodactyla; family Monodontidae; genus Delphinapterus; species Delphinapterus leucas. The sequence goes on from NC_143130.1 coordinate 166,808,276, forward strand.
ACCGCCTTCCCTAGTGTATGAAGGATGCTGAGCGACAGAGGAGACGATGACACCAGCACTTAGATCAGACAAGACACTGAGACGCAGAGCACTGGGGCGACCTGAGTCACTGGTTTCTGCTATCCCAGTGTGCCCCATAGCTTCCTGTGCACACCATGATAGGGGGGTTTGAATGAGTGAACTGACTGTGGTGTCAAAAGAGAAGAAACAGCGCCATGCCAACATTCCTTCAAAACTCCGTGAGAAAAGTAAGGCTGATAAAAGCGACTTTGTCAGTGTCTGGTGTCACAATGCAGATCATTCCACAGAGCACTGCCTGTCACTCCCTGCTGCTGCTTGAAAAGAGATATTGACAAAGCATGGCATGATGGCATCATTAAATGTCAGTGCCATACATACTCCCCAAGAAGTGACAAATGCCACCCTCGGCTCAGAGAAGCTGCTCCGCCAGGAGTCTTCTTAGCAGTGACGATAACACGACAAAACTTTTGAGTTAAGACATCCTATTCTCTCCTCCAAACCTCCCCGGAAAATTCCGATTTGCACATTCACTAACGTAAAAACCAGAGCACCTAGCTCACCGAACAAAGAAAAGCAATAGTTCACTCTGTTTGCAAAACTTAAATCCATGTATGTCGCTTAGCACAGTCCCCGGCACATGCTAAATGCCCAATACACATTCACTCTTTTTTTTTTTTTTTTTGCGGTACGCGGGCCTCTCACTGTTGTGGCCTCTCCCTTTGCGGGACACAGGCTCCGGACGCGCAGGCTCAGCGGCCATGGCTCACGGGCCCAGCCTCTCCGTGGCATGTGGGATCTTCCCGGACCGGGGCACGAACCCGTGTCCCCTGCATCGGCAGGCGGACTCTCAACCACTGCGCCACCAGGGAAGCCCCACGTTCACTCTTATCCTATTATTATTTTTTTTATGGAGTTTTCAGGGTAGCCATCATCTAAATTCTCAAGGTGGGCAATCCTTTGGGCTGGATTTCTTTGGTAAAGATGAGTGGGGATTTTTGTTGTTTGTTTCCGAAGGCTGGGAGCCATTTGCACAAACTACGCCCTGTGCACACAGCAGAAGTGAACTGCACACCTGAGTTCACGGGCATGTATGTTGCTCAGGGACTGAGCAGGGCAGGTGCTAATCAATATTCATTTCTGAAAAGATTAGGCGCTCATAATGCATCAGGGGCCATTCTAGGTGCTGGGAATACAAATGTGCACAAGCCAGTCTCTGCCTTTGAGGAGCTCGGCAACTAGCAGAGGAGAAGGCAGGCTATAAACACCCTTCCATGGGGGTGTGGTGTGGACTGTGTGGACAGGAGGAGGGCTTCCCAGACAGAGGGCCATCGCTGTGGCTCTAGGAGGATGAGTAATTCATTATACAGGCAGGGAGGGAAACTCTCAGAATCTGTTTCTTTAACTGTAATTTGAGAATGAAAAGAACAGCTTTCTCGCAGGAGGCAGTACCGTCTAATGGCCAAAGTTGTGGACTCTGAACAGGCCTGAGGTTGACTCTTGCTCTGCCACCAAGATTTTGGGAGATAATAAAAACAACAACAATGATACTAACAAGTAACCTTTAAGCCAAAGTGCCCAGCCAAAGTGGGTTTCTTTGTCTGCAAAAAAGGGACGACAACAACAGAACCTACTTTTAAAAAGACACACATAAAGCATTTGACACAGAACGTAGCATATGTAGCTCACCCAGTAAATGGTACTGTTATTACTGTCACAGGGAGCAGATAAGGGTCAAATGAGACACGGGAGAACAATTTGTGAAGCGAAATCTCTGGGATTATTATTCCAGGCAGAGGGAGGATCTCACGCAAAGGCAGGGAAACTAAAGGAGCACTGATTGTTGAGTATGGCCAGGATGAAGGGTGTGTGGTAGGGAGGATGTGGTATTTGCTGCTTGAAAAGGCCAAAGGTCTTGCTTTAATCAATCAGGGATGTGATCAAACAAATGAAACAGAAAATCACAAGGGACAAAATTACTAGGACATAACTTTATTTGAGTTGAGATTTTTAAATAATAAAATATTCGCACAATTATAAATAACTTAATATCAATACATAACACATTTAAGAAATGTGAATTAAAAATGTAAAGTACGATACCCATCTATCCCCACACCCAGATTTAACAGGTGTTAGCATTGTAGTATTTGCTTCAGACCTTCAGGTTTCTTTTTTAAAGAAATAGAATCTTATGGATTCTGCTGTAGGGTTTGCCACCTCAAAAAATGTCTCTTTGGCATGAGGATTAATTTGATTATTTTTAAGGCCCAAAAGACTTAGGAAGAAACTTTGTTTGACCTTCCCCCTAACTGCCTAAAAAAAATGTAGAGAGAGGGCCTGCTTCCAGAATAGAGCTATCACCAGAGAAATCTGCAAAAAGTATGGGTAATGTGTATTGTGGGAAACTCTTAGAGATCAGAGTCCATCCTGTAGCCCATTGTCTCTGCAGGGCTCTGCAAACATTTATGTACCCAACATTTGCTTTTCCACCTTCATGTGAATTGCCTTTCTCCCCTTTGAAGTCCCAAACCACTACCAACATCCTCTTTTGTCTTTAGCTGAAGGTGAGGGCTTCAGCCATTTTGGTGATTTCCTAAGTCTTCCGGGATCTCTCCCATATATACATGTTATTATACTTTGATTTTCCTCCTGTGAATCTGTCTCAAGTCAACTTAACTCTTAGACCAGCCAGAAGAACCTAGCATTGTAGAGGAAAACCTCTTCCTCCCTGACACTTTTAAAGATTCACACTCATCCTTTATGTGTATGTTTCATGCCGATTTCAGCCCATCAATAACCAATGTCGTCACATTGGGCCAACCACTGGCCCTCGTGGTTCTTATTCTGATTGCAAGACGCCCTTCAGCAATAACCATCAGGAAACTTTGAAAAAAATAAAGGTTTACTAGTTGCAGGACCTGGAAATTACACAACACACCCGGAACAACACAGAGAAGTCCCAGGTGGGGGTGGCTTGGGCCTGGGGTTTCAAGGGCTCACTCTTTCTGGGTGAATTTAGAACATAAGAGCAGGACTTTAAAGCACAGGAAGAGAGAAAACAAGTTTCCCAAATGGTTAGTTATCAAAATCAACCAAAAGAAAACGAAATCAACTAAAACAAAAGAGCTTCAGTGGGGGGAGGCGGGCTGGCTCTACATCTAGCCGTGTGGCTGGCAATGTGTTGATTCGAGGCCGCCGTCTTTGAGGTGGATGCCTCAGCAATCAAAGCTTAAGTCAGACACTTGTGTTACAAAAAAGAAAACCCAATGTCAGGGCTTACACTAGAGTGGATCACTCCCCGTACGCTTTCACACTTTCACTGCATGTGCGGTTCCATAAACAAAATATTCTTTGGCCCAGCAATGCTGCTTCTAGATGTTTCCCTAAGGAAAGCTTCAGGTATGTGCAGAAAGTGATAGGTCTAAAGAAGTCCACTGCAGAGCAGTTCATAACAGGGCAAAATGTGTAGAGGACCTGGTCCAGGCATTTACTGCTATCTAACAAACGTCTCCGGCTTAATGGCTTAGAACAACAATAATCACTTATTCTACTCATGAATCTTCAATTTGGGCAGAATTTGGTAGAGTCAGCTTATCTTTGCTCCATCAGCTGGGGGAGGCTGGAAAACTGGGGCTAGAGGCAGCAAGTTGCAGAAACGCGTGTCCCGAGGAGGCAAGGCAGACACGCATGGCATTTGTCTGGTCCAGCCTCGAAAAACGTATATCGTCCCTTCTGCCACAATTAATTGGTCAAGGTAATCACAAAAGTCCACTCAGGTTCAAGAGCAGGGGAGATAGAGAAGTTGGTCCAGGTCTACCCAGATTCAAGATGAGTGCCCAGTTACATTTTAAGACCATGTGTGATGGGAGGTATTGGGGTGACCACTTTTGGAAAGTCCAGTCTGCCACCCACCCTAACTGTTCCTGGTGTGGTACACAGAAATACACGGAAATTCTGGCTTATTTGATGTTGTTTTAAAAGTTATGAAAGTGTGGGTTTTTGTTTCTTTTTTAATCAGGACAGCAACATAACTCCATGCAGAATAAAAAGACTGAAGTGTTTGGGAGGTTATAGTAGGAGACTTTGCATTGGTCTCTTACATGATGTAGGATGAAAAGATATTACTTCCAGGCACAGAGAATATCTTCCTTCCATAGAGAAATCTCAGGAACAGGCACAAGGGAGAATTCATTTTTAAGGTTCTCGTTTTTTTTTCTCTTGAATGGTATGAACAAAGTCTCTTGGCTCTACAAACGGAGGACTTTGACAGAACATTTGCAGAAACTGTATTACCTTGAAGACACAGCTTTGTTTCTTCTGGCTCCAGAAAATCCCTACGAGAGGCTCTGGATGTCTTCCACAGCAGCACGGTGGTTGAAGGCGCCGGGAACCAGGAAGGTTGGGTTTGAATTCTGACCCTGCTACTTGCTCTCGGTATGACCCTAGGCAAGAGAGTTAACTTCTCTGGGCCTCAATTTCCTCCTATGGACAACGAGGCTAATAATACTACTTATAATGTTGTCAACACTGCGATAATTCACGGATTCTGTTTAGATTTGACAGGTGATTTAAAAGCATTAGCTGTTACTAGTAGTCACAAGGGAGAGCAGATTCAGAAAGTTAAGTACATAACTTGCACCAAGTGCAGAGTTCATCATGATCACTATGCCCATGAGTAACCTCCAGAGTCCTTCCAGCAGGCCAAATAATTAACCTCAGGCTTTCAGTGGAAACATCTCTGCTCTATTCCTTCACATGTGAGAGTTGAAATGGTCAAGATGGACAGCTGTAGGACAGAAGACAGACAAGTGGCAAGACCCCTGCTGCATTTGCATTTTGCAGCAGAAGCAGCTGTTCCAGGAGCTTCTGCAGGGGGCATGGGGGCTGAGGGAGTGACAGGAAGACCATTTCTTTCATTAGATGTGAGTTCTCTTCCCAACTCCCCAGGTTTCCCTGATTCGGCTCAATAAAAAGCCCCTCGCCCGCACCCAGGGTGAGGGTGCAGAAGCGAAAGGTGTCTCCTTCAAATGGTGATGGGCTTGGGAGAAAGGTGGACTGACCTGGCGTTTCTTGTCTGTTACTTACGAACAGGGTGACCTTGGGTAAATGACTTAGTCTCTTTTGGCCTCAAATGCGTCAGCTGTACTTTGTCAAACACCCGCGAAAGATTACTTTCGGAGGGGAATTTAGCACAAGGGCTACGCCCAGGGTGAACCTCGAAAAATAAGAGCTTAAAGTGGACGTGGGCGAGAGGGAGCATCCCCACAGTGGCGAGGGGAGCTCGTCGCTGATTTATCTTCCTCTTGTGTCATCTCTGAGCTCAAAGAGCAAAGCGCTTGAAAACCCCGCTGTCTGAAGAGTGCGAGCGCTGGGGCGGAGACCCCTGGATCATTCCTGGAATCGCGGGTCCTGGGACAAGGTGGCACTTGGGACCTGGGAGGCCGCTGTTGCCCAAGGCGAGGCCCGGGTTCCCTCAGCTCAGGACGCTCGGGGCTGCCCTTCTCTAACCACATCCATCTGGGCACCCTCCTCGGGAGCTGCCCGTTATGCTTCTTTTCCCTGTGGGATCCAAGAGGAAAAGCAGAACCTGAGCCCCGGGGAAGGGGTGATCTGATGCCAGGGAGGGGGAAAGGCAGACGCGTGGCTGGGCCACGAACCCTTGACCCCCGCTTTACAAGACCAGTGCGCTCGAACCATGAGATACTGAGCTGGCAGCTAGATGCTAGCCTGTGCCGCCAGGATCCACATCCTTCTTCAGCTGACCCCGGTCTGGAACGGGACCGTGTCTTCCCGAGGTGCCCTTTGCACTGGCGCCCGCCCCGCCGTACAAGCGCAGGGAGGGGTCACAGCCCCAGCTCCGGCGACTCTGCATTTGGTGGCGCGAACATTTCCGCAAGGGGGGTGGTGGGATGTGCAAGAAAACTGGGGTTGGGGTGTGCAAGACCAGATGCTCTCCCCTTCGCCGTCCCTCGCACCAAGTCTCCCCGGCGGGGCTCCAGCTGGCAGAGCGGCGGCGCTTTGATGCCGCACGACCACACGGTGGCGCTGCCGCACCGCCCGCTGGCGGAGGAGCGGGACCAAGGGCTCCCCGGCGAGGGGATGCTCCCTTCTGCCCCTCCCTAGGGTCTAGTCTGGGAACTCCGGCACCTGCAGGGTCCGAAGGCAAAGGGAGGGTCATTCCATCACCTCCCCTCCCACGCCACATGCACGTGCTTTCTGGACATACTCGCTTACGTGGACCACGGGGCTGAGCCCCTTAGAAGTCTTCCAGGCTAAGGTGCCTTCCTTCACAAATAGGGAAACTGAGACCCAAAGAATTAGGAATCCTGGCTAACTTAGTCTCAGCATAGAAGCCCCAGGCGAGCCACTCTCCCGTCCTAAAAACAAAGAGGATACGACTAAGGGGAAAGAAGGGCCCTCGAGGGATTTATTCCCGGCCCTGCCCTGGTAACTGCCACAGCCCAGGAGGTTGAAGTTAACCCGTTTTACACATGAGGAAATGAGGTTCAATACTGGCCAAAGACACGCTCTTCAGAGGTGGTTTCAACCTCAGGACTATTTACCACCAAGTCTGTGAACTTCCTGCCACAGACCCTTGCTCCTACATCTGTGACTTTCAAATACCTTTGTATTTCTCGGCGACGACCCACAGCTACGCATCTATAGGTATCTATGACTGAAAACAACTCTCATCCTCGATTAGTGTGATGCACTTTATTTTCTTTTTTTATTGTATGTCTTTTCTGCCTTTCTTTCAATGCTGGTTATGATCTGCTAAAATGATATCACTAATCACTAGTGGGTCCTTAGTTACAGTTTGAAAAACAGTCATGGGTGCTGCCTGGGCTCTTCCAACTGTAAAAATCAATGGAAAACTATCTACGTAAGAGGCCGAACTCAAGACCAGGTAAAGGTGCAGGGAGACTGTGCTTCTCCAGGAACTACCTGGGGGTGTTGTTAAAGGGCAGCTTCTGACTTAGTGGGTCTGGGATGGGACCTGAGTCCTGCATTTCTAACAAGCTCCCAGGTGATGCTGGTCACCCCACGCTCAGAGCAACCGGGTTGTCTCCACAACTTCACCATCAAGTATGTTACAATGAAAGGAATTCTGAGACCAAATCCTGCCACACATACAAACATTTATTAATAAGTAGGCACCAAAACTAGTCAGCCTGTTCTTGTGAGGTCCCAAACCTCTGCCCTTTTTTTTGTTTTTGCGGTACGCGGGCCTCTCACTGTTGCGGCCTCTCCCGTTGCGGAGCACAGGCAACGGACACGCAGGCCCAGCGGCCATGGCTCACGGGCCCAGCCGCTCCGCGGCATGTGGGATTTTCCCGGACCGGGGCACGAACCCGCATCCCCTGCATCGGCAGGCGGACTCCCAACCACTGCGCCACCAGGGAAGCCCCTGAAACCTCTGCCCTTTTAAGCCCTTCAATGAGAACCTTAAGGGAGGGTTCTGTGGCAGAGAGGCCAAAATCCGCTCTCCCTCCTTTCATGGTAATAGAACTGAAAGTACGCAGATGCTGTTGACCCAAGGACCTCCCTTCTTCTCTCTAGTCCTTCTCTACCCAGGGTGAGCCAACGGGATGTGATCACAAGGGAAGTGTTCTACTCCCAGTCTATCTCCTGCGAGACAGCCCAACTCATCCAACTTAAAAGACAACCTAAAACTTCTACTCCAACTTAAAAGTCAACCAACATGCACTGAGTTTCCTTCTTTTCCCTTTCTACAAGTAAGAAAATGGAGATCCCACAACTCAGGTCTGACCCTGCAAGGCAATACCCTAGGGGATGACAGAGCACCAAGATGGAAGGAACCTGGATCCCTGAATCATTTCAGGTAGCAGAGCTGCCCTGTCAACCTGGATCTCTCACCTTGATAGAGGTGTTTATTTGAGAGAGCAATCAAATTCTTTAAGCCACTGTGTTTGGGGGTGGAGGGAGGGAGCTCTTGGTTACAACAGCGTACCCTAATTAACTCAGGTTCATCTGAGGCAAATGTAAGAATATTCGCATGGCAGAACCAACTTTTTCATCTGATTAGGTGACAGAATCCTCTATGTGTGTTTGGGGATGGTGGGAAGGGGGCGGGGATAGACCAAAGTTCTAGACCTAAAGCAATAGATTCTAATGCGACCTTCCTACAAGCATGGAAACATGCCTGTACGTATCTTTCTAGCCATCCACATACCATTAACATTGCTTATTTAGCCAAAAAACTTTTTTTTAATATTTCTTAATTAAACTCTGAGGAAGATTTAGGAAGCAATATTTGAAACTTGGGGTCCTTCACATGTTTACTAATTTCCTCCCTCCGCCTTGGTTAACTTGGTGGAGAAGTTAACTTGCATGCACACATACTTCTTATATCCATACTGAGGTGTTTTAAAGAAAATATAGACAATATTTGACCTGTATTTTCTTATTCAAAGTGTTGTTACAGCCTAAGTGGCTATCACCTTCCTGGTCATCATTTTCTTTATTACATTAACGAAATTTGTCTCAAGCCCCATTTCACACTTGATGAAATCCAGCTTCCCCCTGCCCAGGATCTCCAGTAATCCTCTGTAGGGGACCTATCTTTATCCTCGTCACCTCATACACCCATTTCTTGCTTCTCCTGACTTCTCTGGATCCTCTCTGGATCTCATGCCATGTGGTTGTGCCGTGTCTCTGACCCACGTCCACACAGAAGTCATTTTGGTGAGGATTGGTGGGTGACAGGGTTGGCCTGGGGTTACACTGAGGTTTGGTGCTGCTAACTGCTTAAACATTTAATATTGGACTCCCTACTTGCAGAAGTGCTTCAGCCGTCCTCACTCCAGGCTATTCCTCACCTCCGTGCCTCCCCCTAGCTGCCCTCTCTCCTCCTAGATGGCTTCTGTCACTTCCTAGCTGCCTTCTCTCTGCCTCTGGCTGTTTACATCTCATGGGGTCTCTCTCTCCACCATTCCACCCCTCCCACTGTTCCCCGGCCCCTTATCCAGAATAAAACCAAGCACCTCCAATTTTTGAAAAAATCTTCCATTACCCCACTGCCCTCCTGCCCCATTCTGTACTCTGCCCCGGGGCCTATCTTTTCATATCACCTGTGCCTGGGGGAAGTTTTGCTTAACACAATTAAACACACAAACACACAAATAAACCCACAAAAAAAGGTCTCTTCCTATCTGGCCAGCTCACAAAATAACTCTTTTTTCCTCCCAACTACACACAAATCTGATCAATGTGTTCCTTTGCTTAAATCTCTGCAGTAGCTCTTCGCTAACCTGTGCTCATCACCATTGCCATGGTTACGGGGCCCTTGGTGACCAGGTCCTGCCCCCTCCATCTCAGCCGCATGTTTTACTGCTTGCCCACAAGGCCCCCTGTGCCACTTGTGCCCAGCCGCTTAGCGTTCTCTGAATGGCCCAGCTCAGCACTCTCTCGCCTTCACTCCTTTGCTCCTGTGCGCCCCCTGCTGCCTGTGCCTGGACGGCATCTCCCTTAACTCTGCCCAACAGCTGCTGTCTCACCTCCGCTGAGAAGCCCTCCCTGACTTCTCGGGCTGGGGACAGAGCTGCTCCTCTGTGGTCCCTGAAACCCCCTCTGGATGGTCTATGCTAGTACTTAAAACTCGTCTAGGGAAGGTTAGCCTTACTTGTCTCTCCCCCACCAGATGGAACTCCTTAAGGGCAGGAATACATAGGCACAGTTGTGCATCCTGAAAACAAGCCCACTGAGGTCTTCAATGCCTGTTTGTTAAATGACTGACTGAACACGTGAGACCCGTCACTAAAGGACAGTCTGGAAGGGGTGATCAAGGGAAGAAGGGCTTGAGAAGCAGCATGGGGGTGCAGTGCTGCGGAAGGGGGTACTTTCTGGGCAGCAGGTCCACCACGACCCTCTCTGGCTTTAATCCCTTTGTTTTCTTCAACCCCAGTAGGCCAGAGCCCTGTCCTCTTCTTCTTTCTCTTTGTCTGGGGCAGATCTGGCTGTCTCCTCCCCCACCCCCCGCCCCATATACCCATCATTGAGTGCTGACTATGCCTGTCCTCCGTGGGAGGGGTCAGACGATGCCTGTCCTCTGCGGGAGGGGCCAGACTATGCCTGTCCTCCGTGGGAGGGGCCTGACAATGGATGGGCACTGGAGGTGGGTTTGTCTTGATCCTGAGCCTCAGTTTCCTGGAGGGAGCCCCCTAAGGTCTTAGGTGACCATGGAGGGGGTCTCCCTCAGCAGAAAGGGCAGGGCATTGCAAGGTTTTTGAATGTATATTTAGAGACATTGCTCTCTGGCCCCTCTTCCAAATCCATGCACCCCAAGAAGACTGTGTCCTCTCTCAGTGTGGGGCTGTATCACTCAGGACAGGCTAGGTCGAATTGTGGCAACAACATCTACGGAATGGAACTGAAAGCCCGCTCAGTGTAGTGCTATCTCCCATGGCATGACCATTAGGAGTCAGCAGAAAGGCCTGAATCATTCTAATTACTGACGGCACAGCCACCACCTCAAGCCAGTCCTTCAAAGAATGTTCTGGAGAGCCCCACATTGGCAGTGAAATGCTGTGGCCTGGGAGTGACTCCCTTCACTTCTACTCACAGCTCATTGGCCAGAGTTGGTCACACGGCTGCACCCAAGCACATGGGAGCCCGGAAGCACAGTCCTCCCAGAAGATGGGGAACAAGAAATCCCTAGTCCACTGTGCTAATGGCTACATAGGGGGTGAGGAAAGGAGTCTAAAATAGAGGACAAAAAGGGAAACGGAGGCTTTCAGAGAAGTAGGCATATCTGATTGCCCTAGAAGCACAACAACTCCAATTTTTGGCTGACCTTGAATAGAGCAAGGCAGCTGCAGGCTTGATGAACATGGAGGGGGCAGGATGCTCATTGGGCCTCCATAGTATATTTCCCCTTCCCCAAATGCCTTTCTTCTGGGCCTGCTGGAAACCTAGTCAGCCTTGAAGGACCCTGCCGTTCCCTAGAAATTATACCTACTGAATGCAGCCACCCTCTCAGCTCCCATCCACTTTTCACTTTGGCATTTAATCGTATTTAACCTGACATCAAACTCTATACTGTCTGATGGGATTCTCCCATCATTTTTTTTTACATATTTATTGGAGTATAATTGCTTTACAATGGTGTGTTAGTTTCTGCTTTATAACAAAGTGAATCAGTTATACATATACATATGTTCCCATATCTCTTCCCTCTTGCGTCTCCCTCCCTCCTACCCTCCCTATCCCACTCCTCCAGGCGGTCACAAAGCACCGAGCTGATCTCCCTGTGCCGTGCGGCTGCTTCCCACTAGCTATATATTTTACGTTTGGTAGTGTATATATGTCCATGCCACTCTCTCACTTTGTCCCAGCTTACCCTTCCCCCTCCCCGTATCCTTAAGTCCATTCTCTAGTAGGTCTGCATCTTTATTCCCGTCTTGCCCCTAGGTTCTTCTGACCATTTTTTTTTCTTTTTTTTCTTTTTTTTTTTTTAGATTCCATATATATATGTTATCATATGATATTTGTTTTTCTTTAGGTTTCTCTGTGTATAGTATCATGTCATCTGTAAACAGTGACAGCTTTACTTCTTATTTTCCCATTTGGATTCCTTTTATTTCTTTTTCTTCTCTGATTGCTGTGGCTAAAACTTCCAAAACCATGTTGAATAATAGTGGTGAAAGTGGGCAACCTTGTCTTGTTCATGATCTTAGTGGAAATGGTTTCAGTTTTTCACCAATGAGGAGATGTTGGCTGTGGGTTTGTCACATATGGCCTTTATTATGTTGAGGAAAGTTCCCTCTATGCCTACTTTCTGGAGGGTTTTTATCATAAATGGGTGTTGAATTTTGTCAAAAGGTTTTTCTGCATCTATTGAGATGATCATGTGGTTTTTCTCCTTCAATTTCTTAATATGGTGTATCACGTTGATTGATTTGTGTATATTGAAGGATCCTTGCATTCCTGGGATAAACCCCACTTGATCATAGTGTATGATCCTTTTAATGTGCTGTTGGATTCTGTTTGCTACTATTTTGTTGAGGATTTTTGCATCTGTGTTCATCAGTGATTTCAATTTTCTTAAATTTACCAAGGCTTGATTTGTGACCCAAGATATGATCTATCCTGGAGAATGTCCCATGAGCACTTGAGAAGAATGTGTATTCTGTTGTTTTTGGGTGGAATGTCCTGTAAATATCAATTAAGTCCACCTTGTTTAATGTATCATTTAAAGCTTGTGTTTCGTTGTTTATTTTCATTTTGGATGATCTGTCCATTGGTGAAACTGGGATGTTAAAGTCCCCTACTATGATTGTGTTACTGTCAATTTCCCCTTTTATGGCTGTTAGCATTTGCCTTATGTATTGAGGTGCTCCTGTGTTGTGTGAATAAATATTTACAATTCTTATATCTTCTTCTTGGATTGATCCCTTGCTCATTATGTAGTGTCCTTCTTTGTCTCTTGTAATAGTCTTGTTTTAAAGTCCATTTTGTCTGATATGAAAATTGCTACTCCAGCTTTCTTTTGATTTCCATTTACATGGAATATCTTTTTCCATCCCCTCACTTTCAGTCTGTATGTGTCCCTAGGTCTGAAGTGGGTGTCTTGTAGACAGCATATATACGGGCCTAGTTTTTGTATCCATTCAGCCAGTCTATGTCTTTTGGTTGGAGCATTTAATCCATTTACATTTAAGCTAATTATCAATATGTATGTTCCTATTACCATTTTCTTAATTGTTTTGGGTGTATTATTGTAGGTCTTTTCCTTCTCTCGTGTTTCCTGCCTAGAGCAGTTCCTTTAGCATTTGTGGTAAAGCTGGTTTGGTGGTGCTGAATTCTCTTAGCTTTTGCTTGTCTGTAAAGCTTTTAATTTCTCCGTCAAATCTGAATGAGATCCTTGCTGGGTTGAGTAATCTTGGCTGTAGGTTTTTCTCCTTCATCACTTTAAATATGTCCTGCCACTCCCTTCTGGCTTGCAGAGTTTCTGCTGAAAGATCAGCTGTTAACCTTATGGGGATTCCCTTATGAGTTATTTGTTGTTTTTCCCTTGCTGCTTTTAATATTTTTTCTTTGAATTTAATTTTTGATAGCTTGATTAATATGTGTCTTGGCATGTTTCTCCTTGGATTTATCCTGTATGGGACTCTCTGTGCTTCCTGGACTTGATTAACTATTTCCTTTCCCATATTAGAGAAGTTTTCAACTATGAGCTCTTCAAATATTTTCTCAGTCCCTTTCTTTTTCTCTTCTTCTTCTGGGACCGCTATAATTCGAATGTTGGTGTGTTTAATGTTGTCCCAGAGGTCTCTGAGACTGTCCTCATTTCTTTTCATTCTTTTTTCTTTATTCTGCTCTGCAGTAGTTATTTCCACTATTTTATCTTCCAGGTCACTTAACCGTTCTTCTGCCTCAGTTATTCTGCTATTGATCCCTTCTAGAGAATTTTTAATTTCATTTATTGTGTTGTTCATCACTGTTTGTTTGCTCTTTAGTTCTTCTAGGTCCTTGCTAACGTTTCTTGTATTTGTCCATTCTATTTCCAAGATTTTGGATCATCTTTACTATCATTATTCTGAAATCTTTTTCAGGTAGACTGCCTATTTCCTCTTCATTTGTTAGGTCTGGTGGGTTTTTATCTTGCTCCTTCATCTGCTGTGTGTTTTTCTGTCTTCTCATTTTGCTTTACTTACTGTGTTTGGGGTCTCCTTTTTGCAGGCTGCAGGTTCGTAGTTCCCGTTGTTTTTGGTGTTTGTCCCCAGTGGCTAAGGTTGGTTCAGTGGGTTGTGTAGGCTTCCTGGTGGAGGGGACTAGTGCCTGTGTTCTGGTGGATGAGGCTGGATCTTATCTTTCTGGTGGGCAGGTCCACGTCTGGTGGTGTGTTTTGGGGTGTCTGTGGCCTTATTATGATTTTAGGCAGCCTCTGTGCTAATGGATGGGGTTGTGTTCCTGTCTTGCTAGTTGTTTGGCATAGAGTGTCATGCACTGTAGCTTGCTGGTCGTTGAGTGAAGCTGGGTCTTGGCGTTGAGATGGAGATCTCTGGGAGATTTTCCCCGTTTGATATTACGTGGAGCTGGGAAGTCTCTTGTGGACCAGTGTCCTGAACTTGGCTCTCCCACCTCAGTGGCACAGCCCTGACGCCTGGCTGGAGCACCAAGAGCCTGTCATCCACATGGCTCAGAATAAAAGGGAGAAAAAAAAGAAAGAAAGGAAGAAAGAAAAAGATAAAATAAAAAAGGATAAGATAAAATAAAAATTATTAAAATAATTAATAAGGATAAAAAAAAGAAAAACACGGACAGACGGAACCCTAGGACAAATGGTAAAAGCAAAGCTATACAGACAAAATCACACACAGAAGCATACACATACACACTCACAAAAAGAGAAAAAGGGGAAAAAAATATATATATATATATCGTTGCTCCCAAAATCCACCTCCTCAATTTGGGATGGTTCGTTGTCTATTCATGTATTCCACAGATGCAGGGTACATCAAGTTGATTGTGGAGCTTTAATCCGCTGTTTCTGAGGCTGCTGGGAGAGATTTCCCTTTCTCTTTTTTGTTCTCACAGCTCCCAGAGGCTCAGCTTTGGATTTGGCCCCGCCTCTGCGTGTAGATCGCTGGCGGGCGTCTGTTTTTCGCTCAGACAGGACGGGGTTAAAGGAGCCGCTGCTTTGGGGGCTCTGGCGCACTCAGGCCGGGGGGAGGGAAGGGCACGGAGTGCAGGGCAAGCCTGCGGCGGCAGAGGCCGGCGTGACGTTGCACTAGCCTGAGGCGCACTGTGAGTTCTCCCGGGGAAGTTGTTCCTGGATCCTGGGACCCTGGCAGTGGCGGGCTGCACAGGCTCCCGGGAGGGGAGGTGTGGAGAGTGACCTGTGCTTGCACACAGGCTTCTTGGTGGCGGCAGCAGCAGCCTTAGCGTCCCATGCCCGTCTCTGGGGTCCGCGCTGATAGCCGCGGCTCACGCCCGTCTCTGGAGCTCCTTTAGGCAGCGCTCTTAATCTCCTCCGTGGCTCTGAAGCTTCCCCCCTCCGCCACCCGCAGTCTCCGCTCGCGAAGGGGCTTCTAGTGTGTGGAAACCTTTCCTCCTTCACAGCTCCCTGCCCGAGGTGCAGGTCCCATCCCTATTCTTTTGTCTCTGTTTTTTCTTTTTTTCTTTTTTTTTTTTTTTCCCTACCCAGGTACGTGGGGAGTTTCTTGCCTTTTGGGAGGTCTGAGGTCTTCTGCCAGCGTTCAGTAGGTGTTCTGTAGGTGTTGTTGCACACGTAGATGTATTTCTGATGTATTTGTGGGGAGGAAGGTCATCTCAGCGCCTTACTCTTCCGCCGTCTTGAAGCTCCTCCCATCATTTTGTTTTGATGCAGCCTCTTCTAACGAATGGCAAATCCCTTGAGTTCAGAGTCAATTTCAATTCTTTTTCTCTACCTGCCCCCGTTGCATGGGGCGAGGCATTCACTCAACGTTACTGGGTCCTCACAAGGTGCTCCACCCTGGGTAGACGAAAATGGACACAAAATGAATGTAAAGGGGAGGTTTAAAGATAAGAAAGATATGAACCCTACCTCAGTCTTATCAAGGTGCCCAAGAACAGTTTAAATTGAATCAGATCATCCTTGACACACAAAACAACATTTTCCATTATACATTTCTGTATCAGTGATGGCTTCATAGAGGTGACTCTGTCCAGCACCCTGTGTCTCCGTGTTGGCCAATAGAGCGGCCACTGGTCACATGTAGCTATTGGGTATTTGAAACATGGCTAGTGAGACTGAGAAACAGAATTTTGAACTAAACTGAGATATGCTACAAGTGTAAAAAGCACATCAGATTTCAAAGACTTTGTATGAAAAAAAGAATGTAATATATCCCATTAATATTTTGTTCTATTGATTATATTTTTAAATGGTAGTACTTCAAATCTAGTGCATTAAGTAAAATTTATTTAAAAAAATAATTTCATTATCTTTTTGCACTTTAAAGAAATGTGGCTCCTAGAAAAGTTAAAATTACATCTGTGTCCTGCAGGATATTTCTACTGAGCATGATGGCTCAGGGTAGCCCAGGGCAGGATTTGTGAAAGATTAACCACTTTCATGTTGCCATTTCCAAATCTGCAAATTGTAACATTTGATCAAACCCTACTTTGCAAAAGTTCTCACAAGGATGGCATTTGAAATTTGGGACATTTATTTTTTTTCTCTTTATTTACCTTCCTCCTTTTCTTTCAAACCTATGACTGCAAAGCCAAACTAAAATCATCTTATTTATTCCACAAAGAGATCTCCAGATCTTAGCAAAATAGCAATTACTGATCTGTATTTTACACACACACACACACACACCCCTGTCTACAGGGACCAACATTTTCCCATGTGTAAAGCGACATGCCTGATTGCTGGATTAAGCAATGGAAATTAATTATTACAGTAATTACTCGGCCACTAAATATTTGAATGCCAGACCTGACATAGCTGTCCTGGGAGCCACCCTCAGCTTCCTGAATGCATTAGTATCGACAGGGCAGCTCAAGCCAATGTATTTTAAGAATTCTTTTTTCTGCTGTTCTTTGCAGTGTGCTCCAGGAGCATTTGTTTGGGGGAATAGGAGGCTAGACACATTAGATCAAAGAAAAAAAGAAAGACAGCTGGCTTCTGGCACCCATCTTTCCAGGCCAGGAGAATATCAAATGCTTGAAAATGAGAACTTCAGTCCTCAGGGTGGCCATTCAGTAGGGTGTGGACACGTGCAGTGTGAAAACACTAGCAGGGCAATGGGAGAAACTGCAGTGTAGCTGCCAGGACGGCTCATACCCAAGCCACCATCCCCGGAGGAAGGGTCTGTCTCGCCTGAGAATTCTAAAGCTTCCGGGAGGAATTCCCTGGTGGTCCAGTGGTTAGGACTCCATGCTTTCACTGCCAAGGGCCAGGGTTCAATCCTTGGTCAGGGAACTAAGATCCCGCAATCTGCCTTCTTCCCTGAGGCCAACTTTGTTCAGGGTGGAGAAGAGATTTCCTTTAGGGAACAGATCCAGGTCAGGATGGAAGCTTGCAAAAGCGGCTCTTCAGAATGCGGCATCTCTGGCAGTAAAATAAGAAATTCCACCTGTCCCTCCATTTCCTTCTGCCTCGGGGCGCTGCCTTCATTCAGGAGGTGTGTGATGGTTGACGCAGCTGAAGCTGGTCCAGAAGGTTCAAAGCACGGATTTACGGGATAAAAACACTTCAGCCGCTTGTTTGTTTGCACCTTGGGGTAGGGTTTGAGTTCAATGGCGTGAGGGTGTCTGCCCAAGTTTTTGTATTTTTTTTCCACAAAGCATCCATCCAGTTAAACCACGATTTAGTACATCCGGGGTCACGAGGTAATTCTTCCTGACACTATCCTATTATTCCTGCTTTACAACTGTCAGTTTAACTCAGAAAACTATTAGGCCACACATCAGAGAGTATTAAAGGTGGTAGCTTCACTAAAAGCCAGATGAGGAACTCCAGTGTGCCCCGATCCCTGAAAGGTTGGCCTCACTCCTCCAGAGCTTTCATTCCGTAGGTCAAGGCCAGAACCGTTTCCATCTTCTCCAAAACAGTGAGTCCCCCAAGTAAACACTCAAGCCCAAATGTTACAGCGTGACCCCAAAAGATTCCCATTCCTCTTGGAAAGTATCACTGTTGGATACAGCACTTGATTTTTGGGTACCGTGTTGAATATTTTAGAATACTATTTTATTTAATTCTTATATATTAATTCAAAATACATGTATTGAATGACTGTAGTCTTGACAAGTCCCTCTCTCATGGAACTCTCGTTCCATCCTATGACCATGGAAATATTTGTCCACCTCTGACTGCAGCTGCGGCTGGATAGATAGTTCCCCACCTCCAGTGGCTTCCAATTTGGGGAAAGACGAAGGTAGGCCAGTCTTGAAGAGCAGGGGAGTTTTCCTGGAAGGCTGGAGATGGGAGGTGGTGGAGAGATGGTAGGCCTTCTGAGGCAGGAGATAGATGGGTCCCAGGCTGAGCAGCTGGAGTTTGTCCCCTGTAGACAATACTCCAAGATAAAGAGGAGGAGAAGCTAAGCCCTGCCCAGATAAGAGACCACATATTTCTCATTCTCAAGGTCGAGGAGACCTTCCCAACTACACATGCACAGAAAGGCTCCTCGGAGGTCAAAAAGGGAGGGACGCACCTCATAGTAAGTGATGTCAACCTACCCATAGCCCTCTTTGCTAGAATCCATCTTGGCTAAGATATGCACGTGCACACATGGGAGGACCCTGAGATAAACCAAATATGGACTTGGAACCAGGCAAAGCAAGATGATTGGCTAAAGGAAACCTGGAAGAAATGCCCCATATAAGTGATTCAAACTACCATGAGGGTGTGACTCTCTCTCTGTACTCTTTTTCCTCCTAATAAACACTTTACTTGTTTCACTACTTCCTGTTTCTTTGTGGAAATTCATTTTCTGCAAAGCTGTAGGGGCCAGGGCCTTGTCCCTGGCCACTGGTCTAGCGGCTAGGATTCAGTGCTCTCACTGCTGTGGCCCGACCTCAATCTCTGGCTGGGAACTGAAATCCTGCTTCAAGCTGCTGCAGGCTGAGGCCACCCAAGATCATTTTCACCCATCAGAGAAATGCATTCCACATAATTCCTCTAAGACTCCCCAGTAGGAGTGAGCCCCGCCTGCCGGGCAGGGCTTAACATGGCCCTCTTGGTAGGCTTTACCTGCTTCTCTGTCTGCCTCTCACTGCTGCTTCTCCTGGGTTTCCTAGATCACCTCCCATATAAATGCCCTGCGCTCATACCTTTGTCTCAGGTTCTTCTTTAAGGGAACCCAAAGTGGGTTATTACCCCCATTTTACAGATGAGGACATTGAAGGCACACTGCCTTCAAGTCTCACACAGCCACACGTAGCAGAGCCAGGACTCGCACCAGATGTGTCTGACCCCAGAGCCCATGACTCAACATCAGTCTCCCATCACCAAATGCTTTTGGGCTGCTGCAGCCGAACTAGAATTTGTACCAATGAGTTGCTGATCCCGACTGGTGCTTTCCAAGGCAGTCCATTCCATCATGGGCAGTTCTAATGACTAGAAAGTCCTGATTGACATTCAGCCCATGTCTACATCCGTGAAACTTCATTCATGTATTTATTCTTCATCAGTAAACATGTCCTCATCCACGTCCAGGGCCGGGCACGGTGCTAGGCACTGGGGCACAGCTCCAGCAAGCCCCTTGTGGTCCCTTTGGCCCCAGAGATTTCGGCCCATGAATGATGAGCACCGTGCCAGGGGAGATCCTGGCGGGGTACTGTGGGAGCATGGAGTGAGCGCCTCACCAAGCCAAGCTGCCCTCTGCTGCATCCTAGGGAAGGATGCTCCCTCGTCCACACAACAGTCCTGCAGGGCATGGCTGCAGATATCACATGCCCTGAGACTTGTCCATGCTGTTTGTCTCCATCAGCCCACCTTTGGATGGGCCTTGATGGCAGAATGGAGCCCACACCCCTGATACAATCAAAGAAAACCTCAGTGCAACATGCCCTCCCACAAGGGGAGAAGAGACCCCGCCACTGGCAGGGACTGTGGTAATCATGGCTGAATCCTTGAACTTGTCCCCAGGTGTAGTCTTTGGAAGACCCATTGGGGTTTTCCTGTTGTCGAGTCATTCACGCCCCATTCCCTAGCTCTCCTGCCACCAGAAAGTTGGCAGCGCAGGCCTAAGATACCTGATTAGATTCTAGAGAGCCAAAAACAATATTATATTCTATTTTCCCTTGTGTTGCAATTGACACACAAAGTAGCAATTTACATGGCCAATTAGAGGGTAGATGTCTTTGGAGTCTGCCACGTGTATGTAAAACTAGGCTGTGAAACTGCTAGGCTCGCCTGCCTGCTTGGACTTCAGAAGGTCCCAGGGCAAAGCAACATATCGTTTGGCAGTTAGGTTGCCGTGGTGCGCTGGAATGGTGCAAAAGCCGCCACACAAGAGCCTTGTTTTCATCCAGCTTTCCCTGCAACATAAATGAATGCTCAGAGTATGATTGCCTTCCCTCTGATCTATTAGGTTCTCACTTGGATTTTTCCTTTTTTAAATAACATTTTAAGGAATGGAATTTTAGAAATTCATTTCTGGAGTCTTGGAGAGGTGAAGCTCAGATTGCTGGGAAATGAAGCTACAACCTAGAACTACCCAACCATCTATCCATCCATCCTCTTCTCCCCACACTCACCTTTTCCTGATGATATGAAATCCACAGGCTTTATCTCTTCCATTATGATTAGTAAGCGGTTAAAATCAACTTTAATCTCAGAAAGTCCCAGCCAGCCATCTATCCATACATACATCCATGCATCACTCTCCCCTTCCATTTATTAATTTATTCAATATGTATTAAGCACCTACTACAGGCCAAGAGCTGTGTTAGGGACTGTGCTAAGACCTTGAGACACTGCAACATATATGTGTCAGATCTCTTCTCTCAGGGCTTACAATCTAGCAAGGAGTAGACATTATGCAAATAATTTTACAAATAACTAGTTACAATTATGATCTATGTCCCTAAGGAGAGTATAAGGTGATTTGTGAAACTATAACAAGTAGGACCTAATCTTGCCTGGGTTCCCCGGGAGGTGATATTCAAGCTGAGAAGGGGTAGGAGGTAGGTGTTAGCAAAGTAAAGAAGGAAAGGAGAGGAAAGGCGGGTGATTTAGGGGGGAAGGGTCGGCATGAGGGCCCCAGGGCAGAAGTAGTACTTCAAGGGGCCACATAAAGGCCAGTGTGGCTACAAGGTAAGAGTAAAGGGGAGAGGAGCATAGAGGATATGTGACGGAGAAGGAAGTGTGGCTCTAAGTGTGGGATTCAGGGGAAAAATGGGAAGCCCCGAGGGAAGGATTAAGCACGTGATGATGGAGTCAGAATCGTATATTAAAAGATCGCTCCACTAACTATTGTTTGGAGAGGGGACTCCAGAGGAGAGGAGGACCGAGGGGTGGGAGTGGGAGGGTAGGGGGACAGATGCAAGGAGAGCTGTTAGGAGGCTAGTGCACTGTCCAGGGAGAGGTGACCATGGTCAGGACTGGAACAGGGGCAGTGGCGATGAAGAGAAGTGGGAAGTTCAAGGTACATTTTGGGAGGAGCCCACTAGGACTCCGTGGTGCTCCGTGGCCATCTGTGGGGGCCCTCAGGACAGGGTGCATGGCTTCAGGGCTGAGCCAGACTCTCAGCAGCTCTCCTTCTGATCCATGGCTGCATGAGGGTCTACAGGGCTGGAGGGAGATGACCCTGACTGTACCACCTTCTGCCCACCTCCACTTCTTCTGAGATTGTGGTGTGCAGCCAACAGCACTGTTCTCTAATTCCTCTTGTGGGTCAAGTAAATAAGGAGAGTGTAAACTTGGAATTTTTTTGTACCCATCTCTCTTTCTCTGCATACCCTTAGCACTTACCAGCCTAGAGGGTAGCTAGTCAACATTCAGTTAGCACTTGGGAACTAAGCCTACACTCTGTAATCTCAGGAAAGGTGAGAATCAGATGCATTCTCACCTCCATCCTGTTACTATTCCACATCAACCTTCAAGTCAGCTGAGAAATTAGGCAAACCAAGAAGGGAGAAGATGGGAGCAGTAAGTACCCTGCATCCTAGCACAGCAAGTTAGAAAAACCGCACCGTCATGACAATCCCTGAATACAAGAATGACCAAAAACAGCACAAAAAAGTGAGATGGCTTAGATTTCTTAATAATTAATATAATTATAGTTTGTATAGTACATTCTCTTTTCTTCTTGCCTAGCTGCCATGCATACCACCACTCCGTCCTGTGCTCATGGCAGACATCACTAATTAATCATGATACTTTTCCTCCAGTTGAACCTTCAGGATCACTCTCAATGTAGTGTGTCAGGCTCTTCAGTCAACAAAAATTAGTACATGATGTTAAACCTATTTCCCATTCCTGTTCTTGACTTTTTAATCAAACTAGTCAACCTGGAAAGATTCTTTAAGCAACCATTTGCTTAAAGCTTCTAGGTAGGTAAGCCTCCTACTTACCCCGGGGTAGGTGATTATCAATTCTTCTTTTAATGAATGGTTCTTGATACCCACCTCATATTCCAGGGCCCCCCTGGGTTGTCTGAGAACAGATTCTCTTTCACATTTACCAAACTCTCTGCTGCAACTTTCAGGGAAAGATCTACGGAGTTATGAGGTAAAATGAACTTGCGGTTCAGATCTCCTCAACCTTCCACAGCTGGTCTGTTGTTTGGGAATCATGGTCCTAGGGTGTCCCTGTACCCAACAGAAATGAGTACATATTTTAACAACTGTAGCAAAACATATGACTTTGGACTTTCAGAGTTTCTTAGAGAAACTATTACATTACTTTCTAATCTTACAACGATTAGGCTTCTGCACATATTAACCACAAGCCAAGGCCACTCTATAGCTTCTCAAGGAGACGAAAGTACTTTGACTAATTGGTCCTCACTTCCCCTCAGTAATGGAGGCACAAAGAGCCTCTGGCTTTATAGCAAGCAGAAGAGAGATGAGAATAAGAAGAAAACATGGGAGAGAACTCAAGAAGGACAATTTGCTGGGTCATGAACTGAATCAAGAGCGTAAACGTGGTTCCCTCTTACCTGACCCAGATCTCATGGAATTAGACTCTCCCGTCCCAATCACTCATAAATCTCTACAATCCCATTTGCCAGGCCTGGCCTCACCCAGACGCAACTTTGAATGGTGTTGGGCTCCTGTGTACACTAGGGGGTGCAAGCGGGCTTGTTTTCCAGCGCGGTCCTCAGAAATTTTCACCAGCGGAGAGGAGAAAAGGTGATGGCGGCCAGGAACAACTCTTCCGCTCTGCAAAGTGCTGAGAGTGGAAGGGGGTTTGGAATAGGGTCGAGGAGGAGCACAACACCCTCGTTAATTGCTGCAAGTTGTTTTCTGGTTTTATTTTCAGAGCAGACCTGACTCCTGAGAACTGGGGACGAAGGGAAGGTTACGTAAGGTGGCAGGCGGGCTCCTCGGCGGGGGCTGGCAGCCTTTCAGCTGCCCGGGGTGAGTCGACACCTGGGAAATGGCATCCAAGTGTGGCTCTTTCAAGCTGGCTGGAACTTTCTACCATTACACTGAGGCCACTGTTTGACCCATTCCCAGGGCAGGGAGGCAGGAGCTGATCAGGTCTCTGGGTAGTGCCTCTTTCTGGCGCTAGTCCATGAAGGAGGCTCACAAGTTTCTTTCTAAACTTTAGTGCTGGCTCTGGGGCAGTGGCGCAGCCCCGGCCCAGTTCACGTAATAGACTTCTGCTCCACTGGCCTACTTTTATCGTGGAGTGGACGGAAGCCAGCTCAAGGAGCGAGGAGCCTTCCTCTCTGCCCTGTTCTCCACCCCACTCTTCCAGAACCTTCAACAGAGGCCTTGTTCTCCAGGGCTGGGGAACTACTTCTGGTGACCATAGTTTCCCAGCCTATCAAGGGGAGATGAGTTGAGGAAATCAGCGCAGGGTTTTTATTGCCAAATATTTCTTTCCCTAGGAGGACAACGCACTCAACTCGCCAAGTGGAGACTGGAGTTGGTCCAGCCATAAACCAACTTAATGAACCCTAATAGAGAACTGCAATTATTGTTGACTTCAAAATGCAAACAAGAACTTTAGACACTGATTCCTATCAGCTGGTCAGACCGGCACAGATGCTGCACACTGTTTTTGCTGTTGCTTAGCAATGGGAAATGAACTGTTCCTTTCTCTTATCACTGGAGGTAGAGGTGGGAGAAAGCTTTTTATTGGACTGAATAGGTATGAAATCAGTTTATTCTTTCTCACTTGGAGAAGGCAATTGGCAGCAAAGAGAGTCACTCAGACAACGGGCAGTTTCAAGGTTAGGATGCGGCCTTCCTTTCCTGTTATCTCAGTAAATCCTAACCGTTGTGTTTTTCTCTAGAGATAAAGTTTGAACTTTTGCCGGGAGTGTCCGTCCAAAACTAGCATTAAAGAAAATAGCTTCACGGAGAGACCCACAGACTAGAGTGAAAATTAGGGTGAGGACAGTGAAGTCGAGGGTGCACAGTCTAAGGGGGTGCGCCTCCAATCAGTAATCAAGATGAATCACATTTTAATGCAATATTTTTGCTTAGAATTTTTTTTTTTTTTTTTTTTTTTTTTGGCCACGCAGTGCGACTTGCAGGATCTTCCCTGACCGGGGATTGAAGCCCGGGCCCCTGCAGTGAAAGTGCCAAACCCTAAACACTGGACCACCAGGGAATTCCCTTAATGCAGTGTTTTTAAAAAGCCAAGTGAATGAATAAAGTTCCGTGGTGAATAAAATATCAAAATTTTAAATAAAGACAGAACCAGCATCCCTGATTTTTCCCTTTGGCCTCAAGTTCAAGTTCCACTATGGCGTGGCTTGGCACTGCCACAGACTTCGGCCCTGCCTCACACATATTTACGACATGGAAGCCTTTGGGAGCTGCTTTTTCCTCAAAAGAATGATCGTGCTGTGCGGTAGAGGATTGTGTAGCCGGGGAGAGGGCTTCCCTTGCTCTGTGGGAAGAGGACCTTTCTGCAGTCCTTTAGCAAGTCCTCTTCCAAAACAGTGGGGAAGCAAGTGGCCTTGGGGAGGGGGACCTACCTGTGCTTCCAGGGCAGTGACACAGTGACTAAAGATCCAGGGCCCTGCTGCAAGTTGTCCAACGATTCCTAAGACAACAGGGACAGGCCTGGAGCTGACAGTTTATGGTAAAATCATCTCCCCTTTTGTTTTTAGTATTAACAGTAACTCCTTTATATTGGGAGACTTTAGGTTTAATCACATGGAATTACCAATATTCAACTTCTTTTTTCCACCTCAAACACATATGGTTTGGGCTTCCCTGGAGGCTCAGTGGTTAAGAATCCGCCTGCCAACGCAGGGTACACGGGTTCCAGCCCTGGTCCGGGAAGATTCCACATGCCGCAGAGCAACTAAGCCCATGTGCCACAACTACTGAGCTTGTACTCTAGAGCCCGCAAGCCACAACTACTGAGACCACGTGCCACAACTACTGAAGCCCGTGCGCCTAGAACCCGTGCTCCAAAACAAGAGAAGCCACCACAATGAGAAGACTGAGCACCGCAACGAACAGTAGCCCCCACTCACCGCAACTAGAGAAAGCCCGCATACAGCAATGAAGACCCAATGCAGCCAAAAATAAAATAATTTAAAAAAACACATATGGTTTAATCAAATACGTGCCAAGAATGGTAACTGAAGAATGGACCCCAAAGATGTCCTAGTACTAATCTTTGGAACCCATGAATGTTACTTTATATGGCAAAAGGGTCTTTGCAGATGAGAATATGCTCAAGAGAGCGCCACCCTGGGACTTCCCTGGTGGTCCAGTGGTTAAAACTCAGCACTTCCAAGGCAGGGGGCATGGGTTCGAGCCCCTGGTCAGCGATCCTGCATGCTGTGTGGTGCAGCCAAAAAAAAAAATATATATATATATATATATATATATATGTATATATATATATACATATATATATGTATATATATACATACATACATATACACATACACACATATATGTATATATAAAGAGAGCACCAGCCAGGAGCAGATCTAACAAAAGATGTGTAAGTCTTTTGTGGAAAAATTATAAAATTTTATTGAAAGTTATAACTAAATAGTCTACAGACTCAATACATTTCCTATCAACATCCCAATAGGCTTTTTCTTGGAATTTGTCAAGATGCTTCTAAAATTTACATAGAAAAGCAAGGGACCAAGAGAAGTCAACACACAAAAGGGGAGACTTGCCTTACTAGATACCAGACTTACTTCAAAGTTATAGCAATTAAGACAATGTGGTGTTTTCATAGATCAACAACTAGATCAGTAGCAGGGAATAAAGAGTCTAGAAACAGATGGACCCCTTCTAAAGATGAGGGATTTAAACCCAGCACTGACATTGCTGATCAAACGGGAAGGAATAAATGAATCAATAAGGAAATATTATATACCATATAAATAAACACACATCGATTGATAAAAGACAAAAATGTGAAAGATAAAATTTTAGAAAATCTAGAAAAACCTAGTTTTTTAACCTAGGTTCTACAGACCCCCCAATGCATCTGTAGAATTTAGTAGGTTCATGAACATAGATAGGAAAATAATTGATATTTATTTTCACTAAATCTAACTAAAATTTAGAGATTCAACTGTGAATGTAAACAACAGACCATAGTAGTCTTTTTGTACTTGTAACTTTGTCACTAATAAGAATACAGGTATTTTCATATTATACTACAGTTGTTGCAAGTATCTCAGAATATTACTTACGCTCATCACTACTTGGAAATTTATAGCAGCTATTAGATTTTGTGCTAACTCTTGTTATTTTATTCATTAAAAAGATGCACATTTATTACATATCATAATATATCATAAATTTTAATTGATAACTGAATTTTAGTATAATTGATTTTCTTTGTAATTTATAATTTTTATCTTATCTATTTAAAACCATGCCAAAGGGACGATAGCATAACAACGGTTAGAAACTCATACTCTAGAAGTATATCTGTATGACTTCAGTGTGAAGAAGGATTTCTTAAACAAGACAAAAGTGCAAGCCATAAAGAAAAAGAATGATAAATTTGGCTAGACTAGAATTGTAAACTTTTCCCATCGAATATACTAAAGATGGTCCTTGAATTACTGACTTATAGTTTTTTTACTTTATGATGTCGTCGTCTTCATTTTCCAGGAGACTCAGAGAAGGCCACAACATTGCTTATTCACAGAGGCTGGATTTGAACCACATTTTTAATATCACATCTGCCCATTTAATGATAGCAATCAAAGTAATAATATTCAGAACACTCACTAAGATTTATGGAGGGCCGACCACATGCCACCCACTTAACATTCGGGTCCTTATTTAAATGGCACCTTTTCAGAGAGGCCTTCCCCTGACCAGCCAATTTTAAAATAACACGTAGCCCCTGCTCTCCAGCCCTCTCTATCCCCTTATTCCATCTTATTTTTCTTCGTAGCACTAATCACTACCTGATCCCACATTACATTTACATATATTATTAGGTTACTGTCAGAGTCTCTCATCAGAATATAGGCCTGCTGACCCATGAGGCTGAACCCCACGTCAGCCAGCTCTGCGTGCCACAGTGCTGTTCTAGGCCTTTCAGCTACTGTGTGCATGCCCACTGTGTGTAAAGGCAGCACACGTGCCAGTTTCTCTTTCTTCAATTTATACATGAAGATGGTGTATTAGTTTCCCAGGGCTGCTGTAACAAATCATCACCAACATGCTGACTTCAAACAACAGGAATTTATTCTCTCACGGTGTTGGAAGCTAGAGTCTGAAATCGTGTCGGCAGGGCCATGCTCCCTCTGAAGGGCAGGACCCCTCTCCAGGGGAGAATCCCTGCTCGCCTCTTCCAGGCTCCGTTGGGAGCCTGAAACCTGTCATGTTCCTTGGCTTGTAGTTGCATCACTCCAAGGCCTGCCGCCTCCATGGTCAAAGGCCTTCTCGCCTGTATGTCGCTGTGTCTGAATTTCCCTCTCCTTTCTCTTGTAAAGACACAAACCATGAATTTAGGGCCCACCCCAATCCAAGATCTGCAAAGACCCCATTTCCAATTAAGGTCATGTGCTGAGGTTCGAGTGGAGTGAATTTGGGGAGGACATTATTCACTCCACTCCAGATACTAAGGTGGGAGGAGTAACTTCTCAAGGTCATGGAGTAAGTAGAGGGACTGGGACTCAAGCCCAGGTCCGCTCTGCCTCCAAGCCGAAGCTCTCAATTACCACCCTTTACTGCCTCTCAGTTGTCTCCATTTGTGGAATTGAATCAGAGTTTTATTACCTTCACATTGTTGGGTACAAGCATCCTAACAGCATTTCAGGGACCAGGGCCCCGGAAATCTCATTTCTGCTAGTCTGGGCCCTCCAGGGAGCACTGTTTTTTCACACTCTTCAGATCCTTGGAAATGTGCTTCCAGAGGTGACTCACTGGCTGGCAGGTCTTTCCAGGTCATACCCTCAGTCACTTTCCCTAATTAAACTTCCAGAGCCTGGTGTCTATCTTAAACCCCCAAATATGAACAGTTGTTTATCATTGGTGTCTAATAGGGAAGTTGGGAACAGAGTCCTGAGGCTCAATTACAAAATACTGAAAACAAACACACAAAAAAATCCGACAAAATGTCCAACCAACCACATCCCACTGCTTTTATCGGGTCAATTCATTATCCCTTCACATTTGCTTAAAAACCCACCCCGTTTTATTTTCTGAATTGTGGTAGTGAGCTCTGCCTGTCACCGTGTGTGTATTTCTTCCTTCCCCGAGAAGAATCCTAAGCAAACCAACAGAGCTTCCCTCTCTTCCTTCAGATGACAATTCACCATCTAATGAGTGTCATTGAGATCTAAAATCACTCGGAAAATTATTCTCTTTTAGTTCCATGGTTTCTTTCTCTTTATTGCTAGTCTGTTTACCAGATAAACTAAGCCAGCAACTATTTTTAATCAGTTTGCCTACTTGCTGTTCCCCAAGCAAGCCAAACTCGCTTCTCTCCAGACCTTCACACTAGCTTTTTCTTCTGCTGGGAACTCCTTTCCCTAGTGGATATATATTTTTTTTAATTGAGGTAACATTGGTTTATTAACATTATGTAAGTCACATGTGTACAACATTATATTTCTACCTCTATATACCGTACGGTGTGGACACCACCAAAAAGTTGGTTTCCACCCATCTCCATGCAGTTGATCCCCTTTACCCATTTCTCACCACCTTCCACTCCCCACACTCCTTCCCCTCTGGGAACCATTATTCTGTTCTCTGTATCTAAGTATTTGTTTTTGCTTGGTTTGTTCATTTGTCTTGTTTTTTTGTTTGTTTATTTGTTTTTCGTATTCCACATATGAGTGAAGTCATACGGTTGGTGAGGATATGGGGAAAGGCGAACCCTCTTGCACCGTTGGTGGGAATGTAAATTGGTGCAGCCACTGTGGAGATTCCTGAAAAAAGTTAAGAATAGAACTACCATGCGATCCAGCAATTCTGGGTATTTATCCGAAGAATATGAAAACACTAACTTGAAAAGACATACGCACTCTTACGTTCATTAGTTACAATAGCCAAGATCTGGAAACTACCTAAGTGCCCATCAATAGATGAATGGATAAAGAATATGTGAGATACACATATAGTGGAATACCACTCAGCCATAAAACGATGAGAGCTTGCCATTTGCAACACATGGATAAAGCTTGAGGATATCATGCCAAGGGAAATAAGTCAGAAGGAGAAAGATAAATATCCTTGTGGACTGTTATGGCTCATTCCCTCACCTCCTTCAGGTCTCTGTGCCCACGTCACCTTCACAGAGTCCCGCCCCTACTCTCTCTAAATGAAGCATGCCCCAGTGCCCACCACCAGCTTCTAGCCCCTTAGCCTCCCACTTAATGTCTCCTGAGTCATCGTGTGTTGATTTGTTTTTGTGTCGGCTCCTCCCAACTAGAATATCAGCTCCATGAGAGCAGGACTGTTCTGATTTGTTTTGTGCTCCCACTGTGTCCCAGGGCTGAGGGTAGCAACAGGCTCTAAGCTGTCTTAAGTGCTCACTTTAAGCAGAGTGCTCAGTACATATTTGCATAAATAAATGATCTCAAATTTTAATATAAACAATAAGAGTCAACATTCAAATTTCTATCTTTTTATCTATCCTCCTAAGGGATGCAAAGGATGCACTTTGTTTTTTTTGTCCTCAAGGTCTCGGGGTGGGGGAAGTCATTTAGCCGAGGAAGTAATTTTGACCGTCAACATTTACAGTAAAGCTTTCTTAATTTGGGGGTGGCATGAACCCCTTTCAGAGCCTGACACAAAGGATAAAACTTCTCTTTGGAAAAATGTGCACATATGGAGCATTTTGCACATGATCGAGGGGGGTGGGATGGAATCGTGAGCATCCCCTAGCCCTCTCCCGCCTGCCTCTCTGGTTCAAATGTGCCTGCACCATAGCTAATATTTGTTGAATACATGAATAATATATATTATTAGTTCTCAGCTATATACCAAATGTATTCATTTCCTAAGGCTGTAACAAATTACCACAAATCTGATGGCTTAAAACACAGAAATTTATTCTCTTGCAATTCTGCAGGGTGGAAGTCCAAAGTCAGTATCACTGGACTGGAACCTGGGTGTTAGCAGGGCGCGCTCCCTCTGAAGGCCCTGGGTGAAAATCTGTTCCTTGCTTCTCCAGCTTCTGGGGCCTCCTGGCACTCCTCGGTTTGTGGTTGCATCACCCAGATCTTTCGTCCATGGTCAGATGACCTTCTCTTCTGTGGGAGTCAAACCTCTCTCTGCCTCCCTCTTATAAAAATACATGTTACTGCACTTAGGGTTCACCCTGAAAATGTGGGGTGATAATCTTGCCATCTCAAGATCATTAGCTTGATCACTTAAAAAAACAAAACAAAACTATATAAGGTAACATGTGCAGGTTCCAGGGATTATTACCTGATATCCATTATTATTATTCATTAAGGGGATCATTCTTCAGCCTACTACACCAAATAAAGAGAATCATAGCATAAATGAAAACACACACAGAGTTATTTGGGGATTTTCACTGTGTTCTGAATCTGAGTGTGACTAAATTTCCAGTGTTCACGGTACTTAAAATAAGGAAGCCAGAGGGTGAAAGACAGACTCCATCCCCATCCACTGCTGGCCCCTGCTTCCTTCTCCACCCCACCCCATGGGGCTTTCTTTAAAAGTCACAGGAGGAACTTCACTTGCCTGGGGACCAAACACAAGAGAGCGCAGTCAGAGCTGCTTAAACTGATCTATAACAGAGTGCGCCCACTACTGTCGATAGGAAGGTGAAAGCCAGTCTGTCTTAACGCACCAGTGCCCAATTCCGTTGCGAGTTAACAATATGTAGAGGGTTCCCCACCTTCCAAGTGCCCCAAAGGCAGCACCGAAAATAACCTACTTGCAGTAAACCTTGTGACTGTTTAGGAGGAAAAATAGGATTTAAAGCCGTAGCTCTGAGGCAGTACCAGGAGCCCAAGCAGACTCATCCGGACTGAGTGGCAAAACTTTTCCGTGAAGGGCAGCTGGAGTTCCCTCAGCTGCCCTCCTGCACTGGTGTGTTAGTTAAAATAACCAAGAGAGAATCATCAAGCTGGAGGGTCACAAGTCCCTTTTCCTTCTCGGCAAGTTAATGGGGCCTAATGTTTGTCTAACATCTACCTGGTTTCTTAAATAAGTGTATTATGACATTTTATTCTGCAGAGTTCTGACGACTGTCATTTATCCCTAATTCCTCTAAGCAATCAAGCAAACTTTTTTCTTCTCTTCTGTCATACACGCAAAAGACTTTTCCCGAAGGCTCGCTGGATCTAGGCACTGTGCCTGGCACCAATATTTGACAAATGAGAAACAGACCCTGTCCTCAAGGATCTCATAGCCTGCAGCGGGAGGGAAAGCACACACAGCTTTCCCTGTGTCTGGAATGCGACCTTTCCAGATGATTGGAATTCCGGTTAGAGCCTTGAAGTTGAGGGCACCAGGCAACCTGTACCCCATATCCTAAGGAGAGCTGTCTCTACACAAGGTACTGAAATGTGGCAAAACCCATCCTATGGCTGTAAATCCCCACTGCTCTTCTCCAGCCTATGTAAGACAAGACTGGAAATTTGAAGGAGGGTTCATGGAAACCATGAGATGTGGTAGAGCAATGCTCCCCCAAAGATGTCCATGTCCTAAATCCCCAGAACCTATGCCTATGTTACCTTACGTGGCAAAAAGCACTTGGCAGAGGTGATTAAGGTTAAAGACCTTGGCGTGATGTTACCCTGGATCATTCAGGCGGGCCCAATCTAACACAAAAGTCCTTAAAATCAGAGAACCTTCCCCCACTATCAGAGAGGGAGACGTGACTTTGGATGAAGGTCAAAGAGGCAATGTTGCTGGCCTCAAAGATAGATGAGGGGACATGTCCATCACCAAGGAACGTGGAGGCCTCTAGAAGCTGGAAAAAGCAAGGAAATGGATTTTCCCCTCAAGCCTAAAGAAAAGCAGCTCTGCTCACACCTTGATGTCAGCCCCACGAGACCTGTGTCAGATGCCTCCCCTCCAGAGCTCTCAGAGAATAACTGTATGTTGTTCTAAGCTACGAAGTGCAACTGTAATTTGTTACAGCAGCCATGGAGAACCAACACAGGGGACTGGTGGGAGAAAAGAGCACTTTAGATTTCTGGGGGAACCCCTATCCTCAGCCAGGTGGGGACCCCGGGAGAGCTGCTCCTGGAGACTAGGAAAGGCTTCGAGGAAGAACTGAGCCCTCACTCCTCGGCCAGAGGCAGCTCACCGAGCCACAGACATGAAGGTCTGTCTCAGAGAGGCCACGGGATTCAGGAAGATAGTTCTCTGGAGAAGGCAACATGTCCCCAGGCATCTGGGAGACGTGAACGTGGAGTCGGCTGCCTCTCTATCGGCTGCAGGACAGTGAAGGCAGGAAGCTGTCTGGAAGAGGGAAGGCGGCAGTGGGAGCAGGGCCCAGAGAACCCCATGGAAGAACCTTCTCAAGGGCTGCTGCCAGGTCCAGGACCCTCACCCTAAATATCCTGTGGGCGCAGCAGGAGAGGTGAGCATAAGAACTGCAGGGGACTGCTGGGGGTCAGAGAGAGGGTGTATCACTATAGCTGGGGAGGTCTCAAGACATTGACCAATGAACGCTTTGAGGGAGGGCCTGCCATGCAGATCTCAAGAGCACCAACCCTGTCCCTGGAGTCCCCTCTCCCCTTCCCAACTCTGGAGGAACCAGCAGGAGGGAGGGAAGGAGTAGAAGAGCTACCTGGAGGAAGTGATCCCAGCCCTGTTCCCATCCATTCCCTTCATCCTCCAGCCACTGGCCTGAGCTGGGAGGGATGCTCCATGGAAGTGGATGTGAGATGGAAGTTTTGATCTCTACTGGGCTGGCCTTTCCACTACCCCCCAAATAAAACTGTTCTCATAGCTGCAGGTGACTGAAAAGCTATGGGGCAGGATGGGGAGAGACCACAGAGCATGTAAGGAGGCAGTGGGCAGAGAAAGTAAAGCTGTTTGCTCCGGTACCCACTGGGCTCAGCCTGCGGGATAACCTGGGTTTGCTGCAACCTAACACAGTAAATCACAACAAATGTATCTCGACTTCTGCAGGAGACCAAGCAGAGACTTACATAGATTTCTCTGCTCTTGGTATATTAAAAAAAAAAAAGACAAAAATGCCAAAAAAGAGTTATACAATTTGTGAGATGTTTCAAATATTTGCATTTAACAAATTAATGATTTTAACAAAAAATACAATGTAGTATAATTGTATCAGTCATTACATAATCACAGTTGGATATTTGAAAATTACCATGAATTTATAGTGCCCAATGGCCAGTGTGGTTGGGTAATGAGACACGTTTGAAGGCAAATGGTGAATCTTCTTGTTCTTCAATGTGGTCAGTGTATCATCCTGTGTATGTATGTGCGGACACATGCATCTTTTTGAAGATAACATCAAAAGTCCAAGTTTGAGACCATTCCTGAATGTGTGGCCCAGGTCAGATGACCCTCCTGCCCACCCCCCCAACCTCTTCCTCTGTGATTGGCCCTGGGAGGGAAAAGGTCCCCAAACATGTGATATCTAAACTAGGTTTTGAGAGATCAGGATGACTTCTCCAGGTAGAAAAGGGCATTCTGAGACAAAGGATCAGCCCTGCAAATCCCGAAGCTTGCAAGAGCCTGGCATGTTTGAAGAGCAGCTGGCATGTTGGCAGTGTCGTGGAGAGCAGCCAGAAGTGAGAGTGAAGCAATGAAGAACGAAATGACACTTGACTGTAAAAGACCTTCACCATCCACCTTTGACTTGACCCTGGAACCAGAGGAAGCCAAGTGAGACTTGAAACAGGGAAGGAGCAGGACCAGACCAGTTTTAGAAAGGAACTCAAGAGTGGGAGGATGAGGGTGGAGGGAGGACGCCTCACCCCACAGAGCGCTGGCGGCTGGAAGAGGAGCAGCCAGATAAGAAAAAGATTTCTGGAATGGGGCTTCCCTGGTGGCGCAGTGGTTGAGAGTCCGCCTGCCGATGCAGGGGACATGGGTTCGTGCCCCGGTCCGGGAAGATCCCACATGCCGCAGAGCAGCTGGGCCCGTGAGCCATGGCCGCTGAGCCTGTGCGTCCGGAGCCTGTGCTCCGCAACCGGAGAGGCCACAACAGTGAGAGGCCCGTGTACCACAAAAAAAGAAAAAAAAAAAAAGATTTCTGGAATGGAATCAGTCAGGGCACAATGGCCAGGCTGTGCTTAGGGACCAAGAAGGGCCAAGTATGACCATGAGCTCTCATTTAGGGGCCTGAACAACACCACTGAGCAAGACCTGGACCAGGAATCAAGATGGGATAGGTACAGAATTCGACCGTAGATGTTTTAGGTGTTTATAATCAGTGTGAGTTTCCTGAAGAGAACAGCTACCCAGGAGGTCCTCAGCGCCCTAGTCCTTTCTTGTGTCTTGAAATTCCACAGCCTTGGGAGCGGGTGGAAGGTTAACCATTTTCTTTTCTACTTAGTCCTGGTGAAGTGTAACTGTGGGTTAGAGATGGTAAGGGGGGAGGAAGGAGAAACAGACTGGAGCTGTTTTCCTCCAAAACATCTAAAATAAAACCAAATTTTATTTTCAAAGAGCACTCAGTTGAATCTATAAAAAAAAAATCGTGCATGTGTGTCTGTTTAACGTATATGGGTATATGTTTATTGTGAAGTGATTCTATTCTTAGTTCTTCAATAATAATAGTGATCATGGCACCAGGCTCAGGCTAATTCTCCTGACCACAGTGGACCAGGAGGAGGAGGTGGACAGGAAGGAAGATGCTGTGGTCCATCTCACCACCTGCATGTTATATATATCTGTACGTAACCTGAGATGGTGAGGTGAGAACATGTTGTCTAGGTGGTAGAACTTCAGGTGGTTTTAACTTTCTCCTTAATGTTTCATATGAAATTAGGAGTTTTCTAATGAACACATTTTTCTTAAAAAAAAAAAAAAGGTAGGGTAGGTAGCGAGGCTAAAGAGCACGAGGCTCACTCTGCTGGCACTGGGGACCCTAGTGAGCAATTCAGCAGTACCAGAGCCGAAAGGTAAAACATCCATTTGAACCGTAATTTTTTTTTAGTCACTCCCAATGCCCCACCCCCTCCAAATCCCTGGCAACAACTCATCTACTTTACGTCTCTACAGATTTGCCTCTTCTGGACATTTCATATAAATGGACTACAATATGTGCCCTTGTGTACGTATCTAGCTTCTTCCTCTTAGCGTAATGCTTTTCATTTCAAAATAACAATTTTATTTCAAAATAACAATTTTACCTCCAGGGATGCATCCTAAGCAAATGCTCTCCATCTTACTACAAAACAATAATCATATTCCTGAGTTTACAAAATTGCTTTATTCACAACATTGTAAATCAACTATACTTCAATTTAAAAAATAAATGTAGGGCTTCCCTCCTGGCGCAGTGGTTGAGAGTCCACCTGCCGATGCAGCGGACGCGCCGCTGAGCCTGCGCGTCCGGAGCCTGTGCTCCGCAACGGGAGAGGCCACAACAGTGGGAGGCTCGCGTACCGCAAAAAAATAAATGTAAAAAATTTGCTTGATTGAAGTTGCTGCAATGATTTAAAAGGAGGTGTGTCAGTAATAAATTCATGTTCACAGGTAAAAAAATTTTTTTTTCCTGCAGGAATTTGGGTAATAAAATATATTTAACTATATGTGCATTTTTATTATTGCAAAATGAAGCAGTTGATCTAAACTGACCCAAAAAATCTGAAATCACTGAGTAAATCTAAACAGAACACAGTTGCTCAGAATAATTCCTTTCCTAGACTACTTTTGCTTGAAACTGACTGCACACTAGAATCGCTGGGGAGGTTTGTAAAAATATTGATGGTTGAGCCCCGCCTGCAGAGGTTCTGATTTAGCTGATCTGGAGAGGGGCTTACAGCAGTACTTTAAAAACACGTCCTCAGATGATTCTAATGTGCAGCCAGAGTTGAGAACCACCAGACCATTGAAATAAATTGCCACACAGCACATAATTCATAACTGTCTTTAAAAAATGCAGTGCCCACTGAGCAACCAGTACTCAGATTTACTGTGTTCTCCTGCTGGCTTACCAAGTTCTCTCTCTTTTACTTTTTATTGAAATGCACTATCCATACAGAAATGTGTATGTATCATAAGCTCAACGCATTTTCACCAACTGAACACAACCATGTTACCAGCACCAATATCAAGAAACAGAACATTACCAGCACTCCAGAAGGACCCTTGTTCATTCCAGATTGTCCCATAGTTCTTTCCTTTCCATGTT
The DNA here is from genome assembly GCF_059928025.1 of Delphinapterus leucas. Taxonomy (NCBI): domain Eukaryota; kingdom Metazoa; phylum Chordata; class Mammalia; order Artiodactyla; family Monodontidae; genus Delphinapterus; species Delphinapterus leucas. The sequence goes on from NC_143130.1 coordinate 166,844,700, forward strand.
TGGTGCTAATTCTCACTAGGTATTTGAGTTGTAATCAATAGAGTTCTCTACAATGCAAATAATTTTTCCTTAATTCATCTATCACATTCTATCTCATTTGAATTAAGGAAACTCGTGTAAGAGGAAATAATTATGAACATATATTTAGCCACAAGAAGTTTATCACCCAGACTGTTTATAATAGAAAGGGCTGGGGGAAAAGTACAACTAAATATCTAATCACAGGATTCAATTAAAAACCTTAGCATCCACAAGACTGTCCAGTTTGTATGTTATGGCATAAAGTAGATAGGATAAAGAGCAGTCTTGTGCAAGAAACAGATTATTTTTCCTAGCAGAACCCTAGAATAGCTCTGTTATGGGTGAATTTTGTCCACACCCCCTCCCAAATTCATATGTTGGAGTCCTAACCCCAGTACCTCAAAATGTTTGGAGATAAGGTCTTTCAAGAGGTGATTAAGTTAAAATGAGGCTGTTAAGGTGGACCTTAAGCCAATATGACTGGTGTCCTTTTAAGAAGAGGAGATTAGGACACAAACGTGCATAAAGGGAAGACCACGTGAAGACACAGGGAGAAGGTGGCCATCTATAAATCAAGGAGAGAGGTTATAGAAGAAACCAACCCCTGGCACTTTGATCTTGGACTTCTAGCCTCCAGAACTATGAGAAAATAAATTTCTGTTGTGTAAGCCACCCAGTCTGTCGTATTTGTGTGTATCATTTGACTCAGCAGTTCTCTCTCCAGGTATAAACTTTAGAGAAACTCTCACACATGCACAAGCAGACAAGCACATTGTGTTCTCTACAGTGGTGTTTCTCACAGCAAAAAACTTGGATACAACTTAAATATCTACCATGAGTGGAATGAATAAATGCATTGCACGTATACAAAGGTCTGTCACACTGTGGTTAAAATGAATGAACTAGATATGCAACAACCTAAATATATTTCCCAAAACTTATTGCTGAGTGAAAAACAGACAATTACAGAAAGGTAAATCCAGTGTGATACTATTTATCTTAAAAAGCTGAAAAACAGACTGAGGGATGGTGGAATTACTGTGGGGAAGATGGAGAAAAACAGTAAAGAGGAGAATAAATTTAGTAAGGAGAGGAATAAACTGCAATTTTATCAGTAATATTTAATGTATTTTATCAGAAAGGAACCAAAGCAAGTATGACAAAATGTTAATGTTTGTTATTTCTGAGTGATGGATACATGGATGTTGTTATGTTATCCTCTGCAATCTTCTATGGTTTATAAATTTGCCAAATGAAAAAAATCCCACAGTAGATGGATTGATGAATAAAATGCATACAATGGAAGAGTGCATTACCAAACTGGAATACAGAGAAGAGCAATCCACCCAGATATTAAGCAAAATTCCAGGTGTTGAAAAGAGGGAGATAAAAAAGTGAATTAAAAAAAAACAAAACAGAACCATGAGTTCCAACCTCTGTCTCAGAGAATATCCAGAAGGAGAATGGATAGAGAAAATAATAAAATAAATTATACCCCCAAATTTCAAAGCTAAAGAGAGTCTCAAGTCTTCCTACTTTAGTATGAAGCCAAAAACTATTGAAAAGAAACATGAGAGAGGGGTGTGGAGGATTCAGCACTAGACATATCGGTAATATTTCCAAGAATAAAGAAAAAAAATTGCAGACAGGAAAAAAAATCTGAATAGTTTAACTCAAAGGAAGAAGAAACGGATGAAAATCAGACTTCTCAAGCGCAATGAGTATAAAATTCTGTAAGATATAGTGCCATAGAGTTCTGAAGGCAAAAAAATTATTTAATAAATTAGTTTTGGGTGGACAAGGACTCAGAAGATTTCTCTCCATGAATGCTTTCTGAAAGATTCTTTACAGGATATGCTCCAACAATAGGAAAAATGAATCCACAAAAGAGAGAGATAGGATACAAGCAACAGCGGTGTACAAAGAAACTAATAAAACTAGTAAAGCCCAGATGATCATCAACAATATGGCTACGAAGCTTAATGAATTGTTGAGAAAAAAGTCGAACTGTTAAATTCCAAAAGATTTCAGCAAAACTTGGGAATGGGTGAACGGAGAGTTCATGGAGACAGAAGAAGACATGATAAAATGTTGAGGTCTAGCCTTCTTAATTGGGGGTAGATAATAAATATTGATTAGTTTCCAACATCAGTGGAAATACATACATTCAAATATGCTGAGTAAAATGTAAAAAATAAATGCTTGAAGAGAAAAATGAAAACAGAATGTATATTTAGCAAACTACTAATGGATAAAAAGGAAAAAAAAGAAACCAGTCAATCTATTACAGTTTGACTCCTTCTACCCTCTGTCCTCAAAGTGAAAAAGCAAAAACAAATGCTCAAAACCAGAGTGATTCTGCAAAGGTAACTCAGGTTTGATTTTAATCACCCAGCAGCAGTGTCTGTAGTAACTAAGAGGAAACCCCTACACCAGTGGTTCCCAGAGTTTATAAAAATAGAGGTTGCTGGGCCCCACCCTCAGAGTTTCTGATTCAGTGAGTCTGGGTTGGGGGCCAAGAATTTGCATTTCTAACAAGTTCCCAGGTGGTGTTGGTGTTGTGGTCCAGAGACCACACTTTGAGAACCACTGCCCACAGTGAACCAATCTGCCCCCATCACACATATCAATTGTCAGTGATTGCTCATTTTCCTCTTTCCTTTCATGCTTATCGAAGAGCACAGTTCTGGGACCCAGTGAAAGGAAGGCTGGTCCTACCAATTCCTGATTACCAAGAAGAGGTAATTTTTGATTCAGAAGAATATCTTTCAAGAAAGCCTGCTGCTGATGAAAGAACCCCCTAAAGTAATTGTTTTAAATTAAATAAAAGGAAGAGGAGAGCAGTTGCAGAAGCCAGGTCATTCAAGTGGAAATACTGGTTGACCATGCCTGGGAACAGCCTTCTCTTACTCCACTTGGGCATAAAACAAACATTCTCTGAGATTCATATGTATATTTCCTAAACCACTTAAAAATTTCTGAGATTGCCAAGTGTATTAAAATTCTTTGTTTCAATTTTTTAAAACCCTAAATTAATAGACTCAAGCAACAAAAAAAAAAGAAAAAAAAAGGGAGTTATTGATTCCGGTAACTTAAATCCGAAGGGTTAAGTTGGCTTTAGGCCTAATTGGATACAGGTGTTCAAATGATGCTATCAGAGTACCATCTCTCTCTCTCTCTGCTCTGTTTTCCTCTATGATGTTTCACTCTTGGTGGGCATTTACCTTTCAGTAGCCCCTGGGAGCTGGAAGCTTATAATTGCCTTTATAGCCAAGAATCCTAGTAGGGAGAGAGCTCCTCCTTTCCACATCACCAGCCAGAATCCCAGGTTTGACTCCCATTGGCCTGTCTGCAATCAGGTGCTCATCATCATTGAACCAATCAGTGCCCAGAAGAAGGACTGCTCTGATTGGCTAGACCAGCTCAAAGAGGTGTGGCCAGCCCCACCCAAATCAGAATTACTGAGAGTGTGGGAGGGGTGGCTCAACAAAGGAATGTTGATATAATAAACAAGGGAGGATCCTGAGTAGACAAAAGTAATTTGTGAACCCAGAGCCGTTTTTATCTTGTCAGATTAACAATATGTTAAATAAAGTAAGATAAATAAAATTACTATGTAATTTCATGATCATTTCCTGAAGGAAAGCCCATTTTAACCATGAAACAAAAACAAAAACAGAAAAGAAAGTATCCGAACAAAGAGTTCTCTTTTATTTAAATAAAGGTAGCTTTATACAAAACTCAATACATTTTCCCATTTTTATAAAAATGTCACTTAAGTAGAAAATGCATTTACTTTCCATGGCCCCAACTCCCACCCACCAACAGGCAGTGTGTCTAGAGGCCACAAAAATGTTTTAATTTTAATTTCTTTTAAAATCAGAATTAAATTAATGATAATTACTATTAATATAGAATAATGAATCCAAGCTATATTATATTCATCATTATACCAATGCAGTCATACAATAAAATTTAATTTTCTTTTTGGAAGAAAAGGCCCATGAAGGCAAATGTGCCTTGAGTCCAGGGAGGTTATAATGTGGTCTTACCTGCACCTCTTTCCCTCAAACCCGTTTCTTAAATTTCTGAAGGTGAGTGTCATGTTCTGCCATCTCCAGAAAAAGTCAGTTCTGCACCTGCGTTAGCACCCACTGTGTAACCCTCCCTGAGGAACAACTGATTCTTTAAAAGGCTTAATGGGGGAGACTTCCCTGGCGGTCCAATGGTTGACTCTGCGCTTCCACTGCAGGGGGCATGGGTTCAATCTCTGGTCGGGGAACTAAGACCAGAGATTGGTGTGTGCCCACAAGCTGGCACAGTGCAGCCAAACAAACAAATGACAAACGAACGAATAAGGCTTAACAGGGACACTGGGGCAGCTACCAGGAGGTGAGGCAGGTGCAAGACATGCTTAGTGTGTGCTGGGAGGAATTCCTTCCCCCAGATCCACAACCCTGTTCATCGCATTCATTTCTCCTAATGCCTATATCTCATTCAGTGATATTGCCCTCTATGCCTGATACAGGCAAGCTAAGAGCTTGTCCATGCCTCTTGAGTTGGATCTCCCCAACACCCAAAGACCAGCTGAGGCACTGGGCAGTGACCTAACTCTCATGGTCACATAAGAAAGAAGGGAAGCTTGAACCCAGCCTTGAGCCCAGGACTAACCAAATCCAAAGCCAGGATTTTAAATGCTGCACCACATTGCTTCTGACTTTCTGAAGTCCTGGCTTCCGTGTTCTTCCTAGAGTGGAAGGAGAGGCAATGGTAGGTGGGGTGCAGTGGGGTGGGATGGAAGGCCACGCTTCCCATGCCCACTGTCCTCTGCCCCCTACCAGATCAATGCATTTCATGGGGAAGAACAAACGTTTTCATAAAGCAATTACTCATAAAGTCGAAATTTCCTACGTTCACAGCCATATGATTTCCAGCCATATTTTTTATCCTTTCACCTGTGATTTAATTTTTCTGTCTAGCGACTCTACAGCAAGCTCCCATTAGCTCTGAAAGCCACCTACCCACTCAGTTGAGCTTGATTCATGCACCATATGTTTATCCACGTGGCTCCAGGCACTCACATTTTCCCCAAGATCTCATCGCAGGCCTCTAGGACACTGGCAACGGTATCCTGAATTCCCCTCCCATCAGCACTCCCGCCGCCACCGCCCCCTTTCCTGCTCACAGCACTCAGCCTGCTATAATTAAACAAACAGGGTTATTTGTGACATCCTGGTTTACACATCAACAAGCTATTTTCTCTGATTTTGCTATGGATGGATTTGCTCTGCTTACATCAAACAAAAACAGCTCACCCAAAAATGCAGAATGAGCAAGGGGGAGGAGACGTGGCCAGCAGCTGCCTCTTTCCCTCGAGGCCAGGCTGATCCTTCCCTTTCCCAGACTCCCTGCCTCAAAGGAGCCAAGCCAGGCGACTCTGGAGCAAACAGCCATCAAGCGTCAGAATTCTGAACAGGAAGAGAGGGCTCCGGAAACACGGAAAGGTCAGATGGGAGTTTACTGTGGAGGATTCCAGACTAAGCAGCATAGAAGAGTAGTAGATGCATGTGGGATTCCCTAGACAAGTGTGTGCTAGGAAGGACCCCTTGATCTTGGTTTCTGGCAAATTGCTTTGTAGCCTGCGCTGTGAGGTCCATATCAGCTGGCAGGTTTGCGGGTGGGGTTCTGGTCCACGGATCCACCACCTCTTTCATCTGCCTCCAGGATTGCTTCATCCCATCCCCCGCACAGCAGCCAGGAGGGGCTTATGAAAGGTTAAGTAGTTCATGCCACTTGTGTATTTAGATGGAGCCTCTTTGTCCCCAAGAAAGTCCTTAAATGGCTCCTTGGTCCTTCAAACTCCAGCCCCTGTCTACCTCTGCCCTAGATCTCACCACATTCTCTCGGCCCCAAGAACAGGAACACTGAAGCTTTGCAAATGCATGGTTTGCACAAATCCCTCCTTCTCCCTTGAACAGACTCTCTCCAGCCCCCTTTGCTTGCTTCCCCTCAAGCCCTTCCTTTGCTGGGCTCCTCTCCACCCTTGACCAAGCTCTAACCTCTCTGTGTTCTGTCTGTCCACACACCCATCTGCCTGACAGACGGTCAGCTCCATGAGGACCTCGCTGTCTGTCGGGTCCCAGTGCTTTGTCCACATGCTGGCACGCTGGGGGCAGTCCTCCAAGATGTCGGCTGAATGAATGAATGACTCTCTTTTGTGTTCAGCATCTCCTTCAGAGTAACTGGCCTTTTGCAAAGATCTGGCACAAAAGCAGAGGCCACGTTGTTGCTCCATGCTGGAAACAACCCAAATGTCCATCAACAATAGAACTGATAAATAAATTGTGGCAAACTCACAACTAGAAAGGGGATGAGATACACATGACTGCATCCCCAAATGTGGATGCATTTCACAAAGAAAATGTTGAACAAAAGATACTGAACACTAAGGAGGATAGCCTATGGGATTTTATTTACATAAAATACAAGAACAGGTAAAAGAAATGTATGCCGATAACAGTCAGGAGAGTGCTTCACCCGGGAGGGGGGTGACGGGAAAGGGGGCTTCTGAGGGCTGGCGTGGTCTGATCCTGGATCTGGGTGCTGGGTACTCAGGCACATTCAGCTGTGAGAATTCACTGAGCTGTGCACTATGAGGTGTACATTTCTCTCTCATATATATAGGAATACATATAACATGTATATTGCATATCGTTCAATGAATATATTAGATATAATACTTGTATATATGGATAAGTATTATATGATACATATACACCTATATTTACATATACATAAAACATTTGAATAAAAATTAAGCAAACAACTAGAGGCCCCTCTGGTGCTAGAGCAAAAGAACTGGGTTCTGCTTCACTCTGTCCTTCCTGGGGGGCCAACTTGGGTCTGTCCCTTCTCTTACTGGCTTCTTCATTGGTGGTCAGAGGGTATGTCCCCTGCTCTCTCAGTCCCCGTCTCCTCCTCCCAGGACCACTCCTACTAGAATCTGCTTCCATCCTGCCCCTGAAGGCCCCAGCCCCGAGTAACACAGTCGACCTCCTGAAGACCCTTTTGTCCCACCTGCCCCCTGATGAGTTTGAGCTGCAGAGGGGACTCTGGAACCAAGTACAGGAAGAGATGTGGGAGAAAGGGATGGCTCTGTAGAAGGAGGGTGAGGCATCTGGATCCCAAGTGACGCTGGATACCAGGTGATACAGAAAAGGAATCAAGATTGAGTGAGATGGGATGCAGCCAGGGTGACACCCGCAGAGTCAGAGTGGCTGGGAGACTTTGATGCAAACATTCAATTTGACATTGTTGAAGTTTTGCAATGGAAACCCTTCCTGCCCCCTTCCTCCCAAGCCTCCGATAAAGTCTACTCCTCCTCCTCCTCCTCCTCCTCCTCCCACACACACACACACACACACACCCACACACACACATACACACACGAGACTTGTCTGAGTGGGATTTGGGGGGAATCCAGGAAGAGACTGGGCTCCATGTCTGATTCACTGAGATAGTGAAGAGGGACATGTAGGTGGTCCTTAAACTGACCCACAGTTGGAGGCAGCGGGGACACAAAGCCGGCTGGGTGACTGAGAGGCTGTGATCCACCTCCGGGTTCTCACAAACCCTGGGATGACTTTGGAGTCGCATGGAATACAGACTGAGAGCTTTAAGCAAATCTTATTTAGATTTTTTAAAGCTACAAGATCACAGCTGACATCGGAGTCAGATATTAGTATTTTTAAGTAGCTATGAGAGGTCTTAGCCCCCTTACATAATTGCAAATCCCTCGAAGGCAGAAACTGCATTTATCTTTGTGTCTCCCAAGAACCCAAGGGCCAGGTCTGGAATGGATACATCCCTTGATGTCCCTAAGAGGGATGGGTTGACTACGCACTCACAACAGTTTACATTGTATCCTTAGAACACACCTGCAAGCTGGTGCTGCCTTGTCACAGGGTTGCCCCCAAAGAAATAGCAGCCACAGCTCCTTCCTGTGACTTGAGAGCCCCAGTATTTTCATACCTGTGATTCCACCTGGTTTTCACAACAAGCCAGGGAGGGGGGTATGTGGTGATGCCCTTTTTATCATTGAGGAATCAAATTTCAGGGAGGGGATGGAACTTCTTCCAGGCACCCTGTTGGGGGCAAATGGGATTCGAATTCAGAGCATCTGAGACCTTCCTTCTCATGTCATTCAGGACTGCAGGGCTAGGCTCCTTCTCCCAGGAATTAGTCTTTCTGTTGGCAATATCACATTTCTAAATTACTTCCCAATCACTGAAACACCTTTGAGATGAGTGCATCCACCCCCATCCGTGGCAGGGCTTAACTCAGTGACAAGGGCAGCCGACAGGGGGAGGCATGCCCCTGCCCTTTTCCCCCCTGTCACCTGGCTGGGGGTCAGCAGGCCTGGGAAGGGACAACCAGCCCACCGCTCTCTTAGGGTGTGACTCTCCCCACAATGACCCTGTTGGGGAGCACCCTGTGGGCCCCCATTCATCCATTCATTGAGTAAATGCTGTAGAATGAGAGAAACCCTGTGAAGGGTTCTGAGGGGAAGAGGTGAACTAGAGTCTCACTTCGGGAGTTCTTGGGCTGAACTGGGAAGGCTCGAGTCCTCATGAGCCCAGGAGGGAAAACTGACTCGGCTTTTGGGATCCCAGGGAAAGTGCCACCTCAACCCATGCTGCAGGGCTGGTTTGGGTTGGCCGGGAGAAGGGGTGAGGCAGGGTGTTCCAGGCTGGTTGCTGCTCCCCTACGAACAGCAGTGTGGGGGGCAGAGAGAACCCAGTGCACTTAGTGAGTTACAACTAGTTCGATCTGACTGCACTCGGAATGAGGAGACGGGAGTGTGGAGAGCATGGCCCACCTCAGGTGGCCCACCTGTGTGGTCCATGGGCCACCTGCAATTTGGTCAGATGAGAACACAGCTACTTCCCTCTTACTCCTTAGCTCACTTCACCCACTGTGTCCCCCCAGTTCCAAGAGGCACATCCCAAGCCCTCCCAGCACACATTGGAGCCTCTTTCACCATATGGGAGATAAGGGTAGAAACCTCCATGGGGACAGTGCTCTCCGAAGAAATCCTATCCCCAAAGCCAGCCAGCCCCTCTTTTTCCAGTGAAGGTCATCAAAGTGTCGCAAACTGGTTTCTCATCAGCCTCTGTGAATCCTCTGTAGTGGTCCTGGGATGTGGTATCTGTTGCCTGTGGTACGATTTCCATGTGAGACTGTCCAGGGGGAACCACAGAAAGGATGGATAAGAGCTGATGGGACCAGGAGGCCAAGGGATGAGCCTGAGCTAGGGGAGGCCTGGCAGGCAGGGCATCCTAGGGCTCTGGGCGGGACTGCGTTGCGTGGTGGGAACATACCAGCCTGTGGAGCTTGCAGGGATGGTTCAAATCCCCACCCCCATCAACTTGCACAATCTCTTGAGTCTCAGTTTTCTCACCTGTTATATGGGAATAGTAAGATTTAACTCATAGGGCAGGACCAATGACAAAGGCACGTTTAGCCCTTTGCACGGGGCTTGGCACACAGTAGGTGCCCCATAAATGGTAGTTCCCACTGTAGATGTCCAGGGAGAAACGCTCCAGGATTTCAAACCCTCAATTTTTTTTAGCTTCCCTTCTGAGTTGGGTATCCCAAGGTTGGTTTGAGAATTAGAAATATAAACCCCTTATAAAGATAATGTGATGCAAACCCAGCAGCCAGCCCTCTGTGCAAACTGAGGCTCCCAGGGCCTGTGGTTTAGGCCTCAAATGCGAAAATCTCCCTTTGTACAGCACAACGAGGCTCTGAGATTACATCTCAAGGCTGACATTACAGCCAGCCAGGACTCCAATCCTTCCTCTCCTGAAAAGGTTTCAGCCATTTCCAGGCCAGGAGCATTCATTTTCTACTTACTGCTCCCGATTTACCAGGAATCCGAGACGCTGGCTCAGAACACTCTGAAATTTGAGTGATGAAGAGAAGAATCATGATATAGTGCCGGAAAGAGCACAGAAGGACCTGCCTCTGCCCCAAACTACCTGGCTGTGCAGCCTTGGACAGGACGGACCAACCTCTGGGCCTCAGCTTCCTCCTGTTAGAAAGCCAAGAGGAACACTGGGTTGTCAGGCAGGCCGTATGCTAAGGAGGCAGCAGGTGTCATGGCAGGTACGGGCCCTGCTCTCACAGACAAGACTTAGAGGAACCTGGCAGCTCTCTGCTTCATAACCTTGTGTTAATTTGCTGGGACTGCCAGACAAGGTACCACAGTCTGGGGCGCTTAAACCACAGCATTTATTGTCTCACAGTTCTGGAGGTTAGAAGTCCGAGATCAAAGTGTCAGCTGGGTTAGATCCTTCTGTGAGGGAGAATCTATCCCAGGCCTCTCACCTAGCCTCTGGGAGTGGGTTGCTGGCCATCTTAGGGATTCCTTGGTTTGTAGAAGCATCACCCCGATCCCTGCCTTCCTGTGCACGTGACATTCTCCCTGAGTGTGTGTCTGTGTCCAAATGTCCCCTTTTTATTAAGCCACCAGTCATATTGCATTTGGGGCCCACCCTACTATAGTATGGCCCCATCTTAACTAATTACATCTTCAAGGACCCTCTTTGTAAGTAAGGTCACAATCTGAGATGACCAGGAATTCAACGTATGAATTTGGAGGGGACACGATTCAACCTGGGACGAGGTAATCAATCCCTCTGACCTCAGTTTCTTTGCTTCTAAAATTGTTGATAATCTTGAGGGATAAATGGGACAAGGTGTGTGAAAGCCCCTAACACAGCAGAGGTGGCCAAAGCCCAATCCTTGTTCCTTTCCTCCCTCCCCACCTTCCTCTTGCCTGGTGGAGCTGACAAAGTGATTTAGCTTAAACTTGAGTTGAATCTATTCTCTAAAAGGAAGTTGGCTGCTGAAGTCTGTTTGGGGCATTGCTTTTGTACTTCTGAAACCGTGACACACGCGTGACCCACAAAGCCCTGCCTCGCCATAAAGATAAAGGATGTGACAGCTGCGTGGAATGTGACCGCTCTTCAGGCGCCGATCAGGACCATGGGCAGTGTACAGTGTGAATAACGGCACCCACCTTTCTCCCCTGCCGTCCCCCTCTTGTCGGCTTCGATTCACACGCTGTATAATTCAAGTCATTAATTTTTTACATTCAGCACGCTGCCAATCTCTTCTCATTTTGGAAATCTCTTGTGTGTGTCTCTTCTAAATTTAAAATAAATACACTGTACATAACTGGACGCTAACCAGACAGCACGGAGCAATCATACGTTTTCATTGATTCCGCAGATGTATTTGCCTCAAACATGAGTGGGAAAGGTCTCTGTGTGTTCCGATGGGAATATTAAATGGGACAAGTTGCTCTTCTGTTCTTCGATATCAGTATCAGCCTTTAGAATGTTTCCTGTCGTGATCTTTCTTGAGCAATGAAAGGTTCTTGCACCAAAAATAGATATCCAAATTGCTCCATTTGCTACCATTTTTGTGCTCACAGGGTGGAGTGGAAAGAGCTTAAGTACAGGTCTCAAGAGACCAGAGATCTGGCTGCAGGTCCACCACGAGGAAGGTATGGAATAGCAAATTAACCCTTACATTGTGGACTTCAGTTATGCAATGAAGAGATTGGCCCAGATAGTTTATTTTTTTCCAAAGCATGGAAGGTACCCTTGAGATACTCTCAGGATGATTTTTTAAGCACAGGAAGATGACATTAAGTAGCATCAGATCTTGTGGAAAGGACAGAAAGACACTCTAAAGAATCCATTTTCTTACCCATGTTTCCTGGCCCTCTTGCTCTTGGGTGGGGCCATGTGACTAGTCCTGGCCAATGAGATGTGAGCAGGAATGATGATATGTGTCACTTCACACATAAGAAGTGCGAGAAGCCCATGCACAAGTCTCCAAACTCTCTTCCCCACACGTGGTGGGAGGCCACTGTGTATCCAGGTGATGCAGTTCCAAGATGGCGGAGCCTTCATCAGCCTAAGGCCCTGAGTGACTGGGTGGAGGAGAGCCCCTGGGTACCTGTGTGGGACATGGAGTGTGAGTGAGAAGTTAACCTTCATTATATTAAGACACTGAGATTAAAAAAAAAAAAGCACAGCATATTCCAGCCTGACTGATATAAATCTTATAGTGAAAATGTCATTTCCTTTTCAAGTCTACTTAATTCTTCTGATTTGTTGTCAAGGAGAAAGTCTCTGCTGGGGATCATAGGTGTTTAATACTCCTCTTACTCTTATAATCTCAGTTTTCAACTAAACGAGAGTAGACTTTGGGCTCAGCGTCTTTAGCCGGCAATAATACCCAGTATATTAGTCTGCTCGGGCTGCCATAACAAAACACCATAGGCTGGGGGGCTTAAACAACTGAAATATATTTTCTCATAGTTCTGGAGTCTGGAAGTCCAAGATCAAGGAGTCGGCAGTGTTGGTTTCTTCTGAGGCCTCTCTCGTGGCTTGTAGGTGACTTGTCTTCTCACTGTGTGGTCAGTTGGTCATCTCTGTGTGTCTGCTGTTTCTCTCTCTCTGTCCTAACCTCTTCTTCTTTTAAGGACAACAGTCAGATTGGATTAGGGCTGAATTTAATTTAATTACCTCTAAGATCCTTTCTCAAAATACAGTCACATTCTGAAGTACTGGGGGGTTAAGGCCTCAACATAGGAAAATGGAAGGGGGGACACAATTCAGCAAATAATACTCAGCTAGATTTTAAGGATAATATTTAGTATTAACTGGTTTTTGGCAGGGTGGAGATTGCTTTTTTACTTAGAGCAAGCCATGCCAGTTTTCCATTTATGATTATATACACATTTTTCTTAAAATATAAACATAGTAGAAAGCCTGATTTAAAGAAACTTGTAAGAATTAATAGCATGCTAAAACTTGTGATGGGAGATACAAATGACTGAATTTTGAACATTCAGTCAATGTTTTTTGAACATTGCCTAGGTGATTTCTAAAGCCTGTCCCAATTCTGACAGTTTTTTTTTTCTTGTATAATTTGGATTGTAATCATTTATGCATCGATTTAATTGAGTGCCTATTGTGTCTCATTGGTGTTGGACACCAGGGTGATTAGAGAGTCAAATGAATAGTGATATGAGAGCAGAGAAAGATAAAATTCAATTCTGCCTGGAAGAATCAGAAAGGCTTCCCAGAGGTGGTGACAAACATTATATTTTGGATTTTTCAGCCACACCCAAACCCACAGGTTGCAAACACCTTCTCCTCAACCTTGATCTGTATTTTCTGAATTTTGAAAGTGTGCATAACCCTGTGATAGACCCTATCAAGAAGATACCGTAACTTTAAGAAGAGGGAAAAAGCTAATTAGTAGCAGAGAAGACCATGCATAAAATTCATGACTTGCATTTCAGGTTATAATTCCCCCAGAGGTGATTTTAAACATATTTGGGTTTTTTCCCCCCTCGATTAGGAACCTTACATTTTCCTAGAGTCTAGCTGTCTGATATGAAATACAGATTGGAAAAATTCAGTCATAATTGTGAAAATACATTTCTTAATCAAATATAACCACAGGGGGAGAAATATTTCTTTGAATAACCTCTTCTGAGGACAGAGAATGTATTTGGGGGGTAATTCATTCAATGTTTTCATCATTGGTCCCTGATTTGGTCATCCAATGAAGTATAAATATTTATCGAGCGCCTACTAAATGGAAGACCGTTCTAGATGCTGCAGACACTGTGGGGAATCAGACTGGCTGGGTACTCTCTCAGGGGGCTTACATTCTAGCAGGAGAGACTGACAATAAGCAAACAAGTAGATAAAGGAGAGGACAGCAGATAGAAATAAATGCTCTGACAGGATTACAATTACAGGGACAATGGGTGGGGGAGGTGTCTGCTTTGGATTGGGTTGTCGGGAAATCCTCTCCAAGGGGCAATTTAAGGTGAAATGTAAATGGCAAGAAAAAGCCAGTGGGAAGAGTGTTCCAGATCTAGAGGAGAGGTGGCTAAGGAAGCTACGGTAGGGATGCGCATGTGCGTTTGAGGAACAGAAAGCAGACTTGTTTCTGCAGTGGGCAGGGCAGAGTGGTGGTAGCAGAGGTCAGGGAGGAGGATGGGGCCAGGATTCAGTCTGGTTGTTACTCCCGCAAAACTCATACAGATGCTACTTTCCAAAGGCCCCAAAAAACATTTTCAGGTATTCTCTCTCCTCTCATGCTAATCTCCTAGCCTTTAGCTTGTTTTCTTTTCCTTAAAAATGCGTTTACAGGGGCTTCCCTGGTGGCGCTGTGGTTGAGAGTCCGCCTGCCGATGGAGGGGACGCAGGTTCGTGCCCCAGTCCGGGAAGATCCCACATGCCGCGGAGTGGCTAGGCCCGTGAGCCATGGCCGCTGAGCCTGCGCGTCCGGAGCCTGTGCTCCGCAACGGGAGAGGCCGCAACAGTGAGAGGCCCGCGTACCGCAAAAAAAAAAAAAAAAAAAAAAAAGCGTTTACATAATTTTCCCTTCCAACTAAGATGTGCAATCCTTTCCTCTCTAGAGAGTAGTCAGCTACTTAACATGAGTTTGGAAAATGGTTCATTTGTCTCATTTCTGTTAGTGAAGCAGTTACTCCTTTTTCCTTATGACCACTCTTTAAAAAACAGCAGCATAACCTTAATGTCTGTATTGTTATTTTTGCAGGGAAGACGGTGCTGAGGGAACCATAGCGGTGAACTGGTGTACGGGACCGCTGAGATTTGGTAAGAGCAACTGATGAGCTGGGAGCAGTGGTTGAGTGCTGCTCTTTTATTTCTTCAGCCTCACCTAGTCGCCTGTTTCTCTCCATTCCTACTGGCACCATCCCGAGCCAGGCCTCTTTATTTCACAGCCGCATTATTACAAGAGCTGGCCCCTATGCCTCTAAGCTATTTTCTTTCTCATTTCTTCTCTGTGCTACAATCAGATTCATCTTTCTACAACAGCTCTTCAGGTATATCATTCCCCTGCTAGCCAACGTAAAATGGTTCTCCACTGGCTCCCAAATCAGGCTTCTCTGTCTGGCACCCACCATTGCAGATATGGCCTTTTAGATTTATGTGAGTAAATATGATATTTCTTTCAAGGCAATGTGTCTCAGGTTCCAGCAGAACACCTCTGATTTGTGTAAAACATTCCCCATCCTGAAAATGACAGCAGCACCCGTAAGAATCCATGAAAGTGGAGAAGCAAACAAAATTAATAGTACATAAAATCAAGCTGTTCCACCAAACTCACCGATCAGTTGAGACACACAGGACCCACACAACAAAGGTCCTACCAGGTGGATGGGGGTGGAGGTGGAGGGATGAAACTTGAACCTAAAGTTCAATTCACACAAAGCAAATATTCCACCCAGTTAAAAGGTTAACTGTGTGCATGTGTGAATCAGGAAAATACTGAATTCGCTTTAAAGATATATGTTCTATTAATCAGCGTAACACAGTTGTTATAACAAATATATCTCCAGATTTCAGCAGCTTCACCTAATAGTTTATTTTATGTTCACATAACAGTGAGCGGTTGTCCCAAGGCAGGTGATTTTGGTTGGTGGACAGCTTTCTTCCACGGGGTCATTCAGGGTCCCATCGTTGTCAGCTTCATCTGCTGGGGGAGAGGAAAGAGCCAGTGGGGGGAGAGCACATCTGCTCCTTAACAGTCGTGGCCCAGAAGTGATACCCATCATTTGGGCTCAATCCCACTGGCAAGAACTATGGCAACTGAACACAGCTGAGGGGCTGCGAAATGATTCCCTGGCAAGGGGGCCATGTCCTAACAACAGCCCAAGCTATGAGAGGGGATCGGGGTTTTTTGATGGACAGCTAGGTGCCCCTGCATATAGCTCTAGGCTGTTAATATTAAGCTCAATGGTAATTTGGTCCTCAGGCTAAATATTACCTCTTATTGTAATGGCAGTCAGGCAGAACCAGAAAATTTTTTTAAAAGTTATTATTACCAAAAGTTTTTTATTTTCTTATCACACCCCTTCATCTAGTTAACTCCTACTTATTCTCCGGATCTCAGCTCAATTGTCTCATCCTCTGTGAAGTCTGTCCTGGCATTTCTTTTTTTTTTTTTTTGGTATATCTTTTTTTTCATTATGTACTCTTTTTTAACTTTTAAACTATGTCAGTATAGTACAATTCAAAATTTTTAATTAGAAATCAAATGAAGCTAGAAAATGGTTTTTTTTAATTGCTTTTAATTGGGGTATAGTTGTTTTACAATGTTGTATTAGTTTCTACTGTACAACGAAGTGGAGTTCCCTGTGCTATACAGCAGGTTCTTATTAGTTATCTATTTTATACATATTAGTGTATATATGTCAATCCCAATCTCCCAGTTCATTCCCCCAACCCCTGCTTTCCTCCTTTGGTGTCCATACATTTGTTCTCTACATCTGTGTCTCTATTTCTGCCTTGCAAACCAGTTCATCTGTACCATTTTTCTGGATTCAACATATATTAGTTAATATATGATATTTGTTTTTCTCTTTCTGACTTACTTCACTCTGTATGACAGTCTCTACGTCCATCCACATCTCTACAGATGACCCAATTTTGTTCCTTTTTATGGCTGTGTAATATTCCATTGTATATATGTACCATGTCGTCTTTATCCATTCATCTGTCGATGGACATTTAGGTGGCTTCCATGACCTGGCTATTGTAAATAGTGCTGCCATGAACATTGGGGTGCATGTGTCTTTTTGAATTATGGTTTTCTCTGGGTATATGCCCAGTAGAGGGCTTGCTAGGTCATATGAGAATTCTATTTTTTGTTTTTTAAGGAAACTCCATACTGTTCTCCATAGTGGTTGTATCAATTTACATTCCCACCAACAGTGCAAGAGGGTTCCCTTTTCTCCACACGCTCTCCAGCATTTATTGTTTGTAGATTTTCTGTTGATGCCCATTCTAACAGGTGTGAGGTGATACCTCATTGTACTTTTGATTTGCATTTCTCTAATAATTAGTGATGTTGAGCAGCTTTTCATGTGCCTCCTGGCCATCTGTATGTCTTCTTTGGAGAAATGTCTATTTAGGTCTTCTGCCCATTTTTGGATTGGGTTGTTTATTTTTTTGATATTGAGCTACATAAGCTGTTTATATATTTTGGAGATTAATCCTTTGTCAGTTGATTTGTTTACAAATATTTTCTCCCATTCTGAGGGTTGTCTTTTTGTCTTGTTTATGGTTTCCCTTGCTGTGTAAAAGCTTTTAAGTTTCACTAGGTCCCATTTGTTTATTTTTGTTTTTATTTCCATTACTCTAGGAGGTGTGTCAATAAAAGATCTTGCTGTGATGTATGTCAAAGAGTGTTCTTCCTATGTTTTCCTCTAAGAGTTTTATAGTGTCTGGTCTTACATTTAGGTCTTTAATCCATTTTGAGTTTATTTTTGTGTATGGTGTTAGGGAGTGTTCAAATTTCATTCTTTTACATGTAGCTGTCCAGTTTTCCCAGCACCACTTATTGAAGAGACTGTCTTTTCTCCACTGTGTATCCTTGCCTCCTTTGTCATAGATTAGTTGACCATAGGTGTGTGGGTCTATCTCGGGGCTTTCTATCCTGTTCCATTGATCTACATTTCTGTTTTTGTGCCAGCACCATATTGTCTTGATTACTGTAACTTTGTAGTATAGCCTGAAGTCAGGGAATCTGATTCCTCCACCTCCTTTTTTTTTTTTTTCTCAAGGTTTCTTTAGCTATTTGGGGTCTTTTGTGTCTCCAAACAAATTTTAAGATTTTTTGTTCTACTTTTGTAAAATATGCCATTGGTAGTTTGATAGGGATTGCATTAAATCTGTAGATTGCTTTGGGTAGTATAATGATTTTCACAATATTGATTCTTCCAAGCCAAGAACATGGTATACCTCTCCATCTGTTTGTGTCATCTTCGATTTCTTTCATCAGTGTCTTAGAGTTTTCTGAGTACAGGTCTTTTATCTCCTCAGGTAGGTTTACTCCTAGGTATTTTATTTTTTTTGTTGCAGTGGTGAATGGGGTTGTTTCCTTAATTTCTCTTTCTGATCTTTCATTGTTAGTGTATAGGAAAGCAAGTGATTTCTGTGCATTAATTTTGTATCCTGCAACTTTACCAAATTCATTGATTAGCTCTAGTAGTTTTCTGGTGGCATCTTTAGGATTTTCTATGTATAGTATCATGTCATCAAGTAAAACAGTGACAGTTTTACCTCTTCTTTTCCAATTTGTATTACTTTTATTTCTTTTTCTTCTCTGGTTTCCGTAGCTAGGACTTCCAAAACTATGTTGAATAATAGTGGCAAGAGTGGACATCCTTGTCTTGCTCCTGATCTTAGAGGGAATGTTTTCAGTTTTTCACCATTGAGAGCAATGTTTGCTGTGGGTTTGTCGTATATGGTCTTTATTATGTTGAGGTATGTTCCCTCTATGCCCATTTTCTGGAGAGTTTTTATCATAAATGGGTGTTGAATTTTGTCAAAAACTTTTCCTGCATCTATTGAGATGGTTTTTACTCTTCAATTTGTTAATATGGTGTACCACATTGATTGATTTGTGTATATTAAAGAATCCTTGCATACCTGGGATAAATCCCACTTGGTCATGGTGTATGATCCTTTTAATGTGTTGTTGGATTCTGTTTGCTAGTATTTTGTTGAGGATTTTTGCATCCATATTCATCAGTGATATTGGTCTGTAATTTTCATTTTTTGTGATATCTTTTTCTGGTTTTTGGTATCAGGGTGATGGTGGCCTCGTGGAATGAGTTTGGGAGTGTTCCTTCCTATGCAATTTTTTGGAAGAGTTTGAAAAGGATACGTGTTAGCTCTTCTCTAAATGTTTGCGAGAATTCACCCGTGAAGCCATCTGGTCCTGGACTTTTGTTTGTTGGAAGATTTTAAATCACAGTTTCAATTTCATTCCTTGTGATTGCTCTGTTCATATTTTCTATTTCTTCCTGGTTCAGTCTTGGAAGATTATACCTTTCTAAGAATTTGTCCATTTCATCCAGGTTGTCCACTTTATTGAAATATAGTTGCTTGTAATAGTCTCGTATGATGCTTTGTACTTCTGACGTATGCTTTGTAACTTCTCCTTTTTCATTTCTAACTTCACTGATATGAGTCCTCTCCCTCTTTTTCTTGATGAGTCTGGCTAAAGGTTTATCAATTTTGTTTATCTTCTCAATGAACCAGCTTTTAGTTTTATTGATCTTTGCTACTGTTTTCTTTGTTTCTATTTCATTTATTTCTGCTCTGATCTTTATGATTTCTTTCCTTCTACTAACTGTGGGTTTTGTTTGTTCTTCTTTCTCTCGTTCCTTTAGGTGTAGGGTTAAATTGTTTATTTGAGATTTTTCTTGTTTCTTGTGGTAGGCTTGTATTGCTATAAACTTCCCTCTTAGAACAGCTTTTGTTGCATCCCATAGGTTTTGGATCATTGTATTTTCATTGTCATTTATCTCTAGGTATTTTTTGATTTCCTCTTTGATTTCTTCAGTGATCTCTTGGTTATTTAGTAGCATATTGTTTAGCATCCATGTGTTTGTGTTTTTACAGTTTTTTTCCTGTAATTTATTTCTAATCTCATAGTGTTATGGTCAGAAAAGATGCTTGATATGATTTCTGTTTTCTTAGATCTACCAAGGCTTGATTTGTGACCCAAGATGTGATCTATCCTGGAGAATGTTCCGTGTGCACTTGAGAAGAAAGTATAATCTGCTGTTTTCAGATGGAATGTCCTATGAATATCAATTAAGTCCATCTGGTCTATTGTGTCATTTAAAGCTTGTGTTTCCTTATTGATTTTCTCTCTGGATGATCTGTCCATTGGCATAAGTGAGGTGTTAAAAGTCCCCCACTATTGTTGTGTTACTGTCAATTTCCTCTTTTATAGCTGTTAGCATTTGCCTTATGTATTGAGGTGCTCCTATGTTGGGTGCATATATATTTATAATTGTTATATCTTCTTCTTGGATTAATCCCTTGATCATTATGTAGTGTCCTTCCTTGTCTCTTGTAACATCCTTTATTTTATCTGAGTATTGCTACTCCAGCTTTCTTGTGATTTCCATTTGCATGGAATATCTTTTTCCATCCCCTCACTTTCAGTCTCTATGTGTCCCTAGGTCTGAAGTGGGTCTCTTGTGGACAGCATATATATGGGTCTTGCTTTTGTATCCATTCAGCAAGACTGTGTCTTTTGGTTCGAGCGTTTAATCCATTCACATTTAAGGTAATTATCGATATGTATGTTCCTATTATCATTTTCTTAATTGTTTGGGTTTGTTTTTGTAGGTCCTTTTCTTCTCTTGTTTTCCTGCTTAGAGAAGTCCCTTTAGCATTTGTTGTAGAGCTGATTTAGGGGTGCTGAATTCTCTTAGCTTTTGCTTGTCTGTAAAGTTTTTGACACATCCATTGAATCTGAATGAGATCCTTGCTGGGTTGAGTACTCTTGGTTGTAGGTTCCTTCCCTTTCCTCACTTTAAATATATTGTGCCACTCCCTTGTGGCTTGCAGAGTTTTGCTGAGAAATCAGCTATTAACATTATGGGAGTCCCCTTGTATGTTATTTGTTGTTTTTCCCTTGTTGCTTTTAATAGTTTTTCTTTGGCTTTAATTTTTGTCACTTTGATTACTATGTGTCTCACCATGTTTCTCCTTGGGTTTATCCTGCCTGGGACTCTGTGCTTCCTGGACTTCAGCAACTATTTCCTTTCCCATGTTAGGGACGTTTTCTACTATAATCTCTTCAAATATTTTCTCTGGTCCTTTCTCTCTCTCTTCTCCTTCCGGGACCCCTATAATGCGAATGTTGGTGCTTTTAATGTTGTCCCAGAGGTCTCTTAGGCTGTCTTCATTTCTTTTCATTCTTTTTTCTTTATTCTGTTCCACAGCAGTGAATTCCACCTTTCTGTCTTCCAAGTCACTTACCCGTTCTTCTGCCTCAGTTATTCTGCTATTGATTCATTCTAGTGTATTTTTCATTTCAGTTATTGTATTCTTCATTTCTATTCATTTGTTCTTTAATTCTTCTAGGTCTTTGTTAAACATTTCTTGCATCTTCTCAACCTTTGCCTCCATTCTTTTTCCGAGGTCCTGGATCATCTTCACTATCATTATTCTGAATTCTTTTTCTGGAAGGTTGTCTATCTCCACTTCATTTAGTTGTTTTTCTGGGGTTTTATCTTGTTCCTTCATCTGGGACATAGTCCTCTACCTTTTCATTTTGTCTGTCTTTCTGTGATTGTAGTTTTTGTCCTGCAGGCTGCAGGACTGTAGTTCTTCTTGCTTCTGCTGTCTTTTCCTGGCATTTCTGCCTGTCACATTTCTATTTTCTATGTGTTTCTAACCCCACACACTTCCCATTTGTAGCACTTATCACATTGCCATTTTACATTTATGTGTGTGATGATTAGATGAATACCTGTCTCCCCCATTAAACTATAAGTTCCTTGAGGACAGGTATGTCAACTGTTTTTTCATCACCTGTTTTTTTCCCAGTATCTAGCACCAGGGCAGCATGCAGTAGGTGATCAAAATATAACTATTGACTGAATGAATTAAATAACTTTTTTTTCATTGTAGAAAACCTGGAACTACAGATATATAACAAGAAAACACTTTTTTTTTTTTTGCGGTATGCGGGCCTCTCACTGTTGTGGCCTCTCCCGTTGTGGAGCACAGGCTCCGGACACGCAGGCCCAGCGGCCATGGCTCACGGGCCCAGCCTCTCCGCGACACGTGGGATCTTCCCGGACCAGGGCACGAACCCGTGTCCCCTGCATCGGCAGGCGGACTCTCAACCACTGCGCCACCAGGGAAGCCATAAGAAAGCACATTTTAAAAATCATCTGAAACCTCCTATTTTAGTTAGCTATTGCTGAGGTAATGCTGTGTAAGAAACAATTCCAAAACTCTCAGTGACTTGCAACAACAAATATTTATTTCCTACTCAGAGGTTTGTGGGTTGGCTGTTGTGGCTTGGCTCAGGCTTCATGTCAAATCCAAGCCTAAGATTAGTCACTACCTGGCCACTTCTCATGGTGCCAGATAGGAGTGCAAGTGGTCAAGCCAATCCACATAAGCAACATTTAAAACTTTTTGTTTGGTGTGGTCTATGTTTTGACTTCACATTTTATCAGCCAAAGCAATATGGCCATGTGTGAAAAGGAAAGACTGCTTCAGGGAACTTTGGCAAGAATGGGGAGCAATGGAACAATTATTTAAAAATAGGGTAATCTACCACATCCACCTCTTGACTTTTTTCTCCATATATATTTAAATATTATGTCTATATATATTTCAGACCAACATACTTTCTTCTAAAGAGAGAATATTTAAAGTTAGAGATATCCTGAGGGGAGGAACATTATCAACATACAAACTCCAGTAAATAAAAAGTATTTTATTAATTGCTCTAGTGATTTTTCCCCAAAATTTGCAAAAAAAGGACAGAAAAAAAAAAAAACCCAAACCTTTCAATCTAAACAGTACTGGAACCATGCCCCGGCTTTATTTATAGCTCCTTTTAAAAATAAATAGAATGTGACTTGTTAATAAGTGTAGCAGGAATAAGAAAGCTGTGACTGACTTCCCACCTTCAAATATTGCTATTTCCAAACCATTCTAGAAAACACGCATACACAAAAGCATTTCCTCACCACTCAAGCCGGTTCTGGTGATGAGAAGTCCTTTCATCTCTCAGCAGTCAGTCTTTTTCAGTAGACACGGAAAACAACAGGTCATCCCTACCATGAACCCTTCTTTCGAATCACCTTTATGTGCCTCGTGAGTGACAGTAGCTGAGTTCTTCCACAGATCAACAATAACCGAGTACTTAAAAGTCACTCTGTCTCTCTGCAAGCTCTTGGTGTATTCAAATACAATTGATGCCTTAATTCCTGACTTTTTAAATAAGAAGGAAATGGTTTGCTGTGATGTTATGTTGAAGCTGCTCAGATGTCGGGGTGAAATGTGAATTACAAAATCAAGGAGGAAGGACTTTTTAAATACCTCTTGACATGTTTATATTTGAAGGGGGAAGATGTACTTGTTCAAACATTTATGTTGCTACATTTCCACTTCTATCAAAGGTAATAAATACTGCAAGTGGGTTCTTCGCTCCTAAGTTGCCTTTGTATTATTTTGGGCCATATTTTTTCTATCTTTAATTAAAAAGGGGCTAAGTTAAAATAAATATAACAAAAGACTCAAGGCTCAAGTTGATAACTATATATATAAATTACAGATTTCAAGCAACCAAAGGCCAGCCTGGGTGACCCAGTCTCCGTAGAAATGTGGGATGTGGTGTGTGGGAGAGTGCCTGGCCCAGTGCTTAGCATTTAAGTCCCTGCTCCATAAATGTTAGTCCAAACCATTCCCCTTTCCTGCCAGAGAGGGACTGGGGTTAGGGTCACATAATTCTGTTTGGAGACACTGACCAAAATTATGGTGTAAAGACAATAACAATCACCTGTCTTCTCAGACACTCTTTGGGCCGTCTTTAATCCCACCAGAGGTAAGATTTGGAAGGACTCATTTTTAATACAGTTCCTCAGTGAATTCCACCTAGTCCTGGTCCTTTGTGCTTGGGCACCACTTTCTTGAGTGTACTCTTATTCTTGGCTTGATATTCTTCAGTATGTCGACATCACTGAGCACTTGGCCTCGTGAACCATCTTCACTACTCCATGCTTTCAGTTCATCAGCTGATGTTTCTTTTCCTTGAAAGATGGCGAGACCATGTGCACGTGTGAGTGTGTACACATGCTGGTGCATGCATGTGCGTGTGTGCTCATGTGTGTGTACAGTCACTAGGGAACAAACATCATAAATATATCAGGAGAGCAAAGCAGTTAGGTGACACGTGGTCCTATTTGACGCTGCAGACTCTGGGATTTCAAGTTGTTTTCAGAGGTTAGGCCCATAAGAAAAAAACAACAACTTGAGAGATATACTGGGGCATTTTAGTCAGTAACTAACATGGCCCACTGTTTTCAGGAACTGTTTTGAGTGGAGAACATATTGCAAGAGGAAATTCCCATCTTGCCACTCTTTTCATCAAGCCTATTAAGCTAATGATTTTATTTTAACAACGGCTTTCCCCACAGCCAGCCTGTCTGGGGTATAGACTCTGCCAGACACGGTTACTAAACACCCAGAGACTCAAGCAATTAGAGAAGATGCTATTTTTAAGTTCTGTTGTAGAGTCTCCTGGGCAATAAGCCGGCTGACATCAGCCCCAAGTGTTCTGGAAGCTTCTGCTCTCACCATTGTGATCTTTGACTTCCTTCAGGTACCTCTGGTCATTTCTGCCCAGGACTTATCCAAGAACTGGATGCCTGGGGGGCAAGGGGCGTTGCTAATCCAGGTAGGACTCTCAAGAATCTGCAATAATGCAATAGTGCTCATAAGAGATGCTGTTTCTTTTCCCCAGTAGCTGTTGGGCTATTTACCGACATTCCCTTCCCTTGCCTGGTCCTGCTTGTGACCAAAGGTACACGTGTGTGAAGCATCTGAGTTTAAAGCTTCCATCTGAGCCAGGTGGCAGCCAATGCCCTTGGGCACATTTTCAGAGTAGATTAGCATAGTCGTTGGTGGCATCGCCCCCCTTTTGGAGGTCTTTTCTCCTCTGGACCTTCTCTCCCCAGAACCCTATTCGTTACCCCCAAACCTCCCCCACCCCCATTTTACTATGAGGTTGCACAGCCCTCAAATGCTGTCTGATCATTTTGTCACAGCACAACCCCCTCCCTGTCCTTGTACCCTATCCCTGCTTCTCTGCCCTCCGTGGGCATTTGAATATGCAACTGGAGTTCAAGGTCAGCCTTCCTGCCATCCTTCTTGAATCCTACTTATACACAGGTCATTGGCTGGTTACAAGGTTCCAGGGGCAGACTTACAGGGTGAAAATTTTAAAGGGGGCAATCTTGGTAGGAGGAGAGAATGCTCCACCTGCTTCCCTGACCCTGGGACCAGCCCCACCTGGCTTCCACCCTAGGAACACTGACCACAATTCCAGTGGTAGGTAGTTATCCCAATCAACCCCATCTTAGCAAAAGGTGATGGGGAAATTCCCTTTGGGAAGGAGTCAGATCCACCTTCTCTCCGTCACACACTGAGACAGATGCTGGAACTTATTTCTTACAGAATTTGAATTCTCTACACCCCCTTGCTCCCACCCACAAATACAGTGTCTATAAGGGCAGCTACTAGTCCAAAGGATGTCTTTCTTCGACATCTTCGAGATGAGGGCATTTCTTTGGGGCAGACTCACCCCAAACCCAGGAGCATGAGCTCCAACCATCAGCACACCTCCAACCCACCAGTGGTACCCTCTTACAGAGAGTATTCTCGCCGCTGAAATCACACAGCTCTGGCCTGATTGTTATATGGTTTGAACACAAGTTTATCACTTTTGTGTACATTCTATCTTGTTCCAGAGAGGACTTGTGGCAATTTACAGACACACGAAATCAAATTGAAAAATTACACATAAATAAAAATCAAATCCAAGGACAGTGTCGATAAATGTAAGCAATTTTTTTAACAAGGGAAAATCAGAATTCAGACATACAAGCTGGGGCAGGGTTCTTAAGCACAGCTGCACATTCTTTAAAAATAGGATGTCTGGGCCCCACCCCCAGAGGTTCTGACTTAATTGCTCTGGGAAGTGACCTGGGCATTGGAATTATTTTTTAATCTTTTTTTGAAGATCAAATTTTTAAAAATACACCTTTACTTTATTTTTTGGCTGTGCCGTGCAGCATGCAGGATCTCAGTTCCTTGACCAGTGATCGAACCCATGCCCCCTGCAATGGGAGCATGGAGTCTTAACCACGGGACCACCAGGGAAGTCCTGGGCATTGGAATTTTTAAAAGCTGCCCAAGTGAGTCTAAGTTCAGCCAAGGTTGTGAATCACTGCTCTCAAGTGGAGCCTACCATGATTAAAATGAGAATACAAGCTTAAATCTGAGCTCCCCAGGAGCTGAAGCCAAAAGGGAGATCTGATAAGTTTCACAATACACATTATCTCAAAGATAAGAGAGCTTTTTCTGCCTCTGAAGTCTGAAGGAAATCGCTGAAATGAGAGTTCTTCCAACATTTTCTGCACAGTTGCGTGTGTGTGTGTGCACATATTCCTTGTGCGGTTTATATGCATTTGTACGTACCTTCCTTTTTATGCAAATGGGTCATATGCTCTCCTGCAACCTGCTCTCCTGTTTACAAGCCTGTCGGAACATTCGGATGTTCAGGAAACGTTTGGCAAACTTGATCTAAGAGTAACCCAGAAGAGCATAGATGGCATCTATCCTCCCCTTTGGTAATTAAAATAATAGTAATAATAGTAATGGTAATAATAATGCTTCTATCTTCATAAATGGCAAACGGCACTGTCACTCTCTCTTGGCTTTTCTCTGCATTTCTGCCTTCTCGGTAGCATTTGCAATCCGAGGAAGAGAGGGTGCCCAGACCAAGGGCGATGAATGGATGATGCTAGCAAAACCCCTTTTTATGGACAAGGGATACCAACAGTAACCATGTTACGGTTCTTCCTTTCCAGAGACAAAACTGGACACATAATCTGTGACCATAATTCCAAAGTAGGAACCAGACCAGAAAGAGATCTAGTAGAAAAAAACAGCCCCTCAGTGTGCAAATTATGTCAGGCAGTTGGAGTTAGGGCTACCATAGCCCATCATTTTGGCCCTAAGAGAGGCAGCAAGAGGGGACAGAACCCGTCTCCTCTTAAGCAGTTGCCTGTGTACCTGGATACGTGGGCAGGCTTCGCTCACCTCTTTGGGTGTGGTGCCTATGACAGCGATCTAGATGCACCTCTAGCAGAAACAGTGAGGACACATTCCAGTGTTACTCAGTCTTGCCTTAAAGATTGAGTGGCTCTCCTGAGCAACCCCTGTGTCTTCGTGGCCTGAAACTTTTATCTCATCATTTTAAAAAGAGTCTCCATATGCCTGGCACAGAAAACGGAGCTGCCCCTACTTTGGGCAAGATTTTAAAACAACATCCCAGCAGTAAGCATGGAAAAGACGAGCTAACTGCTTCTTGATGCTTGTAAGAAAGTAAACTCCATATGGGGGAGATTGTTGTGTTTTTGTTTTTTCAGCTGCCACGTACGGGTGGGACTATGACAATTGGAAGATGTTGAAATACTTCCAGACCAATTGACAGTCCCTGTTCTGAGACTCAAGTGCCCCCTACTGCCTATGATTCAACACCTAAGGGTGAGTGCCTGGCCCACCAGGCCTCCAGGACCCTGTTCCAGACCCTGTTCTGGTTGGTCATCACTGGGGCTTTGCCAGCTGTTACTATGCTGCAGACCTTCCCTGTAGCAACTCCAGCATCTGGAGCCATGCCTGGCACCTGGTAGACCCTCCGTAAGTATTTGTTGAGTGAATAAATGAAGGTACAACTGTATTCTGTCTGCCTTTTAGTAAATGGACCACAGGTATGAGCATGGGCCCTGGCTGGAGAACTGGGTCTTCTGCGGAGTGAAGGAGCTGAACTGAGAAGGGTCATTTACTCGTGAAGACATCGTTCGGGACCAATGGGCAGACCAGGCATGACCCACCCCAAAGAGATACAGCGCTCTGCCTGTGCTATATCTCAGGGTCCAGGGGCAGCCCTGATGCATCTCCAAGTTGCCTTCACCCACAACTCCAGGCTGAGCTCAGGATAAAAGGTGGGCACTGACAATGCGCAAATAACCACAAACACACTGATACTAAAATCCCGTCCGATTAAAGTTCACTCTGTGAACATTGATTTTTGCAAGGAAATAGGGAGGACTCCTGTCCCTCCCCCTCCCTTTCTCTCTTCTTTTTCTTTTTTAAAACACATTTAGAAGTGTTTTAATGGCTGTTGAAGGAAATTATTGCTGCCGCAATCACCGCTCTCTGTGTGAAACGCCTTCAATAGTCCGCAGCCTCCCTCCTGAGGGTGGGGGGGGGACATTTGTATATGAAAATGCCACTGAGCTACATCTGCCGACAAGCAGCCACTAATCATCTCTTAAGGCAGCGGGGGCAGCCAGATGGTGGTTTCTAAGGCAAGGACAGCAGAGAACAAGGAATAAAGAGGTGAAAAAGGACCTGGCAAGAGGCCAGCACAGAAAGAATCATGTGCTCATCCTTTTTGCTAGAGGAGAGAACAGACCTGCACGCCTGGTGTCTGGGAGGTCCAATTTTCAGTTAAGTGGTGCCTCGGAAGAAGCATGAGGACTTCCCATTTGCAGTTACATCTACAGACTGTGAATTTTTTCTTTCTTTCTTTTCTTTTTTTTTCTTTTTTTTGGTGCTGCTCTAAGTTGGGCAGCTTCATCCACTGGATTGGGGGCATATAGTCACTGGACCCATGGGCTCCCCTCTCCTGCATCAAAGGCCCTCTTTTCCTCTGTCTTCCTCCGGAGTCTGGAAGTGGGAGGCAACGGCAGGAGTTAGGAGGGTGGGAAGAGAGTAGGGTCGGAATCTATATTACCCAACTCACTGCCTGCAGAGACTCCACTGGTCCACGTCATCTGTCTGAGAACCGGCCGCCATTCCTGTTGGATGGCCCTCTCCGTCATGCCACCTGGATGTAGCATGGCTTCTGGATTCTGATAACGGCTCCCTTCTCTCCCCTTTAGGCCTGAGGGCAATAACAGCTACTCCCCAACCCTGTACACACCATTGCTGCCCCGGGACTCGCTGCCCCGGGACTCACTGCCCCTTGTTAGTCTCCCCGTCCCAGCCACACCTTTGTAAATTGCCCTTTATTACACTCTTCCAAATCACCCGGCTTGACGTGCCATCTGTCTCCTGCCAGGCCCTGGTTGGCACTTGGTGCACTCAAGTCTTTATGTACCTTCTCACAGACCTTCATACCAATCCCACAATGTCATCATAACAATCTTTCCTCACAGAGAGGATGCTTCGTGACTCCCCCAAGGCCAATCAGCTGGAATTTGTGACTCTAGGCATCAAACGCATTTTGGTTTCACTTCCAGGTTTCGGTCTTACTCACTGCCCCACAGGGTCCCTCAGACTTCATGGGGCTCTGCCTGTGGCTCCCTAAATCCTTCCCTCAGTCTCCTCTCATCTCCAGCTGCTTTATGAACTAAAATTTGCTTACCATCTTTTTTTCAAAGCACTTCAACACCTATACTTTCGTTTGAGTCTCAGAACATGGACTTTCTTGGATCCAGATCATTCCAAGGCATATGAAGAACCTACAAGTTATAAGGCATCCAGCAAGGGATGCCCTTGTATCATCTTTCAGTATCTGGGACACAGTGGGTGCTCAGGAATGTCATGTGGAGGTGTGGCACTGTCCCAGCAAGTGGAGTTGACACATCTACACAGGTAGTTTGAGAAGTACTGCACTAGGCCTCTGCCACCCTGTCTGATCAATTCTTCAAGCAACAAATTGGAAAAGAGCATGGAAGAGGCACATTCCAAGTTTTAAGATGTCAGCCAGGGAAGGGAACACTTTTTTCTACTCACATTCCATTGATGAGGACTTTCCAATATGGCTGCCACCCCTGGCAACAAGGCAAGTTGGGAAATGTAGTCCCTAACTGGGTAGCATGTGTCCAGCTACAACAGTATCACCATACAAGATGAGGAGAGTGGATTTGGGTGGACTATTAGTTTTCTTGTTTGTTTTTTTTTTTATCACATCAGCTTTCGTAAATACAATCTACTCCATCTCAAATCAGTCCCACCTTTTCTATAAGCTTGCCTAGTAGTCTTTCCTGCCCTCTCAAGTCTCAGTTGGAACATATGGGAACAATACCAGACCAGCATCCAAAGACCTGCATTCTATCCCTGCCTCTGCCAAAAATAGCTCATGATGTGGAAAAGGCTGCTTCAACTTCCTCCCCTGTCAACAAGGGATAGTGATATTTATCAAAGAAAATCATTGCTGGCCAAGCACACCATGCATTATTTAACAGCAACAGCTAACGTTTATTGAGTGTTTGCTGTGTGCCAGGTGCTGTTCTAAGTATGTTACGTGTATTAGTTCATTTAACTTTCAGTAAGCCTATACAGAAGGTGCTATTATTATTATTATTTTTTTTTTGCTGTACGCGGGCTTCTCACTGTTGTGGCCTCTCCCGTTGCGGAGCACAGGCTCCGGACGCGCAGGCGCGACGGCCATGGCTCACGGCCCCAGCCGCTCCACGGCACGCGGGATCTTCCCGGACCGGGGCACGAACCCGCGCCCCCTGCACCGGCAGGCGGACTCTCAACCACTGCGCCACCAGGGAAGCCCCCAGAAGGTGCTATTATTATCTTCATTTTGCAACTGAAAAAAAAAATGAGGCACAGAGCAGGTAAGTAACTTGACAGGGTTTCATAATCAAGTTCATAACGACTGCTATCCTGCTTCTTTAATAGACAGGTAAAGGATTTTTGGAGTATTTTATCCTGTTTTTCTTGAACCTCCTGAATTTTCACTTTAATTCATGGGCCATCTGGCTTATCTCCCTGTGAGATGAAGAATTACTTTTATGAAGGGACCATTTATTCTTCATCCTCATGCCCCCCCATCAACTTTCCCAGCCTGGTGCTTTCACAGAGGAAACACTCTGTGATATGTTCTACCTCAGGGCTTTTTTACATGCTCTTTCTTCTGCCTGAAGCACCCTCCCCCCAGAAGTCTATGGTGGCTCCCTCCTACATGTCCTTCAGGTCTTTACACAAATGTCACCTTCCCAATTAGGACCACTGGATTTCAAATTCACACTGTTACACCGCCTACGCATACATACTCCCTGTCCCTGTCTCCTGCCTTATTTTCCCTAGGGTACGTTTTCACATCAGCCTATCACCAAATCAGTAAGTAAAAAGACATGTCAGTTTTCTCCCACCCACCCCAGTGGAAAGTGAATTCCATGAAGCCATGGATTTTTGTGCATCCCATTCATGGTTGTGTCCCCAGGACCTAGAATAATGTCGGGCACATAGCAAGTTCTCAATAAATTGTTGAATGAATGAGTAACAAGGTCAGAAACTCCAGATCTGAAGGCAGGATTGAGGTCAGGAGAAGTAGTTCCCTGACTAAATTGGTGGGAGCGGTATCTACTAGCAGGAGGGTGACTGGCAGCTTGGCCTCCAGCACAGCGGATGTCTGGTTTCCCTCTCTCTCCACAATACACACGCGCACGCACGCACACACACACAGGTGCGCGCCATACCTCTGGCTTCCACTCAGTCACAGCTGGAGCATCCTTCAGCAATCCCACCTGTTAATGTAGCATCTCTGCACACAGACCCTGGCTGCTCTCAATCCCGTCCCAGAAACTAGCCCTGGGAGCCAGGGGCAGAACCATGAGGGCCCTCAGATGGCAGGGACAGGGATGTTTCAGTCCTACTCAATCAAATTCAATCCCTTTGTTCCCTCTTCCCCTGTACCCCACTCCCCTTTGTGTCTTTTTACATGACAATCAATAGATGCTGGGCTTTGGGGATATTATCAGAGCCCTGATTGCAACCTCTAACATTATAATCCACAGGGTTGCGGGGTGCATTAGTACATCGTGGATAAATTAATTCAGTGTAAGTAAGCACTTTGAAGCCGGGCACATCATTCGGCTTTTGAAGCTTAAGCCCTGTTTAGATTACTTGATTAAAGTGAGTCCAAAGCTTTGGCGATCAATATATTTTGCTTAAGAGCAGTGTCGCTACAGAAGCAGATTTAATTGCATCCGTGGTGCCCTGCTTTGTGCATAGCTCTTTAGAATATAATGAGATATCACCGAGCAAAAAATCAGGGCTGAGAGGGAGCAGGGAGGGACACTCATTCAATTCACCACCCTGAGAATGCACGGGGACACATATTTGCAGGACATGAGCATAAATAATCCCTGAAAATGAGAAGCTGGAAAAAATAACGATGATAATCACTGCTCATAAAATCTTGGTGCACGAGACACAAGAGGAAAAGCTTGGTTAGCTGGCTCTTTTGAGGGTGGTTTTCTGGATTGTGATTGGGGATTCTATTAGGTCTCAATAATGGGACATTTTTAGGATTACAGGCTGACACTTAATCAAAGTCATTGTGGTTGATGACGGGGTGGGCCTACCCCACCCCAGCAAGGGAGGAGACGGAAGTTGTCTTGAAGATCGGGGACAGTCACGCCAAATCAGCAGCAAGACGCGATGGGAAGAGAGGAACTAGCACGTACTACGTGTCTGCTATGTGCTAGCTACTGCTCTAAGGGTTTCACGTTTTTATTTCGTTCAACTGCTAAAGCAGTGCTACGAAATGGAGGGGACTGTGCCCATTTTACAGGGGTAGGCCGTGTCAACTACGAATTGTCACTTGCGGGCTTCCCTGGTGGCGCAGTGGTTGAGAGTCCGCCTGCCGATGCAGGGGACACGGGTTCGTGCCCCGGTCCGGGAAGATCCCACATGCCGCGGAGCGGCTGGGCCCGTGAGCCATGGCCGCTGAGCCTGCGCGTCCGGAGCCTGTGCTCCGCAACGGGAGAGGCCACAACAGTGAGAGGCCCGCGTACCACAAAAAAAAAAAAAAAAAAAAAAGAACGAATTGTCACTTGCCACCTACTTCCACAGAGATTAAATCATGAGCTACAGCAGCCGCTGACTTTCAACACCCCCTGAAAGGAGTTCAGGTGGAGAGCAGAAATGAAGCGCTCTGTGCTCTGGGAACAACTCGCAGAACAGGTCTTCAGAGTTAGATACTTTCCGGAGTCAGTTTTATGAGCCCAATTCTTATATGTCCTCATATCTAGAAAAGCACTAAAGTCCTACCTGGTGACGTCTGCTTCTTGTGACTAGCAGTAATCTGCACGAGACTAGCAGAAACCTTCTGTAAAAAATGCGTGCTTGATTGCATGTATTCCCCCTTCACCAAAATCACATATATACTGACCTTTCCCCCTGCCTCTTTGGAGCAGTTTCTCAGAGCTCTCTGGGATGCTGTCTCCCGGGCTGTAGTCCTCATTTTGCCCCAAATAAAACTTAACTCGCAACTCTCACGTTGTGCATTTTTTTTAAGTCGACAGCTGGTTGGCAATGAAGCGAAGGCAGAATTTGAACCTGGTTTGTTTGATTCTCAAAGCCATAGTCTGTGCCAGTTCTGGTCTCCACTGGGCCACTAACCAGCTGTGCCATTGTTTACCAAGTCATTTAACCAACCTTGGCCATGGTGTTCTCACCTATAAAATGAGAGGGATTCTAAGATTCCTTCTGGCTCAAAGTCTTTGGTCTAGGGCTTCCCTGGTGGCGCAGTGGTTGAGAGTCCACCTGCCGATGCAGGGGACACGGGTTCGTGCCCCGGTCCAGGAGGATCTCACATGCCGTGGAGCGGCTGGGCCCGTGAGCCATGGCCGCTGAGCCTGCGCGTCCGGAGCCTGTGCTCCGCAACAGGAGAGGCCACAACAGTGAGAGGCCCGCGTACCGCAAAAAAACCAAACAAAACAAAACAAAGTCTTTGGTCTAGAATAACTCTGGCTTGGGAGTCAGGAAACTTGGGCACCAGTCTTTGACCATCAAGAACTAGCCACGTGATGGGCCAGTGGTCATTTCTCCACCTTGCTGAGTTTACCCATTTACAATTCAGGGTAATAACTTGGTGACAATGAGATGTCAGATGAAGGAGGCCTCTGACACATCATAAATACTACACAAGTGAACCTGTTTAAAATGTTGAAATCGGATACCCAAAAGCCCATCTCTTTAATGGAGCAGGAAACTCCCTGTGCTATCACAGACTGTCAACCCAGGACGTGAGCCACGGCAGAGTCAATAGAACCATCGACCAACCAACCAACTAACCAACAGGTGTGGTTTTCTCCATCCTAAGTGTTCTCTCTCCTACTAGATTCCTGGAAAATTCACACCTCAAGCCAGGTGTTACCGAACCAAACTTGGGTCTGCTTGGCCTCGCACAGTAAGCCCAGTCTACTGAGAGTAGGCTGTGGTGAAGGAAAGTACAGCATTTATTTCAGGCACCAAGCAAGGGGGCCAGGCAGCGGGTGCTCAGAAGACCTGAACTCCCTGCTGACTTTCAGGGAAAGGTTTTTAAAGACAAGGGGTGAGGGAGGGGGCTTGTGGGAAGCATGATCGGCTCATGGACATTATTCTGATTGGTTGGTGGTGAGGTGATTGGGAGTCGACGCCATCAGCCTTCCGGCTCCATCCAGTCTGGGGTCTAAGTGCTCGTGGTCAGCATGCAGTTAACCTCTGCCACCTGGTGGGGGTTTCAGCAACTGCAAAACAGCCCAGAGGCCGCGGCTCAGGGTGTGACCTACAGCCCCTGAGGGGAGCTAAAGGTCCTCGACTTTGTTTAACGGCTAAACTATTATTATTTTGTCTTGCCTGTTTTCCTTCCTGCATTTTCTCACTTCTCCGATTCAATTGTTTTGGAAATGATTTTCTGGATTTTTTGAAACTCAGGGAAGGCAGAGGAGGCTAAAGTTTTTCTACAGACAAGAGGCAGGCGGAGAACATGGGGTGGGAGTGGGGGGTTCCTGTCTTGGGAAGGCCCCATAGGGTCCTGCTCAGTTACACAGGGAGCCTCTGCCTTTCCAAGCCATGCCCAGTTAATTAATTGCCTTGGGGGTCAGGGCAGGGGAGGAGAAGGAAGACATGAGGAGAAAGATTCAAAACAGGCAGCAGGAGAGAGGCAGCCTGCCCCCAGCAACTTCCCACAGAGGCAGTGTGGACACCAAACCCACTCTTCCCTTTATAGCTTGAGGTCACTAATAGAGCGTGGGGCTCCAAGAGGCCTCCATCCCTTAAGTTTTTATGTAAAACCTTTTTATTTATGTTACAACAACATGATACAGTGCCATATGCCCGTGAAGCAGACCCAGTATAGAGGCTGCTGGGAGCTGAGAACGGCAGGCTTCGGAAAGCTCAGTAGAGGGCACAAGCTCTCAGAAGCAGGAAAGGGGGACAGATGGTATTTGCTTTTGTCTCCCAGGGTGAGGGCTGGGGAACAAGTCAACAGTTCCTGAGGCAGCATTTACTCCCATTCAGAATTTCAAAAACACTAGCTCTGGCCATCAAATACTTGAATCCCCTTTCGAGGTCTGGGAAACTGACCACCTTTTCGAGTATTGGTGGGTGGCATGAGCGCTTCTCACTCGAAAAGCTAAAGTTGCCAGATCCTTACTTTCAGCCTCCCTTGCAGCTAGGACATGGGTGCATGACATAGGCTCCACCAATCACATGTACCCAACCAGACTTTGAACGCAGGCTTAGCAAGATAAGGAGGCAGGAACCATAGCACGTGTAGGAAAATGGAGTTACAGTGTGTGCGTGCACACGTGTGTGCATGTGACATTGGCCAGTGGCTAGGGGTGGCATCCGGTGCTGGTAGTTTTGGTGGTGCCAACTGCTGTGTCTGGTGCTGGGCAGTGGTGGAGGGGGTGTCCTGCCAGCCAGTTCTGCAGCAATTCGTGCATTGCTCCTGCCACATAACCCCCTCCTGGTTCTCCAGCCTCTCCAGAAATTCTGTAAGCTCTCCTTTCATTCATTCCTTTGGTTTGCATTTCTGTGGCTTCCTCTTAGAAGCTCTGGCAGGTGCAGAATGGAAATCAGAAGGCTGGGGCTTAGTCTTGACTCCACTGGGCCTCAGTAAGATGGGGGCAGTGCGGGCTTCCCTGGTGGCGCAGTGGTTGAGAGTCCGCCTGCCGATGCAGGGGACACGGGTTCGTGCCCCGGTCCGGGAAGATCCCACGTGCCGCGGAGCGGCTGGGCCCATGAGCCATGGCCACTGAGCCTGCGCGTCCGGAGCCTGTGGTCCTCAACGGGAGAGGCCACAACAGTGAGAGGCCCGCGTACCGCAAAAAAAAAAAAAAAAAAGAAGGGGCAGTGGGACCCTACACTTTCTGAGTCCCAGCCAGCTCTACCATGTCATGACAGGCAAGGAGAACATGGAGAACAGAAGCAGCATCCCCAGGTGTGACACATGCAGGATGCGCAGACAGACCTGAGTATTAACCTCCTGCCTCCATTACCTACTATCTGTGTTCTTTGGCAGAGTAACTTGCATGCCTGAAGCCTCAGTTTCCTCATCTTTAAAATGGAACTAATAGTAGTGCCTACCACCTAGAGTTAGGTAATAATTAAATAAGATAATCCATGTAAAGTATTCAATAAATACTAGATATAAGTCAGCACAGGGATAGACTTACTTAAAGAGGTGTCTGGAACACGCTTTGAAAAACGAATTCCTGCAAAATAAATTAGGCTTTTATGTTTACTTAAACCAAAGATAATATACATGCCACTCAACTTGCATTTAAATTACTTTTTAAGGCTAGTAGAAACTTTCACATTCTTCCCTCTTTTGAGTTTTTCAATCACCCTATGCAGAGCAAATATTCTCATCTCCCTCTTAGAGAGTTGAAAGCCAGGACTTAGAAAAAAGTGATTCACCCAAGGTCAATTACCTTGGAAGGGGAGGGCAGGATGAGAAATCCAGGTGTCTTTTGACACAGAAACTTACTTCCTTTCTGTGCCTGCAGAGGTGTGGACCCCAAACAAGAAAAATAATTTTTTGCTCCAGTGGTTTATGCTCTCTTGGTTTCCTAGAGACCCTGGAATCTAGTCATGGCTAAAACCAACTCCACCACTGGACTTCTGGGTTATATGAGCTAGAAACTCCCTGTGTTTGTTTAAACTAGTTTGACTTGGTTTCTGTTGTTTGCCACCAAGTGTTCCCACTGGTACAGAAGTATCACCACTAATGTTGTTTCCTTTTATCTCTTCCATTTGACAGCTATTCCCTGAATTTCTGTGATGTGTCAAGGACTATGTTGGGCTCTGGGGATGCAACGATGAATAGGGTACAGTTCCTGTCCTCAAAATACAACCACCCTATGAGCTATAGGGGTTGTCAGATGCTTCTGCTTTTGTTTTCTAGAACAAGAAACCTAGTCTCAGAGAGATGGAAGGACTTTGCTCACAGTCATAGTTTTTTTGGGGTAGAGCCAAGGAAAGAACCCCAGCAGAGAATTTTCTACAGAGAACATTACTTCACAATTGGAGTCCACAGCTGATGGATGAGGGCACAACTCAACCACAAGTCTCAGGGGTTGCCTCTATCATTTGGAATCCAATAAAAGCTGAAAGAATAAATAAGTTTCAGAAGGGCTTAGAGGAGCTCACATGAATGATAGAGCCAGAATGAGTTATTAAGGGCAAGTCAAAGAGGCTCACATCCCTAACCTTAGGAAATTGACTTCACTGAAGGCAACTACTGTGTCTTTCCCATAAAGCATCTCTTGCTACTACTGCCAGAGACAGAACAAAGGGACAGAGCAAACTTTATTCTGTTCTCACTTAGTGGTTTTTTTTTTTTTTTGCGGTACGCGGGCCTCTCACTGTTGTGGCCTCTCCCGTTGCGGAGCACAGGCTCTGGACGCGCAGGCTCAGCGACCATGGCTCACGGGCCAAGCCACTCCACGGCATGTGGGATCTTCCCAGACCGGGGTACGAACCTGCGTCCCCTGCATCGGCAGGCGGACTCTCAACCACTTCACCACCAGGGAAGCCCACTTAGTGGGTTTTATATTTCAGATTTTGTCCTCTGCTTCCCTCAAGAAATAGGATCCAAGTGCCTCAGAACTTCTAATCAGGAAATGGAATTCCTTGGAGGAGAGAAGCAATGGCAGGAGAGAAATAGATTTGCTCCTGAGGTGAGGCAAACAAGCACAGAAATTCCCTACTTGGGTCCTTTCTTAGAGCCCCAGAGGTGGTACCTATAGTCGGAATGAGAACAAAGAAGGAAGTGGTCACAGCACAAAGCTACACATCGCACTGCCTAGCTATCGCCATGGTAAAAGCAAGTCCCCTCCAAGCTGGGGAGAGGAAGTGGGTACTGCGGCCATTTTCTGCCTCATGGTCTGAGTGGTAGCCTCTAGGTCATAGGGAAAACTGGGGACAGAGCTACCAAGAACCCAGGCTCACTTCTGTCTCGAGGTCCCTGATTTCCCTAACTGTCATCTGACCTCCCCTGTTCCCTCTCCAAATCCTCCCAAGGATTATTCCCTTAATAGGGATCTCCTTACTTCTTCCTCCCAGCAGCCAATCAGCAAGCTACTTTTCAAAGGTATCATTTCCCAGAATATCTGAGCTGGATGGAGCCTCAGGCATCATCTATTTCAGAACCCTTCCCCATTTTTCATGGGAGGAGATGAAAGTCACCACATCATGTCCTACTCCGTCTTGTTGCTGGAGAGCCATGACCAGGGCACACTTCCTGGCTTCTGTCACGCTGTGATCAGGACCTGTAACCTACATGCCTCCCATTTTCACACCCCCATAGCTTCCTGTCTGCAGAGTTATCCTTTTCCTTCTTCCCCCAGCAGGTCTCCTTAATGAGCAAAGCCGAGAACGATGGTCCAACGACCTCGTCCTCCCACACATGTCCCTGTGCCCGGCACCTGCCCTGAGGGACCTGACTCCTGCTTCCTTCCCAGGTTTCTCCATGGCAGTGATTTTAGAAAAGAAGCCCCCTGAGGGGAGTCAGCTGGACCACAGCACAGAATCACATTTTCAGAGTCTCTAAAAGAACTCTCTAAAAAGAAATGCAACTGTGAATTTTTAAATGTTGATTTACTAGAATCAACTTTAAAGTATTTCAACATTTAAAAACTCTCCCTATATTCTCCTCTGTTTAACAGAACAACTATTTACATTAATTTCATCTCTTCTGCATTATCCATAGAAGGCCCTGTAAGCAGATGACGTGGCAACTGCGAGCGTAATAGTCTCAGTCTAGTGACAAGCCCTCTCCACTGAAGGATCCTAAGAACCCATACAGCACAGAGAGATGGGCCTCCACGGCCCCCTGCGAAGGAGGGGCCCCTCCCTTACTTATAATTTGTGATGATAAACACCTGTCAGAGCTTGAGGCTGAGAGTGCCCTGGACCAGCGGTTCTCCACCTTGACAGCACCTGTGAATCAGCTGGACATTAGTATTTTTTTAAAGCTCCCCAGGTGATCCCATGTGCAGCTGAGGTTGAGTGCTCCAGGGGTTAAAAATGGTTCCACCAGTTCCCGATCCTCAGGTGATGGAGGAACTTGAGGGCCACCCCTCGCTTGTCAGACACAGCCCCCCTTGTCTGCTACTCAACCCTTGCAAAGACTCTGCCTGCAGCGGGAAGGATGTTTATGAATACAACTTGTTATGTGGGAAGATTACAATGTGGCATATGCTTTTATTAGTTTTTAAATTATATTCTATTTTTTAATAAAGATTTTTAAAACTATTTTATTTTATTTATTTTTGGCTGTGTCAGGTCTTCCTTGCTGCACGCAGGCTTTCTCTAGTTGTGGCAAGCGGGGGCTACTCTTCGTTGCGGTGCACAGGCTTCTCATTGCGGTGGCTTCTCTTGTTGTGGAGCACGGGCTCTAGGCGCGTGGGCTTCAGTAGTTGTGGCACGTGGGCTCAATAGTTGTGGTGCACGGGTTTAGTTGCTCCGCGACATGTGTGATCTTCCCGGACCAGGGCTCGAACCCGTGTCGCCTGCATGGGCAGGCGGATTCTTAACCACTGCGCCACCAGGAAAGTCCCTATGTTCTATTGTTATAGAATACAATAAATTTATCTTTTAAAGTATAACAAATAAATTATAAAATAAATACATTTATTGTATTTTAAATTTTTATGTTTTTGTTATTCTCTTTCCTCTATTACACCCACATCTATAAATAAGTTCGTGTTTGTAAGCTGCCCCCCTACAGGCCCTGCTATTTAAGATGTTGGCACAAGGCCCTGTCCTGACATTTGAGTTGCTGCGTGAGACTCCTGTGTGTCCTGCAAATCGTGATAATCTGCACAGAACTGTTGTCTGAGAAGACACAGGATGTTAGCTGGAGCCCTACTGACTTTGGTGTTCCACTGGAAGTTTCCTGTCTTTTCCCACATCTCATACATCTGCATACTTTGTTATGTATGTCTTTCGCTTGAAAGAGGAAGAGACTGAGGGAAATGTTTGTAGCTGGAAGTTCAGGTGCAATCTGTCTTTGCACTAAAGACACAGAGATGAATCATGGTCCACACACTCAGTCTAGAGGGAAGAACAGACATGTTCATTCAACATTCAACACATAATTATTGAGCACATATTAACTCACTTTATTCACACAACAGTAAGTAGTAGTATTATCCCTATTTAATAGAGAAGGAAACTGAGGCAGAGGAATTTAATAATTTGCCCAAGGTTACAAAGATGGTAAGTGGAGAAGCTGAGAGAAACGTGGAGGTCAGGCAGCCTTGGTGATACCTCACAGAAGCAGTGTTTTGAGCTAACAGGGTGAGTGATGCAACGGCTTCCAAGGTGGCATTTTGAGGGGAGGAGGACACAGAGTCTCGAGTTTGGAAGGGACCTTTGAGAACATCTGTTCCAATTTCCCACTGGGGCTCAAAGTTCCCGTTCAGATGCCTTTACAAGTCAGGAAGTTCTGCTTTCTATTGAGTGAAAAGAGCATCTCCCACAGAGGGATATTCTTGGGACCAAAAACTCTGCCAAAGCAGGAAAGCACCCAGGGTAGCAGGCCCAAGGCCAACCTCCCAATGAAAGCTTTGTATTTTTCTATTCCTCTTTTCTCACCCCTGCGGGGAGGGCAGGTGTCTCTGGGTCAAGGTTCCATACTCCCTGGCATGGGGGAGTCTAATCCAACACCAGTTACCACACATTGAAGGGATTCTGTCACCACCAACAGCTCGCCCATTCCCCCATCCCTAAACTTTTGCCTTTCATGCCAGTCTAAGACTAGAGAGGACCCAGCAAGGCAGCCAATGTTCATCCCGATGCACAACCAGTGCTCCTCTGCCAGCCTGGAAAGCTCAGATGCAGGCAAGTGGGACAGGTGAGGCACAA
Source organism: Delphinapterus leucas (assembly GCF_059928025.1). Classification (NCBI taxonomy): domain Eukaryota; kingdom Metazoa; phylum Chordata; class Mammalia; order Artiodactyla; family Monodontidae; genus Delphinapterus; species Delphinapterus leucas. The sequence goes on from NC_143130.1 coordinate 166,885,559, forward strand.
CTGCACTGCATGCCGGATGGGCTGGGAGCCAGTTACACAGTCAGCTGGTGTGCCTCCCTCCTCTGCATGGTGATCTTTCTTTCCATTGCTCCTGGGGCCCTGCATCCCTGTCTTTTTCCTTTGGATGAACTCCTTAGCCATCACTAGGCTGAGTCACCTTTACAAGCCAAGAAAAAATTTCTGTGAAATGTAGTCCTGGACTCCGTTCTCCAGCATCCCTAAAATCGGGGGTTCCTCAAGAGCATGGACCAAAACCTATTTACATTTACATTTCCTACAGCAAATTAAATATCTGATTTTCTTTTTAAAAGTGAGGCATTTAAAAAGGGAAAAGTTAACTTGGAAAGGCAAGATGAATGAAGAAGCACAAGAAAGTAGAATTTAAGACTCGGAAGGGGTCTTAGAGATGCTTGTTCCGGGTACAGCAACTAAGTTGCAAGAGACTGGAGGATTTGGACTCTTATTCCTACAACAGACATCAGTAGTCAATCACTGCATTTCTTCCCGTGGTAGACATTACTAGTCAATCACAGAAGTCTTTCCAACATTTCAGATTCAATTTTGAATTAAGATTCCAACATTTTCTCAACACAGTTCCCCAGTCCAGCAAAGTTAATACTTGAGTTGAAATCTAATGCCATCTCTGATTTCTCATTACAAAAATGAACAAACGGGGACACAGAGATTTGCTTCAGATGGTTAGTTGCAGACTGATCCCAGGACTTGCCTCGTCCAATGATTGAGCTCCCGACTCCCCACACTGGTTTTCAAATGTAACGACCATGTGGGGTGAAAGGAATGGTTGGACAATAGTAGGGCAATACATATTGGCCAGAACACCAGGGTGAATTTTATTTGCTTAGAAAAAAATCACATTTATTGTTTGGGTGTGTGTGTGTTTAAAAGTAATGGATGATTCTTGCAGAAAATTTGAAAACATCATAAGTAAAAGGAAAAATAGTAAAAGTCATCTATAATCCCACCTCTCAAAGGTAACTGCTATTAACATTTTGGTTTATAATTGTTATGCCTTATGGGAGCATGTATGTATGAGTATATAAACATTAAATATTTTAACAAAATTGGGCTGTAGTTATACATGTATATGTATATGTGTGTGTTATCTGGCTTTTTTTGCTGTTATCCCAGCAACCCTGCTGTTCAAACAGTGGTAGAGTGAGATGTAGGATAGGGATCCAGCTTCAAGCGTCAGGGAGCAAGATAGATGCATGCTACTGCCTTGTACTTTGGAAGTGTTCTAATTCCCCATTCTAGGACTGTTGAGTCAGAACCACATATTAACATATCAGTGTTTTAGCCCATTAGCCAAAGACATTTTAAAATATTGGCATCCCAATATAGGGGTGTGTGAGGTGGGGGGAAGCCAGTGCTCTCACATTTGGCTTGAAGAAGTATACATTAGTACAACTTGTCCAGGTGGGCATTTGTCAATATGTATCAAAAAACTTGAAAATTCAGCACATTGCCTTAGCTTTAGAAATTCCACTTTAAGAAAAATCATTTAGAGGAAACAGGGAATATACAACTGAATATTAAGTACATAAATATACATGAACATAAAATATATAAATGTACACTGAAGCAGTCATTCTGATAACAAAGAGTTAGAAATAATTTAAATATCCAACAATACGCTAGAGTACAATGCAGCCATTAGGAAGATGGTAACTGCTAACAAATGCAGCAGAAATTAGCACAACATTGTAAATCAACTATACTTCAATAAAAAATAAATAAAATTTTTAAAAACTAAAATAAATTACTAACAAATGTTGGAGAGGATGTGAAGAAAAGGGGGCCCTCGTGCAAGTTGGTGGGAATGTAAATTGGTGCGGCCACTGTGGAAAACAGTATGACAGTTTCTCAAGAAACTAAAAATAGAACTACCATACGACCCAGCAATTCCATTCCTAGATATTTATCCAAAAAAACCCTCAAAACACTAATTCAAAAAAGATACATGCACCCAATGTTCATAGCGGCATTGTTTACAATTGCCAAGATATGGAAGCAACCTAAGTGTCCATCGACAGATCAATGAATAAAGAGAGTGTGGCATATATATACAATGGAATACTACTCAGCCATAAAAAAGAATGAAATGTTGCCATGGGTGGACTTGGAGGGCAGTATGTTACGTGACATAAGTCAGAGAAAGACAAATACTTCCTTTGATATCATTTATATGTGGAATCTAAAAAATAAAACAAACTAGAAATATAACAGAAAAGAAACAGACTCACAGATATAGAGAACAAACTAGTGGTTACCAGTGGTGAGAGGAAAGAGGAGAGGGGCAAGATAGGGGTAGGGAATTAAGAGGTACAAACTATTATATATAAAATAAGCTACAAGGGTATATTGTACAACACAGGGAATCCAGTCAATATTTGATAATAACTATAAATGGATAGTTTATCCATTTAAACCTCTAAAAATTGTGAATCACTATGTCATACACCTGAAACATAAAATATTGTACAACAACTATACCTAAATGAAAAAAAAACAATTAAAAGACATTAGCTAAGAATATCTAAAGAATATCTAAGAATATCTAAAGTGTTTATAACATATTGCTGAGTTATGGTAGGAAGATTATAAAGCAGTGTGCCCAGGCTGATCCTGTTACTGTATACATGTGAATGTGTCTGGGTAGGTGTGTTCACATGTAATTATGTCTGTATGTCTGTATGTGTATATGGGTGTGTGTGTGTGTGTGTGTGTGTGTGTGTGTGTTAGCCTGGAAGTAAATACCTCAAATGAGCAGCTTTTTCATGAACAGCATGGCAAAATGATGGATGATTGTTTTTCTTTGGGCTCTTCTGTATTTATCATATTTTCATCAATGAATATGTATTACTTTGGTAATTTGAAATAAAAAAGTGTTTAAAAAAGCACCAGCCCATTTGCCACCTGACAGATGGGAAACTGTTCAAGCACAGAGAAAAAACAATTGCTTTAAAGTTTTAAAATTAATATTTTTTTAAAAAATCAGATTTGAGTCCAAAGAATGAGCTACAGACAAGATAATCGAGGTGCCCCGTGGTTTCCAAACTCGTGTAGTTTTAGATAAACATCAGACTCATTTCAACTCACTATTTGCTAAAATGAATGTTTTTTGAAACAAACTCTTCTGATTCCAAATCACATTGATTTAAATGAACATCTTTGCTTTTCAGTCTGCTCTCTTTACCAGGCTCTCCTCTGTGATCAGATGGGCCCCATCTGCCATTCTGCATCAGGCCAGCTTAGGACAATTGCCTACAAAACTTGTAAAATACCTAATAAAATCTGATTAACTGAAAACCTTAATTAATCAGACCTGTGGGGCTTTGTTTTTAGGAGAAAGATCAAGGGAAGAGAAAATAAAATATTAGGGCCTTAAAACCAACAAAAAGCCCCTAAAGCCCAGCTTTGCACATGTGCTTTTTACCTTCCCCACTTTCAGACGAATCTTAAAATCCAAGCAAAAAGAAACCCCCAAAAGCAAATAAAATTAACATAGCCTACAATCTCTTCACTTTGATCCAGCCACCATTTGTGATTCTGCACGTTACCCATGTTACCAGTCTTCAAGGCATGCGCAAAACACACGCGTGCACACGCAAACCGTCGACTGAAAAGAAATGCACAACATGAGAGTTGTGAGTTAAGTTTTATTTGGGGCAAAATGAGGACTACAGCCCGGAGACAGCGACTCAGATAGCTCTGGGGAACTGCTCCAAAGAGGTGGGGGGAAGGTCAGTATTATCTATGATTTTAGTGAAGGGGGTATGTTCAGTCAAGCACACATGTTGGCAGAGGCTTGGGGCCAGTCACGAGGAGCAGACGTCACCGTTAATGATTTTAGTGCTCTTCTAGATACGAGGAGGTGCAAGAATTTGGGCTCATAAAGTCTTCTCCTGAAAATATCTATCTGGAGGGCCTGTCCTGCCAGTTTTTCCCTGAGCACAGATCACCTCATTCCTGATCTCCACCCTGAACTTTTTCAGGGTGTGTTGAAGGTCAGCTGCTGCAGTGTCTAGTGACCTAATCCTCATAGAGGCAGATGGCAAGTGCTAATTTTTAGTTGGCAACACACACACACACACACACTCACACATCTGGTAGTAGGGTGATGGCTGGGGGTGCTCCTTTCCTGGTGGAAGTTTGTAACTGGAGTATTATATTTGAAATGTGTTGATAATTTTTAGTATCTGGAGGTGGACACATCGTTTCTCCTTTGGAGTTGACTTCTAATATTTTCAGAAAATGTCCCAGTCTGGGCTCTTCAGTTACACAAATGTAAAGAACTTACCTAGGATACTGAGAGAAAATGGCAAGGTCACCATATGTGACCGCAGCTGTGTAGTGTGACATGGCTACTGATGGAAACAAGGCCATTCTTTAGCTCTTAATGCATCGGAGAAACGATTTTTATTTAAATGACAGTTTGGGTTGGACTGTTGGTGTTCCTTTCATTGTGTTATTTATAGTTATATAGCTGGCTTTAGGAGTTGTGCTGACAACCGCTGTTTTTGCTTTTTTCTGGGTCAGAGAGGTCAGAACAAACCCTGTGTGCCCATAGACATGTGGGGTGTGAGTCTGCGGGTGGGTATGTGTGTGTGGGGTGGAACCCCAGAAGGAAAGAGATCCCTTCTCTTTCAGTCATCTGGGGTGGGCGTGAGAGTCAGCTCTAGCACCAGGGAGGGGCTGCCTTACCTCATTAGGGCTGGAGGAGGGCTGGGCTGGTATCTGCCCTGGGCTGGTGCCTGTGGGGCCTCCCAGGCTCTAAGCACAGACCCTGAGGCGGGCTTTGGGCCAGTGAATCCCAGTGGGCTGTAGCGCCCTTAGCTGCCAAGGCGTTTGCTGCGCTTGTCTCTGGGTTATTCCCCCAAGCATTCAGCAAAGACTTGCTGAACACCTGAGCTCGGATTTAGGCAGATGGAGAAGCTAAGGGAGGGGCCCTGCTTGGAGCTAGTGGCTTAGAAAAGAGATCCACTTCCCAAAACAGCCAGAGGTGACCTACAGGGCTTCGAAGCTGTACTTACTGCAGCAAAGCAGGGCTGCCGCAGGAAGAGCAGGCAGGTCGGATTTGTGACCTGCCAATCATTCCCTAGCTCTTGAGAATGACCTTGGAAAGGAACAGGAAAGAGAATGGATTTCCTGTGATCTTTGGGGTGGGGAGTCTGGGATCATTATAATTTGGATATAAAAGGAAATGTAAACGACTTCTGTGCTCCAGCTGGGAAGTGGGTGGCATGTACTAATAATATGCATATTCTTATAAAAAAAAAAAGAGGGAAACACATTACATTGTATTTTATAACCTGATTGTTTTGCTTAAGACTATGTTATAAAAAATTTCCCATAACATTAAATATTTTTACATGACATTTTATAAAATGGCTGCCACGTATTCAAATGCATGGATGTACCATGATTTATTCAAACAATTTATTTCGTGTCATTATTATAAGTGATACTGCGATGAATATCTTTACTGCTAAATCTTTAAATACACCCAGGCCAAGCTATTTAGATTAAAACCTTTGAAGCAAAAGCTTTAGGCCAAAGGATAGGCACTTTCAACATTTGGCCACGTTGTCCTGCGCAAAGACTGTATTTCCACCGGCAGCCCTGAACCCTTAGCAATTCTGACTCTTGCTTCATTAAAAAATTGTGTGACTTTTGAATGCAAAATTAAAAGGGCATCTCCTGGCAGTGGTGTATGTCTTCCCAGATGCAGGCAATTGGCGGTGCATCCTCTGTGGAGAATTTAAAAACAATAATGCAATATGCTTTTTATTAGCACCATACGTCAGCAACACTAAACAGTATCATGGATAAATACTCCTCAAAGACAGTTTTTTGGGTTCTAATTTCTAAACAATTGCTATGATTATTGTTGTTTCAATACCTTATACGTTACCTTAAAATTAGTGCATTTTTATTACTTATCCTTTAATATAAATTGTATTCTATATGGGAGTTAATTTGGAGAACTCCTGGTTATGTGATTGTTCCCAGTTTGGGACACATGTCGGGCAGCTACTCAGGTTCCTTTTAAGATTAAATTCATGATGGCTTGCACTCCTTCGAGTGTACTTGGGGCACAGTTCCTATCCCCAGCCAGATGGCTGGGTTTGAACAGAAGCTTGAAATAATGATTTGAAATAAATAATGATAGCACAGAACTTGAATGACTTCATTCTGCTGTGACCACTTGGAATTTGCATTTGTGTCTAAATTTAAAAGGAAACAAAGTACAGTGTAGTAGTTTAATTTTGAAAGTGCAAATTTTAGTTCGTGCCTGAACTATTTCACTGAATTTAAATACGATCTTTAAAATCTTTGAAATCTGTTCTCCTTTGTACATTGTTCATTGTTTAGAAATGAAAAAACAGGTCAAGAAAACAAAACATTACTGAACAATTAGTTACTGGACACTTATTTTCATAAAACATTATTAGTTTAAACTGTTAGATAAATATAAAAACTGTTGAATAAACAGTTGAGCTTTTTTCCATTTTTGTGCTGTAATACTTACTTTTAAAATTTTTATTTATATATTATATGTACAAAGTTCAATAAAAGAAAAATGTCAATGTCTGCATTTCTCTTCTGGCCATTGTTATTATTCATTTTATTTCATGACTGTTACTGAAAAGAATTTTGCCCTGTAAAGGGGATTTAAGCAGTGGCCTGCTTCAAGCAGGACTGGCTATACCACTTCAACAGCCTAGTGCAAGATCCTTTGCTCAAAAGATGATTAAGAATTTCAAGATGGAAACAGTAGTAGAGCATTAAACCAAGTGTGGAGCCCTTCTGAACATGGGTGCTGTGTGACTCAAAGACCACACACCCACGAAGCTGGCCCTGACTCTTGAGTGTCCAGTATGCTGGGAATGCCATTGCCCCCAGGTTGGTTCCCCTCCTTGACTACAGGTGAGGCCCCCATATTTGCTGCCCCTCCTCCCAGCCATCAGAGCAGAGCTGCAGCTCAGCAGGGTGGCTCCAGCACCCTTCACATTCTCCATCATCCTAAACTTGAACAGGACTCTGGGGGGCTCCTAGGCATGGACTCGTTTCTGTGTCCCCTGTTTCTTGTTTGTAGGGAATAGACTCCAGCCTCCATGACCTTCCCTGAATTCCAAAGGGCAAGTTCAAACAGTTGCTAATCAGGGAAGGGAGGGGATGCACAGACAAGGGAGGAGCAGTCAAGAAACAGTAGTGCACCATATGGTCACCTAATTTATGACAAAGGAGGCAAGAACATACAATGGGGAAAAGACAGCCTCTTCAATAAGTGGTGCTGGGAAAACTGGACAGCTACATGTAAAGAATGAAATTAGAACACTCCCTAACACCATACACAAAAATAAACTCAAAATGGATTAAAGACCTAAATGTAAGACCAGACACTATAAAACTCTTAGAGGAAAACACAGGAAAAACAGTCTTTGACATAAACCACAGCAAGATCTTTTTTGACCAACCTCCTAGAGTAATGAAAATAAAAGCAAAAATAAACAAATGGGACCTAACTAAACTTAAAAGCTTTTGCACAGCAAAGGAAACCATAAACAAGACCAAAAGACAACCCTCAGAATGGGAGAAAATATTTGCAAATGAAACAATGGACAAAGGATTAATCTCCAAAATATACAAACAGCTCATGGAGCTCAATATCAAAAAAACAAACAATCCAATTAAAAAATGGACAGAAGACCTAAATAGACATTTCACCAAAGAAGACATACAGATGGGCAACAAACACATGAAAGGATGCTCAACATCACTAATTATTAGAGAAATGCAAATCAAAACTACAATGAGGTATCAACTCACACCTATCAGAATGGCCATTAACAAAAAATCTACAAATAATAAATGCTGGAGAGGGTGTGGTGAAAAGGGAGCCCTCCTGCACTGTTGGTGGGAATGTAAATTGATACAACCACTATGGAGAACAGTTTGGAGGTTCCTTAAAAAACTAAAAATAGAACTACCATATGACCCAGCAATCCCACTACTGGGCATATACCCTGAGAAAACCATAATTCAAAAAGAGTCATGTACCACAATGTTCATTGCAGCACTACTTACAGTAGACAGGACATGGAAGCAACCTAACTGTCTATCGACAGATGAATGGATAAAGAAGATGTGGCACATATATACAATGGAATATTACTCAGCCATAAAAAGAAACGAAATTGAGTTCTTTGTAGTGAGGTGGATGGACCTAGAGTCTGTCATACAGAGTGAAGTCAGAAAGAGAAAAACAAATACCGTATGCTAATGCATATACATGGAATCTAAAAAAAAAAAGTGGTACTGATGAACCTAGTGACAGGGCAGGAATAAAGACGTAGACATAGAGAATGGTCTTGAGAACACGGGGTGGGAGGGGGAAGCTGGGGTGAAGTGAGAGTAGCATCAACACATATACACTACCAAATGTAACATGGATGGCTAGTGGGAAGCTGCTGCCTGGCACAGGGAAATCAGCTCGGTGCTTTGCGACGACCTAGAGGGGTGGGATAGGGAGAGTGGGAGGGAGGCTCAAGAGGGAGGGGATATGGGGACATGTGTATGCATATGGGTGATTCACTTTGTTGTACAATAGAAACTAACACAGTATTGTGAAGCAATTATACTCCAGTAAAGATCTATTTAAAAGAAAAGAAAAAAGAAAAGAAAAGAAACAATAGTGCAGCCTTGGGACAGGATCTTGGTTCTACCTCAAGGGATACACATAAAAATATCTTTGACCTCTTCTGCAGAACTAAAACCCCCAACAAATGGAAGATGTCAGCATTCTTCATTCCAGAGAAGACCACCTGAGGCCAGATTAAAGGAACCAGAGAAACTCAACAAGAGATTACCTGAGGGACTTCCCAGGCGGTCCAGTGGTTAAGACTCCATGCTTCTACGGCAGCGGGCATGGGTTCGATCCCTTGTTGGGGAACTAAGATCTTGCATGCTATGCAGCGTGGCCAAGAAAAAAAAAAAAAAAGAGAGAGAGAGAGAGTACCTGAGACCAGATTAAGGAGTGCAGGCCCTGCACATACCTTAATCTTATCAGCAACTCTGCCCTTGAACCATTGCTATAAAACTCCTCAACAAATCCTCCCAGGTTGGGACACACAGATTTCGAGGGCAGGAGCCCACTGTGTCTCCCTTTGCTAAGCAAAGCGATTCTTTTCTACTTCACCCAAAAACTCTGTCTCTGAGATTTGATTCGGCACCAGCGCACAGAGGCCAAGTTTTCGGCATCAATCCCCCACTGATGAAATCAGCACATCCTTCTCACCCCCAGCTGCAACCAAAGTGCAGAGACAGCCATGAAACTTTTGAAAAGTTGATTTCCCAGAACTGCCCACTCCCAGATCTTTTTGAAAAAAAAATTATTATTTTACCAAATGAATAGTTCTTACTCTATTGCATCTCTGGAAAAACTGTTGGGTAGTTGTTTCCTTGTCTGTGATCTCTTTGGGGATGAGTTTTATGCCAAATCTGTGCTGGGTAGAGAGAGGTAAAATTTGACCTACTCATTTCCTTGCACACCATCGTAAGAAAACACTAACGACGGTTTGGATGCCACAAAACTGCGACTGTTTGAAGATAAAGCAATGGTGATGAAGGTAAGAAATTTTTATTTAAGTGCCTATTGAGGTCCAATTCCCAGACATAGGAGGGAAACAAAGACAAATTAGCACAGTCCAGCCCTCCAAGGCGCAGAGGGCTCCTTACACAGTGGAGGGATAGCCCTCCTCAGAAGCAAGCAGAGACTCACTGGAGAAGGGGCAAGGGGGAGGTGGTGGCTTCTCTGCTGCCCCGATTTGATGGAAGAGGCTGTGAGACAGTAAATGTCTCTTGGCCTTGACATTCCTGTCTGTAAAAGAAGCATCTATAAAATGCTCCAAACTTCATAGGTCGCTAGCGAGAAATAACTAATAAAAACCCACCTGTGATTCTCAAAGTGCATTTGACACAAACTGAAACTATACAAAGGAATGTGCTTCTTGGGTTTTCTTGTGAAAGGCTGGGGGTAAGTGAACCGTAGCCTTTGCAAAGAGGCCACAAGAGTATTTCTGAGACAAGAGTCTTGTTTTCATGTACGTAAAGGGATCATCTCCTTGAAGTCAAGAATCCCTGATGTGCTGGATCAAGTGCTGCTGATATGCCCATTTGGAGCTGGTAAGACTCTGCCACTCAGACATTGGTCTGTCCCCGAGCCCAGCGTGCCTCTGGTATATGCGTGAATGGGCCCCTGCAGCCATGCAGTGGGAGTTGATTTCAGGGATGTCTGCTCCAGGCCAAGAAATACCCTTCTAGTGGAAGCCCTTACAGAGAGGTGAAGTCTGTGTGATTTGGGGATGCTTCATCAATGAAGCTCAGAGCCTGGCCCCATAGGACTAAATCCTGAGCTCACCACCGTACCACCCTGAGACCATGGACAAGTTACATTCTAAATTGCACATTCCTTGCCTGCAAAATGGGTGTAATCATAATATCTACTTCAACACCTGACATGTAGTAAGTGCTTAATAATTATTAGAAGAAAAGTAAAGCTTTTTTTCACTTAAAACTAAGGCAGAGGAAGTGCACTTAATGCCACTGAACTGTACACTTAAAAAATAAGTAAAGTGATAAATGTTATGTACATGTTACCACAATAAAAATTGTTTTTAATTAAAATTTTATGGGAACTGATGCTTTCAGCTATGATAGTGTAACAAGGATTGGATTTGCTCTCCTTCCTTAACTAAAAATGTGGATAAAACATATGAAAACAGCACTTTTCAGATGTTAGACAATAGGCAGTACAGAAAGTGATCCCTGAGAGAAGAGAAATAAATAAGGGGAATGAATTTCAAGGTACAGCCAGGGAGGGAAGCCCAAACAGAGCCTGATGGTCTTTCTGAGTTGGGAGACAGAGTTGAGAATTCAAGGCTATTATATAGCCTCTAGAACTCACAGGGCAGAATACCTGAGAGAAGAGAGCTGCATGGAGAGGAGAGAGCTACAAAGAGAAGGAGTGTTGAGGACCTGCAGTGGTTCTCCTTGAATGGCTGCTGATCATTGTATGATGTGAGGAGACTACCTGAGGCTGGAAAAAGAACCAGCAAACAGAGCAGACCAAACACTCCATGGGGCTCACTCAGGGCTAAGTAGTGCATGTTCCCACGAGCCAGAATGGAAAACAATGTCACAACACACAGGGCGAAGATAGAGGTGCTCAGAGGGCCTGTTTCAGTAGTGGGAAAAAATTTCCCTAGTCTAAAGCATGTTCTGGTCTCACCTAACAAAGCTTAAAAGCAAGACTCAAAAGGATTAAAGTAACTTAACTACATCCCAGAACAAAGTTCGAGAATATTTAAGAAGACATAAAAATATCCTGCACTCAACAACATAGCATCTGGCATTCAATTAAAAAGAAAATTACTAGGCATGTACAGAAGCAGGAAAATATATATAACCCAAAATGAGATGAAAAATAATTCAATAGAAACAGACATGACACAGATGATATAATTAGTAAACAAGGACATTAAAACAGTCATTTAAACTGTATTTCATGTTTAAGAAGGTAGAGGAAAGCATGAGCATGTCAAGGAGAGACACAGAAGATAGAAAAAAAAGACCCAAATAGAGCTACAAGAAATGAAAAATACAACGTCAGTAATAAGAAATACACTGGGTGAGAGTTACAACAGATGAAACACTGCTGAGTAATATACTAATAAACTTGAAAACATAGCAATAGAAATCATCCAAAATGAAACCGAAGAAAAAACCAGCAGAGCATCAGTGATCAATGGAACAATTTCAAGCAGTGTAATATGCATGTAATTGAAGTCTCTGAAGGAGGGTGGGAGGAATGGAAAGAAATATTTGAAGAAATGATAACTAAAATTTTTCCAAATTTGAAGAAAAGTATAAACTCATACATCCAAGAAGCTCAGTGACTCCCAAGCACAAGAAACATGAAGAAAACTATACCAATGTAAACAAAAATGGAATTGTTTAGAACCAGTGATAAAGAGAAAACCTTAAAAGCAGCCAAAGGAAAACAGTACACATTACATACAGAGGAAGAAAGATAAGGATGACCGAAGTTTTCTCACCAGAAATAATGTAAGTCAGGAGACCACAGAGACATATTTTTAAAATAGTGAAGAAAAAAAAAAAACCTGTCAACCTAGAATTCTATACCCAGCAGAAGTACCTTTCAAGAAACAGAAGCTGACATACTAAAGCTGAAAGAATTTATTCCAAGCAGACCTGCACTACAAGAAATGTTAAAGGAAGTCCTTTGGAAATTCGCTAACAGTTCAGTGGTTAGGGCTCGGCACTCTCACTGCCGGAGCCCAGGTTCGATCCCTGGTCAGGAAACTAAGATCCCGCAAGCTGTGCGGCTCAGCCAAAAAATAAAGGAAGGAAGGAAGGAAGGATGGATGGAAAGAAGGAAGGAAGGAAGTCCTTTGGGCAGAAGGAAAATGAGACAAGATGGAAATATGTATATTCACACAAAGGAATGAAGAGCACTGGAAATGGCATCTGTGTGAGTGAATATAAAAGACTTTCCCCCTTACTTTGAAAATATGTTTAAAAATTAGAGCAGATGCTCTCCTCTTGCCATTTAAATTGTCCATTTTCTGGAGCAGATAATTCACAGGATTGGGACCCACAACATGAGACTCTTCCTGCTTTTTCCTCTAGCAAATGAGGTGACAATTGGCCTCTTTGACCTTAGTTTCCCTCACTTGTCAAATAGGGGATCCTTTGTCTCAGCCTGTTTTACAGGTGGTTGTGAAGATAAAATAAGCTAACAAATCACAAACTTTTGTAAAATTAAAGCAGCCTACAACATGACTGGTCTTGTTTTAATTTTGCAGCCCCTTCCAAGAAAACAGCTTCTAATGGTGAATCTGCCCAACTGATGCTGAAAGCTATTTCTAGGGCAGCAGATCTGTGTCTCCTCTCTCTCTCCATGGAGATTCCTCCTCCATTGTTTGGGGTGGGTGAGATCCCTCGAGAACACACCTTCCCTCATTCTGGTCAAGCCCACCCAAGAGTCCCGCCCAGTCCACTCACAAAGGACAGCAGCGCCCTAGTGGTTCTTGCTGGCCCTGCCTGGTCAGGCTCATGGAATAATACTGTTTCCTGGCTGGGCACGGTGCAAGGAATGGAGCCTCACTGGAGTGGCAAGAAGCCAGGTCTTTCTGACTGTGGACTCTTCCTGCTTGCTCAGGCCAAGGTGGCACTGGGGTGACCTATGCAGGGGCTGCACCAGTGGGCAACGGATCAGACCCAGGCTGAGGTTTAAGAGCGATGAGTCATGCTGGGATTGTGCCCTGGGCAGGGAGAGTTTCCTCTATCCCAGAAGATTGTTCAGAACGCTGTTCCTCCTGCTTTTGCTTCAACAAGCATTTGCCGAACACCCACAACGTACCAGATTCACGGCCACAGGCAGTCTACACGTCATTTAATTTCTTCACGACAGCCCTGGGAGGTTGGTATTTACATCCCCATTTCACAGATGAGCAAACTAAGGTTCATTTTCCTTAGCTGGTGGTACAGCTGAATCCAACCCTTTTCTCCTATCTCAAGTCCAAAGCTCTGGTCACCTTCCTGCATGACCTGTATGTTGGGGGCTCGCAGAGCACAGGGGACTGAGCAGGCTTCAGAAGAAGGAGCACGAGAGTAATATTGGCTAACATTTATGAAAAGCCTAGTCTGGGCAAGCCACTGTGCAAACTCTTCACAAGAACCATCTCATTTAATCCTCACAGGCATTCTAAGAACTAAATACTAGTTTTCTCCCCATTTCACTTGCCCAACTTGGAAGGGGTCGACTGGGCTTTGCAGCACTTCCATTATTTTGTTCCAAAGAGGCCATGGGCCTTAGGTTGGTTCCGGCAGGAGCAGATCCGGAGACAACATAGTTTACTTGGGAGGGGGGTCCCAGGAAGCAGTGGGGGCAGGGAGAGTGAGACATGAAAGTGTAGGAAACCATAAAGGTATGGTATGGAGAAGGCAAACTCTATGGGCAACCAGGCCTTCCTCCCTAGGGAGAACTTTGAAACAGCAAAGGACGGTGCTTTCCCAACTTTAAGGAGCACACAGATCTCCTGGGACCCTGAAAAAATGCAGATTCTGATACAGACGTTTGGGGTGGGGCCCAAGAGTCTGCACGGCTCACAAGCTGCCCGCGATGTGGATGCCGCTGGGCCCTGGACCACACTTTGAGTAGCAAGGGTGTAGCACACACATTAGAATGACCCCATACCGGAAGGCTGAGAATGCTGGGATATTTAACTCCATTTCCCATCCAGCATTGGCTGAGGGCTGCTGGAGCCCTTCTGACCAGCCCTGGAAGGGCGCTTTGCTGCTTGAGGCCCTGTTGGCAGGGACAGGAGCCTGCATGCTAAGGGGGCCCGGGCAGGGGACACAGACAGCTTCATGACATCCTGGGATTGTCCTGATCACACGTCCTCCCCGCCCAGGTTCCTGTCTGCTGTCTGTGGGAGGGAAGCCTAATTGTGCCCATGTGTATAGATGCCGAGAACAGCTGAGGCATCAGACAGAGCCACCCTCCAGCAGGGACCCTGGGCTGCTCCTAGCCAGTCCAGACCCCAGAATTCCTTATGGGGGCTCCTCCCCACTCCCTCAGTCACTGGGGCTCCAAAATAAGGGGCCAGCTTTAAAAGACCCTCCACTGATGAGTGGGGGGCTTGGGAGGGACTCAGGCCAGGATCCCTGAACACAGTCCTGCTCCTCCTGGCCTTTGTCTTGGGCCTGGCCCCCCTGCTTCTGGTAACATTGTGACCCCACGGACTGGGCATGGTGGCCCCTCCCCACAGGGACCCAAGACCAGTCCCAGATGGGCACGGCACACGGTGTTAATCGGAATGCCGGGGACGGAAGCTGGCTACTTGTAGAGCTCCTGGAGCAAGCAGGCTTGCTGTTTATTCCAGATGCAGAAAGGAGTACGTAAGATGATTAAACTGGGTCGTTGCAGAACTGCTTGGTTCCCCATTTAGCAGAGACATGAAACAACTGTAGAAAAGTTGTAGGGCAGCAGGCTCCGGCGTCAGCTCGCAGCTCTTGATGGGTTACTGAGAACATTCCCCTCCATTCTTTAATTCATCTCCACCTTCTGCCACATGCCTGCAGTGCCTGTCAGGTGGCTGAGGATTGCTCTTGCTTTTGTTTTGCTTGTGTTTGGGTGTTTTAAGACCAGGCTCCTGGTATAATTACCCCTCCTCCTCATCTCCCCAAACGTCATTGCTTTGGGTCTTTTATCTTAATTGCAATGTGTTGATTCATATCTTGCTTGGTTCCAAAAGGGAATTGAGGTAGTTTATTTTCATACTAAAGGAACAATAAAACAAGCCGTCATGAAGCATAAGAGAAGAGGAAAATGTAACAAAGAGAAAGGAGAGAAAGTGTACCCAAAGCCCTTGGCTGAGGGAAGTTACAGTAGTGAAACCCAAGCTTCCTTGCTGTCTGAAGAAAAGTGAAGGAAAATATATACCATGTATATTTCATCGTATACAAGTTCATGGTGGGGGGAATAAACAAACACTCAACTGATTCTTGGCTCTGAGCTTTGAGAAGATTTATCATCATGGGGGTTTTGGCCGGGGTCCTTGAGTAACTTAAGGAACAGTACCTTAAATGTCATTCTCAAACACAGAAGAGTTCCTTTTATTGACAGTTTCTTATATCACTTCTTAAAACAAGATGACTGCACAATAAAGCAAGGTTTCCTTAAAGGAATTTATGAAACTATCTTATAATAAATAAAGCCAAGAATTTAAATGTTTTATTTAAAAAGATTTTGTTCATAATACTAATAATGTGATTAGTACATATGTGTGATAGCCAGATAATCCCCAAAGCCTTATTCAGTTTTTTTTTCAAGAGTGAAATTAGGAAGCGTTTACACACAGTGGCAGCAAGATTGGCCACCAGTAAAGAGGCAGCCCAAGTGGTTGATGGCTGTGTTGGTTTCCTAGGGCTGCCACTACAAAGCACCAGTGACTTAAACAACAGAAGTGTATTGTCTCACAATTTCAGAGGCTAGAAGTTCAAGATCAAGGTGTCACTAGGGCCATGCTCCCTCTGAAGGCTCTAGGGAAGGATGTGCTCCAGGCCTCTCCCCAGCTTCTGGTACTTCCTTGGCTTATGGTAACATAACTCCAGTCTCCACATGGTGTTCTCCCTCTGTGTCTGTCTCCACATTTTCCCTTGTTATAAAGACACCAGTCATATTGGATTAGGGGCCCACCCTACTCCAGTAAGACTTCACCTTAACGAATTCCATCTGCAATGACCCTATGTCCAAACAAGGTCACATTCTGAAGCGCTGGGAGTTAGGACTGCAACATATGAATTTTTGTAATTGTGGCCGAGGACATGGGTGACCCTGAAATCAAGTCACAGGGACTGGGCTGTTCTCTTGGATGGAAAAGCTGACATGTTACTGAGCTGAAACCGAACTGAACGTCTCATGTCGAGGCTGGAGGGAAACCTTATAATCAAAACCGCAAGATTTCTCCTGGAGCCTGGGAAAAAGAGAAAGCCAAACAGCAAGAATCTGTCCGTGTTTATCCAGCCCCAGCCGAGAGGGAGAGTCAGCAAACCTGGGGACTCACAACCTGGCCTCCAGAGTGCCCACCAGGCTTTTCCTTGGTTTTGATGAAATCTCTCTCAAGATCTTCTTGGTTCTAGTTTTGAGCTCATCAAATTCACTACTTCACTTTC
Organism: Delphinapterus leucas; assembly: GCF_059928025.1. Lineage (NCBI taxonomy): Eukaryota > Metazoa > Chordata > Mammalia > Artiodactyla > Monodontidae > Delphinapterus > Delphinapterus leucas. The sequence continues at coordinate 166,902,344 of NC_143130.1, forward strand.
TCAGAGACCCTAATACACGACCTACAATATGGATCTGGGGTCAGTGTTCTTTGGACTGCAGAGGGAGTATACAGTCTCCCCCCTCCCCCACCCCCAAAACGACTCTGTTGTCATCTTTTTTTTTTTTTTTTTTTTTTGCGGTACGCCTCTCACCGCTGTGGCCTCTCCCACCGCAGAGCACAGGCTCCGGGCACACAGGCCCAGCGGCCATGGCCCATGGGCCCAGCCGCTCCGCGGCATGTGGGATCTTCCTGGACCGGGGCACGAACCTGCGTCCCCTGCATCGGCAGGCGGACTCTCAACCACTGTGCCACCAGGGAAGCCCTCAATTCACCTTTTGACAGTATGGTTTATCCATCAGTCTTTTGTGACCTTAGTTAATGGTAGTCTGTCCTGCCCCACCTCTCCCTTGGGAGCAGCTGCCAAATCTAGAGACCAGTTCCCTGGAGATGCTAATTCAGAGAATAGAAAGGAAAAAGCAAGGCTTGAGAGGAGGGGGGAGGAGTGGAAGGACATAGAGAGAGGGCACTGGAGTAGAGCTGGTGGAACAGGTGGAGAGAAAACAAACGTCCTGTGGGCTGAAGTGGAGAGATCATTCATGTGTACGTGACAGTGGGGGGCAGGGACGTGGCAAATTAAAGGCTTTAAAACAGCACTGGTTGCAAGAAAATTGGGGGGAGAGGAAAGGTGTTATGAAAAGCATTAATGCCGCATATATTTTGCTTGTTTGTTGTTGTTTTTTAAAGAGATACAAATTAAAAATTGGAATTCCTAGGGGTTTTGTTCATCGCTTGCTTTTCGTTGTTGTTACTGTTGATGACTTTTGGCTATTTGACAAGACTTCTTTGAAAGCAACTCATAGGACAGCACTGTGCAAGAGAAATAGAACCTGAGCCACATGTGAAATTTAAAATTTTCTAGTAATAGCCACTTAAAAAAAAGGTGCAAGGAATTTTAATAATATATTTTATTTAATACAATATATCCAAATATTACTGCAAAATGTAATCAATATTTTATAAGATATTAATGAGATATTTTTACATCCTCTTTTTCATATTGAGTCTTTGAAATCCAGTGTACTTAGAGCACATCTCAATTTGGATTCCACATTTCAACTGTTCTAGAGTGGCCATATATGGCTTGTGGCTCTTATATTTGTCAGTGCTAGCACAGATATAGAGGCTAGACTGTGTAGTTCTGGGATTCCTATAATAATAATAGTCACTTCTTGAGCCTCTTAGATGTGACACATGCTATATTAATCCTGTTTGTCACGCATCATCTCACGTAATCCTTTTAACAGCCCTACATGGTGGTACTGTTATCATCCCATTCTACAGATGCAGAAACAGAGCCTCAGAGAGGGTGAGTGATTTGCCCAAAGTCACGCAGCCGGTAAACAGCAGAGCTGGAATGGGAAACCTAGTTGGCTTGACACCAGCCACTTTACCTCATTTGCTCAGGGTCAGCAAAGAGGCCAGCCAGCGGCCAGGTTGCCCCAGCCCTTCCTTTAGAGCCTGGGCACAAGGGTTGACTTTCTTTTCTGATTAGTGGAGCTGCCACGTTGACTAAAAAAAGACCAGTAAGAACATTAATTGTACAGCAGAGTGTTCTGTGTGACTGAGAACAGAGCAGTAACAAGAGTCCTGACTCTCATCAGCTGGAGGAAGCTGCAACTTCAAGGCCTGTGACCAGGTTCACACAATGCAATTGTTCTCAATGACACTTACTTAGCAAAGAGCCAGAGAGACAATTGATTGTCATTAAAAGCCGGACGAGAGTGTTGATTGTCCCCCCAGTGATGATTTGAGGATTCTGACTTAGCGATGCCAAGAGCATCGGTGCAGAGATATTTGTGATGTGATTTCCCCCACGGAAACGGGCTCCGGTGTGGCCAGTCAGTGTAAAAGAAGCAGGAAACTGAGGCCAGGACAAAGGACGGGTGCCCATGTCTCCCTCCTCCATCCCATCCCCCACAGGCAGCAGGAAATGACTGGCGCATCTGGTCTGGGAGGTGGGTGATCCTATGGGGCCTGGGAGAGGTGCCATCCCTTTCCCACTGGTCCTGTTTGCCTGGATGCTCTAGGAACCCTTCGAGATGTGACATTTCTGGGTCTGGGGATCCATGGGAAGAGAATGGTCCCCTCATCCTGTTGGCCACAGGGGCAGCACCATCTGAAGATGGAGGACCTGGCCATGGATGAGGTCAGGACAAGCCAAGCCAAAGCACCCTCTATTTACCCCCTGAAACCCCAGGCAGGGTGGCCTCACACCCAGGAGCTCTCCTAGGCGGGAGGTGATACTGTGTTCTCAGGGCTCCTGAATGCATTTCCAGCTCCCCTTCGTTCTGCTTCTTGCTGCAGTTGGAAGAGCACATGCAAGGCTCTCCCACAGAGCATCTGGGCTAAGATCCCAGTGACATGTGCTCCTCCACCCATCCACCCATCCACCCATCCATCCATCCATCCACCCACCCATCCACCCACCCATCCACCCATCCATCCACCCATCCACCCATCCATCCACCCATCCATCCACCCATCCATCCATCCATCCATCCATCCAACCATCCACCCATCCACCCATCCATCCATCCATCCATCCATCCATCCATCCATCCATCCAAGGAACACTGACCAAGTGACCACTGCGTGCCAGATGATTTGGTAGACCCTGGGAATAAAGAAATGTGCAGGGTGAAAGGCTTGTCCTTTAGGAGAACACGGCACAGACAGACCTGGTAATCAATAGCTAAAAGGAAACATGGCAAGCGCTAGAATACAGGAATTTTCACCACAAATACCTTGGTTGCAGAGACTATGGAAGTTGAATGCTTAGAGAAGACAGGGGAAGGGAGTTTTGCAGGATGAGAGGCCATCCCAGAAAGGCAGCGAAGACAGTCTGTGCAAAGGGACAGGGGACACCAGGAGACATTCTAGAAATTGCAACTTACTGAGCAGCAGCTGGAGCTCAGAGTGGGCATGGGAGAGGTCGGGAGATCAGGCTGGGGGCCAGTAGGGGCCAGGCGTGCAGGGCTCGCATGCCATACTTGGAATCCGGACCTTAGTCAGAGCTCAGGGTATATGGGGGGATTTTAGGCAGGTGAAGTGTCAGATGGGTGATCAGGACGGTCAGCCTGCCTGTTGTAGTGCAGGGGACAGACAAGAGGGGCAGGACTAGAGTGCGGCCAGGGGCTTGTTGCCCCCAGTTTCATTGCTTGAACTTCTTCTGCTCGGCTCTGCTCAGCTCGGCTAGGCATTGCCGCAGGGCTGACCCTGGAGGCTGTGTTTCCTGCTCTCACGCCACTTGGCTTCCCTCAGTGTTTGTCCAGTGGGAAGCAGTGACAGGTGGGTGGAGGAAAGGGCTTCTCTTTCCAAACTTCTCTGCCCAGGTGGTCTGTCCGTGGCTTTGACTCCACGACTGCTTCCAGCTAGACAGGCCTGTGCAGCTGTGCTTTCTAGTAACCCTGCCTCCCGCCGGCCCCTCTCAATTCAGGGGTGGTGACGGCTCTCTGCTCTTGCTGGGCCGCCCCACTGCCCCCTCAGAGGGCCCAGCAGCCCCCTCAGCTCCTCCATCACCAGCACAGCCAGCTCCCCCCGGGGTCTCTCCCTGCTTGGGCTTGACTGACACAGTGAGGAAGGGGGCTGGTGGGCGCCAATTATACAAATTCTCTCACCGCAAAAGTCCGAAGGAGTGATGACAAAGGCCTGAACAGAGGTTACGACTGTAGTTGGAATGGAACTTAGAGACACCTGATAGGGCTTGTTGACACAATGCGGGAAGCGAGGGCTAAAAGAAATTGCGGGCCGCTTCAGGGTAATACAGGGGTCAGCAAACTTTTTCTGTAAAAGGCCGGATAGTAAATATTTTAGACATCGTGAGTCATTGGTCTCTGTCTCAAACACTCAATTTTTGCTGTTATTGTGCAAAAGCAGCCATAGACAATGTATAAAAGAATGGGTAAGGCTGTGTCTCCCAAAAACTTCATTTATAAAAACAGAGGGAGGCTGCAATTGGCCCATGGAATGTAGTTTGCCGACTCCTAAGCTCAGGCCTTAGGTGGCTGACGGAAGGACTGTCGTGTTGGGAACACAATAGGGCATCCAGGAAGAAACACTGATGTGGGACAGGAGTCAGGAGGAGAGTTGGGAGATGTATAATGGTGTGTCCTGCATCCATTAGGAACTGTATTTCACTGCAAGTAACGGATCTGAAATAATCATGTTTGAAAGAAGACTGGGTTTTATTTTCTCTCATGGAAAAGAAGCCTGGAGGTTGGGAGTACAGGGCTGCTATGGCAATTCCATGGCGTCAGTGTTGTCCCAGGCTCCTTATAACTTTCTTCTCCACCATCCTTAGCACCTGGTTTTCATTTTCAAGGTCATCTCAGAGTTGCCTCATGGTCACCAAATGACCTCTGCTCTCCGGCTATCACATTATTTATTTTTTTTAAGATTTATTATTTATTTATTTATGGCTGCATCAGGTCTTAGCTGTGGTACGCGGGATATTCATTGTGGTATGTGGGCTTCTCTCTAGATGTGGCGTGCAGGTTTTCTCTCTCTAGTTGTGGCACGCAGGCTCCAGGCACGTGGGCTCCGTAGTTTGTGGCACACGAGCTCTAGCTGAGGTGTGCAAGCTCAGTAGATGTGGCTCGCGGGCTTATTTGCCCTGCGGTATGTGGGATCTTAGTTCCCTCATCAGAAATTGAACCCACATCCCCTGCATTGTAAGGCGGATTCTTTACCACTGGACCACCAGGGAAGTTCCCAGCTATCACATTAGAATTCCAGCTTTCACAGTGGAGTTTCATGTTATAGGAAGGAGGGTGGGTAGGAGGTTCAGTAATGGTAAGAGATGTGTTAGTCCTCTTTTAAAGAGTTTTCCAGAAGCCCCACCCAATACTTCCCCTTACATCCCACTGGCATCAATCTGCAAGGGAAGCTGGGGAACGTATAACAGCTTTTCAGATGGGCACACAGCCACTCCCATTGAAATCACGGTTCTGCTGGTGAGTGGTGAAGGGTGAATGGACATTGGATGGGTAACTAGAGGTCTCTGTCAACAGTGCTGGTTTGGCTGTGCTGAGTTGGAGGTCTTTGTGGTCTGGCCATACAGGTCTGGATCTTGGGCAAGGAGGTTGGGTCTAAGAGGTGATGTGGAATCACTCTCAAATGGTTGGAGCCAAATGTGAAGATGGAAGCTCCCTGGGAAAGGGCTTACTCTTCCCTCTCTGGACCCCAGTGTCCCTCCTGGAGAGATGTGGTGCAGTGATACACAGGCGGCTTCCCATTTGGGAATTCTATCTTACTATACTGCGGCATTGCAATGCCTTGCAAGCTTCCTATGGGCGTGCATCTTGTCTTAGTCATTCTGTATGCCCAGGGCCTAGCATGCATCTGACCCTAGAGTCCATGCTTAGTATGTGTTCGCTGAATGAATAAATGAGCCTTTTTAAGCTCATGCAGACCCTTGGGGATGGGAGGTCTCAGGGGACCCAGGGGAGAGAATTTTCAAATGTAGATGGTAATCTAATTTGCAGATCTAGGGCCAAGAACGTACACCTCATCCCAATTTCTGGTCTGGAAATGACACAACACCTGCTTTGGATCCCTGACTACATTGACTACAGAACCACTTTCCCGCAGACTCATTCTACCTTTGCTTCACAGCTTGCCTGAGGATGAATATTTGGCAACTTTCTTGTGGAAAAGAGACAGAGATGCAGCATTGGCTCAGGATCAAAGGAAAATTTGGGTGGACTGACATATCCTTGCCAACTATGGGCTTAGTCAAATGAGGACATTAAAAACTAACATCTCCATCTATGATCACCATAATTTTATAGGAGACAGGACATTCTAACACCAAGAGAGCAGAAGAGATGTAATCTTAGACTAAAGGATAGTCTTTTGAATGGAATAATTTGAACTTTTTGAAAAATTCCCTCCATCATTCAACTATTCGCGTCTTGCCAACCGCCAAGAACTTTGTCAGGACCTGATGCTGACCCACCAACCAGCAATCAGAACTGATGAACAAGGCCACCCTACACAAGTTAAGTGACGTTCCCAAAGCTGGTAGATGTGGAATCAAAACTTCGTTTCCCACCTCACCGAGTGAGACACTCTCACAGAATGAACTGGTTGAACGTCAGTGAGTTCTCAGTTTTACTGATCATCATACAGCAAAATATCACGCCAGAGTTTAGCTTCTGATTTTAAGCAGATCATTGTAGACCAGCAAAGAAGAGCTTCCGGCTATTCTGGTGGTCTCACGTGAGGAGAAGTTATCCTCATTCCGGGTCCAAAGTTCCCTTGAATGGAATGTGCCAAGTGAATTTACCGAGCTATAAGTTCTTTTGAGAACAGTGGGACATTGGAACCATCAAGTAGATAAAATGGGATGAGGCTGAATTAAGTAAAAATGTTTGAAGTATCCAAGTGGCAGCGACTGTCTTGGGGGTTCAGTGTAGAACAAGATCTGATGCCTACCTTCATCCAAGGAGCTCCCCTCTAGGGGAGGGAGCTGACAGGTAGATGAAGAATCTTACTTTCGTGTGATGGAAGTCACCATACAGGCAGGACTTTGGTGCTATGGGGACATGGGGAGAGAATAATTTGATTTAGGTCTTAAAGGATTGACAGGGATTTTTCTGGAGGAAAGAGGGAGGGAGGGGAGAGAGCATACATTCCATACATTCCAGAATATGAGGAAGCCCAAGCCAGGAAAAACCTGAGGAATTTGGAGGCTGGGGTCACCGAGGGTGGCCACAGTCCACGTGGGTGGAGGGGCTCCAGATTAAGTTGGAAATTTGGGCTGGGGCTCCTTTTGAAGGGCCACCTTGTGGGATTTGGCCGTTCTCCTGCAGGCAGTGAAGCCAGGTGTGAAGATCTGAAGCAGATGTTACAATCAGAAGTGACTGGGAGGGACTTTCCTGGCGGTCCAGTGGTTAGCACTCGGCGCTTCCACTGCAGGGGGCACGGGTTCGATCCCTGGTGGGATAACTAAGATCCCACATGTCATGAGGCACAACAACAACAAAAAAGTGACTGGGAAAGATGATTCTTGTGGCTCTGTGGGGAACGTGTGGTCAGGGGAGGCTCATGGTTATGGCTGACATCCAGACGAGAAGCAACGGAGCTTGACCAGGAGGGTGGTCATGAAGGTGGAGGACCAGGAGCAAGCAAAGGTGAGTTTGAGGTGCAACTGACCAAATATGGTGCTAGATTCCCTGGAGGAGCTGCCAGAGCAGAAGGGATTCAGGATGACTTGGGGGCTCTTAGAGAGGTTGGTTTGGGATGGGTGGGTTGCGTTCTTGATAGCACCTTGTAAACACTAAGGACCAATTTCATGTGCAGCGTGTTTATGTTATTATTAGGCTTTGAGTTCCTAGGTATATGAAATGAGTTCCATCCTCAAAGTGTAAGAATGTTAACTTAAGCATGAGTATAACCTCCTTCTGAATTTTCTTAATTGGCGCTTGAACTTTTCACTCCCAAGGGGCTAGTTATTGCCAATAAAGATGAGAAAATATTGAGTAGTTTCCCTGCCAATGGGTCAGGATGGGTTAGATGACATTTTCAGTCTTTCTTCTTCAGAAAGAAATGGTCTAGTAGAAAGGATTAAGCATCAAAAAGTCATGGCTTTTGGCTTGTGACTAGAGGTCCTGATAAATCAGTGTGCATGGCATGCCCCTCTGAGCTCCGAGTGGAGTTTGCTGCCATGGTCCACCTGTGGGCAGGAGGCTGAACACAATGAACCTTCTCAGGTCTATGGGTCCATGTTCAGTGAGGAAGAGTTTCAGGGAAAGGACTAGACTGATAATCAACTGAATGCTTCATGCATCTTTCTGCACATCCTTGTTCTCCCATAATGGTGGCAGAATTACTAAAATAAAGCGAGAGGATGCTGTGCCGCTTGGATTCTCCAATCTTTGCTCTTACTGCAATTTTGAGAAGGGAGTGATGATGGCTAGGTGGTGGGGAGAGAAAGCAGGGAGGGGGGCAGGGTGAGGTTGAATGCTTGCTTATAAATCGAGAACTTGAAGCATTGTGTGGAAGAGAAGGACACACCCAATTATTTTATCATAGAGCTGGTAACCAGTAGCAAGGATCAATTCAGTAAGAAATCATTCTCCCATGGGAAGGATGGCCATGTCTGCAAGTGGCAAACAGGCTCTTATCTAATTCCTCACCAGCCAACAGAGGTGAGAAGAGGAGACATGAGAGGAAGAGGAAGACAAAAGCTGTATTGATCTTCGCAACAAGTACTTTTACGTCTTGAAAAGGCCACCCACTACTGAGAAGTTTGGGGAACAATATACCAGCCACCAATGAGATACCCATTACTTGATACAGCTGCATTTTTGGAGGTGATCGTATTTGAAGGTAGGAACCAGATTTTTCGTCTTCATCCCCAGAGCCATCAGGATTGGCAAAAAGTTGCTGAAAAACACGGGTGGGTTGACTATGACTGTGAAGGAGAGAATCTATTTTAAAATTTCCTTAACGTATTTCTTCTTTAATTTCTTCTCTATCCTTTCATGTTTCTACTGAAGTTCTGCGTGCTTAACTATATATGCCACGCCGGATAGTGTCAAGTATTTACAAAGAAATGGGTGCCAGAAGTAACCAAACTCAAGTTCTGAGCCTTGTTTTAAGAAGGAAGACCATTATTTTAGATGCATTTGACTATGTTTAGAGACTCACTACCGGCTAGATATGGCAGTGCTCTAAATGGGCTTGCACATGGAGTGAAGAAATACCACCCAGCATTATGCTGAAACTTCTTGATTGTAAACAGGAGAAGACTGTCTGCAAACTTCAGATCTATAGTCTCAATGCTGTCCTTGGGCAAAATTCTGGGACGGATTATTACAAGGATGGTTTGTAAGCTCTTGGCGAGGAAGTCAACTTGAGCTCACTAAGATATCGTAAGTGAACGGATGGATGAAGATGTGGATGAATAAATTGTGGCTGCTTTTCATATGAGGGGTATGTCCCTTAAAATCTCATATTATTTAATACATGCATAAATCAAGACTAATTCCCCCCGTAGGAATAAAGTAGGATTTACATTATTTCAAGGTTTGTACATTAGGTGAAACTTTATTCTTCTCCGTTGCCTTATTTCAAATTTGCATAATTCACATTAGCGTAGAGTAGGACTTTATTTCTTTTTTTATAAAGGAAGACTGTGGACTTATACTTGGAGATCAAGGGTGTACTTGACAAACTTTTGACTGGATGGAGACATGTAGGCTTCATGTATCTTCATAAAGCCAGGTATACATATAACTAGTTGAATGATTGCCCTCTAAGGGGGACGACTGAAATGAAAGTTGACTTACAAGGGGGTCTCCAGAACCATGCTACATGGCTCCAGCTTTGTCCCAATCAGCAAACAAAAGACATTTTCAAATTTGTGATCCAATGACGCCTGGAGGGAAAGCAAGTTTTTCCAGTGGACCCTCATACCCCCACCCCACTGCTAATCTCAACTGGCCTTGAACAATGGACCAAATCTAAGGAGGTGACATTTAATAGAGATAAATATAAAGTCCAGCACTTTGATCCAAAATGAACAACTGGAGAAGCACACCAACAGCTGGGACTTAGTTGTTTTAGTTAATAGCAAGTTCAACGTGAATCCGCGGTGTGATACTGACTTCTGAAAAATAAAAGAGTTTAGCCTTTGGTTACATTAATAGAGGATCTAGAATGAAGAAAGTGATAGTTTCTCATCATCAAACTGTACTCAGTTCTGACTACAAACTGGAACATGTCCAGAAGAGAGAAAGAATAGACAGAACTTGGAATATTTATTCTGGAAAAGACTTTGGGAAGAAATTATTCAAACATATAAATGGTTGCCATGTAGAAGATGAGTTAGGTTTGCATCTTTGTGGCTTTCCAGGCTAGTCCATGGAACTTCAGCCAAACGTTTTAGGGGGTGGAATTTGTCTCAGTATAAGGACAATGAGAGTGTCTGAAGAAAAGAGGGCCATCTGGGGACAGCTGACGTGTTTGGTCATCATGGCGCCATTTAATGGCTAATCAGGAACACTGCTAGAAAGGAGACTATGAATCTCGTTTCTTTCTCCTCAACTCTTGAAGAGTCAGTTACAGATGATTCAGAAAGAAGAAACTAAATGGCCAGTAAATGATGGGAAATCATGTAACTTTGCTAGTAATTAAATGAAAACTCACACAGTACTAAATTGTCAATTAAACCTCAATTTAAAAAAAACAGCAATTGTCTGGTAGCAAAAATTAAGGAGAAAAATAAATTCCAATGTTGGTAAGGGTGCAATGAAATTGGGGTTTTCATTCATTGCTGTTGGCACTGATGCCTTTTGGAAAGCCGGTATATAAAGCGCTGTAACATTGATAATGCTTTTGTTCCAATAGTCCAACAGGCTATCTAACCCAAAAGACAAGTTGAAAATATGCAAATAGCCACTTGCCTGAAGATCTTCATTGTGGTATTACTTAAACTAGAAAGAAACTGTAAGCAATTTAAACAATGAAAAGGAAGGTAACAGTTGAAGGTGACAGGCCACCTACTCAATAGAGTGTTACATATCATTTACAAAGATAGTCATTTTCACTACAGCTGTAGGCAAAATGCATAGGACATGATATTAAGTGTGTACGTGTGGGGAATTGTCAGCTATGAAATTCTAGAGATGTGATGATTATAATTACATACCAAATAGATGGATATAGCAAAAGATAAGAAGGAAAATTTCCTCTTGAGTCCAGGTCTGCCACTAGACAGCTGTGTCATCTTGGGTAAATCCCTTAACTTTTTTGTGCTTCAGCTGCCAGGTCTATAAAACAGGGTGTTTGGACTCAACGGTCCCCAATGTCCCTTCCAGTTTTATGATGTGACTAGAATGGACCCACTTAATGAAGAAACTGCATCCCAGTGGGATTAAGACATCAGCCACCGTCTTGTTTTCAGACTTCCCTCATCATACAGCGCTTCATCCATATTACATATTTTTAGAAATCAGTTTTGAGATGAGTAACAGATGAGAAAAAATAGAATTCCTTGATTCTTCTCAAATAAATTGCTGCATTTTGAAGGAGATTTAGCCATATGGTCTGTAAGTACTTTACTATGGAGTAACATAAAACATTAGGAAACTCTATCCCAAAATGCCCCAGAACGATTGCAACTCAAGATACCGTTGTTTGAGGACTATTTAAAGCACCGTTCTGGGTTTATTCACACGAAACAACGGGAAGAGGTGGACGTCCAATAAGCTGATTTATTCACTTATACTTGAGTCTTTTAAGAAAAGGTCCTCTAGGTGGTCACAAAGCACCTAGCTGATCTCCCTGTGCTATGCGGCTGCTTCACTTTGTTATAAAGCAGAAACTAACACACCATTGTAAAGCAATTATACTCCAATAAAGATGTTAAAGAAAAAAAAAAAGCGGTCCTTTACCAAGTTCCTGAACCCCTGGTTTTGTATCCCAATCGGTGTTATAATGGTCAGAACACATTTATGTTTGTGTACTTACAAGACCATTTGATTCCTAGGGGATCTGAGAAGCAGGGTGACAGACATGAGCTTTCAGGTGATAAACAAAAGCCTCCTAGTCATGCCAGACTCCCTCTGAAATTGCCCTCATCTGTTCAGAACTTTCTAGAAGGATGGTGACTTCTTAGTTCAGAACACTTCCTTTCATCAGGCAGAGCAGTCAAGAGGCGAAGAGAAACTGGTCAGGGGCAGCAGCACCGCTCACCTTCACTCATCCCACCCGTGCAGCATCAACAGGCCAAATGGCCTTTGTGGTCCCTGAGGTACTGGGGCGCGGGTGGTGGGTGGGTAGTTTCACTGCTCTGAGGATTCATACAACTTTGCAGACAGTGCTGTCTGATCTTTTCAGAAAATATTCCATTTTCAATTGTCCAGGAAGAATTTTTAAGTAGCAGAGAGAGCCCACATCTAGATTACCTAAACATTAGAGGAGAGCTTGCGTTTTACTTAAATATGCAAATGAGGCATCTATCCAGCACGTAATTACATCCTCAAGGCAGAGTCCAGAATCTTGTAGTTTTGCTCAAAGGAAACACAAAACATTAGACATACAGTTCCGCAGCGAAATGCACGGCGCAGATCGCAAATGCTGCTATTAAACCACGGAATACAAGTCACTGGTGAGTGTGAGCTTTATTAGTACTTTTGATTTCCTCTTTCTTTGCATTTATACCAGGCTGCTTTTAATAAAATGAAGACACTGGTCATTCCTTTGTTTACTTCTTTTGGAGGAACTGGAGAGTGAGTTGAAGAGGGAGGCTGTGGTCCCATTTTGATGAGCGCAGAGGACACAGGCGGAGAGGCACGTGAATACAAGGAAGTAAAGCTGCTTGAACACACGTAGAAGCAGCTCAGAGACATGCGAGTGCTGTCCTTTCAAATCAGTCACCTGACAATACTCTGAACTTATATCTGAGTCTTTTAAAAAACGGTCTTCACTGCAGGTTACGAACAACTACCAGATTTTTTCCCTCTCTTCTGTGGAATGGTCAATGACCCCCGGAGGTCAGATCAGAATTTTGGAGATGTTATCATCTTGACAGAGTTCCCTCAGATATTCTGATAATCTAACTGGCTGTCTTGTCTTCGGACACCTTGAGAATCACTTACGAAATATGTTTGATATGGGCTTTTTATGGTGGGTGGCCACACTTTATGTTTGGTATTGTCATGCCCAACTTGGTCAACTACCCGATTCATCAGATTTGACCCAAATGACTTTCTGCTATTCCTCCCAATCAATTCCCCTGAAATACTGAAGATCTGTCAACCAGGAGGGAGCACCACAGCTTTGAAGGTGAATCCAACAGTGCAAATGGACATGGCTGCAACCCTGGCAAAAACATACTGGATCCTGGAGCGACCACTCTGAGAAGCCTTGCTGGGAATCCGTTGCAGCAGGCCCACTAGAAGTGATTTTGCAGTAACACCTTGACCACAGGAGGTACAGCCTGGGCACCTAGAAGACACCCGTGAGTATGGGGGTCCAGCAGAAGGGTATCGGTGGAGACCAGATCTACGAGGGTTGCTGCTGTTACTGTGAGATCTACAGATGGACACAGTACACTAGAACAACCATCGCAAAAGGAACCAGAACTCCGAAAGAACATCCTTTCTACTCCTCCAGCATGGTGACTGGTGCCCTGGGACCTATTACTTGTCCCAACCACTCCTCTCCCAACCAGCTCCTTCGTGCCTCTTAGGGCGTGTGTGTGGCCCTTGAGTGGTGATGGATTAAATCCTGGAAGGTCAGAGTCTCAGGGTTAGGAAAGTTATCCTAAGAAGCCCTCGGGACCTGGGATAGGCTGGCAGGCTCCAGCCCCTTTGTATAATTTTAGTATATTGTTTGACAATTTCCAAATGAAAGGCACAATCTTTCTTAACCACAAGCTCTAAGGTTCGTGGCAGGAGGCCTGCTGTCCAACAATTCTTCAGGTCAGAGTTGGAATTCTCCCGGGTTGCACAGGTGAGCCCACCCTTAGGCTGTGAATCTGTGTATTTGCAAAAGATGTGTGATTTTCTACTGAAAAAGAAGCATGCGTGAGGATAGGCACAGATAAGTACAGTGGAGACTCTAACACCAGACCGTAAAAAACAGAACACATACCCTAGTGCAGGTAAGAAATATAAATGATTTTACTGCTCAGCATTTGCATATGGAGACGCAGTGCACACAATACTACGTGGCATTTTTCTTCAATTGATGCAACTCAGTAATTTTTATTGCAACTGGAAGACAATACATCACAGAAACTTTATGGTAGGTCTGGGGAAAAGTGTTATTTACAATAAATGATGAAATAGTTTGTCTTTGGCAATATGATTACATATGAAGAATGCGAAATGCAAGTATGGATGCCTCCAAAGCAACACCATCAGGTCCCTAAACTTCGGCGGGTTGTGCCTGCTTCCACACTGCTCCTCCAGGTAACACAAACGCAACTGAACATCACTGTCTCCTCTGTGGTTCTCCCTTTCTATTCGTGATATTGGCAGTTTCATACAGAAAAAATACCGGAAAAAATTGGCTTTTGAAACCTTATTACTCTAGTAAATGAATTTGGCCATCGAGGTCTTATTGGCCAGAGGTCACATGACCCTAAGTATTGGGAGTAAACCTCTTGTCTTCTGATTGCTTTATCACTGTTATTTATTTATTTTTCTGTAAAACAAAAGCAGAACTCAGAAATGTTACAGAATCAGAGCATAAAAAAATGTACAAGTGTATAACGCTTCCCAGACATACACGGATGCTTGTTTCGTCCACATTGTTACCACGGCAGTACAAGTAATGAGTGTGAATGACAGCAGGGAGCTGGCTGCTGAATCAGCCGTGAGCGCCGATGTCCCAACACACATACCCAAGAAATGCTGAATGTTTAAATAACTGAAATTCTGCTAAGAGTTTCATCTAAAAAAAAAAGGGAGGGGTTGGGAACTCAGGCCACAGTCATGAAAGGATGAAAGACAATTTCTAGGTTTCATAGATTCACCATATCGAAGTCTTTGAGAATCCAATATGGAATATTAACTCTTTGCAAAAAGTAGGGAAGGCTATTCTCAACTTTTGCAAATGAAATACAGTGGACAACACTGTTGCATCTATTCCAAATAAATAGTCTTGATTTCAACACTAACAAAACGAACAGGAAGGGTACTTGTGAGCATGATCACAGTAAGTCAGAAGTGATCTTTCACCCAAGTCTGATTTCAAAAGTAGGACAGACAGCAAAATGCAGCACCATAGACACATTGGTTTCGGCTGTTAAAAGATGGATCATTTTAAAAATCGGATTTTCCTTCCTTAATTTTTGGTCAGTGAAGCTAGCACTTGTTTGCTGAACTGTGGAAGAATTGCAAGGTCACACGCTATATTCATGATAAAGCAACGGAGCAGATGAGTCTGTGCTTAATTCAAGAATAACCAGTAGGGGAGAGAGAGAGAGAGAACAGGAGTTGACCACCATCACCGGCTCTCTCTCAAAGGAAGAGGGGGTGACAGATGAATTCACAAAGGCAGGCGGGACTATACAGAACACTGAATGCCATGTGTAAATCCTCATGGGATTCCAGAAGGGGGAACACCACACAACGTATATACTTTGATTTACACATTCCGTTACAAAGAAAAGAAAAAAAAAAGACACGATTACAACTTTGTAACTGTGTTAACTGCGATATAAACCAAAGTCCCGGAGTTTTGGCAGGTAACTAAAAAGAGGGTTATCACTTAGGTTATATAGCAAAAGTGTTGATGTATATTATATATAGTAGTATAAATAATAAAAAAGTATTATTTAAATTAGATCACAGTGCTGCATTATGTGCATAACAGTGTTTGATATAGTATTCGAGCTGGGACCTACGACACAAAGGATTTAACTGTCAACACTGGTTAAGTCACAATCAAGAGGGGACACGGAGTTCAAATGTGTTCTTTTGGTGGCAAAAAAAAAAAAAAAAAAAAAATCCCGAAGATGAAAGAAAAATACTCCTCTACAGAAACATAAAAAAGGCAACATCTGGGCAGCTGTGATCCACCAGAAAGAAACGAGTCCCAACCTGAATCAAGTTTAAAAGGGAAAGAGAAGTCACATTGAGTTGAATCCAATCCCATATGGAAAACCCTCCCATGTAGGTCACTTGTACATAACTCTGATTCCTTCTCCGAGAGCCCTTCGATGACAGAGGCCAAGGGCCCACACACGTGGAGTGGCGGTCACTGAAAGGAGGAACTGGTAGCGCTTGGTGCCGAGCAGTCCTGCCGCGTCCCAGGACTGAGTTGGGCGCAAAAGCCATCCGGACGGTTTTCACTCTACAGAGCCCACAGCCTGAAGCCGTCCCGGGTGAGACCACCATTCAGTGCGATGGCCTTCTCCAGTGGCCCCGTGGTATTCACAGCTATGCCTAGCAAGGGCTAGACACGCTGAAAATCAGCTCTTAGGAAAAGCCTCCCACACATCCCTTCTAAAAACTCAGCCCCAAGACTAAAACCTGCTACAGCTGTCTTGGCCAGGGTTTTCTCACACCATCTCGATGTGGGTTGGGTTCATTTTAGTTTCAGATAGACAGTTTTACCAAAGAACTCTTGAACGTATATATACTGCTTAGAGAGGGGGAAGGGAAGTAGGAGCTTAGGGTATATCATAAGGCTGGGAAAAATCTATGATGCAAACTTTTTCCACATAATACTAGGTAAAGATAAAAGACAACTGTAGAAGCATAAAAATAACTGTCTACGTGTATATCATTTAAGAAAAAAGAGTTTACAATCTCCTTCTCTTAAATGTGTCCGAGGACCAACAGCAAGTAACTGTAGATGTCATGGTGCCGACGGATGTGTTCACGTTTGTTTTCCAAAAGCATCTTCAAATATTGCTATAGTTCCCCATTTTCCCCTCCCCCCTGCCCCACGTGAGTATGTGAGATACTGGAATGACACATGAAACGCCACTTCTCCCAGCAGGAGAAATGAAAGCAAAAACACCACACCCCTTGAACGGTGCTCAGGCAATTTTTGTCAGACTAACGAGTACATAGGCTAGTTTGGAAGCTAAAAGAACACCTGACGTTTGGGAAGAAATTCCAAGACTAAAGTGATTACACTTGAGCAAAATATTCTTTCACAAATAGGCTTGTGCTTAAATTCTCTACTGCTCTTGGAGGAGGGGGTGAGAGAGGGTGCCTCCTGCCCCTTGGCTTGGCAAGGACATGGACAACCTCATTCTGCAATGAATTCACTACAAACGGCCACATACACATCGATACTTTTTTTTTTTCTCAACAATCAAAATACAAAGTTAAACACAATTGAGCCATTGTTTTGGTTATGCATAATGTGTATGCCTCCAAAAACAGAAGAAAAATAGAAGAAAGTACCCTCACTAAAGTTTCCCCCAGGTCTCCCAGCGGCTCCTACGTAGGGACTGAGGGAGACTCGGGGAAAAATAACACTTAGAAAGCTGCCCGATGAGGTATTTATGCAAAAAGAGTGGTTCTGGAGTTAAGAACACACTTTTATAAGATATTTATCTATTTCTCAAAGAGATCAGAAAAGTAAATCACACACATTGCATTTTATTATTTTCTAAAAGAGGCCTTTGCTCCTTTAGAAAAAGGAAATGAGGGGAGACAGCCCACGGTGGGGTTTGAATTGGAAGAAATCCCCTGCCAGAAACAGTCCTGGATGTTTACCTCTGTCTTTCAGGAGGGAAGTCTGAATTTGACCTTGGGGGTGGGGTGAGGGTGGGGGACTGAGGTGGGCTCAGTCAGGTGACGACACAGAAAGTGTCGCCCAGGTTCCACAGCTGTGGATGGCTTTTGGGGTGTCAGATGTTTGGGGAGACAGAGGGAACAGAGCACTTCAAAAAGACATCCTTATTCCCATCTACACCCTGAACAAGTACGCTGGAAGTTTTCAGGTTCAGGTAATGAATCTGACCTGTGTAGGGGTGTAGATCTTTCTTTTTTTCCCCTCAGGTTCTCTCATCAGCAACCCAGAGGAATATGATGCACCAGTTAATTTTCACCGTCCTGGCTGATGGAGCTTCTCACAGTGCCTGGTGCTGGCAGATGGGCTCCACAATGGCCCACCCTGTCCTATTTTAAAAATCAAGATCACCCCAGTTCCCTCCCTCTCCCTCACCATCATATCTTGAGCCATGGGAGTGGGCATTTTTGTTTATGTTTTAAAATTCCCTTCCATGTGGGTGGAAGATCAAATTCTTTTAGAGGGTTCTCTGGATCCCCCCAAATCATTTCTTTTAGGCAAAGATAACAGGAGTTTCTGGTCTGCGTGGCATCATCTGGTTGTCTAGATTCAACGCTCACAATCTAGGTGGGCTTCATTCCAGGTTGGCTCGTGTGCCCAGGTGGTAGAGACGGCCAGCCCCTCCTTCCCACCATGAGATGGCGTCACGGGAAAACATCTGGGGCTGGTCCTTCCAACACCCGTGTCACTTCCTCCTTCACGTGTACCCTAACTCACACCCTCATCCAATAAGGCCCATTAGTGTGTTTCCCCTTCTCCTGGTGAATTTGCATAATTATTCACTGCCTTTTTCCTCGAAACCAAATCATGGTCATGGTTTTCTCAAGTCAGCGTCCCATAATTCTCTTGATTCTATCATACACACTCACTACTAAGTTTGCCCTCAAATTATTGCGTCATGGTAAACATGTACAGACAAAGAGAAAGGACACACTTTTCAACAGAGAATCAGAGGGGGTCGGGGCTGAAGTGCAGACAAGGCAGTGCAGAGCTCCACCATCCAGGCCCTACCAGAACATGAAGAGATTTTGTATTGCAGAGTAAGCTCCCCAACAGTCAGAATTTGTCCCTGAAGAAGGTTAAACCTTAAACACCTGCTTCAAAAAACAAAAGCAAAATAATTGGAAAAAAGGGGGGAAAAAAACAACGAAAAAAATTAAAGGAAAGGAAAATAAAAGGAAAAAAAGAAGAAAACCAAAAGAACCTCTAAGCCTAAGGGCTTAAAAATTAGAGGCATAGCCTTTTCTCTATTTTCTATATTTATATGAAAATAATTCATGCTTCATGCTAAATACATTGTTTACCTTACAAGAACTTTATTTTTGAATAAAAAAAGTTTGTGTTTTTGTGATTTTTTTTTTCTTTTTTTTTTCTTTTTTCAAAGGAATTCCATGCATTGTGGATCAGAAATTTCTGCTGGCTACACTGGCTGAATGTGGAAATCATTGATTTTCGCAAAGATGAACCTTGACTGACATTAATTGCAAACTCCATTTTGAGGGCAGTATAGGAATTTGTTTTCCTTTCTTTTTTGCCATGTTTTACTTTAGTTGTCCATCAATGTGCCTTTCATCTTTTAAAAATACACCACAATACTAATGGCAGGTTCTGTAGCTTTTTGTTTTGTTTTGTTTTCACTTGGATCAAATGGTTTTGACAGACAGAAAAATATTTGTACCATGATTTCCTTTGTTAACAGCTACTGTAATTTTTTTGGAACTTGATTTTCACTTTTTCACTTGGGCAGTTAAGAAGACATAGCTTGTTTTTTGCATCAGTTTTTTTTCTTTTTCTCTCGTGTGTGTGTGTGTGTGTGTGTGTGTGGTGTGTCTGTGTGTGCACACGTGTGTGTGCAGGACCAACCTTCAGGCTTATGGCTTGTGGAACCTTCTCTTCATTTAATGTAGAACAGAATTCAATGATTAGCAACATCACTAAAAACTGACCCAGTTTCTTCTCATGAGTCACTGACACCTGTTGAACATGAATGGTCCAGTGTCCACCCCGGAAGATGCTACTAGGCTTCACGGTTAAGAAGCACAGAGGACTGGTGACCGCCTACCCACCCCTGCACCGCACGCTTGGGGCAATGCCAAGGGTTTTCTGGCACAATGTGATGCCCAGCGCCACGAGCTTGGGTCTCCTCCTTCCTTCTCCTCAGTTGCCTTATGTGCATTCACTCAGCGAACCCAACTGGGTGCACATCCTGACCTTTTAAACCTAAAGGTTGGGCCTGATCGATGGTTACTTTGCACACGTGCCTTCTAAGTGCCAGATGTGTATCCCCGTGGCATTATCGTTGCCATCCCTGTGGATTCAGCCACGGGTTTCTGACAAGCTGGAGGAAGCAATGGTAATTTTGGCTTTTTCGGTTTTGTCTTCAGATAATGAAAAGCTTTTGTAAAACAGCTGAGTGTCAATGTGAGTTCTATGGCTTCAATCTCCTTTAAACATAAAATTCTTAAGGGTCCAAAACAAAGGAGGGGGGCAAATTAAAAAAAAAAGAAAGAAAGAAAGAAAGAAAACCAAACCAAAAAAAAAAAAAAAAGAAAAGAAAAAAGAAAAAATAATAATAAATTGCTGATATTGCCACAAATCATTAGAAATCTCCTGACATGCTGAAACCAAATGGCCGTAAGTTCAAAACAAATCAGTGACTTGTTTTTAATTTTTTGTGGTTTCCTTTTGTTCTTTCTGCCCCTTTGCCGTCCGATTGGTGATGTTATTCAAACAGGACCGAATCCCCGCCAAGTGCAGGAGTGACCCCGCCGCCTCTTTCATCTCCTCGTCATCGCTCTCGGGGGGCTTTTCCGTGCGTCTCTTTTTGAGGGGCAGCGTGTCGCTGGGGACCTTCCTTGCCTTGGCGAGGTGCTGGCGCTTCTTGTGCTGGGACGCGTAGCCGCTGTCCCCCAGAGCATCCTTGGCCTCCTTCGGGCTGCGTTTCCTGTCATCCTCCTCGGTCTCGCTGTGGCTCTCGTGGCTCTGGAAGCTGCCCTCGCTGCCCTCCTGGCTCCCCTTGGTGGCAAACTCGTAGTGGTCGTCGGCCGAGGAGGAGGAGACGGAGTCGCTGGCGGGAGAGGTGCTCCTGGCGTTGGAGGACTTGGCACTGCTGTAGTTGTGATCCTCCTTGGGGTCTCCACTGACCACCGGGGAGCCACACGAAGGCTCGCTCTCAGTCCGCATCCGGCAGCTGGTGAGGCCATTCCTGCGGGGCGGGGACAGCGGTGGGGAGAGGGGCGGGGAACGGGAGACAAGAGAGGACACGGATTAAACCCCTGTGACGAGACACCCAGCAGCCCACCGAGTTGCCACAGCAGACGCTCTGACATCCAATCCGGCGATGCCCCAACAGGTGGGTCTGCTTTGAAGACAGGGTCCCAAATCCTGACACCTCCGTCCTTCCCTGCTTATCTCCTGTCACTGACATTTTCACTCAGGTTGTGCAGCTGAGACATCAAAACAACACTCTTTTGAAGTGACAGCGGTGGAAGCGCCATCTCTTCTATTAAACCATAAAAATCAAGCTGTGCTTGGTTTCACATACCCATCAGCACTGCGGAGGAGACACCACCGGGCGATGCTGGCTGGGTACTTCAGAGAAAAAAGCCCACTCTGTTCTAAAGCGGCTCTGGTAGGAGCCTTTTGTTGGAGGACTAAATCTGATGTTCAGGAAAAAGAGATACCTGCCATGTGGTGACAGCTACTCACTCCTGCGTCCCTTCCCTCATTCATTCATTCCACAAATATTCACTGCACACCTAATATAAATGCACGGCCTTAGGGAGGGTGCCGGGGGGAGGCATCCGAGGTGGAATCAAATCCAGACTGTCACAAAAATGTGCACAGATGAACAGAGAAGCAAGTCATGGTTAGATCACAGACGAGACAGCAATAAGCTACCATCTACTAAACTTACCACCTGCCAGGCGCCCTGCTGCGTCTGCAAGGATGATTGCGTTTAACTCTATAAAGTGGTTATATTAGCATCCTTATTTTACGGATGCTGGAAGTGAGGTCTGGAGATGTCTGGTAATTTACTTAAAGCCACACAGCTAATGAGTAGCAGAGCTGGGATGAGAACCAAAGTCTTAAGCTTGAGCTCTTCGTAACATCATCAGACTGACTCTCACTCTTTTTTGATTTCCCTACAACTAGGTCACCTGCTATATATTCCCATCGGGACCCGACAGCACCCATCACACCTCTGATCATGTTATTGTGTCCACATGTCTGAGCAATGAACTGACCTCCCTTGTGCTTCCTTACTGGCAAAGTGGGTATAGTACCTGCCCCCTGCTTCACGGGGTTGTTGGGCTGAGGATGTGGGCGAACGCCTGCCGGCACCTGGACCAGCGCCTGGCATAGCGGCAAGGACGGTGATGCTTATTCCTGGTTCGGCCGTACACTCTGTGGAATGAGCACCAATCCTGCCTGCACGGTAGCTGTAGTTCTGATGGTGCCTGGCACACAGAAGGTGTTCGTAAGAGGCAGTGATCAGAGATGAATACACACAGGTGGGGAGAGTTACTTACAGCTGGAGGGGGCAGAGGGAGGGCACAAGGAGGTTTGTGGAAGACATGGCATCTGGCCTTGGATGGGCGGGCCGGAGGTTTTGGGCAGGGAGGAGAATGTTCCACTGTACCATGTTGGCCCCATTTCCTGTAGACTTATCCACGGGTAATATATTTCTAGATCTTGGGAAGATGGGCACACTTTTCCTTCCTACACGGCCCCAACTGTAAGCACCCTACATTCCCTCCATAGACAGCACTTCCCACCGTCACTATGACCGTGTGGTGACGTCCAGTGTTGGTGGTTCCCGCTAAAGAGTTAGCACCACAAGGCAGGGCCCAGTCATCGATCTGTCCTCAGGGGCTAGCACTGTGCCAGGCACGGAGTGGACCCACAACAGATACACCGAGCAAGTGTCGGAGCAGATGGGATTGTTTGGCAGAGAGTAGGAAGTCTGGGGAGATGGCTGTGGGTCTCCACCAGCACGTCTTCCCAGACACTCTCTGAGGAAGCGGCCCCGGCAGAAAGGCTATGGGGTGGGCCCTCCAATGAGAGTCAGTCTGGAGCCCCTTCCCTTTCTCTCCTGCCACCCCTGTGGGCCTCGAGGCTCAGGGAGATCCTGTTGCAGGCCAAAGAGAAAGGAAGAGGCGAGGAGAGTCCTTGGTGTAAACGGTGTAGCAGGCATCTCCTTCCTGCTGGTGCTCTGTTAAATTTAAGCTGGTGGAACTTGAGGATACGGGGAGGGGGAAGGGTAAGCTGTGACAAAGCGAGAGAGAGGCATGGACATCTATACACTACCAAATGTAAGGTGGATAGCTAGTGGGAAGCAGCCGCATAGCACAGGAAGATCAGCTGGGTGCTTTGTGACCACCTAGGGGGGTGGGATAGGGAGGGTGGGAGGGAGGGAGACGCAAGAGGGAAGAGATATGGGAACATATGTATAACTGATTCACTTTGTTATAAAGCAGAAGCTAACACACCATTGTAAAGCAATTATACTCCAATAAAGATGAAAAATTAAAAAATAAATAAATTAAAAAAAATAAAGAGCCCAATGTTCAATTTTAGATTATCTGACCAAAAAAAAAAAAACTTAGTTAAGCTGGTGGTGAGGAACCCCCCGCCCCCATAATGTGCACCAGCAAAATTCATGAGGGCCGTTATCAAAATTCCATCCTTGCCAGATGCCTTAAGATCATCACAATAAACCGTGACAATTACAATGTGTGCATCTGTATGATAAAGTCCTAGCAGGCTCCGGAAGGATCCCAGCAGCTGTCTTGCACTCTGTGATCCCAGATCGACACCCCCTCCCCAAAGTCCTTATAGAAACAGCCTGCCTTTCAAGACAGACAGACTTTGGGGTTCACATCCCAACACTGTTTATTAGTGAGACCTTCTATAGGCTCCCCATCTGCCTTATGGGGCTACGTGACGACAAAATGAAAAGTTCCAAGCACAGAAGACGGCTCTGAGGGGTGCCTGAGAATTCTGACACGGTCCCCTCTCTTGCTGTCTGCCCGCCCAGAGCTCTCTCTGCTGCCCCAAGCAGTCCCATTTTCTTTCTAGGCCAGGTCAGCAGGCTGATGGGAATGCAGCATAAAGTAAGAGGGAAGAGGCTCAGAGACAGAAATTCCTCACGGGCTTGCCTGTACAGACAGCCCCTGTGCTTTGGGGTATGGTCTCTGCGATACGTTTTCTGCAGACTTCCTGTTTTTTGGCTGTGTCTTGGATGCACAAAAGTGGGCAGGGGAAGATTCCTGTGAGGTATTACCAAACATGAAACTGGGTAAATGCAATAAATTGTACAGGTAGCTATGAAGAGGTATTAAAGTGAATGAAAATGAAAGTCCCATACAATGGTTCTCAGGATTGCTGCTGTTGCAGGTTAACTCTTGTGAAATCCCCAAATAATTAGTCTACTGAACTAACCTAAAAGGGTTCTGAATGAACCCAGCTATACTTGGATGAGTTGACTGGGCTATGGTTGGCTTTTAGAAAATCAATTCAGTTCTGAATCCTTATTTTTTTTTTAACAACATGGGCCTTATGATTCACTTCACTACCACAGTTAAGCAGAATTTGATACATCTCTGAGCACGTATGAAGAGGGAGACAGAGCGGGAGAGGAGAGGGAGAGAATTCCGGGAGCAAAAGAGTAAGAAAAAGGCAAGTGTTGAAAAAATCTAATTCTTAGTGAATCTGGGTGAAAGGTATATATGGTGTTCATTGTGCTTCTCTTTCTTTTTTTTCCACAGGTGAAACATATTTTTAAGTAAAACATTTGGGGTGCAGGGTAGAGGAGTGGGAGAAATACACCAGAATGAAAGCAACGGTACATTTCAGTGCCATGCTATCATAAGAGGGAACGTCCTGAGCCTGAGAACTTCTTTTTCTCTCTTTCTCTTTCAAGGATATAAGCAAGCATAAACCATAATGGAAAAGAATATTTAAAAATATGTATATATGAGTATAACCGAATCACGTTGCTGTACAGCAGTAATTAACACAACATTGTGAATCAACTATACTTAAAAAAAAACAACAAGGATATAAGCAAGCATGAGAGAAGCACTCAAGACACACCAGAATCACACTGAGACCTTCTTCTTAAAGGCATCATAGAAGTGAAGGATAAGAGAGAAGCAAATCACTTCCCTAGCTCATGAATTCAAGGTTGTGCAGTGCAGGGTCTCTGGTTCCTCCTGGAAACACACTGCACGTCAACAGGGATTCCACAGCCCACACCTTGCAGCGCTGGCCCCACACAACCGCTTCACAGACAGACAAATAGAATAAACTCAGGGAGCCCCGTGACTCATCCGAGGTGGCCCTGCTAGATCTCAAAGAGGGCTCAGGCAGGAAACTGAAATGTCTCCATCCCCCCCAGGAAGCAAGCTTACTGTGATGAAGACAGGAAACAACTTACCATTTGACAATATTTCTGGATGAAAACAGGTACACAGACGTAACTTCACGGAGTCAGAATTAAAATATAAATACATCTCTCTCACACTTGATATTGATACAATTAGCCTTCCCTGAGATTTTAGCATGGGCTCATAATCCATAAATTACACACGAACTCAGCAGGAAGCGACAAGCTCCTCCAATTGTTAATTACTCCATGCAATGTTGTTCGTGGTGGGACACGCTGGCTGCACTGACTGGGTGTCAGAGGCCTCCTGCTGCAGGGGCTGTCATTCCGGGGAACCAACTACTTTAAAAGAAGAGACCAGGCAACCTGGACATGTTGGAAGGGGGATTTCTAACCACCTCCTTAAAAATCATTCATTAAAATGAACACTGCCACTTTTCAGTTTCAGCTGAGTTTCTATGTAATAGTACTCACAACCCTCATGTGAGCATAAATTAAAGCCACCTGATTCTACTAGGATGACACAGAACCACATGTTATTCATCTCAAATAAAAACCTGGTATTCATTCTCTCGTCAAATTGGCGGGGGGTGGGGTGGGGTGGGCAGGAAATACTGAACATAAAAGGTGAGAAATCACATTAGTTCAGGCCGACAATGAGCAACGCTTGCAACTAACAAGTTAAGGTATAGCTTCTGATCAGACATGGACATTTTGATGGGTTTCTTTACAGGTTCATGATTTGTTCCGTGATCGTATCATCAGTATTGATCTCATCAGTGTTGTCTCCACCTTTCACTTGTGTACTAGGGTTCTCTCTCTGGTTTTAAACCTAGCTGGCATTGAGGGTGAAGTTGTCCTCCTTAGGGATTTACTTGAGAACACTGGTCTTTTGCCAACTGTGAAAAGAAGGTGCAGTTAATGGGATTATAGAAGCAGCACTCGAAGTGCGGTGCTTCTGTCCAAAACCGACTGTAGGTAGAAAGACACAGAGGACAAGAGATGACCTGAAGCTTCCATTTCCAGCCAGTTGGCAGAGGAGATATTTAGAAGGCATTCTTCCAACTATCATACAAAAGATACTGGATAAAGGGCAGCAACATATTTCTGAGTCATTGTTGGGTTCCCTGGAAAATAAGGGTACTCTTAGAGCTCTACATAAATGCACATGTACCAAAAGAACTTCACACACACACAGACGAAAATCTAAAAAAAAACGGGACAGAATCTGAAACGTGAGCAGTAGGCAACCAAGAAAGGCAGGGTTTTCATGAAGCAAATGCCTCCTCTAGCCCTGGGACAAGAGCCCAATCTTAGGGGGAGGGAGAGGCAGGAGGATTGATTTTGGCAGCTCCCGGGTTTCTGTGGCCCCTTGAGGGGGTTAAAGTGGCCTTGGATGCATTGGTCCCCAGGCTACCAGCAGAAATTTTAAAAGCAAATGCTCTCCTGAAGAAAGCAAGCCACATTGAGGCCATCAGGATTCCTGTATATCAAGTTTAATCAAACATTCAAGTAGAAGCTCATAACCTAAAATCACCAAACAGGTCACTAGGAACGTATAAATGTAAAAATGCCACATAAAAAGCTAGGACCCTTGAATGATGACGCCTTCAATGAGATCCTAGGGAAAAATAACTGCCCCTCACAGGCAGACAATGGGGATAAAAGCCAGCCTTGACCTCAGCTCCAGATGGAACTGGAGACAAGAAAAGCCTCCCTTGAGAATTTTTAACCACAAGCCTGAAGTCTTGTGGGTATGAGGCCAGAATTCTACTGTGTGGACCAAAAGACCTTAAGCTAAATTTAGTTTCAAGTGCCCAATTGTGCCTACTAGAAGAAAATACAAACCCTTTTTGGAAGAACATACTTTAAACACAGGCCACAAAGAATTCCCACAGATAAGATTTTAAGGAACATATGTTCACAATTAAAAAAAAAATCATTAAACACAAAAGAAATACGCCAACATAAAGAGACAACAGAAAAAACATCCTATAGAATCTGAACTGCAAAGTCTGAAAATATTGCAATAATTAGGCACAGAATGTAAACTATGTATAAAAAAATAAAAGAAGGAATTGACAAATATTAGAAAGAAAGACTGGATTATTAAAAACCAAGCAGACAGGTTTTGGAATGCATCAAATAGAATTTCTAGAGCTGAAAAAATATAATCCCTGAAATTAAAAAACTCAATGTAATTGAGTTGTAAGACAAAAAAAGTAAAAAAAATTGGTGAATTGAAAGATGGAGCTAAAGATATGATAGAAAATGCAGCAGAGAGAGATGAAGAGATTGAAAATACGGAAGAGAGATTGGGTAATATGGCACACAGTAAGAAGATCCAATATAAATCTAACTGGAGTTCCAGGGTGAAAGGAAAAATGGGGAAGATCCAATCCCAGAATAGAAAATGGCTGAGAATTTTCTAGCTTTGATGAAAGTCACCAATCTTCAGATTCAGAAAGCCAACAAGTCCCATGGAGGATAAATAAAAAGAAATGCATATCTAGATACATCATAGTTATCACAGACAATACAAAGAAAAAAAAAGGAGTAGAAAGGAAACACATTACCTAAGGAGAAGTAGCAATTAAGATAAAACCAGTGACACAGATGAAAGTGGAACAATATTCTCAAAGTGAAAGAGAAAAAAAAAACTGTCAAACTACAATACTATTGTCTAAGAATGAAGGCAAAATAAATATATTTTCAGACAAAAATTCAAGACTTTAATTAAAAGCAGATACTCATCTATAGGAACTTCTTAAGAATATTTTTCAGGAAAAAAAGAAAATGATCCAAAAAGAAAGGTCTGACTTAGAAAACAAACTTATGGTTACAAAAGAGGAAAGGTGGAGGGGAGAGATAAATTAGGAGGCTGGGATTAACATATACACACTACTATATATAAAATAGATAATCAACAAGGACCTGCTATATAGCATAGGGAACTTCACTCAGTACTCTGTAATAACCTACATGGGGAAAGAACCTGAAAAACAATAGATATATGTGTATGTATAACTGAATCACTTTGCTGTACACCTGAAACTAACAACATTGTAAATCTACTATACTCCACTGTAAAATAAAAATGAAAAATAAAAACAAGAAGAAAGGTCTCAGATGCAAGAAAAAAAATGATAAGCAAAGAAAATGTATTCAGGTATCGACCAGACAATACAATAGAGTCGTCCCTTGGTGTCTGTGGGGTTTTGGTTCCAGGACCCCCACAGGTACCCAAATCTGCAAACGCTCAAGTCCCTTATATAAAATGGTATAGTATTTGCTTATAACCTACGCACATCTTCCCGTATACTGTAACTCATCTCTAGATTACTGATAATGCCTAATTCTATGTAAATGCGATGTAAATAGTTGCTGGTGCACAGGGCAAACAAATTTTCATTTTTGGAACTTTCTGGAATTCTTTTTTTTCCCAAATATTTTGATTGAATCTATGGATGCAGAATCTGTGGATACGGAGGGCTGACTATAATAACAACTGACTTAAAAAAAACAAACAAAAGAGAAACTGAAATAGAACTAAAGTCCTAGACAAATGTAGCATATCATTTGGGAGGTGGAGAGAACAGAAGTTAAAGCATTCCAGGGGCCTTGTATTCATCAGGAGGTTAAAGATACTGATTAACTCTACACATTTTAAAATGTTCATGTTAAAAGTTCAAGGATCAACACTAAAAGAAGAGAAAAATATATATAATTTCTAAACCATCAGAAGAGGGGTAAAAGGAATGAGGAGTGGAAGAATCGTGATCAATTTAAAACAATGTTAGAAAGGAATCTGGAAAAGGGGGGACAAACAAATGCAAACTAAGATGGTAGAAATAAATCCAAATATGTCATTTAAAATGGGCTAAAAATCTTCATTAAAAGGTAAAGATCATTAACACAGATTTTTAAAAAAGCCATATGCTGCTTATAAGAGATGAGCCGAAAACATAAGGATTAAGAAAGGTTAAAAGTAAAAGGAGGAAAAACATCGTGCCATGCTGGTGTAGCTACATTAAAACCAGATAAGATAGATTTTTAAGGCAAAAATCATTATTACAGATAAAGAGAGTCATTAAACATTCATAAAGGTTCAATTCACCAGGAAGATATAACTGTTCTAAACATGGAGACCTCCAATAAGATAGCTTCAAAATACACCCCAAATTGGAAGAGCTATAAGGAGAAATGATCAAACCCACATCTCCTTCCCTCCCTCCTTCTGTCCCTCCACCCCCCCCCCCAAGACACACACACAGATATGGTTAATAGGTAGATTTGATCTAATGGACATACATAGAACATGTGCTCATAATGTAGAAGGTATATTATTTTGAAGCACACACAAAATATTTATAAAAACTGATATACACTACTAGACCACATAGCAAGTCTCCACAAATATCAAAAAAGCAGTATCTTACAGGTCAATTCTCTGACCACAATGTATTATAATTAATAATCAATGTTGAAGAGGTAACTAAAAGCAAAAATAAGAAATAACCATCTCCTCCTAGGTTTGAAAATTTAAAGACACACTTCTAAAGACATGTATGGGTCAAAGAAGGAATCAAAATGGAAATTAGAAAATACTTTGAACCTGTAACAATAATGAAAATAAAAGGTATCAAAACTTATAGATGAAACTAAGCAGTAGTTTGAAGGAAATTATAACCTTAAACTTTTATATAAAAAGAAGAAAAGTTAAAAAAAAAAGTATCCAATCCAGACCAAACAACAAAAAAGAATAAGCCCAAAGAAAGAAAGGAAATTATAAAGTAGCAGAAATCAATGAAATAGAGAATAGATACAACCTTATGCCAACATATTTGAAAACAGGTGAAATGGACAAATCCCTACAGTTACCAAAATGAATTTAAAAAGAAATAAAAAATAAGTTATACTATAATCATTAAAGAAATTAAATCAATAGTTAAAAATCACCCCACAAAGAAAACACCAGCCCCACAGTGTTTTGCAAGTAAGTTCCATCAAACATTAAGTAATAGATAATTCCAATCTTACCTAATCTCAGAGAATCTAATAGCAAATACTCTTTAACTCATTATATGAGAATAACGTAATCCTGACACGAAAACTAGATAAAAATAGCACAAGAGAAACATGGACATGGACAAATATGTAAAATTCACACCTAAGAGGTCAGCGTACCAACACTAGCAATATGTAAAAAATATAATGTATCATAAGCATATCAGAAATGCAGATTTTACTCAAAATTGGGAATTTATAATGTAATTCACCAAGTAAAAAACAATGAGACGGTCGATCGACTTCCCTGGTGGCACAGTGGTTGAGAGTCTGCCTGCCGATGCAGGGGACACGGGTTCGTGCCCCGGTCCGGGAAGATCCCACATGCCGCGGAGCGGCTGGGCCCGTGAGCCATGGCCGCTGAGCCTGCGCGTCTGGAGCCTGTGCTCCGCAACAGGAGAGGCCACAGCAGTGAGAGGTCCGCGTACCGCAAAAAAAACAAAAAAAGAAAAAAAAGAAACAATGAGAGAAAAAATTTATAGTTATCCTTAATGATGTAAACATTTCGTTGATGAAATTCAACAATCATTTATGATAAAGTATCATAGCAAGCCAAAAATAGAAGGAATTTTTTTTGTTATGATAAAGTATATTTCCTAAAAAAACCTGTAACGAACATTCTATCATTTGTTCATCAATAACATAGCTCCCTTTAAAATAAGACACAATATAAAGATGTCTATTGCCATTACTTTTACTCAGAGGTCCTAACTGCAATAGGACAGGAAAAATAAAAGATATAAGAATTAGAAAAATCCACACCATTATTTATATAAGATATAATGCTATACATAGAAGAATCTACAGATAAATTATTAAAGTTACTAAGGTGGTTTATTTTATTTAGCAAGGTTGCTGGAAAAAATCAATATACAAATAATTAACTCCAGATGGATTATAGATTTAAATGAGTAGGAAAAACTTTAAAAATCTTTTAGAAAAAAACTATAGAAGACCATATGATCTTGGCACAGGGACTTTATAAAGACACTAGATTTCATTACAAAATGATTACTAAGCATGAAAATTAAGAGCTTCTGTTCATCAAAAGACATTATTATGGACCGTGAAATGACCATCCACAAACTTAGAAAAGTTATTAGTAACACATATAGTCAATAAAGGATTAATATCCAGAATATACAAAGAACTCCTACAAAGATAAGAAAAAGAGAAACAACCTGATAGAAAAATGAATAAAAATGTTGAGCAGGCAATCCATCAAAGAGCACATTCAAGCAGCCAATTACATATATGAAGAACTGTGCAATATCTTTAGTAAGAAGGGAAATGGAAATTAAAATGCAATGAGATACCGTCACATATTCACTAGATTGGTTGAAATTGCAAAGTATGACAATTCCGAATGTCTGTGAAGATGAAGAGGAACGGGAAGTATCATACTCTGCTGGTAGGAGTGTAAATGGATACAAGCACTTTAGAAAACAATCTGTCATCACCTGGTAAAGCTGAGCATGTTCATACCTTACAAACCAACAATTCCCACACCCGGACATGCATCTTAAATGAAACTGGAGCCACGTATAGGAATTTCCATAGCAGCTTTGCTTGTAACAGCAAAGAACTATAAACAATTCAAATGTCTTAAAAAGAATTGTGGTATAGCCACGGAGTGGAATATTATACAGCCATGAAAACCATCATCAGTTACAACTATATGCAGCAAACCAAATAAACTTAATAATGAATAAAAAGAGCAAGTTGGAAAGAAGACATAGTATCATTCTAGTTATATAAAACTCAAAACCAAGCAAAACTAAATACAGTATTTACAGATATCAAAAATACTTTTAGAAACCTAGGAATAGTAAATACAAAACTTGGGATTATGGTTATCTTTCAGAGAGCGGGTGCAGGGGCCTCTGATGCTTGCTCCAGCTGGGTAGCCCTTGCCAGGAAGCATATGGGTTCAACAACTCCAGGACTTCTGTCTCAGTGGTCACCTCCAGGGCGGGGGCAGGAAGGAGCACCATTTTCTCCCATGAGCTGCAAATCGTCCCCTTAAAAGACTGAGGTAAATGTGACTCCCTCTCTGTACTAGATCGCAGAACACAACAGGAATGATCCTAAAACTCTCCTCTATGAACCGTTTTGCATTTGGCACAGTTCTGCATACCGGGAGAGCAGAGGATTTTTAGATACAATAGGAAAAGCCGCCTGGACTTTCAAACCAATGCCATTGATTTGAAACACGAGGAGCAGCTCCAGAACGCTGATCAAATTTTACGCAGGGAACTTGCCGGTCATTGTTTAGATTTCTGGACCAGAAGAGACAGAAGTCAAGACAAAAAGCCGAGCCGGCAGCCGAGTAGGAACTCTTGTGCATCCTTTGCCCTCCTGGTACTGTTTTTTCCTTTTCCCTTTAACCGCTCCCTTTAGTAATATTTCCTCCTCTCCTTCCCACCACTAAGCATAACCTCATACTGAGTTTTAGAATTGCCTTCAAAGACCATGGTTTCAGAAGATAAAATCTGACAGGTACTTGGTTTTTAAAAAACAAAACAAAATACAATACAAAAGAAAGAGATCAGTGGCAAACTTTCCCTCCAGTTGTATAACTGGTCCCCACCCTATCTTAAAACTGAAGGTTGCAGGCTTCCTAAACTCCTGTGACAAACACCTTCTCCAAGGGAAAGACAAAGAGAATGACAAGGAGATCTAAAGCTGATACATAGGTTTTCCTGGTGACTCTATATGGACAGGACCTTACGTATTAATCTTTTGTATGTATAGAACCATTTATTTCTGACTTGCTTCCTGTTCCACGGGAAGGACAGTTTTCACTTGAGGTTCTTAGAGATCCAAATAAAATTAAGCAGCCTTAGGTGGTGATCAAATGGAGCTTCCTTATGATTTTACAACATGCTATGGTTTAGACTACTGTCATGACTCCTCAAAACCATGGCTTTGCCACAAATGTGCACTGTCCTCAAGGTGGCACAGAAGCCCAACCTAAAGCCTTTTCTGGGGGTTGGGACTGAGCTTCAGGTGCCCAGACAGGGGGCCTG
The DNA here is from genome assembly GCF_059928025.1 of Delphinapterus leucas. Classification (NCBI taxonomy): domain Eukaryota; kingdom Metazoa; phylum Chordata; class Mammalia; order Artiodactyla; family Monodontidae; genus Delphinapterus; species Delphinapterus leucas. Next base: position 166,935,157 of record NC_143130.1, read on the forward strand.
GGGAGGTCTGTGGAGGGCAGGTTGGATGAATCCGTAAGGCTCTCCCCATTACTCATTTCATTTTTTTTCCTTTTTAAAAGTTTGTGATAAAATACACAAACAAAAAATCTTAACCCTTTTGAAGCATACATTTCAGTGGCACTAAACACACTCATAACATTGTGTAGGCATCCCCACCATTCATCTCCAGAACCCTGCATCTCGTAAAATTGTAACTCTGTCCCCATTAAACAATTTACCTCCCCATCCCCTCTCTCCATAGTTACTGGCGACTACCATTCTACGTTCTCTCTCTATGAATCGGACTACTCTAGGTACCTCATATAAGTGGAATCATACAGTATTCGTCTTTGTGAGTGTCTTATTTCACTCAACATAAATGTCCTCAAGGTTCACCCATATTGTAGCATGTATCAGAACTTCCTTCCGTCTTAAGGCTGAATATTCTATTGTGTGTATATATACCACATTTTGCTTGTTTGTTCATCTGCTGATGGACTCTTGAGTTGCTTACACGTTTTAGCTACTGTGTGAATAATGCTGCTATGAACATGGATGTACAAATATCTCTTTGAGAACCTGCTTTCAATTCTTTTGGGTGTATACCCAGGAGTGGAATTGAGGGATCATATGTTAGTTACTATTTTTAATTTTTGGAGGACTGCCATCCTGTTTTCCACAGTGGCTTCACCATTTTACAACCCTACCAACAGTGCTCAAGGGTTCCAATTTTTCCACACCCTTGGCAACACTTGTTATTTCCTGTTTTCTTGACAGTGCCATCCTAATGGGCGTTAAGTGGTATCTCACTGTAGTTTTGATTTGCATTTCCCTAATGATTAGTGATGTTGAGCATTTTTCTATGTGCTTATAGATTACTTGTGTATCTTCTTTGGACATAAGTCTGTTCAAGTCCTTTCCCATTTATGAATAGGGTTGTTTGTTTTTCTAATTATTTATTTATTGAACACCTGTATAATGTTTACTGTGCGCCAGGCATGTAACTGTGTGTTAATCCTAATAACTCATGAGGCAGGTGCTGGTTTTCTCGTGAGAAGCCCAGGTACACCTGGCCCAAGGTCACACAGCTGCAGGCTATAGACCCAGGAAACTTGGTTCCCAAGTTCATGCATGCAATTTCTGGGCTCTCTTGACATACGAAGGATGGCCCTTCCACCAGTTCTCTCTCAATCCTCTGGCAAGCCCTGGACATTTAATTTTTCTCTGCCACCTGAGAGGTCACTTGGGGTCAAAAAGCCTTAAGAGTCGAAAACAAGGTGGCTCAGACCCAGGAGAGTGCTATGGCCTGTACCTGGGAAGCAGCCCATAATTCTATGAATGTAAGAAGTCTTATGCTCCCATTTCCCAAGAATTCCAGAAACAGTTCTTCTTGGACTAGAACTGTTTGTCCCATTCAGTGTATTCTCTGCAAGAAATTTCACTGGAGAAGCAGCAGAAGACACGGGCATAAAACTATGAGACGTGGGAGCAGTTATTTTGAGGAAAATGTGTCTTGAGGACTCTCTGCCCAAGCCAATTTAAAAATAAGCAGGTCTCCGATGTCGAAGGATGGGCCGATCCCTGAGGTTATTGAGTAAAAAGTCAACACTGTAAAGTCAATTATGCTATTGACAGATACTCTTACAAGGAGATTACACATCATAATTATATGCAAAGGAACCCAGCAAATACAAGCTGTGTAATGACCAGCTAATAAAAGTAACACTTCATCTATGTCAATAACAGTTTCAGAGTTAAGACAAACAAACATGGCCTTTGCCACTCAGTGGAGGAAAAAAAAAATCCCTGAAAGACAAATATTTTCACTTAAGGAGAAGTTGCTTAGACTCACACAGAAAACCTGTCACACAAAGCAGGGTAGGAAGCAGGTCTTCAGGGGGTGCTAATGACTTTCTGGCCCTCCTGCCAGCCCCAGCTGAACTGATGGGGACAGCAACCCCTGTAAACATGTGAACACCCCCAGGGACCCTTGGTCACTGCCACGTGGTCTGGCGGACGACGTTTGCTGTTGTTCTATTCTCTGCTGGACTGTTTTCCCTATACCCTTAGTTGAATTTAGGTTCAACTGACAAATGGCCAAATTTAAAACAATTGCAATTGCAATGAATGTGAAAAAGCACAACAAGATCCCCCCCTCCCCTCCAAACACTTCTTAATGGGTTTTACACAGTCTCCCACAAATACCCACTTAGCTATGTTTATATTCATTTTTCCTGAAAGTGTCGCACTGCCTCCTATTTGGGCCATAAAGAGGGCAAAGGTATTATAAGCAAGGGTCCCTGATCTTCCAGAGCCTGCGACATTCCTCTCCCTAACGTCTCTTAAACTGAGGTGGAAAGTGCAGACTTGGTATTTGGATAATGGACTGCTAATGCACAATGGTTTTCTTTATCTCTATTTATGCAAATGGGAACTTGTCTAGTTTCTGCGAACTGCGGTTGTACATTTCACTGAAATGATTCTGCTTAAACCTCCTGTGACGTTGAGGAAGGTCACTCTTCGACTATGAGCGCTTTTGCAGGGGGACAGACGTTATGAGCTATTGTCACTCAGCCCCAACCCCAGACTACTGTACTGTTTCGTGGGCTGGGGCAAGCCACATTTCTGCAGCACTCCTGGCTCTGCCTTCAAGAGACTGGGAAGGGGGTGGAGGAAGAGGGGACACGCTCCTTCCTGTGTGCTTCCTGTCCCTGTGTCACCCCAGCAATGCCTCTTCCCCTCTGCAGCGCCAGTTCATTCCTACAGTAGCCGCTGAATGCAGTTTGTGATTCTTCCAATACTGGAGACCCAACTTCTTCACGTTCCCTGACAGGTACGTGCCCTAGCAGGAGCTTTCTCCTTAGAGATACCTCTGGTCCTTCCACGGGTCCCTCCTCTGAGCTCAGAGATTCCAGCCCAGCTCAGTGGTACCTCCTAAGAGGTCTGGATCCCAGCCCCAGCCCCTCCTCTGAGGTCTGAGGTCCAGCTTTGAGAGGCAGTCATTCCAACCTCACCCGAGAGGATGTGGCTACTTCCTACAACTGTTTCCTCCGTGATACCCTGAGTCCTCTGTTACCCTTCCAGTTGCCTGGTTAATAACTTTCTACCTGGCTAACGGTTCTTTATTTCGAAGTCTCTCTATTCGAGTACCTAGTGTGGCTTCTGTCTCCCAACTGGATCTGACTGACACATAGGTCTAGCCCTGAACCTGTCTGTGGCCTTTTACCGTGGAAGGAGCCTAGGTGAGGCACTGGCTGGACTGGATGAGTAGCAACTCTTTTACCAGAAAGAAGACATCATTGTTTTGCTGTAGTGCTATGTTATCTTCTAACCAGAACATAACCAGTTAAAAAAAAATTATATTTTACATAATGCTTCTAGAGGCTAATCAGTAAATTTCTGCAATTATATATGCCATGAGGGTAATAATTAAAATTAGGAATTAAAATTAGGAGCAGCTCCTGCTGAAGGCCAGCCCGGTCTCAGGCCTCCCTTCGCTCTGCCTGGCTCTTCCCTTCTCTGGGGGAATGGCTGGAGCCACATGGAGAGCTTCGTTTGCTTTCAAAGGCACTGAAAAGATGCTGAAGACGACAAACTGAAAGTCTGTACCTAGCATCCGCTCAGAAAAGTAGATTGTTACTCCCCGTAAGAATAGTCTACGGTCTCAAAGTCTTCTCAACCAAAAAGGCAAACTAGGAGGTTAGGCAGAAACAATTTTAAGAAAGAACAGAAAACAGAATGTCTCTCTCATAATGTGAGGCCAAGGCATGGATATATTGGCTTCATGGAAGAGGCTTACCATTTATGAATTCAATTACTGATCTCAGGATATCTAAGAAAAATATGGGAGAAGTACAAGAAAAAGAACCTTCCCATACACTTTTGGAAAGTATCACCATGTCTGGTTAACAGAAATGATAAGTGGTTTTTATCATTCTATGACTATTCTAATTCCTACCAACTTTCCTCCTTAGCAGGTTCCAAATGCCAGCGCCTGCCCTGAAGATTAAGGACTTCCATCCTGTCAAAAGTAGTTGGTTTGCTGGGAGGATTAAAAGACACAAGTGAGTGGAGAATCTCCACATGGTTGATTCACATCAGGGAGCTCGACCTTATGTGTCCCTCAGGGCCCAGTTAACAGACTTCCTGGGATGGTTTCCTTTGGGACATGAAACACTATGAAAGCAAAATCGCCATTAGGTGTGAACTTGATCCAAAAGTGCAGGAAAGAAGCTAGAAGGTGATGCTGTGAAGGGATGCAGCTCAGCATGGCAGGCCTTTTCTAAACAAGTAGCTGTGCAACATGCAATGAGACATCAGCCAAGTGAGTGAGACCCAGCTCCTGTCCTCAGCAAGCAAACCACAGAGGACAGAGGGACACACACACATAGGGTCACTCATCAAAGGGTCACAACCAAAGCATGGGCTTATGGGTTCCAAGAAAAGAGAAATTAATCTGATGTTGGCTCAGAGGCCTGCGCAGAAAAGCTCTGTGAAGGAACCATTTTTGTGATGGGCCATGAAGGATATGCTGCCTTGTATATGGAGTCTGAGGGGAATCGACAGAGAGGAAACTGTATGAATAAGATGGGCAAACACTGGATGTATGTGGAGAACAAATTTGGCTCAAGGAGATGGGAGGACCAGGGGGACATCAGGGTGATGTGGTGGGAGCCAAGGAGGATGCTTTTGCAGACAGCTGGAGAGGCACATTTTAGGAAATCAGTCTGGCGATGGTTGATGGATGGGCGAGGGTGGGCAGAGAAGCAGCAAGGAATAGGAGGAAGGCATTCAAACTGGTGCGTGTGAGGCTTCCAAGCTAGCGACAGACCCTACTCTGGGGCTGGCAGAGGAGGTGAGAAGGATGGAGGAAAGAAATTTCCCAAGGAAGAGTTCATGTGGTTTGGCAACTGACTGGATTCTCAGAAGCAGGGGACTGATGCCACCTGGTATTTATACATCACTTACCAAAGCACTTTTCACACATAATTTTTTGCATGTTTCATTGCAACCCTTCCCAGGACTAGAGGATTTTGTGGATGAGGGAACTGAGGCCCAGAGAGGTCAGACATCCACCCAAAGTCAAAGGACTGGGAAGTGACAGGGCTAAGTCTAGAGGTCGACCAGCTAGCCTAGAATCTAATGACTAACTTGCCCACCATTTCCTTCTGTTCACCTTACCCCACCTTTTTAGAATAAAGCAACTTAGTTTCATCTGTCTTCATTTAATCTGCAAAGAGACCAGGATAATTTGATGGCCCAAGAAGGAGAAGTTGGCACTTGGATTGGGGTCCCTGGGAGCTACTTTAACTTTTTCGAACACCCGTATTATTTCTGTCTTTACTACTTGAGGCTGGTCTTCTCCAACCCCTCGAGTAGCCCCGTGGGACACACAATGTCCTTCCCACTCCTCAGGTGGGCTTTGCCCAGCAAGCGTCTCCCTTACCTCACGGCTGCTGTCATTCCAATGGGAGTGATTGGCAACGGCCGGACTCCGGGAAACAGGCCTCGGCTCAGAACCCGCGTTCCGTTTTGTATCACTCCTGGAGGAACTGAAAGAGCAAAAAGGGAAAAGACACCACACATGAATCCAACTGTGAAGATTTCTGCTCTGAGTCAGAAATTTTGGATACACCAGAGAACGAGAGAGAGAGAGAGAGAGAGAGAGAGAGAGAGAGAAAGAGAGAAGGGAGAAAGAGAGAAGGGAGAAAAAGAGAAGGGAGAAAGAGATAGTCATAGGTACATAGAGCAAGCAGAGACAGAGAAACACACACAGACACACACACACACACAGGCCACACACACACACACACACACACACGGAGATAGATACAGAAAAAAATACCATGAGAGCGAGACAGAAAGAGAGAAAGATACCACACCTCAAGAAAGGGATCTAGTCAGCCAAGTCAGACCAATAGCTTATTATTGATGCCTTGGTGGGGGAAAAAAAAAAAAGATGAGTTTTAAAAAGTGGGCTTCAAATATTATTTTCTTGCATTTATTAAATATAATCTTTTATCTCTAATCAGACCCTAAAAAGATCTTAAGAACCTGACACCACCTGACAGCAGATGACCAAACAAAAGCATTTCCTCATGCTTCGCTGTTCATGGTCAGAACTGGGAACATCTTTCTAAGCGTCCTTAATCCAACAAGGGAAAAAGACAGCCAAGAGAACAGCAGAGCTGATTTTACAAACTACTCAGCACCTCAGCGCTCACAACATCATCTCATCATCTCATAATCCTCACAACCGTCTCTGCTGGGAGTGAAGGGCCGTCAGTGGCGTGGATCTGGCTCCTGCCTCAGAATCACACAGCCCGCTCTGGAGGGCCGCCTTCCTCGTTCCCAGAAGCTTCCTCTAAGCAAATCTCCTGAGAGCTCTCTCATCATCCCATGGTCTCCTATACACACTCATCCCTGGATTAATCGTAAGCCAACCTTTCACGCCAGTGACCATCAGATACTGCCCATGCTGCATATAAACTCACGGTGGCCTTACATGAATCTGAGGATGTGCAGAAGACGGGAACCATAGGAAATCCCTGATATTCGATCTTTTTTGACCTCCCAAACAGCAGTTTCTTCTGGTTCAAGCTAATATTCTTACTGCACCATCAACACTCCTCCATGTGTGTGTATATGGGGCCAGGCATGCATCCTGTGTGAGCGCACTGACACCAGGGTTTTAATCTTAGTTCTTCTGGTAGGACTTCAGGCAAGCTCACGGAATCTCTGTGTCCCTCTTTGAACGGTGTTCTCTAAGACCCCTTCCGCTGCCAGCATCCGAAAGAGTCCCCAGAGCTCTGGCTGTGTTCATGCAGCCCCTGGCACAGTCTCATCCGGGGGCAAGGTGGACAAATTGTGCTTTCTCAAACAAACACCTTACCAAAAAGACTCTAGAAAATCATACCTTCAAAAATAAAAGCCACTCTGCATATTAAGTTTTTAAAGCTGATATTATTTGTGTAGAATAACTACTTTTCCCAAAATACACAGCATATACTTTTTACTCCTATCATTTTCAGGTCTCTAAAAGCACATTTACTTAAATATTCTGAACCTTCAGTCAGGTCTTTCACGTAGGATGAATGTCCACTCTGGAATATGGGATTAAGTTATAGACCGATTCCTTGGGCATTCTGTAGCTCCTGCTAATATTTTTTTGCCATTTCTCATCCAGGTTTGTGTAAGGCCCTAGTTACTAGGTTTTATAAAAGGTGGGATGGGAGACAAAATTGAAACCAGTGCCTGAAGTCAGTACTACTAGTGCAGTCAGGGTTCCAGAATCCCGTCTCTTCCCATATTTAATTATGAAGGTAGTCTGAACTAGATCAGGAATTCCTACCCATCCCGTACTATCAGCCTGATTTCAGATCATCTGAGGCAGGGGACTCACCAGGTATCTTAAAAGCATGAAACCTGTTATGATGTGATATTGCAGCTAATTATCATAGTTTGCCCAGTTGATGAGTTTTCTAGAACTCTAGAAGAGTGTCTAGAATTTATATTTACCTGAATTATTCCTATAAAACTACAAGACAGTGCGGTATTGGTGTAAGTGCAGAAATATAGATCAATGGAACAAAATAGAGTCCAGAAACAGACTCATGTGTGTGGTCAACTGATTTTTTGACAAAAAATATGCAGACAACACAATGGGGGAAAAGAGAGAACAATCAGAGATCCATTTGGAAAAAAATGAACCTCGGTCCTAACCTCGTACCCTTAGGAAAATTAATTAGAAATGGATCATAGACCTAAACGTAAGCACTAAAACTACGCAACTTCTAGAAGAAAATACCAATAGCTTCTGTGGACAGACATATGTAAAAACCAGTAGAACTATGCAGTTTGTAGACAGATGCTTCAGGCTGCTTGAAAAGAGAGGTGTTTTTGGTTTGTCTCTGTTTTGGGGATCGTGGGAAAGGGTTTTTCAATTATTTTCTGTAGGGTACTCTCCTCAAAATGGTCAGATGACCACAGGTTCAGTTTAATTCTGATAATACTATTTAATATACCAGTCACTAGGGATCTCATCTAGAACAGCAAGCAAATCTCATAGAATGGTACCCCCCCCAAAAAACTTAAATATTTAAAATTTATACCATGGTTATAATTCTCACCAGTAAAAATTATTACAGTCCCATATACAGATCGTATCAATTAATGGATTAAACTACCAACTACCTGCCAGTGTATGAGACGAAGGAGACACAGGGTCCCCACAGTTAAGTGGGACAGACAGAAAACTGAAGAGGCAATGAAAATATACTATGGCGAGTGCTAGGGCAGGGGGCCTACAGGCATGAAAGATGGAAACACCAAACCCCAAAAAAAAGCTATCTGGGAAGCCTTCCTGTAGGAAGTGCCGTCGAAGTTGGGATTCAAAGGCACAAACCAGGCCTAGAAGTGATAAAAATCACAATGTGCACATGAACTAAAAAGTAATTTTGATAAAGCACATAATCCGAGCAGGAATGAGATGCCTTTGGACTTCATCCCATGAATATTGGGAAAACCATTAAAGGGTTTTGAGCAAGGAAGTGGTCTGCAGCATAGTGGCTGAGAGCCAGACTCTGGTGTTTCCCATTCGTGTCCTTTACTGCCTGTGTCCCCTGACAAGCTACTTAAGTAAGAAGGAGACAAATGGTATTTATCAGAGTATTTAGAGATTAACTGAATCAATACAGGCATTGCTATTTTGAAAATACACGTTAGTCATCAATCCCCTCCATCATCAACATCAACATGCTCAACATTCCCAGAGCAATCCTGGGGTGGCCTGTGCTGTCTCCAGTCCAGGTAAGAAGAAAGCCCATAAGAATGGGTAAAGACAAAACCAGACCGTATTGGAAGACCTTGACCATCTTTCTGGTCACAGACTTAGCCGGAAGAGCAACCACTGCTCTCACGGTGCTTCCGTTCTCCTTGAACAAATCATGTCAGAGTCACCATTTTGGCAAAAACACCGGAACCACCTAAAATCCTGGGACAAAGACTAGGGAGCCCTGGAAAGTGAAGAGGGCGGATGAGACTCATGGAGCATGCATTCCCCTGGCCTCTAGTACGGCCACAGAATCACCTGCCAGTCAAAGGAGAAATGCAGCCCCACTTTTTCTTTTGCCCAGAGTCCTCTGCCCAAGTGCCTAGAACCTCTAAGCACCAGGGGCGCACCTGGCGTGAAAGGAAACAGAGAAAGGAAGCCAGCCCTCACTGAGCACCTACTGGAGACTGGGTTCTTTTGACCCTCTTGTCTCATTTAAGCTTCAGGGAAGAAGCCTCCTGCATGGTTACAAGTCATGGGGCCACATGGCCTCCACTCAAAGTCTTGCCCCACCGCTAGCTCTGTGGCTTTGGGCAAGTGCCTTACCCTTTCTGTGCCTCAGTTTCCTCACCTGTGAAGTAGGCATAAACATACCTCAGAGGATCATTTTGAAGATTAAACAAGACAAAGTACACAAATTGCTAGCTCAGTGGCTGGCCCATTATATAAGCTCATCATCACCGTCATCACCATGTTCATCCTTCCACCATCCCATCTCACCGCAACGGCATCTTCTTACTAATTATCTCTGAGGCACAGGACCTAACGGGGTCAGGACATGGGGAAATTCTTTCAGCCTATTATGCTTTTTGTAGCTCTCCCTAACTCTGCACTCACCCCTGAAAACATCTTCCTGGTTAATGAACTGTATTCACTTCAAAGACAATCTCACGGACGGAGCTATCCCTCAGCATTAAAAAGTTTTCCCTGAGCTATTTTCTAAAACTCGCAAGACTTTTGGTGTGCAGACTAGGCTCTTCTTCTGAATCCTGGAGCTCCTTCTCAAATGAGCTGCCACTGAACGCTGCCTCGGCCAAACCCGGCGTTTCTCAGTCCTCAGCACTGGCAGTGCGCCTCACGTGCGGCGGGCGGGTGTGCCCCTCTCTGCTCACAGGCTGCCAGGAGCCCGGCTGTGACACTTAACTGTCCTCCCATCTTTTCTCCTTTCTGTCTCCATCCCCAAGTGTCAAGAATGTGGCTTCTGAAAGATGAATCACAGCCAGTCTAAAATGTCTGAGAAAGGTATTCTGAGGTCCCTATTGCATGGCTTTTTTGACTCTGGGATCTGGTGGAACCCGAGTCCACCGCTCCTCAGTCCTTCTCCTATCAGCAGGTCGACTTCCTTTCATTTCCTTTGCATTTCCCTCAATGTATTTCAAAGCACGTAAACCCCAGTGCACCCCACCCAATGTGCTGAAATTATACCTAGGCTCCAGCTAGAGAAGAGATGCCATAAGAAACTGGACATTCAAAATCAACCTTAAACTCAGATTTGTGGCTCTCACTAAATCAACTATACTCCAACAAAAATTTAAAAAAAAAAAAAAAAAGCATAGGCCTCTAGCATCATCCCTTTCTGTTAGATCAGTTAAATATTTGGTTCTTCACAGGGAACTCTGCCCAATACTCTGTAATAACCTAAATGGGAAAAGAATTAGAAAAAGAATAGACACATGTACATGTACAACTGAACCACTTTGCTGTACACCTGAAACTAGCACAACATTGTTAATCAACCTACTCCAATATAAAATAAAATTTTTTTAAAGTGGCTTTTATAGGAGAGAAGACATACATCTGAGACTCTCAAATCCTGGGATGAGGTGCTAAGGACATCAGCACCAGGGCTCCCAGCTGATCGACCACTTTACATTAAGTTATACAGTGACCCTAAACTTTCTTACTTTAACCAGCAAGAAAGCAACACACGCAACACACACACACACACACACACACACACACAGAGTCCAATCAAGCAGCACCGCTCACTGTGATCTAAATGTGATCGTCTCCAGAACCTAAAAAAAAAAAGTTGAAGGCACAAGAGAAACCTTCCTGCAGCTCCGCCCCCCTCAGCTCCGCCCCATCCTGGCTTCCCCAGCTTCCCTCCTGATGCTCAGTTTCCTTGATTTTCACAGCTTGTGAAAGTAACCCCTGCACTCCTGCTGCCGCCTTTGGAGAGCAGCCCTGGCTAAGCTACCAGAGGCCATAAGCTGAGCAGCAGGTGATTCCGATAATCCTTCCCTTTCCTAAAATTGGCCTTTCCACCTGCTTCCTTGGAAAGATGCTGGGGAGGGGGCTGAGAGAGGGGAGCCTGCTTCCTGGTTGCCCTTCTTCGCTGGTGGCTGGTGCATCCATACACAGCCTAGTTCTGGGGAGGCGGATGCAGAACTCCGCCTCCCCCCTCCGTCCCATTTTGTTGTTTTGTTTATTACCTAGAGTTCCTCTCTGGAACATTCCAACCAGGGATCATGCAAGCCTTTGAAGATGAGTAATGGTGATCTGACTTCTCTGGACTTAATAACAATTCCTCCACTGGGGTTAAAGATGACTCACAGGGCTTGTCGAAGGGGAACTGCAAAGCAGGTATTTAAGTAGACTCTAGAAGTGGAATTAGTCTACACAGACACTTTTTACCGGGGGGTGGGGGGGTAGGTGGATGGACTTGACCAGAAGCATAATCCAAAGTTAAGAGATAAGGAGGAAGCAGTGTCCTGCTTGGATTTTTCTGGAAGTAGTGTTTTACAGAGCACCTGAGACACGATGGCACACGTTGTAGAATGTTCCCCATACTGCAATCTGGGAAAGTCTGAGAAAGATAACACTACCGCTGGTGCTACCAGAGGAGACAAAATGCTGTGGCCTGAGGTTTTGATTAGATGTGCACTGCTGCCTCACAGAAAGAGAAGCATCAGAGCACAGGGAGGGGCTGAGGGGACCCACAGGGGGTCCAGCTCAAGCAACACATAGTGCAGTGAGCACCCTTGGGGCAGGTTCGGGTTCCCCCAAGATGAGCGTCTTGGCTGGCTGGGGTTCTCATCAACTTCTGGAGAAGTTTCCTTTCTATGAACTACTCAGCTCAGAGCCAGACGGAGGCCAGTGTGCACCGAGCTAAGCTGTGCAGACGCCGAGCAGGGAGGATGAGCGGAAAAGACCTAAGTGGCTGCCGTCTGGTGACCTGAAGTGAGCTGGCTACGAAGGGCAATGACAAAGGAAAAGGCTTTCAAACCATCCAGGACAGCCTCCGACGGCTGGGAGTGCCAGTGGCAGACAGACTAGGTTGGTGGCCGGTGGCCGCCAGTCGAAGAGGGGCATCACACAGCCTGGGAGGTGAAAACAAGGGGCTATAAATAGCAGCACACAAGGAAGCTCTATAAACAGAGCCCAGCCACGGAGCAACACGGGGGAGAACACAGGCAGACTCCATGCAGACAGGAATCCACGCTCCCCACGCGTGGGCAGTGGCAGGACCCCCGAACCTGGGTGATGTACATACACATCCTCACCGGGACACATGCACACAAACACCCCTCGGTAGGCTGCCCACACTCCATCACTGCCTGGGTGTCTGCTGCCTTTGGACCTTTTGGTCGAGGGGTCACCTCTCACTTTTTCCAGGCTTTGCACAAAGCCAGCAGTGTAGGGCACGGTGGCTTCACCACCGTATGTATGGAATGCGTCTCCCTTCAGGAGGCGAGGTACTGCATCACTTCCCAGGACAAGAAACATCAGGCAGGGAGGGGAAGGGAGAGTGAGGCAAAGAAGAGCTAAGTGAAAAGAGAGGCCTGGCGTCGGAGACACAAACCTTGGACTGCGTTTCTCAGAAGGCTGAGGAGGGACCCCCTGGCTCCCCCAAGTGCCTGGAGCGGACGCTCAACGGACACTCACTTCCTTCCGATGGTACTGGTCCAATTTTGGGGGGCTTTACATCTGGCCCACTGAGTATGCCCTAGCTTGGCCTCATGGGGATTTTACAAGGCTTGGGGTCAGACAGGAAGGTGAATATAAAGGTGATGTTCTACCCTCTGCCCAGTCCTTAAATTTACTTCTCTGCTGCTCCTGCCAATGTGTCTCCTTCCACGACTTTTATGGGCTTCCTGGTTCCTTCCTTCCAGGACCCTGGGACCCCCTCTTGGCGGGGGCCTTCACGAAGGCTACAGCCAGGTTTCTCACAGTGGTGACAGCGCGGTAGGAAAGCCTCTACAGCTTCAAGACATGAACGCGCTTTGAAAACTCAAATTCAGCATTTCAATGTAAATAAGACTATGGATACCTTGAAAAAAATAATTATTACAGTTTGTGTTACAGTAAGGGAGAGAAGAAGTTCATTTAGCCATGAGAACATTAAAACAATTAACTTCTCAGCTAATCAGGATCAACCCTTTTCCTCTTCTATCTGTGGTCAAGAATCTAGTGATAATGGATTTTTATAAAGCTGCTGTTAATGACCAATCCCTTTGCCTTTTCCTGGTTAACTCCAGTTCCAGTTCATCAGGTTATTTCTTTTTTCTTTTTTTTTTTTTTGCGGTATGCGGGCCTCTCACTGTTGTGGCCTCTCCTGTTGTGGAGCACAGGGTCCGGACGCGCAGGCTCAGCAGCCATGGCTCACGGGCCCAGCCACTCCGCGGCATGTGGGATCTTCCCGGCCCGGGGCACGAACCCGTGTCCCCTGCATCGGCAGGCGGACTCTCAACCACTGCGCCACCAGGGAAGCCCCAAGTTATTTCTTTAAACCAATGATCACTGCGGGCGGCGGCTGGGTGCAAAGGAAGGTGCCTGAACCTTACACAGCTCTGATAAAATCAGTACGCTTGCCTCATGATGAATTACGCAACTCGATTTCAGAAACCATTTCAGACCGTAACTGAATTACAGTCTGGTCTATACTCTTCCTGCAAGAGTCATCTGAGAACAGAGGGTTTTTTGTTTTTTTTTTTTTCTGATTTTGTTTTTTTCATTTCCTTGTAACTTCAAACATCATTTGAAACCCACGCTACAGGTTAGCCGCTAGTTACAGGACTGCACCGGGACATATCTGCTTACGGTGGTGTTTCCTTCTCGGAGGTGTGGGCAGCCGTTATGTCAACTGCCGGCAAGCTGAGTTTAGCAAAGAGAGAATGAGAATTCTGTGCCTTCAGGATCAGGTAATGGCAGCCCGCGGCACAGGGATGAGTCTCTCCCGAGAATGCCTGGCTGCATCTCTTGGGTCCTTTAAAGAATGGACGAGGTAAGGAAGGAGCCAAGTTTCCTAAAGCTGTTGGAAGGCTGTGACGAGTAGAAGGCTAGGAGGGATGGTCTGGAACTCTGCATCAAAAGACACCTGGGTAGGGTCTGGGAACAGATGTTCTCCTGTGGGAAACCCTATCAGCTCCAGAAGCGGGGGATTCCCTTTGCTCAGGAGGCCATGCAGCGCTCAGAATGAGGCAGGTGGGCGCCAGCCCTGGTGGGCGTCACGGCGGGGTGTGCCGCTTCACGCCGCCGTCTCCACGCCGTGAGTTTCATGCACAGGAGGCGGCGATGCAATTGTCCTGCCAGTGAGCTGAGCGGCCCGTGGTGGCTATCTGCTCAACAGGCTTCTGGTGGGGGGTGGAATGTGCCAGAGAAACTACCCTCAAGTTGGGAGGAGGAGGGGACAGATGTCTGCGTTTGGGTCATTTGTCATCACTTGGGAAGGAGACCTTTCTAACAATGTTGTAGCTCCAGAGGTGGGGAGAAACATCCGATGGTGGAGAGAAGAGAAGTTCAAGTTAGGAAAAGAGTTGTCTCAAGCTTGACATTGCTCAAGGGCCAACAGAAGATGAAGATAGGAGCCCTGCTTCGCTAAACCAGCCCTGCCCTTCTGTCTGTGGCACCCTGGAAAGCTGGTGGGGAAGACGCAGGGCGGGGGGCACCACAGTGTTTCCATTTTAAGGCTGTTCCAAACTCCTGCATCCTTGCCTCGCCAGATTTTCCTCTCCTCTCTCTTAAATGGTAGCCTGTTATTAATGAGGTCCCCAAGGGGAGAGGAATGTCTAAAAACGGACACTGCTGAGTTCCATGACTGTCAGGCTGGCCCCCTGTAGCCTCTTCTAGCAGAAACTACAAACTCACAGGAACAATTCCTGCAGGACAAAGGGTCTCTCCTCTGGGACTCATTACAGGGTCCACTTCCCTGCCCCCAAGTCTTAAGCCCTGAAATTATATTAGAACTTTCTCATCTTGGAAACACACCTATGCATTCATTCATACATATGCGTAGCTGCATCTTTATGCGCACATGTATGTAATCATGCACTGAGGTAGTTTAAAGTGATTCTATAAGGGAAGGTTGGCTTGAGCATTAGTTCTTCCTATGGCCTGGTATATAAAGGAGAAGGTTAAGTTCACAAACTATGGTGCTGTAGGCTATAGAAATATCTACTCACAACCTGCTTGTATCTCAGGGGGAGTATTCAAAAGCATCATGGCACTGGCAGCATCAATGTCAGGATCTGGAAAAATCAACCAATAAACAACATTATTTACAACGGGGCTGGTGTGTGTGGGTGTTTTTCCCCCTGCACGTTACAGTTTATGAATGCAACAGAGAAAAAAAATTCCAGGATCTAGAGGAGCTATCCCAAAGGTGACTTTTCTTCCCATTTGGATTTGCAAGGAAGAATGTTATTCTAGAATGAGATTTAAGGGGCATGTTAGCAAGTTTTTCAGATAAAGCACGGGTTTTTTTTCGCAGTTTGCTAATTTCATAATTTGCACTGTATGTTCCTGATAAGTTGCTGATCTTTTCACCCGCACAGCTTTGTCCCCGGGGGTGGAGGAGAGGAGAGTGGGGTGACAATAGAAAGTTCAGCCACCGGAATCTTTAATGAACCAGGGACGCTCACAGCACCAAGAAAAGAAAGCACTAAATACACCTGCATCTAGTGAGATACAAACAAGATATTCGGTCATTTCCATTTGTCAGCAGAATGTAAACTGTATTTTATGAGGTTGTCGCAGCAGTGGTGGAGGCGGTGAAGGCATTAAACACACACACACATCAATATAAAGAAAAAAATTAAAGTTCTGATGTTGAGGGGACAACATTTGTTTCCACATCTATTATTGCTTTTAATATGGGACCAAAAAAAACTCATCACTTCATTGCTATCAGTCTTAATAGGTTTCTGAATCCTTTCTGATCCACCGGTTGACAGATGGCAGGTTATATACAGACAGAAAAATATTATCCTTTTATAACTAAATTCATTTTCCTCTGAGAAACAGCAGCTCTGCTGCTATGGAAACGAAAGTCACCATGGCAACAGTAAACAACCCCCAAGAATGGTCACTGAATAGGCTGAAAAGAACATCTGCCCCAGCGCAGCGTCCCAGCTGCCCTGGGGTAAAATTCGCTGAGGCCCAGTGACAGGAGCTGCCGCTTGAGCCCGGTCCAAATAAAGGAAGTCTACATCCAAATGCCTGCCCTTGAAGATTACTACTTCTGCATCCACTAAACCGATGACTAATGACGGGGTGCGGGGTGGCGGGGTCGCACTTGTCAGTTTTCGTATAAATTACATACCAAAAAATTCAATTTACGGCTAATGGCACTTTATCTGGGGTTTTATGTTAGAAAATAACTTTTTTACCGTTTAAAAAAGTACATGTTTCATAACTTTATATGTGCAGTTTAATTCCCGGGGAGTAACGTGATACAGTATAAAGCCCTACCAGTGATTAATAATACGGTTGACTCTGGTTTCAGAAGACAGTGTCTCAAAACAGAAAAAAACCCGAAAAACAAACAAAGGCAAAGGAACTTGACTCTTCAGGTCTTTTTCTATTTTGCCTGCAGGAGGTCCATTACTTACACTTCATAATGGAGTAGAATTTTATTTTAAGAAGTATATTGTAGGAGAAACAGGTAGATTAACTTATTTGACAACTCCTGGGGTGAAACTCCTAAAACAGTCATCGATTCCCACTGATGTTAAAATATATATATTAGTTGAATGATGAACCAAAAAACTTAAAGTTCCACTCAGTGCTCCCAGGGCTGCCGCTGTCCCTGCCCTCTCATGTCCCCACCAGGACAAAGGGCTCGCAGTGTCAGGGTACTGCTGGTACCCCACAAGCCATGGGCAGCAAGCAGCTCCTCGGAGGTGCCATGGTTGTGGGGGCTGAGGCCTTCCTCTCCTAGTCCCTCTTTTTGGAAAGGGCCTTTCCTTTCTCAGGAATGAGAAAACATGCCTGTTTCCCCTCGCCAAGCAAAGGTTCTTTGCCATCTTCAAGAATGCAAGTGCTGCAGGCAACCCAGGTTTGGCCTGGCTGGACGGTCCCCACCTCCCCAGGCCACTCTCATTGGAGTTTTCCTGAGTGACCAGGAGGTTTGATGCGGGCAGAACAAGAGGAAACATAGTTAAGAAGTCTGGAGTCTTTTCCTACTTATTTTGCCTGAAAACTAAAGAAAGTAGTTCCGTACTCTTCAAAAACACATTCGACCTCAGGAGGAAGGTGTAAAGGGCCACAGATAGAAAGATGTAATGAAAGAAGGAAAAAGAAGGGAGAGAAAGAGAACTTTAAAGGGCAAGAGTATTAACATCATTAACATTCACCGAACCTAAGTGGGGCAGCCCCAAGGGCAACATGGGGAATGCTTCAGACCCTCGTAACATCCACCCATGACCCCTACCCCCACCTCACCCAGCCAAGCCAAATAAACATATAATCTAAGTAAAAATAGGATGCTTTAGGACAAGCCCTCCAATCCTTCCTTCCAACCAGATTTGCCATGCCTGAGGCCTCCACAGATAAGAATTCTGTTGCTACCTTGGCACTCCTGCTGGTCTCCAGGCATCTGGGGCAAATGTAACACCCAGTCTTCTCATTATTTCATTCATAATCAATTCCTAAGCCCCACTCTCCATTCTGAATGGGTCAGTTCCTGCTCATGAAGCCCCATGAGCAGAATGGAATGGAGGGCAAGGCACAGGATTCCTCCCTCATGATATCTTGGTAGGTGAATTGGCAAACATGAGAACTGTAAATGGTATGAGAAAACGTGATCATGAGTTTGTGCAGGTGTGTACACCCTGGCACGACAGTGCCAGCCCTTCCCTGGGGGATACAGTGAGTGTCATCCTTGGCGTACGGGTTGATGAGTCTGACAAATTTTATACCAGCGCTACCACCACCATAATCAAGGTAAAGAGGAGAGTGAAGATACAGATTTCCATCACCCCGAAGTTTCCTCGTGCCCCTTTGCTGTCATCCCTACCCTTGCTCTGGGCAACTACTGATTCGCTTTGTGTTATTCATCCAGGCTGTGATGTCAGCAGTTCATTCCTATTACCGTTACTGTCAAGTAGTACCCCATTGTATGGATACACTACCATTTGTTTATCCATCTACCCGTAGATGGACATTTGGGTTGATTCCAGTTTGGGAACTTGCAGAAAAAGCTGCTGTGAGCTTTTCTACCAGTCTTCTGAGAACAGCTTTTCATTCCCTTGGGTAACCGCTGGTAAGTGTACGTTTAACTTTACAGAGGATTGATTCTCTTTTCCAAAGAGGCTGTACCACGTATGAGTTCCAGTTGCTCCACATTTTTGTCAATCTTTTAAAACTTGAGCCTTTCTAGATGTGTCGTGGTATTTCCTCGTGGTTTTAACTTGTATTTCCCTACTGACAAACGATGTTGAACATCTTTTCATGTGCATAACGGCCATGTGTAGATCTTCTTTTGTGGAAAACCTGTTCAAGTTTGTGCCTGTTTTTTCATTGGGTTGTTAAATTTCTTACGACTGAATTGTAAGGTTTCTTTAAACATTCTAGATAGAAGTCCTTTGCAAGATATATTTTTCTGAGTCCACGGCCTGTCTGTTTAGCTTCTTAATAGTGTCTTTTAATAAGGAGAAGTTTGAAATTTTTGTAAAATCCAATTTATCCATTTCTTTTATAGCTCAATGCTTTTTGTGTCCCAACTAAGAAATCTCTGCCTTACCCCAAAACTGCACAGAATTGTCTCCTGAGTGGCATCTTTTTGTCTCATTTGTTAGTGTATCAAATATAACATTATCTGGGTTCAATACTCAGATACAGATAAATGAAAATGGAAGTAATCAACCAGACCTCCTTCTTGATCCAGTAAGCTGCTTAAGCACGGATCTTCCAGAACTGTACAGGTCAATGCTAGAAGGGCCAGCTTTGGCTCCAGGTGTGTTGAAGAAACACCAGACAGCCCGAAAGAAGCCTCAATCAGCCATGTTTCTATGTCAAAAAGTCTCTCGGATCCTCTACTAAACATCTGACACACCTTTACACTTGTCACACCCAGGCATCCTGTGCGTGTCTCAGTCTTCAGAGCCAAAAACCACCCATCCCTCCTCTCTAAAGAGATACTACAATATTATTAAAATGTCTAAGATTTTTTCCCTTAAAACAAAAATCAAGAAAGTAATGCATGCCCACTGTGAACAAAAAATATACACTAGGGGGGCTTCCCTGGTGGCGCAGTGGTTGAGAGTCCACCTGCCAATGCAGGGAACATGGATTCGTGCCCCAGTCCAGGAAGATCCCACATGCCGCGGAGCGGCTGGGCCTGTGAGCCATGGCCGCTGAGCCTGTGCGTCCAGAGCCTGTGCTCCGCAACGGGAGAGGCCACAGCGGTGGGAGGCCCGTGTAATGCAAAAAAAAAAAAAAAAAGTGTGTATATATATATATATATATATACTAGGTGGATATAATTTGAGAAATAAATGCCTTCCCCACTCCCAGATTCACATTTTTTTGTACATATGTCCAGAAACTGTCTATACAAATACAGGTGTTTATATATATCCACTGAAATACCAGCACACGTACACTTACACATGCACACATATCTATTCTTTAAAAATTGGTTCATGTGGAAAATACTCTTCTGCAGATAACTTTGTCCCCCTATTTTTCACTTAATGACAGATCTTGGCACACTGTCATATTAGTATACATAAGCCGAAGTTTTTTTGTGGTGACTTTTTCATGCATAAAAACACACCACAGTGTTCGTACCGACATTCCCTCTCCTTTAGACTGCAGACTCTCAGAAGGCAGACACAAAGCGTTTGTAACGGGAAACCTGCACCCAGCACACTGCTTTCTCCCTACAAATCCTGAGCCCCTGAAGACACTGCCTTAGCACAGCAATCCCCTCCTTCTCTCCCGGCCCCCCTCCCCATGAGGACCCAGCATGGCCCCCATCTCTCCCTCCTCTGCCGTGTACAGCTCTTACTTCTCAACCTCTCTCTGGGGCTCACCCCCAGCTGCCACCTTGGTGACGTGTTAGTTTTCATGAGCACACTTTGGGTGTCCCTAAAAGCCTCTCAAGCCCTGTGCTCAGGAGAGAGCTGGCAGTGGTCTGTGTCCTTAGGTACCCAAGGGGCTTTCTGATGGAAGCACATCTTCTTGGTGGGATGCTTTTGACCAAGGATGCTTGTTCTGGAGCTTTTTGGCTGGAGCTGTTTTAGGGGACTGGGCAGCTGTTCTGGAGCCAGGGATGCTTTGCTTCGGAGGCATGGTTGATTCTGACAGATGAAAGGTCCAGGACCAGATTCGGGGAGGAAGAGCTGCATGTTGGCTGCGTCAAATTTTTCCCTGGGCTTAAAAAAAAGGAATTCTATCCCCAAGATGGTTCAATCCAGCTTACCAGCATAAGAAAAGAGGAAGAAGATATTTTGGCCAGGAACTCTTTTTAGGAATGAAGATCCACCTGGCAGAAGCATCCTTTATGTTGTATCTCTGGGGAATGTCGGTAAGGCAGAGGGGGACAGGAGAACAGAGGAGCACAACCCTCTTTATTTTTGGAGGGGGTGGGGGCGTGTTTCACAGCAGTACCGAGTTCAGCGTCCTAATACCAGAGGCCATATCATTTACCACTCGGTTAATTCAGTAAAACATCAAGAGTGCCATCATGGATGCTTAATGACCGTCCTTAAAACCCAGCGAATCTCAAATCCCATATTTAAAAAAATTCCTCCTTTCTCATGCTTCAGTAACAAATGTTACTTCTCCTCTGGCCTGGTTCCCAGCGGCCCATTTCAATTTTCATCTTTAATACAGTTGTCTTATCACATTGCCTCTTCTCTGTACTATGAGACTGAAAAACGGTCACACATCTTAAAGATGTTTTCAAATCCTCTTTCTCCTGAAGGTATATACACAATTATGTTATCCTACAGTGAAATAACAGGTAACAAAGTTTCCAGAACCAATGGTTCAGCTGTTTGGATTTAAGAAAAAAAAAAAAGAAAAGATTGTGCTTCATTTTACCAAAATGTGGAGACAGTTTCTTCTGGGCACCGGGAGGAGGCTTTTCCTTTGTGAGTATCACAGGAAGAGCACAAGGTGAGGCATGAGTATTCTTGGGTTTGAGTCTTGGGGCTGCTGCTGACCAACATGTGACTTTCACTTTGCTGGGTCTGAGTTCATTCCTTTCAAAAGGGTGATGGGTGGCTACAGACACGGGAGAGGCTGAACTGGTTTTAAATCTCATTCCACAGAGTTCCTGGCTCCACCCATAATGCCCCATAATGTCCCCTGACTTTTTCCTCCCTTTCCAGCTCACGGCTGCCAGAACTATGGACTCCAAGGAGTATCTACCAAATGGGGCATCTGCTCCAAGGCCTTTGGAGGCAGTTAACACTCTTAGCAAGGCTGGAAGACTATCCTAGTGTCCCTGGAGTGTGGTGGGCTGTCATTCTGGGCATCTGCTGGGTCCACTTCAGAGCAATCCATGCGGCCTGGCATGGGTATGTTGTGGGTTCTTGGTGTGGCTTCTGTTTATATCCATGCCCCTTCCTCTAGGATCTGGGGTCATAGGGGAGTGAATGCAGAGACCATCTGTTTTAACAAACTAAGAATACAAAAGATGGCCAGAAACCCCTGGTTCAATCCTCACTGCTACAGAAAGGCTGCAAAAATGTGAGTGCCATCCTTAGCATCTCTGAGTTGACCAACCTAACAAAACAGTGATAATGAAACTTTTCCCATAGATAAAGCCTGAGAACAACCAACAATCATAGCTCTCTTAGAAATCACGGTTTCTCTATTTCTCCCTGCTCCCTTTCATATCTGAAATGTTTTACAGGATGATAAAAGGTCTTTATGTAACTGAATAAAAGAGATTCAAGAAGCATTAAAAAAAAGCCAAACAAACACTCGGCCAAAAAATTACTGGACATATGGACACAGTACACATTCAATCAGATGCACACAACAAGGTGCTCATATTCTCTCTGACATTCTTCGCAAGAAAGTGAGCCCTGCTACAAGGGCTCCTCCCTCTCTGCCTTTTCACTGCTGTATCCCCAACACCTAGAACAGTGCCTGGAGCACAGGGGGTGCTAGAAAAATAGATGTTGAACATTTGAATGCACACCTCATCCAATCCAACTGTCTGATGCTCCCAGGGCATAAGCCTCTGGATGTGCAGTGGAATCCCCAGGAAACTCCAGAAAACTAAATGTCAGGCCCCATCCCAGATGACACTGAGTTTTGTAAAAATTTATCAGGGGGTTCTGATGTGTAGGAAAGGGAAAGAGCCTCCTTTAGCAGGGGATTTGAATTCCATCCAAAGAAGCCCATCGAGGATGGCAAGTGCTCCCTAGAAATCCTTTATCATCTATAACTTTCCTAGATCTCTTTGCTTTGAAATATCTTTATCCATTTTCCTGTAACTCTGCATGAGAGTGACATCTGAAAGTATTTAATTAATCCCTGAAAATGGAGGAAAAAAATACGTGGATAACTTTTAGGGCTAAGGGAACAAGAAACAGATGAAAGCAAATACACAAGCAAGAAAAGAAATAAAAATCTCAATAAGGTGTACACTTCCTGGGGCATTCTGAGTAGATACGCATGGTTTCATTATGTACATTCCATATACTCCATGAGTCAGTGGTTCTCAATCAGGGATGATTTTGCACCCCTTCCCTCGTATGGCAATGTTATCTGCCCCTTGTATGGCAACGTCTGGAGGTGGCTTTCATTGTCATGACGGGGTGGGACGGGGAGGATGCTACTGGCACCTAGTGGCAACACTTAACCCAGGGATGCTATCCAGCATTCTACAGTGTCCTGACAGTCCCCCACAACAAAGAATTATTGGATTCAGAATGTGAATAGTGCTGAGGTTGAGAAACTCTGTATTAAGCTTACAAGTACATGTGCTATGGTCAGGAAAAACAGTTCTTCGAGCCAAAGTATCTCAAACAGAATACATCAAAAGTAAACAAATAGACATAAAATTCACTCTGTTGTTGATGTCTCTTTTTCTCCCCTTTTTGCAAAATCCCTAGGTGTCAGTTAATAGAGATGGGATATCTACATTTGTGGCTTTGAAACCACTGAAGTAGGAGTCACACGCTTTGGCTGCTGTTGCAATCGATCAAGACATCTGCACCAGCCGCCTCTGATCTCAAAGGCAACAGAACGGGCT
Organism: Delphinapterus leucas; assembly: GCF_059928025.1. NCBI lineage: Eukaryota > Metazoa > Chordata > Mammalia > Artiodactyla > Monodontidae > Delphinapterus > Delphinapterus leucas. Next base: position 166,958,424 of record NC_143130.1, read on the forward strand.
GGGGCGGGCCGGGGGCGGGTGGCGGTGCTGTCAGATCTACTGAGGTCATTTACCAGGAATATTTTTCCCACCTCCCTTCTGGCTGGAGGTGATTAAGATGGTATTCACCACGGCTACATATCTGCGAGGCTCTCACAGCCAGACGAGGGAAAGTGACACCAATGAGCCCGGTGGACGATCTTCACGATGGATGGGGTTTTAGGGAATAACAGCCTCACACAAAAACTGACTCCAAGTTGTGACTTTTAAAAACTATCTTTAGAGGCTTCCCTGGTGGCGCAGTGGTTGAGAGTCCGCCTGCCGATGCAGGGGACGGGTTCGTGCCCCGGGCCGGGAAGATCCCACATGCCGCGGAGCGGCTGGGCCCGTGAGCCATGGCCGCTGACCCTGCGCATCCGGAGCCTGTGCTCCGCAACGGGAGAGGCCACAACAGTGAGAGGCCCGTGTACCACAAAAAACAAACAAACAAACAAAAACTATCTTTAGGATGAGAGTTGGAGCTAGAGAACACCAAGAGCAGTCCTGCTTCTCCAAAAGATTAAGTCAAACAAACAAATAAACAAAACAACCTCCAAACTCTTGCTACACTGAAGAAATGAATTGAGTTAAAACTAACAATTAAACAAGTTGAAACTAACAGTTGTTTGTTGTCACAAAAGAGAATCTAAATCAGGTCGGGGCGAACTACAGGATGAATAAATTCTGCGTGCATTTTAGGGTTATTAGGCTCCCATTCACACATCTTCTTCCTCAGCTTAAACCCAGTGACTGGTGAGCTCGAAATGAGGGATTTACTGGCTCTGAGGAGTGGCATCATGGTCAACTCTGCAAATCAGGACCACAGTTCTACAAGCCAGCTTCCCAACCAGGGATATCCTTCTAACGCCTGTCAATTGCCCATTGATTACGCTGATTCCATTTCATGCAGAAGGGATTGGAGGGAAAGCATCTGGAAGGTTAAGTGCTGAGCTCAGGGTGCACCCTGGGCTGGGAGTCAGGTGACACGGGCTGTCACCTCTGTAAGTCTCAGACGCCCTGTTTCTAATGTGATGTTAGGGAGGCTGAGCCGCTGGCCCTCTGGGGCCTCGAACTCTCTGCGAGTCACTCACTTTTGCTGCTGCGTCCCTCCCTGCTTGAGAAGTAAAAGCAAGCTCCTCGACACTCCTCAGGCCAGACGCTTCCATCCTTCTGCTTTTCTCTGGAGAACAAGAAACACTTTAACTTTGTTGTGTTCTGAGTCGCTTAATTCTAAAGTCTCCTTTGCTTCTTCAGAGGTCTGCGTTTCATTCCCTACTTTTCCAAGTCAGTGCTTCCAATGAAAGCAATGCCACCACCCTCTCCTGGCTCACTTCAGGTTCACCCCTCTCCTCTCCGCCAAGACACTGTCACACCAACACCTCACATCGGCGCTCTGAATTTTCCCCACGATGAATGTCTGCCTCTTTAATATCTTTGACCAGTTGATGGAAATCTTTCTAGCAGCTGCCTGGGAGCAAAGGGAAAGGAACCACGTGGACCAAGGTGGACAGTACAAAGGGTTCAAAATTCTAGAACTGGAGCATGTGGGCAAAGGTGACAGGAAACCCAGAACGGGTTATGACTTCTGTCCTGTGAGATGTAACCATTACTTAAGAAGCAAGGAGGTCTGGTTTGGTTCTGTTTGGCTTGTTCAACTGTTCTACAGCTGCTTGTCTGCCGGGAGTTTCTAAAAAAAACTCTTTTTAAACTTCTTGTAGGTGAATGAGAAACTACACATTCCTCGGAAGTGCCTTCCCCTTTGCACCTCATTCAGTTGTAGATCTCTGCTTACTGCATGCTCTGACTTTTGCCTCTCTGGGGATGCTGTACATGACAACCATGAGCACAGAAGACATCTGGGGATTCTGTAGAGGGGCTTCTGATGCTGGGAGGGAGGACTGAAGGGGATACATGCTGAAGCCTTTTAGACTCTGGAATTCTTTGCTTTGAAAACCTCGTGTTTGCTCCTGGCTTCTCCAACCAGTGATAGAGCAAAAGCCCACCACCCAGCTGGGACCAGGAAGACAGCCCTGAGTATGGTAGGCTTCCAGGGGCAGGAACGGGAATGGGGGGCTCCCAAAAGAGCCCTGAGAACCGGAAGGCCTGGCCACACTGATGTCTCGGAGGAAGGATGCACCAAGTCCAGAAACCAGAGGCAGAACCAGGATGGGGATCCCTGAGACAGGAGCTAAAGGCCCAGTGGGACAACAGGAGCACCAGAGGGCTGGATGCATAACAGGCGGGAGGTGGCAGGGGAACTCCAGGGCATCTATCTTAGCCGGTTTCTCCCCTCCCCATGCTGCGAGCTTGTCTTCCCCAGCTATCACTTCTTCCCACCTACTGGAAAATCAGCTCCTGCACAGTCCCCACCCTAGAAACCACTTCCACCTCTAGGAAAGGTCACAGGATTTCTGGCAACTCCTGCACAAACTCTTCCACAGCTCCAGCCGTTCTCATGGTGGCCTGGTCCCCACCAGGCATGCAATGCTTGTTGTTGCTGACAATTGAATATTTCCACTTGCACGGCATCTCCAATTAGCTCTGTCTTAAACTGGGTAGATGTGCAAAGCCCCTTTTCCAGAAGCAAAGATTCCATCTCAGAGTGACACTGGCAGGTGTGTTAGTGAAAGTAAATATCACACAGAAGAAGGCTGACATCAGTGGTCCAAGGCACAAAGCGACTGCTTGCCCAGCTTTCAACCGACTTCCTCCCTAATGTTCAAGGGATGAAGAACTGGAGGAAGTTAACTCTAAACACAAGGCTCACTTTGTCTGGGAATGTATGTATTATGCTGACTCGAAAGAATTTCAAAAGGAACAGGGAACCATTGATTTTCCCAGATCTGACAGGCGACTGTCATCAGATAGGACACGTCAGAACTAAACCTTACCCCTCAGGAATTCCCTGGTGGTTCAGTGGTTAGGACTCCGTGCTTTCACTGCCGAGGGGCTGGGTTCAATCACTGGTCGGGGAACTAAGATCCCACAAGCAGTGCGGCGCGGCCAAAAAATAAAATAGAATAGAATAAAATAAAATAAAATAAATAAACCTTGCCCCGTGCTTTCCACATCAAGTCTACCATATTGAATCGCACACACCATCCCATGCAATGCGTTACCATCTGCGTGTTCCTGTGCCATAAACCAGTGGTCCCCAACCTTTTTGGCACCAGGGACGGGTTTCATGGAAGACAATTATTCCACGGACTGGGGGGTGGGGGGATGGTTCAGGAGGTAATGTGAGCGATGGGGGGCGATGGGGGGCGGCACATGAAGCTTTGCTCGCTCGCTCGCCTGCCGCTTACCTCCTGCTGTGCAGCCCGGTTCCTAATAGGCACTGGTCCGTGGCCCGGGGGTTGGGGACCCCTGCCATAAACGATCATTCAGTTGAGTGGAAAAAGGGTTTTCCCATGCTGAAATCAACTTCCTTACCAGAGAGCTGCTCCTCAAGAACCTGGAAGAGGAGACCCCTGCCACTCTGGACCCTAATCTCCACCATCAGGTTAACTCCACAGCTGGGCAACGGTTATGCCCTGGGAGCGATGCCCAGCAATTCCCTTTCTTTTACTTCAAGACAAGTCGGAGGGTGTTCTAAGAACCCATCTGCAGTCAGAGGATGTGGGTAGGGGCGAGGGGAACAAATTAAAAATAAAATAATTCACCTGCTACAGCCCATTGGTTACACCATCCCCAGAGAGGGATTCCCTGGGAGGCTGGAACAGAGCCTGCGGTAAGCAGTGATGGGTGGCTGGACGAATGTGGTGGCGAAGGGCCTTCAGAGGGACACGCAGTCCCCCACCGTGACTCTTTGCGTCTGCACCCCAGGGGCTGAATTCAAGTGCACATCGCAGAATTCTCTCACTTTGGTACAGTGGATTTCCAAATGAACGTTTAGGGTATTCTCTGGGGAGAGGCCTATCTATCCACCAAGGCCAGAGCACTCTCCCTTCCACCGTGCCCTGTGTCCACGGCAACTGAGGGAGGCCAGCCTGCCAGGCCCGGGTGTGTAGGAGTGCTTGCCCTCTTCTGGGGGGGGAGGGTGGAGGGCAGGAGAGCCAGCACCCGGCCCACAACCTCAAGTGAGAAAACTGAGCAGACAAAGCCAACCGACAGGAAGTCAGGCAGTGGGGAGGCGGAGTGAGATTGGGAAGGGCTACCGAGTGTGGCTCAGACACTGGGATCGCAGCACGGGGCAGGCAGACAGCAGACACGCGGATGGGGACAGGGCTGGGCTGCAGGGGGCGGGACAGGTCAGTGGAGGGCAAGCAGAATCACCGCAGGCTCGTGTAACCGTCTATGGTTTTCTTCTAGCTAGTCTGGAGGGCTCCGTCCATCCACAGTGCCCCAGAGCTGGGCAGCTGACCAGGAGTGGGCCAGCAAAGCAGGGACTTCTGCACGCTTTCAGCTCCAAGAAAGGAAATATGTTAGTACTCTTTGGCCACCCTGTTTCCAGATGGAAAGTCATACGAATTTACTACTAAAGCCCAGCTACGTAAATCCTATTTGGGGCATCTTAATAAAAGACGTGAGGGAAGCAAACAGGCTCCCTCCCTGACACACACATACCCACACAACAATCACCGGCTGACACCATCCTGCTTCCACTGGGGAGTGGGTCCTGGGAAACCCGTCTCTTTCTCCCTTAGAGACCTGAGTTTCAGATACAAAGAGGAACCAGAACAGGGGAAGCACATTTCCCATCAAAGACCTTGAAGTCCTTATTCCTGCTTTCGTCTGTACACACCAAACTGAAGACTCCACTCATCACTTGGGAGACTGGAGCGCGTTCTTCACCAGGACTGATGCTGAAAGCTGCCCAACCATCTCCTCCGCTATTTTCCCAAAGTGAATCAGGGCTGCTGATTCTCGCAACAGGATTACTGGTCACTGAGCTCTGTCTGGGCCTCAGTTTTAATGCTTCACCTTTTATACTTTCCGGTCTAATCCTCACCCCCAAATACATTATAAAAAAAAAGATAAAAGCACATCTGTTGCTTGGTATTTTGTGTGTGTGTAGTTCTCTGAAACATGTTTATTCAGAAACAACTTACACTATGAAATATATTGATTGAAAAATAAAAACAAAGCACCAACAAAGCACTTGTTTTCCTTTATCCTACAGGGGAACTTTACCTAATGTCTCTCTCAAAGCTGGCTCCTGGGATGTCCTGCACCTTTTAGGGGTTGCAGAGAAGGTGGATACAATGAGGAGGCTATAATAATGTAATTGTCATTGATTCCATTTTCACTGCATAGTGTCTACTCAATTGCATACATAGAGACTGGCCCCATCCATTCATTACTGAGAACAAAAAATAGCGTGAGGCTGTTAAGAAGTAATTCATTTTAGACACAACTAAATATGGAAATATATGGAAATGTAGATTCAAGATTAAGACTACAAATGAAAGTATCATGGAAATAAAAGGATTAAGTTTTCTACCCAACAAGATTTACATATAACGCTATGCTACTGGGAGAGAAATCCTGAAGGAGATACCAACCAGCTGAGAAGGCTACAGACCCTAAAGGGGTGGAAGATCCCTGCACTCTGAGAGACCATGGGTGGGGAGGGTGGGAATGATTGGCGTGGGTTTAGACTTTAGTCTAACCATGAAGCAATGAGCTGATCTTCTGGTGGGAAAATGGTTCTAAAGACAACCTCCACAGAAGTTTCCAGAACAATTTTTGGGAATGTCTTCATCCCTGGAACAAGTATTTTGCCTTGAGTCTACTTTGAAGGACATTCTTTTTTTGGATGTGCTTGAAAAAAAATAATTGAGTTCCTTACTTCCCAGCCACATAGCGTACATGAGTAAAACAACCAGCACGTGAAAACACTAAGTAAATATACTGTGGAATAAAGTAGACCAAGTGCTGAGGGCAAGAGCTTGGTTAGGGAAGCATGCTTTTAAAGGAGGTGAGTTCAGGCCAGAGCTGATTTCCTTTTGCAGATGCTATGTATTCATTCCAGAACTATAAATGCTACGCCAAGAAAGGTTTTCAGCTTGTGTCTGGGGCACACTTGTTTTCGGAAAAACCAAGAGAGAGGACGGTCATCAGACAATATGATGAACAGACCCAGGTAGACTCTGAAGGTAAAGTGGACAAAAAAGTGACAGTGTGGGTGGGGTAAGGTCTGTTCCCACTGGGGCTGCGTAAGGGCAAAACCATATGGAGAGGGCTTTGCAGGCCAGCCCAGCAAGCAGGTGGATCAGGTGACTTCATGACAGCAACTGCATTCCTTCTCTTACCGTGAAAGGTACATTTCATCTTTCAAAAGGAAAAAAATGTTACAGCAAGTATTATATGAGCAAAACCAAACAAAGAACACTGGAAAACAGAGAAGGGAAAACCAGAGCAACTGCCTCCATGCTGGCACCTGTGGTTTTCTCTCCCCTTCAAGATTCTTCTAGGAAGGCTTTTGGTATATTTTTCACTGAGCTGGAGCCCTCAGACCTGCCTGTGCCTCAGGTCAGTGTGGCAGCGGACCCCCAAAACCCTGCTGCTGCCAGCTCTGACCACCAAGGTGCTTGGTGACAGGCATTCAGCCCATCCTGCGAGGCCAGGCACGAGCTGACCCACTGTCACCAGCCTCCTGTCCCCACAAATGATTACTGCTTCAGAGAACGTGTATGTGTGTGATGGGGGCACGTTGGGTGTGGAAGGGAGAGGTAAGGACAAAACTTACACTCTAGAAATCTGGGCTTTGGCTTGACTTACGATGGAGAGAAAATGCTGAGCAGCCTAAGTGTTCCCTCCTTCCCTCCCCCACTTAGTGTTTATGTCTTACTGTTTCTGTTTTTTTTTTTTGGCCGCACCTCACGGCTTGCAGGAACCTAGCTCCCTGACCAGGGATCGAACCCGGAGCCTTGGCAGTGAAAGTGTCAAGTCCTAACCACTGGACCGCCAGGGGTTCTCTCTAGATAAGACAAAGAATTTGTTTAAAAAAGGTGTTTCTGCTTTTTATTTTAAAAAGTACTTCACAGAGCCAATCTCACCTAAAATTGAACCCACATATTCAACACAGTATTCCCTGAATCCTGCCGACTAAGCCGATAAAAGGAAACATCAAAAAACCCAATGAAACAAAAACAAACAAAATACACGGTAGTCCCTCAAAGTTACATTTCACCCAGTCTGCTGTAATGTGTGTGTAGACTGATGGAACTGATGGCAAAAATGGAATGAATAAACCCAGATACCAGTGCATCCACCTTCTGAGCAATGCTCCTCTGAGATCACCAACCTGTTGTCTCCTGCCAAAGAAGGCTCCCGAGTCACTTTTAGAACTTGTCACCTGGTGCCTTCATAGCCAGGTGAGGGTTCATGGGATGCTAGCAGCAGAGGGATGACTGGCCATGTCTGAACGCACGGAGGCAAGTAGTACCTGGAACTGCCAAGTACAGCTCTGCCACTAAGCCTCCTCTGAAACTCCCACCCACAGCGGTCTCTCCCTTCCTAGACACCTAGAGCTCTCCTTACTATTTCCTGTCATCTGTCTCGGGTTATCTTCTAATTATTTCTTGTACGCTACATACCTAGGGTCTTACCAAAAAGATGCAAAGAGGGTCTTCCCAAAGCTAGTGAGCATTCTTCACCTTCTGGACAATATCTCACTTCTAACACACTTGCCTTATTTGCATTATGGGAAAAACAAGGAATTCTTTTTGCCACGGAATTCTTGGGAAGGATGCTTGCTTCAAAAGCAGAAGACATGCTGAGGTACACAGGTAGCCAGCCCATACCTTCTGACAGTGAGCCACAACTTCAGGAGTCTGAGTAGCATGAAGCGGAACCAGGAAGAACCTGTTCTTGAAGTTCCAGGCAGGGTGTGCAAATTGCAAAGACTGTGACTCTCCTAGGTTGCTAAGATCTGATCAAGAGCTTGCAATCAAGGGTCTTCTGGTCCTCAAGGGATGGACTTTTAAGGATGTCCCATTCATTCCTAAGTAACTGATCAGTTTCTAGGCTCTGCTACTTCTAGAACCTACTACGTGACTCAACCACAAAGGCCTCCTTGGGCTTGACCTTTCCATATACTGTGATCTCACCCTGTAACACTGATTTCAAAGGCAAAAGAAACATTAGTCTTATTGGTCTCAGAGGGGCTTATATGTAAACAAGAGGTGCTTCTAAGCAGTTTATAACAACTCATCCAAAGAAGCTATACAGATTATCAAGGTGCTGAGAACTTAATTGGGTAGAGTCCGAGATCCACAACAAATAGAAGAACTACATGGTTAGAATTACCGGTGGCAACAGACTGTAGTCTCTACCATTTCATGGGAAAAGAAACCAGGGCTTCTTAGAGAAATGGCTGACTCCTGGTCTGGAGCAGGAAATATACACAATGAGCTCAGAGTGCCCTGTCATATCAGAAGAAGACACTATTGAAGTCTATGGTCTTCATGTCAAAAAGACTCAGAAACCTACTTGAAGCCTCTCCCATTGGCCAAAGATGGGACAATTTGAGCTCCCATAAAGCTAATAACGGCGTTAAACTGAAACACATCAAATACGCTTAAACCCAGTAGTTCATAATGATATTTTTAAAAAACTGAAACTCACTGGTCGACTTTGGGAAGTGCTGTGGAACTGACTCATTCTTTGAGAGCTAATAAAAGAATCAAGTGACTGCTCCTTTCTTATAGGCAGCGTACCCAGATTAGCTAAGGGATTGATGAGGAGATGTTTCTCTTTAAAGAAATAGTCAAGATTATACACGAAGAAGGCAAGATGAGAGTTTGCGTCTACAAAATTTTGCAAGCCTCTGATGGATAACTTTATCTAAGCAGTGATAGTCAACAGCTGCTAACAACACAGAAAAGAAACAACCAGACACAATGTATTACCTGACAGAGGAATAACACTCCACTTAGAAGTCGTCCTACCAAAACAGATCAGTGTTCAGTCTCTTCCAGCCTCCATAAGCGGTGGTTCTCAACCAGGGAGTGACTGTGGCCCCTTGGGGATACCTGGCAATGTCTGGAGACATTTTGATTGCTGTAACTGGTGTGTGTCTGTGTGTCTGTGTGTACTGACATCTAGTGTGTAGAGCCCAGGGATGCTGCTAAACATCCTACAATGCAAAGGATGGTCCCTCACAGCAAAGAGTGATCTGGCCCCAAACATCAAGTGCCAAGGTTGAAAAACCCAGCTCTCAACTGAGCCACCAATTTATAGAAAATTCAGGGGACAAAGGAACAAGTAAAAAGACAACACAAAATGAATCTGTAGAATCCAGACTGTGGAAGACAAACAACCCAACCTCTTAAACAACAACAGCTGCAGCAAGAAAAAGAGATAGATAATTATGGAAGGGAACCTACAGATTGAAAGAGGCTTAATCGATTACAATGTATGACCTTTATTTGCTTCCTGATTTGAAAAACAAACGGTTAAATAAAAACCTACAAGCAATTGGGGAAAAGTAACACTGATAAATTACTAAGGAATCATCCTTTCCCCTGGTTTTACTGAGATATAATTGACATACAACATTGTGTAAATTTAAGGCGTACAACATGATTTATGTATATACTGCAAAATGACAATTAAAAGTAAACTTACCAAAATAAATTTAGTTAAATCCACCACTTCACACAGTTACAACTGTTTTTCCTCATGTTGAGAACTTTTAAGATCAAAGGAATTATCATTAAAAATTTTAAGGTGTATTATTGATACTGTGGTTGTGCTTTAAACGTTTCTACATTTTTGAGACAGACATAGAAGAAGTTACATGATATCCAGGGATTTGCTCCAGAATTCCCATTACTTGGGAGTGGAAGTGGGAGAGGCATAGATGGAACAAACCTGGCCAGGATTTGATGATCACTGGGTGAAAGGTAATAAGAGTTTATTATTCTATTCTTTGCAATATATCGAAATATTCTCTAATAAAAATTTCTAATAGTTAGAAAAAAAAGGTGGCAAAATACACCAGCCCAACTGTACCAGATGTGGAATATGCTCTTAATTAACAAAAACAGGACCCATGACATGAAGCTCCAGGTGAAGCTGGATTCTGAGAAGGCCATCATGGAAGACAGACTAAGGTCTAGACTCAACTGAAGCTTTCTATCCCTCTTGAACACGAGTTAAATTTGAACTTCCACTAGAATAACTGTTAAACAGTGGTTAAACCCAACACTTAAACAGCATGATAAAGCACAGCAGGCCCAATTTAGTTTTGTCTCATGGTGTCCGCCTGGTTGAGGCTGGGGGGAAGAGAGAGGGGTCAGCACCCTCCTGACCCCTGTAGGCAATTAACTTATACTTCCAAGCAGGAGGTGCTATTATCTTTAACTCAGCAGGCATAACTGTACATAATTAGAGGTCATAATTACGGTTCTCTTTTTAAAATGTGACCATAGTATCCAAATTGACCTCCCGTGGCAGCGCTGCCTACATGCTGGGAAGTACATAAAAGGAGGGTACAGGCGGCCTAGTGATGGGCAGCCAGAGTCCCCGCGCAGTTTCTGAGCTCAGGAGACCGTACTTATTCCCCATGGAACTTCGATCTGTTTGGGGTTTACGAATTATCATTTTTCACCGAGACACATTTTATTTCTTTAAATAGACACAGACGAGCCAGAGCAATCCACTGTCTTTTTGACCATGGGAAAAACGCAAAAGCAACCATGCAAATAAATATGCCAGTAATTATGTGCATCGGCTGTCTAATTATCCATGTAATGACAAAGTTGAAAAGATCAATTCTGGATCATTTTTCCACTGTAGTGTTTTGTAAAGTTGCTACAGAGACCCCACTTCACTTTAAAAATTCTGATTTATTGTTATTTTATTACACCTGATAATCGGCCCCACCTAGCAATATTTCTGGCTTATGTAGCCTGAATCATCATCGAAAACAAATCATTTTGTGGAGAAATAAAACCTACCTGGATTTTCATGTAGCCAGACTTCTCTCAGTTCTAAGCAGAGAATGACAGAATTTTTGAGCTCAAAGAGACCCTGTGAAATCACCTAGGGCCTTCAGATTTCTGGATAAAAAGCCCGAGGCAGGTCCAGAAAGAAGGGGGAGCAAATGTGACGGCAGAAAATGATGGGCTGAGGAACTCACAGGAACATTTCAGGACCAACTGGTGGTCAGCATCTTATTTAGTGGTCAAGTTAATTCCAATTCCCGCTTCCAACACAAAATCTAAGCAACTATTCTGTCTCATATTCCTTTCCTCAGGAGCACCTGATTCTTCACCCTTTACCAGAAGCCACTAAATAACCCTGACAAATAGCTAACTTCTTACCAACAGTATTTGAAATGCTCAGTCAGTGCTTGAAAAATTGGAAAGAGAGACGCAGTAGCACCAGCTAATCTCTTGCTGGCTGAAAAAAAGGGATCAAAAAATTCCCGAGTTTGATACCACTGGTTTCAAAAAGGATAAGACAATGTCAATTCACAACATTTACAGCCAAGTGACAATTCCCGCTTGGAGGCCTGAGAAATGTACTTTTTCACCAATATATTTTTCTTGAATAGAACAGCCTGGGAGTGAATGATGGTTCTCTATATTTGTAAAAGCTCCTCTATGCAGAAAAGAAAAACTTAACTGCTATTCAGAAGTGTCTAAAACTAGAGTTTAAATAAAAGAATGATTGCCTTACTGCTTTTATAGGCATGTCACTATGAAGAAATACTACTTTACTACTATTTTCTCTTGGTTCAGTAAAAGAAGTCAAAGGAACAAGTCTAAATACATCACAACAAAGGTATTTAATTGAGACTAGTTCATTTGCATCTCAGTGTAAAATCACTGCATGATATACTAATGCAAACACATTGATAAAGTTCATCCTACCATTGCAATGAAAAAGGGGAAATGGTTCAGTGGTAAATTCTTCAAGTTTACATTATTTATTGGAACATTTCATGTAGTTATTCGGCCCAGAAACTCCACTTCCATGCTTCACAAGGATTTTGCAAATTACGCGCCCTTGTGTCACAGTTCCAGAACTGTGGTTTGTCACAGCACCCAGTATATTGTTGTCACTCAAACATCCTATTAAAATAAAAGGCTTGGTTCCTTAGAGCTTTGCTTTATTGCTTAGCAAATCAGCATCCACCGTATTTATCCCTAAGTGCTATTTGCTGCATTAATTTACACATACATACAAGCGTCAAATTAAATACCATAATTTCCTATTTCAATTAAATTTTGAATCTGGACTGCACACTTCATTTAGCTATTGGTTGACCCCAGCAGTGGGGCAGCCTCAGCACCTAGTGACTGAAAGGGTTAAAAACATGCCCTGGTGAGGTCAGCCCCTTCCTGTGGGGGTCATCAGACTGCGCATGTTTCAAAGTAAAACATTCCTTCCACACTGTAAAATCCTGGCATCTGCTGAGTAGCAAATCCAGCTCATTCCGTTTTGCTTTATTTTATTCTCAAAAGAAACTATACAGTTTGGACTACAGAACACAATTTCTACATTTCTTCCCACTCTCTAGCTGCCTATTTTCTCCATCTAAGTACTCTGCAAAAACCCAAATAGACTAGCTAATGAATCCAAAATGGATTTAATTTTATTGATTCCATTTCACATAAAATTGTTCATTTTTCTGATTCTTTTTTTTATTTCATTACCTCTCATCTGGAATAAACTGTGTCCTTCCAAACCAGCTGATGTCATTCTATATGCTTCTCTCTGCGGTTTTCAGGGCTAGAGGGAGGAGAACCCAAACTTGAAGCAATTTTGGAGATTAAGCTTCCCAAGTAAATTCATTTTTATCACCATCTTCATGTTCCAAAGTGGCCAAGTCATCCTGGTCGTGTTTATTAACGAAAGGTAATAGCAAAGGTCCTAATCAGAGCCTCAGTGTATGCAGCTGCGCAAACGAATTCTCTCTCTGTGAATGTGAACAGATGGTTCTCAACTCCAACCACTGGATCCCACTAGTGCCCTGGGACTGAACGGCAGCACCTCGGATTCTTGACGACCGCCCAAAGAAAAGCAGTTTGCAAGGGAGGAAAGAGATGCTTGCCCTGAAGACAGAGCAGGAAACCCCGGGGGAGGGGCGAGGGTAGGTGGCCCTTCCATAGGAAGACTTATGTGGAACCTGCAGAAAGTGCATACAAACACTGGGATTCTGTGCATGTTTCTGGGGAGGGTCCATAGCTTTTACCCAGCTGTCTCAGGGATGGACTATACAGAAAAGGGTAAGAATCATCAGCTTTACACTCGCTCATCAGAGATTTGAGTCTCACCCTGGAGTGCATCATTAGGACAGGACTAAATGCTCTCCTCTTGCTGAAAGGAAGCATTACGAGTCTTTGCTCTGGAATGATCCTGAAATATTTGCAATGCCAACAAAGATGTATTCTGTTAAGAACTGAACATTTGTGTCCCCCCCAAGATTCATATATTGAAGCCCTTACCCTCAATGTGATGGTATCTGGACATGGGGCCTTTGGGAAGGAATTAGGGTTAGATTTAGGCATGAGGGTGGCACCCTCATGATGGGATTAGTGGCCTTATAAGAAGAGAGAGAAAAATCTCCCTCTCTCTCTCTCTCTCTCTCTCTCTCTCTCTCTCTGGAAGGAATGCAGGGAGAAGGTGGCCACCTGCAAGCCAGTAAGTAAGCTCTCACTAGACACCAAATCCTGCTGGACCTTGACCTTGGACTTTCCAGTTTCCAGACTGAGAAAATATATTTCTGTTAAAGCCACCCAATCTATGGGTTTTGTTATGGCAGCTGGAGTAGACTAAGACATATTCCTTGGGGGGTGTTGTATTATCAGAATTCAACAATTCACAAAGATTGTGTGCAGCCGACACTGGATTGCTCAGCCTGTAGTCCATTAGCCTTCTAGCTGGAGAGGTTGGGAAGCTAAACTTCTTCATTTTTCAGAGCGAAGCTTCATCTGCTGCTCCCCATCGCTCGCGTTACTGCCTGAACCATCCCTCCCCCTCCCTCCATGGAAAAATTGTCTTCCCCGAAACCAGTCCCTGGTGCCAAAAAGGTTGGGGACCGCTGGTTTAAGGCACTATTTCTTACCCCTGTCATAAAAAGCCATTATAGATCACCCTTGTTCTCAGAGTCAGGCACCTCACTGGTATGTGTGCTTGTCCTAGAAATGAGAGCTGTGTGTACCACCACATTTCCCTCTTTGCGCTTGCTGTTGTCAGAGCTGGGTTTTGAATCAATTGTTGTCATTTTCGTGGCCTAGGCTCTTGAAGTACAACCCCTAGGAGTGACCCTCCCTCCCTTTCCTTCCCATACAGCTACTCTTAAAAAAATCCTACATTAGGGACTGCTGGTATGATTGCTTTTTGTGCTTTTATGATCATAAGTCACCTCCCTTCTTTTTTTGGAGATGGGTGAGGTATAGATAACTAAAATATTTGCTTTGGGCAAGCCACTGGTCTGAGGATATGACCCTACCGGCTGACCTAAGTGAGGAATACTGAGGAAGGATAATAAACGAGACCCTTTCCCTTTTGCTCTGGAGGAGACGGGAAGACTGCCACCCAGAGGAAACTGGACAACTAATTGTGTTTCTAGAAAAGAAGCAGGCAATTACCAAAACTTGTGATGCGGTTGCTCAAGGGCACACCTAATAATTTATTAGGCTATCGCTTCCAATTTTATACTCGCTTCGACAGTATTGAAGAAGATGCTACTATCGCTGCACTTCCTAACTTACGGGTCTTTCCTCAATGAGCTTTCTCACGGATCCTTGAAGGCTGAAAAAACTAAGCCTTTCGGGGCAACAGGCAAGCACAAAAGGAGCAAAACATTCTGGAAGAATTTAGAAAATCCCTAAAGATAACAAGTCAGCGTGGATGCGCTCCCAACTCTGATGAGGTGTCTTCTCTTTATTATGTCCCGACCAGTCTGGGGCAGGTTACTTAGCACAAATGGCTTCTGTCTTCTTATCTGTTAACGAGGGAGTTTCCTTATCTGTGAGCTAAGGAGGTTGGACTCAATCTCTAATTTCTATCACCGGTGAAGCAGGCTCAATCCTATTTTCCCCACTGGGATGTTGAGAAAGGACAAGGTTTGTCTGCGGAAGTCTCGACCAGAGCCCAGGCCCTGTGCCTTTTCCACCCCTCGGCCGGCCCCGCTGGCTGCACTTTCCAGGCTGGACAGAAAGGGCCGCCCGTGCTGGGCTTTCTTGTTTGGTTAATCTCTTCACATCTATTTGCTCGGCTGCCCGGACAACTCAACAGCAAACAAAGGCCTGGGCTTCATGCCGCTGGCTCCAAATTGGGAACCTGCCTATTTTGTTTGCTTTGGGGCACAAGGAGGGAGCAAGCGGCAGCTTTTGTAAATCAAGCTGGTGATATTCTTCACTCAATTACGGCTGTGAAAAGATGGAGAGATGCAAAGGCCCCCTTCCAGGGCAGGCGCTTCACAATGACCCCCACCCCCTCCCCGCAGCTCCTTCCCTGGATTCGCCCCTGAAGGTGGTTCAACTCTGATGGCAACCGACCATAGTTTCTGCATTTTGTCAGACTTTTTTTCTTTCTTCTCAGCCCAGTGGGGATCAAGTAATGTGAACGCCTTCTAGCTAAGCAGAATATTTTCTTAAAAGAAAAAACACAGGCTACAACCAGCTTGGGAGTAACACGATTCCATTTTCTGATCTGTATCAGAGGACCAGACGCTGCTTCTGACTGTTAAACTGTTTATCGGGTAAGGTGAGCCTGGCCAAGCCCTTTAAAAAAGCAAGAGAATTAAAAGAATTTGCCTTCAGATGGTTAACAAAAACGGGAGACAAGAACGTGAGGTTGAGGGTTAGTGGGGCATATGGAAAATTATTTTGCAAGGCGTCTACACCAGAGAAAAACAGGATTGGTTGGTTAATTATGTAATTAAACTGCAGTCAGCAATGGGCTGGGTCTTCTATCTTTCAAAATCCAAACCAGTTATTCAAGCTTTCATTGGGCACAGTTTAGAGATTCTATCTGGGGAAGGCACCCAATTTTTCTTGTCTGGATTAGAGTTAAAAAAAAAAAGTGCTGCTTTGCAAATCTGGCTTCCAGTCTCGTGGATAAAACAATCACAACCCCCCTCCCCATTCCTCAAATACCTTTTTTTTTTTGCTTCATTTCTTCAGAGTTAGAAGAATAGAGGTTTGTTTTGTTTTTTTTTTTGGCAGAAAGCCAAAGTAATATCCCAGCAAGATATCTGACTTCTTCACAGAGACACATACTGTTTAATATTTGATTTTGGTTTTCAAAAGCAGAACCATTTTCACATCACTATATAAAAGGCTTCCACTATTTAAAATGTCGGTTCTAAATTAATTTTATACTCCCGAGGCAGAATGCATCTGACCACATTGAATTCTATCCATTTAATAAGGTGAGAAAAGTTCTCGGACAAGAATTTAGTGAAAGCAACAGTAAAAACTTTCAGTTTAGAACAAGAAGTTAAAGTCAATTGTTTCTGGAAGCTTGGTTTTGTTTTTTCATAGGCCATGCCTCCAGCTGTTTATCCCTGTCAGCCCAAAAATGCAGAAGGGAGGTAGCTTCTGTTGTAGGACAGTAAAGAGAATTTGCTGGACCAAGAGATCTGCAGTGACATCTGATACATGGGTTGGGTGGTGGTGGTGGGACAGCTGAAAAATTCGATGACTTGCCGTCTTCAAATTCTAACAGCTGGGCAGATGCTGGGAGCATAATGAAATGGGTCCCTGTATCTAAGACTCTTCATTCACCTTGAAGACAGACCAGGATCCTCTTAAGAGAGTAACCTCAGTTCCTCTTGAAAAAGTTTATTAAGTTGCTGAGAGTTGCAAAGGTGAGAAGTGGGACATTTTTGACAATGAGCAAAAAGATTAGGTGGGCAGCACAATGCCTTACTGGCTGGGGCACTAGGAACAGGTCGGGCTCACATCACCAGAGGCACCTAGGCTGACACACTTCCATTGATACGAAAGTTGGTCAACAGGCATTTACATAGGACTTAGTGTGAACAGACGCACAAGCAGTTTGTAAGTGATGTGTGTTTATTGGGGGGCGGGAGGTGTTGTGTGTGGGTAGAACACTTGAGTCATAAAAGGCATTATGTCTTGATGGGGTATAAACTTTTCATCCTCCCTACTGGAAAAAAAACCAAAACCCAAATCTTTAAAACCCCAGCATTTTACCCAAGGCAAAATAATCTATGAGATAGGTCAAGGTGTGTGTGGGGGGAAATGTCTTGGCAGATAAGGCGTTTCTAACATATTCATATTGCAAATGCATTTAGAATGCACCCAGGCCACCACCCCGCACCCCTAACCCAGTGTTCACCAGCTTGTGCCAGACCCCAGGAACCACCTTCAACCAGGTCTTGCCGCCTTGAGCTCTCCTCTTGCTAAACCACTGTCCACGTGGCACCAGTCTCAAGAACCCCTTTCCTTCCAAACCTCCGCCAGCTCTTCTCCAACCTGTAAGACACGGTCCAACCCTCCTGCTTGGTACTCAAAGCCAAGTGAATTGCCACTCTCACGGAGCAGCCCTGTCCCTCCAGCCAGCCTTGGCACTCCTCGTGGGTGTTCTTATTCATGTCGCCGCCAACCTGAGAACCCTTCCCCATCCTTTCCTCCTAGGAAAACTGTACCCACCCCTTAATGAAAATCCAACTTCGGCACATTTATTCCCTGTCATGTAGAACGGTCAGTAAGGACTTCTACCCATTTGATTTTCAATCTTCATGACCCTGCAACCAAGCTAGATGCTTCTTGAGGGCCAGGACTGTTGAAGTAGCATCGTACTATCCTTCGTATCTATCCTTCTCCAGCTTGGACCTTTTCTGTGCTGGTTTTGTTTATGAGAACACCTTCATTTATCTTTTATGAGGCTCCTGAGAAAATAAGATGTAAAAGTCCTGGAAACTGCTCAAAGGGAGATCTCTAGATGCGTTCTCTTCCTTAGCCCCAGTTGCTAGTGAGAAGGGCACCCAGAAGTCTGAGTTCTGGAGCCAGACACACGTGGGTTCTAATATATCATTTCGTTGCTGTGTGACTTTGGGTAATTCACTTCACCTCTCTGAGCCTCACTTTCCTTTCCAAAGGGAACCATATACCCTAGTTCATAGGGTGGTTGTTAAGAATTAAATGAAAAAAATATATAATAAAAAGTATACTAAAATTTTTTGGTTAGTTGCTTTAGAATTCTTAGTTTCCCTCTTCTACCAATCAGTCCCAACAAATTATTGCTGGAAACAAAGCCCAGCCCTGTAAGGTCTGAAGTGACCTGTATCCCCTCCCGTCTGCAGACCCCTCCCCTGCGCCGGGCCGGCAGCATCACTGTGGGTCTGGCTCACTAAGCTGGTGGCTCCCCAAGGTGCCAATGCACTCAGGCAAAATGAAGCTAACATCTGTATTCTATTTGCTAATGAGCAATCATCATTTGTACCTTTCTCCAGCCTGGGATTCAGCTGACTGGAATACTAATGCCATTAAAAATTGGAGTCTTTTTTTGAAACACACACACTCATTTAGCAAAACCCGGTTTAACCCATTGACATGTGTATGGTTCCTGGGATTCGTAAACAATATCTGGCTGGTTATGAAGCTCTGGATTCCCCTCTACCCCACCTCTCCATGCTTAAATATTTGGGTGTTTGAGTGGGGTTTGGAAGCCAGGAAACTTGAGTGGTCCTAGACTTGCCTTTTCAACTAACTCAACATATGCAATCAGACAAGTCGATAGACCTTTCTTTTTTGACTTAATTTTTAATCACACGATTAATTCAAGAATATAGTTGCTTATTTTTAAAATTAGGCCACTACTAAAAAGATCACCTAATCCTATGGCCTTGCCCCTTCACTGAAGGTGACATTCCCTCGGTGTGTATCTGACCAGAGCTTTTCCTTTGCAGACAAGCAGACAAGAATCTGTATCTTTCACAACAATATAGTGTTGCTGTCTTAGATGAATGGAGACAGACTTACACATCGCTTTGCAATGTGTTTCTTTCATTCATTCAACAGTAAGTCTTGGCCTCTCTCCATCTGGGGTACAGAGGGATGGAGCGCGTGTCTTTCATTGCTGCGTAGTTTATCTCAACATCTCCCCTGGACATGGACATTTATTTAGGTTGTTTCTAATTTTTGGCTTTTATAAAGAAAGCTGCAGCAGAAACATGTGGACAGCTCTTCTAGGGAATTCGTCCTGAAGAAATTTTCTGGGCCTCGCTTTCCTGTCTGCAAAACGAGAAGGTTGGACTGAACAGTCTGTTGTGACTGTACTTCCAATCAATGTTGTGTGTCATTAGAGGCAACTGTGGGAAGGCTGCGTTTCTACACACAACTCAATCCAGCCCCCAGCTAAGACTCTCCCCTATGCCTCTCCAAGGTCTTCCATAATCTGAACTCATTTATCCTTACTTTCTGCTTTTATCTAACACATCCAGTTGCTCCTGACCCATCTTTGTAAAGTCCTTCTCACTCCTAAGAAATTCCTGCCCTTCCTTAATACTCGACAGGCATCATTGGAGGTGCTCAGAGCTTATGACGCATGTGTATGCGTGCACATCTGCGTGAAGGCCAGCCCCTCAGGGAAAGGTCTCGTCTGCTTGCTCCTCACCATGCCCCAGGAGCCAGGAGCACTGCCCCTTACCCAGTGGGCTCTCATCAAATATCTGGTGAATGGATGACTGTTATCAATACCTTGGCCATGAGCTAGGAGTGAAGTCTGGGGCAAGTTGACTTAACCTCTCTTTGCCTTTGTTTCCTCACCTGGAAAACGCAAAATAGCACCTCCCTCCCTTACAGGGCTGCTGGGCGGATCAAACAAGTTGATACACGCAAAGCCCTAAGAACAATGCCTGGTACAGAGACACAGTCAAGTAATATTAGCTGTTATTACAGTTATCACTGTAACATGGGTAAGTTTGATATTCCACTTGATCAACGGGATATTGTATTCGGGCCGCCCCTGAAATTGTGGGGATGCAGTGCTAAGATGTCTGAGCCAGATATGCCAGAACTGTGAGTGAGACAGAAGTATGGGGTAGCGTCCTTGTCACTCATGGTACTCGTATCCTGCTTACAGCTTACTATCCTTTTCTTTACAATGATGTATAATTCCACATTGATAACAGTTTAATGAACAGAACTTTGTGTTTTATTTTGCTTTTTGCAAGCGAGGCTTTCTCATCTATGTTTCAAAGTCCCCTCCTCTTCCTTGCTTATCACCATGTTTTTCTTCTTCATTTTACACCATTGATTCCAGTGGTTCCCCCAGGAGGTGCCCAGTTCTCTGGATGTATTTAGGGCCTTCCTTGGTTCCACTTTGGATCACAGAAGTGGCAGCGCAGTTGGGAACACAGGCTCTGGGGCCAGCCCCAGCATTTACTAGCAGTGTGATCTCAGTCAAGATACTTAACCTCTCTGTGCGTCAGGTTCCTTATCTGTCAATCGGGCTGTGGTACTAGATGAGCTGATGTGCACAAATCACGTAGGGGAGAACCTGGCACTCGGGAGTGCTGTATCATCATCACTGGACCAAAACGATGCAACCCAAGTACCATCATCTTGAGGTCCTGCTGCGCGAGCTGTGCTTGCAGGTGGTGTGCTGGATTCTTCTGGACTGTGTACACACACACAACTCTTTCCACACTACCTACTCCATACCTCGCTGGGTGAAGAATGTGGATTCATGGGCTGGATGATGAAGAGGATACAGCCATGATGTGGCAAAGACGACCGATCTGGACTCACTGGTTGTCTTGGCCTTGGCTCCCTTTGAAACCCACCCAGGCAACTGAACATCAGTAGTTGTATCAGAGGAATTTCCATCAGTTTCATCCAATATACACTTTGAAAGATGGGACAGACACATCAGAGACTCTGCCCTGAGAACCACCAGAAAGCAAAGATTAGCTTCAGTTCAGATGCTTCTTTCAGAGGGCTGTTCACTCAGGGTCTAACAAAATATAACAATGACTGAAACGTGACCAAGGAGAGGCAATCCTGACAGCAAGGAGAACCACTGAAATTTATTACAGGCGCTACAGAGAAGGTATTCAAACCCTGAAGCTTAGTGAGTTGGGCCAGTGGCTGGAAGTGAGTTCAGGGAGGCATTCATAACATAACCTATTTTTACACCAGGTAAAAATACAGGTACAAAACTCTCAAATGAAGGCAGAAGCCTGTGTGTGTAATACAAGCCCTGGGATGGTATCAGGGCTACTCAGCATTATCACGAAGAAAGAAAAAGACTAGCATGGATTTTACTATTTGACAACAAATACGGAGCTAACAATGATGGTTTTGTTAGAACTGTAGTTCTATTCCAGCGAAGCGTCTTATGCCAGCATTCCCTCCCTTCTCCAGGATGGCGTTCTACTGCTATGACAACCAGTAACACTTTGCACACCACAGAGCACTATATCATGTATCACCATGGCAGAAAGGAAATGCCATACTGTACTTAAAAGCCACCTTCTCTCTCTCTCTCTCTCTCTCTCTTTTAAAGTCCGTTATCACTCCCCATGCATTATTCACTGCACCACATTATATATAACCTTTGGTTACAGTCAGGTTCGTGATACATGTAGCAAAAGCCAGGAAGCCTCGCAAATCCCTTCACACTTTAAATGATAACCAAACTGTATTATTCTGGTTTTTCTTCAACATAGTTATAAAGAACTTGCTTTTACCAACTTTCTCATTGGCTCAAGAACCTCTGTCAGACTTTTACAAATGTTTTTTTCATGAAGCAAGAACTCACTTAGCCACATTGTCGGGAAATACAGCACTCTCTTTAAGACAATTTTCCAATACATGAAGCACTGCCTCTGGGTGAAATATCTTTTTTTTTTCCATTTTAACTATTTTAACAAAATTTAAGAATTATATCGTATACTTCCCTGTCTACACAATATTTTCTTGAGGACTGAGTTGTCACCATGGAAACCCATCACTGGGCACTGCTATAACACATGATGCTCTCCAGGACTGATGTCACTTGTGGAGTGGCCGGCTGGGGGGCTGGGAGCTCTGGCAGCCAAAGATGAGGATCCACAGGCCCACGTTAGCATTTAGCATTACAGGCATGCCTCATTTTATTGCTCTCCGGAGATGCTGCATTCTTCACAAATTGAAGGTTTGTGGCAACCCTGCATCAAGCAAGTCTATCAGCACCGTTTTCTTCCAAAAGCATTTGCTCACTTCATGTCCCTTTGTCACAGTTTGGTAATTCTTACAATATTTCAAACTTTGTCATTATTATTATATTTGTTATGGTGATCTGTGATCTTGGATGCTACTACGACAACTCCCTGCAGGCTCAGATGATGGTTAGCATTTTTTAGCAATAAAGTATTTTTTTTTTTTTTTTTTTTTGCGGTACGCGGGTCTCTCACTGTTGCGGCCTCTCCCGTTGCGGAGCACAGGCTCCGGACGCGCAGGCTCAGCGGCCATGGCTCACGGGCCCAGCCGCTCCGCGGCACGTGGGATCCTCCCGGACCAGGACACGAACCCACGTCCCCTACATCGGCAGGCGGACTCTCAACCACTGCGCCACCAGGGAAGCCCCAGCAATAAAGTATTTTTAAATTAAAATATGTACATTGGTTTCTTTAGACACAATGCTACTGCACACTTAACAGACTACAGTATAGTGTAAACATAAATTTCATATGCACTAGGAAACCAAATGTGACTCACTTTATAGCAATATTCACTTTACTGCAGTGGTCTGGAACCAAACCCATGATACTATATATATCTCAGATACGTCTGTATATGAAGATCATGCACAATCCCATAGAGTTTCAAGGTCTCTGGACACTCATGGAAAGACATCTGCATATATTAAAATTTAGAAAATGTAAAATCCTTTCTGGTGACAACCAGAGGGTAGGGGATATAGATCTCGGTGAGTGGACAGAAGAATCCATAATGTTTGCCTTTAATGTAAGGGATGTAGGACAAGTGAAACTTACCTCTTTAAGTTGCGGTCTCATTTACAGAGTGACTGTAAGAAGGGGCTCAGCCCAGCTGTCAGGGGCATATATATCCAACCGAGTGCTGGTTGATACCCACTGCTCATTAAGAAATCCCAGCAAGCTGAGAAGGCAGCTCCTCCCTCACCACTGCCCTGCCCCTGAAATTCAGTTAGGAAGGCGATGCTCAAAATTATTTGAGATGACCTCAAAGAACAATTAACTGTTCTTAAGTGAAGTAAGCATCTTCCCTCCCTTCCTCCTTCTTCTTTTTTTTTTCATAAATTTATTTATTTATTTATTTTTTGGCTGAGTTGGGTCTTTGTTGCTGCGCACGGGCTTTCTCTGGTTGCAGCAAGTGGGGGCTACTCTTCGTTGCGGTGGCTTCTCTTGTTGCGGAGCACGGGCTCTAGGCGCGCGGGCTCAGCAGCTGTGGCTTGTGGGCTCTAGAGCGCAGGCTCAGTAGTTGCGGCGCATGGGCTTAGTTGCTCTGCGGCATGTGTGATCTTCCCAGACCAGGGCTCGAACCCGTGTCCCCTGCCTTGGCAGGTGGATTCTTAACTGCTGCGCCACCAGTGAAGCCCTTTTTCTTCTTCTTCTTTTTTTTTTTTTTTAAGATGTAGACAACTGCTTAGTTTTTATAACTTGTTATCTGGGGGCAAAAAAAAGTTCTGTCGAGAATATCTGAACAACGGAACGTGGCCTTATTATTTCTGCAGGGTGAGAAACTATTTGGGCTCAAATTTTTTAAAATGTGCACAGGGAGCCAGATTTGGTTTGCTACTTTCAGTAATTTGAATGATCATCATGGTTCTGACCCAGGCCCACACTCTGAATTCAACCTTTGACCACTGTGCAGATTTCTGCATGAGGAGAGAATGCAGGACTGAGGTGGGAAGGGAAGCTGCGGCGTGTGGTCCTGACGGCCAGCCTCCCTCGGGAAGAGCTCTGGACCGGGGCAGGGTACAGACCATTGACGTTGGTGCCATGGCCAGACCCTCGCTGCCTCCTGGCCCACTGCGAAGGCGGCCGTGAGGACGATGGGCAGGACCTCTCGGGGACATCCAGGCACCGGCAGCTGATGGCTCCCCAAGAGTTTGGGTGGGGCTTGTCTGCCCATCTTTGGAAACCTCTTTGGGGTAAAGGAAATTCAGACAGCCTGAGGATGGCGCGCTGCTCCCGAGCAGCTTCCGGGAGCCTCAGATTGCTCAGACTTTCTCTCTCAAAGCTGCCAGAAGGGGGCTTCCCTGGTGGCGCAGTGGTTGAGAGTCCGGCTGCCGATGCAGGGGACACGGGTTCGTGCCCCGGTCCGGGAAGATCCCACATGCCGCGGAGCGGCTGGGCCCGTGAGCCATGGCCGCTGAGCCTGCGCGTCCGGAGCCTGTGCTCTGCAGCGGGAGAGGCCGCAGCCGTGAGAGGCCCGCGTATCGCAAAAAAAAAAAAAAAAAAAAAAGCTGCCAGAAGTACATGGGAGGTCCCTCCAAGGAGCACCTGATGGGGATTTGTGGTAGTTCTTCCCCTGGACAGTCATGGATGGGAGGGGAGACACTGCTGGTGAATAGAAGTTTCCAAAGATCCCTGGTGTGCGGAAGGTTCTGGGAGGCAGAGGGGAGGGTGTCCTTCTTTTCCTTCTTGGACAATGTGAGTGAGCACTTTTTAACCCAGAGAAGATTTAGAATAAAGTACAAACATGGTTAAGAAAATGAGATCTGTCAAATTAATTTTTTTAAAAAAAGAAATCAGTGTAGATCTAGTATTTTAAATATTTGCTACAACTAAGAGAACTGGCCCGTAAGAATAATGACCAGCCTTGAAACATCAACTTAAACTGTGGAATTAAATAACCAATTGAGACTTTGATTTTAAATCAAAATCTCACTGAAGTCATATACAGAAGAAAACTTAAAAGCCCGTAGGGTGTAACATACTTATAAGCTTAATTAGATTTATAAGATTTGCTTAAGTGCTCTGGGCGGCTTGTTTGTTGAGTCAGGCAATTGAGTACTTATACATTTAATATGTTCGATTTCCTTTACAAATGTAGTTTAAAATGTTTAAAGGAGTTTAATTAACTAAGTTTGCAAATCAGACCGAGCATTAATAAAAGGTCCCCTTAAAAGTGATTGTTAAAAATTGCTAGAATAAATAAATTGAGATCTTCTGACCACCTCTTAAAAGCCTAATGAAAGGTAAGGTTTCAAATTTTGTAACTTTAATAAAAATTAATTTTAAAAAGGAAATATCAGAGGAATCTTTTTTGCTCAAAATGCTCTGAAACTCCACCCTGCCTAAAATTATTAGGCACCTAAATTATTATCTTACCTAATTACTGTCCACCTAAAAATTTATCCTTTCTGGTTTTTCAGTCTTCAATACGAATTTATTGGTGTACCTATTGTGTGTCAGGTATTGTGTCAGGCACAACTGGGTATGTCCCGGCTCTTACAAGCATCTGGTAGGGGAGATTAAGATATGTAAACAAAGTAGAATATGGATACAAATTGTTAGAAAACAGGTGACAAGTGACTAATGAAGGTATAAAACAATACTGGAATTCAGAGGAAGATATTGATGAAGGCATCATAACGGAAGTAATATTTAAACTGAATTTAGTTTGGAATTTTCCCTGAGTCTGTCATTCACATATTGCTGCTTCCACTGTCCTGTGAACTTTAAAAGTCTGTTAGAATTATGTGCAGAGTAAAGGTTACTAGGATGTGAGCAAAAGTCCACAGGGTTCTCTTAAAAGGGTTTATTTTGTGACTGTTGTGACATCTTTGCTCAGCATTTGTTCTGTCTTCTCTGTGACCTTGGTTTTCTATTCCCCACCTACCTTATAGGTGAGGTTGCCAGATAACTGACCTCTGGATAAGCATCCTACTACCAGAAATAGGGTTATGACTGACCAATTTTAGACGCAGAATGAGAGCTGTTTTATTTCTAAAATTAAGTCCAAAAGGCAAGGATGCCATTCTAGTGAGAAAATAGTAAACTCCCAAATGAGAGGGTGGAGGGAGAGAGGGGAATCTAATGATCCCTGACCATCGATGCACCAGGGAGACTTTGATTTATTTGCCAGAACAACATGACTATCAGGAAAATTTAAAATTATTCTTCATTAAGTGTTATGGGTTGAATTGTGTCCACTTCCCCCACCCTCACCCACCCAATTAATTAGCGTGTTGAAGTCCTACCCAGCATCTCAGAACATAATCTTATTTGGAAACAGGGTCATCACAGATAGAATTAGTTAAGATGAGGTCATACTAGAGTAGGTTGGGCCCTTAATGCAATATGACTGGTGTCCTTATAAAAAAGGGAGATTTGGACGCCGACATGACAGAAGCACAGGGGAAATGCCATGTGAAAAGGGGAGTGATGCCCCCGAAGTAAAGGAAGTACCAGAAGCTAGGAGGGAGGCCTGGAGCACATCCTTCCCCAGTGCCTTCAGAGGGAGCACGGCCCTGCTGACACCCTGATCTCAGACTTCCAGCCGTAGAACCGTGTGAGCATAAGCGGCTGCTCTTTAAGCCACCTGGTTTGTGGTACTTTTGCTACGGCAGCCCGAGGAAACGAATACACTAAGAAAACAGAGCTAGAAGGAAGAGCAACTCTGGGAATTTCCCATTAAGTTCTACCACAGACCAATTCACATTCAATTTTGAACTTTTTTATTAACGCTGAATTAGACTCGAAATAAACCAAGAATCATCTCAGTCAACATGCAGCTACCCCCTCAGCACCCAGGAATGAGGAGTCTGAAGTTATTTTGGGGTCTGGCTGCCTCTCATTTGTCCAAACCATGATCTTTTTGTCTCAAAAAATAGAGCAAGCGTGGCCACGATATTGACATAGGCCGTAATACATGTTTGCTGTGGATCTTCTCCCACACAGCCTAGAATCAGCTCTTTTCTCTCATTTAATACTCCCTTCACGGCGCTGACTCCATCTAGATAAAATAAGACTGATCAATTTTTCCCCATTCAGTCATGTCGGGTTTCTTCCCACGGATATGATGCGACTCCTCAGTGAACTAACGATGTGTTTGTAGGATGTCAACTGTGTCTTTTTTCAAAGATTCTAGAGCAGAGGTTCTTTTGAGTTTTCAGGAGGTGATTATGTCAGACAAAGACCAAGGAGACCCCCGGTGGGTCATGATCTTGTATAATCTCCTTCCCTTTGAGTACAGATGGAAGGTGTTACTTGCTTCTAGTGATAAAATACGGCAAAGTGATGGGTAGTCACTTCCTGGGTCACGTTACATCAGGTAGGACTGTGTCGCAGCAGACCCGAATGAGAGATTCTCTTGCTGGCCCTGAAGCAGCTGCCTGATTGTGAGAGTCTGGGAGGGGGCCATGTGGCAGGGACTATGTGGGTATCTACCCCGCCCGAGAGCCAGCAAGAAAAGGGGACCTCCACCCTGCAACCACAAGGATCTGAATTCTGGCAGCAACTATATGAGCTTGAAGGAGGACTCAACTCCAGAAAGGACCACAGCCCTGAGACACTTGTTTGCTGCCTGGTGAGACCCTGGGCAGAGGACTTAGTTAAGTTGGGCCTGGATTCCTGACCCAGGGCAACTGTGAGATTACAAGTATGTGCTGTTTGAAGATGCTGATGTGGTGACCACGTCCTTTGAGGGTCTGATGAAAAAGAAGGATTCTTTAATTAGAAAAGCTGAGGAAGGCCCATGTTTTGAACACAATTTCAGGAATTTGTCTAGACCCCCTAAACCTCATCGATGAGCCCCAAGATGTTCTTGATTGCACAGTTATGAACCTATCTTTCTGTCTGGTCAATACTATTTACCGCAAAATGTGGTAATGTCTGAGAAACTAACAAGGTCACAGTACCTAAGGATCACCTGTTAGTCTATTTCTACAGTTTAAAACGTGAATTTAAATAATCTGTGTCTCACTGTTAATCTGTAAGACAGAGCTATTCTTTTAATATCATCTTCAACTTGTTGGAGAGATAGAAAAGCACAGATTTGAAGAGAGAAGCAATTTTTTATTTTACCAGGAAAAAAATCTTCATTCCTGCCTCTTCTAGCTTAATAATAGGAACCAAAAAACCAACCAACCAACCAACCAGCAGACGAAAAACCTCGCAAACAATCAAACTCAGAAGCGTGGCTTGCGGGAACAGGGAAGTGTTTTTAAGTGTTTAAAAAAAGGACACTTTTTAGGAAGATAGGCTCAGTTCATTTCCCCACAGAAGAGTACTTAGAGTAGAAAGAGTATTGGAAAGAAAACAAACGGAAATTTAAAGATCTGGGTTTAAGTCTTGTTCTACTTGCTTGCGTGCTGTGTGCCTGGGAAGAAGTTACTTTATTTCTCCGAGCCTGGGTTTTCTCCACCCTAACATGGGTTGTTTTGAGAACTAGGTGAAGTAACAGTCATAACGTGCCAGGCCTTCTCATAAGCAATCAAAACAACCAACCACTATGGGCCTAACAGAGGGAAATCCTTCAGCTGCCCTGAAGAGGGGAGGGCAGTCCCGACCTATGATGGATGTTCAATGTTAATGATCTCATCCTCCTGCACTGATGTCTATGAGAAAAGAGGTTAAGTGTGGTTGCCCGGGGGGAAAGATAAGGGGGAACTTCCCCAGGACAGTACTCATCTCTTGAATCCAGAGCAAAAGCAAAAACAATTCACCTCTTCAGAAGACTTTGTCAGACAAAAGAAGTAAAGAAACAAATATAACCTCAAACCAACAGAAACCCTACAGCACCAGAGCATTTATTAAGTCCTTGTGACTTTCAGCTCTGGGAATAAATAGGCTGTATTCGCTACTGACCCCTCACTAGCAGGAAATAAACTTGCAATGGCTTATCCTCAGTAGGCATGAGGTCTCCCTGGCCCACCTCTGCCAGTGATGGGATGGAGGACCGTGGGCAGGGCTGGGAACAGGCAGGGGATGCAAAGGGTTGTCCCTCCGTGTGACACTCTCTGAGGTCAATGAGAGATGAAAGGAGGGACGGGTGACATTCAAAAGAGTGAACAACGGCTATACCACAGACACCAACTAAACAGACATCAAGGGGAACTGAACTGGCCCTCCTGGTGCAGACGGGAGGGATCAGCTCAGGAAGGCCAAGGGCCTTGGCTTTGCGGCCTGGAGTCTAACCAAAGTAGCTATTGGCTTGATCAGCCTGTCATGCCTAGAAGTTCTGCAGTGAAAGAGAGAGTACAACACCACGATCAATGGTCTTTGGACAAAGGTAAGGCCGCTGATGCCATGAAATCACTAGGCAACTTGGGTCTGCTCAAATAGAATGCTTTTCCAGTATGGTACCTCTGCTGCCCTAGGCAACCAAGGAGGAAGGCATATCACACCACATGGTTTGCTCATATGTCTGTGTACCCCTAATCTCCCCTAAGAGACTGTGAACCTCTCCAGGGCAGGGATAATGCCCCTTGCATTTCTATATCCCAGGCATCCAACACAGTGCCAGGCACAGAGCACTCAGAAATGTCTGCTGAATGGATAACCCCTTACCCCGTTCCGTTTCTTTCCCCACTGGCTTCTCACCCACTAACTTCCTCTGTGAAACTGATTTCCAGTGCCAGCATTACTAGCTGCGTGACCTTGGGCAAGTCACTTCACCTCTCTGTGGGTCATTTCCCCCCACCATGGGGTTGAAAATAGTAACTACTTCATAGAGCATTTGGGATTAAATATATTACATACATGCCTGGCACAAAATAAGCACTATTGGAGTGTTACTTACTGTTGTTATTTTGATGACCACTTCTTTTTTATTTATTAGATTTTTTTGTTTCTCATCTGTTTCCCTCACGAGGCTCCACGAGGCAGGGATTTGTGTCTGTTTTCTTCACTGATGAATCCCAAGCACCAAGAACTGTTCCAGGCCCCCAATAAATATTTATCAAATGAATAGATGAACTTAAGTTCTTAGATCGTAATGGCCACATCTTCCCCTATGTTAAATTGTATAAACATCCTTACAATGTTCTGCTTTGTCTCCCAATGTAGATGAAAGTTCTCTACTTTTTGTTGAAAATAATAGCTTCCATTTATAAAGTACTTTCACATCTGTTTTCTCATTTGAGCCTCCCAACAACCCTGTAATAAATTCCCATGGTGTCTACTGGAGTAGGACATGCCCAGCATCTCTGCAGAAGTATCAGGACTGGAGGTTGATGGTAATGACGGTAACGTCCCACCTCATCTCACCTGTGAAAGGCCATTTATTACTTGATGAGGAGGAGCAAGGCTGCCTCATATTTTTGCACTGATTTACTTTGGGGTGATTTTACTGTTGTTGTTATTCTACTGAACAAAAAAGACTACTTGTTTTTATTTGCCATCTTCCCAACGGCTATTTTACAATATATATTTTTTATTTCCAGTTAAAAAAATAGTACATGTTCATTGTAGAAAATTTGATTTAAAGAAAGAAGGGTTGGGAATTCCCTGGTGGTTCAGTGGTTAGGACTCTGCGCTTTCACTGCAGGGGGTGTGGGTTCGATCCCTGGTCTGGGAACTAAGATCCTGCATACTGTGTGGCACAGCCAAAAAAAAAGAAAGAAGGGTATGAAGAAGAAAGCTGAAACTACCCACAACCCAATTTGATGTTAGTACTTGCTTCTTAGGAAGTATCTGAAGGAAAATATTACTGTTTTGTAGAAAGATGTTAGCGTGGCTTCTTGGCCACAGTGAATTCTGGGAGTCAAGAGCAGTCAGGCCTGGGGAGGGGGTGGCAGGGAGGTGGCAGGAGCTAAGAAGCCTGAGAGGGAGGGTGGCTGAGGATGAAAAGGAGTAGAGTGGGTCCAGGTCCAAGTGGTGGGGAAGGGGCAAAGGTGGGGGTCGGATCTGATCTGCTGGCAGCGTGGAAGGTGTGTCCTTCACGGTTCACGGTTCCGACGACTAGAGTCTTGTTAGAGCAGGATGTGGGCACCACTCCCTGAGGACCAAGAGCTGTTGAGAAGGTCCCAGCCAGACAGTCAGGGTGCTGGGGCCCTGGAAGGGACAGACACAGAACCCTCGCATCTGGAGTCAGAAGTAGATCAAGCAATAGCATGGCTTCCCTATGTGGTACCGTTTTCTGATCCATGTCGCCTACTTAGGGATGCCTCTGAGCTGGGGCATGGGACAGATGTGCTTGTTCTACAATCTTCCCAGGCTGGGTAGGTGGGAGTAGGGGGACAGTGGTGTAATTGAGTTCTAGGTCTGCTCAAATCAACTGGCTGGGGGCCGCAAATTACTGGCTACTAAATTTATATTTGAAATAACTGGGAGGAGGCCAAGATAGAAGCAGGTGATAGCAGTCACTTCAGAGATAGGTGAGCTCAGTGTTGCAGGTGAACCGAAGTCTCAAGAATCCTACCTGCCCTTAGGTTGTAATGTCTCCTAATTGTATCTGGGCCAGGTCTGGAAAAAGTCATAGGGGCCACTCACGGCAGCCATAAAAAGTCCCTACCGTATTGTATGTTTCCATATCTAGGCTGGCTTCTAGTTTCTGACCCGCTAGAGACATGGGCTGAGACCAGAAGGTTTGTATAAGCCAGAATCTGCAAG
Organism: Delphinapterus leucas; assembly: GCF_059928025.1. Taxonomy (NCBI): domain Eukaryota; kingdom Metazoa; phylum Chordata; class Mammalia; order Artiodactyla; family Monodontidae; genus Delphinapterus; species Delphinapterus leucas. Next base: position 166,989,901 of record NC_143130.1, read on the forward strand.
TCAGTTCTTTTAAACTGCTCATCTGTAGGATGATATGTCTGAAACTCATTTTATATTTTTCATACACAAACTGTTCACATACACATAGTTCATCCTGTATATAGTATTACTGACAACCAATAGATCCCATGTGCTTTAATCAATAACATTACTGCCTCCGCTATTACAGGAAACTATGAACTGTTGTGATCTTCTATCCTTGTTTCAATCGATATAAACCAGGGCAAGAAAAAACAGGACCCCAAATTATATAACCGGGAAGGATTATATAACAAAGGTCCTGATGCAACTTTAACTGTATCTGTGCCAACCAGGGCTCAAAGACCACATCTTTTCAGAAGTAACATGAGCTGCCGAGAGGTGTGCAAACCACCTTTCAATATTGGTTTAACAAATCCCACTTGCTCACTATCAACAAAAGTCTCTGCTCTTCTAACCTTGTTTTCCCACAGCACTGGATGAAGCAACCCTATTTCAGGGTGACAGTTTGTTAAAGTGACTGCGCACCAGCACTTAGAATGCATACACGAAGATGGAAGGTGAGAGTGTCAATTTCTCTGAGAGGCTGGTCTCCAGCTCCCGGCAATGATTATGTCATAAGGGCTGCTAAAGCCACTTCTGGATTTCAAAATGGCAGGACGCTGATCACTGGTGACGGGAAGCATTTGCACGGGGAGACTTTTGAAAGCCACACAGCATTTTTTGTTGGAGGAACCCAAGAAACAATCATAGTAACAACAAAAAATAACAATAACAAACTCCCCTTCCTTTCAAAGTGTGCTGTCAAGCAAAATGATTCCTCCCCGTGTCTCCTTTATGTCTTCCTGATAGAAATTACATTCCGGGGCACCCAACACAAAGGACACTCATGCAAGCAATGTGCCTTGTAAGTGACATTCCTCGGAACCTTTAGGAGAGAGATTGATTTAAAGCTACCATGATGGCATGTGTGCATTGCTACTGCCATAATGAATCTACCTGGCATCCTGCACTCGAGATTTAAACCAAGCCTGGAAAGATGAAATCCATGGAAACAACATTAGTGGCTCTACTCCACCCTGCAGAGGGACAGGAAACTCAGAATGAGGCTGAAAATGCAACTTGTGGTGTCTGAGGTCATATAATAGTTGCTGATTTTATAAATTCTACCCTCTGCAACACGTGGGTCGGACGGTCAGTGAATGAACCTGTGAGCTGGAACTTCCCATCCACTTGAGGCTGGGGTGGATTTTATTTTTCAATGACACAGAGTAAAACTAAATACCCTTGGGTCTTTTATTTTAAAGATGCATAAACTTATTCTTTCAAATCCCTTTCCTGAAGGTCAACATGTTCCCCTTTTTTGCTTTTTCTTTTTTAAAGTGCCTCTTCTTTCTTCCCCCCACCAGCCCCAGTAAATAAAGAAGAGTCTAAAGGCGTAAGTTAAAATTCTGTGACCCCCCAAAAAACTTTCCGAAGTCAGAACCACAGACTTTAGAGTCCCTGTAGAAATCTTAGAAGTCTGGATGTGAGATTTAAGATCTGAATTCAAGTCCTTACTCTGTTACTAGCAGAGTGGCTCTTGGATGGGTCACGTGATACTTCTTTCCAGGGAGAGGCAGGAGGAAGAGTTGGTATAAATGAACTCTGAAGTCTTTTGCCCTAGAACCCTTTAATTCCCATCTACTCCAATTTTCTAATGGGAACCACGTCACAGTCGGCTGTGCCTGCTCACTCCACCCTCTGTCACCAGCTCACTGTGCTCCATGGAGATCCCAGAGACCTCAGCCTAAAGACCAGAAAACCGAGGAGCCCCTCTGATGATCAAATTCCCCCTGCAAAGACCACCTATTAGCCACCGATGTCACCTCAACAGGCACAGCTGAACCTCCCTGACAGACTGTAGAATCCAAGTCGAATTCCACGAGTAGAGGGCCGGGTATAAACTAGGTATGTTAGTTCCTAGGGCTGCCATAACAAAGAACCACAAACTGGGTAGCTTAAAACAACGAGGTCCAAAATCAAGGTGCTGGCAGGGCCATGTTCCCTCTGAAACTCGTAGGAGAGAACGCTTCCTTGCCTCTTCCAGTGCTGGTCACCCATCCTGGCACCCCTTGTCTTGCAGCTCCAATCTCCGCTTCCATCATCTCATGGAGTTCTTCCCGTGTGTGTCTGTGTCTAAATTTCCCTCTTCTAATAAGGACGCCAATCACAGTGGATCAGGGCCCACCCTAGTGACCTCATCTTGATTACAAGACATAAACAGATTCCATCTGCAAAGACCCTATTTCCAAATAAGGTCACATTCCCAGGTACCGAAGGGTGGGTTAGGACTTCCAACATATCTTGGGGTGGAGGGTGCAATTCAACCCCTAACGCTAGGTAGGTAAGCACACTTTGAAGTCTTAACTCAAGTGCACAAATGAATGAGGGGATGACAAAAGCCCACTTTAGGTAAAGTGGAAGGAAAAACATAAGTGGAAAGACATTACGGTTCTAACGGTCATATGGAGAAAAGATGTTTATTTTCAATGGTTGGGCAGGTGAGCGCTGGAGAGGAAAGTGCTGTTCTCTCTTCAGTCCAGCCCTACGTGCTCTGTGCTATGTTCCCTGGACGCGCCTATGCTTTCACCTCTTGGCCCACCCATTGCCAGCAGTGCCACCCTACCCCCAGCTGCTGAAATCCTCCTAACTCTTGAAGCACCAGCTCAAATTTCACCAGCAGAAAGCCAGGTTACCTGCATCTGACCTTTGAAGGCATTTTGTCTGCTCCTTGGTGACCCCTGAACTACGGTCATTTGTACCCTCTCTGCCTACCACTCCTTGAGAGCAGGGATCATTTCTTACTCAATCACCGCACTCACAGTAGGTGCGTGCAAATATATGCTAAAGTAAACCAGCAGGAAGATAAGAGGAGAATGGAAAATACCTGCTGTTTTGAAAACTTCACCATGGAGAGGGACCTTTGAAACCAGGGGCTGTTAGAACTCCGTGGCTTATTGATTCCCCCACTGAATCTCTGTGACCTCTACTACCGTGCCATATTTCTTGGAAATCATAAGAAAGGCAGAAAAATAAGCCAACCAATGAAAGCAAAGAATGGGAGCTCTTTTGATGCAGAAGAGATTCTCACTGACCCTCTGAGAACTCATCTCCTTGACCAGTCATCATCATATGTCTACAACAGAAGAAAAGTCCCCCTTGGCCTAAGTTTCAGGCCCCCCAACACACAATTATTTGGCAAATAACTGTTGATAGGCAACTGAGAGCATGCGGCAGTGCCTACAGCACCTTTTTGTAAATATCTGGTATTACCAACAGCTTGAAGAAAATGCAATTTTATTTTTTACAAATATTTATTTATTTGGTTGCAACAGGTCTTAATTGCGGCACACGAACTCTTAGTTGCGGCATGCACGTGGGATCTAGTTCCCTGACTGGGGATCAAACCCAGGCCCCCTGCATTCGGAGCGTGGAGTCTTAATCACTGCACCACCAGGGAAGTCCCGGAAATGCAATTTAAGTGAATGCTGTCGGTACGACAGTGGATTGAAGTTCATCAAAAGGCTTCTATCGGTGCGTGCCAATCTGCTGGGGTAAGAGCCTGTATAGTGTCCCTGATGCTTTGATGACCCTAACGGGTCTTTCTTCTGCTGGGAAGTACAGGAGTGATACTGAAGACCTGATATGTTTACACCTTTTTGCTCAGCCTAAATCTCTTTGTTCAGCTTCTTTTAGAATCAAGCAAGTCAAACCAGTACCTTGGTCGAACATTTTTATTCATCAAGATCTGAATTCAGGATTTTCTTTTCTTCTGGTAGTAATTATACAGCTGCTTAAAAGTATACCTAAAAATTGACCATCTGAAGCGACTTCTGCTTCCAGGAAATGGAATAGACATACTTTTCCCTATTCTTCCCACCAAACACAACTAAAAATGATGGACATTAAATATAAGACAAACATAAGAAGACTCTGAAAGGTAGAGAGAAGAAAGCAGACCAACTAAGGACCGTATAAAAAAGGCAAGGTACAGACTAAATTAACAAAATATTAATAAATATAATTCAGGAATATTTAAATAGAATTATATACTGTGACTAAGTGGGGTTTATTCCAGGGATGGAAGACTGGTTCAGTATTCAAAAATCAATCAAAGTAATCTACCATGTCAACAGGCTATAGAAGAAAAATCATATGATATCAACTGATGTAGAAAAGGCATATGAAAAATACATCTAACCATGATAAAAAAAAATGCCCAGCAAACTAGGGATAGAAGGGGTCTTACCCAACTTGTCAAGGAGCATCTATTAAAAAACCCTACAGCTAACATTATGCTTAATAAGGAAAGACTGAATGCTTTCCTCCCTATGATTGAGAACAAGGCGAGGATGTCTGCTCTCACCACTCTTATTTAACATAGTGTTGGAAGTTCTAACCAGTGAAATAAGGCAAGAAAGTGAAATAAAGGCATATGGATCAAAAGGGAAGAAATAAAACTGTCTTTATTTGCAGACTGTCTACATAGAACTTCCTACGGAATATACAAAAAACCTCTTAGAATTAAAATGTACATTCAGCAAGGTCTCAGAATACAAGATAAGCATACAAAATCAACTATATTCCTATATGCTAGCAATAAATGAATGGATACCAAAAATTTTAAAATAATATTATTTACAATTGTTCAAGAAAAATGAAATACTTGGGTGTAAATATAACATGTATAGGACTTACATGTTGAAAACTACAAAAATGCTCATAAAAGAAATCAAAGAAGAGCTAAACAAACAGAGAGGTATACCATGTTCATGGATTAGAAGACTCAACATAGTAACAATGTCATTTGTCCTCAAACTGATATACAGGCTTAATGCAATTCCTATCAAAACCCCAGCAAGATTCTTTTGTAGATACAGATGAGATTATATATATTATACTATAGTTTTACAAGATGTTACCATTGGGAGAAACAGAATTTCTCTGAATTACAATTGTTTTACAGCTCCATACGAATCTACAATTATCTCACAAGGTTTGTTAAAAATAAAAACTGTTCTTTGCTGCATCTACTGTGAGAATGAAGACCATTCTCAGCAATCAGACTGCAGATATTCCAGAAAATTCTGACATCACACAATTACTGTACTGTGAAGGGAACCAGAAGAGCCTTTTGGAGGGACTTCAATCATATCAATGTAGAACTCAGTTTCCTTGGAAAGAAAAGAAAGAGGCTCCAGGTTGACAAATGGCGGGGATACAGAAAGAAACTGGCCACTTTTCGACTATCTGTATCACGTACACAACATGATCAAGGGTGTTATGTTGGGTTTCCATTACAAAATGAGGTCTGTATATGCTCATCTCCCCATCAATGTTGTTATTCAGAACAGGTCTCTTGTTGAAATCTGAAATTTTTTGGGCAAAAGACAGATGCTCCGGGCTCAGGTGAGGCCAGACATCGCTTGTTCAGTACCTCAAGCCCAGAAAGGTGAGTTAATTCTCAAAGAAAATGACATTGAAACTGCATCAAATTCAGCTGCTTTGATTCAGCAAGCCACAACAGTTGAAAACAAGAATATTAGAAAAATTTTAGATGGTATCTACATCTCTGCAGAAGGACCAGTTCGGCAGGTGATGAATAAGATTTAAGTTATCCAGCTACAGAAACAACAAGATGCCAGATGATTCCTAAGACCTCTCTGTGATATTTTAAAGAGGCACTAAAAGCCCTGTATTGATTTGGGGAAAGACAAACGAAACCAAAAAACCCCAAAGGAACAAAACGTGACCACCCTTCTCCTTAATGTCTTCTTCTCATACTGAGAACTAGTGAAGTGCAAAAAACGACTAATAGAGTAGGATACCTTGATCACTCTATTCCTTTTTCCCATTTATAATTCTTTGTAGCACTCATAACTGTACATTATATTACATCACATTTGGTTATCTGTCCATCTGTCTGTCCTATTTGTCTGTCTTGCTTCCCCCACTGAAATGGAAGCTCCATGTGGGCAGGACCTCTGTCTTGTTCACACTCTAGCACATTCTATAAGTACTAAAAACAAGTTGCTGAATGACTATGGGGAACTCAAGTCATATGCCTTTTTATTTTTATTTTTTTTGCGGTACGCGGGCCTCTCACTGTTGTGGCCTCTCCCGCTGCAGAGCACAGGCTCCGGACGCGCAGGCTCAGCGGCCATGGTTCACGGGCCCAGCCGCTCCGCGGCATGTGGGATCTTCCCGGACCGGGGCACAAACCCGTGTCCCCTGCAGGCGGACTCTCAACCACTGAGCCCCAAGGGAAGCCCCACATGCCTTTTTTAGATAGAGCATTTCCAACTGCCTAACTTCCCCCAGATCCCTTCTCCTGTAGGCACCTGCTCTTCAGCATTATCCACCAGCAGGACCATCTCTTAAATCAGTTTCACTGAACTTTTAGTCTTCAGCTCCACTCTAGACCCTTCCCAAGTCCCCACCTTCTATACTCATAGCACCAGAACAGCCCAGTCTTGGGAATCATTTCCAGGGGTCAGTTTCAATCTAGGGTGCTGGAACTTCCTTCGAGGCATGTGGCTTTAGGTACTATCAACGGTCACTCTGTTTACCTGGTCCATACAGCAAGAACATGCCCCCTAATCCCCGACCTGTTTCTTGATTGGATCGATTTGATGTACTTCTAATTTAATTTGCACCCAGATACTGGGGATGTCTGGAACTAATCTGATGATCTTTAAACTATTATGCTTTCCATGTATGTCTCAGCTGCCAATATCATATCGGGGGACTTTAATGTGAAATCATAACTTTAATTGCCAGTGGCTTCTAACTTCTTACCATATTCCTCATTATTACAGTGCTGGGAACAGACAAGTGTTTGGCAGCCTAGGGGACACACAGCCATTGCCGCCAGCCAGACAGTGCCTTTAGGGGTCAGCTGGGCAGTCCTGTTACCCAGAGAACTACAGAATATTTTATTTTGTCTGTTCTATTCAGAGAATATATCCCAAGCACCTAGTGTGCAGTGGGTGCTCAATAAGTGGCTGTGGATTGAATGAATACACCAAAATCTTGGGAATCTCTAAGTTAGAGTACAGCGGCATTTCTTAGCTTAAAACCTGATAATGAACATCAATAACATGGCATTTACTGAACTACATCTAGAATGTGAGTGAAACGTATCAATTTCTAAACGGTTTGGGGGGAGGGAATTATAAATTAAAATTCTTGCTATTGGAAGAGTTCTAGCTTACTACCCTTGCTGCCATGGAAATGACAAATAGACAACATAATTACAGACTGCCAGTAATTAACATACACCCAGCTAGAGCAAACATGAAAATTTAAAATGAACAATTATATACTAAAAAAGAGACTGCGAATGATCCACTGGGGGAAAAGGCAGAAATCTATGAATGAGATGGTGTTAAACAGTCAGATGTGGGCTTCCCTGGTGGCGCAGTGGTTGAGAGTCTGCCTGCCAATGCAGGGGACACGGGTTCGAGCCCTGGTCTGGGGGGATCCCACATGCCATGGAGCAACTGGGCCCGTGAGCCACAGCTACTGAGCCTGCGTGTCTGGAGCCTGTGCTCCGCAGCAAGAGAGGCCACGTTAGTGAGAGGCCCACACACTGTGATGAAGAGTAGCCCCCGCTTGCCGCAACTGGAGAAGGCCCTCGCACAGAAACGAAGACCCAACACAGCCAAATAAATAAATAAATTAATTAATTAATTAAAAAAAAAAAAGAAATAGTCATAAAAAAAACCCAGTCAGATGTAATTCACTCTACTTTCCTCCTCCCTAACAGCTTTTCCAGCCAGGCGCAGTGACTTTTTCCTGTCAAACCAGTGGAACCAGAGCGCTGAACTGGCATCTCCAAGCAGGCAATTTTCCTAGTTGTAAATAACCAGCAGCTTTGTGGGAATCAATTAGGAGGCGCCCATTTCTTCTCGATGAGTCTTATTTCACTCTATCCATCTTCCTTCGTTAATTTCTTAAGTTGGATTTAAGGGATGCAGAGAGAAAGATTATTTGTTTTGATCTCTCAGACTTCTTGGGGGAGGCAAGGGGAGGAGCAGAGTTTTCAGATCTTTCTCACTAAGAATTCAAGTAGAATACCTTCAAATCACTCTCCCTTTTCAAGGCCCGAAAACTGGATGGGCATTGAAACTACATGGGCATTATGTACTATGTCTAGCAACAGAGGCTTAAAGCCTTAAGAAAATGATGGTCACAAGACAAATGAAATCAACGTAGGTGCAAATAAACTTTTATTGCAAAGACGCAGATGGTCTGCAAAAGTCACAATCTCATATAACACAGTCATCTCATGAATCAATTGTTTAGTCTTAGCCCATGGCCCTACTGTCACTCGTTGGGTTTATGGTGATGGCAATAATAGTCCTGATCAGAACAATGACACTAATACTGGAAGCTGTCAATTACTGAAAACCTGTCATGTGCTCAATACTTTACTATGTTCTTTCTATTGCTCAGAACAGCCTGGCAACATCAGTATTATTATTCCCATATTACAGACGAGGAAACTGTGGTCCAGAGAGGTTTGCATGGTTTGCAAATTCTGGAGCCAAGAAGATTTGAACCCAGGTCAACGTCTAAAGAACTAGTTGATCCCAAAGATAATCTCGTCCCACGATGCCATGTTCTCTCTTTTGTTCAACCAGCAAAAACTGGTCAAGCCCCACTATTGGGCAGGTATTCCCCCTACTAAGTCTGAGGCTTGTTGAGGAACTCGGCATGCCGTCACCTCAACAACAATGGGGAGGAAGAAAGGGACCAGGTAAATGAAGTCGGCCTCTACAGCTGACGCGGGGCCTTTTCCCAGGTACCCGGGCTTCTCAGTAAACATCCATCATATCTCTCCCCCAGCTAAAATATTCCCAATTGTAGAAATGACTGGCACTTGGATCATTACCTCTTTGGAAAATGAGGTGCAGTAAGAAAAGAAAAACTCAATGGGGGAAAAAAAAAGAGCAGCGGGCACAAGGAGGGAACATACAGAAAAAAATATAAATGGCCTTCAACCTCACTCAATTAAGGAACTGAACCAACAAAACGCCACTTTGCAACCCTATCTGTAGAATGTCCAAGACCAGAGGATACTTTAATCCAGCCACACAGTGAAAAACTCCGGAGTCCCAAAAAAGGATAGCTCTATATGCATTGATACAGAAAGATCTTTATGATCAGAATAATGCATATGGTATGTCCCCGTCTGCATAAATGTGCACACATACTCAGGTGTGTAAAGGCATCGGCTATCAAACGGCACGTAAGAAACTGATCATGCCGGTCACCTCTGGGGAGGGAGACTAGAGCTGTATTTCTTTCACAGGAGGATGACAGTTTTCACTATATATCTTTTTGTACTTTACGATTTTTTTTTTTTTTTACAACATATTAAAAAGAAAGGGAGAAACAAAGCGGAGTGGTGAAGAGCAGGCAGTGACTCGCCTGGGGTCTCACAGATGGTCAGTGGCCGGGCCTGGCCCCCAGAACCCTGACTGTCAGCCCAGTACTCTTTCCATGGCAGCAGCATCTATATAGACAGTTTGATTCTCTACACCTCACTCAATACTCGCCACCCACAATGATCACTCTTGGAGAAACTGCACCAACTTCCCCAGGTCCATGATTTTGTTAGTTAGCACTGACTGATACGCCACGGTTTTCCAATTAGCGCCATCCCCCATATTACAGACAATGCAATCCTTTGAGCAATGAGTAGGGGATGACACTGGCTGGACCAGTCAGAACTCTGTCCCTGTGACACACTCTACTCAAAGTGATGCCCTATGGCTTGAAGTCCAACTAAAACATTTACATGGATTTTAGGTTTCTATATAGAAAGTTCATGCTGAGGTTAAGTCCTCATGATGTGCACAAATATTACTCAATATGGATTATTCCCAGCAAATTTTCCACTTCAGGCCAACGTGTAACCAGCCACTTCCCTATTAACCACCTACTGTCCTCCCTACATACCCATGAGGCATCGGCCGTCAGCTTGTAGAGATAAAGCCCAAACCTAGTACCATGGTTGGCTCTGCATTTTGGAGTCAGCCAGAACAAGTGACATGACAACAGGTGACACATTGTCCTTCCAGCCTCAGCTTCCCCATCTATAAAGTGGAGACATCAGTGGTTCTGTGGAAACAGCAACTGGAGCTACTCATACTGTTGATTCCTTTCGCCCAGCTAAGCAATAGGCAGTTGACTATAAATTGCTTTTGGGGGGTTCCCCTCAGAAACCCAAGCTCTGGAATATGCATTCAGATTCCTGCAGAAGCGTGTGGGGCATCACTGAAGGCTGCATGAGGAGTCAGGGTCGCCGTCCTTCTCACAAAAATATACAAACACAGCCCTACTGCAGGTGTCAGGTCCATTCACACCGAGCCTCTTTCTCTGGAGCTGCGCCATCCCTCGCCAACGGGGAGAGCCCCTGGTTGCCATGATTCACGTCATGAGACGGCTCTCCTGGACCAGCTGACTGGACTGGGGGGGGTGTCACATGACTACAATTGTTCCAATCAGAATTCCCATTGCTCCTGGGAATTGGGAACTGAGACCAAAAGATGGCTGGTCCACCTGGGCTGCTCTCGTCTACAGAGGATATTTAGCTTGAAAGCTACCGATGACCACTGACCAATTCACACACAACGTTAGAGAAAACACAGAGGACGCACAGAAAGAAGCAGCGAGGAGGTGAGTGCTGCCTGCGTTCTTGGCAGCCGTCTGGTGCCTCCCAGCTACAAGCCTGGCCTTGGGGTCCTGAGACCCTTGGTACTGCCTCCAATAGGTCTCTATCTTTATATGTATTTCTTCTTGAGCTAGCTGCTTTCTGTTACTTGCAACCAAAAGAGGCCTAAGGCATTCCTAATTCCATCTTTGCAGATCCCAATCAGCATTTCAGAACAGCCTGCAGATGGCACTTTCCATTCTGAGACAAAGAATTATTATTCTAAAAGTGCTGAATTTGTGCTGTTACCTTTATTTTGCCTGATTGCATTACTCAAACAGAAAGAGCTATGAAGAATAATAACAATAAAGATACCATTAAAGTAAAATATTTGACACTCATAAGATTAAAAGCTGAATACAATAATCTTCTCATAATCGTTGCAGGATATGCAGCACTTAATCAACAATTACACTGGGAAAATGCCCGAGACTTGATGCTTAAGTAGCAGGGAAAAGCAAAGGAGAAAGTCAGGAAATCACCATAAAAAGAGAAGGGAGTATTATCCAATCTAAATACTGCATGTATTATTAAAAGAGTTCTACCTTTTCCTATCAATGCTATACAAAAAAATAATAATAAAAAACAATCCAAGAATACACACCCTCAACCAAAGCACTCTAGTGAAAGAGCTATTTTTAAAAACCATGTACAGTATTCACATAGTGGTGCCATAGTCCATTAATCAGGGTGCTTGCGTGTGTGTGTTTTTTAATAGCTTTACTGAGGTATGATTTACACTTTCTCTATACAAGAGTTTCTTCAACCAGTCTCGCCCCCTGATGGGAGAGAGAAATGAAATGGTCCAAGCTGGAAACCAGAACCTGGTGGGGCAAGAAGCTGGGGTGAGGCCAGTTCCGAAACAGGAGGAGACAAACCCTCCCTCCTAGGAGGTTGGGGGTTCACATCCCCGAAGAGTCATACAAGTGATTGTGAGGAAGTATGTATGTATTTTCACAGACACAACATCGTTTTTAAAAGGCAAAGTACAGATGCCATGTCAAAATATCTCACGACCAAGAGGAAACCTCTGAGCCGCCACCTTGGGAAATGAGTAGCCATTTAAGACACCCACAGTCTCTTTGGGCTAAGTCAGATTGCTACAACATGGGTTTTATTTTTAACGTTCTTTTTAAGGAGCTGATTCTTCATTCAGGATGCATACAACGAAAGCAGCACAAATACCCGTACTGTATCGTAAATAGCCTCTGTTGAGGAGGGCTGGGAGTATCACAACATATTTTAACCCAGATATAGCTTTGACAACCCCTGTATGTTCTTTCATAACCTCTAAGCATCAGCTTTGCTGTGTTATTTTATATGAATACATCCTTGATGGCTGCAGCGATAGACAATGAGGCCATATTATGACTCCATGGACACATAATAACGCTGCCCTTTTCTTCTCTGAGAGGGTTTATTTTCCTTCTTCTATAGGTAAATGCAGTAAACCTGACATCACGGAATGCAACTGAAGTAGTAAATGATCAATGTCAACCACAATAACAGTGCTTCAAAAAATTACCTCAACAATCCTACTTTTGCCATTTTCCATGACCTACGGAGGTGCGGGAGCGGCGCGAATGGGCTCCTGCAACTCTGAGGGAGGATCTAAACACAGCCGTGTCTGCCTTGCATCCGCCAATAGACCCATGTGAGCGCTCTCCCTGACACGCCTCAGTTCACATAAGAGCTCCCCTAAGTCCATCTCGCAGGAGAATGAAAACAGTAAAAAGCTATATTCAGCCCTGGCTACACAAGAAAATCTCTCTGCACTGATGCTATAACGGAGATGCTCAGAGAAAAAAGTTACAACAAACCAACCTGCAAAATCCAACTCATTGTCAACTAGTAGAGACATGCAGTTAATCTTCACACCAAGTATCTAGACATCCTATTTGTACAGAATTGAGGCAAAATCACCCTGAGAAACCAAGCAAAATGAAATCAAGTTTCAGCAAAAGACAAAGTATTTTCTTAGGCAGAAACGTATCGTATTGGTACTCGTCTTTCCTGACCTTAAATCTGACCTTATAATACAAAGGCAACCCAAGGCAAGGTCCCCAAATAATCCAGGAGTCTTGAAATATTTTCCCTTGTCTACCCCATACCTACAAATGCCATCTACAAGTCCTTCTACGAGTCCTATCTTCAGGAAGCAAAGACACACAGGAATCTGCCTATGGCCAAGTATGTTCGGAGTTCACCTACCAACTGTCATGAAAATCTTATCAAGTGTGAAGGGTATGAAAAGGCAAATTTACTAGACTTGTTTTAGGTTTGTTGTCTGATTTCCCATTAGGCTCTGGGCGTGTGCTAATATGGAAGCTGACATATACAAACACAAAAAGAAATCTGCCCTTCAGGATATGATGTGTATAAGAATTTCACTTCAAAGGAGACCATAGAGAAAAACACTTACCTTGTCTTCTTATAGCTACAAGAGTGAAGACTCCCCAGACTTAACTTTCTCCTTAAGATTATAGAAAAGGGAAACACACAAGAAGTTCAGATCAGGGCATGTGAAAACCCCGTTATCCTTCATACACATACAAAAATGTGTCAGAAGAGCTTCCGGAGAGGGCTTTCGGCATGGATGATCAAATGTTAAAAACCAGAGGGGCCCTTCCGAATCATCTAAGTCCAACTTCCTGACTTTAGGTAGGAAGTCAGGAAGCAATGAAGCACGTGCTTCCTAAATGAGCATGTGCGTGCTCATTTCCTTTAACTCATATTAACGGAGCACCTACCATATGCTAAGTACTGTTCTAAATGCTGGGAATACAGCAATGAACAAAGAAGAAAGTCCCGGCCTTAAGGAGCTGATATTCTAGGGGTGTGATGAGGAGATGGAAAATAATCAAGACTTGTATTGTCAGGTGGATGGAAGTGCTATGGGATACACAGTAGGGGTTGCTGAATGAATTTCACAGATGGGCAAACTGAAGCTTCAAAAGTTGCAAAGCTAGTCTGAATTCAAAGCAGCAGCAGAACCGGATAACCTAAGTTCTGGGCTTTTTATGTTTTTATGCAGCAAAGGAATACCAAAACGCTAATAAATACAAAGGAAAAATTAAGTGTAATGCACACGCATCCTATTTTTGGAAGCACATGCAAAAGATTCACAGGTGGGCATCGGTCACGTTCTTCCTGTTTCCGTCTTTAGGATGCTGCAGTGATCTATCGACTGAGAGCTGACAATTTTCACCCTGCAGCTCGAAATAGCAAAGAAGTGTTCTGGGGCATAAAATACTCCAGGGCAAGAAATGTTGTCTTGTTTGAAAGCAAGAAACAATATTCACTACAGGTTTCTCATTTTAAAATTTTTTGGGCTTTTAGTGCTTGAAAAAGGCGCTGAAAGGAAAAAAAAGAAAGACAGAGAGAAACAGGAACTTGGCTTTTCTCGTCCCCGTCTCTTGAACTGGATATTTCTTGCGGTATACATTTTTCCGCCATTTGGAGCGCCTAGCCTCAAGATTACAAATCACTTGTGAAATAAAGTAAAGAAGACTGTCTCATCCACCAGGGCCCTATTCTGGAAAAGCAGTTCCGTGAGAAAGAAGCAATTTTCAGGTAAAAGAGACATAACAGAATGCTTCAAAATTCACATTTCTCCCTCCTTCTGCCCCAAAAGTGGAGCTTTTCCCTGTGTGTGCTCTGTAAGTGGCCTGGTTAAACACACATGCGTGCATGCACGCGTGCGCGCGCGCACACACACACACACACAAATTCTGGAGGACCCCAGCAGGGAAGGGGGCCCCCTGAGACACATGGTAAGCAGCAAGGGGACAGAGCCCCACCTGCCCTACCCATTCCGCATGCTGCAAGCCTACAGGTGCCCTCTCTGAGAGCTCAGGATCAGAGCGCAAATTCCAGCAGGCCAATGACTTACAAATTTGATTTAAAAAATGATCATTTTGGGGGCGTGGTGGCGGAGCGATGGCTAAAGGGTATGGGCTTTTTTTTTTTTTTTTTCTGAGGTGATAAGAATATTCTGAAATGAACGGTGGTGGTGATTGCACAACTCTGTGACCATACTAAAAACCAGTGAATTGTATGGTGTGTGAATTACACCTGAGTAAAGCTGTTACCAAAAAAAGGTCAACATTTTCATCAACCCCAAAACATCAACAGTCTTTCCCATTACATTACCCTAATGGTAAGAGGCCACCGCTGAGAGCTGCTGTTCACATTTTAATTGTTTTACATCTTTAAATGAAAAGATATACTTTCCCAGGGCATGAGTTCCTCCAGGCCCAGGTGTCTGCACTACAGCAGATCAGAGGCCCATGAGGAACATACCCCAGGGCTGAGGTCCTTTACCCTGAAACAGTGGGTTTCACATATTCCTATGCTCAGTGTTCTGAAGGCCCCAATGAAGGGCAATTAGAGAGAGTGGGGAGAATCTTGGCTTAGTCCCTATCTCTTAACTCACATTGTTTGGGGAATGGAGCTGCATAGCTGAAGAAAAGAGAAGGCAGGACATGGTTGAAAAAGTTCAAATCTGGATTACTGAGAAAATCAAATTAAATGAATATTATCTCCTCTCCCTCCAATTTCAGGGTGTAGAATATAGGGAGAGACTTTATTTCCTTCCTTCCTTCCACTCATCAAATATCCATCCACCCAACTGTCCATCCATCCATCCACCCATCCTTTATCAAAAGTTTCCAGCGCAAAAACAGAGATACAAATAAAATAACTTCTGTAAATTGAAAAGTGTATATAGAACTTAAGTATGATTATTGTAATCAAACCTGAAGGATATCCTTTTTACCTCTTTGCCCTCATATCCACACCTGGGAACTAAGAAAACTTTGATGAGTAAAACCAAAAAAACTGGGTTATTAGTGGAGCTTTATGGAATCCAGGAGAGCTAGGAGAGGGCAGAGAAGAATTACTAGAAGATGTCAAATGAGATCGTACTTCCAGGTCCAATTAAACAGACAATTCAGTAAGTTTACACCTTAGGCTTGAATTATGTTAAGGAGAGAGAAAAAGTTGTATAGTTCAAGGCCTCTGCTGAGAGATTATGGTAAACAGCCAAGTCTGACCACCTCTACTGCCAGCACCCTGGTCAAACTGCCGTCATCCTCACCTGGATTATGACAGTGGACTCTTAACTGAATTCCACTTCCACAGACCCCGCCACTTGCCCAGCTATTCTGTCCTCCACTCTCCAGGGTGATCTTTTGCTTGTTTGTTTGTTTTACAGTTTTTTTTAAACTTTTTACTTTGTGTTGGAGTACAGCCGATTAACAGCATTGTGATGGTTTCAGGTGCACAGCAAAGCGACTCAGCCACACGTAGACACGTATCCATTCTCCCCCAGACTCCCTTCCCATCCAGGCTGCCACATAACATTGAGCAGAGTTCCCTGTGCTACACAGTAGTTCCTTGTTGGCTATCCATTTTAAATACAGCAGTGTGTACACGTCAATCCCTAACTTTTTTTTTTTTTAATTGGGGTATAGTTGTTTTACAATGTTGTGTTAGTTTCTGCTGTACAGAGAAGTGAATCGGCTATACGTATACATATATCCCCTCATTTTTGGATTTCCTTCCCATTTAGGTCACCACAGGGTACTGAGTAGAGTTCCCTGTGCTATAAAGTAGGTTCTCACGTGGAATCTAGAAAAATGGTTCAGATGAACCTATCTGCAAAGCAGAAATAGAGACACAGATGCAGAGAGCTAACATATGGACACCAAGTGGGGAGAGCGGGGTGGGATGAACTGGGAGATTGGGATTGACGTATATCCAGGGTGATCTTTACAAAAAGCGTACCAGATTAAGTCTTGCCCCTCCTCAAAACCCTCCAACAGTTTCTCATCATAATTAGAATAAAACCCCAGTCTCTATTTCATGATTTATGATGATCTGACCTCTGCTTGCCACTCCCAATTCCTTTCCTACAACCTTCTGTCTTGTTCATACCTCTCCAGCCACATTGATATTGCCGTTCTTTCAACAAGCCATGATTGTTCCTGCCACAGGGCCTTTGCACTTGCCCTCTGCCTAAAAAGCTCTTCCCCTACATGCTGACCTGACTGGTACCTTCTCATCATTTTGGTTCCTACATCAATTATTCAGAAAGGCCTTTCCTGGCTACCTTCCCTAAAATAGCACCCTAAGACCACCACTCTATCCTTGCCTTGCTTTATTCTTATTTATGGCAAGTATCCCCACCTGAGATCACACTACATATTCATTTCTCCATTTGTTTGCTTTCTGTCTTCCCACTAAAACATATATGTCACAGGGTAGAGACCTTAGTACTTATTCACTGCTGGTTTCCTGAGGGTCTAAGACTGTCACTAACATACAACAGGCATTTTATAAATGTGCAAATAGATGATTCTGATCTTAGTTCTACCCTCCACACTTCTGCATTTTAGTATTGTTTTGCCTTTCGTCAACAGAAGCAAATGATCTATAATCAGTGTCTAGAACAATTTTATAACTTCATTATTAATATTTTTCCCATCCCTATCTTCTCCCTTCCCTGATGGCTGGTTTTAATCAAAGGCAGCTTTCAGCTGATATGGGCCTAAGACCCTGAAAATGTAGCAACCGTTGTATTTACAGATATGATGCCCATGGGGAAGAAAGTCAAAGCTGAAACCCTAAGCATGTATCTGTGTACGGTGCGCTATGTGAAACTTGTGGAAAACTGCCTGCTTTGACCTGTTGGGGAATTGATTGAAGCATGAAATCTACTCTACCCAGAGGAATAAAATTAAAACTTCCTTAACTGTAGAAATCATTTTGGTTTGAAGGAAAATGAAAAGGCAAAAACTTCAATTAAGTAAATCTCAAGAGCAAACAATCCAAGAAACTGGTGAATTTTTTAAAAAGCCATTCTAATGGTTTAAACAGCTTATTCAAGTGGTCTCCTTTAAAATGCCAGGAATTCAACCTCTTGATTTAAGAGCTCTGGAATTCAAGTGCTTCAAATTGAGAAAATAATACACAAGTAAATGGTCATAATTTCTTCTTTGTGCTTCCTGGCATTATATCCTCCAGATATACAGCTCTGTGCAGAGTCATCTTCCCTAAGTGCCTCGCGTCTCTCACGGGCAAGTGGAAGCCAGGACAAACACCACCTTGCTTGAATACTGAACACCATTCCTTAGTTGAAATTATAAAGCTCTTGCCTTAAAATTACAAACAAGCGATAAAATAAATATTTCAGGGGCTCATTTAAATGAGCCTCTTGGGAGTCTGGACTCAACAGATGGGCTGTATTCTCAAAAGCTTGCCATGGTGGAGAGGAAGGTATCTAGAAATTCCTGTGGACCCACATGGTGTATTTATAGAAAACCTGGGGCGGTCAAGGCCTCTGTTGCTGTCTTCCCTGTCACTGCTCCATCCTCCTTTCCCAAGCCCTTTCCCCTTTCATCTGACAGCGTCTTCACTTAGTTGGAATCACAGACACAGAGCTCCTTAGCTGAGTAATTCTTAGAACAGCGGCTGTCAGGTAAGGAGAATTTATTTACAAGCACTGCAGCCTTTGAAATGCTAGGAGAGCCACTCAACGATGCAGACAGACAATAAATACCTTCCAGTACGGATCTATCCAAACAGATGCTGCATTCTAGGAATGAAACAATAATTTCCCAATGTTTCATGTAGACAGAGTCATCCTGCAAGTGGGACAATTACTACACCATTCATTTGGAAAGCATTCAGCAAGCACCTACTATCCGCCAGGGACTGTGGCTGTGGAGAAAGGTCTCACAGTCGCTGAATAAGATGCTTGGGAGAAACACATGATGGTACAACGCCACAGAGGCCCAGAGGTGTGCGGGGCTATAGCGGGAACTTGGATAAAATCCGACAGCTGCCGAGGAGGGGCAGACTAATTCGGAAGTCAGCCAACTATAGACAGTCCATGGGCCAAATTTGTCTGTTTCTGTATGGATGCCCTATGAGCTGACGATGGCTTATATATTTTTTAATTATTGAAAAAAAAATGAATATTTTGTGACATGAATATTATATGAAATTCAAATTTCAGTGTCCGTAAATAAAAGTTTACAGGACACAGCCAGAGTTTAGAAGCTGTAAAACCTAACTGTGTGATCTGCAGAGTTTACAATATTTACTGTCTGCTCTTTATAGAAAAAGTGAGCTGACTCCTCCAGTCCACTGGACTAATGCAACTGAGCAGGACTGAGGTTTTTTGTTTTTAAAAGATATAAATGTATAACTAGCTCCAGTGTACTGTGTGATGGTTAGCAATGAGACACTTTTGAGAGAATCCACAAAGACATCTGTTAGTTACAAGGTAAAACAGCCTTTGATGTCTCCTAGACCAACACTCACATTTTTCAGGTGAGGAACTGGACCCCAAGAAGCCAAGTTGCTCTGCCAGGCCCATAGGGAACGGCACAGTCAAGAAAGTGTCCTTGCTGTCCCCAAACTCATATATGTCCCATCCTGCTAAGTGAAAGAAAAAAACAAAAGATCTTTACTGAGAACTATCTAAAAAAATAAAATTAGGCTTTGAAAGGGCTAGATTTATATTTTTCCTAACTAAGCGCCCCTACTTGAGAACCTCCTTAGAACGCACCACCTCCTCCTTCTCTAACCTCTGATCTTCTTCCCACTGTACTCTCCACTTCCCAGATGCTTCCTGCAGCCCCGTCACACCTGATAAAGGCACCGTCCCGAAATACGTCCTAGGGCATCCAACCTCACTCACAAAACCACCCCTTCTGCCTGGGATCCTTTTCTTAGTTGTCTGATCCATCAGGTCCCCTAATTCTAATGCTTTTGGGGTCCCCAAGCTTTCCAAGGCCTACAAAAATGAGACCTGAAAAGCAAACTCACTGCAAAAGCACCTTGTAAATTTAAAGAAAAAAAAATCACTTAAATGTCTCTAAAAATAACATTATACTAACCAGTCAAGAGCATAGTTTATATATAATGATATTTAATGTGGGAGGAGGTAGGTGTACCTTGTTAGTTTAGTAGGATAGAGGGGGCTGACTTGAGCTAAACAACACTTAAGATGCCCTGCTGTCCTTCTATATAAAGACCCCACCCAACTGCCACGTCCTTTATGAAATGTTTCTTCATTTTCAAGTTATTTTCTTTGTGTTCTAATAGAATGTGCTCTTTTCGATCCATAAAATCATTTCTAGGCACAAATAATAGAATATACTTACAGAATACTACTGATATGCTATGAGAAGCACGAAGTTGTCTGAATATATGGCCTTTGACCTTGAAGCATTTACAAACGAGAGGACAGAAGTCATAAAACAACTCAAAGGCATAAAGTAGCTTTGTGATACACTAGCTAAGAATTCAGAGAGGTTTGGTTGAAAATGTCGGGGAAAAGTCCTTTGGAAGTACTGTATGTTGAACAGCAACCATTTACTGAGTGTCTACTAGGCGTCATTTACATGCTTAGTCATTTGAATCGTCTCCTTTACTCTTTGTAACAACCTCACAAAGTAGTGATCCTTATACCCACTTAGCAGATGAGGAAATGGAGGTTAAACAACTTGACAAAGGACACTCAGCCAATAACCTGGTGAACTACAAGCCAAATCCAGGCTACAGAGCCTAGGATTACTTTTATTACATGAGCTTCTCAAACTGGGTCATCTGCTACCACCCACACTCCACCCCTGACATGTGATGGTATTTGAAAAGCCAAGATGAAAATGATACATTTTACCTGAGCCTCCATTTTATATGCAACTTTAGGGAGAGTTAAAAGTAAAGAAAAACACTGTTACTTGACTAAATACACAGATACAGCATGAACAGAATATAAAATTTGCAGAGGTTTTCCACTAAAGAAATGGAAAATACAGCAGTGAATGTATTGCCCCAAGGCGAGGGGAGGTTTACGACTGTGGAAACCACCCGATTTACCTGAAGAGGGCATCGCTTTATGGAGAGACAGGCGACAAGGTCAGGCAGAGCTTGGAAGGGGGCTGTCAAGGGCACTGAGTGTCTGTGTCTTGTCTCCGCATGGGTCTTGGTGGGCCATGCCAGTGAGAAGAGCGTGCCGCAGTGCGTTGGGCACCTGGGCCGCCACAGTTCAGCTATAAATGGCTTCGCTGCTGCCCCCGCTTGTCAGTGCTCATTGAGGCATAACGCGAGATGGCCCAGGCCTGGGGGGACGAAAAACGGAGGGCGCACGCGTGCGTGTGCAGGCATCCTCTTGCCTTACTCTCGTAAGGGTTCATGGGCATCGTGGAAAAGGGCCTGCAGCAGGAACCTGACATTCACGCTAGGGCTTGAAGGTTCTGGAAGACTGAATCCAAGGAGCTCCCCAGGGAGCGCTGCCCAGGGCTGCTACATGTTTATGCTGCCTCGGGGTGGAGAGACGATTCCAGTTTTCATCACTGCATTAGGCCCGGTCCCTCCTATTGGCCCTGAAATGCTGCCCGCGGGGCACATCAAATGGTTCTTTCCCATGAAATAGACTGGGCTGCAGAAATCTCAACTGAGAGCACAGAAAAGATCAGATCTTATTTCACTCCCAGAGTCGTTTCTTAAGGTAAAAGTCTGGCTGGTGGGAGCTAATGCCTTTGGGCTGGAGCACCCAGAAACATGACAAATTACCAGAAGGGAACCGCAGTTCAACCTTGCTCCAAATGAAAGAGGATAAACAGAAACGTCTGTCAAGATCCTTCCTTATAAATCTTTTGCCTCCTCTTCCCTCTTTCCAGTTCCTCTGTTCCCTCTCATTAGCCATCGTTGTGTTTTTTGAGTCCCTCACTGCCTTCTTTTTTTTTTTTTTTTTTTTTTGCGGTACGCGGGCCTCTCACTGTTGTGGGCTCTCCCGTTGCGGAGCACAGGCTCAGCAGCCATGGCCCACGGGCCCAGCCGCTCTGTGGCATGTGGGATCCTCCCGGACCGGGGCATGAATCCGCATCCCCTGCGTCGGCAGGCGGACCCCCAACCACTGCACCACCAGGGAAGCCCCCTCACTGCCTTCTTGAAATCCTCTAGGATTTCCTCATTCTCCGGCCCTCATTCAAGACTCCAGCTGTATCCCTGAGGAAGTCCCTTATCCTCTCCAAGTCTCCACTCCCTCATCTGTGTGTGTCCCAGAGGCTGTGCCAGACTCTATGGCGATGGGCCACACAAAGCCCTGGGCACCAGTGCTACCCACACCAGACTCAATGATGGTCAATTTCCTTGATCTGTCAAGAGCGGCCCCAGGACCCAGCTTGTTTCGGTGGAAATCCCAGCTTTGTCACAGAAGAACTGCTTGCACCTGAGCAGCTAATTCCAATTATGAAACTTGTGCTCTGGTCTCGCAATCTGTCAGAACAGGTTATAACAGTACCTGCCTGCATGGGTTTCCATGGGGTTGAGTGAATTAAAGCCAGCGCAACACTTAGAAGAGAGTCCACTCATAGCGAGCAGTTAGTTCCAAATGTTTTAGCGGCCATCTCCACCATCCTATCCTACCTTTAGCAGGGCTGCGTTAATTGCCCAAGCCTGGACTATTTCCCCAGTAGAACCGGGAAGCTTGCTCTCTAACCAGTGACTCAGAGGCAAGAGCCCGAGTGAAGCAGGGTGTATGGTGCTAAGAACCATGAACCCGGACATCACGGAGCACGGCCACTCAGGTCCAGCCAGCTACTGGCCCGAGGCAGGGTGGGCCCGGTGCTGCCGTATCTCCAAGTTGTCAAGAGAAGCCAGAAATCTGAACACTGCTGTGAAAACTCCTAATTTTAAGCACTGGCAATGAATTTATATGTTCAAAGTCACTCTGTCTGCCAAACAAAACCCATCTGTGTCCCAGATCTGCCCTCCGCCCACCCCTCCCCAGCCCATCAGTCTGTGCCCTCCCCTGGGTGGGGTCATTTACAAATTGTGCTTCTGAACATACGTCTCTTCCTAAGGGGCCCCAGCAGAACTTCTTGTCCTCACCTCCTCAGACCCAGAGCCCTCAAGGCCACCTTCTTTGGCCACACCCTCCCGGCTGCGGCCCAAAGTGGACCTTCTGTTGATTCCCCCCCCCCCACACACACAGTGCATTAGAGGCACTTAGCGGGGATCCGCAGGAGAGCTAAGTGCTTTAATGACGCTCCTATATCGATTTAGAGCTTTTTTTATTCCTCCACTTGGATTTCCTGAACACAGTACATCTGTGCAGTGAACTGTCCTGGAGGCTAGGTTCCCAGAGGCCAGGGGCCCCTCCATCAAGTTCTCCCCCAGCATCCCACCCCCCTACCCCGCACACAGGGAGTGCGTGACTCTGTGCCACCGAATCCTTCTCCTGATGAAGGCCAGAAGGCTAAGGGCGCAGTGCGTTGTTCAGTGTCTTTGGAGAAATTCACACAGTCATGCCAACACTTCTGTCTCCACAAGCCACCTGCCCATGTTGCCACTTTCTGTTCTCCTTTCTACAAATGCACAGTTTCAAGTGATGCCCAAATCTCCAACTGTGTGGACTCAAGTCAAACCCAAGGAGCCTGAGCTCTCCATATTTATATCAGGCACAGGCTGTCTACTCAGATGAGTACTGCTGGTCTGCGTTCATTCATTCATCTACTCATTCACTCATTCACCAAGCATCGACTCACTCCAGGTCAGACACAGCACTGAGCACGAGAAGAGCCAGAAAAATTAAGTACAAAAAGTCCTATGGCTGGGCTTCCCTGGTGGCGCAGTGCTTGAGAGTCTGCCTGCCGACACAGGGGACACGGGTTCGTGCCCCGGTCCGGGAAGATTCCCACATGCCACGGAGCGGCTGGGCCCGTGAGCCATGGCCGCTGAGCCTGCGCGTCCGGAGCCTGTGCTCCGCAACAGTGAGAGGCCACAACAGTGAGAGGCCCGCGTACCGCAAAAAAAAAAAAAATAAATAAAAAATCCTATGGCAAAAGTCTATTCCTGTAAACAGAGGTTAGATGGGACCTTAGGAAATGATGCCACCCAACACTCCCATCCGGATAAGGCACAGAGTTGAACACAGACTCTACACATTTGGCTCTGAAGAAGTGGTACAAAGATCAAATCAGAAGTCCTTGCTCCCGGTCCAACACTCTTTTCAAAGCACCCTGCAGAATATTCTAAACAGAATTCGAACAGAACCATTAATAAGGCCTGGTGTCCAGACTCAGATGTCAGCAAACTGGGATCTTCAGGGAAACATGACCCTCATCAAGGTCCTCAAGAATCCATCAGTGAGATTGCATCAGTGCCTTCTGCATAGTAAGCCCTCCCTACACATTCTAAAACCATATCAAGTGGTTCTCATGCTTCTTTGGGTTAATGTTCCAATGCACCTAAGGCACAAAACCCCTGTCCATGGGTGATGGGGATTCACAAGGAGTCTGAAGGGTAAGGGTGTGTGTGTGTATGTGTGTGTGTGTGTGTGTGTGTGTGTGTGTGTGTGTGTCTGAACTCTTATCCAACGGGCACACCTGATATGCCTTTAATGAAAGGATTAAGTCTGGTTACCTGCCAGCCAACTAAGTAGAATTAGCTGGCACAGCCCTGCCCTTCCTGCCAGCCATCCCCACATCCTCCCGAAGGATGCCTGCTATCATTTTCAAAGGGGAGATCGAGTAGTCTTTCATGGAACAACTGGCATTGAAAAAAGGCTCTCCACACCACGAGTTTCAATCTCCCTCAAACTAAAATCAGTCCATCAGCAAGACAATGCCTCCTGTGATCCAAGCCTGTTTTTGTGTGCCCCTCCTGGGGTGGGGCAGGGGGCTGCACCTGAGCAGACGGTTGATGGGCAGCTCAGCACCAAGGGAAGCAGGGGCAGGGATCAAGGATGTCTCTGCAGACCTCGCGGTCTTGCCACGTTCCTCGCGGCCAGGACAAACAGGCCGTGTGTGGGTCTATTTTGGTCACACAGCTGCACACATGGGATTTATGAAGATGTCTGGTGCTTGGCTCCCGGGAGATTTGTGCACCAAGCTGCTGCTCTATCGGCAGGAAAGAAGCTGAGCTCAGGACAGTCTGCTCACGTTTCCTCATTCCCACTGAGCAAGGTACATCCCAAGTTCTGATCCCTTACGACTCTTCCCAGGTCACGAGCCTTCTGTTTTCTCTTTCCCCAGCTCGCGAGAGTGCAAGGTTGTGCGTTACTGTGTTTGGCACCCAATGGCCTCAGTGTTCCCTATCAGTCCACTGCCGGGCTGCCTCTTCTTGGTGGGATTTAGCTCTATTGATTTCTATTTCTGACTTGCTCGACACTGCCTCATTCATTATTCAGGGAAAACCTGGCGATGAGGCCACAGTTGATATCCTGCCAACAGAAGCCTGAGCAGGTGGGACCTCTGTGAATCTTCAAAGAATCAGAACCTATAAAAAGCAGTGTAGTTTAGACTCCTCGAGTTATTCATTTAAGACCTGGTCAATCTGAAAACTAGATTGTTTTCTGTGTGAGTAGCAGGTTAGGTGAGTAGGAAAACACACGGGGTTAACCACTGAGGCCAAAGGTTCGAACCCTGTATAAACCAATATAAATCAGTTATCTTCGAGCAGAGAAAAACTCCACTGTTTAGTCGGAAAATGAAGCACTCCTTAGCCACCCATACTGCAGGTATGTGGTGGGGGTAACTGGGGCAGGGGCTGGAGGTTCCCGTTAATCACCATCATCAATTCCTCTGCCGACTCATGGGCACATGGACATGTAAGGATACACACCCACCCTACTGCTAGAGGCTGAGTCCCACCATCTTCCCACAGGGTCGATGGGTGTTGATGGTGAGGGCAACACTTCCAAGGCGCTATAATAATAAGATGCAGGGGACCAACCCATTTTGTTGTTTTGTTATTTGCTTTCTTCTTCACAGAGCACAGAAGGAAATTATATTTAAACCATAAGAAGAGAATTTCAAATTAAAGAGTGGGAAGAAGTTCCTTCCAGAAATTCAGGCTGAAACGTTCTATTGAAGAAAGTAGTAAAATTATCCTCTAGAGAAATCTTTTAAGAACAGAACTAATTACCACCTGTAAGTACCAATTTGTGCATAATCCGATTCTGGGGGAGGAGGCTAGATGAGAAAATCTCTCAAAATCCCCTCTGGGCTTCCCCATCAGGTTGAATTTTCACCACAAAAAGTTTGAAACGCTGGAGCTGATTTCCGTTTGCGGCCCTGGTGTGAGATGCTCTCTGGTCACATGTCTTCGGCCGATTTTAACCTCAGCGTTACACAAAGTGCACAGCCTGGGTACCAGTGAGAACTCTCCAAGGGCCAGGGTTTCTTCAGAACACACAGATGAAAAGACAGCGGTGTGTGCACTTGTACCAAACTTTGGGCATCGTATCCTAATACCATAATAGAGACTCTGTCTATTTATTCTTCTAATTTGTAAAAGTAAATGAGACTTCATAAAGAATGAAATAGGAAATAACCATCTGTCCTTTGGCTGAAAATTGGAATGTCTCTGAACACACACACACACACACACACACACTAGAGCCATGACAAATGGGGCTTAGAGTCACATTACAAAAGCGCTGCAGGCCACGGCTTGGGATGCCAGTGAGATCCTGGCCCAGTGGCGCTCCGTGGCCTTTCTGAGAGGGTGACACTGGGGTTGTGAGAGAAGCTGAGGCAGGGGACTCTTGGCCCCTAACCCCTTAGTTCAACCAGACACTTCTGATTTCATGTTTGACCTTATTTCAGCAAGGGGGTCAGGGGGAAGTGAGGGGAGGGGGAGGAGAAGGAAGGAGAAGGAAAAGAAGAAAGGAAAAGAAAAAACAACACTTAACCACAAATGGAGTGCCAAGTTTCTGGATTCTCCTGGAATGGGCAAATTTGGAGCAGATCCCAGTTCCTCCGTTTCCTTCCTTAGTTGCTCGCCAGTGACTGGGAGATGACTACGATGCCTCTTCCTCACAGGGCTACGGTGAGGTCTAGCAAGGGGGGAGCAGGTATGGCCCAAGCTCGATGCCGAGCACATTAAGAGGCAAGGTTAGTAAGTGGCAGCCCCTGTGACAAAGCCAATACCACTGGAGCCCTGTTTACTGGTAAATATTTTCTAAACCTTATTATATTTTCTAATTTAAAGAATTCATATTCAATAATGGTAAATATAACTAATAATTCAAGTGATCCAATTTAAAGATAAATTCAATGTGCTTTACCTTCAAACGTCTTTATTCACATTACAGTATACCTTCCCAATCTGTATCGCTTCCCTTCTAAACTCTACCTCGAAAAGGGGTGGAGAAAATGTGAAGAGAGGTCTGCCATGGGAATGCATCCCGTTCTCCCCTCCCTGTGTCCCTTCAGGCTCCTTCACTCTCCCCTCCTTCCTCTCTGGACTTACTTCCACAGGTGAATTTGGGCCTCTCTCATGATTGGTCACTAGCAACTCATCAACCCAGTATTTCTAGCTCTGGACACTTACCCGGTTTAGTTACATTTTTCTCACTACCTAAAACAGAAGCTATCAAGTCTGTATGAACATGAGCATCACCTGGAAGCTTTTAAAAGTACAGATTCCATGGCCCTACCCCAGCCTAAAGATGGCAACATCCCTGGGCTATCACTGAAGAACTGGCTTCTAAATGCCTCGTTGCCATTGCCCTGCCTGAAGAGATGTTACAGAAAACTGCCTGTGAAACTAGGCATAATCTTCAGGATGCATCTTGCTACATAACTAAGGATTTCTCTCACTCTCTCTGATGATCTAAAGGACAAATTAGTACCAGGGACTTCTGCATTCCTCTTTGGTAACAAGCTGATTTTAACCTGAACATTTAAACTATACAAGTGATTGTGTTTCCTCTCGTTGCCTTGGCTACCGGGAAGCTTAGAGCCACATTCATGACTGACCGCTCTATCCTTTAAACCAATACATAGAACCTAGGATATTAATTTTATATATTAACGTTATCTCCTAACTTTACCTTGGGTATCCTACCCTTCTTTTCTCTTTATTTTGATTGTTGCATGTCCTTTAAAAAAAATTCTAGTTGCACTGCATTTTCATAAGCTATTGCAAATTCTTTTTGGAACAAAGTAGGATATGTTAGACAAATTAATTAAATATAGTCATTGACATGCAGCCCTTTTCAACACAACAGCCCTAAAGCAGATGGTAACAAGCACCAGAAGTAGAGACTAGGGCTCCGAGGAAACCTTTTGGCTTTGGGGTCACTACCCCCAACAGAAACCTTCCAATGGCCCCAGTTGTCCCAGAACACCTGCAAACATTTCTAAACTGCATATTAAATATGTTTTAAGATTATAAATATTTTCAACATCTATACACATTCAAAATCGGGAATCCTGATGTTCAATTCTGAACCTACTGTCTCTCAATCCCATTGAGCAGATCCACGCATGGAATTTCTGGTCCTCATGGAAATGTACCAGGTTGGTCTGCAAAATTACAGGCAAGTAATAGATCCTGGAAGTCTGTGGCACTGTGTATCAGACAAGAACAGATCATTTAGAAGACCGGAACATTATTCCAGTTGTTTAAAAACATGTAATAATTTTTAAAAGTCCTGGATACAGCAAACAGCCTGCACCCGATGTCCCCACATCACCCTCCTTCATGCTTTCAACTGAACTAACTACCCAAATACTACCTGTTCTCCAACATGATCAAAAAGAGTATTATCTGCCACTGAAGTGCTTTCCTGTATCGGTTAGAGACTCTGTTCTCCGGAGCACAGAGCCAGGAGCACTTCTGATGTGGCCAAGAATCCCGGGGGCGGGGGCTCAGCCTGTGGGGCAGCCTGGATCAGAGCTCTGGGCTGCAGGGAAGACCTCCCCTGTGCTTGTGGGGATTGCCATGTACCGTTAAAATACAGAGGGGCTCCGGGTCCTTCTTAGCCCTAACTCTGCCCATCTGCATCAAAAGGGTGGACCAGAAAAGGTCTCCTGGCTGGCATGGTCTGGGTGCATTCCAGCTTTGCCCCGGGTCTCACGTGTATGGGCAACGAGACCTGTTTTTGTCATTCTGCTAGTTGTTATTTCTCTCACATAACAATGTGAGGGTATGGATTATGTTTATTAAAAAGAAAAGGAGTCTCAGGTACATATATCAGGCACAAGGAGGGGATGAGATCTAAAGTTTCCCTATTCTCTAAGATTTAAGTAGCCCAGAATGCCTTAAACACTCTGCCATTTTACATTATTGCAAACATTGCTCGATCTTTGAAGATGTAAGCTAACCACTAACGATAACCTAATGAACATAAACTAGCAGTTGTACAATTTATTTTATTCTTCTATATACTTTAGTTGTCTAACCAACACAACCTGATGGCAGCCAGTAGAAAGTGAATTAAAAACTACCCATGATCCCATGGCTCAAAGTAACTACAAGGAAAATTTCAGTAGATGCCCCCTCAATCCTCACTTATGTATGTATCTTGGGGTCAGCCTCAGTCTGGACCATACACAAGAAGCAGTGTGCTGGAT
Source organism: Delphinapterus leucas (assembly GCF_059928025.1). NCBI lineage: Eukaryota > Metazoa > Chordata > Mammalia > Artiodactyla > Monodontidae > Delphinapterus > Delphinapterus leucas. The sequence continues at coordinate 167,019,022 of NC_143130.1, forward strand.
TCAAACCCAGGGGCGTGCAATTTCTTTCTTTCTTTTTTGGCGGGGGGGTGGGGGGAGTAGAAAAGAAGAGCTTTATTGCTTTGCCAGGCAAACGGTGCCACGGCGGGCTCATGCCCTCGGAACTGCACGTTCTGACCTGGAGGGGTAGCGAGGAGGTTTACGGTAATGGTTCAAAGAGGGCGTGGTCAGCTCGTGGACATTCTTCTGATTGGTTGGTGGGGAGGTAAGTGGGAGTCAGCATGATCAACCTTCTGGTTCCAACCAGTCTGGGGTCTACATGCCTGTGGGCAGCAGACAGTTAACTTCTCCCACCTGGTGGGGGGTTTAAGTATCTGCAAAACAGCTCAAAGTTATTGTTACGTGTATTCCTTGAGGGGGAACCAGGACCCTGGCCTGAAGGCTGAACTATTGTTTCTTTTTTGTTGTTGTTTATTGTTTGTTTGTTTTAAATTTTTATTGGGGTGGGGCGTGCAATTCTAATTGCACCTAAGGAAACCCACCAAGCCCTCAAGGTCGTAGTCGTTTCTAATTACGGAGTGCTTACTGTATGCCAGGCATTGAGGTGACCCCATGTAAATCTTCCCCGTGACTTCGCCTGGTGGGTCTTACTTCGCATTTCACAGATGGAGGAACTGAGACTTGAAAAGATACAACACTGCTAGTGGGTAAAAAAGCTGGGATTCTCAACATCACTAATTATTAGAGGAATGCAAATCAAAACTACGAGGTACTACCTCACACTGGTCAGAATGGCCATCATTAGAAAGTCTACAGATCACAAATGTTGGAGAGGATGTAGAGAAAAGGGAACCCTCCTACACTGTTGGTGGGAATGTAAATTGGTGCAGCCACTATGGAAAACAGTATGGAGGTTCCTTAAAAACTGAAAATAGAACTACCATACAATCCAGCAATCCCACTCCTGGGCATATATCCGGAGAAAGCTCTTAATTCAAAAAGATACATGCACCCCTATGTTCACAGCAGCACTATTCACAATAGCCAAGACATGGAAACAACATAAATGTCCATCAACAGATGAATGGATAAAGAAGACGTGATACCTATATACAATGGAATATTACTCAGCCATAAAAAAGAATGAAATAATGCCTTTTGGAGCAACATGGATGGACCTAGAGATTATCATACTCAGTGAAGTAAGTCAGACAGAGAAATATGATATCACTTATATGTGGAATCTAAAATATGACACAAATGAATTTATCTATGAAACAGAAACAGACATCGAGAACAGACTTGTGGTTGCCAAGGGGGTGGGGTGGGGGAGGGATGGAATGGGAGCTTGGTATTAGCAGATGCAAACTATTATATATGGGATGGATAAACAACAAGGTCCTACTGTGTAGCACAGGGAGCTATATTCAATACCCTGTGATAAAGCATAATGGAAAAGAATATTAAAAAGAATGTGTGTGTGTGTGTGTGTGTGTGTATAATATATATAACTGAATCACTTTGCTGTACAGCAGAAATTAATACAACATTGTAAATCAACTATACTACAATAAAATAAATTTAGAAAAAAAATAAAGAAAAGCTGGGATTCGAGGTCAGGACTGGTGCCAGTGTGATAAGAAAGAAGCATCCATTTTATATTACTGCTTTTGATTATGCAATGCCCTTTGGGATTTCTTTCCTTCCTTTCCATACCTCTGAGCATACCAGGAAGAGAAGGGGAGTTTACTCCAATTTGCAAGGATGGCAGAAAAGGAGAGCTGGCCTGGCCTGGGGACGGCTGCTTTTGCCACCAATCTGCCCTGTGACCCAGAGATCCTGGACTCCCTGGGCCCAGCTTACCTGTCTGCTCACTGAGGGTGTGGCCAGCCGGGTGTGTAGGAAACCTTCCAGCTCCGAAATTCCATGACTCTAGTTGGTTCCTGCATAAACGCACCAAGTGCAAACTGGAGGCCTGTGTGATTTGTGGCACTCCGCTGGTATCGCCAAAATAACAGTCCCGAATACAAAATTACCTTGTTCCGAACAAGGAAGCAAGTACTTTTTAATTAGACAAGAGGGGAGGATGAGGACAAATTCGGACAGAAAAAATATGCTAAGTCACGTAAGAGACACGCGCAGACACTCCCACAACTTAATTTTGTACTGTGATGCGACCCCAAAACTAAGGGTGTGTACTTTCTTGCACTATCACTGAGATAAAAATAGCAGAACACCTGATGTAGGGTATGAATATAAGCCACACTACTGATACTTCAAAGCCTGGTATAAATGACTACAGGAGTGAAGAAAGTCCTTCAGAAATATTTATAGGCAGACGTCAGAGATACTGTGGGTTCGGTTCCAGACCACCGCAAAAAAGCTGATATCGCAATAAAGCTCAGTCACAAGAATTTTTTGGTCTCCCAGTGCAGATAAAAGTTATGTTTACATTCTACTGTTGTCTCTTAAGTATGCAATAGGCTAACTAAAAAATACTTTATTGCTAAAAAAATGCTAACCATCATCTGGGCCTTCAGCAAGTCGGAGGAATAACATCAAAGATTACTGTTCACAGATCATCATCACATATATAATAATAATGACAAAGTCTGAAGTATTGCAAGAATTACCAAAACACAGAGACATGAAGTGAGCAAATGCTACTGGAAACAACTGTGTCAGTAAAACTGCTTGATGCAGGGCTGCCACAGACCTTCAATTTGTAAAAATCACCATATTTGCGAAGCACAATAAAGCAAAGTATACTTGTACCGTGCAGACTCTCGACAGTTAAACTAATCAGAACGTGCAGGTACTTAAGCTTTGCTGAAAAACAGAAAGCATACGGTAATATTGCCTTGACTCTTTGGGGAAAAACAAATACAGACATATCTGAGATTCCCTCTGTCCCTGAAATAGGGGAGTATCACAGCCTTTGGCTTGGGAACACACAAGACAAAATCTAGGTCTGAGTAGTAACATAAAAATGATGCTATGGTTTTTTATTATTATTATTACAACACATTCTTAGAAGATTTGAAAATTTAAGAGGCAGCATTAGCCACTTAGACAGTATTTACAAAAGGGCCGATGTAAAGACTTAGAGTTTAATTGAAGATAACAAATGGTTCAGTGGTCTGACAGGCTTTCCTGAACACCTTAATCATTTCAACAAATGCTACAGAGGAAGGGTCCTCTCTTCTACGTCAGCCTTCAAGGTACAACCACAATTCTATGTGCTATCAGTTGAAAAAGATCTTGGTTATTTCCTATTCCACTGGAAGCTTACAAATCTCAGTGTAACTGGCCTGGTTTGTTTATATTTTTCTCTTTAATTGAGATATAATAGATGTGTAACATTATATTCGTTTCAGGCATACAATGTAATGATTTGATATTTGTATATATTGTGAGATAATCACCACAGTAAGTATAGTTAATCTCCATCACCACACAGTTACAATTGTTTTTCTTGTGATAAGAACTTAAGATCTACTCTCTTAGCAGCTTTCAAACGTACAATGCAGTATTATTGAATAGTCGCCATGCTGTACACTACACCCCAAGGCTTTTTAATTTTATAACTGGAAGTCTGTACCTTTTGACCCTTTCACCCATTTTGCACCCCTACCACCCTGACCCTGGCCTGCTTGTTTTTAAATCTCAAAAGTTTTCAGACACGTTTTCTCCACTAGCAAAATGCTTGCTAGGAAGTTTCAAGGTTTAAATAATGATTTCTAGATCAATTACTTTACCGACGTATTTATCCATCAAGACACTATGATGGAAAGAAAAACCACTTTTGTTTAGGTAAACTTTTACACTTTTACATGAGTCTCCTATGTGTTTTGGCAAAGACCTACTCCAAGTTTTTGATAAAGAGCTTTCATTTATTTTTCTAATGTCACTTATAGTCACATAGATTCATCTTAATCTACATTTAAGAACCTAACTCTCTGGTTATGAGTGTTAAAAAATAACAACCCAGTCTCGGAAAAGACGGACATTACAGTAATCTTTGCCAGCTGGCACGTTCAAAATGGAATCTAAATATTGTATTAACGATATCAACAAAAAGCAAGTTCAGTGGGCCTTAATAAAACACACCTGTATTGTGAGAGAAATTCTCATTATTTTGTTTCACCCAGCTTTAATTTAATACACTGATTTAATAAAATCTATGACAATCTCATTTTTTGAATCATGTAAGAATTCTGAGGTTCACTACATATGCATAAAAAATAATCTGAAATCAAGCAGATGTAATGAAATTTTTGTTGCCGAATCATCTTTGAAATTTTTGACTGAAGTAACATATACCCAGCAAAGTCCACATATGTGTCCAGCTCAGTGAATTTTTACAAACAATTTTCCCTGGTAACCAGCACCCAGGTAACCAAACTGGCACCTCAGGAGCCCCCTTCTACCCCCTCCAGTCACTACCTCACACCCCAAGGAGAACCGTAACTTGATTTCTCTCTGCCCACCTTCCCTGTGAGCTCTGGCTGCGGCAACACTGAGCCCAGGTGACCACACCGTCAGGACCACAAAGCACACTGGCTTGCACGTGATTTCATTTACTTCTTGAGAGCTAGGTGGTAACCTCCTGATCTTACAGACGGAGAAACAGAAGCTCAAGGCTGAGTATCTGAGCAAGCCAAGAAGAACATATGTAAATGAACGTGCAGCTGTGTGTGTGTGTGTGTGTGTGTGTGTGTGTGTGTGTGTGAGAGAGAGAGAGAGAGAGAGAGAGAGAGAGAAAGAGACAGAGAGCGAGCGAGAGATTGATTATGAGGGACTGTCAGAGTCAGTATTCAAAGTCAGGTCCCTCCAATGCCAAGCTCAGTTTTGCAGTACAAAAGCTATTCTAGACAATCCCATTTTTCTCCCAATTCATTGATTCACATGTCCAACAAATGCCATTTGTAGTTAATGTCCTTATATAGAGAAGAACTATCCCACCCCTGAGCGCCCCCCTTACCCTCAACACACACACACACACACACACACACACACACACACACACACACAGTATGGCGGTTTTTGACATGAAATCCATTTTCTCACTCAGCATCTTATCTTCCCCTCACTATATTTTGGATTGTGAACAATTTTGAGACTCATTAGAGGTACCTTAATTTTAAAAATTAAGTTGGAAACCAGCAAGTGAAATTGAAGAGGCTCCATCTCTGGTTCTGAACTGGATTTTCATTACCCAATTACTCTTCAAATTATACCGATTTAAGATGTGATTATTATTATTTTTCCTAAGTAGACTGGGTAATGAGAGAAATGCAAAGCATCCCAGCCTAATGGTATGTGAGGTTCTAACACCTCTCTCACCTGCCCAGTCGCCCCGCACACCTCACCTCCACCCGAGCTACTTCTGGGTCTGCCACTCTCCTCTCACCTCTTCAGCAAAGCTGCTTGCATCTTTTTCTGGCTTCAGCCCAGCGATGACCACTACGACCCAAGTCACCCTGACCACCTTCTGCTGTGATTGTGTGATATGATGGGTACCATCCTGCAGGAGCTTCCGGTGTTTATGACTGTTGGCTCTTAGTTCTTGACCCCTCCTTATATGGCTGGTTTCCAGGTTTAAATTGCACCATCCAGCCCAATGCCACTATCTAGCCACTCCCTTCACCTCAGAGTCAAACCGATCTTCTACTACCTTTCTAAGAATCTCCCCACAATTCTGCCCGGAACACCTTTCTTTCATCTCCCCATCTTCTTTCCTGCAAGGAATTAGGGAAGCTACCTGAAACGGACATGGTGACTTTCCCATCTCCATCCTGGATCATCCTATCTCGCCACTGCTTTCGAAGCCACGCACGTCACATATAACTGTCTGTGCACTTGTTAATGACTTGTCCCTTTGGGGTGGGTTTCGTGACTTTGTAAGCTTGGCTAAGTGAGCGTTTCCGTCATTGATGTAATGTGACGCATCTTTGGTACTGAGGCCCGGAGCAACACTGTGATGGAGAAGGGCACAGTTAACCGTGTCAAGGAGTCCATATGGGCAGATTTAGGAGCTGCAGGGCCAAGAGCCTTGCACTGCACAAGCAGCACCCCTCACCGAAGCGTTCCCTGACTCCTGACTTCCTCCTCCCAGAATCTGAGCCCTTCTGCAGTGGCACAAACCACCCAGGCTTCTTAGTGGTTCTGTCTCCCAGCTAGGCTGCGATGTCACAGCTAGGGTACCTGGCACATTGTAGAAAATCAAGGAATGTTCGTGAAAGATAAGCATGTAATTCACTATTATGGGCTGAATTGTGTCTCCCTCCCCAAATTCATATGTTGAAACCCTAACCCCCAATATGACTGAATTTGGATACAGAGCCTTTAAAGAGGTAATTAAGATTAAACGGGAAGTAAGAGTGATGCTCTAATGCAACAGGGCCCAAATCCCATAGGACTGGTGTCCTTCTAAGAAGAGGGAGAGACCAGAGGAAGCACACGTACAAAGAAGAGGCCATATGAGGACACAGTGAGAGGGTGGCCACCTGCAAGCCACGGAGAGGCCCGGGAAAAATCAAGCCTGCCGACTCCCAGCCTCCAGAACGGTGAGAAAATGAAGCTGTGCTGCAGAAGCCCCTCCGTCTGAGGTATTTTGTTGTGGCCGCCCTAGGTGATGCACACATTAGCTGTCCAAGCATCTTGTATTCTGAAGCGAGGACCCTGGGGATCAACTATGGCTGCTAAGAGAACTTCTCAGACATCACGAGGTTGCTTACTCAAGGTTAATCCTCAACAAAGGGAAGTTGTATCCCATCTTCTTCCTCTCCTTTATCACCAATGAGGCAAGTCTGGTTAAAGTAATGCATTCCACCGACCGCCACTTTGCCAGGAAAGGTGAATGTCATCATTGCCTAAGATCCTGGGCCTCTGCGAAATTACTTAACTTGACCGACACCACCATATGCCCTGAGACCTTGGCACCTATACACCCGTGGATGATGGCCCTTCTCGTGCAAAGAAAGCTGGAAGAGTCTCAAAGGGGAAGATGTGCACTCACCTTTGACCTTCCACTTGATGGCCACGAATACTTGCATATGTGACCTAACACTTTCTTGTCCATTGCCTCGTTTTTTAAAATGGTTGTGCTGTTGTCATGGACAGTTCCTTTCCCCCTCTTTGGGAACTGACCCTGACTTGCAATCTGGAGACCCTTCTATCTCCCCATCCGTCCATGTGCTTCCAAGTGATGCTTCCACCCCCCGTGTAACCCAACCCGCGCCTCCCAGTCCTCGGATTCCAGTGCTGGTTCCAGGTGGTCATGTGATCCAAGCTGGTCTAACCACGGTGCTGTTCGTAACTTCTTCTGGGAACACTGGGAAAACGCTAGAGTCAAAGTTTGTAGCCCAAGAGGCTGCAGGCAGCCACTTCTTAAATTCAATGTGAGCCTCTCTGAGCCTATTCCCACCAAAGGCAAAGCTGAGTTGGGGGACAGAGAGAATAGGTATTATTATTACCATGATCCTACTTTGTTTGTTTAACTCAAGTCACCATCTCCGGAAAGCTCTCCGAGCTCAACTTCTTTCAAATGACAGCCAAACCACTAAGTGGGCCTCCTAGGACAATGGGGAGGTTGGAATTTCACTGACACACAGAAATCATCAGTGATATATATTTAGCTGAATGGATGCTATTCACTTATCGAGACTCTTTATTAGTCAGGACTCTTGGATGTACACATACACACACAGACAAAAACACCCACGTCAAGCTGGGTTAAGTAAAAGGGAGAATTTATGAGCTCATCTAATCGAACCACAGGAAGGACTGTAGTAGAGTGGTCCCTTGTCTCTGCTTCTTTGCGCTGGTGCCATTTCTTGTACACTGGTCAATTCTATTGATACATGGAAGGCCTTGTGATGATAGCACATGCTTTAGAGCTCCCATACCCAAGAGAAGAAAGACCAGAGTAGAACTCTGGCCTGGGCTCGGTCATGTGCCTGTCTCTCAACCAATTGCCGAGGCCAGGGAGCTCCTGTAAAAAGTTGGCGCCTCTCATTTGTAATATTATGTTGCAATATCATGTTGGGGGAGCGAACAGTGGGCTCCACAAGAGAAGAAAGATGCCACTGATGCCCTGATATGGCTACTGGTACCCATGCCGTCCCCGTGAGCACCCCAATTAGGGCCCACAACAGCTGCAAAAGTTTAAAAGTGAAAACTTCATTCACAATTGTTTCATTTCCCAACCATGGCAAAACTTAAAAAAGGAAGTCTCTCAGTCTGAGAAATATGGTACACACAAATGATAAATACAGAACTGGCCTTTCTATATGTCACAGGCTTTTGGTCTCTTGTCACAATGTCCTCAGAATCTTGTCCAACGTGTAGGAAATGACTCCATGGCCAAGACACTGGGTTAGAGTAGCCCTACTGGCAGGTGTTATCAGGCACAGACCTATGGTTCTAACACCTCCCTGCAAGGTGTATCCAATAAGCAGAATGCGATCATCCTGAGCATGCCGCATAAAAAAAAAAAAAAAATCACAGCCCAAAGAGGGGCCAACCATGTGCGCTACAGTGACCATGAAGCAGGGGACAAGCTCAACGAGATCCTTTAAACGAAGTTCTAAAGTTCTTTATCACTGCAAGTATGTCTCTCCTTCTTTCTCTCCCTCTCCCTCCCTCCCATCTTTGAAACGCATCTTTGCAAATAGTTCATATTCTGGCACCATCAAGACACTAAGAGGAAGAAACAGGAATACAGATCACAAACTATTCCAAACCATCCCCAAGGAAACTTCTTTTTCTGTGTCATATTTCTGCAAGATCTTAGTCACGCAAAAGCGTCCGTGAGAACAGCTGGTGAGGGCTCAAGTTCTCCTCCTCCTGTGCATATCTTGTAGACATTTGCCTTCATGTAGCAGGAGCTTCAGAGAAGCTGAAAACAGTCTTAAACATTCCTGAAGATATAACATCAGTTCAACTGGGCAAGGATTTTTTTTTTTTATGTTGTTGTCTGGGGGTGGAAGGAATTGAAAACCTTAGGAAATCGCAGAAATGCTATCATAAACATAATGAATCCTATTTACTGAACGCAATAATCACCAGGCACTGTGCCAGCCCTGTACATACACTATTGTAATTCTCACAAAATCCCATGAAGCATTACTATCTGTCTTACTGGCTGGAAAGGCTCGAACAATCGGATAAGCTGCTTGAAATCACGCAGCTGGTAGACGGCAGAGGTCGGCCTTTGTACCCAAGACTGGCCAGCTCCAAGCTCCATACTCTTCTCTCCCAGTCATGCTGCCTCCCCCCGAGGGAAAGTAGTGGCCATGGCAGCTACACCTGGAGCACCTACTAAGTGCCAGGGACAATACACAGATTGTCATCTAATCTTCACATATAATTATACTCATCTTGCAAGACTGGTATTTTTGCATTTTACAGCAGTTCAAAGAAGTTTACATAACTTTCCCAAAGTCAGACAGCAATTAGGCAGCAAGGCAGGGAATGGATCCAGGTAGGCCTGAATTGAAAACTGAGGTCTTTTATCCTCATACCATCTTTTGTGGGATGGAAACACCGGAGGAAGAGGGGCAGGGGGTTGGCAGGGGAGTCACATCTACACACACACACACACACACACACACACACACACACACAGCCATACACTCCTGACCTATACATGCACTGCAGCCAGTACTACCCAGGAGTTCTGAGCCACACCTTTTGGTCGTCAAGGGAACCAAACAAGAACACAAACTTGACCTCTTGCAGTTTACAGGTGGATGCTTTTAAGTTCACTTTTGAAACTGTAGTGTGAACATTTCCCTTAGTCTACTCTAAAAAATTCTTCTTCATGGCAAGCCTCTTGGCAATTGTATTGAAATATTTCTAAACTTCCATCCACGCACGGTTAAACAGGACTTCAAGGGGGCTGACTTTTTCAATTGTATTTTAAGATTGAGCACTTTGATAAAAGCAGGCTCTGCAGTACAATACGATCCAAAGTTGTCTAATCTTTTTATTTTATCATCTATATGATACAATTTAATAGACAAGGAAAACATTTTTAAATGCTCCAAAAACTAAACCATAAGGAAATATTCCTGTTGCTGAGTTGTAATCCGTGTAAAACTATCTTTATCTCTCTATTTCCTAGTATAAAATTCAGATACACTCAAATAAAATATTCATTCTGTTAAGAATTATGCCCTCTCATTGCATTAATCTTTGAATGACTAATTTCAGGATTTCCCTTTCTCTTTCCTCAGCCTTTAAAATATCTTAAAGTTAGCTGTTTACAATAGTCATGTGAGGGGACAAAAGAAGAAAGGAAGCCTCTTAACTACTCAAACAAAAGAAGACGAGCATTCACTTCCATCTTTTTGTCTCATCGTTATAAATTGCTTTTAAGCATTATAACTGGATTCTCCCCAGCCCCAGTCTGCAAAACACAGCAGACTGTCTGTCTAAACACCTAAAGTGCAAAGCTGTTTAGAAATACTGATGCCATTTTGAGCCAGAGATGAGTGTGAGTCCAGGTTTCTGATCCTGGCTCTGTGACCTTGAGCAGCACAGTTGCTCCAGGCCTTATTTTTCCCATCTGCAAAACGGGAGTAATAATACCTAAGGCATAAAGCTAATATAGGAATAGTGTAAAGAATATATACAGCCAGACACAAAAGGTCACTTACTGTCTGATTCCATTTATGTGAAACGTCCAGAACAGGCAGGTCCATAGAGACAGAAGATTAGCGGTCGTGCCCCGAAGGCCCTAGTGCCTCTTCAATCATCAGAGCCCACAGGTGGCTCTTCTTCAGCCCCATCCATCCCCCCCCACGCCCCCACTGGCTTCTCTGCAGAGTGGATGCTCTTGCCCAGTCCCCTCTCTCTGAAACTCTTTCCCTTCATTTCAGTGATTTCCTCCAGTTTCTGATTAAGCGGCTTCTTTGATGTCATGGTTGCTTGCTGTCAGCTGCACTCCTCTTTCTATCACAAATCTAGGTCTTCAAGATGGAGCTTTTCCCTCTTTTTCATTCTATAACCCCCTGAAAATCTCATCTAGGCTCGTAACTTCCACGGTCATTTCTGGATTGACAACTTCTAAAACTCCCTCTCCGGCCCTGCCCCCCATCTCCTAAACTCCTGCCCCAGTTTCCACCTTCCTCTGGAAACAGCAGAACCAGCTTGCACCCACCCACCAGGCAGGGGCCTGGCCCAGAGGAAGTGCTCAATGCCAGGTCCCTGGTAAAGCCGGCAGCTCCTGCTGGCTTCCCTATTTCTGTCTGCAGGGCTGGGTACAACACTGGATTTTCATGAAAAGGGTTTCTATGGACAATGGTACAGAGACTGGCTGAAATTAAAGTCAGAGAGGAAAACACAGGCTATCTGGCTGGTGGAGAGTCCATGTCAGGCTGCAGACACTGGGAAGTTGGGGCAAATCTGGAGTCCCAAGAGACAGTGAAGGGCTTCCCTGGTGGCACAGTGGGTAAGAATCTGCCCGCCAATGCAGGGGACACAGGTTCGAGCCCTGGTCTGGGAAGATCCCACATGCCGCGGAGCAACTAAGCCCGTGCGTCACAACTACTGAGCCTGCGCTCTAGAGCCTGTGAGCCACAACTACTGAAGCCCACATGCCACAACTACTGAAGCCCACGCGCCTAGAGCCTGTGCTCCGCAACAAAAGAAGGCATCGTGATGAGAAGCCTGCACACCGCAATGAAGAGTAGCCCCCGCTCGCCACAACTAGAGAAAGCCCACACACAGCAACGAAGACCCAACACAGCGAAAAATAAATAAATTAATAATAATAAATTAAGCGGGGAAAAAAGACAGTGAAGGTCAGAATTCTGTCAAAGGCTTCTTTTAAAATTGCATTTCCTGAGTCAGACAAAGACAAATACTGTATGGTATTACTTACATGTGAAATCTAAAAAATACAACCAGCTAGTGAATATAACAAAAAAGAAGCAGACTCAGATGTAGAGAGCAAACCAATGGTTACCAGTGGGGAGAGGAAAGGCGGGAGGGGATTAAGAGGTATAAACTATTAGGTACAAAATAAACTACAAGAATATACTGTATAGCACAGGGAATACAGCCAATGCTTTATAATAACTATAAACGGAGTATAAGCTTTAAATATCGTGAAGCACTATACGGTACATAATATTGTACAACAACTACACTTCAATAAAAAAAAACGATGGGGGTAAAAATAAAATAAAACTGCATTTCCTTACAGTTTTTAAGTAACTTAAGAGCATGTTCTCAGTGACCACACAGAACTTAAGTGATGAGAAGAACAGAGCAGCAGCCCTTTAACTTCACCTGATGGTAAACAAAAACAGGCAGGTGACTTTACTAACTTTATTACATAAATATCTTTACAAATAACTCAGGGCAGAACAATAAGACAAACAGGCCAAGAGATAAGAGCTCCTCCGAAAAACCAAAGGGCTTCTGCAGGCCAAACAAAGACAGAAGGCAATTAGCACTGGGGGGGAAAGTAGAGAGGTTTTTTTCCTTTCCTTTCTCTTATTACTGTTGCTTTTTTTTTTTGAAACGGGTGTGCCTGGGGGCAAGAATCAAGAGGTTTATGCATTAGGTGGATGCCCTCTTTGCAAAATGGACAAAAGAGTCAGCTTGTGGAGCAGATTAGATGAAAGAAGCCAAAGAGCCCAGAGGCTGCAACCAAATGGGAAAGAAATGTGTAGGGGAGGGGCAGGGTAAACCCGAACAAAACCTTCAATCTGTGTCTTGATGGACAGAAAGAAGGAAGCGCCTGGACTAGAGACCCAGGCCGTGCAGACACCCTGGTTCTATCAGAAAGGAAACACTGGCAAGGATGGCAGTGTGAGTGGACATCATGCACAGGAGAGGCTTTTGGGAGACCGCTCCTTTAAGGAATTTTGGAACCTTTCACCCTGAATACACCAGGCAGGATTAACGGGCACAGAGTCAAAGGTTAACTCCACTCTTTATTAAGTGTTTGTGAGGTGCCAGGCCAGGCACTGGACTGGACAAATGTTTCCACGTTCACACCCTCCTTTAATCTCTGCAAAGATTCTGGGGAGCACAACTCATAGCCCCATTTTACAGACAACTGAAACTGAGGGCCAAGGTCAAACAGCTGGTGCCCAAAGAGAGAGGGATTTAAACCTGGGCTGATGTGGTGCTGAATCCGTGCTTTTTTGCGTGGTTATCTATGCACCTGCTGGGTATGTACAACTGTACAGCAAGGGGTATAACTCAGTCTTTGTGAGCTGGGGGAACCTCACAAGGAAGCAGTCCTATTTGAAAGGAATCCGATATAAAGAGTTGAACCCGTTGTCTTTCAGATCCACGTATAAATCCAATAGGATCCGGGGTACCCCGTCTTTTGCCCTGTTCTGAGAATCAGTAGACCCAACAAATGGACAAGGGAAATTTTAGCAGAGAAGAGAAATAACACAGGGACACCACATTCAGAGGATGTTAGCCCTGTTTTCCTAAGATTCATAGTTTTGTAAAATGTTATAATAACTAACTCTGGGAATTTAGCCTGTTCTCAGGGCTTTACTGATATGAATTCACTGAGTCCTATACGAACCCCATACGGCAAGCATGTTTATTATTATCCCCACAGAGAGGGTTAAGCCAGGTGCCCACGAGGCCAAGATGGGTCCTTTCCAACTTGTCCAAATCTGTAGTATGTTGCCTCCCTACGATCCACGAGAAAGGGTTTGTTCAAGCGTCAAGATGTAGCCAGGCAGCCATCACCCTGTTTCCTCTCCGTGGGCCATCTGCTGACACTGCTGGCTGAAGGTGGCACTCCTCCCGCTGAGCTACGCCTCGAAACCATTTTGACCCACTTTACTATATTTCATTTTTTCTTTTCTTTCTTCTTTTTTTTTGGTCGCACCACGCAGCATTCAGGATCTTCCCCGACCAAGGATCAAACCTGTGTACGTTGCAGTGGAAGCACGGAGTCTTAACCACTGGACCACCAGGAAAGTCCCCGACCCACTTTAGGAAGTTGTTAGTATGGATCATCAGAGCTGTAATCCACAGGAAACCCCTGCCACTCCTGAGGTCCGCTCCTTAATTCACAGGCAAGAACATGAAACTCTAGGGATGCCTGAGTTTTGCCCAAGGTCAGAGTTTACCAAGTGGCAGAGTTGGGACCACAGCCAGGTCCCCTCACTGGTAATCCAAGGCTCCTTTCCACGAAAACTCATTTCTGATATACTGACTACTTGCTGCTGAGCCTTTCACAGCCCCAAACACAACCAAAGGGAGGTACTGCATACATTTTACCAGAAAAAACCCACTGCGGAGCTGTGGCAGAGGGTAAGGCGTAAGGGTTGTGGAGAGTGGGCGGTACATAATAGGACTCGCAGGAAAGTAAGTGCATGAAGCCGGCCTAGAACTTGGGAAGCTGGCATTCCCCAAAGCAGGTCATCTACTGGGCATAATCAACTTCCTGCATGCTTCACACCAGTGGCGAGCACATCTGTGCGCTCGTGGGGACAACGTGCATCTGACAGCAGAAGAGCTGGTTTCCTTTCCCCTATCTGCTCTCGGGCCTGCGGCAGCTCAGTCCTGCTCTGTGCACTGAAAAGGCCTGGAAGGTCTTCTTTCCATTTCATTAGCTCATCCAGGGGGCTGTCAGAAGTGAAAAGAAACAAGCATCGCTATGCGTGTTAGGGAATTTATTTGAATTCCACCCCTGCATCCTATGGGAATAGAGTTAATAATAATTAGTGGCCCCATACAGGAGGGATAGAGAGGAGAAAAGTGGAGGGAGGGCCCGAAAGGCTGCCAGGGGGTTGGTAACTGGGCAGGTCTGCATGACCTGTGGTGGCATCAGGGCTTGAGCTGCTTTGCAAGAAGGGTTGGGACGTGTGGTCTGACCCCAGGACGGGCGGTCAGTGGTGGAGGGGGCAGGCCCTGGGCCTCCCAGGGAGGTTCCAGCCTAATCCAGTGCCTGACATACAGAGACAAAGACTAATGAAATGCTTGCAGGTGGGGCAGTGTGGGTAGGCCCAGATGGTCAGCTGGCTCAGAGCTGTAAAGGCAGCAGCTTCTCTCTGAACAAAACTCCGTGGGGAGCTCGGAGGCCTATAAAGCCTATGAAGGCCAAAGCGGGGCAGACATGGCGGATTGGATGGGCGGCAGCTCGTAGCAACTCTTAGTAGAAGAAATGATGCGAGCAAGAGCAGCGATGCCATGTGCGGCTGTGGGATGCACCCTCCAGGGGGCAGACACTGAAGGGTCAGACCAGAGGTGAGGAATGTCTTTAATTAGGAATCACTGACTCATTAAAATAATTCATCCAAGGGTGATGTTTAAATAAAGTAACCTAATTTTAAGTTTGATGGGTGAAGGGAATATGTGTGTCTATGTGGCAGAAGGAGAGGGGGGAGTTTGGGGCCAGGGAGGGAGTTTGGAAGAAAACTTACAATAGTTTACTCTTTTTTTTTTTTTTTTTTTGCGGTACGCGGGCCTCTCACTGTTGTGGTCTCTCCCGTTGTGGAGCACAGGCTCTGGACGCACAGGCTCAGCGGCCATGGCTCACGGGCCCAGCCGCTCCGCGGCATGTGGGATCTTCCCGGACCGGGGCACGAACTCGCGTCCCCTGCATCGGCAGGCGGACTCTCAACCACTGCGCCACCAGGGAAGCCCAGTTTACTCTTTTAATTAAGAAAATAAGAGATATTATAACCTAAGAAATTTTAAAATGTACTTCACAAGGACAGTCTACTCAATACTCTGTAATGGCCTATATGGGAAAAGAATCTACAAAAGAGTGGCTATGTGTATATGTATAACTGATTCACTTTGCTGTACACCTGAAACTTACACGACATTGTAAATCAACTATACTCTAGTAAAAATCAAAAAAAAAAAGATGGTTAAAAAAATGTATTTCACACACAGAGACTGTCACTAAGACACACAGAGACAGGCAGAGGAGACAGTTGGGGACACCTGTCAGCTGGCCACCCCTGAGGCCTCTGAATAAGCCACACTCATCTGTTGGGCCCCATCCTGGGTCCCCTTTTAACTAAGGGTTTGTCCCCTTCTGGCAATCAGCTAGGTTACTATTGTACAAGATCTGAAGTGCTCTCTACCCACTGAAACTGCTAACATACTAAAATGTCTCTAGCAGCCTAAATGGCATTTAAAATAAAATAAATACTGTGAATTGATGAAATGACCAATTATGTTAAGTACCCATGCCTGGTGTAATCCAAACCAAATCTTACCCCATTATCCTCAAAACTGCAAGATGATTCAGCAGGCCCTCTTGCCAGTGAATCTGCAAGAACCGAAACACAGGGGCCGCCCTCAACAGGACCCTGAGTGCTTCCAGTTAATTCTTGCAATTGGTTTTACGCTGGAAAAAAATAACTATACTACCTCTCTGCTCAACAGCTTATAAAGCAAACAACTATTAGACAATACACATCGGTTCCCCACTGTACCAATTAGGTCATTCTGTTCCACTGATTTCAGGTTTTACCTTCCATTACTTCCTCTTTGGAAATCTCAGCTTTCTTCTGAAAAACATCTTGGAGTGCGTGATGATGTCATTATTCCAAAGTGCCCGCAAAGCCCTCATTTCTGCATCCACCCCATAGAGTCCCCATCGCTCTCTCTACCTGTGGTCCTCTCGTGCCCATGTGCTCTGGTTGTTTCCCTCCTGGCATCACCCTCATCTATTTACTTTTTAAGGCCTTGTACAAGTGTCAACTCTCCCAAGAAGTGACAGGTCCATGTTCCCTCCCTCCTGTCAAAAACAAGGCTCTGTCCTCGAAGCAATGGGGCACATCTGCTCACTTTGCTGCTTTTGGGTTCTTTTAGTCTCAACCCGTAGGATGACTTCACAGAGCAGGTTCTCCCCGGCCCCGTGCAGTCCGGTTTCGCCAGTTCTGCTTGTGGTCAGGGCCCACGGTCACAGCTGGGCTTTGCTGGCCGGTTGCTGGGTCCCTGTGTCACCCTGTGTGACCAAGCTTCACCTACTACCCTGCTTCTAGGAACTGGGTTTTTTAGGGGATCCTCCTGGCCTGCAATCCCAATCCTTGTGGCTGGAACCTATTAACAGAGTTCTTTCCTAGTCTGATTATCTAGACAAACATCCTCCTGCTTGCTTTAGACATAAAGAAAAAATGCGGACATACATTGAAAACACAAAGTATAAAGGTGAGAAAGTGAGCATAAATCAGCTACATTTTCTTCTACTTGATTCTAAACTAAACCTTCCTCTGCCATGACTGGGCAGCTCCATTCTTTCTATGCCAGTATCTTTACTGTAAAACTTTTGTTCGTGGGCATCAGCAACTTCTTGATAAGCCAGTACTGCCCGCCAGAGAAACACAAGAATATGACACAAATGAACTTATCTATGAAACAGAAGCAGACTCACAGACATAGAGAACAGACGGTGGTTGCCAAGGGGGAGGAGGGGTGGGAGGGGGATGGAATGGGAGTTTGGGATTAGCAGAGGCAAACCATTATATATCGAATGGATATACAGCAAGGTCCTATTGTATAGCACAGGGAACTGAATTCAATATCCTGTGATAAACTATAATGGAAAAGAATATAAAAAAGATATATATATATATATAAAACTGAATCACTCTGCTGTATAGCAGAAACTAACACAACATTGTAAATCAACTATACATCAATAAAATAAAGTTAAAAAAATAATAATTCAGAAGAACACGCACAGAGTTTAAAAAACCTTATTACAATGTAAGTGTCTTGTGAACGCTCTATACAGATACAGCAAATGAAGAAACACAACAGGAAAAAAAACATTAGCAAATCCCCACCCACACTCCAGAATTCTCACCACGATACTTCTGATTTTCGCATGTACATAAAAAGTAAATGGGATGTATTGAACTGGATGTGGATTCAAGAAGCATCTGAAATCTGTAATAATTTAATTCTCAATGCCTAGAGTAATTAGGAGAATGTTTAACCCTATGTGGAAAAGAAAAAAGGTCTACCACCCATGAGACAGAATCTCACGGTGAAATCACTCAATTTCATAAACCTTATCAATTCTTCCCTCATGCTTCTGTCCTGCAGAAATAACCCAAAACTAACATGCTTAGAGCAAATCTTCCCTAATGTGGAACTTAATGAATAAAAATCCTATAAGAAAATGCTCTAAGTAAATAAAACTCCTTTTGTGAAAATAATCCAACCAGGAATGATATTCATATCATTGCTACAGATCTAGAGGAAAAATAAGGATGCACGTAACTTTGAAATCCACTTGAAAAAACCCAAAGGCTCCTCATAATAGGTCTCCATTTACACTTTCTGAAGGGAGAACAGAATAGATTTTTTTAAAATTATGTATTAATTTTTGAGAGTGGAGGGAGTTCCCTTTTTTTCTTAAATATTTAGGATATTTATGATGGTCATTAAAATTAGGATTGATCAGACCTGCCTACCTAAATTTCACCTGGACCAAGCAAAGATGTAAAGAAATTCTGAAGTTCCCGATTTCACAGGCTATTAAAAAGACAACATACAATTGTATGGCCTTGAAAACAACAGCACAAATGTGATGACATCTCTCACAATTGTTTGAGCTACTCTGGAAACCTGAAGATAAATGCCTCTTTTCTTAGCTACATATATATCACACACATGGCTGGCCCTGGGCGTGTAACTTTTAGGGAAAAGAGGCGTAACAGCTCTAAACCAACCAAGATGCACTGAAACTCCTCACCCTAAGCCCAGTACAGTTTCAAAGCTCTTGGCAAAACCAAATCCATCTGCTTTGGGCCAGTTGTGCCACTCTGACACCCAGCCAATCGAGAGAGGCTAATGAGGAAGGGAAGTCAGAAGACACTTGGGGGCCAGCCAATTCCAGCTGATCTGCAGAGCAGACATCTCCCCAAAGTACTTTCTCAAAGTAGTCAGCGTGCATCTCATTGCTATTTTTAGCTCTGTGTTCTTCTTCGACTTTGGCCATTTTCAAAGAAACTTGACAGCAAAAGTAGAGATGAAAGGCGGTTTGAATTCCTTGAGTGCATTGGACAGGAAGTCGCGCAAGACAGCTGAGGATGGACTGGACAGCAGAAAGAATGTCCCCCTGCAAATGACGCCTGCAGGGATGAGGGAGGGTGTCTGAACTCTGAGTCTCAGAACAAACCACAGTCACCCTTCCAGGCACACATGGACGTCAGGGCACAGCAAGCAACAAGTGGATCTCCACGATGACCCAAGTGCCAAAACACCCCCAACATTCCTCACAGCCCAAGCACTGGAAATCCGTGATAGGGTTTGATTTTACCAGCCCAATCTATGCTATCGTTGCATCCTAACTGCCACATAATTCCAATTTCACCGAAGCAAGCCGACCACTTCTGGAATCTGACCAGTGACAACAGACCAAAGAAGCCGTCTTATCTCAGATTAACAATTCATATCAACCAGGAGACGTCAGTAGGAAGAAATAAAGAGAACTGGACAAACAGAGCCATCCCACAGCAGTCACAGAGTGCCCGCTCTGCAGCAGACAGAACTCTCCCGACAGACACCAGGAGCGAAGGAGTTGTGTGGGGATGGGGGAGGGGGAGGGGGGCTGTCAGAGACCTACCTTGTAGAAGGGCTCCATTTCTCTTGAAGAAGGTGCTGCCCGGCCAGAGGGGTGGACCTGATGTGCTAAAACAGAATAGAAACCAGCGTGAGGGCGAGCTTGTCTACACTCACTCAGTAGCACTCAGAAAACAACCCTTCCTCCAAACACATCCTTCAAAACGGCCTCAGAACACTTTCCCAATTATGCATTATTTACACCCTCTGAAAATGTATCTTTAAAAACCGTTAGTCTTGTTCTATGATGAATGGGCTTCATATTTCAACGTGCATAACCCGTCCATGTGGGTATTCAGGTTACTGTCCTAACGCTGCTCCCTCTTGGGCACTGAAATCATTTGCAGGTAAACAAAATGGCCACATCAGACGCTCACCATCATAGCTTATAACTTTTGCTAATTTCTTCATAATTTTATCACTTTATGAGGCAAAGAACTCCCATCCATGTCTTCTGAGATCAGCAGGTTTTTCACCGCTTCCTAGTGCCACCTGCCCATTATAAATGCGAGCTTGCCTCTCTTGGCTTTTCTACCACCAAATTCTTATTATACAGATATGACCTTGATCGACTCCCTCCCTCCCCTGTCTTCTTGTTTCACATCCCGTTTTCAATTCCTTGGCTTAAAATGTTGCACCCCATATCCCATAAAACACTTCGCAGATATGTTACCACTCACAGTCCTGTAACAGGAGAGGCAAGAAAAGACGAAAGATTAATGTATCACAATGACACTTTACTACATTTATAGACAAGCATTTTCACTGTTTTAAGACACCCAGTGAAAAACTTTATAACCAAGCCGGTCTTGGAGTAGAAAGGAGGTGATTCTAAATCAAGGATTGGTTTAGATTAATGTTAGAAAGCACTTAGTCAAAATTGTTCCTACAGCCAGCCCAACAGGCAGTATAAATTACTTTCTCCAAGACAGAATGTGGCAAATGATACCGGTTAATGCATCATCAATCACCTTCAGCGTTAAAAAAAATTAAAAAGTTGGTCTAAATAATAAGTTTGTAAGTTTGGCAAACACGGACACACACACACACAGAATAAGAAATCTGAAGGACTACCCGATGAATGTTTCTAGAGTCAATCAGGGTCTCTAGTGATGCAGGGGAACAATACTGTTAACAAGAAGGAGAAATGCCAGTGACACATTCTGTTGACCAACATTTTGTCCCCAGAGGTACAAAGAGCACACCAGGTATGGGGACATGTTACATGGCTGGTGAGGAGTAGAGAAGGAGGAAGAAAAGTGCTACAGCACACAAATACATCAAAATAATGTCGAACGTGTCAGAAAACACACAGTATGAACCCTGATGTAAATGATAAAACTTTTGTTTTATTGTGGTTCGGATCCGCTCTACTCAGAGTAAGTGAGGATGATGCATCTCAGCTACAGCTTTTCCTGCAGCCCTGATTCTCAGCTCTGGCTGCTGTGGCCTCTGAGTGGCCAGGAGTTGCGCAGGACAGCAGGAGATCTGGCCGGGGTCTCAGGGCTGCAGGATGATGGCAGCAAGCTGAGTTCTCTTCTGTATGATTCCTGTCCTATTCCGATTTGAGGCTGTTAAAGCTCAAAGTTGCATGAAGAATAATGTGCATTAAAATGCTTAAGATTATCTTTTAACAACCCCAGCCGGCTCCTGGGATCTCACCATCTGATTTTTATAAGAAAGCAGGAAATAGCCAGGTGGCTGTGGCCAACACTGAATCGCCTGATTTCTAAAGATATTTAAAAACTCAGGAGTTCACGATAGAGGAGTTGGCGCTTCTGGAGAATTCGATAATTGACTATTACTGCAGGACGCTGAATATCTAGCTTACTTCCCTCCAAATCTCCTCTTTATTCTGACCTTGATTTGCGTGGAACCTGAGTAGACGCCAGGGATGGAGTAAACGTGGGGAACGGTAGATCCAGTGGTGTAGATAAGGAAAATTCTCTGTATGATAGAAATCTACTTCAAGATTTCTACAACATCCTTTGAATGTACCTCAGTCACCGATCGCTATTCCGGTCGCTCTGCCGTGCTGCCGATGTAATCTACACTCTCACAGTGGAGACAGATCTGGACTGGCCCACCTGCCCGTTCTGATGTAGCCCCTGTTGTGACTGATGCATTCATCTGTGGGCTCGACTCCTGCCATGCTAATTGCAAAACTTTTGAGCTCACTGGCCCCATATTCTACACGCTTCTTTGGTATGGTCCCTCCAAGTGACATCTTCTAACTGTTAGGAGATTCAAGGGTTTATTAAGAGCTTGTTGAAAACTGTGCTTGGACATGGAGAGAAAAATTAGAAGCCATATTTTATGGCCTCTAGGAGCTTACTGTCATACTTAGCTAGCTCCAACCTCTTGTGACTCTATCTAAAGAGACTAGAAATGCTGTGGAAAGGCCAACGGTTACGGCCCTAGGGGCTACAGGTTGGGGGAGAGAGCAAACTGATTTTTTTCCTCCATCTGGAGACATCCCTGGCTCACCGGGCTTTAAAGCTCAAAGTTAGCTTTTAAAAAGTATATAAAATTACTTAAAAATGTATAGCAACCACAGTAATTCAGAGAAGCTAGTGGTCGAGATCTTTGTGGGAGTATCTCAGGCCGCTCTGGAAACCACTCATGTGTGTGGCAAATCAAGGAAGGGAGGGTGGGTGGCCTGTGCAGAGGAGGACGGGGGACTCTCCACACTCAAGTCACCTAAACGCCAGTGAACTTGTAAATAGTCACTGCCATGGGAAGTGGCCACTAGGGCCCCCTTCAACCTACCAGAGTGGGTTTTAATCACGTTACAATGGTGCTCACATTGCTTGAAGACAGGATACCAAATTACCATGTACAGAGCACAGTGGTCAACACTTTTCCGTGGGATCCTCCGATCCCATGAGAGGGCAAGGCAGAACCCACTGTCCCCATTCTTCAGGTGATGGAGGGACTTGTCCAAGTCATCACATGGCTGGTCAGTGATCAGCCCAAGACCAGCCCACTGTACCACAAAGACACACGTCAACGGCCCCGATTTCATTTCTCATCGTCCAGCTTTCTCTTCCAGTCTTTCGGCACCAAACCCTTAGCTATCCTCCTCCATGGAAGAAGGCTGTGGACGGTATTTCACTAGGAATCTCTCCAAGACAAAATCCCAGGCTAGAAAAAGCAATCAGCCTCACCAGATGGCGAAAGACAGACACGTGGGCTCATATTAGCAGAAACAATACAACGCTGGCGCCACAACTGTCTCACTTCAGTAACGCTCTAACAAAATCTCATGACCTTCGGCACCAGAAGCCAAACGCACGTGTGGCAAAGGAAGTCGAGCAACAGGTTGAGAGGGCCTGGCCTGCCAGCAAAGGCAGTTTGTCAACTGGCATTTGAGAACATTGATCCAGCTGATCATTAAGACCAGAGCTGAGCCAGCAAATCCCAAGGGAAGTGCCCTACCATCCCACCAGCACCTGCCAGAGACTCAGAGCTCTGTCTCTCCCTGGGCCTCACAGACTCAGCTGCAGTTCTTCCAGTTCCCAAGGCGACACTGTAGGTCAACAGGTCGTCCGGCCCTAAGGTGGCTCTTGGCATAATGATGCCATCTGTCATGCGACGCCCATGAGCTGTCATCATTGTCAAAACCGGATGAACTCTAACCAAGACCCTGGGAGGTTCTGGCAAGATCCACACCTGTTTTCACCAGCCTGGACTTTCTGTGAGTCTAAGAAAAGAGAATTAGGAAAAGTACTTCTTTTCTAAGTACTTTTTAAAAAGTACTTTTTGCCTAAGAACCCGGCTGCCAAATGTGAACCGGTTGATCTGAAAGAGAGAACAGGGTACTGCAACACGGATGAACCCCGAGGACATCCTGCTAAGTGAAATACACAAGTCACAAAAGGACAAATTTCAAGTTCATAGAGACAGAGTAGAAGGGGAGTTCCCAGAGGCTGGAGGGAGGGGGGAGTAGGGAGTTGTTTTGTGGGTACAGAGCTGCAGTTGTGTAAGTTGAAAAGAGTTATGGGGGTTGGTTACCCAATAATGTGAATGTACTTAACACTATTGAACTGTACACTTAAACGGCTAAGACGGTATATTTTATGTTATGTGTATTTTACTACCACAACAAAAAATTTTTACTGTAAAATGATAGAGGGAGAGAGAGAGAGAGAGAAAAAGAATGAATACAGGAAGGACCCCGGAAGAAGTGAATCAAAGTCTAAAGAGTTTTGGGCAGTGAAAGATCAACCTACATGCTGTGTTTCTGAAGGTTCCCTGCAGTTAGCATCTCTGCCAGAGTGGCCCAAAGTACACTAAACAACAGAAAGGGATGTGGTGAGACCAGCCTATCCTAACCTGGTCCTTACAAAGAGGCCAGAGCTTGCCTGGTAGTCTTCAGGCAGCTGAGCAGATCTCTGACATATTCTTAGCAGTAGAAACAATGCGAAGGCAGTCCCCTTGGATGTGTGAAATCTACCATCAGACTGTGTTTCTCCAGGAATAAAACAGTCAAAGCAGTTGTAATGAAGGGGGAAATTCCTGAAAAAATACTTGGAATTCTACTGTTAATTCTAACTGTGGATTGATCAACAGAATGTCATAGAAAAACAAATACGACCTACACCACATACTAACACAGACACGCTGGGTGAAAGATGCCAGTCTTGAAGTTTGGAATGCAGGAATCAGATGTGTGTGAGATGGTCTCAAGTTTCACAAAACACCCTTCATAATTTGAGACGCATCACTAAAGAGTCCAGTTGAAAGTTCAGAAATCTCAGGGACTTTTGCAACCTTCCATACAAAACCGGACTATGCTGACATTCAAAGGGATCTCAGTGGCCACCTGGCTCCATCCGAGCTGTGGTGGGGACAGCACAAGATTTGGACTCAAGGAATTTGTCTGTTGAAAACACAAGCTGAGGGCTTCCCTGGAGGCGCAGTGGTTGAGAGTCCGCCTGCTGATGCAGGGGACGCGGGTTCGTGCCCCGGTCCGGGAAGATCCCACATGCCGCGGAGCAGCTGGGGCCGTGAGCCATGGCCACTGAGCCTGTGCGTCCGGAGCCTGTGCTCCGCAACGGGAGAGGCCACAACAGTGAGAGGCCCGCGTACCGCAAAAAAAAAAAAAAAAAAAAAAACACAAGCTGAAAACAGGTCTCAATTCCACTCCTACAAACAGGGAGCAGTTACAGCATGTAGTGCTGGAGAATTAAATGAGATGATGCATGTACAAAGGACACTCTGTGAACTGCAAATATCCCAGTAGTTGTCTTGATTATAAGAAAACTGCAGTTCAGAGAAGTTAAATGATGTGCTCGGTGCCAACACTTCCTCCTACATCCTGTGGACTCTCCCAGTTAGGCTCTTGGCTTCACTTCTGTGACGAAGAGCTAACCACACCTTCATCTTCCTCTTCCCCTTAAGGATGCTTTGAGATCATCTCATTTGCAAACGTTCCTCCACCTGAAGTAGCAATGAACACTTTCTAAAAATCAATAGGCTGGAAGAAGCAGCTTCACGGATGCCACCTACTCCAAAGAAAGCTAAAAAAAAAAGACAGCTCTGCCCAGAATCCTGCATAGATCCAAACTATTAAGTACAGCTGCCCACAGTGACCTTTCAGGGTCAGGCAATCAAGAGGTAGAAGAGACCAGGTGGAAACATATCAGGACTGGCCAATTTTCAGAGGCTGACAATTATTGGGAAGGCATTACTGGAGTGATCAGACAATAACCAGCAAGGACCACAAAAGCCACAACAGAGAGTGTGGCAAGATCTCTCTGAAGGCAAAACTCAGATCCTGGTAAGAAATGGAATGGCTTTGTCACCTTCGCCAATGTTAAGACTGGAGAACTGGGATATTGGGATTGACGTATATACACTAATATGTATAAAATGGATAACTAATAAGAACCTGCTGTATAAAAAAATAAAGTTAAATTTAAAAGGTTTTTAAAAAGACTGGAGACTCATCCTGTCTCCAACTGGATCAACCTGCAAAGCATTCCTGTGTGGCCATCACAGCCAAGGGTATGCTAGCCTGCAGTGGATGGGGGGGAACGGCTGTGAGACTCGGACAGGGATGGCTGCTCTGGAGCAAGATCTACTGTGCGATTTTAAATACATCAATAATGTTCCAGGAAGTATGCTATGAAGTTTAGGGTTTCCCTCCTCAGACACGTTTGAGATGTGCTGCTGACCTGTGACAGGGTTTCTCAACCTTGGCACTGCTGACCTTTGGGGCTGGATCATCTTTATGGTGGGGGCCGTCCCGTGGGTGCTAGGGTGTTCGGCAGCCTCCCTGGCCTCTACCCACTAGATCCCAGCACCAACCCTCCCCAGTTGTAACAAATAAAAATGTCTCCAGAAACAACCATGTGTCCTCTGGGAGATAAAATGGCCCCCAGCCAAGAACCATTACCTGATGGTCAGCAACCCGACTAAGCTGCCCTCACTCTCCTCTCCACTCGCCAAGTCCCAACACCCCCTCCCCGCTCCATACCTCATCAGGCAAAAACGTCACCTCCTCTTTTTCTTTTCTAAAACCAAAGCCATTCCTCACAAGCTCACTCACCCTCCGTTACTTCTACCCGTGTCTGCACCTTCTGCTTTGCCAAAGCAACACCCCTATTGCCCTCTTTTCCTCTGGCATCTTTCCTCCTGCCATTATCCCTTGTCTCCCCTTGCCTCCCCCTTCCAGGACTTCTTAGCTGACCCATCATCCAACATCACCTAGTGTCCAGATCCTCCTCTTGGCCCCCATGACCCTGCCACGCACTAACCAAGCCCAGGAGCTGGGCGACAGTGCCCGACCTCCGCTCTTCTGTGTCATGGTGTCCCCGGACTGCCTGCGATCCCCTCACGTCTGGGTCATCAGAGGCCCCCAAGTCACCCTGCCATTCAGGGCTAAGGGCCTTGATGGCTCTACAGCCCCTCTCCCCTGCCCACTCCATGCCTGCCCACATGCACGCACATGAGAGGCTTACTTTATTATTATTTTTTTCTAATTACATATACTCTCTATCACTTTTGACATTATCTCTTTAAAACCCTTTCCAAGTTTAGCCTCACAACACTCACCTAGCCTGGCTCTCCTCCTCCCACTCTCCTTTCTATGAAATCTGCTAGCTCTCTGTCCAGCCTTACCCCCATAATGATGGGTATTCCTAGAGTTTTAGCCCTCTCTTCTTCTCTAGTCATTCTCCTTTGTTAGGAGAGTTCATAAACTCCTGGGAAATCTGGCTTTTCCAATTCTGTATCTCGAGCTGATCTTGCCTCCAGACTCTGGAATGTATTTCTGGCTGCATCCCCCCGGGCCACATCGATTCAAATGAGGGAGCCAGTTTCAGGGCTCTGTTTCCCCTGCTGGTCCCCATGGGCACTTTCCACACTGCCCGGGATTTCTCAGTGTCTCTATTGGTTCTCTAGGGCTGTCATAACAAAGTACCGCAGATAAGTATCTTAAAACAATAGAAATTTCTTCTCTCCCAGTTGTGGAGGTTAGGAGTCCAAAGTCAAGGATGGTTCCTTCTAAGGGCTGTAAGTGAGAATCTGTTCTAGGTCGCTCCCCTAGCTTCTGGTGGTTGCAGGCAATCCTTGGCCTTCCTTGGCTTATATACGCATCACCCTGTCTCTGCCTTCATGTTTATACGGCATTCTCCCTGTGTGTGCTTTCTGTGTTCAAACTCCTCCTTTTGATATTGGCTTAGGGGTCCACCCTACTGCAGTATGACCTCATCTTCACTAACAACTGCAATGACCATATTTCCAAATGAGATCATATTCTGGAGTGCTGGGTGTTAGGACCTAACATCAATATATGAAGTTTTGGAGGGGACAACTCAGCCCACCACAGTGTCTATTACTGTCTCCCTTTACACGCGGTGCACTCACACTCCCTGACACGCTGAGACATCTGAGTCTGTCTTCTCCTAAATCCCTACCACCTACGGCAATGCTTGGAACTTGGCTGCTACCTGTCAATGCTTGTTGAAAGAACACAAGTTACCAATTAATTTAACTCACCATTCCTCAAAAAAAGAAAAAAAATGACTCAGCTTTTGGTGATTGCCTGTAAAATGTTCAAGTTAAAAATTCTGGTGCTCATGGAACATTCTACAGGATAGACATATCCTGGGTCACAAATCAAGCCTTGGTAAATTAAAGAAAACTGAAATCTTATCAAGTGTCTTTTCCGACCATAACGCTCTTAAGACTAGATATCAATTACAGGAAAAAATCTTTATAAGATACAAACACATGGAAGCTAACAATACACTACTTAATAACAAAGAGATCATTGAGGCAATCAAAAAATACCTAGAAACAAATAATAATGAAAACACAACGACCCAAAGCCTATGGGCTGCAGCAAAAGCAGTTGTAAGAGGGAAGTATATAGCCATACAATCCTACCTCAAGAAACAAGAAACATCTCAAATAAACAATCTAACCTTACACCTAAAGCAAATAGAGAAGGAAGAACCAAAAAAACCCACAGTTAGTAGAAAGAAAGAAATCATAAAGATCAGAG
The DNA here is from genome assembly GCF_059928025.1 of Delphinapterus leucas. NCBI lineage: Eukaryota > Metazoa > Chordata > Mammalia > Artiodactyla > Monodontidae > Delphinapterus > Delphinapterus leucas. The sequence continues at coordinate 167,047,070 of NC_143130.1, forward strand.
CAGAAATAAATGAAAAAGAAATGAAGGAAACGATAGCAAAGATCAATAAAACTAAAAGCTGGTTCTTTGAGAATATAAACAAAATTGATAAACATTAGCCAGACTCATCAGGAAAAAAGGGAGAAGACTCAAATCAACAGAATTATAAATGAAAAAGGAGAAGTAACAACTGACACTGCAGAAATAGAAAGGATCATGAGAGATTACTACAAGAAACTATATGCCAATAAAATGGACAACCTGGAGGAAATCGGCAAATTCTTAGAAAAGCACAACCTTTCGAGACTGAACCAGGAAGAAATAGAAAATATAAACAGACCAATCACAAGCACTGAAATTGAGACTGTGATAAAAAATCTTCCAACAAGGGCTTCCCTGGTGGCGCAGTGGTTGAGAGTCCGCCTGCCGATGCAGGGGACACGGGTTCGTGCCCCGGTCCGGGAAGATCCCACATGCCGCGGAGCGGCTGGGCCCGTGAGCCATGGCCGCTGAGCCTGCGCGTCCGGAGCCTGTGCTCCGCAACGGGAGAGGCCACAAGAGTGAGAGGCCCGCGTACCGCAAAAAAAAAAAAATCTTCCAACAAACAAAAAGCCTGGCTTCCCAGGTGACTTCTATCAAACATTTAGAGAAGAGCTAACACCTATGCTTCTCAAACTCTTCCAAAATATAGCAGAGGGAGAAACACTCCGAAACTCATTCTACGAGACCTCCATCACCCTGATACCAAAACCAGACAAAGATGTCACAAAGAAAGAAAACTACAGGCCAATATCACTGATGAACATAGATGCAAAAATACTAGCAAACAGAATCCAACAGCACATTAAAAGGATCATACACCATTATCAAGGGGTGTTTATCCCAGGAATGCAAGAACTCTTCAAATATGCAAATCAATCAATATGATACACCCTATTAACAAACTGAAGGAAAAAAACATATGATCATCTCAATAGATGCAGAAGAAGCTTTCGACAAAATTCAACACCCATTCATGATAAAAACCCTCCAGAAAGCAGGCATAGAGGGAACTTACCTCAACATAATAAAGGCCATATACGACAAACCCACAGCCAACATCGTTCTCAATGGTGAAAAACTGAAACCATTTCCACTAAGATCAGGAACAAGGCAAAGTTGCCCACTCTCACCACTATTATTCAACACAGTTTTGGAAGTTTTAGCCACAGCAATCAGAGAAGAAAAAGAAATAAAAGGAATCCAAATCGGAAAAGAAGAAGTAAAGCTGTCATTGTTTGCTGATGTCATGATTCTATACATAGAGAATCCTAAAGACTCTACCAGAAAACTACGACAGCTAATCAATGAATTTGGTAAAGTAGCAGGATACAAAATTAATGCACAGAAATCTCTTGCATTCCTATACACTAATGATGAAAAATCTGAAAGCGAAATTAAGGAAACACTCCCATTTACCATTGCAACAAAAAGAATAAGATACCTAGGAATAAACCTACCTAGGAGACAAAAGACCTGTATGCAGAACACTATAAGACAGTGATGAAAGAAATTAAAGATGGTACAAACAGATGGAGAGATATACCATGTTCTTGGATTGGAAGAATCAACATTGTGAAAATTTCACAATTTGTGTGGAAACACAAAAGACCCTGAATCGCCAAAGCAATCTTGAGAAAGAAAAATGGAGCTGGAGGAATCAGGCTCCCTGACTTCAGAGTATACTACAAAGCTACAGTAATCAAGACAGTATGGTACTGGCATAAAAACACAAATCTAGATCAATGGAACAGGATAGAAAGCCCAGAGATAAGCCCACGCACATATGGTCACCTTATCTTTGATAAAGGAGGCAAGAATATACAATGGAGAAAAGACAGCCTCTTCAATAAGTGGTGCTGGGAAAACTGGACAGCTACATGTAAAAGAATGAAATTAGAACACTCCCTAACACCATACACAAAAATAAACTCAAAATGGATTAAAGGCCTAAATGTAAGGCCAGACGTTATAAAACTCTTAGAGGAAAACACAGGCAGAACACTCTATGACATAAATCACAGCAAGATACTTTTTGACCCACCTCCTAGAGAAATGGAAATAAAAACAAAAATAAACAAATGGGACCTAATGAAACTTCAAAGCTTTTGCATAGCAAAGGAAACCATAAAAAAGACGAGAAGACAGCCCTCAGAATGGGAGAAAATATTTGCAAATGAAGCAAGTGACAAAGGATTAACCTCCAAAATTTACAAGCAGCTCATGGAACTCAATCCCAAAAAAACAAACAACCCAATCCAAAAATGGGCAGAAGACCTAAATCGACCTTTCTCCAAAGACATACAGATTGCCAACAAACACATGAAAGAATGCTCAACGTCACTAATCATTAGAGAAATACAAATCAAAACTACAATGATGTATCACCTCACACCAGTCAGAATGGTCATCATCAAAAAATCTACAAACAATAAATGCTGGAGAGGGTGTGGAGAAAAGGGAACCCTCTTGCACTGTTGGTGGGAATGTAAATTGATACAGCCACTATGGAGAACAGTATGGAGGTTCCTTAAAAAACTAAAAACAGAACTATCATACGACCCAGCAATCCCACTACTGGGCATATACCCTGAGAAAACCATAATTCAAGAAGAGTCATGTACCACATTGTTCACTGCAGCTCTATTTACCATAGCCAGGACATGGAAGCAACCTAAGTGTCCATCGACAGATGAATGGATAAAGAAGATGTGGCACATATATACAATGGAATATTAGTCACAAAAAGAAATGAAATTGAGTTATTTGTAGTGAGGTGGATGGACCTAGGGTCTGTCATACAGAGTGAAGTAAGTCAGAAGGAGAAAAACAAATACTGTATGCTAACAAATATATATGGAATCTTAAAAAAAAAAAAGTTCTGAAGAACCTAGGGGCAGGACAGGAATAAAACGCAGACGTAGACAATGGACTTGAGGACACGGGGGGGGGGGAGGGTAAGCTGGGACAAAGTGAGAGAGTGGCATGGACATATATACACTACCAAACGTAAAATAGATAGCTAGTGGGAAGCAGCCGCATAGCACAGGGAGATCAGCACGGTGCTTTGTGACCACCTAGAGGGGTGGGATAGGGAGGGTGGGAGGGAGACGCAAGAGGGAGGAGATATGGGGATATATGTAGATGTATAGCTGATTCACTTTGTTATAAAGCAAAACTAACACACCATTGCAAAGCAATTATACTCCAATTAAGATGTTAAAAAAAAAAAATCTGGGATCTCAACCAAGGTTCTCTCCTGAACCCCCATCTGCTGTCATCCATTACTGCCAACCACTTCTTTCAAAAGACTCTTGCAGTTTCCCTTCCTTTGTGTTTCTACTCTACTGTGTCAACTCATATGCAGATGTTCCCACTAGCATCCTAACAGGTCTGCCCATCTCCAGTCTTTCCCCCAACCCCAGTTCTCCCTGCCTAATACCTTTACAGTCTTCTCAGAGCACAGTATCTTCCTGAGCTCTCCCCTTGGTTTGCAAACTGTTCCCCAGGGAACCCCCAGGGGGTGCCTATAGTGCTGCCAGTGGTGGGCGTGGGGGACGGGTGTCTAGGTGAGGTCCTGCACCAATGTCAACAAAGCATCTCATACTATGTATAAAATAGGTAACTAATGAGAACCTACTGTATAGCACAGGGAACTCTACTCAGTGCTCTGTGGTGACCTAAATGGGAAGGAAATCCAGAAAAGAGGGGATATATATGTATACGTACAGCTGATTCACTTTGCTGTACAGTAGAAACTAACACAACACTGTAAAGCAACTGTACTCCAATAAAAATTAATTTAAAAAAAAAAGCATCTCATTTTTCATGTGTCTGACATGTTGAGTTTCCACATAATTTTTCATTTGAAGAGCTTGATGGTTATAAAAGTGGGTGAAAACCAGTAGCTTATAGGGCAGAGTTAAGTCCAATAGGTTCTCTGCCCCAAGAGGCCTTTCTATTCCTTCTCAAACGTTCCCCCTGATCCCCAACATACCACCTGAGGCAGGTCTCCAGAACACACTCGTACCCCATATATTTCTATGACCCATTCAAGCCAACTTGAAACAGGAGGGAAGGGGGCAGGGCACAACCTTTAAAAGAATGACACAGCCATTGAGGACACAACATCAACTGGTTAGAACCAACTAGGTCCAAGATGGTAGAAGATTCGACTTCCAGTGGACCTTGAGCCTCATTATATGCTCATTGGAATACATCAGCATATGCTAACTGACACACCCACCAGTGCCATGACAGTTCTGAGGCTAACCATAAAAGGTCAAAAAGTGGGCCGTGGTACAATTCCTGGAAATCTCCACCCCTTCTCCACAATATGCATAGTTGGAACAATCCTCCCACTCATTAGCCTATGAAATTACCCAGCCCGTAAAAACGAACCGCCCCATATTTCGGGGCCTCTCGCCTTCTGAGACGGCCCACACTCTGTCTACGGAATGTGTTTCTCTCTAAATAAGTCCACTTCTTACCTATCACTTTATTTCTCACTGAATTCCTTCTGTGAGGGGACATAAAAGAACCTGAGCTTCATTAAGTCCGGAGACCAGGTGTGTGATCTCAATTAAAAGACACTGGGTTCAAGTGCCAATCTGGGTTGTGTGGTTTCAGATTCTGTTCCCCTCTGCTGAAATGCCCTGCTCCCATGTTCTCTTTGCCTATTCAACTCCCATCCATCCTTCATGGTTCAACTCAAATCCCAGATCTTTTTCTGGTCACTCCTACACTGGAACCTCTCCCCACTCTGAATTTGGTAATTCCTGTATAGTACAGTCTATTTGGTAATTCCTGTATAGTACAGTCTATTTGGTAATTCCTGTATAGGACAATTTGGCAGCTGATCGTACTATGTGATATTTCCTGATCTGATGTCTTACACCTTTAATTCACTTTCCATAGGTGTGTGTCTTACCTTTCCAAAGGGCAGAAACCCCATGTAGGCAGAGACTAAAGGTGACTCCCCTCCCAGAATTTAGCCAAGTTCACTGTACACAAAAATTGTTGCCATTATTCTACTAAGTGATGATGTAAAGTAGCAGAAGTGCTACCTGCATATCATAAACAGAATTATTTCACACAGTAGGATTTCTAAAAAATTCTCTTAGTAGACATAATTCTCTTACAAAGGAACTAGCCTATATAGTAAGTAACATTCCTTCTTCCACTATCATCTCAGATAAAAACTTAAAAATCTTTAAAAATGGAAACAAAATTACAAATCTCATCTTTGATGGTAAGTAATACGTGAGGTAATTTGGATTACTCTTTTCTGTGATTTTTTGATTACGTAGGAATATATAAATAACTAGATAAGTACATGTATATTTTTGATAATATGGAATGCATGTTTGAGTATACCGAAGAAATTCTGCCTGAAGCCTGGGCTACAATTTTAGATGCATACAGCTCATGATACATCTTATGAACAGATGCAAAGGTGTTTATCATTATCTTTGTGCTACACAGTTTCTAATTTTACATATGAAAACCAAGGCATCATTCAGCATAAAGTACATTATTTGCATGATATATTTGCATTTGTAAAACACCCACATTTACTTTTACTGCTTAATGGGCCTGGTTAAAATGGGCCACTCTATATAAATGGAGCACACTGGTTCCCAACTCAATGGTGCTGATAAGAAAACGACTCCTTTTAGATGCAAATGAACCTACTAATCACAATTAAAATGGTGGAGTTGAGGAAAGCTGAGCAGCTGTTCCAAGAGCTACAAGTCTAGGGCCAGTTTGGTTCCAGCTTAATCTCGGGAGCAGCCTGGGACTCCCCAGCGGACAACTGCCCAGGGGCCAATGGGATAAACTTAGCTTTTTCAAAGGTGGTTGGAAGAGGTTAGAGGTAGCTCCCGAATCTGGGCTGACTGTGCAACTGTGGTCATCCGTCCAGTTCAAAGGACATAAGTGGTGCAGAAGGGAGGAGGATTGCATTTGTAAGACTCACAGAGGAAAGGCAAGACACAAAAAATTAAGTAACTGAGGCATCCCTTTGAAACGGTGTAGTCGCTATGGAAAACAGTGTGGTGGTTCCTCAAACAATTACACATAGAATTACCACAGGATCCAGTCCACTTCTGGGACTATACTCAAAAGAACTGAAAGCAGGAACTCAAAGAGTTGCTTGTACCCCCATGTTCACAGCAGCCTTATTCACAACAGGTAAAGAGCGGAAGCGACCAGAGTGTCCATCGATGCATGAATGGATAAAGAGTACCTGGTAAATACATACAATGGAATATTATTCAGTCTTAAAAGAAGAAAGAAATTCCAACACATACTATAACACAGATGAACCTTGAGGACATTATGCTAAGTGAAATAAGCCTGTCACAAAAAGACAAGTACTCCATGATTCTGCTTATATAAGGTACCTAGAGTAGTCAAATTCATGAAAGGCAGAAAATAGAATGGTGGTTGCCAGGGTCTGCGGGGAGGAGGGAATGGGGCGTTGTTGTTCAATGGTTACAGAGTTTCAGTTTTGCAAGATGAAGTTAGTTCTGAAGATGGATGGTGGGGACGATTGCACCACAGTGTGAATGTACTCAATGCCACTGAACTGTACGCTTAAAAATAGTTAAGATGATAAATTAATATTATGTGGATTTTACTATAACTAATGAGAACCTACTATATATAGCACAGGGAACTCTATTCAATGCTCTGTGGTGACCTAAATGGGAAGGAAATCCAAAGAAGAGGGTATATATGTATACGTATAACTGATTCACTTTGCTGTACAGTAGAAACTAACACAACATTGTAAAGCAACTATACTCTAATAAAAATTTTAAAAAATAAAAACAAATAGTAGCTAACTAGCTAGCTAGATAAGTAAATAAATATGCAGCTATTCCCTAATGGCCAGCCAGACACTCACGTAGGGCAGGTGGAGCTTCTGCTCCAGCAATAAGAGCTGGGTTGCCCACCTTCCTTTCTCTGACTCATCCATTCATTGAATAACGTGTCTTTACACCTGCTATGGGGACACAGCAATGAAGAAACTATACTGTCCTCCAAGAGGCAGGGTCATGGCTGGCTAAACAGATAAAATAAAGAATCCATGGTTGTTCAGAGAATGACACACAGCTCTGGATCCTACTGCCCTTGGGTCCCTCGATTACTAAGCCATGAATCTGGACACTAGCAACTTCTGGACAACAACCCTCTTTTTGGGCAGAAACCATGGACAATTCCTCTCTTCCATGAGGCCTACCCTGATTTGATCTTTATCTGTCCCTTGTTTGAAGCCTGGCAGCCCCGCCATCAACACACAGACTTCAACACCAACTGTCCTGCCAGTTCTCCAGCTGCCTCCCCGGGGAAACTACAGACCCCCCCAAAAGTGTCATCCATCTTGCTGGGTGCTCAGCACAGGGCATGGTACCTAGTACTTGCTCGATAAACACTGACTATTATCCCAGCCCAGAGAGCAGCCCCTCAATACACCCTTAGGTACATTCCTGGAGGGTTGAAACCTGGAGGCTTTGTCATGGAATTTCTCTATCTCAGGGTCACTGCCCATGAATACAGACACCAAGACCCTTCAAGGAGCAGCTTGGATGAGGGTGCAGGTCTGGGATGCAGTGACCTAGGGTGGCACAGGGACAGTGTGGCCCTCTGGCCATGCTGGGCTGCAGGGGCATTGAGACTGAGGAACCCCAGCCCTTCTCTCCTTCCCTTGACAGCGGTTTTGTGGCGATCTCGAACAATTGTGCAAAGAGGTTCCAGCTTAACAGGTGAAACCAGTTGGGGACCTGAAACAGTATCATGTAGCTGGAGACAAGTGACCTTTCCCCAAAATCCTCTCCTTTAAGAGGATCACCTCTTGAGCGAAAATATCATTTTGTTTTGAACTCAATATCATTTTGCCTTGAAATCCTTGGGCCACCGCCCGTCACCAAGAAGCAGGAAGGGTCGGCCACACTCCTATCTTCTGTCCCAGGCCTGAAGGGTTGTTCTGAGGCTGTCACAACGATGCACTGCACAATACAGATAATGTTAATAACATTACCCATCGCCATTCCATTGCACTAATACAGCTTTCAGGGAAAAACCTCAGTAACAGAGACAAAAGTCACTATGACCTATTTATCTTTCAGGCTTGTGGAGATCAAGAGATATAAACGTTTAGTCGAAGTTTTGGACACAGTTTGATTCCCAGTACTCCCTACAATGCTGAAAACTGGTCCCAGACAAGAAAACGACCTATTTGTGGCAAAGCTGTGGTTTACTTTGACAATTCATTTTCTCCCTTTGAGAGCCAGTCCCACCCCCGGGCTCCACCGAGAAGATGAGAGACAGAAATGCTGATTTTGGAAAGCTGATGCTGTAGAGCTGGACATCTCCATCTACACGTTCTATCAAGGGTACCAAATCCAGGCGTTCAAATGCTGAAGTTGTACATAACAGAAGTTGTTTTCTTTCTTTCTTTCTTTCTTTTAATATTTCTCCTATGGTTTATTGGATCTAGTTATGGTTGGCTTTGAAGTGACAAAAAGCAATTTTCCATTTCCAGAAGGTAATCTCTTACATCTACCAAGGCAACAGATACTGTGATTGGCATCAGCGTCTAAACTATGCCTTTGTCCTAATACTTCCAACTGAGCATAAAGAACTGGCTCTACCTTCAAAGATGCGCCCTCCACTCCTTCCTCTCCCCGTGATCCCTCGCCACCTCCCTCACCACCTGTACCAAGCCGTGACTTGCCTGTGACTCTCTTATTCTCAAATCGTCCCATGTGGACCCGGAGCCCCACTCAGGAAAACCAGAGAAGAAATGACTGGAAAACCCAAGAGGACTGGTCCTCTTCCCACACCATGTGGGCTAGAGCTTATATAACTGACTCTTCACCTAAAACTTCACACCCATTGGATTCTTCTAGAAAACCTACAGAAACACCCACTCCTCTCCTTAAAAGACAATGAAGCAGTTAGGGAGTTTGGGATTGACATGTACACACCGCTGCTATATTTCAAATGGAACCAACAAGGACCTAGTGTACGGCACAGGGAACTCTGCTCAATATTATGTAACAATCTAAATGGGAAAAGAATTTGAAAAAGAACAGATACATGTATATGTATAACTGAATCACTTTGCTGTACACGTGAAACTAACACAACATTGTTAATCAACTATACTCCAATATAAAATAAAAATTAAAAAAAAAAGACAAAGGAGCAAATAATGTTGCTAAACTTCCTCAACAGTACTAAAGTCAGGAGAATATAGTTTCAGAACAGTAATGTTACTTCTTGGCCACAGTTACAGAGATGGGGGTGTGAGGATTGCGCTTTACACAGTTCCATGGTACATGGTGACTGGTGGGAACATTTCTTCCTGGGTAAAAACAGTCAGTGTAGCTGTGTGAGAGGTTTTTTGTTTTGCTTTGTTTTGTTCTGGACTTCCCTCTTCTCTGACTTACCACAACTGAAGCGAAGCCTGAAGCGTATTCAGGAAACCCTTAGCTTCCTGAAAACTTTGGGAGAACTCGACTCCCATGTGTAGACCTGGTGCCTGGTCATCACATGCTCTCCTGGGAGTCTCCACTGATCACACACAGCACACGCTTCACGTCCAAGGCTCACAGCATCCTCATTGGTGCCACCTGGCCTGAGAGCTCCTGAAGGACACGAGTCGTGCCCCTGACTTGCTCGCAGAGCCCAGCACTGAATCTGGCCGGAAGAGGTCTTCCCACAGTGTCACCTCTGCACCTTCCACTGCCCTCCTTTCAAGGCAAAGCCCCACGGAGTCACGTGCCACCCAGTTTCAGGACCACTGTCCCAGGCTTAGCCTTTCCTGGGACAACGCTTTACGTTTAGGGCACCCTTATCGCATGTATGTTAAGTAATTGCCACCACTTCATCTCCGCAGATGTACGGACTTTCGTTAGCGGTGACTCCATTGAATTTTTGTGAAATTCAGTCAATCGTGTGTTCAAAACCACTCCCTGGGCTCCCTGTGGGTTGTGTCACTCCCAATTTTCCTAGCTCTAAGCGACTGGCTCAGCCTGCTCCAGCTTCATCTCCTACCATCCCTTGTCTTGTTTTTGCTTGTTTGTGTTTGTTTGTATTTTTTTTGGTTTTCGCTCTGGCAACACCAAGTTGCTCATGGGCTCCCGAACACACCAGAATGCCTCTCACCTCTGTCTTTGCTCACTCAGCTGCCACGCTTGAAACACCTCTCCCTCTATTGTCCTCTTTGCAAACTCTGATGCGTTCTCGAAAATTCTGCTCTTCCGATATCTCCTTCTTGTCTTCATCCATGCCCGGAGCACATCCGGCTCTCCCATGCTGTTCTCTCCACGTATCACCCTGTATTGTAATCTATTTGTTTATGCGGCTAGACCATGAACTCTGGGAGGATGACGGCAACTCTTCTATGAGTCTAAAGTTCTCAGTAGCTGGCACGGAGCAGATGTTCAGTAAATGTCTGCTGAAAAAAACTAGCCTGGGGGCTTCCCTGGTGGCGCAGTGGTTGAGAATCTGCCTGCTAATGCAGGGGACACGGGTTCGAGCCCTGGTCTGGGAGGATCCCACATGTTGCGGAGCAACTAGGCCCGTGAGCCACAACTACTGAGCCTGCGCGTCTGGAGCCTGTGCTCCGCAACAAGAGAGGCCGCAATAGTGAGAGGCCCACGCACCGCGATGAAGAGTGGCCCCCGCTCGCCACAACTAGAGAAAGCCCTCGCACAGAAACGAAGACCCAACACAGCAAAAATAAATTAATTAATTAATGTCAAAAGAAAAAAAAAAACTAGCCTGATGAAGTCTACAGAGCTGGTATCAGGATCTTCATTTTGCAGCTAAGGACACAATTCAGAAAGGTGAGGTCACGAGGGCCCTGCAGCTAGTAAGTGACTCATGTTCTTTCCCCTGTACCATGACGTTGATATAACCCAACTCTCATTTCCTGTTATCTCTGGAGTTTTGTGACCTACAGGAAATAAAAGTTTACTGGATGCTTCTGAGCATCTATACATAGCCTTCTTTTCAGAATGGACACCTAGAAGGACAGTCCTATAATTCACCATTATCAGTGCATCTAGTTTAACTCAGAGCCCAGGCAGCCAAGCACTAAATTAACATTACTCTTCTCTGCAGAGGTGATGGGGCTCTGAACAGGCACAAGATGCCTGCATAACTTTGAAGAAGAGATTTACACACCTCTTTGTCTCCCATAGAAATGGACTCAAGAGCTGCAGCAGTGCATAAATGATCCTTTCTTTCCACTGTTTATAGTTGAAAGCAGCCGTTTTCAGCTTCTTGCCGGTGATCACTCCACTAAAAATAGCTTTGATGCTGTCACATGCAAACTTAGGCAGAACCTGAAAGCATTCCCCTTTTAGTTCTGAGCAGGTTCAACTTTAAGAGAGGCAGCTGTTAACATACTCCAGCGTGTTTACATGATGCTGAAGTAGTTTGGCTCGTAGTGAAAAAAAGAAAAAAAGAAAAACACTAAAAAGGGACAGAAATGGGTTTGCAGCCTCTGGTGACAACACTTCTTTCTGCTGAACTGGAGCCCCAGGAGAACAGTGGGGTTGGCAGGGAAAATGCCCAGCTTCAAGGGGAAACTGACTGAAGCACAACTGTGGAGAAGACAGGAGAGAGACTGCTTCCTACGATGTGAGATTCCCGACTATGCTTGAGGTAGGGGTGGGGAAGTGGCCAAGAAAATGGTACTTTTAGAGAAGAGAACTTATAAAGGAGGGGTACTTTTCTATCTTGTAGAGAACATCAAAGAGCTGTTTTTAGAAATCAAGGAAACATATTCAACATCTTGGCCATGCCTTGGATGCCTCATATTGGTTCACTGGGCAACCGGACCCAAACTGAAGGCAAAGCAGAGCATGGGCTTGGGAACCAGAGGAAACCTGAACTTTCATCCCAGCTCCTCCCCTTCTGGCCCAAAGGACCTGCTGTGTCTTCCCTGTCTTCCACCCAGGGTACGAGGATTAAGTGAGAAAACGTACGCCAAAGAGCCTGGTGAGGTGGGTGACCCCTAACAGACAATCAACAGTGTCCTTTAGAAACATGTGACCAGAAGAAAGAGTGCCTGGGGTCAAGTCTGGAATACAGCAGTTTCATTTAAAAAAAAAAAAAAAAGCATCCATCAAATAAAATGTGTTTTTTTCTTCCTTCTTAATTCTAATGTCCAAAGGATGACTCACACCATATTTGCTTATGAAGTGAGAATTCATTTTCCAAGGTTTTTGTCCTAGAAAATCTGCACGGAGGCTGGCTGAGCTTCAGGGGGACAAGGGCTCTGGCTGCCACAGGACTTATCACAGGTGCTGGGTGCTCGCTTGCGGGCCACTAGGAGATGGAGACCAAGGTCAAGGATGGCGAAGTGGTGGCACCTGCCCATGAGCCAGGGTCCTCACTTGGGACGCTTATGCTGGAACTCCACATACATTTCACAACCCATAACTTAACAAAAACCTCAGATTATTTTATGGAGACCTGGAGAAAACAACGCCTCTATTACATCACCGTCCCATTCTATGAGCTTCGGTGCTGTGAGCAGACGTCTGACTCAAGCACAAGAATGAACAGGCTCCCTAAACACACCATAAATTTTAGCTGCACCTCAAGGTTATATTAGTGGAGGAATTTATCAGCTAAGTTGCATGTATTTGAACAACAGAACAGACTTTATAAACTGCTGTATCTTTAACACTCATTTCTGGGTTAACAAGACAAAAGAATTTACAGTTACTGCCAACGGCTTGCTGGCAGCTAATACCCCCGATTAGCCGTTGCCTAGCAACAGTCAAGCATGCTTCCTCCCAAATCAGGAAGAACCACTGCTAAATCTAGACTAATTACAAAATGGGACAAATATTTAAAAGCTTTATATTTATTAAGGATTTGGGGAGGGCATACTAATAAGAATGATTTCTATTAAACAAATTTAACTAAATACAACACAAACCTGTCTTTGTTTCGTTGTCCCACGTTATGCAGATCATTTTAGGAAAACTGGATGTTTTTGCATCTTTCCTAGTTTCTCCAAAGGTTGTACTAAACAAAACCATGTGCTTTTTATTTATTTATTTTTTATACAGAAGGTTCTTATTAGTTATCTATTTTACACATTAGTGTATATATGTCAATCCCAATCTCCCAATTCATCCCAGCACCACCACCCACCCCCTTTCCCCCCTTGGTGTCCATACATTTGTTCTCTACATCTGTGTCTCACCATGTGCTTATATTTTGTAGAAGCACGTCTTTTGCTTACTAGTCTAAGAATAAGGATGAAATGAAGCGCCAGAGACACCTAAGCCTTTTAAAATATACGTATCTGCAAAGAAATTAGGAGGCTACCATCACAATTCTCACAACTCTTACAGAGATATCTGGATGGAAAGCGCAGCAACTTTCTACCTTCATTTCCTACGTTTGCCTGCATTCTCGATTCCCTCTATTTCAAGAGCCACTCAGAGTTCTCTGCGTGGAGAATGAGCCCAGAGTTGTTTCAGAGTCCACCATGCTGGCCTCCCTGCCGTAAAGGCTATTTTGCTGACAAAGTTCTGAGCAATCAAAGTTCTAAAGTCAAGAGACCTGGCTTCATCCCCTAGAGTGGAGACAGGAGGATCAGGAGAGCCCAAAACACACGCACACGCATGCACGTACACACACGCACGCACGCGCACACATGCACACGTGTGAGCACCAGCGTTTGGCCCCCTTTCACGTGCAAATGTAAAAGGATTTCATATGTAGGAATATTCTCCCCAAAAGACAAGACACCAACCTCAAAGGCAGTATAGGAACTGAACAGGGGTCTGCAAACTATGGGCCAAACCACACTGCCCCAGAGGTAAGAATGGCGTTTACATTTTTAAGTGGTTGAAATAAAAAATGAAATATGAAATCCAAATTGCAGGTCCTTCACTTATGTGTATGTCTGCTTCGTGTTAACATTTAGTATTTGGCCTTTTACAATGAAAGTCTGCAGATCTCTGAAGTGGAATAAAGACCAGGGACATTTTAGTTCTTGAAAACGAAATTGATTTTGGATTAACTTTAAACGTGACCAAAACAAAGCAAATGAGCCATTTCCCACCAAATGGCCTTGAGTCCGGGCTGCTTCGTGAAGGCACTACCAAAATTTCCAGAAAACAGTTCCTGTGGAATGCTAATTTAATTAGAATTAAATTTAATCATCGTTACTTGGAATCTTTTTGATTTCAGCTAACCAACCCTCCCTCCCCTACCACACACACAAATTCTCTTCAAAATGTTTTTCTTAGATTGTTTCTCCTGTATCTTGTTATTAGTGGAACAATCTGAGTAACTCATCAGATGGTCTATGTAAATCTACACCATTTTCTAAACGGAAATAATTTTATTATTAAAAACAAACATGAGTACTGTTTTTGGGTCTGAGGAGAATATGGAATTAATTATATTTTGTGTGTAAATAAGCCTGCCCACCAGATAGTGCTGCACCGTCCATGAACTTTGTTAGAAAGTGCTGATCCAGATTAAAACATGGATATGCTGCTTCACTCAAGTCTGAAACAGCCCAAGGACTCTTCGCTTTTGCTACCCTCCCTTGGGTTCTCCATTTACCAAGCCACAGTATTTCCTTGAAGCTCACTGGCAGCCTGCACTTCTGTTTATACTTTAGAGACACATGTTTTGCATCATATTACACAGCCCACGGTTTTTGTACAACCGTGGTTTTCACCATCGAACCATCCTTCCAAATTCCACTATCAACGAAAGCTTAGAAAAAGTGCCATTCTTCCAAGCCTTCCAGAATCACTTACAATAAACCCTAAAGCAATCTTCCATTAATCAAAACGCAAGTATGTGCCAGATAGAAGCAACTTTTGGACACTCCGCACATGACATAAGAAAGAGGAAAGACCTTCAAGTCTGGTCACTATTTAAGATAATGACAATTTTGGAAGAAGAGCACAAGAATAATTATCAAAATAAAAATTGTATTTATGCCCCTGATCCAGAATTAGCTCTTCTAAAATGAACTTGAATCTTCTGGAATTACCTCAGGTTGCGCTACACTGTTCCCTGCAGATGGACACAGTTGTAGGGTCACAAAGGCCCCCAGTTTTCTCTGAAATTAATCCTAGTATTTTCAGGCTGAAGTGGGTAAAATGTGTGATTGGGGACACCTGGTGAACTTGGTGGTCTGCTTGTGCTTCTGGTCCACACTCTCCTCAGGAAGATGCCCTCCTCAGCACACGGAGCCAGGGTGGTCATGCTTTACATCAGTGGCCATGGCTGATGGGGCCGGGGTAGAACCTGACCCAGGTTCTGGGTCTAAGGGACATCAGTTTTAGGTGACCCTTAATCTACTTGGCCTAGCTCAAAACGAGGAGCTGAGCCATTCAGAGTCCTCAGGCCTGGAATTATAAGAATAGAAGCAGAAGTACACACACATATAAATTAAGCTTGTTAATGTGATGGATGATATCGATTTTTGAATGTTGAACCACTGTTGCATACCTAGAATAAATCCCACTTGGCCATGGTTTATAGTTCTTTTTATACATAGTTGGATTTTATTTGCTAATATTTTGTTAAGGATTTTTGCATCTATGTTCATGAGTGATACTTGTCTGTAATTTCCTTTTCTTGTAATATCTTCATCCATTTTTGGTATTAAGGTAATGCTGGCCTCAGAACCAGTTATGAAGTATTTCCTCTGCTTCTATCTTCTGAAAAAGACTGGCAAGAATTAATATAGTTTCTTTCTTAAATGTTTGATAGAATTCATCAGTGAACCCATCTGGGCCTGGGGCTTTCTGTTTGAGAAGGTTATTAGTTATTGATTCAACTTCTTTAATAGACTGAGGCCTATTCAGATTGTCTGTTTCAGATTGTCTATTTCTTCCTGTGTGAGTTTTGGCAGATTGTATCTTTCAGGGAATTGGTCCATTTAATCTGGGTTATAAAATTTGTGGGCAAAAAGTTGTTCATAATACTCCTTTATGATCCTTTTTAATTTCCATGGGATCTGTAGTGATGTTCCTTCTTTCATTTCTAATATTACTAATTTGCATCCTCTCTTTGTTCTTCTTAGTTAGCCTGGCTAGAGGCTTCTCAATTTTATTGATCTATTCAAAGAACCAGCTTTTGGTTTTAGTGATTTTTCTCTACCGATTTTCTGTTTTCAACTTCATTGATTTCTGTGCTCATCTTTTTTCTTCTGCTTACTTTGGATTTAATCTTCTCTTCTTTTTCTAGTTTCCTAAGGTGGAAACTTAGATTACTGATTTTAGATCTTTCTTCTTTTCTAGTATATCCTTTTGATGTTGTAAATTTCCATCTAAGCACTGCATCCCACAAATTTTGATAAGTTGTGCTTTCGTTTTCACTTAGTTCAAAATATTTTACAATTTCTCTGTTCTGTTTTAAAATTTCTCTTAAGAGTTCTTCTTTGACTCGCGTTAGCCATCAGTGTGTTGTTTAATCTCCCCACAGTTTGGCATTTTCCAATTAACTATCTTGGTGAACATTCCATGTGAGTTTGAGAAGAACGTGTAACCTGGTATGGTTGGATGAATTAGTCTATGGATGTCCATTGTATCCAGTTGGTTGATGGTGCTGCTGAGTTCAACTATGTCCTCACTGATTTTCTGCCTTCTGCATCGGTCCATTTCTGAGAAAGAGGTGTTGAAGTCTCCAACTATAACAGTGGATTTATCTATTTCTCTTTGCAATTCTATTAGTTTTTGCCTTACATAGTTTGACACTCTGTTGCTAGGCACAAACACGTTAAAATTACGTCTTCTTGTAGAACTGACCCATTTATCATTATGTAATGCCCTTCTTTATCCCTGATCATTTCCTTTGCTTTGAAGTCTGCTTTGTCTGAAATTAATATAGTTACTCCTGCTTTCTTTCCGTACATTTTCCTCCATCTATTTACCTTTAATCTATGTGTGTCTTTATATCTAAAGTGGGTTTCTTGTAGACAACACGTCGTTGGGTCTTGTTTCTTAATTCACTCTGCCATTATCTGCCTTTTCATTGGTGCATTCACACTACTGACATTCGAAGTGATTACTGATACAGTTGGATTAATATCTAGCCTATTGGTTCGTGTTTTCTATTCACTGCCCTTGTTCTTATTTTTGTCTTCCACTTTTTTCCTGCTTTTTGAGGTTTTAATGGAATGCTTTATATAATACCATTTTCTCTCTTCTTTTAGCGTATCAGTTACACTTCTTTTTTTTTTTTACTTTTTAAGTGGTTGTCCTTTGCTCCTTATATTTAAGAGCCCAAACTAAAAGACCAGGTTTGAGGCCCTCCCTCCAATTTCACCCCTTATAAGCCCTTGCGCCTCACTAGGCCTTCTCCTCTGATAAGTGTAAGGGTTAGACTTGCATTCTCTACAGCCACTGTGGACTCACATTCTGGAAGCCCACTCCTGTGTTTTCAAAGGGCACCTAGCACCACCACTTCACGTTACAGTCTAGAAAACTGATTGGGAGAGGTTTTGCATAGCCCTGCACTGATAAGGAGCAGAGGGAGACCAGGTCACTGCTGTTTCCATTACATAGGCTGCCTCTGTTATGAGGCTTAAAAATTTATTTTAAAAGGGTAGGGGGAATTCCATTAAAAAGCTCATGCTTTAAGCAAAGGAAAAGGAATTAAATAACACCTTCATTAACTGGGCACAGCTAACCATTTCAGTAACAGCAAAACCCAAGCAAGAGTGGGGAGAGATGCACTTTGGCCGAGGGTCAGGGTGGGCTCACGGGCAATGTGCCTCCTGGGTGTGCCATCTATCCCCCTACAGCCAGCAGATGCTGCGTCCTTGGAGAGTGAGTCCCACAGTGGTTGCTGAGGAACCATTTTCTGGCTTAATACTGAAATGGCAGGCTGGAAGCTCACCTCACTCATTAAAAAGACAGGAACCCCACCAAGGTCTGCCAAGAGTCACCGATGGCCCTGGCGTCCCCAGGCTCTGCAGATGGTCCACAGTCACAGAATTTACCTGAAAAGGGGATTCTCTTGTCTTCAAGTCACCAGACCCAGGGCAAGCCCTGTTCTCTAGACATAGCTCCCATTCCGAGCCTGATGTCACGAACTTTTTTTTTTTTTAAACATCTTTATTGGAGTATAATTGCTTTACAATGGTGTGTTAGTTTCTGCTTTATAACAAAGTGAATCAGCTGTATGTATACATATATCCCCATATCTCCTCCCTCTTGTGTCTCCCTCCCACACTCCCTATCCCACCCCTCTAGGTGGTCACAAAGCACCGAGCTGATCTCCCTGTGCTATGCGGCTGCTTCCCACTAGCTATCTGTTTTACGTTTGGTAGTGTATATATGTCCATGCCACTCTCTCACTTTGTCCCAGCTTACCCTTCCCCCACCCGTCACGAACTTTTCTCACAGGGAAAATAAAGCGCCATGAACGTGGACGTGGTAGACACCTGCTCACATTCCCGGCCAGCCAGAATTTATTCCCTCTTCTTCCAGTAATCACTCCCCAAATTGCCTTGGGTGCCAGTCCTCCCCTAGTGCAGGGTGAGCATAAGTCAGAAACATGTACACCATCCCCTGCTACAGTTACTGGTCGTTAGGCGGATGGCAGTCAGACCTACATTTTGGAGTAGGAGATCCTTTCTTTTTTCCACTGGTCTTGACCTTCAAGGATTCATGTCAGGTTGGGCAGCCATCTGCCTCCACCAGGTGAAAGCCTGACTGAGAATGGAACCGACACAGAGAAGAAAAGCCAAAGGGTGGAAAGTGAGGAACCATGACTGTGTGACCCACGGAACAACCTCAGCCTGAAGTGAGACCTACTCTTGGACTCTGTAGTCGCAGAAACCTAACAGATTTCCATTTGTTCTCAAGCCATTCCAAGTCAAATTTTCTCTCAATTGCAAATTTAGTACCAACTGATACACCGATAATTCAGATGGAGATGAAGCTCAAAGTTCCTTCTCCCACTTCCTTTAAGAAAAGGGTCTGCCATGCAAATGAAGTTTACAGACAGGGCTGAAGAGAGAAATGTGCTTTCACTAGAGAAAAGTCACTGCTGGCACTCGAGCACCACAGACACCATTATTAACTGCTAACAAGAGAGTTTCACCTATTCTTATTTGGGGCTGGATGGCCGTCCTAGACTTGACAACTCTTTAGTAAGCATCTAGCCAACAAGAGAAATCCTACAAGTTTCCATCTTTAAAAATGAGCTGTATGGTAATCCAAAGAGTATAGCCCTAGCATAAGACTAGACAGAGAACTCAGTGAGAGTCTAGAAAGAGAAAGAAGCGTTGGGACGAAACAAGTATACTATAAACGCAGCATTTCCAATCCCGGGGACGGGGATCTGACAGTAATCCAAAGGCGTCAAAAATGAGCACGAGGACTTAACGAAAAACTGGGCCTTGAGAAAAATACAGCTGGCCAAAAAACACGGGGAAGGGTGTCCACCTCAGCAATAAGGAAAGAAAGGAAAATCAAGGCAAAAAATCTCTACCAGTTGGATTAGCAGGTATTTGAAAGATTGACAAGACTAAGGGATGGCAGAATAGTCAAAGTGTTGGCAGGACTATAAATTGATACAACTTGGGGAAGGGGTGGGGAGAGAAACTTGGATATACATGCATTTCTAAAATGCCTATCTCCTGGGCCCAGCAATTCTGCTTCTAGGAGTTAATCAATACACACCAGAGGCTATTGATAAAGAGCCCAGGCCCTCGTATAGAACAGACCCTTCCAAATCCCACCCACCCCTTACTGACTGTGGAACACTAGGCAAGTTACTTACCATCATTCAATTTTAGTTCTGCATTTGTAACACGGGGATAAGTGAGCACCTAGGCTGCTAAACGTGCATTTAGGTACTTAGCACAGTCCAGGCAGAAAGAAAGTGCCACGACTGTTACAAGCGCTGGTGGTGATGTCCCATCCACAGCCTCAGAACCAGGGGTTGCCCCCCACCTCCTCCAGCCACTATGAGGGCTACACAAATACCTCACACCCTGCACCTCCTCCAGAGCTGCCCTTGGCTTAGCGCCATGAGAGGCCTTCAAGTTACAGGCTGACAGCACCCCCAGACCAAAGAGGGGCAACTCTGCCAGGGTGATTACACTCCAATCGGGCCGAGACTAAATTTGAGGACTTCTCTGCTCAGTTCCTTACTCATCCTGTTTCCCTCACTCCTTTTCCCCTGAGAACACCTTTTTAGTAAATCGCTTTTACCCAAATCCCCCTCTTGGGCTCTGCTTCTGCAGAATTCAGCCTAAGACCCAAATGTTATGATTTTTATTTCTAGGCAAGGGGGCAAAAGTATAAGTCTCACCCTGCTTACTGAGGCACGGTTAGAATATCAAGAAATGGAAAACAATTTAAATGTCCAACCACAAGTAGGTAAATCTATACAAGGCCACACACACTATGCACATAGTAAAAAAGAGTACTTCCTGTCAATATGAATTGACAAGAGAAGATGTACATGGCAGTGTGGAGTAAAAATGCACATTACAAAGTAGCACCGTATGATCCCTTTATAAATATAGTTTGGGTGGGTAAAGGGATATGTTAAAAGATGTTCAACACTCATGTTCATAGCAGCATTATTCACAATAGCCAAGAGGTGTCAGTAACTCAAGTGTCCATTTACAAAGGAATGGATTAACAAACTATATATACATATATTGATACGTATATATAATGGAATATCATACAAAAAGAAATCCTGACACATGCTACAACATGGATGAACCCCAAAGACAGTATTCTAAGTGAAGTAAGCCAGACACCCACAGAAGAGACACATATTGTGTGATTCTATTTATATGAGATACCTAAGTAGTCACATTCGCAGGCAGGAAGTAGAAGGTAGAATGGCGGTTGCCAAGGGCCGAGGAGAGGATGAAACAGGGAGCTGATGTTTAATGGGTATAGTGTCGGTTCTGCAAGACGAAAAAGTTCTGGAGACTCTGGTTGTACAACGTGTACATACTTGCTGCCACTGAACTTTACACTTAAAAAGAGTTAAGACAGGGCTTCCCTGGTGGCGCAGTGGTTGGGTGTCCGCCTGTCGATGCAGGGGACACGGGTTCTTGCCCCGGTCCGGGAAGATCCCATATGCCGCGGAGCGTCTAGGCCCACGAGCCATGGCCGCTGAGCCTGCGCGTCCGGAGCCTGTGCTCCGCAACGAGAGAGGCCACGACAGTGAGAGGCCCGCGTACCACAAAAAAAAAAAAAAAAAAAAGTTAAGACAGTGAATTTTATGTTATGTGCATTTTACTACAATTAAAATTTTTTTCATAAATGTTAACAATCTGGAAATAAGGGTACTTTTATTGAGTTCTTTATACTCTTTCATTGTTTGACCATTCTACATGAGTATGTACTAAGTTCATAATCAGAAAATACAAAAAAGCTATTTTAATTCTGGAAAAAGATAAATACACTTTGAAAAGATGGTATACTTCTACTACCCTAGGCCGGTAATCCATATAACTTAGGTTCCCAGTCTTTTAGTGTGTGTTTATTTTTAATAGTGTAGAAATTTCACTTTGGTCCCTTGTTTTGTCAGCTTCCTTTCATTTCTTATCTCACCACCCCAAAACAGCTTAAAAGCCATCAACAGTCATTGTTCTGGGGCTGTTTAAAATGTCCAGGTTAATTATGTAAAACTTACTGCAAAAAAAAAAAAGTAAAGATGCTTTAAAAAATTCCTCTTCCAGCTTTTCTTGATTTGTTTGTTCAATAAATATTTCTTAAGTGCTTAATAGACGCCTGGCAACACGCAAAGCCTTGGGGACACAGTGGTGCCCAGGATAAGCTCGGTTCCAGGCTCCCAGAGCTTAGAACGTAACTGGCGGAGGCAGACATGAGACAGACGGGTTGATAGGGCTCCACTTGTGTTTCCATGCTAGGCTATGCATTCACATGCATGCACGGGTGCACACACACACACACACACACACACACACACAGGCAGTCACCCAAGCAGCTTTCACCGTCAACGATACTGATGTTATTAGCCAACCTAGAACCTGCACAGTCCCCACCAAGGAGGGCTCTTGACTCCCACTGACCATTAACAGTCCAATTTGCTGAACCTGCGATATTGTCATAATATCAGACTGAAAGAATGGAAAATTCATCCTTGCTCAAATTTAATTCTTCCCTGCTTGCAGCAAAAGTCATCTCCCCAGTACTCATGCCCCAGACGCCTAGTCATCTTGAATTATTTCCCCAAATGCACTTAATAGAAGTTCTCTGATACCTGATCAGTCCCATCCCCTGTCACCTGGCTCGGCCAAACAAGTATCTTTGCTGCCCAGGGCCCAGCCTCACTCTAGGACCCGAAGACCATCCATCCTTCTGCTCTCTTCCCCTACTTACTCCAGATTCTACATCCAAACACCTATCTGATCTCAAAATCATCCCCTTGATTCCTGTCTCTTGGCAATATTTCTCTAATATTTGCTGAATACAATCTTTATTTGTTTTTAGATCCACACATATATGAACAATTGATTATTGACAAAATACAAAAAAAAAATTAGTGCAGTAATTAATGATAGACTTCCACAAATGGTGCAGGAACAACTGAATACCCATATGCCAAAACGTAAAATTTTATCTATACTTTGCATCATGTGAATACAATCTTTAACATGAGCATAAACCTGAAAAGATACAGAACTTAAAATAAGACGATCAGAATGGGATGAAAGCAGATGTCATGGAGGCCATCAGCCCGCCCCTCCACGTGCCCAGTAGTTCAAGTCTCCTGGCACTAAACCCAACTAACGAGTCTGGGTGTCCAGAGTCCCAGGCAGTGTCCCTCCTTCTCACAGCCCCAGACTTTCGTCCATTGCTCTGCTGTCATCACAGCACACTGTGAGGGCCACAGAGGACAGCTGCTGGCATTTCCTCAAGGATGCTCAAGAACGGAAGAAGGATGCGGCCCAGGCTCGGGGCAGGCTGAGAAGACTGTGGGGGATTTTAGATACTGTTTCATCAGAACTACCTGCATGGGCTGTATTTGCTGTTAGCTTGGAGTTCCTTTTCAAGCACTGACGTCAGATTCGTGCTGATCCAGCTACACTCTCCTGGTGGGCCCTTTGGGACTGGGAGTACCCATCAATCTGTGAGCCAGATGGCTCGAGCCTTTGTAGTATGGCTGGGCATAGAGAGAATGGTGCTAAGAGGGCCCACGTGGACCAGGGAGCAGAGCATCTAATCCACTGACTGCACCCATCCCAGGAGACTGTCCGGAGGAGAAAGGCAAAGAGAGCAGACAGTAATACTGCTGAGGCAAAAAAAGCAGACGATAATACTGCTGCTTTCATTTCTGGCAAGACCCCAGCTAAACACCTTGATGCAAACTGCTGCAGCTAGAGCCGACAACCACCATACTTTCCTGTATCCACACCCGCAGATGGGCCCTGCCAATGGTTCTGCCTTGGACTCATGGCTTGCTGTGGCCAATGGGACATTAGGAAATAGGACACCAGCAGAGACTGGAAAAGTCCTTGCATATTGGAGCAACATGTTCTCTCTAGTGGCTCGGAACCCTTCTGCCACCACGTGAATAAGCTTGGAATAGCTTCCTCAACGATGTGAGAGCCCATGGAGAGAGGCCCCCCGCTGTCCCTGTCATCCTAGCTGAGGTCCAAATACACAAGAGAGCCTAGGCAACACCACCCGGAACAGAGATGATCCAGCCACACTGAGCCCAACCCAAACTGCCAACACACAGAATGATGAGCACAGAGATGACTATTCCTGTAAGTCACTTACTTTGGGGTGTTTGTTATGCAGCAGAAACTAAATGATACAAAGATCTCTACAACAGAACCTGTACAGCAAACCACAATCCCAAGATTGTGATGGAGCTTCAAGATGTAGCTTTACATGGTGACTCTAGTGGATGCCTAATACAAATAAGGGAAAGTAGCAACAGCAATCTTGGTAACACCTTCTGCAGCGTGGCCTCTGGCAGTCACTCAGGGAGCTCCTAGGACAGAACTGCTCCCACGTGGCACAGCTATCTTACACCCAACAGCAACTTACACCAACCCTTTCTACCAACTCCATGATGCAAGATTTGATGATGGCCAGTCCAATCCTCAGACATGTGTTTGGAGGCCAGGGTCCTGGGAGATTGCCCTGGTACTGACATCTACTTTCCTCTCTCCCTGTGTCCCTTCTACCACAGAGAGCCGGGAGGAAATCTAGGCACCCTGGAGAGAATCGTTCCGAAATCACCAGACAGGGATCGTATCCTCCGAAGGGCGCACACCCCGTTAAGTAGCTCAAAATGTCACTCCAGAGAAAGACGAGTTTCAGCAGGAGTTGGAGCCTAAGGGTCCCGCGGGAAGACTTTGTTTTTATGATTGTTTCTTGGAGGCACACCAAATCCTGACACTTCTCTGCCTCTCTCTGTGGGATCAGAAGTGGGGGTAAAGCATGAGTTTGGTAACTTCAATTAAACAACCTGGTGCGCCTCTTTCCCCACCTGAGTCCTTTCCACGATGTGCCACTTTCACCCATGTTCCCCTCATACTCTCAGTTTAATCCATCAGAGCATCTTATATCCCCCAAGTAACCATAAGCTTCTTGAGAGCACAAACCCTGTTTTAACCAACACTCCCTTTCTCATTCATTCATTCATTCATTCATTCATTTATTCAACAACTGATTATTAAAGAGCCATAGCCAGACAATGTCAGGCAGCAGCTCCCAGCCCAGAGGAAGAAAGTCAAGACATAATTATAAAAACTAAGCATGAGAAATAGAGTTACAGATTCAGAAAACAAACTTATGGTTACCAGGGGGTGAGGGAGAGGGAGGGACAGCTTAGAAGATCGGGACTGACATAAACACACTACTATATATAAAATAGATAACTAGCGGGCTTCCCTGGTGGCGCCGTGGTTGAGAGTCCGCCTGCCGATGCAGGGGGCACGGGTTCGTGCCCTGGTCCGGGAAGATCCCACATGCCGTGGAGCGGCTGGGCCCGTGAGCCATGGCCGCTGAGCCTGCGCATCCGGAGCCTGTGCTCCGCAACGGGAGAGGCCACAACAGTGAGAGGCCCGCGTACCGAAAAAGAAAAAAAAAAACAACTAAGCACAGCTAATAGTTATGGAACACCTTTCATCTGCCAGGCACATGTTCTAAGGTTCTTAAACGTATACTCATTTAAACCTGCACCAATCCTAGCAGGAAGGTACTGTTCTTATCCTCACATACAGATAAGGACACTGACACACAGAGAGGGTGTGTAACTTGCCCGGGGCAGCAGCCAGTGAGGGGCAGAGCTGACAACACAAATCTCTGCACACCAACCGCTTTGCTGCGCCACCTCCCAGTGAAGGGCCCTGGAAGGCTGACCCGAGGCATTTGTGTTTTATTTCAACGGTGGCAGTAACTCAACCTAGGTTTTGGATGGAGGTGACACGAAGGACAGGCTGGAATGCAGATCAGAGGCAGAAAACCAGGACAGGGAAGCTGCTGCACGAAGTCCAGCAAAGAGCAGTAGCGCTACCACTGGGATGGTGGCAAGGGCTACGGGAAGGCTGGATTCGAGACACTTCAGAGGCGAAACTGACAGAATTTGGTGCTTGAATGCAGGAGAGAATCAAAGATGATTCTGAGGTTTCTGACTTTGAATACCGGGCTGAAGGGAGGAACCTGCTAAGACAGAAACATTCAAGAGGCAGAACAGGTTTAGAAGGTGTGTCAAGATACCCCCATAAAAATAATTTACTCAGGCCAAGAAATGATTATCTCAAACTGACGCTGAATGACTATCCAAACCCCAGATAACCCCCAGGTTCGGTAACTTACTAGGAGAACTCATAGGACTCAGTATATAGCATAAATGTTCATGGCTATGGTTTATTTCAGCAAAAGGATACAAAGTGTATTCAGCAAAGGGAAAAGGCACATGGGGTGAAGTCTGGAAGAAACCAGGCACAAGCTTTCACGAGTTCCCTCCCAGCGGTGCCCAAGGTTTTTATCGCGGACTGCGCACAAAGGCACCCCCTGCCTGGCTCGCGCGAAAATCCCAAATTTCTTCCATCATCACATTGTTTATACAAACAGTTAAGTCACAGTGAACCACTCTTATTACCAGTTCTGGAAACCTCTCAAAATCTAAGTACCCAGACACCAGCCAAGGGCCAGCTTTGCAAGCAAGACTTGCTAAGAAGACGCCAGACAGGTTAATTTTTTTCTCCACAAAAGGACAAGTATTTATGTTTTGTACAGACGATGTTTTATTTCCAACACACAAGTGCTCAAATTTTAGACACTGGAGCAATTCTTCAGTCATGTTCAGATTATGAAACTGAAGTCAGTACTTTCCTCAGACCTGAATATAATACCAAAAGCAAATAGCAAATACAAATTCCCGGGCAGGGCTAGCAGGTTCCGAGGCTGCTTCTACTCCCCCTTGCTGTCCAGTTGGAGTGTGAGCTCGGAGATGACACTTTGCATTTCATTATTAAGGAAAGCAAACATGAGGTCTGCTGCAGAATCAAACACAATTAAAACTTTAATTAACTGAAACCCAGCGAGCCCCCGTCTTCAAATAAAAACATTTCCAGGTGGCAGGGAAAGCAGACGATAGAGATTATTTCACTTCTGAGGGAAAGGGGCAAGTCAGATGCTCCAGTTGGGGATTTATTCAAAGCAATCATTTCTTGCCGCCTCTCGAGGGTGGACACGTATTTTACATCAATTATTACAAACCGAACACTGAAGGGCAAAATGCAGTGTCCTCCAACACATCAAGTATTCGTTCAGCATATTCTGACTATTAGCAGAAAATCGACACACAGGTTCAGAATAAATTTTTAACAATGGAAGTTCAAACACAAGGCGTGGTAGTTCTGTAACCAGGGTGCCGAGGTTTCCCAAACTCAGTGTTAACTCGGGTTCTGTGGTACAAAGAAAATCTCTTGAACGTTTCCTTCGGAATCACCCACAAACTTCTCCCCTCTCTGGAAATGGAAACTTCTGTGAGTGAGCTAGTCCCCAACCATCATGCAAGAATCAAACCCAAGTATTATTAGCAGGGGGACAAATCCCTCGTGGGTCTCTCCTGAAGGAACAGGAGGAAGGCCTGCTCTCCCATTGGCAAAAAGAAGCTTCACATCAATAAAAACTTCAGGTAAGGCAGGGAGGGCTAAGATTCAGGCACCTGGGCCAAGAACCAAACAAAACACACCTCCAGGAAGCAACAGAGGTGAAAAAGCCTTTCAAGCACTAAGAGAATTGCTATGACGGCTATACAACCCACCACAATGGTAGAGAGCACATTGAGTTGACTGTAACCCAGCCCCAACCAAACGTGAGAAGTTCTATGAATGATCTTACATATAGGGAGCTGAGGTCAAGGGGGAAGGATCCTTCTTCTCCAGGTCCAAAATAAAGAAACTGCATTCTCACCACACTGCCCATTCACCATCCAGACTTTGGCTTGAAGACACACTGACCAAATAAGATGTTCTTTAAAGGGAGGCTGTCTTTGTATGTTCTTAGAGATCTGGCGTTCAATTTTCTTCATTTAGAGGACTTTTAATGAGCTTTTAAAATTTCTTTCCTTTCCTGTCGTTCTTCTTCCTTTTTTTTTTTTTTAAACAAGAAACCCAGTAAGTACAAATACAGATCAACTGATTTTTCAGTATCTGAAGAATGCCAGGACATTGATCTACCACTCCAGGCCCTAAACTGGATTGTCTCGCTGCCTTAAAGAAAACCAATACCTTATTTCCTGAACAAAAGCAAGGAGTTTTTAGGTGCTATAATCTCATTGCAAAGCCTTTTACCCACTCCCTACTCTTTTGGCCCCAAGATCGCAATCCTCTTTGGGTAACAGGACGGTAGCGGGTGCCAGGGCGGTACCTGCCTTTGCTTTCCCGCCCTGCTCTATGGCACTGCTCACCAGGGGCTGTGGGCGGGGGGGGGGGGGGGGGGGGCAGCGTGCCAGGGTTCAGGGCCCCATAATGGCTCTGTTCTTCCAGGGCAACTGTTAATAATTAGCAGGAAGCATTCTGTCTTTAAATCTCACAGCTTGAACAGTAAGGCCTCATAGTGCCAAAGAAACCCTGAATTCTACAGAAGTGAGACTTCCTTCTGCCCATAGAATTAAATAGCCCCATTCATCCTTCAATACACAGTTTTGAAGCGCCTGCTCTGTGCGGGGTGCTCAGTCTGAAGGTGGGAGAGCGAAGGGGAGCAAGATAGAGGTGGCTCCTGTCCTTACATAACTTGGAGTCGACAGACATGACTGTGAAGTATGAAAGCTGGACAGACGAAGCTCAGGCCATCTGAGGACACAGGGCTCGGTTCTGCAGGGCTGGTGGAGGGAAGGACAGAGAACACAGGGAACGATGCGGCGGCATAGGCAAAAAATGAAGGAAGTTTGGTAAGGGTGCAGGAAGAGGAGTTGTAAAGCTGTCAGGAGCCATAAGCACAGAAAGCCTCTGGAAGGAACCGACAAGGGCAAGTAGACGTTTCAGGAGGCTCACTCCGGCCACCTGGAGTGGGGAAGCACACCAGGAAAGAGGTGAGGAGGAGACCAAGTGAGAGGCATCGGCAGCTCTCCAGGTTAGATAGCCATTAATTCATCCATCCATTCAAAAATATTTATCTTGGGGCTTCCCTGGTGGCGCATTGGTTGAGAGTCCGCCTGCCGATGCGGGGGACGCAGGTTTGTGCCCCGGTCCGGGAGGGCCCGTGAGCCATGGCCGCTGAGCCTGCGCGCCCGGAGCCTGTGCTCCGCAACGGGAGAGGCCACGACAGTGAGAGGCCCGCGTACCGCAAAAAAAAAAAAAAAGCCCGTGTGTATGCATTATTTTTGATGGAGCAGCTAGGGAAAGCATCTTTGAGAAGGTGACATCTGAGCAAAGACCTGGAGGAGGAGAGACCAGATGCAATGACATCGACACTCAGAAGGAGGCAGCACAGGGGATGTGGGAGATGGCCTGTTCCTGGCAGGGAGCAAAGGCAGGCGCGGGGGATGGCGAATCGTGCAAAATCTGGAACCAAACCTCCAGGGGTCACACTATGGCTCCTCATTTACCAGTGCTGTGGCCTTGGGTCTGTTTTAGAGACATATTTTAGGGGCATGGAATCCTGGTGTGGTGCCCCTTCTAGCTCAGTGCCTCAGTTTCCTCACAGTGCCCTTGGCAGCTCCCAAGATGCAGCTTAATACAATTTTGCAACCTGCCACCAACATCATATAGACAAACATCCGGTGGAGAGCCATCAGCACATCATGTCTGCGAGGATTCAAGACTGAAAAGAGGGCAGAATGAAAAGTCTCCATCAAATTCCCAACTTGGCTAATGTCAGCAATACCCAAGTAACATCCCCATTAGCCAAAGTGATCTGACCGCTGGATGTCAAAAAAATCTGCGAAGTTTTCTGTGTTTCAATTGGCTAAATCAGTCCCATTACAGAAGAGAAATTATTAATACTTTCAGAGAGGTGGGGGACATTTCTCTCATTTCATGTAGAAAATGTTATTTATGCTTTTGAAATATTTATCAGTAGCCAGAGTGCTGGAAGCATTAAGATAACCACAACCTGAATGTACTGATTCGGTTTGAAACATCCAGAAAGTGAGAGAGAGAGAGAGACAGAGACAGAGAGAAATGCATATGTACATACCCACATCTTTACCAGTTTAAGGCAAAGTAGTAGGAAAAATAAAGCTATAGTAGGATGAGTGGGAAGATAAAAAGAAAGTTACCTTTTGGGGAGAGAACCTGGGAACATAGAGATTAAGAAGGTTTATGAGGAGGAATAAGCAAAACAGCATTGAACCCTGAGTTAAAAGCTACATAACTTTTTCCTTTGATCTCTCAACCACAGGATGCAGAGACCCACGCGCTTGGGTCCCCTGGAGACTGCATTAGGGTGTATGAGTAGCCGAGAAGGCAAAGGTGACGGTGAGAACCCTCCAGCTCCAAGGGTCCAGCCTCCCTAGTACTACAGCTGCGTACATGCAGAACACTGAGCAGCTCAGAGGCTAGCCCTGCGCTTCTTAAATCCAAATGTGCACGTGAACCACCTGTGCTGATCCTGATCTCGTAGGTCTGGGGTGATGTCTGAGAGTCTGCATTTCTCACAAGCTCCCAGGGAATGGACAGACCACTAGTCCTTAAGCCCCAGCAAGGCCCTAGAGCTGCACCGTCCAATGCGCTAGTTACCCGCCATGTGATGGGTTTACATTCAAATTCAAATGAAGTGAAATTAAAAATTCAGCTCCTCGGTCAAACTGGCCACATCTCCAGTGCTCGACAGCCACCTGTGGCTAGTGACTGTGCCTGGGACAGCATGGATACAGAACATTTCCATCATCACAGAAAGTTCCATTGGACACTGCTGCTCCCACCTAGAATGAGTCCTTCCTGTACTCAGGCTTTAGCCTCTAACTCTGCACCATATCAAAGATTCCCTAAAGCACCAAGGAACCGAGGTTACTGTGGCCCTTTCTCCCACCTGCCCCATTTCATGCAAGAGGAAGAGGTAAACCGTTCAGTACAGAGGAGGATGGAGAACACACCACTAGAAGGTAAAGGAATTTAAATGGATACATTTAGTTAATATCTCAGTAAGGAGGACATTACCCGCTCCCTCGTTTATCACCCACCACCCACTCTGGATGGTAGGTATCACTGGCCCAGCTTTACAGATCAATGAACAGACAACAGGAGAGGCTATACTACTTGCCCCATGTCAAGAGCTAGTGGCAGGTGGCTTTGTGCTTAGGTGTGTGTGACTCCCAAGCTCATGCTCTGTCCTCAGGGGCTGTGTTAGCTATACTGGGCGTTACCTGTGCCTCTTGGGGACCAGGCCTAGCCCCTGCCCTGCCAAGTTAGGCATCGGAGCTGCAGCCCTTGAAGACAGGTGTGGTCGTATCTCCCAACGCTGGAGAGCAGCCCCAACCAAGACGCTATTCATGGAGACTCAGAGACAGTCACAGAGACCCTTTAATCCAGAAAACACTTTAATCAATGATAACAGGCAAAGCTAGTTAGTATTTATCTCATGCATCCTCACTCAACAACTATTTAGCAAACAGCTACCAGGTACCAGGAACTGTGTGGACCCTGGAGGTAAAGAATGAACAAAACTATAGGTCCCTGCCCTCCTGGAATGGACATCTTCTTTTATACATGCTCTTGAAAGAAAAGACCTCTCTTAACCTTTACGTATTCTATACCTAACTTCACTTCTCTAGATACTTTAAAAAAATATTAAAGAATGAGGAATGAGGGCTTCCCTGGTGGCACAGTGGTTGAGAGTCCGCCTGCCGATGCAGGGGACGCGGGTTCGTGCCCCGGTCTGGGAGGATCCCACATGCCGCGGAGCGGCTGGGCCCGTGAGCCATGGCCGCTGAGCCTGCGTGTCCAGAGCCTGTGCTCCGCAATGGGAGAGGCCACAGCAGTGAGAGGCCCGCGTACCGCAAAAAAAAAAGAACGAGGAATGAATAAAACACATGCATATTTCTAATCTCAAGAGTTGCAGAGCCTTTTAACTTTGCTCCACCTGCCGCCCTGAGGAGGACCATGAGTAAATCAAAACTTCTCTTTGGCTACCTGAACATTCAGCTCATTTCACCATCCATAGCTCTCTCCAGTGGCAGGAAAATTCACCCAGAGTGGCGCGTACAATCACAGACTCACTGGACTTTAGTCAAAAGTAATGAATTTTGTGATAGAAAATTGATCTCTCTTGTTCACACAATACAGGCTCTGTCGAGAGAGCAAACAAATAGGGCTGTAAAAATTAATTGAAAAGAAAGGGTCTAATTAAATTTTTATATTAGTGTACATAATGGCCAGAAATAGTAAACACTGCTTTAAAAAAAAAAAAAAGAATCGGAGCTGTAAAACAGCTAAGAGCTCTACGGCTCTTCAGATAACAGCAACCACTGATCACTCTTCAGGGCGTACACACAGCTTCATCTTATTTTCTAACCCCCAGTAAATGACATAAAGTAGAAAGACTAGAGAACTGTGAAATATTTAAGCACTTACCATTTGGTCCAATTCTACAACTATTTACTGAGTGCCCCCCGGTGCCTGACACCGAGATCCATCCATTCCCTCCACTGATGTTTACCGGTGTCTAACGCACACACATCCACGCACAGCCCGACCTGGGCTGTAGGGTCCTTCTAGGTGGTTAAATACAATCATGGCTCTGGGAGATGATTACGATCTTTTAAGAGAAACAGCACATGTACACACAGGACCAAACTATAAGGCAGTATGTGCCAAATATCATCCAGGTGATTAGGGAAATTTATTCTGACATGCAGTGAGAGTTCAAAATTTGGTTTCTTGGAGAAGGTGAGATTTACCTGCAAGACTGCACCTGAAAGGGCAATAAGTATGCAGAGCTGTCTTGCAGAAAGAGAAGAATGCTCCGAATATTTCTCTCCCGTTATATATGCCTAGAGATCTCATTCCTGACTGGGCATCCCTTGCTGGGAGCTTGGCTACGGACATCTTTGAGGTGACCGACCCTGGAATGCTGGGGATGGAGCTTATAGGATCCAGAAGTGACAGGTGTGGAGACAAGGTTTAAACTGGACAGGAAATTTACCTACAGCTTCAGGTGCAGAAGGAGTGGGTAACCTGAATCTAATGAGTTTATATAATTCCACAGGTGAACAGAAAGATACTGGTAAAAGGCATCCCCGCCCCCAAAAAGCCCCGTGGAAAGAAGCCCTCTGAAATTGATGGGTCTGTTTAGAGATAGCATCTTGCTTTATGGAGCTTCAGGGCAAGCTTTCAGACTTCTGGTTTACCCCTTCTGTGGGACCTCTAAGTGCTGCAAGGCCTCCGGCCCCAGCAGAGTTGTGCAAGTCTCCCCACCAGGCACAAGTGAGCCGGGAACCCACTGTAACAACATAAAATAGGGCCTCCTCACGAAGGCTGGCTGATCACGAGGTTTCTAGCTCTGAAACATATTATAATAGTATCTAATAATTCTAATACAATTACTATTAAAATAAGCATAGACTGCTGGAGTCAGAGATGATCCAGCCCATACACATCATTTTACACAGCTAGCAAGTGCGATCCAGAAAAAGGAAGTGACTTGGGAAAGGGAGCACGGCTAATCAGGACCAGTGTCCACATTAAAAAAAAAAAAAAAAAAAAAAAAAGCCAGGTTTTCAGACTCCCAGAACAGTGCTCTCCCAGACTGCATGCTAGTACCTTCCAAAACAGTCATCACCACAATCAGTTCTTCAGACTTAGGAAGATTAAACCACAGCACGTCGTACAGGTGACAGGAAGCAGTTCTCGTGATACATCAGATTTATCATAAGTCCGCCTTTCAAACTAGAGTGTGACAGGAAACCAGCTTAGTCATCAAAGTGTCTCAAGTGACTTGAACAAAGCATGGCACGCGGGAGCTCCAGCAGCAATGGATGACCGAATAGTGAAACATTCCAGCTTATCCAGCCTAGGGGGAGGAAATGAATGCTTTGCTTTATGGAAGATGGAACCTGGGAATCCACTGGGGGCTCTGGAACAGGTAATGAAACCATGAAGAATTCCATGGTCCCAGACAACACCCCCATGAGGTGAGTTCAGCAGATGAACTGGCCACATCATGGCTGTTTAATAAGATGAAGAGCAGGTATCCTCCACTTAGACGTGGAGGGAGAAAGACACAGGAGAGGCAGTAAATAACTTGCTCATATCATTCAGCCACGTGACTGGCACAGGCACGGAGACCTGGACTGAAATCATAACCAAATACCCATCACAGAACAAGCCCATGACATGGGTAATGGTTTCACCTCACAGCAGTGCTAGGTATTAATTTCTCACAGTTGATGACACTTTACACACACTTTAAAAATTGGAGTTTTATACAAATGAGGCAGGGTTCAAACAAACAAAAAAAACCCCAAGCCATTTCCCATTATTTCCAGAATAACAACTGACGAAGTCCTCAATGCCTAAAACTCTGAACATGGCAGAATCCTGGCTGCCAGTGGTCCTGAGCCAGGGGCGATTTTGCCCCCCAGGGGACACAGGACAATGTCTGGAGACATTTTTGATCATCACAAGTTTGGGGTGGGGGGGGCGGCCGGTGCTGCTAGCTGCTCTTGGCAACTGGTGGGTAGAGGGCAGGGATGCTGCAAACCATCCTACAATGCACAGGACAGCCTCTCACAACAAAGAATTCTCGGGTCCCAAACATCAACAGTGCCAAGGTAGAGAAACCCTGGGTTTGATTTCAAATCACAAGGTTACGCTGAGTTTTGAGGTAAATATCATGATGTATTCCCCTAATTCAGGGAGATTCTACCAGCCTCACTCATGGCGAATTTCAGGTAACATAAGAATAAACTATTTCTGAAATACTTCCTGAGCTCCCAGTAAACCGAGTTAAATACCTTCACTGATCAAGTTCAGAGGCATTTTCTCTCAGTTTCCTTTATCGTGGATGCTGACTTAAGGGCCGCAGAGATTCCGATGGGGTCGCTGCAAGCACAGGCCAGCTGTTTGTCAATATCTGTGGAGGAACAGGAAGCAAAAGGGTGCCTGCAGGCCAGAGAGAAATCTCCAAAGTCCTCAAGCAGAGCCAATCCGTGACTGCCATCTGCTGCAACTTTTATGGGCAGAAGTTGCCTTGCATCAGGAGTTGCAAAAACCTTCTTGGCTCCGAGGAAGAAGCCCACGTCCACTTTCTGCTATCTGGCCGCCCCTGGTCTCACTTCTGGCTCACCGGTGGTGCTTCTTCTGATTCTCATACCCAAACGTGTGACGCATGAGCGGAGAATGGAGACAGTGGGAATCCCTATCACCTGCCTGTGGGTAGTAGCCTTTCACTTAAATGGCTGTTTGCAGCGAGCCTGGCGGTCTCGTAAAGGAAGAGGGAAGAGGAAAGGAGAACAGGGTATTTGTCAATGGGTCAGGGCTAAAGGTCAACGGACGAGAGGGGTGAAACCAAGAGAAAAACCATGACATATGTTTCTCCTTGGCCTTCCAAAAGAAAATTGTGGGTTTATCCAAATGTTGCAGTTGGAAAATCAGAGCTATTAGACGGAAAAGGTCATCTGCTGAGCAGGAAGGACCCACTGCTGTAAAATGCATCACCTGAGAAAATGCTAGCAGTCATCACCTGCCAGGGAGTCTAGAATCAAGGCCACATGTGGCCATACTCTGCTCCAGGGATTCCTAAGCGCAGGAAGCCTGCGTAGGTGGCCTCAGAAACCTCAGTGCCTGGGCCTGCACAGGGGAAGGGCCAAAGGAAGGAACAGGTGTTAGAGTGTGAAACGAGGTCTGCTTAAAACAAGTGTTATGCTGCCTTTATTATTATTACTATTATTATTTTGTGGCTGGATTCTTTTAAATTATTATCGTGACAAAATATACGTAACATAAAATTTGCCATATTAACCACGTTTCAGTGTACAGTTCAGTGCACTGAGTACATTCACATAGTTGTACAACCGTCACCACTATCTATTTCCAGAAGTTTGTCCTCATTCCAAACAGAAACTCTGTACCCAGAGTGGTTTAATATCACTACCTCCTGGCTGCCCCTCATCTCAACCCCGGGTAACCTCCAGTCTCCTTTCTGTCTCTATTAAGAAGTGGAATCATACACTTGTCCTTTCGTGTCTGACTTGTCTCTCTTACCATAATGTCCTCAAGGCTCACCCATGTTGTAGCACATATCAGAATATCGTTCCTTTTAAAGGCTGAATAATATTCCATTGTACATATAAGCCTTGTTTTGTTTATCCATTTGCCTTTGACAGACATTTGGGTTGTTTCCACCAGGGCTGCTTTTTATTTGTTTTTTGAATTTTTTCGCTGCGCCGCGCAGCATGTGGGATCTCAGTTCCCCGACCGGGGATCAAACCAGCTCTCCCTGCACTGGAAGCGCGGAGTCTTAACCACTGAACCACCAGGGAAGTCCAGGGCTGCTTTTTAAACAGGATGATTTATGGATTTGGTAGAGCGCTGGTGTTGGTGAAAGAGGATGAAGAGTAGACTCAGGTTCTGTCTGCCACTAACTCCCCACGTGATCTTGAGATCCACATGAGTCTCAGGGTTTTCACTTATAAAACTGAGGAACTGAAACGGACCAGTGATCTCCAAAATATTTTTGGCCATCACCTATAGTAAGGAATAGAGTTTTCATTATGACTGAGTTTACACAAACCCACATATATAACTGAAACAAAAGTTTCACAAAATAACATTTACCCTCCTATGTGCAACCCACTCTGGTATTTTCTATTCTATTATTTCTCACTAAAAAAAAAGAATGGTTGTAAGCCCTACATTGATTTCACAACCCATTAGCGAGTGGCAACTCATGCTTTGAAAACACCCTTATTTTAGATTACTTTTTCCCAAATTGGTGTTCCTTGGTACATGTTGGTAAGTGTGCCCCCCCAAAAAAGTATCTGTCTAATAAAGTGTGGGAAAAGATCTGAATTAGCTCACTACAAAGTTATAACGAGCTGCATTTCCCAAATTTATTGGCCATGGAAAACTCCACACATATTCGATAGGAAAGTCCTAACATCTCTGGAAATGTTCACTGTAGTACCCGTTTGGGGAAACTAAACTGGGTGGTTTTAGGTTCTTTTCTGCCCCACTTTCTATGACATGGGACAGTAATTCTCAGCATGATTTTTCTGGTGCACGCTACAGAGGGAGACAAGCACCCTTCACAGTAATGCTATATCTGACTCCCAGAGTCATGCCATTCATCTAGTCACATAAACGTCTGAAAGAAAATAATAGACTTTATTTTTTAGAGAAGTTTTATGTTCACAGCAAAAAGTTCCCCCAACACACACAGCCCACTGCACCATCAAGAGCCTATATAATTTTTAAAAATTCCCTCTAGTGATTCTGACACCCCACCTCTTGTTCCCTTAATGCTGATCTAGAGACTTCGTTAAAACTACATCTTCCAGGACTAACTGCAAAACAGCTCAATGGTCTAGCACATTAATATCAATTGATTCTCTCAAATTTAGTATCATTCCTACACCTTTTTATATTACTGGAAATGTCCTTACTTGTTGCATTTTGCCACCCAAGTACTCCACTCAACTTGGCACATATAAGCCAAAGTGACCAGGAGAGCTTTATCATTTTCCGCAATCTAAGTCTTGCCTTAGCAACCATACACTTTCACAGCACTATTTTGATAGTTATTTACAGTTTAATTTGTATACATGTGGGTCAACCAGAATTAGCCAGGTATTTTCGGAAGAATCTTCACTTGCTTATTCTGTACCGAAATACAGTTAATTCTGTGTCTTTCATCCATTTTATGATTTCAATATCAAATAAAGGATGCTAATTACATTTATTCATTTGATTTCACAAACATTTACTGGGTTCATACATATTGGAGGTTCGGGTCAATAATTAGTTTTTTTAAAAGAATGTTTACAAAATATATTGCTTTAACAACCATGACCAAAAACTTAACCCCAAAAGGTAGTTAGCTCTTGTCAGTTCTCCCTACAAACATATTTTTTTTAATTACACATAAAAAATGATTAGAAAGATGGCTGTGTGGCCATTTATTCCCAAAGATGACAGAGTATTTAAGCAAGCTTAGAGGAAAAAACAAAACCTCAATGATCTCTGAGAATGGAATTCATCGGCAAGGCAAGTCCTTTTTTTTTAAATTTTAATTTGTTTCTACTGAAATTGAACATATGGCAGACACTGATTTCCTTTTCTTTTCTTTTTTTTCTCTTTTTCTTGACCACGCCGCACGGCACTTGGGATCTTAGTTCCCTGATCAGGGATCGAACCCGGGCCCTTGGCAGTGAGAGCGTGGAGTCCTAACCACTGGACTGCCAGGGAACTCCCCAAGGCAAGACCTTTAATAGGGAGAATGTTGAATTTCTTTATTCTTATTAATCAGTCAGTATAAATAATCTCCCAAATCATAAAACTCAAGCCACAAGTTTGAGCAAATATTGCATGATTCTCCCCCACCTCACATCTACATTTGCTTTTCTATTTTGTCTAAAACAGAAGCGATCCTTACACAAGCATGGAGTGTGCACGCACACACACACACACCCCACGGCCCTGACTCACTTCCCTCTCCGTTTCCCTCTGCGGTGCCCTCCTCCATCCACACGAGTCAGGCCCCTCTCAGCTGCCTCTCCACCCCGCTCCCCACCAAGCCCCAGGGATCTCCCTCCAACTGTCTCTGTTCCCTCCTCGCAAGCTGTTTCAGACCTTCATCTCCAAAGATGTGATCTACTGCAGGGGCCTCTGAACTGCTCTCACCTCCATCTGTCCCACCCTCATTACGCTACAGAACTGAAAATGCCTTTTAAAAAGGAATGTGCCAGGGCTTCCCTGGTGGTTCAGTGGTTAAGAATCCACCTGCCAATGCAGGGGACATGGGTTCGAGCCCTGGTCCGGGAAGATCCCACGTGCCACGGAGCAACTAAGCCCGTGCATTACAACTACTGAGCCTGCGCTCTAGACACCACGAGCCACAACTACCGAGCCCACGTGCCACAACTGCTGAAGCCCGCGCACCTAGAGCCTGTACTCTGCAACAAGAGAAGCCACTGCAATGAGAAGCCTGCGCACCGCAATGGAGAGTAGCCCCCGCTCACTGCAACTAGAGAAAGCCTGCGAGCAGCAACGAAGACCCAACGCAGCCATAAATAAATTAATTAATTAAAAATAAAAACTGATGTGCCAGTCTTCCTTTCCCAGGCTCACCCCTCCAACTATCAGATACTGGAGAATATTTCCATAGAAGGAAGCGACCACAAGGTGCCAAGCTAAGGTGGGAAGAGCTGAGTCTCTGGAGTCCCAACAGGGAGAGACTGCTGGCTCAAGTCCCAGCTCAGTCGTTCACGAGTGACCTGGGTGACCTGCCATTGGCAGGCACAGGACTGCCTCTCTTAGCCTCAGTTCTCTAAAATGTAAAACAGTGATCAAATCAATCTCATCACATTCTTATAAGAATTAAGACAGATTGCATACATGATGTCTGTTAATACCAAGCCTGGTACATAGTAGATGCTCAATAAATGCTTGGTTTTCTGCCTTGATTTAGGGTTCAATGCAGGAGGAACTAATTGAATTCTTTATATAGGCATACTTCATTTTATTGTGCTTCACGTGATTGCATGCCGCAGATAATTGCATTTTTTACAGATTGAAGGTTTGTGGCAACCCTGAATTGAGCAAATCTATCAGTGCCATTTTTCCAAAAGCATTTGCTCACTTTGTGTCTCTGTGTCACATTTTGGTAATTCTCACAATACTTCAAACTTTCTCATTATTATTATATTTGTTATGGTGATCTATAGTCAGTGATCTTTGATGTTCATACATACTATGACTCACTGAAGACTCAAATGATAGGATTTTTTTTATCAGTAAAGAACTTTTAAGTTAAGGTATATACATTGTTGTTAGACATAATGCTATTGCACGCTTACTAGACAACAGCAGAGTATAAATATAACTTTTATATGCACCGGGAAACCAAGAAATTCCTATGACTCACTTTATTGCAATATTCCCTTTATTGCAGTGGTCTGGAACCAAACCCACAATATCTCCAAGCTCTGCCTGTAATCCTATAGTGCTAAAGAGCTCACATCCATTACATAGTTTTTTCATAGAAGTCTGGAATATCGGGTGGAAAGAGATTTTTGTTTGACTCTGCATCAAAGAGTTGTTGTATTAGAGAAATTCACGGTGGTTCTCCTATAACTTTGACTTCAACACCAGTGATGACAGAATATTCCGCATCTAAGAGGGGAGGGTAAGAGGGGGTTAGAAAGAGGGAACTTCAAAGGGCTTAAATAATAAAATTCCACTGGAGTTACCATATGCCCCACCCTGCCTTTCTCAAGAACAGCCCATTACAGAGCTTGAAGGAGGCACTGCTCAAGTGAGGGGGTCCTCAGAGTCAGGCCACGATGTATGGCCAGAACACCTCCTGCAGAATCCAGGGCCTGTGGTATCACCTATTTGTGAGTTCTGAACCCAGATTTTCAAGTACAAAGAATCAAGATCATCTTTTAGCAGGGAGGGAGGGATAACATTTGGGTGACTTTCTTCTTGAGGGATGAAAGGGAAACAGTGAGATTTCCTGGGAGAGAGAAGCAAGATCTGGAGCAGGGGGGAGACGGGCTTTGTTCTCATCAAAGAAGAAAAGAATGTAGGGGGAAAAACTAATGAGTTACTGCCAAGAGATTTAAACACGGATTATGTATCTGGTAGAGAATGCACACAACTGAGTGTTTTGGCCGGCCTGCGGTGAAAACTTTTCCCATTATGATTAAGGAAGGGGGAGCCCAAGTGCCTTACCTTTCAAGAGCTCTGTTCCGCAGTAAGTGTTCAGAGGAAGTTTCCTTTCAGTAAGGAGCAGAGGGAGGCTTCTTTTCAAAGGAATAATGAATGAGACAAAGCGAGAGCAATTCCTGGCTGGCACCACCTTACATGCATTTGAATTTTCTATGGCAGCCGCAAAATGTTTAGTCCTCTGACAACATTTGGTGCCTTGGAGTCAACAGCCTGGAATGTGTAACCTTTCCATCACAGAGTCACCTGGTGGGTCTCTGAGGCTTCGAGAATGACCCGGTCCAAAGGGTCAGGCTTTGTGATACCCAGAGGTACACCAGGGCCTTGGCAGACACATGGGGAAGGAGACGGAAGGTCAGAGACACCAACACTACAAACCCGCTCAATTACCGTCAGAGGGAAAGGATACAGAGTGAGCTGCCCCCCCACCCATATGTCCCTTGCCTCAGGACAGTAAAGGGAGGGAGGGCATTACAATTATTCCGGGGCATCCCTGAGCAACTAGAAGAATGTGTTTTGCTCTGTTCTCATAATCCACACCCTGCCATCTAAGGGAAATCACTGATAAACACCTATTGAGTAACACCTGCACGCGGGGTTAAAGCGCAGGGAAAGAGAACTAAAGAATCCTGGTTTTCACAGATCTTAAATCTAGTGGCAACTACGGAAGATAATATATAAAAAGAGGCCTTACAATGCAAACCAATATTTAGGGGCCAAATTGGTATGCAGCATGTGTAAAAACAAGACTGTACAATTACCAAAAGAGAGTCTTGCGAAGGTGAAGAAGGAGAAATTAAAATGCATTGATTTTCCATGGGCCAGGCACAAATGCATTTGATACAGTCCTTTACTTAATTTAATACCCATGGCACCCCTTTGAGACAGGTATTCTTTTTTTTCTTCTTTTTTTTTGGCCACGCCACGCAGCATTCGGGACCTTAGTTTCTTAGTTCCCCAACCAGGGATCGAACCCGCGTCCCCTGCAGTGGAAGCTCAGAGTCTTATCCACTGGACCGCCAGGGAAGTCCTAAGCTAGGTATTCTTATGCCACAACAGGAATGACAAAACGCAACTTGGCCAAGATCACACAGATAGGGAGTGGCCCAGGCAAGGTTCTAACCCGCATCTTTCTGAGACGTACTGGGATTTGCTCTAGGCCTGGTTTGATGGTGGTCAGCCTGCAGGAGCTGGGAGGGAGCCTGGGGATGGTCAAGTGGGGTTCTCAGGCTGTGCTCCCTGATGTGCCTTGTTGCACATGAGGAGCTGAGGCCCAGGGAAGCAGAAGGACCTGCCCAAGGGCACCAAAGCTCATCAGAGACAAGTCGCCTTGTGTGACTTCTGGTCTACCACAGGGCAGGATTCTGACAGGTGGGGAGGGTCGGGGATGCCAGCACCCCACTGTGAGACCGTAAGATCTTTAGCTCTTCTTCGTTTTTCTGCTTTCTTACTGTTCTTCCAGACTTGCCTCTTCCTCCTGAGGACGTCACAGCTACTGCACCCGTCCATGTGCCTGCAGGACCAGCTAGGGTCCACTCCCCAGCAAGTGTGGGCAGACATGAGGCCAGGCAGGGGGCTGTGGGCCTGAGGAACTCACCAAAGCCCATCAGAACACCCACTTCCAGTGGTTTTCTGCTGGAAAGTTTAAAAGGGGGGGAATCTCTCTATGTTCCTCAATTTCTCTACAAGCAAAAAAGGAAATGGGGAGGGAAGGAGGGAGTCAATTTCTAGGTCAAAGGAATCCTAAGATACTAAACTCTGCTCTCTTTATCATTAAACAAAATCCTTTCACTGAAAGTCCCACAATTGCAGAGGGAAAGGGAGAGGGAGAAGAGAAGAAAGAGGAAGAGGAAAAGGAAGAGGGGGAGAGGGAGGGGTGGAGGAAGAGGAGGAAAGGGGAGGGGGAGGGGAGGATGGAGGAAGAGGAGGAATGGGGAGGGGGAGGGGAGGGTGGAGGAAGAGGAGGAAAGGGGAGGGGGATGGGTGGTAGAAGAGGGTGAGTAGGAAGAGAAAGCCACTGAACTCCTACTTGTTTCCTACGAATGTTTTTTTTTCCACTCACTTTTATTCTTGCCAAGCTAGATGGGGGTGGGTGGCGGTGTGTGTTTGCGGGGGTGGGGGGGTGGGGGGGTACTAGTGTGTTAGAGAGATATGGGTGGCTAACAGACTTTGACCAAAAGCTTCCATTTAAAGTAGATAAACACACCGTATACAAGTCTCTACTTGGACTACTGTGATTAAGCAACTCAATCTAAGAAGATAAGGATTAAGAAATGTGTCTAAAGGGTTTATGGATGCTGTCTCCAGATGAATGAAAAATCAGCAAGAGTTAGCAATTAATGTGGGATTAACGTGTGACGCTTCTCACACTCTTCCTGCACCTTTCACATACACAGCAGAGTCTCAAAGATGGTTTGACAAATAACGCGATGTGGCCCTTACGTAAGAAAAAACAGAAGGTTAAGAATGTGACCAGAGACCGGCCCAAAACATGTGATACCACAGAATAAGGACAGGGGTTTGGCTCTTTCACAGAGATTTATACAAAGGGTGGGTGTTGCTCTCATTAATTCAGTGGATAAACAATAGGAGGAAGGTCTGGATGATTTGATGGACAGCTTTTGGAAATGATCTTCTGCTTGGCAAAACACCGCAGTGATAATTTTCTTCACACGGAAGGAAATGCAAAGAAGTGTCACTAAAACAAGAGAGGTAATTATAGGGCAGGAATCAAAATACTGGGTGACACAGAATGAAGAGTAACTAAATTAGTCCCATTATGGCCTTGAAATCTGGACTTAACAATTTCAAGAGAAGAATCTGACCTCTCATTTCTGAGTAACAAAGCCATATCTTCCCTGTGTTTTGTTTCCAACCTACACTGTGGGCTTGGAGAACTACAAACACCGCGCTACCAAGTGATATTCCATTACTCTCCCGTGCTGGCAGCTCAACAGACTTAGAAACACAACATTGCAAGAGCTGGAAGGGACGACCTTGCAATTCTCCCAGCAATAATTAAATCTCTTCAAGGGACCCTGGCAGCTGGTCATCTCAACTTGACTAGCATCCCAGGAGTAGCTGGTTCACACACTACCCAAACACTTACCCACCCAAACAGTTACCCACCCACCCAAAAAGTTACCCACCCACCCAAACAGTTACCCACCAAAACGGTTACCCATCCACTCAAACACTTACCCACCCAAACACCTACCCATCCACCCAAACACTTACCCACCCAAACACTTACCCATCCACCCAAACACTTACCCACCCAAACATTTA
Organism: Delphinapterus leucas; assembly: GCF_059928025.1. Classification (NCBI taxonomy): domain Eukaryota; kingdom Metazoa; phylum Chordata; class Mammalia; order Artiodactyla; family Monodontidae; genus Delphinapterus; species Delphinapterus leucas. Next base: position 167,090,736 of record NC_143130.1, read on the forward strand.
CCCATCCACCCAAACACTTACCCATCCACCCAAACACTTACCCACCCAAACACCTACCCATCCACCCAAACACTTACCCATCCAAACAGTTACCCATCCACCCAAACATTTACCCACCCAAACACTTACCCATCCACCCAAACATTTACCCACCCAAACACCCACCCAAACACTTACCCACCCAAACACTTACTCATCCACCCAAACACTTACCCACCCAGTTACCCACCCACCCAAAAAGTTACCCACCCAAACAGTTACCCATCCACCCAACACTTACCCACCCAAACACTTACCCATCCACCCAAACACTTACCCACCCAAACACTTACCCATCCACCCAAACACTTACCCACCCAAACATTTACCCATCCACCCAAACAGTTACCCATCTACCCAGTTACCCATCCACCCAAACACTTACCCACCCAAACACTTACCCATCCACCCAAACACTTACCCACCCAAACATTTACCCATCCACCCAAACACTTACCCACCCAAACACTTACCCATCCACCCAAACACCCACCCAAACAGTTACCCATCCACCCAAACACTTACCCACCCAAACAGTTACCCATCCACCCAAACACTTACCCACCCAAACACCCATCCACCCAAACACTTACCCACCCAAACATTTACCCATCCACCCAAACACTTACCCACCCAAACACTTACCCATCCACCCAAACACTTACCCACCCAAACATTTACCCATCCACCCAAACAGTTACCCATCTACCCAGTTACCCATCCACCCAAACACTTACCCACCCAAACACTTACCCATCCACCCAAACACTTACCCACCCAAACATTTACCCATCCACCCAAACACTTACCCACCCAAACACTTACCCATCCACCCAAACACCCACCCAAACAGTTACCCATCCACCCAAACACTTACCCACCCAAACAGTTACCCATCCACCCAAACACTTACCCACCCAAACATTTACCCATCCACCCAAACACTTACCCACCCAAACACCCATCCACCCAAACACTTACCCACCCAAACACTTACCCATCCACCCAAACACTTACCCACCCAAACACTTACCCATCCAACCAAACACTTACCCACCCACCCAAACACTTACCCACCCAAACACCTACCCATCCACCCAAACACTTACCCACCCAAACACTTACCCATCCAAACAGTTACCCATCCACCCAAACATTTACCCACCCAAACACTTACCCACCCAAACAGTTACCCATCCACCCAAACACCCACCCAAACAGTTACCCATCCACCCAAACATTTACCCACCCAAACACTTACCCATCCACCCAAACACCCACCCAAACACTTACCCATCCACCCAAACACTTACCCACCCAAACACTTACCCATCCACCCAAACACTTACCCACCCAAACACTTACCCATCCAAACAGTTACCCATCCACCCAAACATTTACCCACCCAAACACTTACCCACCCAAACACTTACCCATCCACCCAAACATTTACCCACCCAAACACCCACCCAAACAGTTACCCATCCACCCAAACACTTACCCACCCAAACACTTACCCATCCACCCAAACATTTATCCACCCAAACACTTACCCACCCAAACAGTTACCCATCCACCCAAACACTTACCCACCCCAAACAGTTACCCATCCACCCAAACACTTACCCACCCAAACAGTTACCCATCCACCCAAACACTTACCCACCCAAATAGTTACCCATCCACCCAAACATTTACCCACCCAAACATTTACCCACCCAAACAGTTACCCATCCACCCAGTTACCCAGCCAAACATGTACCCATCCACCCATACACTTACCCACCCAAACACTTAACTATCCACCCAAATACTTACCCATTCACCCAAACACTTACCCATCCACCCAAATACTTACCCACCCAAACAGTTACCCATCCACCCAAACATTTACCCACCCAAACACGTACCCACTCCAACACTTACCCATCCACCCAAACAGTTACCCATCCACCCAAACACTTACCCATCCACCCAAACACTTACCCACCCAAACACTTACCCATCCAAACAGTTACCCATCCACCCAAACACTTACCCACCCAAACAGTTACCCATCCACCCAAACATTTACCCACCCAAACACTTACCCAACCGAACAGTTACCCATCCACCCAAATACTTACCCACCCAAACAGTTACCCAGATCCTGGTATGTGTCTGGCATTGTTAGATGCTGTTCTGTTGGAGAGATCTTTTTTAAGTGAGCCCAAGTCTTTCCTTCTATAACTTCAACCCACTGGACCCAAATCCCTCCTAGCAGAAGTTGAAGACGGCTGGCATGCTGATCTTCTGAAAGTATTTTCTCCAGATCACACATTTCCAGCTCTTCCACCAGCCTCACCGCTTTTCTCATTATCTTAAAGTCCCCCTCCCACCTGGTCAGAAACATCGCAGTGAGGTCTGGTCTACACTGAAAGTGGGAATTACTGGTCATCATATCACTTGTTCAAATACTCACCTTTTATTAATATAACCTGAAACTACTTACAGTACGCTTTTGACCAACATTAATTCACAGCTGACGCGCTTATAGTACACGAATTCTCCCCACCCCCATTCTTCCTTCCTCAAATCTTTTGTGAATGATGGGTTCTACTGTCTAATCTAATTATATTAGGCCTCTACTTCTTAATCCCCCTCCTTTTTAGCCTATAAAATCCAGGAGTGTTTAGTGTAACCAGAAGTTGGAGAAAGAGGAGTCTTACAAATGGCAGTGGCTGCTTTTAATTTTCTATTGTGATGAAAAATTTGACGATTTTTAGATAACTAATGAGAACCTACTATATAGGGAACTGTACTCAATGCTCTGTGGTGCCCTAAATGTGAAGGAAATCCAAAAAAGAGGGGAGATATATGTGTGGCTGATTCACTCTGCTGTACAGTAGAAACTAACACAACATTGTAAAGCAGCTAGACTCCAATAAAAAATTTTTTTTAATGTGCCAATTTTACCCTCCTGCAAAACAGAGTGTGCAGTCTGTTGTCTCATGTTGTACATCACTGATTCCATGCGTTTTCGACAGCTCTTTCATATTTCTAACATGGAGATCAATTTCTCCCCCTCCGAGAAGGTGAGGGGGTTGACAAACGTGCAGAATGCAGGTCGGCCCCTAAGATGCTCTGACCAGGAATCTGCCAGGTCCTTCGCTGGCTATTTGGAGATGCAAATAAACAGGAAGCAAATCGGTAAAGACCCCCAGACTCCTGCCGAGTCCATCAACACTTCAACTTTCTAACCAGGAATCAGGGACACAGAACCCCTTTGTTACCCATTATCTCAGTAGTTAGATCAACAGAAATTTATCAGTAGCAGATTTAAAGAGATCCTAACACTTCTGCTTGACAGAATACCAACCAGGGACTGAGGGCACCCCAAGAGTTCAGAGGATGAAAAAGAACTCAGCTTGGCTCTCTCTTGGCCATGAGTTTCACTCCGCACCTGAGTAAAATAGATAGCTGCTGAAACATTCAACTTTCAAAGTGAGTGTGAAAACAGGATGAAATTGGATGACTGGGCACTATATTCATACGATACACCTAGTACATAAGAGCTCAAAGATAACAGAGACTATTTTCCATTTAAATAAAATAACGGAGGATGAAATGTACAATGGACAGCATACTGCAGGTAAAATGCTGAGATTAAAAATATTCCGAGACAAACTCAGAAAAAAGAATGGAAGTCAATAGACAATATGATTTGATATGCAAAGAAAATCATAGCTAACTAATGGATTTTTAAAGCTCACACTGTAAATGAGCATTGTTTTTTATATATGAGTGAACCCCTACAATTGTAAGCCTTTTCTATGATGTCTCCTCCAACTTTTTAACAAAACAGTTTGTTTTTTTAAAATCTTGTCATTCAATCCCATATTCATTTTACCAAATTAATTTAGCACATCCTTCAATATATTTAGCACAATGAAGCTTCACACTGATTTTAAAAGATTTTTAAAATTTAAAAGAATATTGTCCTTTAAAAAATTAAGCATAATGTTGCAGTTTAACACATATGCTTTCAAAATACCTAATACCTCACCCTTTTTAATTATACTTACACAAGTAAGTGTATTGTATATGAGGAGCTTTTAAAAAACTATTTATGGTTTCCATCAAATATGTCGCTTACAAGTAAATATAAGGCGTGTAATGTGTAATAATGATGTAACTAATCTAAATCCTCACATTTATTCTTTATACTTGACTGAATTAAAAGTTGCGATGACACAATGATCTAACAAACCCCTTTAATACAAGTTAAAACTGATTTTATTTTGGCTTTGCAGTTCTTCTGCCAACAATTAAATGCATACCACTTTGAATAGCTGGAATGAAAGATGTCTTATAAGTTAAAAAATTATTGGATGTTATCCAAGCAATGAATAAGCTATTCCTTGCTGTGTACAAATTCAGCATTTTAGTGGGGGAATTAACATGGTTATGTTAACAAGCTTAACATTGTAAGGATTTTCTAATCTTTTAATTGTCTAAAAGGATGAGTTCCCTGAACACCCCACCTTGCCCTACCTCCTCCCAATGCAATCCCCCATCTGCCATCATCAGGTCTCTCCTTCGACCAATGCTTACTTACCTGGTGAGGAATCCCTGATGATTTCCTTAATTCAAACATATACTGACCACCCTGTACAATTTCTATATCCTTAGCAGTATTGTTCTGCTATGTAGGCATTTTTAAAAATTATAAAGAATAAGCTCAAAGCACATGAATAGGGCAGCAGGCAGGATAAAAATAAAACCTTTTGGTGAGTCAGCACTAAAATCAGCCATTTTCATTAAGACCCTCAATATCTGAAAGGCCAAAACCTTTGGAGAGGCCATTAACGTATCGGCTCATTAAACTGCTCTGAAGAAGCAAAAAGAAAATAAGGAGCTAAATGATAAGCTTAAATGTTCGGAATTTTCTTTAAAAAAAAAAAAAATAGGTGAGAGCGACAGAAACTTTCTTGAAATGTTTTGCCTCTGTAAACTTTAAAGTCATCCAAAAAATAAATCTTCAGACCTAGATCAGCAAATAAAAAAAGTCTTATGGATTTTTCTAACTCTGTACATGTTAGGCTACAATACTTTATATAAAATATAAAATACGCTGTCATTATTTTTAAAGATATTTAAGCAAAAAGTGAAAGGTGCATTGGGCAACAGAAGTCCCCTCAATCAGGGTTTATGTTCCTCTAAAGCCCAACCATGGCTGCCCCATCACATAGACCAGAGGCATATAAGATGCTGAGATTTCTTTGGAGGTACCAAGGAAGCATAAAACTATAGTGGCTCTGGCTCCCAAATTAGGTATATTTTACTGAATTTCCCTTCTCTGAAAAAATGATCATCCAGGAAACTCTCTATAAACCATCCTGTTTGATTCATCATAAAACCTGTTCCCGCCTATGGTGAGAGATGATTGAAACTTTTTTTCTGTAAACTGATTTTGGATTGGTGCCTATCCCAGAGAGGATGCTACATAAGACCCTATACATAACTTTTGAAAACAATCTGTTGTCATAAACATTGTTTTGGGGTGCCCACTATTTAAGGGGTGTGAATTGAGTATTGTCAAGTTTAAGGGCCCCCACTATAAAGTATCAAAATCATAAAAGTCAAGGTCACCCACTGGGGAGCTGTTTATTTAACCATCAGACACGGAGAAAGATTAGAAAAGGGAAAATTCCTAATAAGTTGGTGGGAGTGTAGATTGGAACAGAGTCTAAAATTGGAAGGCAAATTGGCAATATCTATATCAAAAGCACTAAAATGTGCATATCCATTAATGAGAAATCCCACGTCTACGAAAGAGGGGCACAGGCAACAAAACCATTAAACCAGATAATAGGACTTTTCTGAAGACGTATGGGCAAGAAAGCCAACTACACCATCCTCCCTCCTCTTTCCAGACCTAGAGTCTGAAAGTCACACTGGCAAAAGCTGGGAACAAAAAGTTGATTTGGCATGGGCAGCTTGACCTCGGGGACCCTACCAAGCACAGTTGAGCGTCATTTCACAGAAATAGAGTTCCAAGAACTGTAAAAGCCAACTTACAGCCCAGCCCCTTGTACGGCTCAGCAGATCCTAGGGAGAATGAGGTAAAAGCAAGAGCTCTTCAGTTGTCTTGTAACATGATAGAGACAGACTCCAAATGAGTCGGGCAAACTGCTCAGCGATGCAGTGATTTTCACTTTCCATTACAACAAAAGGGACATGGTTGTTTTAAATTGATAAACTCAACTAGTCTGCGCATCAGGGACTGCTTTCTCTTGAACAGAAAAGTTACAGAGACAGTGCAGAGTTCACACAGACCCTACACTCAGTTTGTCCAAGGTTAACATCTTAGGTTACTATGGTACATTTGTCACAACTAAGGAACCAACACTGATACGTTGCTATTAACTGCACACTTTATTCCTATTTCACTAGTCTTTCCCTAATGTCCTCTTTCTGTTCCAGGAACCTATCCAAGAGATCCCATTACCCATTTAGTCACCATGTCTCACAATGTCTTCGTAGCCTCTGGTCTGTAACAGTTTCTCAGACTTTCTTTGTTTTTGATGACCTGACAGCTTTGAAGACAATTAGTCGGGTATTTTTAAGAATGTTCCCACCCCCCCCACCGCACCACCTTGGGGACAAAACCTTGCCTAATGTTTTTCTCTGATTACAGAGAAGTTAGGGATTTGGGGGGGGAGGACAACAAAGGTGAAGTGATAATTTCTTGACATCGTTATCACGGGTACATCTTGTCAACTTCATATCACAGATGCTGTTAGCTTTGACCACCTGGCCAAGGTAGTGTTTGCCAGGTTTTCCACCATAAACTTCCTTTTCCACCCCCTTTCCACACCGCTCTTTGGAAGTAAGTCATTAAGTGCAGCCACTCAAGGGGTGGGGAGTTAAACTCCCACTCCTTGAATGGATGAATATCTACATAAATTATTTAGAATTCTTCCGTATGGGAAATTTGTCTCTACTCTCATTTATTTATTTGAGCATTTATTTATATCAGTATGGATTCACAGACATGTATTTTATATTTGGAGTTATATCCCAATGCTATGTTATTTATTTGTTGTTCATATTGTCCCCGCTTTGGCCACTGGGAGCAAATTCAGGTTGGCTCTGGTAGGCTTTTTACATCCTTGTTTTCTGAACACTTCCTTACTTTCTGCTTCTCCATATTTTTATTAGTGAAATGCCTTACTTAAGAAAAGGGTTGCGATGGGATGAATTTTGTGTTCCCCCTCCAACATACAAAAAAAAATTCACATTAAAGTCCTGGTTACCAGTACCTCAGATGTGATGTTATTTGGGAATAGAGTCATTGGAGATGTAATTAGTTAAGATTAGATCATACTGGGCTTCCCACGTGGCGCAGTGGTTGAGAGTCCGCCTGCCGATGCAGGGGACGCGGGTTCGTGCCCCGGTCCGGGAAGATCCCACATGCCGCGGAGCGGCTGGTCCCGTGAGCCATGGCCGCTGAACCTGCGCGTCCGGAGCCTGTGCTCCACAACGGGAGAGGCCACAACAGTGAGAGGCCCGCGTACCACAGAAAAAAAAAGATTAGATCATACTGAATAGGGTAGTCCCCTAATCCAGTATAACTGATGTCCTTCTAAAAAAGGGAAATTTGGACACGGCCACAGGAAGAACAAAGTGCAGCACCCAGTGAAGATGAAGACAGATCACAGTGATGCTTCTAACAAATATTCAAAAGGGTATACTGGAAAACAGGGCACAATCTCCGTGTGGCAGTACTGAGCATCATATTTGGACGTGAACAAGGTTTCGGGGTCAGTGTTTTCAGATGCTTCATTTTCCCTGCAGAGTTTCCAGCCACCTGCAGCTTGGTTCAGAGCACTACTTGCCAAGCACACCTGCAAGTACGAGCAACAACCACCCATCTAGTATAATCATCATCTTCCACATGCTAAGTACCAGCTCTGTGAAAGCCAAGCGCTTCCCAGGTGCCCCTCACAGCAATCCTGCGGGCCAGACAGGTGATTCCCTGCATCACAGAGGACCCAGCCAGATCGTGTCAGGTCATCATTTGTGGTCCCTGTTTAATGACTCGCTTTGTCCCACTTCCACCTTCCCTAAGTCACGTCCACAAGTGGCCCGATGGCTTAGAACGGAACCGACTACATCACTGTCAGCTATACGAATATTATACAATCATCCAGCATTTAGGACCCTTAGTACAATTTTACACACTACAGGATACTAAGCTTTCAGACGAAGGAACTATAGTCCCCGGGAAAGAGAAAGTGACTTGTTCTTAGAGTTAAGACATGGAAGAGGCAGGCTGAAATCTGCTCTGTCTTCTCACTCCACATCCAGTAATCTTTACCGAGGTGAAATCTAAGCTCCCGCATGCGTAGAGGCAGAAACTTTTTTTTTCCCCTCAGTCAACTGGGAGAAGAGGAACTGGATGTGACATACTGGGATCTGAAGTTTTCGTTTGGAAATTATTTTCATTACAAAAGTTCCAGTTCATCTGCATTTTTATTCCTATATTAAAAAATCAAATGAAGTCATTAGGCTTAGGCCAGCTCATAAAGTCTCTCGCCTGAGTATGCATTCCTCTTGCAACCTCTAGAGCTCTACTCTAATCCTTCAAATTATTAAATAATTACTGTGTTTCCCTTGGGGTCGCGTTTGGCAACAAAATACTGGCCTAAATGAACCAGTGATGTGACCCAGTGAATAACACTTATGTTCTTAACTTCTTAGAAGCAAAAGGATACGAAATACTTCCGAGGTACAAACTGGGAGTAAAGTGAAGGGTTTTCTGTGGGGTGTGGAGGGTGAGGGGAGCAGAATGACAAAGGAACATGAGAATCTGGGAATTATTCCAATAATGAGGGTCATCCCCTCCCCCATCAACCCTGCACATCAGTAAGTCTCCACTCCAAACCCAGTTTTCTCCCATTTCAGGAGTGGTTACGGCCACAAGGAGAAAACCAAGCATATGGCTCTGCCCTTCTGGACATTTCTACAATGCTGGCTGGGCTGCTTTGGAAAATCCCATTTTATCTCCTACAGCTATATGACCTCAAGTTGTCATTTCCAATAAAGTATGCTTCCACTGATTTTTATGAACATAGACAAAAGCTGCTACAACCTTTTTGGCCCCCAAATCTTTCAAGCCAACTGTAGTTGCTATGTAGGGTTATTTGTTTCTAAGGCAACAGCCCATATCTAAGTACTAATGGCCTGTCCTTTTGCCAGGCAACAAACAGCCTTGTGATGCAACTGCACCTGTCTCGGCTACGTGTTACTATGGAGATGCTGCAGTTGCTATGGCTACCATCACGCTAATCGCCTAGCGAAGGCAGACATACAGCAGTCTTCTCAGAGAGCCCAGCTGTTCCTCCCCGTCTCTTGCTGAAGACTGATTGTCTAAGCCCTGTGATGGAATGCTTCTCAACTGAGATGTACAAGAACTTCATTAATGCTGTTTCAGAGGATCACTTTGTGCTCCCTTCTGCAGAACAAACACCAGGCTAGGGAAAGAATCTGCAATGACACAGACTGTGAAACTACCGACATCTATGAATTCACGCCTTTCCTCACTGACGTAAACTTGTAGTCCAAGGATCATTCTCTTAACTGACTGGTAACAATAGAAACATCTCTATACGTTAAAGAAAAAAAATTTTTTTTGTAGAGTTGAGGGATAGATTTCAAACCCAAACACTATGCAAGAGAAAATCAATTTTAAAAATTGGTTCTGTTTTATAGGGCTATTTTTTTAGCCAAAATACTAAAAATAGTAACCTATTTTTTTTTGAGTGACAGGTTGCATATCCTCCCCTCCAATTCTATCTCTGTAAAAATGGCACCCATGACCTCACTGTCTCAAAGCGAATGGGCACGTGAGGGGCAATCCTAGCCTCTACTGCTCTTTGCAGTTTTCCTTGGAGAGGCAAACACCAAGTAACCACAACGAAACGATCGCTCTGGAGCACCGCCTACATGGAGACGGCGAGCGGCAACAACGCTGTGCATCCTTCAGTGAAACACCTGGAGACACTCTGGCTCGGAGGATGGGAGGTTGCAATCGCTTACCCGACGCGCTCCTGGACTCTCATCCCTGCAAACGGCCACACTCTGAGATGTTAAAGCTGACAACTTTCCTTTGTAAATGTTTCTACCCAGGAAGACATTATTTCACCCACCATGAAGCCTTCTGGAAGGAGACACATTCGTCCCAAGCAGCAGAAGCGGTAAGGTTTGCCGAAAAAACAACTGGATATGCCTCCAAGAATACTTAACTTCTTTCTCATTTATCTACAGTTATTTTTCAAATCATACAGCCTATTAAATTAGTTTCAGTGCCTGTCTCTGCCAAAATAATGCAACTTCAGTAGACAACAAACAAACCAACCCCAAAACAAAAGAAGTCTGAATGGCTTACCTTTGATATGCCTGAGGAGAGGCGGGAGGTGTATTGAACACATTCGAGTGTGGGTGATAAGGTGTCTTTTTCAAAGCCTGAATTAGATTTTGTCTATACTCTGGGTCTATGCACCACAATGACCCTTTCCCGATACTCTGCAAAGAACAATAAAATACAGAAGTGATTAATATAGAGACAGTACCTACCGTGCAGTAAGTAGATGTATAACTCTCATCACAGTTACTTATTTTGAAAAGCCTCTCACTTCTTTGTTAACTGTCTGCCAGCCTTAACTACTGTACTATTGTCCTCTGACAAAGGACCACCAGGCAATGCGCTTCTGTGCACACACGTTAAGTTTAACAAAATGAATATGTTATTTCCAGGTGATGTTGCTACAATAATATTGTTAATTTTCATATCCTACTGACCAAAACCCTCAGTTCCCTTATGATTTTTCAGTGTCAACTTTGAAAAACATATGTATCCCCTTTAAAAAGTGAGTTTTAAATTTGTCAGGTATCAAGGGTTGAGAGAAAAAGAGGGCAGAGACACCCTCAAAACTCTGTCTCTGCTTTAAAAATTCGAGGGTTATGTTTTCAAACCATATTACGTCGGTGCCACTTTAAAAAAACAGAAAAGTAATCCACTTGTTTTGTCCTGTCCTAATGTCCAAAAGAATGACATTATTTAAGCTTCCAATGGAATTCTGTAATGACCTTCCCAAAGAAACAAAAGAACTCAGGCAGCAGTGGTAAACCTTAGCCAGAATCCAGTACTTATTTTTTGATATCCTCCATTCTGGATTTTGCTCCAGACCTGAATCTTCAGAAGTCAGACACTTTTAAAATACAAATTTTATCAAACTGGTTCCATGGAAAGAGGGAGACTTGCTCAGAGGCCCACTTTCAGTTGGACGCTTTCGTTCTGGGCACACAGCATTTTATAAAACAAACGCAAGATCTGCCTCTGAGGCCCGCTGGATCTGGCGGCAGGCTGATATGATGGGCAGTCACTGTTCTGACTGCTCGCTTTCAAGTGACCGAATGTACCCGAGCTGCCTGATAAGGTCATTTGTAAACATTTACTGATTTGGAGAGAAAAGAAGTCAAATTATATAAACCCACACCCACCCCATGCTTCCAGCCAACGACTCTCTAATTTTCACAACTATTATACTACAGGAAGATTTAGAAAGCAAACAAGAAAATCATTTAACTATTATGCAGGGGGCAAAGTCCAAGAAAATCCCCTAGAAGGAGAACTAAAAATAAATTATTCCTAAAATCTTTAAAGTTTTAAAAATTTGTATTTCAGTCATCAGTTTACCAGATAGTTTACTTACAAACTTATTCACAGAACCCCTTAAAATTCTTCACTATCAACACCACCAGAGCACTCAGCACAGGGAACTGCTCAAAGCCAAGATCCGGGGCTAGAGCCTCTGCTCCCCCTCCCCCATTTCTCCCCCCACCCGCCCCGCAAGTGCAGGCCTGACCCCAAACACAGTCCCAGTCAGGCCAACCTGCCTGGGCTAAACACCAAAGCTCCCAGTTTAACCACCCGGATGTTTAAAGAAATGAAACATTTCAATTTTAGAAAACTCAACACCCTTACGTGGTCTTTCCTTCCACGCGTACATTTTCAAGCCCAGAAGGGGGACTAATGACACTTTCCGGGTAAAGCAGGCAGGCCACCAATGATCAGCCCTGGACCTTCCATTCTGTCCTTTGGAAAAAAGCTGTGCGGCACGCTTTTTAGAAGAAAGCAAAAGCCAAGATGCTGAGAGGCGTGGAGGAAGACCAGTAACTACCAGATCTGGATAACGTAAAGCAAACCACAAAAGCCAGTCACCTGCTCGGCAGCACGGGTCCTGGCCTGAGTCCATCAAAGGCTCCCTGTCGAGCCCTGTGCCAGTGGGACTCCCTTTCCAATCCCCTTGAAGACAAGGCTCCCAACTAGCTAGTTGGAGGGTCAGGGCCCATGTGCAACCCACAGATTTCTGCAATGAGACTACCCTGGCTCTGGGAACCACACGGGGCTTCTGTTTTCATCAAGGTGGCTTTCAGGGTAGGGCCGTTTAATCTTACAGGGAATAAAAATATGACAAACAAATGAAGGGAAATAACAATAAGCCAAGAAGGCGGTTTCTCCTAATCCTTAGCACCTTGTTTATTATACTACACTACTATTTACCAGAAGAAAAAGGGGGAAACCCCGCAGGATTGGGGTGCGGGGAGGATCGCAAGGTAAGTGATCCAGGTACAAGAGGCAGGCCGAGCTACAGTAAGAACGGGAGTTCTAAAGCCAGACAGATGTTTCCTGTGTGGCCTTGGGCAAATCAGGGTCCCCTAGAAAGTCCAGGCTTCCTCAGTGGCAAAATAAAGACCCCCTTAGAGACAGGTGTGCGGTACAGCATGACAGGAAACACCTAGAACAGTGGAGAATGTACAGGCATTCGATAAATGGCGGAGGGCAGAGGGGACAACGAACAGGTCCTTTTGGACAGAAGAAAGAAGGCAAAGCTGGCTGCACCATGCTTTCCACATCCGATTTTCCCATCATGAATCACCAAATTCCAACAGAGGCAGTGGGTGGGGCCTCCAGCAAGCAGACCTTCCACGTGAGGACTAAGTATTAATCTACTGGAGTGCCATTGGTCCCGGCTCAGCAAGGGCGCTCTGGAGAGCTTTCCTACTCTCTAAGACGCCCCACTTTATTTCCACCCCACCCCCCCATCACCCTTCTATGAACCCCTCACTCCATGTTACTTCTCCCTTGCTCAGGAAGCCAATTCTGACTTCCCTACTAGAAGTTTTCTTTTGCTCGGGTCTTTGCACAGTGATCACCAAGCTAAGGTTTAATTCCAAACTTGGTCAGCACACATTCACAGTATCTTCACTGCAGGCAATGTGCCTGAGCTTGGGATCATCACGGTTCCTACCTTGATCAGTTCTGCATTTTACGGTGAGCGTGGTCTGGAACTGTGATAGATTTTCACAGACCAAACACCAATTTCAGTATCTCACACTCAGAATTTCCAGAGAGAAAAAAATAAGCCAAAAGGGCATCTTCAGGACACACCTATGGGGACACTGGAGATCCCTCAAATCCCTCCAATGATTTTCCAGTGGAGAGCTCTAGGCAGAGCTTGGAAGGAGCATGAAAGAGGCTGGCACCGCATCTTATTTGCAAGCATTCTCGTTGGTTTCATGTAACAGTTCAGAATAGTAAAAAGGTTGACTTGAAAACTTTTAAAATGGAACTATGCAGAGCAGAGAATGCTCAAGTTTATTTGGCCAGGAAAAATTACATTTAATGCCCATAACAGGGGAGAAAAGGGTGTAATTTGATTAGAGTTGTGTAATAAGTTTGAGGGTCAGAGCTTTTAGAATTATCTGCATCTCATCTAAAGAATATGGATTTCTTTTTTTGAACCATAATAACTGTGAGGCTCATGCACCATTAAATGTTAGGGGATTCAAGATAATAAGGGAAGAAAGATTTCTATTCACAGACATATTTTCATCTTTGAAAAATATTTATATATATTTATATAGGTAATATATTTTTATAAAATATATAAATATACATATTTTCTATATTTATAAATATATAAAATGCATATTTATAAACACATTTTTATATATTATATATATATATAAATATATATATATTTAAGACAAAAACATGTCTGTGAAGGAAGGGAGAGGTGAAGGAAGATCTTTCTTACATGAGCACGGGTGTGTGTGCGCACACACACAGAGTTTGAGAAAACTAATGTGAAAAGGAAAGAGGAGTAAAAACATACAGATGAAGCCAAGTTGTTGTTGTTTTAATTAAAAAGCACCTGGGGAATAACAGACAATTCCTTGTTAGCAATAAAAATATCAGTACATAGCACGAAAAAAAGCCCAGGAGAACCTATATTATAGAAAGAACTGATTAGTGAGAAGGGCTTTAAAAAAAGAGAGAGATAAGAATAGCAACTAAATTAAATCTTAAATCTAACTTCTAAGGATAACCTGTTTTTCCCTGAGAGGTCTGGATCCAGGGGCATCCCTGGCAGCCCATGAATTTCTCCCTGTTCCCGGAACTCTGCAGACCCGCATGGTAGCACTGGTCAGTCTGCCGGACATCGGGCCTTCACCGCGGGTCTCTTCACTAGGTTGTCCCTGAGGATAAACCGTATTTTAAAACATTGTTTACAAAATGTGGCCCATGATACATTAATGGGGCACGCAGTCAGTGTAATGGGTCGCAAGCAGCACTGCCTGCATGGAACGGACGAGAGCCAAATAGAACAGCTTAGAAAGCATCTGTACTAAAGTAATATTTTGTGAGATGTGTGTGTGAGTACGCCTGCGTGTCGGTGTACGGTGGATCACAAAGTAACATACACTTCTTACTGGGGATCTGGGTCCAAAACGGGTAGTAAACACTGTTCTAGAGCAATGGTTTCCATTTTCTTCCTTCTCGTCACTGCTGAAGGATAAAGCCCTTTCCCAGCTGTAACGGAGGACTCCCTCAATGTGAGCCCCAATTCACAGGGGAGGGACCATGCTTGGGGATGGGGGTTAATGAGGCAGGAGCCATGGCAAAATGGAGCAGGGAGCTGGATACGTGTTTCTGGTGACTCTGAAACAATGCCCCCCACTTTTTTTTTAACTCTTTATTTTGTACTGGAGTATAATGATTAACAATGCTGCGTTAGTTTCAGGTGCACAGCAAAGTGATTCAGTTATACATATACATGTATCTATTCTTTTGCAAATTCTTTTCCCATTTAGGTTGTTACATAATATTGAGCAGAGTTCCCTGTGCCGTACACTAGGTCCTTGTTGGTTATCCATTTGAAATATAGCAGCGGTGTGTACACATCAATCCCAAACAATCCCTTTTGATGCTTCTGATATGCCATTTCCACGGATGTTTCCAACACCACCCACCCTCTTCCGTTCCCTCACCCATATGGTACCCGCTGTATGCCAGGCACCATGGGGGTACATTAGTGAATACAGAACAATACAATAAGGCAACTGCTCTCTTGAAGCTTGGATTCTGGAGGGGGAAGGAGACGGTAAGTAAGTCAAGAAATAAATAAGCAAGATTATGACAGACTGTACTGCCTGCTGTGAAGGAAATAAAGAGAACTGTGAGTTGGAAGACAGGAACTTGCTGCTGTGTGAAAAATAAAAGGGTTGGGAGTGGAAGAGGACCTGCCGGGATCTGTGATGAGCTGATGCCACAGCCCAGGCCCGACGTGCCCAGGTGGCAGCAGTGACGTAGAAGAGAGGGCACCTTCGGGATGTAATCTGGAGAAGCAATGGGACCTGGCGATGGATTAGAAGTGGCAGGTAAAGAAAAGAGAAGAATAATGGTTTGATTTGAGTAACTAGGTCAAAGTTTGGGAGGCAGGGAGAAATCCAGTGCTCAGGTGAACATACAACCTTTGAGTCTTTGTATTAAGACCTACTGATTAAGGTACTTGAAGGAACTTGCTGGACATAGGCCACTCCCTTCACTCTGCTGTCCCCTCACTGACCCCAAACTTTATAGCAAAAGCTTACGAACACAGAAAGGTAGATCTGAGGTGGTCTCGCTTTAGAGGTTTAACATTAACTGATTCTTCTAGAGCAGGCACTGGTAAACATTTTCTTAAGGGATCAGAGTAACTATTTTAGTCTTTGTTGGGAATTCTCTGGTGGTCCAGTGGTTAGGAGTTGGCACTTCCACAGCAGGGGGCACGGGTTCAATTCCTGGTCGGGGAACTAAGATCCCACGAGCCACACGACGCAGCCAAAGAAAAAAAATTTTTCTTTAGTCTTTGTAGGCCACAAGATCCCTGTTGCAACTATACACCTCTGCCGTTGCAGAACAAGAGCAACCACGGATGTAAATGAACAGACATGGCTGTGCTTCCATAGTATTTTATTTACAAGAACACAGGCCACTGTTGGCTTGGTCCCTCTCTACAGCTTCTGCACTTGAACCCAGGGTTCAGACTCAAAGCTCCTGTAGTTTGGGAACCTAAAACCAGGTAAGGGGAGTCTTCAGGCGCTAAGAGAGTTGGGCTGGGTCCTGTGGAACTGGGGAGGGGATGCCAATGATGATCTAAGTCAAGTGCTCCAAGGCAGGAAAGGGGCCCATCTGCAGGGATGCGGGAGGGAAGAGGTACGGACGCTCACTGGAGTAAGTATGCCCATCAGCGATGAGTACACGTGCTAGTATTTGTTGAGCTGCACCTAATACCACTGCTTCTGAAAGTCAATGTGTATGTCCAGTTCACTTTCCCTCCCTGGGTCTCAAGTTTCTCATCTATAAATTAGGTGGTCGGACTAAATCATCCCACGGGCTCCTAACTCCATGCTTTGAGAATGTGTTACTACAGATTACTTAGTATACATGTACCTTCAATTCCCCATCTCCTTCCTAGCTTCCCAACACTGCCATTTTTCTGTTCTGGGCATTTTGGGCAAGTTACTTAACTCCTCTGAACTTCAACTTCCTCATCTATAAAATGGGAGTGATATAATAATACCTGATTCACAGGACCGTTGCAAGGATTAAATGAGATAGTCCTATGCGTGGCACATAATAAAAGCTCCACGAACACTGCTCTCCTGATCATGATGGTAAAATATTAAATAGCCCGCTTTCCTTGACATCAAGCTCCAAAACACGCAGGCCCTGCCCTGTGAGGGGGAGTACTTGCCAAATTGTGAAATAATGCAAATTTCATCTTAAAAAAAAAAAAAAATCACACATGGCTATTTGTTTTCCACTGTCTGATGGTACTTTCCTTAGTCCGAAGGAAGCATTTTATATCAGACGTACTAAGGTAGAAATGAAAGGATCAAAACAGAACAAAGCAGAGACGTGGGCACTGGAGTGATGCCAGGAGGGATACGAGGCTCTGAGGATGCTCCTTGTTTTGAGTCGCTTCCTTGTGCATCGAGGCCCCTGGATGCCAGGACCCTGTGGCAACCCAGTACTTCCCAAGGGAGGTCCCTACCCTTCAGACCTTAAACCTGCCACCTCCTGAGTGGAGAGGCCCTACCCTCCACGCTGCCCTGCTACAGGGTGGGGAGACAGCTGACCTAGGGAATAACGCTGTCGTGCCTCATTTTGAAGCAGGCCACTTAACAACACCTGTAACCATGACGCAAGGCAGGGTCCTTTTTTTAGGGTGCAGAACCTCCAGAGGAAGACAAACAATACACAACTATAAAGGACAGCACAAGCTGGCCAATGCAGTGTAGGTTGGCAGAGGAGGGAAAGGATGAGTCCTGCGGGGCACAAAGGTGCTGAAACCTCGCACTTGTGCACATACACACACACAAGCACACAACACACACACACACACATATTCTGTCAGGCCAGCTCCTCCTATGGACCCACCCAATGCCCACACCCCTTCCAGCTACCCCCCCTACCCCAGGCTTCCCCCGCTAGAAACTGCAGCCCCTTGGAGACTGTGTTCTCCCGATCCCTCCTCTTATTTTCCCATCAAAGCCCCAGGACAGAGTCTGGCTTTCTGAGGTTCATGCTCCCTGGGACTGTCAACAGTGAGAGGCAAACACTCCTCACTGACTCTGACCAGTGAGGGGGCAAGAGGCAATGACAGGGCTTCCCAGGGAGAATTCCAGAATGCAACCCCACACATGGCTCCCAAGCAACAAAGGGATCCGCCTGTGTGGATCTTGTCTACACCACTACCCTACTGTGGTGTTACCAGGAATAAACCTCTTGTCATCTCTGACTGCCAGTTTCTTCACCTACGTACTAGAGGTAAAACAGGCTTCTCCCAGTCTTGTTGGGCTTAAAGGTGATAACATATAAAATGCACCTAACACCATACCCAGCGTGAAAAAGACACTTAATTTAATTCTACTTCCTGTCAAAGGAAGTCACAGGAGAAGTTGGGTGAAACTGGAAAAAGCAAATAAAACAAAGAAAAGTTATTCTAACAAGTGCCAGTAACGTCATACCACAACAAGATGCTTAGCAAGTGAGCGATTCCTAAAGGCCCTTTTTGTCCTAAAATTCTATAATTTATAATCTAAAAACATCAAGGGGGATTTTTAAAATTTAAAACTGTTAAGAAAAGGATCTGGGGAATTCCCTCGCAGTCCAGTGGTTAGGAATCCACGCTTCCAATGCAGGGGGCATGGGTTCGATCCCTGGTCAGGGAAGTAAGATCCCGCAAGTGGGTACAGCCAAAAAAAGAAAAGGATCTGAAAAATTAGCCAAATACATGAAACAGAGGAGGAGAGAGGGAAAAAGAACAAAACTGATCACAAAGAATTTTTTTCTAGATACATCATAAGAAAATAGACAACTACACCAGAAGAAAGATATTTTTAAAAAGAAATCACATCAGGCAGTTGGATTTCCCAAACTGTTTGCAGTGTTTTAAATGTCCCACTTTGCTTTCTAAATAGTTTTTTTGTTTGTTTGTTTTCCAAAAGCAGAAGGAGGAATGGAAAAGAGATATTACATACCTGGTCCAGACAGGAATCCCTCTCTCAAGACCCTGGCCTGGTGGGCCTCAGTCTAGCTTCATTCCGGGGAGCGGCCCTGCAGGCGGGGAGGGCAGCCCCGGCACCTGGAGGACCAGCCCAGCTTGTGGGCATCGGGAGCTGGACACAGAGCCCCTGAGATTCACAGCCTCTGACTATTTCGAACTCACTAACATTGCATCTTCTGAGTATCAGATACACAAATCTCCTCCAGTCCCGCAATCATCTTGCTATTACTTTACAGATGTATTCTAAAAGCTAGGAAGGCGGAAATCAAGATGAACATGTCACTTGTACAATATTCAGACACATGAGCTCTATAATGAGGCTTTTCCACAAGCGTGCCTCGGCTGTCTCTGCAAGCGTCCCTCCCTTCACCAAGCATCCATGGAGAAGGGGACGAGGGAATGCAGGTGGCACAGGTGGGGAAGGAACTTTTTAGGCACGAGGAAAATGCTTCACCTCTAGTGGAGAAGCTGGACAGATTGTGTGTGTGTTTAATCGGTGCAGGAAAAGTCAATCATTTCCTTGCATTAACACCTAAATAAAACCAAAATGGCCCCAAGATCTGCCTAAAACCAAATTGATCTCTAGAACAAACCTGGCAGGTGAAGCTGGGTCGGGGTGGGAATGGCAGAAGGACACCAGTTGATTGGAGTTTACAACCAATGGCTCTTGCTCTACAGGAATCTCTCCTCTATCACTCACTATGATGCTGACTTCCACCGCTCATCACTCTAATTTCCACCGGGGGTTAGGAGAGGCCAGAGGGAGGGCAACTGTGAAGCACATCAGCTCATGGCGGCTGGCAAAGCTAGCAAGTGTCTGTTTGGGTTGAAATGAGTTATTTTTGGTACTCTCTAGACTACTGTTTTCCAACTACCAAAGGCAGTCAAGAGCTAGTGCCCTAACAACAATCAATAATAAAATGATCACCAAAACACCTAAAAGACATTTACTTAAAAATACTGTCAAACTCTACGCTGGTAAGTTCTAATAAAGAAAAGGGCACACACACACACACACACACACACACACAGAGGCAGGCACGCACACACGCACTCTGATACTCCAAGTCAGCAAGTCAAAGAATTGGCTTTTTTTTTTTTTTTTTTCCTGCGGTACGCGGGCCTCTCACTGTTGTGGCCTCTCACTGTTGCGGAGCACAGGCTCCGGACGCGCAGGCTCAGCGGCCATGGCTCACGGGCCCAGCTGCTCCGGGGCACGTGGGATCTTCCCGGACCGGGGCACGAGCCCGTGTCCCCTGCATCGGCAGGCGGACTCTCAACTACTGCGCCACCAGGGAATCCCAAGAACTGGCATCTTTAAAATCACTGCTTTTATCCAACTAAATCTTGGGATTCTCCCAATTAGTTTCACCAATCTGTCCTTTGGGGCCCTTTAGCAAATAAGAGTCAACTATTCCTCCCTTTCTGAAACCTCACAGTATTAGCTTAGGCAAGCTGAGAAGAAATACAGACACAGAGAAGTTTACAAAAACTTCATACACTCCCAAAACACACAGGAAATATAAAAAGCTGGTGGTTTTATATACTTGTAATACCAGCCGTGCTACACCACTTCAAAGAGTGAAATTACTACTCAAATGAAATCGAGATATTGTGGCATCAAACAGTCCTCCCTCCCTCTCTCTCTCGCATACACATACACAGAGGATATACGGATAGATAAATAAATTCTACATGACCACTTAACTGCTAATAACTTTATTACAGAAACAAAGATGAGCAAATTTACAAGGTTTTATTTGTCACTGATATAAAACAGGTTATATATAAATATATAAAACAGGACGGTACGTGATAAAGTTGTTTGGAATGTGGATATATTCCATTTTTAAATTTATAAATAACAGTTTGCATCACACCTACAACCTTAAAGTTAAAACTGCATAAGCAAATTGCAAAGAGGCTACATGGGAGAATAAAAGACATATATTAACTTGCCTTTCTCAGGCCTTTTTTTCCCCCAATTTAAAAAGCAAACTGACTTAAAGCTAGTGGATAGGAGAGGAGGTAAAACTCACCATTCAGTACACTGACAGAAATAAGAACTCAGTTATTTTAAAAGTTCAAGACCCAGGAAAGGATTTTTATAAAGACACTATGGAGAGGTGAGAAGATGACAGCCAGCTCCAGCTCTGTACCGAACTTACACTCCTTCTGGTACCTCTACTTTTAAAAAAGTGATTCAAATGCGGCAAATGAGAATTACCGCAATAACGTTTTATGGAGGGTGACAAAGGCCCACGTGGGTCTGACAGAGACACCCGTGGTTGGATTACAACTGGCCCACCAGTGCCACTTTATCTTCTGGTTGTCCATAGTTACTCATCTATTTTTAAATGTTCCAATATGATCTTATCTAATTGGCACATATAATTTGATCACCTTATTTCCATAACTAAGAGTTGTTAAATGTGCCTGGCCAGGTAAGAGTTACAGTTACAGGCTGTGTGTCTACTGGGCTGGAGCTTAACGATTACGGCCTTTTATTTTTTTTAAATAATCATAAAGACCCTCTCAGTAGAACACGCACGCTGGGTTGGTAGTTTGGTTGGTTTGGTTGGTTGGTTGGTTTTTTAAAGAGTAGACCACTGGCCATGGGACCAACGAGTCACCCACTCTCCCTGATGGTCCGTCCCCATGGGGTCTTGGCTGGCAGTTCCTTGGCTGGGAATCCAGCTTCTCGCCACAGTATTTTGCTATAAGCAACTCGGCCCGCTTTGAAGGAGAAATTATCTTTACAGTGCCTCTAAATTCTAGCACAAGCACCCCAACAGCAAAGAAGACACTTTCAACAAATGGTATCTGAGCACAGCCTGGGCCCCTGATGTTGTAGCGTCCGCTACGAGGATAAATCTGAGACCATCCCTGACCCAGGTGGGGGAAGCAATAATGATCAAATGACCCTGTAAGATTCCTTTGATATTACTGTGGGTGCTAGTCAGACAGAATCCACGGGGCCCTGGGAGCAGAGGGAGTGGCCGAATTTGTTGCGGGACAGCGAGAGGGTGCCCAGGACAATTGCAGGTAAGAGGTGGCTGGTCCAGGACGCCAAAGGAACACATGCCTGACAGAGCGCTAGGCAGAGAGGGGAGGGGAGATAGAGTCAGAGGATGATCTGATCCTGCGATTAATGATGAAGAAACATATAAGTGAACAGAGTCCCCCAAAAAGACTCGCTGACCTGGACCCTAGGAACCACATGAAAACCTTGGTGAGGTCTGAGCTTCCTGGTGTCTAAACGTCCCCTCTTGGCCTCACACTGAGTCTCCCTGAGGCCCATTTCTGAGTACGACTGACCCTTGAACAAAGCAGGGTTTGGGGGACATGGACCCCCAGGCCCCCATGCACAGTCAAAAATCTTTGTATAACTCTTGACTCCCCCAAAACTCAACTACTAAGAGCCTACTGTTGACCAGAAGCCTTACCAATAACATACACAATTAACACGTGTTTTGTATGTTCCTCAATTTTTTTCTATATCCCTAGGCTACACAGTTCGCCTGCAAGTTTTTTCAAATGGTCACAAATGTCCAAAATGTTTTCCAATATATTTACTGAAAAAAACCTGCACAAAAGTAGACCCGAGCAGTTCAAACCCCTGTTGTTCAAGGGTCAACTGTATTTAAAAAGCAAATTACAACCTTAACCTCATCATCATATCATCCTCACAAACTGTGTTCCTGGGAGGTCCCGCAAAAGGGCAGATACCTCAGTGTCTGCATGTCTCTCCCACAAACTGCTGATTTGGGTGATAATGTGATATGTGTCACCCGGAAAGGCCAGTGTCAAAACTGAGCACTGGGCACTATAGGGATTCACCTGTGCCACAAGCACAGTGACCTAGAAGATTCGTACAGGGCCACAGAGGCAACCTGGGAACAGCACACCTGCGTCTGGATGCTTCTCAGCTCACCTGAGAACTCACTGCAACCTGAGGGGCAGAACACAGAGAACAGCCCTCTAGAGAGTCAACCAGAAGCTCACGAGGGTACCTAATAACTGACAATTACACAAGGCGACCTGATAGCCAAGCACAGGACCTTCAGAGAAAGTCTGCCAAGGGTTCTGAGTTACCTGATTACAATGCCTGGGCGGGGCTGGGTATCTCTGGCTTACTGCAGAGCGCATTTCATCTCATGGTGTAAAAGTCCTCTCTGACCACCGTTTCCTCAGTCCTGAACTGGATCTCGGGAAGGACTCCTGCGGCTGCCATCTGATCCCCCCCACGGGGGAGGGGAGAAACAGGGACGCTAGGTGCGTTGCCCAGGGATACCCGGGGATTCCTACCAACCGCACTCAGACCATGCCACAATGATTAATTAAGGTTTCCCAAAACAGCCAGCCCTTGATTATCCATGGAAATCTTATACACAAGAAATTTTAACTCACTCAGGATCTTGCAGAGTCAGTCACTTGGCCTAAATGTCAGTCCAACTCGGAACTCAAGCTACACACACGTGAGTAGCGGCGGTAGTAACGGCAATGACCATGAACGCTGACCAAGAACTGACCATGTGCCGGGCGCCAACCTAGCATTTCATGTGCATTATTTCGTTCAATTCGCCCAACAAACCTAGAAGGTGGGTAGTGGGATGGCCCTACCGATAAGGAAGTTAAGGTTCAAACAAGTTAACTAACTTGCCTCAGTTTGACTCAGGAACCTGTGCGTGTCACCACCAAAGTAAGAGTCCTGTGACCAACATTAGTAGGTAGGTAACCAGATGCAAGAAAACCTATCACACGTTTCCGAGTCCAATCACGAATAATTTGGGGATGGTCTACTGTACGAAGTGATGTGCGTCCTTAAGTGAGAGTGTGCATACAGATGCTTTCTGATACACACTCATTCACACACACATTTTCTTTAACCGTTCCTGTCAGATGAAAAACAGTCAGGTTACTATTGTTATTACGATGACTTCATATTTGCATTGCTGGCACGTGACCCTCTGCAGACAAAACATCACCTTTCTGTTTGTAAAGCAAATTTCCAAGGGCAATCAAATATCTCAGGTGGCCCTAAACAACTCGATGAAGGAATCTGAGAAGATTCAGGTTGTTTATAGCCAAGAAAAACAGGCTCCGAAAAGATAGGGGCTTCCCTAGATCCTAACCAGCAAGAAGCAGAGCCAGCCACAGTCTTCTGAGCTGCCCCCATCTTTCCACCAAATCATGTTGCTTCCATGAGAAAATCCAGCCTCCTGGAAGTGTTTTCAGATCTTTAGCATTCAGAGGGTTCCAACAATCCACAGAAAGGGCTGTACCAAGATAAACAGAATCCCACATACTGGGGCAACTTGTGTATGTTTGTCCCAATGTTTTTTACATCCTCTCCCCTCCAGGTGGGACCCCACGTCTCTGAATTCACCCGGCAGGAAGGAGATTCTTAAAATCATGTGCTACTTTAAAGAAATTCTCAAAGGGAATTAGGAGAGAAAGGGCTTTGGTTTGATGGACATGTTCTAAAATGGGTGAGAAAAAGCTAAACTCCAACATCCTTCCGCTGGAGTCATCTACACTGGATTTGTTTGGCAACATAAACACAGCCTTAAATTACACTCAACTTCTGGGGTAAGGTCTCCGCGGCCTGTGGGGTCCACACACCACAGAGAGGATGTGATTTACATTTCTGATAAGTTATGTCCTTATAAGTACATAATGAGTACTTACAAGTGCATCTATAAGGCATTGTTATCAATCTTTTAAGACAACAGAAAGAAACGTTGTACTTCAGATGTTTCAAAGACGCAGCTGTTCCCCAAAACAAAAAAACAAAAGACAGCATCTATTCCCGCAGCACTTCCTTCCCCCATGTGGCAGCCCTGAGGGCAACGTACAGCTTGCAGGATCTTTTTTTTTTAAACATCTTTATTAGAGTAGAATTGCTTTACATTGGTGTGTTAGTTTCTGCTTTACAACACAGTGAATCACTTATACATATACATATGTTCCCATATCCCTTCCCTCTTGCGTCTCCCTCCCTCCCACCCTCCCTATCCCACCCTCTAGGCGGTCACAAAGCACGAGCTGATCTCCCTGTGCTCTTGAATGGAATGGAAAGCACGCTCTGAGCATTTAAGCTGTGGTGAACCTGTGCGGTGGGTCCCAGGAGTCCCAGCTCAGAGAGACACTCTATATACACAAGAAGAGCTTGTGGGGATGCATCGTGCTCACAAGGCCAGCTCTGTCTTCCGCATTCCCAAAAGTAGCCCTGGAGAAAGGGAAGCTCTCCTTTGGGAGAGATCTCTCCGGATTTTGTACCATCCTCCAGTGATGGGAAAGTAAGTATCAAACACTTGAAAATGAAGACTATTAAAACTTAGCTGAAAGGAGTTGGGGGTTCTGTTTAGTGTGGTTTGCTGTTGTTGTTTTATTTTTGGCCACGCCCCTGGCATGCAGGATCTTAGTTCCCCAACTAGGGATCGAACCCGCAGCCCCTGCAGTGGAAGTGCAGAGTCTTTGGACTGCCAGGTAAGTCCCTGTTTAGGTATTTTAAATTAAGGACAGATCTTTAGATATTTTTTACAAACCTCCCATTGTGATCCACCCGACCACCAGGAGCCCCATTCCTCTCCAGCCTCTGCCAGGGCTAAGCACACACGTGCACTAGATATTCAGGGCGCGTGAGGACCAACGCAACGGTTCTTAGCCCCACCCCCGCCCCATTCTATATCTTACAAGTGTGCTGGATAGACTCCCTCCACCCCGCAGGCCACTATACCCTCCTCTGCTCTGCTCACAACCCTCGGAGGCTGACACGTGTAGACACATGGACAGTCTCCCGGGCCCACTGACCTCCGGTCTGCGTCCTCCAATGGGAGGTACCGGTGAGAGAAGTTTGGGTGGGAGGAGAATGAGGGCAGGGTATTTATTCTCCTGGCTCTCCTAGAAGTGAGCTGCGTCCCGCGGCCAAAGGCCCTGCCCCTACTGAAGGTCCACAACCTCAGCTACTTTCTCCCCCGTGTTCCAGCTCTTGCTCCCTTCCTTCGCCACTGGACACAGAGGTGAGGAAAGTTCCCCGGTGCAGCCAGCCATCCCCCCTCCTCCGGGGGTAGTGCACCACCCTTGCTGGTTTCTTCTATCCCTGCCCACTGCTGCCAACTAGTCTTTTATTAAACACTCCTTCGTTACTTCAGCTTGAGTGTGCCATCTGTCTCCTGCCACGGCAGTGACTGGCAAAAATAAAAACCAAACTGATCACTCTAGAATTTCACTCTTGGAAATCTACGTGCCACAGTATGTGCATGCTAATCCCCTTGCAATTTCTGCAAGGCAGAGAGAGGATCGCTATCAGGCAGGGGGAAAAAATGCCACCAATACTTCCATCATAATTTACTCTATTGTGTACCTTGAAAGAGCAGAATTCATCTTCTTAAAAAGTGAAGTAAGCTTTCAAACATGAAAACTCAATTACAGGATTAGAAAAGTATGTTGTTCCTAAAAATATTCTCTGTAGAATTCCTTTATAAGTGCATCATCAATGATTTCGACTATGTTTCAGAGTCACTTTAACCATGCGTAAAAATTGCAAATAGGACAGCATTTGTCGGGAAGTTCCAGTTTTAGAACAGCAGATTGAAACTGCATCTTATCTAAAACCTTTTATAGAGTAGATAATAGCTCTATGGTATGAATTCAATGATTATAACAACAATAACATAAAATCAAAATTTCTAAGAATTTAAGACCTAACAGTCAACCTCACCCTGAAGACCCCTGGTGTTCTATACTAGGTCAGGGTGACCTAGGAAATCAAAACATAAACCAAAGTTTCAAATCTAAAAACTATGAGCTGCTTTGGGATGGGGTTGGGTTGGGTGGGGATATCTAACAAACCTACTAAAGGAAAAAAAAAACAACCATTGATAACGTAACAACTGACATTCTTTAATCACTGAGAAATGGTTCAAATCCAGGGCCAGTATCTACAATGTTAAAAACAAAACTAAAAAGGGCTTTTAAGAAATTACATGTAAACCACGTGTTAGCAATGTATTTTTTGTAAAAACACTGAAAGTCTGTCTCAACCGGGACTCTGTAAGGAACAAGCCCATACAACTTCATCTAAAACCAAATAGTTAAGTGAAGGCTTATCATGGTTCTTCCACAGACCTGGGTTCCAATAGTGGGGTGTTGGTTATTTTCCAAGGGTTGAACCTGTTGCTACAGATCCAGAGTCACAGCAGGTTAGAAATTTTGCAACAGGTTATTAAGGGAGGGAGCATGTAAACATCTTTTTCTTGGGAAACCATGATGAAATCCAGACACCACAGCCTTAGCCCTCTCCTTATATCTGTCCTACAAAGCACATAGCAAAGTTCCGATCTTACATTTATTTGTGAGGCTATGTGATCAATGCCTATCTCCCCTCAATAATATGTAAACTCTCTGAAGGTAAGGTCTATTTCCATTTCTACTCAAGACCCAGTGCCAACACAGATACAAGTGCTCAACAGATTCTCCAATCATTTAAACCACACCTTCCACAGGAGGACTGAGAAAAAATAAGTTTGAGACTTCACTAAATATACTTTTTCATAGAATTCTAATGTTGGAACTAAGAAATACTTTACTATTCAAAATAGAAATTCAATCAAAAGGAGAACAATGCAAACTAAAATGGTAAGATATGACAATATGCCCATGGGAATTGCTAAAATTAAGAACACTGACAATACTAAATGCGGTCAGGATGTGAAGCTACTGAAATACTCACAAATTGTTGGGCAGAATGTAAACCAGCACAACTGCTTTGGAAAACAGTTTAGCATTTTCTTATAAAATTAAGCATACAGGGCCCTCCCTGGTGGCGCAGTGGTTGAGAGTCCGCCTGCCGATGCAGGGGACACGGGTTCGTGCCCTGGTCCGGGAAGATCCCACGTGCCGCGGAGCAGCTGGGCCCGTGGGCCATGGCCACTGAGCCTGCGCGTCCGGAGCCTGTGCTCCGCAACGGGAGAGGCCACAACAGAGAGAGGCCCGCGTACCGCAAAAAAAAAAAAAAAAAAAATTAAACATACATTTACATGGGACCCAGCAAACCCAGTCCTAGATATTTACCCAACTGAAATGAATGCACCTATCCACACACAGACTTGTACAAGAAGGTTCAGAGCAGCTTTATTCATAATTCCTAAAAACTGCAAACAATCCCAAATCCATCAGCTGGTGACTAGATAAACAAATTCTGTATCTCCATAAAATGGAATACTACTCAGCAATAAAAAGGAATGTATTATTGATACACACAACATTTGTGATTCTCAAAAACATGCTGAGTAAGAGAAGCCAGAAATAAAATATACAATTTACGATTTCATTAATATGAAATTCTAGAAAAAGTAAAACTGATCTACTGAAAAAGAAAGTACAACAGTGGTTGCCCAAGGGTCTGGGTGGAGGGAGAGGAGATCGACTCAAAGGAGAAGGAAGCATTTCATGCTGATGAAAAGGTTCTGGTCTCCACTGTAACACCTGCTTATACAGGCGCATATATATTAGTCAAAATACTTTGAGTGGGTGCATTTTATTATGAATTTATTAAATTTTGCCTCAGTAAAGTTGATTAAAAAAAAAGAGCAAACCATAATTTTAAAACAAAATTTAAAAAGCAAACGAAATAACCTAACTAGAGGATCAAGTGGGCAATATAACCTGACAAGGAAAAGAGTTATTTCACATGACTTTTGAATTCAATACTGGCTGTGCATTCTAGTGGAATGTATATTAAGGACAAAATGAACTACAAAGAAATACTATGTTTCCATCAGAATCACATTATTAATAGTAACAGACGATATGATTTTGAAACTATTTTATATATCTCGTAGAGTTCAGCAAAAAGTACATGTGTTAACAGCATTAACAGTATTAGAAGCCAAGCAAAGAGCTATGAATACAAAATCAAAGACTTAAACCCACTAATGTTTAAAGTGATTTGGAAATAGCAATAAACGCGTGATTCTATCTTTCTTTAGTTTTGTCCACTGAAAGTAATAACACCCCAGCCACAGTGAACACCCCTAGCATACAGATTCGGTTTCTAAATACCATTCTCCACTAAATGGAATCGGAGCTTTTTTGGAGAAATGGATGATCCCATGCCTGGAAATGGAAAGTATAAGATGAGCCTAAGGCATTTCCGTGCAAGAAAGCAAGGTAGTACTCAAAGACTAAAAGAGGCTTGTTCAAAAGACAGAAAAAAGCAGTTTGAAAGGCCCTACTGGCCAAGTTTGGGATAATTTGAGCATCAAAACAACATCTGTTGCTTCGCTTGCAAATATTTTCTCCCATTCTGAGGGTTGTCTTTTTGTCTTGTTTGTGGTTTCCTTGGCTGTGCAAAAGCTTTTAAGTTTCATTAGGTCCCGTTTGTTTAGTTTTGTTCTTATACCCATTACTCTAGGAGGTGGGTCAAAAATGATCTTGCTGTGATTTATGTCATAGAGTGGATTAATCTCCAAAATATACAAGCAGCTCATGCAGATCAATATCAAAAAAACCATGAACAACCCAATCCAAAAGTGGGTGGAAGACCTAAATAGACATTTCTCCAAAGAAGACATACAGATGGCCAACAAACATATGAAAAGATGCTCAGCATTGTTAATCATTAGAGAAATGCAAATCAAAACCACAATGAGGTATCACCTCACACCGGTGAGAATGGCCATCATCAAAAAATCTAGACACAATAAATGCTGGGGAGGGTGTGGAGAAAAGGGAACCCTCCTGCACTGTTGGTGGGAATGTAAATTGATACAGCCACTGTGGAGAACAGCATGGAGGTTCCTCAAAAAACTGAAAATAGAACTACCATACGACCCAGCAATCCCACTACTGGGCATATACCCTGAGAAAACCATAATTCAAAAGGAGTCATGTACCACAATGTTCATTGCGGCTCTATTTACAATAGCCAGGACATGGAAACAACCTAAATGTCCATCGACAGACATATGGATAAAGAAGATGTGGCACATGTATACAATGGAATATTACTCAGCCATTAAAAGGAACGAAACCAAGTTATTTGTAGTGAGGTGGATGGACCTAGAGTCTGTCATACAGAGTGAAGTCAGAAGGAGAAAAACAAATACCGTATGCTAATGCATATACATGGAATCTAGAAAAATGGTACTGATGAACCCAGTGGTAGGGCAGGAATAAAGATGCAGACGTTGAGAACGGACCTGAGGACACAGCCGGGGAAGGGGAGGCTGGGACGTAGTGAGAGAGTGGCATGGACATATATACACTACCAAACGTAAAACAGATAGCTAGTGGGAAGCAGCTGCATAGCACAGGGAGATCAGCTCGGTGTTTTGTGACCACCTAGAGGAGTGGGATAGGGAGGGTGGGAAGGAGGCTCAAGAGGGAGAGGATATGGGGATATATGTATGCATATAGCTGATCCACTTTGTTGTACAGCAGAAACTAACACAACATTGTAAAACAATTATACTCCAATAAAGATGTATAAAAAATCTGCAATTGATTATAAAGCATTGATTTAAATAAAAACTTATGAGGCCATAGCAATATTCACAGAGAGAAATTTATTTTGCTACCATTAGAGGTGACTATTACACCAATCCCTTTTTCCACACATCGGTCATTACAGTTCCTTTTTGGAACTAATGATAGAATTAGAAAAATCACCATTTTGCAACTCCCCAGTGAAAGAATTCAATCAAGGATCATCAATGGATACACACACAGTGCCAAGTTATCTCCCCATAGAGTACGGGCTAACTGCAAAGCGAAAAACACAGATAGTGCTGTGGTTACCCAAGAGAACATCTTTATTCCTAAGAGATTCATGCTGATGTTTTGATGCTACAACTTTCTTCTAACTGGGTCATATAATCTATACGTAAAGATGAAGCAAATACAACAGGTTAACAATTACGGGTTCTAGGTAGTAGGGTAATAGGTCACTGTAGTTATTTTTGCAGAGGTGTAAATCTCATCACGATCTGTAAAGTCTGATCCCAGACAGAACCTATACATCTACAGGTACACCAAACATCTCCGTAAGTGAGCGGCACTGAATTGTGACCCTAACCCCACAAATTCACATGTTGATGTCCAAACCCCTAGTATCTCAGAATGTGACTGTATTTGGAGACAGGGTCTTTAAAGAGGCAGTTAAGCTAAAATAAGGTCATCAGGGTGGGCGCTAATCCAATATACGACTGGTATCCTTATAAGAGGAGGAAATCTGGACACAGACACGCACAGAAGGATGACCATGTGAAGACACAGGGAGAAGGCGGCCATCTACAAGCCAAGAAGAGAGGCCTCAGAGGAAACCAACCCTGCCGACACCTTGACTTCAGACTTCTAGTCTCCAGAGTTCTGAGAAAATACATTTCTGTTGTTCAAGCCCCCCAGTCCGTGGTACTTATTGTGGCACATCTGGCAAACTAATAGGAAAGATTTCCAGGAGAAGGAGGAAGCCTATGCCTCTAATTCAAATGGAGGAACAGCTTTTGCCACCTTGTGCACATTAGCCATTCACTGATATAGAAAATCAAGAGCTCCCAGGATACTGCGTGCGTGTGTGTGTGCGCGCGCACGTGTGTCTGTGTGTGTGTAGGGGGGTGGGAGTTGAGACGGCTATCCAGGATGACTTCGTGTCTGCTGCATCAGCTGGGGAACACCCAGACACCCTGGAATCACAAGCTCTTGCACATTCACTGGACTCCTCTCAGAGCCAGACATGTCTGGGGAGGTCCCCGCAGCCAGGTTGTATCCCAGGAGAGACACTTAAAACGCACATACCTATCTGCTGTAAGTGATCAGACGTGGAATTTTCATCACTGAGCAGAAGTGTTTCAAATATATTAAAATCATTTCTCCTTGAAATAAAACAAACATTCTCATGTTTATCAGCACAGTCCTTCTTTATTAAAAAGAGGAGACATTTAAAATATGTACTTTTTATTACACAATTTTTACCTTTTCAGAAACAAACAAAAAAGCAAGTAAAAACTGGTAAGAAAGACTAGGAAAATAGTGTCTCATCAAATTTTTTTCCCGCAAATTATTCAAATCCTGCTCAGGTTATGAGGATAGAGGGTCAGTTCTAGAATCTCGGGATGTGAGAGCTGGAAAGGGTCTCAGAGATCTGGTTGGCCCTCCTCATTTGCCATTTAAGGGACCCAAACTCTGATGGGCAAAACACACCGCTGGCGGCCTGGCCCCAGTCTCCTGGTTGCAGCCACGCAGTCTTCTCTCAACCAGACCTTCACTCTGGGACCCTCCTTGGCTGTGGCGAGAGCCCTGAGTCCTCCCCAGCAGACAGCGGTGAGGACAGGAAGATTTTGCTGGAACGGTAGCCCATGGCTTCTCAACCTCAGCCCTACTGGCATTAGGGGCAGGGTAATTCTTTGTTGTGGGGCCGTCCTGTGTGTTACAGGAAGTTCAGCAACATCTCTGGTCTCTAGGTGTCAGCAGGACTCCTCCCCCAAGTTGTGACAACCAGTCTCCAGATATTGCCAAGCGGCCCCTGAGGGGACAAAACCACCTCCATTAAGAGCTGTTGCTCCAGAGCATAATAAACTACTAAGTTCCTAAGTTCCGGCAGGAAGAGGACTCCCTGAACCCAGAACGCAGGACAGCGCCTTTTCCCACATCACTGACCTCCCCACTGCGGGTGGCTGAGGCCCTCTCTTCCCAGCCTCATTCCTGTTAAGGTCCTATTTACCTGGGACACTGAAGGACTTCAGTCAAGCTTCACCTTCTTTCCCACGTTAACACCAAAACGCAGTCAGCTTTCCCAAGAAGAACATCTCAGAATGAGCTCTGCATTGACAGCGCTGCACCCCCAGTCCTTGCCCCTGCCCTTCCTGATGTGCCCAGAGCGCGGGCCCCTCGAACCACGTCCCTTAACGGCGCTACCCACAGGCAGGGCTGCTTCTCACTCAGCGCCATGGCCATGACCTCACGGGCCCCACAGACCACGAGCAGTCCTGGGTATCACCTTCAGAATCACTTGTGAAGATGCTCAGCCATGTGGACCAGAGGCAAAACCAGCCCTGAGATGCCTAAAGCTCTGTATGTAACTCTGAAATCAAGCTCAGCAACGGCAGGGGAAAAGCCCTGTTCTCAGAAAGTCATCACAAAGACACCAGCAAGGTAATTAACTGAACTGTCATCTGCAAATATTACTGATAAATACCAACAATAAGCCCCCACTGTAGACTATTTACTCCCAGTATTCCCGAAGCGACTAAGAGGATTATGCCTCGGACAAAGGCCTCAACCTACAAAACCACACGGATTATAGGTTTGCTCTTAATTTTATAAAGCCTTCCCACAACATCTGGTGGCATGACCATAACAGCCCAACTAATCCTACACGGCCCGACACCCCAGCCCTGGAGAGCATGCTGCCAAGTCTACGCGGCCCCAGCACACACAGTCCGGGAGGGGCTTCACGACGTTTGCCTAAATGAAGGTAAAGCTGGCCCCAGGCCCTTTGCTTGACCTTCTCAACTCTCTCCAAAGCTTCACCTGGCCCGCCCACTGCCCACACATTGGCTGTCTACCGGCCACCCACTCCAGATGACCCTTGGGTGCCCAGAGTCTGCCATGGCCAGACCACGACCCATCAGCTTCCCCACGGCCCCCCAAAATCCACCATCTCCTCCTTGATGCCTGTCACGGTGCCCGACGTCACCACCCTCTCCTCTAAGCAACTGTAAGCCTCGACTCTTACTCCGCTTCCACGTCTGCCCACCCCGCTGCCCCCAGCTGTCATCACAGCCTCACACTCTACCTCCAGGAGAGTTAGGTCTGGCATCACCTACCCCTTTCCTACAGCTACCAACCTAGTCAACCGCTCACTGCCCCAGCCAAACCCCTGGCCCCTAATCCACCACTCTGCTCCCTCCTGCCAGGTGTTACTCCAATCACCACTATTCCCCATGGCCAAGCCTTTGAAAGCTGCCAGTGTAGACAGAAAGCATCCCACCTTCCAGGCCTCACAGTCTGCACCTTCCTGGCTTCCTGACCTTCTCCTGTGCCATCCCCTTCCCTGTTCCCTCATCCCCCTTTTCCACCAGCTCCCTCTCCAAACTCATCTGTGTCCATTCCAAGTTTGCTCAAGCTACATTCCTACCCCTCCCACAGATGCCCTGTGAGGTGGGTTGGGAGGACATGGGTGTCAGAGTCAGACAGACCCCACCTCAGATTCTGCTCTGCTGCTTACCAGCTGTGTGACCCGTAACAGGTTACCTCATTGTTCTTTGGAGCCTCGGTTTCCTCATCTATAAAATGGGACAACAATTCCCCACTTCGTAGCATGCTGAGATCATTAAATAACAGAACATTTGATAAAGAAAGAGTAGTATCTGAGGCAAGGTAAACGTGGACAAGAGCTTACAGGTCACACTGAACAAGACAGGTAAAAGACAATGAAATGCACCCCCATCTAATGGGAGGGTGTCCTGCTGGGTCCCGAGTCGGGGGTGTGGGAGGCAGGCCCAGTGCAACACTGTTCCCCCAAAACCCAAGTGCTCAGAATGCTTGAGTTGTTTTGTGTTTTGCACATGGTTGCTTTTTCGTTTTTGGCTGGAGCCAGTACCATCTGTGAATTACACTGCAGAGGCCAGGTTTTCGATAATTTGAATAAGACCTCAGGGAGCCTGAACTAAACATATGTCCCACAAAAATATAAATTAATTTGTATGTTTTCATCTATTAATTGGGAAAAGGGGCTTTTTATCAATGTCTAGATTTTTAGGAACAGTCAGAGAAAGGTCTGGTTCTTTCCATCACACACACCACCTGGCAAGAAGACATCTTCCAACAGGTCAGCCTTCTCTAGACAGACATGAGGATGGTATAGCAGCATTAGAGAGAGCAAACACAATGGATGGTTTTTAAATAAAAGTACCAGCAAGCTCACTTCATTTTGCTTAAATGAAGGTAAAGCTGGCCCCATGCCCTTGGCTTGACCCTCTCAACTCTCTCCAGAGCTTCACCTGGCCCACCCACTGCCCACACATTGGCTGTCTACCGGCCATCCTCTCCAGATGACCCTTGGGTGCCTGGAGTCTGCTATGGCCCAGCCAGGACCCATCAGCTTCCCCACGACCCCCCAAATCCACCGTCTCCTCCTTCATGAGACAAGTGTGAGTGTGCTGGTCTCCTAGAGATGTCATAATAAGTTACCACAAACTTGGTGAATTAAAACAAAAGAAATATTAAGTCACAGGCCCGAAGTCTGAATCCAAGAAGCTGACAGAACCACACTCCCCTGAAGACTCCAGGGAATAACATCCTTCCTGGCCTCCTCCCAGGCCTGGTGGCTCCCAGCCATCCTCAGCATTCCTTGGCTTGTAGCCGCATCCCTCCAATCTTTACCTTCCTTATCACTCAGCACTCTTCCCCGTGTGTCCGTGTCCTCTCTTCTTACAGGGACACGAGTCACTGGATTTAGGGTCCACTCAAATCCAGTACGACCGCATCTTAACTACTTACACCTGCAAAAGACTTATTTCCAAATGAGATCACATTCTGAGCTTCCAGGTGGGCATGAATTTGGGGGGGATACTCCAACCCATTACAGTGATGACAGAGGAAAATCGAGGAATTTTCTAGAATCATTAGGGCAAAAAAGAACTTCAAATATAACCATGGAGGTTAAATACGTTTCTTCTCTGATACCAACCCCAGTGGACTGGTGGTGGCTTCCAGGAGCGACTCTCAGAGACGGAGCCTGAGCCTGCATCTGCACACAGGTGAGAGCTGCGGCCGATGAGGGCTGCCCACCCTGGGCATGGAACGTGGGGCTGGAGATGGACTCCACATCTCTGCGCTCCCTGGCCTGATGCAACATGCTCACTTTGCAGGCACAGAAGCCAAGCCTGTGAAATGTACAAGTTGCACCTCCACTTGGTAGAAGCATCAGGACTAGAACCCAGGTCACCTGACAACCACCACTTCCAACAGCTTCAATGAGACGGACAACTTTCCTGTGTCACAGACAAATTACCTACTACAGGCAGACACTAAAAATCAGCCAATGGTTTTCACTGCCAGAAATTGGTTTTGTCCACTTAGAAAACTTTCTAACCTAGATCAGTAAACTTCTTTCCTTCAGCACTGGCCACACACCTACCACAGTACTAGGAATGAGTCCTAGGAACACCTGGGCTAGTTATAAGAGACAACATAATGCAACATGGAGGGGCAGAGATAAAGATATGCCCACAGTATTATGGTTCCACTGAGGAGAGGGAGTCAGCCTGGCCTAGGCAGAGAGCATCATGGAAGACTTCTTGGAGGAGGTGACCCCGGTCAAAGACTAAAGGATAAACAGGAGTTATCCAGGGGCAGATAAGGATAAGGCCGTAACAGCATGAGCAAAAATCTCGATCACTTCTTGAACTATAGCTAGGGTTGCTAACGTGTTGTAAATTATGTGGTTTTATATTCCTTGGAGAAAGAGCCCCACAATGTATTCTTTCTACAAACTGGCACCTGAGGATTATGACTCTCTCCTGAATTGTCATCTTACCAGCGAAGCAGAATTATGTAACCTGCTGAGTTTCCATTTTTGCCTTGGCTGTCAGGGTACTCAACTGAAATAAATATATCAGCTTAAGGATTTGGAATATGTGCTTTTCCCCCCTCTCTCTACAGGGTTTGTCTATTTTAGATTTTCACTTTCACAGCCTTATTGTAACACGTCTTCTATGTCTTACAGTAATCTTTATTACAAGGAAGTGGGGTATAAATAATAATCGTGCTGATAAGGTACATATGCCATTGTCTGTGAACATGACCCTGGAAATCTAAAAGCTAGAAGAACCTCATCACCTCGAACCTAAGTTAGATTCCACACGGCTAACTTTTTTCAGAAGCCCAAATCCATCAAGTTCTGAGAGGAAAGGGGCTAATTAATTACTAACAAAGCCATCTGGGTCCTGAGGAGAGTGAAGCAAATTTCTCTTTGAATCACAAAGGCTGAGGCGGGGGAAAGAAAAAAAAAAAGAGTTGTTCAATGTTCTCTCTGGTCTCTTAAATTTAACTCACACAAGAGAGGTAGAAGAAAGCAAAGGAGAAAAAGAACAAGACAAGAACTACTTATATTACCAACGTGTAAAGACACCTCCATAAGGGCCATCCTCACAAACACTCACTTCCACTCACTGAGAGAATAAAAAACTGAAGGTTGAGACAAAGGTTTAATATCCATCCATCCACTGAAGACGTGATCCTCCTTTACTTTCTTCAGCTCTGCACCTCAACACCAAATGCCCTCACTGACAGCAAACAGCTCAGGAGATGCACACTGGAGAATGGGGGAGGGTGGAAAATTCCACTCTTTGCCCAGATGTAGGCGATCTAACAGTCTGGAGAAAATTAGCCAACCGAAAATTATTTTTTAATTGCTTCCTGTGCACATAGCACTTGCTAAGTGCCACTGGAGAGAAAACCTAAGGCATCGCCCCTGACACCAAGGAACTCATCATCTGGACTCAGAGACCCATGGCCTCCCATCAGGGTCATGTGGGGTCACTGGCACACACTGCACAACTCCGGGAGGTGCCACTGCACAAAGGCTACAACGTGAAGTTGCTGTTCTAAACCTGGCACTGCTGGGCTATAGGAACCTCAGCAAGTTACATAACCAGTCTCCTGAGGTGGTTATGAGAATTGAGAGAGATTAGACATGGAAGGTTAAATAAGAAAGTGTCTGACACATAATAAGTGCTCAATTAACATCAACTAGACAAATCGTTATCTAATTAGAGAGAAAGTCAACTGTATTAGTCTGCTTGGGCTGCCTTCACAAAATACCACTGCCTGGAAGGCTTAAACAACAGGAATTTATTTCTCACAGTTCTGGAGGCTCTAAGTCCAAGATCAACGTGCTGCCTGATTCAGTTCCTGGTAAGGACTCTCTTCCTGGCTTAACAGACGGCCACTATGCACTGTGTCTTCACATGGCCTTTCCCTGGTATGTGAGCATGGAGAGAGAGCTTGCTCTCTCTTCCTCTTCTTATAAAGCCACCAATCCTATCAGATGAGGACTGCAGCCTCATGACCTCATTTAACCTTAATTACCTCCTAAAAGCTCCAGAGTCACATTGGGGATATGAATTTAGGGAGGATACAATTCAGTCCACAGCACCAGCATAGGAGAAATGACCATCAGTATAATATTTATTGAGTACCTAGTATATTCCAGGAGTTGTACCATCATTATATCACTTGATCTTTAAGCAACCATGTAAGAAAGGCATTATTCTTCTCCTCGTCACAGATGAGGACACGAAACTCATTAACAGTAATTAACTTGCTGAAGGACACACATCTGGCAGATGGCAAAACAAAGATTCATACCCAGGTCTCTCTGATTCCAACCTCCAAGCTCCTAAAAACTCATCCGCACTGCTCCTTATTTCATTAGATAGCAGACTTTGTTATAAAGTTTATTATAAGCCGCACAGACTTTAAGTGCCAAGGGCCAGAGAGTGTAATAAGATCAGGGGTAGATCCCATTAAGGAGATGGGCTTTAAACTGAGTTCTTAGGAAAGAGCTTGGCTGGGCTGTACAGAAGGGAGAAAGAAAAGGAAGTCCAGGGAAAGACAACACAAGTAGTGGACCATGCACGGTGCGCTCTGTAGAGCAGGCAGGGGGCCCACCTGTCCCCAGCGGGGACAGAGAAGCAGAGAAGCAACGAGATGAAGACAGCTAAATGGGTGAAGACTCCAAAGGGGCTGTAAAGTCAGGGAGGAGATGAGAACTCACTTCCATGGGTGGCAGCAACTAACGAAGACACCTGAGCAGAGGACACAGTGGTGACAGTATTCAAACTACAGGGGACAGAGCTGGGAGATGGGAAAGGCTGTACCTGCCACTCAGGGATAAAGGGGGTGGGGCCACAAGCAAGGTGTCCTTCAGAGACCCAAGGAGAGGAGGAATCAAAGACAACAGCGGGTCTAGCACCAAGGGGACCAGGAGAATGGGGGTGCCAGTTACTCATTCAGCAGAACTTCTGGAGCCCCCTGTGTAAGGCGCTGGTGCTCCACTTGGAGAAGGAGAGAGATGGTGAACAAGTAACATGTAAGAGTTTAAATACACCTGCAGCAAAGTGCTCCCTAGAGGAAAAGTCCTCATGGAGCCCAGTGGGAGGGCTTAAGCAGGACCTCTAGGAAGAGGTGTCATGAAAGCTAGAACCTGATAGTTAAGAAGGTGTCAGGTTGGGGGAAGAGCACAGAAATTTAAAAATGAGATGCCCAAGAGGCTGACAGCAAAGCCTTTGATGGGGGAAGACGTGGTGAGACAGAATGGATCTCAGACATCAGGAAACACAGCTCCGCCGGTGGCTGGCTCACCAGTGCTAGCAGAGTACCGGTCCCGGATTGCTCTGTGATGCCAGGTGGCATCCACAAAGCGATCCCGGAAAAATCGGAGGATCCAAAGTCAGGTGATTCAGAAAGAGAAAGTCCTGGGAAACTGCACATCTGAAGCACTGGGGAAGGAACTAGGGCGACTCGGGAAACACCGTAATATGTCTTGCCATTAAGAAAGGAAACATTTGGGCTTCCCTGGTGGCGCAGTGGTTGAGAGTCCACCTGCCGATGCAGGGGACATGGGTTCATGTCCCGGTCCGGGAGGCTCCCACATGCCGCGGAGCGTCTGGGCCCGTGAGCCATGGCCGCTGAGCCTGCGCGTCCGGAGCCTGTGCTCCGCAAAGGGAGAGGCCACAGCGGTGAGAGGCCCGCGTACCGCAAAAAAAAAAAAGAAAGGAAACATTCATCCTGCGAGGCTCCAGTGGGCAGTTGCAGCTTGAGGGGCAGCTTACAGGAGCTCTGTTTGGGTTTTCAGGGCAATCTTTTTCGTCCCATCTGGGATGCTTTCCTGAAATGGGTTCGAAAGTAAAACACAGGAAAGTCAAAACACTTCTCTGTTACCACGCCCACCTCACCAGCATAAAAGCGTGTTCCTTCTCAGAGTGCTTAAAACAAAACCAAGAAAAGAACAATTATGAAGTCCCTAAATACGCCCAACCTTTCAGACTCGCAGCATTTCACACACACTGTAATTTTCTCCTTTCCCTTCCCAGCCGAGGACTCCCACAGTTCCCCAATCAAGACCCGAGATTCACGCCCAAGGATTTCCAGCTCCTTCTCAATGGGTGTGTTTAGGAGAATTACGCTCTTCATAACTCTTATTATTAAATTTTTTAATTTTTAATTTTTATACATTGGCAAACTACACAAGCAATCCAAATGATTGCATAAAAAAAACTTGTGAAGAAAAGGATGGAAAGCTGTTGAAACTGACCATGTGTTGGCTGGCGGGGGTGCTGGGATGGCTAGAGGCATTCGCTTGTTGAAGATGTATAGGAAGCCAAATTCGGTGTACAAAGGGCGGTCTGGAGGTGTCGATGCATGATATTAGTAAGCCCACCATGGAGGTAGCACAGAAATGATCCAGCTGGTCATGGCCACAGAGGGGACACTGCCCTTTGGCCCACCACCAAAGAGGGATGGATAAGGAATAAGAAGGGTCTTTCCAACCACCCAATTTTATAAAATTATGGCTTTTTTTTTCTGTTTTGTAAACCATAAAAAATTCTGCACTGGGAATGTTTTCAGCCATATGTTTCAATAGCACTACACACACACACACACACACACACATATATATATATATATATATATGGTATATGTTTGAAAAGTAAGGAAAACTGTTACTTTAAGAAAATGATAAAGCCCTGAAATCCACTAATATATTTTTCAATCAGGAGACTATGTTCAGGGATTTTCTCTAAGCTGCTTTTTTTTTTTAAAAAAAAAAAGAGGAACTCCCAACCCACAGAGCAGACAATTTGCTTTTTCTTCCAACTGACAAGCAGTATCATTCTGTATTAGATACTAGAGAATTCTTCTTATTGAATGTGCTTTTATTCTGGGGGTGGGGGGGGGAAGCCTAGTAGGAATAAAATACAAGGTACTGAAGAAAATAAAAACAGCACAAGGACGCACCAAAGTAACTGAATCCACTCGTATGACCCAAATCTCAGGCAACCCTTCTGAAGTCCTTGCTGTTCCCTGGTGATGCCATGAGAGGGGCTGTTACTTCCGTCCTCACATATGGGAGGGGAGACCCTCTCAGGAGGAGTCCAGATCCTCTCAAGAGCTCCTGCCCTTAGCACTTAGGAGGTAGTATCTCCAGAAAGTTCTCTTTCCAGATGCTAAGCTTAAGAGTGGGTCCAGCCCACCACAAGCCAGAGATGAAGAGGACTGGCATCTGTACAGGGAACTCTGTTTACTTACTTATGTCTGGTCTCCTGGGACCAGTTAAAGACGGCGAAAACTTTAGGAAAGAGAATCACCTTGAACCCAAGGAGCAGCCCGACTGCCCATGGCCAGTCCCAGACTGACCTCAGCTCTCGAGGACGGCCAGCGAGTCCTCCTTCTGGCAAAGCAGCCCGGGTTCAAGGGCACAACTGTTGCTCAGAAACAAAATGTTGTTCCACTGTGCAAACTGAAGACACTCGACAGAAGTGCCTTCGGATGCTTAGTAGAACTGAGGTCATGCACACACTGAGTCATCGGGAACAAAGTAGCCAATACATTAATAATTCTAAGGGGATGCAGCCAGGCCCTCCGTACCAAGAACCCATCTGACGTGACCATTTGGGGTTGTGCAAACTGAGTCTCGTGATTTCATGTCTCAGTGAAAAGGATTTTTCTGCTGACGAACACGGTACTCCAAACAAGAGTCGCTCCTTCCAAGTTCAAGGTTTAGACAGATCCTAAGAAATGTCAGGCAGGTACGGCACCTACTTAAACCAATTCAAGACGACTGCCAGGCAGCAAGGACCATCCTGTGGGTTCAACGCATCTAAGACCCTGCCATGGGCACAGGGGCACGTGAGTGGGCCCCGGAGACAGACGCCCGGTGCAGGAGACAGCCCAGGATGGGGCGGGGAGCACAGGAGGGCTTGGGGGAGGACTGATCCAGGCCCACAAACACCTCATAGTAGGCAGAGATGAGCCTGCAAAGTCTCTGCTCTAACAAGGTACCTTCTGAAGAGGATGAGATGAGTGACATGAGTTGAAAACAGGCTGACATCTTTAAGGGTTTCACGTGTAAAGTTAAAAAGTTAAGCCCACTTCCTGCTCCATCACCCCATACTACCTCCACCTACTAGAAACACCGAGAAAAGCCTTTCAGAAAATGCTTCCATTCAGAGAAAAGAGGGGAGGTGAGAGAAAGGAGGAAAAACAGAAGAGGAGCACATGGGCACTCATTACAATCCATTACTGATAAAGAAGAGAAAGTTCAAGTGCACGACCAACAAGCCACGGTCCCAGAAGAACGAATCCCAGCAGTTTGTGTCCCAGGCTGTCCGCTGGCAGCCTGTGGAGCAAATATGCCCGGAACCCTGTAAATTCCCCCCACTTGGTCGTCAAGACCCGTGGTCTCCTCATTCACCATCCAAACCCGAAGAGGAAAACAAACGGTTTGTCTCCTAACTTGGCTTCTTTTTCTTTAATGTGAATGAGGTCAGCTTTCGAATGTCCTCGAATAGGCAGCGTTAGGAGTGGGAGAAGCTCTAAGCTCTGGAGATGTGGGTTCCGGATCGGAATCCATCACCAGTCCCCGCTGTGGGTCTGCAAGCACCTCTCCAACCTCAGTTCCCTCCTCTGTGAAAGGACACAGTCCCGCTGTATGATTCCTAATTATGTTTGGCTAGGCTTTACTCTTCACATCATTAGTGTAAGCGGAAACTCACTGCTACTTCTTTTTGCTGCTGTGTTAGTTTCCCATGGCTGCTGTAAAAAGGTGCCACAAACTGGGTCCCTTAAAAATAACAGAAATTTGTTCTCTTGTAGTTCTGGCTTGAAGTCCAAAATCCAGGCATCAGCAGGGTTGGTTCTTTCTGGAAGTTCTGAAAGAAAATGTGGTCCATGCCTCTCTCCTAACTCCTGGTGTTGCCGGCAATCCTTGAGTTTCTTGACTTGTAGACACATCACTCCAACCTCTGCCTCTGTCTTCACCCGGCATCCTTCCCTGTGTTTGTATCTCTCCTCTTCTCATACGGACACCAGTTATAAGGGATTAAGGCCCACCCTAATCCTGTCTGTCCTCGTCTCAACTTGATTCCATCTGCAAAGACCCTATTTCCAAATAAGGTCACACTCACAGGTACCGAGGGTTAGGGATTCAACACGTCTTTCGGGGGGGACACAATTCAACGCATAATGCTTGCTTAGACAGGCAAATGAAGGGCACCATGAGAAATCCAAAAATGACACCGTGTGAAGAAGCTGCCATTTCTGAATAGGTGATCTGAAAACCTTCACGGCCGTCTCCGAGTGGCCGTCGATCAGCCACGGCCAGGCGACAGCCATAAGCAGGGCTCCTCACCAGACCCCATACCTCAGCACCGGGGCAAACAGATGGCTCAGACTGTGCACACCAAACACTCTGCACGGGGCAAAAAAAAAAAAAAGACCAACTGGGAGTACATTTCAGAAAACTCAACCGCTGCTAAGAAAATAACCATCTGGCCATAAATTACGCCTGCACAGGCAGCAGGCTTGTCCAGAGGGAGGCAGGACAGACGCAGTGATGGTGACAGAGGGGCAAAAATGAAGCGAGAGCCCAGAGGTGTGGCTTGTCCAGAGCAGGAAGTTGGGGAGAAAAGATGGGGATGAGCACAAGTGCCCGTCACCGCCTCCGACATCACTGGGAGTTTATGAAATGATTTTTTTTTTTTTCCCCCGATACGCGGGCCTCTCACTGTTGTGGCCTCTCCCGCTGCGGAGCACAGGCTCCGGATGCACAGGCTCAGCGGCCATGGCTCACGGGCCCAGCCGCTCCGCGGCATGTGGGATCTTCCCGGACCGGGGCACGAACCCGTGTCCCCTGCATCAGCAAGCGGACTCTCAACCACTGCGCCACCTGGGAAGCCCCCCAATACAGTTTTGATTTCGGCACGAGAAAGGGCTTGCAGATTACACACATCCCAGGTCTGCTGCTCGCACATGGGAAGGGTCTTCCACAGAGCTAGCACCGTGAGGGCAGGGCTTCTTCCCAACACTTCCTCAAGCCCTTTGGAAATCACATTTATGCACAGCACTGCTGTGTAAGCTGCCACATCCGGCTCCTGTGCTTTGGGCAGAAGTGTTCTTTCTAGGCACACCGAGTTGACACTGGTGATCTGACACAGATCAGAACCTGTGACTGGGGGTCACATCCTGTATGTCTAACAAAAGCATGGAGGAGGGAGGATAAACAGTCCCCCGGCGCAAGTGGTTTGGGAACCATGGATCTAGGCCAACTCGGCTTACAGATGAATTACAACACACTGAATAAACACAGTGGGACCACAAG
Source organism: Delphinapterus leucas (assembly GCF_059928025.1). Classification (NCBI taxonomy): domain Eukaryota; kingdom Metazoa; phylum Chordata; class Mammalia; order Artiodactyla; family Monodontidae; genus Delphinapterus; species Delphinapterus leucas. The sequence continues at coordinate 167,135,109 of NC_143130.1, forward strand.
AGAAGGATTACTGAATCGAATGGAGAAATCTCAGGTTCAGAGAGATGCAGGCACTTGCCTAGGTCACAGAGCTGGTCAGTTGACCCAGTTAGCTGTAGAACCCAGAGACCCTAAACATCTAGCTCAGTGCTCTGTGCACCATCCAAGCTTTCTACTAACCCTCTCTGTTCAACAGTTACCCTGTTCATCAACACATATAAAAGCCAAGCCGCAGGCACCCCTCCTTGCTCTCCCACAGCACCTTGTATGGAGGTCACACACCAAGTTGGGCATGAATTTCTTTATATGCTCATCTCCCCCACAAGACTGGAATCATCCTTGTTTTCCTGATGCCTAGCGCAAAGCCTGTTTGTAAGCACGAAATGCCCACTTGCTGAATGAATGAATGAGTTATCTGAAAGTTTCAGGCACCAAGACAGGAGTGGTAATGTATTAATATTATTTCAGAGAAACAACTCCCTCAATATAAACTGGTCTCTAAGGAAGAAGGAAAAACTTTTCAAATACGTTAAAGAACCAGAGATAATAATTGTAGAGTTAATCAAGACAAATACGTAAGTGGATCCTCCAACTACCCTCTGGTTCCATTTGTCACTGCTTCTGGGCATTCTGCATTCTCTACGCATAACACACGTATCAACAAACAGGTCCTATGCTCACCAGGAAAGATCTGGGTGGATTTCATCGATGGCTATAATACTAATGAGCAGGTAACTCAAAATAGTGCCTGTAAGACTTATTCAAAGTCTAAAATTCAAGGACATTCTGAGTAATTTATGAAACAAAAATGTGACAGGCTTGAGCATATTTTCAAAGGTCACAAACAAATGATGTTTTTTATAAAAAAAAATTTACTACATTCAGTAACTCAAAATAAGACACACGAAGGAAAATAAATCCCATGTAAATGGCACAAGTTCGTGTCCATTTCCAATTAATCAGAGTCTTGAGGAAGGAGTGAAGCAAGGAGATGGTGCAGAGGAAAGAGCAGCCGACCTGGACCCTGCGCCCAGATACATGAGTTTCTAGTAAGTCACTTGCACTGTTTGGACCTCAGATTCTTCTACAAACCCCCACCATCTTCTAGAATCCCAGTAAAGAGATCTCTATCAAAGAATTTAGGGAACGGAAAGAACAAAGAAAATCTGCTGTGCTTTAACAAAAGTGACAGACTCTTGGGTGTCATCCACAATTCAGCGATTTCCCAGGGCAGGGGTCAATTCTCCCGTATCGCCTGAACCCCCTCTTTAGCTACCAACTGTAAAACACTCCTTGGTCAGCACATTCGGTGCTAAGACTCTTTCCCTTTTGTTAATTCTTGACAAAAGGGTGGCGGCTCTTGGCCACTGAAGGTAGACAGAGGCCGTTATCTGGGCAAGCCCACAGTCTTACAGTGGACTGGAAAAAAAATTGGAAGCAGTGTTCTTCCTAATTAAAGAAAGCTACTCATACAGGGTATACAAACCTTATTAACAGTAAATATTCGAGTGTTGAAAAAACCTAAACCTCAGTTTATCTTAAAACACTTGAATTGGTGGCTTATGGCTTGTCCATTGTCTTACAAGGTATTTCAAGAATACCTACCATTGGGGCTTCCCTGGTGGCGCAGTGGTTGAGAGTCCGCCTGCCGATGCAGGGGACGCGGGTTCGTGCCCCGGTCCGGGAGGATCCCACATGCCGCGGAGCGGCTGGGCCTGTGAGCCATGGCTGCTGAACCTGCGCGTCCGGAGCCTGTGCTCCACAACAGGAGAAGCCACAACAGTGAAAGGCCCGCGTACCACAAAAAAAAAAAAAAAGAAGAACTAGACAAAATATTTTGAAATGGAAAAAAAAAAAAAGATTATCCACCATATACCAGGCACTCCCTGATTCCAGGGGGTGCAAAAGTAGATTCCATGTGGTCCCTGCCCTCAGCCTCAGTGTGGGGAGAGGAGTGAAGCGAGAACACCACAGGGACAGATACTAAGGGGATAATTACACTGCAAAATAAGTGCTGAAAAATAATGGGCAAAGTGGGGAACAAAAACTAAAATGGGCAGGGATGGCTTGGAGAAGGTTTGGAGGGGTGCAGGTCAGCTGGGTCTTCCAAGGTGAGAATGCAGCGTCCAGAAGAGAAAAGAGGAGGAACAATCCAGGCAGAGGGAACAGTGTACGCAAGTCAAAGTCTCAAAGTTGGCATTAGAGCACACGGCCTTCTGCAGGAACAGAGCCCAGAGATTCAGCAGAAGGACTGGAGTATCAGAATAATGACAGGAGAAGAGGATGAAACGGGAAGACAGCTTCCTTTAAATGATGAGGGGAAAAAAAGGAAGAGGAAGGAGCATAGATTAAAAAGAGATTGAAGAGATTTGAAGAGATACAGGTATCCCCTGCTTTTCGAAAGTTTGCTTTATGCCACTTCCCTTTTACAAAAGACCTATTTTAGTACTTGTTTCACTAACAGAAAGAAATCCAAAGCTCTTTGCTTTTACGAAAAAAGGCAAAAAGCGAAAAGAGCGTTCATTTTTTTGCAGCAAATACCCCAGCAGCAAGGGGGGGGGGGCCCACCAAGCTCCTTCCCCAGGAACCACACCCAGCATCTCAGCATCAAACCGCCACAGCTCTGAACTGTGTCTGTGTCTGTGCTTTACCCTAATTTACTTTGTGCATCCGTTAGCAAGATGTGTCCTACGAAAGGTTTCATTGGAACGCTCTATTTTCAGACAGTGGGGGGAAACCCTGTACGTCAACCAAATGTCACATGTGGACCTACTTTGGATTCTAATTTGAAAAAAACCACTGCTAATTTTTTTTTTTTTTAAACAGGCAATCAGATAAATTCTAAAACGGACTGGATTTTAGACATAGTAAAGAATCATGGTTCATTTGGTTTAGGAGTGATAATGGTTTCGTGGTGCGGGGCGGGTGTCTGTGTGTGTTTCAGAGTTCTTATGTATTAAAGATACATTCTGAAATATCTGTAGATACAACAATACACTGCCTGGGATTTGCTTTAAACAATGGAGGGGTGGGGGTGGCGTGAGAAGGGTCAAGGGGAGGTCGGATGAAACAAGATAGGTCACATGTTAATGACACATATGGTTTGTGGACTCCCATGACGGTTACATGGTACACTGAAGTCCATTATACTACAGTATTAACATCTTCCAGAATACAAAGTATAAGGAAGGCAGACTTTACAAGTCCAGCTGAAGAGTTTGATCTTGGTCCTCTAAGCGCTGCTTCTGAAAATTTCAGTGTAAAAAAGAAGCATTTGGGGAGTGTGCTTAAATGCAGATGCCCAGGCGGCACCACCAGAAATTCTCAGGAGGTCTGGGCTAAGGCTCAGGAATCTGCATTTCTAATAAACACTCTAGATCATTCTAGGTTGGTGGTCAGAGCCACACTCTGAGATCAACCACTCCAGGTAACAGGAGCCACTATAGGGCTGTGAATTAAATAAGCCCTCTGGCAGCCCTGTTTCGACAGACTTGAGGGGACACAGTAAAGTACCACCCAGCAAACAAGGAAGATAAGCAGTTGTAGGGTTAGAGAGGAAGGGACGGCCAGAGAGACTTGAAGGAGGCAGAATCAAGAGACATTTGTAACTGACTGGGTATGGAGTTGAAAAAGAGGGAAGCACCAGGGATGACCCCAAAGTGTCCGCAAGGACCCCGTCATATACCTCTGGGTCCCCCACAGCATCTAGCGCAATGCCCTCCACATTCCAAGGGCTCAAGGTAGTTGAATGAACAAAGGAATCAAAGAAATCACCAATTGGACCCTGTTTCCCATAGAACTAAAGGGTTAATATTACTGTGTTTACCTACAATGCCAAAGGGGGAAAGATGTTACCGCCTGAAACCAGAAGAGGGAAAGATCCACCCGGACACCAAAAAATGATTAAATCCACAGGGCAGTGCCGAGTGGGTGGGTCGCTCATTTCATTCCTCTATAAACTCTAGGAATTCCAGAATGGTCAGGTCATTCATAGGAAGTGGTGGCACCAACAAATAAAAGCAGTGATCAGTGAAAACAGAATTCATTAAATAAAAATAAGAGCAAAACACTTAAAATGAAAAATAAGTTGCAGAGTGTTTGTTGTTTATAAATCTGGCCCAAGTTAGTTAAATCCATTGAAAATCAGTCAGAGCTGGCCATGGTCTTTTTCTCCAGAAATCTCTGGGCAGCAGGAAGTTCTGCAGCAGAGGACAGGGCTGCTGCCAGAACCTTGAAGACATAAGCAAGAATCACTTGCCTCCAGCTTTGCATCTTTGTATGTGCCCTGGGTTTGCTCAGAAATGTCTAAGGGCTCTCCCCTGCTTTAGGAGCAAAGTCTAGACTCCTTGGCGTGGCACTCAAGACCCCCAAAGTCCAGCTCAACTGACCTTTCCAAATCTATTTCCCTCTCTATCCCACAGGAGCCCTCTGCTTCAGGCAAAAGCAAAAGCCCCAGATCTTGGTTCAACACCTGGCTGGGTCACTTCACTGGCAAGCCAATGAATTTCTTTGAGCCTCAGTTTTCCCACTTATAAATAGAACATAGTATCTACTTTTACAGTTGTTGAAAAGCTACAAGATCATGGATGCAAATGCCTCACACAATTACAAACAGCCCCCAACAAGACCTGTGAAAATGTCAGTTCCCGGCTTCAGATCCAGTCTTCCCCAAATGCATTCCCACCCCCGTGTCCAACCTAACCCTAATGACTCCAGTGACCTCCTATCTCCCTGTTACCAGCCCCAGTCCTGGCCACCCAGCTAATGAAATTCCATCTCCTCTCTGGGATTTCTCCCATGGCTCTGCTAACCCTCAGGGATCATTTTCTCCTTTGGATTCCCAAACCATGTAATTCTGGCCATTGGACAATCAATCCCTTGGCAATTAGCAAATGATACTTTCCTGGTCTCTTTTTATCTTTGCCCAGTCTACTCCACCAGAGTTTCATAATCTCTTTGTATCTCCAGTCCCTGGCATGAAGTAATTACATTTTTTCCCCCATTTTGAACATCTCAATGTGATGACAGGGGCTGGTAGACAATGGTTATTATTATTAGCAAGAACCATTACCCAATCTCTTGTTCTTGAAAATCAGGACAACTTGTGTTGGATAGATGACATTTACTCCTGTCTGGAACAGGGGGCTAGAGTTCATCATTTTTGGTAATCAATCAACCCTGTGATTACAGGCAATTTGAGGGCAGCTGGCAGGAAAAAGTAGCCACCAAAGAAAAACTTTGCTAGTTTGAGAACCACCAGCCCCAAATCTACAGAAATGAAACGCAAGAAAGATGAAGTCATCACAGAGACCATTAATGAAGGGAGGCTCAAGACAGTCCCCGAATTCTCGGTGTGAAAATCTCCATTATCTGTTGGAGACACGCTGAGGGGACACAAAGGGAAGCGGAAATCACAAAATACTTCAGAGTTATTTATTATTTTTCTTTGCATTATTAAAATGTTTCCAAAGACCAAAGGCTTTCCAGACAAGTTTTTGTTGCAGGCATGTTTCAAGCCCAAGCCCAGTCCCTACCCCAGATGAAGCGATGGTCCCAGCAGCTGCCTTGATCCGGGGGACCCTGCCCATGTTGTGACCAGGGCTGAACATCTGATTCAGGGAGGACAAGTCTGTGACTCTGAAACGATGACAAGGACACTGCACAGAGACGACAGGCACTGGGGCTATCACATCGCAAGGGTTGGCGTCAACACACCACCTCATCAAGCCAGTGGTGTGAGGAAGCGGAAATCAAGAGCCACACGGGGGAAGCCAGGCTACTAAGAGGAGACTGGAACGGATCCCCAGAGAAAGGCAGGGATGAGCATCCGTGTGGCCACAGAGGGACAGAGGGAGCAGTTCCAATCGCCATGGACCCCAGATGTGCTTTACCGCTTGTCACCACTGGTCCATGGGACTATTATGTTCTTGGGAGGACTACTCTTCTACTTAAGGCAACTTGAGTGACTTTGTTTTCCTTGCAACCAAATGCACCCTGACGAGGACATTCTACTTAAATGAAACTAAATAAATTCCACCAGGAGATCCCTCTTAGAATCTATTTCAACTGACAGCAACTACTTTTGTCTGATTTATTACCTGGGTAAGCCCTTCCTCCTGGAAGCGGGAGGGGCAGCGATCTCTTTTAAAGCAGGACTGATTTTACACTAGCAGGGCCAGCGTGTGCAGCCCTACAAATACAGAGCCCTACAGGATACATCGAAACTAGTTTGGTCAGCTTATCCATTCCCGGAAAGCAGGGGAGCCACCACATCAGCAACTCCGTTGCTAAGGCAACTGCTTACTTACCATATCAAATGCAAACTCGTTGCTATGGAGACACATATACAAGAAAAATTCCTCTCTCCAGCCAGAGACCAGATGGCAGGGAACTCGCCAAAGCCATGGGTTAGGGGGCTCTACTAAATGGGATGTTTAGTGGAGTACATTTTTCTCATCATATCAGAGATGCCACTGGCCCTGAACACATTTAGAAGTTATACCCCCGTTACAAGGAGCAAAAATTATTCTCTTCTGCCTACAAAACTACAGGCAGTAACTACCATAACTACAAGTAAGTTATTTTTGAAATAATTCGGAGTTTCTCCCTCTAAATATAAACCGCTTTTGTTTTTATTCGCCATGTTGAATATACCCCAAAATGAATTTTCTTGTCAAACACTAATGGAAATACAATTTCCTACAGAACTAAAATAGAGGTCTGATTTCAGCTCCTCTCTGATGGAGAGGTAATCCAGAAATCCTCTTTAGTTTCCACCAAATAAACGCTAATGCGTCCCGGATTTGCAACTCTACTCCGACTTCTCTAGTGAGCTTGAAACTCACATATCAAACTTCCAACTTGATAGCCCCACCTAGATGCTCAAAAGTTATCTCAAATTTAACATGGCCAAAACAGTATTTTTTGCTCTAACCCCCATCTCACTTCCCAACCCACGTTTGCACATACACCTTCATCTGCAAATCCCAATCCTGGTCTAAGCCAGCATCATTTCCATCATCTCTAACCTGTACCACAGGAACAAGCCCCAAACAGATGTTCCCCCTCCAGTCCCTTTAAACACCTCATTCTCCCCTCACTGACATACTTCCTACAGGCCTTCTTTCTGTTGCTTGTACATTTCAAGCCACTGCCACCTCAGGGCCTTTGCACATGCTGTTCTCTCTGTCCCAAGTTTTTGCTTGGCTGCATCCCTCTTGCCATTCAAGGCGTGGCCCAGTCAGCTCCCCCAGGAAGCCTGCCTCTCTCCTCCCCACCCCTCTCTGGTACATTGTCCCATTTTACTGTCTTCATTGCATGTATCATCATCTAATACAGTACCTATGTGTCCATGTATGGAGCTACTGTTTAACACGTGCCTCCTTGTCACCCTCCCTGTCCCCACCCCATGGATGGTCCAGGAGAAATGTGAGGGACCATCACAGGTCACCACTGTATCCCCAGCATCCAGAACAGCGCCTGGCCCTCCACAAACACATGTGGCACAGATGGACCACTGCTGAAAATACTTCTACGATGAAGCAGAAGTACTTCCACTTCTTCTCTAAGTGAGGAGCCTATTTTTTACTTTGCAAAGTAAGGCTTCCGGAGGGTCTCAGAACTGTGGCTGCGAAGGCAGGCTCTCACTTTACATGACTGCATCTAGGGAAGATTCTAGAAGGAACTCAGCATTCCGTGAAGTATTCCGGGAGTACTTAGCATGACTCTGCACCCCAGCTCTGTGCCACACTGCCTGTCCTCTGGTGCCAGGAGACTGGATTTTCTTCTCCTTCCACGACGGCCATGATTGGAGTCAGTGCTCACCTGACTTGGCCTTTTCTTCTAAAAACAAAGTACGTATGTACAAGTGTTCTGCTAGCTGACTGTTTTCTATCTAATGACATCAGTTAAATCATTTATGGGTCCTGTCCCTCAAGGATGACAGCCACCACTTTCTATGAGGCCCTTCACAGAGCTCCAATAAGTGGAAGGCAACACTGACCTTGACCTCGCTGGGCCCAGAGGGGACCCCGCACAAGCCCTGTGGGGACAAAAGGGAGGGTAATTGGAGAGCCCGTTCCCATGAGAAGCAGCACAGTCCCTCTGCCAGTATTTACTGGTCTCCTGCTGAGTTCACAAGCAAAGGTACTCAAACAGCACGCGTGCACACACACACAGACACATACACACACACGTAAATCAAAGACTTCATTCTCTTCTTGGAACTGTCAGTGACCTCGCACAGCAAACCATCAAGTTATTATTAAAAGGACTACTTCACGTTCCTCCCTATCTTCAACCATATATTTCCCTTGCTTTTCTTCTTATCACACCTGCCACAGACTACATCTTCACCTCTATCAAGCTATTGCTTTTGAAGATATTAAATGCAATTTAACCAGAATATCTGGAAGCAAAATGCTGATTAACTGGAATATTTGAAAAACGGGTCATCATCTCTGCTTTAAGTTACAAGAGCAATTTAAATTTCCCCCTTTAGCATCCTAGCTCCCCACCAATTCTTCATACTCATTTACATAACCTCTCCGACCACCCATTTCTCTCTTTCCTTTTCTCTGATACTGTTCTAACACATCCCTTGGGTCCAGCAACATGCATCCCCTAGACCGCCTAGACTTCTGTGACAGAAAATCTCAGGCTTGCTTAGTAAGAGAACCAGCATTTTATTTGCGATTGCAATGGGCTCAGCTAAAAGACTACATTCCCCAGCCTTCTTTGCTGCCAAGAGGGGTCATGTGGCCAGGTGCTAGCCAATAAGATGAAAGCAGAGTGCGGAGTGGGGGGGGGGGGCTGTTTCTGGAAAAGCTCCTTAAAATTGGTAACTCAATGGAACCCCTTTTTGTCCTTCCCTGCATACCCCTTTCTGCTTCCTAAAATGAGAACAAGCTAGCAGATGCCATCTTGGACCATAAGAAGACTTTGAGAATGGAAACCAGCAGTGTATTAAACACAGTAGAGCAGAAAGATAAACGGAATGTTGATCTCTGTCCAATACCTCAAGACTTACTTTATGTGACAAAGCAATGCACTTCTAGCTTAATTCACTGTTATTTGGAGTTTCTATTTATAATAGAAACAGTCAAACCTCATCCTAACTACTCTATTCTTGGAGGTCTCATGTTCATTCATGCTTCGTTAACAATTTATTCAAGTGCCCCCCGCCCCGCCCCCCCTAAGGAATATTCAAAACTTGTCCGTTACTGTCTTTTATCTCAGCTCCAAGTGCCCCTCGTTGGGGAGGGGAAGCCTCCTTGACTGACCTCAATGACACCAATCACTTACTGATCTGGTACACTTCTCATACCTGTGACGGTTTACTCTTCTTTATTTATATTTTTATGATGTCTCCTATTTCACTGGAATGTAAACTCCTAAAAGGCAAGAACCAAATCTCATTTTCAATTTTAACCTTTGATATCACCAAACAATTCTATTGAATAAAGTAACTAATAAGCAGAAGGTGCTCGAAGCCCCTGAAATTATAGGCAATGAGATGCTGATGTCCTACTAACAGGGAGGCATTCCACAGAAGCGGCGGGATGCAATTCCTACTGTCTGAAAACTTTAAGCCAGTGTTGAAGCAAATGTAGCCAAGATAAATTCTTACAGGGCTGGTTGGATGTATTCATTGAGAGAAGCAGCAAAAAAGTTAAAAGCGACAAGGGTGGAGAACAAGAATTAAACATTTTAAGGGGTCCACGAATCCCATATCTGCAAACAAAAGACCAGCCTAACAAACACAGTGTCATCGAAATGAACATTACATTAGCTTTTAAATATACCATCATCTGTTTCAAGTGCAAAAATGTCCACTGGGAAGGAGACAGAATTTTCTAAAAAATCTACAATCTGCCATCATATTGCTAAAGCTTAAGAGCATTAAGATGGCCAAGGGCTCCATGAGAGGATACCGATTAATCCCAACAACCCATCACTATTTGTGAAAGAAGCGAAACACATGACTTTCAAATAGGAGATCGGTGTGCCAACTTCCTATATTATTTAGCACAGAGAATTATCCTGCAGCTAAAGTGATTTCAAAGGGAAATCCTAGAGCCTCTTCAGCTCAACAGGGGAGGTTCTGAGAATAATTTCTTGCTGGTTGCATATACAGCCAGTACATCAATGAAGAAGCATCTCATAGACCTACCTAGGGACTACCAAGCCCTACTTTGCAAAATGATACTGGACAGATACATTAATGGGGCCCTGTGATCCCAAAGAACCAAGCTTTCCAGAACACGTGTATAGACCCTCATCAAGGTCAACAGCAGGGGAGTCACTGTGGGGACTAGAAAAGCAGGGTATCCTTGAAATGGAAGGGCCAGAAAAGCAATGATGTGAGAAACCAGAAACAGATAAGTAAAAGGGGAAGAGAGAGCTGAAAGAAGGGCTTCTGCTGGTGAATTCCGTTAGCTAGAAGGAATTTCTGCAGGTGGGGCTCACTGGACCACGAAGTCTTTCTAGGCCATGGCCACATACATTCAATCTTGCACCCTTTTAGCACTTCGTATAGTTAAGTATAGTACGTACTGAGCACAACAGGTGCTTTAAAAAGTTTGTCGAATGAATGAATGAGCAATGAACAGCTGGAAAGAGCAAGACAACAGAAATGTCCCCCCAGCCAAAGCATCTATGCCTGGAAGAATCAAGACAGAGCAGTGCCTGGAAGGAACAAATGGGCAAGATTGGTGGGGCAGCGTGGCCGAAGGCAGTACATAGATTTTTTGGCCTCACTGAGGATGCTGGTATGAAGTGCTTCCTATTCCAGGGCCTCTGACATGGGGGTATGTTTATTTCAGGGCCCCCAGAGACGGCCTGAAAGGCTGGTAATGTCTCAGCCTTCCAAGGCTACACAGCCTATAGCATAGACAATAGAAAGCAGCCTGGCAGGGAGTGGGCGCCGGTGAGAAAGAGGCTGTGTTCCTACTGCTGTCCAGGGCAGCGCCAGCACAGGGACAAACAGGACTGTCACTTGCCCCAGAGGCCACGGAAGAATCTTATACACTTCATCTCATTTTTGCATGTCCTACCATCCAACATTACCCTGATTTTTAGTAATTTACTCATCAGGACAGAACTGCACAGTTTTTCAAAGAGCATCATTTATCCCCACCCCCCAAAAAATAATAACAGTAGTAGTTAAGGGCTTTCTTCTTCCTAAAATGACCATCACAGGTATGGGGGCTATTTCATGGGAAAAGGAAATGCTGTGGTTGCACCCCCAAGAGGAGGAAATGAGAGCAACTGTGATATGGGGGTGTTGCCATATAAGAGGTGCTCCATTTTCAAAACTGCCTTTGAAAAAGAATTTCATCCACCAGGATGGAAAAGCGAACATCAAGGGGGCTGGGAATTAGAGGGAGAACTTGTATAAACAGTGTCTATGCAGGGAGAAGGGGCTTTGAACTTGGGCCAGACCTCAGTGGAGGGGACCTGGGAGGCAGGGGGCCTGGGAAGAGCCTGGAAACAGGGAGCTGGAGGGCCATGATAGGCTTCGTGCAAACGCCGACACCCTTCCAGTTGCTTGACAAGGACAGAGCTTGGCCCCATCCTGACAGCAAAAAAATATTCTCTATATTTACCTTTCTCTATCCTGTACCCTCAGAGTAAATTCTGAGTTTATCTGGGTTATTTTAATTCCCCTATAACTCATGATCATAGGCTACTTTGAGGAAGTACATAGAGATCATCTACAGCAGCGTCTACACTGAGAAAGTGTGCTCAGGCACCAGAGTTAATTTCAGCACATGCCCTTTAGATTTGCAGGGAATTCCTATTGTGCTACTTACTAGCTGCGTGACCTCCAGCAAGTTGCTTAACCACTCTGAGCTTAACTCATCATCTATTTTAAGAATGAAACTAGGGCCTACCTCATAGGGTTGTAGTGAGAAAGAAATGATATATTGGGAAAGCACAAAGAAAGTGTTCCATAGTAAGTCCACTATTGTTATTATAAAACACCAGTGGTTCTGCACCTTTCCAGGGTCAGAGGTCCCATTAAGAACCTAAAAACTGATCAAACAAAATCTTGAGATCCTCTAGGAAAATGCATAGTCACGTTACATGTTATCAATAATTTCAGGCTGTCTGCAAAGCCTCTCAGATTCACAGAGCCCAAATTAAGAAGCTTCAGGTAACAATAAACTCTTGCTTCTATAGCTGAGAAAACTGAGGCCCAAGACAGCCATGTATCTCCAGCATCAAAACTAGAACCAGGTATCTTGGCTTCCAATCCAGGCCTCTTTCAACCAAGACAAGCTGCTTATATTTACAAGCTAAAACTGTACTTCAAGCACTCGGCCCTGGATATAATAAACATATTTCTGTACACTGTTTCCTTTATAAACCCTGTTATGACAACAATGTGTTTTGTTAAAGTGTCAAGAGGGGAAGTAAAGAAAAAGCAGAGGAACAGCAAACACACACCCCTGAGCCATTATAATCCAGTTTATAGAAAAATAAAAAGTACACTTTACTTCTCATTTACAAATACTCGGAGAGGTTAGTACATGCTAATCTTATGGTTCCAACTAAGAACTGTATTTAGGAAATAACAAAACTTAATCCCAGACTTTGGACCTCAATCTTGATTGATGTGGGCAAAGGGCATCCATAGATGAAACCGTAAGATGAAAGGCTTACGGGGACTTTGCAGAGGAAGCAGCCAACTCTACATGAACCCACAACACAAGCGCAGCATCCCCAGGAGTGGGTCAACCAGCCTTCCTGATGTGAGGAGGCACGAGACTCATCTATAAAGTATTCCTGAGGGAAAACAAGCCGGAATGTGATCTAGCCTTTTAGCACTTACTTCCATTTCACAGAATATATGTACGAGGGGACAGAGGAACAAGCTTAATGAAACCCCAATGAAGCAGACATATTACGTGGAGGGGTCTATTTGACAAGGAAGGGGCAGGGGTCTGCCGTGGATGGAAACAGGCTGAAGAAACAAAGCCATATGCAATGTGTAAACAATGTTTGGATCCTTATTCAAACAAACATTTTGTAAGCCAGCCAGGATATCTGAACACAGATCTGCCTTTAGGTGATACCAAAGAACTGTTCACTTTATCAGAGGTAACACTGGCATTGTGGTTATGGAAACCGTTCTTACGCACACTAAAATGTTGGGATAAAATGACATGAGGGCTAGGATTTGCTTCAAAATACTTAAGCAACAGCAAAAAAGAAAAGAAAAGAAAAAATGAACGAAGTAAGAGAGGCAAGCCCGTGTTAACTACTAGATCTGGTGTGGGCAGTGATGGTGGTTATACAGAGTCACTGTAGTACTGTGTGCAGTCACTACCACAGTGACTGATTCTCTCTACTGTATATGCTTGAAATTTTCCATGACTGGAATAAAAACAAAAACAAAACAAACAAACAAAAAAACCGCTATCTTTCAAAGTCCTATTAGAGATAAAACAGGAAGAAAAAAAAAAAAAAAAACCTCTATTCTCACCTAACTTACCCATTCATGAGAATATGTCCTTGACGAAATCTCAGCACTGGAAAGAACCCAAAAGGGGATCTAGTTCAGGGATTCCCAAATCTGGCTGTAAGTCAGAAATACCTATGAAGCTTATCAGAATTTCAGTTTTCCCCAGCCCACCTCAAACCCACTGAATCAGAGTCTCCAGGAAGGGGCCGAGAAGTGGCGGTTGTGTGTAAGTGCCGCAGGTGATTCTGGTGCCACCCAGGTTGCTCCCTCTCCAGCACCCCAGCCAAGCAGCTGTGCAGCAGGGGACTGTCCCAAGCCCCCAGAGACAAGGATCACACCACATTCTGCATTCTCATGCTTATGCCACGTTTAAAACCGTGTCCCACACTTTTAAAAAGAAAACAAAAAGCGGAATGGCTAACTCTGCAAACACAGCTCGCAAGGCTTCCATCCTCCCCTTCCCCTGGCATCTTTCTCACCAACATTTGGGCACATTTAGTCACTGTGTTGCAGCAGAACCTCAGCACGGGAGCTACAGCCAAGTAAAATCCTCTGGGAAAACATGAGCTTACCTGAGAGCCCAAGGAGCTTCCCCTGGGCAGAGTGTGAGGGAAATGCCTTTGCCTTACTCAGCTGGCCACCGGAGAAAACCACAAATTAAGGGGTCGAGACCAGTGCCTGAGGGTACCCGGGAGTCTGCCCCTCTCAGGGCAGAGAGCAGCTGGCCCCAGGGTTATCCGAGGAAAGAGGAGTAAAATGGGGAGTTCACACACCTTGCTTTGTTCTCACAGCATCACAAACCCCGGGAACAAACTCCCAGCCACAAAAGTGACTGGCATCTGATCAGAAGCATGTTAACACAGGTCGGTACGCCCAGGAAGCCAGAACTCAACATTTCACAAGATAAACAAACTCAAGCCCTTAAAACCATTCCCTTTCTACAGGCGCTATCTGCAGAATGACAACCATCACCCCAGGAAAACACAACTCCCAGAGCGGGGCAGGGGGGTGCAAGGGAGTGATGGCGCTCCTGCCAGGGTGCCATCCAACGCCCGCCTGTCACTCCCCAGGCTGATGAACAATACTCCCGAGTCTCTCTGCATACTTTGGAGCTGGTCTTGTTTAACATTTCAGAGTGTGCATTTGCTAAATTACTATTATGTGCCCCGGCGTGATGACAAACACGCCGACCCAGGCATGTGGTAACTTGCAGAATCATTTCACACCAACTTAAAGCCTTGATCATTGCTTCATCAGGGACGTGCTGCTCTGGCGGACCTGACAGCCCTTTCTTCTCTACCTTCTAACCCTGGAATTGCTTCCCAAGATTTTCCCTTTCTTGAGGACCCACCCATATGGAAGTTTTTAAGACCACAGACTTGGTTCTTTACAGAGGAGCGACGAATTTTCTCTAAGTTCAAGGAATGATCTTAAAACACTCAGCAGAGCCAAGTCCGGAGGTCGGTCTTAGGATGCCCATGCTCGGATGCGGAGGGGAGGAGAGCAAGTGATGGACACCTGGGGACAACAGCAGTGCCCCGCGATTGTTACAGTTACATAAAAATAAGTACGTAACTGGGAAGGCAGGGCCCAGAGCACTCAGGAGTGTTCACACTTGCACGCTGGATCCAGGCACCACCTGCACCCACGATCAGCGGCAAAGCTCCGCAGTCTCAACATCTTTCCTCTTCCTGGGCAACACCCCCCTCAAACCCCGCATGCCCACACTCCATCTTTTTTTTCTTTTTTTGCGGTACGTGGGCCTCTCACCGCTGCGGCCTCTCCCGCTGCGGAGCACAGGCTCCGGACGCGCAGGCCCAGCGGCCATGGCTCACGGGCCCAGCCGCTCCGCGGCATGTGGGATCTTCCCGGACCGGGGCACAAACCCGCGTCCCCTGCATCGGCAGGCGGACTCTCAACCACTGCGCCACCAGGGAAGCCCCCACGCTCCATCTTAACATAAACTCTGGGTGAACAGCACCTGCAGACAAACGTGTCCAGTGGCAGCAAGGAAAAATAGGGCTTCACCACTGCCACAGTCGTAGTCTTCCAGGCCAAGGACAAGTAGAATCTTCTCAGGCTCCAGATTCAACTGGAAGCACATACCTGTTCCTGGAAAGAAAGAAATGAAAGGCCCCAACCCTGCCCAGCTGCTGGCCCACTCCAGAGGGGGCCTGAGACCGAACCTGAACTTTAAAAAGGATGGAAAGCAGACCGCCAGCTCCACACCACAGCACCACTAACACGGAAACCAAAACCGTGAGAATAGGGCAACACGAAAACTTTGTGGAGAGTACGTTTTCTGGCAAGTTATTTTAACTGTGGCTACGTTACTTTTCAGAACCCCAAGCTAGGTCACAATTTTGATTTCCAGCTCTAACAGTCAATCCTATTTCTACCGTACCTATTGTGTTCCTTACAAGAAAAATAAAGCAAATTATTAAAACTGTCTTCCTTTAGTGAACCACGAAGCTGGAGCTTTAAAGGCTTGAAAGTCAAAATTCCACCTTCTGAAAGTCAGTCTTACCCTCAGCCCACCTTCCATACTCAGAGGGAGTTTCAAAGTTGCCAAACACTTTGTAGACACCCGATTTCAAGAGAGTCACCTGGGCAATTCGTGTCTTTGGTCTTGGAGTATAGAAGGATGCTCAAATCACCCCCCCGCAATGTCCACCACTGTCCATTTATTCCAGAATCCTGGACCAGCTGCCTTTCTCCAAATTAATATTCAGAACGAAAATAGATGCCATTTTTTTCTAGCCCTCAGTGGCAACTTTCCTCAAATACACACACACACACACACACACAGACACACACACACAGACACACACACACACACAGACATCTATATATATGTATGTATGTATACACACACACCTCATGGTTCATGGCTGCTATCAGAATACAGACCTTTGTTTGGTGTCCAAAACCAAAGGGGGACCCACCCACCGACTCTGAAGGACAATGATACTCAGAACCAATCAAGTCTGTAAACCACCGTTTTGTAACCATGTTCCCCAGTGGGAAACCCTCAATCTGGCTTTAGAAACTCCAAACACAGGAAAAGGAAGTTCTTGACAATTATCTAAATGAATGAAATGAGATAGAATTACCCGTGTTTATAATTGCTACTTCCCTGTGGTGAATTTACATTCCTGAACATTTTTTATTAATGGAGAAACAGGTTTAATTTCAAAAAGAAAAACGTGAGTTCCAGACCCAGAGGCTTACCTGACTCCTCTCTTTGTCCACTTTCTTAAAACACTTATTCAAGGACAAATTATGTCTCACTGAGTTTTTCCACCCAGTAGGTGCGTTTGCAAAATACGGAAAATGTTCCAAGATCCAGTTGTAGATATCCTTTACCGGCAGGCGCTTGGTTGGAGAGTCCTCGATGGCCATAAATATGAGGCAGCTGAAGGAGTAGGGGGGCTTGCAGTTGGGGTTCTGCCTGGCATCGTAGGGCATGTCGGAGTGGGCAGGGGATGGGGGCGTGTCATCGTCCAGGTCCTGGACGGGGCTGACGCTCCGCAGGACAGAGTCCCCGAAGCTCTTCAGCAGGTTCTTGCTCTCGTGCAGCCAGTTCAGGTTGGTCAGCTCTTCATCTTCCATGGCCCCCTCTTCTAATCGGATGTCAGGCAGAGAAAAGTCGAGGTCATCGTCTTCCTGAAGGGCCTTGGAGAAACCGCTGTCCCGGTAACACTGACTCAGCCCACTGGAGACACTAATTCCTGAGCTTTCTGGCTTCTTACTGGGAGGCATGACTGGACCCATTTACGTGAAGGCTCCTGGGAAACACACGACAGAGAGAAGACGAGGCGGTGAAACCCAAAACAGAGAGGCAGCCATGCCCTCCCTAATGATTATGCCCCCCTCCCACCCCTGCCACCTCTGTGGACCCCCTACCACTTAGGGACATCCCCTCACAGCTCCCACACTGAGTGACATTAACCGACATTCCACCACACAGAGATGCCCGATTAACAGTAGTAAATTCGGTCTACCACGCACATAGCACAATGACCTGCTACCCCTTAGGTACAAGACAGGAAATGTTCACAGCACCTTTAATGTGCACATGCCAAGAAAAGAATGGGAGGGGGAGGGGTGGATTGGGAGTTTGGGATTAGCAGATGCAAACTATGATATATAGAATGGATACGCCTACTGTATAGCACAGGGAACTATATTCAATATCCTATGATAAACCGCAATGAAAAAGAATACAAAAAAGAATATATATATGTATAAAATCACTTTGCTGTACACCAGAAACTAACACAACATTGTAAATCAACTATACTTCAATTAAAAAAAAAAAAAGGGAAATCCCACAATACCTTCTTCCTGATCTATGAAGACTCTCACTGTGACCCTGGAAAAATCAGTTATTGCCTGCTGCCTCAGTTTACCTATTATACATGAATATGTATACATTCTTTCGAGCTGCACAATAAACACCACAAAATAAGTGCAACCACAGCCCATGTCACTTTGGGTGACAGGTCTCACTGTTTATCTTTCTCAAAAAAAAAAAGGACATACCTATAAGTTTAAGGCCAGTTGGTTCAGATTAAGTTCAGCTCTTTCCATACAAAGACCGCTGCAACTGCCTAGGAATCAAAACTATGGCTATGATGAGCATCAATTTGGTAATGTTTTATTTGATTTTTTTTTCCTTCTTTCTCCACAAGACATAACCTAAAACTGAAACTTTAACATTTGGCAAGTCTAAAGAGCGATGCCAAGGAATTCTGTGGATTCAAACTGGAGGAGGAAGTACATTTAATTTCTTTGGGACACTACAATCTGAACAAAAAAGTGAGTAACGTCAGACACCACACAAATACATGGGAATGTGAAGATAAGCCATTAACTGAAGTTAAAATCGGTGAAAAAATTCAGGAGAGCAACCACGAGCTTCAATACAGGAAGGCAAATCCAACAAAAACTGATACAGAATTCTACTCTACCCCTCCCCCATTGTTATCAATGACCTAGAACAGGGAGTAAAATATCTGATGAGGAAAGACAATGGGGGAGGTGACAAGTCCACAAAAAGAATGACCCCGACAGATACAAGGCACATTCAACCCTGAAGCACTCAATGTGAGATGGAAAGAACAGTAAGATAATGAAAGAGGTCTCCCACTCTCCGTCTACAGTGCTCAGACAATGCGCTTGGTGTCTGTTTTATCCTCCACCCCACCCCTGAGTAAGAAGATCAAGCAGTCTATCTAGAAAAAAGAATGAACACATCAAGAGCAAAGACATGATCATTCTAAGGCTCAAAATGCCCACTGATAACATGCCCAAAATAACTGCCACTTCAGCTAGGGAAGCTCTAGAATGAGATTCTAGAAAGCATAATGTGGGGCACTAAACAGCTAGTCAAAGGTGCCTGAGAATGGTAGCAGGCCCCCTCCCCAGAAGTGGACAAACAGAACCTACAGACCAAAGGCCTGAGGGGGAGCTCTCTGGAGCTGCTGGTAGATGTCCAACGCTAAGGACAGAAAACATCCACAGAGACCAAAGTCCCATGGAAGCAGGGCAGTTCAGATACCTACCTCGGGTTCATCCACAGGGAATATTTTTTCATCAAAAAAGGAGGCTAACCTGAGTAGTACAGGACACATTTTAAAGAATAATCTAGTATCTTAAATTAGGGGGTAAGACAGAGACCAGCCTGATTCTTTTACCTTCTTTACGAACAAATCAAAATTAGGCTTGTCTCTCTCAAAGTTTCAACGTACCCCCATCAAAAAACCTAATTTTCTGATAACCAGGAATATCCACATGGTCGAGTACAAAAGAGAACAACGACCCAGCCACTGAAGTCAACTTTAGCTCCAGAGGAAAGTTTTATGTCTCCTGAGCTTCCAAACAGGAAAATTATATCATGGCTGACAGTAAAGTAATTTAATTGCACTGTTGCTATGACAACATGCTGCTCTCTTTCTTTTTAATTTGCTTATTTGTCAGTAGCTTCCCAAAGGAACCAACACGCTATTCTCCACGTTTTCTTTTGTTTTAAACAAACATTGCCAGCTATATGGTTTTATTAGAAAAACGGCACTGTCAAGAAAAGAGGGTTACCGGGGCCCAGCACCCTTGGATCATTTGTCTGCTTTGTGTTTCTGTGCCCCCCGTGTTCTCCAACTGTTAACTACATCCCTATAAATCCCGCATTTTATAGCAACGGTATCAAGAGCTGCTGATCACTACAGTTCCATTTTAAAAAACAGTTCCCAGAAACCACAGCTGAGGAGTTTTCCATTATTATACTCTAACTACATAATTCACCAAATCTTTCTTTCCTCCTATTTTAGAGGGGGGAAAAAAAAAGAATCCGGATCATGTGAGTCTGCAGTTAAGCAAACATTTTTAATCTGCTGCCAATAAGGTTGCTCCACCGGATCCGCAAATAGTTATTCACTAGTGACCTCCTTAACAATTTTTCGGTTTGCTATTGGTTACGTCCCCCACACGCACACCCTCTTCTTGTTTTTTTATGACTCGCTGTGTTTTCTTATCTTTTTTTCCTTTTTAACGGAGAAAACGCAGCAGGAAAGCTAGTTTCTTGCCCACTACCAGAGGGCTCCAAATAACTGACAAAGACATTACTGGCCCAGCTCTGAACAGATGCTCAATGTGAACTTTAAAAAGTTGAGAAATCCTCTCCAAGCCGAGCAGGGCAGTTGCGAGTTTGGTGGGGGGGGAGGGCAACCCCCCCACCCTCTGCGCGCGCGCACGCACGCACGCGCTCCACTCCAGTCTACTGTACTTGTCAAAAACATTTCAAGGGGACCTGCGGGAGCGGCGATTGGCTGCGTCCCGCGTCAATCAGCGGCGTTGCCAGGCAACGGGGAAACTGCTCTTCTGCCCTATACAGGGCAATTGGGAGCTCGCATACCTTCACTGCCGGTCAGATGTCATAAACCTTTTATTGGCCGCACCGCGGCGAGCCTTAAAAACACATCAATAAAAGCCCGCCGTCCCCCAACTTCTCCAGGACCCAAGGAGGGTTTCAAAGAGGGCCGGGGTGAGGAGGAGTCAAGCCTCGAGAGTCTCCGGAGACTCTCTCTGCCGGTGCCAAGCCTGCACAGTTTGGGGAGGGGGGGGGAATCTTTGTTAGGAGGCTGTCTGTCGTCTTGGGGTCTCCCCTTGATCGGCACCCCCTGCCCCGGCCCGGAACGGCGGGGATCCAGTCCTTCGCGGACAATACTAACTCTGTTCCTTTAGGGCGGCTTTTCGGAAATCGAGGCACCGGGAAACAGCCCGCACGTCGGGGCAGGAAACTCTTCGGACTGGGCAACTTCCCCGCTCGGGGGCTCCCGTCTCCCCGCCCGGCCAGGCCCCCCAATCCCGGGCCCTCTCCCCCAGGAACTGCGGAGTCCCCGGTCAGCCGAGAGCGGCGAGGTCGCCTCCTGGACGGCCTCGAACAACTGCCCCCGCCCCGAGTCACCCAAATCCCATTCGGGCGCTGGCGGGAGCGGGGAGCAAACTCACCTGGCCGGAGCGGGTCGCGGGGACGCGGGGGCGCCGCTGCCCTTCAGCGGGAGCCGACAAACTTTCGCAGGCGCCCAGCGGGCATAGCTTGGTGGCCCGGCTAAGGACGCGCGGACGCGGCGCGGCGAGCCCGGGGCGGCGGGCGGCAGGGGCGCGGGGGTCGCGGCGCGGCATGGGACCTGCGGCGTCCGCCGGGCGCGCCGCGCGTCCTCCCGCCGGCCCCGCCGCTCTCCCCGCCCCGTCCCGCCTCCCGCTCGCCTCCGCCGCGGCGCGTCGGGCCGGGGCGCGCCGAGCGGCGAGAAATTGTTTCCACTGCAAACAAAAAAAGGCGACACATGACCAGGCAGGAGGAGGGGAAGCGCGGGGAGGGAGGGGAGCGGAGGGGAGGGACGGAGCGGAGGGGGCGGAGGGAGCGGGAGAGAGGGAAAACGTGGGCCGGGCCGCCAGCGGCCTGGGGCGCGGGGCGCGGACCCGCCGGGGCGGCCCTTGCCGGAGCTCCCCACGCCACGATCGGCCCTGCTACCCGCGCCCGGGCGCTCCCGAGGCGCAGCCGGAGCCGAAACCCGGCTGGGCCGCGCGGACTCGCTTCCCGCGGCCTCGCGGAGCGGGGGTGGCCGGCGCGGGCTCTGCGACCCCGGGCAGCCGCGACCGTGATCGGCGGGTCTGGTGGGGCGGGCGGCGCGCGGCCTGTCCCTTCCCCGGGCTCTGGCCACGCGGGCCGGCGGGCACCGCGCCTCTGGCAACGTGTCCCCGGAACGCTCCTACCCATCCGCATGCCTTACATGGCTCGAAAGTAAAAATAAAAAGAATTACGATGCGGGCGAGGCTTGCGAGGGGGAGAAGAGATTCCACTTCTCCCCAACTACGGCGTCCTGGCGGGACTCCCGGGGGCCATCCCCAGCCCTCCTCCAGCTGCCACCTCGTGCCCCGGGAGGAAAGGCACAAAGGCACCGCAGCCTCCCGCCCAGGTGGCTGCTCCTCTCGTCTGTCCGCAGGCGCGTGTCTGCCGGGGGAGGGAGGGTGGCCATTACAGATTACAGAGCAAGAGGCCCGTCCTGAAGGCCAAACCGTGGGGCCTCCAGTGGGTTGTGCTCAACGCCCCAGCCGACCTCTAAGCCTCCAGCGAAAACAAGCCTCATGTCTTTCATATTTAGAGCTTCCACGAACCCCACCGACAACTCGCAGGGCCACCACTCCAAGTCTCTAGGCGCCTCCAAAGATGGGCCACCCGCTGCTGAAGCCACACCAAGAGAGGATGAAAGGAGAGTCCAACAGGACACCCTGGTAGTGACATAAATAAAAATATGATTGCACACCACAACCAGGTAACCAAATCAGCAGGTTCCTGCGCAGAAGAGAATCCCAGGTCATTCTGCCGGCCACCACCTGAGCCAGAGGACAGGCCCTTTTGAGCTCTCTGAAAACCGCAGGAAAACCAGTGAGAAGGCCCGGAGTGATCTCAGTCAGAAACCCCTCCAGGTTGCAGTACCTTGTAACCTAGCCAAAGGGGGAGAAAAATCCCACTGGGTTTCTGAGTTTTTTTAATTTCCAAAAATAAGGAAACCCCAATCAATCTGAGAGTCGTTCCACTTCACAAAGCTCCAAGATGGTGGGTGGTAAGTTTTCAGCAGGGCACTCACCACAGGCCTTATTACTTACCAGTGCCAAGGCAAATCCCACCCACCTGGGAGATGATTCAGAGGTGAAGGCCCAGGGGCAGCCTGAGGTCATCCAGCCCCACCCCTTAAATTACTGAACACTTGACCTACCCCAAGTCACTAAGCAAAAAGCGTGAAGCAAGAGGGACAAACGAGATATATCTGAAGTCCTGAGTCGAAGTTTCTAAAGGTCAGAGGTGGTAACAAAGCCAGGACAGGAGCTCAGTCTAATGCAGATACCTCCATCTGCCTATCAGTTGAGGCTGGTGAATCTCTCATCAAAGGAACCAAGGCCAGAGACCTTTGCTGCCTTGGGGAGGAAGAAATACTCCTCTTCCGTCCTCCCCTTCAACTGCCAGGTCCCAAGCCTCCCCACCCGACCACACTCACACACCGTAGGTGGAAATCTCCATGTTAAGTAGAGGTGGCAGTTATGTTCACCCCTTGTCCTTTCCTTCTTCCTCAGAGCTCAAAAGGACGCGATGTAAGCGCGTGGTTATTGTACAAGGACTGTGTCTAAAGCAGCCATCCTATGTGAACAGAAACTTAAAGACGCAGCAAGCTTAGGGCCAGGAGCAGCCCCTGAGCAGAGGGTGGAGTAAGGTGAGGTAAGCTGCCTTTCATGAACTCACCTCTCTTACCCTCTGCGGCTTTTAGTTTCTTCCATTCTCAAACATATTTCTTAATTTCTCTCTCCCGTTACCAATGCAGCAAGAGTTGTGAGAAGGTATCATCATCCTTAAGAGGAAGTGGTGGACCAGCGCTGCCTGATGTGGAGAGCGGGGTACACATGGTTGCCTGTCTGTCTGAAATGGGGAATACAGACCTTTGCTAAAAGCCAAAAGAAGGCTTAGAGTGGCCTTTCCACCTTATAATTCCATAGACTCCTATCTCTGGGACCTGCTCCCTGACAAACGGGGGCAAAAGCCAAATTCGCTTAGGAACAGCCTCGTTCTCAATTCCCCTCTTGAACTTTCAGGAAGGACCCTTGTGCCTTAGAGCCAGAGAAGCCTCAAAGAAACAAGTGGAACTGTTTAAATCATTGTTTTACAAACACGTTTGACAGCAGAATCCCAGGTGCGCTCTAGAACTCACTTTGGGCAACACCTATTTCCTGACTGGGGACTTGATGGGACCGTTCCACGGCCCTATCTGGGCCTGGGCTGAGAGTACTTGTATCTGGGACCGGGAGAACCCAGATTCTAGCCCAGTCTGTCCGCAATCAGCATGGGACCCCAGGTTCCTCCTCTGTGGAGAGGACTGGCCCTCGCCGTGGTGTTTTGTGCTTTCTTCTCCAACATGCCCTGGAACATTAAAGCCCCGCCCTCATCACTGGTTATTTAGCCAACGTGATTATTTATGAACAGTTCAGTGTAAAGCCCCGCGATCCCTCTCCAGGCCATCGTAACAACTGAACTGATGGCAGTGAGGGAGGGCTGCAGGTGAGAAGACCTGAGGGATTTTCAAATACGAGGAGGAATCTGAGGCAGGCCTGGAAAGACGGGCTTCTGAACAGGATCCTTCAAATTGACTCCAGGGAAAAGGATACCCAAGTGGGAACTTGGGTCAAGCCTGGGACAGGAAGCACAGCTGGACTGCGTGGAACTGGGGCATCATTAGGTGGTTTTCCTCTCCATTCACCTCTTTCCCTCTGAGACCAAGTTGTCTTTCCTACCTCCCTCTATATGTCTGTCCACTCTCCTCCCTGAAGGCCGGCTTCCTCTACTCATGTATCACCACACATGGCTGCCAGTGGCAAGTGCAAAGGACCTTCTGATTGCCAGCACCCACCACCTTCAGACTGCCTCAGCCTTCCGCTACATAGTTCAGATTCCCAGGGAAATAAACTGATCGGCTTGGCCTAATTCAGGTAACTCTTCCCTTCTCCCCTCCTAACAGCAGGAGGCATAGTAGAACCATCTGGTACAACAGGGCTGGGGAGGGGAAGGGAGGTGACTTTGGAAGGAGAATAATAAACATAGGTCCATAGAAACGGGGAAGGGACATTCTAGACCTGAGCTTCTCAATTGGGGATACCTGGGAAGCCACACCTAATAGATCAGAATCTCCTAGGACAGGTCCCAGGCATATGCACTTTGAGAAAGTGCCACGGCACAAACTGCTTTTTCAGGCAGGAGACGTGAATGGCGCATACAGATTTATCAGCTATGACTTGACTGTATTAGAAGATGCATTCGGGACTTCCCTGGTGGCACAGTGGTTAAGAACCTGCCTGCCAATCCAGGGGACACGGGTTCGAGCCCTGGTCCGGGAGGATCCCACATGCCATGGAGCAACTAAGCCCATGCGCCACAACTACTGAGCCTGCGCTCAAGAGCCCGCAAGCCACAACTACTGAGCCCGTGTGCCTAGAGCACATACTCCACAGAGAGAAGCCTCCACAGAGAGAAGCCACCACAATGAGAAGCCTGCGCACTGCAATGAAGAGTAGTAGCCCCGGCTTGCCACAACTAGAGAAAGCCCGTGCGCGCAGCAATGAAGACCCAAGGCAGCCAAAAATAAATTAAAAAAAAAAAAAAAGAAGATGCATTCATTCCTTGAACAAATATATTGAGTGCCCACCAAGTACATGACGTTATTAGGTTCCAGGGATACAAAGTTTTTGTTCCTTATGGAGCATGCATATTAGTGGATAAGCGAGGAAACATCCTATCACAAAACTCCCTGAATGCTAAGGTAAGCAGTTTATGTACAGTAATCAGAGGGGAAGAGGAACTCATTGAGTATTTTTGGATCCAGAAGTTGCTCTATCGGAAATATGCTTTAAAAAAAAGAATAGCTTTTGCCTCTAGTAGATAAATAAGTCCTAGAGCCCTAATACACAGTACGGTGATTACACACAACAAAACTGTATTATAAGCATTAAACTTCCTAAGGGACTAGATCTTAATTATTCCCAATACTAGAAGAAATGATAATTATGTGACACAATAGAGGTATTAGCTAATGCTGTAGTGGCGATAATATTTCAAGCCAGTATGCTGTACACCTTAAACTCACACAGTGTTATATGTCAAATATATCTCAATTTTAAAAAAGAAGAATGGGATCATGGACCCAAGATGAGTTTTGGGAGCGGAAAGAAGGAAATGGAAGACCAAAAGTAGACAGAACCAATCAGAAAGCACTGCAGTAATCCACACAGAAACAAAGATTATCTTTTTTAACATTTTTTAATACGAAAAAATGTTAAAATAGTAAAATAGTGTTTCCCCTTGCAGGGTTGAGTTATGGGGTAATTTTTTTGCCTGCTTCTTTCATACTTGTCTATATTTTCCAAATTTTCTACAATGAGTACCCAACACATTTATAATGTTTGAATAATAAAAGGGGGGTTCCATTAGGGCAGTGGTTCTCAAACCTGAATGTGCATCAGAATTACCTGTAGGGCTTACGTAAACTCAGCTTGCTGGCCCCCACCCCCAGAGTGTCTGATTCAGTAGGTCTGAGCTGGGGCCTGAGAATTTGCGTCTCTAGGAAGCTCCTAGGTGATGCTGTTGCTGGTCCAGGGACCACATTTTGGGACCCACTGAATTAGAAAGTAGTCAGTGAGACTGGAAAAAATGAATGCATGAGAGGCTTCACAGGAAGAACCAAGAGAATCTATCCAATGACTGAATATGAGAAGACAAGAGATTATGTTCAAAGATAACTCCTTAATTGTGGGTTGACTAAGTGTCTTTGAGATAACATGTGAGAATGCTGTCCATCGTAGTAAAATAGTTCCTCACTTCCTTCGGAAGAGACACCCAGGACCACAGCTGGAAGACCCTCCATCTCTTGGTGAGTTTCAAAGGCTCGTTCAAGCATCCTTTGGGCTTTCCGGTTATCCCCTCTTGGGGTTTTCCTCTTGTGCGTCCTTGGTGTTTACCTGACAGGTTCTGAAGGGTGGTGCCTGGGAAAAGGCTTATTAGAATTTCTCCAGCAGGGATTAGAGCCAGGAGGCTTATATGAAGAGGGAAGGAGGGCTGTAGAGTAAGGGAAAGTACAGCTGAACCCGTGGAGGGACATTCATTAGCTCAGGTGCCCTAGCCAAAGCCGAGCCTATCAAGTCACCTGCTGGAAGCAAAATGGAAAATATAGAACCTGTCAGCTCCTCTTTGAGCATAAACAGAAGTGTGAGCTGATGATCCAGAATCCAGATTTAGTCAATTCATTCAGTCAAAAAGTACTTATTAAGCATCTAGCTATACCATGCCCAGTACTGTGTGGAGGGCACTGGGAAGGAACTGGGAGAAATAAAAGATGTGGCACTTGCCCTCAAGGATGGGGAAGATTCAGTGAGCATTTATGAAGCAACCACAATTAAACACACGCAGAGAGCCTAATACCAAGACCAGAGCTGATACAGCTTAGTGGCCTGGGACTACGTTCGTATTCTCACTTCACCACATACTAACTGGGTAACCTTAATCAAGGTACTTAACTTCTTTCTCTCTACCTAGTTTCCTCATCTTTTTTTTTTTTAATAAATTTATTTATGTCTTTTTGGCTGCACTGGGTCACGGGCTTTCTCTAGTTGTGGCGAGCGGGGGCTACTCTTTGTTGTGGTGCGCGGGCTTCTCACTGCGGTGGCTTTTCTTGTTGCTGTGCATGGGCTCTGGGTGCGCGGGCTTAAGTACTTGTGGCTCGCAGGCGTTAGAGCGCAGGCTCAGTAGTTGTGGCGCACGGGCTTAGTTGCTCCACGGCATGTGGGATCTTCCCGGACCAGGGCTCGAACCCGTGTCCCCTGCATTGGCAGGCGGATTCTCAGCCCCTGTGCCACCAGGGAAAACCCTAGTTTCCTCATCTTAAAAAAAAAGGGGGGAAAGATGGAGGATACAGCAAGACCCACTTCGTAGGGTGGTGATAAAGATTAAATGAATGAATATCCGTAAAACACATGTAACAGTGCCCTGGCACTTAGAGCTATTTTTGTTAAGTAAATAAATCATAAGAAAAATAATGACATATTTGACTACAAAACAATTTAAACTTTGTATGTAAGACCAGAGGTCATAAATCAAGTTCAAAGACCAAAAAAAAAAAAAAACGAGGAAGTATTTGTCATACATATGAAAAAGGGTTAATATTTTAAATCTATAACTCTTACAACTCAATGAGAAAATTATCACCCTAATGAGAAATGGGGCAGATTCACAAAAGGAGAAACACAAATGGCAATATACCCATGAAAAGATGCTCAACCTCAGTAAAAAAAAAAGCAAAGAAATCCCAGAAATGCCAATTCAAGCAGTTGTGATATCTCATTTCATCCATCAGATTGGCACAGACTTAGAAAGAATAACCACACCAATATTGGTGTGGGTATCGGAGGAACGTGACTTGGTATAACTATTTAAGAGGGCAGTCTGGTGAACTGAATTAAAACTTAAGCGAGCATGGTCATTGACTCTAAATTTCCGGCTTCTAGGAATTTATCCTAAGGAGATGCCAAAGCAAGACAGTAAACTTCCCCACCAGACTGCCTACCCCATGAGATAATAAGCCCCATAAAACCAGGATCCGTACCTATTTTATTCAGCAATGTACACAAGCAAAGTTACTCCAGTGTCTGACACACGCAGAAGACACTCAGTATGTACTGAGTGAAAGCACTGAAATATGCAACAATGTTTTCAGGTGGATGTTTGTTGGGACATTGTTTTTTAAAATCGTGGTACCTTGGAAACGGCCAAAATAAGAGGCTAGAGGCATCTTATTAAATTATATGGGCCACAGTTACCCATGTTCCCTTTGTTCCCTTCTACTTGCATTTTCCAGTCGTTTTAAGTGAAGCTTTCCCTTTTCTGAATCACTTTCACATTCTCATATACTGTATGTGTGAAACAATTTGCAAACATTTCATAAAGTAAGAGTTTGGGGGAAAATAGATGTGTTGGCAAAACTTCTCACCAAATTGAAGCATTTTGTGATCTTTTCAATCAGAAGGGACAAAATGATCCCTTTCTGAAAAGGCTGGTGCTCCAAGCAAACAAGAGAATTGCTAAGTATAACAAACGTTATACCCTGCAATAATGGGGTCTATTGTCTGGTTGTGGGAAAGCTTTCAATTTATTGGTTTTGAGTATCAAACGTTTTCTACAAACTCTTTGGTAGGTTCAAAGATGAGGGAAAATACTCTTGAATTAAGAATTTGTGGGGAAGGGGGAACATTTACTCTCCATTTCCAGATGGATCTTCTATGAAAACTTATGCTTCTAAGGGACCAAATGTGGTTGCATCTTTTTGGTTGTTGCTTTTTTCAATCTGACAGAAAAATCTGTGCCCAGCTGAGGCACACCCTGCATGGCCAAAACTACTCCTGCTTCTCCTGCCCTCCCAGGGATACTCCCTGCAGTCAAAAGCTTGTCCTAAAGGAGGCTGCCCCTCTGAGTACTTGGATTCCATTTATCTGCAGTCAATTCTTATTATTCAGTCAAGCACTGAATTAGCAAATATTGAACCTCTGCTCCTAGAGGAAATCTAGGGTTAGGTTCCCACGAGCCACCGGTCACAACATTTTCATTAACTGATCAATACGTTACCTTATTTTCTCCGATTCCATTTAAAGATACCTGATTTAATATATATTGTTGATTCATTAACATTGAACTCATGGCCACCAGCACTAGAACTCATGTCTGAACAAAGCTTATCGAACACAGGAAAAGCTTGTCTTTTCTCCACACGGCAATCACAGTCTTCTGGCACTTAGGAACACAAGATAGCACTTCAGCACTTGTGATTGGGTGCCATTTTAAACAGCAAAATCGCCAACAAAAAGCACACCAAAAAAGTGACACTAAAGAGACATTTAAAAGGACGCTTGTTTACAGTATGAAAGCTGAAACAAAAAGGCGGACAGTTGCTTTGTCTCAGCTGGGAATGTGTGTGTTGGATTACTCATATATATATATATATATATATATATATATATATATATATTTTTTTTTTTTTTTTTTTTTTTTTTTTTTTTTTTGCGGTACACGGGCCTCTCACTGCTGTGGCCTCTCCCGTTGCGGAGCACAGGCTCCGGACGCGCAGGCTCAGCGGCCATGGCTCACGGGCCCAGCCACTCCGCGGCATGTGGGATCTTCCTGGACCGGGGCACGAACCCGCGTCCCCTGCATCGGCAGGCGGACTCTCAACCACCACGCCACCAGGGAAGCCCCTGGATTACTCATATTTGTTGCCACTCTGCACATGTCCACGAATGACCATGAAAGCACCACAAGTATTGATTTTATGATTACAAATAAATTTTAACAAGTAAGAGAATTTGCAAATATGGAACCCGTGAAGAATGAAATCGATTGTATTTAATTGGCCACTTATTCAGTGCCCGTGAGTGTTCTAAGACTTTGCAAATATTCACTGTTTCAGCCTCACATTAACCATGTGAGGTAGATAATGTTACTATGGCCATCTTATAAATGAGGAGCCTGAGGCACAGAGAGGTTTAGCCACCTGCCCAAGGTCACACAGCTGGTAAGTGATGGGGCTGGGATTTGAACCCACACAGTTTGGCTCCAGAGTTCAGAGCCCTGTTCCTACCAAGGGAAGCGTCAGATCAATCCAGAGCATTTGGTTTTGTCTTAAAGAACCTCTTAGAGGTCAAGGATGTAAAGGCCAGAAGCAGTGAGGTTCAAGAAAGGAAAAACTGTGACCAGGAGGTAGAAGGAAAAAAGGGACTTTTAAGCTGAATGAAAAGGGACTACTTTCAAAAAGACAAAGTTCAGCTTCTATTTCATAATCAACATGGTATGGTGTACCTTTGTAATAAAAAACAAATCAACTAGCTACTGAGTGTCAAACAGACTAAGTGCCTTGAGAGGCAAGGACCCTGTCTTACACTTCTCTTCTGCTCGTAGCATGTAGAACTAGTGGTAATCAAAAAAATCAATCACTTAACAGGAAAAAAAAATGCTCTTTTTTTATTCCTCTCTCAAACTGGTATCTAGTAACTCTGCGGATCAGTGAAAGAGTAGCATCATCAACCTTTTCCTCCTCCAGCGTTTTTAAGAGCATTTATTGTTTTCCCTTTCTTCAGCAAGTACACCAAGTACCACAGTCTCATGGGTTTCGGTGACTATGTCTGCCAAAGTCTTAACCGTGCCAAGAAATAACTTCTCTCATTTTACTTTTTCGGAGGGATGTGAAAGAAAACAATCAATTCTTCTCCTGAAGATCTGTCTTTTTAAAACAAAGTAAAAGCTCCGAATTTGGTGAACTCTCTGGGAGAGATAACATAGATTAAAATTATTATCAACTTATTTCCCTGCTGTACAAAGTTCTTTTATGAAGATAAGCAAGTTACTCAATTTATTACGACAGCCAAACCTGAAGTCTCTGCTCCTCCACTGGGCAGTGCAATTCACCCAACACTTTCAGTTTTTAAACCCTGCCTCCTTCCAAAAATAGCATCTCTTGTGCCTTCAATATTGTGATTCAGATGCAAGCAAAACGTGCCCATAAAGTGTGAGGCATGAGTGCCTGTGAGTGATCCATCACTAAGGGGTGGAGGCTGGGAAGGAAGTGGCTAACTGGATTGCTGTCTTTCTGTGGGTGCGATCAACAGCACCTCATTTCTCTGTACTCAGAGACATGTGACTCTGGCTCCAAAGATTTGGACCCTAAACAACCAGGCGTTTCTTCTCGAGAGGAATACTGAGCATCTTTCCTCCTTGCCTCAAGGCCAGCTGTCTGACAATATGGATCCCAGAAGGGGGTGCTGCCCACATTGGTGATGGCAGCCATTAGTGCCTGTTGCTCATAGCTAATGTCAAAGAGGCCTCAGCACGGGGGGGCAGGCGGTTGGCTGAGACTCCCCGGGCAAGCATCCATGCACCAGGAGCGCCAGCAGAGGTGACCCGAGGGCCAAGGTGGGCATGCCACAGAGTCCTGGACTTCCAGATGGAGTCCAGTCCCAGAGAGTGGACGTCAGAGCTCTCCGGAGGCTGCCCAGGCCAAGTTCAAAGGGAGGGATGAGCGTCATGACGTCCGTTCCAAAGCAATCCCACCTGCTACTGGCAGGCCCAGGCTCACCTCCCCCTCATACCAGCCCCCAAGGCAAGTCTCCAAGGGCGCAGTAAGGAGACAGATGCAAGCATTTGCTTTCTCTTAATAATCTGAACTGGGAAGACGTAGAGATGGGGAAGAAGTAATGGCCATTCCCAGTGATGGGGACCCTCCAGCTGGCTGGGCTCCTGCAAGGTCGTCTTGTCGATCTCTTTGTAGGAAAAACGTGGTTCTCTTTGGCCTTGGGAATCTGGCCAGGCAGCTTTGCTGGGATAAGTTTCTTCATCCACAGACACCCGCACCACACGGATGTTGAGGGCTGTAACTAATGCACACCTACTCCGAGACAGCCGGCCCCCTCCAAACTCCAGTGACATCTCCTTGCCTGAAACGCCTGCCACCATGCGACAGCCCGGCTGAGCCGCTCAACAAGGACCCCCTAGCTTGCTGCTGTTGAAGAACTTGAATATCAAACCATGCACCAAGGGAATCCTACACAGGAGTTGCTAGAAAGAAAAGCTCACTCCATCTACTTCATTCTTGCTGGCAGACGCAACTAAAAGATCATTTTTAACCCCCGAAAAACTCATTTAAACTTGGGGTGCAAGAGGCATCTGAAATGTGAGAGTCCCTGGGCCGGCACAGGAAGAGAAGGAGAAGGTTTCAAGGAAACACAAAAGCAACGCAGACCTAATGGGTGAGCAGGCTGCCTGACAACAAGGCGGCCAACTGCCAAACTCTCATTGTGCGCGGCGGCTGAACAGAAGGCTCGAGTAATGACAACCACAAAACTCATTTCAAGTCTGAAAAGGTGACTAATGAGCTCATTCATGCTGCCTATAAATTATTCACTACAACACTGATCCCACTCAAGACAAACAGTAAAGTAAACTTTAAACACAGACACCTCCGGCCTCCAAAGTAGAACGAGTTTTGTCCGTAAAACTTTTCACAATGAGGGATACTTGTCTCTCCCTCCGTCCATTGTCACATTCATTCTTCTGTTTACGTTTTTTTACTGCCTTTAATCAAGTTTAAGCAGACACAGCTGTTAGACATTTATTTCTCTGTTGAGTTTTTTCCATTAGTTATTACTAGCAATCATGATGCTCTAAAAATAGCAGCAAATTATATTCTCTCGAAATTGAGGGCTGACCTTAAAATGAAGCCCAGGTCTTCGGAAATAATATTCATATGCACATGTTGGGTGAGTGACAGCCCTGCACAAAGGCGAAACAAAAGTGCATTTTCCACTCTTTGAGAGGTTTGCAACTCGCTTCCAAATTTCCTTAGGTTCTAGTGGAAACCAGTTGCTTTAACATCTAACAAGACAGAACCTGCTTCCAATGGTCATGTTTTAGTTGAGATTTTCATGAAAACTCACCATCTTAACAGAATAAAAGGGGAAATGTCTCATTTAGGCTGTTCAGCACAGATAAACCCACCCGCAGGTTTGTTGGAAACCCACCACATTGCTGCAGACTGCTTTCAGTTTCCTGTTTAATATTAAATAAAGAATTTTAGCTCTTCTGTTTTTACAAACTGTGTTGTTTGCAACTACTGTCACCACTGAAAGCATTATGACTGTGGAGTAGTCCTATGTTTTTCAAACCTTTTTTAAATCTTAGTATCTATTTCCAAGACGTAGTAAGAGTTAAAGAGTTAAAAATAGTCTTCAAATAAGTACTTACATTAGTTCTTGGTCAGATCGCTGAACATTATGTATTTTTAAACTGCTTTGAATACTTTGAACAGGAGCCACAGAAAAGCCACAGAAAACACTCATAGTCAAATACCGCCAGATGGAGGTTCTGAATAACCAAAAGTGAAAGCAGAAAGGTCTGAGGCTGAGTCGTGCCCTGTACACACCTCAAGATTACAGGAAAAAAATGAATGATTCCCCGGTCTCGGGCAGGGGAACCTTGCGTATAACATCTGAGAAATAACACACGGAAGGCCAATTCAGACCAGGGCTTGAACTTCAACGTGAGACCAGGCCAAGCTCTGTCTCCATTTAAGGAAAATCTTTCACATTGTTTTCAGTTTCTTACACATGAACTAAAGACTTGTCCAGCCATTTCTGTTGTCTGAAATGCAAAGCAAGTTTTTCTTAAAAGAAAGAGGAGTCCTGCAATATTTATAGCAAAGTACTTTGCCACCTACCGACAGCAATCTGGTGGTTCTTCACGTGTTGGCATGTTTTTTACCCAAGTTTCTGTACCGAGTAAGAAGCCATTCTTTCGGTCCTCTGTGCAAAAGAGTTCCTGCAGATTTGTTGCTGTTGTTGTTTGAATCAAACATGTAAAAACCCAATTCCATCCAAAGAAATTGAGACGTCTAAAATGGCATCCCGTTGAAGTCTCAGCTTCTCTACCACTCTTCGGAGACTGACTAGATTTCTGTCACCTCTCTGTGGAAGGGTGGGGACAAAATATTGCTTTGAAACCAAGCCACAGGGGGCTTTTCCCTAGTAACATGTCTGACAGGCAGAGTTCGCCTCTTCCTTCATTGGTGGGAAACCTGGCTTGTCCACAGACCACCCTAACACCGCCTTACTCCTAACTGTCCTGAGGAGGACCAAAGGGAATGTCAGTTTTGCCTTAGGATGTTCAAGGCACCTAAATAACAAAAGCCAAAACAATGAACACCAAGTACCCAATTACTGCAATCCAAAAAATCATACAGCAGACAAAACAACAAAAGCTCTCCAATGTTTCCTACGTACCAGGCACCATGCCAAGAGCTTTACCTGCATTATTTATTTTCTCCTTCCACTATCCTTCCCAGGTAGGGGCCGTCGTCCCCTTTTACAGATGAGGACACCGAGGCTTAAAGAAGTTAAGTTATGGGAGTTCCCTGGTGGCCTAGTGGTTAGGATTCCAGGCTTTCACTGCCATGACCGGGGTTCAATCTCTGGTCGAGGAACTGAGATCCTGCAAACTGCGTGGCGTGGCAAAAATAAAATAAAATAAAAGTTGTTTGCTGGTGGTCAATAATTGGCACTAAGAGGTGAAATGAGAAGTTAAGACCCCAAGTCTCTTCGGCCTGCAGAGCCCATCCTCTTGAGCACCGCACTCTCCTATCTATTTATACTATCCAAGATCTCACTTCCAAGATCACAGAGTGTAACTTGCTTGCAGTCTACGTCTTGGGCTTCTTCGTCGGAGGTTTATGGGTTTCTCTGATTTGGTTCTTGCGTAGCATTCTTCAAATGAACCACTAAACATACATGCCCTTCCTGCTTCTGCAGGCTCAGCTGCTTGTGCTCCCATAGAAATGGACATCGTTCAGTGAATGACAAACGTATCTACAAAAGGCCGTAAGACCCAGGGTAATGGCCACACACCAGCACTGAGCTCCTGCCTGAATTATAAAACACAAAGACTTTTGGAACAAAAAAAAAAACACCTCATGACAGCTGACAACTCCAGAGGCCGGACCTGAAACTCCAAGCCTGTCCCTACCTCCCATCTGGATATGGACCTGCAGAAGGAACAAGCAGCTATGAAGGTGCCCATGAGGCAACACATAAAACAATCTACTCTCTCTCCAGTTCTCATTGTTCCCTACCCCCAATCCAACAAATGACCAACCACCACGGGGATAAAGATCTTACGGTTTCACTTCAGGCTAATGCTTCCAAGGCACAGACATC
This sequence comes from Delphinapterus leucas, assembly GCF_059928025.1. Classification (NCBI taxonomy): domain Eukaryota; kingdom Metazoa; phylum Chordata; class Mammalia; order Artiodactyla; family Monodontidae; genus Delphinapterus; species Delphinapterus leucas. The sequence goes on from NC_143130.1 coordinate 167,170,399, forward strand.
TGACCAGCAACCATTTTCGAATTATTTCTCTTTCACTTTGCACACAAAGTTAGGTGGTAATTGACTGCCGGTTTAGAAACACCACCGACCACCACACCAGAACGAATTTCCAAAAGCTATATTGCAGGGAATTAGATTAAGGCACAGATCAACCTTTGCCAACTCTATACATATGTTCAAAAATGAGCCAACCACAATAAAAATACACTGAATGTACTACTAACCAGATTAACTCTTCCCCGTAGATCCTGGACAGGAGGGTAAAACGCTCCGACTGAGGCAGCCCTGGGCCCTACAGGTCCTCAGAGTCGACACACAGCTCTGTACACTGGGAATGGAGGAAACAGGCCCCCATAGCTCACCGCCATCTCCAGCACCCATGCCACCCTCACGTCCACGGCACTCCCAATTGGATTTTTGGTACCAAGGCCCAGGAGTTCATTCCCTCAGGAACCACCCTCAGATGCTTCCTTGAAAGCTTTCCTGGTGCCACTACTGGGATCTCATGTCCAGACTGGCCAAAGGCTCCATAAAAAGTGGATGAAGTAGAAAGCTGAGGTCTGTGGTTTCATTCTTGAGAAACCCTCAACTAGCCACAGGGATCTGATTCCACTGCCATTTAGAGTCATTCTCTGGCTTCTGGCAACACCAGCTCCCTCTGAATCCAAATTAAACCTCTCTCGGCTTCTTTGTGATACCAGCTTCCTAGCAAAGCCTCCAATGGTTATGGTAAGAAAAATAAGCCGGGCCCAGACCTTCCCGGATCTCCTGTGAACGAACATCCAAGTTACGTTTGCTGCGAACAAAATTATGCTTTGCTGCGAACAAAATATGCTTTACTAAGTCAAAGCAGGCTTTCTATGCTGTTTTCCGGGGCTCCTCCCTCACATCCTCCACTGCTCATTTTTCTAGATCAAAATCTGCAACTCATGGGTAGGAGGAAAGTTACTAAGGCTGACTGCCCTGACTTATCGAAACAGAGCTATTTGTTTCCTAATTACATTCTTAGCTCTACAGCACTGGCCAAGAAAAGGTTTGTTCATTCATTACAAAAACCAATTAGTAAAAATAAAATCATAAAGCTTACCCTTAGGAAGGACTTCACTCATGGATTCGGACAAGCCCCCAATTTAATGGGACAACTGAGGCCCGGAGAAGTGAAGTGACTTAGGGCCACATGTCAGAACGCACACTGGTAGTTTCCTTTCCGGTGTCTATTCTTCTCTCCCTTCTCAACAGCACCCAATTCCCCAGCCTGGTGGTTTGGGCAGGATTGATCCCATCATCAGCCCCAGGGGCAGTGGACTGGTGTAGAAGAACAGGCAGGTCCAGCCAGGACTCAGTGGATGGGCCAACACATTTCCTGTCTTGTTCGGACACTGAGCTGGATTTTCTGTTATTTGTAACCCAAAGCATCCCAACACATCCCCCATGCAGAGTTAGTGGCAGATGCCACTTCTTGACTCCCTGTCCACGGATGTTTCTGCCGGAGTAAAGTCTTTAACATTACAAAATAGAGAAAGCTAATCTAAAAAAAAAATATACAAATGGGGGACTTCCGTGGCGGTCCAGTGGTTAAGACTCTGCACTTCCGATGTAGGGCACATGGGTTCGATCCCTGGTCAGAGAACTAAGATTCCACATGCTGCGGAGGGCAGCCAAAAAAAAAAACAAATGAACTTATTTACAAAACAGAAATAGACCCACAGGCAAAACAAACCCCAAACATAGTTACCAAAGTGGAAAGGAAGGGAGGGAAGGGATAAATTAGGAGCTCGGGATTAACATATACACACTACTATATATAAAGTAGATAACCAACAAGGACCTACTGTATAGCACAGGAAACTATACTCAATATACTTATACCTTATAGGTAATAACCTATAAGGGAAAAGAATCTGAAAAAGAATATATATACGTGTGTATGTTTATGAATATACATGTATAACTGAGTCACTGTGCTGTATATCTGAAACTAACACAACATTGTAAATCAACTATGCGTTAATAAAAAAAAATAGAGAAAACAGCATTTTGACAAATTTAGTGACTGGACTTGATAGGAATAAAAAGATTTGGGAGAAAAATGAAATTAAACATTATTGATGAGCATTTTAAAAGTATGGCTGAATGTATAAATTTGGCCATATTAATAGAGCATTACTGATGAAGGGAGAATTCATGAATGGAGATTAACTGGAAAGAATTCATGGCTAGAGGGAAGGCCAGCTCCACCTAGAGTTTGATACAAACCATGACTCCCATTCAGGTCTCAAGAGTTTGACCCTAAGCTGAGCCCATACCAACCTCCCTGAGGGACAATATCTGAACTTTATATCCCCAGGTGCCCAGTTCCAGATCGGGTGCTGACAGGAAGGTGATGATGGTCATAGTGAAATGGAGCAGGACCCTGTGGTCCTCACCTGCCATGTCCTCTGCCTGCGTTTTGTCGGTGGAAAAACGTCAGCCAAAGAATAAGTTTAATCAGAGAAGTGAGAAAATGCAGAAACAAAGGAAAACAGACAAAGGAGACCAAATAATAATAGTTTAGTCATTAAGCATAGTCAAGGACCTTTAGTTCCTCCTTAAGGGCTATAGATCATATTCTGAGCCATATCCTGTGAGCTGTCTTATAGATACTGAGATCCCCACCAGGTGGAAGAAGTTACCTACGTGATGAGCAGGCTGTAGCCATGACATCAGCTGTCACAATTCTGAGAACTGGCCTCAAAGAAATGGGAACAAACCGACCCTGGAACAGAAGATTAACTGTAGCTAAAACAATCAAGATGACGCTGGTCAGACCACAGATGACCAATTTCAAGATGACAGTCAGAGCTGACTGTGCTGTTTCTGCACGTAGCCCCTTCCCTCCGTCTATAAAAGTTCTTGCCCCCTGATTGTCAGGGAGGGGGACTTGGCCTTTGGACAGGCGTCGGCCCTCCCCCTCCCCACTCCCGCCCCCAGCCCCCCGGTTGCAGGCATCCAAAGTAAAGCAAACTCTCCTTTCCACCAACTTGGCCTCTTTATTGGCTTTTGAGCGGCGACCCCACTTTCAGTTACAATAGTGGCTTAGTTTATTGTGTAGTCACTACATGAAGACACTGAGCTGTGTGTTGCCACTCTGTCATCGAAGGCTCCCAACGATCAACGTGAGGTAGATTGATCAAAGTAGACAGTCAACAAGTGATACTGAATGAACGACTTGCACAAATGTAACTAAATTAAGATTCTATTTAGTGTCAATGAGAATTCATTTTTAGTAAATCTAAAACTATAAAATTAAAAAGATGAGTGTCAGTAAATATAATAAAATATGATCTAGTTAACATTTATTGAGTACTCACAGGAAAATTTACCATGAAATACTGAAGCTTAAGCCTCAACACCCCTCACTCACACAGGCCCCTTCCGCGGCCCAGGTAAGGACCCCAGAAATGTGTCTAATAGGCATCTTTTATATTTAAGATTAGACACTGCATACAAAACTTTTAAATGCTCTGAAACCTTATAGCTCACACATTGAAAGAAACTTGAAAGAGCTTTCCACGAGTTTGACAATAATCCTAAAAATTTATCTGACATTACCGACAACCAGTTGTAAAGCTAAAAAACTTTTTTTCTAAACTATCAACTGTAAAAAACAAATCCCAACCAACCATGCTATAGGAATGGGTGAATTATCTTGCTATTCTCTAGAGAGAAAATGGCATTCCAAAATTATTATCATATGAAGAAATGATCAAAGAGTACAGAGCCCAAAAGCTGTAGGAAGAAAAGTAACACAGACATATGTTAAACAGCTGATCAATAATAATATTATGTTATTTTGTTTTGATTTCATGATGTTTAGGATGTCAGCTTTTCAATCATACACTTTTTTGTGTTTTCTTTTATCATTTGAAATAAACGCTTACTTATACCTGGTTCCATATTGTAATTTTACATTCTTTTCTTAAAGAGTTCCCTCCTACCCCAAATTGAATAGGCTTCAGGCCACACACAGCCCGCATCTTCCCCATGTGCACCTACTGTGTGCCAGGCTCATCGCTTCTCATGGACTATCTCCTCTGTCGGCCAACAGCTCTTTGAGGAAGGCACGATTAACTTTACTTTACAAGAGACCTGGGCTTCAAGCTGGTTAAAATGACCTGCCACAGGTTACTCAGCTGAGGGGTGGCAGAGCCGAGTGAACCCAGCAGTCTGATCCAGCAGGCTCCGAGCCAGGGCGCCATCCGCACTCACCAGGTCTGCTTCTTGGCCTGCCCACCCCCACTAAGGCGAGGAAGGAGAGGGCCACCCCCTCCTCTGATCGAGGGGTGCTTTCCTGGCCTCTGGCTGCTGCAGCAGCTTCCCAGTAGGGCTTGGGGAAAAGGGAGCACCTCAAACCCATGCAGCAGAGAGAGCCCTGTTTCAGTTCCCTGTGGAGCTGTGGGTTCAAGCCTTGTTAATGAGCAACAGAGGAACTCTGCAGTGGGTCACCTTTCAGCTACACCCTCTTGGTCCGTGACCAGCCCTTTCCTTTGATGTTATTTATGGTTCAGGTGATGGTGATTAAGCTGCAGCAAAGCAGATAGGGCGAGAGTAGGTCCAGGTGTCCAAGCCTGGTTGAGGTCTGAATGCTGACAGATGACTGCTTTAGGGAGGGGACGGGGAGAGGACTGGACACTGGTCCAGCTGCGGAAAAGGCAGGCCTGAATGAAGCGTGAGAGCACAGCGGAAGCTCCAGCTCTCCTTCCACTCCAACCAGGCCCCCTGCCCAGGGTCTCCGCCCAGCCTGGGCCATCCCTTCCCCTCAGTTCAAAACAGCAACTGCACCCTCCAGTCCCTCCTCTGAGGCCTCTTCCCCAACTGCCCGAAGCCTCTGCACACAGGACTGGACCTGCCATTTCTTGGCGCCACTCCTTTAATGTTAAAAATGATGACATTGCAAGGCGGTGTGTGATTACCTTCTCCAAGGAGTGAGCTGGGAAGCCAGGAGGAGCCCATGGAACCTGTGCAAGTAGGCTAGACCTTTGATTTTGCCCTTAACCTAGTGTCACTGCTCATTTCCAGGGCTCTCAGTCACCCTCCGGGTCTCAGCTCTGTCCTACACACCCCACCAGCTTGAACAGAAAAAACTTTCCTGTGCTAGATGGGATATAGATACACAAAGTCCCAAAGGGAGAGACCACCCAGTCCCCAGTCTGCAGGGTGGGCTGCGTTAACATATCTAAAGAACTAAGTGTCCTCCTGAAAGGAAGGGAGGGGTGGGAGTTGGGTGGGAGGGTCAGGGTACTGGAGGTCCTTACAGATTCCACAAAGGTGGACCTTTTTCTAAGACCAGCTCGGTGCACTGGGCGGCATTAACCCTGGCCTTGAGGTTGGGGCCTCAGCAACAATGGCATCTAGCTACACAGGGGGCTGTGAGCAATTGATTTTGCAGTCGCACTCATTCAAATCACTGAAATCATCCAAGCCTTCCCTTCCTGATTCCCAAGCTCACCAGACCACTTCTAGGCAGTGATATTTCTCACTTCAAATTAACGCACAGGCGTTCTGATTTGCCACACCTGTCCCGTGAGCTTAGTGAACAGGTGTGCCCTTCGGAAACAGGTTTGCAGCTTGGGCTGAAGTCGCTTCATGGAGGTGAGGGCACACAGCTGGAGCTCTCCTTCACCTCACCCAACACTGCTGTCAGCCATCACCACCCCCTGTCATTATGTCTGAGAAGCCAAGTAGACAGAGTCCTGCCCAGCAGACAGTAAACATTAGAAATCTTTGCTGAGCAAGGGATGGAATGAGGGATTGATCGATCTGTTCTAGGAAACGATGGATCCATTAGAAGGAATACACTCGTACTTTTTACTGCCACGACATCCATTTAAAAGACAGGTGGCAGGAGGAGCAAGCACATAGGCTAGTCAAGCTTGCGGGCATGGCCAAGTCATTTGACCTCTTGGTACCTTACTACCTTCACCTGTAAAATGGGGGTATAATATTTCCCTCATAGGGCTGCATGGAGGATCAAATAAAGGGACATTTGTAAAGCACCTACGGGGATGCATGGCACAGAGTAAATGCTATACAAGTGTTTACTATTATTATGTAAAATATAAAGAGAATTATAATAGAATGAGAGTTAAGAGCCAACTTTAAGAATTATTCGCTCATTATTTACATTAACTGTGCCTAATACCGGTACATTTTCTCCCAAGCAGAATGATTAAACCTTTTCTTCTTTTCTCTCTTTATAGTTGAAGGTATCAATAAACCATTGAAATTCTTTCCTGTAATTAATTAGGATTTCTCAAAGTTTTCTACAACTCCCCGAAGATTTGCTGAAAAACTTTTCTCATCTTGGTCCTAGATCCCGTGCTGTCTCTGCTGAAAGAAAAATAGCACTCCCTCTCTTAACAGCAGAACCGGAATAAACTTTCCTGACCTTAATGACAAAATTCTCCAATCCCAGCCCAGTGTGCAGGACACTGTCCTTGGAGAATGCACATTCCTAGGCGGGAGTGTTGCGGGTAAGCTGAACACATGGACAGCTAGTTTTTCAGTCATTTTCTTTGCAGACCCACCTGTTCCTCTCAGGGGACAGGTATCAGCCATCTCTAGTGACACTTCCGCGCGATGTACCATTGCCTCGACGCAAACGCGTCACATCCCTCCCAGCCCTCTGCCGCTAATAAGAACTGCTCGTTGCTGTGGATGATGAGGCAAACAGGGAGCTCATTGCAACACATTTGTGGTAATTAGGCCCTTCCTGGGGTCCACATTCTGATGGGAGAAATGCATTGTAGGCGTAGACTGTGGGCCGGATGGAACATTCTGGCCGTGCAGGCAGACGATGCAACTATGCCCCTCAACAGCGGAAAACACCCCCGGGCTGATTAGTTCAGGGGTTCATGTGCCCTGAATTCTCCAGGGTCTCCCCAGCGTCTCCCTTGAGGCCACACCCATGTCCATGGGATGAGTGGCCGTCTACTGCTTGTTAGGTACAGTCTATTGCTTGAACATACAGTTCTCAGTTTTATCCTAAGCGGCCAGCCTTCCCAGCCACGGACATAATTTACACATCAGCCTCTACCCAACTTCAGAGCCTGCTCAGTGTTCGAACTGAACATTTCTCATGGCTAACTTGACTCTCCCACCCAACATCAGAAATGAAGAAGAAGAAGCCTTCGATAGCAAACTACAACCTGCCAGCCAATCACGTCCACTACCTGTTTCCTAAATAAAATTTTATTGGAACAAAGCCCCAGCCATTAGTTTATATATCACCGATGGCTGCTTTCCCGAGAAGGGGCAGGGTGGAGCGGTCCCAGCAGAAACTGTATAGCCTGCAAAGCCTAAAATATTTACTATCTGGCCCTTTAGAGAAAAGAAGAGAGGATGACAAAAAGCCACCACAGTATTTATAACAGCTCCTGATGGCTTATGACTCATGGTTTAAATGGAACAGTAGCCTAGTGAGTTAGCAGAAGGGAACTTGGGTTCAAGTGCTGTTTCTACCAACGGCTCAGCTTTGAGAGGTCATGCAAGTATTTTCACCTCCCTGCTTTCATTTCATTCATAAAATAGGATTAGTCATGGGTGGCAAATGCATGACAAATAATTAGCTAATACTCCAACGTGTGCATTTTGAATGCACAACAGGAAGAATTGGCTATTTGTTTTCTGTGTATAAGTTAGAGTTATACACGATCCCTCCCTATTTGTTGTTCCTCCACATTTGTGGCATCAACCACATGGAACATGCAGCACTACAGTATTTACTATTGAAAAAAGTCCACGTATAAGTGGACCCACGTAGTTCAAACTCATGCTGTCCAAAGGTCAACTGTAGTACCTATCATATTAGAACATTCTTTTGATGTGGAAAATAAACAATTCCTTATCCTCATTCTAACTTAAATTGTCCTATCTGTGTGTCCCTGGTATCTCCTATTTGTCTTATCATCTTTTCTTTTATAAAGTTGTGGGGGTTTCTGATGTGGACCATCTTTAAAGTCTTTATTGCATTTGTTACAATATTGCCTCTGTTTTAAGGCCGTGAGGCATGTGGGATCTCAGTTCCTTGACCACAGATCGAACCCACACCCCCTGCATTGGAAGGCGAAGTCTTAACCACTGGACCACCAGGGAAGTCCCTGTCTTATCATCTTTTAATACCTACTAATTAAGCAAAGCTAGAGCCCACCAAGGAAAGAATTTCAAGAAAAAAAGTCAACAACAAAGGTCAGGTCTTGGTATAAGTTATCACTCTTTGGGGAGGTATAGGTATGTAAGGTATAATAGTTGGCCTTTGATTTCAAATCACAAGCAGGAGGAAAGGTTATTATAGTGAGCATAAGGGAGGGTGGTTATTTCTCTCTCTCTCTCTCTCTCACTCACTCAGACCCCAGTTTCCTCATTTATAACCCTCCAGAAAAGGCAACTAAGAGTAACTTTCTCTTTCTGACTTACTTCACTCTGTATGACAGACTCTAGGTCCATCCACCTCACTACAAATATCTCAGTTTCGTTCCTTTTTATGGCTGAGTAATATTCCATCGTATATATGTGCCACATCTTCTTTATCCATTCATCCGATGATGGACACTTAGGTTGCTTCCATGTCCTGGCTATTGTAAATAGAGCTGCAATGAACATTGTGGTACATGACTCTTTTTGAATTATGGTTGTCTCAGGGTATATGCCCAGTAGTGGGATTGCTGGGTCGTATGGTAGTTCTATTTGTAGTTTTTTAAGGAACCTCCATAGTGTTCTCCGTAGTGGCTGTATCAATTTACATTCCCACCAACAGTGCAAGAGGGTTCCCTTTTCTCCATACACACTCTACAAGCATTTATCGTTTGTAGATTTTTTTTTTTTAACATCTTTACTGGAGTATAATTGCTTTACAATGGTGTGTTAGTTTCTGCTTTATAACAAGGTGAATCAGTTATACATATACATATGTTCCCATATCTCTTCCCTCTTGAGTCTCCCTCCCTCCCACCCTCCCTATCCCACCCCTCTAGGTGGGAGGAGGGGCATCTCTATATATATGTATATGTATAGCTATACATATATATGCATATGTATAGCTGATATATGTATATGTATAGCTGATTCACTTTGTTATAAAGCAGAAATTAACCCACCATTGTAAAGCAATTATACTCCAATAAAGATGTTAAAAAAAAAAGAGTAACTTTCTCTGCATCAACTTTCAACAGAAATGGGAATTCCCTGGCGGTTGGTCCAGTGGTTAGGATCACTTTCACTGCCGTGGGCCCTGGGTTCAATCCCTCGTCGGAGAACTAAGATGCCGCAAGACAAAAAAAAAAAACAAAAAAAAAACAAACACTTTTATCAGAAATAACCTTCTGCCCATTCTAAGCCTCTGCATTCCTCAGCTTCCCAGAGTCCTGCCACTTGATGGATTACCTCATCCCTCACACAATCCCCTGGCTTTAGACATCTGTTTCTATGCTTATGGTAGAGCTTGCCTCTTGGAGTGGAAGGCAGTACAGAACAGACGTTAAAGATGTTGCTTCGGGGCTTCCCGGGTGGCGCAGTGGTTGAGAGTCCGCCTGCCGATGCGGGGGACACAGGTTCGTGCCCCGGTCTGGGAAGATCCCACATGCCGCGGAGCGGCTGGGCCCGTGAGCCATGGCCGCTGAGCCTGCGCATCCGGAGCCTGTGCTCCGCAACGGGAGAGGCCACAGCAGTGAGAGGCCCGCGTACAACAACAACAACAAAAAAAGATGTTGCTTCGAAGCAGATGGACTGGGGTTTGAATCCCAGCCTTTTCTACTCCAATGACCTGCTCCCGTTACCTGTCTTCTGAGCTCAAGGTCCCCACCTGTAAAATGGAGGCGACGAGTACCTACACTTCAGGGTGTATCATGAGCCTCAACGAGGAAAATGTCTGTGAAATGCTTTTTGCACTGTAACTGGCACCAGGCAAGGCTCAATCCATGGAGCTGCCATCCTTGTTTGCTTGGGGTGCAGGGACATTAGGCTGAGTTAGTGCCAGTCAACCGCAGCTTATTTTTTTTCACCAGGTGAGAGGCACTTCCTTAATTATATGACTAATACAGAAACTCTCTTCCCGGTTTGAGCACAGCCCCAGGTTCCTAGAGGACCAGAGCCCTGGAGACCAATAGTGCCCAGGGATCAGGGCTTCAGCAGCCCATCTGCTGTCTGGCTCCCCGGGAGAGCTCTGGTCCTGCCAGCCCTGCAGCAAAATCTCCAGGGTCCTCAGAAAAGACAGAGCTGAGATCTCTGTGTCCTGAGCTGGAGCCCTAGGAGGCCTCTCCTCAAGCCGTTCAGAGGACGTTCAGGACAGTTCTCAGACTCACTCAAGGGCTCAGCACAAGTTTTAAAAAAAAAAGAGTTGGGTCTAGAGCCCAGTTCTGCTCACTTCTCTTTCTCTCCTCAAAGCCATGTTTAAAAACAAAATATATATATATATATATATATATATATACACTATATATACATATATTATATACAGTATATATAATAAGTTGTCACTGCAAAAAAACTTGGAAACTAGAGAAAAATAAAAAGGGAGGAAAAACTCGTCTATAACTTCATTGCCCAAAGCTTCTACACCTTTGTGAATTCAGACAGTCTTCCAGAGTGTTTCTATTCATATGATGAAAATGAGATCCTGTAAATATACTTTGTACCCTGCTTTCTTCCACTTCACAATGTATGAAGTCTGTTTCTACTACAAAAGTTTGAGCTTCGGGTGGGCTTGAGACCGTATCATGGCACCTTCTGTGTGCCTGGCACACAGAAGTAGTAGGCACTCAGTAAATGGTCGTGGCGTGCCCGTGTGACACTGTGATGACCAATGGCTTAGCCACCCTCATTCTATTGGACACTCAGCTTATCTGCTCCTATGAACAATGTCAGATGAACAGCCTTATTCAGGCATCGTGTACAAAGCTCTATGTCCTTGGAATGAATTCCTAAAAGTGGAATCACTGGGTCAGAGTATTCACATTATAAGGCCTTGGATCCCTGTTGCCGATCTGCTCTCCAGAAAGTCAATCCTAATTTATATCCTCCACTGGTGATACAGAAGAGTGAAAAGCACAGTATTCTCCATAGAGTAACTATGTGAGTTAAGAGGAAACTGTAGAATCCCTCAGTAGGTATTTTAATAAGGAACTGAGGGCTGGAATTGAAGTGCATTCAATATCTAGCAGCCCCACACAGTATAGAGTATCCTTCTGAACTTTCACCAGCTTCCCCCTCCAACATTCTCTACCATGTGGCACCTAATATTGCCACAAGGGAAATTATCAACTCCCTACCATCCAAACAGATAACTCTACTAGGAAACGTTCCCCACGCCCCTAATATTGCCACAAGGGAAATTATCAACTCCCTACCATCCAAACAGATAACTCTACTAGGAAACGTTCCCCACGCCCCCAGGAACACAGGAGGTTTCCTAGAACGCAGCACAAAAAAATCCAATCTTTCCATATAAACAGTGACCCACACCCAATCTGTGTCTCTGGCACCAAGTGTGTTTTGCTTGAGCTTGTCTATAAACATCTACAGTTTAAAGTAAATGTCCACAGCGGTTTCCAAATGTCTTTCTGATTACACGCATGCGTTAAAGATACACAGCTAATCTCAAAAACACACTTTTAATACGTGTTTCTGAGAAAAAGTTCTGTTCTTCCTAATCTAAAATCACCAAAATAAATTCCAAATGAATGTATCTATCCATGTTTTAACTGATCCCCACCACCACCCCCCGTAGGTCAAGGAGGTCATTTGTGGACATGAAAACGGAGGTGTGTAGATCCTGATCCAGAAAGCCCCAAGCCCACTCTCTCCACAGAGCCAGTGTTCATTCGGAAACTAGCAGGGGTACCTCGGCAATGAAGAGGGTCCAGTGTCTACAGGCGCTGTCCCCACCACGCTGGACACGAAGACCCTCGTGATACGATGTGATGATGAGCTTGATTCGCGGGCCCCTCCTCTCTCTCCCAGTCCTCTACCTTCTCTCTTCCCACAATGCCAAGAGTTGACTGTACGGGGAAATCACTAGCTTCTCTCCAAGGCCTTTTCAGACAAAGCAAAATAGGAAAAAATATTTATATTCTTTTTTTTTTTTGCTGTGTTGGGTCTTCATTGCTGTGCCCAGGCTTTCTCTAGTTGTGGCGAGCGGGGGCTACTCTTCATTGCGGTGCGTGAGCTTCTCATTGCAGTGGCTTCTCTTGTTGTGGCACACGGGCTCTGGGGCACGAGGGCTTCAGTAGTTATGGCTCGCAGGCTCAGTAGTTGCAGCTCGCGGGCTCTAGAGCACAGGCTCAGTAGTTGTGGTGCAGGGGCTTAGTGGCTCCGCAGCATGTGGGATCTTCCCGGACCAGGGATCGAACCCGTGTCCCCTGTGTTGGCAGGCGGATTCTTAACCACTAAGCCACCAGGGAAGTCCCAATATTTATATTCTTAACAAAAGAAACTCTAGATTCAAATCCCACCTTTGTCCCAGAATTACTGTGTCAGGTACCTTCTGTGTCTTCATTTCTCCATCTTCAAAATGGGTGGGTTTTTTTCCCTGCATCTCCCTTGTGGGTTTCACGAGAACTCTGCAGAGAACTGAAGCATAAACATTTTTCACGTTCCCGAGAGGCAAAGCACCTCTTTAAATTCAAGGTGTTCCTTTGTTAATTACTTCTGCTTTCTTAAGTTAACAATCAAGCACAACTCTTCTACCCAAATCGTCCCCATTCCTTAGTTTCTGATGGCAATGTTATCAAGATATCTCCTAACCTTTGAACCATCTGTGATGTGTTTTTAAAATATCCATGTGGCTCTTCACAATCAATTAATATTAGCTACTCTTTACCTTATATCCTTTTCCTATAAACACACACACACACACTCACACAATATGGAAGTCCAAATTCTTTTCTTTGACTCAAAATAAACCACAGGCCTCCAGTACCCAACAGCTAAAAATCACAAAGTCCATGTCCACATTTATCCATGAAAGAAAATTTAATAGTTCAGCATGTCACACAGCAAGTCAATCAGAGGACTGAGAAATCAACACAGAAGTTCCGCGGTCCGTGTTTTCTTATGATAGGAACAAGACAGAGTTTATTTGAGAAGGAAATGCCAAGGTGACATTTGGAATTACCACGTTTGTGGGGACAGGAGGCCAAGTTCTAGGGCATTTTGCTTTCTCTTTTGGAGCCGTGGCTTTGCCAGATTCCCCATATGCACACAATTCAGCCAACTCACCGTGGGAGCCCGATAGCCTTTTGCCCAAAGACTTCTCCTCCGGCCACCAAAAGGGACTTTGCCATCAGGAGGCCTCTTGGGGAGAGAGGAATAGACCAGGGGGGCGCCAGAGGGGGATCTGAGTGGTCCAGCAAGGGGACATAGCAGAGGACCAAGATGAGGGCATCCCTGTCACTAGAGGCATACTCGCCACGTCCCCTTGTTCTGAAGCCCCTGACGGTGCTACCTTGACAGCAGGATCTGCTTGTTGCATGGGGGCAGAGGCAGTGGCCCCCATCCACTGCATCCACTACCGTGTGGGCAAGTGCTCTGAACCCACGCCGGGCAGGGGAGTCACCGGGCAGCTTCTGACACTCCCTGCTCTTGCATTACGGAGCCAGGGGATGGCAGGAAAGAAACTGCTCTAAGACAGCTGCCTGTGACTGTGCCCACCTATGGACCCAGCTCTAGTCCATTTCATGGGGCCTTCGCATTCTCCCAACCTTCCCAGAAATGTTTCTAGACCAGGAGTCAATGAAATGTGTTCTGTAGGATACATTATTTTACTAAGTCCTAATATCCTGCTTCATGGAGGGCCATGTCAGCCAAGAACATTATAAGTAATTACCCCTTTCAGTATCTGCCCATCGAGGTGCAGATCTGTAAAGGTCCCTGGTGGCCCACAGCTACCATCTGCACCTTCCCCCAGGCGCCTCGGGGCCCACGGCCCTCACTGGCAGGATTCCCTTCCCTCCTCCTCTTTCCTCACATCTTGGTTAACACGCTTTGCTGAAATTTCAACAATTCCCTGGATCCCAACCCAATCCACCATAAGTCTGCCTTAGAGCTCCGTCCTTTTGGATGAGCCTGGGAACCACTCTGGACCTCAGTGTCTTTTTCTGACAATGGGGTGGCAGGAACAGCTCTTCTCCAAAGTTCTTTCTAGCTGAGAAAATGAATATTCTCTATTTTTCTTCTTAAAACTTTGCTCCCTGTGCCTTTGACAGAAATAACTTTCCAGTCCCGCCTGTTAAATGAATCTGGAACACTGAGCCTGCCAGAGAAGTCCCCCAGGGCTAGCCTTTCCTTCCTTGGTATCTGTGGGACATTGCATGGCCTGGAGGCAACATCCTCCCACCATAGGTTTAAAGGATGTTTCAGTTTTGCAATTTGCAATCGGTGGGGCAGACCGGAGGAATTCTAAGGTCTCTTTCAGAGTGAAGAGCCCAGGATTTTGCAAGTGGAAAGCTCAAGCTAACCACCAAAGGTCAAGACAAAAAGAGAAAAGCCGGTGTTGATTGAACACCTCAAAGCAGACCCAAACTTTAGCTGCCTCTCATTTTGCTCCTGATGCCAGGATGCTGATGAAATCCACAGAGGTAGAAGGTGAGTCAGCCCGATCTCCACCATCAACCCAGCCCTGGCGTGGGGGGTGGGGGGGTGGGGGGCATCCGTGGCAACCAGCTGCTTTCAGGTAAGGCAAAGACCATCTGGCAACACTGTGCTCTAAACAGTCTGCGTGGTTGTCAGGAAATGTAATTCCTCAAACCAGGACCCTAACCCTAAAAATGACCACCGGCCACCACATACTGCCCCTGGGCCGCAAGTTCTGGAAATGGAACTTCTGGAGCATGTTATAACTTAACAAGGCTTTCCTTGGGCTGGCCTTTGGATTGATATGTTTTCAGTTCATCGTGTTACCTGTCAGTCATGTGTCACCATGCAGGTGTCAGCCTGAGCACAGGCCAGGAGGTACGGGATGCTGCTACATCTCTGTGTTCATTCTGGAGAATTACTGTAGCTTGAGGGTGACAGTCCCACAAGTTAAATCTTCATCATCCCTGCCTGCCTGTCTTAACAATGCAGATTCACTTTTTTATTTTTGAGTGTATTCACTGACTACCCATGTGAAAAAATTTGAAGGCTTGTGTGGGTATATTATACGGTTTAAATTAAAAGAGCTTTTAAAAAACACAAAGTATATTTTTGGAAGTCATCACTCAAGCGTGGGTGGTTGGGGACCTTAGAGTGGCCAAAATCATTCATTTTTCTTAAGAGGACACTATTTCTTCACCTCCTACCTTGTCTAAATATCTCTGAATTCACTTGACACTCAAAAAAGGATCATTTTCATGGAGTGACTTCAGAGAGTAAGAAGCAGCCACACCTTAAAGCCCCTACCTGAAGTTCTTCCCCTACTGCCGTGTCCAAAATCCAGTACCCTAAATTCATACTAGTGTGTAACTGACTGATACCAAGGTAATCCCCTAGGACTGGCTGGAGAGAAAGCAGGGCTCCATGTGCCCCCAAGAGATATAAAGGTGTGTTTTCAGGGTGTACCCTAAGGGGCGGGGAGGGAGAAAGGCAGAAAAACAGGCTGAGGGCACCCAGAACAAAGAGGCCACTGCACTATTTTCCCTAGAGATGATCTTGCTTCTTCCTAATTTGGCTTTTAAAAGAGGGGCATCCAGTAGCAGTGACCTTTCAAGGAGGGATAATTTATCCACCTTGGCTTAACTGGTGCCTGAGTGGAGCTGCTATGGAAAGGCGCCCTGGCCAAGCCCATTTCCATCTCCCCAGCACTCCTCGGGGATGGGGGGAAAGGAGCGCGGCTGAGACTGTCAGCGCCATCACAGGAGCATCACTAATGTGGACACAGGAGGTGCCGGCTCCTACTTCCCAGCCAGGTGTCCAGGCTGGCAAGGCCATCTGGGTTAGGAAATGTGTGTTCTAAAGCCTGCTGGGGGAAGCCCGTTTTGATGGGAAGCTTAGCTTAAGAATCAGCCGGCTTCAAGAAGCTTCCTCAACCTGGCCCCCTGTAAGATGTGAGGCCTTGGAAATCAGTTATTTCCCCTTATGGAGCCCTGAGAAGGCCAGTGCATCCACATTCAACAACCTGCAGCCAGGGTCCAGGAAACGAGTCAGCTCCAACAGGAAACCCTGGGGAAAAAATGCCAGGAAGGGCTAAGACTTCAGTTTCAGGTTTCCAAAAGCCTGAAGATATAAACCCAAAATGAAAACCTTTTAAGAAATGCCTATCTAAAATGGAACCACCATACCTTTAAGCTCTTTGTACCCTGACGGAAGAGATAACAAACATTAGAAAATGAACTTAAATTGTACCAGATCATAACATTGCCTCTAAAAATCTTTAGCTCCAGGGAATTCCCTGGCGGTCCAGCGGTTACGACTCTGCGCTTTCACTGCCGAGGGCGCGGGTTCAGTCCCTGGCAGGGGAACTAAAATCCTGCAAGCTGTGCAGAGCAGCCAAAAAATAAAAATTAAAATTAAAAAATAAATTAAATAAAAATATTTAGCTCCAGGATTTAAAAGATCTGTAAAAACCCAGCGGATGAAGATGTAAGGACACAGGCAGTCTCGTTCAATTGATGGGAATGTTAGTGGGTCCTATCATTTTTGGAGGGATATTTAGCAATATCTATTAAGTTTAAAATGCACGTCGGCTTTGACTCAGCAATTCTCCTTGTCGGAATCCATTGCCCAGAAATACACAGTTGTGCAAAAATATGCATGTACAAGGATTATTTCAGCATTATTTATTATCTAGGAAAACTGTTTTAGAGGAAAAGAATTCCATGTCCATCAAAAAGGGATCAGTTAGCTAAATCCTGGTTCATTCATATAATGAAAACTCACGGCTTTTAAAAGAAAAAGGCTGACCATGGTGCTTATGGGAAAAGATGTTCAGAGAGAAAAGCACATTGCAAACCGCATATCAAGTCTATTTTTTGTAAAATAGCATTAGATATATTAATATATGCATGAAAAAATCTTCCATGGGTGGATCATTAGGGACGTTAAACTTTCCTTGATAAGCACTTCTAAATTGTTAGGGTTTTAACATTTATCTTTAACCTTAAACAATAACTTGTAATCAGAAGGGGAAAAAATGAATGCCTCCATCTTCACGTTAATTATCTACAACCCCTTATCTTATCCTGGAGGGGGAGTGAGGACTGTGGTTGTTCTTGTATGTTCTAGAGGATGGTGGCTATGGGCTCTGTATTCTATCCCAGCAATTCCATTTGATAAATGGCTCAAAATCCCAACGCTTCAAATACTCTCACACTTAAGATATTTTGTGCTTGAGAAGTGGCCATTGTGATGAACAGAAT
Organism: Delphinapterus leucas; assembly: GCF_059928025.1. NCBI lineage: Eukaryota > Metazoa > Chordata > Mammalia > Artiodactyla > Monodontidae > Delphinapterus > Delphinapterus leucas. The sequence goes on from NC_143130.1 coordinate 167,187,765, forward strand.
GCAGGACTGTGACTTGGGAATATCACCTTGGGCCAGTTTTCTTCCTGTGTCCCAACTTTTTCATCATAAGATAAAGGGTTTGAAGGGACCCTGACCCCACCCTGACCAGACGCTCCATGGATGAAGTACTCAATCGGCATTTGTTGAAATACTGGAGGACAGAGACGGGGCCTGATATGGGGAAACGATGGGAAAAGGAACAGCTGAGAAAAGTCTTAGCAGCATCATTGGGAGTTGGTGTAGAGTCAGCCAAGGGGGAAAGAACAAAAGGGTTTTGACGCAGGGGAAAAACAAGCACGTTTTTGAGGTTCTCAACTGGAGAACTGAATGTCTGTAAATATGTAGGTACGGTTTGAGTTGTCACACTAATGGGAGAAGGCAGGTGCTAGCAGCATATACTGGGTGGGGGCAGAGATGCTAAACTCGCCACAAGGAAAGGGACAGTTGCACCCCAGTTCCATCCATGCGGCCCACGGAGTAACACTGAGGGATGCCAGCCAGGCTGGTAGCCATCAGCTTCCTTCCCTGACACATGGCCCGGGGCTGGGGCTGGGTGCTGGATGGGTGGGTGGGTCTCGAAGGAAAGCAAGGAGGCAAGACCACTGGGATATCCACCAGACAGCCCACCTTCTGCAGCCTGTTCCCAAGTCAGCCTGAGTCATGAAACTGCAAACTGCCTAACTCCAAAATGGCCCATTCTGGATCTTTTATGATAATCGCACTTTCCCTTTAATAAACACTAATAACGAATTAAACCTCCTTGAAGGAGCCACATCTCTAGAGTCACGTGCCTGAATAAGTCCTCACCACAAGAGACTTTGGGCTCTGCAGTTCAAGGCCTTCCTATTACATTTTGGACCCTGGTCTCTCCCTTGCTTACTTTAAGCAAGTTACTTTACTTTAACCTGGGGTCCCAGGTTCCGCAGGGCACCGTTGTCTGATGTAAACTCCAAAAAACAGAGACTTGTCTACCTTATTCCTCACAACATCCCCAGCACAGAGAACAATGGCTGGCACATAGTAGGTGCTCAGTAAATATTTTAACAAATGAATGAAAGTGGAAACGGCATAATTTAAGGAGCGGGGTTAACTATTTATAAGCTGTGTGGCCTTGGGCAAGTCACTTAACCTTTCTGAGCCTTTGGTTCTTCATCTGTGAAGCAGAATAACAATAACCACCTTCTAGGGCTTCGGGGGAGACTGAAATGAGGTATGGGAGACATCCAGCATGGGCTTCTTAGTTCTCAGTAGGTTCTTGGAAAATGGGAACTAACACTGTGTCATTATTATTAATAACTCCAACTCACACCCTAGCCCACGCATCTCCTGCAATCACAAGCATCACATAAAAGATATGCAGTTTGGTTCAGCTTGCCCCTTGTGAGCTACTAGTCAATAACCAACAAACACAGCAATAGCCTCTTCTTTAAACATGATGTTCTTCCAGTCTCCTTCAAAGAGCTGTACTCAGAGCATTATCAGTTGATCCATTGTTTCCAAAGACCTTCACGAAGCACTGTAAAGGTATATGTGCCAGAAGGACATGAAGACCAGTCAAGGAGAACCAGCAGGTTTGTGGGCACTTCTGGTTCAGCCCTGGCCCAAACTGTTGAGGTTTCACTCTGATTTGGCCTCCTGATACCTGAGCCTGTTCCACTAAGGAAAATCCAACATGCCATAGTGGTTACAAGCACGGAGTTGGGAGCCAGAAGCTAAGGTTCAAAGCCTGGGTCCACCACTCTTAACCGTATGACCTTGGGCAAGTTACTTAACTACTTGAAACCTCAGTGCTCTCATCTGGAAAATGGGGGACAACAATAGTATCTACCTGGGGAAAGAGGGGAAGAAAGGAATAGATTGTGCTTCTCTCGGTTTTGTAAGAAATCATGGAACTCAATCAACCCATTTGCAAAAACCCCATGGAGACTATCTTTCCTATGTTTTCTATTTTTATTAATCAATCATCTTGAATCCTCTCTGAAGGGTGGAGGAAAGAGCTTGCTGGTGATACACTGGCTGCCTCTACAGGAACACGAGCAGAATGCTTGACACACAGTAGGTCTTCAATAAATATCTGTTGAATGACTGAATAAGTGATTCAGAAGTTGAAGAAGTCTGACAGTCCATCATACCTGTTTGACCTAAGAAACTAGGTGCAAACTAAGGTGAGGGAAAATCTTGTATTTTTGAAACCAAGGTCTAGAATCTGTATTAACAGAAATCTCTTCGACCCAAGCCCTCCAAGGCTTCTCCCCTCTAAGAAATATCGATCATTTTCTGTGTCTCTTGCCATCTGCATCTGTTTCCTTTGCATTGACCCAAGCCCACTCTCTGGGCCTTGGAGGATCAGCTCTAACTTGTCTCGTTCCTGTATTAGAAATACACAAGGTACTTTTTTTTTTTTTTTTTTTGCCTGCATTGGGTCTTCGTTGCTGCGCACGGGCTTTCTCTAGTTGCAGTGAGCACTGGCTACTCTTCGTTGAGGTGCGCGGGCTCCTCATTGCGGTGGCTTCTCATTGCAGAGCACGGGCTCTAGGTGCACGGGCTTCAGTAGTTTTGGCATGCGGGCTCAGCAGTTGTGGCACACGTGCCCTAGAGCATGCGGGCTTCAGTAGTTGCGGCACGTGGGCTCAGTACTTGTGGCACAGGGGCTTAGTTGCTCCACAGCATATGGGATCTTCCCAGACCAGGGAAGCCCCATATCCCCTGCATTGGCAGGATTCTTAACCACTGCACCACTAGGGAAGCCCCAAGGTACCTTTTTAGAGACAGCCACTTGGGCGGCCCCTCCTAGTGAGTCGTGGGCTCTCCACTGAAGAACTTCCTTTCCTCCTGGGATAATAAGCACATTGTTCTCCCCAAAACTCAGCATGTGGGTCAACTGTGGACTCTAACTGCCTCTCGGGTGCCCTTTTACCAAGTGTCTGACAGTGCACTTCTCAGAAAATGACCCTATTCCTCCTGTACTCCACAGAGACATACAATGTGAACTGAGAGCTTGACGATTATGCTTGTGAATAATTTGAGTTTCAAGTGCGGCCTTGGCACGCCTGAGAACAAATAATTACCAAAAAGTTATCCAGCTGCCCTCACAGTGTGCTGCTACTTTGTCTTGGGTGTGGAGCCCTGTTGGCTGGCCCCGTGGGAGCCTCAGTGAACAGAGCCATCAAGACCCCCTCCAGGTCCCAGTCAAGGACTGCAGCAGAAGGTTTTGGCCGATCTGGCCCCGGAGAAGATAAAGCCCTTAAACTAAGATTAGCCACGCTCATTCCAGCCCCACTCACAGCCAAGAGTCAAAGTCGCTATTTGCTGAGTGGAAAAGGACAAAAGGAAACAAATTTCGTTTGCAAGCTCTCCAAACAGACCAGAAAAAGTAATTATCTGTTGCTTACCCCGTGCGTCTCCTCTCATAGAAAGACTAAGCTAATACGTCCCTGCTTTGAGGGAATATCAACATTTTGGTCTCTGGATCACAGACGATCAGCCAGCTCTCCGAATAGGGTGTTCAGCAAAGAGGTATGTGCAGGATGGATTCTTTAAAAAAGCAATAGAGCCAAAAAAAATTTTTTTAAGTCGGGGGAGGGAGACTTCCCTGGTGGTCCAGGGGTTAAGACTCCACGCTTCCACTGCAGGGGGCTCGTGTTTGATCCCTGATCAGGGGCCTAAGATCCCACATGCCACATGGTGAGGCCAAATTATTTATTTTTTTAATTTTTTTTAACATTTTATTGGAGTATAAACGCTTTTCAATGGTGTGTTAGTTTCTGCTTTATAACAAAGTGAATCAGTTATACATATACATATATCTCCTCCCTCTTGCATCTCCCTCCCTCCCACCCTCCCTATCCCACCCCTCTAGGTGGTCACAAAGCACCGAGCTGATCTCCCTGTGCTATGCGGCTGCTTCCCACTAGCTATCTATATTACGTTTGGTAGTGTATATATGTCCATGCCACTCTCTCACTTTGTCCCAGCTTACCCTTCCCCCTCCCCATATCCTCAAGTCCATTCTCTAGTAGGTCTGTGTCTTTATTCCCGTCTTACCCCTAGGTTCTTCATGACCTTTTTTTTTTTCTTCTTGGATTCCATATATATGTGCTAGCATACGGTATTTTTCTCTTTCTGACTTACTTCACTCTGTATGACAGACTCTAGGTCCATCCACCTCACTACAAATATATCAATTTTGTTTCTTTTTATGGCTGAGTAATATTCCATTGTATATATGTGCCACATCTCAGACACCATCAAACTCTTAGAGGAAAACACTGGCAGAACACTCTATGACATAAATCACAGCAAGATCCTTTTTGACCCACCTCCTAGAGAAATGGAAATAAAACCAAAAATAAACAAATGGGACCTAATGAAACTTAAAAGCTTTTGCACAGCAAAGGAAACCATAAACAAGACCAAAAGACAACCCTCAGAATGGGAGAAAATATTTGCAAATGAAGCAACTGACAAAGGATTAATCTCCAAGATTTACAAGCAGCTCATGCAGCTCAATAACAAAAAAACCAACAACCCAATCCAACAATGGGCAGAAGGCCTAAACAGACATTCTCCAAAGAAGATATACAGATTGCCAACAAACACATGAAAGAATGCTCAACATCACTAATCATTAGAGAAATGCAAATCAAAACTACAATGAGATATCATCTCACACCGGTCAGAATGGCCATCATCAAAAACTCTAGAAACAATAAACGCTGGAGAGGGTGTGGAGAAAAGGGAACCCTCTTGCACTGTTGGTGGGAATGTAAATTGATACAGCCACTATGGAGAACAGTATGGAGGTTCCTTAAAAAACTAAAAATAGAACTACCATACGACCCAGCAATCCCACTACTGGGCATATACCCGGGGAAAACCATAATTCAAAAAGAGTCATGTACCAAAATGTTCATTGCAGCTCTATTTACAATAGCCAGGACATGGAAGCGACCTAAATGTCCATCATCGGATGAATGGATAAATAAGATGTGGCACATATATACAAAGGCCAAATTATTAAAAAAAAAAAAAAAAAAAGCAACAGGGCCGTTTTAAGCAACCTTATGATGACTTAAAATGACAATGACACTGTTGCTACTTTAGACCAGTAAAAGCTTGAGAAAGCTTAGAAAGAAAACTCCTAAACTATTGCTTGATGATCACTGAGGAGCTGGGTCATAAAAAGCACCCTCTTAATCAGACTGAATTTAAATCTGCATCCAAACCACTAGCCTTTGGTGTACAACGATGGCATATTTGATCAGGAAGAGACTTTAGGATTATCTAGGCCATTGCCCAATCCAGGTCCGCCTCCCACCTGGGGCATCTGCTCCACACACTGTGTACACTGCACGCCACACAGCCAAAAGCACACCCCTTCTCACTCCCGTAAGCCACAGCTTTCCTGGGCTCTCCCGTCTGCGCAAGTGCCGACTGGATTGAGAAGGCAGGCCCATCACAAGCATCACGAGACCCAGAAGCCTTCGCCAGGAAGGGAATGGCCTGTATGGTATCAGAGTCCCCAATGAGGGCTGCATTCAGCAACCCGTGCCCAAGACCAAACAAACAGCTCCATGGGGACCGTGGGGTGAGCGAGTGGGGTGCACATCTGCACGGGGTGACATCTGGTTCAGAACTGTCAGCCTCACAGCAGGAGGGGAAGACTGTAAACTCTGCCGGACAGGGGCTAAGGGATACTGAGAGGACCCTGGCAACCCAGCCTGGGCTGGAATTCCCAGGGGAGCCCACTGTACACTTATCTGGGGTCTACTGTTCACTTTCCTTTCTCTAGAAATCCAGGCTACTTCTTGATAGGGAGATGGGGGGAGCAGGGTGATGGACTTCTTTTTCTTGCATTTTGTTCTAAAAGAGGGACATCCGAGTTAGATCTTCTTCCCTGAGTGTTCCAGAGGAGCAGTGCAAGCTGTGTCTAACAGGGTCACCACCCCAAAAGGACAAGTTCAAAAGGTCAGAGCCAAGTACTAGACCTTCTCTTTTTAATAAATTTATTTTATTTATTTATCTATTTTGGCTGCGTTGGGTCTTCGTTGCTGTGCACGGGCTTTCTCTAGTTGTGGCGAGCAGGAGCTACTCTTCACTGCGGTGTGCGGGCTTCTCATTGCAGTGGCTTCTCTTGTTGTGGAGCATGGGCTCAGGCATGCGGGCTTCGGTAGTTGTGGCACACAGGCTCAGGAGTTGTGGCTTGCGGGCTCTAGAGCGCAGGCTCAGTAGTTGTGGCGCACGGGCTTAGTTGCTCCGCAGCATGTGGGATCCTCCCGGACCAGGGCTCGAACCCGTGTCCCCTGCATTGGCAGGCGGATTCTTAACCACTGCACCACCAGGGAAGCCCTAGACGTTTTGATTAAACGTGCATATTCCTTTTTGGTGGGTGGGTACTGTTTAATCTGTGTGGATCCAGTAATCAACAGGCATCTCTCTCCCTGTTCAAATCGAAGGAAACATCTAAATAGCATCCAATACCTCATTTCTTCGTGTACAACAAATGTCAATGATATGCCAACACAGGCACTTCACGGTGAAAGAGTGGTTTGTCAGAGTGGATAGTGAATGGGTTTCTCTTCTTGCTTCTGGTTACTCTCAGCTCTGCCTGGGAGCGGGGATCTTGCTGGGTGGCATCCAGGAGGCTCTCCTAGGTCAGATCTGCACATTGTAGACATTGCCTTTGTTGCTCAAAAGGATGGATCAGACAGAAAACATTTTAAGTTTATCAACCGATTACAATCACTCTCTGAGTTCTCACCTCGGCTACACTGTGGGTAATCTGCAAAGAGGCATCGAGCCCAGACCCCTAGCCTGGCACTCAGGGCCCCTCGTACTCTCAACCTGCTAACCTATCCTTGTTGACTTCACTCCCTTCTGGCCTCTGGCATTTCCAGGATGCGCCGTCTTTTCTCTTGTCCAGACCTCTCAGGCTCACTCCAACACTTTCTCTGGACAGCTTTCCCTGACCAATCACTGAGCTCCCTTGACAACCCTTTACCTCAGTATCATTCATCCTGTATCTCCAGAACCCAACACAGAACTGATACGTGGTAGGTGTTTGATTAATGTTCACTGAATAAATAAATCAGATATTCCTGAAACAATGAGCAAACTAAGTTTAAAAGAGATAAAGAAATGTGCCCATTAAAAATGTAACACACAGACAAGTCCTATATATGCAATGAATACATATAAAAGCTGGTGAAGTCCTCTAAACAAGGTCTGTAGTCTAGTTAATAGTATTGTACCAATGATGTACAATGGTGCTTTTAACGATGTACTAAAGTTATATAAGATGTTCTCACGGGGGAAGCCAGAAGAAGGATGCATGGGTCCTCGCTATGTTATTTTTGCAACTTCTGAGTCTAGGATTATTTCCAAATAAAAAGTTTCATAAAATAAACGAAACAAAAGAGGCAAGAAGTTTCAGGTACCAAATGAGCAGCTGAGGTGAGGGATTGCAGCCTCCCTTTTGCGGGACCCCATCGTGTTCCCACCTGATACTCCCAGGTTAGGGATGATTCCAGCCTCGCTTTCTCTCTCCCTTCCCTCCCTCAGGTCTCAGCTGCGATGTCCTCCCCACTGAGGGTCTTCCCAGACCACCAGCACCACAGCCACTTTCCCCCAAGCTTATTTACTGCCTTCAGTGCGTAGATCGTAATCAGAAATCTCTTGTCTGTTTGTCGCCTGTCTTTTCCCACCAAAAGGCAGATGCCACAGGACCTGGGACCTCAGCTGCGTGTTCACCACTTTGTCCCCAGTACCAGGGCATATCCTGGCCCACAGTACTTAAGAAATACTTTTAGATGAATAATGGATATGTTAATTAATAAAGTTATTAAATTAACTTTAATAAAGTTAAATTAGTAAACCAGTAAATTATTAAATGGATGCTGAGTGACGTTATTAGCCTTAAAGCCTTTCTAATAAAAATAGTAAGAACAACAAGCAAGTTCGTTACAAAATATAGCACTTTAACTATGGCTCGTTGGAAATGACTTGAAACATACAACGTGATGTCTGGAGTAGGTGCCGGAAGGAAGCAGACACCCCTAGAGCTGGTGCAATCAGGAAAGATGTCCAGTGAGCAACTGTCTGCACGGACATGGAAAGATGGATAGGTTTTTAAAAGAAGTCAAACTAGGAAAGGAGAAAAAAGGGTGCTTCAGAATTGAGAAGCAGCATGAAAGAAAACCTTAGTGGCATCCAGGCCCACATCTGTCCTTGTAGGAAGTTGGTGACCTGTCATGAGCAGTGCTGGGGTCAGGACGGTGAACGGGAGAGACAGACCCTACCGGAGAGCTTCCACTTTAGATAATCAGCTTTCTATCTGATAAAATAGTATCTGTAAACATCTACTTTTCTCATTAAGGAAGGCTTCCTGCTTGTATGGCAGGGAGCATAGAGACTGCCTCGATAGTTCTGAATTCTTACTAGCTGGAAGAATAGCCAGGAGGCTATTTAAAATTGATTGGGGGAAGTAGGAACCCTTGCCCCTTTGGGGCAGACCCCTCCATCGTGGGGAGGGCCACTTTGGTGAGCTCTCCCGACCGTGCAGACAGAAGTCAAGTTCCTCCTCTTTCTTCCTTACAGGAACCCCTGATATTGGAAAATTCATCCAAGATCAAATGCATCAGACTGGGATGTTAAGGAATCTGGCTAATGATGTCAAAAGCCATCTCATGAGTGATACACTCCTACCTAATTCCTTTTTTCTGTCATGCCCACCACCAAGCTGGACCAGGACTGCTGGAGGAGAAGAGACCTGGGAAATTATCAGGAAATTCTAGGAGGGCAGGTTTAAAACTAAAACTTTGCATCCCACCCCTCATTTCAGAAGGCCACAGTCTGGGCAGTCTTGGAGCAACCGATTCTTACCCATAACAGGTCTTCCTAGCCAAGTACGCTGGGTTCAAGCTATTCCCATAGACTTTGGTTCTTCTACAGCACAGAGTGTATTTCAATAAAGTCTTTAACCTACAGAAGTATCCTGAGGCCTCTTTATTCTAGCCTCAGCCACTGGGGCAGGGACATGGCATCACTGCTCTAGGGCCATAAGAAGTTGGGGCTCCCCTGATGGTTTTGCCGTGGATCAGTGCCTCCGGCGTCAGAGATATGCAGGGGTATGTGTCTCCCCGTCCACTGTCCCCAGCTGACTGTAGTGCAGATGGAACAGATCCCAGTCTTCTCCAGATTCCGTCAGCTGAGTAGGCATGGGGGCAGCAAAGAGGAAGGAAGGATCATGGAAGGGAGAAGGGACTAAGGAAAGGTCACGTATGGGGCTATGAGATGCCTCTATCTTCTTACCGTTCCCCAGGCTTGCCCCGTTTCCCAGACCCGGGGAGCTCCTATGCTAACTCGGAGTTTAGAGGCAGTTCAAGTGCCTACTCTTCTGGCACTCAGCCTTTCTCAAATCATGGCCAAGAGCTCCCATCCTCCCAGCCCACTAAAAGGCAATCCTGGCGCCATATACACATGGCTACAGTGTCTAGATACCTTTCCAGCAACACCTGGAAAACTTGAGTGATTCCCCCTTCCCAGAAATCTTGCTGCGAAAGCTTCCTCTGCTTAGTTTATGAAGTGGGTTCCACCCTCTTGCCGAACCCTTCAGTAAGTTCAGCAAGATGGCCACACGAGGTGTGTTTTATACCACCGACTACACGCAAAAGGGGCTCCCCCGGGCTTCCCTGGTGGCACAGTGGTTAAAAATCCGCCTGCCAATGCAGGGGACATGGGTTTGAGCCCTGGTCCGCGAAGATCCCACATACCGCAGAGCAACTAAGCCCGTGCGCCACAACCACTGAGCCTGCGCTCTGGAGCCAGCAAGCCACAACTACTGAAGCCCGCAGGCCTAGAGCCCGTGCTCCACAACAAGAGAAGCCACCGCAGTGAGAAGCCCACGCACCACAACGAAGAGTAGCCCCCGCTCGCCGCCACTAGAGAAAGCCTGTGCACAGCAACGAAGACCCAACGCAGCCAAAAATAAATAAATAAATTTAAAGGAAAAAAAAAGGTGGCTCCCTGAAACTCACAGATTTAAGCACTGCAAAGACTGTGAAGGGTGATCTAACACTTCCAACCTGAGCTGTTTATCATTTCAGGCCCTGAGAGGTCACATTCCATTTACTCCTGTAGATGAAGATCTGTTGGTGCTACAGACTGGAGGACGCTCTGGAGATGTCCCACTTAAATCTCAATCCTGGAGCTACCTAGATATGGTAGCCTTAGAGCATCATTCTGGATTGATCCTAAGATTAGTTTTAAATGCTATTCCAGCTTTTAGGTTTTCATGCAGTGTTATTTTTACAGGCTGATTATAGGGGTAGAATGTTGGGGTGGTCCCCTTCTCATTTGCTTTATTCATTTTTATAAATTATACGCGCGCACACACGTTTCTACCGGCTGCCCCAACACGAGTCTCAGTGTGAACACCACTGAGCACTCAGGCAGGGAGAAGTCAGGGAGGAGTCAGCAAGCAGGGCCTACGCCTGCCCCGCCCCAAAGCCTCCCTAGTGCTCCAGCTTCTGCACCATCGCCTCCACTTATTTTTCCTCCTTTTCATCTCTTTTCCTCTGTGTCTGCACCCCTCCCCCTTAATCACAACACAGTTCACTGAGGCATACAAGTCACTCTGCTTAAAGCAGACTGAGATGGGAATAACCAACACATTCAGCCCCCCAGGGGCAGCCATTCTGCTACCAAACACAACTTCGCCAAACCAAACGGAAACTCCACTCCTTTCTCCTCTTTCTCATCTCTCTTCCAATTGATGGCAAGCGTAGGGGTTATGTTTTTGAATGACTTGCTTTCTGGTGCCTCTTGACTGCTCAGACAACTGATTTGCCCATGAGCACCAGCTCTATCCATGCTGGAAATGTTCCTGAGTCTTAATTAAGGGCCAGTACTAGGCACTTGGATCAGCAGGATGAATCAAGACCTAGCCCATCAGGAACCCACACCTAGTGAAGGACATAGCCTATAACAGCAATTACTCTACAGTGTGGTTAAGTGCTGGGATGCAGGTACACACAGAATGTCATGAGGAACTGCAAGATACAAGGTCCCCCCCCAGTTAAAGCAAATCCTTTAACATGAGATAAAAAATTTACAGGGGGCTTGGGGCAGCTGACCAAGAATCTTGACCCCCTTCCTTGGTTTTCTCGGTTCAGTGATTGTTCCAGTCACCACGTTGAGGCCCCGGGGCAGCAGCATGGTGGGGAGCACACTGTTCTCGTCACTGACAACTAAGGCAGAGGCAAGGGGGGCACATCTGAATCTCCATCTAAAGAATGGGCAGAAAAACAATGCCAGAGATGATCACAGGCTTGGCACAAAGTAAGAGTTGGTGCTCATTGTTGGTACATCGCTGCTGGTGGTGGTAATAATCCCGAACTCAGAAGAATCCATCCAGGCTGGACCCTGCCGGGGCTCTCAAGCACAAGCAGCTGTATTCACTGGCCACTTCTCGCAGGGGCTCTCACCACCCCAGCCTGAGACAGGACTCTCTGCCGGAGAAGAAACTGAGTGCTGGCCAAGCTAGACAACCAGCCTCCAGCAGAGAATGGTGTGATACCAGTGCTTCACCTGTTCCAGGTATGTTTATCGCCGTCCACCACCATCTGCTCCGACTCTGAGCGCCTTGCGGGCAGAGAACACGGTGTCATTACATGTTACTTAAGTAACAGAGCTGGGTTCATGCTCAACAAATGCAATCAGGAAATTTCTAATCTGGCAGGGACTCTCGGAAAGAGTTACGTCCAACCTTTTCATTTAAAAATACAGTTATTGGGACTTCCCCGGTGGCACAGTGGTTAAGAATCCACCTGCCAATGCAGGGGACATGGGTTCGAGCCCCGCTCTGGGAAGATCCCACACACCGTGGAGCAACTAAGCCCATGCGCCGCAACTACTGAGCCCTCGTGCTGCAACTACTGAAGCCCATGCACCTAGAGCTCGTGCTCCGCAACAAGAGAAGCCACCGCAATGAGAAACCCGCACGCTGCAATGAAGAGCAGCCCCCGCTCGCGCAACTAGAGAAAGCCCACGAGCAGCAATGAAGACCCAAGGCAGCCAAAGATTTAAAAATAAAATTATTTACTAGATAATTTCTAAATATAGAAAAATTTAAGGAAAATGTAAATGGCCCCTAGTCACACCACCTAAACAAACTAGGCCCATGTAAACCTTAAAAAATAAAACAAAAGTGCTAGATGCACCCTTGGGTTTTTTTTTTTTTTAAGACAAAACAGTACAGGAATGTGTAAAAAGTTGCTTCCCTCCTACCTTGAACCCTCAGTCCTCCCTACCTTTATCTTGTGCAACCTGCCAAAAATAAGTATGAAAATGTAAGCACATATATGCATGCACATATATGCATATACATATACACACATATATGACTTGATTCTTTTAACATAAATAGGACCTGAAACTTGCTTTTTTTTCCACTTAAAAAGTTGCTATGGTCTGAATGATTGTGTCTCCCCCAAATCCTAACATCCAATGTGATGGTATTAGTAGGTAAGGCCTTTGGGAAGTGATTAGGTCATGAGGATGGGGCCCTCATGAATGGGATTAGTGCCCTTATAAAAGAGACCCTGCAGAGCTCCCTAGCCCCTTCCATCAGGTGAGAATACAAGAAGTCTGCAAACCAGAAGAGGGTCCTCACTAGATACCTTGATCTTAGACTTCCAGTCCCCAGAGCTGTGAGAAATACATTTCTGTTGTTTATAAGCCACCCAGTCTGTGGGATTTTGCTACAGCAGCTTGAACAGACTAAGACAAAAGGCAGTGGACAGGGACCTCCCTGGTGGCGCAGTGGTTAAGAATCCGCCTGCCAATGCAGTGGTTAAAAATCCACCGCCAATGCAGGGAACGCGGGTTTGTTCCTGGGTCCAGGAAGATCCCACATGCCACAGAGCAACTAAGCCCCTGCACCACAACTACTGAGCCCACCCACCTAGAGCCCGTGCTCTGCAACAAGAGAAGCCACCGCAATAAGAAGCCCACACACCGCAATGAAGAGTAGCCCCCCTCACCGCAACTAGAGAAAGCCAACATGCAGCAATGAAGACCCAACGCAGCCAAAGATTAAAAAAAAAAAATTTAATAAATAAAAAAAAAGGCAATGGACAAAGTTCCCAAACCAAAATACTTGCTTCGTACTCCCCACACCAGGCTACTTTCCGATTATATTATGATCTTGAGCAGTTTATTTAACCTCACTGTACCTTGGCTTTTTCAAGTGTAAAACGGGAATAGGTGAGTCAATACACGTAAACTTCTCAGAATGTAGATGGCACTCAAAAAACATGTATTATTGTTACTTATTACCATTATATCTTTGCACCCCTCCCATGTTATCCAATTTAAATGCTGCCCAGTGTGCCAAGGATATACACTTGTCTACCAAGGATAAACACTTGTCTACCAAGGATAAACACTTATTCAGTCCCTGAGGGATGGATATTGAGGTTGTATCTAATTTTTTGCTGTTGCTATTATGAACAATATCAATATTCCCATTCACCAGTTTTTGATAGTTTGGTGAGTAGATCCATAGGATACATTCTTGAGGGTGAACTTGCTGGGTCAATGCTTTTGATAGATATTGCCAAATGCCCTTCCAAGATGCTCTACCAATGTATCCCCCCAGGAAAACAGAGAGAAGGTGTCTATTTCCCAACTCCAGCCCAGAATTGGATATTCTCAAATTTTTAAATACTTACCATACAAGTGACAAATGGTATCACATTTGTCGTTTTGATTTGAGCCTCTTTAAATTATGAGTGAGGTTGAGAACTCTTTAATTTACAGATGAGAAAAATAGACACCCAGTGTCCGCTAACCTGCTTAAGGTCTAATCCTGAGCTAGTTATACAGACAAGCCTGGACCAGATCTCGGCTCTGGGACCACCCTAAGGATGCCCTGACCCCCAGCACCAGGAAGAGAGTCTGACAACCAGTGGACAAAGTTCTTCTTTCTTCCTGCCGGGCACACCAGCTGGGTAGGCAGGTGGCTCTCCGATGCCTGGGTTAGGGTGAGAGCCTCCCTCGGGACCCGCAATCCCAAGGCATGTGCTTCCCCTGCCTGACAGGGAAATCTCAACCTCGTCCTCAGCCTAGGAAGCAGGGCTGTGGGGCCTCTCCAATTGGAGAGCTGCTGACTGCAGCTCGAATACAGAAAGCTTTGCCTCCGAACTGCCTGAGGTTCCAAGGTGTTTTTTCTCCTGTTCATGTCATATCAAATGTTGTTCCATCTGAGAGCAAAGTGGTTCGTGTTGTGATTGGACCTTCACATTCCTCTATCTCCTTCTCTGTGGAACTGGACTTTATTAACTGGGAAAGAAAGCTCCTTGCAGTAGGGAAAGGATCTCTGGTCACATCCCACGGGCAGGGACAGGGCAGGTGTTCACGGAGCAACACAGGGGTGTGAGTACCCGGTCTAGGTGAGGGGCTCAGCTTCTGGGTCTCACTGGTGCTGTGACCTTGGGTGCTTCTCTCTAAGCCTCACTGTCCCCACCTGAACGATGGAAATGACACCGATACCTGCTTTGCCTAACCTGCAGTGTTGTTTCAAGCTAAGTAGATCGTGTGGGTGACACTGCTTTGAAACTGTGAGACTCAACACAAATGGGGGATCTTGGTGAATGTCAACCAGCTGGTCGCCATCGGCCTCCATGCCAGAATGTGCCTGTAGGAAGCAACCATCCTCAGACATGGGGTGGGGTCTGCCCCTGCTCCCAGATATTCCTGAAGCCATCCACCTCACACCAAGCACACCAGAACCAGGCTGATCATCATGACACAGACTGAGTCGAGGCTTCACCTTAATTGTGCAAAAAAGCATTTCATAAGCATCTGTTTATACACCAGCTAAACTAGGTGTTCAGCAAAGAGAACATCCAGTAACTTCATATTCCTTTGGCAAATTAGGAAGCACAGCTCCACTTGCTGGAATTTCTCAGCCAACTGATACTCATCATACATTAGAATTAAAAACTAAACATGGCCATTTTGAAGGGAATCGTCCTACAGTTATTACATATTTCCATACTACTTTCTTTAAAAAAAAAAAAAGTTAAATACAGTCCAGCCTGTCTGCTTATCTCACTGCCACCTTCATAAACATTGATTATCCTTCTAAGTCTCGAATCACAAGAACCTGTTCTACCACTCCTAGCTTTGAGACCTTAGGCAAATTATTTAACCTCTTCGTGCCTACGTTTTCTCGAAAATCAGACAACCAAGTTAATTAGGAGTGTGGCTACATTAATAACACAAAACCAGCAAGGATCAACTTAAAGTTTAGTGCATGGATTTGGAGAAAGCTCTTTTGTTCTCTGAGATATGTTTTGTTTCTCCCTAACTCCTGGCTATATTCCAGAGAGCTGAATTTGCTGGCTCCGTGAGGCTCTCTTGTGTAGATATAAATTCCTTTTGGGGACTTGGAGAACATAACTAAGGCCCTGATGGGGACTGTTACACCAACAACCCAAGCCCAAACCCAAGCGTTCAGTTCCAAAAGGGAGACTTAAAGCCAGCACCCTGGAACAGCAGGGCAGAGATGAATAGAAGACACAGAGAGCACGGAGGGAAGGACAACGGGAGCCTCCCTGAGCCTGGAGAGCGAGGAACAACTTCCTTACTGTTGGCTGTACGCACAGACCAATGCCCCAAACAAGTGAGCTTCATCTTTGTAAGAAGAAACCTTCAGGGACTTCTCTGGTGGCACAGTGGTTAAGAATCCACCTGCCAATGCAGGAGACACGGGTTCGAGCCCTGGTCCAGGAAGATCCCACATGCCGCGGAGCAACGAAGCCAGGGTGCCACAGCTACTGAGCCTGTGCTCTAGAGCCCGCGAGCCACAACTATTGAGCCCACGTGCCACAACTACTGAAGCCCGCGCGCACGCCTAGAGCCTGTGCTCCGCAACAAGAGAAGCCCGTGCACTGCATCAAAGAGTAGCCCCTGCTCACCGCAACCAGAGAAAGCCGGCACGCAGCAACAAAGACCCAAAGCAGCCAAAAATAAATAAATAATTTTTTTAAAAAAAGAAGAAAAAGAAGAAACCTTCAGATGCCCACTTAGGAAACTGAAATATACAGGATGAAATATAAAAGTGAACACCCAAGAGGGGGAAACGAAGCAATGTAGCTGCTCCAGAAGGTCTGTGTAGGAGGAGCTGAGAAGGGGCACAGGGTTGGCCAAGAAGGGGATGGCTGCAGGACTCCACAGATGGCCCACCTGCAAAACAAGCACACGGAATGCTTGCTTGAGTGGCTTATGTTGTATGTGAGATGGAGAGTTTGCGGGGCTAGAGCCCCGAGCCACTCCCCGGTTCAGTCTCTGGAGAGGACAATAATGAAGAGATGAAGCAACTCCATTTCAGGCGACTGTCCATTTTTCTGAAGGATGTAAAGAATTCTCTCATAAGCTCTGCTCACTTGCTTCCACTGAGCTAGGTTTCTAGAGTTCTATCTATAATATTGAAGTTGTACATTATGGGCATCACACTGCTATTTATAAATATTTCAGCTCTCTCTCCTTCACGTACACAGTTATATAACATCTTCCCACCTTGTTGAAGTTAGGTGTGGCCACATGACTAGCTCTGGCCAACAAAATGTGAGCGGAAGTTGGATGGCTTTAAGAGCCAGCACGTGCTTCACCATTTTCTCCTTTCCCTCAGCCTTCGTGACAGGGAATGTTCCATTGCCTCCATCCGGGACTGAGGTCAAGGATGCCTTGGAGCACAGTCCCTAGCCAACCTCAATAGATACGTAGGGTAAGCAAGAGATAAACCTTCATTGTTTTATGCCCCTGAGTTTTGGGGGCCATCTGTTAACCTATCACCTAGTCTACCCTGAGTGATACACACGTACCACTTAGCCACCAGAACATGACCTTCTTCTAAATCAGTAACTGGTTGTGCACCCAGAGAATTCGCAGTACTAGGAACCTAGCTGTTTATTACAGACGTAGACACAATTTTTAATTATGAGAAACCAAACTCCTTTCCAAAAGGTAAATTTTAAAACTAAGCTCTCAGGAATTCCCTGGCGGTCCAGTGTTCAGGACTTCATGCATTCATTGCCAAGGGCCCAGGTTCAGTCCTTGGTCGGGGGAACTAAAATCCTACAAGCCATGTAGCACGACCAAAAAATAAATTAATTAATTAATTAAAAATTAAAAGAAATTAAATAAAACTAAGCTCTCAAACAATCCCCCAAACCCTCTAATTCCTTTCCTGAGCCCCAGTGTACACGTCCCCAGGTGCAAGGCCAGACATTAAAACCTGCTTCAAATGCATCATCTACCAGCAGAGGAGAAGGCAATCATCTTGAGAAACTCCACTTTCCAACGTGGAAGATTTCCCGCACGACATTCTTGATCAACACGTGAGTTCATCCTCCCAGACGTCAAGCTGGACTGGCCAAATGGGAACTCCTTTGTGGGCTCTCTTTCTCTGTTGAATCCAGAGTTTTAAAATGCAGTTCCTTGCAAATTTCCTGGTGGTCCAGTGGTTAGAACTCTGTGCTTCCACTGCAGGGGGCGCGGATTCAATCCTTGGTGGAGGAACTAAGATCCCGCACGCCACACGCATGGCCAAAAAATAAAATAAAATAAAATGCAGCTCCTTGAACATCACTATGGTTGACACCCCCCAGAGTCAGGTTCAACCCAATTTCTCATGCCTCCAAAGGCATATTTTAATTCACCATTTTAATATATAAAACATGAATTAAGACAAAACTTGCAGTACTCTCCTACACTAAAAAAAAATCCACAAAGTTTTTCTACAGCAAATGTATCAAAATATATGTCTCACACAGTTGCAATGTAGTCCAGGTACACTGGCTAAGTTGCGACCAATGAAATCTTCCCATTTCTAAAGACCAGGACCAAAGACACAGCTTCTGTTTATATGAAGCCACTGATTCAATCATTTGGGGTCAGATTTATTGTTTTAGCCATCATTACCTTTTTCACTTATAAATCAGTATCAATCTAGTCATTTTAGTGACCAAAATAACTATACCATGATCTGATTTCTTAGGCTGTTAAAATGACCAGATCAGAGTCACAGTGGGTGAATCAATAAAATGCCTGGAAATAAATATGAGGGGAAATGTACAGCCACCCCATTGGATGTCAAGGTCGAAAGGCCTGCCTACCACCCGTATCCGTGCCTCAAGCCTTACAATTTATATCTATATTCTGACTTCCCAAGGTGCCGGGGCCAACCTCTAAGAATTTCGATGTGCACGTATTGCAGAACCACTCGGATGTAATAGTCAATTAAATTATTAATGAAAGAACTATACAAATAAAACATCATGCTCTTTTATGCAGTAATAATTATTATCATAAGCAATGCAAATTGAATAATAAGAATCATCAGGACAGTTCGGTGATAAGCTAACAATTTCTGGCAATCAGACCAAACATCTCTGCTCAAGCTGTTTAATAAAATAAATAGCAGGTTGTTGACATTTTTGTTCAGTTAGGCACACACACATCCGGAGACTACTTATGTGTCCCGGGAAGAAGAGCTAAAAAAGAAGTGGAGACTGAATAGTACAAAAGTGGAACCACTTACAACGGGGATCATTTAGATATCTCCACAAGAAATCAGTGAATCCTATCAACTGTCCCAGAATCAAATGACATCATTTGCTCATTTATACACACATTGCATACACATATATTTACATATACATCTGCATTACATGAATATGCATATATATACAACATTATAAGAATCTTCTTATAATGTTTCAGGTACTTTCACGTGACGGATAAAGTTAAATGCCATAAGAATACTAGGCCGTCACTATTTAGAAGCATTTATCAAGCACCTAACTTCCTATCACACAGGCACACACCACTTTGCAAAAAAACAAACCTTTTCCTTCTTTACCTTAGAGGACCCCCGATGCTGGAACCCTCTAGAAATCGTGCAGTCTCAAACAGCATTGCCCAATTTTCTACCAGTTCACCGAAGACCGATTCAGAAGAGAAGCTGTCCGTTCACAGATCAAACTAACCACAGAGAAAGTCTATTAAATTCTAATTGGCAAGTCATTTGGACCTTCCAGTAGCAACTACAACCAATTTCCTGCCTCTTTTTGTGCACCTGGAAAAATACGTTTTCTATCTGAGGTAATGATATCCTCTGGTATTCAGAGGAAAAAAGTCAAAGGCAGTGAAGTCTCCTCAGCTTCCAGCAAGAAGAAAGAAATGCTAAAGAGTGAGCTGAACCTACCTGCCGTCAGATGTGTTCATGTCGCAAACAAACTCATCTTCTCCTAGGCTGGTTAAAAGTCCAACCATTCAGAGGCCATTTGACTGGGCTTGGGGGTGTGTTACGCCCTTTACAAAAGCTCCTTCCCTTCCTTCCTCATGAGCTGCCATAATAACGAGACCAATTTAGATGCCATTCTCTTTCAAGGGGTATCAACTTCAAAACAGCTCTACCTCTTCAGGCTCTGGGAGATGCCCCTGCTCTGAGTTGCAGTTATTCCTTTGAACCTAACTCTATCCTAAAAGCCAAAAACCTCTCACCTGAGCTACGTGGCTACCACCACTGATGGAGCTACGAGACTTGAGCACAGTTCTGAGTTTGGGCTCAAAAGACTCGGTCCCTGGTTAATGCCCAAATATCCATTTGGGGAGTTCACATGGTGAGAGTAAAATAAATGTGGACACATAAATATGCCCACCACAGGGAAACGGCACAATATGGCACTTTTTACCAGGAGTAACAGTTCACCCTCTGCCTTTGCAGGGGGGATGGGGTCTGCCGATTTCCACCAGGAGACAAAGGTGTGACTGTGTATTCTTAAGCCGGAGTGCTGTGGCCAGATGTCTACTCATCGTTTCAAATGCCTTTCTTCTCTCCTCCCTAAAGCAGGAACAAAGTCTTCATTGATGCTATGTCTCTAGCGCTTGCTAATCTCCTGTTTAATAAGGAAGACAAGCCACAGGCCGTGGACCTCCAGTAAACAGTAGTAGAAGCCAGTATGGAGGAGAGAGAGGGAGGTGAGAAGGGAACCAAGGAGAAGGGGCGAGAGGAGCCAAGTCAGGGAGGTTCCCAGATCGTGATTTTGCACCACAATAAAATTTCAAAAATAGTTTCGGAGAGGTGTAGGTTGCCAACTTTTTATTTTTCCAAGTAAAGAATACTGAACTCGCTATCTTGAGTTTATTTTTCTCTTTGCCTTGGACTGGGGACAAGTTCATCTTTGAACACTTATTTGTACATATCTGTTTGTCCCCCCTCCTCCCCACACGCCATCAACTGTAAACTCAAGCAGGCCCCTCAGAATCTCTCTACCTTCCACACAGGAGGGCCCCTGGTGTCCAGGAACCACTGAAATAGACAGGTTGGATCCCGAATCTGAGAATTATTACTTACTTTCTCATTTCACTTCACGATGTTTCACATTCCCTTATCTTCCTTCAGAGAATTTCTGTGAAACACCTCTTCTAAGGTGACATAACTATATGGCCATCTCAAAAAAAAAATCTACACATTTTACATCGGATCCATTTCAACCCTTGATAAGAAAGCACTATGCATGCTTCTAATGGAAATAAATTCTAACAAAAGGGTGTATTCACACTTTCAGCCTAGGGGCCTGACCCACCAGGGCCAAGAGCACATGTGCAAGGAATGTGAATGCCGTCTTTTGCAGGCAGACAGCAGAAGGAGCAAATGACCAAAGATTTCCATCCATTTATTTTGACACAAACCTACTCTTCCGCCAGCCAAGATGACGGTTCTGAAGGAAACCAACTTGCAGAGTCTGGACCCGAACCAGGGCTTTCAGCAAAAACTAAGGATTTAGACCAGCTTAATTTCTGAATTCTTGTAAAACAAAGACCATATATGTTAAAGTGGCCAGCTCAGGGCCTGTGTGCAAAAATCTCCCTCTTCCCTTGGGACGAGAGCTCTGTATCTGGCCTCTCTCTCCCTGGCAAACAGCTTGCAAAGGGCTTTCAAACATGAAGAGCTCTTTGTTGAAAGAGCTCTCATATCTACCTTGTTATCTGCAGTACATAGGAACAACTGACTTAGAAGTCTTTTCAATTCATTCTCATTAAATAAAAGATGGATTTTCATCTCATTTCCAATTATCAGTCAGGAACATACATTCTTTCTTTGTGGCTGCATTGGGTCTTCGTTGCTGCGCTCGGGCTTTCTCTAGTTTTGTTGCGGTGCGTGGGCTTATTGCAGTGGCTTCTCCTGTTGTGGAGCATGGGCTCTAGGTGCACGGGCTTCAGTAGTTGTGGCACGTGGGCTCAGTAGTTGTGGCGCACAGGCTTAGTTGCTCCGTGGCATGTGGGATCTTCCCGGACCAGGGCTCAAACCCATGTCCCCTGCATTGGCAGGTGGATTCAAACCACTGTGCCACCCGGGAACATACATTCTTAAGTAATGACAATTATAATCACTTTAAGAGCTACCATAAAATGAGCGCTTACTGTCTGCCAAGCACTGTGCCAAGTATTTTACTTTTGTTTATTTATTTTTTTATTGATGTGCAGTTGACATATAACATTATGTTAGTTTCAGGTGTACAACATAGTGATCCGACAATCGAATACGTTATGAAAGGATTACCACGACAAGTAAAACCATCTGTTCCCATGCAAAATTATTACAGTACTATTGACTGTATTCCTTATGCTGTATTTTACATTCCCAGGACTTATTGATTTTAGAGCTGGAAGTCTGCATCTCTTAATCCCCTTCACCCAACCCTCCTCCCCCTGTGCCAAACATTTTATAAGAATTATCTAATTCTCACGCCAACTCTATAAGGTAAATATCATTATCCCCCTTTTACAGATGGGGAAATGGAGGCTCAGATACCTTCCATTATTTTCTAGGACTACACAGCTCAGAAATCACACCCCAAGTCATTCAGCTGGAAAGAGGAGGGACAGGAATCTGAAACCCTGGCTGATATGCTAACCCTAACATCCACTGCCTCCCCCTGGCACCCTTGGGTCACTCACTACAAGCAACCCTGCCAGAAGCCACAGCTTTCACGGTGCATGCACTTTAACCAGCACCGCTAAAAACGCAGGCCATCCCGTCTTTCCTAGAAGCCAGCGTTGTTTTCGCTCTGCTTTCAAGTCCTGTTGAGGCTTTATGCCTGCTCTCTCAGGCCTTGGACCACCACAGCAGTCATTCAGTCCAATCAGACAAAGCCATTTCTCTCAGGAGAGCTGGTGTAATTCCACAATGGTTTATGAGGGACCAAAACTCTGATCTTGTTTTAAATAAAGCAAGCCCTCCAAAGTTCACAAATCTCTTTCATCTGCTTTAGTTTGTGATGACAACGAGACAAACGTTAGTGGGGAAGCTGTCCCCTCCACCACCAATGTCTCGCTTTGTGACCTTTCTTGGAGATTCTGCGGCCCCTCAGTTTCTCTATATACAGAATACAAACTCTTACCTTCTTCACAAAAATGAGTGTGGCGACCAAGTGAGATAGTAAAAATACTTGGAGAAAAAAAAAATTTAATGCCGTCTACAACGAAGGTGTGAATGTCATATCTTTTCCAAATAGTACAGGTTCTGGCAAATTCCACTGGGCATTTATTTACAAGGCCAAAGCACAGATCCAGAAACTCTCTCTGTTACATATATGGGGATTTCCATTTAATGAAATGTTTCTGGGAAACATCTTAGAGCCATAAGCAAACGTGCTAAGCGGGCAGCCATAGGAAAACTCCCCATAGGTCTATGAATCTGTCCCTGGGAGAGTTTTCTCTTCTGTTTATTAACATTTGGGCCCCATTTATGACTCAAGCATAACTTCCCTTGGCATTAAAGTAACTGGGAACTGAGATTAATTGCCCGATTTTTAATTACATTTGGCCTCTTGGCACTTCATGTTGTAAGTACCCTGTCTCTCAGGGCACACTGACAACAAGTGATCTGTCGTCGGCTATTCTGAAAGAGCTTTGGTGTCTGCACAGTTTATGATCACTAAAATAAAGGGTTCTAGCCTTCTAAGAATCTAACACACACACTCTTTGTGTGGCTTTACAAATGCCTCAAATAATGAGACCATCACAGGAAAACATATTGAATTGAGTTTCTCGACTATTTACACACCCCCTAACCTGTCCAGCTGCCTCTGCCTCTTCTGGCCTCAGACTCCATTTTGAACATGGATTTCTGTTGTCCTTTCTGGAGTCTCTTATTTTCTCCACTGTATTCATTCAGAGGGGGGAAAAAAAAGACCTCATAAATGTCATTTCATATTCCAAGCAATTTGCTATAGGCAACTACACCATTACTTTGTACAAATAAATTTACATAAATCATTATTAGAATGTTTTATCTTAGCAAGATTATTTGGTTCCCAGAGCACAAATTAAATGCATGCTTAAAGCAGAATATTTAAAAGTTACTCCTATATTGTTTATGAGATGGGATTAGGAATTTCCATCTAATTTTTCTTTCATAATGGAATTCCTTTAGTTTTCTTTGTACATCTAGAAACCACACGTATAATTGTCTGGGGGTTTTCTTGAAGCAAGCATTGCAATAGGTGCTTCTGATACATCTGGTCCATTTTTCAGAGACTATTCCCTTTGATTCCGTGGGGTCAGTTCTGAACAGTGATTAGGAAGGCCAGGAACCAGGGAAATTACAACCACCTCCTGAGTAGATGGGTTTTTGTCTGATATAATTCTTCAAGCAAACTGGTCGTTGGTTGTGGTTTGGCTTTTTTTTTTTTTTTTTTTTTAATAAACAAACTTGTAAACAAACTTCCTGAAAATGGAGCTCAGTTTCTACTCACTGTTTAAGTTGAGAAGATGCCTGTTTGGATCAACTGCACAGCACATGGCAAGTCTTCGCTGGCTGGAGTTCTACTCCACCCTAGATTTCAAAATAAAATCTTTTCTCCCTATATATAAAGGTGGTGCCCATTTTTAAAACGAGCTGCAGTTGTCAACATCAGGGAAGCAGGCAGAAAGGGACCAAGTGAAAGTCAGGAGCAGAGCTTGCCACCCTGAACCTGTTAACTGCTGGCTCCGGAGAACCCCTTCATGATTCCATGACTTGTCTTCTCATCGGGGTCAAAAAGGGCTGGACTCGCCACTCGGAGCTGTGCCCTTCTCCCCGTGTGTGGTCTGGGAACAGATTCCCAAGCCAGTGTCAGGGAAGGGGGGCCCCACGTGGTCAAGGGCACAATCCTCGTAAAGGATGAGTGAGGCAGTCACGTGCAAGAGCTGGAAAGAGCAAGAAAGAGCTGGGTTCAAAGCAAAGCGGTACCACTCTCTAGCTGTGATCATGCACAATTTAAACCTTTCTGCATCTGTTACCTCGTCTTAAAATGAGATTACCGGTACCTACTTCACAAGTTTGTTTGGGGAACTAAATGAAAAGAAGGCAGGCAGAAGCTGAGGACAGCGTGACCTCTGGAAGAGGCTCAATAAACAGCAGCTAACATTAATCTTCAAGGATGACCAGTGGGGTGAAGCTGGGGTGAGCATGTCATGTATTGTCCATACCAGCATATTTCCAGGTGTGAAAGGAAGGGCTGTATTATAATTCTGTTGGGTCAACTGGCAAATGCTAGGATGCTTCCAGGCACACTGGGGCATGTGTGACTATCCCAACTCCAGCCCATCACCATTCAAGACCCGGTAAGGAAGTTAGGTAACGATTATATCTTACATATTTTACAACTCGTTATGCCTTTTAGAGATCTTTCATACATCTTTTTAAGCCTTTCATAAACTGTGTGAAAAAATGCAGGTCTGGGTTAATTACCCTTTAATCATGAGCAGACAAAAGCACAGATAAAAGTTTGGGCTTTCCCACAGTGATACAGTGCTGCAGGGGCAGTGGCAGCCCCAAAGGTACCTCACGCTGCTCCCTACTTCCTACCCTCCCAGCAA
This sequence comes from Delphinapterus leucas, assembly GCF_059928025.1. Lineage (NCBI taxonomy): Eukaryota > Metazoa > Chordata > Mammalia > Artiodactyla > Monodontidae > Delphinapterus > Delphinapterus leucas. Next base: position 167,212,698 of record NC_143130.1, read on the forward strand.
CGAGACAGGGTCATGTGACTAGTTCTGGCCAATGGACTGTGGATGTGGAATCGGTCTGAGTCACTTCTGGTCTAAGGCGCCTAAGAATGGGTGTGTGTTCTCAACTCTTTTTCACATATTGAAGCAACCAGGAAGCCACAGTTTGAGACGTAGGTGTCACAGGATGGGGGAGGCAGCAAAGCCACACTCGTGCAATCCAACTCTGGGTGAGTGAGAAACACACTTTTATTGCACTAAACCCTGAGATTTGGAGTGTACTTTTTACCCTAGTATCCCACAGCCTGCCCTGGCTCAGCTAGCTAGTACGATTAGAACCCGCATCTCCAACTTTCACCAGTTTTCACTCAACAGTATCAAAAATCCCCACCAGACTGGGAAAATGCTGCCAAGATTAAATGCCACAGCTTACTCATGGCAAACCTTCAATGCTTACTTGATTTAAAACAAAATGCTTTTTTGGTTTAAAACAAAATAGTTCACACCCAGTGCCAAGTAAAAAGAAGAAAGTTCCAAAATGCAGGCTATATGTTAATTTGGTGCTGATTTGTTCCAACATTTACGTTAACCTGAGAAGCCTGGATGCCTCATTTTAAAGACGACCCTAATAATTAGATTCCTGAAATGAAATAGCCTCTATGTCATATCTAGCTTTAACCAAAAGTTAAATAGATGAACAGAAAAATCCAACTAGACTATGACCAATTCTCTATCTCAATCTAGAAAATTCCTCTCTTCCTCTCTTGCTTATTTAAATCCTACTCATCCTTCAATCCTATTTTCTTTATGAGGGAAAAAGCTCCACACCTCAAATTTTGCAAACACTTGTGTCAATCAATTGCCTAAGCCAGAGGATAGCAAGTTTTTTTCTGTAAAGGGTCAGAAAGTAAATACTTTATGGTTTCTGACGCACCTATTCAACTCTGCCCTTGTAGCGCAAAAGCTGGTATAGACAATCTGGAAATAAATGAACATGACTATGTTCCAGTAAAACTTAATTTAGGGACATTGAAATCTAAATTCTATATCATCTCTACAAGGCAAAATATACTATTCTTCTTTTAATTTTTTCCAGTCATTTTAAAATGTGAAAACCATCTCAGCTTGTTCACCCCAAACAAGCAGTGGGCCATGCCTGGCCGGCGGGCCGTAGTTAACCCACCCCAGGCTTAGAAGAGGCAGGGCAACAACAGATTAGGCAGTCGCTTCTGTGGGAGGGGAACACGAATACTGTTATTCTAGTCCTTCCACTTCCTGGTGGCTGGTGATCCAGGGCTCTGACTCCAGGAAGGCCTGAGCTCCTGGATGAGCCAGGCCTCAGTTCCAGAAGCACTGGTGCACGCTAAGGCAGGTGGTGTGTGGCCACGCAGACCTGATGGGATGGGCGGGAGCCTCGGCCGGCGACCCTCAGCAGCACCCTCAAGACCCAGGGCAGGAATGCCGCCACTGCTTTATCCAGAAGAGCTAGGTGTGGGCAGGATTTGCTGGGCCATTGCAAGATGAATCAGCACACTGGGCTCCCACCCCTGACTATGGCCCCAGCTTCAGCCTTGAGGCCCTCCCTGAATTCTGGTTTTCAGAACTCTTGATACACTCTTGACATCAACGTACAAACTCACGTTCCTGGCTTCTTCCTCCTACCCTTCCACTCCACTTCTCAGCTCAGAATCACCCATTGTGAATCACCAGGTACTGACCTCACACAGCACCTGGTTCATCCCGGGGCCCTGTCAAGCCACACCCGCCAGGCAGAGTGTAGAGGGGAGGGGGGCAGGTATGTAAGAATAAACAATCAGGTAGAGAGGCAGAGGCCAGGTATGGGCAAGCCCAAGGAAGCAGAAGACCAGCCAGGGAGCAGCCAAGCCAGGGCTGGGGCACCACAGACTAGGGTCCCCTGAAGGAAGCCGTCAGCCAGTCAGCCAAGGTGACTCTGTAACAGAGCAGGTAGCGTGTCCCCAGGGGAACCTTAAGGGACCCAGGCCCCGAGGAGGAGCCTGGCTCTGGCTGGGATAGAGGCTCAGGGCCCTCCAAGCCCTGTGTGGTCCTCACTGGCTAGGCTCATGGCAGGCTCATTCCCGCCTTCCGGGCCAGACCAGGCTGCTTCTCTTCCCTCTTGGCTGAATGATCCACAGTGACCAAGCCCACCTTCAGCCCTCCCTCTTCCATGAACTCTCCGATTATTTCAATCCCAATCCTCAAAGTCTCTTAATTCCCTGAACCAGAGAGCTACCATAGTGCACGGCTCCGGCTGGAAGCTGAGCGCCATCTGCCATTTTCTTATGAGTGAGTCGTGGCTCCTTTGCTAAGGTCTGAGCTGCATGAGGATGTATCTTATGTTTTTATACGTCTTATAGTTTTTTATCCCCATCTGCCCTGAGAACACATAACAGATACTCAATAATACTTATTAAACTCAATTAAAAGGTCCAACATTAGAAAGATTAATACAATTCAAAAGAAATATAGGGGCTTCCTTGGTGGCGCAGTGGTTGAGAGTCCGCCTGCCAACGCAGGAGACACGGGTTCGATCCCTGGTCCGGGAGGATCCCGCATGCCGCGGAGCAACTAAGCCCGTGCGCCACAACTACTGAGCCTGCACTCTACAGCCTTCGAACCACAGCTACTGAAGCCTGCGTGCCTAGAGCCCTGCTCCGCAACAACAGAAGCCACCACAATGAGAACCCGCGCACAGCAATGAAGACCCAACACAGCCATAAATAAATAAATTTATAAAAAGAAATATAGTGTTATAGGAAAGAAAATGGCTTAGAGAAACTACGTACGGCAGAGGCTAGTTGCTATACAAAAATTCCCAGCAAGGTGCCTGTTGCTTTGTGTCTATGACACACACCAAAATTTTAAATAAAGATGTGACTCATTCTCATTACCTTAATGCCTAAATTCATTGACCACATTGTCAGTCTGATCAGCTGTATAAATTGATCATTAAGAAGACGCGGGGAAAAAAGAATAAAAAATAAGACGCAGAGGGGGCTTCCCTGGTGCCGCAGTGGTTGAGAGTCCGCCTGCCGATGCAGGAGACACAGGTTCGTGCCCCGGTCCGGGAAGATCCCACATGCCGCGGAGCGGCTGGGCCCGTGAGCCACGGCCGCTGAGCCTGCGTCCGGAGCCTGTGCTCTGCAACGGGAGATGCCACAACAGTGAGAGGCCCGCGAACCGCAAAAGAAAAAAAAAAAAGAAGACGCCAAGACGCGGAGGAAGAGGGGGAGGATATCAATTGCTGGAGAAACAATCAATTTGGCATTTGCATTTAAATATAGCTTTGGTATTTCATTTATTCAGTGCAATCTCCATGAGGTGTAAGCCAGCTGGGGAAGGCAAAGCTTGGTTACCTGAGTCAGAATGGGTCCAGGAAACCGAGGTCAGCATTGCTCCAGTCACAGAAAGGACAGAGAGGCCTCCATGATCGCGAGAACGCTGGTCTTCTAGGAGATGACGCGTCTAGTGGCTGGTGGAGAGGAGCAGAAGGACGACGGGATTAGAGCAGAGGAGGAGAGAGAACCCTCTCAACCACGGTGGATGTCGCCTCTGGCCTGACTCTCTAAAACATGACATACTTCAGCGAAAAAGTCAATTGCAACGGTACCTCTTTATTTCTTGGAAAGTTATTGAAGCACTGGGTCTTTCGTGATGGAGTGTTCTTGAAACTGCCTCATGGGGCATAAAAGGACCCAGAGATTTGAAAATACATGCCATAGATATTATGAGATTATCTTATTTTACTCTAGCTGCCATTGAGACATTTGTGAGATCATTTTACTTTACTTCAGCTGCCACTGAAACACTTGTCTATATAAAGGAAAAACATCAGAGCGCCAGCAAGCCTTCAAGGCCGGCCTTCCACCATGAGAACCAGCCTTGATCCTCCGGGTAGACCAGGTATACAGGCTGCAAAGTCAATGACTCCCTAGTCTGTTGTTGTAAAATAAAATTACGCTGGCTCTATTCCTGGAGAAAAAGATGCCATCAAGCTAAAGCTCACTAAATGGGCTACAAGTTTGGAGGATACGGTTAACCTATAATCTTACAAAATAGAAAAGTTGGTACACAGGATAGACGGCATCATAATTTCTAATGGAAGATATTTTTTTGACCTACACATCAAGGAAGACACAGCAATAGGCTCTCTAATGAAAAGAATGGTGTGAGCCTATGAGCTTTAGTGTGAGAATGTTAGGAAACAAATTCATTCTATCAGTGGTTCTCAAACTGTGGTCCCTGGAAGGGCAGCATCAGTATCACCTGAGAATTTGTTGGAAACGCAGATTCTTGGCCCTACCGAAGATCTACTAAATCTGAATATTTGGAGGTGGGGCTCAGGGATCTGTTTTAACAAGCCCTCCAAGTGATACTGATACATCTTAAATCATTAATTTATCCACCCATCCAAAGACATTGAGTCCATTGTTAAAAAATAAAATTACCCTACTCTACTGCATGTTAAGCTTCAATTAAGGGCCAAGTATTGGGCGAGGGACTGGGGAGGGAAGAAGGGTCAGAGAGAGAAGACGATGAAATCTCTGCCCTTGAGAAATGTATTGTCCTCTGTGGGAGATAAAACAGGTATACAGGCAACTCACTCAAATACAGACCGTGTTATTTTCTCTAACAAAGAGTTAGAAGTTTTCAAAGGAGACATTTGTTTCTGATTGGTGTGGGGAGGCAGGTAAGGGAAAGCATCAAGACAATAGTAATGGGACTTGAGATCTGCACGGGATTTTGACAGGCGGGAATAGGGAAAAGCTGAAGCAAAGGCCCAGAGGTGAGAAAGCATGAGGGCTATTCAGGTACATGGAGGAACCAGGTCTGGCTGATACGTGAGAAACTTGGAGGTGATCTCGGTGAGACAAGGTTACTGCCAAGCACTGACCCGTAAATGCTAGGGGCCCGTTGCTTCTCTTTCTTGTATGAAGACTACTTAGCAGCACCTATGGCTTATGTTTAGAAACTGACATCTGATAAACCAGGTGATTTAATAATTTCTAAGTCTAGTCTGCTTTTCTGTACGTTTTGAACTGCTTTTTCTAGAGGGGAGGACCTCAGCTGCTTCAAGGATTAACTGCTGAAGGTTTGCCCTGGAGAAAGACACAAAAGAAAATTTCAAAGCAGGCATAAGAACCTGGATGTCACAGTAGCCTCGGGCCATTCTGCAAAGGGGCAAAATGTTACCACCCCTAAAAAGCCCCTGACGGCACTGATGGTTTTAGCTTTATAAAATAACTCAAGTGGAGAGGGGTGTGCCTCAGTCAAAAGGAAAAGTTAAACCAGGGACTGGGAGAAATGGGTGTAGGGATCAAAGGGTACAGACTTCCAGTTATAAAGTGGATCAAAGGGTACAGACTTCCAGTTATAAAGTAAGTCGTGGAGATATAGGATGACTATAGTTAATAAGACCGTATTGCATATTTGAAAGTTGCCAAGAGAGTAGATCTTAAAAGTTCTCATCACAAGAAAAAAAATTTTTTTTGTAACTATGTAAGGTGGCAGATGTCAACTCGACTTATTGCGGTAATCATTTTGCAACATATACAAATATTGAATCATTGTGGTACACCTGAAACTAATCAAATTTTATGTCAATCACACCTCAATTAAAAAAATTAAAACATGCCCTAAAAAAGTTAAACTAATACTCAACACTTCTAATTAGAGAAAAAACTACTTTTCATGATCAAGAAGGTATGGCTTTTGCTTCTAGAAAACTGACAGAAATAGAAGGCTTCATTTCCTGGTGCTGCTAGATGAATGATGAAAAACTGAAAATGTTTTTGATGTCATGCAAGGCTCTGATGGAAATGAAGCTGGATTCCGAATCCGTTGTTCATCCCAGTTCTGCCATTTAGCCATCTGTGTCATTAAGGGCAAGGCACTCAACTTCCTAAACCTCAGTTTTTCATCCATCAAGAATTAGAGGGCTTCCCTGGTAGCGCAGTGGTTGACAGTCCGCCTGCCGATGCAGGGGATACGGGTTCGTGCCCTGGTCCGGGAAGATCCCACGTGCCGCGGAGCAGCTGGGCCCGTGAGCCATGGTCACTGAGCCTGCGCATCCGGAGCCTGTGCTCCGCAACGGGAGAGGCCACAACAGTGAGAGGCCCGCGTACCGCAAAAAAAAAAAAAAGAATTAGAGACACTGACTTGTCCCACCTTTGAAATTTAAATAAGAAAACAGACAAGAAGTTGCTCTGAAAGTTATAAGGTGCAATATTACACAGGGGTATATTTTTATTGTATATATAATTATACTATCCTACCCACTGAGACATTTGGGTACTAATCAATACTTGTTACTGTATTGGCCTTTGAAAATATAAAAGTAAAATATTTCTTATGCCCAGACTCTCCTTTTAAATATTTGCAGATAGAGCAGTTCTAAGGCACAAACTTGGCACCAACCAAACTGTCCTCCCAAGAAACATTTCAAGGTAAATTTTTTACTTCTAATTTTTTTTTTTTTTAACTTTTATTCCTCTGACCTCGCTAGAGCATCCAGATATCTTTCAGCAGCTCCTGGTGAGCACGACTCAGTCTGCAGCAACACAGACATATGATGGCGATAATTTATCATCTCTGCAGTAGTTTAGTCCCAGATGGACCATTTACTAATTTTTTTCCATATGTAACTGGCAGAAAGATTCATCAGGCTTCCAACTCAGAAACCTGAATTGTGCTTCATTCCCTTAACGGGCTAACTCTGGACCAGAGGAAGTACACCGTTTACATAGAAAACCAAGAGTTTCTCTTGAAAAGCCTGTCGACCTTAGACACAGGCCTTTAAACACACACACACACACACACACACACACACACACACACACACACAAGCCCTGCTCCTTATGTCAACTTGGAGGGTTGGTTCTTTCTTTAGATACTAATGGACTTCCCATAGGAGCTGTGTCTGATAGAACTGCAGGCAGAAGTAATGCCAAATCAGGCCCGGTTGCAGCTACAGTCCCCTCCCTGTGTGCAAGCACGGGGTCTTGTATTTCTGAAACTGAACAGATCTTTTTGCCATGGTGCTACACCCAGCTGGATGGCTGTGCAGTACCCAGGCACTGGAAACTATGTGCTTTCTTTTTTCCACTCTTTTTAAGGGTCTGAACTTGACTGAAGCCAGCAGCTGCCGTAGCTTTAGCAAGGCGATGGCTAATGAACTGTTAGCATTGCTCTCAGTCCCCCTGAGTTCAACTCTCAGTTCTCTTTTGTTTTTAATTCTATCCCAGTGATATCAGCCTCGAGCAAAGAGTGGTTAATGGAATTATTGTTGGATGACGGTGTGTATAGACAGAAGGCCAGCCAATCCCAAAGCGGGGCAGAAAGGAAATTGACTGGTTATATCTTCAGTGGAACCCAAGGCCACAGCCAGGAAGGCTCAGGAGGCAGGACCACGTAGAGATATTACCGGCTGGATCCACACACCTGGGTCACTAAGCAACCACGTGGCTTCGGAAGAGTCACTTACCGGTTCAAGTTCACAATTCTCTCCTCTGTAATATGATTTTAGCTCCCTAAAGTTCCTTCTGGCTCTAAAATCTTTGATTCCATGAAGATGAAAAGAATATCAGCCATTCACCTGGCTTCCGTGTTTAGATGATGCCAAACAGCCAGAAGTTTGGAAACATCCGATAGTAGCTGAATTGGTCATGATGCTTGGTTCTGTGACAGACATAGACTTAGGAATCTCAGTATCTAACAGTCTGTCTTTGAGCAGAAGACTGTTCAATGATGTATATACCTTTGCAAGTGTTTAAGAATTCAATGAAAAGTAAGTTTGAAGTACTGTTCTAGGTATGGCAAAAGCTACAGAAGTACCTAAATCAGGGTCCTGTGTTTTGTTTTGTTTTGTTTTTTTTTGCGGTACGGGGGCCTCTCACTGTCCTGGCCTCTCCCGTTGCGGAGTACAGGTTCCGGACATGCAGGCTCAGCGGCCATGGCTCACGGGCCCAGCCGCTCCACGGCATGTGGGATCCTCCCGGACCGGGACACGAACCCGTGTCCCCTGCATCGGCAGGCGGACTCTCAACCACTGCGCCACCAGGGAAGCCCGGTCCTGTGTCTTTGATACATTTACATCACAGTTCAGAAAAGATACAACTCATCCTAATATAGTAAAATAAGTGCTATAATTTGAAGACCAACTGCTATGGGAGCATGATGGAAAGGATGGAAAAGTCATCCCAGGGAGGGTGACAGGGGGAGATCTGTAAGGTTTTTTGGAGGAATTGGAATTGAAGCCGGGAAAGTGGGAGGAAAGGAATCCAGGCAGAGACAGCAGCAAGAGCAAAGGCCTAGAAACTTCCCCCACGAGGCCAGGATATAGTATTTATTACCCTAGGGCAGGCCCCGGGATGCTCAAGAAAGAGACCTAGTGACAGAGAAGGCTGGAAAGGGACTAATGGTGGAAAGCCCTGGACACCAGCCTGGGGATTGGCTCTTACCCTGTGACCACTAAGAACCTTCAGAAACAACCAGGCAGTGGAGACTCTAAATGAGCTATGCCCAGGAAGTTTATTCTGGCAATTCTATTACCATTTACGACTGGTAATAAGATCAGTCTGTACCTTCATTTTTCTCTTATTCATTTCATGCTGCCACTATTTGGGAATCCCTCAAATTTACTTTTTTCCAAATCAACTTCCTGGCTCTTCCGATGGAAGCAATTGAGTTTCCTACAAGCACTGCCAGGATTTTACATTTGAATGACTGGTGCCGCCTAGGGCTTTATGTTTTGGTTTATGTGTTTTTCTATTTTTACGAAAGAGTTAACATACCATGGCTTAGACTGGTGTCTTCTGGAGATTTTTTTTTTTTTACACTGGAAAGTACTTTGGGACGATGAAAAAAATATATACAAACGTATCAACTGTTGGAAGGGCTTGCATTCCCCAAACAGGCAAAAGTTGAAGTATCATCCAGAGTAGTTCATTGGCACGTTTTTGATTTCCAGTTTCAGAGCTCAAGGGTAATGAACCCAAGGCTTCCAGGGCCCCTCAAATGTAATAGCAGAACATCAAGGAAACCCTCACACCAATAGTATTTGGTTTCTCTGCCTCGGGAGACCAAGCACAGGTGGCTTCCTGCAGCTGTCACAGAGAGAGGCTGCCCACCAGGATACCCAGGGCCCGCCGGGCAGCTCAGGCCATGGGGGAGAGGGTCTGCAAGCCTGCCCTCCCGTCGGCCCCAAAGATGGGCCGGGGTCCCGAAACTACAGAGATGAGTGTGAGAATAGGCAGAGGGGCTCCCCGTCTGAGAAAGGAGCTGCCTTTAGTATGAGCCACCATAAAAAAAACAAAAACAAAAATTCCCCTTAGAAGACACAGACTTCACTTCCCGTCTCTGGGTGGCTCAGGCTACAGATGGGCATTGCTGGGAGGTTTCAACACTAGTTTCACTTTGGATCACCTTATTTAGAAGGCAAATCGTATCTATCCATTAGGATGTCAAACATTCTAGGGTTCCATCCCTGACTCACAACCCCAAATCTCTCCCAGCCCCCCACACCCCCAGGTGTGCAGGAAGCTCCCGAAGCCCCTCCTCCCATAGGTGTCCTCCGAACATTCAATCACATAATTGCTGTGAAGAACAGTGTGCAGCAGACGTGGGAGACAGTTCCCTGTGCACATAAAAAACAGTCTCACACATACAAGAGCTGCGTTTCTCATACCACTTTTTGTAAAAGTCCACCTACAGTCAGAAAACAAATCCTCCTCAAATGAATAGATTAGCTTAAATTACCATGCCATTTTACATTCTCTTTCCTGATACATAAATAATAAAACTGTAAGGTAAATGCAGGCTTCCATTGAATCATGGGCATAAATAAAAATATTCTGACATGAAAATCTCAGTATAAATTGAACCGCAACATACTTGAAAGCTCCCGCAATCATAACGTGCACATCAAAATCCATTAACCTAATACCTAGGCTACTATTCACAAGCAGAGGTCTAGCCTGTAACTAAATACTCATTTGAACAGTTCTCCTCCTAAATTACTGTACAATTTGATTGCAAAGTTACACACTTACAAAGTCTATCATCTTTACTTGGGTGCTCTCTAACCAACACTCAAGTCTTCTCAGGCTACAACGGGGCGGCATAATACAAACACACAGGACAGTAAATGGTAGCAAAAAGTAGCAGCGAATGTGAAAGACAAACCAGGGTCATCCTGGCGAGAAGGGCGATATTTACAGAAGCATTCAGAAAGACAACGGAGCCCCAATTTCTCTTTAACTGCACATACCCAGTCAGCCCCTCTGCTCCTCACCTGATCATTTTTATATAAAAGCAATTTTAGAATGATACATTCAAATACCTTAGTTACCATAAACTCAGCAGCAGTTAAAGATTCTGGTGCACATTGATTTGCTTTAAGACTCAGCTATTTTCAACCAAAGCTTACGTTCCTTACCCATCACTACCCGCCCTCCAAAAAATTAGCTTCACTGACAATATCCTTCTGAAATATGTCATCTACAAAAGCCATTTTCTTACCTTTGTAACTCACTCACATTTGTTTCATTTGATGATATTTACCCAAGCAGGGATAATTGTTTGACTGGAATCTTGCAACTTTCAACTTTGCCCAGATTTTGTTGTCATGAGGAAGGGGAATGCCGAAATCCCCAATACATCGCTTAGCTGAGCTAATATACATCTGAATCAGAGCTATATTTTAAATTCTTTTACACTTACTTAATATAGTACGTGCTGCCTGTCCACTGATGCGATATCAGAAACCTGCAAGCTACTATTTCTGCAACTGTGTCACTGTAGATAGTCTGAAACATGTACGTAGTTGTTGCCATGGAAACAAACACAGCTAGGGTAGAGTGCCATGCTGTGTTAATTCCTTCACCCATGAACCCCAGGGGAATGCTAACATTCATCTTCTTTCTCCTTTAGTCTCACACTGCTTTAATATTTTTTTAGCATTATCAAATGATGTACTAAATACATATGGTACACCTGAGAATACGGACGGCTGAAACGAGCTGTGTGCCAACCTAGCCTGCTGGGTATCTGCTTAAGGTGGTGCAAATAGGCATGGATCCTTTCACTAACTTCTCCTGAGAGAAATGGAGAACTTTGTTTCTTTCTTTTAAAATGGTGTGCGTAGGACAAAACAAGGTGAGCATCTCATCTCACCTAAGAACAGTTATCATGGAATTGCACCACAATGGAGACGCTATCGGAAATGTGCCATCCCAGTTCTGTGAAAGGGCAGGGGGAGGTTTTGCAAACTTTCCGAAGTGGATCCAAGCTGAGACTTGTTCTCCCTTCTAACTAGAGCTGCATTAGCAGGCTGTGAATCCAATCGTTTTAATTAGGCAAAAGCATAAACCCCAACAAGGGCTTCATCTGTCCCCAGCTGGTCTTTGTTCCTAAACCCATGGAAGAAGGTATTAGAATCAGTGAGGGACTAACAAGGTGGAAATCTGCCATCGTTCAGAAAGAAATGTGATTTCCCTGGAATCTGAACATTCTCGTATTTGCATCACGTTCAAATCGCTGCCCTCATCATATGTTTGGATCGGTGAAGAAAACTCAAATTCTTTCATGACACCTAAAAGCCAAAACATGTAGATACTGTCTTGCTGCGCCATCTTCCCCTTCTTCAAACTGGTGTGCCACTTTCAATACTGGGGTTACTCATCGCAGTCAACAGAAGTAAGCTCTTCGAAATCTTAATTACAGCCTATCCCTTGGGCTACTTAATAATATTCAATCTAGATGAAAATGGCCACACTTTAGATTTACATGCTGATGTGTTTCACTGGAATACAATTTTCACACTGAACCATCAATGGCAGGCTTCAAAAATGCAGATCCGTGACTCTGAACCGGCATGTTTTAAAGAAGCCACTACTTTATTTGCAAGGGCTATGGCAAAACCATCCTACAAAAGACCAGCAAAGGTTGACTATTATTTTCCTAAAGTGAATCATTCTTGGCTACATACTATGATAATAATGATCAACGCACCCGTAAGATAAGGCAAAACAGAAAATAGGTACGTATATACACTTTACTGGCCAAAGAACTATGTCACTTTTTGAAAGCCATCTCAAGAGAAGTCCAGTATATTAAAGTCTAGTCTTCGAGTACAGCAGGGCAGGTAGTGATGACCCTTTAACTAATCCTGACCAGTACTTACAAACTTAAGGAACAGAGTGACAGCAGTAAAAACCACTCATTTCTTACCTTTACTTCACCCTTCCCTATTTGTTGAGTATTATGAAGTGTTTTCATATATGTCATCTCATCTGACTATGACAAGATTACACTATGAATTAGTGCGGCAACCTCACCTCCTATGGGAGAGCACTGAGATTCCAAAGTCCGTGACTGGCCTGGAGTCAACACATTCAGAGGCACAACTCTGCCTGCTGTTAACTGATCTCATGCTCTTTCCAAGAGCCACACTGCCTCTAGGTGTGCTCACAAATGTACTGGCTTGTAAAGGACTTAAAGTAACTGTAGCAACAATACTTATAAAAGGACAGATACTAAGTATCAGATTAATCGGTGTGGGCATCAATTATGGCTGGTGGTTAAAGTTAGGCAATGCTCCTCTCGGCCCTCGCCCACCTATATTCTTCCAAGGGTGGAAGGGGATGGGTCAGCCTTCAGGCTGAGGTCAGCCCCTGCCCCCAAAGCACATCCTCTCAGCCTGCTCCCACGTCCTGAACCCTCTTCCTTCCCATGTGTCCCACCCTAAATCCTGGCCACTCCTCAGAGAGGGCCTTGGAGGGGAAAGACGAGCAGAGGCTCCTTGGGCTTTGGATGTAAAAGGGGGATTGGAATCAGCAGGAAGCAGCAATAAATTGGTTAGCATCCTGTGATGGTTAATTTTACACGTCAACTTGACTGGGCCACAGGGTACCCCAATACTTGGCTGAACGTGATTCTGGGTGTGTCTGTGAGGGTATTTCTGGATGGGACTTGAATCTGTGGATTGAGTGAAGCAGATTGCCCTACCCAACGTGGGCGGGACTTAGCCAATCCACTGGAGGCCTGAACTGAACAAATGGCAGGTGAGGGTGAATTCACTCTTTCTGCCTATTTCTGAACCGGGACTTTGGTTTTCTCCTGCACTTAGACTGGAATTTAGACCAACTTTCCTGGTCCCCAGCCCCTTGGACTTGGACTGGAACTGCCCCACCAGCTCTCCTGGGTCTCCAGCTCAGAGGCAGCAGATCATGGGACTTCTCAGCCTCCATAATTGCATGAACCAATTCCTTAATAGAAAGATATATAGATATAGGTATACACACAGACATACACATGCACTGTTGGTTCTGTTTCTCTGGAAAATCCCAATACGTCTCCTTAAGGAAGGAAGCCATTCTGGACCAGCAGCCACCAAATAATCCAAAGTAGATTTCACGGTGATTTGGGCTATTCACGACCTCATACCCACATCACCCTGCACATCAAGAATGAACTGGGCACTTTCGAGAGGACAACCTGAGGCTGCAAGAGTCCAGAGTGCCTCCGACAAGCTGAACAAGTTCATGGAGTGGGTCTTCAACACCACCGACATGATCTAGGCCGGGAGAGGGGGCCGCGGGGGTGCCTGCCCCCTTAGTCCTGCCGGTGAAGGCATCCTCCGAGCTGCCGCCCCAGCTCCCAACTTTGCCCCCTTTCGGGGAGCGCACAACACGGCAACTGCAGATCAACGATCATTATCTGCCTTTTGTAGAGAAGAAAAAGAAAAAGGTAAATAAAAAATTTTTAAGTAAAATAAAAGTTTAACTGCTAAAAAAAAAAAAGAAAAGAATGAACTGGATTTGGTCACCGTTTGGTCATGGTCATTTTGGTGAAAGAGGACTTCTCGGAGTGGAATCTTCCAGGCCATTGGATTTGTTCTCGTTTGGCCTGGGGGAGCTGATGAAGTAGCAGAAGGCACCCTTAGGGGCAGCGTTCTGGGGAGGCTTCTCCCAGAGGGCAGGGGAAACTGGTTTCTTCCAATGGGTGTCCCAATTCAAGAGTCAATGATTTGGTCCCTTGTGACGAAAACCTTTCTAAAATGGATTGTATGAGAAAACAATGAATGGGGCAAAGTGGATAACATGGGATTTAGCCTGTTATAAATATTTTTCACGATTTGGCTGGCATTATGCGCATTATAATACAGAGGTGCCCTCAGAAGCCAGAGAATCTTGAGGCAGGAGAGCAGACGGGGCAGCACACAGGACAAGGCCCCTCGTTAGGGCAATGTTCTCATCCCTGTATTTGCATGTTCATTTTCTCTGGCCTCCACCTGCCCCTCCCTGGCTGTCAGGGTATCAGCCGGCCTTCTGAACACACCAAGTGGTCTGGTTCTGGCTGTTCCCTCCCTGTTCTGATTCACATCTAATATGCCAGGGGCTGGGAAACCAAATAAGAGAGTTGATTAGAATTTTGTCTGAAAGAAGATGAATACAGGCCCGAGAAAGTGTCCCTGAGCACAAAAGTGTCGACTTCTGCATGCCCTTGACTCTAGACCAGTTAGCCTAAAGCGAGTCACCAGATGAGCAGTTTGCCTATAATTTGAAACCTTTTTGAGTGTTTTTACATAGGAATGTCCCTTGGTTTGTTTGTTTCTTTTTGCCATCTCTTTGGCGTTATAGGGTTTGTAAATGAAGGGCACATACAGCTTGTTTTTAAATTTTAGTTTACGTTTCATTTTAATTTTTAAATTAAATATTTTTTTTGAGATAGTGGCAACAAACGCGAAAAACACTCCACACGGAATTGAATTTCTGGTGAACTGGTTATTAGGCAAATTGATAAGAGAACTGGTGTTTTAAGGGAATTTTCACTTCTCATTTTCAGTTTTTTAGAATTCAAAAACCCATCCAAGGAAACTCGCGGTTCAACCAGACCAGAATGCACACACTGCCTGCTACCTGGGCCTCGTTTTCTTCTCCTTGCACAGGACCCTCTGCACTGTTGAGTTTCCAGCCTCCACAGGAGGGAAGGAATTCGGTATTGCTTGACTTTGTTTTTTCCCACCATGAATTTACTTTACGGGCAGTACTGAGTTCAGCTTAGCTTGTGGGTGTCAGCTAGAGCAGTGCTCACCTTGTACTCACTCGGGCCAGGAGCCTCTGTTGTGCGTTTTGAAGCAGTAGGCACAGACGGCGTAAGAGGAACCCAATATCTTTTGTATCAAAGCAACGCGTAGACTGCAGAAGTCTGAGAACCACTCACCTGACACTCCAAATCTTTTTTTTTTTTGATGCTGCCTTTTTAAAAAAAATTATTGTATTCAAGTATAGCTGATGTTGTGTTAATTTCTGCTGTACAGCAAAGTGATTCAGTTATACACATATATACATTCTTTTTCATATTCTTTTCCATTATGGTTTATCTCAGGATACTGAATATAGTTCCCTGTGCTATGCAGTAGGACCTTGTTGCTTACCCACCCTATATATAATAGTTTGCACCTGCTAATCCCAAACTCCCATTCCATCCCTCCCCCACCCCACCCCCTTTGGCAACCACGAGTCTGTTCTCTATGCCTGTGAGTCTTGGGTAAATAAGTTCATTTGTGACAACCCAATTCTTAATGTAAGCAGGGGAAAAGGCCCAAGGTCAAGGTACATCCAGTATGACTGCAACGGATGGCCCCAGCCCCATCCAAAAGGAGGGGCCAGGTGCCTTGCCTCACTCTGTTCCAAGTGCCCTTTGAGAGGGAAACCAAAAACCAGACCGGCCTTTAAGGCCAGAAGCCAAGTTGACCCAAGAGATCAGGCACAAGCTAGTGTGATCGGACAGCATCCGGGCTGCAAAGAGGGACAAGAAAGAATTAGAGGTGGTCCCTGGACTCCCCTATTATCCACTTGTGGCTCTGACACAAACATTGTCCCTCTGGGCAGAGCTCCTGAGCCGCTGAACCACTCTGCAGAGAGCAAGCATTCCAACCAGCCTGGTACCCTGGCTGGAGCTGCAAGGATGCGGGCCAGCAAGTGCGGGTCGCCTTTTTCCTGGAGCAGCTGCTCTGCTGTTTGTCCTGTAGCAGTGAGGAGTCCCTGGGGCCAGCTCTTGGAGAAGGGAAACTGACCAGGAAGGTCTCAATCTTAAGATGCTCACTTGGGTACTGAGTCAGGATTTGGGAAGAAAATTCTCCTGGGAATGGAAATTTTTCCTTTTCATTCTCAAATTACCATTGTGACATTTGCTCTATTGGGGACTGAGCAAGCTAGCTGTCCTAAGTGTATATGAACTTCCTCTATCTTTATATGAAAGATAAGGAGCTCAGTTCACATGCCCTCGATGGGGTCATGTCCACTGCAGGACTGGACACTAATACCTAGTCACTGGGGCAGCTGTAAAATGTGTTCTTTTCCTTTTTTAATCTGAGGATGCAATGAATTACATAAAAGTGTTTTACCCTAATCCTCCCTGCTTAAGAAAAGTGAAAGTCTTTAATACAGTAAGTCACTAGTAATGTACATAATCAGAATGTAAACCACTCCTATTAGAACATTTTGGGGTCAGGGACTTCCCTGGTGGTCCAGTGGTAAAGAGCCCGCCTTCCAACGCGGGAACACGGGTTTGATCCCTGGTCGGGGATCTAAGATTCCACATGCCGGGGCAACTAAGCGCGCACACCGCAACTACTGGGCTGGCTCACCTCAATGAAAGAGCCCGCGTGCCGCAAACTACAGAGCCCACGTGCCCTAGAGCCTGTGCGCCACAACTAGAGAGAAGCCCACACGCCACAACGAAGAGCCTGTGTGCCGCAACGAAAGATCCCGTGTGCCGCAACTAAGACACAACGCAGCCAAAAACAAATGAAGAACGTTTTGCGGTCTGTTTTAATAGTGATCAAATAACACTGACTTAAATAAAAATATGGTTGTTTTTTACTTCTCATGAAACAGCCTGAGATGGTGGGCAGCCCGGTGGCAGGGCAGGGGGTGAGTGGGATGTGTTGGAGCAATGGATACCCTGAAGCCCACTAAGCCCACTGGATTTTTTGCTTCTTTCTATTTATCCACATAGCCGGAAAGGAAATGACCCAGGACCAAACCAACCCAGAATTTTTCTATCTTGTCACTCTGCTATCTTCTTGTGTGTTTCCCACATTTGTATGGGCTTAAGTAGCTCACTACCACCTTGCCCCTGTCCTAATTAGAAGCAAAGAGGAAAGAGAACGTGAAAGGCTTGCTCCTTCATCTTAAAGGCAAAGTCCAGATGTTGTATCCATCCCTTCCATGTTCATCCATCAGCCAGAACTTAGTCACTTAGTCATCGCTGGCAGATGGTGTTCAGCTAGCTAAAGCTCTGGGGTTCTAGTATTAAAAGGAAGAAGGAAGGGATGCATACTGGTGGAAAACTAGCAGTGTTTTTTAAAGACACTAAATATATGTATGGATACAAACATATATAGTAAAAGTTGACAAACATGCATGGGAATGATAAGCACCAAATTCAAGATGGCGGTTACATGGGGGCACAAGGGAGAGATTAGTTCTGGGATTGGGGAAGGGATACTCAGAAGTCTGTAATCATATCTTCAATTTTTTAAAAAAACCGTATTTGAAGTAAAAATTGCAAAATGTTGAGATCTCCCAAAGTTGGATAATGGTTACATGGGTGTTTTAGCTTTTATATTAGAAATAAATTATAATAAAATCCACAAAATTTAGCATTATCTCAACGACCTGACTGCAACTCAACTTTAAACTGTATTTCATCAATTCTAAAAAGCACATTTTTCTACATTTGAACTCTCTGAAATGAGTGCATCTAATTATATTAGGCAGCATTTCTCTTAGTGGGATATAATGTTTTACTTTACAATGAATGATAACTTAGATTTGAAGATGTACAATGTATAAGTTCTGTTGCATGTGGTCCGTGGCGCATTTTAATATGTTTGACAGTGGGGGAAGGGGGACTGTTTCCACAAGAGGGCATCGCAAAGCTTATGAATCTCTTCAAGCCCCATACCTGGGCTCTCTCTGTTAGGTGGTTTTCCGACTTCCAAGCCAACGTTCCTTCCAATGATAGTGCCTCTGATTAAGGTCGTGTGAAACACAAACATTTGGACTAATTTTCTCTGCAACTGAAGAAAATCTGGCAGATAAAAGCCCTCCTTAATTAGTTTTAAAGTGCTTGAGAATCTCCTACCTGGTAAGTAACAAAAGCATAAATGGCACCTACAAATGAAACTCCTCCAAATGGGAAGAAATCAGAGTCAGGTGATTACTGGACCAAAATTTTGGACAGGCTGAGAAGGCACAGCCATCTGAGGACAACAAAGGCTTCTCCATCCACCCAAAGCGAAGTCCATGCTCCTGGCCTATAGAGCTAATGGGCAAGACCACCGTAGTCCCTTTTCCTTTGATATATGCTATTGTAGAACTCTCTTGTAGAAAATTAGCTAAGAATACACAGGCAACATTGCTCCTTCCATATTATCAACATGCAAATAAACCAAAATGGGGGGAAAAATCCATACAGCTGGTTTATTTGAATGCAGAATAATAAATCACCATTTTTTTTTTAATTTATGAAAGTTTTCTTCATTTCTCACATTCAGTTAGTATACAGTTGGCATTTTCAAAATTCAAACCTGATGTGGATTTGGAATTCAATGAAGCACACTGGAAGACATCTGAGTGAAAAAATAAAAGTTCTAGCCATATGCTACTGGTGCATGAATTTGAATATTTGAAAGGTAATCTAGAAATGAGAATGTTTCCAATTCTCCTTACCAACAACAGTAATTCATAGCAACAACACATTTTATAGATGGAGACACTTCACCATCTGAGAGACAATAGGAGGACAGACGGAGTCTGGGGCTGGGGTTCTGTCCCTGCCTAGTGAGTTCCAAGCCTGTGATTTTCACTAGGTCTCGACCACTCTGAAGCCCTGCTTGGTCAATGATTAGGGTGCAATAATGATTCTTGCCTCACTGGACATATTAGCACATAAAAGAGCTGCTAAATGTTTCAAGTTTGATTAACAATTGGGTGAAAAACCAGAAGACCATGCACAATGGCTCCTTCCAAAAGCCATATGTGACACCATGAAACAAGCTCTAATATTAAGCCCACTGGATTTTTTACTTCTTTCTATTTATCCACATAGCCGGAAAGGAAATGACCCAGGGCCAAACCAACAGCAGGGGCTCTCCCCCTTCTTGTTTGTACCCATGCCTAGGATGGCAGGAGCCCCCAGCCCCAGCTGGGAGGATTTCCTGACAGTGCCCAGCTAGCCTTGCTCATTCTGTCCCCGGGCCAGGCCTCTAACTGGGTCACTCAGCCAGGGAATATACAAGCCAAGGGATCACGTGCATTGCTCATCAACTCACGTGCATCTGGGGAACGTCAACCGTGCAAGACTGGAATCTGAGGTATTACGTTAGCCCACTTCCAAAACCACGTGTCAAGGATCCAACCCATGTGTCTGCAGGGCGGCTACAATGCCATGGGGTTGTCCAAATGCCGAATGTGTTGATCCCTACGCATCCATCTCACTTTGTGACAGAAGTGAGCGATCTTTTTACCAACCTATTGATAAACTGAGAGGACAAAATGATAGCATTTCTTCTGGATCTATCCTGGCAATAATTCCCAATGGACTGCCCTTCAACCTGCTCCAGCGTATGTAGACTGGTGCTCTTCTCAAGGGCATTAGAGAGGGCCAGAGCGGGGCAAAGAGACACAACTCCGCGTGAGGAGACAGAGTGTCCATGACAACCTGGGCCAGCCACCAATGTGTCTCCCCAGCTCCCCCTGCCACCCCAAAACCTTAACCTTAATCAGAGCCCCAGGTCTGGGGAAAATCCCCGACGAGTGGCTTCACATTGCTTGGGGAGAGAACCTCTTTTTGGTATGAACTCTCCGTAAGATGACACCTTATGATATTACCAGACCAAACCGCCTCTCACAGCAACCATGGCCCACAAGACCAGTTGTTACCACTTCCCAATCTCAACGAACCCTTCTAGAGCTCCTGGATCTAATCCCCACTCAGCCCAGCAGCTCCCAAACCAGACACGACCTTGTCATGAAGCGCTTTGTTCCTCGACAGGCCTCCATGCACCCTAGAGGTCTAGAATGATCTCCACCCCCCGCAAAGAAACAGAATATCAATGGGGTACAGCCAAGGGCTGGAAAAGATTCATGATCTGTGACTCAGCTCCCTGCATGGTTTCTGCCCGGCTAAGTTGTGATGGTTGCATCTTATCTCTGCAGCCTGAACTTGATCACAGCATGACCAAGGGAGTTTTGGTGCTGGTTGTTA
The DNA here is from genome assembly GCF_059928025.1 of Delphinapterus leucas. Lineage (NCBI taxonomy): Eukaryota > Metazoa > Chordata > Mammalia > Artiodactyla > Monodontidae > Delphinapterus > Delphinapterus leucas. Next base: position 167,232,969 of record NC_143130.1, read on the forward strand.
ATGTGGCGTTTGCTCACTTGCTTTACTCTGTGGGTTGCCTAAAATTACACAGCTAATGAAACACCGTCCCTGAACCCATCTGCTTTACGCAGCGTGGACAGCAGATAATTAAGCAGTCGGTCAAGTGAGCCCAGAAGTCTGTCTCACGGCACGATGGCAAAGATCTGAAAATACCCGATCCCAGCAAGCACTGGGCTCAGCTGGACCTCCGAGGTGGTAAGGTAAGACGCAGCTCCATCGCAGCTATCGGGCGGCCCCACCAATGGAAAACAGCAGTGACAAATGAAGACGGTTTTCTCCTAGAGTCCTCGGCAGGCCAGGAAACACCTGAGAAAGCTAAGAATTTGACCACATCCAGAAACCGACGTTCAATAATAATAACTCCCTAGCTGGGCAAGTGCTTCGCTGAAAAGGTCTGTTTGCTTACAAGCCATACATCAGCTCGCCTTAACTTTATCGTAAGGAGAAATCCAAAACGTCTTCTGAAAGAGATCAACCGTAACTTTATTTAGGTCACATTGCGGACATACACAATTAACGGGAAGTAGGGGACTAATTCGCAACAGCCAAGAAAGGTCAATGCCTAGTTCATTCCTTAACCCACAGTGGTCCGTGAGTAACATTAATAGGCATTTGCCACTGTTTGCTCATCAATGCTGTAGTCATTAAACCAACAGGAGTAGGGAGAGGATTTCACACTCATTAAAAAAAAAAAAAAAGAGTATGCTAGTATGTAGTGACATAAGCATGGAAATCACACATTTAAAAACAGCTCTTGGGACTTCCCTGGTAGTGAAGTGGTTAAGAATCCGCCTGCCCATGCAGGGGACACGGGTTCGATCCCTGGTCCAGGAAGATCCCACATGCCATGGAGCAACTAAGCCCGAGCCCGAGTGCCACAACTACTGAGCCCATGTGCCACAACTACTGAAGCTCGCGCACCTAGAGCCTGTGCTCCGCGACAAGAGAAGCCACAGCGACGAGAAACCCGCGCACTGCCACAAAGAGTAGCCCCCGCTCGCCACAACTAGAGAAAGCCTGCGTGCAGCAACCAAGACCCAACGCAGCCAAAAAAAAAAAAAAAAAAAAAAATCTTAAAACAGCTCTCAAAAGCATTTATATAATAAAGTCTCAATACCCTGCCTGTGAAGTAGAAATGATTATAACCCCATCTTATCAGTAAGCAGCCTGATAGCCAGGCACCTGAAAAGTGATTTGCCCCAAGCTCCTCAAAAGTTAACACAGGCTCACCTCAGAGATATTTTGAGTTTGGTTCCAGATCATTGCAATAAAGCGAATATCACAATAAAGCGAGTCACGGGAAGTTTTGGTTTGCCAGTGCAGAAGAAGTCACGTCTACACCATACTGTATTTACATACCTTAATTATTGCTAAAAAAAAAAATGCTAACCATCACTGGAGCCTTGAGTGAGTTGTAATCTTTTCGCAATATACCATTAGAGATCACTGATCACCATAATAAATATAATAATAATGAAAAATTTTGAAATACTGTGAGAAATACCAAAATGTGACACAGACACATGAAGTGAGCAAATGATGTTGGAAAAATGGCTCCAACAGACTTGCTCGTTGCAGGGTTGCCGCAAACCTTCAATTTGTAAAAAACACAATATCTTCGAAGCGCAATAAAATGAGGTTTGCATGAAATAACCAGGCCAAAATTAGATCGTCAAGATTCCAGGCTCCATGCCCAGGCCACAGAGCTGTGTGTTCTGCCTCAGAAGGGCAGGCTGAGTCCATGACACCCAATGCTAGCGTGGACCAGTCAGTATATCATCAGAAGCAACGTTTCCATGTACCCTCAAAGGCAGCCCCCTTGCTGCCCTGGAACCACTGGGCCCATAAGGGGCCTGGCCAAAGATAATAGGAACTTGGTCTACAGATCAGCCACCCCACCTGTGGCTCTGTTCAAAGCATGTGCCCTGCTGAAGGTGGGGGAGCAACGTTACATGCACACACAGAAGGCAGCATCGTCCCCTGTGATGGGATAGAGCGTGGGCATCTGTAACACTAAATGTTAAGAGGACAGAGCACATCCTAGAAATTCCACAGCAGGACTTTCCTGACAGTCCAGTAGTTAGGACTTTGCGCTTCCAGTGCAGGGGGCGTGGGTTCGATCCCTGGTCAGGGAACCAAACTCCCACTTGCCGTACAGTGCGGCCAAAAAAAAAAAAAGAGAGAGAAAGAAATTCCACGGCGCACAGAGTATCAGCTCCCCAGGCACCTTCCCGTCCTATACAACCCCAGAGAGAGTTTGGTCTGATGGATAAGGAACGTGATGGTAGGAGAGGCGCACACTCAGAAAAAGAGAGGAACTTGGCCAGAGCAGACAATGTCAGCATCATTCTAATCTCTTCATTTCACTCAGGAGGAAACTGAGGCCGACGGGCAGTAAAGCGCCTGCCCAAGGTCGCCAGATCATTAGCGGACATGCTCTGAGCAGACTCCCGGGCTTCTGATGCCCAAAGCCACAGACTTCTCTCAGCTTGTGCTTCTCCGACGTGAACCTGCCATCGGACCACCTGCAGGCCCTGTCAGGCGCAGGTTCCGACCCCACAGGTCTGGGGTGGGGCTGAGGGTCTGCATTTCTCGCCAGTGCTCAGAGGATGCCACTGCTGCTGGCCCGTGGACCACACACGGTAGCAGGATTTGAACATCGCACATTCTGTGACCTTATGACTTAAGGCATCCCCCCGACCACGCCGCTCAAAATGACAGGCTTTGTACGTGGTGAAAAGAAAATGATCGCTATCAATTGGCCCTTTAAAAGTATACGTCCTTCTCGGGAGTTCCCTGGCGGTCCAGTGGTTAGGACTCCGCGCTTCCACTGCAGGGGGCACAGGTTCAATCCCTGGCTGGGGAACTAAGATCCTGCAAGCCGCGCGGCACGGCCAATTAAAAAAAAAAAGTATATGTCCTTCTCCATAGCACTTACTACTAATTGCAAATGATATATATTATTTCCTGTGTCCATTGTCCATCTCCCCACTAGCATGTCAGCCCCAAGAAGGCAAGGATTTTGTCTGTTCTGTTCACTGCTGTATCTATTCCAGTGTATGGCACCTAACAGGCATTTAAATATCTGTGAAATGAAGAAAGAATTCAATTTTTAGCGGAAATTTTAAAGTGCCAACCATCATTCTCAAAAGCTTCAGTGATTGTTTGCATACTTCTAATAGTATTTTTCAATCTGAAGAAACTACTTGGAGATTTCAAAAGGATCGCTGTTACAGATTGTGGGAGATATTTTTATCTTGTCATGCAAGCACGGGCTTCGTGGAGAAAGGCATTCCCCGTGTTTTTCAGCTCTCATTCACCATTCAGCCTGGATTCCTCCTCCTTCCCTCTCACAGGACCCACACAAGAGACAGATCAAAATTGGCAGGCAGACGTCCCCATGAGAGGGGCCTCCCATTCCTATACACAAATGGGGATGAGTCGAGAAAAGCTGCAAGCAGGATGGGGAATTCCTCAGTGTGCATGTGGAGATGCTGACACTTGGGGAGGTATGTGACTCACACACAGTCTCACTGCCCTTTGATGGCAGGGCTGGGACTCGAACCCATGCCCCCTAATTCCCAATACTCTTTACACTGTGCTTCTCCTTATAAACAGAATCTGGGACCTGGTTTGAGAATGACTTCAGCTCCAAGATCCGTGACAGGGATCCAGAATAAGTCTCATGATATCCACGGAACCAGAGAGAGTCCTGCACATGCACCGAAGGTGGCCTCAGCTAAGCAGAGAGGGCTGTGTGTCCAGGGTAACCCCAGGACCCATGCTGCCCTCTGACCTGGCCGTGCGTCTTGCCAACACACATTCCCAATCACACAGACAAGCATGGGGGGCATAAGCAGCCCCCCATAAACTTCCCAGAGATATATGATCATAATCACCATCACATTCAGAACGACAGGACATCTTTGGAGCTTGGAGGTTGCAACTTTGAAGTCACAGATTGAAATGAATGACCAAATCCACTGCCACCTGCCTTTTCCCAAAGGCTACTTCTTTCTGCTCCCATACCATCCCAAATGTGCACACCTAGCCGGAAAAGGCCTAGAGGCGTTCATGAGTGTCCAAAGAGTTCCTCAACTCACAATCAGATCACCTTAGGAGTCAGGATTCTCAGAAAACCTGCCTGGTTTATAATTCCCATGATAACTCATATTCACTCAGAGTCCAGAAGTCTAAAGGTCATACCCTAAAGGCCCTGGACCCAAAGTAGCCCAGGTTTAATGAGGTTTTGCAGTCCTGATATGAACAATGCAGATTCACTAGAGGCAAAAAGGGCAGTACGCTGCTTTCACAAAACAGCAAACCCCTGTTCTCAGCCATCTGCCTACAATGTAGAACAAACAACTGTGTCTACATCCCTCCAAAGAAGAGCAGGAAGACATACTGAGGCAGGGACTGGGCAGCACGACCAGTTGCTTGGCAACTCCAGGGGAGGAAAGACTTCTCCTCTACCCTCTTAGGTTCTGTGATCGGAACCTGTGGATTAAACTGACAAAAGACAGATTAATGGAAGAAAAAACTTACAAATTGTACTTGACGTTAATATTTTTACATAGACTAGGAGACTTCACAGAAAGAAATGAATGTACCACAATGTTCATTGTAGCACTATTTACAATAGCCAGGACATGGAAACAACCTAAATGTCCATTGACAGATGACTGGATAAAGAAGATGTGGCACATATATACAATGGAATATTACTCGGCCATAAAGAGGAACGAAATTGAGTTATTTGTAGTGAGGTGGATGGACCTAGAGTCCGTGATACAGCGTGAAGTAAGTCGGAAAGAGAAACACAAATACTGTAGCTAACACACATATGTGGAATCTAGAAAAATGGTACTGATGAACCTAGTGGTAGGGCAGGAATAAAGATGCAGACCTTGAGAACGGACTTGAGGACACAGTGGGGGAAGGGGAGGCTGGGACGTAGTGAGAGAGTGGCATGGACATATATACACTACCAAATGTGAAATAGATAGCTAGTGGGCAGCTGCATAGCACAGGGAGATCAGCTCACTGCTTTGTGACCACCTAGGGGGGTGGGATAGGGAGCATGGGAGGGAGGCTCAAGAGGGAGGGGATATGGGGATATATGTATACTTACAGCTGATTCACTTTGTTGTACAGCAGAAACTAACACAACATTGTAAAGCAGTTATACTCCAATAAAGATGTATAAAAAAGAAAGAAAGAAAGAAATGAAACCCAAAGAATTAGACCCAGGGGTTTATATATCAATTTAACAAAGAATGATAAATTGTAGAGATGTGACATACTAAAGGAAGATGGGTTTATGGGAAAGTGATTTGGAAGTACACAGGGGAAACTAATGGGAAAGAAGGGTTATTCTAGTAAAAGGTGTCTTTGGGCAGACACATCTCAGCTTCAACTCCCCTTCTCCAATGATAAGAATGTTTTCCTCTTCCTGGTACAGAGAGGACACCTTTCTCACAGGAAATTTATGCTCTGCTTGTAGGCAGAGAGGGAAGGGCAGACAGCCCTCCCTGAATCTGCTGATTTTCAAGTGCCTTCAGCTCAAAATAATGAACAGGCCGAAGGGACAGCTTTGGGGATGGTATGTTCAGGACGGGGAAGCAAGGGCTGCCGGGTGGCTTGGGGAACGACTCTCACATGTCAAAGGTGAGAAGAGTGAAATATAAGAGAGAAACTAGGCAGTCACAGCTTCCCCAAACCCTACTTCCCAAATGCAGCTTCCATGGTGTCTAATGCTGTCGCCAATACCACCATCTTTGAGTTTGTTTGTTTTTGTTTTGCGGTACACGGGCCTCTCACTGCTGTGGCCTCTCCTGTTGCGGAGCACAGGCTCCGGACGCGCAGGCTCAGCGGCCATGGCTCACGGGCCCAGCCGCTCCGCGGCATGTGGGATCTTCCCGGACCAGGGCACGAACCCGTGTCCCCTGCATCGACAGGCGGACTCTCAACCACTGCGCCACCAGGGAAGCCCTGTTTGTTTGTTTTTAATCTCAAACACTAACCACTGTCACACCAACTCTAACCGTCTCTTCTTCTTTCTCTCCTTCTCTCTCTTACACACACACACAGACACACATACACACTCCTCGTTGACAGCATTTCCAGATGAACTAGAAGGGAGGGGACGTGGCTCTATCTCTGTTTTCTTCCAGGATGTCAGAGGCTAATGTGAAAGGGCTGCTTGAGGACCAGGTGATGACGCTGATAATGGAAAACAAGATACTAAGGAGACAAGCCAGAACAGAGGAGAGGGTGTCAGAAAAAGGGAAAGAGGTGAATGAGGGAAGAAGAGGATGGAGAACGGGAGAAGCTGTCCTAACAGCCAGGTAACCAGGCACTACGCCACTCCCAGCGCACAGGCCAACTGGGCCAGAACAATGGAGCAACACCTGCTCCCATAGAGCTTTTCTGCTGCAGGTCGCAGAGGGAGCCGGCTATTGTACATGCATTTGCCCTTGGCCTCAGCATCAATCAGACTTGAGACCTTAGCGTCTGCAGTTGTAAGCTCTGGCCTGTCCTCACCTCCTCCCTGGGGCGAACCTCTGTGTAAATCACATGTCAAGACAACAGCAATGTTACCTCCATTAAGTGCAATTAAATTGCCAAGGAATGTTCCTTATCACACGATCGTAGAGCTAGCATCTTAGACCTTAGAAACAGACATCAGCTACCGTAACCCAACGTTATTACAGAAACTGCGGCCCAGAGAAGTTGGTCAAGGTCATATAAGCTGTGAGGAGCAGAGCTGGTGCCGACTGTCAGGACAGCCCTCTTTCCACCCCCACGCTGCCTAACACACCACAGTTAATTTTAGTTCATCAAACATTCGGCTTGTGCTCTCGAGGAATTTTACAGTCCCCACTCCATCTGTGCATTTTGTCATTCTACTAGCTTCACGTTATTCAGTGCCTCCCAAATATCTATTGATATCTGTGGCACTCTCCTTAAAAAAAGAGGGGTCCGAGAGTTTAAATTAATCGTCATCTGTTTGTCATTTCGACAGCACAGAGGTGGCAACACATTCACAGCTGAGTGTGTTCTGTGTTATTCTGAAGGGCCAGTTCTAGAGGGACAGTCCACTTTGGGCAAGGGCGAAAAACGTTTCTTCCAAGATTTACAGCCACTAAGAATAAGGTCACCACTGTCTACATATGGCATACACCGTCACTTAGGAAGGTATTAGGTTTTACTTCTCAGGACTGTTTCAAATAGAGTGAAGACCATTTAGGTGGAAACCTGCCGGTCAGAGTATTCCAAAGCGCGTAACTGTTAAAATAACACATGTAATGAAAAGTTAAAGGCCTGGTTTTTCGAATGACTAGTCATGACTGTTGAGGCTGTCAGGCTGCAGCACAAACCATTTCTGCGGCTCCTGATACCCAAGGACCGTTTAAGGAGCCATCATTATGACAGCATGGTCGCCTCTGGGACCTAGGAGCAGGTGTGCCCCTCATCTCTGTCAGAGCACCGGTCAAAAGCCACACCACTTGAAATGGCTACAGGCTTTTCAAAATGCCATCGACTGTGGGCAAAAACAACAACAACCAGAATCCAAATTGTCCAAATTAAGCATCCAAATTGTTACAGAAAAGTAGTTTATTTCATCTGCAAGTTGCGCATCTCCGGGAAGCAGAGACACAGCATTATTGTTTATGAAGCACCTACACACAGAATAGCTTTTTATTTGTGTGCAGATACTGTACGTACAGAGATGGTTATCTGTGCAGATAAATGCTTCAGGGACTTTGAACTTTAGAAAAATGGGATCTGGCTAAAGTTTCTCCTCTCTCTGCTCTCTCTACTGCTTTAATCTTTTATATCTGTACATAGGCCAGATGGAAATGGAAGCCTCTACTTCTCCAAGGTGTAGAAGTAAATAAAGGAAACAAACTTTCAAGGATGAACACACACTTAGTATTCTACATGCAGTAACTTGTCTTTCTGCTGTCACCTAAGTTCTAATTTCTGTAATTAAGATGCCACTTAGGACTCAGGAAAATACAACGGTATTCAATGGCCTCCTAGTGCATTCAAAGCTCTGGGGTAGGCACCAAGGGTCAGGCTTCCAGCAGCTCTATAAAGCAGACACCTGCCCAATAGCACTGTTCGTAGCGTCAGTCCTGAACTGCTCATTTTGACCTGTCCACGGAGCTCACCTGCCCTCTTCCACACTCTCCCCAGCACTGACTTGACCCTTTGACCTGCTGTTTGCACTGCTTCTCTAAAATCGGTCACCTGTGGTCATCTTCTCGGCCACCCAGGCTTTCCTGAAACACGACTGCCATCCAGATTCTGCTCCTCCAGTTCACCTGAGGACCAGCTCTCCACCTAGCAGGCGCCCCAACCAAAGGGGTTCGCGTTCTCTACTCCCTGGGCAGGGCAGGGCTCTAGCCATGTGAAAGATTAAAGAAATGGATGCCATATCCCAAGGCTTCCAGAAGTTTACGGTTTCAGTCGGAGAACAAACATAACCACGTAAGGTGGCATGTGTCAACGTTGTGGCATAGAGGACCCTAGAAAAGACTAAATGAAGACCCGTCAGGGAGGTGACCTTGCATGAGCAGATTTCAGGCAGATGCAGGGCATTTCAGAGAGGAAAAAAGCATTCACTCATTCGTTCAACAAACATGGCTTCCATGTGTAACAGGTATAGGGTACTCCAGCTAATACACAGATAAATACGCCAAGGAGCCAACACGAGATGGTGTGCACACCAACATCTGTAGTGCTTAAATGGCTGTGACAAGGGCTGAAAGAGTGATTGCAGAAGCCCCGGCTTTCCTTGGAGACTGTCTTCTTCTCTTTCCAACAGCCCTCCCCGCTACCAAGATCAACAGCGGTGCTTCTGAGTGTCACATAAAGGAGCCAAAGATGACCCCTGTGTAGTGGCCCCTAAGCTGTTTATTTCTTCAGTACACTCTGAGACCCATTAGCTCAAAAGCCGGCTGGTGCGAAACTCAAATTTGTACACATCCAATTATTTTTAAAATAGCCCAAACAAGATTTTTAGTCATTTAGAATCGACCTGCTTTGCATACCCCACAAAACTACACCCAGAATTTGTCGGTCATTAATAAGACAGAGGCTTATGGTTGTAAGACCCTAAGCCACTACCTACTGCCCTTTGGAGCTCGCTGACCTAAAGACTCCCCAGCATGCTGCTGGGTGACATCACCTAGACACATGTAAACCCCTTCTTCCGGTACCCTCTCCCCTGGAGCTCCCATGTCCTCTTCCCCTTCGGAGTACCTACCCTCAACCCTCTCGCTGTAATCCACAAGCCCCCGCCCCCAGAATACTACCCTGAGGGGTATCTACCCTCCTCCCCATGCAAACCTGCCTAAGTATTGCCCAGTAAAGCTTGTGTGCGCTACTGCCACCTTGTGGTCATGTCTTTCCCCTCGATCAGCCCTCAAATCACTGGAATCTCCTCCACCAGGCTGCCATGTTTATAATCATGTGACCTTGCTCTCCAGGCCTGGACTGACTGGAGGAAGGGGTACATACCTGACCCAAGCTACGAGCATCAGATTATCTTTCTTGGGAATACAGAATCGGGATTTAGAGAATAGGAAACAGCAAGTTAGACACACAAGTTTCCTTAAAATATATTCTCCCCCACTCTAAGAACAACTAAGTTTGTTTGAAGGAGGTCTCTGTTACTTGTATTGAAACCTTGTTAAATAATTTAAAAACAGATACAAAAGAGCCCAGCACAGGGCAAGATGAGTTTCAACCACTGGCAATCAGGAAAGACTTCACGTAAGAAAAGAAATAGGCATTGGAATTTAGGCCTTCAAGAATGAGTTCTTCACAAGCATTCATCCACAGGCATGTGAATGAGCATGGTGCCTGCTCAAAGGGACGGTGGACCAAGCTGGAGGAAATCATGAAGCTGGAGGGGAGGGGAGGATTGAGATCAGACAGGTAGGCTGCACCAGCTGTGGATGCCTGTGGACACTCAGGCTGCAAGCCAGAGGAGGCCAATTTATCTGAAGGAAAACCAGGTTTTTTTTATTTCCCTGAAGTTCTGAAGTTGTGCTACATTCTGATAGTAAAGCCTTGGAGTGGAGCTGAAGTGATATGCTTCTATTCGCTCTGTCTCCTTTACCTTCAGGAAAGCTCAAAATTATGGAGAAAGGGTTGCAAAAATGCATGCAAAGGTAGCTGGCTTCCTCCAGAACTACTGACTTATCACCATCTGTGAGTGAAGAGGCCCCATCATAGGCAATGGAGATCTACTGGCAACGTAGAAACTGGGAATGTGATGCATTAGGAAGTTTTAGGCAAAGGTGTTGAACATGGTTTAGAGGAGGAGAGCCCAGAGCCAGAAGGTCAGGTGTAAAAGGATAAAGCCTGACCTGGGATGATGAGGCCAATAGGAATAGAGAGACTAGAGCCCAAAGTCCCTCAAGGAAAAGCAGGAGTTAAGATTGAGACTGACTAGGGTAGGAGGGGGCAGCCATGCCTTCTCTGTAGGGGTAAAGCCAAGGGAGATTTAAGAACCTAGAGCCATGGATAAAACTTTAAAAGTTAGGGAAAGAGGATAGTTGGTTTCTGATAATAGTAGAAGGGTATCTAACAGAATAATACTCTTGCAAATAACAAATACTAAACTTTAGATTTAAAACACAAACAAGGGCTTCCCTGCTGGCGCAGTGGTTGAGAGTCTGCCTGCCGATGCAGGGGACATGGGTTCGTGCCCCGGTCCGGGAAGATCCCACATGCCGCGGAGTGGCTGGGCCCGTGAGCCATGGCCGCTGAGGCTGTGCGTCTGGAGCCTGTGCTCCGCAACGGGAGAGGCCACAACAGTGAGAGGCCCGCGTACCGCAAAGAAAAAAAAAAAAAAAACACAAACAGATGTGCAAACAAACGAAAATACTACCTGAAAGCATTAGGAGTCACAAAAGTGGCAAACACTGTCTACACCTGAATGAAGGAAAAGGCAATAGATGGAATTTCTGCTTTTTAAAACTCCACTAGTCAGTGCTGCATAAAGCACTTAAAACTTGGATGGAAAACCTTCAAGGCGTTACTGGCTTAAAGAACCAGAAAACAGAGTCTAAGGCATCCACAGCAGCTACAAAGTGAGGGTGAGATACCAGAAAGGGAGAATCTGAGAAGGGGAAGCCCCAGTTTTTGTGTAAAAACTCTGCTCAAATCTTTGGCTACATGTGTGCAAGGAAGATTACAAGCTTCGTGCAAAGGCTAAAAGAACTGAAAAGATTTAGGTGCTGCCCACCACAAGAAAGACAGGGCTTGGAATCAGACTTCATTCAAGATAACTGCCTGACAAAACAAAGCAAATCAACATTTTTCAAGAATAACAGAATCTAGAGTCTCTAAAATGTATCATCCACAACATCCAGGTTACAATCCAAAATGAGTACACATATGAAGAAACAATAAAATCTAACCTGTACTCAAGAGAAATGTCAAAAGCAATCAAAAAGACTGAACCTTGGCTTCCCTGGTGGCGCAGGGGTTGAGAGTCCGCCTGCCGATGCAGGGGACGCGGGTTTGTGCCCCGGTCTGGGAAGATCCCACATGCCGCAGAGCGGCTGGGCCCGTGAGCCATGGCTGCTGAGCCTGCGCGTCCGGAGCCTGGGCTCCACGGCGGGAGGGGCCACAGCAGTGAGAGGCCCACGTGCCGTGAAAAAACAAAAAAACAAACAAACAAAAAAAAAGACTGAACCTAATAAAATCCAGATTTTGGAATTACAGACAAAGATTTTAAAAGCCTATTCAAACTAGTCACATGATATTTTACCACCAAAAACTCTATTCATAGCATAAACAAAATATGCTCATAATGAACACGAACCAAATGCAACCAAATGAAAAATAAAAATCTGAAATTAAAATGTCTCCTGAATGGCCTTAAGAGCAGAATGGAAAGAAGAGAAGAGAGTATATGAACTTGAAGACAATACAGATTAATTTAGTCTGTAAAACAGAGAGAAATAAAGACTGGAAAAAATTAGAACCTTGGGTACCTATGAGACTGTCTATCTATCTATCATCTATCTATCTACCCATGTATAGCAATTAAAGCCTGAGAAGGAGAGGAGAGGAGGACAAGAGAGAAAGAATGAGGAACAAAGATTACTTAAAGATATAACATCCTAAATTTCCCAAATTTGGTTAAAGACAAATTTTCACATTTAAGAAGATCAGTAAACACCAAGCAACATATAGACAACCAAACCACACCTAGGCACATGGTAGTCAAACTTCTGGAGGGAAAAAAAAATTAAAAACAAAAACAGAAAAGATGGTGAATGTACCCGGAAAGGGTAGGAAGCATGTTAGGTAGAGAAGACCAAAGATAAAGATGACAGCAGATTATTCATCAGAAAGAATGAAAGTCAGAAGATAGTGGAGCCATATCTTTAAAGTGTTGAAAGGAAAAAAACTGTCAAACTAGAATTTTATACCCAGTGAAAAACAGCTTCCAAAAACTAAGTGAAATAAAGACTTTTTCAGACATATGAAAGCTAAAAGAATTCATCACCAGAAGACCTGCATGATAAGAAATTTTAAAGGAAGTCATTCAGGAGCAGGGAAAGTGATACCAGATAAAAATTTGGATATACACAAAAGAATAAAAAAACACCAGAAATGATAACTAAAAACTATAAAGATCTTTTCTTCTGGGCTTCCCTGGTGGCGCAGTGGTTGCGAGTCCGCCTGCCAATGCAGGGAACATGGGTTTGTGCCCCGGTCAGGGAAGATCCCACATGCCGCGGAGCGGCTGGGCCCGTGAGCCATGGCCGCTGAGCCTGGGCGTCCAGAGCCTCTACTCCACAACAGGAGAGGCCACAACAGTGAGAGGCCCGCATAACGCAAAAAAAAAACAACAACCTTTTTTTCTTATTATTTAAATCCCTTTAAAAGGCAACTGAGGGCTTCCCTGGTGGTGCAGTGGTTGAGAGTCCGCCTGCCGATGCAGGGGATGAGGGTTCGTGCCCCGGTCCGGGGGTGGGGGTACCTCATGCCGCGGAGCAGCTGGGCCCGTAAGCCATGGCCGCTGGGCCTGCGCGTCCGGGGCCTGTGCTCCGCAGCCAGGGAGGCCACGGCAGTGAGAGGCCCGCGTATCGCAAAAAAAAAAAAAAAAAAGGCAATTGACTGTTTAAAGCAAAAATAATAACAATGAATGGTGAAGTTTATAACAAACATAGAAGTAAAACTTATGACAACAATAGCATGAAGACCAGGAGAAAAGAAATAGGAATGTACCCTTTTAACATTCTTATACTATATATTAATTAGTACACTATTACTTGAAGGTAGACTGCCATAAGTTAGATGTATACTACAAATATATACTATCAATAAAGCAACCACTGAAATACTACAAAGAGATATTAACTATTAAGTAAACAAAGGAAATTAAATAGTCGAAAAAGAATGTGAAATCCAAAAGGAGACATAAAAGAAGAAAAGGGCAGTAAAGAACAGATTCAGTAAACATAAAGCAAATAACAAAGTGGTCAGTTTAAACCTAACCAAATCAATAATCACATTATAAGTAAATAGTTATAGTTATATCCCAATTTAAAGACAAAGATTGTCAGATGAGAAAGAACAAGACCAAATCACAGGCTGCTTATAAGAAACCCACTTTAAATATAAAGTCACAAAGTCAAAGGATGAAAGAAGATACACCCATACCACAGTAACATTAATCTAAAGAAAGCTGGAATGGCTCAATTACTATAAGACAAAGTAGATTTCTAATCAAAGAATGGGTAATTTCATAATGATAGAGGAGTCAATTAATCAAGAGAACATAACAACCCTAGATGTTTAGACACCTAATAACAGAATTTTTAAAAACATGAAGAAAAGTGATAGAACTGCAAGGAAAAATAGTAAATCCACAATTATAGTCTGAGATCTCAAAAACTGATAGAACAAATAAACAGGAAATCGGTAAGGATAGACTTGAACAACACTATCAACAAAATTGATCTAATGTCAAGAACACTGTGCCCAACAACAGAACACTACACATTCAAGTGCACGTGGAACATTTACCAAGATAGATCACTTTCTGAGCCATAAAATATACCAATATATGAAAAGGACTCAAGTCATATAAATATGTTCTTTATCCATAATGGAATTAAATTAGAAATCAATAGCAGAATGATATTTGAAAAGTCTTAAATAATTGAAAAGTAAATAACACACCTCTAAATAACCTATGAGACAAAGAGGAAAACAAAAAAGAAATCAGAAAGTATTCTGAACTGAATGCAAATGAAGACACAACATATTACAATTTGTGAGGCACTGCTAAAGCAGACTTAGAGGAAAGTTTAAAACACTGAATGCCTATAGTAAAAAAAAAAGTTCCCAAATTAATAACTTCAGTGTCTTCCATCTTAAGAAACTAGGGGAAAAAAAAAAAAAAAAAAAGCAGATGAAACCCAAAGCTAGCAGAAGAAAGGAAATAAGAAAGAAAGTAATAGAATCAAAAATAAATTAAATAGGAAAAAAAACAAAAAATGAGGGAATAAATCAATGAAACTGAAAGCTAGTTCTTTGAGGTCAATAAAACTAATAAATCTCTAATTAATATTATCAGGGAAAAAGGAGAGAAAAAAACAAATTGCCAAAATCAGGAATGAGAATGGTGATGTCACTACAATTTATAGATATTAAAAGTATGTTAAGTGAGCATTATGAACAACTTTATGCCAATAAATTCAGTAATTTAAATTAAGTTGACAAGTTCCATGAAAGACACAAATTAACAAAAATCAATAGAAAAAATAATCTGAATAAGTTTACATTTATTAGAGAAACTGAACTTTTAGGTAAAAAAATTTTCCCATGAAGAAGACTCCAGGCCCAAATAATTTCAGTGGTGAATTCTACCAAACATTTAAGGAAAAAAACAATACTAATTCCTCACAAACACTTCCAGGAAATTGAAGAAAACAGAAAGATTTCCACTATATTCTATGAGACCAGGATCACTCCAATACCAAAACCTGACAAAGATCACAAGAAAAGAAAACTAAACACCAATACCCTTCAGGAACATACATGCAAAAATTCTTAACAAAAATGTTTAACAAATTAAATTCAATGTTAAATGTAAAAGATAATATATATATGACCAAGTGGGGTTTATTCCAGGAATGCAGGGTTGAAATAACATTAGAAAAATCAATCAATATAGTTCATCATAGTAAAAACTAAAAAATTCATATGATCATCTCAGTAGACACAGAAAAAGCATTTGACGAAATCCAGTACCTTTTCTTGGTAAAATCGGCAAGCAAGGAATAGAAAGGAACTTCATCAACTTAATTTTTTAATCCTATAGCTACTATCATACTTGAAGATGAAAGACTGAATTCTTTGTTCCTATGATGAGGAACAGGCAAGATTTTCTGCTCTCACCACTTCTATTTAATATTTCATTGTAGGTTCTAGCAGAACTTTCAGACAAGAAAAAGAAATAAGAGGCAATCAGGTGACGAAGGACAAAGTAAAATTGTATTTGCACATGATGTGATCATCTTTGTAGAAAATCCCAAACAATCTGCAGAAGAGACCCTAGAGCTAACAAGTGAGTTCAGCAAGGTTGCAGAATACATCATCAGTATACAAAAGCAGTTGTATTTCTGTATCTTGGCACATAATCTGAATTGAAAATACAATTTCCAATAACATATAAACATTAAAATACTGAGGGATAAATCTGACAAAAGATGGGCAAGACCTGTATGGTAAGAAATACAAAAAATTACTGAGAGGAATCAGGGACCTAAATAAATGGACAGAAATACCATGTTCATGGATTGGAAGACTCAATTCATTAAAGTGTTAATTCTCTTCAAATTGATCTAAAGATTCAACATAATCCCAATCAAAATCTCATCAGACTTTTTTTGTAGCAGTCGCCAAGATGATTAACAATTCATGTGTAAATACAAAGGACCCAGAATAGCCAAAACAACTTTTAAAATGAATGAATTTGGAGGAACTGCACTACATGACCCTAGATTTATTAGAAAGCCACAATAATCAAGACCGTGTGGTACTAGCATCAAGACAGACAAATAGATCAGTGAAACAAAATACAGAGTCCAGAAATAGACTCACACGTATTTGGTCAATTAATTTTAAACAAAGGTACAAAAGTAATTCAATGGAAAAGGAAGTTTTTTCAACAAATGGTTCTGGAACAATTTGAATTCCATATATTTAAAAATGAACTTCAACACATATTGTACCTTGCACCACATACAAAAAAAATTCAAAATGGACCACAGAAATATATGTAAAACCTTAAAACTTTTAGAGAAAAACATAAGGGAAAACCTTTGTGACTTCATGTTAGGCAAATACCTCTTAGTTATAACGCCAAAAGTGCCATCCATAAAAAAAAAAAAAATTTGATAAATTGGACTTCAAAATTAAGAAAGTCTGCTCTTTGAAAGACACAGTAAAGAGAATGAAAATACAAGTCATAGGCTGTGATAAAATATTTGCATATCACATACCTGACCAAAAAAAAACCCATATCTAGAACATATTTCAAAACTCAGTAATGAGTAACCAACCCAACAATACACTGGGCAAAAGACTTCAACGGACACTTCACTAAAGAAGATATATTAATGGCAAATAACATGAAAAGATGCTCAATAATATTAGTCAGCAGAGAAATGCAAATTAAATCTATAATGAGATATTACTACCACATACCAATTAGAATGGCTAAAATTTTTAAAGATCATACCAAGTTTTGGCAAGGATGTGAAGCAACTGGAGCTCATACAATGCTGGTGGGAATGTAAAATGGTACAGATACTTTGCGAAACATTATGGAAGTTTCTTAAAAATTAAACGTACACCTACCATATAATCCAGCCATTTCAATCTTGGGCATTCACCCAAGAGAAATGAAAACATATGACCATACATAGATTTGCATACAAATATTCACAGCAGCTATATTTCTAAAAGGCATAAACTGCAAACACTCAAATGTCCATCAAAAGGTGAACAGAAAAATAAATTGTGACATGTCCGTGCAAAGGAATAATGCTCAGCAGTAAAGAGATTGAAGTGTCAACACATACTACAACGTGGATGAACCGAAAATAATGATCCTGAATGAAAGAAGCTAGACCTACCTCCTCATACTATGCTACACACTCACACTAGACACATCTACATGCTATGTGACTCCATTTATACAAAATTCTAGACAGTGTATCTATAGTGACAGAGGCAGATTAAAGGTCACTTGCCTACTTGAAGGAGGGGCGGGAGGAAAGGAGAGATTACAGAGGAGAAAGAAGCTTTTGCAGGTGATGAATATCTTCATTACCTTGATTGTTAGATGGGTTCACAGGTGTATACATATGTCAAAACTTACCAGCTGTACACTTTGAATACACACAGCGTACTATGCATCAGTGATACCTCAATAAAGGTATTTTTTGAAAAGATGACCTAATATCTTAAGACGTGCTTCTTAATGTTTTCGACCAACGTATTTCTATAGAATAAAAGGAATCAAACCCTAGGGGCCTGGGGATATAACCCATAGTAGCCAGCTACAAAAATCTAATTTCTTTAAGTCTCATGCTGTACCTTAATTTGTACACGTGTTACTGCCTAGTCCGTAAATAATAATATGTTTTAATATAAACGTAATGTTTAATATTACTTAACTAGTCAGAGTATGTAACATTGCCCGCCCCCTCAAATCTTCAGGTGAAACAGATACCTCAAGAAGATGTACCCTGTTTTCTTTGTGGCATTGCTTATCCCGGCACATGACTAAAAGGAGTATAAAAAAATTTCAGTAGCACAACTGTGAAATCTAGATGCTTTGACTGTCTTCCTGTAGTGTTTCTCTCCCCCCACAAGTCCTCTTTTTTCTACTTGGAATCACTGGAAAACAAGGGCAGAAAATACACTTGCCAATGTTAGGCACTGCTTTCCTCTTTAAAGGAAGTAACACCTAAGAATTCCAAATGTTTGTCACGCAATCAATTTGAAAGAAAGAAAAATACTTTAGACTCTTCATTTATCCAGGAAGGCGGCACTTTGGGTTCTGAATAACTGAAAATTCTAGATATTCCAGAAAATCTTTTTCTGTTGTTGTTTACTTTCCACTGGATTAAATAAAGCCTCCAGATTATAATTATGCACTTTAGGCTTCATTCCATAGTCCTGTGGCTGTTGAGAAGGATGGAGAAGAATCTGCAGTGGAGTGGCCCTCTGCCCCAGTCTCCCAGGTCTATAGGCTCATCTGTCTGCTGTGATCTCCTGAGTACTTGCAAAACTTGTGGGCAGAACATGCAATGAATGAATCTGACTAGGTGAGCTCACTTTTTTATGATAAGCAATTTGTAATTTTACGATGCTTTTTAAGTAAGTGGTTTAAAATAAGTCATTTTCTCTAGAATTAAAGAAATGATTAAAAATGACTTCTTGGAATAATACAGAATTGAGTTCAACTATGGCCAGGTTGACCTCAGCTTGCCAGAGAAGATGCTGTCAGAAAGATTAAGTACCTAAGAGTTCTAATTTCTTTAAGATTTTCTCTTTCCCCTTCACTCAGTGCTTATGAAATCCCAATGCTAGTAACATCAGAGCATTAATGATGCTGCAAGTAGCTTAAAGCAGGGCTTCTCAAACTTGAATGTGCACATAAATCACATGGGAGCTTGTTAAAATGCAGATTCTGATTCAGTAGGTCTGGGCTGGAGCCTAAGACGCTGCATTTCTGAAAAGGTCCCAGGTGATGCCTCAGCCAGGTACAACATACATGCTGCTGGTGCCAGTCTACACTCAGCAAGGGCTGAAACTGCAGTGGTTCTCAAAATGTGGTACCTGGTTAAGCAGCATCAGCATCACCTGGCAACATGGGAGGAACGCAGGTCCTCCCGCCTCACCCCAGACCTCCTGAACCAGGAACCAGTGATGGAGCCCAGCTGTCTGTGTGTTAATAAGCCTTCCAGGTGATTCTGATGCACACTGATATTTGAGAACCTCTGGCTTAGAGAAAGAGGGAATAACTGACTGCAGCTAGTGAAAACCAGGTCCATTTCAACAGGCCTGCAGTTCTACGAGAAAGCCATGGAAACTTCCAGAAGAAGCCCAGTTACAGAGGACTATTTTAAACCAGAATGCGTTTAAGCCTTCCAAGACACATCATCAGCTCTAATTCTTTTAAAGAAAGAAAATAACCATGTGAAATACACAAACATAAAAGCTTTCTTGTTGACAAGGTACAATATATATATATACCACCAGCATAATCACGGGCTCCATTTTCACTTATTTATAATAAACATGTCACAACCATATTTTTTAAAACCCTCTTCCCTTTCCAAATTCTATGTTTAAATTAGAACACACAAAACTACATCTATTCTTAAACTTTACAAACCTTAAATAATGTGTGAGCACATTATGAAACGATCAGGAAAACACGACACAGCCCCCGATTTAGAGTGGCAAAACAAAAATCTATCCATTGGGCAAACAACATAATCAGAGGATCTTATTTAGATCAATGTTGGCAAGTTGATTTTACCCCAACATTTCCACTGATAACCCAATGAGGATGAGGTCAACCAGATTATTTTGAATAATTTTGCCATTTACCTAGAGATTTTTTAAAAATCACCATGGTAGGCACCAGATAAAAGAGAACTAGCTGTACATGTAGGTAAGAAAAACTCAAAAGATAAATTAGATTGACTCACAGAGAAAGGTAGTAGGCTGACATACCAGAATTCAATAAAAACGGGAAAAAATTAATGGAGAAAGAAACTAGATTTGGGGGACTTCCCTGGTGGCGCAGTGGCTAAGAATCCACCTGTCAATGGAGGGGACACAGGTTCGATCTCTGGTCTGGGAAGATCCCACATGCCACGGAGCAACTAAGCCCTTGTGCCAAAACAACTGAGCCTGCACTCTAGAGGCCACAAGCCATAACTACTGAGCCCGTGAGCCACAACTACTGAAGCCTGTGCGCTCTAGGGTCCGTACTCCACAATGAAGAGTAGCCCCCGCTCGCCACAACTAAGAAAACCTGTGCACAGCAACGAAGACCCAACGCAGCCCCCCCCAAAATAGAAACTAAATTTTTATACTCAGCTTCCCCTCAAGGTCATGTAGAGAATGGAAAGTATATAAAAATTAGTACCTATAAAAAGAGCAGTTGAGAACATAGACATTGATCATACCAAGTTGCTTGGGGCCACATGAACTCAAAGTCAAAAAATTATTATTGTGCCTGTACTTCATGCATCACCTGCACAGAGGGCAGCTACACACCAGTCTTCTCCATCCTTGTCTTATCCTCTTCCAGCTGCCCTAAGAAAAGCATTCACACCAGCAGATGTACTGGACTGATGTGCCTCTCAAAGTGTGAGCCGGGGGTCAGAACCATCAATATCACCTGGAAATGCCGACTCTCCTGGGCCCCTTCCTGGACCTGTTGATTCAGAATCTGCATTTTAACAACATCTCTAGATTTGTGAGCACATCCCACTTGAGGAGAGCTGCTCAAGCCTGCTTTCGGTCTCTTGGACCCACCTGTGACCTCCTGACTTTTTTCTGGTTGGTGTTGAGGTGAAGACAACCCTTCTCAATCACCCCAAACTCAAATATTTGCTCAGGAGGCAGTTCCCTGTAAAGAAGTAAATGTTCTTTATCAAACTGGAGTACAAGCGATAGTATGACTCCTGTTCTACAGACTGAGAAAAATAGAGAATTATTGAAGGTCAATGCTTAGCATTAGCCAAGTACTAACTAAAAGTCGTGTTTCTTCTTACTTATGTTATACCGTACTGTCTGGTATTTCCTAGAAATCCCAAAAAGAAAAGGAAAAAGCTCCACTTAAGTTAGGGAATGTAGTTCTGACCATTGGACCTATAATCGAGAAGGTACTCTATTACTTTTCTTTTCTTTCCTTCTTTCTTGTTTTTTTTTCCCCCAGCAGTAAATTAGGGTCAAGTCTCAGTGCCTGCTGATACCTTGATCAATATCACTTCACAGCCTCTTCCCACTACTTGGAAGTTTGCCTGCACCTGGATGTGGTTGTTTACTTTTTTCTTTTTCCTACTTCGGAGTTCAGAGAGAATATACTTATACTTTCTCTGTGATGGAAAGAAACCCCAGGATTCATTTTTCAAAGGAACACTGGAATTTTACTTTTTAGCCCTTAAAGAGAGGAATCTGTCAAACTAAACACTTAATCAAGTGCTCTCTGGGTTGGCTTTGAAGGTCTCTGCTCCCCACTCGGGATGGAGGTTTCCAAACCAAAGTCCCTACAAGCAAACTGCCCTAGCTGCAAAGAACACGGAAAAAGAAGGAAATCAGTCATCTTCTAGGCCGATGGTTTCTCAATCTTTGCTGAACGTCAAAGTCCTCTGGGTAGGTTTTAAAAATCCCCATGGCCAGGCCACACCCCAGACCAATTAGGTCAGAACCTCTGGGCACAGAACCAGGCATCGTTTTTTCAAATTCCCCAGGTGATTCCAATGCACATGCAAGTCTGAGAACCAATGAGCCCGGCAGTGACACCCACAAAACCTCACGCTGACGCCATGAGGTCAGTTCTATCCGTGGCTCCGCACCTCGTATATTTTCTCCATTCTTCCTACGAGCCAGGCAGCAGAATCTTGGGGGATATACTTTCACTCACGTTCCAGAACGTGCTCTTCTGAAACAGCTGCTTCAATGGGGGTATATTTCTTTGCAATGCTCTTCCATGTAATAAAGAAATTCTTTCTCATTCCCTTAATATTGCTCCCCATTAAAGCATAACCTACAAACAGATGAATTATACTTATGCAGTGAGTATAAAGGACAGCTGTTCTATCTCAACGCAGCATTTTCTCTTTGTGATTCCATTATTTTACTGTGGCATGACATGCCTAATGCTTTAAGTAAGGCTCAGCTTTTCTTTCTTTCTTTCCTTTTTTTTTTTTTTTTAACTGGAGGTGAAATTTCAGCTGGAAATCTACTCTAAAAGATCTTCAAGAAACAGTCCGAGTAAGAACACAGCCGTATTTATTTTTTATGAGTAGCTGAAGGCTGATCAAAACGTTCCTCCCAAGCCACAAAATGTGTAACCCTGGCATTTTTCTGGGCTATTTTTTGGCACACTGCACACAGGTCGAGACAGCATTTTATTTTAATTCTTCTTCTTGAACCTCCTGAATCTTCAAGCAGCAATTCTTAAAGAAACTCATCCATGGTTAGCACATAATGCAGCCTTTTTTCGCCCTGCAGTAACCTAGTACAGAGAAAATATAGTGAATACACTTCTTTTCTTTTTTTACCAAAGAGGTGCCGTTAACTTGTCCTTGAATTGCGACTGCCTGTGTGTGAACTTCTAGAATATTTTCCAAATTGTCGTTTCAACAAGCAGAGCTTGCTGAGTTTGCCAAACCTACTTCCTTACCTTTGTCTGTTCTGTTCTTTGGCAACTCCTTTTGACAGGCTACCCCATTCAAGGTCTTTCCCCTGCTCTAATCCATCTCATTACATCCTCTTCAATTTTACGTTTACCTATTCATAATATGGATCTTCAAAGGAACTCCCCAAAAGGAGGGTGTCAGAATCACGATCAATTTTCTGTTAACATCGGAAGGAAGATTTATGTATACGCCCATAGAAACATACGTTCTTTGTAACTCCCAGTTAGTGCCAAAGAATTGAAGTCACATATTCTACTCCGTAAATTTGGTTCTATTTAAGATAAAAGACTACATTATTAAAGACAAAAATTAAACAGTTGCAAATAATGGCACATTTGTTTGGTGCTGATTTTGAGTCTTTCCAATACATCAACACTCTTTGCTCAAAGGTCACTGGAGGCAAAATACAGCGACCAGCCAACATGTTTCAGGTGAGAAATGAAGGACAAGAAAGACATGCCAGCATCTTAACAGCATCGATGGTGGGCTAAGGGCACAGGGGCTCCAAGTCTGGCAGACCTGGGTTCAAATCCTGGCTGTGTCTCCCTGGGCTGGATAGTCAGCCTATGACCATCCCCATCTCTAAAATGCAAATAATGGGAATTCCCTGGTGGTCCAGTGGTTAGGACTCCGCACTTCTACTTCCGAGGGTGCAGGTTCAATCCCTGTTTGGGGAACTAAGATCCCACAAGCCGCACCGCACGGCCAAAAAATAAATAAAATAAAATGCAAATAACAGCAATAATGACCTTCACAGGGTTGCTGTGAGGATTAAAGGGCTTAGAAAGTAGTGAGCACAGGTCAGCTATTCCTACTGCATTTTAAGGAAATGCAGCCCAAACAAACCCATGAGGCGGGAGGAGTGGGTATTATCTATATGCATCTTACTGCTGAGAAAAGTAAGGTTCCCAGAGATGAAATAAACTCATCCTCCTCACACAGCTTTCTAAAACACAAAAATGACTATGCTGTTCCCTGTTAAAAACCCTTCAGTGGCTCTCATGACCAGCAAATTAGAAAGAGGCATAAAGTCCAAACTTCCTATCATGGCATAATCCCTGGATAAGATTTTTTTTTTTTTTCCAAAACTCAACCCCAAATCACTTCTGCCACGAAGCATTTCTGCAGCACCACAGAGTGTTGCCCCTCCCTCCTTTGGGCTCCCACTCTACCTGGACACACTTTTAGCAAAGCACCCATGGCATTTTTCTGAGCACGTTGGTTTATGCATCTGAATCTATACACTAAACAGGGAGTTCCTTAAGAACAAGAACACTGTCCTATTCATCTCTGTAGCCTTAGCATCATAGCCTAGCACCAAACACCTGGTAGATAGCCCATAAAATGCTTGATGAATGAATGAATGAACGAATGGTCCAAAGCCATCCAACAAATAAATGGCAGGGCCAGAGCAGACCCCACATCTTCTAACTTCCTGTTGGGCCATCGTTCCCTGAAACCACACTGCCTTTGTCAATGGGTGGGTGACATCTCAGAAAAGACCCTGAGGCTCAACCTCCGTATTCACAATGGACTTGCCATGTAACCTTAGGCCATGCATTAAAAAACAAACAAAAATAACCACAAATCTGCATGCATCTATTTGTATCTATAAAAGAGGGCTCATACTTAACATTGGACTTTAGAATACACAGGAGGTGGGGGAAGAAGAAGAGAAAAACCAATCAGATAACACGATGTGCTCCTCTTGAAAAGTGCCTTAATTTAAAACTGTCACAATAGTAAATATAATTAGATAACAACAATAATACCAAATACCACAGTTTACTACAATCCTTTCTTCTGAGGCTTTCAATTGGAACTGAAAACACAATTACTAATTAAATTGGACAAGGGGAGGTATCATTTTCCAAATGGAACCCTAGTGATATAAATGAGTTACTGCAGCTTCTCGAATTTCTCACTGTCACTCAAAGAGGGGGTTCTTCACTGGGCTAGAATCAACTCAGAAAAACAGATCCATATCCTGCATTTTTATTCTTTTATTCGAAATACAGTTTATTTCTATATTTCCTATGTAGTTACTGAGCCACTGTAAGACCACAAAGATGCTACAGCCCAGTTCCTCCCCTCAAGGAGCTTAATGTACACTGGTGGGTGGAGTGCACGGATGGCGAAAAAACCTAGTAGAGACCTGGGCCAAAAACAAAAGTCTCAAGGCAGGAGATAAAGACCAGGGGACTCACATTTCCTGTCTTGGAGGAATCTGGGTAAAAAATAGAAACAGTTTTAAGGTGGAACAGGGTGAAACAGGAGGCTGTGATCTTTAGAGGGCCTGAGAACATTGTTTTCTCTTCTTCTTTTCCTTTTTTAAAAATTCAATTCTATAGTGGAATGCCCCAAGCTCTTTCCTTGCCTTTTACTTGAAGACTTTTCCAAATTATGCTTTTAAAGGCATTAGGAGAAAAAATAAAGGTGCTGTAGTCCAATGGAAATTTGGGGAAATTAAATTAAAATTTTAAATTTTAGAATAAAAATACTTTTTTGCTGAAGGACGGCTCAGACCTCTTAATATGCAAAAGTGAATTCAGAATCACCTAGAAGGGGATTTAATATGCAGTTTTGACCATATTAATTTAACTCAAGACTCCTTTTTGTTTTTTTTTTTGGTCTGTTTGTTTTTTAGAAACATCTAACATCTTGCTGGCTAGTGTTCTGTTAAAACACATAGAAAATACTGGTCTAGTAAAAATGACAAATAAATCACCTTCCCTTCTTGTAATATTACAGACTTTGTCACAGGTCTAAAGAAAAAGGGAGTGCCTATAATGGACAAATAAAGGGGGCATTATAGCTAGCACCTGTAGCAGTAGAGGGACTTTAAAATTATGTAAGTCCAACTTCGGATCACGCTCACCACTTATACTATGAGACCTTGGTTTAAAAATTGCTCAAACTTTCTTGGCCTCAGTTTCCACATCAGTCAAATGGGAATAATGGCATTACCTGCCCCTAAGGGTGACTGGGAATATTTGTGTAGTCAAATCATCCAGCAGAGCGCTTAGCACAGAGCAAGCTCTCAATGTTCAGAAACTATCGCATGAGACACTCCAGGGTGACAGGGAGGCCCGTTAGGGTCAGTCTGCTGTAGCTGTGTCTTCTTAGGCTGAAACGAAGATGCTTTCAACTTGAACACAAGTGAAAGACTTGACATCGGCCACATGGGAAAAGAGCAAGAAAGATGCCAAAATGGAAGAGAAGTCTGAAGGAAAATCCTCTCCAGCCAAATTTTCAAGGAAATGAATTATATGAAATTACAAAAACAGTGCCCTCGGGGCTGCTTCTACTTTTCTCTGACATCTGATACGCAGATATAACGAAGTATCAGGAGAACAAAGAAAATGCACAGAACAGCATGATAAACGCTTT
Organism: Delphinapterus leucas; assembly: GCF_059928025.1. Taxonomy (NCBI): domain Eukaryota; kingdom Metazoa; phylum Chordata; class Mammalia; order Artiodactyla; family Monodontidae; genus Delphinapterus; species Delphinapterus leucas. The sequence goes on from NC_143130.1 coordinate 167,258,873, forward strand.
TAGTCACTTTCTCAGTGACTAACACTCACTTCGAATCAGTGTTAGCAGCATGGCCGGGGAAGGAAACACAAGATCTATGTGTGGTAAATTTACAGCAGATTTTGAGATCCAGGACATTTCTGAGGAAATATATGGAGATAGTGGCAAGGCCAGCAACAAATGAGCATGTGATTCATGGAAAGATCCAGACTTTGAAACAGATCCTTCACTTGGCCAAGTCCATTAGTTCTCACCACTGCCCTCTAGTAGACCTGCTGAATACAGACCTACAACAAAAGCAAATCCTCACGCTAGAGTTTCATAGTACTCATCAAAAAAAAAAAAAAATCTTGCATGTAAAGTTGCCTGGAGCACTAAAGCAACCAGTTAGAAAGAAAAAGAATGAGCTACATGACTTAAAAATCCAATTTGCTAGGATAAAATGTCCCAAGATTGCTGATAACAGGAGTTTGTATGGAATATTCCTTGATAGAAGTGTGCCAGATTAGGTCTTGGAAACATTTTTGTTGTGCAGAGACTTTCAGTAGTAAGTGGGAAATACCTAATAAGTATTTGCAACATGAAGGAATGGAATGAACTGATGAACAAACAAAAGGACAAAGGGGCTGAATCCCAGCATTCATGAATTGGAAGAGTTCTAAGTTCCCTACCAATTTTGGTTTTGGTTTGTACACTGTCTTGGGAAGTTCGCAATCTCACCAGGCAGACCTCCCCACTGGAACAACATAATGGGTGACAATGAACCCTTCCAAAGGTTTCAGTTTATCCAACATACTTTTCTTCCAACATATTTTCTGTTAGTGGTAAGAATGAAGGTGTTCCCAAGGAGTTAAGTACTTCAACAGATAATACTTCTGTTATTTAATTGCCAACAACAAGCCTCTGTTCCCCTTATATCTTAGCTAAGTACTTATCACAACCTGTAATTTTCTTACTGTTTCACAGCTGACTGTGGGCATCTCCCACTTCTAAATGTAACTTCATGAAGGTAAAGACCGCGCCTTCCCCCGGCACCTAGCCCAGTACCTGCACATAGGCAGAAGGTGTGCATTAAAGATCTGTGTGCATTAAAGATCTGTTGGTTATACACATGGAATCAGCGCTGTGGAAGTAGGAGCTTTTCCTCTCTCATTTCCCTTCAGAAGCATCGTTTGGGTGGTCCTGTCATTAGAGTCAACTGGCTGGCCACTCTCAACATAGCTGTGTATCCTTGAGCAAACTTTTTCACCTCTCTGGTTTCCTTCTTTGTAAAGGAGGATTTGGGGGCGCTTGAACTACTCTCTCAAAGGTCCCTTGCATCAGTAACATTCTAAGATTATTTGGGAAAATAAGCCCCAAACACTCGCATTTTCATAATAAAGTTTACAATGATCAGAACAAATAAACAAGTGAATTTCAAGATTGTTCTATAGCCGTTAGTCATGGTTTTCTTCAAGTTAGCTCATTTCTCTGCCAGATCACACTCTGTATTTACCTTTCAGTGTTTGGCCCTTAGAAAGGGCGAAATTGATGAGGTGGCTACGGTCCACTTTCTAAAAAAAGAGCAACCCCCTTCCCCCCGTCCAGATATTTTCTGCAGCCTGTTTGCAAGATTTCTAATATGAGGTGCAACCGTCATTTAATTAAGTGGTTCTTAGAGATTTTGATTTTTCCTGCCACCAACGGGTTAATGCGCTGAGATCTTCCTTTGTTTTACAAAGGGGCAAGAAAACACATTGAGCTGATACAGTCCATTATTAAAATTGCATTTCAGCAGAGGCAAATAACTCCAGCCACCTGACGCTGGGCTTAGCCATCATCTTCTCTTGCTACAACCCAAAGCTATTACATTAAAAGCATAAGCAAAACAATAGAGCTGACAGCAATGCAAGCTCCCCTGGTAGACGGAAACCATCAATCCTGTTGGTGAAGTATTTAGCTACAGAAGTATTTAGCTACAGAAGGAGAAAAGACATCCTTTGACTGCAGGATAAGAGGAAGGAATACACAGCCACTTTTCAATCAGAGCTAGATCGTGTATACTTGAAGAAATAACAGCTTCGACAGCCAGACGATAAGTTTGCCTCTAGAAAGTGGGAGCCAGCAAGTATACCTGTGAAGGCTACGAAAAGTCTGGGGTTGAATGAAGTTGCTCTTACCTGCTCCACCTTCACCTCGGATGCTCACAGCCCCCACCCATTCCCTGCGTGGTAGTTTCTACAGAAATTAAACAAAGAGCTTTTTCAGGGGCCAGGCAGGCAGAAAACAAACTTCTTTAGCTTGGGCAGTGTTAAGCGATCTTAATAAGCTCTAAATCTTTACTTGGAAGTCAATGAAATTAGCAGCAGAGTTTAGAAGCCAGAAACACCGTGCTGGATTATTTTAAAAAGCAAAAACAAAAAACTCCAACCATTCTTTGCAGCTAAACTCCAGCTCCGGTTCTCTGGGCTAGAATAGTAGTGTTAATAGATTCTGCCTCGACTAAAAAGGGAGCCAGTGGCAGAAAATCTATTCCTCCAGCAAGGTTGCCGGGCAACGAGCAAGCTTTTGGCATGTGGCTGATGTCTCCCGGCAGCCCGGACTACACAAAGTAAGCTCTTCCATCACTTATAACTAACTTGATTTTGATGGATTAAAACCAAATCAAAAGGTACTGTAAGCCACTCGTTTCCAAATTCAGGAATCTGGGTGAGACAGAAAACATCCCAATACCAAACATAAGACTAACTGATCAGGAAAAGTAGAATCCACTAAAGGTCATTCTGCTGGGTGATAAATCTCTTACACATCCTAGTATACACACAATGTTATTTTAAGATGAGAATATCCAAAAGCAATGGGAAAACACAGCATTCAAGAATATTTGGGGGTGGGGGGATGAGTGAAATAGGTGAGAGAGATTAAGAGGTACAAATTTCCAGTTACAAAATAAATGAGTCACAGGGATGAAATGTACAGCATGGGGAGTATAGTCAATAATATTGTAATATCTTTGTATGGTGGCAGATGGTAACTAGACTTATAAGGGTGATCATTTTGTGATGTACAGAAATATCGAATCACTATGCTGTGCACCTGGAACTAACAGTATTGTAGGTCGGTTATACTTCCATTAAAAATATATATTTTGGAAAAATATTAATGTTATAAAGATGGAGCCTCAATGTTACGAGGAGTTGTGGATTCAAATGCATCTTTGTGTCTCACGTTGGTGAAGGTGTTTGCACATCTGAGCACATTACTCAATAATCGGCGAACCCTCGCTAAGGGCTCTGAGATCCCACCCCTGTGCTGTAGGCGTGATGGAAGAAAATGTAAGACTTTGGGCCAAGGCCTCATTCAGAACACATTTACTATTAGGACATAAGGTAAGATGGTTTCTCTCACCAGCTAAGTTCTTCCGCAAAAGGCTAGTTTTGGCACTGATTGTGTTCGCTTACGAAAACCACCTCCAAGACATACTGACCGAGCTGACTAGACTTCCCAAACGATGAAGACGGCACTGAAGGCCAGGCCTATCCTTTCCCAGGGTTCTGGGGTGAACCAGGCCTACCTGCCAGGGCTCTGAATAGCATAAAATATACTCACACTTGATCCCAAACTTTTCTTTCTCTTTTAGAAAAACATCCTTCACAACATTCATAGTGTATCTCCTTTCATTAAAAAAAAACTCCTTTTGGGGACTTTCCTGGCGGTCCAGTGGTTAAGACTCCGCGCTTCCACTGCTGCGGGCACGGATTCGATCCCTGGTCGGGAAACTAAGATCCCACACTCTGTGCGGCGTGGCAAAATAAAAAATAAATCCTTTCGGGGCTTCCCTGGTGGCGCAGTAGTTGAGAGTCTGCCTGCCGATGCAGGCGACACGGGTTCGTGCCCCGGTCCGGGAAGATCCCACATGCCGCGGAGCAGCTGGGCCCGTGAGCCATGGCCGCTGAGCCTGCGCGTCCGGAGCCTGTGCTCCGCAACGGGAGAGGCCACAGCAGTGAGAGGCCCGCGTACCGCAAAAAAAAAAAAAAAAATCCTTTCGTTCAGAAAGCTGCACATACTCGCATGGACAGAGGCATCCTCTTCTCGTGCAATCCTGAACCTGTGGTCATTAGCAGCCACAGGCCCACCATAGGGGATGCTGAAGGCAAAGGCAACCAGATGAAGCAGCCCAGCAGAGGTGCCCACACGTTTCCTTGGAGTTCCAGGCAAAACCAGCTTGTGCCCATCGGCCCCTTCTAATGTGGAGAATGCACATGACACCAAGCGAAGCATTCGTGTTCCAGACGTGGCATGTCCCATTTGTGGCCTCGTCAGCCCCTCGTCCATTATGGATCCATTATGCCTTTCGTCAACTTCCACGTTTCTTGCAACACATTCAAATGCACTGCAGGGACTAAAAGCAGCCTCCTCTGTAACCATTATGATGATAAAATGCAACTTGATGGAAATCGATATATTATCATCGCTCCCTATCAAGACATATGCCCTCAGGAAACAAAGAGTTGTTAGTTTTAATATGAAAAAGGCTTAATGGGTCTTCGCATGAGCTTGTCAGGTGGCTGAGCAGGTGCACGGCACTGCCACTCTCCACAAGTCTAATGCTTGCCCACTCTTTAAGATCGAGTCTAAATGCCACTCCAGCAATTCTTAACTGAGCCCTCCACCCCTACACTCAGCCCTTCCTGTTACCTGCAGCTCTGCTCCTGCACGGAACCTTTTCTACTGTATATACGTCCTGTGCATACAACCATTCTCCTACCAGGTGTATGTTCCCCAAGAGCAAAAGCTCAGGGCCTTATTCAGAGCAGATGTTCAGTGTTAGGTGATTTTGGTTTTCATTGGAAGAAAACAAAACGGTGGGTAAATACAACCCCCGAAAAATTAAAATTTTTTTTTTTTTTAGTTTGTAGGTAATCTGAGATATCTGGCCAAACCCTTAGTGCTGTGTCATGGAAAGAAGAGCCTGTGGTCTGACTGTTAAGTCAGCCAAGCAGCTCTAGCCTTCCTATTGGAGTACCTTGTGCACCATGTAAGTAATCTAGTACACTGTAGTTTTGCAGAGGAATTATTCAGTAAGCAGAGGCCATGAGAAAATTAAGAGTTGATGAAATGTTTTCCTAATGTTTTCCTTTCTTGAAACAATCTCCTACGTAATAAAAGCCTTACAAATGTATTATATAGCCTTCGTCTTTTTCATATATATATATATACACACACGCACACAATATCAATTGCCAATTGTTGATTGTCAAGTTTTCACTTTACCTGATGAGTTTGCAAGATGGCTTCTTCCAAGTTTATTGATAATAGCACCTTGTATGTTTCCTATCCAGGATTCATTACTATTTGTAATTTATTATTTGTTGTGTCCTAGTTTGTCTGTCTCCCCAATAGACTGGTAGCTCCCCAAGGGTAGAAACCATTTTATCTTGAGTTCTATTAGTATCCCCACTGCCCAGCACCAAGCCTGACATGGATGAGGCACCCACTTACTGAACGATCACTGCCTGAGGTAATTAACTGACCGATAAATTCGTGCCTAACTGAAGTTCTGGCTTGGTTGAGGGTCTTCAAAATAAGATCGCGATTGGGCAACCAGTCTACTGGTCCTGCAATAGATTTTGCTTCAGAGAAACTCTTGCAAACCAGAATACCGAAGCTAGTGCCCTCCTTTAGGGAAACTTAGGGAGCCTGAAATCCTAGGAGAGCCAGTAGGAGCTGGAAGGAGAAGCTGGCAAAGGGAAAACATCTGTTATTTTATTCGAAGAGAACATTCAAAATCAGAAACACCTATATTCAGATGTTCAAGACAGAGACACTTGAGTTGAAGTCAAAATACACATTTGTTTTTTTTGTTTTGCGGTACGCGGGCCTCTCACTGTTGCAGCCTCTCCCGTTGCGGAGCACAGGCTCCTGACGCGCAGGCTCAACGGCCATGGCTCACGGGGCCCAGCCGCTCCGCGGCATGTGGGATCTTCCCGGACCGGGGCACAAACCTGCGTCCCCTGCATCGGCAGGCGGACTCTCAACCACTGTGCCACCAGGGAAGCACCACATTTGTTTTTAAATACAAGTTTGGGACTAGAAACACCCCTATTCACTTAGAGTAAAAATTCTCTCTCACTCGTCCACCCTCTCGTCCTCCCCTGCCTGCCCCCCTTAACCCCTGCCCCACAGAGTCCGCAGATTTTCTCATAATGTATATGAGATAATTTTATTTTTCCCCACATGTTTATTTATGTTCGTCAAAATATATGCTCTGATTTTTTTATTCAGAAAAGAAATCATAAATATATGTGTGAATGCGAGTAGGCTATACATAGGTTTCTAAAGATGTGTGCATATCATCACAGTATTATCTGTTTCTTTACTCTCGCTAACATAGCAGAGTAGCAGAGACATGGAAAAATCAAAGCAGTAGATAACTTTTTAAATTATTCATATTTGACTCTAGGACAGTAACAGTTTAAACATTAACCTTCCCTTCTGTTCTTAATTCTATTTAGCTTAGGCTATTAAGACTAATTTATGTTTTAAAGGCATACATTAACAGACCATATGAGATAATATATGTAAACATACTCTGTAATTAATATGTATTACTCTGTAATAATGCAGATGTGTTAGTATCATAATAATTATGATTTTTTTTTCAATTTGTATGTATGTATATATGTCTGTTTATATAGTATATATGTAGCCTAACAGCCTAACACTATAGTTTTCAAATACTTGTTCACAGACCAATACTGGTCAGTGACAACGTTTTCACTGGCCAGAGGCAAAAGGAGAAAAATCCTAACAATGTATTACAGGTTTTTAAAAATATAATGTTAAACGTATTACATTTAAAAGATTGCTTTTATTCTGAAATTAAATTCGTACTGATTTTTTTTCCTGGTTTGTTCCAAAGTCCATTGTTTTATCGAATTATAGTGCTAACAAGTGGCAATTTTTAAAGCCCTTACTTGCCAAAAAAAAAAAAAGAAGAAAATTTTCTTTTGAAATTTATTAATCCACGGAACCTAAAAGTCTGAAAAAAACTGATTCAGGCAACAAAAACACCAACATTTCCATAGTCTGTTCAAGAAAAGAAAGTGAGGCTCCCCTTTACCTGCAGCTTTAGTGCTTCTAGTCATCCAATTCCAGTAACATCTGGAACATCCCGAAAGATCCAGCCTCTGAGCTGAGCCCTCCCAGGCTCCCAGCAGTCCAGCACCTATTTGGCCTCTGCGTTATCACTTCATTTTCCCCAGCAGCCTCAACAAGAAGCACCACTTCGGAAGAAACCCCAAATTTTAAACCAGTCCAAGGTGGGGGCAGGCTGAGGGAGGCACCGAATCCAATTGTTTTACAGGCAAAGAGACTTCAAAGTCTCCATCCGATGGCTCAAACATCCATAACAGAATTGGTATTTCTTCTCAGATTCAAGGCACGGCCAAGTCACACAGGCTCACTTCCAGGGTCCAGTTTTCACTTGGAGGCTGCAGACCAGGCAGGCTCACTGCCCTTTGATCTGGTTGGAACCGGAGTGTTACAAATATGCTTGTATTAAGCTATCTCCAGTCTGCCTGAGGGGCTCGGTCTGGAATGCGAGAACGGGAGCTTCAAACAGTGAGGTTCCCAAGTCTTCGTTTACGTTACATTTTTTTCTGGCCGGCTGGCCAATGCTCCTTCCATGGCAGGCAGCGATGGGGTGCCCATGGAGTGCAGTAACGCAGAATGGCATCATAAGGCAGAACTAGAGAGTTTTGTCTCTATTCTCTGGGCCAGCAATCCAGGCGAAGAACAAGGGAAACTACAAGCAAGCACCAGAACCCTAAATTATACTTTTATTAAGCCACCCACAGGCATTTGTAAAGCACCTAGGAGCTCCGGGCACTGTGTTATTAAGACGCAAAGGAGGCATCACCATCTTTGGCCATCAAAGCATCCATGTTCCACCAGCCAGTGGGTAATGAATCATTGCAAGAGCTCCATCCCTTCTACCCCGGGGGTCTTCTCCTCCTAGACTTGACAGTGGAGGCCTCCATTTTCAAAATCAGAATGTATAAAAAACCCGTTTAGCTGGAAGATATCCTGTGTGAAAGAATGTGCAGTAAATAGCAAACATTTCCAATAGCACAGCCAGTATTTTCCTATTTCCTGGACAATTTACTAAAAATCTTCCACCCCTGCTTTCATAGGTTGAGGGCATCTGCTGTGCCAAACTGCCCGCTGGTGACAGAGAGAAACCAACACATTCTGCAGTGCCCAGGGATAAAACTGAAAAGAGAGAGAGAAGTGTCCCTGACAGAAGTAGACTCTGAACTTCTCTTGAGTCACCTGTTACCGAGAGACTTTAAATGCTGCATGATCAGAGATCTTTCGCCAGCTTATACCACGCCAGTCATAATCCCCAAAATATCAAGAACCCCCAAGTCCTTGAGTGACTGCTTCATGCAAACATGGAAATAATGCAACAGAACCACTGTTTCTTTGATTCCTCCAGACGGAAAAGGTAGTGCCTTTAATATCATGCTTACTGGACATCCATCATCCAACACACAATGCGACCATTGTAGGGCAGAGAGAGAGAATATACTCTGTGGGGTAGAGGCGTGCGGCGGGAAAAAACCCAAAAACACGAGAGCCTCGACGCACTGAAGAAACGGTCTTCTGCTTCTCATTGGAATAATGGTGGGATGTGTACAAGAATGTTTCTGGCTGGCCTTAAAAGAAAGAAACTCTTTCAGAGAGCAGCGACCTTAAACATCTTATCAGCCTTTGAAGTTATGCACAATGACATCCTTTGGTTCCTTGCCCAGGGCAGAGGTTTAAGCTTTAAGACTCCATTTACTTACAAAGAACTGTAGAAATATTTTTGCTGTGGCACAAGGCAAAAGAGCCAGTTTTTGAAGACAGCAAATGATAGAATGGTGAGGTAGAGGGGAAAACACCCTTTATAGGGGGCACCGCACTGTGTTAAGGGGATCAAGAGCTATAGATCTAACTTTCTGGGGTTAACCTCCTTTATTTTCAATCTTCTGTACCATTCAGATCAGTTTTGTGAAACTCATGTCAAAGTGATAGAAGCAGAGTAGGTTCTGATGCTGCCACCCGCCTTCTAACTCATCCCTGGTCCAACGTGCCCTACCAATGCCTGTGCTTCCTACCAACACCACTATATCTCTGTAACCCATCTCCCCTCAACACAAAAGAAAGGGTACCCCCTGCTCCCTCCAATGCTACCTCTTGAGTAGGAGTCCAAGGTGGGATAACGTCCCCCACAGGGTGGTGAGGGGGAGCCTTGTGCCCATTGCTGCCTCCACACAATTTTCTAGGGCATCTAGACTTGGGTTTCTTCCTTATGGTGGGTCCCGTCTGTCTGGTCAACCACTGCATCCCTGCACGCTGTGTGCCCAGCCACCACAGTGTTGAGTATATAGTAAGTACTCAAGACGCGCTTGTAGAAGAAAGGCCCAGTGGCCTCCACCCCAACATGTTCTCCTTCCTTTCTGCCAGATATCTTCTGTCTTGGGGTACACTCTATTTTAGGGTCTCCCTGATGATTCAATCTTGGGCACAAGAACGTTCACTTGCCAGAGCTGTTTGATTTATTTGCTTTTGCTTTCATCTCAGGCCATGGCAAAAGTTCTTTTGCAAGACCCCAAAAAACTGGGAATCCAGAGATTCTGGGAATCTCCTAATAGTCACCTAAGAAAAGGTAATAATGCTGTATGCCATCATTTTCATGATTTGATAAGCTACGTAAAACTCATTACTGAATTGGAGCCAAACACTTGAAGGAAAACAGAAGGAAATCTGTTGCCTTGAGATTTATCTTTCTTCTTCAAAGAACTCGGAGTTGCTTCTATAGTACACGATGTTAGGATAGGCCTTGGGCCAATCATTGTAAAGAGCATCTGAAAAATTACTCAGAATTGTGTGCTCAGTTGTTTTGCAAAGGATATAGCTATTTGTTTGCTTAAGTGAGGCTGTAAGGATTGCTGGAAACGTTCTGTGAAAATATTAGCTAAACTCAAGTCCCTATCAGCAAATACACGCATGCAGTTCACACATGTGTCACACCACACGTATGATCTCTGACTTACGGGTATGAATAATGTATAAACAAGCTGAACCCCATTCCAACAAGCAAGTGACTTTAGTTCACAATGGAAATGTAAACATGACCCTTAGCTGAAGATAGCCTTTAACTCCAAATTGTCCATATACACAATAAAACAAGCTCTTTACTGGGCCTGGAGGGCGTCTCCACGTGGGCTGTGGTGAATTCTCCTAATTGAAAGCCGTGATAAGTCAACATGAAGGGGCTCTTTCGAATGCCCCATTTGACACGTGTTCATGGAGGGCCTCTTCATTTGAAAATCTTCAAGAGACCCCACCTGGTCCACGGGGCTCCATTTGGTCTTCATAGCAAAGAGAACACACAGTTCTCCATAATTACACAAAGGGGACAATTTGGTAAAGAAGAACTAACTCTATGAAGTAGTGCTTGTGAGTTAATCAAGTCAAAAGACAAGCCCAATTAAAAGAGCCTTTTGCTTAAATAATATATAAAAATAAAGAAAGCAAAACTCAGGAGGTACAGTCCCCAGATACACAACTTGTAATTTCTAATAAAGCAGGAAGGCAGAACTTGAGTCACTTAACAAAATGCTCAATACCCAATTAGGATCCACAGTCCCTGAACAGCTATCTGATTACCCCAGAGATTAATTCCCTGGGCGGCAGGCCCCAAGGGTCCTTTCTAGCCAGCTCCATCACTCATTGGGAAGTCAGGGAAGATGAATATCTAGGTTAGGTTTGATGCTCACAACTTTTCAAGGGTTACTCAGATCTCAGAAATAAAGATTGGCAGATCAAGGAGAGAGCACAGACACGATCATTTGGTTCATTAGAATCGTGAAACTAAAATCTCCTTTTGCAGTTGTAAAGAGCCAGCTCAAGTTAGTTTTCCAAATAGTGAAAGGAAAATACTCTAACAAACAAAGAGGCATATGAAAGTCAAGCATGGTGAAGGGCAGGAAAAAAAAAAAAAAAAAACCCTGAGTAATTCCTCTTAAGTGCCTTTCTTCCTTTCATTTTATTTTACTTTATTTTAGCAAGAAGAAAGTAGGAGAGTTGGGACTTTGTCCGTATTTTTTTGTTGTTCACTTTGATTTTTTTGTTGTTTTGTTTTGTTTCGATTTTTAAAATTTGTTGGTAATAGCTACATATAGACAAAATTCAAAAGGTTCAAAAGGATATGCAGTGAAAAGTAATCTTATCACCCCCCTGTCACCAGCCACCCAATTCTACTCCTGGGCAGGGCAGTAAACAAACAAAAACCAGCAATTACCACCAAAGTGTGTGTGTGTGTGTGTGTGTGTGTGTGTGTGTTTGGGGGGGTAGGGTGGGTGGCAGTAGACAAAGAAAATAAAGAAAAAAACCCTAAAACAATGATCTAAATCTGGTGTATCCTTTCAGATATAATCTATGCAAATATTAGCATTTCTTTTCTTTGTGAAAAGACAAAAGCAATGTTTTTTATAAACTGTTCTGTACTTTGCATTTTTCTCTCAACAGAGCTTCAAGGTCAATCCCTATCAGTAAATACAGAGATGCCTAATTTTATATAAGTGCAAGTACATCTGTAGGATAAATTTCAAGAAATGGAATTGCTTGCCCCAAATATATGCATTTTCTATTTCAATTAATGTTACCAATGTGCTTTCTCTAGAGACTGTATCAATTTATACTCCCCTCAGCAACGTGAGTGTCTGCTTCTCCTCACCTTGGCTAATACATGGCACCAACCATGACAGGTAAACATGACCTCTTAAAGTTCTAGTTTATATTTCTCTTATTAGCAGGAGGGCAAGTATCTTTTCATATATTTAAGAGCCATTTACTTCCTATCCTGTCAACTGCATGTTCCTATCTTAGGTGACTTTCTACCACCTTCTTTCTCTTCAGTAAAGGCAGTGTCTCTAGCAAATGATATCCAAGCTGGTCTTTTTTTTTTTAATTTTTTTTTCTTGGCCACGCTGCGTGGCGTGTGGGATCTTAGTTTCCCAACCAGGGGTCGAACCCCCACACCCTGCATCGTTAGCATGGAGTCTTAACCACTGTTGCCTCCAGGGACGTCCCCTCCAAACTGGTCTTTTGTATAGTTCTTCAAGCCCGTGCATATATCATCTAATTTAATAATTGCAATAAGACAGTAAGCAGGCATAAAAATATTTTCTCCATTGTATAGGTAAGGAAGCCAAGTTTTGTTTGTAGGTTTGACCAACAAGCTCACTGGAAGTTTGTAGCCAGAACTAGAATTCATGTAGCTTACCTTTTAGTCTAACGATTTGTGCGTGCGTGCGTGCATTCCGGTGTGGGTTTACTACATTAAAATGCCTCTTAGATTGTAGAAAGGATGAGAAAGGAAATATTCCCTTTTTCTCTAATGATGAATTTGTATTTTCTATTTACCTGGCCAGTTTTCATTGTATAGCAAATAAAGGAAACTAAAACTTTATTTGCTCTCATTCTGTTGCTCAGGCCAAAGCATGGACAAGCATTGAGTCTTCATGTATTGCACATCACCAAGCTATCAACCTTTTATTACCAACCTGGATGGACCGAGTACTGGGTGGAGGGGAGATAGAACAGTACTGACATACATCCTCCCCAGGAAGAGGGGGACCCTCGAGAGGCCTTCCCATGTTGAGTGTCCTGGGGGAGAGCATGAATACACGAACTCCTATGAGGGGGCAGAAGAAGTCCCCAGGACAAAGGAGAAGAAGGTCATAAGCCATAGGGGTCTGTCAACTTGGTGCTATTGACAGGAACGCTTCTGGGTTCAACCTAGGATATTGATTCCCAAGTATTCTCCAGCCCGTCCCGGGGAAGCTGGTCTCTAGTCTACCAGGAAGAGGCTGTGGGGTGGCAAGTACCCAGCTAATTTGGGAAAAGGGACAGGAAGGCTCTAAAAAAGCTGCAAGACCTTCTTCTGCCCCATCTTGGAATGGGGGGCAGTGGGGCAAGGGATCAAAAGCTGTGAGTGATGGGGACAAAAGCATAATGAGGAAAAATACAATCAGAGCTGCCACCAGACCCTACAGGGCAGAAAAGGGCTCACTGGGCCCAGCAGTAGTTCAGGTGCTAAGCTGGGGGAAACACCAGCAGTAAACTGCACTAGGTGGGACTTAGATGCAAAACCCTGAGATTGTCACCCAAGCTCTCGACTGTCTTCAAAGCCGGTGTGGCCAGAACATATGATGAGCGATATTTCATAAATCTGAGCCTTTAGTGAAAGGTGCCAATTTCACCCTTAAGTTTAGTTACTGCTTCATTCATTCATTCCCTTCAAAGGCAGTCCTTTCCATAAAACTCTCCTCCTAATTTCCACTCGAATCCTGGCAGAGTAAGCATGTCAGGACTGTGCAGAAATTCCATGGCAGTTTGCTGGAGCTCCTGTCCCACACATAAGGTGGGTGATACGTGCAACGCAGCTGAACACGTGAAAGGGACCATTCCAAGAGAATCTAACTCGTTCTCAGTGGCGCCCCTACTGGCTTCAGCCAGCCAGCCCCACGAGCTGGCTGAGGTCCCACCCTACAGTGGGACTTTGCCTGGTTAGCTGGTTAGACCAGGACTCCTGGCAGGTCTTCAGCAGTAGACCTGCTCGCTGAGGTGGGACAGGTGCCAAAGGCAAAGATTCCACTGCAAGCATGAAGGAGGTCTTTGACATCACACAAAATGTGATCTCATGTTATGCAGAAGTTAGGTACTAAAGCCAAAACATAAGGCAAAAAAGCAAGTGTAGACAAAATACTTTAAAATTTAAAAATTAATATAGAGTGTGGCTTCCCTGGTGGTCCAGTGGTTAAGACTCTGCGCTTTCCCTGCAGGGAGCACGGGTTCGATCCCTGGTCAGGGAACTAAGATCCCACATGCTGTGCAGCACAGCCAAAAAAAAATTAAGATACAGGAACCTTATGGATGTGAAACAGGAGGGAAGGGGCAGGGCACAACCTTTAAAAGAATGACATAGCCGTTGAGGACATGACAGAAACTGGTTAGAACTTACTAGGTCCAAGATGGCGGAAGACTCGACTTCCAGTGGACCTTGAGCCTCATTACACACACATTGTAATACATCAGCATCTAAATGACACCTACAGGTGCCACGACAGTTCTGAGGCTAATTTCCAATTCCTGGAAATCCCCAAAGCAGTTGGAATATTCCTCCCCCTCATTAGCCTATGAAATTACCCAGCCCATAAAAACTAACCACCCCATATTTTGGGTCCTCTCACCTTCTGAGATGGCCCATACTCTGTGGAGTGTGTTCCTCCCAAAGCCGTTCTTGTCTTTTGAGATGGATGGCATTCTGTCTCTGGAATGTGAATCCCTCTAAATAAATCCACTTCTTACCTAATACTTTTGTCTCTCACTGAATTCTTTCTGTAACGAGACATCGAAAAACTGAGCTTCATTAAGTCCTGAGACCAGGTGTGTGATTGCAGTTAAAAGACAGTGGGCTCAAGTCCCAACCTGAGTTGTGTGGTTAGATGTAAAAATTAACAATGTGTAGTTATTGATGGGACAACGAAGATGGATATTAAAGACTTGCTTGTACTTCTCCAGACAATCTCTCTCTCTCTCTCTCTCTCTCTCTCTGTCTGTCTGTCTCTCTCTCTCTCTCTCTTTATCATCTATCTTGTCCAGGAGCATATCTTGTCCATGAAGTATCTCCACTGTATACAAAGGGTAGGGGGCAAAGAACAAGTGAATTAGTACAGGAAAGAGGCAGTATGAAGTCAGAAACAGGGTGACTGAACCAGGAAAGGAGCAGTGCAAAACTACAAAGCTGATAGGCAGACGGTGGGTAGAGGTGAGCAGAACCCCCATCTGCTGGGCTGGTACTGAGAGGCAGGCTCTACTGCATGGACAGGGCAGGGTTGAGCACAGGCCTTTCAGTACCTGGGGTTCTCAGCCAGGTAAACAAGGCAGGAGGTTTGGGCACAGAAACAGGGTAGGGAACCGTTTGCGGAACCTATAAAAAGAACCAAGACCCAAGGTCAAGGTTGGACTAGGCAACAAGGATTCTGGAATGGAGTTCCTTAAACCCTGCCTCAGATCAAGATTTGTCCTAGGATTTGGGCAAGCCCATCCCTCAGGGGAGGCTGAGCCAGCTTTGGCCGTGCAGTGAGGAGAGATGCCTAGGTCTGGAGCCCAGGGGTCCGGCACATCCAGCCACATCAGGGGTGAGGGAGGAAGCAGGCCAGGCGGACCATCATGGAGGCTCCAGCAGGCCCTGGGGAGCCAGCTGGAAAGCAGGGGTGACAACAGGGCAAGATGGGTACAAGTTAGTTTTCACTACCTGGCTGAGATGCTCAATGCATTCCTGCAAACCTATTCACATCTGAGCAGGCTTAGGCCTCTCTTAACACGAAACTTCTTCCTATTTATCACTTTAAGATTCTCACTGGCCTTCTCAGCACGGGAGGAAGGCACAGCAGTATCAAAAGATAACAAAGTGCAATTACAATACACAGTGTATCAGAACTTCTCTGTACAAATAGCGTCCGGTAGCCAAGTTCCTCTTACCACTGAGTGGAGGATGTCGGGAAAGAGTCAAGTTATTCTCTGGGACCAGGCAGCAGCAGGGAAGGGAAAGAGGCAGCTGTATTCACTCAAATATACACCCTGGGGAGGGGGAGTCTGCCCAGAGCAGTGAGGGTCTGCCAGGCTAGTCTCCCTTGCACAAGCCAGTAACGAGCATTGGCAAGGAGCTGGACCAGGTTGTGGCCACATGCAGCCCCAGGGTCACTGGTGAAGAAATGGGGAGAGAAACCAGGAACCACCCTCACTCCACCTGTCCTGACTGGAGTCAAAGAGGGGGAAGCATGCCTCACCCCCCAGTTACCCATACAACTCAGTCCTGGTACTGAAGCTTTGGGCAGCAAAACTCTAGCCCTGGGATGCACTGGCTTTATGAAAAGTAGTAATCTTGTCACTGATTTTATTTATTTATTTATTTATTTAATAATTCTCTAATTCTGTCATTCCTTCTGCATTTATTTGTTTGTTTGTTTATTTATTTATTTTATTTTGGGCCGCATTGGGTCTTCATTGCTGAGCAGGGCTTTCTCTAGTTGCGGCAAGCGGGGGCTACCCTTCGCTGTGGTCCGCGGGCTTCTCATCGCGGTGGCTTCTCTTGTTGCGGAGCACGGGCTCTAGGTGCGCAGGCTTCAGCAGTTGCAGCACGCGGGCTCAGCAGTTGTGGCACGTGGGCCCTACAGCACACGGGCTTCAGTAGTTGTGGCTCATGGGCTCTAGATCACAGGCTCAGGACTTGTGGTGCACAAGCTTAGCTGCTCTGTGGCATGTGGGATCTTCCCAGACTAGGGCTCGAACCCATGTGCCCTGCATTGGCAGGTGGATTCTTAACCACTGCGCCACCAGGGAAGTCCTGTCACTGATTTTAGAAGTGACTCCAGAGCCGGTTTACAAGTCTGGGTCTCATTACTTTACAATGACTTATCGTCGTGGACCCAAAATTACATTACCCAGCAAGTATTACCTGCTTGCAAGTGATTTACTTTTTGTTATCTCTGAGGATATTCGAAAAAAAAAATAAAACCAGCTACACCACTTACTGAATGCGTCTTGCATGCCAGTTACTGGCATAAGCGCTTTACACACATGGCTCTGAGGCCATAACTAACTTTCTCAATGTCACACAGCCAATTACTAGACAAGCTGACATTGGAAACCAGGTTTCCCCTTCCCAGCTTTGCTCTGTGGCATCCAGATACAGTCTCAGTTCAGAAATTTCCAACAGAGGTCCTCCAGATTATTGAAAACATGTAACAACTGCCATGCCCATGCCTAAACCAATTGGAAAGGACACGCAGTTGAGTGACAGGTAAGGGGGTCCATGTGCCTTCCGGATGAAATCAGCTCTGAGTGTAAGCTCAGGGGTACAAGAGGTACAGCCTCAACCGAGATGACAGGGTTGCTACCCTACACCAGACGTGGAACCAAAAATTTTCTGCCCCACCATTTTGTAGAACAATGCCTTCAAAGGGTTACTACGAGGACATCACACAAACCCTGACACTGTCAAAACTATGCTCAATTAAACTAATAGAGGTTGTTCCGTTTCAAAACATGCCTGTGTTACATCCTGATAAGGAGGTATCAAAAGAAAATGAATTTGGATCACTTTTGAATGATGACATCTGCATTACCACAGCAATTCACCTATCAAACTAATTTAGGCTTAGAGCCCAAATCAACACTGCTGTCAGAGAGTTGATTTCTATTCATTTAAAAACTTCCAGGCTCAAGAGTGATCAGTGGGAATTTTAATGTCTTGGGAAAAGGGAGGAAAAAGAGAATGTGAGTACTGCACACAGCAGCAAGACTGGAACCCACAATTCGGCCAGCAAGCGTTTACGGAGCATCCAGTACAAGGTTCCATCCTAGGCATGGAGGAAATTCCAAGTCACAACCTCTGTCCTAACAGGGCACACAGTTCCATCCAAAGATGCTGACAATGAGCATGAGGATGAGTGTGACTTCCTATATGCCAGGTACTGTCCCATGTGCTTTACTAAATTAATCTCCACCAGGTACTACTGATTAATAGGTCCATTTTACAGATGAGTAAGTTGAGGCACATTAAGTAGTAAATGTTTAAATAGTACTTCTCATAGATGAGTTTTAAATAATTTTAATGTTCTATCTCATCTGATCCTCATAGAACCACAATGAGACAGGCAGCATCAGACACAGGCACACAAAGTGGTAACGGCAGAACCTTGAGTAGAAGGTAGGGCTTGTGGCTGCTAAGCCATAATTTCTATAAAGAGAGAGCATTAAAAGGCAGTCCTGTGAGATCCAAATGAGGTACTGACAAGGAATTCTATAGGACTTCACTCAGGAGGAGATCACTTCCTATTTGGGCAGCATCCATGGAGAACAGGGATGGATACAAGCCTTTGAGGGTAGGTTGTGTTCAGAGGAGTAGAAAGAGAAGGGGACACCACTGCAGACTGCAAAAGGGGCCAGAGCAAAGTATGGAGGTGGACAGGTGCAGTGTGTATTTGGAGATCAGGAAGTAGATCACGTTGGTTTGAAGGAGGCTCCATGGGGCAACCACAAGGAGATAACAATGGTGGAAATGGGGTGCAATTATGAATTTTGTCTAGAGCATGATAAGACAGAAGGAATTAAAATTTCAAGCTTTCCAGAAGGTGAATTTAGAGTGAGGGGATAGTGAAAAAATAATAGTTAAGGAGACAAGTAGATAACTGTGATTGCTGAATAAATTATAGAATAAGTAATATAGAATAAATTGTATATTCTAAATTATAATTATTCTAAATTATAAATAAACATAGAACAAGTATAAGAGTAAAGAGAATCAACTCTCCAAATTGAAGGCTCTAATGAGACCGAAAAAGAACTCAGAGAATCTCTACAATAATGTCTACAGCTCAAATCTTGTCTCTGAATTGTTTCTAACTTTATCCTTTTTCTGTGGCTAATCCTCGGGTTGACTCACGTGCTCTCACTCCTTGCTAAAAAGTGAAAGCTACGCATCATCCTCATTAATAATAAATGGAAAAGACTCAGGTTCCTGCACTTGACGGGAAAAGCATCAAGACAGAACAAGCTCTGAAAGTACAGTTGAAGGTGATAATGACTCATCGCAGTTCGACGTCTCCAAAAACCCTCCATGGAAAACCTTACCCAAGCCCACCTGTTCTGCGTTGAATTGCGTCCCCTTGAAAAAATACGCTGAAGTCCTAACTCCTGGAACCTCTGAATGTGACCTTATTCGGAAACTGGATCTTGTAGATGAAATTAGTTAAGATGAGGTTACACTGGAGTAAAGTGGGCCCTAAAGCCAACATGACGGGTGTCCTTATGAGGAGAGAAAAGACTCAGAGGCACACACAGGGAGAAAACCACGAGACGCTGGGGGCAGAAACTGGAACTATGCTGCCACAGCCAAGGAAAGGTAAGGATTGGCAGTGCCACCAGCAGCCAGGAGAGAGGCACAAAACAGTTCCCCCCAGAGCCTTCAGTCCGCATAGCCCTGCCAATACTTTGATCTTGGATTTCTAGCCTCCAAAACGTATGAGAGAATAAATTTCTGTTGCTTTAAAGCCACTCAGTTTGTTGTATCCTTCGTTATAGCAGCCCTAGGGAGCAAATACGCTGGCTTCATTTCAGCTTCTGGGAGGTAGGACAGAAAAGGCAAAACAGGCACGTCTGGGGGCTTGGAGACTTGAATTCCAGGCTCCATTTTGCAACCACCTCCCAGGTGACCCTCCCTGGACCCAGAATCCTCGTCTTTGAAATGAAGCATTTAGGCTGGATGAGCCCTAAGTCCTCTTTTGGTTTCAAACTCTGTATCTATCACATCATAGCCAAGAAAGTCATCTGCTCGAACATCTACTGAAGGTGAGAGTATGACAGGGCTGAAAAAGGAAAACACAAATTCAAGAAAACTCCCATCACCAGTAGAAGTCAAGGAGAAAGGGAAAAGAAAGAGTAATTAGCGGCGGTCCTTGCATTTACCATATGCCACATTATCATTCCATCTTCATGTCAAATCTGGCCTGCAGCCCCCATGCCATGGCGAGTAAATACAAGAGACGCTGGGAGCTGCCAGATGCAGAAGGTTAATACGGGGGATAAGAGAATCTCGAAGAGCTACACTCCATTTCCCAAACCTGCTCGTGTCAAGGTCATTTAACCCCAGAAATACGAAACCTGCTGCCTGGAGAAGACAAAAAAAAAAAAAAAGAAGAAGAAGAAAAAGGAAGGCTGGCATTGAAACTGTCCCCTCAATCCTCACCCCAGTCATACAACGTGCTTTGCAGCTGGGGGGCTCTTCGAAACTGCTAGAAACTAATGATTATGAAACAAACCCCACTAGTAAAGACCAACAAGAAATTCCTGTAAAAACCTCATACATAAGCACTATTCTATTGTACCTTTTTTTTTTTTGCGGCTGTCAAATTACACCCTTTCATTACTGTCATGGACTCTTTTAAGAACAGCTAATCAGAAAAGCCTACAGAGGTATTTAATCAGATTTTTTTTTCTTCCAATGACCTAATGTTTTGGTACGAAACTGCCGCCTGCTCACGCAGCGTAGAAATTCAGCACTGTCAGCATTTAATTATTATTTTATCACGGATTTCTTTACTTTCCTACAGGGAAGAAATAGCTTAAATTTTTTAAAAATGCAACAAGCGCTTAGCTTTTAAAATCACCAAGACGCTGCCCTCATTATTTTGCTTTGTCAAAAATACTAGGTGTGGAGATGGGATATACCACAGAAACGCACTTCTGAGTTAATAAGAGCTACCACTATCACCAGTTTCGATCTTCCGCAACACCAAGACAATGTGGTGAAAATTATGTACATCGTGCTGGTTTCCAGGGGATGAAATAGTCACGACTCATTCAGGTTTGTATGTGACAGCAGCTCCATGTTCCAAACAATATCCCTGCCCCTGGACACCTGAATGAAGCCCTCGGCTTCACTCTCCCCTTCCTCTTCCTCCAAGTAAACTTTGCCTTGTCTTCTCTAAGGTGGGAAAAAGAGAACAGGGAGGAGAAAGGAAGCTAAATGGAAAAGGGGAGAGAAGACAGGTGTGCAGGTGTGATCCTGACTCCAACAACAGCCGACCCAAGACTCCAAGTCTAGAGGCCAAGAAAGGGAGCATCGGGGCCAAAGGTCTAGATGTGTTCCTCAATCCGGTTTCTCTTTCATTTCTTCCTCCTCACTCATCTGAAGTCTCTTTTCAGAAAAATAGCCATTTCATCATCAACACCACAAAAAAAACCCTCTTCATTTGCCTCTCTTCCCCTTTACCCACAGAGTTCCTGCTTCAGAGTCGAGCTCTGTGAACAAGCTGGGGATGCTTGGTGCAGGCAAGTCATCTCCAAATATTTATTGAGCATCTACTGTAAGTGAGCAATGGTGTTAACTACTGAGGGGGTGACATGGTATAAACACAGGTACAAAGTGGTACCCAGGGAAGATCCACGTGTAGGAAGAAAGCTAGTCATTTATCAGAGCGTGGTACAACTCACGAGCAGTGAGGACAAGAAAGGTTACACTGGTTCGCGCATACCGGCTCCAGAAGGTGCTTGTGCCACCAATGCACCTAATTTCAAAGCAGAACTTGAGACCCTTCCCCCACCCACATCTGTCCTCCCACCCCTCCCCCAAATTTCTCCCATCTCAGTAAATGCCACCTCCTAGATGTCAGCATCCCGGGACCTCCTTGCCCCTCCCCACTTCTATTCCAATCCACCAGAAAGTCCTCTTCATCGTCACTTTATTCTCTGTAGTCCAGGGACATCCCTCACCTGGCCTCCAGGACTGCACTCTCACCCACCTTGGAACTTCTCTATACACAACAGCAAAAGTGATGATCTAAACAGAAACTTGACTGTGCCATTCGCACTTGTGAACCTGGCCAAAGGTTTCCCATGGCACAAAATAAATCCAACCCCCTCCCAAAGCAGCCTGCCCCAGATCACCGGCTGGGCCTCCACCGGGCTATAACGCTAACAACTAGCATAAAGCCCGGCACCAATCAAAGATTCAATGTTTGTTTAAATGAATGAATCAAGTGTTTGTTATTCATTTCCCAAAAAAGACATAAGTAACACATGGGGACGATATACATAAATATATGTGTTTACACATGGCTTGGATCATGGATGGTTTGGCCCTTTCTAGGATAACCTTCAAGCTGAGTTGTAGATTAGTCTTTCTTTTCAGTTTCCACAGTTTGATCCAGATTATCCGTGGGCAGCAGAGGGGCAAAAGGGATGGAGGTGAGGAATGGGTGGCAGCCTCCGAGTCAGGGAAACAACAGCAGTGGTGGAAAGCCTTGGTGATCTTGGGTGAGTAGCAGGCTGAGATTTCAGCCCAGCTCTGCTGCACCTGTAGCTGTGGCCTGCCTTCTATTTCTATAACCTAAGGGAAGGGCCACTTCCTCCATCAGGTAGCTGTTTGGACACTTAGCACTTTATGGCTACTACCTAAACATACAGTTCGCACAGTCAACCTCAAAGAAACCTTCATGCCGCCAGAAACTCTTGGTCACGACAAATCAATTCAACATATATATGTTGAAGCCAGATATTGTTCTAGTCAATGGAAATTTGCAGCTAAAATTAAAAGAATAGTTCCTGCCTTTATGGGACTTACAGACCAGAGTGGGAGGCAGTCATCTATGCATACATGGCCTCAGATCCACGCCAGGAAACAGGACTACCAGCAGTAGCTGATAGGAACCGGGGTTGACTCTATTACAACAGGGACCCAGGAATGTCTGCATCTCTCCCCTCACCCTGACTCCTTCACTTTACCACCCATGGAGCTATACACAGGAACAAGGGCCTAACAGGAATCAAAGTTTGACTATATCAAGAGCTGAGCCAATCCAGCACTCTGGCAAGGGTTACTCACCTGGCCTTGTAGACGAGGGCAAACACTTGGTAATTTTTAAGGCATAGTGATCTTGCCCACCATTGCTGTGGCCCATTTCATGTTCTATATTTGGCATATCAGTTTCACACCTGCTCCACCCAAGTGGCGGGAAGGGCAATTGAGGGAGGAGCTGAAACACATATCCCTTGCAGCACACCCTATGATGTAGTTAATATCGTTCCTGTTTTACAGATGAAGAAACAGGCTTGGGGAAGTAAAGGGAATGACTGCCTAAGACCATACAGCCATGGGACAGCTGAGGAGGGTCTAAACCCAGGTCTTTTGATCTCAAGTTCAGATCACTATTCTGGCATTGAGCCTCGCCATGACAGGAAATGCCACATGTATGAACGGCATGTATATGTAGGAAGCAGATTTTACGGCCAATCCATAACCACAGTCAGCAACCTAAAAGCAACTGTTTCTAGAAATTTCAAATTGTGGTAAGACTTCAACCACCTAGAATAACTCTCCAGAGTAACCCAGAGATTTAAATAAGAAGGATCTCTCAGTAGGTAAAAAGCTCACACCCTCAACACTGCACTCAGAGATTGTGCCCTTGGACGTTTGTTCAGAAACCTATTAACTCTTTCTTTGAACACAATTCTAATCACTTGTGTTTGATTTCTTAGCCTCTGGCCTGGGAGACGTGGTCAGTTAAAATGGATTCCTGGAGGGAGAGAGAGTGATTTAAAAAAAAAGAAAAGAAAAGAATCGGGCAGAGGTTGGCAAACTTTTCCTGTAAAGATAAAGATCAGAGAGTAAATATTTTAGGCATCATGGATCATACTTTCTCTGTTGTGACGACTCAACCTCACCCTTGTAGCTCAAAATAAGCCGCAGACCAATGTGTAAATGAAGGAGCATGGCTGTGTTCCAATAGACTTTTATTTACAGAAACAGGTGGTGGGTCAAGTTTGGCCCAGAGGCTACAGTTTGCAAACCGAGGAATAGAAAAATGCTTCAACGCCAACACAGTATCTAGAAAATCTCAGCAGTCTGGGACCATAGCTTAAAGAAACAAATAATCCCAACCTCAACAGCCCTTAGGACAACTGGCACCACAGAATATCATGGTCCTTCATCATAAGATTATAGAAGTTTAGAAATCTAAACAGCCTTGGGAATATTATGGTCCGACTTCCCATTTTTACACATGAGGAAATAAATTCTCAGAGAGGTTAAGGGACTTGCTAAAGGTCAAACAGCTAATTAATGATTAAACTTAAATTAGAAGCAGGGTTTTGATTCTATGTTTAGAACTCTTTCCATTATTCCACGTCTATTATTTTAGCCTTTCGGTAACAATGGACAGAGGAAATGCTCATTTAATTAAAACACTACACCCTTGAGACTGTTAAGATTCTGAAATCACTAAAATACACAGTTCTAGATGTTTAGAAAGATGATGGTGAATCATCAAGACAAAGGTTAAATTAGGTTTAATGTCCTCAGAGAATATAATTTCCGAAGTAGGGATAAAAAGAATACATTTCAAATAATTAAAAAGTTAATATACGTGGAAATTTTTATTCTCCCTTGTGCATGGGGAAATGAGGTACCGCTTGTCCATTAGTAGGAGCAGAAAAGCTTGCCATCGTATTTGATCACTTTAGACCTGTTCATAAATTCTGACCACTTCCAGGACAGCCCCAAAATCACCAAGGCATTGGCAGGCCCCAAGTAATTTCTCAAATTGCTGGACGCCCATATTCATTCAATTCTAAGTGAAAAACAAAAGCCACCCTCAGTCCTACCTGTCCCTTTCTCTTTTCTATCATTAGCAATGTCTTCTGCTCCTTTTCTGAATTAATTAGGAAATAAAAATAGAACCCCTGACATGTTTATAAAGATTCCAAATGCTGGTTAAACATGAAAGAACAGAGGTTGGGAACACGGAGGTGACAAATTTTATTTCTGTGATGACAAGTTAGAGTACTTCTGCCAGCTGGACCCTGCAGCAGTCAGAAGCACGCACCTGTCTGTGGGGAAGTCAGAGAAGAGAGGGGGAGCAGAAAGAGTCTGGGGGGTCAGTGGCCTGCCACACCATGCAAATGAGCTCTAATTGCTCAGGGTCACTGAGTACTGCTCATCTTGGGGAGGTTCCTGACAGCTCCTGACACCGGGGAATGCAGGGAGACCACGTCTCTTCTCCTGACCACACAAGTGGTCCTGTTTCTGTTTACAGACCCCAGAGCAGGGCTGTGGTTCAGGGAGTTCACCTTCCTCTAAACAGGAGAAGGGCGAAGGGGGTGGGTCGACTACTGCTTTGGAGTGTCCCCGAGATGCACTTCCCGGTTTGACAAACCTGCCAAAGGAAATGAGAAGCGGTAAGTGACTGGGCCCCGATTAGATCAGCCACCTTGGGAAAGGTGCTGAGCCAGAGATATTGCACTGAAATAAGGAGAAACCTGGGACTAGATTTCTAGCAAGCAATCCCGAAGTAGATATGGTCTGAATTGGAAATGGATTTCATGGGCAGATAAAGTCTAATAAATGGCAGGTCCCTCAAAACTCATATATCATCCAGTCTCATACAGTGTCTGTGAAGTTTGTTATCAATAACTTAACAACGGGAGAACCTAGCCCTTAGCAAATATTTAATTTCAAAACATACCTACTGATTTACTCAGATACAGCATACATAGTATATTAAAAATATATTACAAGGAGCCAAATGCCAATAAAGCTGCACTTAGAGAAGACCAGGGGCACTGGGTGCTTTCCGAATATTTCCGTTAAAGGAGGAACTGGACCCTCCATCCAAAGAGCTAGTCCACTTACCAATTTCTAACTTGTGTGGAGAAGAAAGCTTGCCGTGAACCCTGCTTCAAACAGCACGGACATCACCTGAGCTCCTATTCCCAGCCAAGCAACAAGCCAGATGCCACGTGTACAGGTTCTGAGGGACAAGAATTAGGGGTCCCCTCAGGAACAGCTCTCCATGCCAGGCCTGAAGGCTAAAGGAAGCGAGGGCATTTATACAAAGCAAGGTCTTTAGTAGCAAAGAGGGGACTTTTTTTTTTTAATTGACGTATAGTTGATTGACAATATGTTAATTTCTGCTGTAGAGCAAAGTGATTCCGTTTTATATCTATATATATATATATACACGTATGTGTGTGTATATGTGTATATGTACATATACACACACGCATTCTTTTCCATATGGTTTATTACAGGATACTGAATACAGTTCCCTGTGCTCTACAGTAGGACCTTGTTCTTCATCCATTCTCTGTATGATAGTTTGCACCTGCTAATCCCAAACTCGCCCTCCATCCCTCCCCGACCCTGCCATCCCACTGGCAACCACTAGTCTGTTCTCTATGTCCATGAGTCTGTTTCTGTTTCACAGGTAAGTTCATTTGTGTCATATTTTAGATTCCACATATAAGTGATATCATGTGGTATTCGTCTTTCTCTTTCTGACTTACTTCACTTAGCATGATATTATCTCGGTCCCTCCATGCTGCTGCAAGTGGCATTATTTCACTCTTTTTTATGGCTGAGTAATGTTCCATTGTCCACATCTTCTTTATCCATTCATCTGTCAATGGACATTTAGGTTGTTTTCATGTCTTAGCTATTGTGAATAGTGCTGCTACAAACATAGGGGTGCGTGTATCTTTTTGGATTATACTTTTGTCCAGATATATGCCCAGGAGTGGGATTGCTGGATCATATGACAACTCTATTTTTAGTTCGTTGAGGAACCTCCATATTGTTTTCCATAGTGGCTGCACCAGTTTACATTCCCACCAACAGTGTAGGAGGGTTCAAAGAGAGGACATTTTTAAGGGGACAGGAGGCAGAGGGAACTATCTCCATGGTCACTGTCTACAACAAGTACCGTTGATCTGAGCCACTCCCCCTGCAGCGCCCCCAATCATCCAGTCCTCTCCACAACAGACCCTCACCACTTGCTGGCTGGAAGGTGTCACCCCTTGCTATGGTCTGAATGTTTGTGTCCCCCTGAAATTTCACCTGTTGGAACGCTAATGCCCAATGTGATGGTGCTAGGAGGCGGAGCCTTTGGGAGGCGACTGGGTCACAAAGGCAGAGCCCTCGTGAATGGGATTAGTGCCATTATAAAAGAGGCCCCAGAGAGCCCCGGAGCCCCTTCCACCATGTAAGGCTATGATGAGAAGTCTGCAGTCCGGAAGAGGGCTCTCCCCCAACCACACAGGCACCCTGATCTCAGACTTCCAACTCCAGACTGGGAGAAATACATTTCTGTCGTTTATAAGCCACCCAGTCTGTGGGATTTTGTTTTGACGGCCTGAACAGACTAAGACGCCCATGGGCAACTGCTGTCAGCAGCGAGAGGCCCAGAGAAAAGGCTGTTTTCTGAGGGAACGTGGTTCATTTAACCGAGTTTAAAATGGAAGCAGAGGCTCAATAAAGACAGATTAGTTCCATGGTAAACACTCCCCTAAGAAGGTCTTAGGCCTTTTGGGGGGTTGATTAAGGCCTGGGAGAGAGCAGAGGAGGAGGAAGAGGACAGAGAGAGAGAGCAGGTGTCAGTCAGTGGGTGCCTCTAACTCTCTTGCACCCAGAAAGCGTTGACGGGGATAACTGAACTAAGGGCTCAAAGGAGCCAGGTGTCAGTCCTGGCTCTGCCACCCAGAGCTAACGGCCTCAGGATTTGACTCCACAGTCTTTTTTAAAAAAAATATTTACTTATTTATTTTTGGGGACTGCGTTGGGTCGTAGTCGCGGCATGCAGGATCCTCTGCTGTGGTGCTTGGGCTCCTCGTTGCAGCACACGGGCTTCTCTCTAGCTGTGGCCCGTGTGCTCAGTAGTTGCAGCATGCGGGCTTAGTTGCCCCGCGGCACGTGGGATCTCGGTTCCCCGACCAGAGATCGAACCTGCGTCCCCTGCATTGGAAGGTGGATTCTTAACCACTGGACCACCAGGGAAATCCCTGACTCCACAGTCTTGAAGGACCCCTCCATTCTAGGGTGCTGGAACATAACTGTCATCGGCTCTCAGCAAAGGTATTCCCACCACTTTCCATCTCACTACACTGGCATTGCAATGGGAAGCTTCTCTGATCATCCTACAGGCTGTGGCCAGAAGGAGAAAAGGAGAGTGGGGAACTGTCCCAGACCTGGCTCTTAACTCTCTGGGTTTTTCCACACATGAAAGGTGGCCCTTCCAGCTCTCAAAAGCTCTTCCTGTGAGGTCCAGAGCTGCCTTGATAGCCAGAAAACTATGAATTTCTTAGTTCTGTATGCAGTGCCTTTAAAGGGGTTAGAAGTGCACACCAGAACTCCAAAACAAAACACACACACACACACACACACACACACACACACACACACACCCCACTGCCAGAGCTCATCCTGTACCCAAACAACCTAGCAACACAAGCCAGAAGCTTAAGCAGACGAGATCAGGTGAGAAAATCACAAAGTCCTTAAAGCCAACGTGAGGTGCTGAGAACAAAGTTATCTGAGCTGACAATGATGAGGTCGACCCAGACTCAGTTTCTCCTTCACAAACTGCAACCCTCCTCTTCTCCTTCCCTGGTAAAATCCCTACCTTTCAGAGACATGAAGTGGCCAGACCACCAAGGGGACCCCCGGGAGATACTGATTCCAGAAGGTCATAGTTAAAAGCACTCAAGTGATGACCTCGAGGGAGAACCGGGCACCTGGACAGGCTTGCAGGTCTGCTGGTCACCAACTGCTTGAAGACAGCATGGAGGGGGGACTCCAGTGTTTGTTTTGGGTCAGTGAAGCCTGGCAGGGCTGGGGGACGGGGGTGTAGGGGTGAACACTGGAATGAAAAAGAGTGAGGGGGCTAGACAACCTGCCCACCCCCACTTATGCCAAAGGCCGGTCCTCTCCACCGCTGGTGAATTCTCTGCAAAACAAAAGCCCAGTCTGCAGTTCGCCGTTACAGCCAAGCACAAAGCACAGCTCGCGAACACACAAACCACAAAGTATGTAAAAGTCAGCATTCTGGAACCAAAAGGAACTGCCACGTTCAGTCCCTTGGATGTTGATTACAGCTGACTCCTTCCCTCTCTCGAGGCATCCACGGATTCGAAATTCAACCTAGACCCAAAATCGGAGGACAGAAATGTTCTCTAACAATCATTTCTCTTTTAGGGTTAACAACCCCAGATCACGCTTTTGTGTACTTTTGGAAACGCTAAGCGATGCCCCGGCCATGTGGTCTGAGAAATAATATAACTCTCAATGCCTGGATGGGGCTCCCAGCTGCCCTCCTGCCTTGGCGGCAGCCGTTCATAAAACTCTCCACTCAGCAGAACTGGGAGCTAGACGCGCCATGTTTCACTGATAAACTCCTCACTCTGAAGTTAGTACGAGTGGGAGAAGAATCAGGTCTTTGATTTTTGCAACTTCCACTCCTGACACCATAACAATTTATTTTCATCCCACTTCCTTCCCCTCTGATGACTCCCTAGTTAATCTGCCAGACACCATGTCAGTGAACTCTGGGAACCCCTGGAGGAAAAACGTTAGAAATATCAAAACGGCCACGTGCATGGGCACTTGGCACTTTGTTGAGCAACTTGTTTAGTGCTTTAGACCACTCCGCATTAACTAATTTAGAAAATTTTGCTTTCGCAGACTTAGCTGACTGCTTTTCACTGCCAAACTAAATACTCCACTTTAAAGCATACCCCCGTGTACGCATGTGATTTCTCCTTTTAGGTGAGGAATGTAATGTTGACATAAATGTCAAATAAAATTAATGAGAGAATGGGCCCTCAAATGGGACTCCGGTGAAGGGAATTTGTTAGACGGGGACCTTTGAGCCCAAATGTATATCTAATTATATAACACTCATATGAGGAAAGAATCTCAATGTTAAGCTTTAGCAAATTTATCACCTTTGGCAGAAATGCTGTTACCTACAAAAAGCAGGATGCAAGTAAATTAAGATGAAAATACCATGAGATTAGTCTGTCACAGCAAGCTACTGTAGAATTAGCAGGGTGGCCCAGCTGCCGGTATCAAATCCTTCCCTTATCTATACAGAATTCAGGTCAGATGTCTGCTGCTCTGCCTGAATACTTCCGCTGTTGACTTTGCAAATGGACTTCCTCCTGCTTTATCCAGCTCCTTCCCCATCCCTTATCCCACCGGCCACTTAGGAAGAGTAAAAATGGCAGTTAGAGCAATAACAGGTATTTTCACTCAATAGTCAAGGCACCAGATTCTAAGCAGAGTGGCTGTCTCCGTCCGTACACTGATATAACTACTGTCTTTTATTTGTAGTCTCAAAAATCTGTCCCAAGTATGGCAGAATCACAGAAAATCACTCTAATCATTGAAAAGAGCCCTGTTCCCAGTAAAGCAGCAAGTCTTCTCTTGTCAGAGTAAAAGGCATGGAGTAAAATTTCCTCCAAACACGGGGGAACCTGCATTTACCCCCAAGCCAAGGAAAATGGCCAGCAGGACCCACCTGCAGCCGCAGAATCATTTATGCAGAGAATCTGCAAACGTCTGGGGTGAGCGGATGCCTTAGGAGGAGGAGTTTCAAAGAAAACAGTGATGGTGTTTTGTTTTTCACACCTCAGACTGAATCCTAAGGACCAGACAGACAGCACCCCTCACGCTCCTCTCTGATACACTGATTTCAAATACAATCACATAATTTTGAAAATCCATGATGCTTTCCCTAAATAAAATGAAAAAGGAATTAGAAGGATAGGTTTCTATTTCTTCACAGTTACCTGGATACCCTCCTTCTCCTGGAAAACCCCCCAAAGAATAGCACACTAATTATGATGGTTCTAAGAGTGATTCCTCCAATGATGAGAATCACAGCAGAATCAAACAAAACACACAAATTCCTTCTGATGTTCATGCATCTTTAAACAGTTCACAAAATCCATATATTTGGGCCAGTCACACAGAATCTCTAATTAATTTACAGTGAGGGAAAGAGAAAGAGAAAGCATTTGAGGACCAACTTCAAACAACTCACACTCTGTCCATGTACTATGAAGTCACCCTGACTCTGGATAATTTGAAATGCCTGCACAGGACCCAGGGAACATTCTCCTTTTTATTCTTCTCCAGGCTATCGGTTCATAATGAACAAATATGGAAATTTTTCTGAGGGGGAAATCCAACTACCAAAATAACTCCTTCATAATTCATATGTGCAATCACAACGATGATTAATAAAAATCCTGAAACAGTTCCTAAAAGCCTAAAGCATTAATTACTTTGTTAGATGTCAGGACTCTATGAAAACCTATGACAGCAGGTTACTCAGGCAAATTAAATCATGAGAACTTAAGGCGGAAAAGGAGAAATCTTTGCTTGGTGGATTTGCAAGCTGGTAAATGGATGCTTTCGAAGAGGGGTAACCAACCCACAGCTCTTCGGGGCTCCATATTTCAACCTTGAAAGACATATGAAAGAGGTAAAAAATGCCATTGCAAATTGAATTTATGCTGGGATGAAAGGTAATATTAGATCCTTTGAAAGACCTAAAGTAAATGAATGATACTATTTCCATTAAGGGGAAACTAACTTTCACTGAGCGTGTCCAGCGCTGGCTAGTCGATACGATTCTTTTCTTGCTTCTGTGACACCCCACACCCAATTCTTCTCCAGCTTCAATGGAAGCTCCTTCTCAGTTAGGTTTGCTAGCTCATGTCTTCTTGGTCGGATCTCTAAACTTTAGTGCTCAGGGCTCTGTTCTGGGCCCTTTTCTCTTTTCTGCCCCTTCTCTATGGATGATAGCACCCAATCTTATAGCTGTTAGACACCACCTACGGGCCAATGACCGCCCCCCCAACCCAAGTTGTAGATGTCAATGCCCAGTGCCTTCCTGACAGGCCCAGCAGGCATCTCAAGCCTAGTGTGTCCAAAACAGAACTCCGGATCTCTGCTCCCGACCCCAGGTCTTTCCAACCTCGAGAAACGACACTGCCTTCCAACTTCCTCAAATAATCCTCCATTGTTCCTTTCCCCTCCCCACACTTCCAATCCATGAGCTCTACTTCCAAAATACATCCTGAATCTTTTTACTTCTCACCGTTCCAATTTACCACTGTAGCTGAAGTTCCTTCTCTCCCAGAAACCATCATACCTCTTAAATGGTCTCTCTGCACCCATCCTCCACACAGTAGGCAGAACGTTCAAAAAATAAATCATACTCGGCAACTCCTTTGTTTAAAATTCCCTGGTGGTTTCCCAGTATACCCAGTATACCAAGTATAAAGTCCATACTTCCCTTGCCCATAAAACCCGACGAGATGAGGCCCTGACATTTCATCTCCTACTCACTCCACAACTCACCAACCCCCAGCCACACTGGTCCTTCTTCTGGTTCCTCAAATGTGCAAGCTGTTTCCCACCTCAGGGCCTTTGCATGTACTGTGCCCTTTGGCTGGCCCTTTATTACTAAAGAACTCTTCTCTGGTCACTCTTATCAAAGTGGTCCCACCAGCATTCTTTCCCATTCTTTACCTTGTATGGTTATTTTACAGCCAATAGTATCTTATACATTTATTTGTTTAGCTACTTATTGTTTCCTTGTCCCTTCAATCAAATGTCAGCTCCATGATGGCAGGAACACTGACTATCTTCCTCACTGCTACAGAGTAGACACCCAATAATCTTTGCTCAGTAAGTACATAAGTGAATAAATATATTCCCCTAACTTTATGAGATAGATTATTCCTATTTTGAAGTGGAAAAAATTGAGGTTTCCAGGAGTATGTCCAAGGTCATTCAGGTAATTGGAGGCAAAGTCAGAATCTGAACCTGAATCTATTTGACTCCAATGACCATCTTTCCAGATACCAGATTAGTATTTCTAGAAGAGTCTTGAAAATCCAATCAAGAGGGACTTCCCTGGTGGTCCAGTGATTAAGAATCCACCTTCCATTGCAGGGGATGCGGGTTCGATCCTTGGTAGGGGAACTAAGATCCCACATGCCATGGGGCAACTAAGCCCATGCACCACAACTAGAGAGCCCGTGTGCCACAACTACTGAGCTCACAGGCCACAACTACTGAGCCAGCGTGCCCTAGAGCCTGCACGCCACAACTAGAGAGAAGCCTGCATGCCGCAACTAAGACCCAACGCAGCCAAATAAATAAATATTTAAAAAAGAAAAATCCAATCAAGAGAAACTCTGCTCCTAAGATTTTCCAGAAACAAACTGCCTGGGAAATTGTATTAGACTCAGAATTTCTTCTTCTACCACAACTTTGCCATCTATAAAATGGGTGAACAAAATGAGTTTCTCATGGAAGTATTAGAAGACATAATTTCCTTGCTGATTATAAAAAGTTTTGTAAACTCTCAGATGACTGTTTTTCAGGACTACCATGCTGAGCAGTTTTAACTAAAATGTGTCCTGTGCAGGGTTCTCAATTACATTGAGTAATCATACATATAGAGGCAAGAGCTATAGACCACAAAATACTGCCAAATGTGGAATCCACTTTCCCAAAACCCTTTAAAGGGGAGGTGATCTCATCCTACTAGAGGGTTTTAGGCAAGAGAAGGGAATAGGTGGTTTCTAGAGGGTCCCCCACACCAGCCCCCATGTGTATAATCATTTGTACCAATACCTGATTGTGTAATCAACCCTCCAGAACTGGGACTGCTCTCCCCCAATATACTCTTTTTCTTTCACTCAACAAAATCACTTTGACATTCATCCATGTTGTTGCATGTATAATAGTTTATTAATTTGTATCACTGAAAAGTGTTCTGTTGTACGGATGTATCATCATTTGTTTTTCAATTCACCTGTTGAACATTTGGCTTGTTCCCAGGTTGGGGTTATTCTAAACAGAGCTGCTATGGAGATTTACATACCAATCTGTGGTGAATGTGTGCTTTTATTTCTCTTAGGCAAATATCGAGGATTGGATTGTTTACAAGCCACCTGGTCTACAGTACCTTGTTATAGCAGCCCAACGGACAGACATACTTACCAAATGCAGGAGGTGGGGAGGTGCGTTCACACTAAACATGGTAACCAAATGCCCTCCTAGTACAACCTGAATCCAGTACCCGCTACCACCGTGCCCTTAGTGTGCCTCTACTACCCGTGATGTGCAGTCCGTATCCTTCACTATTTATTTGCTAAAGCTGTTAAAGCTAAGACGCAGATTAAGTTCTAAGCTTTTCAAGTCAATGCAAAAAGGGAAATACCTTCAGTCACATGACTCAGTCACCGTAAGACACAAGCAAACCAACTGTCTGCTCCCGTGGTTCTCTATAAAGACCTTGTTACGTATACTAGTCAGGGATCTCCAGAAAACAGAACCAATGGGTGAGTGTGTGCGTGTGTGTATATATATATATAGAGAGAGAGAGAGAGAGAGAGATTTATTTTAAGGAATTGGCTCATATAATTATAGGAGCTGACAACTCCATATTCTGCAGTGAAGCTCAGCAGTCTGGAGAACACAGGAAGAGTTGATGCTGCAGCTCGAGTTCAAAGACAGTCTGGAGACAGAACTCCCTTTTCCTCAGTGGGCCTCAGTCTTTTTCTCCTAAGGTCTTCAACTGATTCACGGAGGCCCAACCACATTACGGAGGGTTATCTGGTTTACTCAGTGTCCATAGATTTATATGTTAATCTTACCTAAGCACTTCCACAGTGACTCTAGACTGGTATTTGACTAAATATGTGAGTAAGGTGGCCTCGCCAAGTGGCACACAAAATTAACCACCACACTGTGCAAAGGAGGATTTGCAAACTCAAATTCCCACAGGAGCCAAGCAGGCAAAGTAACTGAGTGAAGCTAGTGTCAGATGATAGGGAATGGTGGGGTCTGGGGACAGCTGGAGGGTGTTTGCTTCATCTAAAGACAATCAAATTCGAAAATTTTAAAACCACTGTTTGGGAGAAGCAACAATCATTTGCAGGACAAATAAAACCTAGGAATCACCGAGGCAACAAACACACCAATGGCGTCCACAGGGGATACTGCCCAATGGCAGCAGGATAAAACACAATTCCATGAAAGCTCCAGGCTAATATTATATCAGATATGGAGCTTTCTAGTAGTCAGGCTGAAATTAGGAATGGGTCAGACAACCAACAATCCTTCATAAACATGGCCTTGTTCAATCAAAGGTTTGATCAGCGTTGAATAGCATATTTGAGGTTAAACTCCTGGTTGGCATCTGTGTTGCCTGTTAAGTATGGAGAGATGTGATTTAAGACAGAGCAGGGCTGTGGGGTAGAGCTTCCATCTTCAGGAAGAAGGACCTGGCAAAGCCTAATAAAAGGCACTCAGTACCCGTGGGCAGAGCTAACACGCCCCTGTGCAACAAGGATTTCAGGACACTTTAATATACAGACAAATGGGCAACCAAGTTTCCACGACTGAAATACTTCTAGCCTGGAATTTTGTAAAACATAGTCAAACACACACCTTGGAAGGGGTGTACCATGCCTGTCTCCCAATCAGACAACTCCTTGGTGTGCCCTCCAAGATTAACCAGCTGCAAAACACACACCACAAATTTAGTGACCCGATGTATGACATCATTAACTATAAACCAGTTTCAGATGCGGAAACACCTACCAAAAATTTAAATCACTTAAGAGTATTTGAACTGCAACCATTTTTTTTCTGGCAATAACTAAACAGCAGAGCTGACTGCCTACCACAGACACTCCTAGATAATGAGACTAAAACCATAATCTTTTTTTTTTTCTTTTGGCTGCGCCGCACGGCATGTGGGATCTTAGTTCCCTAACCAGGGATCAAACCCGCGCCCCCTGTGCGGAGTCCTAACCACTTGGACCCAAACCAAGACATATCTGTCTTTTTTTTTTTTTTTTTTTTTCGGTACGCGGGCCTCTCACTGTTGTGGCCTCTCCCGTTGCGGAGCACAGGCTCCGGACGCGCAGGCTCAGCGGCCATGACTCACGGGCCCAGACGCTCCGCGGCACGTGGGATCCTCCTGGACCGGGGCACGAACCCACGTCCCCTGCATCGGCAGGCGGACCCTCAACCACTGCGCCACCAGGGAAGCCCCATATCTGTCTTTATATAAGACGATGTGTTCTTATAATCTTAGGAAAGAGGCACTCCTCACTCCAGATCACTGTGAAACCAGACTTAAGTAAGCATTTCAAGCTTACCTATAGGTATGGGCCATTCAAAACACAATACTCTTACCAGAACCTTTATTAACTTCTTCCAAATCAAATTACTGATGAAAGTCAAAGGAGTCTCATTTTAAAATCTCAAGGTAGCTAAAGAAACTGACCGTGCTTAAACAATTTTCCAGTTACTAAGGAATAAGGGAGAGGGAGAAGGACCCCACTGACCACTGGGCACGGTCTCAGTGCTCCTCATAATTCGAGAATCCCATACCCATGCAGCCTATTTCACATTCCCAGCTTTGGATGCATGAGAGGAGGGAGAAAAAGCCTACTCAGCTGAGGTCTACAGGAGAAGAGTTGCAGAGTGCCATGCAGCATCAATCAGAGATGCTCTGAACACCAGCCTAGGACTGGAAATTGGCTACCCTGAAACCACTTAGCAACAGCGGTCAAGATGCAGCTTCTAAAACTCTGTCATGAGAATCAAGTGTGGCATGCGTATTCCCAGAGACTTTTATTTTCAACAATAAGCCAATCCTGAGAACGGCTGTGTGGCTGTATTCACATCACAAAGCTTCGAAGGCTATTTTAAGAGCACCTCGTTTCTACTTAGGCAGGGGAGAGAAACTCAGCCCCTTCGGGCACCTCAGAGCTATTCCCGTTCCCTTTCCTACTCCTCTTTTCCAGACAGTTTGGAAGCAAAGACAGCTTGGAAGGAGGCAGAAGTGCTGGGCACATGTAATGGGCTGATGCCTGGCAGGGTCCAGGTTTGCTGGGCACCCAAGAGACAGAAGGAAGGAAGAGTTGGATGCAGCACCCAAGTAGATGCTATCATTTGCATCTACACACCGGCAAATGAGAAACAAGAGAGAACATGGGGGAAAGGGTAAAGAAAGCAAGAAGACGGGGCTTCCCTGGTGGTGCAGTGGTTAAGAATCCGCCTGCCAATGCAGGGGACAGGGGCTCAAGCCCTGGTCCGGGAAGATCCCACATGCCGCAGAGCAACTAAGCCTGTGTGCCACAACTACTGAGCCTGCGCTCTAGAGCAGGAGAGCCACAACTACTGAAACTTGGGCACCTAGAGCCCGTGCTCCACAACAAGAGAAGTCACCGCAATGAGAAGCCCGCACACCGCAAGGAAGAGTAGACACCTGCTCACCGCAACTAGAGAAAGCCCATACGCAACAATGAAAACCCAATGCAGCCAAAAATAAATAAATTTATTAAAAAAAAAAAAAAAGGAAAGCAAGAAGGCAGAGTACTGCAATGATTAGGAAGGTCGGCATCAGTCAGTCAATCAATGTTTCCTAAGCCTTAGTGCTTGCGCCTGCAAGTAAACTAAAGACGTGTAAGTCATGGTTTCTGTCCTTAAAGAGTTAACACAACCCACAAAGACAGAAAGAATGAGAGAGGAGACAACAGCAGATGAGAGCTGTCAAGCAATATCTAAAGATAGAGGAGTGATGGCTGAATTTAGGCATATTGAAAAAAGCTGAGACTAAAATTCCAGCAGAGGGAAAACTGATCAGATGCTAGTGGATTAGCCTCACAGAATCCCACAAAGGCTTTGGAATTGGAGGCATCAAGCACAGTGGACTATGGGAGTGAGATGTGGAGGTTAGTTAGACTCCACAATGAAAAGTTAGACCATCACATTCTCAACACTTCCTGGGGGCATAACCAGGTGATTCCCCCTCCCCTTTCCCATACAAGTCAATTTTAATGCTAGATAAATTGAAAAGAAGAGCACAGGGGTAGGACACCAGGCTAAAAACAGAAGGTGAAATGGACAACAAGAGCCTGTAGCCCCTTGCCCAGCTGGGTATCAGAATACCAACACCCAGACTTACATCCCTCCTACAGGATTAAAAGATCCTTCTCTGAAGAAACGGAATGGCCCCAGAAGGAAACCTCCTGAGAGATACCGAAATTTGAAAAAACTGGGTCCCAGCCCAGCCACTTCCACAGGAAGCCCACTCCTGAAGCACACAGCTTCCAATAAGCTATTCAGAACCTTCCATTTAAACATGAAAGAACATCCAAGGAAAACCTACACTACAAGTCAGAAACCTAAGCAATCAGGAAAAGCAATAAAGTCTGAGGAAACGGAGATAATGCAGGAAACAGAAGAAAATATGAAAAACACGAATTAATATATTATGTAAGATAAGAAAAGGCATTGCTTTAAAAAAAAAGAGCAGGCTGTTGCAAAAACAAACATTCAAGGAAAAATGTAAAGTTCTTGGAAATTAAAAATATGATGGACAAAATAAAAAATTCAATAGATGATTTGGAAATAAAGAAAAGGAAACCATCCAGAAAGTAAGGCAATAAGACAGAAAGATGATCAAGACAAAAGGGAAAAAAAAAATAAGAAAATTTAAAAATCAGTCTGAAATTCAACTATTGGAGTTTCTAAGTGTTCAGAGAAAATGGCGAGAGGAAAATGATTAAAAACAACACATAAACAAACAAACACAAATCCGTAAGAACCTTTCCTAAAACAGGAACATAAGTCTTTCAGTTGAAAGGTTTGATTAAATCCACAGCAAAATGATTTATAAAGACACAACAAAATTCTAAAAGCTTCCAGAAAGAAAAAAATCTGTTTACATAGAAAAGATGAACAATCAAAATGGCATATGCCTTCTCAACAGCAACAACAGAAGCTAGATGTCAATTAGTATTACCTTCAGAATATGGAGGGAAGATGATTTTCAATCTAGAATCATATATATACCCAAACTGCTGACTAAGGAAGATGGTGAATTAAAGACATTCCCCAAGATTAAGTTCTTTGAGAATTTATCTCCTATGTTTGTGCATTAGTAAACTGTTAGCAGATATGCTCCACCAAAAGCAGCAAACCATAAAAGAAAAGACATGGGATCCAGGAAATGGGAACCATACAGGACACAGGTGAGAAAGAAAGCCCTGCATGAAACCTGTTCTAGAACAGGCTATAGAGCAACCACAGCAGATGACAGCAGGAAAAACAAAACAGAAGGGGTACATGATCTGATACGTTTGGCCAAGAGCAAAATGAGATTGAGAGATGCTATTAGAAGGCATGGGAAAAATTAAAGAGAAAGAAAAAAAGAAGGAAGGGAGGGAGGGTGAAAGGAAAGTGTATGTTTGTATATCTACAAATATATACACAAATCAAAAAGAAGCAATGTTTACTAGTAGGAAAAAATGAAAAGTTGCACAAGAAAGGATTTGTAATCATAGTATATCATTGGTCTCCCTGATTCATAGTGTTTACGTAATAATATAAACGGTGTCAATTCAAAAGAAGGGAAAGGGAAAAGGTCTTAATTATCACAGTACCAAGTCAAGGGGTAATATTTAAATTGATTAAAACTCAAGAAAATGATGGTAAAGGTACATTACTGATTTTTTAAAATTTCCATCGTGAACTATAACATACAATACATAGAGAAAAGTGAACAAAACAAAATGTACAGCTCAACGATTTATCGAAAAGCAGACATCCAGGTAATCATCACCCAAGTCAAAAAATAGAACTTTGACAGCACCCCTGAAACTCTCATCCTTCTCCTCTTGTTTTCTTGTTTTTTTTTTTTCTTTTCCGGTACCCGGGCCTCTCACTGTTGTGGCCTCTCCCTTTGCGGAGCACAGGCTCCGTACGTGCAGGCTCAGCGGCCATGGCTCACGGGACCCGCCACTCCGCGGCATGTGGGATCTTCCCGGACCGGGGCACAAACCCCGTGTCCCCTGCATCGGCAGGCACACTCTCAACCACTGCGCCACCAGGGAAGCCCGTCCTTCTCCTCTGAATTAGCACCCTGATCCTCCCCAACAACTAT
Organism: Delphinapterus leucas; assembly: GCF_059928025.1. NCBI lineage: Eukaryota > Metazoa > Chordata > Mammalia > Artiodactyla > Monodontidae > Delphinapterus > Delphinapterus leucas. Next base: position 167,298,265 of record NC_143130.1, read on the forward strand.
TATGTTAACTCTGATAGTAATCACTTTATAGTTTTGCTATCTAAGCATGCATCCCTAAAGACTATAGTTTCATCAAGCCTGTGTTTTGTGTTTTATATAAATGAATCACAGAGAGGTGTGTGTGTGTGTGTGTGTGGCTTCCTTCACACATTAATGTCAATGAGACTTATCCAGGTTGTGGTGCAGTTTGTTTTTATTGGTTTTTTAATTTATATAAATATACCATAAAGTGTGTGTGCATATACACACACATGCACACATTATATTATACTCTTGATGGATATTGGGTGGTTTTCAGTTTGGGGCCTTTATGAATACTGGTGCTATGAAATTTTCTCTCCATAATTTTTGGTATATATGTATTCACTTTTCCCTTGAAACTGTACATCAGATTAGAATTGCGGACTCACAGAATATGCCCTTGTTCAATTTTATTAGATAATGCTAATTAGTATTCCAAAATGGTTGTACCAATTTAGGCTCACCAGCAGTGTATGAGAATTCTCATTTCTCCAAATCCTCACCACCTGTTAGTATTGAAAGTCATTTTTAATTTTAGGCAGTGGGTGGAAGTGTAGTCACATCTTATGTGGTTTCTAACTTGTATTTCCCTGAAGGCTTACGAAGTGGAGCCCTTTTTTCACAAGTCTATTGGACATATGGATAGCATCTCCTGTGAAGCTCCTGTTTAGGTCTACTACCCATTTTTCTATTTTATCTTTCTTTTACCGATTTGAGGAATTCTTTGTATATCCTTCCCACAAGCCCTATGTAAATCACAGATATTGCAGATACCTCTAACTCGTCTCTCACTCTCTTAACTATGTCTTTTAATGAATGTAAGTTCTTCATTTTAATACAGTCCAATGTTATTGTCTTTTTTTATGATTTTTTCTTTGGGGTCCTGTGTAGGAATTCCTCTCCTAGCCAAAGTCATGACTATATTATCCTACATTATCTTCTGGATATTTTATTATCTTGTCTTTCACATTTAGATCTTGAATTCACTTGGAATGGGTTTTGGTGTATGGTGTAAATTTAGGGTCAAGGGTGTATGTTGATATCTAATTGTTCCAGGGCTGTTTATTTAAAAATGGCCATCCCATCCCCAAGGGGATGGGATTTTTATCATTGATAGTGTGTCTGTATATACACAGGTCTGTCTGGGGACTCTGTTCTTTTTCACTCGTCTATTCATCTATGCTTGCACCAGTGCCACACTCCCCCAGCTACTCTAGCAGGACAACAATAAATCTTAATATCTGGTGGACCAAGTCCTCTTTCCTTATTCTTCTTCTAGAGTATCTTGGCTATTCTTGGTCCTTTGTGTTTCCATATAAATTTTAGGATCAGCTTATCAATTTTCACAAAAACCCTCTTGGGATTTGATTGAGATTTCACTGACAGTTTGAGATTGACATCTTTTTTTAAAAAAACGGAGCCCTCCGTTTCATTAACATAACATATCCCTCCATTTATTTACATCTTCTTTAATTTCTCTCAATAATGTCAAATGGTTTTCAACATAGGTCTTCATAACTTTTGTTAGATTTATTCCTAGGTATTTGATTATTTTTATTCTGATGTAAAGTCATTGTATATCTGTTTATTGGTAATAAGTAGAAATAGAATTTATTTTTTCATATTTATTTTGTATCCGGCCAACTTGCTAAATTCACTTTTAAGTTCCAACAATTTATCTGAAATTCCTTTTGAATTTTCTATATACATAGTAATTTCATCCCCCAATAATTATAGTTTTATTTATTCCTTTTCAATCCTAATATCTTTATTTCTCTTGTGTGCCTCATTGCATTAGCTGGGATTTGTCATGCAATGATGAACAGAAGAAGTGATAACTGACATATGTCTTATTTCTTACTCTCAAACAAAGTTTTAACATTTCATCCATTACTCATGACGTTTTCTACTTTTTAACGATACATGGTATTTTTTGTAGATACTCTTCTTGGAGTAAGAAAATTTTCTCCTGTTTATTAGTTTGCTGACCCTTTTAAAAAATCATGAATAAATGTTGCATTATATCACATACATTTTCTGCATTTATTGAGATGATCGTATGATTTTTTATTCTGTTACATACTGAGTTACACTGATTGATTTTCAAATATATGACCTCAACCTTACAGTTTTGGAAGATAATCAACTTGATCATAATGTAGTAATTTATTGCTGGATTCACTTTGCCAGTGTTTTGTTTAGGATTTTTGAATCCATATTCATAAGTGAAACTGGCCCAGAATTTTTCTTATTTATGTCAGGTTTTAGTATAAGAATTCTGCTGACCTCTTAAAACAAGTTGGGAGTGTTCCTTCTTTTTCTATTACCTGGAAGAGTTTGTGGAAAAAAATGTGTTATTTCTTCCTTAAATATTTAATGAATTTAACAGAAAAACCATCTGGGTCTGAAGCGGTCCTTGTGGTAAGGTTTTTAATTGCATATTCATATGAGTAGATATAGTGCTACTCAGACTGTTATTCTTATGTCAGTTTTGATAAGTGGCGTTTTTAGAAAATTTGTCCATTTCTTCTAAAATTTCATTTCATAATTTGCCACGGTGTTATTCATCATACTCTGTCCTTATCATTTAAATATAGTGATGTCCTTTGCTTCATCCCTGATATTGGCTATTTGTGCTTTTTTTTTCGCTTGATTAGTCTCACCAGAATTTATTGATTTTGAAGGTCCTTAGGCTCTGTTGATTCTGTCTATGGGATGTCTGTTTTCTATTTCATTACTTTCTTCTCTTATTTGTATTATTTCCTTCCTCCTACCTTTTAAAAAATTTTAATTGCTTTTCTTTGTTAACTTCTTGAAATTAATGCTGAGGTTATTTATTTTTAAACAGCTTTTTTTTTCCTAATGTATATATTTGAGGCTATAAATATCCCTCTAATCATGGCTTTAGCTGTATTCCATGTCTGGCATCTCATATTTCATTGTCATTAATTTGTAAATATTACCTAATTTTCATTGCCATTTCTTCTTTGACCCATGATTGCTTAAGTTCTAAACATATGGGGATTTTTCAGGTATCTTTTTCATTGCCGAATTCTAGTTTAATGTCACTGTTATCTGAAAATACACTCTGTATGATTTCCATCCGTTGAAATTTGCTGAGTTGCTTAATGACTCAGACTATGGGCAATGTCGACAAATATTTTCTGTGCCCTTGAAAGAAATGAGTATTTCATATTTGTCAAGTGCACTGTTTTATAATTAGATCAGGTCTGTTAATTAACTTTGTTCAAACTATATGCTAACTGATTCTTACTGTCTGCTCACTGTATCAGTTACCAGGAGAGATATGTTAAAATTTCTAACTATATCAATATCTATTTCTACTTATAGGTCTTATAATTGTATGTGTAGGAGAATATGTGTGTGTGTTTTAAAAGTGCGTACAAATTTAGAAATATTTTATTTTCCTGGCAAATTGAATCTTTTTTGTTATGAAATAATCTCTCTTCATCTCTGACAACACTTTTTGCCTGTTAGAGGGTCTACTTTACCTGACATTAATTTAGCTACAGAATCTTTCTTTTGGTTAGTGTTTGCATAGTATATCTTTTTACATCCTCTTATATTTGACCCTTCCATATATTTTTAAATAATGTGTGTCTCTTTAAAGCAGTATATAGGTTTTTTAAAAGTTCAATCTGATAATATTTGACTTTTAATTAGGGTATTTACTCTGTTTATATTTAATATAACTGCTGATATATCTGGGCCTAAACCTACTAGTTTTTATTTGTCTCATAAGATCCTAGCCTAGGATCTTAAGATCCTAGTCTAGGATCCTTTTTCTCCCATTTTCCACCTTCTGTTGAATTATTTGAGTATTTTTTATTATTCTATTTCCCCCTTCTCTTAGCTTATTATTTATATATTCCTTCATCATTCTTTTAAAGATTATCCAGAGTTTAAAGCATGCACCCTTGACTTATTAATGGCTAACACTAATTAGTTTTTATCACTTCCTTTACAATATAAAGAGCTTAGAACAATTTCATTTCATTAATCTGTCCAGACTTGAGTTCCACTTTGATCATATATATTTATTCCCTATATATTTTAAATTCCACAAGACAAAATTATTATTATTTTGTATGGCTAGTATTTATTTATATTTAACTAATTATTATTTCTATTGCTCTTCATTCCTTCCTACATCTCTGAGCTTTCGTCTGGGATAATTTTCCTTCTGTCCAAAGGATGCCTTTTAGTATTTTCTTTAGGATAAATGTGCTCATAATAATTTTTTAAAATATTTTTAGTTTTTTCTGAAAATCCTTTTAGGTAGGTATAGAATTCATGGTTAACAGTTGTTTTCTTTCAGCAACTTGAAGATATCATCCATTCCCTTTTGACTTTACAGTTTCAGTGAGTCAGCTGTCAATCTTATTGTTGCTCCTTTGAAGACAAAAGGTACCCACTCTTCCAGCCCTGACTGTTTTTCAGCTTTTCTCTTTGTTTTTATTTTCAGAAATTGCACTGTGTTGTTCCTAGGTGAAGTTTCTTTATACAGACCCTGCTTGGTGTCTTAGGGCTTCTTGATTCTGTGGCTCTGTGTCATTTGTCCGTTTTGGAAAATTCTCAATCATTTTTTCCCCCAATTATTTCTCCTGTTCCATTTTCTCTCTCCCTACCTACTGAAACTCCAATTATTTGTATATGAGGCCTTTCTACTATATTTCACAAATCTTTCAAATTACTTTCCATTATTTTGCCTCTCTGTGCTTTATTTGGGTATTTTCTTCTGCCTTATATTCTAGTTCACTAACTCTCTCTTCAACTACATCTGGTTAATCCATCCATTTTTTAACAACTTTATTAAAGTATAATTTTCATACCATAAAATGCACCTACTGTAAATGTATATTCAATGATTTTAGTATGTTAATTCAGTTGTGCAACCATCACCATCACCATAATTCAGTCTTAGAGGATTTCCATCACCCCAAAAAGTTCATCTATTTAGATTTTAACTTCAGTAACTATATTTTTCAGTTCTAGGCTTTTACTTATAATTTTCAGTTCTCTGGCAAGTTTTTAAATCTTTTAATTCTTTGCATATATTAATCATAGTTATTTTAGAGACTATATCTAATTAATTCACTATCTGGATCCCTTGTAGGTATATCTTAGTTGTCAAATTTTTTTCTTGGTTTTTGATTATGTCTCATTTTCTCACATATCTAGTTATTTTTCATTGGGTGACAGATATAGTACATGAAAAACTCTAGTGAACATGAGGCTCTGGAAGATGTATCTTCCTCCAGAGAGGATTTTTGCTTTGGCTTCTGGCAGGCATCTAAGCTAGTGACACTAATCTGAAAATATTTCATTTTTGGCTTCAGTCCCTGTGAGAGTTTTTCTATTTCTGGTTCATCTTGATTCAGAGCTCCAAATGAAAACTGAGGTTGTTTACTAGGGTTTCTGCTCCTTGGCAGGACTTGACTACCTAACCCCCTGAGTTTGTTGAAAGCTCTGTTAAGTTTTTAGTCTCTTAGCCCACTACTTTTGGAATTGATAATTGTCTCTAGAAGAAGATACAAAAGCTGGGCTCACCTCTTAGATGAAGGGACTTTCCTGCCCCCAAATCTTAGCTCTGCTATTCCTCATTGCCTTGATGGCTCTCCAATGCTTCCAAACTGACTTCTTTATTTTTCTTTCTTTTTAATTTTAAGCATCTTTTCTCAGCAGAAGAGTTGGTCTCTAAACAGACTGGATCTACTATTGCTAGACATATTGACTACCATTGTAAGTAAGGTGACCACAATTTATCATACAAATCAGGATGCTTTTGAAAATCAAAAGAGGTAGTATTAGTCATTACACTGGGGCAATAGGCACAAACCCAAACTATCACAAACAAACCAAGATATATGGTCACCCCAATAATAATGCACGGGGTACTTTGCTTAAAATATATAAATTAATTTAAAATTCACATTGGCCATATCAAGAATGTGGAGATTTTGTCCCTACCCTTTGTAGTGACAGAATATTTGGTATTAAGGATACAAATGAGCCCTTGTTCAATATGAGAAGACACCATTCAGTAGCTCATTGTATCAGTAGAAGAACTTAACTATTCTACCCAGCCTGCTAGTTCATGGGCTCTATATCTTATTAATGTCCTTGGCTGAGACTTGGTACCTCTAAAGGAGTAGTTTTGGAAACTCTTCCAAACAAGAGAGCATTTTTTCTAAAAAGATAAGAGAGAAGCCTTAGAGTTGAGAAGAAAATGAACATAATTTTCAAAAGAAGCACTGTGTACCCCCCCCCAACTTCATCTCTCTTATTAGAAATTCTGTACTCTACTCTCATCTGCCAGAAATTCTATGCCCTGTTCCATGAAGGAAACAACATAATAAGTGAAGTGAAAGGCTAGCTCTGCCTTGGCTTTTGAGGGAGCTATATTATCCACCTAGGTCATCTTCTAAAGTGAACTCCTTTGGGCTGGAAAGCTATTCTCTGACCAACGTCAGAGTTAAGCCCAAGAAGCTGCTCAGTCAAATAAAACATGGTCAATACCTAATTACAGACTCACCACATCTTGTATTTTGCAGCCTGACCCTTCCTGGAATTTTGTTGTATTCAGAATACACTTCCTTTTCTTCATCTGCATATTTTAGATGGCTTGATTCAAAACAATGTTTTGTATATAAACAGCACAACATTTTTCCAAAGCACAGGCTTTATCAGCATATAAAGTAATTTGCCACATGCATTGTGTTTGCATCCGAGCAGATGGATAATAGATTAGTTAGAGTTTCTAAGATGTCAGTGCATTTTCCCATCCACAGTACAGTGCCGTAGAGAAAGAAAACTACTCAATGAAAGCAAATTATGATTCCAACAATTTAACTCAGGTCCATATGTCATTCTCATTTACTAAGACCAATAGCAACAGAAAATAAAATGAAGCATGGAAAACATCGAGCCTAGCAACAAAGTAATGAGTTAAACTCAAGTAAAGAGTGATACTGAGGCCAATAACCTAAGGCCCAGTTTAGCTGAGATTATCTGTGGCTCTGAAGAATCTCAAGAGCTAAATTCCTCTGCTTGTTGTTAAATACTAGCCTGGAGAAAGGATGGCCTCCTTAAGCAAGACCTAAAGCCAAAGGAAAAGGGAGGGCAAGGTCTCTACTTAAGGGCTTGAGACAGCACCAAGCCTTTTTTTTCCCACATCATACAAATAACTAGAACCTCACCATCACTATATCAATCACAAAGCCAACTATAAAGGTCTTTTTCCACTCAAAGCAGTTTGTCTGCACCACCTCATCCAACCCCCTATAGGACAGAATCTTATCTGTATTGCTCATCTCCCAATGCCCTGCCTCTCAACAATATCTAGCACTCCGTAGACCTCAACAAATATTTTCAGAATGACTGAATGAATTCTCATAACAACCCAGAGACAGCTGAAAAGGCTGATTTCAACAGTGCAGAAGAAGCTACCGAGACAGATTAAACTGATCCCCCATGGAAATGCAACTATTGTTTGTAGTGCCCCCTCCAGACTCCCGACGTTTGGGGTTTTCTCCAAATTTTTATTTCAACATATTTCAAATCTAAGAAGAAAAGTTGAAGGCTTAACGTAATGAGTAAGTTGCAGACCACAACGCTACATCCCTGAATATGTTACAACAAGAACCTTCTCCTTTCATTCAGAGGTTTAAATTTTTTTTTTTTTAGAGCATACAGCATGTTCAAAACTGAGTGGTAGGGGACATTTTCAAAAGTTGAGCACAGGGCTTCCCTGGTGGCGCAGTAGTTGAGAGTCCGCCTGCCGATGCAGGGGACACGGGTTCATGCCCCGGTCCGGGAAGATCCCACATGTTGCGGAGTGGCTGGGCCCGTGAGCCATGGCCGCTGAGCCTGCGCGTCCGGAGCCTGTGCTCCGCAACGGGAGAGGCCACAACAGTGAGAGGTCCGTGTACCGCAAAAAAAAAGTTGAGCACAAAATTCACACCTTCAAGGAAGTTACTATATAGTTGGGGATTTAAACTGTACAAACATGAACTAATTCAGGATAATTAGGTCCTAAAGTTGGTGGCCTTGATTATAAGTGAAACAGGAGCTCAGAGAAGTGAGAAATCAGGTTGGGCTGAAGTTTCACGGAGGAAATGCATGGCAGAGACAGACTGGTTATTTATTAAACCTGTTTCTTCTTTGTCCTAGACACACATCCAGACTACTTTTGCCAGCAGCCCCTCTTTGCAGTCAGATGTGGCAATCTTACCAAGTATTAGCTAATAGAATGGGAAAGGAAGTGGAATGTGCCACATCTAGGGCTGGCTAGTAAAAACATGCCACTCATGAGTCTCCACATTCTTTGCTTTTTTGCCAATGTGATCCAAATAAGCACAATGACCTTGGGAGCCATACACTGACAATGGCAGAGCCATAGGAAGGAAAGTGGCTCATTCCCTAAATCACCACCTGAATCAGAGCCATTCTTTAATCAGGGATACCCATTTTGGACATATAAGGAATAAACATCTATTGTTTTGATTCACTGCACTATGTTGGGTTTATTGAAGCAACTAGTGTTACCTCAACTAATACAAGTTAGGGCTTAAATTACCCTGGAATATGTGTGTCAGGAGGTAATATTTTGAAAATAATGACTGTGCTTTTCCTCTACTGTTTTTTGCACACCCTAGTTGCCCAGAGGCATTCATATGTTTCAGGGACTATTAGGATTATTAAATAAGGAATACAAAGAGAAAGAATAGTTCTTTTTCTGGCAATATGGCAGAATAGATACCTTTAAAATCTTCTGAAAACAATCAAAAACGCTGGACAAAACATGTCCTCAAAAATAGTTTGAAATGCTAACTTAGGCTTCTGTTTTTACAAGTTAGCAGGGCATAAGGGTCAGTGATAAGGTTGCTGGCACTGACAAAGCCAGGGCCCACCAAGGTACAAAGTGGAATAGGAGGTGTCCTGCTAAAGATAGGACTCCAAAAGGCTACCAGAATTGCCTGTCTCAAAAATCAGTGCTCAGTAGAGGGGAGAAAGCCTTTACTGAACATTTATAACCATAAGACAATCCTTACATGGGTTTTGAGTATGAATTGATTATGTGGTCGGTCCCCAAACCTCTAGTTGAGAAATTTTAAGTCCTTGCTTTGCAGATTGGTGATGATCCCAGTCACTTGGGAGAAACAAATGCAAAATCTAGTGAAACTCACCTTCAATTCAAACCTCAAATTATTCCCATTGATAAAGTAAAAAAAATAAGGTCACAGTAAAATAAAACAGAGTAAAATAAAAACCACAAACACACACATGCATATAGAAACAAAGCATCACGAACAAAAACTAGCAGAAATAAGAGATAGTAGAACTGAACCCATAGACATCAAATTTTTAAATTATCAACTAACAATATTGTATGTCAACTCTATTTCAGTTTTTTAAAAGTCTAAAAAATTATCAGATGCACAATATAAAATAAATGTTTAAAAAATAATAGAAGGACACAAGTATATAAACTATGAGCAAGATGAGACAGGTTAGATACAAGAAACAAAAAGGACTGAAAAAATTATCGACTGTAGCATATAAAGATTATAGACAGAAAATATGAAAAAGAGGTTAATACACAGAGAAGACAACAGAAGTCTAACATATACCTAATCTAAAATCCAGAAGTAGAAAAAAGAGTACTAAGCAGGAACAATACTCTGAGAACCTTCCAGAACTGATGAAAAAAACCAATTCACAAAACAAAATATCCAAAGCAAAATAAATACATAAAAAAGAAATTCACATCTATAGACACTTTATAATAAAACTGCAGAATGCCAAAGATAAAAAGAATATCTTCAAAGCAGTTATAAGATTTCCTTGAAAAACGAATACCTTCCAAGACAAAGGGCAATTAGATTCAGTATTGATTTCTTAGCAGCAGAAGTCAGAAGACAACGGAACATCTTTAATGTGTTGAAAGAAAGTAACCAGAATTTTATACCTAGCAAAACTATATTTTAAGGAAAAAAAGGAAAGAATTAGAATTTTCCAACAAACAGTAAGTAAAATAGGTCTCCCTCAATTGATCCTCACTTAACGAAATCTATGAAGAGAAGTGATGGGTAGGGGAGTACAAGTCGGGGAAGAAATTATAAGCAAAGAAAGTAATAAATATGTGGGTAAATCTGAACAAATTTCTATTTTTAAATGATAATGTCTAACCCACGAAGCTAAAAAAAAACCACAAGATAAAACTAAAACACTGGGCAAAAATGGGACCCAAGCTAGCAGGGGGAGGTGTGAGAGGTGGTAATGACTAGAATTAAATGGTCTAAGCTCCTTGCATTGTTTAGGAGGGGAGGAAAGATAATGATTCACTTTAGACTTTTAAGTATGCATGCTTAAATTTCTAAAGAACCGTTAAAAGAATAATAATAGAGTGTAAAACTTCCAAAGTACTATAGAATAATACATGAAATAAGGAAAAAATGTTAATCAATTCAAAAGAAGGCAAGAGGTGAAAGAAAAAGAAACATGAAGAGGTGAAAAAAAAAGAAACATGAAGAGGTAGGACAAATGGAAAGAATAAAATAACATGAAAGAATAAATTGAAATCAATCTGAAATTACAATAAATATAAATGCTTACATATTTCATTTAAAAGATATGTATGACTGCATAAAAACAATACCCAGTGTTATGTCATTTACAAAAGATACATCTAAAATACAGGATGTAGGGACTTCCCTGGCAGTCCAGTGGTTAAGATGCCTCGCTTCCACTGCAAGGGGCATGGATTCAATCCCTGGTCAGGGAACTAAGATCTCGCATGCTGTGCGGCACGGCCAAAAAATAGAAAACAAAATAAAATAAAATACAGATGTAAAGAGTTTGAAAAAACAAAGAATGGAAAACAAAGAGCAAGAACTAATAATGAAGAAGCTATCATATCCTACTGTTGACTAGTATTGTTGCATGGACACCAGACAAAATATGCCTTAAGACAAAAAGCATTATGAGAGTTAAAGTGCACTACTTCATAATAATAAAAAATTTGATTCTCCAAGAAGATAGAAGAATTCTAAATGTGTATATACCAAATAGTGTAACTTCAAAATATATCAAGAAAAAAAATGATAATCTACCACCTTACTGAGAGACTTTTAATACACTTCTCTCAGTAAAAAAATAGATCAAATTGGGATAGGGACTTCCCTGGTGGCACAGTGGTTAAGAATCCGCCTGCCAATGCAGGGGGCATGGGCTTGAGCCCTGGTCCAGGAAGATCCCACATGCCACGGAGCAACTAAGCCCTTGTGCCACAACTACCGAGGCTGTGCCCTAGAGCCTGCGAGCCACAACTACTGAGCCCGTATGCCACAGCTACTGAGCCCACATGCTGCAACTACTGAAGCCCGTGTGCCTAGAGCCCATGCTCCGCAATAAGAGAAGCCACCACAATGAGAAGCCCACGCACTGCAACGAAGAGTAGCCCCCACTCACCGCAACTAGAGAAAACCCATGTGCAGCAACAAAGACACAATGCAGCCAAAAATAAATAAATAAATAAATTTATTAAAAAAAAAATTAGGATAGTGGTCATCTTGCAAAAGATAGTGCCTTAGGGGCATAAGGGGACTTCTTGAGTGAAGCTAACATTCTATTTATTAACATAAGTGCTGGTTACATAGGTGTGTTCACTTAAAAAAAAATCCATCTGTTTACAGATGTAACTGTAGACATAAATATACACACAACATATGTTTACATATATATAAATACATAGGTATCTATACTATATATCTATATATACTACAAATGGTGTGTGGGTGTGTATATATATATAATGTTTCCATCTATATGAAATCGTGTGCAACTAAACTATATACAGTTTCAGGATTTAAAAAGTATGTGGTAAAATTATAAAGAAAAACAAGGGCACAAACCAGAAACAACATACTTCACATCTACTCACATCCAAGTGGCTAGAATTTTGCCATTCTTTTTTTTTTTATAAATTTATTTATTTATTTGTTTTTACTTTTTTGGCTGTGTTGGGTCTTCAACGCCGTATGCAGGCTTTCTCTAGTTGTGGCAAGCGGGGGGGGCTACTCTTTGTTGTGGTGTGAGGGCTTCTCATTGTCGTGGCTTCTCTTGTTGCAGAGCATGGGCTCTAGGCGCTCGGGCTTCAGTAGTTGTGGCACACAGGCTCAGTAGTGGTGACTCGCGGGCTCTAGAGTGCAGGCTCAGTAATTGTGGTGCACAGGCTTAGTTGCTCCACGGCATGTGGGATCTTCCCAGGCCAGGGCTCAAACCCCTGTCCCCTGCATTGGCAGGCGGATTCTTAACCACTGCACCACCAGGGAAGCCCAAATTTTGCCATTCGTAGCTGCAAGGGAGTCTTAGAAATGTAGTTAATGGACATAGGTGGGAAACTAGTTCACTCTGCCATAGGCCGAAATTCCATAGCCTTGAAAGTCAGGCTTTCTCCTGGGACAGGATTTTCACCTATTAGCAGCAGTCTGGAGGACCCAGCTCAAAGAATTGACCTGAAGGCTACAGAAGATACTGCTTTCTTCCATGAGTGACAGTGAAGTTGCTAATCTTTCTGCCTGGATGGTAGAAGGATGAGATGGTGGAGGGGAAGTGAAAGAAAAGCCCACCTCTTTTTGGGTCCAGTTAACGATGGGAAGGAAAAAGGAGATAAGAGAAGAAGACAGTGGATTCTGCCTCTGGATAGAGGAGCTACCCCTGAGTGCAGAGGGATGTGTTTGTGTCCATCCCCCTCCATCATCCAGAGCCCTAGGAAGAGAGGGTCTGCACCAGCCTGGAACACAGCTTCCTCAGCCCAGCACTGCAGCCTGATCAAACAGAGGGAGCTGCGTGGTGGAGTGCCTCGGGTAGACTGTGGACTGAGTAGTGGACCCCTTGCAAGGACCACCAGGCCAGTGGGCTTGATGGATGGTGTCACACATACTCAGAGTTTGCTGCCAGTGGGAGCTAAGGGTGGACCCAGCCAGCAGGGGATGACACGTCAGGTTCTGATAAAGCCAAGAGGATGACCAGATCAACTTTTTTTGCAAACTGTGGGTCACTTATTGGGTCCCAAGTGTGGTTTTTTGTTTTGGGGGGTTTTTTTTCATTAAATAAAATAGAATGGAAAAGATCTGAGTACATCAAGTATAAAAAGGATAATAATACCTTGTAAAATTTCTATTTCAGCTATACAGGTTATTTTGTAAAAACTTTTGTATCACCTGTCCACATATGCTTACTGGAATCTCATGAAAATGTATCTGTGTTTTACTTTGAATCTTTGGAAACCACTGGACTAGACTATGTGTTATAAGAGCCACAGACTTCATCTGCTAATACAGAACAAGCAACACCATGGCAAGAGACCCAGCCTCTGAGAGTCAAGGCCACCGTAACTAAGGAAACAGATTTGCTAGTCCTCTGTAAGAAATAAGAGTACACGAGACACCCCTTCCTCACACTCTGACATCACCGGCAAAGAAAGGGAACAACAGGAAGGAAGGGATATTGTTTTCCTAAGAAGACTGAGCATTATCTTAAGGGACTATTTGGATTATCAGATCAAACTAAGTTCTTAAATAGACGGGATCAAAAGTTATTATTCTTTTTCCTGATAGCCGATGGGTGTTTGCTGGGAGGAAGGTTTGCTGCAGACAAAATAGACAAATTGCATTTTTCTGCACCTCACAGCTGCAGAGTGGGTGAAACTGGTGACCCTACAACATGTGAAGCGGGGAAGAAGAAGGTTGTGGTCATGGAACAATATGAACAAAGTCAGGGGAGCTAGAAGGAATAAGGCAAGTTCAGGGATGAATGAACCCTGACCAGATCTGGGGGCATTTCCTGAGCACTAATGGGGACGGCCAGATTACAGAAGGTCTTGAAAGTTAGGCAGAGGAGGACAGACTCGGTAAGGAGAGCAACAGGGAGCCCGCATAGGTTCTTAGTAGATGAGGGACATAACACAACAATAACAACGTAAAAATAAAAATAGCTACAATAATTTAAGTTGCAACTATGCATCAGGCTGTCTGTCAACGGTTTATCATTAGCTTTCACAAGCATCCTTTCAGGATTTCCACATTAATGAATCTTATTTCACATTACTGAGCCTGAGGTTAAGGTCACAGTTGTAAGTAGGTTTGAAAGCAAGAAGTCTAACTTCAAAGCCCTTAACTTTCAGAGTGGTTTAGGGACAGAAGTCTTCAGGAGGACAGAGGAAGGAAAGGGGCCAGGAGGGACAGAGCACCTCGGAGGTTCCCAGCAGTATTCTCAGAGTGAGGCACTAGAACTCAAGATGAGGAGATGACCATGAGGTGGATTTCAAAGAAAGCAGCAAGGAGCCCTGGTGATAAATGAGATACCTGGCATGTAAAACAAGTGGCTGTCCAAGTTTCCCAACCTGGGAGACAAGGATAATGGTTGTAACAGAGAAAAACCAAACCAAAACAAAAACATACACAACAGAATAAGTGCCCTTATTGAAAATTTCTGCCTGAATGCTTAGACTCAGAGCTTATGTCCTTCTCTTGTTCCCATTTCTCAGACCGAAAAACCACTTTCTCAGGATCTTCATTTTGAAGTTCAGAGGACCACTAAAAATGACTCTTGTGAAGCATTCTCAGTTCCAAGACTGTGGAAGGAGCTGAGAAGTGGAGAGCATTGTAGAGGCTGCTGGTGCCCGGCCCACGTCCCCTTCAGGCCTCACTACTCAGCACCACCAGTCCAACCTTCACCTCGACCAGAGGTGTCAAGAACCTCCCTGAGCACCTTGTCTGGCAGAAGCTCACGCACCAACCTTAAGTACTGGGAATCAACGTCTCCTGAGTCATCAACCAGTGCCCAGAAGCGACATGCTGGACACCAGCTCTCAGCGCGCCTAGGCGCCCCTCGCAGTGTAACCGGGGATGGAGGTGGAGGGGGCGGGGTGCGGGGGCATAGACGAGTCTCCCACTCGCGCCCCCTACTGCTGTCTTCCTGGGATCATCTCCCAAGTAAACTGCCCACCCTGGAATCCTCCTTGCACTTACACCTGGAGAGAGGAACTCGGAGAGGGCGTCACTTCAATCTGTCGACATCAGCTTAGAATATAAACTTCAATAGGGCCAAATTTGGGGATACTTACAGTTTAAGAAGCCACTCAGAGTTAGGGAACAGATGGTTGACTCTGCCGGTGATTTCTTCCCCTTTAGTTCCCTATCACAGGGCACAGTCGCTTATATGCAGTAGGCACGCAATAACTGTTCATTGAATGAATGGGTGGGTGATTCGTTCCCCCAAATTGGTGCATATATATATATTGAACACGTCCCTAGATCAATTCTTTAAAATGACTTCACATGTGAGACCTGTGAAAGTACACGTGTGAAATATGAATTAGTTCCATTCAAGTGCTGATCATTTACCTGAAGTCTTCCAGAGAATTAGAAAGTACCAGGCACCTGCATCACTGAAAATGTCCACATCGGTTCCATTGCTAGTTCCAACCGGTCACATACATACCAGGCATAGTGGGGTGCCCAGGTGAAGATTTAACTTGTCATTTTCCCCTTTGCCAGAATGAGAGCAGAGCTCCTGGCTTAGATGAGAAAGTCAGACTAACCCAGTTTCACTTGGTCTGTATAAACCCATGTGGAGTTTGTTTGATTTACAGGTAAGGGGGTCTCAAGAAGGAGATACCCAACACCCTCCTAATCTGACAACTTAAGCCACTTGTTTTTTATTCCAAAAAAAATAAAGGAGGTATCATTGAATTTGCATCTCTGAGTTTCTTGAGCATTTCATATGAATTATAAAGAGAACACTGTCTAGGAAATCTGTTTTCTGGATGCCAACAACAGAAATTCTAAGTGTAATATTTGGGTAATTAAAGAAAATCATATCCCTGTGGTAAGAGCCTTTTGTTTACCAACTAGGTGAATGTGCTCAGGATGCATGAAGGGAATTTCAAAAGATGAAGATGGCGACTTCCCTGGTGGCGCAGTGGTTAAGAATCCGCCTGCCAGTGCAGGGGACACAGGTTCGATCCCTGCTCCGGGAAGATCCCACATGCCACGGAGCAACTAAGCCCGTGCGCCACAACTACTGAGCCTGCGTGCCTACAGCCCGTGCTCCGCAACGAGAGAAGCCACCACGACGAGAAGCCCGCGCACTGCAACAAAGAGTAGCCCCCGCTCGCCGCAATTAGAGAAAGCCCACGCGCAGCAATGAAGACCCAATGCAGCCAAAAATTAATTAATTAATTTTTAAAAATTCATTCAAAGAAAGAAAAGATGAAGATAAATTAAGGAAGGTAAGCTCTGACAAGGGAACTAAAAGGTTCCTCCCATCACTGATGGTCAAACATGGGAACACAGAACGTCAAGAAGCAAAACCCTACTTCTTGCCAAAATCACAATATTTTTCCCACCCCTTGCAATTTTTCCCAGGAGGAGACTCCATTTCAAGCATAGAAAGGGGAGTTATCAACCCTGGAATAGAAACAGAGGAGCAGTTGTAAGGTAGCCAGTAGGACGGAAAATGACTGGAACTTGGAGTCAGGGGGCCTGAGGGTGAGAACTACTTGTACCAAGGAGTGTGTGGCCTGGAAACATAGTTACCTCAGTTTCTTCATCTGTGAAAGGACATTACTGCATATTATCATTATTTATTAGTAGTAGTAGTAATAATATATTAATACTAGATTATTATAATAATTAATAGGGGCAACACCTGATAAACGAAAACCCCTTATCAGTTTGATGTGACTTTTCTATATTATCCAATATTGCCAAACTTACCGTGAGCAACTTATTTCTTTTCCGAGAGACCATTCTAAATGCTAAATCCAATTCCACGAAACAATATGACTGTCTTAATTTAGAGACCTTATTAACTAGTCATTAAATGGTAACTGTTTTCATTTTACAGGCTGCAAAAATGTTAAGTCTGCCAAATTAGAACCTTTCAGACTTTAAAGAGAAATGTGAGGTTATCTAAAATCTAACCTTGTATAATATTCTAAAATCACCTCTTTCAGTAGGACTTACTACTGTCTGGATCTTAAGAAAGTGACATCTGCAAAGGTAGCGGACACACTCTGTAATATTTGGAGTCCTCCATTAACAACTTCAGCAAGGTCCTGGTAATTGGACAGCATCCTTGAGTTCCAAAACAAAGTCCCCAAGAACATCGGAGTATAAATGCCCACTCAAGGAGAGTCACTGGTCTATTATTATGAATACGCCTTGGGACAGCTCCGTTGGTTTTCTATGGCTGTACACACTCATTCTTCTTTGAAATGCAGGTGGGAGGAGGAGTAAGATAGCTTTAAACAGCCTAAACATGAAAAGCTTTATTCAACCCAATTCAACAAACAAAAGTTAACCACAGTCATTTTCATCCACTACCACGGCCAATTATTTTGTGCTTATACTAGTTTTATCTTTCTAGAGGAAACATTTTCTTTAAAGAAAGAAAAAGTTCCAGCACAAATTGTGGGAAGATCTGTGGCTTCCCAGAATATTGATTATTTTAATCGCCATCTCTGACCCACACAGGTACTAGAAGCATGGCAAGCACAGTGGAAGTAATAGGAGCATGCAGACAGGGGGCTGTCCTTTCTACTTCTATAAACTCCCCAACTGTGCAGCCTCCAAGAAACAATGCAAGGAGGTTTGCTGTGACCCTAAGAAGCACAGTGCTATTGATACCATACGCGTGAAGTCCCTGCTGCTTGCTCCTTCTTTCTGTAACCGAGCATATGTGAATCAAGGGGTTGTGAAAATTAGGAGTGGAAGTGAAGGGGATCCCTCTGTCCGCCACCCCTGGAAATCTTAATATTTATGGCCTCTGGGATGTAAACAAGGGGAACTGAACTCAATCCCAATACTGCCATTTCAGTAAATCTCATAATAGAAGAGATAATCTGAATATGTTGGATGATATTCAAATATCATCCACGTGTTATCATTTTACTCAACATTCAAAACACTACCGCGTCTGCCAAGCAGATTATATAGCTTGGCAAACTTTCATTTCATGAATGACACTTAATATGAAATAATTTTCACTGACAGAGTAACAGTGATATAACAGATCCTGAGGTGGTACTAGGATAAATCCACACATTCCAGGACAATGATAATCGACTAATCTCAAACACCTCCACATGATGTTCCTGTAACTTATGAGGAAAGGGGGCCCTTTAAAAACGTCCTTTCCTGGGGATATATGTATATGTATAGCTGATTCACTTTGTTATAAAGCAGAAACTAACACACCATTGTAAAGCAATTATACTCCAATAAAGATGTTAAAAAAAAAAAAAAAAGTCCTTTCCCCTTCCCTTATTACAGATGGAACCAGGGCTCTTTCATACTTATAGCCAGTCCAGCCTAGCGCTATATACAGAATGGCTTATTAGAGCCCACTGTCTGCCATTCCTTCTTCCTCCTCTGAGCACAAGTGCCCTCTTAAATTGTCAAGGCAAAAGTTCTCTCTTCAGCTCAGAAGTTCCAGGACTCTGCAAGCAATTCCCTCGGGGCCTTCCTTAGAGAATATTTGGGGCACTTTAAAAGCAGTGGTTTTCAAACAGTTCACAGGGATACTAGGGTCCTAGGGTGTGCCCCAGGCACAGCCCAGGAGAAAAGAGCAGATTCTGGGTTCCTGGCTCTTGGTTCCCCCAGAGCAGCTCTGTTTTTATTCCACTCATATATTAGGGTCTTGCATAAGACTCCATTTGGTGCTAAATATAAAACCAAAATGATGTCTTCAAAAATGTGTGAAAACCATCGCAACAAATGGTGCCCTCCCTTAGGCTCTCTTAACCCCCTCCCCCGGCTGTTCCCTTCAAACGGAGGTTTCTGTACTTATTTTCCTTTAAAGAACCTCACCCTGTTTCCTCTTCCAGAATTTGAAACATACATGAATTGAAACTATTAAATATATTTATTTTATAATATTCAAAAAGTAATCCAGAGTTTTGCACAATACATCTTTTCAAGGTTAAGATTCATTTTTCTCATAGGGACTCTAGCCTGGCTTTAGCTATAGCCCCTCCCCAAATTCCAACTCTCCCCCACTCCATCAGCAAAGGAGGCATACACCTGACATGTAATTTTTATGGATTTTACTGTTACAAGCCAAGAGAAGAATGAAGCTGACTCTTTCCCTTTACCTCGCCACAGAACTGGCATTTGGTTGGTATTCTGGGCTAATTATTAGAAATTTGGCATCGTCATCAAAAAACGCCAACTTCAGTTAATGTCTATATATCTGACAACTGAAAATGAATTGGAATTTCACTGAACATCTTGTGTGTTGGTCAAATAAGTTGTATATAGCAGTATAATGACCAATGTTTCTAATCTCAGAGTCAAAAACAAATGAACAGAAATGCCAAAGATTTGGAGTAATTTAATTGTACTCCTCCAAAGTCCATTTAAAAATGAACTGTTTTGAGCAAACTATTTGACAGACAATGGAGCATGAAGGCAGATTCTAGAAACTAACAAATCCCATTCATTTCCTTCAGTTTGTAAAAACAAGCAACTGACATGTTTCCTGCCAATGAACATAGTTGAAGATAAGAAAGCTCCCTACAGGAAATCCTTTGCTAAAAGAGAACAGTTGCGCCACTAAGCTTAACCTTTTTCACCGAATCACAATCAGTTAAATATTTGACAAGAGGGGATCATGAAGTACACGCTAAATCACCCCAATGATGCTATATTGCTTCTAAGGTCTGTATTTCCTATGGCATAGATGCAGGATATTAAATAAATATTACAGTATAGTTAGGATTCTTTCCACCTCCTCTCCCCTGCCACCATGCAATTAGTTTATGAAAACAAGGGAAATTTTCTGCTTTTTAAAAAGACCAAAGTGTTAGTTAAGTGAGATGTAAAATTGACCATTTTCAGTTAAGACTAAGCAATACCATGCTATAAATCATCACGATTATAAGAAGGATATTTCTAAATGAATATCAAGCACTTCAAATTTAAAGACTACCATTGACAAGATTAGAAAAATATAAGAAATGCACCGGTTTTATATTTACAAGCTTCAATGTTGACCCTCAAATTCAAAATTTAGCCTCCTCAGTTATTTTTTGCTTAGCAAAGTGAAAGGAGGAGATCTCCAAACTTTTCTCCTTTCTTTACTCTCCTCACTAAAACCACTACCAAGATATTGAAAATATTTGCAACCTTGAGTTGGGGAACCTCTCAATTACCCTAAAAACTAAAGCACTCTTCTCCATCCACAGAAGAAGAGGAAACATTTCTAAGTTAACCAAAATAATAATAATTGCAGTTTTGAAAGAGCCCTTATTTCTGTTTAGGATTATCCTTTCCCTGCTTTGCTATTAAGAACACCCTTCCTTATACTTCCCAAAGCACCAGACAGAGTCTTCATCTATCCTGTACAGGCAGCCTTAGAGCAAAGCTCCAAAATGCCACAGTTCTTCAAATTCAATTGCAACAGTTCAAGTAAGAAGCCTCTTGCAAACAGAAACTCTTCATTATACCGTCCCCAAATGACTCTTCAGCCACAGGTAACAGCCTAGTCTTTACAGCTCCACAGAGTGTCGTTCTAACAGTTGACTTACAAATCAGTTCGCTTCTACAATTAAGTGATCAAATACATTCTTCTTAGCCTTCCCTGGCGCAACTCCGAGGTAGCAAAATGCAAAGTAAGCACGCGTGCTCCTCCTTGCTTTAAGCCCTTTTCCTCACATCTTTTCAGTAAAAATACAGTTATGAAATCCAGGAGACTGCATTTTTGGTTGTTGTTGTAAAATGACCTTGATTTGACAGGCACAGTCTCAGGTTTCAACAGATGCTGCGGGAAAGCTTACAGAAGGCAACATGTTCTCCAGGCATCTGTGATGACATGCAGGTTTTGTTTTTTTGTTTTTTAAATGGTGGTTATGGTAGTGTACGTGTGTTGGAGGGGGTAACTCGTCTCAGTTTCCATGACAACCATGTCTCTACTCATCGGTTGTTAGATACCATCCACTTCCTGTGTCTAAATTTTTAAGCCAATCGGAAAAGTGTTTATACATTTAACAACTTCTGGGACGGTGCTTCTTTAATTGGGGTGTTTTAAGGCTCAAATGGAGTTGTCCACCGGCCTTATATTTTTCCGCTTATGTAGAACATTTCACAATAT
The DNA here is from genome assembly GCF_059928025.1 of Delphinapterus leucas. Classification (NCBI taxonomy): domain Eukaryota; kingdom Metazoa; phylum Chordata; class Mammalia; order Artiodactyla; family Monodontidae; genus Delphinapterus; species Delphinapterus leucas. The sequence goes on from NC_143130.1 coordinate 167,319,466, forward strand.
TTACCAACTCATTCTTTTAAGGTGAAGAATGCCCTTTTTTTTTTTAAACTTGAAATGCATTCTCCTCAAACCAGATGCCACAATTTCTTATAACAGTGTGCAAGCTGATTTTGATTGTTGGCTCTTCGTGGCCTTTTTCTTTCCCTGTTACAGACTTAAATTTAGTGCATGATACATGCTAATAATGCACAAGACACATTATCAAAGTAAAGATACAGTTAAGCACCATCTACTGACAGTGATATTTAACTCTTCAGATCAAAAAAAAAACAGGAAAAATTATTCTAAGTTGAACAACTTTGCATTCTATAACTCCCAAGGAGAAACCATTGAGAACGTATTGTAAAGTGATATGTCTATAAAAGCTGATGTCTGCAAAGAAATTTGTCACCAGAATGGCCTACTTTCTTTGGATAGAAGCAACAACAAAAAATTAAACACAAAGGTATCTCAAGCAAACTGCACCCAAATTAAAAATCAACCTTGCAGAAATCCGGGCACGAGAAGGCTACTCTGAAATCACAGCATGATTTTCAAAGAAGGTTTTGGGTGACTGTTTCCCTAAGTCTTCATCGAACTGACCAATCAGTGTGAGAGCAGAGTGGGCTGGAGTCATTTGTGCAGTCTTCCGAGCTCTCCAAGCTGCTCTCCCCTCTCTAAGGCAGCGCTGGCGATCAATGAAAAACAGGGAACAAAAGGAATATAACAGGATGTCTCCTTAGCTAAGGAAAATGATTCCCTTTTTCCTCAATGAGCCAGCCGCACCCTGCCCACAACAGCTCCACATGGGAGCTCCCAGCAGACCAGACCTTTCGGCTGAAGCACATTTTACACGTGCAAATCATGTGTCCCAACTGCTGGCAAATGTGTCACCTTAAGCACATCCTGTGACAGAGGGCTCCCCGAGCCCAACCAATTGAAACTAATAAATTAAATAAATTAATAATCCCACCATTAAAAGCTGCCAAGAAAGACTGTGTTTCCCTTTCCCAAATGTCAAATCCGAGAGTATAAACAAAGCATGAAAAATACTCTCTTCAGGCTCCCCAGCCAGTAATCACGGTTTTCTCCTCAAAACCAGGTTTCTCCAAAAAGAGAAATATTCTGACTGCCCTCAAAGGAAACTCTCATCTGTATATGTCATATCAGGATAACCAGTTACAGTATTTGAAAAGAGGTTTAAACTGCCCACAGATTTGACACTGTTTATAATTGATAGCAAAACACTTGACTGTTTATAATTGATAGCAAAACACTTGCGACAGCAATGCTGTAAACTCTGCCCGAGCCAAACTCCACATTTAACACGTTAGTTCCTTGAAAATAAAAGTAATGCCTGGGGAGCCCACAGAAGTAAAGACCTAGGAAGTAATTAACAGAATTACATCAATTATTTCATAATTTTTAAAAATTATCCATTTGTCTGCTATTTAGAAAAACAAATTTAAAAACTACTATCCACAAATTCCTGAGAAACTTTTTTTTTTTTAATGAACTTACTTTTCAGACAAAACTAATGAAAATATGCAACTTGCCAGCCCTGGATCTCTCCCATTCGGACTGCATGCTATAAATCAATCTGAAACCAGGTGGAAATACGGGGGCGGACACCTTAAAAAATCAAAGGGTGCCCCCAAATGCAGCAGCCTGAACACTGAGGGCTTCTCGTGACAATGCTGAACCAGAGCAGAAGGTCAGGAGGCAGGAAATGAGCCCCATTTTCGTTACCTTCGATCGCCTGCCCCCCCTTCTGCTTCTCGCGGCCGCATTGGGGGGCTGCGGCGGCGCTGGACTCGCGGGTGGCCCCGCCGCCGGGTCGCGCCGTCTCCCGGCAGAGCTGCAGCCGATCGCGGCCGGAACCCCGGCTCCAGCCCCGGCGCCCGCCCGGGGTCGGCGGCGCGGCTCTCACCCGGGCCCGGAGCCCTGCTGGGTCCTAGTGCGCGCCGCGCGTCTGCCGGCGGCCAGGTCTGCAGCCCGCACGTACGGCAGGCGGCTCGCGAGCACCGTGGTTCCCCGGGAAAACCGAAAACCCCGTCGTCCTCTTTCAAAACCAGACACGGTAGGTGCGGATGAACTGGAGCTTAATGTCAAATCCCGGCCTAAGATGTTAAAAGAAAAACATTGGGGACAACTGAACTCATTGAAGGCGGATATTAACATCTGTAGCCCCAGTGTAAAGCGTAGGGCAGTAACTGGTTTCCGTAGGTTCGCCCGGTGCACTTGTGATATTGTACATTCACAGACGGTAAGAGAGAGTGCGGGATCAGTAATGATACGTTCCGAAGATATAACGGCGCCCCCGAGAAGAAAAAGGTTGAAAATTGTGTGTTTAAAACAATGTTTTAAACAGTTTTCCAATGATTTTTTTCCTAACACGTCCTTCTGCATTTTGCTTTCTCTTACTTTATCATATGCTATTTTAAATAACAAAGGCCCATATGGCAAAACACGTAGTCATTTGATTTTCAAAAGACCTCACCAATTGCATCAGAATATGCACTCATGTATCTCCTAAGAAATCAACGAGCAAGAATTAATGGTGGCATATGGTGTGCTTCATGGAGAAAACTGAATTACAAATTAAAACAAATGCAAAAATTCACAAATTCAGTAAACTGAAAGTAAATTATGACCCTAGATATATACACAAATCGGCTTATGTACAATTAGGGGAAATGTAAGTTCTAGATTTCTCTAACTGCAGAAAGTGTGTTACATGAAGAGATTCCCCTCATTTGCCCCCAAAAGGGCTTTCAGCGCCCTCTCAACACATTTGTTTACTACAGCCCACCTGGAAGGCAACTTTTAAACTTGCAAGTGCTCATTTAAGAGGACAATTCTATTAGCTCTTAATTCAAAATAAAAGTGCTTTAGTTTGAAAAGCCTGTTTAAAAGGCTTCAAGACTGGGAGCTTTACTTTCAGTCTTTGATATCACCAAGTTTGAAGGTCACAATTCTGTAAAACTGCTAATAACAATGGCGCTGTGGTTTGACACCAAAAGGAAAATCAAATGTGTGTTTTCTGAGTTCTATTTTTGGAGCTCAAAAAGTCCCTTTGAAAATTACTCTTGCCCTCCTCCTTCCCAATTATAGCTAAATAAATGTAATAGAAGATTTTTAGTATTAATTAAACATCAAAGTCACCTTTCCTGCTGCCTGATGTCCACGCAAAGAACCAGTTGTAGTATGTTACACTTGTCGATCCTCAAAGCCCTCGCACAGACATCTCATGTGATCTTTACCATACTTCTGTGATAAAACAGACACTATAATCCCCGATTTTCAAACGAGAAAGTGGAGGTCCCGAAGGGTACGGTGACTTGTCCAAAATCACACAGCTGGTCCTCAGAGCAGCTGGGATCCCCAACTCAGATGCCAACATCTCCAACAGACTCCTGCTTTTTCAAGTGCCCACCTGGCCTCCCAACTATTTCTCTACAAATACTATGGAAAATGAGGTATCCAAAACAAAAACTCAGTTATGTTCCTGTAGTCATCATTTCTTACCTGTTTTAGAGCAGCGATTTACCAGAATGGAAATAAGAGGCTAGTTGCAAAAGTTTGCTAAATGAGAAAGCTGGCTGGTCAGACTTCTGTCCTGTGGCTGTCCGGGGCACCCTGGCAGACTGAAAACTTGAAACTCTGGGGCTAAGCAATGTCCCTGTCACCTATACACCTTTTTATTCTTTATCAGAGACTAGAAACTGACTCCACTTGACACATGGAGGAAAGAGGTTTTCTCAAGTGGAACTTGGTTTTCTATGTGCAGTCCCAGCGCTGAAAGTCCACAAGAACCCTAGAACCTCAAAAGTTTCAGATACCTGGTGGCCTGTTCATGATATCCAGGGCATCCCTGCCGAGACCCGGTGATAATCGAGGTGTTACTTCTCAGCCCTCCTGCACCCCTGGGAAAGTCGCCAGTCAGTTCTGTTTGTAGCATTCTACTTCCTCCTCTCCTCTGCTGAAAGGAAATGTAACTTCTCTTATGATGTGGCCCAAACCAGCTAAACACCGGCCAGGTGAGTGCTGGGTGACATTTAACTGAAAAGACAGAAATATCTGATTCTTAAAAATGATTCATTCCTGGGCTTCCCTGGTGGCGCAGTGGTTGAGAGTCCACCTGCCGATGCAGGGGACACGGGTTCATGCCCCGGTCCGGGAAGATCCCACATGCCGCGGAACGGCTGGGCCCGTGAGCCATGGCCGCTGAGCCTGCGCGTCCGGAGCCTGTGCTCTGCAACGGGAGAGGCCACAACAGTGAGAGACCCGCATACTGCAAAAAAAAAAAAGATTCATTCCTTTCGTGGGCAGCTCATAAGGAAGAGTCTGGGCGTGGCAATGTCCTCAAAAGATGTGGACGACCTTCCTGGGGAACCACTTGGAAGGATTCATGCAAAACTTACGTGGTGAATTCGTGAGATTCCTTTGTTGAAAACTGGCCTAATTATAATCACACCATCCACTGTGGCCTTCAGATGTTGTACATGCTAGGCTGAAAGTCATCTTAGCAGCAATAGGAGGTGATGAGAAGCTGAAAAGAAGAGCTGGTGGTGAGCAATTCCTCAAAGCAAGAGTGCACCAGAGAGGGACTGGTCAGAAGAAACCATCATTCATTCATTCATTCATTCTGTATACCTCAAACGTTGAAAGCCTAATGTTTAATGTAAGCAAGGTGCTGTTCTAGGCTCTGGGTATAAAATATAAATAATGCATATTATACGGAGCCCTCAGACAGTCAAGCAGTTGCAGAGTGTGGTGTAAGTGCTGCAGTAAAACCATGTTACAGGCACTGTGTGTTCGAATGCCAGTGGTTCCAGTCCTGGGCCAGTTTGACTTTAGAGCCATTCTCAGCCTTGCCTCTGCTCTGTTTTGCCAGTAGCTGACTCGTGCAGGCCAAGGTTTACAGAATCCTGGTCAGTTGGCTAACAGCTGGATACGGTCCATGAGAGGCACTGGAGGGAAAGTGGAGGGCGGGAGGAAAGGAGAGGCCAGAGAATTTCTTCACCTCCCTCTTGCCTCTGACAGCATCTCTAGCCATGACTGCATCTAGCTGGGGCTTCTGCCAGGTGACCCCAGCCCTTGGCTCAGGTAACACTGTCACTTCCTGTTAACTCTCCAGCTTAGTGATATTAATGGCTTTCTGCTAAAATTAGTTGCTGGGTAACTTCACCTTCCTTTGTTTGCATCTCACATCCTCCATCACCTGTGGAGCAATCCCCTGTATTAAATTCCTTCTGTGCACATCAGCAAATCCCAGTGGAAGGGCAACTTACAAAATACCTGAGCAGCACCCCTCAAAAGTATCAAGGTCATTAAAAACCAGGAAATGCTGAGAAGCTATTACAGCAAAGAGGAGCTTTAAGGAGACATGACAATTAGATGTATTGTGGTGTGCTGGATGGGATCCTGGGACAGAAAAAGGACATCAGGTAAAAACTAAGGAGATTTAATAAAGTATGGATTTTAACTGGTAATACTGTATCAATACTGGTTCATTGATTATAACAAATGTACCATACATTAACCTGTAAGATGTTAGTAATAGGGGAAAGTAGGTGTGAGGTAGGTGGGAACTCTCCGTACTATCTTCTCAATTTTTTCTGTAAATTTAAAACTGTTACTTTTAAAAAGTGTATTTAAAAAAAATTCTTCCATGGTAAACATTTGAAGTGGTTTTGTTTCCCTACTACAGAAACCCCACTGCCTCCCTTCCCAAGCAGGGGCTAGGTCTGATCCAGCAGGTCTAGGGCTTTTTTACAGGGAACTAAAACAGGGGGTTTCATGGTCAAGACATCAGGACAACCCAGCAAGGGATCAAGTAGCTCTGGGAAGCCAGGAAAAAACCTGTATCTGAAGCCAGAATGTGGTCTGGGCAAGGATGATGAGAGGCGGGAGATGGCTGTGACTGAGGGAAGCAAGACAGCCAGCCTGGGTGCGGAGCCAGGGTCCAGGGTGATGGCTGAGAAGGGAGGCTGCTTGAAAGACTATGGGGTGTGGGAAGGGCTGGCCCCGGCCTCTCTGGGTGAACAGAGAGAAGAGGAAGAGGGGAAAAGGAAGAACAATAATAAGTCACTGAGTCATTTTACCTGCATTTTCTCATTTCTAGCCCCTTATAAGCAGGGTACTATTTTTATTCCCATTTTACAGATGAACAAACTTGCCCCAAATCGCACAGATATTTAGGGGCAGAATAACAGCTCAAATACAAGTCTGTGGGACACCAAAAGAGAATCAACAAGTCACCACGCTGGGCACCCTTGGTAGAAACCATGAAGTTGAGTCTTCGAGGACAAGTAGGGGTTAAGGTGTGAGCAAGTGTGGGGAGAAGAAGGACTTCACGGAGGGGACATCCTAGGTGTGGGCAAGGGCATGGAGGGATGAGAAAGCCAGGCAGGTCAGAGAGCTGCATGGAGAGCAATGAGGCCAAAACAAAGGTTTCAAGTGAGGAAGTGCCTGTAGGTCCCACTGGAGATGCTGACAGGGGCCAGTGACCACCCAGGTTTACACTTTATCTTGACTTGCACATGGCAAACACATTTATCTCCCTTAAGCCTTTGCTCAAATGTCCCCTTCTCAAGGTCTCTGGAGCCTCCTCATCCTGCTGTACTTTTTTCCTTCTTCCCTTGCACTTACCGCTTACTAATTTACTTATTATTCATTGTTTGTCTCCCTCCACCACCAACCCCCATACAAATAAAAGTTTCACAAGGCCAGGAATCTGTTTTATTCAGTGATAATTTCCAAGAACACAAAACAGTCTCTGGCCCACAGGAGGTGCTCAATGATTTTTTTTTAAATGAATGAATGAATGAAGTTAGTAAATAAGAAAGTATTTGTATCAGCCAGGATACTTCAGAGAAACAGAACCAATAGGATGTGAAGAGATATAGAAAGCAGTTTTTGTAAGGCATTGGCTCACATGATAACAGAGGCTAAGTCCCAAGATCTGCAGTCAGCAAGGAGAACCATTGGTGTGATCTCGGTCTGAACAATGGCAGGCTCAAGACCCAGGAAGTGCAGATGTGTCAGTTGGAGTCTGACGGCAGGAAAGAACTGATGTCCCAGTTCAAGGCAGTCAGGCAGGAGGAGGTTCTCCTTACCCAACCCTTTTGTCCTATTCAGGCCTTCAACTGATTATATGAGGCCCACCCACGTTAGGGAGGGCAATCTGCTTTATTCAGTCTGCTGAGTCAAATATTAATCTCACCCAAAACACCACCACTGATGTAACCAGATATCTGACCAAATATCTAGGTACCCCATGGCCCAGTTAAGTTGATACATAAAATTCACCATCACAGTTTTGAAAGGGACTCGATCATTCTAGAACCTGTAAGGAGAATGATTTACAAGGGAGCAAGACAAAGGCAGGGAGACTCATAAGGAGGATATTATTATACTAGTTCAGGCAAGAATTGATGCAGACCTGCAGGAAGCCATCATTGGTAGCTCCAGATGACCCTTCTGTGACCCATGGGTGATATGTGATGTTACATACCAAAGGTATCACATAGACACAATGCCAGGAGGAATCAGTCAGAAGTGCAATGTCCAGAAAAGAACAAACTGGAAGACTATGATGGGTCCTGGTCATTGAGAAGTCCCCTTGCGGCAGGCTGGGGACAAGAGCACCTTCTGGCCTCTTTAACGGCTCAGCTGGAGTCGACGTAAGTGGGGGTGGCTACTTGGCTCTCCTTTTGGGGATTTTCCACTCCACTAGATGGTCCTGGTGTTGAATGGGAGCAGGCATCTTATAGTGTGGCCATCATTCTCTGACTGTAGGATTAGCCCCACACTGGGCCCTTGCCCCCATGCCAGGCTGATCAGAGTCTTCTGGAATTTTCTAACTGAAGTCAGGGGAAGTGGGCTTCCTTCTGCTCTGGTTTCCAAGTTGTAGGGTGCTGCCTGCAGCCACACCCTCAGTTTGTGGGCTCAGGAGATGGGTCACAACCCAACTATTAACCCAAGCAGGACATAAAAACATGATGAAAGCGTAAAATAAACTTTGGATTCTCCAAACAGACCTTTTCCCCCCTATCGTCATAAACGGTTTAGAAGAGGCTGTATACATAGCCACCGTTTAGATACACGCAGAGATGCACAGAAATCCTCACTCAATTGGAAATTATGTCATAACATTAACTTTCTAGATACAGGTGATATCAGGTGATATTGAAAGGCAGATTTTCCACTTCCTTCTTTGGATGCTTTAAATTGCAATAAAATGCCACCTGCCTTTGCCCTGTGAGGTCACAAACCTTAACATCCTCCATGAAACCAATGGTGTCACCCTTCTACTAACACACTTAAGAGACGGTGCACTAGCACGTGACTCAGACTTCATTATCTTTACCCACCACTTTCTAAGGATTTAATGCCTCCCACAGGTGACAGCACTAAATCACTACTGTGAAGCCATGCTTGTCGAAAGGAACGAACAAACCTCACTTCGCTTCATTCATGTCTTTGATATTTATCACATTTCCTCCTTTATATCGACCAAATCCGGTAATTTGCAGGTGGTCCTGCGTTGGCAGTAGTGATGAGCGGGTGGCATCCCCTTCTCTGTAGGACCAGTTACAGAATTGGCTGCAATTCGTGTCCTCAGACTCGTTTCCCTCAGCTCTGGCTCAGCCCTCGTGGAGTGATTTATCCCGGGGTCTGACTCCTGAGCAGAGCTTGGGGCAGAGCGCTGCCAGAAACAGGCCGGCCTGGCTCCAGGCCAACCAGCCGGCTTCTGAGCTGAGACTCTCCGTGTCTCCCCAGACCCGCTTTGTCTCCCTGGGCCTCGCTCTTTCAGCTGTCTTGCCTCAGGTAATCATCCACACTCTGCAGTTCCCGGGCTCTTTATATCCCCTCATTTCAGATCACTTTACACATGTTAAGTAAGCCTTGAAACACCCAGGAAAGAAAAACAAAAGGCTCCCCCCAGCAGGAGGGCAGCCCCCACTCACCCCGAGGAGGAAGGACCCTGTTCCTTAGAGCAGACAGGGTTGGGGCAAAGAGGGTTGCACCAACTCCACACATCACAGAAAACCCCATTCACTTTACAGTCACATGTCAGCATCACAGAACAACCTCCCACCTCGGGGTCACCCGCCACAGTTGATCCAGATGACCTTGGGAAGGTGGGTCCCAGGCAAGACTCTGATTGAGAGGCAGTATCTGTATCACGCCTGTGATGAATGCCCTTCAGTCTGTACTGTAGTGGTGACGGTCACGGTCATGGGCTTTGGAATCAGAGAGGCCTTATTCCACACCACGGCCCTGCCACTTCCCACCTGAGCTGTCTCGCACACGTGGCTTGGAATCCTAAGTCCCACTGTCCTAGTTGTAAAGAGGATATGACAGTATCCAGCAAACCTCCTCCTTGGTTTCTGAGGAGGATGAAATCAGATCATGCGTGCAAAATATTGGGGGCCAAAATTAAAAACATTTATTTTTGGCACATAAAATGGTTTGTTTTGAAACCATCTCTCTATCTAATCCCAGTCCATCTGAATTAATGTAGTTCTCTAGCTGTGTTGGAACCTTTAACCTTTATCTCAAATTAGCACTGAAGTGTCTCATTGACAAGAGATGGTGCAGAAATCCAAATGATGTCTGTAGTTTAGTTGAGAGCTTATACCATATTCAGTGTCTTAGTTTTGATAAATGTATCCTGGTTATTTACAATATTGATATCCAGGAAGCTGGGTGAATGGTATACCGGAACTCTTTCTTTCTTTGCAACAAATGCTCATCTGACAACAACGATAACATTATTAAAATGCATCAAAATCAGTAACACTCACACATAGGTCTAATACTTCACCTATACTTTTAGTATACTATAGTAAAATATCTCCTTAGGGTTCAAAAAAATGCCAAGTTTTTTTGTTACCAAAAGGAGAGGCAATTTAATGTTATCTCTAGCTGTTATCACCACCAAGAAAAATTCCTTGAGTTTCCAGTGTCTGCAAGGCACCATACTGTACGTGAAAACTGCAAACATTACTGTCAGGAAAAAAAGGCTGCCTGCGTGGAAATCATTTGAAGGTAGCCGTTCAGATGGAAGATATTTGATAAGTTTACTATTTAAGTCCCCAGTGCTTCCCTTATTTCACAGAAAATGGATGACTTACCAGTCAACCAGCTCCGCGCTTTCCCTTCCAGTGGGCAGTGACTACCAAGAACCATCTTGTCAAATAACGCCGTAGATTATACTGCTTGCCACCCTGAGTACAGTTTTTGAGATGTTCATCTTAAAATGCTGAGATCTTTTCTCTCTCTCACTTAAAGGAGACCAGAGGTTTTACATACTTTTATTTCCTTATTTCTTGTACCATGCACATTGTGAGATACTCATGGGGGTCAGAAGGAGGTTTGCCAAAGGCAGAGGGTGAGTTTTGTTAATGGCTTTGACGTAGATCCCATCAAAGAATGTGAATATCCTGTGGCCACATTCCAACAGGTTCAGGAAAAGAGCCACTGCTTTAAAATGTGAAGATATATATGCTGTCAGGTTGCCCAGCTCTCTAGGCTATTAGGAATCTGTGAAGTGTGACTCTCTCCTGAACGTATGTTGGCAAAGCATCTCATAATTGAAAGTGCTGTTGGCACCTACTATGTGCAGGCATTGGGCTGGGTCTGGATCCATAGAGTAGATGAAGACATGGTCCCAGTTCTCAAGTGCAAGAACGACATTTGTCACTGTTTTTAGTTGCCCAGGATGTGACCTCCTTCCTGTGCTTGGGGGAATCCCCAACCTCGGGAGTCAAAGCTAAAGACCGGAAAGTCCCCTGGAAGTGCCAGAGACAGACTTCCCAGCCTTTCTTGCAGTTGGGGGGGGAGGGGCATGACCTAGGCTCCCCCTGCAACTGGCGATACCAAGGAGTGGGATGGTGCAGAATTCTGCAGCCATAGGGGTGGTGGCAGCCTCCAGGGCACAGCACAGCATCTTTGGGGTCCGTAGCAGGGTCACCGCCAGACCAGTTTGCAGCAAAACTGTAGGCTTTGAACCAGGCTGCATCACCTCATTGCTGATCCCACCTCCAGCCCACCTGAGGATTTCTGTGGGCCACCTCTCATGCTGAGCATAAATGCCCTTTCTGCTTAGACCATCCAGACTCAGCCTCTGTTGACTGACACAAGGACACTGCCCCCAGTCTCCCTAGTGGATACCAGTTGAGCCAACCAGCCATTATTTTTCAAGCCGCAGCATTGGGTTTGCACTGATCCCTCACTCTGTCACCAGACTCCTTATAATAACACACACTTAGGTACGGGGCTATTTGTGGTCATGGAATAAGCCAGTTGCTCCCATGGGGGATTTAACTAGTTACCTTGGCTGCTGGTGCTAAGCGAATCAACCAGAAATGTAAGCAAATTTAATCTCAGATACATTTCTGCATGGATAAAATGAGACATGTATTGTACACATATTTCTGGTACTGTAGACAGGGTAGTCTCTTTTTTTTTTTTTAATGACACTAAAGAATGTAAGACACTAGAGTTCTGGGCAAAAACAAAACAAAACAAAATAAACCTTCATAGTGACAGAGAAAACATCATTTTTGTTGTTTTAAATAGAGAAGAAACAGTTTCAATATTCCGTTCATCTTCCTTATTCAGCCTCTGTTTGTCTTGTAGAAATCGCATTGTGGTGCATACTTGTAATTCATCCACTGACTCTTCTTGATGACGTTGAACTTGGCAATAAGAAACTTTCAGTGTGAGATTGGATCATTTTGTCTCAAAGAGCAAAGAATTGATTCCTTAAGAGATTGAGAAAATATGAACTTCCACTGATGAAAACCAGGAATGCAAGTCTTTCACATTACTCTCCCAACAAGTTAAACGTGGAAGTGGGCTCATTTCTTAACAAAACGAGAAGGCAGAGAGATCATTAAGCTTCCCACTTACACTTACTTTGAGCAACTAAGCCCCGATCCCTCTCACTAATGCACTAACGAGTCCCCCACGGCTCACTCTACCCCCTGTGCCGTGTGACGCTGCTGCTTCATTTTCTGGGAACTCTTGCTTTCCTGGAGCTCTACTTGCTTCTGGTTTTCCTCCTACCTTTCTCGCCAGTCCTTCCCAGTTTCTCTCCCTGGCTTCTCCTCTGCCTGCTTCCTGATGCTGGTATTCTATCGTGGGCTTTTTTCTCTTTTCCTTCCACTTGCGCTCTCTCTAGGTGATCACATCCACGTCTTTGCCTCAGAATGATCACCAATAATCCATAACCAGCACCCAGCTCCCTCCGGAATCTCTGTCTCCAATAAGCTCCTGGACCACTCGACCCTGTATATTTTGCTGTCACCTCGAATTCAACATCCGGTTTGTCCCAATCTGAATTATTTATCCACCTGCTCTAAACCTCTTCTTTCTGTATTCCCATATTCAGCATCCAGAAACCACAACATTATCCTTAACACCCTCTTCCCGCCTGCTCTACATTCATTCACCGAATTCTATAGATTCTGCCTGAGAAATTCTTCTTACACTTGGCCCCTCCACTCCGTCCCCACGGCCTCTGCCTCGGTTCAGCCCCTTCATCTCTTGACCACTGCTACTGCCCCCAGCGTACCCGGCATGGCTTCCCAGTTATCCTCGCACCAGATGAGATGTGCTGCTTGGGCAGCCAAGGGAGAAAAGCCCATCAGACCTGGGAATCCAAGCAGATGGGAGCGAGAAAAAGAACGAAGGTTTCTCGGGGGGTTAGGACCCTGGAGGATTCTGAGGCTTGAATGGAAGAGACAGTTATGAAACCTCAGCAAGTCCTGCCTCTACCAGTGACCAAGCTAATCCCTAGAGCCACTCTCAGGGTCTGTACATGGCTGCTTGCCTCCACCCACTTCCTACTTCCAGGGAAGCTGCCCATGGCCATATAATTAGTTATCCTAAAAGACCACTTTGGTTCCATCACTTTCTGACCCCCGATCTTTGGTGACTCCCCATCAGCCATAGAATACACAACATAGAGTTTACGTCCTCCTCTCAGCACTCCAGAACCCCTATAACTCTCTCATGGCTCTGTTCCCCTGTGTATCTTCGCTTTCTGAAAGTAACCTTTCTCCTCTGAACTACTGACCGTGATTTTTCAATTGCCGAAATTTTGTCTATGTGTCTTCTCTTCCTAGAACCCTGTCATATAATTCCTCAAACTTGTTTGTTTCGATCACACATGATTATTCATTTGCTCAACCAATATTTATTGAGAGCCAACTATGGGCCAACTGGATTCCAGTGAAGAAGGCAAACCTCTGTCCTTGAGGAGTTTCTCATCCACTGGAAAGACAGACAGGCAAGGGAAAGGAAGCTACATTACAATGTGATCAATTCTGCAATGGTGCTACCAGACGATGACCTGGAGCATCCTTCTGGGAATCTCTCACGTCTCATCATCACGGAGACAATCGGGTCACCTTATGGAGGAAATACTGTCTCTCTTTTGAACTCCAAGGGTGTGATTCTCAACTTTGTGGTACAAAGATTCATGTGGAGTGCTGTTTAATCACACAGTTTCCAAGGGTCCATTTCCAGAGATTCTGTTTCAGTAGGTCTGGGCTTGGGACTAAAAATAAGCATTTTTAGTAAACCCCTCAGTGAACTTAATAGATGAGCCCACAGTTCACACTTGGAAAAACATCGCTAAGGGGTTTACTGTTTTCAGAACTCATGAAACGTACGGGATACTGCCCTGTGACCCACGTGCCCACGTATATGGCTTCTATAGCTTGCTAAATAATAGCTCTTTAAAAGTAGGGTCCTTTTCTTTGTTTAACATATTTATATTTTACAGGGCAAAAGAAATTGCATACCTTTTGTACCTTCATAAGTCCTTAATAATTTTAGTTAAGTCCTTTATTTTGTTTGAATTTTTATAATAACTACATATTGCTTTTAAAAATTAAAATAAAAAAAAATTAAATTAAAATAAAATAAAAAATAAATAAAATAAAAAATTAAAATAAAAAAATAAAATAAAATAAAAAAATAAATTAAAATAAAAAAAAATTAAAATAAAAAAATTAAAATAAAAAAAATAAAATAAAAATTAAAATAAAAAAAAAGATTAAAATAAAAAAAAAGAGGATGTATTGCTGCTGAAGGGTGAGTTATTAGTGACAAGATGGGGTGGGCAGGGGGCTTGCTGCCATATCCCTGAGGCCCAAGCCCCTCACATGGGGGCAACAAAGCCAGGGTACCCGCTGCACATGTCAATCAGGGCAGCTAACGCTGCACTAACATGGGGTTAAGTAAATGTTTCAGAAAGATGCCATTGGGCCTTGGAGGAGGGTGTTCTTCAAAGCTAAATCTGATCTCCTGCAGCACAACTGTGGCAAACCATTCTTTCAAACAAGTTTTTCAGTGGCCTTTCATGAAAATGTGGAAGGAGGCCCAAGATTCCCTGGCCCAGCTGGAGGAAGTCAGCCTTCCTTTGCTTGCAGCCTCCAGAAGGCACTGCACCTGACCATCCCTGCCTGGAACAGCTACGGGACCGCCGGACACCCTGGGGTTGGTGTACCGAGATGCTGGTCCCAACCAGTGGGTCTGACTCCGCCCTCTCTCTGCTCCAGCTGGATCCTTTCCTAGATGTGAACATGACTGTCCGCGATGCCACACGTGCTGGGCCCCTGGTTGTGGCAGCCTCCATGGTTGTGTTTCTTGGGGTGCAGTCCCTGGACCACCCACATCAGAGTCATCCCAGGTAGTGAACCTGAGCCAGAGCAGGGCCTGGGAATTATCAGAAGAGAAACAAAAGAGGAAGATTAAGCTGGGATTAATATTCTCTTTACTGTTTTTTCCTACAATTCTCTTTCCGTTCTCAGGAGAGGCTCATTTACTATTCCCTGAGAGCCTCCACTTGCCCCAGCTTCCAGCTCTCCTCTCCCCACAGCTGAAACCATTAACCCACCTATGCAGTATTAGCCCTACTCCAGTCTTGAGATTCTAGAAAGTTCAAGAATCTAGAACAAGTCCAGATCTTGGGCAGGGGAGTTTTAACAATCTACTCTTTAACGAGGCATATATTCTACCTCAGAACCCAGTGAGATGTGTCTTGGGCTCTAACAGGACAAGGAAGGTTGGGAGCTATCAAGACCCAGAGCAAGACTTAAAACTGGACCTAGAACTGGACCAAGATGGAGCCAGCCCAGTCACAGGTGCTGGTATCGCACCCACTGCAGCAGGTGCCCTACTCTGCAGTAGGGACAATTGCAGGGCAGACTCACATGCTCAGGTATGTCCCAGCAAAGCAATAGGGACCCAGAGGTACGGTCAATAGCCAGAATTAACATAGCCCACTGGTGAACAAAGGGTCCCTAGCTTTTAGGCTGAGTTTGACGAGCTTCTCTTAGAGGACCTGTGCTACTAGGTGATTTAGCAGAACAGGGAAGCAACACAAGAATCTAGTTACCAATTCGGGGTGGGGTATGGCAAAGAACGTACCATGGCTTTGGAGCAAAGCTAGCTTTGCTAGTTGAACAAAACGAAAAGGAAGAGGGACATATGCAGAGGGCTGAGGTCTGGAGATGGGCTTCAGAAATCATCTCTATGTTCCCCTTTATAGGATTCAGAGGAGTCAACAATACCCCATCACAGGGCTGAGGTAGAAGGCAAAGAGGGTAAACAAGGCAGTCCTGGACAATGTCCTGGGTCCAAAAGCCAACCACTGCCTCAAATATATAACATTTCTTTACTACAACACCAGCATCCTTCCTATCCTCACATGCCCTGGTTCATGCTCTCTGAAAATCGGGATTGATCATCATGTGTGCCTCTTCAGAACATCTGCTAAGCAAAATGGGATTAAAAACAAAGTTAGGGGCTTCCCTGATGGCGCAGTGGTTGAGAGTCCACCTGCCGATGCAGGGGACACGGGTTCGTGCCCCGGTCCGGGAAGATCCCACATGCCGTGGAGCGGCTGGGCCCATGAGCCGTGGCTGCTGAGCCTGTGCGTCCGGAGCCTGTGCTCCGCAACGGGAGAGGCCACAACAGTGAGAGGCCCGCGTACCGCAAAAAAAAAAAAAACAAAGTTTGGGCAATGTTTCCTTTTCATAAGCATTTAGTAGAAGTGAGAACCTTTAGAAGCACTGATTTAGTCCAACCCACTGATGTAATCTAAGGCTCTATATAATCCATTATTTTAATTTCTAGAACAAAATTCCAACGGCAATTCTACTGGTGTTGCCACAGAAAATTAAAAAATGGAAAGCTCATCACGTCTTGGTAGTTATAAGGGTAAAATCTCATGATGCGCTTTATACTTTTTTATTGGCAGGTGGTTTTATAGGCGAGACCATGTGGTGGGGTTTGCCTTTACCAATGGCAAAATAGGAACATCAATTTATTTGGGTGGAAGTGTTCTAACATTGCTCTAAAAATCATGGATGTACGTCTCCAGATAATCCCGGTCTCAACTCTCCTTGGTGGCTTACCCTTACTATCGTCACACAGCTCATGGATTTAGGAAGATGTGCCTCCCTACCTTCCCACTTCCCAATTCAGCTCACCCTACTTTATATAAGCTCCTTATTCTCCCCACCCCTCCCCTTCTCAATGGCAAGACAGGGGTCTGGTCATTCCTTCTCCTACTGTATCTTTGAGATTATGTCAACGTGGTTTTTATTTCACATTTCCTTTAAGATGTTTGTTTGTGCTAAAGAACCCATACAGAGATTTTTTTTTTTTCCTCCCAGGGGATTAGCATTTTAGTAAGAGCTGAATAATAAAAGTGGATTGTAAAAGCCTGTCAGAAATGTAGTGGTGCGTGTCTTACTTCTCATAATTGCCTCGGAATGATTAGGATTGAACTTTGTTGTTGCTGTGTTCTTGTTCCAAAGTGAAAACAGGCACTTTTTCTCTGCCAGGTCTCCAGAATGGATGTCAAGGGGGAACTGACCTGTGATGCCTTATAAAAACGTAAATTCTAATTTTCTAGATAAAAATGATGTGGAGCAACTTAAGATGGGGCATTAAGGTGTGGACCACTAGGACTGCTTTGAATGGTTCTTAACCTTTTGTGGATGTCACTCACACTCCTTCGAGAATTTGAAGCAATTGCATACGTACACAAAGATATATAAAATACGGCAACAATTTCAAGGGAATTGTGGACTTCATGTCCCTCAGATGAAAAAGATCCTTGTGGGGTCATCACTCCCCCTTCTTCTGGTTCAATCTTAATCCAGAAGTTAGAATAAATGGATGAAACTTAGAGTCCAATTAAGTTGCAAATCTACCATGATGCTTACCATTGTGCTGGGTACAAAGAACCCAGAAGAATGTAAAACCTCATCCTTGCCCCAGAGTCTCAAGACGTTGAGATGACTATACAAACTTACATGATGTACCTTTCAACAAGACCGTGTAGAGTTCAGTGCTAATTTGTGTGGTAGAGAGTCAATGGCTTAATCAAAGAAGATTTCATAGAGGAAGAAGGATTTCAGTTGCACTTGACAGGATCTGTAGGGCTTAGATAAATGAAAGGGAAATGTGAATGTTTTCCGTGGAGACAATATGGTTCAAGAGAGAGAATGTGAGCTTTGACATCTGATACATCTGGGTTTGAATCACCACTCTGTTGATTACAGGCTCTGTAACCATGCTAAATTTAATTAATATCTCTGGATTTACATTTCTACATTTGTAAAATGGGCATTTTTGTAGAATGGATGGGAATCATAAATGAGATAATTTTTTAAAAGCATATGCAATTCTGGCTGATTTTAATGAATTTTTTTTCCTCCGTCTTTGGTTTTCAGTTTTCAGCAGTTTACTATGATGTCCCCAAGTGTGATTTCTTTGTATTTAGCCAACTTGGGGTTCAATGACCTTCTTGAATCTGGAGGTTGATGGTTTGCATCAGTTTGGGCAAATCTTTGGCCAATACCCTTCAAATATTTTTTCTGTCCTATTCCCTTCTTCTCCAAGTCTCTGATTACCTACGTGCTAGACCTTTTCACTGTATCTCATATATCTTTTACCCTCTTTTCTGTTGTTGGTTTTTTTTCTCATTCATTTGTCTGTGCTTCAGTTGAACATTTCCTATTAACTTGTCTTTCAGTCACTAAGTTTTGTTCTTTTGTACCTAATCAACCATTAAACCCATTTAATGGGCTCTTAACATCAGATAGCAGGCTTTTCAACTCTAAAATTTTTATTTTATTCTTTTTAAATAGATTCCTCTCTAGTAAAATTTTCTTTTATTTTCCTGAATGTAGTAATCATAGTTATTTTAAAGCTCTTATCTGCTATTTCCAATGCCTGGGTTACCTATAGGCATATTTCTATTGCTTATTTTTTCTCTTGGTTTTCAGTCTTATGGTACCTCATATGGGCCTTGTATCAGCGGTATCACTTTTTGTGACCACCTCTATTAGATAAATCCTTAAGAGATCTCCAGATATTTATAATATGTGTGTAAGGCAGAAGCTTCTTTCCCAAATCACAAAGACATCTACTTGTGAGCAAATATCTAAGGGGACAAACGTCACTATCTGGTTAACAACATCTAGGTTTCTTAGGGTTCTGAGGGATTTCCTTCATTCAACAAGTATTTGAGATCCTGTTATGTGCCAGCACTATTCTTGTGCTAAGGCTATTTTGGTGGTCAAGATAAGGACTCTGTACTTATGAAACTTGCATTTCGTGGGGGAAAGACAGCAAAAAATAAACAACTAAACAGCAAGAAAACTCTCAGAAAGTCATGAGTATTCTGCTGATAATTAAAATAGAGTGACCTGATAAACAGTAACTTAGGGAGACACTTTACGTTGGATGGTTAGGGAAGGATTTTGGGGGAAGAAGGTGACTCTCAAGGTGATAACTGAATGACAAGAAGGAATCAGCCATGCGAGTATGAAAAAGGATTTGAGGCAGAAGGGGGATCTAGCACAAGGTCTTTAAGAGAGGTATGAGGTTGACACATGTGATGGTTAAATTTATGTGTCAACTTAACTGGGTCGTGGTATATTTAGTTGCTCAGATATTTGTTTCAACATGATTTCTGGGTGTGTCTGTGAAGGTGCTTTCAGGTGAGGTTAGCATTTGAATCCATAGGCTGAGTAAACAAGATTGTCCTCCCCAATGTGGGTGGGCATCACCCAATCCATTGAGGGCCTGAATAGAACAAAAAGGTGGAGGAAGGGAGAATTCACTCTCTCTGCTTGACTGCTTGAGCTGGACCATTGGTCTTCTCTTGCCCTAGGACTGGGATTTATCATTAGCACCCTGGGCTCTTAGGCCTTCAGACTTGGACTCATATCATCAGCTCTCCTGGTGCTCAGGTCTTCAGATTCAGACTACGACCCACATCAAGGTCTCCTGAGTTTCCAGTTTGCAGATGGTAGATGTTGGGACTTCTCAGCCTCCATAGTCATGTGAGCCAGTCCCTTATAATAAATCTCTTTATGTATGTAAATATAAAGATGCTATTGATTCTCTCTGGAGAATGCTGACTAATGTTCAAGGAAAAGAAAGGTCAGAGTGACCCGAGTATAAATGGGGGAAGTTGAAAGTGAAAGAAACGAGGCAGTGGACAGAGACTGTCCAGATCCTTTAGAGCTTTATAAGTCAGAGTAAGGAGTTCAGATTTATCCTAAACGTGGTAAGAAGCTACTGAAAAGCTTTAAGTAGGAGAGGAACAGGGTCAGATTTATATATATATATTTGTTTTTGGGGGGTGGATACGCGGGCCTCTCACTGTTGTGGCCTCTCCCGTTGCGGAGCACAGGCTCCGGACGCACAGGCTCAGCGGCCATGGCCCACGGGCCCAGCCGCTCCGAGGCATGTGGGATCTTCCTGGACCAGGGCACGAACCCGCGTCCCCTGCATCGGCAGGCGGACTCTCAACCACAGCGCCACCGGGGAAGCCCTGTTATATTTTTAAAAGCTCACTTTAGCTTTTGTGTGGAAAGAAGCAGTTTGCAGAGAGGCAAGATTGAAATGGAGAAACAAGTTGGGTTGTGATTGCAGTGGTCCAGGAGAGGGATGGTGAGGACTTGGATGAGGATGATGCGAGTGGAGATGAACAGGAATGGAAAGACTCAGGATTGCTTTTGAAGGTAGAGTCCACAGAGCTTGCCAACAGCTCTATATGAGTGAGAGAGGAGAGATAGTTAGAGAAGAATCCTAGATTTCTGGCATAAGCAACTAGGTGGACAGTAAAGCCATCCCACTGATTTGGGAAGACTAAGGGAAAGCTCATTTGGAGGTCAGTGGGGTGGATTGGGAATTCTGCTTTGGCCACGTTAAATTAGAGATGCCCACTCACCATCCAAATGGACATAGCAAACTAATACTTTGGTACATGCCTCTAGCTTTTCAGAGAGAAGTTCAGCACAGATAAAGAGTGGGAAATCATTCACATGTAGATGCTATTTGAATCAGCCTTGGGACTACATAAGACATCTATATTTCTTGGCCAAGTATATAGAAACATGACATCTCGGACTGGAGGAGACATTAAAGATCCTCTAGTCCAATCCTATTCTTTTATAAACAAGAATAATGAGGCCTTGTGAGGCGAAGTGCTTTTTTCATAGTCATACAGTCCATCAGAGTCTAGGATTTCCTTACTTGGTTCAGTGCAGTTTTATTTACCTTCTGCTTCTAAAATAGTGCAACTTAACTCCAAAGTTATAGCAAATATTTGTTGAATGAGATAATTACACTCTGTGCAATATTGGATTTTAAATGACAAAAAAAAGTTTAAAGGGAAAAGAAACCACAAATAGATTGCTTTAAAATATTTCACTATCAATTTGAATTCAAATAAAGAAGCAGCTTGGTTGGCAGACTGGTTGGCTCAGTGAAAAATGAATTAGCAGAAACATTTTTATCCAGAATTTATTGTAGCTGAGGCAACCTTTTTGAGAGAAGACTTTAAATTAAAAGGCCAATCGTTTCTTCATCATATAGAAGAAAAAAACTTGCAATGTAAAATCCCATTACCTGAGTTGTTAAACTGGGTAGTAAAATTCTTTAGACCACTGGCTGTTACACACACACACACACACACACACACATTTACAATTTCCTTAGATAAACAGCAAGTGTGTGTCCTCCTGCTACAGCAAAGTGGTACAGAAGGAAGCTGTGAGATTGAAAAGAACAACCGTGGACATTTTGTGTTGGCTCACTTAGAATAAAGTGAAAGAGGCAAAAAGTTGAAACTGATGTTAACTGCCTTCCAATTTAGCAGCAAAAAGCTAACCTAGGCACTGCAGATAAAAGAACGTGGCAATAAATGATCAATAATTCCTTGTACAAATGTACTTCTGACTTGTTTATGAAACTCTCAATAACTATAGAAGATATTCCAAATAGAATGTTCCAGATGTTGTTCTGCCTGAGAGACTTTTCTTTTTTTTTTTGAATTTTATTGTATTTTTTATACAGCAGTTTCTTATTAGTTATCTATTTTATTCATATTAGTGTATACATGTCAATCCCAATCTCCCAGTTCATCCCCCCAACCCCCCAGTTTCCCCCGTTGGTGTCCATACGTTTGGTCTCTACATCTGTGTCTCTATTTCTGCCTTGCAAACTGGTTCATCTGTACCATTTTTCTAGAGTCCACCTACATGCGCTAATATACAATATTTGTTTATCTCTTTCTTACTTAGTTCACTCTGTATGACAGTCTCTAGGTCCATCCACATCTGAGAGACTTTTCTGAGAAGAAAGCAACATCTGTGCCTTTCCCCTGTGTCTGTATCCAGCAAACTTCCTGCTACCAACACAAGAGAAACATAAGCATCATTGAATCTCTTTGAGCTTCAATTTCCTGGTCAGTAAAATGAAGCAGGTGATTGCTTGAGAATTCCCATGGGCTTTGAAATCATACTTCCAACACTTGCCAAGGCCAAAATCATAAAAAGAAAAAAATAAATTCTAAGGTCATGTGAGACTAACTTTTTTTCTATGCTGGAGCACAGCTGTGACCAGCCACTCGGTAAGTCACCTACCTTTGACCCCCTTTCCTTATGCCCCCAGTTAAAATACCTTTTCTTTGATATTTTATTGAGTCTTTAAAGTAGTAAACACCATTTTATAAATAAAGTCATAGTAACTTCTCTAGTAACTACAACATATAAATCCAACTTTCAAACATGATCTCAGATGAAATCTTCAATGCAAATATGAACGATGGATTCCTTTCAATGCCTGAAGATATGGTAGAAGACTAGCCTAGTGTGAAGACGTGCTCTAACGTTAGGTTGGTAAACAAGAGACCACTTGTCAAAACCAGGGGGTGTCCCCTTTCAGTAAGGAGGACTTTCTCTCTTGTGGATCCCATCTGTGAGGTCTTTGCAGGGGCTGATGCCACACCAATGACCGACAGCTGAGTGCAAGAGGAGTCGTCTGCTTACTGATTGCCCACGCAAGATCAAGGCCTCTCTTCCCATATCTTGCTTCGTTCAGTTAATTCTCTATGTTTGGGGGAAATAAAACTCGACATTAACCCCGATTGCCTCTGTCACCACTAAATGTTGACCCAATTTAATGTCAACTCAAATTTGACGTGTGCCAAGTTTCATAGTGGGGAGCTTCCAAATTTTCCAGGATTTTGGTGGTGGTAGAACAGGAAACATTCCTGATCGTCGTCTTCTTCGGTTTTTTTTTTTTTTTGCGGTATGCGGGCCTCTCCCGTTGCAGAGCACAGGCTCCGGACGCACAGGCTCAGCGGCCATGGCTCACGGGCGCAGCCGCTCGGCGGCATGTGGGATCTTCCCGGACCGGGGCACGAACCCGTGTCCCCTGCATCGGCAGGCGGACTCTCAACCACTACGCCACCAGGGAAGCCCCCTTCTTCTTCTTTTTTTTAACAACCAGTTACTTTCACTACTGTATCCCCAGCAATTAGTGCAGTGCCTGGTATGTAGTAGGCACACTATATTTGCTGAAGGCTGAGTGAATGAATGAATGAATAAATAGACATCCTTATAGTCTGGGGAAGAACTTTACGTGATGTGAAGGCGGAGAGCAGGACTGCATTTACAGTTCACTTTAAAATTTCCCAAACTGGCTCCATATCGTATGTTATCAGGGAAATGCAAGTTAAAACAATGAGATATCACTCTACACCTAGTAAAACAGCAAAATTGGAACTGACAACACCAAGTGCTGGTGAGGATGTGGAACAAAAGGAATTCTCCTTCACTGCTGGTGGGAATGCAAAGTGGTACAGCCACTTTGGAAGACAGTCTGGCTCCTATCATATGATCCAACAGTTGCGCTCCTTGGTATTTATCCAAAGGAGTAGAAACCTATATCCACACAGAAACCTGTCATAGATGTTTATAAACAGCTGTATTCATAGTTGCCAAAACCTAGAAGTAACCAAGATATCCTTCAGTAGGTGAATGGATAAAGAAACTGGTGCATTGAGTCGATGCGATGATATTCAGCACTAAAAAGAAATGAGCTATTGATCCATGAAAAGACATGGAGGAACCTTAAATGCATATGACTAAGTGAAAGAAGTCAGTCTGAAAAGGCTACAGACTATATGACATTCTGGAAAAGGCAAAACTATGGAGACAGTCAAAAGATCAGTGGTTGCCAGGGACTGAGGCACAGCACAGAGGATTTTTAGGGCAGGGAAGCTACTCTCTATGATACCATAATGATGGACACACGTCCTTGTATATTTGTCCAAACCAACAAGTAGAGTGAATCCTAATGGGAAGTATGGACTTTGGATGGCAACAGTGTGTCAACGTAGGTTCATCAGTTGTAACAAATGTCCCACTCTGATGGGGGATGTGGATAACAGGGGAGACTGTGCATGCGGTGGGGGGGGGCCAGGGCCATATGGCATATCTCTGTTCCTTCCCCTCAGTTTTGCTGTGAAACTTAAACTGCTCTAAAAAAAGAGTCTATTTTGAAAAAAACATTCTAATAATATTCAGAAAAGGGGAATGAGGTGAAATGTTTCCTACACTCCCTCTTCCAACTTCAACTCTGAGCCCAGTGCAAGCATCCAGTTTCCCCACTCCATGTACAGACCTCAGTTAAACTGCAGGAAGCAGAAAGATCTGTTTTACTCTACAGCCTGTCCTCTTTCCATTTCACCATATCATCTCATCATCCAAAAGTCTCCTAAAGTATGTTGTATACCTACCTCATCTTAAATGAAAAATACTGAATATGAAATCGATGACTTAAAGATGTAGTTAGGGGGCTTCCCTGGTGGCGCAGTGGTTAAGAATCCGCCTGCCAATTCAGGGGACACGGGTTCAAGCCCTGATCCGGGAAGATCCCACATGCCACGGAGCAGCTAAGCCCTTGTGCCACAACTACTGAGCCTGTGCTCTGGAGACCGCGAGCCACAGCTACTGAGCCCATGATCCTCAACTACTGAAGCCCATGTGCCCTAGGGCCTGTGATCCGCAACAAGAGAGGCCACTGCAGTGAGAAGCCGGTGCACCGCAACGAAGAGTAGCCCCCTGCTCGATGCAACTAGAGTAAGCCCGCGTGCAGCAATGAAGAGCCAATGCAGCCAAAAATAAAAATAAATAAAAAAAGATGTAGTTAGGAACATAATTTCTAGGGTAATGGAGATTGCTGCAGAATGTAGAGCTATTTGACAAGACACAAACTGGTTCCTCATTGCTGTAATTTTTTTTAATGAATTTTTATTGGAGTATAGTTGATTTATAATGTTGTGTTAGTTCCTGCCACTAACTATACACAGCATACATACAGCAAAGTGAATCAGTTATACATATACATATATCCACTCTTTTTTAGATTCTATTCCCATATACGTCATTACAGAGTATTGAATAGAGTTCCCTGTGCTCTACAGTAGGTTCTTATTAGTTATTTATTTTATATATAGTAGTGTGTATATGCCAATCTTTTTTTTTTGTGGTACATGGGCCTCTCACTGTTGTGGCCTCTCCCGTTGCAGAGCCACAGGCTCCGGACGCGCAGGCTCAGCGGCCATGGCTCACGGGCCCAGCCGCTCGGCGGCATGTGGGATCTTCCCGGACCGGGACACGAACCCGCGTCCCCTGCATCGGCAGGCCGACTCTAAACCACTGCGCCACCAGGAAAGCCCTATATGCCAGTCTTAATCTCTTAATTTATCCCTCTCCCGTGCTGTAATTTTTGAATTACTGAGTCTGGGTCTTTTTCTATCTTCTCCTTTGTCACCAGCCATCATGTCAATTTCTAGAAGCCTCTTGATCTTTTTTGAATTAGTTGTTTCTAATCTTCTGTGGGCTAAGAAACCACGTAACCAGGTTTATTAGGATCATGTCTAAAATGGGAAAAGACAGTTGCTGAATGACAGAGTAAAAGGATGGAAATCAAATTCATGAGCTTAGCGAATGAGCTCATGGTGTTTAACTTCTCAGAGGCCTTTTTCTTTGAGCTGTGTTCTCAGTGACTGACATTATTGGAAAAATGACCTCTGGGTAGGTGAGTTATTGCTACAAAATGGCATTGTTTCCTTTAAAATGAATAAGAATGGCAGCTAATACTATATTCCATTTTCTTTGTAGAATGGATTCTTTGTTTAAAAAGAAGAGAGCAAAAAACCCAACAACAAAAAAAGGTGGAGCGATATACTCTGGGAAAGAAGACCTAAAGTGAGTCACATTATATGAATAGCTAAGTTGATAGGAAAATAAATGTTGTTTTGCTCATACACTGAGAAGTCAATAAGCGATATTCATTTAGATGTCCTTTGTAATTAAAAAACAACACCCAAACAAAACAAAGCATAGTGTAGGCACAATGCCTGGAAGGGTTACATATGCAGGGGAACAAATTGTCGTGTAAACAGATTTGTAAAACTTATTCATGAGACGTCTATAGCTCATTAATGGAGAGGATGATCCCTTTATTCAGAAGAGGTTCCACTATCTTTAAATTCTGTAGTTTAAAATATAGTAAGGGATTTGAAAATGGAAAATTCTAGTAAAAAGGTTTAGAACACCAAAATGGGAGGAAAATCCCTAAGAGCTCAGAGGTTTATACTCTTGGAAATTGTTCAATAAAGATTTAAAGGCCTTTATCTGGTTTTAATGCTGCTCGTTCTTCACCTGCCTCATGACAAATACCTCTCCTTTACCCCTACCCTTCTTCTTAAGACTATCTTCAGGTGGCCATGAAGGATATTTTGTTGTATCAATAGCCTATAAGCAGCTTCTTATCTTTTAACCACAGTCTTGGACTCTAAACTCTACCTTGTATACCAGAGATGTTATATAGGTTTACCTTGTGTGCAAGCTCTAATCATTTGATAGTGCCTTCCTAGAGGGTTACAGTTAGAAAGTCTCTGAGCTCACACCTGTGCTCAGCAGGAAGGAATGTAGTGGTCGATTAGTGGTGTCTACCACGGGCAAGACAGAGGTGATGGATATATGCATGCCTTAAAATCGCCATCCCACTCCTTTATCCTGCCAACAGTGAACCAAGAGAGGCCGGGTTCACGCTCAGCTTCTCTCTTGGGCACTGGACTTTCTGTTAATTAGAAAGATCAACTCCCTATATCCAATACCAGCTTGTGGAATATGCAAGTATGTTGTTTCTGCATTTGAAGAGGATGAGTGTATATGGATTTGATTCTTGGCCACTTGGTGGGTGGATTATATAAATTATGGACATATTTTAAGTCGGTTGAAGAGTATTTAACACAAATATACTTTAAATATGACAAACACAGAGAGAGAGAGAGAGGGAGGGAGAGGAAGAAAGAACAACATCTATACCCCAATGAAGTTTTTTTCCATTTCTTAACCTAGCACCATTTCTTAATCTCTCTCTTCTGAATTAAAAAATAAATAAATAAATCAAAGAGAGCAAGTTTTCAACCAGATCATTAAAAAGGGGGAAAACTGATAACATTGATCAACAGGAAATATGACAATTCATGGCATAGTAACAAATTAGCCATATAATTCCATATACTTGAAGGTACATTTGACTGAAAACTAAATGGGAGGGGGACAGCTCTTGAGAAGAAATCAAAGGAGGAAAAAAAAAAAGAGAGAAGGAATTCAATTCATTCAAGGAATGTTGGGCTCCTGCCCTCAGGGAGTTCCTGGTCAAGTTTACATTGGCCCATACGCATTCCTGGGTCATGGATGGAGACCTGAAAGCTAGTAGCTGAGTCTGTCATACAGAGTGAAGTAAGTCAGAAAGAGAAAGACAAATACCGTATGCTAACACGTATATATGGAATTTAAGGAAAAAAAATGTCATGAAGAACCTAGGGGTAAGACAGGAATAAAGACACAGACCTACTAGAGAATGGACTTGAGGATATGGGGAGGGGGAAGGGTAAGCTGTGACAAAGTGAGAGAGTGGCATGGACATATATACACTACCAAACGTAAAATAGATAGCTGGTGGGAAGCAGCCGCATGGCACAGGGAGATCAGCTCAGTGCTTTGTGACCCCCTGGAGGGGTGGGATAGGGAGGGTGGGAGGGAGGCAGACGCAAGAGGGCAGAGATATGGGAACATATGTATATGTATAACTGATTCACTTTGTTGTAAAGCAGAAACTAACACACCATTGTAAAGCAATTATACTCCAATAAAGATGTAAAAAAAAAAAAAAGCAAGTATACAGGTATTTCAAAACTGAGATTTCCTCCTATCTTCTTTTCTTGGTAGCCCTGTTCATGACCTTGTTATGCTCTGGCAAGTGGACCCCTTCCAGATGTCTACCAGGCTTTTCCTCCTGTCCACCATCACTGTACATTTTCATACTCAGAAAAGTGCAAAATAATAACATCAGTATATAAGTATTTAAGCAAGAATTAAAGTCTTTCAGAAGTCTTTCTTACCTTTGTGAGACCTAAGTAATTTTAAAACTTGAATGAAAGTTGAATGAACAAAGGAAAACAAATATAAAAGAATGTAAAAGAGCATCTGCTTTCTCTTGCTTCTAGGCCTGCACTGAGCAACACAGTAGCCACTAGCCCCGGGTGGCTATTAAGGATTTGAAATGTGGCTAGTCTGAATCTAGGTATGCCATAAGCATAAAATATATGCTGAATTATGAAGACTTAGAACAAAAGAGAATGTAAAACATACCATTACTAATTTTGTCTACTGGTTACATATAGAAATGATAATATATTGGACATATTGGGTTAAATAAAATCTATTACTAAAACTAATTTCACCTGTTTCTTTTTACCTTTTTAATGTGGCTACTAGAAAATTTTAAATTACCTAAGTGGCTCACACTATGTTTATATAGGACAGAGCTTCTCTAGGTAATTTTTTCTGTAAAACATTCAAGATGGATGGTGATGTAGTTTATTTTCGAAGATTTACAGAAATAGAGGTAAGTAGTCTATGCTAATTTATCCTTTAAGTCCAGAAAATCCCTTCTAACTGCCTAAAAGGACAAAAATATTATGAGTGTCTGTAGCAGAGGGTCACAAACTCTACAAGGCACAGATAGTACATATTTCAGGTTGTCAGGACTAAATGATCTCTGTCATTTTTGGCCTCTCTCCACAGCTTGTGGAATCTTATTTCCCTGATGAGGGATTGAACCCAGGCCCGGGCAGTGACAGTACGGACTCCTAATCACTGGACGTCCAGGGAATTCCCTGTTCAACTGTGTTCTTACAGTGTGAAAGCCACCATGACCAAGATCTAAAGAATGAGTGTGGCTGTGTTGTAAAAAAGTTGTAAAAAAGTTTATTTACAAAAGCAGGTGGAAATGCCATGAGGCACTAGGAATTTCTAAGTACATAATAGTAGGCATGACAAAAATACCCCATAAGTTGAGAAAATTTGACACAAGTGGTCAACTTGCTTTTGTTCAAAAATAGGTATTTTCTTTTGTAAATATTGGAATAATTTGGCACGGGGAGACACTAGGTCTGAAATCATGAAAAGTCTGCATTAAAGATGATTTGGTTTTCTTTTTCGGCTGTGCCATGTGCCATGCGGGATCTTAATTCCCCGACCAGGGATGGAACCCATGCTTCCTGCAGTGGAAGCGAAGAGTCTTAACCACTGGAAGGCCAGGGAAGTCCCAAAGATGATATATTTTAATACAAAGTAATTTTTCAATTACATGTACACTACATTTAGTATTACCTTTTGCAGCAATAATTTGTTATAAAGCTACTTGTCTCTGAAATGATTCCATATTCATAAGTTAAAGAAAGAAAATATGTATCTTCACATACGATTCATTATGGTCTACTGCAATGTCTGTTTTCCCCAAGCTGAGGAGATCGTGTGTTCTCAGCCAATGAGACAGGATGTGACAGACTCTGCTGTATGCTGCTGTCCAATAAGCATTACTGTACTATGAAGCATATACTCTCAACCAATCAGCTTTCTGCTATGCCACTTAAATGGGTTTTGTAATGTGTTGCTTAGTTTAGGATGGCCTCTCTTTTCGACACTTAATTTTGTGTTCTGGATAGTTTTGAACCCATCAATGACTGGCAATGTGTACGTGTGATAAGACTGGACTTGATTTTAAGGGAAGAGTATCACCAGGGATTTTACATATTAATTATACAATAGCTTGGGACACCTTTATGGAAATAGTTGAGGAAACAAGAGTAAAGATCAACAGATGATTGGGACTGGTGGAAACTTTTGATGCTGTGAAGGACATCATGAACATCCCTGCAGGCTGGGGGTGGGGTGGGGTGGGGCGGTGGGTAGGGAACCATGGTGGGAGGCTTGTGGCCTTTATGGGGATTTGGAAAGAATAGGCATGAGTTGGCAGCATAGCGATGTGAGATGCTGAGCATATAACTCCATAGGGATGGGGCTTCCCCAGTCTACTCCAGTACTGGTTTGGGAGGCAGTCCCATTTCTAGAAAAGCAGCCCTCATGATAAATAAGTTTATGAGTGACACAGAATTCAAAGTAGATTTAACATAGTCTTTTCAAGTTTGTTTTGACAAATAAGACATCTTTGGACCTGCTTTAATAAATCTATTTTAAAATGTAGTGTAACTTACATGTTTCATTAATTATATATTCAACCACCTAAACAGCTTGAAAACAGTTTATTTTGTAAATTGGGTTTAATATTTTCCTCTGAAATATTTTTAAACCATCCATTTCCATTACAAACTCTGTAATACAAAAGTAATCTCTGAGCTGATCTCTGACCAAATCATGACAAATCCTCGATCAGCAGCATCTAAATTAGGGCGTCCACCAGCTAAACAGTGGCATCAGTCGTTGATGTCTTTGTAAAATTGCTTATTTTTCTGTTTAAAAGAGATAGTAAAATCGTGCTCCTGTAAGTTATGGTTTAAAATTGGAAAGGGATATATGATCCCTCTAAAGAAGATAGTCTGCTTCAGAAAGCAGTTTGTATTCCATTCTGGGTTAGAGATGGTTACCAAGGAGACAGCTCAACTTCATCAGTAGGCTTCTAGGATCAGGAATCTAGTGGGCTCTTAGAAAGTGTTTGTAGAATGAAAAAGGAGAGAAATAAAGAAGGAAAGAAAAGAGGGAGGGGGAAGGGAGGGAGGACAGGCTTTTTCCTATTAGGAAAGAACATTATGGTGGTTAATTTCATGTGTCAACTCGGCTAGGCTACAGAACCCAGATATTTGGTCAAATATTATTCTAAATATTTCTGTGAAGGTATTTTTCAGGTGGGATTAACATTTAAATCAGTAGATGTTGAGTAAAGCAGATTGCCCACCATAATGTGGGTGGGCCTCGTCAAATCAGTCGAAGACCTTAATCGAAAAACCCTGACTGCCCCCTTAGAACAGAGAATCCTGCCAGAAGACTGCCTTTTGAGGCACACTGTAGCATCAACTCTTTCCTGGGTTCCCACTCCTGCTATAGTACCTTCTCTCTCCCAGCCTGCACCTATAACCTCATAGGGAGTTCCATATGATCACTTGGAGAAAGAGAAAACTTGGGCCTTGTTTACAGTAGTCCTGTGTGATATGCAGCCACCACCCCAAAGTGCACAGCTACAGCACTAAAACCCTTTCTGGGATATCACTGAAGGACAGTGGTGAAGTGAAATCCTCCCGGTGGGTAGAATTTTGAGCAGTGCCCCTGATTGCTCATTTTGCTTGTTAGGAGAAATGGCCAGATTAGATAGCAATTAGATAACAATTCACAGTCTATGGCCATGTGAGGTCTGTGGTTTGACTTGGAAGGAACACGACTGGAAAATTGGTGACAAGGAGGTCTAGAGAAGACATATGTGGACAGACCTCTCTGAATGTGCAAAAAATGTGAAGATATCTGTGTCCCATGTGAATGCTTGCCAAATGGTGACCCCAGAAGAGGAGGATTTTAATAATCAAGTGGATAGGATGACCTGCTCTGTAGATACCAGTCAGCCTCTTTCCCCCTGCCAGCCCTGTTATTGCCCAGTGGACTCATGAACAAAGTGGCCACAGTGGCCGGGATGGAGCTTACGCATGGGCTCAGCAACATGGACTTCTACTCACCAAGGTCAACTTGGTTGCAGCCACTGCCGAGTGTCCAGTCTGCCAGCAGCGGAGAATAATACTGAGTCCCTGATATGGCATCATTGCCTGGGGTGATCAACCAACTACCTGGTTAATCACATTGGACCACTTCCGTCATGGAAGGGGCAATGTTTTGTTCTTACTGAAATAGACACTCTGGATACAGATTTGCCTTCCCTACACACACTGCTTCTGCCGAAATTACCATCTGTGGACTTACAGAATGCCTCACCCACTGTCACGGTACTCCACATAGCATTGCTTCTGATCAAGGAACTTGCTTCACCGCAAGTGAAGTGTGCCAATGGGCTCATTCCCATTGGAATACACTGATCTTACCATATTCCCCACCATCCTAAATCAGCTGGCTTGACGGAAAGGTGTGATGGCCTTTTGAGGACTCAGCTACAGCATCAGCGGGCTGTAACTTGTAGGGCTAGGGCGAGGTTTTCCAGGAAGCTGTATGTGCTCTGAGTCAGAGTCCAGTCTATGGCGCTCTTTCTCCCAGAGCAGGATTCACAACTCTGGGAAGCAGGGGTGGAAATGAGAAAGACGCCAGTCGCTATTAGCCCTAGTGATCCACTAGCAAAATTCTTGTTTCTTGTCGCAAGATCTTATTCTCACTGGCCTAGAGGTCTTAGTTCCAGGGAGAGGTTCTTTTACCAGGAAACACAACAATGCTTCCAGTGAACTGGAAGTTAAGACTACCTCCGAGGCACTTTGGGCTTCTCATGCCCCGGAACCAACAGGCAAAGATGGGAGTTACTGTGCTGGCTGGGGTGACTGATCCTGATTACCAAGAGGAAATTGGACTGCTACCCCACAATGTAGGTAAGGAAGAGTATGTATGGTATACAGGAGACCCCGTAGAGTTTCTCTTGGTATTACCATGTGCTGTGATGGAAAACCACATCAACCCAACTCTTGCAGGACTACTAATGGCCCAGACCCTTCAGGAATGAAGGTTTAGGTCACCCACCAGCTAAAGAACCATGACCAGCTGACGTGCTTGCTGATGGACTTTTGAGCGATGATGGTGTGTCAGTGCAGGTTCATCAACTGTAACAAATGTACAGCTCTGCTGGGGCATGTTGATAACTGGGGAGGCTATGCATGTATGGGCACAGGGTGTATGTGGGAAATCTCTAGTTCTCTAAATTTTGCTGTAAACTTAAGTTGCTCTAAAAATAACGTCTATTAAAAAAAAAAAAAGACTGAGGTACTCCAAGGAAGAGGTAATTCTGTCTCCAGACTGCTTTTGAACTCAAGCTACAAAATCAGCTATTCCATCAGACTCTAGTCTGTTAGCCCATCCTTCACAGCCTCCAAAATCACACGAGGCAATTCCTTAAATATCTCTCTGTATATGTATATATGTATATGTATATGTATATGCATGTGTATGTGTATGTGTGTGTATACATCCTATTGGTTGTGTCTCTCTGGAGAACCCTAATATAAACATCATATAAAGTAATATTATGCTGATATAAACACCTTTTACATGTCTCTAAATTTTCTTTTAATTGTTGTTGTTACATGGAGAGACAGATGGTGTAAGTCAAAGCTTGAGGAGATGTGAAGCTTTAGCGGGTGTAGCGGTCAGCAGTCAGAGGCAGGGCTCTCCTGGTAAGAGTCATCCCAGTCTCCACTGAAGAAGTTGAGGGTGAGTCTTTTAGATTTTTAATAAAATGTGAGATGGACCTGATGGTCTTAAACGCGCAGTTGGTAGGTGAGAGCAGAGGGGCCACCTGAACGGAAAAGTCCATTTCTTTAATGAATCCTACCAGACCTACAAGCAGATCCCATCCTAGATTCTGATTCTGAGAGCCAGGAGCTTTGATGACAGCTATGGTGCTAGTCAGACAGAACAGCCAGCAGCTTTGATTGGAAGTATAAGGATTCCAATGACTGAAAAAGAAGTTTTCTACAGAGCTTTAAGAATAAAACAGAGATTAACAGTGGCTGATAAGATTCAAGGATGGATGAGAAATGTAGCAAATGTACTTAGGTATGTATTTTTTCATAGTAATTTGCTCTGTGGGGCTATCTTGCTTGCTTTTTTAATGTTTATTATTTGTTTTAATAAAGAGATATATTCTCTGTAAAAAGAAATTATAATTAGGTTATGAAATAAATTAATCTTTTGACTAATCATACCTTTGGGAGATTTGGGTTTTTTAGACTGCAAAGCTCTAATGTAAGAATCATCACTTACATGGCGACCAGTACCCTAATTGTATGCAAAGCACTAAGAGGAACTAAACAGTCTTTTGAGTGCCAGGCTTACAGACTCAACCCCATAAAGAGAAAGAAATATCGGAGGAGCAAATCTATATTAAGATTTCCATGTCTGGGTGAACTTCAAATGCCGTACCAGGCCTCCATGGCCAATAATTATAGTAGAAGAGCACTCAAGACACCCTATCTAGGTCTGGGGTTGTGAACTTTTTCAACTATGAGGACTCTCTATAATATTTCCAAAATCACTGGGATCCCCTATAGAATGCTAGCCATATTTTAGTATCTGATGCAAACATACGTAATAACAAAAAAGTTAGTAAGAACTTGGAAGTTATTTTAAATGAATGTGTCTCTTCATTCATATGCACGAGCTCCATGATTTACTTAGTCTAGGCAGGTACATGGATTCATAAGCCCCGTGTAGTAATTCTTCAGTAGCCTCAGGGCTCCTCTGCCACTGATTTAGATAATGAGATGCGAAGCGTCTCAATAACCTATACACTTTTAAAGTCTCTGCACCTTACTGAGAACAAAAGCAAGGTTCTCCCTCTGGATTCCTTATCACGGATCTCACTGATGCTCTCAATAGCTCCTTAACTGGTCTCGCTGCTTCCACTCACCTCCACTCCCTCTCCCAGTTCAAATCCATCCTGCACATCATGGCCAGAGATACCTTTCTAAAAATCTAGATCTGATCCAGCCACTTCCCCACTCAAACATATGCATGGCCCCTCATCACCAAGAGCAGTGGTTCTCAATCTTGAGCACACATTAGACTCATTTGGAGGACCCCTTAAAATGCAGATCATCATGGAGTTCCATTCCCAGAGTTTCTGGCTCAGTAAGTCTGAGGCCAGGACTAACGATTTGCATTTCTAAGAAGTTTCCAGGTGATGGTGATGGTGGTGGTCTGATACCACATCTCGAGAACCACAGCCCTAAGTGTAAAACCCAGACCAAAGCAGGTCCTCCACTTCCTGGACCCTGACATCTCTCAAATATCATCTCCTGCCTAGTCTGCCCTTCACCCTTTACCCACTTGTCAAATTCCAACTGATCCTAAGCTCAAGCATCACCTCTCTCTTAGAGTGCCCTCCAGGAAAATATCAATTTCTCTTTCAAGTTCCCACTGACTGTGCCGAGCATCTTACGGAGCATCGCACTTTTACTGAGCATTGCATCTCTTTGCAACCATTTGCTTACACATATCTGCTTCGCCCACTAGATTGGGTGCCCCATGAAGAGGGGATCTGGTCATACAGCTTAGAGCTTCCAGCACCAGAAGATAGTAGGTGCTCAATAAGTATTTATGCGGGCTTTTAAATCAGTATAAATAGCAAACGCACAACTTTAAAAACACACTGTTTCTCTAAGACGTTTAGAAACCCTGCACCCTGCCGGCTAGCGTCAGTAGGATTAGACTGTTGTCAGTGACTCAGAGTTCAAGATGCTGCTTGCAGCAAAGAAAGTAATATGTTGTTAGCACCCTGTAGCTATTTGTGATCCTGATTAAAGAGGACATGTATACGTCATGCATGCAAATAGAGTGAAGAAACATCTGAAATCTTTATTAGAATCTAGGACCAACTAGACTGACACCAAACCAAAAACTTGTGTTTGTCTCTGAAACTCTGTATGATTCAGTGAAAATCAAAGATGGTTCCATATTCCTCCCAGCAATGCAGCATCAGAGAGAGGGAAACTCTATTTCAGTGATCTTTTCTATGTATCTTTTACAAACACAGCTGAGAATTCCCAAGTAACAGACTAATTGGAGGATGGCAATAAGAGACGAAGGAACTTTAAAAATGTTTGAGATTCTCTATAGTCCGTGAAGTAAAGAGAAAAAATAGGGTCTATAAGAACATCTGATATGGCTGCTTATAAACAGTGGACTATATATGCGTACTGGGTCTAAAGACTACTTGTGGTACAATTGCCTGTGGAGGGATACCTGGAGAACTGAAAATCAGCATCTTCAAATGTAAACAATATTATATACACGGAGTCTATTGTTCTATTATGAGCTCCTACATGATGTATATTCTGGCTGATTACTCATTGATGATTAGGGGATTTTTGTGTTACTCTTCCAAGGGTAGATATATCTGGTCAGCGACTGCTTTAACCTGTCAATTACTCCTTCCTTCCTTCCTTTTTTCCTTCCCTCCTTCTCTCCTTCTTCTAACTCTATTGCCCTTATATATGCATACACATACATACAGATTTTATATGTATATGTATACACACAGACATACACACACATTCTCCTATTATTCAATTACTTCTTTTGATTTTCATGATTTAATACGACAACTGATACCTCCTCATGCTCTGATAACAGCTACCAAAGTTTGCTCAACCTTTAACTGTTATCAGATCCTGCTTATCAGAACATATTCAGCTTTTAAAATGTTTTTCAGATATTCTGTTCATTTTTATTCAATTAAATAATTGAGTGTCACAGGTTCTGGTGACACTACAGCAAATAAAATAAATATGATTCCTGACCTCATTGGGCTCACAGCGTTATGAGGGAGACTGTCAGTAAACAAGTAATCTCACAAATAAGTAAACAATTACCAAGTACAAGTGCCTTGAAAGAAAAGTCTTTCCTGAGACATTAAGAATGAAGAATCTGGAACTTCCCTGGTGGCACAGTGGTTAAGAATCTGCCTGCCAATGCAGGAGACACAGTTCTATCCCTGGTCTGGGAAGATCCCACATGCCACAGAGCAACTAAGCCCGTGTGCCACAACTACTGAGCCTGCGCTCTAGAGCCCGCGAGCCACAACTACTGAAGTTTGCATGCCACAACTAATGAAGCCCGTGCGCCTACAGCCCGTGCTCCGCAACAAGAGAAGCCACTGCAATGAGAAGCCCGTGCACCGCAACAAAGAGTAGCCCCCACTCGCCACAACTAGAGAAAGCCTGTGCGCAGCAACAAAGACCCGACGCAGCCAAAAAAAAAAAAAAAGAGTGAAGAATCTAATTTAAATGAAGCAAATATGGAAGATGTCATCATTGACCCCCAATTCTTCTTCCTTTCCTGTATCCAAGCCTTTTGTCATGTGATTGTTCCAGCCTCTCCCACATAAGGGGTGGAGTGCACTTCCCACCTTTACTTCTGGCTTTGGCCTTGGAATTTGGTTTGACCAAGAGAAGGAGGCAAAAATGATGTTGTGCCAGTCTTGAGTCTAAGTCTCAAGAGTTCACCTGTATTTATATTTGCCTATTGTACTTCTATCATTGCTGTGAGAAGACTATACCCAGATTAGCCTGCTGGTCCCAGAAGGAGGACAGACACTCAAAGCACCCTGACCCTCCTAATGTGCTCCAGTCAATCCTGGCTTAAAGCGAAGCCTCCAGCCATCCCACAGGCTCATGTGTGATCCCACCTTACATCAGATGACCCAGTGGACCTATAGGTGCATGAACTACAATAATAAGTGATTATTTTTTGAGCCACTGAGTTTTGGCTTGTTACACAGCTATTGTTAGAGATAGCTAACTGATGCAGGGCATCAGAGAATTCTCTCCCAGACAGTGACATTTGGACTGAGACCTAAATATTAAGTAGGTATTAGACAGATGAAGAATGAAAGTAAGAATGTTCTTACAGATGGGAGGCTTCAGGGGAGAAAGAACTTGATCACTCAGATGATTGGAAGAAGGTTTAGAGAAAAGGATGAGCTGAAGGCGGGGAGCAGGGGCTAGATTATGCATGGTTTCTCATACAGTCTTTTTAGAGAATTTCAGATTAAATTTCAAAAATTGGACTCAGAGGAGAGCTATTGGTAATCAAGAACATTAAAATCAAAGGATTGCTGTCTTCATTATTATTAATCTAGAACTGCACGGTCCATTAGGGTAGCCACTAGCCACATATGGCAACTTAAGGTCAAAGTAATGAAAATTCACTTCCTCACATGTACTAGCCTCATTTCAAATGCCCAGTAGCCCATGTGGCTAGTGGCTACCATATCAGCTGCACAAATATAGAACATTTCCATTATGATGGAAAATTCTACTGGACAGGGTCTTAGTTTCTTTTTACTGTGTAACAAATCACCATAAACTGAGTGGCTTAAAACAGCACAAATTTATTATTTCAGATTCCATAAGTCAGGAATCCAGGTACGGCTTATGTGGGTCCTCTCTGCAGGGTCTCACCAGGCTGCAATCAGCCTTTAGCCTAGGGTCTCCTCTGAGGCTTGGGATCTTCTTCCAAGCACCCTAGTTGTTGGAATTCATTTTGTTGTATCCACATAGCCAAGGGGCTGCTTGCAGCTCCTAGCGGCCACCTTGAGGTCCTTACCTTGTGTCCCCCTCATCTCATAACATGGCAGTTTGGTTTTTATCCTTGAGGCCAGCAGGATATTGTTTCTTCTCTGATAATTTCCCTTTTGACTAACTCAGTCAACTGAAGAGTAACCTAATCAAAGGAGGGATAACATATCATACTCACTGGTTTACACACATTCAAGTGGAGGTGATTATATAGGGTGTATATGCCAGGGCATGGGGGAACCTTCAGGGCCATCTTAAAATTCTGTGTACCACAGACAGAACTGACCTAGAAAGTGGGAAAAGCTTAAATACATTAATAAATAGAGAAGGCAAGTGGCGGGAGAATTTAGAATGATTAGCACAGGCTTGGCCCACAGGTGTAATCTCTATTTAAATAATCTCTACATCACCGAGGTCTGTAACAGCCTTCTTGTAATTAAAGACTGGCTGCAACCAGGATCAAGGTTTATCCACAGTAATTTCACCCTCAAAGTAGCTGTAACCACTACTTTGCCTGCAACTGGGAAGCAGCATAAACAAGACCCATAAAAGCAAACACAAATAGATGTTACCTTAAGAGCTGACATCCTTAGATTCTATTTCCTTGCTGTTACTAACCTCCAAGAGTTTCTGACCTTCTGCTAGTCTTGATCTTCGAAACCCAATTGCTCCGTCTCAGATTTACTGGTTTACTGGCTTGACAGAGTCCAGCCTTGGCCTGAGCTCCCTGGCTTCCAGACCCTTGGCCCCTCCAACTGCAAACATTCTTGGGCACAGTCCCCTCCTCTTGCAAGCCCTGTCTAGCTGCTGCCCATCCCCCAGGTGACTTGGGTTTCGGAGGAGGAGAGGACTTTAAATATTGATTTTCAGGGAGAGGTGCGCTGGCAGAAAAAAAGCATTTACACCATTTGGTTTCTCTTTTTTAATTGAAGTATTGTCGATTTACAATATTATATTAGTTTCAGGTGTACAGCATAGTGATTTAGTTTTTTTACAGCTTATACTCCATTAAAAGTTATTACCAGATAATGGCTGTAATTCCCTGTGCTATACAATCTATCTTTGTTGCTTATCTATTTTATATGTAGTAGTTTTTATCTCTTAATCCTGTACCCCTCCCTTGCCTCTCCCCTCACCCCTCCCTTCAGGTAACCACTAATTTGTCTTCTATATCTGTGAGTCTGTTTCTGTTTTGCATACACATTCCTTTGTATTATGTTTTAGTTTCCACATATAAGTGATATCACAACAGTATTTGATTGGTTGCCCTGAAGGTAAACGTCAACCATGAATTATAAGGACTATGTAAGACTAATTATTCATTTTAAAGAGGTGCTAATTAAAAATCATGTAAGGAATGTATTTACCATTTTGATAAAATTGTATCTACATAATTTTAAATTTCACAAAGAAAGTGGTTTTTTTTTTAAATGTTGCATTTAGTTATTTTAAGAAATTCTATTTCAGAGCTGTACCTGATTCTGAAATGGCTTCTATAGTAGCACTTCCTTTAAAAAAGTTTTTTTCTGTTACAAGTGAAGAATAAGGGTTTGCATTCTAACTACAGTCAGTATTTCAACAGTGGAGATATTTTAGTGCCTTCGGTGGGCATTTATCTTCTTGCCATCAGCACAATAGAACAAAAGAGTACCCATATTAGCATTAATAATAAAACCAAGTCCATTATGCAGATTTTCTTGTCAGTTAAATTTGTTGCAGGCTCAGTTTTGGATTCAATTTCATACATTTGGAAGTACTTTTGCTGTCAAGCACATTTTTATCATTTTAATTTTGGAGGGTTTTTCTTCTTTGTTTTTTTGCTCTCCTGTGTCTAAATTACCTTTTCAGAGGTTGGCAAATAGTTCTTCCCCACTGATATAGGAAGGGTTTGATTTGGCAGACTTAGGTATTTTCCCTGCCATGTGAATAGGGTTAATTTTAACAGAGCCGTTTCATTTTAACAGCCTCAACTTGCTCGGTGTATGTCCTGCCAAACAGCTTTGTGTATGATTGTCGACTGATGTCAGCACAGTTCTAGAAATAGTATTTGATAGTTAACAGCTGCCACAGAGCCAGAAGGGGAACACGAGACATTGTATTTCAGGAGGGTTTACGAAACTGGTGGCTATTGTTTTTATTTATTTATTTATTTGATTTCTTGACAACAGGAGAGTTTAAGATACCATGTATAGGCTTTTTAAAAAGACTGATATTCCTAAGTAGGTCAAGTGGATCCTAGGACCTTGACACTATATACCATTTAAATATTCTGCTCTCAAATAATATTTGATTAAGAGAGGTTTTTACTCATTTTGTGATGACGTATATGGTCAACAGGTAGGTAACAAAAAACAGGTAGGTCGAGACTTGGCAAACTTTTTCTTTAAAGAGCCAGGTAGTAAATATTCTAGGCTTTCTGGGCCATGCAGTCTCTGTGGCACCTACCCAGTTCTACTGTTACAGGGCTAACACAGACAATTTGTAACAGATAGGAGTGGCTGTGTTCCAATAAAACTTTATTTACAAAACAAGCAGTGGGCTGGATTTGGCCATGGGCTATAGTGTTTCCACCCTTGTTTTGAATACTAAGTGGGAATATTCCACACAATTCCATGCAGCATTCCATAAAGGTTAAAGATACTTACACTCTCTTACAGGCTTCTGAATCAAATTCCCCATGCATTCCCTGTGGAAACACGTGCAGTTCTTTTATGGACGCAGAGGAGTACTTAATTACATACGTATATGTGCTCTACAACCACTCTAATAATGGTCTGAGAGTAACGTGAGCAATAGATATGCTTTAATGAACTGAGAGGATAAAGATCATGATCTCTGGTGTACAGTGAACCTGATTTTTCCTACCTTTCTTATTTTATTTAATATCACCCTTAAAGTTTGAATTATCCTGCAAGAATGCAGGTTCATTAACTCCAGTTCAGCTTGTGCATCATCTTAATGGGACATATTTTGTAATGATGTAAATCACAAAACAGTTCTGTGCTCCAAATGACCTGCATATTTCATTGAAGTCATTACAAGCAGTGCATACTAGTAAGAAAACGCATGTTATTATTTAAAGATAACTTACACAGAGAAAAAAATCCAAGGAAGAAAAACTAAAGCATGTCTGAAAAAAGAAAGTCAAAGAATATGCTGGTTGCAAAATGTTATCTCGAAAGCCTTTATATGCCTTGCCCGTGCCCACTCTCCACCATGAACAGACTGCCATGAAAATTACCAATTTGACCGTATACAAAGATGGGGGGAAAATGTAACAATGCCTTACACTTTTTATTTTTCTGTATTCATGTATCACATTTGTTCTAGAAATGCCATTTTCGCCTTTGGCATCTCAAAGGCAAATTGATGGTCCCAAGCTGGAGAACGTCTACTTGAAGAGGATCCCATGCACTAGCAACTTCCTAAAAAATGATCACTTTTTCCAAACATGCCTCTTGCTCGAGGCTACATTTTCTTTTCACAATAGTTTTTGGAAACTTTCCCTCTCTTAATGTTACCACAGTCTCTTTGTTGTCTTGTTCTTTCTTGTTTTTCCTATGTGTTACTTTCTAGAGATGGGAATGTCATCTATTTGTCTAATGGGATTCAGAATGATTTTAATACTGTTGCTCTTTTTCGCTCAGTCTATTACTTGCCTTCAATATATATATCATATAACACAATAGTGTTGCACCATGTCAAAAGCTATGATGCTTTTTCTTTAATGGGTTATCTTATAGCAATTTAAGTTGAATAAGTAAACCATTACACTCTCAGTTATTCTTATCTATGTACATAATTTATAAAAACTATGCCTGTTATTGTGTTAATCATTTCCTAATTGAGTTAGGACCATCTGTAGATCTCTTTGGCTCTAAGATATCTGAAGGATGCTGTGTTGTCAGCAACCATTTTTCGGTTTACTCTCCCACTGTCATGAGTAAACATCACTGGTCTCAGTACTGATTGCTAGAATATCTCAGCCCTAACTTCATCATCATGCTCTTCAAGTGGCATGGAAGTGTTTTTTATGGGCACTCTTCTCTCTCCCAAACTCTCCATTTTATCCCCTGGAATCCCTATAAAATGCTAAGCAAATTTCCT
This sequence comes from Delphinapterus leucas, assembly GCF_059928025.1. Lineage (NCBI taxonomy): Eukaryota > Metazoa > Chordata > Mammalia > Artiodactyla > Monodontidae > Delphinapterus > Delphinapterus leucas. The sequence goes on from NC_143130.1 coordinate 167,361,545, forward strand.
AACATATTCCATCACTTCACAAAATATTCCCTCCACTTCCTAATTATAACTGAAATCTGCTCTCCCTCGAGGACATGGGTGTTCTTTATAGGACTCTTAAGCAGCTGTTCATTCTCACAGGATTGACGTGGAAATAGGCCAGGAGCTGGGGGTGCTGTGAGTGCAAGAGGGCTTGATATTCCCTTAGCTTCTCATTGTGGCAGCCAAGTCATTACTTCTCTACCTTCATCTGGGCTTTGCTTCCTCTTTGAACCTCGTGCCATCCAATTATGTAGCATTTTACCACCCCTCATGCCTGGCATCTACTGGTCCAGAGGTTTGCATGGTAGAGGCACTTCACAAATAGGGAAGGAGTTTATGAAATAATCAATATAATTCCCCAGATTAATCAAAGACAATTCAGTCCCTCCATCACAGGTACCACAGTCATTTTAGGGGTTCTTGGTTTCCAAGAGGGTAACCTGTCTAAAATGCTTAAGTCACTCTTTTTTTACACCTCAACTCCAAAGATTTATACCCCCACACTCATGATTGTACTACACTTTACCATCATTTAGAGCACTTTACTAACTCAAACACTTTAAACAATTTAAAATTCTTGAAGTGTGCTCCAAATCAATCCCTTACTGTCCTTACTTTGTTCCCTATCAAACCATCTACCTAAGTGTTTCTCTGAATTTTGATATCTGCAAACAACTTTATGGCCATTTAGAACACATGTGGATATTCAAATGTAGGCAAATTGTTTTTTAAAAGATTAATTAAAACTTTTACAGTGACTAATGAGGTGTTTTATACCAATGCTCCTTCTGAGAAAAATTAGAAAAGCTGAAGCAAATATTAAACACAGACACACACACACACACACACACACACACAAACACACACAAAAAAACTCTAAAGATATTATAGAAATATCAAAGCAGAGATAATTTGTAGGATCAAGATTTGAATAAGGGAAAACCCAAAGAGGTAAGCCTGGTATTTGGAGTGGAGTGTGGCTGAGAAAATGAGAAAGTAAGCAGAGATATTAGTGGTCTCATAGATTCAAGAAGTGCTATGAATACCCAAGCAGCATGTATATACGTATGCTTGATAGTAAAGCTGCTAAAATACAAAGACAAAGAGATAACCTTAGATGCCTCCAGAAGAAAAATTATATATGAGCTTCAAAGAAGAAATACTATAGGACTTACAGCTGACTTCTCAACAGAAGTAATGAATCCAGAAGGCAGTGGAATCATATCCTCCAAGTACTGAAAGAAGATAGCTGCCAACCTAGAATTCTATGTCCAGCAAAAATATTTCTCAAAAATGAGGATAAAATAAAAACATATTTAGGCCAGTGAAAACTGAGATTTTTTTAGCATCAAACATTCTCTTTTGCAAATGTGAAAGAGAAAATTTTAGGAAGAACTATGATCCTAGATGGTATTTGCAGAAAAAGAATGAATGATAAATATGCACATAAATTTAAATATTTACTCTATGAAGCAATAGTTATAATGTCCTGTGGGGCTTGAAATATACAGATACAATTAAGGTACATTACAATAACAGCCCAAAATGTGAGGGGTAAATGGACTTAATGCATTTTTAGTTTCAAGTATTATCAAAGAAGAAATAAAGCAACAATTTATATCTTACTTTTTTTAACATCTTTATTGGAGTAAAATTGCTTTACAATGTTGTGTTAGTTTCTGCTGTATAACAAAGTGAATCAGCTATATGTATACATATATCTCCATACCCCCTCCCTCTTGCGAATACCTCCCACCCTCCCTATCCCGCCCCTCTAGGTGGTCACAAAGCACGGAGCTGATCTCCCTTTGCTATGCGGCTACTTCCCACTAGCTATTATACATTTGGTAGTGTATATATGTCAATGGCACTCTCTCACTTCATCCCAGCTTACCCTTCCCCCTCCCCATGTCCTCAAGTCCATTCTCTACGTCTGTGTCTTTATTCCTGTCCTGCCCCTAGGTTCTTCAGAACCTTTTTTTTTTTTTTTTTAGATTCCATATATATGTGTTAGCATATGGTATTTGTTTTTCTCTTTTTGACTTACTTCACTCTGTTTGACAGACTGTAGCTCCATCCACCTCACCACAAAGAACTCAATTTCGTTTCTTTTTATGGCTGAGTAATATTCCATTGTATATATGTGCCACATCTTCTTTAACCATTCATCTGTCAATGGACACTTAGGTGGCTTCCATGTCCTGACTATTGTAAATAGAGCTGCAATGAACATTGTGGTACATGTCTCTTTTTGAATTATGGTTTTCTCATGGTATATGCCCAGTAGTGGGATTGCTGGGTCATATGGTAGTTCTATTTTTAGTTTTTTAAGGAACCTCCATACTGTTCTCCATAGTGGCTGTATCAATTTACATTCCCACCAACAGTGCAAGAGGGTTCCCTTTTCTCCACACCTTCTCCAGGATTGATTGTTTGTAGATTTTTTGATGATGGCCATTCTGACCAGTGTGAGGTGATAACTCATTGTAGTTTTGTTATATCATACTTTAAGTAAACCAGGAATGCATGTTGTAATCTATTGGGCAACTACTAAAAAGAATAGTTTAAAATACATAGATAACAAGTGAAGAGAACTAGAAAATGTAATAACAAAAATGGAATTAATGAATAATAACACAAGGAAGAGAGAAAAGGGAACATAGAACATGTAGAACAAATAGAAAACAAATGGTAAGATGGTAGATTTAAATCCAGATACAATGGTAATTACATTAAATGTAAATTGACTACATTTTTCAGTTAAGAGACAAAAAATTTGAGACTCGATTGAAACAATGACATACTGTTTACACTAGTCACATCTTAAGCATAAGGATACAGATAAGTTGAAAGCCAAAAGATAGAAAAATATATACTATGTGAACAAAATGAGAAGAAAACTGACGTACTATTATCAGTCAAAGTAGACTTTAAAGCAGAAGCATTACTGGCGATAATGAGGGATATTTAATTATATATCTCTACAAGACAAAGTTAAAAGGAGAAATAGATACATCCATACACATAATGAAAAATTTTAATATATTCCACTCAGTAACCTGATAGAGCAACAGACAAAAACGATCAGTAAGACTATAAATTAATTGAATAACATGAGCTAAGAAATTTAACATAGAGAGAGAACACTTTACCCAACAACTGTAGAACACACATTCTTATCAAACATATATGGAGAATTTATTATCCATATGGAGAAAATTGTCCATATGTTGAGCCATAGATTTAAAATAATTAAAATCATACACAGCTTCTCAGGCTGCAACTGAATTTAATAGAAGTTAATAATAAAAAAAAAAACCCTAGAAATCCCCAAAATATTTGAAAATTAAAGAGTATAGTTCTTAATTAGCATAGGTTAAAAATAAAGCATAATGCAAAAGAGAAAATATTCTGAAGTGAATAATAATGAAAATATAACATACCAAAACTTGTAAGATACAGCTAAAGCAGTGTTTTGAGAAAATTTTTATCATTAAATGCATAGGTTTGAAAAAATAAAAAGGCTAAAAATGAATTAGCTAAGCAACCTCTCAAGAAGTTAGGGGGAAATAGCATAATAGACCCAAAGAAAGGAGAAGGAGGGAAATAACATAAATAAGAGGAGAAATTAATGAAATAGAAAACAAACATATAACAAAATCAGCAGAGTTTACAGAGTTGGGTCCTTGAAAAGTCCAAAAAATTTGATAAAGCCCTAGAAAAACTGGATCAAGAGGATGCCAAAAGTAGTTCTACCAATTCACATACTCCACCAGCATTTTCTCAGAGGATCCATTGCTCTAATTGACACTCAGTATTGTCAGGGTTTTTGGTTTTTCCTGTTTTAGCCATTTTGGAGTGTATGTAATGGTATCTTATTATGGTTTTAATTTTAGTTTCCCTAATGGCTTATGTGGTTGAGCTCACTTTTATATATTTATTTACAATTTGTAAATCATAGTTATTGTTTATGTTTTGTTGCAACATTTAGATGTTGGATGTGTTTAAAACAAACATACCCAATATTGTATCTTTTTCTTATGTCTTCAACAAATTTTTTAAAAAAATCAAGTGTAAAATTGAGAAATCTTCAAACACTGTGCTGAAATCATTTGGACTTGAGTTTGTATTTCTAGAAAAATCTAATGTCTGGTCCTCTGCCTTAAGAATCGTGGTGATGGGCAGTGAAATGATTAGTGAGAAAAACCACTTGGTAATGTAAAATGACTTCACTGGCACTATTACTGTCATAAAGAAATAACTTTGTCTCATCCTTCATTTAAAAATGTTATGGGTACCAGCCCCCCTTCCGGCCTGCAATGGCCAACATGCGTTCATGTGAAAAGCAGGATCTCTATTCACTGTCTTATTTTTTGTGTTGCCTGACAAAAAGAAGCTTGTACTCAGTGGGGTCAAATAAATCACATTTATATTTTTCACTGTTTTCTTCAGCACTTAGGCAGTTGGGTTTCCCTCTTCTTTTGAGGCAGAAGTTAGCATGTAGGAGATTTATTTGGGGAGTACTCTTGAGAGGAACACCTGTGGGGGGAAGGGAAGGATGGTAGACTGGGAAGAGGAGAAGCTGAGCTGCAGTGTAGCCACTGCTAGGTCTCAGCCAACCCCGCCGGGAGCTCTGGAGCTGGGATAGCCATTCAGAGTTGTTCTGAGTTGGGGCACTGGGGTGGGGCCTCTGTACCGTGGTGACCAGCCATTGGCTGTGGGCTGACCTGGAAAAGGACTATGACTTTAAGTGGGATAGCTCTCTCCAACCTCGGCTATTCCATCAGGGCAATGCAGCCTATGGCCGCTGCCAACGCTGATCAAATTCACGAGGCACATTATTGAACGTTCAAACGCTCTGTGGATACAGCAGTGTTTGGGATGGCCTTTAGGAGCTGCATCTTTTACTTGAGTTGTCCAGCTCTTTCTTTGCTGTGCTTATAGGCAGTCATGTATGAATACTGAGCCCAAAATACCTACCCTGTTGACATTGTGGCTTATGGAGAACTTCACGTGCCCAAATGTAAGGCAATTGTGTATATAGGCAATACTCTATGAGAAAATATGGAACAAAAGCCTTTTGGCAATTTGAATATAATATAAACTTTCAGGAATGCAGATGAAACAGCCAAATAGCTATGCATAATATTTACTTTAATTATGTATATTTAAAGTCTCATGTTATAAACTCTCATGCGACAATTTTATTCAAAGTCTTTATATGCTTTACCATATCTGTCATCACTGGAGTCAATTTCTGAGTTTTCTAGAGTTTTTTAGAACACATCACCTTTGTTTCTTTCTAAATTGTTTAAGATACAGTACTTTTGGAATCTCTATATAATAATGAATGACCTTGGAAATTGTACCCTAAGTTAAAAGTAGCCATTTAGTATTTGTGAACTCCATAATCACTTACTTGATTACTTCTTAAATTGTCTGTCTTTTTTTTTCTTGAAACAATTGACATATAACTTTGTATAAGTCTAAGGTGTACGATATTTTGATTTGGTACATTTATATATTGCAATTTGATTACAACAGTAGCGTTAGTTAACACCTCTATTATGTCACATGATTATCGTTTCATTTTTACGGTGAAAAAATTAAGATCCAGTCTCTTAGCAACTTTGAAGTTTATAACACAGTATTGTTAACTATAATCACTATGCTGTGTATAGATCCCCAGAACTTATTTATCTACTAGTTACAAGTTTGTTCCCTTAAACAACATCTCTCCTATCTCCCCAGCCCCAGTCCCTGGTAACCACCATTGCAACCTGTTTTTACGAATTTGGCTTTTTGGATTCCACATATAAGTGATATCGTACAGTATTTACCTTCCTCTGTCTGACTTATCTCACTTCTTAAAGTGTTTTTAAAAGGTTTATTCTCAACAATTTCCAACACACGTGATCGAGAGATCATTTTACTATTAATAATTACTAAATCTGTGTTAAAGTTTTCTTTTTAACTGATGCCATAACTTACCACCATAAGAATATTAAAACAACGTCTTCTCCCAACGGTGTTATTATTGAAAATAAAGCAACTCAGACAGCACTCTGTAATATGAGTGACTTTGTAAAGATTCTAACTTAAGGCAACAGCTTCTTTTCTGAGAGGTCATCTGTGGGGAAAAAAGACCTTGCATTATATTTGTGTGTGTGCAGCAACCATGAGCTAAATGAAAAACTTTTCCTCTGTATAATGGTTTCCAAAGATAAACAGATTGAGAGCTGCCTTAACTTCCCAATTCCACTCTTAAATTTATCTTTATCACATCTTCTCTCTAGTGTCAGAGGAAACTTACTGAAGGTAGGAAAAAGAAGAACAGATGCGTCATTCAAATTTGCAACTTGTGGCAAAGACAGTCTCATTATTGCAGTGAAGCTGGGAACGTGGTAAAACCAAATAAACGAAATGACAAATTGCCAAGGAAAAGGAAAAAAATAGAGTGAGCGAGTAGCAACATTCCTTTATCAGAGAAATCAATGATGTGTGCCATGTCAGTGGCCCTCCGCAGCGGGGAGGCCAGGTGACCCAGGCTTGGTTGAAAGCCCATGACTGAGCCCAAATCCCTTCCCACAGCGACCCATCTGCTGAAGCTCCTCTTGAAGACATCTGCATGCCCCCAACACCACCCCTGGTTCCTAATTCCAATATTCATGTAACATTCTTGCTTCACTTGGCCTTCCTGCAAAGGTGAAGGATCTCTGGAAACATGCTCCTCCCTTGAATTCACTAACTCACCTTCTACACAGCTTTCCTCTTCTCCTTCTGAACTCTCCCTTTCCATCTTTTCCAAGGAAATCTCTCATGATTTACTAGTAAAAGTTCTTGTTCCCTAGAATTCCACTGTCTGCCCTCTGCCTGAACGGCATACTCTGCCTAAGCACACTCACTTATCCCTGTAGCTTTATTTGTTGCCTGTAAACTGAGATCTTCCAGCCAGATTGTTTGGGTTTAAATCTCAAATGAACCATGTTTTAGCTGTAGAATCTCAGAAATGGGTATAATAAAACGACTGATCTCACAGGACTGTTTAATGATTAAATGAGATCATACATACAACATGTTTAGTACAGTGTCTGGCACATGGTATAAAAACACATGAAATGTCAGCTGCTCTTCTTAGTGTCTATTTCCAGCCTATATCTCCAACCTGAGTTATCTTGCATATTACCATTTAGATGTCCCATAAACACTGCAGATGCAACAGGTTCCATTTAAAACTCATCATCCCACCCTCTCCATCTCACTGTCCCTGCTGTCACCCCATACACACACCCCTAAATATATTCTTCCTTCAGTAACGTACTCTAATGTCAGATAGCATCCTTGAGATGGAGAGCTCATTTGCAATATTTCATTTTGCTAAGTTATTTTGTTATTTCATTTAATGCGATCAGTATCCATACACGTGTTTGAGCCCAAAACCTTTGCCTGATTCTTAACTTCTCTTTCTACCTCCACCCAACACCCTCCCCTTGCTCCAAATTAAGACTTAAGGTAGCAGAAGAGCCACTCCAGACAGAAAGGACAGCGTGTGCAAGCGCTGAATGGGTGAATGGGTGCCACATGCTTGTCTGACTTTCAAAACTGTCTGCTGCCAACACACAATTTCAAGAATGTGTGTGGCAGAATTACAGGCCAAATAAAATAATACCTAATATGTTGTGTCTGTATGTGGTCGTTTTTTAATGTGCTTCAATACATTGTCTTATTTGATATGCACAAAAATTATGTGAGTTGGGCAGGGAAGATATTACTTTTCTCATTTTAAAGAGGAGGAAATTGAGCCCCAAAGGGGCCTCAAAGACCTGCTAGAGGTGCATGATCTGAGATCCATGAACGGAGGAGCAGCTCTATCAGTTTGTGGACCTGTGCTCTGTGCACAGTGTGGCCACCTCATCCGACAGTGATCAGGGTATCAAAGCTCATATCCAAACCACTGCCTCCAAATCAAGGGCATTTGCTGTATTACTCAGGGTTCTCCAGAGACACAGAACCAACAGGAGATACGCATGCATGCATGCGCACCCGTGCATACACACACGTCTTAGAAATGGGTATAATAAACACATAGATCATATAGTATAGTCAGTGTCTCTCTCTCTCTCTCTATATATATATAGATAGATAGAGGATAGATAGATATAGATATATACATATATTTATTGAGAGAGAGAGAGAGATTGATTTTAAGAAACAAGTTCATGTGATTATAGATGCTTGGTAAGTCCAAAATCTGCAGGGTAGGCCAGTCTGGAGACCCAGAGAAGAGCTGATGTTGCTCCTCAAGTCTAAAGGCCACCAGCTGGCAGAATTCCTTCTTGCTCATGGGCCATCAGTCTTTGTTCTATTAAGACCTTCAACTGGGACTTCCCTGGTGGTGCAGTGGTTAAGAACCTGCCTGCCAATACAGGGGACATGGGTTCAAGCCCTGGTCCAGGAAGATCCCACATGCCGCGGAGCAACTAAGCCCATGCGCCACAACTACTGAAGCCCATGCTCTGCAACGAGAAGCCACCGCAATGAGAAGCCCGCGCACCGCAACAAAGAGTAGCCCCCACTCACCACAACTAGAGAAAGCCCATGCACAGCGACGAAGACCCAATGCAGCCAAAAATAAATAAAAATTAATAAACAAGTTCATTAAAAAAAGAAAAAAGACCTTCAACTAACTGGATGAGCTCTCCCGCCCCGGCACTGCTCCATGATGGAGGGTAATCTGATTTACTCAAAGTCCACTGACCTTTGAAAAGCATAAATCAGATCTTGTCACTTCCCTGCTGTAGATCCTCCAATGCCCTTCCAACACTTGAAGAATACAATCCAAATTCCTACAGTGCCCACAAGGTTCTCCTTGGGCTACATTCCAAACTCTGTTAACCTAGATTATAAACCTTCTCCTGAGTCTGTCCCCACCCAGCTGGCTAGTCCCACCAACACCACTCCCCATTCCTGCTTCTTCCCTTTCAGGAATCCCTGCACATGAAATTAAGATAATTCAAGGAAGGCTTAATTGTGGGACTGTGTACAAAGCATTGGGTGGGGTGTAGGAAAACCACAGAGACAGTGCAGCGCCTCAGGGCTGTTATCACCTGAAGGAGGGAGCAGTTACAAGACCTTGGAAGAGAAAATGGAGAGGTGTCCCAGGACACCACCAGCCAGCCAGAAACCCCTCCACAAGGACCTGAACTCACTTCAGGCCCTTCATCCAAATCTCCTCCATCCATATCTCCTCCTGGAGCTCCCCATTGGCTTAACCACGACTGGCTGCCATAGAGCACACTGGTGCTCACCAATGTAGTCCCTGCAAGTCAGTCTCCCTTCAGAGAGTAGGAGGCAAAGGGTGGAAGGTAGACCTCAAGGAGCAAATGGAAGGAATAGGGCACAAGGTCCTTAAACAGGTCCAGCGATCTCTCGAGGGGGCGTATCACATGAACATCCTTCTATCTGGGTCACCTTCCTCCTTCCTGCCCTCTCCCTAACACTCTCTCCAACTCTGATGTCCCTTCACTGGGCTTTGTGTCCTTGCCACGTGTCAATAACACCCTGAACCTCCCCTTATCACACTGAATAGTAATTATATTAATTATCTGTCTCTCCTACCCTGTACAGCTTGTTCATAATTATTTACCCAGCAAGTTGTCTCTGTGCCCTGCACATAGGCACTCAATTTCTGTTGTTGAATTGAATTAACCAGAATTATTTTATGTTCTTTTTTAAAAAAATTTTTTATCGAAGTGAAACAGGAGAGAAGGGGGCAGGGCACAACATCTGAAAGAATGGCATAGCCCAAGGACATGACATAAACTGATTAGAACCAAATGGGTTCAAGATGGTGGACAAGTCGACTTCCACTAGACCTTGAGCCTCAGTATACACTCACTGTAACACATCAGCAAGCTAAATGACACACCCACAGGCACCATGACAGTTCCAAGACCGACCATAAGGATCAAAAACTGGGCGGTGGCCCAATTCCTGGAAATCCCCGCCCCTTCCCCCCCCCCCCCCGAAGTAGCTGGAATACTCCTCCCACTCATTAGCCTATGAAATTACCCACCCCTATAAAAACTGACAACCCCATACCCTGGTGGCTTTCTTGCCTTCTGACTTGGCCCACGCTCTGCTCTGTCTGTGGAGTGTGTGTTTCTCTCTAAATAAATCCACTTCTTACCTATCACTTTGTCTCTCACTGAATTCTTTCTGCGATGAGACATCAAGAACCTGAGCTTCACTAAATCCTGAAACCAGGTGTGTGATCTCAGTTGGAAGACTGTGGGTTTAGGTTGGGTTCGAGTCCTGCCACGGAGGTTCAAATCCCAATCTGAGGTGCACAGTTTCACAAGTACAGTTGATTTATTGTAACATCTTACAGAAAATTCCGAACGAACTTTTTGGCCAACCCAATACAATGTTGTGTTAGCATCAGGTGTATAGCAAAGTAATTCAGTATGTATATTCTTCTTCAGATTCTTTTCCATTATAGGTTATTACAAGATATTGAATATAGTTCCCTGTGCTATACAGTCGGTCCTTGCTGTTAATCTTTTTTTAATATAAATTCATTTTATTTATTTTTTTATTTTTGGCTGCTTTGGGTCTTCATTGCTGCCCGTGGGCTTGTCTCTAGCTGTGGCAAGCGGGGGCTACTCTTCATTGTGTTGCGCGGGCTTCTCATCGAGGTGGCTTCTCTTGTTGTGGAGCATGGGCTGTAGGTGTGCGGGCTTCAGTAGTTGTGGCACATGGTCTCAGTAGTTATGGCTCGTGGGCTCCAGAGAGCAGGCTCATTAGTTGTGGCACACGGGCTTAGCTGCTCCGCAGCATGTGAGATCTTCCTGGACCAGGGCTCGAACCTGTGTCCCCTGCATTGGCAGGTGGATTCTTAACCACTGTGCCACCAGGGAAGCCCCTATCTATTTTTTATATAGTAGTGTGCATCTGTTAATCCCAAACTCCTAATTTATCCCTCCCCCCACCCCATTTTATGTTCTTAACCTCTATTTTATCCGTAGTTATGTGAAATAAAATTCATATTTTATGGCAAGACAAGACAAATTTAAACATAAATTCTTCTCTGCTCTTTGGCCTCCCTCTCGCCCCACTGTGCATTGTGTATCTTCATTACCCGTGGACCAGACCTCCCCCGTTGGCAGAAACACCTGCTCAGCCATAAAGAGCAACATTCTCCCAGCACCAACAATAAAACTCCTTAAAAAATAACATTCCTCCTTAATCTTGTAAGAGGTCATGTGACCCACCAGGATTATGCTTAGATCTGGATTATGTGAACTGTCAATAATACGTCATTTGACATACAGCCCTCTGTCTCAAAAAACTTATATAACTGTGCCTTGATTTCTAACCGGTGGAAGACTCCTCAGAGCTTTCTGAGATGCTCTTCCCGAGTTATAATCCTCAAATTTGGCTCGAATAAAATTTTCCATTTCTTTCTTAGATTGACTGATTTTTTGTCGACATATATAATACTCACTGACATCCATATTCTTATCACGTTTGAGAAAATAGGCCAAAGTATTAATTTATACATATTCAAGCCACAGAGATACTGCAATGTTATTGTCAGCATTTTAAACAAGCAATTCATTATCTTTGTGTATACTCTTTTCTACAATATGCACTGAGGATAAGACACTTACCCTCTTTAGGCCACTGGTTTTTTTATCTGTGATAAAAGGGAATTTGGCCAGATGATTTCCATGGTGTCTTCCAACTCAAAATTTCAGAGGTTTTAAGTGAAGGGCTGCATAATCTCCTTAAACTCGGCACCCACGTCTTACCCGTGGTTGTGATTCCAGCACTCAGCCGAGGGTTTGGCATTCAGCAGGGACTTGAGAGCACAGCCCAGCTGTGGGGTGTCTGTTCAAACCCAACTCTGCCACATTCTGGCTGGGTAAACCTAGGCCGTTACCTTAGCCCTTCAGAGCCTCAATCTCCTCCTTTGAAAAGTGGGGCTAATAAATGGGATAATGTTGGCAAAGAGCTGAGCACAGAAGCCAACTCACGGTAAACCATCATGGAATGTGGATGACTGTACGAGCCAGTGAATCTGGGATGCTAGACAAATTGCCTAGATTAAACTGTGCACTATTTCTTCAGTATCATGTTCTCCAAAATACTGAGTGATTAACATAACTGTTCCTACTCTCTAGTTCGTAAGTAGATGTAAATTAGTTCCTGGCATTTGTGCCAAAACACCAAATATTACTAAGATGTATGGTTAGTAATTATATATACATTTACAGTAGGAGGCATACACTAAATTTATTTATCTTATTTTTTATGTATAAATAGATACATAAACTGATTATTTCACATTTAAATGAACAACAGGCCAAACATTTGCTGAAACTTTTTTGTGGGCAAGAATTTTGTTTCTAATAAAAAGAATTACTCGATTATCATATTGTTACCTAATTATTCCCAAACAAAACAGTCTGAACTTTTATTGAGTTAAACCAGAGCTCAGGAGTTACATTATCTTTCAAACCAAGTTTCTGACTATCTCAATAAATAAGAGAAGGTGTGACGACAAATGTAATTAACAAATGTGACTTTTTCTGCCAATTTTTTCCCTTAACTGTTTATGCTGTCGGTTTTGCCCATCTGGTTTTCATTTGAGAATAGAAATCACTAATCCCACAAACCATCCACTGATTTCTAATCCTAGAAAAGACTGGTATTACTTAGCAGCATAATATGTTTTTCTTTCCTCCTGTGGAAATAAATGTGCAGCTTCATAGTGGATTAAAAAGACAATTGAGAAATTTCCTATTATAAACATGTATGGTATCTTAATTTCCTAGTATAATAGCAGACAGACGAACATAATTAATTATATTTTAAATGCAAATTGTTGACAACTGTTCATCTGGTTGAAATTATTTAAGCCACATCAACTCTAAAGAAAGTCCTACTTTCTAATTCCTATTTTTTTATAAAAATAATTCCATAGGCTTTTCAATACCCAGCAATCTCTTAAAAATTTCACATGATATTTAAAGCACCATTGCTGCAACCCCCATAGAGACATCTAGGCAAATATAAGTGATTTATATGCAGATTTCAACCTATTTACCGAGCTTAATAGTGAGAGACAAAATATTATATGCAAAATGCATTCATTTAAATTTTTGATCAGATCTTTCTGCTGCTTGATGGAATGAGAAAGTTATATTGGTATAGGAGTAAATACATTTCAGAAAGAAGTCTCATACCACGTTTATCTGTAATGAAAGACCTGGACAACAATGTGGCTAGATGATCCATCAGTTTCACTCGTCTTCTCGATTGACAAGTGTCACGGCAATGTGACTCAATCCTGAGATTTCCAAAGTAAGCACTAAAGTGGCTGAAATTATGACAGCTCTCAAACCAGCAACGCTGTGGGACCCACAGAGATCACCTCATCCATAGGATGCCAGCCACATGTGGTATACAAGATAATCTTAGGAATTACACACACATTGGTTGAAGTTACAGTTATGTTTGTGTATCAATGTGTATTAGAAAAAAACATAACTAGCATATTGAAGCTATGATTTCATAGATGGTATTACTTAGGAAAAGGATCAGTAATTAAGCAAAAAGTGAGTTGATTAAAGAAAAATATTAACAAAATAATAGTGCAGGTGGCATATGGAAATGACAAAAATAGTGATGGCCATATGTAAGGATGGCTAAAATTTAGAAAATACTGACCTACTCCAACCCCTAATTGTATAGGTGAGGAACGTGAGGTCCTGAATAGTTTTAAAGGTTTCCCCAAGATCCTATGGCTTGTCAGAGGCAGTTTGGATTCTACAGTTTACAGCCCCACACTCTATGTATTGCATCTAAGATTGACTATCTTGCCTTTACAACATCTATTTCAGCCTCATGGAGCACACACATCTTTTTCCTGGAAGAATGGGTCAATGAGAAATTCAGATAAATTCTCAAGCTATTTATGTATTTGATGTTGTTCCTTTTTATGGAACAACGGTTGTCCGATGACAACGAGTACCGTTGTCATCGGACCAGAATAAAAAGTGCTAATGAAAGCTGATCTCATTTTCAGCTACATTTTTTTAATTGAATAAATTTGACACGTAACTCTGTCAGTTTAAGGTGTACAGCCTGTTACTTTGATATATTTATATCTTGCCATATAATTGCCATTGTAGCCATATTTACCACGCTATGGAATTATAGTACAATATTATTGTCTACAGTCATCATAGTGTGCATCGGCCCTCTAGGGCTTATTTACTAGTCCTTACAAGTTTTGTACCCTTCAACATCGTCACTCTTATCCCCGCCTTACCCACCAACCCCTGCTGACCATTATACTCTCTGGTTTTTCTACAGGTTTAACTTTTTTAGATTCCACATATAAATGATATCATTTAGTACTTGTCTTTCTCTGACTTATCTCACTTCTCACGGTGAGCTACATTTAAACAGAGTAGTATTGATTAGGTCTGTGTTGTTAGTTATGAGTATAGATGTGGACTATAAGAATGGTAAGTTTATAATCCTCTATACATTTTGTTAAACTAACTTGTGAGCCTTCTTACTAAATTCAGCTGTGCTTAAAATTTCACTTTTATCCAACACACGAAGGCCTTTGGACATTTTTGCTTTGTATGTGAAGGATATTCTAAGATATAGATTCTACAGTGTCCTGAAAATGAGGTGGGTGGAAGTGGGAGGAGTCCATATAAATGTCACTGTGCTCCAAGTGATGTGCTGGAGCCATTTTCTACCAGACCATGAGCATCACTCCCCACCCGCCTCCAGCGTTCAGAGATGTCACATTGGTAGCTTGAAATCATTGACCACAGTGGGAGTATTTACACCACAGTAGTTGGCAAATGCTACAAATCAGTGTTTCTTCGTTGAGAGAGTTGACTGTCAAACATTTACAAGGAAACCACTTTTTTGAGGGTGAGTGGAAGGCAGCCCCTTTTAAAATGAGGCTTGGTGGTCTCTCCTTTCAGCGGTGGTGTGAGAGCAGAGTACGAACTGCAAACTGTGGCGGCCAGAATCCTGGCAGGACAGGCATTTAGAAAGTTTCTTCTCCTCTTTGACTGAGTACTAGTTGAAAGAAGTGCAGCCAAAACTGTAACCAAAGGAGGTATTACGCTTCCAGAAAAATCACAAGGAACAGTATTGCAAGCAACGGTAGTAGCTGTTGGATCAGGCTCTAAAGGAAAGGGTACAGAGATTCAACCAGTTAGTGTGAAAGTGGGAGATAAAGTTCTCCCAGAATATGGAGGCACCAAAGTAGTTCTAGACAACAAGGATTATTTCTTATTTGGAGATGGTGACATTCTTGGAAATATGTCGACTGAAATATGTCACTATTGAAATGGCATCACGTGAAGCTGCCCATTCCACTGAAGCTCTGAAATCTTTCATCATGTAAATAATGTTCACATTTCTCTGTGTAAAATAAACTAATGATATCCAAACTAATGACATCCAGTGTCTCTAAAATTTAGTTTCAATGTATTGATATAAACGTTTCCAAATAAACGTATATAAGTGAAAAACAAAAATGAGGCTTGGGTGCTTTAAGAAATGATACGCAAATTAACTTTTGCACCTGTTAGGGAGTAACAGAGGCAGCACCACCCCTGCTCTAGGCAGCAGGTGAATGGAGGATGCAGAGAGACTCTGACCGTGTTTGCTTTGCTTTCGGGGGACTATGGTATAATTTGAGCCCTGAGGACAAAAACACAGGTCCAAATAATCAGAAATGGCTTTTCTCATTATTCTGCTGACCAGAAAGACCCTGCCTAAGGCTCTTTGGAAA
This sequence comes from Delphinapterus leucas, assembly GCF_059928025.1. Taxonomy (NCBI): domain Eukaryota; kingdom Metazoa; phylum Chordata; class Mammalia; order Artiodactyla; family Monodontidae; genus Delphinapterus; species Delphinapterus leucas. Next base: position 167,377,398 of record NC_143130.1, read on the forward strand.
GTAAACATGACAGGTAATGCCTTCTTCAGAAAAATATTTCTACATAAAAATCTTCATGGGGTTTCCCTGGTGGCGCAGTGGTTGAGAGTCCGCCTGCCGATGTAGGGGACGCGGGTTCGTGCCCCGGTCCGGGAAGATCCCACATGCCGTGGAGCGGCTGGGCCCGTGAGCCATGGCCGCTGAGCCTGTGCGTCCAGAGCCTGTGCTCCGCAACGGGAGAGGCCACAACAGCGAGTGGCCCGCGTACTGCAAAAAAAAAAAAAAAAAAAAAGAATCCTCATGAATGGGCTAGATGTGTGCCATCCCATAGAACTTTCTGCAGTGATGGAAATGTCCTGTATCCATGCTGTCCAGCAAGGTAGCCACTACATGCAGCTTATTTAACCCTTGAAACGTGGCTAGTCTGAATTGAGACATGCTGTAAGGGTAAAATACACACTGGATTTCCAAGACTTAGAATGAAAAAAAGAATGTAAAATACCACATTAAAATGTTTATATTGATTACACGTGGAAATGACAATCTTTGGGATAGATTATTAAATATTACATACTATTATTAAAATTAATTTCACCTGTTTCTTTTTACTGTTTTAACGCGGCTACTAGAAAATTTTAAGTTTAAATGTAATATTTAAATTAATGCACACATTATATTTTTATTGAACACCACTGAGCTAGATCATGAAGTTCTGAGTCAGGGGCTATGGAAGACAGAAGGGTATAGACAATCAAAAAGGAGGGGCAAGGAAAAACAAAGCTAAATTGTGCACACCTCAGCAGACAGATTTTGTAATGCAACTTCCCCTTCCACACGGAGTGTTAGAATGTTGGGAAAATGCATCACGGGTTGCCTGTATTGGTCTAGGAGGAGAGGGAGACACACCCAAATATTTAAAACCATGAGCAGTACATCTGAGTGTCACGCATAACCTATATTCCCCTTAACCCTCCTTCCTTTGGTGGATGGGATTAGGACATGGTTTGAGAAGTTTCTACAGAATTCTGTGAGAAACTAGGCTCAAATTTTCAGTCCTGCTTCCAGTAGATGTGTCCTATTTCCAGCCCCAGTCTGAAAGAAAACATTGTCGTGTTTGTTTGAGAATTTACGTCAGATCATCACCTACCTTGAAATCCAGAACCTCTCTTTTAGATGGGGAACCATAAGGCGTAGACTAAGGTGTAAGCACCCTCAGTAAATCAGGAGGGCTGAGGCCATATAGGACTCAGGTTTCATTATTTTAATCTCAGGTCTTCCCTTTCTCAAGAAGATTTAAGAAACACAGCACAGTCATTCCAATACACTTGATGTCCAAGACCTACTTTTTGTTCTGTTTTTTAGAAGTAGGGGTGGCTTCTGAATCTGTCATCAAAAGCATCTCATGGAGGGCAAATGCTGCAGCCAGCAGAAAAAAGTTTAATTTCAACATATACAAAAAAGGAAAGATGGGGAAGGGAAATTTTTTTCCTACTGCATAGAAATCCAAACTTTCAAGCCTTCAGCCATAAAGGATGTGCACCTTAGTGAGACAGAAGTCATGTTCTAATCAGGAAACTTTGATCAAGTAGAAGTTAAATAACTTCCCACCTGCAAAACCATGAAGAAGGAAGCACAACAGGAAGCCCTGAGCGGTAGCGAGGCTGGTACACAAATCCTGACTGTCTCTGCACGCGCCTTCTGGGACTTTAACATTCACCCAGAGAGTGGGAACTATAAAAATAGACGACATGTTTCTGAAGAAGTGAAAGACTTATTGCATAATGGTGGCAAACTCTGTCTGCTAGAACAGAACGACTCTGCATGCAAACAGAAAACTAAAAAATAGCTACCACTCTAGACAAATGTATTTTTGAAATATTCAGCCTCCAGAAAAATGTACGGCTGCATTAGCAGAGTGAAAGCCTCGCCACCTGATATTGGGAAAATGGAGTCACCTTCCCTAGTCCACACATCTGGCCCATAAATCTGGCTAATCCATGTTGACCCCTCCCGAACTGTAAGTCTCAGAGTTATTTCTCTCCTCTTTCCTTCCTTTTCTCTGTAAGACTTGTACATCATTAGAAAGGAAATAATTTGTGAACAGAAAATATCGATTTTGGCGGAAGCCCTGTAAGGCAGAGATCTACCGTTTCCTTCATTTTCATCGTGGGGAACGAGAGGAACGAGGGAAACATCCAGACGCAGACACAGCTGTCAGCTTGAAGAGGCATCTCCTCTGGTGTCTCCTTTGCTCTCTGCCCTCCCTTTTCCGTGTCCCCTCCAGAGTTTCATGCCGACTGCATGAGTCTCTGCCCAACCCCTTCTTCCTTGATGACTACCCATCTGCTGATTCACCGACCCTTACAACAAATATTTATTAAGCAACTAATATGTGCAAAGCCTGGATTAGATGCTTAGAGAGGGGGCTTTGGGGAGGGAGAGAGAGATGCAAAGACAATTAAGATATAATAACTTTCTTAAAGGAATTTAAAATCCAGGGGAGATAAATATGAAGATTGTAATAAAATACCAAGTATATCACGTGCTGTGATTGTGTGGCAGGAAACCTGATAATGCCCTAGGATAGGGCTTGTCTCAGAGTGCCTGGAAGTCCCATGGGATGCAGGTGGAAGTCTAAATGCCCAATGAATTGAGAGGCCCTTTGGGAAAAAGTAAAGGGGAGAGAGATTAGAGGTGCATAAGATGGCTGCAAATTCAGTGCTTCCGGGTCAGAGTAATGAGACACACTCAGTGTAACAGGGCTGTCAGCTGCATCCCTGAGTCTTACAGGGTGAGGCCCAAGTGGACAGAATCCTTCTATCAGTTACATGCCCATGGGGGTATCTATGGCCCACGGTTACATTGTGTCCTCGCTGATAGACCAACTTCATCTCCCTCTGGAGTTATTGTTTGAGCCCATACAGACATGGCACTGACACACAGTTCTAAGCAGCTGGTCAGTCCAGCCAGGAGCTGCACCAAAGAAGATGTGTAAGAGGACAACATGAATCTGCCATTGTGACTGTCAGCAGCAACCTGGTGGCCTCAGAAGATAGTTCCTTTGAAAGGCTTCTCTTTGGCAGGCGTCAGCAATTGTGCCTTCATAGCATCACAGATGGCAGAACAGGAAGGGAGAAAATAAGAGACCCTGGAGGGCAAGGCTAACTGCCGATGAACAAAACTCAGGTGCCCCATGGAGCCTGTGTTCTTTACAACCTGAATGTTTATTGGGCATCACCCATGTGCCTAGCATTGGATTAGACCCTAGGGCCACAAGGACCAACCAGTCAGACACTAGCCCCTGCCCCAAATGGCTGATGGTCTGCTGGGGGCAAACAAGTAGTAACTCATACTTGCATAAATGATTATTTCATTGGGTAAGTGCTCTGAAGGAAAAGCATCAAATTGGGAAAGTATAAAGAAGTTAGGGGCAAGGTCATCTGAGGGGTTATAAACGCTTCCTTGAGGCAAGGAGTAGTTGGGCAAAGGGAGTTGGATGGAGAAGTTCCTACAGTTGCAGGCAGGGACAGGACTGGAAAAAAGCTGGTTGTGACTGGTGTTATGGCTCTGTTATTCTGCCAAGTCTGGGTACCCTGGAAAAACAGGGTACAAAACCTATAAAAAGGGACTGTGGGGACGCACGGGCAATTGACTTGCAGCAGCTGAGAAGCCTTCTTAGAAAAGGTGGCCTTTTAGTTGAGCTTTGAAATATGAGTAGGGTTTTGACAGGTGGAGGATGGAGGCAAATGGCATTCCAGAAAAAGGAAGAAACAGTAAAAGCAAACACTAAGCATGAAGGGAAGAGATGAGCAACTGTATATCTATACCTATATGATATATATCTACACACACATCCCAATATCATGAGGTAGTTGTTATTTCTGTTTTGCAGGTAAGAAATGCAAGGTCTAAAAGATACAAAGGTTGGAAAGACTTGCCCAAGGTCATCAGAGTCTTAGGTGATAGAGCCCACATTTAAACCCCCGTCTAAATCTGCCCCATGTTGCCTTCCTGAAAGCTCATGGCACATAATAAGCCCTCACTAAGTGGCTATCATTATAGATACAAATGTGACAGCAAAAATGATCACGTGATGCGCCCAAGGGCAGTTGGATGAAGAGGGGGGTAACGGGAATTGGGATGGAATAGCAGGAGGAGTCAAGCTTTGAACGTCTGTTAATGTAGCCCATGTGCAGTAGGTATAAAATGATCAAACAGCAAAGTCTCAGCCAAATCCATTATCCCAGGATCCTGTAAGGCAGAACCTGCTGTTTCAGTGCCTCCTGGGGTTTGTCCAGAGTCAAGAACAAAAAACAACAAAAAAAAAATAGGAGCAGATTATAGAGATATATTAATGGTAGTTGATGAATCCTCTGTAGTTGAGGCAGAAAGCCTGAATTTTAAGGACAGAGGTCTGAGAAACTGCAGACAGAAGAGTTTGAACACTGTCACCAAACTGGTGCATTTCAGCAAGGGGGTGACAAATCTCATGGCGACACAGATAGGTTTCCAGAAGTGAACTGCAGACAATGATGAGCGGCAGGGAGCAATGACCATGTACACAGAGGATGCTGGCTGAGGAGAGGTGGTAGTTAATGCCATGGTCGCATTTTAGAACACCGGAGGTCATGTTAGTAATACGCTTTGTTTCAATGGATGCTTGTCAATCTACGGTTCAGTAATTTCATTTAGAGGTCAGCCACAGTATTTGCTTAGGAATTTCTCAAAAATCCCTTTTGATAGTCACTCTGATTTTATGAACTCTTTCAGGTTTTTAAAGAAAGGATATCTAATCAACCAGTATGGTCTCAGTGCTCTTGTCCTGGTTAAAATGCTTTCGATATTTGCTTCTTAAGTGGGAGAGTTGGGGTGAGGTGAGGACAGGGCAGGGGACCTTCCTGTTTGGATAAGGCGGATAAACATCTTTTACAATAAGGAATTTGATATTTATTCCATAGTAGATAGAGTCATCAAAAGCACTTGAGTTGGGGCTATGACAATCAGCTCTGTATTTTAGGAGGAAAATCCCAATAGCAGTGTGAAGGATGGATTAGGCCTTTCATGCACTTTTCTTTTTTTTTTCATATACTTTATTTTATCAAAACTTAACTGCTCCCCTTTAATCAGTACAAGGGTGATATGTATTACAATGAGTATCTTAGTGCCTTACTCCTATTAGCTAATAAAAGTTAATGTAATTGAACTTCAGTTGAATTGAATAGTTCCTAGAAATGTAACGACAACCCTTCTAAACACTGGCTTTTTTTTTTAAACATTTTTATTGGAGTATGATTGCTTTACAATGGTGTGTTAGTTTCTGCTTTATAATAAAGTGAATCAGTTATACATGTACATATATCCCCATATCTCTTCCCTCTTGCGTCTCCCTCCCTCCCACCCTCCCTATCTCACCCTTCTAGCGGGTCACAAAGCACCGAGCTGATCTCCCTGTGCTATGCGACTGATTCCCACTAGCTATCTATTTTACATTTGGTAGTGTATATATGTCCATATATACACTACCACTCTCTCACTTTGTCCCAGCTTACCCTTCCCCCTCCCCATGTCCTCAAGTCCATTCTCTAGTAGGTCTGCGTCTTTATTCCCGTCTTGCTCCTAGGTTCTTCATGACCTTTTTTTTTTAGATTCCATATATATGTGTTAGCATATGCTATTTGTTTTTCTCTTTCTGACTTACTTCACTCTGTATGACAGACTCTAGGTCCATCCACCTCACTACAAATAACTCAATTTCGTTTCTTTTATGGCTGAGTAATATTCCATTGTATATATATGTCACATCTTCTTTATCCATTTATCTGTCGATGGACACTTAGGTTGCTTCCATGTCCTGGCTATTGTAAATAGATCTGCAATGAACATTGTGGTACATGACTCTTTTTGAATTATGGTTTTCTCAGGGTATATGCCCAGTAGTGGGATTGCTGGGTCATATGGTAGTTCTATTTTTAGCTCTTTAAGGAACCTCCATACTGTTCTCCATAGTGGCTGTATCAATTTACTTTCCCACCAACAGTGTATGAGGGTTCCCTTTTCTCCACACCCTCTCCAGCACTGAGACAAAAGACCTGTATGCAGAAAATTATAAGACACTGATGAAAGAAATTAAAGATGATACAAATAGATGGAGAGATATACCATGTTCTCAGATTGGAAGAATCAACATTGTGAAAATGAATATACTACCCAAAGCAATCTACAGATTCAATGCAATCCGTATCAAACTACCACTGGCATTTTTCACAGAACTAGAACAAAAAATTTCACAATTTATATGGAAACACGAAAGACCCCGAATAGCCAAAGCAATCTTGAGAAAGAAAAACAGAGCTGGAGGAATCAGGTTCCCAGACTTCAGACTATACTACAAAGCTATAGTAATCAAGACAGTATGGTACTGGAACAAAAACAGAAATACAGATCAATGGAACAGGATAGAAAGCCCAGAGATAAACCCACGCACACATGGCCACCTTATCTTTGATAAAGGAGGCAAGAATATACAATGGAGAAAAGACAGCCTCTTCAAAAAGTGGTGCTGGGAAAACTGGACAGCTACATGCAAAAGAATGAAATTAAAACACTCCCAACACTATACACAAAAATAAACTCAAAATGGATTAAAGACCTAAATGTAAGGCCAGACACTATCAAACTCTTAGAGGAAAACATAGGCAGGACACTCCATGACATAAATCACAGCAAGGTCCTTTCTGACCCACCTCCTAGAGAAATGGAAATAAAACCAAAAATAAACAAATGGGACATAATGAAACTTCAAAGCTTTTGCACAGCAAAGGAAACCATAAACAAGACCAAAAGACAACCTGCAGAATGGGAGAAAATATTTGCAAATGAAGTAACTGACAAAGGATTAGTCTCCAAAATTTACAAGCAGCTCAATATCAAAAAACAAACAAACAGCCCAATCCAAAAATGGGCAGAAGACCTAAACAGACATTTCTCCAAAGAAGGTATACAGATTGCCAACAAACACATGAAAGAATGCTCAACATCATTAATCATTAGAGAAATGCAAATCAAAACTACAATGCGACATCATCTCACACCGGTCAGAATGGCCATCATCAAAAAACTGACTTTCTTATGAAGGGTATTTTAAGTTCTAGAAGAGGAGGCAGTAGAGCAAACATTTTGGAGAAGTACCACCAAGCATAGCACCTTTGCCCTTGCCATCCCAGTCTTCTCCACTGCTACAGGTCACTCGGAAGTATCTGCTGCAATGTGGGATAATGCACTCATTTGAATATTTACATTTGAAAATAACAGAAATAGATTTTTTGTAGAACTTTTTTTTCTGCAGTAAATTTCTGGAAAACACAGCTTTTGCTGTGTTTAAATCAAATTGTTATGACTGTGCTTAAATGTGGCTCTCAGCTCTTCCACATTACACAGTTTTCCTCATTTCCTGGGACTGTGGTTACTGAGAACTGACATACTTTGGGCAAGAATCTGTATAACAGATCTGTCAGCAGAGGCTGAAAAATAAATTTCATTTCAGACTGCTCTGTGTTTAAATTGTTTGAATGAGTATTGGTCCTCTTATTTCTTACTTTCTGAAACCTGCTTACCACCTGCACCTTTTTCTTTTCCTTCTTTGGATATTCATTCATTCATTCATTCCCTCATTCATTCATTTGTTCCCTTAACAAATATTGGTTGAGGTGTACTTGTGCTGGGTACTGCTCTGGGGATAGAGATAAGAAAGGTCCAGTTCTCGTCACTGAGAACAGTGTGGTTTACTGGGGGGAGATGATGTGATGGAGGTTGGAAGGGGCTCCAGACGTTCAGAGGAGCCATGTCTAACACACATTGCAGAGTCAGGGAGCAGTTCTCAGAGGACCTGGCCCTTGAGCTGGGTCTTCTGGATGAGTAGATGCTAATAACATCGGGAAGAAGAAGGAATTCTAGCCAGAGGCAAAGAGGTGTGTTTCCTTTTGTCACTTTCAAACTCTTATTCCTACATCCATTCTCTTTACCTTTTTAAAATTAATCATCCAAAGTGGATAAAGATGGAGAGGAAAACCCTAGAAAGTAGCAAAAGAAAAATATTTTTGAAAATACTTTTATCCAATGTCAAAAATACGCAATTCTGTGTGTTCATAAAGAAGTAAGGAGGCCTCCCTGGTGGTGCAGTGGTTAAGAATCCGCCTGCCAGTGCAGGGGACACGGGTTCGAGCCATGGTCCGGGAAGATCCCACATGCCACGGAGCAACTAAGCCAGTGCGCCACAACTACTGAGCCTGTGCTCTAGAGCCCGCAAGCCACAACTACTGAAGCCTGTGCGCCTAGAGCCCGTGCTCCGCAACGAGAAGCCACCGCAATGAGAAGCCCACGCACGGCAAAGAAGAGTAGCCCCCACTCACCACAACTAGAGAAAGCCTGTGCACAACAACGAAGACCCAATGTAGTCAAAAAAAAAATTAAAAGTTAAAAAAAAAAAAAAAGAAACACCAGCTAATGGGCATGGGTAATTATTTGTAAATGCTTAAAAAAAAAAAGACTGTTGTGATGCTTTTCACCATCAGTTTATACTAAAATATTCATAGCCCATATTGATTTTTCTTCCCCCAAAGACATCTCAGTTTTCAACAAGCCTTTCGGCCTGCCTCTTCCCATACACTCTTCTCCTTTCTTTCTCTGCTATCTCTAGCCTGTGGCTACCTTCCAAGGCAGTCCGTTTCCTAAACATGTATACTTTTAAAGAAATTTTAGCGATGATATCTGGTTTGAGATATTTTATTGCTCATTTGTTCTTTGAGGTTGTGTTGAGATGTTCAGGGAGAAACAGGTAACATTAGGTATCTCCGTATATGGATAGACTCGAACCTGCGCATTGAAGATGAACTAACAGGGCCAAAGTTTCAGCTAGAATTAGGGAGAAAAGCAGGGGAATTAGGGGATCTTCTTAGAGTAGCCACAGCAAAAGCACCAAGATACAAAGGTTGTCTTCCATGCAGTCTCACTTCCTTATTTGGTGCCGTTCTGTCTCTCTGGGTTGGGCATCCTTGTTCCCCAACCCTAAAGATCTATTTTAGGGGATTAATTTTGTTTCCTGACATGTCAGGTTGGAAATCATTCCTGATAGGGTTGTAGTGAAACAAACAAAGAAACAAACTATAATAACAATAAAAAAACCCAAAACAATAGCCACCAAAAAAAAAGTCTCCTAAAGGTGTTTACAATGTGATTCACTTATTCCCTTAACAAACGGTGGCTGGGAGCCTACGTGTGCCAGACACAGTGTTAATGAATGGAGATGAAACGATGAATATTCAGAATGCAGTATGTTAAATGCTAAGATAGATGTATGCACGAGGTGCTTGAAAGCTCAGAAAAAATCAAGCATAGTGGGCCAAGCTCTGCATGCATGATTTCAGTGCCTTCTCTCTACAATCTTGAGAGGTACATACTTTCATTACTCCGATCATGCACATGAGGAAATGGAGGTTAGGAAGGATACATAATTTACCCAAGGCCGCACGGTGAGTACGTGGAAGAACCTGGAGTTGACTGACTCCAACCCCGTGCATCATGTTTTAGCCAGGCTGCTTCCCAGAAGAAGACACGCTCAGACTCAGTTTAGAAAGAAAAGGATTAAAAGCACCCCAGGCAAAGAGAACACATTCAAGGGTTCAGAGGCAAGAGTCATGGCGTGTGCAAGGAATCCCATGTGGATCATTGTGGCTGAGAGTGATCTAGTTAAAAGACCACTGGGCCAAGGGCAAACCTGGGGAATCCCAACATTTTAGGTGAAAGGGGGAGAAACCCGAGAAAGAGTAAACCATAAGAAAGGAATGCCACTGAAGCCAAAGAATAAGAAACCTTCATGCAGGAAGGAGAGATGCAGAAGAATGAACGAAAATGAAGAATGAAAGCCCCAGGGAGTGAAGGGTGGGATTTCGGGCACCTGAATCCCAGGGGATGGGAGAGATGATTTAGAGGCCCTTCCTTAAATACATAAATGAAAATATACTGCATAGGTGGTCACCTATCTCCTCCCACGTTGACCACTGACAAGGCCTGCTGATGGGTGGACCGATGGATGGAATCACAAAATTTTAGAGAACAACAATGAGATGATTTAATTTAATCATCTAGTTTTCCACAAGAGGAAATGGAGACTCAGAACTCTGCAGTGATTTTTTTTCCTGACGTCGCATAGCTAATTAGGGATAGAGCTGTGATTAGAATTCAGATCACCTGACTCTCTATCTCAAAGGGAAATTTTTCAGACATGTATTCTTTGCAAAGGACGTGAATAGACAATCCACAAACGGCCAACAAACATGAAAAAATTTGTTCAGCTTCACTTGTAATCAAAGAATCCTCAACAGTACAGGGGAGCAGGCACACTCACATATTGCTGGTAGAAATCTAGATTGTAATAATTTTGGGGGGAAGCTATTCTGGCAATATGGAAGGGGCCATATAGTGCAGTGATTAAGAATATTGGGCTCAAAATCAGACAGACTTGGGCCCAAACACCAGGTCTGCCAACCACTGTCATGTAGTAACCATTTTCTGGGCACAGGCCTCAGTTTCTCCTGAAAAAGAAATGTGGATATTAATAGTACTTATCTCATGAATTTGTTGTGAGGATTAAATGAGAATATGTTGATAGCATACTCCCCAGCATATGGAGTCCAATAGAATGTATATTCGTGATCCTTACAACAAAGAGTTCTACAAATATATTCCTTGGACCAGCAATTTCATAGCTAGGCATTTATCTTACAAAAATAATCAGAACTGGGCATTAAGATTTATGTACATGGATATTCATCACAACATCATTTATAATAGTGAAAAATTGGAAACACAAATGTCCAACAATAGAGTGGGTAAATTAATGATGGTTCATGTGGTTGACGGAATACCACGAGGCCATTAAGTATCAGACTGCAAAAGAACACTTCATCACTGGAGGAAACATCCATACTAAGTGACAAAAGCAGGTTACACAACAATGTATACGCATAACACCGATTGTGTAATAAACCATACGCACATATGTGCATTCTATACATATAGAAAGTACTGGATGGCAATTCGGTGAGAAAGGAAGGATCCCCACCTCCATAAATCCATGCTGGTCATACAAGTGCATGTCTGTGTGAGACGCCTGTCCCCCAAATTGAGGAAAACCTAGTTTTAGTGGACTGTGTTGTAAACTCTGTAACAAGACTAAGATAGAAGAAAAAATGAAAATAAGTTCCTTTCTCCGATACTATCAAAATGACATAAATATTTGAGTTTAACGAGCATTCTCAACCTTCCAGATTTGAAAAGGCTTGGAAGGAAATTATATTTTACAGTTGTAAACTGATTTCAGCATGCTGGGATGTCCACATTTAACTTCTATTAATGCTTTTCAATGCCAGCATGAAAACATATACCTTAGACAATCTTCCTCAGTGCTATTTCTTACAGGGAGGTAATTAGACTAAATAAAATAAAGTAGTAAACAAAACAGGCAAACCCTCTCTGGACAAACACTGAAAAAGGATGTTAGAGTTGATTTGTTTACTACTTTCTTCTATCGATAAATCCTAGGAAACCTACAGAGGTTTCAGTAAACCTCAGGTTTTCAGTAAACCTCAGGTTCAAAAAACCTCTGTAAAAAAAATGAGAACAGTAAAGAACCCAAAGGAATGAGCGATCTTTTTTCCTACACCTATGATTCCAAGTGGTTCACTGTAATAAGCTTGGAAAAGACTACAGTACGCATTCTTAGCTGTAAAGCACTTATCTGCTCCTTCAAGTTGCACATTATTTGTGGAAGGTTTGGAACATAACACACCAAATAGGTTCTACAAAGACTCCATCATTATTGGTTTTGTGCTTCAATTTATAATGGAATTAAGTTATAAATGTGCTTCTAATAATGTACTCTTGGACAAGTCACGTAGCCCATCAAAGCCTCCATAACCTCATTTGTAAATAGTTATAGGATTGAACAGAATGATTTCTAAGATTCCCTCTAGCTCTGAAATTATACAGCAAGCTATTAACTTATAAATTAAAAAATTTGTCAATCTTTTAGGTCAGAGGTTGGCAAACTATAGCCCATGGGTCCAATCTGGTAGGCTGCCTACTTTTTAAAATAAAGTTTTACTGGAACACAGCCACACCTGTTCATTTGCACATTGTCTATGCTTTGCTCTTGTGCTACAGTGGCGGAGGTGGGTAGTTGCAGGGCTCACGAAGCCTAAGATATTTACCACTGGCCCTTTACAGAAAGTTTGCCAACCCCTCTCTTGGGTTCAGTTTACAGATCTTATTATTCTTTACATAAAGTTAGCAAATCTTGACAATCACTTTTAAGGAGACTTTTATAAATTCAGTTAAAATGCCATCAAACATTTTTAACTACAGGTATACGCTTGATGTATTAGATTGCCTTTTAATGTAACTCAGGTGTCTATCTTAACAACTTTCCAAGTGTTTGTATTATTCTTGTAAATCTAGTAAACCATGTTGAATCTTGTAAATATAACCATATATTCATATTATTTTTATATAACTTATAACCATTACTACAATCCTACAACTATTACATTCCCTTGAATGTTTCAATACTTTGTATAAATGTGGAAAAGTTTCAGTGAGAAGTCAGACGCCTAAATTAATTATAATTTCTATTTAAGATAACAAGACTGACCTATTTAACCAAGAGGTTAAATTCTCTTAAAAATTAACAGATACGAACAGATTCCTTCTTGAAATAAAATATAAATATTAAAGGTTGGATCCTCTTACATGTTTCTATGCTTAATTCTAAATCATCTCAGAGTTAAAATATGGCAACCCATTAAGGAAATAATTATATCATCATTAAAAATAGTTTGGGGGCCTCCCTTCTCAATGATGGATATTGCAGTAATAGCAGTGGAGATAACGGACTGGACATTTCTTGGCAACAGTGATGGGACTTGCTGAGCTCCATTTATGAGCCATGACAAGGGCACCATACATTACAGTAGGGGTGGTCACAACAGTCTATATTAGTTTGCTACGGCTGCCATAACCAAATACCACAAACTGGGTGACTTGAACAACAGAAATTAATTGTCTCTCAGTTTTGGAGGCTAGAAATCCAAAATCAAGGTGTCAGCAGGCAGGGTTGGCTCCTTCTGAGGGCTGTAACGAAAGGATCTGTTCCAGGACTGTCCTCTAGCTTCTGGTGGTTGCTGGAAATCTTTGTTATTCCTTGGCTTGTGGAAGCATAACCCTGATCTCTGCCTTCAGCTTCGTATGACATTCTCCATGTGTGTATGTATGTCTTTGTGTTCAAATTTCTCCTTTTCTATAAGGACTTCAGTCATATTGCATTAGTGCCTACTCTAATGACCTCATCTTAAGTTAACCAACTAGATCTGCAACAACCCTATTTCCAAATAAGGTCACATTCTGAGGTAGTGAGGGTTAGGACTTCAACATATGAATTGTGTGGGGGACAGAATTCAATCCACGGACAGAGTCCACGTCCATAGGCTTGACAGCAGAGACTGGAAGGCTAAAACTATCTTTCCTGAATTCTCTTGACATTGGGATGGTGGCTCTAACGTAGGTTCAGTACTCAAGTAAAATGTGGAAGACAAAAATGGGGCAGAGGTCCTGCTTCTGCTGTTTCTTCTGGAAAGCATGGGCATGGAGGCATTTTGTTTTTCTGTGAGAGTTTTCAGCGGACCCCGATGGTTTGGAGCTGTGTCTAATGAAAGATTCTTGACTGTGGTCACTCCCTGAATATGGTAGCCTTCCAGACCATGGCCATAACAGATGAGTCTGAAGGAAGCAATCTACACTGTATTAAGGTGACTGATCCATTTACCAAGTAAGCTGTAGGGCAGTCAGTTTTGAGTGGGAGAGAGAGAGAGCAAGAGAAAATCCTCAAGCTGATCCAAAGCAGGCAGTTCTGCAATTTGGTTCTTATGATCCAGAGTATCCGATGGTGGGCGCAGCATCTATGACAGGTCAGAGTGCTCTCTGGAGCCTGTGATGAGCCCCAGTGGGAGGGCCCCAGCATAGGATTTTGATATTTTGAAACTAAAGCCGCATCTTCTTTGCAAAGAACTATTAAGAAACAGCTCTCGGTTTGCTGAATGCTTGACAATGGAAAACCAAGTGATCTTGTGACCTGTCTTCCCATCATGAAGTGGGTGCTGCATGGATCCACTCACCCACAAAGCTGGTGGAAGTGGAAGTGGTCTGTGGGATACTGAGCCTGTGCAGGTTCAGATGGTCCAAGGAGCTCGAGTGGTTCGCTCACACTCCCACAGCGCCTGTTCTTGCTGCTTGTCTCCTTCAATCCACACATAAACCCTCATGAGGAGCTCCCTACGAAAAGACTTTTTTTAAAGGTAAAGAGAGAAAAAACCTGAACCTGGCTCATGGATGGTTCCGGCTAACATGCAAGCCTCACTGTTAAGGGACTGTGCCAGCATTACAGACTCAGAGGTGGGGAACAGCAATCTTCCCAGTGGTTAGAACTTTAAATGATTCATCCGGTTGTTCAGTTTGTACAGAAAGAGAGATGATCAAAAGCATGGGTTTATTTAGGGACTTGGAAATAAAAAGAGGTGACTGGTGACATGGTGGTCTGGGGAATAGGGATGTGTACAGCCCTCCTGGAATAAACCCGGAGTGTGATGCGTCCCACAGGTTTGCTTGCCAAAGGGCAGCACGGCATTTGGGAGGGAGGCATGAACGCAAATGATAAGGCAGATAAGATGCCTTGTTCAATGCCTGTGAGTCAGCTGCTTCCTCAACCGCCCCAGACTGCCCAGAAAGCAGCCAAAGAGCAAGGATGGGGGTCACACCTAGGCTCAGTCATAGGGGCTTCCGTGTATCAAGGCACATCCGGATACCTCCCACTGCTGAGGGCCACCTTACCAACAGCGGACTAACGCTGAGCCCCTGGTGACACATCACACCGCCGGGCAGCAGGTTTCATATAACTGACCTCCTCCATCATGGAGGGGGCGACAATTTGTCCTCACTGGACTATTTCGGTTTGGATTCGCCTTCTCTGCCTGCCATGCTTCTGCCAGCAATGCCTTTATGGACGCAACAAATGCATTATTCATTCTCACAATATTCCACACAACATTATTTCTGACCAAGAAACGAATGTTACTGCCAGAAAAAAGCAGGTGGCTGACCTCCATGGGACTCGCTGACCTACCTATGTGCCCATCACTCAGAAGGCTGCCATGCAGAGAGTAACGGCCAGGGGACACAGCTGAGCCACACCTCGCGAGGTGCTTTTCTTCTCGGTGTGACATACGCTCCAAAACAGGTGCTCTTAGGTGGTGTTGATGCTCTCACGGGCGGGTCTCACAGATCTGGAAACCAAGGGGTGGAAAAGAGAACGGCACCTCTCCTTATTAAACCTGGTGCTATGTAAAAGCTTTTATTTGCCTCACTGTGACTTGGAGTTATCGTGGAATTGGAGGTTTGTGGACTCCTCCATCGGGGAACACACGGTTTCACTGGACTGGAAGTTGAGGCTCCCACCTGGTCATCATTGGGCTCCTGACTATGAGGGAAAATGAAGGTCGCTGCTACACAGTGAGGGCCAGTAGTTGCTCTGGAGCGCCTCCTAGGACTTCCACACCCAGGGGCAAAAGTTAGAGCAGACGTCAGCAACCCTAGAACTCAGACACCTGGGAAAGGAAGGTTTAGATCATGCCACTGGGCAAAGATGCTGGCTCACTGAGCAAACCTACTGGGAGCAAACATGCCATGGAGCAGGTAGCAGAGGAAGGAAATTGTGACTGCCGGCTCTGGACTTGTGAACCATAGCGAAACGGAGGATCCTAGTAGGGATCATAGTTTTTTCTTGCTCTTTATGTATCATTTACATACATTAACCACTTTCATTTTTTTCCCCTCCCCTTTGTCCCTAATGTTTTATAAAGGGTCTGGGGGGCATGATTAACTTTACAGTTCAGCCCATAGGTTGTGGAACATCAAGCCTGGATTGTGACTGGGTTTAAGAGAAAATGAACATTCCCCACATAGATACAGGGAAGGTTGGTCTCCCTTTGTGGGGAGGGCAAGTGCATTTGTATGTTAGGGAGGATCTGTTGTTATTGCTATAATTTGTTTTTTGTTTCTTTGGGGTTTTTTTTTTTTTTGCTGTTGTTGTTTTGGGCCGCACTGTGTGGCTTGTGGGATCTTAGTTCCCCGACCTGGGATTGAACCCAGGCCCCCGGCAGTGAGAGCCGAGAGTCCTAACCGCTGGGCATCCAGGTAATTCCCGTTATTGCTATAATTTGGAAGCTTAAGTTTGGGAAGAGCAGTGGACAAGGTTCCAACCTTTTCATATGCCTTCCTCGACTGCGGATGTGGTGGGAACGCCACAGTTTTCAGACATCCTTGAAGCAAAGTTCTGGATATAATTAGGTTCTCACGGCACACTGGCACCATCCCAGGTTCACTTCTGGGTTGGGCTGTTCCTGCCAGCAAGCACGCTCAAGAAGCCACTGAGGTGAACAAGGTAACACTGGTGCCAATACTAGCCTTCTAGGTGTCTGGACTTTTCTCCTTGTACGCTCCCCTCCTTAGTCAAAATGTCTGTTTTATGTCCTGTCAGAATCCTGTCTATCTGTGGTTAGTCTAATCTAATAAACTAATTTAGCCTAAGTTAATTGGTGACAGTGGAAACAATGTTTTAATACAGATGATAGTCATGATGAGCACAGCACTGCTGACTAACATCATTCACTGAGTGTTGATTTCGTGCCAAGTGCTTTACAAGAATTATGTCGTTTAATCCTTTAAAATTGCCAAACTTAATGAACTAAGTGCTATTATCTCCATTTTACAGATGAGGAAACTGAGGCCTAGAGAGGTTAAAAAAAAACTTGATTAACATCACATAGCTGACATGTATACACTGATGTGTATAAAATTGATGACTAATAAGAACCTGCTGTATGAAAAAATAAATAAAATAAATTAAAAAAAAAAAACATCATATAGCTAGTAAGCGTTAGAACCAGGATTTGAATCCCAGTCTGAGTTCAGTGTAGTAGTCCCCTAACTACTACACTACATTGCCTCTTCAAATCCCACGGAATGATCTGAGAATATCAGGTGACCTTGCAGCTGGATGGGAACAAATATTTTGAGATTTCAAGATGGGGGAATCTTCCAGCAACAGATGCATTTATATTTTCCCGAGATCGGGAGATCTAAACTTAAGACATTAAGAACTAATGTCTTAACTAAATAAGCACTAAACAAGAACACTTTGTGGTAACACAGTCATTTCTGTAGTAACAAGTAAGCATTTTGGTTTATTTCATCGTATAATGAAAGTGGGAAACATGAATATTTAAAGAAGGAAAAAGGTACACGGGTAAATGAGCAAAAATAGAGAAATCTGGAAAAGTAGAGAAAGGTTATTCTTATGATAAAATATTTCATTAAAGAGCCCATATTATGATAAGCCTCTAAAGGATTAAAGTAGTACAGATAAAGCAGTAAATCAAGTTTAATGCAGGATTAAATAAGAGGCTGGTAGCCAGTAATAAGGATAAGATGCTCAAAGCTTAAGGTCACTGATTATTTGGAAAAGAGGAAAGGTGAGCATGCAAAATGGATCCTGTGTTTGATAAGTATTAGGTTCCTAAGAAACAATAACCATAAATGATAAGGTAGAAACCTTGTAATAATGGAAACTAACTGCAATGGCTATGTGGAGATCATTTTCACGTTAGGAAATTATGCAGAAAATCTAGTAAGGTTCTCGACATTCATGTATTCTTAATAAAGTAGGGCATGCAGTAACTCTCTAAAACGGTCAATGAATTCTAAGGAGTGAAGGCTGGGCTAACTCATGGGTATAACCAAACCTCTACCTACCTAGAGAGAACAACCGACCAGTTAGAGAGCTGAAATGGTCAGTTCTACGTGCCATGTCAGGCACGTGTGGATCCGTACCAATATCTTGCAATCAAGCTGGTCTAAGCTCATACTGATAAATAACTTCTGTGAAAAGAACTTCAGGGTAATGAATGAAGAATCAGACACTAGGAAAATTACCAAAGAAAAATTAATGTTTGCAAATGCTAATATTTTATTATAAAATATATTGTTGTTTCTACCATTCTAACATTTAAGCTACCGAATCGGAAGCACATTCGGCAATTTGCCTTACGCACAAAAAAGTTGTTACTATACATAGTTTTGTACATTCTTTTTTTTTCCCTCCAATTAGTGCTAAACATAAAACTATTATTTTCAGATCCTTGATTTAGCTTTCCGAATGCAAAATAAAGGTTCTGTTTTGATACTGGGGGAAAAAGATACAAACACACATATTCATATATAAATATAAATAATATGATCATTTGCCCAATTACATTTTCAACCGAAAAAGTATGTGAAAGAGGCTTTCTGAGAGATTAAATATTCTGGCAAAATGAAGAATAAAGGAGTTCCAAGTGAATGCTCCTTTAGAGTGGGAAAAGGTTAGCTGTGAACATGCTTGTGAAATACGCTGAGGAGGATTCTCATTCTGAGATTATGGTCGTTCTTGCCTCCAGCTTCAAGTGTTGCTCAATCAGCAAGGTGCTCAATTCACAGTGATTGCTGCGCATTTGCTTGTTGATCAAGAAAATGCATAATCTCAGCCTAGACACATTTACCATAGAAATGAATATAAGAAATAGGATTTTGATTTAAATTTTCCAGTTGCAGCAGATCGAAAAAAATATATGCAGGAGAAGATTCCACTTGAAAAGCTCTGATTCAAATAAATCCAAAGAGAACGCATCTCTATGTACCTAATGCAGTCTTCGCATTACATAGCAAGCTTTTCTCGCTCAGATCCCTTGTCCATTTGATTAAACTCACGAACACGTGACCGACTCCGCCTCTGTTAAAAATACTCTCAAGCCAGGGCTTCCCTGGTGGTGCAGTGGTTGAGAGTCTGCCTGCCGATGTAGGGGACACGGGTTCGTGCCCTGGTCCGGGATGATTCCACATGCCGCCGAGCGTCTAGGCCCGTGAGCCATGGCCGCTGAGCCTGCGCTAGAGGCCACAACAGTGAGAGGCCCGCGTACAGCAAAAACAAAACAAAAAAAACCTCTCAGGTCAGAGAATGAGTGAGATCGTGTGGCTTTGTCTTTGTGACTGGGTCGTTTAACAGAGCATTCATAACACAGAATACTAGCTAGGGGCGTATACGTTTAAATTTAACACCCCACAACTGAATTCTCCAAACGCAGCTCACTGCAGAGAGGGATTTAGAAGAATGCAAATTCAAGTCCAGAATCCCGACTACCCTTCCAGGCATGGACAAATCAGTTTAAAATGGCCCTCGTGAAACATGATACTTATTTGCAGGGTTGTTTCTAAATGGCTGATTTGGAAGCCGCTCTGTTTTCTGCATATTCTCTTTCCAAGATTAAAGATCCTTCAGGTGAAACACTTGAGAGAAAAGCACGGGACGCTAGGCCGTGTGTGTATGTGTTTCTTGCGTAGCTGGGGAAAAAAGGTGCGATGAGATTCCAAAACCAAACAGTTCATTCAGCCTAGACCTGGCCCGGACGACCAACTCCGTCCCCACGAGACAGACTGTAAAGTCTCCAGGCCGTTAGCTGGCTCAGGCGGCGGGGGACCGAGTCGGGACCAACGACCTTGCGCCCCGGCCACGGCTGCAGACAGCTCGGGTCCCCCTGGGCTCCGGGCGAGCGCCTGGTCCCCTCTAGGCCGGAGCTGGAGCAGCGGAGGTGGAGGGGCGCCTCCCGGCCGCCCACGCTGGGCCCAGAACCCTGGTTTCCCTCCGGCGCCGACGGCGTCGGGCGCGGCAGACGCGCTACCATGGCAACGGCGGCCCGCTCCCCCCCCCCGCTTCCCGGCGCCGCCGCGCCAAGCCAGGCGGGATGGGGCGGGGCGGGTGTTGCTAGGACACCGCCGGCGGGCGTCAGCCTCCGCGGCGTGGGCTCTCGGCTTCCACCCTTCACCTACTTCAACCCTGCCGAGAGGGCTGTAGGGGAGGGTCGGAGAGGAGGTCGAGGAGCCACGTGGTGGCCGAGGGTGTCAGGGCCTTTCTCCTTTGTGGCCTGCCCTTCTGGCCGGCAGGACGTCCTCTTTCCCTTTGCCTTGCAAGTAGTCCTGTGCCCTGGGAGGAAAAGTGAATGAAAACACTTGGGCGTTGCCTCTGCCCAAGCTGGCTCTATAAGGATAGTGATGTCCCCGGACTCCACTGAAGACGCTGTATCCGCTGTTCTTCCCCTTCCGAAAGGAACCATTTCTTGAGCTTTACTAGGACAAGGAGCAACGCTAAGCACTTTGCCTACATTAATTCTCTTTCAGTTATGTGAAGTAGGAGCTAGTTAACTCCATTAGAACACGAACAAAATGTGGCCAAGGTCATAGAGCTGGTTGGGTGGAGGCAGGATTTGAAGTCCTGTCTTGCTTAACTTCAAGGTCCCTGCTTTTTCATAATGCTTAAGTGTTCTCCCTCAGCTGCCTCTTGGCTAGCACATTATCCTTTGCTATCCAAACACCACACCACCTGGGACACACTGTCTGGAAATGGTCTGACAGGGAGATTAAAAAACTGAAATCAGGGTTGTCCAAAAAACCTGGGGCATGTGTTTTACATTGATGTATCACTGATAATTTACAGATGTCCCCGTCTGTAATATACTAATGCAATCGCCACTTAGCATCCCCAGATTCTTACTAAGGGAAGAGAGTCTAAACCAAAGAATTTGCCAAAACCCAGATCAACTCCTGGTAGGTATCCCATGCCGGGCTACATACGGTGGGAGATTAAAAGATTTTTTTTTTTTTCCCTAATTAGTGTCTATCCACAAAGAGTTTATGTGCTACTAGGGAACTGTCTTGTCAAGGATTTCTTTGCAAGTAATTTATTAAGGACATGCTTCCAGGACAAACTTGTAAGGGAAACAGAACAGGGCAGGAGAAGAAGACAAGGCAGCAATTTAAGGTCAAGTTCCAGCCTCAGCTTGATCCAAAGGCAGCTCTGGAGCACAAGTTACAGTGAGCTGATCCCACCTTGAGGCAAGGGACCTGGGTTTTTATTCCCTTGCACTAATCAGTCACCGGCTCCAGGCCTTCCTGGAGGGGGTGGGGGACATAACACCCAGCACTTCTGACTCCAGAGTGAGCCTGGGTGAAGCGGATCTGGTCGATTAAGGTAGTTCTCTGAAGGTCGGAGGTGTGAGCCATTAGGAGAGAAGCACCCAGTAGCTGGGGGATGTGTACAGTGAACCAGTCAAAGGTCTCTGAAGGGATCTGGCAGAGCACCAGAAGCATCCACTACAGTCCACTCCTTGGAACACTCAGATTCACATGTTCTCACATTAAGTCTCCATCTTGTCATAGCTTATTCAAGATTCCAATTGGCCACAAATCTAGTGGGACACACCACAGCCCTTGCTGCTGCAACTGGTCCCAAGATTATAACTAACATCCATCATCTCTCTTCTCTACCATCCATTCTAGACTCCTCTCATCCTCAACTAGCCCTTCTACCGATCTAGGGGTTTGCCTGGTGGAGTGTCCCAAATCTTCATCCTTGAGGGATCTGAGCTCCTTGCTACCAGGTCTTTATCAGGCAGTGGTTGCCACGACTGCCTATTTTCAGTTAAAACTTGGCAAGAGAGACTCCAGTGAATCAGCTGAGTGCCAAACACATTCCTCCCCCATTATGTAACAGCAGCCCTGCATTCTTATGATGATTGGGGTCAGTTACCTCTGCCAGTATGATCATTGCTTTCTTTGCTCACATGGAGTCCAAAACAATAGGACTACAGCAGTAGCTTTAGGTTTAGTGTGAAGTATTCTCCCTCTGGGAACTAGAACTTCTAGAGCCAATGCCCTAGAGTTGTGAGGGCAGGAAGCATGCGTTCCCCGAGCAGGTCACTGAGAGTGGCAGTGAGCCAGGCTACTCCTCTTTCCACCCCTTGGTTCCCAGACCCATGTATTCAACTCACTGGAGACAACACAACATAATGGCTTTTGGTTTAAGGCACACGCTGCATCCTGAAGGATGGTGCCCCAACCTCACAGGGTATCATTTCTAAGTTAGTGCCTTCCTCTGCCTTCAGAAGGTGGTTACAATATATTATGCTAGAATGGCGTGGTATGTTGTGGGATCCGTGGATCCCCTAGTCATTTGCCCATTACCATACTTCTTTGGGACAAAAAAATGTTTTGTGAGATTCTGTGTCCATAAATCAGACATTCTGAGACCTCAAATAGTGGATCTTATCAAAGCACTGCAGTCAGGAAAGGCAAATTCATACAATGAATTTGTACCAATCAGTCAGAACAGAATGCTGCCATTGCTAGGGTAAAAGGGGTCCTACGTAATTAACTTGCCATCAAGGCTCTGGCTGGTCTCTTCAAGGAACGGACCTATAGTGGGGACTCAAAGTCAACCTCTGACAGGTCAGACGTTCAGCAGTGGCAACAGCTAGATCAGCTGTAGTGAGAATGAGCCCCAGGCTTTTGGACTGATGTGTAGCCTCCAGTTTTGTTACTGTAACTACAGTAACAAAGATGAGCCTTTAGGACAAGAACTGAGGTAGCTAACAACAAATGCTGGCTGACATCTACTGATGAGTTATCCTGCCCACCAGTTTGCTTAATGCCTCTTCTGCAGTCAGCGCTCCCTGGTGGGCATCAGTGTACAATACGAAGGTCTTCACTCCCACGGGTCCTCTTTCCTCAAACCTCCTTGTCCCCCATCTTCCAGTTGTGTGCCTTCCAGTTCCGTGACCAGCCTGTGGAGTTAGTGTCCGTTGCCCATAAGTCTATCTGTATCTTTACCTTGGGCCACCTCTCTCTCCACACAAATTGCATCACCAGGTGCAATGCCCAAAGCTCTGCCTATTACAACGATTTATCTTCACTAGTCTCTTCAGAGCCACCTCTGGGTGG
Source organism: Delphinapterus leucas (assembly GCF_059928025.1). Taxonomy (NCBI): domain Eukaryota; kingdom Metazoa; phylum Chordata; class Mammalia; order Artiodactyla; family Monodontidae; genus Delphinapterus; species Delphinapterus leucas. The sequence goes on from NC_143130.1 coordinate 167,400,348, forward strand.
GGCTATAGTGCAGCTGTCCATTTTCAGTTTGTGCCAGTATACTGAGTCAACCCATCTGTGAGCCGAAGTTGGGATCTTTCCTCTATCAGCTGGTCATGGGGGATACCCCATGAGGCCATAGGTGTGAGCTGATGAAGATGTCTTGGTTGGTGGATAACATAGAGTCTGGGTCCCTACTTTGTGCAATTTACTCATGTGTTCTGGACCTGCTCAGGCCCAATTACATAGTCCTTATAGTTGTTATTTCCTCTATTTCTCAAAAGCTAGAGATGTTGCACAAGCCAATGCAGCTCCTTTTAGCTGTATGCCATCACAGTTCACCAAGAGTGAAAGTCTTAGTAACTTTAATGATACAAAGATATAGAATGCCACAATTAATGCTTGCTACATAAAAAATATTCTGCTTTCCTCTTTTTTTAAAAATAAAGGTGCTTTTGTCCATTGATTTCTTCTTTTTTTTTTTTTTTTTTTTTTTGCGATACGCGGGCCTCTCACTGTTGTGACATCTCCTGTTGTGGAGCACAGGCTCCAGACGCACAGGCTCAGCGGCCATGGCTCATGGGCCCAGCCGCTCCGCGGCATGTGGGATCTTCCCGGCCCGGGGCACGAACCCGTGTCCCCTGCATCGGCAGGCAGACTCTCAACCACTGCACCACCAGGGAAGCCCGTTGTCCATTCTTTTAAAAAAAGGTTTATTTATTTTATTTATTTTTGGCTGTGTTGGGTCTTAGTTGTGGCAGGCGGGCTTCTCTCTAGTTGTGGTGTGCGGGTTTTCTCTTCCCTAGTCGTGGCACGCAGGCTCCAGGGCGTGTGGGCTCTGTAGTTGTGGTGTGCAGGCTCTCTCTTTGAGGCGCGCGAGATCAGTAGTTGTGGTGCGCGGGTTTAGTTGCCCTGTGGCGTGTGGCATCTTAGTTCCCTGACCAGGGGTCTAACCCACATCCCCTGCATTGTAAGGTGGATTCCTTACCACTGGACCACGAGGGAAGTCCCTACTCTGCTTTCTCAATGCTTCATCATGAACTACTACTTAGAGGTTTGTTTGTATCAATATGTATGTCCTTAAATGTAAGTAAAATTACATAAATTATTATATGCAATTTTCTCTTGTATAAGATAAAGATATGCTGATTTTCTAACAAACACAGAAAAAAAAATACAGAATGCCACCTACCACCAGAGATGAGATCTCCATTTTCATCTTGCTGGTGAATGAGCTGTATCCAGAATCCCTTTCTTAAAGTCAGCTTCCTGGGACTACTTATGGCACCATCTGTTTTAGGCAGGTTCCCCAGATGCAGACCCTGAGGAAAGGGTTTTTGTGTAAATAATTTATTAAGCAAGTTGCCTCAAGAGAAATTAGAGAGGGGGTAGGAAGAGCAGAATAGGGAACAAAAATTAGCCAGGTAAGGTTGTGATTTCAAGTAAAGTTCCAGACTCAACTTGAACCCCTGAGGAGCTTTTGAGAATAAATTGCCCAGTAGAGTTTATCCTTCCTGAAAGTGAGGGAGCTAGGTTTTAATACTTCTGCACCAGTCAGTCATTAGCTACAGGCCAAAATGGGGATTTGTAATTTCCCAGGCTGTTTTGGTTCTGGAAGCATGTGAATGAAGTGGTTCCAGGGGATCCAGGGTAGTGCTCTGAAGAAAGTTATAGATATGAACTCTTTGGAGCAGAGCCTGTAGAAACTGGGGGATGGGCGCACTGAACCAATAATGGGAGCTTACAGGGATTTAGACAGAGAGCCACAATTGCTAAAGGAGCTAAGATTCACATATGGAAAACTGACATAGAGCTTCCCGTTGCTGACAAGATGGTAAACTAACTTGAGCTTCTACCTTCTCCCAGAATCTAACTCTGAAGAAACTGGTAGGGAGACATAGAGAGGTTGGGTCCCCATGTGTGTTGATGGGTGGGCACAGTGCATGGACGTTCAGAGCATCACAGAGATGGGTGCTATGGAGACTTTTGCTTCCCTCACTGCCCTGAGCAGATTATTGCCTTCTGTGATTAGGCTACATAAGATTATGACTTCCATCTTGCTAGTACACTCTCTCTACTGCATGTTTGGGTTGCATGTCTTGATAAAGCAAGCTGCCATGTTGGAGAGGCCCACGTGGCAAGGAGCAGGTGGAGGCCTCCAGCCAACAGCCAGCAAAGATCTGAGGCCCTCAGTACAATAGCCCTCAAGGAACTGAATTCTACCATCATGAGTTTAGGATTCTTTCTGGGTTGAGCCTTCAGGTGAGAACACAGCCCTGGCCAATACCTTGACGGCAGCCTTTGAGAGACCCTGAAGATAGTAGCTGGCTAAACCAATCCCAGATCCCTAACCCATAAGAACTGGGAGATAAGATGCATATGTTATTTCGAGCCACTAAGTCTGTGGCAACTGGTTATGCAGCAATAGATAACAAATGCTAGCATTCTGCAGCTGGCCTGGAGGCTTGAGCATATCCTCCTTACAGATGGTTATCTGTGTACAGATTATATCTACCTGCTAGAATGCAGTGCCCAACTCTGGGTCTCCCTGCAGCACCTAGGGTATTGCCCTGCACATAGCAGTCACACAGATAATGATTTCTAGGCAGGAAGTCCAGGCATTTATGATAATAACAAAAATGGGTTGAGTCCTCACTATGTGCCAGGCCTTGTTGTAGACACTTTACAAATCTTAATTTATTTAATCCTCATTGATGGTCAGATTAGGTAGGCTCTTTTAGGATTTCCATTTTGGAGCAGAAAAATGAGGCTTGCAGAGGACAAATAACTTACCCAGGTCTGACGCTTGTGAGTGGCAGAGCTGGGATTCAAGCCCTAGATAGCCTGGCTCCAGAGCCTGTGCTGCTCTCAGACCTGGGAAGGGATGGGGATCAGTGCCACACAAACATTGTCCTTTTCTGAAGCACCAGAAAGAATTCCAACCTGTCAGCCACTGCCTGTCAACTGTTGGAGGGCAGGAATGTACCTTATCTGATATGAAATCTCACTTTTAATATTCAAAACATGGCTATAGTAGGAGCCTTAAAAGTTGGCTGGGGCTTCCCTGGTGGCGTAGTGGTTGAGAGTCCGCCTGCCGATGCAGGGGACACGGGTTTGTGCCCCGGTCCGGAAAGATCCCACATGCCGCGGAGCGGCTGGGCCCGTGAGCCATGGCCGCTGAGCCTGCGCGTCCGGAGCCTGTGCTCCGCAACGGGAGAGGCCACAACAGTAAGAGGCCCGCGTACCGCAAAAAAAAAGTTGGCTGAATGAGTGAGTGAGTGAGTGAGTGAATGAATGAATGAATGAGATGCCTTGAGTAGGATGCGGAGAGAAAAGAAAAGGGAACGCACAGAAGGCTCTATTTCTGGATATGACACCAGCAGACTCAAACGTCTCACCCCCAACACGTTTCTTTGCAGTTGCTACCAATATTACCTCTTCCGGTGCTTATCTGATAGCGTGGCTTAGGAAATACGATGTGTTTTTCTTGATTTGGAATTGAGAGCAGAAAATAATTCATAAGAGGTAAGTGAAGTGGAAGGCGGCTATTGTCCCTAACAAGTGTGTTCATTTCTTACTGGTCTGACTGCATGTGCACACACAGAAAACCCAGGATTATATCTAATTCTGCCTTTATAGCAGCTCATTACCTGCAGGGATAAGCGAGGTTATATAATGGGCTGGTTCAAAGAATGTGCTTGTTTGTATATGCAAATATCTGTCTAAATTGCTTAAAATAACAAGTTGTTTAACACCCGCCACTGAGGGAATTTGGTTTGAAATGTTCAAACATTAGGCCTGCCTACTCCAAGCACATGAAGTGAAAGATGGTTGCTTAGCCACACAATTTGTCCGAAGAAGGAAAGACGCTCAAGTCTTGTCTCATATTTCATTGTTTTCAGGTACTAGAATCAGAATAATAGTTAACAGTTTTTATGATTAAGTTGCTTTGGTTTCTTGACACAGATAAAAACATATGGGAGAGTTTGACTATACAGTCATCCTTTGCTTAATAAAAGTGGACTCTGGGCTTCCCTGGTGGCGCAGTGGTTGAGAGTCCGCCTGCCGATGCAGGGGACACGGGTTCGTGCCCCGATCCAGGAAGATCCCACTTGCCGCGGAATGGCTGGGCCCGTGAGCCATAGCTGCTCAGCCTGCGTGTCCGGAGCCTGTGCTCCGCAACGGGAGAGGCCACAACAGTGAGAGGCTCACGTACCGCAAAAAAAAAAAAAAAAAAAAGGGGACTCTGACATTTTAGGCAGTGGGATTTGCTCCCTAATAAGATGTGAACAACTGAGCTTAATTTCCTTGGCCTTTTTTGGCGTTCTTCCTCTCTTTTAGTGCCATCCTGACTGAGCCACACAAATCTGGTCACATCACACCTTGGTTAAAACTTTGTACTGACTCTCCCAGCCCCCTCAAGACAGGGCACACTTCTTGGCCTGATATCCAAGGCCTCCGTCATCCAGTCCTTACTCCTCTGACTGACTTCATCTTTCAGAGGTTTTCCCCACCTTCCGGCCTCCCTATTCCCACCCTTCTGTTCTATTTTTGGTTTCTCAAATTTTTTATGATCTCCAAAGCCCTGGGCCTTTGCATTTGTGGTTCCCTCCATCTTGTTCCCCTTCCTTTCCTACCCACCCCCGAGCCCGGCCGGCCTCCACCGGTCCCTGCTAAGATGTCACCGCCTGGGAAGCATTCCCTCCGCTGAGGCTCGGTGCCCTCCTCAAGGGTGCTATGGCTCCTGGCACAGCCCCACTGCGTTAGCGTTGTCTGATTCTCCTGCTGGACTCTGAACTCCTAGACGGGGTGTCTCGACACCCAGCACAGGGGCCTGATTCACGCAAGAAACTAAAAACACTAAAATAAAAATCGGTTGAATGTATTTCTCATTACTCTCCTGTAACCTTTGTTTCTCTACTTTGAGCGGATCTAAATTGTAATTAGTCCAGTTTATACATTTCAATCCAAATGAATGACAGTTTACTTAAAATAAAAACTGTTAGCACAATAGAAAATCTTCCTGAAAACAAAATTAACTTTTGAAATTTTAACCACATGAAATTCATTGCTATAATGTAAAGTGCAAAACTGGAAACCAGTTCTCAAATGTTAGACCCCAGAACTACTTCCAAATCCATCTATTTTCATTTCTTACAGACCCCCATCATTCTATGGGAATAAGCCCCCATAGACGATGCTGCCTCTCACCCTCCCTCCGCAACTTTTCTTAGGAAGTGTGACATGCATTTTTTTCTGCTGGCATAATAATGAAAGGAAGGGTAAATACAGTAAGATGTGCTTCATGTAGTGCTAGTACAGAACAGAAAAACAGCTAAGAAGATCTAAAAAAAATGCTTCTAAAATATAGTGTTTATTAGCAAAATTGATTTTTATTTAGAAGGGAATTCTCTCTGTGCAGGGCACACTCTTGCTTTGATATCTCCTCAGCTCTTATCAGCAGCAATAACAGTTTAGTCAAAGAGATGAGACTTGATCATTTGGGCATTCCTGATCGGACCCCAGTGCTCTCTAGAACGGAGGTGACTTTAAAACAAGTACTGGGAGTTGGGACTTTGTTATTATTTTGGAAGTTCTAGTGGACTTTGGTCTAAATACTTTGTAAACCATAAATCACTACTGTAGTTTTGCTCAGAGTCTTAAACTGCCTTTATCAGTTTGAATTTTTAGAGCCAGGGGGCCCAATTTGTACATTATGTTGTTATTCTGGGAAAAACTCCAATGTTTTCTGAACATTTTGTTCAGGAAACTGAAGTAGGCCTGACCCCACTTACCAGGACTGACTTCCCAGGTCTGCTGAAAAGGCATTCAATGGCTCACCAGGCAAGTCGGGAAACAAGAATAAAATGAAAGAAGAAAGCATAAGATATAGAGGGTGTATTAGCTTCCTGGGGCTGCCATTAGAAATTACCACAAACTTGGCAGCAATAGAAATCTATTCTCTCACAGTTCTGGAGGCCGCGAGTCCAACATTGAGGTGTCAGCAGGATTGGTTCCTTCAGGAGGCTCTGAGGAAGAATGCATTCCATACCTCTTCTTAGCTTCCGGTGGTGTGGGCAATCCTGGGCGTTCGTTGGCTTGTAGATGCATCACTCTGATCTCTGCTGCATCTTTACATGGCCTTCTCTTCTGTGTGTCTGTGTCTGTGTCTCAAATCTCCTTTCTCTTATAAGGACTCCAGCTGCTGGATTTAGGGCCCGCACTTCTGCAGATAAGCAAATACCTTATCCAGGTTGACCTTAAGATCTTTGGCATCTTCAAGGATCCTATTTCCAAATAAGGTCACATTCACAGGTACTGGGTTAGGACTTGGACATATCTTTTGGGGGGATGTAATTCAACTCACTACCAAGGGAGAGTTCACCTGTGTAAAAACCCTTCGTGCTTTGACCCTCCCAAGAGCTCTCTACATTTTGACCTTCTCAACTTTCTCCTCCAGCCACTGAGACAAATCCCTGCCTCTTGTTTGCACTATTTACAATAAAACCAGAATCTGAGATACTATTGTGAGGAGCTCTTGAAGACTGAAAAAGAGAAAAATAACCAAGAAACAAACAAGAAGGAAGACTGGTCCTAGAATCCTAAAAGATGGAACTTTAGAACTAGTGATGTATAACATGGCCCCTCTTTTATTTTTTTTTCTTTTGTAAGGTTAGATAGTTTATTTGAGATTTTTCTTGTTTCTATTTCATTTATTTCTGCTCTGATCTTTATGATTTCTTTCCATCTGCTAACTTTGGGTTTTGTTTGTTCTTCTTTCTCTAGTTCCTTTAGGTGTAAGGTTAGATTGTTTATTTGAGATTTTTCTTGTTTCTTGAGGTAGGCTTGTATAGCTATAAACTTCCCTCTTAGAACTGCTTTTGCTGCATCCCATAGGTTTTGGATTGTCGTGTTTTCGTTGTCATTTGTCTCTAGGTATTTTTTGATTTCCTCTTTGATTTCTTCAGTGATCTCTTGCTTATTTAGTAGCGTATTGTTTAGCTCCATGTGTTTGTGTTTTTTACGGTTTTTTTCCCTGTAATTGATTTCTAATCTTGTAGCGTTGTGGTCAGAAAAGGTGCTTGATATGATTTCAATTTTCTTAAATTTACTGAGGCTTGATTTGTGACCCAAGATGTGATCTATCCTGGAGAATGTTCTGTGTGCACTTGAGAAGAAAGTGTAATCTGCTGTTTTTGGATGGAATGTCCTATAAATATTGATTAAATCTATCTGGTCTATTGTGTCATTTAAAGCTTCTGTTTCCTTATTTATTTTCATTTTGGATGATCTGTCCATTGGTGTAAGTGAGGTGTTAAAGTCCCCCACTATTATTGTGTTACTGTTGATTTCCTCTTTTATAGCTGTTAGCAGTTGCCTTATGTACTGAGGTGCTCCTGTGTTGGGTGCATATATATTTATGATTGTTATATCTTCTTCTTGGATTGATCCCTTGATCATTATGTAGTGTCCTTCCTTGTCTCTTGTAACATTCTTTATTTTAAAGTCTATTTTATCTGATATGAGTATAGCTACTCCAGCTTTCTTTTGATTTCCATTTGCATGGAATACCTTTTTCCATCCTCTCACTTTCAGTCTCTATGTGTCCCTAGGTCTGAAGTGAGTCTCTTGTAGACAGCATATATATGGGTCTTGTTTTTGTATCCATTCAGCCAGGCTATGTCCTTTGGTTGGAGCATTTAATCCATTCACGTTTAAGGTAATTATTGATATGTATGTCCCTATGACCATTTTCTTAATTGTTTTGGGTTTGTTTTTGTAGGTCCTTTTTTTCTCTTGTGTTTCCCACTTAGAGAAGTTCCTTTAGCATTTGTTGTAGAGCTGGTTTGGTGGTGCTGAATTCTCTTAGCTTTTGCTTGTCTGTAAAGGTTTTGATTTCTCCATCAAATCTGAATGAGATCCTTGCTGGGTAGAGTAATCTTGGTTGTAGGTTCTTCCCTTTCTTCACTTTAAGTATTTCATGCCACTCCCTTCTGGCTTGTAGAATTTCTGCTGAGAAATCAGCTGTTAACCTTATGGGAGTTCCCTTTTATGTTATTTTTCACTTTTCCCTTGCTGCTTTCAATAATTTTTCTTTGTCTTTAATTTTTGCCAATTTGATTACTCTGTGTCTCGGCGTGTTTCACCTTGGGTTTATCCTGTATGGGACTCTCTGTGCTTCCTGGACTTGGGTGGCTATTTCCTTTCCCATGTTAGGGAAGTTTTCGACTATAATCTCTTCAAATATTTTCTCTGGTCCTTTCTCTCTCTCTTCTCCTTCTAGGACCCCTATAATGCGAATGTTGTTGCGTTTAATGTTGTCCCAGAGGTCTCTTAGGCTGTCTTCATTTCTTTTCATTCTTTTTTCTTTATTCTGTTCCGCAGCAGTGAATTCCACCATTCTGTCTTCCAGGTCACTTATCCGTTCTTCTGCCTCAGTTATTCTGCTATTGATTCCTTCTAGTGTAGTTTTCATTTCAGTTATTGTATTGTTCATCTCTGTTTGTTTGTTCTTTAATTCTTCTAGGTCTTTGTTAAACATTTCTTGCATCTTCTCGATCTGTGCCTCCATTCTTTATCTGAGGTCCTGGATCATCTTCACTATCATTATTCTGAATTCTTTTTCTGGAAGGTTGCCTATCTCCACTTCGTTTAGTTGTTTTTCTGGGGTTTTATCTTGTTCCTTCATGTGGTACATAGCCTCTGCCTTTTCATCTTGTCTATCTTTCTGTGAATGTGGTTTTTGTTCCACAGGCTGCAGGATTGTAGTACTTCTTGCTTCTCTGGCCCCTCTTTTTGACACATAAAATTGCATATATGTTCATAGAAAATGTCTGGAAGGATGGATACCAAAAAGTTGACAGAGGTAATCACTGGGTTCAGTGATTATGGGACCTTAAATTTCTTCTTTATGTGTATTTATATTTTATAATTTTAGGTAATCTTAAAACATCTCTTTAAACATTAGAACCAATAGTTTATTAAAAGAGAATGAGATCCCGGGATGGTAAAGAATCATTCACTTGGTCTGGTTGTTCAAAGAAGCAATTGCTCTGAAATCAAGTAGAGAAGGTGGAACAGGGGTCAGTTGGCATCTTTCTCTGAATCTCCTTTCATTGGTATGAATTCCACACAGCATATCCTGCTGTTTGGTCACTATCTGGGTAATCTTACTGAACTGTAGACATGAAAACTGGAAGAAGCCATACAGATCATCATGAGAAAAAAGAGAACCCTAGAGAGGGTGGCACACTCTCCTAAGGCTCATGGACAGAGGGAGAGCTGAGACCCGGAGGCGGGGCTTCTTCTATTACTGCAGGAGACTGCTATCAAGGTCTTGTACATGGACCACTGGACTAACACAAGTCATAGCATTTATTTCCAGTTCAGCTTCCAATGAATAAGCCACTTGTCTATGCCAACATTTGTGAAGCCTTATCCATCGAACAATCACTGAATACCTGTACCCTGTCCCAACATATTCTGGTCACTGGGTATAAGGATGGAAGTCTTCAGGATCTACTTACTAAATGTCCCCAGGCCTAGCTAGACATTTAAATTTAAAGACATTTTAATAGAAAGGCCCAACTCTCCATGACTGAAGTCCCAAGTTGCTCTCCTGGGCATTTATCGCCCTCACCTTGGTTATTTTAGGGAGTCTCAAGACGGGGACATGAGGGTTAGGGTTTTGCTGGTAGTCTCTCACAGACATGTTCCCCACCCACCCCCAGGACCTCATTTGGGAAGTCAATGGTCCAAAAACCATTTGAGGAGATATGATGGTTAATTTCATGTGTCAATTTGGTTAGGTCAGATATTCGGTCAAATACTATTCTAGATGTTTCTGTGAAGATATTTTTAAATAAGATTAACATTTTGAATAAAGCAGATTACTCTCCATAGCCACTCAGTTGAAGGCCTTAATAGAAAAAGAAAAAGACTGACCTCCTGGAAGATGAGGGAATTCTGCCAGCAGGCTTGGACTTTGGACTCAAACTACAACTCTTCCCTGGGTCTCCAGCCTGTTGGCCTACCCTGCAGGTTTTGGACTTACCAGTCTTTGTAATCATGTAAGCCAATTCCTTCAAATTCTCTGTGTCTGTCTCTCTGTTTTTGCTCTCTCTCTTTCTCTCAACCTCTCAATCTCTCTCTCTCTTCCCCCTACTCTGTGGATAGATAGATAGATAGATAACCTCCTTTCATCATTATAGATAGATAGATAGATATCTAGATCCTTCCTATTGATTCTGTTCTCTCTAACTCACACAGGAGGAGAACCATCGCTAGCACAAGCCCAGAGAACCCTATCTTCTTGCTACTCTAGTGACTAACTGTGCTGCTACTTCACAGCCACCCCCAGACCCTGCCGCTTTGTCCTGGGACAGAAATGGGAGGATGGATGCCACCCTCCTTGACTCTGTGTCAAGCTTGCTTGAATCAACTAATATGACAAAGGGATGTAATGCCTAATGGCAAGAAAGACTTCTAAAACTTCTTAAAACATTTTCTTTTACTAAAATAAAACTATGAAAATAGCAAAATAAATAAAAATAACATTAATAATAATTTATAGATTTAAAAGTACTCATAAAGACTCTTGCATACTTTTCCATTTTCCGTATTTTACTGTCTGGACACTTTTCAGATTTGCCTTCCCTATGGTTTCACAATGATTTGCTTGTAAATCAACACTTTTTTGCAGATAATAGGCATGCTAAAAAGTTTTTTCTTCTATGTTGGATTCTTCATCCACATATTCAGTGTGTTTGGCATTTTTTGGCATGGACTTGTGGGGCTTCTCTCTCATGTCCTATTGTGGTCCCAGGGGTATGGAATAACTTGAATAAAATAGTAGCCTCATTACGTATTACGTGAGAAAGGTGTTATTATCCCTATGGTACAGAAATGGAAACTGAGGTTCAGAGATGTCCGATAACTTCCCTCATATCCTTCAACTTGAATGTCCCAAAGCTGGCCCTGAACCCAAGGCTATGTGGATCCAAGCCCACACTGACTTCCGTGATATAGATGATTCGGATAATTTTTATTTAATTAGCTCAGCCTAGCTGAGCAGTGACTTGCCGAGTTTGTGCCACCACACGCAAGGTCATTCAGCACCTTGTCAGTGTCCATGATAACCTCACGGCCTGGCCTGTGCTGTCTGTTCCTCTTAGATGTGACCCTGTTCTCTGCCTCCTCTCAAACTCAGCCAGCTGGTTGGTCTCCAGCCTTTGTTTACTTCCCCTCAGCTTCCTTGATCTTTCCCAAGGCTTCAGTGCTTCTTCTCTGCCTTCTGCTGTACCTCGGTTTTCTACTCCTCACTCTTAGCTGACTCCCAACAACTATTTTTTTCAACTGATTATTCTTAACAGAAATGAGTTTCATGTATATGAAGCAAAATTTTCATGGTTGCAAAAAAAGGCACCATATTAGTCAGCACAAGCGACTGAACCCCAATTCAATCAGTTTTAGGGAATGAATTGGCTCAGGTACCTGGGATGTCTGGGGGCGCTGCCTCCGGGCATGGCTGTATCAAGTGGCTCAAGCAATGACATGAAGAGTTTGTCTGTTTATCTTTCGACTTGGTTTGACTTCTCTCAGATAGAATCTCTCCAATGTGGCAGCAAGAATGCCCTGGCATATCTAGGTTCCTATCCTACCTCTCTTGATCTCAGGGCAAGAGAAAGAAACTCACCCCTACCCAACCCTCACCCCCAGCTCTCATACAAACCCCCATAATGATTTTGATTTACCCTGTTTGGGTTGCATAGCCATCCCTTTGGCAAAGGGGTGGGGACATGTTTGACAGCCTCAGGGACATGACACAAAATTGGTGTAATGTTACCCATTACCTTTAGAAAGGGAAGCAATGACTATCCACCTTGGTCCACATAACAAACTTTCCCTGAGGAACACTCATGACAGCAGAGAGAACACGAGTTCTCCACTTAACCCCCATGATCACCACAGGCTGATTTGGGAAGATTTACCCCCCATTTCCAGCTGGCTTGGGATGGGAGGGGGCCCAGCATTAGAGGCAAACAGGCCAGGAGAGAACAGCCAGAGGCCACAGGCCTCGGTATCCGGAAGCCCCTCCCTCATCATAAATGTCCCAGTGACCCAGGGACCTGCCTGAATCCCTGGTGAGGAGCGCGGAGAGTGTCCAGTCGCTCCTTCCACTGCTTCCCCTACCCGGGCAACCTCAGGGACAGTCTTCAATACACATATTCCCAGTGGCCTTCTTTTTTCTCCCAGATCTAAATGATGATGGTGATGGCACTGCTAATGGCAGTGACAGCGTAATAATAGAGAACTAAAGCTTACTGAACACCCAAGTACTGCTCAGGATGCTTAAGAGGCATTAACTCACCTAATCCCCGCAACGACTCTCTTTTACAGGTAAGAAACTGAGGCATAGAGAAATGAAGAAATTTGCCCAAGATCACAGAGCTAGCAAGTGGAGAGCTGGGCTTTGCACTCAAGCAGTCCCTTAACAGATAATGAAAATGAATGTTAACTGAGCACTTGGTATGTCCCAAGTGCTTTAGAAGGATTATCTTTAATTTTTACAGCAGTGCAACAATGCAGTGACTATTATCCTTACTTCACAGAAGAAGAGAGTGAGGTGTAGGAGGAGTAAGTAACTCGCTCAGTCCCCAAAGCCTGCAGGGACCCACCCGGCTAAGTAGTTGGGAGCCGGTTCCGAACAGCAGAAAGATATATCTGAAGCTGCACTTTTGGAAAATGAATCTGGCAGCGGCGTAGAAGAGAGACTGTCTTTTTTTGGCTTAGTAGTACCAGCTGGAAGATCTGACCACAGAGCCAGCAAGGGGCAGAGCTGGGGTTAGAACCACATCTGTCTGATTCCAGTGCCTGAGTTCATATCCCCTTGGCCAAGTGGACTGAAGCTGGATGAAGGCTTAGGCTCCACAGCCCTCTTCCCTCATTGTGGGTGTTCTGGTGCCTCATGGCCCCGCTGTGCTTCCTCTTGCTTTGAACCCTTCTATTGGCCCATCTCAGCGGCAGACAGTTCCTCTGAGTCAGATATGCTCAGAAAAGCCCAAATCCGCCACCAGTTGGAGCTGGTAAGGCTGCAGTACTTCCTGTTGAAATGGGTCCTGGGGGCAGAAACTGCAATGTCATTTATACCCAAAGCTCTTTATTCGTGGGGCTTTACAAAACACAGAAGGCCGAGTCCTGTCTCACGGAGCCAACAGACCACAGACGTACATAAAATAACAGAGAAGAATAACAAACTCTCCCCCCCTCCTTACACCATAACTTCCATTCTGCCTGAACAGCCCCCTGCACTGCCCCTTTTGTTTCTTTCATTACCTTCCTCTGAGCAGGCTTATTACTGACATAGACACCTAATTAACACATCAGGTTTCCCCTTTTCCAAAAAGTCTCAGAAATTTGCCTGTTCCCTGATGCTGTTCACTCGAAGCCCCCCCTGCCGTCTTTATTTGTTCTGCTTTTCGTCCTGGCTTGGATCATTTGTTTCTCTGTATTGAAAGCTTGTCAGCTCATGGAACCTGGCACGTATTAATTAGGAGGATGGTCCAGCGCACGTCGCAGCTTGATGGAAAGCAAGCCTGAGTGGGGAACTGGGCGGAGAATCAGAAATAAGCGGAAGCAAGCAGGAGTGGGAGACGGCTTAAGACCATGACCCAATTTTCAGGCCCAGGGCGACCAACGGTCGGCCTTTTTTTCCCCTTTTTAAAAATAACTTTATTTATTTATTTTTGGCTGCGTTGGGTCTTCATGGCTGCGCATGGGCTTTCTCTAGTTGCGGTGAGCGGGGGCTACTCTTCATTGCGGTGCTCAGGCTTCTCACTGTGGTTTCTCTTGTTGTGGCGCACAGGCTCTAGGAACACGGGCTTCAGGAGTTGTGGCACGCGGGCTCAGTAGTTGTGGCGCACGGGCTTTGTTGCTCCGCGGCACATGGGATCTTCCCGGACCAGGGCTCGAACCTGTGTCCCCTGCATTGTCAGGTGGATTCTTTTTTTTTTTTTCCTTTGCGGTACGCGGGCCTCTCACTGTTGTGGCCTCTCCCGTTGCGGAGCACAGGCTCTGGACGCACAGGCTCAGCGGCCATGGCTCACGGGCCCAGCCGCTCCGTGGCATGTGGGATCTTCCCGGACCGGGGCACGAACCCATGTCCCCTGCATCGTCAGGCGGACTGTCAACCACTGCGCCACCAGGGAAGCCCTGGCAGGCAGATTCTTAACCGCTGCGCCACCAGAGAGGTCCCAACAGTTAGCCTTTTGTGCCGTGACTCTTTACTTGGGCTAAGCCAGTCTTCAGCTTGTGCCATTAAAGCTCATATCGGGTATTGCTTCTGTGCCTCCACCCAGTTTGTTTCCCTCGGCCAGGATGCCCTTCCTTCTGTCTTCCACCTCTCTGAATTCCACTGATTTACAAGGCCAAGATGAAGCCCCATCTCCTCCAAGAATCCTTCCATGATTCCTCCAATCCTAATTAACCTGCATTTTCATGACACTCTTACAGTACTTGTATCACAGAATCTAGCCCTTGACTATGTAGTCTTCTCAAAGAGAACTGTCTCAGCCTCTCCTTCCCTCAGTCTGGAGAGAAAGAAAAAAAGTGTTCCTCCAGACACAGGTTGAATAAGAAAGAGGCTTGTCAGGTGTTTTGGGTCAGACGTACCTCCAGAGCAGTCCTGCAGCCACCGCAATGAGGGCAGCAGGAGAAGAGCTCAGCAGGCACCTAAGATTATACAGCAGCTACGAAGGGGAATCACCAGCCATTGTTCAAAAGTATGACCAAGTATACACACCTCCGCTGCTGCCAGCTGCAACGGGTTGCCCACCCGTGAGGGAAGCAGCTCAACTGAAAACCAGCTTTTGCAATTTGAAGTGTCTGCCTTTAGAATTTTGGACTCATCTGAAATACCTATTCCTTGTCCTGTACACAGGTTTTAATACGTGTGATGAACTACTGGGTGTCTCTGTGATCCCCTCAAAATTCTTTTTCCATTTCTGGATGCCCTACCCTTGGCTTCTATGTTTGCATCCAATGGCCTGCACCAGTGACTCTCTTCAGAAGACTGGAATTTAGATTCTCCGGGGGGGCCGTTGGTCGATGACTGACTGGTACCCAACATGAAAGCTCAGCTCTCTGCCCAGAGTTGGGATCAAGTCTGAGGTGTAACTTACACTCCACGGCCCTCCCAGGGTCAGGCTGAGGCTCGGACTTGCCTGCAATGGCCCCCTGGCTTGGCTTCTTTGTGTTCTCTGTCCTGCCTGTCTGGCCTCCCACTCCCACCCCATCCCCTCTGATTTTCCCCAGGGAGCAACTCCTTTAAAAATTCCTTGCACATGAATCTTCATTTCCAAGTCCGTTTCTGGGAGAACGTGACCTAAGATAATACATATGGTGTGTTTTTTCTTTGGTCTTTGGCAGTCACACACCCCACCCTGCCCTGCCAGGTCCACGTCTTTGAGCGATGATTGTCGTTCTCTTTGAAGTAGCCCTCCAGGACCCAACTCCGAGCAAGTGTCGCCACGCTGCCCATATTTCACGTTACGTCATTGCAAACGTGCCCTCCAACCCAGTAAAAATCCACCCAGTCACTCCTAGGTGATGTGATAGCAGGTACACCGTCAGAAACCTATTTTTACTTATTCCATTTAGAAGATAAAATGTATCTTATTTTTTCTTCTCGGACTTTCCCCATTTAAAATAATTTCTATGGAATACATTTAAGGACATCAATGTACTAAAATGTTTTGTCTGTGAAAGAGAGGAACCATTAGGACCAGAAGGAGTCACGGAGCTTGTATGTATAATTAAGACAATGATGGCTACTTTCGATCCTGGGTAAAGGTTTCGTTTCATATTTATATCCCAAAGTTTGCAAAGATAACCAATTAAATGTCATCTTTCATCCTCCTAGAAAACAGTAATACCTTCGCCCTCTGTGGCTTTGGACGCTGTCAATGGAGTCACTGATAGATTTCATTCACTTTTCTAGATCCAGCTTCAGCACCCCTGGCCCTGCCCTAAACTCTTCTGAGAAGCTACCAATGAAGCAAAGGAAACATTTACCTTTCTGTTCTTGGTCACAATCACTAAACTCTTCCTAACTTCATTAAAATCTATCGCTAAAACCCCACCAGCATGCTGTCACCTTTGTTGCAGGTGTGCATGTTCACTGCCTACCTCTCCAAGCCCAAGGCCAAGCCTTGTAGTTCTGTGTTCTCCTATTTTGCTCGGCACGGGTCCAGAGTCACACCTGCCAAATGTATCAGTCTCATGGGAAATGAAAGTCTATCAAGCCAGGCAAATAGGGTCTGTACAAGATTCAACCTATTCATGGGTCCAGGCGACTTTGCAAGCTAGAGCCTCAACTTGGCAGCCACAATGTACTTTTCTACAATGTAATTTCTCACACTCCTTTAGCTATCTGCTGTAAGGTGCACTTGGTTTTCTTTCTAGCTCTATCATTCTACAACTTGATCCATTTTCCTGCCTCCCTGAGATATTTACGTCCTCCTGAACTCAAGGATGTCAGTACTTCAGATTTCTAAGGAAGGCAGTTTATTAGGAAACCTGTGTTTACTCAAGTATGTGGCAAGTCCCACTTGGCCAGCAAGCTAAATGTGATTCCTTGAAATTCTCTTCCAAGCATGGACTCCAGGGAGCTAAATGTAACATTTAGTCATCAACAGGATAATTTAGGTTCATTCTTTCTACTTGACTTCTAAGAAGGGACTGGAGTTCACGCTGGTAGTCTCTAGAAAATGCAACTACCTTCCCACCCTGTAGCGGTATGTTATTATTGAAAGAGCCTCCTATTTCCTGCGCTGGCTTCCTCTACGCTTTGGGACTTAGGCACAGTGTCTTTTCAGACGTGCTGACTCTTTATGGCTTCGGCAATGTAATAGTGGATAAATGCCGTTGGCCGTTTACCATTTGGGATTCAACTCCACGTCTGGATCTTGTTATGCAGGCATTTTCAGAGCATTACAGCTCAGCTGTGAAAGCACTCTGGCTTAAAGCGAAAATGCAGTAGAACCTTGCTAATCTAACAGCTTAATCACACTTACCACCCCTTCACAGCAAGGACTTAATAGTAAGACTCAAAGTGAGGCTTCATGTCTTCAGAATGCACAGGAACACATTCTTCTGGTGACTGTGTTATCATAAATAATCTCCAACTTTGCTTATTGAAGCAAATGAGACATTACTTTACCGCTGTGCTATCCTTTTAATGCAGCCTTCAAGGATAGCTTCAAAATGCTGGAGAACTTGACTGAGATATTCTGCCTAATGCCTTGAATTCTATCCTTCAGTACCAAGACTCTGTGAAAATGTATTGTGATCCTGGGCCATTTCGTGTCTTCAGGTGCCAGAAGACAATCTTTAGAGGAATGTTCTAGACAAGGAATGTTTGGATTTAGATATGGAAATTCACACATATACAATTTTAATTATTTGGCCAGAGTAGCTTAGTCCATTTTCTCTCCCTTTGGGGGTGAGGGAAGCTTTCATATTCATATTGAAGTTGTTTCCAGTTATCTAAACGATTTCCATGGCATATACTAGATAAATTTGTTTTCTATTTACCTTCTCGCCATTCATAAAACAGAGAGTGTGTTTCCAAAAGAAGAGAGACTGAAAAAGTGACCTATTGTTATTTTTGAAATCTAACTGATCTCACCTAAAATTCTACTATCTCTAACCAGGAGATTACAGTTGAAAGTTTCTGTGTGTGTGTGTGTGTGTGTGTGTGTGTGTGTGTCCAAAATCGTTATATTCTTCTATATGAGGAAGTTTTTTACAGATTCCAGAAGACAGCCTTCAGTAACAAAGCTTAATGGAGATACAAGAGGGAAAAGTTGACGGCTCATGTTCACAAGTTCCCACGAAAATGACTACCAATCTATCCAACAAATATGTTTTCTACTGAGTATAGTGCCTGAATCTGAGTACAACATAAATACCCTGTACAGATGGATATGGCCATTTTAAGTGACTTAAAATGTCTTGATGGTTTGGGTTATAATCCAGTGTCGTGCAGGCTTCCCGTACATGGGGCTTTAGAATGCCCAGTCTCTGGTTATTTCAGAATAGGGTCTAGGTATGTGACTTGCTTTGTGGGGATCCCTTATTTTTTGGCAACAGGTTGCTCAAGACTTCCAAAGTAATTGGCATTCTCTCTTGTTACTTCATCTATTCTAGAGATGACATTTGTCAAAGATGGAAAAGACGCCTCAGAGTTTTGCCCTGACTCAAGTTGTCCCAAGTGATGTCAATTCAACATCACTCCTTATAAATAAATTACTACAGACCCAATCATCAGAAGCAAAGTTTCTCTTCAAGAAAAGGGTATTTTTCCATATATGCAAATTGAGCCAGATATTTCTCTTGTCAGAAACTCAGCATCATTGCATGTGGCAGGAGAAACATCAGTAGTAATCCAGTATTCCAAAGAATTCTTAGCTGATACCTTCATCTTTGAGGGAAGGAATTCCTAGGAAATCAGTGGAGAGTAACCGCTGAGGTCTGCATCTCAACTTTTCTGGGTTTCATGATCAGTATGATCTTTCCAAGTGAATCCTTGGGAGTCTACAGAAAATCTTTGCAAATTTAAAAATAATCCTTTACAAACATATGTGAAATTATGTCCCTGCCTTGCTCAAAACCCTCCCCTGAGGGCTTCCCTGGTGGCACAGTGGTTGAGAGTCCGCCTGCCGATGCAGGGGACACGGGTTCGTGCCCCGGGCCGGGAAGATCCCACATGCCGCGGAGCGGCTGGGCCCGTGAGCCATGGTCGCTGAGCCTGCGCGTCCGGAGCCTGTGCTCTGCAACGGGAGAGGCCGCAGCTGTGAGAGGCCCGCGTACCGCAAAAAAAACAAAAACACTCCCCTGACTTCCCATGACATTCGGAAGAAAATTCAGTCTTCACCATGCCTCCAGGTTTCCTCATGGCTGGCCTCTGCTTGAACCTGTGGCATCCTTGCCCTCCCTCATGGGTTCTGTTCACCATGGCCTCCTTGATATTACAGCCTCCAGCCTCCAGCCTGTGCACCAACTGTCCCCCTGCCAGAAGCGCTCTTCCCCCAGATGACTCACCCTACACCTGTGACTCGTTCCCTCATTCGGTCTCTGCTCAGATGTCTCCCCTCCTCAGAGAGGACCTCCCTGAACCCCCGTTATGGGCTGAATTGTGTCCTCCCAGAATTCATATTGAAGTCCTAGCCCTCAGCATCTCAGAATGTGACTATATTCATCAATAAGTCCTATAAAGAGGTGATTAAGTTAAAAAGGGTTTGTAAGGGTGGCCCTAATTCGATATGACTGGCGTCCTAATAAGAATAAGAGATTAGCACAGACAAACACACACAGAGATGACCAAGTGGACACACAGTGAGGAGATGGCCATCTGTAAGCCTAGGAGAGAGGCCTCAGAAGAAACCAAAACTGCTGGCACCTTGACCTTGGACTTCTAACCTCTAGAACTGTGAAAAAACACATTTCTGTTGTTTAAGCCACTCTATCTGTGATATTGTGTTACGGCCACCAAGCTAATACACTCCCCCAATCTAAGGGCCCTTCCCTGACTACTCTCCCCCATTCTGTGGTTTACATCTCTTCCTAGCCCTTGAGAGTACGAACTTATTTATTTATTTATTTATTTCATTTCATTTCATTTTTTTCTTTTCCATTATGGTTTATCACAGGGTATTGAATATAGTTCCCTGTGCTATACAATAGGACCTTGTTGTTGATACTTTTTAAAATTGAGATTTAATTGACATATAACATTATATGAGTTTCAGGTGTACAATGTGATGATTTGAGATATACATATATATACTGTGAAATGGTCACCACAACAAGTCTAGTTAACATTCACCATTGCACATAGTTACAATTTTTTTCTTGTGCTGAGAACTTTTAAGGTCTATTTACTTTCTTAGCAACTTTCAGATGTACAATACAGTATTACTAACTACAGTCACCGTGCAGTATGTTACATCCCCAGGACTTATTTATTTTATAACTGGAAGTTTGTACCTTTTGACCACCTTCACACATGGTAGGTGTTCAGTAAATACTTGCTCAATGAATTAATAAATATATTAAATAATGTACAGTAGTCTAGCTCTACAATAACTCTACTAGGAGCTTTGAGCCATGTATAAATACAGATATTAAGGTCTTGTGTTTAAATCAAATGAACCAACTTATTCCCTAAATGTATAGAAACCTGGATTGAAATGATTATAATCCTGGCAGGCACCTCGAAAATGACATTGAAATGAACCTAAGAACTAGAAAGGTACTAAGTGGAAGCTGTGAATATGGTATCAAATTCAAGAACATAAAATGGTTTTTCTTTCTGCTTTCTGGTCATTATACTATATTTGGAATAGTTAAGAAAAAACACACAACAAAGAAGCTAATGTTCTAAAAGGCAGAGATACTTGAAAGTCTTTGAACACCTCACCAGAAATAATTTAACCCAATAAGATTAAAATTCCAGATCAAAGGTAGCAAAAATACAGAAAGGGAAGAAAGACAGTTGTAAGGTCTCCCATTCCCACACACGTTTACCACCACGCCAATAATTAGTAGACGTGGGGTTCCCATAGCAAATAATTTCCATTTCCACCACCTGTAAGAAATAGCATTACATCAGTGTTCTCGGAAACATAGCTGGTCTCCATCACTCATGATCTGATTGGTCTAGGAACAGATAAACAATAGAGAAAAAATAATGATACACAAGGATGAATCTTTACCATCATATAATCAATCAGCAAACATGTACTGACTACCTGCTACTATTTGAAATTCTATCCATGGTGTCATAGGAAAATCCAACATTATATTCAAAACCTTCATGTGATTTATGTAGTCAAGCAAACCTACATTAAATGGATATTAAGCCCCTCGCTGGAATGTAAGCCAGGGCCATGACACCGATTCACCTCTGTATTTCAAGATCCTTACACCTAGCTAGGGCTACATTAATATTTGTTGAATGAATAAATGAATATCAAAATAGAAGTAAAAATATGGCAGTGGCTCAGTTTCTTGAGTGATCCATGAGTCATGAATTCAAAACTGTTAGAATCTTTAAAAGGATTTTGGTCAGCAAGCTTTGTAGGGAAAAAACAGGCTACTGGACATCCAATCCAAAGATAAAGATTCCCTACACTCAACCTCGTGGTCAAATATCATCCAGTGTCTACCACTGACTGCTTTGCTGGCAGCGGCAACGAATGTCTGTTATTTTGGTCTGTCCTGCATGGACTCCCTCCTTCTTTGAATACCAACATCTCAATTTGCCTTTCTCAGCCTTGATTCACACAGTTTAGGTGGAGCCAAACCCTCTCCCCACCCAGCGAAGATGGGCAATTGGCTCAGGTCAGGCCAAGCCAAGGTTGCCTTCCACTTGACCACAGTGATGGGTTTAGGGATATTAGGTGACTCAAGACAGGTCCACAAGACTCAAGGCCAGATTCACGCTGGGACTTTAGAGGGAAAAGCCTTGTCTTTTTACCAAACTCTAGACTTTATTTATTTATCTTCGCTTCTGTGCGCCACTTTCTCAAGTTGCTGCGAGAGGGGGCTGCTCTTCGTTGTGGTGGGCGGGCTTCTCAATGCTGTGGCTTCTCTTGCTGCGGAGCATGGGCTCTAGGCACGCGGGCTTCAGTAGCTGTGGCACACAGGCTTAGTTGCTCCGTGGCATGTGGGATCTTCCCAGACCAGGGCTCGAACCCGTGTCCCTTGCATTGGCAGGCGGATTCTTAACCACTGCGCCACCAGGGAAGTCCCAAACTCTAGACTTTTAGATGTAGGTCTGATGCTAGTCAGTTTAACCATGTTAGCAGAGAGGTAGGCAACTCTAGAGGTGGAGAAAATGTGTGTATGCGTGTGCACGTGCACGCATGCGCGTGCTCATGCCTGGGTGTGCACACGCTTGGGCATAGTGGGGGGAGAGGGAAAGAGAAAGAGAGAGAGAGAGCGCGCCGAGAGAGCACGTGAGCCACCATTTAGTCACTTGGATACAGCTGTGCCTGAAACTGGATACACACCACCGATAAATTCCCATAGTGCTTCAGCAAATTTGAGTTGGTTTCCCGGGCTTTCTAGCAAAATAACTTGAATAATACAACAACACAGAGCAAGCCTCAAACTAGTCTGCTTCTCAGTGGAACAGCCCATGGTGAAAGCAGTTGTCAAGAAAAAGGAATACAGTAGACTGTTTAGTCCCAGGCCTTGAAAGTTTGTTCTCTCCGACTGGACTCGAGGCTTCTGTCGCAACCATGCTTCTCCAGATCATCCTTCAGGCCAAGAGGCATCCTAGCTCGATCCTCATCTTCATATTTACTGGAGTGGGAGGTACTGGAGCAGCACTGTATGTCTCGCACCTGGCGTTGTTCAATCCAGGTGTCAGTTGGAACAGAAAGAATAACCCAGAGCCCTGGAACAAGCTGGGTCCCAATGATCAGTACAAGTTCTACTCAGTGAATGTAGATTACAGCAAACTGAAGAGAGAAGGTCTAGACTTCTAAATGAAATGTTTCACTATAAAACTGCTTAGAATGAAGTTCTTCTAGAAGCCACCTGCACAATTTTCCACTTAACCAGGAAATATTTCCCCTCTAAATGCACGAAACATGTTGGTGTATTGTGCTGGGGTTTACACTGATTAATAAATAGTCTGAAACTTGAAAAAAGACAAAAGGAAAAGGACTACAAATTTATGGACAAGCATGGAACTGGGAAAGTTACCTCCCCCCTCTGTGCCCAAGTTTCTGCATCTGTGAAATGGGGATAATAATGAAACCTCCCTCGTGGCATTATTGTGATTAAATAAGTCAATAAGAAAAGTGTTATACGAAAGTATCCCAAATGTTGGTACGATTGGTACTATTATTAGTTATTGTTACTATTATTGTTATTTCCATCGTAAAAATGATTATATCAATGCTAGAGTTCTATTGCTCTACGTGAAGGCTCTACTTTGGAGTCATATTTGAATTGTTACCAAGTTGAATTAGCTACCCATAGGGTCTATTATTGGATACATTGAGCATTTATTCAATCATTTAGAAAGGAAATCCCAGCCAAAAAAAAAAGAAAGAAAGAATTACAAAGGAACTTCCCTGGCGGTCCAGTGGTTAAGATGCACTTCCAGTGTAGGGGGAGCGAGTTCAATCCCTGGTCGGGGAACTAAGATCCCACATGCTGATGGGCTCCCCAAAAAAGGAAATCCACATCCAAGTCTGGGATCCGGCCTGACTCCTGAATCCACAGGGAGCACCCGTGGACAAATAGGAGACCCCTGGAGGACAGGGTCCTTATCACTACAAGAGCCTGTCAGGACCGGGCGGCCTGTGGCTCCATCTGCACCTGTGGAATCAGGCAAATTTCCCTTGTCTGTGGAATCCGGTAGGGAAACAAGTATTTTTAAGGGAACAGAGGGAAAAGGATAATGGTAGCTTTAGCTTGAATCTGAGGCTGCTGTAAGAGAGAATAACAGTGTTGGTAATTTCTCCTTCCTGTTTAAGCACTTTGGTGAAGTGCCTTCCCCTAAATTAAACTGGGAAGTAAGAAAAAACTAGTTCACATGCCAGCATACAGACCCACAGGCCCACTTGGCTACAGATTTCTAGCACACGGGAGTTATCTTAGAGGAGAACTGGGGAACTGGGCCAGGCTGCAATAGCAGAATTTCCCTCCACTGCAGGGAAAAAAAGGAAAAAGAAAATGAACTTCAGTCATCTCAGTCAAAAATGTACTGAGGTTGGGCTTCCCTGGTGGCGCAATGGTTGAGAATCCGCCTGCCGATGCAGGGGACATGGGTTCGTGCCCCGGTCCGGGAGGATCCTATATGCCGCAGAGCGGCTGGGCCCGTGAGCCATGGCTGCTGAGCCTGTGCGTCCGGAGCCTGTGCTCTGCAACGGGAGACACCACGACAGTGAGAGGCCCGCGTACTGCAAAAAATAACTTAAAAAAAAAAATGTACTGAGGTTTTCTTCCCAAATTCTTTATCTTTCTTCTCAGTCTCTTCTTCCTCCTTCTCCTCCGCCTCCTCTTTTTAAGAAAAACTGTGGTAACATATACATATATGTTATGTGTTATACATATATGTATACATATATGTTTAAAAACTGTGGTAACATATACCATATCCGTAATGTTAAAGTGTGCCATTCAGTGGCACTGAGTACTTTCACATTGTGCAACCGTCCGCACCATGCATCTCCAGAACTTTCTCTCCATCCCACCCTGAAACTCTGTCGACATTAAACACCAGCTCTCCATCCCCCTAGCCTCTGGTATCCACTATTCTACTTTCTGTTTCTATGAATTTGACTGCTCTAGGTCTCTGATATGAGTGGAATCACACTGTATCTGTAGTTTTGTAACTGGATTATTTCACCTAGCTTAATGTTTTCAATGTTCATGTTGTGGCATGAGCCTGAATTTCCTTCTTTTTTAACACTGGATAATGTTCCATTGTATGTACCACATTTTGTTTATCTATTTATCTGTTTACGGACATTTACGTTGCTTGCACCTTTTGACTCTTGTGAATAATGCTCCCATGAACATGGGTGTACAAACATACATGTTCCGGTACCTGATTTCAATTCCTTTGGCTATATGCCCAGAAGTGGAATTGCTAGATCATGGGGTAAATCTACGTTTAATTATTTGAGGAACCATCACATTGTTTTCCTTAGCAGTTATACTGTTTTCTATTCCCACTAGCTACGCACCATGGTTCAATTTCTCCACTTCTTCACCAGTATTTGTTATTTTCTGTTTTTCTTTTTTAAAGAAATAATGGCCGCATTAATGGGTGTGAAGTGGTACCTCATTATGGTTTTGATTTGCATTTCCCTAGTGATCAGTGATGTTGAGCATCTTTTCATGTGTTTAGTGACTTTTTGTATATCTTCTTTGATGGAATGTCTATATATTCAAGTCCTTTGCTCGTTTTTTAATTGAGTTACTTGGTATTTTATTGTTGAGTTGTAAGAGTTCTTTATATATTTTGAATATGAATCCCTTATTAGATATATGATTCACAAATATTTTATCCTGTTTCCTGGGTTGGCTTTTCACTCTGTTGATAATGTCCTTCCATGCACAGAAGTTTTAAATTTTGACGTAGACCAATTTATCTATTTTTTCTTTTGTTACCTATGCTTTAGGTGTCATATCCACAAAATCATCACCAAATCCAACGTCATGAGCTTTTTTCTTTATGTTTTCTTTGAAGAGTTTTATACCTTTGACTCATGTTTAGGTTTCTGATCCATTTTGAGTTAATTTCTTTATATGGTGTAAGGTCCAACTTCATTTTTTGGCATGTGAATATCCAGTTTTCCTGTCACCATTTGTGGGAAAAAAAAAAACCCCACAATGTTTAGTTTTGAAAACACTCATAACTGTGAGGTGTAAAATCTTTTCTCAGTTCTTTTAGTGTTTGCTTTGTGTATATGAAGCTCTGTGAATAGGTATATACTCATGTAGAACTGTTATGTTTTTCTAATGAATGATCCTTTATCATTGTGAATTGTTCCTCTTTTTCTCTGGTTATATTCTTTATCCTGAAGTTCACCTTGTCTGATATTAATATAGACACTCAGCTTTCTTATTATTAATGTTTGTATAGTATATCTTTTTCTATTCCTTTATATTTAAATTAGATCTCTTGTAGGCAATGTTCCATTGGGTTTTACTTTCTTATCCAGTTTGACTTTTAATTAAAGTATTTTTATTTAATGTAGTTTGTGATATGGTTGGATTTAAGTCCAACCTTACTATTTTATTTTCTACTTGGCTATTTGTATTTTTTTCCTCTTTTCATGTTATCTTCTGGATTATTTTTAGATTCTATTTTCTCTCTATTGGCTTATTATCAATATCTACTTGCCTTATTTTTTTGATGGAGTATAGAGTTCACAATAAGCACCTTTAACATCACAGTCTACTCTCAAATTGTAATATACCACTAATATGTACCCTAAGAACCACACAATAGCTGTACTTCCATTTCTCCCTTGGGGTCATTTAAACAATTGTTGTCATTCATTTTACTTCTACATATATAATAACCCCCACAATACATTGCTATTATTTTTTTCCTTAAATGGTCAATTCTTTTTAAAAGAAAATTTTAAATTACGGAGACACTTATTTTGTATTTATACACACATTCACCACTTCAGTGTTCTTCCCTTCGTGTAGAGCCAAGCTTCCAACTGGTATCATTTTTCCTTCAGCCTGAAAAGTTTCCTTTAACATTTCTTATGGTGTAGGTCTCCTAGATAAAAAGCCTTGTTTTGCTTCCATTTTGAAGATTATTTTTTCTAGATATAGAATTCTACTTTAACCCTTTTTTTTCCCCTTCCATCTCTATAAGAACACATTTTCCTTGTCTTCTAGCTTGCATTGTTCCTGACAAGAAGTCTGTGAGC
Source organism: Delphinapterus leucas (assembly GCF_059928025.1). Lineage (NCBI taxonomy): Eukaryota > Metazoa > Chordata > Mammalia > Artiodactyla > Monodontidae > Delphinapterus > Delphinapterus leucas. Next base: position 167,426,801 of record NC_143130.1, read on the forward strand.
ATTCTCGTCTTTGCTCTGTATATGTAATATGTCTCTCTTTCTGGCTCCTTTTAGTAACTCTTTTATCACTGGTTTTCAGTAACTTGTGATGTGTTTTTATTTGTATATTTTCTGCTTGGAATTCATTGAGCCTCTTGAATCTACACATTTATAGTTTTCATTAAACTTGGGAACATTTTGGCCATTATTTCTTCAAATAGCATTTCTGTCCCCCCTTTTCTGGTACTCCCATTTTATATATGTTAGACCACTTAATCTTGTTCCACAGGTCACTAAAGCTCTTTTCATTTTTTTCAGACTCTTTTTCTTCTCTGTGTTTCAGCCTAGATAGTTTCCTTCGTGATTTCTTCAAGTTCACTGATCTTTTTTTTCTATAGTGTCCAATCTCTTGTAAAACTTGTCCAGTGAATTCTTCACTTCATTTGGTTCCATTGAAATTCCATTCATTTCTTTTTTTATAGTTTGTATTTCTCTCCTCAGTATGATCATGTTTTCCTTTGATTTCTTAAACATATTAATATGCGCTATTTTAAAGTTTTTGTTTGATGATTCCATTATTGCTATCATTTCTGGGTCTGTTTCTTATGATTAATTTTTCTCCTGATTATGAATCATACCATCTTGCTTCTTTGAATGTTTAGTAACTTTTGACTGTGATTTAAAATTTTTTTAAATTAATTAATTAATTCATTAATTTTTGGCTGCATTGGGTCTTCACTGCAGTACGCAGGCTTTCTTTAGTTGCGGCGAGCGGGGGCTACTCTTTGTTGCAGTCCGCGGGCTTCTCATTGTCGTGGCTTCTCTTGTTGGGGAGCACGGGCTCTAGGCACAGGCTTCAGTAGTTGTGACTCGAGGGCTCTAGAGCGCAGGCTCAGTAGCTGTGGCTCAGGAGCTTCGTTGCTTTGCGGCATTTGGGATCTTCCTGGACCAGGGCTTGAACCCGTGTCCCCTGCATTGGCAGGTAGATTCTTAACCACTGCACCACCAGGGAAGCCCCTTGATGTGATTTTAAATTTCACATTGTTTTGTGTCTGGCTTTTGTTGTCTTTCTTTAGAGTATTGATGTTTATTTTGACAAGCATTAATTTACTTATGGACTAGCTTAATTTTTTTTATTTTCAAGCTTTGTTAGGTCGAATCTAGAACATCCATTGTTTTAGGGCTAATTTACCTCTACTACTATGGCCTAACTGTTCTGAGGTCTCTAGTAAATGCCTCAGTGGTTGTAATAAGCAAAATAATGGCCTCCCCAAATGTCCACATCCTAATTCCTGGAACCTGGGAATAATTAAGTTAAATGACAAAGGGGAAATAGTGTTTAAGAATTAAGTTTTGCTAATCATTTGACTTTAAATTAGGGAGTTTATCCTGGATTGTCTAGGTGGGCTCAAGGGTCTTTAAAAGCTGAAGAGGGAGGCAGAAGAGAGAACCAGAGAGACAGAGTGTGAGAAGGACGCAGCTCAATGTTGTTGACTTTGAAGACAGAGGAAAGAGGCCATGAGTCAAAAAACAGTGGGTGGTTCCTAGGAGGGAAAAAATGCAAAGAAACAGATTCTTCCCCAGATCCTCCAGAAAGGAATGCATCATACCCGCATTTGGGTCTTACCCCAGTGAGATCTGTGTCAGACTCCTGGTCTACAGAACTGTAAGTTAATAAATTTGTGTTGTTTTAAACCACTACATTGAGAGTAATTTGTTACAGCAGCCGTAGAAAACCAAGGCAGTGGTCAGTGAGATTTCTCCACACTGACTGGGTGGAACTCAACTGTCTTCCAGATAATTGTGAATGCTGAGAATGTTTCTGCTTATGGCTCCCTCGTGGTTCTTTCACCTTGTTTTGTTTCCCTTCCCTCAGGGATTATAGTCCTGCTGTCTAACATCTGAAAATAATTGTATCATATATTTTATCCAGTTGTCTAGTTGTTTATGGCAGGAAGGGAACAAATAGTACTGGTTATTCCAACATGGCTAGAGGCAGAATATAATGTGTGCAACTTTGCATATTGAGAAACAAATTTATATAGCATGACTTTTTTTTTAACATCTTTATTGGAGTATAATTGCTTTACAATGGTATGTTAGTTCCTGCTTTATAACAAAGTGAATCAGCTATACATATACATATGTTCCCATATCTCTTCCCTCTTGCGTCTCCCTCCCTCCCACCCTCCCTATTCCACCCCTCTAGTGTATATATGTCCATGTCACTCTCTTACTTCATCCCAGCTTACCCTTCCCCCTTCCCATGTCCTCAAGTCCATTCTCTAGCTCTGCGTCTTTATTCCTGTCCTGACCCTAGGTTCTTCAGAACCTTTTTTTTTTTTGGATTCCATATATATGTGTTAGCATACGGTATTTGTTTTTCTCTTTCTGACTTACCTCACTCTGTATGACAGATTCTAGGTCCAACCACCTGACTACAAATAACTTCGTTTCATTTTATGGCTGAGTAATATTCCATTGTATATATGTGCTACATCTTCTTTATCCATTCATCTGTCGATGGACACTTAGGTTGCTTCCATAACATGACTTTTTAAAAAAAAACTTCCTTAAGTATAGAGCTGAAGACCCAGCTCAGTCTTACACTGTCAAATTAAAGCACGGCCTTCTTTTGGTCTTGGCAGCCACTGTTGATGACAAAAGGAACTTTATATGTCTTCACGTGGTCTTCCCTTTGTGTGTGTCTGTAATCTAATCTCTTCTTTAAGAACACGAGTTATATTGGATTGGTGCCCACCTTAGTAACCTCATTTTAACTTTTAGTCACCTCTTTAAAGACCCTATCTTCAAATATAGTCACATTCTGAGGTCCTGGGGGTTGGGGCTTCCACATATGAATTTGGGAGGAGGTGCCCACGTCCAACATGTAACAGTGCTTTCCCATGCTTAAAGTTACTGTTTCCAAAAAGACTGGAAATCTTTTCTTCCTCTGTTTCTATGGCCCATTGACTGTTCTTTATTAGTTAATGGCAGCGGGAATATTTAATGAGGTCAACTTGATTCTGGACAGGGTACCAGAATATGGTCAAGATACAATTCCTGCCCTCAAGGGGCTCTCTGCTTGTGGTGGAATTATACTTTGGAAATATTAACTGATTTTTTTTTTTTTTTGTCCTTAGTACCTTCTTCTACCGACTGACCCACAAACAAATTTCTATACACCCTGGACTCTCACATAAGCTTCTTTATCCTCACATACCTATAAGCAGCATGAAAATGCTGAGTCTTGGACCACTGGAGGGAAGCTCTACAGTCAAGAATGAGTGAAAAATCCCCAGTTAGCTGACAATGAAATCCCAAACAGAAACGAGAATGCCTGCATCCAATGATGATACCGAAGACCAGATGCCCATCCCCACAACCTAAAACTTAGATGGAACTCCAAAAGAAATTAGGAAAAACCCCAATTAACTAGAATTCCTTTTCTGCTATGTCAGAAGCGTGGAAACTCAAGAAAGGAACTGAATAAAGAAAGTCACATTTCTTTTACCCTGAAATCAATACCTATGATATTGTCTATTTGGGAAAGGAAGACATTTCCATAAGAAGAGAAGCATTGACACTGGCTAGTAGATACAGAGAGTAAACAAGCTGTGTAGCAGATACTTTCTATAGAAGCTCAAGGCCTTTGAAGCCTGTGGAGGTGGAGAGGACATCACAAATGGCCAGTGACCTACTTGAATATTAACTGACCATACTGGTTAAGGCGGGGGTCCCCAACCCCCGGGCTGCGGACCCATAGTGGTCCTCGGCCTGTTAGGAATCAGGCCGCACAGCAGGAAATGACTGGCAGCTGCCGTTCCCCGTTGCTCCCCATCTCTCACACTACTGCCTGAACCATCCCCTCCCCATCTGTGGAAAAACTGTTTTCCACAAAACCGGTCCCTGGTGCCAAAAAGGTTGGGGACCACTGGGTTAAGGTGAGGCACTGTGCCTAACAAGCTGGGTGCTATAATAAGCAAACCCCAAATTTATTTATTTTTCATTAATTTTTATTGGAGTATAGTTGCTTTAAAATGTTGTGTTAGTTTCTGCTGTGCAGCAAAGTGAATCAGTTATACATATACATATATCCACTCTTTTTTATATTTCCTTCCCATTTAGGTCACCACAGAGCACTGAGTAGAGTTCCCTGTGCTATACAGTAGGTTCTCATTAGTTATCTATTTTATACACAGTAGTGTATATATGTCAATCCCAATCTCCCAATTCATCCCACCTCCCCTTCCCCCCTTTGTAACCGTAAGTTTTTTCTCTACATCTGTGACTCTATTTCTGCTTTGCAAATAAGTTCATCTGTACCATTTTTCTAGATTCCACATATAAGCGACGATATATGATATTTGATTTTCTCTTTCTGACTTACTTCACCCTGTATGACAATCTCTAGGTCCATCCACATCTCTTCAAATAGCACTATTTTGTTCCTTTTTATAGCTGAGTAATATTCCACTGTATATATTACCACATCTTCTTTATCCATTCCTCTGTCAATAGACACTTAGGCTGCTTCCATGTCCTGGCTATTGTAAATAGGTGCATGCATCCTTTGGAATTCTGAGCAAACCTCAAATTTAAAAGTTTAACCACAATAGTTTACTCCTTGCATGTGTAACAGTTTGACAGTGGTGATTCTGATTGCTTCCTCCACACAGTCATTCAGGAACCCAGGATGCTAGGTCTCCCCAGAGCAAGGTGGAACATTGTAACAACAATACAGAGAATTCCTAATGAAAGGAATCATCTTCCCATTCATTGAGTGCTTCCTGAGTGCCAGGCACTGTGCTGAGACTCACCATTCCGTCCTCACAACAACACTTTGTGAAGAAGCCAGGGTTTGGAAAGGCTCACGCCCAATTTTGCCCAACCACAAGCCAGATTCTTAATCATTCCACTCTACATCAGCTTCTTGATTTATGCTGATATTGCATTCCTGAGAAGTGACAGTTAATTCAAAAACATGTAGAGCAAAAATGAATTTTCTCACCAGAAATGAAGGGAAAGAAATGCAAGAGAAATGCTCTAGTAGACTGCAAAAGATTCCAGTCATGTAAACGTTTTTGCTATATTGCATTAATATGAACAGTAAATAAGCAGTTTATGGGGAAAGTTGAATATATTAAAATTTATTCATGGAATAACAAGAAAAAAATAGCCACTGACTAATGGAGAACTGGCCAATACAGCCTGCAAATGTGAGTATGCAAGTCTCCATTTTCTACATTATGAGAATTTGAATGTGTGAAGTCTCTCATCACATTACTGGTGTTCCCAGCCAAACAATCCTGTTACTCTTGGTGGCCCTGCTTACATTTTTTCTTAGCGTTTTCATCAGAGAGACGCATACAGCCAAAGCCTATGACAATACTAATTAATAATAATAATAGTCAAGAGCAAACACTCACTGAGCGCTATGTGCAGACACTGTTCTAAACACATGCATTGATTCATTTAGCCTTCATGTTCACCCACTAGGATAGGTTCTTTTATTATCTCCATTTTACAGATGAGAACTCTGAGGCACTGGGAGATTAACTTCCTATGATGGTTGCTTTTATGTGTCAACTTGGCTGGGCCATGGTGCCCAGATATTTGGTCAAACATTATTCTGGATGTTTCTATGAGAGAGTTTTTGGATGAGATTTATATTTAAAGCAGTGGACTTTGAGCCAAGCAGATTGCCCTCAATAATGCTGGGTGGGCCTCATCCAATCAGTTGAAGGCCTGAAAAGAACGAAAAGCTAACCTCTCTCTAAGCAAGAAGAAATTCTACCAGCAGACTGCCTGTGGACTCCATCTGCAGCACTGGCCCTTCCTGGTTCACTAACAGACTGCCTTTGGATTTGAAGTGCAACGCTTTCCTGTGTCTCCAGCCTGTTGGCCTCCCCCATCAGATTCTGGACTTGCCAACCCTCCACAATCACATAAGTCAATTGCTTAAAATAAATCTCTTTCTACATATGTATCACATCCTACTGGTTCTGTTTCTCTGGAGAACCCCAACTAATACACTTGTCTAAAGTTATATACCCAGTAAATGGCAGAACTGGCTTTCAATCCTGCAGTCTGGTGCCAAAATCCGTAGTCTTGATGGGAACTGTCCTGTTAGCCCTTGTCAGTGCAGCTGGTAACCTCTATTCTTATGTTAGTAGCTTTTTCCCCACTTCTTCAAATTAAATGACAATATTGGTTAAGATAATGCAAATTGCCTAAGAAGCTAGCTGCCGTAATAAACAAACCCCAAATTTCAGAGGCCAAACACAATATACATTTGCTTCTTACATCTACCTGTAGCCATTTGACAGGGGCCATCCTGGTTGCTAGGTGACCTTCCTTCACACACTCATTCAAGGGACCCAGCTGCTTGAGGCTCTGCCATCTTCAACAGGTAGGGTCCAAGGTCGCCCTGGGGCTTGACTCCACTCCAGCTAGCCAGAAGGGGAAAGGAACATGGTAGATCATGCATGAGAATTTTTATAATCACTATTGCTAAGGAATTTTTTGTTAAAACAATTTGGCAAGCAGTTTATTCTGAAATTATTTTATGTGCATGTGTGTTGCTCATTCACTGTTCTTTTTTTTTTTTTTGCGGTACGCGGGCCTCTCACTGTTGTGGCCTCTCCCGTTGCGGAGCACAGGCTCCGGACACGCAGGCTTGGCAGCCATGGCTCACGGGCCCAGCCACTCCGCGGCATGTGGGATCTTCCCGGACCGGGACATGAACCCGTGTCCCCTGCATCGGCAGGCGGACCCTCAGCCACTGTGCCACCAGGGAAGCCCCATTTTCTTTTTTTCTTTTTTATTGTTCATTTTAAAGAATGTAATTCTTTAAGATGACATTTAAAAGCACATTTTAAAGTTGCTCATTTTATTTCAAACTCCTTAAATTAACAGGGTGTAAAATGAGAGGCAGGTGCATTTCTTAATGAATCAACCAAATTGACTAGAAGGGTTGTTTATATAGAGGATATTATGAGAGAAGGTTGGAGGTAAAGTTGGGACAAGATTATGGAGGGCCTTGAATGCCAGGCTAAGCGGCTTGGACCTTTTCCTTTGAGAGATCTCAAATTCTTGCTCTTTCTCCTCTGAACTAACAGCCCTTATTCTCTACACTAACTAATCATACGTGATGTTCACTACCACACTTGAGTGTGATAATATTTACCTCATCATTTGTTTGTTTCTCATTGCCTCTCCTCCCTCCACACCCATTGCCTGGATAAACTGTATGCATCTCAAGGGCAGGACCGTGACTTACACTCTTATTAATGCCGCACAAGCCTAGCAGAGCATCTCATATGTGAAGTTAAGGACTACATTCTGTTGAAATTCAAGAGATGTCCCTGCACCTTCAAATATCCCACAAATTGGTGAATGTAACTATGCATATAATTTTCTCCCAAAATGTAATATATTCTAACTGAAAAATATGAATGATGTCTTGAGGTTTCTAATGACTTTATAAACTACCACGTTCTGGCTGGGGTTCTCACCAAAATGACTTACCCAATTATGCTCCCTGGCTTGGGGATTGCATCCTTTAACTGTTTTCACATCATAAAGCCAAGCTGCCATCACATTTGGCATTCTGTTCTTTGAAATGTCTATTATTAGGTGGGGAATCTCTATTTCTCAGGCCTCTTCATTTTCCTTTCAGTTCTATCTCTAAGACTAGCAGTCAGCTGATATTTTTTAGCACTTTTTGGGGGGAGTAAAGCATTAAAAAAAAATTACATAAAAAAATTACATCAAAAATTTATTGCATAAGGAATGACTAGTAGAGAACAAAATCCTATTTGTGCTGGTAGTCAGCTAGGATCACTCACTAGCTGAGAAACTCGCTCCCACCCACAAGCCTGGGACTCAAATTCATGGCTCAGCAAAATTATACATGACCATACATCATGGATCTGGGATTTACAAATAATCAAAAGCACGTGTGCTGACTCTAGAGATGGTAAGTATCTAGGATATAATAACAAATGTGACAATAGCATTGATACCACTAGTTACCAAGCTGTGTGACTGTGTGTGTGTCAAACTGGATATGTGTCTGTATGAATACATTTGCATACAAACGTGAGTGTGGGCATGTGTGTATTTTCAAGTTCTTCATTGCTACATAACAAGCTACCTCAAACAGTGGCTTGAAACAATAACCATCATTTCTTCTCCCACTCAGTTCTGGGACTGACTGAGCTCAGCTGGGTGATTCTCACTTGGGGTGGCTCCACGGCTGCAGTTAGCCTGTGAGTGGAGCTGAAATCATCTCAAAGACCTCTTCACACACATGTCTGGGGCTTGGACTGGGAAAACCCAAAAGATCTGGGAGCTAGGGCTGGAAGATAAGCAGCTCCTTGGGCATCTCTATTTCTATTTGGTTTCTCCATGTGGTCATTCTAGTATGGTAGCCTCAGTGTAGCTGGACTTTTACATGGCAGCTCAGCACTCCAGAAGCACGGGTTCAAGGAGAGAGAGACAGAGACAGAAACAGAGAGAAACTCTAGCAAGATGGGTGCTATGCTCTTACAAAATCCCATGCACATAATCATGTACGTCTTATTGCCTTTGCCACCTTCCATTGATTAGGAGCTTGTCACAAGCTCCGCCCACACTTGTGGGGAGGGGAGTGACACAAAGGTATGAATACCAGGAGGGAGGGATCATGGGGTCCCCCTAAAGGCTGTCTGCCACATGTAATGAAATTAAGCAGTGTGTTCCAAATCACATAGCTAGTAAGCCCCACAAATAGGATTTGACCCCCGGTGGTCTGACTCCAGAGTCCCCATTCTCAATTATCATACTAAAGGGACATTTGGTGTGAGTGCATATTTTCAGTTGTCATAATCCTCTTTTTAAATGAATACATTCTCCTGTGCATCCTCAGTTAGTAAGAAACTAAGCTGACAGAATCATGCTTCTGAGTCTGCAAAGTTGAAGACCAGCCCCCAGGACAGGACATGGTAACTTCATGCAGGTAATGCCACACCCATCAATGAGGCTTCCTTGGTGGCACCTGCTCCATGCTGATACCTTCAGGTCATGATTATATACCTAATATATTTGTATAAACAGAGGAAGATAGCTTGTCAGAAGACCATACGTTTCCTTGGAACATCTTCAGGCCAGATGGCACGTGGGCAGGAACAAGCGGCTAATGTTGCGATGGAAGCAACTGGGGGAGAGTCCTGTAGATGCCGGGCCGTCAGCCTTGGGAAGAACTCCAGCAGCAGCTGATTCTCTGCCATACAGCGGGCTGGAAAAAACACAGCTCTGTAAAACTAAAGAAGAGCCTAACTGAGTGCGGCTGCCATCCTCCCAATAATTAGATTCGGAGGATTATGCTGAGATGAATGGACGATATCATATGGTCACTGCTAGAAATATTTGCCATCTTTGTCTAACTGCACTACCAGATACTAGAGTTCTTAGCGGACCCACATATGTTTGTTTTTAATTAAAATGTGCTGAATGAACCGTTAGCTACACTGAAATAATGAAGAAAAGCAACACAAGACAAATCGGCTAATTGACAACTCCAAACATTCTATTTTATACCCTTCAGTTATGTTAATGGAGAGTTCCAATATGTCCTGGTTGAAATAATAATTACACAGCACAGTTACATAATAACCTAACAGGTAGATAAAAATGTTATAAATAACTACAGCAGCAAAACCCACAAATGGGTCAAAGGATCACAAATTCATTTACTCCGTCTTTATTCCAACAAGTACATGTTGAGTGCATATTGCTTATTATGTGTCAGGCTCTCATAGGTTAACGCTTATGATGAAATATTCCTAGTGTTTTCAAATACACATTTTTGTTTAAGACAGCACGTTCTGTGAGTATCGAGGTGCTACTCAGGGTACCTCTCCAACCACATGATGAAACAAAACAGCAAGCAACTCTTGAAAAGGAGAGACCGTAATTTTAAGACATTTCAAAAGCTAGTTTATATGAAGGCAGAGAATCTGGCCAAGATCTTGAAAAATTACATTTTATTCAGTGCACAAGAAACTAGCACAGTTGCCTGAAGGAAAATGTGTCCTGGGATAGTGTACACAGAGCAAGGCCAAAGGGCAGCCATATTCCAAGTAGACCGTAAACAGGGGATTGATCGGAAGCCTTTCCAAAGATCATGGCAGAATTTCAGCTGTGCGATAACCAGAATTCTGGCCAAAATTGGGAGTGATGGAAACCGTCACATATCTTTGGATATTTTGTGGAGATTAATCCCTTGGCTGGGTCGTCTCTGATGAACGAAGGAGAATAATTCAGAGTCAGTCACAGAACACTCTTGCTCTTAACTGGAGGGGCAGGATATCAATGAGGTAAATTAACTCCAGGGCATTTAGAGTTTATTTACAACTAAACTGCAAAGCCTCCATCTCATCCATATTCAATCAGAGAAAATTGTGGCTCATCCAAGACAAGATATGAGCCAAATTTGGGGCGAGGCGAAGGGTGACATCATCTGAAAGGGCTGGAAATGAAGTGCAAATTTGAATGTCATCTGTATATAAGTGATAATTAAAGCTGTGAGACGCAATGTGCGCCAACAGAGAAAGTCAATACAAATGAGGAAAACAGTGTCCCAAGCTACGTGGTACTTCTGAAATGGAGATTTTTTAAAAAATAAGGTAGTGGGGACAAGATTTTCTTTCCTCTTGAATGATCTCAAGACAAATGCAGGTCACTCGTGAGAAAGACGCTCATCTACTTGCAGAGAGTCACTCAATCACTTGATAAAGTAGAGGAGTTTTCCTGTAAGATTTACATTCCAAGGAAATAAGTTACTTCATTTAGTTTAAGAAAGACCATTCTCTCTCCCCAAATAGATCATTTTGGTAAATAATAACAATGAGAATCACCCATTCAAGCTGACATTTGCTTGTCCTTTTCAAGTTCAGTATTATATTTGGGCAGGAAACACAAGTTGCTTTATCTGGGTGTTAGGTGATTTCATTCATGCAGTGAAGAAATAGTTTCTCTTTTCCTAGCTCTGTCTGAACACTGTAACAGTAGCATAACTAAAGGAAATGAAACATGAGTCAAATGGAATGGAGACTAGTTCATAAGGAATTATTCATTACGAAAATGGCAGCTTTTGCCCTAATCATCCCTCTAGAGATCTATGACTTAGGGCTCTCTTTTTTTTCTTTCTTTTTTTTTTTTTTGGACTACCAGCTCTCCAGGTCATAGTATCTTCCAAACAACCTGTTCCTCAGTAGCATGGGCTGAGTGTGGAGTGACCCTCATCCTGAGTAATGGGTGTTATGGGCTGAACTGCATCCCCCCACAATTCCTATGTTGAAGTCCTAACTCCCAGTACCTCAGAACAGGACTGTACCTGAAGACAGGGTCTTTAAAGAGGTAATTAACTAAAATGAGGTCATCAGGGTGGGCTGTAATCCAATATATGACTGGTATCCTTATAAGAAGAGGAAATTTGGACACAGACACACACATAGGGATGACCATGTGAAGACACAGGGAGAAGGCGGCCATCTACAAGCCAAGGAGAGAGGCCTCAGAGGAAACCAATCCTGCCGACACCCTGACTTCAGACTTCTAGTCTCCAGAGTTGTGAGAAAATACATTTCTGTTGTTCAAGCCTCCCCAGGCCATGGTACTTTGTTATGGCAGCCTGAGCTGACCAATACAATGGGACAAAAGAAGTAGGGCCAAGGATACAATGTATTTTCCATGGAAGAGCCTTACCCTGAACGTTTTCTCTCATTCTAATAGACCTACCTCATAGACCTGTTTGTTCTGTCATCATGAGCAACAACAAAAACAAAATTTATTTTACTTCTCTGAGCTTGAGTCTCCTCATCTCAAAACTGGGATGAAAAGTCTCAAATTATTGCTGTGGAAGTAGATTTTCTTTTTTTTTTTTTCTCTTTATACATTTATTTATTTATTTATTTTTGGCTGCATTGGGGCTTTGTTGCTGTGTGCAGGTTTTCTCTAGTTGCAGTGAGCGGGGGCTACTCTTCATTGCAGTGCGCGGGCTTCTCATTGTGGTGGCTTCTCTTGTTGTGGAGCATGGGTTCTAGGCACGCGGGCTTCAGTAGTTGTGGCGTGTAGGTTCAGTAGTTGTGGCTCACAGGCTCAGTTGCTCTGCGGCATGTGGGATCTTCCCGGACCAGAGCTTGAACCCAGGTCCCCTGCATTGGCAGGTGGATTCTTAACCACTGTGCCACCAGGGAAGTCCCCTAGATTTTCAACAAATTAACACGAACTTGTCTCTTTCCCCTCTTCCATTCCCTATACAGTCATAAAATACTATGGCTTCCCAAATATTTTTTTCATCAAAATATCCTATTAGGGTTTGAATTTAGTCTGGTTTAATCACTCACTATGTGACTTTGGATAAGTTACTGAAACTTGCTGATCCTCATAACCTGCTTCACAAGGTTATGAGAATAAAAATTCAAGTGACAATTATTTAAGGCTTCTAGCAGAGCTCCTGGTACATGGTAGGAGTTCCGTGAAGGTTGCTTTCCTCCTTCTAAAAGCATGAGCCCGGCTTCCCTGGTGGCGAAGTGATTGAGGGTCCACCTGCCGATGCAGGGGACACGGGTTTGTGCTGCAGTCCGGGAAGATCCCACATGCCGTGGAGTGGCTGGGCCCGTGAGCCATGGCCGCTGAGCCTGCGCGTCCGGAGCCTGTGCTCCGCAACGGGAGAGGCCACAACAGTGAGAGGCCCGCGTACCGCAAAAAAAAAGCATGAGCCTGTTATCCACCAGCAGAGAAATGTTTATTGCATTTCATTGATATTATACTTGTTTTATTTATTTATGCCCCTCTTCACTCTAAAAGGAATTTATCACTTCAGGAAAATATCTCCAGGATAAACTAGCCTTCATAAGGGAAAAATAGTATGGGGTGGTAGACAAGGCCATGGACCACATTTTTATAATGAACTCAGAAGGAAGTTCAGAGGGCTGATCCTTAAAGCATCCTGTAGTTGCATGACCTCAAAATGCAGTGGGAAGGAGTAATGCTTTGCTAGGAAGGTAGAGGTGAAATGAAGTCTTGCTTTGCAGCTCCTTTATGGTTGGACTTCACCCCAAAATAAATGTAAAGTATCTTTAGGAATGGATGAGTTGGTCTTCCCTTTTGCTTTTTTAACCTCTTTAAAAATTTAAATATATAAAAACTACAAAGAATATAACAACCAAACTCCCATATTATACTCCCTAGAATTAGAAACCATTCACATCTCACCATATTTGCTTCCAATATTTTTTATTTTTTTTTAATCGGGATAGAGTTGCTTTACAATGTTGTGTTAGTTTGTGCTGTACAGCAAAGTGAATCAGCTACATGTATATATATATCCCCTCCTTTTTGGATTTCCTTCCCATTTAGGTCCCCACAGAGCATTGAATACAGTTCCCTGTGCTATACAGCAGGTTCTCATTAGTTATCTATTTTATACATATTAGTGTACATATGTCAATCCCTATCTCCCAGTTCATCCCACCCCCTTTTCCCCCCTTGGTGTCCATACATTTGCTCTCTATGTCCGCTTCCAATATTTTTTAAAGAAATAAAGTACTACATATAGCTAAAGTCACGTTTAACCAACTGATATGGAGGCAACCTCCAGTGCATTTGAATCGATCCTTCCAGAACACTGAAATGTTTATCCATATACAAAAGTTATTTGTGTAGGTCTGTGTGTGTGTTTCATGCCCATAGTGGTGAGTGGTAGCATATGGTACATACTATTTTGCTAATCAACATAGATTTTGCAACTATTTTTCAACTCCACATTGTTTTCTGAGTTGAAGCGGCACTGTTAGATGTGTATCTCACCCATTCCTCATGGGGGCTGTTTTATGGGATGTATTGTGTGCCCCCAAAACTCATATGTTAAAGTCCTAACCCTCAGTGCCTCAGAATGTGACTATTTGGACATAGGGTCTTTAAAGAGATAATTAGGTTAAAATGGGGCCATTAGGGTGGGCCCTGATCTAATATGATTAGCCCTTATGGAAGAGGAGATCAGGACACAGACACACAGAAAGAAGACCATGTGAGAACACAGAGTAAATACAGCTCTTTGTAAGCCAAGGAGAGAGGCCTCAGAAGAAACCGACCCTGCTGACACCTGGGTCTCAGACTTCTAGGCTCCAGAATTGTGAGAAAATAGATTTCTGCTTTCTGTTTAAGCCACCTGATCTGTGGTACTTTGTCACGGCAGCCCGAGCAAACTAATGCAGGCAGCGAACTATTGCACAGAATACACAGCCTACAGTGTTTTAGCCATTCCCCCACTGGTGGACATTTAGATGGAAGAGCATAAATATGCATCCTTGAACATGGCTCCTTGTGCAGGAGTATCTCTAGAGTAATACCTAGAAAGGAAATTGCTGGGTTATACAGGAGGCACATTTTCAAACTTTCAAGATGCTGTCAAATTGCTCTCTGAAGCATGTGTCAATTTACACTCCCACTGACAGTAAATGAGAGGACCAGTTAATTCCCTCACATCTTAGCCAACATTTAGTATCCTCAGACTTAAAAATTTTGTGCCAATATGATTGACAAAAAAAGTGTTTTCTTAATTGCACTTCCCTAATTATATATGAAGTTGACTATCTTTTCATACATGCATTGCCCATTCTTATTTCTTCTTCTATAAATTCTCAGCTCATATCCTTTGCATGTTTTCACTTTGGGTTGTATGTCTTTTTCTACCTGACTTGTGGGAATTATATACATTTTAGATTATAATCCTCTGTCTGCTAGCTGTTTTATAAATCCTTCTCCCAGGCTACCACTTGTCTTTTAATCTTGTTCATGGTGTTATTATTTATTTATTTATATTTTGCGGTACGCGGACCTCTCACTGTTGTGGCCTCTCCCCTTGCGGAGCACAGGCTCCGGACGCGCAGACTCAGCGGCCATGGCTCACGGGCCTAGCTGCTCCGTGGCAAGTGGGATCTTCCTGGACCGGGGCACGAACCCATGTCCCCTGCATCGGCAGGCGGACAGTCAACCACTGCACCACCAGGGAAGCCCCCCATGGTGTTATTTTGGCAATAGTTTTCTAATTAGGTGTACCTCTATTTATACTTTGTCTTTTCTGTGTCATCTAAAAAAACAAACAAACCTTTCCTCTCCAAAATTCATAATTTATTTTCTCACAATTCTGGTTTTTTCTTATGTTTTCTTCTAATAGTTCTAGAGCATTTTCACCATGTTTAGATCTTCAGTACATCTTTATTTCTGTGATTGGGATAGGTGGGGCTTTCTAATTATTTCCCCTTTGAGAGTCAACTGTCCCAACACCATCTACTGAAATAGCAGACACTTACTCTAAAAAAAAATCTCAGTAAAGCACCCACAGACCATCTCATTTTAAGTAGTGTAATTTTCTGATAACTCCTCCAAAATGTATTAGGAGGAAAATGTGCCCCTAGGTAAGTAAATAAGCTGACCTAAATGGGTATTTGGATATGAGCCAAGCAAATGCTAGAAGTTGTCTGCCAAAAATGGTTTTGATGTTGCAAGGGTTGATGTCAAGCCCTTCTTCCTGACAGTCACTGGATAGCGGGACCAGGTGTCTCTCCGAGGCCATTCCGAGTGTGCAATGATTAAACCATCAGTGGCATTTAGAAGGCTTGTCCTTCCATTGTCCCTGGCAAGGGGATGTGCCTCCTGCCCACCAGAGCAGTGACCCCTGCATGGAAATCTCTGGAAGGACATGCTGAAGCCAGCTACAGTATTGTCTCTGGAGATGGGGGATGCGTGTTTGTGGGGAGGCTGATTTTTTGACTGAATTCCCGCCTTTTTCTTTTGGACCATATGCATGTATTACCCACTCAAAATAAGAATTTCTTTTTAAAGCTAAAAAAAGAAAAAAAGGCAACATGTCACTAAGACACTAAGTAAAACCAAGAGAAAACATCCCTGTGCTATTCTGTCTAAAAAAAAGAAACATAGATTGATGAGAATTTTGGAGACAAGTAATTCAAATAGAAATTACACTTCACCTTAATTATTTGAATAATTTAGACCATTGGTTTTCAGATATTTCTTAGCCACAAAAAACTTTGTTCAAACTAGACCTTTCTCGGGACTTCCTTGGTGGTCCAGTGGTTAAGAGTCCGCCTTCCAGTGCAGGGGATGCGGGTTCGATCCCTGGTTGGGGAACTAAGATCCCACATGCCGCGGGGCAACTAACCCTGTGTGCCGCAACTAGAGAGCCCGTGTGCCACAACTACAGAGCCCACGCACCACAGCTAGAGAGAAGCTCGCGTGCCACAACGAAGACCCAACGCAGCCAAAAACAAACAAAACCCAACTAGACCTTTCTCAGAAGACCAATATATAAAATTGATGAAAATAAAGCAGTCTTGTTTAAAATGAGGATCCCCACTGAGGGTCTTTGAGGGGGCTCTGCGGGACACCCCCCCCCAGGGCTCTTTAGAGTACACTGAAAAGCCTCCTTTAAAGTCAAGGCATTTGAGAATTAGAGATAAGTTATATAATTCTCTTTTTCACTTTCTTCGTGTAGTAATTCTATTTCGTCTCTGAAATTCACAGTGTTATGTGTTCGTAATTCTGTAAACATTTCTTGAGTACATCTACTGTTTTCCAGGCCCTGGGATAGGCACCCAGGAAGAGGAGGTGGCATGGAGATGGTGAGGCCTGAGAAAAAATTTGAAGTGTGAGGAGGAGACAGCTGAAAGCCAGGGAGGGCATGCCAGCCCAGGAGACTGCAGGGGAAAGCAGCAAGGAAGCAGGCTGGCAGATTAGAGGCGTGGCGGGCCGGCACAGCGTGGGGAGATGCACAGGGCATTTGTTGGTGGTGGCAGGTGCTGAAACTGGAGAGGCAGGGAGGACTGAGTTACTATGTGCCTGGAGGACCTTTCTAAGTTTGGACTTGGAAGGCCACGAGGAAGCGATTGAAGGGTTTTAAGCAGGAGATTGACACAGTCATATTTGTGCTTTGGAAGGATCACTCTGGCCCAAGTGAGCATTGAAAGGGCACGTGATTAAGGCAGGGAGACTGGGTAGGAGATCGTTGCAGATATCCAGTGAAGAGATGCTGTTGGATTGACCTGAAGCCGAGTTACAGAGATGAAGCAGAAGGGGGCTGACTAAGACAAGATGAGTTGGATGTTGTACAGAGGAGGAAAACAGAAGTGCCTAGAGGATTCCTGGAGTTTGTGTTTGTATAACCGAAATGGGTTGGACAACCAGTGCCATTCAACACAGCAAGAGAGATGGGAGAAAGGATGATGAGTTCCAATGGGGGCGGGTCTTGTTTGAAGTACCTGTGAGATATCAAAGTGGAGATGCCCAGTAGGCAACCAGATATCCAGTCCTGAAGTTCAGAGGAGAGATCTGGGATGGAGGGGATGATTTGGGAGCCACCCTGAGCACGATGATAATGGTGGCTCAAGAAGGTGGTTAAAATCCTTGAGAGACTGGAAACAGTACAGAGAGCAGAGTCCCAAGAAGGCAAGGGAAGAGGACCCTAGGAAGTAGACTGAGATGGCTCAGCACAGAGGAAGAGAATCAGGGAGAGTGGGGTTCAAAGAAACAAGGGAGAAAGTTTTGAGATAAGGAGGATTTATGAGGAGGTTCAAATGCTGTGTTGAGAAGAAGAAATGAAAGAATTGTGATGATGAGAGAAGTGTGAGCTGCCTTGAGGTGAACGTGCTTTATGATTCTGGGGAGCCACACACAGAATGACCGGGTGGAGGATTATCAACTCTAACCGCACAGTAGAAACACCTGGGGACTTTTTAAAAAAAATAATAAATCCTGGGTCATAGATTTCATTGGTCTGAGGTGGGGCCTGGGCCAGAATACATTTTTAAAGCTCCACAAGAGAGCCTAGTGTGTGGCCACAGTTGGGAACCACTGTTCCAGTTATGCCCTATTTGAGCCACAGAGGATTGAAACAGGCTCCTCTGGGAGAGGTCAGATGACTTTCACGTTGATCTGCGTTGTTGGGATGCACAGGAAGTGGAGTCCAGCCAATTACAATGCATCTGTGTGGACCCATGTCTTTTTGGTAGGGACAGGTCCTGAAATTGGGGGAATACCAAAGATGAATCCTCCATTGCTGGTGAAGGGAATTTTGCTGGCTTTCCCAGAATGTAAGAGATCTGTCCCCAAATCAGGCCAAGTTTATACCCACCAAACGTCTTTCTGGTTAATAATTAAGCTTTACCTGGTAATTTAAAGATTACACGTATTTTTCAAAATTTGAAAGGAATGCGTATATAAGGATAAAAAGATACTACAGCAGTAACATTCTTTCCCCTCAGATCATCTCCATCCACAACTATATCCCAAAGCCAACCACTGGGCCATTTCTGTCTATGTGTCTGGTGGTTACCCCATAACTGTAAATAATATGCCTACTTCTCTCTTTCCTAATTTATCAACGCTGTACCTTACCTATCAATAACAGAAGATCAGAGTTTACTTACTCTGCTTTTACTGCCCCTTCTCCCTTCCAAAGTTTGGTAGTCTCAGTATTATTTTTAATTCTTCTTTGGGTTACTTTCATAAAAGTATACTTTAGTGTATTTAAAGTTCTATTTCTCATTCCATGAACTTGACACAGTATTTCTTAACTCCACACAGTGTGAGATGAAGATATCAGCTCCCCCGCTTTCCTATTTCAACTTCTGTCAGTTTGATCTATGCATTTCCATTGTTCTGATTGACAGCATTACATTCTGTTCTGTAACCATAAGTCCTCTCTGCTTGGTCTGCCGGTTAATTCTGAGTTGAAAACCAAAAAACTGCATTTGAATTATTTTGAGTAGGGCTTCCCTGGTGGCGCAGTGGTTAAGAATCTGCCTGCCAGTGCAGGGGACACGGGTTCAAGCCCTGGTTTGGGAAGATCCCACGTGCCATGGAGCAACTAAGCCCGTGCGCCACAACTACTGTGCCTGCGCTCTAGAGCCCGCGAGCCACAACTACTGAGCCCACGTGCCACAACTACTGAAGCCCGCGCGCCTAGAGCCCATGCTCCGCAAAAAGAGAAGCCACCGCAATGAGAAGCCCACGCAGCGCAACGAAGAGTAGCCCCCGCTCGCCACAACTAGAGAAAGCCCGTGCGCAGCAACAAAGACTCAATGCAGCCAAAAATAATTTAAAAAACAAAATTATTTTGAGTAGGTAGACGCTGTTCCCTGGAGAGCCAAGGACTGTGTCGGCACCACATTTCTTCTTTTTGGGTCCAATGCCACAACTCTTGGGTGACTTAGGGAGAGTGTTCCCAGTAGCTTGTTCTGATTCTCTTTTATTACACTCCATCAATGACTCAAAATCATGGTTCATTTTAGTTTGCCTCTTTTTGGATCATGCTTTTCTTGTATCTCTTTTCCTAGACTTCTCTTTTTTCTTGTTGAGAAAAGAAACATATTCTGTCTTCATCGTGTCACAAACATTTCTGGCATCTTACTCATCCCATCTCTGGAAGAAGAATAATTGAATGCCTTCAATTTTTCTTCTTACAGAGAGATTTCTTGGAGCCCAATTACTTCCTGTTTCAACTTGAACCTGGGAAAAGGGGTGTTAGAGATAAAGAACACAAATATTTTGATCACTGCAAAAGGATGGTCTCATTGTAAACAAATCAATTTGCTGTGTATTCATTAGTCTTGTCTGAATTTAGTTAGTGTGACCTTGTCATGGAGATGCCAATTATCTATGGACACATAAAGAAAATTCAGGTTCTGGGTCTCAGAGATTAAGTATCTGAAGGTAGTCACTCAGCCACCCCAAGAGTCTCACCACAATCAGCCAAAATCCTTCAGTGCACTTGTAGTGGATGCTGTGATGTGTTGCCAAGACGCCCAAAGGACTAAGGCACTCAGCCCCTTGCCTCAATTCAAGACATCTCTGAAGGGCCATCCCACGTTCAGAGTTCCCCATGGGATGGGCTGAGGCCTCTTCTGCAACTGCTTTGAACTTCAACTTCTTTTACTGTCCAATCCTTCCTTCACTCTCTGACAGGTGTTGTTCCCACAAGTGCTCCCCAATAAATATCTGTCTCAAAGTCTGTTTTCTGAGGAACCGAGCCTACAATCCGACTTTTCTCTCATACATAAACAAACAATAATATAATAAACAACAAATATAAACAAACAAACAAGAAGGTTAATTTCTTACGGGGCTATTGGGTTATTGTGGGAGGGGGTTGTTTTCTAGGCAGGAGATGGGATGAGGGGTGGGATTCAGTTTCAGGAGAGGCAGGAGGGGCTGGGATCCAGGACATCAAGGGATGGGAACAGGAACTAAGCTTCATCAGAGACAGGAAGGGAGGACAGTGAGGTGCTGAAGATGTTTAAAGGGATTGGAATGGGGGAGCAAGTTGATGACGTGGTAATGATGGTTGTGACTCTGAATTTGCTTGAGGAGAAGAGCACTCTATCTCTAACTTCAGTTCTTGCTCCTATTACACCTGTACCTAGAGACCCTGACCGGAGGAGGAGTGGGGGTGGGGAGATGGGATGGGCGTGGACCTGAACTCCTCCCCCATGATGGTGCCCTGTCTAGATACTGCCAATGCCCTCCCTCAGGAGTCTGGTCCCTCTCTTTGCCGTGTCCTCCATCTCTCCAGACATAGGCCAGGGCCCTCTTTGGATGAAAGAGATCCCCCATTAGATCCCATCAGGGTCCTCTTTGGATGGAAAAGATATACCCACATCCCAGTACCAGGCCATGGATGGGACTTTCAGTATCACTTCCTGCCTGGACCATTGTCTCACCTCCCCCCACCTCCCCATTAAATTGTTCAAATTGTACTTGAACTTGACGTGCTTCTCAGCTTCCCACCAATGATGAGGGTGAACAAAATCTTTTCCTCCCCACAAAGACTGATCTGGTAAAAACGAAAATCTGAGGGAATCCATATTTTTTTCATTCAAAATGAGAACTTGAATCCCAAGGGAAAACGTGCAGCCTTGGAGCTTAGATCACCAGCTTTGAGAGGGGAGGGACCTCTCAGCTCAGAGAACACGCACCACAGTCTCTGTCCCACCTCTTGCCAGCTGGGTGACTTGCGCCAATAACTTACTGTCTCTGACCCTCAGTTTCCACGTCTGTAAAACTGTCATAAGAACAGCAGGTACCACGCAGAGCTTGGAAAAATTTTATGGAAAATTAAATGAGACAACCACGAAGATCTGCTGGCACACTGCCTAGCACATGGTAAGCACGAAGTAAATACTACCTATGATTGTGGTTATGATTACTGAATTTTAAATATCAATAGATTGCCACTGATTTTTAGTTGCTAAAATGCTACTACCCGGGCCTTTGTGAGAAGTAGCTGTACAGAGTCAGCTTTCTGTTTTGTTCTGATATGTTGTCTAATCCCTTGTTTCTCCTTCCCCTTCGAGGTTCCAGCTGTGGAGGTCCCAGGATGCCTTAAATCCGAGGAGGTGTCACGTGTAAATCAAAATCAAGTCTGTTTCTCTTTGGTAAATACTTACACTGCCCCACGCAAGTGCCTGCCTACTCCATGTGGCAGATTCATCTTTCCAAACCGTCAACTCGGAGATTGGTCTATCAGCCCACACACATCCATGGCGTGGATGTCACATCTTGGGTGGTACTCGAAGGCCTGACCAGGTGGAGAACTTGTCCTTTGGGGACAAGGCTGCATTCTCCCTCTACCTGCTCTTTCTTTCCTACACGTGGATTTCTTTCTGTCATCTTATTTTCTCTTTGTCATCTTTGCTTTCTTTTTCTACACAAGTGTGTGTGTGTGTGTGTGTGTGCATGTGCATGTATGTGTGTGTTTACATATTAAATAAGTAACATATGCTTAATTTAGAAAACACAGAAAAGCAAAGAGACGGGGCAAAGTGTAATCCCACCACCTTGGGTGTGTATCCTTCCAGAACACCTAGACATGCATACAATTTTTGTTTCCATGAAAGTAAAATCATATAGGCTAGACCAATGGTTCTCCATCAGGGAGATTTTTGTCCTCCTCTCAGAGGACATTTGGCAACGTCTGGAGACATTTCAACTGTCAAAACTGAGGCAAGCGGTGCTACTGGCATCTAGGGTAGAGGCCAGGGATGCCGCTACACATCCTACAACGCACAGGACAGCCCCACAGCAACTGACTGTCTAGCCCCAAAGGTCAAGAGGGCCAAGGTTAAGGAACACGGGTCTGGACCAGGGTTCGGCAGATTAAAGCCCCTGCTGGTTAGCTGCCTGATTTTATAAATAAACTTTTATTGGAACACAAGACGTCCATCCATTTACATGTTTTCTCTGGAGGCTTTTGCCTTAAACAGCAGCTGCGTAGTTGTTACAGGGACTGTGTGGACTGCAAAGCCTAAAATAGATGTGAACCACACATGAAATTTTAAGTTTTTCTGGTATCCAGAGTTTTTTAAAGTACAAAGACAACTCAATAGCAAAAGAAACAACCCGACTAAAAAATGGACCAAGGATCTGAATAGACATTTTTCCAAAGAAGACATAAAAATGACCAACAGGGACGTGAAAATGTGCTCAACGTTAACCATCAGGGAAATGCTAATCAAAACCACAATGAGGTATCACCTCACACCTGTTAGGATAGCTATAATGAAAAAGAAAACGTAAGTGTTGGTGAGGGTATAGAGAAAAGGGAACCCTTGTGCCCTGGTAGTGGGCATGAAATTGATGCAGCCACTATGGAAAACAGTATGGAGGTTCCTCAGAAAGTTAAAAATAGAACTACCATATGATCCAGCAATCCGTCTTCTAAACTTATATAATACGAAATGAAATCATTGGTACTTCAAGGAGATATCTGTGCTCTCACATTCACCGCAGCATCATTCCCGATAGCCAAAACATGGAAGCGATCCAAATGTCCACTGACAGATGAATGGGTAAAGAAATTGTAGTATATATAGGCAATGGACTATTATCCAGCCTTAAAGAAATGAGACCTTGCCGTTTACAACAACATGGATGAACCTGGAAGACATTTTGCTAAGTGAAATAATCCAGACCCCAAAAGAAAAATACTGCACAACCTTATTTATATGCAGAATCTAAAGGAAGTCGAATACATAGATGCAGGGAGTACAACGGTAGTTACCAAGGGTGGGGAGATGGGAGAAATGGGGAGATGTCGGTGAGCGGGTACAAAGTTGCAGTTGTGTAGGATGAATGAAGTTAGAGATCTAATGTACAGTATGATGACTATAGTTAATAATGTTGTACTGTGTACTGGAAATTTGTTAAGAGAATAGATTTGTTCTTTCATCACACAAAGAAATTCTGTGAGGAGATGGAAACGTTAATTAGCTTGACTGTAGTAATCATTTCACTCTGTATATGTATCAAAACATTATGTTGTATACCTTAAACATATACAATTGTTCTTTTAAAAAATAAAAGTAAATAAATATTTAAAATGTACCAAGAGGCAGGTGAAATAAATTTGAATAGCATGTCCAAAATATTATCATTTCAACATTGCAATCAATGTAAAAATTATTAATGAGATATTCTATATTCTTTTTTTCCATACTAAGCCTTTACTTACAGCACATCTCAATTCAGACTAGTCACGTCTCAAGTGCTTATGTGGCTCGTGGCGACTGTACCAGACAACACAGGACTGCACCATTACAAGCTACACCATTTACTTAATATAAAGGTCCTTTCTTGTCCACGCTACATTTTTATATCACTTTTAAATGGCTCAATTTATTTAAAAGATTCCCATCTTTTGGATATTTATATTGCTTCCTAGTTTCATAATTATAAACCATGCTGCCATCAACATTCTTACATTAAAACTTTATACCCCATCTTTAATTACTTCCTTAGGATAAATTCCCACATGTGGGTCAAAGAGCACACATCTGTGCTCAAATTTTTAAGCCTTTTAAAATATATTGTTTAATAATAATACCTCTCCCGACAAGGTTGTTATGAGGATTAAGCGAGCTAGTACATGTAAACCAATTTCATTAATTCAAGTAAGGTTAATAAGACTTCAAATAGTAGTGCCTTGCACATAAAAGCATTCTATAAATGTCATCTATTATTATTACCAGTACTACGTCTGAATGCATCTCCAGCACTGTTATGCTAATTTATACCCCAGTTAACAATGTCCACGAATGCCTGATTGCGGCGCTCTCTCTCCAATACAATTATATTTATAGCTCTTACAAGTTTCATATGCAAAAGTGGCTTCCTGTTATAGTTGGTTTAATCTGACTGTAGTTCATTAGTTTTCTTAGAATTAGTTTTTCTTGGCTAGACCTGTCACAACCTCAGCCTATATCCATGTATCTACCGATACTATATAAAATAGTTCAACTATATAGATACACATACACACATATATCTAGTTGGACTATTTTTCATTGAACTGTGTAGGACAATAAATGACCATTTGTATCAGTCAGCTTTCATTTGGTTATGTTGTTGTAACAAACAACCCTAACGTTTCAGGGGCTTAAAACAACAAATATGTATTTCTCACTCTCATTCCATGTGAGAACCTGGGCTGAAAGAGCAGTGTCTATTGGGGTTATGCCTTTCTAATGGCAGACAGAGAGGAACAAACGATCAAGAGTAAGAGTGAAGTCTGCTATAACCTCTACCCTTACCTGTCACTCAATCTCTCCTGCTCGCATTTCATTTTGCCCATGACAAAGCAAGTCATGGCACCAAGCTCAATATCAAGGGGGTGGAGAAGTATGCTCCAACCATAAGAGACACTGCAACTCACATGGCAA
The DNA here is from genome assembly GCF_059928025.1 of Delphinapterus leucas. Lineage (NCBI taxonomy): Eukaryota > Metazoa > Chordata > Mammalia > Artiodactyla > Monodontidae > Delphinapterus > Delphinapterus leucas. The sequence continues at coordinate 167,451,562 of NC_143130.1, forward strand.
TGGGTGGGGATTGAAAGGGTGAGCAAATGACTGAGGACTAATATGATCCACCCCACCAGTCAAATCAATCCAGTTAAGTTAAACTGGTTATGTGGCTCCACCCACCTGAAGTCAGGACTCATTGAAGTCCCACAGGAGTGCTGTGGCCCCTACCCCCTAAGGGGACAGATAACAGACGCTGAGCTTCTGAACTGCTTCCAAGGTGCTCTAAGGACAAACTGATCCAGAGGGACTAAGCTTAAAGCAAATATGGCTACATCTCCACTCCCTGCATGAAGGTACAATCAATGAAAAGAGCTTTGTACCTAAAGAAATCATTTCATCATCAAACAGCTAGGAAATGATAAATCCCTGGATGCTCTTGCAGCCATCAAACAAACTAAAGGTACCTCGATTCTCTAGGAAAGACGGTATGGCAGTCTCCTTAGAACAGGGGACGTGGTGCTCGTATCCTGGCTGCATCACCTGTATGATCAATGGTTCTATCATCATCATCACCATCATCACTGCCACAACCACTGCCTTTTAAGGTCCAGCCAGCTGCCATGCTCCTGAAGCCAGCCAATAGCACCCCGGTTGGCCAAAGGGGCATCTCCATCCCAGATAACTGACCCCCGTCCTAAAGAAATGAGCCACAGGCTCTGGTTGCCTGATTAAGTGGAAAAGCACTAAGCTATTTGAAACTGCATAAAAATGTACTTGTAAAATCCGAACACTAGATAGTTTCGGAAATAATAAGTGTGTAGTAAAATCACAAGCCTATTTCACTGCAAACGTAAAAGAAAGCATTCCAGAAATACGAAAAATGAAAAGGAGAAATGCCTGTTTCCTATGGTAAGTCACTTCATATCTGAATCATTTATTTATATAACAAGGCTTTCTGGACTGCTTAAGGGAACTGCCAATTACACTCACCATCCTTTCTTCAGGTTACAGAGAAGCACGACGTTTCTTCTTGCTTTACATGAGAGCGCCTGGGCTGGAGATGTGTGTCCTGGCAACCAGACTCTTCCCCATGTGTGTCGGCCTCTGGAAGGATTCAGTGCTCAGAGGGAAGCACTTCTCATCCCGAACCAATGGCAGAGGAGAGAAAAACAACAGGGTCCTTTCCATCCCATAGTGCTACTGAGCTGGCCTGAGCCTTTGAAAATGGTCAGAAAAGAAAGTACAGTATTTTCTTCTTTATGCATTTTTAAGCTCTAAGTCTTTCAAGGCCCAGTTCAAATCCCACCTCTGCTGTGAAGCCTTTCCAAACTCCCCCCAGTGAGCATGATTTTCCATCTTCTGAACCCCAACTTGTATTTCCTGACTTTACCCCCTCTTCGGCACTGTCTTCACTCCTGGTAATGTTGGTTAACTTCTCAAGTAGACTGTTGCAGGTAGTGATTTTACAGATTCATTCCAATCTCCATCTGGGGTTCAGAGCAATGAGTTCAGGGGTGAGCCTGTGATCCCAGCAGGACCATCCAGCACTTGTTCTGCCTAATTAAAAATATATGTTGGAAGAGAGAAGCTCCTGTCTTCTCCTGGGTCATGAACTATAAGGAGATTTTAAGCCTGGAATTTCTGAAGGCCATCTTCCCTGGACTTCTGCAGAAAGCCCAGACCGACCGAGAGATGGAGAGCCCTAATGACATCGTTTGAACCCCTAGGTCCAGCTATGCCTGAAATCCTTACCCCAGACTTCCCAATTACGTGAGCAAATATACTTGTTTAGCTGCTTCAGTGGATTTGAGCTGACTCTTACCATCTGCAACCGAAGTGACTCACCTGCTCACTCAGGACTCAAGAAAAAGGATGCTTAAAGGTCCTCTGGACCACAAAGCCTCCAGAACCTCCCGTCTTGCTGCTCTGCTCTTGTCCTTACGCGGTTGAAGCTGACTGCCCCCACCTCTGGGTTCCAGCTGGAAATGGGTAGAGCACACGGAGGAGTGCACAGCCAGTGTCTGAAGGCCCGGCTCGGGGGCTGGCACAACTGCCCCCCTCAGAGCCCTGGGGTCAGTACTTAATGTCACAGCTACACCGGCAGGGGCCTCTGGGACATGCAGTCCATCCAGGCAGCTGTGTGTCCAGCCACGGCTCTACTCCTGAAGGAAAGAACAGATGTGAACGCACAACCCTCCGTCTAAAGCACACCAGCTGTTTGCAGATGCAAACAGTTGAAATGCCAAGTCTCCTTGAAGCGCATTCGAGGCTGCTTGTGAGGTGGGGAAAAGCCACATCCTAAGTGAAAAGTGCTGGTGAGCGGAGCTCCACGTGGTCCACCGCGGAGGTGTGTTACCAGGGCAACTGCGCTAAGCGGGAACCACATTTCCTAGCGTGCCGCTCCCCATGTGGCTCCGCGCCGGGCTTGGCCACGAGAGAAGTGAGCATGAGGTCCAGAAGGTGGCGGTGAAGCAGCAGCCGTTACACTCTGAAGGTCGGTGCCGGGAACCCCGCATTGCCGCAGCTCGCGGGCCGCAGCTCTTCTGCTGCTCACCTGTTGCAGGGGGCAGCGGCCTGCAGCCTCTCAGCCAACGCCCAACCTCCTCTTTCAGATTTTCCAAGTCCTCGGCCAAGTGCAAGCGTCGCTGCACAGCACAGGACGCCAGCAGCTTCCGTGGGTCACCCTGCATGGAGCTTGGACGCTGTGGGAGACAAACATGGGCTCCAGCCGGCCTCGCAGGTCCCAGCCTTTCTTTACCTTAACCTTGAGGTTTCTCAGCCTCAGCACTGATGCTGTTTTAAGCCAGATGATTCTTTGTTGTGTGGGGCTGTCCTGTGCATTGTGGGGTGTTTAGCAGCATCCCTGGCCTCTACCCGCTAGATGCTGGTAGCGACACTCACGGCAGTTGTGGGAACCCAAACTGTCTCTAGGCTTTGCTGAATGTCTCCTGGGGGGCAAATCACTCCGGGTTGAGACCACTGTCGTCATATCCATGTTTCCTTCCCAATTTCCGGCCTTGTGACCTACAGCAACTCCAGGCCCACTTTCACACGCAGAGGCATGTGACCCAGAGACTCCTTGAGACCTCGCCGCCAGCTCCCACGGTCACAGTCTAACCCCACAGTCAGTCCCTAATCTTGTGTTCCTCAGGGCTGTTCCGCTCAGGGCTGCATTATGACGTTCATGTGCCCCTTCCTCTATAAAAAAATAAAAGATGATATGCAAAGGCTATTTTGGCATAAAAACAAATACTATGTAGGCTGGAGTTATTATTAGATATTCATTTTTATACTAATTTTAACTAAAATTAGAGCTTTTGTGGGCCCCTGCAAGGAAGGGGGAGCCCTAAGCATTGTATCTTTGATAGAGGAGTTGGCCCTGGGCCTGCTTCTTCCCCCGGAGCCTAACAGGTGCTCTCACTTCCCACAATTATCTTCTTTGTAATCAGAACAAAAACACATGCAGCAGTGATTTGCTTCTTTCAAGACCAGCCTGACTTTAGGGGAGGAACTCCAAGTACTTGAGGCTGCAGTCAATGGGAGCAGAGCAAAATTGGGCTAGGGCCCTCCACGAGTCTGCCTCTTAGCCCACTAGCTGGACCAATAGAAATGACGGATGCGATTTAGGGAATTCGGGGCAAAAGATGAGTGTGAAATAAAACTCCCTTTTAAAAGCACATCAAGGAAAACACGTGTGTCTCAAGGTGAAATTGTAGACATGCGTTTGCTATGTATTTTCCACTAGATTGTTAATAATCGGATATAAATCATCCAGTGCGATCAGATGGACCAATCCTGGGGTCCCTTTCCCCACCAGTGACGGCTGTTTCTGATTAGCACAGAGCCCCCTGCCCTGACGAACAATGGTCTCCTCTCGGCCGTAGAGGACAGGAAATTAAGCCATCAGGCATCTTGCCTATTATTCTCACGCTATCCTCAAGCTGTAAATCCATCAAATATGAAAGGCAGAAATATAAATTGGGGCCAAACTGGAGGAAGTTGGAGATGCAGTTTTATTCCACACGTCTCTCAGAAAGTTTGTCCACAAATGTTCAGTATTCACTCTGGAATTAAAATACCCGCTTTACAGCAGATGTTTTATAGACGGGCACCACTGTAGATGGTAAGAAGTTTGTACCAGAGCACCAAATATTTCCTTTAGCAAGAACTCTGCTTTTATCTATGGAAAATCAGGAAATCATTTTGAGTCGAACAACCAAAATAAAGGCAGTGGAGTTTGAGACAAATGTTAGGAAAATTGCGTAAAACATTATATCAAAACCCCTGGCGCTGTCAAAAAGATTTCTGAATCCAATAAGTAGCTGAAGAAGAGAATTCAATTCCATTTTTTCACTTTGTCTGCCAATTTTATAGCACTTCATTTAAAATGGAATCTCTAAAGAATCAATTCAAATTAGTTTTACAGTTTTCCCCCAAAGAATCTGCTTTACAATAAATTGAATTGGAGCATGTGACATAATATGTGAGCATAAAATTCATGTTAACTAGTCCGACGGAAAAAAGTTCTCATAATAAGGAAACAAATAATCACACATGACTGAGCTAAAAATAGTCTTTAGATTGCCAGTTTCAAAATTGAACAAAAATAGGGAGAGTTGTTATAATAATGATATGGCACATTTCCTCCTAATGAAATGGCCTTGAATTCTGTAATCAATTACAGAAAGAGAATCCTCTGGGCAAAAAGAAAAATACCAGACATGAGTTGCTGTCATAAATAGAGTGACAGCAATGCAAATACCTTCCAGCTGGGACTGAGCAGCCTCTGCTGGAGGCTTCATTACTGAGGCCAGAGCTGAGCTGCGGTGAACAATAGACTGAGGATGATCCTTCATCATCTGTGGCCCCCTGTTTATAAAACAGCTTCTGCTGCTGTATTTGCTTTGTTTTGATCAGGTATATTGAGTATAAATATTTATTTGAAATCTCTTTATAAAGTTTATTAGGAGTCTTAGGCTCCTTGAGAATAGGGACAATAGCTTATGTGACTTGGTAACCACCCGTACCTATCACAGCATCTGACACGTGGTAGGAATCCCATACGTGTCTGAGGGAGGAACATAAGAATGAATAAATCAATGAATCAATTTAGCGTTAAAATCACATTAAACTTAGTTATTATACCTTAAAAAAATTTTACAGTTAAGTTAGGAAATGTACTGTTAGTTTAATTAAGGAGGGGATAGTTGGGTTGTGGTGATTTTTTTTTTCCTCTGTTGAAATCAAGAAACAAATACTTAGGTTTATCACTGAATAAGGCTTGATGGAGATTCTTTTTTTTAATTTAATTTTTTAATGTATTTTATTAAAGGATAGTTGATTTACAGTGTTGTGTTAGTTTCTGGTACACAGCAAAGTGATTCAGTTATACATATATATAATAGTTTACATCTGCTAATCCCAAACTCCCACTCCATTCCCCCCTCACCCTTCCTTGGCAACCACAAGTCTGTTCTCTATGTCTGTGAGTCTCTTTCTGTTTTGTAGATAATTTCATGTTTTAGACTCCGCATATGTGATATCATATGGTATTTGTTCTTTTCCTGACTTACTTCACTTAGTATGATAATCTCTACGTCCATCCATGTTGCTGCAAATGGCATTATTCCATTCTTTTTTATGGCTGTGTAGTATTCCATTGTATATATGTACCACATCTTCTTTATCCATTCATCTGTTGATGGGCACTTGGGCTGTTTCCATGTCTTGGCTATTGTGAATAGTGCTGCTATGAACATTAGGGTGCATGTATCTTTTTGAGATACAGTTTGGTCTGGATATATGCCCAGGGTTGAAATTGCTGGATCATATGGCAACTCTATTTTTAGTTTTTTGAGGAATCTCCATACTGTTTTCCATAGTGGCTGCACCAGTTTACATTCCCACCAATAGTGTAGGAGGGTTCCCTTTCCTCCACACCCTCTCCAGCATTTGTTATTTGTAGACTTTTTTTTTTTTTTTTTGCGGTACGCAGGCCTCTCACTGCTGTGGCCTCTCCCGCTGTGGAGCACAGGCTCCAGACGCGCAGGCTCAGCGGCCATGGCTCACGGGCCCAGCCGCTCCGCGGCATGTGGGATCTTCCTGGACCGGGGCACGAACCCGTGTCCCCTGCATCGGCAGGCGGACCCTCAACCACTGCGCCACCAGGGAAGCCCCCCTGTAGGCTTTTAAATGATGGCTATTCTGACCAGTGTGAGGTGGTACCTTGTAGATTTGATTTGCATTTTTCTAATAATTAGCGATGTTGAGCATCTTTTCATGTGCCTATTGACCATTTGTATGTCTTCTTTGGAGAAATCTCTATTTAGGTATTGATGGAGATTCTTTAAGGCCCTGCCTGAAAGTAACCATATAGGAGAAGTTTAACTTAGTGGGACCCGATATCTTGGAATTTAACTATGTCTTGAAGTATGGGCCAGTCCCTCTTTCCACAATACCCATTTGAGCTTCCTTGCTTTTCCACCTTACCTATCCTTCCATTCTCCAGTCCACCCATGCACCGGTCTATAGCCATCTATCTGATCATCTGTCCGTCAAATACTCAGGGGTACAGTGATGAACAATAATAAGAGCTAACGTTTACTGAGGACTGACTTACTCTATGTCAAACACTGTTATTAACACTTTATGCTAATTAGCTCATTTACTCATCCTTCATCCGCGTCTATGAAGGATGTACCGTCATATTCCACACTTAACATTCAAAGCAACTCAGGTGCGGCGAGATGAAACACCCTGTCCAAGATCACATCACTAGGAAGTAGGGGAGTCGAGATTTGAACCCAGAGGGTCTGGCTCTAGAGCTACCAGTCTGCTGCACTAATTAGGCAGAAATGCTCTTGACCTTCACAAGCTTTATATTCTAGTGGGAGAAACAGAATTTAAACACATAATTATGTAATTTTAACCATTAACAACTGCTTTGAAGAAAAAGTATAGGCGTTCCAAGAGTATGTAAAAGGGACATGTAGCCCAGTCTGAGGAATTCAGGAAGGCCTTGCTGCTGACGAAGTTGACCCTTGGGTTGAGCCGTGAAGGGTGGGTGGGTGGTGAGGCATAAGCAGGAAAGAGTGTTCAAGGCAGAACAGCATGTGCAGGGGAAAGAGGTGTCTGTGCTGGGGACCCATGGGGCCTTTGGTGTCTACTGATGTCAATATGATCAAAAGTCAATTCTAACATGAGTCTCTTCTGATGCTCTCCATCCCACTGACTTGCACCTAGGTAACCCAGTTATAGAAAGCAGACATCTCCAGTTAAGGAGACAGCCTTGTCATCTTCTCCCTCACCCAGTGCCCAGCATATCCACTCTTGCCATCCAGTGCCACCAAATTTAACCCACTGTCCCCATTAATCTATAAGATCCACTTGTTTCTTTCTGATCCCACCCCACCTCCTGAATACAAGCCACTTTCATTTCTTGCTTGGATGTCTGCAGCATTCTCCTGTATCCAACGCTCTTCCAGAAAGCACTCCAGAACCCCTTACATCCGTTGTCCACCTGCAGCCAGACTGATAATTTCCAAAGGCAAATCTGGTCATTCCACCTCTGCCCTCACTAAAAACCTCTGATGGTCTCCCATTGCTCTCGAGAAAAAGACAAAATTCCCTGCCCTGGTTTAGAGGGCCCTGCATGGCCTGGCTGTCCCCACTGACAATGTCAGTGTCATCCTAGCCCCATGCTGTGTCTCACAGCTCCTCAGCCACCATGGTTGCCTCCCCTTGGTCTCTGCTTCCTGCCATGCCCCTCCCACCGGGAGGCTTGGCAGTGCCCTTCCCTCTTCCTGGAATGCCATTCCCCTCCACTGTGTTTAGTTAGCTCTTAATCATCCTTTAGATTCCCATTTAATCCTCAGCAAGCCCACCCTATGTCCCTGCTTGGGTACCCATTAATATCTGACCCTTCCCCATTAACACCTCCATCTGAACCAGATTACTCTCTGTTATGGCTGAGTCGTGTCCCCCAAAATTCATATGTTGAAGCTCTAACTCCCAGTACTCAGAATGTGACTGTTTGGAGATAGGGCCTTTAAAGAGGTGATTAAGTTAAAATGAGGCTGTTACGGTAGACCCTAATCCAATCCGACTGCTATCCTTGTAAGAAGAGGAGATTTAGACACGACATGCACGCACACAGAGGAAAGACCATGTGAGGACACGATGAGAAGTCTGCCATCTGCAAGCCAAGGACAGAGGCCTCAGATGAAACTAAATCTGCTAAAACCTTGATCTTGGACTTCTAGTCTCCGGAATTGTGAGGCAATAAATCCCTGCTTTATAAGCCACCCGGTTTGCAGTATTTTGTTATGGCAGCCTGAGCAGACTAACCCTTTCTTTCATAGAAACTGTCATAGTTAAAGTTAGTTGTCAAAATTAGTTGCAACTTAACTTTCATCTCATTATTTGATTGCTATCTCCCTGATAAGAATGCAATCTCTGTAAGGACAGGAACTGGGTCTGGTTTTGCCCACCATGGTATCGCCAGAGCCTGGCACAGTGCCTGGCATATAGTAAGTGCTCAGTAAATACTTGGGGCATGAATGAATGAACAGACAAGTAAAAACATATGAGTGAGTGGATGAACACACGTGGAGAAGAAACAGTAATTACACAGTGATTTTACCTTTGGAAAGATTCACTTTGGGCCTGGGCTGCGTCTGGAAGCAAGGGCACCTTGTCCTGGCTAATATGAGTATTAACATGCATTTATGTAATTTCACTAGATACAGCAAATTCCTGGAATTTCAAGTTTTTACTCCCTCAGAGCAACACTGTTCAGTGAAATTTAATCTCATGGATTTTATTTTTAAAGAGGCAAATAACTCTCTCTAGGGTAAAAAAAAGATAATTCTAAGAGACATAAATCCAGCATCCTTGCAATTGGAAGAAAATATCTTGTTTGTATCAAACCATGATACAAACGGCATGCTTGATTTCCGCTTGGAAAATGTCCTTGATGGTTTCCACGGGACAATGACACAGTGAGAGCACCGTGGAATCACCACACAGGAGGGAGGGTGGGATACACGTGAGAATTTCTGTTGCAGTTTTAAGAGAAGTCTTCTTTTCTGAGAAACTCATTATTCACTTAATTATTCATTCTGTTTATTTACTGTAGAGTTATTACACATAAATATGGTGCAAATCCCTGGAATCCTCAAACACCAGATGCCAGTTTCCCTCTGCAGTCCCAAAAGACATAGCCAAGCCATCACTGTGAGAATTAAAACAACAACAACTAAAACCCAATTAAAGTTGTGCCAGCATGTTCATTTCCAAAATAAAAACCCTGGGAATGAATAAGCTTTTAGTCACTCCCCTGACTGCTTCTGCAAAAGAACAAACACAAAAAACTTTAAACTAAAACTGGCATATAATTAGTATTTAAATCACAGTTACAATGAACCTCGTATCTGCACAGAAAGGGCATTGGCTAAGTCAACGTCATATTATTTCTCCCATTTTCAAAAATCACGTGATTGAAGAAAACGGCATTTTGCTTTTCAGAATTTCTGTGTCTGGCCAAAGCCCAACGATGGTGGAGGAAGAAGCCAAGATGGCGACATGAAGTTTGGGGTCTTGGAATCCACAGGTTACACAACCTCTTCCTCCTCATGATGTGAGGGGGCCTCACACCCAGGTGCATCTCACCCACCTGAGTATAAGACTGTGCACAGGAGGGGATGAACATGCAGCCCATGTTCTTGGAACAAAGGCCAACAGAGCACAGAGGAGGCCTGTCTCCTTCAAGAAATTGTTGGGAGTGCAGAGAGAACCACACGACTGAGGGCAGTGCAGGGCTGACCGCTGGGCTGGAGGACGTGTGTGGGTGTGGGGAAGAAGGAGAGGTCGGGTGTGTGTGTGTGTACGTGTTTACAAGTCACCAATCCTCAGGTGATACTGGCTCCACGAAGAACCAAGTGGACTTTCTGATGAGCGTGTGACTGTGGTCACCTCCATTGGAGAGCCGCAGAGAGATGGGAGATCTGTCTGGCCTGCTACGCCCATACCAAATCACAGTCTGCCCAGGGGGTCACTGTGAGACCCGAGGTAACCTTGGAGGTGCTGGCAAATGAGTGCGTTAGTGGAAATATGTGAAGCTCTTCTGGATAGGCCAGAGGCCTGTGGTGCCTCCCCTAACCCGGAGCTCAGACCTGAAAGGCCAGGGGTCTCCATTCTCAGCGTTGTGGTTATAAGGGCGGGCTCAGAAGACAGGCTGTGCAGGTTCAAATCCCAGGTCTGCCACTGACCTTCACTCCTCTGTGCTTATTCCCCATCTTGACAATAAGGATAATGCCTCTGTCTTAGAGTTGCCACAAGAATTATCTGTGATAGTGCGTGTGAAGTGCTGACAGCAGTGTCAGCCAATGGCAGGCACATACTAAACACTGGTTTCTACCATCAATGCTGGCAAATTCCAGTCCGTGTGGCAATTTATCACAGGGCTGAGCTTTGTGGTAACACTGTTGTTTTCTACTTTGTATTTCCAAGGCAGCTGATAAACTGTTTGTTTCACTCCTGAGCAACAAGAATGTTGCTCTTCCTGGCACCTCAGATTAAAATAAATTCATTGCCTCCTGTCTCACAATGCCCATGGCCATTTTTGTTACCTGTTGCAAATATTTTCTAGTCACGTAGCCTAATCTGGGGGCTATTTGCTGAGAAGGCAAAAACATTTTCTAATCTTTTTGGCAACCACAGTGTAAAGTATCAGGTCCACAAAAACACAAAAGGTCTTCATTACTAATATATGGAATAGGAACTCTGTAATATTTCATTATTGCTTTCTTATTAATGTAACATTAATAATCTGTAGCTGCTTTAACAATTCCTGGGCATGAAAGCCCAGTATATTAAGTTATGGCTAAGATTAGATATATTAAATTTACCTCCATGATATCATGAAAGAAACATGATAGAGCTGAGAAAATCAATTTAAATTAAAATAAGATCATTCTGTCTTATGCTTCAGTTTTCAAGGCAGCTGCTCTTAGATCAGCTCTGACATGACCTCACTATCTGAGGTCTGAAGTTAAGTGGGTGCACCCAGGCCTTTCCTTCCAGGTGTTTCAAGTCGAGTTGCTCAGTGTCTTCACTTGGGTGGGGCAGGGGTGCAAGGGGAGTTGAGGAAGCAGGGGCAGAGGGAGTGGAAGGTTAAGTGTGTGGCTTATGAGTTTACAGTCACACCACTAGTCAAGTTAGGTACCAGGGACGGTAAGATGGCAGCATGTTCATAAGACATAAAAACATCGAACTGGAAGATCGCTTAGAGACAGCTAATCAATCATTTCCCAAAGTATAATCCATGGAACATTAGTTCTTTAAGACGGCTCTCTCTATATCCTCACGTGCACATAAACACACACACACACACAAACACAGAATTACATGGTCCATCAAATAAGTCTGAGAATCTCTGCATTGTACCCATTCCTTAGAGTGCCATAACGGACTTCCACATTTTAAAGTTTCTGTGAACTCCTACAGTAAGAAAACACCCATTTGTCATGTTTGACCAAGTATTTCCCGAGCTTCCCTGGCCACAGCACCCTTTGTTCATATAACACTTATTTACGTCTAACAGGCAATGAGCAATCTTACCTAAGTCAACCTCCTCCTTGAAATTGATGAGGAAGAGGAAACTGAGGCCCAAGGAAAGTGTTTGACTTGCCAAGGAGCATAATTCAAACACTGAGTGGAGAGGGGAATTCACATCTTTGGATTCTTAGCTCTGCCTCTCAGAGAAACTTCCCTCTCATTCATCAACGTATGTAAACCTGTCACGCACAGGCACGGTGCCAGACACTAAAGACGCAAAGATAAAAAATGGTCCTGGGGGCTTCCCGGGTGGCGCAGTGGTTGAGAATCTGCCTGCCAATGCAGGGGACACGGGTTCAAGCCCTGGTCTGGGAGGATCCCACATGCTGCGGAGCAACTAGGCCCGTGAGCCACAACTAATGAGCCTGCGCGTGTGGAGCCTCTTCTCCGCAACAAGAGAGGCCGCGATAATGAGAGGCCCGTGCACCGCGATGAAGAGCGGCCCCCACTTGCCACAACTAGACAAAGCCCTCGCACAGAGACGAAGACCCAACACAGCAAAAATAAATAAATTAATTAATAAACTCTTACCCCCAACATCTTCTTAAAAAAAAAAGGTCCTGGCTTCAGGAAGCTCATAGTCCAAAGCTGGAGGCGGAACTGGAAGTGTACCAGCCACACTACAATGTGAGGAGAGCTCAGAAGTGACTGCTGTGGGAGTGGGTCCAGAAGAAAGTATGACTCATCTCCTAAGGGGTTAGGAGTTAGTTGTCACACAGGACGTGAGGTTGGCACGGGGCCTTGAAGGGTGAGCAGGAGTTTGCCTCAGAATGTTTTTATCTCCCTTAATCCCTTTCTAAGGAGTCCCCACAGTAGCTCCCTTGTGTGGGATGATGTTCGCATAAATCACCACAAGATTCTGTCACCTGACTGGACCAGGATCAGGGCCCCAGGGCAGCCAACAGGAGTGTCTAGGGAGTGCTGTCCAACAGAACTCTGTGCAATGATGGAAATGTTCTCTTTGGCGTGGTTCAACATGGCGGCCACCAATCATAGGTAGTTATCGAACACTTGAAATATGGCTACTGGATATGGCTATCCAGTGAGGAACTGAATTTTTTTTTTTTTTTTTTTTGCAGTACGCGGGCCTCTTACTGTTGTGGCCTCTCCTGTTGCGGAGCAAAGGCTCCGGACACGCAGGCCCAGCGGCCATGGCTCACGGGCCCAGCCGCTCTGTGGCATGTGGGATCTTCCCGGACCGGGGCACGAACCCGTGTCCCCTGCATCGGCAGGCGGACTCTCAACCACTGCGCCACCAGGGAAGCCCTGAATTTTTAACTTTATTTAATTTTGATTAGTTAAAATTAAATTTAAGTAGTCACATGTGCTGGTGGCTTTAGACAGCACAGCTTTAGACTGATTAACAGATTCACTTTGTGATTCCAATTTAAAATACAAGTTGGGGGACTTCCCTGGTCGTCCGGTGGTTAAGAATCTGCCTTCCAATGCAGGGGACACGGGTTCGAGCCCTGGTCAGGGAACTAAGATACCACATGCTGCGGGGCAACTAAGCCCGCATGCCACAACTAGAGAGCCTGAGTAGCACAAATACTGAGCCCGTGCACCCAGAGCCCGCACGCCACAACTAGAGAGAAGCCTGTGTGCCTCAACAAAGAGCCCGCACACCGCAACGAAAGATCCCGCATGCGGCAACTGAGACCCAACACAGCCAAAATTAATAAATAAATAAATATTTTTTAAAAATACAAGTTGGTTTAGACTTACGATTTTGAGTTGCAATTCGAGTTTACAAATACTATTGAAACATTCAAGAGACTTAAGACATCAGATTATAGAGTCTACTTAATTATACTTAAAATTTATTTAAATACATGGGAAGATGTATTTGTTCACTGGAGAACTGAAGGGCTTAAAAGAGAATTGATTCAAGGATTTGAAAACATTAAAAATAAGTCCTCTGACCAGTGGAATTAGCTAGAAATCAATAACGAAAACTAGAAATGCCACATCCTTTGAAAATTTAACAACGCATTTCTGTACAGCCCACGTGTCAAAGAAGAAAGTACAACAGAAATTAGAAAATATTTTGAACAAAATATTAATGAAGACAAGACATACCAAAACCTGTGAGATGCAGCTAAATAAGGGCTTAGATGACACTTGCAGTCGTAAATATAAGTATTAGAAAAGAGCAAAGGCTGAAAATCAGTACAGTATTTGTCTTTCTCTGTACGATTTATTTCACTTAGCATAGTGCCCTCAAGATCCATCTATATCGTCACGAGTGGCAGCTTTTCTTCTTTTTTTATGGCTGAATAATATTCCATTGCATGGGTACAGATACAGATATATTTTATATTTTCTTTATCCACTCATCCATCGATGGACACTTAGGTTGTTTCCCGTTTGGCTATATTAACATATTTACAGGCCTTCTGAGACTGGCCACAGGGAGAATCTAGGAACCATACCTGTGGGTTTTCTCAGTGCTGTAGGAATTATGAAGTTCAAAAGACATGCAAAGGGCTTTCATTTCGATAGGTCCAAGGCCAAGGGATTTCCTCCTTTGAAATGTATATTGCAAGCAGTATTATAGGAAAGCCAGGCACTTTTGTTTGTTTGTTTTTTTGAGGTTCTCCAAATGCAATTCAAAAGCAGATATATGAGGTCTCTTCTTTGTCAGAAATCAACCCATATAACAGGTTGTGAGCGTATTCCCTATGGCAAAAGCCTGACCCCACTGGGACACTGTTGAGAATTCAGAGTCCTATAAAGTTGCCATTAAGTGGTGGCTTTCCATTTCTTGCTAATGTGACCTATAACATTATTTTGAAAAGCTATATATAACCCCTTTATATATATATTTTTAATTGACATCTAGACTTGTAATATACATTTAAAGTGGCAAGGGATATAATTTCCACCATACAGTAATACCTGAAAATTTTAAAATAAACTTTTATTTTAGAACAGTTTTAGGGGCTTCCCTGGTGGCGCAGTGGTTGAGAGTCCGCCTGCCGATGCAGGGGACACGGGTTCGTGCCCGGTCCGGGAAGATCCCACATGCTGCGGAGCGGCTGGGCCCATGAGCCATGGCCGCTGAGCCTGCGCGTCCGGAGCCTGTGCTCTGCAACGGGAGAGGCCACAACAGTGAGAGGCCCAAGTATTGCAAAAAAAACCACCAAAAAACAAAATAGAACAGTTTTAGATTTACAAAAAAAAAATTGTGAAGATAGTACAGATTTCCCCTACCCCTCACACCCAGTTTCACCTATTATTAACATTTTACATTAGTATCATACGTTTGTTATAATTAATGAAACAATTTTGGCATTACTATTAACCAAAGCCCATGCTTTATTCAGTTTTCCAGGGTTTTTATCTAACGTATTTTTCCTTTTCCAGGATCCCATCCCAGCTATCACATTACATTTAGCTGTCATGTCTCCTTAGGCTCCTCTTGGCTGTGACATTTCTCAGGCATTCCTTGTTTTTGACCTTGACAGTTTTGAGAAGTGCTGGTCAGGTATTTTGTAGAATGTCTCTGAATTAGGATTTGTCTGCTGTTTTTCTCATGATGGGACTGAGGTTGTGGGGTTTGAGGAGGAAAGCCAGAGAGGTTAAGGGTCATTTTCATCACATACATAAGGGTACATAGTATCAACAAGATTTATCACTGTTGATACTGACCTTGATCACCTGGCTCAAGTAGTGTTTGTCAGGTTTCACCACTGTTACTCTATGTCTCCCTTCCATACAGTACTCGTTGGAAGAAGGTCACTCTATGCAGTCCACACTTAAGGAATGGAGAGTTATGCTACACCTCTTTGAAGGCAGAGTACCTACGTAAATCATTTGGAATTCTTCTGCAAAGGAGATGTGTCTCAGCTCTGCCATTTATTTATTCAATCATTTATTTGAATCAGTGTGGACTCATGGATATTTATTTTATACTTTGAGTTATAATCCAATACCACTTTATTTTGTTACTCAAACTGTTCCAGCTTTGGCCACTTGGAGCTCTTTCTATTGGTTCTTGTGTCCCTTTGATATACCCCTACCAATGTAAGTTGTTTTTTTTAAAATTTTGTTTTGTTTTGCTTTTTGAGCACTTCCTCACTTTCTGGCTCATCTTGCATATTTTACCACACTAAAAAAAAAAAAAAAAAATTCCCTGTGCTTTACCTATTCAACCCTCCTCCACCACAAAAAACCCTTGATAATCACTGGTCTTTTAGTCATCACTATAGTTTTGCCTTTTCCAGAACGTCATATTGGTACCATACAGAATGTAGCCTTTTCACACTGGCTTCTTTCACTTAGAAATATGCATTTAAGATTCACCCATGTGTTTTTGTGGGTCAACAGCTCATTTCTTTTAATCACTGGATAATAATTCCATTGTTCGGTTGTATCACATTTTGTTTATACAGTCATCTCCTGAAGGATATCTTGGCTGCTTCCAGCTTTGGGTGATGATGAATAAAGCTGCTATTAATAATCTTGCACAAATTTTTTGTGGAGAGAAGTTTTCAAATCAGTTGAGTAAATATGTAGGTTCATGATTGCTGGATCGTTTGGTAAGACTATGCTTAGCTTTGTAAGAAACTGTCAAACTGTCTTCGGAAGTGGCTGCGCCATTTTGCATTCCCACCAGCAGTGAGTGAGTAGAAGTTACTGAACTGAAAGTTAAACTGGGGGAGGAAGAGGGGGGGAGGAGGAGAACAGAGAATGAGAGACGTCAGGTCACATCGGCGGCATAACATACGTGTAACTGGGTTCTGAGAGGACATTCTCTTCAAGGATGTCAGAAGTGTTTGAAGAGATAATGGCCAAGAGGTTTTCATATTTGATAAAATACATGAAGTATGCTGGAATTTTGGTTTCTATTTGTAGTGGGGGGGTGGAATCTGTTGACACAAGGACATCAGTTAAAAAGCAGGTCAGATAGAACCCTGGATGGCTCAGTGTATGTAATTCTATCTATGGATGTGATAGGGATAGCAGAAACAAAGGCAGGAAGGGCGGGAGGGAGGGAGGAAAGGAAGGAAGGAAGGAAGGAAGGAAGGAGGGAGGAACGGAGGGTAGCGAAAAAGGGGGAGAAAAGAAAGACAATGGGCTTCCCTGGTGGCGCAGTGGTTGAGAGTCCGCCTGCCCACGCAGGGGACGCGGGTTCATGCCCTGTTCTGGGAAGGTCCCACATGCCGCGGAGCAGCTGGGCCCGTGAGCCGTGGCCGCTGAGCCTGCGCGTCCGGAGCCTGTGCTCCGCAATGGGAGAGGCCACAACAGTGAGAGGCCCGCGTACCGCAAAAAAAAAAAAAAAAAAAAAAAGAAAGACAATGAATAAACCTCATCCCACAAGCAGCCCAATATAAGTACCAGTAGAGAATGCTTGGTAAAGAAGTTGACTCAAGCACGATTTCTGCCATGTTTAACCTTAGAAACATCATTTAAAGTCAAGGTTGGCTTCCTTCTTTAAAACAAAGAAGATGACCAAACCTGGCTTCTACTTTACAGTGACTATTATTATAATACTTGCAATGTACTTCCAGACCCTTGGTCAATTTTTTGTAAAAATTTAGTATTATTGAAATTGTTCTTCCTAATGAATATACTACAGCAAACCTAACTGCTTTGTTCTCCTTTGAAGTTTTCTCCCCCGCCAAGGATCAGTAAATCATAAAATAAGGAGTATATTTGGATTTCAGTTTATGTTTTCATATAAATTAATCTGCATTTTCTGTGAAGTTAGAGTGATGCTCTTTTTGATTCACACTTCTGAGCATTTTACCGATTTAGCAATTTAAGAGAAATTTAGATTGAACACTCCATATTTTATTATGTTAAATTGTTTTCAGCCACTTTTGAATCCATGTGGCCAAGCCAATTTAAATTTGTTTTGTAAGAAAGATCACTCTGTGAGCTGCTATCCCTAATGCCATTACATTTCCATTTGTGTGGGTTTTAACTGTCTAATTCCGCAGTTCTAAACAGATTTCTCAAAAGTTACAAGAAAAAGGAAAGCAACCGTTTTTATTAAACCGAAATTACAATTCTGTAAGTGAAGCGTGAACCCCAAGTACCGTGACTGTTGAAAACTACGGTTTAGAATTTACACACGTAAGTGAGTGTTGCCCAATGAGGATGCACATCTATTTCAAAAATGCTTCCATTGTTCAGAGCATTTCTAGAAATCCTCTTTGAAAACTGCCTATAGAGCTGGCAGCATATTTTAAAAGATATCGTCTCTGGTGGCAAATCTTTGTCTCTTGAAAGTGGATTTGATTAATAACCCAATGTAATTTGGATTAAGCTTGGTGATGTGTAAGATGGGAATTAGTGTTTAATACCTACCATGTGATAGAAGCTTGACCTGGGATGGCCAATGAATCGGGATAAACTCATCCTGGATCAAAAACAAAGTGTGACCGAAGAATACGGACCAGTGTCATAGATGATTTTGCCACTGGAGGTGATGTAGCAGAATAGCAGTTATTTATGCTTAATCAGGCTGGCAGGTTTGGCTCTCCACCCTGACACTCCACCCATCGCCACCACCTGGCCTGAGCCGCGTTACTTAGACTCTCTGAGGTGGTTTCCTCATTTATAAGAGAGGATGCTAATGTCTGTCTCATCAATTTTCAAGAATAAAATAAAATAATACAAAATACCCAGCAAAATTAGCCCCCCTTCCCCCCCCGAAGGTGACAATGGGGAAGGAAAAATATTCATTAGGACACTAATATACCTAAAATAGATAACTAATGAGAAACTACTGTATAGCACAAGGGAATTCTACTCAATCCTCTGTGGTAACCTAAATGGGAAGGAAATCCAAAAAAGAGGGATATATGTATATGTATAGCTGATTCACTTTGCTGTACAGCAGAAACTAACACACTGTAAAGCAACTACACTCCAATAAAAATTAAAAAACAAATTCACTAGGATGAAGGTGGCCCAGTGTTTTTTTAAATGGAATTTCATCTTATGGTGTATTTTCCTATTACCTCATCAGATATGAATTCCAAGGTTATTTGTTAATTTTCTATTTTAGGCAAAGATCTAGTTGTTATTTTGGTGTTTTTAGGCTAAGGGACTTGTATGTGTGTGTGTGAGTTGCCTGGTTGTGGGATGGTATGGTAGAGGTAGTTGTGAAAGATAAAGCTGAACAGACAAGTGGAGACAAGACTGTAGAGGGCTTTGAATGGCACATTAAGGGTTAGACATGACCCAAAAGAAAAGATGGCTATTAAAGCTTCTGAGCAGAGAAGAAAAAAAAAAACAACAATTCTATTTGTGCTTTGAGAAGATAACTGACATGCTGGACTAAATTTCATGACAGTGGGGTCTAGTTCTTAACTTGTCACCACACCCTTTACTCATCTTTATAGCAATGAATAGAAGAACATATGCCCCAATGGACGGATGGGAGTGGGAATAAGAACATGGGCCGAGAGATCATGATGCATGGAAGGAAATGTCATGAAAGTTTTTGCAGATGCAGACTCAAAGGATGCAGTGACTGACTGGATGTCACAGTGAAGGAAGATGGGGGAGATTTGAAAGAAACTCCTAGGTGTCTGGTTCACATGAGAGCTTGGGGTGGGGGATGGGATGGATGCCATTAACAGAAATAGAAAACACAGAATGAGAAGCCAATTTTGGAAATCAGAGAAAACAATGAGTCTGATTTTAGTTCAGTGAGCTTGGGTTGAGGTGAAAACGTCCAACCGGCAAATGAAAACACAGGTCTGGGTGCAGCAGAGATCAAGACGAAAGATAAAGTTTGGTTGGTGGAGTCACACCCATAAAGGTGATAGCTGAAGTCTTGGGAGAGAATGAAATCATCCTTGGAGAATGTGTTGATCAAGAAGAGTGGCCAAGAACTCCCCTGGTGGCGCAGTGGTTAAGAATCTGCCTGCCAATGTACGGGGCACGGGTTCAAGCCCTGGTCCAGGAAGATCCCACATGCTGCGGAGCAACTAAGCCCGTGTGCCACAACTACTGAAGCCCGCATGCCACAACTACTGAAGCTTGCGCACCTAGAGCCCGTGCTCTGCAACAAGAGATGCCACCGCAACGAGAAGCCTGCACATCGCAATGAAGAGTAGCCCTCGCTCGCCGCTCCTAGAGAAAGCCCACACGCAGCAACGAAGACCCAACGCAACCAAAAATAAATAAATAAATTTATTAAAAAAAAAAA
Organism: Delphinapterus leucas; assembly: GCF_059928025.1. Lineage (NCBI taxonomy): Eukaryota > Metazoa > Chordata > Mammalia > Artiodactyla > Monodontidae > Delphinapterus > Delphinapterus leucas. Next base: position 167,471,270 of record NC_143130.1, read on the forward strand.
AAAAAAAGAAGAGTGGCCAATTAGAGTACCCTGGAGAATACTAACACTTACAAGATAGTTGAAGATACAGGAAAAGAGAGTAGAATGGGAAGAATGGGCACAGAAATACCACGAGAGAGCAGTGCTATGGAGGCTAAAGAGAGAAGGACCCAAGAGAAAGGACAAGTGTGATGGGGTCCGAGAGGGGCTCGTGCGTTTGGCCACTGGAAATCACTGGTGATCTCTGAGAGACAGCTGTTGCCAGAGGGGAAGACTGGAGCTGGTCATAGTGAAAGATCAGGTGGAGGCAGAGGTACCAGCGAGAGAGATCTGGCGACAGCTTCCTCTTCCATCTTGGCTGCTTCTTCTTAGTCTATTTAGAAGACTCTTTTCTCTGCTGCCCCAGTAAATGTTGATGTTACCTAGTATCTGTCCTTGGCTCTATGCTTGTAACAGTTAGGGTTCTCTTGGTTTCAGATAACAGAAAGCAACTCCAGCTGGCTTGAGCAGAAAGATTTATTGGAAGGATACAGAGTTACCTCACAGGACCCAAAGGGTTATGACTGGGCCTTGTGTATAAGCTTTAATCAGAAATCCAGTACCATGGGTTTCTCTAGTTCCTCTCTTGTTCCCCTCTTGGTGTCTGTTTCATTTTCTGCTCTCACTGCAAACCAGCTGCCTTGGTTTTCCAGGCCACATGGTGGCAAACACATCTGCCCCTCGCCCCTGAGTCATAACCACTCATTCCACCGGAGGAGCGCTGTTCCGCCTCCCTCACTCTCACTCCTGAGGTCTTCCACGGGGAGAGACCGAGCTGATCAGCTTGCATAGATGCCCATCCTTGGGCCATGCAACTGAAGGGAGGCCAATAGGGTCACACTGCAGACAGCATCATGTGGCTTGGGGACGAGGGTGGGGCAGGGGCCTGGAAGTGAGAAGCTGGGGCAAAGCTTACAAGACAAGGATTTGGACGGAGTGTAGAGGGAGTGGTAAGGAGGGAAGGTGACATGAGCAGCTTCTCACGGCCCCTTCTTTTGGTCTGTGCTCTGCCCTGAGAGCCTGGGCCCTCCTAAGCATCAAATCCTCGAGGTGCTCTCCCTCCTAGAGAAGGTCCAGGTCATATTGCTTTCTTCTAAAAAAAGAACAGGGGATGGCCGCCCAGCTCTTATCAACTTCCCCTCCTGTGACCAGCCCTCAGCACACCTGGCTGAGTGCCTAGGGACCAAGCCTATACCCTCAAGATGAATCAGAGTTGACTGATCCAGGGGCCAACTGAAGCCTCTTTCTAGGGTCTTTGCACTTGCACAGATGACGGGCCAATTCCTTTTTAGAACGGTGTGAGGCTGCAGTGACCAGGCGACAGGGGCAGAGTCCGGAGGTGCTTGTGTTACTCGTTCTCATTTTCCTGGAAACCCAGCTGCACCACTGCCCTTCCTATGTTGGATTATATAAGATAGCCCAGTATTTTCTAGTAAATTCCTTTTCTGTCTAAGCTAGTCTGGGTAGGTTTCTGTCATTGAGACCTCACTGAGACCGAAGAGAGCCTGGACTAATCCCGGATCAAGGCAGTTGCCCAATAGCTCTTCCCACCCTGGCCTCCTGCCTGCCACTCAACGGGAGGACGTGACCTCTCCCTCTCTCTTGTCATGATTACAGGAAGAAATAAGGTCCAAATAGTGATTGCAATACAAGGTTTTGGTATTCTGGCAATTACTGAAATATAAGCATTTTGTTGGTAGATTACTCTAATTTTTATATTTTAAAAATCTAAAAGCAGTACCACTTATGTACTGAGATGAGGACCAATGACTCAACTATTCAATTTATGATGAAAATACTTGCTGAATAAAACTCTACCCAAAGTCAGAAAGCGCTTTTCATCAGCCAGAACCATTTGTCCTAAAACGCACGTGATGCTCAATGATACCATGGACCCACTTTGTTCTTGAAATAATATTTCATGTGTACTTCTTAATGATTTTCAAAGTTTTCTTCATTTTAGATAGTGTTTAGTATGCTAATTTTGGAATAAGACTTTATTTTTTAACAACCTTTTAATTTTGGAATAGTTTTAGGTTTATAGAAAGATTGTGAAGATAGAATAGAGAGTTCCCATGTACTCACTCACTTTTCCCTATGATGAATATTTTCTATGAGTATGGTACATTTGTCACAATTAATGCACCAATATTGATATAGCATTATGAACTAAAGTGCATACCTTACTAGTGTTTACCTAACGTCCTTTCTTCTAGCCCAGGATCCCCTCCAGGACACCAAATTACATTTAGCTGTTATGTCTCTTTAGGCTCCTCTGATTTATGACAGATTATTAAGTTTATCTGCTAATACTTTGTGTCAGAAGGATGCTTATTTAATGTTTCTCTTTGACAAATGTACATATTTCCTTGACCTTTAATACTTTTAAAATTTGAATTATATTAGATGTTTTCACAGTGTTGTTAACGTTTAGCATTCTGAACATTTACAGATAAAATATTAGTACTGATATGAGTATTTATTTAAAATAAGTGCTGAAAGTCCAGGGTCACAGTTTTTGTTGTAGGACAGCAGTCCCCGGATTCCAGGTATGGATGGGCAGAAAACAGAGGACGGGAACACAGATGGCTAAGGCTCTCGTGGCAGGGCAGAGCCGCCCAGAACCAGGGAGGGTACAGCACAGGGCAGCCGGGCAGCCCAGGGCTTGTTGTTCTGCTGCAGGAGCCGCAGGCCCAGGCCATTCTAATGGGTTCTGCAGGTAAGTCTTTTGCCTCCGATATCCTTACTGCACCCTGTCCTTCCTCTGTATGCAGCTGGAGAAGACTTATACTAATGTCAGCTCAATCTGGTTTTTCCATCTTGCACAACCAGCGCCCTAGGGCCATTTTTGCGATGATGATTTTTGATGACTACTGAGGATACATTGTCTTAGAGAAGTCTTAACTTTGTTTTCCAAAAGCCTTGCTCATTGCTTGGAACACAGTCAACACTCAGTTGCATGTACATGCTATTATTTGTTCAACCAAAGCTGAATGCAGGAAGGAAACTGGTACCACTGGCAGTTCCTGACACTAGGAACTGCTGAGGATCAGGGAGGCTGTGGGTAGGGTGGCAAGGACCAGTAAATGAGTGGAGCATCCTGGCTGGCAGCATTGGTGGGGGGGGAGTCGGGGGTTGAGGGTAAAGAGGAGGGGGGTTGGGGGCCATCCCAGTGGCAGTGCAAGCAACTGTGAGCATCTGAGAACCATGATGAAGAGTTTAACGGAAGGTATGCAGCATGACATCATTGGTAGAGTGGGATTCGACATCTAAATATATCACAATCTATTTCGGTCTCCCCACAGGTTGCCCAAAGCAGCACACAATAGTTAGGCTTACTTTTGTCCATAGTTCATGGCATATTCAAAGTCTTTAAAGCTGACGTGACCATCTGAGTCTTGATCTACTTCCCTGGAAAATGAAACAGAAAGTTATTCACAGGTTAGTTTCGTCTCACCTTATGCATCAAGAGTACATCAGAACCTTCATTTCTTTTCATGTCTACGTGAGAGGAACGTATTTTATCTACTTGAATGCTGAGGTTGATGCTTATCTTTTTTTTTTCCTTGATAATACCTAAGGTGTGAAGGAAAGGAAAAGTTATTTATTAAAACCTACAGAAATAATATATTCAATAAATTTAAAGGAATGTCATCAAGTGCACAGGTTATATTAAAAAAGGCAGGAGTGATGATTTTTCTAGTCATCCTGCAAATTCTTTCTGTGATATGTCAATAAATATACATGCATTTGTCAACCAAAAACACAATGCAGGAGGCTGCAAAGAAGAAAAGAGTTTATTTAGGGTCTGAAGAATTGCAGTTTGGGAGATACAAATTCGGGTAACCCCGAAAGAGTGTTCAAAGGAAGAGACGAAAAGCCATGGGGTTGTTAAAAGCTGCTTGGTGAAATTTGTGACTGACTCTGACCCACGTTAGAAAAGATTTGCCCTTGTGGAGTCACACGTTGTTTTAAGGTAAGGGTCCAGTAAATATTTTGCGTTTCTGGAAGGTGTTCTGGATGACGTCACCAGGACAAAAGATTTTGATGTGCAGAAGTCACACTTCCTTAATGGTCTCCTGGCTCCATTTTAGAGAGCTCTCTTAGCAACACCAACTCCATTTTGATTTTCCTTTCACACATTACACAACAGAAGTGTGGAATAAAGAATTAAGAGATAAGAAAAACATTTGGGGAGTAAATAATAACGATGGGAACAGTGACTGACACCCTGCCTCGCACTGTCTTTATATCACCTGTCTCATCAAATCTGTGCACAGATGCCAGGACGGGTCCATTTTACAGACATTGAGCCTAAAGGGGTTCAGTGGTTTCTGAAGGATCATGTTGCTGGTAAGTAACCAGATTTGAAATTCAAATCATGATTGTTAAATTCCCAAACCAGGGCTCTATACTCTATTCCACGTCTCCCTATGTAAATAGGATGGTCCAGAGAGAAGCGGTTGTGTTGCAATTCCCATGCAGCTAACTCAAGCTCCGGAAGTTTTCACTGGCTTCATTCATGGCCTCGGAAGCTTGGTTAATTCCTCACAAACACCTGATAAGCTTTTCTGACTCCTATGGAGAGAGGTGAAGATGTGAGCCTCTGGCTGGTCAGCGGAGGGTGTGGGCGGCCTCAGCTGGGTTGTCCGTGTGTGTCCCTACAGACACTGAGACAGGGGCATTGCTCCTTGAACAGGGAGCAGAGGAATGGCACCCATTCCACCTGGTTAAGATAACACATGGCAGAAGGACAAAATCATGGCATAAGCAATACATTCAACTGCTACCAGTGAAAGCAGTGTTTAAGAGTGTGTTTGAAAGATAACTGATGAGTTGTGGTCCCAATTCCTCTTTGGGGGGCACTCTAAAACAATGCATTACGTGCCGTATTTGCCTTATTGGGTTGGTGCAAATTATATCTTGTTGAAACGGCAAATGGTATTAACCATGACATAGGGCTTTTTAAAGCAAGGACTGGCCCGAGTAACAAAGCCGCTAATCACTGTAATAGTTTTAAAGCAGGCTTTTAAAATATTGAATTCTAAAATAAACTTTCTGAATATTTCATGCCAAAGTCTCTGAAGTCTATAATGGTACTGGATAGAGTGATAATAATTTTTCATTCTTTTGAAGTAGAGAAAATCCCTACTTCTCTGCCCCAGGGCAAAACCATGTTGCAGTATGTTAGTATAAAATGATTGCAGACTGTAGGGGCCATTATTCTTGTTACTTCTTTTGGTAAAATATACATGACGATTTCATGCTATACAGGACCAAAAGCAGAATGTCGGATCTCTTCTAAGGGATTAGAAATAATCAGTATCACATGTTACTGATTACAGAGTATAAATCATCCCTCCTATTAAATTAGATAATTGAAGATTCTTAATATTGCCTACATATTTTTTCTCAAGGAATTGGATTAGATAAATGGCCTTTTTTCTTCCCACTCTGAACAGATATGATTGAACTATAAATCTCATAGGGTGAGTTAAGTGGATAACCTAGAAAAGTAATATTTAGAATAAACTGTTTCTGATATATATACGTGTGTGTGTGTGTGTGTGTGTGTGTTCATTCACTTATTGAGATGCTGAATGCTTGTAGAAAAGGAAATCCTTTTGCCTGATTTTCTCAGTAAATAACTTTATTGTAATTCCATTAACTTCTTATTTTTCTTGCTGCCTTTGCCAAAGCTTCCCATCATAAAATGGGCACAGTATAACCAAGAGGTATTAAAATGGAAAAGTTTATTCATAAGGCGTTTTTATAATGAATGGAGGAACATCATGTTTATATTTAGAATGAGACATGGTAAAATACTGTCTTCAACTTTTCTTCCTCATCATATATATATATGGTCATCTCAAGGAGAATGAAAAGGAAATTCACATTTCAGAGCTATAATTTTAAAAGCTAAAATACTGTTTTTCATTGCAGACGGAATTATTCCAAAGAAGGAAAGTTTCACAGCACCCACACTCAAGTCACCATGTGATGGATGAGCAGATGTGGCAGGTGGGTAGAATTAGTGGTATGCTGAGGAGATGAAGAAAACGTCATTAGGTAAAACGTTTCATTGTTTCTGTTTACAGTGTTTAACCCTAAAAGGAGTATACTCTCCTTATGAAACTAGAGTGTGCTGTCTTGGTGTCACCAACATACATTCAGCACTGAAATATTCCACCACCGTCACTCCAACTAGAAATAAACTCTGGGAAGGCAAGAACTTTCTCTTGTTTGCTGCTGTGTCCCCACCTCTTAGCCCATAGCGGGTAATGAATGTTTGCAGAGTGAATGAATTTGTGGAGTAAATGAATCTGGGGAAACAGTGGACAACATTTTGGAATATCTACTGCCTCCCAGGAGGTTTGGGGGGATTAAAGAAAGTATATCATCACTGTTTTTATAGAGTCTAAAATACTAGCCAGAGAAATAATAACACACTGAAGAAGGCACCTAGGAGCCATCACTCAGGGACCAATAAGGAACGGTCAATTGTGGTCTCCATGCCCCACCACATTTTGTAAATACAGACCAGGTACAGAGAGACCAAGTAAGACATGGACTCTGAAAGATGAGGGTGCTTAGTAGAGCAATGGGTGGAAGGAACCCCTTGAGTGTCAGGCTGAACAATTTAGAGATAAAGAGCTGGAAACCGGAAACCAAGGCAGAGCACTGGACACATCTGCGTCTAACCTGCCCTGCAGCTGAAGTCTAAGCACCTGAAGCCACTTAACTAATTGCTCTTTTACTGGACATGTGGCTATAGACACAGATATAGATACATGCATATATACACACATACATACAGGCTTATATTTCACAACTGTCTTTTTAAAGGAATGAACAAAGTTTATACAGATGGATGAGAGGAAAATAAATTGCTATGAACAACAATAACTGCTTTCTAGACATGTAAATCCAGTTAAATTAAAGGCTTTTTGGTTTGCTTGGTTTTGAGATGCAAAGGGAGAGCTGGAATTGATGTGGGGAGTACAGACTCAAGAGAGCTGAACTGCTCTGTGTAACTCAGTATGAACAATATAGGACCATCTGGGAGGAAGGAGATGATGAGCAAGATAAGACAGGATGCAGGGAGAAGGGCTACTGAGGGGTAGGGAGGAGGCTGGGATGCTACATGACGGGAATTGGCCCAAGAAAAAGGCCCCAGTGATCAAAGGTCCTTTAATTAACCGCTACGTTTACTGTGTGCTCCGAAGTTGTTCGTGTTGTGTGTTATAACCTCTCCTTTATCTTCACCAAGGGCTTGACAGGCACACAGTCTAAGGGGGGATGGTGTGTTTGGGGAGTGTGTGCTGAGTTCGGCACTGGAGATGAGTTCTGTCTGAGCGGGTGCAGTAGGGAGCAACAAAAGTGGGGTATGGTAAGATGACCATCAACTGAATTAACTCAGAGAGATGAGAACTCAGAGCCACAGGCCTTCCAGAAATTTGCAAAAACCTAGGAAGTGCTTTAAAATTCCACAGGATATGGAATGGGAGTCCCAGGCAATACTATCTGGACTTCGAAGGGCAGAAGACCCAGGGTGACAATGGGATACACTGAGAATTTCAGGCAGGACTAGACTCTGTCCATTCAGCTGAATTCCAATAGTCTTCATATCTGTTAAAATACAAACATTTTTTGACTCATCAGATAAGTGGTTATAATTACTTCTATCACCATGAGCTTTAGCATTTGTCTCTTTACATCCTGATTTGTTAAGCAAGATTCTGCTCTTTCCTTTTTTTTTTTTTAAACATCGTTATTGGAGTATAATTGCTTTAAAATGGTGTGTTAGTTTCTGCTTTATAACAAAGTGAATCAGTTATACATATACATATGTCTCCATATCTCTTCCCTCTTGCGTCTCCCTCCCCCCCACCCTCCCTATTTCACCCCTCTAGGTGGTCACAAAGCACCGAGCTGATCTTCCTGTGCTACGTGGCTGCTTCCCACTAGCTATCTATTTTACGTTTGGTAGTGTATATATGTCCATGCCACTCTCTCACTTTGTCACAGCTTATCCTTCCCCCTCCCTATATCCTCAAGTCCATTCTCTAGTAGGTCTGTGTCTTTATTCCCGTCTTGTCCCTAGGTTCTTCACGACCATTTTTTTTCTTTTTAGATTCCATATATATGTGTTAGCATACGGTATTTGTTTTTCTCTTTCTGACTTACTTCACTCTGTATGACAGACTCTAGGTCCATCCACCTCACTGTAAATAACTCAATTTCGTTTCTTTTTATGGCTGAGTAATATTCCATTGTATACATGTGCCACCTCTTCTTTACCCATTCATCTGTTGATGGACACTTAGGTTGCTTCCATGTCCTGGCTACTGGAAATAGAGCTGCAATGAACATTTTGGTACATGACTCTTTTTGAATTATGGTTTTCTCAGAGTATATGCCCAGTAGTGGGATTGCTGGGTCGTATGGTAGTTCTAATTTTAATTTTTTAAGGAACCTCCGTACTGTTCTCCATAGTGGCTGTATCAATTTACATTCCCACCAACAGTGCAAGAGGGTTCCCTTTCCTCCACACCGTCTCCAGCATTTATTGTTTCTAGATTTTTTGATGATGGCCATTCTGACCGGTGTGAGATGATGTCGCATTGTGGTTTTGATTTGCATTTCTCTAATGATTAATGATGTTGAGCATTCTTTCATGTGTTCGTTGGCAATCTGTACATCTTCTTTGGAGAAATGTCTATTTAGGTCTTCTGCCCATTTTTGGATTGGGTTGTTTTTTTGATATTGAGCTGCATGAGCTGCTTGTAAATTTTGGAGATTAATCCTTTGTCAGTTGCTTCATTTGTAAATATTTTCTCCCATTCTGAGAGTTGTCTTTTCATCTTGTTTATGGTTTCCTTTGCTGTGCAAAAGCTTTGAAGTTTCATTAGGTCCCATTTGTTTATTTTTGTTTTTATTTCCATTTCCCTAGGAGGTGGGTCAGAAAGGATCTTGCTGTGATGTATGTCAGAGAGTGTTCTGCCTATGCTTTCCGCTAAGAGTTTGATAGTGTCTGGCCTTACATTTAGGTCTTTAATCCATTTTGAGTTTATTTTTGGGTATGGTGTTGGGAGTGTTCTAATTTCATTCTTTTACGTGTACCTGTCCAGTTTTCCCAGCACCACTTATTGAAGAGGCTGTCTTTTCTCTACTGTATATTCTTGCCTCCTTTATCAAAGATCACAAGCACTGAAATTGAAACTGTGATTAAAAATCTTCCAACAAACAAGAGCCCAGGACCAGATGGCTTCACAGGCGAATTCTATCAAACATTTAGAGAAGGGCTAACACCTATCCTTCTCAAACTCTTCCAAAATATAACAGAGGGAAGAACACTCCCAAACTCATTCTACGAGGCCACGATCACCCTGATACCAAAACCAGACAAAGATGTCACAAAGAAAGAAAACTACAGGCCAATATCACTGATGAACATAGATGCAAAAATCCTCAACAAAATACTAGCAAACAGAATCCAACAGAACATTAAAAGGATCATACACTATGATCAAGTGGGGTTTATCCCAGGAATGCAAGGATTCTTCAATATACACAAATCAATCAATGTCATACATCACATTAACAAACTGAAGGAGAAAAACCATATGATCATCTCAATAGATGCAGAGAAAGCTTTCGAAAAAATTCAACACCAATTTTTGATAAAAACCCTCCAGAAAGTAGGCATAGAGGGAACTTTCCTCAACATCATAAAGGCCATATATGACAAACCCACAGCCAACATCATCCTCAATGGTGAAGAACTGAAACAATTTCCACTAAGGTCAGGAACAAAACAAGGTTGCCCACTCTCACCGCTATTATTCAACATTGTTTTGGAAGTTTTAGCCACAGCAATAAGAGAAGAAAAAGAAATAAAAGGAATCCAAATCATAAAAGAAGTAAAGCTGTCACTGTTTGCAGATGACATGATACTATACACAGAGTATCCTAAAGATGCTACCAGAAAACTACTACAGCTAATCAACAAATTTGGTAAAGTAGCAGGATACAAAATTAATGCACAGAAATCTCTTGCATTCCTATACACTAATGATGAAAAATCTGAAAGTGAAATTAAGAACACTCCCATTTACCATTGCAACAAAAAGAATAAAATATCTAGGAATAAACCTAAGGAGACAAAAGACCTGTATGCAGAAAATTATAAGACATTGATGAAAGAAATTAAAGATGATACAAATAGATGGAGAGATATACCATGTTCTTGGATTGGAAGAATCAACATTGTGAAAATGACTATACTACCCAAAGCAATCTACAGATTCAATGCAATCTGTATCAAACTACCACTGGCATTTTTCACAGTACTAGGACAAAAAAATTCACAATTTGTATGGAAACACAAAAGACCCCGAATAGCCAAAGCAATCTTGAGAACGAAAAACGGAGCTGGAGGAATCAGGCTCCCTGACTTAAGACGATACTACAAAGCTACAGTAATCAAGACAATATGGTACTGGCACAAAAACAGAAATATAGATCAATGGAACAGGATAGAAAGCCCAGAGATACTCTTTCCTTTTGTGATGCAGTGTGGACTTAGCCCAGACTAGATATGTTCCTGTGACCTAGAGGCTAAGTGGCCCCCACCTTGAAGGAGCCAGGGTTTCACACTGTGAATTTTTTTATTAAGCTCAGCACCAGTGCTGCTCTAATATTACATTCTAAAGAAAAACATAGGTTGTTTTTAAATTTTAAAAATACATAAATAGCAAATGTTTCTCACAAGTAGTAAATTTACATCATACCAATTTCTTGTAATGTTTTGAAAATAATTTTTGTTGTAAAATAATTCAAGATGGGCTTCCCTGGTGGCACAGTCATTAAGAATCCTCCTGCCAATGCAGGGGACACGGGTTCAAGCCCTGGTCTGGGAAGATCCCACGTGCTGCAGAGCAACTAAGCCTGCGCACCACAACTATTGAGCCTGCACTGTGGACCCCGCGAGCCACAACTACTGAAGCCTGTGTGCCTAGAGCCCGTGCTCTGCAACAAGAGAAGCCACCACAAGGAGTAGACCGCGCACCGCAACAAAGAGTAGCCCCCGCTCACTGCAACTAGAGAAAGCCCGTGTGCAGCAACGAAGACCCAAAGCAGCCAAAAATAAATAAATAAAATTTTTAAAAATAAAAATAAAATAATAATTCAAGAGTGCCCCATGGCCAGTTCTCCAAAGCCAGATTTCAAATTGGAGTGCATGCTTTTGCTCAAGTTACTTTAAAAAAAAAAAAAAAGAAGAAGGAAGGAAAGAAATGAAGAGAAAGGAATTGAAACAATGGAATATTCTCTATTAAAATGATGTAAAGACTATAAAAGTGACATTTTTAAGTAGAAACAAGAATACGGACTATATATAACTGCAATCTTATAAACACCTATATTCATTTGGGCAGAAGTTGAAGATTATAGGCGAAACACAAACTTGTCTTATGGGTTATTTTGGCTTAAAATAGTCTTTAATATTCATCTCTTTTTCAATTGAAGGAAGGAATATTTTTTTCTTTTTGGTCTGAATTTTCTAAACAAGTGACCTTATTTATGTATAAATCCTCAACAGCTAGAGCAGGATTTCTCAGTGTCGGTGCTGCTGACATTTTGGGCTGGATCATTCTTTGCTGTGGGAGCTGTCCTGCACACTGTAGGATGTTTAGCAGCATCCTTGGTTTCTACCCACTAGATGCCAGTAGGACTCTCCCCTGGCCCTCCCCAGCTATAACAGTCAAAAATGTCTCCCCTTATTGCCAAGTGTCTCCTGGGGGGACAAAACCATCCCTGATTGAAAACCACTGAGCTAGAGGAGCCAAAGTTGGAGGCAATTCTCTGGAACATTCCAGCTAAATCTATACTTACTGGAAAATTGCTTTAAAGACTTTTTTTTTCTAAACAAGTGATTTCGGGGCAGAGGAGGCACACGTTTCTTGGACAGATTAAGCAGATAATTGCCTCAACACTCTGCCTCGCTGACACTAAGGTTTTGAATGGAGCCCAGAGAAGAAGGCAAGCTTTGCCTTCTTCTGGTGATAACAGAGCCAGTGGCGGGCATATCTGTGTTCGCAGCACATACACTGACAGTCGGCAATTATTTTGAGTCACTGTGATAGTTACACGGGGTGTTGAAAGTTGACGCTGCATTTGATTCACCTGAAACATGAATGAGAAATTTAATGTGGAGGCAAAGATGTAAATGAGAAAAGTTTTCTGAGTGGAATTTTTGGGGCAGGGAAAAGGGAGAGAGGCCTTCTTTCTGATTCTTTACGGAATAATTTAAAGGAAAGTCAGAACTACCATTATATTAGGGACAAAGCCATCATACTGACTGAACAGGGAGAGTAAAAATTACCCTCCAAGCAAGGAGCCCCTGCTGGGCATGAGAGGACCCGCCAATTGAAGCTGCGATGCTGACAGCTCCTCCCGCAAGCAGCCTTCTCTTCTGAGGACCCTGCCGGTTCTCCCCACTGGCGTGCTTGCCTCTTTGTTGATGAGAGTTCTGCAGGGCTCGACAGCAATTCAGTCGGAGATGTGTTTATTAATTTTACCTTTTTAGAGACGTGTTGTTATAAAGCAGAAACGAACACACCATTGTAAAGAAATTATACTCCAATAAAGATGTTAAAAAAGAAAGAAAGAAAGAAAGAAAAGCCATTCAGACACCCAGGAAAGACAGAAGAGCCACGTAGATGGTTTCTGGTCCTTTGCAGGTTCCTACATGGCTCTGGCAGATGCCTTCCCTTTAGTGTGTGTTGCACCCCCTTCGTGCCCCGCCTCACACTCGCCACCCATCTTTTGCTCCAGCCTTTGCTGGGGGTGCCTCGCGTCACCAGGTACCTCCCGCTGTTCACCTGGGATTGCCTGGAATCACCTAGGCGGGGCCTAACCCTTATAGCCCTGAAGTATGAAAAAAGGAGTTAACGCCCCATAGGCGACCCTTGACTAATGAGGGGACGGGCGTCAATGGATAACCACTTTCTCTCGGTCCCTCTGAGGTTCTCTCGGCTCATGGGAGGTTCTGGTGGGACTGAGTCGCTCACAGAAGTAACAACCGCGGTAAGAGGTCCTTGCGCCGGTTTGCTTTCATTACCTGTTCTGCTCTTGCACACCAACGTTGTGCCCCAAACAAACAACCTGCAATGCAAGCCCTCATCCGAAGCTCTGCTTTCAGAGAGATCCCAGGCTGACACAGTGAAAAGTTTATGTTGAGAGATGAAGTTCTCACGGGGCATTTAAATTGCCATCATCAACAGCATGTCACATCAGATTCTCATTCAAGTAAAAGGGAACTCACTATTGAAACAGATCAGTTTCTTCTATGTGGAAAATGATTTTTAGAGCAAATTAAATATTCCCTTTAAGAAGAGCTCTGAAGGTTGAAGTTCCGGGCAGTTGAAATGCCAAAGTCAACCAGAAAAAGAGAGCAGCATTCTCTTCATTGTATCATATGCATGTCTTACTTAATACTATCTAGCCTGCCAACAATAAATGGTATTATTAGACTTTAGGTGAGGATAATATATTCCTCAGTATAAGAGACTTCTTCTGCCACTTGGATGCAGAGGTACAGCTATGGACTGGCTGTGGACAGGTGGTGGAATTGGCCATTGAGGATGAACTGTGGAGGATAAAAGGATGGCCAGGAACAAAGAATGACACAAGCCAGGCAAAACTTTGGCCTCATTAGGATCAGGCTCAGCCTACTAGATGAAAAGACACAGTGGATGCTGTCAGCTACTTCCCCAGCATCTATGCCCCCATCCCCTGTGCAGCTGTGTGATTTGGGTGGATGGGTTTCCACCCCCAGCTCCAGAAGCGGGATCCCACTGGCCTAATAAGCCAACCAATTTAATCCCACTCTCCTTAGTGTGGTGACTGGTTTAAGGGTTCGCTGGTTGATTAGTACATGGCATTCCTCCCCTGACCACTGCTGATGGGCAAAGAGTTGGGTCAACCATAATGAAGCCTGGAAATTTTGTTTGCGAGCTGAGAAAGGAGAAGCTCTTTCAGCTGGGATGCAGAGGTGACACGATATTACAATGGTCCTTTTCCTACCACAGGAGTACAAAGTCCACAACAGTTCTATGAGCCATTGATTCAAAAATTTTTGCACCTGCTTTTCATTGTCAATTATCAGCCTGAAAATGGAGCTATACACAGTGAAGGGAAGAATCAGAAAAATTAGAGTGAATTGGAGCCTAATCAACCAGGCCTGAAGCATGCCCAATTTCAAAACTCTTAGTCACCTGATCCAATAAATTCCCTGGGTTGTTAAAGGAAGTATGAAATGGATTTCCTGGTACTTGCAAATAAAAGTGTCCTGACATGCCAGGTATCCCATCTGAAATCTTTTCTAAACCTTATAATATCTGGAACTTGGTAGACATAGAGTAGACACTCATAAATTCAATATTTTTGAAATAAGTATTCCATTTTGAAAGAAACCCTAAAATAACTCAGATTTTTCTCTTTAGGTGCCATCTCAAGATTCTGGATTATTCTCCACAGTTCTGCATTCTAAAGAAGTTACTTCCTTGCTGTAATCCAACAAAAATCTTTGTTTACAGTGGCTTAACTGTGATTATGTGCTGAAAGAAGGTATTGATGGGACCGATATGGTTTCTCCCTAAAGAGTGACAGGATAGATTCTCCAGTCCAAGAAAAAGAAACAAGAAAGGAAAATGGATATGAAATGCAGTCATAGCTGGCAAAAGTGATTAACCATAAATAATGACTCACTTTTTCCTATTTACTAGGTTTTTAAAATGAGGAGTCTTATGTAAAGCTAGAGATATTTTAAAAGGAGGAAAGAATGTAATTTCAGTATGCCTGATTATTGACTACTTGTGTGCATGTGGATAAATGCAATCAACATATAGCCCAAAGTCTCATTTCTGGCAAAGAGTTTCATATTCCTTCTCTATCAAGTGTTTTAGCAGAACTGCTAATAAATAGTGACATGATCTTTTTTCTCAGTTTGAATCTCTGGAAGAGAAATTGTGATGGAAGAAAATAGCATGGATCAGACAGCTTTAAGGATAAAGAACAAAAACAAAAGTGAGCCTCTTTGGACTAAGCATAAAAAATCTGGTTCCTGTACTTTTGGGTCACTACGTCCTCCGTTCTCTCCCCACGCCATATCTGTGTAAGAGGCTTACTCTGAATACAGCAGGGAGGCAGTGTGATCCACCAGAAAAGGCCTAGGAGTGAGCTTTCATCTTAGCGAGGCTAGGTGACCCTGGGCAAGTGTCTCAGCAGCTGTGAATCTCAAGCTTCTCACTGGTCAAGCTGCTCGACTATGGTTGCTAAGATTTGATACAGCTGTACATTTTGATGAATCTATGCTGGATCTTAATCTACAACTAGTGTCTTTGTACCGAAAGTCTAAAAAGGCAAGCCAACCCCCGTTAGCCATTTTTAGCCTTTAAAAAGTAGTTTGAGGGCTTCCCTGGTGGCGTAGTGGTTGAGAGTCCAACTGCCGATGCAGGGGACATGGGTTCGTGCCCCAGTCTGGGAAGATCCCACATGCCGCGGAGCGGCTGGGCCCGTGAGCCATGGCTGCTGAGCCTGCGCATCTGGAGCCTGTGCTCCGCAACGGGAGAGGCCACGACAGTGAGAGGCCCGCGTACCGCAAAAAAAAAAAAAAAAAAAAAAGTAGTTTGACTCTTTAACCCACAGACAGTGGTAAGGAACCATAAACATATATACATGTAAATGGGAAAACAATGATCCTGCCTTCAATAGTATGAAATATGAATGGAGATAAAGCCATTTCTATTTCAAATATATAATCACTTCAGCTGAGATATCTAGTATCATCTTGAACTTGATTATGAGATAACAGAAATGGGACAGAGATGGCAATCATTTAATCTCTTAAGAACAGCTATTTTGAAGAGCTTTTCACTCTATGCTCAATAGATTTCTAGCAGGTTATGATCTGGCTAGAAAGAAAGCATAATGATGAGGAAAATTATGTTTTCAATAACACAGGCTTTTACACTACAAGTTCTTCCACAAAGGAGGCAATAAAATGAACTCTGACCACTTTAACTGATGGCATAATGGCTCCATGAACAGATGTGGCCTCTCTGAAAGCAACAAGTTCATATCCTTGATTGGAGGTTTAGGAATAAGCTGAACTTTCAAGTGTAATGTAGGAAAGATTACATACTTCCAGACAAGAAAGCTGAGTATTAGGGGGTTCAGATGCTTGGAGAGACGGACTAAAAGAATAAAGCTTAATAAGCTTCATTTTGCTAATGCAACAAATAGAGTTGACGTTGAAATATGAACTATAAACATTGAGCCATTTATAAATGCCCTGCTAATAATGCTGTTAGCCACTGTCAGATAGGAAGCTTGCTTTTTTAAAAAGCATACTTCCTCGGAGTCAGAAAACACCAATTGTCAGATAATGCTTATTTTCCCTAGTAGTATAATGTTTTCGAGAAGAATATATTTTTAATAATATATGATGGGGGACTGTGGAATTTTTTGTTTGCTTATTTCAAATTGGTGGGGATAAACAGCTTGGTAGGAAAAGGAGCTGGGATCATTTACTATCCATTTGGGAATGGCTGGAGTCCGTTTCCATGGCAGAGCCTGCTATGTGTTCAACAAAACTTATTTCCTTCTCTTCCTGAGAACGTAGCTAAACCACATTTTCCAGCCTCCCTTGCAATTAGATGGGACTGGGAGTTCTGGCAACAGAAGGATAATAATATAATAATATAGAAACAAAGAATATCCATTGCTCCATCTAATTAAAAGCACTCACATTTCAAAGGAGTGTGCAGGACCTGACAGTCACCCCAGGGACTCTGGCACAGCCAGATCCTGAAAGATATTCTCATACTGTGTTAGTAGAGACTCACAGTAATCCAAGGGATTAACTCTATATAGCTTGGTAGAGGAACAATATTTTAAAATTCTATCAAGTCAGCGTGGTTTTTTTTTTTTCATTAAATGAGAGTACAGGAATTTATAAAAATTAAGATTTTTAACTGCTTACACTGTAGTTTTAAATAATCCACTAGGGAAAATAAGATTTTACATCTCACGCCAGTTCTCAATGATATGCATCACTGAGCCAATAGAAAATCTGGCCTTACTTCATAATTGCAATAAATTATTTATGTTTTTGTTTACAGCATACTCTCAGCATTTAAAACCTCTGGGTCCGTGGACAATAATAAGCAATATAAAAAATGAGTAACACTTCATAATGAAACAATTCCCTCAGATGATCAGAAGTAGCCTATTAATAAAGCCCACCTATAATCACAAAGTCACACCAAATGGAATAACCACAAGGGCTTTTTTAGAATTTCAGTCGAAATAGAATTCCAGTGGAAAGAGATGAAAGTTCAGAGGGCATATGGCAAGTGTTTAGAAAATCATGAAATGCAAAGAGAATGAACATGGCCAAATTAATCAAATCCTAGGCTAAGACCAAGGGACTCCAAGTGCAACTGCAGAGGGGATATTTTAGGACTAGAACCTGGAAGGGCTTCTTCACACAACAGCTAGAAAACAGGACTCCTTTTCTATCCCCGAACTAATAATTCCCAAGGTTGGTATGGGGATGGGGGAAGAAGAGGGGATGTACCCCGCTTAATGAGGTCTCACAAAGTACATGACACCCCCCTGTTCCAATCCTCACGGGCCTCTCCCCTCCCGTTCGGCACTGAGAATCACTCTCCAGCGGGGTGACCACAGTGCCGGGAGCTGGCATGACATTTGCCTTCTGAGCGGGTGGGAGGGGTGGAGAGTCTCCGGAGGTCTCAGGCTGAGAACAGAAGCTGGCTCAAGGAGGGTTTCAGTAATGCGTAAATCACCAAGGGACATTAGGAGTGTGTTGGGGGGGTAGGGGCGGGGCCCTTCTTAGCCTTGGGAAGAAAATGGACTCTCCCATAAACGGCCACAGCAATACTGATTTCAGGGGTTCAAATTACTGGTCCCAACCAGCGTGACGTTTTCTACCCATTATCTAGTCTCTCCTGCCCACAGGCAGGGCCACATCACTGATTACAGAGTATTCCAGCCACTAAAAAAGATCCCGATCTTCATTAAAGATACAAAGTGTTGATCTGTGCTGGCTAAGTGAGGTAAAATGTTTGTGCCCTTCTAGTAACAACTCAACGAGGCTATTTCAGGATATTTATTAAACCAATTAAGTATTTACATTATGCTCAAGCACAGAGGCACAGTCATAGAGTACATAAATATGAGAAGATGAAAACAAGAAAATTTATGTTGGGAAAGCTGTTTTTCCGGTTTCCTCGAGTTGGGTGCAGAGGACACACTGTTTGGGAACGAGTTTGCGTTGAGCAGGCATCAATGGTGACCTCGTGACCACCTGCACACATCTTTTTGCTGTGGTTGAACTAAGGTAACCAGGAAAAGTTCATCACCTCCCCAGATGTTTTCCTTGTGGGGTGTACAGTCTACGTCTTGGAAAGTGGTGATTAAGGGCTGGAAAGACAATTCAGGAAATCTTCAAAGCCTAAAGACTAAACGAAATGGGTCTGTTCCTACAATTTTCCCCCTCAATTAAAATTTTTAGTGCCATGATGATTATGAACCCAAACTACAAATACCTTCTTTAGCCTATGGTGCACATGTGGTAAAGGAGTCCATGTTTTCTCAAATACAGTGATAGTCCGTGAATACTGGACCACCTGTGTTATATTACTACTAGTTTTCCTCCTCACTTGACTGTAAACTTGCAGCAGGCAGAGACCACATACACGTTCACTGTGCTGTTCTGAGACTTGCTGCAGTGCCTGACACCCACACTGGCATTCAAGAAACATGTGCTGTATATATGAACATGTGAATAGGAAAGTTTGGAAATGGGAGAAAAGAAATGTCACTTACCATCCCATGATCTTAAACCAGTTGCTATCATCATTGTGGCACTTTTCTTTCTGATTAGGGTAAGAAATTCTGTATTCTGCTCTTTTAAATGTGCTATAAACATTTCCCCCATTGTTATAGTCTTTATTATTTCCATTTTTAATGGCTGTATATGATTTTATCAAATGGAATTGTAATAATTTACTTATTTTTTGGACTTTTTTTTTTTTTTTTCGGTACGCGGGCCTCTCACTGTTGTGGCCTCTCCCGCCGCGGAGCACAGGCTCTGGACGCGCAGGCTCAGCGGCCATGGCTCACGGGCCTAGCTGCTCCGCGGCATGTGTGATTCTTCTGTATCGGGGCACGAATCCGTGTCTCCTGCATCGGCAGGTGGACTCTCAACCACTGCGCCACCAGGGAGGCCCCTATTTGTTGGACTTTTGAAATGCCCCAGTCTTTTTGCTTTTATAGCTGTGTCAATGAACACATTCACTAAAAATGCTTTTTCTGAGAAACAGATTCTTGAGTTCATTTACTTATTCATCAGACACACACTAAAAGCCACTATGGACCAAGTGCATTAGGTTCTGAAGATGTAGGGGTGAGCAGAAAAGAAATAGAGCCCCTTGCAGCTTTTAGTTCAGCCAGGGAGAGAATTAAATAATTCTACAAGAAAGTAGAAGCACCAGTGTGCTAAGTGCCCTGCAGGAGAGACAGAAGGTGGTGAAGTACAGGGCAGGGACGAATTGCCCAGCAGGGGGGACAGCATGAACAAGGGCCTCATGGCAAGAGACAGCAAGTACATTCAAGGAACTGGAAGAAGCAATGTGGCCAGAGTACAGAGCGGGGATGAGCATGGAGCCCAATGAGGCTGAGGATGAATGGAATGAAATTGCTCAGGACCTGGTGGGCCACTTAAGGATTATGGTTATAATCCAAAGAGCTATGGGAAGCTGCCAAAGTGCTTCAAGGAGAGGGCTAATGTGCTTAAATATACATTTTGAAAGTTCATCCTTGCTGAGTGAGGTAGGCAGAATGATGGCCCTCCAAAGATGTCCATGTTCTAATCCCTGGAACGTATGGTTGTGTTCCATGGGAAAAGGGTGATAGGGTTGTAGATGGAATTAAGGCCGCTGACCTTAAAACGTAAGATTATCCCAGATTATCCAGGTGGGCCCAATGTAATCTCAAGGATCTTTAAAGGAGGAAGAGAGAAGTAAGTAGAAGACTCAGGAATGAGTCAGAGAGAGATTGGAAGATGCTAAGCTGCTGGCTTTGAAAATGGAGGAAGGTGCCCTGAGCCAAGGAATGCAGGTGGCCTCCAGAAGCTGGAAAAGGAGAGGAAGTGGATTTTCCCCTAGAGCCTCTAGCTGTAATGCAGCCCATCTGACATCTTGATTTTGGCCCAGGGAGGCCCGTTTTGGATCCCTAACCTCTAGTATGGAAAGCTAACAAATGTGTGTTAAGTCACTAAGTCTGGGATAATTCGTTACAGCAGCCATAGGAAATTAATACAAGGGGGCAGATCGTGGGTTTTGTTTTGGATAGTTGAGTTTCACATGTCCTCAACACAAAGAATAGGGACATTTGGAAGTATTCATCTATTTAGCTACTTTTCTAATAAGTTACATGATCTGTAAAGAAATTTGACTTTTCACGACCCCAGTTTTATCATATATAAAAACAAGTTTTATTTAAGGTCGGTTCTACTTCTAAATCTCTGAGTTTATAAGCTTGAAAAGAAACAAATATGCTTTTCCCTTAGATTCCTGTCAGTACTTGGCAGTCATTCGGAAAAAAGTGATATTAAAAATAGTGGATCTAAACTAAAGGGGGAAAAGATTCCATTAAAAAACGCACCCCATATATAAAATTATCTTTAAATACCTTAATAAGAAATGTGTTGAATTTACATAAAGAAAACTACAAAATTCCATGGAGACCTACAAAAGGATATTTTAAAATGTCCATATGTGTGTTCCTGGATGGGAAGACTGAACGTTGTAAACATGCCAAATTCTTCCCAATTAATTTATAAGTTGAACGCAATTTTCATCGGAACCCCACAGGGAGGTTTTTGGAACTCCACAAAAATGATTCTACCATCCATCTGGAAAATAAACAGGCAGGAAGAGCTGAGAACAATGTGAAAACAAGAAATACCAGGTTTTAGAACATATTATAAGAACTGGGGGAAAAAGTGTGTCCTTGGTGTAAGAATAAGGGAAGAGAGTAGATCACAGCCTGGAAAGGTCCCCTAGGATGTGAAAAAACTCAATACAGAATATGATAATCAAGACATTATATATAGGGCTTCCCTGGTGGCGCAGTGGTTGAGAGTCCGCCTGGCGATGCAGGGGACACGGGTTCGTGCCCCGGTCCGGGAAGATCCCACATGCCGCGGAGCGGCTGGGCCCGTGAGCCATGGCCACTGAGCCTGCGCGTCCGGAGCCTGTGTTCCGCAACGGGAGAGGCCGCAACAGTGAGAGGCCCGCGTACCGCAAAAAACAAAAACAAAAACAAAAAAGACATTATATATAAATAGGGGTTATCTAGCAAATGATAAGGGGAAAACTGGTTTGCAATTTGGAAACAAAAATGTTTAGATCATCACCCTATGCTAAATACCCAACTAAATTCCAAAGCACTAAACAATCTTAAAATTCAAAGCAACCAAGAAAATGGAAGTGGATATTAACCTGGCCTCTAGATGAGGAAAACTTTCTCAGTATAAAAGCAGTGGGAAAAAATTGCAAAGGAAAAGATCACAGGTTTGAATATATGAAAACTTAAAACTTTGCAGATCAAAAAATCATCATAAAATAAAAGGAAAACAGCACACTGGGAATAATAGTTGTGATAAAAATAGAAACAGGTCAATATTCTCATCATAGAAAAGAGGTAAATGACATGGATAGATAATCCACAGAAGAGGGAATAGGAAGAGCTAATCAACATGTGAAAATGTTCAATATTACTAGCAATCAGGGAAACAGAACCAAACATGAGATACTGGTTTCCACCTATTAGATTATCAAAGATTTGAAAAATAAATAACATTCAGTCATCAGTGAGAGCACAGAGGGGCGGATGCTGCAAGAGGCAGTCACATTTGTTAATTGGGCAATTTGGTAAGAAGAATCAGGAGTCCTAAAAATGAAAAATAAGTTCATACTACCCAGTATGGTCTTCCCACATCTAGGAACCTCTCCTAAGGAAATAACTTAAAAGTGTGAACAGATACGTTGATTGTAGGGTTATTTATAAAGTGAAAACGGCAAAATGATTGAAAAGCATGGGATCTAAAACTCACTTAACAAAAACATGGAGAGAAACAAGAAAGACTAAATACCAAAATATTAACAACAGTTACCTTTGATTTGCTAGGGATGTGGTTGGTTTTTATTCTCTTTTTCTTACCTTTCTCTATTTCCAAAATATTGTACAAGGAGCATTTGTTACTTTTGTAGCCAGATCTCTTCCCCGCCACACACACACGCACAAGGACCCCCCCGCACCCCCCCACAGCCACCTCTTCTCTATTTTGCCAGCTTCCCCCTGCATGCAACTGAGAGCTAAGGGAAAATTCATGTTTGATAAAATCATGCTGCGAGTGATGGCCAACAAAGGAAAAACACTTAGCACTTCGAGGGCTTATTTGAGTTTATAAGAAAGGAATGGAAGGAAAGATGTTATGGACAGAACTGTTAAACAAGTGTGTTCGAAGGAGGGTCCCGGGTGCCGCCGTCTGGGCGCACATCCCTCCGCGGCAGTTTTCTTTCTGTGACTGCATGGTCTGACTATTCGGCACACTTGACACTCTTTAGCAATAAATATATCCCGCGTATGGAAGTTTTACTGAAAACAGCTCCCAGCGGGGAGAGAAAACAAACAGAACCCTTTTCTTAGTTTGAATCAAACCGCAGGGATAAAACGAGTCTGAACTTCGCGCTTGGTATTCTCATCTCTGGAGGACAGTACAGAACAAGCACCCTGAGGTGGGAACGCTTCATGTCTTCTTTTCTTCCCCGTCGCTTCTCTGCACCCCTACCCCTGCCCCCCGCCCCGCCCAGTGAAGTGGGCTGCTGCGATGAGGGCTTCAGATCTGCCGCCTGTCAGCCCCACAGGCTCTGGGACCCTGGGATGGAGGCGGGGTCTAACCTGCCCATCATGCTTCCAAATTCCCACCCCCTCCCCAGAATAAGAGCATGCAGGCATTTTTTCCTTTTAGAGACTTTAGAAATCACCCAACCCATTCTTTTTTTTTTTTTTTTCCCAACCCACTCTTGCCATTTTATGGATGAGGAAATTGAGGCTCAGAAGCATAAAGCAACTTCCCTAAAGTTACCTATCCAGCTAGCAACAAAATTAGGCCAGGAAACCAGGTCTCTTGATTCATAGCACAGTCCCATGCCCAGCTAATAATAATTCTGTGCTTTCCGAGATCATAAAGACCTTTGTCAGAAATCCACGTGGATCCTATTTTACACAGAAAGAAAAGCCAAGTTGTAGAATACAAACAGCTCAGAGCTACATACACACTGAATGTAGTACTAGAAGCAAGACTCTGGGACTCATTTCCAACTCCTAGGCTGTTCTCACTGTATGTGGGAATATGGGATAAACTCTGGGATTAGGATGACTCTGTTGTACAATCAGCCAAGCTTTTCACAGCCACGCAGAGTTACGGGCTGAATAAGACCTGGACCTGGAATGCCCGAGACCATGACATCACATTGAGCGTCCTCCCCAGAGCGCCACAGAACAGCACAGAGAACATTCCACTAATTCAGGGTTGGGAAAAGAAAGCACAAAAACATTTCAAAATGTTAGTGCTTCAGAATTATGCAGTGAGCGTACATTTGAAAAACTTCCATTAAAGTTCTTAATTAGGTTTTTCTCCCACAGACGCTGGGTTGTACTTAAGAGCCCTTAGCAAACTTTGAGTTTAAGAGAAGCACTGGCATCAAGATTAGAGGAATTTCATTATAAAATACTTTTTAATTAATGCTACATAGAGAGCTGTAGACTTGAGTTTTGAGCAATGGTGAGGAGATAAACTATTAGAGGACAGTGAGTGCTCCTGGAGCATCATGAAGATTAGAGTTTTGACTGATTTGATAGAGCATCTAACTGGAAAAATAAAAATCAAGGGGAAAGTTGAACGAACAGGTTAGAGACAGAGCTGAGACCAGAGAGAATGTGAACTCTACAGGAGCCTGAGCAACAAGATGAATGAATGCTAAAGCCTCTCAAAATTCAGGGCAAAAGACGAAAAATTTGTGAAGCAAAATGGAAGGTAACCAAAAAGAAATACATTCTTTTTTTTTTTTTTTTTTGCGGTACATGGGCCTCTCACTGTTGCGGCCTCTCCCGTTGCGGAGCACGGGCTCCGGACGCGCAGGCTCAGCGGCCATGGCTCACGGGCCCAGCCGCTCCGCGGCACGTGGGATCTTCCCGGACCGGGGCACGAACCCGTGTGCCCTGCATCGACAGGCGGACTCTCAACCACTGCGCCACCAGGGAAGCCCACAAGGAAACTTTTGATGGTGATAAATGTCTTCATTATCTTGACTGTGGTGATAATTCAAGAGTATATACATCTCAAAAACAAACTGTATACTTTAAATATGTGCAGCTTATTGCATGTCAATTATATTGCAGTATAGATGTTGAAAAATGCTTTAGGTAGAAAATCATCTATACCATCATCTTTTACGATGGCAAAAACCCAGTAGGAAATCCAAGTGTCCTACAAAAGGAATATAGCTCAGTAAATTACAGCTCATCAATGTACCATAAAGCTTTTCTGTTATTAAATAATATATGTGATGCCATGTAGATATAAACTAATATTTTCTCATAGTAGAATATGAAATGATATACACATTACTACAACTATACAAAACCCTGTGATTACGTATGGCTGAAGACTAAAAGAGGCCATAGAGAAACCTAACAGCTGTTATTGCAGAGTAATACATTATACGTATAAATGTAGAGTTGTTGAAATAAGTTTCTTTCTTTTTTAAAAAAGAATAGTATGTTTGTATTTTAGAGTTTTGTTAACATCTTTCTAAAGCTCCCTCTAAAGTATGCTGTCTCCTGTGGTAAGGAGACAGAGAAACTAAGTGAAATTTCAATGCTGATTCTCCAACAAAATAATTATTTGCCTCTTTCCTCTCTCTTTACAGGCACTCTGCTCCATTCCCACCGGTCCCACTACTGCCACGATCTTTCCATCCCCAGGACACTGCTTTCCTCAAGTCCTTGCCATTCTTCCCCCAGCTATCATCACGATTCTGCACGTTAAACCTCAGTTTCTATGCTGCCATCAAGACAGGCTACATCACCAATTTCCCTCATAAAAACAGAAGACTCCCACTCTGCCCACACACTATGGTTAACTCCTTAACGTAAGTCTCTCACGAGCTACTGCAACCTCTACTTCCAGCCTTATTTCCAAAATTATTTCCTTATTCCCAGACTCTTATTTGTTAGTCCTTAATTCCTATGTACCACCCTAGGCTCTGGGGGTATAAAAATGAACGGTATTTGTGTGGTGGTTAATTTTTTGTGTCACCTTGGGTAGGCTATGGCGCCTACTTGTTTGGTCAAACACCAGTCTAGATGTTGCTGGGAAGGTTAATTTTTTAGATGTGATTAACCTTTAAATCAGTAGACTTTTGAGTCTGGCAGATAACCCTCCACATGGGTGGGCCTCATCCAATCCGTTCAAGGTCTTACAAGCAAAGAGTGATGCTTCCCAAAGAAGAAGTGATTCTGTCTCCAGAATGCAGTATAGAAGCCTTGGCTGAGGGACTTCCCTGGCGTTCCAGTGGTTAAGACTCTGAGCTTCCACTGCAGCGGGTGTGGGTTCTATCCCTGGTCAAGGAACTACGATCCCACATGCCGTGTGGTGTGGCCCCCCAAATAAATAAATAAATAAAATTTAAAAAAAAAGAAAAGAAACCTCGGCTGAGTCTGCAGTCTGCAGCCTTACCTGTGGACTTCAGACTTGCCGGCTCACAATTGTGTAAGCCAAATTCCTTAAAATAAATCTCTCTCTAGATATGTCCTATTGTTTCTGTTTCTCTGGAGAACTCTAATACCATATGGCTCCTACACTTACGGAACTCGTAGGCTAACCCAGGAAATAGAAATATACACAAATAATTCAATCAAACTTGGAGAGTACCAGAGTAGCCCTTCTGCCATAAACAATGAAAGATATATATATAGATTTTTTTTTTAATTTGTTTTTTGATGTGGACCATTTTTTAAGTCTTTAATGAATTTGTTACAATATTGCTTCTGTTTTATGTTTTGGCTTTTTGGCCAAGAGGCATGTGGGATCTTAGCTCCCCGACCAGGGATCAAACCTGCACTCCCTGCAATGGAAGGCAAAGTCTTAACCGCTGGACTGCCAGGGAAATCCCGAAAGATATATTTTTTAAAGTGGCTTTCAGAGATTGGACAGCAGAGAGCAGGGCTTATGATTCCTGAGAAGAAAAACAAGTGAAGAGAGAGCCCTATAATCATCCTGGCTTTCTACCATCCGAACGGAGGTAAAGGGAAGGGAAACTCAAGCAGGGGATGGCGGTGTTACTGAGCTGAGGAGACAGAGGTCAGAGTCTGGGGCACAGAGCACCTAACATATTTGACACCAGGAGCCTATCATTTCTTAAACACCTCTCTTCTCTGTATGACAAAATTATTTTCAGCAATAATCATGTAATAATAAGCAATAATCATTATGTTCTTGATTTATTCTCTGGTTTTAAAACAAACCATTAACGATGCAAAAAGGAGAATAAACATCATTTTACAAAATTATATTGAAATCTGTAAAATAGTTCAGGTGTAAAGTAAACCTTACACTTAACAAACATAAATATGATGTCTCACATTTCCCACTTGGTTTCACTATTTTACATTGTAAACACAAAGTAAAACTCTTAAGTGGTCACATACAATGACAGACTTCAATAACTCACATTATTTCTTTATCTTCACAACAACTGTGCTATCATTGTTTATACCAAATCTATTCTTTAAACATGGGAGTTTCTTATACTACAGGAGATGGAAACACAAACTATATTTGAAGCCAGTCCAAATGATTCTGAACTGCTACTGCTAGAAATGTACTCTCAAAATAAGCACATTTAGCTGTTTAATAAAAGAAATACACAATAAGGTGCAATTTAAAGTTTACACGTGTATTATTAAAACTCAAAAGTAACCTCAGCAATTGTTTAGAATGTAGGCCAACAAAAGTCCCGTTTCCCACCCCATCCCAAGTATTTTATCATCTGATTAGTCAGAGTTGTAGAGACATGATGATAAATACAAGATAGACTTTTAGTCATTTTTATAATTATTTTAAAATTCTCTTCCAACTACATACCTCCAAATTCCCAGCACCTGCGTTGGACTGCCTCCCTCACCCTAACCTTTGCGGTACCTGGGTTGGGAGTGGCTGAGGGTCTGGAATTTGCAGTGTGGAGTGCCATGGGGAAGGAGCCATGCAGAGAAAGAGCTCCAGAAATCTGCATGGGATTCCCTGAGGACACACAGGGGTGAGAATCAAAAACCTGGGGAAGGAATTGCCAGGGATGAGCCAGCTGAACAACCGCTGATCTCACACAGGGCTTGTACCTGTTGAGGTTCCCACTAGTGAGACTGGAGAGACAGCATTGCACACCTTGGCTATTGAGTAGACACCGGAAAGGCCATAACTCCGGAGTGGGGCTAAATTAGCTGTAAAGGGTACTCTAAAACTATACAGTTCACCCTTGAACAACACGGGTTTGAACTGCGTGGGTCCGCTTATCCGTGGATTTTTTTCAATAAATATAATACCTGTATTTTCATTTCACAGATCTTTAATCAAGTGTGGGGAAAAGTTTGTGTTTGCTTAGAGATCACAATATGTGGCATCAAAAGAACTAGGGTTTGAGACCTGATTCCATCCAAACAGTTTTAGCTTCCTGACCTTGGGTGAGTCATCTTTCAATTCCTTTGTTTTTCGAGGCAGAGATAGCAGTACATGGATTTTTGACTACAAGGGGATCGGTGCCCTTAACCTCTGCATTGTTCAAGAGTCAACTGTACAAACAAAGCTTATAAACAAGCCTTAAAAATCAAGCCTATTTCCAAGTAAATTTAAAACCTGTCAGAACTAATCTCAATACCCAAAAGAAGACATCAAAATCTCAACTCTCAACATCATAACATTCATAATTGTGGTAGGCAGAAGTTCTAGGAATGGCTCCCAAGATTCCATACCCCTGAGTCCTCAGAACCTGGGAATGTTATGAGAGATCATTTCCACGATTGTTAAATAAACCAGGTAAAATAATCCAGGCGGGCGTAATCTAATCCCATGAGCCCTTAAAAGCAGAAAACTTTCTCCAGTTGGAAGCAAAAGAGATCAGAGAGACTCAAAGAGTTAAGAAGGATGTGACACACCACTGCTGCTTTGAAGATGGAGAGGACCACATGAGAAGGAATGCAGGCATCTTCTAAGAGCGCAGAGTAGACTGGCTGACAGCCGGCAAGAAAACGAGGGCCTCTGACCCACAGCCACAAGGAAGCTTCCAAAAACCCAGATGGGCTTGAAAGCAGATTCTTCCCATGAACTTCCACATAAGAGCTCAGCCCAGAGTTTGCATGCCACAACCAAGGAGCTGGTGTGCCGCAACTAAGGAGCCAGTGAGCCACAACTAAGGAGCCTGCCAGCCACAACTAAGACCTGGTGCAACCAAATAAATTAAAAAAAAACAAAAAACTCAGCCCAGCCAATACCTTGACCCTAGGCATAGAACTCAAGTGAGCACATCTGACTTATAACCTGCAGAACTGTGAGATGAAAACAGAGGCTGCTGTAAGCTGTTAAGTTTCTGATAATCTGTCACAGAGCAATAGAAGATTAATAAAGTCTAGAATCCAATAAAAACATTATTATACATGCTAAGAAGTAAGAAAATGTGACCCATAAACAGGAGAAAAATCAGTCAAAAGAAAGAGACCCAAAAACAACAAAGATGACAGAATTGGTAGACAAGGACTTTTAATTATAAGTATGCTCCAGGATTAAAGAAAAGATAAACTAATGAAGAGAGAAATGGAAAATATAAAAGAGAACCAAGTGGAACTTCTAGAGACTAAAAGTAAAATATCTGAAGCAAATAATTCATGGAATGAGATCAACATCATATTAGACATTACAGAAAAAAATTGTGAATTTAAAGAAATGGAAATAGAAACTTCCCAAATTGAATCTGAGAAAAAAACGGCTGAGAGTGAAATGGAAAGAACATCAGTGACTTGTGCGGTAATACAAAGTGGTCTAAGTTACATGTAATTGGAGTACCAGAATATCAGGGAAGAAGAAGAGACATTTGAAGGAATGATGGCCAAACACTGTCCAAATTTGGTCAACACTAGAATACCCCTGATCCAAACTCAACAAACTCTAAGCAGGATAACTAAAGAACACTATAAAAAGGAACATCATAATCAAATTGCTGAAAACAAACAAAACAAAATCTTAAAAGCTGCCAGAGAAAACGACACATATGTTCAGAGAAAAAAATATATAAAAATTACCACTGACTTGTCATCAGAAATAATGGAAACCAGTTAGAATGACAACTTTAAAGTGCTGAAAGAAAATATCCTTCAAAAATGAAAGTAAAATAGACCATTTTCAGACAAACAGAAACTGAGAAAATTTGTCACCAGTAGACTAGAAATTTTAAGGAAGTTCTTTAGGCTTATAAAAAAATTATAAAGAATGGAAAATTGGATCTATGCAAAGGAAAGAAGAGTCCTGGAAATAAAGGTAAGAAAGGAAAGGGAAAAAGAGGACAAATAGAAGAAACAGAAAATAAATATGAAGATGGCAGGCTTAAACCCCATCCTATTGATAATTACATTAACTGTAAATAGGATAAACACTCTAATTAAAAAGAAGAGATTATCAGAATGAATAAAAAAGCAACTCAACTGTATGCCATCCTTAGGAAATCCACTTTAATCATAAAGACATAGATAAATTAATAGTAAAAGAATAAAAAAAGATAACAAAAGAGGAATGGCTATACCAATATCACTTCAGAACAAAGAATACTATCAGAGAAAAAGAGGTGTTTCATAATAATAAGAGTCAATCAATTAATCAAGAAGACATAATCCTAAATGTATATATACCTAATAAAAAAGCTTAAAAACACATGAAGCAAAAAACTGAGAGAACTCAAAGAAGAAACAGACAAATCTATTATTATAGCTGGTTATTTTAATACTCCTCTGGTAGTAAATATCAACATCTAAAAGATATTCATTCCACTCCATTTCTAATGGAACATTCACCAAGACAGATGCTGAGACATAAAAAAACTTACAATAAATTTAAAGGAGTTGAAGGGAACAGAATTAAATAAAAAGTCAGTAACCAAAAAATCTGGAAAATATCTAAATATTTGGAAATTAAGCAACATATTTCTTAATAACCCATGGTTCACAGAAGAAAACACAAAGAGAATTAGAAACTATTTTGAACTGGATGATAATGAAAACACAAAATTTGTGGAATGCAGTTAAAGCAGTGCTTAGATGGAAATATAAAGTTTTAAATGTTTACGTTGGAAAAGAAAAAAAGACTAAAATCAACGATGGAAACATCTACTTGAAGAAGCCATAAAAAGATCAAGTAAACCAAAATAAGTAGAAGGGAATAATAATATAACAGCAGCAAAAATCAATGAACTAGAAAATGGAAGAATAATACAGAAAATAAATGACACCAAAGATGGTTCTTTAAAAAGATCAGTAAAATTAATAAACCTCTAGCTAGACTGATGAAAGGGAAAAAACCCCACAAATTACCTATATCTGGATTGAAGGTGAGGCAGATTTTACAGCCATTAAAAATATTGTTAAGAGAATACCATGCAAAATTTGTGCTAATAATTTTGAACTTAGATGAAATGGACACATTTCTTTTACATTTAACATTTCTTTTAAAAAAGAGAACGAGAGAGAAGAAAACACAATCAGAAGCAAATATGGCAAAATGTCAAAATCTGTTAAATTTGGTTGGTAGGTACCTGGGTGTTTGTTACGATATCGTCTGCATGCTTGAAATGTTTCATAACTAAAATTATAAATTAACTGAGGAAAAATTATTTCTCAGAATCATTCAATCAACAAATATGTACTGATCACCTACTATGTGGTAGGCATTGGAGCAGCGTCCTGGGAATACAGTAGCCAATCAGACAGACAGGTCTCTGCCCTAATGGAGTGCAGTTTGGTAGGGGGGAGATGAACAAGGAAGTAAAAAAGATCTACAAAGATTGCGGTAAGTGCTATGAAAGAAATGAACCCGTGATGACATATTTACAAGGCGAAAGGGTTGAAGGGAAGCAGTCAAATACGAGAGCTTGGGGAAGTGAATTGCAACGAGAGAGAACTGTAAAGGTGGGAGTACCACAGCTGGAAAGAGCTAGAAAGACTAGAACAACTGAGAAGAAGAAAGCGGTTTGAGATGAGGTTGAAGAGGTTAGATTTTAAGTGCAATAGGATGTCACTGGAGGTTTTAAGCAGAGGAGCTGGTTTTAAGGCACTTGGGTCATCATATAGAAAATGGGTTGTCAGAAAGAAGGACTGGAAGCCGGAAGCTATTGCAAACTTCAGGGGAGAAATGAGGATGGTGTGAGGTAGGATGGTGCAGTGCAGATGGAGAGAGGTGGGATCATTTGAGATTTGCCATCTATGACGACCTCAGTGTTTAAAGACGTGAGCCTGTCTTTTTTTTTTTTCCTACAAATACACATCCAGGCAGAAAGAGCCACCCCATTCCCCACTCTTAGTCGTCATCATTACTGCAATGATGGGTACACGCAGCAGCCTCAAGTTTCTTTCTTCAGTGGGCACTCCATTACCATCAACCCCTGGGGGTGATCTGATTAATCACGATGCCACTGCATGACATGGATTACTACCACTTCCCACTGGCAAGCTGCTCGGCACTGCATTCAGGGCCGGACACAACCAAACCACTGCCAGACCAGCTGGGGCCACTGCTAGTACATCAGCTGGGATCCAAGTCAGGAAATCCAGTCCAGAAATACAACAGTTATTTTAAAAGAGAGATTTTAACCTAAGAAATAGTTAGACAGGTATTGGAGGACTACAAGGCAAAAGGGAAACACAGCAGTTATTAAAAAGAAAAAAAAAGTTGTAACTATGAGTATATGAAGCCTCTACCATCGTCAGGGCTGAAGAAACAGAGGGATGAGGCTGAGGTAGACCTAGAAGGCTGGTGGAGGGTCCTGGGAAGCTGGAGCCCACCCTCTGGGAGCTGTGGTTGATGTCTCTGAGGGGCCCAGGGTGAGAAACAGTGGGAAACTGGAACCAACAGCAGGAAACTAGAACCAACAGCAGGTGCTGGAATGAAGTGACCCTTCTGGGAACCGAGAGGAGACAGGGAGGAAAGAGCCACTACTGCTCCCTTCTCCAGCCATCAGGCATCCTCTGGACGTTGGGAAGATGGAACCTGCTGAGAGGCAGCTGGTAAAGGAGAAATGCGGCTTTCAGAGTCTTAGTCCCAGCCTCACCATGCAGAGTAGAGAAGGGTGGGTTTGGGGCTGAGAGACAAGAGCTTAATAACCAACACACGCTGCTTTTTCCATGATCATGTTTCATGAAACAATTTTATTCATTCTTGACATGCGGCTTCATATCAATGTTTTCATTATCACCGGAGCCACTTTTAGAGACATTAACTCTATTTTCCAGGGCATGACACTTTCACATCTGTTAAAGTTGTCTGGAATACAGGACTTTGTAAATTCCATGCTTGGTACTGACACTAGAAATTTTTACCTAAAGCCACTTGGTAGCTATTTGCGTAACATTATAAAATGTACGTTTTGGGTTTCTTTTTCATTCAATCTGAGATGTATATTTGTGATCTCTAATATGTAACCACTTACTGGATTGCTTTTAAAGTATCTTGAAAGGCTTGTTTACAATGACAGCCAATATTTGCAGTTATGAGTTTATAACATCAGGCAGAAGAACTGGATCTGTGTGACATTTCCTTCCTCCTTTATTTGCCAATTTCATCAGATAACCTCTGTAAGCATCAAAAACTCACACTGACTGAGGCTGCTTCAGGCTCAACACTCTTTTCTTGTTCAAAACAAAGTAACTGAGAACATGTCTGATAGTTTGAAAGACTTCGTAAGAGAACTAATTCTTTTCAGAGGGTATGTTTTGAAGAAAAGCCTCATTTTCTATTAAGTCCCCTAAGGCAGTGCTGCTTAAATTCTCTTTGGTAAAGGACCACTTTAAAAATTTTTCCAGTCTGTTGCAAACTGCTACTTTGTAAAACTTAATACAAATTGCTAGAAAAATGAAATAAAAAGACTTACAAGTTAAAAGCTGCAATTCTGTATTACTAGTTCAACCAACAGGAAATTATATTGCAATAAATATTACCAAAGTATGCATAAGGAAAAAAGTATGAAAATTGTACATGTTGTTTGTTCATGGAAAGTATGTATGTAGGCAACTAATATGCAGTATAGGCTCACTATTACACTTGCAACTTTTATTTTCATTTTGAGGGAAAAAAAATGAATCCCCATATTAAATGCCTATTGGCACACTTTGAATGAACACAGTGTATATGTTTAAAATTTTTAATGTCACAAACTGACTTGCTTCTTGATTGATAATTTATCTAATCTAGGTGCTTTCGCCAGCAAGGCTACTTGCAGTTGATAAGGTACATCTAATCTATTTCTATGTTTTATGTTAATAATAATAAGAGGAAAGAAACCAGTCTCGCAGAATGGAATAGAAGAAGAGGTTTTAGAGCAATTTCAGCAAGCTCGGTTTGTTCATTTTAAAATTTTATCTAAAATGGAAAAAGTGCTACTATGTTTTCAGACTCCTTTAAATCCTTCAAAAGAAGTCAGTTCCAGTAATGTATCTTGTAAGTTATGGTTAAATTTATCTTTTGATGAAAGAAATGGATTCTGGATCCATGAATTTTTTAGGCGTAGATCTTCTTTTGATGGAAAATAAAATTCAAAATGCCTTATCAAATTTTAAGGTGTTTTGTGATAGCTTTTCACAGATGTGCAGTATAAAGATCATCACCTGCATCATTGATAATTGTTAATTTATGGAACGTGTGTCGTAATAATCTGTAGAAATTCTGTTCTTCCAAGCTCCATTCTTTTTTTTATCAGCCACTGAAAAACATGTTGCATTTCTTCCTTGCATGGAAATATTGAGATCATTAAAAATACTGAAGGTATTAGATACATACGCAATCCTGCCTGTCCAATTCATATCTTCAACAAGCCCGGATCAAACTGTCTTCTGATTTTACAGAAACGTTTAGAGTTGTTCTATAAATTGAACATTCTCAAACACTTGTCCTCTTGATTATCATCACACCTCAGCATGTAGTAATAGCTGTTCATGATCTGCCTACACAGTGTCATGTAACACAAGAGAATAATCCAGAATTTAACACACCAGCCTTTACCTAATTCATGATTTTTAGGACGGCACTAAGCCCACAGTTTAGTTCCACCAACATTTCTTTTCATAGCAGGACTTCCTCATGAGAGAGACAGCCCGCTGATTTACATTCTGGTGCAGCCCCTAAATCAGGGCGATGTCTTCAGGATGTTTTCTGCACCATCAGGACACGCTCCTACACAAAATGTAAACTCCAATCCATGTTTGTTGACAACTAATCCTTCATCTACACAGTTCAGACTTAGTTGTTTGTCAGCGACAAAACTGAAAAAAGAAATTCTTCCTTCGTATCACCAACATGTTCAAATTGCACATAAATAGGAATATGAGTGAAATTATCACACTACAATGAAAAAACATGTTGCTGGCTTCAGCTGCTCTATGAATTAGTCCTCCACACCATTAGCCGGTTCCAGAACAGGCTGAGCTGTGGGGGCCCTGGAAGTATACTTGAGCTACCTTCTGTGTGCGGATTCACCCAACATTTCTAGCAAATACCTTTGATACAATCCTTCACCAATGTCTCACCAACTGTATATGGATTTTAGTCTTGGCGAGCTGAAACATTACTTACTAAGAAGCCTGTAGAATCCTCATGTTTATAAGTGAAATACTGAACATCTGTTTGAATCAGCTTTTTAATCCTCTATTCTTCCTTTCAAAAAATTCTCGTGGCTTTGAACTTAATTCTTTTTTTTTGGATGCCATTAAAGAATACTTTTTTTGTGTGTCATTGTGGATTCTACTACCCTATATGTTTATTTTTTAATTTTTTTTATTTTTGCGGTACGCGGGCCTCTCACTGCCGTGTCCTCTCCCGTTGCAGAGCACAGGCTCCAGACGCGCAGGCTCAGCGGCCATGGCTCACGGACCCAGCCGCTCCGCGGCATGTGGGATCCTCCCGGACCGGGGCACGAACCCATGTCCCTTGCATCGGCAGGCGGACTCTCAACCACTGCGCCACCAGGGAAGCCCTACCCTATATGTTTTGATGGTTCCATTGCTTCATAGCCACTATGTCTCTACAAATCACTAAACATTATGCTTTTAGGGTGTCAACATCAATGACAGCTATAAACTGAACTCAGTATGTGAGGGATCACAGTTTTGAGGAAAACAAAGATGTACTCTTGGGCCTTTGTTTCTTCAGAATCACTTCCACCTTCACCATTTGGTTTATACTCTTGCCACATTCAGAAAAGACAAGTGTTTCCTTGCCAACAAGCTAACAAAAAACTCCAGTGAGGCTTGTTTTACCTTCTGTAACTTGAGGGTGAAAATAATCAACATAAATTTTATTTCCTTAATTAACTAATAATGTTAAATAATAAAATGAAAAGTTTTGATTAAAAATGAAAACTTGTAAATATAAGTTATAAAAAGAAATGCTTACATCTTCACAGGTTTTTATACACTTTGAGAATACAGCTGATAAACCAATCATAAAGTATCACATACTGTAATATGGTCCTATTGCACGGGATTATTTATTACACAACTTGCACCACATATGACTCACCATTTGAGCTTGCCAGAACTAAAGATGTCTATACCCTGTTCAATGAGATGAGTCTGCCATTGTGAATGTGGCATCATGACAATTTCAAACTGCTGTAAAAGCTTTTAATGCTTACTCTCAATGTCTAGACCTAACTCATCATGGACCAGCACTGATCTGCTGACCACACTTTGAATAGCACTGTAATAAGGTATTATGAATAGAGAACCAATATTATTTGCTGATGAATTGCATTAGGGATGTGGGATAAGGGGAGGCAAGTAAACGGAAGGTAGGATTCAAGGAAGACCCTTGGGCAATTCTTAGCTTGAGTCAATGGATGGATAGTGATGCCACTTACTGAAATAGTAGGGAGAAATAAGTTTGATTATGTGAAGTCTGGGATGCCATGAGTCACCCAAGTAGAGACGGTAAGTATGGATGAGCCTGGATCTTAGGGCAAGATCTGGTCCGAAGGTGTAACTTTGGAAATCACCAGCATTTAGGTGTTGTAACTCTGCATAAGATCACGTAGGGAAAAAACGTGGATAGAGAAGAAAACCAGGAACAAGGCCTGAGCTCTCCAACATGCAGAGGTAGGTAGAGGAGGGGAGTGAGTCAAGGATGGAAAGGCTCTGGGTAGACGGTTCTGATGTGCATCACTGGATTAGTCTTTTCAAAGTTCCCCAGTGAGCACAGGCAAGGAGCAGATCTTCACCTTTGATTTGCAGAACTCTTGACACAGAGCACTGCCTATAGAAGCACTTAATAAATAAGCACTGGATGAATGAATGAAAGACATGATAGCCATGAATATTAGTGTATCTTCTATTCTGGTACCGAAATTTTGTGGCACTTTAAATTTTATAAAATGCCTAATGATTATCTGTATGACTAACTTACTCCTTCAAATGAATAGCAGCCCCTTCAACGAACAGAGCTCTTAACTGTTTTTGTACCATGAACCCTTGTGGCAGTTTGATAAAGACTCTAATTTTAAATGCATAAAATGAAACCAATTATACTGAAATAGATATGAGTATTAAAAAACAAATTAGCAATAAGGTATTATAGGTGCTTCTTTATTAACACATTAAATAACAAAATCTAGTGGCGAGACAAATAACTAGTGGTGGGTAAAGGAAAGGGAGGATTCAAGGGAAGGAGGATTCACTGTGATTCCAAAGCAGTGAAGAGGGTGAACATATTCAAGACAGCCACAACATTTATACTATGATACAAAAATATCTGTGTCTTCTGTTAGTGACAAAGTCACAGATACTGTTAAAATGACTGTGCTTTGTTGGCAACATTTCCAGTTTAAAAAGATGCTGAATATCTTTAAAAAGATGCTGAATAAAGTTTACGTTCACCGACTCCAGATGAAGGATCCCTGAATTAAAAGGTCCCTTTCACTTGTAACCTCACCACTACATCCAGGTTAAGGTCTATTTTAAAATACATCTTTTTTTTTTCTTACAGGAAGAATCATATAGTATACCAAACGTACAGCCTTTATGGAAAGCAATTTACAATACCTATTACATTTAAAATAAGCATGCCTTGGGCTTCCCTGGTGGTGCAGTGGCTGAGAATCTGCCTGCTAATGCAGGGGACACGGGTTCGAGCCCTGGTCTGGGAGGATCCCACATGCCGCGGAGCAACTAGGCCCGTGCGCCACAACTACTGAGCCTGCGCGTCTGGAGCCCGTGCTCCCCAACAAGAGAGGCCGCGATAGTGAGAGGCCCGCGCACTGCGATGAAGAGTGGCCCCCGCTTGCCACAACTAGAGAAAGCCCTTGCACAGAAACGAAGACTCAACACAGCAAAAATAAATAAATTGATAAACTCCTACCCCCAACATCTTCAAAAAACAAAAAAGAAAACCACAGCTTTTCTCCTTAAAAAAAAAAAAAAAAAAGCATGCCCATTGGCTCAGCAATTCCACTTCTAATAATTCACCTTGAAGAGATAGCCCCACATGCGAGCAAATAAATATGTATGTGGACGTTCACAGCTGACATGTTCATAGCATCTGTTCATTCAACAAGTAGCTACTGTCAGCCTCCTGTGGGGCAGGCAGTCTTCCAGATGCTGAGGATTCCACAGAGAACCAAACAGGCACATTTCCTGCCCTCCTTATCTTCCACGGGTAGAGACAGATAATAAAGAAAACAAAAAAGTAACCCCTATTGTAAAGTACATTAGATGGTGATAAGTACTACAGAGAAGAGGGCTAGAGAAGGCTGGGAAATGTTCTTTATAAATACCCTGGGCAAGGAAGACCTCACTGAGAAGGAGACTACTGAACACTTGAAAGTGTTAGGAAACAGGCTTGTGTATATCTGGGGGAAGAGCACTGCTGACAGAAGGCAGAGCATGTGCAAAGGCCCTGAGACAGGAGCATACCTGGCACGTTTGAAGAAAAGTGAGAAGGCGAGTATGGCTGGGGCAGCATGAGCAAAATGGGAGAGCTATAGGTGAGTATAGGCGGGGGAGACAATGGCGGAGGGGGTGGCGGTGGTGGGGGTGATCATTTAAGGCCTTATCCACCAGTATAAGGACCCTGGCTTTTATGCAAGTGAGACAAGAATCCACAGAAGCATGGCCTGACCTGCCGCACATTTGAAAAGGATCCCTCAGGTTGAGAACAGACTGTCGGGTAAAGGCAGAAGCATGGAGCTGACGTGGGAGGCTGAGCTGGTGCTGATATAATGGATGTGGAGAAAGAGAAAGGAGCCTGAGATGATTCCAAGGGTTTTGGCATAAGCAACGCAAAGGATGGAGTTCCGTGAATTATGATGGAAAACTTTGGGCTTCCCTGGTGGCGCAGTGGTTGGGAGTCCGCCTGCCGATGCAGGGGACACGGGTTCGTGCCCCGGTCCGGGAGGGTCCCACATGCCGCGGAGCGGCTGGGCCTGTGGGCCATGGCCGCTGGGCCTGCGCGTCCGTAGCCTGTGCTCCGCAGTGGGAGAGGCCACAACAGTGAGAGGCCCGCATACCGCAAAAAAAAAAAAAGATGGAAAACTTTAAGAGAAGCAGGTATGGGGGAGAAGATCAGGAGTTTGGCTTTGAACGTGGAGACGGCTATCACACATCCTTGTAGAGAGTTGGATGTAGAAAAATAGAAAAGCTAGAAGCAATTTAAACGTCACTAATAGGGACTGATTAAATAAATTATTATATATTGATAAACAGCTGTTACAAAGAATGTGACATAATCATACTATTATGAATATTTGTGATGTATTATATGAAAAAGCAAGTTGAAGAATGGCATGCAGTATTTTAATATTATTTTTATGCATAATCTGTGTGTGTAGGTATGTGCATGTATATGTTAGTTTATATGTTCAGAAAAAATGTGGATGAATATACACCAAACAGCTAATATTTATCCAGGGAATAGGATTGCCAGAGGGGAAAAAGGAAGAAACTCATTTTACTTTAGTTTCTATACTGTTAGAACTTTTCAAATGAAGAACATGTATTATATATATAATATAAAAGCTAACAAAGATTGAGAAGTTTTAAAGTGTTTTAAATGATGCTTGGTTAATACGTACACAAACACTCGCAAACCCAGGCACATTTCATTAGTTATTATTACTTTTTTAGATTTTATTGAAGTATAGTTGATTTACAATGTTGTGTTAATTTCCTCTGTACAGCAAAGTGACTCAGTTATATATTCTTTTCCATTATGGTTTATCATAGGATATTAAATATAGTTCCCTGTGCTATGCAGTAGGACCTTGTTGTTTATCCATTCTATATATAATCGTTTGCCTCAGCTAATCTCAAACTCCCGTTCCTTCCCTCCTCTACTCCCACACCCCCCTCCCTTGGCAACCACAAGTCTGTTCTCTATATCTGTGAGTCTGTTTTTATTTCGTAGATATGTTGATCTGTGTCAAATTTTAGATTCCAAGTGGTATCATATGGTATTTGTCTTTCTCTTTCTGACTTACTTTGCTTAGTATGGTAATCTCTAGGTCTATCCCTGTTGCTGCAAATGGCACTATTTCATTCTTTTTGATGGCTGGGTAATATTCCATTGTGCATGTACGTATACACACCACATCTTCTTTATCCATTCATCTGTCGATGGACATTAGATATTCTTTGAAATGAGGTAGAAACTTTGTGATTGCAGCTCTCGGCTGAAGTGGCAAGCAGTCCGAGATACAGGGTGGATGGTGGTGGGAAGTAAAAGAGTGAAAGAGGGTATGTGGAAAGGGGAATGGAGGACATAAAGCAAGGGACAGGCATACTTCAGAGATCTAACACTTTGGCTGGGACAGTACTCAATCTCTAGACATGTTTTTGTTTGGCGAGCACAGTGTTTTTCAATTTGTTAAACATGGATGCCTTTAGGCAACTTAGGAGCTCTCCAGGTTGCCAAAGCCCCACCACTGCCTGTAATCTCCCACCCAGCCTAAGTCATACATTTATGTTACCACTGCAGGCAATGGCTTTTCCATTCCTAGGCTAACATGCATTGGGCTCTTATTCTGGGCTGGGACTGTATTCAATTCTGCCTTGTGCTCTCTTGGGCCCCTAGGTAACGCCAGAAGATTAATAGCATTAATAATGTTTCCCACGAAATCGGCACGTCTCATCTATCTCCCTTTTAGCCATATTCATTTTCTTAGACATGTCGATAAAAATTAAAGTGGCCATGGTATTACTGTTTTAGCTCATACTTAGCTGTAAAAACGTGAACTGTACAGATCAGCAGGCAATGGAACCCTGACTTCTGATTTAATTTTGACAATTCCTTCTTTCCCTGGACTGGTAAGAGTTTCCCTCTGCTTAAGTATAGAGTAGCACAAAGACACCACAACCCAAATCACTATTAAAATGACTGCAACAGGGAAAGATGGAATATAGTAATATGACACATACGCAAAGTAGGTCCTGCTGGCAAACACATTCTGAAGGTGGGGAAAAGAAACCTTGGCAGGTAAAGGCCAAATAAAGTAAAAATAAACTCAGCATCTCTCTTTGCCAAGCATCTTTCTGCACATTAAATAATACCCATTCTAAGATGACTTTAAGTGGCTATTAACATAATTATTTGTGGAATGAATGATGAATGAATAAACAAATAAATGCTCTACATGTGGCATCTCTTTATCTCAATGAAAAGAGAGCCCTAAATAGTTCTCTGTGGAATTCTTTTTTCAAAGTGGGTTCCAAGATCTAATTATGGCCCCTAGGCTGATGTTTGGCCCTGGAGTTTTGGGTTTGGAATGTGGAGCTAAGAGAAACTTTACGACGTTTCTCTTAGCTGGAAGGGAAAAGGCCATAATGTTTAATCACATGTCTCTAGGGGAAAAAAAACAATTTTGAAAATGTTCTATTTCTAATAATCATGGAACATACATTGCCTTTTAAGATTTGTTTCTCAGAACAGCAGAACTCATTTAGTCTAGGAGAACACAGTGTGGCTTAATTATTTTTTTTTTTCTAGATTCTCTGCCAAGAACTACAGAGCAAAATGAAATGACAGTGCAGGAGACAGCTGCTAAGTTATCTCTTTGTTGTATTTCTAATAAGATAGCGACATCATTTCTGTTGCTAACGTATAGCTGTGTTAGTTCTGAAATAAGCTATTATGATTTTTTCCCCCTCAGTAGACTCCAGTTCCAATAAGTAATACATCATTCATAATTGGAAATGTGTATCCCTCCAAAAAAAACTTTGCTCCTTCTTGCTTAAACTTTTAAAGACTTGAGTTCCCTGCTTGAATTTGAAACCACTGCCTGATTTGCATACATAATTTGAGATTGATTGAGCACCCACAGGTCAGTGCTGAGAGTTTAATGAATAAGAAGAGAAGCAGCTGAGGGCAGAGCTCTGAAAAAGACAACAATGTGAAGGGAAGGAAACTCAGAAAGCTGCCCGCAAAAGCAGGAAGAGCATGGATGTCAAGGGCAAAGAGCATGTTTAGAAGGCCAGCTCACTTGTGTCAAATACTGTGCAGAAGGACTAAAGTACCCATCGGCTTTAGCCAGTAGAGGTGACTGTTGGACCTGATCGGAGAGGTTTCAGTGGAGTTACTGGGGCAGAAATAAGACCACCGTGGACTGGAGGGGATTTGGAAATGAGAGGCAGGGAGTGACTGCAGCTTAAAGGCAGAGTGTTAGAGGAGATGACTGATGCAGTTAGGTCCCCAGCAAGCAGGAAGGGGCAGAATCCAAAGTCATGGTGGAAGGATCTGCCAGAGGCTGGGGGGCGGGGAAGCAGCCCCTTCACCTCTGTGACAGG
Source organism: Delphinapterus leucas (assembly GCF_059928025.1). Taxonomy (NCBI): domain Eukaryota; kingdom Metazoa; phylum Chordata; class Mammalia; order Artiodactyla; family Monodontidae; genus Delphinapterus; species Delphinapterus leucas. Next base: position 167,513,522 of record NC_143130.1, read on the forward strand.
AGGAAGGCGCCATGGCGGCAGGTGGGGCTTAGGGGTGGAAAAAGTTAGCCATTATCCTCCATCTTTATCCTCACCATCATTGTCAGCAGTGTCCAGTAAAACTGCAGAGGGGGCAGGAAGTAAAAGACACTGTGGCTTTGGTGACTTCTGTTTTCTTAGAGAAATGGGAAGCGAGGCCATTTGATGAGAGTGACAGAGAAGAGGGGGGGCAGGAGCCTGAGAAGGGTGGTGAAGTTTTGAAAATGTTTCGGGGGAACCAGGAAGAAGCTGGTGGTCCAGAGGTCCAACTGGGATGTGTATACTGCTTATACTGTTCACACGGCAGGCCCTCACCAAACCGAGCGTGAAGCAGGAAGATGGAGACTCGGGCTGCCGGGTACGAACGATGGAAGGACAAGGGGGCTAGGAAGTTGAGGGCCTTGCTGAGAGCGTGATGGACCAGAGGACCCAGACCAGGCAGGGAGGCTCACAGTCTGAGAAAAACATAGAGAAGAGAAGGGACTGGAGGTCTTGATGAAGATGAAGATCAGGTGCAATGGGACCAGCACTAAACCCAGGCCAGAGGGGACCCTGCCCTGAATTGTAGAGGGCTCTGCTCTGGCCCTTCTCTGGCTGCACCCCTCTCCACAAAAGGAGTCTGCAAGACGAACAAGATGTGCCCACCCCTACATCCTCCATCCTCCACCTTTCAGACCCCATTCCAGGTACCTGGGACCCTAGGATTCCCTACCCAAGCAGCCCTAAGCACGCTTTCAGTGCCCGTGCAGGCCTCTTCCTGAGGGTTCACCCAAAGGGTGGCTGTTTGTAGGTCATGTGGATTAAGGTGGGATGTGAGGGCTGAGTGTCCACACAAGTGTATGTGAGGCTCCTGACCACCTGGAGCAGAGCCAGGGACAGAGGGCAGCTCTCCCCCATGCCATGAGTGCCCCACGTGCATCTCCCAGGAACCGATGAGTTCCAAATCACAGCTTTGCCTTCGAGTCATTATTAAAGTATATTTGTCAAGGTAGGAAGATAAAATATATTTTACCTAATAGTTTACCTTGATTTATAATTTTCATATCTATAGACATATAGCACGTGGGCTTCTGTTTGTACCTTGCCCCAGGCCCTGCAAACGTTAGGCGTGTGCCCGAATGAGAGATTCAGCTGAGTAAGAGGTTGGAGTAGGGATTATTAGACTTCTGAGTCAACATGGCAGGGTAAATGCTTGCTGAAAATTCTCAGTCTGCTGCAACATATAGAAATAACAAATGAAATTTTTTAACCAAAAAATCACATAAGCCTTGTATTATTTATTTATTCTCTACTTTCATATCCCTCCAATCCATTCCCTGCCTTGCTCTGGGCCCCTTACCTGGGCTTCCTTGCTGGTACCTTCCATCTGGGTTTGGCCAACAGAAGTTACCAGCAAGAGATAGGAGAAGAGGGGGAGAGAGGATGGGGTATTTCTTTCCTGCTCCCTCCCTGCCTCAGGTCTTCCTTCTGGTAGTGGCTACTTCCCTCCAAACCCAGCTTCTACCCTCCTCCATAGCTCCAGCTGTCCCTGGCCTCCAATAATAACATTCTCTCTCTTGTCCCTTCAGACTGGGAGTGGTGACAGCTTCCTAGTCCCTGGCACCTCAAATGACCTTGTTGGATTCTTTATTCCTGTGCATACTTCTGTAAATAGTTTCTTCATTAAAATCTCTTGAATTTAAGTATCTGAGTGATGCTCTATTTTCTGCTGGGACCTTTACCGATTGAAACCATTTTCAAAAACAAGACAGGAAAGTCTCTGAATAGAAAAGGATCATAAGCCCACGGTGCTAAGTGATGACTAAGACTCTGTGGCCATTGTGAGTATGGGGTGGGGGCAGGTGCCAGAAAGACTGGAGGGGTCTGAGGTTTCTACATCTGCAAAGGGGAAGGGACTGAATATGCCTCACAGATATCAGGGGTGCGGTGCGGTGAGAAGAGTTCCATTTTTTTTCCGGTTAGGATCAAGACCCCACATTACCTGTGACTAGACATGAAGATAAGATGCATATATCTCACTAGCAACTGAGTCTGAATCACACGTGGGCACAGACATTTTTATGTCCCTGTAGTAGGATTTCCAAGCCATGCTTCATTTATGACTTGTTTCAGAGCTAAGAAATTCATGGGTCTGGGATTGAGGAAATCTCAGAACCATCCTTCAGAGAGAGCCCTTATAGAGCAGATCCACAGGGGAGGTAAGCTCTCAAGAAAAGAAAAGAAAACTACAAAATATGCAAGGATATGCAGCATGATTAAATGCACTCTGACAAAAGAGACAATTCACATCTGAGGAAGTAGCTATAATAGAACACTCTGAAAAAGACTTTTAAAATCCTCAAAGCCATCATAATGGAGGGACTAATAGCTATCAAACAAGACTGTGAAATCAGAAGGGTGTAAAAGAAAAAGAGGTAGAAATGAAAAGAAACCAACAGAAGATCTTGTAATGAAAAAATATAAGTAGCAAGTTTCATACAGCTTAAGAGAGATTTAATGAACTGGAAGGCAAAACTAAGAAAATCTCCCAGAATGCAGTAGAGAGAGAGAAAAAAAGATAGGGGGAAAAACTGAAAGGAAAATTAAGGAGACAGAAGATGTAAGGGAAAGCTGTGACATTAAAGAAGTTTCAAAGGGAGAGGAAAAATGGAGGAGAAAAAAAATTAATGCTGTAAATATCAGATTAAGGGAGAAAAACAATATGAGAACTTCACATGTGTAGGAAAAAAAAAATTCACAGAAGCCCAACATCTATTGACAAATGAAAAAACTGAGCAGATTTGGAATATAAAGGATTTTTTTCCTTCCACCAAAACCCTGTAGCAATATCATACTAAATGGTGATATAAAGACTTAGAAGCATTTGCATAAAAAGCCAGAAATACAACATGGATGCCCACTACCATCCCTACCACTCAATACTGTATCAGAGGTCCTGACTCACAGAAAAGAGTTATTTGAATGTGAGACTTTAGAAATGGTGCACTTCCTGGTAATGGTCCAGACATTACCAGGACCAAACAAGGGTCCTGCTAAGTGAGCAGTCAGCTGAAGTAATGGAGATGAAGGTCGCTGGAACTGAGAGGGCGAAGGAGCTGAAAATCTAAAGTACTGGGTAGCACCCAGGATGATGTCAGGGCTTTGAGTTTGCAAAGAGGCTGTATGTGATGCAGGTGATCTGGAGCTTGATGGATGACAGTGCCATGGACACAGAAAGCAAATCAATCAGATTCGGGATGATCAAAAGGGGAGGGTCCACCATAGGGTGGGAAATGTTGGTCTCCAAACAGCATTGCGCTTCTGAAGTAGTGTTCCCTCAAAAGACCAACTGGGCAAAGCTCTTGAAGAAGAGTTGAATGTCAGCTAAGGCAAGAAGGAAGATGCAATGTTCTACCACTCAGTTAAGGATGCAGGAAAGTTCACTTACAATGAAAGAAAGATTCCAAGGATGTCCTTGGAAAGCCTGAGTGAGGGGAAGAGTGGAGGCCAAGTCAGAACAAATGAAGATCCAAGTAGAATAGGCATGAGACACCCAGAGAGAGTGGAGGGGCTTCTGTTTATAACAGAGATGGTGGGGCTGGGAGCCGGATGGGATTAAGTGGCATGGAAGACAAAGCTCTCTCCATTAGTCTGCCCCAGACTGGATATTGACAGGAGAATCCACTATACAGGTTAAGAAATGGAACAGACGGCCTCTTGGGGGTTACACTGGGAAGAAATAAAAAAATAAACTCTGACCTCCTGGTCAGATCCACTAAGTATTAACTGCAGATTTCTCATTTGACAGTGCCCTTGTACTGTACTGTAGTCCACACTTATATGTACACAACACAGGGATATTCTCATTTACTAATATTAGAAATCTAGAGAAATTAGGATATGTCATTAAAGAATGTATCTGGGACAAACACCAAAGTCTTAAGTACGATAAATATTTAGTAGAGGGCTGTAAACTTGGAATCTATAAGTATTTAATGGCTTAATCTTATACTGAAGCTACTTGAGATATTTTATTTTACAATTTCAACAAAGAAACTGTTTCATACTTTGCATGATTAACCTCAGAGAAATAGATTTTGGAGACCAACGTCTCTGTTGATCACTTAGCTTAGCTGTGCCCCAAAAGCAACTGTCTCCATTACATCTGTCTTATCATTTCCCCTGATGCAGACATGGCATGTACAAGTCTTAGGAAGCATCCCTTTCAATAAGGAACAAGTATCAAAACAAGCAAGGAGGGCTTCCCTGGTGGCGCAGTGGTTGAGAGCCCGCCTGCCGACGCAGGGGACACGGGTTCGCGTCCCGGTCCGGGAAGATCCCACGTGCCGCGGAGAGGCTGGGCCCGTGAGCCATGGCCGCTGAGCCTGCGCTTCCGGAGCCTGTGCTCTGCAACGGGAGAGGCCACAGCAGTGAGAAGCCCGCGTATCGCAAAAAAAAAAAAAATAAACAAGCAAGGATTGGCATCTGTTAGCCTATGAATCTTGACTGTTAATTATCTAAGACAAACACAGTGTATTCAAGAAAATAGTACCCATTCATCCACTTTTTTTCCAAAATAGAAACGCACTACATTTAATTTTCGGTTCTCTGCGTTTTAAATAGACAACTCAATAGAGCAATAAATGTGTTCATAATGAATAGATTTTTCTACATGGGGAACTCAATGTCAGGAGCATAGCTGAAGATTTAACCCGGTGAACATAAAATTAAACAACAGAACGCACAGGAATAATTTGAATTGGCCAGAAAATGTTTTGGTTAAAAAAAAAAAAAAGCATCACTATTATAGAGGGTAATTTTTAGGTTGTGATACAAATGCATCATTGTGCAAAAAGAAAAGATTAAATTACCAATATCTGTAATTAAATTACCAATATCTAAAATAAGATCCAGCTCTCTGTGTATCCTGCCTGTCTCCTCACTTAACTGTTCTACTTGGCCACTCTGGTGAGCCCCTCTAGCCTTTGTCTCCCCTGTCTTCTTCCTCACGCCGCTCTGCCTTTTTTCTCCTTTGATCCAAACTCCCACTACTCTCACTCTCCTCGTAAACCTTTCCAATGGGCACCACGGAACTTCCGTTTCAAATCAAGCTATCCTACATCTTCTTCAGCCAATGCTCACTGTACCCTATGCCTTAATTGAAACTTGGTTCTCTGTTGGAGACATAGCTTCCCTCCACCTGTTCTCCAAATCCCCTTCCCTCCTTAGTCTTCTGGAACCTCACCATTGATTTCTCCTTGCCTCTTGTATCTTCAACCTTCTCTCTCTATGGGCTCCTTCCCATAGAATTATAATAACTCAAATCTCAACCTCTCTCTCTCTCTCTCCCCACTCACCCACCACACCTTTTTCTATCTTTCTCCTCCTGTCCTCCACCAACCCCCTCCTCTCTCCTCTTCCTCACTCTTCCAGCTCTTGGAGCCTACCGCTCCACTGACATTGTTCTGGATACAGTCAATGACTCAACAACTACTTTCTTGTTGCTCAGTCTAGAAGACTCTCTTAATCATTTCACTGACTTCTTGACAACACTGGTCATCACTGACCCCTCCTTCTTCCTCTCTCTCCTTGGTCTCAGTGACCACATAGTCTCTGGATTCTCTTAATTCTCTGGGCACTTTTCCCAGCCAACTTTGCACACTCTTCAAATCTATGTCTCTTGTCCAGTTCTTCCTCCTCAGCTTCAGAACCACATATCCAAATGCTGACCTGGGCATCTCCTGTTGGATAGCTTGGAGATGGCTCAAATGGAATACATCCTCCCCCTTTTACAACCTGTACCTTCTGTTTTCCCTCTGTCAGTGAGCATTATCATTACTCCCAGATGCTAAACCTGGAACCTAAATTCAGTCTTGTAAAAAAAAATTTTTTAATTGAAGTATAGTTGATTTACAATGTTGTGTTGTTTTCAAGTGTACAACAGACAGATTCAGATATATATATATACTTGAATCAGATATATATATATATATATATAAAATCTTTTTTCAGATTCTTTTCCATTATAGGTTATAACAAGATATTGAATATAGTCCCCTGTGTTATACAGTAGATCCTTGCTATTTATCTATTTTATAAATAGTAGCATGTATCTGTGTATCTGTTAATTCCAAACTCCTAATTTAACCCTCTCCCCCACTTTCCCCTTTGGTAACCCCAAGTTTGCTTTCTATGTCTGTGAGTCTACTTCTGTTTTGTAAATAAGTTCATTTGTTCATCTCTTATATGTGCAATCTAAAAAAGTGATACAAATGAACTAAATTCAGTCCTGATGCCTACCCTTCCCTCCTTAACCACACCCAATCTATTTACCTAGATCTGTAAACTTCACACAAATCTCCCTTAAATCTGTCCACATCTCTCCAACACCTGGGCCATACCCCAGCCCAGGTTCCATCATCTCTTGATTTGGTTGCCATGGTGACCCCTAACCGGTCTCCCTGCCTCTAGACCTCCATTCTCTACAACCAGAGAGATCTGTCTAAAATGCAATCTGAAGTCACTCTCCTGACTTAACCCCCTCCCCCGGGATCCTCCATTCCCCTAGGGGGAGGTCCTCACACCTCACACACTCACAAAGCCCTTCACGACCTGGCTACTGTCTTCTAGTCCAGCTTCACATCTCACCATCCCTCCACTCTGTGCTCCTGTTACACGCGACTTCTTTTACTTCTGCAGTGAAGTCATGATCTCTCACGTGGGGACCTCTGCACATGCTTTTCCATATACCCAAAGCAATCAAGCTCTCTTTGCCTGGCTAACTCTTACTCATCCTTCAAGCATCACCAGAGACATTAATTCCTCCTGGAAGTCTTCCCTAAAAAGGGCCAGGTGCTACCATATCACTTTGTGCTTCTCCTATCATGACACTTCCCACTCTATGGGAACTATCTGTTTAATTGTAGGTGACTGCTAGCTCTGAGGGCAGGGCCCGTGTCTGTCCAGTGCACCATACTATCCCTGTACCAGTGCAGGCCCAGTACATGGTAAATATTCTGTATGTACTAAACCAGTGGTTCTCAAACTTTTTGCCTTCAGGATTCCTTTAAAAACTGAGAACTCCAAAGGCTTCTGTTTACATGCGTTAAATCTATCAATTGTTACCATACTAGAAATTAAAACTGAGAAAAATTTAAAAGATTAATTCATTTAAAAATAAGTTAATTACGTTTTAACATAAATTTTAAAAATGAAAACTAAGTAAACTTTCCAAAACAAACTAAAAAATTGTGGTAAGAGAATTATTTTACACTTTTGCACGTCTTTAAAATTCTTAATACATTACAGCTGGATTCTCCTATCTGCTTCTGAAATCCCTCTGTGGCATTCTGATTGTGGTATATAAAGAAAAATACAGCCTCACACAGATATGTAGTTGAAAAGGGAGGAGTATTTTAATAGTCTTTTCACATAACTGTAGATATTCCTTTTGATATTATACCATAACTCAGTAATTGGTAATTTCTTACAGGCTAGCTGCAATGTATAATTTGAAATCATATCAATTAACTTTTCATACTTTGCTACATTAAAATCCTTTGGTGTACTTTGTATTTTCAATGGATCTTTTACCCAACCATGATTTTGTAACATCATGCATTGGTTATCTTCTAAATGTTAACACATTTCATTATACAATATTTTAAAAACTACATTTGTTAATATCACCACTGAATTTATCAGAAAAGTCTTTAAGTATTGAGAAACTGTCAAGCTCACAGTGGCAGATATAAGTCTCCCAAATTTTAATTTTCACTTGAAAGCTTGAATTTTAGCGTTGGCAACAAATACTGTCACAGTTGTTTTCCTTGAAATGACAGGCTCACTTCGTTCATTTTGAAGAAAATGTCGACCAAGTACTCAAGTCTAAATAACTGTAGTTTGTCTGTCAGTCATTCTTTCAAATAAAAATAGTGTTCCATTAAAACAGTGGCCAGTCTACATCTCAACTTAAACAACTGGGCAAGAGCTTTTCCTGGAGACAATCATCATGCCTCCACGTGTGACAGAAATGCAGTATGGGTACTTCCCAGAATGTTAAAAAGATGTGCACTTGAGAATTAAGATTTAATAAAAACAAGTTTTTATTGCTTCATCAAGGATATTCAAGTGAAACTGACTTTTTTTTTTAGCTGTGAGGGCAAAGTGGCAAAGAATACAATGACTATCAGTACAATTTAGTGTTACTGCCTTGATTTATGCTAAAAACAGGTGAAACGATTCATGCAGTGCTACCTACCACAGATTTTGCATCATCAATGCAAATGTCAAGAGAGTGAGACAAGGCACACAGTGCCTTAGCATTATGAAAATAGTTTGGACCTCACAGACCCCTTGGGGCCGGGGATCATACTACAGAGCTGCTGGGCCAGATGAATGAATACAAGGAAGGAGACCGCAAGCCAGCTTGGGTGCTGGGGACACTACTGCCCAGCACTGGCCCTCCCAACTGGAAGTCCAGCCTGAGCACCTCCTGCATGGCTGACCCCTCTGCTCTTTACTCTTGGGCTTCTGGTTGCTTCCTCCCATCCAACGCTTAGGTGTTGACACCTGCGCCTCAAGAAAGTCCTGGTTGGAACCTGATTTCCTGGTTTCATTTTTGTTATTTCTGGGACACGGCTTTGGGTATCAGCCCTCAGGCCTTAGGCCCCATGATGAGGAGTATTTTTCTGGACCATTCTGGGGGGTACTGGCCGGGTTTGCCTCTTGCTAGCTCTGTGTATTGCACTGTGTGTGTTGGAGAAGGCAGTGGGGGAGGGGAAGTACAGGGTTAGGGATTTGGTACAAATTGATATTTTTTAGGGATGTACCTAACTTTGAAAGTAAAACAAGACTGTTTTGCTGTTTTACTTCTTGTAAGACAAGGTGAACTATTCTTATACTTTTGCAGATAGGGGTCAAATAAAAACTTCATCTGGTCAGTGAATATAAGTTGAAAGAAATGACCAACATATTACAGTTTTAAAGATGTGTGCTCATCCATTTCTCTCCCATCAGTACCTTCTGAATACACATCAGGAGTTCATCCAAGTATGAGACCTTAGTAAATGCATCTTTTAAATGTGAAAGTTGGAGTTGGGCCTGCACAAAACAAGGTATCATTTCCTGAAAATAGCTTTCAGCAAATAGCAAATTAATTTAGTAGCAAATTAGTATAATTTTCAAGGTGGTCCTTCCTATTAAGTAACTCATTTTTATCGTTACACAAGGAGTGCTTTCTTCTCCTTGCATACTTCTTATATTACTTTTCTGAGTAATTCTTTTTTTTTTTCTAAATTTTTATTGGAGTATATTTGATTTACAATGTTGTGTTAGTTTCCGGTGTACAGCAAAGTGAATCGGTTTTATATATATATATATATATATATATATATATATATATATATATCTCCATTCTTTTTCAGATTCTTTCCCATTATAGGTTATTACAGAATATTGAGTAGAGTTCCCTGTGTTATACAGTATGTCCTTGTTAGTTATCTATTTTATATATAGTAGTGTGTAGATGTTAAGCCCAATCTCCTAATTTATCACTTCCCCTTACGTTTCCCCTTTGGTAACCGTAAGTTTGATTTTGAGATCTGTGAGTCTGTTTCTGTTTTGTAAATAAGTTCATTTGTATTGTTTTCTTTATGAGATCCCACATATACGTGATATCATATGATGTTTGTCTTTCACTGTCTGATTTACTTCACTTAGTATGATAATCTCTAGGTCCATCCATGTTGCTGCAAATGGCATTATTTTGTTCTCTTTTATGGCTGAGTAATGAATATTCCATTGTATATATGTACACATCTTCTTTATCCATTTCTCTGTCAGTGGATGCTCCCCTATCTCGGCTATTGTAAGTAGTGCTGCAACGAACATTGGGATGCATGTATCCTTTCTTTTTTTTTTTTTAAGAAATTTATTTATTTTTTAAATTTATTTTTGGCTGCATTGGGTTTTTGTTGCTGCACGGGGGCTTCCTCTAGTTGCAGCGAGCGGGGGCAACTCTTTGTTGCGGTGCGCAGGCTTCTCATTGTAGTGGCTTCTCTTTGTTGCAGATCACAGGCTCTAGGTGCGTGGGCTTCAGTAGTTGTGGCACGCAGGCTCAGTAGTTGTGGCTCACGGGCTCTAGAGCACAGTCTCAGCAGTTGTGGAGCACAGGCTTAGTTGCTCCGCAGCATGTGGGATCTTCCCAGACCAGGGCTCGAACCCGTGTCCCCTGCATTGGCAGGCAGATTCTTAACCACTGTGCCGCCAGGGAAGCCCCATATATCTTTTCGAATTATGGTTTTCTCTGGATATATGCCAAGGAGTGGTATTGCTGGATCATATGGTAGTTCTATATTTAGTTTTTTAAGGAACCTTCCATATTGTTCTCCACAGTGGTTATACTTTTCTGAGTAATTCTTGAACTAAAGTTTCCATATCAGCATAACTACCTCCTTGTGTTTTGTTCTGTTTTGTTTTGTTTTGTTTTTGTGGTACGCGGGCCTCTCACTGCTGTGGCCTCTCCCATTGCGGAGCACAGGCTCCGGACACGCAGGCTCAGCGGCCATGGCTCACGGACCCAGCCGCTCCGTGGCACGTGGGATCTTCCCGGACCGGGTCACGAACCCGTGTCCCCTGCATCGGCAGGAGGACTCTCAACCACTGCGCCAGCAGGGAAGCCCCCTCCTTGTGTTTTGAACAGTCAAGCTCCCATCATAGTAATGTGTCTGTATGGAACAACCCTTTAATATTTTCCAAGAGTTGGTGATAGAATGAAATGCTTTTCCTGCCATTCCTCAGCTCTCTTGCAAGAAGAGGCCAGAGGTTTAACTTCTGGGGGGAATTGGGGAAGACTTCTCATGCTGCCCTGGCAGTGAGGGGCACTGTGGTGAGAAAGCAGCGCTGTATGGGGTGATGGATGCTCAAAGGCATAGAGTCTGTGCTCTGAGGAGAAGCAGGCTGAAGGTGGGTGGGCACTGGGGAGATGGAGGCCATCCAGGAGGCCTAGTTCCAGTGGTGCATCTCTGGGACAAGGGATCTTGAGGGTGACCACCTTCCTCTTCCTTCACAAACAGGAATATGCTGAAGTCCAACACGAGGCTGGCCTAGGTATCCTCCGCCATTGAGAAGCTAGGATCTTGAGTTCTGAAGGGAGAAGGCCTGAGTTTGAATGCTGGCTCCGTCACTTACAAGCTGACTGACCTCGGGCAAGGGACTTCTCTAATTTTCAGAGCGCTTAACTGTGAAACAGCTAGAGAACGTGTACCCATCTTGTTATAAGGCTGTAAAGAATCATCTACGTAAGGTGCCCGGCCCAGCAGCTGGCATGTGGCAAATGCTTAACAAATGACAGCTGCTATTATTAACACTCTTCTTCAGAAAGTGTAAGCTGTACATTTCCCAAAAGGAGAAAAAATGAATCTAGGACTTTTATATTGTTCCCCTACCAATCCCAGGAAGAGGTTCCTAAGAAAAAGTTGAAGATTCTATCAGATTTCCCGGCCACCAAGTAAAGAATATGTCACTCCCCAAGAGGAGTGTTTATACCCTAACTGGGAGGGACATCTTTATTTTTTATTATTTATTTATTTTATTGAAGTATAGTTGATTTACAATGTTGTGTTAATTTCTGTTGTACAGCAAAGTGATTCAGTTATACACATATACACATTCTTTTTCATATTCTTTTCCATTACGGTTTATCTCAGGATATTGAATACAGTTCTCTGTGTTATACAGTAGGTCCTTGTTGTTTATCCATTCTATACGTAATAGTTTGCATCGGGCTTTCCTGGTGGCTCAGTGGTTAAGAATCTGCCTGCCAATGCAGGGGACACGGGTTTGAGCCCTGGTCTGGGAAGATCCCACATGCCGCGGAGCAACTAAGCTCGCATGCCACAACTACTGAGCCTGTGCTCTAGAGCCCCCGAGCCACGACAACTGAGCCCGCACGCCACAACTACTGAAGCCCGCGCACCTAGAGCCCATGCTCCACAACAAGAGAAGCCACCGCAATGAGAAGCCCAGGCGCCGCAACAAAGAGAAGCTCCCACTCATCGCAACTAGAGAGAGCCCGCGAGCAGCAACAAAGACCCAATACAGCCAAAAAAAAACAATTTGCATCTGCTAATCCCAAAGGGGGGGACCTCTCTAGACATAAACATTTGGATTAATAACAAAGAATTATAAAAAGATGCACTCTTATCAGATGAAGGACACCAGTGTGTGGTCTCAACCACAATTCTAGGCCTTGAGTCCCTTGATCTCCTCAATTCTGATGACCTTCACCTCTACTCTGCTTCAAAAACTGAACTTAATGGCAAGACCAGGGGCCTTGCCAACTATCCAGAACTTCTCTGCATATGAACTGTTGAGTGTCAAGATCCCATTCACTGTGGATAGCTCGCCATTCTTACGACTCTACTGTTCATTTATTCCCAACTTCCTTTCAACATCTTCTGAGACTCCTAGGACCCTGACGGCTTAACGTTCTCTCAGTCTGTGAATGGCCATCCAGGTTTACTTGTCCTCTCCCTAGCCTAGAGCCCACAGGCCAGCCTGTAGTTATACTGACCAGTATCCTCAATTCTCTGCCTCCTCATTCCTCCTAACACACCCAGCCCACATGACCCAAACTCAAGATCGGTCCAGTTATAATTCTCCGGCCAGGCTTTGTTTTTGGTTTTGGTTTTTTTTGCGGTACGCGGGCCTCTCACTGTTGTGGCCTCTCCCATTGTGGAGCACAGGCTCCGGACGTGCAGGCTCAGTGGCCATGGCTCACGGGCCCAGCCGCTCCGCGGCATGTGGGATCTTCCCAGACCGGGGCACGAACCCGTGTCCCCTGCATCGGCAGGCGGACTCTCAACCACTGAGCCACCAGGGAAGCCCTTCGGCCAGGCTTTGGATCCCACCAACCACCTCCTAAGGCACTTGGCTCCTTCAATCGTGTTCCTACACCTTCACTTCTATCAATACTTACTATTTCTTCCCAACACATACATGTTGTTAAATATCTCCCTAGATTCCCAGTTCCTTCTCTAGCAGCTGATTCTTCAAAAGTCGTTTCCACCACTTCTCTCTACTTGCTCGCCATCAATTCACTCCTCGACCAAAGTAACCTGGCTTCTGCCGCCATTACCTTATCCAAACTGCATTTGTTAAGATTATCGATGTTGTTCATCTTGCCCGGTCCAAGGAATCCTTTCTAATTCTTACCTTTTATGACTCTGCCCTGTGGCATCTGAAATGGTTGATCCTTCCTTCCTGCTCTAAATTCTCAGCTTGCCTTTTAAAACACCAGTGTTGCCTGGGGCTGCCCTCTCCTTGCCCTCTCCTCTTCTCACTCTATAGACCCTTCGGGTGTAACCCACTCAAACCCAGGACGGCAACTACTCCCAAGACTAATAAACAGGTACCATCTAGCTTAGATGTTTTTGATGAATGGAGACCCCATATGCAGTTTAAAAATGTAGACTCTGAATTCAGACAAACTCGCATCCAAGTCCTGTCTCTGCACTTAGCGGCTCTCTGGCCATCAGAAAGTTATCTTACTTAAACCTCAGTCTCCTCAGCTACAGAATGGGAGTAATCATATCACTGGTATCTATGCTAGAGTTCTTTTGAGCATTAGCACATGTAAATTATTTCTTTTGAAATAATACATGTAAAAGCACATACTTAATAACGTTCAACAATGTTAGCTACCGTTGTTGTTATTAAAGGATTTTTTTAATCTAAAAGCCTCCAAAGCAACTCAAACTTCATGTAATAAAAAAAATTAACTTGGGACTTCCCTGGCGGTCCAGTGGTTAAGACTCAGCAACCCCTCTGCAGGGGGCATGGGTTCGATCCCTGGTCGGGGAACAAAGATCCCATATGACACAAGGTGCAGCAAAAAAAACAAACAAAAAAACCCCCCATGAACTTAATGCCCTCATGCTCCTCCTTCATTGTAGTAATAATCATAATAGCTTCTGTCTTTCAAGTTTTAATTTTTATCACTAATCTGCAAGTTAAATATTAGCGACCCCATTTCACATATAAGGAAACTGAGGCTTAGAGAAGTTAATTACTCTGCTGGAGGTGGCAGGAAAGTGATGGTTAGGATTCAGACCCTGGTCCTTCTGACTCCAAAGTCAATGCTTCCTGGCCCTGGTATCCGACTTTAGTGTTCGAGTCCCACACCAAAACCCAGGGCATTTATTCTGGACTTCTTCCGTCTTAGCCACATCTAGCAATGTGCTGGGGAACTGGCTCTCATGCAAAAAAGAAAAATTTCCTGATTTGCAGCATTTGCTGATTTCAAGCTACCAAGGTGACATCAGGGCAGAGCTGGCTTGAGGGCCTGCACCAGCAGCTCCAGCAGACTACCGGATCCGTAAGGCCCCAAATCCTGTTAATTCAGATCTAGATAACTTGACTGACAGCAATTTTCCAAAAACAACTTAGTCAAAATCAGGTTGCTGAAAACAACAAAGTATACCGTTTGGTGACAGGCTGCAGACTTTTTCTCTTTTTATTTGCTAATCTCTCCAGCCTCCACACCCCTCAGCCTTCCCCCTCCACACTCCAGCCTGACCGGACAGCTCTCCACTCCTGCCAGGCACCATGGTCTCTGCACCTGCAGTGCCCTTGGCCTGGAACGTCTATCCCTCCGGCCTGCCATCTTTCCCTGGCTGCCTCCTGTTCTCACCTTTCAGTTTAGGCATCAGCCACAGGGGATTACCGGGAACAGAGTAAATGTCAAACAATGGGAGTTAAGTTGGAATAGTGCAAATGTGAGACAATTGGAAGACTGCTTAAACAAATTATACTAGTTTTCAAAACACACATGGCATGACCCTATTTCAGTAGGGAAAAATGTACATAGACACAGAGAAGGATCTGAGAAGCTAGTCTCTAGGGGTTTTAGCAGTGATTTTCTAAATAATGGGTGGGATTCTGTGCATTTTTTTTTTTTTGTCTATAGTTTCCGTAATAAGCATGCATTGTTTTTGTAATAAGAAAACCTATTTCTATACAGCCCTTTTATTGTTAATGTCTTTGTATTCCAATTTTTCACAATGATAGACCATTTTGGACAAGGATGAGTGGCTGACTATTCATTCGATAGAAAAAGAACCTGGAAAATAATGGAAAACAGGTAATTGTGTGTGCATGTGGTTTAAAATGACACATTTATTATGTTACAGTTCTGGAGGTCAGAAGTCCGAAATGAGTCTCACTGGGATATAATCAAGGTGTCAGCAGGGCTGCGTTCCTTTCTGTGGCTCTACAGGAGAATCCATTCACTTGCCTGTTTCAGGTTCTAGAAGCTGCCTGCATTCCTTGGCCCATGGCCCCCTTCCTCTAACTTCCGAGCCAGCAATGTTGGCCTGAGTCCTTCTCACACTGCAGTCTCCCTAATTCTGACTCTCCTGCCTCCATCTTCCCCATTTAAGAACCCTTGGGATTACACTGGGTTCACCTGGATCCGCCAGACTAATCCTGTTAGCTGATTAGCAGCCCTATTTCCCAGCTGCAACTGTAATCCCCCCGGCCAGCCATGTGCCCTTTGCCCCAGTAACACAAACTCCATGTCCCTGAACATGTCATGTGGCTTCAGTTCTCCATGCCTCTGCATGTGCTATGTGCTCTGAAATGCCTTTAAAACACATATCTGCACACACAGCGTGACACAATGTGATTAACATGATCACATCATAGACTATCAGTAATAATCCTATCTGCCCTGTGGACATGATTGTGCCTTCCTCACCTTGGCATTCTGAGTGTCTCTGGAACTCAGGTACCCAAAGCGTGCTCTGTATACCAGCAGTATCAGTATTACTTGGGACTGTGGCTACTAGATATGCACATTTTCAGGCCCTGCCACAATATCTACTGAATGGGCAACTCTGAGGATCGGGTCCAGGAGGCGTGTTTAAAAAGTCCTCCAGGTGATTCTCATGCACCAAAAGTTTCAGAAGCACTGACCCAGGTCCTCCTTAATGCTTGTTGAATGAACTTATAAATGGTTAAAAACCTGTGATGCTCCTTTACATTTTTAAAAACATACCTCCAGTCCAAGCTTTTGTTCTTATATGTGTCAACCTGGACCGATGTATATGTATATACATAAATAAAATAAATAACCAATCTTTTCAAGATGTCCAGTGAAATTTGACTCATTGGATCACTATAGGACATTAAACTTTCTTCTCTATAAACAGGCAGTTAACACAGGGCTTCATTTACTATTTGTTAGTTGTTCAGCAGCTACATTTGCATTACAGTTCTGAATTTTGGTTGCAGGAACAGAACCCCAGGAAGGTAAACTCACAGTGTCTTGCCTAGGACCACACAGTAATTTAATGGGAGGCCAGGTTCAGACTGAGCAGCCTTGGAATTTCCCCCTATGGCTGAGTGTACTGAGTCACAATGCTGTTCTACCTTCAGGTATATCACGGTAATTAACTTGGTATAGAGACCTCAGGTTACAGTAAATACTTTGTTTTGTGGTCAGGTAATTAAATGTGTAAAGGTCCCTACCCTCTATTTGATCATTACCTAAAGGACATTCCTATGGGGCCAGAAGTGATTTGTTGTTGTTGTAATATAGGCAGCCTTTTTACATCTCCCTCTGTAGCTGCTGAAATCTTGGCTGGCACCCAAATGCCCCACTTGGGTTTTGTTCAGGAAAGATTTCTTCCAGCTGCTTTATTTGTTGCACAATTACATGTATGAGCTTCCAGAATGTACAAGATCACAAGTCAAATGAAAGGCTTCGGTTCCCAGTTCGCATAAAAGAGATAAAATTTGAAACCAAGGAAACAACAAAACATGGCTGAATGAAGGGCTAAGTAGAAACGAGACTGAATAGTATTCTTACTAAAAGGTTAGCACGTGCCAAAACTCGAAAGGAAAATGAGACACCATGGGGTAATCATAGTATCCTTGTGCTATATTTATGGCCACACTTGCAAAGGGACTCAGACTTCCTCTTTAACATTTACAATTTGGGGCACAGCAAGCTGATAGAAACAAAAATATATACCTGTATTTAAGCAACTATACTCCAATAAAGATGTTAAAAAAATAAATATATATATACGTGTACTTAAAAATAAAAACTTGCACACCCACATTCATAGCAGTATTATTCACAATAACCAAAAGGTGGAAACAACCCAAGTGTCCATCAACAGATGAACAGATAATGTGTTATATACATACAGTGGAACAGTATTCAGCCTTTTAAAGAAAGGAAATTCCTTTTAAATGTGGATGGTCCTTGAGGACATGATGCTAAGCGAAATAAGCCAGTCAAAAATGAGAAATACTGTGTGATATTACTGACATGAAGTACCTCGAGCAGTCTAACTCACAGAACAGAAAGGAGAGCGGTGGCTGCCAGGGACTGGAGGGAGGGGAAATGGGAGTTTGTTTTGCAAAATGAGAAATTTGTAGAAACTAGTTGTACAACAATATGAATATAGCTAATGTTATGGTACTATACACTTAAAAATGGTAAAAAGAAAATAAATAAATACAACCACATATACAGGACTTCTGTTTTAAGGATTGGAAGAGTATATTTAAAAATGAAGTGAGGTATCCTGGAAATTGGCCATCATTTATGTCAAGAGCCTGAGGATCAGGGTAAACAGGCAGGTCTAAATGGAAAATGTAAAGTAAGGGGAGCGGGAGTCCACGGTTACTTGTGGCAGATGGAAGAGTAACTGAAGAATCTGCAGATAAAGATAGGACGTGAGAGGAAGGTGACCTCTGGCACAAACATGGAGAGTTGGACCAAAGGAGGAAAAAAAATCATCAAACGCCAAAAAAAAAAGTCTGGAAAATTTAAGAAGCAAAAATTGGAGGTTTCATGAATTGCAAAATTGGGTTGGCCAAAAAGACCATTTGAGCTTTTAACAGAAGAAACCAAACGGACTTTTTGGCCAACCCAATATACACTGGAAAGTATTTAGAAGTCGATGGAGTCCCAAACATCATTTGAGCTTCAAACACATCACACACGTATCCACTGTGATTAAGCCTCGCAGGCTTGCTATTGGATTGGCCAAAAAGTGCGTTCGGGTTTTCCCCACATCTCACAAAAACCCGAATGCACTTTTTGGCCAGCCCAAATATATCACAAATGGGACAACTGGCGTATGTAAAGATCAAACACAGTGAGACCTTCAGAAGATCATGCGTAAGCAGTGAAGACGCTCTTATCTGAAGCCGTCTGGACCAAAAGCCAATCAGCCAATTAAAAAAAATCTGTTGAAAAGGGGAAACATGCAAAAAATGGACACAGCCAGTTGTGGATGCTGGGGACCATCACATCCCCCAACTGGAAGTGTCACCTGCTGAGAGTAGACAGGTGAGAACCTCTTGAGCTTCACTTCCAGCCAAAGGAAGTTGCCTTGCTCAAGGTGATGCCCACCTCCACTGGGGGGTAGCCCACACCCCATGTCTGGTCAGTGCAGGAGGACAGTATGAACTGCCTCACTCTGCCACATCTCTGAAGAGCGGTCGGCACTAGCATCCCCACGCCATTGGCTGAGGCCTGAGCTTCAATTCTCCTTCTATTAGTCCTGCCTCTCTCACTCCCATCCAGGCCTGGTTCCAAGAGCGCTCACTCCCCAGCAAGCTTCCTGCATGCAGATCTCCATCTCAGAGCCTGTTTCCCCGGAGCCCAATCTAAGACACACACATAACTTAAACGGTTAATTTTAAATTTTAAATATAAACATGCTTTCAGGGCTTTCCTGGTGACACAGTAGTTGAGAGTCCGCCTGCCGATGCAGGGGACACCGGTTCGTGCCCCGGTCCGGGAGGATCCCACGTGCCGCAGAGTGGCTGGGCCCGTGAGCCATGGCCGCTGGGCCTGCGCATCTGGAGCCTGTGCTCCACGGCGGGAGAGGCCACAGCAGTGAGAGGCCCGCGTACTGCAAAAAACACACACACACACAAAACATGCATTCATTCTCTGATATTTTGATCTATGCCAAAGCCTTCATCTTCGAGAACCGGTCCATGGATCAGCATGCTTTGTTCTCTTTCTTGCATAAACTACACCTAAAATTTTAGAATTACCTATTATTTCCGATTTTGGAACTTAAAGACCACTAGAAAACAACCTAGATGTGGAATTCCTCTAGCTTTTTACATTCCACCAATCCTTAACAGGTATCTCATCTACAGTTAATGTGACAGATTAAAACAACTTTTTAATTTAATAAACTACATATAAAATTTACCATCTTCATTCAGTCGTATTAAGTGGTACATTCATATTGTTTCACAGCCATCACTACCATCCATCTCCAGAACTCATTTCATCTTGCAAAACTGAAACTCTGTCCCCATTAAATAATAACTCTCCATTCCCCCTTTCTCCTCAGTCCCTGGCAACCACTATTCTACTTTCTGTCTCCATGAAAATAACGATTCGAGGTACCTTGGAAGTTTTTCTTTAATTTATTGAGTTACCTTTATTAAGTCTTTCCAAAATTTATTCTGTAAAAAAAAAGCAGCTGTGGGTCTTCCCTGGCAGTCCAGTGGTTAGGCCTCTGCGCTTACACTGCAGGGGGCACGGGTTCAATCCCTGGTCAAGGAACTAAGATCCCACGTGCCACACAGCCAAAAAACTAAATATATATATACAAATGTACATGCTTACAAGTTTAAAAAAAAGCACTGTCTTTTTGGATTGCACTTACATCCTGTTTGCTTAATGTTTAATTAAATCACCTAATTACAATTATAAGTTCAACTGGCATAAATAGGTTTGAGAACAAACAACACAGAACAGGTCTGGGGACAAATACAACTCAGACAGTTGGAGACGTACATGAGGGCGCTAGAGAGAAGGCTCTGATTACAAGTGTTCAACATGCTGTGGGCATCCACTAGAGGGCTCTGCACAGGGACTGGAAGCTTCCTTTAAGCTGCTGAACTGGTTAAGAGAGCTGCTTCTACTGTATAAAAATAGATATTGGGCTTCCCTGGTGGCGCAGTGGTTGAGAGTCTGCCTGCCAGTGCAGGGGACACGGGTTCGTGCCCCGGCCCGGGAAGATCCCACATGCCGCGGAGCGGCTGGGTCCGTGAGCCATGGCCACTGAGCCTGCACGTCCGGAGCCTGTGCTCCGCAACGGGAGAGGCCACAGCAGTGAGGGGCCTGCGTACCGCAAAAAAAAAAAAAAAAAAAAAAAAAAAAAGACACTGATAGCATTTATTGAGCACCTATTATGTTCCAGACACTGTGCTAAAGCATGTAACTGGCATTGTGTCACTTAATGTCCATAATCCGTGAGGCAAATATTATCATCTTCATTTTATAATACCTACAGGAAACTGAGGCACAGAGAAGTACTCAAGCAATTTATCCAGAGTTGCACCACTAAGAAGTGGCACAGCTGAGATTTTCAAGTTGGTGTGAATCCAAAACCTGTCCCCACTCTACCTGCCACACTGGCTCTTCAAATGAATATTAAATAAAAGGTGTAACAAGAATAAAACCACAGAAGCGAGCCTTTGTTTTCTATTGGCATCACACAAAATGACAAAATATGTCACAGGTAGTTTTTTTAAGACTGTAATTTAACAAACGGGATGCACTTAAATTCTCGTAAGACAGGACTGTAGGTAACACAATCTGCAATTGTTATTTGTTTATATAGGAATGATTTCAGTTAATCAAAGACAGAAGAGTTTAGGCAGTATTTGTAAGGAAAGAGCTGAAGTCAGACATTTTAATTATGCTATCAGATTAGCACACAAAAGAGAATAAGCTGGAAAGTTTATAGAATATAATAAAAGCTAAGTATGTTATGTCTCAAGATAACTCTTTGGATCAAGAAAAAGAGAGAGAGAGAGCACATCTAAAATAATTCATAGAATCAGATAATAAGTGACTAATCAAAGAGCTCTCATTACAACCATCTATATCAACACCCACATGGAAAAACCAAGCTATAGTTTTTTTTGGCCACACTGCACGGCATGCAGAATCTTAGTTCCCCGACCAGGGATTGAACCCATGCTCCCTGCAGTGGAAGCGCGGAGCCCTAACCACTGGACAGCAGGGCATTCCTTTTTTTTTTTTTTTCCCAACCTACAGTTTTATTAGAAGCATTTTCCCAAGAAAATAAAGCATGAATTTGTGGTTGTCTTTTAAAAAGAAAAATGAATGACAATTCAAAATAGATACAGACAACACTGAAAGCTAACCAAACAAAAAAAAAAGGGAGGTATTTAAGATTGCCAAATCATGAGTACAAGCAAGCTCCATTTAGCAGCCTCTGGGAGACCTGGCAGAGAGATGAGCCCTCGTCATCCAGGACAATGTGGCAGCTCCCTTCTACGTCTACAAGCAAGAGGTCACTCATTACTCCCCAGTCCATCCAGGATGTTGAGATATAATGACAGCTATAGAGATTCCCAACAGAACAGCACAGCCAAGAAAGGCTGCCTGTACCACTGGGCTCTTTTCTACACCAACAATCCATGAACCATCAACAGAAACGCCTCTAAGACCTAGGCTCTCTCCCAGATACCCTGACAACTCCTCTCTCATGGGGCCATCTGACCTTGATGCCCATTTCTAGACAGAACACCTCCCCTGGTTGTCCCACAGACATCCCAAGTTGACATCATCATAAACCCCACACCTGCTCCTCCTCCTGTGTCCCCTGTCACACTGAATGGAGCCACCATTCACTCAGATTCCCAGGACAGGCCCTTGGGCCCATCCTCAACTCCTCCACCTTCCATATCCTGTTGCCATGGTGATTTACATGTAAAACATCACTTGAATGCATGTGCTCTTCCACTACTCCCTTAGTTTAGGACCTAGACTCTTGCAAGAAGTCTTCTTAGTGGTGATCAGTTTGGTCAGGGGGTCAGATAGACAATCTCCTCATTTACTGAGCTCCAACTTCATATCTAAATACCATGTTTGATTCCTTTGAATCAACCAGGGTAGAATTCCTGGAAAAAATGGGAAAAGAGAAAGGAGATTTTCCCTTAGTACTTTAGGTGTGAGAAATTTTTGCATCCCACTTAGAGATGAAAGAACATCAGGTTAACACCAAAAATTCATTTATAGCCCAAATATAATAGGCCAGTTTATTTTCAATAGCCTTTTACTCAATCAACAAACTGTCTCCTTCTAGCAATCTCTCTTAAATCACAGTGATTCATTCTGGGTAAACACAGAGATACCGCCTAAGGAATTTCTCCCAGGTGAAATCTGTAAGGGTGCTACTTGGGCCTCCCAACACAGGTACCTCCTAGAGTCTTCCCAACACCATCTATGCTGATGAACAAAACATAGACCTGACTTTGAAACACAAACTCTGCCACTTACTAACTGCAGGGCTTCAATCAAGTTACACAATCTTACAGAGAAAAAGAAGACAACGGTACTTAGTTGTATATAAGGCTTGTTAAGTTTAACAAAAAACAGAAGATCAGCTAAGGGCCAGGCATTGCCTTGAGCACCTGAGATTCAAAGATGAAAGTCACAGCTCTGCCCCTTGCACTTCCAGTCTAGTGGGACAGACAGATACAGACCAACAAGTGTGACAACATATGTGAGTGCTGCAATCAAGATGTGAGCAAGTTCCATGAAGAGGGAAGGCTGGGGATGATGGAGGAGAACTGAAAGAGAACTTATTTGAAATGGGATAATTATGTAAACACCTGATACCTGGCTCACTTAAAAAATGCTTTTTGGTTGTTTTCTTAAAATTAATTAATTAATTTTTAAATTATTATTATTATTTTTTAATATCAGGTTTTTTTAAACATCTTTATTGGAGTATAAGTGCTTTACAATGGTGTGTTAGTTTCTGCTGTATAACAAAGTGAATCAGCTATACATATACCCCCATATCTCCTCCCTCTTGCATCTCCCACCTAGAGGGGTGGGATAGGGAGGGTGGGAGGGAGACACAAGAGGGAGATTTTTTTTTTTAAACCCACATTTAAGCTTACAACTGTTACTGATGTAACCTTTTTCTTGTCTTCCTGAAAGTTCATATATAAAGTCACCAACAAAACACCTGATGGTCGGGCTTCCCTGGTGGAGCACTGGTTGGGAGTCCGCCTGCCGATGCAGGGGACACGGGTTCGTGCCCCAGACTGGGAGGATCCCACATGCCACGGAGCGGCTGGGCCCATGAGCCATGGCCACTGAGCCTGCGCGTCCGGAGCCTGTGCTCCACGGTGGGAGAGGCCGCGACAGTGAGAGGCCCGCGTACCACACACACACAAAAAAAACCACACACACACAAAACACCTGATGGTCACTCTATTGTGAAGACACTCAAAGAGCCCTGACAAGAGGGCCTCATGCAAACAAAAGACAATAAATTACCAGGTGTCTGAAGGAGGCACCTGGGAAGTGAATCCTCCAGCCCCAGTCAAACCTTCAGATGACTGCGGTCCAGGCCAACATCTTGAGTGTAACCTCATGAGAGGACAGGAGTCAGAACCACCTGCTAAGCCATTCCCAGATTCCTGACCCACAGGTATTATGTGAGGCACTAAATATTAATATTTATTGCTTTAATCTGCTAAGTATCAGGGTAATTTGTTATTCAAAAATTCATAACTAAGACACAGGTCAATAGGGTATTAGTGATAAGGTTTTTGTATTCAGGACAGCATAATTTTCTTAGTTAAAAACCAATTCCATTTCTTTTCTCTGGAGCACAGAAATATGATACACACGACGGTAGGTTGTGAGGCAATGAGGAGTTAATGCTGGTTCTACTTCTTTCCTTGCCTCATATCACCACCCTCCAAAGGAAACTACAGTTTAAAATACCAGAATTATATAACTAAAAGAGAGTGATGCGTTGTGACTTCTTAAAGACAATTTAAAACAAGGTATATGGCAAGGCAAGTAATAATGAAAGCAAATGACTTATCACTAGATTGTAAGAATTAAGCAAATAAAGCACCGTAGTTCTAGCCACAAGTATTAGTAACAAACTATGAGTTTTGACTTTATCAGAACTGATGATTTGGGCCCTCAATCTATTTCATTTCTTTAAAAATATAATTTATTATGGGTAGTATAAATTAGTATTTAAAGTTTCGAGGTGTTATATCTGTAGCCAAAAGAAAGGGCATTTTATTCTCACTTATTATTGATCTCAAAATTAAGATTCATTTATTCACACACATTTACTGTACACCTAATTTCTTCCAGAAATTCCCCTAGGGTTTGGGAATGAACTGATGGAAACTATAATCTGTGACCTCCAGGAACTCACAGAGGGTAGACCACTGCTTCTCATATGAGCCTGACCTATTTTTAAATATGGATGCAAAGGCCGATTTCTAGAAACTCAAATATTGACGGTGGGGGAGTGGGATCTGGAGATCTCCATGGTTTTACACTCATAAAGCTTCTGATGCTTGGTCCGATGGTTCCCCACCACCAGGGTGGACGATAATACAGTACAGCCCATTTACTCGATCATCAAATATTTACTGAGCACCTGATCTGTACCGTGGGTGCTGGCTGCTGGGGGGTGGGGGGTGGGGGGTGGGTGAGGCTGTATACCAGAAAATACACAACATGAAGTTAGAAGGATAAGAGAGTCAGTCAAATGAAGGAACAGATGATGTTCCATCATTAGCAGAGCACCTCCAAATGTGGAATCACACCGTACGGTAGGCTTGGTGACTAAGTTAAATGATAAAGTATATTCACGGATTCTGAGATTTTTTTTTATTCGAAAGAGACCTAATTGAGCCAACATCACGCAGCAAAGAAGGGAACTGAATCTAGGTCCTGTGACTCTGGTTCTTACGTACTTTTTTCTTGATTGGTTCCTCTCAGGAGTAAAGCACATCTTCAAGGACCAGAACAAGAACAAAGAATATTTCTCAATTCTAAAAAGCTTGTGTTGTTACTACAGGCATACTATATCTTAGGAGCTATCAATCTGGGGCATTTTTGAAAAGATGCAATCAGTGAAGAAAAAATCAAGGTGGATGTGAAAAATGTCTTTGAAGCTATTTCAGTGGCTACTGCCGGAAAATGTTTGAATTTCAACTCTAGTAGGCATAAAATAAGCTTACAGAAAACACTGGTTTTGGAATCTGAATCAATGACCTAGAAATAAATCTCCAAGAGGGATAAGAAAATTTTGAAAGAGTAGAATCAAAGAAAATAAAACTGTTATCTCTAAATGGTTTGTAAAAATAATGTTTTGGGGTTACAGTTGGAAATAGGTTCATTTTAGAGCTACAGGTATTAATGATATACTGGAATTTTGTGACATAACACTAGACAGCTAAGGAGTAGATTTCCTTCAAAGGGGTTTATCACTGGAAATAACTGAAGGAAGGATCTTGTCTTACAATCTCACCAATAATAAAAAAAACCTTCTCCCTATTCTGGGTCTTTGCCATCTGGCATCTACTCCTGCCACTTTCCTGAGGTTACTCAGACCTCTTATTTTTTGATTTCTCTGCTCACCCTGTCTTCCTGAAACATTGTCTTCCCTTTGTTCCCATGAAACTGTAGGTTCCTGGCTCTCCTCTGACCTCTCCTTGCCTGGCTTCCCTCCGAATCATGGGCATTCTCTCAAGGTTTTGTCTGGTCTGCTTCTCTTTCTAATCCTGCATTTATGCTAACATGCGACCATGATTCTCCCACTCACACAGGCTCCCCAGCCCCAGGAGCTAACTGGCATTGCTTTGGCATTGCTTCCCAATATCCAATCAGCTTTTGAGGCTATCAGATTCTTTCTGTGTAACATTCCTAAGACTTGACCTTCCCTTCATATGTCCATTTCCTTTACTCTGGAACCTCATCGATTAAGCCCTAGTCAGTTACCATGGCTTCCTGTGGGCCAGCTGGTCATTCTCTGTACATCCTGCAGCCTGAGGCCACATGAAGATCCTTTTCATCATGCCCCTTCCTTGTCCAAGGATCAGTACATGCCTTGCTGAATCCAACCTCAGTGCCCCATACCTGCAATGACTTTCCCCTTTGTAAGCCAAATATTCTGCTTTCTCCAAGATCCAACATGAAATTCCTTCTCGGATGATACCAACCTAATCCTCTTCCACGGTGAATTTTAATTTCCTCAGCAATCATATCTGGATCACTCTCTCTCACACTCGCTTTATTGCAACTAAAGGGCAGTTCTTGTAGAGACCACCATAATGGGGGGTGGGCAGCAAAAGCATCTCCATGTTTGCTAAATTGAACTGAATTTACTGCAGCTCTGCCAAAATTCAATTTAAATTATATAAAGATTGAAGGAACGTAGAAAGCAGATCTTGCTTCAACCGTAACAGTTATTACTTCAATTTCTTAAAGTATAATAACAGAAATAGATACACACTAAAAGCATTTTTTTAATTAGGAAAATCAATGGAACAAAAATCTTTATATATTCTTCTTAGTTTTCTCTCCCCTGACATTTTAGGTGATCTTATCACTCCAATTACAAGACGGTCTTTTGGCGTCTGAAGAGCTACAGATGGATGACAATGAATCGGTAGACTCAAGTATGTGAAGGATGAATTGCATCCAGAAGGCTGTGGGTCAGAGAGAGATTTTCCAAATGGGAAATGAATTCTGACAGGAAGCTGCCTGCTGGGAAATGAAGGAAGGCTTTGAAAAGCTAGTAATCGTGATCAAATTGTAGTTGTGTTGACTGGTCAGAAATACACATGTGGAATCTACAATGCAGAAGTTGTTCTGAAAAGAACTTAATTATGCAGAAGAGGAAGCCAAAGATCTTTTAAAATGTGATCATCCACATCGTCAAACGTTGTTAATACGTCACAGATAACAGGTCTGTCTCACAAAATAACCTATGTTCAAAAGTTCTTTGCGAGGCTCATAAATCTTACCTCCTTCAAATCAAGATTAGCTCCTGACTAGGTAAAACTAGCAGGAAGTTGCTTTAATAAGATAGATTGTTTAAAAAAAATGTGAAAATTAAAATCATACACATGTATTTATACCTAATCTCTTCTCTATTATTTCTTTCTAATCATATGTGAAATGTTGTTTTCATTCATTCACTGAACATTTATTGAGCACTGTCCAAAGCTCCAGGGATTCAATGATTCCTACCCAAAATGAACTCACAGGCCAAAGAGGGGCACTCACAGGCTCAGTGGAAAGAAATGGAGAGTAAAGAACAGGAAATAACTAAAATGGAAGAAGTAACACTTAAATGGAAAATTTTATGTTTACTCCTAATTTACTAATTAAAGAATAATCCAACAAATCAATGTCAAATAAAGCCAGTGAAGAACTCTGCCAACTTGATCACAGTCAGATTCAGTTTTCTGAAATTCTCATATGTGAATGTGTCAAGCCAAGACAGCAGTGAGGAACAGTCTGGAACACTTAAAGAGGCTGAAAAATAGTGACTGTGTAGGTAGAACAGGCTTTTAGCACCTACAGATAAGAAATGGTTCCTACATTTATTTCACAAGAAATATAACTGTTGATACTTTTATCTTCTAGCTTGCTTTTGGCAATAGTTTATCACTATAAAAGAAATTTAGAATTATATATCATTATAAAACAATTCTAAAAGAACAACAGGGAATCATTACAGAAATTTTGGAAAATAACAAACGGTCAGAAGTGATCCATATAACCAAATCCTAACAATTCTACAGGAAACTGTGATACAACAAAGAAATTCTTGGAATCAAACAATATGCTCAATAATAATTTTAGGGAAACTGGAATAAAAGGCAACTGCAAAAGCAAAGTTACCTGGTGGCCTGGGGAGCTCTCCCCTTCCCTGCTGTATCTGAGCCTCTCCCATCCTCTGCAGGACCACCCGTCACCCCAGAAACTGCTCCCTCTTCTGAACTGCTTATTTCATCTTACCCAGTGGAACCAGACAGTGAATAACCTGCTACTATTTATTTTCCATGTTTTCACCTTTTCCCCCCAAATAGATCATATGCTGTTTCCTGAGGACAGGAAGTATGCCTTCTATTTCTCCGTATCCCCAGCAACTGGGAAGCACCCTGCACAGGATAAATGTTTGTTGATGAGGGTGCATATGCTCATTTTTAATGCTTATGTGAATATTAACAAAATCTAGTTGGTAACTATTTTGAAGAAAGGACCTGGGGTTAAAATCTTCTAATATTATATATTTCGCCTTATTTGGCAAGATTTCTGAAGCAGTCAGTAGAGCTTTGTATTATTTAGCCAAGTAAAAATGGTAATAAAACAATTCTCATTAAAAAAGTAAAAATTCATTTATTCTGAATTTTGAAATCTCTAAACTTCGATAAAATATACAGAGAACAAAAGGTTATCAAACCTTTCACTAACCAGTAACCCTTATTTGTCCTTCCCCTCTGCCAAACTCCAGTTTATAAAGTCATTCTAATATATCAGTGAGGAACACTTTAAAAAAATTTTAATAACAGTTTTAAATAATGCATAATTATATGGGGATATATGTAGATGTATAGCTGATTCACTTTGTTATAAAGCAGAAACTAACACACCATTGTAAAGCAATTATACTCCAATAAAGATGTTAAAAAATAAATAATGCACGGCTTCCCTGGTGGTGCAGTGGTTGAGAGTCCGCCTGCCAATGCAGGGGACACGGGTTCGTGCCCTGGTCCGGGAAGATCCCACATGCCACGGAGCAGCTGGGCCCGTGAGCCATGGCCCCTGGGCCTGCGCTCCGCAACAGGAGAGGCCACAACAGTGAGAGGCCCGCGTACCGGGGGAAAAAAAAAAAAAAGCATAATTGTCCTAACCAAAAAGGACCCACACCTTTTTTGAATTCCACCTACCACACCCCCTACACTTAGCCTATGTAACCTTCAGACTCCCAGGTTCAAATGCCAACAGCACAGGCGTGTCAGAGACAAAACTCACTGTGTAATCTGAGAGCTGACTGAGATCAGCTACACTGAGGAAATGAGACTTGGGATGGGGTGGGGGAAGGGAGAGGAAGCAGCAGGTGATTCTGGAGCAGTGCGATCAGAGGGCTCTGGGGACCCCTGAGGGAGGAGGACAGGAAAGAAAGGGTGAGCCCAGAGCCCAGAAAGGCAGAGGAAAAGCTCCCCCTCCTTCTCTCTCGGCATTTTAACTCTAACAGGCCCACAGGCATTAGGGCGGGATTAAAGATGCTGGTGGGCTAGCCTGGGAAACTAAGCAGCAGTTTACTACATTGTCGGGGCACTACACTCCAAGCTCCAGATGCAACTTTCCCAGACTTTAGAAACCAATCCGTTCTTAGTTGGGGACTATACTCTGTCACTTCCAAAAGGGAAAACTGTGTACTAAGCCCATAGTAAGTGTGCAATAAACACCCATTTAACTGATGGATCAACAGTGTACGATCTGATCACTGCCTCAAAGAACCTGATCCCTGGGGAGAAACTCAGGACTAAACAAAAGGAAAGGTTTCTTTTTGATCATCTTCCAAGACCTGCACGTAGTTTGTGAGAGTGGCCTGCGTTTAGAATTATGCATTATATTTCAACCATCACTGCGCATGAGATTGTGTGGTCCTCAGGAAGTTTATGATATGAGATATTCCTACTACAAGGATTTTGATTTTGCATCAAGCTCCACCAAAAGAAGGCATGTATAAGTACATATCGAGATAAAAGTACCTCACAGAGCTGAGGAGTGAACCTCTCCTGTCAAACGCTTTCCTGGAAACACTACAGCTGGGGGTTCTCTCCCTGAGTCATAAACACCCAGCACTCGCCTTCCAGGTGCTGCCAGCCTGAGGCACCCTCCGGCGCAGGGTCCTCCAGCTATCTTTCTGCTGCAGTTCCTTGTTTTAAGTGCTCTATAAGTCAGATTAAAGTATTTGTTTATTTTTTCATTAGCCGACTAAAAATAAATCTGCAAGCTAAGGATAAAAAAAGACACTTCAAACTCTGCCTTTGAAGCCCATTTCATGGCAAGTAATTGACTTCCCTCCTAGGGACCAGTTATAGATCAGGGGGAAAACAGCATTCAGAGCTTTCACCAGAATACCAGAGACTGAAACACGATTCGCACCCAGCTTACTTTCTCCTACAAACAAAGGTGTGCATGCCCTGTCTATCACGTGAAAGAACTATCACCATGTTTAGCAAAATAAAAATCTCTCTAAGGTGCTTGTCCCTCCTCCTCATATTTTAGGAATGTTACCTCCAGCTTTTCCAAAAATATCAACCACCCAGATACCAACGACAGGGTTTTGATAAGAAGAAAAAGTATAAGATTCACTAAAAAAGAGGGGTAACGGGATCTCGGCAACATAGTCTCCCTCCTGCCTGCAGGCCACAGAGCTTGCCCACTTGTCCCTACTACGTAACTTCCTATCGCCACAACCCTGTGGCATTCTGATATCCGTCAGATAAAAACATTCTGTATGCTCACATGACACTGTTAGAATTAACGGATGAGATGACAAGGCTGTCACACTGCTAAAAGCATGAGCTGTAGTATCCACAAACAGACTGCATTCTGGCTGGGAGAACATGAAGTTACTGCACTTCTCTCTAAGCCCTGCTTCAATAAACAAAATGGGGGTGATGATAACAGCCACCCTGGGGCTGCTGAAAAGAGTAAATGAAACAAAGTATGAAAAGCATTTAGTCTCCAGTAGGTGATAAAAATATTTAGCGGTAGTATGATGACAACCTAAGGGTGACCTCACAAAGAATCTAGTGTCTTAACTCTCAAGGTCAGCTAGAGAAGGGTTGGAGAGCTCCCAGAGGTCTTGTGTGGGGTTGTCAGCAAGGAGCTGCAGTCATTCTTGAGGGACACAGAAGGACGAAATTCTCCTTAGTTTTGCCACCTGAGAAAGGCTTGAAGGGCCCTTGCTTTTCTCTTGCCCTCCCTCTCCCTCTCCCTCTCCCTCTCTCTCTCTCGACTAGATAGAAGACAGAGTTAGGAAAGGAAATAAGACTTCTCCATTCCCCTTGGACAGAGAAGTTGGTAGAGTACATATAATATTTCCCCAAATTTCCCAAATGCATGGGTAATGCCCTCTTAGTACTATAAATATACAAAGTGTTTACAGTCTGTTTTTAGGAATAATGAAAAAGAACAGTATCTAGAATTAGACATCAAACTAAAAATAACTCTTAATTGGTCTTAGTTTAGGCAAATATGAGAGCCTTAATTTGCAAAAATTTCATGATGTATCGTCTCTCCAAGAAAGGTCAAACACTGAACCTCTCCAGTATTTCTTGCACAAAGGTATAGAGATGTACCATTTTCCTGTTGCATGTGGTAGGGCTCTCAAGGGAAGACATTATCCTCTACCAAAATCCATATAGAAATCTAACAGATGCTATGCCATTCATAGCAAACCAATAATTTTAATTATAAACTAAATTTCCCTAAGCTGGTCATAAAAATTTATTATGTAATAGTTGATACACACAAAAGAACAAATATATGTTAACAAATAGCTACATTATGAAGCTTGATAATAAAACCAAAACCTGTGAGCCCAACCCCAACTTAAGAACTAGAAAATTTCCAATATTAGTGTAGCTACCTGCGCGCTCCTTCCCGATCTCAGCCCCGTGGCTGGCCTGCAGGAGTAATCGCTTTCTTAAACTTTGAATTTATCATTCCCTTGCTCTTCAAAATATTTTTTTGCAAAGATGGATCTTCAAGTGTGTATTATTTACTTTGGCTAACACTGCAAAAACTTGGAGACCTTTATCTCCAAATGGATCTAAAGTTGGCGCCACAGAGCCTAGGATGTCTCAGCTGTTGCCATTCTTCCTTAATAGGCATTATGTGCCCGGCCCCTCATCTCCCAAGAGAGTCAACAGAAGTTCTAAGGATTCTCTCGGTTTGTGCCCACAGCAGTCACAAAATTTCCTGCATTCTCAGAATAGGTGTCTGTCTACACAGCTGCTGTCTGAAATGGGTAGAACTTTCTACCCACCCAATATGGGGGGGGGGCATGTCACTGTCAGCATCCCATCCTTGTTGATAAAACTGTTAAGAACTGCGAAGGGCCTGAGAATTCAGCCTCCTTGCAAGCTACCAAGGTAGCTTGCCACAGTTTCACGGATGCTGGCAGAAGATCCAGGTCTATTGGTTCAGAGACAAAGGACTTCACTACTCACGGCACAGAGAGCGGCACGAGCATCACACATTTGCATCAGTTTCCTGTACCCCCAGATTCTACGGGGTAGTGTGGATGGGCTCAGATAGATGTGCACACACAGGGCTGCATCACAGA
Organism: Delphinapterus leucas; assembly: GCF_059928025.1. NCBI lineage: Eukaryota > Metazoa > Chordata > Mammalia > Artiodactyla > Monodontidae > Delphinapterus > Delphinapterus leucas. Next base: position 167,545,741 of record NC_143130.1, read on the forward strand.
AGAGGGACCTTGAGCCTATGGCGTCCAGCATGCCTGCCTTTTGTTCTGGAAGGAGACACTAAAACTCCATCTTCCAAGGATGTTCACTATACAAATATCCTTGAAAAGGGACTGTGGAGCAAAAAGCAGTCAGTGCCTTACTCATAAGATGTGTAGAAACAAGAGAGGTCCATAGAGTTCCCATAGTCAACCATTATCTGTTATACTTCAATTAAAATTTTTATTTAAAACGTTTTTAATGGTATGATTGTTTTAAATTCTATCTTGAATCCAGAAGTGACAATCATATTTACAGAGCCTCGTGGAGGAATGCGTGACGATGTGCAGGAAAGGGTCCCCCAAAAGATACTTGTTTATTACAGCTGACAAATACGTATTTTACAGGTTCTGGACTTCAGAGGCTTTGAGGGCATCTTTCTGACTCCATTTTTTATTTTGTTTTTGTTTTCTCTACTAAGCAAGAACAGTAATTTTCCTCTGTAATATTAGCTTAGAATTTAATTAATAATTCTAAAAGACATAAAGATCTGCTGTGAGATAGAACTATAAGAATACTGAAAGTTCTAGCCACGGTCTGCATGGCCAGCAAGCTTCCTTGATATGATGTAAGCTCATCTTTACAGTAAAGCCCCTACTTTACATTATCCTACGATTTGCACCTTTTCTTCCCAAATCTGCCAGTTTTCTCATGCTACTGATGTACTGACCTCTTCTTTATATTACTCTGTAATTTATGCCTTTTCTTTAAGTCCATCACATTCCCTGCATTACTAACAGACTGACCTCCCCTTTATATTATCCTGCAATTTACACCTTTTCCTTCTGACTCCATCAGATTTCCTAATGTCACTACTAATGTACTGACAGCTCACAATTTGTACTGCATTTCTTGCAATTTGTACTCATTTTTCAGAAAAGCTGGAGGAAAGCTGCCTTGTTACTGTGTGTCTAGGGCTGAATACCAGAGACTGCTGAGCGTGCGTGCTTCACTACAGGCCTGTGGACAGGGCTCCTGACTTAGGACGGCGATGTTACGAAGTGATGAAAGATGATGAGCTGGGTCCTAAGTTATTGACTAAGTATCAGTAGATGATGAAAAGGAAGATGTACATTTTGTTTTATATTTTAAAATTTATTTATTTTATTTATTTATTTTTGGCTGCGTTGGGTCTTTGTTGCTGCGCGCGGGCTTTATCTAGTTGCGGCGAGCGGGGGCTACTCTTCGTTGCGGTGTGCGGGCGTCTCATTGCGGTGGCTTCTCTTGTTGCAGAGCACGGGCTCTAGGCATGTGGGCTTTAGTAGTTGTGGTGCACGGGCTCAGTAGTTGTGGCGCACGGACTTAGTTGCTCTGCGGCACGTGGGATCCTCCCACACCAGGGTTCGAACCTGTGTCCCCTGCATTGGCAGGTGGATTCTTAACCACTGCGCCACCAGGGAAGCCCAGGAAGATATACATTTTATCATCTGTCCTTTAAGAAAATTTCAGGGGCTCCATAGGATGAGAAAAGTCTATCACAACTAACTTAACTTACATTTAACACATACTTTTTCATTGAGTTCAAATAAAAGAGAGGCTTTTTGACATGTTAACAAGTTTCCCTCAGTTTGTACTCTTGCTATTTGCCATATTTCCTCCCGGTCACTCTGAAGTAAGACTTCCTGCAGAATGTGCCACCTATGTGGAGTTTGAAATGAATTAGAGTTGGTAAAACAAAGGGAGGTAGGGTTAAGAAAAAGAAAATTCCAGATACAGGACACCGCATGAGCAAAGGCACAGAGGTGCAGGTCCAAAACCTTTAGGGAACTTCAGCTATTTCAGAGTGGCTGGAGCACAGACTGAGTAGGAAGGTGCCTGGAGCAGATAATGAGGATGTGCCATCTGAAGGAATCTAGACAATCTATATAATCGGGAGCCACTGAAGAGTTTTAGGCGAGAGTAATGTGCTCATATTTGAAATCAGAATAATCTCTCGGATGGTGGAATGGAGGCCACGTTAGAATGGAGATGACACTGGAGGCAGGGAAACAGATCAGGAGAGTACACAATTAGCTAGTAAGGAGGTGACAAGGGCATGTGTTATGGGCTGAATTGCATCCCCCTAAAATTCCTATGCTGATGTCCTAGCTCCTAGTACTTCAGAATGCGATTCTATTTGGAGACAGGGTCTTAAGAGACAGCCACTGGTCTCAGAAGAAACCAATCCTGCTGACACCTTGATCTCAGACTTCTAGCCCCAGAATTGTGGGACAATAAATTTCTGTTGTTTAAGCCATCCCATCTGTGGCAGTTGTTATGCCAGACTATGACAGCCTGGATCAAGGATGGTGAGCAGGAAGAAACCTGAGACAGACTTGGGTGGTAGAATACCCAAACTCTGGTGACCAGCTGGTATAAGTGGTCAAGAAAGAAGTTGATTTAGAGGATCCTGGTATGGGGAACTGGGTAGACGGCCATATCATGGACTAAGGAAAGTAATACAAGAAAAGAGAAAGATCGGCAGTTCTGAGGTAAAAGGCAACATCAAGCATTCACAACATGTGGAGTTCAGTAGGATGTGAAGACATGGGTCTGGAATTCAGAAAACAGGACTGAGATCAAGGCAGGGAACTGGAAGTCCTCCACGCGGAAGTGGAGGCTGTGAATGAAATCTCCCAGAGGAAGTACACTGGTGTAAAGGAGAATATTGGAAGGAGGATGCATCCAGTGAAGGAGATAGAAAGGGATGCATAGGTAGGACCGGACCCAGGAACGACGATCGTCACAGACATCAGTGGAAAAGGGTGTTCAAAGAGGGAGTGGTCATCAGGGTTGAATGTTGAAAAGAGGTCAGAGACTTAAGATTATCCATTGAATCTGTCAATTAGGAGCTTATTGGTGAACTCAGCAAAATTATTCAGTAGCGCTGTCAGAGGTGAAAGCCATGCTGCACTGAGTTGACAAGTAAAGAGATTGGGGGTAAATGAAAACGGCAGGCACAGATCACTCTTGCAAGAAGCTTGGCTAAGTTGGAGCTGGAGGTGATGCAGGGCTCAGGGTGGGTTTTCTCATCATGATCATCATCAGTAGTGGTGGTGCTGGCAGTGGTGGAGGAGGAGGGGCGGGGGGAATAGTACTACTGAGCAGGTAGGTGGTCACATCGTAAGGTCAGAGGGTGCTGGGCCTGCCTCTCTGACATGTTATTTCTTCAAGATGAAATCAAACATCATCTTTACAATGAGTTGTTCTAACTCCCATTTGGGGTGGCTGATTTGGATTAGAGTAATTTGCTGTTCAAAGTATGGTCATGGGTGCAGGCAGCCCATTGGTGGAGAATCCCTCATAGATTTCTCTGCAAGGTGAGGTAGATTATATTCATTTGATATCATGAAGGGGTAAGTTGGGTCAGGGGAAAAATAAGAGGGGGACAGGAAATCAAGAAGGAGGTGAAGAGGAACTTTATCCCCTGGCAACACCTGTCATGGCTGAAGCTAGGTGAATTCGAGTCCCTTGCTATGCATTTACTCTCCCACCAGACTGCAAGTTCCCTGCCTGCAGCAGTAAGTTACCTAGAGCACCCACACAGTGCCAGGCACCTAGAAGGAGCCCAATCAATTCGTAATGAGAGCTCTACCATGGCCCTACCATGTAGAGATCATGGCCCTAGAGCTAGGTCTTCATGCCCTGATGCCCAGTCCTGCCCACAAGGCAAGAAATGAGCCCAGTGAGTATCCACACCTGGATGTCTACATCCTCTCACAAGACTAGGATAGGTCAGGGAGGGATGTGTAACTGAGACGGTGAGAGACCACCTCTCCGGGTAGATCCCAAATTCTTTCTGAGTGAAATCAAGGTTACATCTAGGGAAATAGGGGAATGAGGCCGAGAAGAGGGTTTTAAAAGGCAGAATAAAGCAAACTGGATGGGGATAACATTTAACATAGGAAATCTGAAAACAATTCAGAACCAGGTGGCTATGAAATGTTTGTTAAGGGTTTAAGGTGCACATTATCTTATTTCATTTATAATCAGGACACCTTTCCCCACAATTTAGAATCTCTAAAATTGTGGTGCATCTTACAATAACTGGTATCTTAGCACTGTCATAGCTTAATGGGCAGACTTTTTTTTCATTAGTGGTACATGATATGAGGGTGCCCGAGAATCAATGGTGTCTTAAACTTCATGATGTGGTATTTTACTCTATGAAAGGCTATGGCAGTTGTTTTGATCTGCTGCGTTAAAGTACTCAGCTTATGTGACAAAGTGAGAGAGTGGCATGGACATATATACACTACCAAACGTAAAACAGATAGCTAGTGGGAAGCAGCCGCATAGCACAGGGAGATCAGCTCGGTGCTTTGTGACCACCTAGAGGGGTGGGATAGGGAGGGTGGGAGGGAGACGCAAGAGGGAAGGGATATGGGAACATATGTATATGTATAACTGATTCACTTTGTTATAAAGCAGAAACTAACACACCATTGTAAAGCAATTATACTCCAATAAAGACGTAAAATAAATAAATAAAAGTACTCAGCTTTAGCGATGGGTAAACTCTAAGTACTATCTCAACAAAAGAGTATCTCAAAAGGCACCCCTTCACATATTAAGTCACTGAGTAACTATTTTGAGAGCCCAACTGCGCACTTTAGTTGATCACTCCCAAAACAGTGAGCAGGAAGAACTCTAACTCACAGAAAGCTCTGTTACGCTACATCGTGAGTAACAACATTCAGGACCCAAATCTCAGGAATAAAAAGAGCCTGATTATGACCATTTTCTGTTCAATTGGTTCTACATCTGTAATTAAGTCTGTGCCTTCTCTCCAACACTGTGGAATGCTGATGACTTACTACATGGGTCAGAGGAAAAAGACTTGAGACTCTATTTCAAAAGATAGGAGGAAAATTCTAGCTTGCAGTTGGTACAGACTCTGAAGAATATTTTGAGACAGTCGTCTTTCACCAGATGAACCCTGTGGTAACTGCGGTACTACTGGGGGTTGGTAATGCTTTCAGTGTTTACAAGGTCAAATCTAAATTCATATACTGGAAATGTGTTCTATTTTCACTGCTGAATACGGGCTGCCTCAATTTATTTGCTTATTTTTAAATGCGTCTTCTGGCCTTTAGAAGCTATTATTTATATAAAGGTAGTTTTGAACTTTACAAACATGTTGGATGCTACCTACTGTCTACATATTTTAAATAAGGTTAGATATGTACAAAGCAACAGCCTATATCCAAAATAAGAAAATGAAAGATGGAAATCATTGCCAAACGCCTTCCTAAATCATATTTTAAAAGAATCATTTTCACAGATTTGTTTTTATCATACTGAATTAAAATATACTTTCTTAAAATATTAAACCATATGAATATCTAAATCTATTTTCAATGTTTTATACAAAGAGTATGGAAAACATTTTTTAGAGCAATCAATAGGTCTACTTTGGGCAGTTATTTTATTTAATGATTATTACAACCCAGTGTCTGTTTTTTAAAATTGACCTAAGAGACAATCTAAAAATGTGAATATTTATCTTAACCTTCTTTAAGATCTAAATTCACTTTTCATCTTGGCTTTTCTCATTTTCACCTTGTACCTGATTACTTTACAAGGCATATGTCTCTTTCTTCCTTTAATTGCTTTTTGTACCTCCCTTTTCATTTTTTACAAAATTGCTTGTTGTTAAGCAATGTGCATAACATTAGGATACACATTCATTATTCTAGAACACTGTCTACTTGGTATTATTTTCCTCTATTCCTTTACCTCATTTGAATTGACCTAAACTGTACTTTCTGCTTTCTTTTGACATTTCTTTCTGTCAAAACATGTTCCCCCATCTTCCTGTCCTTTGATCACTACTCAACAGCTATTGTATTCAAGATTTAGCCCCATGTTTTTCTGTTCTCCATTGTTTTTGTTAGGCTCTGGTGGACAGGCTCATAGCATATGGCTATTTTTCTTCTTAGTCTACTCTGCCTTCTTTCTTTTGTATTTAAAGACATTTAGGTCTTATGAAATTTAGGTCACTTCCTATTATTTTCCTTTTATGACTTTTGCTCTTCCAGATGTTGGTTTTTTCAGGACCACAGCACCTGTTCTGCTCTCTTCCTCATCTTACTGTAGTGATTATAATACTGACTATGGTATAATCCTATGAAGCCGCTTCACTTACCCAACTTAAATTTGTTCTATTTTTCAATGACCTACGATGCATTTAATTTATTTAGCTATGGGAAGCTGCCCAAAACAAAAAGTTCCCCCAGAAAACCAAGAAACAAAACACCAAGCACGTCAATTACTTACATATACCATAATTTTCTTTTACATATATGTCTGAATAAGTATTTTTGAAGAACACAACGAGCACACTTTACCTTTACCAAACCAAGCTAACTTGTAGCCTAACTTGTACTGCTGGGCTCATATAGATTCTTGTTCCTATTATTATTCTTGAAAACAATGATTTCTAAGTAGAGTGTGGACGGGTTTATGACACAGGGTTACCTGATATTCAGCTTGACTTACTCTGGTCATAACCTTATTAGGTCTTGCTTTTCTAATTGTAAAAAGAAAAAAGTGATGATTCTTCGCCTACTGTAACACAGGGATGTTACAGAGTTACAGAATAAGTTTAAGCAAGATTCAGTACGGATAAACTCTCTGGAACAAAGTTGTTCTATCAGAAACGTCAGAGATGTGTATGGGTACACATGTTAATATTAGTATATCCTCTTTCACATCTGGCCTATTAATACTTTTCAAGTTCTATTTAATCTAAACTTTGCAAGTATACCCTTCTTAATATTTATTTGTATGACTCCTTTCTCTTCAATACTGGACTGCACAGTCAGACGAGAGGGCTCAAATTAATTGACCTCATAGTCAAAGGTTCTTACCATATTTCAAATCGATCCTAAACTGAGAATTGGCTTCCATTTTATTTTCTTTTGAAGGTGGTTTATAATGAGTTGAAAAATAACAGTGGAAACTAAATAATAAACCGGAAAAAAATGTTAATCACTTAAATGATAAAAACATGCCAGCTATGTCCGTCTATAAACTCTATGGCTTACCGAGAGGCAGCTAGTGTAGTTGTTAAGAGTAGAGGTTTTGGAGTCAATCAGCTTGGTTCTCTGGACTATTTCACTAAAATGAAAGCGAATAAAACTTACGGAGCAGCAGGACATAGTGGCTACGAAGGTAAGCTTGAAAATTTAGAAGGAAATGCACCGAGTTAAGGACAGTCAAGGTAATCCTGAAGAAATTACAAAGCTCTAGGACTTATACTACTAGATATCAAGACTTATTATAAAGCCATATAATTAAGAGAGTGTGGTACTGGCACAAGGACAGACAAATAGATCACGGCAAAACAACACAGAGTTGATATTACAGTCTCTCAAGTCTGAAGTCAGTCTAGAGGCAGAATTCCTTCCTCCTCAGGGAATCTCAGGCTCTCTCTCTTTTTTTTAATGGCCTTTAACTGATTAGATGAGGCCCACCCACATTAGGAAGGGTCCTCTGCTTTACTCAAAGTCTCTTGATTTAAATGTCAATCACATCTTAAAAACATCTTCACAGCAACATCTAGACTGGTGTCTGATGAAAAACTGGATACCACAGACTAGCCAGGGCCACACATAAAACTAGCCATCACACTTGCATAGGCAAAGAATAAGATAAGACCAAAAAAAGCATGAATCATAAAAAGCTGATAAATTGGACTTCATCAAAATAAAGAACTTCTGTCTTTAAAAGCAAATGTTAAGAAAATGAAAATGAAAGTCACAGACTGGGACCTGTATCTGGAATATACAGAAATCTCTTACAACTCAGTAGTTTTAAAAAAAAAATTTAAATATAAGCAAAAGATTTTAACATACCTTCATTACAAAGGTGTGGATGGCGAACAGAACACAAAACAATTGTTTAAGTCATTAGTCACTAGGGAAGTACAGATTAAAATCACAATGAGATACCACTATACACCTATTAGAAATGGGTAAAAACAAAACAAAAAATGAATAATACCCAGTGCTAGTAACAATGGACAGCAAATGGCAGTCTCATATTCTGCTAGCGGGAATGCAAAACAGTAAAGTCGATTCAGAAAAAGTTTCCCAGTTTCTTTATAAAATTAAAACATATACCTACCATGTGGCTCAGAAATCACACTTATTAACTCAAAAGAAATGAGGATAAATATCCAAACAAAAACCTGAACACAAATGTTTATATAGCAGTGTCATGCATAATCACTCCAACTGGAAACAACCCAGTGTCCATTAACTGGTGAACAGATAAACTGGTACATCTGTACAACAGAACGTGACTCAGCATTTAAAAGGAATTAACCCCTGATATGTGCAACGGCATGGATGAATTTCATATGCATTATGTAAAGGGAAAGAAGCCTGAGACAAAAAATTACAAACTGTATGATTCCATTTACATGGCATTCTGGAAAAGGCAATAACATAGGGGCAAATTATCATCATCATCGTCGTCGTCGTCGTCGTCAGTAGTGCCAGAGACTGGGAGTATAGGGGGGGGACTGAGAGGGAAATAAATATTTTATATGTCGATTATGGTGCTGGTTACACAACTGTATACATGTGTCAAAACCCACATGACTATGATACAACTATTAACGGACAATTCTACAGTCTGTAAACTATACCTTAACAAACCTGACTTTACCATATTGGCAGTGAAAGCCAAAAAGATGAAAAAAACATCACATTAGGATGAAACTTAGTGGGGGAAGAAAAATTGAAATACGAGTTCAAAAAGAAAGGATGTAAAATTTCAAACTGGTAAAGAACTTTTTCACATAATTTTAAATGCTTGTTCACACTTTTTTTTTTTTTTTTTTTTGCGGTACGCGGGCCCTCTCACTGTTGTGGCCTCTCCCGTTGCGGAGCACAGGCTCCGGACGCACAGGCTCAGCGGCCATGGCTCACGGGCCCAGCCGCTCCGCGGCATGTGGGATCTTCCCGGACCGGGGCACGAACCCATGTACCCTGCATCGGCAGGCGGACTCTCAACCACTGAGCCACCAGGGAAGCCCTGTTCACTCATTTTTGAAAGAAAAATAACGACTGTCAAATCACTGTGGTATGTAAGTTCCACCTGATACACTTAAGAGTGACATAACAGCTTTATTTTTAAATGTCAGTGTTTATAATACACTGGAAATTATATGCTTTGCAACCATTAAACTTACTTTGAAAAGTTTTAGCTATCATTCTAAAAATGCACAAGGAAATGCATAGTTTTTAAGAATCCTTTTAGAGAAATACAAAGACTCCTGCTCTAGAAGATAGCTTCCCCCAAACTCTGCCACAGATGGTTTGCAGGTGTGGCAAGATACTGAGCTCCAAAGTCTCTTGGGCAGGCAGGCTGTTGGCCTTGAGCTAAAAGCAACTTGTCTGTTTACCTAATGTGCTTTTATTAATACTCTCATTGTCTCTGCATGCAGTAAGGTGAAAGAGATTGTAAGACACTGTCCTAGAGAAATTCTTGCACATGAGTACAGATGGAAAGATACAAGAAAACCTACTGCACAGTTAACTGAAATACTGAATAACTGAACAACTTAAATGTCCATCCACAAGCAAATGGATAAATAAAATGCAGAATTACCTTTCAGTGAGATTTTATGTGGCAGTGACAATGAATGAGCTACAAGAGCTCTATGTATCATTATGATGAATCTCAAAAATTTAATGTTGAATGAAAAACATCAAGGTCATGATCACATACAGTATGACACCATGTACAAAACATTTGAAAACATGCAAAACAAGATAACGGATTGTTTGTGAATAAATATCTATGCAGTCATACTAAAACATGCACAAGATTGATAAATACCAAAATATAGATCATATGGTTCTCTCCAGAGAGAAAGGGTAAGAAATCAGGGAAGGATGCATAGGGGTTTTCAACTCTTTGTGTAATATTTTATTTCTTAAAAAATCTGAAATAAATATGGCAAATGTTAAGACTGAAGACAGTTAAGTAGCTGAAATGCAAGTGTTACATTATATTACTATCTATGCTGTTCTGTGTTTAAAATATTTCCAATGGACACACACAAAAATTAAGTATGTATTTGGTATCCTAAAATTTGGCAGGAGTTCTGGTTTATTGTAGATGTCGTGATTTATAACAGATACAAAATCTTCAGAGTCTGAAGAATCAGAAAACTTGATCAAGCCTAGAGATTAAATATACACATTATTAACTTTTTAGTTAGCTAATTAAAGGAAACTAAACCCAAGGCCAGTCTGGACATCCTCCTCAAGTTCTAAGAAACTTAAAGAAAATCTGATGCACTTGAATTGGTAAAGGTCGAAAATTATATCTAACATAAATAACTTACTTTTCTGTAGTCTTTAATAAATGAATTCATTGATTCATCCGACAAGAACTGAATGACCATGTGCTCTGTGCTAACTTGAATATCCAGAGGAATCAAGACAGAACAGACGCATCGCTGCTCTCATGGAACTTTATAGCCAAGTGTAAGAAACAGACAGTAATCAAACAAAGAAAAAAGATCGTCTCAGAGATTGGTTAAGTGCCATAAATGATATAAAACTGGGTAGTAGAGATTTATTGTTGGGGGGAAGGAGGGATAAGGTGAAGCCACTTTGGATACAATAGGCCTCTCTGATGATGCAATGTTTAAACAGGGAACCATAATGCAAAGACCCAGAATAGAAGGTAGCAAATGTCTTGAACAACCAGATGCGTGGGACCGCATAAGCATAACAAAATAGACGTAAGCTTTACCAAGCCTATAGAAATACAAGGATATTTATCCTCAGGTAGTAGTTTAAAAGTTTTACAATTTGTTTAAAGCAGTTAAAACTAGAAATACCTTGTTTCCTATCCAGGAGCACTTTAAGTATCACACCTCAGTCATCTAGCTTGACTTCTTATCTGGTATTTCAGTAAAAATAGTACTTTGGTATTATACTGAAATAAAATAACACTGAGAATAAAATAACAAGGAATCCTGAAGGTACTTTCTGAATGACACCAGTAAAAATCAACCTTTTTCTAACATATGTACCGACCATTTAGAAAAGACAACAGACTGTAAATATATTCTTGGGAACAGATGTTATGGAATGAAGCAAGCAAGCTAAGGCAGGGATCAAAAAAGCAGGTGACAATGAACAGTAAAATAATATTACAGTAAGACATTAAACATCTGTATCATATTTCAGCACATGTGTTAACACTCAAACTTTTCTTGAAGCTATAATGTATTTTCTTGGGAATGGATATAGTGAACGGTGGATCTCTTCACTTCAATCAGAAAAAAATAATCTAAAGTAGACTTACAGAGAGGCAAGCTCTATCAGCTATATTAGTTACCAGCTATATCCCAGATGGCCATCTAGGGGTATTTAAAGACTACTACCTACGTCACTGTCTAATATACTGAGGTAGACAATGTGGTTAATACAATGAGAATTACAAGGAAGGAAATAAAACAGAAAATGCTGTCCTGTCTTTGTTCATAAACCATGATGCAGTGATACCTTCCCTGTTTGCAGTTCTAATTGCTACATCTCAGAAGATGCCAAAAGGAGGTATAGAAAGAATAGTGGAACTAAAATTAGTGGTCAAGAACCAGACAAGCCTTCTGTAGGAAGATGGAAAAACAAGAAGAATTCAGATCCTCTAATCCAGAAACAGGAAGGCTGAGGAAAGCCTATGAGATCAGGAAAGGTTTGCATATGATAATTAGAATGATTTTCCAAATCTGAAAATTAAGAGCCATGAAACAACACTGAAGATTAAAAGAGGTCATATGGGGACAATTTCTTTGAATCATAGCTGTATGGAAATGTATAAAACATCTTATCCATGAGGTGGAACAAAATGAAAATAATTTTTAAAAATCAATAAAGTGTTTGATAAATCATGGATTCTGAAGCCTGCGTTTGAATCCTGACTTTCTACTTATTAGCTGTGCAACATTGGATACGTTTCTTAACCTCTCTGTGTCTCAGTTCCTCATCTAAGAAATGGTCGTTGTGAGGATGAAATGAATAAAGAACAGTGTTTGACACATAGTAAATGCTTTAAAAACTTTAGTCATGACTCCACGTGCAGAAAAGAGTTAACATAGCTGTCCTGATGGCCATACTGCTTACAAGGATGGCCCTTGGCTGGCCTCCCACCAACATTAAGTCATAAGAGTGGATCACTGTGCTGAAAACTCTTTGTGCAACAATATGGTTTATGCTGAACCCCTGCTTTCCTTCTGGGAGTCTGGAATTTTGGTACATGCCAGGCAGAGAATACCTACGTGATCATCCCACAATAAAAATTCTGGGTGCTGAGTCTCTAATGAGCTTCCTTGGTTGGCAACATTCACACATGATGTCACAACTTGTTGGAGGAATTAAGCACATCCCGTGTGACTTCACTGAGAGCGGACCCTCGGAAGCTTGCCCCTGGTTTCCCCAAGACTGAGCCCCGTGTGCCTTTCCCTTTGCTAATTTTGCTTCATATCCTTTCACTGTAACAAATCATAGCTGAAAGTACAGTTACATGCTGAGTCCTTCCACGAATCATCAAAGCTGGTGGTGGTCCTGGGGCCCCATCAACACACTCAGACATAGATTATTATTAGCAATTATTTTACACTAGGTATAAGTATAGTAAAAAATGCATTTTAATAAATCTAGAAGTCAAGTTCAAGAAAAGAGACTTTTAGATATAACATCTTGATGAAAATAGAAAACATTGTATTGTTTCTTTTCATAAATAATGGATGAAAAAAACAAGTTGAGATTCAATGGCATGTTCATTCATTTATACCGCTATTTCCTGATAATATGCTTTTATGTAACATGAAAATAAATATTTAGCTGTTACACCTTTCTAAATGACATTCAAGACAAGAACAATAAGTGGTCAAAAATACTTGGGTACATCCTTCAAATAACAATAGAAGATACAGCATAACTAAAATGCCAGCATCACTAAACTGTAGGAATGCACCACTAATTTTATATATTTTCATCATCTCTTACAAGTAAGTGGTTAGTCTTCCCCAAAACTTAATAAATCCAATGTTCTGCCCAATAAATCTAAATGTTCTGTCTAAAAAATCAATATCTGGAAAAGAGAATTTAGAAAGAAAAGCCTGAGAGAAAAAGTATTTAATAATTCATGTGAGTTTCTATTTTTGGATAATCAGACCAATTCCCCCACTGAAAAAAACGAAAATGGTAAATAAGATACTAAAACAAAACTACCTTAAAGGCACTGAGTTAAAAAGATAGTGGGGACAGGCCATATTCTTGAGGCAGCTTGAATCCAAAGAGGTTTAGTGGAAACTCAGCATCCCAAGGCCACTTTTGCCTTGTGGTGTCGGTCCATATCTGAACTTGAGCTTTGGTTTCATGGCTTCATGGGAGAAGAGGCCAGGAGTCAAGATCCAGGGCTTGCCCAACATGGATCATCTCATAGGATAACTTTCCCACGTTAAGCTGATACCCAAAGGGTAAGATGGAAGTTGCCTTGAGCAAAGAAGTAAACGAAAAATAAAAGAAAAAATGATAAGCTATCTCTGAAAGGTTATGGCTAATTGATTGCCCTCATGTAGACTGGTACCCTGAATCTGAGCAAACCTTGAGTGGGTACAACAATTTCAACCTGTGAACTTGTTTTAACATGGTCTTGTACTGATAGTACACACACACACACACACACACACACACACACACAAATATCTTAAGTAAAATATTAGCAAACTGAATCCAACCATGTATAAAAAAAATAGCATGACCAAATTACATATACACACACATATGTATAAGCCATTCAGCACATTAACAGATTAAAGTAAAAAACCAATATCATCTCCTCGATAGAGAAAAAGCATGTAATAAAATTTAATGCCCATTCTTTTTTTTTTTTTTTTTTTTTTTTTGCAGTACGCGGGCCTCTCACTGCTGTGGCCTCCCCCGTTGCGGAGCACAGGCTCCGGACGCGCAGGCTCAGAGGCCATAGCTCACGGGCCCAGCCGCTCCACGGCATGTGGGATCTTCCCGGACTGGGGCACGAACCCGCGTCCCTTGCATCGGCAGGCGGAGTCTCAACCACTGCGCCACCAGGGAAGCCCCAAATGCCCATTCTTGACAGAAACTCTTGTGCTAGACTAGGGAGGAACTTCTTTAATCTGACACAGGATCTAATTATAAAACATCTATAGCTATGATCAAAGTAAGTGATAAAATGTTGAAGTCTTTCTCCCTGAGTCTGGGAATAAGATATTATCAACACTCTGGAAGTACTAGCCAGTGTAGTTAAGTCCAGAAAAAGAAATTAAAGGCATAGGATTGGAAAAGAAGAAGATGTTACTATTTTCTACTGGTATCATAATCTTCTTAGAAACACCTTTAAAAATCTACAGATAAATTTAACAAGGTTACTAGATATAAGATTGATATACAAAAATAAATTACATTTCTATTTAATTGTTTCTGTAAGTAATTAAAAAACAATTTTCAAAAGCTACCATTTTAATACCAACAAAACTATAAAATACCATATTATAAACTCCAAAATTGCTAAGAGATTAAATCTTAATTGTTTTCACCACAAAAAAGAAATGATCATTATGTTACCTGAGAGAGGTGTTAGCTAACACTAAGGCAGTGATCATATTGCAAGATATAAATGCATCAAATCAACACGTTGTACAACTTATACAACATTATATGTCAATTACATCTTAATAAAAAACTATAAAATATGTAGGAATAAATCCAACACAAAAAGAGAAAAACCTATTTGCAATATAGAGTAGTGATTAAAAGCACAACTCTATACCCAGGCACCTTGGTTTAGAAACCTGCCTCTGACATTTACTAGTTGTAGGATCTTGGGCAAGTCAATTAACCTCTAGGTGCCTCAGTTTCCTGTGTGAAATATCCCATATTACTAGCATTACCTCATAAGGTTGTTAGGAAGACTGAATACAAAGTAACAGAATGAGGCCTGGCACACAGGAAACCCTTAAGAGTGCTTTAGAAAGTGACAACCGTAATCATTATGATGATGATACTGGTAGTGTGATGGTGTAGAAAATTATAAAAATTTTCTGAAAGGCTTTAAAGAATACTTAATTAAATGGAAAATATACCATAATCATGGATAGGTAGGCAATATCATTAAGATGTCAATTCTCCAGAAAATCTGCAGACTCAATGCAATGTTAATTAAAATGTGAACAGGGTTTTTGCCTCTCAATAAGCCAGTTTTGGAATTTAAAACAAAAGACTCGATACAACCAATACACTGCTGCAGAAGAGAAGTAAAGAGGGAGAGTAGTCCTACAGATATTAAGATTTTATGAGAACAATGTGGCATTGGTGCAGGGATAGGTTAAGTGACCAAAGAAACAGAATAGAAAATTCATAAACAAAGGCAGAATGGCAGAGCTGTAGAGAAAAGAGGGCAGTCAATAAAAAGAGCTGAAAATATTGGTCATCCATATGGAAAAAAAGTGAAATTAGGTTCCCACACACACATACTATGCCATACTAAAAGATCAACTCCAGAAGAATTAAGGACTTAATTTACAAGAGCAAAACTTTAAAAATTATGAAGAAAATATGAGTATTTCTCTGACCTTGAGATAAGAAGGGGTTTCTTAAATAAGACACAATCACTCTACTACGAAAAAATTTATAAATTCAAATTAAATTTGATTTATATTTCAAAAAAGATACCTGAAGAAAGTGAAAAGATGAGCAACAAACTGGGAGAAGACATTTGTTAACTGACAAAATATTTGCCCCAAGAACATATATAAAGAACAGGTTCAAATCAACAGAAAATGCAGCAGAAAAAAAATGGGTAAAAATGACAGACATATTTACAATTTACAGATAGACAAAATACAGATATATAACAAACATGAAGAAATATGATAGATGAATCATTATTAATCAGGGAATACAAATCAGGCCCACGATGAGTTATTATGCCCACTCCACTAGAAAAGATTAAGAAGTCTGACAATACCAAGTCTTGAAGAAGATACAGGTCAACAGACTCTCTCACATACTGATGACTGGAGTGTAAATTAATACAAATGATTTGGAAATATCATTTGGTATTATAATATTTTGGCACTAAGTAAATATGCCACTTTGGAATAATTTACCGTAACACTTAGCTTATTTATACAACCTGCTGGAAAGACTAGCATGTAAACACTAGCTAAATAAGGAAGGAAAACAGTGTACATTACTTCCATAAAACTAATTTAAGGAAGTATGATAAACAGTTCTTTTGACGCTAGGTAACTAAAAATATGCCAGCAACAAAAAAGCCAAATGCACTGAAACCTATCAGTCAAGGAAATCAAGCTGTAAAAATACACACCAACTTTATATAAAAATAGACAGTAAAGCCATGATTCTATAACATATACACTACAGACTGAATGTTTGTATTCTCCCAAAATTCTTATGTTGAAACCTAACCTGCAAGGTGGTGGTATTAGGAGGTGGGGACTTTGGGAGATGATTAGGTCATGAGGGTGGAACCCTCATGATTGGGATTAGTGTCCTTATAAATGGGACCCCAGAGAGCTCCCTCGCCTCTTCCACCATGTCAGGACACAATGAGAAGACAGCTGTCTGTGAACTAGGAAGCAGGCCCTCACCAGACACGAATCTGCCAGCACCTAGATCTTGGACTGCCCAGCCTCCTGAACTATGAGAAATAAATTTCTGTTGTTTAAGCCACCCAGTCTATGGTCTTCTATTACAGCAGCCCAAATGGACCAAGACACCACTGCAATGGAGAGCACACTACGCTGTGGCTGAGAGACCTTGTTCTTAACCTTGATTTTACGCCCATCTCGGTGTGCAACCTTGGGTGGATTATTTAAACTCACATGTGTAAAATAAGAGACTGTACCAAGTGTTCTTTAAGAATCTTTTTATTGTTGTCTATAACCCTATAAGAAACTATTTTTATCCAGAATTAGTAAAATCGTGATGTAATTTCCTTATATAAGTAGCATGATATTTAATCCAGACTCAAGTGCCTTTGGATAATAACAATGTCCACAAGCTCTGAGGAGAGAATGAAGCATTAATACAGCATTACTATAGGATTAGTTAAAAGAAAAAGTTGTTTTCCACACATAGAGTTTCCAAGTGGTAGATGAATTTGCTTTTTGGTAGATCAGAGGTGTTTTATGGTATAGCCTATTAACTACAATGAGGGGAAAAAAATCATAATTTAAGTATTAAGATTTAAACATGAAGCATTAAATTCTATAATGTCAAAGAATCTGAAGAGTAACATAAATCTTGCAGAAACAGTGTTCAAAGAGCCTAATATAAAATAGGAAAGATTAGCAGTTGTTCAAAGACAATCTAAATACTTTCAACAGGCAGAAAACATAGACCCTATTAGTACGCTCAAGTGATACTACCCATATTTTCTATATAATTTTAGACTTTGGACATGTCAAAGTCTATAAAAGAGAAAGTCCTCTGATATCCCAGATATATGTCAAAAGATACCCTAATAAAAAAATGAAAATACAAGCCACAAACAGGTAAAAATTTTTATGACTCATAAATGAAAAAGAATTAGTACTGAGAATATATAAAGAACCCCTATAGATTAACATAAAAGAGACAACTCAATATTAACATGTGGGCCAATAATATAAATAAGCAATTGACAGAACAGGAAACTCAAATGGCTGGCAGACATGATGCTGAACTTTACTAGTAATCAGGGAAATTAAAATGATAATAAAATGCCATTTCACACTCATCAGCTTGGCGAAAACTACAGAGTCGGATAACAAGTGTTGATGAGGATATGGACAGATAGGAATTCTGACGCACTGATAAGAGAGAACGTGAAAGACCACTTAGGGAGCAAGTCGGGTTACAGATCAGCATGGCTCTGACCCTGCCATTCCACTCCTATGTATATGTGCTCTACAGGATAGCTCCCACATGTGGACAAGGAGACACTGTAGCACATCTGTGATAATAACAAATGAGTCTATCAACAAGAGAACGGATATATAAATTATGGGACACATATAATAGAAAAAAATGTTCTGGGGAAAACTTCCTTCTCCCTGTCTATTTCCACGCAGAGGGACCTCTTTTGGAGTAACATTCCCAGCCTCTCTCCACCTCCCCACTCATTCCTCCTAGAGAAATAATTGGTGCCCACTTCTTCTTTTCTCTGTAAGAGGCACCTGACCGTGTGGGGCATACACAGTGCTCTGCTCCCCAGTGCTATGGGAGCAGAGCTCAGGTGGGGAGTCCCAGGCTAACTGCACAGCCTGTGATTAGAAGAGTAAACCTTCTATTTAATCCTGGCTGCATACTAGCAAGCCTGTCCCTCCAATGGAGCTATCTCACAAATAAAGCTGATATTTTTATCTACCACTCTGTAACACTTGCATCTGTTTCTCAATTTATTCTAGATGGCAAGAGAGGGTGCTAGTTATTGTACCTCCTCAGGCTTCAACAGAATACTATACAGCAGGGAAAATAATTGAAAGATACCCGTAACAAGGGGGCTAAGTCTTTAAAACATAGTAAGAGAAAAGGCAATGTGCATTTATGTAAGCTTGAAAGATAAAACAATACTATGTATTATTTAAAATACATAAATCTCTATCATAAAATATAAAGACGTACATGAATGATTTTAAAAATTCAGGATAGTGGTTATCTCTGGGGCAGAGGAAGGGAAATGCAACCAGGCAGGGTTACGCAGTGGGCTTCTCCATCATGTTTGGAATGGAATGTTTTGTTTCTCAATCTGGGAGGAACATACATATTTTTTTCAGCCTCAAATATTTCAAATACACACACACACACACACGCACGCATGCACGCACACACTTACATACCACATGTACATCTACAAGAGAATAAGCAGCAGAGCTGGAGAAGCTACAAGAACTGCCTGAAGTGGCCTGCCCTGTTAGTCAGGCCTGGCCAGCTCTTTTCCAGACCCCCTGGAACCAAGCCAGTGGGAGGAGGGATTGTCCATGCCTGGAGATGGATGCTAAATGTAGTGCTGGCTTCTACAGTGTATTCTAAACAGGAGGAAAATCTATTAAACCACAGAATCAGTGACAGTTAGAAAGGATAAAGCAAAACAAGAATCCAAGGAGTGGAATTACTAGCAGCAAACCATTGAAAGGCTTCTAGAACTTACTTTTGCTAGAATGAAGCCTAAACTATTGCCTTTTAAAAAAAACTTTTTATTAATTATCTCTAAAGGAAGATTCAATAACTGCTCTTAGTAATGCATCTCAATGTCTTATAAATCACTAGAAAGTTTAATTCAGTGGAAATTTTCAGTCAGTATATTATGACTACATATGGTCTGAAGATGCACAGAAAGGAGATAATCTGTATTATTTCCTGATTCCCTAGGCTAATCAGACACTCTGAATCATCACCATAATAATAGAACAGAGTCTGCAAATCTGTGTTGCTTCATTTAAAAGAACATATATATTTTAAACTTTCATATATATTTTATTAAATTGTTAATTTTTAACAACTTATTTCTTCCAGAAGAAAGGTATTTAAATGATAAATTCTTTTTAGCCTGATGCACATGCAGGCCTCAAAATACCATATTTTTTCTTGTCTTGTATCTCCAATGAAGAGGAACAAGTGAAGACTATGTTAACATTACAAATCACTGACATTTAGACTAGATATTCGGTCCTTAGTACACGTTATGATTTGCAACCTAGGGGTAAATAAGATGTTAGAAAAGGTAGCTGACCACCGACTGAAATAATAGATACAGTGCAGGAAAGCTGCTTTCCAACGAAAGCCTATCACATTTTCGGCTGCGTCAGTCTATAACTGCCCGGCAGACTCATCACTTTCTTGTGCCCAGCATGGACTCAGAAAATACCTACTGAACTGACTCACTGATAATTAGAAAGAAACATGGGAAGATGGTGAGGATCCAGGAAAGGATACTACAGCCCACAAGCATGACTTTGTGTACTGGGAATGCTCAGAAAACCTACACATCCTGAGGACTCGAACATCTTTCTTTAACCCTTCAACTCCCTGTTTACAAGGTATAGAAACATAAATATATAATATTTATAAAATATGCTGAGATATGGTATGATACAACACAGCATAGAGAATAAAATAATACAGCATTATATGGGGCAGCATCCATGAATAATCCATTATCTTGCCCCCCTCTACCTTTCAAATTTCACTGCAGATCTTGCCTCTTGCCCACTGCAGTCCAGCCACTCTGGTTTTCTTTCAGTTTCTCAATCCTGCCAAGCTTATCCCCACATCAGAGCCTTTCTAACTGCTTTTCCTCTTTCTGGGCAGCTCTTCTCCCAGACGGCAATCAGCTTTTCATCATTTAGGTCTTATTCCAAGGTGACCCTCCCAAAACGCCTTCCCTTACCTCCCCATCAAAACCACCCCCTTGTCAGTCATTCTTTCATTTATTGTTTTACTTTCCCTATAGCACACTATCCCTACTTGAAGTTAACTTGTTTGCTTATGTGGTTATTGCCTACCTTCTTACTACTAACCTGTGAACTCCTTGAGAGCAGGGACCTTGTGTGCTTTGTTCATGGCTCTGGCCCTGGGACCCAGAAAGGGACTAGGCACACAGTAGGTCCTCAGTAACCATTTAATGAATTAACAAAAATATGCCTGCTCAATTTAAAATCCCTCAGTTTCAAGGCTTTTTCAAAGAATGTAACAAATGCATTCCCTATTTTACCAAATTCAAAATCCTGAATATTGGGTTTACTTAAAAATGGGGGCGGGTAGAAAAAAATGGAATAGGATGAATATTAGAGAGCCGATCCCACTGCAAAGTGAATGCTATCATTTTACATATTTTTAATCACACTGATCCGATCCATTAAAAACCAAAAATAAATCCTTCCACTATTTTTACAGTAAGCACTAATTTAATTATATTCTGTTACTATAGCTATTACATTTTCTATCCAAATTGCATTGTACTTTTCTAGCAATGATATGAGCTATCTCAATATGTCACAGGTATTCTTGTAGTCTGAGAAACAGTAAGAGGTGAAACACAATATGAACATATTATTGTATAAAATGCTTATAAGATGTCATTCCTTCTCTCAGCCAGAAAAAGGAGATACAACACATTAGGTCAATCATTAGGAGAGTAAAAGCCCACGAACAATGAATGAATCTGTGTTATGCATGAATCCGGCTCTCTTACATGTCTACTAGAATCTGAATAATTGTGTTTTACTGAATACACATTTAAAGGAGAAAGCCATCCCTTAAAAAAAAAATTCAAGAATCATTCAAACATAATTTTACTGGCACGGTTTCGGAATCTATCGTGAGGTATTCCAAGTGAAATTTAAAACTCCTCATTTTTCAAGCTGGCCTGTTACAACTAATAGGTTTTAAAATGATGAACAGCCACAGAACCATAAAAAAGATTCCATTTTATAAAACCAAAGATCATTCTATCTGAAATGAAGTTTCACTTTTAAAACATCATGCATTTGAAAAAAAAAATCATATACTCCTGGAAGCAATGGGCATTTTCCATGAAAGACACAGCAGCAGCACAGAAGTGAAATATACACTGTCAAAGAAAAGCTGGTTTGCTATTTGGCAAATACAGAGCTTGTTTCCATATAATGGGTAGGAGAGAAGGGGAGGGGAGACTCCAAGATTATGTTCAGGAAATTAGGAGAGACAAAACAGAAGTACGGCATTAGAGCATGTAAATAATCACAATTTATTATCTACTTTTAAGACCCCTTTCTACTGAAGTGCAGAACTTTAAAATGCAGTAAGACTGTGGTTAAAGAAGCATCTCAAACCACATCTCCTATTTGCACACAGTAGGACAAAAACTCAGGGGCTAATGGGGCAAAAGGTATGGCTTCCGATGGAGTCCTTTCGGGGGCGGGGGCTCCCAAGATCACCCTCAAGTTTGATGATTTGCTATTTTTTCCTCTGTCCTTGGGTCAAAGTATTTGGAGAGAGAGAAATAAATGCCTCTTGATGGCAGGAGAGTCAAGCCCCTTCGCAAAGGCCAGCACCAACAGTGGGCGGGGAGAGGACTGGTTGTGGCCATTTTTGCAAACAACCAACCACAGCCGTCTGTGAATGCATGTGGCCATTTTCCAGTGAACCATGTCTCTGAATAATACGGCTTTGGTGGATTAATGTGAGATCTGTTAACTCACTGAGTTCGATGTGAGAGATGTGCTATAATGACTATAAAAATTGCTATCCTCATGCATGCACAAGGGACATGGAAACTTGCACCTTGGGGTGTACAGCAATGTTCTGAAGATCGTGAGGGGTCTAATCTCCACCCCTGAGCACCTGTGAGAGACAGATCACACACAGGAAGAGCAATATAAGGCAGGTAGCATGCACTCAGAGCAAAATGAGAGGTTGGGAAGCTACCATAACAAGCGCTGGGAAGAGGGGGATACTCACTGAGGAATGGACTGACCAGAACGCATGATAGAGGAGGAACCGGACCTCAACCTGAGGGAGGCGCAGGGCTCACAGAGCAGGGAGCACGGGAGGGGACATCCCAGAAAGGAGCTATCATGCACAACGGGGGCCACGCGGAAAAACAGCAAGATGTGTTTAGGTAACTAGTTCATCGCGAAGGAAGTGAGAACAGAAGAAAGTAGGAGCCACAGGGTAGCCAGCCTATGTGAATACTGAGTTAAGAGTTTGTTCTTACAAATGCTGGTGAAGATGTGGAGAAAAGAGAACCCTAGTGCACTGCTGGTGGGAATGTAAATTATGTAGCCCCTGTGGAAAACAGTATGGAGGTGCCTCAAAAAACTAAAAATAGAATTACCATAAGATCCAACAATTCCACTCCTGGGTATATACCTGGAAAATATGAAAAAACTAATTCAAAAAGATACACATAACCTGATGCTCATAGCAGTGCTATTTACAACAGCCAAGACATGGAAGCAACCTAAGTGTCCATCAACAGATGAATGGATAAAGAAGATGTGGTATATATATACAATGGGATATTACTCGGTCACAAAAAAAAAAAAAGAATGCGATTCGGCCATTTGCAGTAACATGGATGGACCTAGGGAATATTACGCTTAGTGAAATAAGTCAGAAAGAGAAAGACAAATCCTGTAGGATATCACTTATGTGTAGAATATAAAAAATAATACAACTGAATATATATGCAAAACAGAAACAGGCTTACAGATATAGAAAATAAATTTGTGGTTACCATACGGGAGGGGGAAAAGGAGAGGTGTACGTTGGGGTATGGGATTAATAGATACAAACTACTATGTATAAAATAGGAAAGCAGTAAGGATATGTTGCATAGCACAGGGAATTTTAGCAATTATCTTGTAATAATTTATAATGGAGTATGATCTGCAAAAATATTGAATCACTATGCTGTACACCTGAAACTTATATAATATTGTAAATCAACTATACTTCAATAAAAAAAGAAGTTCTGGCCTTTAGCCTCTACACTTAGATGTAAGGCCTAGACCCCTGGACTAGGGTAATGGGAAGAGGGCTGACAGCCCGAAGACACTGAACAAGCAAAGCGACTTGATTTAGAGCAAGGACAGAAAAGGAAAAATCAATGGCTGTGAGAATGAATCTGAGAAAATCGTGGTATCACTGACAGAAATAGAAAGAAAGAGCTGACCTGAGGACAAGGATAATGACTTTTGATTTAAATATGATGAACTAAAGGTGATAACAAGCAACTTGAAACATTTTCAGCTATGTGCTGTGTGACTTTGCGAACATTATTTAACCTCTAAGCTCAGTTTTCTCATCTGTAAAATAGGAATAATAATAGATGACTGTGAGGATTGAATGAAATAATGGGAATGCCCAGCACTCACTAAAGCGCTCGAAAAATGACAGATATTTTGGCCATCACTGTTATTCATCTTATATTTGACACATTGCCCAATAACTCTTCTTTTGTCACATGAACTTATGACTATCTGATACACCTCTTATCAGGGTGTTTTTGTTTTTTGGTTTTTTTCCCAATACAACTGAGATAAGTCAAAACACTATTCTAATTGCAGTCCTTGTAAATTTTCCACAGCATTAGAGACTGAGCAATTTACAACCTGCAGAAGGCTCCAAGTCTATGACAAATTCATCACTGCAAACCATTAAAAACCTAGTATGTCAACTGATCCAGCTGGATTAGATGTGAACATTTGATGGCTACGGTTCTCCCTATGAAGCAGTAGGTTTATGGGGCTTCTTTACATTGAAAACATGGAAAGAAAAATTCTGTACATGATTTAATAATAATTTGCAACATATTAAGGATCCCTTTGAGATGAAAGTTTTCTGTTTTGCTTTGTTTGGGGTATAAGAAAATAAGATTAAAGAGAATAAGATTCTAGAGTAATAATGTAGCCATGAAGGGTACATTAGCAATGGGGAAACTGAGAGAAGGTAAGTTCCAAGTAAATCTGAGAATTTAACATTGTAATTATTAGTAATGCTGGGCAGTGAAACACAAATATTTATCATGTACATGGTAGGTGCTTAACACCTGTTAAATAATGCTGAGCGAAACTGAAGATGGTGACTGACGACGATCAGTGAAACTGACGAGCAAATGATTTGCTTGCCCTTTCCTTCATTTCTGGCGATTAGTTCACTGTGCTATTAATCATAATTTTCTTTAAAGAGTAAGTAAACAAAAGGTATGGAAACAGAGAATCAAGGCATTTAAAGCTAGAAGTCCTTTAGGAGAAGAAACTGAGGTCCAGGGAGGTTAACAGACTTGCCTAAGTCAATTCCCCATAACATGAGATCCGAGCCTGAACAACTAACCAACAGCCCTGCGCACATCCCACCACCCCACGATGGAGAAGAAAAGAGTTACGGAGAAGCTCAAGCCAGTCAGTTCTGTGACTGGTTTGAAGATCTAACAAAGGGGTGAGATGAGTATACGGATTCTGAGAAACAGTGACTTCAATTATTTAAGCCATAAATGTTTCTCATTATGATGTTTAAACAGATCATGACAGGCTAAAACACAGATTTTTTTTTTTTTTTGCCATTAATGCACCCATATTTTATAGTGTTGAAGTATGAGGTTTTTTATTTTTTAAAAAAATAAATTTAGTTATTTGTTTATTTTTGGCTGCGTTGGGGTCTTCGTTGCTGTGTGTGATCTTTCTCTAGTTATGGCGAGCAGGGGCTACCCTTCGTTGTGGTGCATGGGCTTCTCATTGCGGTGGCTTCTCTTGTTGCGGAGCACGGGCTCTAGGCGCATGGGCTTCAGTAGTTGTGGTACGCGGACTCAGTAGTTGTGACTCACGGGCTCTAGAGCACAGGTTCAGTAGTTGTGGCGGATGGGCTTAGTTGCTCCGCAGCATGTGGAATCTTCCCGGACCAGGGCTTGAACCCGTGTCCCTTGCACTGGCAGGTGGATTCTTGACCACTGCGCCTCCAGGGAAATCCCATGAGGTTTTTGATATTTTTATCAAAAGATTTTATGACCAAATTGTCAGAAATCAGGGAATTTTATAAAAAGGGTGTACAATTTAGCTTAAGTGTTTTCATATATCCACAGCCTTAGGTCGATGAAAAGGCTTATAGCCATAGGTTATATAGCTCTATTTTTGACTGCAAAAATTTATATGCTGTCCAGATCTTTATTCTACTGAAATTGAACTGGAAAAGGCCCTTAACTGAAATTCCTTCAAAATTATAAATTGTAGTAGATCTGACTGATAAAGAGATTCAAAAGCACATGGGGAGAGATGTAAAAGGGAAAGAAAGGCAAAGATTCTCCATGTGTATGCCTATTTGTGTTTCCAATCTGGAGTCAGAATGTCTGGGTCAAAACCAAATTCTATCAGTTACTGTGATCTTAGCCAAGTTACTTGGCCGCTCTGTGCCTCAGTTTCCTCACCTGTAAAACAGGGGTAATAACAGTAGCCACCTCGTGGGGTTGCTGTGAGGGTCACAGTTAAGACAAGCAAAGCATTTAGAATGGGGCTTGGTGTACAGTAAGCACTGTGTGTGTTAGCTCTTTAGATCACACCCTCAGGTCTACTCACCTTTCCTGTTCCATCTCCTACTCTCTTCCACCCACTCTTTGTCTATGCTCTTCTCTCTCCTGGATGCTTTCCTTCCAGGGATTCTTCAAATCCTAACTCAGTTGCTAAGTTCCTCGATTACCCTGGCTGGAATTAAATCCTCTCGCCTCTCTGTTCTTCTACAGTAGGTACCATTTTCTACTTACAGTCACTCTGTGAAAGACTGTCCCCGTCTGATTTGTTCCTGTAGCCCTGAAAGTACCCTTCTCAGTGTCTCGCACATGGCGTTCAGCAAGTACTTGTGGAATAAACCAATATATAGGGGGAGTAGTCTTCTCCTGCCTTATCAACTGGTAGCTGTTATTATCACTATTATTAAGGAGGAAAGGCAGGTCCTAGGAGGCCCAAACTACTGATGCAAAGCTGAGGCAAACATCATGACTGTCTTTTGGAATAAAGCATAATTTATGAAATGCAAAGCTAATTTAATTTCATGAAAATTCAGAGAATTTCTGGAACAAAATCAATGGAGAATAAAACCTCAGGTTTGAAAGGAAGCCAGGTTGGTCACTACCCGGACTGGGAAGGGTGTAGTATTATTACTATCATCTCTCGATTACCCACTGTGAAGAGGCGTGGCCCTTTCAAGATTAATCTCATCTGCCTGGGGCAAATTATCCCTGAAGTCAAACTCCTTTTATGTTCTCCGCTTCTTTCTCTCCGACAGTCTAGACACCTTCATAAAATCATTAATAAACAGTGAGTGCCTACTATGGGACAAGCAGAGTGTTTTTCATGCATCCGCTCATTTGATCCTTCAAACAACTCTATGGTGTTGGTTCTCTTAATATCTTAATATCAGGAAGCTGAGGCACAGAGACATTAAATAACTTTCCCAAAGTTTACTCGCTACTTCAACTCATCTTACTTCAATCCATCTCCCCACATTTATTGTCCTATATGGGAGTGGGAAGGGGATCAGTGTGGAATATCTGGAATATTCAATTGCTGGTGGGAAAAAGGGCTAGAAGAATTCTTCAGGGGCAGGTCAGGTCTGGTCTGCTAAGGGCCGGGCAGGAAGTGCCAATCTTACAAACTGCAATGAATTTCAGGGGTCAAAGGAACCCAATGAACTCAGGCTAGATCCCCAAATCCTGGGGGAATCCACGCTGGTAGGCAAAGCAATGGACTCTCTGGGCAATGGTAATATAGGGACACCAGCAGACATTCCAGGTGACACAGTCATTTCAGAGCAAGAATCAGCCAGGAGCTGGGAGAAGGTGGAGTCCTGATCATCAAGACAGGAAGCTAGAAACGGGAAGCGAGAGTCTGGGACAAGACTTTGTGTTAATCAGGAAAATGTAGGAAGCTGGATGTGCTGAGCTGGACTCACACTGTGGGGTTAAGAAGGTGAGTTTGAGCCGGGGGTCGCTGGGATCAACCCAGATAGAGGTTATTCTTCACACTGTAATAGGAGACACCAGGTAAACCAGAAATCCGATCCTGTGGCTTCCCTACTTAAAACATTTCAATGGCTTCCTGCTGTCCTTAGGATCAAGTTCAAACTTCTCAGCAACTTCCAAGGCCATTCGTGACCCAGGCCCTGCGTGCCTTTCCAGTCTCATCAGTCTGCATTTACCATTCTGGACCCACCCACCCAGGCAAACAAAAATGAGTATATTCAACAGCAGACTAGCTATAGTTAACAGCCCTTAGTTATTCAAAGGGCCAGTCTCCCCGGCTGACCTCTGCGGATACACTCTGCCTAGAACATGCTCTCTCTTCCTCTGCCTGGCTATTTCCACCCTTCAGGTCTCCCATCAGCCACCACTCCCTCTGAAGTCAGCCTCCGTGCCCCTTCCCCAGCCTGCAGTCAGCAGCCTTCCTGTATATTCCCACAGTGCTCTGTAGTCACCTTTCAGGATTGACCATCTTGGATTCTGACCACCTATCTCCCCAACTAGACAATAAGCTCCTAGAAGGCAGGGCGGTGTCTGTCTTGTTTACTTTTATATATTCCCAGTGCCTGCAATGCAGTAGATGCCAACAAATATTTGTTTCCAAAACAAAGAAAGAGCACAGGACAGAGACACCTCCTCTAGAGACCAGGGTGCAAAGAGAAGACAAGAGTACGTGGTGCTCATTAAGTGTGAGGTGAGAACCATGCAGCCAAGCAGGGGCCCAGGGAGGATTTGGAAACGTTATCAAATATGTAGGGAGGGTCTAAATTTCAGTCACTGATTTGAAAGCTATACACAGTGTGTCCAATGCAGTCACAGAAATACAGGGGTCCCTTGAGTGCCCAGGTCACCTTGGGTGTTGACAGCTTCTCACAGAAGACATGAGAGTCTGACTCCAGAGTTTTTATCACGTGGGGAGAAGCAGGAAGAATGACGGTGAAGGGGAAAACACAATATTCAGAAAAGTTAAACTGTTATCTCTTTGGAACTGGCATGAGCCTGCTAATAAGCAGCCAGGGAAAAACAAAGAGGTAAATAAAGAGAACCGGGAACGCTGTGGTATAATATTTGAATGTGGCAAAGGGGAAACCATAAAGACCATTTTGTTTTAATCATTAAGAAAAGTGCACCTAGTTCACATGCTATGGATCAGGCTCGGGGCGGCGGGGGGAAGACAAATTAATCTAAGGCTATTCATTTTGTGATAGCTTAACGCAAACAACTTTTAGCAACATTATGAAGCCAGCTAGTAAAATAAATAGAAATGAAGTCCAAGGGATTTAAAGATGAAAAATTTGGGGGGTGGGGAGAAAGAACTGCACAAAGCAAATCGGACAAAATACAAGGCTAACCAAACAAAAGCTGAATCATATAAATAGGCATTGCCCTGTGCCCTGGAGGACTGCCAAGGAGAGTGAATTTCAACAAAGAATGCTTCTGCTACCAGTCTGGAAAACTTCAGTTCCAGGAAGGTGGGAGGGAGGCTGCAGCCATTGCTGAATGACACGGGGAGTGTGGGGCGGGGAGGCAGGCTCCGTAGACAAATGCTGGAACCTTCCCCTAGCAAGCCATGAACAGGCAGCTCACTCCCTCTCCATGCCCTCCCATGTACCCCACACACAGCCAGTTATGAAAAAAAGCCCACGTCTTAGATGAGAAATTGGCAACAAGGGCAGCGGCCTTCTCTTCTCCATTTGCAGATCAAAAGACCACTGTAAACACCCCTAGGCTACCATGCTAGTATCCAAAGGGTTGAGATGAACCCAGTCCCTGCAGCCCAAGTCAAACGAGGCATTGGCAATTATCTGTGAACTTGGATGCTGGGGACAGAGCCCCGGGCTCGGTGTGGAATCCTCCCTGGAATAGTCCGAGTCCTAAGAGCAGTACTGTAACCCTCGCAGTGATAACCGTCACCACCACCAGAACAGTCCCCGCTGCCTAAGCATTTATCCCATGGCAGGCACAGAACTAGGCCCTTTGCATGGATTATCCCTGTGAAGCCCCCTCTCAGCCCTTATTTTCTTAATTTTATAGCTGTTCTCTCTACAGATAAGGAAACCAAGGCAAGTTAAGATACTGATACTTTTCAAAGGTCTCACAGCCAACAAGCAAGGGAGCAGGGATTTAGATCCACACAGTTATTCCCAGACAAGCTCTCTTAACCAATAAAAATAAAACCCAGTAAAAGAAGGTGGATAATCAACAAGCACTTATTAATGGTGGGCACGGTGTGTACTATGAACTCTGCTAGGTTAAAATGGTTTCTTTAAAAAAAAAAAAAAAAGGAAGACTAACTAGAATTCCTTTTACTTAATCTGTAAAAAAAATTCTTGAACTTTATTAGCCTTCAAAGAAAAAAGGGTCCCTACTCTAATATCTACCACAAGGCTCCAATATGTATGTAGGTTGCTCAAACCCCTACAGAAACTAACAAAACAAACCAAAAGGAGAGTTCATAACATCTAGCTCAGTGGCTTTTTTGGGATTGGCATTACCCAAAATACAGACTTAGCGCCAAACACTGGGAGACCTGCGAATCTGAAGTTCCTTAAGATTTCCTTAGCATTAGTAATGCTTTCTCCTCAAATTTCTGTATTGCTGTCTTTATCGAGATCTCTGTACATTAATATGTGCTTTTAAAAAAATATGACCTATCTTTCCAATGGGACTGAGGGGGAAAAATCACAAATGCATATTTAAACCCATAGAATATTTAAATTCTCCCAAATCTTATCATACATTTTTAGTACTTTCTTTTTGAGATGAAAGATAAAAACGTGTGTGCATGATTAATTGTCATGATGAAAGAATACTGGGCAGTTGCTTAAGAAACGAGAACAACAAAGGAATAAACTACTGCAGGCATCACCAGGACTGGAATGACACTGCTCTGTGTACTCGATTTCCATGGCAACTAGCAATGGGAAGATGAACGTTTCGTAGCCACTCCGCTCTGCGGTACACGTCTATAAATCAAGCTTACATAAAGAGCACAAGATCTCTGCTGTGGGCTGTGTGCAGAGCCGCTTTATTTTCCTGTTACTGTATAATTATGGAAAAGCAGCACAGAGCAATGAGGCCATCTTGAGTGGGGAACAAACTCAGAAATTACTAATACACCTGAGGCATAGAATGCCATTCGTCTCGCAGGAAACCAGACGCAGGCAAGGCAGACGGCGAATGGAAACCCTGCCTGCCTCTGTCAGGTATGGTCCTGGCACTCATCTGCTCTGGCTGAGAACTGCATGTTGCGTACCTGGCGTGGGCTCCCTCCCGCTGCTCTGCTCTGAGATGTATGTAGGGGCACCTTAGTTAACTGCCTCCCGAATGAAACTGCAAGGTTTCATTCTGATAAACTGGGCAGAAATGATACACCATGCTTCGTATGAAAGTTTACTGAGGCTGAGCAAGCATACACTTGTTTTTACTTACACCCAGAATGGCTCGTCTTGTAGAAGTCAGGATGGAAAATTAATGCTTTGGCATTGAATTGGGAGTCAGAAGGCCCAAGTCTTGACTCTGGTCTATGTAACCTTGGGTAAGCCATGAAGTTCAGGTAGCTTCCATTTTCTTAGCTATGTTACGAGAGACGGTGATGTGATTTTTAGTCTCTGCCGCCATCTGCTTCCATGATTCTGTATCTTGAAAACCCAAAGGTCTGAATCAATCAGATCTAACCAAAGATATTAGTTGTGCTATTCCTAAAAAAAAAATATAAATATATATATATATATACCTTACACAGTTATACTTTTAAATTCTATACTGGCTAAAGTGCCTAAGTCATAGTGTTTTATGATTACCATTGCATTGAAGCTTTCTTCTGATTTGTTTCAATTTTTCAAACACAGTATATGCTCTGGAAAACTTAATGAAACCATCAGAGTTTTTTTTTTTTTTGCGGTACGCGGGCCTCTCACTGTTGTGGCCTCTCCCGTTGCGGTGCACAGGCTCCGGACGCGCAGGCTCTGCGGCCATGGCTCACGGGCCCAGCCGCTCCGCGGCATGTGGGATCTTCCCGGACCGGGGCATGAACCTGCATCCCCTGCATTGGCAGGCGAACTCTCAACCACTGAGCTACCAGGGAAGCCCAACCATCAGAGTTTTAAATGCAAAAAAAAAAAAAAAAAAAAAATTGTTACAGATGATCCTAGAACTGATTTTTATGATATAATATAAACAATATTTAAATTTAAATAATCTTCCTGTTACCTAGATAAGGGCTGCCTATCAATTCCTACCAAATGGGAAGCATCCCGCTTCTTTTCTTCTTATAATTAATTTATTTTTTATTATTTATTTATTTTTGGCTGTGTTGGGTCTTCGTTGCTGCATGCGGGCTTTCTCTAGTTGCGGCGAGCGGGGGCTACTCTTCGTTGCGGCGCGCGGGCTTCTCATTGCGGTGGCTTCTCTTGTTGCGGAGCACAGGCTTTAGGCACACAGACTTCAGCAGTTGTAGCATGCGGGCTCAGTAGTTGTGGCTCGCGGACTCTGGAGCACAGGCTCAGTAGTCGTGGCACACAGGCGTAGTTGCTCCGCGGCATGTGGGATCTTCCCGGACCAAGGCTCGAACCCGTGTCCCCTGCATTGGCAGGCGGATTCTTAACCACTGCGCCACCAGGGAAGCCCTGCGTCCTGCTCCTTGAAGTCTGCAGCTCTCAGAGACATGGTGAAGCTTTCCTGGACCTCATCTTTGGAAGAGTCATGCTCAGTAAATTTTGTGGAACAAATAAACGGATGGATGAACAAACTCTTAATAACACTTTTGCTACACCTTTCAGAAATCTTATATCCCCTTCCCTGATCTTACATGTTTAGGCAGATTCAGACCAACACATAAATATCCACTGGATAGACAGGCAAATATCTGAAAACCAGGTATAACTAGATGAGTATCTGTTTTGTGAGTCTGTGAGTCTACAAAACCCTTGTGAAACTTTACAAACTAGAAACAGCTCTTCATTAGTGGAGCACCAGGCGTGATGAGACACAGAGAGGACCTCCCGTGCTAAGGCCCTGGCTGAGTCCAGGAGTACCATGGGGGCTCAGAAGTAACGGAGTCACAGTCCCTGTCTCACGGGAGGGAAAACAACACCCAAAAGCACCCAGTACCTCATCTAAAGCCTACACCACCTCTGGGGAAAAGACGTCATTATCCCCGCTTTACAAGTTGGGAAAACTGAGCTACAGAGAACTGATATAAATGACAGTTATGAAAAATGTAGGGATATTCAAAACCTGACTTCCTGAATTGATAGGCAGCCCTTATCTAGGTAACAGGAAGATTATTTAAATTTAAAAATGTTATAAAAATCAGTTCTAGGATTATTTGTTTAAAATGGGTTTCTGTTTGTTTGTTCGTTTTATCGGGTTTTTTGCTTTTTTTTTTTTACTTTTTAAGACTGATAGTTTCATTAAGTTTTCCACAGCATATTCTATGTTTGGAAGATGGAAACAAATTAGAAGAAAGCTTCAGTGTGATGATAAAACCCTAAAACACTATTAATTAGGTGCTTTAGCCAGTACAGAATTTAAAAGTATAATTGTGTAAAGTATATATTTTTAAGAATAGCACAAGTAGGGGAATTCCCTGGTGGTCCAGCGGTTAGGACTCGGTGCTTTCACCTCTGGAACCCGGGCTCAATCCCTGGTCGGGAATTAAGATCCCGCAAGCAAGAATAGAACAAGTAACAACTTTGGTTAGATCTGACTGATAGATTCAGACCTTTGAGTTCCTGACTCCAAGACCTCTGTGCTCTTCTGATTGCATCTCAGGACACATTGAAGCAACAGACTGTTGCTCTACTGGACTTCTTGGGCACTAAAAAACAAAGTTAAACAAACACACCTAGCCCCTGAAAAGCCCATTAATAGTTAAAAAAAAAAAAAAGTAGTAATAATATAAAACAATATTTCTTAAATCTACTGTGCTAGCCCACGTTATGTCCCGCACTTCCACTCCCCAGTCAGCAGGTTAACGGCTATTTCCAGGATGGAGCCAAGTGTTACACAACCATGCAATTTCCGATACGTGAAACTTATGGGAGCCAATGACTTCTTTACAGAAGTTTATTAGAAATGTATTCTGCCGTCAGAGACACTTGGTTTGGTTCCTAAGCTTAGAAGATGCAGTAATTTGGGCACACATTTTTGGCACTGATTTTTCAAAAATTAATAAAGTAACATTTATTAAGAAAGCCTCCAGGTTAACCTCCTCGCCTTCCAATTAGTTTCTTATCAGAGTTTTTAGCACCACCAACTGGTTAAAGAGATCAACTACAAATCTGCTTGGCTCTCAATCTGCTTTGTTCATTAAAAGAGGATCATACATATATTTCACATTTAATTTATGTTAAAGTAATTTATTTCAGTCACTAAATAAAATTAGAAATGCCTTTCCTTGTTAGTCAAATAAAAAATAATCCACTTTGGCTTTTTCACTTAAAAAGAAGGTACATTTTGCTTAGTAAGTCATTAAAGAAAACTAAATCTACCCACTAAGGCTAATCTGATTTACTCTACCATAAACTCATACTCAAAAAGCAAAGACTAAGAACTACAATGAAAATTAGAAACTAAGAGAGCGATAGCAAACTAAATGGTATTGAACACTATGTGAGTCTACAGTGTCTATATAAGACATTAATTTAATTGGAAATAAAAATGATTGAGGAGGTAATTTCACATTTTTAAAAATTTGAGCTTTTTCTATCAAGATTCCTGACTTAGAGATGAATGCTGCCATGTGACACATGAATATTTACTGCCATTTATCTTTCCCTCCTGTTTAATTGAACCACATCTAGCAATGGATGGTGTACAGATTGGGGTTCAAATCTGATTTCTGTACAATGAATCAATTTGTGAAAATATGTATTCCTGAAGAACTAAGTCCAATTTTTTTCCCCAAAACAACCAATTTGTGGATACAAGTTGTCTTTGAAAAGTACATCCAGCACTTGTTGTCATGACACGTTTGTAACGGGCAGAATAAATGGCACCACACTATAACAAATTTGGTCACCAACAGAAACTTCTCTACTAGACAATGTACAAGAGGGAAAGAAAAAGAAGCTTCCATCCAATTTATTAAATTTGACTCTGATAGCAGAGTTCTGTTAAAAGCTTTCTGCTAAGAGTTTAAAACTGCTGTAATAATTTCACGATGATAGCAGTTTAAATCTCTACACAAATGGGTAGTCAAGTTCCTATTTTTTAAAGCCTGACTCTAAATCTGCAATTGAAAATCCAGTAAAGAAGATAATTTGCAACAGACCCAGATAAAATTAAGGACCAGCAGCTGCCCTACCCCATTTAACACACAATTTCAACATGTGTACTTTGATCTTCATTCTATTCCTTTGCTCATTTATTTACTCATTCATTCTTTCACTCATAATCCATTGAATATTCTCTCTCCCGCAAAGACAGTTAAATTTCTGCAAAAAGGGAAACAAGAATAAGACTCTTCTACTGTCCCCTCCTCTCCTTGGATGCCAGCCTTGATATGCCGTCTCCAAGGCATAGAAGATTTCCATTTGAAATCATAAATGGATTACCAGGAACCTTAACAGTAAGAAGACTTGGGTTAAGAAAAGCATTTTATAACTTTATTGTTGTTGCTATACATGTTCTTTAACATGACTCTTGAATGATACTTAAAGCTAAGTGTGTTTAGACATTTTAACTGTAAATTTTGTCTACTCTACTATTATTATTAGACAGCAGTATTCTTAAATCAAAAAATACAATTTTGAGATGTAGCAAAAACATCTGTCCATTAACAAGTACCAGCAACGTGACTGCCATCAAATTAAAAAAAAAAAAAAAAAAGTTGATTACTTGTCAATTTCCTACGACTTTTCTTCTTTAACCAAAAGATAAAATGATTGAGAAGTCTAAGTCCAGTTTGGCTTGAGATTAGCAATAAAGGTGCTCAGCTTTACCTGTAGAATAGGTATGCATAACAGCTGATGTGTAGATCACTGCATCCATTCAGCAAGGTAATACTAGCAGGTGTTTAATGAATGGGAACTGCCGTCACTGGCACTGGGGTGGCACGGTGTCACAAAAGCTGGGAAGGAGCGAGCATCAAGGGCAGGGTCCCAGGCAGAGTGCTGAGTGCCTTGAGTAGCTGGCAAGAATAAACACTTAGAAAAAGGACAGGGAGGCGGCCTAGAGGAACTTAGGTACGAGGAGTAGCTTTCTAGGCTGCGGAGACTGAAGTTTATCTGCAGGCAGGGATGTTAGTTATAAACAGGAGAGGGAGTGACTGATGGAGAAAGGTCTAAGAAGAAGAGAAGGGGATGAGACAAGAATAAATGGGAGGAACTAGAAAAAAGCAAAAAACTAGAAACAGAATTGAAGGAAAACAGAACTCTGGAGGTGAAGAGGAAACCCAGGCAGAGGCCATGACCCTGTCCATGAAGCAGAAGGCAAGGTCACCTGCAATGCACAGCAGTAGGAAAGGTTTGGTACAAATGTGACAGAGAGCAAGTCAGTCTCATGGTGTGTGACAAGCTAGTGAACTGGCTTGGGGTGTTACACCAAGAAGAATTCTGAGTCTCATCAGAAGAGTGTAGGCCACGGGTATAAGGAGGTGACGGTGACAGCACACATGCCAACGATCTGCCATCCCTGAAAAAGGGAATTGAAAAGAGATGAGCTAAATCCTCCTGGATGATTTCAGCACGAAAAGGAAAGCAATCTGGAATGACATAGGACCAGGGCTGGCGGACTGTGTACAGAAGATGGGTTTGGGTGGTCTGAACACTCTGGTCAAGTAGGCACAGCGTCTGCCTGACCTGAGAACTTGGTTCCATTCCGGGACAGGCAGCTGGGAGAATCAAGGCAGGCATCTGGGATCAAAGCAAAAGGATCCAAGAAGGTGGACACAGAACTCTGAGATCTTTCAGACATGACACTTGCTGGGAGACGGAGAGGGAGAGTATTGAGTGTGGTGTGTTTGAAGGAGACGGTGGATGCATCACAGAAAGAAGACAAAGGGAAAGCTCGCTCCAGGTCTCAGACTGGCGAGGAGCAGCTCCAAGGACTAGCGCACACTCAAGAGGCTGCAGTACAGGACTGCGGGCAGGTCAGAACCAAGGCGGGGGCCTTGGATGGAGGCTCAGCCCAAGGCTTGTGTTAGAAGTGAAGGTAAGGAGGGGAAAGCGGTGTCAGCATTCTTGGGGCTTGGTCGCAGCTGAAGAGAACAGAGGTAGGAGATGTGGAAGATACAGCAGGGGAAGAAGAAGAAAGATGGGGCCACATGAGGGTCCAGCAGCCATGTTTAGCCACTAGGAACCAGTCCTGAGATTGTACCATTCTTGGTCCTTTTGGGGGGAGGGAAGGGAAAGGTGAGCGACAGGCAGGAGGGAGGGACGGGAAAGTTATGGTTAACAGTATTAGTGCCTGTTCCACCTCTCCTGGGGTCAGCTTAGGAACAGGGAAAGGCAGGGGGAGGGAAAGCGTAGGAAGAAAGAGATGCCGCTCAAAGCCTGTAGTGCACTGAATTCCTACTTTGCCCTGATCTTCTCCAGCAGCAGGTTGCAACCAAGGAGGGAAGATGAGCAGACAATACTGACAAGCTGGAAACGGTAAAAGATGATGCTAAACTCACAACAACTGATCAAAAGGGTCTTACAAGTGAATCAATGTATAATCCTGCCTTGTAAAGAAGACAATCATAAATTCAGCTTAGCACTCCCACCCCAGCTAAAGTGATGAAACCTCATTTGTCAATTTTAAACATTTTTTGCTTTTCCAGTTGATTTGGCAAGATCTTTCACTATTGTGATATAATTCCAAAGGCAACACGCAAAACACAAGGGTTCCTATCAAAGTGACGTGATCTGGAATGCCTGCTACCGTTTCATGTAATAAAATGCTGCACCAGTTTCCTTTTGCACATTTTTGTAAATAGTTCCTTTCATTTATGTGCAGAAAATCAAATGAAATCTCAAATGTAACAATCCAAACCAAACCAATTCATATGAAGAGGGAAAAGCTATATAATTGTGCAACTGGTTTCCCAAGAACACTTCCAGGCAGAGCGAACATGCCTTACTTAGTCAGCTTTATGGCAGGCATTGTGGGGATGCAAAAGCATGCCTGGTTCCTACTCTCAGGACGTCCATACTGTTATAAGAAGTGAGAAGGTAATATTACAGTGATTAAGAGCACAAGCAAATCTTCGTTCCGTTACTCAGCAGGCAGCAGCATCAAGCAAGTCCTTTGACCTCTCCAAGCTTTGTCCTCATCTGTAAAATGGGGACAGACAGAGCCTAACCCAGGAGGTTCCTAAGAAGATTCCTTCAGACCAGGGTCCGGTACATAGTAAATACTCAGCAAATGTCAGTTGCCAGCGTTACTGTGGTTACTATTATTAGATGCAGTACTCTCGCAAGTGCTACAGAAGTTCTAAGGAAGAAAAAGGAAATTTTGTGAGCTGGAGTGATCAGGGAAGGCTCCCTAGAAGAGAGAGTTCAGCTAAGTTCAAAGGAATGGATACCAGTAGATATGTGGATGGGGAAGTCAGGAGAGGAGAAGAGAGGGCAGTGGAAGAGAAATGAGATAGGATCAGAACACAGCAAGTAAATCAGAATAGTGGATTAGAATCTTTGATCTGGGCAGGCCAGGTCTGTGTGTGGAGGGGCCTTGTATGTCAGGATAAGGAGTCTGGGTGTCATCTGGCAGGGGATGAAAGGTTACTGAAGTCAAGAGGTAACATTAAAAAGTAATGCTAATTTACTCTCATTATCCAAAATTGAACGAGGAGGGTGGACCAGTGATTTTCAAACTTTAATAAGTGCATATGGATCACCCAGGGATCACATAAAACACATCTGATTCAGTATGTTTGGAGTGAGGCCTGAGATTAGGCATTGCTAATCACTGCTAACAAGTTCCCTAATGCTGATGCTGCTGGTCTCTGGAGCTCTGAATGACAAGGATGTATCTCTTCAAGGTAGCCTGATGGAAGAGAATGCATGGGTAGGAGGATGGTAGACAAGATGGCTAGACGTGAGGTCGCAAACTCATAGGTCGGTATGCCATACATAAAAACATAGCATTAGAAGCCTTTGGACTTGATTTTTTAAGCTATATCTAAGGGGGACAGCTGAAACTTTGTAGTGAAACTCTTAATGCTGAGCCTATTTTTTTTTTTTTTGGTGACATCTTAAAACAATGTTAATTTAATTATCTCCTATAAAATAAAAATTTCTTTTATTAAATACAAGTTTTTCTTATTTTATAAATACAACACACAGTATTATCAAAATCTTCACCCAGAAGTTAGCTATCTACTACAAAAGAAAAATGTAAGAAACAGATTCCTCTTGCTATAAAGGAAAATGGCATGAATACATGCATGATATGCGCCTATCACCAACTTCCAGGATGACTGAAAGCGTTAGCAACATTTGGCCATAAGAAAGAAACCATGGCAGGAGTTTCTTATGTGACAGTTGGATTAAAAGAAAAATAGTCCTCATGTTATTACAGCAAGAACAGTGTATTTTACCATATATGTAGATGAGGGATTGGAAACGTTGACCATAACACTTGTTATAGTGACATCTCAAAAACTAAACCCAGGGTTGGAGAGCTGTCAGCCCAGTAATTTTCTCTTGAGAGCAGTCTTTGTCACATCTGTATTCACATGGTGGTGGATTCTGAATATTATGTGGGATACGCAGAGAAAATCAAGGAGACTGCCATGCCACCCTCCATGATAGATAACCCCAACAGTCGGTTCTGGAACAAGAAGCACAAGCCCCTCATGTCTGAGATGAGGAGAGTGCAGGCCTGAGAGGTTTTGGTGAAAGTCTGCTCGCTACGTAAGCCATTCATTTACATAAAATTCAGTCACTTACTTGACACGTATAAAACTGTGCTACGGGAGTTCTGTACTCCCATAAATATCCCACTTGTGCCTGTTTATATTAAGCTCACGTTCTAAAACTAGAAATAATTGATGCATGCAAATACCTATGTATAAGCATACAGAAGAAAGATATTTATGACAGATTAGGAGTTTCAAGCTGAAGGAGGAGACAAGTTCCTTTTTGGGGTAGAGAGGGGTTGGGTAGGGTGTAGGGTAGGGCCAGCTTTCAAGATAAGAAATATTTTGTTAAAAGCTGGGCCTTGAAGGAGGAGTAGAATTGCATCTGGATGGGTTTAACCTCAGAAGAGACTACAAAATCTGGACATCTGGAATGTGAAAGAGATTAAATACTTCTTCCAAACAAATAGTACATCCTTGTTAACGGGAACTAATTAGCTTAACTGAAGAAACCAAAATAACATATTCTGTTTGAAAATCTACGTAATGAAGTCATTATTCTTCTCTACTTGTTTTCTGGTCCAGTTTCTGAGCTTCAACTCCTGCATCACCAATTCTAAAATTTATACCGGTAAAAAAAGACCATCCTCAAATGCAAGGATATAATTTTTGTTCATGGAGCAAAATCAGTCAAGAACCCTCTGAAAAACTGACATTTTCTTAAAATGATTAGCATATAATTATTTCTATAGCTGGATTTTTAAAGTACAGTTGTATTTAACATATTACATGTGAAAGTCCCCAGAGAGGAGAAATTCTGAGGTCAGTTTGAAAAGCTTACACATATTCATATTCCCCATTCAGTGATCACATGCAAGAAAATAAACAGAAATGGGAATCTCTGACAATAAAATTGTGAAACATAAAACACTGAAATAAAAACCACGGCATTATCATTGCAGGGAAGATACAAAAATTCACGAAATAAAAATTGGAAACTCAAGAAGTCTACCTATTTGGTCGCTACACTCACACACTAGGTACAGCTGGTAACAGCTATCTACCTATAGTTACAAAGAATCAGATACGATTTCTAGTCTCTTTTATACTTTTCTATACACAGAAGCATGTAGATACTTACAGATCAACAATCATATTCCCCAAAGTAGGTACTCACTATAATAACTGCGATCTTGGTGAGGTCTGATGCACAGAATAATGACTGGGAAACTTTCTCCAGTTAGAGACTGTCCAAGAAAATGATATGCAACAAGTTGGCTGCCAGCAGAAAGGAATTACAAGAAGCTAAAGAGCACAGTGAAGAATAACACTTCAAAAGAGACGCAAATGATTTGAAAAAATACATTCTATCTTATATCACTTTCCTTTGGGCTCCTTGGTTCTAAAAGACTCTTCCATTAACATGTTAATTCACATAACCCAAGCTCATGAGGCCCCTTTCCCCCACAATAGCTGGGATAAAAGGCATATGTGATCTTTCTATCAAGAGGGTACCCATCATTCCCTTTTAAAATTGCATTCTTAAGCCCCTACCCCACTAACACTCTGGCAATGAAAATATACTATCCAACAAGTCAAGATGCTCTTATTCTCAACAAATTTTTAATATTCCCAAAAGGAGAGTGAGATATTCTATGTTTTTGACCATCCCCATGTAACACGAAGAATGAGATTCTTAGACCAAAAATATCATACATCACTTTAAATGTCTCCAGTTGTGACTGGAGAGCATTTGGGTACGTCAGTATTTCCGCATTACATTACTATCAGGCAATCCACCTGCACTCACAGTCTTGGACACTGGCGGGCCTTCTGCACACCCATGTTTCATTTCATATGGCTGGAAAGCAGAAGAAGCTACCCAGAGCTTTTTGTCAACTGACAGGCGGTAAGAAAGTGCAAATCGCAGCACTTACAATGAGATGGAGAAGGCTCCTAGGCATGGAGACGCAAACATACCCACACAGAGAAAAACACCAGCCAGAAATATCACAGGGTGCTGATGGTGGGCGAAGTCAAGAGAGCACATTAAGCCAGCTCCCTGACAACAGCTGGGGCTAAATCACGAACTAAAAATGTCTCTAAAAAAAAAACACAAAAAAACAAAGAGAGGCCATCAGAGATTAATTCATAAAAATCACATGCAGAACGAGAAAAATAGAAGGCAAAGCCACATGTGGTTAGAAAGCTCCTGATTGCATTTTAAAGGATTCTCGCCTAGATTATAAGAAATTAAAACCATAAGAAAATTATAAGTGAGGATTTTACTGTTACTGGGTATTTGGAGTAAGTGACAATGGACCAACAATTATTAAGTAACTAGAATGCATAAGGCAACATGCTGAGGACAGTGGAAGTTACAGATAAACTTGTAAACTCAAAGAGCTTGTAGTGTCTTATGGAGATAATCGTAAACACTGTATTTTTGTTTATTGAGTAGACGATTGAAACAATTACACAACCACAGTACTATCAAAATTCAGAGAAAGGAGAAAAGGCTGTTCAATGTAAAGAAAAAAAGACTTTTTAGTGTGTACTTACTGAGCAGGACCTTGGAAGACAGGTCTAATTTGGACAGGTAAGAAGTAGAGAAAGGCATTGCTGGCAAGAGCAACAGAATGCAGTATAAATACACATCACATATTCAAAGGAACAAGCATTAGGCAAAGGGAAATACAGGAATTTGGGATGATGAACGAAAGATGAGTTTGGGAAGGGGACCAGATGTTGAAGAGCCAGGTTAAATAGTTTTAACTACTTTTTAGATTCACTAAAGATTTTTGAATGTTTAAGAAAAAAAAAAAGTACTACAAAGCTTTTATAATGTTCTATTAGTATTAAAGAAGAAAAGATGTTTTTTGTTTTAAACTTTCAGTGCTAGAAACAGCCTGTTAGCTCAGATTCATTCCACTGGACAAACAGCATTACTCAGTTCTCGCACCTCTTAAAACTTCTGCCATTTGTAGGACAAAAGAAAAGAAAGCTCGTCACGAGAATTTCCTGAGAATTTCTTAATAATAATGAAATGTCATCCATGATATTTATTAGCTTCAGTTATTTCAGTGCACAGGTACACAAGTCATGATTATCAGCTCTAAGTGGAAAGCAACGTTGTAAGTTTTAAACACTGACAGGAATCTCAAAATTTAAAAACATTAAGCCTTTTTAAAAATACCTTTAGAGGTAATATAAAGTAATACCAATTTTTGTTTTTTACATAAGATATCACCTCTTGCTTTAAGAAAGAAACATTCCTCAAAACCCATCCCTCGTTAGAAAACTTGATTTCTTAATTTACATGAAAAAAACTATAATTAGCAGCCCCCAAGCAATCAACCATTAAAAATAAAACCTCAAAAACTACTTTCCCCAATAAAGCAAACACCTCCATAAAATGAGAGATGAAAGTAGATACAGAAAGGCTTAGGGGAGATACTATAAAATAACAAGATACAGCAAAATAACAAAATGAAACATCAGTAGATATAGCTCAAGAAAGAAACGTAAGGAGAAAATAAAACCATAACAGAGGGAGTGCTTCAAGATGGCGGAGGACTAAGACGTGGAGATCACCTTCCTCCCCACAAATACATCAAAAATACATCTACATGTGGAACAACTCCCACAGAACACCTACTGAACGCTAGCAGAAGACCTCAGACTTCCGAAATAGGTCTTGGTGCTCCTGTCTGGTGTCAGGCCTGAGCCTCTGAGGTGGGAGAGCCGAGTTCAGGACACTGGACCACCAGACACCTCCAGGCCCCACATAATATCAATCAGCGAGAGCTCGCCCAGAGATCTCTGTCTCAACGCCAAGACCCAGCTCCACTCAACGGCCAGCAAGCTCCAGTGCTGGACACCCCATGCCAAACAACTAGCAAGACAGGAACACAACCCCACCCATTAGCAGAGAGGCTGCCTAAAATCATACTAACTTCACAGACACCCCAAAACACACCACCGGATGCAGCCGTGCCCACCAGAAGGATCCAGCCCCACCCACCAGAACACAGGCACCGGTCCCCTCTAACCAGGAAGCCTACACAAGCCCCTGAGCCAACCTTACCCACTGGGGGCAGACACCAAAAACAATGGGAACTATGAACGTGTAGGCTGCAAAAAGGAGACCCCAAACAGTAAGTTAAGCAAAATAAGAACACAGAGAAACACACAGCAGATGAAGGAGCAAGGTAAAAACCCACCAGACCAGACAAATGAAGTGCAAATAGGCAGCCAGCTGAAAAAGAATCCAGAGTAATGACAGTAAAGATGATCCAAAATCTTGGAAACAGAATGGAGAAACTACAAGAAACACTTAACAAGGACCCAGAAGAACTAAAGAGCAAACAAACAATGATGAACAACACAAAAAATGAAATTAAAAATTCTCTAGAAGGAATCAATAGCAGAATAAATGAGGCAGAAGAACAGATAAGTGACCTGGAAGATAAAATATTGGAAATAACTACCACAGAGCAGAATAAAGAAAAAAGAATGAAAACAATTAAAGACAGTCTCAGAGATCTCCGGGACAACATTAAACGCACCAACATTCGAATTATACGAGTCCCAGAAGAAGAAGAGATAAAGAAAGGGTCTGAGAAAATATTTGAAGAGATTATAGTTGAAAACTTCCCTAACATGGGAAAGGAAATAGTCAATCAACTCCAGGAAGCACAGAGAGACCCATACAGGATAAATCCAAGGAGAAACACTCCAAGACACATATTAATCAAACTATCAAAAATTAAATACAAAGAAAAAATATTAAAAGCATCAAGGGAAAAGCAACAAATAACATACAAGGGAACTGCATAAGGTTAACAGCTGATCTTTCAGCAGAAACTCTACAACCCAGGAGGGAGTGCCAGGACATGTTTAAAGTGATGAAAGGGAAAAACCTACAACCAAGATTACTCTGCTCAGCAAGGATCTCACTGAGATTCAACAGAGAAATTAAAACCTTTACAGACAAGCAAAAGCTAAGAGAATTCAGCACCACCAAACCAGCTTTCCAACAAATGCTAAAGGAACTTCTCTAGGCAGGAAACACAGGAGAAGGAAAAGACCTACAATAACAAACCCAAAACAATTAAGAAAATGGTAATAGGAACATATATATTGATAATTACCTTAAATGTAAATGGATTAAATGCTCCAACCAAAGGACATAGCCTGGCTGAATGGATACAAAAACAAGACCCATAAATATGCTGTCTACAAGAGACCTACCTCAGACCTAG
Organism: Delphinapterus leucas; assembly: GCF_059928025.1. Taxonomy (NCBI): domain Eukaryota; kingdom Metazoa; phylum Chordata; class Mammalia; order Artiodactyla; family Monodontidae; genus Delphinapterus; species Delphinapterus leucas. Next base: position 167,590,373 of record NC_143130.1, read on the forward strand.
GGACACATACAGACTGAAAGTGAGGGAATGGAAAAAGATATTCCATGCAAATGGAAATCAAAAGAAAGCTGGAGTAGCAATTCTCATATCAGACAAAACAGACTTTAAAATAAAGACTATTACAAGAGACAAAGAAGGACACTACATAATGATCAAGGGATCAAACCAAGAAGACATAACAATTGGAAATATCTACACACCCAACATAGGAGCATTTGCCTCAAAACATAAGGCAAATGCTAACAGCCATAAAAGGGGAACTCGACAGATACACAATAATAGTTGGGGACTTTAACACCCCACTTTCACGAATGGACAGATCATCCAAAATGAAAATAAATAATGAAACACAAGCTTTAAATGACACATCAAACAAGATGGACTTAATTGATATTTATACAACATTCCATCCAAAAACAACAGAATACACTTTCTTCTCAAGTGCTCATGGAACGTGCTCCAGGACAGATCATATCTTGGGACACAAATCAAGCCTTGGTAAATTTAAGAAAACTGAAATCGTATCAAGTATCTTTTCCAACCACAACACTATGAGACTAGATATCAATTACAGAAAAATATCTGTAAAAACTACAAACACATGGAGGCTAAACAATACGCTACTAAATAACCAAGAGATTACTGAAGAAGTCAAAGAGGAAATCAAAAAATGCCTAGAAACAAATGACAATGAAAACATGATGACCCAAAACCTATGGAATTCAGCAAAAGCAGTTCTAAGAGGGAAGTTTATAGCAATACAATCCTACCTCAAGAAACAAGAAACATCTCAAATAAACAACCTAACCTTACACCTAAAGCAATTAGAGAAAGAAGAACCAAAAACCCCCAAAGTTAGCAGAAGGAAAGAAATCATAAAGATCAGATCAGAAATAAATGAAAAAGAAATGAAGGAAAGGATAGCAAAGATCAATAAAACTAAAAGCTGGTTCTTTGAGAAGATAAACAAAATTGATAAACCATTAGCCAGACTCATCAAGAAAAAAAGGGAGAAGATTCAAATCAACAGAATTAGAAATAAAAAGGGAGAAGTAACAACTGACACTGCAGAAATACAAAGGATCATGAGAGATTACTACAAGCAACCATATGCCAATAAAATGGACAACCTGGAAGAAATGGACAAATTCTTAGAAAAGCACAACCTTCCAAGACTGAACCAGAAAGAAATAGAAAATATAAACAGATCAATCACAAGCACTGAAATTGAAACTGTGATTAAAAATCTTCCAACAGGGGGCTTCCCCAGTGGCGCAGTGGTTAAGAGTCTGCCTGCCGATGCAGGGGACACGGGATCGTGCCCCGGTCCAGGAAGATCCCACACGCCGCGGAGTGGCTAGGCCTGTGAGCCATGGCCGCTGAGCCTGTGCATCCCGCAATGGGAGAGGCCACAACAGTGAGAGGCCTGCATACCAGAAAAAAAAAAAAAAAATCTTCCAACAAACAAAAGCCCAGGACCAGATGGCCTCACAGGCTAACTCTATCAAACATTTAGAAAAGAGCTAACACCTATTCTTCTCAATCTCTTCCAAAAGATAGCAGAGGGAGGAACACACCCAAACTCATTCTATGAGGCCACTATCACCCTGATACCAAAACCACACAAAGATGTCACAAAAAACGAAAACTACAGGCCAATATCACTGATGAACATAGATGCAAAAATCCTCAACAAAATACTAGCGAACAGAATCCAACAGCACATTAAAAGGATCATACACCATGATCGAGTGGGGTTTATCCAAGGAATGCAAGGATTCTTCAATATACACAAATCAATAATGTGATACACCATATTAACAAACTGAAGGATAAAAACCATATGATCATCTCAATAGATGCAGAGAAAGCTTTCAACAAAATTCAACACCCATTTATGATAAAAACGCTCCAGAAGGTAGGCATAGAGGGAACTTACCTCAACATAATAAAGACCATATATGACAAACCCACAGCCAACATCATTCTCAGTGGTGAAAAACTGAAACAATTTCCACTAAGATCAGGAAGAAGACAAGGTTGCTCACTCTCACCGCTGTTACTCAACATAGTTTTGGAAGTTTTAGCCACAGCAATCAGAGAAGAAAAAGAAATAAAAGGAATCCACATCGGAAAAGAAGAAGTAAGCTGTAGATGACATGATATTATACATAGAGAATCCTAAAGATGCCACCAGAAAACTACTAGAGCTAATCAATGAATTTGGTAAAGTAGCAGGATACAAAATTAATGCACAGAAAGGTCTTGCATTCCTATACACCAATGATGAAATATCTGAAAGAGAAATTAAGGATACACTCCCATTTACCATTTCAACAAAAAGAATAAAATACCTAGGAATAAACCTACCTAAGGAGACAAAAGACCTGTATGCAGTAAACTATAAGACACTGACGAAAGAAATTAAAGATGATACAAACAAATGGAGAGAGATACCATGTTCTTGGATCGGGAGAATCAACATTGTGAAAATGACTATACTACCCAAAGCAACCTACAGATTCAATGTAATCCCTATTAGACTACCAATGGCATTTTTCACAGAACTAGAACAAAAAATTTCACAATTTGTATGGAAACACCAAAGACTCCGAATAGCCAAAGCAATCTTGAGAAAGAAAAATGGAGCTGGAGGAATCAGGCTCCCTGACTTCACACTATACTACAAATCTACAGTAATCAAGACAATATGGTACTGGCACAAAAACAGAAATATAGATCAATGGAACAGGATAGAAAGCCCAGAGATAAACCCACACACATATGGTCACCTTATCTTTGATAAAGGAGGCAAAAACATACAATGGAGAAAAGACAGCCTCTTCAATAAGTGGTGCTGGGAAAACTGGACAGCTACATGTAAAAGAATGATATTAGAACACTTCCTAACACCATACACAAAAATAAGCTCAAAATGCATTAAAGACCTAAATATATAAGACCAGACACAATAAAACTCTCAGAGGAAAACATAGGAAGAACACTCTTAGACATAAATCACAGCAAGATCCTTTTTGACCCACCTCCTAGAAAAACGGAAACAAAACCAAAAATAAACAAATGGGACATAATGAAACTTAAAAGCTTTTGCACAGCAAAGGAAACCATAAACAAGACCAAAAGACAACCCTCAAAATGGGAGAAAATTTTGGCAAATGAAGCAACTGACAAAGGATTCATCTCCAAAACATATAAGCAACTCATGCAGCTCAATATCAAAATAACAAACAACCCAATCCAAAAATGGGCAGAAGACCTAAATAGACATTTCTCCAAAGGAGATATACAGATTGCCAACAAACACATGAAAGGATGCTCAACATCACTAATCATTAGAGACATGCAAATCAAAACTACAATGAGGTATCACCTCACACCGGTCAGAATGGCCATCATCACAAAATCTACAAACAATAAATGCTGGAGACGGTGTGGAGAAAAGGGAACCCTCTTGCACTGTTGGTGGGAATGTAAATTGATACAGCCACTATGGAGAACAGTATGGAGGTTCCTTAAAAAACTAAAAATAGAACTACCGTATGGCCCAGTAATCCCACTACTGGGCATATACCCTGAGAAAACCATAATTCAAAAAGAGTCATGTACCACCATGTTCATTGCAGCTCTATTTACAATAGCCCGGAGATGGAAACAACCTAAGTGTCCATCATCAGATGAATGGATAAAGAAGATGTGGCACATATATACAATGGAATATTACTCAGCCATAAAAAGAAACAAAACTGAGTTATTTGTAGTGAGGTGGATGGACCTAGAGTCTGTCATACAGAGTAAAGTAAGTCAGAAAGAGAAAAACAAATATTGTATGCAAACACATATATATGAAATCTAAAAAAAAAAATGGTTCTGATGAACATAGGGGCAGGACAGGAATAAAGATGCAGACGTACAGAATGGGTTGAGGACACGGGGAGGGGGAAGGGTAAGCTGGGACGAAGTGAGAGAGTGGCATGGACATATATACACTACCAAATGTAAAATAGCTAGTGGGAAGCAGCCGCATTGCACAGGGAGATCAGCTCGGTACTTTGTGACCACCTAGAGGGGTGGGATAGGGAAGGTGGGAGGGAGACGCAAGAGGGAGGGGATATGGGAATACATATTTACGTATAGCTGATTCACTTTGTTATACAGCAGAAACTAACACAACATTGTAAAGCAATTATACTCCAATAAAGATATTAAAAAAAAAACCATAACAACAACAAAAAAGCCACATTGGACACAGCACAAAGGAGAACAGACACTGCTGAAAATATACTGAGAAACATGGTGAACAATTTGAGCAAAAGAAATAGAAATTAAACAATTTAAAAGGACTTCCAACATAAGCACAATCAGCATTTTCAAAGAAAAAGAATGTGATTCAAAAATGTTAATGTTTGGACTTTCCTGGTGGCGCAGTGGTTAAGAAACTTACTGACAATGCAGGGGACACAAGTTCGAGCCCTGGCCTGGGAACATCCCACATGCTGCGGAGCAACTAAGCCCGCGAGCCACAACTACTGAGCCCACACACCACAAATAAAAAATAATTTACCTTTGGCTACGTTGGGTCTTCGTTGCCAGGCATGGGCTATCTGTAGTTGCAGTGAGCGGGGGCTACTCTTTGTTGTGGTGCACCGGCTTCTCCTTCCAGTGGCTTCGCTTGTTGCGGAGCACGGGCTCTAGGCGTGTGGGGTTCAGCAGTCGTGGCTCGTGGGCTTAGTTTCTTTGCGGCATGTGGGATCGTCCCAGACCAGGGCTCGAACCCGTGTCCCCTCCATTGGCAGGCGGATTCCTAACCACTGCGTCACCAGGCTAGCCCCTAAATTAATTAATTTTTTAAAAATGTTAATGTTCAATCTATTATATGTTTTTATTCAAGGACAATGGCTCAGATAAACATTGTTGAACATGGAAGACACCAGGGAATATAGTTCTTATGAACCCTACCTAGAGGATAGACTTCAGCTTAGCAGAAACTATAGCACAAAGTCTGGAGGTGAGCTTTGAATCCATTTAACTATAGAACTAAGATTTTTTTAAAAAGGTTATGATAGCAGAACAGGTTATGAATATTACAAATACTGACAATATACTTTTTTTTTAAAAACCACGTTGCTTTTATTCATGAAAAAATCGCTAAAAGTAAACACCACCAGAGTAGTTAGCGAACAATTCACAAACTTTATAAACATATCTCATTTACTTCTTGTAAAGCCCTCAGATTTAATGAATGATACTCCAGTGTTTCCATCAAGTTACAAGATGAAATGATTCTTTGATGCCTTATGCTTCAAGTCTGTCTTTCTGGAAGGTTTGTTTTGGGTGTTTAGTTGGTTTTATTGTTGTGGTTGGTTGGTTTGTCTTATAAAATGAAGGTGTGATATGAGCAAGTATCACAAGCCTTCTGGAGACTACTCTTGGTCCTAGAAGTTTCTTTGGGAAGAATCTGGCAATCTAAGAATTGAAGATTGTGAAAACTTCTTTCATCATTCAAACCACAGCTGACTCTGGTCGTATTGGAAGTCTCCCTCTCTGGCTGCCTTTTTATAGTGGTCTTCATATATCAGCTTTCTTCTGAGTAACTGTGAACCTGGGAATAAACTCCATTCACACTTAAGTGTGACTTAAGTCAAAGCTATTCAAGCTTCTCACACAGTGTCTAACCTTAGAAACATTATGTAATTTGCATCATCACTAACGGCCCCAGCAGCTGCTCTTCTTTTCCTTATTCTTTTTTTTTTTGGCCACGCCGCACAGCATGCAGGATCTTAGTTCCCCGACCAGGGATTGAACCCGTGCCCCCTGCAGTGGAAGCCCAGAGTCTTAACCACTAGACCACCAGGGAAATCCTTCTTTTCCTTATTCTTGAAAATTATTTGTACCACTGAAACAGAGACATGTGGAAGTTAGACATCTCTGTTTCTCTGGCCAATTTCAATTTACACTCAGAGGAAATATTTTTCTCTCTTTTGGTGTCACAATTTCATTTAATTCTTATCATGCATCATTTATTCCGGTTTAGGGATTGTGGTGCTATAAATAATAATACAAATGAGACTTTAAGCAGGGCATGTTCAGTTAGCTAAAATGCCTTGTTTGGCTGTCTACTGTAGTAGTCTCTAAACGGTTTTGATCGCAATCCTGGGAAGTACAAGATTTGTGGGCATATGAATGTATTTATGTATAGATTATACGGACATGTGCCACAATATTAATATGTTATGTTCATTATAAAATGTAATACAGAAATTTCTAAGGAATTAAAGGTAAAAACATTTTATTCATTAATGGCAAATGACTTTTTGCCATCACTTGAAATTATTAATAACATCTAACAAGAACAAGGTGATTTCACATACTTTATTATTTCTGAACATCTCGGTTGAATCCTTTGTGACTGAGCAATTTCAAGTTCAGTTTGTTTTACTATTTGGTCTTAACGGCTGTCAGAGATACCTCACAAAGGTATGTAGATCTAAATGGGAAAAGGGTATCATGACTCCGAATCCCTGTTTTTAATTCCATCCTCTGATAATGAAAAAGCTTAAGGGTTTTTTTTTTAATTAGTTTGTTGGTATTGTTAATTGAAATTCAGCTAATAAATATCCATCGCTCCTGATACCAATTAGTTGCTCTTGAAAACTTATCAAAGCCATTGAATTTTTATACTTTTAAAAACTGTGCTCTCAAACCACTGAAACTTTTTTTGAATTTTTATTTTATTTATTTATTTATTTTTATTATTATTTTTTTAGAGGATGATTAATAAATTTTACGGATTATCTGGGCAGTTATGTGATTAAAAATAAAATAGTTTACATTTATTGAGTTCCTACTGTTTACCAGAAACTGTTCTAAGAGTTTTATTTACTTTATAATAAAAATAAGCTCTTATGACTTTACTTTAAATATTTTACATTTTTTTAAACATCTTTATTGGAGTATAATTGCTTTACGATGGTGTGTTAGTTTCTACTTTATAACAAAGTGAATCAGTTATACATATACATATGTTCCCATATCTCTTCCCGCTTGTGTCTCCCTCCCTCCCACCCTCCCTATCCCACCCCTCTAGGTGGTCACAAACCACTGAGCTGATCTCCCTGTGCTATGCGGCTGCTTCCCACTAGCTATCTATATTACGTTTGGTAGTGTATATATGTCCATGCCACTCTCTCACTTTGTCACAGCTTACCCTTCCCCCTCCCCATATCCTCAAGTCCATTCTCTAGTAGGTCTGTGTCTTTATTCCCGTCTTGCTCCTAGGTTCTTCATGACTTTTTTTTTTTTCTTAAACCACTGACACTTTGTACGACTTTTTTCACCAGATTAGAACATTCCATTTTTAACTTATTAAACATGCAGGTATGAAGGTTTCAATAGGTGTACACATTTTTTAAAACAGAATCACATTGCCAAATGTCTATTTTCAAAAATGCTCTCCCAATAACGCAGATTTCTTTTGAGAAGCAGTTACTTTCCCACTCACTGTTAAAAGACTGCTTCTATCTTGAATGGCTATATTTAAGTGGATTTTTCAAAATTATACATGTGGTACAAGGGGGCACCTCCTGAAACCATTTAACACAAAAAGGTCAGCAAATTTGGACACTTGTCTTTTTAAATTTTATTTATTTATTTTTGGCTGCATTAGGTCTTCATTGCTGTGCACGGGCTTTCTCTAGTTGCGGCGAGTGGGGGCTACTCTTCGTTGCGGTGCACGGGTTTCTCATTGCGGTGGCTTCTCCCGTTGTGGAGCACGGGCTCTAAGCACGCCAGCTTCAGTAGTTGTGGTGCGCAGGCTCAGTAGTTGTGGCTCGTGGGCTCTAGAGCACAGGCTCAGTAGTTGTGGTGCACGGGCTTAGTTGCTCCGCGGCATGTGGGATCTTCCCGGACCAGGGCTCAAACCCGTGTCCCCCACATTGGCAGGAGGATTCTTAACCACTGCGCCACCAGGGAAGACCGACACGTGTCTTTTTGTAAAAGTAAAATGAATTCTTTTTGTGAAAAAACCACCACCATGTGGTAGAAATACATTGACTTTCATTACTCTTCTCATCACAAAGTGTGCACAAAGATGCTACTATATTTTAAAGGTCTTGATGTTCTGGAATCACCTAAGTAATACTGGCCTCAGGCACTTTGTCTGCGCCTGGCTTGAACTCCTTTGCTCTTCAATAGCTTGCTCAATAATCTGCTTGCAAATGATGCAGCAAAAGAATTTCATATATGTCACTGCTAATGACAGTGAGCGCAGATCTTTATTTCAAATAACCTGCTTGATAATTCCTACTGAGCAGGGCTGGCTTCCGGTCAGATTTCACGAAATTACTTTTATCCACATGGGAACACCTGCCAGATGTCCCGCAGTATCTGTTCTCTCCTTCTTCCTCAGTATCAGAAACTCCATTTGAGCGCACATGACTGCCCAAAGCAGGGACTACATTTTCCAGACCCACCTCCCCCTTGTAGCTATTCGTGGCCTTGGAACTAAGTTTTGGTCACTGCGATGTAGGAAGAAATAATGGATAGCCTTAAAAGGAGGGGCATATCTTCTGCTCCCCTTTGGCCTACCTAGCTGGAATTCAGGTGTGATGGCTGAAACCTCGGGAGCCATCTTGAAGCAAGAGGGAGAAGCCAGATGCTGAGGCAGCCGAACAACAAGAGCGGAGGAATCTGGGTCCTTCACAGCTGTGCTGCCATCAAATCAGCCCTGGACTCTCCTGTGTTTATTGCTCTCTTTTTTGAGCTTTGTTGTTCTGGGTTTTCTGGCTCTTACTGCTGTATGAAACCCTAATTAACACCTGGTAACAGGGTTGATGAGGAACTCATGTTAGCAGTCAGAGAAGAGGCAACTCTGCAATTTTCTTTGCAAGCATGTGCTTACACTATTCTTACTACTTTCAATCTGCAGTTTCCTAACGGAAACTGCTTTTAAGCCACTTGCCATTTTGTCAGAATTAGTTTATAAAGAAAACATAATATAGTCTTTAAATCTACTTCATCAGGTGTGTGTGAACTGCAACACGGGTCTATAACTTTGAAAACAAACGAAGGAGGCGCCACCACTGATCAATCCAACTCTACTCTCCAGACAACTCAAGGACCATTTGAAACCCATGTGTGATGAAATACAGACCATCGGAGAACACCAGCATCCATATTAAATATTAATAAAGCTTCGGGGGGGGTTTGGTCAATACATAAATATACAAAGAAGTTCTACTTTCTTTCTGCTCCTCTCCACCCCTACTAACAAATGATTTTTGCACCTTCCTAGTATACAAGCACTCCACCCACTTTAGAGCCCAGTGTCAAGGTGTAGATGGACTAATAGCTAACTATAAAATTCTCTCCTGGGGCTTCCCTGGTGGCACAGTGGTTGAGAGTCCGCCTGCCGATGCAGGGGACACGGGTTCGTGCCCCGGTCCGGGAAGATCCCACATGCCGTGGAGCAGCTAGGCCTGTGAGCCGTGGCTGCTGAGCCTGCGCGTCCGGAGCCTGTGCTCCGCAACAGGAGAGGCCACAACAGCGAGAGGCCCGCGTACCGCAAAAAAAAAAAAAAAAAATCTCTCCTGGATCATGACAATGTGCTGTGAGATGAAAATGTTCACTAGTGAAAAATAAGCATAAATGAGTGTTCTCCATAAAACTGAAAACTTGTAAAAGCAAATGGTAAATCAAGGGGTGGGTATACATAAAGATTTTGGCACCTTACCTGAATACCTCGAGAATAATCCTTTCCGATAACTTGGGAGCCACCTGCTTAAATGCTTTTTTGAAATCTTCCAGAGTTAAATATCCACGATCTATTTGAAAACAGCATACATAACATTCACACACTTCTATCAGCCCCATGAACTGCTATTTCAGCCATAACTTATGCGTGAGACTTTAATCTATTACTAGGAGAAAAGCAGTAAATTATAGTTGATTTTACATATAAGGTAATCTGAGATTGTCTTGTTGGAAGAATTTGAGAATCTAGTAATACTCTCCCTCAGTACAGCCCCAGATGCTCCTGCAGGTTTCTTCCAGCCCCATGACTGGCTGATTCCCTGAGTCCCAGGTAAAGGACTAAGGGACAGACACTGCAACAATGGCATTAGGCTTCCAAGTCTTTGTGAATTGCCAAAATAATTCATTCTTCAAAATTTACATTTTTTTCTTGCTTGGTATTAGAACTATATTATTATTTAGAGGAAAACCATGACAGAAGCCAAAATACTGAACCTGGACTCCACAAGTCTTTCAACCCTGTGTTCTGTGGGGAGGGGGTCTGAAGCTACTCCTCTGGGCCACCCCAGCATGGGAAAACAATTCCTCCAATTATGTGTGGGTCAAAGGAGGAGTCGGAAAAAAAGGCCTCATGGTCTCCCAAACTTCCATAAGTAGCTCTTCACCTATATCCCTGCACGGCCAGCCCTTCTGTTGTCCCCATTACATTGCAGGCAAATCATAAGTATTGTATAATTATATAACTGTAGATATTATTTCACCCATCGTAAGTGTCAAGAATTTAAGATTGTGACGGAGGAAAAAAAATGTACGCCAACATCTAAGGTAATAGCTAATGAATACAGTAAAATAACCTTCCAAGTATATTATTTTAGTTACTGAGTATGTTCCCATTCACAGTTCCTTAATAGCCATTTTTTATATCAAAACACTTTAAAGATACTTACAGTGCCTGTCAAAAGCTGTGAAGATGTGTCTTATTTCATTCCGATATAGTTGAGCTTCATTCTTTTTCCTTACAATGTCTAAAAACTCCTTAAGTAATATCCCTAAAAGTTGGAAAAAAACAATTTACTTTCTTCCTCTTTAAGAAGGAAACAAACCATAAACGGAAAGTGATACTACCACAAACAAATGTTATCTTAATTTTTGGTGAGTAGTATTTATTCATAAAGATCTCTAAAGTTGAAAAGACATTTCCTTAAAAGCTAAGTAGACTCCACATTAGCAATCGATGGCAAAAAGGATAGACACTTTCGGAGCTCACTGAGCTCTTCCCGGAGATAAAAGATGATGACCTCGAAAAAGTATGACACTCTTCCCTCTGACAGATCTAACACACAGGCCCGAAACTACTTATAAAATAAGGTCTCATAATTTTCTTTCCTTATGCATCTTTGATCCCTTTTTTCCTAGCCAGGTGTCATTACGACAGGTTTTTTTCCAGCTGGGAGATCGGAGCGAAGAAGTAGTTTCTCAAAAGTCAATACCAACTGCATACCGCAGATAAAGGTGGAGAGAACATTCCATAAACAATAGCGTTGGCACTGTCCCCAGCCTTAGCTACCTCCCATGACTGTTCTGCAGCCTCAGGCTCTGCTTCCTGTGATTCTCATAATAAAAGAGCCCAGCATGATCATATGAGATTGGATACTGTGCTTACAATGTCTATTAAAATGAATTCTAGGGCTTCCCTGGTGGTGCAGTGGTTGAGAGTCCGCCTGCCGATGCAGGGGACACGGGTTCGTGCCCCGGTCCAGGAAGATCCCACATGCCGAGGAGCGGCTGGGCCTGTGAGCCATGGCCGCTGAGCCTGCGCATCCGGAGCCTGTGCTCCGCAACGGGAGAGGCCACAACAGTGAGAGGCCCGCGTACCGCAAAAAAAAAAAAAAAAGAATTCTAATGTGATCTTTGTAGTAGGTTTAAAGAATGCAGCCAAGAATTTAAACATTCTAGTGAACTGAGTCCTAAATATCTAAAAAGAGCAGTTCGTTTTTACAAGTCAGAATTTCCATTTAAAAATGTATCACTGTTTTAAAAATAGCCCCAAATCACACAATAACCACGTGCTAATTTTTAAGAGCTTGCACCCTTTCCAAAAGGGAATATTTTGGTGAGGTATACTGAACTATACACATTTCCTGAAATAGTTCCGATGGTTTTTTAAAAAGTAGAAAATAGTTTTCTTAATTTTCCACATTTTTCTTACTTGTAGTTAAAGATTCAGAAATTTAAAAAGTCCATCTATCTTTATGTGTTTATAAATGATTCTCTTACAACTCTTTAGGACCCACTGGGTGCCAGGCACTGCATTAAGCTCTGGGAATAGAGGGGAAAAGAGAACACACACGATTCCAGTGCCAAGGGTCACTGGTCTAGTGACACAGACGGTGATGATACAGATTCAATGACAAATGTACACATAATTACAAACTGTGGCGTGCGCAACGAGGGGAAAACAGGAGGGTATAAAACGTGTCACAGAAATCCTCCCGTAGAGCAGACTCTGGGGAAGGAGAAATCTCACAGAGGAGGTAATAGTTAGGCTAACACCTAAATGATGAGAAGACACCAATTGGCTAAAGGTGGGAAGAAGAGCATTCCAGGCCGTGGAAAGAGCACGTGCCAAGGCCATGGGGTGGGGAGTGGGAGAAGTGAAAACAGGCCACAGTGGCTCGAATGCGGTGAAGATGGCGCTGGTGAGGTGGGCAGGGGCCCGAACGCACAGCCCCTCATGGGCCCCGGGAAATAATCTGATTTTTATTTCAGTTGCGATAGGAAGTCAATAAAGTTTGAACTGAGAAGTGACATGATCTGATTTAGATTTTGGAAAGATCTCTCTGGCTATTGTTTTGAAAAAAGACTGGGGAGAAAGCAAAATATAAAAAAGGAGACTCGTTAGGATCCTACTGGCAGATGTGGTCACGAGGGTGCGGGCAGCAGGAACGGAGGGCAGTGGAAGGTTCCAGACATACTGCAGAAAAGATGGAGGGTCAGACGTAGTGCAAGAGAAAGAAGATGTCAAGAATAAGCCCTAGGTTCTGGCTTGAGGACTAGGTGGTTTGAGGAGTCATTTAAAGAGATAAGAAAGACGAGGGGAAGCAGGATGGGGGTGGTGCTGAGATGGAGTTGCAATTTGGAGATGTAAGCTGTTTGAGGCTTCGGAGAAAACCAAGAGCAAGAGTCAAGAAAGCAGCAGCAGGCGTATCTCCTGGCACCTACCAGAGTGCTTGGCATGTGCTTAATAAATACACGTTGTATGGAATTAGCGTTTCCCCCATGGCAGTGGAGGATGTGCAGTGATGCAGCTCCATTCTCATTGGGTCCCATGGTAACTATTTGGCCACACGTCTGCCTGAGACACACTGAGGGAAAGGACTGCCTGTTGTCAAAATTTATCCACACAATATTCAAACCTAAAATTACCACTTCACAAAGACTTTCCATAATTCTACTGCCACCACATTTCATACACAATGAGAAATGCATTACCTGTGTCCACCCCTGGAGTGAAAGTATGTTCAGAACATTCTAATTCCAAGCAGATACCTGCTTGTAGGAGGCATTCCTCACATGTTTGTTGAATAAGTAAATAAAATCATAGGAAGACGTTATTTCTAGTTTTCAGCAAAAAGCGTTAAAATGTGTTTTAAATGCTCTTATAACTGTAAATTAATGCCAAAAAGTAGGTCTCTATTTATTCACATATCCAGCAAAAGCGTCATTTTAGAAACCCCAATTTCTTAATACCTATGACACAGTAAAAAACAAACAAAATTTAGAGGAAAAGGAAATGAGTGCATAATATCTGCTCTTCATTTAATTGCATCTGATTTCGGGAAACGGTAAGAAAAAAAGCACAGTTCCATGGTTCAATGTGTGATTCAGATTCACAAGAAAAAAAAAAGTGCATGAGTGGTGAATGATATATTTTAAACCACATATTCAGAAAACTCATCCGTATTTGGGGCTATAAAGTAGTCAGGTCTTTTTTTTTTTTTTTTTTGCGGTACGCGGGCCTCTCACTGTTGTGGCCTCTCCCGTTGCGGAGCGCAAGCTCAGCAGCCATGGCTCACGGGCCCAGCCGCTCCGCGGCATGTAGGATCCTCCCAGGCCAGGACACAAACCCACGTCCCCTGCATCGGCAGGCGGACTCTCAACCACTGCGCCACCAGGGAAGCCCAGTAGTCAGGTCTTTATTTCATATCTTGGGGGATAAAAAGCACATGTTCTTTAGTGTTCCCTAGGAGAAAATATATGTGGATTTCAACTATATGTTTATTACCATTTAAAAAGAAGAAACCATCTAATAATGCAAATAACTCTATTTACGCAATCAAGTTCATTCACACTATTTTCCCGCAGGCTTGGATACCTTAATTTTTAAAGTCAATATTAAACCACGTAAACATATCTCACTGCCCCATCCCCATCCCCTTGTCTTAATCTTCGATGGCAACACATACAAATGCATTCAATACGATGCAAGTCCCTTTTCTAAAAAGGATAGAGAAGTTTCCATTCAGCTGAGCTCTCATGTTGTAGTAGTATGATCACTTTCCAAAGCCAAGGCATAAAAGGTTTGCTATTCCTACAGCTCTGTAATGCAAACACATTAATGTAAGTTTTATATGTTTTACTGCTGTTTAAATGGCCTAGAAATAGAGTTCCTACTACTAGCTCCACCTGCTGTCACAACATTCAAACCTAAAATTACCACTTCACAAAGACTTTCCATAATTCTACTGCCACCACATTTCATACACAATGAGAAATGCATTACCTGTTTCCACCCCTGGAGTGAAAGTATGTTCAGAACATTCTAATTCCAAATACGAGGTTGGGTCTTCTCTGTAAACTGTCCCAGCAATAAAAGTTACCTAAACACACTTTGCTGTAGCTAGACGTTGGGATCACAACAGGAACCACGTAGACCTATACGTTTATCTGTGTTCATTATTAATCTGCAGAAGGTGTTCAGAAGTTGCCCAGGTAGCTGGACTCTACCAGTAGTTTTCTGACTTTGTTTTAGCTGTAGGAAAGGTTCTTCTTTCTAAAACAGGAACGCCCAGTGTGTAGAGATGAAGGCAAAGCTATTCGGTTTGCAGTGAGGTGGGCTCCTCACCGTTCCCTCTCCAGCAGTGCCTCTGCAAGTGCCCCCCACAGGACACAAGACTGAGGATCATGCCTCAAAGGCCACTGGGACCAATGATCTTTACGAATCCTTCCAGACTCTGCAAGTCTGTGCATTTTCCGTATCACTGAAAGCACTCCCTTCCATTTTATAAACTAGTCTTGGCGAAATGGACTCTTCATGTTCTATAATGAATATATATATTTTTTACTTTCCAATCTACTCAATACATGTGATATAGATATATCATATACAGAAGTGTTATCTTTTCCCCCTTTTTTGTTTTTAAGCAATTTCCTAGGAAGGTAATCATCTTTCACCACAGGGGTGGATATATTCAAAAAGTCCAATAAAACTATATAAATTTTCCCTCGAAAGTTGTTTTTTTTCTTTTTTTTGTGGCTCACAGTTCTAAGCTTCAGGGTCAGTGCGTACAGAGAAATCCTCTTGAAAATGTAGTCATCTAGTTTCTGGCTATCACAGCGAGCTTAAATTAGAAACTGCAATAAACCTGGGAGAATGAAAGAGAAAATAATAAAAATGCCAAGTGTTTTAGACTGTAAGTCTGGTCCTGGATTTAGTAGAAAAGAGAGGGCTCACAGTCATTGGGCCATCTATTAATTTTTCCAGGGATTGAAAATGCCTAAAAATGAGGGCTTAAAAGGATTAAGTGGCCTTTTAAAAGGTATAATACAAGCCTTTTCTAGTTTGAGAAATAAAATTCAGATTATGACTTTTGGAGGCCATGCAGGAAAAAAAAAAAGGATAGAATGTGTTTGCATAAAAAGATTGTAAGGACAGAAGGCCTTTCGTGGCATCAAGAGCAGTGAGCTGTCACAGTAAGATGGGTAAGTAAATTCAGAGGACTAATATTTTCTTCCAGCTACACGCCTAAGAGTAGGGGCATGAAGAGAAAAGAATCCACCTTAATGGAAGAAAGCAAGTTTTACTCTATCATTGGGAGGGAAATGAGGAAGAGTAAAAACAGGTTACAGTGGAATAGAGAATTCTGAACCAACGAAACCTTATTCCTACCAAACGTGGACAGGAATCGTCATCTTTTTTTATTATGCACATCTCCTGCTCATAACCCTTTAAAGGTTCCTCAGCGTTATCAGTGCAAAGCCCCGATCCCTTATTCTGGAATTTAAAGCTTCACTCTTCCTTCCAGGTAAACTGGTCCTTATATCTCCCCCTCTCCAACTCTCAGCTTCCATCAGGGCTGCTCGCTGTGGGGCAGCTGGCTTGCGGCTCGCACCGCACTCCCCGCGGCAGCACGGGAAAGCAGCACTCCAAGGGGGTGTGGGCTTCCGTTTCCGGCAGGACTTGATACCAACACAGGGACAGCTGAGGAGCACTTTGGGCCTGCAAATCTGAGGGGGGGACCGGCAAAAGGGCGCGCTGTAAAATGGGGGGCAGGGATCTGAGAGAAGAGGGTGAGACGCTTGGGAGTAGGGGGTCTGTAGGAGAAACCCCACAGGGCTAGCATGCAGGAAGAGACCCTGCGGAGGAGAAGAAAGTGATGGAGGGACCTGTGATGGAGGGCGAGTGGTGAGTGATAAAGCCCCTCCTCTGGACCATTAACAGACACCTCGGCAAAGTCTCCAGGACATGACAGGCAACGTTTGCATGGGTGTGGCATGTGCAGGGAAGTCTAAATTTGCACGGAGTTCTTCATCCACGCTGGCACCAGCAGAGCACAGGCAGCACCAGGAGCTGGAGGACAAGCTCGCAGCTGGCATCTGCCTTTAATTCATTCTCCCTGTTCTCCTCTTTGCTTCTCCACCTTTTGCAAACCCTACCCAGCCTTCCACATCCGGCTCTGGCCCACACCTCGGGCAGGAAGGGAGTGCCGCTCCCTTCGAAACCCTTACAGGTCTTGTCTATTGTGTTCGTGTGACATCTGGCCATCACAGAAGTGACAATACTTCTTTAATCTTCCCTATCAAATGACATTTTTAAAGAGTGTCTTTAGGTCAGTGTCTCCTAATTCTTTTTTACCCCTACAAGGAAACTTACTCATCATCTTTAAATGGGGAATTAAATACATTAATTGAGAGGGGAATATCTGTGGGCAATACCACAAAATGGTCCTATGATTTCAAGATAAGTATAATGTGTATGTGTTTCCTGATGATAGAAATGAACAAAGAAGTCAACTGAAATCTGAAGTCAAACAACAGCCTGCTACACCTGCTATACTGCGGCCTCAGTTCCTTAGATAGGGGCCCAAAACAACAAAATATACACAAAACAAATACAAAAAATGTGTTTACAATGTAACTTAGAAGACTAGAAAACAGACATTTAAATTTAGGAAAAGAATACTTTTATAGTCAACTATCTGGCTCAAAACAACTCAGCCAAGATAGCAATAAATAAAAGCCATTAACCTCATCATCCACAAATTATTTTTCAATTAAACTGACCCTGGATAGCATGACTGAGTCAAACAGTCCATCATCACCATTGTAATGAATCAATCTCTTTGATTTTTCCATTGTTTAAAGTTGCAGGTTAAAAGTAAGCTCCTGGAAAGCTTTTTATTTCTAAGTACGAAAGTAAAATATGTTCAGTGTATTGAAAGGGCAACAATATAAAAAAACAGAAAGAAAGGGGAGAAAAAAGCATGATCTAATCACCCAGTGGAAACAAAATTCTGATATTTTGTTCTGGTTTTTTCCCTCAAGCATATTTTATATAGATCTGGGATAAAAACACACAGCTGTGTGAGAATGCAGTGGGGCGATGTGCATTGGGCGGATTAAGCAAAAGTCTTATACATCTTAGCTGTTGTTATTCATATAAAATGCTCTACGATTTATCCCACAATGAAGTCAAACCATCTGAGATCACACATGGTCTTGCCCTTCATAGAACTGCCCAGACACGTTTGGCATTAAACCACTGGCCTATGCCAAAAAAAAGTTCAAGAAACGGCCTTACAGACTTCACTGTTGTAATTATTGAACAGTTTGTGGACATCAGTGTCCACTTATTAGTCTCTCCTCCACGAGACATCGTGGGGGAAATATCCCACATCGGGGAAAACTATGTCTCTCTAGAAAAGGAGTTTCTGTGGTGTGGATGCTGACTTCTGCACTCGGTTGTGATTCCCTGTTTGATCTGGACACTCAGTAGCTCGGAACCAAATTTGACATCAGCCTCTAGCGGCTGCACAGAACCTTGTGATTTGTGTTTTGTGTACTGACCCACTCCTGATTTCGACTCATTCATTCATTAAGTTCCCAGGACAATGAAGACTGGCCTCAGCTCCATCAATATGATCCATGACACTATTAACCTCAAGGGAAGGGTTTATCAAATGGTTGAGAGGGTAAGCTTGGAGATTACACTACTGTGGTCTGCCACCCTGCACAGATTACTTAACCTCTCTAAGCTTCAGGATTGTTTTAACTTATAAAATGGGATAATCCTAACATAGAGTTGTATTAAATTTAACAATCCATGCATAATACTCATCACAGAGTCTGCACATGGTAAACACTCAGGGAATCAAAGCTATAATTATTATCTATAATAATAATAAATACTGTAACACATGTAAAAGTATCTTATAAACCAATAAAGAACCATCAAATGCCAGGATTAAGATTTTTTATTCCTCTCTGGAGCTCAGTTTCCTCATTTTAAAAAAGGAAATATATGACTGTTTTCTAGGCTCTTCTAGTTGCAAACTTCTTTCATTTTCTATAGTTAGAGGAGATATGAAATGTTCTATACCCTTAGAGAACAGAAATAAAACCCTCTAAAATTAGGTAGCAATAGTGTGTATTGGAACCAATCCCAACGCTGATCTGCTGCTTCCTTAAACAAGTGGCTTGATTTTTTTTTTTCTCCCATTAATATAATTCCTTGTTCCTGGTGCCTAAATAGTTTTTGCTGATACTCATGTGCTTGTTAAGTTATAGGCATTAAAAATGTCATTAACACCTTTTTGCTACTCATTCTGGCTGCCCTCAAATTCAGGGCAGTGTGACTTCCCTTGAGACATCCTACTCTTCTAATGGCTTTGTCTTAACTTTTCACTCTTTTTAATTTTCACAAGGAACCTCTACAGAAACGACCCACCTTTTAGAGAGGCCTTGGGAAGCAGGGTCTGGGCATCCAGGTTTAGGTGCTGTATGAAATGTGTGCATCATCAGGGCTCTGCCCAGTCAGACTCAATACAGGATGTGAGTCTGGACCTTCCCCCAGGAAGCTGGGCAGCAAATGGGCTCTGTGTGGAGGGTCCTTTGGGGTTGCATGCTGGAGATATGGCACAACCTTGTCTGGATGTAAGAAGAGCTACACCTAGTGGGAGAATTCCCAAGTCACAGCTACTCAGAAGAACTCTGGGAAGTTGATTACCTGAATAAATAGCTCCCAGAAAGCCAAGGCCAACCTTTCAGTTCTTCAAGATCAAAACATTAAGGAGAGAGATAATATATTTGGTAGAATAATCTGTGTATAAACTCTCTTCGATAATATATTTGGTAAAATAATCTGTGTATAAACTCTCTTCCTGTAAGAAAAATAACATGTAAATGTGACTCATGTCACTGAAAGGGAGAAATGAAGGAGCTGGTCTGAAATTGGTTCACTAACAGTCCTAATGCAAAAATTTTATGCTAGCGGCATTCAGAGTTCAGCAGTGACTTCCTGCGAAGATGGCTATTTTACTCTTTCCCTGGGATGTCTGTGGTCTTGAGTCTCCCCTTTCAAGGGGACATGAATTGAAGCTAAGTCTACTCCTTTAATCATGAAGAAAGTGATGCTTTGAGAAAGTTAATCTGCTGTTGATATCAGGACCAGAAGAGGAAGGGAAAAGCCTGGAAGCTTGTAGACTAAGGAAACCCCTTCCACAGTAATTCTGGAGCAAGGTACTAAGCACCTACACTTTGATCTCGTTCCTCCAACCCAATCTTCCCTTGAATTTCTCAGATGACTAACTTACTTCGTAACCTTTTGAAATATACTTAAAAATTAATTATCAGGAAAAGATGCTGTGACAGGAAGCATCCTAATGATTTGATGCGGAAGTGGATGTGAGAGTACCTATAATATCCCTGATATTAAATGCAAGGGATGTGATATGGGAGCAGGTCCCAGAGCACATCACCAAAGTCAGAAAGCCCTCATAGGGAAGCCTACTTTCAGCATCAAAAGCTCCAGTCCTGAAGCAATCCTTAGACTATTATGAATTTGAGAAAATGTCCCATAATAAGGCAGTCTTCACTATACATAAGAGAACTCAGGTGTGGGGTAGGCCACATGAAGGGAATGTAGAGAACCTCATTCAAAACCTAAAGCTTTAATGTACATCAGAACTAATATTAAAAGGAAGCTCCATGACTGCAAAAATGTGAGAACTGTTTCTGCAGGAAGTCCAAATCCAAGCATTAGAGAACTCAGGAAGGAGAGGAAAGGTTCATGAAATTTACAAAATATCTCCAGCCTCAAGTCAACCCTCTCTCAAACATCAGAAAAAAAGAAAAGGCAGGGGAGGAAACTAACAGCCGCACACTTGGAAGATCCTTTTGCCACAGACCAGTCCTCATTTTACATCAGAGCACTCACACTCAAGAGAAACCTTTAGAATGTAATGAAGGTGGGAAAACCTTCTGCCAGAATTTACCCTTCAATGTACATCAAATTACCCATAGAGAAACCATATGAACGTAACACATGCATATAAGTCATACCTTACTAAATGTGAGCTAATACATATGGGGGGAAAACTCAGGATACTGAATGTGGAAGGTTTTTTCAGAAGTCAACCTTTACACCAGAGAACTCACTACACCTGTAAATAACATGGGTAACCTTTCTTCCAGAATAACACCTGTCTGTACATCAAAGAACTGATTAAGGAAAGAAAACCTTCCGTGTGACGTCAAATCCCTAATTCAGAACAAAAGAACACACATAAGGGAGAAAATCTCTGGGAATAATGAATGTGAGAGTGCTTTTGGCAAACTACACGTATTTATGTAGAAACACTACATAAGCAAGAGCAGCGTAAGACATGCATCCAGACAGAATCACTCACTGACTCTCAGGGGACTCCTAAAGGAGAGAAACCCTAACAATGCAAAAAATGCGGGAAATCCTTCTGCCAGAAGACAGAAATCTTTATAGAATGGAATGTTCACACAGAAACCCAGAGAAAATATGTAAGGAAGGCTTCACCAAGAAGTTACAACCTAAATTGAACAGCAAAGAAACAACATTTGAATACTCTGAAAGCGTGAAAATTTTTAACATGAAATTTAAAGCCTGGGGAAATTCTATCAAGTTAGGGAGTATGTCAAAAACAACTTCTCCTAGCAATAATATTGTTCGAAGAGTCATGTTTAATATGTGATACCAAACCTGTATCCAAAAAATAATCTAGTAAACTCTTCTGTAAATCCAAAATTTATAAATAAAAAGATTTTTAAAAAGAAAAAAGTCAAGCCAGTCTAAAGGACACAGGAGCCAGCTCAAGGAGGCACTCAATAGCCAAATCTGTGGTAAGTGGAGCACTAAAGTAATTAAGTATAGTAATGAATTATAAATCATTAAAAACATACAAATTTATGAGTCCATACTGATAAAAGAGAAATAGATTGATCAATCAAGAAGACGGGAAGTCTCTCGCTTATAGTAAAAATGCCAAGGGCTAACTGAAAGAAGCACTGGGATTATAAAATCATTACTTTGTAATCATATGGCAAAAACTGGATCAGACAAGAATCATAAATGGATACCAAATCCAGGCGGAAATTTTGATGAGAAGCAGAATATCTGCAACGTCGAACGTGTCTCTCCACGGGCTGATTAGTTGCAAGGGAAGAAAATATAAAGAGAAATAATACAATGGAGAAATCCGACAACGTCTTGACCGGTGATAAAATTAGTATCTACAGGAGACAGACAGACATCGTGTGCCTCCAGATGTGGCGCCCTGAGAGGGACATATCATCCAGATAGGATTCTGGCTGAGGGTGCTTAACCTCAACCTACTTACAGAGAAACAACACAAGATGAGGGCTGTTCCTAAAAATAGGAAACCATGAGGGGTGGGCTATTTCCTCAAAAATATCAATGTTGTAAAAAGGCAAAAAAAAAAAGGGCTTCCCTGGTGGCGCAGTGGTTGAGAATCTGCCTGCTAATGCAGGGGACACGAGTTCAAGCCCTGGTCTGGGACGATCCCACATGCCGCGGAGCAACTAGGCCCATGAGCCACAACTACTGAGCCTGTGCATCTGGAGCCTGTGCTCCGCAACAAGAGAGGCCGCGATAGTGAGAGGCCCGCGCACCGCGATGAAGAATGGCCCCCACTTGCCACAACTAGAGAAAGCCCTCGCATAGAAATGAAGACCCAACACAGCAAAAATAAATAAATAAATAAACTCCTACCCCCAACGTCTTCTTTAAAAAAAAAAAAAAGTCTCTAGAAATATCCCAGATTAAAGGAGGCTAAAGAGACATGATACCAAGGACTAATTCCTGTATTAAATGAGGAAAGATGCTAATAAGGACATAATTAGATCAAGTGACAACATTGCAATATAGATGGTAAAGCAGATAAAGACAAGTATCAATATAAACTTATGATGGGTGTGCTGTGGTTATGGACAGCTCAGCGAGAGGATGGAGAACAGGCAGAAAGTGCAGAAGAGACGGTAGATGGGGTAAAATATGAACAGTAAGTGAATCTGGCTAAAGGGTATACAGCTATTCTCTGTACTATTTTTATTTTGCAACTTTCCGTAAGCCTTAAATTACATCCCCCCAAAAAGGAATTTTTGAAAAGCCAATTCAGCATGCTCTGGACCCTATCTCCTCCAACAATAGGTAGTTATCTCTCTGTCTCATTTGCCTTTCCCCTCCTCACTAGATCATTCTGCTAAGCTTAGAAACATCTTCTTCATGTTCCAAAAAAAGGCAAACAAAAGCAAAGCAAACAGCTCTTGGTCCACAGCTACTGGACCCACTGAAAGACTTATCTACTCACATTGTCACTTTGCCACTTTCCCTTTATCTTCAAACCACTGCAGCCTGGCCTCTGCCCCCATGACGTGGTGACATTGCTCTTCCTAAAATCACCCGACACCCCCGGGTTGCCAGCTCCACGGATCCTCTTCAGTTCTTTTGCTACTTAACCTTTCAACAGCATTGGACACTGTTGACCATACCTCTTCCCTGGAATAGTCACTTCTCTTGGCTTTTGATCAAATACTCTTGATCTTCCTCTGGCCCCTCTGCTCCTCCTAAGTCTCCTTTGCCATCTCTTCATCCCCTACCTGACTTTTAATGGTTATAGTTCCTACGGGTCTCAGTCTACACTCTCCCTCAAGGCGTCTCATCCACTCCCATGGCTTCAAAACCATCCAAACGCTGATGATTCTCAAACTTATTTCTGTGGCCCAGATCTTTCCTCTGAATTCCATACTCATACAGCTCAATTGCCTTCACATCATCGACCAAAACCTCTCAAACTCAACATATTCAAAACTGAACTCTTGCACTCCCCAAACCCTAAATCTTCTCCCCCAGTCTTCCCATTTCAGGAAGTGCCACTTCCACTCACTCAGCTGCTCAAGTCAGAAAACCTAGATCATCTGCGGGATGTTGAAATTATCAGCAACATTTTTTCTTTATGCTTTTCAGTGGTTTAAAATTTTCCTACAATAAACATACGCTTGTGAATACATTAATTAACTAAAATTAAAAGAACCAAACCTCGTTCTTTTTGGGTAATCAGAAACAAAACAAAGATTTGCTTAAACATAATGCTTTATAGCCTCTATATTTGTTCTTAGTTGTAGTTTCATGAATGTCTAAATAAGAGTACTAAAAATGAACTTTCACATTACCGGAAGTGTTTGGATCTACTGAGGACATCACAGAATCAGCTTCTATCTAGAAAAGAAAAAAGCATAGGGTATACAATTTCATCAAATGTTTTCACAGTACAAGTTCTTAATTCCTGGGGTGCGGGGAAGGAATGTATTTTATGAGAAACCAACTTTGTTGAATCCAGCAGACAAGTAACATCACAGGACAGCTATGATAGTCATTTTTCTCTTCTATTAATAAGATACCAGATGCTGATCTACTACAGACTCTGATGGCCCCCAAAACTTTATTGCATTGACCAAAACAGTTTATCATATAAAATCAACTTGACTGTCACATATACAGAATAACCTGGTAACATTTCTGTTTTAGACAAATACAAGCAATTGCTACAATGGGCTCTATGGGTTTAAATTTTTTTTCCTGACTGTAATAGTAACATGATGTAGAAAACATGAAAAATATTTTTTTAATTATGAAGAAAAACATCTAAATAACCAGCCATCCAGTGAAAACCACTGTTAACATTTAGGACTAGTACAGCTTTTTTTTCCCCCCTCCATGCATTTTTAAACATATTTGAGAATACACTATATATTAAGTTCGGGGACCTGCCTTCACTAAATATTAAAACGTAAGTGTTTTTCCACATTGTTAAGAGAGCTTTATAAACATCATGGAATTAGAACCTTGGCAACATCTGATGTAGCTTCTCCACCTTGGATTCCATGCCCTGCACTTCCCTGGTTCCTCCTGCCCCTCCCAGACAACCAGTTCCCAGTGCATCTTCTTCATGGAGTCCCCACTGACCCTTAAATGTGGGTACGCCCCCCATGTCTCCCCTCAGGACACTGCCCTTCACACTCCACATACTCCTTTTGGGCAATGCCACCTCAGTCTCATGCTTTGAGCTACCACCTGTGAGGAATCCCAAATCTATCTCTAGCCCTCACCTCTCCACCCAACTTCAGATTCCTACATCTGAGGGAGGTGGCACAATCTGAGAGCAGATCTTTACCGTCACCTCAACACCCAGCACAGCACTTAAAAAAGGAATGCACTTGGGGTGCTTCTAGCCTCCTCGAACTTAATATGCCCCAATCCGAACTCACTGCCTTTCCCCCAAACTTACTCCTTCTGAATTTTCTTATTTTCTTATCCCTTTAGTCCTGTTGTCACATCACTCTGATACGGCCACCACATGCAACCATGAATCACCAAGGCATAACTTCTCCCACCACCACAAAGCGCTCCCAGACACTTCATATCAGAGTCTACCTCTGCTGCTCTAAATGATGCCCAGATTCCTATTAAAGTTACCACAGAATTAGACCCTTCTCCTTGCCCTCCTCTCTTTCTGTTCTTAATCTCTTCTCTATCTTAGTATTTATCAGAGTTTTATAAGTCTCTCTACACTAAACTGTGAACTATTTCAAAGTAGGGTCTATGTTTATTCACCTTTATATTTCTAGCAACTAGCAAGTGCTCCTTTTATTAAATGGGAACACAATAAATTTCATTCTGTAAACATTTTCATGAATGCAGAAGTGATTTATTATTTTAGTGCCTTACTGCTTCATGACCTGCATTCAGTAAATATTTCGTTTGCTGAAAAGCAATGTTTAAAAATAAAACCCCAAGTTGAATGAGGTAAAATGGCACCTGTGGGCTCTACGTTTTTTAAGGATATACAGTTGTTTCAATGTCACTTTTATACATACTTCTATGTATGTAAACATATCTTCACAGTTTACACATTCATTTGTATCTGCTGGGCTGGATTAAGCTTTGTTGTGATTGTGACCAATATTCAGGCCACGTGAGCACATCTTATCACATCACCAATTAGTTGTAATAAATGTTCAATGTAAAACAACCCCAAACCTCAACCTATTATAAGAGGAAAAATCTGTTAAATTTCACAGAGGGAATACATTAAGTGTCACTTAATAAAACTTCATGATTGTTACAAATGATTGTTAAGTGTATAGGTGATTTGCTATATCAGTATTTCACTGTTTAGCGATCTGCAGTAAACAAGCATTTCCTTTGATTAAAAAATAAAATCCAAAACCTCAACCAAAAGTAAAAATCTGTTAAATTTGATGGTGTGTATGTATATATGTTACCATATCTCTGTACTTGTCATTAAATTCCTCACTTACATGTTCTAAAATTAAAATCAAGTAAGTAGATACAAAGGTGATAAAGGTAGAGTGAGACCAGATATCTTTCCAGCTGAACCTGGGTTAAATTCAATGCTTCAAAAGCTGAGTCCACTTAGCTGACCTGCTCTGGAATTCCAGCTGAAATGACTGCAGGTTAACAGGAGAGCTGCAATTTCTGGGAGCCAGCCCTGAAGCTCCATAATCAACATCTCAGTAACTAAGCAAACCCTAGCAGTTGAACCTACCTGGGTGGTTCATGGGACATATTTATATCAACAGAACATATTAACAATGAAGTTGTAATACGTTTAAGCATAATGAAGAACAGAGAAGTGGGACATCACGTGGTCCCTGGCTTTACAGGGCCCGCGATCTGACAGACAGGTAGAGCCCACTCATAGGGAACAATTGGGCCAAAGTAGTTGCCCAGCCACTTTGTCTAACAACAGCAGGAGGGATGACATTCCAGGCAGAGCCCTGAGTGCTCCCTCTGTTTGATGCCTGCAACTGAATTTCTTAAACCTGGCCAAGATCTTGCCCCTGATTAGTTCCAGTTCAGCAGCTTAACAAGAGGGATCCATCACTAGAATGGATGTAACAGACAAGAGGAGCAGCACAAGGACAGGAGGCATAGGAAACCTGTCCTACTAAAATGGGAGATCCACTGAAGTTCAGCTCAACTCTCCTTAATTAGTGCAACCTTTCCTGGAGAGCAATGCCCAACAAAATTTCAAATGTACCTAGCACTTGTATCTCTAGGAATTTATTCCACAGAGATATATCCACAAGCAGAGATATAGTTATAAGAGAATGCTCACGGCAGCAATATTTGTAGGAATGAAAAATAGAAACAACTGAAATGACCAAAACAAGGGAACTAGCTAAAGAGAATACTAAGCAACTATTTTTTTAATGTGGTGTGTGTGCTTTTATGTTCTTCTATTGTGAAGTGAAAAAAGCAAGTTAAAATAAAATAGGCATACTATGCACCCACTTTTCAATACAATGCTAGGCATGTTTGTCAATACATAGGAAATTTTGGGATGATACACAATAAACTGTTAATAATGGTAACTCCTGAGGAGTGGGACCCTTTGGTACGGAGGGAGGGGATTTTACACCCAACTTTATACTTTTCTGGGCCATTTTAATTTTTTGGCTATGTAAATGCATTATTTTCATAATTTAAATGGAGCAAAATTTTTTTTTTAATTTAAGAAAAAAAAAAATCCTGCATGTCACTTCCTCTGTGAATTCCTTCTGTTACCAACATCCCACTCCCAGGCTTCCCTCTTGGAACCTCACTAGCATCTCATACTTAATATTATTAGCAGCCTGGTGACTTAGTCTTGATGGATTCTAATTCATTCCCGAGTTGGATTCTTAAGACAAAAGTAAAATTCAGCACTGGACACATCTCTGAAATTGCTCAAAAGGCAGCGGTTTGCTTCATAAACATCCTAAGCTAGCCCTCTGCACTTTATTTAGAAGCCATCCACTATTGTATTGTCAGCCCAGTCCCCAAATACAAAAGAAAGTTCTACCTTGGAGGGCTTGTATCCAAACAGCATTACAACAGCAACTTTAAAGTCCTCTCTGCTTAGATAGCCTTTGTTTTCTTCATCGCATGCTTTAAATACCTAAAGAACAGCAAATATCTTTAGTTAATAAGACAGAAACCGTTTGTTCTATTATTACTAACTTATATTAAGTTTAGACCTTCCAAACCTAAAACTTAGCCAAGAGTAGGGCTGGGAAATGGAATTTCATTATCCTAATTTTAATCCTCAAGAAATCTTAATCTGCTGGGACTTCCCTGGAGAACCAGTGGTTAAGACTCCTAGCTTCCACTTCAGGGGGCACGGGTTCTACCCCTGGTCGGGGAACTAAGATCCCGAATGCTGCCCCCAGGGCCAAAAAGAAAAAGAAATCTTAATGTGCTAAAATTTACTCCCCCTACTCCCCCCAAAAGTGCAAACGACTTAATCGCTGGGTTAATTCCTTTAAACCGTTCGAATAAATTCTACCGAAAATTCAATCCTAGAATTGGGAAGGTGAGGCAAAAGGCCTGGCTTTGAAAGGCGGGAGGAGAGATGGAGATTACAGCTTGTTATACACAGACTATGTCGCGGAGAAAAGAAGAAGTTGGAAGTAGAACACTGGACAGGGATCCAGAAGCCTTGCAGCCCTTGCCTCGGTCATTAACCATGACACTTCGGAAGGACAGTCCAGCCCCTATCTGTGCAACAAAGCTGAGCGAGAGCCAGGCGGGGTGACGGAAGTGAAAGTCCCGGGTCAAGTTTAAGTCCGAGACAGCCCTCCAGGCACTTACTTCCACCCACTTCTTGTGTTCCGACTGGCTGGCTTCCCACCTCCGCGGCCGGGCCCCGGCCTGGGAGAAAAACATCGCGACAGCCACACGAGAGTCGGGACGCCTGAACTCGCGACCTCTGCGGCCTACTCCCGGCTTGCAGCGACAGCCCGCCAAGCTTCCCGCAGTTCGGGAAGCTGAACTTGGCCGGGTACCTCCAACGTCTTCTCCCATTGGACGGCCTGTGAGCCACTGGCGTTGACCCCGCAGCTCTATTGGCCAGAGACTTTGTTTAATAACGTTTCCTTGGAACAGCCTATGGCGGAGGGGCTTCCAGGCACGCCCCCAGCCTTGGCTCCGCCCCTCTCGTCCCTTTAACTCCTGGCGCGCGGCTGTGGATCCCGCACACCCAGGTGCTGTTTCAACGTGTCCTGCATGATTCTTCTCATTTTCTGCCCCCACACCTTGTAATAAATTATTTTTGATAATTTTGATCAATGGCACTATGCTAAACATTATAGGAGACACAAAAAGAGTGTGAACAAAGCATAAAAGGAACCAATCAAAACAAGACCGGGGCTCCCGTGCAGATCAGCAAGTCATGGGAATCGAGCCCTCCAGGGTAGCTACTGTGTCTGTTCCGTCCTCCCTATAAGCCTAGCACTGAGCACGGTACCTGGCACAAAACAGACTTTCAATAAACGAACCAAGTGAGCCCTTAGGACGTTTACCCCAAGTTATTTCATTCAGTCCTCTAGGAGAGGTGCCTGGTGTGAAGGAAACTCTGAGAATAATATCAACAGCACTGTGGAACCCAAATTCCACAGCAAACATCCTTATTAAAGGCAAGGAATATGGCGAGGGTTCCGCTTTGCAAAGGAGTTTATCTCAGACCTCTCCTGACAAATCAGTAAGATTAAAAAGGCAACACACAGGCACACGCGCCTGTTTCAACGAAGAAACGGGCATTCGAGGTTGAGTCTAAGGGAGCTCGTTTAACCTTTTATTTTACAGCAGGTTTTACAGTCCGCTCCCCCAGGAGAACCCACTCCTCCCGGGACACCGGTCTCAGCCCTCAGCTTTCTCGAACCTCTCAGGTTATCTTGTCTCTGCCTTTAAAATATCCACCCCCTCCCACCCCCCCGCCACACACACACCTCGAGCTCCGGGAGTCTGAAGCTATGAGAACCTCTGCAAAGCGGATGAGTTTTGCTAATTAACTACAGGAGAAGTGAGGGAAATTTCTTTTCCTCTCTTCCCCTTTTAGGAGACGCGCCCAGGAGGTGAGAGGGGAGCTGGAGGCGGCCAGGTCTTCTCTCCGCCCCTTGCTGCGGGAGCGCCCCCTCAGCCCCTCATGACCCGGAGGGCTTTAGGACCCAGCTGCCGGCGTCCCGGAAGGGGAAGGGGCAGGGCCACTCTGCGCGCGCTGCCGGCTGGAGGGTTTGAAGCGCGCGCAGGCGCGAGTGGCGGCGGAGCGGCGGGATCCTAGGTGGCTACGCGTTCTGGGGGCTTCAGGTGAGTGGAGGCCGCGGGTTCCGGGGCCTCCGGTGCGCGTTCGGCAGCTGCCCGCGCTTTTGCTCCTTCCGGCCTGGAGCGCTGGAAGCCGGCGTCCGGCCATTTCTTGAGTGTCCCGCGGGGCTGGAGGTGGATCCGGAGGGAAGCGGAGCATCTTGTAAAGACACTAGGTAGGGCCCCCTTCTGGGCCTCGGCTTTCTCCAGTAATAGTACCTCTTTGGCGCGAGCAGCTGCTGCTTGAGGAGACCAGAGTCCTGCTGGAGGGGTACCCCTCCGCGGATTCTTATTCTGGCTCCTCCACGTAGTAGGCAGATGGTCTGGAGAGTTAGTGATAACTAGCATGTTGGGCGCTTACTCTGTGCCAGGCACTTAACCTCTGTGTTTAGTCTCCCCATAAATGGAAACAGTTGTGAGCGTGAAATGAGTGTATGCCCAGTAAAGGTGAGCGCACAGAAAACAGTGTACCCCGGAATCAGCCCACTTCACTCCATCCCGACCGCCTTCATGAGCTACCAGAGTCCTTGCAGGAGCCGCCTCACTTCGACTTTTGTCTCCCTCCAAACCATTCTCCATACAGAGTTGTAGGGAACGTAATATTTTAAAAAAGTAGATCGGACCAAGGTACTCCCCTTCTTATTAAAAGGTACTCCCCTTCAGTGGGGCCTACTGTTCTTAGAATAAAATCCAGGATCTTTAACTTACTCCTGCCCAACCCCTTCATCCTGGACCACCTACCTGTCTTCCTTACCCAAGTCTTTCTGTGTGTTTTTGGAGTTACTACACCCTTGTTCTGGTCGTTGCAGGTTGGGTTCCCTCACTTGGAATACTCTTCTTTCCCTCCCACACTTTTATTTGGCTGATTCCTTTTCACCCTTCAGAGCTCACTTAGATGTTAAATTCAGGATAGTCGAAGGTAAGGGCATCCCTGTTACTCTCTCATACCTGTAAAGCATAATGTATATCTGTAAAGATATCTTGGCTTTTTTGGTTATTTTTGTTTGTGTCAGTCTGTTCCTTTCTCCTTGAAATAGAAGCTTTTCTAGGACAAATTGTTTCTATGTTAATTTCTTATTCCTAGGGCTTGGCACATAGTAGCTGCTCAATAAATATTTTTCGAATGAACATACTCTGGGAGGTAGGTATGATACCCGTTTTACGGAGGAGGAAGTTGAGGCTCAGCAGTTAAGTAACTTGCCTAAGTGCACATTTACCACCTAGTAATGACTGGATTTGAAATTGGAGTCATATTTGCCCACTACTGGCCACACCTGGCCTCAGTTGAGATTGACTCCCATGCCCTCCTGATGGTCTGCAAGCTCTATAAGAAGGGTCAGCTGGAAGCGTAAAAGAAATAGCCCAGCTGGGTCTGGGATGGTAGGGGGAGAGGAGGAGCCAGCAGCTTTAAGAGGAGTATCCATTTGCATCCACAAATTTTTTTTTAGGATCTAATAGACACTCTAATGTTATGAGTTGGCATGTGGTGGTAGAATTTCTTTAGATTTTTACCCTCCTTGGCATTGTAGCTTAACGCAGTGTTTGCCAAATTTCAGTAATGTGATCGGTTGCTTCCTCCCCAGTTTTGTCTCTCTCAACATCTGTACTACTATTTGCGTAATATTTTCATTTGAACCCACTTTTACATAAACACTATCTTTTAGAAGTAGACTTCAGTTATTGTAAATGTAATAGAGCCATAAGATACCTTCTGTTGATGTTAAACCGAAGTGTTACTGCCTGCAGAAGAGCCCAAAATCTGTTATGTGTTCAAAAGCAGGAATAGAGACATTTCTACAAACAGCTTTCTCCTTGATTAAACTGAGACATTGGATTGGAATGGGAAAGGGAGGTACTTTCATAACGTAATGTTAGTTAATGTCAGGTCCCAGTCACCTCCGCTTTGGGAAATACTGCACTTTGCTGACCCACTGAATGTCAGCTCTCAGAGTCAGCCCACCTGTGTTGTAATTCTGATCCTGGTGTCACCACTTACCCAGAGTGTGGCGTTAGACCTGTGCTGTGCGAGACACTGCCCAGGGAAGACAAACCATGAGCAAACAATTGAAGGAAAACACTTAGGTTCTATCCTTGTAAAGCTCTATGACTTGAGTATGAAAGCTGTCTGAGAATGCAGAGAATATGGGCCTGTGTGAGAGAGAAATGAAATTCTGATCCTGAGACCAGATCCAGTCCTCCAAAGTAGAATCAGTTGCTGGTTAATCTTGGTGTTTACCAACAGCTCCTCTTCAACAGGCTAAGCGCCTTGACTGCATAGAGAGGCCGGTAACCTGCTAGGCTTAATGATTTGTTACAGTTTTATTAGCATATTACAAGGTTTTTTTGCCTTTAATTGGTAAATCTCAGGCACATTTTGGATTGTGAGTAGATCCAAAATTTAAACCATGTATAGAGCAGAGGAAAACTTTTTTTCTCTCTAGGAAATGTCTTTTTCAAAGCTTTATTTTTTACCCACTTGTCCTTTTTTGGAGGGAATTCTCTGTCCTCCTCCCCTCCCCCACCCACATGTGGTTCTAGAAAGTGTAGATAATGATAAAACTGAAAAATTTAGAAATCTCCTAAATAGCTCACACAGTCACTAAAGGCGAATAAATATTTTCCTTTTAGAGTTCTCAGGATTTTTGAATTCCATTTTATTTATACGTAATTGATCTGGGAAGAGGGGTGGTGGTGATCTCTAAGGTCTGCATACAGCTCCTTTTCTCAGGCTGGGAGCTGAACCCTTTTTTCACCTAAAAACTCTGAGACCCTCTCTGCTTTAGGATGGGGCAGGAATCTAGGGAGAACAGGCTGAGGAATCTCAGTTGAAGATTCTATTACTCATTGCCTAGCTTTAGAGCTGGTTTAGAATTCAATGGAAGCTAGAGCTTACAGCACAGTAGTTTTTCCAGAGATGGTTCTTTTGTTCTTAAATCATTTTTCAATTACAAACTAACTGACAAAATGGCTCCTTCAAAGTGAATTGTGATAGCAGTCTCCAGAGTCTAGAACACTAAGGGAACTTAAGTTTTAAAAAAACAGTCAAAACAAACAAAAAACTGAGCTGTTTAAGTAGGTGTTAAGTAGTAAGTCTGTCTTAACCCCTTTCATGGGAAAACCTGGTTCTCAGATCCTGTTAACTGTAACAATACAGTTCCAACAAGCTTGATTATCTGGTGTCTTAACCCTTATCAGATTAGAAACAATTTAGGGGGAAAAACCTACTCAGAGTTCAAACAGCCCCTAGAAGTGGACTGAACACAGGGGGAAAGGACAGAGAACTTTTAGAAAAGAAGACCTAGACAGTCTAGGGCCCCTATTACAGGAACAAGTGTCTGCATCCATCTGTGGTCCCTACAGTTGTGGCTGCAAAACACTGTCCATGCCAGGTGGGCTTAATAGTGACCCTGGGCCATGAAGAACGAGTCAAATTATTGTCTAGATGCACTCTGCTTAAAAGCTCCTTGAAATGTGTAATTTACAGGAGAAACCTTATCTGACTTGGTCATAAATTGAAAAAGGTGAGAAGTTGTGCAAAGTGATAGATACCTTAAAATATATATACTTTTTAGCTTGAAACATGAAAGCATATTCATTAGCAAGTCTTTCAGTGCAGAATTTAGCCTTTTTTAAGGAGTGGGGGTTATGCTGCAGTCTGTCCTATATCTGCACTCATAGCAGGTCCTGCTAACGCTGTAGAGCAAACATGTAGACACTGTCCACGATCTGAGCACAGACTCTTGAGTTGTGTAATTTTCCTCTGGGTCTTGTACTAAAGTGTATTTTTTTTTTTTTTAAATCACACTAAGGAGCTCTTCTTTAGTTATTTGGGAAATCTACTTAGATAGCCCTTTACCCTTGAATTGGTGACATTTTGTAGGTAAGAAAAGCAAAAGTTTCATGTGTTTTCCTCTTTTGAGAGCAAGAAAGTAGAAGTTAAACTGTGTGGTTTAGAAAACAAGTAACGTTTTGCTTTAGTACAAGTTCTTTCTCTGCAGGTTTGACTTAGGATTAGATAATCATTGAGTCAGTTGGGTCCTCATGGAAGCATCCCTAGATAATGTATATATAGAATTGATCATTTGTTACTGCCTGGAGGATTTCGTTAAGCTCTATGGTAAGTAGCTTATCTTGGGGGAGTAAGAAGTAGTCCCTGAAGTCCTTTGGGCTCCCATACCTGGGTGAGGAATAGGTGATAAATTCCAATTTGACCTTAAAAATATGAGCATAGTCAGAGTTACTCCTGAAATTCCTTAAACTGACCTTAACCCCAAACACCTGTTGGAAGCTTCAGGGCTAAGAGTGCACATTTTTGTTTTGGACTTTGGCTCAACTCCATTTCCTCAGGCATTTAAGAACAAGGTCTAGGTGGAAAGACAAAGGGAGAGAAGCAGAAGGTGAGCAGGATTTTCGCCATCACTTTATTTGCCAAGTTCTCACGGCAGATTTTGGTGATGTGCCGTGAACACCTACAGAGCCGCTGATGTTAGTGACACGTCTTGGCATCTGGTAAGTGTCAGGTGTGCTGTATGTGTCCTAGAAGGTCAGGACACGGAATTTGAGAGCAAGAGCATGAGTGTGCCGGTGGCCTGGTGGATGGGAAATAACGAAATTTCCACCTTTCATTTCCAGAGGAAGTGTAATGTCTCAGGAAGGCAATTATGGGAGGTGGACGATATCCAGTAGTGATGAAAGTGAGGAGGAAAAGCCAAGACCGGACGAGCCATCTACCTCTTTTCTCCCGCACGCTGAGCAGGGAGCAGCCAGTGAGCCAAAGTACACCTGTTCCGAGGCTCGGAAAGCTGCCCACAGGAGGAAGATCGCACCCGTGAAATTCAGCAACACAGATTCCGTTTCAGAAGCTTCACCTCCCAAAAGGCAGAAGGGCGGTTCCCAGGAAGACCTGGGCTGGTGTCTCTCCAGCAGTGAGGATGAGCTGCCACCAGAGACGCAGCAAAAGCAGGCTAAGGACACGGGGGTCAAAGAGGAGAAAGGCCTCCCTTCTCCCAGAGATGGTGCTGTCCCGGGAGCTGGGCATCACAGCCCGTCGGCCGGCCACGGGCTTGAAACGTCAGGGGAAGGCCAGGACATCTGGGACATGCTGGGTAAAGGGAACCCCTTCCAATTTTACCTCGCTAGAGTCTCCGGAATTAAGCCAAAGTATAACTCGGGAGCCCTCCACA
Source organism: Delphinapterus leucas (assembly GCF_059928025.1). NCBI lineage: Eukaryota > Metazoa > Chordata > Mammalia > Artiodactyla > Monodontidae > Delphinapterus > Delphinapterus leucas. Next base: position 167,625,293 of record NC_143130.1, read on the forward strand.
TCAGGGGTGAGTGAAGCCGGGGGTCTGGGAGCTGCACTTGTGGGGCTTCCCCTCGAAAAACAGGAGGGACGCCTAGAAGGGATCTCTTAAGAACCCTCTGAACTTCTCTCAGGGGGAAAAAAACCCATTTTGACAAGCAGATGCATTCGTTTGACAGCAAACTGCTTAGGTCAGGAAGCGAGCAGGTGTCTCCCAGAGCCCTGCAGGTCACCCTGCTGGCACCCCTTGCACAGTGCTTAGAATTACTTAACTTGTAATTTAAAGGTTAAACTCGGTCGCTGACACTTGATTAACCAAGTAGCCAGCCCTTGACAGCAATAGTTCTCTCTGGTCCCTGGACCAGCAGTGTCAGCACCACCCGGAGCTTGTTGAACATGCAAATTCTCGGCCTCCTCTTCAGATTCCCAGCACCAGACTCTGGGAGCCTGGCCCTGCAATCTCGTTTAACAAGCCCAATCAAGTTTGAGAACCATTGCTTGAAAGCCTGGTTTTGGTTCCTGGCGCAGAAGCAAGACAAGAAGTGCCCTGATTTTTGGCTGCTGTGGTTAGTCCCCAGGGAGTATCTGTGTGATATTGTGATGTATACAGATATTTGGTCTTCACTCCGGTTATAGTTGGGGTTTGGTTTTGGTTTTTGTCCCAGGTTCCTGAAATAGCTCCAAGGTGATGAAGGGTGAAAGGAGCATCTTTTGTTATTCCTAACAAGCCCCTTTCAGCCACACCGGAGTGGAGTGTATGTTAATGCGATGACTTTCGGAAAGCCCCTAGGAAGGGGGGTGCTGGTTGCCTGGGGAACCAGCCTGGTGATTAAAGCTGGAACTTTCAGCCCTAGCCTCCACCTCCAGGGAGGGCAGAGGGGCTGGAGATCGAGTTCACCGCTAAGGGCCACTGATTTAGTCAGTCTTGCCTGTGTAATGAAGCCTCTGTAAAAGACCCCTCATTGGAAGGGTTCACAGAGCCTCCAGGTTGGTGCCGACGAGGAGGTGCTGAGCCGTGGCACACCTGCAGAGGGCATGGCCGCGTCCTGTCCCCCATACCTCGCCCTGTGCATCTCTTCATCTGGCTGTTCCTGAGTTGTGTCCTTTTATAATAAGCTGGTAATCTAGCGAGGAAATTGCTTTTCTGAGTTCTGTGAGGCCTTGCAGCAAATTATCGAGCCCGCGGAGGGGATGGTGGCAACCCCCAATTTATAGCCGGTCGGTCAGAAGCACAGGTGGTCCGGGCTTGTGACTGGCATCTGAGGTGGGGGCAGTCCTGTGGGGTCTGATGCCACCTCCGGGTGGATGGTGTCAGAATTGAATTCAGTTGTAGGACGCGCAGCTGGTGTCCGTGGAGGATTGGTCTGTGTGGGAACCCCCCCTCCCTCCTGCTACACTTGGTGTCAAAAGCTTTGCGTGCAGAGAGGAAACAAGGGTTTCCTTTGAGAGAACGGCAGGGCCCCTAGAATCCCAGACACAGGGCCTCACCACCTGCTTGCTGTGTTGGTAATTAACAGAGGACCTAACATTCTTCACAATTTCAGTTCACTCACCTTTAAACTGGGGATTCAGAAAAAAGGGAGATAACACATGAAGTGCCCGGTACAGTATATTCACGTGGCAGAGACACAAAATAAACATCGTCACCCGTATTTCACATTACCTTTCTTGCCCACATTCAAGAATAGATTGTGTTCACTGTGAATAGTGTTTTAATTATATACCCAATGTATAATTACATCTTATGTGATGTATAAATGTTGGTATATTTAATTCCATACTACAAAGAGTTTGATTCTACAAGGTGTTTATTTTTCCTTTTTGCAAATGTCTAGGTGCTTTGCAGAAATGTAAGATAGATCTCAGTGTTTCATTTTATTTGAGAGAGATTGAAACAGGAAATAAAGAACTATGCAAGGTTTTGCTGTATATAATAAAGTGATAAAGACTGGTTATTGGCACCAAGATACGGAAGAAGGAGAGGTAACATGATAGGAGCTTTTATATAGATTATCTCCTTTAATCCTCGAAACAGCCTTATGAGTAGATGTTACAGTTGTCCTCCTCGGATAGGTGACCGATCTGCAGAGAAGTTAAATAACCTGCCCAAGGTCGTAGAGCTGGCAGATGGCAGAACTGGGATTTGAATGCAGGCATTCCAGCATCACAGTGCGTGCTCTTAAGCATTTGGTGTACCACTCCAACAAAGGCCATAATTGTAGGTTGTTTAGAAGATCTCATGGAGGAAGAGGGACCTCAGATGGGCCTTGAAAAATGGGTAAAATTTAGAAAGGTAGAAAGAGGAGTGGCAGTGGGGGCAAAATGGGGGCATCACGTTGCAGTTTCTCTTTTTTTTTTTTTTTTTTTTGCGGTACGCGGGCCTCTCACTGCTGTGGCCTCTCCCGTTGCGGAGCACAGGCTCCGGACGCGCAGGCTCAGCGGCCATGACTCACGGGCCCAGCCGCTCCGTGACATGTGGGATCTTCCCGGACCGGGGCACGAACCCGTGTCCCCTGCATCGGCAGGCGGACTCTCAACCACTGCGCCACCAGGGAAGCCCGCAGTTTCTCTCTTGATTGTGCAACTCTCCCTTTAAGGTAGGAGCTTCCTTAGAGGACTTTTTTGTTCTTTTAAAATCTTTGTACCCTGGCATTTATCTCCATGTCTGGAAGACAGGAGGCGCTCAATAAATACGGGTCAAATAAGTGAACGAGCCCAGTCTGAACCCTCAGGGTTGGCTTGGTGGTTAGAGCGGAAGTGCTGGAGCCAGACTGTCTGTGTTCAAGTCCCGACCCTGCCTGACTCCACCTGTGTGGCCACGGGCGGCCCCCTAAGGAGAGACTCTCCATCTACAACATGGGAACGACAGACCCCCACGGACAGAAAATGGCTGCGAGGAGTGAGAGTTAACACGTGGAAAGTACCAGGAACAGGGCCTGGCACCCGATGGGTCCTGTCCAAGTGAGGCTATTATAATCAGTGGTGGCGATGAGTGTTGTGTGCTTCCTCTCAGGGTGTAGACATGGCTTTCTGTTTTCTCTGAAGTAAAGCCTGAGTGGGTGCAAGGTGGGCCCTCCTTAGAGATGACCTGGGTGCTAGAAATATGAGCTTGGAGCTGCGGGGGCCTCTGTCCTCCCTCCACGCGAAGCAAGAGCCCTCAGGCTCCAGAGAGCTGTCTTGCTAGTCCCAGACTGGGGAGGTTTCCTGGCGAGAGACTTCAGTGAGTACTTGAAGGAGGTAAAAAATTAAGAGATCTGGAAAGAGGAAGGACACTCATCGTTATTGTCCTTATTGGCAGTTTGTAAAATTGCCCAGTCATCCAGTACTAAAGTTGTAGATCTTGATTTTCCATTATGTGTGGTTAAATAATACTGATACATAATAAATATTATTAAATAGCCCAGGGAAATTTTCTCTTGAATTTTATGGAACATTAAAGTCTAGTCTTGTAGTACCTTTTCAGTGCATCATTTTCTAAGCCAAAATCTCGTCAGTGACTATTTAATAAGTCAGTTGTGATTATTATTACTAGGTAGTCTTTATCAAAAATATGAAATTAGATATAAATGTTTTGTCTCCCCAGATATTTTATCTCCTCTATTTGGGACACTTGTTTCTTCAGCTCAGGTGAGTTTACAGTTTTTTCTTTGGACGGAAGGGGCAAATAACTCTGTAAGAAAGTGAGCAGTGGGACCTGTGGGCCGGTCCTGTGCAGGGTCCCTGAGATGGCACCTGGAGGCTGGCACCAAACGCCGTGGTTGTGGGATCCATCAGCCTGGAACGTGGATGCACGATCACTGGGGCTTCTGACTCTCGATTGGGCCATAAGGACTGGCCAGGAAGTCACTCTGCAAATTCCAACCTGAGGGACTTGTCTTTGGGACACTAATAATCTCACAGGACTCTGGTGCACCTCCCTGGGAGTGTGGGTAGAGAGGTGAAGGCCATGTCAAGTTTGATTTGATTTAGAGAAGTAAATGAGAAATTTCCAACACACTCCAAAGAGAAGTGAGTAGAAGTTATGGATGTGGGTACGTCTGCATGTTTGATTGACGTGTTTGATTGGCAGCTCTCCTGCCTGACAGAGCTGGTCCCTTTGCGTTGATAAATCACCTTCACGTGCCAGGCTCTCCAGCAAATAGAACAAGGTCTTGTGCCTAAAGAAGGCAAAGCTTTCTGTGTGCTCCATGTTCTGCTTGGCGTCGGGAATCCTGGTCTCCAGATGGAACGTGGGGTGAATTTGTGTGTGTTCTCCTGGCTAGATTGAGTCAGTATGTCCAGGAGGAGGTCCAGGGATTACCCAGGCCTGGGGAGGACCCCCGTGGGTAAGTCTAGTCCAGAACCTGTAATCAAGATGTAATTGTCATAAGCCTAGTGAATGTCCAGTCGCAGATGCCTGTTTACAAAGCTAGCTCATAAGTTAGGCTGAAAGGAAATGTTCTTTTCAAAAGCGCTTTTTATAATCATCTAGGGGAAAAGGGATAAATTTATAAGCCCCATTAATCAGAGGACTCTTAGAAATAATGTAAAAAGACTCAGTTTACAAATACAAATGCTGCCAAAGCATGCAGAGGTAATTTTCTGTTTTCTCAGGCACTCCCGCACTAATTCAGAACCTTTGAATGGTGTATTCCCTTCAAGATGTATTTTAGCTTTGTTTATGAGTATTGTAGCAAATTGTCCATGTTTATACATAATACATGTAGTTCATCATTAGAGTTTCTTTGAACTCAATAACCAAACACTTCTCCTTATAGACTGCTTTTTTGAATTGCCGGTGACTTCTTTTCTTCCCCCCATCCAGTTTAACTACTGCTTTGATGTGGACTGGCTCGTAAAACAGTATCCACCAGAGTTCAGGTGAGTTCCACAGAGTGATGGATGACATCATAACTGTAATGCAGCCTTAAAACACAAGATTTGTGTTTCTCAGGCAGCTGCCGTGCATCTTCTTTGAATATTTCTTTTGGAACTATTGAAATCATAAAAACGTTAAGTTATACTGGGAAAACAGCATTTTTTGATATATTCTAACTAATCGCAAGACTTCCTAATACAGATTTTAGCGTGTCCTTCTGTTCTGTCCAGAAGTAGATTAGGACAAATTTCAACCCAAATAAAAAAATTATAGGTCCAATGTTAATATGAAGGAAAAGGTCACTGCCACCTGCGTTCTCGACCTGTAAGCATGCCATGCTTCACTGGGCACATCAGTGCTGTTCTTTTTTTGAGACTCTCTTGTTTCACAAGTGAATTTTCACGTAGCTTAGGAGTTAATGCAGGGGTCATAGGGCCTTCCCTTACCCAGATTATGGAAGTGATGGGTTTTCAGTCTGTCTGCCTCATATTAGGCAGTGCAAACCAAATAAATATGGCATCCCACGGTGACATGCCATCTGTCCCATTTCTAACACATGGACGTGGCAGAATCCCATAACAGCAGGTAAGGTGGAGGAATACACATGCAGGAGAATGGTTGTCAGGGTCCTCAAAGTCCATGGTGCATTTAGCACGTCAGATTGTGGGAAGCTTCATTATTAATAATAGATAAAATGCTGGGAGCTCCCTGGCAGTCCAGTGGTTAGTACTCGGTGCTTTCATTGCTGTGGCCCAGGTTCAGTCCCTGGTTGGGGAACTAAGATCCTGCAAGCCATGAGGCACAGCCAAAAATAATACTAATAGATAAAATACTGTTGAAATTTCCCAAGCAGCTTTGGCACTCGAGGGCTCATATTTGACCTGTAACACGTAAGATTAGTTTCAGCTGCATGTAACAGAAAAGTAGAAATAACAGTGGCTTAAACAGGAGAGAAAATAATTTCACCAACCTATTCAAAGTATTGGATGATGCCCACCCACATTAGGGAGGGTGATCTGCTTTGTTGAGCCACCGATTCAAATGGTCATCTCCTCCGCAAGCACCCTCACAGACACACCCAGAAATAATGTGTTTTGGGGTTTTTTTGGGTTTTTTTTTTGTTTTTTTTTTTTTGCGGTATGCGGGCCTCTCACTGTTGTGGCCTCTCCCGTTGCGGAGCACAGGCTCCGGACGCGCAGGCTCAGCGGCCATGGCTCACGGCCCAGCCGCTCCACGGCATGTGGGATCTTCCCGGACCGGGGCACGAACCTGTGTCCCCTGCATCGGCAGGTGGACTCCCAACCACTGTGCCACCAGGGAAGCCCCAGAAATAATGTGTTATCTGGACACCCTTGGCCCAATCAAGTTGACACACAAAATTACCCATCACACTGCCTTTTTGTGATAGTTTTTAGAACACCAGTAAATCTGAAGTAATTAATGAGGACTTCAGCTTCTGTCAATAATGTTTAATCTTTTATTTTTTAAAAAGACCTGATAATCTGATAACAGGAATCGTTTCTAGGTAACACATGCATGATTATCTCTTACATTATTCTCTGTACTGTGTTTCTAGTTGTAAAATAGAAAATTTTTTCCAAATAGAAACAAACCGGGAAGGTGTGTTTCTTAGTTTTATTTTACCTGACATGTTAGAATAAAGCTATCAGGCTTAGCGGTTAGGAATCAGTCCTGGATGTGCGTTTTCTGTCCTGTTTTTTTTTGTTTGTTTTGGTTTTTTTTTGCGGTACACGGGCCTCTCACTGTTGCGGCCTCTCCCGTTGCGGAGCACATGCTCTGGACGCGCAGGCTCAGCGGCCATGGCTCACGGGCCCAGCCGCTCCGTGGCACGTGGGATCTTCCTGGACTGGGGCACGAACCCGTGTCCCCTGCATCGGCAAGCGGACTCTCAACCACTGCGCCACCAGGGAAGCCCCTGTCCTGTTTCTTTTTAGTTGAGTGTTGTCCCTTCACGTGTGGCAGAGAATCATTCTGCGTGTGATTGATAATTGTGGAAGTTGTTCATCTTGCTTGATTGCTTGTTGGAGAAAAATCCAATTTTTGTTTTGTTGGGAGAGCTTATAAAGGTATATTGATTTCTAAGGCTTATCTCGCTTTGAATTAACCAGAGTAGATCATGGTTCCTTTAAAAGCCCTTTTAATCTATTCCTGCAGAATGTTTTTATATTGTCCTTTTGAATTTAAAAATAGGGCATTTTCAATGTGCATTGGGCTCTGTTGCATTGAAATATCACCACCTATTAGTGAAACTACATGCTGTGGGCCTGGGCCCCTTCACTTGTGTTCTGGGCATCTGGTGCAGGACCTTGCTCAGTAGGGGTTTAACATATGGCTAGTGAGGAAGTGGTCTATTGTTTGGGCCAAGAGAAGGGAAAGAAAAGAGCATCGTACTAGACAACAATGATTGTATATCTTTTAGTCTATCTGAATTTAAATGTATTAACACAGAGCTGATGATGTGCCCTTTTGGACCAAAGAAGATAATTACTCGAGGACTTTCTTGAGTCACAACCTCTCCAGGTCACAGCAGAGCTTCAGGCTCAGGCCACAGGGCTCCATTATAAAGGTAACCAGTTACCGAAGGTTAGCCGGTCAATGTCCTGTGCTGGCCCCCTACTCAGTCACCACACAGGCCAGAAACAGATGTCGGTGGTCAGTGACCCTTAACTGGGTGCCAGTTCAGCTTCATGAATGATGGATTTTAAATACTCCTGCTCTCTTTTTCAGGAAGAAACCAATCCTGCTCGTGCATGGCGACAAACGCGAAGCAAAAGCTCACCTACATGCCCAGGCAAAGCCTTATGAAAACATTGCCCTCTGCCAGGTAAGCTACTCATTGCCCTTCGAGATCATGCTTAGTCTGAGAGTTGGAAGGAAATTGAGACCTTGAGTCTATCCACCCACCTAATGCAGGAATCCTCTCTCCAGCATCACCAACAGACATCTCTCCAGCCTTGGCTTAAACGCTTCCTGAGGTAGCTCATCCTATTTGCGGGTACCCCTCATGGTTGAAAGATTTTCCTTTATGTTAACCTGATATCTCTGTAATTAGTCAAGGTTCTCCAGAGAAACAGAACCAATAAAGGTGTGTATGTGTGTGTGTGTGTGTGTGTGTCTGTGTGTGTCTGTGTGTGTGTGTCTGTGTGTGTGTGTCTGTGTCTCTGTGTGTGTGTCTGTGTGTAGACAGAGATTTATTTTCAAAGAACTGGCTCACGTGATTGTGGAGGGTGGCAAGTCCAAAATCTGCAGGGCAGGCTGGAGACCCCAAGAAGCACTGATGTTGCATTTTGAGGCCAAAAACCGACTGGAGACTCATTCCCTCTTCCTGCAGGGAATCAGTCTGTTTTTAATTTCCTTTCCACTTTTCAACAGACTGACTGAGGCTCACAAACATTCTGGAGGGTAATCTCCTTTACTCAAAGTCCACTGATTGAAACGTTAATCTCCTCAAAAAATACCTTCCCGGCAACATCTGGCCAAATATCAGGGTGCTGTGGCCTAGCCAGGTTGACACACACAATCTTCTTCCTCTGCCTTCTACGTTGGTCCTAATTTTCCCGCTCTGGAGCCACATAGACTAAATCTCCTTGCACATGTCAGTGATTCTCATATCTGAAGTCATCTATTTTGTCCCCCTAGTTTTCTCGTTCAGGTTAAAGCGTTCACTTTCTTCAGTTGTACCTGGTATATCAAGGGTTCCCTATCTTCCCCCAACCTGCCAGCCCTCTGGTTGTATCTATTTTGTCCATGTCCCTGTGGAAACGGAGGTTTCAGCATTATTGAGCAGGTTTTTTGGATTCAATTCAGTGGCAGTTTCTTTCTCTGAAGGCAGCTTGAAACTGGTAGTTTTTATTGTGACATTAGCTGCCATTGACATTTCACCCATAGCCCTTAGATCTTTTTCACAAGAATCACTCAATACTGGAGAGACCCATAGATCGATCAGAAGCAGATCTGTTAGAAAACTACCTTGCGAGTTGTATGCTGCGTGTGATCCTAGCCCGATGAGGGGCGTTAAGTGGTCTCAGAACAGGCTTGGTTTGCTGGGACCAAAGCAGAGAAGAGGCGAGAAGGCTGTTTCTTTATATATTCCCATAATTTTGTCCTGATACTTTCCAGTCAGTTCATGGAAATACAGTGTGACCAGTGAGTCCTGGAGTTTCCTTAGGACTCCTTGTTTTAGCCTCCACGTCTGAAAGGATCTTTTCATGTGTGACATTTTGTGTAAGAAGCAGGCACACTGGGCGGGGAGGGGAGGCGAGGGGGTAGCATGGAATTCAGAAAATGTTAACATTTATCATTTCCTTCCTGTGGTGGTTCTGAAGTGGCTGGTGTAATATTCACCTCTTCCTATTTGAGCAAGTTGGTCAGTCCATTCACGAGCAGCTTGATGAATGAGTCTTTCATGGCCCTTTTCTCTCCTGGCCAATAGCTTAGTGAAATTGGCTCAGGATTTCTGCTCTTGGAGTACAGAGGCAAGAGTGAATTACATAGAACCTAATTATTTTTCTTTTCCATTTTCCTTCTAACGTCCTTTTTCCTCCATCCATACAAGGTAAAAGAATTCCAACTCACGTTTTATCACTTCTTCTAGCTATAGAATATTATCTGTGTGTGTATGTGTATATTTTTAAAGACTAAAACAGTGAGAAATCTCAACCTGATCAATTTTAAACCCGTCTCACAGCATTTTTCCTGTGATGTAACTCACTGTACTTTATGTAGTTGGAATTTTTAATTATTCCATCTCTTTATCCATCCTGTTTGCAGCTCACCTTCTACACAGGATATGCCTTTGCTTAGCAGTTGCCTAAAATCCCCTTGTTTTGCATTTGTTTCCAAAAACAGAAGAGGCTAAACTGCAGTAGGATAGCACTTATCAGACTAATAGTGGGCAGAAAATAAAATAACACGGGAATCCTGAAAAACAGCAATAAAATCAATGGAAATACAAAGTGTTTTTCAAATGTACTGAAAGGAGAGGTGGTGGCATGCCTAGTGGCATGCTTCAGGCCAGCCACTAGAGGGCGGAATGAGCCCTGTCTTCCAAACCTTGTGTGAAGAGCCTCCGTAAGCTCCCAGCTCTAGTCTGAGGGACATGGTGATTGCCCCATCCTGACTTATTGAAAAACCTTTATATCTTGTCTTTAAAATGAATTTTTGAATTTTTTTTAGCAACGTAGTGTCACTTGACTAAGCTGGGTCACGTTAAGTCAAAGAATAAGTGGATGCTGACACTTTTCCCATTTTGCACACCTGGTGGTCCAGGTTCAGACTTCCTGGGTTCTGTCCCAGCTCTCTGCCCGCTAGCTGTGTCATTCTGGGCCCATCACTTAACCACTTAAAGCCTCATTTCTTCATCTTTAAAATGAATTACTAATACTGTATCTCATAGGTTATTGGGCAAAGAATTTGGTGCATTTGCCAAAAAGAAGCACCCATTAAATATTATCTGTTGAAATTATTATCATCCTTGCTTTTGTGCTTAGACTTGCCCAAAAGCCCACAACAAATCACAAAACTAAACTCAGAAGCCAAGTATTTTGACCATTGCTTTTTCTGAGCTAAATATCAATTTACAGAGTGGCAGCCTTTGTTCTAATTTTGTAATTTAAAGACGTGAAATACTGGGATTAGCATATACACACTACTATATAAAAAATAGATAACCAACAAGGAACTACTGTATGGCACAGGGAACTATACTCAGTATTTTGTAGTAACCTATAAGGGAAAAGAATCTGAAAAAGAATCGAGATATATACGTATCAATATAACTGAATCACTTTGCTGTACACCTGAAACTAACACAACATTGCGTTAATTTTTTTTTTAAAAGAAAGACATGAAATGCACTTTCCTGCTCACTCTTCTGTGACCAGTCCACACAAACGTGTGCCAGTCTGTGAGCAGCCCGAACACTGAGTTTACAAGAGTAGTGAACTTGGCCATCTGTCTGTGAGCATCCCCAAGACAAGCTATGTCATTCTCACCTGTGTATTCCAGTTGCCCATCGCTGCCCCCAGCAGACAGGCCCACCTGTGGAGAGTGGGCAGGGGGGCGCTTTGATTTTAATAGCACTTGATTCCATTTGTAGAGTGCTTACCCCGTGCAGCTCCTTTTGCTAAGCGTTTTATGTGTACTTCTCTCATTTATTCCTAACAACTCCCTGAATCTCCTAACAGTACCCTCATTTCAAAGAGTAGAAAGATGAGGCATAGAGATTCAAGTGTTTTCCGAGGCATAGAGATTCAAGTATTTTCCAAAGTCCTACATAGTTGTGAAGACAGGATTTGTGTCCATACACAGAATTCCTAGCTGGTAAACTATTCTTGACATCTCTATTTATTTTAACTTTTTCATCTTGAGGCCTAACCAAGGTCTTGCCATACTGGATTTTAGATAAAATGTTTTACTTCCCCACCTACCCCCCCCATTTGTTTGTAAAGATATTTTAAAACATGAAAAATGGATTTAATATATTTATTTTTCAGCATCTTCTGTGTTATAAATGTAAGAAAACTTTTAATATCATAATGTCTCAATACTGCCACCACTTTCAATGTTTCTTTTAAATATGCTTTGAAAACTTTGTGTGTGTATTTCTGTATAAGCCAAATATCTAATTTTAAAACGTTGCATAGAGTCTCGTTTGTTTTTACTAGTTTTCTGGCTTCTAAGGAAATTAGGCTTCTCACTTCTAATTAGTGTAATTAAAATGCAATATGTGTTGAATCATTCTGGGTAATGAAAAAGGAGTTTTTTAAAAAATGAACCTCACTGGATGCTATTCTAAAAGCTGTTTTGAATCTACAAACAATAAATGCTGGAGAGGGTGTAGAGGAAAGGGAACCCTCATACACTGTTGGTGGGAATGTAAATTGATACAGCCACTATGGAGAACAGTATGGAGGTTCCTTAAAAAACTAAAAATAGAGCTACCATACGACCCAGCAATCCCACTACTGGGCATATACCCGGAGAAAACCATAATTCAAAAAGAGTCATGTACCACAATGTTCATTGCGGCTCTATTTACAATAGCCAGGACATGGAAGTAACCTAAGTGTCCATCGACAGATGAATGGATAAAGAAGATGTGGTACATATATACAATGGAATATTACTCAGCCATAAAAAGAAACAAAACTGAGTTATTTGTAGTGAGGTGGATGTACCCAGAGTCTGTTATACAGAGTGAAGTAAGTCAGAAAGAGAAAAACATATCCGTATGCTAACACATATATATGGAATCTAAAAAAAAAAAAAGTCATGAAGAACCTAGAGGCAAGATGGGAATAAAGGTGCAGACCTACTAGAGAATGGATTTGAGGACACAGGGAGGGGGAAGGGTAAGCTGGGACAAAGTGAGAGAGTGGCATGGACATATATACACTACCAAATGTAAAGTAGATAGGTAGTGGGAAGCAGCTGCATAGCACAGGGAGATCAGCTCAGTGGTTTGTGACCAGCTAGAAGGGTGGGATAGGGAGGGTGGGAGGGAGGGAGACGCAAGAGGGAAGAGATATGGGGATATATGTATATGTATAACGGATTCACTTTGTTATAAAGCAGAAACTAACACACCACTGTAAAGCAATTATACTCCAATAAAAATGTTAAAAAAAGATTAAAAAATAAAAACTGTTTTGGCGATCAAGGGCTTGTCCACTAGAGGGCAGTAACAACTTTAAAAACAAAAAAAAGTTGACCTGAATCTTTTCTAATTTAATTTTCAATAGATAGGGATATTATTGAGTTTTTAAAAAACAAGTAACTTGACCTCTTTTTTATCCTAGGCAAAGTTGGATATTGCATTTGGAACACACCACACGTAAGCAATTTTTATGAAATGGGGAGGGGAGGATATGAGTTTAATAGATCAAAGGATGCTCTTCAGAAATCGCCCTTAGAGGGACTCACATGTGATGATTTTGCTGGGGGAAAAGCTATCACTTAGGAAGCAGAGGAAAAGGAGTTGTTTCTGAACAGCCTTAAGACCAAGTACCAGGATTCTGGCTCTGGACATGAAAGTCTGAATCTGTGATGCGGTTTCTGCTTTCTCTTGAGGGCGTTCATTATAGCCAACTGAGGGGGATAGATTGTGGTCCGCGGTTACGCATGACTGTACGTGCGGTAGTCACATGCCTATGGATTCCACCACTTTAAAGAGGGTCTTGTGAATTTCATAAGATTCTGAGTTGCGTCAAATAGAATATTGTTGGGTCAACTGTGCTGTGATTGAAAGAAGAACTGTTTTACAAGAAATTGTCATCTTGAGAGGCTGGTACCTGTCCCTGCTTCAAGACATCTCAGAAAATTCTCTTAGGATAATCTCTGAGACATTGCAAACAACAGACAGGAGAAACTTTTCTCTTACTTCCTACTTGATACATATCAGCTTGACTCCCGTTTTATTTGAGTCTTACTGTTTAATGGAGCCATTTTACATAATTGTTCTCTAGCTGAGAAAAGAATAAGACATGGTTGCCTCGATTTCAGTATTTTTGTAAATCATATTTCTCTAGAAATATGTCACACTCAAAAGAGTGACAAAGGGCTTCCCTGGTGGCGCAGTGGCTGGGAGTCCGCCTGCCGAGGCAGGGGACACGGGTTTGTGCCCTGGTCCGGGAAGATCCCACATGCCGCGGAGCGGCTGGGCCCGTGAGCCATGGCCGCTGAGCCTGCGCGTCCGGAGCCTGTGCTCTGCCACGGGAGAGGCCACAGCAGTGAGAGGCCCGCGTACGGCAAAAAAAAAAAAAAAAAAAGAGTGACAAAGCCTTATCTTTCTTCTAGACCAGCAGTGGAAACAGGTAGCCTGCTGCTTCAGGCATGTCCCTTTGCGTATCTGTCCCTAAGGCAACAAGGAATCTCATGGGTGGAAGTGTTTGCCCCGAGTCTTTCAGTGACCACTGTTTTCCTGACACTACGCCAAAAACGAGGGCATACGTTCATCATTCTCTTTGTAAGCTTTAAGCTATATTCTGCCAGTCTGTCTCCAGAAAGGAACCAGAGCAGAAAGCACTGAGCCACTTTGCGAAAGGATACCTATCAAGCATACATTATCTGGTCTTAGGTGCTCTTGTGTAAATGTTGCTGCATTTACCAATCACCCCCAATTGGTAACTTTAGTGTAATGGAGGGTTGTTGAGAGTGACCTCAAGCACCTACCTAGCTGGAGTATCAGGCACAGAGCTCACAGTATGCTAATTTCAGCAAAGGATACAAAATAGCACTGAATAGGCTGAGTCAGAATCTTAGGCTCCTATAGCTGCACCACCGTGGGAGACGCTGATGGGTGGCAGTAGTAGTCAGCCGTCCTGGGAGAGATTCTGCCAGTAAAGCGTCGCACCAGATGGATCCTTGTCCCCCGCCCTTAGCTGGAACCCTAGCCTAAATACTTTACTGATTCCAGAATACATTGAGCAAGCCCTGTTTTGGATCCTGGGCATGATTTGCTAGACCTGCAATGTGGGGTTCCTGTGCAGGGCACATGTTCTGTGCCTGCAGCCAGCGTTTCTTGGGCACTTTCACACTGCACTTAATATGCTAGCGAGTCATAGGAGAGCCTGGGTCAGGGGAGGGACTGAGTGCTGGGCTGGCCCAGATCTGACACAGTGGCATTTGAGGGGGATGGAGCTATCCTTTTTTTTTTTTAATGCTATTCAAAAAATTACTTGGTCCTTTGTCTTCATTTTATAGACTAGAGGCCCCAAGTAGGTAGGCAGTTTTCCTCCAGCCAGTGTTGGGAGACAGGACTAGAACTGTTTATTTTTGCTTAAGTTCTTAATTTACTTTTGTTGTTTCCTCACTGCTAAAATTAAACCTGTTTCCTTTGGTGCGCGCACACGCGCACACACGCACACGCGCGCGCACTTTGCAAGCCCATTCTTCCTTTGCCTCCAACACATGCATTTTGCAGGTTAAACCCAGCAGAGTTCCTCATTCAGAGTTGAAAGTGCCTAGGGAAGTACTGATAGACCCTTTCCCCACTCTGTAGTATGTGTGTAGTTTACATTTTGTTAAAATGCCAGTATTTTGTAGGAGATTGAACTCATGCCTTGAAATTACTTTCAGTTGTTCATTTTAAAATATTTTAAGAGTTATTCATTAAATATCTATTATATTCTTGAAGCACAGCTCAAGGGAATGTAAAGTGTTTTAAGACGTAGTGGCTTTTGTCCTTCCAGCTTGTAGTCTTTGGGTGAGAGAGGCAAGACAAACACATGAGCTAGGAAAGAAGGAAAGCCTTCCAGCTCCTGGTGACAGGTGTGAACACGTCCCCCGCCTCCCCCAACAGAGCGGAGCTGCCACAGTAACTCTGAAGGAGTCTCTGGGGTCACACTTGCGTCAGCTGGCGGGTGCTGACCACGTACTACTTGCGGCCCCATCCCCCAGGAGCTCATGGTCCTCTTAGAGACAGTGAATGTGCTCCATCCCTGCTTCCAGGATGCTGTGCAGTCCCGGGGCTTATCTCATAGTGCTTTAGAATGCTGAAGCTCTTTGGTGGCCCCCAGAGCTGGAAGCAAAGGCACCTCCCACGGCCCTGAGAATCCACAGGGGGAGGGAAGCGTCAGATCTGGGTGTGCAGCCCGGAGCAGACTGCAGGATGGGTCTCTCTCCTCTTCGGGCTGTAGCAGGGCTCCCCTCCGTGTGACCCACTCCTGCCCCAGTAGCATGAAGTAGCTGCGGCCTGTCCAGCCCAAGGGAAGCCGTGCACAGCAAGAGGAGGATCCAACACGTGTGATCCAAATAAGTGCTGCTTCCGGTTCACGTGGGGAGCTGGGTAGTCCCCATGAGCTCTCCTAGCCACGGATTCTGCAGTTGTAAAATGGGAATGATAGCGCCTCCTCTGGATTGGGTGGCATTCTGTGCGCTAGCATTCTGTGCGGCTTCTAAAGCAGTGCCTGGTACATAAATGCTCCACAGACATTAGCTTGCCTCCCCACTGTGCAGGAACAGCTTCAAATAGGGGAAATGTCCCTTCTGCCACCCCCATAGCTTAATAGATAATACGCAGGTCAGTATTTTTCAGGGAAGACCTCATTTCTTTATATGTTTTATCCATTTTTAACTCTGACCTTATTGGGACATGCCATTTTGTCTATGAAAAGATTAATATGACTCCCCTTAGATTAGTTCTCAATGCTATTTGATAGGATTCACTGACATTAGTGCATGATTTTCCTGTTAATTGATACCTTAACTAATGGAAATATTTGTCAAAGTTAAATCATGAATTCGTAACTGGCTTATTCTTAATTACAGTCAGCTACTAATGTGGCAACTGTGTATGTAAATTTGCCCAGATTTCAGGGAGCACATCTCATACATGGAGAGAAGATTGGCTCAACAGCTGTCATTTCTCTGGCTTTGCATTAATTTACCATTTGCCAGCTTGGGTTAAATTCTCGTTCTGGCAAGAGCTAAATCTCATTCTCTGTATAGTCTTTTCTGTACTTTTTAATGCTAATAACCCCATTCGGTTGAGATAGTATTTGGGATGTTGTTTATTTGAGAGAACCAGTGGTTCATTTTTTTCCCACGTGTAAACTGACTTCCATCAGTAAATGTTAAGTAGCATTTTGGCCTCCATAGAAATAAGGTAGAGTTACTGCCTTGAGTGAATCTCTAGTTGGGGGAGGGAGAATTTAGGTTCCTGAAATAATTAGAAAACCATCGGGAGGCCAAGAACCATCCGAAAGTAGATGGCAAAGTAAAGCAAGGCATGGAAGCAGTAGAGGGAATGTACACCTGGAGTGTTTTACATTTAACAAAACATGTACTGCGTTTCATTCTCACATCAGCCCTATGAAGTGAACACGGGGTTGATCCTTTATGCCACAGTGAGAAGCCGAGGCTCAGGGGACATGGAATGACTCAGAGATATTAAATGACTTACGTAGGGTCCTATGGCTTCTAACTGATGAACACTGGTACTTAGGTCTTCCAGCTTCGGATGGAAAGCTCTTATCTGTCCTGTTTCTTCCCTCTCACTGGAATTAAACTAAGAGAAATAATCTGATGACTGGGGAAGCCCCATGGGAAAGAAGGGAATCTCTAGGGCTGATTTGAGTAAAGGGAGAAGAAAAGGGAAGACTTACCTCAAGCCCAGGTACACGCTGGTGACAAGTCTGGCGTCTATAGAGTATGAAGAAAGATCAGTCTCTTGAAAGTGAAGCATCTTTCAAACTTAAACTGCAACCCACAGTAGGAAATGCGTTTGCCATTTCAGTCTGCTGCACGTGTCTGTACTGATAAGTGCTGAAACCGGAGTTTCACGAACCAACACTTAAATATATGCAATATACTCTTGAGTTTCTAATTTATTCTGTTGCAGTTTTTTTTTAATGCGAGGTAGCCACAGCATAGCAAGAGGTTGTGACCATACTCTGAAAACACTGGACGAGAAGATTCCTGTTGTCCCTGATAGTAATGGGTGATGCTGAATAGATAATAAGGAGCCAGACTACAGTGTGGGGAGGGGTTTAAAGTGCCAGGGCTGGCCACGTGGACGGGATGGAGCAAAAGTTCATTTACCACCGAATACTGAGCATTTTGGAAGGTGGTTTTCCACTTGTCACTTAAGCAGACTTTGATAACAATGATGTATGGAAGAAAAGAAGACTAAATGTTCAAAGTTGGGATAATGTAATAAGAGTTTAAAGGATTCCTTTAGCTATTGCATTTGCATTAGAAAGGTATTGTGAGAGACTGTTAATGCTTTTTGATCCTTTTTCTGTTTTTAAAGGAAAATGATGCTACTGCTATACGAAGAAGGCCTCCGGGTTGTCATACACACCTCCAATCTCATTCACGCCGACTGGCACCAGAAAACACAAGGGTTTGTAGGGTTCCGTTCATTTCTTCGTAGTCACTGTGTGTGCTGAGAAAGGTCAAAAGCGAGAACATTTGATTTATTCTTTTTCTCCTGTTTTTTAATTGTGAAAAAAACCAGAATTATGGCATAGAAAAGAGACACATGCAAAAAAAAGTGATAGTATTCTTTTACTACCTCCCCCCAGTTCCTCCCTTGAGGTAGCCGGTGTTAACCGTTTAACACATAATCATCCATAACTGCCTTTATTATACCTGTAAACATACATATTTATACACCGTAGTTTTTACAAAATGGCATCATACATACACTCTACAGCCAAGTAGATCCAAGGATCTGAGGCAGGAAAGAGGATGAAAAATGAAAGGCCTGAACCTATTATTTTTCCATTAAGACCCTCCTGATAACTTTCTTGGTCCTCACTTATTCCTGCATCCACTTGTACTTGCCACTTCCCAACAGGTATCAAAAGAAAACTTGGGGGTTGATTGTGCACTAAAAATGTCCCCTCACCCCCAGTCAGTTTAGTTTCCCATAAAACAAATCTAAACGGCTGTCCTTTTAGAGCCTGTAACATGGTTGTGAATCTCCAAAAGAATTGAACATGAAGGTTTTTCATGGCTTTATTTTATTTTATTTTTTTAATTACTAACCCTTTGTCCTTGGTGCATATATTCCAGATCTAGGTTTTGATCTCCTAAGAGAAGTTTAGGTTTATTTTTAGGGACTTGTTTAAATCATTTCACCCTTTGTTCTCCTTCCCGATAAGGCTTCATTATGACCAGCCTTAATTTCGCTTTCTTTCACTTAAGCTAGTCTGCATGTCTCTGCTTTCCTGTGTTAGAAGGAACTCACCCTTTCAAGGTTCGAGTATCTTCCCCTGCATCTTCCTCCTCATTCCCTCGCTCATACCATTGCCCAGCCTGGGCTAGAGCCCTATTCTGGGGCTCTGACTGAACCCAAGTTAGACCTTCAGTTGAGCTGAGACAGAGAGCCTCCCAGCCCCCATCCTCTGGGCCTGCTGGACCTGAGTGGGCCGGGCAGCATCACAGCTGCCTCTTCTCTCACACAGCCTTTCCCTGAGCCAGGTGTGTGTCGTCCTCTCTTCACTCCCCTTCCCCACCATAGAAGGTGGCTTGATCCCCTGTCCCCACTGCCTGATGGTTTTCCTACAAACATGTTCTAGTTTCCAAGTGTCCCCACTTAAGATATGCTTCTCAAAATGCAGCGTTGTTCTGACGGGTTCAGGGTCTCGGGGATGGATTGTCTCTAAGAGCCTCAGCCGCGGTGCTTTTTTTTTTTTTTTTAACCTCTTTATTGGAGTATAATTGCTTTACAATGGTGTGTTAGTTTCTGCTTTATAACAAAGTGAATCAGTTATACATATGTTCCCATATCTCTTCCCTCTTGCATCTCCCTCCCTCCCACCCTCCCTATCCCACCCCTCTAGGTGGCCACAAACCAGAGCTGATCTTCCTGTGCTATGCGGCTGCTTCCCACTAGCTATCTGTTTTACGTTTGGTAGTGTATATATGTCCATGCCACTCTCTCACTTTGTCACAGCTTACCCTTCCCCCTCCCCATATCCTCAAGTACATTCTCTAGTAGGTCTGTGTGTTTATTTCCGTCTTACCCCTAGGTTCTTCATGACCTTTTTTTTCCTTAGATTCCATATATATGTGTTAGCATATGGTATTTGTTTTTCTCTTTCTGACTTACTTCACTCTGTATGACAGACTCTAGGTCCATCCACCTCACTGCAAATAACTCAATTTAGTTTCTTTTTATGGCTGAGTAATATTCCATTGTATATATGTGCCACATCTTCTTTTTTTTTTTCATTTTAACATCTTTATTGGAGTATAATTGCTTTACAATGGTATGTTAGCTTCAGCTTCACAACAAAATGAATCAGTTATATATATACATATGTTCCCATAGCTCTTCCTGCTTGCGTCTCCCTCCCTCCCACCCTCCCTATCCCACCCCTCCAGGCGGTCACAAAGCACCGAGCTGATCTCTCTGTGCTATGCGGCTGCTTCCCACTAGCTATCTACCTTACGTTTGGTAGTGTATATATGTCCATGCCTCTCTCTCGCTTTGTCACAGTTTACCCTTCCCCCTCCCCATAGCCTCAAGTCCATTCTCTAGTAAGTCTGTGTCTTTATTCCTGTTTCACCCCTAGGTTTTTCATGACATTTCTTAAATTCCATATATATGTGTTAGCATACGGTATTTGTCTCTCTCTTTCTGACTTACTTCACTCTGTATGACAGACTCTAGGTCTATCCACCTCATTACAAATAGCTCAATTTCGTTTCTTTTTATGGCTGAGTAATATTCCATTGTATATATGTGCCACATCTTCTTTATCCATTCATCCGATGATGGACACTTAGGTTGTTTCCATCTCCGGGCTATTGTAAATAGAGCTGCAATGAACATTTTGGTACATGACTCTTCTTGAATTATGGTTTTCTCAGAGTATATGCCCAGTAGTGGGATCTCTGGGTCATATGGTAGTTCTGTTTTTAGTTTTTTAAGGAACCTCCATACTGTTCTCCACAGTGGCTGTATCAATTTACATTCCCACCAACAATGTAAGAGGGTTCCCTTTTCTCCACACCCTCTCCAGCATTTATTGTTTCTAGATTTTGTGATGATGGCCATTCTGACTGGTGTGAGATGATATCTGATTGTAGTTTTGATTTGCATTTCTCTAATGATTATGAGCATTCTTTCATGTGTTTGTTGGCAGTCTGTATATCTTCTTTGGAGAAATGTCTATTTAGGTCTTCTGCCCATTTTTGGATTGGGTTGTTTGTTTTTTTGTTATTAAGCTGCATGAGCTGCTTATAAATTTTGGAGATTAATCCTTTGTCAGTTGCTTCATTTGCAAATATTTTCTCCCATTCTGAGGGCTGTCTTTTGGTCTTGTTCATGGTTTCCTTTGCTGTGCAAAAGCTTTTAAGTTTCATTAGGTCCCATTTGTTTATTTTTGTTTTTATTTCCATTTCTCTAGGAGGTGGGTCAAAAAGGACCTTGCTGTGATTTATGTCATAGAGTGTCCTGCCTATGTTTTCCTCTAAGAGTTTGATAGTTTCTGGCCTTACATTTAGGTCTTTAATCCATTTTGAGCTTATTTTTGTGTATGGTGTTAGGGAGTGATCTAATCTCATACTTTTACATGTAGCTGTCCAGTTTTCCCAGCACCACTTATTGAAGAGGCTGTCCTTTCTCCACTGTACATTCCTGCCTCCTTTATCAAAGATAAGGTGACCATATGTGCGTGGGTTTATCTCTGGGCTTTCTATCCTGTTCCATTGATCTATCTTTCTGTTTTTGTGCCAGTACCATACTGTCTTGATTACTGTAGCTTTGTAGTATAGTCTGAAGTCAGGGAGCCTGATTCCTCCAGCTCCTTTTTTCGTTCTCAAGATTGCTTTGGCTATTCGGGGTCTTTTGTGTTTCCATACAAATTGTGAAATTTTTTGTTCTAGTTCTGTGAAAAATGCCAGTGGTAGTTTGATAGGGATTGCATTGAATCTGTAGATTGCTTTGGGTAGTAGAGTCATTTTCACAATGTTGATTCTTCCCATCCAAGAACATGGTATATCTCTCCATCTATTTGTATCATCTTTAATTTCTTTCATCAATGTCTTATAATTTTCTGCATACAGGTCTTTTGTCTCCTTAGGTAGGTTTATTCCTAGATATTTTATTCTTTTTGTTGCAATGGTAAATGGGAGTGTTTTCTTGATTTCACTTTCAGATTTTTCATCCATGGTGTATAGGAATGCCAGAGATTTCTGTGCATTAATTTTGTATCCTGCTACTTTACCAAATTCATTGATTAGCTCTAGTAGTTTTCTGGTGGCATCTTTAGGATTCTCTATGTATAGTATCATGTCATCTGCAAAGAGTGACAGCTTTACTTCTTTTCCGATTTGGATTCCTTTTATTTCTTTTTCTTCTCTGATTGCTGTGGGTAAAACTTCCAAAACTATGTTGAATAAGAGTGGTGAGAGTGGGCAACCTTGTCTTGTTCCTGATCTTAGTGGAAATGCTTTCAGTTTTTCACCATTGAGGACGATGTTGGCTGTGGGTTTGTCATAAATGGCCTTTATTATGTTGAGGAAAGTTCCCTCTGTGCCTACTTTCTGCAGGGTTTTTATCATAAATGGGTGTTGAATTTTGTCAAAAGCTTTCTCTGCACCTATTGAGATGATAATATGGTTTTTATCCTTCAATTTGTTAATATGGTGTATCATGTTGATTGATTTGCGTATATTGAAGAATCCTTGCATTCCTGGAATAAACCCCACTCGATCATGGTGTATGATCCGTTTAATGTGCTGTTGGATTCTGTTTGCTAGTATTTTGTTGAGGATTTTTGCATCTGTGTTCACCAGTGATATTGGCCTGTAGTTTTCTTTCTTTGTGACATCCTTGTCTGGTTTCGGTATCAGGGTGATGGTGGCCTCGCACAATGAGTTTGGGAGTGTTCCCCCCTCTGCTATATTTTGGAAGAGTTTGAGAAGGATAGGTGATAGCTCTTCTCTAAATGTTTGATAGAATTCGCCTGTGAAGCCATCTGGTCCTGGGCTTTTGCTTGTTGGAAGATTTTTAATCACAGTTTCAATTTCAGTGCTTGTGATTGGTCTGTTCATATTTTCTATTTCTTCCTGATTCAGTCTTGGCAGGTTGTGCCTTTCTAAGAATTTGTCCATTTCTTCCAGGTTGTCCATTTTATTGGCATAGAGTTGCTTGTAGTAATCTCTCATGATCTTTTGTATTTCTGCAGTGTCAGTTGTTACTTCTCCTTTTTCATTTCTAATTCTGTTGATTTCAGTCTTCTCCCTTTTTTTCTTGATGAGTCTGGCTAGTGGTTTATCAATTTTGTTTATCTTCTCAAAGAACCAGCTTTTAGTTTTATTGATCTTTGCTATCCTTTCCTTCATTTCTTTTTCATTTATTTCTGATCTGATTTTTATGATTTCTTTCCTTCTGCTAACTTTGGGTTTTTTTTGTTCTTCTTTCTCTAATTGCTTGAGGTGCAAGGTTAGGTTGTTTATTCGAGATGTTTCCTGCTTCTTAAGGTGGGCTTGTATTGCTATAAACTTCCCCCTTAGAACTGCTTTTGCTGCATCCCATAGGTTTTGGGTCGTTGTGTCTCCATTGTCATTTGTTTCTAGGTATTTTTTGATTTCCTCTTTGATTTCTTCAGTGATCACTTCATTATTAAGTAGTGTATTGTTTAGCCTCCATGTGTTTGTATTTTTTACAGATCTTTTCCTGTAGTTGATATCTAGTCTCATAGCGTTGTGGTCGGAAAAGGTACTTGATACAATTTCAGTTTTCTTAAATTTACCAAGGCTTGATTTGTGACCCAAGATATGATCTATCCTGGAGAATGTTCCATGAGCACTTGAGAAAAATGTGTATTCTGTTGTTTTTGGATGGAATGTCCTATAAATATCAATTAAGTCCATCTTGTTTAATGTATCATTTAAAGCTTGTGTTTCCTTATTTATTTTCATTTTGGATGATCTGTCCATTCGTGAAAGTGGGGTGTTAAAGTCCCCTACTATGAATGTCTTACTGTTGATTTCCCCTTTATGGCTCTTAGTGTTTGCCTTATGTATTGAGGTGCTCCTATGTTGGGTGCATAAATATTTACAATTGTTATATCTTCTTCTTGGATCGATCCCTTGATCATTATGTAGTGTCCTTCTTTGTCTCTTCTAATAGTCTTTATTTTAAAGTCTATTTTGTCTGATATGAGAATTGCTACTCCAGCTTTCTTTTGGTTTCCATTTGCATGAAATACCTTTTTCCATCCCCTTACTTTCAGTCTGTATGTGTCTCTAGGTCTGAAGTGGGTCTCTTGTAGACAGCAAATATATGTGTCTTGTTTTTGTATCCATTCAGCCAATCTGTGTCTTTTGGTGGGAGCATTTAGTCCATTTACATTTAAGGTAATTATCAATATGTTCCCATTTTCTTAATTGTTTTGGGTTCGTTATTGTAGGTCTTTTCCTTCTTTTGTGTTTCTTGCCTAGAGAAGTTCCTCTAGCAGTTGTTGTAGAGCTGGTTTGGTGGTGCTGAACTCTCTCAGCTTTTGCTTGTCTGTAAAGGTTTTAATTTCTCCATCAAATCTGAATGAGATCCTTGCTGGGTAGAGTAATCTTGGTTGCAGGGTTTCTCCTTCAACACTTTCAATATGTCCTGCCACTCCCTTCCGGCTTGCAGAGTTTCTGCTGAAAGATCAGCTGTTAACCTTATGGGGATTCCCTTGTGTGTTATTTGTTGTTTTTCCCTTGCTGCTTTTAATATGCTTTCTTTGTATTTAATTTTTGACAGTTTGATTAATATGTGTCTTGGCGTATTTCTCCTTGGATTTATCCTGTATGGGACTCTCTGTGCTTCCTGGACTTGATTAACTATTTCCTTTCCCGTATTAGGGAAGTTTTCAACTATAATCTCTTCAAATTATTTTTTCAGTCCCTTTCTTTTTCTCTTCTTCTGGAACCCCTATAATTCGAATGTTGGTGGGTTTAATGTTGTCCCAGAGGTCTCTGAGACTGTCCTCAGTTCTTTTCATTCTTTTTTCTTTATTCTTCTCTGCAGTAGTTATTTCCACTATTTTATCTTCCAGGTCACTTATCCGTTCTTCTGCCTCAGTGATTCTGCTATTGATCCCATCTAGAGTATTTTTCATTTCATTATTGTGTTGTTCATCATTGTTTGTTTCATCTTTAGTTCTTCTAGGTCCTTGTTAAATGTTTCTTGCATTTTGTCTTCTATTTCCAAGATTTTGGATCATCTTTACTATCATTATTCTGAATTCTTTTTCAGGTAGACTGCCTATTTCCTCTTCATTTGTTAGGTCTGGTGGGTTTTTATCTTGCTCCTTCATCTGCTGTGTGTTTTTCTGTCTTTTCATTTTGCTTATCTTACTGTGTTTGGGGTCTCCTTTTTGCAGGCTGAAGGTTCGTAGTTCCTGTTGTTTTTAGTGTCTGTCCCCAGTGGCTAAGGTTGGTTCAGTGGGTTGTGTAGGCTTCCTGGTGGAGGGTACTGGTGCCTGTGTTCTGGTGGATGAGGCTGGATCTTGTCTTTCTGGTGGGCAGGTCCACGTCTGGTGATGTGTTTTGGGGTGTCTGTAGACTTATTATGATTTTGGGCAGCCTCTCTGCTAATGGGTGGGGTTGTGTTCCTGTCTTGCTAGTTGTGTGGCATATGATGTCCAGCACTGTAGCTTGCTGGTTGTTGCATGAAGCTGGGTGCTGGCGTTGAGATGGAGATCTCTGGGAGATTTTCGCCGTTTGATATTATATGCAGCTGGGAGGCCTCTTGTGGACCAGTGTCCTGAAGTTGGCTCTCCCACCTCAGAGGCACAGCACTAACTCCTGGCTGCAGCACCAAGAGCCTTTCATCCACACGGCTCCTTAATTTGGGATGATTCGTTGTCTATTCATGTATTCCACAGATGCAGGGTACATCAAGTTGATTGTGGAGCTTTAATCCGCTGCTTCTGAGGCTGCTGGGAGAGATTTCCCTTTGTCTTCTTTGTTCTCACAGCTCCCAGGGGCTCAGCTTTGGATTTGGCCCTGCCTGTGCGTGTAGGTCGCCGGAGGGCGTCTGTTCTTTGCTCAGGCAGGACGGGGTTAAAGGAGCTGCTGATTCGGAGGCTCTGGCTCACTCAGGCCAGGGGTAGGGAGGGTCACGGAGTGCGGGGCGGGCCTGCTAGTGTTGGAGGGTCTCCTGCAGAGGCGGGGGGCAGCTGTGGCTCACCAAGGGACAAAGACACTGGCAGCAGAAGTTCTGGGAAGTACTCCTTGGTGTGAGCCCTCCCAGAGTCTGCCACATCTTCTTTATCCGTGTAAGACACTGATGAAATTAAAGATGATACAAATAGATTGAGAGATATACCATGTTCTTGGATTGGAAGAATCAACATTGTGAAAATGACTCTACTACCCAAAGCAATCTACAGATTCAGTGCAATCCCTATCAAACTACCACTGACATTTTTCACAGAACTAGAACAAAAAATTTCACAATTTGTATGGAAACACAAAAGACCCCGAATAGCCAAAGCAATCTTGAGAACAAAAAATGGAGCTGGAGGAATCAGGCTCCCTGACTTCAGACTATACTACAAAGCTACAGTAATCAAGACAGTATGGTACTGGCACAAAAACAGAAATATATATCAATGGAACAGGTTAGAAAGCCCAGAGATAAACCCATGCATATACGGTCACCTTATCTTTGATAAAGGAGGCAAGAATATACAGTGGAGAAAAGACAGCCTCTTCAGTAAGTGGTGCTGGGAAAACTGGACAGGTACATGTAAAAGTATGAAATTAGAACACTCCCTAACACCATACACAAAATAAACTCAAAATGGATTAAAGGGCTTCCCTGGTGGCGCAGTGGTTTAGAGTCCGCCTGTTGATGCAGGGGACGCGGGTTCGTGCCCCGGTCCGAGAAGATCCCACATGCCGTGGAGCGGCTGGGCCCGTGAGCCATGGCCGCTGAGCCCGCACGTCCGGAGCCTGTGCTCTGCAATGGGAGAGGCCACAACAGTGAGAGGCCTGCGTACTGCAAAAAAAAAAAAAAAGTGGATTAAAGACCTAAATGTAAGGCCAGACACTATCAAACTCTTAGAGGAAAACATAGGCAGAACACTATGACATAAATCACAGCAAGATCCTTTTTGACCCACCTCCTAGAGAAATGGAAATAAAAACAAAAATAAACAAATGAGACCTAATGAAACTTGAAAGCTTTTGCACAGCAAAGGAAACCATAAAGAAGACCGAAAGACAACCCTCAGAATGGGAGAAAGCATTCGCAGTGCTCTTGATCCACAGAGTTTCCGGTAAACGAGGTCTTTGCTGCCCCAGGAGCTTCTAAGCTGCTAGCTTGCATTCTGCGACTCATGACTCATATGTAGCCCCATCTAAAAAAGGAAGTGATATTAACATAGCTTGTTCTTGAGGGAACAATAACTAACATGGCTAAAGGGATTTATCGAATTGGCTCTCCCGTGGCTCAAAGAATCCCACCCACAGCCTCTAGCGCCTCTGGAGCTTGAGTTTATAGGCAGCCAGGCCTGTTTCCTTAGGCGTCTCTGGGTTGGCTACTTTGGGGAAGGGATTAAGGGTAAATGGCTCCGGTGTTCATTTTTCTCCTTTATTTAAAAAAACTTCACGCGGTTCAAAACTCAGAAGTACCAAGGGTATGAAATCTCCCTCCAACTTTCCTCTGCCGGCCAGCCCAGAATAGGAGGTGCTGTTACCTCACGGTTAGTCTAGCTTCTACTCTCTCTGATACTTTCATGTCGTGAGTTGTAACTTTTTAAAATATTGGCTTGGCCAAAAGTTTCGTTCGGGTTTTTCCGTAAGACGTTATGGAAAAACCCAAATGAACTTTTTGGCCAGCCCAATATTTAAAAGTAGTTTTTTTGTGTAATCTCATTTCCTGGTCATCCTATCATGGCTCTGCTGATTTTTGCCTTCTCCACATGTGTTCCAGCCATCCTTTTCACCTGCTTCTTGGTCCACCTGTTAATTTCTCAATTTTAAAATTATTTGGCCCAGGGTGATTTCTCTTCTTATTTTTGAAATGTTGAAAACGCCTCACATCTTGGTATCCTCGTTTAGAAAGTCGTCATCTGTCATGTTCCTCATTCAGAACTCTCGTGAGTGAACCTCTAATCCAGGAGGAGCCCCACTCACCCTGTGGGCTCCGAGTTGCTACTGGGAGGAGAGACCTTAGCCAGCCAGCCCGACATGGTCGCGTTACACGCACAGGGTCAGAGGGAGGCCCAGAGGGGTCACCGAGCTTGCCCAGAATGACACAACCAGGTAGTAGCAGATCCAGGTCCAGAGCCTGGACTCCCGTCCTGGTCACAAGTATAACCCCTCATGCGAGGGGTCACCTCGAGGTGGGAAGGGAAGGTGTGACTTGTCACTGCTAGAAACGTGTACAGAATTCACAAGACGCACAGCCAGGATCCTCATGGTCCTGGATCCTTCCTGCCCTGACAGCCTGCCTCTTACTAGTCTCCTTGGAGGGCCGCTGAGTGAAAGAGGAATCGGGCAGTTTCTCTTTTGGCTTGTTGGGTAGAAGTGTGGAAATAACCCAAGAAGGGGAAAAAGGCAGACGCAGCTCGTACTTGCTGAGGCTGCTTTAAGTTAGACCCTGTTCGTTACCTCTGGGCGCCTTGGTGAGGCAGGGCTGTTAACCTGATTTTGCTGTTGAAGAAACAGCACAAGAAGTTTGAAGCCATACTTCTTTGTAATCTATGAGGGACCACTTCACAGAAGGACTGGGTTTCGCTGTGCTTGTTTGCCATTTGTGGGTATGATATAGAAGTTTTGGCAAAGTACACTGACAAAGAATTGGTGAAAGATGTCCTTAAAGTTTTTTTACTGAATTATTTGAAAGTCTGAGGTTAGTGTTAATGTAACATGACTAAATGTGGTCTATACTCATTCCAGACACCAGATGTGGGATATATATATATCCCATATGTTATATATGAAAATGAGTTTGTTTATTGAAAACATTTGCACATTTTTTTCTTAGATAACTTTTATTTTCCACTTGGCTAAAGAGCTACATTGACGTAGGCATGGGCAGAACCTTGCTGGGGTTACTGCTGGTGGTGTGGAGTTGCTATAGCAGTTAGGAGTAGAACACTTAACTGTTGTCATCAAGTCTTTAAAAATGATGTAGAGGTGCGAGGGGGCAGGTACGTGAATGAAGGAGGGAGCATGGAGAGACTGAGTTGGGAGAGGTGGACAGAGGCCAGGTCTTACTGGGTCTTAAATTCACGGTGAGGTTTTCAAAAATAATTCTGAATATGATGGGAACCATTGGAGTGGTGCCATCAGATTTTTTTCATGTTTTGTAAGGATGACCTTACCTACCACGGAGAGAGGTAGTGAGAATTCACCTCTTCCTTAGGGTGAGTGCCTAATCAATACAGAGGTACCACTGTGATCAGCTGTGCTTCTGACTGTTAAAGGTTATATATATTTTTTTCCATTCCAGAATGTGGTTGAGCCCCTTGTACCCACGAATAGTCCATGGGACCCACAGATCTGGAGAATCAACCACACACTTTAAAGCTGACCTCATCAGCTACTTGATGGCTTATAACACCTCTCCCCTCAAGGAGTGGATAGATACCATCCAGGAGCACGACCTCTCAGAAACAAAGTACGTGGCGTCTTAGCAACTTGGGGTGCTTACCTTGAGTGCCATGCGAGGTCTGGGACACGGGGACCTGGCAGGAGATGGCTGTCCTTCGGGACGTGATGAGAACAGGCCTGTCACTGTCTGCACCTCCTGGTCCTCGGGCACTGAAGTGGAGGCTGGGAGATCTTGCCCCTCACCTGAGTGCCATCACCCCACCCCCTCCCATCCCAGCTGGAGAGCTTTCTCTTAAAATTGCTGAGCTCTTTGCCTGGTACCTCACACTGCGTGGGTGTCCCACCATTACTTGATGTGCTCAAAACTGATTTTAAGTGTCAGTCTGAAGAGGCATCTCAAGAAAGTGGGTTGGCTCTTAGAATATTTCTTGCTTAATGTTACTTTTCATGCATATTTTGTGATTTGGGGAGTCCACAAATCACTATGTTCTATAACTTGTGCTTTATATCTTTTTAGTGTTTACCTTATTGGCTCAACCCCGGGACGCTTTCAAGGAAATCAGAAAGATAATTGGGGACATTTTAGGCTTAGGAAGGTAACAGAATTTTTACTATTTTACCATTTTTTTAAAATGTAATGTATGTTCTGTCCTTTTTCATTTATAATTGGTATATTTTGAAGGCAGCTTCGTAGTATCTCTAGCACAATTCTGGGCAAATAATAGGCACTTGATAATTGATTGTCTAATTATAGTTTCCAGTAATTACTTGCATTTTAACATTTTGCCTCTTTTATAGGTGTAGAGTTAACAATTCTAAATGGCAAAAGTATATGGAGGATTTTTAGTTTTTTTTTATTTCTTGTAATAAAGATAGAGATTTTTTATTCATGTAAGTATTATAGCTTTTCATCAGCACATCAAGGATTTTTAACACAAATTCAACAAAGAACAGAAAATAGTGTTGAGTGAAGACTACAGCTGAGCTATGATGTGTTTTGTTTGCTAAACCATTGCCCTGAGAACTGTAATTATGGCAATGACATTTGCTGCTTGTATGAAAATAAGCCAAGAAGGATCTTTAACAAAATAAAACAACCAGCAAGTTAAAGCTTAAAGTTTTCTCCACCTCTCTTAGGAGTCAGTTTATCGACCTTGGTAAATTCCTCAAAGGGGCTTTCTTAAAAGCCCCTCTTTTTCCATAAATTATGTTGTGTGAGAATTCCGCCCGGCCAATGACAACTTTTCACTTTAATTTCCTTTTGTAAGTGAGACCACAGCTGAAAGCGGGCAAGGTCTTGAAGCCACCATCTTTCTGTCTTGACCTGGGGCGGAGAGGGTCCCACATACTGGCTAAGTGCACAACTTTGTGGGCGGATACCCACACCCAGGGCCAAATCCTGACCTGGTTACAAGCCATGTGATCTTGCCTTGCTCCCTAACCCCTCTTGACATCCATAAAATGGGCATAATAATAGTACTTCCCTCACAGAATTACGTAAGGATTAAATGAGGGAATGAATGCAGGGCATGTGTTGAGTGTTCGGTAAGCACTAGTGTGTATTAGCCTGTGGGCCAGTGTTTCAGAACGGCCAGGTGATCGCACATACTGTGCAGCATCCCAATCTTATTGAAAGCTGAGGAGCACCTTGGAGTTTGCGACCACTTTCCACTGTCAGAAACTCGTGGTGCATCATAGCTGCATTCCAGGGAAGATGGGTGATCAGACGTGCGTTCCACTGAGGTGTAAAGAGAAGCCCAGGGACTTGGCTAGGGTCATGTACCTGATCAAGGACTGAGCCCACAATAGCCCAAAATAGAAGCTGAGTCTTGTTGGCTCAGTCCTGTTTCCTATGCCATGCTGCACCCAGGGTGGAAGTTGAGAACTGTTTGGGCTCTTTGG
Source organism: Delphinapterus leucas (assembly GCF_059928025.1). Classification (NCBI taxonomy): domain Eukaryota; kingdom Metazoa; phylum Chordata; class Mammalia; order Artiodactyla; family Monodontidae; genus Delphinapterus; species Delphinapterus leucas. The sequence continues at coordinate 167,656,058 of NC_143130.1, forward strand.
GGAAGTGTGTTTATAAATATTAATGCCTACACTGTGGTAAGGAAAATAATACATATAAACTAGACAATACATCCGTCAGAATATGAGCTCCACTGGGGCAGGAACTGCGGCTTTTTTTTGTTGTTGCCATCTCCAGCCTCTAGGAAAGACCCTCGGTATGTGTTTAAATGGATAAAATTTCCCAGTATTTTCTGAATTGTTTCTGCAGCTTTGCATAAATATCAGACAAAGCAGGAAATGCAGGTCAGTCTTCTGCAGTGTTTATGGTAGTATGTATCTATATGTAAATATATTCCCTTTTATTTCCAGAGCATCACAGCTGCCTAGGCCCCAAGGGTTAAACCTCTTTCAAATGATACGAGTCAAAATATACAATAGCTTGACCTCCTAGTATTGTTTAGGTATGTTAAACCATTGCAACTTCAAGGCAAAAATCTAATTTCCTATGGCAGGTTGGTGCTTTATCTGACATTGCTACTAAAATGGGTCTTCTTTTTATTTTTTTTAATCTGTTTTTGCTTTTAGTACAAATCAAAGAATTTTGGAAGAAGAATACTTGTGTCCACTTACTCCATTAAAATAAAATATCTTCAGTGTTTAAAAATATTTCCCAAAGAAGGAAAAAAAACTACACATGGGTATGAACTTGGTTGCTAATATTTTCAGCCTTTCCTTGTGAACGAGGCATTCCAAGGGCAGAAAACCATGTTCTGAGTTGTCACAGCATTTCTGTTCACGTGTTTGGAGTAACGGTAGCATTCGTTTTTATTCTCTCACAGATTCTGAAAGAGCATGCCTTGTCCATACCTAAAGCAGAGTCCTGGCCTATAGTAGGTCAGTTCTCAAGCGTTGGCTCCCTGGGGGCCGATGAATCAAAATGGTTGTGTTCTGAGTTTAAAGAGAGCTTGGTGACACTGGGCAAAGAAAGCAGGGCCCTAGGAAGTGCTGTTCCTCTTCATCTGGTGAGTGTCCCCCTCCTCGAGGTCACTGTTCTTATCCTCTAGTCCAGGGGAAGAATCAAATCAGTCCTTGTTGTCATAGAGAGATGTTTCATTCCGTGGTTTGGGGATGGAAGCAGCAGTCCCTTAGCATAGTCATTTGTAATCAAGTGGCCCTAATATCATTTGGTGCTGGGAGCTTGCTGGTTTTGCTCAGAGCTCCATCTCAGCTACAGACTAGCCTGCGAATTCTCCATTCCTTCCTTGAGGTCGTCAAGCCAAGGGAAAAAATACTTGATAAAGCATTGCCAGCAGAATTATGAGCATTATTAATTTAGAGACCTTTGAATTAATAATTTTGCATTCAATTCAGTGTTAATTTGTCATTTCAGAGGGAAAAAAATACTCAAATGGAAATGTAATTTTCTTTCATTGACTATAAATGCTTTCTGTAGTTCAATTACTAGAAGTTCAATTTTTTTCAGTAAGATGGGAACTTGTTTAAAATTTAAAGCACGTTTTCTAAGTCTTTAGGTATTTCTAATTGAGATTTTCATTTTCTTAAAAACGAATCTTCATTCCTTTTAACAAATAGTTCTTCCATGTGGTACATTCCAAGTGTTGTTTTTTTTTTAGATCTATCCTTCAGTGGAAAACGTGCGGACCAGCTTAGAAGGATATCCAGGTAATTGTTGGGGAAACTGTCCCGATTGTATTTTGTGTGTTTGTGTATTTCATAAATGCCCTGGTAAACGTTATCTTTTTTAATTTTATTGGGATATAGCTGATTTACAATGTTGTGTTAGTTTCAGGTGTACAGCAAAGTGATTCAGTTATACATGGCCCTGGTAAACTTTTTAAAACAAGTAATAAAAACGCCTTCCTCCTTGAGACCAGAAAAGTGTTGGTTAGAAATTTAGAGATTATTCTCTCTTAACTAGATAAGGATCATGACAGTAGGTAATATTGAGCAGTGCTGTGTTCCAAAGATGATGCCATGCAGTTGGGCAATTTGTGTGTTATTTAATCCTCACAATAATGCTCCGAGTGATTGATATTTTTACCAATAGGATTGTTCTCACTTCTGCCACCAGCAGATTGGTTGTCCACACAAGACGTCCGGATAAAACCAGCTTCCCCTACAGCTGTGTGTCATACCTTTCTCTGACCTCTCTCTCCCCACATCCCCCCTGCCTGAAGTACTGTGTGGTTCTTCCAGATTTGAATTCCAGATACAGATAATATTGAAGGTCCGGAACTTATGCTTAATACTGAGATGAAACCTTTGGTATAACCCAGTTGATATATCTTGTCTTGCAAGAGCTTCATCTGTAAATCCTAGGACTGTTTTGTAGACATCTTTCAGTCTTGTCCTCTATTTCCCTTACATCAGTGCTGGGCACTAAACTTATTTAGAATTCAGCCAGCCCCCCCCCAGATAGTGCATTCAGGAGGTATTAACCAGAATCCCACACAGGGTAATGCCTTGGAAAAAGGGGAAGTCTGATTGGCATTTGCTTATGGCTGGAAGCAGAGTGCTCTGAATTAGACCAGCTTAGTCCATTCATTGCTTATCAAACTACATGTGACCCTGCCAGGAAAATCTCAGTAGAGTTTGGAGTGTATTAGCCCATTTGTTGCTTTTTTTTTTTTTTTTTTTTTTTTTTTGCGGTACGCGGGCCCCTCACTGCTGTGGCCTCTCCCGTTGCGGAGCACAGGCTACAGACGCGCAGGCCCAGCGGCCATGGCTCACGGGCCCAGCCGCTCCGCGGCATGTGGGATCCTCCCAGACTGGGGCACGAACCCGTGTCCTCTGCATCGGCAGGCAGACTCCCAACCACTGCGCCAGCAGGGAAGCCCCATTTGTTGCTTTTTAATGGCAAGCTAAAATCACTTCACCGAGACTCAGGGACATGGTGATTTTCTGGTTGGTTTGGCTGCTTTTTTTTTTTTTCCCCCTCCTTTCTGTACTTCTAATAGGCTAGATCCATGCAAAGCATGTTTTTTAGTAGGGAAGAACTTGGTATTTTCAATAAAGCTATTGGGTAACTGGTCCTTGAAACCTCAGCTATGTTCTTAGTTAATTTGTAGTGGGAGATACAACATGCCTTATTCGATGTGTCAGAAATTTAAAGCCCTCTTTGGATATAGATTACTATGGAGAAGTTCTAACGTGTTTGGAAAGTCACTGATGAATCTACAGTGAACTTTCTTCCTTTCAAAGAGGAACAAAAATTGGCTTCTAATTGTGTTTCCATTTGGAACTGTATCTTTGTTCTCTTTGTAGGACTATGGCTTTTAGAATTCCTTTTTAAAAATATACCTGTTTACTGAACATTTTAATTTAGTGATCCTTTTATTTCATTTGTAAGAATCTGTGTAGCTAGGACAAAGTCTATTTGGAGATATCAGTGTAAAAGGTGAAGGAGGCAGGAGAACCAAGTTTTTATCCTAGTGTGCCTTCCCCTGAGTATCCTGGTCTTGGGCAAAAAACAGGTGCACCAAACCTCATCTTGCAAAATGTGGCTAAGGGTGTCTCACCTGCATGAGGACAGCAGGATGGGCAGAGATTCATTCTCTGGTCTTTCCTAACATTTCAGATCTGTGCTATTATAGATGTTAAATTTCCACCACCACTACCACCCCAGTGATTAAATACCTTTTTCTATTCAGATGGTAAACATTTACTATTTGACATGCATACCTAAGAAAGGAAACTAAGAAAGGAAACCCCATTGAGAGAGCAAGCCCAAAGCAGGTTTGTTTAGCCATTTTCTTTCAAAGAACTATTCCATAAGATGAAGTAAGTAGTGGTTTTCTTTTACCTTCCAACTGTTTGCTGTAGATTTTCTTCTTAACAAAGGATCCTCAAATTATAGTCAGTAATTTTCATTTTTTTATTTTTCTTATTTTAAAAGCTGGGGGCTCTCTTCCCTATAGCATCCAGACGGCAGAGAAACAGAATTGGCTCCATTCCTATTTTCAGTAAGTAATAGGTTTAGAATGCTGCCTTTGCTTCTTTAGGGTAAAATAAGAATGTTATTTGTCAGTATGATTTTTTTTAAAAAAAGGACCTTATATAATATAGCTATATTTTTTATCTGCATATGTTAGTGATAGAAATCATTTAAAACAAGGTTCTAAACATTTCTTGGAAATGGTTTTTAATACCAAAGAGTCAAATATTGGCATACAGAGAAAAAGGTAAATAAAAGAACATGTTGGGAAGTTTCGAATTTACATAAGCAGCATTTTCGTCCATATTTCCAAAATATGTCATCCTTCCGTCTACACATTCATACTCTGTGAAACCACAGACTTACCGGGGGAAGAATCCACGCCACTCTCTCCAGGGCACGGGGTGCCTTTGGCTTGTTGTAACAGTCAGCAAATGGCCGAGTGTTCAGGTGAGCGGGGTGTCCCGCGTCCTCTTCTGGCTGCAGTGGCTGCACATCCTGCGTGTTCTGGGCCAGTTCTAGTTTCATACTTGCTTCAACAAGCATTCATTATGCTGGACGCCAGAAACGAAGGCAGATTACATTTCTCTAGCTTTTAGTCTGGGAGTTCCCTGGCGGTCCAGTGGTTAGGACTCCACGCTTTCACTGCCGAGGGCCCGGGTTCAGTCCCTGGTCGGGGAACTAAGATCCCACGTGTGGTGCAGCGAGGCCAAAAAAAAAAAAAAGCTTTCAGTCTAATTCAGTACGCCATTCATCCTGGAGCCTTTCTTTAATGCTTTCTTTGGAAATGTTTGGTTTTGCAGAGGACATTTTAAAAAATTGAACTCCTTTCAGTATTGTCTTCATACAAGTGAATGTAACAATCTAATAACAAATCTACCTAATCTTGATTTTACTCTTGCAGACAATCTTGTTTTCTTGAGGGACCATCCTCTTATTTTCATAAGTAAGGATTGTTGCCTCATAATATAGGTCATTTTTTCCCCATGGAACCGTAGTCCTAAAAATGTTGGAAACTTAGAAACCAAACTCAGACATATGAATATCAGCATTTGACCGGAATATTTCTGAATTGTCCCCCTGCCTTTCAGCATTCCATTTTGATATTCATACTGTTTGTATTTTTCCCATTTTGTATTTTATTCTTTCAACAAGCATTTGGTGAGCCTCTTGTACTCAGTAACGTGCTCCGGGAGCACAGTTCCTGCTTTCAAGGAGACCAGATGTGCATACATGCGGTTAAAAGCACAATAGAAATAATATGTATGTGTATTCATAACAAGATGGGAAGGCCATACGAAAGGTTACAGTGCTTTTTGTAGGTGGTGGTAAATTTTTCTTCTACGTACCTACATTCTAAAATGAACATGTGTTATGCTGTTAGCTGAGTACAGTTTAAGGAGATATCACAGGTCATATCACAGAGAACAGCGTACTCAGTGTTTTTTAGATGATAGGAGTTTGCTTTTGAGACAGTTTCCTCATACTAGGACTATGACCAATTTATATTTTCTAATTAGTGATGTGTGTCTTTCCCGTCACTAGCAAATGGTCAGCTGACACGTCAGGCCGCAGCAGTGCCATGCCACATATTAAGACATATATGAGACCCTCTCCAGACTTCAGTCAACTTGCGTGGTTCCTTGTCACAAGGTACGTAGTTCTTACGTCCCTGATGGGAGGAGTTGTTACAAGTGTATTTGTAACTCCTGCTAAGGGTACTGAATAGGGTTCCAAAAAGTGACTTTGTGGATTGTTGTTAGTTTTCTTTGTGTATGTGTGTGTCTTATATGAGCCTTATTTAAAGTAGGCCCTTGACATGAATCCCTTGGTAGAGGGATCATTGCCTGATTTTACTTGTAAGTGTAGATGTTTACACAGTTTGCATAAAGTTTGTGTTTACTTCTGTATTTAATACTTCAGAAATAGGAATTAGGCAAATTGACATTTGGAGTAAATATAGAAGAAGAATAACATGGTAAAATTAATATTCCTTAATTATTTTCTTCTTAGATAAGTGAAACTTGAGCAATCTAATCTCTTTGCGTTTTTTTTAAACATCTTTATTAAGATATAATTAACATACTATAAAGTTTACCAATTTGAAGTCTACAATTTAATGATTTAGTATATTCACAGAATTATGAAACCATCACAGTAATCCAATTTTAGATTATTTTTGTCACCCCCTATAAGAAAGTCCCTACCTATTAGCATTTTTGTGTCTGTTTTTATAACAAGCTATAAAATAGAGCTGGACTAGAACTTTAGTTCCTGGCTTCTAATCTACAGAGACCGTTAGGCATCTCTTCATAATTTAATAACACAGTTGATGCCAATAGCAACTAATTAAGGTATCACAGAGTAGAATTATTTCTTTAATGATGAACAAACTTTTAAACAGAAGTTTAAAAGCTTTCATGAACACACTTTTCAACCAAAGAACCACTTAGAAGCAACCAAGTTACTTTCCTAGTTTATGGAAATTAGTGGCTAACCTTTGCCTCTGGCTCCGGATACGGGTCCGAGACTAAACAGTGTTAGTGGTGGAGGTTAGATGTGAGAGAGGGCTTCCCAGACGTTTCGGTGGAGCCATAGCACAATGGGAAAGCATACTCTTGAGTCCTAAAGATCGGACTCTTCTGTTATTTACTAGCTCTGTGAACTTGGGAAATTTATTTAACCTGAGGCTCTTTCCTATTGTATAAAATGGGAAAGGTGATGGCTGCCTTTGGGGGTTATTGTGAGAGTTAAATGACAGAGCCCAGTTCTGGAGACATGTCAGCCCATGACATGAGAGCTGTCATTACACTTGTTCAAGCTCTGCCCTCAAGGCTGTGAAGGATGGCCAGGGGAATTAGTGCCCTTCTCTTTACTGTGTGCCTATAAAAAGAGAAGCTTCTGCCTGTAAAGAGTAGGTTACCTGAGTATGAGACCTGAACTGTAGATCCCCTGGGTGGAGAAGTCATTGCCTGAGACAGATAGGAAATGATACGGAGAGCAGAGGCATGGAGGCCGTGTGGCCCCTCTGTGGGTGAGGAGTTTGGGCCTTGGTGAGTGGGAGATTGTTACTTCCTCCCCCAAGTGTATTTTAAATAAAACACACTTGAGAAAGCTAGATTATTACCAGTATTCCTGAATTCAAGTGATGAGAAATTAAGTTATAATACTACCCAGTCTTCTATGAAGTTAACCAACAAAAACATGAATTGGGGCCTAACGTGGATCCTTGAACAGCCTCCCAAGTGACCTGGATACTCAGAGACCACATTTCAGTGTCAGCTCACCTCTGTGCTCAGTAACTGTCTGTTAAACCAGCTTACTAAGTTGCAAGGAGAAAAACCTGGCTTTTAATCCTGGTTCTGTCACATCGTGATGCTGTGTGTGACCTTCGCTTCCTTGTATATGCTGATGAGTCAATAGGACTCAATGAAATTATCTACTTGCTTCTGATTCTACAACGCTACCACTGGAAGCATTGCGGAGTGGTAGGCCATCATACATCCCAAGGGCTACTTTATTACAAAGCTTGTTGTTTTGCTCTGTGTTGAGTACCTGAAATGATGTGACATTTCCCTCAATCAGATCTGACAGATTCTCTACCCATTATATTATGTTTTTATACTCATCGAGGCTCTTACTGAAAACATACCACTTTGCGGCAATGTTGAATTGAATCTGAAGGCTCTTCTTCCAACTTTGGTTAAAATCCTCTTAACTATTAGCAGAATGTTTTTTCTCAAAATAGGGTGAGAGGGTCAGAGCAATATAAAGAAACATACCAGTTATTGGGGAAAAGTGGTCTCGTCTAGCATCATGGGTTTTTTGGCTGAGAAAACAGGTGCCCCAAGAAATTAAGCATTGAAAAGCGTGCAGCTCACCTTTTATCCACAGAGTGATCAGAAGTGATCTCTTTTACCCCCCTCCTGCCATTAGGTAGACTTTTCCTCCAAGATGTTAGTGTTGAAGTCTTCTATGTAAGAGTGCTTGCTGTGGGTCTTTGAGGGTTACTAGAGATGGAAATCCTGGTGCTGGGGACCCAGGGTTAAAGGAGAGGAGAGGCTGTTTGGAGGGCTGGCCTGTAGGATAGAAATGGAAACGTTGGGTCCTGGGCAGGGAGGGACGATTCCTCTCACGCTGCCATGTTAGTCAGGGTTCTCCAGAGAAACGGAACCAGTAGATGAGATACACAGAGAGGTATTTTTATTTTAAGGAATTGACTCGCGATTGTGGGAGCTTCAAAGTCCAGAATCCATAGGGCCAGCCCGCAGCCTGGAGTCTCAAGTCTCCAGTCCTGTGTTGCAGTCTTGAGCCTCTCTTTACTTTCCCTGGAAAAGACAATTTGGGGATTGTTTTTCCTCAAAGTGGAGTGAAAAGGATAGATGTGCTTCACAGAAGTTGCATGAGATTTACTGATTATGATTTAAGGGCACTAAGGGACGTTGAGATTAAGTTAACCCCGTGAGTAATCCTTTTCTACGGGCTGAGTTTCATAGTTTAACGACAGTGTGTGCTCAGCCCTGGGAGCACGACTGGGAAAAAGAGTGAGGCGTGCTCCTGCCGTGCAGGGGCTGCCGGGAGAGACGACGCTGGCCCCTCGTCGTTCCGCTGTGTAAGGACCAGTGTTAGAAACATATTTTCTGGCTGGAGCAGGGTCTGGTTGTGTGAGAGACCACCAGCTAAAGAAAAGAAAGTGGTATTTCATGTAGGTCTCAAGGTAGGTCTGGACGTAAACCAGGTGGATTGGGAGGGGAATCTGAGCCGAGGAGCTAGGGGGCGAAGGGCACGGAGCTGAGAAAGCCCATGGGGCTTTCAGGGAGAATCTGAGTGAGTCCATGCAGCTAGATGAATAAAAACAGATTCAGATACCTTCAGAACAGATCTTCTCAGACAAGTGCACCTGTGTTCTTGCACTTAAGTCCAGGAAGCGTCTACTGTCAGTTGATACATTTAGTATTTGGTGGTGGTTTTGTACTGTGGATGTCTGCTGTAGTACTGACTGGCTTAATTATAACTTGCAAGTTAATTGAAGAATTTGAAATTTGTCTTTGTGAATCTGTGGCTTCTAATTTTATTCTGGAGCACCTAGACCAAAAACTATACTTGCCAAGATGTTTAAAGGATAACAAGTAACATTCATTCAGGGATTTCGACATGCCAGACGCTGTTCTAAATGCTTTATGTACGTTTATTCATTTAATGCTCACAACAGCTCCATGAGGACTTGGAGAAATGAGTGGTTGAGAAGGCTGCCCGTGGTCACACGGTAGTAAGTGGTAGAAGCAGGATTTGAACCCCAGGCCTTTGGCTCCACGACTGGCACTCTTCAGCTCTACCTTCTAATGCCTCTTAATTAAGATACGGTTTTAGTGCTCCTGTTTTCTGTGAAGACCAGTTAGGTCAAAAGAAACTGCAGCACGTTTTACTTTGTTATGTAAAAGAGAAAAAGCCCCCATAGTGCTCCAGTTTTATGAAAGGATACCTGAGAAATGTAACTTCTATAACAATTTAGAACATACTTAGAGCCCGCTCTCCAGCCCTTTCATAACAAGGGAAGGTACAGATCCCAAGTATAAGTGACATCTACTAGTAGCTCCTTTCTTTTTTGTTTTTGTTTCCAACCTTATCTCCCAAACCGAGCTCATCTATCTAGAAGGAGGTTCCTTTCCCGTCATCCCTCTTTGCCCCAGAGGCACCTGCCCACTCTCATCAGGCTTGAAGCCCAGCTGTCCTCTTGTGCTCTTCCTTCCTAGGAGCGTTTACCGAGGTCCTTCCTCCTGTGGATGCTGGGCACTCGGGATAAAACAATAAGAAGATTTACGTAGTGCCTTTGAGATGCTCAGAATCTCAGAGATGTCAGAAGCCAGACACAGAAATGATTTCACTAGAAAGAGATCAACTGTATTCTTGAGGTGGGCATGTGGCCGCTTTCGAAATAGCTATCAAAGCTTACTCGTCCTTCAGATGTCTCCAAGTTTCCTTTTCTAATCCCTGGACTTCTGAAATGATTGCCTGTCTGCTGTCCCATCGCACAGGTCGTCCTCTTCCCAGGCCACCTGTCCTCGTTGTCCATGACCATTCATCTTTCAGAGACACGGGTCTTCCTCACCGCCCCATGTTCAGAATCCTCGCCCGTTTCCTGTAAGCTGAAGTCTGGAGTCCTCCGTTGACATTCAGACCCTGGCCACCCCGTTTCCACCTTGCTTCTCCTGTACTTCCTGGCGGGAGCTGCCAGCAGCTGCCGGGCTGGCCTCCTTTGCCCCTGAAGTCATCCTGCCAGCAGCCCATGGAGTCCCCTTTCCAGATGCCTTGGTCCTTTTCCTCTGCCTCTCCAGCTGCTGCTCATCTCGTCAGTATTGTGCTCAGGGCTGGCCTCTTCTCAAAGAGGCTTTGCCAGCCGCTACTGGTCTCTCCCTCCTGCACATCCTTAAGAGCACTTGTGCGTGTGCTTGGGAGCTCACTGTTCTGTCTCATCTTGTAGAGAAGAGAGAGTATGAGCTTTACATCATCAGACGGTCCTGGACGAGATGATCTGTCTACTCCTGAACGAGTCTTTTGCCGTGAACAAGTTTCTTAACCGCTCTGAGCCTCAGATGCCTCACCTGCACAGCAGCCACGAGGGTGTGAGGTGCCACTCTTGGAGATTTGACCCACAGGCAGAAGAGTTCAACTTTAAGTTCGGAGCGGTAAATTCACTGATAAAGTATAATGAAAGAACTGGGAGTGGAAGAGCACAATCTTGACACACGGGTCACTAATGATAGTCCAATGCGTGTGGCCCCTCCGTGGTACCTACTCCACCGTTAGAATGAGAGGTTCATGCTCTCATGGGATTTACATTAGGACCAAAGAGGTTCTGTCAAACAGCTGGTTGAATATGTGTTATGTAATTGCAGTGTAATTCTGACCATTCTGCATAAGTAGATTTTCACCCAGCAAGGCCTACACTGACTTTCAGCTCTCAGCGTAAACGTCACTGAAACTTTCCTTGCTTCCCCAGCCTCCTGGTGTCCATCTGTCCAACAACTCATGGCACACATATTACTTATTTTAGCCATTGCTCTTTCCAGACACTACTCTGTTCCAGGCAGGGTGTCCATATGCCCTGGGCTTCTTGCATGGTCTGTGTTGTTTCCCTTTCAGTGTGGTTGCTTGTGTGATCACTTGCTTCCCCTCTCACCTCTGAGCCAAGTCCATTTCTGTCTTGTTCAGTGCCCTCCGGTGCCTGGCATGGAGGGGCGCTCAGCACAGATTTGTTAACGAGGAATCGAGCGAAGGCCAGGATGGAGGCTGTACCAGTGAAAGCACTGCCTAGACTTTGTGCGTAATTGACTGTGGGAGACGCTTCAAAGGCAAGTCCTGGGCTTGGGGTGTGGCTGGTAGGGAGATGGGGGATGGTCACCATCATCAATAGAGAAGTCAGGAAATGAAACTGGTTTCGGTGGGAGAATGGCCAACTCGATTAGACTGATTTGTTATAGTGGGACGGTCAAGTGGAATTGTTTATTGGCGATGTTGCACTCAGAAGGTCGGTGTACACATGGTGTATTTTGGAGTTCTCTTTGGAACTGATCATGGACACCCTGAGCCTTTGTGGATGGTCAGGGAAGAGTGGAGCACGAGGTTGGTGCCTGGGAGGGGAGGAACATACAGGGACTAAACATCACATTAACCCAGTGTTCCACTGCCACACAGATGAATTGGATCCAAGCCTTCCCTCCTGAGTTAAAGAACAGCTAACTGGTCACCATCTTCCATGAAATAATCTTCCTTCTACCTAAGAAATGTTCTGTGTTGTATTTTGGGCATCATAAAATTTAACCATTCATTTCAACACGTATTTATTGAGCACCTGCTATGTAGCAGGTACTTTTCCAGGTGCAGGGAGTGCGATAATAAAATGTAATCCTTGACTTTATGATGGTGAGAATTATACAAAAACCAAGCTTATATGTATCAAAATGGTGATAATTGCTCTAGAGAAAAATAAAGTAATTTAGGTGCACGGTCCTTTACTCAAAATCCTTGAGACAAGATGTATTTGGAGCATGGAAACATAATATGATACATATACCATCTATTAACATCCTTAGTGGTGTTACAAGTAGCCTCATGTTAGCTTAGGTCAACTTTTGTCACCTAATGAGTTCACAAAATTAAGTTTTGCCATTAACTATAATAAGTTAGGGAATAGCTTAATTTCCAAGTTGGTTTCGGTTGTTTTAGATTTTCAGAGCTAACATAGTGCTTACGCTAAGTTCCAGGCATTCTTCTAAAAGCACAGTCCATACACACACATACGCTCATGTAATCCTCATAACAACCCTGCAACAGAGCTGCTGGTCCACTTTACAGATGGGAGAACTGAAGCACAGAGGGGGTCAACAAGCACCCAGGAACCCAGTAACATCCTCAGGCACTATGCTATCCCTGTGTCAGGAAGGGAGGCTGCTCATGAATAGGGTGGTCAGGGAACGCCTCACTGACGTGGTGACATTTAAGCAGAGACCTGAAAGAAGCGAGGGAGCCGTGTGGATGGAGAGCTGGGGGAAAGCATTCTGGGCAGAGAGGCGGAGTTGGGGATATTCTGGTTTGTGATTGAGAAACCAAGTGGGTATTGCTGGAGTGAGTGGGATTGGAGGGCCGGGGAGGTCAGAGCAGTAACTGGCATTTTGGTCAAGATAATCCTTCGTTGTGCAGGATTGTCCTGTGTGTTATGGGGTGTTTAGTAACCTGGGCCTCACATACGAACCGCCATGTCACGCTGAAAGCCATCCAGATGCCCCATGCCTTTCTAAATATCCCCTAGATTGTCTCTTCTGGTGGATGGTATTGTCATCTTTGAGAATAAATTCAGAACTCTGTGAACAACTGATTTATGAGTGCTGCTGTTCTTTCATTTAATGCATTTTCCTACTTTAGAGTGATGAGGTGGGGTTGTAGAGAGAACCATGGATTCTAGTCTAAATGAAACGATAATGCCAGCAAACCTTACAATCCATCTACAGAGTGGCAGACGTATTATGTTTTAAACATGGGGATTTTAGTGAAAGATAAATACATCAAAAGCTGCATGCATTTAACTCCCTTTTTTTTTTTTTTTTTGACACTTTACTACTTTGATCTATTACCCCTCCATGTTAATGTTCACGTTTGGGATGAATAAATACCTTTTACTAAAACAGATTTCCCAGAAAAAAAATATAACAGTAATAAGCAAGATGGATGATAAGCAATGTGAATTTTGACTCTAACCTAAAAATGAGACTTCTTTTTTTTAATAAGCCAGAATTGCATGTCCAAAGAAGTGTTGCCCTTCAAGGTGGTCACCTTTTGAAACTAGATATTTTATGAAGAATACTGCCACTGCTCAAATCCTTTTGCCACTCTTTGGAATTTCCTTCAAAATGAGTTTACGTGGCACATTAACGAGTACTGTTTCTTAATAGACATGCTTCTGTTCTAGGCCTTGTATAAGGTTATTGTTGCTTTGTAATAAGTTACCACAAACTGAGTGACTGAAAACAATGCAGATTTAGTATCCTGCAGTTTCTGTGGGTCAGGAGTCTGGACATGGGTTAGCTGCCCAGGATCAAAGTGTTGACCAGGGAGGGCTATGATCTCCTCTAAGGCTCAGGGTCTTCTTCCAAACTCACTGGTTGTTGGCAGAATTTAGTTGCTTATGGCAAAGCATAGCTGTTTGCTTCTTCAAAATCAACAGGAGAATCTCTCCTCAGGAAGGACCTAGTCCCTCCTTTTAGGTTTCACCTGATTAAGTCAGGCCAACCCAGGATTATCCCAAACCTTTTGATTAACTTAAAAATCAAGGGATTAGTGACCTAATCATGGGAGTGAAATCCCATCATACTCACAATTTTTGCTCACACTCCAGGGGAGGGGATTATACTGGATACGTACACCGGGGGCAGGGGCAGAAATCTTGGGGGCTGTCTTCCAGTTCTGCCCTCCACCGGCCTCATTGGTATTCATTACCCAGCTTAATTCATCCATCTTATTCTCCAGTCTTGACTTGAAATAATTTCTTACTATTTTTAAACTTGAGGTTTATTTTCCATAGTTAAGGGAAATGCCCCTTGAATATACTCAAAAGACTGAACCTCAGGCTCTAGAGGCTGTTTAAGAAGTGAAGTTCTAGCATTATTTGGAGCCAAAGAAGGCAGCTTTATTGGAGTGAGGTAATAACCCTGCAGCATGATTGCTTTGGAGAACCACATTCACTAGGATGTGTAGAGTTGTTAAAAAATAATGATAGTAAGTCTTATAAAAGATAAGTAGGATCCTAAAAGATCTAATTTCCAAAAAAACACAAAAAACCTCAGCACTTTAGAAGTGTACTTCTCATATTTCCTATAGTGTGTGCATAATGATCACTGGTCATTTCTGTGCCCATCGTAAGTAGAGGATGTTGGCTTCCTGGTCATAGGGACTTGGTTTTACCCAGTTGACATTTCACAAATGTGGAAACTGGCTTGAAGATCAGGGACTGAAATCTTATAAAAATGCTAGCCTTAATATAGTTTTCATCTTCTGTTTTATTTATCCTTTTAAATACACAAAAATCACAACGTTTTCATTTCCTCTCTTTCATGATGTGATTGGGATTCTGACTGAAAACCTTTTTTATAGATCCTGGGTAGTGTTTTAGTATAGAGCTGCTACATCACCCAAATCTGCACTAAAACCATTTTTAATGAAGTTTCCGCGTGATTGGACTTGTATATGTTAGTTTTTGTTCTACTCTAAGAGAAAATGAATTCATAATTCCCATACTTTTTTTCCTACGAAAATGCTCCTCCTGACTCTTGGTAATTTTGTGCAATGTCTGTTTTCTTTCAGACCACTAAGTATAGCACCTAGTACAGTACCTGGTCTGCAGTGGCTCAGGAAATTTTGAATGAATGTGTGGTATCCCTCTTAATCTAACTACAGTACCATTCATTTTCTGACCGCTTCTCAGGTTTAAGTATGTTTTCCTTTCTGTACTGTCCAGAACACTTAAGCTTATCCTTTTTTTTTTTTTTTTTTTTAACTTAAGCTTATTCTTAAGTTTGGTCTCAAATCTTCTCCTTTGCAACTTCTAGCTCAGCAGACATGATTCATTGTTTTTCCTTTGTGTTTTCAAGCACCTCTTGCCTGGTCCTTTTACATCTCCCTTGTTGGTCTTTGGGCATTCATTGGCCTCAATTTATTATGAGCTGCTTGAGAGTGGGTGCCAGGTCTTACTCACCTTTATCCTCAGCATCTAACACTGTGCCCAGCGTATGGTTAGGGACCAGTACGTATTTGAATCAGCGCCCTTTTCAGAACTTCTGTTCAAATAAATTATATCCACACATCATAGAACAAGGGTGTGCAGAGCAGGCTTGTCATCCCACTCCTGTTCCCCAGCCATTCTGCTCAACCCCAAACCACTATTGCTAGTTTCTTAGCTTTAACCTCATCAGTCCTTTCAAACTCAGGTACCTCAGATGATGATTTTATCCAATCAGCCATCATACTGTGGAGGAAGTGGCCCTGAGGCAGAGTCCAAAGATCCATGTCCTAATTCGGGATTGCCGCTTACTAGCCTTGCCTCTCAAATTTTGGGAAAGTCATTTCTTTTGAATTTTATTTAATTAATTTTTTTATACAGCACGTTCTTATTAGTTATCCATTTTATACATATTAGTGTATACATGTCAATCCCAGTCTCCCAGTTCATCACAGCACCACCACCACCCCCGGGAAAGTCATTTCTAATCTGAGCCTTTTCTCACTTATGGAATGCTCAGAGGAGGAAGATAGGAAGTAAGTGTGAAGGTTACCCATTAAACGGTATGATGTATGATGATGTTAGTCAACTACTTGGTTTTTACTGGCTACTGACAACCACGTGTTATTATTAAGGTCATGTTCATGAGGCCTCTAGGGAGTCAAGAAAGCTTATCAAAACTTTATCTGTTTTGTTTATATGACATATGGATGTGTAGTATGTGACCTAAAGATTTTCCATAGGTATAGCCTTTTCTCAACTCAATGTGGTTAAGTTAAAAACTGGTCATAATTATTCTATATAATCAAGGCAAGTATATTCAGCCAGAAGAATATGTTCAAAGAAACTTAAAACTAGCACTTTCGCTTGAACTTATTAGAATGTTTTATTGGCTGGCTTTTGTCTGGTTGCTGTTATGGAAAGCTATTTATAGTTCTCCATGCTACTGTGAAATCATCCTGTGTTTGATGGGCAGCCTGTTATGGAATTACTGGAACATAATGACAAATACAGTGTTTAAATTTTACCACAGGACCAAGCAGGCAAGAAGATGAGCTTGAAGAAGCAACCTTGGCTGAGAAGATAGTGGCTAAGGAGTAATTGGCAAACCCAGTGAGAACAATTATGAAAGCTGTGCATTGTGGGTGGGCAGAGAGCAGCGATCCCTGTTACAGTTGCCTAGCAACCGACAGGCATTGCAGGATGGTCGGGATGAGTAGAAATGTTAGTGCTGCCACTTTAGGGGAAAACAAGACAAGTGCTTGACTAGAAAACGACTGTGGCTTTTTGAGGAAACATAAAGGAGACTCTCCTCCCCTCTGCTTTTTCACATAGCTGTGCAATGTTTCTCTTATGCCTGTTCCTTTGATTCTGAAACAAATAGTCTTTTTCCTCCTTTGTCTGAGCTTTTTGGTAAAAATCAGATTGGATCACACAGAAAAATATTCATAGATGTTATTGGAGTAGACTTGGTTGCCTGGCACTACAGCTCCAAGATGGTGTGTCTCAAGTACTTGGTTACAAATAATGGTTATTATTATTATTATATATGAAAGTCTGCAAATGACTTCCTTTATATGTTAGAGATGATTCAAGGTCCCTCACTTTCTTGCATTCTGGTACAAGTAGACCAAGGTCAGTACATGCTGCTTTTCATGCTCGTGGGAGCAAGTCTCCTGAAGCACTATCCCTGATGGGAGAAAGCTTGAGACCCCCAGCCTAGGGCCTCTAGACCCTTCGTACACTGGCATTGCTAGTGACAAGTTGTACCTGTGGCTAGAGATGACGAGGTACTGTCTGGGAGCTCTGCACCAGGAACTGGCCTCCAAAGAAGACGCCTCACAAATGATAACAAATACTTGTGTGGTGCTTATTACATGCTGACTCATTTAATGCTGACTCATCTAATCCTCCCAGTTGAGATCTAGGTACTATAATCCTCATTTTAGAGATACGAAAACTAAAGCATAGAGACCTTGAATAACGTGGCCCAGTAGGCAAGGTGGTAGAGCTAGGATTCAAACCCAGAGAGTCTAGCATGAGTATTTCTTGCCTGTGTGCCAGACACTGCTCTATGCTTTGGTGATGGATGATGAACAAGACAGGCATGGTCCCTGCCCACAAGGAGCTTGTGTTCTAGCTGGTGTAGCCCTGTTGCCTTCTGCTTCAGGATCAGCACTGCTGGCTAAGTCTCTGGCGAGAACACGCAGCTCAAAAACTCACCGCAGCCCCCTTTCCTAAGAGCAACTTGTCATATCGTGCTTCCTTCCCGCTAACAGCCTCCAGCACTGCGGAGCCAGGCCTTTCCCCGACTCTTCTCTCCTGGCCCTTCGATGAAAATGTTCTGACTTCCTACCCATCGCTTTGCCATAGCTTCCCCACCCTCCACCCCCAGCTCATTGAAGGTTGTGGTTTCTGCCATAGCTGTCATTTGTGGCCCCTGCTGCACAAGCTCAGATGACAGTGTGGCTGGCCGTGAGAGGCCTGATGCTGCTTTTTCCTAGCCTTTGTGTGTCCTGCCTCTGTTAGTCTTGTGAGCATCCGGTCTGTGTCAGGCTTTGGTAGGGTCCAGTGCTTAAACCTTCCAGGTTCTCCTAAAACACTTCTTCATCCTGGTCATCAGTTCCCACTTGCTAGTCAACATCCGGGCACCTGACAGATTTCTCGAGCGCCTGAGTCCTCTGGCTTCTGCCCATCTACACTGTTCATACCAAACTCAACCACCCTGCATAGTGGTTCATGCCGCCTAGAGCCTGGATCTTCTGGATGTACCTGTCGTCCCACATTGCTTTGAAGTCCCTTATCATTCAGTCTTTTGCTCACCTCCTCTTCCTTTGCAGACGCACATTCAGTACCTATTCTTGATACCGTGGTGGGCCTATGGGCCTGCAGACGTCCCCGAGCTTGGGATATTGATCACTAGATCTGCCCATCTACCGAGAGCTTTATTGGGATGTAGGTAGGTGTGCGCACGTGTGTGTGTTCAGGGGAACTCACAGTTTACCCTGTGGCAGTTCAGGGCATCCAGGGTGGCAGTAATGCAGGGGTGGTGGTTCAGAGAAGAGAGAGATCACTTCTGCATAAAATAACTAGATGAAGCTTTGGGACGTGGCATGTTTCGTGTTTGATAGGCCGAGGTGGAACATTAGGTAGAAGAAATCATGTACTTGAAGTCCTGAGGCAGGGGGCGCTGCCAGAGGGGGCGGTGGTCTGGGCTGGCACGGAGAGCTGTGGGCGGGGAGGGCAGCCTGACCCATGGATGGGGCAGGGCTTGTGGCGCTGGCCTGACGGGCAGAGGACTTGAGGCTTCGCAGGTGGGGAGCACTGAATGCCTTTGAGCAAGGGAGTGAGATCGCCAACAGTGTTTTGCTAATGTTACTGATAGTGTCTGTCCTTGTTCAAGGCTTTATAACTGATGTACTGTTCCCATGATAAGGCCATCCCCGTGCCCTCTGAGATCTAAGTGGAGCAGGTATGTTATGAATGTAGAAACAGGTGCAGAGCTGAGGCTGCTCATCGAGGACATGGTCGAACCAGCACTTGAACGGCTCTTTCTTCTAAGTCATGACTCTTTCTGGAATTGGTTTATGGGATAGAATAGAGGAAATAAAGCATGGGGGCAGAGAAAACTACTGAGAGACTGGTGCAGAGTTCCAGACACAGACTATAAAGGTGGCCACAGAAGGGAAAAGCAGAGGGGCGTTCGCAATAGAAACCTTACAGAAGAATCCAGAGGAGCAGGCTGATGAGAGCAGGGCGGGAGGAAGCTGGAAGAATTGGGTTACCTGCAAGGTTGTGAACGGAACTCTCTGGGAAAGTTACAGATGCAGGCAAAGTTCGTGGAGCTGGTCGCTCACCCCAAGGAGGCTGCCCCTCATGCCGTCTCGGAAGGTTTTTGTGGAAACCACTTGTTGGCTCTGCAGCATCAGTACTTGGTGCTATTGGCTGTGAGGTTCCCAGAGGCTGCCCCGCTGTGGGACCCAGGGAAGCAAAGGCGAGGTACTTGAGCAACGTCACAGACTTTGTTTGGGGGCTCAGGGAGGGATCTTCTTCAGAAAGCCTTTCAAGGTCTCTAAGGAAATTGACCAAATACTGGCTATTCATCAGACCTTTCAGTGCTACCTGGCTTATAAACAGTCCACTGCCTGCAGCTACACCCTTGCTCTCCACAGCTCCTTCCGTTTTCTAAGCTGTTTCCCCACGTGGGAAACCAGGGGCTGGACTAGATCAGTGGTTTGGGGCTGTGGTCCCTGGAGCCCTAAGGGTCCTGGAAACCACTTTCAGAGCTCACTGTTCTGCTTTAAATGTTTCCTTTGAACAAAGGACTCTCCAGGTTAAAAAAAAAAAAGTTAAAAATATATTACAGTAGATAGCCTCCCAGAGCCTATTCTAACAAAATTTCATGGATCTGTTCAAAGTATTCTTTCCAAATGTTTCCTTTGTGCCATGCTTTACAATTTCCTAAGCACTTTCACCTAGATTATTTTATTCATTCCTCATTATAACCCAGTGAAGTGAACAGATGGTGTTAAACCCATATTATAGACAAAGAAATTGGTGCCCAAAGGATGTAACCCCAAGGTAACAGCTGACCAAAACCAAAACTCAGATCTTATGAACCTGTTGCTCTTTCCAAGTTCTTATTTTGCCTTTCCACTATAGGAGATGGACCAAAATAATGGAACGTTTCAGTAGAAAATGAAATAGCAATCAGTTTTGGGTTATCACATTGGTTACTACTAAATATACACTGACATTGTTTGATATGGTGTTCTAAATACCAGTTTTGACCCGAAATTTGAAAAGCAACTTTTGATTCCGCTTGACAGTGTCTTTCGTCATTCTGGATTCTGTATGCTGACATGATGGCTTTTTAAGCCCGTGTGATTCGATCTGTGGGATCAAAGAGAGATGGATTCTTTTACAGACTAAGTTGACCGCTAGGCTGGACCGTGCCGTGGATTGAAAGCTAGGCTTCCAAATCCAGATTCAAAAGGGGGTCGTAACATGCCTGTGACTGAGAAACAAAGTGAGGTTGCAAGTGGATTTCTCAGTCTGTTTGGTGATCTGTCAGAATCGTAACTTGCAAAAGTGCACACCCACGTATCTTATCTCTTCTAGACTCTGCTCTTGCTTATCTTTGGAAAAACATGGGTCATAATCATTTTCATTTTTCTTTTTCTGCTGGCATTTCTTTGTTGATACATTGTATCTATAAATCAGATACCAGCCCCCAAAACACAGCTGATGTGATGTGTCCTTTTTGGCACTTAATCTGACAAGATTGTTGGACATCTGCATGATTGGTTTAATTTTAACCATGCTTTTAAGTTCCTGGCACTTTATCACTCATATCTGTATTGAAAATTGGGGGGCATATGTCTGTATCAAGGAGACCAAAATCCTTTGGACATCCTTTACAAAATAAAATAGAAGCTCACTGTATCTCTGCCTCGGGAACTTATGATAGGATTTTTTTTTTTTTTGCGGTACACGGGCCTCTCACTCTTGTGGCCTCTCCTGCTGTGGAGCACAGGCTCCGGACGCGCAGGCTCAGTGGCCATGGCTCACAGGCCCAGCCGCTCCGCAGCATGTGGGATCCTCCCGGACCAGGGCACAAACCCATGTCCCCTACGTCGGCAGGCAGACTCTCAACCACTGCACCACCAGGAAGGCCCTGTGATAGGGTTATTGAATCAGTGAAGCAATCTGATGAATGGTTTTTGGACCCATCTACCACTATAACCTAGGATTAGGAGGCCCAAATGGACCTGCCTTCTGGAGAATTCCATTGCTTGGTGAGTCACACCAGAGAGAAGGACCAGAGTCAGCCTCCCATAAATTTAGCCACGTATTCAATGATGGTAATAGGTAGTATCTGTTAAGCAACATGTATGTGCCTGGGGCTTTACACACCTTCTCTGATATAATCTGCACATCACTTTTATGAGGCAGCTGCATTACCAGACCTTACAGGTACAGAACTTGAAGATGAGCAGTGTTGGCTCTTAACTGTGATTGAAAGGTATGTGAGCTCAGATTCTGCTCTCACCCACTGGCCTACCGTGCCTCTCCTGCTTACTTGTCAACAGTTAGACTTTTTCCCTAGATTTTGTGGTTTAAAAGTTTTTAATTCTCTAACCACAATGAACAAAATAGTCTTGATAAATTGTATCTTCTAAGCCTTTGTGTATTAGTCTCTTTTCTCAAATTAATTAGATATTTCCTGCCCACCTAACATCTGCAGGATTCAGTCCTGGGAGACATCTGTGGGCTGGAATAGCCATCAACAGCTTCTTGAAAGAGCTGGAGGAGAGAGGGCTCAGTTATCCACAGGAGTGGGTAGGGTGGAAGGCATCGTGGACAAGGAAATGGTGTTTGTGAAGATGTGGAGGCAGTCAGTAAATCAATTTAGTTAAGGGTAGGGGAGTCAAGAAAAGACGTGCTGCGGAATAAGCCTGAAGGGGGGCTTCCCTGGAGGCGCAGTGGTTGAGAATCCGCCTGCCAGTGCAGGGGACACGGGTTCGAGCCCTAGTCTGGGAAGATCCCACATGCCGCAGAGCAACTGAGCCTGTGCACGACGACTACTGAGCCCGCGCACCTAGAGCTGGTGCTCCGCAACAAGAGAAGCCATCGCAATGAGAAGCCTGCGCACCGTGACGAAGAGTAGCCCCCGCTCGCCACAACTAGAGAAAGCCCGCACACAGCAACGAAGACCCAGTGCAGCCAAAAATAAAAAAATAAATTTATTTTTAAAAAAAAGAAAGAAAGAAGATTGAAGGGCATAAACTTGGTCAGACTGTGGAGTTTCCTAAATGCCAGGCTATACATTTGCTTTATATATGCTTCAGGAGAAAGGATGCATTGATACTTGGAGAGCCACTGGAGGAAGACATAGAATGAGAAACCAGAGACAGGGCAATCCGTTTGGATCTAAAGTCTGGGGTGGGAAGGACTGAACTAGGGAGATCTTCTTGGAAAGAGAAAGAGAATGTTACAAGGGGCTAAAAAAGCTTGATATCTGACTGTACATAGCTGCCAGTGGAGCAGACAAGACCAAAGTCCCTGAGATTTCTAAGCCTGACTGAGATTGTGGACAGAATCGAATTCAAAAGAAAGCTGGTTTTCAGAGGGGAAGGCATGCTGATAGTTTTCGGTTTTTGGAGTGTTGGATTTGGGGTAACCATGTGATATCCCAGTGGAGAAATCCAGCTTGTGGTTGCAGATGCCCATTTGGAAATTTGATGATCAAAGTTGGACAAGTCTGAGCGTCATCTTGTTAAAGTAACGGTTGCAGCTGGTGAGTGGGAAAGTCCCTGTGGGAGGGAAGAGAGAGGAACCAAGGGCAGAGCAGAAATTTAGAGGGTACGGTTCGGGGTGGAAAGAGCAGCACATCTGAGAGAGCTGAGTCAGAGAGCTGGGAGAGAACCAGAATAGTCAAGTGGAGGGAAAGCCAAGGAAACCAGAGGCAGGGGAGGAGGAGACAACCACATCAGCACAGCAGAGAGGTCTACAGCGGTAGCTCAGCCACGGCACTCCTGAACATCTGGGGCCGGGTCGTTCTTTGTTACGGGGCCGTCCTGTGCATTGTTGGGTATCTCGCAGCGTCCCTGGCCTCTAGAAAATGTCCCCAGACATTGCTAAATGTCTCCTAGGGGCAAAATCACCCCCAGTTGAGAACCACTGGTCTAGAAGCCCATGGGGTTTGGCAGTTAAGAATATTATTTGAGTGGAAGGCAGACAACAGGTTTGGAGGGGAAGAAAGGGAAGCTGCCAACACCTTGTTTTAGCCCAGCAAGACCCATTCCAGACTCTGACCTCCAGAAGTGTAAGACCAAAGATTTGTGTTGTTCCAAGCCAGTAAATTTGTGGCAATTTGTAAGAGCAGTGGGAAACTAATGCACACTGTATATCAATAAAAAAGACAAGTGACAATTTAAAAGTGGATAATTGGCAGAATTAAGACATAGTTTTAGAGAGAAATTTGACAGAATCCATCAAAATTAAAGATTCTTTCCTTGCATGTACCTAGATACAACTCACATCCTTTGCAGTGAGAATATCTTCTGTCTTCCTCAAAAATATTTTTTCAGTACATAAAAAGAAACAGAGCCCAAGCACAATACAGGAAAACCTACAGCAAATGCAAAGGGGAAGGTGACTCACAGTGTCTGTGTGTGTGTGTGTGTGTGTGTGTGTGTGTGTGTGTGAGAGTGTGACAGGCACGCAGCTGTGGGGTTTGAGGACAGGGCGACAGCAGCACGAGCTCGAGTTGATCGTTTTCTCTCCTCGTCACCCCAGCTGCTCCATCTCCATCCTCTCTCACGTCCACTGTCAACGTTCTGTTTATTGCATCTGTCTGTGAGAGCATCTGCTCCTCCACCCCCGTCCTCCAGGATGCGTGGCTAAAAGCTCGGTCTGTTAGGCATCTCTGCGCTCTGGGCAGCCACTGCCAACATCAGGTACCAACCGTGAAAGAAGTGCTGTATCAAAGGACACATTTCCCAAAGCAGCCGTCATCCTCAGGGATTCAGACACCTTGCAACAGAATCTTAGAAGTAAACTCCGTCAGCCGCTCCAGTGCTCAGGCTGGGGTTGGAGGTAATGGCTCCCGCTGCTGCTGCTATGACATGTTAAGCTTTCAGATGCCGTTGCAGGGTCGGCCCAGAGATCACCTTCGTTGCTCCCTTCTCCTTTCTTGCGTGGCTGTTTTCCCAACACGTTATCATGGATTTTATCTTCATGGTTGGAGTATGTAGGTGGAGGGACTGAGTTAGTTAGAGGCGAGTATGGACATCTCTAGTCATTGTAGACTGTTGTCTAGAAAGGGATTTTGGGCCTTATCGGCTGAAATCCCTCATTCTAGAGACGAGAAGCTAAGGCCCGGGAGGAAGAGGAGTGCCTTTGGGCGTCTTTGTGGGCGATACCCTGTTTCCTGATTTGGGGTCCAGGGAGCTGCTCTCAGCATTGGCCTTCCTTTCTTCGCCGCGTCCCTTGCGTGGCATTCCTGTGCTTTACTGAGCTTTCTTTCAGGAATTCTCTGTTATACATTATTAGTTTAAATTTACGCTTAGAGCTTTAAACTGTGGGTCAAAATTCCCATAGTGTGGGCTGAGATGAGATCTCTAGTTACAGCCGCGCTCTGCAGGCCGTGGCAGAGAACTGACCACAGCCGAGCTCCTGGTCATTAAGGGGCCCATAAACTGCGCAGTTGAATAACTGACCGTTGGTCAGCTTAGCAGGGGCTCAGGAAAAAGACATCCCACCCTGTGGAGGCTTTGTAATGTGTCAGTTTTACACATTTTGCAGAGTCCCTTTTCTTGTACGTTTCCGGTTAGTTTTCTTGTATGTTTCTGATTAGGATGGGCCCCAAAGGAGATTCTTGTGGGGATTTAGAGGGCAGATGCGAAGTGCACTGTCCTGATAACCCACACATTGTCACCTTGGGCTGGCTTACCTTCTTGGCATGAGGTGGCAGCTGGCCCTGCATTGCTGCGTTTTATCCTGGTCCTGCTGCAACTTCTCTAACCCTGGACCTCGCCAGGTATGTGCGTTTAGCTCTGGTGAGGGCCCGGCTTCTGCAGGACACCCTACCCTCGATGCCAGAGGCAGCACGAAAAGACATGGTTTGAGCCTGTATATGTGGCTTCATCTCGTTGCCTGTGGTTCTGGCTTGTCCTCCACTGTGTGTTCATCCTCTGGCTTCTGTCCACCCTGCAGACCTCAAGCTGCGACTCTAGGGCAAAGATAGCAACGTTACCCAGACTGCTTTACTGGCTCTCACAGCTACTTTCCTGATGTCAAATTCTTGTAAATTACATACATTGTATATTTCACACACACACACACGTTCTGCTTCTCTGGTTGAACCGTGACTAATACACACCTCCATCCCCCAGAAGCCACTGTTTTATTCACCATTACTTTCTTAAAGGCTTGGGCAGAGTTTCTGATGGACAGTACAACGCGGGACATCCAGAATCCTACCCTCCGAAGTTCTCCAACTTACAAATGTTCGATACCCCAGAGAATGCAAAGTCAGTTCAGACCCCAACGCTCTTAGGTGATGAAGCACATCCAGTACCCAGAATGAAAGCACAGCACTGGGGGGAGAAGCAGCTCAGGCCAGCAGGGGATAGAAGTTATGGAGAACTGAGCTTGAGGGGTGGTAGTGGCCACAGCAAGAAGCCAGGACGGGCAGTAGATGTGGGTCCTGAATGGAGAAGACGAGAAGCTGGAACTCCTTTGGCGTTTTAGGAGTAAACAAGCTTGTCATAAACAGCCCTGTGGTGCCACCGTGCCTCTGCCCGACACTGGCGGATGCCCATCCACACACACAGCAGGCGGGTCAGAGTCTGCAAATATATACCCCATGTGCTGGCCGCCCTGCGTACCAGTGATCCAAAGTGTATTCAGAGTGTAAAGAAGTATCAAAGATGCTATTTCAAGGAATAAAAATTTATCACCTAGACAGCCTACAAGAGACTTTTAGTCTCATTATTCAGGATACAGTTTAAGGTTCCAGATGCTTAGAATTCTGTTAGAGGCCAAATACAAAGGAGAGTTGCAGGAAACCGTCTGAGGAGATGTTCTCATGATCTCCATTGATCTTTACCTTGGAATAAGCCCTCAGATCCTGGGATGTTGAGGAAAATGTGACTAGTGAGGGAAGAGTGAGAATAAGCCTTCCGGAAAGTGCCTCTTGCCTTTAATGTTCTGCCGACAAGTTGAGGGAGTTACCAGGAAGGCGATAATCTAGAAAGCTGGAAAAATTATTCATAGGAAGACGGCTTCCACCTCACGCTCACTGATTGGTTTTGCCATTAAACC
The DNA here is from genome assembly GCF_059928025.1 of Delphinapterus leucas. Lineage (NCBI taxonomy): Eukaryota > Metazoa > Chordata > Mammalia > Artiodactyla > Monodontidae > Delphinapterus > Delphinapterus leucas. Next base: position 167,682,055 of record NC_143130.1, read on the forward strand.
TGTGTCTCGGCCCAGGCAGTCACTTTATGTTACTAACAGGCGAGAGAAATAAAAGCAAGCTGTTTTTCTAGAGTCGTAATATCACTTTATTGTCAACTTCCCACTTCCTCTGCATTGTATGTCTTTGTGACACATTCATGATTGTGGCTCTTGGGCATCAAAGAAAGGTCCCCTGTCCTCAGTGTGGTCCATTTAAGAAGGTAGGGAGGTCTGTGAATACCCTTTTTTTTTTTTTTTTGAAGTTGTAGCTTAATTGCTTTAAGAGCTTCCTTAGCTCTGATTTCCATACTCCTCCTTGTCTGTTCCCATAGAATGCTGAACAGAGATCGTTCTTTTCACCTTACTGATGCCTCTTTCTCCTTGACTTCAATCCCCATGACAGCAGTCCCAGCCCTTGGCTCAGGAGAGTGGTTGATGCCCCAGTGAATGAATCTTTCTGTTATCCACAAAGTCAGGCTTTAAGGGTCTAACTAGCTGAGGTTTTACTCTCCATTCTAAAAATGAGATAGAATTTGGGTGAGCCTAATTGAAAAAAATGGTCCCAGTGAGTTTACACTGATTAATGGATGGATGAGAGCTCTCGGCCTGATTTGCTGCAGGAGAGAGTTTCTAAAGATGCCTCGGAGCTGTTTCATCTCTGCTCCTGGGCATCCTGCTCGCATCCTGGTGCCTCCGGTCAGGTCCAAGCCTCTTCCTCCCACTGCATCGTGTGATTTTCAGCCGTTTCAACAACTCTTTGTCCACATAAAACATGAAACTAAAGGCACTATTTCTTTCTGGATACAAATACCAATCTAGTGCCCTTGGAGCTGTTTTCTTTTGATTGAAAGTAGAAATTAGCACTCCCTGGCCAAAACCAAAGGCAGAAAAGGGAATGTGACGCTTAAGATACTACTCTGTAAGATTATATTGACAGAGTTTTTTTTTTAATTAAAGTATAGTTGATTTATAATATTAATTTCAGGTATACAATATAGTGATTCCGTATTTTTATAGATTATACTCCATTTATAGTTTTTATAAAATATTGACTCTATTCCGTGTTATACAATATATCCTTGTGGCCTATGTATTTTATACACAGTAGGTGGTACCGCTTAATCCCCCACTTCTGTCTTGCCCCCCATTTCCCTCTCCGCACTGTAACCACTAGTTTGTTCTCTGTATCTGTGAGTCTCTTTCTGTTTTGTTATATTTATAGTTGTTTATCTTTTAGATTCCATGTATAAGTGGTAACATACAGTATTTTTCTGTCTGACTTCATAAGCATAATACCCTCCATGTCCATCCATGTTGTTACAGATGGCAACTTTTCATTTTTCATGACTGAGTAATATTCTTGTGTGTGTGTGTGTGTGTGTGTGTGTGTGTGTGTGTGTGTGTGTATTATATATACAAGGGGTCCCCAACCCCCGGGCCATGGACTGGTACCAGTCTGTGGCCTGTTAGGAACCCGGCCGCACAGCAGGAGGTGAGTGGCGGGCAAGCGAGCGAAGCTTCATCTGTATTTACAGTTGCTGCTCCGCACTACTCGCGTTACCGCCTGAGCTCTGCCTCCTGTCAGCATTATAGTGAGTTGTATAATTATTCAGTATATATTACAACGTAATAATAATAGAAATAAAGCGCACAATAAATGTAACGCGCTTGAATCATCCTGAAACCAACCCCCCCCCACCCCACCCCTGGTCCGTGGAAAAACTGTCTTCCGCGAAACTGGTCCTTGGTGCCAAAAACGTTGGGGACCGCTAATATATACCACATCTTCTTTATCCATTCATCTGTGATGGGCACTTAGGGTGCTTCCATATCTTGACTATTGTAAATAATGCTACTATGAACAGGGGGGTGCATGTATCTTTTCAAATTAGTGTTTTTGTTTTCTTAGAATATATACCCCAGAGTGGGATTCCTGGATCACATGGTAGTTCTATTTCTAGTTATTTGAGGAACCTCCATATTGTTTCCATAGTGGCTGCATCAGTTTACATTCCCACTAACTCTGCACCAGGGTTCCCTTTTCTCCACATCCTCGCCAACATTTGTTGTTTGTGGTCCTTTTAATGATAGCCATTGACAGGTGTGAGGTGATAGCTCATTGTGGTTTTGATTTGCATTTCCTTGACATAGTTTTTTTTCTTAAGTGCTACTTTTATATACAACAAAATGAGATCTCCTGTCTAGGGCTACAGCAGGGTCGTGAAGAAGAAAGGGGTTTTGGGGTGGGGGTCTTTCTAAGGAAGGATAATTATTTTAATAGCTGCTCTCAGGGGAAAACGCAGGTGAGGGTGAAGCTATCTCTAATTAACAGTTGGATAAATCTTTTTTTTTTAACATCTTTATGGGAGTATAATTGCTTTACATTGCTGTGTTAGTTGCTGCTGTATAACAACGTGAATCAGCTATACGTGTACATATATCCCCATATCCCCTCCCTCTTGTGTCTCCCTCCCACCCCTCTAGGTGGTCACAAAGTACCGAGCTGATCTCCCTGTGCTATAGAGCTGCTTCCCACTAGCTATCTGTTTTACATTTGGTAGTGTATATATGTCCATGCCACTATCTCACTTCATCTCAGCTTTCCCTTCCCCCTCCCCGTGTCCTCAAGTCCATTCTCTATGTCTGCATCTTTATTCCTGTCCTGCCCCTAAGTTCTTCAGAACTATATATATATATATATTTTTTTTTTTTTTTTAGATTCTATATATATGTATTAGCGTACAGTATTTGTTTTTCTCTTTCTGACTTACTTCACTCTGTATGACAGACTCTAGGTACATCCACCTCACTACAAATAACTCAATTTCATTTCTGAGTAATATTCCATTGTATATACGTGCCACATCTTCTTTATCCATTCACCTGTTGATGGACACTTAGGTTGCTTCCATGTCCTGGCTATTGTAAATAGAGCTGCAATGAACATTGTGGTACATGACTCTTTTTGAATTATGGTTTTCTCAGGGTATATGCCCAGTAGTGGGATTGCTGGGTCGTGTGGTAGTTCTATGTTTAGTTTTTTAAGGAACCTCCATACTGTTCTCCATAGTGGCTGTATCAATTTACATTCTCACCAAGCAGTTGGATAAATCTTGAGAATTATATAGCACAGCAGGATTTACATTCCATTCCCCAAAATGCAGGACTCTGCCAGAAGCTGAATGGACATGATTGCGGCTCTTGGGCGTTGACCGTCGCTCTTGCAGCTGTGGGAGTTTGACCTGCGCTAAAACACCTCACTGAGTCAATCCTCTCCCTGTCCTTGTCCCTGCAGCGCCAATCTGTCCAAGGCCGCCTGGGGAGCGTTAGAGAAGAACGGCGCCCAGCTGATGATCCGCTCCTATGAGCTCGGCGTCCTTTTCCTCCCATCAGCATTTGTAAGTGCACACTTGATAGATGATTGGTCATGAGTGAAGCAAATGGGGGTTTGTGTTCTCTTCTTGAGTCTCGATGACTTGCCCGAGGTCAGGAGGTCGCAAGCTTGTGCACTGACCCGGAGCCTGTGCTCCTAGCCGCAGGCTCGAGCCGATGAATTTATTCACTGATCACTGTTCTGGGTGTGAGGGGATCGCTGCTCTCAAGGAGTGTTCCAGATTAGTGATCAAAGGCATTGCTTTGGGTAAAGTTAATAACAACCTTTAAATGAAGATTGTGAACCAGCATGTGAAAATTTACTATAAGGTAGTAAGTGACAAGTCACCAAAGGAACGAGTCAGCCAAGTGCGAGGCTTGTTCTAGGTGACTGGAGACCGCCTTCAGAAGCTGCTCGGCCTGGGGGCAATGAAGGATGCTGAGGATTCTCGGTCAGCGGAGAGGAGTGGGAAGGGCAGCCTCCTGGGAGGAGTGGCCTGAGCACAAGCCAGGAGGGAGGCAGGGAAGCTCACAGCATCTGCTAGAAACAGAGTCCCGGGGGTCGCAGAGGACGTGTTACCAGGCTCCCTGGGAAGCCCCCCAGAAGGGCACCGGAACAGCCAGCTTGCATCCTGGCTTTGGAACAGCGCTCAGTTTCTGCAGCTGAACACCCAACAGAGTAGCTAGTTTTTGTGTAGGGACTGGGTTTTACAAGCCGTATGTTTCTCTCAACACTAGAATTCCTCTTGGCCCAGAGAGCTGTTCCCTCTTTCAGAGGCACACAGGGTCCCCAGTACCCCCTCTCACCCCCAGCCCCACTCTGGGCACACACTCATTGGTGGATGCAGTTGGAACTGCCCACACCATGTGATGTGTAATGCTTTTTTTTTTTTTTCTCTTTTTTGCCACTTGCTCTAGTTGAGCTAAACACACACATGATGCAGCCCCATGGCAAACCACTTGGACTGGACCAGAAGACTTAGTCAGGGGAGTGCTGTGTGCTTGTCCCGAGACTTATATCCAGGCCCTGTGATATGTGGGCATCGTCTCAAGGCGAGCTGAGATTGCCCTCCTGCCCAGCCTGACAGGCCTCCCCACTGTTCCTTTTCTCACGCATGCTCTGGGGAAGAGCTCCCCTCTCCCTTTCTTCTCCCCTCACCACTCTTTATCCATCCTTTTCTCTGTCTCAGAGGGTTTCACTACTGAACTGTCCCACAGGCCTCTCCTGAGCAGATTCTAGCACTTTTTATTTCTTTCCCATAGAGTCAAACAGCAGATCCTGATGCTGCTTTCAGCTAACGATCACCACCTCCACAGCCCCGTCGGTAGATGGTTTCCACAGACAAGGAGGTGACTTCCCTAAGGTTCCACCGCTGAGTGGATCTAGCTCTCAAGCCTCCGTCTCTAACTGATCCTTCTGTGATCTCTCAGCTATATCACAGGGAGGTAGGAGATTCTCAGCAACAGGGTAATAATACACAGTCCTGTGGTGTGATTACAGTGGCTGTAGCTTCGAACTCAAGCTAGAATTAGCTCCCAGTAATCACCTAAGTAAAGGAATAAATTCCACGTTGCTCTTGTTTGGCTTTTCATGTCAGCATTTGCAAAATTCTAGTCATTTCTAACTGTTCTGACCTTATCCCTCATCATAAAAATAATGCTAGGAAAGAAGTATACTGCACTTCCAGGACCACTCAACCCTTCTAAGCTACTAATTTTTACCTCTAATATTGTTTCTGTCTGTACATTAGAGAAAGAGTGGGCATAATCATTTAGAATCCCCAAATTGACTCTAGACTAGGCTATTATTCCTATACTTTTGGAATAAGAGCGAGTCCCACTAGAGTGCATTCTAGGTAAAGTAGAGATTTAGTTATTTATAAAGCCCATCAGGCAAGAATATTAAAAAATGGACTCCCCCACCTCCACCCCGTCCTGTGCCAGCAGATTCAAGAGCGAGGCCCCCAGCAGGGGGACCCGTGTAGTTGACATACTGAGACAGTGGCTTCTCCAGCAGGCGGTTCCATGGCGTCTCAACATGCAGGGTAGCAGTGCTTTACAGCAGGCTTGCTCCACAGCATTAACGAGGACCCACACACTGCCGCTGTCTTGCTATCAGACTTTTTCCCATCTGGGCGGATCGTCGTGTCCTTTAGCAAATCATAAATGACTTGAGCAAAGCGCTGAGATGAGACGTGTGGACAGTACACAAGTATTTGACCTTGCCTCCAAAGGAGCTAAGGGTCAAGTGAGCAAGAAGGTCATAGAAGTGAAGCAGACGCCTTGTTTGAGAGACGTCCCAGGTGCGAGCTTGGGTGCTCAGACATGTGAGGAGGGCACCTGGCCTGAGCGTGCAGAACCCAGAGGGCTCAAAGTGGGTGTCCGAGTTCTTTTAGGTGCATTTTATAGACACGAACTTGAGCTGACATAGGCCCATAGAAGGGGGAGAGTCATGGAATCAAAGGAAGGGAGGAACAGCCGAGATGTGGGGGGGGACGGGCCGGCCGGCTCTGGGGCCCGGGCAGCAGGCAGGCTCTCTGGGCTGCCGCCCCTGCTGTGACTCCACCACATGGCTTCTCGGCCCTGTGACCAGGGGTTCTGTATTTATAGTCACTGCGCAAGCTTGGGTCTGCCCCGCACGCCTCTCTCCTTCCCGACCCCGTCCCCCAGTAGGGGCCTGTTTCCAGAAAAGGGGGTTTGTTGTGAGCTAGGAAGCCACTCAAGAGGTAGGAACTTACTGCCAGAAGGTTTTACCTGTAAGTGGGTTGATGTGTGTTTTATCTGCAGAAAGCAGTTAAAGGGGATCTTGCAACATAGGAGACTTTGTCCTTAAGCCACTCTAACTCATCTGCTTCATTTACTGTTACGTGGAGCTTCTGGGAAAGCAGTAGGCCTTTGTTTGCCCTCACAGAATTAACATTTATGGTTTTGACTTTGAGGGCAACCCAGAGGTCTATGACAGGAGGTAATTAGTCATCTTGCTGAGGCTACAGGAGCACAGAATGAGACTTAACTTGTGAAGGAGTGGCTGTCCGTCCTCAGAGTGCACGCCAGGCTCGTCACCGGACATCTGGCTGCCTGAGATGACCTCTTGTACAGTCAGCTCCATCAGCACCTCCTGCGTCCTCTTTGGCTCCTCCTGGGAACACAGGGAGGAAGAGATGGACTCTTTGTTCTCAGGTAGCTCGTGGATAAGTTAAGGAAGCAGACCCAAGTTATCACAGTAGATGATGAGAGCTATGGGGTGTCCAGAATATAAGGACTGAGAAGAGGGAGTGAACAGTCTGCCTGGGGGGCTTGGGGAAGGCTTCATTTAGATGACGTTTGACCTGGGTCTTGAAAAATGAATGTGGGTTCAACCCACCATCAGGGGAGATGAGGCTTCCGGCCAGAGGGAACAGTGCACGTTATATTTGAGAAATAGCAACCAGCTCCACGTGCCTGGAAGGGGCCGGGGGGTGGCCTGGGCTGTGCGGTTGGAGTCCTGTTCTGAAGGAAGGTGGCAAGCAGGACGTGCTGGAGTGGACTTTGTCCCACGCGAATAGTGGAAAGCCATCAGTTTTGTTTTGTTTTTTTTATGTTGGGGGTAGGAGTTTATTAATTTATTTATTTTTGCTGTGTTGGGTCTTCGTTTCTGTGCGAGGGCTTTCTCTAATTGTGGCAAGCGGGGGCCACTCTTCATCGCGGCGCGCGGGCCTCTCACTGTCGCGGCCTCTCTTGTTGCGGAGCACAGGCTCCAGAGGCGCAGGCTCAGTAGTTGTGGCTCACGGGCCTAGTTGCTCCGCGGCATGTGGGATCCTCCCAGACCAGGGCTCGAACCCGTGTCCCCTGCATTGGCAGGCAGATTCTCAACCGCTGCGCCACCAGGGAAGCCCCAGCCATCAGTTTTTAAGCAGGGTTAGTGGTCTCATCAGGCCAATTTTCAGAGAATTTGAATCTGTAAAACTTACCTCCCCTTAGGATTTAGTGTACTTTATATGATGCGGGGTGCTTGAGGAGAAGGGCCTTACAGATGCCGTCAAAATCATATCTTAATCACCTACACCACACTGTTACAAAATTCTGATTCTGAATGAATCACTCTTTGCCTTCACCCACTGTCCCAACTCAGGGTGTAGGAAGTCATCCCCCACTCCTTGTTCTCCCCCCACATGTTTAATCACCTAGGCTTGTCATCCCCAATTCCTAACGCACCCTGTAAACCTGTCACTTCTGGCCATCCCTGCTGCCGCCGCGGCCACACCTGCCTCCCGGCCCACTTCCCAGGCCACCTCCAAGCTGCTCAGCCCACTGCTGCCAGAACGTCTACAGACCATGAATCTGGTCATGTCTCCCACCTGCTCCAAATCCTATGACTCCTTAGCATGGCCTGCTTTTCCCTTTGCGGCCTGACTCCTGACTACTCGGGTCTGACCTCTTCCCTCTCGATCCTGGCCTTTCGTGTTCCAGCCACACAGAGCGACTGCCTCTCATTCTGGACCAGGCCTCTTAGCCTTCTCTGGAGAAACAGAACCAATAGGATATATAGATCCACATAGAAAGAGACTTACTGTGAGGAATCGGCCCACACGATTTTGGAGTGCAAGGAGTCCCAAGCTCTGCCGCCTGTGAGCTGGAGACCAGGAGGGCTGGTGGTGTGGGCCAGCCCGAGTCTGAAGGCCTGAGGACCAGGACCCCGTGCTTTCCGTCCCAGTCTGAGTTTAGGAGAAGACAGATGTCCCAGCCAAGCAGCCCTTCCTCGGCCTTTTTGTTCCACTCAGTCCCCCTACTGGCTGGGTGGTGCATCGTTGGCGGGGATCATCTTTACCCAGTCCACTGATTCAAATATTAACCCCATGCAGAAACACCCTCAGCGATGCCCAGAGTGATGTTTACCGGTTACCTGGGTATCCCATGGCCCAGTCACGTTGACATGTAGAATGAGCCACCATACCACCCTTCTCAGCAGCCTTAATCCGTAGCAGGAACGACCCCCTGAGGCCCCTAACCCCACCGGCCTCTCACATCTCTGCTCCAGGGGTCCCTCCTTTGTGCCCCACAGCCCTCAAGAACCGGGGCTTTTCCTGTGTCCCCTGTGTTGTCATCGATGACTCGTGTGTCTCCTTGAGTGGGCTGGGAGCTGCTCTCACGGAGGCCTGGCACACGGGAGGCTCTTAGTGAAGTCTGTCGGTGTTGCTCCCTTGAGGTTCCCAGAGTACCCTCTCCCCTTTCTGTGAGGAGAACACGTGTGCAAAACAGTGGCTGCAGAGGCAACGTGGATTTAGTCCAAGGGGCGTCGGGTGCAGTAGGTGCTTAAGTGTGCTCACGAATCTCGTCGTGAGCAACTTGCAGCGTGGGATAGCTCACCTGTAGCTGTTCTGTGCAAACTAAAACGTACACACAGGCTCACGTTCGCTCTCACTCACAGAAGTCTCTTGCCTCAACTACAAATGCCAATCCCTATATATTCATTTAGTGTCTTAAAATTTTCGGCATTGGCCATAATCTTCAAAGAGTTACTGACAGTAAGGCAGTTTGTTGTGAAATGAAGCCCAGTGTGATTCCTTTTTATACCTTTAGTTACACATTTGCCAAAGAGTTACTTAGCACCCAGTTTTGTAGTCGTTCTTCTGACTGGACAGCATCCAAAATCCAGTTTCTTGAGGTCAGCCCACCTTTGTGGCCCTTAGGCAGAACTGCATGTCTGAAACGCCCACGTTTCTGAGTTAGCAGCAGCCAGGATTGCTGCTTCTGTCCTTCACCAGTGGGCCATCCTGATCTCTGTGCTCCTGAATGCTGGCTTGAGGCCAGCGTTGCAAACGGTCAGGTTTTGTGCCCAGAACGGCACAGTCTCAAACGCTGCAGGGGTGGTCGGCCAGAAGAAACCCGGCAGCTCCCCTTTCCCGCAGCCGTCATACAGGCCTGTCACTCAGGAACCAATGGCCGTGTGAAGGGACACGCTGTGTGGCCTACAAACTGCAGTGGGCGGAGAACCAGCACTTCCTATTCATAATTAAGATGCCATTTGAAACTTCGGGGATTGATCTGGAAGCTGATAAGTCCCTGGTAACCGAGTATTGATTTTTTCCCATTTTTTTCTGCTGCTTTTAAATGAATGAATCAATAAACACATCATTACGAAATTAACCTAACTTGCCATAGAGCATGGAGAGTCAGTAGCTTTCCCTGTGATTAGGAACACTTGCAAGGGCTTTGGGGGTTAATGTCAAGGTACATTTGACTGTGTACCCAGCACTTGGCTGTTGTTGCTACATAGTAGGTGCTTAATAAATGTTTAATTGAAGACTTGATTCTTTTAATGTCTAACATCAATTTATCAGTTGTATTATGCTTTTTGAGTTGTCCCTTTAATTTAAGTGTATTTAACTTTTAGATTAGACTAATGCATTTAGGTTCAGAAAAATCTCAATATAGGAAAGATCATCTAATGATTTCAAAGACCAGCAGCTGTATTCCAAACCCTCAGGCATCTGTATTTCAGGGAGACAGAAATTTTCTCTCTTTGAACTTGGTGCATTTTGGTGTTTACTGAGTACATACTTTGTCAGGCGCCGACTAGGCTGCCCAGCACTTTGTGTCTAGAACGCCTCCTACCTCTGGGAATAATGCACAGACCATCTCAGAATCATGGATCGATGTCCTGAACTCCTTCCTCCAGAGGAAGGTACCCTGAGCATCCCTGCCCTTGTCCCAGGGCTGAGAGCCAGCTCAGGCCCTGCTCAGCCCCAGGTTCATTTGCTCCCCAGATGGCGGGCTCTCTTTCCTACAATCGGAATCAAAAATGCTGCCACTAAATCCCCAAGAACTTTCAGTCTTCAAGTCTTTACTTTCTCTTTTCTCCATTCTGGTTAAACTATTTTATTGTCCCTCTGTTGCCAAAGATGGCTCTGGCTGGAAGAACTAATACAATTGACAAGAGCTGCCACGTTAACTCCCCCTCGTGCTCCCCGCACCACCTCTGACAGCCTGCCCTGGGCCCAGCGCATGGGTTCAGGGCTCTCAGCGTTTCCCAGGAGGCCACAGCTGGGCAACATTGTTTCAGGTGGTGTTTCTTTGTAACCTCTCATGTTCTCTGACTCAGCGAATAGAGCCACGTCCTGGCATTCCACTGCTGCCACTCGCCCATCCATACCCAGTCATCCCATCCGATCCCATCTGCCCAGGCACGAATTCTTTTTTTTTTTTTTTGGCCACTCCATGCAGCATACAAGATCTTAGTTCCCTGAGCAGAGATCGAACCCATGCCCCCTGCAGTGGAAGTGTGGAGTCTTAACCACTGGACCACCAGGGAAGTCCCCCACTTTCTTTTTTTTTTTTTTTTTTTTTTTGGCTCTGATTTTTACTGCGTTTTCCCTCAGCCTCTTTCAGATCCATTTCTGTCTTTCTGTTTCTCATCCAAATTTACCTCACTTTTATCTCAGCTTTTGTTGTGATGATACTTGGATCCCCATTACCATCTCTAATCCATCTCACATTCCTGTTGTAATAGCTCTTGGTCTTCGGGCTCTAGCAATTCCCAGTCCAATGCATTCTCCCGTCTGTGCCATTCCACCTTTACACTGGAACTTCTCTGTTCAAAACCCTGCACCTCGGGACTTCCCTGGCGGCACAGTGGTTGAGAACCCGCCTGCCAGTGTAGGGGACATGGGTTCAAGCCCTGGTCCGGGAAGATCCCACATGCCGCCGAGCAACTAGGCCCACGTGCCACAAGAACTGAGCCCGCGCGCCTAGAGCCCGTGCTCCACAACAGGAGAGGCCACTGCAGTGAGAAGCCCGTGCACTGCAACAAAGAGCAGCCCCTGCTCGCCACAACTAGAGAAAGCCTGCGCGCAGCAAGGAAGACCCAACACAGCCAAAAATAAATTAAAAATTAAAAAAAACCAAAAACCCTGCAACTCCTCACCATATATCACAGTAAAGGCCACACTCTAAATGGGGTCCTGTGACACCCTGGGTTGTAAGTGAAGGATAACCAGCTCCAACTTGCTTCAGGCAGGGCTAAATCCAGGGGCGTGGGACATGTCATCAATGTTCAGTTCTTCTAACACCCAGTTCTGTTTGAAGGACGTGAGGCGCCCCCAGCAGCTGAGGGCTCGCGCCTTGCCAGGTGAGCTCCCCAGAGAAAGGTGAACTCTCCTCTAGCACCTCTGACTCAGGCCGCTTCCCATCCTGAGTCACTGTGGCCAGGAGTTGGGCCCAGATAAACAGGTAGAAGCCTCAGATGTCCAAAGCCGCTTCCTTCAAAACCCTCTGCAGCCTGTCTCTGCATTTCTTCTCCCGTGTCCCAGGCTCTCCTCCTGGGCATTGCTTCACTCGCTGTCCCCCTGAAATGCCAGCTCTGTGCTTTTCCAGCTCCGCCTTTGGTCATGCCCGTCTCCCTCTGATGCTCTTCCCTGCCAGCTCTCTATCAAAATTACATCAATTTTTCAAGGCCCAGCAAAAATATTTTCTACAGACCCTTTTCTTAACCTGCCACTGGCAAGAGGTCATTTCTTCCCTGTCTGCCTAGAGTTTGTGCCCGGCGTCTGTCACGTGTTGCTTTTCACGGAGTTACTAGCCACCACCTTGGTTGGTGCTGTCACCCCTACCTTCCTGTAGGTCTTCACTGGCACAAAGCACTTTTGTGCATCTTGTTCCATTTGCTTCTATGCAGACGCCTATAAAGTAAGCAGGGAAGGTACTTTAATCCCATTTTTGCAGCTCAAAATTGCTTGACCAACTATGCACCAAGACTTATGCTAGGTGTTGAAGTAAGAAACGTTAATATGGTAACATCCAGAAAGTTATTGTTCCAGTTTTACAAATGAGGAAATTGAGGCCTAGTGAATAAGTGGCCAAGTGTCCCACCGACCATCTTTTTTAGTTCCTAGCACATGCAAGCTCTTTGCCACCTCTGGGCCATTGCAGATGCTGTTCCCTCCTCCTGGAACTTTTTTTTTTTTTTTTTTAATTTGGCTGCACCAGGTCTTCATTGCAGCATGTGGGATCTTCGTTGCAGCATGTGGACTTCTTAGTTGCAGCATGCAAACTCTGGGATCTAGTTCCCAGACCAGGGATCAAACCCGGGTCCCCTGAATTGGGAGTGCGGAGTCTTACCCACTGGACCACCAGGGAAGTCCCTGGAACGTTATTATTTCCACTCTCAACTGACAAAACACTATTCACTTTTCAGAGCTTAATTAAAATGTCACTTTTTTAGGGAGGCTTCCGCTGAGCACCCCCTCGCCCCCAAATCTAAAACAGGCCTACTATTCTCTCTTCTAGGACTCCTCTGTTTTTCTCATAGCGCTTATCAAAAATTATAGTTGTTTATTTTACTTCTATAAATGCGTTTGTTTAATGTCTCCCTACTAGACTGTACATGCCATGAGAACAGGGATCGTGATAATTGTTCTGACTCCTGTACACTCAGTGCCCGGCACTCATGCCTGACACAAAAGAGGGACTCAAGAAATAATGTGTGGGATGAATGAATGCAAATGTGAGCCATTCACACAGCCCGTAAATACCAGCACAGAGACTTAACTCAGGTTGCCCAATGCCCAGGTCCACACAGCCCTGACACTTACCTCATCTTCCGAAGAACTGTAGTTGTAGCTCTTTATGTGGGTTCATAGACGTTAGCACTGTTTGATATGTGGGTATTTAGGATGAGAAGGGTGGATCTATGCGTGGATGGGCGGCCAGAGGAATGAGGCAAAAACAGAATGCCAGGATCATCCGGGAAGGGGGCCAGGAGATGATCGATGCGTGGAGGCCTGGGGAGGGCAAAAGCCGACGTAGTAGGCACCCCCACTACCGGGCAGGCCCTGTGTGAGGAGGCAGTGCAGTGTGTACATCGGCCTGGGTGTGGCACCTATAGTTGCACCCTGATTCAGATCCAGAGTTAATAGTAGCCTATTCTCGAGTTCTTGGGATAAACCTTCCATTTTGACGGGTCTTGAAGAGTTCTCACTTTTATATTCCTATCCCATCGTATTGGACACTTTCATGATACATGAAAGCAACTTTCATTCTTCACCAGAGTGAACAGCCCATTACTACAGATAGCAATATCGAAAGTATTCAGAGGTATTTTTACACAGTGTCTTCTACACAGTCCTTGCTGCTGTACACAGAGGTTAGTAGAAATGGGCTGTAACATCCAAAATTGTTTTTCTCTTATGTCTTTGTATCCTTTATTAGACTTCTGCAAACTTTGCTATAATTTATTTTCTGACATTTGGACCTCTCTTATTTTTAGGAAAGAATATTTGGGGGGAGTGTTGTAAATATATTTGACCCACTGAATATCAAAAATAGCGCTGAAATAACAAAAATAGCTCTGAATTTTGTTGTGAGTATCATAAAAATATAATTGCTTCTTGCTATCTTTTTCCAGAAAATGAGATGCAATTATAGATTCTCTGTGTCTGCAGGGCCTGGACAGTTTCAGAGTGAAACAGAAATTCTTCTCAGGGAGCCAGGAGCCAACAGCCTCCTTTCCTGTGCCATATGACCTGCCTCCAGAACTGTATGGAAGTAAAGGTGAGACACTGGTGAAAGAAAACCTTGGGTGTGTGTACCAGAGCAGAAACAAACAGAGCCCAGGAAAAGCCATTGGGTTGGGCTCTCCCTGGGAGCCTGGCTCGTGGGTGGCCATGGAAGCGCAGGTTTTTGCAGAGTCTCCCTTGCTGCCCTGTGTGTGGCCACCGGAGCCGCAGTTCTCAAACTGGTTGGTCTCAGAACCCCTCTACATTTTATTACTGAGGACCACAAAGGGCTTTTGTTTACGTGGGCTTTTATAGCTATTGATATGTATCATATCAGCAATTAAAACCAATAAATTTTAAAATATTTATTAACTTATTTAAAGATACTAATAAACCCATTTGTATATTTAAAAATATATAAAATGACTATTCCCCAAAACAATTTAGTTTGGAAGATGGCATTGTTTACCTTTTTGCAGACCCCTTTATTATCTGGGTTAACAGCCGGATTCTCACAGCTGCTCTGTTGTGTTATCACACAGGTCGTGTAGCGTCTGTACACTCACGTGAAAGTGACAAATAATGGCTTAATGTTATGTTGACAGTAATTTTGACTTTACAGGTATTTCTCCCTCCCCAACCCCCTTAAAAAGTCGGTCCCCAGGCCACACACTCTGAGAACTGCTGCGCTAGGTGAGGACTTCAAGGGCAGTGACCAGGTATTTTTCACAAGAGAAAGCCAGTGGAGTATTGGTCCAGGTTCCCAGCGCTCTTGGGAGGAAGGCTGGCTGGGATGCGGGCACCACCTCATCCCAGCTCTGACCCAGCCCCGCCGGCCGCAGGGCTGCTCTGCTCAGCCCCAGAAAATGTCTTTGGGGTGAGTTCACACTTTACCAAGCTCACCCCGGAGGAGATGCGTAATCGGGACAAGCTTATTAATTTAAAATGGCAGATTCTTTTATCACTGTGGCTGGCGTATTTTCCCCTGGACGGTAGAGGCCTACACAGGTAGCCAGATTATAATCTGCGGTTTTTGAGTGAAGGCTGAATGTGAACAGGGAAAATTTGGTTTTTGATTGGTAAATTTTGATGATGCCACCCCATTAATATTCCAAACTCTCGGATTCCCTAACGGAGTCAGCCTTGCCCCAGTGGGTCCCTTCCTTCCCTGAGCGATGTTGGTTGGGTCCTAGCTACCTCCCCACCCTCACTCGCCCTTTTGGCTTTCGTGGTGAGCCAAACCTGCCCTTCTGATGGACCCACTTCTCAGATTGTATTGGCACACCTGGCAGAGTTCATCCTGCCTCGCCCAGGTGACTTCATCTCTCTCTGATCAGTCGTGTGGATGCTGTTTTGGAAAGTATTCTTGTTCCCTTCCTTCCAAGCCGTGTGCAGTTTTCTGAGTCCTCTAAATGTGTCAAGTCCTCTAAATGTGTTGTAAGTTCACACACATTCACTTTTCACTAGCAAGAGGTTTTACCAGAATTTCAAGAAATCCGTGACCACTCCTCCCCACCCTCCAACCCACAGATGCTTTAGATCCAGGCCGTGTTTATGTGCCAGCCTGACAACTTATTAAGTGACCTTGGGCAGTGGTTTGTATTCTCTAGACCTTAGTGTCTCTGTTTGCAAAATGAGAACATGAGAGTGCATAGCTCAGTGTTGAAGAGTGACCGAGATATGGTCTAGAAAGCATCTAACCCAGCGTCCAGCTCAGAGTTAGCTGATTTCTGTTAGCCATTGTTTCTGTTATTTAAAATGTCCAGTTCAGTTATAACAGTGGATTGATGGCCATCCCTCCCCCTCCTCCTGATGAGCTGACATTCAGAAGAGCCTGAGGCTTGTGCAGGACAGTCCCTAACCCAGGACATGACCCAGTGAGTGACCTTCCCCGCTTCTGGCTTTGCGCTGCACCTCTGCCTTCTCTCCCTTTCTCTGCTCTTCATGTCCCTCACCCCTACCCCCAACCTGAGTGCTCCTGAATAAACAGGTTGGAGGTGGGAAGGACTAACTGTGACAGCCTTATTTAGGCTTAGCCTCCTGCAGTCTGGCCTCAGGCATTGTACCTCCCACCCGCAGCCAGGAACCTTGGCTGGAATTTCACCCCCTCCCTTTAATCCTAATCTCCAAAGGACTGTAAAAGCAAGAATGGAAGAGGTAGAGGAGCCTTAAAAATATCCTGAGGTTCCCTCAGTTCCACTAGAAAAAGCATTCCCAAGAACTTAAAAGTTTACAACTAGGTAGTGTCTTAGACCGTGTAATAAAAATGGTAATCCTTTTATTTGACCAGCAAGCAGAAGTTTTCCATTGTTTAAGTGAGTTTTCTATTTTTTACGCATTTCCTTTGAAAGACATATGCGAGAGAGACTGGAACATTTTAGTTTTTTTTATCAGTACTATTTTACCTTCCACACTGCTTTACTAGCATGTAGAATAATGCCAGGGATTCAGATATCACCATTTCCTGTAAAGCCAACATTTGGGGGAGTCATGTGCGCCTTAAAAAAGGCATCTTGGGCTTTCCTGGTGGTGCAGTGGTTAAGAATCCGCCTGCCAATGAAGGGGACACAGGTTCAATTCCCTGGTCCGGGAAGATCCCACATGCCGCGGAGCAACTAAGCCCATGCGCCACAACTACTGAGCCTGTGCTCTAGAGCCCGCAAGCCATAACTACTGAAGCCCGCATGCCTAGAGCCCGTGCTCTGCAACAAGAGAAGCCACTGCAGTGAGAAGCCCGCGCTCCGCAACAAAGAGTAGCCCCCACTCACTACAACTAGAGAAAGCCCGGGCACAGCAACGAAGACCCAACACAGCCAAAAATAAATAAATGTTAAAAAAAAAAAAAAAAAGGGGCATCTGACCAGTGCTTGGAAAAGTTGAGTGGTTAAGAACATTTCAAAAGCACTGTATTTGGGACTTTCCTGTTGGTGCAGTGGTTAAGAATCCACCTGCCAGTGCAGAGGACTCGGGTTCGAGCCCTGGTCCGGGAAGATCCCACATGCTGCGGAGCAGCTAAGCCCGTGCGCCACAACTACTGAGCCTGCACTCCAGAGCCTGTGAGCCACAACTCCTGAAGCCAGGGTGCCTAGAGCCCGTGCTCTGCAACAAGAGAAGCCACCACAATGAGAAGCCTGTGCACCGCAAAGTAGAGTAGCCCCCGTTCAGCGCAACTAGAGAAAGCCCGCACACAGCAACGAAGACCCAACGCAGCCGGGGGAAAAAAAAAAAAAAAAAAGCACTGCGTTTGAATAAGTGATTTTCAACCCACTTCAACATATATAAGATCTTTTTCAGTATTTTTTAAGTCAGGAGACTATAAGAAAAGCTTAGCAGAGAAATACACAAATGTGAACAAATCACAGTTGGATACAAGAGACCGCCAGACATCCTGACACCAAGAAATTGATCAAATAAAACAAAGACTCAGCTACAGGGGTACCTGCTTCGTGCTTGCTGCTTATCCTCTCTCCCCACAGGTATATCATTGAGAACCTGCTGTGCACAGATACCAGCTAGGTGGTTGGAATAGATCAGTGAACAAGACAGACACAAATCCTTGCCCTCCTTGAGTTTATATTACTCCTCCCATGAAAAGTTACACGTACTCAAACCCATTTTACAACAGGAACCGTGTTTTTAAAAGAAAACTTTTACAAAGCAAAATCACTAACATTGTAAATCACACACTGTAGCATGCAGTCCCTGACCACAGGGACACACAGAGGGAACCATGCCCCCCAGGTTGTCCTTCGTCCTCCCCCACCGTGGCCCTAACACAGGCCTCACCCGGACTCTCACCCGGACTATGCTGCTCTTTATTTCCCTGGTTCTGCACTCCTCCCCCTGGATGCCATCTTCCACGCTGCTGCCAGGCTCCTCTGATCGTTCCCTCTCCTGTTTTAAATCCTTTCATCGTATTCTAGAAAAAAAAAAAAAAAAGGCGTTTTTCATCCCCTTTAACCTCAGATCCCAAACAGATTCTGTGAAAATCACCTTTAGAACTTGACAGAGGTGCACATTGCCAGGCCCCAGCCCAGACCTACTGAAACGAGCTCTCCAGGGGTGGGTCCCAGAAAAACGTGCCAGCAATTCCCACATCAGCCCAGTCAGGGAGCTGCAGCACAGACACAGTGGGGTTCAGCGTCCCAGCAGCAGGGCGTGCCTGCTTGTCTGCTGCCCCCTGGACCGTAAACTTGAGAGGCCTTCATGTTTGGCTAGCGGAGTACCAGGCATCTAACCAGCACTACCAAGTATTTCACATACACATGTGACTGTATCATGTGAGGCAAGTTGTTCCCTCACGGGACAGTTTAGGAGGATTGCCTAAAACAGGCCGTCATCTGAGCCAGTGAGTGGTAATGGCTGATTTCCAGTAGTAATGGGCAAAAAGACACAACAGAATCATAACCCCCCTCTTTTCGCCTTCCTCTTGGCCCTTTTTGTGGCCTTCCCCCACGGTAGTGGAAGGCCTTGCAGCTGGCATGGAGAGGCGCTGCCCGGGAGGTGCAGACATTTGCTCATTTATAAAGCAGAGCCTCAGGGGGATTTGCCAGGAGCGTGGTTTCCAGGTCCTCGCTTGGTCATCGTTGGCTAAATTTAAGGGAAAGGAATAGTCATCCCTTGGTATCTGCCAGGAATTGGTCAAGGACCCACCTTGGATCCCAGAATCCACAGATGCATAGTGAGCCACCCGTATCCACAGTTCCACATCCCCAGATTCAACCAACCACTGATCGTGTAGTGTGTATTTATTGAAAAAAATCGCATATAAGTGGACACTCACTGTTCAACCCCAAGTTGTTCAAGGGTCCACTGTAAATGCAGGGGTGGTCTTTAAGTTACAGCCTCACTGGCAAATGTCTGTATCACAGATCTGCACTGGTGAAGAATCTCTCTAATGGCTATTCATATAGCAAGGATTGGGGGGGTATTCTGCCTGGGGGATTAAGCAGAGCAGACATTGCCCAACAGAGCAGTTTGCAGGGAAAGAGGTAAATAAGGGGAAGTCCAGCCACAGAAGATGGTGTTTCCAATGGAAGAGAGTGGGTGCTTTCTTAAGGCCAGTGAGTAGCCGTGGAGTCAAGTTGCCAGCCCTGCTAGTCCCTTACCTCTTAAGAAACTTAATTACCAGAAAGTGTGGTTTCATGCTTTCAAACCATCTCAAGGCCAAAGGGGAGAGAACAGGGTTCTGATAACTTGTTGTCATCTTCGGCATTCTTTTCCTGCACTTCCTGCTGGGAGCTTCCATTTGCACTTGCCCTGTGATTATTCAAAACAAACAGCGAGGCTGGGTGGAAGGAGCAACAGATACCATTGTTTGCCAGGTCGGCCTCCAAGGTACCGCCTGCCTCTGTTCAAGAAAAGGAGAAAGCCTCCCCCAGGGGCTGTGGGCGGTGCCGGCGGGCAGCTGCTGCAGTGGGATGGTCCATCTCAGCTGACCTGCCAAGTGGCCAGTTTACTATAAGCATGCGGCCCTTCCATCTCTCTGTATTTCTCAGAACAATAGTATGGGGGGTTATTTTTAATCCTTGCAGTGTATTTATACCCTACCCATATATTTTTTTAATTAAATAATTTATTTTTGGCTGCATTGGGTCTCCGTTGCTGCACGTGGGCTTTCTCTAGTTGTTGAGAGTAGGGGCTACTCTTCGTTGTGGTGCTTGGGCATCTCATTGCGGTGGCTTCTCAGAGCAGGGGCTCTAGGTGCTCAGGCTTCAGTAGTTGTGGTGCCCAGGCTCAGTAGTTGTGGCGCACGGGCTTAGTTGCTCCGCAGGCATGTGGGATCTTCCTGGACCAGGGCTTGAACCCGTGTCCCCTGCATTGACAGGTGGATTGTTAACCACTGCACCACCAGGGAGGTCCCTACACCCTACCCATATTATGATGGTTCTTTTTGAAATGGTTTGACTCTGGCAGTAGCCATGTGTGGTAAAAGAGATTTGTTCCAATTTTTTCAATTTGTGAAACATCAGTTAAAAGGAAGAAAAGTTCACACATATTGAGCACCTACAACATGCCAGGAACTTTCACAGATGTTCTCTCATTCATGCTTCACAATAATCCTGGGAGGTTGCTAATGTCATTACTTCCCATTTCAGAGATAGGGAACCTGAGGCCAAAATCCACATGCCTTCCTCAGGCTGCAGAGAAGGATGAAGGCAGGATTTGAGCCTAGGTCACCTTTCCGTTGTACCATTCCAAGGCTTGTTGCTTTTCTCAACGTGGGTCTACGGTCATTATACAGAGATCTTTCTGCCTTATCAATCACTAGCCTTAAGTTACAGAACAAAACCATTTCAGGGATGTGACGCTGGGCCTCTTGGTTCTGTGCGACCATGACCAGCTGCTGAGAGCAGAAGAATGGCCTTTGACTGTACCCATTGTTGGTTTCTCCAGGTTCTTAAAAGAAGAAAATGAGCTGCCCTCATCTGTTACATTCTCTCTGTGTGCAACACTGTGTCTTGTGCACTACACGGGTTTATTTCATTTAATCCTCCTGACAGCTCCACGACTTAGATACACATAAGGAAACTGAGGCTCAGAGAGGTGAAGTGACTTGTCAACGTAAGTGGCAAGCCAGCATTCACCCCGGGCTTCAGCCTGCTCCCATGTTCACTCACCCGTGTCTTAACATGAACCTTTACTACAAGCTCTTACCTATAAGGGCTCTCGTCGGGGCTTGATTCAGAAAAGGCTCTTCATGATTTGCAGACTCTGGCCCATGAGTAATTTTATCCTGTCAGGTGGGTGAATTTTCTGTAATCCTATTTAAATCAGTATTATACTTATGTAATTTTTTTTCCCGCAGATCGGCCCTGGATTTGGAACATTCCTTATGTCAAAGCACCAGATACACACGGGAACGTGTGGGTTCCCTCCTGAGAGCAGTAAAGTACTGTGAAGTTGACATGTAAGGCATTGAACCCCAAACATTGGATGTTCTTGTTTGCACTGGGTGTTCACTTTTCTTAATGTTTTATCTGCCCCCCTACAAAACTCTTTGCAAAAGTCGAGATTTCAAACACAGATGTTGGTTATCCTTTTAATGACCGTTGTTAACACTCTCACTTTAAAAAACTATATATTTTCTTAACTCCCTTTTCTATGCTTTGGAATGAAAGCTATTAAACTTCACCACGTTAAAAGAATACATAGGTGTAAAACGATCTTCCTAATGATGAGGACTTTTCACGGCGGTGTCGGCGCTTGTGAATTGAAGGTTGACTTGTGTCAGTTGTGCTCTGTCAGGAGAGGTGCTCTGGATTCAGCTAGAACTTCTCAGAGCAGGAACGTGACCTCTCACCCAGTCCTCTCTCAGCTTTTTTAGTGTGTCTCGGGGTTGCTGGAGGGAGTCTGGGGTGTGTCGGCTGGTGCGGCTACCCCGACGCCATGGGCCGTGTTGACTGTCGTCACCCTGCAGCTTTAGACGACGTTTCATCCCCCCTGCCCCCGGCCGTGCTGGCTGCCCTCCCACTCAAGGACCACCTGCCCTCCCCTCACCCATTCTCCACAGTGCATGGTGTCTCCTCCATCCCCAGAAATGTCCACAAAAGACAGCTCGCAGGATCATAAAAAAAGCACACAAGTATTTCACTCACAAGAGCCCCTGAAATGTAAACTGATTGGGTGCCTTTAATTCACAAGTGAGGGAACTGAGGCCCAGAAAGGTTCAGGACGTCCCCCAGGCCCCAGCTGCCTGGGTCAGAGCGACCAGCATCTTCCTGCTTTGTGTCTGTGTGCCCTTCACACGCAGGATCGCGCTCTCCTCAGATGACTTAGAGCCTTCTCGTTTTTTCTTCTGCGTGAGGCTCATTTCCAGGTTGTCATCAGCTCCTTCATCGTAGAATTTAGAATAGAGTTCAGTGTTAATTTTGTTTTGTTTGGGGTTTTTTTGTTTCGATTTTTTGCGGTACGCGGGCCTCTCACTGTTGTGGCCTCTCCCGTTGCGGAGCACAGGCTCCGGACGCGCAGGCCCAGCGGCCATGGCTCATGGGCCCAGCCGCTCCGCGGCGTGCGGGATCTTCCCGGACCAGGTCACGAACCCACGTCCGCTGCATCGGCAGGCGGACTCTCAACCACTGCGCCACCAGGGAAGCCCCAATGTTAATTTTGAAAGATTTTTTTAAGATACTAGTTTTCCAGACTGTTCCTCAGAGGCCGAGGATGTTCACATCAGAAAGCTGCTGGGGTGGGTTAGGGATGGGTGCTCCTCCCTTCTCCTTCCCTGATCAGAGGAGCCTTCCTTCACCACTTTTATATATTGGGTTCTCTAAAGGATACTATCTGGGTGGTTTTTTGTTTTGCATTCTGCTTAAAAACATAAAGTGAAAAGCCACTGAATTCATTTAACCAGTTTCTTCCACTGGTAAGAAAAGTTAGGCTTAATCCTTTTCGCACCCTGCCTTCTACTTCAGGGGCATTCAAACCCTGTATCAGATGAGCCCAGGTGCCTTGGAAGGCAACAGGGAAGGTGCCCTGGACTGGTAGTAGCGGTGGGGCCGGCCCAAAGCAGGAGCCCAGGAGTCTGAGCTGGGTGTCTAGGGGACTGCCATCAAAGACCTGTGATTCCCACCAGCACAGTGGTCCGTCCTGGGTGGGCATGGGGGGAGTGCCAGCCTCCAGGCAGCAGGGGAGCATCACAACCGCCGCAAGTAGTCGGCCAGCTCCGGGCAGGACCCAGGAAGCCTGGGCTGCTCGGGGCCCAGCCAGTCAAAGGATAGCAGACTCGGGTATGTGACTCATCTGATCCACATGACTGCAAAGTGGGTCGGAGCCCAGAGCTGGAGTCAGGCTGCCGGGCTTTGAGTCCCAGTTCTGCCACCACTTCTCTGTGCCTTGGTCCCCTCACCTGTAAGATAGGGCTGGGGTAGTAATCATTCCCGTTGCAGAGGCTCATTGAGACTGTCCGGTGAGTTAGGACGTGAAAGTGCCTGCACAGAGTGGGGGCTGTACAGGGGACACCCTCGAGTCATTAGGCTTATCCTCATTTTCCTGACAAGGAAACCTGGACTCAGACAGGTGAAGTGCTTGTCCAAGGTCACACTTCTCGAAAGTGCTCTCACCAGTGTTTGAACCCAGGTCCGGCAGCATCCAGAGCCTGTTCTGTACTTGCAGGGGGCCCAGGCTCCTGGGCAGTGTGGTGGACAGTATCCGAGGAGATGGACCATTTTCCCCCAATCCACTGTGGACAGATACTTTTATAGGATACAGGATCAGGTGCTTGGATGTCACAGCACTGTCAGATTGCTAAGAAAGTTCCTAAATGCTCACTTCTACTTTCTGTACTCATCGCAGGCTGGCCTGGTCCATAGCCACACTTGGAGTGGCACCCTAGACCCAGCAGGGACCCAGAGTGCCCTTCTGGAAGCTGAGACAATCTCTGTAGAATGGGCTGGTTAGCTATATCAAGGTACAGTTAGGGGAGGTCCAAGGTCAAGGGGCATGTACCCAGTGGGTGTGCAGGCCCAACCCCGGAGAGCTGCCTCCTGTGGCCCTTGCCCTGGTCAGCATGGGCTCAGCGAGGCAGGGCTAGGCCAGGCCAGCGTAGTACCAGGTCAGTACCACGAGCTCTCTGGGCACGGTTGATAGCACATGTGGAAAATAAAGTAATGCCTCAAGAGTGATCAACATGGGATTGATTAAATCCCATGAGGTTCAGCAAAACAAGAGGTTCAACCCCATCTGGTCCTTTTATTAATGTGACTGGCTAAATTACCCAAAGTGCTACAAAAAAGCATCATCAACGCCTGTTAATTTTTTTTTAATATTTGTTTGGTTATTTGGCTGCGCTGGGTGTTAGTTGCGGCACGGGGGATCTTCATTGCGGCATGCGGGATCTAGTTCCCTGATCAGGGATCAAATCCAGGCCCCCTGCATTGGGAGCCTGGAGTCTTAGCCACTGGACCACCAGGGAAGTCCAAACACTTGTTAATGTTTGAGGAAACCACTTCTGTTATTCTCAGGTTGGGGTTCAACAATTATTTCTCCCCAACTCGGGAAACCCTCGCCTCCCTCTGTCTGCCATAGCTGTGTGCCACTTTTTATCCTTTTTCCCCACCTCCTTCCGTCCTTTCAGATCTCATGGAAACACTTATCCAGTGACTTTATACCTGCTGAGGGCAAACTTCCGTATAAAAGAATCCACCCTCTTCTTCGTAAGCTGCCCGATACAGGAGACTCATCTGCTGAGTAAGGAGTTTCTCTGCATGTGGACAAAAAGAACCGCTGCCTCTTTTTCTTAAAAAGTTTTATCTTGTTCTTTTGAAATCTTACCTAGCATCCTTTTACAGAGATGGACATGTAGCCAAAAATCTAAATGAGATTTTCATATTGGACAATGAATTTCAACAGTATTCTAAATGCTTAAGCATTTAAGAGACCCTCCCCAAATTTTTGGAGGCAGGAAATTGTCATCCCTGACACTTGGTGACTTAAAGGAAGTCACTTGCCATTTAGGCAGGAGGATTCCATGTCCCCTCACTTCTCTGGTACTCTCTGGTAAAGAGAGGAATGATCTGCCACCAGCTTCCTTCTTGGGGGAGGGAGGGAGATGGGATTTTTAAATTATGTTTTATCCTCATACTCCTGGGAAAGGAGGCCTAGTTTTAACCATAGTTGATAAAAATCAGCCTTAGAAGTTCACTGATTTGGAGACTGTATTTTTCTACATAATGTAATAGCTGATGTTTCCTGACTTCTTCCTATGTTTCAGCTCCTGTACTTAAGTGCTTGTTTAAGCCTCACATCAGCCTTCTCTTATTTTTTTTTATCTTTATTGGAGTATAATTGTTTTACAATGTTGTGTTAGCTTCTGCTGTGCAACAAAGTGAATCAGCTATATGTATACATATATCCCTGTATCCCCTCCCTGTCTCACCCTTCTAGGTCATCACAGAGCATCGAGTTGATCTCTCTGTGCTATGCGGCTGCTTCCCACTAGCCATCCATTTTACATTTGGTAGTGTATATATGTCAAAGCTACTCTCTCACTTCGTCCCAGCTTCCCCTTCCCCCCGCCCTGTGTCCTCAAGTCCGTTCTCTACATCTGAGTCTTTATTCCTGCCCTGCCACTAGGTTCATCAGTACCTTTTTTTTAGATTGCATATACGTCCGTTAGCATACGGTATTTTTCTCTTTTGACTTACTTCGCTCTGTATGACAGACTCTAGGTCCATCCACCTCACTACAAATCACTCAATTTCATTCCTTTTTATGGCTGAGTAATATTCCATTGTATATATGTACCACAACTTCTTTATCCATTCATCTGCTGATGGACATTTAGGTTGGTTCCATGTCCTGGCTATTGTAAATAGTGCTGCAATGAACATTGTGGTACAAGACTCTTTTTGAATTATGGTTTTCTCAGGGTATATGCCCAGTAGTGGGATTGCTGGGCCATATGGTAGCTCTGTTTTTAGTTTTTTAAGGAACCTCCATACTCTTCTCCGTAGTGGCTGTATCAACTTACATTCCCACCAGCAGTGCAGGAGGGTTCCCTGTTCTCCACTTCCTCTCCAGCCTTCTCTTAAATAACATCCATAAGATCCCACAGTGAGCAGCAGCACCAAGCCTCACTTTCCTGGTGTGGAAGCTTTCTTGTGTGGAAGTTATATAGTTGTCCTTAATAGAAATTATTAATACCACATGACTTTTCAAATGAATATGGTTTCTGCATCAGATTCAGTATGCTTAAAATGAGGATCTTAGATTTGATTTTGTTGCAACTTTTTTTTTTTTTTTTTGCGGTACGCGGGCCTCTCACTGCTGTGGCCTCTCCCGTTGCAGAGCACAGGCTCCGGACGCGCAGGCTCAGCGGCCATGGCTCACGGGCCCAGCCGTTCCGCGGCATGTGGGATCCTCCCGGACCGGGGCACGAACCCGTGTCCCCTGCATCGGCAGGCGGACTCTCAACCACTGCGCCACCAGGGAAGCCCTTGTTGGAACTTTTTTTTCCCACATGAGAGTAAAAATTCACTTTCTAAGAAACAATGTCTAACATCATTTGATCAATTGTGAAACCATTTTTGGGTGATCTAAGTGTTTGATTCAAATCTTAAGACATTTTGAGTTCCCCCCCCCACCCCGTTACTGTAGAGTTAGAGCTTTAATTAACCCCATCCTCAAGAATTCCTTGAGAATACTTGCTTTTGACTGAATATGTCAAAGAAAAAGGTTAGATAGGCATTCTTTTTTTACATTCGTAAAATGTAGCAATTGTGTTGATGCCTGAATGATACTAATTGTAATGATAAAGTATAATGACAGAAGTCTGTACAGGAACTCAGTGACTGGCAGAAATAAATTAGCTTAACAATTGTATGGAATTAAATCTAAAATTCTTTTGATTATGTGCTAACACGTGTTATGCACAGGTCACATCCCATTATGATTAAATCTTTGCCGAGTTTGCCAAGTTTAGTAGCCCACTTATTTCAAGCAATATGCAGGACAAAAGTACTGCAAACAAAACTGTACAATTTCTTACTGAATTTCTATCAACTAGTAAGTTATATGTCTTAAGTGGCCGTTGCTTACATAGTAGGATTCACAGGCAGAAACAAAAGATGAGGCCAGAAAAGGGGCTCCTGGGAGATGCCAACAGAGCAGCGTAGAGGCAGGGACCACCTCTGAGCCCCGTCTCTGTCCGCCGGTCCCTGAGGAGTAACACTGACCCACAAGTACTGAGTACTTGCCGTGTCCCGGCTACTGTTCTGTGACATGCATATTAACTAACTGAATCTTCATAAGAACCTGATCAAGGAGGCATTAGTATTATCCCCATGTTACACATGGGGAAACTAAGATGATTTGTCCAGAGAGAGTCACACAGCTGGCAAGGGGCAAAGCTGGGATTTGAACCGAGGCAGGACTGCTGGGAGGAGCTGGGCAGCAGGTGTGGCCAGCGCTCCAGTCAAGGAGCAGGGCTCCCATACATGATTTGTAGCTGTAGCTACAAAACCGGGTGCACTTTCAGACACTGCAACAGTGCACGGTTGGCGGGACAGAACCCGCTGGCAGTGCACAAAATCGGCCACTAAATGCAGCCTTAGCGTGCAGGGCTGAGCCACTGCAGTGTTAAAGCCAGAACCCGGCAGTGGAGCCGGTTCCTTTCAAGAGAGAACGTCGATGGCTGAAAACTTTGCCTTGTTGAGTGTGTTCTCTTCAGTTCTCTGAAACCTGGCGTTTCCACTGACTCAGTAGATCTAAAGCACAGAAAACTGGCGGCGTAGAGGATGCTGGGGGGGGGGGCAAGAGGCAGCCCAGGAAGTGGGGAGCAGGGATGTGTTGAAATGAGGGCACGTCATATATTTAAGGAGGGGTGACGAGTAGTCACAGGGCCAAAGCATTGCAAGTCTGGGTACGATTAGTAGCCCAGTTTTTACACAAGAGTTCCAAGCAGGTCTCTCAGCGCAGAATCCAACTGCTGTGTATAAATTACACTTTATTCTTTCTAGGTCTACCAGAAGCTCTACTGAAACTGCAGTCTGATTAATGTTAATCGGTCGAAGGCGCTTGGCTCAGTTTCTCCTGTTCCCTTTGTAGCAAGGTTTTCGGAGAGCCCCATTGCAATGGCCAGTTTTCTTAATACGCACAGAGACTCTCAGAAGGGAAAGGCAAAAGAGAAATTGCATCCGTAGGGAATTTATTATGGGTTATGATAGTAGGTAACTTTATATACATCATCACACGTGGGGCAGGTTATACCTCATTTTGTAAGAGGGAAAAAGTAAGGTTCAAGGTCACAGAACTAGTGTGTGTCCCTTTGTGGCCCCAAGGACACAGATGATGCCACTGTGCGTGATCTGGGTGGCTCTGTGTTCATAGGTTCTTTAGAAATTAACATTATGACAGCTGAATGCTGATTTTATTTTCTTCAGATAATTGACATTACTAAAATTTAAAAGCCTCTGTAAATATTTGTTATTTAATAATACTTTATTAATATTTTTACAAAAGACTACATTAGTCAGGATGCTTTTATAGTTACAGAAACCAGATTAGTTAGGCTTAAGCAATGAAAGAGACTTTTAACACGAGTCTAACCAAGTCTACCTTCAAGTCTCAGCTCTGCTTTCCAGAATCTGGACATCATTCTCAATCAAGCTCTCTCCACCTGGAGGCTGAAATTCCCACTCCCTCACCACCACCGCACGCTCCAGGATCCCATATTATATCTGGCTAGTCATTTCAGAGAAAACAAAATACTTCTTTCCCAACTGCACTGGCCAAAGTCCCCTGACACATCCGATTGGTCAGGTTGAGTCATGTGTCCATCCATGATGCAAGCACTCCAGATCAGAGACTGCCCCTGCTGAGGAGGGGGCAGGTGCAGAGTTCACCAAAGACAAGTGGAAGATGCCTGAGGTCCAATCCAGAACAAGAAGTATCTCTAGGTGAAGTATTAATATTGTGCCAGAGGAACCTTCTTTATGCCTTGTTCTTAAATAATGTGTGCAAGCATGCAGATTTTATTTAAAAGTAAAAGGATGCAACTAGAGATTATCATACTGAGTGAAATCAGTGAGAAAGAGAAAGACAAATACCATATGATATCACTTATATGTGGAATCTAAAATATGACACAAATGAACCTATCTGTGAAACAGAAACAGAATCACGGACATAGAGAACAGACTAGTGGTTGCCAAGGGGGAGGGGGTTGGGGGAGGAATGGACTGGGAGGTTGGGGTCAGCAGATGTAAGCTAGTATATATAGGATGGATAAAAACAAGGTCCTACTGTATAGCACAGAGAGCTATATTCATTATCCTGTGATAAACCATAATGGAAAAGAATATTTTTAAAAATATATATATGTGTAACTGAATCACTTTGCTGTATAGCAGCAATTAACATTGTAAATCAACTATACTTCATTTTTAAAATAAATAAATAAATAAATAAATAATAAAAGCAAAAGGAAACCAAGAAGGAAATTTTAAAATCCAAGTTTCTCGAAAAAGCTGGTTATATAAGTGAACCCTTGTAACTTGAGTGTTCTAAAGCAGTGATTTTTCAAACTTCGGGTCACAACCCTTTAGTGAATCATGAATCAATTTAGGGTGTCATGACCAGCACTTTTAAATGAAAGATAGTAGAAATTATCTGTGTGTAGCACAAAGTAAGGTTATTATTTTTTTCTTTCTTTCTTTTTCTTTTTGGTACGCGGGCCTCTCACCGTTGTGCCCTCTCCCGTTGCGGAGCACAGGCTCCGGACGCGCAGGCTCAGCGGCCATGGCTCACGGGCCTAGCCGCTGCACGGCATGTGGGATCTTCCCGGACCGGGGCACGAACCCGTGTCCCCTGCATCGGTAGGCGGACTCTCAACCACTGCACCACCAGGGAAGCCCCAAGTAAGGTTATTTTTGTTTCAATGTGTGTGAGTGGGTTCAGGGTTACAATCTAAAATGTATTCTTTCCCAGGTTTGCTAGTTTATCCACTCTGAATGAAGACAGATGGTCACCTGGGTGATGACTTGAGGTTTTACCAAGTGTCTAGCCCCAGCTCTGCTCCCTACCCCCATGAGACCTTAGGCAAGTCATGTGATGCCTCTGAGTCTTCATTTTTTCCTGTTATGTGGGGCTAATAGCTATCCTTCCTGCCTGGTGGGATTGTAGTAAGAATCAAATGAAATGGAGCTCCTAAGCACTGGTAAGAACTCCCTCAATGTAAATTGGAACGATTCTTGGTAAGTACCAAACTGGCAGTGTCTCCCTGGGGCATTTAGAGAATGGTAACTCAAGTGTAAAAAAATAAAACCCATGCCTTCTGAAAAGTTAGCTACTTGCCACAAATATTGCTCCTTCACCCACTACTAAAGGCAGGTTTTTCTGACAGTTGGGGGTAGATTGAAGAGTCCTGGATGCAGCAGGGTGGCTAGTAGGCCTCTGGATTCCAGAGGTGGGGGCTCTATTTTCAAGGGAGTCTTTGTCCGGGGGCGCAGGCTCTCAAACGCGCCCTGAACAACTCTGCAGAGCTGACCCACATACTTCCTGCCCTGAAAGCACGGATCCATGTTGCCTCCTGCCTCTGGGAAAGAGGGGTCCTCGTGGAGGCTGAGTTGGGACTGAGGGTGGGGTTGGGAGTCCATGTTCATGTGAACCCCACGTGTGAGTTGACCCTTCGGCCCTGGGAGGAAGTCCATTTTACAAATGAAGAAACTAAGGTGCAAAGAGATCTGTGAACTGCCTACAGTTGCCTTCTTGAAGACAGAGGGAGGTCCTGCTTCCTGAACACCTCTGATACCACAACAGCCTCAAGAAATGGGCACCTTTACTTGTGCTTGGATTGGCAGAATCTTCCTTAAGAGAGAGGAATGAACTGTGTGATCTCAGCCACTTACCTCTCTAGGAACAACCTGGGAGGAAGCACTTAGGAAGAGCCCAGCCTAGCCCTGGTTCTGCCCTTCCATTCCATTCTTCTCTGGCATTCCAGGACACACTTGGCCGTGCATGACCTCTCCCCTGGGTCTCTAGTTCCTGCTCTTGGTGTGGCACCCAGCCCCTGCCCAAAGCAGAGCTGGGTGGCCTTAAAAATAAGTGCAGCTGTGGGAAGAGGGGATTGAATGCATGAGGGAACTTTTAGGGGTGATGGAAATGTTCCTAGCATGATGGTGGCATTGGTTACACTTTACAAACCCCCTTGCATTATACACCAAATTGGTCGTTTTTATTGAATGTGAATTGTAGCTCCATATAGCTGCTTTTTAAAAACTCAAAGAATGTACCAGCTCAGATATGTGCATTGTATGTAAATTCTACATAAGAAAAAATCAGGAGCTGAACTCTAGTTATATATATACTGAAGTATTTAGGGGCAAGTGTATTGATGTCTGCAGTTTATTTTGAAATGCTTTAAAATAAGGTGTATTAAAGGACGAGTAGATACATGATAAAGTATAGAAAAATTTAATCGTACAATCTAGATTGCGACTCTAAAATTCTTTCGACTTTGGTGTATGTTTGAAAATTTCATTATCAAACGTTGTGGGGAAACCACGTAACTTCCGGTTTCTGGCAGCGCCAAATGGCTCCTATTGAACCAATTCTTTCACAAATAAAAGTTATACGCTCTGGGGTGGAGCTTATACCAGCCACTGAAAGCGACCAAAAGCAGGCAGAAAAGAAGAGAGTCAACGACGGAAAAAAAAGCACTCCACTGGGTGAGTTTCCTGTCTTTTCACCACTTTGGGCCTGAGGTCAGGTTTTAGTCTGAGGTCAGGTTTATGCATGGCAGGTAAACCACCCGTGGGAAAGCTACAGTCTTCTTGGCTTGGAGATCCAGAGTACAGGGTTTGGAGCATCCACAGCCTCTGAGAGTGAAGAGGGAAATAACAGAAGAAAGAGCGAGAGGGGATTCCCGATGTGTTTGTAAACTCTCCTCACTGGCTGACCGCTGAACCCTCCGTGCGTGGCTAAGGCTAAAAGAACTGAACTAGAATTTGAGATACTTCCCGCTGTAGAGATAATATTGCAGTTGAGTTCAGCCAAGTTTACTGCCTGATTAAGAAGTATTGTTGTTTTTAGAGGAACAGAATCCAGAATTTCTCCATCATAAATTATATACAGCAGTCACTAGCCACATGTGATATTTAAATATGTTAACATCAAATAAAGTTAAAAATTCAGTTCCTCACTTGCACTCGTCACATTTCAAGTGCTCGGTAGCACCACGATGGACCACTTTATAGAACAGCATAGATATGGGATATTTCCCTCATCACAGAAGTGATGGACAGTGTTTATCTGATCAATTAAAATGTGGAGATTGTCACAACTGACCAGAAAAATGGAAAGAAAGAAGACCGAACTGCTATATGCTGTCCGTAATAAATCCACCTTAAATATATATAAGGACAGAGATAGGTTAAAAGTAAATGGAAAAGATACCATGGAAATGTTAAGTAAATGAAGCCTCTGGTAACCAGATTAATATCAGACAAAATAAACTTCAAGGCAAAGAGTATCACCAGAGATAAAGACAGACATTTCATAAAAATAAAAGGGTCACTACATCAGGAAGATATAATAATCATAAATGCTTATATTAAATAACGGCTTCAAAGTATGTGAAACAAATTGACATAATTAAAGGGAGAAATAGACAATTTGACAATCATAGTTGGTGATTTTAATACTCTCAATAATTGTTAGGATAACTAGAACAAATGTCACTAAAGACAGAAGATCTGAAAAACACTATCAACAACCTTGACGTACTTGGCATTTATAGAACACTACGTCCAACAACTGCATAATACATATTCTTTTCAAATGCATATGGTACATTCACTAAGACCATATTCTGGACCATAAAACAAGTCCCAATAAATTTAGGAATACTGAAACATACCAAATATGGTCCTCTGACCTGTGAATGAAAAACACTGCCTTCCTTATCAGTAAACAAAAGATGTGGCAGCCATCAAGCCACTGCAGCCACTCCCAGTGGTGCACCCTGAGGGCACTCAGGATGGGAAAGAACAGGATACTGGCCCCAGATAGCTCAGGTGCACATCAAAGAAATGATTTCACTGAGCCCAGATGTTGCATCTTCCCATACCCAGGAAAGTGCTAAATTCATTAACTTGAGATACCCAGTTTTCTTTACCAGTAATCTTTTGGTGTTCCAGCTACCTGGTTTTTGTTGGAAAACTCCTGTATACCCTGGCTCCTCCCCTCCCTCTTCAGAGCAGTCTCTCAGAACTATCTGAGAAGCTGTGTCCTGGGCTTGAAGTCCTCAGAAAGTCTGACAACATAATTCTTAACTTTTAGGATGTGCATTTTTTTCACTTGACCACATTGAAAATGTTATAATTTGTCTTTAAAAACAGACTTAAAAAATTAACACAGCTAAATAATTTGTGGGTCAAAGAAGAAAAAATTGGAAAATATATTCAACAAAATGATGTAGAAATACAGCATACCAAAATTTTTAGGATGCAGCTAGCCCAGGGCTAACAGAGATTTGTAGCTGAAAAATGCGAACATTGGAAAAGAAGATCTAAAATTTGTGACCTTACCATCCACTGTAAGAAGTTGTAAAAAGAAGTAAAGTAAACCCAAAAGGAATTAGAAGAATGAAATATGAGTAGAAATCCCAAGTGGAATTTATCCCAGAAATGCAAGGTTGGCTTGACATTAGAAAACAATAAATGAAATTCAAGATATTAACAGAATAAAGGAGAAAATTATATGATCGTTACACTAAATGCAGGAAAAGCATTTGATAAAATTCAGCACTCATTCATGTTTAAAAAAAAAACTCTCAAAAACAAAAGTAAACGGAAACTTCCTCAACCTGATAAAGGGTATCTATGAAAAACCCACACTGTAGTTAATGGTGGAAGAACTAAAGGCTTTCCCCTAGGATCATGAACAAGACAAGGATGTCTGCTTCCACCACTTCTAGTCAGTATTATACTGAGGTCCTAACCATTGCAGCATGACAAGAAAAAAAAAGGTAAACATCAGAAAAGAAGAAGCAAAACACTATTTCAGATGCCATCGTTATTTACATAGAAAATCCTAAAGGGGGACTTCCCTGGTGGCACAGTTGTTAAGAATCCGCCTCCCAATGCAGAGGACACGGGTTCAATCCCTGGTCCAGGAAGATCCCATATGCTACGGAGCAACTAAGCCTGTGCGCCACAACTACTGAGCCTGTGCTCCAGAGCCCACGAGCCACCACTACTGAGCCCAAGTGCTGCAACTGCTGAAGCCTGCGCGCCTAGAGCTGGTGCTCCACAACGAGAGAAGCCACCTCAATGAGAAGCCCACACACCACAACATAAGAGCAGCCCCCGCTCACCGCAACCAGAGAAAGCCCAGGCACAGCAACGAAGACCCAACACAGCCAAAAATAAATAAATAAATAAATAAATAAATAAAAGAAAACCCTAAAGGAATCAACTACTTCAGCTAATGAGTGAATTTAGCAAGGTTGCAGGAACCAAGTTAATTTGTAAAAATCATTTGCATTTTTACATACTACAGCAAACACTTGGAAAATAGGATCTTGATATTTCATTTACAATTTCATCAAAAAACCAAAATACTTTAGAATAAATTTACAAAGATGTACAAGATCTCTACATGAAAATTTGCTAAGTCTGAAATAAACTGAGGGCTATACCTCATTCATGAATTAAGATGTCAATTCTCCTTAAAATAGATCTGACACAATCCTAATCAAGATCTCACAAGGTTTTTTCTGATGAAATTAACAGGCTGATTCTACAATTTTTATGGAAACGGTAAGATGCTATAATACCCAAAGAAAATCTTGATAAAGAAGAGCGAAGTTGGAGGACTCACACTTCCTGACTTCAAGACCGATTATAAAGCTACAAGTAATCTAAATACTGTGGTATTCTTATAAGGATGGACAAATAATGAGCAGGATACAGATTCCTATAATAAATTCACTTTTGTCTTTTCAGCAAATGACACTCAAATAACTGTATAGCCACACGGACAAAATATACCTCGACTCTTTTACCTCACGCCATACAGAAACAGACTTAAGATAAATCATTGACCCACGTACAAAAGCTAAAACTATAAGATTTCTACAGGAAAAAAACCCGTAAAACTTACGCAACCTTAAGGGAGGTGATGATTTCTTATTACACAAAGAGATCCAAACATAAATGAAATGATTGATAAATTGGGCTTCACCAAAATTAAAAACATAAACATCAGAAAACATCTTTGAGAATTAGGCAATCCAGAGACTTGTCGAAAATATTTCCAAGATACATATCTGAGAAAGGACTAGTATCCTGGATCTATATAAAGAATCCCTACAGTTCAGTAGTAAAAAAAGAGAAACAAATCTTTTAATGGATATTCAACAGATTTTACAATATTTCAAAAGATAAAAAAGCAGATATACGAATGGCCAACAAGCACATTAGTCATCAGGGAAATGCAAATTAAACTACAATGAGATACGACAACACATCCACCAGTATGTTTAACATTAAAATGACTGATACTGCCAAATGTTCACAAGGATGTGGGACATCCAAGACTTGTATCTTGTTGGTTGGTACAGCTACTTTGGAAAAATGTTAGGCAGTTTCTTATAAAATTAAATACACACCACCCCTATGACCCAGCAATTCCACACCTAGGTATTTACCCAAGAGGTATGAAAACATATATCCGCAAATACTTGTGCGAGAATGTTCCTAACAGTTTTATTATTTATGATGGCAAACATTTTTAACAGCCCTGGTTTCTATCAATAAGAAGAGAATATATTCAAACAATAAAAAAGTAGCAATAAAAGAACAGATTACTAAGGCATATAACATGGATAGATCTCAGAAATACAGTGCTTTACACAAAACAATACATAACTGTATGATTCCATTTATATGAAGATCTAGAACTAAGCAAGACTAAGTTCTACAAAGTGAAAACAAGTTGATGGTGGAAAAATCCAGAACAGTGATTT
The DNA here is from genome assembly GCF_059928025.1 of Delphinapterus leucas. NCBI lineage: Eukaryota > Metazoa > Chordata > Mammalia > Artiodactyla > Monodontidae > Delphinapterus > Delphinapterus leucas. Next base: position 167,717,344 of record NC_143130.1, read on the forward strand.
CCTCTGTAGGAATGTGGGTAGGGATTTGCTGGGAAGGGACATACAATATTTGGTTGAGAGGCTGCATAGGTAGGTGTTTAATTTGCAAGAGTGTACGCATTTGCGAGACCTCATTCAATGGTACACTTAAGATGTGTGCATTTCATAGTATGTAAATTTTATCCTCCCCCCAAAAATCTGGAAGTAAATAGGATTGTGTTGAACTCTAGGTAGTAATATGAAGGGAGAACTTGGGGGGGTGGGGTGAGGAGGGGGCGTGTAGTGATGTCTACAACTTACTTCGAAATGAATCCAAACAAGATGGGTTGATGGATGGAAAGAGGGATACGTAATAGATACGTAATAAAGCAAGTATAGTAAAATGTTCGTTGAGAATAAGGCTATTCACTGTAAAATTCTTTCAACTTTGTTTGAAATTTTTCACAATAAAATGGGATGGGGGAGTAATTGCAGGACTCACCCAGTGTGTATACACATGCTCCTCCTGTAAGCGCTGCCACCTGAAACTCTTGCCCTCGATAGGCTAGATAAAAGAGGGGTATCCGGGGGTGGATAACGGGAGAGGAGTGGGAGAGGAATCCTAGCAGCATCAGGGCTTCTTACGGCAGATGTATTGGAACCCGGAAGTGTGTTTTTTTTATTCTCTGCTCTTGGGGAGTATAGGTGGGTGGCCTCTGAGCCTGGGGTCACTCTCTCGGGAGGCGAGGAAGTTCTCCTTAGTTCGAAGATGCCCATGCATCTTTCCTTCTTGTATTCATACTCACTCCCAAATGCTAGGGGCTGGTGATTCCGAAGGGGCAGTGTGTGGCTGGGTACGCAGGTGGGGGCGAGATGTGTCTGAAGGGGACGGAGCGCCCTCTTCTGGCCCTGGAGGGGCCCACACAGGCCCGCTAAGCACCTGACCTGACCCTCCTCTTGAGCACCCACTCCCGGGATCTGCGCGTCCGGGATGGGAGCGCCGCAGCCCCCGGGTGGCCCAGCAGGGAGCCGGGCATCAGCAGGCGGAGACTAGTGCTGGGGGCGGCTCCGCGCGGCCGGGAGGCGGAGGACGGGGTGGAGTCGCCACCGCTGCTGCCAGCCGAGCGGCTCCACCTGTTGCAGCGTCGGAGCGCGCGGACCAGGCAAGGCAGAGCGCGGCGTGGACCTCTGCTCCCCCCGCAGAGGGACCCGGAGGACAGTGCTGACAGAGCGGCGCGGAGGGTGCACTCCCCGGTGAGTGAGACTCGAGCGCGGCGCCAGCGCCCCTTGAAAGGCGGGGTCTCGGGGAGGGGCCCCGGCGGTTTGCTAGCGAGCCTGTGGCTAGGGTGGGGTAAACACTCTCAGCAGAGCCCTGTCGGCGCAGGATCTCTGGAGCCCGCCGAGGCAGCCAAGCCAGGGTGCAGGAGATGGAATTCTCCGGGGTCACTGCCTCCTGCCCGCGTGCTCCTCCAGTCCCCGGTCCTTGGCAGCCTCCCCAGGAGCTGGGGCTGGCTCGCGGCGCGCGCTTCAAGCGGGCGGATCCGACACGTGGGGGTGGAAAACGCCCCCGCGCGGGATCCAGAAGCCAAGGGCGTCTGGTCGGGCAAGGCTAGGAAGCCTGCCTGGGGGAGAGGCCCCTAACTTCCTTCGCTCCGTCACTCCAACCTCCCTTTCTGGTCTCCTCCTCCAGCAAGTCGGCCCGCCGGACGCCGCGCAGCGTCGGGGGCGGGCGGGAGGTCGGAACCCGTGAACCGCGGTCTGCGCAATCCCTCTGTCCGTGCGCCCGCCCGGGACCTGCTCCAGCCTCTAAGCGCCGGCAGCCGGGCCGGTGACCCGAGAGGCCCGAGGCTCCGTGCGACGCCGAGCCTGGGACACAGCACTGCGGCTCTATCTGGGGAGGCACTTCCAGCACTAGCGGACTGAGAGCCCGCGTCCTAGACGTCAGCGGCTTGAGAAGCGACGGTCAAGGAGACAGAGACCGCGGGGCTCCGCTCACCCGTCAGCCCCCGAGGCCCCTTGCTTTGGGGGAAGGTCAAGCCCACCCGAGTTTGCCCTTAAGATGCGCCACGCCCCCTCCCCAATCTGAGCCGGGCAGGACACCAGGGGGAAGCAGCGGCTGCATCCTCGTGCCAAGCAGAAGCGGACTCTGTGCCGGGTCACTCAGCTCTTCAGCTTTTAGGAGAACTCCTAGGGGGGCGGGGACGGCGGCGAAAATGCGGATTTGAAACTGGAGTCGAGGCGGACGTGGGGGGCTGGCGCCGCAGGAGCGGTCGACGCGGCGGCCCAGGGAGCCGCGTGGCCTGGAGGAGCGTCCGGCGGTCATGGGCGAGCTGGCTGTCGCGCGGCCAGGGGCGGACTGAGCGCCGGGCCGAGACCCCACCTCCCGGGGCGCCCGGGCGACAGTCAGCCGGCGGACACGGCCGCCCGGCTTGGGGCTGCCCCCGGGGGTTTGGCCATGGCCGGCCGGGGTTGCGGCTGCAGCTGCGGCCCGGGCCACCTGAACGAGGACAACGCGCGCTTCCTGCTGCTCGCCGCGCTCATCGTGCTCTACCTGCTGGGCGGCGCCGCCGTCTTCTCGGCGCTGGAGCTGGCGCACGAACGCCAGGCCAAGCAGCGCTGGGAGGAGCGCCTGGCCAACTTCAGCCGCCGCCACAACCTGAGCCGCGACGAGCTGCGCGGCTTCCTTCGCCACTACGAGGAGGCCACCGAGGCCGGCATCCGCGTGGACAATGTTCGCCAGCGCTGGGACTTCACCGGCGCCTTCTACTTTGTGGGCACCGTCGTGTCCACCATAGGTAAGTGGGCCCTGCGGGAGGGCGGAGGGGCGGCTATCCTCGCAGGCGTTTTTCTGGCCCGGCGCTTCGAAGGGCGTGACCGCGCTTCCCAGCCCTGCATTCATCCACCTCCGCGCTCGGCCAGGTGGCACCAATGTGAGCTGTTGCCTGATCCACAGGTGGTATTGCCTGCCTGCTTCTTTAAGTGAGGTCCACGGACCAGCTGCGTCAGCATCACTTGGGAGCTTGTTATAAATGCAGTCTCAGCCCCTCCCCAGACCACTTGAGTCAGAATCTGCGTGTTAAAATCTCTAGGGAATTTGAGTGATCCTTAAATTGGAGACGTTCTGCTCTGGGAGTGTTCCTAGTTAAGGAGACTGAGCTTGAATTCATGGAACATTAGGGAGAAAGCTTACAGATCGGGACAGGAGCCTATAAACATTAATTGAGTTAGTACCATGCGCGAGGCACTGGTCTGAGGGGGAGAAACAAATTTTAAAAAGACTGTCCATGACTTAAAACTTAATAGAAAAAATAGATCGAAAACGAGATTGGAAGTAAGGAGGCAAAAGTGCTAATGAGGATGGAAACTGTTTTCTGCCAGGAGAAAGCAGGTGGTGGTGGGGAGAAGGAACCTATGGGCTGAACCGCTAAGTGTTGGCCTGATTGGGCTCTGGAAACTAAAAGTGCTTTACACTCCGGAGGAGGAGAGAATTGCGTTCAGGGTCCAGTGAGCTCCCTGATCTGTAGGGAGTAGTGGAAGGAAAGCTAGGGGAGTCTCCTGGCTAATGGGATGGAGGGGGGAACTCTAGTGACAGACTCAGGAGCTAGAGCTTATCTAGAGGCAATTGGAAGCTATTGAGAGTTTTTGAGCAAGCGTGTCTCATGGCTGCCATCAGTTATGCCTTTATTACCAGCAGAAGGAAAAAGATTGGGAGTCTTTGCACCACACTCCTAAGGACTGTTCATGCGTAAAGCATACTTGAGTGATAAGGGGGTTGGGAAAGATGCTGTAGAAATTCTGAAGAAAGCAGAGAGCTGGAGCAGAGGAGGGGGCTTTGAAAGGCTGCGCAGACAGGGAGCGGCTCCCGGCTGGCTGCCGGAGCACCGGAGCCGCAGCAGGGCCGGCAGGGGGCTGTGCAGGGGCTTGGCTGCCGTAGCCCCTGTGCTGACGGGAGAGCTGTCAGTGAGGCGGTGACAAGGTGGACTTCTTTGAAGCTCCCACGCAAGGTTGTCTTTGGTAGACGTTCTTCCAGGAGAAGGAACACAAGGTACAACAGGGATCAGCCTCAGGCCTGATTAGTCAAGAAAGACTTCCCAGGGTTAGTCTAGAAGCCCAGGGCTTCAGGTGGTGAGTAGGAGGCAAGGTGGAGAGGACTGGCCTGATTCCAGATACACGGGCTGCGTCTGAAGTGCTTTGTGCTGAACTGCCCAGCTCACCACCGCAACCCTCTCTTATTTCAGGCGGCCCTGCCCATCCGTGGGCCATTATGACACCACAGTAACTGGGTATCTGGTAAGAAAGACTTTCATAGCATTCTCCACGATGACCAGAACACAGGCCCTGACGGGGATGGAGACAGAGTAATACCCTCCACAGCTCTCTCCCCCAGCCCACATTCTCCACTGGACTCTCTTAGCAGAATTACCTAAGTCCTCCCATTTCTCAAAAGACAGTTCCAGAACTTCTATGTAGGGAGGACTTGGGGTGAGCAAACTGATTGGGAAGGGTTGCTGTGGAACTTTCTTTGAATCTGCTATGTCTGTGTAGCTGGTACAGGGTTTTGATTTAGATTATTCATTTGGGGGTGGTTTTGGTGGGAGATTGGGGAGCTAAGTCCTCCCCACGCCCTCCACAGGCCCCCCCGTTTGTACTTCCCATGGCCATGGACGTAGGAAGGAGCAGAGTGTGTGTAAAGACTGGTGAACACCAATGCCAGAGGAACCGCGGATGTCGTGGATGGGTGGGCATATAAGCACACAGTCATCCGGGGGCACAAATAGAATAATGAAGCCTGATGGAATAGAAGAAAACCTGGACCGAGAGTCTGGAGTTGGAGCTACTGACCCTGCCTGTACGTTGGGCCGGTTCCTTAACATTCTGAGCCCCATCCTTCTCTTCTGAGATACCTACAAGTGCCCACCTTGGTATCTGGCACATTGTAGCTGTTGAGTAAATATTAGTCCTGTCTCCTTCCCACACCCTGCCCCTAAGCCTGCCCCTCTCGCAGGGTTCTTGCCAGGGATGATGAGTTCATATAAGTGAATGTTCTTTAAAAAGGACAAAGCACTATGTAAGTATGGGCTTATTTTTACTTTCTCATTTCTCACATGTCCTTAAATTGTTTCATTAATCGCTGATGTAATAACAGCACTTGCAACCCTTTATTGGGGTACATAATTAGGCACATACTGTGATTATTATGTGAATATGTGATGCAGCTCATTTCATCGATTAACCACAATTTCAATCAACACAATTCAGATATGTGATATGTGATTCATATGTGTGAAGTGTGATTATCCCTGTTTTATAGATGAGGAAACTGAAGCTTCATGTTCTTTGTGAAATAAAGAAGAAAAAAAAAAACCATCTGTATTGACATCACCTAAAGTTGACCATGGTTGACATTTTGGTCATTTTTTTAAATTGAAGGTTAGTTGATTTACAATGTTGTGTTAGTTTCAGGTGTACAGCAGAGTGATTCAGTTATACATACATATATATCAGTTTTTTTCAGATTCTTCTCCCTTATAGGTTATTACAAAATACTGAGTATAGTTCCCTGTACTATACAATAGGTCCTTGTTGGTTGGTGCATTTCTTTCTATTCTTTTTCCCTATGGACACACATATGTACATATGTATTTTTCTAAATTTGGATCATATTCTATAAACCCTTTACATCTTGTATTTTAATCGTAGTATTACGTGATGGTTTTTTCTTCTAAAAATTAGTTCCACTCTGTTTTATTCTGCAAAGGTGTTGAGGTAACAGATAACAAGAAAGCATACAGTAGAATAATCATAAAATGTAAATAAAACCTCAGAACTAGGAAAAAAAGAAGAACAGAAATATGGAAAGCAGTTGGATCTAGGAAATCGGTAGAGAGGAGCTTTGTCTTAGCTGAAGTTCCCTCAGAAGCAGCTTCTGAGCCAAGAATTTGAGTGCAAGCAGTTTATTGGCAGATTCAACGGAGACAGGGAGGTGAAGGAGGAAGTGATACAAGAGAGGGAAGTCAGTCAGTATAGGGTATGGTATTAGGCAGAAAGCATAGTGGGCAACTGATCCTTAATCTCAAGTGGAAGCTTGAGAACAGTGCAAAGCTCATTAACCAGACTTACCCCAGGCAAGGGAGCTGGGGTATTTATACATGCACACTAGTCAGAAAGTGGTTAAAAGCTGCTTGGAGGGTGGGGGAACCACAAAAATATAATTTCCAGGTACTTCTGTCCTGATTTTTCATGGACGGCCCAAGAGTAGCCTTCTGATAAGATATAGGCACTGGCCATTTGAAGTCAGGCCAGTGTGTCCACAAGTGGTAAAGGAGATGCCAGGGGGCGAGGACTGAGTACCACCAGTGACTATTCAAGCTTCAGATTTGGCTGCAGGCTCCATGGCGGAGTCATGACCCACACTGGAAATTTTTTTTTTTGGCTGTGTTGGGTCTTCGTTGCTGCACGCGGGCTTTCTCTAGTTGCGACGAGCGGGGGCTACCCTTCGTTGTGGTGCGCAGGCTTCTCATTACTGTGGCTTCTCTTATGGCGGAGCACGGGCTCTAGGCATGCGGGCTTCAGTAGTTGCAGCACATGGGCCCAGTAGTTGCGGCACACGGGCCCTAGAGCACGGGCTTCAGTAGCTGTGACGTGCGGGCTCAGTAGTTGGCGGCACGTGGGCTCTAGGGCATGTGGGCTTCAGTAATTGTGGCACGCGGGCTCTAGGAAATGCGGGCTTGAGTTGTTGTGGTGTGCAGGCTCAGTAGTTGTGGCTCGTGGGCTCTAGAGCGCAGGCTCAGTAGTTGTGGCACATGGGCTTAGTTGCTCCGTGGCATGTGGGATCTTCCCGGACCAGGGATTGAACCCGTGTCCCCTGCATTGGCAGGCTGATTCTTAACCACTGCACCACCAGGGATGTCCCCACACTGGAATTCTTAGTAGACAAAAGGAAGCATACACCTTTTCCCAATATGCAATTCTCAAAAATATTTTCCTCTTGGGATTTTATGTGGGAAACATTGCATAGGACAGTGGGTGATGCTCACAAACAACAGTTTCCTGGAAAATGCAACTGAGGATTTCATGCAACTGTTGTTTAATTTAAAAGTCAGAGCAGAGTAAAAAACACTGTGGCCAGTTTCTCAGAAGTTTAAACATAGAACTACATGTGACCCAGAAATTCCACTCCTAGGGAATATATATCCCAAAGAATTGAAAGCAGAGACTCAAACAGATACAGGAACACCTCAGAGATGCTGTGAATCCGGTTCCAGACCACTGCAATAAAGCGAATATCACAGTAAAGCGAGTCACATGAATTTTTTTTGGTTTCCCAGTGCATGTGAAAATTATGTTTTCACTGTGCTGTAGTCTGTTAAGTGTGCAATAGCATTATGTCTAAAAAATGTATATACCTTAATTTAAAAATACTTCATTGCTAAAAAATGCTAACCACCATCTGAGCCTTCAGTGAGTCATAATCTTTTTGCAACAGTAACATCAAAGATCACTGATCACAGCCCACCGTAACAAATATAACAATAATGAAAAAGTTTGAAATATTGCAAGACTTACCAAAATGTAACACAGAGACACGAAGTGAGCAAATGCTGTTGGAAAAATGGCATCAATAGACTTCCTCGTCACAGGGTTGCCACAAACCTTCAGTTTGTAAAAAACACAATAGCCGTGAAGCACAGTAAAGCAAAGCACAATAGAAAGAGGTATGCCTGTGTTTGTACACCAGTGTTCATTGCAGCGTTATTCACAGGAGCCAAAAGGTGGAAGCAACCCAGGTGTCTATCAGCAGATGAATGGATAAACAAAATGTGCATACATACAGTGGAATGTATGTACAACGCAGACAATATGATACTTAGTGAAATAAGCCAGACACAGGACAGATACAATTTGACTTAGATGAAGTGTTTAGGATAGGCAGATTTCATAGGGATGGAGAGTAGAATAGAGGGTACCAGGGACTGAGGGAAGAAGGGAAGGCTTCTTTAATGGCATTTTTGTTGGGGATGATAGAAAAGTTTTGGATATAGATAGTGGCGATGGTTATACAACAATGTGAATGTATTTAACGCCATCGAATAGTACACTTATGAATGGTTAAAATGACAAATATTATGTATATTTTACCACAGCATAGAAAGAGCAAAATATTAAAACACAACTCAGGGAGTTGATTCTGAAAGAGGCTGGTGATCAGACTTGAAACAAGAATGAATTTGAAGTACTCAGAGAAGTAGATTGACGTTATACTCTGTAAGTGATCTTCTGTAAATATCTTTTTCTCTCAAATAGGCATTTGTTAGGCATTTGTTTTTGTGTTTGCCTGTGTATTTATAACTCAGCTTCTGTCCACAAAGGATATGAGATCATTTGCATATTGATATGGTCAGGGTAGCCCTAAGCCTTGGGCTACCCCGTCATCTCAGTAGCTTAACACAACAAGAGTTTACTTCTTACTCACCCAAAGCCCATTGCGGGCGAGGTGCTTTACCAGGACAGTTGTCTCCTGGGTTGGCCCAGTGTTCCAGGATTCTTTTATCTTGTGGCTGCTCTTTATCAGCTCATGCCTCCAGTACTGCCCTGGAAGGGACAGAAAGGGTTGAAGAGTGCGGCCACCTGCAATTAAACGGGCACCACCTGGAGGTGACAAGAAGTCACCTCCACACACGTTTCATTGGCCAAATCAAGTCCCATGGTTACACCCAACTTCAAGGATGTAAAGAAGCACACTCCTCCCATAAGTCCAGAAGTGGATAAGACTTGACCTCGGTGAACAGCACGGATGCCTACCGCACATATATGCACAGTGCACTAGAAATGGATACGAATGGATTTAAGACATTGGGGAGATGAGAAAACATGAGTAGGATAGGACAGTTAAGCCACAAATTGTTAATACACAGAGATATATGTCAAAAGGACCCACGTAATTGCCAGATTTGGCTGTGAGTTTTCCAGTTGTTGAAAGAAAGAGGCAAGGGCAACCATTAAATGGTTCCTTTTATCCAGGCTGGCTGCTTGGAAGACACCCAGCTTTTGTAGATGTGAATAAAAATTTCTCCTATAGATTGTCATGAAAGGGACAAGACAATGTGATGTGTAGTCTTCTCCACTGCATCTCAGCTGTGAAAGACAACCCTGTGCTCCTGCATGGCATAGCATCCCTCAGCACAAGGTGCAGTTCTATAAAAGCCCCTCTACCTAAGTCCAAGGTCATGCAGGGCAGTGTCCAGCTTCCAATTGTGTGGTCCAGTAAGAACGTCTAGAATTCTCTACTGGTGGTTCCCAAGGTTCACTGTCCATAAGAACTTACCTGAGGGGAGTGTGGTGCTTGTTAAAATGCAGCTGTTTGGATCCCCCTTTCAGATGCATTTTAAGAAACTTCCCCAGATGGCTCTGATAGAGGCAGAACAGGAAGCACACTTGAGGCATGTGTGATAGGAGTTGGCCTAGGGTTGAAAATTGAGACCACCCCCAAGGATTCTCGCTACTCAAACAGTGGTCCGTGAATCAGCAGGACCAGCATCACCTTGGACCTTGTCAGAAATGCAGAGTCACAGGCCAGCCCCAGACTACCTGAATTAGAAGCTGCTCTTCAACAAACCACCTGGTGAATTGTAGCCACGTTAAAGTTTGAGAACTCGAGTCTAGAAGGCTGTTATGTGATGTTGTGATGTTGCTGACCAGGGAAGGCCCCTCCCTGAGCTTTGAAACTTAGGCAAGCCGGTGGCAGGGCTAGAATGGAGAGGGGTGAGATGTGCTTGTCTTTTGCCTTGGTGGACCTCCTCACCTGCTGGTGGTTAAGGAGGCAAGGGGAACATTAATTTAGAACAACACTGGGACTTCCCTGGCGGTCCAGTGGTTAGGATTCCATGCTGCCACTGCAGGGGGCCACAGGTTTGATCCCTGGTCGGGGAACTAAGATCCCACATGCTGCGTGTCGAGGCCAAATAAAAACAAAAAGGGAAAAAAAGGCGCAAATGAGATAAGGAAAAACTCTTGAAAAAAAAATCTAGAACAACACTATCAGATGCAGGGATGTGCTGCGTCTGAGCTGAGAAAGCAGCTCTGGCTTGTACGGATCTGGGAAGCTCAGACTCAGAGATGACCAGCCCCGCCTCAGTGGTGGACCACTCAAAGTAGACGACCAGATCTTCAACACAGTTTTATTTATTTCAACTAAACAGAGATGATCATAGTGGCGCCCCTTTTTGGACCTGGGTGTGGTTCATGATTAGCCCCTGTGCAGTGGTATTCTACAAGGCTCTCGTGGGGTTCAGGAGCTGGGCAGACAGGTATGTGATTTGGCCTGGCCAGTGTGCACACCTATGGGGTGCTGAACTGGATGTTGTTTTCAGAATCGTGTTTTTTTTTCCTACATGGAAAGAGCTTTTGAATCAAATTATATTAGATCCAAAAAATAAAATACTGGGAATCACCATCTTATAGTCTAAAGCTATAACCGAACATCAAAGATGATGAACAGGCATTGTGAAAGAGTAAAAACATCCCATGAATACATTAATAAATGTCACGTTAGCAGATGTCATACGTGTGTCAAGATTTAACTGACACATTGAATTGGCACTTTACATTTTACAAAGCATTTGCACACAAATCTTTTTTTTTTTTTTTTCGGTACACGGGCCTCTCACTGTTGTGGTCTCTCCCGTTGCGGAGCACAGGCTCCGGACACGCAGGCTCAGTGGCCATGGCTCACGGGCCCAGCCGCTCCGCGGCATGTGGGATCTTCCCGGACCGGGCCACGAACCTGTGTCCCCTGGATCGGCAGGTGGACTCTCAACCGCTGCGCCACCAGGGAAGCCCTGTTCATTTATTTTTTGTTTTTTATATTCCACATATGAATGAAATCATACGGTAGTTGTCTTTCTCAGTCTGATTTATCTCACTTAGCATGATACCCTCCAGGCCCATCCATGTTGTCACAAATGGTAAGACGTCATCTTTTTATGGCTGAGTAGTGTTCCATTGCATGTATATATGTGTGTGTGTATCACACTTTCTTCATTCATCTGTTGACGTGCGCTTAGGTTGTTTCCATATCTTGGCTATTGTAAATAATACTGCAGTGAACATTGGGGTACATATATCTTTTTAAATTAATGTTCTCATATGCTTTGGGTAAATACCCAGAAGTGGGATAGCTGGGTCATATGGTAGTTCTATTCTTAACTTTTTGAGGAACCTCCGTACTGTCTTCCACAGTGGCTGCACCAATTTACATTCCCACCAACAGTGTAGGAGGGTTCTCTTTTCTCCACATCCTTGCCAGCACTTGTTATTTCTTGCCTTTTTGATAATAGCCAGGATGCCAGTTTTTGTTCAGTGTTTTTTCAACTGCTCTGCGCTTTTAGTCATAGCAATAGTTGTTAAAACACTTTAACCTATTGTTTCATGTGAACAATGATGGGTACATTTTAAGACTGTAGCCAAGGAGCAGTGCTGGTCATGGGGAATGAGGGAGCAGAAAGAGTGGCTGGTAGGAATTTGCATGCATTCATTCCAGGTAGGGTCATCTCTCTTGGGATCTACTACCAAATTTTCATGGGGAAGCTCTCAGACTGTCCATTCTGAGAACCCTGGATTTGTTTAATTATTTGTTTCCTACTTAGGAAACTTCAGTACCTATCTTGAAATTAGAGACTTTGCAGGCCATAGCTCTTACTCCCCACTGCCCAGCATTCTCATACACACGCATGTTAATTTCAGCTTGTTTCACTAGAAATTCTCGTTTATGTTATAAAACAGCGATTTCCTCTTCTTTTATCCTAAATTCCCTCCTGTTCTCTCTTCCCCTTCATACCTTTCTCTGTGAAGGAGAGATGGGTTTGGTATGAATGTAACCCAAATAATTCTTGGGCTCCTTAGGGTTCTTAGGGTATAGTGTTCCATACAAACAAGCATGTTCCATTAGCCCAAAGTAATGGAAAAATAAATTCAATTTTTGCTTGTGTATCTCTAAAGAATCTTAGTCTCCAACTTATAACACAAAGGAAAGCTTCCTCTCTCCCCATCTCCCAGTCTGTCATTCCTCAAAGGAATTCTGGAGACTTTTATCCTGAAACCCCTCCCCAAATCCTCCCCAACTGGCAGCCCTCTCAGTCTTTCTGTCCTTCCTTGTCTCTTCTCCCCCATCTCTCTCTGCTCTGTATTATCGTGATTGACTTAACCTCTCCAACTTCTTTTAGCTTCCCCTCATTCAGCCTAGTCTTCATAGTAAAGCAGAGCCCCAGGAGCTGACCCAGCAAGCAACAGTCCTTTCCCCTGAGGAGGAAAGAGAGAAGGACAGGGGATGATTACTATCACCAGCCCATCAGTGACTTTATACGTGGGGACACTCTCACCCTGCAGAGGAACACGTTACTGTGTTTGGATCCAGAAGCCCACGGTCCTGCTGAGGACAGTGGGGAAACACACCTCATCAGGAAACATCTCCATCATCATGCTGCTCTCCCTTCACCCTCCAACCTTCTGCCTCCTTCTCTTCAGTTTATCTGAATTCCTGGACATTATACCACTTTTCTGAAAGGCTGCACCTTTAGCACACCCACCGCATCTTCCTTTGGCGGGAGAGCCATCATAGAAGCGTCATGAAATGTTCAGGATTTATTGTTCCCATTCTCTGATCAACCCCCCAGCATCTCTGCTGTTGATCACCTCTTCTTGGAAGGGAAATCCTGTGGTCAGTGAGCCCAGGGTCAGACCAGAAATGCAACTGAGTGGGACTTAGAGATGTGGGACATTAGGGAGCAGTGGGGCATGTGCCCTGGAAAGAGCAGCCCCACCACAGGCATTCAGATTCTAATTGCAAAACAACATCGTCCTGGCCAGACAGGTGTGAGAACAGCTCGACTCCAGAGTGTGAGTCCCTCAGTTAAAGCTTTGATCATCTGTGAGCTCCAGGCTGCTTTCCCTTTGGGAGGGAGAAGGATAAGAAGCTCTGAACTCTTCTTCATCAGTAGCAGCATCTTGATCTTTGCAGTTCACTTAAGTGCCTGTTTGTGCAGGACACTTGATCATCACAGAGGGGAAATCTAACATATTCGCTGTCACGTTGTACACCCACTAACCTCTAAAAGGAGCTGGGGGTAGTTATCAATATATTCTCTTAACTCTTCTGATACTCATGACTAAACATATAGTATTGTAATCCATAAGTTCCTACTATTCTGGTTTTTTTCCTTTCCTTTTATGTTATTTCCTATACACTTTCTCAAGAATTCCACGTGTTCAATTAATGTAGAATAGTTTATTCAATTATCCTTAAATTATTGGATTTGTGGGTTATATGTGATTTTTTTTACTCTTGTGTTTAATTAAAAATTATGAAATTTATTGAGTGCTTTACCATAGGTTAAACCCAGTACAATCTTTACATATGTTTAATTCTTATAACAACCCCATAAGGGTAGGTACTGTTAATATTCTCACATTACATACCAGGATCCGAGGCCCAGAGAGCTTCCAGGCAGTGTCTGAAGTTACCCAGTGGAAGTAGTGTGGGGCATCCCTTTAGAGCTTATACTGTGAACCACCACTTCCTTGCCATTTCTTCCTTTGGAGTCCTTGTGGGGAGAATTGCCAGTTAAAGAGATCACAACCTCTTTTTTCAGTGGTGAGGGTCCTTAGGCAACCTGGGGTAATAGAAGAAGACAGAGATAGCCTGGTTAGCAGAATGTCAGGATGGTAGAAGGTTTGGGTGGTGTTCTGCCTACCTCCCAGGAGTCCACATAATCAGAGCCTGTACCTCCCATTGGAATATTTGATGTCCTCTCAAAGTTGCAAGCGTCCTCCCATCACCATGACAACTAATGGGCCTGCCCCCAGAATTTTACTCTCCAGTTTGGACATATCTGATCCCAGAAGTCACTTCCTGACTCTGCCCATGAACTCTTGGAATACTGGCACCAAAGCTGTGTCTTGGGTCTTCCCTAGTATTAAGCATCTGATGAAGATCAGATTGACCTTAGAGACCAATCTTAGAGACCAACCAGGCAAGTGGTTTTCAAACTATGCTCCAAGGACCCCTGGGATTCTTTGTGGTATATAAGTGCTGTCTTGAGAGCCAAGGGGGACACATCAAGTTCTTATCTTTGTTGTATGTATTTATTTATTTGTATATGTCCCAAATATTTATCCTATTCTACCTTTTTATTGACTATTGTTTGGAATGTAGAAAATATTTTTATATACCCAAATACACTCATTTTCACTGGCATTTTTTTCTATATTTTTTCATAAATTTAGGTCCTCTCTGTGGTTGAGATAAATATTCTTATCCATTCTCTGTTGAGTTCTAACTCATTTCAATATTTTTCAAAAAGACTGTTTTATAAAAACCCCAAAGCTAGCAGAAGGAAAGAAATCATAAAAATCAGATCAGAAATAAATGAAAAAGAAATGAACGAAACGATAGCAAAGATCAATAAAACTAAAAGCTGGCTCTTTGAGAAGATAAACAAAATAGGTAAACCACTAGCCAGACTCATCAAGAAAAAAAGGGAGAAGACTCAAATCAATAGAATTAGAAATGAAAAAGGAGAAGTAACAACTGACACTGCAGAAATTAAAAAAATCATGAGAGATTACTACAAGCAACTCTATGCCAATAAAATGGACAATCTGGAAGAAATGGACAAATTCTTAGAAATGCACAACCTGCCAAGACTGAATCAGGAAGAAATAGAAAATATGAACAGACCAATCACAAGCACTGAAATTGAAACTGTGATTAAAAATCTTCCAACAAACAAAAGCCCAGGACCAGATGGCTTCACAGGTGAATTCTATCAAACGTTTAGAGAAGAGCTAACACCTGTCCTTCTCAAACTCTTCCAAAATATAGCAGAGGGAGGAACACTCCCAAATTCCTTCTACGAGGCCACCATCACCTTGATACCAAAACCAGACAAGGATGTCACAAAGAAAGAAAACTACAGGCCAATATCACTGGTGAACACAGATGCAAAAATCCTCAACAAAATACTAGCAAACAGAATCCAACAGCACATTAAAAGGATCATACACCATGATCAAGTGGGGTTTATTCCAGGAATGCAAGGATTCTTCAATATACACAAATCTATCAATGTGATAAACCATATTAACAAATTGAAGGATAAAAACCATATGATCATCTCAATAGATGCAGAGAAAGCTTTCGACAAAATTCAACACCCATTTATTATAAAAACCCTGCAGAAAGTAGGCATAGAGGGAACTTTCCTCAACATAATAAAGGCCATATATGACAAGCCCACAGCAAACATCATCCTCAATGGTGAAAAACTGAAAGCATTTCCACTAAGATCAGGAACAAGACAAGGTTGCCCACTCTCACCACTCTTATTCAACGTAGTTTTGGAAGTTTTAGCCACAGCAATCAGAGAAGAAAAGGAAATAAAAGGAATCCAAATCGGAAAAGAAGAAGTAAAGCTGTCACTGTTTGCAGACGACATGATAGTATACATAGAGAATCCTAAAGATGCTACCAGAAAACTACTAGAGCTAATCAATGAATTTGGTAAAGTAGCAGGATACAAAATTAATGCACAGAAATCTCTGGCATTCCTATATACTAATGACGAAAAATCTGAAAGTGAAATCAAGAAAACACTCCCATTTACCATTGCAACAAAAAGAATAAAATATCTAGGAATAAACCTACCTAAGGAGACAAAAGACCTGTATGCAGAAAATTATAAGACACTGATGAAAGAAATTAAAGATGTTACAAATAGATGGAGAGATATACCATGTTCTTGGATGGGAAGAATCAACATTGTGAAAATGACTCTACTACCCAAAGCAATCTACAGATTCAATGCAATCCCTATCAAACTACCACTGGCATTTTTCACAGAACTAGAACAAAAAATTTCGAAATTTGTATGGAAACACAAAAGACCCCGAATAGCCAAAGCAATCTTGAGAACGAAAAAAGGAGCTGGAGGAATCAGGCTCCCTGACTTCAGACTATACTACAAAGCTACAGTAATCAAGACAGTATGGTACTGGCACAAAAACAGAAATATAGCTCAATGGAACAGGATAGAAAGCCCAGAGATAAACCCACGCACATATGGACACCTTATCTTTGATAAAGGTGGCAGGAATGTACAGTGGAGAAAGGACAGCCTCTTCAATAAATGGTGCTGGGAAAACTGGACACGTACATGTAAAAGTATGAGATTAGATCACTCCCTAACACCATACACAAAAATAAGCTCAAAATGGATTAAAGACCTAAATGTAAGGCCAGACACTATCAAACTCTTAGAGGAAAACATAGGCAGAACACTCTATGACATAAATCACAGCAAGATTCTTTCTGACCCACCTCCTAGAGTAATGGAAATAAAAACAAAAATAAACAAATGGGACCTAATGAAACTTCAAAGCTTTTGCACAGCTAAGGAAACCATAAACAAGACCAAAAGACAACCCTCAGAATGGGAGAAAATATTTGCAAATGAAGCAACTGACAAAGGATTAATCTCCAAAATTTACAAGCAGCTCATGCAGCTCAATAACAAAAAAACAACCCAATCCAAAAATGGGCAGAAGACCTAAATAGACATTTCTCCAAAGAAGATATACAGAATGCCAACAAACACATGAAAGAATGCTCAACATCATTAATCATTAGAGAAATGCAAATCAAAACTACAATGAGATATCATCTCACACCAGTCAGAATGGCCATCATCAAAAAATCTAGAAACAATAAATGCTGGAGAGGGTGTGGAGAAAAGGGAACACTCTTGCACTGCTGGTGGGAATGTGAATTGGTTCAGCCACTATGGAGAACAGTATGGAGGTTCCTTAAAAAACTACAAATAGAATTACCATATGACCCAGCAATCCCACTACTGGGCATATACCCTGAGAAAACCGTAATTCAAAAAGACTCATGTACCAAAATGTTCATTGCAGCTCTATTTACAATAGCCCGGAGATGGAAACAACCCAAGTGTCCATCATCGGATGAATGGATAAAGAAGATGTGGCACATATATACAATGGAATATTACTTAGCCTTAAAAAGAAACGAAATTGAGCTATTTGTAATGAGATGGATAGACCTAGAGTCTGTCATACAGAGTGAAGTAAGTCAGAAAGAAAAAGACAAATACCGTATGCTAACACATATATATGGAATTTAAGAAAAAAAAAATGTCATGAAGAACCTAGGGGTAAGACAGGAATAAAGACGCAGACCTACTGGAGAACGGACTTGAGGATATGGGGAGGGGGAAGGGTGAGCTTTGACAGGGCGAGAGAGAGTCATGGACATATAAACACTAACAAACGTAGTAAGGTAGATAGCTAGTGGGAAGGAAGCAGCCGCATGGCACAGGGATATTAGCTCCGTGCTTTGTGACAGCCTGGAGGGGTGGGATAGGGAGAGTGGGAGGGAGGGAGACGCAAGAGGGAAGACATATGGGAACATATGTATATGTATAACTGATTCACTTTGTTATAAAGCAGAAACTAACACACCATTGTAAAGCAATTATACCCCAATAAAGATGTTAAAAAAAAAAAAGACTGTTTTATAAATGCTTTTTTATGGCTGGCTATATAATTATGCTTTGATTTATTTCTAAAATTATCACATAATGGTTTGAGAATGTGCATTTTCCAGAGTTCTCTTTTTTATTTGAGAGTTTCTGTGTATCCTGGTATCTGTATATATTTCAGTTGGATTTTTTCTTACCTTACAGAATTTTGGAGCAGGAGGGAACATAATCCCCAGCCACACTCCAAGCCTAGTAAACACACCCAAAATAACATTTGTGTGTTTGGGGACATATAAATTCAGTGTTATTGATTTCATCACTTGTATAACTTTAAATTTTATTAATAATACTTTTGTTTACTTCTTTATGCTTTATATGCTATTTTTAAACTTACATTTGATTAAATTCCTGCATTATATTAGCAGAGACTTGCTGACTTTTGGATCATCTAGTTTTAATTTTTAAAGTAAACCACCTAATTTTTTTAATTTCCCGGTTTTAAAATTTTTATTTTTTTATTTTTGGCTGCATTGGGCCTTTGTTGTTGCGCACAGGCTTTCTCTAATTGCGGCAATCGGGGGCTACTCTTTGTTGTGGTGCGCAGGCTTCTCGTTGCGGTGCACAGCCTTCTCGTTGTGGTGGCTTCTCTTGTCGCGGAGCACGGGCTCTAGGTGCGCGGGCTTCAGTAGTTGTGGCATATGGGCTCAGTAGTTGCGGCTCGCGGGCTCTAGAGCACAGGCTCAGTAGTTGTGGCGCACAGGCTCAGTTGCCCCGTGGCATGTGGGATCTTCCTGGACCAGGGCTCGAACCCGTGTGCCCTGCACTGGCAGGTGGATTCTTAACCACTGTGCCACCAGGGAAGGCCCTACCGTGACTTCTTTATCCATTCATCCATTAATGGACACTTAGGTTATTTCCAAGTCTTGGCTACTGTAAATAATGCTACAATGAACATGGGATTGCAGATATCTTTTCAAGTTAGTGTTTTCATTTCCTTTGGGTAAATACCCAGAAGTAGAATTGCTATCTTATGGTAGTTCTATTTTTCTTTGAGGGAACTTCATACTGTTTTCCACAGCAGCTGCACCAATTTACATTCCCACCAACAGTGCCCAAGGGTTCTGTTTTCCACACACCCTCACCAACACTTGTTACCTCTTTGATAACAGCCATTCTAACAGGTGTGAGGTGATATCTCATTGTGGTCTTGATTTGCATTTCCTTGATGATTAGTGATGTTGAGCAACTGTATTTCTGCTTTGGAAAAATGTCTATTCAAATCCTCTGTCCAGGGGCTTCCCTGGTGGCGCAGTGGTTGAGAGTCTGCCTGCCGATGCAGGGGACACGGGTTCGTGCCCCGGTCTGGGAAGATCCCACATGCCGCGGAGCTGCTGGGCCCGTGAGCCATGGCCGCTGAGCCTGCGCGTCCGGAGCCTGTGCTCCGCAGCGGGAGAGGCCACAACAGTGAGAGGCCCGCGTACCGCAAAAAAAAAAAAAAATCCTCTGTCCATTTTTTTTTAACATCGTTATTGGAGTGTAATTGCTCTGCCCATTTTTAAATTGGATTGTTTGGGGGTTTTTTGCTATTGAGTTGTCTGAGTTTTATATATATATATATATATAATATTTATTTATTTATTTGGCTGCACCGAGTCTTAGTTGCGACACTCGGGATCTTCGATCTTCGTTGTGGCATGCGTGATCTTTTAGCTGTGATATTCGAACTCTTAGTTGTGGCATGCGGGATCTAGTTCCCCGACCAGGCATCGAACCTGGGCCCCCTGCATTGGAAGCGTGGAGTCTTAGCCACTGGACCACCAGGGAAGTCCCTATATATTTTGGATATTAACCCCTTATCAGATAAATATGATCTGCAAATATTTTCTCCCTTTCAGTAGGTTGCCTTTTCATTTTGTTGATGGTTTCCTTTGCTGTGCAGAAGCTTTTCGGTTTGGTGTAGTCCTTCTTGTTTATTTTTGCTTTTGTTGCCTTTGCTTTTGGTGGTTTATAGTTTCTATCTCTCTTTTCTCTCTTAAAGTAGATGTTCATTCAATCTTACTGGGGTTCCTTCTTTCTTAGTTTCCTGCTATTTCCTATAAGCCACTTCCATTCCCACCAGAATCTTGAGATCTTTCTTTGGGACTTAAAATTTGAAAACTGAATTTATGCTACAGTTAGCATTTTCCCCACTAAGGGCTTTTTAAATTAATTCTGGCTGTTGATGTTTTCTGCTTCAGATGTTATATTTTTGGTATTTGGTGTGGAGGCCTGCTATATGTACTATTTCTTGACCTACTGTATTTTTAGACTTAGCTTCTTTTATTTAACAGCCTGTGACTTAATACCAACATCTGTAAAAACAAATGTGTAGAAGGCATGCTTTGACCACACAGGGATTTACTGGTGTTCCATTTCATGGAATGATGGATGGAGACCATCCATCTGGGAGTTTATAACTTGAAACAGTAACTATCACTCTCTCTTCAGTTAATTAAGACAAATTTCCTGGAGGATATGAAGTCTAGGGCCTGTTTGGGAAGAGTTGATGACCTGCTTATTCTTTCAACAGTTCTTTGAGTTCTGGAAAGTAAGGCTCAGAGAGAGTCAGTAAATTTCCCAAGTACACACAGCTGTTAAGGGACTGTATCAGCATCAAGTTACCAGACCCAAAAAGTAGTGGTTGAAGCAGACAAAATTTTACTCTATTCCAGAAAAGAGGTCTACACTGCATATAGACAATTCAGGGCAAGTATGGTGACTGCATAATGTCAACAGCGAGTCAGGTGTCTTCAGCTCTGCTATCCCTAGGATGTTGCCCTCATCCTCAGGGCTCAACGTGGTTGCTGGAGCTCTGGCCATCATATCTACACCATAAGTAGCAGTAGTAGGAAAGGGAGAGTCTTTCAAGGTCTGAGGTCATTTTCTCTAAGAAGCAGACTCTGGGCTAAATGTTTGGGTGGAAGTGATTTATCAAGGAAGTACTCTGGAAGAGATTAGTAGGAGAGTGAGGGGTGTGAGGATGGGAAAAGGGAAGAAGCCAAGTAAGAGGTTATCTTGTGGAGCTCTGCAGCATAAATTACACCTTGCGGTTTGTCCCACCTTGGGGCAGAGGAACTGGGCTTTTAGACGCCCACACCAGACACTCACTGGCTCTGGCTGGGGTGGGAAGAATGAGGCACTTTGCTGTTTCTGGGGAGAAAAAAATCACATTAAAAAGGGCGGGGTAATCCTTTGTTGTGGGGTTGTCCTGTGCATTATAGGACGTCTAGCAGTGTCTCTGGACTAAAGAGAAAATTTTGAAACACAGGGTTTGGAGTGTTTGCCTCTGTCCATGCCTCACCCACACCCCGACACCTCACCTTTAACTTGAATTGTTAACTGTAAAGTGGCTTTGTTCTTTTCTTTTAAAAAATATTTTTTCCATTAAAAAAATTCCTAAACTAATATATGCACGTTTGAATAGATTTTCAAATAATTCAAAGTGTTTAAAGTGAAAAATCAAAGTCTTCCTTTACTTTCTCATCCTACTCCCCAGAGGTAACCATTGTTTTTTTACACATACTGGGGTTCTCTTTTCTTTTTTTGGTAATAGCTTTATTGAGCTATAATTCATATACCATAAATTTCACATATTTGAAGTGTACAATTCAGTGGTTTTTAGTGTATTCACAGGGTTTTGCAACCATCAACACAATCAATTTGATGACATTTCATCATCTCCCAAAGAAACCCCATCCCCTTTAGCAATCACCTCCCATCCCTTCCAGCCCTAGGTAACCACTAATCTACTGTCTGTTTCTGTAGATTTGCTTATTCTGGACATTTCATATAAATGGAATCATATAGTACACGGCCTTTTGTGCCTGGCTTCTTTGACTTAGCATAATGTTTTCAAGTCATCCGTCTTGTAATACATATCAATACTTCACTCCATTTTATTACTCAATAATATTCTATTATATGGATGTACCATATTTTATCTATCAGTTAATCAGTTGATGGACATTTGAGTTGTTTTCACTTTTTAGCTATTATGAATAATGATGTACAATGATGAATAAGTGTACAAGTTTTTGTGTAGACATATGTTTTTATTTATCTTGGGTAGATTTGGAATTGTCGGGTCATATGGAAACTCTATTCTCAACCTTTGGAAGAACTGTCAGACTCTTTCCAAGTAGGTGTATCATTTTATATTCCCAACAGTGTGTGAGGGTTCCTATTTCTTCACATCCTTGCCAAGACTTTCAATAACCTGTCTCTTTGGTTACATCCATCCTGTGGATGTGAAGTGGTATCTTATTGTGGTTTTGATTTGCATTTCTCTAATGACAAATGATGTTGAGCGTATTCTCACGTGTTTTTTTTTTTTTAGTCATTTATATATCCTCTTGAAAGAAATGTCTATTCAAATCCTTTGCCCATTTTTAAATTGTTTTTTTAGTAATTGAGTTATAAATGTTCTTTATATATTTTAGATTCAAGTCCCTTATCAGATATATAATTTGCAAACATTTTCTCCCCTTCTGTGGGTTGTCATTTCACTTTCTTCATGGTATCCTTTGAAGCACAAACATTTTAAATTTTGCTGAAGTCTAATTTACCTATTTTGTCATTGTTGTTGCTTATGTTTTCAGTACTATATCTAAGAAACCATCGCCTAATCCAAAGTCACAAAGATTTGTACCTGTGTTTTCTTCTGAGAGTTTTATAGTTTTGCTCTTACATTTAGGCTGTTGATCCATTTTGAGGCAATTTTTGTATATGGTATGAGACGTGGGTGCAGCTCTATTTTTCCATGTGGTATCCAGTTCCAGCACCATTCGTTGGAAAGACTATTCTTTCCCCCATTGAATAGTTTTGACACCCTTGTCAAGAATCAATTGACCATAAATGTGAGGGTTGATTTCTGAACTCTCAGTTCTATTCCACTGATGTATATGTGTATCCTTATGCTAGTACCACACTGCCTTGATTACTGTAGCTTTGTAGTAAATTGTGAAATCAGGAAGTGTGAATCCTCCAACATTGTTCTTCTTTATCAAGATTGTTTTGGCTATTATGGGTCCCTTGAACTTCCATGTGAATTTTAAAATCAGCTTGTCAGTTTCTGCAAAGAAGACTTCTGTTGAATCTGTATATCATCTTGGGGAATGTTGTGATCTTAAAAGTATTAAATGTTATAATCCATGAACATGGGATGTCTTTTCATTTATTTGGATCCTTTAATTTCTTTCCAATGCTTTGTAGTTTTCAAGGTATTGAATATAAGTTTGACACTTCTTTTGTTAAATTTATTCCTAAATATATTATTCTTTTTAGTGCTATTGTAAATTAAATTGTCTTCTTAATTTTATTTTGAATTGTTTATTGCAAGTATAGGGAGTACAATTGATTTTTATATATAGATCTTGTATCCTGTGATCTTGCTGCACTCATATATTAGTTCTAATAGTTTTTTAGTGGATTCCTTAGGATTTTCTATATAAATATTATGTGATAATATCATCTATGAATAGAGATAGTTTTCATTCTTTCCTTCCAATCTGGATGCCTTTTGTTTCTTTTATTTCATGCCTCCAGTACAGTGTTGAATAGAAGTGGTGAGAGTGGACATTCTTGCTGTATTCCTGATCTTGGGGGGAAAGTTTCGGTCTTTCACCATGAAGTGTGATATTAGTTCTGGTTTGTTTTGGTAGATGGCCTTTATTGGGTTGAGAAAGTTCCCTTCTATTCCTACTTTGTTGGGTGTTTTTATCACAGAGAGGTGTTGGATTTTTGTCAGATTATTTTTCTGCATCTGAGATGATCATGTGGTTTCATCCTTTCTGCTACTGATGCTAGGGTACTGCATTAATTAATTTGAGATATTAAACCAACCATGGATTCCTGGGATAAATTCCACTTGGTCATGGTTTATAATCCTTTTCATATATTGCTGCATTTGGTTTGCTAGTATTTTGTTGAGGATTTTTGCATCTATATTCAAAAGATATATTTGTCTATTTTTTTTCCTTTCTTGTGATATCTCTGTCTTGCTTTGGTGTCAGGATAATACTGGCCTATAGAATAAGTTGGGAAGTATTCACCTATGGTTCTTATATAACTTTCTGAGGTTGCCCAGCATATACAACTGTGGTATGAATGTTCAATAATTTGTTCCTTCTATTGTGGGACATGTAGTTTGTGTCTAATTATTTGCTAGTACAACAGCTCTATAAAGCATATTTTAAATTTTAATATTTAAACTTTCAATTGTAAGTATTTGTAGGTACTGCTAAATTTTTGAGTATTTTAAAATTTAAAATTTTCTTAACCAATTTTTAAGAATTTTGTTATTCTCACAGCTAAAGCATATTGTATTCTTCCTCCTTGGTATTATGCTAAATGCTCTAGATACACAGTTTTTCATCCTGTGATGTAGGATTATTGTTTTCCTCATTCTATTGGTGAGAAAACTGAAGCACAGAGGGATAAATAGCTTTCCCAAAGTGATACAAGTAGTAAGTGTTGGAACTTTAGTTCAAACTTTGTTTAGCCATGATTTAAATTTTGGATAGGAAGTTAAGTCTCTGAGATAGTATTCTAGTGAAAACTGAAATAAAACCTATGACTCTAGTTCTATTTTTGCCATCAATGGATTTGATGTTAGTGATGAATATTATTTGCAAGTTATCGTTTTGAAGAACCTGGGCTCCCAGGCTGTATAATAAGGAAGACACCTAGATGTCCCTCACTGGGTTTGAACAGTCTTTTCTCCCTTCTTATCGTCTTAGAACCACACTCAGCACCCATCTTATATCAAGCAGAAAATTTAGTTTGGTTCAGTCAGAATTTATTGAACCCCTACTATGCGTCCAGCCTGATAACCTGGGTCCATGCATAGCATTCAGGAGGCCTATAAATTTGGATGGGAAAAGAATTCCGTCTTTATGTCTACTAACCTTGAACTAAGCAGCCTCTAGCGTTTCCTTCAATAGAGAGTATAGGCAACAACTCAGAGGCAGAATGAGTGGCACCTGTAGCTTTGTCACCAGTAGAAATCACAAATGTGTTCCTTTCATTTAAGAATGTGGCAGATCCCACCATGGTCATCCCCCCTCAACATACTTCAAAATTATGGTAGTTGTTAGGCCTGTTCTTGTTATTTAATGATATAATAAAGTTGCTCATATACTATATCACACATTTGTTTCCTAGTTTAATAACTTTGTTTTAATATAGTTGCTTTTGTAATTCTATGCATTTTATTTCATTAATTTAAAAAAAGCATTCATAGATGGAACCCGCAGGCTTCCCCAGATTGCCAAAGGCTCTATGTCACAGAAAACAGGAATTGAGAACCAGACTGAGGTTAGGCTGATTCTGAATGAAGACAGAAGGGGAAATTGTAACTGCTGTTATTGCTGCTCCTTGCATGGCTGGCAAAGAGCTTTAATCCACTTGCAGTTGTTTGAAAACTGACTTGAAAGACTTATTGCTCAATCACTGTGCATAATCTCATCTTTTCCTGATGATTCAGAAGACATTTCAGGATGTTGCAATGTCTTTTTTTTTTTAATTTTATTTATTTATTTTTGGCTGTGTTGGGTCTTCGTTGCTGCACGCGGGCTTTCTCTAGTTGCGTCGAGTAGGGGCTGCTCTTTGTCCCGGTGTGTGGACTTCTCACTGTGGTGGCTTCTCTTGTTGTGGAGCACGGGCTCTAGGTGTGCAGGCTTCAGTAGTTGCAGCACGTGGGCTCAGTAGTTGTGGCTCGTGGGCCCTAGAGCACAGGCTCAGTAGTTGTGGTGCACGGGCTTAGTTGCTCTGCGGCATGTGGGATCTTCCTGGACCAGGGCTTGAACCCACGTCCCCTGAATTGGCAGGCGGATTCTTAACCACTGTGCCACCAGGGAAACCCCTGTTGCAGCGTCTTCAGGGTCATGGTTGGAGCATAAAATACCACACTCCCTCGGAGCAGTGGGGAAGCAGTAAGTGTTTAGAAATGTCGTATTTATAGGGTATACTTTTTCTAGGGTCACAGGCTCGGTTCAGAGCTGCCTCGCTGTGTCCTTACCTTTGTGTTCTCAGCTGATGATGGGGTCCCTCTGACTCTTAGCCCACCGCCTCTCCTGTGGTTACAGTGTCACATGTACTCTTTGTTGTAAATACAGGTTTGGGAATATATACTACTTCTTCGTGGTTATTTAACATTACTTCTAGTTTAGTATTTAAATTAGAAGATGCAACTTTGGCCAAAGGCGACATGCTTTATTTGACCCACAGATGCTGGTAAATGTTTGACAATCAGCTAAAAAGACAAACAACCCTATTTGTAGCATTTGCCTGTTTCTGTGATGTAAATATTCCCCAAATGGCTGATTTCAAGCTATGAACATGAAGTCACTGAAGGCAAGGGTAGAGAAAATATCCTCTTGTGAGCCTGTAGCAGCCAGCTCCAGGCCATGACTGTGGGCTGCAGGGTGTTGGAGAAAATTCAAATCAGCTGTCAACTTTTAAAAATGAGATTTCCAGTCAAAGTCTAGATTTCTGATTTCTCTTGGAAAATGGGAAACCTGGCTATGCTGGGCCCACATTCCTGCATGCCAACCACTGGATGAAGAAGAGCTATGGGTGCTCCCTTTGGGGAGCCCACTGGTTCCCTGGTCCCACCCCATCTAGGTTGAGTGTTACCTGCCATTCATCAGTGTGTTTGACTTCCTTCCTGTCCCCTGGCTTAAGCACTGTGGTTCTTCCTACCTCTTTGAGATATAAGAACTAAGTGATCTTGTCACCTGGCTCTTTATCAAAAAATCAAGAAGGAGTTGCAGAGTTGTGTCCCGTATGAAAATACTTCTTAGAAATTGCTTCCAGTTTGATCATGGGACAATCAATTTTCTCCTGATGGGATGCATGGAGATTTTATTCCACGCTTGTTGATTTCTCTCTGATCATCCCAGATCAGTAGGCAAAAGAGCTTTTCTTCTTAAGCTATGTAATAAATGAGGTTGAACTAGAAAAGCATGAACTTTATGACAGGCTAAAGGCTTCCCTATGGGAAATTAAGACCCACTAACTGGAAATGGCAAAAAGTAACAAGTTCAAAGGAAACTCAGTGGAGTAATTAAAAATGTATCAAGCCCTGTACAGTAGGCAATAGACACAGCACAGTGAAAGGAAAAGAGCATCTCTGAGGTCTCCTTGGATACCGGCCATGTTGATTTTGGATAATGCCCAAGTGTCTGGGGGAAAGATCATTCTTAAACCTGGGACGCCAACCCCGCCAGAGTGATTGTACTGTAAATACCTCATTATTTATGGGTATTAAGGGGCCCAGAAAGGGTATTAGACACTTTAGTACCGTGTTCTTGGGTGAGGTGGAGTGCTTCTGCAGACGATTTAGGAATTCGAGGTTTAGAAGAGGGCTAAGGGAGAGTCTTGGAGTTTCCAATGCTGAGGGATGAGGGAAAGTCAGTCAGCAAAGCAGTGATGTTAGGAATTGCATTATATATGTACTTACTTGACCATGGGCAAGAGTGTTATTTAAGAATAAAGTCAATTTCATTGTGGGAAAGGGAGCTCCATTTTTTTTTATTCAAACAGAAAGTCACAAAAATTATAATCATCCTCAACAGTTCACTCAGTCCCATGTAATTAATTTTTTTTTATCTTGATCTTTTGTTAGCACTTTTATGAGTTCATCAGTTTTCCATTAGCGTTCTGAAAATGCTTATTCATTCAGTTCAGCAGTATAGTCAGTTACCAGAAACCTGTACTTGTCAGAGTCTTTTCCATGAACTCCTTGAAGATGAAACCCTTTTATAGGAACATTTTTGCAAAAGCGTCAGAGCACACCCAGAACTGTCTGTAATGACAAAACACTTAAAAATGACCACGGTTAAAGATTTGATGAAATTTCATAATAATGCAATTGACAAGAAAATTTAGTTATTTCTGAGATATACATTTTTTTTTTTTTTTTTGCGGTACGCGGGCCTCTCACTGTCGTGGCCTCTCCCGTTGCGGAGCACAGGCTCCGCACGCGCAGGCTCAGCGGCCATGGCTCACGGGACCAGCCGCTCTGCGACATGTGGGATCTTCCCGGACCGGGGCACGAACCTGTGTCCCCTGCACTGGCAGGCGGACTCTCAACCACTACGCCACCAGGGAAGTCCTGAGATATACATTTTAAAGTAATAACTAGAATTATGACTTATAACATTATACCAGAACATGTAAGATTTTTAGAAATTTCATGTAATGTCTGAAACATTTATATTAACATATTTCCATACAAATAACCCAAAGAAAGTTTAGTATTAGTTGTTTTCTTTTGTTTGATTTTTTATACTGCAGGCTCTTATTAGTCATCAATTTTATACACATCTGTGTATATATGTCAATCCCAATTGCCCCATTCAGCACACCACCATCCCCACTCCACCGTGGATTTCCCCCCTTGGTGTCCATACATTTGTTCTCTACAACTGTGTCTCAACTTCTACCCTGCAAACCAGTTCATCTGTACCATTTTTCTAGGTTCCACATACATGTGTTAATATACGATATTTGTTTTTCTCTTTCTGACTTACTACACTCTGTATGACAGTCTCTAGATCCATCCATGTCTCAACAAATGACTCAGTTTTGTTCCTTTTTATGGCTGAGTAATATTCCATTGTATATATGTACCACAACTTCTTTATCCATTCGTCTGTCGATGGGCATTTAGGTTGCTTCCATGACCTGGCTATTGTAAATAGTGCTGCAATGAACATTGAGGTGCGTGTGTCTTTTTGAATTTTGGTTTTCTCTGGGTATATGCCCAGTAATGGGATTGCTGGATCATATGGTAATTCTATTTTTAGTTTTTTAAGGAACCTGCATACTGTTCTCCAAAGTGGCTGTATCAATTTACATTCCCACCAACAGTGCAAGAGGGTTCCCTTTTCTCCACACCCTCTCCAGCATTTGTTGTTTGTAGATTTTCTGATGATGCCCATTCTAACTGGTGTGAGGTGATACCTCATTGTAGTTTTGATTCGCATTTCTCTAATAATTAGTGATGTTGAACAGCTTTTCATGTGCTTCTTGGCCATCTGTATGTCTTCTTTGGAGACATGTCTATTTAGATCTTCTGCCCATTTTTGGATTGGGTTGTTTTTTTCTTTAATATTGAGCTGCATGAGCTGTTTATATATTTTGGAGATTAATCCTTTGATTCATTTGTGAATATCTTCTCCCATTCTGAGGGTTGTCTTTTTGTCTTGTTTATGGTTTCCTTTGCTGTGCAAAAGCTTTGAAGTTTCATTAGGTCCCATTTGTTTATTTTTGGTTTTATTTCCACTACTCTAGGAGGAGGATCAAAAAAGATCTTGCTGTGATTTATGTCAAAGAGTGTTCTTCCTATGTTTTCCTCTAAGAGTTTTATACTGTCCAGTCTTACATTTAGGTCTCAAATCCATTTTGAGTTTATTTTTGTATATGGTGTTAGGGAGTGTTCTAATTTCATTCTTTTACATGTAGCTGTCCAGTTTTCCCAGCACCACTTATTGAAGAGGTTGTCTTTTCTCCATTGTATATCTTTGCCTCCTTTGTCATAGATTAATTGACCCTAGGTGCGTGGGTTTATCTCTGGGCTTTCTATCTTGTTCCATTGATCTATGTTTCTGTTTTTGTGCCAGTACCATATTTTCTTGATTACTGTAGCTTTGTATTATAGTCTGAAGTCAGGGAGTCTGATTCCTCCAGCTCCATTTTTTTCCCTCAAGACTGCTTTGGCTGTTCGGGGTCTTTTGTGTCTCCATGCAGATTTTGAGATGATTTGTTCTAGTTCCGTAAAAAATGCCATTGGTAATTTGATAGGGATTGCATTGAATCTGTAGATTGCTTTGGGTAGTATAGTCATTTTCACAATATTGATTCTTCCAGTCCAAGAACGTGGTATATCTCTCCATCTGTTGGTATCATCTTTAATTTCTTTCATCAGTGTCTTATAGTTTTCTGCCTACAGGTCTTTTGTTTCCCTAGGTAGGTTTATTCCTAGGTATTTTATTCTTTTTGTTGCAATGGTAAATGGGAGTGTTTCCATAATTTCTCTTACAGATTTTTCATCATTGGTGTATAGGAATGCTAGAGATTTCTGGGCATTAATTTTGTATCCTGCAACTTTACCAAATTCATTGATTAACTCTAGTAGTTTTCTGGTGGCATTTTTAGGATTCTCGATGTATAGTATCATGTCATCTGCAAACAGTGACAGTTTTACTTCTTCTTTTCCAATTTGTATTCCTTTCATTTCTTTTTCTTCTGTGATTGCCGTGGCTAGGACTTCCAAAACTATGTTGAATAGTAGTGGTGAGAGTGGACATCCTTGTCTTGTTCCTGATCTTAGAGGAAATGCTTTCAGTTTTTCACCATTGAGATTGATGTTTGCTGTGGGTTTGTCAAATATGGCCTTTATTATGTTGAGGTAGTTTTCCTATATGCCCACTTTCTGGAGAGTTTTTATCATAAATGGGTGTTGAATTTTGTCAAAAGGTTTTTCTGCATCTATTGAGATGATCATATGGTTTTTATTCTTCAGTTTGTTAATATGGGGTATCACATTGATTTGCATATACTGAAGAATCCTTGCATCCCTGGGATAAATCCCACTTGATCATGGTGTATGATCCTTTTAATGTGCTGTTGGATTCTGTTTGCTAGTATTTTGTTGAGGATTTTTGCATCTATATTCATCAGTGACATTGGTCTGTAATTTTCTTTTTTTGTAGTATCTTTGTCTGGTTTTGTTATCAGGGTGATGGTGGCCTCATAGAAAGAGTTTGGGAGTGTTCCTTCTTCCACAATTTTATGGAAGAGTTTGAGAAGGATGGATGTTAGCTGTTCTCTAAATGTTTGATAGAATTCATCTGTGAAGCCATCTGGTCCTGGACTTTTGTTTGTTGGAGGATTTTTTAGCACAGTTTCAATTTCATTACTTGTGATTGGTCTGTTCATATTTTCTGTTTCTTCCTGGTTCAGTCTTGGAAGGTTTTACCTTTCTAAGAATTCGTCCATTTCTTCCAGATTGTCCATTTTATTGGCATAGAGTTGCTTGTAGTAGTCTCTTAGGATGCTTTGTATTTCTGCGGTGTCTGTTTTAACTTCTCCTTTTTCATTTCTAATTTTATTGATTTGAATCCTCTCCCTCTTTTTCTTGATGAGTCTGGCTAATGGTTTATCAATTTTGTTTATCTTCTCAAAAACCAGCTTTTAGTTTTATTGATCTTTGCTGTTGTTTTCTTTGTTTCTATTTCATTTCTTTCTGCTCTGATCTTTATGATTTCTTTCCTTCTGCTAACTTTGGGTTTTCTTTGTTCTTCTTTCTCTAGTTCCTTTAGGTGTAAGGTTAGATTGTTTACTTGAGATTTTTCTTGTTTCTTGAGGTAGGCTTGTATAGCTATATACTTCCCTCTTAGAACTGCCTTTGCTGCATCCCACAGGTTTTGGATCGTCGTGTTTTCATTGTCAATTGTCTCTAGGTATTTTTTAATTTCCTCTTTGATTTCTTCAGTGATCTCTTGCTTATTTAGTAACGTATCGTTTAGCCTCCATGTGTTTTTGTTTTTTACGTTTTTTTCCCTGTAATTCATTTCTAATCTCACAGCGTTGTGGTCAGAAAAGATGCTTGATGTGATTTCAGTTTTCTTAAATTTACCGTGGCTTGATTTGTGACCCAGGATGTGATCTATCCTGGAGAATGTTCTGTGCGCACTTGAGAAGAGAGTGTAATCTGCTGTTTTTGGGTGGAATATCCTATAAATATCAATTAAATCCATCTGGTCTATTGTGTCATTTAAAGCGTCTGTTTCCTTATTTATTTTCATTTTGGATGATCTGTCCATTGGTGTAAGTGAGGTGTTAAAGTGCCCCACTATTATTGTGTTACTGTTGATTTCCTCTTTTATAGCTGTTAGCAGTTTGCCTTATGTATTGAGGTGCTCCTATGTTGGGTGCATATGTATTTATAATTGTTATGTCTTCTTCTTGGATTGATCCCTTGATCATTATGTAGTGTCCTTCCTTGTCTCTTGTAACATTCTTTATTTTAAAGTCTATTTTATCTGATATGAGTATCGCTACTCCAGCTTTCCTTTGATTTCCATTTGCATGGAATATCTTTTTCCATCCCCTCACTTTCAGTCTGTATGTGTCCCTAGGTCTGAAGTGGGTCTCTTGTAGACAGCATATATATGGATCTTGTTTTTGTATCCATTCAGCAAGCCTGTGTCTTTTGGTTGGTGCATTTAATCCTTTCACATTTAAGGTAATTATTGATATGTATGTCCCTATGACCATTTTCTTAATTGTTTTGGGTTTGTTTTTGTAGGTTCTTTTTTTCTCTTGTGTTTCCCACTTAGAGAAGTTCCTTTAGCATTTGTTGTAGAGCTGTTTTGGTGGTGCTGAATTCTCTTAGCCTTTGCTTCTCTGTAAAGCTTTTGATCTCTCCATGGAATCTGAATGAGATCCTTGCAGGGTAGAGTAATCTTGGTTGTAGGTTCTTCCCTTTCATCACTTTAAGTATATCATGCCACTCCCTTCTGGCTTGTAGAGTTTCTGATGAGAAATCAGCTGTTAACCTTATGGGAGTTCCCTTGTATGTTATTTTTCATTTTTCCCTTGCTGCTTTCAATAATTTTTCTTTGTCTTTAATTTTTGTCAATTTGATTACTATGTGTCTCAGCGTGTTTCTCCTTGGGTTTATCCTGTATGGGGCTTGATGCACTTCCTGGACTTGGGTGGCTATTTCCTTTCCCATGTTAGGGAAGTTTTTGACTATAATCTCTTCAAATATTTTCTCTGGTCCTTTCTCTCTCTCTTCTCCTTCTGGGACCCCTGTAATGCGAATGTTCTTGCGTTTAATGTTGTCCCAGAGGTCTCTTGGGCTGTCTTCATTTCTTTTCATTCTTTTTTCTTTATTCTGTTCCACAGCAGTGAATTCCACCATTCTGTCTTCCAGGTCACTTATCCGTTCTTCTGCCTCAGTTATTCTGCTATTGATTCCTTCTAGTGTAGTTTTCATTTCAGTTATTGTATTGTTCATCTCTGTTTGTTCTTTCTTCTAGGTCTTTGTTAAACATTTCTTGCATCTTCTCAATCTTTGCCTCCATTGTTTTTCCGAGGTCCTGGATCATCTTCACTATCATTATTCTGAATTCTTTTTCTGGAAGGTTGCCTATCTCCACTTCATTTAGTTGTTTTTCTGGGGTTTCATCTTGTTCCTTCATCTGGTACATAGCCCTCTGCCTTTGCATCTTGTCTATCTTTCTGTGAATGTTGTTTTTGTTCCGCAGGCTGCAGGATTGTAGTTCTTCTTGCTTCTGCTGTCTGCCCTCTGGTGGATGAGGCTGTGTAGGAAGCTTGATGGGAGGGACTGGTGGTGGGTAGAGCTGAGTGTTGCTCTGGTGGGCAGAGCTCAGTAAAACTTTAATCCACTTGACTGTTGATGGGTGGAGCTGTGTTCCCTCCCTTTTGGTTGTTTGGCCTGAGGCAACCCAACACTGGAGACTACCTGGGCTCTTTGGTGGGGCTAATGACAGACTCTGGGAGAGCTCACACCAAGGAGTACTTCCCAGAACTTCTGCTGTCAGCGTCCTAGTCCCCACAGTGAGCCACAGCACCCCCCCAGCCTCTGCAGGAGACCCTCCAACACTAGCAGGTGGGTCTGGTTCAGTCTCCCCTGGGGTCACTGCGCCTTCCCCTGGGTCCCGATGCACACATTACTTTGTGTGTGCCCTCCAAGAATGGAGTCTCTGTTTCCCCCAGTCCTGTCGAAGTCCTGCAATCAATTCCCACTAGACTTCAAAGTCTGATTCTCTAGGAATTCCTCCTCCCATTGCCGGAATCCCAGGTTGGGAAGCCTGACGTGTGGCTCAGAACCTTCACTCCAGTGGGTGGACTTCTGTGGTGTAAGTGTTCTCCAGTCTGAGTCACCCACCCAGCAGTTATGGGATTTGATTTTACTGTGATTGCGCCCCTCCTACCGTCTCACTGTGGCTTCTCCTTTGTCTTTGGATGTGGGGTATCTTATTTGGTGAGTTCCAGTGTCTTCCTGTCGATGATTGTCCAGCAGCTAGTTGTCATTCCGGTGCTCTCGCAAGAGGGAGTGAGAGCACGTCCTTCTGCTCCGCCATCTCGGTTCCTCTCGGAGCTCCATTTTTAAAGACACTTTTTTTTGAACCTTAACCCAGTGAGACGTTTTTCATGACTCCTTTGTAAAAACCCTC
Organism: Delphinapterus leucas; assembly: GCF_059928025.1. Lineage (NCBI taxonomy): Eukaryota > Metazoa > Chordata > Mammalia > Artiodactyla > Monodontidae > Delphinapterus > Delphinapterus leucas. The sequence continues at coordinate 167,751,107 of NC_143130.1, forward strand.
TACATTCTCATGATCTCATGTTTGTTTGAGAGGAGATAGGACCCAGTGCTAGGTCATCCTTCCCTTCAGGTTCTTCTTTCCAACAATTTGTATAAAATGAAGAGAGGAAAGGGTTTTTAACTGATGGACTGAGTTCATGCAGTAAAGATGCAGTAAAGCCACAGTTAAAAAACGAAGAAAAATACTGAGGTTTGCAGGCAGAAGGTAAGGAAACATGGAAGATAGATGTCAGAGGGAACATTTTGAGGTAGAAGGAAAACCCACCAGTAAGGAAAGAAGGTGGGTAGGATGTACGATACAGAAAACAAGCTTTTCAGACATCAGCATCTTCATTTCTTTGTCTTTAGAGAAGCATCATGATGCTCTGAAAGGGCAGGGAGACCAAACAGCCACCACTGGTACCCATTTTGCACCAGATGCTGAATCTCCTCTGAGCACTGGGCAGACACTCCCAGTAGGTGCCCAGATTATAATAATTAAATTTGTTGAGCCCTTCAGTGTGCCAGGCACTGTACTAAGTGACGATATATGTAATAATCATCCTGTTTGATCCTCAGAACAACACTCTGAGGTAGGTGATGATGTCGCCATTTCAGAGATGAGCAAACCGAGACTTAGGAAACTTGCTTCTCATCCCACAGCTGGCAGAAGGAGGAGCAGGTCCATCTGGCTTCAAAGCCCACACTTTTTCCAGACTGCTGTGTCACCTTCACAAGCATCAGATTGTATTGTGAACTAATTAATTAGCTGAGCATAATGCTCCCCAGAAACATGATGTAGAATTGCTGCTGTTCTCCCAGCACTGACGAAAAAAATTAATTCAAAATATCAGTGAAGATGGAGTCAGCTCCACTTCCACCTGATTTTATTCTTCCTTGATAGTATTTTTTTTTAATAAAAGCTATTACCATTGCCCTGATTACTCTTTGCCACCTCTGCATTTTCAACAAATCCAGAGTGAGTCAGGGAGAATGGTGGATGCTTCTGATGCTGTATTCCAAGGAATCCTAATCCTGCCAGTGTGCCCAGCCTAAATTAGATGTGGTGTGAATATTGCTAAAGGGCTAAAGGACCCAAGGAGAGCAGACAGTACTGGGCTTGTCTGAGGATTCCTCTCTCCCATTCACTTGCAGAGAACATTATGAGCTGTCTCAGTTCTCTAGGGTGAGTCCCTCGCAGAAGACACGAAGGTCTCCTTGACCATGCATGGGTGGAGACTTAAATCAAATCCTCATTCATGGAACTCTGGAATACAGTCCTAAATCTTTCTCGATAACTTAAATGGTCTTATTCTGTAGCTGAATTAGTGCCTGGCATTTGGAAATGCTGATTTATCACATAATTGGCTTGGCTGTATTGGGATTTGTTTAATGGGGTTTGGTGGGTGCCTCTTCCTTCCTCCCTCCCTCCCTCCCTCCCTCCCTCTTTCCCTCCCTTCTTTCCGTTTCTTTTCTTTTTATTTATTTTGGCTGCATTGGGTCTTCGTTGCCATGTGCGGGCTTTCTTTAGTTGCAGCAAGCGGGGGCTACTCTTCATTGTGTTGCAGTCGCTTCTGTTGTTGCAGAGCACGGGCTCTAGGCACACGGGCTTCAGTAGTAATGGCACACAGGCTCAGTAGTTGTGGCTCATGGGCTCTAAGTGCAGGGTCAGTAGTTGTGGTGCACGGACTTAGTTGCTCCGTGGCATGTGGGATCTTCCCGGACCAGGGATTGAACCCATGTCTGCTGCATTGGCAGGCAGATTCTTAACCACTGCGCCACCAGGGAAGTCCCTGGTGGGTGCCACTTTCCCGCTCTGGCTCCTTTGTCTCATTACATCATATCTCATCACTTCTGCTTCAGCATTCACTCCATGGGGAAGGGTGGGGAGTCTCCCAGGTACCTTTAGGTCTTGCTGTCCACATGGAACCATGAATCCCCTGTCTATCTCATTTACTTCTTTGTGTCTGCACCTAGCACACAATGCCTGGCACACCACAGGCCCTCAGTAAATGTTTGTTGAGTGGATGAATAAATGGAACTACTTTCCATGCGTTTTGACTGTGATGTCCTTGTGCCCTTCCTTTGTCGCCCCTGGATGAGAACCCGGCATTCATATGATCTCCCAAAATGACTGTTTCTTCTGATAGCCAGAGAAGACAGTGATCCAGCGCAAAGCCCCGAACCGGGGTTGCTCAAATGAATTATCAGAGGTGAGACAAGTGTGAAGTGACTTATCTTAATGTTTAATAAAACATTATCTTAATGTTTAATAAAGCAAAACAGGGCTTCCCTGGTGGCGCAGTGGTTGAGAGTCTGCCTGCCGATGCAGGGGACACGGGTTCGTGCCCCGGTCCGGGAAGATCCCACATGCCGCGGAGCGGCTGGGCCCATGAGCCATGGCCGCTGAGCCTGCACGTCCGGAGCCTGTGCTCCGCAACGGAAGAGGCCCCAACAGTGAGAGGCCCGCGTACCGCAAAAAATAAATAAATAAATAATAATGATAATAAAGCAAAACAGAAACAGACTCACAGACTTAGAGAATGAACTTATGGTTACCAGTGGGGAAGGGTGGGTGGGAGGATAGATTGGGCGTTTGGGATTGACATGTACATGCTGCTATATTTAAAATAAAATGCCTAAAAAAAAAGTTAACACGATAGGGGCTTCCCTGGTGGCGCAGTGGTTGAGAGTCCGCCTGCCGATGCAGGGCACACGGGTTCGTGCCCCGGTCCGGGAGGATCCCACATGCCGCGGAGCGGCTGGGCCCGTGAGCCATGGCCGCTGAGCCTGCGCGTCCGGACCCTGTGCTCCGCAAAGGGAGAGGCCGCAACAGTGAGAGGCTCGCGAACTACAAAAAAAAAAAAGTTAACACGATAAAAAAATAACTGATTCTGTGAGAGGAAATACCAGAGTGTGGAGTTCTTGCTTTACTTGCTTCTTTTTCCTCTGTCTTAATGAGATCAAGTCCTATCCCTGGTCACCTAGAAGGAGGACTAGTCCCCATTGCACGTGCAGCACAGCATCATCAGGTTTATTGGGCACCTCCGGGATGATGTGCTACATTATCAAGGATTTTTCTCTAGAATTAAAGTTTTCTCTAGAAATGCATTTGTCCTAAACTTGTTTCTAAGTTAATCATTTTGTTAGAAGCATTTTAATGAATTAAATGTTTGTATACTGATATTTATCATGTATCAAGATTTATTATAGTATTGGGTTGGCCCAAAAGTTCGTTTGGGTTTTCCCGTAACATCTTATGGAAAAACCCGAACTTTTTAGCCAACCCAGTATCATAGTGAGAATTTAGCTTTCTAAGCCTAGAAATCACAAAGGATAAGACTGAGAGGATTTGGGTGAAAACACAAAACTTCTGTGTACTTAACACCTAAAACAAAAGATAAAACAATCAACTACAAAAAATGTTTCTAGCTAATGAAAAGAGTTAATGTCTGTTATATATACAATAAAGAAAACATGAATACCCGCACCCCTGGGAACAACCTAATATTCCATCAGTAGGGAAATGATTAAGCACATTATAGTAACAGTAGTAACTGCTACCATTTATTGAGTACCTACTATGCACCTCACATGGTTGTCTCATCCCACCCTCACAAATTCATCCATAACTGGAATGCAATGAAGCTATAAGAAGTATATTTTTACACAGAACATGATCATAATATATAAAATAGAAAATATGTCATAAAGCAATATCCTATTTATATAAGGAAAAAATATATACATAACCTGATAACATAAAGAGAGAAAGATAGAAACCCAACAGTGTGATATAAATCACAAAACAGTGGGTGACGTGATTCTAGGATGTAATTTGTTTTAATGCTTATCTTTATTTTCCAATTTCTACAATGAAGAAGTTACTTTAAAATTTTATGCACATTGCAAACTCAACCCCTGTTTTTTTTTAAGAAATGGATTACATGTGATCCTACCTCCTCAAGAAGTATATATTGAACATAATTTAAGCCACTTTGGATGTTTGAAGCTTATCATCATGGGCAAGAAAATCACCGTGTTTCTGAGCTAGGAAGGAATTCTACCAATGCCATCAAGGAACCACTGTGGTTAGCATTATTTGTCTTTACATTAACCTGTGACCACTAGAACCTTCCTTTGCTCAGATGGCCCTTTGTCCTGGGATCAAGTGGCTCTTCCTAATAGGAGTGCACATCAAAATCTCCTAGGAAACTTTTTTTTTTTTTACATCTTTATTGGAGTATAATTGCTTTACAATGGTGTGTTAGTTTCTGCTTTACAACAAAATGAATCAGTTATATATATACATATGTTCCCATATCTCTTCCCTCTTGCGTCTCCCTCCCTCCCTATCCCACCCCTCCAGGCTGTCACAAAGCACCGAGCTGATCTCCCTGTGCTATGCGGCTGCTTCCCAGTAGCTATCTATTTTACGTTTGGTAGTATATATATGTCCATGCCTCTCTCTCGCTTTGTCACAGCTTACCCTTCCCCCTCCCCATATCCTCAAGTCCATTCTCTAGTAGGTCTGTGTCTTTATTCCTGTCTTACCCCTAGGTTCTTCATGACATTTTTTTTCTTAAATTCCATACATATGTGTTAGCATACGGTATTTGTCTCTTTCTGACTTACTTCACTCTGTATGACAGACTCTAGGTCTATCCACCTCATTACAAATAGCTCAATTTCGTTTCTTTTTATGGCTGAGTAATATTCCATTGTATACATGTGCCACATCTTCTTTATCCATTCATCTGATGATGGACACTTAGGTTGCTTCCATGTCCTGGCTATTGTAAATAGAGCTGCAATGAACATTTTGGTACATGACTCTTTTTGAATTACGGTTTTCTCAGGGTATATGCCCAGTAGTGGGATTGCTGGGTCGTATGGGAGTTCTATGTGTAGTTTTTTAAGGAACCTCCCTACTGTTCTCCATAGTGGCTGTATCAATTTACATTCCCACCAAGAGTGCAAGAGGGTTCCCTTTTCTCCACACCCTCTCCAGCATTTATTGTTTGTAGATTTTTTGATGATGGCCATTCTGACTGGTGTGAGATGATATCTCATTGTAGTTTTGATTTGCATTTCTCTAATGATTAATGATGTTGAGCATTCTTTCATGTGTTTGTTGGCAATCTGTATATCTTCTTTGGAGAATGTCTATTTAGGTCTTCTGCCCATTGTTGGATTGGGTTGTTGGTTTTTTTGTTATTGAGCTGCATGAGCTGCTTGTAAATCTTGGAGATTAATCCTTTGTCAGTTGCTTCATTTCCAAATATTTTCTCCCATTCTGAGGGTTGTCTTTTGGTCTTGTTTACAGTTTCCTTTGCTGTGCAAAAGCTTTTACGTTTCATTAGGTCCCATTTGTTTATTTTTGGTTTTATTTCCATTTCTCTAGGAGGTGGGTCAGAAAGGATCTTGCTGTGATTTATGTCATAGAGTGTTCTGCCTATGTTTTCCTCTAAGAGTTTGATAGTTTCTGACCTTACATTTAGGGCTTTAATCCATTTTGAACTTATTTTTGTGTATGGTGTTAGGGAGTGATGTAATCTCATACTTTTACATGTGCCTGTCCAGTTTTCCCAGCACCACTTATTGAAGACACTGTCCTTTCTCCACTGTAAAAAATGTGTAACTGCCTTGACCGCTTGACTGGAGCTTTTGATTCAGTAGGTCTGAGGTAGGGCCTTGGAAGCTCCATATAAAACAAACTCCAGAGCTTCCTTTTTGTCTTCTTTGAGAGCCAGTGTTATAGTCAACGTGTCTTGTGCGGCTGCCATCAGCTGCCTTGACTCTCCTCAGGTTGTTTGTGTGAGGACCCAAGAAAGGCTTCTTCCTGCTGCCAGCACGCTAGAGCAGTCATTCTCAGACTTGTTCCGATGATGAGATACCTCATCGTCTTAGTCGTCCTTGCAGACTACAGTGAAACATTGTGACATTTAATTCTCTTATAAAAATTACGGACAATTTTGTTAGCAGTAAGTATGACCATGTTTTCTGTACTGCCTCATTTTCTTCCAAGTATTAGAACTCACTTGGATTAGCTCAAGGCAAAATGCAGAATGTATTATAAGGATAGAGGGGTAGTTTCTGGACCTGTGGGGCAGGAAGCACAGCCCACCCTCCCAAGAGCCCTAAACTATGAGGTAGAAAACCAGCAGGAAACGGCATTTTCTCAATCTCTTGTTTTTGACTTCTGCTTCCTGCCTGTCCCCACTCTTGGAGGCTGATGGCCACCCCTCAGCCCCTGAGTTTTTATCTCCTGAGTTGAAACAACCAGCAATGACTGCCTGCTGTTTCTTAGTCCCCCCTCTGCATTCCTTAGAGAATCTGATTGGCCATATGTAAGTCAGGTGTTTATCCCTTGTCCAATCAGTTGAATCTTAGGGGGTTGGATCAGGCAGGATAAACATGACTGCAAAGGCAAAATCCCCAGGGAGGAAATAGGTGGAGGGAAACCCCAAACCTCCTTCATTTTATCTTATTTTACCTCTTAACATAAGCTCCCCTTCCTGTACACCTTGAGACATGGCCCAGTATAACCAGCCGTGTTATCAACAGCCACAAATTGTGTTCCGCATCCTTGATGGGAGAATATTCAGAGTCCTGTGAGCTGCAGTGGAGAGAGGATCCTGGTTCCCAGGTGTGACCACCTACCAGCTGCCATTTGTGGACTAAGCAATCAGGTTACATCACCTACAACACAAATTCCCCTTTAGAAAAAGGAATGGGGTGTAGGAATCACCATGGCCTCGCGTCCGGTTATCACCCATTGGTGTAGAGTGTATACAGCATCCCGAGGGCCGGAGAGAAAAGTGAACCCAGCTCTTTCAAACACAGGTATCAAAACCCACACACACTAACTTAAGCAAACAGAGAGAATCCATCACAAGGATCCAGCTCACTCTCAAAATCTCAGGACAGACCTGGGGGGGATGACTCTCAGTCTCTCTCTGGGCCTCCTGTAGCTGCGTCACGTTTCTCTCTCTACTTCTGTCTATCCCAGGCCCTAACCTGGGGACTCTTCATAGGCTCTAAAATATGAATTCAGAGGAACTAGAAATTGCTACTGCAGGGTTCTTTAAGTACCACTGGGGCTACATATAATTTTAGGTGGTACATGGAAAACACTATATTTTTAAATGGGTATTTAATTGACATTTATTTACTCCAATTTTTATTTATTTAAACAACGCGCGCACACACACACACACACACACACACACACACACACAAAACCCTCTGAGATTCTTGCTCTCTTTGTTTAGGAGGAAGTTTAGTTAGAGTTTACAAGTGCTGCAATTTATATAACATTATTAGGTCCATGACCACTCAAGCTAAAGGTCGATATGGCCACATCATGGAGAGAGCTTCTGGAGACCCTAAAAGCCTCACCCAGATTTCCTTGGGAATGGAACTCGTCACATTAATGGGCTTCTCTTGTCATCAAGAAATACTAGGATCCTATTCCGAATCTTTAAAAAAATAATTTTGTATCCATCTTTGAAACTAAAGAATGAAAATCACCTATTATCTCACTAACCAGAGGTAGGGCTTCCACTTTTGTGTGTTTCTTTCCAAACACTGTGTGTATGGTTTTCACAGAGTTGAGATGAAATATTTCTAAAATATGTTAACCCACTCTGTTGTATCAGTAGGTAGAGTTTTTGTTTGGGATTCTGCATGGCTTCCAATACTGTTATGAACTGTTATGAACAACTGCAATTACAGGCAGTATCAAAAATGGACCTCTCTCCACCCTTATTCAAGTCACTCCCTTGGTGACTTTGTAAACGTCCTCAATAATCTCTGATACACCTTGTTTCTTGTTAATGGCCTCCTTTTCCTGAAAGTTATGTATAGGGGAAATCCCAAGAAAAATATAATGTCCATTAGTTGGGTTTCAGGAAATTGATCATTGATTTATCTATATGAGTTATTAGATTGTTTCTGACTCAACAATTGGCTTTGAATGTCTCATAAAAGTTTTCTGTTTGAGGCAAGTGGGGAAAAAGTGCTGATTGTTTAGGCAAGTTTTGAGGGCTCTAGATGAAAGGCATTGCTACCACAGAGCAAAGTGAAACCCTGTGTGATCAGAGGAGTAAGTCAACATCTGTGAGAACCTGACCATACAGCAGTAAAGTGGAAATTGGGGTGGGCATGATGTTCACAGAATTATTCAGAAGGGTTTGGAACATCTGCTCAAGGGAGAAAGTCCCAGAACCACATTCTTTCTCCTACCAAGCAAACATAATTTTTCCTTCCAGGGGAAGCATGTAGTGCAAACAGTTTCCAAATGGCATGTATTTGGCTTTGACATACAGAATGGTTTCTTCCCGCCCACCCCGCCCCCCCCACCCCGCCCCCCCCCCAGCAAATTTCCTTCTGTGATAGATATATGTACACCTGACTAATGATGCAGCTCTTGAATTTTCTCGAGCTGCTGTTCTGTTAGCACATTACCTAAGTCTTGGTTTTCTTCTGCCTTTCCCTTTGCAACTCAATATTAAAATTAATTTGCTTTTTCTATGTTAGGAAGTACCTAAGGGCTTAGATAAAGTTTCTTTGGCATTAATCCCACTTTGGTGTAAATAGTGTAGATAATCTACACCTGGATAAATAGGGACTGGCCACAGTCAAAAAAGAACAAAACTAAAAAGCGCTTGATTTAGGAACCCTGATGCAAGGAAGTGTGAATTCACTTTACATTCTTAAAACTCCAGAATAGTTGCCATGGGTGCATTTCTGTGGCTTAATTTTTTGTCATTGGCCCATTCTCAAAGCTCAGTGATGTTGGACCCTAATCGAGTCTGAACTCGAAGTAGATACTGCGTAATGAAATTACACTTAATAAACCGCTTTCCGGGGAATTCCCTTGTGGTCCGATGGTTAGGACTCCGCGCTTTCACTGACGAGGGTCCGAGTACAATCCCTGGTCGGGGAACTAGGGCACCGCAAGCCATGCAGCATGGCCAAAATATTAAAAATAAGTAAATAAACGCTTTCTGGCTGGTACCTGTGACCTCCAGGACGTAAGGCTTTTCTGTTTCCTGGCGAGAAAACTGCCTACCTCATAGAAGACAAGGCCTGATCAGCGCCAAGGTTATTAGGCATCTTAAGTGTGAAGCAGAGGACTGAACAAATGAAGACAATAATTTTATCCAATTAGTAGTGGTTATTTTTGTAGCTCTGATTTGTACACGTGAAACAGTGGAATGATTTTGAAAAATATTCTGAAGATCTGCTACTTATAAAATTGTATTTGCATCTTAGGGTAGCTATTTGACTCCTGCAGATGCCCTACATGCTTTACAACTAAGTGGGCTGCAGCTTATCTGTGGATTTACCCCTTGCAAGATGCTTCACTCCTCTGTATCTTAGTTTCTCCATCAGTAACAGGGGGTGATAATAATCACAGCTCGCGGAGTTGTGCTGAGGAATGAAGGAATGACATAGGCATGGCGTTTAGAACCATGCTTTTTCACTGAAGTCACTCTCAGTGCCAAATGGGCAGGGGACTCTTTCTGAAATCTTCACCATAAGTCCCAGCCTGTCTCTACTCTGATAGCTTGTCCTGGATCAGTGATCCCAGTGAGGGTGTCTTGTCCTTTGCATGGCAAAACCAGTACTGAGACAAGGGAGCGGGGTCTCATCTTCAGGAATGGCCCTTTGGAGTGAACTCCTCTGCAACCATGGGGGTGCTTCATTAATTCTGGTTGAAGGTGGAGACGTGCACCTGTGGTGTGGTACAGGTGACTGTAACCACCATCGCAGAGAAAGCTCACTGGACACCAGACTCAGCACATAGCTCTTGCACTTACTGGAATACATTCACCTGTGGATGAGAGAAAACTGAGGCTTCGAGGGGTTAAGTAAACATCCTGCACGTTCTCAAATGCCTCGTGACAAAGGCAGGACTCCATCCTGGATGATCGGATTCCAGGACTCATAATCTCAACCCTGGCTGCACACAGCCACTCTCAGACGCTGTCTTCTCTCCTGCCCCGTTCCTGGTTATCAGAATCAATTACATGAACAGTATCTTCTCTCCTGGGTCCCTCCCCCAACCCCTGTGAAATTCCTTCCCTTGTCTATATATAGCCCTTGGGAACTGGAGCCTTTCTTGGTGCTTCTAAATCAGTATGGTGTGTTTTCTCAGATGTTCACACTAAGTTTCCATCTCTCTGCTGGTTGCTGTTTTCCGGAGATCTAGTCGAATTGGAAAGCTTTAATCTACAGTGTTAGAACATTAGAGTTGGAGGAATTTTGTGTTCGTTAACACTCTGGGAATTTTAATGGCAACTTGGGTGATTTTATCCAGGAGATTTTCCCATGAAAAATAATGCACGTATTTTTGGAGATTGAAAAATACATGGGAAGTTAGAGCACCCTCTCCACACCAAGGAGAAAAAGGTGTCTTTTTCCCTCCCTTGGGCCAGAGAGACCTGTAAGCGCATCGTGTCCCTCTGAAGACTTCTCTTTTCTTCTTCCGTTCTCCCTAGGCTAAATGAAGCATGGATCTTGTCCAGATGCTTGAGATCAGCCTCTCAGCTTCCTTGAAAGCTACCCCGTCTTTACCTCTGCACATTTCTGGCAGCCAGGAGTCAGCCCTTTTGTCCGCTTGTAATCCTCCATTCTTTCTCTGCTGATCTTTCCCCTTTCTTCTGACAGCCCCCTTACTTTGCTCCTGTGCCCAGTTTTCCTTCAACATCAGTTTTCCGCTTCCTGTCAGAACCTCCTAGTCTCGCTCCTCCTCTAGGACGGGAGGAATGAGAGCTTTGCTCAACCCCCCGCGCCTGTTCCTTTTCATGCTGTTTGGCCCCCTCCCTGCCTTCTCTTTGGGTGTCAGGAACTGAGTCATTTTGGGGCTTTCTCTCTGGACCCTTTTCTCCCTGAAAGCAGTAACCTTACTTTCTATAGAGACTATCTCAAATCCATTATTCTACAGGCCTTTCTTTGATGAGTTTCTGAAAACACAGATTGTCAGAAGCCTGTTCTCTCTCTTGACACAGCAGAAGCAGCCAGCCGGCAGCAAGTCACACTGCCCTCGTTGCAACATGTGTGCCCATGTTTGGGGACTCTGTGACTTGCTTGATAATTTTGTCTTTTAAAAAATTTCTTTGAAGCTTTTGTGTGATCATCTGACGAATTCTGCCAGAATTGTCTCATGAGGGTGATGCCCATCCTGTTTCTCTCCCAGGCAGTGTGTCCTCATGGGATGACCAGGTTAAGCCCAAAAGAAGACTCTGCGCTACTCAAGTTTGGCCAGGAAGGTGGGGGCGTCCCGGGGAATCCCTTCCTTTATGAGGCATTGCCATCTTAAACTTGGGGATTGACTACTTTCCAACTCCATCTTGCTATTAACAAATAGTAGGGTGGTGGGGTTGCATTCAGCCGTACTCCTACGACCTTCAGTAATACTGTCCCTTACCCACGCGGGTCTCCTTTCTGGTTTTCCAGTCTTCCATGCTCCTTTCTGCTTCCGGCCCCTTTGGACTCACCTTTCCTTCTCTCAGCTCTATATGAAACTGGGTCAACGTCCTTCAACCTCACCTGAGGACATGCTACCTTCTATTACCCGCTCTGGGAAGTAGCCCTCCCCTCATTTACCTCCTCTCTAGCCCTTACCTGAAATGATGGATGTTAGAGGCAAAGCTGTCACTTGATTTTCACACGCAGGATAAAGCAAGTGGCAGAACAACCAACATTTGAGCAACTCAAGTCCCTATACTTTTGTGGGGACACCCTGTGGGGACAGATTAGGCACCACCCACCCTGTGGTCCTGGATCGTTGTCGCTGAGGGTGATAGTGTATTAATGGGCTTAGCATCTCAGGCATTAGGTCTTTAGGTACAAAATCCATTGCCTTCCAGAATCAAGGAAGTTATTGTTTTTTCCTTGTCAATTTTCTTGAAGTCCCTTGAATCTAATCGCAAACAGACAAGGACAGGCAGTAATTTGTGTCCTGAGAGAGCCAGGAACAAGGGCTCCATTTATTTTGTAATTTGTAATTTCTTTGTCTCCAAGGAAAAGACCCTGGGTAAAAAAAAAATCATAATTGAGAGTCCAGCAAAGGTTTTGTGCTTCCTTGTGAAGCTGCATGATGTTACAAATTATTACCCAGGGCCTTGGTAAGAGCAGGGGCAGAGAAGGAGGTTTTCAGTGGAGACGAGATCTCCAGATGGCTGGGCAGGCTGAGTGGGCGGTGCTGGGGGGCAGAAAGCCAGTCCTGGTAGGGGCTGGATTCTTGGGTATCTGGTCCTACTGATGCAAGTTACCCCATGACCTTGGCCACTCTACCTCCCTGGGTTTCAATCCTTTATCTAAAAAATGAGGCAGTTCAATCAGGGCATTTTTTCTTAAGTCTTTCATACCCAATAACTTCCTTTTTATGTCAAAAGTTTTCTTATGGTACTAAAATGAAATTTTAACAAATAAGATATTCCTTTACTATCCTGAAATGAGATTGTATAAACAAAATAAGCTGTCTGTACACATAATTTCAAAAAAGACAGTATATTGACTTAATTTTAACAAGAAGAAAACAAAGGAAAATATAGTAAAATAATATGTACGTTAATAAATCCATTCTAGGGTCTGACTCTAATGAAATAGTCTGGTGCTACACCTACAGGTAGACTAACAGGTATGCTGTACTACACACAATTGCACTACCTCCCACAGTGGGATATCTGAGATGGTGTGTTAGAGTTCTCCAGGGAAACGAAACCAATGGGGGAGAGAGACCAAAATAAGAGGAGATTTATTATAGGAATCGCTCATGTGGTTATGAGACCAAGAAGTCCCACATTCTGCTGTCTGCAAGCTGGAGAACCAGGAAAGCTGGTGGTTTAACTCAGTCGGAGTCCAAAGACTTGAGAACTGGGGTGGGGGGGGGCTGAGGGGGGTAAGTCCCGATCTTGGTCCAAAGCCTGAGAACCAGGAGCCCTGATGTCCAAGGGCAGGAGACAATGGGTGTCGCAGCTCCAGCAGAGGGAACAGATTCTCCTTTGTCAGCCTTTTTGTTCTGTTCAGGCCCTCAACTGATTAGATGATGCCCACTGCTTTGGTGAGGGTGATCTTTACTCAGTCTACTGATTCAAGTGCTAATCTCTTCCAGACACATGTTCATAAACACACTGAAAAATACTGTTTTACCAGCTCTCTGGGCATCCCTTCACCTAGTCAAGTTGGCACATAAAATGAACCATCACTTATGGTGAACAACTCATAGTAATACTTAAAATCAATGTTGACTCTTCCCTCAATTTATACAGCGGTTGCATTCCTGGAAATTAAAGTGTGTGTAAAACTGGTGCCCCTCAAAAGGGTAAACAAGAATTAGGTTCTGGGCTTCCCTGGTGGCGCAGTGGTTGAGAGTCTGCCTGCCGATGCAGGGGATGCGGGTTCGTGCCCCGGTCTGGGAAGATCCCACATGCCGCGGAGCGGCTGGGCCCGTGAACCATGGCCGCTGAGCCTGCGCGTCCGGAGCCTGTGCTCCGCAACGGGAGAGGCCTCTGAATATCCAGCGGGATGTCTGAATGTCTGCAGGAGGCAGGATGCTTCTTTAATGTGCTGACCGTCCTGTACATTGCAGGATATCAAGCATTTCTGTTCACAGCCAAACCACCTATTTCCTAAATGCTCTGCGGGGGCAGCACTGCCCTGTTGAGACTCTGTCTTCCATGAACCCAGGATATGCTGCTAAAACTTGGATGTGCGCACGTTACCTGGAGGATCTCATTTCATACATATGATACATCTGCTCTGGGTTGGGCCCAGGATTCTGCATTCCCATCAGGCTTCCAGGTGCCACTGCTGCTGCTGGGCTGGGACCACACTTCGAGTAACAAGGACCTACAGGACTCACATGGCACTAAGCTTCTTGCACTAAGCTTCTGTAGATTCAGTACATGGCTCTCCAAAGTGGGGTGTCTTTGAGAACCACTGCTATCAAATCTCCTGGGGTGCTTTAAAAAATGTACGTCCCTGGGCTTCCCTGGTGGCACGGTGGTTGAGGGTCCGCCTGCCGATGCGGGGGACACGGGTTCGTGCCCCGGTCCGGGAGGATTCCACATGCCGCGGAGCGGCTGGGCCCGTGAGCCATGGCCGCTGGGCCTGCGCGTCCAGAGCCTGTGCTCCGCAACGGGAGAGGCCACAACAGTGAGAGGCCCGTGTACCGCAAAAAAAAAAAATGTACGTTCCAGAGCCTCACCTGGACGTCTTGAGTCAGGAATTCCCTGTTTCTGCATCTTAATAATTAATTCCCTGAGTGTGGCCTTAAAATCGCTAACGTTGAAAATCCCCAAGTACGTATCTTGACATCTCTGGATCGTGAGGATCTTTGTGGAAAAAGCCCTGTTTCTCCAACAAAATCTCAGATGTGGCGCAAATCAAAAAACTCCTAAAATATTATATGATATAACTTATATGCAGAAGCTAAAAAATGATACAGATGAACTTATTGACAGAAACAGACTCACAGGCTTAGAAAACAAACTTATGGTTACCAAAGGGGAAACACGGTTGGGGGGAATTAGTTAGGAGGTTGGGATTAACATATACACACTACTATGTATAAAATGGATAATCAACAAGGACCTACTGTATAGCACAGGGAACTTTTCTCAACACTCTGTAATAACCTATATGGAAAAGGAATCTGAAAAAGAATAGATATATGTATAACTCAAATCACTTTGCTGTACACCTGAAACTAACACAACATTGTAAATCAACTATACTCCAATATGAAATAAAAATTTAAAAAAAACAAAACTGTCCTGGTTCATCAGATAGCAGTTGGAGAGTCAACCACTCATCTGAAGTTCTAGAAATCTTCTATTTCTTGACTGGGTCGTGGTTACACAGATGCTCAAGCCCTTTGCGCACTTATTCACTTTTTTCTGAATGTATGCCACATTTCACATACCGGTAAGACCTCTCCTCGGTGGCTTTAATAGATGTGGTCGTTTAGCCCAGGGAAAGCAGGAGGGGAATTGTTATTTACTATTCAAGCCCAGTTATCCTTTATTTCCCAGCTGTGCCCTTTTTCTGTTGGTTTCACTTATTCTAAGCTGCTGGTGGGAGAGGGCAGCGTGGGAGACACAGTGAAATGTTTCCTTTTGTTGTCCTGAGACCAAGCAGAGAGCTGTTGACCTGCTCTATTGGAAAAGGCCATCCGGGGGCATCTGGAGAAGGGGTCAAGTCTTTCTTTTTCTGGATATAGAACGTCCCTCCTCTCCCTCGATGCAGCATCTCTGCCCTGCATGGCTCAGCCACGATAAAGCCACTTCCCCTCTGTACTGGCAGGTGGTTACCACGAGAGTGTTACAGCTAAACCTTCTGAGAACATTTTTACCTAAATAAGGCCTCTGATCTCCTCAGATGAATTACCCTCTCTGGTGATTTCCTGGTTGCACCCCGTTGGTGCAGCCCTCGTAGGTGGGTTGCGGTGTCATGTTACAGATGCTGCAATAGACTCCACTCCTCCTGTAGGGGTCTAAAGCGGGGAGACCAAAAGTTCAGCAGCTTGGGGCTGGCCCACCCTGACCTTGTACCCTGGTTCCAAGAGCTAGGACTTCTTCCCTTTGGCCACGCCTCTGCCTTGGCCCATTTCTGGTACCCATGTCTCTGCCCCAAATCCTATTCTGCTTGCTCTGCTTTGCTCTTGTGCCTTGTCTTTCGTTGATCTTCTACGGCTGGCTGCACAGCCGGCTGCCATCCCATACAGCTCCAAGAGTGCCATTTGCACTGTGCCCCGTGGGCAAGGCAGCGCTGCTGGGGTACCGGCATCAAAAAATCAAAGCCCCCTGCCTTTTTTTTTTTTTTTAATGAGGCAGGTCATTTGACTCATTTGACCCCATTTGTTCTTACTCTGCCAGACCATGCATGTGAAGTGAGCTCAAGCATCCAGAAAAACTGGATGGACAACACAATAGATTACTTCTGGACAGTAGGGCATTCGTGGAATATCTGAGAAGAGCTGCTCAGTTCTTCCATGGCTTACCCAAAAGAATACGAATTATCTGTTTTTATCCAAGTTATCAGTACATGTTATTAGTAGAAATATCCAATACAAAATGAAACTGGCAACAGTTAACACTGAACATAACAAGATGTTACAAATGAGAAACTCATGATTGTAAACTTGTTGGTAAGTTTGAAAAGTACAAAACAATTGAAGTGGGAAAAAACAGGTATAATAGGAAACACCTACACAAAATAAAACCAGCAGAAGGAAACATGCATGCACATTGAAAATTGATTTTTTCCCCCTCAGTGGCATTTTTCACAGAAATAGAACAAACAATCCTAAAATCTATATGGAACTACAAAAGGCCCTGAATAGCCAAAGCAATCTTGATTATATATTGTATATATATAATATATATAATATATAATTATTATATATAATATTATACAAATACTGAACCGTTATGTTGTACACCTGGAAGTAATACAATGTATGTCAATTATACCTCAATTCAAAAAATAAAAATTGAGTTTTTTAATCAGAGGAATCAATCTTGACACAATCTGGATATGCAGATATCTGACCCAGGAAATTGCTGTTGGTTGAAATGCGGTCATCAAAGCAAACTCAGATTGTCAGAAGCCATGATGGACAGCATTCATATAGGCAAAAGTAATTGAAGAACCATGTATTTTTGGTAATATTTTAGCAGGGAAAAACTCCTGTTGAAAAAATTTTAAATCGGAACAACATGGTAATAGTTTAACCGCACAGAATGGAAAACTTGTTGAGGGATTAAAGTGGTTTATGATGGAATTCACTGAGGAAAATATAGTTTCTCAATGAAATTTCTTCAGTGTTGGTAAAATTCAGATTAAAATCTACGTATTCTTAAAGACAGAACAAAAAAAATGTTTTTAAGGGCAAATCACCAACTGGGTCAAATAGAGTCTTCAAAAATGGTGGGTGGGGACAAATGGGACATGATGACTAGATGACTAAATGCCATTTTAGACTGGATCCTGGGACAGAAAAAAAAGGATGGTGGTGGAAAAATTGGTGAAATCCAAATGAAGTCTGGAGTTCACTGAATAGTAACATACCAATGTTGGTTTTTTAGGCATGGCAAATGTATCATAGTAATATCAGATATTTATATTAGGAAAAACTAGGTGAAGAGCATACAGGAACTTTCTGTATTATCTCTGCAACTTTTCTGTAAGTCTAAAATTGCTCCCCAAATATGGTGGGCTCAAAATGGCCTGGACCAGAGGAAAAAACAACCCAAACTTCCCACTGCAGCTCTCCCATGAGCCTTGCGGCTCACTTCCCGGTGGAGCCCTATGGTTGTGCTGCATTGATTTCTTTCTAGGGACTTGAACCTAATGCCACGCCTGCCCTCAGCACCCGTGAGCTCATGGCCAGCCTCTGGCCTCTCCCCACAATGCTTTCCTCCGGTTCCAGACAGCCTTCTACTGCTCATCCTGGAACCAGCTCCCTTGGATCTCCCAGTGTGTAGACCTAGCGCTCCAACTTGGCCAAATATTGCAACCATCTGAGAAGTTTTAACAAGTTCTGGTGCCTGGTTGCCACACCCAAATATTCTGATTTAAGTGGTCTGGAGAATGGCCTGGGCCTCTGGATTTAAAAAACCTCCCCAGGGGCTTCCCTGGTGGCACAGTAGTTAAGAATCCACCTGCCAATGCAGGGGACATGGGTTTAAGCCCTGGTCGGGGAAGATCCCACATGCTGCGGAGCAACAAAGCCCGTGTGCCACAACTAATGAGCCTGTGCTCTAGAGCCCGCGAGCCACAACTACTGAGCCAGCGTGACACAACTACTGAAGCCCGCGCACCTGAAGCCCATGAGGCTAGAGCCCATGCTCTGCAACAAGAGAAGCCACTGCAATGAGAAGCCCATGCACCACAATGAAGAGTAGCCCCCGCTCGCAGCAACTGGAGAAAGCCCGTATGCAGCAACAAAGACCCAATGCAGCCCAAAACAAATAAAAATATAAATAAATTTATTAAAAAACAGAAAACCTCCCCAGGTGATTCTAATTGCAGCCAAGTTTGAGAACCCTTGGCATCACCTCACCAAATCCTATTAGTCCTTGAAAAGCCTAGTGAAGCCCTGACTTAATTACAGCAGCCCTTCCCTGTCCTCTGGACCATGGAGGTTACACATGCTCCTTCCACCATAGATGATTGCATATGTACATTGTGCCCACTCTGCTTTCATATATGTTAGTTAGCACCCTGTGGGCAGTTTTGTTGTGTATTTTTTTGCATCTCTACCACCAGGAGGTTCGTGCTCCTGATTCTCAGGATGTTCTTGTGAGTCATCCCGAGAGTAAGGAATAAATTGCCCGTTTCTCTTCTGGAAGCAGATGGCCTTGACTGTCCTGAGGGACTTCATTGTTAGGTAAGCACCGGCCTCACCGTGTAGCAGCCCACAGTGCCTGTTTCCTCTTCTGCGGGTGGCCCTTATCCCTGAAGCAGTTGCTGGTCCTTCTCTGATCACTTCCTTTGCAGAGCAGAGACTCTCAGGTGCCCTCTGAGCGTGGCCTGGGCAGAACCTACTCTCTTGTTTGCACTTAAAGCCAAAGTCAGATCAAAATCACTTGACTCCCACTGATTCATTGCACATTCTGAGAGAGTTTGGGACCTGGGACCCTTTGCTGCAGTGCTGCAATGCTTGCACCTGGACAAACATCTCCTAGAGCTACAAATTACAGAGAAGCTATAAGGGACTAAAAATAATTTGTGGGCAAATTCTGGACAAAAGATACAAAAAGACCAAAAAAACTCCCAACTGCCTCTTCTGAAGAGCTGGGAGCAAAAACAGGGTGTCCAGAGCAAAAGCAGGGTAGTGCATGTGCCCCCCGCACTCAACACCGCCAGAGGGGTGGGCAAAATACCTAAGCCACCGCTCCAGCCCAGCCCCTGGACACACCCCTACCCTCACCCCATGTAATTACCCGGCAGCCCCCTCTCAGGGAGAGAGCAAGGGAACATGTTACTTGTTTCGCTCCCTCCTGCGGCCACAGGGGCCCCAATAAAGCCTTCCTGAATTTCTTGTCTGGCTTCTAGTCAATTTCTGTTGATTGTGGAAGGCCAAGAACCCTGGTCAGTATCAGTTCCAGTGTCCAGGTGGAATTATGCCTTTGAAATATTGGATCTGGACTGGGATCTGGTCTCATTTCAGCCTCTGAATGTCAGTATTCCCAAACACAGAGAGGAGTTGGGGAATTTTTTTGTTTGCTTCTTGATTTTTTTTTTTTTTTTTTGCGGTACGTGGGCCTCTCACTGTTGTGGCCTCTCCCGCTGCGGAGCACAGGCTCCGGACGCGCAGGCTCAGCGGCCATGGCTCATGGGCCCAGCCGCTCTGCGGCATGTGGGATCTTCCCGGACTGGGGCACGAACCCGTGTCCCCTGCATCGGCAGGCAGACTCTCAACCACTGCACCACCAGGGAAGCCCTTGATTTTTTAATAGCAGTTGATGGACTCTACCCTAGACCTTCTGATTCAGAATTCAGAGTCTGAAGGGTGACAGCTGGGAATCTGAGTCTTCCTAAGTTCCTCAGATGATTCTGGGGGAGCCAGCCCACTACTGCTGGTTTTGGGCTCCACTGGGAACTGTATCAACCCAAAGCATCAAGGGACTGGTTCGGAACTCAGGGTTCCTCGTGAAAACCTCCTGGAATTTACAAAGACATCAGGCCCAAGCCCTAGCCCTGAAGAGTTGGCTGTGGAAAGTTGCAGGTAGTCGTGAACACCTGAGTGGTTTGTAAACTCCCCAGGTGATTCAAATGTGCAGTCCTGATCTGATGCCGGGATCAGCAGACTTTTTCTGTAAAGGGCCAGTGAATAAATATTTTAGTCTACATGGTCTCTGGTACAACTGCTCAACTTTGCCATTGTGGTGTGGAAGCAACCAGGGACGTTATGTAAACGAATGCGCATGCGCGTGGCTGTGTTCTAGTAACGCTTCATTTGTAAAAACAGCAGGCTGATGTAGCTCTCGGGTCATAGTTTGTCCACCCCTGATAGAACCACCTGGGGAGCTACAAAATCTTCTTGTCCCCCAGGGCCAATTAAATCAGATTCTCCATTGGGGGTGCCCAGGCGTGGGTATTTATGAAAACCTCTTCAGGTGAGCTTTCAATCAGCCGGGATTAAGACCCACAGCTGTAGTATACTATGATTGCACACCTCATTCTAAAAGTCTTGCCCTGACACGATGTTTAGTCTGCTGCAGAAGATTTTTTCTTTCTTTGTATGTTTGTTTGCTTGATTTTTAAAATTTATTTAAATGGAAGTATTCCAGGCATAGTGCTCTATGCCTGCCTCTCCCTGGACCGCAGATTTTTAACGAGATATGACATATATGCAGTCAAGTGTACAGATCTTAAGTGTACAGCTTGATGAATGTAAAAATATTTATTGATTGTATCCTTCTTCACATATATTATAGCCATGTAACCACCACTCAGATCAAAGTATAAGACACTCAGAGAAGCCCTGTTCCCCTTCCCAGTCAGTAGCCTCCTGGTGTTTTTTTGAAGCCTGCCTTGAAATCCATGTTCTCTCGGAATAGGTGTCACTAAGTCACCGAGTATTTGGCGCTTGCTTTGCCCACAGATCTTGGCATTACAGGGGTGAAAGCAAGCATAGGGTGTGCCTGGCATTTTCCACTATACATTTCATTGCTGTGGCACACGGCACCCTTGGAAGGCAAGCTCTGCAGGCTCCATTGGCCCATGATCCTCAGGGAACAGGGAGGGCTTTCAAGCAGGCCTGGGCTAGTGAGCTCACCACACTTCCATGGATTCTGCTGGGAAAATAACAACGAGCCGAGTAGACAGTTCATTTCAGCACAGCAGGCAGCATGAGCTTCATCTTCGCGTGGTCCCCTTGCCCCTCACATCCCAGGGAAGCCGTGTACAGCAGGCCCAGGTGAACGCTGCTCCCCGCCATGGGCCTGTGTTCCAACTGAGGAACCTGAGCGCAGGAAGCCCCTAGTCTTATAAGGGACTGCAAACAAATGTGCTCAATGTTTTTCCCACAGAGAGACATTAGCTTTATTTTTTTTTAAATTGTGATGAAATTCACATAGCATAAAATTTGCCTTTTTCAGACGTACAGCTCAGTGGCCCTTAATACATTCACAGCGTTGTGCTACCACCACCTGTGTCTAGTCCTGAAACATTTTCATCACCCTAAAAAACAACTCCATCCCATTGTCACCCCCAATCAGCCCCTCCCCTCAGCCCCTGGCAACCACCAACCCGCTTGCTGCCTCTATGGATGAATCTATTTAGTATAGTTCATGTAAAGGCAGTCATACAATATTGTGACCTTTGGGGTATGGCTGCTTTCATTTAACATAATGTTTTTGAGGTTCATCCGTATTGTGGTATATATCAGTGTTTCATAGTTGATGGACTTTTGGGTTGTTTCTACCTTTTGGCTATTATACATAGTGCTGCTATAAACTTTCATATATAAGTATTTGAGTACTTGTTTTCAATTTTGGGGGTATAAATTGAGGAGTGGAATTGCTGGGTCATGTGATAATTCTATGTTTAACTTTTTGAAGAACCTCCATGCTGTTTTCCACAGCAGCTGTAACATTTTATATCCCACCAGAAAAGTACCTGGGTTCTAGTTTCTCCATATCCTCACCAACAATTGTCATTTTCCATTTTATTATTGCCATCCTAGTGGGTATCTCACTGCAGTTTTAATTTGCGTTTTCCTAATAACTAATGAGGTTGCATGTCTTTTCATGTACTTATTGGCCTCTTGTATATCTTCTTTGTGGAAATATCTATTCAACTCTTTTATTCATTTTTTAAATTGTGTTGTTTGTCTTTTTGTTATTGACTTGTAGGGTTCTTCATGTATTCTGGATACAAGACCCTTATCACTAGACCCTTATCAGATATATGATTTGCAAATATTTTCTCCCACTTTGCAGATTGTCCTTTGATAATGTCCTCTGACGCACCAAAGTTTCAAATTCTGATGGAGTTCAATATACCTATTTTTTTCTTATGATTTTTGTGTCATACCTAAGACACCATTGCCAGATCCTAGAATGTAAGCAAATCTGCTCCATGCGGGGACTTCCCTGGTGGTCCAGTGGTTAAGAATCCACCTTCCAATGCAGGGGACACGGGTTCAATCCCTGGTCAGGGAACATGCAGATCCCAGATGCTGCAGTGCAACTAAACCCACGTGCTGCAACTACTGAACCCATGCAGTCTGGAGCCCCCGCATCATAACTAGAGAGAAGCCTTCATGCTGCAACAAAGAGCCCATGCACTGCAACTAAGACCCGATGCACCCAAAAATAAATAAGTAAATACATACATAAATATATTTTTTTTAAAAGTCTGCTCCATGCCTTAGAGCGGTTTTGGAAACATCCTTGAACATAGCTGCTAATACTCAGCTTTGCTCAGAATATATGCAGAAACACTAGAATTATCTCCCAATAGGCCAACATGCAAAGGCTGAGATGAGAGACAGCTGAAAAAAGAATCTTCATACCAGTTTAGGGGCTGCAGCCAGCTGTCCCAGAGTGAAAGACTGCTTTCTCTTAATCTGGTCATATGATCCAGTCTTCCTTTTCAGCTTAAACTAGCATAAACTGGGAGTTCATTTCTTACAAGTGATTGAGTCCTGAGCAATGTGGTGATGTACAGTGGTGGTCTTCTGTTCCCCTAAGTTTTCATAAAATCAGTAACAGCAACTGGCTCATAACTGATGTCAGAGAGGCAGCAAAAATAACCCCTCAACAAACTCCCCTTTCCAGCTCAATGCCAGACTTGAACTCCCATCTTTGGGCAAGATGCTTTACAGGACATCTGAAGTGTCTACCCCAGATGCCCTTCTGACCTGGCCAGGTGGGTTTGGTCACCCCAAGACACCCCTTAATGAGTGTTTTCTGTGTCCCTCTGCAGTGGGGCCCTACCCCTGGCTGTGCTTCCACGGCTGGGATATCTGAGGATTCTCCAGGAAAGCCCTTTGGAACGTGCCCATCTGGGCTGGGTGGTCAACCTTGAACTAGGAAGTGGCACAGTCCTTTGTTTCTATATCCCAAGGCCTAGACATTGATGAGAGTAAAGTGTTCAATAAATGTTCTTTTTTTTTTTTTTTTTTTTTTTTTTTTTTGCGGTACGCGGGCCTCTCACTGTTGTGGCCTCTCCCGTTGCGGAGCACAGGCTCCGGACGCGCAGGCTCAGCGGCCATGGCTCACGGGCCCAGCCGTTCCGCGGCATGTGGGATCCTCCCGGACCGGGGCACGAACCCGTGTCCCCTGCATCGGCAGGCAGACTCTCAACCACTGCGCCACCAGGGAAGCCCTAAATGTTCATTTTTAAGAATAGCTAATAATAACCATTAACACTGACTTAAGTACTAGTTCATTCAATCCTCACAATAGCCTTATGCAATGGCGTTCCTATTTTACATTTGGAGAAACTGAGGCATGAGGATATTAGGTTTTCATGTCCAAGGTCACAGAGCTCATAAATGATAGAGCTGAGATACAGGCCTAAACAGAATGGCTTAGTGCCCATGCCCTTTTTACAGCTGCCCAAACAAGTGATGAAGTCTCCCTTTGCCTGGCAGTGGCCCGTCTTCTTGCTTCATTCCGTTTTATTCCTTCTGGTTTTCTTTAGTTAAGTGTTGGTATATGTTTTTTGAGTCAACCAAGTATTCATTGTGTTACCACTGTGTGCTCAGAGCCCCTTGCTGCGGACACTTTGATCCTTGGTTTCCATTCTGCTCACTCTTCAAGTGGATGTGTGTGTTGTGTCGTGCTATGCTGTGTGTGTGCTGTATGTGTGCTCATGCCATTCCAGTGAAGATAGCCAACTAATCCCCTCCAAGAGTTTACTTTGAATTTTATTTATCTACTCCCGTTTACCCAAAATAATCACCATATATATATACGCTTATAAAAGTAGTCTCATGGGCTTCCCTGGAGGCGCAGTGGTTGAGAGTCCGCCTGCCAACGCAGGGGACACGGGTTTGTGCCCCGGTCCGGGAAGATCCCACATGCCGCGGAGCGGCTGGGCCCGTGAGCCATGGCCGCTGAGCCTGTGCGTCCGGAGCCTGTGCTCCGCAACAGGAGAGGCCACAACAGTGAGAGGCCCGCGTACCGCAAAAAAAAAGAGTAGTCTCATAACAAGCTCTGAATATGGGTCCCTGGAGTCTTGCTTTTGTTTTTCTGATGGCGGAGTTGGCAATATCTGTATCTAGCCCGGTGGCAACTTCTAGTCAAAACTTAACATTTGGATCCATTAAGAGGCCTCTTCTTACCACCAAGCATTCTGTGTTGGCAACCGGAGTGTGAGGTTCTCCGGCCTGATGAACTGCAGAGAAGTACCTCTGGCTGGGCAGTGTAGGAAGGGAAAGAGTGAGCTGGTGAATAGAAGCGTCTGGGTATTTTTCCTTGTTGTTATTTTGACGGAGCTGGGAATAGCCATTGAGATACTTTATTAGTCCAAGAGCCCAAGGAAACTTCTCATCACTGTGGTTCAAGCAAAACCCCCTTGCCAGGGGCTGGACGGGGTGCTGCTCTCCTGACAAGCGGGCCCATCAGTAGTTGTCTTCAAACTTTTTGTTCGTATGCTTCCTAAAAGAATTTTGGAAAACACACGTTTTTAAGTCAGCGTCTAGAGTTTCATCCTCAATGCAGATAGTAGAGATGGCTTTTTAGATGCTTCTTTGAAATGTACCCAATGGAATCTAAATACCATAGCAATTTGATACCCACCAACCACCACCCATTTAAAAAACTTAAAAACAAGATTTTCTTTACCTGTCAGAAATTTCATATTGTTTCATTTTCTTTTGGAACCTGTGTATCCATTCCACTTCCCCCCACAGAAATTTATACTAATGCCTTTTACACATAAATCTTTCTTTGATCACCTTTCTCCTACAACAAAAATATATACATATAAGTTTGAATTTAAGTTTTTGAATTTCCTGTGATCATAAGACTTTTAAAAATTTCTTCGTGATTGAGTTATCCTTCAATTATGAGAAGTATATTATTGATCAAAACCACATGAATATGTAACAACTTTGGATAAACAAGAAACACATAAAAAGTAAAATTTTACTGAAAATACATTTCTAAATGAGATGAATGGAGCTTTATAATTTTTTCCAATTAACTTATCATTGAATGAATGTTACTTATTGCTAGAAAGAATTCGGCTTAGAATTAGGAATTCTATTCCGATCTTTCAATTGAATGTAAGCGTGCAAGCAGCCTTGTTTATATAAACAGGCAAATAAGAATGGAAGGAAATTTTGTTTAGCAATGCCACTCAATTTTCTGAATGTCTTCTGAGTTACATGCCCAAAATCATACATGCATTTTCATCAAAAATTATATTTAATGACTGTGGTAAGCTAAATGATGCCCCGCTCCCCCACCGCCCGCCCTGCCAGTATCTCCATATCCTAATCTCTGGAACCTAGGAATATTACTTTGTATGGCAAACGAGGCTGTGCAGACATGATCAAGTTAAGGATCTTGAAATGGGAGAATAAGCCTGGATTATCCACGTGGGGCTGATGTAATCACAAACATCCGGAAAAGAGGGACACAGGCAGAGTTCCGTGAGGAGAAGGTGGTGATACGAAGACAGAAGGAGAAAGAGTTTCAAAGATGCTGCGCTGCTGCCTCTGAAGGCAGGGGCCACGAGCCAGGGAATGTAAGGCATGCAGCGCTAGAGGCCGAAAAAGACAAGGAAAAGTTTTCTCCCCTCAGATCCTGGATCCTCCGGATCCTTCAGAAGGAACCAGCCCTGCCCATACCTTCACGTTAGCTCGGTGAAACCGTTTTCAGACTTCTGACCTCCAGAACCATAAGAGAATAAATTTGTGTTGTTTTAAGTCACTATGTTTGTGCTGAGTTGTAATAGCAGCTGAAGGAATCTAATATGTTATCAACCGACAGTTCAGTTACATCCCCCTAGTAAGTAAAGAATTGGAAACCATGACCACCGTGTCTTCATTCCAGCCCATGGGAAGCGGCAGGGGAAGAAGAGGATGCACATAATCCAGAAGTTGCCCCATCAGTCACATGATCTCACCTAATTAAAGGAAACAGGGAACTGTAGCTTTTTCCTAAGTGGCCATGTGCCAGCTCTTTTAGGAAGGTTCTATTACTATAGAAAAAGGGGAGGATGAATTTAGAAGGAAAGTAGTGTCTGGCTTAGAGTTGTTGAGGGAGAGACGGTGGTGGCATTAGCCATATGGAGAAGTGGATGATGAGGGATTTGGAGTCCTTCCGCAACAGGACCTGAAGGGCTGGTGCAGTGAGAGGGGTAGGGAGACAGTGACTCAGTGCCTGGATTTCTGCCTTAACTGAGTGGCTGGCTGTGTCGCGCGCAGCAGAGGTTGGGACCACTGTGTAGAGCGTGCTACAAAGTGTAGGAATAATATACATGCCTTATCAGAACTGCAGGTTTGTGTAAATATTGACTCTCATCGACAGGTTTCTGTTAACTTAATTAAGGAGAATGTTTTGTTAAAGGGATAGAAGAGAAGTTGCTGAAGCAGCACTTGGCAACTTCCTGCCCTCGCCTCTCTTTAAGCACTGTGACTTCCTTAGGATACGTTTTACACCCACACCAGGAAAATGTTCTGGCGGGGACGTCGTCATGCCAGAGCCGTGTCATTAGCTAAATGGCATTTGATCATTTGTATGCATTGTAATGAGACAGCTGAATCCCCGACAAAATGGATCACCTGGGTTCTGTTTTCTGTTGAATGTTGTTGGCTGTCTTATATTAGCTCTATTTTTATTTTCCCTTATGATAAATGTAGTCTACTCTCCTTTTGGAAAAAAGTCAGAGGTAGAGAACAAATGTATGGATCCCAAGGGGGAGAGGGGTGGGGTGGGAGGAATTGGGAGATGGGGGTTGAGGCATATACACTATTGATACTATGTGTAAAATGGACAACTGAGGGGAACATACTGTACAGCACAGGGAACTCTACTTAATGCACTGTAGTGTCCTAAATGGGAGGGAAATCCAAGAGGGAGGGGATGTATGTGTATGTATGGCTGATTCATTTTGCTGTGCAGTAGAAGCTAGCACAACATTGTAAAGCAACTATACTCAAATAAAAATTAATTTTAAAAAAACATAATAAAATAGTAATACATTTTTAGTAGAGTAGCTAAAATTAAACAGGACTGATGATCCTAAACATTGGTGAGGATGTAGAGAAACTGGCATTCTCACACATTTTTGATGGAAATTTCAAATAATACAGCCACTTTGAAATAGTTTGGCATTAAAGAAAAAATAGTGAAATATACACCTACCATATGATCTAGTATTCCACTTCTAGATATTTTCACAATAGAAAATAAAGCATATATCTATACAAAAATAAAAGAAACTTCAGAGAAGTAGAAGGAAGGAGGAAGATGACACATAATCCCACCAGCTAAGGTCCCCCTTTATTAGCACCTTGTTGGATTTCCTTTCAACCTTATCTCTATGCATTATTATTTCTTTTTTTTTTTGCGGTACGCGGGCCTCTCACTGCCGTGGCCTCTCCCGTTGCGGAGCACAGGCTCCGGACGCGCAGGCTCAGCGGCCATGGCTCACGGGCCCAGCCGCTCTGCGACATGTGGGATCTTCCTGGACCGGGGCACGAACCCGCGTTCCCGGCATCGGCAGGCAGACTCTCAACCACTGCGCCACCAGGGAAGCCCTGCATTTTTAACTTACGTATTCTGCATCTTTTAATTAATTAAACACCATAATATAAGTATTTTTCATAATTTCACTAGTTTTACAATAGTCTGTGTTGAGCATGTACTATTTTATATTTTATTTGGGCATTTAGATTGTCTCTGATTTTTCAGTTACCTATAATGCTGTCAGTACTAACCGAGTTATTTCTGTATTTAGCCTCTGTTCCTCAGAAGTAACAGAAGTGAAATTTCTGGATAATAGGATATGAATATTTTAACGGCTTTTCACTCATAATTTGACATTACTTTTGCAAAGGGTGTATCTATTTATATTTTAAGGATCCTATGTGAAAATGTTGGGTCTTATTTAGGATGTGATATTTACCAACTGGCCCAAGGCATTCAGTAAACAGCAGAATAAAGGAGAAGCTGCAACTGGGTGAGACCAACATTAGAACTAATTTTTAAAATTACAGCTGAGCTGATAAAAGAAGAAGTTTGCATGGATTTGCTTTATGACACTCTGTTCATTCTTTCAATACATACCCAGTAAGCCCTCCCATCAAAATCAAAATCACACAGGCTGAGGAAGGACCCTGGTAGATTTCCCGTCCCACAGATTTTTCCATCACGCGTTATCTCAGCAGTCAGCGTGAGGTAATGGCATTTTACAGATGAAGATATGAAGCTTAATGACTTAGCCAACCAAGATCACATAGCCAACTAGTGGTGGAGATGGGACATAAACCCAGGCTTGTGGCTGCTTTGATTGGATTTATTGAGCTACCGCTATGTTCAAAACAGCATGATAAGCATGATGAGAAACAGGTGAGAAGGCCAGGCCCAACCTAAGAGCTTGCACTTATTAAGGGAGATCAGATATGCTTAAAAGGATATATTCATCTGCTCGGGCTGCCACAACAAAGTACCACAGACCTGGAGGCTTAAACAACAGAACTTTATTTTCCTTTAGTTCTGGAAGCTTGAAGTCCAAGATCAAGGTGTTGGCAGGGTTGGTTTCTTCTGGGACCTCTTTTCCTGGCTTGAAGATGGCTGTGTTCCCCCTGTGTCCTTACATGGTCATCTCTCTGTGCTTGTCTGTATCCTGATCTCTTCTTAGAAGGATACCAGTCATACTAGATTAGGGCCCCATCCTAATGACCTCACTTTAGCTTAAGTAATTAATAAGGTAACTTTTTAAAGACTGTCTCCAAATATAATCACCTTCTGAGATCCTGGGGGTTAGGACTTCAACATATGGATTTGGGGGACACAATTCAGCCCATAACAGAAGGTCATAGTGTCCAAAACATTGTGAGTCCTCAGTTATGAAATTTGGCTAATTCTAAGCCAGTGCCTCTCAGCCTCAGCTGCACTTTAGAATCACCTAGGGATGGGCTTCCCTGGTGGCACAGTGGTTGAGAGTCCGCCTGCCGATGCAGGGGACACGGGTTCGTGCCCCGGTCCGGGAAGATCCCACATGCCGCGGAGCGGCTGGGCCCGTGAGCCATGGCCGCTGAGCCTGCGTGTCCGGAGCCTGTGCTCCGCAGCGCGAGAGGCCACAACAGTGAGAGGCCCGTGTACCGCAAAAAAAAAAAAAAATAGAATCACCTAGGGAGTTCTTTTAACAAATAGCTGTGGACCCCCAGAGTCTCACTTGACTGGTCTGTGGAGCACCTGACAAAGGTGTTTTTTAAAAGCTCCTTGGTGATTTGAATGCGCACCCAGGACTGGGAGCCTTGTTAAATTGAAATACCAAAGAGACACCTGAGCTGGTTTTGTTGTCTGAAACTGTCCTGCTTTCTGTCCGGCCACCACTTAGCTGTATGCATAGAATACCTCAGCATCAGCAGCGTATCAGAGCAGCCGCTCAGTTTTGAGTCTCCACTTCATGCACACTCAGCTTTCTCTCTCAGTCATTAAAGGAGATAGCCGTTCGTTGAAGGCCTGTGAAACACCAGACACTATGCTGATGTGAGAAGCTGAATAATGACCCCCACAGATGTTCATGCCCTAATCCTTGGAACCTTGAATAGGGAGATTATTCTGGATTATCTGCATGGGCTCAATTTAATCATACTGCTCTTAAAAGCGGAGAACCTTTCCTAGCAAAGTCAGAGAAATACGACCCAAGAAGAGCAGGAGAGTTTTGAAGCATGAGAGGGACTTCATCCACCACTGCTGCCTTTGAAGATGGAAAACGGGGGACAGTAGCCAGGGAATGCAGGCAGCCTCGGTAACCTAGGAAACTGGGCAGCTGGGAACGGCCTTCAGCTCTCAACCAGCAAGGAAGTGGGCCCTCAGTTCTATACCCTCACGTCATTGAATCTGTCAACAACCTGAACGAGCAAGGGAAGCATTCTCCCCTAACAGCTCCAGAAAGGGATGTAAGGAGTGTGGCCCTGCAGACGCTTGGTTTTAGCATGGTGAGACCTAAGTCAGACTTCTGACCTCTGAAACTGTGAGATTATAAATTTGTGTTGTTCTAAGCCACTAAATTTGTGGTAACTCGTTACAGCAGCAATAGGAAACTAATACAGCTTAAAAGTGAAAAATAAAATAATAACACATTCTCCCTGCTGTCATGGAGCTTAGCAACTTAAATTTGCAAAATTTATAAAAGGAGAAACAAATCAAGTTTCAACTCAAGTCTCAGGCTCAAGAAGTTTTTGAATTCAAGGGCCCTGGGTGTTAGGTGGTGTGTGAGGCCCAAATTATGCACTTTTTAAAAGTGTAACTATAACTCTTATATGCACTGGGAAACCATATATATATACATACATATACATTTTATTTATTCATTCATCCATCAGTGGACACTTGGGTTGCTCCCACATCTTGGCCATTGTAAATAATGCTGTGGTGAACATAGGGGTGCATACATTTTTTCAAATTAGTGTTTTGATTTTCTTTGCATATATACCCAGGAGAGGAATTGCTGGATCATATGGTAGTTCTATTTTTAGGTTTTTGAGGAACCTCCATACTGTTTTCCATAGTGGCTACACCAATATGTATTCCCACCAACAGTGCACAAGGGTTCCCTTTTCTCCACATCCTCGCCAGCACTTGTCATCTCTTGTCTTTTTGATAATAGCCATTCTCACAGGTGTGAGGTGATATCTTATTATGTTTTTGATTTTCATTTCCCTGATGATTACGAATGTTGAGCATATTTTCATGTGTCTATTGGCCATCTGTATTTCTTCTATGGAAAAATGTCTATTCATTTCAGTGGGTCCTATACCTATTTTTTAATCAGTTGTTTGGGTTTTTTTTGATATCGAGTTGTAGGAATTCTTTGTCTATTTGGATATTAACCCCTTATCAGACATATTGTTTGCAAATATCTTCTCTCATTCAGTAGGTGGCCTTTTCATTTTGTTAATAGTTTCCTTCACTGTGCAAAAGCTTTTTAGTTTGATGTTGTCCCATTAGTTTATTTTTGCTTTGGTTTCCCTTGCCTGAGGAGACATAACAAAAAAATATATATATATATGTACATATATATATATTGCTAAGACTAATGTCAAAGAGCATACTGCCTGTGTTTTCTTCTAGAAGTTTTATGGGTTCAGGTCTTACATTTAAATTTTTAATCCATCTTGAGTTGATTTTAGTATGCAGTGTGAGAAAGTAGTCCAGTTTGATTCTTTTGCATCTAGCTGCCAGTTTTCCCAACACCATTTATTGATGAGGCTGTTTTTTCAGAATGTTGTATATTCTTACCTCCTTTGTCATAGATTAGTTGACTGTATAAGTGTGGGTTCACTTCTGGGCTCTCTATTCTGTTCCATTGATCTATGTGTCTGGTTTTTTACAAGTACCATGCTGTTTTGATTACTGTAGCTTTGTAGTGTAGTTTGAAATCAGGGAGTATGATACTTCCAATTGTGCTCTTTCTCAAGATTCTTTTGGCTGTTCAGGATCTTTTATGTTTCCATACAAATTTTAGAATTATTTGTTCTGGTTTTGTGAAAAAAGCCATTGGTATTTTAATAGGGATTGCATTGAATCTGTAGATTGCCTTAGATACTTGTAGATAGTATGTTCATTTTTACAATACTACTTCTTCTAATCCATGAGCACAATATGTCTTTCCATTTTTTTGTATCATTTTCAATTTCCTTCATCAATATTTTATTGTTTTCAGAGTATAGATCTTTCACCTCCTTGGTTAATTTTATTCCTAGGCATTTTTCTCTTTTTGATGTGATTGTAAACAGGA
Organism: Delphinapterus leucas; assembly: GCF_059928025.1. Lineage (NCBI taxonomy): Eukaryota > Metazoa > Chordata > Mammalia > Artiodactyla > Monodontidae > Delphinapterus > Delphinapterus leucas. The sequence continues at coordinate 167,783,038 of NC_143130.1, forward strand.
TTGTTTTCTTGCTTTCTCTTTCTGATAGTTCATTATTAGTGTATAGAAAAGCAACATATTTCTGGATATTAATCTTACAACTACACTGAATTCATTTATTAGTTCTAATAGGTTTTTGGTGGAGGCTTTAGGGTCTTCTATATATAGCATCATGTCATCTGCAAAGAGTGACAGTTTTACTTCTTCTCTTCCAATTAGAATGCCTTTTATTTCTTTTTCTTGTCTGATTGTTGTGGCTAGGACTTCCAATACCATGTTGAATAAAAGAGGCAAGAGTGGGCATCCCTGACTTGTTCCTGATTTTAGAGGAAATTTTTCAGTTTTTTTCACCATTGAGTATGATGTTAGCTGTGGGTTTGTCATAGATGGCCTTTATTATGTTGAGGTATGCTCCATCTATACCTACTTTGTAGAGAGTTTTTTTAATCATAAGTGGATGTTGAATTTTGTCAAAAGCTTTTTCTGTATCTATTGCGATGATCAAATGATTTTTATTCTTCAATTTGTTGATGTGGTATACCACACTGATTGATTTGTAAATATTGAACCATCGTTGCATCCCTGGGATAAGTCCCACTTAATCATGTTGTATGATCTTTTAATGTATTATTGAATTTGGTTTGCTAATATTTTGTTGAGGGTTTTTGCAACCATGTCCATCAGTGATATCAGGCTGTAATTTTCTTTTTTGTGTGTGATATCTTTGTCTGGTTTTGGGATCAGGGTAATGCTTGCCTTGTAGAATGAGTTTTGAAAGTATTCCTTCCTCTGAATTTTTGGAATAGTTTGAAAAGAATAGATTTTTTTAAAAAAACTTTTAATAGATCTTTATTGGAGTATGATTACTTCACAATACTCTGTTAGTTTCTGTTGCACAACAAAGTGAATCAGCCATATGTATACACGTCCCCATCCTCCCTATCCCACCCCTCTAGGTCATCGCAAAGCACCAAGCTGATCTCCCTGTGCTATGCTGCTGCTTCCCACCAGCCAACTATTTTACATTTGGTAGGGTATGTATGTCACTGCTACTCTCACTTCGCCCCAGCTTCACCCTCCCACCCCATGTCCTCAAGTCCATTTTCTATGTCTATCTCTTTATTCCTGCCCTGCAACTAGGTTCATCAGTACCATGAAAAGAATATATTTTTAACTCTTTAAATATTTGGTAGAATTCACTGGGAAGCTGTCTGGTCCTGGACTTCTGTTTGTTTGCTTAGAGTTTTTTTCTTTTAATTACTGATTCAATTTCATTACTGGTAATTGGTCTGTTCATATATTCTATTTCTTTCTGGTCCAGTCTTGGGAGATTGTACATTTCTAGGAATTTGTCCATTTCTTCTAGGTTTTTCATTTTATTGGCATATAATTGTTTGTAGTAATCTGTGGTCCTTTGTATTTCTGTAGTGTCAGTTGTAACTTCTTTTTCATTTCTGATTTTATTGATTTGGGCCCTCTGTTTTTTTCTTGATGAGCCTGGCTAAATGTTTATCAATTCTGTTTATCTTTTCAAAAAACAAGCTCTTAGTTTCATTGATTTTTCTATTGCTTCTTTAGTCTCTATTTCATTTATTTCTACTCTTATCTTTATGATTTCTTTCCTTCTACTAACTTTGGGTTTGTTTGTTCTTCTTTCTCTAGTCACTTTGGGTATAAGGTTAGGTTGTTTATTTGAGATTTTTCTTGTTTCCTGAGGTAAGCTTGTATCGCTGTAAACTTCCCTCTTAGAACTGCTTTTGCTGCATCCCATACATTTTGGATCATTATGTTTTCATTTTCATTTGTCTCCAGGTATTTTTTGATTTCCTCTTTGATTTATTCAGTGACACATTGAATGTATAGTAGCATGTTGTTTAGCCTCCATGTGTTTGTGTTTTTGAAGTTTCTTTTCTTGTAATTGATTTCTAGCCTCATAGTGTTGTGGTAGGAATAGATGGTTGATATGATTTCAGTCTTCTTAAATTTACTGAGACTTGTTTTGTGACCTAGTATGTGATCTATCCTGGAGAATGTTCCATATGAGCTTGAGAAGAATGTGTATTCTGCTTTCAGATGAAATGTTCTATACATATTAAGTCCATTGGGTCTAATGTGTCATTTAAGGCCAGTGTTTTCTTATTGATTTTCCATCTGGATGATCTGTTTATTGATGTAAATGGGGTGTTAAAGTCCCCTATTCTTATTGTGTTACTGTCAGTTTCTCCCTTTACATCTGTTGATATTTGTTTTAAGTATTTAGGTGGTCCTATGTTGCATGAATATGTATTTACAATTGTTATGTCTTCTTCTTGGATTGATCCCTTTACCATTACATAATGTGCTTCTTTGTCTCTTGTTACAGTCTTTGCTTTAAAGTCTATTTTGCCTAATATAAGTATTGCTATCCCAGTTTTCTTTTGATTTCCATTGGCATGAAATACCTTTTCCCATCCTCTCACTTTTGGTCTTGTGTGTCTTTAGATCTGAAGCAAGTCTCTTATTGGCATCATATACATGGGAATTTTTTTTTATCCATTCAGCCACTCTATGCATTTTGATTGGAACATTTAGTCCATTTACATTTAAAGTAATTATTGATAGCTATGTACTTATTGCCATTTTGTTAATTGTTTTAGGATTGTTTTTGTAGTTCTTTTCTGTTCCTTTCTTCTTGTTTTGTTCTCTTCCCTTGTGATTTGCTGACTGTCTTTAGTCTTATGTTTGGATTCCTTTCTTTTTTGTGTGTGTGTATCTGTTTAAACACATTTTAACAACCCTGCACTTTTACTCTCTGCCCCTCATCATTTAACATTTCTTAAGTCATATATAACATTTTTGCTTTGTGTATCCCTTAACTACTCATTGTGGTTATAGATGATTTTTACTACTTTCATTGTTTAACTTTTCTCCTAGCTTTATAAGTGGTTGAACTAGTGCCTTTACTGTATATTTGTCTTTACCAATGAGATTTTTCCCTTTGTAATTTTAATGCTTCCAGTTGTTGCGTTTCCTTTTCCACTTAGAGAATTCCCTTTAGCATTTCTGGTAAAGCTGGTTTCATGGTGCTTAACTCTTAACTTTTGCTTGTCTGTAAAAATCTTTATCTCTTCTTGAAATCTGAATGATAGCCTTTTGGGGTAGAGTATTCTTGGTTGCAGGTTTTTCCCTTTCATCACTTTGAACTTTGAATATATTGTGCCACTCCCTTCTGGCCTGCGGAGTTTCTGGTGAAAAGTCAGCTGATAGCCTTATGTAACTTGTTGCTTTTCCCTTGCTGCTTTTAATATTCTCTCTTTAATTTTTGCCATGTTAATTACAGTGTGTCTTGGTGTGATCTTCTTTGAGTTGGTCCTGTTTGGAGCTCTCTGTGCTTCCTGGATCTGGATTTCTGTTTCCCTTCCCAGGTTGGGGAAGCTTTTAGCTATTATGTCTTCAAATATGTTCTCTGCCCCTTTCTCTACTATCCTTCTGGGACCCCTATAATGTGAATGTTACTGTGCTTGATGTTGTCCCAGATGTCTCTTAAACTGTCCTAATTTTTTAAAATTCTTTTTTCTTTATTTCTGTTCAGCTTGAGTGATTTCCACTTCTCTGTCTTCTAGTTCACTGATCCATTCCTCTATATCATCTAATCTACTATTGATTCTTCTGGGTGTATTTTTTTATTTCCGTTATTGTATTCTTCAGCTCTGTTCGGTTCTTCTTTATATTTTCTAACTCTTTGTTAGAAATTTCCATCTTCTTACTGTGTTCATCATTCTTCTCCCAAGTTCTCTGAGCATCTTTATGACTATTACCTTGAGCTATTTATTGGGTAGGTTGCTTATGTCTACTTTACTTAGTTCTTCTGGGATTTTATCTTGTTCTTTCCTTTGGAACATATTCCTCTGTTGCCTCATTTTGCCTATTCTCTGTTTTTATTTCCATGTATTTGACAGGTTGATTATAGTCACTAATCTTGGAGAAGTGGCCTCATGTAGGAGACGTCCTATGGGGCCCACCAGCATACTCCCCTCTGTTCACCAGAGCCATATGCTTTAGCATGCACACTATGTGGACTGCATGGGCCCTTCTGTTGTGGTTTGCTGACTACTGTGGTCATCTAGTAGGTGTGGCTGGCCCCCAGTCTGGTTAGTTGCCAGGCCCTGCCTAGTGCAGATGCTATTAGATGCTGGTAGGTGGGGCTGGGTCCTGTCACAGCTGGTTGCAAGGCCTGGGGAGTTTCAGTCCTGGTGCTGGCTCACTGGTGGGTGGGGTTGGATTATGATGTGACTGGCTATGGAGTCCTGGGGTGGGTCACAGGGCTAGTGTTTGCCCACTGATGGGAGGAGCTGAGTCCTGGGGTGGCTGGCTGCTGGACTGGGGGTCCTGGAGTACTAGTGTTGGCCTGCTGGTGTGTGGAGCTCAGGCCCAGGGGGTCCTGGGGCTGGTGTCAGCCCACTGGTGAGGGTGACTATGTCCTGGGCCATCTGTTGGGTGGGGCCGAATCCTGGGGTAGCTAGGGGCTCAGGGTCCTATGGCAGCCAGCCTGCTAGTGAGTGAGGCTGTGTCCCTACCCAGCTAGCTGCTTGGCCTGGGGCATCCCAGGACTGGTACCAATTGGCTGGTGGGTGGGGCAGGTCCCAGCACTAATAAGCTAGAGGGAGGATTACAAAATGGCACCTGCCAGCACGAGTGTCCTCATGGTATAATGAACTCTAAAAATGGCTGCCACCATCATGTGTGACCCTAGGATGAATCCCAGTTGCCTTCTGCCTGTCCAGAAGGCTCTCCTAGATCAGCAAGAGAGTCTGGCTCAGGCTCCTTTCAAATGACTACTTCTGGCCTGAGTCTCATAGTGTGTAAGATTTTGTGTGGAGTCTCTATTTCCTACAGCCCTCTGCCTCTCCCAGGAGTAAGCTGCACTGGCCTTCAAAGCCAAACGTTCTGGGGGCTCATCCTCCTGGGACAGGACCTCCAGGCTGGGGAACCCAATGTAGGGCTTGTACCCCTTGCTCCTTGGGGAGAACATCTGCAATTATAATTATTCTCCTGTTTGTGGGTCACCCACCCAGGAATATGGGTCTTGACTATATTATGTCTCCACCCCTCCTACCTGTCTCATTGTGGTTCCTTCTTTATATCATTAGTTTTAGAAGATCTTTTCTCCTAGTCTTTGGGTCATCCTCATTGACAGTTGCTATGTAAATAGTTGTAATTTTGGTGTGTCCATGGGAGGAGGTTAGCTCAGGGTCTTCCTACTCTGCCATCTCGGGCACTCTCCCAAATTCTGCACTTTTGTTGGAAGTTTCTGGTAAAAGGAGAATGAGGACCCTGTTACTACAGATTGATGGAAAAGGGAAATTTTTGTAGCTAAATATAGGAAGGACTGATCATATAGAAAGGGTAGACTTTATATAAAGAAAATTATGTAATAATAGCTCCTCAGACTTCAGAGAAATACCTATCCTCTCCTACCCTCAGCCCCCAAATCTTCTTAATTTTAGTATGAAAGCTTATGGTAAAAATCATATGCATCTAGCAAGGAAATGCTCAGAATTAAAAAAGAAGAAGAAGAAAATTCCACAATGATGGGGGTATGTCAAAGGAACATAGGAGCCAACTGAAAGAGCTCCAAGTGGCCAAAGCTGAAACAATTTGAGGAATAAAATAAAATAGTATTGGATAATAACCCAAATATAAAGTAAATATCCATGAGCCCATGCTAATATAAGTAAATGATTCAATAAATAAGTGGGGAAACAGAAACAAACCTCCCGTGAAGAAGAATTCCAAATAATTTATGTAGATGCTCCACCCTCAAGGAGGTGAATGGAGCACAACTCCCCACCCCTTATGTGTGTGTGTGCACAGTGACCTCCTCCAAGAGCACAGGGCAGAGAAGGCTAGGTGGGGACATAGATAACTTTATAGTGGAGAAACCTGTCAAACTCTCCCTTAGCCAGGTGATCAGGGTTTTAGCATTATCTGTGATAAGGCATGTGGATAGTAAGTTTCCTTGACATGATGTGATGAGAAGAGCACTTCCCCTCTGTGGTCTTCCTCCCCAAGGATGTGATATTAGACATATCACCCAGTCTAATCATGAGAAAGCATCGGACAAGTCCCAGCTGAGGGACAGTCTACAAAATACCTAACCAGTACTCAAAACTCTCAAGGTCACCCAAAACATGGAAAGTCTGAGAAAGTGTCACGGACTAGCGCCATCTACGGAGACATGATGACTCAATGTAACATGGTCTCCTGGATGGAATCCTGCAACAGTAAAAAGACATTAGATAAAACAAAGGGAATCTGAATAAAGAATGGACTTTAATAATAATGCATCAATATTGGTTCATTAATGGTAACAAATATACCATACTCATAAAAGCTGTTACTATAGGGGAAACTGGGTGTAAGGTATATGGGAACTCTTTGACTGTTTTTCTGTGACTCTAAAACTATTCTAAAATAAAACGTAATTTTTTAAGTAAAAAAGAAAAGCATATGCACCTTACAAATGTTTCTTCCATGGACCACATATGTTCCGTAGAGTAAGAATAATCTTTATTTTCTGAAGGGGGAAAGGAGCACTGAGTGTGTGGATTTGGACACGGCCCCCAGCGCAGTTAAGAGGAAGGGGCATTTATTTTTCAAGTAGTTTAAAAGCACTCACCATACTTTATTATTTTTTTTGTACACCACTTTCTCTGTCTCACATACGACTCGCTCATCATCCTACATTAAAGCTATTTGATGTTCCAAGAGTATGTTTCATTTAACAAGGTATAATCCGTGACCATTTTGAGTATACTTTTGGGAAATAAGGAAAAAATATGCATCATGGAAAACAGACGGAGCTTTGGTACTTGCCTGAGTTGAAGACAAACCTGGTTTGACCCTGGGCCTCTGGGAGCCCAGCTCTAGCCCGTGCCATTTAGGAGAGCTTTCCACTCTAATTGTAAATCCATCTGCACATGGATTGTAAATCCATCTGCACATGGAAGTAAAAATGGGTGCATTACCCTCTAGTCCATCAGAGGGAGCATAGGAATCGTGTATCTCATCTTAAACGGTGGACTTGATGGCGCAAACATTTAAGTACTTTGAGAGGTGGTTAAGTTCTCTATCTTCAAATGAAGCTAATTTACTCATTCAGGAAAAGATTGACAATTTTTCAACCAGCAATTTATTTCCAGTCCCAGGGAAGATTCAACCGGTGGTAGGAAAAAGTATATATGTGTGTGTGTGTGTGTGTGTGTGTGTGTGTCTGTGTGTCTGTGTCTGTCTGTCTGTCTGTGTGTGTGTGTAGTAAGAGTGCCTGTATGTATTGTTGTTGACATTTCAGGAGGCCTGGGCCTCCTCGGCCAGCTGTTCCTCGTGATTCCTCTCCTCACTGCCTTACAGCTCATCCCTTGCCACTGTCTTCTCACTGCTTGGCACACTGGCGGCTCAAGTGTTCAGTGAATGAATAACCCAGACAAGGCTGGTGGCAGAAAAAGAGCCAACACACAGCACTGTTACTGTCCTAGAGATGGAGGTTGACGAGGAGGAGGGAGAGGGATTCTCTGTGTGTGTCTACTTCCTTCATCCTCTGCAGGCTCCTCTGAGGGCGGCAGTCCTTCCAGTCTCGTTCCCCTTTGGAGGCTTTTCTCATCCTTTCTCTTACAGAGTACTTTTCCTGAGCGTTGTTCTCCTAATCAAGCAAGAAGAGTGTGGTACTTGTCAGAATTCATCCCCTTCCCCCCCTTTTTTAACTTAATATTTGATACACACAGAAGAATGTGTGGAACACAAATGTAACTTACAAATCTTCCTAATAAGGTGAACCCACCACCTGCTCTAAGAACTGGGAGCGTTACCTACGCTGCTGCGTCTCCCCACCTGTTCCCACCTCCCCACCCCCAGAAGTGACCATTACCTCAAACTATGTGGTTATCATTTCCCCAGTTTTTAAAAATTTATACTTTCATTACGTAAGTATATAGCCCTAAGGAATATACTGTTTCATTTTTGGCTTGAGGTTTACAAAAGATGCACCACACTGAAGGTAGTCAACTGCAATGTTCCCCTCAGCCTCAAAATTATGTTCCTAAGATTCATATATATTATGTGGCGCTCTTAACTGTAGTTCATTTATTTTGGGGTCTATATAGTATGCTGTAGTATGAATATTCCAGTTTACTTCTCCATTCTCCTGACTTGGGGCATTTGAGCTTTTTCCAGGTTCTGTGCCTTTATGATTGAGGGCCCAGGCAACATTCTTGGTCGATGTCTCCTGGTGCATTTTCATGTGAGCATTCATCAGTGTAGTAGTTCTCAGACATGATCATGCATCAGAATTCTCCAGAGGACTTGTTGAAACACAGATTGCTGGATCCCATGCCCAGAGTTTCTGATTCAGTGGGTCCCAGAGATTTTGCATTTCTAATAAGTTTGCAGGTGATGCTGCTTTTGCTGCTGGTCTGGGACCGCACTTTGGGAACTGCTGTCCTAGAGAAACACCTCGGAGTTGGATGGCTGGGTTGCAGGGGATGTTATAAGGTAATACCCAGTTGCTTTCCAGTTGTTGTATCGTTTTATTTTCTCATGACAGTATAGAAAATTTCCATTGAGCCATATTTTCACAAATCCTTGGTTTTATTCGTGTTCTTTCTCTACATTCAATGTGACTGACACTGTAGGAAGGGAAAGGATTTATATACTGAGACAAGTATGTTTTACACTTTTTTAAATTGAAATATAATTGATTTACAATATTGTGTTAGTTTCAGGTGTATAGCAAAGTGATTCAGTTATATATTTATATTTTTTCAGATTATTTTCCATTATAGATTATTACAAGATATTGAATATTGTTCCCTGTGTTCTTTGTTGCTTATCTATTTTATGCATAGTAGTCTGTATCTCTTAATCCCATACTCCTAATTTATCCCTTCCCCCTCACTTTTCTTCTTTGGTAACCATAAGTTTGTTTTCTATGTCTGTGAGTCTGTTTCTGTTTTGTAAATAAATTTATTTGTATTATTTTTTAGATTCCACCTGTGAGTGATATCATACAATATTTGTCTTTCTCTGTCTGGTTTACTTCACTAAGTCTGACATTCTCTAGGTCCACCCATGTTGCTGCAAATGGCATTATTTCATTCTTTTATATGGCTGAGTAATATTCCATTGTGTACATATACCACATCTTCTTTATACATTCATCTTTTTTTTTTTTTTTTTGCGGTACGAGGGCCTCTCACTGTTGTGGCCTCTCCCGTTGCAGAGCACGGGCTCCGGACACGCAGACTCGGTGACCATGGTTCACGGGCCTAGCTGCTCCACGGCATGTGGGATCTTCCCGGACCGGGGCACGAACCCGTGTCCCCTGCATCGGCAGGTGGACTCTCAACCACTGTGCCACCAAGGAAGCCCTATCCATTCATCTTTTGATGGACACTTAGGTTGCTTTCATGTCTTGGCTACTGCATTTTGCCCTTTTTAAAAAGACAGAGATCTTTACACTATTTGAGTGTGTTTCTTTGGGCTTAACAAGCAAAAGAATGGACTCTAACAGGTTTGCCAAGGGAATTAAATAGTGAACAATTGATATAACTTTAAAAGGACATCATTTACCAGTGTCAGGGGGAGCTGGATGGTTTAGACATTTAGGTTCTTTCCAAGTAACAATAACAAAACTGGAGAAGGTCCTCACACACTAGCTGAAACGATTACAGACATTTTTGTCTGTTCTCCCATCAGAATACAATGCTGTTTAATCAAAAGGCACTTTTTTTTGGGAAGATGAAGACTCAGGAGGGATGTGTTTGAAATTTTTTTGATATTGTGACAGATAAGATGATCTAGGACTAATGTATCACATGCCAGAACTGGAAGAAGATAAGAGATGGGTATTTAAAATAAATAAGAGGAGAGAGGAGACTGCCCTGTGCAGGACATGGAAGGATTAACTTGCCCACAAGGTGGCAAAACAGAACATGGTAGAAAGAGTATCAGCTTTCATCCACCAGGCTTGAGCTTGAATTTTAGCTCCTCTAGCCAAGCTCTGGTGTGAGAACTGGTCCCAATTGCTTGCTCTGTCCTGAGCCTCAGTTTCCTCTTCTATGAATTGGAATCAGTCCCGTGTTGCAGAGGTTTACATGAAATAACACACACAGCGCCTGGCACATGGTAGGACACCCAATAAGCATTCCATGTCTTCTTTTCCTTTGGAACAGGTTTATAAGTATAGTAAGTATTGCCATTTTTACATTAGCTCACTGTTTGCAAAGCCCTTTCCCATATCTAATTCTCATAGCGCCCAAGAGGATGCTATTTCCATCATCCTCATTACGTGCTCATTCACCTCACCTGCCTCACCTCTGAGGCGGTCACCTCTGTAATTAACGTCACGCCTTGCTCTCCGCGCACCGTTTTGAACTGTGAAGAGCGGTGCGCATGCGCCATGGTTCCACACTCTCAGCGTATGGATGACGAGATCATTACGGACTGGACAGGTGTCTAACCTGATCCCCTCCTTGGCTCTGCAAAGATACATCAGCATGAGGAGACCTAACTCTGAGTACTTCCTCTGCACCAGACGTTTGGCAGGCTTCTCATCTAAACCTCATAAAACACCTACATCTGAGGTAGATTCAATTATTACTTTCATTTGATACATGACTAACTAGCCACAGGCCGCAAAAATATTTTGCTAAGTGAAAGAAGCCAGTCACAGAAGACCACGTATTGTGTGATTTAATTTACCTGAAATGTCCAGAAAAGGCAGATCTATCAAGGCAGAGAGTAGGTCAGTGGTTGCCAGGAGCTAAGGGGGTTGGAGGGAAATGGGGAATGACTGTTAGTGGGTATGGCGTTTCTTTATAGGACGATGAAAGTGTTCCAAAACTGATGTGCAGGTAGTTGCACAACTCTGAATATCCTACATTGTAAATGAATTGTACTCTTTAAATGGGGGAGTTTTATGGGGTGTGAGTTCTATCTCAGTAAAGCTGATTTTTTTAAAGTCTTATTTAAAACAAAAACAAAACAGGCTCTGAGCAGTTAGGGAACTTGACCAAGATTATAAGCGCTAGTAAGTAGCAGGCAGACTGAGTTCAGAGGCCACACTTGAGGCTTCTGGGTTCCTCTCTCCCCATTTGTCTGCCTGACAAGCTCCAGCTCCTTCAAGATTCAGCTCAGTTCTTCCTCTTGCGAAAGGTTTTCTGCATTTCCAGGCAGCCTCCGTGCTCCCTCTCCGGGGCCCTTATTGTCCCAAGAAAACCTCCTCTGTAGAGCAGTTTGCAGTGTCCTGTAAGGTGAGCTGCTTGTTCGCTTCCTCGGTATAACCATGTACGCTTCTAGAAAGCACGTAAATCCAGGGCTATATAAATCCAGGGCCTAGCTAGTGTCTGCCACCAATTACATGTGTTCAGTCCTGGCACTGTGGCTGAAACAATGGAGCAAGGGCCAGTCCCTTCCACAAAGCGTCCTTCGGCACCAGCATCAAAGAAGACTCCTGAGCAAAACGACCCCATGTGAGATACGTTTACGGACCCAGTTGGGTGTGATGAGCTCGACTGATGCCTTCTTCACACTGATGAGGCCCAAGTGGCCAGTCTAATCTCCATGCAGGTCACTGAGCATTGCTTTCTTTTCTGTGATTGCAATTTGGACCCTCACCCCAGACCCTTGTAAAGCCCATGCAGTTGATAAGATAGGATACTAGAAATGGCTATGTATCATTGGGGAAAAATACACTATTGCCTCTGGAAAAATATTTGCAAGTTCATGTCCAAGTGGTGGGAATGAACGCTATTCCTTATACACAGAGCTGACACTTCTTAGTTTTTGACCCTCCATCTTTCCTCCTAATGATAGTTTTTAGAACATAGCCTTGGAAGATTAGTCAGAACCCAGCTGAAATGGAAAGGGATTTTAAGAAAAATTAAATTCCTCCGTAGGATCCAAGGTGTGTGAAATGTTGATGTTTGTACATACAAACACACACACACACACACAGACTGCAAGGAAATACATTAAGATGTTATCAGTAAAGCAGCTCACATTAATTATCTCTTGTGTTGTGCTGGGTTCTTTACACTATAAACTCACTTAAATCCTCCTACTCTTAAACAATTATTTGTCCCTGTTTGGCCGTTGGGAAATCTGAACTGCGGAGAGCTGTGTTAACCGCCTTTTTCTGGACGGCAGGATTGTGAGGGGTTTTTAATTGCTTTTCTCTGGTTTTCTGCATGTTCTGAATGTTCTACAGCGAACATGTGTCATTAGGAATAACACATATGAAATGTTATTACAAAAAAATGTTGTTAAAAACAAACCAGGGCTTCCCTGGTGGCGCAGTGGTTGAGAGTCCGCCTGCCGATGCAGGGGACACGGGTTCGTGCCCCGGTCCGGGAAGATCCCACATGCCGCGGAGCGGCTGGGTCCGTGAGCCATGGCCACTGAGCCTGCGCGTCCGGAGCCTGTGCTCCGCAAGGGGAGAGGCCACAAGAGTGAGAGGCCCGCGTACCGCAAAAAAAAAAAAAACAAAAAACCAAAGAATGCAGCAACCGCTGAGGAGAAAACGCTTTCCCAGATGATGGGCTGCCCCGCCGTGGGGCTGGTGGGGATCAAGCTGGCCTATTAATCATGCACAGGACTGACTCGAGAGTTTCTGTCCTGGCTGCAAGGCTTACTAAAGCATGCCAGCTTACTTTTAAAGTCATGTGTGAATGCCTGACATTTCGCATTGTGAAATCGCAGAGGAATTGTGCTCAGTGGCTCATCTGAGGGACTTTCACCTCCACGCTGCCGGTGACCCAGGTCTTCTAAGAAAAACACACACATCTGTGCATAATCCTTCAACTGGGACTCATTCAAAAAGAAAACAAAGATAAGGATAAAGTGGGTTTCATGAAAGAAAACCGACCATGTGCTTGATGACTTCTTGGCAAAGGCGGACGGGAAGTGTGCTGCCGGCCAGCATCTCCTTGGCTGCCCCGGGCCTGTCTCGCCTGCCACAGCGTGTGGTCAACGTTTATCTCACCGAGAGCCAAGGGAAGGGAGGTGCTGAGGTTCACTGATGGCTCGCACTGTTTCCAGGCTGATACGTGATTTTTCAGATTGTCAAAACATAAAGATGTTGAGGTTCCATTGTTTTCTGTTTGGTGACCAATGCCTGGTGTCAGGTCTGGGAAGACCTTTCCTGCCTTCAGTGCCGTTCAGGGGTGATTTCTGACTGATGTGGCTCCCGCGTCACGGGTGGGCGTGAGAAGCATCTGGCCTGGTGGGGAAGGTTGGAGGGCACTTGGCTTGCCTTTCAGCTCTAGATCGTGCAGATGGCCTCTTCAAGAAAAGGAAGCTTTGGGACTTCCCTGGCGGTCTAGTGGTTCAGACTCCGTGCTTCCACTACAGGGGGCGTGGGTTCTATCCCTGGTGGGGGAACTAAGATACCGCCTGTCCCCGTGGCCAAGTGTTGAGGTCTTATAATTGAGTTTAGGGGCATGAGCTGCTCACAGAGTTTTAAAGAAGTTTCCCAAATTGCCTGAAAGGACTTATCAGAAGGAAGGGTCCACATTCACTGGGACAGCGGGAGATGCGGATAAGCCACTTTCTTCCCCCAGGAGAAATAAGGAGAGGCCTCCATCTGTCATCACTCACCTGACCTGAAGGGAACCATTCCCCAGGTGCCGCAGGCCTGCCACTGCCACCCACGCCACCTGCAGGATACGCACACCTGGCCTGAGTAAGCCATGGCCAGGGCAGCAGTGGTATGGACTGACAGGCCAAATGGTATCGGGAAATTGAAACATGTTACTGAAGAGGGAGGCTGGTCTGAGGGTCATGAACAGTGACCAGAACGTGAGTGAGAGCTGATGCGATGGGACGGGGCAGACGGCTGAAGGTCAAGGAAGTCGGTGCCTGCTGGGTGTGTACTCTCTATATCTCTGTCTGAACGGCTCCTCCTTTCCTGCAAAACAAAGTAGATGGACCGATGGTCCCTGATCTATTTTGCAGGCCTCCTGTTCGCCCATCACAGAGCTTTGCTTCTGTTCTTGTGGTTCCCATGCAAGAGTCACTTCTAAGTGGGAACAGGAAGCTGGGCATAGGGGGCTGCTGATTGAAGTGGGGCATCTGGGGACAAGGAATCTGGAGACTCCTTACCAAGTAAGTCCTGAACCCAGAAGGGGGTATTCTTTAACAAGGACCCCACAGAAAGCGTAACGAAAGCCTCTCCCTTAGTGCAGGGACACAAGCTAACTAACTGAATATAGGGTTTGTTTGTTTTTAATTTTAGTAACACCTGAATTGTCTCAGGTTTTACTGAAAATAAAATAGCTGATACTAATAGTCATCATTATAATAAAAACAGTACATAGCATCCTGTAATGAAATGGCCCCTTACTCTCCATCTCTCCAGTTAAGTTTTTTGAGCTACTTGAGGGTGGGAGTCTTCCACCTCCATCCTCAGAGTCTAGCCAGAATAGATGTTGAATGAAAGCTCAAGGATGGTCAGTGGGGAGAGACTGGGGAGAGAGGGAAGGTCCTCCAGTCTCCCCGCCCCTCATTCCAAGCTGAACCGAGGGTGACTACAGACCCGGTCGGCTTTTACATACCACTTGGGGTGGTGAAAGTCTACCACCAGGTACATTTTTTAAATCACAAGCCTACTTTCATGAGTAGCTCTACATGTATTACTCTGGCTAAAACAGACAATGAAAAAGAATTGAAAAGAAGAACAAAGAAAGAGTCACAAAATAGCACACCAGGCAGGGAAAGTAGTTTCTAGGACCAATTAATTACCCACAGGTCACAGGGCAGCTCAGTGAGTTTTTCTGATTCGTATTTCTTCCTTTTCTGTTTGTGCTCATTTAAAAAGAGCCAAAGAATTCTATCAAACATTTACAGAAGAGCTAACACCTATCCTTCTCAAACTCTCCCAAAATATAGCAAAGGGAGGAACACTCCCAAACTCATTCTACGAGGCCACCATCACCCTGATACCAAAACCAGACAGAGATGTCACAGAAAAAGAAAACTACAGGCTAGTATCACTGATGAACATAGATGCAAAAATCCTCAACAAAATACTAGCAAACAGAATCCAACAGCACACTAAAAGGATC
Source organism: Delphinapterus leucas (assembly GCF_059928025.1). Taxonomy (NCBI): domain Eukaryota; kingdom Metazoa; phylum Chordata; class Mammalia; order Artiodactyla; family Monodontidae; genus Delphinapterus; species Delphinapterus leucas. The sequence goes on from NC_143130.1 coordinate 167,798,112, forward strand.
ATACACCATGATCAAGTGGGGTTTATCCAAGGAATGCAAGGATTCTTCAATATACTCAAATCAATCAGTGTGATAAACCATATTAACAAATTGAAGGATAAAAACCATATGATCATCTCAATAGATGCAGAAAAAGCTTTCAACAAAATTCAACACCCATTTATGATAAAAATGCTCCAGAAAGTAGGCATAGAGGGAACTTACCTCAACATCATAAAGGCCATATATGACAAACCCACAGCCAACATCATTCTCAATGGGGAAAAACTGAAACCATTTCCACTAAGATCAGGAAGAAGACAAGGCTGCCCACTCTCACCACTCTTATTCAACATAGTTTTGGGAGTTTTAGCTACAGCAATCAGAAAAGAAAAAGAAATAAAAGGAATCCAAAGCGGAAAAGAAGAAGTAGAACTGTCACTGTTTGCAGATGACATGATAGTATACATAGAGAATCCTAAAGATGCTACCAGAAAACTACTAGAGCTAATCAATGAATTTGGTAAAGTAGCAGGATACAAAATTAATGCACAGCAATGTCTTGCATTCCTGTACACTAATGATGAAAAATCTGAAAGAGAAATTAAGGAAACACTCCCATTTACCATTGCAACAAAAAGAATAAAATACCTAGGAATAAACCTACCTGAGGAGACAGAAGATCTGTATGCAGCAAACTATAAGACACAGATGAAGGAAATTAAAGATGATACAAACAAATGGAGAGATACACCATGTTCTTGGATTGGAAGAATCAACACTGTGAAAATGACTCTACTACCCAAAGCAATCTACAGATTCAATGCAATCCCAATCAAACTACCAATGGCATTTTTCGCAGAACGAGAACGAAAAATTTCACAGTTTGTGTGGAAACACAAAAGACCCCAAATAGCCACAGCAATCTTGAGAAAAAAATGGAGCTGGAGGAATCAGACTCCCTGACTTCAGACTGTAGTACAAAGCTACAGTAATCAAGACAGTATGGTACTGGCACAAAAACAGAAATATAGATCAATGGAACAGGATAGAAAGGCCAGAGATAAAACCATGCACATATGGTCACCTTATCTTTGATAAAGGAGGCAAGAGTATACAATGGAGAAAAGACAACCTCTTCAATAAGTGGTGCTGGGAAAACTGGACAGCTACATGTAGAAGAATGAAATTAGAACACTCCCTAACACCATGCACAAAAATAAACTCAAAATGGATTAAAGACCTAAATGTAAGGCCAGACACTATCAAACTCTTAGAGGAAAACATAGGCAGAACACTCTATGACATAAATCACAGCAAGATCCTTTCTGACCCACCTCCTAGAGAAATGGAAATAAAACAAAAATAAACAAATGGGACCTAATGAAACGTAAAAGCTTTTGCACAGCAAAGGAAACTGTAAACAAGACCAAAAGACAACCTCAGAATGGGAGAAAATATTTGCAAATGAAGCAACTGACAAAGGGTTAATCTCCAAAATATATAAACAGCCCATGCAGCTCAATATTAAAAAAACAAACAACCCAATCCAGAAATGGGCAGAAGACCTAAATAGACATTTCTCCAAAGAAGACATACAGATGGCCAAGAAGCACATGAAAAGCTGCTCTACATCATTAATCATCAGAGAAATGCGAATCAAAACTACATTGAGGTATCACCTCACACCAGTCAGAGTGGCCATCATCAAAAAATCTAGAAACAATAAATGCTGGAGAGGGTGTGGGGAAAAGGGAACCCTCCTACACTGTTGGTGGGAATGTAAATTGATACAGCCACTATGGAGAACAGTATGGAGGTTCCTTAAAAAACTAAAAATAGAACTACCATACGACCCAGCAATCCCACTACTGGGCAGATACCCGGGGAAAACCATAATTCAAAAAGAGTCATGTACCAAAATGTTCACTGCAGCACTACTTACAGTCGACAGGACATGGAAGCAACCTAACTGTCTATCGACAGATGAATGGATAAAGAAGATGTGGCACATATATACAATGGAATATTACTCAGCCATAAAAAGAAACGAAATTGAGTTTTTTGTAGTGAGGTGGATGGACCTAGAATCTGTCATACAGAGTGAAGTAAGTCAGAAAGAGAAAAACAAATACCGTATGCTAACACGTATATATGGAATCAAAAAAAAAAAAAAACGGTTCTGAAGAACCTAGGGGCAGGACAGGAATAAAGATGCAGATGTAGAGAATGGACCTAAGGACACGGAGAGGGGGAAGAGTAAGCTGGGACGAAGTGAGAGAGTGGCATGGACGTATATACACTACCAAATGTAAAATAGGTAGTGGGAAGCAGCCGCGTAGCACAGGGAGATCAGCTCGGTGCTTTGTGACCACCTAGAGTGGTGGGATAGGGAGGGTGAGAGTGAGACACAAGAGGGAGGGGATATGGAGATATAAGTATATGTATGGCTGATTCACCTTGCTATACAGCAGAAACTAACACAACAATGTAAAGCAATTATACTCCAATAAAGATGTTAAAAAAAAAAGAAAACTATAGAATTCCCACCCTCTCTCACCTCACTCTTCCTCTCCAACCAAAATCCCCTGTGTGGGAATGCAGACAAGTTACTAACTATTGGATTGCATTCTGTTGGTTAAAACGCTTGTTTACACATGAGCTTGCTAAACCTGTATACTACAAAGCAGGCTCATCTAAACAAGCACGGAAATCAGTTCTGATATTTCCTGCCGCTGTACATCCTCTACATCATTTTTTAAAGTTAATTAGTCTGTACAATTCAGCATAAGTAGTTCCATTCCCTTTCAGGTTCAGAGGAAGTATGCAAGTATGGAGTAGTAGGAAGAACACTGAACTCGGAGTTCCCAGGAAGATACTGCTGTGAACTTGGGGAAATCTCTTAAATCTTTAGAGCCTCAGTTTCCTCATTTTTAGGGAGGTGATAATGTCACTTCCCTGACCACTCTCATTTGGCTCTTGTGAGGATCAAGTGGGTCAGTGGCTGTGCTAGCAGTTTGAGAAGTGTAAAGCTCTGTTCCAACGCCATGTGCTATCATTATAACGAAGAATAACCAGCATAGGCTGTTAAACATTTCCCTTCTCATGAGCTTATGTCCTTTGAAGCTATTGTTATCTTCTTGAGTAGAATCAGCTCTTGTGAGGCATGCCCAGAAAATTCGTTGTGGACATCGTTGTTTTTAGACTGCTAAGATTAATCCACATGAGTGAAATTTATCATCTTCCTTCAGCATCTTTCAGCATCACCCAAAAGTATATCTTATTTTTAAATTGACACATAACTGACGTATAACGTTGTGTAAGTTTACAGTATACAATACGTTGATTTGATACATTTCTTTTACAATATGATCACCATCACAGTGTTAGCTAACACCTCCATCGTGTCATATAGTTATCATTCCTTTTTTATGGTGAGAACATTTAAGATCTAATCTCTTAGCAACTTTGAAGTACATAATACAGTATGGTTAGCTGTAATCACAATGCTGTGTGTTAGATTTCCGGAATTTATTCACCTTTGTACCCCTTGAACAACATCTTCCCAATTCCCTCACACCAAGCCCCTGGTAGCCACCATTCAACGCTCTGTTTCTCCGAGTTCAGCTTTTTCAGATTCCATGTATAAGTGATATCATACAGTATTTGTCTTTCTCTTGTCTGACTTCTCTCATGTAGCATAATACTCTCAAATTCCATCCAGGTTGTCACAATGGCAGGATTTTCTTCTTTCTCGTGACTGAGTAATATTTCATTGTGTGTGTGTGTATACATTTATACCATACCTTCTTTACCCATTCGTCCCTTCATGGACACTTAGGTTGTTTCCATAGCTTGACTACTGTGAATAATGCTGCAATAAACATGGGAGTGCAGATTTAAAAAAATAAATAAAAAGAGCCAAAGTAAACACACAAAAACGTGGCCAACCTTCTTCCGACTTCTTGACCTTTGGTTTCCTTTCTCCTTGCTGCGCTGGGGTTGCTGGCTACTTAATTCCACTTGCATTTTCCTGCCCGTAATAAGGTATACACTCAACGGTGTGACTATCCCCCACCCCCCACTTTGCTGCTTTGTGGCCAGTGATCCTGTTCTTGTTTTAAAAGGACACATCAGGAACAAATGAAAGAAGACTATTAATTGTGAAGTTATTCCTAAAAATGGAGGAAATAAATGAGCTGTAAAAATGTGAACCATGTAATTGACTCTCAGCTGAGTGTTTACTGTATCAGAACTGCGAGTGCCAGAATTCATTTTCCCACCCAGTGGCTTGACACAGTGGTAATGAGTGGCTTACACGATTGTGTGTTTAAAAAGCCTGTAGTTTCTTATAATTAGAAATTGATTTCACTGTTAGCCTGGCAAGCCGTTTAACTGTTAGTGTGAAGGCAGGATTGTTCCGCCTCTGAGGAGTTGCTGTCGTCGTGCGGAGTGGGGCGATGTCCCCTGCCTGATTATTCAGCCCTTGGGCAGAATCTCCTCCTCTGACCCGAGTCATTTGGGGTCATTTTCCTGCTTACCAGCACCCATGACAGGAAGTAAAATAAAAAATTTTTAAATTGAAGTGTAGCTGATTTACAGTATTGTGTTAGTTTCAGGTGTACAGTAAAGTGATAGTTATACACATATATGTTTTTTTCATATTATTTTCCATTATAGGTTATTACGAGACACTGAATATAGTACCCTTTGCTATACAGTAAATCCTTGTTGCTTATCTACTTTATGTATAGGAGTGTGTATCTGTTAATCCCGTACTCCTAACTTATCCTTCCTGCCCTCCCTCTCACCTTTGGTAACCATAAGTTTGTCTTCTACGTCCGTGAGTCTGTTTCTGTTTTGTATATAGATTATTATTTTTTAGATTCCACATATGAGTGATATATAATATTTGTCTTTCTCTGTCTGACTTCATTAAGTGTGATATTCTCTAGGTTCATCCATGTTGCTGCAAATGGCCATATTTCATTCTTTTTGTTTGTTTGTTTGATTTTTGCTGTACACAGGCCTCTCACTGTTGTGGCCTCTCCCGTTGCGGAGCACAGGCTCCGGACGCGCAGGCTCAGCGGCCATGGCTCACGGGCCCAGCCGCTTCGCGGCATGTGGGATCTTCCTGGATCGGGGCACGAACCCGTGTCCCCTGCATCGGCAGGCGGACTCTCAACCACTGCGCCACCAGGGAAGCCCTCATTCTTTTTTATGACTAATATTCCTTTGTATATATATATATATATATATATATATATATATATATATATATATACCACATATTCTTAAGCCAATAATCTGTTGATATTCACTTGGGTTGTTTGCACATCTCGACAATTGTAAATAGTGCTGCGGTGAACATTGGGGTGCATGTATCTTTTTGAAAATTTTTAAATTTTATTTATATTTACTTTTTTATTTATGAAAGAAACTGAAATTCAAAGCAATTAATTTTACTTTTTATTTACAGTTTTTTAGTTCATGCTATTTTTTCCAAAACAGCAATATTATTATTATTTTCTGTCTATAAAAGTAATGATAAGCTCATTTTTAAAAATTAGACCATTCAGAAATATATCAACTATAAAGTCCCATTGTAAATCCTACTCCCCCAAATAACTACTACTATCTACTGTCCTGTCTATCCATACTTAAATAATTCATTTTGATTTTCTAATGCGATCATGTATCTACTGAATCCTGTAACTTATTTTTTCGTTTTACAAAGTGCTAATGTCATGTGGTTGATAAAATGTGGCAATGTGCTTCAAGTGTCTAGCCCAGCACCTGGCACATAGTTAGGACTTGGTAAGTAGTGAGATTTACGGAAGTAAGGTTTGGGGGTTCCCTGTGGCTTTCAGATCTTCACTCTCTATTTACCATGGATAATTGAGAGTTCATATAAAATACCAGAGAACTGAGGCTAACAGTGAGGAAGCTAAAAATCTAGCCTATGGGGCTTGACCTGGTATCTCTGAGGTGACCACTCAAAGATGCGTGTACAGCTGGGTGATGTGTGCACTGCACAAGAGGAGTCGAGCGGAGAGCTCAAACCCAGCCTGCATGCACTCCATGCTCTGCACCCAGGGGGCTACATCTGCCCAGAGGGGAGCCTCTTTCTGATTTTCACACAAACCCCCACACCAGCTAAGTGGCACCCCCTTGACTACTAGTAAGAGGTTGCTTCTTCTGGGGTAATTTTCTATTACGTCCTAAGACATAGCACAGCATCACCCTGAAGAGGTTGGTCTGGAATATTGAGCTCCCCTAAATGGGATTCTGCTAACTCCAGCAGGCCTCCCAGAGTGCACCGGGCAACATTTGCAAGATGGACTTGCACAGGCCTCTGGTGTTATGCTTGGAGGACCAGGGCTCCTGGATTCCAGACATGCCCCAGAAGCAGGGGAAGGAGGTAGGGAGGGCCTACCCTGCACATCCACGCAGTGGTGCTTAGAAGGCAATAGTGGGGCTCCAGACAAGGCCCAACAAGGTAAAAAGGATTGGTTCCATTAATCACACAGAGTGTGGCTCAGGGGACTCTGGAAGGAGAAAACCACATGGGAGCCAGCGTGGTCCAGGCATCTGCTTGGCCCTGGAGAGACAGCAGAGTAAGACGATGAGGTCCACCGTCTCATGGAGCTTTCATTCTGTTATAACAAGTACATAAGGAGGTGATTTGAGATAGGGGCAAGTGCCGTAAAGAAAATTAAAGCAGACTGAGATTATAGCGTGCATCTGGGCAGAGGGCCAGGCTGTTCTTTAGGTGGCCAAGGGCGTGGGGATACTGAAGCTGAGATCTGAAGTCAGCAGTGTGAATGAAGAGCTGGAGAAGAGCATTCCAGGCAGAGAGCATAGCAGGTACCAAGGCCCTGTGGCAGGCCAGCATGGCCAAAGCACGGTGAGCTAGGGGGACAAAATAACTAAATAAGATCAGAGACGAGGTGAGATTTAGAGCATGCGGGGCCCTGGAAGCCATGGTGAGAAGCTGGCGCTGTGTACTTTCCTGCAGTGGGAGGCCACTGAAGGATTTTAAGCACGAGTGTGACAAGATCAGAGTTATATTTTCAAACAATCGTTCTCAGAATGAAAAATTAACTTAATGATGAACTCTGCGTGCTGGGAGGAACCGGTGTTGTAGGTGAGCAGGAGAGGAAGCAGAAACGTCCTCTAGGAGTATCTGCAGTGGTCCAGGCGAGCAGTGAGGTCTTCAGCTGTGGGTGGCCATGCAGATGGGGAGTGGTCAGGTTCGCGATGTCAGGGATGCAGGAACCACGGTCTCAGGGGAGCCAGGATGGCTATCATGAGAGCCACTAGGATAGTAAAGGTTGAGACAGGCCCCCTGACTTTGGGGTGTGAGGTTAGAGGGTGGTTATAATAACCAGCAGGAAACCACACCCCAGAGCCTCTGAGCCATCATGTAGGCTCCTGAATAAGCGTTAGATTCTCCCAGTGTCTGGTCTCAACTACAGGATAAAAGACTTGAGAAATGTGTTCCTTTCTTCTGGTTCTCGAAGACCTCCTCCTCATTAAGAACATTCTGGTTCTTGAAGGTCCATTAAGAAGCAATGAACTTAAACATTTTAAACATACCGTACGACAAAGCAGTCATTTCGATCTGGGGAAATGGAGACAAGGAATGGTGCTATTAATTGTTAAACATTGATGCAGGGCTGAGATCATGAGTCATCGCCCCTTCCATCCCAGCCCCCTCTCTCCAAAGAAATAAATCTGGTACTAAAGCTGGACAAGCACAGAAATAATTTGAAACCCATTTCATGTTAATGCTCCAGCTTTGAAAATCCCACAAGATCCCCTGTAAGATCCCAGTGTACCCTCTGAATTTTCTGAGGAAGGTGAATTATGTCCAGTAGAGTTTGAGGGTTAAGGGTAGCGGAAAGGAGCTGAAGATATATGTGCCAGTGACTTTTGTATGTTTTAGGTTCCGTGGTGAGAAATAAATCAGCAAAGGTTCATTCTCTCCCCCGGGCAGTGAATTTATTATGCTCATTCCTCCAGCCACTTCTGGTAGAGCTCTCACATATCCTGGGGAATAAGTAAGTAAATAATGGCAACTTAAAAGCAGCATGTGGTGGAGGGGGCTTGAGCCTCAGCCACCTACCTCTTCCGTTAGGGGAAGTCATACTTTTCTCGTCAGACCAATTTACGCTCTTACCAAGAGTGAATGAGAGGAAAGACTTCTTTCTACCACCCACCATCCCCTCCCCCAGAGATGGGGGTCCTCCTGCACATCTTAGCTTCTCCAGGTCAAAACCAAGAGAGCTGGCCCCCTGCTGGCAGCCCAGCCAGGACCCTCCTTCCCAGTTCCTGGCTCTTCTCCAGGAAGAGACTCTAAAATTGACCACATTTCAAGGAGCATTTTCCCCAGTGCAAACACAAACAAGGATGTGGCATCACTTCAAGGCTTAATAGCATAACCAGAGGGCTATTTACTTTAAACCATAGATTTTGTCTTTTACAACTTGATTGAAATATAATTGACATACAATAATCTGCACCTATTTAAGGTATACAGTTTGATGAGTTTTGACATATGTATGCCTCCAGGAAGCCAACTAAAGAATTAAGATAATGAACATACCCATCATCTCCAAAAGTTTCCTTGGGCCCTGTTGTAATCCATCCCTCCCTTCCCCATCCCCAGGTAACCACTACTACTCTGTCACTATGAATTAGTTTGCATTTTCTAGAATTTGTATGTAATTGGGATTATACAGTTTTTAAACTGGCTTCTTTCACTTAGCGTAATCATTCTGAGATTTACCCATCTTGTTGCATGTATCAAGAATTCGTTCCTTGTTATTGGATGTCTATTATTTCTCGCATTGTTTGTTTTGATGTTAAAAACATTTTCAATTCTCAGTTGAATTGCCTAGGCACCTTTCTAAAAAATCAACTGACTGTGTGTGGGTGATGTAGGTCTATTTCTAGACTCTCTGTTGAGTTCCATAGATCTGTGTGTCTATCTTTACACTAATACCTCATTGTCTAGATTGTTTTAACTATATAATAACCTTGAAATCAGGTAGTGTAAGTCTCTAGCATTGTGCTTTTTCAAGTTGCTTTGGCTATTTCAGGTCCTTTGCACTTCTATATACATTTTAATATTAACTTGTCGTTTGCTACCAAAAAAAATGCTGCTGGGATCTTGATTAGGATTGCCTTGAGTGTATAGACCAATTTGGGGAGAATTGACATCTTAGCAATATGAAGTCTTCTATTCATTTTGCTGTACAGTAGAAACCAACACAACACTGTAAAGCAACTATACTCCAATAAAAATTAATTTAAAACAAGAAAACCAATATGAAGTCTTCTGATCCATAAACGTGGCATCTCTCTCCATTTATTTAGGTCTTTCATTTTTCTCAGTAATATTTTATAGTTTTCAGTGTACAGGTCTTGCATGTCTTTTGTCAAATTTTCCTTAAATATTTTCCTTTTTTTTAAACACCTTTATTGGAGTATAATTGCTTTACAATGGTGTGTTAGTTTCTGCTGTATAACAAAGTGAATCTATTTATTTCTTCTTTGACTTTGACTTCATGACTCATGGGTTATTTAAGTGTGCTGTTTAATTTTCAAGTAATTGGGGATTTTGTGCCAATCCTTTTCTTATTATTTTCTAACTTAGGCCCATTGTGGTCCTCCACGTACTTATTATTTGAATGCTTTTAGATTTATTGCGTTTTGTCTTATGGCTGAGGATATTATCTATTTTGGTAAAGGTTCCATTGCACTTGAGAAGAATGTGTGTTCTGCTTTTGGTGGGTGGAGTTTTCTACAAGTATTAATGAGGTCTGGTTGGTCAACACTTTTGTTCGAGTCTTCCATATCCTTACTGATTTTCTATCTGCTCGTTCTGTCATTTATTGTGAGACATGTGTTGAAATCTTCAGTGGTTCTTCAGTGGTTATCATGGTTTTGTTTATTTCTACTTACCGTTCTAGCAGTTTTTGCTTCATATATTTCAAAGCTCTGTTATTAGTTGCTTAAACATTTAGGGTTTTTTTTTTGTCCTCTGGATGAATTGGTCCCTTTATCCATGGTAGGAGATCCCCTTAGAAATGATCCTCTTTCCTCCAGCAGTGTTCCTTGCTCTAACCTATGCTTTATCTTTAATGAATATAAACACTCCACCTTTCTTTTACTTAGTGTTAATGTGGAATATCTTTTCCATCCCTTTACTTCTAAATTCTCTGTACCTTTATATTTAAAGTGGGTCTCTTGTAGACAGCATATAGTTGGATCTTGCTTTTTCTTCCCCCAATCTGAAAATCAGTGCTGGCTAATTAGGTGTTTAAACATTTACAGTTAATGTGATTTGACGATTAGTATGATTGGGTTTAAATCTACTATTTTACTATTTTTTCTGTTTGTTCCATCTATTTTTGTTCTCCCTCTCTCTTTTTTATTTTTTTTTTTCATTTTCTGCCTTCTTTTGGAGTAACTGAGTATTTTTTATTATTCCATTTTATCTTCCCTGCTGGCTCATTAGCTAAAACTCTCTGATGTGTTACTTTAATGGTTGCCAAAGGTTTATAATATCCGTATTTAAGCCAGTCTATGTTCGAGCATTATTATGCCTCTTCACATATAGTATAAGTACCTTAAAATAGTGTATTTCCATTTCTCCCCTCCCGGCCTTTGTTCTATTGTTGTCATACATTTTACTTCAACGTATGTGCTGCCTGCTGTTCAGTGTCTGAAAACTGTCATTTCATGTATTTTGTCCAATAGTTTTAGTCATTTAAGGCAAGAGGGTAGATTTAGCTCGTTATTCCATCATATTCAGAAGAGGAATCCTAAGAGTTTTTTAGCCACATCTTTTTAATTTTTAAGTAAAAGTTTTTCATCTCTGTTCATTACAGAAATTTTAGAAAATGTCAGACAGTACTAAAAAGAAAATATTACCCATAAAATTATCACCTAGAAACAACCCCTATTAATATTTTACCATATTTCCCTTACCTTTTTTTTTTTTTACATTCTCACACAATTGAACCTATATATAGTCTTATAATTTAAGGGGAAGAAAGACATTTTCTTAAATAATGAACCAACATCATGTTGTTGGCTGTTTAGCGTGCCTACCCATTCCTGCCCTAGTACCATGCTACTAATCCATAAAACACAAGTAAGTCTAGGGCACCTGATCCATCATAGGTACTGCCCAAGCCATGAGGCCATGAATGAGATCCTCTCCCTTCATCCCAGGGCCTTAAGACCCATCATGTCCAGGGAGGGAGGAATAACCTGTAAACAGATCATTTCACACAGATAACAAATGCTACCAAAGGCAAGAAAGGAAAAGAAACTCGGTCAGGGAAGCTGAGCAAATCTTCCCAAAGAAGGTGGCCTTTGAACTAGGTCTTAAATGGCAAGAAAAGGGGCACAGCAGGCCAAGGACACATACAGGTAGCATTCCAGAGGTGCAGAGCGGCATGGTGCCTTTGGAGAGCACCCAAGCTCTGCTATGTGCCGGAGGAGCAGAACGTGGCAGGAAAAGCTTCAGGAGGCCAGATTCTGGGGTCCTGCTAAGGAATTTATATTTTCTCCTATGAGCAACAGGAAGCTCATAGTGGTTTTTTCAAAAGGGAGCAATCCATAAATCATACTTGCTTTAGTAGCCATCACTGAGTGAAAGATGCTGGTGATGCACGAATGAACAAGTAACAACACACAGTCCTTGCTCTCTGGGAGAAGACCACGCATTGCATTTAACTGTGAATACACTGTAAAAACTGTAATAGCGATTTGTTACAGCTGTGCCCCACTGAGAGACGAGGTCAGGAAAGGTTTTGCAGGGTTTATTGCTCAGCAGGAAGAAAAGCAATAAGGAGATCAGAATAGGCCTGGTGAGACTAGAGGAAGGCCTAAACTAAGGCTATGAGGACCATGGTGATGGAAAGAATTCAGGAGGCTTTTCTGAAAAAGAACTTAGGTACACGTTGGATTCAGGGAGATGGAAGAGGACAAAGGATGATTGAGGTTTCTAACTGTATTCACAAATGCGTACAGAGCAGCTACCGTGTGCCAGGCTTTGTGCTAGGCACTGGTGACGTATCAGCAATCAAGTAATTCCCAGCCCTCCAACTGCTTGGAATCTAGAAGGTGAAACAGACAAACCAACCAGCAATTACAGCACTAAGTTAGGCCTACCATAGGGATATGTAATGTTGCTCACAGGAATGTACATCGGAGCTCACAGAAGGGACACACAACCTGGTCAGTCCTCAAAGATTTGGTGGACTCATGCTGTCTAATCCAAAACTTGAGATACACTGTAGAAATTATCCAGCCAAAGAGGTGAGTGGATAATAAAAGAGAATTCTAGGCTTAGGTCCAAAAGTTGGGGAGAACGTGGCAGGGGTGTAGTATGAGAGGGGTATAGCAAGAGATGAGATTGGAGAAGCAGAGAGAGGCCAGCGTATCTGAGGAATTTGGACTTTATTCCAAGGACTACTACAGGGTTTGAAGCAGGAATGTCAATTTTGCATTTTAACTGAAGTTCTAGTTGCAGAATGAAGAATGGGTAGGAGTGGGACAGGACTGGTGGTACCCAGGCAAGGGAGATGATGGCCTGGACCAGGGATATGGCAGTGATGGATCAAATAACTATTCCAGTGCTGGAATCAATGGGACATGAAGTTTAACCAGATAAAAGATGTAGGGCAGTCAAGCTAACCCCAAGGGTTCTGCGTTGGGGTAATGGTGATACTCTTCACCCAAAAGGGAGGGAAGGATTTGGGGCTTAAGGATGATGACTTCAGTTTGGAGCAGGTTGAGTTTGAAGTGTCTATGGGACATGTAAAAGCAGATGTCTGGCTTACTGGAGAGATCTGGGTTGAGATATAACTTTAATGACATCAGGATATAAATAGTAGTGAAAGCTCAGAGAATGTGTTAGTGCTGTCAGAGTGTGTTGAAAATGGAAAAAGGACAGAACACAGAGAGTCGTGAGGAAAACCGACATTGAAGGGGAGTACAACAAGAGACCACTCAGGAGAACAAGGAGGACCTACCAGAGGCCTGTGGAAAAGCAAAGGAGTGTGGTGTCATGGAAACTAAAGCTACAGAGAGTTCCAACAAAAGAGGGGTCAGTTGTGTCAAATGCTGCAGAGAGACCATGGAAGAAGAGGACTAAAACATATCCATTGGCCTTCCTGAAAAGAAGTTTCAGTGACTTGTCTGAGAACAGTTTTCTGGAGATGGGAAATTAAGCCCATATTCCAAAGGTTCCAGAGGAGTGAAATGGAGATACGGAATGGAAACAACTGATTCTCTCAGCTGTTTGAAGACATTTGGCAGGGAAGTAGAGGAGAAGGAGGAGAGGTAGTGATCATAGGAGGAAATGGGAGAGACCTGAAAAGTGTAAATGCTGATAGGATGGGTCTAGAGAAGGAGAATGAAAGATATAGGAGAAAGAGGAGGTAAGTGATGGAGCAGGACCCCTTGGGAGACAGGTGGGAGACAGGCACACGTGGCAGGATTAACCTTAGTTGGGGAGGGCCACCTCATCCGTGGTGCAGAAGAGAAAGCTAGAAGCATGTGGAAGCAGGGATGTGTGTAGGTTTCTTGAGAAGTTCTGTGCTAATGGCTTCTATTTTCTCTGGGAGGCATCTGGGTAGTTGAATTCACACAAAGATGAGAAGACAAAGAAAAGAGCGAAGTGTTGGCATTCCTTGGGGAGCACCAATCCCATGGGGTGGATGGAGAAGGAGAAACCAATGAAGGGATGACCAGAGAAACGGGAAGAACCAAGCGGTTCCCTAAAGCCAAGGGGAGAGTTTCAATAAGGAGGAAGCGGATCAACATAGCAGAACGAGGGAGGACTAAAATGAACTGCTGGATTAGGCAAACCCAAGAACAGTGAGGCAGGAGTCAAACTGACAGAACTATTAGGAAAGTCATCTGGAGACAGCAAGTGTAGACAACTCCTAAACTTTAAAAAGATTGAGTGGTAAATGGAAAGAGGTAAAAGAAATTCATCTAAGGGCAGTTCGGGGTTAGGTTTTTTTTCCCCTGTGGTCCTGCCATTCTCTCCCTGCGGGTGGTGTGGCTCCGTGGAGCACATGTTCATCTAGTGTGATTTGGAGCTCAGGCTGGAGGCGGAGCTTGTCAGGGGCACGGCTTGTTGGGGGCGGGGCTTGTCAGGGGCTAGTCTGCCCTCCTCACCGGCTGTTCTGGGTACAATAGACAGGTTGATAGATGGAACTTTTGTGGCTCTTCCATGGGAACGTTGAGGAACAGAGGTTAAGTAGCTTGCCCAAGTTTCCACAGCTAACACGTAGCAGAACCAGGTTTTGAACCCAGGGAGTCTGGCCGTAGAGTCCACGCACTTAACTACTCTGATCTCCTGTTAAAGATGGGATCCCCAATCCAGCCCTCAAAAGCCTTCATGAACGAGACACTCCAACCCACAAAGTCCAGAAAAATATTTGCTACTTCAGGGAAGGCCTGTCTAAGGAAACTTCTTTAAGGAAGCCTACGGCTAACAGAGCCTCATAGGTAACACATTTTAACCGACACAGGGACTCCTGTTCAGGAGGCTTCATTCCGGAGATTTCTGAGGCTTGAGAAATCTGTAGCTCATGGCCTTGCTGGACTACATCACAGTAAGGGCCTGATCTGGACCTTGACATTCTGTCTCCATCCCCATCCTGTTGGCACTTTCCCGGGCACACCATGCTCTTTTCGAGCCCCTTCCTAGGCACTGGAAGTTCCCTGGCCTGGAACATTGTTCCCATCATTCCTTACCTAGACTGCTCATCTCAGGCATCCTCCATCCACCTCCCAGGGGAAGCCTTCTCTGATGTCCCTGGCACTCCTCCCCTGGCCTTTCCCTAAACCCAGTCAGAGTTAGGGGTCTCCCCACAGTACCACCTAGCACCCCAAAAGTCAGCAGGGTTTACTGATTAGGAAGCAGCTTTGGAGTCCAAAAGACTGTATTTCTCTTACTGGTTCTGCGTCTTATCGGCTATGTGACTCTGGGCAATTTATTTTACCCCCCATAAGTCTCATGTATAAAATGGGAATAATAATACCAGTAGTACCTACCTCATGGGCTCCTAAAGTAAAGTAATCCATGTAAAGCTCAGAGCACAGAGCCCGGCGCCCAGTAAACTGTTGCTATTATTATTATTATCATTCACTTATACTTGGTACGTTTCTGTCTTCACCGCTGCACTTGCAGGCGGGAACTGGATTTACTCTTTCTTCATGATCTCGGTGCACAGCCATAGCCTGGCATGCAGTGGGTAGTCAGTGAATATTGTGGTATGAATAAATTTCCTGTTTGCTCAAGGTCCTCCACCTGATGTCATGAGAACTGGAAGGGGATCTGGGAGGAAACACGGGCTGCAACCTGCAGGCCTCTGAGCTGTGAAGAAGATTCCGAGGCAGGGAGCCCTCTTCAGGTGCGGCAGCTGCAGCCACGTGCCCTGTGCTCCCAGCCTTTCTCTCAAGAGCAGTGACACCTGGCAGGCTTTATGTACCCACCAAGAAAGGTGCTTAGAGCAAAGGCAAACAGCCTCTGTCCTGGGGGCTCCAGGTTATGGTGAGCGGGTCCTGGCATGGACCTGCCACCTCATGTGGTTAGTTCCATTTGGATTCTGACCTCTACCTGGTCCCTCATCTCTGATATGTCCCTATGCCTTGACCTCTGTCAGGATTCTTGTACTTTGCTTCTACCTGGCTATAATTAGGTAGCTCATGTTCTCTTTGGTTTGACCTGAAAGCACTGGAATTTTCTGCCCTTGCCAACAATCCTGAGTGATCTCTACCAACCCTGCAATGGGCTTTCCTACCACAGTGCTGTGTTCTCCTACCCACAGTGCCTGCTCCCCTACCCATTTGAATAAAGACCTGAAAAGAGGTGAAGGGGTGAATCTTGCAGCTATCCAGGGGGAAAGCAGAGAGAGTAAATGGTGCATGAGTGGGCCTGGGATGTAGAAGAAGCAAGGAGGCCATTGGGCTGGAAGAGTAGAGGGGCTGGAGAAGTCGGAGGTGAATTAGGGAGGGGGCAGATTGGGTCCACTTTGTAGGTTCTTGTAAGGACTTTGGTGAATGGGGGTCACTGGAGGGTTTGGGACCAAGGAGTGTGTGATCTGACATATTTCAGAAGGGTACCTCTGGCTGCTGTAGGATGTTTCAAGGACAGCAGCAGGGAGACCAGTCAAGAGGCTACTGTAAGTATCCAGAGAAGACAGCTACAGCCTTTCTGCTCAGGTTAGAAATCAGAAATGGGGCCCACAGACTCAGCATCTGGCCCTCCTGTCCTTCCAGGTGCCCGCTGCTCTCAGGGCCATGTGCACGGCCAGTCAGTGGACAGTGCGGCCACTGTACACTGTCTGTTACTGATGGCTGGCTCCAGTCAAATATGAATGGAAATGCTATTCCAGGTGCCATGGTGAGGGCAGGATGGTGGGTGTCAAGTGTACCGTGTGATTGGGCCATTGTGATTATGTAAGGAGCTTTCCCAAGGCGCACGATGAACACTCAAGTTTACAGAAAGCATCACTTAGCAAACACTGTGCAAGGCACGATGCTTGGCCCCATATGTCAGTAACAGCGGCCCCTTTAAAGGACTGACTCTTCAAACTTGAAGGCACCACTCTAGCATCTTGCCTGTATTAGGTCATTTAATCCCCACAAAAACCGTATGAGGAAGGTGTTGTTACTACCTGGTTTTGCAGATGAAGGAACCAAGGCATAGTTTAAATAATTTGCTCAAGGTTAAGATAACGATCAAACCCTCTCTGCATCCCTTTCTAGCTGAGTGTACTTGGGAAAGTGATGGGGCTCAGATCTGAGCCCAGACAGACCGACTTCAGGCTTGGTGTTCTTAACCATTGTGTGTGTGTGGCGGGGTGGCCCCAGGAGGGGGAAGGCTGAAGGACTAAACTCTGCTTTTAAGGAACTTAAAGTCTAACAGAGTACAAAGAAGTGCTGATCCGAAACTCAGTCCAGGCCTTCAGGCCACAGCAAAATAAGAACACCCAGATTAGCAAGAGAAATTGTGGGAGTTCCCTGGAGGTCCAGTGGTTAGGGCTCGGTGCTTTCATTGCCAAGGCCTGGGTTTGATCCCTGGGCCGGGAACTAAGATCCCACAAGCTGTGCAGTGCAGCCAAAAGAAAAAAGAAAAACAAAAGAAGAAAGAATGAAGTTGTTTGTGCGGAGAGCAGAAGAGAAGTATATTCCAAGGGAGCTATCAGGCAACCACAGATATCTGGACATGGATGGGACAGATTGCCCCTTCAGATAAATTCTGCTGCCTTTTGGGCCTCAAGTCACTTCGGCCAGGTTGAAGGAATCTCTCTGTTGAACCTACACCAGCCACTCTCCTTTGCCTTCGCAGAGAAACTCATCCAGAAGATTCAGAAGCACAAAGAGAGAGCTGACTTTTTTATTACAAATTAAACTTTAAAGCTTTGAGTATCTGGTATGTGCTGAGCTCACAGTCTAGGAATGGGCAAGCGTTCATCAATAACTAGCACGGTGAGGTCAGGGCCTGAGAGAAGCAGGGAAGGCAGTTGCCAAGGGCCTCGAAGGATGGGGACATATGTTCTGGTTTTGTTTGGGGGTTTTTCTTGTGGAGGGGAGGGGGAGGCTCATAAAAAAATCTAGAAATAGAACTACCATATGATCCAGCAATTCCACTCCTGGGTACATATCCAAAGAGGTGAAAATGCTAATTTGAAAAGATGCACGCATCCCACTGTTCATAGCAGCACTATTTACAATAGCCAAGATATGGAAGCAACCAAAGTGTCCATCAACAGATGAATGGATAAAGAAGATATGCTATATATACACAATGGAATATTACTCAGCCTTAAAAAAGAATGAAATTTTGCCACGTGCAGCAACATGGATGGACTTGGAGGGTCTTATGGTTAGTGACATAAGTCAGACAGAGAAAGACAAATACTGTATAATAGCACACATGTGGAATCTAAAAAATAAAGCAAGCTAGTGAATATCACAAAAATAGAGACTCACAGATATAGAGAGCAGACTAGTGGTTACCAGTCGGAAGGGCGGGGGGGAGGGGGAAGATAGGAGTAGGGGATTAAGAGGTACAAACTAATATGTATAAAATAAATAAGCTACAAGGATATATTGTACAACACAGGGAATACAGCCAATATTTTATAATAACTTTAAATGGAGTATAATTTTTATAATAAGTATTGAATCAGTAAGTTGTATACCTGAAACTAATATAATATTGTAAATCAACTATGCATCAATAAAACAGCCAATAAGAAAACAGACAACCAAAAAAATATATATGGTAGAGGGAAAGACTCTGTTCACACCACCTACAAAAGCTAAGAAACAGAATTCGGTGCGACAAGATTTGTGATGGATTTATATGAGGAAATTACAAAATTCTACTAAGGCTTATTTTTTAAAGATTTCTATGAATGGATAGAGATACAATGTTTTCCTGGTGGGAAAACTCAATTTAGTAAGAATGTCATTTCTCTACAAATGAATCTCTAAACATAAGGCAACTCTAATCAGAAATCCAAATACCTTTTCTGGAACTTAACCAAATAATTCTAAAGCTCATCAGGGAAATTGGACATGAAATAAGCTGGGCATTTTTGAAAAGAAAAAGGAGAAAGAAGGAAGAGAAGAGGGGACAAGGAAGAGGGAAGAGTCTTCACGGATATTAAAATAGGAGAACTGTTTGGGTTTTGGGTACCAGTCCCAGACAGATCAATGGAACAAAATACATAATCCAGAAACAAATTTAAGAAAGGTGCCGGGCTTCCCTGGTGGCGCAGTGGTTGAGAGTCCGCCTGCCGATGCAGGGGACACGGGTTCATGCCCCGGTCCGGGAGGATCCCACATGCCGCGGAGTGGCTGGGCCCGTGAGCCATGGCTGCTGGGCCTGCGCGTCCGGAGCCTGTGCTCTGCAACGGGAGAGGCCACCACAGTGAGAGGCCCGTGTACCGCAAAAAAAAAAAAAAGAAAGGTGCCTCTGATAAAAATGACATTTCAAGAGAGTGGAAAAAGAATGGACTATTTAAAAATGATGCTGAAGAGCCTACACATGTGACAAAGTTGTGTAGAACTAAATACACACACACATGAGTACGAGTGAAAAAGGCAACATGTAAATATGAGATGGTAGGTTATAGCAATGTTAATATCCTGGTCATGATATTATACTGTAGTTTTGCAAAGTATTAGCAAAAAACTGGGTAAAGTATAAACACACAATTATTTCTTATGATTGCTTATCAGTTTGCAATTATCTCAATAAAAATTTTAACTAAAAATAGTACTGAGAAAAACAAACTAGTATTTTCAAAATGTTAGATCCCTACAGTTAAACAGGAATGATTATCAAGTTTTAAAATTCAAACTGTAAGTGAGTACCAGTATATTCTTGGGGTAAGGAAGGACTTTTCTCTCCATGACTCCTAAAGCCAAACGCCACAAAAGAAGATTGATGGAAACTGATAGATTTTCCTACATACAAGTTAAAGTTCAGGGCTTCCCTGGTGGCGCAGTGGTTGAGAGTCCGCCTGCCGATGCAGGGGACACGGGTTCGTGCCCCGGCCCGGGAAGATCCCACGTGCCGCGGAGCGGCTGGGCCCGTGAGCCATGGCCGCTGAGCCTGCGCGTCCGGAGCCTGTGCTCCGCAACGGGAGAGGCCACAACAGTGAGAGGCCCGCATACCGCAAAAAAAAAAAAAAAGAAAAATTAAAGTTTGGCATAGCAACAAAACATGTAAAAATAAACAACAGACATAAATTGGGAAAACTATTTCAACATATGTAAAAGATGACAAGTTAATTTCTTAAAAATCTATGAAGTGCTCTCACAAATCAATAAGAAAAACAGTAGATACCCTAATTGGAAAATGGACTAGACATGAATAGGAATTCACAAAAGAAGAGAAACAAAAGGCCAATGAACATGAAAAATGTAGGCAATGAAGCAGAAATTGGTAGAGAAAAAAAGTATAAATTATGGAAGAAATATAGTTGAAAAAAACTGAGAGGTGATATCTTATTTACTGATACGAATTAGCTCAGCGTCTGAAACATAGTACATGCTCAGTAAATGTTTGTTGCATGGATGAGTAAGCAGAGAAAAGAACACAGGTGACCTGTCAAGGAGAAAGAATACTTCAGATGCACATGGGAGAGAATAGAAAGGTAGAAGTGTAGCATAATTTTAAGGGAGAAATGGGCAAATTAGGTGGACTTTGATCATAGGGCCTGTTTTGCCAGTTAAATCAGAAATGATGTCATCAGAAGAAAATCCCTTTGTGTCAACTCCAGAAAGCCTCCAGTGAAAGTACACTCAGATAGGAGAGTCCCTGAGATAAAGTTTAGGGTTTAAACCATTCTTTTCAAGGCCTATTGTCTGAATGTGCAGCCGCTCACTCCTCTTCCCATCCCCCAGTGGGTAACGAGTGCCTTTGCCCTTTTCCAGCCCCATGATTTTGCCATCAAATCTGATGCCGCTCAGCATAAACAGTGTGATTGACGAGATGCACATCAGATTCAGGGTGCACCTGAATTCTGGTTTGCACTGGGCACCTCAGACTTGTTCTCCAACTTTTAAGTTCACATTTCCATTTTCGGAAGTAACTTAACAGAGACCCTCGCATTTGGGTTAATAGCCTGAGTTCACAGGAAGTGTTTGTCTTCAGTGTTTTTTCCCTCAGTGGGAAAATCAGTCTTAATAAACTAGCCCTTTCTTTCCCCACGACTAGCTAAACTACCATTTTGTTATACTATTTCCAAACAGCTCTGCCGGCAGTTGTTATACCAATTCCATTTGTGCCACAGGTGTCATGGTGCTTTCTGAAATGGGTTCTCGACTGGCTTTGGGCAAAAGAAAGTTATAATTGCTTTCTGGAACTAATAATATCAAAATTAAATGTTTTTAAGAAAAGGCCCCAACAGACCCTCAAAGCACAGTTTATTACAGAGCAGTGACTCATTTAGATACAGCCCAGAAGGTGCCTCTACAAAGAATGAGGTTTGAGTCTCTAAAGACTTTTTCAAAGAAATGGAAGGTAGGAGACTAGAAGCAAAGGAAGGAAGGGAAAAAAAAGGAAAGAAAAACTTGATTTGCTGTAGGGAGCTTTGATTCCCTAGAGCTAGTTTTCTTTGCAAACATGAGGATGTTTGCCAAATGTTTCTACGAAATTGTAGGTAATGCAGGGTAGGTATGGGTACAGTAGTAACGTACTGTCTTAGCTCAGACTGCTATAACGAATACCATAGACTGGGTGACTAATAAACCACAGAGATTTCTTTCTCTCAGTTCTGGAGGCTGGAATACCAAGATCAGGGTGCCAGCTTGGTTAGGTTCTTGGGTGACAGCTCCCTTAGGTGTTTCAGACTGCTATCTTCACCTTGTATCCTCACGTGGTCGAGAGCAGAGAAGAAGAAACTAGCTCTCTCTGGTGAATCTTATAAGGGCACTAATCCATCATGGGCTCCACCCTCATGACCTCATCTAATCCTGTTTACTTCCCAAAGGTTCCACCTCCTAATGCATCACGTTGAGGGGGCAGGGTTTCAACATATAAATGTGGGGAGGACACAAAAGTTCAGTCTGTAACATGTAGGAAATTTCATGAGTTTCTAGGGAAGCAGTACAGACTGGGGAGGAACATATATTATGATAGTATAAATAACACATTGATTTTCTTCAGCCTTATATGATTCTGTCATTTAGCTTGCCTGGGCCATACTTCTTTCATCCTTGTTAGATCATACATCTAAGTAAAACCCTAAAAGCTAGAGAAACATCAATATTCTGTAGGTCTTTGACTTTCACACCAGATTTCTAGAAGCACTAGGGTCCCACGAAGGAGCTAAAAGGCTGCTGCTGTGGGAAAAGCGAGGCGTTGAGAAGGTGGTCTGGGAGCCATCCCAGGTCAAGCAGAACAGGTGGGCATCACTGTCGTGTACACCAGCTCCCACCACTCCAGGAGAACCTTACATCCCTCTCAGCAGCAGCAAGAAATTCAAAAAGGCAGGTGCATTTGCTTGTGCTGTATCTGGATATCCATTAAAATAAAGGTATCAATTTCATAATGTCTTGCAGCCAGATCCTCTCATGTTGAAGAAAAGGCACCTTTCCTCAGTTGCCACCTGTGTTGTGCTAACATTCTACTTAATTGAACCATTTCTTTGTAGTCTTGGGGAGGGCAGTTTTGTTCAAGAGAGAACATAATTACAGGTGCTTTTTTTTTAAATAAATTTATTTATTTATTTATGTGTTCATTTATTTTTGGCTGTGTTGGGTCTTCGTTGCTGTGCATGGGCTTTCTCTAGTTGCGGTGAGCGGGGTCTACTCTTCGTTGCAGTGCGCGGGCTTCTCAGTGCAGTGGCTTCTCTTGTTGTGGAGCATGGGCTCTAGGCGCACAGGCTTCAGTAGTTGTGGCTCGCAGGCTCAGTAGTTGTGGCTCGCGGGCTCTAGAGTACAGACTCAGTAGTTGTGGCACACGGGCCTAGTTGGTCTGCAGCATGTGGGATCTTCCCCGACCAGGACTTAAACCGGTGTCCCCTGAATTGGCAGGCAGATTCTTAAGCACTGCGCCACCAGGGAAGTCCCTAGGTGCTTGTTTTTAAGGAGTAGTTTCACTGTTTAAAAATTAAGAAAGGGCTTAATTTGTGACCGTAGCCACAGGGCACAATGCTGGACCAGGAAGGAAAACTGAAAGAGGCCAGAGAAAGCCAATTTTGCGTCCCATCGTTCCTTCTTGGTAATTTTCCAGTGTTTGGTTGTGGAGAAAGAACCGTGTCAAAGGCGAGACATTCTTAGCTTGATGTTACTAATTAGAAAGGACTGTCTTTTTAGTTTGTATAAGGAAGATTAGGGTGACCACAAACATGGTGCCATGTGAAATCCCATCAAGCCAAAGGGATGTTTTGTTTATCGGCAGAACTCAACAGAGTGTTTAGGATGGGAAAGGAGAGACTTTTAAAAGTTTTAGAAGGTCTTCAAAAACTATGAGTCATCCTCTTGTTCCTTTGCCTTAGTACAGGGGTGCCTCAAGTGTGAGGTGAATGGAAGTTGTTTCTCTCCTGTAGGGCGTGTCAGCATTTGGTACACAACCACAGCTTTCCGTTAGAGCGTTCAAACCCTGGCTTGTCATAGAAAAATCCTGACAGGGGCTTCCCTGGTGGCGCAGTGGTTGGGAGTCCGCCTGCCGATGCAGGGAACACGGGTTCGTGCCCCGGTCCGGGAGGATCCCACATGCCGCGGAGCGGCTGGGCCCGTGAGCCATGGCCGCTGAGCCTGCGCGTCCGGAGCCTGTGCTCCGCAGCGGGAGAGGCCCGCGCACCGCAAAAAAAAAAAAAAAAAAATCCTGACAGGGTGTTAACACAAGCAGTTTCTAGTGTTATTGTATTGTTTGAGTGGTCATTTACCATTAAACACTTCACTATAAACAGGTAAGTGTGTGTTGTGTACGTTAACTTCAGTTTATACCCTAGCAGCAGTTAGCCATCAATGGAAGCATCTCTTCTGGAATCCATTCTCAAGACGTGGCTGTTGGGACTTCCCTGGTGGTCCAGGGGTAAAGAATCCGCCTGCCAATGCAGGGGAGGCGGCTTCAATCCCTGGTCCGGGAACTAGATCCCACATGCCGCGGGGCAGTTAAGCCTGAGCAACACAACTACTGAGCTCGTGCGCCGCGTGCTGCAAACTACAAAGCCCACGCACCCTGGAGCCTGCGCGCCACAACTAGAGAGAGAAAACCCGTACACCACAACTAGAGAAAAGCCCGTGCACCGTAACTAGGGAGAAGCCTGTGTGCTACAATGAAGAGCCCACGCTGCAACGAAAGATCCCATATGCCTCAATGAAGACCCTGCGTGCTGCAACTAAGACGCGACGTGGCAAAAAAATAGATAAATAAATTAATTAAATAAATTTTTAAAAAGAGGTGGCTGTTTAGCACTATGAATATTGTTATGAAAATCTATGCCATAGGGCTGAGGTCCCCAACCCCCGGGCCAAGGAGGGGTACCGGTCCATGGCCTATTAGGAGCCAGGCCGCACAGTGCAACCAAAAAAATAATAATAAAATAATGGAGGGAGGAGCTGGAGGGGCAGGCAAATAGAGAAGATGCCTGGTGAAAAAACTGCAAGTCCCAGAGAGAAGTCATTTCATTATCCATTGCTTGCTATGTAGCAAAGTGCTCCAAAGTAGTGGCTTAAGCAACAACCATGGACATTTCTCATAATTCTGTGGATCTGTTGGGCTCAGCTGGTGGTTCTTTGGTTCCATCAGGTATCATCTGGTATAACTCATACAACTGCATTTAACTTGGAGCTCGACTGGGGCTGGAATGTCCAAGATGGCTTTACTCAATATCTGGGGAGGCTGGAATGGCTGGGGAGAGCCGAGCCTCTTTCTCCAGCTAAGGGGTCACGCTTCTTATATGGCAACTCATGGATCCAGAGAGAGAAAGACAAAATTGCTGGGCTTCTTACCATTTAAGCCTGGAACTGGTGCAGCCTCACTTCTACCACATTCTGGTGATCAGAGCCAGTCTCAAGGTCACCCAGGATTCAAGGGGAAGCAAAGTAGGCTTCACCTGTTGATGGGAGGACCAATAAGTGCTTACAGGGATGGGAGCAGTTAGCTCAAAATCATCTCTGGAAACAGTTGACCACAGGCAACAAGAGTAAAGGAGGGCAGTCTGGATGGAGAACCTGGGTTCAGGCCAAGCCTTCACCACTCATGAAGGTTACCTGGCTTACTGGTGCCTCAGTTTCCTCACCTGTAACACAAAACCTTGGACGTGAAGGCTGTGTAGAGATAGTGTGCCTGATGAGACCCTTGACTCTTCCATCATTGGAACCCACTCCACACCCCCCCAACCTCCCCCCCAAGAATAATCCATGGGGTCTGCTCTTGCCCCCTTTTTCCTTCCCAATTGAAATTGGAGGGTCTTTTGAAAAAAACACCCACAAACCCCTATGAAACCTCTTTCATCCCACACAAAGAGGCTTAACATTTCTGAATCAAAAACCAAAAAAAAGAACTTTACTGGTGGCGCAGTGGTTAAGAATCCGCCTGCCAATGCAGGGGACACGGGTTCGAGCCCTGGTCCAGGAAGATCCCAGATGCCGCAGAGCAACTAAGTTGTGCATCACAACTACTGAGCCTGCGCTCTAGAGCCCGTGAGCCACAACTACTGAAGCCTGAGCGCCTGGAGTCCGTGCTCCGCAACAAGAGAAGCCATCGCGATGAGAAGCCCGCGCACCGCAACGAAGAGTAGCCCCCACTCGCTGCAACTAGAGAAAGCCCGCACGCAGCAAGAGACCCAACGCAGCCAAAAATAAATAAATAAATAAATAGTAATTTTAAGAAAAAACAACCCCCCCAAAAAATTCTAAAAATAAAATTTTTTTATTAAAAAATTTTTTTAATAAAAAAATTTTTAAAAAGATTATGAAAACATTTATTCAAGTCAAAGTTTGATTTCTCGGTGTATTAACGAGATGAATCAAGAGGAATGCTTCTTCTGGGCAGGTGTTTACCTGCAATCTGAGGAAACATTCCAGAATATTATAACATATTTTTCTCAGTTTAAAGGTAATAAATGATATAAATCATTAAGAAAGAATTATCACCACCCTGAAATAACCGATTAAAACTTTTGTGTCTTTCCCTTTATTTTGTTTTTTTCTGTGTATGTTTGTGGCAGACATTGACTGTTTTGAGGTCCCTCTCTTCCTCAGGGGCGCTGGTAAACCCTGACCAGTCTAAGAGGAAATCCATTCCTCCTGTAGATAACTGGTTTGAGAAGTGGGTGTGTGACATGGTGCTGCTTAATGGTATACAATGGGAATTTTGCTAGGGGGTTTCTGGAAAGGATTCTCTCCTCCGATAAAGACGTAAACAAGGCAGGAACACAACATGTTCTGACTCTGGACACTGATGTGTGAGGAGGTAACTCCTGAAGCTTTTGGCGTGGAGTGGGGACTAGACGACATGTTGATGGAGCCAGAGCCAGAAAGGTGAAATGTTCGAAAGCCACCTAATTAACCGTTCCTGGAGCTGCCCTATCTCCAAATTTCATGTTCTATGAGATAATATATCCCCTTCATGTTTAAGCTACCCCTACTTATGATTTGCTCTTACTGGCATCCAAAAGCACCCTAAGTGCTACAATATATATAGCTGTATAAATATATTTTGTAAAGTTTATTCTTTCATCCAACAAATATTTAATGAGGATGTCCCAGGCTTGAGTCATTCCGCAGACACACTTTGGCTCTGCTTTTTTCCACTTAACATTTTCTCTAGTCATTAAAAATTATTTATACATGTAATTTTTAAATTGAAGCATAGTTGATGTACAATATTATATAAATTACAGGTGTACAATATAGTGATTCACAATTTTTAAAGGTTCTACTCCATTTATAGTTATTATAGAATATTAGCTATATTCCCTGTTTATATGTCCTTATAGCTTATTTTGTACATAATATATATATCTTATGTATACAGAATTTTTAAAAATTTATTTTATTGAAGTATAGTTGATTTACAATGTTGTTTTAATTTCCGCTGTACAGCAAAGTGATTCAGTTATACATATATATGTATATGTATATATTCTATTTCATATTCTTTTCCATTATGGTTTATTACAGGGTATTGAATATAGTTACCTGTGCTATACAGTAGGTCATTGTTGTTTATACATTTTATATATAAAAGCTTACATCTGCTAATCCCAAACTCCCACTCCATCCCTCCCACATCCCCCTCCCCCTTGGCAACCACAAGTCTGTTCTCTATTATCTGTGAGTCTGTTTCTGTTTTGCAGATAAATGCATTTGTGTCATATTTTAGGTTTCACGTATAAATGATATCATATGGTATTTGTCTTTCTCTTTCTGACTTACTTCACTTAGTATGATAATCTCTAGGTCCATCCATGCTGCCGCAAGTGGCATTATTTCATTCTTTCTGATGGCTGAGTAGTTTTCCATTATTTATATGGACCACATCTTCTTTATCCATTCGTCTGTCAGTGGACACAGGTTGTTTCCATGTCTTGGCTACTGTAAATAGTGCTGCTATGAACATAGGGATGCAGGTGTCTTTTCGAATTACAGTTTTGTCCAGATATATGCCCAGGAGTGGGATTGCTGGATCATATGGCAACTCTATTTGTAGTTTTCTGAGGAACCTCCATATTGTTTTCTGTAGTGGTGCACCAATTTACATTCCCACCAACAGTGTAGGAGGGTTCCTTTTTCTTCACGCCCTCTCCAGCACTTATTATTTGTAGACTTTTTTTTTTTAACATCTTTATTGGAGTATAATTGCTTTACAATGGTGTGTTAGTTTCTGCTTTATAACAAAGTGAATCAGCCATACATATACATATGTCCCCATATCTCCTCCCTCCTGCGCCTCCCTCCCTCCCACCCTCCCTATCCCACCCCTCCAGGCGGTCACAAAGCACCCAGCTGATCTCCCTGTGCTATGCGGCTGCTTCCCACTAGCTATCTATTTTACGTTTCGTAGTGTATATATGTCCATGCCACTCTCTCACTTTGTTATTTGTAGACTTTTAATGATGGCCATTCTGACCGGTGTGAGGTGGTACCTCACTGTAGTTTTGATTTGCATTTCTCTAATAATTAGCAATGATGAGCATCTTTTCATGTGTCTATTGGCGATCTGTATGTCTTCTTTGGAGAAAGGTCTATTTAGGTCTTCTTCCCATTTTTTTGACTGGGTTGTTTGTTTTTTTATTCCTGAGTAGTATGAGCTGTTACATTTTGGAAATTAAGCCGTTATTGGCCGCATCATTTGCAATATTTTCTCCCAGTCCGTAGGTTGTCTTTTCATTTTGTTTACCATTGCTGTGCAAAAGCTTATGAGTTTGATTATGTCCCATTTGTTTATTTTTGCTTTTATTTTTATTGCCTTGGGAGACTGACCTAAGAAAACATTGGTATGATTTATGTCAGAGAATATTTTGCCTGTGTTCTCTTCTAGGAGTTTTATGGTGTCATGTCTTATATTTAAATCTTTAAGCCATTTTGAGTTTATTTTTGTGTAGGGTGTGACAGTGTGTTCTAACTTCATTGATTTACATGCGGCTTTCCAACTTTCCCAACACCACTTGCTGAAGAGACTGTCTTTTCCCCATTGTATATTCTTTCCTTCTTTGCCAAAGATTAACTGACTGTAGGTGCGTGAGTTTATTTCTGGACTTTCTATTCTGTTCCATTGATCCCTATGTCTGTTTTTGTGCCAGTACCATGCTGTTTGATTACTGTAGCTTTGCAGTATTGTCTGAAGTCTGGGAGGGTTTTGCCTGCTGCTTTGTTCTTTTTTTCCTCAGGATTGCTTTGGCAATTCTGGGTCTTTTATGGTTCCATATAGATTTTAGGATTATTTGTTTTAGTTCTGTTATGTATGTGTAATTTTAATGGCTTCATTTTAATGGCTACTTTTATTTAGTCCTTGCCCTGTTATCTGACACTTAGGTTGCTAAAGATTTTCATTATTAAAAGTAAAGACAGGGTGACATCACTGTACATAATTAGTCACATTTCTAATACTCTGGGGGATATATTCCTAAAAACAAACAGAGAGAAAGATATAAATATTTTTAAGATGTCTGATACATATTCCCAAATTGCTTTCTAGACAGTTTATGCCAATTTGTATGTCCCCATGCAGTGTTTGAAATTTGCTACTGCCTCTGAAGTCACTCTCATAATATACATTTTTCCCCAAATGTTTCTGGAAAAAATTATTATTTAATTCTACAGGACACATTTGCCCAACAAGTCAATGGCATAAAAAAAAATGGAAAGGGAGACTGTTAACAAATGAAAGAGACTTAAAAGATATACTGCATGGACCTTGTTAGGATCCTGATTCATACAGATGGTCTGTAAAAATATATTCTTGAGAGACTGAAGTATGGACTGGGTATTGGTGTTAAAGAGTTAGTGTTGGGCTTCCCTGGTGGCGCAGTGGTTGAGAGTCCACCTGCCGATGCAGGGGACACGGGTTCGTGCCCCAGTGCGGGAAGATCCCACATGCCTCGGAGCGGCTGGGCCCGTGAGCCATGGCCACTGGGCCTGCGCGTCCGGAGCCTGTGCTCCGCAACGGGAGAGGCCACAACAGTGAGAGGCCCGCGTACCGCAAAAAAAAAAAAAAAAAAAAAAAAGAGTTAGTGTTAATTTTGTTAGGTATGATAACGACATAGTGGTTATACTGGTAAAATAAAGCCCTTGTCAGTTACAGATGCATCATTATTAATGGAAGAAATGGCATGCTGTCTGGGATTTACTTTAAAAATTTCCAGCAAATAAAGGGGGTAGGGTGGGATAGGAGAAACATGATTGGCAAGATCTTGACAATTGCTGAAACTGGGAAATGAGGGCTTATTTTAGTAGTCTCTCTACCTCTGTGTATATTTGAAAAATATAATGCAAAGCTTTTTGATTTTTCACCTTGACTAATTTTTTGAAAGAATATGTAGTTGACACTATACGCATAAAAGGGTGGGAGGCGGTAGACCTATTCTCCTCTCTTCATGGTCAAGTGAAGGGCTCTTCTGGGGTTGACTGGGATGCTGGCAGTGCCTAATTGCTTCATTCCTGGCCCCAAGGACACCAGGGAGCCCGGTTTGGTCCCAGGAGCACATTAAAACAGATCTGAAATGGCCAAGGGAGCTCAGCCGAAGTAGACTGCCAGGCGAGCTCCCTTGGCCTCCAAACCAAACCTAGGTGCCCTTGATCCCCAATCAGCTAGCTCATCTGCTGCCAGACTCAGGGGCTGGACACAAATCAGAAGACTGCAGGCTTGAAGCACAGGAAAGAAACCGTATATTGGAAAGCACCACCTGTGACAATCAGATTCATTTGTGTGCCTATGAAATACAAAGAGACCGAATGCATGGGGTGTAACAAGTTTTTTAAACCGATTTAGTGGCATCACTCGTTGGGAGAGGCACACATACATTCAGAAATGTAAGTGAAGACTGTAGGGTTTCAGCTTCTGATTCAGCCGATCCCCTGATTTTGGTACCAGATCTGGCAGCTACTACAGTCTGGGTGTCTATGTAAAGCATTAGACGCTTGGTTAATTTCCCTCTCTCAGCTCTACTTAGTGTGGACACCTGACAGTGGTTTCACTCGCTCAGCGTAGGCAGGTGGAAAGATCACAAGCCTGGGAGACAAGATAAATCTAGGTTCTAACTCTGGCTTTACTTTACGCCTGTACACCCGGGAGCGGGCCTGGGTACTAGGAGTCAGTGATACCTGGCAGAGGGCAGGCCTTTGATAATGCCTGTGTCCTTTTCCTCCACTAAGGAGGACCCTGAGGCTTATTATTCCCAATCCGAGGGATCCGTAATGCTCAGTATTATGGGACTCAAAAAAGTGGGAGACTTTCTATGAAAAAGCCTGCATTATTAGCTGACACACTGTTAAGCTCTGAGAGTAGTAAAAGCCATGGCAACACCTCTAACTGCAAATATTAGGAAGCTGTCTCCCGTTGCTTCTATGAATAACACCGCTTGTGCCATCTTCTGTCATTTTTGCTGATTGAAAAGATGGTAGTGATCAAGCAAATAGTGTAGGTAATCGAAAGTCACAGGTTTACGGAGGGTGGGAGGGAGGGAGACGCAAGAGGGAAGAGATATGGGGACATATGTATATGTATAACTGATTCACTTTGTTATACAGCAGAAACTAACACACCATTGTAAAGCAATTATACCCCAATAAAGATGTTAAAAAAAAAAAGTCACAGGTTATCCTTTCTTTCATAAAATTGAATGTTTTAAAACCAACCAAACAAGATAGAATATAGAGATTTTAAATCCCTGGAACGTGTTGCAAAATCACTAGGAGTCTCAGTCATTGGGAAAAAATCAGCTTGTCAAGCTTGTCAGCTGTGGCTTCAGCAACACGACTGCATGGATCCCAGTCATTCATCCCAAGTGAGGCTGCATTTGGGACCCTGAAGCCAGGATAGCACCACTGTGACTTTACTTTGGCCCTTGACTCACTCTGCCTTGTTTTGTAGACAGCAGTTTATCTGTCGCAGCCTGGATGATGGGCTCCTGGAGGCCGAGGACCTTGTCCAGGCCATCATCGTGTGGCCCAGACACCTAGTGCTGCCCCTGACCTTAACAGATGCTCAATAAATAATTGTTCTTACCTTTGACTGAGAGCTACTCATGACTCCTGCTTCTCTGCTCTCCAAGAGGAAAATCATCAAGTTCCTTCTGGGATCAGAGGAAGATTTTGTAAAAGAAAACATTTGCCCACTTGAGTCTTGCGTTACACAAGAAAGCTCTCTGATTGTTGGCAAATGCCTCCCCTCACTCCTCCACATATACACCTGTTGTTACCTCTGGGCCTTCCCTTTTTTTTAATATATTTTTTAATTTAAGAAATACAGCTCAAAAAATGAGTTGCCCTGTTGAATTGTTTTTTGTTGTTTTTATTGGGATATAGTTGTTTTTATTGGGATATAGTTGCTTTACAATGTTGTGTTAGTTTCCACTGCACAACAAAGTGAATCAGCTGTATGTATACATATATCCCCTCCCTCTTGGACCTCCCTCCCACCCCACCCCCCATCCCACCCAACTAGGTCACTGCAGAGCACCCAGCTGAGCTCCCTGTGCTATATAGCAGGTTCCCACTAGCTATCTGTTTCACTCATGGTAGTGTATATATGTCAATCTCAGTCCCCAAATTCATCCCATCCCCTCTTCCCCACCGTGTCCACATGTTCATTCTCTGTGTGTCTCTATTCCTGTCCTGCAAATAGGTTCATATGTACCATTTTTCTAGATTCCACATATATGCGTTAATATACAGTATTTGTTTTTCTCTTTCTGACTTACTTCACTCTGTATGACAGACTCCAGGTCCATCCACGTCTCTACAAATGACCCAATTTCGTTCCTTTTTATGGCTGAGTAATATTCCATTGTATATATGTACCACATCTTCTTTATCCATTCATCTGTCAATGGGCATTTAGGTTGCTTCCATGTCCTGGCTATTGTAAATAGTGCTGCAATGAACATTGGGGTGCATGTGTCTTTTTGAATTATGGTTTTCTCAGGGTATATTGGGCCTTCCCTATTTTCAATAACTTTATCCTTTTTTTGGAATGTTGTTGGGTCAATAAATGGCTGCAGATAAACGTTTCTCCTTTTTCCCGTGTGTTGCCTCAGTTCTGTTTCAATGAAGACAGCCACAATACTCTGCTAGCCTTACAGCTTTGGGGCAAGGGCTCCAGCTTTCATTTTTATGTCTTCTTAGTGCAGAAGCATTCACAAGCTTTACTGGTTTCAGGAATTCACTGAGCCAGAGGAGGTTCCCCCCGCAGCCCTAAGTGATCAGGAACTAATCACTCCACACCTTGGTCACTCCTCCATGTTCTTCAGACTGGGTAGAAGAAGACACTGCTCTCAGCTCAGTCCTTAAACTCAGTAAGTTTTTTCTTAATTCTCCACTACTTCAACCGCCTCATTGCAACTCAAGCTTGGGGATAAGAATTAAAGTTACTAACAAGAGAAAAGACAGCAAAGAGAGAATTTCCTTACATCATAATGAAGATATCTAACAAATGAAACCTACACTGTCAAGAGTCACTAAAGGCCTTTAATTTTCAGAACAAGAGTTCCCAGAGAAGAGATGATGGTCTGACTTTCTCTCTACCATTAAAGGGCCAGGACTGTAACTCCCAGTGGAATTATTCCCTGCCCCTCGCTCCTTCCTTACCTGATCACCCATTCCACTCCATGCCAACCAGTTAAAAAGCAATCTTCCTGCAGGCTCTTGGCTATATAGTGTTAATTTCCTACCCTAGATAGACCCTTGTATGCTGAGAAAGGAAAATTGAATTTACTTGGAAAACTAAATGGTTTAGTTGGAAAACTAAACTAAACACCTAGGTGTTTGGGAAAGGTGGCCCATTGGCTCCACATGAGGAAGCAGGAAGTCATAATCCCAGAAGTTCACAAATCACGAGGTCTGATCTGACCACGTCCCAGGATGCACTGGGAGGCAGCCACGGGCTGAGCTGTGGCAGCAAAGAAAAGTGTTGGCTTGATGATAGCAGGGTGTTATCAGGAAAGAGGATAATGGGTGAATCCTAGAGATCCCAATGATGCGGCCTCAGTTAGGAAACTGAGCTTGATAATAAAGAAAAAATACAAAGAAGGAGGTTTGACTTGAATCTGAACCCAGGGTGGCATGATGAGTACTTATTTTTCAGATGGTGTTTATTTTCAGAAGGACTTTGATGCCCATCCCCTCAAACAAATCAGATTCCTCATGCTTACTGAATCATTTGCTTGGAAGAATTTCGTGTCCCTCACAGTGGGCTGAAGATTAGTGCCCCTGAGTGAGAAACACTGAGTGTATTTTTCTTCCGTTTCTCGTTTTTCTTAGTGATGTCCACTGTCCTACAGTTGGTATCCTTACTATCATATCTGTGTGTAGGGGTAGAAAGGTCAAGAAAGTCAAAACTGTGAACAGTAAGAGACAAAGGCAAGAGAGACTTTTTATATGTTATCAAACTATAACAACTAACACGTCAGCTACCACTCCCAAAGCATGAGAGTTTCGTTTAAAGGTGGGAAAATCTTGAGCAAATTGTTCATTTCCGTATATGCTGGCATGTGCTGTTTCTCTGCCTGAAACATCACCACCACCACGCACACACACACACATATACACACGCACACACACACACACACACATATACACACGCACACATGCACCCTCCTTGCCTTGCCTAACTCCTCTTTAGCTTTAGGTTCTCCCTGTTTAGTCTTCCTAGACTCCAAGTCTGAGATGGATTTCCCTCTTAATAGCTCCCATAAGACCCTGAACATTCTCCAGCACCACGCTTATCACAACACTGATCACAAAACATAGTAATCACTTCACTACATTAGAGCTCCATGAAGGCAGAGACCAGATCTATCTTTCTCCACAGTTCTATCCCCCATTCCTGGAATGGCAGCCAATAAGTGTTTATAGAATAAGTGAATTCTGTAAGACTTTTCTTTGTATGAGCCTTTGTTTATCTCTCTGAACAACGTCTGTTAAGTATGGTCGTTCAGGTCATCTACTGTATGAGGACATCTATAGCAGAATCGGGAGGGGAGGCTGAAATCCAGCCCACATTCTCATCACCAAGCCACTGTCACTGGTGGTATCCACTCAGAGGAAGAGGTACATTTTTCTGATTTGCACTGTGGCACCATATGGGCTTTGAGCAGCCCAGCTCTGAACAACACTTAGTGTCTTCAAAAGCAAGTCAGAATTCTCTCTCTCCTTCCTAGAAAGGCTAGGACAGAGTGCTTTTACAAAACTGTTTCTTCAGGTCCTTTGCCAGCCATCAAAGCCAAGACTGCCCCCATTCACGGCAGAGATCTCCCTCACTCTCCTCTGATTTTTGTCTCCTGCAGGGTTTGGGATGACGACTCCAGCAACAGTAGAAGGAAAAATCTTTCTGATCTTTTATGGTCTCCTCGGGTGCTCCAGCACCATCTTGTTCTTCAACCTCTTCCTGGAGCGCCTGATCACCATCATCGCCTGCATCATGAAATTGTGCCACCAGCAGCAGCTCCAGAGGCGGGGGGCCTTGCCCCAGCAGAGTCTGAAGAACCCGGGGAAGGGTGAGGTGGACAGCTCGGCTGGCTGGAAGCCCTCCGTGTACTATGTCATGCTGATCCTGTGCATGGCCTCCCTCCTCATCTCCTGCTGTGCGTCCGCCATGTACACCTCCGTGGAAGGATGGAGCTACTTCGACGCACTCTACTTCTGCTTTGTGGCTTTCAGCACCATTGGCTTTGGGGACCTCGTCAGCAGCCAGAACGCCCGGTATGCTAGTCAGGGCCTCTACCGCTTCGCCAACTTCGTCTTCATCCTCATGGGCGTCTGCTGCATCTATTCCTTGTTCAATGTCATCTCCATCCTCATTAAACAGTCCGTGAACTGGATCCTAAGGAAGATGGATGGCGGGTGCTGCCAACAATGCCAGAGAAGACTCTTGCAGTCCCGGAGGAACGTGGTGATGCCAGGCACTGTCCAGAACCGGTGCAACATCTCCATAGAAACGGATGGAGTCATAGAGAGTGACACGGATGGGCGGCGTCTCTCCGGTGAGATGATCTCCATGAAGGACTTCTTGGCGGCCAACAAGGTCTCACTAGCCATCCTCCAGAAGCAGCTGTCCGAAATGGCCAATGGCTGCCCCCACCAGACCAGCACTCTGTCGCTGGACGATGACTTCTCAGGGGGGATAGGAGCCTTTGCAATAATGAACAACAGGCTGGCAGAGACCGCTGGGGACACGTAGGGGCAAGGAGAGAATGGACAGCGAGGGTACTGCCACCCAACTCAGCTCTGTGCCCTGGCTGGGTTCATTCTGTTCCTTCTAGTCTGGAGCCCAGCTTGAGAAATCTCATCTTCTTGTCTCCAGCCACTTCCCAGGGCTGCGGGAACCTGCAACCTCGATGCCTTTCTCCTTATCTTTATTCTTTAAGTCTGAATTCAGTCTTTTAAAAATGAACCACAAAAGCAGTCTAAGACATCGTATTGTCTTCTTTACCCACCTTGCTCCAGGGCTTTAACTGCCTAAGAGAGGGAGGGCTTCCTTAAGCCTTGATCTCCTGCTGCTCTATTCTTCATTTGGAAATAAAAATCCTGAAGATCCTGACTTTCCCCGGGAACTCTGAACAGCTGAATTCACTGCCTCTCTTAGTCCCGTCAACAAAGGGAGGGTGGGAACTGTTTGAGAATGTGACTGGGCTTTCTTTTTGCTGGGCTTCCTTCTGGGCAGATTCATCCATGGGGCCATGGCTAGGGAAAGCATCTGTTCCTCTTTATACCTGCTTCTCAATTTTTGTTTTTCTTTTCTTTTGTTTTTAAGCTCTTAACGCTTGACTAAGGTGTCTGTGGGACTTCAGTGTGGTAAGAAAAGAAAATTCAGCTTCAGGCCTTTAAACTGAGGCATGGTGGTGGGAAGACTCGCTCTTGTCACTAAAGAATAGAGCTTAACGTGTTAAGCTCTATTCTTAACACGTTAAGCTCTGTTCTTAACACGTTAAGCTCTGTTGAATGGACCCTTTGAATGGTCCCAGAGCCCACTTCATTTTTACCAGGGTTTGGGGCCCATTGCAAAGATAATGGCTGACTATTTATTAAAATCGAAAGTTTAATAAATCCTCATTTTATTAACGAAGATTACACGAGTGTTCATTAAGGGCATTGCGGGGAGGGTGCCTAATTAAACAGGCACTTACTGGGCTCAGAGAAAAAGGAAACAGGAAGTTAACTTCTAGGAATGCGGACATCATCTTGGATTCTTGGCTGGAGAAACATTCTAGACCAGATAATGAAACTTGCCTTCTCTTGTCTAATCCGTTTCAGTTCTGCCTTGTGGTATTGTAACAAGTCGAATTACATAACCTCCCATGTTGTTAAAGCGGTCCATGCTAGGAACAAGAGCTGTTGATCTTCTACGTCTACGCAGGAGAGAAGATTTGGGGGGATGAGAGCAGAGTTCATAAGAGATAGCTGCACTTTTTATAAGAATGGTGTCCAAAAGGCACTTTCAGAAATGAGGAAGAAAGATGGGCACCATAAAGAAGACAAAGCAGAAAAGCTCTGCCCAATGAAACTGAGCTGTTGAGCAGAAAGCATCAGGCTGGGAGGACCCTTAGGAACCATCCCATTCAACCCCCTTGTTTTTGACACAAGGAAACAGAGGCACGCGGGGATTGCTCCTTGTCTGAATGCTCAGGGCTGATGGGACGCAGCTAGGAGAAGCGCCCGGGTCTCTGCTGAAGTCTGGGCTCTCCACCCATTGCTCTACCCAGCCTCGGAACACCCCCAACAGCTCCCTCTCCAGGCTGAGTTGACTTTTCTTCCAGCTGGCAAACCCAGATATTTTCTTTACGGTACCAGGAGTGCCCTAGAACCAAAGTGTGATTAGCAGCAGCGCTGGGCTTTGAACTTAGGGCTGTGAAGCTCCAAAGTCAGAGATCTTCAACCGTTACCTTGTATCACTCTTACAGGGCAGCAGCCTGGAGCTACTGCAAAACCCTTGTTAGGAACTTCTGATCATAAACTGAGCCCCCTGGGGGCTCTGACCTGCACGAGGCACTGTGGGGATGGGGAGAGCATCTGGGTCCCTGCCCGTAGGGGATTTCTTGATCTCCACATTCCTGGTACAGGGACTGGCACGAAGCAAGGCCTTGCTTCTCTAACCTGGGTCCCTAGAGATCTCGCAGGTGTACCAAGAGGCCAAGGAGCATCAGTATAAGCAAGCCTCATCTTCCTGGAGGGTCAGTTTTACTAAATGATTTTTGCAGAGAAATGTTATGTCAAAACACATCTATTTAAGTAGGTCCCGAAATCGGCGTAAACATTTAAGCGAAACATGAAAAACATTTGTGATCTTATGATGAACTTTCTAAGTCTTCTCAGAGTCTCAGAGGATGAGTTTGTTCTCCTCTAGGTTGGGGGTTCCCTGGTGGAAACACTTGAGAACCAGTGTAAAGAGAGAAAAGTGCGATGCATTTAGGATGGATGGATAGATGGATAGGAGTAACATGCCAAAAAAATTACAAAACTAGGAATCTTTGTTTAGATAAACCTCTTTATACTTACCCTTAGGCGTGAGTTGGTCAATAAGAGAATTTCTAGATAGTAATATCAAAGCTGGAGTTCAAAACCTGGAGCCCACAAATCCCCTAATATTGTTATGTATGTGTACATGAACGTGAGCGGAAACACACATGTGCAATTTCCTAGGTAACAAGCTTCATGGTTTTCATCATGTTTCCAAAGGGGTCCTCACATCTTCACTAGAGTAAGAACGTTTACTGCTATTTTCTCTTGTTACCTTTGTCCCCACTCAGCATGTCTCTGGCCCTCCTGACCAGTTCTCTCTATTCTGTTCTCTCTGAACTGTCACTGTGTGACCTTTAGGTTGGCCCAGGTTCTTCTGTTTAGGAACCCAGAGACTCCCCAGAGTGATAAAGGACCTACTGACTCAGCATCATGAGGTAGTCAGGCTTCATCCATGGCTGCGCTCACAGCTGGCCATCTTGAGCTCTCTGTGACGCTATAAATGTGAACTGGCCTTGAATGCAGGGACCTCAAAGCCAAGACCCAAGTGACCATCAAGTTTCTCAAGGGACCATCACCCCACACACTTGCACAAGTTTTGTTCTATCTCCATCCTACCTGCAATAGTATCTTCTTAATATTTTAATCAACTCAGTTTTAATTAGTTTTGTTTAAAAAGAAACTTTGTCTCACTACCTAAACAGAAGACTCATATCACTTGCCATAAACAGAAAATAGAGTCATTGCAAAAATCAATATAATGAAGGTAAAACTATGTTATTAAATTCTAACAAGATCCCATATCCTAGTAAAGGCTTTAATCCCAAGATCTTTTCTCTCTTGGTTAAAAACTGAGATTGGCAAATGTGGGGGAGTTGTTATAAAAACTCATTAGCACCGAACAGAGACTCTCTTCATGATGTAATGAAAGGACTGGAAGAGAACTGGGAAGGGAGTAACTTTCTGACCGTACGGTTCAGTGTTAATTCATTCCAAGCCTGAGGGCCCCTAAAATCATCTTATGTTCCACCCAAATCATTGGTGCACATCCCACATTGGGGGGGCTACATAAAAGTAACAAAGTACAGCACAGTTTCTGAGGTCATGCCCCCCACGTGGTAAAGAACAGTTCTCGGATTTGAACACCAGGCCCAGTAGTTCTAATGTGAGAGACAGTGGGCAGCTCTCTCAACCTCACTGTGTCCCATTCCCTCTGTACCTGTGATGTGGAAACAGTAGCAACACCAGATCAAATGAGGAGATGCTCAGGGCAGGGCTTTGTGGCCTCTGAGGAGCTGCAAATGCAGTGGGTGCTGGTGGTCCATGTGCTGTGGGGGTGGGGGGACATTACATCCAACAGGGAAGGATTTTGTTCTCTTCTTGCACCTTCCACCCAGCACTTGCCACACTGCACTTCATTAACTGTTCTCATTTATTAAATGGCGTCACTCTTGGTGATGGTTTTATACTAAACCAAAAGACCACAATGTCTTTATTTCTGTTCCAGTGAGTCCTTTTATTTTAGTATTAGCTGAGCCAGTTGAATGATTTGACACAGTAGAATGTTCTGGGAAAGCTGTAATATCTTGGATTTTGCTAGAATTTTATAGCTTTTAAGGCTTATCCATTCACAGTTTATAGCTTTTAAGGCTTATCCATTCACAGTTGTAATATTTTGACTTTCATAACCACATTGCGAAGTAGGTAGGGTACTTATCTTCAAACTGCCTTTAATCTTTTCTGAAATAAGAGAGAGAAATAATCACACTTCACATAAAAATTAACTGGGGTTCAGATTGAAGTAGGTTAGAGAATAAGTAAGTTAAAATTATACAGGGCTTCCCTGGTGGCGCAGTGGTTGAGAGTCCGCCTGACGATGCAGGGGACATGGGTTCGTGCCCCAGTCCGGGAAATTCCCACATGCCGCGGAGTGGCTAGACCTGTGAGCCATGGCCACTGGGCCTGCACGTCCGGAGCCTGTGCTCCGCGATGGGAGAGGCCACAACAGTGAGAGGCCCGCATACCACAAAAAAAAAAAAAAATTATACAGACTGGGTTTGAAGTTTGGGTTTGTCACTTTCTGGTTATATGAATATGGGAAAATTACTTAATGTTTTAAAACCTAGTTTCCTCATTGTTAATGTGGGAACGGTTGTATCCGCATTGCGGCATCACTGAACCAGGTAAATGAAGTGATCTGGGTCTAGGCTCTCATCATCAAGACTATGGTCCCTAAGCCCTTGGAAGTGAAGGATGATAAGTCACAGCATTTCAGAAGCCAAAGGAAAAACAAGACCAGCTTCTAGAAGAGCCCATTTTATTCCAAAATTTGGAAAGAAAGGAAGTTTCCTCCTTCCTATATGACATAATGTAATACATTCTTTTATGACCAAGTGGGATTTATCCCGAGGATGCAAGGACAGTTTAACATTCACAAATCAATAAATGTGATACACAACCAATAGGCTGAAGATAAAAATCATAGAGTCATCTCAATAGATGTAGAAAGAGAATTTGACAAAATACAGCATCCTTTCATGATAAAAAAAAAACTCTCAACAAATTGGGTATAGAAGGAATGTACCACAACGTAATAAAGGCAGTAGATGACAAGCCCACAGCTAACATCATGCTCAACAGTTAAAGGCTGAAATCTTTTAAGGTCAGGAACAAGACAAGGATGCCCACTCTCATCATTCCTATTCAACATAGTACTGGAAATCCTAGCCAGAGAAATTAGGCAAGAAAAAAAATAAAAGGCATCTAAATCAGAAAGGAAGAAGTAAAAATTCTCTCTGCAGATATGATCTTACATATGGAAAATCCAAAAGACTCCACAAAAAATGTTGTTAGAATTAATCAGTGAAATCAGTAAAGTTGCAGGATACAAAATTAGCTGTGTTTCTATACACTAACAATGAAATATCTGAAAAATAAAGAAAAGAACCCCATTTATATTAGGATCAAAAACAATAAAATATTTAAGAATAAATTTAACCAAGAAGTTGAAAGATCTGTATGCTGAAAACTATAAGACTTTGATTAAAGAAATTAAAGACAAAAGATATCCCATGTTAATGAGTCAGAAAAATTAATATTGGTAAAATTGCCATACTACCCCAAACCATCTATAAATTCAATGCAATCTCTATCAAAATTCCAATGGCATTTTTCACAGAAATAGAAAAACAACGCTACAATTTGTATGA
The DNA here is from genome assembly GCF_059928025.1 of Delphinapterus leucas. Lineage (NCBI taxonomy): Eukaryota > Metazoa > Chordata > Mammalia > Artiodactyla > Monodontidae > Delphinapterus > Delphinapterus leucas. The sequence goes on from NC_143130.1 coordinate 167,838,980, forward strand.
AACCACAAAAGACCCCAAATAGCCAAAGCAATCCTTAGAAGAACAAAGCTGGAGGCATCACGCTTTCTGACTTCAAACTATATTACAAGGCTATAGTAATCAAAACAGTGTGGTACTGGCATAAAACCAAACACATGGACCAATGGAACAGAATCAAAAGCCCAGAAATAAACCCAAGCATATGCAGTCAACTAATATTTGATTAGGGAGCCAAGAATACTCAATAGAGAAAAGACAGCCTCTTCAATAAATGGTTCTGGGAAAATTGGACATTCACAAGCAAAAGAATAAAACTAGACCCTTATCTTACACCACTCACAAAAATTAACTCAAAATGGATTAAATACAAATACTGAAACCATAAAACTCCTAGAAGAAAACATAGGGGGAAAGCTCCTTGACATTGGTCTTGGCAATGATTTTTTTAGATATGACACCAAAAGGACAAGCAATAAATGCGCAAATACACAAGAGGGACTACATCAAACTTAAAAGCTCTGCATAGCAAAAGAAATAATCAACAAAATGAAAAGGCAACCTACAGAATGGGAGAAATTATTTGCAAACCATCTATCTGATAAGAGGATAATATCTAAAATGTATAAGGAATCCATGCAACTCAACAGCAAAAAAATCAAACAATCTGATTTTAAAATGGGCAGAGGACCTGAATAAACATTTTTCCAAAGAAGACAAACAAACGGCCAACAGGTACGTGAAAAAATTCTCAATGTCATACTCTCTGTGCCTCCAGAGGAATGGGGTTATCTATAGCCATGTACCACATGGGGAGCAATAAGGAAATTCCCACCCCTTATTTAAGCAAAAAAATGTACTAGAAGATTCAATCTTCTGGTATGGAAAAAAGGTAGTCTAGTGGTTTGATAGACTATCTTGTCGTCTCCTTTAAAAATTTAGCTACTGCTTCCTGGATATACAGTGGTGTGCTAACCAGGTGAGATGGGAATTCTCATCCCTGGCTCTGCATCAGCATCCTTTAAGGACTTTTGTTAACGTAACAGATCATCAGGCTCCATTCCTCACCTACTGCAAAATATTCTCTGATGCTGGAACCTCAGAAATATATTTTGCACAGTTTTCATTGGAGCTTTTGATGTGCAGTCAGGTTGAGAGCCCCTGTTGAGGAGGAGCTTGTTATCTTGGGTTCCGGAAATTACTGTATATAATTAGTAAGGATGATCTAACAAGAACAATACCTTACCTGGCGTAATCTTTATACTTTTCGAAGAGCTTCCATGTGTTCCATTTGCCACTTGATCCTGATGACAGTCCTGTGAAGAAGGCATAACCATTCCCACATTTCTGATGAGGAAACTGAGCCTCAGAAAAATGTAAGGACTTGATAAAATTTCTGGCCTCTACACCTAGATGTGGAGAGCTGGAAGGAACATCACTCCAGCCAAACAGTGAAAAAGAGCCAGATGAACTTCAAATTCTCCACTTTGTGGGGGAAATCACTGGAGAGCTGAGGTCGTAGGGCAACTGGCCCAAAATAGGAAGAAAAACAGATAATCTGCCGAAGAAGAGGAAACGCAAGTGCTCACTTAGCTGGGGTAGAAGCATTTAGCCAGTGAATGATGATTCTAGCCTCGTGGGATGTGTGAAGCCCCAAGGGCCACAGAAACTGGAGGAGCCCACACCCTCTTGCAGATCTTTTCTCCATGAACCCCACTGAGCACTCACAGAAGAGACCAAAAAGAGCTTCTGGGGAGGGGAGTGGCTGCCACGTGGGGAGAGAAACTCCACCAGGACCCTCTCTCTCCTGTCTCCCCTATGGGACAAATGCCTTAATGTGGAGTGGAGGTGGGGCAACAAAATCTGCTCTCCTTAGGGCAGAGTGAAAACTCACTGCAGTAGGGCAAGGGGACAGAAAAAGTATCTCTGCTTCGGGGAGAGAGGCAGGAATATGTGCTGCACCAAAAGGCACAGGCAGGGGACAAGCAGGAGGACTGGGACGAACATGCCCCTGATGCCCAAGGACATGGCACCTCTCTGAAACAAAGGCTGAATCTGAACAACACAAACACTCCCAACATCCTCCCCATCGAGCTCAGGAGCTTCCGATGACAGGTATCAGTGGCATACTGCTAGGAAGATGAGAGTGTGCAAAGAGATCCCCTCTCAGAAGGGTGCAGGGAGAAGACCTAACATTCAAGATCAAACAAACCTCGCTCTGGCAAATCAAGTTTCATTCTAAACACAAGGCATTGCTACAGGAATGTGAGGCCTGAGGAGCGCTGAGGGTAACCATAGCAACCACCAACCTCAAGTCCAGGCCAACTCCTAACTGGATTAAATCAAACATCCACACTAAGCATTTATCAATAGGAAAGGCATGCTCGTGTCTAGGCGTAAAAACTCTGCCTCAGTCTCTGCTGACATACACAAGATGCCCAGCTTTCAAGAAAAAAATTATGAGGCAGGCAGAAACATCGAAAAAAGAAAACTTCCCCCAGAGACAAAGCAATCGTCAGAACCAGACTCAGATTTGAAACAGATGTTAGAAAATATCTGGCAGGGAATTTAAAATAACTATCATTAGTATGTTAAAGATTCAAGAGGAAAAAGTGGACATCAGGCAACATAGGATGGATAATTTCAGTAGGGAGATGGAAACTATAAGAAGCAAGTAGAAATGCACATAGCAACAGAGATAAACAGTGCCCTCGACAGGCTCGTCAGTCGACTGACACAGCCAAGAAGAGAATCCACGAACTTGAAGACAGGCCAATAGAAATTGCTCAAACTAAACCACAAAGAGATGAAAGAATGAAAAAAAAAAAAAATGACATCCAAGAGCTTTGGGACAATATCAAATGGGCTAGCACATGAATAATTGGAATCCCAGGAGAAAACAATGAGAACAGAGCAGAAGATATATTTGAAGAAATAATAGCTGAGAATTTTCCAAAATTAATGACAGAAGCCAAGATCCAAGAAGCTCATAGTACACCTAGCAAGTTTTAGGTATAAACACACACACACACATACATAATACACAAACGCACACCACATACACCTAGGCATATCATATTCAAATTGCAGAAAACAAAAGACAAAAAATCTTGAAAGCAGTTAGAAAAAAAAGAACATTACATTCACAAGAACAAGATAAAAATTACAACAGATCTCTCATCATAAACCATGGCTGTCATAAGACAATAGTATGACATCTTTAAAATGCTGAAATTTTTTAAAGAACCCCTGTCAATCCAGAATTCTATATCCATCAAAAATCTTTCAAAAGGGGAGGAGAAATACATACTTTCTCAAACTAAAGCTTAGAGAATTCATTGCCAGCAAACCTACCCTTCAAGAAATGTTTTTTGAAGTTCTTTAACATTTTAAAACAATGGGAGAGAAGGAACAACTCTTCCAAACAGAAGAATTCTAATTAGTAAATGGAGAGGAAATTAGGGAAATAGAGAATTACCATTAGAACACCAAAGTAGTAATTGCTGCAGGTGAGACCCACAGATGGATGCTAAAATTAGTGATGTAAAAGTTGAAGAAGAACCAGGATATTTGCGGTCTCAAAGGATCCCCACCAACCACCAAATTATTTAGTCATTACAAAAAGAAAAGTAGTCACTTAACAGTGGACAATTCTGGCAGACACCACATTAATCAATTGAGCGGAGTTAACGTCACCAGTGACACCATGATGTCACAAATATCATGAGCCACCTAAAATGATGCATCGAGATGGGAGCAGCACCTAAAGCATCCTTTGCAATAACTTCAATCTAATCACGAGAAAGCATCAGACCCAAACTGAGGGACATTCTACAAAATAACTGACAAGTATTCTTCAAAAATTTCAAGCCAGTGAAAGACAAGACTAAAGAGGCATGACAACTAAATGCGTGTGGGATCCTGCATTGAATTCTGAAATATAAAACAGACTTTAGTGGACAAACCGGGGTGACATTCAATAAATTCTGTAGTCCGCTTAATAGTATTATACCAAGGTTACAGTCTGAGTTTTGATGATTGTTCTATGGTTATGTAAGATGTTAAATAAGAAGCTGGATAAAAGGCATATAGAAACTCTCTGCACTATTTTTACAACTTGACTGTAAGTCTAAAATTATCTCAAAAAGTTAGAAAGAAAAAAACCCAAGAATTTCTCGAGTTTGCACACAGCCAGTCACAGCTCAGCGTGGGCTGTGACTTGAGCGTAATACACCCATGATTCCAGTTCAGCTCTCACATCCTAGGCAGGTCTTGGCCATTGCTGTAAAGCTGTAGTTCTAAGAGTGCGGTCCTCAGATCGGCAGCCTTAAGAGCAGCACCTGGGAAGTTTGAAGTACAACTATCTGAGGCCCCAAACCTGACTTAAAGAATCAGAGACTCTGAGGGTAGGGCCCAGCCGTCTGTATTTTAACAAGTTTTTCAGGCAATCTTTTCCAGTAAAGAGTGCTTTCCTGAGCATGAACTATAAAGGATGGGAAAGAGACCCTCCCTGGGACCCAGCCTGCATCCCCATCAGGCTGTTCCACTGTTGCCAGATCCCAGTGGCTCCCAGAAATTAATTTCTTCTGTATCTCAGAGCCAATCATTTTGAATTTCCCAGACACTAAAATAACTACTCTGGAAACTCTGCTCCCTGCAAGTTATTAGATGAAGGTACTGATTCTGGATTTAGGCAGAAGATGGTGCTTTTTTGTTTGCAAGGGATTTAAAAAAATATATCATCTCGTAGTTGTCCTTGGGTAGATTTCTTTGTGTTCCTAGGGCATTTGCTGAGTGAATTTTGTTTAGTCTTCCCAGCAGCTGGCCTTGGAATTTAAGTTATTACAGAATTCCCTGCCAGTGGGAGCCACGCGTCCAGTATGTCCTACCTTCCTCAAAAATCACCATAATCCCCTAGGGAGATTGTTTTTAATGCAGATTTTCAGGACTTTCCCCAGACCTTCTCAATCAGAACGTCTATGGGTGGGACCAAGGAATCTGCATTTTTTATTTTAATATGCATCCACCATCCCCGTAAAAATCAGTCCTTCAGCACATTAACGTTCGAGAACCACTGTTTTGTGGGGTTAGGTGGGAGGAAGAAAGGACGTCGCCTCAAAGAAGGTGCAGGATCTGCCTCGGGTTTGCTGGGAAAGATTCGTGGACACCTGAGATTGTAAATTGCAGCAAAGATTTGTGCATTCAGCTTGGTTGGGCTGATGGCCACTGAGACGATCAGAAACCTGCATGGTGCACCCGTTCCCATGATTTATTCCTGACTTTCTGTGGCCCGTGTGGGAACTTGGGCACCACCCCATCTGCTTCTCCATGTGCAGTGGAAATGTTCATCTCTGCTTTCTTGCGGGCTCTTGTAAGTCAGTTTAATATTTAGTAAGTATCAAGACCTGCCCTGTGTGAGCTGCTTTGAAGGTGCAGAGCGAATCTCAGGCAGTCAGTCCCTGACTTTAGGGACACACTCAACACACTTTATATAACTAAGGGTTGAAGACAAAGTCTCTGAAACATTTCCAGGGTGACCAGAAAGGGATGAGGGTCCATGTGGACTTAGCAAGTCAGGGAGATCGCATGGAAGAGGTGGGCTGGGAGCTGGGACCGGGAGAATGGATATGAGCAGTAAAGAGCTCTCTGCTGAAGGCGTAGGTAGGTGAGAAAGGGAGAAGGAAGATCATGACTGCAAGGAAAGAGACTGTGTCCTGCAGCCAACATTGAGTATTTAAGAGCACCTCCCATGCGCAAGGGAAGTCAGGGGTGAGAACAAGTCTAGAGCTGAAGGCAGCTGCTTGCACATCTTCTTCTGGAATACTTTTTCTCCCTCCTCTAAGGAGAGTCTGCCCTGACTCTTCTCTTTCCTTTACTAGAATCTCTCTCCTTCTTGGTCACCCTGGGTCCTCCGGGATTTTACACTAACCGCAAGGACCCTTTAAACTCTCCGTGAGTCGCTTAAGCTCGATCTAGTGGGAATGGAAGGTAGCAACCAGCATCAACACCTCGTGCTCCTGGAGAAGAGACATGGGACAGAGGAGAGTGATGAGCTGAGAGGCACCACCTGGGGAAGATGGGCAGGCCACAGCCTGTTGTATTAGCCAGCGTTCTGCAGAGACACGGAACTCATAGGTTGTGTAGATACATAGAGATTTCTTTTAAGGAATTGGCTCATGCACATGTGGGGACCGGCAAGTCCAAAATCTGCAGGGCCGGCCAACAGTCTGGAGACCCAGGGAAGAGTTGATGTTGCAGCTCAAGATCAAAGACAGTCCAGAGGCAGAACTCCCTCTTCCTCCGGGGACCTCAGTCTTTTTCTCTTGAGGTCTTCAACTGATTGGATGAGGTCCACCCATGTTTTGTACAGTCATCTGCTCTACTCAAATCTACCAATATGAAGGTTCATCTCTTCTTAAAATAGCTCCACAGCAACATCCAGACTGGTGTTGGACCAAATATTTGGGTACCTTGCCCAAGCCAAGTTGACATAAAACCAACCATCATCACATCTATTAAACACCTCAGAGCCTAAAGCAGAAAAAAATTAGAAACTATCCTAAACCCTGAAATCCCCTCCAGTAAAGCTTCAGAGAGAATGCCCAAAATGGCACACTCTCGCCTCAGGGGTCTGGACCTCAGCTCTGAGGGAGGGGCGAGCACTCCTCTAAGTGTCCAAGGTCCCCCTCAGCTACTCTCCCTCTGCTCTAGGGGCGGTAGCTGCTTTCTGCAGCTGCTGCAACTGCACACTTAAGATCCTCCTTCCCCCTTTGAGTGGTTAACACCTTTCACCAGGTAACCATTCCTTCTGTTAAATTTTCCCTGTTCAGATTGTTGGTGTGGTTTCCATCTCCAAATGGACTCTGATTAAATCAGAGGGAGAGCCCTGAGGAGAGCACCTTTGATCCTTCCCTTCCCTAATTCAGCTGGGAGACTGAAGAAGGGAGAGAACAGAAAATTCTATCCTCTGCTGAAAGTGAAAGCTGCTGTCTGTAGTGTCTCCTCTAGCCTTTTTCCTTCAACAGGGCATCCTCTTCTCTCACTGTACACTTGAATCATTTGAGAGCTTTAAAAAATATATGATGCCCCATTCTCCTCTCCAGGGATTCTGGCTCAGTTGGTCTGGGATGATGCTCAGTCATGAGTATTATTTAGTTGCTTCCATAGTTGTTACAAGAGAGAACTGCATGAAGTACTCAATTTATGCTGTATAAATTGCTATATAAACTCTGTGTTTCTATGTATTTTTTAATTTTCCCTGAGCTATATTTTGTAAGATTTGTTTTGAAATTTTTATCCTGGCTCAGGAGAGAGGTGGTTTGGTCCTCACTCAGCCTCAGGAGAAGAGCATGAGTAGGAAAGTGAGATTAGACATTCATGCCTTGCCTCCTGCATGGAGGCCACAAAACATGCTCTTCTTTGTTGGATCCACGTGTCAAAACATAATTTTCAAAAAATTAAAATCATAATTCCCATGCAAATATACAGTGAGCAAAAATAGAAGATTTTTTAAATAGAAGATACCTTTAACTCAATGAGGGAACAAAAAGGAAAGAAAAAATGAGAGATGACAAATCATTCAAAGGATGATAGGAGATACATAATTCATATGTATGTACACACACACAGTGAAAGAAAAGATGCTGGAATAAAATTGCTAAATTAGATACAAAGTAGGTTAAGCTAACAGATTTATACAGAACACTCCACCAAATAACAGCAGAACACACATTTGTTTCAAGGGCACATGGAACAGTCTCCAAGATACACCATATGTCAGGCCACAAAATAAGTCTTAACAGAAAGATTAAAATCATACAAAGTCTCTTTTCCAATCACAACAGAATGAAACTAGAAATCAATAGCAGAAGGAAATAGCAGAAACTAGAAATCAATAGCAGAAGAAAAATTCACAAATATGTGTAAATTAAGTAACTCTTATGCAACCAATAAGTCAGAGAAGAAATCACAAGGGAAATTAGAAAATATCTTGAGACAAACGAAAATGAAAACACAACATACCAAAACTTATGGAATGCAGCAGAAGCACAGTTAAGAGGAAAATTTATACCTATAAGTGATTACATTAAAAAGAAGCAAGATCTCAAATTCATGACCAAACTTTACACCTTAAGGAATTAGAAAATGAACAAAGTAAACCCAAAGCTAGCAGAGGAAGGGAATAAGAAAGTAGAGTTAAATAAAATAGACAATATGACAATAGAAGAAAATAAACAAAACCAAGAACTGGTTCTTCAAAAACATCAACAAAATTGACAGACGTTTAGCTAGATTGACTAAGGAAAAATGAACAAAGACTCAAATGACTAAAATAAAAAAATGAAATTGGGAACATTACTACTGATTTTACAGAAATAAAGAGATTATAAGAGAATACTGTGAGCACTTGTATAGCAACAAATTGGATAACCTAGGTGAAATGCAGAAACACCTATAAACATACACTCTACCAGGACTGAATCACAAAGAAATAAAAAACCTGAATAGAGATTGAATCGATAATCAAAAACCTCCCAACAAAGAAAAGCCCTGGACCAGATGGCTCCACTGGTGGAATCTACTAAACATTTAAAAATAATGCCAATTCTTCTCAAACTATTCCAAAAGTTGAAGGGGAGGTAACATTTTCTAACTCATTCTGCAAGGCTGCGTTACCCTGATACCAAAGCCCAACAAGAACGTAACAAGAAAACTATAGAACGATATCCCTTATGAACATTAATGCAAAAATCCTCAAAAGAAAAAAATACTAGCAAACTGAATTCAACAGCATATTGAAAGGGCTATACACCATGACCAAGTGGGATTTGTTCCTGGAATGCAAGGATGATTCAACACATGAAAATCAATCAACGTAACACACCACATCAACAGAATGAAGGGATGAAAAACACATGATCATCTCAATTGATGCAGAAAAAGTATTTGACAAAATTCAACACCCTTTCATAATAAAAACGTTCAACAAACTAGGAATAGAAGGAAACTAGCTCAACCTAATAAAGACCAAATATGAAAAACCCACAGCTAGTGTCATTCTCAATGATGAAAGACTAAATGCTTTTCCTCTAAAATCAAGAACAAGACAAGAATGTCCACTTCAGCCACTTCTATTCAACATAATATTGGAAGCAGTAGCCAGAGCAATCAGACAAGACAAAGAATCTATGAGAGAAACATCTAGTTAAAAAAGAAAGAGGAAAGAGAAGGGGATGGGGGGAGGGGAGGAAGGAAGGGAGGGAGAGAGGGAGGGAGGGAAGGAAGGCAATTATTTCAACCTCAATATTTTTCATTACTTTACATGGATCGTTTCAGAAATATCTCTTGAAAAGAAGAAACATTTATTTGAAGTTTAATGATTTCTTCTATTTCTTGTCAGTTACTTCTATGAAGTTCAAGTAAGATTAAATGTAATTAGTCTTCTAAATGTCATATATAGATTCATCCCATTTTTGCCATAGCATTTCTTTCTACAGCTATCTATTCATCCATTTACCCATCTATTTATTTATCCATATTCTGATGCCTAAAAAGATGTCTGAAATTTTGTTCAGGCATAAACCTGGAAATAAATATACTTAAGATGCTAACAATAATTAATTCTGAGTTTTCGTATGGCTGACTCTTAATTGCTTCTTTGCAGTTATCTATTGTTTTTAAATATTCAAGAATTAAAATAAAAATACAAAATAAAATGAGTTCAGTAATATGTAGTGGGAAAATCAGACAGATTTCTATTTGCGTATTGGCAACTTTGTTAATTTCTCTGACTTTCAGCTTCCCCATCAGTGGAACAGAATAATTATACTCACCTTACAGCAGAGTTGCACAGCTGAAAAGATTTAATGCCTGCAAAATGACCAGAAGTTCCTGGCTCAGAGTAAGCTCTTAAAGGAACTAACTTTGACTCTGTTCTTGACATGTTACTGTCTCCCTCCTTTTAGGGTCATCCTGGCAGCTGTCTCTTTTTCAGCTACCACTCTGCCTTTTGGACCAGCCACTCTGCACTGTCTCTCCTAGTTAACGCTTCTAAAATAGACCCTTAAATGAATTTTAAATTATTGATTAAATATGAGTTACTAAAGCTGAAAGAGAGTCTAAGCAAGAATGACTGGCTTTACTGTAGGGTTTATGGCATTTTAGGGCCAAATCTGTGTGCTGCTATGTTCGTTCAATCAACCATTCATTTAGCAAATATAGATTGAGCATCTACCATCTGCCAGGTGCTACGCTGGGCATTAGAGGTAGAAAGATGAATAAGGCACAGTCCAGACTTAGGAGATCCACAGACTTCAGCCTTTATTCCACGATATGGAACTTGTCAAAAAACTGGTGTCTGATGCTTAGATGGGTGTTAAGGTGGATTTCTCTGTCCCCGAAGAGCTAGATCAGTTCAGGGAGTACCCTGGCTGTCCAGTGGTTAGGACTCGGTGCTCTCACTGCCGAGGGCCCGGGTTTGATCCCTGGTTCGGGAACTAAAATCCCACAAGACGTGCAGCACAGCATAAAAATACGTTTAAAAAAAAAGCACATTAAAAAAAAAAGATCAGTTCAAAGCCCTCCCCTCCCTACTCCCAAGACTGCTATGAATTCTAGGGGAGCCATTGCTTTTGTGGTCATTTCTGGCTCTGAGATTCTTAACAGTCTAAACTAGTGTTTTTTTCTAAATAGGTCCTTAAATGCCTTCCTGGGTGAACACATGTGTGGTTCCTGTTGTGTGTGCTCCCACAAGCACACAGGCACCATTCTTCTGGCTTCTCTCTCCCTCTTCTCCTTTGTGATGATTAATTTCATGTGTCAACTTGACTGGGCCGCCAGATGCCCAGATATCTGGTCAAACATTATTTCTGGGTATGTCTGTGAGGGTGTTTCTAGAAGAGATTAACATTTGAATTCATAGACTGAGCAACGCAGATGGCCCTCTCCAATGTGGGGGGCACCATCCTATCTGTCAAGAGCCCCAGTAGCACAAAAAGGTTGAGGAAGGTTGGATTTGCTCTCTGCCTAACTGCTTGAACTGGGGAATTGATCTTCTCCTGCCCTCGGAGCTCCTGGTTATCAGGCCTTTGAACTACACCACCAGCTTTCCTGGGTGTCCAACTTGCAGACAGCAAATTGTGGGACTTATCAGCCTCCGTAATCCCATGAGCCAACATCTCATAATAAATCTCTTTATCTGTATCTGTATCTCTATATCTTCATATCTCTATCTACCTATCATCTATCTATTATCTATCTATCAATCTATCTATCATCTATCTATCTCTTATTGGTCCTGTTTCTCTGGAACACCCCAACTAATGCACCTTCCTGCCTCACCTTCTCATCCTCTCCTGGATTATTCTGGGGAACTACCAGTTCTTCTCATCATTTATGAAGAATTATAATATTTCCTTCTCTTCACTGTCCTCCTCTTTTGAATTATGCCCCTTCAATGTGAAAAGGGCCTATCATTGAATCTAATAAATATCTCTAATTAGCATCACAAAGGAGAAGAATTATTTTAAATTATTGCTGAGAAGGATGCCATTATATACTATAGGGAAAGAGCTTTCTCTAATATGAAGTGGTTGGGGGCGGGAATAACCAGTTACAATCGTCAAATTGTTTTTGATCCAAAATATTTCCTGCTTCATTTGTTTTGCTTTTTTCTCAGATTAGTGATGAGGGCGGGAGGATTGAATCACAGCATGGTTTGAAGCCCCATGTGTGAGGCCAACAGTAGCTTCTTGTTGAACGTTTCAAGGATATGTTCACTGGGCTGGGAGTGCAAGCACAGTTGTTCTTCATCTCCAGAAATGGCCTCTTTACTCAGAGGCTCTCAGAAAAATTTAAGAAACATTCCTCCAATCAGTTCCATTTTCAAAGGCTTACTTAAAGGGATCCTTAATTAGAACCTTCAGTATAATGGATGCCACTCCCAGACAGTCGTAATTAAGTTACTTGATAAGTTTCTGAGTCTACGTTGTAGTGACAGGCCTATTGCAGGGCAGTTCCAGGGGTCCCTTTTGGTCCAGACACTTGGTTGCATTTCAGCCACTGAGCCATCTTTGGCTGTCACTTCTAACTAGATGAAGAGATTGACCTGCAGATGTTACAACTTTTCCACCCTGGACTCTCCATTGTCTTATCTCAACTTAGCCCCTGTGATCCCCCACTTCTCCCATTCTCTTAATTTCCTGGTCCTCACTTCAAAAGCCCGTTTCTGGTGCCTCCCCGTGGCCTGACCTGGGCCAGTTTGGTCATTTACAATTCTTATGTTTTCTATGCTAGATGCTGGAGACCACCAAAAGCTCTGAGAGGAAAAAGAGTTAAGTACTCCACCAAACCTTGCTGCCAGGAAATAATGAAAGGAAGTCTTAGACCAAATTCCACCCTACATATAGACGTTCATTAAATAACTATTTATCAGCATGTCGGTCCCAAACCAGTTCCTACAGCCTGTTCCGTGAGCTTGACGGAGTCCCAGCCCCTGTCCTTCTACACCCTCTGACCACACTCCACATAGAACATTCATCAGGGCAGAAGGACCAGTAGCCAGCCTTAAAACAGATCTCTAGGTTCTGCGTTAGCCAAGGGACACTTGGAGACTTGGCTGAGGGACTGGGCTCAGTCATCACCCCTTCCCTTCTGCACAGTTGATCTCTTCTACTAGCTCCCTCCACCAATAGAACAGCCAACACTTCCTGAGTTCTTGCTGTGTTCCAGGCACTGTGCTAAACGCCTTGTAGATGTTATTTTATGCAGTCCCCATAATAACCATATGACCTAGGAAGTATTAGAAGCCCCGTTTTACAACTAAGAAAGTGGAGCTTGGAGAAGTGACTTGTCCTAGGTTACAGGAATTAAAGGTGCCCAAAGTTAGAGGAATAAAGAGGGAGGTCTGGCTGGTGCCAAAACTTTAACCACTTAACCACATACTGCATTTAACCACTGCACTGTGCTTGAGTGACTCCCAGAGAAACAAATAAATAAAGTAAAAAAGAAACAAGAAGCAAAAAAATTCCTTTGATCTGCCACCTGGGCTCTCGTCTTCCCTTCAGAGCCACGCTTCCCCAAGCAGGAGTTGAAGCTGCCATTTCCTCTTCTCTACCCACCCCTGTCCCGCTGCAGCACAGGCTGTGCCTCCAGCGCCCACGAGATATGGTCACCAACAGCATCCATGTTGCCAGGGGCAGTGGATACTTGGGCGCAGACCTTACACTGTCTCCTGGCGTATTTGGCTCTGTGGTCCACGGCCTCCCTGAAATTGTGTCCTTGCTAGCCTGGCTGACAGTTTTGACCTACTTCTCTGGGCACCCCTCCTCCAGGGCTCTTCTTCCTTGTGCATCCTGCGAACATCCTCCAGGGTTTACACTCACCCACCCACGTGCCTTTTACTCCCACCCTGTGGAACCCTGCTTAGAGCTCTACTGATGTCACTCACTTGTCCTGCTGGTGGTAGAGAAAAAGGCAAAGCAAGTTTCACCCTGTGTAAGGGATACTCTCTTTGCAGACGTTTCTCTCCCTGTTATATTTGTCAATACTTCAGTATGAGAAGTGTAGTGGGGAAGGCTGCGCCCTCAAGATAATCCAAACCTGTAACACCTCCGCAGGGGTGCCTAATGAGCATAAGGAATGACAGAGCATCCTTTGGTTGGTGGAATTACAGGTGAAGTATCGGGACCCACTGTGTGATTAAGTATGAACACTGGTGAGCCCTTATGATGGGGAAACCTCTGGAAGTCTAGTTTGACCACAGCCCTTACCTGTGAGCCATGTTGTCACTCAAAGCTTTCATGCATGGGGTAGACGTGAGTCCCTGAGATGGAGAGAGACACCTTTCCTGAAATTCCAACCGCTAGTGAGACTATCCAGGCTGTTTACTAATAAATGTCTGTGTGTTTGGCAGAATCTGGAGGGGACTTGCTCTCACTGTCACTCATCTCCTGGTGGTGGCCATGGGGGCGCAGAGGGGCGCACAGCTCCTTTCTGCCTCCAAACGCTAGAAGCTGCCCAGAGTCGTCAAAAGAACCCGACGTTCAACAGATTATAAGATGAACTTTTGGTTCACAACACTGCATTTGGAAAGGATAAAATCTAAGGTCATAAAAAATGTCCTGCCAAGGGAGGTTTTTTATTTAATACTTTATTTTTAAAATAAATTTACAGGACTTCCCTGGCAGTCCAGTAGTTAGGACTCGGAGCTTCCACTGCAGGGGGCGAGGGTTCAATCCTTGGTCGGGGAACTAAGATCCCACATGCCACGAGGCGTGGGCAAAAAATAAAACAAATTTTCTATTTTAGGATTATTTTAGATTTACAGAAAAGTTGCAAATATAGTACAAAGTTCCCATATACCCCTCACCCAGGTTCCCTGAACGTTAACAGCTTACGTAACAATGGCACAATTGTCAAAACTAGAGAGTAGTACTGATACAGTATTATTAACTAAACTAGTCTTCCCACTGATGCGCTCTTTCTGCCCCAGAATCCCAGCCAGGGTCCCACACTGCAAATTAGTCATCGTGCCTCCTCGGTCTCCTCTGGTCTACGACAGCTTCTCAGCCGTTGCTTGCTTTCCTTTTCAAGACCTTGACAGGTTTGAGGAGTACTGGTCAGGTGTTTTGCAGAATGTCCCCCAGTTTGGGTTAGTTTGGTGCTTTCTCTCAATTAGACTGGGGTTATATGTTTGGGGGGAGAGTCAATGCTGGAAGTCCCCCCACAATGCCCACTGAAGCCCCCTCCACTGAGCAGGGACCCCCAGAGTGCTCTGTGGGAGTCGTAGGCTGGGAAGGGAGCTGGAGCGACTAGGAGACAGTGCCTCGGAATTCCATGATGGGACATCACCCTGAAGAGTTGTGTCGATTTTGTGGTCACTGGAAGGTCAGAGCTAGAGAAAGGCAATGGTTGTTGATGAAGGGGGTAAATACATCTGAGGCTGAAGGAGGGAGAACAGTACAGCTGTGCATGGGAAACCCTCACCCCTGTGTGTTGTAAATAGATGGGCTAAACATCCTGTTGCTGTTTCTTATTTTTTCCAAGTCTAGTTTTCCACAATAAAGCTGTATTTCCTGTCTAAGAAGGAAGGAAAGAAGGAAAGAAGGAAGGGAGGGAGGGAGGGAAGGAGAGAGGAAGGAAGGAAAACGTACTAGAAAGAAAGAACCTGAATATAATCCACCCTGGATTGTATTTGTCTTTGAACCAATGCAATCATCAAATATAATTTTAATAGGTTTTTTTTGAAGAGGAATGGGACCACAAAAGTTACACCACAGCCTTGCTCCAAGTGCTGGCCATCTTATTTATTTCTTGATTGAATGCAGGTCCCTGAGGAACAGGGTTCCATGAAGCTTAACTTGGGGTGAATGTTTATCGGTCAGTGTCCGCAGTAAGAGGGGAAAGATACAGCCAGGGAGCCTTTGGTGCCCACAGTGGAGGGGGAAGTATTGGTTGAAGCAGAATCCACAGTATTGCTAAGGGCTGGACTTGTCCTTGAGAACACTAGTTCCTTGAGCTCCACTGGGGCGGAGTCCCCATTCCACACTAATTGATTAGTGGTAAATGGCAGGAATAAATGGACAAATAGGCTAACAATTTAAATTAGTTTACAACCAGAAATGAAGTTAAATGCACAGAGCCCCAGTCTCTAGAGGAAGAGGCAAGATTACCGTGAAGCCGGACATGCCTCACCTTCAGGGAGCTCACTACCTAAGGAGAAAGATGAAGAAGTAAACAAATAATCACAAAGTAATAACACATTAAAGGGACAAAGGGGGTGCAGAAGAGGAAAATCTATGCCTCAAAGTCAAGGATGACTTTATGAAGAGGTTAATTTAGACTGGGTCTTGACAGATGTGAAAGAGTTCACCAGATGAAGGATCAATGTGAGATGGTAAAAATCACAGGTGTTGGAATCAAGCAGTCCAAGGTTCCAATCCCAGCTCCATTCTTTACTGTTCATATGACCAGAGACAAGTTATTTAGCCTCTCTGAGACTCAGTTCCCCTATCTATAGTATACCTACTAAGAAGAGTTCTTGGGAAGATTAAAAACAATAATGTACATATAGTATCTAGGTGCTGCCTGGCACTTAGTAGGCTTTTTTGTAAATAGGAGCCTCCAAAAGGAGAAGGTGCATTAGAAGATGAGGGTGTGTATAAAGGTGTATCGGAGGGATGAGTCACACAAAGGCTGGGGAGAGGGTATGTTGGAAGGCTGTTGGAGCCCAGGGAGCGTGGGTTTTCATTTCTTCCAGTCCTTGACTTACAAGCTGCGTGATCCTGGGCTAATTAGTTAGTTTCTCTGCAACCAGAAGATGTGGATAATAGTAGCACAACCTCAAAGGGCTGTTGTGACGATGCAATGAGTTAATGCAGGTAAAAGGCCCAGCACAGAGTGACCAATCAGCACAGGGCACCTATTATTCCTGTTGTCATCATCGTTCTTTTTGTCATCATTGGGAAAAAGGAAGTGAGAGAATGGAGCTAAGAACCAACAGCCTATATCTGGCCCTCCATCTACCTTGACAGTATTTATTGATAGGTTTACCTCTTCATTGTATCTCCCCACCAGAACATGCCCTCCCATGAGGGTGAGCTCATGGTCTTATTCACTGCTGAGAGCCCAGTATCCAGCATCGTGCCTGGCATATAGTATGTGCTCCATAAACATATGTAAGATGGGTGGGTGGGTGGATGGATCGTTGGGCAGATGGATGGACGGATGGATGGATGGGTAGTTGGGTCATGGATAGATGGGTAGTTGGGTCACAGATGGATGGATGGATGGGTAGTTGGGTCATGGATGGATGGATGGATGGATGGATGGATGGATGGGTAGTTGGGTCATGGACGGGTGGGTGGTTGGATGGTTGGATGGATAGTTGGTTGCTTGGCTTGGAAATAACACAAAGCCCATTACAGGGAGGACTCAGAGCAGGAGAGTGACTGCGGCTCAGCTCCACATGCAGTTAAAGCTCCAGAAACGTTTCCAGCAGTGGCCCTGGGAGAATAGAGCAGGAAGAAGGCAGATGGGTGCCATTGCAGGTGGGTGGGCGTAGGTGGAATGCACCCCAGCACCCGCACACAGGTGCAAGGTCAGCTGGACCTTCAAGGGGATCCTTCCCAGCCCCCAGCCACTGGCCCTAGGGAGCCTGGAACCCCACCCAGACAGCAGTGGTGGGAGCCTGGCCTGGGTCCCCAAGGAGGGATGGTGGGGGGAGTGGAAGTGGGGCCTCTCCACTGCTCAAACTCTGACCATCCTTTGTTACCCTTTTCTAAGTATCAGGAGACCCGAATTCAAGTCCCGGTTCTGCCACTCACTGCTGTGTCTCTTAAGCCAGTTATACAACCATCTGTGCTTCAGTTTCCTCATTTGTAAATAGTGGGGAGAGGACCTACCTTCTAAATTGTTGTGAGCATTAGACCCAACACAGAGGAGGCCCTGGACAGAGGTGGCAGCTGTTGTTACTACTGTTATTATTATTTTTGATAATAAAATGCACTTCATAAACAGCTGTAATTATTACTATAGGCCAAAGGAATCTCTTTTTTTGCTGAACAGCATAAAGACAGCTTTTCCTGTCTCAGCTACAAAATCCCCCTCTAGATGCAAAGCTCGTTTGGGGCTGTGGCCTCTGAGAATCATCCGTGTGTGATTCTGCTTTCCCTGGCTGTCAGGAGCTCCTGTGTCACCGGCGTGGTCTCTCTCTCTGTCTCTTTATTTCTCTCTCTCCTTCTAACTCTCTCCTCCTTGATGTTCTCTCTCCTGAGGTCCTCCCAGCCCCACTCACCATCACCCTTAACCGGAAGTGACCCCCTCGCGACTCCCCGCTCCCCCCACTCTCTGGGCAGCTTTGCACAGAGCCTCAGTTTCCTTGCCTGTGAAAGCAGGCATGGCGGCGGCCATCTCTCAGGGCTGTGGGAGGATTCAGTGAGATGGAGCGGACAAACTGCTTAGCCTGGTGCCTGGCGCGGGGAAGCGGTCAGTCACAGGGCAGCACCTGTGACTACATTTGCACCTCATTTCCTTCCCTTCATTGCGAGCCCTTAAGTCAGGCACTGCGCTCTGGCGTCATCCCTGAATAATTCCCAGCATGTATCACGGCGTCATCTGGGGACCAGTGAGGGGCAAGGAAGACACAAAAGGGGACGAACAGAGCGGGTGATGAGCTGGCCCTGCTCATAGAAAATGTAGTCCTTTTACTTGTTTATTTTGTTGTTGTTGCCTTTGCTTTTTTTTTTTTTTTTTTTTTTTTTGCTGTATGCAGGTCTCTCACTGCTGTGGCCTCTCCCGTTGCGGAGCACAGGCTCCGGACGCGCAGGCCCAGCGGCCATGGCCCACGGGCCCAGCCGCTCTGCGGCATGCAAGATCCTCCCAGACCGGGGCACGAACCCGCGTCCCGTGCATCGGCAGGTGGACTCTCAACCACTGCGCTACCAGGGAAGCCTGTTGTCTTTGCTTTTGGTGTCAAATCCAAAAAATCATCTCCAGAACCAATGTCAAGGAGCTTACTACTTATGATTTCTTCTAGGAGTTTTAGGTCTCAGGTCTTACATTCAAATCTTTAATCCATTTTGAGTTAATGTTTGTGTATGGTGTAAGACAGTGGTCAAGTTCATTAATTTGCATGTAGCTGTACAGGTTTCCCGGCACTATTTATTTATTTATTTATTTTTGAATTTTATTTTATTTATTTTTTTTACACAGCAGGTTCTCATTATCATCAATTTTATATACATCAGTGTATACATGTCAATCCCAATCGCCCAATTCATCACACCGCCACCACCACCCCGCCTTGGCTTTCCCCCCTTGGTGTCCATATGTTTGTTCTCTACTTCTGTGTCTCAATTTCTGCCCTGCAAACCGGTTCATCTGTACCATTTTTCTAGGTTCCACATATATGAGTTAATATACGATATTTGTTTTTCTCTTTCTGACTTACTTCACTCTGTATGACAGTCTCTAGATCCATCCACGTCTCAACAAATGGCCCAATTTCGTTCCTTTTTATGGCTGAGTAATATTCCATTGTATTTATGTACCACAACTTCTTTATCCATTCACCTGTCGATGGGCATTTAGGTTGCTTCCATGACCTGGCTATTGTAAATAGTGCTGCAGTGAACATTGGGGTGCATGTGTCTTTTTGAATTATGGTTTTCTCTGGGTATATGCCCAGTAGTGGGATTGCTGGATCGTATGGTAGTTCTATTTTTAGTTTTTTAAGGAACCTCCGTACTGTTCTCCATAGTGGCTGTATCAATTTACATTCCCACCAACAGTGCAAGAGGGTTCCCTTCTCTCCACACCCTCTCCAGCATTTGTTGTTTGTAGATTTTCTGATGATGCCCATTCTGACCAGTGTGAAGTGATACCTCATTGTAGTTTTGATTTGCATTTCTCTAATAATTAGTGATGTTGAGCAGCTTTTCATGTGCTTCTTGGCCATCTGTATGTCTTCTTTGGAGAAATGTCTATTTAGGTCTTCTGCCCATTTTTGGATTGGGTTGTTTTGTTTTTCTTTTTCTTTTTCTTTTGCAGTACGTGGGCCTCTCACCGCTATGGCCTCTCCCGCTGGGGAGCACAGGCTCCGGACACGCAGACTCAGCGGCCATGGCTCACAGGCCCAGACGCTCCACGGCATGTGGGATCTTCCCGGACTGGGGCACAAACCCGTGTCCCCTGCATCAGCAGGCGGACTCTCAACCACCGTGCCACCAGGGAAGCCCAGTTGTTTGTTTTTTTTATATTGAGCTGCATGAGCTGTTTATATATTTTGGAGATTAATTCTTTGTCCGTTAATTTGTTTGCAAATATCTTCTCCCATTCTGAGGGTTGTCTTTTTGTCTTATTTATGGTTTCCTTTGCTGTGCAAAAGCTTTGAAGTTTCGTTAGGTCCCATTTGTTTATTTTTATTTCCATTACTCTAGGTGGTGGATCAAAAAAGATCTTGCTGTGATTTATGTCAAAGAGTGTTCTTCCTATGTTTTCCTCTAAGAGTTTTATACTGTCCAGTCTTACATTTAGGTCTCAAATCCATTTTGGGTTTATTTTTGTGTATGGTGTTAGGGAGTGTTCTAATTTCATTCTTTTACATGTAGCTGTCCAGTTTTCCCAGCACCACTTATTGAAGAGACTGTCTTTTCTCCATTGTATATCATTGCCTCCTTTGTCATAGATTAGTTGACCATAGGTGCGTGGGTTTATCTCTGGGCTTTCTATCTTGTTCCATTGATCTATGTTTCTGTTTTTGTGCCAGTACCATATTGTCTTGATTACTGTAGCTTTGTAGTATAGTCCAAAGTCAGGGAGTCTGATTCCTCCAGCTCTGTTTTTTTCCCTCAAGACTGCTTTTGCCATTCGGTGTCTTTTGTGTCTCCATACAAATTTTAAGATTTTTTGTTCTAGTTCCATAAAAAATGCCATTGGTAATTTGATAGGGATTCCAGCACCATTTATTGAAGAAGATGTCCTTTGTCCATTGTCTTGTAAGTTGTTATGGGAAAATCCGAATGAACTTTTTGGCCAACTCGATATATTCTTGGCTCCTTTGCCATAAATTATTTGACTATATATGTATGGCTTTATTTCTGGGCTCTCTATTCTGTTCCATTGATATGTGTGTCTGTTTTTATGCCAGTACTGTGCTGTTTTGAATACTATGGCTTTGTAATATAGTTTGAAATCAGGAAACATGATAGTTCCAGTTTTGTTCTTTTTCAAGATTGCTTTGGCTATTTAGTGTCTTTTGTGATTCTGGAGTGTGTTGCATTTCTGAAGGGCCATTTCATTGTGATCGACTGTTTCAGGCATCATGAGATGTCCAGCTTTCTGGCCCACTAAATGCCAGGACAACCCCTCCCCCCAATCATTATGCCAACAAAAAATACCTCCTCATGCTTACAAATGCTCCCCAAGGAAGTGATATTATCTTATTTTAAGAACTGAGTCTTACCTGGGGCTATTTGCCATGCTCTTTTGTCTGACACAGACTGGTCAAAATGTCAATACTTTCATGAAGCACATTGGGATTCTGTGGAGCCTCCCCATGAGGACCTCCACACTGCTCTGTTCCCTGACTTTGGCTTCAAATTCTCCAGCTGACCTCTCATGAACAACCCCCCTCCTGCCCCTGGGGGTATGCCACACAGACTCCCCCTGCTGGGGTTCCTACATGCTGGCAGACACCTCTTGGTTGGGATCCACTGAAGGTTCAAGCCAGCTATTTTCTGTGGCATCCTCTTGTTCCATGATGAGCAACAATCAGGCTGCCCCCTCTTCCAATGGCCACAGCAAGCTGGTCCAGTCACCCTCCCACACGGGCCCCCCAACTACAGGCATACATGTCAAGTTCCCACCAAAATTACTCTCACGTGCTGCAGCCTGGTACCCCCATATGTCTGCAACTTAGCAAACCTGCAGCCAGGGAACCTGCACTCATCCCCTTTCTGACGGGGAGCCCCACATCTCTAGGGGTGATTCTGCTTGGGTTTGCTCACTTGGTTTGGGAGGGGGAAGAGAAAATCCAAAGTACTTTCTGCTTCCAGGTGTGACCTTCTCTCTCCAATTCCTTTATAGGCACCATCATGGTGGCTGATGGGAGTTGATAGGACCAAGCCCTGCAAGGGTGTATCTGGTACCTCTCTTAGCAGGTGGAAGGACTCGTTGTCTGCTGTTCTCAGTTTTAGGGTTTCTCCTAACTTCTGTCACCTTCCACCTCCCCTTACAAATGAATGAATAAGCACAGTTCTTTGCAGAATGTAGGTAGGTCTCTGAGCCTGGAAGCCAGATTGTATACAGAGCAGATGAGAAAAAATGAGTCAGCTGGAACCCCAGAATATGTACAGTAAGTGTTTATTATGTGCTAAGCTCCACACTGTGGGCTTCCTGTGCATTATCTCATTTAAAACCTAATTTTACAGAGAAGGAAACTGAGGAGCAAAGAGGTCAGGTGACTTGCCCATGGTCACCCAGCTGGGTGGAGGTTGAGGAGCTAAGCTGTGAACCAAGGTGGGCTGGGGAAAGCCAGGCTCTGAACTCCTGCTCTGATTAAGGTGAACCTCTGGGCGGGTCCATCCTGCTGGCAGCTTGGACCACAAAACCCTGTGGAGGGGATCAGAGGGGTCTTCATTATGGGGGTGTTTGTTATCCCAGCAAGCAACAGTCCCAGGCTACAGGAAGCAACGCTGCCATTTTACTAATGAGTTCAGCCGTTATAAAACCAGTTCCACCCAGTCACCACCCCCGCTTCCCAGCACACGGGGTCCATAGCTTTGTCCTCAGTCTCTTGCTCATGTCTGATTGTCAGATGTTGCCATCCAGATGCAAGAGCAGAACATTGAATCTTGACAACGATGCTGGACTTTGGGACAGTGATGCTGGAGAGCTGCTTGTGTCTCAAGCAAAGGTCTGGTCCAGGGAGGATGTGGTGAGGACAGACCAGTTAACACCCCAGGACAAGAGCTTCAACAAGCGGGTGGTGACACGTAGAAAGAGAGTGATTGAATTTTGAGAGTCCAGGAGGCCGTCAAACATTTTTGCTAGAATGACCTTTCTGATTGTGCCATGAAAATCAACTGGGACATGAAGGATTTAGTATGGCACTGTCATTTACGTTTTTGCTGCAGAAATCACTCTAGGAAGCCACCTCCAAGCAAGCAATGTCTGATTCATTCTTTGTTCACTTTTAGAATGTATGTGGGATGCCATTACACCCTAAATGTCCTTATATATTATTTTCCTAATTATGAGTTCTATTTTTCATAACTGAGTTTCAGCCATGTTTTTTTTCCTCTCTACTTTCTATTCCATTTCAATCCTTGCTTTAAGAGCCTGATGGGATGGGGAAAGAGAGAAGGACTGAGGCTAGGGAGAACTCAAAGGGGGAATGGAAAGAGTTTAGGAGATGGCTTGGAAGAGGAACAAAGGAACCGGAAGCCGTGACGTTGGGAATGGCAGCTGGTGAGGGCCTTACTGGGCTTGGTGGGTGTGGCACAGACACCATGCGTCTGGGGAGGCCTTGGCCATACCTTTATCCACACATATTCCCTGAGTGCCTACTGTATACCAGAAGTGCTGCTGGGGACACAGAGATGGAAAAGACCTTACAGCTCACAATCTATTAGGAGAAAGAGATACATGAACAGATAATTACTATATAAGGGGATTTTAAAAAACACTAATAGTGAATCTCTAGGAAATTGTGTTGTTATAGATTGAATTGTGTCCACCTCCCAAAAAGATATGTTTGAGCCTTAACCCCCATGACCTCAGAATGTGGCCTTCTTTGGAAATAGAATCATTGCAGATGTAATAGTTAAGATGAGGTCACACTGGAGGAGGGGGGGCCCTAGTCCACTAGGACGGCCGTAGTTATAAAAAGATGGCCAGGTGAAGACACAGATACAGAGGGCAAGCCACGGGATAATGGAGGCAGAAGTCACGCAGCTGAAAGCCGAGGGACACCAAGGATTGGTGACAGCGCCAGATGCTGAGGGACCTAGGACAGGTTCTCCCCTAGAGCCGTCGGGAAAGCATGGCCCTTCCGACACCTGGATTTTGGACTTTCAGCCTCCAGAACTCAGAGACAATACATTTCTGTTATTTTAAGCCACCCAGTTTGTGATACCTTGTTGCCACAGCAGTACTAGAAAACTAACACCTATGCTGAGTAAAAAAATCCCCAATGGTTACAATCTATATAACTCCATTTATTTAACATTCTTGAAATGGCAAAATTACAGAAATGAGAACAGATGGGTGGTTGCTAGGGGTTAAGGAGGGGGCGGGGGTGAGAGCAAAATGGGTGTGGCTGTACAGGGATCCCAACCGGGATGTTCTGCATCCTGACTGTGTCCCTCTCGAGATCCTGGCTGTGATCTTGTAGTACAGTAGTGCAAGGTGTCAGCACTGGAGGAGTCTGGGTAAAGGGTATGCAGGGTCTCTCTGTATTATTTCTAATAATTACATGTGAATCCATAATTATCTAAAAATTTAGAGTTTAATTTTTTTTTTTTTTTTTTTTTTTGCGGTACGTGGGCCTCTCACTGTTGTGGCCTCTCCCGTTGTGGAGCACAGGCTCCGGACGCGCAGGCTCAGCGGCCATGGCTCACGGGCCCAGGTGCTCTGCGGCATGTGGGATCTTCCCGGGCCAGGGCACAAACCTGCGTCCCCTGCATCGGCAGGTGGACTCTCAACCACTGCACCACCAGGGAAGCCCTAGAGTTTAATTTTTTAAAAAAACGTAGCTACCATTGATTAAATAATTACTGTGTGAAAGCACCTGGCACGTCTTATCTAATTCTCACTAAGATCTGAGGAAGAGGTATTATCATCCCTATTTTATGAGGAAATGGAGGTTCAGAGAGGTTAAGGAGGATGTGGCTAGGAAGGGTTATGGGTCAGGATTTGAACCCAAGCCTGAATAACTCAAAAGCCCAGGGGCTGAGAAGCACATGCTGCACTAAGTGGGGAGAGAAGGTCCAGAAGAAACTGAAATGTCCAGGAGGCAGCTGGGGATTTAAGACTAAATCTCAGGACTGAAAAAGAGACAAAAGGGATTCTCCTTCTGAAAGTGGTGGCATGAGGTGAGTACCTTCTTCAGGAAACGCATATAAAACTGGACAAAGTTATCAAAACGACCATCGCAGGGCCCTGGAAAATGATCAGAGGCAAATAGCTTGAGAAGTGCTTACTCATGAAAGCACAGCTCCTTCATGGAGTGGGAAGGCAAGTTCAAGGCATTCTTTTTTTTTTTCTTTTTTTTTTAAATTGAAGTTTAGTTGCTGTACAATATTATATTAGTTACAGGTGTACAATATAGTGATTCACCATTTTTAAAGATTATACTCCATTTATAGTTATTGTAAAATATTGGCTATATTCCCCATGTTGTACAATATATCCTTGTAGCTTATTTTATACATAATAGTTTGTACCTCTTAATCCCATATCCCTATACTGCCCCTCCCTGCTTCCCTCTCCCCATTGGTAACCACTAGTTTGTTCTCTGTATCTGTGAATCTGCTTCTTTTTTGTTATATTCACCAGTTTATTTTTTAGATTCCACATGTAAGTGATATCATACACTATTTGTCTTTCTCTGTCTGACTTATTTCCCTTAGCATAATACCCTCTAAATACATCCAGGTTGCTGCAAATAGTGATATTTCATTCTTTTGTTGTTTGACGGAGTAATATTCCATTGTATATATATACACCACATCTTCTTTATCCATTCATGTGTTGATGGACACTCAGGTTACTTCCATGTTTTGGCTATTGTAAATAGTGCTGCTACGAGCATAGGGGTGCATATATCTTTTCCAATTAGTGTTTTTGGGTTTTTTTGGATAAATATCCAGGAGTGGAATTTCTGGGTCATATGGTAGTTCTATTTTAGTTTTCTGAGGAACCTCCATACTGTTTTCCACGGTGACTGCACCAAATTACATTCCCAACAACAGTGAAGGAGGGGAGGGTTCCCTTTTCTCCATGTTTGAGGCATTCTTGAGTGGGGTGTTCCACCCCCTCCCCAGCTCACGTGGCAAAACCTGCAGTTTTCTCAGCCAGAGGAGGTGTCTGGACCAGGCAGGTGGCAGAGCAGCTATAAACCCAACACAGCAATAGTGAAGTGAGAGGGCCAGGAAGACTGAATAACAATCCCTGGCTGACTGCCCAGCTACACATGCAAGTGGGAGACCCCAGAGAACCCAGAGAAAATTCAAAGCCTGAAGAGACTTCTGAAATTCTGCACTTATGAATGCATTTCCCATTCCCCACACAGCTTGGGCTACAGAGGGTGGTGAAGTGTCTGAACAGAACCTCTACTGACCACTTAAAATATGCAGCTGCAAGGGAGACCCCTAGGGAGCGAGGCTCTAAAAACAAAAACCAAAAACTTTGAGGAAACACATCAGCAGCTACATATGCCAAGAGATACAGATTTTGCAGTTTGAGTTAATTACCTAAAAAAAGACAAAAAACAAAAACAAAACGCCAGAACCCTCAGAAGAACAAAACAGAAGCCAGAAATGTTACAGTGATACCACATGTTGTTTACAATGTTCAGTTTCAATAAAAAAAATTATTAGACCTGCAAAGAAACAGGACGGTGTGACCTATGATCAGGAGGAAAGTGATCACTTCTGAGTGGGAATATGGGATTTAGCAGAACAAGACTCCAGAGCATTCACGATTATATATTCAAATAATTAAAGGGAAATGTGTTAATAATGAGTCAACAGTAGAGAATATTGACAGATAAATGCAAACTGCAAAAAAAAAAAAAAAGAACTTCTAGAATTTAAAAGTGTATTTAGTCTGAACAAAAAACTGACTAGGTGGGTTCAAGGGGCAGAAGAAAGAATGAGTGTCTTTAAGGAAAGATGAATAGAAATTAAACATCCAGAAAACAGGGAGAAAAGGGAAGAAAAATGAACAGAGCCTCTGAGATCTAGGACAATATCAAGTGTAACAACGTAGAAGTAATTGCAGTCCCAGAAGGAAAGGAAAAAAAAAAATGAGGCAGAAAAAATTTTTTGAAAAATAAATTGCTGATAACACCTCAAAGTTGGTGAAAAGGATCAACTTACAGATCCAAGAATTTCCATGAACTCCAGGTAAAATAAACAACGCAGGAAAGAAGGCGGAAGGAGGTGGGAACTGTCTTCACAGAGGGGCTGGCTGAAGTCCTGGACTCTCCTCGGGGAGGATGTAGGGAAAGCAGCCAATGGGCCAGGGTGACTCTAGCGAATGGCTGTAATTAGAGGGACTGGAGGAGGGACAGTTAAGGGCGAGAGGCCAGCCTAGACAGTGTACATATATGTCAGGGAGGTGAGGGGGAGAGAATCTCATGGAGGTCAGTGGTGTCTTGTGCACAGAGCAGCGTAGAATTAAGGACAAGGGACCCAAAGGCCACCGGGTATGGTCCTTACATCTCCCGGGCACATTCCGCCAACACCCTCATCCTCTACTGTTGGGAGGGCAGCCTGGTGCAGACTTGCAATATGGCAAAATATTTTAAAATGCTAACTTTGACCCACTCACTCTACTTCTAGGAATTTATCCTATAGAAATTACTAAGTGAGGCACACAGATTTCTGCATATTCATTGCAATGATAATGACAGCAGACTTTTGTTAAGTGATTACCAGGTGCTGAGTGCTCTGCGTGTGTTATTTACCTCAATGAGGCGAATGCTATTTTTATACCCATTTCATAGATGAGGATACTGAGGCGTAAAGAGATTAACTTAACAAAGGCACATAATACAAGGGAAAGCTCAGGTCTTTCTGACACAGAGCCCCTACTCTCAAATGTGAAAGCAGCATAAACGCTGAAAAATACCAGCTTGGTATAAATGATGGTATATCCAACAACCGAAGTATCACTCTATCGTAAATCTCTTACCCGTGAGAAGGTCAGCTCCATGAGTGTGGGGTGTTTGTCTGGCTTGTCCCTCAACGCCTGAAACAGTGCCTGGAACATAGCAGATGTTCAATAAATGAGTTTATTTCATATTTGTTCATAAGGTAAATTCATAAAATAAGTGAAGGAATAAGCCTATATAATAGAATATTAAAGGTCATTAAAATCATTTTTCAAAGAGTAGTTAATGACATGAGGGAAATATTCATGATAAACAACTGTGATAATATTTTAAGTAAAAAGGAAATATGTCACATGAAATATATAGTATCTTCCCAATTTTGCTTAATTATTTATTATACATAGAAAAAACAGCTTAAGGAAACACACCAAAATGTTAAAGGGGTTACATCTGAGTGGTAGAACAGCAACTGACTTGTATTTGCTCAGTTTTTCTCAACTTTTTTCTCTGTTTTTAACATTTTCTGTAATGAACACACGGCACTTCCAGATTTAGAAAAAAAAAAATGTTATGGACAGGGTCAGCAGAATGAAGGTCACGGAAAGCACATGGCAGATGGAAGGTTGAGGAGAAATCAACTGCAGGGGCATGGAGCAGCGGTCCCACCAGTCCTGCTGCGAAAAGGAGAGAAATCAGACAGAAACAGGAAGGGCAGCCGGGTCCGCTGAGGCTTCTTCTAGGTGATGATGATCCCGAACCTGTCTGAAGGCAAGGTGGGGAAGAAGCCCAAGGAGCCAACTTTGAAAACCCTGGAGGAAAGTAGAAGTGGTTTCTGTTTAAATGCCTCTGTATTTAGCCAGACCCACTGCAGAGCAGCAGAACTGCTCCCAGCTGAGCAGTACTTTCCTTCAACCAGTAAATCGTTAAGGAGGCCCCACCAAGTGCCTGGGGCAGGATACAGTGATACAGGGATGCAGGGGTGAGCAGTGGATGTGGCACCCAGAAGACAGTGTCTGAGAATTGTAAACTTTTGTTTCCAATGACAAGCATCTAACTCTTGTGGGATTCGTGCTCAAAGAAGAGAAGGATGAGAAGATATGGCTGGGGTAGGGATCAGATCTGCCGGCCAGGGAAATGTTCTGAGGTGGATGCTGTTATGGGAGAAGAAGAACTCTTCCTGTACCCTCTAAGGTTAAGTGAGTGGGTACATGCGAATTAAACTGACAAGAGACATATTAACAGGAGAAAAGGTTTACTCATATGCATATGAGAGGTAACAAAAGAAGTAGTAGCTCAATAAATGGTTAAAGTTAGAGGCTTATATACCTAATTTAGTAGCGTAAATGGAGGGGGGAGAAAAGGCTTCTACGGAAGAACAAATTGGTTTCTTTAGGAAAGACAAACATATTTCAGGAGAACAAATGGGAGATAAGAAAGGTTGTGATGATATTTGTCTATGCAGGTTTGAGTTGGCTTTCTGTCTTCTTCGGGGCCATAGAACTCCCTCAGAGGGAGGATTTGTGGCCGGTTTACTCTTGGTCTCTCTCCTGGAAGTAAACTGCCCCAAGAGGAAATTCATGGCAGCCTCATTTCCCCAAAGTTGCTGCTTTTAGTCAGATAAGGGAAGCTCCTAGGCTTCTTTCCGCATCTGTTGACTCTCAAATGTTATCAGCTTATAATAATCTTCCTACCAACTCTGGGATCCTGAGTGGTTACCCAAAGTATCTAAGCTGAGATCTGCAAGTTAAGTAGGAGGAAGCCAGGCAGAGATGTCCCCAAGCAGAGGTCACGGGGCCCCCCAAGGGCTGGCTGAGGCACTGATCCACTGTCTGGGAAGTGTAGAATGTGAACTTGAGGCTGCATCCCAGTCCTAAAACCCTCTGGATTTTCCTGCAAAAAAAAAAGGCGATGAAAATAAAGGTTGGGAGCCGGAATGTCTAAGTTAGACCTGACTGCCCATCAGCTATATGGTCTAGAGCAGGTCATTTAATGACTCTGAGCTCCAATTTCTCATCTGCAAATTGGGGGTAATAGATGAAAATCAAAGCATTGTTGTGAAGTCATGTGAGCCCAAGTCGAAGAAGGTGGCCAGGGGGCACTGGGTGAGAGTTAAGTGGACTCCGAAGTCTTTAGCCTTAGTTCATGCCGTGGGGTCAAGGGCCCAAGGGGAGCAGAAATGAGGAGGAGTGGGAGAGCAAGGGAGAGCGGCCCGGCGCCTTTCGGGCGCCTTGGAGGAGCAAGAGTCCCGCTCCACGAGGCATTTCGAGCACGACCACTGCGCAGTATTTCGTTGGGCGTCTCTCTCTGCTGGTGAGTCTCTGAACTGCATGCACCCTTCAGCTACCCGGAAAACTGGCCGCCGTTCATTCCTCCTTCAGTCCCCCGGCTTGGGAGACACACCGACAGTAACAAGCAGCCTGGGTGCTAACCCTGGGGTTTCTTCTTGTTGGAAGGTTATCAAACTTCAAGTCATTTAACCCAAACCCTTTAGTAAAAAAGATAATTTAACAAACATAACTGCTTACCACACTGTTTTATGTACTACAAATGTCACCTAGTTTGTTATTTTAAGTACTTCTGTGAGTAGGGTCGGTTAGTGCACCCGCTTTACGGATAGGGAAACTGATGCATGGGGTCACACACTGACATGCTGTGTGAGTGGCACACTGGGGGTCAAACCCAGGCAGCCTGGCTTTAGAGTCTCTGCTCTTAACCATTACTCTACACCACCCACTCCTTTATATATATATATAAAATACATATATATAATATATATATATATATAAAACAGCTTTATCGAGATATAATTCACAACTGTATAACTTATCCACTTAAAGTGTACGATTCAGTGGTTTTTATATGTCTTCACAGATATGTACAACCATCACTGCGATACATTTTGGAACCTTTTCACCACCCCCAAAAGAAACCCACTACCCACCAGCAGTCAATCCCCATACCCCTCACCCATTCCCAGGAAACCACGGATCTATATACTTTCTGTCTCTATTGATTTGCCTATTATGGACATTTCATATGAATGGAAGCATATGTGGTCTTTTGTGACTGGCTTCTTTCCCTTATAATTTTTTCAAGGTTCATTCATGTTGTATGTATCAGGACTTCATTTCTTTTATGTCTGAATACTATCCCATTGTGTGGATATATACCACCTCATATTTATCCATTCATTGGTGGACATTTGGGTTGTTTACACTTTTTTGGTAATTATGAATGTTGATGAGAAATTAATTAATAGTCAATTGAAGAAAGAAATGGAGAATTTTACTCCAGCCAACTTGAGGATTATAACTTTGGAGGCAGTCTCTCAGAAAGCTCTGAGGACTGTTCCACCCGTTAGAGGTCAAAGCACAGTCTTGATTTCGAGACAAAGGGTTATACATCAAAGTAACATACTGACAGTTTACATGGTCCAGATCTGCACGTACAAGGCCAGTAGTGGGTCATTGTGACCCTTTACAGGACTGGGAAAAGAATGTTATCTCCTAAGGAGTTACCTTGCTGGCACCAGGAGAAAACTGCTCTTTTCAGTTGAGCAGGCATTCCTGTGTCTTCCAAGGGGATCTGGTTAATGTATAATGTAGATGCACAGTGCACACTGTAGGGGTAGTGGCCCAAACGGGCAGAGAGAATTTTATGGGTAAAAAGTTTCTTGTCATGCCTTAAAAATAATTTTATTCCATCAGAATAATGCTGCTATGAATGTTGATGCACAGGTTTTGTGTGAATGTATTATGTTTTCATCTCTCATCATCACCCAGGAGTGCAATTGCTGGGTCACAGGGTAGCTCTGTTTAACCTTCCAGAGCAGCTTCCAGACTGTTCTCATTATTATTTTTTTTAAAATGTGTGTGTGCTTTTTTTAAGGTAAGGCCCAAGGAGGGAAGGGACTCTCCCCAGGTCACACACAAGGTAAAGAAAAGGCCAGAACCTGACCCCAAGTCTCTGACTCCTGGCCAGTGCCCCTCCCACTACACCACACCGTCCCTTGGGCCTGTGGCCTCACCCGTTGGGTCAGCTGAGCTGCCAGCACTGCCACATTCCACCCCTTCCTCCGCCTGCTTCCCTTCACCTTCTACACCAAATAGCAGAACTTCCTTCCACACCAAGGTCCAGATGACGCTTAAACCCTTCCCAAGGGCTTCGGCTTTACAGCAAGAATCAAGCCTTGAGAAGAAAAATTAGTCACTTTAATGGTTAAAGTTCATGGTTGATGCAGAAAGAGTCCGGTTCCAGGCTCTGATCCTCAGAAACAAGTTTTTCAACCACAAAGATGCCTGGCGGTAAGGTGTTGAGAGTCCTGGTGAATGCAGGCTGTTTCATTGTGTGGGGTGTCCCTGCCCACCCTGCCCCCAAATACCAGTCACATTCCTCCTCATCACAAGGACCAAAAGCTGCCCCAGAACTTTCCCAAGTGTCCCATTAGGCGGCACCGTCCCTGGGAACCCAGCTCTGAACACCCACTCCTACCCCCAGATTCCCTTCCTGTCTTCTGCACCTACTACCCTCCCCACCAGCCTGGGGAGAAACTTCATTCTTAATCCACGTGGACTCTATCAAATCTATGTTCTAGGTCCTGAGATCTTTCCTTGCCCCCTTGAAGCTGGCTTCGGACACTGGCTTAGGAAGCAGGGGCTCCATTTTCTCTGCTCTGCGCCAACCTCTCCATCCCTCACCTGGAGCAATGGGTCCAGGAGAGCCCGGCAGAATGGGGAAGGGCAAAAGGTAAAAGGCGATGTTGGAAACTGGGACACAAAACAGCCAGTGGTTAGGATTTTCAGACTATTCTTTCACCACAGCACCTAAAGGAGACTGACACCAGCAAGAACAAAGGCAGCCAGTACTGAGACAGGGGTTCTCAGGTAACGCCAAGCAGCCCACTTAGCTGAGGAGGCAACTCTGAAGGGAAGGCACCTGGGCTTCCCTGGTGGCGCAGTGGTTGAGAGTCCGCCTGCCGATTCAGGGGACACAGGTTCGTGCCCCGGTCCGGGAAGATCCCACATGCCGCGGAGCAACTAAGCCCGTGTGCCACGACTACTGAGCCTGCGCGCCTAGAGCCCGCGTGCCACAATTACTGAAGCCCGTGCGCCTAGAGCCTGTGCTCGGGAACGAGAGAAGCCACAGCAATGAGAAGCCCGCGCACCTCAACGAAGAGTAGCCCCCCCGCTCACTGCAACTAGAGAAAGCCCGTGCACAGCAAAGAAGACCCAGTGCAGCCAAAAATAAATAAATAAATAAAATAAATAAAAGAATGATGCATCTTATGATAGAGGTCAAGTCATCAAACGAAACTTGTCATCACTCCCACTTTGCCTGTTTCCCCATGTATAAATTCAGAACGCCGCACCATGGCTGCAGTACTTCCTTCCGACTCTGATGTGGCTGAATAGCTTGAAGTTGAGCATTATTTGCCAATTAGACATTTTTCATAAATAGAATATTCCAAATCCCTGATGCACCACAGTTTTTGACAAGATCTATTTAAAGAAGTTATGTGACAAAAAAATCTCGTAAAAAATATTACAATATTTCCAAAGCTGTAATGAAATTAATGATGTTAAAATGTTTCCCAACTTTCTTTGAGGCTATTAGTTTAAATAAGGGGTTTCTGAGTGAAGGGGTAATAAGGATAATAGATAATCTTTTGATGTGTCATGGTAAAGCCTTTTGGGTGCATTTCCCAGAAACTGAGAGTAAATGGCTTTGATGACTGAGTAGTAAATCCTTTTGTACACCCAATGTTTTCTAGTTCCTTGCCATCACATGGAAGAAAGACTTAATTCAAATTATCATTAATAATAGATTTTGCTGATAGATCACTATGTGATTTGGGATATACGACACAGAAGGATTTAAAGAATTGGGTGACATTTTAATTACTAAATTCTTTCCTTTGCTTTTTAATTCCTAAAAATTAATTTATCACAAACTATAATATAATATATACTTTTGATCAAGTGTGTACTAGTTATAGTTTGTAATAACTCAATCTAGAAAACATTTTTAACACATGGCACCTTAAAGACAGAAAATAAAATACATTGTAAAATTCTAATTTGTATAAAATGTTTACAGAGATGTTTGGGAGATTGATCAATAAAATATTTTCAAGCACAGAAATACATGACATTAGGATAAAAGTATGTGGGATGGAAATGTGAATTCAAGGAGAAAAAAATTTTTTAACCCTACAACATACTCACCACCAAAAATTTATTTTCCATCTGTCACCATACTGTTGATCCCCTTTATCCATTTCACCCTTCCCCCCCCCGCCCCTTCCCCTCTCATAACCACTACTCTGTATTTATATGTTTGGTTTTGTTTGGTTTGTTCCTTTCTTTTGTTTTGTTTATTAGCTTTTTATATTCCACATATATTGTCTTTCTCCGTCTGACTTATTTCACTTAGCATAATACCCTCAAGGTCTGTCCATGTTGTCACAAACGGCATGATTTCATCTCTTTTTATGGCTGAGTAGAATTCCATTATATATATACACATGTATACCAATTACATCTTCTTTATCCATTCACCTGTTGATGAGCACTTAGATTGTTTCCATATCTTGGCTTTTGTAAATAATTCTGCCATGAACATGGGGTATCTTTTTGGATTAGTGTTTTCATATTCTTTGGATAAATACCGAGAGGTGGGAAAGCTGGATCACATGGTAGTTCTGGTCTTAATTTTTTGAGGAACCTCCATACTGTCTTCCCTGGTGGCTGCACCAATTTACATTCCCACCAACAGTGCATGAGGGTTCCCTTTTCTCCCCATCCTCACTAACACTTGGTGTATGTTGTCTTTCTGATAATAGCCATTCTGACAGGTGTGAGGTGATATCTCATTGCGGTTTAATCCGTTGTTTATTTTTTTGTCGTTGAGTTGTATGAGTTCTTTATATATTTTGGATATTAATCCCTTTTCGGCTATATCATGGGGAGAAAAATTTTCAATGCTAAAGAAGAACCTGTGTACATAACTTTCAAATGGATGGTGTTAGATATCAAGCTATCAAGCTAGTTAGATTGCACTGGATAGCAGGAAAACATCAAGACTTCAAATGTGCTGATGAATGGATTCCTTGCAGCCATTTAAAACTTATGATGAAATTTAGATGCCAACTTAGAAGTGTGTCACACAACACGTGGTTTTGCAGAGGTTTTTGTTTTGTTTTGTTCTGTTGGTACGCGGGCCTCTCACCGCTGTGGCCTCTCCCGCTGCGGAGCACAGGCTCCGGACGCGCAGACTCAGCGGCCATGGCTCACGGGCCCAGCCGCTCCGCGGCATGTGGGATCTTCCCGGACCGGGGCACGAACCCGTGTGCCCTGCATCAACAGGCGGACTCTCAACCACTGCGCCACCAGGGAAGCCCTGCAGAGTATTTTTGAGGACACGTGTAGGCAAACGTGTTTGAAGATCTCTGTACCAATAGGTTATAAATTTTGTGAAGGATATGTGACCATTTAATACAGCACAGAACAAGGAAACTAGAAGCAATTCGTGTATTAAAAACACTGCTACTAATAATTGTAGCTGATGCTTACCGTTATAGGCACTTTAGTCCTCAAACAAGGACTCTGTGTGGGAGGAACTCTGTTTTTTTTTTTTTTTAATTTTATTGGAGTATAGTTGATTTACAATGTTGTGTTACTTTCAGGTGTAAAGCATAGTGATTCGGTTATACATATACATATATTCATTCTTTTTCAGATTCTTTCCCAATATAGGCTATTATACAGTACTGAGTAGAGTTCCCTGCGCTATACGGTATGTCCTTGTTGGTTGTCTATTTTACATATAGTAGTGTGTGTATGTTAATCCCAAGCTCCTAATTTATCGAGGGAGGAACTTTTAAGGCCCCTATTTCACAGATGGCAAAACTGAGGCACAAAGGGCTTAAACAGCTTACTAAGACCACACAGCTCCTTAGTGAGAAGGCCAGAAAGGAGACCTGAAGTGGGGGCCCACACCCTTAACCCCTGTGCTGATTGCCTGTTTAATTGCTCTTCTGTTTTAAATAAAAGATTTTGTGTTTAGTATCTAAAATAAAAAGATTTATATTTAGTTTCATTTTTAGCATGAAAACATTCTGATTTCTTCCCATACACTGATGGCTGTCAGCTGGGTGGAGAATATTGAGAGGGTCCGTGATGGGGAGAAAAGAGAGGACAATGTTTGCTCTGCATTAAGAAGTCTTTTAAAATGAATATACTCCAGAATAACTTCTTAAGTTTTCACTATTAGCCTATATTCTTTGAATGTGACGCAATCTCAGGGGCACTGTACTTCTTCAGATAACACACAGATTTCCTAGACATTCTGCACAACTCTGGAATTGCTTTCCGCATTCCTGAAGGGACAGTTGTCTTGCCCCTAACCTATCACATCATTTCATGTATCATGTAGATGCCACATTTGTTAGTGGAGTTTGACAGTGTCAAGACTTTCTATTACAGTATTTTAGTGATGAAATAGAAAGAGTAATTTCCTGTTGCGTGTTAGGGAAATATTTTTAGACTTTCAAAATTAAAATGCCTAAATTAATCTGGATGGGGATGGGGTGGAAATCAGACAAATAAATCCATCTCTCCAGTTCAGCGAGATGCAGCATTTTGAGCACCTGTTATGGAAGTTTCCAGAGGCCAAAAGGATGCTTGCCATCTTTCTGATGTTCTGATGGACGTAATAAATAACGAACTTTACAAACTGGGTGCACGATGAGGACTTTTAAGACAACATTTGGTATCATCACAAGTCATCAAAAAAAAACCAAAAAAGATTTAGATGATTCATGAGACAGCCTCTCAGATGAGCAGATTAATTCCAGAGACCAAATCAGAGCTTAAATGTTGGTGCAAAAGTATATGTTAACTTCTCAGTTCCAAATGCCAGTCCAGTTCTTGGAGAAGTAAGTAAAGGTCTTCCCAGCTTGATTTTTGCATATTAAAAAAAATTATATTTTCACAGTTGTCTTAGTTTGACAGTCGAGGTCATTGTCTTAAGTTGTTGACAATAACCTAATAACTGCGATTAAAATTATTTTTCAAGTTAAATATTTATAAGGCTCAAATCTCGCTTGTAAGTTAGCGCATCATTGCCCACCCGCTCGCACAAGCCCTGAGAGCTCATTGGTGCGTGCGGGATTTGGTTCCTATCGGCCTCCGTGGAGTCCCTCGTCAACTTCCGCTTCTGACGGGCCGCCGAGGCGGTGCACTTCCGGCAGCTGCGGCTCGAGCGGCCGAAGCAAGATGGTGAGTGACTAAGGGTTTCGGCTGGTAGTGGCGGTGCGACGGGGTCGAGGCGGCTGCCGGAGGCACTCGGTCCACCCGCCGGCCCGGTGTCCTGGGGCGGGCCTTATCCCGGGTCCCCGGGGCCGGGGCTGGGCACGGAGGGTCCCCCAGGCGGGCCACGGGGGCGGCGGAGCAGGTCAGGTGGCCCGGCCTCACTCCTCCGCCGGCCAGGGCTCTGACAACCGGCGCGGGGTGTTTCGGCGGGAGCCTGCTCGAGTAACTGGGACGAGGGCTTTCGGAGCCGCGCAAGTGGAGGGATGTGCGGCTTGAGCGGAGGGAGGGATTCGCTCCAGCTGAGGAGGGAGAGCGAGTCGTGGGATACCGCCCGGAGTTGGAGGCATTTGACGGAGGCCTTAAGATGCCTTTCTAACAGGTGGACCTTGGAGGGAAAGGCCCCGTGGTGCGCTAGTAATAATAAAAGCAGCTAGCATTTATTCATTAGTTCGCGGATTGATGCTGCACTTTGGTGGAGGGAGGGCCCAGGCTCTGCTCTAGGCGCTGGGGATACAGGGGATGAGCGTGACTGACCTAGTCTCTGCCTTTTGGAGCTTACATTCTCAAGAAGGCAGACAAAAAATAGAGGAAGGGATATGTGATATGACGTCGGGGCGGGTGGCCGTCGCTTAGGGCTGTTCCGCAGAAGGGGATAGGATGGGGAAGGGTGGCTGTTTTACATAGGATGTCAGCGAGTCCCCATGAGGAGGTGAGATTTGAGCAGAGATCTAAATGAAATGAGAGAGTAGCCTATGCAGATACCTGAGGGAAACTGGTCCAGGCAGAAGCAACAGCAAGTGCAAAGGGCCTGAGATGGGAATGTGTTTGGCCTGTATCGTGAACAGCAGGAAGTCCCGACCACAGTCTTACAGGTCTTAGAAGGACTTTGCGGTAGCAGTATTCTAGGTATGATAAACACGTGGCAGGTACTTTTCCAGCATTGGGTCATTATCCTTCTCAACAGTCCCTTGAGGTAATTATTATTAGAGGAAACTGAGACAGGGTAAGCAGCTGTGCTAGAACACAAACCCTGTGGGTCTTTGCTATGAGGTACTAGTTATCCAGGCAGTAGAGAAACACAGGTATTGGTGTCCCGTGGACCTGAGTGTGATTCCTGGCTACCTCTCTGACAGCTTTGTGACAACAGGCAAGTCACTTTCTCTCTCTAAGCCTTCATTTCCTTATCTGTAAACTAGGGGTAATGATGGTGTCAACCTCATAGCGTCTGTAAGAATAAAACGATATGATACCCTGAGAATGTTTAGCACGCTGCTTGGCATATAGTGTAACGCATATACTTGTTATTATTTGAGACTGAGAAACATCACATAAATGGCCCAGACATGAAGAAGTTCAGGACCGACTCAGGAAAACATCCTCCAGTGGGGCCAGACTTGTAGGATCATGGGAAAGGTAGATGAACCTGGGAAAAGTTAGTTGCAGCCAGTTTGGCAAGGGCCAGTTATGCCAAGCTAAAGAGTTTGGACATTACACTCTAAATGTTAGGGAGCAGTTGAAGGTTTTTGAGGAGATTTAAAGGATCGGCTCTTTGCTGTAGGCGGTAATAATTGGATTGGTGAGGGAAGAAACTGGACCTGGAAATCTCAGTTGGGAGACTAGAGCCCAAATAAGATATGATGGCCTGGACAAAACAGAGACAGCGTGTGGACAGGAGAGAGAGTGAGGAACTGAACCAGAGTGGATTTGTTTCAGAGCCCAGACTTTATAACCAGACTGACAAAATCCTGACCCTGACATTTCTTATTCACCGATGATATTGTATTGAGTAGGTACTATGAGTCATGCAAATTTGAAGTGTTTTACGTGCATTACTTCATTTTCAGCAACAAATAGGAGCTAATACCATCCCCACTTTACAGTTAAGGAAACCAAGGCTCAGAGAGGTGGCTTGACTTACCTGAGGTCACATAGCCTATTAGAATGAAGTCGGAATTCAAACCTGGATACATTTATTTCCTTAGCCCGTGTTCTTAGGCTTGTTGCAGTTCCTCATCTAGAAAGTAGTAGTAATGAACCCTACCTCGAAGGATTGTCCGGGATTAATGCGGTAGTGAAGGAGAACGTCTAGTACAGACTTAGGCGCATCGTAAACATCTCAGACGTCAGCTGCCCCAGCCAACAGCACACTTCCTTAGGGGTGTAATTGATTGTGAAAGGCCTGCAATTTGGACGGCTTATTGCAGTAAAACTAATTCTATTTCCCAAAATTTCTCAGAGCCTTGAATTACCTTCTTCAGAATAAAGTGCAAAGTTTTAAGAATCCTGCATGTTGGGAAATAGATTTGACTTTAACTCTTTCAGGTAACGATGAGAGGGTTGTTTCGTCCTGATAATGAAGCTGGTGCTGTATTAATTTAGAGGAAGTGATTTGAGGGGACAGAGGGCCCCTCTAGTCAAGTAAATTCACTATTGCTCATTTCAAATGCCGTCATTTCTGAGACACTGCTCTGTGTGAAACATTGTCCTGTAACTGAAGGGTCTGTTTTAAAGTCAGAAATCCCACTGAACTTATTAATACACTAAGTTCTTGGTAGCTTAAGGTGATTCAACATTTTAGATTGGGAAGAAGGACCTGCCCGAGCACTGCAGGCTTTAGGGATGGGAGGTATTTAAGCTGCCATTGAAAGGAAAGTCTCCTGGATCTTGGCGTGATGCTAGTAAGGAGTAAGTGACTGACAAGTGATTGTTGAGTAGGTTAAATGATTTAGCTTTCATGGCCCAATTTCATGAAATACGCTCTTGGTGGCCTCAGCCAGGTAGTTTTATATTAGAGAGTGTCAGGCTCTATACCTTCCTTTCAAGAAAGGGTGGTCTTAAGATCTTAGTCTCATAATGACACATTAGTTATATCTGTTTCTTAATAGAGTTGTCCTTGATTTAAGATGCAGTCTGTGGCAAGGCGCACCATTGATCTAACAGCTTTCCAGGAAAAAGAAATTCTGCCACATTAAATGTACACGTTGACTGCAGGGTATATCTTGAGTTCAGAAATAATAAAATATGGGGAAGTGTTGGTGTCTTAGAATCGCAGGAGAATAAGAAGGATTTTTTGAAGTGATCATATTCTGAATTTATACCTCTGTCTTAATTTTTTTCTTTTTTTCAGGGTCAGAGTCAGAGTGGTGGTCATGGTCCTGGAGGTGGAAAGAAGGATGACAAGGTAAATAAATAAGAAGCTAGATATGTCTGTCATGTGAGTAAATTGCGGAAAATGTCAGATCTCAGCTGAGAAGTTCTTTGGGGATTCATGAATTTTAAAATGCAAAATAAATTATCTCTTCCTTTAACCAGCCTAGCCTACAGATACAATACCCTTTTCGTGTTTTACAAAAGATTATTGACCGTCACGTAGGTATTTATTAATTAATGATTTTTAAAGGTGTAAAATTAATAACGTTACAGAAGTGTTAAAATAAATTGCCTGTGATTTTAGTGTTTAATATCCTTAGGTGTGAAGACTTGTGTCAAATCATTTCACCTCAGACTTCTGGCATATTATTCTGAATTCTGACTTCTGTTCCTTATTGAATGATCTATCAGTGTGTATTATAATAAAGAAAGATCAGTTACATTCACATATTAACATTGCAGGAATGTAAAAACAGATTTTGGGGTTTTTTTAGGACAGTCTTTAATAACATCCTAAAAGATGAGGAAAATTATATTACCTGAAAATAGATGATGGTCCCGCATAAGTAAGTTTGTGTTTTAATATGATTTCTGTATGATTTTTTTTTTCCTTTCTATTCTAAAAACTCAAGGACAAGAAAAAGAAATATGAACCTCCTGTACCAACTAGAGTGGGGAAAAAGAAGAAGAAAACAAAGGGACCAGATGCTGCCAGCAAACTGCCCCTGGGTAATGACATGGTTCCGATTCCTAGGGGGACTAGCTCTGTGTGTGTAGCTTAGAGGTCTGAATGTGGAGACAGGAAATAGGGCGTGGTTGAAGCTCTAGGTCTGTGACTTTGTGGGACATTCTCTAGGTTGGAATAAAAGCTATATTTTGGTTTTAACAGTATACACAGGATACGACTGTTATTCATTTTAAGAAATTCCATTAATTTCCTCTAAATAACCAGCTCCTCTAGTGTATTAGAGTACAGGGTTAGATTAGAAAACTCAGGTTGAGCTTGGTTACCTTAGAGATACCTTAGAGATAAGATACACTTATTTCATGAAGAAATGGAATTTAGTGTATTGGAACTCACAGCATTGCGATGCCTGAACATAAAGTGCCTGGACCTCACCCAGCCCACTGCTTCATCCTCAGCCTCTTGCACTCCCCTTGTGTGTCGTTCTTCACACTGCCCTGCCTTGTGTCCTTTGAATCTCCTGCATCAGGGCCTTTGCTTCCCTCTGCTTAAAAATGTTCTTCCCCCAGTCCTTCCCGTGGCTGCCTGCTTCTCATCCCTTCAGGCTTCAGCTCAAATACCTCTGCCATCCTCATCTATCATCTAAACAAGTCTATTCCTGCTTAGATGCAATAAAATAATTTTTAAAATATTGCTTGGTTAAAAACAGAGTCAGACAGTAAAAAAATGTGCCATTAACCTACCGTAGTGAATCAATATGGTATTGATAAAGAACAGATCATCAGATCCCCAGAAAAGCATATAAAATTCAAAAACAGAGTCAAGTTATAGATAACTAATATGTGGTAAAGGTGACATTTCTGTTCTGTGGAAGAGGATGGGTTATTTAATATAAATGGCTGGTATCTTTTATTTGTTATTGAGAGAAAATGAAATTAGACCCCTTGCTCTTTCCCAGATGAGTTAGATATACATATGTAAATAAGTAAATAAATGAAAATTCAGGAATACATTTAACCTTAGGGGAGGAGAGACCTTTTGAAGAAGCCAAGAAACCCAGAAACTACAAAAGAAAAGTTGTCTATATAAATGTTAAAAGTCCTATGTAGCACGAGACTTTAGGCCAAAAGAAACAACATACGAGTGTGGAAAAAAATGTTTGCACGTATGTTAATATCCCCAGTATTTCATAATCCTCCTATAAATGAATGTATGTGTTACAGCTAGGGTGCAACAACCTATACTGACTGAACAGCACCTGCAGCTATCTTTATTAGCACCTGTGGGGAATAATAAACCAAAGCAAACTACCTTTTTGGTCAATGAGTTTTTTCTTCTTTGTAGACAGTTACCACATGTCATTTATATTATCTGTTTGGTCATAGGCCTCATCCCCATTATTATTGGGTTGGCCCGAAAGTTCATTCGGGTTTTTCTGTAAGATGTTACAGAAAAAACCGAACGAACTTTCTGGCCAACCCAATACATAAAATCCCTCTCCCCTTTGCATTTAGGCACCTACTTACTTCGGGTCACCAAACTTTGAATTTTTCAGTGTCTGTCCAACTAAACTAAGTTTAAGTGTTAACTTCTTTTTGTTCTTAAGGATGAACCGAATTAATTGCAAACTTCAAGCTCCAAGTATAATAAAACTTTCTTTTTTAATTACAGTGACACCTCACACTCAGTGCCGGTTAAAATTATTGAAGTTAGAGAGAATTAAAGACTATCTTCTCATGGAGGAAGAATTCATTAGAAATCAGGAACAAATGAAGCCTTTAGAAGAAAAGCAAGAGGTAAATTGAGAAATTACTGTAACTTGTTTTTTTTTACCAATTGAATTCTACTTAGAACTTAAAACTGTTAATGAATAAATGAAATTCATTTTCTGGCTTTAATGAATTATTATATAGCTGCCTTTTTAAAAAAAATTTTAAGTTTATTCATCGATTGATTGATTGGTGGCT
Organism: Delphinapterus leucas; assembly: GCF_059928025.1. Classification (NCBI taxonomy): domain Eukaryota; kingdom Metazoa; phylum Chordata; class Mammalia; order Artiodactyla; family Monodontidae; genus Delphinapterus; species Delphinapterus leucas. The sequence continues at coordinate 167,881,406 of NC_143130.1, forward strand.
GCGTTGGGTCTTCCCCATTGGGTCTTCGTTGCTGTGCGCGGGCTTTCTCTAGTTGCTGCGAGCAGGGGCTATTCTTTGTTGCGGTGCATGGGCTTCTCATGGCGGTGGCTTTTCTTGTTGCGGAGCACGGGCTCCAGGCACACGGGCATCAGCAGTTGTGGCACGCGGGCTCATTAGTTGTGGCTCTCGGGCTCTAGAGTGCAGGCTCGGCAGTTGTGGCACACGGGCATAGTTGCTCCACAGCATGTGGGATCTTCCCAGACCAGGGGTCGAACTCGTGCCCCTGCATTGGTAGGCGGATTCTTAACCACTGCGCTACCAGGGAAATCCTTAGCTGCCTTTGAAAAGTACCAACTGCTTTGTGACTCTAGTGAACTGTCAGCATCGTCTACTTTTTAGGTCTAATCTGCTTTTCCTTCTTGGCCTCTACTCTCATGTAGGAGGAAAGATCAAAGGTGGATGATCTGAGGGGGACCCCAATGTCGGTAGGAACCTTGGAAGAGATCATTGATGACAATCATGCCATCGTGTCTACGTCTGTGGGCTCAGAACACTATGTCAGCATTCTTTCATTTGTAGACAAGGATCTGCTGGAACCGGGCTGCTCGGTCCTGCTCAACCACAAGGTAAGTTGATAGCCTAAGAAAGCCCGTCGGAGTGCTTGCTTCTTGCTTGCAGATCCGTCCACCTGTCCCGTGGAAGTAGATCACCAGAGCACTCCAAAGGGTAGAGAAAATTCTGTGATTGCCATTTCATTGTAAGTGGATTGTGTGAACCTTACATGCCTGTGTTAAAGCTTAATGTTCCCTGTTAGGTGCATGCTGTGATAGGGGTGCTGATGGATGACACGGATCCCTTGGTCACAGTGATGAAGGTGGAAAAGGCCCCCCAGGAGACATATGCTGATATTGGGGGGTTAGACAACCAAATCCAGGAAATTAAGGTATGTCAAGGAACCAGCTCTGGGGTTTTATTATGTATTTATTTATTTAAAAATATTTATTTATTTACTTGGCTGCTCCAGGTCTTAGTTGTGGCATGCGGGCTCTTTAGTTGCGGCATGCACGTGGGATCTAGTTCCCTGACCAGGGATTGAACCTGGGCCCCCTGCATTGGGAGCTTGGAGTCTTAACCACTGGACCACCAGGGAAGTCCTGAGCTCTGGCTTTTTAGACCTTTGGTTTCTTAACTGCTGTCTCATTTAGGGTGCGTGGAGTTGTTTTGCGTGTTTTATTTTTTCTTTATTGATCAGACCAGTAACTGACTCCGACCTTACTAGTGGTGGTGTTTTGTGTTGTTAATACTGAGTTAGGTAATAGAAGTAAGTATAAATTGTATGATAGTTCCTGCAGCAGCAGCAGCCTAATACTTTTTACGTGTAATGTTTAATAATTATCTGTGTGAACATGTTTCCAATTGTACTGACTTCAGCTGTGGCTATCCAGAAACCCCCAGTGATGTCTGGGGGTAGGGTGAGTGGCACACACTTGCACAGTGCTGGCGTCTAGAACGTTAACCCCAGCTCCTGCCATGGTCCTGGGGTCAGGGGCATGTGGTGGGCCAGCCCTCTGCAGGTTCTTTCATCTGCAGGGAGGTCATTCAGAGTGATCACAGATCTCCACTGGTGACTCTCAGACAGCTGGGAAATAGCCATCATGTCCCTTGGTGGTCACAACAGAAAATCTTGCCAGCTCCTGCCTGCAGTTTCATTGAAAAGGGTGAATTTTAGCTTTAAGTTTCTTTTGCTCAGGAAGGGCTTAAATGTTACTCAAGGTTGACTTTTACTGGGAAATGAAAGGGAAATTGGGTGCTATTAGGAAGAGGGGATCAGTGCTGGGAGCTCAGGTAGGACAGAGGTCCTCTTCAATATGTCCTTGCTGCTGGTGGAAGTCAAACGTTGTCTCTAACAAGAATAATTGAAATTTTAGCTTATTTTTTTGAAAGTGAGGTGTACCCATGATGTCAGTGAATGAATCTGATAAATTTCAGTAAGAAAGCCTTTTATTTTTACCAAGTGTCTGTTTTCTTTAGGAATCTGTGGAGCTTCCACTCACTCATCCTGAATATTATGAAGAGATGGGTATAAAGCCCCCTAAGGGGGTCATTCTGTATGGTCCACCTGGCACAGGTATGTGTGCTCTGTGTTGGTCACTTTCCAGGCACTGAGCTCATCTCTTGAGCAGCAGCATTAGCTGGTTATAGTGACTTAGCTCTTGAGTGAGGATGCCACACTTCCTTAGTTTGAAAATGTGCTCTAAGCAGCATTTTGGACATTTCTGAATAAGCAGCTCCTCTGGAAACATACCTATTGCATGGAAGTATATATTTCTGTATAACAGGTGTACTAAGAAACTGAACTATCTTAGGCTTGTAATTGTAGACTTAACAGAGTTCATGTGTTAAAAACAATAGTAGGAATTACAACAGAAGGTAAACACCAGCAGGCACCCCCCCAAAATGCCTGCTCGATGTGAATGCATTTCCAGTTCCCCAGCACACCTGTTGTATACTCAAATGTGCTAGATTTATATGTTGTAAAACATAATGCCTTTAAATATTTTAAAGAGTAATGTGAGTCTGTTGAAAATATTTTGTAAGAAAAAATAAAAATAAACAGGGTGCTCAACTTTGGCTGTACGTTGGAATCACCTTGGGAGCTTTAAAAAATACTGATGGCTGCTCCCATCCCTGAAGATTCTGATCTGTTCATATGGAGTGTGGCCAAGCATCAGCACCTTGGTGGAGGACCACTGTTTTAAAAGCTATCCTGTGCTGTTCAGATTAGGTTCATCCTCCTGGTCCATTGGTACTGAATGAGTCTACCATTGGATGAATAAATGGATAAAGATAAAAATGCATATACATATCTGGTTCATTATGCAGTAAGTTGACCTGAGTAAGTTGTATAGTCATTGCTATGTAAATTCCAAAGGAAGAGAGGTTATTTGATTGAGTGAACTGAAGCCATGTTGCCAAGAGGGTCTGTACTGAGGATTGCCCACGCTGGAGGGACAGGGAGCCAGCTGTACCCTGAGGCAGGGAGCTACTGTAGCCTGTCATTTTATAGCCCAGGGAAGTGAGTTTCAGAGAGGCCAGCGGCTAGCCCAAGGCCCCATTAGCTCTGGGAATTGAGCTGGTACCAGGGCTGGAGTTGGAACACAGGCGTTCTGACCCGCAGCCGTGAGCCTTCTTTGGGGCACATGTGCTGACAAGGGCTGGAGTGGAGTACCGGGTGTCAGCCCTGTCGGGAGGAAGAGGAGACTGGTTCAGGGATCCCTCTGGCCATTGAACATCCCGGCAGCTGAACCTGGCTGCTTCTGGATTGTAAGATCCCATCCACTTAGAAGGTCCTTTTGGTCTTCTGTCAGCCATCCTTAATGATGCTCTCAGGAAGCAGTCCAGCCCTCTAATAGGCATTTGAACCTGCCACTCTGACTGCCCGGCTGAGGGAACGCCATTGCCCCATCTTGTTGCAGAGCTTAACTCCCTGTCCTCCTTCCCGCTTGCACGAAATCTTTTGTGTCACTCACTCGCCTGCCGGCCTCCTCCCCTCCCCTTACAGGCCTGAGGGTGGTCCTCTGCCAGCTCTGCCTCTAACTGCCTCTGTGTCCTGAGGTGACAGCCCAGACCTCACCATCAAAGGGGCCATGGTCTTGAGCTCAAAAGTTCTCAAGTTGGTACTCTTTGCTTACTCTTGTTATTGATCTGAAGGAGGAATATCAGGGAACAAAGCAGGGTTGGAAATGTCAGGTCTTCCCTGAGATCAGTGAGGAACGTCCCATAAGGGCACACCACAAAGAGAAAAGTCTCTTGAGCTTTCAGCAGCTCACAGCTGTGGGCTTCATCAGGAGCTGGTCTTGGTTCAGCTGACTGAGCCCTGGGACAAGCCCACAGCAACGTCTTCAGGAAGCCCCAGGGCACTGCAGGCCCTGCTCAGGGACACTATGTGTCCTTCGGTCAAACCTAGGGCTTCCGGGCTTTTTTTTCATCACTGATAGTTTTGTAGGCGTTGAGTTTGGTTCTCTAACCCTGGTTGCATAGGTCAGGTTAATATTATATGCAACTTTGCAGTAAAAAGTATTTTCTGACATTATCATGATGAATTTAGGAAGATGGTTAAAAATAATCAAAATGTTTTTTAGGTTTTTTTGAATTTCCTCTTGTCTGCTTTGGAGAACAGAATGCTTTTCATAGAGGGATCCTCCCATTCTTGATGTCTTTTTAAGGTGACAATGAGAGTTTTAAAGTTAAAACAGCACTTGAGGTTTTTTTTCCCCTTTTCCTCTTTCAATCTAAAATAGGTAAAACCTTACTAGCCAAAGCAGTAGCAAACCAAACCTCGGCCACTTTCTTGAGAGTCGTTGGCTCTGAACTTATTCAGAAGTACCTAGGTGATGGGCCCAAACTTGTTCGGGAACTGTTTCGCGTTGCTGAAGAACATGCACCGTCCATCGTGTTTATTGATGAAATTGATGCTATTGGGACGAAAAGGTAGACTTTCTCTTACCTCTTTTGTGTTATTTAGAGGTAAAAACCATATGGTTCTTCTCTGAGAATGCCCGACCGCTGGGCACTCCCTACATGGCCTGCATGTTGGTTTGCCACAGTCCGTACTGGGTCGCTTCCATGGATTCTTTAGGCTCTGCTCTCCCACGTGCCAGGTAACAACTACCCGGCAGTTGATTGGTCAGTCAGTAGCCATGCCTTGAGCACCCGCTCTGAGCATGGCACCATCCTGACTCTGGCGACACAGCCATGAGGATGAGTCTCTGCCCTTGAGGAGCTCAATTGTGGAGACTGAGTAAATCACATAATTTCAGGCATGAAAACCGCTACGAAGAAAATAATGTGTTGTTTATCTTGGGCTTTGGGAGGGTGTGACATATAGGCTGAGACAGAGCTGTGTTTTGTAATCCCCTTTAACAGGAAGATCAGTTGGGGCTTCACTTCTCCCTCACTTCTTTTCCAAAGGTATGACTCAAATTCCGGTGGTGAGAGAGAAATTCAGCGAACAATGTTGGAACTGTTGAACCAGTTGGATGGGTTTGATTCAAGGGGAGACGTGAAAGTCATCATGGCCACAAACCGGATAGAGACTTTGGACCCAGCACTTATCAGACCAGGTCACATTTGCTTTGGTTTCATTGTGGAGAATGAAGGTCCTATGTGGATTTGTATTTCTTAGGAGCACTTTGGGGAGAATATAAATGATATGTGTAAGGCAAATACTGCCTGGAAACTTAGAATAATTCACCAAAACTGTGTTCCCTTGAGATAATCGTGATGTAGTCTGTGTACCTTGGCCCTTTTAGCCTCGAGACGCCTTTTTTTTTTTTTTTTTTAAAGAAATATGACAGCTCAGGTCCATTTTTTACATTCAGGTAGTACCAAAAGAAGCAGTAGCTAATTTTACTGTCTTTTGTAATGTTTTTAACATGATTGATCTGTCCTTTTCCACTAACTGTGCCATTTAGGAATCTCTCCTTTCGTTTGTTTCCCAAAGTACCAGAGCAGAGAGGATTCTGTAAATGAGATGAATTCAAACGTTGATATTTACAAACTACAGACATGAGTGTTCACTTTTTAAGATCTGGACCTCCTTCCATAGGACACTATGTGACTGAGACCACTCATGTGGAGACTAAGGCCTCTCCCGGGGCCCCCAGGAGTGTGACTGAAAACCTTTTATACCCACAGGCCGCATCGACAGGAAGATCGAGTTCCCCTTGCCCGATGAAAAGACGAAGAAGCGCATCTTTCAGATCCACACGAGCAGGATGACACTAGCAGACGACGTAACCCTGGATGACTTGATCATGGCTAAAGATGACCTCTCTGGTGCCGACATCAAGGTGAGGACCTGGGCTGGATTGTACCTCTTTGTTTTATCATATGTGTATGAGTTTGGACGTGTCTTCCCAGATGACCAGAGTTTAAAGCAAGGCCTGGCAGCACTGCATACGGCCACAGCCTGCCTTCTGGGGGAGGACCTGGGTTGATGCCATGGTTAGGTAGGGGCGGCACACACAGGCTGTTTCACGCTGGTGCCTGCACTGAACTGCGTATCCCTGGCATCTATAGAACTAGGTTAGTGTCTCAGTTGGGGAGTAAATCTCTCCTTTTAAAATTTAAATTACCTTAAAATTCTGCACCAACTTTTTATTTAGAAAAATTTCAAGCCTTCAGAAAAGTTGCAACAAAAACACCCACATACTCATCACCCCCATTTACCAAATGTTACCCTTTTACCTGTTTCTTCTCTCTGTATGCAGAAACACTCTCTCTTCTGAACCATCTGAAATAAATATCCTAAAGGCCATAACCAGATAGAACCGTCAGTGCCAGGATTGTGTTTTTACCATATCATGTTGCTTGGGTTCTTGTTTTACTTTTGGCAAGTAATTGTTGAGAAAATAAATATATTAGAATAAATACTGTACTAAAACTTGTAAATATTTAACCAGAAAATACAAGTTCTCTTCTGACTATAGGTAAATGAAATGGATGTACACTCTATGTGGGCTCTAAATTTCTGGAATAATTTTATCTATTTCTTAGGAAGATTACTGCCTTTAATGAAAGCAGGGCTGTGAGAACTTACTGGCCTGCCAGGCCACACGGCGGGGGTTGGAACCCGAGCCAGTCCTCTTCCTTAGTGAAATATTCCCAGTTTAAGCCACTTCAGGTCCTTTGAGGAAATAATTAGAATGTTTAAAACATTTAAAAAAATCTAATCGTTCCCAAATGGTTTGAGAACTTCGTGTTTAGGTTGGTTGCCTACACCAGATTTCAAAATAGCACTCTCTGAATTGTTAGAATAAAAAGTATTTCACTTTCTGAACACACTGTTCCTTCTTACAGGCAATCTGTACGGAAGCTGGTCTGATGGCCTTGAGGGAACGTAGGATGAAAGTAACAAATGAAGACTTCAAAAAGTCTAAAGAAAATGTCCTTTATAAAAAACAAGAAGGCACCCCTGAGGGGCTCTATCTCTAGTGGACCACAGTTGCCTTCCAGGAAAAGGTTGGAAGTGTGTCGACCCCCCTCAGAGGTGTGAGGTTGGGGAAGTTGCCCAGGAGTCCATGTTGTGGTTGATCTTCACTAGCACAGCACCCCGAGTACCTTTTGAATGTGATGTGTAGGATGCCCGTCCAGCCCTCTTCGTATGTTGCTCGCGTGCAGCGCTCTCTTGCCAATAAAGCGTGCTCTTTCTCAAACAAACACTGAATCCTGTTTCTGGGCCCTCCACACCGCCTGCTCAGTGGCAGCAAGTCGATGGATCTGGGTGCTAAGGAAGCTGGCTGACCAAAAGGACTGTAGACTTCAATACCTGCTGCCCCGTCACACCCCCAGAGCTGGTGGCAGTTGTTCAACAGCAGCTGATGGGAAAGCAACGAGCATACGTAAATAGCCGGCTGTCTTTGTTGCTTAAGCAACAAGGGCTGAGGAGTCCCTACAGCCGTGGCTTCCCTTTTGGAAGGTCGGTGGAGCATGTGGGCTCTCAGCGCTCTGGAGGCAGGAAGGAGGTGTCGCTGTTGCTAAGAGACTGAGGCTCCTACAAGAGACCTCAAAAGGGCAGGGCTGAAGAGTCCCATACCAGCCCTGCCATCCCTTGTTCTCGGGTTCAGAACCTGATCCCTCCCAAGAGTGTTCAGAAATGTGTCAAGCTTCCCCTTCCCTTTTCTTTGTCTATTATTTCCTGCTCTTCTCTCATTTCAGAACAGTTCCATCTCAAAGCCTGTAAGTGGGGCAGATCAAGGAAAGCCTCCACTTGGTTGGCCAACTTCCTTGGGTGCTCCAAGATGCTCTTTAGAAAGTGCTCTAGCTCAGGGGTCCCCAGTCCCTGGGCCTCCACCTGTTGTTTGTTAGGAACCACCGGGCCGAACAGCAGGAGGTGAGTGGCAGGTGAAGGAAGCTTCATCTGCCGCTCCCCATTGCTCGCATTGGGGCCTGAACCATCCCCATCTCCCTCCCCCCCCCCACCTTCTGTGGGAAAACTGTCTTCCACAAAACCGGTCCCTGGTGCCACAAAGGTCGGGGACCGCTGCTGTAGCTGTGCTGCCCTCTGCTGCTTCTTCCCAACCAGTGTCCATCAATTTCTAGCCAAAATTCTATTCCACAGCACTGGCTTTTCTGGATGAGGTGCCAAGGAAATATGCTTTCAGCAATTCTAGAGAGCATGATTTAAAAAAAAAAAAAAAAAAGCCAGAGAGAAGCTGTCCACTTTTTAAAAAGCAGGACCTCAGAGAAGATAAAGCAATTTCCTCTCAGTCAAATGTAACTCAGTTCCTGGAAATCAAAACGAGAGCGTGGCCAACACCGCTGAAAGCCACCTTCGGCACGTGTCACGGGCAGCACTGGGTTTGGTAGGAAGGAGCTCGCTCCATTTTCCACGACTGGCTGCTGGTGAGCTCCCCGGCAGCGGGGTCCTTATTTGTTCAGGCAGTGCTTTCTACACGGTAACGTACACACAAAGTCCCCTAACAGGGCATCCTATTAGAGCCCAGGTTCTGACAGCAGGGCTGGGGAGGGGCCTGAGGGAGGGTCTAGGTCTACATTGCTCCCAAGCGATGCTGGCTGCTCAGGCCGTAGTCGAGGACGTCACTGAATAGGGTTCAGGGAGTAATGAGAACTTAACACATTTGATACAGGTGAGAATACCAAGGTTTAAACGACTCCCCACTGCTCTGGTCTGAAGATAAGGGTAAAATCTGCTAACCAGCCCAGGGGAGGAAGTCCTAGTATTGAGTAACCAGACCTTTTTTTTTTTTTGACTGCAAGACCCAGGAGACCTGGCAGGACCACCAAGGATGCCAACCGAGAAGGTACATTCACCCCAGCAGGGCTGGCGCTGGCTGGGCAGGGGAAGAGTGGACCAAACGAGAACTCGCACACCAACCATGACAGGTTCATTTATCACTTAGCATGATTCCTGTCTATGCACATATATACACATACATATATAATATGCAAAACGATGGCTTCTGTGTCATTTGCACACACAATGTGCAAGAGGTGAGAGACCAATAACCCAGACACAAACTATCAAGAAAGAAACTCCAAAGGCAGAGGTCTTAACACACTCGCATGCATGTGTCACCGTCTCTTCTGGTATCTCCTGCTCCCACGGGGCCGGCGCCGAGGCCTCGGAGGCACACCCCACTCCCCTCCTGGTCTCTAGTCCTCAAGCAGAAGCTCCAGCTCCTCCAGCGGCAGGCGCACCCGGAGCTCCTTCTCCGTCATCAGGTCCAGGATCTCCTGCATCTCATCGGGGAAGTACTCCACGGCATCCAGGTACAGCACCTGGGGCCGGAGAGCAACATCCTCGTCAGCCGGCCGCTCCCTCCAGCTGCCCCGCTACAGCCCACGCTCCCCTTGCTGTCCTAACCCAGCAACACCCTGACGTGCTTCAGGAAGGGCTGAACTCAAAAGCAGAGGGAAAGTGAGTAAACTCGAAGTGAGACCCTCTCTTTCCAAAGTGGGGCCGGCAGCTGTTGGCAGACACTGCGGTCACCATCAGTCTGGTCTCTGAACGTCTCCTGACTTGGGCTGTACAGGGCAGAGCTGGGACGCGGATCCCAACGCTCTCAGCATCTGGGCTGAGCTTTGGGCAAGTGTTGGGCACCAGCCGCCTACAGCAACGCTTCCATGAAACGCCAGCTCCAGTGCAGGGAAAGGACACAAATGCCCCTCCGTCTCCAAAGGGGATACTTTGACTATGGAAAGGCCTGGAAAGTGCCCTGTCCCCACGACACTGACTGGATGAGGCTTGGCAGGGAGGTCCTTGGGAATCTGAAGAGACCATGGCCTTTAGAACTCACCTTTGCCCAAGGACAATTCTGAAGTGCTTTGTAGAACACACCTTTGCTTCTTTCTTTATTTCCTAAGGAAACCTGAGGCAAGGGGAAAAAATACAAAAATGACGAAAGAGAATCCAAGGCCATCCCGGTACTGATCCACCCGGGGCACTGCCACAGTGGCTGATGGGTGGTATGGGTCCATGTACCACGGGATGCCCTCAGGGGCCACTGCTGTGTCTCAGTGGGCCTGGAGTTGACCTTTAACACTTCTGACTTGTTTTCGTCTCCTCCATCACTGTGGGCCATCACACCTGGCATTACTAAGAGTGCCTAGAACGAGGCCTGCGCATGAGGTGAGGGTGATAACTTTACACAGAGAAAATATTTGCTTTAATACTTGCCATTTTTTGAAAACTATCTTAGAGAAATGAGGTAACCAGGATTACTGAATCAGTAACCTTATCAAAAGCAAATTTCGCGTCAAAAATTTCAGTCTGAGAGCGTGCAGGTATTCAGCACGTTTTTAATCTGAGCACATTTTTATACTGATATAAAATCCTCATATCTTGTATCAACTCACAGACAGGCGCTTTTTCCACACCTGCTGTGGAAGCCGGAGCAGCGTGTGTCCTCCCCTCCATATCCCCGGGCCTCTCCCAAGTCTCAGGGAGGGATCTGTCCCTCCTCCAGGGAGTCACAACCCACCAGGCAGCTCCCCAGGCGGGCGTCCGCAGCTGTGAACGGGCACAAGCCGAGCTCACGGAGCTGAAGTCTGTTCCTGGGCTTCCTGCCCACCCACCTCCGCCAGACTTCCCCTTCCCACAGCAGAGCTTTCTAGTGGACGCTGGCTCTGCCTACCAGGCAGCCAGGGCATGGTGTCCAGACAAGACCGGTGAGGGCTGTTGACCGACCTCTCAGAAACACGGGGGATGGCATCAAGAGACCCCTATCCACAGCTCAGGACCTCTATCTACCAAGGACAGCCTCGCCTCCTTTTCAGATCTTTCAGGTTAACTCCCACAGTCAGGAAGACTGGAACTCCGGGCTGTAACCAGCATCTGTGATAACCTTCAGGCCGGCAAGGCACAGGCCTTCCTCACCCCCTCCCAGTGCCACCCACAGAGTCAGCCGCGTGGCCCGGGGGACTCCTGCCTCCCTCCCTGGTATGAGCCTCGGCCATTCTGAGGCTGGACCTCTGAATTTATACCCAAGAAGCCAGTGTGAGCTGTCCTTTTTTCACACACCAAAATACTTCAATGTCCTCTGCTAAAATAGTAACCACACTTAAGGCTTTGTTCTTGAAAGAAGAAAAACTGTACTCCTGTACTTTCTCAACCACTGTATTTGTGAGACTCGCAGTTAACCCTGGAATCCAGCAAATCCAGGTACGTAAGTTGGCTAGCCTCAAATGAGAACTGCCCTCTGCTATCTCCTTCATCAGTCGGCCACTGGAAAACGCCTTTGCTGCATCAGGTATGAAAAGGTTAAACGCCAGGTGAAAGCGTGGTAGTGACCGTTTCTCCTCCAGGGAGCCAGAGCCACACCCTTCCACAGTGGCCCCACGGCATCCTGCCCTCTCCTGGCACTCAGAGCCTACACCTCACATTTTGGCCCTAATTTGATTTTTTCACTGAGTTTATCAAAGCGTTAGGAGCTCAACCAGATGCCTCAGAAACTGCTAGGAGTTTCACTGCTCTAATTAATTCTTGGTCTGATGCTAATCTTTCCAAAAAGACAGACATTCCTTAATGGTCCCAGGCTTTTTTTCTAAGTCAACAAGAATTTTTCTGTCTACAGTCCACCCAGACTTGGCTCATGGCAGATCCTCAATGAAAGTACTACAAGTTTGCACTTCACCCTATTTGTCTCTACCTAAAAAAGACCGGAGAAGTTAAATTGGCAAGTGTGCAAGCTCTCCCTCTTTTTAAATTTAGAGTCTTTCACTGGCTTAGACTCCCAGAGTGTTAGCGCTGGAACCATTAGGGAGCATCTGGCGCGCTCCTTCAGTGAGGGCCTGACCACGGGGGTGAAGCTCAGTGGGAACCCAGCCCTCCTGCTGCACCCCAGTGGCCTCCTCTGGTAACAGGCAGGGCCCGCGTCCAGGCCGCGCATGCCCACGGACACCACGCTGGCGTCTGGACTTCTGAAGGTTTCCATTTCACACAAGGGAGTCAAGACGTAAAATCTGAGCTTTTGAGTCTGAAGAATAAACATTAAAAACACAGAAACTTCGGTGGTAATTCATCTTGATGCCGACTTCTGCCCACAAAATTGTGCCCGTTTGTCCTGGGTGTGCTGTCCTGAGACCTGTCCTTCCCTGCTACTCAGGCCTTTCAGAGGTCAGGGGAGGTGCTCCCCAATGAATTCTGGACTCTAAGAGGATGGGGGAGGCCCAAACCTCTCCTAACCCCTAACTTACGCTCTCTGTATCTCTTTACACTCTGTCAAATGTCAATGGGAAATGTTCAAATACTTTGATCAACTTCTGAGAAATTATCCTATGGAAACAATCAGAGAGAAAAATATTTATCTTCTTTTTCAGGAAGGTCACTCCTGACTTCTGAAAGGTACAATATTCAATGGAGGTCACTCTGATATGATTCAATAGCCTTGAGCTAAACAACACTCAAGTGGCCTAGAAGATTGTTTCTAAAAAAGCATGCAACTTAGCAGTAGATGTACTATAGTAAAGGAGGCCCATCCCAATGCCAAGCCTTTAAGCAAAGGCAAAGACAATTCAAGACTCCAGGAATGAAGCCCAGGAACCACCTTTCAGCCCGCACAACACATTAACAAAACTAAATGGCGTCTCACCATATTCAATCACTGTGGTACTTTTAAGTAAAAACAAAGTTGCTTTGGAAAGGTCTATTTTAAAAACCACATTCCAGACTGAATCTTATCTTTTAGTAACAAAACAGAATCAGGACCTGGAAATTCTTAGAGGCAGAACAGCAACATATTTAGGTCTCTTTCAAATGAAAGCTCTTAGACCATTTCCAAGTTGTTGACTCAACAACATCAACTAGGAGAAAGCCACGTGACATTCTGCTGCACCGAACAGCCCAGGCATCACTCCTCGCTATCATTCTACCAAAGGCCCCAGTAGAAAAGGCAACTTGTGACCCCTCCCACATCCTGAGGGACCTGACGTCATCCCACCAGGACGCCCACAGGATGAGCCAAGGCTGAGAGGGGTGCGGGCTGCTGGACACCGGCACCGCTCACTTACGAAGGAGGAGGCAGAGCTCTGCATAAACACAAAAACTCCGCATCTTTTCTTACCAAAAAATTCAAATACATTCTCCACAGTAAGGGGCACTGGCTGCCGTAGTCACTCCGCATCGCATTTTCAAACAGGGCTCTGATCCGATGTGTCAGGCCGGTCTCGGGAATGGTGGCGTAGACTTCTCTACCATCTACCCTGCAAGACAAAAGCTCACGTAACTCCAAGACAACTTCCCACACCTACGTTGCAGTGGGAAGAGATACGTCAGTGACAGCTGACGTCAGCGACAACTGGATCTGAGCACGTCGGAGGCAGTGCTGCGGCCAGGTCTGGGGACACGGGGGTGCAGGATATAATATGATGCGGCTCCTCCGGGGCCAGAGGAAGCCAGCGTCGAGGGTGCTGTGGTGTCTCCGCCACACTGGGTCGGCCTAGAAGGCACACAAACTCCCTGCTTCTCTGTTTTCTAAGGAAAACCTACCCTTTCATCAGCAGAGTGCAAATTTTACCGTATGGGAAAGAAAGACCTTTCAGTTGAAAGTAGAGTGAATAAAATCCTGACGGAAGAAGTAAAAAACAAGTAAACTGAAATACTATTCTGGACCTCCCTGGTGGCTCAGGGGTTAATAATCTGCCTGCCCACGCAGGGGACACGGGTTCGATCCCTGGTCCGGGAAGATCTCACGTGCCGTGGAGCCACTAAGCCCTTGCACCGCAGCTACTGAGCCTGCGCTCTAGAGCCCACGAGCCACAACTACTGAAGCCCGCGCACCTAGAGCCTGTGCTCCGCAACAAGAGAAGCCACCACAGTGAGAAGCCCGCACACTGCAATGAAACTAGAGAAAGCCCGCGTGCAGCAACGAAGACCCAACGCAGAAAGAGGAAGGGAGGGAGGGAGGGAGGGACGGAGGGACGGAGGGAGGGAGGGACGGAGGGACGGAGGCAGGGAGGGAAAGAAAGAAAGGAAGGAAATAAAAGTTAAAAATTATTTATTAAAAAAAAAGAGAAAGAAATACTATTCAGAGGCAATTCTGAACACTCGATTTCTAAGGTCACAGTGAAGTAACAACAAAGCTTCTGGAAGGAACAATGATGCCTAAGCCAGTATGTTCCCAAGCCTGTCGTTTAACCTTCAGATATAAAATACTGTATCCAAAAAAAAACCCAGAACATTTAAAACCTGACACTGTTATCGTCAGTAATAATAACAGAGGCCAGTAATTAGTCTGCACTCTCTTTGTGCTCGGCACTCACCCTTCCCAGCAACCCTCTGAGGTAGGTCTTTATTCCCATTTTACAGAAGGGGGAACCTACTGGAGACATGAACTGACTTGTCTAAGATCACACAGCTGCTAAGTGGAAGAGCTGGGATTTGACTCCAGATTCCAACTCCAGAGCCTGTGCTCTTACTCCCATGCTTTTACTACACCTTCTCAGACACCTGAAGACCTGGCAGTCACCACTCATGCACCATAAGCAATGCTCAGGGATCCCAAAAAGCACAGCCTAAGGAGACAGCCACAGGAGCCTCTGACGAAAGGTGTTGCTACTTGCAAGTCTCTCATTCCTTTTTCACCATGTTTTTCTACAACACGAAGAAACCCCCTGGCAGGCGTTCCAGGCCCAGGCCGCATTCACTTCTGTATTCTGGAGGCCGACTGGGTGGTGGGAACATGGCAAGCATTGCATAAAGGTTTCTGGACACACAGACAAGATGCTCTGTAATTACCTCTGCACAGTTTCCACTAGTCTTTTCCTCATTTTCTCAGCTTCAATTGCGAACAACCACGGCTCCAAGGGTTTGGCAGACCTGGTGATCGCATCGAAGAATCTTCTGGTCTTACTGGCACTGTGGGACTTATTCTGAATCTGTACATACGACCTCCAAAGAACCTGGTTGTCCGGATACAACTTTAAAGCCTCCGAGAGAGCCTCTCGCAGAGGAGCCAGAGGGTAGACGGCGACTTTCATGTGGAATCTAAGCAGGCTCGTGTGCATCAGGGTGACGGCCTCAAGGACACTGCTCAGGCTCCGGGAGCTGGCACTGCCCTCCAGACCAGGGCCCTCTGCGGAAACAGAGACCTTGTGTTTCACAAATACCTGCTCATATATCCGCACAGCAGCGTCGATCCCTATGGTCAAATACTGGAAGAGCATAAAGCATTTAACCAGGCTAATCAGGCGGCTAAAGGAATCGGCGGGAGCTGGATCGGAGACACAGCTCTCCCCCAAACAGTCCTGCAGCGCGTGTTCATAAGCCTTCCGAGCTTTCAAAATGTGAATGGCCAAGACTTGCCCGGTGTAGGGCCCGTAGGCCCCATTCTCGGTCAGTCTGGTCAATACGTGAATGGCTCGGGCTGGGGCGGCCCCTCTCACGTCCGGCAACAGCTCCACCTCCAGCTCGGCGTAGAGGAGACCAAGCTCACACAGCTCATGGTCCTTCAGTTCTCTGCTCCCTGCCATGCCGAGTGCTGTATCGAAAACTCTTCTGGCGTCCTCTGTGTTGCCGAGCAACCACTCCAGATGCGCATACTGCTTCCAGAGGCAAAAATTGTTGCGGTTGTCTGGCTCCTTGAGGAGATTCTTGGCTAGTTTTTTGCAGTTCTTTCCTTGTGATTTTAATCTCTTCTTGTTTTTAGTGTGCAGACACCAAACGACCTAAAGGTAAAAAGAAAAGAATGACTCCAAGTGCTCTGTGATATTAAAGACATCCCTTTGTACTGTCAACTGCAGAAAGCCACACAAGGTGTCTTCACTGCCTTCCTTTATCACGGGTCTGCTAAACACTTAGGCTCTCTGAGAAACAAATCAGGATTCCACCAGGGCCACAGGAGCCCCAACATGAACACATCTAGGTTTCCATCTGAAATCCCTACAAAGAAGGCTTATATACTCCACATGCTCTTCTCCAAAGATAGATGACCACCAAATTTTACTAGGCACTGTTTTAATAATACAGCCTGGTGTGTGCAACCTGCAATTTAAGCATCAGAACTTTGGGTTTTATAATTCAATACTAACCGGTGGCCAGCAGAGGGCAGAGGAGTCAACCCTAGATGAACTTCTAGCAGATAATGAAGAGCAGCATAAGTAAGTAGCTTATTTTATCTATTTTAATAAGCCCCTAAATCCTCTAACCTGGCTTAAGCTTAAGCTTGGTCCTTAACACTAACTGCTCACATAATCACAGACATCCGGTAATAAAGAGTCAACACAACAAATAGCTCCCCTCACTGACGGGCTGGACTCGCTCCCACCTTCCTCCTCTTCCCCGTGGCCCCTCAGAAGGGGCAGCCGCACACCCGGTGCCTTCGGGTCCCCGAAGGAGGAGGTGCTGTGGCTCAGAGCCCTGAAGAACACCAAGAGCCTGGCCATCCCACTGACAAACAGCGACGGGAAATGAGGTCCTCACACAGGGGAGGAGGAGGCCGGAGTTACCTTTGCAATCTCGTACCGTAACCAGGAGAAGCAGAGCTGAGACCTCTCCTTCCCTGAAAACAAAGGCATCACGAGGTGGAAGATGCTGCGGATGAACTCCTCGCCCTCTCGACTGTGACCCCTGGTCCAGTGCCGGCAACCCAGCTGGTCCGTGCGTCCGACACAGCTGACGCCGGAAAATGAAAGGTTGAGAAAAGTCAAGGGCTGTTCATCATAAAGTCCATTGTCAAAGATGCTGTTCTCATCCATGGCCAGATAGAGGCAGGAGGCCGGAGGGCTGAAGCCGGAAGGCACACCCAAGAACTGCAGAAAGGCTGCAATCAGCCGAAACTGAAGATCCGGGCTGGAAAGCTGGATCAGAGACTGTCCAATATCATCAAACAACACCTGCAACGAAGACAAAATCAAGGGACCGGACGCAACAAACAAGAAAGCCTTCACAATTTTTTCCACAATTCTTTTCAGAGGGATATACTTATGAGTCAACATTACTCAAATTAAATTTTACAGGAGCTAGTTGTCTGCAAGACGCAAAAAAGCTAGAGGCCTCCCAAGGCAAGCTGAGGGCGGGAGGGTGAGTGCCAGGGGTCCTGCAGTGCCGGCAGCGTCTCACACGTCCTGGGAATCCTCCACAGGAGGGGAACACCAAAGTGGAAACTTTCAAAGTCTCCTAACGGATTCACAGGAAATCTAAAATCACATTCACTTCTTTTTTTTTACATGCACTTCTGAGAACACACAAAATTGCTTTTCTAGTTACTTTGATAAGTTACAACTGTGAAAAATTTTTATTTTAAGATAGAAGAACTTTACTACTTTGTGGTTTCTTTGTATAAAATTGCTTCAGGAAATGAAAAATACGCTCAAAAATACACAAACAGCAGCACAGTAAAAAGGAAACTGCAGGAGCAACGGACCATGCTGAAAGCAATTGTAAGAGCCTAACACTGACTGTAACTGTTTGTAGCTGACTTCGCGTAATAACTTTAGAATGTAAGGCCACGGGGACTACACTGTGTCTCAGGTCCTGCTCATCTGACTGGTCTCTGTGGCCCTCAGCAAAGAGGAAATCAAAACACGAGCACAATAAAAGTGGACTACCTGGGACTCAGCTCATCAAAACCATCAACTAATCAGAAAGCTTTTTCTCCTCCAGGCTTTGACTAGAGAAAAAAAGCTAAGAAATTGCTCACGGCAGTAGTTTGCTCCAGAAATGAGCTTCCGGGAAACCGCCAAAATGCTGAGCCTTGAGAACTAACTTCTGAAGGGTAACCATGAACTCTGTAAAGCCATCAAACACCAAAGACCGAGCCCACCCACCCTGCCTGAAAACTTCAGCTCGGCGGGGCGGGGACCTCACGGGCAGGCTCGCCTCAGGAGGTCGAAGGTCACCGCAGGAGCAGCCATTCCCCCGGGCGCTGGCCCTTCCCTCCTGCCCAGAGGCCACCTCCGTCCTTCCTCCCAATTCTGTTTTCTCATTCTGGCCACTCCTCGAACATCCCCAGCCCTCTGGTTCCTTCACTCATGCTGATCCCTCTGCCTGGAGCCGAAGCTCTGGCATCAAATAAATACTCTCCACATCCAGGACTATTAACTGAGCGCTCACCACTGGGCAAGCTTCGTCCAGGCACTGGTGACGCAGCAGTGACAGAAACAGGAAAAGTCTCCACTCTCACGGCACGTGATTTGTAGCGAGCGAGCAGGTCAAAGCTCAGGAGCCTTGCTGCTGTAAAACCTCTCAGACTGTACTTGTGACCTGTCGCATGCCAAGCAGCACAAAGTAGACCCTTGAAGAGCACGGGTTTGAACTGGGTGGGTCCACTTACACACAGATTTTTTAACTAAACATGTCCCACAGGACCCCGTGACCCGTGGCTGGTTGAATCCGCAGCTGTGGAACCACGGATGCGGAGGGCTGACTGCAAAGTTATACTCGGATTTTCAATTGCTTGGGGGAGTCGGTGCCCCTAACCCCCTCGTTGTTTAAGGGTCGACTGTAGTAGGTATCTTGTCAAAGTGGCTCAATTCCAGGTATCAAAATAGAATCTCTCCCTTTCGTTTAATGTAAAACTTCCAAAGCTGCTGGCCACTGGGCACAGAGTAGCAGGCGCCAAGCCACGCAACAGCCGTGAGGGACGTAACCTGAGTGCCTGGCGAGCACAGGTGCGCAATAGATGCTACTTCCTCCCCAGCAAGATGAGGTGGACACCCACCGTCCCAACACGGCCTCTACATTCCTGTCCCTCTTGTCTTCCGGAGTCACACCCACCCACCCACCCATCTTTAAGGATCCAAGAGTAGGGTGGGGAAAGTGGACACAGTTGAAGAATCTAGGACAGTGACTCCACGCTTTTAAACCCTGAGCCCCCAGGCTTCCGTGTGAAAAATTAACTGAATAACCTGGAAGACAATCTCCAGAAGGGGGACCACCAGAGCCGACCCTCCTCCTCGGGGACAAGAACTATCAGGTCGAGTGCCTCGATGCTCCCCCATCACTAGCAGCCAGTGAAAGTCTCCCAGGTTTCCGGGAGAGAGGGGAGTTTCCGTAGGCAGGAGCAGGCTAGAACCTCCCAAGCCAGGCAGGTGCCCAGAGAGCCCAGCAGACTCCTTCCGGGGAGCCAAACCCCAAGGGGAACGGGGGCAGAGCAAAGACCCCACGGGGGACAGCGCTCACCTGCCTCTCCGGGTCCTCACAGTCTTCCTCCGCCTGCTTCTTGGTCTTCTCAGGGCGCCACGGCCGCCAGTGTCTGTGGTCTCGGGACCGCTCAGCAGCAAGCCAGATCTGCCACCTGGGCAGAGTCTTATCTTTAATTTCCTGGTCGTCGTCTTCTGGTTCATCATCGTCATCATCTAGGCAAGAATCAAACTTCTAGACACCTAACCAGCAAACAAAGCCACCATCAACACTTAAATCTACCTGCTGGTTCCAGCTACAGAGGTGGGCACCTGGAAGGCCAAGGTAAGACCCAGGCCCAGCCTTCTGCGACACTCAGTGGCATTTACAGACTCTCCCATAATCACTCAGGTTCCCAGAAAAAAGCGGCAGGTCAGCCGGTGAAATCAGATGACTGTTAACGCTATCACAGCGATTAAAATGGGAATGACACATATTTAGGACCGCACTGCCCAGCGGAACTTTCCGTGATGCCGAAGGTGTTCCAGTTCTGCACGGCGTAATCTGATAGCTACCAGCTACAAGTGACTTACTGGGCACTTGAAATGTAGCTGGTAGGATAACTGAATTTTAAATTTTATTTCATTTTAACTGGTTTTAATTAAAATAACCACATGTCACTAGTGGCTACTGTACCGTACAACACACTTCTAGAATGCTAAATGACATTTAATGAGAGCATTGCTTTAGGTTTTCTTAAGCCATCAGAATTTTTAGCCAGTGGCCCTATGGTTATGACACATGTTCACTTTTTTTTTTTAAAAAAAAAGAAGCAAGCCAAGATATCCTATACTTTATTTCACTTTGTTTCCTAACTCTGAACATGCAGAATAGGAAAGGAAAAAAGTCTGAGTCTTCTGTAAAGTTCAATATTTAAAAATAAACAAACAGTATGTAAAATGGTGCAGCCACCCAGAAAACAGTTGGGCGGTTTCTTATAAAACTAAACTGCACTTAACATAAGACCCAGAAACTGTATTCCTCGTGCTGATCCCAGAAAAATGAAAACCTATGTTCACACAAAAACCTATACATTAATGCCCACAGCAGTTTTATTCATAATAGCCAAAAACTGGCAGCAATCCAACTGTCCTACAGAGGGTGAACAGAGAAACAAACTGTGGTACATCTATGCCATGGGCACTGCTAAGCAATAAATATGAAGAAACTGCTGACACATGCAACAGTATGGACGGATCTCAGGGGAATTCTGCTAAGTGAGTAAAAGCCAGTCTTAAAAAGTTACACAGAAAACAACTGTTAGTGAGGATGTGAAGAAACTGGAACCCTCGTGCACTGGTGCTGGGGATGTAAAATGGTGCAGCTGCTGTGGAAAACAGTATGAGGGAGCCTCAAAAATTAAACACAGCACTACCATATGATCTGGCAATTCCACTTCTGGGTATATACCCCAAAGAACTGAAAGCAGGGACTCAAACAGGTATTTGTGTATCCACGTTCATAGCAGTATTATTCACAACTGCCAAAAGGTGAAGCAATCCAAGTGTCCATCCATAGATGGAGAGAGAAATAAAATGTGGTGTATACATACAATGGAAAATTATTCAGCCTTAAAAAGGAAAGAAATATTGACACATGCTTCATACTGTATGAACCCTGAAGACATTACACTAAGTGAAATAAGCAATCACAAAACAACAAATATTGAATGATTCCACTTATATGACGTTCTTAAAATAGTCAGATTCATAGAGACAGAAAGTAGAGTGGTGGCTGTCAGGGGCTAGGGAGAGAGGAGAGGAATGGAGAGTTAATACTTAATGGTATAGAGTTGCAGCTGGAGAAGATGAAAAAGTTGAGGAGATGGATAGAGGTGATGATGGTCGCACAAGTGTCTGAATGTAATTAATGTCACTGAACTGTACACTTAAAAATAGTTAAGATGGTAAATTTTGTGTGTGTTTTACAATAAAAAATGTTGAAAAGAGTTACATGCCATGTGATCCCATTTATATAAACAGAGGTGAAATAACACAGTAATATAATAATAGACATGGAGAACAGATCAGTGGTAGGAGTGGGGGGGAGCGGGGAGGAGGTGTGGCAAGAAAGGTACAGCATAGGGGGCTCTGTGGCGATGCAGTGGTTCTGTATCTTGATTGTGGTTACGTGAAGCAGCACATGTGGTAAAACCGTAAAGTACGAAACAAACACAGGCAAAGACGAGTGCCTGTCAAACCAGTGAAATCTGAATAAACTCTGTGGATTGTACCAGCATCGATTTCCTGGCTGTGCTACTGTCTGCAGCACTACCACTGGGGGGAGCTGGGTGAAGGGTGCACAAAACCTCCCTGTGTATTTTTTTCCCCAACTTCTTGTGAGTCTATAAGTATTTCAAAATAAATAACAAACAAGCAAAAATCTAAAAAAATCGAAATGCGTGATACGTGTACCAGCATTTTAAACCCAATATTCTACCCAATGCTCTTCTGAATTCCTCAAAGAAGAGAACAAATTTAACTATTTATCACCTTCTTCTAAAGGTCTACATTTGAAGTAATCCTTTAATCACGCTGAGAAACTTACTATAAGAGAAATTACCCCTGTGAGTTACATATCAGACTTAGATACCAGAATTTATTACATCAGTAATTCAAAAGGTTACATGGTTGTGGACAGATGTACATACGTAACAATCACAGCCTAACAGGAAGCGAGGGTAAGCAAGGAGAAATAAGTTGTACCGTATGAAGAAGTACTTCAGAATCAATGAGAAACACCAGCCACTCTCTAAATGCCAGCCCTGTCATGATGAACCAAAAACTTAAAAATAAAACAAAACCAAAAATAATTATCCACTAGTTTTCTGAAAACAAGAATCTTTCAACCTTTCTCCTGATGCTGCTGGGGTTTTGCGTACTCCCATTATATTCATTAGAAAGAAATTCATTGAATTCAGTAGAAGATTCTCTATAATGGAAACTTTGCAGGAATATTAGCACCAACATATGTCCCTAACTTGATACTAAAAATCAAGGTTTCAACACTGGGGTTACCTTTCTGAGAAAATTAACTTTACATCTGATTATGAGTGACGATTAGACATTTGGACATTTATCAGAGAAGTAATGTTAACTTGGTCTCTGGACACTGCTATGAGAACTCTATCCTCATAGAATTGCAGAATACGGTAAACTTTAGAACGTAGATTCCATGCAGTCTAAGAGTCTTGCTCATTCACAAAACACAGAAACAAACAAAAACAAGCTGAAAACACAGAACCATGCTGAGTCGGTCACTCAGAGAAAGAAGATTTATTACCCAAAGACCTATGTTCGTAATTCTTCATGTGGTCTCGCAGATTCAGTGGCTAAAAGTGCAACACCTACTTCCATTTTTCCCTGCAGGTTACTGTTTTCATATATGAAACCACTGAGGTCAGCCTGAAGAACAGTTCCAGTTCTTTTAGGAAAGGACACTCAAGAGAAGTCAAAACAGCTGAGCCTTTGACAGCACAGGTGAGGCATGACCATCACCAGACAGCGCTGCCCAGAGCAGAGTCACCCCAAATACCTGACGGTCCCCCCACCCAACCTGCCTTAGTGGAGGCGGGGATGCCACCTGGCCTGGAGCTCTGCGCTGCCACGCAGACCTTAGCTAATCCAAAGCTTCCATGCGCGGATGAAGAAACCAAGGCCCAGAAAGGTCACACCTGTGAGAAGAGGCTGGCTGAGTCTGGGCTCTCTCCCCCTCACACTTTCAACAAAACCAGAAAGTGAAGCAATTCCTGAATAGCTGAGAGCTGCAGTGTCCAATTCAGTAGCCACAGTATGAGGCTGTCAAGCACCTGAAAGTGGCTGGTCTGAATTGAGATGTGCTATAAGTATAAAATATACATGAGATGGCAAAGTCTTTGTATGGAAAAAAAAGAAGGCAAAATATCTCATTAATTTGTTTAAATTGATTACATGTTGAAGTGTTCATGTTCTGATATACTAGGTTAAACAAAATACATTATCAAAATTAATTTCACCTCTTTCTTTTCACTTTTTTAACGTGACTACCAGAAAATGTGAAGTTACATATGTGACTTGAATTATATTTCTGTTGGTCAATGCTGTCTTGAAGAATACAAATCTGGAAAATACTTTGGAGTCACTTAGGATGACTACTGTATAAATGCTAGTTAATAATTATAGTATTCCTAAAAAGGCAAGTATTTTTCAAATAATCTGTTGGTCTATACATTGCCAAGAAAACGAAAAGACAGTCTTAAACACACACAAAAATGGGAGGAGGGAGAGCAGGGGATTAGTAACAAAATTACTAATCAGAAGCAACCTACAAAATGAAAATTACTTCCTCTGGAAAGAAATTCAACCCTCAAGAGTGTATGGACTAAAGGAGGGGATGGCAGTCAACTGCTTTAAAATCTCTAAGGGGAAGAAACAGTCTTTCTCCCAGGTCAGTTACTTCATGAGTTTTTGACACTTTGATGTTTGCACAGTGTTCTTAAGCTACTGATAAATAGCTCACACCTACAAACAAATAACCCGTGAAGACGTGAAAACAAATTCTGGAAGGAAAAGGCAGAGCATCTCAACTGAGAGGCGCCTTACCTGGGCTGACGACCACCCAGCCGCCCCGCTCCTGCTGCTGCATCCACGCTCTCCAGCCTCGGGCGCCCTTCTCCCCGGCCCTGGGCTCTCCACTGTCCCAAAAGGGCTCAAAGAATTCTACCTGTTCAGGTTTAAGATACAGAGGTTAGCCTACCTTGTACAGAACTGCTAAGTCACTGGGCAAAATCAGTGCTGACTGGCATAAGAGGGGCTTATGATTCTTGAAATCTTGCCTGTCATCAGTCTTGGGAGTAGATATATGATACACAAAACAGAAAAAACAATTAGTGTGACAGGCAGCCACCAAGAGAGGCCCCCGTGGCCCTCCGCTGCCTTGAAGTATTCACACCCTTGAGTGTGGGGTGGGCCCAGCGGCTTCTAACAAACAGAATATGGCACAAGGTGATGGGACGACACCTCTGAGGTTAGTTACAGAAAGACCGGCCAAGCCCACCAAGAGGGACGTGCAGCTGGGTGGGAGAGGGACGATTTGCCGGTTCTGACCCTGGTAGGCCAGTCTGACCAGGGACAGTGGCACTGCCAGTCCCCTGAATGCCACTGGGCCCCCTAACTGATACCTGAAGTCATGCTCCTTTCAAGACCTTTGGAGGGGAAGGAGATTCAAAGTCTTGTTTTTAAATAGAATTACAGTTGATTTACAATATTATATTACCAAAGTTTTAACAGGACAGACTGTGAGCTCTTGAGGTCAGGACCACATCTCAATTACAGTAAATTCCCAGCACCTGGCACTGTGCCCAACACACAGGAGGGACTCAATAAATGTTTGCTGGGAGACAGCTGAACATGGCTGGCACCCAGCGAACAAACAGGCCTGGAGGGTAAAGCCTGGTCCCCCCCTCAGTCATCTGGCCACCAGGACTGCAGCGTGTGGGGGCAGTTTGGCAGCAGCAATTCCCTATGGAACAAACGTGAACACTTCCATGAACAGGAAACTGAATATGTCATCACCTGACAATCGGGACTTTGAAAGTTGGCCAGTAGGGACTTCCCTGGTGGTGCAGTGGTTAAGACTCCACGCTCCCAATGCAGGGGCCTGGGTTCGATTCCCGGTCAGGGAACTAGATTCCACATGCTGCAACTAAGAGATGGCATGCCACAACTAAGGAGTCCGTGAGCTGCAGCTAAAGGAGCTGGCAAGCCGCAACTAAGGAGACCCGGTGCAACCAAATAAATAAATAAATACTAAAAAAAAAAAAAGTGAGCCAGTAACCTGTTCAATGAAAGCTTTTGCAAGAAACCTCTTGAAGAAGAACGAGCAGGCTTCAAAGGGCAGGAGCGGCAGGATGACGCAGCCTGAGCCCCAGTCTGCATCCAGGAGAGCCACAGGAGGGCCAGGCCCTTGCGCTCCGAGTGCAGGCAGCCACCTCGGCAAGGGGAACCGCGAAGACTACACTCCCTCTTTACAGGATTTGCTCTTATAAAAGGGATGGCAGAAGCGCAGGCAAGAAAAAGAAGGTTTTTTTTTTTTTTTAAGTGTGATGAATGGTTATAACCAATTCATTTATTCCACAGAAAGACCAGTAATCCCAGACTCTGCCTGTTTTCTGTTGTGCTACTCTGTTTATGGTAACAATGTCTCTCAGTTACAAAGGTATGGAATGTCATTAAACAAAAGCTTCAAAGTTGTCATACACATGCTTTGAAATTACAGACCTCTTATTCACTGGGTGCCCACCACCTTCAGCTCTGTGCCAACAAGCACTGGTCCCTACTGTGTGCTGGGAACACGTATTAAGCTGAGGTGTGGTCATGCCCTCAAGAGTATTTAAAGCCTCAAGTGTGTGGGCCAGTCCTGGGTGATGCTTCTGTCCTGGGCAGCGCCCCCCAAGCCCATCAGCAACTGCTCCCACCCCAGAGGGTGTCAGCAGAGGGGCGGGGGTGAGGGAAGTTCTGATCCTGACCCCCAGCACACACCCCAGGCTCCACAGAGAGGTTAAGAACCACTTTCGTGGCACAGCAGGTTCTTCAAACAGCAAAACGTGTCTTAAAGTAACTGTGTTATCTGGCTTATTATACTAATTATCAGTTATGCCAATACTAACCAATATTCTTTAACCCAATTTTGTCTAGGAAAAAAAGGTAAAAAATAAGGATGATAAAAAGTCTTTACAGGCAGTTCATGAAAGCTCCACAAGATGGAGGCCGTAGCCTGTCACCAAAGACCTTTGAAAGTTCACCATAAATTCAGATGTCCAATCCATCTCTCATCAGACCCTCTTTGCTGAGTAGAAAACTGAGTTTTCTTGAGTGGAAGAAGGGAAAAGAAGGTTTTCTTATTTGGATAGTTCTACGGTAAGTTTTTTTTATTGCTTCACATCACAAATATTGGCAATGTTCACTCATCTTCTAAATGACTCACCCCCCCAGCCCTACCCACCCCCAGTTAGGATCGGTGTTGACAAAGCACCAACATGTGCTTGCAACTCCACTTGCAACTCCAGCAAAGATTTTAGGTGGTGGAAAGGTTAACCAGGGAGAGACACGAGACCCAGATTAGCGTGCACAGAGGCAGGAGAGAGAGGACCACAGTTTAAAGGGCATGACAACTGCCTGCCTGGAGGGCGGGGGCAACTAGCATTTAAACACGGGCAGTTAAGTAAGGGGAAAAAAAGGAACATAAGTGAATCTTTATATTTGGGGAGGTGGAGGGATCGTCTTTCCTCTCTCCATGTTTCACTAATTTCATTATGGAATTTTCCTTGCATTGCCAGAATATTTCTGAGGAACAATCCTCAACAGGACTGATGTAAAGAAGGATATAAATATTTTAAAAATACGACCACCACCTCCCATTATCCACACACCCCCACGAAAGAGGGAGAGGGGGAGGGAGAGAGATGGAGACGGGGTGGGGGGACTCAAGCAGGACTCGCACCTGTCCTTTGGTAGGCAGGTCTTTCACACTGTCGGGTTTGAAGAAGGTGAAGTCAACCATGGCCTGGAACAGAGAGATGGCCTTCTCGGAGTGACCAGCCTGCCGCAGAAAGTGGCACTGCTGAAGAAAGAGGGCTGCAGGCAGGGAGAGCAAAGGGGGAGAACCCTGGTTAACACCCAAAAAGGGAGAGAACATAACTCCTACAGACATGCAGTTCAACACCCAGAACATCTTTTCCCTGAAATTAGTGACTTAATATTTTCAAAGCTGTGAGACATACACGTCCTGATTTTAAAGGACTCAAAATAGTACCGCAATGAAAGTAGATTCTCATTTTTATGTGAAACTATCACAGAGTACGAATAGTAACAATAAAATAAGGCAAGAGGATGGTCTGAATATTGGTTATCAGATACTCAAAGCTCATTAATACGAGAAAAATTCTAGGAAAAGGATGGCGTCATAGATTTTTTATCAGAAAGCAAAGATCTGTACTCAACTGATCACTAGATGGCATTATTCACCAGCAATTTTCATTGTGTACTCAGTCCGCTGTAAACAAATCAGGGTTCCATGTTTGAAAATTTCAGTTCATTTAAACTGTGGTACAATTCCATCTACTAAATACCATTAAGCTATTTGAGCTCATCACAAAGGATATCAAACATGAGACTCTTTTAAGTCAGTGGAGTAAATGCTTATTATTTCTAGAGCAATATATTTCTATCTTTAGAAATTAGTAGCACTATTCGATAGCAGGGATTTGATCAAATAAACGCCTGCTACATGCCGGACCCTGAGCTAGACTCACCATATATTATCTCAGCTGACATGCGCAACAATCAGGTAAAGCAGGTATTGTACTATTGCTGCTGAGGGAGAAACTAGAGCTCAAACAGGTTAAGGAACCTATCCAAGGTCACACCAGAGCCCATGAAGGGCAAACTCAGGATTCAAGTCAAGAGTGACACTCTCCAGCTCCTGCGTAACATGCAGTCTCCCGTGCCTCATTACTGGACAAAATTTATATTCTAGTCTCCTTCAGGACCTGCCAAAAATGGTAACAGTATAATAATACCAAAAACCTATACCTATCAGTGATGTCCAGCCAGTCAGGGCAACCCGCACACACAGTAGTGCCTCAGACCCTATGCTATAATGGGTCAGATGAGCAGTGCAGGCATCTCAACAGATAAGGCCACCAACAGCCAAAGCAGTTAAGAGACTTGACTACATTTACCTGATTAATAAGTAGAAAAGTTGGAACTTCTAGTCTGGTGATATTTTCCGAACCCTACTGGCTCTAATGCCCCACCACCAAGAAGTTGGAGGGGGAGAACCTGTTATCAAAAGGAGTCATAATACTTTTTTTAAAAATCAGTTTTATCGATTTAGACATTCCTAAAATAAACCAAAAATAAATCTTCATTTTCAAGTTAGCCAGAAGAAAGTACAGCTCCTCCCGCGTAAGAGGATCTGGTCATCATCTCCTTACCAAACATGGCCTCCTCAGTGCCAGGCAGCTCGGGGTGAGACAAGATGCTGCCGTCCTTAACAGCAGACAAAGTACTCAAGCATTTTCCATAAAGACTCTGAATTTTTGATATGGAAAAGGTGCTAAACTGGCTCTGGCAAAATAAAAGGTATTTCTGCCAAAGGGCTGTATTGTTGGGATGTAAAAATATCAGTTTCTGCCACTCTTTGACCAGAGTGGCGGGCTCCCAGAACTCAGTGCAGAGCTGCAGCTTGGCAAGTTTCAGATCCACGCTGCTCGGGTTGCTTTCCACGGCCCGTTCCAGAATGGCCAGCTTCTTCTCCAGAACCAGCCTCAGGGACCGCTTCTGCTTTTCCTGCTGTCCTTCCTCGATGGCGTACAGGCCCGGACTTCTCATGACCTCGTCCTCAACAACAAAAACACCGATTTACAAATGCAAATGGAAGTGGGGGACCCTCAGGATTTCAAGGCTGCTTGTAGAGTGACTTATAAGCCCCAAACGGTTTCTCAGCTCTCAAAATGAACTGTTATTCAGACATGTTTGATCTTGTGTTTAGTTCACCTAATTTACCTATCCACTCTCTGTCATTTTAAACTTAGATTTATGTATCAATAAATAAAAGCATGCAATGTCTTGAAAACCTTTTCTGAAGAGCCAGTTTTACCAATAACACAGCCAAATGTAGGACAAATATGATAATTATATAAGTGGTTCAAAAAGATAAGTGGGACGAAGACAAATCCATGTGTTCCAGAAGGGGAGCACACAGCTCTAACTACGTCATTCCACAGGCAGCCCCTCTTTGCAGTTCTGTGCACTTCGCATGTGCTGTTTGTATTTCAGGAACACCTCCCCCTGCCTGGTTAGCATCTACTGTTCTTTCACGATTCTGTTCAAGTTTCACCATCCCTTGGAAGCCATTTCTTACTCCCTAGTGGCAAGTCACCCTCTCATTCCATCCCCAAATTAGATGTTATAGCATTTATTACCCCAGATTGCATTTACCCTCCCTCACTGGGCTTTGAGTAAACTCAAGGCAAGGGCTGAATTCTAGTTATCTTTAGAGGCCCGGCACCAGGGTTCCTCCTAGGAGCTCAAAAATCACTGCAGAGTATATCAGTGCCCCAAATTATGACCGTCATTCTAAGGTAAGAGAACTGGGACAGTGATACTTACCTGAAAAGCAACAAATGCCATCCACAGCTGAATATCCCGAGGATTCTCCCAAACCCTCCTGTTAAACTCCTCCACCTTGGCCTTGAGAAGCACATTCTCTTTGTTGGGCTGTGAATCTGGCTGCTTGGATTCTTGCTCTGAAGGACCCCGGCCTTGTAACCACTGCGTGGTGGCTTCATCATAAATCCCCAGAGGGTTCAACCAGGTTGTAACAGGGGAAACCACATCCTCTGCACCCTTCACTGGGATAAATGAGATCGACTCTGATGAGGGAGGTTCAGTTTTACTGCTAATGGCAACTCCGTCAATGTTCATTAATCCCACACTCTTCTTTGTAAAGTAGCGCTCGACATGCTTGTGTGACCGCTTCTTTTCTGTGGAAGTCCCCTCCCAAGATATACACTGCTTCCTAGGGTTAATGCCAAGGCAGGAGTCTCCTTTCCTCTTGTATCTTATATTTGAAAAAGAAAACAAGTTACTGAGAGAACATGTGCCCTGGATCCTAATGACTGAAGGCCCAGCAGACACACTCTTGTTCTGCAAGTTAACTGCATATATTCAAATTCACCTTCCCTTCAAATTGCTTCTATTTAGAGAAGTACGAGGATTAGCTGCTAACTTTTTCTGCCTGTTTGACTTATTCCTCTAACACGACTCTTTGTTTACGTCTCATGAATTTAAGATCATGCCTGTCTTCCAGATCTTAGTAACTTATATTCCCCTGCAGCTTTGTACAGCACTGTCCCATACATTGTGTCATTTGAACATCACAATCATGTGTGACAGGCAAGGCGGAAATCATCTCCTCTTTTACACCATTCCTAGATGAGGACGCTGAGACCTCAGGTGACACTATGTCATCTGTCTCCTAGACCAGTCCCTTTTGCTCAGTACTGCCCTGTGTCCCTACTTAAGATAACAGAGAGGTCTGAGATTCTTTTTTTAATCCTGAAACAAAGTATGTCAAATAAAATTACATTTGGCTATTTTCTACTCTACAGGAAAAGAGGCTGGGTTCTGAAATGCTTTTATGGATCACGTAGGCGTCCCCAGAGTTAAACACAAGACTACTGAATATGTGCACAAAAGCTAAGGAAAACTGTGCACACTTTTCTGTATGTATGTTATACAAACAACCCAATTAAAAAATGGGCAAAAGATCTGAACAGAAATGTCACAAAAGATATGAATGACCAATAAGCACATAAAGTGGTCAACATCATTAGTCATCAAGGAAAAGCAATTAAAACAGTGAGATACAGCACAGGCCCACCAGGCAGCTAAAATTAAAAGGACTGACAATACCAAATGTTGGCAAATGATCTGTGGAGTAACCGGGACTCTCACATGCTGTTGGTGGGAATGTAAACTGGTACAATCACTTTGGGAAAAGGTCTGGCAGTTTCTTAAAAAAACTAAACGCAGACCTTACCCTATGACCTAGCAATTCTATTGCTAGGTATTTACCCAAGAAAAAGGAAACCACAGGTCTACACAAAGAGCTGTGCACAAATGTCCTCAGCAGCGTTATTCGTAACAGCCAAATACTGGAAAAAGTCCAGGTGTCCATCAGTAGAAGAATGGATAAACAAATGGTGGTATGGTATTCCCACCGGGAAAGAGGAACAAACTACCGATAAATGCCACAGCATGGATGAAACTCAAAAACATTATTCCGAGTGAAAGGAGCCAGACACGATGGAGCACATACTATATGATTCCATTTATATGAAATTCTAGAATAGACCATACTAATTGATGGTGGAAAAAAATTAGAATGGTAATCTTCTCTAGGGAGGTGGGGTGTGGACTGAGTGGAAAGGAGCCTGGGGAAACTTCCTGGGGTCATAGTAATGTCCTCTATTTTCATAGGTGTCTGGGTTACACAGGTATATGCATTTGTCAAAACTCAGCAAATAAAGATGTGGATTACTACACTGTAAGTAAATTTTAAATCAAAAGAAAAAAATAAGCAAATCTTGAACTCTAGCCAATGATATACACACTGAAGTATTCAGGGGGCAGTGTATTGATTTCTGCAATTTACTTTGAAACGCATCCAAAAATTAAGATGGGTGGGTAGCCAGCCAAATGGACACGTACGTGACAAGGCAAGCACAGAAACATTAATGGTAGAACATAGGGCATGGTTATATGAGTGCTCACTGTAAAACTCTTTCGACTTTGGCTGTATTTTTTAATTTTTTCACAATAAAATGCTGTGGAGAGAAAAAAACAAGAGAGAGGTGCTGCCATCTTCTGACAACTCCCAGAGAGCTTCTCTTCCACCTCCTCCTGGTCCAGCTCCATCACCTCCTTTCCTTCCTCACTGTCAGCAGAGACCTGAGAAGCTCTCTGCTTGCCTGTGCCTCCCTCACTGCTCCACTGTGGTGGATTCCACTTTAGGGGAATAGTTTCTCTCGCACACACACGTTTTCTCTCAAACCCTTTCTCTTTATCCTCTCTCCCAGTTCCTCCTGGATTACCTCTGGATAATCTCTCTCCTTTCCATTTATGAGTCAAACAACTTTAGCAAAGGGGTGATGAGATAAAATAGGCTAAAATAGCTCTATATAAGCCTTTCATCCCCTAAGAAACAAATTTTAAGTTAAAAACTAGTTTTGTTTTCCTTAATTACTATTTTCTTTTATTTTCACTAAAAATGAACAATAGTTTACATATTCAATCTCTTAAAACATGTTTTCTGACTTTAAAACTGCACTTTGTAAAACTGATTTTAATAGCTTCCTTTTATAACAAATTTGATGAAAATGATAAAGGAGAAAAAAGAATGCTACTGGCCTACATTATTAAGTATCAACTTTCAGATAATGTGCATATGCATATATTCATATATATACATACACACATCCTTTTTTAAAATAGCTGATATATAGCTTCAGGCTTTCCTCCCTACTTTTAAGCATTTCCCCATACCATTAGTTTTAGAAAATACAATTCTTATTGGCTTCAAACTGGTTCATTGGAAGAGTGTGTCATAATTTATTTAACCATTTCCCTACTGTTGGATATTAGGTTCTATACAATTTATCACTTATCACAGAACCTTAATAATTGGACAGGACCTAGGATTAATGCAATAGTTCCCCAAATAAAGGCACTTTTCCTATAAAATCCTTACCAAATAATCAGCTAGTCTTCACTTGAATAATTCCAGAGGTAGGGACCCTCACTTTGTTTGGAGGTTCAGTGAATGATATCACATGTATCTAATTTAAATAAATTCAGATATAGGTACTTAGTCACCTCCCAAAAAAAAAGAGAGAGAGAGAAAGAAAGAAAGAGTGAAAGAAATGAAAAGAAAAGAAAGAGGGAAAGGGTTTGGGAAGAGAATATGTTTAAATCAAACACGCAGTTCTGTCCTGAATCCACTCAGTGGGTCTGAGCCCCAGAGTAAGCTGGACTGAACAATATGAATTTGTCTTTCCTTTGGCGAATTCAATTCACACATGCCTTCTGAGTTTCTGACTGCCTAGGTCCAAATTCCAACTCCACCATTTACTAGCTGGGTGACCATGATCAAGTTTTAAAAAACAAACAAACAAACTGTGCCTCAGTTTCCTTGTCTGTAAAACAGGGATAATAACAGTACCTTATTCCAGAGAATTGCTAGGATGATCAAAAAAGTTTATATATGTAAAGTCCTGGGACTTCCCTGGTGGTGCAGTCGTTAAGAATCTGCCTGCCAATGCAGGGGACATGGGTTCAATCCCTGGTCAGGGAATTAGATCCCACATGCTGCGGAGCAACTAAGCCTGTGTGCCACAAATACTGAGCCTGTGCTCTAGAGCCTGCGAGCCACAACTACTGAGCCCACGCACCACAACTGCTGAAGCCCGCACGCCCTTGCTCTGCAACAAGAGAAGCCACCGCAATGAGAAGCCTGTGCACCGCAACAAAGAGCAGCCCCCGCTCGCCACAACTAGAGAAAGCCCACATGCAGTAGCAAAGACTTAACGCAACCAAAAATAACTAAATAAATAAATAGAAAAAAAATTAAATTATATATGTAAAGTCCTTAGCCATACAGTAAGGACTAGATAAGTTTAAATTATTATTATTATTTCATACAACTTGGCTCCTAAACTTAAGCCAATTATTTCATCTGGTATATAGCCAAAGAAACAATCATCTCTTCCAAAAGTGGAGAAAAAACTAGCTGAACTTCACTGACAGATAGTATACTAGTCCTATGGAATTTTCCAAAGGTAATTCTGACTTGTTATACACTCACTTTAGAAGCTGACCCTTGCTTACCACAATGCTCCAAAACACACCACATCATTGCTGGGATGCTCGCACTCTTAGATCGCTTTCATGCTGAGCCAAACTTCCCCTCACTGGTCCTGGTTCTGCTTCCCAAGTTACACAGGACATTGCCAACCCACCTTCCAAAAGACAGTCCAACAAAGCCTACAAAACGACGACCATATCCCTGACAGGGGCCAAATACCCACAAGCCCTCACCTCCTCCTCACACGATGGCCTTCAGCCAAGTGTCTGCTCACCTTCCTCTCAATGCTCTTGGTTTGTCAGTATCCCTCTTAAAAAGTGTGAAAATTCAGTACCTGACACAGTATTCCCAACATCCCCTGAGCAGCTCAGAGTGCCATGGGACCAACACCTCCTCAGACCTGGACACTAACAGTTGTACAGCTATTAATCTGGGCAAGACTTGCCTCACTTAAGTTTTAGTAATTTACTAGGAAATCACACCAATGCCCTAAGCCCTTTGTAGTAGTCTCTTTGCAGTTTAGATTAACAAAGTTGTCTTTAATTACTCTTCCTGAGCTCTGGGCCATTCATTAGCAGAGGCTCAAGAGCCACTCTCTGTTCCTATTTTTTCCTTTTTTCAATCTATTACTAAATAATAATTCTTTCTATTTGCACACCAATTTCTAATTTCATAGCAAATATTTTTGATATTTGAGTGTAAGGCACAGCAGGCGTTACAATTCCCAATTTACAACTGAAGAAATGGAGGCTCAGAAAGGTTAAGAGACTTGCCTGGGATTACATTACTAGTCAACAGCAAAGTCAGAATGAGAACCAGAGTCTTCTGTTTCCCAGCCTAGAAAATGCCCTACCACCCAACCTGTCTCCTCTTTTTGTGGACAGTGGAAGAACATCTGAAGTCAGAGAAATACAGGTTTAAACCCCAACTCTCCTGCTTCCTGGTTGTATGACCTTGAGAAGGTACTTCATCTCTGAGATTCCTTTCCTTGTTGGTAAAATCAGAGTGCCCCCTCCTCATGGAGCAGCTGTGAGGGTCAGACAGGCTAGCATCAGTGAGAGAACACGCACAGGATCATGCTACATACTTCATGCCAGGCCAGCATTTGCTGTGTATCCCCACATCTGCGGCATGAAAAACCGCACAGGACTTTAGGAAGCATTAAAATCATTCTAAAAATACACAAATACACTTTATATATTAAAGTCATTTACTCCCTGCCATGAGGTTTTAGTAGACAGTATGGAGATACAAATATGCACCAAAAAATAACTGATATAAACTCATCATAGAGGAAATTTTAGTTGGAGTTGCTTATGTGGCAAGTTACAGTGTCAACAATGAGTGACAACGTGACTAAAATGTGGAGGTGCAGCAAAGTAATGGGAACTAAAATTTACTTTAAAAAGTAATTAGCCCATGAAGAATGATAATGATCTTCAAGGCCTCCTCTTGGCCGTATATTCCATGATCTCTACCTTCAGTTTTCATTACCTATAAGCTGTTTGGGAATAGAGACTGTGTATTATTGTTCTTACAAAGTACTAAGTGTCTAAAGAGTTTACTGAGGATTCCAATATTTCTGATTGACAGATTAGAGGAGAAAAGTTTAAACTCATTACTGAAGCAAATACCATCACCTGTTTTTACGATTATCTGGTGACATCTGCATGCTGGAAGCAGTTTGAAAAGGTCATTACCAGTTAATGTCATTTTTTAAAATAGCACGTGTGCGTTGCAAGGGGTGGACAAATAAAAGGCTTTTGTAACTTTTAAGAATGGCATATTATAGATTAGCCCAAATGGTTCACGGATAGTCACAATTATTTCAAGGTATTTTTCGGTTCATTCATTCTACAAATATTCACTGAATACCTACTATGCCAACACACTATGCCAAGCACCATGGCTAAATAAGATTAATCTGACCTGGGTCCTGATCTCAAGGTTTAAAATTTTATTTTAGAATGTGAGATTACTCACCTTCTATTGTATATGCTTACACAACTTAACAGTGGATAAGTCAACAGAGTCGATGGGGGATGGGGGGAGGCAAAGAGACACAGACAGTGCTGAGAGAGCACAGAGGAGAAGGAAGTTCCCTCCCACCAGGGAAAACCAGGGAGCGCTATCACGATGGATACCTTGCTACATCTCCTCGGTAAAGAGACTTATACTCCCAGTTTGCAGGATCCGGCTTCTTATCTGTTCTGAAGGTTTCTCCCGTCAGAGCCTGGATGTCCTCAAGCCAAACAAAGTGACGTCCAATATCAGCAGTGGCATTATTTTCTTGACTGTGGGACAAAGGAAGGCGAACAAGGGAAGGGGAGAGGCGCTTAGAAATCTCCCAGTTACATATCTCACGTTTCAGAAATGTGAAAGTTACACACTTCAAACTCCATACAGCATCAAGCACACCTAAGTACATAAAATGTGCACATGCCATAAAAATGGGAAGAGGACTCCTACTCTGGAGAAAGTTTTAAAATACAGAGCAAAAACTGTCAACACTAAGTGACCCTTTACCAAGAAATGTAGTCAACTTATCCCAGAAATACAAGTGAAGGACATAGGTGTTTTTTTAAAAAATAATTCATTTAAATGATTATAACTTGATTTTCAAGTATATTTATAAGCAAGGTTTTTTTTAAAAAAAAAAAGAAAGATAAGGCTGCCCTAACTTTGCCTAACTTTCTTGAAAAGTGCTCAGATAATTTATTCCAATTAAAAACTTATCAACAACGGCAACAAAGCCACAGTTCTGAATGCTTCAGTCTTGCGTGCTACTTAGGTATGATCTAAGTCTCGTTTTTATAGTCTGGGCTCTGTGTAGGGTGTTTTGCCTATACGTCCGGACCTCTATCTAAAGGGCAGAGAGTCCACTATAAGACAAGACCCTTATTTATCCCTTTGAACCAATTTGTGACTTGGCAGACTTTCAGATACAAAGGGAACCAGTTCCCTAGGAGTCACAGAAGAGGGAGGTTTTTTTCTGGCATCTAACATCTTTCTTCCTCTAAAGAAAATCAGTTCATAATGCTGCTGACACAAGAAGGTGCCAAAGTAGTCAAAACAGCCATTAAGTGTTGTTCCATCTTTGCTTTTCGGCTCTGCCCAGATAGAAATAAAGATTCTAAAGGCCTCTAAATCATTCTTGGCTGGCAACACAAGGGAATGGTATTTCAGGCACACAAAGTAGCTACTCAATAAATATTTGTTGAATGATGCATCTCGGGTTAAAACACATGGTGATTTTTAACACATTCCCCTCCAGAACAACTGTGGAGGGTTTTCTGAGGACAAAAACTGAAAGGGGCAGCAACGGGAGAGAAAGAGATCGGTGCATTCCAGAAAGAAATGGAAAGCCAGTGCGGAGAGGGGGCGGGAAGGGCCAGGCTGCCGACCACCCCTGGGGAGCAACAAGCCCTCATTCCTCCCCTACTGGGTACTGTGGTCAGGAAGCAGGCTGTGGTCTAGGCTGTGTAAGAGGAAGGATGCGCCTCCCCCGAAGGTGAAAAAGAGCTCATCCTAGGAGACAAAGGTCAGTTATAAGCTGTGACCTCTGGGGAAGCTGTCCCTCGATCACCCTGAAATAGAGTCCCATATGGTATGCAACCCACCCCTCCCTCCAGGCCGCTTTCCTGACCTCACGGAAAGACTCTCACAACTCAGTAGTATCTTACTCCCTGTCTGTACAGAAACAAACGATGCTTCCAGGCCACCGTCCCTGCATGAGTGAGTAGTGAGAAAGTAAAAGACAAGAACAATCCACTCTGATCTTAATGGGGATATTCTACAAAATATCAACAGACTTAAAAATGCTGTCTGCATCATAAAACTATCAAGAGGCTGTAAAGATCACCTCTGATGTGGTTAAGCACAGGCTGAAAATAACTGTCTTTCAAGTTCTTATGGTCGTTCCTGTACAGTTTCAGGAAATCCTTTAAAACTCATTTTCCTCAGCCATAAAAAAGATAGTTAAAGATGAGTCTTCAGAACACACAGCAATTAATGTATTTTGCTTTGAAGACATACTAAAAAAGCAACAATATCAATGGTATATTCATCCATTCATTCATGCAACAAAAACGTACTTGAGCATTTACTCCACATCAGGCCCAGTGCCAACCGCTGGGGGGACTCAAAGGCAAGCAAGGTGGGGTGGTTCCCGCCCACAGAAATTCAGCCAAGTTCGAAACCTTGCTGCTAGACTCCTTTATTCCTTCCTCCTCTAGGGTTGCAGGGATAGCACCTGAGACACAGAGAAGGCTAAATAAATCTGGGTCCTCTGAGCCACAGAGGACTGCGGCATTCTCCAACACTGATCTGCTGACAAAAGGGTCCCGGAAGACTACGGTGTCTGCCTCTCTGGAGACTACAGGCCGGATTCCAGACTCACTCTGACCAGAGCTCTCACGGACATCAATGGGACTTCTAAGCACACCACAAGAGCAAATAATCCCTGAAGAGTCGCAAAGTCTTAACAGCACTAAGTTTTTTCAAGTATGCCTTGGACAGGACTTAAATTTTCTCTCTTCTAGACCACATGAACAAAGAAAAGAAAAAAAGTTAAATGAGGAATAATAATTCAAGTAGTTTCACCACATAACCACCTGTCTCACGCATGGGAAAAGTGCCTCCCTATGTAAGAGGAAGTTAGATTAAGCAGAGAGGAAAAGCACCTGCTCTGGGGTCAACCTGTAGAACACCTGGAACACTATGCTCAGCGTAGACAGCAGAGCGAAACATGGGGAGAAAAAAGGCCCCTAAGGAAAGGAAATGCTGTGGTCATGAGCCATTCTACACCTTTAACACAGTGGTTCTAAACAAATGTGAAATAAGGACAAAAGCAATGATTATTTTTAAGTGCTATATTAACCTTAACCTGTGTGTGTGTGTGTGTGTGTGTGTGTGTTATGCACACAGGGGTTCTGATGTGAGTGACTGAAAGGAAGACATATCAAGAAAGAGAACGAAGACATTCTTCTTACTCGTTACAAAAGCGTGTAAAGCTAAGTAGTGACCTGGTTCACATGCCCACTGTAAGGCACATCTGCCACCTCTCAGAAATCCTGTAGACTTTTTGTCTGAATCAGATTTGACACAATCGTTACTGTGTCTAAATAATATTTCTCAAATAAAATCATGGTCCTATTTTTTTTTTAATGAAAGTTTTCTTTTCTTATGTTGACCTAATGATAGAGCTCTTTTTGTTTTTTTCCCACTTTACTGAGGTATTTATTGACTCCATTTTGATTGAGTGGCTAAACAAGTCATTCAGATGTCTAACTTGTGGCAACGATCAAGGGAGAAAAAAATCATAGGTATCTGAGAATAGAAAACCTACTTCGGTTTCTCTGATTCCTTTTTACTGCTTCTGATGCTTCTGGAAGATATGTCTTTTTCAGAATCAGTATATGACTCAGATCCACTGCTACTTGACTGCCCACGTTTTCTCTTGGTTTTCTTGCGGTGCTGATGCTTCCTTTTCTTCTTTTTCTCTTTCTTCTTTTTTCTGCTTGTTTGTTTGGGCTTTTTGTTAGTGTCACTTTCATCTGAAGGCTCTGAATTCAGAGGACTCCTGTTTGGGAAAAGCAACATTAGAATTATTTTCAAAAGAGAATTAGGGAAATAATATGTAAGTAAGTATGCAAATAAACAAATATGCAAAAGGAAATTCTATAAATGCCCACACAGACTTACTATGTGCCCATACATTATACAGTACCTTCCTGGATTGCAACTCATCTTAAAGATTTAAGAGTTGGACCTAAAATAACATCAGCCGAAGAAATTCTAATCTTTCTAAGATTTCTAAGCTTGTAAACCTATATTTTCATAGCTATATATTTTTAAATTAATCTACCAGTTATTTTATCAAATACAGTATTTTTTTTTTTTTTTTTGTGGTACGTGGGCCTCTCACTGTTGTGGCCTCTCCCGTTGCAGAGCACAGGCTCCGGACGCTCAGGCTCAGCGGCCATGGCTCACGGGCCCAGCCGCTCTGCGGCATGTGGGATCTTCCCAGACCGGGGCACGAACCCGTGTCCCCTGCATCGGCAGGCGGATTCTCAACCACTGCGCCACCAGGGAAGCCCAAATACAGTATTTTTTAATGCTATAAAAGGTTTATTTTCAGTCTTACATATTATGCCAGCATATCCTTAATGCCAAAAAAAAAAAAAGGTTTAACTCTGGTCCTTGTTTTTTAAAGTTATAATGAGATCTTCCTCATTACTCCCTCTCATGCATTAACTATTCTCAATTTCTAAAAGCTTCCTACACTTTTAGAGTACATCATATTAATGAGACCATTTGGCCTATATTTGTGAGAGAGCTCATTTCTCAATCCAGTGATCTATAACAAAATTCTTTCAAAGCTGGGTACAGATGCGTGCCATTTTGCTTTCCCCGAAGTTTTCATGAGGTTTTATCCTATCCTTCTATTTTTGCATGCAACTTCTATCTTTATGCAACTAAAGAAATATCTGAATTACAATATTCTAAAGGTTACTAATGAGGTTAATAAAGTTACTTAAGAATCACAATGATGCCATTTCCCTTGTGGCCTAATTACTGGCAGTAACTGTGTCAGGTACTTGCCACTCCAATGGAAAGGGAAAAAAAAGGATAATCTGTTAAGAGTGAGATAAGGGAAAATAGTCAAAGATTACCTCATTACATCAGGTAAAAGGAAGAGTTTTACTTAACTCTTTTATCACAGGGTTTTCTATGGAGCATCATTCAAACTAAGCTATAGATGGTACACTGACAAAGACTAAAAATCCACCTATCAAAAAAACTACCTGGTCAGTAGCGACTCTTCAGAAACAAAGGCTGTGACCTCTTCAGTTTGTTGGCTCAGAGATGTTATGGTTCCAGCACAAAAGCTTGGGTTGCTCAGCCAGTCTAATTCTGCACATGGGCAAAAAGGAGAAAAGATCAATGAAATTAGCTCAATAGGATTTCTAAAGCAGGAAATCCATCTTACCAGCTGACATCTTAATTCACAGCCAACGTCAGCCAGACATTTTGAACAGTCCACAGAAGCTGAAGGGAATCCATGAAATTGTTATTTCATAGGGCATGGGGCTTTAACACACTCTAAAATATTTAAAACTGAAATCCTCCTGTGATATCAAGCTGTAGCTTAAGCAAAAGCCATGTAATAAGCATGGCCTAAAATACAACAAGGCTTTACGTATTCCATCCACACTCTAATGAGCATGAACGCTTCCAAAGCATTAGGTTTTAATGACCCCAAATTTGATTTAAACAATTCTGAAAAGTTAAAAAAAAATCAAATCATGCATAGAAACCCACCAGGCTTAACATTATTCCAGAAGATTCAGATATTTTTCTTTAAAAAAAAATTCCAATGTTCTTAGTATAGTAACTTAACATAAGCTTTTCCTTGTAACAGTACTCTGTGAAAATAAAAACAGAAGGTGTCAACTTTTTAAATTAATGCTAAAATTATATAAGATGTTAATAATGATTATCTCTGGACAGTGAGGTTAAATGTCCAAAATTTTTCTTCTTTCTGCTTATCCATTAATTTCTAACTCTTCTATAATGAACTATTTCTAAATTACTTATTTTCTAACTTTTAGGAGTCTTGGCTGTGAAGGAAAGAAAAAGAATGGTGGCAGCAAGGGGGCCCACGGTGGTGTGTGTATTTTGTCCTGCTTTGTTTTAGGATGGGAGGCCACAGCATAATCACATGCTCAGGAGAAAGGACCCACAAAATGGCTGAAGTTAGAAGAGAGAAGGGTTAATTACATGTTTTAACAGTTGTACTGGGATATAGATTATATACAAGGTTCACCCATTTAAAGTGGACAAGTCAGTGGTTTTTAGTATATTTAGAATTGTGCAACTGCCACTGTAAGATAATTTTAGAACATTTTCATCATCCCCAAAAGAAACCCCACACCTATTAGCAGCAACTCCCCATCACCCACCTCCTGCCCTCCGACTCCCACAACCAGCCCTAGGCAACCACGAATCTACTTTCTCTCTCCATAGATCTGCCTATTTTGGACATTTAATATAAACAAGATCATACAAGGTATGGTCTTTTGTAACTGGCTTCTTTTGCTTGGCATGTTTTCAAGGTTCATCCATGCTGTACCATGTATCAGTACTCCATTCGTTTTTATTGCTGAATAATAATTCCATTTTATGGCTATACCACATTTTATCCTTTAACAGTTGAGGGACACTTGGGTTGCTTCCACTTTTGGCTATTATAAATAATGTTGCTATGAACATCCAGGTACAAGTTTTTATATGGACATATGTTTTCAGTTATCTTGGGCAGATATCTAGGAGCAGAATTGCTGGGTCATATGGTAACTCATGTTCAGCATTTTGAGGAACTGTCAGATTGTTTTCCTAACTGGCTGCACCATTTTATACTCCCATTAACAAGGTATGAGGATTCCAATTTCTCCACATCACTGCCAGCTTGTTACTCTCTTTTAGATTACAGTCATCCTACTGGGTATGCTGTTTTCTCACTGTGGTTATGATTTCCATTTCCCAGGTGACTAACGATGTTGAGAATCTTTTCATGTGTTTGTTTGTTGGTCCTTCATATTTCAATAGAAATAGTTATTCAAATCTTTTTCCCATTTTTTAACTGGGTTGTCTTTTTATTATTGAGTTGTAAGAGTTCTTTATATATTCTGTATTCTAGTCCCTGGTGGTAACTGCATCTTAGTGAAGAGGGGATATCGGAATGTATGCTCCATGATACAGTACCTTATTTTATTCACTGCTGTATCCCTAGCACTGAGAGCAATGCCTGGCATACATCAGTAGGAGTTTAATAAATATTTGTGGAAAAGAGGGGATGAAGGAAGGAAGGAAAGTTCCTAAAGAGAAAAGGTACATTGAAAAGCAGAAGAAAAAGGGAAAGAATAGAGGGAATCTAGCTTATGAAGGGCTTTACTGTAGGCCAAGCAACAGGTTAAGCACTTAATTTACATCTTTTAATCCTCACAACAACCCTCTATAGGAGGTACTACAATCTTCATTGTACAGAAGAGGAAACTAAGGCTCAAAGGGATCAAGTAATTTTTAAGGTCATACTTAATAAGAGTTAAAAGAATTCTTCATGCAGTCTTTCTTCTATCGTCTCCTTTTTCCTTCTGTGGGGTTCCCTTCCCTTGGGCCTAATTCCTGGCAAGAGGTATGTGAAAATAGTTCCTGTTGCTCACTGAGATCACAATTATTTTCACAATAATTGGATTCTATCATGAGCAAAGGAAAAGTGGGAAAAAATGGAACAAACAATATGCCAAGGAGAGATGCTCTCAAAGAAGTCCATTATATTTTTACATAAATATCTGGATAGTGAGGAGAGCTTGGAGGAAATGTAAAGAAATAGATACGTTAAAACAACAAAGTGTGTAGCTCTCCAAAGTCCTTCAGAAGGTACAAAAAAAGCTTTTAAAGGATGCATTTAAGGCTTTGCCACATGGGACCACTGTGGGGAGAGAAAAAAAGTAGTTTATAAAGAACTAAAACTCTTGGGTTTTGAACTCAGATCATCACTGACCCTCTGAGTGACCTTCATCTCAATCAAATGACCTTTTATAGGAACAAAAGGTATTTTTACCTGATAAGAAGTTGCTGCTGCTTTTTGGGGGGTGGGAGGAGGGAGGCTATCATATTAGCAGTAACCATGTGTGGAATATTAAAGTAATAATCATTGGGTGTTAGGCCTAGAAAAATTTGGGAGATCACCTAGTCCACAGATTTTCAAACTTTCTTAGCCAAGGAACTCACTGTTCAAGCACAATCTTTCAGAGAAGTTCAAAATGCAGAACAGAAAAAGCAGGATGCCCTTGTTGGGGGCTCACAGGGAGGGAGCAGGTCCACAAAGGCTCACTGGAGCACAGCCTGGATACCCTTTCCTCATTTACAGATCAATAGCCAGAGGCTCAAAGAAGTTAAGTCACACACACATCTGAACCTGGATCCGGGATCCTCCATCCCGCCCTCTCTAACCATGCCATGGTGCTAACTCTTCACCGCCTCAACTAAGGAGCTGCTTTTCCTAAGTCTCCCTGCAATCGGTACAGGGGGCTACGACAGCAATCTTCACATTGTAATCTCATTATCTGCACGTCAAGTCTTCCCATCATATTCTAAGCCAAAGGCCAACAACTCAAATCCTTACAGGGACCAGATGAGTAATGATTACTATGACACTATCGAGAGTGACAACAGAAAAAAAGAAAACGACAAAAATATTCTTCCAGCCAAACAAATATACCAACTGGTTTACAACTCGTGCATCCAAGTTGCCAGCTTGCCTCCACTCCCACTCCCTTCTTCCCAAACCAAAAGAAACATGAGGGCAGGAGCCATGACTATTCACTCCTGTATTCCCAACTCCTAGCACAGTGCCTTGGTACAAAGTAACTGGAGTCAATAAATATTTGTTGAGTAAGTAAAGTGAATGAGGATCTGAATCATATCTCTGCATCCCTGTACCCCCAGCACCTAATTTACAGGGCTGAAAAAAT
Organism: Delphinapterus leucas; assembly: GCF_059928025.1. Classification (NCBI taxonomy): domain Eukaryota; kingdom Metazoa; phylum Chordata; class Mammalia; order Artiodactyla; family Monodontidae; genus Delphinapterus; species Delphinapterus leucas. The sequence goes on from NC_143130.1 coordinate 167,925,491, forward strand.
TTGATTGTTAAAAGCATGCCATTGGGGCTTCCCTGGTGGCACAGTGGTTGAGAGTCCGCCTGCCGATGCAGGGGACACGGGTTCGTGCCCCGGTCCGGGAAGATCCCACATGCCGCGGAGCGGCTGGGCCCGTGAGCCATGGCCGCTGAACCTGCGCGTCCGGAGCCTGTCGCTCTGCAACAGGAGAGGCCACAACAGTGAGAGGCCCGCGTACCGCAAAAGAAAAAAAAAAATAGCGTGCCATTATCTAGGTATAAAGTACTAATTTATAATTCTTCCAGTCTTCATTGTAAATTCAGATTTAATCATTAAAGAATGGAATATTTACTATGTGTCCAGGCACAGTTCCAGGCTTTGGAGGCACAGTGGTGAACAAGTCCCTGCTCACGTGGTGCTTATACTTAATCATAACATTAACTGTTCATGTGATACATTTGCATTCTTAAATTTTAATCACACAGAATCCTGGAAAGTTATCTGAGATCAAAAGATGCTTTATTAATCAGATTGCAAAGTCCTTTTCTATATTTGCTTACATCTTCAAATAATTTACAAATACCAATTTTGTATTTAGATAACCGTGCTAATACCAAGCAGGATGTAACACGTCACAGAGAAGACTAGCAGGATACCACATGCCTAGGGCTTAAGACAGAGAAGATGACTAGCTAACAAACCTTTTGTCCCAGTAGGTTGGTAAGTAAATCACAGGTTGAAACTTACCTGGAAATTAGCACCCTGCTATACACATACACACATCTAAGAAGGGAAGAAGAGTGGAAGTATCAGGCAGAAAAACCACTTTAGAACTACTGCCTAACAAAACCAGGCAGGTATCTACAAAAATCACATCATGTGTAATTTTACAGAAAAAAATATAATGTATCATCACTGAATACTTCAAGCTGAAATGCTTTTTGCGATTATATAAGTTTATTATATAATTCTATTTCTCCATCACTAGTGAAAATGCTTAAATTCAATTCCACTATAGATGGAGGGAAGAAGGAATTGTCATGAATAGATTTAAATTTTAAAAACAAATTTTGGGGGGCTTCCCTGGTGGCACAGCGGTTGGGAGTCCGCCTGCTGATGCAGGGGACACAGGTTCGTGCCCTGGTCCGGGAGGATCCCGCATGCCGCGGAGCGGCTGGGCCCGTAAGCCATGGCCGCTGAGCCTGCACGTCCGGAGCCTGTGCTCCGCAACGGGAGAGGCCACAACAGTGAGAGGCCCGCGTACCGCAAAAGAAAAAAACACAACAAATTTTGGGGGCTTCCCTGGTGGCAGAGTGGTTAAGAATCCACCTGCCAGGGCTTCCCTGGTGGCACAGTGGTTGAGAGTCCGCCTGGCGATGCAGGGGACACGGGTTCGTGCCCTGGTCCGGGAAGATCCCACATGCCGCGGAGCGGCTGGGCCCAGTGAGCCATGGCCGCTGAGCCTGCGCGTCCGGAGCCTGTGCTCCGCAATGGGAGAGGCCACAACAGTGAGAGGCCCGCGTACCACAAAAAAAGAAAAAAAAAAAAAGAATCCACCTGCCAATGCAGGGAACACGGGTTTGATCCCCGGTCCGGGAAGATCCCACATGCCGCGGAGCAACAAAGTCTGCGCCACAGCTACTGAGCCTGCGCTCTAGAGCTCACGAGCCACAACTACTGAGCCCGCGTGCCACAACTACTGAAGCCCGCGCACCTAGAGCCCATGCTCCGCAACAAGAGAAGCCACCGCAATGAGAAGCCCGTGCACCGCAACGAAGAGTAGCCCCCATTCACTGCAACTAGAGAAAGCCCGCGCACAGCAACAAAGACCCAACACAGCCAAAAATAAATAATTTTTTTAAAAATTAAAAAGGTAAAAAAATAAAAACAAATTTTGAACCACAGGTGGATAAAATATCCTTGTTCTACACCCATTCCCCATTTATTAGGCTTTCCCCTGCTTTTCCAAAGTTCACTTTATGGCACTTTCCTCTTATGAAAGACCTTCAACTAGTACCTATTTTCACTAGCCAAAATCCGAAGAGGATTTTCGCTTTTACCAAAAAAAAAAAGGCGAAAAGCAAAAGTAGCCTCCAGTGTTTGTCTTGCAGCGAGCCTTCAGAGAGGCAGTGAGCACCCCAAGAAGCAACAGTGGCCTCACCAAGCTCCTTCCCCAGGAAGGAGCTCAGCATCAAGCCGCCATAGCTTTGAACTATGTCTGTGAGTATCTGTGCTTTATCCTGATTTACTCTGTGCATCCGTTAGCAAGATGTGTCCTGAAGTAACTGTTTCTTCACTGTACACCATTTCAGCTTAGGACAGGTTTCATCGGAACGCTGCTCTGCCTTCAGATAGTGGGGGAAACCTGTATAACAAAATAGCACTGATTATGAGTTTACGTGAACTCAGAGGGAAGCACCACCCCTTCAGTGATAATTCAAAAGACCTTTCTAGGGCTCTACAGCATATATATTAGGGAAGGGGGTTATTCCTTTAAAAAGAATGAGCCAAGCTCTTTGTTTTGATGGAAACACTTGATTCCTGACAGAATCTGAGAGCACAAGCATTCGTACAAACAGCACCGGCAAACATGACTAAACTGCATTTAAGACGGTGAGTACAGAGAATCTAAGCAAAGTCAGCCTTTCCACAGAGTTAAGCTACAATTTGAAGAGACCCAGGGATCCCAAAGGTAATGTTTAAACAACCAAACCCCAAAGTTCCAATATCACACTGTGGTTTATAATACAATTTCCGGTGTCAGAAGGACGTGCGTTCAAACACTGGCTTTAAAGTTCATTAGTTGTGCAACTCGGAACAAAAAGCCTAATCTCTCCAAGTCTTCTCCTTTCATCCAGCACCTTTTCCCTGAGAGCCAGGCATGGACAAACCCAGGACAGCCCTCAGGGAGCGGACACACTGGCACTCATTTACATGCAATTAGACAACGCCAAGATAAAGAAAAGTTACAGGGTATAATGAGAGCACACAGCTGGGTTCCCTAGTCCAAACTAGGTACGGATCAGAGAAAGCTGCCTGGGAGAACAGCTCAATAAGACCTAAAGGATGAGAAAAAAAGCAGGCAAATATGCTCCTAGGAAGCATCTAGGCAGGGGAAATGGCTTATACAAAGGCCTGAGAGTGAGAAAGCATGACTCTCTGGGAAACAGGAGGGAGCTGCTATGGCTGGACCACTGGGAGTGAGGGGGCGGGAAGCAAAATGAAGCCGGAGAGGTTCAGGGGCCTAAAAAACCCTATCAGAGTTTGTGTTTACCCTAGGAGCAATGGGGAAATGCTTGAGTTTGTGGCAAGGGTGACAAAATCAGGCCTAGGGTTCAAAAGATCAGCAGCAAAGAGTAGTGTTTAAGCACACACGTTTTGAAGCCAGACTGCCTGAGCTCAAATCCTGCGTCTGTGCCTGTTTCCTCCTCCCTAAAAATGCTGACAATACCGACTTCACAGGGTTGTTATGAGGATTCAGTGACTTAATATGTATTTGTAAAGCATTTAGACCAGTGAATGGCACATAGTGGTCTTTTTTAATTTATTTTTTTATTGAAGTATAGTTGATTTACAATGTTTTGCCCATCTCTGCTGTACAGCAAAGTGACTCAGTTATACACATACATTCTTTTTCATATTCTTTTCCATTATGGTTTTTCCCAGGATACTGAATATAGTTCCCTGGGCTATACAGTAGGACCTTGTTGTTTATCCATTTTATATACAATAGTTTGTATCTACGAACCCCAAACTCCCAATCCATCCCTCCCCCACCCCCCCTCCCCTGGCAACCGCAAGTCTGTTCTCTATGACTGTCTTTCTGTTTTGTAAGTCAGTTCATCTGTGCCATATTTTAGATTCTACATATAAGTGATAGCATATGGTATTTCTCTTTCTTCTTCTGACTTACTTCATTTAGTACAATGATCTCTAGGTACATCCATGTTGTTGCAAATGGTATTATTTCATTCTTTTTTATGGCTGAGTAATATTCCATTGTATATATGTGCCACATCTTCTTTATCCATTCACCTGTTGATGGACATTTAGGTTGTTTCCATGTCTTGGCTACTGTGAATGGTGCTGCGATGAACACAGGGTTGCATGTACCTTTTTGAATTATAGTTTTGTCTGGATATATGCCCAGGAGTGACATTGCTGGGTCATATGATAGTTCTATTTTTAGTTTTCTGAGGAACCTCCATACTGTTTTCCACAGTGGCTGCACCAACTTACCTTCTGACCAACTTACATTCCCACCAACAGTATAAGAGGGTTCCCTTTTCTCCACACCCTCTCCAGCATTTGTTATTTGTACAGTTTTTAATGATGGCCATTCTGACCAGTGTGAGGTGGTACCTCATTGTAGCTCTGATTTGCATTTCTCTAATGATTAGCAATGTTGAGCATCTTTCCATGTGTCTATCAGCCATCTGTATGTCTTCTTTGGAGAAATGTCTATTTAGGTCTTCTGCCCAGTTTTCAATTGGGTTGTTTGGTTTTTTTGCTGTTGAGTTGTATGAGCTGTTGGTGTATTTTGGAAATTAAGCCCTTGTTGGTCGCATCATTTGCAAATATTTTCTCCCATTCTGTGGGTTGTCTTTTCATTTTGTTTATGGTTTCCTTTGCTGTTCAAAAGCTTGTAAGTTTGATTAGGTCCCGTTTGTTTAGTTTTGTTTTAATTTCTATTGTCTTGGGAGACTGACCTAAGAAAACACTGGTACGATTTATATCAGAGACACATAGTGTTTTTAAATAAGTAGCTTTAAAATTCTGGCTATGGTGTGGAGAGTGGTTCAGGGAGTGACTATTTAGAAGGCCGTTGTAATAATCCAGGGGATGACTGTGGTGAAAATTATGCAGTGGCAGTGAGAATAGAGGGAAACTAATGAATTTAAGAGTTATTTGGAAGGACTGGATGAAGAACTGAATGGAGTGAACAGGAAGTTGAGGTATGTGTCTAAGTTTTGGCCTGGGAGAATGGTGGTGCCATTTTCTGACATGTGCACACAGGAAGAAGAGCAGGTTTCAGCTAAAAAGACAATGTGTGTAGTTTCTTCCCCCAATATAAATAATAACCTGCTTCATATGCCTCATATCTTCCAGCCCAACTCTGTCTGAATATTCAACCCCCAAGCAACAATGTTTTAGAGTAGACAAGCCTAATAAATCTGATGGTGTAGAAAGAAAAGCTCGAGAATTGGAGGGATCACACACTGAGGTCTTTCTGCTGCTCCTAACACAAGGGAGGCGCTGGATACCTGTTTGTTGACAGAATGAATGTTACTGAATTTAGCCTCCCCAAAACACTTACTGAGCGTGATGCCTGCTTAAATCCTGGCCTAACTCTTAACAGTACCGAGAGAGCGGCGAACAGAGCCTCTCTCACTTGCTTTGGTATTGCTCATCTTTCCTGTCCAGGAGTTTTTTGTTTCTGTTTTTGTTTTTAATTGAAACTCTGCACACACCAGTACTAACACCATCTTACATTTTTATCACATTTTATAGTGTAAGGCCAAAAGTACAGTGCTTCTATTTTTAACAGCAAAAGACCAGAAACAGTCAAAATGTCCTTAATAGGGACTGACAGAATAAAGTATGTGACATGCACACTATGGAGCTCTGTGGACCAGTCAAAAGAAGTGAGGAAGACTTCTATACTCCACTGTAGAGTGATGTCTGGGATTTTAGGTAAAATGCAGAATAATATGCATTTAAGAAACAGAAGTGTGGGCTTCCCTGGTGGCGCAGTGGTTGAGAGTCCGCCTGCTGATGCAGGGGACACGGGTTCGTGCCCCGGTCTGGGAGGATCCCACATGCCGCGGAGCGGCTGGGCCCGTGAGCCATGGCCGCTGAGCCTGCGCGTCTGGAGCCTGTGCTCCGCAACGGGAGGGACCACAACAGTGAGAGGCCCACGTACCGCAAAAAAAAAAAAAAAAAAAAAAAAAGAAAAAAAAAGAAACCGAAGTGGAGGGGGGAGGAGAGATAAATTTGGGACTTGGAATTAACAGATATACATTACTATATATAAAATAGAGAAACGATGAGGACCTATTGTATAGCACAGGGCACTATATTCAATATCTTGTAATAACCTATAATGGAAAAGAATCGGAAAAAATATATATATATATATGTATGTATGTATAACTGAATCAATTTGCTGCATATCTGAAACACTGTAAATTAACTATACTTTAATAAAAAAACAAAAAATTAAAAAAAAGAAACAGAACGGAAATGTAGTTGCTCATGTTAAGGAGGAAAGAAATGGAAGGATATCATTGATTACTAAAAATTCTAAACTGTAAGGGAAAGTTGGAGAATTGAGATGGAGGTTTATTCTCCGAAAATAACTGGGTTATACGTATTTTCAACTTTAGAACCATGTAAATGTTTCACAACATTACAAAACGGGACCAAATCAAAAAGAAGAAAAACACAATCCCCCAAAGTTAAAAACAAATATACCTAATTGTATATCAAATTGGTAATGAAACCACACAGAGAATTATTTCAAGTGAATTTAAAACACAGTAATTTGACAGCACACGGGTTGTGGGATACAGCGTAAGGACAAAGAGAACCATAAAGAAATAGTGAACTATTTAGTATTAGCCATATTACTATTGTTATTTTGGACCTATACATAATTGGACTAATGACACTAAGAACTAATATTTTCAGCATAAGAGGAAATGAATATAAATAGTAAATCAAAGAAATCAATTAAAAATCTCATAATCTTAAACTTGGATTAGAAATATCAGTATGAAGTCATGATGTATTTTTTCTCTTTCTGGTTCTGGCCATTGAAAATGTTTAGAAGTAATGACAACCCAGTGCCATGAGTACTCCCAACATCCAATTTGTGGTTTTAACATGCCCATACCATTTTCCACTAAAAGAAACCAGGGTTCCTTTAAGAAATGGTCAATTCCAGGCCATAATAAAACATGTAAGCGATGAGCTCTGAGCAGCTTTTAGGGCAGAAAGCAAGGAAGTGATTAAAGACAACGGGTTTATGCTAAAAAGACACAGGCCCAACTTGATCGAGGCCCCATTAGCCAAAAATGGGACAATTTGAGCATTAGAAAACAGTATTCGCAATGGACTGAAATATAAGTATGTTAAAATTTCATGAGTTCATAATTAAAGGGGGTGGGGGGAGAAACACCTCACTTGTCACCTCTAAAAGTTGCCAAGACCCAAACTTGTTATTCTGTAAACTGACAAAAGGAACAAACCAAGTATTCATCCTGTCCTTCCTGCCTGAACTGTATTTCGGGGTATCCCAACAGTGTTGAGAAAAAGTTCTTTATAGGATAACTGACACTAATAAATATAGGAGGAATGCTAAAAACGGAAAATACCCATTTTGTAACCCCAATGAAATGGTGGATCTAAGCAATAATCATAAATGGCTGCAAAAATCATTAGGTGAAAGACTGATGGGCAGCTTCATAATGGATCAATCAGGCCATGCAGGAATCCACTGATCAATCTTACTACTAAAAGGGAGAAAACTGGACAGCTCATCTTCCTGATTTGGCTCAACAGCAAGTGCAGAGCACACCCAATGAGGTATTTTCAACTAAAAAAATTGTACCTGAATCTAATTAACTCTCTACATCTAACTACCAGTTTACAGGAAATGCTAGGGTAGAGAAGCATGTTAAATGACACCATAAGGCTTTGGTGGGAAATGTCTATAGGACAAATGATGCAGTTTCCTCAACAAATCACAAGGGAAAATAGAAGGGAGGGAGAAATTGTTTTATATTTTTTAAAAAGACCTAAGAGACATATCCAAAATGCAGTGTTGGATTTCTTTGGATACTGACTTGAAGAAACCAACTGTGAAAGGCCATTTTTGAAACAACTCTGGAAATTTGAACATTAACTGACAATTAGATGATATTAAAGAATTATAGTTAATTTCATTATGGCTAATAATGTTGTGTTTAAATTTTTTAAAATACAGTACTTTATAAAAAGCTCTTAACATTCTCTAACACCATACACAAAAATAAACCCAAAGTGGATTAAAGACCTAAAACGTAAGACCGGATGCTGTAAAACTCTTAGAGGAAAACACAGGCAGAACACTCTCTGATATACACTGCAGCAATATCTTTTTGGATCCACCTCTTAGAGTAATGAAAATAAAAACAAAAATAAACAAATGGGACCTCATTAAACTTAAAAGCTTTTGCACAGCAAAGGGAACCATAAACAAAACGAAAAGACAACCCACAGAATGGGAGGAAACATTTGCAAACAATGTGACCGACAAGGGATTCATCTCCAAAATATACAAACAGCTCATACATATAGCTCATATTGATACAGCTCAATATCAAAAAAGTAAACAACCCAATCAAAAAAAAAGAAAAAATGGGCACAAAATCTAAATAGACACTTCTCCGAAGAAGACATACAGATGACCAAAAAGCACATGAAAAGATGCTCAGCATCGCTAATTATTAGAGAATTGCAAATCAAAACTACAGTGAGGTATCAACTCACACCGGTCAGAATGGTCATCATCAAAAAGTCTATAAACAGGGCTTCCCTGGTGGCACAGTGGTTGAGAGTCCGCCTGCCGATGCAGGGGACACGGCTTCGTGCCCCGGTCCGGAAAGATCCCACATGCCGCGGAGCGGCTAGGCCCGTGAGCCATGGCCGCTGAGCCTGCGCGTCCGGAGCCTGTGCTCCGCAACGGGAGAGGCCGCGGCTGTGGGAGGCCCGCGTACTGCAAAAAAAAAAAAAAAAGAAGTCTATAAACAATAAGTGCTGGAGAGTGTGTGGAGAAAAGGGAACCCTCCTACACTGCTGGTGGGAATGTAAATTGATACAGCCACTATGGAGAACAGTATGGAGGTTCCTTAAAAAACTAAAAATAGAACTACCATATGACCCAGCAATTCCACTACTGGGCATATACCCTGAGAAAACCATATTTCGAAAAGATACATGCACCCCAGTGTTCACTGCAGCGCAATTTCAATAACCAAGACATGGAAGCAACCTAAATGTCCATCAACAGATGAATGGATAAAGAAGATGTGGTGCATATATACAATGGAATATTACTCAGCCATAAAAAAGAGTGAAATAATGCCATTTGCAACAACATGGATGGACCTAAAGATTATCGTAGTAAGTGAAGTCAGAGAAAGAGAAAGACAAACACCATATGCTACCACTTATAAGTGGAATCTAAAAAATGATACAGATGAACTTATTTACAAACCAGAAACAGACTCACAGACTTAGAAAACAAACTTACGGTTACCAAAGCGGAAAGGTGGGGGGTGAGGAATAAATTAGGAGGTTGGGATTAACATATATACATTACTACATATAAAATGGATAATCAACAAGGACCTACTGTATAGCACAGGGAACTCTACTCAATACTCTGTCATAACCTATATGGGAAAAGAATCTGAAAAAGAATAGATATATGTATAACTAAATCATCTTGTTGTACGCCTGGAATTAACACATTTTAAATCAACTACACTGCAATATAAAATAAAAATTTAAAAAAACAAAACGAAAATAAATAAATTTAAAAAGAATAAAAAGTTCTTTTACAATCATTACCCCGATGCTGGGTACCCAGAAGATGTCCAATAAACACTGGTTAAGATAAATGACAAGAACAACACTCCCCTATAAACCTGCCACTTCACCCTCCCAAAATAAAAGGATTAATCCTTGGCCTGTTATTCAAGTCAGTACCATCCCTCATCACCAGTTCCAACCATATTTCCCAAGGTGCCTCCTTACACCTCTACATTTCCAGACAAATTGAACTATCTGAAGATTTTGCAGAGGTCTCATGTTTTCCTTCGTGCGTGCCTTTGAAGGCCCTGGAATGCCCTTCCACTATCTCTTTGTCCAAATCTACCCTCTTGAAGACCCATCTCCAAAGTTAGCTCCTATATAATGCTTTCTTTGAACTTCCCCACAGAAGTCATTATTCCGCTGGTTCACCTGTGTCATCTATAACATCCCACCTTGTATGTACTGTTACTTTTTTGTTAAGTACTTACTATTGGTCTGTACATTCAGCTAATATTTATCGAACACCTACTGCACTTTGGGCCTGTGCTAGGGGTTAACGATGCTGCAATGAATAGACAAACACTGTTTCTGACTACATGGATGTTACAGTCTAGTAAAGGATGACCAAAATTACACTAGTTATATAAGAAATTACTCACAATTATGAGAAGCATACCAAAAAAAGAAATGTAGGAATTACGACAAGATACGATAAAGGTGTCAGACACAGCTGGACTCTACCACATAAGGGCATGATTTAGGATTAATCCCTTTAAATTACAATTCACTATGTGCCACAGCTTTTAACAATGCAGATCTGGGAACGCTTAAGGCTTAAATAAAATATGTAATGCCATTACCTGACCTACAGTAGACCCTCAATAAATAAATGTTAGTTCTTATTCCCAGCAGCTGTGCCCATCTGGAGAGAAACTGTGTTTGATTAGCCTTTGGATCCTAATTCTCTAGCTCTTGGTCTGCCAAAAGATATGAGTCCAATAAACAATTCAGAAATAAGGAGAACAGAGAAGGAAAAAAAGCTGTAATAAGAACACCCAGCATTTGCATCAGGAGTCTCCCCGAGATGTGGAGTACCATTGTTTCCATTTTACAGGTGAAGTAACTGAGGCTGGGGGGAGAAAACGGGGCTCAACAATATGATTACATGGAAGTCCCAGCTCCAAGGCCTCTCCTGGTCTGTCTTTCTCCTTTTGGACTCTACAACTCCAGTCCAGAAACCCGGACGAGTGCCGCTGCTCCTCCCACAAGGCTTTGCAGCACCGCGGAGAACTCTGGGATACAAATGAATAAACAAATCCGAGGCAAGGGCGAGACCTGGGCCCGAGAAACTCCGCCCTAAGCCCACCAAGTACCTTCTTCATCCCTTTTGTGTGCTTACCTTTCCTGGGGCTCCCGCTCTCGGGCTCCTCACTAACACCCGCAAAGGCGGGGAACAGCGCCATGATCACAGGCCACACCGCCTTTTCACTCCACAAAAATGGCGGCGGGAAGCCGAGGCCGGTAGTAAGGCCCTTGCGGTCGGTGTGCACTCTGGGAAGTGTAGTTTTCCCGTCGGTCCTTTGGCTTGTACCCAAACCGCGGGGGCGGGGCGGAATGAAAGGGGAAGGGGCGTGATGGGGGAGGGGCGGAAGGGACCACTTCCCTGTAATTAGTACCGTCAGGCTTCTGTGAGGACCAGAAGATGCTGAGACTGGAGGTGCAACTGTTCAGAGCACAAAGTTCAAGGACCCCAGAGTTCACATCATGGCTTCCTAACTGAGTCAAATCAAATTCCCTAACCTTCGGGGTTTTTTTGGGGTTTTGGGTTTTTTTTTTTTTTGCGGTACGCGGGCCTCTCACTGTTGTGGCCTCTCCCGTTGCGGAGCACAGGCTCCGGACGCGCAGGCTCAGCGGCCATGGCTCACGGGCCCAGCCGCTCCGCGGCATGTGGGATCTTCCCGCACCGGGGCACGAAGCCGTGTCCCCTGCATCGGCAGGCGGACTCGCAACCACTGCGCCACCAGGGAAGCCCTAAGCTTCAGTTTTGATGAAATAAAAATTTGTATTTTAAGGCAAGATAAAAATTTAAACAAATTTTTTCTCTGCCCATTTGTACCTCCTCCCTCCCATCTAGTGTGCATCCTGCATCTGCATTATGCATTAACCAGACCTCCGCAATGGCAGAAATACCTGCTCAGCCATAAAGATCAATTTTTCTTTTTCTGGTGCCAGCTGGGTAATTCCTCAGAAGATAACATTCCTTTCTGAATCCCGTAAGGGGTCATCTGTGACCCACCACTCACCCTGTATGTGTAGGCATCTTTGGTGAACTTTATGTACAATGCCAATATGTCATTTCCCTTAAAGATAGTGACTGGTGCAGAACAGACTGGTCAGACGACCTGCGGAGAGTACTGGGCCACACCTATGGAAGTTCTTGGCTTAAATACATATTTATGAACTTAATGTTACTAGCTATATTACTTGTTTTCTGTCTATTCTATAAGATTATTGTTTCCTGCGTTACCAAATGTGTGACTGAGTCTCAGATAAAATTAATGATGAATAGGTGCCTTGAAGTGATTGATCAAATACATAGTTCTATAAGATCAATGATTGTAGTAGTGTAACTCTAGATACGGGAAAAAGCAACAAGAGGGAACCATTTCCTGGACCATAGAAGACTAGAAAGACAGGCAGTCCAGAGGCTTTTGGTTACTGTTAAAGGGGCCTAGTCCAGTAACAGTACCTTGAGGGGCCTATCAATGAAATCTTTGCTTGACCTGGGAATGAGCATTCCCGGCACCTTGGGACAAAGTGGTCACGAAATGCCTCCCAAACCTTGGTCAAAATTAAGACCAAAAGGGAGGGGATTGTAAAATAAAGAATGTCACCCACCATCCAGTTCTACAAGAATCAAGTCACTAGCCACTGCAGTCACTGAAAGGAATCCCTGAAAGGAATTCAGGGCAAGCATCAGGATGAGGCACTTTTGTGCTCTGGGAGAACTGATAGAACTGGCCCTCAGATAGTTAGATATTTTCAGGTGAAAATTTTATGAACCCAGTTTCTTGCACCTTCCAATAATTAGAAAAGCACTAAAACCATTAACTAAGATATCTTTTCCTCCCAAATAGCAGTAACCTTCTATCAAGATGAGAGTTTGCATGTAACCCTTCACCAAAATCACATACATTCTGGCCTCCTACTGTGTCTCTTCAGAACAGTTCTCAGAGCTGTCTGGGAGATTGTCTCCTGTATTATAATCCTCAGTTTGGCTCAAACAAAACTTTCCATTTCTTTCTTAGATTGACAATTGATTAAGTTTTTTGTGTGGACAGTTTCTTCTGCAAAATGTTTTGAAAGTTAAATTAGCATAGAGGTAAAGTGCTTAGGCTTGTGCCTGGCTCGTGGAAAGCACTTAATACAAGTTAGCTATTATGTGAGTTGTGACTGCAAGTCTGACTCAAAGCCTTGTGAGATATCCAAACTTCAATCAATTTATCATTTTAAATATTTTAGAAATACAAAAGAATTCAAGGTCTTCTCAAGTTCAAAGGTCTTTGCTGGTTAGAAAATATATTTACCCACTTATGAAGTATTCTTGACTTTAAAAAAATTGAATCTGAATCTAATGAAGACTGCTACCAGAAATATATGGGTAAAGGAACAATTTAAAGAGCTCATACCACCTAGAAGCAATCAGCCAAATTCGGAGTGTAGGAAGTCATAGAAAACAACCCAGTTTCTTCAACGAATCAACATCTTTAAGGGGGCGGGAGATTGAAATAGATTAAAAGATTTTAAAGATATATCAACCAAATGCAATATACGGCCTCATTATGATTCTGGTTGGAAGAATTGTAAAAATTCTTTTTTTGAGACATGCAGAAATTAGAAGTCGACAGAATATTAGATGACATCAGGTAATTCTTATTAATTCTGTTAGATGTACTAATGTACTAATGGCACTGAGGTTACTTTTTTAAATTCTTATATATCAGAGATATATAGTGAAGTATTTGCAGGTGAAAATAAATAAATGAAAATATATTTGGGGGGTGGTGGAGTCCCAGGGAGTTCAAAAATCTTTAGTTAGCAAATAGATTAAGAGTGGAAGATGCAAATCAAGTCAAAGGATGGATGGACTCTTGTGAAAGCTGCAGACCTGTGTGAGAATTAGGTTGTGTGCGTCCAAAATGAGCACCCTTCAAGTTTTTTTTGTTTGTTTTTTTGGGGTTCTTTTGCGGTACGCGGGCCTTTCACTGTTGTGGCCTCTCCCGTTGCGGAGCACAGGCTCCGAACGCGCAGGCTCAGCGGCCATGGCTCACGGGCCTAGCCGCTCCGCTGGATGTGGGAGCCTGGCACGAACCCGTGTCCCCTGCATCGGCAGGCAGACTCTCAACCACTGTGCCACCAGGGAAGCCCACCCTTCAAGCTTTGAAGGTCTCTACACATTGCTTACAAAAAGAGACTTAGTATGACGATATGAGCAGCAAAAGTCTGCAACTTTCAGGTTCTACCAAAATCTCTGGCTCTAAGGTCCCTCAGTTAATCGGGACAGCTTCCGCCTCCCTTAGCAGACACCTCCCTTAGCAGACTCCCCTGGCTGCTGCGTTCCCCACCGCTTCGTATCCTTCCATTCCAGAAGAGCAACTAATGTGGAAGGGTTAGGAGAATCAGGGCCATAATAGTAACGTTTTTGTCCTAAGAAGGAATCTGGGCATATTAGATATTTTCTGTACTACAGATGGGGAAGAGAATTTGGCTTAAGAGATGCCTTATAAGCAAAATTTAAAAGTGTGTAATCGAGTAACTGCTTTAGACTCCTGATTTTAAGTCGAAATCTTATGACGTTTAGGCAAAGTTTCAGACCATCGAATAATTTAAAGTTTACCATACTTTTAGGTATAATTGATTACCTTTGTAAAAATTAATACTTGAAGAAGATTGATGTATTGTCAGGTAACTGAAATACCCAAAGAGGAAATAAAACGTATTACGTTTATAAATTTATATAAGATGCATAAATGCTAAGCCAAGGTCAGCAAAACTTTTTCTTAAAGGGCCAGATAGTAAATATTTTAGGTTTTGTGGGCCAGAGGGTCTGTGCCGCAGCTACTCAATTTTGCCACTGTATTGGGAAAGCAGCCAGAGATAATAAATGTTAAATGAATGGACATGGCTGTGTTCTAATAAAACTTTATTTACAAAAACAAGTGGTGAGCCCACAGGCCATCATTTGCCAATCCCAAAGAGGCCTGTATTACACTGGGAAGTGTTTCATTAGCTACCTTTATAAACTGAAGCAAACATTATTCAAGATCCCTAAAAATTATTGCTAAAATAACAAATGAAATATGTAATCTGAACTTGAACATTTAAGAACATTATTCTTCCATTAAATCATTTATTCCTTTATATCCAACAACCAGTTTTCAGGGAAATGAAAGGACAAAGGAACATCATAAACACCACCACGGGATACAATCAGCAAAATCCTGATTTTGCGAAACCGTGTGGAACAAACTACCTGCTTGCTTTCTTTCTCTCTGTTTCTCTCTTGGCTGTGTTGGGTCTTCATTGCTGTAAGTGGGCTTTCTCTATTTGCTCTGAGAGGGGACTACTCTGTGTTGCAATGCACAGGTTTCTCATTGCGGTGGCTTCTCTTGTTGCTGAGCACGGGCTCTAGGCGCACGGGCTTCAGTAGTTGTGGCTCGTGGGCTCTAGAGCACAGGCTCAATAGTTGAGGTGCAGGGGCTTAGTTGCTCTACAGCATGTGGGATCTTCCCAGACCAGGGCTCGAACTCGTGTCCCCTGCGTTGGCAGGTGGATTTTTTTTGTTGTTTTTTTTTGTTTTTTTGCAGTACGCGGGCCTCTCACTGTTGTGGCCTCTCCCGTTGCGGAGCACAGGCTCCGGACGCACAGGCTCAGCGGCCATGTCTCACGGGCCCAGCCGCTCCGCGGCATGTGGGATCTTCCCAGACCGGGGCACGAACCCGTGTCCCCTGCATCAGCAGGCGGACTCTCAACCACTGCGCCACCAGGGAAGCCCTGGCAGGTGGATTCTTAACCACTGCGCCACCAGGGAAGCCCCCTGCTTTCTTTAACAAATAAAGTGCAAGGGAAAAAAATAAAGCAAGTACCCAAATGGAGACATGTATTAAAAGAGACTTGAGAGGCATATTGACCAATAGTAATGCACAGATCTTATTTGGATTCTGATTCAAACATACTGTATACGTAAAATGATGACGTTTACAAAACAGCTGAAAATGTGAACACTGGCTGGATATTTGATAAAATGAAGGGATTATTGTTCAAACTTTATAGACATGATAAATGTGTCATGGTTATATATATTTTTAAAGAGTCCATATCTTTTAGAAATACATGCTGAACTATTTACAAGTAAAATGGTATATGCCTAGGATTTGCTTCAAATATGGGAGGGAATTAATTGGTGAAGGTATGGTTGAAACAACATTGGCCCTGAGTTTATAATTATTAAAGTTGGGTAATGTGAACATGGGGGTTCATACACTATTTTGGCCTTTTTTGTTAAGTATATTGAAATGTTTCATAATACAAAATTTCTAAACTGGAAATTTAAAAGCTTATTTTTTAAAAAACATAGCAGTGAAAAGGAACAAACTACTGATATACATAGCGACATGAATGAATCTCCAAATCTATGCTGGGTAAGAAAAGCCATACACAGAAGAGTATTTACTGTATGACTCTGTTGATATAAAATTCTAGAAAATGCAAATTAATATATAGTGACAGAAAGTGGATCAGTGGCTTCCTGGCTCTGGGAGTAGAAGGAGGGATATTCTGTGTGGTGCAAGGAGAATCTCTTGGGAGTGATGAAAATGTTCTGTATCTTGATTGTGGTGGTGGTGGTTTCATAGATGTGAACCATCTGGTTTTTTTAAAAGCTTAGGAACACATTAAGGTTTTGAATTTGTTGTTTCAATAAACTGAACACTAATCTTTTAAACCAGGATCAGCAAACTTTCTGAAAAGGGTCACATAGTAAATATTTTAGACATAGCAGGACATATGGTCTCTGTGGCAACTACCCTGAAATCTGAATTTCAAAAATGTTCACGTCACAAAATATTATTCCCCTTTCTATTTTTTCCAACATTTATAAATGTAAAAACCATTCTCAACTCATGGGCCATGCAAATCAGCGTGGGCCGATTTGACCCATGGCCATAGTTCACTGGACCCTTACAAACTTTTTACCATTAGACAAAAATAAAAGTAAACTTTTGAATAGTCTTTTCTGCACAGGAAAAACCACCCCAGAGAGCATGAAACTAACTCACTTAACTATTATTATTATTATCTGGGTATTTCCAGTGCATTTGGCAGGGTATTTCTTGGAATAAACCAACGTTTTCAAATTATGATTTGGTTTTGTATGGAGCTTGACTAAAGGAAAAGAATGCACTGCTCAACTACTTGTAAATGTTGCTATTCTTTGTAGTAGAGATTATTCACTCTAAATTGATAAGTTGCTGTTCTAGCATCTGTCACACTTTCTAATGTGCTCTCATTTAGCCTGTCTCACAGACCTTGATCACCCTTGGACACCAACAAGAGTGAATCTTTTCTCCAAAGCTGGGAGGAAAAGATGTGGGGCAGGGGGGGTTGTGCAGGAGAGATATATGAAAAGGGGCTGTATTTTAGTTGCAGAAGAGTTGGATGAGAGAGGTTATGCAATCTTGATCTCAGTAAAGTGGGCAGTCAGACTGGCCATGAAGAATGAAAAAGACGCGGGCATGACGTAGGGGCTGAAAACCATAGAAAACAGCCTTTAAACAATGTCATAGAAGACACAACATGAACAAAAGGATTGCCAGGAGGCAGTTAGACACCAAGTACGTAGGTGTAGGTACTCAGTACTTGTTTGTTGCCAAAATAGCACCTACATAATTCCCATTTACTTTTGGAGAAGGATAGTATAGAAAAATGAATAGGTAGTGGACACCTTTTGTTTTGCTTAATTAGCACCCTCTTTTCTGAATCCACAGGGTGGTCATGTTAGTACAATGTGGCCTTACTGTCCTGGCCCCATCTGATTGGTCAGGGTAAGGATGTGACCCAACTTGGCCACGTCTATAGTTGGTCGGTGTTCAACACAGCTCTGACGCAATCCAGGCCAAGCAAAGTTCTTTTCCAGGAATTTTGGAGCTAGAACTGATAAAGAGAAGCTGGTCTCCCTTTGTGTGTCTGGACTCCAAGATATAATCGCCCAGGAGCTGGTGGACAAGTAGAGGAAACCTGCTTGTAGAGAGAGAAGGATGAAAGCAGATGTGAGTTGGAGAAGGGGGGTACGGAACTCTAATTCTAGTTGTCCCTGGAGCCTCGGGTCTATGCTTGTATTCTGGAAAACGGCCCAATATCCCTTTCATGTATCCCTCATTTTAGTTAAACAGATTCCAGTTGACTTTCTGTCACTCACAACCAAGAGTCCTATATGATACAGAATGAATGAGTGAATGAATGAATAAATGACATCATCTCTACACTCAAGGTCATAGTCCCAGAGCCTAGAGGTGTTCCAATTAGTTTCAATGATGACGAGACTTTTAAACTGGTATAAACATTAATAGAGGGAAACCTCACTAAAATGGATTTGGGAGGCTAGAAGCAGGAGAAGTCTCATGCACATACCACTCAGTCTCAATTACAGGAAGAACTGTCGATTACAGACCCCAACAGAAGAATCACCAACAAGAAGGAACCATCAATTAGAGGCCCCAACAGGAAAAGATGTACATTGCATCTCCTACATGAAATCCAATACCTCAGCAATTCAACCGATGAGAAACCATCATTACCCCAAACTCTCACTTTCTCTAATGGATTTTCATTCAAAACAATCCCTCTGGGGCTTCTCTGGTGGCGCATTGGTTAGGAGTCCACCTGCTAATGCAGAGGACACGGGTTCGTAGCCCTGGTCGGGGAAGATCCCACGTGCTGTGGAGCAGCTGGTCCCGTGCGCCACAACTACTGAGCCTGCACTCTAGAGCCCGGGACGACTGAAGCCCGCGCGCCCGGAGCCCGTGCTCTGCAACAAGAGAAGCCACCACAATGAGAAGCCCGTGCACCGCAACGAGTAGCCCCCGCTCTCAGCAACTAGAGAAAACCCGCGTGCAGCAGCGAAGACCCAGTGCAGCCAAAAATTAATTAACTGAATAAATAAATTTATTTAAAAAAAACTCCCAGTGCCCTCCTTTTTCCCTATAAAATAATGTTCTTCTCCTTTGTTTATTGGACTTGCCTATGGCTTTTGCTATAGCTTGTTTGTCCCGAATTGCAATTCCTCCGCTATCCCGGAATAAACATATTTGCTGGTTGAATAACTGACTTTTATTTTTATGGTCAACATTGGCCTATGAAGAACATGTAAAAGCAAACTCTTTTCATCTTAAGAAGAAAGGAATCTTCACCCAGTAACTCAGGCAAACTGGAGAAACCGGTCTATCAACTCATTCAATCTTAAGGAATTTTCTGCTGGTCCCTATGAAGTAAAAGAAAGAAAATGTGCCTTTGGAAACCAGAGATATCAACAAGGAAATAAAACAGCCTGAGCCATTTCATTGCTGTGATCTGCTTTCCCTTTTTTTTTTTTAAGAGGAAGAAGGATGGCATGTCTTAGGTTGGAATGCCTTAATAAGTGGACACAATCCTGAGCAACTGTTCTTCAGTCATGGCTAAAGTGGCCTATTTATGCCTAATCGCAGTTCACATACTCAAGAATCTGTCTGAAATATGTAAAGTTTTGAGAAGTGGTGCAGAAATTACGGAAGAGTGTCAGCAACAACGCTTAGTAATGATGTTAGCATTTAGAAGAGTCTCTAGGAGGAAACTCAGGTTTACTCTTCTATAAGGAAGGTTATGTGGTCAGGCTGAGGGCGTTGCCTAAGAGCTTTGGATAAAAGGGATTATAACCAGAGTTTGAAAAGGTTAAATGAATTTTCTTGTGTAGCTTACTCTTAAACTAGCCTTTCTTCCCAAAATGCCCTGAACTTTCAGTCTCTGTTATGATTAGACTCTTCCAGAAAGTGATATTTTTTATAAGTTATACTGATAATGAAAGGGATCAGTGAAAAAACATAAGCCTTTTATTTTTTTAAGTAATTTTTAACAAGCAAATAGTTAAATCCCCACTAGTCAGGCTGCCTTTTTTGACTAGGAAAGTGACATTTTTAAGAACTGGTTGGTCCCAGTTTCCACTCAAAAACTCCTTTTTCCTATTAACTTTTCTCTCCCTGTGATTCTCCTGGCTTGTGGCAGCATGTCTTTTAAGTATGGGGCAAGCGTGGCTGGTTTATCTCCTCCCCTTCTTATTCCCATCTTTGCCTCTCTTTTCACTGCCTCCTCTCATTGCCAAAAAGAACAAAAATGTGCATTTTTTTTCACCTGTAAATTTCCAGTTGCAAATGAAAGTATCTAAATTAAATTGGTTTCACCTTGTGCCCACCTATTTAGGAGTACAGAGAGGAATTATCCCCTCCTACCATTTTAAGCATGCAATACGTGCTTGATACAAAAAAAAAAAGTTTTAAACACTGGAAAGTATAAAGAAGATGGGGAATAATTGCCCATATTTTCATTACCCAAAGACAAATACTATTTTGGAGTATTTCTACAGAGGCCTTTTCTTTCGTTCTTTTATGTCTTTTTGGGGTCTTAGTTTATGGGTATATTTTTTCATCATAACTGTGATGACTTTTCCTCCTAATATTCTATATAAGCATTTCTCGGTTTTACTACAAACCTCATAAATATGCATTAGATGCATAATATTTCATCCAATGAAATATTCTACTTAACCACTTTCTACTTCTAGATATTTCACAAACCTTACTTCTTGTGTCATCTCATCAGTGTTACCCGTGAGTTTTCCAAAACATGAATGGCCGGGCAGGATTGTCAGCAACAAGATCTTAAGTGGTAGCTCATCCACCAGTAGCCAAGAAAGGATGTTTGTAATGAGGAACTGCCACAGTGCTGGAGCATGAAGGGTGACGTGGCGAACATGGCAGCAAAAAAGGGCAAGAGGACACTTTCTAAAAAGACAAATATAACTTCAAATAATGTAGGCAAAACTCCATGAAACATTCACTCGGCAGTCACTACATTACGTGCCAACAGGACATACAGACATCTCAACAAACAAAGTGCAAAGATAATCTATAAACAAACAAGGAGTACTAGCAGCTGGGGAGGTGGGGATTAACTCTGCCTGGGAGGGCTCCACAGAGGTGGAACTGCTCACCTACGTCTTGACAAATAAGAAGGGGTTCCCTGGCTAGACAAAGGAGAAAACAGAGGTAGACAGAGGAAATAGCATGTGCAGAAGTCCAGTTTCTAAAACAGCAAGGTGTGTTCAAGGACTCTCAACCAGGGCTGTGTAGCTGCAGTGAAGTGAGAGAGGCTGGGGTCACGTCCTGAAGAACCCTGATGCCCTGTGTTGAACAGTAAAGAATTTGTCTGGTCCTTGTGTCTCTCAGTGGTAAACACTAAATCCTTGGCATTTACTGAGTGATCCTTTGCTGTTCATGGTGGCCCCTGACCACACCTGTGTTTATGCTAACGCGATGACTTTCCAGCATGACTGTCATGACTTAGACCAGTCATGCTGGAAAGATCAACCATGTGATTAGAGGGTTGGGGCTTTGAGCCAGCCAACCTCTAGGGAGTGGAAGGAGGCTGGAGGCTGAGTTCAATCACCTGGCTGATAATTCAATCAATCATATTATGTAATGAAACCCCAATAAAACTCGAGACCCCAAGACTCCAGTGAGCTTCCTGGTCGACAAATACATCAAATGTGCAAGGAGGAGGGTGCATCCTGAGTCTACTAGGAAAGTGCACAGAGGCTCTACATCTGGCTGGTCCTGATTTGCATCCTTTATAATAAAACTGTAGTTGTAAGTATAGTACTTTCTTGAGAGTTTTATGAGTTGCTCTAGGTGGTTGAGGGCACCCCTGAATTTGTAGCCAGTTGGTCAGAAGTGCAGGTAGGCTGGGGGCCCCTGAACTTGTGACTGGAATCTGAAGGAGAGCAGTCTTATCAGGGACAGTGCCCTCAACCTGTAAGTCTGCAAACTTCAGGTGATCTGCATAGGAATCGCACCACCAGGTTGCATCCTGGGAAGAAATTTGGACCTGATTTTGAAGGATTTTAAGTAAAGGGACATCACATATTTGTGTCTTAGGAAAATCACTCTGTGCAGTATGAAGAGTGGATTAGACAGGGAAAAATATGAAGGGAGGGCTTTATGGATTGCTGGGAATCAGGCAGGAGCAATAAACTAGGCCAACATACAGCGATCAGGAGTGAAGATGAATTACCAAAAATCTCTGAAATAACTGTGTGAAGCAGCAAATCAAAGAGCAGCATCCCCCGGGCTTGGCTCTGCAAGAATGTGCCCAACCTATCATGGAATGAAGATAGAAGTTTATTGGAAACATCACTTTTGATTATCACAAGCTAAAAGATTTGGATCTTTTAAAAAAGAGTAAAAAGATACATTTTTCTTTTGAGTCTTTAGGAAGAGTTTAAAGATACAGAATAATACAACGAATGATTATGTGCTTACCCCTGCCCCCAATTAGCACGTGTAAATATTCTCTTCTTTTCTATTAATTAGTTCTATTTGTGCTTATTTGCTTTCTATTATAAATCAGTGGCTTTCCACAGTGGGGCGGGGACTCCCAGGGGACACTGGATGGTGTCTAGAGGTATTTTTGGTTGTCACAATTGGGGATGCTACTGGCATCTAGTGAATACAGCCCAGAGGTGCTGCTAAACATCCTAAAATGCACAGGACAATCCCCATCGCAAAGAATTATCTGGCCCAAAATGTCAATGCTGAGGCTGAAAAATCCTGATTTAAATAAAAGAAATAAAATATTATAAAGTTGAACTCCCTGTGTACCCTTCCAAACCCACTTCCCAACCACCCTCTCCCCAAAGGCAGCCACTAACTTGAATTAGGTATAAGGACAGAGGATTTTTTTGGAGTTATATTTTTCCAACTTCTTTTTTGCTAAGTTCTTAGGGTTCAACCCTTTGAAAATTTTTAGTTAATTCTCAGTGTCTCCTACAGGAATGAAAGTACCCACACAGACACCACTGTGCCATCAAAAAAGTACAATTGTAAAGGTGCTGCCTTTACACACACACACACACACACACACACACACACACACACAGATCCATCCCCTTACCACTGTTAATCTGCACTGCCCTCTTTCTCAAGCTAGGCTGGGTTGCCCACCTAAAAGCGGGAGAGGAGACACAGGGCTAGACATGCTTCAGCCTTGACCAAAACATAACAAAAAACTCTTCTTCATTCAGTCTCCTTTGACACTGCTACTAGCAGTCCATCCTACAGGATCCTATGGTTGACCCTTTTACAGAATATAGTAAGTGTTTAATAACATCTGTTGGAACAGGGTCACTAAAAGCAGGCTTATTAAGCAAGGATGATCTAATTCAAGCCATAGTCTTACAAAAAACTTACAAGCAGATGTTTGTGTTACAAACAGCTTATGAGAATTTGGGGGTAATACTGAAATGATGCTTCAATGCAAAAAAAAAAAAAATCAACTAAAAGAAATGAAAAAGTTATCAAAAAGATGGAGAACAAAAAATAGCTCCTGGGATTCCCTGGTGGCGCAGTGGCTGAGAGTCCGCCTGCCGATGCAGGGGACACGGGTTCGTGCCCCAGTCCGGGAAGATCCCACATGCCGCGGAGCGGCTGGGCCCGTGAGCCATGGCCGCTGAGCCTGCGCGTCTGGAGCCTGTGCTCCGCAAAGGGAGAGGCCACAACAGTGAGTAGGCCCGCGTACTGCAAAAAAAAAAAAAGCTCCTTGTTTTTTATTTTAAAAAGTAAAAAGCAAAACTATCTTTTAACTGCATGCTAAGTACTATGCTTTATACTGGTGATAAACTATCACTCCAAGTGAGGGAAATATCACTCAAGATGCCTTCAAGGATCTCATAATCCAGAAAGGGAAACACAAACATTAGCAGATAATGCTCGTAAGATGACATGGTGGGACAATGAAAGAGATATTTTTTCAGTATAACTGCAGCAGAGATGAAATTAAAGACTCAATTGGTAATAGCAATGCCCTTCTTCATCCCATGCAGACTATTGCTTATAACCTTGCAATAAGAGCTGAGAATGCCATTTAAATTAAAATAGTCCAACAAACTTACTCTACCAGATTTAAAATATATTGCTATAATAATCCACTGTAATTTATATGGATATGACACTGGTTTAAAACTAGGTAGGTATAATAGAATAGAGAGTATAGAAACAGAGTTTGATCTAGCATAAATATGGTATTTCATATCAGTAAAGAAAGTATGGATTATTCAATAAATGATCTTGAAATAGATTTTAGTTTGGAGGGAAAATTACATCATATCCCTAGCTCTTCTTAGTAGCAAATAAATTCTAGGAGGATCAAAGATTAAATATTTTTAAAACACATGAAAAACTAGAAGGAAATATAGGTATTTTAAAAATCTTGAGTCAAATGAGATCTTTCTAAGCATGACACCAAATTTAGAAATTCCAAAAAGAAAATAATTTTTGCTAGATTAAATTTTTAAACTTCTGAACTACAGAAAACTGTCACAAACAAATGTAAAAAGAGAAGCAATCATTTTTTTAAAAAAAACTAGGTCATCTGGACTAATATCCTTAAGACATATGAAGAGCTCTTATAAATGAATAAGGAAAATGTGACTCTCCCTGATAAAATGGGAAAAATGAAATAAAAATGCAATTCACAAAAGATTTACAAATAATCAGGTAGAAAGATAGCATTCTTATTAACAGTCAAAGAAATGCAAATTTCACCACAATAAACGATGGTGAAGATTTTAAGTCTGAAAATACCAGTTTGTGCAGGAAGCAGATATTATTACATGCTGATGGTGGCAAGATACCTCGGTAGAAATCTTCTAGATGGAAATTTGGTAATACGTGTAAAAAGTTAAAGAAGAGAAAATAGAGGGGAAGAAGGTTGAGGGGAAGAAGAGATGCTGAAGGGAATACTTTTGAACTAGCCCTTTTCATGAAATTTGTCTTAAAATTTATCTTAGATATGCTTCTAGGTCAAGGTGTCAGCAGGGTTGGTTTCTCCTGAGACCTCCTTGGCTTGCCGATGGCCACCTTCTCGCTGTATCCTCACGTGGCTTTGCTCTGGCTTTGTTTCCTTTTCATATAAGGATACCAGTCATATTGGATTAAGGCTCTACCCTTATTTAACATTAATTACTTCTCTAAAAGCCCTATTTCCAAATATAGTCACATTCACGGTTAGGGCTTCAACATACGGATTTGGGGGGAACACAATTCAGTCTATTACAAATAGTGAAAAGTGGAAACAACCTAGAGGTCCAGAAAGTAAAATATTATGCAGCCTCACAAGCGATGAAGCCAATTTATACTTGTTAACATGGAAAGCTGTCACGATACACGGCATTTTTTTTTTTTGGCCGCACCCCACAGGTTAGGGGATCTTAGTTCCCTGACCAGAGATTGAACCCCTGCCCTCGGCAGTGAAAGCGCAGGGTCATAACCACTGGGCCGCCAGGAAATTCCCTATGACATGTTTCTTAACAGGTTTTAAAACAATAGGCTTAGTATGACCACACTTTTGGAAAAATATATATGTATATTTGCAAAAAAAAGTTTATGTACCCCAACATAAACAAAGTGACATCTGGATAGCGGAGCTCTGAGAAAGATACATATTCAATTTTATATTTTTATGAATAATATAAAATGAATATTTTAACCTTTATAATAAAGGAGAAAAAAGTTATTTTCGAAAGGACGGTTCTGTCCCAAATTTATTTCTTCCAGGATTATTTAAATACATTTCAAATTCTGATTGCTAATTTTTTGCATAAATAATTACAAACTATGAGCCAAAGTGACTCTACAGGGTGCACCAGTGGAGGCCACTGATGCGAGGCAGATTACAAGTTTGAGTGGAAGAGATTCATTTGCAGAAAAATTATGAACATAAAAAGGTGTTAATTAACCAACAGAATTTATGGGTCTGTTTTGTGGACACTGGCACTCATTCAATTTGATTATTGTAGCCTATCAAACTACATAATTTAAGCCAAAAGGCCCTGTTAGAATAGACAAATACATTGACAAATTTCAAAGACAATAGATTCCTTTTTTTAGCAACTTGGAATCGTATGCACAATTTCAACACCAACCAAGTGGAATTTCACAAAAAAAGTGCAGTTTCACAACAAGGAAAAAAACAACGTAACAGTGTATGTTGGTTTAGTCCCTGATTGGCTTATCCACTAATTCAGTCCCCAGAGTGACAACTCTTTCCTTTTAGTGAAAAATCATCTCAATTTGCTACTTCTTTTGAGTTAGTTTTTGTATTTAAAGAATCAAAATTCAAGGCAGCTCCCTCAAATTTGAAGACCTCAAAAGTGAAATCACCTAGTGGTGATGGTCGTTCAGACTAAGCAACATTCCCAGTGTAGCCCTCCCTTCTGCATCATTAGTGATGGTTACGTTGTAGACAGAACCTCCATAATGCAGCTTGATTTGCCTAAATAGAAGAAATAGATCTTTCTCTGTTAGAGGGAAAGTTGGCATCAAGGACAGAAATTCATCTCCTGATTTTTTGCCATCCTCAAACGTTTAGCTAACTGATTCATCAGAACAAGCGAAAGCATAATGTCTTTCAGCCTCTCCTGGGATTATCAGGTAGCTGATTGCAACCTTTCACAATCCTTCAGCATATGGGTTGCATAATCTTTGGGGGATTCTGCAGAATGTGCTGATAATGGTTTCCTCTTTGACATTCAAGTTAATTATCACTATTGAATCTTTAATACTTAAAAAATATGTGTTGCTTAATTTGTTCATGAATCAGTGGTTTAATAAATGCCAGCATATATATTAAATTATGTTAATGTTTAATATCTTTTTTGAGCAAAGTGCATTAAAAATTAAAATAAAATTAATTCTCACTTTCCCATTCTTACACTGTAGGTAATGTTATTTTACACTGTGCTACAGTCTTCTACAAATTGATGTTCAGTGCTTTGAATTAATGAACTTTGTGATTTATATACTGGCTGGGGTATTATTCATTGCTTTTTCAATTACTGTAAAACTTTATACATCATGGCATGAGACTGAGCAATTGGATGAATAGTACTGGAGGAGTTTTTCTTTTAAAAGGGATCACGTAATAAAGACAGAAAACTAAATTAGCATCTCTAATATGCCAGCCAGCGACACTGGGCTCCGTGTTAGTGGGCTTATGAATGACCTTCCGGAAGTGAAGCTTTCAGAATCAGAATGTTCAGGAAAACCTGATCTCCCGCCCTTGAATAACTGCAAACGTTCATGGCGAACCATTATCATCCACAGAACTAAAAAGCAAGAATCTCTAGAATCCAGCGTATTAGCAAGAGGCTGAGATTTTGAAAGTACTGACATGTCGTATCATCCTATCAATTTTTAGAACTGCCAGAAGTGATGGTTATGCTTTGCACCAATACCTAAATGCGTCCCATGCATCTGACTTCTTTCCATATTTCTTTTAGTCAACACTGACAAGATTCCTATCCCTGCCCTGGGCTCTAAGGGCTGAAGGAACATAACACAGGGATGACATTCCCCCAGGGTTTGCTTTGTTTGTTTGTTTTAATCTCTTGAAAACCCTGTGTCATTCCCAGGAGGAGCATCCCATGTAGTACATGGCCCCAGCTGGAAAACTCAAGGTGAGGCCAATGTGAGGAAAGGCTAGAGGGGGCCTCACTGAACTGCTCCCACAATCACAAAAGAGCGCAAAGCACAGTGAGAAGCCAGGAGAAGCGGTTGACAAGCCAACAGAAGCAGCAAACAGGCTCACTGGGAGTCCAGACTCAGCACCGGCAAGCCACTGCCTGTGAAAAGCCCACAGCCACGCGGGGCCCAGGCTCCTTCCAGCCAGCTTGACCTACTCCGCTCATGACCCTCAACCTACAGGAACTTCAAATGCGCCAATAGAAAGGGAGGCTTTTCACCTGGCCTGAGGGATTTTACTATTCAAAAGGGAGGACAAAGGGAGGGAGGAAAGACCTGTTATCGCCTCAAAAAAATGGGCCTGATGACAAGACCCTGCACCACAAATACCCCAGAAGCCTGGGCAGCCCCTTGCTTACTCAGGCAATTTGAGACCAGACCACACAAAACACCGGAAGGAAGCCTGTGCTTGAGACAAGGGGTAGCCATGTAACTAATAAGCATTTATTAGTCCTGTGCATAGATATGCAAAATACCCATCACACAAGGAGACTTCAAACTCTAATTTTAGGATTTTATTCCTGTCTCAAAAATATAACCTCTGTTTTCTGGAATTTTCCTCATTCTGTTCTGGCATCTCTTAGTTGGTCAATCTGCCTGCATCCCTTTGGTCACCTCCCATTAGAACAGGTCCCCCTCCACCCCGCGCCCCGCCCCCCAGGGCCATTGCCTCCTCTGGCACAGGGCTGGTCCCAAGTCACTGTCTGTCATACAAGCATCCGTCTGACCTGCTTATGGCCTTTCCTGACCCTTGTACCTGATGCTTAGGATGGTTTCTCTGGCTCTTAACACTGTCTTCTGCTTTCTCCTTGATTTAAACCCAGCTCTTTGATGAAGCCTGTCTAAGCCCCCCCAGGAGCCCCTTACCCAGGACAGGTCCCCACCAAGCCAGCCCTGGTTCCTCCAGCTGAGCAGATCAAGGCAGTTCTGGAAATTTTGCTTTTGGAAGTCAAGGAGAAAATCTTATTTTGCATCAACACTTATTGTAAATAACACCTGTAAAAACTGGTGGATTTCTTGTCTGATTCTTTCTCAATGATGCAGCATGGTATGTATCTCAGGGTCCTCATTCCAAACATCAGTGAAGGTTGCACAGAGCTACAGTTCATCCAGTAAGATGGTTCATCCACTAATAGGACCAGACACTGGAATCCTTGGCTTGAGTCACCTCTCTTGTCATTTGATGTTTTCTGATAAGAGACAAGTGCTGTAAAAATAAATAAGCAACAGCATTCCAGTTGTTGCAAGTTCTGGGGAGCAGGAAGCTTTTAGACTTCCTATGCCATAACCATCCAAATGGATCCCAAAAGTTATGTAGCTCCTGGAAAGTGTCACAATTATCTTGGCAAGTAAGTCACTCTGCCCAGAAGTACCCACAAAATCCATTTTTTTAACGTTTTTATTGGAGTACAATTGCTTTACAATGGTGTGTTAGTTTCTGCTTTATAACAAAGTGAATCAGCTATACATATACATATATCCCCATATCTCCTCCCTCTTGCATATCCCTCCCACCCTCCCTATCCCACCCCTCTAGGTGGTCACAAAGCACGGAGCTGATCTCCCTGTGCTATGCGGCTGCTACACACTAGTTATCTATTTTACATTTGGTAGTACATATAAGTCCATGCCACTCTCTCACTTCATCCCAGCTTCCCCTTCCCCCTCCCTGTGTCCTCAAGTCCATTCTCTATGTTTGTGTCTTTATGCCTGTCCTGCCCCTAGGTTCCTCAGAACCAGTATTCTTTTTTTTTTTTTAGATTCCATATGTATGTGTTAGCCTACAGTATTTTTCTCTTTCTGACTTACTTCACTCTGTATGACAGACTCTAGGTCCATCCACCTCACTACAAATAACTCAATTTTGTTTCTTTTTATGGCTGAGTGATATTCCATTGTATATATGTGCCACATCTTCTTTATCCATTCATCTGTCGATGGACACTTAGGCTGCTTCCATGTCCTGGCTATTGTAAATAGAGCAGCAATGAACATTGTGGTACATGACTCTTTTTGAATTATGGTTTTCTCAGGGTATATGCCCAGTAATGGGATTGCTGGGTCATATGGTAGTTATGTTTTTAGTTTTTTAAGGAACCTCCATACTGTTCTCCATAGTGGCTGTATCAATTTACATTCCCACCAACAGTGCACAAAATCCATTTTAAAGTCTCTGCTTTCAGGTTATCTGAAGAGCCTGTATGGAGAGACCTAGCATAGGTTGTAGTGAACAGATGGTGTAGGTTCCAAGAAAGTCATGACATGTGCTCAGTTTTGGCCGGAGTGACTCATGGCTATACTGTGGTCAGTGCCAGTTGAGACCCACTCAGGACCCTGCATGGCCTGCCCAGTGACCTCCAGAACTTTTGGGAAGGTGGTGACAGCATGGGAGGGTGACTGAGGGAAGATTCAGGGATGTGTCCCACCCTTAGTCTCTGAAATAGGTGTGACTCGTTGGCTCCAGTTAGAACTGGTGAATTCCCCAAATCCAAATATCAGAGTGGTGATTTCTTGTGGAGAGTGGATGGCAGCCCTGGATATTTTGGGAACGAACCGTATCATCTTCCCTCATCTCTTCTGGGAGAGCAGCCTACTTCTACACATCTGCTCCCAGGAGATCAGTCTCCAAAAAGCCCCACCTTGAGTACAGGTTACAGGGTCAAAAGATGCTGCTGCTTTGGCTGCCAGCTGGGGTGATGTAGGCAGAGAAGCTGGGATGCGGAGGCATGCTATTCTGACCTACAACTGCTTCCCTTGCAGCCGGTAGACACTGCGAAAGCAATTTTGAAAATCTGAGACATCTTGATGTATCTGTTCATCTTAAGCTTATTTTAATAACTATAATTTTATTTATTTTTTAAAGCATTTATACCCTTTAAAAATTTTATTTATTTACTTACTTATTTTATTTTATTTGGCTGCGCTGGGTCTTAGTTGTGGCACACAGGATCGTCGTTGCTACATGCAGGATCTTTGTTGCTGCATGAGGGATCTTTAGTTGCTGCGCTGGGTCTTAGTTGTGGCACACAGGATCGTCGTTGCTACATGCAGGATCTTTGTTGCTGCATGAGGGATCTTTAGTTGCATCATGTGGGATCTTTTAGTTGCACCATGCTAACTCTTAGCTGCGTCACGTGGGATCTAGTTCCCTGACCAGGGATCAAACCTGGGCCCCCTGCATTGTGAGCGCAGAGTCTTAGCCACTGGGCTACCAGGGAAGTCCCTAATAACCATAATTTTAGATGGTCATCTTTTATCCTGATCTTGAGTCTTACATCTTACATTTAATTTTTAAGCTTCATAATGAATATTAATGAACTAATTTACTTAGGGATTCACCTAGAGTCTATTCCTTTATGTATGGCTTTTATCACAGTGATCTCAAACACTTCTAGGAAGATTACCCACGTAAATAGTGCCCCCAGCATTTATGCTGGGAAATACTTGATTGCTTTCTGCTTATTGTTAATTCAGGAAACCCGTTCATTCTCAAAATATAAACTCTTGCGATTGAATCAAATGACTCAGCTCTCCCGCTCCAGCCATGCTGCCTGGCCTTTCCTCACAGCTCCAGACAGGCGTCCAGTTGTCCTGAGCACACCCCCGCTCACCTGTCCTGTTGTACGAAACTAAACGTGTTCCCTTCTTTCCCAGAGTCTCCCTATTTACTCCCACCAGTTAGACTGTGCAAATATTCCTGTGTCCTTTGGGGATCCCAAATCACCTACTGACCCATGAACCAACCCTCCAAAATCACCCATAATATGTGGTACATGTGTGCATATTTTTCTGGGGATCACACCCACAGCTTTCATTATATTCTCAAAGGGCCCATGACCCTCTCATCCAAAAGGATGGAAATGGTCTCTCACTGTCATCGATACTGTCCTATGGTATACTTGCAACAGTAAAACTGCCTCCTGGCTGGTCCCCCCGCCTCCAGGGTCCTTCCAGTCCATTCTGTGCACTGACACCACCTCACTGATCATCAGTGGGACACAAGGTTTACCTGCTTTAATTCTCTCCCATCCCCCAAGTCCACAGGAGCCTGAGAGCAGTGCCACCACACCTGTTTTATTCCTAATTAATTGCTTTGCTACCTAGAACACCTCCCCTGCCTCTCTCCGCACACCCATTCAACCTCCACACTTCAAGGCCCAGCCAAAGGCACGTCCCAGCCGAAGACCAGCCTAGAGGTGGAGTTTGGTTTCAGATGACAGGATACCTGAGAGGGAGTGTGGGCCTGGAGGTTTACAGAGCTGGAAAGGTCTGCATGGAGTTGAAAATCTTGAAAAAGGACGAGCTCTCCAAGGTTTCAACCTTGACAGTGAAAGAGCTCTCCAAGGTAACTAAAAGCAAAAACAGTCAAGTGTTTATTCTCAATTTCTACAGCACTTAGGTGCCCAGCCCAGGGCTCCACAAAGAGCTCACTTGAATATTTACCGAACAAGTGTGGAATGTTACATTCAAAACGAAACATAATCTGATGGGGGAATGGGAGTTTCATAAGGTTAAAATTTGCCTGCAAAATATTTTGAACAAAGTACTTTGCAAAAATTAGGTGAATTATTTCCCTAGTCTTTGCCTCAAAAATTGTAATTTATAAAATCACTGGAGTTGAAAGTGGTTTAAAGCGGCAAATGAAAAGTCAAATGACATCCTTAATAGGTGCATATTAAAAATACATATTTCTATTAACATTTTTCATGGATGTGATGATAAAGTAAACCTACAGTGGAGAGAAACAAAATACACTTTGCATTAATAATTTGTAAATCACTATCTCAGGGATTTGCTTAATTACTGTTACCTATGCAACTAACCCCGGGCATAATTATTTAGGAAAGAATTCATGTCTTCCTTGCGACACATTCTAAACCAATATTGTTGGTCTCTAAGGAGAAACTGTGTCCACAGTTAAGTTAGGTGTTTAATATCATGAGTCAATATTAATATTAAACTAGAGCTGAAGAGAGAACCAAAAACAGGGGCTGGTGCACAGCCACAGAACCACGCTACAACTGCAGGCAACTGTGAGTTGCCAAATTAGGTGTTACTGAAATGGAAGACCAAGCAGGAAGCTGGTGGCTCGGCAGGCGGGGCCCGTCCCTCATAACGCGCTCACCAATATAACATTCCCCCAGTGCTTCATCTTCATTTGCAGAGGATAATGGATGGGATCAGGGCTGCGAGAGTTTGGTCAGTTGCACAAGACCCAGCCTCTAGGCACAGAGCTACCACGGAGCCTGGCTTCTACCAGACCATCTACTCTCTACCAACTCAACAGCAGTTTATAAATTCCCCCCAGGGCTTAACTATGCCCTTTGGACCTCCAAGCACAGGAGCCCTTTAAAAGCCATCATCTCCAAAGCTGGCTGCCCATAGCATCCCACCAGTGTTCAGACCACACAGCCCAACTGTGCCCCAAATCTAGAGAATTTCCAAGTCAGAGCCCTCAACAATAACTGCTCCTCTCATTGCACATGTGACGAAACAGAGGTCTGGAAGATCTAAGAACTGGGCCCGAACCCTGATCTTCTTCCAGTCCGGAGAAGGTTCTGCTGTATCCCAGTTCTGCCAGCTGTTATGACGTAGGGGATGCCAACCGAAGTAGAGCTGGCTTTTCAGAAGTGATATTGCAGTCCTTCAGGAATCCTGAGTGCCTGGACCTTTGAGTGTTATTGGAAAAGCATTGTTCCAATTTACTGGAAATTTTCCTTTTACAAATTGACCTCCTGCCCTTGCTAAACTGTTCCCCTTCTTTTCCTCTGGAAACGGTCTACCTGGACACCCCTTGCCATTGTTACCCGGCTGTGGGCACAGGGATTCCTGTCTACTAGGCTCCCTTGTAAATGTTGTGAGCACTGGCAAAGAATGGGAGGAAAAGGCCAGAGCATCAGAGGTTTCTTGATGCAGCTGTTCTAGAGCAAGACCCACGGTGCAGAAAACCAAACTCTGACAGGGGGTGTTTGCAGCAAAATAAGGGTTTATTTGCAGGGTGCCAAGCAAGGGAGTGGGAGACCAGTCTCAGATCCACTCCATCTTGGTCTTTGAGTTAGGGCTGTTTTAAACGGGAAGAACAAAGAAACTGGGATTAATCATTTTGTGACATTTCTGTGACATTTCTTAACTGTCGTTTCGCGAGTCAGGATGTCTCTGGTTTATGATTCTCTGGCCAGATGGTCCAAGGCTCAGGGATCTGTGAGCTCATCTTGCTCTGAGTCTTTACGTTAATGATGACCTCCATAATAGCAATTTTACTGTATTAACAATGTTACCGAGAACAGCCATCTTTGTCATCTGACTCTGTTTGATTCGTGTTCAGTTAGCACAGGATTGAGGTCAGAGGAGACAAGAAAGGGATCAAGGTTTTTTTTTTTTTTTTTTTTTTTTTTGGGATCAAGGTTTTGAATAGAGAGATTAATCATAAACTCCGCAAGGGAACTCGGTTTTAGAGGGACTCAGTTTCACAGTCAGTGGCCAAGTCCTTGACCTGAAAGCTGCCTCGGGTGCCCATGTCTTCATGAAGGGCTTTGCCTGGCTCAGAAAAGCCTTGCAGCTGATAAGCTTTGTGAAGTCCCTGTCCTGCCTGTTTCCACCAAGTAAAGCACGCTTAGCCCTTTCCCCTTCCCTCACTGGTTTAGGCAGATGGCCCAGTCCGTCACAACCAAGGCGGAGACATGGTCTGAGCTGACTCATTGAAGAACAGTAATTCCTTCCAGAGAAGATTCGCCATTCGTTCAGACACTGGAACGATTATTTGCTGGCGGACAGCTGTAATTACTTTTTACTGCAGGTAGGCAACTGTTCCAGAAGTCAAGCTAATAGAATTACTGGTTTCTGAATGGCTTTTGGAACAAGTAATTTTCAACAAGTCAGCACAGCATGTTCGGTGAACTTTCCACCCAGGACAAATCCCTGCCTCTGTGGCTCCGCACTGCAGGCAAGATGTGGGTTCTTCGATGGGGCACTTTGGAACTGTAGGGGCATTTTTCTTCCAGGACCCTTCGTTTGAAAATGGGACTTGAGCAAATCGTGCTTGGAGATATTTCATGAGCTTGCACCAAATCACTCTTCTAATTTTTAATTACTCTGGGAGTTGGCATTAAATTGTATCAACGAACTAACCAACCTTTCTAGCAATAGCAGGGTAAATCACTTTCCCAGTCATGGTATCCCATGGTAACTTCTCCCTCCATGCTACCCATTTCTGAAGAGAAGCTAAGGGAAAAATAAATCCAGAGGGCCTTTTAGTCAACGTTCCTAACAAGATTACCAACTACTGTAGACTGTAGATAATGATTTTGCAACAAGATTCTCTATTTGATAAGAAAAAGCCCTTTTGAATGCTTGTCAACATTGGACCCTATCAGCTGATTTGACATTTAACAGATTTTAAAAAGCACATCCATGGTCTGTTGGGACAACAGTTCCTTTTACTGAGAAGTCTTCGAGGTATTTTTTGCTGTTGTTGTTGTTATGATTACTAAACATTCCCGCCTCCTGCTTTGCCATCCACTAATTAGCTGAGCTCTGGTTTTGAGTGGGCCATAACTGTTCTCTTTGTGCCCATGAGTTGGCTTGTCCTGTTACCTGTCCAGGGGAAGGAGCAAACGCAAAACTGTATGACTTGGGAGAAGACTGGGCCTACCTTAACTCTAGTATCATAAGAAGAGACAGATCTGCTTTTAAGCAGATTGAGTTGTTGAGAATCAAGAGAGGATGAACTATATAGACTATTGATCTGGAGACCGTGTATGGTGAGAACGTTTAAGACTTACACGCTTAGTAACCTTCAAATATACAATACAGTATTGTAAACTATAATCACCATGCTGCACAACAGATCCCTAGAACTCATTCATGTTATGACTAGAAGTTTGTACCCTTTGACCAATATCTCATCACCACCCAACACCCCAGTTCCTGGCAGCCACCAATCTACTCTCTGTTTCCATGGCTTTGTGTTTTCTAGATTCCACGTATAAGTGAGATCATATAGTATTTGTCTTTCTCTGTGGATACTATTTTTTAGACTTTTTGACATATGGTCAATGCATAGAGACCTGTTAAGGGAATTTATTTCAAGCAATTGGTGTTATCAGTTTGCTTTATTGATATGCAAATTCATTAGTGTCTGGGATCCCCAGAGAAGGAACTGTAACCCCACAGCAAACTTCCTTTGCAGCCCTTAGAAATCAAAAAACCTTCATTCATTGTTAGGAAAGTTGAAAGTATGCTAGATAGCTGTCCTCAAAAGCCTGAAAAATGCTTAGCTGAAAATCATTAAGTAGGTTTAAGAAACTGTTTACTATTTAATACTACACAACATTTAGTATTACCACAACCTTTGCAAGTCATTCTGATGGGGGCACTAAAGTCACCCTCAACTGCAGGACCCCAGCTCTAAAACATCAGGAGGATAGAGTCTGCAAATTGAGAGCATATGAGTCAGAGCAAAAGTTTGGAATCAGACAGAACTGGGCTCAAATCCCACTCTACCACTTCCTACCCGTGTCTTCCTACAATCCTGTCTGCCTTGCAATGGGGGTGATGAGATAATGTATGTGAAGCACTTAGTGCTGTGCCTGGCACAGAGTAAATGCTCAACAAACAGGGATCAATACATTAATTATGCTGATGAACCATGCTTCCTTTAAAAGACATACACCAATAACATTTCAAAGGGCGTACCCTTTGCTAGCCAAACCTCCTTTACGGAAGATCTAACATTCTGGGTGTTGAGGAAGATTCTAAGGTACCCATGAGACCCATACTATCACAAAAGGTCAGTGTGGTCACTTATCACAAAGTGTGGTCAGTGGGCCACTGCCCCAGAATCACCAATAGTGCCTGTTTATAAAACTGGTTTCTGGGCCCCCTAGAAGGCAGGCTGCATTGGTCAGGATTGGCCAGGCTATGCTACAGTAAGAGACACACCCTAGAAGCTTGGCGATTTCACCTTGAAAGGTTTATTTCTCACTCACGCAAAGTCCGCTGTGGCTCTGAGTGTCCTCCAGGGCATCTCATTTTCAGCAGGGGCTCGGGGACGCAGGCTGTTTCTCTCTGGTGGCTCCACCGCGGAGATAAAGCCTCTTGCTGTTGACGTGGCAGGTGAAGAAGACCACCAAAGTGACTCCTGGCACATCTACTCAGTCTGTTGGCCAGAACCTGTCACGTGATCCCGTTTACTTCCAGGAGCTGAGAAAAAAGGTGAGGAGGGTGGATATCTGAAATGTCTCTCTCTGCCTCACTCACTGAATCATTCTCTGGGGTTAGGATCTAGGAATCTACATTTTCAAACTCCCCAGATGATACAATTCAAAGTTAGCCATCACAGGGCTGTGATTATCTACTGCTGGCAATGTTCCTTTCTGGGATAAATAATTTGAAATAATGGAAATGAGAGGGTGGCTCTGTCAACATAATAATTAAACTGGGAGTCTAAGAGTCTAAAACATTAGGCTCTTTTCTAGCTGTTACGTTAAGTGTAGCTCTTAGGTAGAGATGCCTCTGAAATCTGTTTCTGGTCCAGACTCTCCACTGCCTTCAGACTGATATATACTCAGCCAGGGTCTCACAAATCTCAACCTGTTTGTTCATCTCTACCAAACCTGTCCCTGTGTCGTGTCCTGGGACAGTACCAATACCCACCCTCCCGGGCAACTTCCAAGGCTTCGTGACGTGGGAGTCTTCCTTGGCTTTTCCTTTTTTTTAACCCCTCAAAGCGAGGCATCAAGACTGTGTTTCTGTCTCTTCACCGCATAGTGCGTCTGCTCCCATCTCTCTTCCTCCACTGCGGTTCCCTTAGTCCAGGGTCCCATCATCACCTGCCCTGGTCCAGCTCCTCTCTCCTCTTTCTCCCAAATTGCTGCCAGGGTGATGAACTCCCCTTCACGATAAGCATTTCCTCATTTCTCCCCAGCAAGACTCCTCTCCTCTCCTCAGCCTTTTCTGAGCTTACTCTTTTCCCCTTCACTCTTCCCCAGCATACTTCTCTCACACAGCTATAGTTTGAACTCACCTATATCTGCTACACTGCAAGCCCCCTGAGGACAGACAGCAAGTTTGCCTCTCTCAGGATGGGATCCTCATGGTCTGACACCATACTCAGCACATAGTAGGTATGAAGGGAGAGAGCAATGAGGGTGGGAAGCTGCATGGTGCCTGGCACCTGGTGGGTGCTATACAAAATTTGTTGAGAAGAGGATATCCAACCATCTTCCTCTGCTTAGTTATCCTGTCCTGCAGCTATGATCAAAGATGAGAATAAGAGGTGGAGCGAGTCAGCATGTTCAGGGTGTCTGAGTAATATTGTTTTGCAAGCAGAGCAGCATTTTAATTTGCAGAAAAACAATTCTGAGTAAAACCAAGTGAATTAAAAATAAATTGCATGAGTGAACTAATTCCCAGTTCAAGGAGGGCTAACAACTGAAAGTGATATCATTTTTCTTAATTCACAATAGAATCCATAAATATTTGGGGGAGTTAAAATAGTAGTGTTAATATTTGTTATATTCCTGAACATCTACAACAGTATTTATCCACACGTAGTAAAAAATGAGCCAGAAATATACTCAGAATGTATTTCTAGGAGCATGTTTGTGAGCCATTTACATATTATACAATGTGTCTATGTCTTAAATCATAATAAAATTTTGTTACAAAAGTTTTCTTATCTCTAGGTCTGCTCTTTCATATTTTTAAGGCAAGACTTGGCACCTCTACTCACTAAAGATTTCCAAAAAATGACCCTCAAATAGGA
The DNA here is from genome assembly GCF_059928025.1 of Delphinapterus leucas. Taxonomy (NCBI): domain Eukaryota; kingdom Metazoa; phylum Chordata; class Mammalia; order Artiodactyla; family Monodontidae; genus Delphinapterus; species Delphinapterus leucas. Next base: position 167,963,693 of record NC_143130.1, read on the forward strand.
GACTCTACAAAAGAGGGTAATGTTCTAATATGTAGATATAAAGAGATGAAGAGAGATTAATGAATTAGAAATAGTACTTGGAAAATAATGAATTCTTTTTTTATATTTTAATTAAAATTTTTTTTTGATGTGGACCATTTTTAAAGTCTTTATTGAATCTGTTACAATATTGCTTCTGTTTTATGTTTTGTTTTTTTGGCCATGAGGCATGTGGGATCTTACCTCCCTGAGCAGGGATTGAACCTGCACCCCCTGCCTTGGAAGGTGAAGTCTTAAGCACTGGGCCACCAGGGAAGTCCCAACAAGAAATTCTTTTAAAATAATTTTTAAAATATGTGTGTGACAAAGCGAGCGAGAGGCATGGACATATAGACACTACCAAACGTAAGGTAGATAGCTAGTGGGAAGCAGCCGCATGGCACAGGGAGATCAGCTCTGCTTTGTGACCGCCTGGAGGGGTGGGATAGGGAGGGTGGGAGGGAGGAAGACGCAAGAGGGAAGAGATATGGGAACATATGTATATGTACAACTGATTCACTTTGTTATAAAGCAGAAACTGACACACCATTGTAAAGCAATTATACCCCAATAAAGATGTTAAAAAAAATATGTGAACTATTTGGAAACTAGAGACAATCAAAAATAATAAAACAAAAATCGGTCATAATTCCTCCCAAGGCAGACAGTTACTAAATTTTTTGATTTATCTGAAATTTCATATGATGTGTGGTGTAGGGGAGAAATCAAACTTTATTTTTTTCCTGAATACAAGTTAGCCTGTTATCTCAACTTATATCATTGGGTAAAGCCTTAGAAGAAGTTAATTTCCACTTAAGCAAATCAAGATTGCACCTGTGTTGGCGGCACTTCCTGAGAGCCTCTGATTTTGCCACAGTTCTAAACTTTCTTGGTTCTCTGACTGAAGGGAATATACCAGCAGCGGTGGCCATGTTGCCCACCCAGACCCCAGCCCCGACATTGTCTCCTTCTCTGAGAAGCCAGGAGGACTAGTCAAACCAGAACAGGGAGTTCCAGGGCGGCACCAGCTGAGGGAACAAGTGGAGGCAGAAAGGGTGTCACAGACATTTTCCAAAAGTCTGAATGCATATGCCCAGGATACCACCTCTTTGAATCTAACCTAAAGAAATACTCTCACACACGGACAAAAATGCAAAGGAAGCACTGACCACTGCAGCATTATCAGTTATCAGCAAAAACATCAATAGGAAGTTGGTTACATAATGATAAATCTGTATTATGGAATACTTTGCAGTGATTAAAAAGAATAAGGGGGGAGGGAGAGAAGGGAAAGAGAACGACTGCAAAAACATATTAAATGAAAAACCAAGTCATAGAATAATATGTATGATTTGATCTTGTTAATGTAAAAAGAACCCTCATAAATATGTATAATGTATATATGATATATATTATATATAAAATGTAATATATACAAAATATGTATATATGTATTTATACATATATAAAAATATATAAAAAAATAAACATATATATACATATATAATATATAGTATATATTTAGAGTATTTAGGTATATGTAACGAGAAAAGGTTTTGAAAAGATGCAAATTCCACTAAAGAAATCACAAATGGAATTGACAGGGGGAGTGCTGGAAAAGAGAGATGGCAGAGACGCTGTTTTACATTTTGCTCTAAGTACTTCTGTATTTTTAAAAAATCTTTTACAATGAGAAATGCAGGAAATGCTTATTCAATATTTTCAAAAGACAAAAATAAACATATAATAAAGGAAGACTTTCATGGAAACCCTAAGCCCATTTATGCCAGCATGAACCAGCATGTTCCCGACTTGCCCGACAGCGGGGTTCAGTCTTTATCAGCAGGTGCAGCTGAAGGCCAGCCCACAAATTCCTACCCATGACTCGAAGCTTAATCTGGGAAGTGCAGAATGGAATACAGGAAAACAGGAAACACAGGAGTCCCAGGAACGCTTATATTAAGGACCAGTTAAACCCAGAATTTTAAAAAGTAAAAGGAGCCAGAAATGATGACTACAACAAAAAGAATCATCACCCCCACGGAGAGGGCCAGGCCGATTTTGTTCTGGGCTGGACTTGATTAGACCATGCATGAAAAAAACGAAATCATTTTTTTTTACTGTCTCAGAAGAAAAATACAGAAGGTGTGTCTTGAAGTGACCGAAAATCACAAAGTTTTATTTTTTAAAGTGGAAATGATTCTCTCTTTTGCCACCTGGTGTATCTTACCAAACTGATTTACTAAAGGCTTGACCTTTGGGTCTTCCTATATTTATAGCAGGTGCCAGATTAGATTCTATTAAACTGGAATAAAAAGCACCTGCCCCAGCCTGCAGCCTCAGCCCAGTCCGAGGGCCATCTGAGAGAGCAGGGGCATGGGGAAGCCTCAGGGAGGGAAGATGGTGGGCTCCCCTACCTGTCAGGTGTCCTAAGGAGAGCACTCCAAGGGACCCTGCTCCTCAGATGCTGATTTCTATTAATGAAGGAAGTACTCAGGAGAAGGGAGGGGAGCATAGACGTAGTGGATTATGAGGAAAACACCACTGCCCCCACCACCTTCTTTTATAGGTCTGGTCCCAAAAAATGTCACCTTATTTCCCAATCCCACCCTACCCTTGCCCAGGGGTGAGAAGAGGGAAAAAATGATTTGCTTTGATACTTGAAATGTATTAAAACCTGCAGACACTGACAGTCTGCTCCTCTTCCATGCAGCAGCGTGGGGCAGCGATGAACCTAAGGAGAGAGCTCCTGACAGCTGAGAACACTCACAGGTTAAGTGGTTCTGTGCAATTCCACACCCCTGCTGGTATCCCCCAAAGGACGAAATCCCAGAGTACTGTTAAGTGAGACAGTATCTCCTCTTTTATCTAAGGCCACTTTTTCTATTCCGTCCTCTCTTGCTGCGTGCTTTCAATTACCCTTCTCTTGCTCAATTATTTAATCTTTACCCCTCAACTGCAACTTTTCAGCATGCGGAAGGCCTTCCCATTTAAAGAAAAATAACCACACTCTCTTGTTATGGACTAAATCTTGTTCCCCCCAAATCCATTTGTTGAAGCCCTAAGCCCCCAATGTGATGGCATTTGGAGACAGAGCTTTTGGGAAGTGATTACATTTAGATGAGGTCATGAGGTTGGGGCCCTCGTGATGGGATTACTGCCCTTATACTAAGAGAAACCAGAGAGCTTGCATGCTCTCTCTCGTTCTCTCTTGCTTTCACTTCCCACCATGTGAGGACACAGCAAGGAGGCAACCACTACAAGCCAGGAAGAGAGTTCTCTCCAGAAACCAGCCATGCTGGCACCTTGATCTTAGACTTTCAGCCTTCACAACTGTGAGAAAATAAATGTCTGCTGTTGAAGCCACCCAGTCTATGGCACTTCATTACAGCAGCCCGAGCTAAGACGGTCCTACACTCTGCTTCCAGGAACTACTTCTTCCACCATTTCACAGCCAAATTTCTGGAAAGTGTCAGTGTTTATAAAGACTGTCTTCATTGCCCTTCTCCCACTCATCACACCCCTCCAGTCTGGCTTCCTCCATTTCACTAGCCCAAAGAATCTTTCCGTTAAGTTACCAATCACTTCCATATTGCTATATCCAGTGGACAGTTTTTGCCTCTCTGAGGTGTATTTGACCACTCCCCCTTCCCCTGGCTTCTATGAAGCCACACTCTCCTAGTTTTCCTCTTCTGTCTCTGGCTGCTCTGCCTTAATCTCCTTTGTGGGCCTATTTTCTGCTATTGCCCTAGGCCCTCTTCTCTTCTCCCTGTAGACACTCTCTCAACCAGGGTGCACACCTTCAATTATCACTTACACGCCAGTGATTCTAATTTTCATCTTCAGCTGGGACCTTCCCTCTAGGCCCCAGATCTACAAATGCTGATCTGACGATTCTAAGAGGAGCACCCCAGGACCAGCATGTCCAAAGTAAACTCACAAGTTTGCCCATAACATGGTTCATTCATGCATTTAGACAAATGAGTCAGAAATCTAGGAATGAATCATTCTTGACCATTCCCTCCTCCGTCTTACATCCAATTTATCATCGAGGCTCACTTATTTTACTTTCTGTGACCAATTCCCTTTATGTCCCTTCCTCTCTCACCTGCTCTATTGCAGTAGCTTCCTAAATGGTATACCTGCATCTATTCTTGCTGTCACCAACCCATGTGATTTTTTTCAAAGTGCAAATCTGATCATGTCTTATTCCTGCTGAAATCCTCCAATAAAGTTTCATTGCTCTTACATTATGACCAAAGCCCCTAACGCAGGCCTAACCACGCATCTTTACTTCCATTCCAGCTTCCTCTCACACCACACAACCCCTCACTTTCTACTCCACAGAGGCCATGTTTCCTCCCGCCAAAGGACCATGTCATGTACTGTTTCCACTGCATAGAACACTCTTCTACTCCTCTTCTTCTTGTCCTGTTATGGGTTGAATTGTGGCCCCCAAAAAGATATGTTGAAGCTCCAACCCCTAGTACCTCAGAAGGTGATCTTATTTGAAGACAGGGTCTTTACAGAGGTAATCAAGTTAAACAAAATGAGGTCATTAGGGTGGGTCCTAATCTAATACGACTGATGTTCTTACTACAAAGGGGACATCTGGGCACAGAGACCAACATGTACAGAGGGAAGGAAATATAAAGACACAAAGGGAGAAGGCAGTCATATGCCTTGGGAGGTACATCTACAAGCCAAAGAACACCTGGGGTTGCCAGCACACACCAGAAGCTAGATAAGACAAGGAAGGATTCTCTCCTAGAACCATCAGAGAGAGCACGGCCCTGCTGACACCTTGACTGCGGACTTCTAGCCTCCAGGACCACGAAATAATACATTTCCGATGTTTTAAGCAACCCAATTTTTGGTACTTTATTATGGCAATCCTAGGAGACCAATACATCCTATCAATCCTTCTGTCTCATTAACTCCCACTCAGTTCAATCAGACTTTCTCAGGGAGTATGTCCTGGACCTCCTGGCTAGGGTCCCTATTAGATATACACAGCACTCTGTTCTCCCCTTCATAGCACTTACCACAGTTACAACTTGACATGTATTTATATGATTATTTGACAGAATCTCTCATTAGACTATAAAGTCCACTGCAGTAGGGACTGTGCCTTTCTTTAGTTTATTGCGCTACTCCCTGTGCCTAGCCTAGTACATCATACATACTGAAGCTCTATAAATATTTGTTGAATAAATGAATGAGAGAAAGAGATAAGAGGGGCATGCTGGAGATGGAACTAGAGGCTAAGACCTTAAAAGAAGACAGGCTGGGAGATAGTTTAACATGATAATAATTTCCAGAAGGGCCTCGAAATACCTCTGCTGTCAGCTGATGCTATCATTCCATAGAAGAAAGTTTTGAAATGCACATATCCCTGAGAGAGATAAGACATTAACCTAAATTTGCATTAGCATATTAATAACATCCTTCCCAGAAAGTAAGCTCGAGGAGAGGGTGTGTCATGGAGAGCACTAAATCAAGACTCTGAATGTCTGAAGATGGAAGCTGTGACTTGATGAGGGGAACCAGGGTGAATGGTGTAAAAAAAATAACCTTTCTTACGTCACAGTTTTGTTAAGGGTCAGCTTACCATTGGCCAGAAACAAGCTGCCAGATTACTACTTACCAGGCGTCGACGAGACCCCTTCCCAGAGAACTTTAACACAGCGCTTCACTGACACTTGGCAGTCAGGGAACCATTTCCTCTTCAACTAGATGATGCTGGGGGACAGTGAGAGGACGGGTATCCGGGACTCACCCAAAAGGGAAGACTCATGCCCTTGAGTTCTGATCACAAGCTTCTTCTGCTGGAATTAAAATGGAAAAGTCTTCACCATTGATCAACATCCAGATCCCACAAGGTACAGGCCACCACACACAGCCGCTTCACAAAGGACAGTCAGCTTTTTGGGGAGATCAAACTTTAGAACCCAATAATGACAGGAAATGATCCTCACATTTTATTAAAAAGGATTTGCTGAAGATCAGCAGAAATAGAAGAGAAAGTTTTTTTTTTTTTTTTGTGGTACGCGGGCCTCTCACTGTTGTGACCTCTCCCGTTGTGGAGCACAGGCTCAGTGGCCATGGCTCACGGACCCAGCCGCTCTGCAGCATGTGGGATCTTCCCGGACCGGGGCACGAACCCTCGTCCCCTGCATCGGCAGGCGGACTCTCAACCACTGCGCCACCAGGGAAACCCCGATAATTGCTTTTATGAAACGTTTTTAGAGCTACAGGAGTTCTTTTTTTTTTTTTTCCTCTACTGTCAACATGCCTTCAATGGCAGCAAAAAGGGAAACAGATTTTTCTTCATTGCCCCAACTCAGGATATATTTCCAGAATAATGATTAAACACCCCTCAAAATGCCTCCCATTCATACTCTCTGAAATTGTTAACGTTAGTTATATAAAGGATTAGTCTAAAGTTTACTGAAATCTTAGACTTTTAGAGTTAAAAGGGATCTTTGAGTATATCTGATCCAACCTCCCTCCAGTGAAAAAATATATTCTACAAAATTTCCAACAGTGACCTCAACTTATGCTTGAGTTTTCATGGGAACAATGATCTATTTTACTTCTTTTCTAGCCAAATTATTCCATTACTAAGCAATTCTACTTAAGCTTTTTTTAATATATCTTATTACATGGAACTCTATAAAACCAGTTGGCTCCATTTAAATTTTACGCTGGTACCTTATTCTTCCAAAAGTAATTGCCTAAAAAATTACTTAATTGAATATTTAAGTGAAAGGCACAAAATTGGCAATGATTTTATTTTTGCACTTATGACCTCTGGAATATTCCTGTGGCAGGTGTAAAATGAAGCTAAAATTTGAAATCTAACACAAGTTTCAACATGTACATTACACATTTGCAGTCTTTCCCCAAAACCAGCTTTAAGCATTAGAGTGTTTTCAATCTTTACCTTTTTTAGTGAAACTTGAACTTCACAAAACAGTCATTTGTGAGGTATCTTTCCTACAGTGACTCATTTTTGTGAACAATTTCATTTCTATAAAATATATTGTTGGCACGTGGTATAGTCATTTAATTTTATAATGACAGTATATTTTAAGAGTAAAAGCAAATATAGATGATTTAGAAATTCTGAAACATAAATTGAGCAACTGGAAGTAAAAACCAAAAGCTTTCTCAAATATGTTTTAAATAAACCATTAGAGTCAGACTAAAAAGAAAACTTTTAACTTTGAGCAGAATTTTAAAACATTTTAAATGTTCATAAAAATCTCAAAATATATAACCAAAATAAGCAGAAAAATACAGAGGTCACAGGCTTCTGATTGGGCTCAACGTGGAAATAACAATTTACACTGTTTCCTGAAAGTCATTAATAGGACTTAGTCAAAACAAGAGAGAAAATTCTAAAGAAAGGAGATCTGATAATTAAATCATGAGATGATTAGCAAAAGCATTTACCTTCCAAGAGGCAGCAGGAAGAAGGTAATCTCAGCCAACATCTCTATTCAGCAAAAAAGAGAGCCCCGAGAAACTGAAATGACTTAGCTAGATCTCCCCTACTGTTTTCTGTAACTGATAGGGGCTGCTGCTGTTTGATTCAGTTGTAAGGACTCATACCGATGAAAATTAGTTATAGCAATTGCTTGTACTGTCAGCCATGTTCAAATGCTGCCTTCTATACTGTAATAATCACGTTTCAACTTGAAAGGGATTAAAACCCCCACAAATACTGAAGCATACTGAAAATAAATTGAAAACCAGTGGGAAATAGAGTGTGGTTTAAAAAGCTTCATCAGCAACCTTAAACAGAAGAATTACGACTTGTGCCCCAGATAAAATTTCAGAACGGACTTCAAAAGCAATCCTTAGACTATTTTCAGTGTCTCAAAATATGTTAGTGGGAAGAGAGGCATAACAATTTTATTTGGATCTGTTTTGGACAAAAGAAAGTTTAATTAGAGACAAATTCCATAATTCACTTAGGAAGCACAGTCCTTTTTCCTTGGTTTTTTTATTTACAATATTTTAAAGTTACAGTTTTGAAAGAGCTGAAAAATGTTTCCTACTAACTCTCCCATGTTCTCTGTGGATAAAAGTTCTGTGTTTTGGATCCTTTACACGACAGAAGATAAATGCTAAGGTCCATCAGCAGGAGATGGAAGGAGTGAATTCCACAAACACTCAGCCTAGCTGCAATGTGAAACCAGCAACTCTAATAATTTATAGCTATATAAAAAGAAAAAAGGGAGACTGTTACACTTCACAACCATGGAGGAGTAGCTGATCACAGCTTTCATACAATACGCATGCAAGCACTTCCCCACAATCACTTCAAAGAACCATTCTCTTGTTCCAAACAATTTCAAAAGCAAAGGAACTACCTATAGCCATTTAGAAAATGAAATGCTGTCTAGAAAATAATTATTGGGATCAATAAACAATTAAAATTGGAGGTAGGGGATACTTAAATTTACTTGGATTCTTTCTTAGGAAGTTAAATTAAGAATTACCAAAGGAAATAAATTTCAAAATACTGTATAAACTCCTTTGGCAGTAAGCTACATATACATAAGTAGGTGTTCTCTTGATCTGTTCAAAAATCATCTGACACTAACAGATATACTACCCTGTATTTTGGTAGTACCATTTAGGATCCATAAGATGGCAGGCCTAGATTTCACAGTGATATTCCTAAAAGTATAAGTATACTGGTTGCCTTGAAATAAATATTGCATATTATCAGCAGTGTGTGGCTAGTAATAATATTAAGGGCATCTGTCAGATTAAATTTGGAAATTATGAAGCATGGGAACTATTAACAAGCTAATGCATTCTATTAGCTCATAATGAATCACAAAATACTACAGCCAGAAGAAAACTCACGATCACCTATTTTAGTCTTGCCTTTCTCCATATAAGGAAACCAGAATCCAGATTGCCCAATGTCACAGGGCATAGGGAATAGCAGAGAGAGACCCAGAATCCTGGTTTTCTTCACCCCAATTGGCATTAATCCTAACGTTCATTGTATTTCTTCAGCTCCTCATGGTGGCATCAAAGGCCACATAACTGCTCTGCCCTATCTCACTGCTCTCGAACCCCACTTCTGCACTTCTGCACAGACTGCCTTTTACTTGTCAAAGCGTCTCTCATGAGTTACCACTCTGTTCTGCCTGGCCCCCAAGCATGGAATTCCACAACTCTCTTCATAAATTTGTTCGTGTGTTTCTCAAACTGGGGTGTGGTGATATGGAGTGGTATTTGAAGCTACAGGAGTAGTTAAGTCCTATCTCTTAGGCAGGTTTTGGAGGTGCAACATCTTCTTAATTGAAAGAAATGAAATATGTATAAATTTTAAACATGAAATCCATGAAGTTTCAACAAAATGTGTAGCATTGGGTAGACTAGCTCAGGCCCGCAGCAATAAATCTCTTCTGTTCCCTATCCTGTCAGGGATACTCTGGTGAAAAGCTTACAGCTGTACAGTTGGCCCTCAGGTTCTGTTATCAGTGGATTCAACCAACTGTAGATTGAAAATATTCGGGAAAGAAAAAAATTCCAGAAAGTTCAAAAACAGCAAAACTTGAATTTGCTGTGCACTAGCAGCTAGTTACACAGCATTTACATTGTATTAGGTCCTATAAGTAATCGAAAGACGATTTTAAGTACATTGGAGGATATGCATAGGTCATATGCAAAGATCACGCCATTTTCTATAAGGGACTTGAGCTCAAAAGCTTGAGCAGATTTTGGCATCCTCAGGGATCCTGGAACCAAACCCCCTCACATACCAAGGGTGACTGAACCTGGTTAAAAGGTTCCTTTCCTTCAGAGCATAGCCTGGAGCCCACCCTGTCTTCTGTGAAGCACCTAAGGTCATGTTACACTTGTGTCCTAGACAAACTATCACACTACTGCCTAAATACTGTGTAAATGGTCCTAAGATAAATTTAGCTTCTATGTGACAAAACATTATATTATAAACATTATAATAGAAATCAAATATCAACTATTATACAACTATCGTATGGGATACATATGTAACAGATAGAGACAACTGGTTGGCAGAATTCTTATGGGCAAACCAAACACAGTAGACGGAATTAATAAAAATAAACCAATGTACTACTTTTAGAGTTTTATACTGAGTTTTTTCCATTAAGCATTATATGCTATAGAGAAAAGTACGGAGATCCAAGAAGGTGAGCTAGAGGAGTTCTGACCAATTACCTAATCTGTCTTGGTCTGCTTTCTATTTTCTCATCTGTAAAAAAGAGTGAATTGGATTAGGAAGGGGGGAAAAGGTCTAGAATTTTAAATTGCTTTTTCTCATCTTTTGCTCTACCACCTCTTTGGCATAATTTTTTAATGAATGTAACATAAAATAATTAGTGCCTAAACCTTTTTTCTATATATCCTGACAGTGATTAATTCAGTTACTTGAAATATACTTACTTCCTTAAAAATTCTCAGCATATTCATGGGTTAGAAATCTGTAAACTAGTCCATGTTGTGAAAAACACAGACGGACTGAGGAAGGATTCCAGATTACGTGACACTAGAGACATGACACTTGAATGCAATGCATGATCTGGGATTTTCCTCTTCTATAAAGAACAGCAGTGGGACAATTTGCAGATTTTGAATGAAGACTGTAAATTGGACAATATTGGACAATGTTATTATGCCCTTTTCCTGATTTTGATAATTGTACTATAGTTATGTAACATGTAATAGAATAACCTTATTTCTAGAATTATACACTGAAATGTTTAGGGACAAAGGGCTATCATTCCTGCCACAAGAAAGAGGGAGCACAAGAGAACATGTATGAATGTGCCAATGTGATAAATGTTACCATTTGGGAAATAAAGGGTACATGGGGATTCTTTGTACAATTCTTGGAACTTTTCTGTAAGTCTGAAATTATGTCAAGTAAAAAATTAAAAGAGGGACTTCCCTGGTGGCGCAGTGGTTAAGAATCCGCCTGCAATGCAGGGAACATGGGTTCAAGCCCTGGTCCGGGAAGATCCCACATGCCACGGAGCAACGAAGCCCGTGCACCACAACGACTGAGCCTGTGAGCCGCAACTACTGAAGCCTGTGCGCCTAGAGCCTGTGCTCCACAAGAGAAGCCACTGCAATGAGAAGCCCGCGCACTGTAACAAAGAGTAGCCCCCGCTCGCCGCAAATAGAGAAAGCCTGCAGACAGCAACGAAGACTCAACTCAGCCAAAAATAAATAAATTAATTAATTTTAAAAAATTAAAAGAAAGAAATCAGAAAGACAACTTGTTTGATGGCTACATATAGAACTACAATGGAAACCAGATGTAGAAAGATTAATGAGAAGGGAAAATTGTTCTGGAAAGAAATCCTATTCATTTACAATACTATATTTCTCTGGAATTTGAGTTTATGATACTAGACATAATACACTATACTACGTATTGTAGAAAAGGATGCTCCTAGTAAACATTGGTGTAAGGATTCTTATTTGATAAGATAAATGTTTCTATAATGCCATTCTGTTTGTGGCTTGCTTCTTTACTTTTATGTTCTGCTTTAGTAAATCTTTACCAGTGTTATAACTTAAAATCTCTTCACAGACAACTCACAGGAAGAGTTTCACTAAGAATCGATGTAAAAACATATCCCAAGTGATTAAGGACAGTTTTGAGACTATGAAATAGAAAACATACATGACAAATAGAAAAGCAATTTAAAGTAAATTTCCCCCAAAAAATATTTCAAAATTTACTTTACCCCATAAGAGGGAAGGAAAGGCAAAACAAACAAAACAAAAAAGTGAACTCTAATATATGCCTTCTCTGAGTGCATAGGTAAGCTGTTCTGATGTCCCCAGGATTTAGCACACAGAAGTAACCCTTACTACTTTTTTATGGTATTCAAAGAGCCTGTAATAAATTATCTTCCATATGATTATTAACAAATGTATTTTTCAATCACTTACTAAATGTATTAATTCTTTTTTTTTTTTTTTTTTTTTTTTTGCGGTACGCGGGCCTCTCACTGTTGTGGCCTCTCCCGTTGCGGAGCCTAAGGTTCCGGACGCGCAGGCTTAGCGGCCATGGCTCACGGACCTAGCCGCTCCGCGGCATGTGGGATCTTCCCGGACCGCAGCACGAACCCGCGTCCCCTGCATCGGCAGGCGGACTCTCAACCACTGCGCCACCAGGGAAGCCCTGTATTAATTCTTAATAAAGAATCACATAGATTTGTCTTCTGTAAATCCTTGTTTCTGATTTATCCATCTCAAAGTTAAAATACCCCTGAATTGAGAATGCAGTTTGGGCTGAGGGAGAGGCAGGAAGATGACATTGGGAAGTACACACGTTATTTTCCACAGTATTGGTAATTTTCTAATTATTTGAATAGGTGGTGGATTCACTGGGGCTTATTTTAATACGCTTAATAATTTACATTTACTATATATATTATTTTATATGTATCAAATATCACATAATAAAGGTGTTTTAAAAGAACATATGTAGTATTTTCCCTTTTAAAAGCTACATTACAAAATAGAAGCTTTTCTTCTTTCATTTAACTCTTTTTTCCTCTCCAACTATTTTAATATTTATTGATTCAGATGTTCAACATACATTTATTTAGCAACTATTATATGCCAGACTTGGTTGTAAGTATTGAGGGTATAAGCAAACGTAAGTGTAACTAACTAAATAACTAACTAAATAAAACTATGGTCCCTGCCTGCATGTGGGTTATAGTTTAGTTGTGAGAATGTAAAGGGCAGAGCTATGTGTAATTCTTTGCAAGCTCGGTACTCCCAGAGTGCCTTGCCCAGGTAAGAACCTCAATAATGTTCACTGATGATATTGATGATGCTTGCACCACCTATAGATCTTTTTTTGGGTAGAAGATTCTTTATGTTGTAATCAGATCATTTTACCATTTAAAATAGACTTCATCCAGCAACAAAGAAATCTGTCATACTGGATTCCTAAAGGCCACTTGGAATTGCATCCTTTTGGGAAATCTCAGCAACCTTGTCTTCCTGAAATAATAATCATCGCAACAAGTTTCCAGGTAGAGGTAAAGAGTTGTAGACACTTGTAAATTTTGTTTGGTATCCAGTTATACCATCATTAATTATTCACAGAGAAGAACTCTCAAACGACAGCTTGTGTTCCCTCTCTGCACCTTTTAAACATACAAGTTTTACACAGATTCATAAATCTCAGGTTCCAGATGACAGGGTTTCTCTTTATCAGTCTTTCTGCAATAAAATTTAGCAAACCTGATGTTAATTAGGAAGAGCAGCACAAGGGAAGTAATACCAAAAAACCCACTGGTAAACTGTTCTGAAAATAACTCAGGCAATCACCACTCATTCTCTTCAATGAAAATACTTTTTCAAGATAATAAACAACCTTTGATCAAAACATCAATTGTACTAAATCTCACAGGAAAATGTTCTGTGAAAAATCTTATTTACGTACTCCAGGTCTTAGCTGACTTTAATTGTATATATTTCAGGTTGTACAGACCTTAAAACAAATGAGAGACCAGAACTTAAAAACTTCAAAGACTAGATTTACCAATATGGCATATTATAATTTGAAAAATGCTTGCATAAGTGATGAATTACAACTCTTACCTTAATGAAAAAAACAATGCTATAATGTATTTTGCCTCCCAAATTCCAGTAGCAAAAAGATGGCCATTTTTTGCTTTAAAGTCTTATGATTAAAAACAACAATCAGTTCGAGTATTGAAATAGTCCCCTTAGTGCTACGTATACAGTTGATCAACTAAACTACATATGAATGCCTACGTATATAGTTATCTACATAGATAGATCATACGTGATCATACAGTGGTAAGGCCTAAACACATCCCACTGAAGAGGATTTTTAGATTTTAAATGTTTTGGTTTTGATCGAGTCTGAAAGTCTAGACTCTATGACAAGGGTTGCAGAATTATTTTGTGTATGTTTTTCTGGGAGGTTTCTATGGCTTTTATTAGACACCCAAAGGTGTTGATGACCCCCAAACCACTAATAACCATGACCCCAGGACAGGGTAATAAGCATTCACATTCAAGGGTATCTGACATACAGAATGAATTTAATAAACATTGTTGAATGAATCTTGAATGAATATCCTTTTTCTAGAGTATCATTAAACTTTTCAGTGCTGTCATCAGAGATAAGTGTTGACTAGAAAAATCAGAAAAAAAGGGGAGAAAAATGACAAATCAAGACTGAGTGATTACTATATGCAGGACAACGGTGCAGGTGGTGGGAATTTTTTTAAGGTAATTTCTGTTTTTAAGGAACTTATGATCTAATTAGAATGAAAAAAAACACACAAAATGATGTAAGAACATTAGCAAAAGGGAAAAAGGTACTCAGTGTATTATAAAATGTATACTAGAACTACTGACGATGAAAAGCCTTTCCTAGGTTTGAAGGATCTTTGACATATACAGCGTTTAATTTTGCCATCTATAATCAGGAAAAGACCAGAAGTATAAAGGGTAGCGAGAGGTGGAATAGAAGGGATTGGAATAAATACTCCTCTTTTTATGGTCTTTGGTGATTGGGAAGACGGTACCAAGGGAAACACAAAATAATCCAGTGGTTCTTGAAGGGCAATTGTTCTTGACGCTCTTCCTCCTTATTGCTAGTGTATTTTTTGGAGGGGCACGGTGGGGGGCCAGGGGGATGCTGACTTGACCAGAGCATAGGAAAATCACTCCTCCAGTGCTCTGAAACCATTAAATACCTTTAAGCAGGTACTACCCAAGGTCTTTCACCCGAAGGCAAATGCACTGAAAAATTCTAGTTCACATTCAGAAACATGCCCAATCAACAGGAATATTTGGAAGCATAACTTGGTACACCTCCAGGCCACTGCTGTTGGCACTTTTCCTCTATGAGGTTTCTGAGGAGTCCAAGTAGAAGGCCAAGCCCAACTAGCATCTATATCCTTTCCCCATTTTGATACCATGAGCTTTTGTAAAGTGAGGCAAAACTGTAGCAACATATTTTGCTTACTGGTCTTATTTCCTTCATATAGAAAAATATGTAGGAGATACATGATGAAACCAACGTTGGACAAGACAGTCCAGGAGCTCAGCCCAACCACAGTGATATTTGTTGCTTTTTCATGCTTCACTTCAAACTTAAAGTACATAAAATACTATAATTTAAGAAGTATTGGGGACTTCCCTGGTGGTCCAGTGGTGAAGAATCCACCTTCCAGTTCAGGGGACGCGGGTTCGATCCCTGGTCGGGGAACTAAGATCCCACATGCTGCAGGGCAACTAAGCCCGCACACCACAACTACTGAGCTCGCACACCTCAACAAGAGAGCCCGCGTGCCACAAAGTACAGAGCCCACGTGCCCTGGAGCCTGCACGCCACAACTAGAGAGAGAAAACCCACACCGCAACAAAAGATCCCGCATGCCACAGCTAAGACCTGATGCAGCCAAAACATAATAAAGACAATTAAAAAAATATATATCATTTCTTGGATCTTCTCCTCTAATTCCACTGCTAACACTTTCAGATTAAGGGTAATTCATGGACCAACTACTGCATACAGTAAATGGGTTCAACTTCCAACTCTGTCACCATGGGTGAAGTTGGATAAGTTATTCTTATAACTTAGTTATTATAACTAACCTCTTGTAACTTAGAGGTTAGTTATTCCTCTCTAACCTAAATTTCCTTATTTGTGAAAAGGAGTGAATAATAAGGTTTTCGTGAGCTATAAATGAGATATTGCAAGGAAGGATATTGCACGGCATTTTGTAAGGGCTCAATAAATATATGCCATTATTCTTATCGCTTTCATTAGTCTCCCTGTGTACAGTATCACTGTAAAATTCACCTCCCACTTTGCTGCCACATAATTATTCTGAACTCACCTCTGATTCTGTCAGTCTCTTGTCAAAACTCTTCAATGGATTCCATGCAACGGCATCATCTTATCTTCTGGCCGGGAATGTGTGGCCATTCTCTATCTAGCCTTAACCAACCTGCCGCCAGCCTGTCTCCCAAGAGGCCCCTTAATAACAGATGAAACTTCTTCCCCTTCCCTAACATACCCTTCTCTTTTCAGCTTGGTAGCTTTGTTCCTGGTATTCCCTCTGTGTTGAATGCCTTCCCCATGTACATCCATATAAGTCGCTGATCCTCCAAGCTAGCTTGGATGCCACCTCCTCCACAAAGATTTCTCTCATCCCTCTAGCAAAGTGAGTTCTCCCTCTGGATGCCTGAAATACTTGTTTTCTTTTACCTTGAAAAAAATGTTACTTAGGTTTACATTACCTCCCAACCCAAAATACAAGTCCTTTAAAAACCAAGGTTTGAATCAGTTCTATTTTATATCCGCGTGGCCCCTACTACAGGGCCACACTCACAACAGATACTTGAAAAACATTTATGGAATGAGTAATCAAATACTCATAATAAAGTAGACAGTAAGAACAGAAGAGGGTAAAATAAAGCACTGAGGGAGTCCAGCGGAGGAAGAGGTTATCTTAGCTAACTTTGCATTTGAAGTCTTTAAGGATGTTAGAACTCTGCTAGGCAGAGATGATGGAAATCAGAAATCGAGGCCCAGAGAGCAACGTGAATGTAAGATGGAGGGGAAAAAGCACAAAGATTAAAGAACAGGTCGTACAGCCAAAATTTAGGAGTTGCAAAGGGTAGTAGATTATTAGGACTGAAAGATCAGATTATGGAGGGCCCTGAAGGAATTCCTGAGGAAACTGCACTTAAGGCTAGAGGCCATAGGAAGCCATGGGAGGTTGAGGAGGGAAATTATATAGTCATATATGTGCTTTAGAAAAACTACTCCATCAGCTGGGCGTAAGATGGAACTAGGGGTGGGAGAACAATTTTTGCAATAGTTAGGAAAACAGCCACAGTGTCTTGAACTATGGTGGTGACATATAATGGCAAGAATGTAAAGGTGGGACTTCCCTGCTGGTGCAGTGGTTAAGAATCCGCCTGCCATTGCAGGGGACACGGGTTCGAGCCCTGGTCCAGGAAGATCCCACGTGCCGTGGAGCAACTAAGCCTATGCGCCACAACTACTGAGCCTGCACTATAGAGCCCACACACCACAGCTACTGAAGCCCACGTGCCTAGAGCCCATGCTCTGCAGCAAAGAGAAGCCACTGCAATGAGAAGCCCGCACACCGCGACGAAGAGTAGCCCCCGCTCACCGCAACTAGAGAAAGCCCGCACGCAGCAACGAAGACCCAACAAAACCAAAATAAATAAATTTATTTATTTAAAAAAAAAAAAAGGTGAAAGAGAATAAAAGAGGACAGGGTGGAAAGAGAACTACAATGGAGCAATGGAGAAGGAGTGGGGTTCTGAACCTGGCCTACATGGAGACAATTCAGGTCCATAAACTTGGATGGAAAAGTAGAACATCTCTTTTCACTAACCTCTAAGTGAAATGTAGCATGCCTTCAATTATGAATACAGCAATGAACCATAGCAGCATTAGGCTTCATCAGACTGACAAAGGGGTCCATGGCATAAAAAAGAATTTCTGTGCTCCAAAGTGACGAAATCTTTAGGAGAGCCTTTACCAGAGATAAAGATTAGAACTGAATAAGAAAATTCCGAAACAGAAAGATAGAAAAGAAAGAAAACAGAGGAAGAGAGGAAGGAAGGAAGGAAGGAAGGAAGGAAGGCAGGCAGGCAGGCCCTGTGTGGGGACTGAGAGAAGGAAGGACAATAAAGATGGATAAAGTTATGTTTGAATTTGGACATGCTGAGTTTCAGGCGTCAGCCCACACTTACCTTACACAAGGACATCCCTTTTCTTGAGCCCAGTAGCCTCCAGCTGCAGGGAAACCTAATCGCCTCTATATAGTAGGAATCTTCATTTCCTATTCTGTTCATCCTCCCATCTTGTGGGAATGAAAACAGTCCAAGGGTGACCAAATGTCCTGGTTTGCCTGGGACAGAGGGGCTTTCTAGGACATGGGCCTTTGCTGCTAAAACCAGGAAAGACCAAGGCAAACTGATGTGCTAGTCACCCTAAGGGCCCTCAAATCTGGCCTGCATGCTAATAAGGCTACAATAATACTATGCCTTCAATTAAGAAAAAAACTATGCCATTTAAGGTTTATTTTAGATCTGAGTTTGTCAATCTGTTCACCCCACAAAGCAGAAAATACTGAAGGAAAATCTTCCTCTCACAATGTCAGACAGTTATTGGCACTCAATAAATGCTTCAGTAACTGAATATCATTATGTCAATAGTTCTACAATTTACATAGTGCTGGCACATTCCCATCTCATGCAATCGTCACAAGGACTGGGAAACAGACTTGATTCTCTTCATACTACAGAAGAAACCAAGACTCTGGAAGATGTAGTCCTTTGCTCTACCTCACACAGCAAGCCAAGTGGCGGACTCCCAGCACTGCAGCTGACAAAGAACACTGAATTACTGCGTGTTCCACAAAGGCACGAGTGGTTGTTGCTATATGGCGATTATGCAAAGCTGCAACTGTCTTTCTTTTGCAATGTCCATGAACTCAGTGCTCCGGTATTATGTTGATACACAGTAAATGGAGTGTAAGTTTTAGGCAGAAAGGACCCTAAAGTAAAGTGATGGCTTGCCTATGGGAAAAGGCATAAAAAGCCAATGATTAAATGTTCAAACTCGGTATGATGAGGTAAGAGAAGCAATAACTTACACATCAAATTGCATGGCCAATGGTTCCAAAACTATGCTCCCGTATGCAGCCTCTAATTACAAAACCCATACAAAGAAGTGACTGCGCCTGTATTAGTCACTATAGGAATCAATACAAGACCCTCGTGTGCCTGTAACGATCAGTCCAGGAATCTTGGACCGGGATGGGAATGGTGAAAGCCAGGATACATAAACTTGGATAGTTAATACTAAGGTTTCATTCAAGGGAGAGGCCTGGCCTTGCTGGGTTTATTGGCCCCCGTAACTCACCAACTACCTCCCCCTGTAGCCATGGCAACACCCACACCAAGGCAGCTCCAGAATTCACCTTTGGATACCCACACTGCACCGAATTTGCACCTACGCAGCTCAAATAAAACCAACAGAGACATCACTCCCGCTAAACCAAGACAACCATGGCCTTTTCCCGTTTCTCCAGCTCCAATTCACCCAGGGAACATAGTCTTTCTTTTCACCCATATCCACTGAAGAGAGTCCTGAACAACGACCACTTCTGCTGCAGTAAAAGATAAGAGGAGGGTTTTTCTCTTTCTTGCGGGTGTGGATATCAGAGACGAATGAAAGCCGGATGCGCGCGCGCGCGTGTACACACACACACACACACACACAAGTTGCCTAAAAAGGCAACTAAACTGATAAGATCAAAATAATTTTCAGCCAACATCTCGTAGCATGTCTGTCAGGCAAGCTCCGTTTTGCTCCTGCAGGCCACTGTCCCTGGAGCCGGTAAATAGTTTCCAAGACGGCTACTGGACTTACAGCTCTAAAACACAAAAAACGCATTCCCTGCAGGCGCACAGCATGAGCAAGAACCATGACGTATTCGGGAGAGCTTTCCAGAACTGCTTTCCAGCCCGAGCAAGATGCCCAGGAAGCAAATCTCCCTTTTGCTTCTAGAAATGGAGAGGAGTCAAGTCACACTCCCCGCGCTCGCCGACAGAACGCAGACCCAGCGGTTTTCGGGAAGCGGCGGCTAAACGTCCTGTCAGACCCCCTCCTTCCTAGATGGCCACTCGGCCCTGAGCCGTGAGCCCTCGAATTCTACCCCCATTACCTCCCTGGCACCTGAGCAAAACCGAAACAACCCACCGCAATGGATAAAACGAAAAGGACCCCCCTCCACAAAACTTCTGTCGCAAAGCCTTTTTCTACTGGCCCAAAAGCGCCGTGAAAAACCCCTTTGCGTCCGGGACGTCCCGGCTGCCACTAGTAAAGATGGCGGCCATAGGCGGAGCCGCTCCCCCCCGAAGGCGGCCGGCTGCCCCTCCAGCCACGGGCATTCACGCCCACTGCGGCTTGACGCATTGCAGGTGCGGCACGGCCAATCAGGCGCCTCGACTCTTTCCGGCCAACTACTGCAGGGTCGCGCTGGCCAATCAGAGCATCCTTGTCAAACTGAATGAGGAAAGCAGCCTCGGCAGCGCCAACTAAACAACCGGCTCCAGAGCAGCGCGTTTTGGGGCGTGGAAGGCAAAGAGCTGCTGTGTGCTCCTCCGCCGGGAGATATAGTGCCCTCGGCCCGCGCCCCGCCCCGCCTGCCCGCGCGCGCTTGAAAAGCTTAGGCTTCAGGCTCGCCTATTCTCTTCCCCTCGGAGGCACGGGAAGCAAGGAGTTGCATTAAGAACAACACTGAGTTCCTTTGCCGTGGCACGTGGCATTCCGAGGGGCGATCTCAAACCACTTTCGCCCTGCCTCCTGGCTTGTTGAGGCCGCGCTCGTTACGGTTCATCCGGCACGTTGTGAGAAACGGTTGCCACTGGTGAAATAAAAACCTCCCCTTATCTCCAAAACCTGACTCGATCCGCCTCCGAGACGACCCTTCCTGTTTACGAGCGGAGGCCCAGCCGCCCGACAAGCATCCTTGTGGGCACTTTTGTTTCAGAAGGGCCCTTTTCCCTCCTGTGGTCCCGCGGGCTCGGGTTTTCCGCCGCGGCCGAGCAGGAGGGGCCTGAGGGGGACGCGCCAGGAGCCGGCCTGGGGGCTACTGGACAGACGAGGGTAACTTAACAGGCAGTGAGCTGAGAGCCAATGGTTAGCTCCTGGGTAGACCGACGGGGAGCTTCTTGTGTCCTGAGGAAAGACTCTCCTAGATGGAGGAGAAGGCTTAGTGAAATAACCTATCAAACGTGCCAGACCTGGTACCATAGTCTGCCTAGTGTGTAGCCTGCCTGGGTTTCTCTAATCCCTCACTGTACAGTGAAACAGTCTGAGATCCAGGAGGGTCAATGGACCCTCCTGCAGTCACACAGCAACTGAGGAGCAGAGCACAGAACAGAATCTAGGTTGTCTGTCTTCCAAGCCCGTGTTTTTCTGCTATAGTAACACCTCATCTTCTGGAGCTGATGCTGTGGTGTGAGATGGCTCAAGCATTTGGGGAGCTTTATTGTATAATTGAAGGAAGGTATAGGAATTAAGGGAACTAAGTTGTCTCTGAACATAATTTTCCATTAGTGTCCTACAGAGAAAGTTAGCAGAGAAGAAATGTTACTTGGTTATTCTCACTCCTGTAAGAATCTAGCTAAGAAAATGAATTCCTCTGGACTTCTTAGAACTGCCATTTCATTTAAATGTGATTTTATCCTCTCTGATTTTGACACAATATGACTTGGATGATCTAATGATTTTTGTGATTGAACTCCTGTATATTCCTGTTTCCAAGATTATGCTATTAATGGTCTTTCCTGAGGTTTTACAACTTGTAGTGGTGTCTGCTCTGTACCAGTGTAAAAGTTGTTCTCTGACCTAAGGCTATAGTTGCCAGTTGCTGTTTATTGCTGCTTCTTAGGCTTTTACTCAAAGCCTTGATCAAAAAGGAGAAAAGCTGGGGTTTTCTTTTTTTTTTGAAGATGTTGGGGGTAGGAGTTTATTAATTTATTTTTGCTGTGTTGGGTCTTCGTTTCTGTGCGAGGGCTTTCTCTAGTTGTGGCAAGCAGGGGCCACTCACTATCGCGGCCTCTCTTATTGTGGAGCACAGGCTCCAGATGCGCAGGCTTAGTAGTTGTGGCTCACGGGCCTAGTTGTTCTGCGGCATGTGGGATCGTCCCAGACCAGGGCTCGAACCCGTGTGCCCTGCATTAGCAGGCAGATTCTCAACCACTGCGCCACCAGGGAAGCCCTGTGTTTTCTTTCTGTAGGCGGCTAGTAGTCATCTCTAAAGGTGTTTACCAAATGAGCAAATATCTGAACTTCCAAATGAGCAACTCATTATAAAAATACCTACTCAAAGAAACAGTACATCATATTTCTTTTGCAATGTGTATGGCATAGGAAATATGTACCATGACTTCTTGGTGTCAAGTCAGATCATAATGTGAGATAAGAGCTCTGGCTGTGCCGCTAACAAATTGGAAATTCTTGGCTAAGCCCCTCTGTTCCCTGGACCTCAGTTTTCTATTCTGTCGAATGAGAGGATTGAATTAGATGATTTCCAGATTTCCTTTCAGCTCTAATATTTGATTCTGCTGCAAAGAAGTTAGACCATAACATAGCTGTGTCGTTATATTTAGGCTTAACGGCTTCTGCATGTAGTGCTTTAAGCTTTTTTTTTTTTTTTTTTTTTTGCCGTACGCAGGCCTCTCACTGTTGTGGCCTCTCCTGTTGCGGAGCACGGGCTCCAGACGCGCAGGCTCAGCGGCCATGGCTCACCGGACCAGCCACTGGGAAGCCCTGCTTTAAGCTTTTAAAGTCACTCTTACATTTATTTTCATGCTGGAGGGAGAGTCCCCATTTACCAAGAAGTTAGGTTTACTGTAAAGTGTATCCCAGGTTTATCTTAATGGGAATCAGTGTGCCACAAAATATTCCTCTGAGTTTACTTCAGTCCTAGTACATACCAAACCTGCTACTTTTGGTGGTCAGAAAAGTAGCTCACTAAATTGTGAGCTCCTCAAGGACGGGGCCTATCAAATTTATCTTCATATTCACAGTGTTTAGTGAATTTCATTTCCATGAGCTCAATAAAAGTTTATTGAAGGAATGAGTGAACAATAATTAGGACAGAGGTAGAAAGAAGAACTTGGATGTGAAGGGGTCTTTTGAGTTCCAAGAAAATCAATCAACCAATACTTATGGAGAGTCTACAGTGTAGAAGGTATAGTTTCTTCTTTCAACACCACAATTTTTTTTCCATTTGAATTGTCTTCACTTTTTATTTTTAAATTAAGGAAATATCGTCATTATGGGACATTAATCTTTTGAAATAGCAGGGCTTATCTCCAAGCTTTCCTTTATATGTATTCTATCATGTTCTTTGAAGAATATAAATATTTAGAAGAAAATGTTTTTTTAAAAAATGTGACACTCAAAATTGCTCACTTTCCCCTTTTATTGTTGCTTTTCTGGTCTTTGTAAAGAGATCATGTCCTCTTCCCAGCTTTTGATCATTTTTGGCTCTTTTTGGAAATAAATGTCCAGGATTGATCTGTCAGTGGGAGTAGGCATGGCCTAGTCTGTTCTAAGTATCTTAACTGAGTATCATTCAACAAAGTAGGAACTCTATAATGATCTGAATTTTTACCATTTATAAAAAGATGTAACTCTTGAGTCAAGTCCCCTATGACCTTAGCTCTATTTACATTCACATCTCCAGGGGTCTCCTAGTTACTAGGGAATTCTGCACAAGTTCCTCACAAATTTCACAAGCAAAATATTTAGAATCATAAAATTCTAAATCAGGGATGCACCAGAGAAAGTCCATCTGGGTCCCCTTTCCCATTTTTCAGATAAGAAAACTAAGTTCCAAGAAGTACAAGTTCAGGACAGAGCTGCCTTTAGGGTCTTACTAGACTGATCTTTCCTTTGACCTTTGAAAACATTTTAATGAAAGATTAATCATATTAAGGGGATCAGAGGTATGTTATCATTTACAAGGCCTCCGAGTGACTGTGGAAAATCTCTAGATGACTTTGCTTTGGACTTTGTGATTCCATTTAGGGATTGGCTGTCCTGAATTGTTCCCTGTGCTAGGCCTTATCTATACAGCTTGTTTAAAATCTTTGACCTTCGTTTAAATTGCTGACACTTTCCTGTTGTTAAGCCTTATCACAGTTTCTTTACTTATGTCTTCTTCAGGATAGCAGTGGTTCCCTTTATTATTCCCAAAAGAGCTCAGAGAAGCTAATTTTTAAAAAGAATTTTTTTAACTGAAGTGTAGTTTATTTACAATGTAGTGCAAAGAAGCTAATTTAAAAAAAAATTTATTTATGTATTTGGCCGCGCCAGGTCACTGCCGTGTGCAGGATCTTCATTGTGGCATGCAGGATCTTTTAGTTGCAGCATGCAGGCTCTTAGTTGCGGCATGCGGGATCTAGTTCCCTGACCAGGGATTGAACCCGGGCCCCCTGCATTGGGAGTATGGAGTCTTAACGGCTGGACCACCAGGGAAATCCCAAAGAAGCTAATTTTTTGAGACGAGTTACAAACAAATGAAAGGGTAAGTAGTTATACAATTATAATTTTTTCATATCATTCCAAAGTATTTTTTAGGGTATTGCAAAATGCTAATAAAGAATAATCATGGATATATCTTCATTTCTCACTGTGCAACTTTTAGGCTGGTTCCTAAAAATTTGGTTCTTTTCTTCAGCTGATTAAAACAGGTATGAATGGACTTGTTCAGCGTATGGTGCTCTTTCACAGAAAGAAAAACTTGTTCCATGACTTTTGCAGCACCTAACCCCCAACCCAGCTGGCTACCTAGCAAATGTTACAAGCAGCAGAGTTTAGAAAGTAAAAATGGCTCGGTGGCAGCCTGTGGTATCACCATACAAAGCATAGGTTGAAATGCATGCTCTAGTCTCAAAGGACCCCAAAATACAAAGTTCCCACAGGTGTATACAAAGTCCTGAACGGCTCTGTTCAGTTTTCAACCTTTCTTTAGGATTTGAAAGTCAGAAATACCTCTATTAGAATCACTATGTCAATAGGCCATTTAAAACATGGCTTCTATATTTTGCTGCTATTTGGTTTTGAGGTCATTTCCTAGGTTTCAAACGTTGTGTGAAACAGGTGCAACTAGGAAACTTTGTGTGGCAGAGAAGAGCTAGAGCAGTGAAACGTGAAACTATAAATCAGTTCTCTGAGTCACAAATCTCTTCGGCGGCTCTAGAAGACAGTGATGACTCAGCAGCATTCCACTGGCATGGTGGAGGGAATGAGTCTGCGAGGGCTTGTTGCCCAGGGCACCAGCCTGTTGGGGGCGTGGAAAGATGGGAGACCTTGGATCTTCCCACTGCTGAACTGTTAGACTGCTTCAGATTCCCTGACTGGTTCTGAATTGCCTCCTATCTGACCTTTGCCATGTTTAGCTGATTGATGTTTTAGATATTACAAACAACCACAACTTGTATTTGTCTAGCTAGGTATTTATTGTTTACAAACTAATTCGACATTCTTTTCTCGCATGTAACCCTCACACAAGCCCTTGAGGTTTTGTTATTACACCCATTTTACAGATGAGATGGCTGAGTCTGTGTGGTTAACTAGCCAAGGAAATAGTCATTTAACCTGGCAAATAATATGCCACAATATTATCCTCTTCTTGGGAAATAACTGTTTTCTTTGTCAAAACAATAAAAATAACCAAGCCTTTCGCTGAAATAAGACAAAATTTCTTTCGTTTTGGTTTATAGAGGAGGATGTGAGAAGAAAGGGGGCACACCACTACTCAGTTGTACAGCTTAAAAACTCTCCTGAAGGCAAACCTTTTCAGGGACCAAATGATCCAGTCATCTTGTTGTGATGCCTAGAGTTGGTTTATTAGCCAACGACTCGGAGTCTCTACTTAGGATGAATAAGACTCAAGAAGCATCTTCACTGGACTTAGACAGAGAGAGTTCCAGTTTTTCTGTTCAACTACAACTTGCCTTTGGCCGTATTTTCTCCATATAGGAAGCAGGGAATGGATCCAGTCATGTGAAAGTGGGGAAAGAATTGCAGAAGGAGGAAGGATCGGCCCAGGTCCATATGTGCTCAGGGCTGTAGAAGGGTACAGGTCAGGATCAAAGCAGGAACAGTCTGGCCTATTCCTGAGGAAGTATGATCTGCCACCAAATCTAGGGAGACTCATTTCTGGTGGTAGTTCCAGTGGTAGTATTAAAGCAAAAGACTTCCTTTTCCTTTTCTCTCTGCTTTGGAAAATTCACTTCTCATATCCTCTCTAGCCCAGTAGTGAACTGAGCTCACCACTAATCAATTAAATAATCTATTGATATTTATTATCAGGTACTGTGCTGAGCTCAGAGTATAAGATGGTAGCTTCTGCTACTAGCTGGTTGAGGAGATGAAATACATGAAAAGATAATATCAAGTAGAAATGGGTAAGAGGTGTAGGAATTCAGAAGAGAGGAAGTATCATTCAGAGCTATGATAATTGGGAAAGTTTGAAAGATGTGTGATTTAAAGAGGACATGAAGGACTGGTAGGATTTAGATTGGTGTTGAGGATCTGTACACTGAGAATGGCATGGGAAAGGCAGTGAGTTGGGAGGGCAGAATGAGTATTCAGGGGTCAGAGAGTAAACCAATTTGTCTGAGGCAGAGAATTCATATTTGTAGAATAACAAAAGTAATGCTGAAAAAGTAGATCAACAGACTGTTGAAGGGCTTTGAATGCTAGGCACAAGGACTTTGCATTTTATCTCCTGCAGGCATTGGGGAGCCTCTGAAAGTTTCTGAGCAGAGAAGTGACAGGATGAAGCTAATTTGGGTGACTGACTGTGTGCTGCATGTATCAGAAGGGAACAAACTCATTGGGATGAACAAAGAATAATGGATGTGGTACTAAAAATTTGGAACCCTCAGGATTCTTGATCCAGGCAAACATGATGCTCCTTCCTTTTTTTAAATCTCTAGAATGGTGCTGTCCAATAAAACTTTTGTGATGATGGAAATGTTCTGTGCTGTCCAACACGGTAACCACTAGCTATGGGGGCCTACTGAGTACTTGACTGTGGCTAGTGAAACGAAGGAACTACATTTTAAAATTTTAATTATTTTGAGTTCAATAGCCACACGTAGCTAGTGGCTACTGTATTGAACATCATGGCTCCAGAAGGCAGATAAAGACTTCATTATGATTCAAAACCAAACCACACAGTTACCAAAATAAATCTTAATTCTGTTGCAATTGGTGAGGCCCATTCTTTGGTATAATCCACAGTCAGCATCAGTTTCTCTGATTTATCACTATGGCCCAGTTTTCTGCATATCAAGACCTCAGTGAAAGTACCAGTTTGTGCGGATCACTGGCTCTGCCCTTCAGGCAAACTGAGTCACCCCAAAACCTGCCATTCCAGCTTACCACTGTGGCTACACAGCCCTCAGATGACTAGTTGTTAAATCATCTATAAGCTGCTAAATGCCTATTGTTGCATGGATGTCTTAGACCTGCTCTCTGGTATGACCCCCACTGTAGCACATGTGGTAGAAATGAGAAGTTGCTGGTTACTGTTTGGATGTTGATTAAAGTTACTTTTGCACTTGACTTTTGGATTAATGGGGAAAATGGTGACTCAGGAATTTCCAAAATAATATGGCTTAGAGAATACATTGCTCAGTAGGTCAGCTGCATTGTTTTAAAAAAAAGTTTAAATTTAGTGTAAACACCTAAAGCACAAAAACTATGATCTTATCCCATTGGGCATTTTAGAATCTGAATTCACATACTTGGTCCTTAAGTCTGTATAACTGTTGGCTGCCTGTGACTTAAAATTCAGTCCATTAAAGCACAGACCTAACGAGGCCCAAGTCATGGGTCCAGTCTCATTAATGGTCAATTATTTTGCTCACACTTGCTGTGTTGCATATTCATGACCTTGGTCACAAGGGTGGACCAAGCCAGAGAGGGAATAGTGCAAATCCATGACCACAGCTACTAGAAAAAGAAGCACAAGCCCTGTGAATGGAGGGCAAGATGTGTCCTCTACTATACAAAAGAAAGTGTTTAAAAAACAAACAAGAATTGGGCACATATGCAAGGTGAATGGTGCTATTTGGAAATATTTCACTTTAGATCATTAACTAAATATACTGATGAACCCTGCAAGCTGGAACACACAGTAGGGCATGTAGTGGTCTGGTTATGATTCACTTAAAATTCTGGGACACTAAATAGACACATGCTAAAACTGATAATGTTTTTCTCATGGTAGTAAGTCATGGCCTAACACCTGCTTATTTTGTTACAATGGTAACACATTTCAAATTTGAATGTAATGTTAGAATTTTCCCTGTATTCTTTACCTATCTAAGAGTCATTCATAAAATATAATAGCAAAAAAAAAGATAATAGCAAAATTTTATATGGAAAAATAATGAGGTATTTTGTCATTGATGGGGATAGTAAAGCTTGTGTAATAATCCTGTATAACATTTAATGAAATGTAAATCCACACACAAACAGCAGGAACCTGTTCTGGTTATTGGAGATGATTAATGAGGAAGACAATCCCAAATGGTGGGTCATCATCAAATTATATTGGACTATGGGGCAGAGAAGGAGGGAGCTGGGGATGGTGGAGAGGTAGAAGACAAGATTTCTTTCCTGTGAGACAGCTTACAAATTCCTTAAGGAAAATCCTCTAACTAGATAATCCATCCACAAAGACACAATAGACTATGGTTATATTCAGTGAATGAATTTAGACTGGTTACTTTGTAAAAACCATCAAACCAACCATTCACCTCTCTTTCTCTCTCTCTCTCTCACACACACACACACACACAGTCATTTTCTCAAAAGACTGTAAGCTCCATGAAGGCTAGATCTATCTATCTATGTATCTATGTATCTATCTATCTACCTATCTATCTATCCATCCAACCAATCATCCATCTCTCTCTGTGTTTAATTTAAAATACCAACTCCCAGGGCTTCCCTGGTGGCGCAGTGGTTGAGAGTCCACCTGCCGATGCAGGGGACACGGGTTCGTGCCCCGGTCCGGGAAGATCCCACATGCCGCGGAGCGGCTGGGCCCGTGAGCCATGGCCGCTGAGCCTGCGCATCCGGAGCCTGTGCTCTGCAAAGGGAGAGGCCACAACAGCGAGAGGCCTGCATATCGCAAAAAAAAAAATTTAATAAATAAAATTAAAATACCAACTCCCAAAGATACAGCATGGAATAGGACTGGGATTAGGGAGTCCTTGGCTATCTCTTTCAACGAAAGCATATAGTCAACTAAATGTTTGACAGTGAGCAACTCTCCTCACCTCTTTAGGTCTCCTCTGCAAAATGAGAAATGTCCTTCAACTAGGAAGCATCACAAAGTAAAAGTTTTGCTTTTTCTTATGCATTCTACTCCTTGTGTGGGAGATACAGCTATTACTACATTCCTATGATCTTATTTTAGTTTTAAATCCTTGGGTAAGAAGTATCTCTTTAACAACCAAATTTGAACCTTATTCTTTCTGCTCCTTCCAAAAAAATTACAAATAAATTCTATTAAAAATTCTATTAAATTACAAGAGATATAGTGTAATGCTTACATGTTTGGTCCTCTGAAATAGATTTTTGGGTTCCACCACTTAAATTAGGCAAATCACTGAATCTCTCAGTGCCTTGATTTCTACATAAGGATAATAATGACACTGGCCTCACAGGATGGGCAGGAAGATGAAATAATACAGTTAGCACAGAGCCTGGCCATAGCCAATTCTCAGCAAACGTTAATTTTTAAGCCATTCCCATTTCTCCATTTGTCCTCTTCATCTTCAGTATATGTATATTTGTGTGTATACATGCATATATGAAATAATGTATAATATATATTATACATGTATATTTTATAATAACGTATATTATAATCTCAGGCACAGCGTTTTACAGCTGGAAGGAATTTTTAGATTAAATCCAAACCTCTTGTTTTACCCCTGAGTATGTAAAATTATTACATTTGTATTCTTTCTGTTAGACTCAGATAGGTAGAGTAATCAGGTTAGTGACAGAAATGATATTCGAACTTGAGATTCCTGACTTGGGGTTGCATTCTTTCTATTTTTCTTCAATTTAACATTACTTTATATAAATAATAATAACCATTTTCTATCAATATTATGAAATATTCCATAGTTTTTTGGTTCTCAGTAAATTATGACTTCATAATAATGTGGCTTATTTTCTTGATTCTTGATCTTTTCATAAATTAGGAAGTTTATTCACTTAAAGAAATCTTTAATGAACACCCAGTGATCATCTAGGTGGTCAGAAGAACCTGCTTCAGGAAACAGGTAAATCTTCACACGGTACCTTTAAAAATTTCAGGTTTTAATTTCACTAATATATAATCTAATATTAGAGCCCCTGAGCAAGATCTTGGGCAAGTCACTTGACCTTCTTATATTTCAATGTGTCAAACTGGTCGTAAAACTGAGTAAAGCATGACCTCATTATAAATCCAATTAGACTTGAAAGCTAAGATGTGATTTGATACATTAAAGAATTACCAAAAGGGAACTCTAGCTGGTAAAATATGAAGAATCACAATAATGAATTTTACTATAATAAGTAAAATGATTCTGAAATACAGTTTTTAGCAAGTAAAATCATGAAAAAGTTTCAAATGTTTTATTTGGGTGAAATAGGTTAAATGATAGAGAAAGAAATATTATTTTAGAAAATGCCTGGTTTTCAAAACCATAGATTGTAGCAACTTAATTATAAGGCATGGAAGACTATTAGAAGGTAATAAACCCTTAACAAACACATTTCATTTCTAGGCCACTATTTCCCCCTACCTACACAATGTATGCCAAGCTTTAAAATGTATTTAACTAACTACTGTATGAAAACCTGGCAAAAGAATACAAATTCCCTTAGTGTGTTTAGCCATTTAGACTGTCACTCACTGTATTACTGAATATTCTTTTAACTGACTTTATATTAGCCCCTTTCCCCCTATTTCCAACTCTTCTATTAATATATGCATTTAAAAATATATATACATACATTTTATTCCCACTCAGGATACCCCTGTGAGCACAAGATGATGACGATGACGATGGCGATGACAATGACAGTGATTGGTAGATGTGTTAACTGGATGATGTCTTTCTCATCTGCAGAGAGAAGGCAGTACCATTCCCTGGCTTGCTGCTACAGCTTCTCTTTAAATCGTACAGCAGGTTCACCCTTTCTGCAGCATTCCAGAAGGAATATCAATAAGAACAGTTCCACAGATGCTTGTCTGAGGTTATCACAGAAGTCCTGGGGCATCTACAATGTGCCTGAACATTTTCCATTGTTTTAAAACATCTTTCTGCAGACTTTGTCAAAGCCAGAAACAAACACAACCAAGCAAAGCCCTTTCAAGCAGAGCTTGTCAATCGCACACTTTGCCACATTCTCTGAAACAGTAAGCAAATGATAACTTGCAACTGTTGCTCAGGCCCTGTAAACAAAAGATCAAATTCTGTGCTCTGCCTTGGCCAAAAAAGAAACTGCAGCATTTTGTCAAGATTTTTACAAAGTTCTGGGCTTCAAATTTACAACTGGTACTGTCGTTTCTCTAGTATACAGAAAATTGAAAACATTAGTAAATTTAAAGATTAAAATACTACTTGAAAAAGCGTATAATTAAGATTGTACATTAAAGAATGGTCTAGCTCCATAGTAGAGTCAGTCAGCTGTGTGTTCTAGCTCTAATCTAGGGGATTCTATGTATCTATTTTTCTCCTTCTTTGTTTGTACGGGTGTATGAGTAAAGATCTGATCTCTCAGGACCAGGTAATTAACAAAAAACCCAAAACCAAACAAACAAAAAAATTAAAGCATGTGTTTTAAAGTCTATAGAAGATGCACAGATACATTAATTTCAGTAAGACTGGGGTCAGGATGAGTAGTATTTTCCACAGGAAAAAGAGAACCAAACAGTAGGAGAGGGAGATTATTCAGGCATAAAAATTCAGTGGAAACGTAAAAACATTAAAATAAGACTGGCTAAGCATATGAACACGACACAGATTTAGCAACTGAGCATATATTAATTTGTCTCTGATATTACTTCAAATTTTCAAAAGCAAACGTCTGACCAATTTCTTGCACGAGGCACACTGCCCTTCCCCTTCCAGACCCCTCTCCCCGGCAGCAGAAGGAAAGCGGTCAATTCCTCTGTCCCCAGCTCCCCGCGGCCACCCCCTACCCTAGGACCGCCCGCAGCTCCCCAACGGAGGCGGCCAGCTGCGGACGACGAGGCCAGGGGCCAGGGGCACCCGGGTGCCCCAGCGGAGCGGTAGGAGGTGTGAGGTGGGGGTAGGAGGGGGGGGCCCACAGGTGGGGGTGGGGCTGGGGTGAGGGGCCTTGGGCTTCTGAAGCCCAGGGCCGCCCCAAGTCGGGGCTATGCTGACGTTCTGTCCTCGCCCCGGACCCGGTGGGCATCTCCGGGGACTCTTCGCCGCACCTGTCCCGCGACCCTGCGCCTCTCCCCTCACCCTTCGCGTGTGGGTCTCCAGCCCCGGCCCGCCGCCGCTGGCGCGCAGGGGCCGGCGGGAGGCCGGGCGCGCCTGGGGGCGGGGCCGAGTGGCCAAGGCCCGGCCCTCGCAGCGCAGCTCAGAACGAGGCGGCCGCGGCTGAGGCGGAGGGATACCGAGCGCCATATATATATGGCGGAGCGCAGGCTCGCACTTCGACAGTGGTGCTGGGAGTCTCGCGGACGCGGAGCCGTTACACGCAGTTGGGCGGCGGCGGTGGCGGCGGCATAGCGCTCAGCGCTCACAGCGCCTTAGCAGCAGCAGCAGCAGCAGCAGTAGTAGCAGAGGCGCCCCTGCGGTCACAGCCCCGGCGCAGGTGCAGCCACCCTTGTTCTCTCTGCTCTTCCTCCGTTCGCTCGCACCATGGTAGGTCGGGAGTGGCAAACGCCGGCGTAGCAGCTGCCGGCCCATGATTTCTTACCCAATTTTTAGTTCAGCCTATTTTTTTCTCCTCTTTTTCTTTTCTTTGTTGGGTTTTTTTTCTTTTCTGGGTGTTACGCAGCAGGTGCGGTTTAGGATGCATTCCGGATTTGCATCTCGGTTTCCTCGGCCAGGGATCCTCATTTAAATTTTGGTGCGTCTTGGAGCTGGGATTGGCCGTGGGCTGTCCGCGGGCAGGGGCTCTGGCCCCAGCTGAATCGGAGCCATCTGCATCCACCCCCCTCCCCCAGTCCGCACCACTGCATCCAGCGCGCCGCACCCGGGCTGCCCGCAGCGCTTCGCCTCTGCCCCGGGGGGCGGGGGAGCCGGGCGGGGCCGGGCACTAGACCCTGGCTCGCAGGCAGCAGGGCGGGCGGGCAGCGGAGAATGAATGGGCCGGAGCGAGCCGGTGGCGCACGTTGCTCCTGCCGGGATGTGGGGGGCGCCGTCAGCCTTCCCCCAACACTGCTGTCCCCGCTGGGCGCTCTCTCCCGGCGCTCTTTCCTCCTCCCTCCCGGGGGGCGCGGCGCGGGCGTGGGCTGGGAAGGAAGGAGCCGGGGAAGGGTGGGGTGGGGGCAGGAAGGCGCGGGGTGGGGGGCGGAGAGGGCGGAAGCGGCGGGCCGGCCGCCCTGAACCCGGGCGGGGCCCTGCGGTGTGGCCGGGGCTCGTGTCTCCCGGGTTCGCCCCCCTGCAGCCCCCCACCCTGTGCGGCAGTAAAGGCGTGCGTGAGCCTCGGTACACCAGGAGGTCCCTTCCCGAGGGAGGCGCTCGGCTCGCGCTAATTGGGGCGGGGGACAGGCGGGGGAGGAGGGAGCTGGCGCGCGGCTCGGCTTCCAGCAGAGACGCAAAGTTTCTGCTCTGGGAGGCGGTGGCGGCGCGGCGGGCTCGCCGCCTCGGGGAGCAGAAGCGGGTGGGGGGCGCGGGGCAGACTGGGCCTCCGCCTGCCGCGCAGCCGGGGGTTGGGGTTGGGGGTGGGAGTGGGGGTCTCCCTGGCCTGGGAGGGCGGCGCCCCCTTGAACCCGCCTGCACTGGGGGCCCGCTTCCCTGCCCGGCCCTTCGCCCGGCGTTTTCTCTGCCCCGCGCCACTTCCCAGTCCGAAGGGAGATGCCCTCCACGTTTCCGCTTTCTCTGCAGCCTCTAGATTGCCAGATGCGGCTGTGCGCCTCGCTGGGTGTTTTCCATAGCCCCTTTCCTCTCTCGGCGGGCAGGGCTGACATCACCCACAGCGTTTTCTGGCTTGGGGTGGGGAGGTGGCTCCCGGCAGGTTCAGCGCACCTTCGCCCCCAAGGCCAGCGCGGTCCGGTGGTCGGCGTGTATTTCTTTGTCGAGGAAGGCTGATGCTCTCGATAACCACTCTAATGCGAGAATTTTGCGGCGAGGTGAGACTGTCTCCACGGTGAGGTGACAGCTTCTCTTGCGAGGTGTGGCAGCGCTTCCTGTTGTGCAAGACAGACGTTGCCCTGGCATTACGTAAATCATCGTGTCTCCTTCATTCGGTATAAAGAAGACCAACGTGCTATGTCTGGGTTAGAAAGGAAGGAAGACCCAGTTCTAATTTGAAAACATAAGTGTCTGATATAAATCAGTATATTGGAACATCATTCCTATTGTGAAAGTTTTCACTTATGAGTTAGAATAAACTTAATGCCGTCAGCTTTCTAATAGGACTTATTCTGGAACTGGCTTCATTAGGCGTCCTTCATTAATATAAAAATACATATTAGCTCTCCTTGAGATCTCGAATTCCCCTGGCTGGAGGCACAGGTTCAGTGTTGCCGAGGCCAAATAATGCAAGTGAGAATTACCTTCGTGGCCGTTACCACCTCTAGTCAAGTATTTCTATTATGAGCAGCTCTTACGTCAACCATAAAGTAGGTAAATATTCTCTAACAAAGTTAATAGTTCCTCTCCAAAACAGGGAGGGCACAGTCTCATAATTATTATGTAGCTTCTTTGTACTTAATTTTTGCAGTTTTCTAACAGCTCAGCTGTAGGACAGTTCCATTTTTTCCTGCCTCCTGAATCAGGATAATTTGACCAAGGGCATTTAGCTGTTCTAAATTTTAGGCTTTTAACAAATAGCTGCCTAATTTAAATGATTGGAAAGCACTTGTTACATGGAAATGAAGTTGGTAGGATAACCCATTGCTGTATATTTTTTTCCATTGAATTGTATCTCATAAAATAGATATAAAAGCCTGTTAATCCAACCCAATGACATTATGTAACGCCAGTTTGGAGATTTGGAGTGCCTGCAGCAATGCGCAAGGTGCACTAAAAGTCTGCCCCTGGACCCAATCCTGGCTGCGGTGACAGCAGCAGCAGGCTGGGTCCCTTCTTGGATGGAAGCGGGGACTGTGGCACCCCTGGTGCAGTAGGTGGCGCTCTTCTTTCTCAGAGCCTGCCCCTGCAGCCGATGCAGTGGGCCTTTTGCCACTAGAGGTGCCATTTTTCAAACTATGAACTGACCCTTCCTAGTTAGACTGCAGAGCGTATAGCCATAGGCCCAGAGAAGAAAACCCGAAATGAGATGTTGTCACTTCCTTTGCCATCCTTTGTTTTTAAAATAGCGTAAAGGGTTCCCTTTATTCTAATTGTTTTTATTAAATGACTTTGCTGAAGTTTTCAAACAGCTGATTTTTTTTTTGAGATTGAGTTTTGAAAGATCACTATTAAAAGTGTAATTGGAAAAACCATGTTGACCTCGATCAAACTCTGGTGGATTGAATTATAACCTTTTCTTTTTC
The DNA here is from genome assembly GCF_059928025.1 of Delphinapterus leucas. Classification (NCBI taxonomy): domain Eukaryota; kingdom Metazoa; phylum Chordata; class Mammalia; order Artiodactyla; family Monodontidae; genus Delphinapterus; species Delphinapterus leucas. The sequence continues at coordinate 167,999,077 of NC_143130.1, forward strand.
TATGTAGGCTGATCAGCTGACCGAAGAACAGATTGCTGGTAAGTTGATGACTGCAGGGAGTTTCAGTAGACCGGAACTAGGCAGACTCAGTTCTGGTGACTCCTCTGTCCCCTCCCCCTATAGTCTGAGCAGGTTTCTAAGAATTTACTTAAATGAAAACGATAAGCAGAGATATTTAGGTCAAGTGTTACTCCTTGTCAGCATTTTGGAGATAATGAGAAAGGAGGTAGAACTAAGAATACCCACTTATTATACTCTGGAGTATTTGACTATGCTTCACGGTGTGCCAGGCTTTGTATATAATGAGATTGCATGGAGCCTGCTATAAAAATGTAGCAAAAATGTAGTTTAGAATTCTTATGCCATAGGTCTTTTAGTAATTCATCATGAAAGCTTGTACTTGCTATTCTAAATGGGAACGGGTGGAAATAAGTGTCAGAACCACTGTAATAATTGGGAAGGGAATGGTTTAGTTTAGATTTTAGCTTTTAATATTCCCTGGAGAACTTTTTTTTTTTTTTTTTTTTTGCCGTACGCAGTCCTCTTACTGTTGTGGCCTCTCCTGTTGCGGAGCACAGGCTCAGCGGACATGGCTTACGGGCCCAGCCGCTCCATGGCATGTGGGATCTTCCCGGACTGGGGCACGAACCCGTGTCCCCTGCATCGGCAGGCGGACTCTCAACCACTGCGCCACCAGGGAAGCCCCTGGAGGACTTTTTTGAGATGGTTTCTCTTTAGGAAACCAGGAATGCCTTTGAAATACTCTGAATGCCATGTAGAGAGAACACACTGGTTACGTGGGATTGTACATTTTTGGTAACCACCTCTTCCTACGGCTGTGAAACGGGGAGTTCTTGTGGCTGTAGAAATTTAACAGGAAGGGACCATAAAGGAACATGTGGACCAATCTTCACTTGTCAGATTGGACTTAGGACTAAATTAAGTGTGTTGAAGCTTAGCCTTCTTTATGTGAGAATATTGTGGCTTTATGGAACTGGTTACCAGGAATGACGTTTGCTCTATGGACTACTGTGTGAAGGCCAGTCCAACAGAACTGCTGTGATCTTTGTTTCAGCAGATAAAGAGCAGGCAGTTTCTCTTAACTTGCACAACTTGGATGGCTTGCTTTGGCAAGTTAAGGAAAGGGCGTGCTGTGGCTGGGTTGGGTGAAGACATTCATTCTAAAAGGTAAACTTTTGTTTTCAGAATTCAAGGAAGCTTTCTCCCTATTTGACAAAGATGGCGATGGCACCATCACAACAAAGGAACTTGGAACTGTCATGAGGTCACTGGGTCAGAACCCAACAGAAGCCGAATTGCAGGATATGATCAACGAAGTGGATGCTGATGGTAAGGGCTTTAGAACTATGAACGAATGCCAGCGTTGTGTAATTCAAGTTCAGACATTAAAGATTGTCTTTCAGGTCCCCAGATCAAGGCAAACGTGCAAAGATCCTTTCTGTGGTTTCCTTACAGCCACTGACAATTAAAATAGAAGATTACGGGCCTGCCTTTCGCCCTGCTCACTGTCTAGAATATTTCCTGGATCGGATCACAGTATTGTTCTTTTCCACTCGCCATGACCTGCAGCTCAGTCTTTTATCAACTGGCCCATGAGTCTGCGCTGAGTCCTATGGGGAAAGTAAAAATAAATAGCCGTAGACCTTTTAAAACTTATTGTCTCTAAGAGGAGAAAAAACCCAAGTGAGGTAGGGGAAGAGCATTCTCAGATGTTAACATGTGGAAGTGAGCACAGTGTGAGCTGTCAGTATGGTTGTTTTTTTTTGTTTTTTTTTTTTGCGGTATGCGGGCCTCTCACTGTTGTGGCCTCTCCCGTTGCGCAGCACAGGCTCCGGACGCGCAGGCTCAGCGGCCATGGCTCACGGTCCCAGCCGCTCCGCGGCATGTGGGATCTTCCCGGACCGGGGCACGAACCCGTGTCCCCTGCATCGGCAGGCGGACTCTCAACCACTGCGCCACCAGGGAAGCCCTGTCAGTGTGTTTATTGAAGAGGATTTTGAGGATCATTGAGGCTTGGAGGTGGGGTGCATGATGATTGTAGGGAGTAGATTTATAGAAGCTAGTAGAAGGATGTGGAGCCAGAAGGGACAAGCAGTAACCCCTCCAGCAGTTGGTCACCATTTGGTTGTTCGTTCCTCTGGACTCCAGAACAGTGGACAGTAGACCTTTTATTGGGCACTTCTATCAGTAAGTCATTTTTGATCACCCCCCCCCAAAGAAAACACGTTTTTTGGAAATAATATCAATTAAATTAATAATTTTAATTTATTTAATAAACTGAAGTAAATTAATCAAATCTACAGACATTGTAGAACATTAGTAAATTTTGAAAAGAGGTAGGAATAAACAATTTGGATCTAGACTACTTTCTTGATGATTGGCATGATAGTAGCCATTTAAAAATATGTCATAAGGTGATAAAATGGAATTACACTTCTCTGGTCATATACATTTAGAAGCAGGGGTTTTGGGTCAGCTCTTTAACAATGGTTTTACCCCATTTGAACTACTTCTAAAGACTGTTTTCATCTTAGTAATTTGGAAAAAGAGGTTTTTCATAGTTCCGTCTCGTTTGACTGCTAAGGGTGATCAGCCATCTGGGAATGTGGGGTGGCGCTCTCATGTTTTGTGTAAGCCCCGGGGAAACTGTGCTTGGGGACTGGCAAAGTGTATTAGGCCCTCGGGTTTTATGGAACAAGGTGGGGAAAGTTGTCTCAAGGTATAGAATCTGGTACTCACAATGAATAAATATGATGCCTAAGGACATGGCCGTGTGGCTGTAAGAGAGCATTTCAAATAATTTTGTCTTCCGTGAATGTCAATAATGCTTAAAAATTTTGGAGGCTAAATAGATTTGAAGGAATCTCTGAATTATTATTTTGATTTAAAGGTACTGGTGAAAATGAGTGACTTAACGTAAGGCTTTTTTCTTCTAATTTAATTTTTGTTTCTGTTTAGTTCAAGTAACACTGTTGATCTGGTGACTTGTCTTTGGGGTGTTCATTGAGCTGTTGGTTTTAAAGGAGGAGTTGTTTGGAATACTGGCCATAAAACAGATTCTTCTGACAGTTTCCTGAATGTTAATAGTCTGAGCTGAGAAAACACTTTTGCCCTTAATGGGAAATAAAGATACTGAGTTGGGGAGAAAATGATTAGGTGACTTACCATAATGTGGCTGAGAAATGCCTCCTGGAGAAGACTTTGCAACACTTTATGGTCCCTGGCATAACAAAGTCAACTTTTTTCCCGCTCATAATCCTTTTCTTTCCTAAAAACATTGTGTACTCCTGGTGGCCCAATTATGGACCTTCACCAGCATCGCTAGTGCAGGCAGAGCTAGATCCGAGTGACCTCCCTAACTCTGGGGAAGGCAAACTCAGGTGCCTCCCTTGGGAGTAGAAAGATTCAGCTTGCACTGCTATGGGCTTTTTTTCCTCTTGAACTGTACAAAACCTTCAGTGGCCAAGAGTCTGTATGCGCATTTTCCTTTGCATCATTAAGTGCTATCCTGGGCACTGATCACTGGTTTGAATTATGTGAGTCACATGAAATTGCCCTGTGAAGTATTTGAATAGTTTAAACCTAAGATGGCTGAACATAATAAAACAATTTACCAGTTTGTCCTAGCAAATGCTTACTGTTCTATAAAGTGGTTCTAAAACTATCACTCCAGGGTAGCGTCACTGGAGCGCTTATTTTACATGAGCTTTTGTTTTTTTATTTGAGGTAATGGCACCATTGATTTCCCAGAATTTTTGACTATGATGGCGAGAAAAATGAAAGATACAGACAGTGAAGAAGAAATCCGCGAGGCATTCCGAGTCTTTGACAAGGTAACCCTGCGTCTGCATTGCAGACTGTACTTAAATATGGCTTTCTGGCTGTCATTTCTAAAAGCTTTAACGTTCTGTTCTAGTTAGAACACTTACCTAACTGCCTGAGCCTCTGTAATCTCATTTTCAGATATCCTGACTTATTGTAGTAACCTTATCAGATGCGAGTAAACGTAATAAATAGTAGAGAGATTTTGAACCAAGTTTCTTGATTGTGACTTTCAATTTCTGTTTGCTTTTCAAAAGCCCCTGCAGTGTCTGCATTGGCTGACGGCATGTGTTTAGTGGGTAGACGTGGGAACTGGAGATGGAGAACTGCCGACGTACACACAGTTGGCAGTAACTTGAGGGGCTTAATTAAGTCAAAGGCCTACTTGCCCACACCGAACCACTAGGAGTCCCTACCAGTAACAGTTGCTGAATGTTCACAGGATGGCAATGGCTACATCAGTGCTGCAGAGCTGCGTCACGTCATGACGAACTTAGGAGAAAAACTAACCGACGAAGAAGTAGATGAAATGATCAGAGAAGCAGATATCGATGGAGACGGACAAGTCAACTACGAAGGTAGCACACCCAGCTGCCGTAGCTTAGCTTACGGCTTTCCCTTTAGGGTCTATAAACAAGTGAGCTACTCGAACTAGATTTTTTTTTTTTTTTTCTTTTTCCTTATGCAGAGTAGAGATGTTATGTTCATTAAGGCTGCTTTTGAAGATAACCGAAAGTTACGATTATTTGTCTTTTCAGAGTTCGTACAGATGATGACTGCAAAATGAAGACCTACTTTCAACTCCTTTTCTCCCCCCTCTAGAAGAATCAAATTGATCTTTTACTTACCTCTTGCAAAAAAAAAAAAAAAATTCATTTACTCATTCTGTTTCTATATAGCAAAACTGAATGTCAAGAGTACCTTCTGTCCACACACACACAAAATCTGCATGTATCGATTGGTGGTCCTGTCCCCTAAAGATCAAGCTACATCAGTTTTCCGATATAAATACTTGTCCTACCTTAATGATAAGGAAGCACTTAGTGGACACCTGGCAGGTCCGTCCGCTCATGGTTAATACACTGTCCGGGCTGGCCAGTTTTTCATGCATGCAGCTTGACAGTTGAGCGCAGTCAGGCGTTTGTATTAAAAATGAAAAACAAAAAAACAAATTCAAAGCCTATTCAAAGGGGCTCTAGTTCAATTTGTTACCATAAATCGTCATAGCTGGTTTACTGAAAACAGACATTGAAGATTGGTTTACCTCAGGATGCTGTGGAAGAGAAACTGTCCAGGCATAGCCCCACTAGCAGGATGGCCCTCTTGTAACTCCCCCGTGCCCCTACCTGTCATGACCGGGACACACCCTGGTGGCATGCCCACGTGTGTTGGTTTAGCCTTGTCTGCATTGTGCTAGAGCGGAGTGGGTGTCAGGCTATCACCATTCATACAAATTTTTAAAAACCTTTATCAAGGGAGCATCTTTGGACTCTCTGTTTTTAAAACCTTCCGAACCATGACTTGGAGCCAGCAGAGTAGGCTGTGGCTGTGGACTTCAGCACAACCATCAACATTGCTGTTCAAGAAATTACAATTTACGTCCATTCCAAGTTGTAAATGCTAGTTTTTTTTTTTTTTTTCCAATAAAAAGACCATTAACTTAAAGTGGTGTTAAATGCTTTGTAAAGCTGAGATCTAAACGGGGACAAGGCAGTTGGAGGGGAGGCAAGTGTACCTTTAAATGCCCACAGCCCAGCATTGGGTTTCCCTCCCTCCCTCCCTCCTGAAATCCCGGCACCAACTGCTGAGCCTGAGACCTTGCCTAAAACCAAGCAGATACCGATTGCTTCATCTTATTTATGGACGTGTAGGTCTACTTGTATTTTCACTGCGGGGGGAGGGGGGAAAGTGAATTATGGTAACTTAATGATTATTCAGGCAGTAGAGCTCTAAATGAAGGAAAAAAACCACTTTCTCTCAAGCATGTATTTAGGGGTTCTTATCAATTGTGCTGCTGATTACCTGTTTTATGTAACTACTTGAGACCATCTGTGCAAAAGACATGATTTAGTGTGTCTGTAATTCAATCCTCGCTGTGTGTGGTAGAAGCAGTCACTTTTCTAAGCCAGGCTTTTCATGCCTAAAAGACACTACCAGTCACCTTTTGATTCACAGTTTTTAATTTATGATTATACTTACCTTAGACTCCTTTTACTTTTTTTTTTTTTTTTTTAGGTTGACTTGACTTTGCTTCCCCACCCCCCAAGTAGAACTAATGCTAGCTCCCAAGTTGAAAGTAAAACTCCCAGCCCAGAGGGAATTTTGTGTTTCTTTATAAACCTGTAACCAAAACTCAGAGATGCTGGTACTGGTCTTTGCAGTGGGATTGGTTTGCTTAAAAGCTCCCTAAAAGGCGTTTGGATTCAGTGCAGGCCTCTTTTTTTTTTTTTTTTTTTTTTTTAGTGCAGGCCTCTTTTTGAAGTGAAGGCTGGATGTGCATTTTTCACGGTGTTAACTTGGTTGTATCTTATTAGCGAGGAGATTTGGATTTTGAGTGTTTCTGTGAGAAGTTTTACTTTGCCAGGGAACAGCGGCAGGCTGCTAGGGAGGCAGTGAGAAGCTCTTGGCAGCCAAATGGGTGCATTCGGGGCTGTTTTATGGAGACCCTCAGCTTCTCCCTCTCCTACTTCTTGTCTCTCTGGCACTTCGCAGCTCTTTAGTTTTCCCGCCAGAGGGGTGGGTCAGAGCAGTGGAGAGGAGCCTGCCCATCTGCCTTTGGTGCTGGTCCTTAGACCCGGTGGTTGGAAGAAGAGAGGTTGACGTCATGAGCTGGGCTTGGCTTTCACAACTCCTTGAATCTGGAAGGAACATCTCAGAATACCTCGGGGGTTTTCTTCTGGTGAGACAGGACTGGGGTTTCTCCTTCGAGTAAGTTAATAACCTGGATGTTTCTTGCAGGGAGGTCGAGTAGCCTGACTGTTGACCCACTCTCAGGCCTGTGGCCGATGACCTCCTGGTAGTTTTAAAAAGGGTTGAGGGCGATTTGGCTTGTTTTTCGGAAACTTTGCCTTCTATCTTACCCTTTGACCAAGTTTTTTTCTAGAAGCTGGGTGGACTCCATGTTAGTGGTCCTGCAGTCTTTCCTAAAAGACTACTCTTGAAACCAGATTCTTGAATGGCCCGGATCCTGTGCGGGAACCAGAAACCTTTCCCCCAGGGGATGCTGAGTTCCACTTTGGTGCGCAGGGAACTCAGTCCAGTCCACTGTAGCCTTTCTCTCTGGCCTTTGAGGGGGACGACCAGCCCAGGGGTTGAGTGTTTGCAGTCTGCAGGAGTTTGTGAGAGGAAATAGCTGGATGAGGTGGCAGTACTGTGAAAGTTGGTCAGCACCTTCCTGTAAGCTCTTGCCCTACTTCTAACTGCTCTATAAATATATATATATATATACACACATATATAAAGTGACTAGTTTAACTGGCATCCCGCAGGAGCCTGAGACTTGCCATAAAATACTGCTGAGTCCTTGGCATATACTTTCATAGTTTTGTTCTCCATCTGTTCGGGGTAGGTGTCAAGCAAGGTAAATGTATCTTGATATTTCAGATGGACTTTTGATGTACTGTTGCCAAGGAAGGTTTTTTTCTGATTTTTTGACAAACGAATTTTTGCACACTTTAAATTGGTGTCTTTCGGCAACTTAAAACACATTGAAAATTAGCTACTGTACATATTTTTATATTCTCTTTATAAATGCATGTCTGACTGTACTTGTAACCATATTGTAACACGTGGCCGCCCAGTAGGCCTCGTGCTGCTGTGGCCCCGTCGGAGTAGCAGCATATTAGCAGCCCCTCAGCATACTGGGAACTTCTTCCTAAACAAAGAATGTAAATTTGGTCAAGTCTGCTCTTGGTTCATTCAATTATTTTTAACATTTGAATTAATTATTGTATATCCTAAATACATTTATCCTTTTGGCAGTGACTAGATTCCACGAATGTGTCTTAATCTATCCCTTCAGCTGGCGGTTACTATTATCTTTTTTGATCCCTTGAAGTTACCCTGTAGGAGACAGAAATTCTTTGCTGTCTGTATTCCTCAGAGTGAGAAGGTAGTGGCATGGGTGGAGTGTGTGTTCTTTCTCCAAATCTATTATAATGTTCATTAAACATGTCTGTAGCAAAGATGGTGGTAGTTCTTTTGTTACCGAAGTCACCCTTCACCGTGGCGATTTGCAAAGGAGATGTACTTGAACGTTTCTGTAAATCGTGAGGTGAGCTGTTTGGAGATTTAACCACCTCTCTGATGGGGGACCAACTCTATGGAAATTGTAAATAAGTTCTATTTATAAACCTGGCACTGTATTCAATAAACATTTCTGCAGCCTTTCATCTCTAACTGCGAACTCTGTAGGTTTTTAGCTCGCAATCCTTTCCATTCCTTTTGCTCAATGAACAAGCCTCACCTGCCCTCAGATGTGATTCCACCTGGGCCCTAGCGTGGTAGGGGAGGGACCAGAAACACCACAGACACATCCCACTATGGCCGTACCCTGGTTTTAAAGTTTAGGTGGCAATAGCTGACGTTTTAACACAATCTCTTGGCATATTAATGTATCTGTGTTTGCCTTATGTGGAAAATTCACACCGTAAAAAGATTCATTCCTCTTTAACTTCAAGGTTAATCCAAGTCTCTTTAGGAACTGTGTGAAGAAGTACACTTTAAACATTAGATGGGAATTTAGATACTAGATGGGAACTTAACATTACGTAAGCACATGCCTCTGCCCATGTCCAGAGCAGGGCAGTGGAGGCTACAGCTTCCATGCAGAACCTTGGAGTTGAAACCTTGCCCTTAATCAGTGCCATCCCAGACCCTGGTTTCTAGACAAGGTTCTCTAGCAGGAAAGGCCATCTCCTGGCTGCCACCTGTGTTTCCAGAAGGATCTTCCCAGACTGCCTTGCCCATTTCCTTTCTTCCCACTGCACAGAAGCACAAGAGGGCTGAGAAGAACGGGAACGATCACAGGGTAAGCCCCTGCTTTGGCCAGAGGGCTTGAGACACAGCCAGCCCCTCGTCTACAAGGATGGAGACACCACCGTGGGGACAGAGCCCTCTGCTGAGACTTTAGGCCCGGCTCCTAGTTTTGCTTCTGTCCTTCTGTAGCCATGGACAGGTTCTTTACCCCTCTACACCTCAGTTAAAATCAGATTATTGGACGAGGTACATTCTACCTGTGGCTTTCTAGTATTGTGACCAACCCAGCTTGGCGTCACTTGGTGTTTAAATTGAAATTGCAGCCTAAAGGGTGGGAGGCAAAAGAGTGTAGGTATGCTGTACACTTGGAGATGACAAATGGCATTTTAAAAGTCTCAGCAGCTCCCTGTTGGGGGTGGAGCGGAGGGTAAGCTTGCTCTTAACACTGTGATGTAATACTGGAACGGGGGTCAAAGAAACTGATCATGAAGTGACTTCCATCCTCCTGGCAGCACAGAAATAGGAAGCTACCATTCACTGCCTGCAGGAGATTCAGTCCAAGTGACGTCATCTAGTTTTTCAGCAGTTTTGGTTCAGGAAGAAAAACACATGCACACATTTCCGATTTGAGCTGAACTTCCCAGGGCACCGAGGGCCGGAGCGTCCAGTGACTCATGATGCCTTAGAAGGAAATCAGACTTCAAGTTTTTTTTATAGCTGCTGAGAAGCTGAGAAGCTGCTGCTTCCCTCCCACTGCCCTCAGCCCTCTGCCAGGGAGTGAGAGGAGTTCACTCGTGCTCTGGAACCCACGGGAAAGCTGACGGGAGCCCGAGGAACTGCCGGCTCTCCCATCTCACGTCTCCATCGACAATGCCGGAACTTGGGTTAAAAAAATGGTGGCACTGTCCCACATAAGAATTATTTATGTCCTGCCTGTGTGTCAGCAACTATGGGAGTGAATGTGTAATTTACATATTCAGATAGTATTTCAAATGTCACATTTTTAAGTTCTGCTTTCACTTTTACAAAGGTGAAAGGTCAGTGGTTCGGCTCCCTCTTCACTCTCTGTGAACATCCCATTCCCTTCCATAGCCTGGCAGAGGCCTGCCTCTTCCTGTTCCTCCTCTTCTGGGTCCCCTGTGGTCCTATCAGAATTCTGACTACTCCTTGAGAAATGCTCACTGCCCCCAGCCAGGAACCCTTCTCTCTAGTACGGCTGGACCTGGCCCAGATTTGTCTAACACCATGAGAAACGAAGCCACCTGGTCACATCTCACCTCTTCTCTTCTTCGCCAAAGTCTTGATCTTCAACTGGAAGATGTCACACAACACCCCTGGGCTCCCACGACCTGATTCCAACTCAAGGTTGGAGACACTTCCCTAAACCCCAGAAGTGGGTGATGACCCAATGGTTGGCTAAACCCTAGTGAGCTCATCCCTTTTGGAGGGTTCTGGAGGGGAACTCAGGGTCTGAATGCAGCTGTTCAAACAGAGCAAATCCTTTAACTCAGCTTTGCAAATAACTGCCCGGCCTTCCCATTCAGGCTGCCACCTATGGCCAGGAAGGAATTCAGAGCATAGTTCTTTTGCTGTTTCTTACTGGGAGAGCCAACTCATTAGAGGAAAAAGTGAGAGTGCTGTATTCTGATTATTTGTTCTCAGGTTCAATGCCTACAACGTTCAGAGCTCAGAATTAGAGGACTTCAAAATACTGGAAGGCTCAGTATCAACCTTTTGAGGAGCTTTTGCAGGCTATTCGTAGAAACATTATTAGATACAACCGCCAAGTAGCGTGCCAATGAACAATATATAACAACTTGAATAAATAAGAACTGATGCAGACATAGCATAGGAAAGTATAAAGCAAGAATTGACAAGAGTAACAAATCCATCATCATAGAGATTTTGACATAGTTACCCCAGTTATTAAGAAATCAAGTAGACAATAGTACATTTGAACCACACAATGAACAAGTTGATTTCATGTATGTATGTAGAACATGGCATCCAGCAGTTAGAGATTTCACATTACAGATGTTAACATTAATGATAATATTAATAAATCATTACATATTATATTGATTATAGTTACAGGATAATATAATTACAAATACATAACAAATTAGTAATGATAACATAAGAAATTAATAAATAAGATTAAGTAGAGAATTAAGATTGACTACATATTAGATCATAAAGTAAACTGCAACAAACATTAAAAAAAATCTTTCATATTGACCAAGTTGCCTAATAACAATGCAACGGATAGAAAACAATTTAAAAATTACAACTTTTAATATACCCACTTAGTTTGAAAATTAAAGTCCACTTCTAATAGCATTTCTAAAAAGAAATAATATGAACATCTAGAAAATGTTTAGGACTGAATGAGAACAAAATTCTACATTCCAAAACTGTGGGATACAGCTTCAAAATTAACAGCATGAAAATGCTTATAATGGAAAAGAAGAAAGACTAAAAATAAATAAGGTAAACATCCAACTTGAGTTAGAAAAAAAAAAAAAAAAAAAAAGCCCAAAGAGAGCAGAAGTATCAAAGATACCCACAGAAATTAATGAAATACGAAACAAAGGTACAAAAAAGAAGATCAACAAAGACAAAAAGTTGGCTCTTTGAAAAGATGATTAGACACAGTATGGTAGCTTGTCAAAAAATTAAACATATAATTACCACATGATATATCAATTCCACTTCTGGGTATATACCCAAAAGAATTGAAAGCAGTGACTAAAACAGATATTTGTACACCCATGTTCATAGCAGCTTTATTTACAATAGCTAAAAGGTGGAAGGAACCCAAGTGCCCATCAGTGGGTGAATGGATCAAAAAAAAAGTGGTATATATATATATATATATATAACAAAATATTATTCAGTCTTTAAAAAAGAAAGGAAATGCTGACATATGCTACAACATGGATGACAACAATTTGTTCTTTTGTAAGAACAAATACTATATGATTCCACTTACATGAGATCCCTAGAGTAGTCAAATTCACAGAGACAGAAGGTAGAATGGGCGGATGCAATGTGGGGGGGGGGGCAACGGGGAATCATTGTTTAATGGGTAAAATTTCAGTTTTGCAAGATGAAAACGCTCTAGAGATGGACGGTAGTGATGGTTGCACAGCCATGTGAATATACTTAATGCTGCTGAATTGTACACCTAAAAATTGTTAAAATGATAAATTTTGTTATGCATGTTTTACAATTGTTTTTAAAAGTCAAGCAAGTGAAGAAAATATTACAGAAAGATAATGTCATCCTGGAAGTTACTTATATTGCAGACGATGTTTTCTGTTTCATTGATTTTTTTCCCTATTATTTCACCATTAATATAATGTTTAATTATTATAGTTTTATAATAAAAGTTCATTCCTGCTGTTTCTGGTTAAAAAAGTTTAGACAAATCTCAGGCAGTGCTAATGAAAAAAATGTTAGGAGGGAATTCTCTGGTGGTCCAGTGGTTAGGACTCCACGCTTTGACTGCTGAGGGCCCAGGTTTGACCCCTAGTCGGGGAACTAAGATTCCACAAGCCGTGGAGTGCGGCCAAAAAAAAAAAAAAAAAAAAAAAAGTTAGGAATAAAGTGGGAGACGTAACCACAAATAAACCAGAGATTTTTTAAAAACTGTACTGTAAAAACTTTGATGCCAATAGATATGAAAACTTAGGTAAAAGGGATAATTTCCTAGAGAACTGACTCAAGAAGAAGTAGAAAATTTAAAACAAACTAACTATTAAAGGAATCTAATCAGTAGTTAAAAATATATCTACCTGTGCTGGATGACTGTCTAACTGTGCCCCATTCCTCCCCATGAGTGATGAGGCCTTGGTCTCATACCCTTGAGTCTAAGAGGACACTGTGACTACTTTGACCAATGGAATACACTAGAAAGGATATACTAGTTTCTGGGCCCATGCTTTTTCCAATTCTCTCCTTGGAACATTCTGGAAGCCCTGAGATCTCCATGCTGGAGAGGCCACATGTAGATGCTTCAGCAGACAGTCAGCTGGGCCAAGCCTTCCTGCCAGCTGTCCCCACTGAGGTGCCCAGTAGGCGAGGCTATCTTGGATCTTCCAGACCAGGTCATTTGCCAGCTGAATACCACTGAGTAATCTCAGTTGACCTCAGATGGAGCAGAAGAATCACCCATCTGAACCTTGCCTGAATTCCTCACCCACAAAATCAGGAGATAAAATAAAACGGTAGTTGTTTTAAGCCACTAATATTTGGGTTCATTTGTTTTGAAGTAACAGATAACAGAGCCACGACCAAAAACAGAAAAAAATTCTTCCAGAGAAAGAAAACAAAACAGAAAGATTACACTGCAACTCTTTACCCATTCTTGACAAGTTCTTCCGGAAAATAAAGAGAGATTATGTTAAAACTGATTATCCACACCAGATAAGAATACAAGAAGGAAGGAAAATGACAGGCTGGTCTACTATGTACATAGATGTAAAAATATACAAATATAATTATTAAACTCAATCCAGCAGTGTATTAAATAAAATGCATCTATGAACATGTTGGCTGTAATCCAATAACCCAATGATTATTTCACATGGAAGGAGAGAGAGTCGTACGAGGGGAAGGAAAGGCTGAACAACCTAGCCAGTGGAAAGGCAGATGCCCCGAGCTTCAGGCTTTCTGGAACTGGGGACTCCCCCTCCTCTGTCGAGCCTCTGGCCCTCTTGCTTGTGCATTGTCTTCCTTCCCCATCTTCCTCGAAGACTGGCTTTCTCTACTGTAGGCAATGTGGCTGGTACCACTCCTGAGATTTATACCCTACACTTTTAGCCAGGTAGAGACAATCTGTTTCAGTCCCAGCTCCAGCATTTTTGAGGAAGAATTCTGCTACAGTTTGCCTAAGGCACCCAATCTTGGACTATTCATCTGTGCCAGGAGGTAGACCCTGGGGAAACAACTATGCATTAATTTCTTATTGCTGCCGTAACAAGTATCATAGACTTAGCGGCTTAAAACGGGGGTCTCCAAAGCCTGGGCTGCAGACTGGTAACGGTTCACGGCCTGTTAGGAACCAGGCCACACAGCAGGAGGTGAGCGGCTGGCCAGCGAGTGACGCTTCATCTGCCGCTCCCCATCGCTCCGCATCACTCGCGTTGCCGCCTGAACCATCCCTGACCCCTCCCCCCACCCCCACCCCCCCAGCCCCCCACCCCCGACTGGCCTGGAAAAATTGTCTTCCATGAAATCGGTTCCTGGTGCCAAAAAGGTTGGGGACCGCTGGCTTAAAACAGCACACACTTATCTTACAGTCCTGGAGGTCAGAAGTTTGAAATCACTTTCACTGGCCTGAAATCAAGGTGTCAGCAGGACGGGCTCCTTCTGGAAGCCCTAGGAGAGAATCTGTTTCCATGCCTTTTCTAGCTTCTATAGGTCACCTGCATTCCCTGGCTCATGGCCCCTTCCTGAATCTTCAAATGTAGCATCTTAAATCTCTTTCTCTATGACCCCTGCTTCTATTGTCACATCTCCTCTGACTGTGACCCTCCTGCCTCCCTCTTATAAAGACCCTTGTGATTATATTGGGCCCATCTGGACAATCCAGGATATTCTTTCCACCTCAAGATTCTTAATCACATTTGCAAAGTCTCTTTTTCCATGTAAGGAAACATATTCACAGGTTCCAGGAATTGGATGTGGGCCTCTCTGGGGGCTATTATTCTGTCTGCCCTCTACTGTGATTGGCTTAGCTTGGATCAGGTGTTCACCTCTGGACCGATCAACCACCACTAGGAAGTTGGGCTACTCTAAAGTCAGGGCTGCTTCCACAGGAACCACAGAGATGGGGGAGTTCTCAGAAGGATGGGAACACTACACAGAGAGGATGAAAATTTTCCCCTCTGGTGGCATTGCTGTCCACTCATTACCCAAACTAGAAATGTGGGAGTCACTCATAATTCCTTTCTTCCCCCTCATGCAGTATCAATTACATTATTTTAACCAATACTTAAGTAGCACTTAGTCTGTGCCAAGCGTTGGTTTCAGCCCGTGACCCATAGTCACTCATGTAACCTCCTGTGAGATAGTTACTCTCCCAGCTCCATTTTCCAGGAGGGAAGCTGGGGCATAGAAAAGGTCCAGTACTTGCCTGGGGTCCCACAGCCAGGAAGCTGAGAGCCAAGATTTGAGCCCAGGAAAACTGGCCCTAGAGGCCATGCTCTTAAACACCCTTCAATTCTGCTTCATCCTTTTCCTTATTTTGCCAGTGAGCATTTCCTAAACGCTGTGTTTCTTCCCTACATTATGTTATTTACTCCTTCAGATAACTGTGATTGAAGGTGGTCCAGGCAATTTTACCTTTTAAACACCCTGCACCCTGACCTGCTTCCCTCCTGAGCCTTATCCTGTTACCATCCACCTCTTTTTTTTTTTTTTTTTTTTTGGCTGCACCATGCAGCTTGATTGAACCTGGGACCCTGGGGTGAAAGTGCAGAGTCCTAACCACTGGACTGCCAGGGAATTCCCACCGTCCACCTCTTATCTCTTGGTTGACTGCTACTGCCTTCTAACTGGACTGTCTGCCCCTGGCTTGGTCCCCTCAAATTCATCCGTCAAACAGGTGACACAGTAATCTGCCTGATTAAAATGCTGAAGTTGAGGGTTCCTTTTCCATTGTCGAGGGGAAAGTCCAGTCTCGCTAACACACTCTCCAAGGCCTTCCATGAGGTGCCTCACCCACCTCTCCAGCTGCCTTCCTGCCATTTTATGCTCCAGCAAAACCAACTTGCTCATGGGTCCCCTCACATACAACCCATCCCATTAAATGGTGAGTTTCTTGAGGGCAAAGACTTTCTTACTTACATCTGAATCCACTTGGCCTGGCATGGAGGGATGACTCATACTCCAAAAATGTGTTCGGGATCCACTCCCATGTGACAGGGGGTCTCCAGTGGATTGCCACTGAGCTCTGTCCTGATCTATGTTCCTATGCTTGGCTCTGATGAAACCATAACGACACCCCGTATGACAGAGTCAGGAAAGTTGAGGTTGAAATGATGGTCCCACACGAATTTGACAGACATTTGTGTAACATCTTATGCTTAGGTTCCAGAATGCACCTGTCCACGTACAGCAAGAGGGAGACAGAATTTAGGGCAGCAAATAAGGTAGCACTGTGAAAATTAGAGATTCAGTGAGCGACTCGAGGCCAGGAAAGGGTCAGTGTTGAGCCCAGAGTTTGAAATTCCGTTTCCGACATTCTTTCTATAGTCCAGCATGGCTTCCCCAAGGCCTCTCTCTCTTACTGGTTTCTGTCCCCATTGAAGAAGAAAAGCGTGTCTTATATTTCATGGCATCCCTCTTGGCTTAGGCTGTTCCCTCTGGTCACAATGCTTGTTCCTCCACTCCGGGATGGCTGACTCCTTCTCAGTCTTTGGGTCTCAGCTTTGATGTTTTCTCCTCAAGAATCCTTCCCTGACCATCTTCTACAAGACATCCGCCCATTAGTCTCTACCACAGCATCCCTGTTTGTGTGCTTCCCACCAGCGTAATTTGCTTCCCTTCCTTGTTCATTGTCTGTCTCCTGTGCAAGACAAAGCCCACGGGGCAGGGGCCAGGTTGGTCTTGTTCACCAACGTGTCCCCAGCCTCCGGCTCCAGGCCTCGGTGTTGGAGGTCCTCAGTAAATAAATATTTGTTGAATTGGAGAAAGATATGCCACTGAAGCAGTAGAAGGTTACACAGGAAACGCCAAACACACAGGTGGGCCTTCTCAACAAGGGCTCGTGTCATGGCAGGGGATGGGAGGAGATGAGGAGGTCAGTAAGTCCACAGCAGGGTCCAGCCCTGGGGGACGGTAGTCCTGGCTAAGGAGCCAAGGCAGGGACTCGGATCCAGGTGGCTTTAATGTAACATTGCTCTTTGCTGTGTTCGTGTAGGGCTCAGCATGCAGTTGAGTTTAATACATTATAGCTGGGTTTTAAAAAATTTACATATCACACCGTAACTGCCTGACTTCTCCGTTGTTTTTTTCTTTTTTAATGGCAGCAAAGCTCAGATAACATAAAATTAACCATTTTAAAGTGTACAATTCAGTGGCATTTAGTACATTCACCATTGTGCAAACACCACCTCTGTCTAGCTCCAAAACATTTTCATCACCCAAAAGGAAACCCCAGACCTCCTCCCAGCCCCTGGCAACCACCAATCCGTGTTCCGTCTCTATGAATTTATCAATTCTGTATAGTTCCTATAAATAGAGTCATGCGATATGTGACCTATCGTGTCTGGCTTCTTTCACTTAGCGGAGTATTTTCAAGATTCATCTACACCGCAGCATGTATCAATGCTTTGTTCCTTTTTATGGCTGAATAAAAAATAATATTCCACTGTATGGATAGACCCCAATTTGTTCATTCATTCATCCACGATGGGCATTTGAGTGACTCCCGTCTTTTGGTCTCCCCTTGTTCTGGTCAGTGATGCATGTATCTTAGTGGGTTACCTAAGAAAATGGTACCCCAGTGTGTGTGATGCTGATATCACAAGTGAGAAGAATACACAGATGTGCCCTGGGGGCCCTGTGTCCATCCTGCTGTCTTTGGGGGCAGTGCTAAGAGCCCAGCTGTTGGCCTCAGGACATCCACCTTTGAGGTCTGGCTCTGCCACACGGGCTCCCTGGACCTCACCTGCCAATGGAGCCGGCCACACTTGTGCTGCCCCCTCATAGGTATGTTGGGAGGCTCCTGTGGATGCCAGAAGGCTTTGTGAGCTGAGAAGCTTAGCAGCTTCTCTGCTGGTTTCCAGACCCAGGTGGAGCAGTAAGTCTCTGGGCCTCATGTGACCCAGGCTGCTTCGGTCCAAATCCTGGCTCCTATAATTTCTAGTCCAGTGGTTAAGACACGTTGTCAGCTTCTCTGAGCTATTGAGAGAATACTTTCCCCTCTGGGCCCCTGAGTTGAGCTGGGCTGGGAACTTGGTTCTCCTGCTTCCAAACTTCAGATTCCTTCCTCTGAAATAATGAGAGGGGGCACCTTTTTATCAAACTGTTGTGGAAAGGTGAGGGACAGGCTCTTTGCGAAACCAGCCCACGTGGGCGTCCAGATACAAACCTTCACACAGCTGCGTACACACATGCAGGGGAGCCATCAAGACACTGAACAACAGATAGGGCCCTTGTTACCTCCACCAACTAGAACGCTCTCTTTCCTTCACTGGAGCAGGGTCGGGGGTTAACCCTTCAGTTGAAGGCTCATCTATGCCAGGGTTCAGGGAGGGGCTGGGGCAATAAAGGAGCACTTGGGTGTTTGGGGCAGTGGCTGTTTACCAGCAGGTAAGGATATTTTAGAATATTTGAAGACTGAAGGCCATGATGGTATTTATCAGGTACACATCAGATGAACGTCGACCTTGCCTACCTGCGAACATTTGCTCATCCATCAGCACATACAAGGGCACTGCCCCCTGCCACCCTGCGCCCGACACCAGACTTTCTGACCCCCTGCAATCAGTTTTCCTCGAATGAGGCCAGGGGTGGGCTGACTCAGGCGGCACACGGCCAGCCTGCTGTTACTACCCTCGGCTCTGGCCTGAGAAGCTTCAGGGAAAGAATCACGCACATCCTGAGCTCTCACCTGCCCTGGACAGGCCTGCGGGCCTCCTGGCCCGGGTGTCAAGGCAGCTGGCCACGGTTCCACCCTGCCCTTCCCTCCTGCCAATCACGTTTGCAGGGAGAAAAACCCACACCACACAGGGTTTCTCCAAAGTCCTTCTTGGGAAGAGGCCTACAGGATGGGCTGAGGCTGGGTTTCCTACCTTTTGGAGCTGGGAAGTCACTCTGGGATAACTGGGCCAAGCTCTCCACTTACCAGGTGAAGAATTAGGTCCCAAATGTTGGAGGAGAACCAACCCAAGTCACCCATGGAGAGGGTGGTGAGACTAGGGCAACGTCCAGGCCTCCCAAGGCCCAGCTGACACCTTCTACCTTTACAAGTAGAAAGGGACATTCCCCCACTTGGTGTTCCGATTCCCTCCCAGGCAGGACCCCACGAGCAAAATGTCCTAACTGGCCCAGTTTTCTCTCCAAGCTCCGCCCGTGACCGTTCTGAAGGCCTGCCTTCTATCAGCTCTGGTCAGGACTTAACCCATCCATGTCCTGCTTTCCCAGGCTCAGGTGTCAAATGGGTCCACCTGATTGGCCAGCTGACAAACAGGCTGGTGCACTTCAATGAGTGTCCTCTCCTGGGAGTGTGTGGCCTTCATTAACCCAGTTAAATTCACCCTTCCCCACACCCATCCCATGCCCACCACAACACACTGGCTAAGAGCTCCTTGGAGGTCATGGCTGGTCCCGTGGTCTCTCCCTTGCAGAGCCCAGCACAGGGCTAGGCTCAGAGCAAGTGTCTGGTGACTGTTCCCTGAAGGGGACTGAGAGGGACATGGATCTGCTTAGAACCAGAGGGACCGGGAAGGGGAGGAACTGTGGAGGGTGGCCTGCAGGGTGGCTACGAGCAGGCAGGGAAAGGGCTCCCTCAGGGGGGTGGGGGGGTCTGGAATCCCTCGGCCTGCCTTCCTGGACAGCACCCACCAAGCACCCAGTCCCGCCTGTGACTGTAGGGGTCGAGGTGGGCCGGAGAGCGCTTGCTCAAGATGGGCTGGGGGGCTTCCCTGGTGGCGCAGTGGTTGAGAGTCCGCCTGCCAATGCAGGGGTTACGGGTTCGTTCCCCGGTCCGGGAAGATCCCACATGCCGCGGAGCGGCTGGGCCCGTGAGCTATGGCCGCTGAGCCTGCGTGTCCGGAGCCTGGGCTCCACAACGGAAGAGGCCACAACAGTGAGAGGCCTGCGTACCGCAAAAAAAAAAAAAAAAAAAAAAAGATGGGCTGGGTGGCAGCAAGGCCTCAACGACCCCCCCGCGGGAGGGTCCTGATTCTGAACAGATGGGCATGGGGAGGGCTTCAGGGAATGGCTGAGAGCCCAGGATGCGGGGCTGGGTGGAGCTTGCGTGACTCAGGTGGGCAGTGGGGAGCCAGGGATCCTGTCAGGCTGTTTGTTCTCCGTGTACCCCCAGACTCATCTCTGCCCTGCCCAGTGTCCTGGAGTGGGGCTGGCCTGTCTCCATGGCATCAGTGGGCCCCCTTACCCACTGGTTTCTGGTTGGAGCTGGCCAAAGGGAAGCACTTAGGCAGACTGAAGGGCAGAGGGGCTAGTCGTTGCCGGGCCATCCATGAGTCAGCAGTGGCTGTGTCCCAGCTGCTGCATGTGTGTGTGTGTGTGTGTGTGTGTGTGTGTGTGTGTGTGTGTGTGTGTGTTCCAGCTCCTGTGGGGCAGCCCTCCCTGCAGCTCCGGCGCTCTCTGGGGACTGCCCCTGCCCCTTGCTTGGCAGGAGTAGGGCTGGTGCTGTGTCTAGCCTGGATGCTTCCATATCCCATGCTGGTGTCCTTCTCCCTGTCCACACCCTGTAAACAGCCCCAATTCTCCTGTTTCAGGGTGCCCTCTGTCTCCCTCCAGGACACTTGTCGGGACCCTGTGGGTCAGGACCAACAGTTGACAAGCATGGTTCTAGAAGGTGAGGGGGAAAAGGTCTAAAGCAGACATGATAGTAACTGGGGCTCTGAGGCTCACCTCAGAGCAGACTCCACTGGGCAGCAAGACTTCTGAACACAGCGGTTGCCCAGACTCAGCTGGAGGCCCTGGGGGCTGAGATTAGAGAACCAGCTGAGCCCACAGACATGGTTAGGATGACTCCCAGAGGAGGGAGCTTGGCTCCCAGGACGGAAGAACCCAAAATGGCCCTCCTCAAGCCCAGGCAGTGAGGGGGTGTCTAAGCCTGCAGACGGGCACCCCAGAAAGGCTCATCCCTCATTCCTGCTCCGCCCTCACACCTCCTGCTGCCCATGGGGAATTGGCCTGGGCTTCCAGCATGCACCTGGACTACTTGGACCTTGATAGAACAGTCCAGAGCCTTGGGGAGATGTGGGAAGGGCAGTGGGGTCAACACAGGGCCTTGTTCTGACTCTGGCCTTCCTACTGATCAGTGATGGAATCTCAGGGGGGCAGCTTCCTACCCCTGGGGCTGCAGCCGGCCCTGCTCCCACACTGGGACCCTGGGGCTTCGACCCAAACCTACTTGAGAAGATACTGAGAGCTGACTTGGCTTCTCTAAAAAATTGGAGAGAACAAAGAAGCAAACTCACCAGTTACCATGGAAACCACCCAAAATTTAAAAGACTAAAACAACAGTTTAATATCTCAAAAATCCTCTTTTTTTTCCCCCCTCTTAAAAACACACACTCATATACAAATCCCATTGTACCACATTATTCTGATGAGATGGGGTGGAGGTGGAGGGGAGGATGAGAAAAGGATTCAGAATCTCAGGGGGCCACAGGGCGATGGGGTTCCCAGAATTAGTTCTAGGGGTTTAAATTAAAACACGAATAAACATTGGAAATGCAAAAGACCTAAATCCTCCTGCTCCACTGCAGATGGAAACAAGGTAAAAGCTTTTCACTGGATTAAAAGGGAGAGAAGATATGCAGGTGGGATAGTGGGGCTGAGGAAGTCAGCTGGGCCCTAGTGCCTGAGGGAGGACCGCGGACTACTGCTCCCTCCAGAACCCCATCTCTTGGGCTTGGCCATCACTCCAGCCCCACCCTGTCCCATCCCCCCGTTATCTGCAGGGCCTGAGAACTGAAGACTGGGAACAAGGCATCCCCAGTACTGTGTGGGCCTGGTGTGGGTGAGTGGGGACTGAGCTCCCTTATGTGGAGGCCATGGAGCCACTGCCGAAACGCCAGGTCCACTCCTGCGAGGACAGGTCTCACCTCCCAGAGTGTCACACTGGCCCCAGAGAACTGCCCTGGTGTAGCGCCTCACTGCTGGCAGGATGAGTCTGTGGGGCATGCTTGCTGCCCTGTCCTTCTGGGAATGGTTCCCTGAATGTCCACAGGACCCACCCATCCTCGAGTCTCAGGCATGTGGTTTTTGCAGGACTGACTCCACCCCCAGTCCCAGGGGAGAGGCCTGCCTGGCCACAGGGACGTGTTAAAGGATAGGCAAGTGACATGTCATTAGATGTTGACTTGGAGTTCTGCGAGAGAGATGTCCATCTTCCCCTCTGGGCTTGAACTTGGCAGAGTGAGTATGCTGGGGGCCACCTTGAGAACATGAAGGGGTAAACCTGCCTAGAGAAAGGAGCCAACACTGAGAAAGCAATGCTGAGATAACATCACCCTGGATTAAGCTTCGCCTGAACCCCATCTCCCAGCCCCCAAATGCTTCAGTTGTTTGAGCTGATACATTCCCGTCATCTGCTCCTGAAAACATTTTAGTTGGTACAGATCTCGACCCCTGGGCCTGGCATTCAAGGCTTGTTGCCACCTGCTTCTCTCCCCTTCTATCTGCATCTCCACTAATTGCTCTGCATGATTCCTCCACTGAGCCTACTGATCCAGTTGGCCTTTTTCCAAACATGCTGTGAGCAACCCACCCTCCAGGGTGTTGCTTACAGCACTGTCCCTACCAGGAATGCCCGTTCTATTTATCTGAGTACTGAGTACTCAGCACTTGCTACTATCTAAGTAGTACTTAGACAGGTAGGCATATTAGATTAGGACTAATTGCTAAGTACCACTTACTCTCCAAGGTCCTTCTCCCTCTTCCAGGAAGACTTCCTTGGAAGCCTCCTCTTGTGTGTTTTCCTGCTTGCCCAGGTCTCTCATCTGGCCCTGATGAAATACACCTGGCTTCCCAGGTGATTCATGAACTCCAAGTATCATCCCTTGGCTTGATTCAGTAGCTTCCTAGAACCTATTCCTATTCCAGCAAGGGACTTGTGTTTAGGGATGGACACCTGTCCCCAGGCCCCAGCTCTGCCCTGTTCAGGCAGCAAAGAAAATGGATCCTATCATACTCATTTTCACATTTGGTCCTTACAATAGGTCTGTGAGGTAGGAGATTTGAACCCATTTTAAGAACCAAACCTTGAGGCTCAGAACAGTTCAATGACTTGTCCAAGGTCACACGTTCCTGCACTAGCAGACTTGGCACCTCAAACCCAGGTCTTCTGATTCCCTTGTTCATTCCTCAGATGAGAGACAAAACTACATTTTACTGAGGGGTCCCCTGGGATGTGTGTGCATCTCTCCTTGGTCCTGCGGAGCCCAGGGTGGCACCTGTACCTTCACAGCTGAGCCAGTGTCTTCCATCCTGGACCCAGCAGACTGGGTCCCAGGTGGCAGTGGATTCTGAGCAGCCAGGGGCTGGCCAGCCTCATCCTGACCATGTCAAATCCCAGAGGCATCGCTGAGGGGTCATGTCCCTCCAGATGAACAAAATAAATTCATGGAAATGTTTTCACAAGGGCGTTTTTCCTCTGCAGGCCTCTGCTTCCTTGAAAAACACAGACTTGGAGGTAAACAGTCTTTGCTGCTACAAGGGAGCAAATACAGACTTCCTTCCCCACCTCCGGCCCCGACAGTTCTGCTTCCTCTGCCCTTCTTTCCAGCACTGTCCAGTGTCCCCCAGGAAGGCCTGAGGACCAGGCTCCAAGGGTGGAGGGTGTCCCACAGAGACAAGCCGCGGGGACACCTGGAGCT
Organism: Delphinapterus leucas; assembly: GCF_059928025.1. Taxonomy (NCBI): domain Eukaryota; kingdom Metazoa; phylum Chordata; class Mammalia; order Artiodactyla; family Monodontidae; genus Delphinapterus; species Delphinapterus leucas. The sequence goes on from NC_143130.1 coordinate 168,022,482, forward strand.
CCAGATGCTTCTGCCTCCCCATCAGTCAGGGTAGTTGGACTCCTGTCCTCTGGACTTTCCCCACTCCCATCACATGGGCCCGCTGGCCTGGAGAAGCAAAAGGGGAGCACTTCTGAAAGGAGGGGTGCTCTTAGGTTAAGATGGAGGCTCGATCCTGACGGGAAAAATAATCCACGGGCTTGAACCATGCTTTCTTCTTACTTCCAGACCCTGGAATTTGCTTGTAAACAACACATTGTCATCTTGATTTTCAGCTCCTTGAAATTAAACAATGTTAAGAAGGGTTTGTACGAACAACCTTAACTGCAGAGGGCAGAATGAGAGGAATTACTGTCTGTTTATTTATGCTTTACATTTTCTACTTGAAAAATGCTTCAAAATACATTTCACTTTCTGTCTGGGATTTTTTGTCCCCCAAGATCCTGGTGGGGATGCATCTTTCTAGTGATTCCTGGGGAATGGACTGGAGGCAAACAGCAGTAGAGTGACCTGCCCTCAGTCACCTGCAAGGGCAAGATTCACGTGATGGGTTAGCACCATGGCAGATGGGATTATTGGTTGCAATTCTTCACTCCCCTGTGCTCATATAACACACCGACACCCTAGCCATAGCCTCATAGATTTCCTTGTCCCACTAATTTTGAGGCTGACCATGTGACTTGCTTTGACCTATGGCAGGTGGACAGAAGTGGCAGTGTGCCAGTTCTCAGCCTAGGCAATAAGAGACTGTGCGTATTTCTACTTGTCCTTGTGCACTTTTGCTATCTTCACGAGGAAAGTTTCCCCTGGTTGCCGCTGCCCTTTTATCCTGGGGCCCAGAATGAACATGTGAGGGGTCAGAGTTGCCCCTATTGATCCACAGATCCCCGAGAGGGAATAAATGACGGCTGTTGTAATTCTCTGAGTTTTGAGGTGATCTGTTACACCGTGTTTCATGGCCATTGCTGACTGATACAAGTACTCAGTAGAAATTCTGTAGATAGTAGGTGATTAATAAATGACACCCTGGCATGTTTATTTCCTACAGATTTACTGAGCATCTATGTTTTTGCCAACCACTGTGATATGTTATGGGGATACAGATAATAACAAAAATCAGTAAAATAATAATAATTAACATTTATTAAACATTTACTAGGTTCCAGGTATCATGCTCAGCTCTTTATATATAATATCTTATTGAATTCTCCCACATTTCTATGAAGAAAATGAGGAAGTTAAGCCTTTGAGAGTGAAAGCAAACTTCCCCAGGTCATATGACCGGAAAGACCCAGTTTCTGTCCTCAGGACGCTCACAATCTGGCAAAGAAGGATGCTTGCCTGCAGACACTTGTGCATGCCTGTCCATGTGACTGGACCGGTATTATTATTGTCCAAGTTTGAATTCTGTGGTGAGGCAGCAAAAGGCAGACTGGCTGTTTTGGCAGGAAAATCTGCGTTGTTCTTCTCCGCAGGCAGAGTTGAGCCAAAGGCTGTTAGGAAGCTAGGGGGTGGTGAGGTTACAACCTGCACCAAATGGCATGAAGGTGAACATGACCCCCACAGGTGCTTAGGAAAGCCCTGCTTTTGGAGTTATAAAAGCTTGAAAGTAAGTTTCTGTGGTTCTGCACCCAGCTTCCACAGACATGTGGTATGACCTTGGGCCCACCCCTTGCTCTCTTTGGGCCTCAGTCTCCTCACCTGTAAAATGGGCTGGAGGATGTGGTTGGGTGATCTCTACAGTGGCTTCCATTTCAGAGATGTGTGTAGCCTTGGACCCCTGCTTTGGAAGCAAAGTGTCTTCCTTTCTCTTTGCTCTTGTCATCTGCAAGGGGGTGGGAAAGGGAGTATAGAGGGGTAGGGGAGGAGTGGACGTGTTCTTTTAGAAATTGTGTTAAGGGCTTCCCTGGTGGCGCAGTGGTTGGGAACCTGCCTGCCAATGCAGGGGACACGGTTCTATCCCTGGTCCAGGAGGATCCCGCATGTCACGGAGCAGCTAAGCCCGTGCACCACAACTACTGAGGCTGCGCTCTAGAGCCTGCGAGCCACAACTACTGAAGCCCGCGTGCCTAGAACCTGTGCTCCGCAACAAAGAGAAGCCACCACAATGAGAAGCCTGCGCACTGCAACGAAGAGTAGCCCCCGCTCGCAGCAATAAAAACCTAACTCAGCCAATAATAAATAAATAAATAAATATTTATTTATTTACTAAAAAAAAAAGAAATTGTGTTAAAAGCAGTGCAAGCACGGGGACTTCCCTGGTGGCGCAGTGGATAGGACTCTGCGCTCCCATTGCAGGGCGCCTGGGTTCAATCCCTGGTCAGGGAACTAGATCCCACATGCATGCCACAGCTAAGGAGCCTGCAAGCCGCAGCTAAGACCTAGTGCAACCAAAAAAAAAAAAAAGCAGTGCAAGCAGTTTCATACTGTGATATTTGTTTGATTAGGGACTTTGTCGACTGTGTCTCTTTCTCCTGGAAACTGGCTGTAGAGTGGGATTTTAGCACCAGCATACGGGGCATGTGTGTGTGTGGGGGGGTGGCCGTGTTCTGTGGGGGGGGGTTTAGCTTTTCAAATGGAAGGATCACAACCCCATCAATAGCTACCATTTATTGAGCAACTATTATGAGCCAGGCACTTGCATTACCTCCATCAATCCTCCATTTTACAAAGGAGAAAACTGAGCCCCTTAGAGGCGTCCTGTGCTGCTTTCTCCTGCTCAGGAGCCTCTCCTCTTAGCAGAGATGCCCTTCATGGCTCTGTCATCTTGGGCAAGTTCTGAACATCTCTGAGCCTCAGTTTCCTTATCTATAAAATGGGCATAAGAAGCCCTGCCTCACAAGTTTGTTGTGAGGATCACACTGAGTAACATAAATGCTACTGGGACGTAGAAGGCACTTGATAAAAGTAACCATTTTACTTAATGTGCAAATAAGCATGTATTTACTTAAAGTCTTTCTCTTCAGATGCAATAATTCTAACTCCATCTCTTCCCAGAAATTTTTATTCTGTTTTCACAATTACTCACTTTGCTCAATTCAATTCAAACCTCAGAATCATAGACAACAAAGCTCAAAATCACCCAATGTCTGCCAGTCCAGTCAGTTTTAATCTTTTTTTTTTTTTTTTTTTTCGCTTGTCTAAGCAGAGAACCCTTTTTGCTAACTAAACCTTCCGGAGAAGCCCAATGAACAAAATACAGAAAAGCTAGGTTGCTCTGATGGAGGCGAGACGGCTGGGTGGTGCAAGGGATGAAATCCTGCCCAATGGGGGTCCCTCCTCCCCTAGAGGGGGCTTCTAAATACCTCTGAGGATCCTTGCCTGGTGCCCTTCAAACCGCGTGAAATCAATCTCCAAGTGCATCCTTTGGAGCCCAAGGATGGTTGGAGAGATCAGACCAAGGAAGAAGGAATACTGCACTTTACTGATGACCGCAAAGGTCCCGGCAGTGTGTGGGTTGCATTCAGAGACAGGGGGATTCCATGGGGGAAGCAGCTCCCAGCTGGCTTCTGCTGGATCACGAGGGCTGGCATCCCCAGGCTGGAGATGGCAGTGACCTTCCTGCTGCACCCCAGCACTCTTGGTGCCGCCAAAGCAAGTGAGCAAGGGCAACCTTGAACCTCTTAAGTTATATTGCTATTAATGAGCACCTTTTCCCCATGCAAATTACTTGTCATATACCTCCCGTGATCCTGCCTGGGACGCCGAGGTGGAAGGCATTAGGCCTGCAGTGAAGCAAGTTTTGATTTTTGTTTTTCTTAGTAATATTCATTTTTTAGACACAGTCCCTACAACTCTTCTGTCCTCCCTTTGTCCCCACCTTCTTTGTGTTCCAGTGTCTCTCTGTGTCTCTCTTAGTCTTTGTGTGTCTCCCTGGATGCCCCAGTCTTTCTCTATGGACTATTCTCTGTCTCTCTCCCTCTCTGACTCACTGTTTCCTCTTTCTCTCCATCTCTCTGATGTTCTTCCCTTCTTTTTTTTTTTAATTAACAGGAACAGAGCTGGTGGCTCTGAATTCACAGTTGCTACCCCCTTGCTAATTGCACCACCAGGACCCATAGACCAATGACCACGTGGGAAGAGGCTTTCAAGAAAAGGGCAGTTCCCATGATTCTCCTCTCCTCTCTCCACGGGAACAGGAGGGGAGCCATTTGTGGCTGGTTTCTCCATGGGAAGCTTTAACAAGGTGCTGGCGATCAATGGTGGCCTTTTGAGCCCCGACTGCCTGCTCTGGGACACCATGCAGCTCTAGAGAGAGCTAAAATACCCACACTGGACAGGTATTATTAACACTGAGACAGAAAGCAATTTCCCCTCAGCATTTACAGAATCTTCCCCTCAGCTCTGGGAAGGAAACCAATATTGTCCCCATTTTATGGATGGGGAAACTGAGGGCCAGAGTAGTAAGTGAAGTGACTCACCAGAGGTCTCACAAGTGATTCAGAGCAGAGCCAAGACTTGAATCCAGGTCTCTTGACCCTAAACCTCAATGCTCTGAGCATGAGGCCTGTGGAGATGGAGGCTTCCAGGAAGTATTGGCGGGGAGAATGAGAGGGGCAGGATGCAGCCTGCTTAGAATCATGACTGTTTTCCTCCTCTGGGTCCCGGGGCTGAAGTGAGGAAATCCCTCCATGAAGAAAAGGTGGATTGCCTCTTGGAGGCTCCTCTTCCTGTGTTCGGAAGGCTCTCAAGGCAGGAGGGAAGGGGAGCAGCTGGTGGGCACGTTCCTTGTGCCAGGAGAGAGCTGTAGGCGACTACTTATTTTCCTGTGTCCTCCCAGGGTTTCTTTTCTTTTCTTTTTTCTCTTAAAAGGTTAACTTGAGGATTTAGTATCTTTTATCTATTTATTATTATTTTTGGCCGTGTCACGTGGCATGCGGGATCTTAGTTCCCCTACCAGGGATCGAACCGCGCCCCTTGCAGTGGAAGCTCGGAATCTTAACCACTGGATCTCCAGGGAAATCCCTCTACTAAAGTCTTGATTCAGGGCTTCAGTCTGATCTTGGATGGGCAAAGGGGAATTATAGGTAACTGAGGAGGGATGGCAAAGGGGGGCAATTGTCCACTCCCAGAGCTGCCTGGTGGCAGCATGGTGCTTAGCGAAACACCCTAAGGAAGGTGGGGAGGCTGTTTGGTGCCCAGCTCAGCCTGTCAATAGCAATGCTGTGGTTGGATTGGCCCTTGTGGTTCTTATTATGATTGTAAGGCATCCTTCGGCAATACCCACTGGGAGACTCTGTAAAAAATAAAGGTTTATTACTTACAGGACCTGGAAGTTACATGACACACCTGGGACCACACAGCAAGGCCTTGCAGGGGCAGGGGTGGGGTAGAGGGAGAATGGGCCTGGGTTTTGCTTTTATCGGGGTCGACGGTGGAGGCCTAGGGTTTCAAGGACTCAATCTTTATTGGTGAATTTAAAACATAAGAGTGAGCAGAGAAAGACAAATGTCATATGATATTGCTTAAATGTGGGATCTAAAAACATGGCACAAGGGAACATGATTACAACAGAGAAATAGAGTCACAGATGTAGAAAACAAACTTAAGGTTACCAAGGGGGAAACGTGGGGGGGAAGGGATAAATTGGGAGATTGACATATACACATTGCTATATGTAAACCAGGTAACTAATAAGAACCTACTGTAGAGCACAGGGAACTCTACTCAATACCCTGTAATGACCTATATGGGAAAAGAATCTAAAAAAGAGTGGATATGTGTATATGTATAACTGATTCACTTTGCTGTACAGCAGAAACGTATACAACATTGTAAATCAACTAAACTCCAACAGAAATTAATTTTAGGGACTTCTCTGGTGGTCCAGTTGTTAAGACTCTGTGCTTCCACTGTAGGGGGCAAGGGTTCCATCCTTGGTTGGGGAACTAAGATCTCGCGTGCCATGAGGCACAGCCAAAGAAACAAATTAATTAAAAAAAAATAAAGTTTAATTACCAAGGGGGAAAAGAACCCACAAGAGTGAGAATTTAAAGCATGGGAAGAGAAAAAACAACTGGCCCAAATGGTCAGTTATTGAAAACCAAGGTCTCTAAAATAAAGGAGCCTCAGTGGGAGGAGGTGGGCTGGGTCTTTACCTAGTCCTTTGGCTGGCGATGTGTTTATTCAAGATCGCCATCATTGAAGTGGATGCCTCTTTGAAGTGGCTGCCTTGGCAATCAAAGCTTAAGTCAGTCACTTGCATTACACAAAAGAAAAAACGAACAAACAAGAAACAACTGGCAGGATTTATACTGCAAAGGCCCTCCACAACTGGAACTATACAGACTAGGCACCCTCCTCGCATGGAGACTCTCCCCTCACTGTCAGCTTTGAAGGGTTGGGGTGAGATTTTATTGAGGGAGCTGAAGCTGGTCTGCTGGGTGGGCTATGAGGCAGGGCGGAGGCACTAGTCCATTGCTATTCATTTTGGACATCTTTCAGTGGTTTAGGGAAGGAGGTTCGCCTCATCTGGGCTCCATGAAGGATGTACGCTGCACAACTCTGGGGAGCACCAGTCCCATTGTGCAGTGCACAACCTACACTCCTGTATGTGGCAGCCTGATCTGGGAAGGAGAGGTGCCTGATTCAAGGCAAAACCAGCCCAACACAGATCCTGGCTCTGGGAACTGAAAGGCTGGTCTTGGTCCACTTTAGTGACCAATTCAATTTCAGATTGAACTAGCCCACACTGAGCTCCTATTATGTGCCAAGCTCATAGTAGGTGATTTTTCTCATTCAAGTCTCTCCATCTCCCAGTGTACTCTCTACTACATTTTGAATTGGAGGAAATTTAGTTGCCTTATTGATAGAATGACCACATTTATGTTCTCAGGGCAGACGGTTCATTTTCAAAACTCAAAAGTCAGTTTTTCTTTGTTTTTTTTTTTTTTTGCGGTACACTGGCCTCTCACTGTTGTGGCCTCTCCCTTTGCGGAGCACAGGCTCCGGACACGCAGGCTCAGCGGCCATGGCTCACGGTCCCAGCCGCTCCTTGGCATGTGGGATCTTCCCGGACCGGGGCACGAACCCGTGTCCCCTGCATCGGCAGGCGGACTCTCAACCACTGCGCCACCAGGGAAGCCCCAGAAGTCAGTTTTGTAGCCAGGTCTGGCATGCAATGTAGATTGCCTTTGTGCCTCTAAAGACAATTGAGATATTCAAATTGGTACTCAAGAGCCTTTCTGGGGCCCCGTGGATGTTTCTTCTCATACTGATGACCCACAGGCTTCCAAGCAATCACTCAAAGGGTCCCTGGGCATTTGGCTCTTAGCCGGGTTAAGAAGGGCCTGTGATTCTGGAAGGTTCTCCTGCATCAGGGGCTGGGCTGCCTGCTGGAGTGGCCTGTGGAACTAGAAAGGACCTGGGTCTTGGGTTCAACTCTTAGCTCTCTTACCTACCAGCTATGGGACTTGGATAAATTTCTTGCAGTCTCAGTTTTCTTACTGTGAGATGGAGATGATAATACATGCTGTATTATATCATGAGGTATACATGAAATAAAAGGCACTGTTTATTGAGTACCCACTGTGTACCAGATCTGCTCAGCCCTTGACATTTGTCAGCTCATATGACTTGTACCTGGCACAAAATCCCCACTATTTGCTGAATGAATGAATAAACACTTCCTCAGAGGGCCAGCTTCACGTGCAGGCCACCTGGGCACTTGCACAGGACCCCACACTTAGTTTAATGCTCTGCTGTTGCCATCTTGAAATGTTTCATACTTTTTGAACAAGGGACCCTGCTTTTTGTTAAGGTAAGAAGTAGATTTATTAATATCCTTTGTTGCAGGAAAATGGGGCACAAGAGGACGGTCAGGTCCCAGGTCTCGGGTGAGTTCCTGGGTCAGGCCACAAAATAAGGGTCCTTGGCTTCACGCAGGGAAAGAGGACCCTGCATTTTGATTTTGCACTGGGTCCTGCAAATCATGTAGCTGGTATCGCCTCTCCATAAACCCTGTGGGACATACCTAGTCTGCATTGTCATACCTATTCTACAGATGCACAAACTGAGGCACAGGGAGGCGAAACTACTTGCACAAAGTTTCCTAGCCTATAAAATGCAGAGCAGGGCCCCAGTGTGGACCTCCACTAAATGCAGTTCATTTCACTGAGGTGGTGGCCCTGTTGCTCTGGCCTCACGCCTGGGCTGGGCCTGGCAGTGGACAGGTTACAAATCCACAAATTGGAGTGGCCTTTCCTCCAGCTCTTAAAAGTCAGGGGTTTGGAGGATCTCACCAGTCTTTGGAAAAACTTCCAGTTTCTGACAAAGCAGTAAAAATGGCCTTCAGTCCGCCCACTCTCTTTCTGTCTTGTTCTGGAAGATGAGTGAGAGGTAAATGGTGGAGAAACAAGGAAGATGAACAAATGTCATGGAAAGTCAACAACATCTCCCTCACCAGTGTGGTCGAGGGGAGGAGGACACAGAAAAAGAAAGCCCCCCACCCCAGGCCTGGGGTCTCTGGATGGCTGTGTCCACAGCTCTCCAAACAGGGCTGAAAATGAAAACTGTGGGACAAGCTGGTCCCCACTGCCTAGAACAAAGGGAGGCTGGTGTGTCTTAGTCACTGCTAATTTCTGGCAAATTACTGGCCTTGGGAGCAGGACTGCTTGTAAAGTTCTCAGCTGCTCTGAGCTGAAGGCAATGTATTCAAAGGGAAATAAGGGCCACATCTGCTGAGGTGATGGGGAGACAGGGAGCCTCTTACAAGCTCATAAAGACGGTGCTGGAACCTTAGATGCACCTGCAACAGGCCTGGCACTCTCCTCAGCCCAGTTTTTATTCTTTTGGATTGGTTTGCAGAAGGATGCTCAGAAGGGTTTATGAGAACCTGGGACTGTGTGTATGGGTTCTTTAAAAAATAATAAAGTCCTCTACTACTCCCATGGCTGAGTGCATGTGATGAGGGAGTCGTGGGTGGGAGGAAATTGCAACTGGTTTTTTTCAGCCTGAGAGGGAGGGTGTTGGAACAGGTTCTGAAGGAGAGGAAATGCTCTGTTGTCTCTTAATTCCAATGCTGCTGGATTCACACACAACACTCCAGCAGCTCAGGTTGTAGGTGAGCGTTCAGGTTCACCAGTGTTCAGGAGCTTCGGGTTGTAGGTGAGCGTTCAGGTTCCCCAGCGTTCAGGAGCTTCAGGTTCCAGGTCTCAGGGCTGGAAACGCTGCGAGGGTAAAAGGAGAGAAGGAAGAGGAGATAATGCCTTTGCCTCCTTGGGCCTCAGTTTACCCTTCTGTAAAATGGGATTTGGGAGCCCAGACTAGAATGGAGCTTGAACATTCTGGATTATGAACCTAGAGAAAAGGGGCAGGCAGGAAGAGGAGGTTATTCATGAGCCCTAATATGTACATAGAACTTTACAGTTTATGAGCCTCTTTAAAGACATTGTCCATTTCTTCTTCTTCATTATCATCCTAGCAGACATACAGAAAAGGACATAAGCCAATGCAAAGTGTCATGGGTAATCCTAATTGTAATAAATTCGAAAGCAAACACCCATCTAGTGAACAACCCAGATCAAGACAGAATGAATGACAGAATGATGCCAGCAACACTAAGTGATCTTTCCCACTCACATCCCCTCCCATATACTACAGGCACTCATAGCTTTGCTTTTATGAAAATCATTTCTTTTTCTTTCTCTTTTGTTTTAGTTTTGCCACCGTGTATACATTCCTCAATGATAAAGTTTAGCCTTACCTGTTTTTGAACCCTATATAAATGGATTCATACAGGACATGTTATCTGTGTCAGCTTCTTTTACTCAAAATCGTGATTGTAACACTGGCCCACTTTTCCAGATGAAAAAAGGGAGCCTCGGAGAAGTTAAGTGCCACATCAAAGGTCACATAACTAGTCCTGGCAAAGCTGGGCATGAAGCCACCTCACCTGGTTACTCCGTTACCCAGATCAATCCGCTGGGGTTGCTAACGTCCGTTTCCAGCAATAGGGCAGAGTAGGTAATCCGAGAACAGAAGAGATGCCCTTACGGCTGAGCCAAGGTCACGGGCCCTAGAGAAGGAGCATCTGTGCTCTGCTCTTCTCTGGTGGGATCCCGTGCCTGGAGTAATTCTCCCATTGAGAGTATAAACAGCGAGGGAGAGAGAATTCCCCAAAGGAAATGGGGGTGCTATTAGGAAGGGGTGACGCCAGACAGCCAACAACAACATGTGTCTTCTCCTTCTTTCTTTCCTAAATATAGCTCAATCCTTTAAAATTGTTCCTGTTTCACTTTTTTTTTCTCTATTGAAGCTTAGTTGATTTACAATGTTGTGTTAGTTTCAGGTGTAGAGCAAAGTGATTCAGTTATTTTTATATATATATATTCTTTTTCGGATTCTTTTCCATTATAGGTTATTACAGGATATTGAATATAGTTCTCTGTGCTGTACAGTAAACCCTTGTTTATCTGTTTTTTTTTTTGTTTTTTTTTTTTGCGGTACATGGGCCTCACTGTTGCGGCGTCTCCCATTGCAAAGCACAGGCTCCGGACGCGCAGGCTCAGCGGCCATGGCTCACGGGCCTAGCTGCTCCACGGCATGTGGGATCTTCCCGGACTGGGGCACGAACCCGTGTCCCCTGCATCGGCAGGCGGACTCTCAACCACTGCGCCACCAGGGAAGCCCTGTTTATCTGTTTTATACTCAGTAGTGTGTATCTGTTAAGCCCAAACTCCTAATTTATCCCTCCCCGCCCCTTTCCACTTTGGTAACCATAAATTTGTTTCTGTGTCTGTGAGTCTCTTTCTGTTTTGTAAACAAGTTCATTTGTAGCTTTTTAAAAAAAGATTCTACATATAAGCGATATCATATGATATTTGTCTTTCTCGGCTCCACTTCTTAATATATGAGTTAGACAATTTATCAAAATAAACCCCTAAGTACCAGCGGGCAACAGTGAGCAATCTAAGCTAATGGAAACATAGAGTTTTCTGAATTTCTTCTTCAAGAAAGCCTTGCATTTTCTCCTCATAGGCTTTGGCTCCTGAGGCTGACACAAACATAACATAAAATTGAGGCATTTTACAGCACCCGGATGCCCACAGGATTACATTTCCCAGCCCCTGCCTGGGCAGTTGTTCTTTCATGTTACCCCTGCCTTTGCTTGGTCCTTCAGGGTCATGCCTGATACCACTAAAGTCTTGAGAAATGCCCTCAGTTTCCAGCAGTGGCATAAAATGTTTCCTCATATTGTCTTAAGTGGGGCTCCTGGTGAGTCAGTTATATCTTAGGCTGCAGAGAGCCTCCTGGGTTTTCGGAAGATATTTGCAGCTGGGATGAGACTTTGGGGAAGGGGGGATTCTTGGCTGGAGAGGGGAGATGGTGAAGGAGGAGAAATGAATATCTGAAGAAATTGGGCTGTGGGTATTTGGGCATGGAAATGGGGGCAGGGCAGCTTAGAAACACAATACAGGGGTCACAGTGCTCAGGGAGGGAGTGTCAGGTGAAGACAGGGCCCTTGCACAGACCCTGGCCTGGGACGGCTCCTTCGAGGTGCTCATGACTGTGGCCCTTGATCCCTTCCAGGAAAGCACAGAACTATCTCCAGGAAGCCCCCAGCCTTGGGCAGAGGCATGAGCACTTGTCCAGGAGTCTGGGAGCACTCAGGATGTGCCCGGTCCTGTTGCACGCACGCTCCCGTGTTAATTCATTTGAGATTTACAAGGACCCTACACTTTTTACTGGCACCATTACTTTATCATAAAAGGGAACGTTACTGTTCCCTTTTGACAGACGAGGAAAATGAGGCACTGTGAGGTTAAATAACATGCTTGAGTAAACTAGTGGTGGAGCCAGGATTTGAACCTTGGTATCTGACTTGATTTTTTTTTTAATCTTAAAAAAATGAGGGGATGGGACCGGGCGACATCCATCGTCCCTCCCGGTCCACCATCACAATGGCTGATGGTCTTGTCTGCTAACTTTATTGTGGAGTCTGGGGTCACACAGCGCAACAGGACAAACCTTACGAAAAACAAGCAGCTTCGTAAAAGATGAGGCTGTCGGGCTAACCCGATTTCCTTCCTTGAGATCATGAGATTATAAGAGAACAGACGGGCTGGGGACACATCTTGCCCGTGGTTTGCGGAGAGCAGCCGTGAGCCAGCGGTCCCTTGAAGCTCCGCTGTGCTCTGGGTCTCTCTGAACGAATCCTGCCCTGCCTCACTCGTGCAGCTAATGCTGGATGGGGGGTCCTCACCTCCTCTGACCTCCCCACCTGCTACGCCAGCATGGTACCAACTTGTACTCACAGCCAGAAACGCCAGTGGCGGGGACTGAAGCTGGGCCTCTCTCATCCTTTCTCTGTGGGGTAACACTGGGTTGTCATAAAGTGGGGTCCACCTAGATAGAGTGGGGAATCTAAGGCTTTCATTGGCCTGACTTGCTTGGGTGCCTGCTTAAGCAGAGAAGCAAAGATAAGCCACAGGGGGTGGCATTTAAGAGTCACCAGGTCGTTGTTAGAAACAAACTGGTCCTGAGAGTCAGAGGGGAGAGACGTTGGCCCCAGCTCTGGGGGGAAGCTCTGAGTGACAGTATCGGGGAACCCCTGCTACCCACTCCCTGGACAGATGAACAGCCAGTCTTGGAGCAACTTGCCCAAGTTCACAGTGAGTGGTGGTGGAACTAAGATTCAAACGGGATCTATCAAGGCCAAGTCTGGGGCCCCAGCCACTTAACCTTTTCTGCCTTCACATCTGGTACCAGCTCAGGAAACCATATGCTCCGGTCATATGGGCTCGACACCCAGGAGGCCCCACTGCGCTGCCAACAAACACGTGAACGTGAGTTTGTCCCGTCTCTAAGGGAACCTCCAGTGATGACTCAGCACCTGCATTCTCTGAGTTCTTGGAGCTCCTCCATCCAGAAACAGAGAGTCTAGGAGTAACATGGCTGGCAGCTCTTGGAGTCGCTCCAGGCCAGGAGGGACACAGCCCGTCACGGGCCACCTTGGCAGCCTGTGCTGTCTCTCCGGGGAGTGGATTGATCCTGTGCTCTGCACGCTGTCTCTCCCAGTCCCCAGACACAGCGATACCACCAACCAACATTCATTACCCTTCACAGCAATCTAGTGAGGTTGATACATTACTGCACAACAGCATTTTACCGATGAGGAAACTGAGGCATAGGAAGGTTAATACCCTGCCTGTACTGGTTAAGTACAACTAGTCAGTGGGAAAGCCAGGATGGCAAACCCAGACAGCCTGGCTCCCAAGTCCATGCGCCCAATCACTGCACCCAGGTTATCCCTCCCTTCTCCTTTCTGGGGGAAATTCACTCAGCATCTCCTTTAAGAAGCTCCCCTCCTCAATTCCATGAGGTGGGGGGAAGGGAGGGGCTGGCTGTCAGCCACCATGCCCTACCCACAGGGCGGACCCAATGCCCAACCTGGGTCAATCAGATTCTCTAGGCACAGGACTCTTTGGCTGAGTGACAAAGACGCCTTGAGTCATCCTCACAGTGATGGCCCCCAAAAGCTCCTTTCTGACTGAGTTCTCTGGACCTGCCTTTGTTTCTTCAGCGTTTCTTTCACCACTGTGAGCTGTCCAGTTTCCTTCCAATAAATAGCATTTTTTCCCCTGCTTGTTAGCCAGAATTAGGTTCTACAGTTCAAGAACCCTATGGGTATAACCACTGCAGAAATGATTTTCTTTTCATTCCATATACATTTAGTAGGTGCCCAAACAGGCCTGCATTCAAATGTGAGCTCTGTACTTACTAGCTGTGTGATCCTGAGGAAGGGACTTCTCCAATCTGATCCTCACCCCTCTCATCTGATAAAGGAGGACATTACCTTGTAGAACAATTATACGGACAACATTCCAAGAAGAGGAAAACCCAGATGCAAAGGACTGGAAGTGAGCGAGTGTTTGCCTTTGACCACAGTGGCATGTGGCATTAATGGCCCTGTTCTACCCCTCTCCCTGTGTCCATGCCCTTTGTCATGTGGCTTTGCAGTACCCTCCTTATTGTGGGTGGGAGGTACTTCCCTACCTCTTTACTCTGGGCTCGACTATGTGCTTTGGCCAATGGGATGATAGCAGATATGGCTCAAGCAGACACTTGATAAGGGCTTGCAGGACTGATTTTGCTTCCTCGTGCTACTACCATCACCTTCAGATGGACATACCCAGGTGAACCCACTGGCCTCAGGTGGAGGATGAGAGACACATGGAGCACAGCCATCCCCCGCTGAGCCTAGCCTAGATCCACGAGCTGCAGACTCATAAATTGGCCCAGCCAAGACCAGCAGAGCCAGTCAAGTTCAGCCTGGGTCAGCCACCCCCCAGCTGACTCACAGACATGTAAAAAAAAATCATTCATGATTGTTATCTTAAATGACTAAAATTTGGGATATTTTGTTATGTATCAATAATTAACTGGTACATAAACTGGTACCCAGAAGTGGGCATAAAACATATGTAACATTGGTTTTTGGGACTGGGTGGTGGGAATGAGTAAACTATTAGGGAAGGCTGAAAAAAAAGTAAGGAAATTGCTCTTGGAGGCTGGAAAAATGGCAATCCACATTATGTAATGCTGAATCCTTTAGGAAAACTGTTAGTAACTTGGGAGATAAAAAGTGTATCTAATGAACTCTTGGACTTAGGCAAAGAGATTTCTCAGCAGAGTATTGAAAGCATCAGTTGGCTTTTATGACTGTGTTTGATAAGGTACTACAAAAAAGAGACAAGCTCATAAAATAACTGCCTAGTTTGCAAGTAGTATTAGAAGGATGATAGAGAAGGTAGAATCTGTTCTGTTGCTGTGGCTTCTGGCACATGCAGTAGGATGGAATCAAAGACAAAGGGAACCCACAAAGTTTTTAGACAGAGTTATATTGACAAAACGACTCGTAGCCTGAATTAAAAGAGATGGAAATTGTTCAAAATATAAAAAGACCTCTGGGTAGGAAGCAGTTTCAAAAGATTGCTTAAAGGCTGTATTTTATAATGCCTTCAGAAGTAGCCAGAGATGGTGATAGAAAAGGAAGGACATCTCAGAGGCTTGAGCAAGAGCCATAGAGAACAATGGGGAGAGAACCTTTCTTAGAATGCAGATCTTGGAGCCTTTCGGCCGGAACCACCATCTTCCAGTAATTTGTCAAAATGACCAACGCAAAGGGAAAGAGGAGGGACACCTGCTACATGTTCTCTAGGCCTTTTAGAAAACATGGAGTTGTTCCTTTGGCCACATACATGTGAATCTACAAGAAAGGTGATATTGTATGTATCAAGGGAATGGGCACTTTTCAAAAAGGAATGCCCCACAAATGTTGTCATGGCAAAACTGGAAGAGTCTACAGTGTTATGCAGCATGGTGTTGGCACTGTTGTAAACAGCCAAGTTAAGGGCAAGATTCTTGCCAAGAGAATTAATGTGCATATTGAGCTTTTGAGCACTCTAAGACCCGAGATAGCTTCCTGAAATGTGTGAAGGAAAATGATCAGAAAAAGAAGGAAGCCAAAAAGAAAGGTACTTGGGTTCAGCTGAAGCACCAGCAAGCTCCACCCAGAGAAGCACACTTTGTGAGAACCAATGGAAAGGAGCCTGAACTGTTGGAGCCCATTCCCTATGAACTCATGGCATGATGGGTGTAAAGAAAATAAGGGACCTGGACTGTACAAGTGTTTCTCTTAATTGAGTAGAAGTGTTGTGTCCCCTCCCCCAAAGAACTATTTAAAGCACATTTTAATTGTGTCCAGATTCAGTGGATGATGTCTTTACTTTTCAAATTTAGTAGTTTTTCTTCCTGAAAGATGTGAGGTAGTTTGCTGTGCAATATACTCCACTGGTTAATAAACTGCCAATTATAATTTATATATATATTAAAAAAAGAATGCAGATCTTGGAGCTAATCAAGGAATGTTACCTATCCCCAAGGTTGTGGTAGCTGGAAACGTTTTCCCAGCAGGATTTCAGAATTGCTATGGACCAGTGACTGGTATGGACCTCCTTCTTCCCCTGTTTGAATAGGAATGTTTATTGCAGATGTCCTGTCCCTAGCTTACCATTATATGTTGGAGGTATGGGAGATGGATAACTTGCCCAGAGGTCTTGGATCAAAAGGAGCTGTATCTGGACCTGATGTAGATCATGAGAAAGTAGATTTTGAGCTTGATGCCACCGGCTGTTTCTCAGTCTTGCAATGGGAGTGATTGATTTTTGCATGTGGGAAGGATCTGAATAATTGAGGTTGAGTGTAGGGTGCAATCGATTGATTGCCTTAATGGACCCAATTCTTCACCCCTGCTGTATCCACATCATTTGCCATGTAAATTGGCAGTGCCCTCTTACTGTGGGGAGGAAGCACTTCCCTACCCCTTGACTCTGGGCTCCTATATGACTTGCTTTGGCCAATGGGATATTAGCAGAGCTGACACAAGCAGAGTCTTGACAAATGCTTACATGATGGGGTTCACCCCCTTGCACCTCTGACATCACCATCAGAAGGCTGTGCTCAGGCCAGCCTAGTGATCCATGGAGGAGGATGAAAGACACATGTGGCAGAGCCTCTCCCAAGCTGGGCAACTGCAGACTTATGTGTGAGTTCACTCAAGACCCACAGAACCATCCAGCCAACTCCAGTCAATCCACAGAGACATGAAAAATAATATGATTGCTGTTTAGAGCTTCAGAGATTTGCAGCGATATTTTTATGCAGCAGTAGATATCTGATATAGCAACAACGTGGAGTTTATCTCCACGGGAGGCTGCTAGCCACACATGAAGACCAAATGAACCCCTTCCCTTGTAAGACTTCTCCAATACTAATCATGATAACAATAACAAAAGCTATCACTTACTGAACTCTTATTTCCAGTTCCTGTGAGAAGGGCTATATGCATCATCTCGCTGAATTCTTACAACAGCCCTGAGGGTTGGTTATGATTATTTCCATTTTATAGATTAAAAAAACCCAAAAAACCCCCCGAGGCTCAGAGAGGTTAAGAAAGCAGGCTGAGGTCACACAGATAGTAAGTAGTACAGTTTGGATTCAACCTCAAGCTAGTCTAACTCCAAAAGCTATGCCATCTAGTCAGGCACAGACACTGTAGTGAATGGGGTTGGTTTCAGGCCTCTGTTCTCCAGGCTGCCCTATGGATCACACAGCATTTGTTTGTTTTGTTTTCCCAACAGACTTTAATGTAAGAAATTATTTGAACAGGTGTTGGAGAATTGAAGAAGTGAAACGGGGGATATGAGCGTAACACAGAGGTAGAAGCCACAGCTGTCATCACCCCTAAATCAGGGAACAGAGGGAAGAGGTGGAGTTCTCAGAACTTTGCAGCTGGGACTCCATTTACTGGGGAGGAGCCCTGTCTGGCAGGTGCTGGTGCCTCTGATGGGCAGAGCTCATTTCTGACGTGTGAACAATGTCAAGGGCGTCAAGGAACATAGCTGGCCGGTTGGGGAAGGACTGGGTTATCCAGTCTGGAACCCACTTTGTTCCAGACATAAAGAAGACACCCAAGGAGAAGGAACGACACCAGGGAGAAAATGGGGCTTGGATTAGGCATCAGAAGATGGGGATAACTGAAGAAGACATCTAAGGGAAGGAGTCACTCACCCAAGGTCCTGGGGCTAGGATGGGGGCAGGGCTGAGACTGAACACAGATCCAGGTGTGCACACTTCCCACACTGCCCTGGGGAGGGACGCACCCCTGGAACTTCCTGCCAAGGCTCCAAGCATGGGCTTGTCCACCCTCTGACATGATGATAGTGGTCATGTGTGCTGGGGAGGGCAAGTGACAGTGGCCCTCTGAGTTGGAGTATGGGGGCCACAAGCATGGCCTTTGCAGCCAGATGGCCTGGGACCTAATCCTCCCCTCTGCCACCTAGTAGCCATGTGACCTCAGGCAAGTCACTTAACCTCTTTTATTTTTAAACTTTTTATGTCAAGAGAAATTTAGATTTACAAAAGACTTGCAAAGAGAGTTCCCACATACTCTTCACCCAGCTGCCCCTGATGTTAACATCTTACATTCCCAAGGAAGAAAGGAACACTGGTACATTACTGTTAACTGAGCTCCAGACTTTATTCAGATATCTCCAGTTTTTCCACCAATGTCCTTTCTCTGTTCTGGGACCTAATCCAGGATACCATGTCACACTTAGACTTCTCCTCTCTTTGCTTCAGTTTCCTCATCTGTAAAATGGGGTGATGGTCACGATGGCACCTATTCCCTTGTCCTCTTGTGAGGATCAAGTGATGGGTCACTGATGCATAGCACTTAGGTGGTGCCTGGGAACGGCTGTATAAGTGTAGGTCATGATTATAACGCTTAAGACCAGTGACACCTTTTCCTGCCGTCTGGGAGCGTACCCTGGAATGCCGGCCAGAGCCCCTACCACTCACTCAGGACTCAGGTTCCTTTGGAAACCCCTGGCAGTTAGGTGGGTGACAGCAAATCCCAGATACCATCACTGAGACCCAAGTGGTGTAAATCCACACCATCCAAATCCAGCAGCTGCACTCTTCATCCCGAGCTCACTGCCCCGCAATGATCAATTCTGCAGGAATTTCACAGGTTCAGCATTTGAGGCGTCCCACACATACTGTGGGAAGAGGGATCGGGACACAGAGCTGTCTCAGAAATAGGAGAAAGAGGAGCAAAAATAGGAACCCAGGGAGAGGGTGGGCAGCAGAGCATCATCTGGGCCAGCCTGAGACCCTCCTTTCCAAGTCACAATGCCACCCGCTAGCCCTCGCTGAGTGCCCGGTGCTGGCCAGGCTCTGGGAGGACAGCATGACAGCGGGCGCACATGAAGGTGCCGTCCGAGGCCACCTTCTGGGAGCCTCCCGCTGCCTCTGGGTTCTGGAGGCAACCTCCAGGGAAGGCCCTGATGGCCTGGTTGGGCATTTCTGCAGAAGCATCAGCTGGGTAGAAGTAAAGGGGTGGGGAGGGGAGCAGAGAGGAGATAACGCGTGGCCAAGGCAAGGGGCGATGTGGCGGACTGGAGGGAGAAGCGGGCGTATGCGATTCCCCGTGAGCTAGGCTGTATGTTCAAATGTGGACAAGTGTTTGCCCAGGGGCACCAAGCCTGAGGGGAACCCAGCAGGAGAACAGCACGGAGAGGGCTCGGCCTGCCCGGGAAATTGTTGCATGGCTCTGCATTATGCTGGGAAAAATAGGGAGTCTGGGTTTGTGACGACCAAGGGAAGAAGACCGGAAGCTGCCATGCATCACGCCTGCTGTGGGCCCTGAGGCTGACCTCCGCTGTCAGCCACCCTCCCTTCTAGCTACCCCGGAGTAGGGGTTACAGAGGCTCAGAGAAATTAGCTGATTTGCCCACGGACACATGGCTACTAATTGGGAGGGGTGGGTGTCTCATACAGTGTCCTGCTCTGAGGAGGGTGAGCTGCTTAGGACTCTCGGGGTGGAGGTAGGGGGCTTCTGCACCAGGCTGGCCTCCCAGCTCGCAGCTCCACCTGCCGTCATTCCTGGCTCTGATGCAGCTCATGGGCTCTGGAGCTCACGCCTAGCCGTGGAGGCAGCCGGGAAAGTCAACCCACGGCCTTGGGGGTTTTAAGACAAGCACCAAAAAAATACTAGGAGGGCAGAGAGAAGCCAGCACTTCATTTAAACTGCAGTGGCTGTGTAGAGGCACATTCAGGCAAAACTTCAAAGAACTAGACTGAGAAAGGTCTTGAGGAACAGGAAACAGGCTAACAGGTAGAGGGAAGAGCAATGGTGTTTGCTGCCGATTGCACTGATGGCCCCAGGGACTGGCCCACGCTCTCTGCCATGAGATCTTGCAGCTCCTTCCCACCTCCGATCTGGGACGCCCTTGGTACTTGCTTTGGCTGATAGAATGCAGCAGAAGTGTGCCAGTCCTGAGCCCAAGCCATAAGAGGACTCGCATGCTGCCACCCACTCTCTTGGACTCCAGCCTCCTCCGTGGGAATAGCCTGGGCTAGCCTCTTGGGGGATGAGACACCTCATGGAGCAGAGGCAAGTCACCCAGTTGTCCCAGATGAGGCCCTGGCATGTGAAAGAGCCCAGCCCACAGCTCTTCTGCCTGCTGACACATGAGTGAAACAGTTAAGACAAAAGAACTGCCTCGCTGACCCCCAGACTCAGAGGCTAAACAAATGCATGCTCGTAAGCATGGTTTTTGTGGTTTGTTACACAGCATTACTGTGAAATAGAGAACTGATACAGTGTTCAATACAGGGAATGGGAAGACAAGGCTTGGAGGTGGGAGAGTGTGGGGTACCTTGGGATGGTGAGCAGTCCAGAATTTCTGTTTCAAAGGGAGGGGTGGAGGTAGCCCCAAAGTATTATCCAGCCAGGGGCCCTGGAACCTCCAGGGCAGCTGACCTGGCCAGCTGTTGAATGATGGATCAAGTGAGTATCTGATTGCCTGGCTGACTGGCCACCAGCCTGACTGCTATCTGATGAGCTGACCAGTTGAATGCCTGCCAGGTTCACAGACCAATAGGCCAGCCTGATGGGATGTTTCCTCAGCCTGTTTTTTCTTATTGATATTTGCCAGTGGCCAGGCCTTTGGAACACCTATCACAAGACTGCTTCCTGGCAGATCCTGCTCACTGGTGACTTTTGCACCTCCCTTGTGCCCTCTATTATGGACTGAATGTTTGTGTCCCCTTCAAATTCATGCACTGGAATCCTAACCCCCAATGTGATGGTGTTAGGAGGTGGAGGCCTTTGGGAAGTGATTAGGTCATGAGGGTGGAGCCCTCATGAATGGGATTAGTGCTCTTTTAAAAGAGGCCCAAAGAGCTCTCTCCCCATCTCTGCCACATAGGAATACAATGAGAACTTGGCTGTCTGCAACCCAGAAGAGGGCCGTCACCAGAACCCAACCATGCTGGCACCCTGATCTCAGACTTCCAGCCTCTAGGACTGTGAGAAATAAATGTCTCTCGTCTATAAGTCACCTGGTCTGTGGCATTCTCTTACACAGCCTGAGTGAACTAACACACCTTCTGAGCATTCATTGCATTGATGGCCACATGGGGTTGGTCATGTCTACTGTTCTAGTTGTTAGAGGGGAGGAGGCCTTACAGGAGATGCTGATGACGGAGGGGGGTAGAGTTAGGACAAGTAAGGTCGAGGGGGTCTTAGATGTGCCCCCCTCCTCTGCTGGTGCTGGAGCTGAAATGTGCCCCTGAAACCCTCTAGTCTAACCTCTTATTATGGAATAGGGAGCCTGAGACAGAGAAGGCAAACAGCTTGTCCTTGGTCACACAGCAAGTTCACAGCAGGGCTCAGACTGGAACCCCATGCCAATGGTCCCACCGCACTGCCCAGCACTGCCTTGCCTCCCCATAATCTCCCCTTGCTGCCAGAGCCAAGCTCCCCCTTCACCCCTTCTTCTGCCCCTCTCTGAGGGGGAGGGGAGTAGAGCCACACAGAACAATCTGGCATCATGGCTGGGTGGATGGATGGTCAGCCCCTCATGCCAGCTCAGGACCCCCGAGTGCCCCTCCCTGTAACTACAGTCATCAGTCATTCTCCTTGTCCTTTTCCTGTAACTGGTCTCTCCCCACCAACCCCCACTTCTGTCTGGGGGCTGCTCAGAAGGCCTGGGGGCAGGGTTCCCAGCCTGCCCCTCAGAGAAGAAAGGGGGACCTTCCAGCCTGTCCTGCCCCTTTCCTTTTTGTTAAAGAGTCCCTAGTCAGCTAGGTTCACAGCAAGGGCACAGTGATGGGGGTGAGGGCAGTGGAGGTTGTGGGCATCGGGTGGTGGAGAAGGAGACCTGTGGGTGTGGAAAGAGCCTGAGCTGGGAATCTGGAGAGCCATCCTCAGTCCTTGCACTGCCTCAAGAGGGCTCAGTATCTTCACTTATCAAGTGGGGGGTGAGGAGTCTAAGGGAACTCTGAGATCCTGTCCAGATCCCCAGCCTGCAGTTTTTGTGTTACCCCCTGAAGATCTGCATCTGAGAAGGGAAGGAGGCTACCTGTGTGTGTGTCGGGGTGGGGGTAGGGCTTACTGCATGCCAGGAGTCCTTTGAACCTGCCGTGTGGGTGTGACCCCCAGGACCTTGAGGGAGGCCCAGAGAGGCTCCAAGACCATGCCTAAGTTCCATAGCTGTTAAGAGGCCAAGGTCATTCTGGGACTGGAACCCACGTCTCAGGCCCTGTGAGGGTGCTCTGTGTGACAGAGACAGAGGCCCAGCTCACCTGCACACCTTTGGCAAAAGCACAGGTAGGAAGTAGGTGGCAAGTGGGCTAGTTCAGGCCTAGGCTAGAGGGCCAGCCCCCATGGGAGGGGCTGGAAGGGAGGGACCTACTGCCTCTGCCCCAAATGTGCAGTTTGGTGGGGGCATGGGTAGTCCTAGGCCTCTGCCCTGTTTCTGAGGAGAGCAAGGAAACGCTCCGTGTGTCCTGGCTCTGTGGCTCCAGCTGGAAGTGTGTTTTTGCAAGGCAGCCTCTCCCTTCCCCACACTTCCCCCCACCCAAGCAGTCCCTCTATCCCAGGACTCCCCATGCCCAGGTTGGTCCCTCTGGCTGGGGACCTGTGTGAACCATAGAGCACCAGCCTTGGCGTCAGGCAGTCCAGAGTCAGGTCCTGGCTTTCTGCCACTGCACCTTTCCATCCCTCAGTTTTCTCATCTGTAAAATGGGGATCACGACAGGGATTACCTCATAGGGTTGGGGGAGGGATAGGGCCCTTGTGTGCCAGTACATGTAGTTGGGATTCCTGGGGCAGAGATAGGAGGGAGGGGCCCACAGGTGTCTCACCCCCTCCTTCGAGAAGTAAAAGCTGCTTTGGTTTCCATCCCCAACTCCCCCTGCTCTCTCTCCCTCGGGCCATTTGAATGGTCTTTTTAAAAAAGCACAGGGATTTCTGAGGCGAAGGCAAGTCCTGGGCAGCTCCTGGCTGCCCATGCCACATTTTGGACTCAAACCTGTAATTCATCACGTGTCTAGAGCAAGCCGTAGGTATCCGAATCTCACACCTCACATTCTCAGCTCAGCCTCCTCCCTCCGGGCACCAGGCTGTCTCCCCGGAGGGCCGGGCTAGTGCCTCTTCCTTTCCTGACTCTCCTAGGATTTGCGCGCCCGCAGACTCGAAGACACTTGCGCTGCCCCAGGGGGTGATGGAGTAGGGGTGTTTGGAACCCTCTCCCCGCGCTCCCCCATGAGCTTAGAGCTTGGTAAAGGCAGCAGCCGGCAGCTGCCAGTCCCCGGGTCTGCTCAGGGAGGGACCCGGGCTCCTGGCTCAGTCCTTAGCTCCCCCAATTCGCGCCCCACACCCTCCCCAGACCCTTGATTCCTTCTGCGGAAAACCCCCAGCCGCGAAAAGCACTGCCCTGGAGCGGGTTTTGGAGTGTCAGGAAGAGCAGCCAATGACGTTGGAGGCCAAGCATTACATCATCACTGTGGGCTCCCATTGGTTGGGGACACGGCCTTCCCGGCGCTTACCCCCGCGCTTGACAATGGGCATCTCTGTACCCCAGGCTCCCAAAGGTCTAGTGCTAGGTTTGCAGAAGGGCCCGACAAGCCGGAGGTCCAGGCTCTGCCACTGATAAGGGGTGAGGCGCTGTGTCTCCAGGCGTCAGCTTCCTCACGTGCAAGAGGAGAGAGTTTCTGCTTTAACATCCTCGCCCACTGCCACCATTCTAGAGAATTCCCCAGGACCAGGCTCTGACCCAGTTCCTCCACACCACATCCACCGGCTTGAAGTTCCTCCCCGCTGGGCCAGGAGCCCTGGGGGGGACAAGGATCTCGTCTGGCCCACTCTCCTTTTCATCCCCAGAGCCGGGCAGGACGTGGACATGTATAATTATGGTTAGCGTTAACTGAGTGTTTTCCTAAAAGGCAGACATTGTGCTAAGCTTTATATATCATTTTATTCATATTATAAACATTAACTCCCCACTGACATTGAGGCTGGGTAAGGATAATGATTGCCCAAGGTCATGAGACTGGTGAGTGGGAAAGCCAGGCTTCGCGCCCAGGCAGGCTGGCTCCAGAACCCGTAATCCCAAAGCCATGGGAATGAAGGACCAACCCTCACCGCTGTGCCTGGTTTAAGCTCCCCTGCCTGACAGGCAGTCCTTGGCAGGAGCCTTCCCTGGACTGGCTTCTCAGGGCAGGGCTATTCCGCTGAACTGTTGTCAGTGAGCTTGGGTGTTGCTGGGGAAAAGCTGTTGCTGGGATTTGAGGAGTTCGGTCCTGAGCTGTCAGAAAGGATTTTAGCTCTTGTGCCACCCCAGGGATGGTGACACATAAATCACAGCAGACTGGCTCCTGGCATGTCACCTGTGGCATTTGATGCCAGCATGGCTGCTTCCTCTGTCTCCCCATCTGTCTTGGCTCTTGTTTGAACTCTACACAGATTCTCTGAGTGATCCTGAGAAAACTGTCCTGACTGTCTAGGCCTGACATCCGCTAACCTGTACCAGGAAAGGGAGGAGATGGATAATCTCACACCCAGGAAACCTGTGGGGCCCTACCTGTGCCCTCCACCTGAGCTCATCTGGCCTGTGCCCTATGGTTTTTGAGCCAAGGTGCAGTTTTGGGGGTGCAGGACCAGGGAGAGGGTGCAGGTGTCTGAATGCTTTTTTTTTTTTTTTTTTTTAATTTTTTGGCTGTGTTGGGTCTTCATTGCTACGCGTATCCTAGCAACCTCCAAGGCTGACATCCGCAGGGCTAGACCCAAACTCAAGGCTTGTTCGAATTCCCTAGCCTTCCATTAATGTGTGTCTCCCACAGAAATGGGGGGCGGGTTGGGGAAAAGAGGAGAGAAAAAAGCAACAAGTGTAGCATCCAGCCCCATCCTGGCCCAGATCAGACCTCTCAAACAACACAGTGGGGGTGGGGGGGGAGGGAGGAACAAGGGGAGTCCTTTAACTGAATATTGCCACCTGCCTGTCACCAAGGTCGATTTACAGCCATTTAGAATACAGTGAATCTAGGCAGTGACCGTCAATGACAGCTAATATCATAAAATGATAGCTGGAAATTATGTTCCTTCTGATGGAAGAACACAACACCATCTATGCAGTATTTCTGCCCCCCAAAATCAAACCTGAATCTGATCAAGCCTCTAGAGGTAACTCCCAGTTACAGAGATGCAGCGAGATCTTATCTATAGGAAAAACACTACAGGTTTCATTAACAAGAGACTGTAAGGAAAAGGAGCAAGGCAAGAACAGCAACAACAAAAACCTCAAACAAAACAGAAGGGGAACAGAAGCTCAAGAGAAATATCAACCAATTATAATATATGGACATTGTTTGGATCCTGATTCTTACTAATAAACTAAAAAACAACAGTGACAATAAAAACTAAGACATTCACGAGACAATTGGGGAAATTTGAACACTGACTGGATGTCTACTGATATCATGGAATAATTTTAATTTTTAGGGATGTTAAAATGATTTGGAGATTGGAAAGAGTCCTAGCTGTTCAGGAATGCATACTGAAATATTTGTGAATAAACTAATAAGAGGTCTGGAATGTGCTTTAAAATAATCCATGGTGGAGAGGAGGGTGGAGAGGTTTAGATGAAACAAGATTGACCTTGAGCTGATGACTGCTGTAACTGGGTGGTGATAGGAGCATGGGGGTCATTATACTATTAATTTAAGTCATGTCGAATTGCTGCTATTTAACCATTTTGGACCTTCAAATGGCAATTTTGTATGGTACAAACTAATCCTTTGGTATATGTTTGAAATTTTTCATAACAAACTTTTTTTAGAGCAAAAGGAGAGGTCCAATCCTGCTTTTCCAAGAGGCTGTGCCCTAGGAAAGTGGTATCCCAGGCTGGTACTAAAATCTGTAGCACTGTTATGAAAAAAGCTGAAAACAACTCTCAGAGGCTTCTGTAACCTGCATGAATGGTCTCTGTTGAACTACTAATAATAGTAACAATATAATTGACTGATCACTGACAGCAATGCTTAGCGACTTGACTGGGTATGTTTGAGCTACGGAAGATGGCTTCATTGACATTTTAACTGCTTACTAAGTAACAATAAAAAATCAAAGGAATCCAAACAAGCCGTAGACACATCAAATGAAAATTCTTCTTGCTTGCGGAAGAAGGCACACTGGGTCACTCCTGGAGCACAAATTTTCCCTGCGGAACGTTGGCCAGAAGACCCCAAAGAGGGGGCAGAGTCAGGCCCTGAACTCCAGCGCTGCTTCATCCCATGGTCTCTGCAAATCTCCCAACTTTTGAAGCCACAGTGTTCAACTCCTGCCCATTTCTCAGACTTGTGGTTTCCTGTACCTGGAGAAGGCCCAGGTCACTCTACTACGTCCCTTGTCTAATTCCTGTTTTTATCTCGATGCTGAGTTAATTAGTCATGCAACCAACAAGGTTTTATTTGTTTGTTTTTAATAATGTCTTCTCTTTGTGAACCACTGTGCTGGGTGCTTTAGATGACACGGTTTCTTGTCGTGACAAGCTCGTGAATCAAATCCCAACTCTTAATAGCTTTGTGGCCCTAGGCATGTAGTATTTAACCTCCATTTGGGTCTCAGTTTCCTTACCTGCAAATTGGGGTTAATGATAGTTAATACCTGCATATAGGGATTTTGTGAGGATTAAATAAAATAAGGCAGATCAACCACTTAGTGTCTGGCACATTGTAAGGCTCAATGAATGGTAACTACCACTACTATTATTATTACATAAAACCCTGAGTGTTTAACAGTAAAGATAAACTGTGTGGTTTTGGTGATATGTGATATAAGATATCCTAGTGGACTGGTTTCACAGGAAAATCTTGTACTGAGAAACTACTAACTGCCCCTCACTATTCATTGTCCCTTTTTTCCTTAATAACAAAGCTGGGACTACATTTCCCAGCCTTCCTTGCTGCTAGACATGGCCATGTGACTAAGTTCAAAGAAGTGAAAACACAGGTGTTATGTAGGACTTCTAGAAAGGCTGCTCAAAAGGATCTGATTCAGCTGGGAGGAGAGTCCCTTTGTCCCCATTTCTTGTTTCTGCTGGTGTGGAATGCTGATGTGATGGTTGGAGCTCTAGCATCCACTTTGGAGTGTGAATCCATCTTGCAGATAGAAGAAGTGTACTGAGGATGATAGAACATGAGAGGAGCCTGGGTTTCTGATGACTGTGGAACCACCATGATGTCCCTGGACTCCCTATCTCTTTACTTTTTTGTGTGAGAGAAGTAAACTCTCTTGTTTACCCCACCCCCTCTTCTCTGGTAACCACCTGTTTGTTCTCTGTATTTATGACTCTGTTTCTGTCTGTTTGTCCATTTGTTTTGTTTTTTTAGATCCCACATATAAGTAAAATAATACAGTATTTGTCTTTCTCTGACATTTCATTTAGCATGATACCCTCTAGATTCATCCATGTTGTCTCAAGTGGCAAGATTTCATTCTTTTTTATGGCTGAGTAATATTCCATTGTGTATGGGGTGGTATCTCATTGCAGTTTTGATTTACATTTCCCTAACGATGAGTGGTGCTGAGCATCTTTTTATGTGCCTCTCAGCCACCTGTATGTCTCCTTTGAAGAAAGAATGTTCTCTTTAGTGTGTGTGTGTGTGTGTGTGTGTGTAGGCTATAAGAGGGGCTGGAAGATATCACTGGAAGTAACATCAAAGAGGCCAAATGAATCAGATTACAGAAGCCTGTGAGAGGTAGATTCAGAAATATTCTTGAATTTGAGGCGGTGGAGCATTTGTGGGTTTGGGGTTGAGGGACCAGATGACCATCGGAAGTGAGGAATCTTGGCTGTGCAGTGCCAGGTGGCATTTCAGTTGCCCCTTCAGTGTAACAAGCCATCTCTATCAGTCAAAGAAATCATGAGTCTGTCCAGATTCGGGGGGAGCACACATAGGTGCCCCTTCTCACCGGGAGAAGAGTCAAGGTCATATTGCAGAAACACATGAGATGGGAGATTCGATTGCAGCCACCTGTGGAAACTACAACCTGGCACTGGAGGTGTCCTTCCTTTTCAGCACCTGTCTAGTTAAGAAGCCCCTCAGGGTGGATGCTTTCCCTTTCTTCGCAGTTCCAGCCCATTCAGAAGTATCTGGAGGCGCTTACTGCCTTCCAAGTGGGGTACACAGTGTGCACCTAAATTATTTATGGAAACAAACCATATCTATCGTGGAAAATAACCAAGAAAAAGCTTAAGCGTCGAACTAATTAGCTAATGTAATTGAAACAAAGGGAATAGTTCAGACTCTAAGTATGACTCAAAAATAAAGAGAAATGATTTTTCAGTGGGAGGTGATATAGTTCCCATCACTATCCAAAATTACTGGACTTATGAGTCATTCATTTAACAAAATTTCCTGAGTGCCTACTAGGTACCAAGCACTGTGCTGAGTCCAGGTTGAAGATGCAGCTGATCCAGCTCTTACCTGCAAGCAGTTGGATAAGATTTAAAAAACGTGGACCATGATGTGCTAAGCGCTCTGCTGGAGGAATGCAAAAGGAGCCCAGGGAACATGGGGGTGGTTGGGCTCAAGGGTCAACCTTGAGCTGGGTTTTGAAGGAGTATAAGAGTACTGGGAACCCAGAGGCAAAGCAGGGTTTGACCTGCAGGGTGACCCTGCAAGCTTCCTGAGGCTGGATCTTCTCAACCATGGCTGAATGTTGATCTGTCTCATAGACCCAAAGTTAAAAAAAAAAAAGAAATATATATATATGGTTTCCGTCTTTTTACTGTAGCCTTAAGATAAGCAACAGCTAGCTATATACAGCAATGTGGGCCTATTCAGGGAAGGGGCAAGCAGCCCCCCAAATCTCTACAAGCCCAGAGGGAATCGTCCAGTTATATTTAGGGCAATAATCAATGTCCATAATGATGATTCTGAGCCATCCAAATGTTTAATTATCTCTTAGATCCATTGTTTAAATGAGGCACACCAGATGATCGCATCTTAAAGAAAATCAATCATTCTTATATAAGTTTACAAACAACATTTACACATACCCTTTGGTCTAATTTTCTTGACAGTCCTGTAAATGAGTTTATCCCCACTTTCTTGATAAGGCTCAGAAAGGTCAAGGGGCTCACTCAAGGTCACTCAATTAAAATCAGATAGGGGACTCCAGCTTAGCTCTTCTGGTATGTTTTACTTTCTTGACGGCATAGTTAACTTCTGTGGAACAGCTGATTCTTCCATGATGCCAGATAAATGGATTCGAGTTCGCATCATGGAGAGGAGGAAGTGATCGTCTTTGGTCTTTTATCATTTCGACCCCCACCCCCAAGGTCATTCTGAGCTTGGATATCCCACTGGCAGGAGGAGGAAGAGAGAGTATGGCAGCCCAAGAAGGTTTTCTGAGCCAGGTGGGGATGTGGCATACATGATGTCCCCCACATTCTGTTGGCCAGAGCTCAGTCACGTGGCCTCATCTCAAGATCGAGGTGGCAGGGAAATATAATCCCCAAGTAGAAAAGTGCTTCCCAGTGCCATTTAGACTAAGAAAGAGAAGCATGATTGTCTGATATTCTGCTGGTCATCAATGCTGTAACACACTTGTCAAGCGTTTACAATGTACCAAGCAACATTCTATGAGTTCCACCAGTATTGATGCATTTAATCCTCACACCAAAACTGGGTGGAGGTCCTGCTGTTAGTCCCATTTACGGGTAAGGAAGCTAAGGCACAGAGAGGAGGTAGTTAACTGGGATTCACACTGAGATCCTTGCTCTGGACCTTGGAGCTTGGCTTGTCTCCATCCCACACATCCCTCCTTGACTTCTCCCCTGACTTACAGCCTGCATCTGGCTCCTCGTCTCCATCCTCTGCCACAGGTCCAGGTTACACTTTCTCCATATCTCTTGTGTTCCCCTCTCCCCCAGCTTGTCCCTTCCCATCCACTGTCCCCTCTGCCACCAGTGATCTTGAAAGTCAAGTGTGGCTCTGTCCTTGCACCTTCCTACCAGTGCCTGTCTGTTGCCCTCAGGATAAAGTCCAGACTCCCCTCCGTGGCAGTCTAGGTCTATTCAGTTTGACAATATCCCCATCCTCATCTCTCACCAAGCTGTGTTCTCCAAACACTAGGCTTCCACCCCTCTGAGCTTCTCACCAGTCCCCACTTACCAAGGAGCCCAATTGTGAACTCACGCCTTTGCAATGCTGTGCCTTCTTTCTGGAATGATCTTTCCTTCTCGCATTTGTCAAATTCCCAGTTCTTCAGCACGAGGCTCAGAGACCATCCACCCCATACCTCCCCTTGGGGCTCCCCCAGGTGGGTCCTTCACTCCCTCTTCTGTGCTTCTCAAGTTTGCACGGAGACTCCAGCCCTTCCCACACTACCTTGTTGGTTCTTTACTTGAGTGTCTCCCTCCCCAGACCAGGAGCTGCTCAGGGTCAAGACAGTATCTCCTCCACCATCATTTCCATGGGGCCCAGAACAGGAGCTGAGCTCTCACACTGTCGAGCCAGGAGGAAGGGAGCCTGTGTTCTATGGCCCGCTCTTCCCTGGCTAGATTTGACCCTAGTCAGCCTCTCTGTGAATGAATGGAGGGCATTTGTCTAGTCAGTGGTTCTTAACCCTAGGAACCTTGTAAAAATTACTGATGGCTAAGCATTACCCCCAGCAATTCTAATTCGATGCTCCCTGGTGATTCTAATATGCAGCAGGGCTGAGGACCACTCCAGCGCTTCTCTGGCTTTAATGAGCACGCAGATCCCCTGGGATCGTGTTGAAGGGCCAGCTCGGATCCAGTAGGTCTGGGGTGGGGTCAGAGGGTCTGCATTTCTCACGAGCTCCCCAGTGATGCCAATGCTGCTCGTCCAAGGACCACAGCTTGAGTAGAAAGGACTTAGATGATCTCTCCCATGGCTGGCCTGGCATTCGATGCCACTGAGAAGAGAGGAGGAGGCCTGGAGGCCTGCAGGTCAGAAAGGAGGGGTGAGGGATGAGGGGAGGTAGTGAGGTCAGGGAGGTGGGGCGTACCTGAGAGCTGTCAGGGAGGACACATGGGGGGGGACATGGTGATACTTGGCACATGGGTGGGTGGTGGAAGTTCTGGCCTACATGCTGTGGCACCACGGTCCGTGGTCCTGCGAATCGTAACAGCTAGTGTTTACCAGGTACTGGGCAATATTCTAGACTTCTAATAACTCATTTAATCCCCTCGTCCTTTTCATAAATGAGGAAACAGGGGCACAGAGAGATTAAATAACATACCCAAGGTCATGCAGTAGGAAGTAACAAAGCCCAGGCACTCTGGCTGCAGGGTCTGAGTGACTGACCCCTTCGCCATATGGCCCCTCTGGTTTCTGAGCCAATGCATATTCATTTCTTTGTTCATTTCACCAAATATTTGATGGCCCCCCGCTCTGAGCCAAGGTCCAAGTTGGGCACTGGGAATACAAGGGTGCCACTGCCCTGGCCCCCCCCCCCTACAGAACCCCAGCCCCTTCTGCAAGATCTACACTCATGAGCAGCTCCTAAAATCTGGCCCCAGCTGGAGTGCATGCTTGGCTGAATCGAGGGTCAACGTATAGCACCCACAGGGCTCTGGACCGGAGGAAGGCAAAGCAGCCTGGGGCCCCTGTCCCTTTCCCTGACAACCTCCTTCCCTGCCCTGCCCAGCCTCTTAGGATTTCAGTCCTCTTCAGGTCCCCTCTCCTGTCCTTGAATTTCATTGTCCCAGCCCAGGAGGCACCTAACTGCTTGCCTTTTACAAAATCAATTCCATTCTATTATTTACTAATTACTTAGTTATTATTTTGATGGATGGAATAAGGCACCCAGCCCTCTGGGCTTCTGGAAGCCCACACTAATTGGATAAATAATAGATCCTCACATTGTGAGGCAGGTGAAAGCCCATGTGCTGCGATGCCATTGTTCTCTGTGTCCCTTGCTCCTGGGGACCGAGAGCCTTCACCTTCCCTCAGGTGGGCTCTCATGGAATGGGTGCCCCATTTGGTGAGCCCACTGGTTGAGGTCAGAACTCTCCCTCAGGGAACCTGGTTGCTATGGGGGCTGATGCCCTGAGCTCCAGGTGGGGGAGAGGAGACGGACACGGGGTCAGCAGGAGAGTTATCCAAGTCAGAGGGAATCAGACTGACCAAGGAAAAGTTTATCCCAGCCAGACCCTCCCTGGTCCCAGCCTCTGTCTCATTGGGTCGTCATGTTGGCATCACTGCCGCCACCATCAGGCTGGGAGCTCCAGCAGCATTTGATTTCTTTTCGTCTCTGTCACCCCCAGAGCCTGTGTAGATGATGTCATGTGTATCCCATGGGAGGGGAGAGCCCAAGGATTATCATTCCAGTAGCTGTCACCAGCCTGGCATCTGCCATTCATCTGCCGTTTTGTTTGACTCCTGTTCCTAATAGCTCACGTTTGTGACACACACTTCCTATGCTAGTTTATAATACGGTATACTGTTTATTCACAATTAGTATTTCCACTTGATGAAAACCTATGGGATCTTGTAACTTACATAGCAAACTCATAAGGAGTGTTTACAATGAGCCATGCATTGTTTGAGGTGTTATTAACTCATTGAATCCTCCTAGCAGCCCTGTGAAGTAGGTACAGTCGTCATCTACATTTCACAGAAATCTGAAGCACGGAGAGGTTAAGTCAACTTGTGGGTAAGTGAGGAGCTGGGATTTAAACCCAGGCGGCCTCGCTGCAGATTCTGTGCCCTAACCCTTAGCTGAGCTCCTCTCCTGGTCTTTTCATTTCCAATCATTCTTCTCTTTCTCTGATGTTGTATGCCTGCCTTGATCAACATAAAGGAGCTTCTAAACTTTCTGATCATGTATGCCACCAGCAAAAATTTCTGAGCGTGCATCCCTCCAATATACGTATATTTAAGTGCCTATAAGTTATGTTCAGGCACTGCTATCAGGAATCAATATCTCAAAGCCCAATATAGACTTCGTGCAAGGGCCATCTCTTACTATGATGGAAATAACCCACTTTTCAAATAGTCTTCTTGAGAATTAAAAATTGGGGGCTAGGGGTAATTGTTTGTCAGATTTGTCACTGGTTTTATCTCAAAGCAGCTGAAAGTAAAGGCTGTCCTTGGAAGAGAGGAGGGTCAGCTTTGTCATTTGTTTGTTTTTCTCCTGTGCTTATGTGATCTGTATTATCTTCAACCCATAGATTCTTGGGAGTCTTTTAAAGCCATATGTCCACTTCTTGAGAGCTGATTTAATGAAAAGTAGTTTGCAAACTCAGTTGCCTTGGGCAAACCTGAAACCCACGCACTGAAATACTTATGGAAGAGGGTCTGCCGTTAACCTCTCCACACTGTGGCCACCTGATTTGGGACAACCTAGAGGTCAGTTTGTAAATTAAACATTAGTAAAGTATCATTTCTTTCCTAATTTTTACATGAAGATCTGAACAAAAATTCTAATATTGTCTGAACTCAGATGAATCAGCTTTAGCACCCCCTGGGTGCATATACTGCCCCCCATTACAGTCTGTTTCTTGCTCCTTTAATGTTTATTACCATTTCTTCTATGGTTTTCCAGAGTTCTTACACATGATTCGGCCAATTTTACACAGATCAAACCTTTGACTAACCAAATAAACACTTAAAAATAGCCACAGAAAATTATTTGATTAACTAAATACAAGCTCAGAAATACTAACAGTTCTCAAAAACACTTTTATGGGTGGCATTAAGTTCAAAATAGGTGATTTGTGTTTAGTATTAAACATGGTAGAAATTCTAAGCTTGATTTTAAGAGATCAAGTAAACAAGTGCTCTGAAGGACTTGCAATTCTTGTGAACAGTCCCTGCCTACCTGTCACTTGGTGGGTCAACATCTACAGAGGAACAGTGATGGTGATCACTGCTGGAGTGATCATGGGATTAGTGGGCCCAGCTGCATTTGTATCTCCCATATAAGCATTTGAAGCAGAGAGGTTTAAAAGGGGAGGCACCTGAATCTTGGAGAGGTTAAAGGTCACACAGAGAGTTAATGGTGGAGCTGGGTTATAGCCAGGTCTTTTGATAGTGCTATAGCAAGCTTTCAAGTTGGCCTGTGAATTTTTGAAAAAATTTTGAGATTCTTTGATGTTTTTTTCATTTTTATTTACTTGATCCCAAGTCAAAACTATAAAACACGGTACATTCAGATAAGTCTACTTCTAGCTATGTTCACTTCTATTGTTTTTATTAGCTTGGGGGATTCCTTCAATTGTTTCTTCTTAAAAATATAAATAAAACACACACACACGTGTGTGTGTGTGTGTGTGTGTGTGTGTTTATATGTATTTCTCCCTGTTCTACACAAAAAAAGGACAAACTATGCATTCTGTTCTGCACCCTCTCTTAACAATATGTCTTGGAAATTGCTCCATAACATTACTTAGACATTGTCCTCATTCTTTCATACAGCTGCATAGTAATCCATTGTATGGATGTACATAGGCTATTCAACCAATTACATATTGATCAATATTTGTTTTTTTTTCCAGTTTTTGACTGTTACAAATAATGCTTCAATGAATGACTTTTACCTACATCATTTTGTATTTCTTTCAGTGTACTTTTGGGATAGATTCCTAGAAATGGGATTGCAGGGTCAAAAGGTAAGGCCTACGTAATTTTGCTAGATATTGCCAAATTCTTGATAGGGAGTGCTTTTTTTTTTTCTACCAGAATTATGTGAGAGTGCCTGTTTCCCTAAGGCTTCTCCAATAGTGTATGTTGTTAAATTTTTGGAGTTTGCCAATATGTTAGGTAAGAAGTAGTATCTTGGTTTAGTTTTAATTTGCATTTTCTATTTTTATAAGTTTAGTGGCTACATGCTTTTTTTCCCCCTGGGAACTGTCTATTCATATCTTTCATCCATTTTTCTACTGAGTTGTTGTTAGGGGTACTAACTCTTTGTGATATAAGCTTAAAAATATTTCCCCAGTTTATCATTTTTTCACTGTGCTTATTTTTTTATATAAAAAAATGAAAACTTTTTTATATAGTAACTTTACTATTTTTTCCCCTTATTGCTTCTGGATTTTTAGTCATAGTTTAAAAACTGTTTTTCCAACCCCAGGTTATAAAGGAATTCACATATATTCTCTTTATAGAATTTTATTTAGTTTCTACAATTAGATTTCTGGTTCATATGGAATTTATCCTGGCATGAAATGTGAAGACTGGATCTGATTTTATCCTTTTCTATATAGCTACCCAGTTGTCTCAACACAACTTATTAAAATGTTCTTCTGGGCTTCCCTGGTGGCGCAGTGGTTAAGAATCCACCTGCCGATGCAGGGGACACGGGTTTGAGCCTGGGTCCGAGAAGATACCACATGTCATGGAGCAACTTGGCCTGTGCACCACAACTACTGAGCCTAAGCTCTAGAGCCCGTGAGCCACAACTACTGAGCCTGTGTGCTGTAACTACTGAAGCCCGCATGCCTAGAGCCCGTGCTCTACAACAAGAGTGGCCACTGCAATGAGAAGTCTGCACACCGCAACGAAGGATAGCCCCTGCCTGCCACAACTAGAGAAAGCCTGCACACAGCAATGAAGACCCAATGCAGCCAAAAATAAATAAACAAACAGACAAATAAATACAAAAAATAAATAGATAAAATAAAATAAAATTAAATGTTCTTCTGGGACTTCCCTGGTGGTCCAGTGGTTAAGACTCTGTGCTTCCACTGCAGGGGGCACATGTTTGATCCCTGGTCGGGGAACTAAGATCCTGCATGCCATGTGGTATGGCCAAAATAAATAAATAAGTAAACAAATAAATTAAAATAAAATAAATTAAAAAAATAAAATAAAATGTTCTTCTTTGCCACCATTGACTTGAAATGCTACCTTTATCATATACTAAATTTCCATATACACTTGTGTTTATTTCTGGATTTTGATCAATTTGTGCACCAATACTATACTGTTATAATTATAGAGGCTTTAAAATATATTTAATATCGTTTAATGCTAGGATCCCTTATTACTCTTCTTTTTTAGTTTTTTTTTTCTTTTTTTTGGCTACTCTTACTAGCTTTTTTCCTTATGAATTTTGTAATCAACTTCTGATGCTCCAGGGAAAAATAGACGGTATTTTGGGAGTGGGAGATCTCAGTAAATTTATAAATTAACTTATGGAGAATTGGCATTTTTACAACGTTGAATTTTTCTACCTGAGAACATGGTATATACATCAATTTACTCAAGTGTTCATATTCGCATTTCAGGAACTTAAAACTTTTTCTTCCTATAGATTTTACACATTTCTTGTTAAGCTTATGTCTAATTTTTTTTTAAGTTTTGCTATTATAAATGGAGTCTGCTCTGCTGTTTTTTATAATTTCTAACATAATTTTTTATATTTATGAAGACGATTGGTTTCTGCATGTTAATTTTATCTTACTATTTTGCTAAATTCTCAACATTTAGAGCAGTTTTTCCATATTCTTTTGGCTTTTCCAAATATATATAGTCATATCATCTGCAAATAGAGATCGTTTTTACCTCTTCCTTTCTGGTTCTTATACCTCTACTTCCTTTCTCTTATCTAATTGCATTGGTGAACATCTCCAATGCATGTTAAATAGTCACAATGTGCTGTTTTAAAATGTGCTGTTGGTTTTTGTTTGCTAGTATTTTATTTAAGATTTTTCTATCTGTGGTCATAGGTGAGATTGGTGGGGCCTGTCTTTAAACCTTTCCATGGTAACCATGGCTTAAGCATGGGTGACAGCATGAACTGCAAAGATTCTCATTAACTTCACTTTGTGTCTCTTTCCTCTCTTCTTCCTCCACACTGGCTGGTGTTATCACCTTCAAAATATACCTCCCCTTTGCTTCCTTTTTCTCACCCTCCATTGGTTTTTTATTCTTCTCCATTCACCCTGATGTTTGCTTTCTGTTCTTTCTCTTTCCTGGGAATCTATGAATCTTGATGGGATTGGATAAGTGAATAGACCTCAGACTCACACAGACCAACCTGGTATTGAATCACAGCTCAGCCACTTATCAGTTCTGTGACTTTGGGCCAATTGTAGAATCTTTTCAAGCCTCAGCTTTCTCATCTGTAAAATGGAAATGATAATAGTGCCTTACTTCACAGTATTGCTGATAAGAGTAACAGATGAAACAGACAGTACAATTAACACGAGTCTGTTATAGCTCACCAAACCCATCCTTTCTTCCTGAGCATATTCTTAAAAAGCATTTCCATTTTTCCTTACAGTTAGGTGTGGCCAGGTGCCTGTGTGCTAGCCAGTGGAATATGATCTGAATGTGTGATACTTACAGGTAAGGGCCATAAAAAACTTCCCACAGGTAATTGTCCATGCTTTTCCCCTTCTGCTAGTTTCATGCAGACAAGCAAGGTGCAGATGGTGGAGCTGCAATGTGGAAGGAGGCTGGGCCCCTGCATTGCCACGTGGAGGAGAGTCACTCGTTAATCAGAAACATAGTTTCAGACTTTACTTGAATACAGAGTAAACTTCTACCATGTTTGACCCATTGTCCTTTTCAAGGTTTGCTTGATACAGCAACTTGAATTACCCTAAGTAATACCATGCTCAATAAACATGACTTCTTCCCATCCCTCACAACCCATCTCACAATGCCAGCTCCCTGGTGAGACTTTCTCCAACCTCCTCAGGCAAAATTAATGTCATCTGTCTCTGTGCTCGCAGGTCACTTAGCACAAGCCCTGCCTGAATCACAAACTGGATTGTGGATTCTTTGTTTACTTATCTTCTCTAGTCACCTGGCCCACAGCTGGTGTTCAGCAAGGGTTGGTGGGCTGAATGAAGAATGTGTGTAGTATGAAGATGCATCAAATCCATGTTCTAATAAAGATGGAAGGCTAGCTGATGTCTGCAAAAGGGTGTGGAAATAACACACTCACCTGCTCGTCCAAATTTAAGCCTCAAAGCAAACTGTTGGCCTAGTTACAACATTGGGTCACTGCCAGAGACAGCTCTCAGTAAAGGCTCTTGTTTTTGCACTGGTACAAATGACGTGGATTGTACGGGCCCTTCATTTCCTACCACATAAGGTTCAAGCCTTGGCTCTGTCTGGAATTGGCTGTGCAGCCTTGGACATGTTACCCCTTCCCCCGCCCCCAGCCCCGGACTCACCCCTCCAGCTCAGAGAGCTGTACCTGGGAGCGGGAGAGATAACTTCTGACCTGAATGTGGGCCTAGGGGAGCTGAGCGACAGGGACCTGAGGCTGGGGGATGCCGCCCTATGGCTTCTCTGGGGTCCCAAGTGGCATTCGTGTCAGCAAATACCAGAATTATGGGCCCAGGCCTCAGCTCTCCCTGCCTCGCCCAGCTCAGCCCCAGCCAGTCTCACTGCTCCAAGCTCCCCATAGGCAGGGCCACTATATTTGGAAGAGATTCTGGGGATCGCTACCACCGCAGAAGTCATGCAAAATTAAAACAATACTGGAAATACCATAGTCCAAATGAGTTCTGATTTTTTTCATGATTATTATTTTGACAGTGCTTTTACAACATTACATATCAACATCTTTCTAAAATGTTTTATTTTTCCTCATTCATTTTTGGTGACCCTGCTTGCAGTCTTCTTCAGCACCTGCTGGGCCTCCTGTGTTAGGATCCAGGAGGCAAGTGATACTCATCTGAAAGCACCTTGAAAATTGCGCATCCCTGGTGTCTGTGGGAGCGGAGCCCAATTCCTGTCCGTGTGGGTAGGTGCTGATACTTCCCTTCACACGTGGCTGGAGAGGAGCCAGGTCTCAGAGCTGCAGCACCTCTCTCCAGTTCCCGTGGCACTTGGCACTCGGAGGAGGAAGGAAGTCTTGCAAGCTGCCGAGTGTGGGGTGAGGGTGTGACAAAGGGTGCAGGGACGGGGACGGGTGGGCAATGGAGAAGCTGAGCTGGGAGGAAAGTGAGTCGGGAGGGGCCCGTAGAAAATGCCACCTGTGTCATCACTTCGGCTCTGGATGAGGCAGAAAAATGTGGAACAAGCCCAGATGGTGCTTGGTGGTACAGGGGATTAGGGGCTTGGGACTGGGGAACAAGGAACCCCTGACTGGACTTCCAGCCTTTCTTCTGATGTTCCAATAGTGGCAGTGAAGCAGAACAGTTAAAAAGAATGCACTTTAGAGCCAGATTGACCAGATCCACATCTGGGCCCCATCATGACCTTGGAAAAATCACTTAATGTTTCTGAGACAGGAGGTGGTCCAAACTGGAAGGGATCAAAAAAGCCAGCTAGTCCAGCAACCTCGTTTTACAGAGGATGCTGCTGAGATCTTGAGTGGGGAAGGAGCTCTCCAAGAGTCCCAGCTAGTAGGAGGCAAGCTGGAGTCTGAACCACGGACTTCTGACTCCCAACCAAGTACTTCATCCGGTACATCATTGTGAATATTGGGTACAAACAACATCCACCCACCAATTCCCCCCATTTAACCAGTTATCCCTCCAACCATCCATCATCCATTCACAGATCCACCAACTGCGCCATTTACCCACCCATCTTCCTCATTCCATGCATGACCCATCTATCATCCATCCATCCACCTATCAGTCTATCCAACTAGTCCTTATCCATCCATTTACCCACCATCCTATCCACCATCCATCTATCCACTCACTTATCTACCCATCTTTCCATCCAACCACCATGACATCCATCAACCGGGGGGAAGAGAGGGGGAATGACTGTTGGGTACATAACCAACAGTGTTTGCCATAGGGTGTGAAGCTGAAATTATTACTATTAAACCTGTTGTTCTTAATTCGATTCAAAGTGATTACTGAGCTGCTATTAAGTTCATAGCTTTGTGCTAAGCACTGCTGGGTAGGGGTAGGGATTCAGAAAAAAAAAACAAACCACAATACATAAAATATTTCCTCCTAAAGAAATAGGACAACTAAAAGCAATTCTAGACCCTGGGTTGGGTCTTAGCTTGGGAAAATAAAAGGACTATAAAGGACATTACTGAGACAATTGGTGAAATTCTAATATGGACTGTACAATGGATAATATTATTTTCCTGGTATGGTTAATTTCCTGATTTTTATAACTGTCCTGTGGTTATATAAGAGAATGTCCTTTTTCTTAGGAAATTCACACTGAAGTATTTAGGAATAAAGGGGCATGAAATCTTTGACTTACTTGCAAATGATTTCAGAAAAAAAATTTTTTATTATATATATAAAAATATATAAAATGTATAATATATATTAACACTGTAATATATGGTAATATATATGGAGAGAGAGAGGGAGGAAACAAATGGGGCAAAAAGTAAGCAATTAATGAATTTGGGTCAAGAATATAAGGAAGAGCCTTTATATTCTTGCAAATTTTTTGTCTGTTTGAAATGATACGAAATAAAAAGTCAGTCCCCCAAATCAATAGTTCCTTTGTGTTAGAACTTATAATTAGATGGGGGAGATACCCATTGGAAACTCAAACACATATGAGGAGGAGAAGATGCGCATTAATTTGTGAGTGTTTGTGTTCCCCTCCCCCACCCTGCAATGTACATCATAAAGAACCGCAGGGGAGAGAATGAAAGTAAATCTGTAGGGGCTGGGGCTGGGATGGGCTTTTGAGAGCTGCAGCTTCAGGCTGTATGAGAACCTGGGAGTTGCAAAGGAGCTTCTGAGAAGTCCGCTATGGATGATGAATTTGTTTTTCGAGCATCAAGAATAAAGACTGAAATGTCTTTTAAAATTACTTTTGGTTGCTTGACTGTCTTTGAGTGCAACTCCATGCAAAGACTGGCCACACGGAGCCCTGCATCTCACCCCGGTGACAGGTTTATAACTACTCCCTGTCAATGAGGACTACAGCAAAGGGGTGACCGAGGAATGGGTTGGTCAGAGAAGGTCTACCTCCGGTAGTCATTGGAAGATATTGACGGAGGAGCTTGAGGCGTAAGTGGCAGCTGGCTAGGCAGAGAGGAAAGGAAGCTATGGGAATCCAGTGAGAGAGGGGAAAGTCACAGAGAAGATGGGTATTTATGGAGCACTGTACTAGGCTCTTTTACATACCTTCATTTCACTTAATCCATACGATATCCCTGCTAATTACTCACTGTTAGTTCTATTTTACAGGTAAGGAAACTGGGTCGCAGGGAGATTGCCTATACTGCTGGTAAATGGCAGAAGCAAGAATTGCATGACTCTAAAGACCTTTGATGCCACAATGCCTCAGGAAAGATCATGGCTCGAGGAGATGGTAAGGACAGATGAGAATGGGATGTGTCTGAAGGGAATGGCCTTGAATGCTAGTGTTAGGGGAACCACTGACGGAAACCACCCTCCCTGGTCAGGCATGATAGTAGCCACTTGCATGAGTTATCTTACAACAGGAGGTCCTGGTAAGGAACGTGGAACTAACAAGCTACAACCAACCGGAAGAATTCGGGCAAGGCCAAGAAGAGGGAGGAGACACCGGTCTATATGTCCCTAACAATCTCCCAGAATCCTTCTCGCTGGAATCCATCTTGCCTGAGTGATGTGCACGCCACCAGGAAGGACCCTGAGTCAGAGTGATTGGCCAGAGACAACCTGGAAACTAACCCCATCACCATAAAACCCAAGACTGCGAGCCACGTGGCAGAGCAGTTCTCCTGGGTTGCCTTACCCTGCTGCTCTCTACCAGGGTACCTGCTCCCAATAAAGTCTCTTGCTTTGTCAGCACGTGTGTCTCCTTGGACAATTCATTTTGGAGCCCACTCTCGGACCCTGGAAGGTGTCCCCCTTCCTGCAGCACTAGGAGTAAGATCCCAGGCTTTACAAATACAGATTCCCAGAAAACTACTAGAGGGAAAGGGCCTGGTGGACGTAGAATATTAAGAATTGGGGCCGGGGGACTTCCCTGGTGGTGCAGTGGTTAAGAATCCACCTGCCAATGCAGGGGACACGGGTTCGAGCCCTGGTCTGAGAGGATCCCACATGCTGCAGAGCAAATAAGCCCATGCGCCACAACTACTGAGCCTGTGCTCTAGAGCCCGTGCACCACAACAAAGAATAGCCCCCGCTCGCCGCAACTAGAGAAAGCCCACGTGCAGCAACGAAGACTCAACACAGCCAAAAAAAAAAAAAAAAAGAATTGGGGCCGGGTGTTCCCAATCTTATCCAGCCACAACAGCAGTGGTGACACAGAAGGCCACCTCTTAGCGGGCCTGGTTGGTAGACCTCTCAGCCTGATTGAATATCCTCAGGGTAGAAACTGCTTCTTTCACCATGGCACCAGGCACATTTAAATTCAGAGAGAAGGATTTGTGATTCTGTGTGGGCAGACTCCAACTGTGAACTTGCCAGCTGCCGCTTCCTGTTCTCTCCTGCCACAGGATGGGGGGAAGCGCCCCCCTTCCCCCCCCCCCCCCCCGCCTTGCAGAATGGATGATTATTGGACGCACACCAGCTGTTCAATTATTCCAGCCTCCCTCTGCTTGGTGACTTGGACTGAAGCCCTGCCCACCTGGCCAGCCGTGACTCCAGACCCAACCCTTCCGGGATGGGCAGAGGGGCTGAGCATGTGACACAAGGGGCCAAGAGAAGGCTGAAGTTTGGAGGAACGGCTTCAGGGCAGCATGAAGGGAGCAGTGAAAGCCAGAAAAAAGTCATTTGGGATTTCAGCAAAGTCGAAGTAGGATTCTCCTGACTGGGCCAGGGCTCTGTCTCCATCTTTCAGATGATGGCAGTGAACTATGACAATGCCCTGCAGGATGGCCGAGCCACGAGATGGAAGGAACCTGGGTCTCTGAAGGACAGTGAGGAGGACAGCTGACTAACCACCCTGAATACTCAGCCAGGACTAGTGTGAGCAAAAATAACTTCTGTTGTGGTGATCTGTTACATGTTTGGGCCTATTTGTTACAGCAGTTAGCCTACTCTAACCAATACACAGTCTGAATCATCAGGGTGTCATGAAAAGAGCACCCTACTCCTGGTTCTATCACCAATTCACTCTGTCATCTTGGACCAGTCACTGTTCTGGGCCTTGGCTTCACCATCTGTGAGAAAAGAGTATGAGCTAGGTGATTTCCAAAGTCTCTTCTATTCTACAATTCTACAAGTCTGTTTTCTAAAAGGTGGGTGGTAATACTTGAGAATAGAAACCCAGTCAAATATTTGACAAAATGCTCCCAATCATCCTTACTAATAATATAGTAAAATGGGACCTTGCAGGTTGTAGGTGGAGACTGGTCACAGCAGGTTGATTAATGATACCTAAGGAGCACTGATAAGTAGATCAATAACAACTGGGAAAGGAGGTCTCTAGTGACATGCTACAGGGCTCTTTTAAAATCAACAATTTGGATGAACACACAGAAAGGAAGCTGAGAAAATACAGATCTTTCTCCACTTACAGTGGGGTTACATCCCGATAAACCCCATGGTAAGTTGAAATCACTGTGAGCTGAAAATGCACTTAACACACCTAACCTAATGGACATCATCGCTTAGCCTAGCCTATCTTAAAGTGCTCGGAACACTTATATTAACCTACAGCTTGGCAAAATCATCTAAAACAAAGACTTTTATAATGAAGTGTTGAATAGCTCATGTCATTTACTGAAGACTATACTGAAAGTGAAAAACAGAATGGTTGTCTGGGTACAGAATGGTTGTGAGCGTATAACCGTTGTTTACCCTCGTGACTGCTGGCTGACTGGGAGCTGTGCTCACTGCCTACTGCCCAGCAACACGAGAGAGGATTGTACCATATACCACCAGCCAGGGAAAGATCAAAATTTAAAGTACGGTTTCCACTGAATGCATACTGCTTTTGCACCATCGTAACGTCAAAAAATTGTAAGCTAAACCATTGTGAGTCAGGGACAGTCTGTATATGGAAAACACAAAGCTGGGAGGGCTGGTTTATAGATGGATGAGGGACTCATGGTTCAAAATAGTCTTTATTAAGCAAGAAGTTGGGACAAAGACAGCAAAGGAGAATGAACCAAGATGAATGCAGGTCCTGCAAAACTCAAGGGCCGGGGCACTTGTTTTGGCAATAGGCCTCAGCGACAGGCTGTGCAAAAGTGCCCTGGGCATTTCTGTTGACCACAGGTTCTCAAGGAGCCAATGCCGGGTCATGGCTGCTGAAATCCACAGCATCTGATGCTCCACCAAGCAGTCACACAGAGGATCCTAGGAGGGGACACCAAGGGAGGTGCCCATCCTGAAGGTCAGGCCATACCTGGGATCTCTTGTACCATTTAGGGGACCACTGATGCTTTGGAACAGGGGTCAGAAAACTTCTTCTGTAAAGGGACAGGTAGTAAATGTTTTAAGCTTTGTGGGCCATACAGTGTCTGTCTTGACTATTCAACTTGGCCTTTGTAGCACAAAAGCAGCCATAGACAATAATAAATGAGTCAGTGTGTCTGTGTCCTAATAAAACTTTATTTACAAAACAGGTGGTGGGCCAGATTTGGCCCTTAGGCTGTAGTTTGCAATCCCTGCTTTAGAAAGAGGCAGACATAAGTGACTGGAGTGGTGAGGGTCCTGGAAGTTGGGGCATATGTGGATTGGTCAAAGAAAGGAGTGGAATTCACTATGGAGAGTTAGGTGTGCCCACTCAGTGGTCTCAGAAGGAAAACCGTAATGGGGGGGAGTCACAAAGAGGCTTAATTACATTCATGCCAATAAGGACGCCATAAACCAACAAAGAGAAGATTCTGTATCATCGGAGGTGTGCAAGCAGAGGCTGGGGGATGGGGGAATTGGGCTGGGTACTCTTTAATGCCCAGTCCCGCTCTGGAGTGAAAAGGTTTTCTACCTCTCATGACGGCCCTGCCTTCCCATCCTTCCCAGTACTCAGTGCTGAGCTGGTACATCCTGCCCACATAGTGAGGCATGAATAATACATTGGAGATGGAGCTACAGTCCCTTTGATC
This sequence comes from Delphinapterus leucas, assembly GCF_059928025.1. Taxonomy (NCBI): domain Eukaryota; kingdom Metazoa; phylum Chordata; class Mammalia; order Artiodactyla; family Monodontidae; genus Delphinapterus; species Delphinapterus leucas. The sequence goes on from NC_143130.1 coordinate 168,067,225, forward strand.
ATGAAGCTCCAGGAGTCGGGGAGACATTTGTAGGGCTGGCTTGATAGGAGACTTGCAGTGAGCCCTGTGGAGGATGGCGAGCCTCTGGCTGCAGATACACGCTCCTGCCCTTATGGGTGATAGAAAGCTGCCTCCTACAATGGGGGGCCTGGCCCAGGACTGAGCATTCAGAGCTCCCCCCATGACCGAAATGGTGGGAAGGAGTTGGATGAGTTAATTTCTCTGGTCCTTCTCAGCATAGGTGTCTTGGGGACAGCAGATGGAAGCATAAACCTCACTCATTACTTTTGGCTGACCGCTGGAAGGAGGCTTGCTAATAGAAGTGGGACCCCCAGGTTTCTTGAGACAACATTCTGGATCCCCTCACCTCAGTTCTGTAAGGTCACGACCGAGCTTGACTAGGTCTGACTCATTCAGTTTTGCAGTAAACCTATGTAATGGCAGGCCGGCCATGAGGTTTTGGTTACTAGTAACAGAAACCACAACTCACCTGACTACATAGAAGCATAGAAGCAAGTGACTCAGTACCAAGGGTATGAGACCCAAGTCCAGGTTAGTGAGGTGCCTGCTCAGGTAAAAGAACCTGCAATTCCAAATGGCTTAAACAGTGAAGAAATCCATCCATTATCTTAGCAACAATCTTCAGTAACATGGGACCCCGCCTCCCTGGCCACAGCTGATTGGACCAGGAGAAAGCACCAGACTCAGAGCAGCCAATCAGTGGCCTGGCCAGCAGCCCGTGGGATGGTCTGGAGGGGGAGTTCTGTGCCATCAGGGTGCCAGCAATTGAGATGTCCAGGCTGGACGCCTTGGAAATTTGATCCAGAGAGTTGGAGAGAGTGGGACAAGCCTTAGAGGGATCTGAAGACAAAAGTCCCACCCAAGGTAGTGAGTAGAGGAGCATGAACGACAAGGATACAGAAACCAGGAGAAAACAAGGAGCCAGCCCGGAGAGGGCCTGGTCATCTTTAAAGCCAGAGCTGAAGCGAGTCTTTCCCAGTTCCCAGTTTGTGCTGGTCTTTATACATCTGGCCAAGTGGCTCACCATGGAGGTCATGCCTAGTGACTGGCCTGGCTGAGTTACTATCTTTGCTGCTCGCACAATATCTTTATACATGATCTCCCGCCAACCCCTCACCATCATCGGAAAGGTTCTGAGGAATGCACTGAACCCCCTGGAATTCTAAGCCTCTTGTAGGAGTATGACGGGCATAGGCAGACCTGAACCCTGGGTCAGGTTCTCAATCCCCAGGGTCCCCCAGGGGAAATGAGGGGGTGCTGGGAATGGCACCCAGGTCTCTGGCTCCCTGAACCTCCCAATGCCATCTCTAGGACAGGAGCCTCCTCTGGGCCTGAGAGAGCGAGCCCTGGTCAGCCAAGGCCAGGAAACTCAGCCAACAGTGGTGCCCGGCAGGTGTGGGCAGTTGGCATTGCCCTCCACTCTGGCTTCAACCAGGAAGGTCGGTGCGGGGTGCAGACAGTGGGAGGGGAAGTGGGGACAGGGCCTTCAGAGCATGGACATGTGCTGCCTGTGCCCCTCTGTGTCCCCCCGCCCCCTCATTTCATTAGCAGCCCCTGGTGTTTCTTAGACAATGGAGACCATCCAGACACCACAGTGGCTGAGAATGCAGTCACTGGCATCCAGCCAAACTCCTGAGTCTGCCAGTTACTGGGCAAGTCACCCAACCTCCCTGGGCCTCCACTTGCCCATCTGTGAAATGGGGATGATGATAGTACCTACCACATAGTGGTGAGAGGGTTAAATGAATTCACATGTGTAAAACACTTGGAACAGTGCCTGGTGCATAGTATGTGCTCAATATACACCAACTACTGTTCCTAAGGGCAAGGGCTCAGGGAAGGGAGCGGGAAGGAGGACCTAGAGAAAGGAGAAAAGAACATAGAAACATCAAAAGAGGGAGAAGGGAATGAAAATGGCAGAGGAAATGTGGGGTCCGCTTGGGTACTTGCCCTACCCTCACCCAGGGCCTGCTCAGGGCTCACTTTCTTGTTCTTCCCTCCCCCATATGCTCTCCCCGGAATTCTGAGGAATTCTGCTTCCACCCCCCAGCAGTTGCCATGGTGATGGAAACCTGGACCCAGTGGAAAGTTCTCTGTGCTTGGCAACGAGACTGCAGCACCCTGCCTCCTGCCTGCCTGTGCGTGGGCGGCCAGCTACGACTGCTGCCAGATTCAGGGCCAGCACGGCCGCTCCCTCTCCATGGAGACCAGCCCTCCCCCCATAGAATCTAGGATGGGAGCCCTGGCATGAATGGCACCAAGTGCCCTCAGGGAACATCTAGCCTGTCCCACTTTATAGGTGGGACATTGGGCCTGGGAGGTGACATGGGTGACACAGGGCTCCTGACACCCCTGTATTCTCTCTTCTGGGCTCAGCTGTGAATCCTGCAGGCGTGGGGTACCCGAGGACATCACAGCATTGGCTAAATGGCAGGGCAGGCCAGCCCCAGAGAACTGGGCAGCTGCAGAGAGCCAGGGGGGACACAGGAAAACAATGGGACTCTGGGGAGAGCACCACTGTCCCCTTCCCACGTCACAGTTGTCGGTGGGGTTTGCTGGGGTGCTGAGTTTGCTTTCCTCCCAACAGCCCTGACTTTTAGCCAAAGTGAGGTCACAAAGCCAGACTTTAGCAGCCTCCCTCTGGCCTTTCCTGACAGGGTCCCACTGCCCAGTCTCAGCTCCTTCCTCCACCCCTTCCCTTCCCCCCAGACTGAGCCTTGGTTCCCAGAAGGAGACCAACTATTTCCTTCAGGTGTTGGTAGGTCCTGGCTTCTCCTACTTCTCACCTACTCAGCTTCTTCTGTGTGATGTTTCTTCTATGGATCCCATATTTTCAAAACGTTGTCCCTTGAGCAAAACGTCTTTATTGAGTGGTTATGCTCACACAGCTCATTTTTCTTTTTTTCACAGCTCATTTTTGATCATCAAAGTCCTTTACACCCCAGGTTTGACTGCTCCAGAGGCAGAGACACGGGACTTGTGTGGTTGTATGGGGGACACATGGGACAGTTCCAAGAAGTGAAAACTGACGCTAGCTCAGGACTCATGGTCCCCACACCTTAGAACCCTGCAGGTGACAGTCCCCAGGTTGGTGACAATGGGATTTCTCCCAAGTCCCACAAACCGCCAGTGGGTAGGATGTGGATTGTCTTGGGAGCTGTGGCTACTGACCAGACTGAGGCCAGGGTGGGGCAAAGCATGCCTACCCGCATTTCCTGTGAGTCTCGAGTGTCCAGGCGTTTGGGGTATATGAAAGACTCTTGCGGTTGCTGCCGAGAATCCAGCTCTTGCCAAGAAGGGGTCTCCCACCCTGTTTCTGATAATATGACTTGGACAACAAAACAACTTATTAGAAGAAAAGGGCTTTCCTCATGTGATCTTAGTGACCCTGGAAGCTGTTACCCAAAGACTAGAGACTAAGCCCATGAGTCCTAATTTTCCACGGAAGCTAGGATTTGGAAAATTCCCTTAGAGATAGATGTAGTCCAGTGTCTTCATTACCCAGCGGTGTGAACTGCAATCTAGAGGGGGGAGTGATGGCATAGGCAGGGGATGGGTACCAGATCCAGAGCCAAGGGGTAGGGGCTCAAGATCCACCTCTGTCACTCCTGAGCTAAGTGATTACAGAAGAATTGCATCACTTCTCTAAGCTTCAGGCTTCCCATCTATAAAATGTGGCCACTGTTCATTCCTTCACCAGGTCATGTGTTCCATAGGGGAAGAACCATGTCAATCTCTTGTTTCTCTTCCACGTTCCTACTACAGAGAGCCTGGTATAGTAGTCCTGGTGAAATCAAAGGGTAGGAACAAACCATGAGGGCATTCCTTCCTTAGACCATCCACCTCTCATTCATTTCATTAATTCATTTGTTTGTTCAACCAAAATTTATTGTCATCACTTATGGGTTGGGGGCACATCAGTGTGGTAGACAGACAAGTTTATCATTAACTCATGGGGTCAGGTAGGTGGTCCCCACACACTGGGATGTGGGAGGTACAGAACGTAGAGGAGACCACCACCTTTAGTTTTGCAGAACCTGAGAAGCCTTCCTGAGGAGGTGACAACTCAGCCAAGACCTCAAAGATAAGAAGGTTTAATACAAGCAAAAGAAGTAGGATTAGAGTTCTAGGAAAGATAAGTATAAACTGGAGGGGGAGAGGGCCTCTGGGGCCACACAATTCCCCTTCCCCCCCCCTACTTCCCAAAGAAACCACCTCACTCTGAGCAGAGACCAGAGAGGTAGTTCAGGACCACGGAGAGCACCGTAGGGACTTCTCCACCATTTTGACCTTGCTAATTCGAAGGTGCACCACTCGGGCTAAGACCTGAGGAGAAGGGCAGGTCTGTGGCGGTTTGGGAACCACCTGGTTAGAAGAAGAGGTAGGCGAGTCTGGGGACCTGACTGAAGTCCAGGGTACCAACTGTCACCTCTCCAGCTGGGTGATGGCTGTAGTTACCAAACCCAAGAGGAGCCTGGTGAACAACCCCTAGGCATGGGAGCCCAGAAGCCCTGCTGGCCGCAAGGAAAACAGCAGGATGATTGAGACAAGTGGTTCTCAAACTGTTTAGAGTCAGAAATCCCTTTGAGAATCTGTTAAATAATAAAGAATAAATTTAGAAACATAGCATGATAAATAAGTAAATCATATAGCATGTCAGAAGGTGATATATGCTGTGGGAAAAACAACCCTCCCTCCCCAATAAAAAAAAAAAAACAGACCCAAGTGAACCGAATGTTCTGGTATAATTTAGGAGGTTTTTTTTCTTTCTGGCATTCTAAAATCATCTCTTTATCATTTATTTATTTATTTTTATTGCAGTGTAACTGATTTGCAATATCATATTAGTTTCAGGTGTACAATAAAGTGATTCCGTGTCTTTGTAGGTTACACCCCATTTAAAGTTATTATGAAATGTTGGCTACATTCCCTATGCTGTATACTATATCCTTGTAGCTTATTTATTTTATACATAATAGTTTGTAACTCTTAATCCCCTACCCTTATCTTGTCCCTTCCTCCTTCCCTCTCTCCACGGGTAACCACTAGCTTATTCTCTGTATCTGTGATTTTTAGCATGCCCGAGCCCTCCATGGACACAGTTAAGAACCAGTCCCCCTCCAGGGTATAACCCAATCTACATGAGTGTAAGGGAGGGGGAGGGAGGATAGGTGGCGAGAGAAGCTGGCTGAGTCTGCCTGGATCCCCAGGAAGGTACTGGGGGCCCCATGCTCCCTGACCAGCTGCTAGGGGCATCCCCAGGCTCCTGGATCCTGACTTATTTGCAGTCCCATCTCTCCATCATCATATTTATTGATTGAGCATCTACGTTGGATCAGTCACTGTTCTAGGTGTTTAGAAGATATCGGAAAAAGTAAAGCCAATGCCCCAAGGGAGCTTTTACTCTAGTGGATGAATACAGATTGTAAATAATCAAATAACTGAAAATTATATAGTATATTCAAAGTGGTAAGTGCTATGCAAAGAAAGGAAGAAACCTGGTAGGTTAAGATGGATTGGGGGCACCCAGGATGGGCTGGGTGGGGGAGGGGCAGTTGCAATTTTAAATACGGAGGAAAGAGTGGGTCTCACTGTGGAAGTCACTCCTGAGCAAAGACTTGAAGAGAGTGAGGGCCGTGGCCATGCAGACACAGAGGGGAAGAGGTCCAGACCAAGGAAACAGCCACTGTGGAAGCTGTGAGAAGGGGACTGTGCCTGGTGTATTGGAGGGATGGCAAGGACCAGTCAGGGAGTAGGGGAGGGGGCCGCAGGGGACCAGATCGTGGGGAGGCTTCACCAGGCTGGTAGCCAGAGCAGTGGAGGAAACAGGTCAGATTCTGGATAGAGTCTGAAGGTAGAACCAACAGGATTTGCCGATGGATCAAATGTGGGATGGAAGAGAGAGAGAGGACTCAAGGATGACTCTGAAATTTTGACCTGAGCACCTGGAAAGATGGAGTTGCCGTCCACTGAGATGAGGAAGCTGTGGAGGGGGCAGGAGGGGACAGAACGAGAGCTCAGTTTCAGCTGTGTTCTTTTCGAGATGTTCCTTGAACATCTCGGTGGAGACACTGAGGAGGCATTTGAAATATGTGCTGGATTTCACAGCCCAGAGTGGCTCGAATGGCTGCCTGAGCCCAAGCGCCCATCAGAGCTGGCACGTTCCCTCACGCGTCTCCCATCACTGCTCGCACGTCCCCAGGGATGGGTGCTCACTGGCTGCTGAGGCGGACCCTATCTGTCTGAACAGTCCTGACTGAGAGAAGTTCTTCCTCCACTGAGCAGACTTCTGTACCAGGGCTCTAAGGACCGCAGAAAGAAACGCAGATGAGAGACACTGGGTCGCCGCCTCTGGTGTAAGAGAGTGACATGTAGAGGAGATATATGGGTTCCTGACACCTTCCCAGGGTCTGGCTGCAATCCTTTATGAGACTGGGTTTCCCCAAGATGCCTGGAGCTTCCCCACAGATGTTCCCTTTCTCTTAAGCTGGCTCCAGCGGGCTATGCTCCTGCCACCTAGACCCCTGCCCAGCCAAGCCAAGGACTGACAGAGGGGCTGTGAGGATTGGGTGAGAGAATGTGTTGAATGCTTATCCCTGTGCCTGGTGAAGAGAAGGTGCTAGATACAATGAGATAATCACCTGTGACAGAATAATCACCTGTGCTCCAGAAGCATCCAGAAAGGCAGTGGTCAGGAGCCTTGAGTTAAGTCCTAAGAGGTGGGTAGGAGTTAACCAGATGAAGGGAGGGAGGAAGGGGTTCCCTGTCCTCAGGACATCTCTTCTCCATACTGAGCAGCCCAGCTCCTGCCATGGCCACGCACCCTCCCCTATGGCTAGTGTGGTCCTGCCCCTTACTGGCCGTGCCCAGCACAGAGCTGTGAGAGAGAACATAGGACTGTGTAAAGAAAGTTCACAGACTAGAGCCAGATATTCAAATTCAGACCCTTTGCTTACTAGCTGTGTGACCTTAGACGACTTAACCCTTCTGTGCTTCAGTTTCTACTGCAGACAAGGGGATAGTAAGAGAACCTACTTTGTAGACTTTTGTGACAACAAAATGGGATAATGCCTGGAAAGAGTCTAGACATGGTGAGCGCTCAAGAAGTGTGAGCCTCTGTCATCACCGATGGAGCCTGACGTTGTGCTGGTCTCTACCTCCGCTCCGTCCAGCCACCCCTGGTCTGCCACGGTTCACAAGGCTTGCTCCAGCGCGTGAGCTCAGGAGACCCCATTTTACGAAGAACGAAATGAAGGTGACTCTGAGTGGCCAAATGACATTTCTTAGACCCTAGAGCTGGTTCAGGGCAAACTCAGCTCAGGGTCTGGCTCAGGAGAGAGGCAGTTACCGAGGGACCCAAGTGAAGGTGTGGTGGGAACTCAGGGCTGCAGCAGGAAGCAGAGGAGACAGGCAGGGCTGAGGGGAGAGAGAGGCAGTTTCCAGCAGGAAGAGGGAGAGGAAACCCAGCAGTCTCCCCAGGGGCAGGGGAAGGTCAGACTCCAGACACCTGGCCGTTCCGTTAGGTCCCCACAGACCCCTCTTGCTTCGACTCTGGGTCCTGGGCTGCAGCAGAAAAGTCATTTGCTGAGTCACCCAGCAGCTGGGACAGCCCCAGAACTTCCTCAGGCTTCCTGCAGAGCTGGGCTGCCTGAATCAGCTCATCCCATTCAGTTCCATGCCCCTGCCCAGCGTCACCTCTGAGCCTCAGCCTCTGCTCCGGCCTGGCCACTAGCTGATGGTGTATCCTTGGGCAGGTTGCTTACCTCTTAGACCTACAAACTGCCCAGTGGGGGTTCCCATCACCAGAATGCAGTCGCCAGGAAGCCAGGGACTTTGATGGCCTGTTCGCTATGTATCCCAGGACCTACAGTGCAGTCAGGTAGATGGTGCTTAGAGAGTATTTGTCAAGTAAGTAAATGAATGTATGAATGAATGCCCAGCTTTGGTCTGATGGCAGTAGTGGAAACCAGATAATAGGCTGCAAAGTTCAACTTGGTCCCGTCTCCAGATCTGTGCACACACTGGAAACTGGACCCCTCCTTCAGGATGCTTCCAGGCCTCAGACTCCTTATAACTGAACCCATTCATTGCCTGCCCCCCGACCCCAGCTTCTGCTCAACATCATCGCCCCTGACCACCGCCTAGGAGTCCCCTCAGAATCATCACCCTCACCTCCTGTCCATCACCTGCTCCCTCTACATACTTAAAAATCTCAACTCCGCCCACTGTCTCCATTTGAACTTCATCACCTTAGCTGGACCACACCCTTTCCCCTCCTACATTCCAGAGTCACCTCCCAGCTGGCCCCCTCTCCAGTCACACCTCCCCACCACACACACCACCCCATCCTCCCCACTGCAGCCAGATGGGTCCTTCTCCTCCAGGACAGAGTCCAAATTCCTCAGCAGGCCCGGCATGGCCCTTGGAAGCTGGACCTCTGCTTATCTTTCCAGAACTCCTGCCTCTCCACGCCCCTCTCCTCTTACTGTACGACACTCCCCTTATGATTCAGGAACTGCCGTGCTCTCTCCACACCTCTGTGCCTTTGCTCATTCCATTCTTTTGGCCTGGAATGTGCAAAGGCCTCCCTTGTCCGCATGATAAACAATCATCCCTCACATCCCTCAATGTCCAGGGAAACCCATCCTGACCGCCCAGAGTTGTACAACTTTCGTGAATACATCTATTATATTACATTTCTCATGTTGTACCTTAAGTATTGGATGTCTCTCTCCCTTAGGACGTATTTCTATAATAGGCTCATGGTTTATTTAGGTTGAACATGAATACAAATGTGAAAATTTAAATATAAGCAGTATCCAGCTCAAGTAGGTGTTCATAAATATGTAAATAATGGAGGTATTGTTAGATAGCAAGGATGGGAAGACAAATGGAAAAATGAAAGAAAGAATGATTGGATAGATGAATGGATGGAAGTAAGGAAAAAGGAAAGATGCATGGATGGATATGTTGAAGGAACAAGGATGGAAGGAAGGAGGGACAGCTCAATGGAAGGAAAGAAGGATAGATATTGAATGGCAGGATGTAATGATAAAGGATGGATGAATAAATGGATGGATAGATGGGTGGCTGGATAGAGAGAAAGACAAGAAGGAAAGATGGAAAGATAGAAGGAAGGAAGGAAGAGAGAAAAGAGGAATGAATAAAAGAATAGTTGGATGGAATGGATGAATGGTTGGTTGAATGGACGAATGGAAGGATGAAAAGATGGAGGGAAGATAGGAGGAAGACTGGAAGGGTGGTTGAGTGAAGGCATGAATGCTCAGATGTGATTCGTGGATAGATGTGAGTTTTTGTGCCGCTGGAGCTGGTCGGCTTTCTCACAAGGCAGTAGGGGTTCCCAGGTAGTCCCTGTAGCTGGCCCCAGCTGCCTGACCTGGCACATTTATACTGCACATTTTCACCTTAGGCAATAAACTCATCATCAATTTGTGGTTACTAAGAAAAACTGGAATTCTAGAGACCATTTAGTTCAATAGACTCAAGGGCGTATCAGAGGAAACAGAGCTCAGAGGGTTAAGCAGCCTGCCTAGGTCATAGCCAGCTCCTGGACTCAGCTCTTCTAACTCCCTCCAGAGCTCTGCACGCTATTCTTTGACCTGCCCTTCTCCCCGGAGGCTCATTCTGGGCAGTGCCTGCCTGTCCACCAACTTGGGGAGAGTTTTTTAACGGAACAGACGCGAAAAAGAAATGACCTCACCCAGGGTTGAGGCCGGGGAGACCTGAGCGCGGCAGCTGCCTTTCCACACCCAGTGTAACCCTGGGCACATTCCTGAGCACGAGGAAGGGAATCTGGGCCAGTGCCAGCTTCTAGGCACCCTGCCAGGGCCATGACACAGAAAACGTTTGTGCAGCATTAGAGAGTGGTCTGGGTGCCTGGGAACCCTCGGGGGAGGTGAGCCGGGAGGTCAGGGTGCCCCTCATGGATCCCAGAACAGGGCCTGGCCGTGGAGGAATCTGGCCCCTGTGCACTGTCCCACCTGCCTTCTGTGGTCAAGGTCCAAAGACTGAACCTCTACCTGTGCCCCCAGCCCTGTCCCCTCCGTAGCACTGACTCCTCTCATTCTTAGCTCTTCATCCATGGACTTTATTAATGAAGCTTCCAGAAGATGCTTGGCCATTTGTGGTACCCACACACTGTCCTGCCTCCCTGCATCCCAGTGAGGCCAGCAATGACCCAGGAGAGCCGTGCCTGGGGTGCCATCGGCCCCTCTTTCCAGTTTCCTTCCAGACATAGCCCCACTCTGGGGCATCTGGTGGTCACCTTCTCTGGCTCTCTCTCCTTTACCGCTCGTGGAGACTTCTAGCAGCCCCCTTGCGGGGAGGGACTTAGGGTTTCTACTACACAGCTGTAGACCCAGAACCCGGGGCAAGAGGGTCAAGAGAGGTCACAAGATTCAGTTACCGAGGGGTACAGATTCTGGAAGGTACCCTTAAGGCAAGGTGAGAACTTCACTTTTTCAGTATCTCTGTCTAACTTTGTAAGTCCTGCTGCCTGTTCGTTTTCTTTAAGGCAGCCTGAGGACAAAGCATGTATTTTTGAAATGGCAACATTTTATTTTCTTTTTCTCCCTTTCTTCCTGGAAAACAATTCAGGGCTTTCTTTTCATGCTTCATGACCATAGTGACTGAAAAAAGTCTGCTTTGGAAAGTTGGGGGAGAGTCCAAGTTTCCTAAGGAGGCTGGCCTGGCCACGGGGTGTGGGCCATCTCGCTTTCTTTGGTGCGGACGTGGTTGGCCGACCCCTGCCAGCCAGCCTCAGACTCAGGCCTCCTGCCCTCCGCGGTTTTAAATGTTGTTTCTTTTCAGAGTTAAGAATCTGTGGTTTTTAATTGCACCCCAGGATACCACCCTGCTCTGTTCCCAACCACTGGTCTTCCAGGTGAACGCAGGGCCTGAAGGTAAGTTTCGAGGCTCTGTCATGCTGTTTATTCGTGAAAACACATAGAGATCTGTATTTACTCAACCAGAGACAAGTTACTGGAAGCCTCTACAAAGAACTAGATATATAAAGTCTAGTTTTAAAATATATGCAAATTAATGTTTGAATTGTAGATATATGTAGCAAAATTGCAATAATACTGTAATTTGGGATTTTATTACTGCACATCTTTAAGAGTCCAGCCTCTTCATGGGCTTCCTTGCCTCTACCGTTGCCCCTTACAGTCATTTTCAATGTCTCGCCAAGAGAGAAACTTAAGGCACACACATTTAGGACAGGGGTCAGAAAACCTTCTTGTAAAGGGCCAGAGAGTAAATATTGTAAACTTTGTGGGTCACACGGTCTCCAAGGCAGCAACGCAACTCCGAACAAAGCAGCCGTAGACAATAGCAAACAAATGTGTTCCAATAAAACTTTATTTACAAAAACAGGCTGAGGGCCTGATTTGACCCATGGGTTGTATTTTGCCAGTCCCTCTTTAGAAAAAGGACAGACATAAATGGCCGGTGTGGCAAACATTCAGGAGGATTAGGGAAAGAACTTGTTGGGACTCTGTGTGGAGAAGACTTGGAGACTTAGACACCCCCCCCTTTAAAACATTGTGGGATTGGGGAGGGACTCAGTGGTCCCAGAGGCAGGCTGTAATGGGGGGGGTGGAGTTACAGGGGGTTTATTTTCATTCATGACAAGACATAAGCAACCCAAGACACCCATAAACAACGGAGGGGTGAGCTCCTCCTCATTGGAGGTGGGCAAGTGGAGGCTGGGGCATGGGGGGAGTGGGCTGGGTGCTCTCTACACCCCTGTTCTTAGAGTGTAAGTTCCTCTGCTTCTGCTCAAAACTCCGTGCCCTTTGTGCTTGGCACAAAGCAGAAACCAAAGTATCCACAAAGATGGATGACCTCGCACGTCCCGGTCCTGCTGCCTCCCATCCCCCTCCCTCTCTTGACTCCAGTCCTGCTGACCTCTGGGCTGATTCCTGAGCCCCTGGACACACTCCCACCACAGTGTCTCTGCCTTAGCTGATCTGCCTCCTAGAATCTTGTCCCTAGACCTCCCCACGGCCAACTCTCAGAAGTCACCCGCCTCCCAGCACACCCTAGCCCTCCACCCTGCAGTATAGCTTTTCCTCTCTAGCATTTACCTCTACTTAATATGCCATTTAGTTTACCTGTTTATTTGGTGGACGGGCTGTCTCCCCCAACTAGAATGTCAGCTGCACAGGGCAGGGACTTTGGTCTCCGGGTCACTGCCGTGTCTCCAGTGGTTGTACCATGCCCGGCTCGTGGTAGGTGCGCAATAGTTACGAAAGAGGGCAGGTTGTAGTTTTCCAAAGATGGCCACCACACACCCCCCCGCAGCTTGCTTTTTTTTTTTTTAACATCTTTATTGGAGTATAATTGCTTTACAATGGTGTGTTAGTTTCTGCTGTATAACAAAGTGAATCAGCTATACGCATACATATATCCCCATATCTCCTCCCTCTTGCGTCTCGCTCCCACCCTCCCTATCCCACCCCTCTAGGTGGACACAAAGCACAGAGCTGATCTCCCTGTGCAACTTGCTTTTCTTACAGCACGAGGCTGTCACTGCCCCCTTTGAGTAGTGGGGCCAGCGCTCCATCCCCTTGAAGTTTGGCAGACCTGTGACTATGTTGGGAACGATATTCTGAGACTGGGTGACTTCTGAGACTGGGTCAGGAAAGGTGACAAAGCTCTGTCCAGTTCTATTGGGATGTTTGCCCTTGGAACCCAGACGCCATGGTGTAAGGAAGCCCAAGTCACATAAAGGCCATGAGCAGAGGCTCCAGCTGACAGCCCCGGCTGAGGTCCCGGCTGATAACCGGCCTCAACCAGCAGACACACGTGTGAGGAAGTCTTCAAAATGACTCCAGCCCCAGACACCGTAACTGCATCAGAGGCTCCAAGTGAGAGCCAGTCAACCCCCAGGAATGCAGGCTATAGTAACAAAATGTTGTGTTTTTCTAAAAATTGAAGTATGGTTGATTTACAATGTTTTGAGTGTATAGCGAAGTGATTCAGATATATATATATATATATATATATATATATATATATATATCTTCTTTTCCATCATAGGTTATTACAAAATATTAAGTATAGTCCCCTGTGCTATACAGTCGGCTCCGAATGCCCCTGCCTCCACCCCTACCTCACATTCTGTGGCCCCAGGCCCAGTCCTTCTCATTAACTGACCAACTGTCGCTCACTGTGGTGAGTGCCACCCCCCGTCCCCGACCTCCTGAGGCTTCGTCCTCATCCTCAGTGCTCAGGGAGCCACCCCAGGGCCACTCGTCAGCTCCCTTCTTGGGCTTGCAAATCCGAATAAGCCCTCGTTCTCTGTCTTGGCAGAGCCTCTCTTTCTTCTGGTTTACCCCAAATGAAGAGAAAAAGGGTCCAGGAAAGGAGGAGTGTTGAAAACTGGCCTTTGAGTCGGGGTCAAATGGCTCAAGCCTTGGCTGCTAGAAGCAACATGGACCCCCAGAGGGTTTGGGGGACACATCTCTGCCCCTTACTAGCTGTGTGAACTTGGGCGATTTCCTTTACCTCTTTGAGCCTCAGTTTTGTCATTTCTGAAATGGGCACAATAGTGCCAGTCCTGAGGCGTCAGACATGCCTGCCTGGCTCTGGGGCTGAACCAAGATACTTCTCTGAGGTCACTTTGATGTTGGTCTCCGCCTTCTCTGGGTCCAATGGCCTCTTCCCCTTGGACAGAAGTCCCATGGTGATGATGTGTGTACAGGTCTGCTTGCCCTTCACGTGTGGGCACCTGGAGGGCTGGGACCCTCCACCATGTCCTCTGTTAGGGGCCCCGTGCCCAGCACAGGGCCACATGCAGAGAAACCAGCCTGAGTCAGAGGAGTGAATATGGACTGATTTGTGAGCTCACAGCTCCAGCTGGGGCTGAGAACCCAGGGAAAAATGTCCCAAGCAATACCTTGGGGTGAGTCAGCAGGCAGAGACAGGCAGAGGTAGGCAGGGGCAGGCCAAGGAAGACTGCTCTCAGCTCACCTGGCCTTCGGAGAATTCCTAGACAGTAACCCAGGGCACAGCCCAGCCCAGCCCACTGTAGGTGGTGCTGACTCAGAGGGTGACTGACTCTTCCTTTCCCAGAATCCAGGGGCCCTGGAGGCACCTCAGCTGAAGAAATCTCTAGAACCCACAGGCCTGATCTCTTTTGCTTTCCCCATCAGTTTCATCCTGTAATCTTTGTCATTCTCATTGTCATCATCCCATTACAACGTATTTGTTTTATTTGGTAAATGTAATGTTTGATAAATGTTGTATTTGATTTAAGTAATGATTATGATATACCAGGCACTATTCTCCATGTCCAAAAAATGTGAATTCATTTACTACGCCAACTCTGGAAGATGGGTACTATTCATTAACCCGAGGCCCAGAGAGGTTGAGTAACTTGCTGGATGTCACATGGCTAATGGATGTCAGAGCAGGGCTCTCTGCTTCCTCCTGAGAGGCAGCAGCTGAGCACAGGGCACAGAATGGTTCTAAGCCCATGTCCAGACACAATATTATCCTGTAAGCTCCTCCACATGCCACGTGGGGCCTCCTGAGCTTCGGTTTCTTCATCCGTAAGTGGGCACAATAATGGCCATTTCTGCGGGGGCACAGGGCTGGGTACAGGGGCCCCATATCCTCTCCTTTCCGTCCACCGTCTGGCCAAGGCTGGCTCAGAAGTTCTTGCTGATGCGATTCTGCTGGAGCAAGCTGCTGGGACGGAAGGAGGTAATAAGAGCAGGGCCAGGAAGGAACCCTTAGACTCCATGGCTGGCTGCACTGGGGGGAGGCCCCAGAGTGTGCCATCCCCAAGTGGGGACCTGTGCCCTTGACCTTCCTTTGCCAGGCCCAGAGCCTGGGCTGGCTCTGTATAGCACTGGGCCAGGTTCGCAGCAGCCCCAGGGCCTGGCCCTGAGCTGTGGGCTGGCTTGCCAAGGTAGGGTGACCCTGAGGTCAGGAGGCCTCCTCAACACGGCCCGCCCCCATCTATGAGGAAATCCACTCTGTTCCCCAAAGAATTCCCTGCGTGAGCGTCCTGCCAGCCAAGGTACACGGGGCCTTTGTGAAGCACAGGGTGTGGGCAGGAGGGGCGGGCAGGGCTCGGGCCAGGAGGAGCCCCGGGCCTGGTGGAAGGCCATTAGGCACCTGCCCAGGAGTTGTGGGTATCCCCCTCAAATCAGCTTCAAGCCCCCAAAGCTCCCACCCCAGCCCTCCTGGGTTCCCTGTGTGAAGTGAGGCCGAACTGGGTCCTCGGGGTGAGGAGGGACGGAGCCCAGAGCACAGCTTGCCCTTCCCCTGCATCAAGGGAGCTGAGGCGGGTGGCATGGGCTGAAGGTCACACAGGCGCCTTGGCCATTGGCCACCTTGGGCTGGGCCTGTCACGGGAGGCCTCTCATGCACCAAAGGGCTCAAAGTAGCCCTTTGACACTCTCTCTGAAGGAGGTGACAGCCTTGGGCATGACTGAGATGTCTGCAGGGTGAAAGGAAGTTTATTTTATAGCCACCAGGGAGGGTCCCATCCCTGGATGCACCTCCCACACGTGCCCCCCACCCCCGCCCCTGAGCGTGTGTATATGGAAAATAAGTCCTATAACTAGCTTGTCACTATCACTACGGTGTTGCCCTGCAGGTGAGGTGGGGTGTTAACAGTAGCATTTTATTAACTGCAAGCTTTAAAAATAACACTGTGATTCTTATAACCCTATCTTGACATGTCTTGGTTTGGTAATGAACGTGCTTTGCGTTGTCGTCCATCTCCGAGGGGCTGGCCCCAGGACTGCGGGGCGAGTGGGCAGCCCTCCCCACCCCCAACCCACAGGGATGGCGGGAAGATGACGAGGCTTTGGGACTGCGCCAAGTGCTGATGACCAGCATGTGAGGGGCAGGTGGACGCCTCCCAAATCAGCTCCGTGCAGAGCACAGGACCTCGGTGCCCGGCCCGTCTCACCAGCCCCTCCTCTGTGACCTTGGGCCATCAGACTCTCGAGGGGCTGAGCTGAGTGAAGTCTCTGATGCCCTCCAGCCCTGCCTGTGCTTGGCGAGGACAACCCAGCTCAGTCCCGGGGAAGCCCCTCACTCTGGGGAATCTCCCCCGAGCCACCTGGGGCTCGAGCAGCCTCAGGAAGGAAAGACAGGCTCTTTGAGTTGTCATAGCAGAGTGGGCCTCCAGGCACCTCCTGTTTACCGAGGCTGAGTAAATACAGCCAGGCCCTAGCAACGGGCGCAAAGGGGCCTTTGTGTACCCGCCCAGCCCTCTGCTCCTTCCCTGGATCGGCCCCAGCTGGGGAGCGCTGGGAGAGGCAGGGCCGGGCCACCAGGCAGGTGACAGGGGTGGGTACAGGACCAGCTGTGCAAGGGCTGGGTGTCGGGTAGCCAGGCCCTTGAGGGTCCCGTCCTCTACAGGCAGGAAACTCCACCCGATTCTTTCTATCACGCTTGTCAGTCAGAGATGCAGCAGGGCGAGCCTTGGACCAAGGAAGCGCAGGGGGGTGGGGGGATCCATGTCACTCTTGGCTGTGAAAGCTTTAGCACGTTATGAAGCAGGTTTGGGCCTCCGTTTCCTCATTTGTAACAAGGGGCTGCACACCATCTGCCTTGCGTGGCCCCCTGGGCATCAAATGAGATGAATGTCTGAGGACATTCGTTCTATAAACCCTACCCCTGGGCAGACAGAGCAGAGGGAGTTGTCATTTCAGGCTGACAGTCGATGATAAATGGGTTGTGCCCCCGTTAAGAGCCGGAGGCTCCCAGGCCCCCTTTTGAACATGAGGAGCCCCTCTTCTGGAAGCCTGCTCTGTACCAGGCCCTGGGGGAAATCCCCTCTCCCCACTGGCCCTCAATGTCTAAACAGGGGGTAAGGCAGATCATGACAAATGGCTGACTCGTGTAGTGTGTGAAGCGCTACAACAAATCAATACGAAGATGAATGCCTAGGCTGAAAAATGAGGCAAAAACACGAGAAAGTAGTTCATAAAAGAATGGCTGATAAACACTTGGGGAAAAAACAACCTCACCAGAAACAGAAATGAAAATAAAAGCAACAATGAGATTTTCTTCTTTTCCTCCTATTAGATTATCAAAAGATTGGAAATATTTCTCCTAGTATTGTCAGAAGTGTGGGGAGGGGACTTCCCTGGTGGCGCAGTAGTTAAGAATCTGCCTGCCAATGCAGGGGACACGGGTTCGAGCCCTGGTCTGGGAAGATCCCACACGCCGCAGAGCAACTAAGCCCGTGCATCACAACTACTGAGCCTGAGCTCTAGAGTCTGCAAGCCACAACTACTGAGCCCGCGAGCCACAACTACTGAAGCCCACGCGCCTAGAGCCTGTGCTCCGCAACAAGAGAAGCCACCACAATGAGAAGCCTGCACACCACAACGAAGAGTAGCCCCTGCTCGCCCCAACTAGAGAAAGCCTGCGCACAGCAACGAAGACCCAACACGGCCAAAAATAAATGAATGAGTAAATAAATAAATTTTTAAAAAAAGGAAACGTGGGGAAATGGGAGCCTCCATAAACTAACGCTCTGCCACTTACTAACTCTTGACCACCGACGTAAACTTCTCTGTTCCTCACTTTCCTCATCTGTAAAATGGGTAATGGAAGTACACACCTTGCAGGTTTGAGGGAAGGATTAAAGGAATTTTTTGGTGTAACGTGCTTACAGCAGGGCCACAGACAAGGGAAAGGGCTTAACACATGGTAGTTATTATTTATTAATATTATTATTCAAACTATAAATTGGTACAGTCTTTTTAAAGGCCAATTTGGAAACATGTATTCCAGTTTTAAATTGCCCACCAGTTCCAGATCTAAGGAAATAATCAGACAAGTGGGCAAAGAGCAATTAAAAGGATATGCATCAGAGCATTGTTTGTAAAAACGAAAAATTGGAAAGAATCTGAATGACCATTAATAGGGAGCAGAATAATTAGATTATAATCCATCTATCCCATGGAATATCGCCCAACCATTAGATCACATAGGGTGGAGATATCTGTATTGATATGGAAAGTTCCACCCGTCACACTGAGGGGTGAAAAAGCAGATCATGTGACAGGGAATTCAAAGAGATCCCATTTATGTGAAATTGTAAACATAGCCTTATAGGTTTTGTACTGTGTGTGAGGATACTCACCAGAACGCTAGCAGTGGTTTTCTCTTCAGGTAGCTTTTATTTTCTTCTTTACATTTTTCTGTATTATTTAAACTAAAACACAAACAAACATGTATAAAGTTGTTTTTAAAAAAATCTTCCTAAAGCTATTTCCTGTTGTTTCAAGTTCAAATGCAGTATGTGCTGAATGGAACCATCCAGGCCTCCCTCTCAGCGTCTGGAAATGAACCAGGGCACGGAGTGACTCAAATCGGGAAAGATGTGGACCGTCCTGATGGTGGGGGGGGTCAGGAAGGCTCCATGGAGGGCAGCACAGAGGCAGGCGGCCAGTGCAGGAGGGACCCTGCAAGGTCAGAGCCTGGAGGAGTCCGGGGGTGCGAAGGATGGGGTGGAGGGGGGCAGCTAGAAGAGTAGGTTGACGTCAGATCACAGGGACTAGAGGGCCAGGTGCAGGGTGTGGTTTGTTTTTTTTTTTTTTTTGTGGTACGCGGGCCTCTCACCGTTGTGGCCTCTCCCGTTGCAGAGCACAGGCTCCGGACGCTCAGGCTCAGCGGCCATGGCTCACGGGCCCAGCCGCTCTGCGGCATGCGGGATCTTCCCGGACCGGGGCACAAACCCGTGTCCCCTGCATCGGCAGGCGGACTCTCAACCACTGCGCCACCAGGGAAGCCCAGGGTGTGGATTTTATTTGGAATGTTGGGACAAGGCGCAGGCCCTGACCCAGTGACTCTGTCCCTTTTGGGTTGCTCACATCCGGGCCTCACTGCTCCCGGCAGGAAAGCCTTGGAAAGGAGGGGACGGGCCCGCGGAGGCCGGATGCTCACACATAAGCAGGTCGTGCCTACTTGAGGCCTGCTGGGGCTGCAGCCGTGACTGTGTCTCTCCCAGTCCAGTAGGGCCTGGGCCATCCCGTGACTCACAGTGAGAGCTGGGCCCCATGCGCCTGCTGGGACATGGTGAGCCTGGGGAAAGGGCTGGATCCTCCTGTGGTCGGCAGGCTCTCCCACCCAAGTCCAGAGCCACCCCAAGGCAGCCTGATTAGTAACCACAGGGCTTTTGCCTGGCAGCATTGTACAATTACAGGAGACGCCGTGCTTCATTCTCTGTGCTCCAGCCACGCCCCTGGATGTCTTGAGATGTGCTATTGGCATCTAGGGGCTCAGATAATTCTATGTGGGGACCTACCCTGTCCATTGTAGGATGTTTAGCAGCATCCTCAACCTCTACCCACTAGATGCCAGTGGTGCCCCTGACAGTTGTAACAGCCCCAGATGTCTCCAGACGTTGTGAAATGACCCCTGGGAGGCACAATCACCCTCAGGTGGGAACCAGGACCCCACAGTGACCTCCATGGCCGCCAGCTCCTCTCCAGGACCGAACGCTCCTCCTGGGCAGGGTCTCTGAGCCCCAGCTCAGGCCCGGTGCACAGAAGCTATTCAGCCAAACGGGGAGCTCCAGCCCTGCCTCACCCAGACCCCTCCCCTCCCCCGCCTGCAGAGAGAGCTGGAGCAGCCTTGCCCCCTGCCTGCCCAGCCCGGGATACTGAAAGCCCCACTGTGTCCTCCCACCTCCCCTAGCTCTGGTCTCCAAGTCACCATGATGAAAAGAACCAAATCCTTGGAGTGAAACAAGCTTTAGTAACATTTGCAGACACTGCCCTCTACCCCATCCCCGCACACAGGGAAGCCAGCGCTGGGGACACAGCGGCCTGCGGCCATCGGGGCTACTCCCTCTGCTGGGTCTCTGCACATGCATCCTTCACACACATCCTTCCCCGGTACCTCTCAGGAGGACCTGCCACCGGGTGCAGCACCACATCCTTAACATGCTAAAGTATTTATGGGGAGTTAAATTCTCAGAACTGCCGCCAGGAAGGGCGCTGTAGGTGATGCTTCTGTAAGATGTGCAGGGCTGGGATGGTCAGGAGGGGTCCTGGGCAGGGGTGCTGCGAGGTGAAGGGCACCAGGTGGGCGGCAGGGGTGCTCCTGCAGCAAACATCCTGGGGCCGTGATCTGCACAGGTGAGAGGTTGCTTCCTTCTCAGACTCTGATGCGGAAGGGATTCCGTCACCTTGCCCTGCCGGTGCTTCGGACAAAGGCAGCTCCTGCTGCAGGGCCAAACATAAAGTGAAAAGCCATTCTAGGTAGGCAAGTGGCCAGCAGGGCACGGAGGGCATTGAAGGAAGGAAACTCTTGACAGCTGCTGGGCTGGAGCTGCCAGCTCTGGGGCTCAGGGCATTCGCAGGTTCAGGGACCCCAAATCTTGTGCACACGGTGAAACGGGCCTTGCCTCAGGAAGGGCCCCTTCCCAGACCCCATGTCCTGGACGAGAGCTCATGGGGCACAGCAGGACGCAGCAAAACCCCAAAGAGGAGGCATTGGGATAACATCAGAACAGGGCCACGTCTCCAAGAAGAGGACTGTCACTGGTCCTCAGAGAGGAAAGACTGGACCCTGATCACACCAAGCCCCACTGTCAGGCTCCCCATCCTTAGGCTTTGTTAACTGCAGGGCAGACATGTGAACTTTTATTTCAGAAGGTGCCTGACAGCCAGCCATCCCTTGATAAATCATCTTTATTTGCTGCATGCCATCTCAAGGCTTCTCAGCACTGACTGGTCCCTGGGGTAACGGGGTCCAAGGAGAGGGGCCACACTAAAGCATCTGAGCTTCTAAATAACTTCCTATTTGTTCACAGTTAAAGGGGATTCCAGGCTACCCAGAGACACCATCGCACACAGGCAGGCAGATGTTTTGGTGAGGGCTGGTGGGGGTGGGACCCCGCGGGAACGCCATCCGGTTGTCACGGTACAAAGAAATAAAGGCTGAGCACTGCAGCTCTAGACGTCTGGGTTTGGGGGACACAGGATACTATGATCAAGATTCTGGGGCCTGGGGTGGGCACAACCCGGTAAGTGGCCCCCCTGCTTCTAGCCAGCTGGCTGTCTTCAGCAGGCTTGTTTCTGGCTGGGCTTGCTATCTTTGGAGGCACAGCTGCACTGGGATTTGGGGTCCCTTCCTCCCCTCCCCAGGGAGTTCAAACCCCTGTACCTCCTGTGTCCTCTATCATCACATTGCCCGCTGGAGGATGGAGCTCATGGTCACATGTGCACAAGTGGCAGACATTTTAACAGGCCCTCCCTCTCCTCTTCCTGGCCATCCAGATCCCAGTTTTGTTCAAAACAGCAGTGTCCAGGCCCACGGGACGAATCTTGCCCCATTGACGGTCCTGTGCCCTTTTTTTCCAGATTCTCTCTTTCCAGGCTCCCTTGCAGCTCTAGGTGGCCACTGATTCAGTCCCAGGCAATGAAATATAAGGAAAAGTCTGTTGGGTGGAGGGGGAGTTGGGGAGACATCTGGGAGAGCTTTTGCTCCTTCATAAAAGGGACAGGTATCAAAGGAGAGTTCTCTTAGGCCACCTTTCCTCTTTTTTCGTGATGGAACTCAGGCCTGATATCTAGAGCTGCAGCAGCCATCCTGCAACCATGTGACACCAGGTTAACACTGAGGATGGTGGGCAGAGATATGGAAAGACCTTGGGTTCTTGATGACCTCACCAAACCACCAAATCACCCTGAAGCCCCCTATGCCCAGGATTCTTTTTATTTTTATTTATTTATTTTTAAATTGATTGTGGTGATGGTTACTCTGTGACATGTACTCTGTTTTTTAAAATTTTTATTTTATTTTTATTTTTATTTATTTTTGGCTGCATTGGGTCTTTGTTGCTGCGCATGGGCTTTCTCTAGCTGTAGGGAGCAGGGGTTACTCCTCCTTGCAGTGTGCTGGCTTCTCACTGCAGTGGCTTCTCTTGTTGCGGAGCATGGGCTCTAGGCGCGCAGGCTCAGTAGTTGTGGTGCACGGGCTTAGTTGCTCCGTGGCATGTGGGAAATTCCCAGACCAGGGATCAAACCCATGTCCCCTGCATTGGCAGGTAGATTCTTAACCACTGCGCCACCAGGGAAGCCCCAGGATTCTTTTTAAATAAGGAATTAATGCACTTGTGGTTTAGCTGGATTCTGATACTTGCAGCCAAACACATCAGGGAGGCAGTGAGGTGTGACTTGCTCACTGTGAGCATATGTGACGCGCCTAGCATGGTGGCCATTATCACCATGGCATGGGTGCATGTGCTGCGTGTGTACGCGGTCGCTTACTCACATGGGTACGTGCGGATGGATGATGGATGTGTGAAGTATACGTACACGTGACCTCTAGAGTCGGGATGCAATTCACGTCCAGGTCTTGTGACTCGGCCCGGCCCTGAGGCATGCCCCTAACCTAACCTCGGGAGACTCAGTTTCCTTAATTAAACTCAGAGGATGATGACGACTATCTAAACTGGCAATTAACATGCCAGGTGTCAAGATGACGCAGTTAGGGCAAGAGTTCTGGCTCCCTTGGCAGATGGGGAGGCTGAGGCTCAGAGAGGCTAAGTGATGTGGCAAAGTCATGAGCTGAGAAGTGGGGAAGCTGGGACTTGAACCAGATTTTCTGCTCTACCATGTGGCTTCACACAGTGCTTTGGGCATTGGAGGACTGCATGTGGTGTGTGTGTGCAGGGTGTGTGTACAGGGTGTGTACGCAGGGGTGTGTTGCAGGTGTGTGTGTGCAGGGGTATGTGTGCAGGGGTGTGTGTACAGGGTTGTACGCAGGGTGTGTTGCAGGCATGTGTGTGCAGGGGTATGTGTGCAGGGGTGTGTGTATAGGGTGTGTACGCAGGGGTGTGCTGCAGGAGTGTGTGTGCAGGGTGTGTGTGCAGGGGTGTGTGCAGGGTGTGTATACAGGGTGTGTATGCAGGGGTGTGTTGCAGGCGTGTGTGTGCAGGGTGTGTGTGCAGGGGTGTGTGTATAGGGTGTGTGTGCAGGTGTGTGTGTGCAGGGGAGTACGTATAGGGGTGCGTGTGCAGGGGCGTGTGCACACCGTCACACAGCGCAGTTACATACGCTCTCGCAGACTCCCAGGCTCTGGCAGGGCTGCTCCGTGTGCCGGCTCCCTCTAGCTCCTGGGGCGCTGGGACCTCCTGCTCCCTTCTCCAAAACAACATCAACAGCAGCATCGGTAACAGCTCCCAGGGGATGAGCCGCCTCCCTCCTGTTTACCACCTGCCCTGGCCTCACCCTGCTGGGCTGCTCCAGGCTGCCAGCAGCAGGTGTGTTTTCTAGGCCCCTGACATTTTCCCCTCTGGCACCTTTCAGGGCCGGCTCTGGTGCATGCAGCTGCTCCTGAGAAGAGCTTCCCTCTCCTTTGATGCCAAGACCCCCAAAACAAGGGGTGTTTCCCAGGCTTCTCCAGCTGAGCCAGCCTGGGGGGCAGGGGTGGGGACCTTGTGTGAAAGAGAGGCCAGGTGAAGGATGTCAGAAGCTTACAGAGATGATCCCAGGCTCCTTGCCCCACCCTCACCCTCCTCCTTGTTGGAGCAGATCTTTCAGGTTGCCCTGAAGACAGGGGTCCACAAGGACCTTAAGCTCTGGCCCAGACGTTGCCCAGTCACGACAACGTGATTGGGAAACCCTCTTGTTCTCACCTTACCCTGAAGGGCGCCTTTCCCCTCCCCCTTGCTGCCTGTCCTCGCCTCCTTTTCTGCATCTCTGGTAGAAGGAGATTCTTCCCTCCCACCTAGAGCTCAGGGCATTCCCACCTCCTGGGCCCACCCAACACTTCCAGCCCCCCGGGCCACAGGCCTCAGTTCCATGATTTTCTCACAACAAACACACTGCCCTGCTGTCCTTCCCCCAGGGAGGCTTTGATCCAGCTTGGGCCCTGAGCCAAAAAGTCATTAAAAGAAAGTACAGACAAGGAGGGGAAAAAATTGCTCTTCTGACAGGACGAAGCCAACCACTGTCACACACCGAGGCCACTGACCCTCTCCCAGGAACTGGGGGAGAGCTTCTGGGGGCGGGGCGGGGGGTGGGCACAGAGTGAGGCAGAGAGGGTGCTTATGGCCGGGGCCTTGCAACCCAGCTGGGGAGCCCAGCTTCATTCCTGATGAGGCCCTGAGCAAGAGGCCAGCCCCTTGGGGACAGCCACCTCGCACCTGGCATAGAGCAGGCCCCAGTGAGGAGGGCCGCCTGAGGGCTCTGCTGTTTCCCACAGCTCACAAGCGTGTTTGAGGGGGGACAGCACCGGCCTGAGCCTCTCACAGGACAGGTGACCAACTGAGGTCTGGGAGCGATGACCTGCCTGACATCACAACCTGGCCCATAGAAGACGTCACAGCGGTAAAGAGAGTGGCCCTCAAGAGTCTCTTTCTCAGCTGGAGAAACAGGCCCAAAGCAGGCATTCTCACGGGACGGGGGCTAGAACACACATCTCCTGGTTCTCCCTGCATCCTGCTGGGCTAAGTAGCTGGTGATTTTTTCTGGCTGTGCCGCGTGGCGAGCGGGATCTTAGTTCCCCGGCCAGGGATTGAACCCGCGCCCCATGCGGTGGAAGGGCGGAGCCTTAAACACTGGACCTCCAAGGACATCCCCAGAACTATTTGGTGCTTATGTGGTGCTCACTGCACTTGGGGCCTAGCGCTCTGAGCTTTCAGCACATGATCATAGTTATTTCTACAACAAACTGATAAATTAGGCACATTTATTACCCTCCCATTTACAGATGAGTTAGTTGGGATGGCAAGGGACAGACCCAAGGTCACACAGCTGACACACGGCGGGGTTAGGACACAAACCCAGGGCGTCTGACTCCAGTGTCTGTGGCCGTGGCCTCTGATGGGGGCTGAGGGAAGCTGACATAATCCTCCATTCCCTACCCTCCCTCCCCGAACCCGTGGGCCAGGTGGGAAGGGTGCAAGGGCACCTTCTGCAGGGTGCCTGGTGCATAGTAGGCGCCTAGCGGATGAGGCACTGCATTGAGATGCACGCAGACTAGGCAGTCACAGCAACAGGGCGCGCTGGCTGAGACCCCACGGAAGAAATGGAAGGGGCCGAGGTCAAGCACTTAAAACAGTGGTTAGTGCGGCCTAAGCGCAGACGATTAACCTCTGTTAATCCAAAGGCCCTCTGCTCGAGAGGAAGGACAGGCGGGGATATCCGTGAGGATGCAGGGGCCAGTTAGGACCCTTGAAAGGAACAGAAGAGCAGAGCGTAGGGGAAACCCCTCCCAGGGAAACCCAGCCGGGGTAGTGGAAGGAGGAGCCATTGGCTGAAGGACACAGGGGCTGCGGTCGGTGCGGCTTCCTCCAGGTGCCTGGTCCCGGCTGGGCATGGAGGTGACCAGAGAGATTGCCCAGGCTCTTGCCATGGCTTCCTCTCTCTCCCAGCCACAGGCCTTTCCCGGTCTCTGGAGCTTCTTCTCTGAGAGTCTGCCTCCATCACCTATCCCCCAAGGGAGCTTCACGTTCCTGGAGGGGCGCTAGGGCAGGGAAGGCCTCCTCCATCCCCAGCCCAGTCCTATCTCTTCTTGCAGCCACAGGCGGGCTCCACACCACCCTCTGCCCTCCCGACCTCTCTAAAACCAGGTGTAACTGGGTCTCAAAGAGAGATGCCCCTCTCCACACTGGATAATGGGGGGAGCTAGTCCTTTGGCTCCAGACCCTGAGCCCGAGTTGCTTGCCAGGGCAACAGCAGCCCTAGGGGAGGCAGGCCCGATGGCTGAGAGGAGGCGGGAAGCTGGGTGATGGGGAGTCACAGCCCAGCCCGCTCATCCCTAAGTACTGTAAGGGTGTGTGTGTGTGCCTGCTGCATGCCTAGCGTGCGAGCAGGAGTGTGTAGCAGGGGTGTGTGTGCCTTGGTATGTGTCTCTGTATGTACCATAGCCTGTGAGCATGTAGCCCTCAATTCTGTAACAGAAGGGGAGGGAGGAAAGGGGAGGAGAAGGAAGGGGAAGGGGAAAAAAAAGGGTGCCTTCATTAATCCTTCCAACTGTCCAGGAAACATCCCCCCATTTTATAGATGAGGAAGCTGAGGGTCATTATGTATTTTGCCCACAGCATAGCAGGGCGGTGGCGTTCCCCCTAGACCTGCCAGATCCAAGCCCAGACTCTTTCCCGGTCCCCTCTGTCACTCCTTCTGGCTGCAGGTGCAGGGTCCAAATTGTACAATACACCTTTCTCTGTCCTTGGACTGTGTGCCTGGTGTTCTTGAGCAGAGCTCCTGGCTCACCTGCCATCCGTCCTCCTGGGGCAAGTTGTGAACAGCTGTGCAGGAGGCCCCGTCCTGATGGGGTCCCTGGGCAGGGGCAGAGCCTGGACCCCACAGGACTGAGGACCAGAAGGAGGTGGCAGGGGAAAGGGCACTGGGAGCTATAGGCTCGGCTCCACCCTGGTCAGCCGAGCAGCTGCACGCAGGTTGGGGAAGCTGAGTCTCCTGCATGCATCGCACTGTCCCTTCTGCCCCTCACCACCGGTGGGGTTCCTGGGGCTGTGGCTGGGGAGAGGCAGATTGGTAGGCCCATTACCCGTGGCCTCACCGATGACCAAGCCCTTCACCGCCCGTGCTTGCTCGGGGACAGAGAGAACCGCTCTTCCTTCCAGAGAACTTGGTGGAAAGAGCTTGGGGGGCAGACGGCCCAGGCTTCAAATGCTGCCCCCAGCTGCTCACCAGCTATGTGACCCCGCATACGTTTCTTAACCTTTTCAAAGCCTCGGCCTCTTCACGTGCGATGGGGCATCTACTAGTCTGCGCAGGCTGCCATGACAAAGTACCACAGACCGGGGGCTTAAACAACAGACATTTGTTTTCTTACAGGTCTGGAGCTGGCAGTCTAAGATCAAGGTGCCGGCAGAGGTGGTTTCCTCTGAGGCCTCTCTCCTTGGCTTGTAGACGGCCGCCTTCTCCCCGGGTCCTCACGTGGGCATCCCTCTGTGCGTGCCTGAGTCCTAATCTCCTCTTCCTGTCTCCCAATCTCCCCCAGTCTTATTGGATCAGTGTCCACCCATATGACCTCATATAAGTTTTCCATTCCTTTAAAGCCCTTGTCTCTAAATACAGTTGCATTCTGAGGTACTGGGGGTTAGGACTTCAACGTGTGAATTTGGAGGGGTATAACTCCATCCATAATAGGGTGTAATATGAGTAGCAGTCTCCTTGGTTTGGTGTGAGGGTTATTCATCATGGAATGAAGCCAGCAGGCCTGGGCACCACAGCCCAGCCAGGGTCTTCATACATCATATCCATAACCCTCACAGCCTGGGGGGAGCACAGGCCTGCGCCCCCAGGAAATCGGGGGTGCTAGGGCTCAGTGCCTGGTCTGGCTGCACCCTTGGCCGGAGCCCAGCCTTCTCAAGCCTGCCCTGTCCACTCCACCACAGACAAGGGCAGATGTGCACTGTTTCCAAGAGCCATCCATACCCTCAGCCCAGCGAGCACAGCCCAGCCCTAGAGTGAGCAGGACAAGGTAGCAGGGCACTCCGCTTCCCAGATGGGAAAACCGAGGCACAGAGAAGCCACGCAGGGCACTGTAGCAGGGGGTGGAGGTGCACTGGGGCCGTGGGCCCGGCATAGGGAGCAGCGATGATGATGAGGTAGCTGCCTGGCTGTGCCCTGTGCTCCCAGAAGTGGGAGAGAGGAGGTGGGCCTGGCCTGAGCGAGGGAAGGATCCCCGTGACCCCAGACCACGGCCTCTGCCCTGGGCCCTGCCTGGCCGAGCCTCCACTTCCTGAGCCGGTAGCCAGGACAGGCCGGGCTGCCGAAACCCTTCCTAAAAAGGAATCGGGCTGTGGTGGCCCAGGCTATTTTTAGACAATTGTGTTGAAAAATTCCCAAAGTACATGTAGCATTTCTTCAGGAAGAAAAAACAGAGAGGGTAAGTGGACTCCCCCTCCTTCGGGAGGGTCCTCATACCACCAGGGCCCTGCAGCTGCCCAGCCTGGAGTTAGGTGCTCGGGCCCTTGGGCCAGGGCAGGGCTCACCTCTGCCCCTCTTCATCCTGGGCTTTCAGGGGCTCTGGGGCACACACGATCACCCCAAATTACAGGTGGGAAGACTTAAGCCATGTGGCCTTTGTCCCCGTTTTCAGTCTTCACTTAAAAAAGACAGCTTTTACAAAATAAATTTTACTGGAGTATAGCTGATACAGCAAAGTGAATCAGTTATACATATACATATATCCACTCTTTTGTAGATTCCTTCCTTGTATAGGCCATTACAGGGTATTGAGAAGAGTTCCCTGTGCTGTATCTATTTTATGCGGAGCAGTGTGTATATGTCAATCCCAATCTCCCAATTTATCCCTCCTCCCCCCCACACCCTGGTTTTCCCCCCCAGTAACCATAAGTTTGTTTTCTACATCTGTGACTCTATTTTTGTTTTAAGAAAACAGCTTTATTGGGGTATAATTGACAAATGATAAACTGTACATATGTAAATAGTACAACTTGGTATGACCTAGGTTTAAACTCCTGAAGCCAGCACCACAATGCAGGCAGTGAACAGACCCATCATCCCCCAAACTTTCCTTATCCTCTTTGTAACCCCACCCACCTGACCCCCTCCACCCCCCTCAGTTCCCTCCTGCTCCCGGGAACCATGAGTCTGCTTTCTGTAACTGATTTGTTTTCATTTTCTAGAATTTTCTGTAAATGGAATCATACAGTCTGCTCTCTTTTTTCGACTGGCTCCTTGAACTCATCATTACGTTGAAATCCATCCATGTTGTTGTGTGTATCAATAGTCCATTCCTTTTTTTTTTTTTTTAATTGGAGTATAGTTGGTTTACAATGTTGTGTTAATTTCTGCTGTACAGCAAAGTGAATCAGCTATACGTATACATATATCCCCTCTTTTTTGGATTTCCTTCCCATTTAGGTCACCACAGAGCACTGAGTAGCGTTCCCTGTGCTGTACAGTGATTCTCATTAGTTATCTATTTTATTGCCAGGACTATCCCATTATGTGAATGGACCACAATTTGTTTCTCCATTCATCTGTTGATGGCTATTTGAGCTGTTTCCAGTTTTTGGCTATTATGAATAAAGCAGCTCTGAACCTTCATGGACAAGTCTTTGTGTGGACAGGTATTTCCTTTTTGGTAAATACACAGGAGGGGAATTCCTGGGTAACTCGATGTTTAACTTTTTAAGAAACCGCCAAGCTGTTTTCCCAGGTGGCTGCACCATGTTACATTCCCACCAGCAATACCCAAGGCCTCCAGTATCACCACATTCACACCAACACTTGTTATTGTCTGTCTTTTTGATTATAGACACCCTAGTGGGTGTGAAGTGGTATCTCACTGTGGTTTTGATTTGCATTTCCCTCATGACTAATGATGTTGACCGTCTTTTCACGTGATTGTTGGCCCAAATCGCACTTCCTTCTTAAATAAACTTTTAATTTGGGAATAGTTTTAGATTTGCTGAAAAGTTGCAAAGATAACATAGATACGCAGATATCCCCTCACCCAGTTTCTACTAATATTACTCCCTTCTGTTATCTGGTATATGTGTCGCAACTAAGAAACCAGCATTGGTATATTGCTATTAAACTTTATTTAGATGTCACCAATCCATCACACCCATGTCCCTTTCCTGTGCCTGGATCCCCACACCACATGATATTGTCATGTCTCCATAGGCTTCTCCAGCTCGGGTCAGTTTTTTAGAATTTCCTTGACAGTTTTGAGGTGTATTGTCAAGTATTTTGTAGAAAGTTCCTCAATTTGGGTTTTCCTGGTGTTTTCTCATGACTGGGTTTTGGGGAAGAAGCCCACAGGGGTGAAGAGCCTTCTCATCCCATCCTATCAGGGTACATGCCATCCACATGACTAACCACTGGTGATGTCGACCTAATCTCTAGGTTTCTCCTGCCAGGTTTCTCCACTGTAGTGTTATTAGTTTTCCTCTTTCCAAACTCTACTCTTCAGAAAGGAGCTGCTAATTCCAGCCCACACTTGAGTGTTTAAGCTTCTCAAGCCTCACTTTGATTTGAGCATCTTCTAGGTCAGGCACTTCACACTGATACTTCCCTTAATCCCCAGCCCTTCCACTGTCCCACAGGGAGAGGGTCTAATTATCCCGAAACTCAGCAATGTTTAAAGTTACAAAGGATCGGTGATCATTGATTCAAACTCTTTCCTACCCTTTTAACAGATGAGGAAACCGAGGTCCAGAGAGGGAGGTGACTCACTTATGATCACACTACAGTCGGAAGTGGTCTTGGGGCACTGGATAGGGCAGAGGTCTGGAAGGATGTCCTGGCCCAGAGTAGGCATCTATTGGTAGATGAGTTGGGTACATGATGATTGAATGATAAGGACTTCTGTTTGTGATAAGGTTTCTCTAAGGACAACGCAGACAGCCATGCAGGACACCTGTGCCTCCCAGGTACCTGCACAAACCAGGGAAGCAAGAATGGGTGATGCCAAAGGGCAGACTACCCCACACTACCCTGATGTGAGCCTGGAATGCCCCCCAAGCTGGCCACACAACAGAAAGGCTGGATTCGGGGTTTCAGCTGGCTACGAACAACCTGCCAAGTGGTCAGGGTCCCCATAGTGAGCAGACACAGTCACAGCCTACGGTGTGAGTATAAACTGGTAGGGTAATTTGTTCATACATATCAAGGGCATTAAAAGTGTTAATGGTTTTCGCCCTGGTTCCCACAGGGAGGCCACGGATGGACCATGGAATCAGATGGATCCTGGATGGAATACAGCTTATGCTCTTCCATGAGTCACTTTATCACCCTGAGTCTCCATTTTCCCATCTATAAAATGAGGGTAGATTTGAGAAATGCTTTTTTTTTTTTTTTTTTTTTTGGTGAAATTAGTGGTGTTAAAGTGTGCGTCAATCCACAATCAGGGTGGATTGGTTAGCAATATTGTACGGGTACCTCTAATGAGCCCAGTAACCTCTACCCCTCCTGGAGCACCTAGGACCAAACCTCCATCTAATTCTGTGTCCAGATGCCTTTGAGGATTTTGTTGCCTGATCAGACCAGAAGGGAAGCTGAATCCTGCCATCAGAATCCTGTTGCATCTGCCCTAGCGGACTTTTCATGGGAGAGCTTCTCAGTGCCTGAGATGCCAGAGACTGGGAGCCCCACCCGGCCCAGACCAGGTATCTGCTTTGGCACCTGCTTCCTGATGGTACCCTCTGTCTACGCCTCACATGCGTTGGGGCACCAGCTGGCAAGGTGAGCTTGTGAGGGAGGAGCCGATAGCCCTCCATGCTGCTAGCAACTGGTCTCCACACAGAGCTGTCAGACAGCATCTAGCAACTAGAGCCACCCACGTGGGCTCTGTTCAGTTTATAGACCACCTCATAGAATCGTGAGGGTTAAGTGAGACAATCCACAGAAAGTGTGTAGTGTGGTTCCTGCACAAACTAACATTCCTCCTAGAAGTCTATCCTAAGATAGATAATCAGAGATGCTGGAGAAAATGTGTATGTGAGGGGCTAAGAGTGTGGATTCTGGAGTCTGGTGGCCTGGGTTTGAAGCTACCACGGAATCACCCAACCGTGGGCAAGTTTCTTCATCTTCTGAAGAAAACTTCATCCCGCAACTGTACCAGTATCTGTAGTAATAGCATCCAGCTCATAGAGTTGTCGTAAGGGTTAGATGAATTCATACATCGTTTAGATGTATGTAGATCTTTTAGAACAGTACTTGGTGCACAGTAAGTGCTCAATCAATGTGAGCTAGCATTAATTATTCCGTTGTATGTGGTGTGACAGGGTAAGACAACTTAAATGGCTGATAATAAGGACCAGGGTTAAATAATAATAATAAGGGTTAAATATTTGACAGGGCATCCATGTGATGGAAGGTTAGGCTGTCTTTAATTGTTCATGGAGTTTAATGACAAGGGGAAGATTAAGTGAAATTGTGTATAAAGTGTTACATATAGTATGATTTTACTTTATTAAAGATATACACTCTACAAATGAACTTATTTACAAAACAGAAACAGACTTATGGTTACCAAAGGGGAGAGGTGGGGGGAGGAGGGATAAATTAGGAGGTTGGGATTAACATATACACACTACTATATATAAAATGGATAATCAACATGGACCTCCTATACAGCACAGGGAACGCTACTCAATACTCTGTAATAACCTATATGGGAAAAGCATCTGAAAAAGAATAGATACATGTATACCTATAACTGAATCACTTTGCTGTACACCTGAAACTAACACAACATTGTAAAGCAACTACACTCCAATATAAAATGAAAATTAAAAAAATAAAATGCAGTTATCATTCAAAAATATATATACTCATAGGAAGTTGCTGGAAGACAATAGGCCAGAATGATGAGAAAGTTAACACTAGATGGTAGAGTTTAATGACCTTTACCTTTGTATTCCTGAAATTGTGTGTGGTGGGAGTGGTCAGCAGAAAAATGCACCCGCCACCCATAAGATGTCCACGCCTGTGAATTTGTCACCTTACAGAGCAAGAGGAACTTTGCAGAAGTGATTATGTTAAGGATATTGAGATGGGGAGGTGATCCTGGATTATGCACTTGGGCCCAAAGTAATCATAAGGTCCTAACCTGGGAAAGAGGGAGGTGGAAGTCAGGGTTGGAGCAGGCACTATGATGAGGAAGATCAAAGGTCAGCGCGATTCACTGCTGGCTTTGAGGATGGAGGAAGGTGCCGCAAACGAAGGGATGTGGGCAGCCTCTAGAAGCTGGAAACAGCAAGGAACGGATTCTCCCCTCAAGCCCCCAGAAGGAACACATCCCTGCCAACACTTTGACTTTTGCCCCTTAAGATCCACTGCAGACGTCTGACTTCAAAATTCTAAGAGAATAAACGTGTGTTAAGCCACTAAGTGGCCATTGACTACGGCAGCAATAGGAAACTAACACAGTGAGCATGTATTTTATAATCACACACACACACACACACACACACAGAGAGAGAGAGAGAGAGAGAGAGAGAAGGCTGCTTGTTATTTTTAAAAAGGCAGAGTTATGGGTGAAGCAACTTCATTTCCACAGAGAGCCACGTGCATCTGCCAGGGCAGACAGGAGCTGCCCAGGTTCAAGATGTTAAATACGAGAAAATGAAGTTTGTAAAAATTCTTCATGAAGTTGAAAGCCAGAAGATTCAAAATACTGTACTGAAAAGTTGTGTGGGTTTTGAGTTCCATCTGATTGCTTAATGAATATTATTGTTTTTAAGACCACGATTGGCTAAATGAAAATATTTGTAAAAACTAATTTAGTAACCTTTGACCAACCATGTTAAAAAAAAAAACAAACCTTGAGAGGATTTAAAATGGGCCACATCTTTTCAGTTTAGAGAATGCTTTTTCATCTTCACATGGTCAGATTGTCAGTTCCTTGCTGACAATTAGAGGATGGGCCCCTTTTTGCACACTGCCGGGCCCAGGCATCTAGAGTAAAAAGTGGCAGAACCACAGGCTTCTTGGCCATGGTTTTCCCTCAGGAAGCCTGTACATGATCCTCTTTTAGGCAGAGAACCCCAGACTCCTACCTCTCTCCATGGTGGGGGGCCTTCCCATCACTCAGTGTCACTGCCTCACAGAAGTGTCCCCTGGCCACCACATCTAAAGTAGCCATCCACCCATTACTTAAAACTTGCTCCCAGCACTGCCATCTATCCAGTAATTATTTATTTACTGCTCTGTTTGCTGTCTCTCCAGTCCCCACCTAGACTGTGACCACCTAAGGCCACAGGAGGTGCTCAGAACCTGGTAGCTAACAAAGGGGGATCCGGGGGAGGGTCCGCCTTCCCGGCAGCTGTACCTTCCCGGGTGCTGCTGAGGGGCAGTGGGGCGGGGGGCTGGGGCTGAAGCTCAGGCTGGAATCCCCTCCTTCCCACCATGGCCTTGGGGGTGCTGCATGGGAGGGCCAGGCTTGGCTCTCACCGGAGAGTAACGATAAGCACAGTGGTGGTGAAAGTCATGTTAACACGGGTGCCATCAATGGAGCACATGTACCTGTTGAGCGCTGTGCTTATGTTACACACACTCTGAATCTTTGCAGTGATCTTGTTCTGCCCATTTGACAGATGAGGAAGCTGAGACTCAGGACTAGTGACGGCTCCCCCGTCCCCCCCACCACAAGGTTCCTCAGAGAATGAGCATCCAGGCCCAGATTCAAAGCCCGGCTGGCCGGCCCCACGGCCCGAGCCCTTGGACACAGGCCCTGCTTCAGGCAGCTGCAGCCATGAGCTTCATGGCGCGTGTGGGCAGGGCTGGCTCTCCTCCTCTCCTGGACCCGGGGGCCGAGGAGGCAAAGGTGAGGGAGGCCACCAGCTGCACCCCTGCTGTCCAGGCGCGGTGGGCAGGAGGTCCCCGGCCCAGGCGTCTCATCTCCTCCTCCAGGCAGAGAGCGAATGAAGCGCGGTGGGAATCGCCATGTGGTTGCAAATAGTTCTGTGTGGGAAGAGGGAGGAGGGAGCGGCCTGTCTCCCCAGGAACTCGCCTCACTCCAGGCAGGGGAGAAAGAGGGGCGTCCCTGCAGCGCACCCGGGGCCCAGGTCCCGTGCTTCATCGAGGCTGTATTAACAGGCCCAACGGCGGTGTGAGGGGAAATGTCACCCCTACGTTGAGACAGGAGCTGGAGGCCCTTCTCCACTGGCGGTGACGTGACCGGGCAGAGCTGGGATTCCAGCCAGATCTGTGTGACCCACAGCCCAGTGGTCACCAGGAAAGCCTATTGTCCTCAGGGGGCCAGGGGTCAACCAGTAGAAGACGGGGGAGGCAGGGAGGGCCCTGGAGGCTCTGGGTGGCCCAGCTGGAGCTGCTGCTCCAGGCGGACGGGCAGAAGGCACCCCACGACCTGCCTGCCACCCCCCGTAGCCAGCGTCACTCTGGGCCTGAGCATCCAGGAGGAGTCCAGCAGCAGCCTGGCTCCCAGGCCCCTCGCGGTGGCCCCATGGGGTGGTGGCCCCTTCCTGGCACCGCACACCCGCTACAGCTGCCTGCTGACTCATGTCTCAGCTGGGAGGGCAGGCTGGCAGGGGGGCCTGTCCCCAGAGAGGGACAGTGATTCAGGGTCACCCCCCGGCAGGCACAGAGCTGGAATGGGTCCCCCAGGGTATGGCCTTGGCGGGGCAGGGCGGGGGTGGGGGTCTCGGCCTAGCCCCCAAAGACCTTCTGGAGGAGCCCCTGCCTGCCTGAGACATTTGCAGGATGTCCTTTTCCTGGTCCCATCTGGCCGTGGAGTGGGAGGAGGCAGCAGGAAATGAGCTGACCTCGAGTGGGAGGAAGGCTGGTGGCAGTTCTGAGGGTCAGTCTCCTGGGGACCAGCCATCCGCTTGTGTGTGTGTGTTGGGGGGGAAGGGGGCTGGGGTCCTCACAGCCTGGCACGGTCTGCCCACTGCCCGTCTGCCCCTGGACAGGACTTGAGCACGGCCTCAGGAGCTTGTGGTCCCCTCTGTGGATGCTTCCAGAGCAGGCGGGAGGGAGAGGAACCAGAGGAGGACTGAGCGGGCTACTGCCAATTCTACAACTCACTTGGTGCCCCCCAGTTGGACATGAGAGGTAGAGGGGGTGGGGGGAGGGGGAGAGGGCAGGAAGGAGTTAGGTGGAGGTGAAGGAGGAGGCACTGTGCAGCCAGAGGCTCCCTGTGGGAGAGGCCAGGAGGGCGTGGAAGAGGGACACGGCAGGGCACGGAGTGGCTGGCTCTGCCTCAGAACCCCCTCTGCTGCCCCCAAGCCTTCAGCCGAGCCTGCCATCTTACCCCACGCCGGTGATGCCGGGGGAGCTGAGGAAGGGCCGCTGGGCTGGGGCCACGGCTGAGGTGGGAGTGAGAGGCTGCCCGACGTGCCCAGAGCAGACAGGGTGGAGTGCGAAGATCTCCAGAGTGTGTGAGATGGGTGCCTGGCTAAGGGCAGGACTTCTGGGGGGCAGATGGGATCCAAGGATGGTCATGTGACCACAGAGGAGCTCGGAGTGACCATCCGGAGGACTCTGGGGGCTGTTCCATGCGGTCACAGACAGGGACACGCACAGGCCCTCTCTTGGGCCATGAGCAGGTAAGGGGTCCAGGGGAAGGAGGCCTTGGTTCCCACCTGGGGAGATCCTGAGCTCACAGCCCTCCCTGGTCCTGAGAGTGAACCTGGGACCTGGCCCAGGCCCCAACCTGGCCCTGTCCCCAAGATGCTTCCCTGCTGCTGGTGGTGGGGAGGAGGGCTGGCTCCCTTTAAAGAAGGGCATCCCCTCTCCCCTCACTTCTTCGTCCTCCCCTTCCTGGCCCACCTGCCCTCCCATTCCCTTCCAACTGGGGGGGTGCGGAGCTGGAGCTTTCGTGTTCCAGCCATGACCCTGGGACCCAGTCTTTCTACCTCCTCACTCTTTTCCTGAGTTGGCATCATTCTCAGGCAGGCCATCCCACATGGTGCCAAATGGCCACCCGCATCCCCAGGCTGGCGTCCTATCAGGATGTCAAACCCAGTAGAAAGAGATTTTTTCTAATATTTCCATAACACAAGTGCTAGAGGGGCCTCCCATTGGCCAAGTTTGGGCCACATGTCTAAACCTGAACCAGTCACTAAGCTTGGGGGCTGTAGAGTTCTGGACGAAAAGGCCGGGCCCATGTGTTCATCCTTGAGCCATACGGGTGGAGACTGAGTTCTCCCAAGGGAGATGGGACACTACGGAGGGGACAGATGGTGGACAGGCAGACAGCAGCCATCACCAGCGACCCTGCGCAGGCTGACGTGCGCAGGACTTTCCAAGGAAAGGCCCTGGCACACAGCCAGCCTGGGAGAGAGTGGCTGGTATGATACCTAGACTATTATCCTTGGGTGGCCCTGGCCTCCTGCCTTCCCGGTCCTGACCTGGGAGGGTCTCTTCCCGCAGTGCTGCGCAGGACGGCAGGCTGGCCCTGACCCTCCAGCCAGGGCTAGCTGCTGCCCCTCTGAGCACCTGTCCTTTCCTGCCAGTGTCTCACGTTGCAAATTCCATGACTTATGACCACCCGCAGCTCCAGGTGCTGCCTGGCAGGGCCAGTGCTAAAGTTGGGATGCCTACCTGCTCTGCCTACGGTGAGCTCTTACCTTCAGTCTCTCTCCAGACGTCAGCTGCCCCCTCACCTGCCTGCCTAGTGAGTCAGGGAGGTTGTGCCTAGCTTAGGGGGAGGGGGATTGAGACTTAGGGTGCTACGATCAGAGCTCAGGCTCTCCACACTTCCCTGGGTCCTGGCAGGGTGGGGTCACCCCACAGCTGCTCAGCCAAGCAGCTCTGGGGGATTAGAGAGGCCTGCTCAAGTTCTCTCTGGTTCTTGATCTTTACTATTCACTCTGTTGGGCTGAGTCTCTGACTTCACATCTGGCCCCCAAGCCTCTACATGCCCTCTCCTCACTGTGGCAGGATGGCTTCTACAGTTCCAGCCTCACCTCTCAGGTTTAAGTCCCTCAGGAGAGTGAGACCCTTTGCTTGCAGCTCCCACTCTCATTGGACCATTTCAGGTCACACGCTCATTCCCCATCCTCCGTAGAAGTGGATGCTAGATGTTAACTGGCCAAGCCTCAGTCACAGGCTCCAATCCCAGGCAACATGCGGAGAGCTGGGAAAGGTGAATTCCCACACTAAAATCAGGGCTGGACCTCCTAGTTCCAAGGGCTGACCTGTCCAGGGCGGGCCCCCAGGCGCCGAAAGCTCCCCACCCCAGGAACTGAGTCTTAACCTCTCTCGGGTCTGTGGGCTTTCACGAACAACACAAGCCATGGGTCCATTTAAAAATCATTTTATTATTAACTTCATCTTTCCATTTAGCCAAGTGTCTGTCATGTATAAGGAATGTCGGTAAATATTCCATTTGAAGCTTCTTTGTACATATTTCCATCGATAAATAAACTCTGAATTCACATAAAAAAGTTAAACTTAAATAACTCATATTTCCTTCTCTTGTAACAGGCCTATATTGGTAAAATATAAATATTCTTGGACTCAGGCTTTGTTCTAAGTGAGGGCAGTAATTTATCACATGGTACAATTACTGACAACAAAACCAAGAAATTGTCGGCTGGTGTCCTGGCTTGGACGAGTACTGAGGCGGAAAACAGAAAATTCACATTTGGTTTCTGGGCCAAGGGTAGGGCAGGAGTGGTGATGGTGGGGAGAGAACAGTTTTCTTTAGAGCTCTGATAAAAATAATCTGTTCTGCCACTGAATTTTAACTTTGAATATATTTTTCTACATTTGCAGATTAACTCCATGATCATTTTACTTAAAACTTAGATGTCAGCTAACAAAATATGGCACATGATCCATTTTGAACAATGTCAGTAGATTCAGAAACTATCATTGGGCTGGCGGAAACGACAACAGAAATGCACGTAGAGAGCGATGACCAGGGGTTGGTTTGTTTAGTCCACTGTGGTCAGTCGCACATTCATCCAGGGCCTTCGTGCGCACACTCGACCCTCAGCGCCCAGGCGGGGCCCCCTTGGCCTGGGCAGCAGTGAGGCTGGGGCGCTGCTCAGAGCACGCGGGGGATGATGGTGAAGGGCACCGCGGGGCTGCTGGCCTCCAGCTCCAAGGCCGTCAGGAAGCACTCAGTGGCCGCCGCGTCGTTGCCCTGAGCTTGCAGGACCTCACCCAGTCCGTTCCAGACCTCGTGGGCCGTGGAGTTCACCTGCACTGCGTCCCGGAGGATCTTCTCGGCCAGACTGTAGCGGCCCAGCTGGTGGAGGATCAGGGCCTGCAGAGACAGACAGACAGTCAGAGAGACTACCCCTCTGCCCTCCTATCTGTCCTTGAGTTTCGGCACGTTCCTTGGAAGGAGGCATGCATCTCCATTGGGCTGGGCACAACGTAAGTTCAAGTTCTTCCTGCACTTGGGGCTAAGAGTCAAAAGAATCGCTCGAACCATGAACTGTATGAAGTTACCGATGTTCAGCCATTTTTTTTTTTTTTTTTTTTTTTTTGCGGTACGCGGGCCTCTCACTGTTGTGGCCTCTCCCGTTGCGGAGCACAGGCTCCGGACGCGCAGGCTCAGAGGCCATGGCTCACGGGCCCAGCCGCTCAGCGGCATGTGGGATCTTCCCAGACCGGGGCACGAACCCGTGTCCCCTGCATCGGCAGGCGGACTCTCAACCACTGCGCCACCAGGGAAGCCCTCAGCCATTTTTGAACCATAAAAATGGCGATTTCAAAGGGTTCACCCAGGAACGAACCGTTTGGATGGGCCATGGTCTGTACTGACTCAAGGGCGTCCTGCGTGTAACGGCGGACACTTGCCTGAACAGAAGGGTGTCTGCCAACTTTTATTTTTTTTAACCTCAAGAAATGTCATTTGCGGCCTTACTACCACAACAATTAGAACAGAGATTTCTAGCTGCTCACAGACCTTTACCCTAACCACGCCCCCGATCTCACTGTCCCCTGTGCACTCCAGGCTCGGCCCCCGCACAGCTGTCATTTTAGTTTTAATCAGGGCGTATGTGTTGGTCCCCAAATATTTTATCATAACCGTGTTTCCAAGTTGTGCATCTCCGCAACTGATGTGTTTGTACTCTTTCATCCAACAGATACACTCTCATTTATTCAACGTCTCCCTCACGGGGGAGACATTTAGGCTGTACCCAACGAACATCTTTCCAGACAGCCCTCTGTGCTCTTTTAGACGAATGGATTTCAAAGCGTATTTTTTTTTTTTTTTTTTTGCGCTACGCGGGCCTCTCACTGTTGTGGCCGCTCCCGTTGCGGAGCACAGGATCCAGACGCGCAGGCTCAGCGGCCATGGCTCACGGGCCCAGCCGCTCTGCAGCATGTGGGATCTTCCCGGACCGGGGCACGAACCCGTGTCCCCTGCATCGGCAGGCGGACTCTCAACCACTGCGCCACCAGGGAAGCCCTCAAAGCGTTTTTTATAGCCCCGGAAATCTTTGGCTAAATGGAATCTTACTGCTCACGCTCACACATTATGGGTATAAACAGACAAAAAGGAACTGCTGGGGGTAGGACAAGGGGGGGGCCCAGAGTCCCCAGTGGGCTCCCCAGAGGCCCTGGACAAGCTCAGTGGAACCAGCTGGACAACCATTTGGAGACTCTTCCTTTAGGACAAATTTCCCCAAAGTGGCGTTACTGGGTCAGAGGATAAGACTCTTTAGGGTTCTCCAAATATTTTGCAAATGATATCCCCAAAGGGTGGCGTCACGTTTTTAGCCATCTACAGAGTTGCAGTGGTCCGTCCCTGCCCCACCCCCGCTATCATTACTCTTTATTTTTACTAATTTTGTAAGTGCAGATTGTCCCCTCCTTGTCAAAACCTGCATTTCTTAAATAACAATTGAGGTTAAATATTCAATATTTCCCATGCCCATTAGAAGACGTGTATCTGTTACCGTAATTGTCTAAAGTCTGTTTTTGACTTTTGAGGGTTTTTT
The DNA here is from genome assembly GCF_059928025.1 of Delphinapterus leucas. NCBI lineage: Eukaryota > Metazoa > Chordata > Mammalia > Artiodactyla > Monodontidae > Delphinapterus > Delphinapterus leucas. The sequence goes on from NC_143130.1 coordinate 168,107,624, forward strand.
TTCTTCTGTGAACAGAAGTTTTTAGTTTTTTAAGTTGAATTTGTTGATCTTTGGTTATTTACTGATTGATTGATTGTCACTTCAAAGCTTAGGCAGTTATCCTTTCAAAGAACTGACATGCCTTGGATTCCATTTGTTGTGATCTGACTCCCCCGCCCCGCCCCCGTAGTTGTCCACCTTCCCCAGCAGATAGGAAACCCCAGTGGGTCTCCTCTACGTAGCTGGACACAAACTAGCTACTCCCCCCCTCCCCTCATTCCTGTGAGGCACTGCCTTTGTCACACAGTGAATTACTGCAAGAGATGCGGGGGAGGGGGGGGGCTTCTTAAATTTTCCGATGAGCTACACCACCTTCCTTTCACATAAGCACCGTGCTGTTTGGATTTCCTTATTCCACATTAGGACTGAACAGGTGGGATTAGAGCCTTTCCTCATCGCTCTTCGCTTTCAGTGTATTTATTGACAATCTTGCCCTGTACTAGTCCAGATGAATTTTAAAAATCACTTTGTGGCTTCCCTTTGGGAGTTGAATTGTACTTGCATGAAAGCTCTAAGAGTGTGGAGAAGCCTAACATCCTTACAGTGTTGGTTTTGTCTTCCTGCCCAAGAATGTGGCCTGACTCACCGGTCCTTCAAATCTCGGCCCTGTACTTTCTTTCTGTGGCTCACGTGTGGCAGGGGTGAGCCCTCCCTGGTTTCCTCAAAGCTGTACTTCACCGGCGGGCAAGGGGCAGACCCAGGCAGTACAGGGGCATAACGTGCAGCCTGGGCCAGGTGGGCCCACTCCAAAGGGCTCTGGCCTCCAAGATGAGCTCTTAGACGGGGTAGGAGGTGCCCTCAGCAGTTGGTGTCCAGGCCCTGAGGGCTGTCCGGCTGACCTTGCCCCGGGCTTGTGGCCCTGGGGGTGGTGTCTGAGAGCCAGAAAAGCAGCCTGACTTCCCAGAGTCGCTTGCACCTATGAGCAGCTGGCATGGGAGCCGTGAGGCCAACCCCGGAGGAGCTTGCAGTCAGAGGGGCCTGGGAGACCCACGGCCCCAGCACAGGGTGTGACGCCTCATCTCTGGGAGGGGAGCCAGCTCGGGGAGGCTCCCTGAGTGAGGAGGTAGAGGAGGCCTCAGGCCAACAGAGGCTGCAGACTTTAAGGTCAGGTCCAGCTTCTCTAAGAGGCAAACTGCATACGTGTCCTTTCTTATTAACATCCAGATACGCTGTAACAATGTCCACCCTGGAGTCCCTGGGTACGAGTAGGTCCTGGACTGGATCTGCCAGAGCTGGGGGCTCCGGGGGGGTGGCCAGGGCCAGGCAGGAGGGTGTTCCAAGCTTCAGAACAAAAGAGGTGGCAGAAGCCAGTGCTCGCAATTAGGATTTTACTGGGTTTCCGGAATTTGCTCTCCTCAGACTGCAAGGCCTCCCCGTTCTGCAGTGAGCACTGCTGGGTTTCGGCTGCCTTCCTAGGCTGGTCAGGGTCAGGTTTGCTGGGACTACCGTGAAAGCCCCCTGTTTGCACATGAGGCCACCGCAGGGAAGCACTTCCCGCGTCCACAGGGTTTTCTCCTCATGGCTCCCTCCCCAGAGCACCCACTCCCTACCCACCCAGGAGGGGATAAGGGGACAAGGGCGGACGTTCAGTGTGGACCCGGGCTTCCTGGCAGGATGAATATTAATAATAAGAGGGGCAGCGAGTGCTAATAGTGTTTATGGCACACCAGGCCCTGCTCCAAGTGCTTAGCTCACCTGGGGGCTCCAGAGCAATTTCACACAGGCGTGGCCAGGACACAGAAGCACCCGCGTGCAAGGCCTGCTTTTATTGCTGTGGAGAAAGAGCCCACAGTTGAGGAGCACCTACTATGCGGCGGAAAATATGCTCACGCACTGGGTCCTCCTACCCCCATTTTGCAGGTGAGTATGCCAGGGTGCCTAGAGGCTCCGGGTCTCTTGCCCTGGCATAAGCTGCTTACTGCAGAGCCGGGCCAGAACCTGCGTCTCCCAACTCTTCGGGCCTCCCTGAAGGCCATTCGGGTGTGGAGTGCACGGTGGGGTGGGGAGTAACTGCATCCCTCTCCCGGGTGGCGCCCCCCCTACTCCGGCCCTCCGCCCTCCGTTAGAGAAAACCTGACAGCTTGACACCTGCACTTCCCAACCTCGAAGGTCAGGTGGAAAGAACGGGAGGCCACTTTCCCAGGACGTGAGGGCTATGCCCCCTTTCTTCCAGGGGAGGTTATCAGCCCCAGCTCATGCTAGAACATTCTGATTTAGCCAACAGAGAAATGAGAGTAGGGAGGAGGGTCTGGGTAATGGCAGCAAACACGGGCATTTAAAGGTTACAGAAGGAGTCCCGTCGCGTTCCTTCAACGCAAGACTTTCTCAATGCATCAAATTATTGAACACACATGTTTTCTGAGCGGCTCTACCAGGCAGGGAGGCACAGATTGCGTGTTTGGCAAATGGTGATGGGGACAAGCCACCTGGTAAGCCACAAAGAGGCATGCTTGGTTAATTGGTGCAGGTGGAGAATATAACTTAGGTCCCACTGGCTCTGCTGCAGTAGAAGCAACCTTGTGCTGTTTCCTTTCTGTACCCGGAGTTCTGTCTCCCCGTCGGGCACTATGCCGGACACTTGAACTTGGCTTTGGCTCATCCCCTATTTCCTCCACTTTAGATATAAGGAGACAGGTTCAGAAAGGCCAAGTGTCTTGCCCAAGGTCACAGGGCACATGAGTATGGAGCTTGCAGGCCAGCCCAGGTCTGCCTGAGGCCAAAGCCCCGTTCTCCCCACCTTGGCTTCTCATCCGCTCACTGCTGCCTCTGTCACTTTAAGAGACAAGCCCGGTGCCCCTCAGGCACTAACCCAGTTACATCTGAGCAACAGTAAACGGGCACCCGCCATGCTGTCTCTCCCTTCCACTTTCTCTGACCCCTGACGGCCGGCTCCGTCGCTCCTTCCCACGGTTACAATGGGGAGGTGGCTCCTCTCCAGGGCACAGCTTTTCTCCTGTTTGGGAGCATCCTGTATATTCACTCAAGGACCGGAAGGCTCCTTGCCTCCCTTTGGTGGCCCACAGGCCGGCTGTGACCTTGAGGCTTGGGGTGGCTGCAGCCGCCAAAGGACTGGGGCTCCTGTTAGCCGGAAGGCAGACCAATGAGATGCGGAGACCCAGGAGGACCAGGGCCTTGGTCCAGCGAGGCCCGGAGGTCACAGCAGCAATGGCCTGCCCCTACTCTGCTGGAGTGGGGACGAAAGCCCCAGTCCTCTTGCTGGGAATTTTGTTTAGAAAGTGGCAGGCTGCTCAATCTACCCTATCTTGGGGGCTCTAGGGTACATGGCAGCGGCAAGTGTACCCCCCAAAATGCCTGCAGGAACCAGCCACTGGGCTAATCTGACCCGTCGCCCTCAGTGCTGGGCAGCTAAGGGCCTTTGTGATTCTCTAGTGTTCTCGTGGGCTTGGAAATTTCCAGCCCATTCCTGGACTTATATTCCGAATGTACGAACAGGCTACCATTTCCAGATGACCTTGAAGCTTCCTGAGCAATCTGTCTAGTGGAACTAATTCCTAAAGCTGGAGCAGCTCGGGGAGACATCAGACTTGCTAGGGGCTGCCAGCTCAGGCTTGGCCAGGGAATGAAAAATCGGCCTCTCCCCAGTGCCCCAGTGAGCCAAGAGCAGCTCAGAAATCAGTCACACGAGGAGACCAACCAGAACAAGCTCCAGCTGGGGTCTGAGTCACTGTACTGGGCCAGCGTTGCCGGCAGGTTGGCCAGAGGTGGGATGGGACCTGGACGGGCCTGGCTGTCAGGACTGACACACCTCCGGAGCCCCTCTACGTTGTGAGAGGCCTCCCCTGGCTTTGATGTGTGCTTATGCATTAGGACCCTGCTGTCTTTTTCATTCTTCAGGCCCCCTGCTTCCTCTCTTCTGCAAAGATCAGAGGCCAAAATGTTCTCACCACCAGCTGGGGCCAACTTTCTCCCGGTACAGACCTCTGGGTTCATCCAGGCTGATTTGTCAGCCCAGGTATTTCTGCAGGACACAGCCCCCGGCCCCCGCCCACCTCTCCAACCTTAGTCAGTCCCGGCCTGGCCCCCCGCTGCTGGGGCTCTAGTCCATCTGCTTAAGTGCTGAAGATCCCCATTCCCCCCAAAGCCCAGGCTACACTGCCTACCTTAGGCAGGGCTACCCAGAGGCACACGGCTCCCAGCTCCAGCCCTCAGGCTGGCAGGAGACGGAGATTTCGATGACTGACATATATTTCATTACCTTAGTAAGTACCCCCCGTATCAAAAGCACAAAAACTCACTGAGTGATTGCCCAGACCCCAGCCACGTGCTGGGGACACCGATGTGGGCAAGAAGCAGGCCTGCTTTCAAAGCTGGGTCCTGGTGACAATCCTAACACGACCGAGCTATGTGCCAGGCGCTGGGCTACGCCTCGGCCGGCGCGCCAAGGCCCTCACTCACGTCTACACCTCGGGGCCTCGGCAGGTAATGTTGGCTCCTGCCTAAGGCAGGGCGTAAGTGGCAGAGCTGAGACGTGAACGCTGCAGCCCGTGCTCCTAACACTGGGACCTCTCCCTTTCTCTTGGAGAGGATGTGCAAACAGGCCTCCACCTTTGCCAGCCCTGCTGTTTCTGGAGACTCTGGAGGTGGGGAGCTGTCTGGGGCTGGCCTTCTGAGAAGACGGGAACCACTGAGGAGGTAACTCATTAGTCCCTTTCTTCAGACACAAATGAAGGCAGCTTCCTAAGCTTGTAATTATTATAATCAGGTGTTTTGTACAAATAAGATCTTGGTGATGCACCAAGTTGCAAATAAGGGATTAAATTAAACTTGTTATTTCAAATGAGACAAAATGGACTTGGCTAGTTTGAAGCCAATTAGCATCTTCCTCATTCATGTCTTTCATGCGTGTGTGAAAATAGCTGCCCAAGGACTAAACACCTTGTCCCACGCTGAGGGCACCCGTGCAGGAGCCCTGGGCAGGCTCTACTGCTGCAGCCCTGGCTCTGCGGAGACGTCTGTCCACGGTCCTGGGAGACCAATAGCCGGGCTGCAGGACGAAGAGCTCCTTGGAGATTTTAGACATCCCTGTGGTGCTCTGCCCAAGTGCCAAGTCAGCCCTTCGCTGGGTTCAAGGGCGTCTCAGACCCCTGCTTGTCCCCCTAGGCACACAGGTACAGGGAGATAACATCGACGCAAGATCCCCACCACAGCATGCCTTGCAGAGGGGGAAGGATTTCCCTGGCACCCGTGAGCCAGGGGCCCCATCCTGGATGGGGGCTAATGACCAGATCTGCAGCCTTTCCCAGGGCCTGGCCTGCACCTGAGCTGCTGGGACCGTTCAAGGCAAGCCAGCACCTCCGAGCTTTGGACAAGGATAGTTAAGCCTCCTCCTGGTGGAATTCCCATTGTCAGGACCCCGGGATTGTGATGGCAGCTAAAGGAAAGCCTGTCTCCCCAGCTTGTTACTCCCGGGGACAATGACAGAGCTGCTGAGCTGGCTGCAGTCTGAGCTGTGGCTGTGCTGGCTGGGGGAGGTGTGTCAGGGGGTCAAGAAACAGGCTGTGCAGGCCCTGGTCACCGCTGGTGGCTCCGGAGTTAGAGGGACCCACCAGCAGCCGGGGAAAGGTGTGGATCGCTCAGAGACGGCAGAGGGTAGGTCAGGAGCACGGGCTCTAGGCTCCCCCAAACTGGTTTGAATCCTAGCTCCACCACTGACCTGGACAACTTCCTCTGGGTCTCAGGTGTTCTGTCTGTATAATGGGGACAAGTACTAAAATACAGGAGAGCAGCGAGGCCTAAATGAGACAGAGTTTGTAAAGTACTCAGTATGATAAACCTTTGGTGAATGGTCCCCATCATCAATATTATGATTATGAGCGTTAGCATTCCTCCTAACGATCGCGGGGCAGGGGGGGCTTCCAGGATGCCCACGGTTAGATGATTCGTCACTGCCATCCCTGATGCCCTCTTGGCTGGCGCTCTGTAAGAGCAGGGACCATCTGATTTGCCTTTGCTTTTGCAGCACCTAGAGCGGGCCTGGCACAGCTGAGGTTCTAGGTGAATGTCTGTTGAATGGATGGAAGGATGGAAAAGGGGATGGTGTGGATGCTGTGTGATGGTGGGGAAGGGAGAAGTGGGTATGGCCTCTTCTAGTGCTTCTGACTAATGAGCCCCTCAAAGTTCTGGCCTCAGGTCACCCTTGTCCACACTCCCGTCAGACCCCGCTCACCCAGAGCCTTCTCCGCCTTCCGGGTATATCAGCATGGTGGCTGAGTGAGGGAGGGGAGCAGCTCCGTGGGAGAAGCTGCCCACCTCCCGCTGGAGCCCAGGGGCTGCCATGGCCTCCCCTCAGGCTGTTTGCTCACTCACCACAGATCTGACACCGCTCCCCAAGAAAACCCCAGAACCCACCTACAGACTTTCTGGTCCTACACTCTTACAGATGAGGGAACAGAGGGCGAGAGAGGAAAAGGGGCTTGCTCAAGGCCACGACCCCTGGATGCAGAGTGGGGCTCGACTCCTGAAGGTGCCAGGAGGAGAGGCCTGGTGGCAAGTACCCAGAGTTTTAGTTTCGGAGCCCAGTGCTTTAACACCACCCTCAACACAGCTGTATGTGCACGGCAGAGTCAGGGCTTTCTGGAAGCCTATCAGGTCCCCAAGAGGGAACAGGGACCCCACACGAGCTCCCACCCTTTCCCAGAGGCCACAGGTCGGCTGGTCTGGGAGTCAGCACCAGCTGAAACATCACATTGGGTGAGAAAACCCAGCGCGCTGCGGTCACTTCTCTTCAGGTATTTGCATTTTCCTCCTGAAGATGCAATCCATCAGAGAGAAGCAGGGTGGAGCGGTGGTGTTCTCAAAACTATTTTTCTTTCAAATCAGAAGACCACAAGGAGACAACCGACTTGGAAAGGCTTTCCTCGGAGCGCTCTGAATGCCAAGCCTAGGGCGGCCCGCTTTTCTCTGCAAGCGTCAAAGGCACTGTTGGTTCTGAGCACGAGCATTTTGTGGGTGCAGCGAGGGGGCAGCCCTGAGCCCCGCCCTGCTTTCCAACAACGCCTTGAAAAGGAACTGAAGTCATACTCGGATGGGGTGGGGTTGCAGCTTCTTCACCTGGATTCCAGCCGCTCTGGGTGAGGCCTGGTCTACACTGGGCTCTGTTTTGTGTTTCATTTCTGTTTGCTTTGGGTGCTTAGAAGCGCGCTGGCTTGTCAGGGGCCCGAGTGTGTGTATCTTGGCAACTATGGCAGCCACGGAAGCCCCGCCTAACCCGGCCAGGAGTCCCCAAGGAGCCCCATCCTAGGGATCCTGGCTGATGCCGAGGGCGTCTGCAACCCTACCTCCTACAGCCCCTTGCCCGCTGGAGCTCCAGAGCCTTCCATAGGCCGTCAAGAGTGAGTCGAGGATGCCCTGGAGAAGGACCCCTGGGAGTTGGTGGGACTCAGTTTTCCTATCAACAGATCTCAAGTTTTGGGGAGGGGCTGGTTCTTTGCCACTTTACTCAATTTGATCCAGTTTCCCCAAAGGCCAAAGCTAGCCATTCTTGAGAACCATGTACTCATCTGAGCCAGGACACAGCAGGGCATGTGCACGGCTGCTGCAACCGTCACCTGGGGGTCTCAGAGTCCCACCTAGCTGCCCCGGTCCTCAGGTGGGGACAGAGCGTTCATGAGGCCATCTGACCTTCAGAGCAACAAAGGGCCGCTGATGTCCTCATGAAGAGGAGGGGCAGTGCTGGCTGAGCGGCTCCCAGGGAAGGGCCAGTACTGGACAGTGACCTTGAGGATGGCTCCTGACCGGGGTTGGTGGGATTGAGAAGCTGGGGGCGGGGGGAGGAGAATGGGGACCAGGCCTCCACGGTAGCCAGACTTTTTCCACGTATTCTGGGGCTGGAGACGAGCGTTACGAGAAAACCTCCTGGCACCCCTGTGGCCTCTGTCCTCCACATCCCCCCAGCCTCCCTGCTCCGAAGTCAGAACCAAATCACGAGGTGGCTCCTTCCCCCACCCCACTTCAAGTCAACTAGGCCAAATGCCCCCATGTCCTCAGACAGGCATGGGGGTGCAGCACCCAGAGGGGAGCCTCGGCCCGAGGAACCAGCGGTCTGGGCACTAAGCAGACACCCTGGGAGCCATTCCCTCAGCAGTGTGTGCTGTGAAATGGTGCTGAGTATTCCAGAGGGAGGAGGGAAGGACCTCCAGCCCTTCCCCTCCCTCCCCCAGAGGATGAGCAGACATGGCTGAGAGGCTGCCCACACCTTTGCTCACCAGGATGCCTGGCGGCTGCAGGAGGCTGTGCTCTCGGGGGGGCCCCTTTCCAGGTCAAATGTTTTATTTGAAGAAATGTACCTTCTGGGGACCAGGCCTTTCTAGCATTGAACTCAACTCAGAAGGAAAAAACCCTCAATTTTTCAAAAACCTCTTGTTTTTCGAAGCCAGCAGCCAACCAGCTATGGAAGCAGAAATCCTCGGGGTTGGTGCAGGGTGGGGGGGGCGGGGGGGGGTTGGGCCTCTGCTCTATGACAGAAATCCCTGCTGCAGTCCCCGACAGGCAGCCTCCCACTCTTGCTTGCACCCTCCAGTGACGGGGAGCTCACTACTTCTCCAGGCCGCCCACACCGTTGGTGGGCAGTCTGAACTGTCGGTTAAAAATGTGTAGCCCTAATTAGGCTTTATATCTAATTCCTACTCTTTGATGTTTGCTGAGTCCTCTGGAGTCATGCAGAAAATTTCCCTCCCCTCCCTTTCTGCCCTATAGCCTTTCAGGCTCTGAAGAAAGCTTCCAGAATTCTCTCTCTCTCTCTCACACGCGCGCGCACACACACACACACACACACACACACACACACACACACACTTCAGGGCTTTAGAGGAATGGTAAACTCAGACCTCCCACCCGCCTGCCCCCATCTCACTGGACTCTAGTACTGAGTGCAGCGCCCAAAGGAGACCTCACTGTGGGCTCAGAAGAAGGAGCCGTTAAGCCCCAGAAAACCGCAAGTGTGGCTTTTCCTTTATTTTTAAGCGTCTGACTGGCAGAATCTTTCAAAGCTGCTTTCTTCCAGGATGGTGTGGAATATTCTGAAGGAGCTCATTCTACGATTAGCAGAGCAATGGGCCGTCAGGCAGTAAACACCGGCGGTGAGCGGGGAGGGCAAGTCTGGCCCGAGCCAGAGGGCCCGTCCAGCCCCCAGTGGATGTCACACAGACTCAGGGCCCTTGGCCCCAAATTTCCTCTGGCCTAATTTCTTTGAAACTGGGGAGCTCGGCGTCAGTGCTGAAATAGCCACAGATCGTGGTGGCTTCTAGGGAACAGCCCCTCAGGGAGGAACCACAGCTGGCCTGCCAGCAGCTTCCAAGCACCGAAGACCCACAGCCTGTCGCGTCTGCAGCAGGCATCGGGAGGCCGCTCAGGCGTGTGCAGAAGGGCACGTGAGCGCCTCCAAAGGTGGGAAAGGGGGCCATGGGTGGGCACGCACGCTGTCAGGGTCACAGAGTGAGCTGAGGAACAGCATCCCAGTTCCCGGGTTCCCAGGATGGGGCTCGCTCACTTTGCTACAACCAAAGCTGTTTTTAGCTCCTCTCTCCCTTCCGCAATCTTCTTTTGAGTACTGCGATGATCCAGCACCGCGGTGTCGGGAGCTGTGTGGCGCGCAGGGCGCTCAGAGGCACAGGCCGACACCCTGGCCACATTCCCTGCTCTCTCTGGCCTGGAGGGGTTGGTTTGCCGGGGGTCCTGCCCCAGACTGAGAGCCCCCTGAGCAGGGCAGGGCTGTCATTTACGCGTGGACACATCGAGAACAGAGCCAGGCTGCTGGAAGGAGGATAAGGGGGAACATTCCAGGAGAGAAAACGTGACGCTCCCCCCTTTATAAAAAACGAATGAGAAGCTCAGAGTTGGGGTGACCACTCATGGCCACACAGCGGTGAAGCACTATCACCCCAAATTGGATCCGATGCCTCCACCTCTAAAAGCTTCCCGTAAACTGGTACCTGGCCCTGCGTGTCTAGTTCTCCCTGGAGGACAGTGGCTCTCCCTGAATGGTCTGGGGTAGGCAGGCTCCTATCTGGGGGAGCCACACCGGGGAGGGGCCTTAGAGGTGACAGAGAAATGAGGAAATGGCCCTGGGAGTTGGGTCCCAGAACCCAGGTTTCTCAAGGACCAGCTCAGGGCTCTTTGCCCCACGTCAGGTTACCAGGATCTCTAGAGAGGGCACCGGGCATACAGGAAGCTTAGACGCATGTCAAGAGCCTTCTCTGGGTTCACTGGCTCTGACCCTACAGCCTCGTGGCTGGTTTGTCCAGGGAGCAATCCCCCTTGGGGGAGAAGTTCTGGGGACATGACATCCCCGTCCAGCTCTGTCAGCCTGCCTGGGCAGCGCAGGCCCTTCCTGCACGTTGTGGCTTCCAGACCATGGGCTCTCCAGACCCAGGGGACCACCAGAGCGCCTGGCCTGAGAGGGGCTGACAGCGTTGCCTTCATCTGTGTGACGTGAAGAGCGCCCACCCTACCCGGCACGCTACTCACATGGCACGCCCATTCAGTCTGGGACGGGGGCAGCCTGGCTCCCTTCCCTGCGATGTAACCTCAGCAGCATCCCTCCCACTGGCTGTGCTAATCTTATAACCATCCCCCTCCTGTAATCTCTGCTGGAAGATGAGCTCAGACTCCAGATTAGAGATGGGGTGTCCTGTGCCCTCGGCAGTCTCCCTTGGCCCCGATGGCAACCTGGCTGTCTAGAGCCCAGCGCCCCTTTACTTGCCCTTCAGAGTTCATGGTGTGGTGATTTTGCTAGTCAGGAAAAAAAAAGGGAGAGCTGACCTCAGTAACAGAAGGATGACATCACCTCAACATCAGTATGTCTGAGCATCTCTCTGATTCGAGCGCTGGAAGGACTAAGGAGGCGTCGGCTTCCTTCCTCCCTGAAAACCAGCGCAAAGGCAGGCTGGGAGCTGCTCTCTCTCCTTACCCCAAGTGCTGCCCCGACCCCTAGCCCTGGGGGTGGAATTACTTTTATCTGTGTCCCACACTGCAGCAGGCAGGACCCTCGGAGACCAGGCCGGCAGGGTGACAGGGAGTCCTGTGCCCGGGCAGGTGAGCTCCACACCGGCCGCAGCCTGAGGCGAGGCACTCATAAATTCAACGAGCTCGCGCTCAGAAACACCAGCGTGAGCATCTCCAGAGCTCTGCGTGGTGCACTGACCTAACTGAAGAAATGTCAGATCAAGCCAGCCCCACGCAGCATCAAGGGATACCCGTGAGAAGGAATCTCGGGGTTACCTCTGCACCTCAGGCTGGGCGGGGGCCCTGGCGAGGGGCGAAGGGGGGAGCTTTGGTGTCCCCAGAAAGATGTGGAGATCCTGGGCATCGTCCTTACTCTGAAGCCTGGGACAGTTCTTGGTAACGTTCCAGATAAATCTCTAGCCTCGCCTCCCTCACTCTGCCGTTTGAATCACGTGCTTTGTTGTTGCAACTATTAGCTCAGAGTCTCAGCGTGAACGGGAACGTCAGCTGCCAGCTCTGAGGAGAGAGAAAGCCACAGCTTGGCCCCAGGGCTGTGGGACCTGCCACGCCCCAGCCAATGTTTTCTGTGGGTTCTAACACGGCTCCCCGTGCCCATACTTTTCCATTGGTAATGGGCAAGAGACTCCTGGCTGACTTATTTAAACATCTCCCTGGTTGACTTATTTATAAATAATAAATAAGGGGGATATCCACCTTCCCCAACAGCAAGTCAGGCAGGAACAAGAGCAAGGGGTGGCCTGGAAGTCAGCATTTCCCCACGGTCTGAGTTACCCACGCGGTGGAAAGTTTGGTGCTAATCACCCCCGGAGGCCGAGGCCCAGCCTCCCACCCTCAGGGGAGGCTGTTGCTACTCCGGGTGTGTTTGGGAAGATGGCGTTCCTCTCGAGGCCTGTGCAGCCCGGCCAGAGAGTAAACCGGGTCCTGCTTTGGGCCCAGCCTCCCCGTGGGGTCCCAGGGCTTCCACAGGTGAGAACAGCAGCCCAGGCAGTCACCTGGCTCTTCCAGAAGCTGGTGGGAATGGGGAGGGAGACATGACCCCAGAGCCCTGGAGTGGGGAGTGGAGGTTCTCCACGGTCAGAAAGAAGATTCACAGGCCACCACCTCATTGCTGAGCTGACGAGCTTCCTGGGAGAAGCCAAGGGTGGGAGGGTCCTAGAAACTCCAGCCCCACTCCTGAGGTCCCAGGCTGAGATCCCTTCCCAACGACCCTGACCCACCCTCATCAGGCCTCTGTCCCAAACTGTCCTCAGATGGGGGGATGGGGTGGGGGAGGGTCACACCTTTGACTGGCGTGTCACTGTACGTGAGTTTGAACATTTACCACCAAACAATGAAAGCAAAAGCTGGTCCTGTTATTTCCAGCAAGAAGTCCTGGCCTTCCCTGGGCCGGCAGCTGGGGCTGGGAAACGGCACCCTGGTGGAGGGCACGCCCTCTCAGGCCAGCTCCGTGGTCCACCGCCAGCTGTCCAACTTAGGCAAAACCTTCTCTCTAGCCTCTTTCCCAACCTAGAAAATGAAGGGGTGGAGTAGATGATCTCCAGATGAAAATACTAGGGTTTGGTAGAATTTCCCACCCAGCAAGTATTTTTGGAGCACCTACTACACACCTGGTGCCTATATTCTTTCAGGGCTTAAAGTTTAATTGGAGGAACAAGCAGAAAACACTACAGGGCAGACTCTTTCCTGCTGTCTGCAGGGTAACCGACCACAGCGTGAAAGGAAGGGGCGAGGGGCAGCGGCCGGCGCGGCTGGGAGGGCTTCCCGGGGGAGGAGAGGCCCAGAGCAGACTGCCCTCCAGCAGCAAAACTGGACACAAGCAGGAGAGCGGCCCCGGAGGCACGTTCCCTACAGCGGCGCAGTAGCCCAGGCGGAAGAGAGGGGAGCAGGCTCTGCTCTGATTCTGTGGGGGACCTGGGGACGCTGGGGACCTGTGTGCTCTGGAACCCGGTGGGCACTCAGTAAATGCTGCTTGACTGACAAGCAGTTCCGGTCCCTGGCACGTGCTCAGTATACTACAGGCACTCAATAGATGGCTGTGTATGGGCGTCAACTCCCTGCTCAGTCACCCACTCCAGTCTAGGCAGTGCCCACCCTAAGAAGGGTTGGCACCCTCCATGGCACCCGGAGCAGGGGAGCGGAGGGGAGGGCTTCCAGGCCCCAGCCCTGCAGGCTCCTTGGGGATATCATGGAGAACGTCAGCTACACGACGGCCACCAGGACGCCTCAAGGCCAAGTGCTCCCGTGACCGGGCTTCCAGCAGGTCCTGCCGGGGGCTGCCCACCCGAGGCCCACCTGCTGGAGCGGGACAATGCTCCCCACCTGCCCCGCCGGGACGTGAGCGCGGTGATTTACTCTCCGCCAAGGAGGACGCGGTCACTTTGGCGAGCGCCTCCCCCGTCCCCGCCAGGGTTTGGCATGAACAATTTTTCCATTTTTACACAGGAACAAACAGAAATGATAAGACAGTTTCTGATGACGGGAGGACAGGAATTGATAAACCTTGGAAAAAACGTTTTCCACAAATAACATGAGGACTCACCCCACGGAGTGCGGGCAGGAAGGTAGGTGTGGGCTCTGGGACCCCTGGGCTGGGCCGGGCCAGCCTGGAGGACAGAGCCCGGGGAAGCTATGCTGCAGTGAGGAAAAGAAAGACAGGCAGTTTGCTCGGACATGGGGACTTCCTCGCCTGGGCTTTTGTTATAAACGTTCTCCCCAGGGCCCTCAGGCCTCGTCCTGGGACATGCGGGGAGCAGCTGCCACCAGGAACCACGTGGCTGCCGGGGAAATGGAACAACCTGGCCCGCTCTCTCTGTTTCCACAGAGCCGAGCTCTTACCATTGACCACTTCAACACAGAGTAAACAGCATCAAGATTAGGGCCGTTTCCTCAAAACTCCCCCATCAACCCCCACGGGAAGGGTGCAGTGACGTGGTGGCTCCCCTGAACAGAGGCCCTCAGGGCTGGGCCTTGGTGCCCAGGGCCGTGAAGGCTTCTCCAGGCCACGTGCCTGTGCAGGGAGCTCCCCAGCGGATCCCTGAGGGGTCGACCAATCACCTGGATGGAGACAGGCAATCGGAGGAGGAAATTACAGCCACTGGAAATATCACTCCCGTGGTTAAGCTCCTGCGACTCTCACGTGTGTGGACTTAGGGAAGGTAACACTCACTGGGTCCACAGAGGTGGCCGCTCGCAGCCAGTGGGGACCTGCCCCGGGCTCTGCTGCCCCAGGAGCTGAGCGGGTCTGGTCTCAGCTTCCTGGTAACCCTCTCGGGCACCCCCTGCTCTCCGACTGGGGTACTTTGCTGAGAAGTGAGCCCTGGCCTTCTCGCAAAGGACCTAACGTCCACCTTGCATGGGCCCTGGGGACCTCTTCACCTCACCCTCTGTTCTCACAGCCATGCTTCCTTGGGAAAAGGGAAGGTGCAGAAACCTAACACCTGCTGGGCAGCTCTTACGTGCTGGGCAGGTGCCCTCACAACACCTATAAGGATAGACAGCTAGTGGGAAGCAGTGGAAGATCACAGGGAGATCAGCTCAGTGCTTTGTGACCACCTGGAGGGGTGGGATGGGGAGGGTGGGAGGGAGACGCCAGAGGGAGGGGATATGGGGATGTATGTGTAGGTATGGCAGATTCACTTTGTTACACAGCAGAAACTAACGCACCATTGTAAAGCAATTATACTCCAATAAAGACGTTAAAAAAAAATAAAACAGGGTGGAATTCTCATTTCTGCATGACAGAGGCCAAACTGTCCAAGGTCATAGGAATCGCCCATGGGTGGTAGAGCTAGAATTCAAACGTGGGTCTTCTTGGCTCCAAACTGTGAGCTCTCCCAACGACCTCTCCCTCCCGGCCACCTGCCCGGGCAGTTCTGAGCCGCAGTCTAACGACCTCTCCCTCCCGGCCACCTGCCCGGGCAGTTCTGAGCCGCAGTCTAACGACCTCTCCCTCCCGGCCACCTGCCCGGGCAGTTCTGAGCCGCAGTCTAACGACCTCTCCCTCCCGGCCACCTGCCCGGGCAGCTCTGAGCCGCAGCCTTTCTCCCCGTTGCCTCCTCTCAGCTGTCGTCTCTATGGAGAGTGGTGAGGTGAGCTCCACTGCATCTGTGCCCCAAGCACCCTGCGTCCGCAAGTCCTGACTCAGGGACACCTGTGCTCTTCTTTGCCGATGTCCACTGCTCCCCCTTTTCCTCTGCCTCCCTCCCCACCCCTAAACCATCTGGATCGGAGTCCAGCCGTGTGCTGGTAACGTTGCTCTCCGAAAGAAAAAACCCCGGATGCGTAGCATTTGCCACTTTCCGTGGTATAAATACTCCCTCCGCGGCTGAGTTCACAGGACGTCACTGTAGGTGGAGCTGGGAAGCCGGGAGCAGAACGGCCCACCGGCCCCGCAGGCACCGTCTGCGTCCTCTAATTGGCAGGAGCCCTGAGCTCCTCTCCCCCAACGAGAGCAGAGAGGGGCAAGAAAGGCAGGCGATGCTGTTGCCCTGAAACGCGTGCACCCCGTCGGCCAAAGCACATGTTACCTTGATGGCTGGGCGGGGTCAGCACAAAAATACTATTTTCTCCAGGATCGAGGACAGAAAGGGAGAAAAGAGGCCCGTTTTCTTCTGTCATCAAGCAACTTGACTCGGAGAAGCTTAAGGCATCGTTGAAACGCCCTCATAACGCCTCCGAAACCTGGCCTTTGTCTTCTCCCATTCAGTCTCCAAAGGATCATTGGGCAACATGGCCTCCTAAGCCTGGATTTCCCTAAAGCCAACTTTCTTGTACACCGGGCTGCGTCCTGTCATACTCGTGGGTGGGTGCATGGTGGTCGGGGGTGACTGGAGGGGCCGCTGGCAGCAAGGAGGATGGGATTGCAGCTTTAATCATTCCAGAGGCAGGAGCAGATTCGTCCCCTTTGTGTAAGACACCAGGCAGCAGGTACAGAACCTAACAGCTTGTGGGAGTCCTAATTAGAGAGCCAGGTATAACTCCATTGACCTGCCCGGCTTTGAAAGGCCTGGAAAAATGCATGTTTGTCCTTAGGAAGAAGCAGATTTTGCTTCTCGTTTGTTCTGCAAGATCCCCGCAGGGATCGCTTGCTGGTACTTCGATTCTAGCCTCCTGCATCTGCCCGGATGCCCGCTGCCCGGACGTGGAGGATCAGAGAGAACCTGCGGGGACCCGGGTCCTTACAGGGGAGGGGACGTTTTCCACAACAGGCCTGCTTCACGCCTTTGTTTATGAAGAAAGACACAGCATCGTACCCCACAGCTTCCCCCGTGGGGCTGGGCCAGCAGTTTCTGCTTCATTTGGAAGGACATCAGCCAGCATTTCAATTACGGATCTAATCAAGACTGACCTCTTGGCAAGGCCAGATCCCAGGCTTAGTGTGTGTGTGTGTGTCCAAGATTCCTTGGAGAAACAATCACTGCTGTTATCAGCTTGGGTTATCCCCCTCCCAACCCCGCCCCCCCAACCCGGGAGGCTGCCAGCTGGCCAGAGAATCAGGTCTCCAGGAGACATCAGGAGGGGACAGTTCACATTTTTCTCGAGAACCAAGGCCGCATTGACTGTCAGACACCATCAGAGTCTAGGTAAAGCTAGAACAACCCCTGACACGGAGCAGGGGCTCAAATACCGAGTCCTTTGCTGCTTTACAAGCCTTCTGGGCGACTAGCTGATGTTCTGAGAGGCTTGAAAAGAAACAATACCTGCAAAGGTATTTTAAGAGACAGGTGTTATGTAAACACCAAGCAGATGAGGAAGGGGGAGGGAGAGCGCAGCCTGGAGGAGGAAAGAGAGGGACCGCGGGACAGTCAGTGGACCTGGCGGGAAGTGAAGGGGCAAAGTAACCACGGGGCGAAGTGGTCGGAGTCCCAGGAACCTTGGCGGAGGAGCCGTCGAGCTAAGGAGCTCGCAAAGGGCGTTCCTAAACTCTTGGAGTCTTGGGCTTTCTGGACACCGAGGCCCAGATCTGAGAGCTAGTGGGGGGTCTCTAAGACCGCAGTTCTCTTCTCTCCCCAGGAGGCAGCTGAGGCCTTCCTTGGAGGCACTTTGGGGTAAGGCCACCTCCGGACCCCGGGCAGCCTTCTCACCAAATACCCCAGCGTGGGGCCCCTGCACACCTTGTATCCCTCCTTGGTCAGCAGGTTTCTAAGAGCAAGGGGTCTGCGATGACAGGCCCCAGAGGAGGCTTCTGCACATCTGGATCCAAGCAACGACCTTCCCAGAGCCTGAAACCTGGTGATTCTTGGTATTTCGTCATTGGTGCATTTGGCATTCCTTCCTCCTAAAGCAATCCTTCACCACCACCCCACCCCCTTGGTAACAGGAGGGACACCAAAGGCTAACCCAGAAACTTTTCTGCATGTGCCTGGACTCCTAAATCAGTGCTGAAGCTGTCGATTCAGGCATATCCAGGGTCCGGGCAGCTGTGAGCAGGGATGCTACACAGCAGGGAGAGACCCCTCTGGGCAAGGTGAGAGGCAAGAGGAAAGACAGAGACTTCACTGCAATTGAGAGCAAAAGAGAATGGAAGACAGGCTCGGCAGTTGCTGCTTGACTGTCAGGTCACAGAGTCAAGCCCTCCAATCCCCAGAAGACGGTGAGAAATTCCACTCCTCCCACCAGAGCAAGGGGCAGAGTTCTCTGGGGCCAGGGTCACACTGGAGGGGTCCAGAGAGCTGATGCCTTTCACCCCACCCCCAACCCAAGAAGGCAAGTGCTATTATCCCGTTTTACAGAGAAGGAAAGTGGGCATGAAACCTTCAAAAGTGATGCAATCAGGATTCCTGGTGGGTCTGCCACTCAGTGCTGTGCCCTTGGCAAGTCCCTTCCCCTGTCTGTCTCAGCTTCCCCAATTGTAAAAGGGGATGCTTAGATTAGGGAATTCCATTGGCGTTCTAAATCCCGGACTGCTTTCAACTGTCTGGGGAACATCAGGTCCAAAGGCTTTCATCTGCCACCTGTCCACCCTAGGCCCTCATCCTTGATATTGGTGAAGGAAAACCAGAAGCAGTACATGGGGGAGGCTTCTCACAGGAGGTCCTCTCTAGACCTTTGGGCTGAAGAGTTTTAAGCTCAGACTGTCAGAAGGTCCGGACAACACATGAGAGAGACATGGCCCAGAGAGAGCCCAGAAACACCAGCAGGGGTGTCTCTGGGACCAGCCCCAAATGATGGGGAAGCAATTCAGGCACGAGACGGGTCGGAGGCTGCCAGCCCGGGTGGCTCCAAATGCCACCATGAGAAAATGGTGGCGGCTACGCCCTCTGGCTGAGTTCAGAGGCAGAGGCTGCGCGGGGGCGGAGGGTACTGAGGAATCCAAGTTAAGCAGCAGGGCTAAAATCCTGGGAGGCCTGAAATAAGGAGGGGGATTAGGAACCGGGGTCTGAGAACACAGAAGGACACTGGTAAGTGAAAAAATCTGGATCAAATTCCTGATCCAAGCTAGGGAGCAATAACTGTGGAAAGGCAGGAAAGCAGTGGAAGCGAACCATCAAATCGTCCTGGAATAATGGGGCAGAATTTCTAAGAATAAATGGTTTGGGTAGAGTATGTCAGATTTTAAATAATTTTAGATCATCATTACTAATGAGACACTGAACCACTCTGCCTGTAATTAGTCATCTAAGACTCCAAAACAAAAGAGGAATAAACACAGAATTCATTTTTTCCCTTAAGCTGCAGCAAAGGAAAGCCTAGTGACACGGCTTGCATTTCAGAGCCTGCCCTGGGTCTGTGTTGCTTCTGGGTCTGTGATTTCAGTCCTCAGGGAACGCAGGGGTGGCCCGATGCCACGGGTCCCTGGCCAGCACCCAAAAAATGCTGCAGTGGGAGGATGGACCCAATCATCAAGCAGAAATGTCTGCAGAGAACATCCCTGCACCGACTGGTGCTGTTTGGGGTGGGAGGGTTTCTGGCGGGGGCGGGGGGTGGCGGGAACAAGGGCCCCAAGTCACACAGGAGTCATGCGGATGTACAGCACACGTTCCGGATTCCCAGGCGACACTCCTTTTGCTCCAACGAGAACACACGTTCCCAACAAGCCAGAAGCACACAGTTTCAAAAGGATGTGAAGACATAGCTTGTGTCGTAAAACCTTTCAATTACCTGCTTCTTCCCTCAAGTCATTCCCAATACCTGCCACCCCCGTCCCCACTCAAAGGTCCTCTCTGCTGGGTTCGCTCCCCTGATCCGCTTCGGCAGACTCGCTCTTTGACTGTTTCTGCCACTGCTGTCACCTCCCTCCCAAAGACGGGTGCAGGTGCTCTGCAAAGCCGGTTAGGGCAATGTGGCCTCTCCCTCCCTTCCTCAGAAGACGCCCCTCCCCAACCCAAGCAAGATGTGAGAGCAGAGAAGATATCTTGGTGCTGTGGAAATAAGGAAGCTGCTTTCATCTGGGTTTGGGGTGGGGGTCAGGGGCAAAAGAAGAGGCTCCCTCAGTCTGGGACCAAGAGCAGAAGGTGGTCTCGTCCTGAACGGGACGCCAGGCTCACAATCTATGGAGGGAACCAGCAGGAAGGGCTGAGGGTGTGTCCCGAGTCACAACCAAGGGACAGAAGATTGTCCTTGGGGAGAGATGGCTTGGGGGTGACCAACAGAAAGTCCACTACAAGAGAATTCACCTGGCCTGAGGGAGTGGGGTTTGGACGTCCGTTGTTTTCAGACAGGAGATGATGTTTAATGATACTTGCATGGCACACAGGGCTGAGGCTATCCCTTTCTTGGCTCATCTGTAGCCACAGGACATTAGCAGGGAGGCTCTGGCCTACAGGGGAGGTAACAGGTGGGAGAGCTCTGGCCCAGGAAGAAGCTCTGTGTGGCCGAGGAGGGGTGCTGCCTGGGTCCACGCAGCTCCAACCCCTTGGCGGCTGCCACGTCAACACGTCTGCCTTGGTGCCCCCGGCCACTCGGGGTGGCCATTTCAGCCTCCCCAGCACTTGAGTCTGAGTCAGGCCTTGGGGCCTGGCATCTAGCTTGGCAGGTGAGCTCCTCTGGGGAGCGGGGAAACAGAGCACAGGGGCTTCGACCAAGGAATGGTGGATTCTTTTTACATTACCATTTTGATCTCTGGTCTGGAACTAGGTCTCTCGTGGGTGTGGTCAGGTGAGTCTGTTTCTTAGAGGTGACCCTCCCCGACTGGACTGAGAGAGCCTCGCAGGCCCGGCAGACAGCTGCACGGGGGCGCCTGCCCGCCCTCGGCCCGGGCCTCGCCACTGTGGACTCCAATAGCATCCCACGGCCGTCTGTGGTCTAAGGATGGTGAACACCATGCTCCCCAAATGGGGTTCAGGGTCTGACACAGAAGAATGTGCTTGGGGACAACAGGACAGAGTGTCTGAACTTGAGAGGGGTCGTCACCGCGCCCCTCCCGGGGCCCCTGAACAGAGGGCTGCCCCTCCAGACTTCTGTCATGTTCAGCCCCTGGAGCAGGTCCACAGGTAACCACTAAGCTGACACACCTGACGGGGGCCCTGCCTGGCAGCCCAGCAAGTCCTCTCTGAGATCCCGCTGTCCCGGGACGTGCGTTAATTAGCCCTGTCCGGGCCTCCACGGTCTCCAGTCCCACCTCAGTGTCATTTCCTGTCCTCGTGGTCGATGGGACTTTGTGCAGAGGCGGAGCCACAAAGAGCTAGTAAACCTGCCCGGCGGAGCCAGCATGTTCCCACGAGAGCTGCTCGGTCTATTCAAGGGAATTAGCACCCAGGCTTTGGGGGGCTTCACTCATAAAAGCGGAGTAATGACATCTGTCAAGTTCACCGTCGCCTGTAGCTGTTCTCCCCCTCCCTCCTCCCCAGCCCACCCGCCCCACGCCGGCCGGCCACCCCTGGTCTACGCAGTCACTGGGCTGCCTCAGGCAGGGCGCCTTCCCCCAAGGAGCAGACAGACCCATGAGCAAACAAGTCCGCGTTGGTTCAACCGGTGCTTCCAGGGAGGGAGGTCAAGGGGCTGAGGGTCCCTCTGTCAGGGTAGGTAAGTAGGGGGCCAAGAAACGCTTCTCAGAGGCAGTGACTCCTGAGCTGGGCTCCATGACAGGCTCTGCCCTTCCTGCCGCCCAGGCTGATGCCTGGTACCTGACCGCCCCTGCCCACAGGTCGAGGGCCCACCCCACCCTGGCCATGGGGGCACCCATCTTCCACAGCAGCCCTGGTCTGGCCCAGCTGGGCCTCCCCCTGAACTCAGTCAGAAGAGATGCTTTCTGCCTCTACCTGACAACAAGTCAGGCCAACTGGGGCCTCCACCGTTCCCTGGCTCCTTTCAGCCTTGATAACTAGGGCCACAGGCTCAACAGAAACAGTCAGAAAGTAATACGTAAAAAGGAAAGTGTAACACCATGCTCTCGGCCAAGCACGTGCCATGATATATTCTTTTTTTTTTTTTTTTGTGGTATGCAAGCCTCTCACTGCTGTGGCCTCTCCCGTTGTGGAGCACAGTCTCCAGAGGCGCAAGCTAGGCGGCCATGGCTCACGGGCCCAGCCGCTCCGCGGCATGTGGGATCTTCCCGGACCGGGGCACGAACCCGTGTCCCCTGCATCGGCAGGCGGACTCTCAATCACTGCGCCACCAGGGAAGCCCCATGATATATTCTTATTTCAGCTCCTCCAACTGCTGAAATTTGGTTCAGGAGGAAAGCCACACCCATGGTCAGTCCCTTCAGAAAAGAACTCCGTGTCAAATCGAGGCAGAGAGGCTTCCACCACGGGCAGGTGGGACCTAAATTATGGAGACTGGTAGTAACGCTCATAGCTAGTGCTTATGGAGGGCTAGGCAGCCTGTGTGACTCACTTAACCCGCAAAATCACACCGCCAGGGGATCACCATTATTATCCCCATTTTATAGCTGAGAAAATGGAAGTACAGAAAGATTAAGGGATGTATCTCAGGCCACACAGTTGGTAAGTGACAAAGTTGGGACCCAGGTGGGTTGGCTCCAGTGCCATGCTCTCAACCTCTGTGCTGTCCTGTCATTCAAGCTGGAGACTCTTAAGTGACTCTACCTTCTTGTCCTGGCTCTGCTCCTAACTTGAAATATGACCTAGGGCAGGTCACCAAGGGCAGCGTCCCCATCAGTAAAAATGAAATTCTCTATTTCATATTTCATACTGCAAGAATAAACATCAGATACGGTGAATGAGGTTTTACATTTCTCTTTTGAGGTTAAGGTTATATTCGTGCTAATTATTAATAATTCTTGGGGGACTTCCCTGGTGGCACAGTGGTTAAGAATCTGCCTGCCAATGCAGACATGGATTCAAACCCTGGTCGGAGAAGATCTCACATGCCGAGGAGCAACTAAGCCCGTGCGCCACAGCTACTGAGCCTGCACTCTAGAGACTGAGAGCCACAACAACCGAGCCTGCGTGCCACAACTACTGAAGCCCGCACACCTAGAGCCCGTGCTCCACAACAAGAGAAGCCACCACAATGAGAAGCCCGTGCACCGCAACGAAGAGCAGCCCCGGCTCACTGCAACTAGAGAGAGCCCGCGCGCAGCAACGAAGACCCAACGCAGCCAAAAATAAATAAATAAATCTATTAAAAAAAGAAAAATTCTTGGAAGGGCCTGAAGCTGTCAAAGTTGCTCAGAGGCAGTGTGTACCATTAAGGGACTGGAGGGAAGCTGGAGTGAGGAACAGGGGCTAAGCATCTGGTAGAAGGCCCTGCTCTTTCCTCTCCTCTGTTAGTTCGAGTCCCAAATACTGTCAGTAAAGACAGTAGAGAAGTTAAGGCCTGTACACTGTTCAAAGAGTACTGTCAACAGCACACAGATGGGTAGGAAAGGTGGACATCTAAATATTTCAGCAGTCTTCCTTTAAAGAAAACAATTGTTCTCCTTATGTTTAAAAGCATTTTAAAAATCCTGGAAGTAAATGAAATACAATTAATAGATGAGAAGGCTTCTCACTAGACGATGGTAGTGTTTTGTTCCCTGCCAATCATTCTTTCTATGTACAGAGAGAAATCGATACTTTGGATGAAAGAGATCCGTTTCTCAAGATCAGCATTTGCAAGGGGAAGGGTATCTCCATTCGGCTTCATTACCTTAATTGTACCTGGGTCTTATCCAGAGTAACAGGAAGGATCAAAGTTCCCTTCTTTAAGACTGGCTTCTCCAAGGGAAAGATGCGGAGCCCTGCCCTGTCTGGGCCCTGGGCCCTGGGTACCCCTTACTAAACTGATGGATAAGCTAGACAGATACACAGACAGATGCCGCCTCTGGAATCACCCTGAAAAGTTCACGACTTCATGCTGCATCTCTCCTCCAATAGGGGCATCAACTGGAAAACGTGCTTCTAAATCATAAAATAGACACAAGCAATTTCCTCCAAGTCTCATGAAACACTTTAAAAGAGGGAGAGAGAGAAAAACACCAAAGTTTCATAATTTAGCAGTGCAAGCTGCCTCAGGCAAGCCGGAGTCACCTCTTTCCCTTGATTCAGACCTGCCCTGCCTGCCACCCTTCTGGCTCGTCATGTGCAATGGGATGAAGTATTTTCGCACAGTAGACGAGCGTGTAAGCTTGAGGACAGTTGAAAGAAAGCTCCGACTTCAGGTCCCTCTTTGAACTTCAGAAGAGCTGCCGCCATCTCCGAGCAATGTCATTAGCCTTGTTCGGATGCTTCTGGCTCAAACTTTAGAGCTGCGAGAACAACTTAAAATGAAGTAACCATCCAGAAGACTTGTCCCCCTGCACCGCGCATTTCAGGTCCTCCTTCCAGGCCTCCCGCCGACGTGGCGTGCCTCCGGGTATTTCATAACAGGATGCACTTTCCCGACAGCGCGGCCGTTCTCTGCCAGCCTTTGCTACTAATGTGCTCCCGGAACAGAACTGCAGCACCCGTTCTCAAGTTCTCACACTTGATGTCACTACAGATTTCTGATGTTTCTGAAAATGTAAGATCACGGAGGAGACCCTCGAAGCCACCTGTGCTGAAATCTTTAGCCTGGAGCTGTCTGGATTGAACTGAGGTGTGGGGTGAGGCGTGTTTCACGCCTCATCCACAGAGGTCAGCCAGCACTTTTGGACCCTTCATGCCCCAAACAAAAAGTCTATTCTATTATTCAACTGGCCACCTACAAGAGCCCCCAAAGTGTCTTTCCACTGAGCAGGAACCCCCTGCAGCCTCCCTGGGGGTCCTTGCCGAGCTATTCATACAACCCACCATCACGGGGCCCTCAGGCTGAGGCAGGGAGGCCTCCGCCCCACTCCTGGGAGGACCCCTGGGGCCTGACCCCTGGCCTCCGATGGTCTCTCTTCCCCATCGTCCTCCCCTTTCTTTGGGGAGCTCCACCAGTGGGCCTTTCTCACTACTTCCTGTGGCAGAGGGGGTGAAATTCACACCACCCACCCCCGGTCTCCTAACTACCCTCCTTTGAAGGACGGATGGCCTCTGTCCCTGTCCGGGTGTCCGGCCTTGTCGTGGGACCTTCGACATTCAAGGGCGTGGTCCCTGGTGCTTCCTCTCTGGTTTCTCCCCGCTTTGGCATTAGCTCTGAGAGACCCTCATCTTGCCGTAGCTGGAGGCCCATCCCTTGGGGACACGTCAGTCCTCTTCCTTCCCTGCAGGGCGGGGGTGGGGCACGAGCGGGGCCCTTTGGGCCCAGCCCCTCTCCAGCTCACACCCTCCCCAAAACCGCCCGAGCAGAGCACGCCTGTCTCCCTCTCCTGCGGCCCCGGCCTCCAGCACGCCCTGGGCGACCCCCACCATCTGCTTCTGTTTCACACCTCTTTTCGACCTGTCGAGTTCATTGGTGATGTGCTCCAGGATAAGTTACTTTCTCAGCAGTATTTTCCCCTCTAGTCTTACCAACATCAGCTCCCCGCACACAGCCTTTCTGGCTTCCTTCCACGTTCATCTCCCTCTTGAAGGCTCTCTCTGTTCATTTCTTTTTTTTTTTTTTTTGCAGTACGCGGGCCTCTCACTATTGTGGCCTCTCCCGTTGCGGAGCACAGGCTCCGGACGTGCAGGCTCAGGGGCCATGGCTCACGGGCCCAGCCACTCCGTGGCATGTGGGATCTTCCCAGATCGGGGCACGAACCCATGTCCCCTGAATCGGCAGGCGGACTCTCAACCACTGCGCCACCAGGGAAGCCCCTCTGTTCCTTTCTTACCCTCCCATCTCACACACTGCCCTCGGGAGCCTAGGGTGACGTTATCAGAGGGCAAGCAGGTGGCCCTGTTTGCAGAGCCTGTCCATATCCTGGTCATCGTGTCCCTGTCTACCCTGAGTCCGTGCCTGTCCTTGGCCTGGGTGGTATCACCCAGAGGCCGTTCCTCTGCCCTTAGTCCGCCGTGAGTCCCATTTCCCTCCTCTACCCCCTCCTCCTGAGCACAGGGTTACTGGTGTGGAAACAGTTGCTCAATGTTTCATTAATTTATCTCAGGTCCTGGGAGTGAAAGGCTTTTTACCATGGCATGCAAATGTATGTAAAGTTATATACTTATGCAAAAATGATATGAAAATATGCCTTTAGGTTTTCTGGAAAAAAGTCTGATCACTCTGTGATTCCCTCCCCTTGTCAACAACATCACTTTGTGATTCCTTATCCCGTCAGCTCACCGCTCCCTTACTGTCTGCCCACACTCGGCTCTCTTGTCTTGTGCTAACTCATTATTAATATTAAACACATTACTTCTCTTCTTTCTTTGCCCTGTATGTGAATTTAAACACATCTGTGAAGGCTGAAGCTATTAGAAAACTGTCAATTTTCACTGGGGTTTAATTTACACTTCTGTTGTCAAGTCTGACCTTGTATTAACTTTAATACATTTAATACTTTAACGAATACCATCTGCCTCCCAGTCGTTATTGCTTTTTAACAATAGTAACGCGTTTGCATTTCTCTGAAATCATGCCTCTCCTATGAGCTGGGCTGGGCGGGGGCACATCCTCCCACTAACCTGCCCTAGAAGGTAGCAAACAATCGTTCCTCAGGGAACAAGCTCGCGCCCCGACTGCTAACCGTTCTCCGTGGCCACCGTCAGCCCCTGGTCTCCACCTGTGACACACAACGTGGCTTCCTTCCTTCAAATTGGCTCCCTCCGACTGCCCCTTGGCCCCTCTCCTTCCTCTCTGAGCATCAGGGCTGACGCAGACGCACTTTCCATCCTCTGGGCTTTTTCCATGACCTGCAATCTGCCTGCAGTCGGTTCCTTCCCTTGGAAGCCCCTTGGCTGGTTCTTTGGGGTGGTGCTTGCTGCTGCGCTCAGGTCCTTCAAACTCCTTCTAGTCTGACCTCTGACCCTCGCCGTGGCCTTGCGGCCAGGCCTCCTTGGCCCACCCTGTCACTTGCGCACCCCACTCCTGAGAGCCAGGCAGGTGCCAACGCTCATATCTGTTTCCGCCTCCTCTGCCCCGTAAGTCTAGAGCCCCCGACTCTTCCCTTGGACGTCACCTGGTAAAAAGGCGGCCTCTGATCTCCCTGCTGACAATTCGTCTTCACTTAGGGGCTTGCAAAGCAGTCTGGCTGCCACGAGGGTAGGGGCAGGACCTTCTGTGACTCAATAAGAGGTTTCCCTTCCTGTGCTTCATTTGTGTCTGGGGCTAAGATTATGCCTCTTTATGCACCAAGAGGGTGAGCCAAAGAAACAGAGCTTTCCTGTGCAGCTGGGGTGGGAGGCAGGAAAGAGAGGGTTGTGATGTTTCAGGGCTGGGGGCCTGGGTTCCAGGGGCTGCCCCTCCATGGGCACCGGGAGAGTCGGCAGCACCGGTGGGAGGGGAAGCTGACCTTGGCTGCAGCGGGGCTCCCACCAGCTGTGGCTGTGGCTGGGAGGACGCAGGCCAGCGTGCATCATTTACAAGGTCACCAAGAAGGAACTGGCCAAGACACCCTTTGGGACCCACAACAATCACAGTCACTGGGCAGTTTCGGACCACGAGAATCTGAACTCCTCAAATTTGTAGGCCTGTCGGACTCAATCTGCCTCCAGTCTGGATAGTTTTTGAATGTATCAGGATGCGTGGAGAAGTCTTAAGAGTTTATTATTATCGCAATTTTCTCCTGTTGAGACTTCCAAGACAGCTAATGTCTCCAGGCCAGAGAAGGCTCGGTCGTTGCCCTGGATCCAACAGGCAAGGCCCCTCCATCACCCGGCCCTCGCTCACCAGCTCTCCTCCGCTGGGCCCACTGCTGCTCCTTTCAGAAAGGAAAGCGTCTGGCATTTGGCAGGGAGCTCAGGTGTCTTGACAAGCTCCAAAGGTGAAACTGAAAACTTTCCCGGTGCGATTTTCCTATTTGATCTTTTGTCTCATGTGTTCCCCTTGGGGACGAACAAGAAATACTCCTCTGAATAATTCATAGGCCCCGGGGTAGAAACACGCTGCCTCTTTTTAATAAAAAGGCTGGGTACTCGGTGTTGATTATACCTCTTCTGTGATACTTCAGCAAAAGCAGGGAGATCTCAGAAGCTCTTTACAGATTCCTCTTACAATAGTGAGACAAAAATGAAAAGCCATGGAATATTTTTAACCAAACAAACTAATGTTTGGATAATACGTAAAATTATTTATAAAGCTGTATTGAACTACAAAATGCTCATAAAGGGAAGTTGAAAATTAAATGATTGTAATTATTACAAGGTCTGATTTATTTTTAAAACTGAAAATGATTGTCTTCAGTTTTCTATTTAATGAGCACCTACTAGGTGCCAGGAGCTCTGCTGCCCTCGTTATGTAAACCATTTCATGTTGTTCTCACAAATGAACTGGGTAAGGAACAGCTCAATGCACAGAAACACTGAGCCTCTTAGAGGTTAAGTGACTAGCCCAAGGTGTCCCAGGGGCAGGGACAGGGCTGAGTTTGAACCCAGATCTGCCTCAGAAGCATACGTTTCCCATGGTTCCTAATGCTGGGCACCTGGGCCCTCTTCTGCTGAAAACCACTAGTTACTGCTCAGCTCTGTCTACATTTTGCGATGTTACTGTGAGCAATGGTGAGAGAACAAAGCCTTTGGGACCCTCTAGAGAACATTTTACTTATTGGTTACAAAACCGTATCCTCTTAGCACTGGACAGAAACTCACAGCCTATCTAGTTGAATATTTTCATTTTACAGCAAGGATACCGAGTGTGGAGAGCTTATGGGCTTTCCCCAAAGTCAGAGAGCGAGCGAGTGACACGGCGGGGCCAGAATTCTGTCCCTGGACACCTTGTCCGATGCCCGTTCCTCCACGTCACACCCCCCTGATCATACACGCTGGGCTCCCGAGGGCTGCCCACCTGAAGGACACCTTGGCTGCATTATGGGCTTTTCCCTTCCCGTGGCTCATGAAATCAGAGCTGTCCTACCGCTAAGAATGAAATACAAATTCAGAAGCTAAGTCTGGCCGACAGGCCCAGAGAAAGCAGCTTTTCACCCGCTCCCTGGACCCGGTTCATCTCCAAGTCTCCATCCAGACTCTCGCAGGAAGGGGACAGCAGACGGGCGGCTCCTGTGCAGCCGCTGTGCCCCACGTGTGAGTGGTCTAACTGACCCCGCCCAACTGAAACCGAGGTGGTCGGGTGGCCAACTCCCAGGCAAGGAAGGGAGGGGAGAAGTGGGGCAGCCCCGGGCTCCTGGCCGGGCACCCAGAGGAGGGGCATGTGCGGCTTCAGAGCCACCACACCCGTATGCAGTGTGGACGCTGCGGTGACTTACCTGGGTCCTCTGGGTGCAGTAGGGCTGCCCCCGTCCTCTGACAGGATGCTCCCACTAGCCAGTGGCCTCGGAGACAGGCTGGGGTCTCGGCTCCCTCAAGGTAAGAGAGCCCCCCAGGAGGTAAAGTGCTCTGACTTCTGTACTGAAGGCTTCCCAAGGTGCGGACACCCCCAAGGTGGCTGCTATAAGCAGCTCGGAGACCAAGATGACAGTGACAGTGCCCAGGGCCACAAATATGTCTTTATTAAACCCAGAGCCACAAGGTGGCTTGGACTGCTGGCCGGAGACCGCTGACTCAAAACTCTCCTCTCATACCGATCAGGACCCCCAGGTAGGGTCGCTGAGGCTGTGCGCTGCCGATTCCTATGAGCTCCATTTGCGTAAACTACAACAGGAACGGCGCTCGCTGGCTTTATGCACCCTGACAGCCTGGCAGGCCAAGTGCATCTGGCCTTTGGAACGGGAACAGGGTTTGAGGGTCAAGAACTATGTGCCGCTTCCCGGGGGACCCCTGGTCCAGGGCCGGAGGCCCCGCCAGCGCTCAGACTCACCAACCGCTGCATGCTTTTCACGTGGGTGGGGCTTATGGATAAGGCCTCTTCGTACCACCGCCGGGCCTCCTCGGTGTTTCCTCGGAGCTCGGCAACCTGGCCTCGCATGTACAGGACGTTGTGGGACATCGGGAAGAGGTTGGCAGCTTCTTGGGTACAGGCTGTGGCTTCTGCCGGCTTCCCAATGCCGATGTAGACTTCAGCTGTGAGGAGGAGAGCACAGGTAGATGCTGTCCTGGGCCACTGCCCTTCAGAGGCCCTGGGACATCGCCTCCCCTCCACCGTGGGAGTCTGGCAGGGGCCCACCTGGAATACGCAGGGCCCAGCCAGCCAGCCTAGCCCCCAACCCCAAGTGGAAACAGCCGCGGGCTGACGGTCCTTCCCGCCCACTGTTCACAGGCACTCGAGTCAAGGCCGTGCGGCCTTGGAGGGGACACTTGTCACCACCGATGAGACGGGAGTGAGGCCTGCCTGGGCCCTGCCCCCGCCTTCGGAGGTCACGCATCCTCAGGGCACACCAGGGACACCTGCCCTCAGCTCTGACAACCACAGAAGAAGGGCTGGATGAACCCAAGGACAGGCAAACCAGAGGGGCACAGCCCCTCACAGGGCAATGGCTCTGCTCTCGGGCTGGTTCCCCTGATGCCAGGAACTGTGACAAGGCCAGCAGGTGGTGGCTGCTATGGGCACGACATAAAATCACTGCTCCATCAGACCCTGCCCTGGACCGACCAGGGAAAGCCACTGCACCGGGGGGACTAGTAACTGTATAACACTGACGAGCCATCGCTTTCCAAAAAGCAGGAAAATGAGCTCTCCTCCAATCTCAGGTCTCAAGTCTCCCACGCCTACGTGGAGGGTCCCTAATTGCTCTGCAGCCCTGGCTTCCATCATGCACGTCCCGTGCCCCCAGCCATCCCCAGGTCCTCTCATATCCGTCATTCCCTTAGGGCCCTGAGGTCACGGCCCCACCGCCTCTCCAATGTAGGGCCTGCGTTGGCTGGATGTGGGAAGACTCCTCTCCCTCCTCAGCCACACCTGAGCCCCCGCTCAGGTGGCCGCTGTGCTCCGGGCCCACGGACCCCTCCTCCCAGCCCCGGGGCAGTCCCTTCCTCGCCCGCTCCTGCCCTGACTGCTGGCCTCCACTCCTAGCAGAGAAGGATGTTTTGTGCCCATATCTCCAAGTTACGTGTATACGCACACGTGTATAACGGAAGGCACACGAGAATAGGAATGCTAGAAGAGCACAATACAAAGAAATAGAAAATGTTGACATTTTTCCTCACGCCCCTCCTGTCTCTCCTCCAGCCCCTCTGTCCCGCGCAGCCACTGACAGACCAGCCTCCCCAGGCAAAGCTCCGGTGGGGTCACCACCCTGCTGAAAAGTGCTCCTTCCGTTCCTGTGCACCCCTCACCCCTTTCAGTCTTCCCTGGAATGGCCTCTGGGAGGCTTCTGCTGACCATCCCACCTAAAAACTGCTGCTCCCCCTACCCCGTCCTGACCCAGCACGACCCAGTTCCTTTCCCTGCTTTCTCTTCCGGCCAATACGAGGCTCACCTTGTTTGTCTCACTCACTGTCTGCGGGGCCCCTCTAGAACATAAGCCACCAGCTTCACACTATTCACCGCTGTGTCCCCAGCGACTGGACGAGCGCCTGGCAGTCAGAGTGCAGGAAGTGGCTGCGAATGAATGAACGGTAACAGTAGCTAATAATCATCAAACGTGCTTTGTGCAAAGAAGTGCTCTCACTTCTGCTTTATCTGCACCGTGATCCACTAGGTGCTATTATTTTATCCGCATTATACACACGAGGAGACTGCGGCACAGACAGGCTGAGCAATTTGTCCGAGGTCCCGGGGCAAGGTATAGGCAGGCGTGGCTTTGCGGCTGTGCTCTCAGCTCCCTACAGAGAACAGTGTCTCCCCTGCCTCCAGATAACATCCAGACCCCTTTGCCTGGCATCCGGAGCCCTTGGTGACTGTCTCTACCACCCCTACTAACCTGTGTTCCTACTGCTTCCTACACCCCCGGACTCTGCCGTGTTAAGCTGCCGCTGTTTCCCTGGGCTTTTGTTTATTCTCTTGCCTCTGCCCCGATGGTGTCACTCCTGTACCCCCTTTAAAGCCCAGCTCAACGGCCACCACCCCCAGAAGCTACCTCTGACCCCGTCCCACCCCCCCCAGCTGGAAGGGGAGCCCAGCCTGGGTATCCCTCTGATGGCTGTGTCCCTAGAGACATTTTGTGAGGGGTCCTGGCTACGCCCCCGGACAGCACGTTCTGTTGACATCCACCCTTCTATCTCCCCACCTCCAGCTTCAGGCGCGGAGACTGGAAATTCTGGACAGGGTGTGGTCAGTGTCGATGCCACTGCATGGCCCTCTCCTAAGCACCTCACTTCCCTGGTGACCATAGTCACACCAGTGACTGATTCCTCAGGCCATGAGCAGCCCGGGGGAGGCAGAGACCCCCCCTGCACCCCATCTGTGCTTCTGGCCGTCAGTCCCCCTCAACAGGGAGCAGAGGTGATGGGCTGGCCCGGGGACCTGCGGGGAGAGGCCCAGCCTCTCAGACCTGGAAACTCGGACACTCACATACAACTGAGCTCTAAGTGTGGCCGGGCCGGCACTGCGCCTGCCTCACGTCCTCCGAGACTCCTCTCTTGAGGTACTTACTGAGCACCTACTACACACGGGGCCTCTGTAGGAACAAAGACCACACGCGTCTGTCCTTCCACCTGGGCCTCTGCAAAACCTGCCCTCCTGGGAGATAGACACGCAGGGCTGCCCGCTGTCTTCCAGTAACACGACTCTCTCCAAGCTCCCGCCAGAAGAGTCTGGGGTGTATCTCGCAGTTTCAGGTTCCGGAGCCTGGAGGCTGCGGGGGCAGCAATACAGAATGTTCCTCCCTCTGTATGCTGCCTCCTGACTTGCTTCCCTTTGGGGGTGAGTTCGTGTTCATTTCCAAGGTCCCAGGGCTGCCTGTGGGTGGGTGAGACACCACAGGCCCCTCCCATCTAGATCGCTCCGGAATAAAGGCCAACTTGGGAGAGCGGGGACTAAATGATTCCAGAGCTTTGTTTTGCTTTTGATTTTTAAATTTTATTTTATTTTATTTTCATGTATTTGTTTTTTGGCTGCTTCGGGGCTTAGTTGTGGCACGCAGGCTCTTCATTGCGGCGCGCGGGCTCCTCTCTAGTTGTGGCGTGCGGGCCTAGTTGCCCCGCAGCATGTGAAATCCCAGTTCCCCGACCAGGGATCGAATCCACATCCCCTGCATTGGAAGGCGGGCTCCCAGCCACTGGACCACCAGGGAAGTCCCCAGAGTTTTTATAACAAGAATCAAGGTGTATGTTGCAGCAGTGGGGGGAGCCTTGAACACCAACACAACAATGTAGATGACACCCTGTTCTGTGTGGGTCCCCGTGAAAACAAACACGGGACCGAGTGTCTTCTTGGTTCCGTGTCTTCGGCTACAGGTCTGGTGCCTCTCCTCCCTCCTTGTGATGAGGAAACAGACGACGGGGGCTGAGCTGAGTCATGATTGAGAAGGTGGGAGAGAGGATCCAGACCCCCGAGGACTTCTTTGCCGTGCTGTCCAAGTTGTAGGGGCAGGCTCATGTCACTGCTGAGGCCTGCGCTCCCGAGGCAGAGGGGCAGGCGAGTGCACGGCCTGCGCTGCTCCCTGATCCCTGCGTTTTAAGATCAAACAGAAGGACCCAGGCGCAAAGGGCTGGGGTGATTTTCAAACCATTTCTCCCCAGTGGAGCCTCTTTCCTCCAAAGAGATCTTAAGAGTGGACAGCTGGCCTCCGCTCTTGGTTTGGCCCCCTCTCTGGGTCTCTGAGGCAGCACTGTCTCCAGCTTATTCAAGCCCTCCTTCTCCTTGCTACCAGGACTCTAGGGTACCCCGTTGGTCAGCCAGTGTCAGGGGAACATGGAGGGTTCGATCCCTGCGCCCAGGCCTTGTGTGTGACCTTGGGCAAGGCCATCAACTTCTCTGGCCCTGTTCACCTGCCAGGTGGGGCCTGAGGCTGGCCTGCGTCTCAACCAAGAGGGTGGAAGCCTGGAGCCTTGAATGCCCGCATTCTCGGCTTGCTCCTGCGGGCATGATGCTGGGCTCTGCCCCTGCGACAGCGAGGCCAGCAATTCGGGACGGGTGAATTCGATCAGCTGTGATGCACTGGGAGCCCAGCTGAGGCCAGGAGTCACGATGCATCCTCCGATTCAGCCTCCCTGGGCACAAAGCTGGGAGTGTGATCTCCATCTCACTCCCTGTCTCTTTCTTAATTGGCTCAGAACTCAGGACATAAACAGAGGTGTACTATTTCCCTAAAGCCTCCAAAAAATGCGATCGGTATTGTCTTTTCCCACTAAAACTATGAGCAACTTCCAGCCACATCACCTCTGCATCCCTTAGCACAGGATCTAGCACTTAGTAGGTGCTTAAGGAAAGACTGTAGACTAATGGACACTGCTTGCGGGGCAGAGGAAGGCAACCGTCTCTGTGGCCCAGGTCGATGAGGAGTCAAAGGCCAGAGAAGCCACAGCAAGTGATGCTCCCCTGACCCATTCACCAAGGGCTAAATTCAAGTGAAAACAAAAAAAACACAAAAAAACCCACAAAGGGCCTTTTGAGCTCATTAAGAGATATAAGAGCTTGTACCGAAGGAACAGCAGCAGAGAGGGAAGCTGGCTCTGGGAAGTTAAAGCTGATCGGCTCCTAACAAGAACACAGTTCAGCACAGTGTCAGAGCCCCCGCTGCGGGGCGGGCTCTGAAGGGTCACTCTCTGAAGAGGTCACAGGGACAGAGTCTGTCCTGGTCGCTGGCAGCTGACAGCCTCTAACCAAAGGTAAGGTGCCACGCAGGGTCACGGACACTTTCTACCCCTTTCTGAAGCTCGGACTAAGCTCTGGCTGTCCTCTCTGGACTCCCTTGCCTTCTCCTTGCTACCAGGTTACTATGAAAAATGCTGGAAATACCCCTCCACCCCACCCCCGCTTGCAAACCCTCAATGGTTCCCAACTGCAGGTGAATGTAACCCAGATGTTTTTGCTTCCCGTTCTAAACGAGGACCCTGCTACCTTTTCACTCCCTCCGTGCTCCATTCACGGTCTCACCTCCACACCTTGGCTGTGCTGTTTCTTCTGCCCAAAGTGCCTTCCCTGTACTGTTGCAGACCCATCACTCCTCACCCTGGGCTCCCGCAAACCTCGCCCTGCACACGACGTCCCCCCAAACCCCACCCTGCACACGACTTCCCCAGACAGGCCTGGGTGCGTCACCCCTCCACCGCCCTGCGTGCTCTGGGAAGTCCCTCACCCCAGGCTGCCCCGTGCTCCCGTGACTTGTGTTATCCCATAGAGGTCACGTCCCTGGAGGGCCGGGATCAAGTCCGCTCCCCTGTGCGTTGTGCCTTGCGCAGAGGGCTTTCCGAAATCGTTGGCCAAACCAAGCTAAAGATGGGATCTGAAAAGGGCTGAGCTATAGTGCCAAGGCCCGGGGCCTCTTTCCTCCTCAGTGGTGAAGGGGGCTCCCGATAGGGGGACCTGGAGCGGGACGTACCCACAGCCCCGCACGGGGCCCAGTTTCCTCACTCGTTCATTCACTCTTCTGACACTTGTCAAGCACCTGCTTCACGTCGGTTGCAAGGCTGAGAACCGGCTCCCATTGCCTGCCTTGGGCTCAGGGCTGTTTGGGTCGTGCGCCGTGCAGAGGCGCTGGGCAGAGTGGGGCTGACCAGCCTGGACCCCGCTGGCCAGCTGTGAGCCTGGCATAGGGCTGCATCTGCCCCTGGAAAGCGAGGAAGTTCTTCTCACCAAGGTGCCTTCAGCTAAGGCACACCTGCTCCCTGGGGCTTAGCCTACCCAGAGGGGACATTTCTGTGAAACTCACACAAAGGAGCCCTGTACGTGAGAGGCGGCCCGAGGGCTGTACCTGTGTGCGCGCCGTTAGATCCTTCATTCCACCAGAGGTCTGGCAGAGAGGGATGCAGAAAAAGGCGCGTGGGCCATCAGCTTCTCTCGGTCTTGCAGGCAGCAGGGAGTTAGGCCTGCAGACTCGCCGACCCCCCGAAACCATTTCCCTTTCCCCAAACCCTGCTTCCCTAGAGAGAGGAGACTTGGGAAACAACCTTAGCAAGCTGGTCCTGGGACAGCCTCCGCCGCGGAGGGCAGGGCAGCGCCAGGGCTGGGCGCACGTGTCTGCCGGGAGACAAATGTCTTTGTCTCCACCTTATTCAAGCCCTCCGCAGCATTTCCTACCTGCCACACGCACTTAAAAATCATTATTTTACAATGGGGAGAGGGAAGGGGGCAGGGGCAAGGGAGGGGTAGGGGACTAAGAGGTATGAACTATTAGGTATAAAATGAGCTGCAAGGATATATTATACAACGTGGGGAATATTTTATAATAACTATAAATGGACTATAACCTTTAAAAATAAATGAAGATACAATGCTGATTAAGAAATCATTATTTTAACAGTTATGGAGTGTTTGACCCCCACCTGTTGAACACGGTCACGCATTATCTGTGTGACTGTCAAACTGTCGTCATTTTGCAGAGGAAGGCACTAGGGTGGTGGGACCAGGATTTCAACTAGTGTGAGTCCAGAACCCAAGCCCTTGATGGTTCCGCACAGGCGCCTTCGTAACCCCCCTTGGCTGCCAGGACGCCACGTCTCCCGGTTCCCTTCCGCCTTGCTGACCACTTCCTTTCTGCTGCTTTGGCTTTTCCTCTACTCCCCAAATTTTGAATGTTGAGGGCTCAGGTCTGGGGCCTGGCCCTTTCCCTTCTCCATCGACATTCTCATCACATCCCTTGGCTTTAAATCCCCACTTGCAACTTGATGTCTCTAGCCCAAACCTCAAGCGTAGACTTGAATATACAGCCACCTGCCTGACACCTTCACTGTGGGTCCTCAGGCACCCGACGCTCCCAAGTTCAAGCAGGGCTCTGGTTGCTCTTGCCCCCCCCCCATATCCCCACCCATGGGTTCCCACCACCCAGGCTGCCCGTGGCATGGCAGGAAGAGGAATCACCAGTTACCCGCTGGCTCCAGCTCCCAACACAGGAGTCTTCCTTTTCCTTCACCCCTACATCTAACCCATCAACAAGTCCTATCAGTTCTGCCTCGAAAATGCAACTCAGGTATCCCCCTCTCTCCACCCTCAGACCGGCTGTTCCCCGCGGTCACACAGACCAAAGTTCCTGACCTTGCCTCCCCACGGCACTGTCTCCCATTCCGTGCCCCACATTCCTCCAGGGTGATCTTGTAGCAACCTCCCTCTGATCCTTTCATCCCCCCACTTGCTGTCTTTCAACAGTTTTTCAGTGCTTTTAGGAAGAGATCCTGACCTGGTCACCAGGGCGCTGGCTCGTCTGGCCTCGCCTCGGCCACGTGATTCTTCCTCTCTAGGCTTCATGCCCTGCGGCCCTGCCATTTCTCTAACCTCAGGGCTCATGTGGCCCACAGGCCTGTCCACGTGTGTCCTACGCCTGCCACGTGCTCAGGCCTCCTCCGGTCCTGGCTGGGGAGGACCTCTGTTCCCAGTTCTCCCAGAGCCTACACTGCTGCTCTGGGGTACTCGGCACCGTGGAATTAAGTGCTTCTGCAATTGTTATGTTTCACATCTGTAAACTCCATGAAGGCAGAGCCCGTGTCCGTCTGCTGACCACTGAGCTCCAGAGCCTTGCCCTGATGACGCACGTAAACAGATGCTCACAGGTGCATGCTCCATAGCTGAGTGCCCTCCCTGGGTAGGGGTTGGGGCTCTGGGGCCACACTGGTTGGGTCTGGATTCTGGTTTCTCCACTTATTAGTCATGTAACCTTAGGCAGGTGACGTGAGAGCTGTGTCTTGGTTTTTCCATCTGTAAAATGGGGTGATTAAAGGGTATTTATACCTTATATGGCTATTACAAGGACTAAACAAGTTAAGACACATAAAGTCCTAGGATAAGGTCTGACACATGCACGGTGCTTGGTAAAGGTCAGCTACCTGCAGGTTGTAGACCGTGAATCAAAACCTCCCAGGGCAGCAGAAGGGGCAGGTCTGGCGGGGCTGACCCACAGAGACTGGCACCGTGTCAGGTTAGGCTTGACCCCTGGGTACCACATGTTCCCTCCTGCAAGCACTCCCTGTGCAGTCACCCTCACGCCACCTGTCTGGGAGCTGTCTTCATCTTGTCATGGTGGCCATGCCACAGGATTACCCTTCAACCCTGCCGATGCAGCCTCCCGGTGGCTGGGAGGAACCTAGCAGGGGGAAGGGCAGGGACAGGGACAGGCCAGCCAGGGCCAAGGAATTTGTGAGAGTATCACAGCTTTACATTCCCAGCAGAAATCAGAAAATCTGATCTTGCACATCTAAGAATAGCCGTTGGTTTCGACGGTGAGAGATGCCAAAGTGAAAGCTATAATTATTAGTAAGTAACAAGCAGAAATTATCCACCTACCGCACAGTCATTTTTAGCTGCCATCCCAGAAGTGGAAATTGAAGGATGGACACCAAGAAGCTGCTTGGCTTGGGAAAGGCCCTGGTTCAACTCTGAATGGCTTATGAATTTCCAAAGGCCAGTGATAAGGTGTGCATTCTAAAGAAAACGGTGTATGACTCCCAGGGAGATATGTCTCAAGGTGCAACAAACACCAAATGCTCTAATTCAGCTCACCTGACTACTGCCCAGTGAGACCACAGAGGTGCTGGTTTCTATTTGGCCTGGGTTTCCCTTCTGCATAACAGAGGAAAAGAACCTTTTGGACCTTCTTTATAAGATGGTGTGTATACAAATGGCACTAGAAGATACTTGGAACTTTCAGGAAAAGAGACCATAAAAATGGGTAGTTTCTTTCTAAATATCATGAGATACCCAGATGCTATAAGGAAAAGATTGATAAATGTAAAAAAAAAAAATTTGGCAAAAAACCCCCAACAAAACCCCAAAACACAAACAAAATTAAAATGGGGGGAAATACTTATAGCACATATGGCACAAGGCAAATCTCTTTGACACATAATAAGTGCTTACAACTCAAAAAGAAAAGCTCAGTATCTAAGAAGATAAATGGGCAGAAACCATGAGCAGACAACTGAAATACCATTTTCACCTATCAGATTGGCAAAGATCTTGAAGTCTGATAATTTGCTGTGTTATCAAGAATGTGAGAAAATGGGCATTCTCACCTTGTTGACTGGAATGCAAACTGGCACAATTCTGTGGAAGGCAATGTGACAAAATTTACCAAAATTAAAGAGTATGCACCCTTTGATCCATCAATTCCACTTTTAGGAGTTTACCTTACAGGTACAGAACAATCTATAGACGGCTACTCATTGACGCATTGTCTGTAGCAGCAAAATACTAGAAATAATCTAAATGTTAGTCAGTGGGCTACTGGTTAAATTATGGTAAAATCATACAATGGATTTACTCTCTGACGTGCCGACAGGCAATGGTCTCCAGCGAGTGTTACACCCCGGCAGGTGTGCACACACTAACGGTGGTTGCCGTGGGGGAGTGTGACTGACACTCGGGATGGCAGGAAGCCTCTCATTTCACGTCTCTTGTGCCTTTTGAACTGTGTATCATGTGCGTGTATTAGTTTTTCAAAAATAATTTAAATAAAATTGTCACATGGGTCCAAAAAAACCAAGCAACAAAACATGTACAACCCATGCCAGTTGGCCACCAGGTATCCTGTGAGGAGCCTGAGGCCCTGGGGTCAGAAGTGTCCAGGAAGGAGGAAGAGGTACAGCGGGAGGGGGCGCCCAGGGCATGGGTCCCACCACACAGGACGGGAGGGACCCTGGATGGCCAAGCATCCCTGGACTTCCTGGGTCTGTGCTCCCCACTGGGCCTGTGGCTGATGTCCTCACAGAGCAGCCAGACGCTCCGGTGTCCCAGTCATGATCTCTTTGCCACTCAGATGACACACAAGTGGCTCAGGGACCTGCTCATATAATAGGCTGGAAATCTGAGGTCGTCTCAGAGTGGCCTTACCTGCCAGCCTCAAATCTGGGGCCACCTCCAGCACGGGCCTCCACCACAAGCTCCCACTACACTCAGATCACCAGCAAAAACAACCAGGAGAGAAGAGACCCGCAAATGCCACAGAAACACCATGGCCTTGGGTGTGAGGCCTTGATCTAGTTTCTTCCAAAGCTTGCGGCATTTACAGAATCCGGCGGTATTGTTAGAGCTGACGATGGACGCAGATGTTACCTGGTTTCCATAAGTTGTCAAAAAATGTGAGTCACTTTTAGTTTGCCACCCAGAGCAGTAAAGCTCAAACCACCTATGGTAAAACCTTACAGTTCAGTGGAAGCTTCTTTTATGAACTCCTTCTGAGTTTACCTCTTCAAAGACCATATTGAACATACGATACAATTCTAATCTTGACTCAAAGTCAGTGCTTTGAAAGAGTCAATATAGCACCAATCCTATAAAGATTATAATTTGCTTCATTCATTCATACTCTATAAGCGGGATTTATATTCTGCCTGGAGTTTAAGGCAAGTATGATATTCCATTTCCAGAATTCAATTCCACCAACTCGTAGAATGTTAAAAGCCACACGCATTAATAGCAATGAGAGCTTTATTCTGTCCTATAGGCTATGGCAGTGAGAAAGGGATGTCACACGATTGATAAAACTTCAAGGATAACTCCAAAAGGAATCTTAGCTGCCGGGTTCTTCAATGTTCTAGTAAGCAGCTACAAAATCTCCTCCCAAGAGTCATGGTGGGTCACGTCAAGAGGAGCAAAGCCTGGATAACTGAGTGAGGGGCAGCAAGCCACTGGGCAAAGCGGTCCTGGGACTCAGTGACCCTCACCAAGGTCATTAGCTTTTCCGAGCTACAAGCAAGAGAAGTAATGCCTGGGAGGTCAAGGGAGCTGCTTCCAGCCTAGAAGGATCACCTTCTGCCCTTGTGGTTTCGTAGACATCGGCCCTTTAAAAACTCAACCTCATGCCCATTTTGAAGGACAACTCTGCCCCTCTACTAGCCCTGCAGGTTCGGCCAGTCTCACCTGGCCTGGACACTAAAGTGAACCCCTTCTCTTTTTGTTCTTTGCCGTCACTGCTCGTGAGGGCGACTGAGTAGGACAGGCACCAGGTCCTAGACTGGGGAACAGCTTTTCTTCAAGAGAGCCGCAGAGGAAGGCATGACTGCTGTTCCCGGGCCCTTGAGTCGGCCTGTCTAGAACCCAGCAAGAGGCTGAACGCTGGCCAGCATGTGCACAGGAACAGCAGTCAGCACATTCGTGAATCATCCCTCTTCTGTATTTCCGCTTAGAAGAACATAATTTGTTAATTTACAGTGGTTGTTTTGGCTCAATTAAAGATGCCAACACGGGAGCGGCTGACTGAGCTCGGCTCTGGGACATGCCAAACCTAGGTAAATCCAATTGTGTTTCTTACACGAAGGTTCCAAACAAGGTTGGACATCATACAATTAGCCTTGGCAAAAAAGGAGTAAACAGATGGCCAGCGGTGGGTAATAAGCACTTCTGCAGCCAAACCTGGGCTTTTGCCGTGCACCCTGAGAGTTGAGCCTGGGAAGGGCTTGCAGATCAAGGGGTAAAACTTGAGAAACAGAAGTTATCTTTCCTATGGAACTATAAATATGTAAGCAAATCAAGAGCCACCATTTGCGCTGTATGGTGGGATTCCCATTGCTAAAGTGTCTGCAGGCTGGATTTACTGTGGCGATTCCCTAGCTATGCAGAAGCAGCCATGTGAAACTGGGGGAGGAGCAGTCACACCTGCCTTCTGGGCTAGTTTCCAGTCCGGCAGCTGCTGGTACCTGCCTTGCTCTCTGAGGATTACCAGGAGCGCCGTCAGAAGGGAAAGCTCGGACATCAAAACGCTGTCCCCCCCGCCCCCTCGGCTTAGATAAAGACATCTGTTTCATCAGCACACCTGGCCCCTCCCAGGGTCTCTTAGACTTCACCACCAGGGTGTGCCAGGCACTGTGCTCACCAACCCTAAGAGACGATGCTATTGACCCCACCGTACAGATGAGGAAACCGAGGCTGAGAGGGGAGGCTATCACCCACAGCTGTTGGTAAGTAGCAGACTGAGGCTCCACTCCAAGGCTGCAGGACTGCCAGACCTCCGTCGGGTCTGGGACACCACGCTCTGCTGTCCCCCTCAAAGAAAGTCTGGGGTGTAGATCTCTGGCCCCTGCGACAGCATAAACCCTGCAGCCCAGGCCGCAAGCTCCCCTCTGACAGAGCGGCAGGTGGGCGTGGGGTTGAGGGGCGGAGCGGTACCTGCGTGGAGCCAGATCTGCGCCAGCGTCATCCAGGGGTGTAGCGGGCCCTGCTTGGGGGCACTGCTCTGCAGAGACGACGCCACTTCCGACAGTGCCTGCTCCACTCTGGAGGCTGCTACCGACGTGGCGTGGACAGAGCCTGCGGGAGGGTTTCGGGAAGATGGCATCAGAGGTGGAAGGACAGACCCAGAGCCAGCCACCGACCCACACAGCCAGCTGTCCCCCTCACACACAGGCGCGGGTTCAAGACGTACACACACCCCTCCCTCACGATGTTTCTGAGGTTTACGGTCCTTACTGTCCATACAGTCACTATGGCCTGGCACCTTAGTTTCTGTCCGTTGCTTTAGTTCGTCTTTTAGTCAGGACAGAGCACACGCTGTGCAGATGCTCCGTCCGGGAGCTGAGTCGAGCGCAGGCTGGGTGTCGGGGCAGGAGGGGCACAGCTAGCCACGAGGCCGTGACACGCTGCTGAAACTTCGCAGACGTGAAGTACTACGAAGGGAGGTGACAAAGCACCCCTGCCTGGGCCTGAACCTAGAAACTACCTGGGGGGCAGGGGGAGGAACCACACTTGCCTCCTGGGGCAGGATTTGGCATAGATGGAGGCCATTCTCAAGACAAACCCAGCAACCGCCCGTTTCATTCCCTGGCCTTTGAGGGATCTGGAACCATATTCTAGGACATGCCTTAAAAACCGTAGACAAAGCACAATTTGCCTGCTGTCTAAGCAGGTGTCTGTCACTAAGGCTAATACTAGACTCGCCGAGGACAGGTTACAGCACAGTGGCCCGGAGCTCAGGAGCTGCACCCGCCTCACTCTTCTGTAGAAGCTACTGTCCTGAGAACTGGGGGAGGCGGCAGGCGGAGCACATTACTGGCCAAAGGGCTTCTATTCAGAAGTCCGATGAGTCAAATGACACACTCCTCTCCACGCTGACCCTGGGGAGGTCCTGGTGATCGGAGGCCACGTCCCCAAACAGGGGCTCTTTCCCCACTTCTTTCCAACATCCGCTCTTGGAGGAATGGTTTCAGAGCTGAGAGCGGGAGTCTCGGTTATTTCAAATTTAAAAAAGGTGATATTTATATTCACTGGCAACATTCTTAACTTATAACGCATCGTAAAGTGTAATACGGAGATAAACATTCCAGCGCCTTCAGTGGTAACTATCAACTTATCGTGAGGTTGAAAATGGTGATAATATAGAGAGATAAATGCTGACTACTCAAATAAATTTCACTCTGGGTAAAATGAGATTGTGAGCATAAAAATAATTTCTGTTGGGGCTTTGAGATGCACCAAGTTGGTCCTTTTTATGATAGAAAAATATTAATCTAGAAATGGGGAAGTATAATCTCAGTATGGCACAAAGAGCCAGCAACTGTTATTCTCACAGTTAAACATTAGAGATCGTCTCATTAAAGTCACAAATGACATACGAATGTCTTCTATTTTCATGAATATTTAAGGAGAAAGCTTCTAAAAGTTCTAAACAGTGAATAGGACGTGAAAGATTTGAAAAGAGGAAAGCATAAAGTTATTATTTTCAGACTATATGATTGTATTTCATGAAGACAAAATCTGGAAATTAACTGATCTGAAAAAAATTTTTTTTAAATAAAAATTAATTTATTCATTTTTAAGACTACCTGGAGCAATAGACTGGCCATCCATATTCCAACACAAAGGAAACATGGATTTTTCTAAATACACTCAAATCCTTCAGTGGGGTGGGGTTGGTGGAGGCGAAATGCAGGAGGTGGATGGGAACCAGACTGGGAATCCAGCGTCTGTGGATAATCCACACACAGCGGCCACGGGGAAAAGTATGAGGAGGGCGCCTCTGGAGAAGGACCAGTGAGTCCTCCAGAGTGAGCGCTGCCATGCAAGGAGGATCTTGAGGCCCAGTTCAGAGACACTGATCGATATCATCATGATGCAGGAGAACTGATGAAGTTCAGCTAAGAACTGACCTTGCTTAGACAAAGTGTGTGGGACTCCCTAAAAAAACCCCAAACAGCAAAATGATTAAACTGCTGTTGATTTTTTTGGTCTTGTTTTGTTTTGAACCTTTTTATGGAAAAATCAATGCTTTAACTTTGATCACAAGGATTTGATGTAGTTTCCCTGAGACTTTCAACAGCAACTATTAGTAAATAAATAAGGTTGATGTTGCCACATTCTGACATTATCAAGCCGACTCACCTCCTCACTGACTACCTTCAACAGTGGTTCTCAACTTTGACTTCACATCAAAATCACTTAGGGATTTAAAAAAATCATATGCCACAGCTACAGCCCAGACCGACCGAATCATGGACCCTAGGGGTGGGACCAGGCATCTATCTGTTAATAGCCCAGGTGGTTCCAATGTGCAGCTAAGGCTGAGGCCCCTGACCTGGGGAGAGAGGAAGCAGGTGTTATTAACTGACATGTGGTCAAGAAAAGCCTGCAGGCGTCCTCTACACAGGCCAGCCAGCCTGAGCTGTCCTGCTTCCCTGCAGCCCAACAGTCTGGGGAAAGAGTACCGGGAAGATCTTGGCCTTTAGGACGGAGGTTCTCAGAATCCTCTTGGTCTCAGAATCCCTTAGGAGTCTGCAAATTTATTGAGACCCCCCTCAAGAGATCTAGTTTACACGGGTTATATCTATTGATATTGACACATGAGAAGTCGAAACTGAGAAATGCTCAAAATATTTAGTTATTAATTCATTTTTCAAAAAGAACAATAATAAACTACCGCTCTGGAAAAATCCTACACATTTTCTACCAGGTTCTCAGGCGCCTTTGCTACAAGGACTCGTGACTTTTGGAGGGGCTAATTTTGGATTAACTCTTTGGTTCACAGATGCACTCATCAGGACTAATGTCGAAGTCCCTTCTCTCTGTGGTATCTGTATACACCTAGATTAATTGATGCTTCACATAATAACCTGTAAAATAATACATGTTAATTTATTATGAAGATCAATGTTTCACTGTGAATAAGGTCTGGTAAATGTTGGTGATGCCAGCAGTGGTGATTATCGGCTTTAGTGCACGTGGCCTGTTTCAGGCACTCTGATTTGCACTTTACATATATTATTTCACTTAATCTTTAAACAATTCTTTGAGGCAGGTAACACTGTTACCTGCATTGTTTAGATGACAAAATTGAGATTTTAGTGAGTATCTTACCCAAAGTCATACAGCCAGCAGGTGGCAAAACCAGGACTCAAACACTACCCTAACTCCGAATCTAGCCTCTGAATCCAGCCCTGATGCCACCTCCACCAGGAAGGCTGCTGTGAGCCTTCTGTTTCTTCTCC
Organism: Delphinapterus leucas; assembly: GCF_059928025.1. Taxonomy (NCBI): domain Eukaryota; kingdom Metazoa; phylum Chordata; class Mammalia; order Artiodactyla; family Monodontidae; genus Delphinapterus; species Delphinapterus leucas. Next base: position 168,152,413 of record NC_143130.1, read on the forward strand.
CTACCACCCTCATGTAAAAAGTTAGGCCTCGGGTCCTCAGTGCCCCATCTCCCCCTGTGGGTATGGTTATCACTGTACAGACCACACTGTTTTATGTTAAAAGTTGATGTAACTGTCTCTCCTCCGAGACTGGGTGGTTCTGGAAGACAGGAACATGCCCTCCATTTAGGTATTTTCAGGGGCTAACAATGCCAGGCCCACGCAATGTACTTGGTAAATGCTTGCAGAATGAGTGAATGATGAATGAATGAATGGAAGAATGAGTACTGTCAATACACACATCACTGTGTGAAATTTAGAAGAGTGGCCCCTCTTTGGGGAAGCACGTCTGGGTGCCCTACTGTCCTTCCCTAATGGCTCAGAGGCCAGAACCTTCCCTGTCTCAAGGGGCTTCTCAGCATGGCTGTGCTCACTTCCAACAACCCGGACTAAGAAGCACAGTGGTGCACAGCTGGATTAACACTGTACTCACCTAGGGGCTTCCCAGCTCTAACATAACTAACCCGCTTAAATAGGGAGGGTAGCTGAGGTTCGTCAGAAATAACTGCTTCCTTCCTAGTCGATCCCTTTTCACACACACCTCACAGGGGCAGAGACCCTTCAGGCTCTGAACTGGGGATGGATATTAGGGCATTCAGTACTCATTAATAATGGTAGGTGACTTATGATAATGGTAAAATTATTTGATAGTTAATGTCTACTCTTTCTGGCAATAGCATAGTATATCAAATTCTTCCACTGGGTTAGAATTTGGAGGAAAAAAGGGATAAACATCATTATGAATCAGAATGGATATATCTGATTACAAGTAATCAAAACAACCTGTAACTTAACTGTTTCATAGGATTGAAAATGGTAAGTGCCAAAACAGATTTTGATTTCTGTTGGTAAACACCTAGAAATGCTAGTTCTAACCAACCTATTTTTACAGCAACCCCTTTCTTTCTCACCAAAGCAAATGTACTCCTACAGCATGCATGGGGGTTAAGAGGATTATTCCCCTAAGGGAAATGGACAAATTGAGGCTTGAGAAAGGAATTAGAGGGAGGAAGAGAAGACATATTTCTAATTTGAAATCCAAGACTCTGGAGAAACAAGCTTCCAAATAATCAGGTTCGACAGGTAAGCCAGCAGATGTGTCCGGCCACTGTACATCTCTTATTTATCACGTTAATTTGAGAAGCGCTTATCCCTGTCGTAACCCTGAGAGCCGAGCAGCCACCAAGTCCCTCAGTCACAGGGCACAGTGGCTCTGAAAAGCTACTGCAAAACCAACTGAACCGACAGCTGACACAGGCAGGTGAGAGCATGCCCTAAACTCTGGCCTAGGTTCTGTAACCTGATTGCTCCATTGGTCCAGGGGGCATAAGATGCCCCGGAGCTGAGGAGATCTGAATTTCCTCCCACCTAGAGGCCCAAGAGGAAATGTTATCTCGGACACCTGATACATAGGCAAAATGCCACTTGAAGAATTGTTCTGATCCCTACATCTGGGGTCTTTATCTGAGTCCCCCCCCACCCTGGACCACTGTCTGGGTGGGGTGGGGGACAGGGGCAGCGAAAGAGAGGCCCCAGGAGCTGCAGTGGAGAGTCATCTCCCCATGGGCTGAGGGGCCAGGAACCCAGGCCCCTGACCTCAGGAAGCTGAGTCCAAGCTCAGCTTGGAGGATGTCTGCCCCACATTCCTATCATTTGCTGAAGCCTGTGGAGAAACCCTGCCACAAGCAGGATGCCGGGCACAGCCAGGTCAACTTGCCGTTGCAGCTGAAGCCTTTCCAAAAATCCTTTTCCAAAGCACACTACACCTGCGGTCAATTTCACACAGACCTCAAATGCGGCAATCACACGTGGACCCTATTTCAATATCCAAGGCTCATCATTCAAAGGGATCTCAGAGCCAATAATTCTGTGAAGCAAAGGGCTCAATAAATTATGTGGCCTAGTTATGTTCCATCACCTGTATTTTCACAAGCAGGGTCACTGAGTGCATGGCATGTATTTGTATTCTAGCTACCCTTTTGGCTGTTCTGGTCGCATTATGTAAGCTGCTATGGTCTGAAGGATGTCCACCTTCCCTGTCCCCTCATATCTTCACAGCATGTAGAAGATGAACAGGTCTCAGAAGCAGCCCTGCTGCCTGCTGACTTGGTGAGCAACACGGTCCAGGAACAACAGACAGCTATGTTACTTGATGTGCGAAAAATAATCCTCTACCAAAGAGACATCAGTAGGCACATCTCACAGGTGTTTGCTCAGGATTCAGGCTGCTCTTTGCTTCCCGGCCCTGGAGAGTTAACTCGGATGCCTCCTATGCATGAACGTGAGACAATGCAGAGCACGTGGCCGCGCCCCAAGTTCCATCTCTCTGCTTGTCACCCACATTCTTTCTGCCTGATGCCGCCGCAGCAGATACTTGCCCTCCCCACGTTTTTCTGAAAAGAAACCGAGTGTGCAGAAATTACCCACCGCTAATAAATCTCTGTACTTATTTTCCCTCAGTCCTGAAGTGATTCAATAGTATCTGTCAGTAGAGTTTATTCAGCTTCGGGTTCTTAGAAGCTGTGCCCCCGAAACAATGAAAGAATTAAAGAAAAGAAGGAGCTCCCCTCCTTAAAGACCCTGCAAACTGAACAATGATCTGAATGACTAAGCATTCTGCCCCAGAGCTTTGCTTAAAATTCTTTGTTTTTAACAGGAAAAGGGTGCCTGTTTCTCAAGATAGGGCTTGCGCATAAATCAGTGCAACACTGCGGACTGCTGGCAGCCCAGTGACCTCACACCTGGCCCCTGTGCTCTAAGAACCCGAACGTCCTTGGACCCGAGGAGACAGTGATGACTGTCTCTTCTTTTCTGAGGCGGGAGGAGAGATGCGAGCGTCTGCTCTCACTTCAGCACTCAAATTAGGCATATTTTTCTCTGTACCTTAAAAACATGAGCCATTTTCCTCCACTCCCCACCCTGCCAACCCCGGGCGAGGACAATTCCTATCTTTGCTGGAGGCGGTCCTGCCTCTCGAGGAGGCTGATCTGGGGGTGGTGGGCTCTTTACAGCACGCTGTCAGAGATCCCCCTTCCACATTCTGATCCCTCGAGGGCTGCCCCCTGCCCTCTTCACAGCATGTCCACCCACGTGATGGGGCCGCGGGGCTGGGGCGGATTTAGGGGCCACTGCTGGGTCTATCCAACTCCCACCGACTACGGGGCCTCTTGGTTGTGGGTCCCGCTGATAAATAGCTCTGGGGGGTCATTCTAGTAGATACTTTCCTTTGTTCACTGAGTGAAAAAGGAGGTTAAGATAGCCAAGGAAATCTGGAGAGCCAACCCACGGTCCCAAGACGAGATCACAATTTCCAAATGACTTTAACAGAACATCAAGCACAGTTGAAACCTGACGGGATGTGCCTTCTCTTGAAAGGGGAAAGTCCTTTCCAGGGAAAGCTTTAGGGAAGGATCCCCCGAAGGCAGGGGTATGTGGTCACCAGCGGGCATGCGGGGCTGGCCTGCGTGCTGCTGATGGGGGCTGGCGGAGCTAAGCGGCGCACATGCAGGGAGGGGCCCGCTGTGAGGGTGAGCCGGGAGACAGCACCTTCCGGAGGACTGCACAGGGCAGAGGCTACCCACCTCCTCAAACCCTCCCCCGCGCACAGCCATGAGGCCGTGCCTCTGGAATGACGTGTCCTTCCGCCTGGGAAAGGCTTTTGTCTCTGATGCAGCTGCTCGGAGAAGCCTCCCTGGCTCAGGCCGTAGTCTAATTGCTGGTCACACGCTCAACTTCTCCCCGAGTGCCACTTATTATTGACTTGCCCATCTCCTAAAATTCCATCCGACCTTGTTTAAAGAAAGACACCCCAGAACTACTTAAGGAGAAGTAATTTTAATTTAATTAAAATGGCAAGAAAAGGTTTATACTTGAATCATTAGGGCTGAATGTTTTAAACTGCCACTCCTCGAAAGCAGTGCGGTCATCACTAGAGTGATTTTTTGTCACATATAGGTGACAAAAATGACTTTATTCTATTAAGCAGTAGCAGAGGGTGAAATTCACCACCTGACTAGTCACTTCCTGATCATGACAGATGTTTCTGAATGTTAGAAAAATGCGAAGTCAATAATACAACGCCAGCCACAGTGGAAGGAGACAAAACTACTACCTTGGCTCTATTTCTCACCTTATTTCGTTTGAGAGGTATGTTTTCTCGTTAATGTCTATTCTCTTGTCCTGGTTCCTAAAGAGAGCTGTGGTTTCACCAGAATCGGTGATGTGAAAAATGAAGCTGAGCACCCAGAGTCAGCACGTTCTTGGAGAGAAGAATAAAACCTCAACCCACACTTCTCTCCAGAATGATGACTGCTGGGGCGCTCACTGCTGCGGGCACCTGGGATCCTCAGGTCTCAGGAGTGAGGGCAGCGTGGTCGGGGGGGGGGCGGTGGTGGTCCTGGCGGCTGCGTTCCAGTCCGGCTCTCCCCACCTGGCCGGTCACTGCCCTCTGGAGGCCACAGAGTCCGGGCTGCAACTTGGGGAGAAAGGCACCTGGCCGAGGCTTGAAATCAGGATCAGCTACCGGCAAACCCCAGAGGTGTGTGTGAACAGAATAATTAGTCAACTAAGACCTTTACAGACGAGGATGCTAAGGCCAGGAAGGTTAAATGAGTTGCCTGGATTCCTCTGCAGAACTGGCCCCCGAACCCAGGTTTCCTGACCCTTGAGAGACTTGGAGCTGTTTTTATGGAAGTAGTTAAGTCCCTTGTATAAATATGTCAACTGCTTAGTCTGCTTTAAATTCTGGTAGAAGTAGTTTAAGTTTTATGATGTCTGATTAGCTTATTTTAGGACAACGAATTATTAGAATTGTTTTCTATGAGCAATAGTGGTTGAACTGGAAAGGAATTTTAAGATTCAACTAGTTCCCTCTACCCCAGATTTTACAGATGAGCCACACTGGGGAGGCTGGACGTCTCACACTTTTGATCAGCCCCCGTGGGGTTGCTGACCAAGCCACTGCACGCCCCTACTTGGGCATTCTTCCTGCAATGCCTTCTTCTGTAGTCCTTCCCAGACAAGTGCTGCCTCCTCAGTGTTTACACCCGAGCTGCAGAAAGCATTAGAGGGCCTGGGAGAGCTGGGCCCCAGCGGGAGGGGTGAGCAAGCTTCAGGTCCAAGCCGTCTCAACATTCCTGATCAACGGCCACAACACACACTGCATGGTGGGGTCAGCGTGATTCTGGAGACCCTCAGAAAAGTTAACAGATAGATTGGTAAACTACTTACTAACTGAAAAAAGGGAGGGAAAACCATGAAAGTATACTTCTGGAGAGTTGCCTTGGAACAACAAATCAAACCAAAAATTAAAACCAAGAAACAAACATTTGAAAAATCAAAATTAAGGCTAAAAAAGCAAATGGAGTTCTAATAACCTTCCAACTGTAAGTCTGGCTGTCTGGAATCAGATTTCAATTCAACAGTGACATATGTTTTTCCACTAACAATGATTTTTTCTTTTTTTTTAAAGCAAAGAAAGGCCAACTGGGCATTCCCCTCCACGTTTAAATGTTCACTCAGCACATGAAAGCTGACCAATTCATGTAATGTGTTTTGTTTCCAGGGCAGGAAATTCCAAAGGGAAGGGAAAAATAATCAAACGAGCAGTTTTCAGATCTTTCCACACGTTAACCCTAATCATGATTCCAACCGTTTGTAGGGCTGGGCTAGCTTTCAATCCTGTGAAGTAAAGGACTGGAGGGAGAAATCCATAAAACTTCAGGTCTTGGCTATCTGTCCTAAGGGAATGAGTTGGGATTCAAATTCAATATAATTTTAATCAAGAAATTCTACACTTACTAGCAATGTATGTTATGTTTTCCCTTCTCTAGCTAAATGTTGTATTTATGGGGCGGGGGGAGGGGAACAGTCTTACTTAAAACACCTGGTTACTGGCTATGCACTCCCTAAGGATGGAAGATGACTCAGAGCTTCACAGAGAATAAACAACTGAGCACTGCTTGGTACATATTACGTTCAGCAGAAAGCCCAGTGGGTGCTCATCGCCCTAACAATTTGCTAATTAATCTGATATAAGGTGCCCCGCCAGAAGAGCCTGGACTTCAATCTTCAGAGGTTTAAAGGGACACAGGGCTCCTTGGGATGCAACAAGATAACTACTGGCAGGGTGTGGAGGTAGGTGGGTTCATTGTGCAAACGAGAAAGGATGGGGCAGTGGGAACATCTAACATTATTCTAGAACGGTAAGATCCCATTTTAAGACCCCAGAAAACTGGGCAAAAGTCAATGTAATAAACAATTTTTTCTGGAAAAACCAAAGCAGAAAAAAAAAAAAGTTGGCAATTGCCCGTAGGCATCATATTAAAGGGAAAATATCTATTTTAAGAAGTGGATTAAAAACAACATAAGCAGTTTGTAAGTTTTATCTTCATATTCCATTTCATAAAACTGGGATTGCCATTGAGGCTGAGTTCAGAACGCTTAATATGCAGATAAGTAAGGTCAGAGTGTTTCTTGGTTTGAATTATTTATTTTAGATCATAGTCTCCTTTCTGCCAGACTGTGTGTGTGTGTGTGTGTGTGTGTGTGTGTGTGTGTGTGTGTGTGTGTGTGTAACACAGCAGGTTACCATCAGAAAGATAAGCGCATTAGGAAAAGTAGTTCTTTCTGGCAGCAGCTCCCCTTATGAGCTTTTGTTTAGCATATAACTGAGTGTTTGGAACAAAGATGAGCCCTTTTAAATCATGGACATAGAGATTAAATTTTCTGGCTGTGTTGTGGGTAAAGTGAACATTAAATAAATGAGTGGAAGAACAAGGGTAGCTCTCCTGGTGAGATCCATATTTAGGTGCCATTTAAGGGCTTTATCAACCAGTGTCTCATTTCAATACAGGAATCTTTTTTTTTTTTTCCATTGACAAGTCCCTGAACACCCTAAAACAGACTTTCAAATTTCCCTATTATTTAAAATCAAGATTAGATTAAAATACTGTTCAATTTCCCTGCATAGTTTCATGACACAAGCCCTACGTTTTCCTTCCTTGCAAACAGAAAACAATTTATAGCATTGTTTTTCAAAATGTAGTACAGAACCCACTGGCATCGGGATCATAAGAAGGTATTTTATAAATCAAGATTCTTGGGACCCACCTCAGGCCTCCTGAATCATAAACTCCGGGGGTAGGGCCCAGAGAATCTGCAGTTTTCAAAGCTCTCTGGGTGATTTTAACGCACAGTAAGGTTTGAGAACCACATACTTAAAAGGCATATGACTGATATCTTTAGAATACTACCTTGATTACTATATACTTGTTGAATTAATTTCTAAACTGAAAACCAGAAATGATTAGGAGTAAATTATTATTTGCAAAATGTTCTAATTTGTCTTTTTAAAAAATGAGATCTGTATGAATTTATATCAACTCCAGGAAAGCGGAAAGCACAGAAGTCCCCAAGAACTGGAAGCGATGCTCCAGAGAAGCTTCTACTGATTCTGCTCTAAACAGATTTCCTTTACTTTTTAAAAGGGAGGTTGGAACTTGGGCACCAAGGTCTCCTTCTGCCCGCAGTTTTTGGATTTTCAAACTAGCAAGATTTTCTCTCAGGTAAATTTGATGGAGTTTCCGATCCAGCTTATCAGTTAGGAAGATTATCAGAAAATAAAACATCAGGCAAATGAAGCAGATCTAACAAGAAAGGAAAAAACCATAAACCATGTTTACACAGAGAGGGTTCCTGGCGGGGACCTGGGTCACTGACTGAATGAGCTGCCGGGGGCCACACAAAGGTATCGGGTTTGGGATGAGAATGAAGATGAGAAGATACAAACAGGTGGAGAGGAGATTCGGTTCTTGAAAGAGAAGAGGAGGAGGAGGAATCTGACACTAAAAACATGAAAGAGAGAAAAAAAAAAAAGGATAAAGGCAAAAAAACTTTAGAAACACAAAGAAAAAAAATAAACTGGCTTTTAATATACTCACATAAGCTGCAAAGAAAATGAGGTCATGTAATACACAATCATTCCTCTACTTGACAAGAGAATACAAGTGCTTTTCGAAGAAAACAAATTTGCTGTTTTTTCCACTGGTTATTTAATTGTTCTGCAACAACACCACGGCATAAAAACATCTCAGATTTACCTGGGCACAGATTCAGCAGTATGATCCATTGAAAATAATACCTCTTTAACCTAGAATACCCAGGACATTCTGGCGGAAAAGAAACTATCTGGTTTTCAATTGGAAAGGATTAGAACTTGACTTTTCCTTGATTTGTTTTTTATGAGAAGCACTTATATAAAGTTTACTTGAAAACTAAGGTCTTTCTAGGTGCAGATAACTGAGGTGCAACAATGGGTCAGGTCCCCGAATCGTGACAATGGAGTCTAAGCTTGCTAAGCTGGTCTACGGTTGGGTCCACTGGCCGGGCACTTTGAAAAGGAAGCTATTACTGTCACTTCCATGCCTTCAGCTGGAGAGATACACAGCAGTAGGGAGAACCACTGCAGTGACAAATTAAAATTTTTCCCAGACAAAGTGGATCAAACTTTCAAGGTGAAAGAATCATTACTACGGATCGGTGTCTGGTAATATCTACCAATGATTAAAGATAAATCTCCTTACTCCACTTCCTGTTTTGAAGGCAAAAGGAAGAAAAAGAATTCTTTTTCCTCCTCTATTTAAGGAACTAACTTATTCCGAAGAAAAGACAATGATTCAAAGCTTCAAAGTTAAACGACTGTCACTCCATTTGATTCCTCTCTCTTGATGGCTAGGACTTATTGGATGACAGAGGTGGGGGGATGGGGACCCAGAGGTGATATTAGAAGGGAAAGCATATTCTTTAAGGGTTTTTTTTTTTCAGTCTGCCACATCCATTTAATAAAACCAATGTCCACTCTTTAGCCACAGTGGACTCAGCTATAGTCCAAAGCTTTTAGACATGGGTTCCCCTTATGTTATTACACAGATCTGCATACGGACAATTTCAGAGGTGGAAAACCATACCCCAGTTAATTATTCACTTTCCAAAATCAAGAACACTGAGCCTGTACTTCATAATGACCCAGATGTATAATAATGGTATCTCGGTTATATTTTTATAACCGAGCTCTCATCTGTTTGACATATACACTGAAATTTTAACAGGCAAAATACGATGTCTGAGATCTGCCTCAAAATAGTCTACAAAAACTAAGTGTGGGACAGCAGAGATACAGGAAAAAAGAATAGGAATTGTTGAAGGCTGGTGGTAGGTACATGGGGATTCATTATACGAGTATTTCTATTTTGGTATACTTGAAATTTTTCCACAGTAGAAAATTTTTTAAAAAAGGAAATAAATTTTAGTTCTGGAAGACAAAAACAATCCAAGAGGGCCTGTGCCTTCACAGAGGAGTCTACTGCACATTGGGTGACTCAGAACTGGCAGTATCACAACCGTGGCAGGTCACCTCGGCTTTGGCCACACGTCTTTGCCGGCTGTGCTCTTGTCGGATGCATTTCGAAAAGCAGAGAAGCACTGCAGAAGCCTGAGGACGTTCTCCCAAACGGATGCAGAGGAATCCTCAGGGCATGTGTAAAGGGACACGTCACAGGGGCTGTGCAGCACGCATATGGTATGCTATTTTCAAGTCAAGGGACACGGGAAATAAGATATAATCTTATTTGCATGGGAGGGTAAACAAAAAGCTAATAAAAAATGGTTATCTTTAGGGAAAGGCAAGATGGAAGGGCAGGGATGGAAGCAAAACACCTCTATGGAACCTTCGGAATCAAGTTTGAACCAAACCTGTGGGTCGTTCACGAGACAGGCCGTCCCCACTGATGCACTAATAAGGACCGCTGCCCTCCTGCGACCACCCACGGGCTGAACTATCTAAAACTGGGCTTTATTAATCAAGATGGAGGCATCTTTTCCATTTATAGGTGAGTCTTCCTAATTTTTAAGTCTCTCTGATTTAAATGACCACTTCAGAATGTTTTACCATCATTTATAATAAGTCTGCAACTGATAGGGCCTGCTAACGTGGCCTTCCGTTGCTCTGATTCCTGGCCTCCTGGGTAAGTAACTGGTGGTGGTGGTGTGAAAAGCAACGATTTGGGGCTGTGGGGGCAGGGCCGGTGAGAGGAGTCTTGGAGGGCGTCGTGTGGACATACAACCACACCAACAGAATAAACTGGTCACTGGCCAGCGCCTGAGGGAGAGCAGTGTCCACTACGGACAAGTGGCAGCGACCCCCGACTCTGCCACGGAGACACACCTCGGCTGGAAGCTACGGTACCTGATGTTTAACCTGAAGTGGGAGCCTCCTGGAGGCTCTGGGGAAAAGGTCCCAGGGGGCAAAGGGGAGAATGAATCCCAAGGGCCTCACTCATTTTCTCCCACTGTCTGTTTTTAATGCGATGTGGATGAAAGTCTCAGACCTCAGGGGAGATTAAGGTCCCGATCAGCTGGAGGGGAAGGGGGTCTAAATTTAGTATGAGTGTCCTCGCAGGGTCCTGTGGGTGGGGGAGAAGGGGAAGCTGGCCCTGGGCAGCCACAGCAGCTGTGAGCCAGCCGTAGTGACTGTTACCTCCCTCTCTTCTCTCCCCGGGGTCCGAGCCTCACCTCTCAGTGGCTAATTCCTGACAGCCTGACCTTCCCTCTCCTGCAGCGAGGGGGGCTACACACGTCCCTCTAGCAGGTCTGGACCACAAGCAGACCTCTGCTGTGCTATCCCAGGTCAGGGTCTGCCTGGTTCTCCGTCTAAGCCCACCAATGACTGCCCCTCCACCCAGGGGCCAGGCTACTCCAGGGGCGAGTTTCTCTGTGGCCTAGCTGGCCTGCATTTTGAGCAGTGGCTGCAAGCCCTGTTAAACTGCACTAATTTATAATTCATGCTGCTTCCAATGCCCAACACTCTTTTGACCTAGGAGCCCCAAGGCCCTGGGATCAGGCTTCTTCAGCCGACTTTAAATTTGGTAAAAGGGAGACTAGCACAGGAAGGCAGGCAGCTGTGAGGACGGGCTTGGGTGAGTACCACACCCGGCTCCCATTGCCACCTGGGGAGAGATTTTCCAAGGACGGCTGTGCACGCCTCGGGGCTGCTCTCTGGCTCTTTGGAGGGGCTTGGTCAGGAGCCGGGACCTGGCACAGTGCAGGAGAAAGACCCGGAGGCTCCTTTCATGAAATCAACCCACAGAAGACCAGGCGTACCCAGACAGCGATTCAGCCTGACCCAGGGCCCTCTGGGGTGGCGGGAGAAGCACCAAAACCAGCTTCCAAATGATGCTCTGGAACTATCCCTGAGGCTCAAAGCGCCGTGGATTTCTTTACATTTTGTGGGTCTGTCGAGTCCTCCGAATTGCCACTGAAAAGTCAGTATTACTACTAAAGTTACTTGTTTGGAGATTACAGAGGTATCTTTACCCCTCTGTACTTAGGCAACTGTGGAAACGCAAATGATAACTGAGGTGCTGCTCCAAGGCAGTAAGTGCTACAAGCTTCCGCGTGGGGTCAGTAGGTTCAGAAGCTCTGAACCCACCTGCCTCTCCCTGCAGGGTTTCCTGTGGGGTTGTGTGAGTTCACATGTGCAACTGATTAGAAACCGAAAGCTGGATTTTAGCAAGGTCTGAAATCTAAAGAAAGAGAAGGAAACAGAAAAGCAGAGGGGAAGCTTGATGGGGATGGGGACAGTCTAATTTTAGTTTCGAATTTTCGGCTCCAAGAGCAAGGGGAAAAATAGATTTCAAAGAGCTGTGCTGGGCAAGTAATATTACTTCCCCCACTGTGAACAAACACTTGAAAAAAAGACACCGGAGAAAACGCACCTCAGGTGACAGTTTAGCCTATTTGGGTGAGGACTTCTTCCCGCCCCAGGCCCTGGTGGTCTTCATCCCGCGCGGCTTGGGGCCAGGCCCCATGTCCCTTCTGGTTGACACCATTTCGGCCCCTCTGGCTTTTTATTCTCACCTGTCTCGGGATCGCTGAAGTCTGGCAAAGTAATTGTATTAAGCTGTCGTCTGTCAGCAATGGTTCTATCTAAGAGGCTGCTCCCACGTCCAGAATCACTGCAAAACACAGCTACAAATGTCAGTCATTTGAAGGGTGGGCAGGGGAAGGAAACAGAGTCAACCAATCCCGACTCCTGAATGCAGCAAAACCTTCTGTGCATTTTTTGAGCTTCTTCAGCACCTTTCCACACATCACCGGGCATCCTGCTTCCCCGCCCGGCCTGGTCTGGGATTCCTTTCAGGATCCGTATCACAAACACGGTTTAAACCGCACCCAGAGACCCGAGCTAATTTTCGTCTCTTTTGTGTCACTGTAAGACACAAAAATGAGAACTTCGAGCCACGTTCTCCATCCACCGTGTGGGGGAGCTGATGAGCATTCTGTGCTGTAAGTCTCAGGCTCAAGCCCATGAACACATCACCCTCGAGCTGTCTTTAGGAACCAACGCTCTACACCAGTGCGTCTAAGCCCTGGCTGCACAGAAAAATCACCCGGGGCATCTCGAAAAGCCACTGATGCCTGGGTCCTGCCCCAGACCAAATAAATCAGAATTTCTGGTTTTCAAAGCTCCCCAGATGGTTCTAATGCATAGCCAAATTCAAGAACCACTGGCCCTTCCTTTTCAAAGGGTGATCACAGCCACGGCCTCGTTTGTGTCCTAAGAACAAGCCTTTAAGATAAATGGTGTGGTTGATACCTCTATTTAATAGACAAGAGAGAGGAGGTGTGAGGCCCTACACTGAGCTGGGTGCTGGCAGAGTGGCAGCTACAGCCCCCTTCCGGTGTTCCCGAGCTGGGAAGGCTGGGCCTTGGAGAGGACACAGTCGCGTTTTAGCAGCAGCCTCCAGGCCAGTGGTTCTCATTAACTTCCGGCACTGAAGCCCCCTCTCCAGGCTGCTCCTGCGTATAGTAACGGGATCAGCCCCACTCCTTGGGCGAGTCACGTGGGAGACCACATCGGGACTAACGGGAATGAAACACCGTTAAGGGCGCTCAGCTCAGAAAGACTTTTTTTTTTTTTTTAATTCTAAGAAACTTGTAAGTAAAAACAATTAAACAATTGCATTCTTTTTTCCTCTATCATGGTATTCTATCAAAAGATGTATATCTGTCTCTTGAGGTTTGAGCCTTTAATGCTTTTCTTTGAATCCATTTTTTTTTCCCCAATCTGGTGGCTCTACAAATGATTTTTTTCGTTAAGAAGTTCAAATTCCACAGTAAAGGGACACAATTTCCTTCCTCTATGCAGCTGTTGCTAAAAGTGGTACAAACAAGATTTGCTATGAAACTTAATATGGTTTGCAGGCTGCAATTTCCACGTCCAGTGATGTAGTTAGAGAAATCCACAGGAAGCAGAAGGAAACTTGCTTCAGTACAGACTGGTTTGTCAGCCTATACTTATGACAACACTGGATACATGCTTTTTGGGATCTGTTCTATTAATTATTTCCATGACTGAGAAACAATAAATGTCTCTGAGCAGAAGACAGCATAAAAGTACATGCAAATTTCCATTAATCACATTAGCAACTGAATATTTCTAGCATTGATCTATTCATGCATGTATTTTAAATATAAATATTACAAAAAATACTACAAAAATATTACAAAGAGTTCATTATCTGAATGTTGCAATGGCTCCCCACTTAGGAGTTTTTTGGAAGATCTTATCTCAAAATATAGTGAAGTTTTTCATCGCCTTGGGGATTCCAGGACGCACAATGAGGTCTTGGAATTGCCAAGGAAGGATCTGCCTGGGTTTTCAGTGGACCAAATCACAGTAAGTGGATGGGAGATGTCTGGTTCAGCCACAGTCCTCCAGGCTTCTCATTTCACCAAGTATCAGAGCACAGGGTTGGCTGCTGCATGTCATGCTGGGTCCTGGAACCCAACCAGGAGTCTGGGTTCTTATCCCACATCTGTCACTAATGGTAGGTCACTTTGAGCAAGGCCCCTTTCTCTGTGCCTCAGTGACTTCCCTGTCAGGTGAGGTGGCCTCTTCTTCCCACACAGAAGTGTGTCAGGCTGAACTGAGGTCATGGAGACAGAACATTCAGAAGAAGTATAACTTCTGGACACACGCCAGGTGTCCTTATAAACACCATGCCTCCAAACATGCATCAGGGGTTAACAAGGCTGGCTGACTTTTGGAGACAACTTATTCCCAGCTGTCTGGTGCAACGGTAGGTGTGGAGAAGCTGAGTTAAGGACCTCCTACTCCACTCCAGATGTTATAAACCCCAACTAAAACGAAGATCTTAACTTATGAACCGCAGCCAATGATAGGGACACAGGACCTATTTCCCTTCCACCAGCTGAGAAACAATATTTGGTTACATTCCTTAGTTTATCTCCATAGTATTTGTTTATCTCCATAGTATCTGTTGCTTATATAGCAACAAATAACTATTCAAATGGAGATGATTTCATTTCCACTCTGACTGTTGTGACTGACTGAGAATTTTGCTGGATGCTTTAAGCAGGTTTTAGTTCTTTGTTTATATGGTGCAGAATTTGTCTTTGCCGTGATCCACAGGATATGGAAGGAGGGGCAGAGGGAGGCCTGGCCTCGCTCTCTCATTCTGGCCAGCGTCTCTCGGGCAAGCCTTCCTCTCTCCCTCTGGGACACATCTACTTGGACACTCCGTGGACCACCTCCCCCTACAGCTCAGTCACCTCATCTCTTCTCTGTCTGGCCCTTAGGTGCCAGGACCACCTCCGAAGGAGGATGACAGGAAGGAAAGGAAAACCATTACTGGTCAGTGGTGTTAGTAGAGGGTTTAGGGAAAGGAAACTGGAAGGAGCCCCAAATCCACCGCACATAAGCTGAAGAGACCCACATATGTAGATGTACACATCCAGGTAATTTCTATTCCCTTAAAGAAGGACTGAAAATCCAGAGTATACTGTACTGATGGTTAAGTTATCCTAGAAACTGGAAGCTTCTCTTGGAAATCCTCTAACACAGCTACACAGAGATTAAACACAAGAGGCAAGCTGATGGTGGACTGGGAGCCAGAACCCTGGGGTCCTTGTCACAGCCTTGTCCTTTCCCAGCTCTGAGACAGTGCCTGGCACACAGTAAATACTGATGTAATAGAGGGGCCTTGGATAGGAAACCAGAACATTTCCCAGGCAACTTAAGCCTGGATTACATGAATCAAGGCAAGTTCTCAACATTCCCAAACTCAATTTTCTCATCAGTAAAATGGGTCTGATGTAACACGACATTTGCCCATTTTATGGGGCTACTTTGAAGATGAATGAGAGCACACTTTGTAAAAGGAAAAGCTCTACCGAAATATGGATGACTACTAGCGTGAAATAGGGTTTCCGGGGCTTCCCTGGTGGCACAGTGGTTGAGGGTCCGCCCGCCGATGCAGGGGACGCGGGTTCGTGCCCCGGTCCGGGAGGATCCCACATGCTGCGGAGCGGCTGGGCCCGTGAGCCATGGCCGCTGAGCCTGCACGTCCGGAGCCTGTGCTCTGCAACGGGAGAGGCCACAAGAGTGAGAGGCCCCACGTACCGCAAAAGAAAAAAAATGGGGTTTCCAATTTCCAACTGAGGTTAGAGCAAATAAATTCTTTTTAAAAAATGTTTATATGCTATTCGTTAATGTGATTGAAATGGGACTTAGGAAGAAAAACTTTTCTTCCGATCATATGGCTACATGATGGAGATGGTCTAAGTGGCAGTGACAAGAGGGGGAAGAAATAGTTAATGATAAAAAATAAAAATAAAGGAAAAAAAGCTGGTTGTCAATTCAGAGAGGCAGCATGGGTGATGGAGAGAGCTTTGATGTTCGGCAGACCTGGGTTTGAATAATAGCTCTACTAGTTGTTTAATTGAGAAAACTAGGGCAAGTTCTTTAATAAAAGTGAAGTGTAGCTTCACTTTTATTTTCTATGAAGTGGAAAGAACAGTAGCTTTCTTGCAAGGCTGAGGCAGGGGTTGAGGAGAACGTATGTATAAACAGCTTAGCACGGTGCTGGCACAGAGAAGGTACAGCATCCCTTGCTGAAGTGCTGGACCGTCTGGCGAGGCTCTGGCCAGAGGTCACACTGTCTTAAGTGGCCAGTCAACGCGCACAAGAGCTGAGGGAGCTGTGCACTTCAGCAGGAGAGAAGACGAAACGTGAGGCGGATTTCTGTCCTAAAGGCACGCAAAGCTGCAGGCCTCAACCCAGGCTTCTGAAGTGACCAACACCTTGCCAAACGCACACTCAGGAGAACGCCACCCACCCTTTGCTCACAGCAGGAGAAGCGTTCTCAGCCTGCAGGGACCGCTCTTTGGCCTAAGGCTCCGTTCAGCGACCGGCCCAGAGGGTGGTGCTCCTTCAAGCAAGAGTGAAGAGGAGGGACGGGGCGCAGAGGACAGGAAGCCAGGTCTTGTCTCCGTTTGGCCCTGTTACTGCCCGTGTCTTCTTCTGCGCCCCCTTGTCCCACTGCTCTGGAGGCCTGTGCCAGCCCCTGGGTGGGGCTCTTGGGGGTGGCGAGCAGTGGGACGCCCTGGGAGGGTGAGCACAGGTCCCTCACAACTGAGCACACTTAGAAACACGGGCGCCTGAGCCCGGAAGTCAGTGAGGACCTTCTGCAGCTGGAAACCAACCGGCCCCTGCCAGCATGCTTTCTGCTCAGCTTTCACGTCTTTTATTAAGCAGGGATGCTTCTCACCCACTTGTGCATGCGTTTCTATCCTCTTCTAAAGCCCCGCGTGACCCGACTTGAGGCTGCTGGGCCCAGAGCCGCCCTTATCTGGAGAACTGCGGGGTGTGCTGTCCCCATCAAGACACTACCCTCCCCTCTTCTGCTTTATTCTACTGCCAGGGTCACGCCCTCCCCGACCGTACTGGGGAGGATGTCTAAATTTGCACACTGGTGAGGGCTACAGGAGAAACATTTATTTATATCCCAGAGAAAATAGAGTTAAAAAAACAAACAGGAAACTCCTTAATAAGGGGCTGCTGGACTGCCAGCAACCCCCCTCGAGGCTTTGGGAGTAGCTGGAGGGAGCAGTTCCGTAGAGCTGATGCGTCCCCCACCCCCCCCAGCCAGACTCTGCTCCCGGAGCCAAGGTCCCCCCCTGCCTGGCCCTGAAGGATCCTTCAGGGAGCTGAGCAAGTACGGACACAGCCCAGGCATTTGGTTAAGTGTTTTTAAAAAGCTTTCCAATTCTGCTATTTTTTCTTCTCCTCACATGCAATACTCTTGGTTGCTAAGTGGGAAGAAATGTGGGGAGGTGGGAGAGGTGTGGAGAACTGAGAGAAAACTGGCAACGGGAAAGCTGATGGATTTATTTTCTCACTTCTAAAGGGGGTACAGACAAAGGGATGTGCTCCAGTAGGAAGCAGCCAGCTCGGGGAGTATCGCCTGTAGCTGGGCTCGCGGCAAAGACCCTCCCTCAAATCCTGCTGAGTCTGGTAGGCTGGGAGTGGGGACTTTGGGACATAAATATGGACATTTCCTATTCTGCCTACAGACTTAGAAAAGTAGAATTTTTAAAAAAAAATTAAAATGATCTTTATCTCCAGAACATACCCACAAAAGGGAAGAGGCCAGTTTCACGATTAGCTTTTCACCAAGAGGAAGATGGGCCCCATGGGCCTGGTAACGTGCCACAGGCTACGGTTAGGAAGGGGGCTCTCGTGTAATTCTTGTGGCTCGGGCTCTGCAAGGGGGGGCTCCCGGCCAGGCTCTCCCATCTTCTAGCCACACCGCCCACGGGGCTTGTGGTCTCAACTCTGGCTCATGTCAGCTCATCAGGACCCATCACCTCAACAGGGTCCTGATTTTGAATATATATATATTTTTAATGGCAGAAGCTTGTCAAACAAGATCTCACACGGAACCCCACCAGCACCCTGCTGCTTCCCTAACCCCACCCCACCTTTCCTCCCACCCCGCAGCGACTCACCAGCCTACCCGCCCGCCTCCTGCTGGGCTGGATTGGGTGGGCCACACCCTTGAACACATTTACAATTTGACTTATACATTCTTAGGCTCCTGACTCTTAAGAGCAGAATGTGGGCTGTCCATACATCTTGCTGCGAACTTGAAAAATATTCTGAGTGTTTGAGCAGTTGTTTGAATTCACCTGAATCGTGAGGTCCCTTTTCATTAAATCATTTCCTTCACAGGTCAGGGCACACTTCGTAATCTAGACACATGCTGGGAAACACTGCTCAAGACTTGAAGATGGTGCTTTTCGGGGACATGCTGGGAGTTGACTAGTGGACCTTCCCCAGATTATCTGCCTCTGCAGGGTGGGCGCCTTTGACTGACTCCTACTGGCTGGGCCCTTTCACATCTCTGTGGGGCAGAGTTGGCCAGTAGAAAACCTACGAATTTTGTCTGGTCGAGATACAATCAATGTCCACTCCGTAGAAAAGATAACCCCATACAATGTATTTCATTGTTCCAGAGAATATTATTGTTTTTATATTTATTTGCAAATTCATTTCAGCAAATCTATTTTTCAAATTCTTCTTTGAATGGGTCTTAACATTTTACTGCTTCCCTCATTAGTTAATGAGGTAAGTAAAACCTTTCATATGTGCTAATCTTTTATGTTTTATATGTGCTAATCTTTTATATTTGTTTGAGTCATGATTTTAACTTTTTGAAAATTACACTTTATCATGTCAAAAGCAATTTCTACTCTCCTTAGTAGCATGTGGCCTGTTGTCTATGCAGGTCTTTTTAAAATATTACTGTGAGAACCCCATCTGGAATATATAATTGACTAGTCTATCCATAAATCACCAGAAAGATAAAGACTTGTCAAAGGGAATTACATAAATGGCTGGCTGAGGGAAATCAGACGGAGACCAATTGGAAGTGAGCCTAGAGGGCCACCGTGGCAACAAAAGCATAAGAAACCCACGATTTGGAGATTTCATCAGACACTAAGAGAAAATCTGCTTAAAAATGTAATGTGTGAGGCTCCACTGCTCTTACCTGTGGCTCCCGGGGGCCTAGGGGTGCACAGGGGTAGAGAATTTGTCCTGCTAAATGCCTATCGGGGATGGACTGAGAGGCAGGGGCCATGCAAAAACCACGCACGACAGGTGCCGCCGCTGGCCTCTTACCTGGGATTGGTAAGATTGTAGCAGGATTTCCAAATCTGTAGCATGTGCTTACAAGTGAGGAGCGCCTCATCCGGGCCCCGGCACAGCGACTCCAACTTCACTTTGGAAAACAGTAGTCTGTGGTGGGGAGATAAAGGGAGAAAAGAACACAGCTCAAGCCAGAGTCCCCACCAGAACAAAACAAAGTAGCCAGAAGCTCTGTACTCATTCTAGAAGGGGGCATCCAAAGGCTGGATCCGAGGGAAGCAGTGGCAGGAGGACTGAGGATTCCAGAACTCCCGGCTCAATACCTGCCTTTGCATAAGTCTCACCCCCGACGCCAATGCCGGCACAATGCCACCATGTGTGGTCAGGTTAAACATGTCTGGAGTGGCTAATTTCATTCAGAACACCGGGATTTTATTAAGACCGTGCTTTTTAGAACAAAACCAATTTATTTGCAAAACTTCAAAAATGCATCCAAAGCGAATCTTGATTTATTTACAAAATTACACAGGCGATGTAATTATCTACATAAATATCTACAAATAACCTTCCACAATGATCCTTATCATGGGAAGGAGACGAAAGCCTGAGCCGAGGGCACATAAAAAGGGGGCCTCGGGCTAAGGCCCTCTCCTCTTTGATCTTCTCCAGCCCTGCTCTGTAGGGGCTAGGACTTCACAAAGTCACCCATAGTCACCCACTACCTCTTCCTAATTTTTTTTTTTTTTTTAAACAACCGATGGCTTCGCGTTCCTCCCAGACCTTCAGGGCACTAAGCTTAGCCCCTTCTCCCTTTCGTGGCCCCTCAGAGCTGCCCCGCCCCCTAAGTCTACTTATGTCCTTCTAGACATCAGCTCCCTTGGTCCCTGGGCTCATCACTACTGTCCCTGTGAAAGCCCCAGCATGAGCCCAGGTACCGTCCTGAAGGTCTTGCTGTCCACTCACCTGCCCGGCTCTAAGAAGTCATATAATAAAGATCTCCAAAAATCATTTTCATTCCCAGCTCAAGAAACTATAATGATTCCTTACTGACTATAATAATAAGTCAAAATTCCTTATCGAGTCCTTTAAGACAGGGGTACTAGTCCGCGGCCTGTTAGGAACCGGGCCGCACAGCAAGTGGTGAGCAGCGAGTAAGCAGAGCTTCATCCGCCGCCCCCCGGTAATCGCTCGCATTACCGCCTGAACCACCCGCCCTGCCTCCCACGGCCCCCCACCGGTCCGAAGAAAAATTGTCTTCCGTGAAACTGGCCCCTGGTGCCAAAAAGGTTGGGGACCACTGCTTTAAGACACTCTGCCCACTGGCCCACTCCTATGTCACCATCCCATTCAGTGCCATGGATCCCACTGGGCCCTTTACTCCTACCAGTGTAATTCACTGGCCAAAGGCTATGTTTTTATCATAACTCTAAGAATATATGCCATGCTCTCAATCTTTTTTTTTTTTTGCGGTACGCGGGCCTCTCACTGTTGTGGCCTCTCCCGTTGCGGAGCACAGGCTCCGGATGCGCAGGCTCAGCGGCCATGGCTCACGGGCCCAGCCGCTCCGCGGCATGTGGGATCTTCCCGGACCGGGGCATGAACCCGTGTCCCCTGCATCGGCAGGCGGACTCTCAACCACTGCGCCACCAGGGAAGCCCATGCTCTCAATCTTAATCTCTACTAATCCACATCGCTCCTTAATTCTTCCTAAATTCAGCTAAAACTCCACCTCATCAAATAAGTCTTCCGTGGGTACCACTTTCACACCTTTATCTTTACGCCGTGTGTATCATATCAGCTGGTGTTTGTTGTTAATAAAAAGAAGACAAAGACAGGGAGGAACTCCTGTTTTTTAAAGGTCTTCTATGTGCCCGTGCTTGGCACTTTTACAAAACAATATCAGTGTTATCTGTGTAAGGACCCCTCTCAGTAGGGGGTTTTATCTCCCTTCAATAAAAGAACCTCTGGCCTCACTTCCACAGTGCTTAGAACTGTGCTCTGAGGTCAGTGCGCTTTAGATCAGCACTTGCTCACTGACTATTTTCTCTATAAACCACAAAAGGTAAAGAAACATGTTTCTAGTGATTTAAGTTAGACACATAGGAGAATGCCTCACTACTCATTTGAGGGCAGGCACTTCGGAGGAGGAAAGTCCACCCCCTGCCCTGGGAGAGGTGGAAGGAGGGCGGTCCTAACAGTCGCCACCCAAGCTCAGGATGGGTTAGCACCAACCACTCCCTCCAAATGGAACACAGGATGCCCAAGGGGGTGCTGGTGGCTCCCAGAGGGGTCAGGGCTGCAGCCTTCTCAAGCCTGGGTCTGCAGAAGCCTAGGACGATGGAATAACAGGCCTGGTAAGGAGACGGACGGAGGCCCTGATCTACCAGCAGGTGGGCGTAAAGAGTGAGGCCAGATGTGAGAACAGGGCTTGGCTTCTGCTCAAAAACACCTCAAGAAGTGGAAATTCCCTGAGGCCTTTCCAGGACTGCCTGCAAGGGACGGCAGCCACTCAGGCTGTCTTGAGGGGTTTTTAAGGAGCCGGAAGCCAACTCTTGCTGATGTCTTCATGAGTCCAGAAGGTGGTGGGAGTACTTCTCCACCAGAATCTCCCACATGACATGGGCCCAGTTGACATGGGTCAACTGGAACATGTGTTACAAAGGAAGGAGGAGCTGCCGAACGGTCACCTGACAGCGTTTGGTGGAGACCTACTTGGAGGCCAGAGACCCTCGTGGATGAGGTCTGGGTGCCAAGCAATTTTGGCCAGGGGAGACCCCGCCGAGACCACGGTGTTCTCTGGAGGCGCACCGAGTCCTCTGGCTGAGTCAAGCTCGGAGCTTGCCAGCCCACGGAGGGCCACGGAGTCGTGGGGAAGGTATCCTGGCCTGGCAGGCAGCACTGCGGCTTTAAGAGCAATTACCCACGATTCCTCTAACCGTACCAAAGTACAAAACACCAGAGCTCGTCTCTAAGCCACAGCTTGGGGGAACAGTTCTGTGCAAGGCTTCTTGGCTGGAAAAAGAACTCCTAATTAACATGAAATAACAGCTTTCAAACACTTGACTCAGGATATGGAGTTGAAAGGTGTGGGCTGGATTTCAGAGAACCAGACAGGAAGAACAATAGTAGAATTGCTGAGCCCAAATGATGGAAAAGGTACTTGGAAGTGAAGCAAGAGGGGCAGTGTGAAGAAGAGGCTGACGGAGAAGAGGAGCTGAGAGCACAGGCTGGGGAGAGAAAGCAAAGCCTCTCTGCCACTGTCAGATGTGCCCAGCGCGATGGGCAGACAGTTCCAGGAGCCTTTAGCTCCGACATGTTCTTGCGTGCAAAGGAGAAGCAGGAGACTGGAGGCCTCAGAGACTCTGCTCCTTCTCGCCATTCCCCAGACCTTGGCTGGTTTATAAGGCAGAGAACAATGCCGAAAACAGAACAAGGAACTTGTGAACGTGTTTGCCGAGCCCTGCTCACACATTTCAAGATGGTTCGAAAGCATCTGGCTGGGTGCACGTTACACTAGCACAGACGTGAAGATAAGCGTTAATGTGCTACGTTTGATGTCCAAAGATATTGTAGATTCCATCTACTGAGGAAACCCTGAGGGAAAAAACCTGGGATCAACCAGCACTGACTGCATTTCAATCTGTGGAACTGTCAACCTGATAGAGAGGGCAAAGGGATGGCCGGGCTGAGATCATTTGCCGGCCACATCACCCAGGACCCACCACAAATTAAGTGAGATGTTCCTCTTAAGTATAGTAAGGCATCACATGCTGGGAAAATGGTCTATTCCTCTTCCCTGTACCTGGCTCAAAGTCCATTAATCTAATTAAAAAGAATTTTGCCCAGAGACTCATTGAATACTTACAGGATATTAATGAAGAATAGAACCTCGCTAAAATACCAATCTAACAATGTTCCTGGTAGTCCAAATCTAGCATCACGTGCAGTGCCTTTTACGATCTGGCTCCTGCCCACATGCTTAGCCTCTGTCTGCCCTCTGCCCGCCGGGTACATCCCCTATTCTAGCCACGATCAACTTCCTCCGCATGTCACTCTCCTTCGTGCCCCTGGGTCTTTGCACATGCTGTTCCTTCTGCCTGGAATGCTTTTTCCATCCGCTTCTGCTTTTCAAGCCTCTACTCATCTTTGGAGATTCAGGTCAAAGAGCCTCCCCAACTCCCAACCACTGAAGCCAGCCTTAAGTAATAGGAACTAAAACTCCCAAATGGAAATGCAATTCCAGAAAATACAAGAGCTCTCAACTGTGGAAGAATAAGCTATAAGCCAGGAGGCTTCTGCTTTCAAGACGGGTGAAATAATAGCAGTAACGGCAGCAGCTGTCAGACGCTGTAAACACGTAATCAGTGATCTCTACAACAACCCTCCAAGTCAGGCTGACAGCTAAGGAATCTGCCCGAGTTCACGTCGCCAGTCGCTGTTAGAACAGAAATGTAAACCCAAACCCATTTGACTCCAAACAGCCAAACGAGAAACAGAGGAGAATGACTTGAAATGTTCTGGCCACACTACTGACACTAATGAAGATATGTAGCATTTTCTAATCCATTGTTAAATATTTAAAACCCTAAAATGTGCAAAGATCTGTGTTAGATACTGTGTGGAGTAAAAGTGGCATAAAATACAGTCTCTTGACCTCAGAGAAGTTACAGTCCAGTCAGCAGGAAAGACTTGCCACGAATATTAGGCAGGATTTCTGGCTTAGGGACAGATTAAGGCCCTGAAATCTGGGTAGGGCTGCAGGAAAAGTGGAATTTGGGCTCCTGGGGTATTGTTCCTAGGATACATCATACATGGTTCTTTAAAAAATGATCACATTAAAAAAAAATTGATCACATTTGCCTGTGCTTTTTGTGACTTGCCTCTTTCACTCAAAAGTCAGGCACATATAAAATTCTAGACACTTGAAGGATGCAGTTAATCAGGGCTTTACTTTTCATTAAAACTAACAGAAACAAAACTTTACCCCATTTTTGGAATTTTTTGAGAATCCCAAGGTAACTCTTGAAATAACTGTCCGGCTTAGTGTAGAGCTTAGAAAGAAGATACAGGCCTCTGGTGAAGCTCTGGGGCCATGTGGCCTGGTGACTTTTCACTGAGCACCCTGGAGAATGTACCAGGGCCAGGTTTAATGTCTAATCCTCATCCCCGGGAAGACTTTCCTCACTCCCTGGAAACTGCCCCCAAGCACTAGGCTCCCCCTCTAGCACATCTCTCTGGTTTAGCTTCACCCCGGGCCCCACCCCCATGAGACACAGACTCAACAGGATTCCTTGAGCTTTTGCCATGTGCCCTCCCATCTTCCTGCCTGTGCTCACCATGCTCCCTCCGCCTGCCTAGAAGTCCCCTCCCCAGAGCCCCCCAACCAACTCTACCTGTTCAAGTCCCACCGCCTGACATCTCCTATGACTCACCCCCTGCCCCCCAGGCAGCATCTAGCTCCTTCCTCATCTCATCTGTATAAAATATTTTTTGTAATCTGTTTACTCACCCCATAATTTGTACAGCTGACTACCTACATGTCAGTGTTGCCTGAAAATGAACTTGAATTTGTTCATCCTTTTGCCAATCATTAAAAAAATGCCTATTATGCCCTTGAGGCCACAAAGGGGAATAAGACATGGTATCTTTCCCCACCAAAGCTCACAGTCTAGTGTTACATACACATATGTGATGAACACAAACAGACATATGGACAAGGTTCTCTGGCAGCACAAAAGGAAGGAGACAGGGTCTGCCTGGGGGGTCATGCAAGACAGCTGAGAAGTAGGACTTTCACAGTTAGGGTGGGAGGGGTCCTGGGGAAGGGCCTTCCAGGCAGGCAGATGGACCATCTCGACAATGGCAGGAGCGTCCCGTGCACTCAAGGAATGGTGTCTGGAGTCTGGGATATAAGGCTGGGGCCTGAGAAGAAGCTAAAAGGGTAGATATCGCTAAATTCTGAAATCTAATACTCCTCACTAAGCTTTCTGATGAAGAACTGTCCATGAAAATAAATTAGGAAAGTTTAGAGAAATTCTAAAGTAATAATTCCCTCCAATCTTATTTGGCAGTATAAACAATGCGCTCATTAAGTCCATCAAGGAGGAAACACGCATATTAATAAACAAAACCCCTCACTAATTAGCAGATCCGTAAATGCTGTATTCAAGGCAACTGATTCAGAAAGAACATCACGGGAACCTTGAACGTTTGGTATTTTGTGCTGATCTGTGCTTGTGTGCTCTTGGGCTCAGCATGCCAGGGACCTGTCTTTGTTTATCTGCTGAATGTAGGCTGGGATGCAAAACAGCTGTGCAGAAAACGCATGTGGTATTTGCCCACGTGGGGCAGTGGCCACAGGAGACTTGGATACCTCCCACATCTCTCACTTCCCGGGAGCCTGACCTGAGAGCTGGAATGGGGCGGGCTGCCAAACACCTGAAGGGAAGTGTCACCACTCTGTCACCAGGTAGAAGTGACAGTGCATCAGGCAGGGGTGGGGAGGAGGTAGGTATGATGAAATGAAATTTTAAATTGAGAAGACGGCTTGGCAGCCACAGATCAGATGGTGAGAGAAATTGAAAGAGATGCGCCCCAAGCACGTGGTGATGAGCAGGGGCGGTGGAAATCTGAAGCCCGATGAGTCAGCTGGGAACAAAGTCAGACAGGACCGAGCGGCAGCCGGTCACGGAGAGGATGTTCCAAACACCTCTAACCCACCCCTCAGAGGGGGACGAGGGGCTGCTTTCAGGTTTCAGTGTGGCTTTCGTGAGGGAAATCCATCTCAGTTCCTCGTTACCAGCATTTCTCATGTCCTGCTGGTCTTGGAGCCCTTGCTCTCCCGGCCGGGTTTCCACGGCAGCCCAATCCCAGGAGGCAGTGCTCTCTGCAAAAAGCAGCCTCTGATCCGGGGCTGAGTCACTGTCACTGGAGATCAACGCCGCGACTGGCCTGAGAGCTGCCTGGCCTGACGCAGCTCCACAGGCCCGGTCACCACCAGGCGAGCCCATGATGGAGGGGTTGCAGCTGCGCAGGCCCCAGAGCTGAGGCCTGCAGCCCCCTGAGGACCCTCTGACGACAGCCGGAAGGGATGGAGGGGGGGTATGGAACCAGTCATGTGACTGCCCCCATAAGATATCAAACACTGCTTGGGGGGGGGGTCTCACTAATGGTGGTTGTTCAGTAAATGTCACCTGAATGAATGATCTGTCTACTCAACTATTACACGGGAAATACACAATTTCTTTGCTCATCTGGCTCACCTAACTGCTGTACTGATGTGCTGTTCATCGGCTCATTAGAAAAAATATAGATTTTTCCAATTAACCCAACCCTGGAAAAGGCCTTGAGAGGTCCTATAATGCTTTACTGCTCAAGAGCGTGGTTCGGACAAGCAGCCTCTGCATACCCTGGGAGCATGTGAGAAATGCAGAAAGTACACACCACTCGAGACCCAATGGATCAGAGTCTTCATGTAACAAGAGTCCTAGGTGATTTGTGCAAACTTAAGTTCAAAAAGCACCACTCTACTTCATAACTCTCCATCTTAGCCTTCAAATGGTCTGAGTTTTTTTAAAAAAGACATCCAAGGAAAAGAGTTCCCATAGTCCCTACACTTAGGCAATTCTACCTGTGTTTATTTCATTCCAATAAGGATTTTGAGGGTATTTTATTCTTAAATTCAGTGGCAATTCTGATCAACCACCTACATTAAGCTCACAAATGAAGGCTACCCCCACCTGTGGTCTTGAACCTTCCTTTCCATCTGGAGAGATTCTCTGGGTGGCTTCCTGGTGGATGTGCTAAAACCCTGTCCAGGTCCTTCCCGAGCATCTCCGGTGGGGGGCAGCGTACTAAGCCAGGGGCACCATTCACATTTTCGCCCACATAAAGGGCACGTCCTGAGTCTGCAAAGCACTGGATAATCACCCACTGCCTTTGGGGGTCCTCTTCAGGGCTGGAAAACTCAAACATCTTCCAGAACCAAGCAAGTAAACAGGAGGTGAGCTCAGGATCTCAGGGAGTGTTTGGAGTCATGCCTGCCTAGCCTGAAGATAATTAAATCCAGACATCTTTGAAATGTGCGTTGACCTCCTGGAATTCTAAGAGATGTCTGCTCACAGGCTGCCAGACAGAAACCCTTCGTCTACAAGTTTTAAAGGGATCAAATCTGAGTGCCTGGTTTCCTTTACAGAACCCCCAAGTGCATGCTGACTCCTGCTGGCTTTGCTAACAGGACCACCAAATGAGGGTTTGGAGGGCATGGCTCTTGCTATGAGTGCATCTTCTCCAGGAACGAAGCCCTGCCGAGCGACTGGCACAGGTGGCTCATTGGTAAACTTCTGTCTGGGAGTTTTTACCACTGAGGAAGTTCTTGAAATCTGACCACTTTCAGGGCCTCTGCTTGCCATGGAAGGAGATGCCACACAGGGTGCTGGCAGGTCTGGGGGGGACACTCAGCACGGCTCCCGGTCGCCGTGAGCCTGACCCCAGCTCAGGCTCCCAGATCTGCTGGTTCCTGGAACATCGACACCACGCTTGTTCAGCAAAAGGAAGCATCAGGCTCAGATACCTCGCTCTGCAGGACTTAGCAGCCCCTCATCCTGGCCTGGGAGGCTGCTCGGAGTGACGGTGCTGGGGACGGTCCTGCCGTCGCTTCTCGGTAGCCTGATCCCGCCTCCTCCTCATGACCCGCAGGGACTCCTGCACGATCCCGTATCAGTTACACTCTGCTTCTCATTTCAGTCAAAGTGTCAACAATCTGGAATACTCCCCCATCCTCCTCACGATATTTTTAGAACAAACAAACAACTGACATATTTAGCTGAAATAAATCACCCCAAGAAACCCCAGTTTTGGCTCATTTTTCACTCCCACTTCAGCTATTAATCTCAACTCCGATTAGCGTCCTGGAACCAGCACCTAAGCCGGAAACGACCAAGACAGGCTGACCTGAGAACATGTGTGGATTCATGCTGCCCAGACTTGGGAGACCTCCTCCCATGCCTGAGCGTGACATTTTCATGAAGGGAGCCCTTTCATTCAGTGCTATCCACAAAGCAGCAGTCGGGATGGTTTCCTGAGCACGGTCTGACCGGGTGGAACCAGGGGCTGACGGCGTGCAGGGCAGCAGGCAGCCGAGAACCTGCCCCCAGCTCTGGTGAGCGATTCGGTGAGCAAGTGCCTTGGGCCCGGTGAGCCCTCTGCTATACAAATGTGTAAACAGGAAACATTTGAAAAAAAGTTCTCCATTGAACTATCCCGGCTCTAAAAAAAATAATCTATTCTGTCTGAACCACAGAGCCATTGGTCGTCTCTAAAATCGTGAGGGGGCGAACCAAGAGCAGATCTACTGGCAGGCCGCTCCCCAAAAGCCGTCTCTGCAGGATTTATTTCTGACTCGGCTGCCACGGCCTGGATCTCCCCACATTCCCACGTCTGAGGATGGGAGCTCAAGAAGAAAAGATGCACTGGGGGCCCTTTTCAGGGATAAAGGCAGATGCCAAAGAGTGGGGATCCTACAATCACCTAGACCTAGAAGGAAGAGGGCTCAGCCCGATGAGACACAGACTCTAAGGGAGCCATGAAGTCCTGTAATTTAGAAATGGCAGCCTCCACCCAAAGTCAAGAAGGGCGCCAGAAAGGAAGAGAGCAGCGGGGTGCTGCGAAGCTGGCCAGCTCCGTGGGACCAGAGGTAGATCAGGCGTCCCGCTGGGATCACAGGCCGAATGGAGCCATGGGTCCTTGCACAGAACCTGCTCCCACGAATCCTGGCCTGTTTTATCCACGTTCTCTCTTTACCTTCTCTGTGTTCTCACGTAGCACATCATGAGGTTTGGTACACACTTGGCAGAAAGCAGGCTCTCTCACCCTTAACTGGAGGGATGTTTAAAGCAGAGCAAGTCTGACCGTCTGCAGGTGGGTGATGCATTCCCCACCAGCTGTTTTCAGCTCAGGATCCCACAAGAATGCTTAGGAGATAAATTTGAAGATTCTTTTCTTGCTCTCCTTTAGCTCTCAGGTGTTTTTGTTTTGTTTGTCATTAACTTAAAATGCAAAGACCACTACAAATGAACTGGCATTCAACTGGACTTGTACTATTGGAGGTTTTCTCACAGTTGGCTGGGTACCTAGCAGGAGCGGTATGTGAGCCCTGAAACAAGCAGACATCATCATTTTATCATTTAGCGGAACTCGGCAGAGTGAAAGCGGAAACAGACACTAGACGAAACACAGGTAAACACGCTTAGCTATGAACTAAGGCCTCTAGGCTGCTCAGCAGGGTCGTCAGTGTACAAACGCGTAGTAATGTTTGCAGCAAGCTAAGCTCTGGGTTAGGGGCTGGGGATCCAGAGATCTCCAGGAAACACCCCGCATGAATTCTGAAGATGATACTCCATACTTTGAATGGTGGGACGACATATCTAGGAGAACTTGAGGCATTGTAAATGAGAGCACTGAAATAAATAAACCTTCTGCATGCCACCATCAGGGATGGCTGGCTCTGGGGTGGCTGCCCTGGCCTGGCTTCTCCCAGCAGCCAGGCCTTCAGACAAGCTCTCTTCCCAGGAGGACAGGGAGACAGGCGTGCAGAACTGGAACCCTGTATCCACTAAGTACTCTACTTTGTCTCTATGATTTTGACTACTCTGGCAACCTCATCTAAGAGTAATCATACAGTATTTGTCCTTTTGTCGATGGCTTGTTTCTCTAGCATAACATCCTCAAGGTTCATCTATGTTGCAGCATGTCAGAATTTCCTTCTTTCTTTTTTTCTTTTTTTTCGAATTTCCTTCTTTTTTGAAAGCTGAATAACATTCTGTTTTATGTATGGACCAGATTTTGCTTATCCATTCATCCATCCATGGACACTTGGGTGATTTCTACCTTTTGGATATTATGAATACTGCTATTATGAACATGAGTGTACAACCTCTGTCCGAATTCCTTCCTTCAATTCTATTGAGTATTTACCCAGAAGTGGAATTGCTGGATCATATAGTAATCTATTTTTATTTTTTTGAGGAATGGCCACGCTATTTTCCAAAGCAGCTGCACCATTATACATTCCCACCAGCAGAGCACAAGGGTTCCGGCTTCGCCACATCCTCTCCAGCACCTGTTAGTATCTGTTTTTTTTTGTTGTTGTTGTTTGTTTTTTTTAAATAATAGTCATCCTAATGGTATCTCATTGTGGTTTTGATTTGCATTTCCCTAATGATTGGTGATGCTAAGAATATTTTCATGTGCTTACTGGCCATTTGAATATCTACTTTGTAGAAACGTCTATTTAAGTCCTTTGTCCACTTTTTATTCAAGTCCTTTTGCTGTTGTTGTTGTGGAAAGTTGATTTTAAATAAGCTACTGCACCACTGAATCCGCTCCACTTTGGTCTGTGGTGTCGTTTAGGCTGTCACCCACTCTCCTTTGCCCAGGGATCCCCTCCCCAGCCTGTATCCGAGGAACAGGCATCCCTGGGTTGGTTACCTTGCACTCATCCCTCCCAGACATCCTTCAGGTTTCCAGTGAATCATTTCTCTAGTTTAATAAGATGAACAGCCTCTTTTCTTGAGCTCCAACTTTCTATCAAATGCAAATTTAATAGGCATGTTCATGACTCCATCACTCAGCTCAGACATAAAAATAGTCCATAACACCTGGCCTCTCAGTAATCACTACATCAAAACATTATTCAATATGATATTTCAACTTAAACTGAGTTTCTCTGAGACTATCTGTGTTAAGTGAGACAGACTGAGAAAAAGGTACAATCTTACTTGCAAAGTAATGTTTTTTTTCAACCAGGTATATATACTCCACTCAAGAAAAGAATGGTCCTCATCAATCTTTCTGGCTTACTGAAGAGATTAACAGAGGGTGTAGGATAAAAATCCTGTTTATCTGGATTGTTAGCTTGAAGAGGGCATAAATTACCTCTCTCTTGTCCATGGCGGCATGCCCAGCACCTCACATGGCAACTGGAATGTGGGAAGAACGCAATGCTTCGAAGGCACAGAGGCCAAGGCCAGGCTGCCTGGGTTCAAAGCATGACTCTGCCACTTACTAGGTACACAACTAGACAAATCACTAAACCTCCCTATGCCTTAGTTTCCTTATCTGTAAAACGGGGATGATAATACTACCAACCTTTGATGGTCTCATGATGATTAAATTAGTTTAAAATATGTGAAGTGCTGATAGGAGTCGCCTGTCACAGAGCAGTGCATAAATGCTAGTGGTTATTATTGCTAAATGAGTGAACAAATGGATGAATGAATGAATGAACGTTATATATGTTCATTTCTTTCCATACAGTTAGTTCCTGTTGATGTAAAAAGCAGCACGATTGTCTGAAAAAATCTGTTTCCACGGGTACGAAAATAGAAGACCACATACAGAAGAAGAGATTGTTTTCCAATCTGGTGGCTTGAGGATTTGTTTCAATATCTGATATATCAAAGTCATGTATCAGAAAACACCATAATGATCCCACTTGTATTTTTATCTTTGAGAGGTTTCAAAATTTACTTTTTGTGCTTTGAGGTAACATTTGATGGTTTCTTAAGTGTGTTGTTGATTTGATGACCTCTCTGAGAGCCGGAGAATAAGTGCCTGTATGTGTTTTACTTAAGTAGGAAAGAGTAAAGTTCAAATCAACTAAAAATCTGTAATTAGGAAAGTTGTAAAACCACAATTTGTCTCAGGGCAAGAAACTACACCCTGGTGTGGCTGCCCTTAGCAGCCATTGGAAGGCTTGCTGAAATTAGAATAAAATATCTCAGTTATACTAAAGTTCTCAAATGTGCCACCATTGGCATGATACTATCTGGTATATTTTCCAGGGACAAAAGTAACAAACTGTCAGTTCTCATTGCGATATTTTATCTAAAAATGAATAATCCCGTGGCAGAAACACGAAGTCTGTGAGGGCCTGACCAAGCCCTGGCCACCACACTGTCTTTAGGAGAAACAATTGTTCCCAACATCACCTGGCATCTACTTCTACATTCTTGGGCCAGTGAGGAAAATTACTAAGTAAAATACAGTAATCAATTAGGAAATTTTTGCAAAGCTCTATTTTAAAAGAAGAACGATTGAGGCTCTTATACCAAGTACAAGAGAAAGCAAATCTATCAGAATCTGTGAACACTGTTCAATATAAAAATGTGTACTTTGTTAAATTTTATTTTGGAAAAAACTTACAGTGTGTTAGAGACATTTAATACATAATCAGCAAATACTAATTTTTCATCCTTTTGTTTACGCATTTAATAGTTAAAGGGTTTAAAAAAACAAGTTTTCAACAGAAGAAAAAGGCAGTATTAGAGGAACAAAAGAGACAAGATACATACAGAAATGGCAGACGTACATTCAACCATCATTAATTATATTAAATGTGAATGGACCAAACACTTGACACAAAAGGCAGAACTTATCAGACTAAACAACAAAAGCAAGATCCAATGATATGCCAGCTATAGGAGAAGACATACTGGAAGAAATGATGGCTGAGAATTTTCTAGAAATGATAAACAATACAAACAAGACCAATCCACAGTTTTAAAAAGTCCCCAGCAGGACCTACTCTTAGCTGTATCACAGTGAAAATGCCAAGCATCAGCAAGAATGGCAATGAAAGCAGCCAGAGAGAAAAGGCAGATGACATTAAAATGAACTAAAATTAAACCAACGGTTGACTTCTCAACAACGACAAAAGGAGCAAGATCACTGTGCTGTGAGGAAATGTGAGCTTAGAATCATAGATCTAGTTTGAAAATCTCTTTTGAGAGAAAGGCCAAATACAATTTTAGACACAGGTTGAGAAAGTTTGCCAACAACAGACCCTCACTAAAATTTCTAGGGTAATCACTAAACAACAACAACCAAAATAGAACGTTTCTCTTACAAATTAGTAAAGGAAAAATATGTAATAAAAACATAATTATTTAAAAGAAGGTAGGAAAGGAGAGGATAAGATATGAAAAAAGAGCAGGACAAATAGAAAACACAAATGAAGTGGGAGACACTAATACAAATATGTCACTATTTACAATAAATGGAAATGAGCTAAATGTTCCAGATAGACAGTCAGCCTGAGTTAAAAAAAAAAACAAAACAGCTATATTTAATGAATACAAGAGTGCATGTAAAATATAAGAATATAAAAAGTTCAAAGAATGGAAAAAGATATTCCAAGCACACACACACACACACAGTATGTGTGTATACATGTATATGTACACATATACATGGCTATTTGTGTGTGCAGGTATGTGTCCATCATACAAAATAGACTTTCAGGCAAAATGAATTATGCAACTACTTACATATTGATAAAAGGTTGAATTTACTAGGAAGACATAGCAATTCTAAATTTAAATGCACCTAATAGCACAGCTTTTAAAAGGTGCATTTTAAGAGAGGCCTGCGTACCGCAAAAAAAAAAAAAAAGAAGAAAAAAAAATTGCTTTAACTATGCGGTAAAACAGGACAATCTACCAATCAGAGGTAGTTTCAATATACCTCTACTCAAAAACTGATAGATTAAGTAGAAAAAAAAAATCAATAAGAAAAAAAAGATCTGAAAAGCACAGTTGATAGCTCAACGTAATAAAATATACAAAAAATTACCCCCAAATGCAGGAAACATTCTTTTTAAGCACACATGAAATATTTATAAGTAGTGACCACATGCTGGGCCATAAAACAAGTCTCAACAAATTTCAAACTTATATTGATTATAGTCTCTGAACACAG
The DNA here is from genome assembly GCF_059928025.1 of Delphinapterus leucas. NCBI lineage: Eukaryota > Metazoa > Chordata > Mammalia > Artiodactyla > Monodontidae > Delphinapterus > Delphinapterus leucas. The sequence continues at coordinate 168,186,218 of NC_143130.1, forward strand.
TTCAATGAAGTTAAAAGCCCATTGACAAAAGACAAGTTAAAAAAAACCATATATTTTTAAATTATAAAATACAGTTCTAAAATAATTAATTCATCAAAAAATAAAAATGGAAATTTAAAAATATTTAGAATGAAACAATAACAAAAATTTCACATATTGAAACTTGTGGTTTATAGTTAAAGGAGTACATAGCGGAACATTTTATCTTAAATGCTTATGTCAGAAAATAAGAAAGGCACAATACTAAAGAACTAAACATCCAACTTAAAAAATTAAGAAGGAAAACCAACTAAAACAAAACAGAACAAACTCTAAGAAAATAGGAGAAAAGAAATAATAGAAATAAGGACAGAAATCCATAAAAGAGAAAGTAAATATATGGTTGAGATGATAAAAAAAAACTAAAGGTTCTTTGAAAAGATCAATGTTTCAGACAGTTTTCTGGCAAGACTGTTCAAGAAAAAAAAAAAAGGCACATTAAACAGCATGAGGAATGAAAAAGACCTAACCACAGATGCTGTATGACAATAAATAATTTAAAAACATTATAAACTACTCTATGGCAATAAAATTTAGAACTTAGATTAAACGGGCAAATTCTTAAAATATATATAGTATATCAAACATAGCTTAATAAAATAAGAAGTAGAAAAACCTGAATATACTATAATCATTTTTAAAAAGCATCAGAAGTCCTTCCATGGAAAAAAAGACCAGTCCCAGATGGTTTTATAGGCAAATTCTACCCAAACTTATTATTCTAGGAACAAATAATTCACATCTTACACAAAGATTCCAAAACACACAAAAAAGAGCTACTCCAACTCATTTTATGAGGCCGGCCTAACCTTGATGCCAAAACCTGACAAGGATATAATGAGAAAGGAAAATTACAAGCTAGTTCACACGTGAACATAAATGTAAATGTTCTTTAAAAAGCTAGTAAACTGAATCCATTAAAAAACTAATAGATCATGATCATGTTGGGCTTATTCCAAGAATGCAAGGTTAATTTAACATTTAAAAATATCAATTAATATAACATTCACAGATTAAAGGAGTAAAATCATATAATCATCTCAATAAATACTGAAAAAACATTTGATAAAATTCAATATCAATTCATGATGAAAAAAAAAACTCTTAGCAAGCCTTCTTGGAAGAAGGAAATTTCCCTAAACTCTTAATAGAGGTTTAAATAGAAAAGCATGGAATTTTTTTCGGGTAACTAGGAATAAACCTAGTAAACATCAACAAAATCTTTATAAAGAAAATTATAAAGCTTCATTTAAAAAGTATTTTCTAAAGGCCTAAATAATTAGAGATATCTAATTTTCCCCAAACTAAGCTATTAGATTAAATGTAATTCCAATCAAAATCTCAACAGATTTTTTCGGTGGAACGTAAAAAAACCAATTTGAAAATTTATATGGAGGCTCAAAGGCCTGAGGGCAGCCAGGATATCCCTGAGGAGCAAGTTACAGGGGTGGACTGACCTCATGTATAATAAAGTTGTAAGAATGACGATAGAGGGGCTTCCCTGGTGGCACAGTGGTTGAGAGTCCGCCTGCCGAAGCAGGGGACGCGGGTTCGTGCCCCGGTCCGGGAAGATCCCACATGCCGTGGAGTGGCTGGGCCCGTGAGCCATGGCCGCTGAGCCTGCGCGTCTGGAGCCTGTGCTCCGCAACGGGAGAGGCCACAACAGTGAGAGGCCCGCGTACCGCAAAAAAAACCCAAACCAAAACAAACAAAAAAAAGAATGACGATAGAGAGGCAATCACACAGAGGTGGGCACCCTGAACCCATGGAACCAAGTGGAAAGCTCACAGACAACTCCTCACACAGATGGACGTTTGGTTTAAGACAAAAGTGGCCCTGGGGAGAAACCGCAAAAGGAATCTTTTCAATACATGTGGCTGGACAATTGGGTATCCACATGGGAAAAAATTACCCTGGATCCCTTACACCTCACATACATAAAACAGTCAATTCCAGACGGACTCCTAGCCTCAAGGATGAAAGATAACATGAGAGAGCTTGAGAAGATAACTTAGGAAAGGTCTCTTAAACTAGACAGAGAAGTACTACCCATGGATATGACTGATACATTCAACTATACTTTAAAATTAAGAACTTCTGTTCATCAAAAGATATCATTAAGAGAAAGGAAAGACAAGACACAGATTGGGAGAAGCTTTTTACAACGCATATAACCAACAAAAGCATTTTTAATCATAACATAAAGAAATCTTACAAATTAGTATGAAATGGACAACCAGATTAGAAAAGAAGAAAGACTTCTATATGTGCCTCATAAAAGAGAAAAGCTAAATGACCAATAAACACATGAAAAAGGTGTTCAACCTCATTAATAATGAGGACATGCAACTTAAACTCAAAGTGTAATACCATTAACCAGCAACCAACAAGTCTGAGGGCACCAAGTGTTGGTGTCTGGAGTTGCATGGGCCCGTGGGCACTGCTGCTGGAGATGTAAACGGACACAACCGCTATGGAAAACAGTTTGGAATTATTTGGTAAAACTGAAGACACACGCATCCTATGACTCAACAATTCCGCTCCTAGGTGTCTACCTGACGAAATGCTTGCACATGGGCACCAGGAGGACTGTGCAAGGATATTTACAGCAGCATCGTTCGTGTAACAGCTGAAAACTGAAAACAACCCACATATCCGCTTACGGTAAACTAGAAAAAGAAATCTTGGTATATTTATACAATAAAGTACTATTTGTCAGTATAAATGAATAAATTGCTGTTGTATGCAAGAAGGATGACCCTCAGAAACACAATGTTAAGCAATGAAAGCGAGTGGTGTAAGGAGATCATTAAAAATTTTTTTAGAATTCAGGATGGTGGTTAACCCGTGCAGGGAGAGGTCAGGGAAGAGGACAGCAGGAGTGCACAGGAAATTCACAGGCAACATTAATGTTCTTTTTCTTAAGTTAAGAAGTGGGTATACATAGGTTAGTTGTATTATTATTTTGAATTGATTTAATAAATAGTCTTTTGCTTCTACTCAATATTTAATCATTTTAAAGGATTCTAAAATATTACATTTGAAGACACTGTATCAGTAGTAATACTATTAATATGAATGCCTCTCAATTACTGAGTGATCACCGTGTATGAATGCCTTCAATGCACTGACCAGGACAGCTCACTGCCCCTGGGGGAGCCCCTGGTCTCTCCAGGGTTACCCGTCCTTACTGTCACCATGAAGTGATAAAAGATGGTGGCTAAGTATCTTGAATACGTTTAACGGAGACCAAAAAAGCTCTGTAATTCTCTGCATCAGGCTAAGAGGCTAGTGAAATCACTTCTTGGTTCAACAGTCGGACAGGCCTGACCCTAGCAGAGGGAAGGGGCCGAGGGAACATCCACTACATACTCAGTCTGTGGTAGGTTATGGCTGCTGGGACACGAGAGACACGAGGACATCCCAGGCTTCCGAAAGTCTGCAGCTCTCTGGAGACAAGCTTGTCACAAACATACGGATAATGCTACATGGCAGTTGGGACAGGTGCCCACGTAATCTCATTTAGGTTGGTGTTGAAGTGTTTTAGCCAGGTTGGGAAGAAACCATGGGATCCACTGACTATATCTGGCCCCAACTTTTAATAAAGTATTCTTGGGAGGAAGAAGTTTCCCATCACAAAGGAAGAAATACAAATATTTAAAAAGCAAGCAAGTCATCAGAGGCTCTCAGCCCTGCTGCCATATGCTTTGCTTTTTTGAGCTTACATTAAAATAACAGGCTCGCATTCCTCAAATACCTCTACTGCTGTTCCTTACTTCTACTACTTGAAAAGGCTGTCAGCTGCTGTCACTTGGAGGCATTACCATATTAGCCACCACTGTTTACTGCTTACCGGGCAGTGTGGCTGTTAGTTTAATAAGCCTCTCCTCTCAGATGACACCCCAGGCTGTCTATGCAAGGGCCACATGCTGGAGTCTAACATCTAACATCTAACAAACATCCAATGAAGGTGCTGGGCTTGGGAGGCAGGGGCAGCCACTTTATAAGAGTATTGATGAGAGGAACTGAATTCAGTTGCATCAGGCTCTACTCTACTGAGGGCTAAAGGGCCAAGTGTTTTTGAAAGTGCTTTAACCATTTGACGGTTCCACGGGCTAACCAACTTTGTATAAAATCCAGAAATGTACTCCATGTGCATTTTGAGATGTACTCCGTGAGCAAGTGGCAAAGCTCTTTAATTCACTTTGCATAAATAGCTGAACCTACAAGAGAAATCTCTAGTCAGAGGTTTCCTGGATTATAATGAGAATTTTCTCGATGGGGAGAAGAGAAGTGCCCTTTTCACTTGAAGACAAAGAAATGTTTGTAATGGAAATGTGTGAACCAATTTTCCGAGGGGAGTTTGCTGAAACGCACTGATTAAAACCACAGTGAGGTGATGAGGCAGAGAAATAAAGCCAAGGCGGGTCCACCTAAAACTTGCATTATTTCTGGAAGTGGAGAGAGCCTGCTTTCCCTTCTCCCCCTGCCCCAGGCCGCCCCCGCCCACTGCTGACCCTGCCACTTAGACAATGAGAACCTGCCAGCCTGCAGGACTGTTTACTGTTTCTGGCCACTGTGTACTGGTTACTAAGCTACTCCACTGAGGATAAAATGAGTAGCCCAAAAGACAATGTCCTTCTCAACAAAGCCTAATCAACAGGCCTGGATTCAGGGATTCAGAGGGAAGAGGTAAAGAAGCAGACAATTCCAGCACATGGCAGTGTGTAATGACAATTCTTAGGTTACGAACAAGTACTGCTGACTGATTTAAGGAATTCCATTTCCTAGAGAATAAACCTAAGACACAGACAGGTCAGGTAACCAGATCAAAGTTGCCTAAAATATAGTAATCACCTGAAAGTAATGGGAGTCCTTTATGTAATGTGGGACAAACAAGCTACAAAGCAATGTTTCCCAAATTTCAGTCATTGGAGTTTGTTCAACATAGCTTTTGCCATATCCATGTATATTAATATTTCCCTTTAAATTCACTTTAAAACAACTCATTAAAAAATTCTTAGTCTCCCTCTGAGCAATAATTTCTATGAAATCACACTTTGATAGGCAGTTGTATTTTCTCTAATATACATTTTAAAATGCATAACTATTAAAACAAAAATGTTCATCCACAATGCATTTAAAATCATCTTGTATGTCTCAGAGGTACACATTGGGAAAGAATGGATAAAGTATTTCAACTCAGGTTGACCTGAAGACTATGTTTGTTTCTAAATATCATGAAAAACCAAGAGTAAAGGGGATTCTGTACTATTTACCACCAGGAAGTGCATGAAGGACTTAGATAGATTGGGAGAAGAAGTAAATTCAATACCTTCTGTATAAGGAAAAACAAGTCCAGTATCACTTACATAAAATTTTCTGGATATTCACTCAGGGCCATGTCAATGATATTCAGAGAATCATGGTAATGCTTTTGTGCTGACAACAGGAGGGCAAGGAGGTGCAGGGAGTTGGCATCATCGCCTTGAAGTTGAAGAGCTTGGCGGACATACCCCAGAGCCTCTGGTATCTGGTTTAAAAGAAAACCAGAAAGAATTTTTAAACACACACACACACACACACACACACACACATAGAGCCACCATTTCAGTATCTGATTCTCTGTAAATATAAGGAGCTGTTTCACCATGTGCCACACTCAGATTTTAAGCCATCTTCATGGCAGCCCCAAGATATTAACCACAAACACGAAAACAGAGGCCCCCTTCAAGCAACAGTATGACTAATGAAGTGATACAAGAGACTCTGTTTCTCAGTATAACTGTCAATACCAAATCGTTTACTTCTCCCTAAATAATTTGTCTCTTTTTCCACAAAACTGATTTACTTTCGATTATGCCCAAGATAATTTCACTCTAAATGGAGACACATAACAAATTCCCAGCAGTTTTTATTGGAATGAAACTGACTTAGCTGAACTGTTCTGATTTTTTAAGTAGTACTGAAATTAAACTGCTTGATAAGTTTCAGAACCTTAAACAGAGCTTTCCAAAGGATCAGACACCTGTGATTCTTTTCAAGTCCCTTTGTCCTGCATCTCCGTTAGACATCAAGGAACTATGCAAACAAACTAACCAACCCCACACCTTTCTAAACTACAATCCAAAGGAACTCCACCCAAGAAACAAACTGCAATGCCACATACAGAGCAGGTGTATCCAAATTTAAGTAGGACCAGATACAACCTTAACCTTCAAAATCCAACAGCTCTTCAAGACTTTCTTCAAAATCACCCAAGCACAAGGGTGGATAAAATGCATACATAATGGGTATCTGAACACCCGAGATTCTGTGCAGGTTTAACAGTACCTAGGGAGAATTAGAACCTGAAGCTGGATTTCAAAACAGGCTCAAGACTGAAGCATTCTTACACGGTCACCCCAGGGACTCCTTTCTGTCTCCCCTCCAACTCCGGGCCCTGGCTGGACCTCTTCTCAGCTCTCCTGCTTCTTCCCAAACCCTCAGTAACCTCACTCCTTAGTAGGAAGCAGTGACTTCTGTCTTTACCAAATCTATTCGTTTTCCTCTCCGAAATACCATTTTTGATGCATCTAAGTTAAAAATGCTGGTTACAGAGGCTTTCTGTTTTGAGCCGTAGAATCACAGCTATCAGAGCAGGAAGAGATCATCCGGTCCTACACGTCACTTCATGAAGTGAACCCAGAAGGCTCCATCTACTGCTCCCCTCCCCAGGCGGACAGGCTGCTGTGTAAACAGCACTGGTATTCTGGGAGGGTCAAAAGGCACGGTACACTCATGATATCCGTTTTTAGGGATAACTACTGTAATCAAGAAAAAACTGATACAGGGTGCAAAGTGAGGTCCTTAAGGGCTAGGCTGACTTGAAGGAATTCGAAGCTGGTTCCTTCATTCAATGAGTATTAGTGAGGGCCTCACCATGTGTCAGGCAGTGTCCCCGCTACCAGCGCAAAGCAATGATGACAGATGTGGGTTCCCGCCCTCAGGGAACCTAAGGTCTAGTGAGAAAGATACTGAACAAGAGAGCTGGGCAAGAGGAAGCAGAGGAGCAGGCTGCTACGGGAAGGGGGCTTCAAGGAGGAGGCGAGCGGAGCTCCTGGAGGAGGAGAGAGACCGGACGGTCGGTCACCAGCCCACAGCTGTCTCTGCAGCAGCTCGTGATCAGACCAGCTGTGAGCCACACCATGCCAGGTGAGAGGACCTTGACAGACGAGCTCTCTTGGTTTCCTTGGTCCCCAGGTCGCCAAGGGGAGCCACTTCTTGGCACCATTCCCTGGCCTCCGGGAAGTCAGATACATGCGGACAGCCCAGGCCTGCCAGGGGAATGGCATGTGTGGGGAACTGACCTTCGATTCACCCTCCAGTCAGCACTTAGGATTGTGCTGGGGTTACCACCAGTGTCTTGCACGTGGTGGGCAGGCAGACATGGGGCCGGAGTCTCCTGAACAGCTGGGAGGGAACGGGAGGGTATGAGAATGGCAAAGGCAGCTTCTGGAAGCTACCGCTGGGAAGATGAAGACCAAAAAAGCTTGCCCCTCCAGCAAGGAGAATACCGTCGAGTCTCCTATTTCGAGGAGCCACTGTGTTTAATTGTTCATATCTTCTACATATTTGAAAGGAACTGGTCTCTTTTGTCTACACTCGCTGGCATCTTCCTGTCAATCACTGATACCCTTATGACGACCAGGCCTCACCAGTGACTAAATCCCCACCATGCAGCTCACCACTGGGCTCTGTTAGCAAGGGACAAAGGCTGTCTGAGGACTCCTCGGTCAGGGTCTACACCATGTGCTGCATCCCCTGTTGCCATCCGACCCCAGGTGGGGCCCTCCAGATTTGCGGATTTAATCTCCAAAAGCAGAGCCTGCCTGCCTTGTGTCTTCACAGCTGATGCTCCAATTGACCGAAACACCAGGGTCTTCGCTGCGAGGAGGCAGTGGCCTCTGAGGAGAGTCCCTGGCTCCAGGTCAGCCTCAGGTGAAGGAAAGCAGGTCAGCTACTCCCTCAAACTGTATCAAGACAGAACAGGCACCAAGTGTGGGAACATTGGAGAACTGACCTGTCTGGAGATGGCAAGCTGCAGAGCCAGGTAGAAAGCTGCTTGGTGATCTGTAGGTGACAGGCTGTGGGCCCTGAAAAAGTATTTGCAGCTATTAGTACATGAGAGAGGCCATTTTTATTTTCCATGTCAAACAAGTATTCCCATTTGTATTTTTATTTATACTAAGGCCCCATATTTTTTTAAAATTAATTTTTATTGGAGTATAGTTGATTTACAATGTGTTAGTTTCTGCTATACAGCAAAGTGAATCAGTTATACATATGTCTACTCTTTTTTAGATTCTTTTCTCATATAGGTCATTACGGAATATTGAGTAGAGTTCCCTGTGCTATACAGTAGGTTCTTATTAATTATTTTACCAAGGCCCCATATTTAATTTAACTATTTAATGTTTCATTTAAACTCTTCTCCTCTGTCCATGAACAAATGGCATGCATGTTTCCTCCTGCCACTGTACATGGGAATGGCACAGGAACATGTTTCTGTTTTGTTTAGCATCTGAAATGGCAGCCAATGGGCCTTGACTTTGAGAAGGAGCCTGGGGCTGAAGAAGCCACAGGCCCTGAGGTCTGACCTCCCCAGCAGACGCCTCCCTTGGGCTGAGCAGGAGAAGTCCACGTGTCACGCTGGGACACGGTGAGGCTGTGAGCATACTTGGCAAGGCGACGGCTGCTTTGGTTAAGTTTTCGCTTGGTCTTAAAACTACTTTATCCAAATTTCTGGATTTCAGAGAAACCATATGAAAATCAAAGGCCTGGCTTTGCTTGTAAAATGAGGTTTTGGTTTTTTGATGAACTATAGAGAGAAATGGAGGATATTCATTCAGTCTTTTGAAGCTTCTACTAAGTTCCACGCAGTTTACCTAATTACATGCAACCATGACATGTAAGACTTTGTGGCCAGACACCAGACTTAGTCTATCAGCTGGCTTTTGACACCAATGGGAAGAGGCTATGCTGGCCTCCTACTTGTTGGCAGACACGTCATTCTTGCTTTTATGTGGAAGTCAATTGTATCTTACCACAAGCAACTGGGGGGAACTAGGGGGTGGGGGGTGTCCTCTGTCCTTTTTTTAACCTTAAGAGCAAAACTCCCATCCCTGGGGAATCTTCAGGAGTAAGTTTGCCTCCAGACACGGCCTTAGGGCTCTTCTCACTTTAGTCTAAGAGGCTGAGGCCGAGGATTTGCCTGTGTTGCCCTTTGAGATGTCTTATTTCTAGCAGAGGCCTACTCAGCATGCCCCAGTTTTTATTACTTGACAGGCATTGGTTTTTCCATGCATTTATACATCAAAGAATATTTTTCTTTGGTGTTCATAAAAAGTGAGATTGGAATGTCATGGTTTCTGTCTCTCCCAATTATTCAGGGAAAATGAATACAAAATGGATTATGAAGAGACTTTGAATTTAGCATTATTTATTTTATCACATCTTCTTTCACAATTAAACCGGCTTTCTACAACCCTCAAAAAGAATTCCACAGAGCTATAATTTTCTCAGCACAGTCTAGAGTTTTTACAAATGAAGTTAAATCAAATCATGGTTGTTTCTACCCAACACCAACCAAGTGAAAAGCTGACAATGGTCTGGTGAACTCAGGGTGTGGATAAGAATAGTTCTGACCAAAGGCCCTACCTTAGCCTCTTCAAATGATTATTAACTGTTAGCCACAGCACTAAGAAACAAACAGAAGTGCTAGAAATCTTGGCATCACTGGGGTACCTTAGGACAACATCGGAAGAATCATCAACTTGGCTAATAATGAATATCCAACAGCCAAATTTCTAGCGAGGCACAACTTAAGCATACACATTTAAAAAAAACCTTATTTCAATAATTTGGCTAATACGTTAAACTGGCCACTTTAGCCTATGAAAGAAAAAAGGAAACATGGAGATGCTCAAAAAAACTAGAAAAAGTGCAAGATGTTCATCTCAGGTAGAGTCCTGAAAACGTGCTCCAGTTGCGCAGGACAACTTCGGCAGCTAGGCTTCCTGTGACAACACCACATTTGTATGCCCACAGAAAATGTGCTTGACAGAAATCATCAAGCAATGCAGGTGAGAGGAAGGACGTTAGTGATCTTGAAAACTGCAAGCTTGCTGGACTCTGTACATGAATTTAGAGCAGCGCTATGAATCCCATTCCCTGCTGTGAGCACCTGGTGAGGCTGCTAAGAGAAAATCAGAGACCTAAACAATGTCACTACAGGGATGCTCACAAAGTGATTCCCTTGTCAAAGCACCTCCATACCCATTAATTCCATTTTTATTCCATAGGAAAAGAAAGAATTGCAAGACACTGGCCCACTGAGGGCACCCATCTATCCACCCATCCACCCACCCATCCATCTACCCCTTCATCTAACCATCCATAGATCCAACCATCCACCCGCCCATCCATCCATCCATCCACCCATCCATCTATGCATCCATCCAAACATCCATCCATCCATCCATCCATCCACTCACCCATCCATCCACATTATGCAGTACCTACTGTGATGCCAGGCCTGTGTTAACTTTTAGGGAGCTTGGAGATGAATAATACAAGTGCCTTTCCTTGAGGAGCTCCCCCCAACACCACAGAGGGGGAGACCTAAATGATCATTACAGTGCAGTACGAGCAGTGCCCTGAGAAGGGTATGCCAGACTGCTACTGGAGTGCATGCGATGGGCCTCCCAGATCACCTGGCTAAAACTTAGACTGCCCTGAGGTCCACTGCATCATTCTCCTAGACTCTGGCTCCAACATCCTCTGGAGCTGAACCAAGAATACAGAGACAGCTGATCAGTTTTGACCCTGGTCCATTAAGACATGTACCCCTTGTAACAATAATAACTACAATTTATGAAGCATCTATTATTAAGCATCTTGTTCGAGAACATCAAGCAAAAGAGGTAAAGCCAGAAGTGAAATTCCGAGGCCTGGTCTCTCCACCATATCACCCTGCTGCCTTATTTAGCCAGTTCTCCTTGAAGTCCCCTTCAATCCTGATTACAGTAGACATGGGACTAGTGTATCATTATGTTAAGAAAGAAAAGTGCAAACCTGGTTAAATCTATTACTCAGGGACCTCCCATTACTTACACACATAGGATGACCCACTTGTCCTGGTTTGTCCTGTATTTTCCTGGTGTTTGCACTGAAAGTCCCATATTCTGGGAAACTGCTCAGTTCCCAACAAACCAGGCTGGCTGGTTACTCCATACCCACAAAACATACCACATTCAAACTTAAATTCAAGCTAGGAGTGGGAGAGGAAAATAAAAGTGAGATTGTGAGATTGTGTCCCTTCTACCACACTGAATGATAACACCAGTGACACCACGCAGCCCAGATTCCTGCATGCTGGGGGGCAAGGTGCTGAGACATGCGCTCGACTGTTTCCAGCCTGGCTTTTCTCTGTAGGATGTGAGAGCCCCCAGGAGCCACCACTGAGATCAATACAGCATCCTAGAAAGCTTTGCAAACAACAGTTTTTCTTCACTATACTTTTGTACAGGACATATGAATTGGTTCAGCCTCTTGGGCTGAGCTTATGAGTGTATGAACAGCCGAGGGTCTCAACATTAAGATGCCATCATGCAACTGGGATGTCTTCAAAAATCACCTCTCTGAATCCAGGAGAGAGCAAACCTTTTTGAATTCTGACTCCAGTCATAATTGAGTTAATTTTCACACGCTGTATCTGCAACCTCACCACTTTTTGAGATACACCGTTTTCTTTTTAAACAAAATTTGCTAAACAATAGTATTAACAGAATTGTGGGGAGAAGATTTAAAATATAAAGTAAGAAAATATTTCTCATCCAAGTGATTTTTAAATACTCATTTACATGTAAGAAGTAATACAAATCCTTCTTATTTACTTAAAATCTTTCCCTTACAGACTTTTGTACAGTACACTAGGATAGTCCTAGTTCATGTGTACTTGAAACCAAATATTTTTATTACTTTGAAAAATACCCTTAAATACACATAGATACAAATTTAGGTTAGCCTTCCCCAATAGAATCACGTAGGTTAGTAGGATTTTATTCCGCTTTATTCCCATATGAACTAATATTTTAAAAATCCCTTTGAATTAGAAACTAAGCAAAAGAGGAACAAAAAAGAAATTCAGGCCAATGGAACAGCTGTTATATAACATGAAGTTATGAATTCTGCGGCTCAAGCAGACCACCACCATGGCTGTTTTTAGAGAGCCAGTAAGATGAGCTGATTTAAGGAAAGTGAAACAGTGAAACAGATGTAATGACCACTTTCTTAGGCATCCATGTGTGGGTTTTACAAACTGGGACTGGAAAATTTAAAACTCCAAATCATTTGAAATGGAAATGCTTTCCACACTCCGTGCTGAAGAGTATCAACAAAAACTTAGCACAGAGATAGGAGGTCTGTTGGCTGCTGTCAGTTGGTACCTTCTGTCATTAACCAGTCTGGGACCGACAGCGTGAAGGAGCTTTGGGCACGCCTGCTAGGAAATGGAAAGAAAAGAGATGAAAATGTTTCAGACTAACTGAAACCAAGTGCTAATGATTTCGTGATAAAAAGGAGCATGTACACTGTGACAAATCTACAGGCAGCCCTAGTTCTAAGGAAAGAAATCTAACAACGGTTATTAGGTATTGAGAGGTCCTCGTAAAACTTTTGGTTAAGTAACTAACTTTCTAATATAATTCCAAGAAATCAAGTAACTCAGGTATATTTAAGGTGACAGGATCAATACCAATTCTATATTGGACATCATGGGGCTATACTTTCAGACAGTGATTCATGTTAGTGATTTATTATGCCTGCAGTAAGAATAAAATGAGGGAAGTGTGGAATAGTAGGTACCAGAGAAGCCAGTCAGCGTCAGAGACCTTGACCTTCCTGACCTCAATAGCTACAGGATTCCAGCTCTTCATCCCTGCATCTCGGTCCCTCACCTGCAGTGAACACACGACTTGTTCCATCTACCTTATTGGTGTGCGGCGAGGATCAAGTAAGGGGTGTGAAAGGCCACTGTGACATGCAAGCGGTCTCTAATTATAAGGGCTTCTCCTAATTTCGTGAAAGGTACAGCGATGGAGATAAGCATAAGGTATTATGGAGCATGGAGGGGATGGAGAGGCCTGGGACCTGCCGGCCTGACTGTCTTATAAGTATTTCAGAGACTGCCCTAAAATCTGGCCTTTTCATTTCGTAATATAAAAATCTGCAGATTGACATGTTAAAAAAAAAAAGGTTGCAAAGAATGATGCTTTTTCTAGATGATAAAAAATGTCTTTAATAAAAGGAATCATCTCCCTAGACATAAAAAAGTACCTCTCTTAGAGCTGGAATCGCTTTATTAGGAATGAATAAAATGTGCCCGAATGAATAAACAGATCAAGAATGCAGATTTACCTGGCAACAAGTGATGCAGCAAGTTTTATACTGTCTGTTCGGTACTCGAGAGGAAAGACTCCCAGGGGTAAAACACTGTTTACATAATCTTTATAAATATCTCTTCTTTTTATACTTATCATACTTTGGTGTCATTATGTACAGCCGAGTGAAAAGATGAACTCCCACTCACCTCTGAAATGCAAGAAGCGCCTTTCTCTGTAGGACCTCCTGCATCCCTCGCAAAGAAGCTAAGAAAAGGGTTCGATTAGTCAGTGGCATGGGAGATCAGGGAGTTTCTGACAAATAGAAAACCCATCACAAAAACTAAACATTTGACTGGATTAAGAGCAACAAATTCTGGGAGCTTATGTGCCCAGTCCTGTCCCAGGCACTGTCGAGGACGGGAAACGAAGGCCGTGTCAGCCTGAGGCCCTTGCACTCGTTGGGCATAACTGTGGAACCATGCCAAGGCGAGAGTGAGAGTTGGCTGGTCACTCTTGGTACCCCCAGGAATAGCAGCCTGTCTTCAAAAGACCAGCTGGGAACTCCAGAGAGGAAAACATTCTCAAGGGCAGGCATGTAATTCACGGGTGAAGAATGGCTCTGCCAGAATGGAATAGAAGAGATTCAAGCACCAGTGGGTGGATTTGACGGCCTTCAGAGTTCCTTCTGGCACCGAAAACCAAGGACACTAGCCTGATGCCATGGAAGGCCAGTTTAATTCACGGAGGCAAGGGCTAGGACCTTTAATGCCTTGATGTGAACACCAGGGACAGACAGGGCAAACCCAACACCGATACTGGAAAATCAGCTCAACACTTCCCCTGTAGACAGCATGTGAGAAATGCCACCTTAGAGTCTTATAGAAACTAAAAAGGTACTTTTTCCTGGGACAACAGAAAAACTCCTAGAGGAACCTGTTTATGGCTGCACCTGGAGATGGTCCTTATCTAACAAATCCAACATGGCAGATCCCATCCTGACATCGCTCTGAGGATGGTGGAAGGCTGCCCAGAGCTGGATGTAGCTGTAAGCCATGACTAACTTACAACAGTGAATGAGCTAGAGGCACCCAGAGAGCTGTCCCAAGAGAACCATGGATACAGGTGAGACCCAGCAGGGTCACGTGACTCTCCCAAAATTACAGGGCTAATTAGGTGTAGAGTCTCAACTAAGAAGTTATATGGATAAATATATGGTATGAAATTTACCCTTCACTGAAAGCCTACTATAGTTAAAAAAATGTTCTGGGTATTGCCAGTGTATATGAAAAATTAGCCAAAAAAATCCATGATTGAAAATCAGTTGATATGCAAAACTTCTCCAGGGCCTTTGATATTTTAGGGCAGAGGAAAGAAAGATTTGGGGTAACATGTAAAATAAACTATAGCAAAATTACAAAGAAAGCAAAAGAAAATGAATACCATAAAAGTCAGGGTAGTGTTTTCTCTTAAGGGGGCTTGTGATTGGGAGGGGCACGTAAAGGGCTCCCAGGTAGCTGGCAAGGTTCTATCTCCTAAGCAGGGTGCTGCTTATAAGAATACATTCCCTTATACTAATTCACTGAGTTGGACAATCATTTTTGAGATTTTTTTGGGTATTTGTGTTACATTTAACAACAAAATGTAAAAGGAATAATAGAAGGAGTTCAGAAAAACAATTTACCAATTTACCCTTTCTGCAAACATATAACTGAAAACTCATTAAGTATAGAAAACATAATTAAGATTTTTTTTTTAGCCGGAAGCCCATCCACCAAAACAGTAAATACATCCCAAACGTGTAATGTCACTGCATGTGCTATGAGCCGCTATACTACACATGTACGTATCCATGAATTAAAATGTGCAAATGGGGACTTCCCTGGCGGTCCAGTGGTTAAGACACCGCGCTCCCACTGCAGGGGGCATGGGCTCGATCCCTGGCTGGGGAACTAAGATCCCACATGCTGCGCGGCGCGGCTAAAACATAAATAAATAAAAAAGAGTTGTTAAAAAAAAAAAAAGTGCAAATGGAGAAGGGGCAGGTACTGATAAATCAAGGGATGCTTTCTGGAGGAGGTGGGCCCTGAATGCTTCTAGATTCCTAGCCTAAGACCCAACATCCCTCCACATGGGGAGAGCTCAGGCCAAGCGCTGGGGCAGAGTCAGGTGAAGGCCGGGTGGGGTGAATTCTCTCTCAGGGCCCTGCTCACCTCACTCCTCAGGACAGATCCCTACAGCTGCCAGCTGGGCACCACCAGCACAGTGCACCTGTGAAGAGGGCCTGGGAGCCGGGGCACAGGGCCTGCATTTCTTCCCTCCCATTCTCCGACCAGTCCAAGCAAAGAGGACAGCGGTGGCAGGTCCCCATAAGACGGCAAACGAGGAACCAGCCATGCGCCCTCCTGAGACAGGGGATGGGCCGGTCCTGCAGTGCAGACTTGGTGGCTCCCCAGCTCCCGTGGGCGGGGACTTCGCTCACCGTCAGTGGCCTGCAGACTGTACGTAAGCCCCAGGGCCAAGTAGCCTTTGGCCTTGAACTCTGACGTTTTCTCTCCCGCATCAACGACGGTTTTGGCAAACTCCTCAGCCTCTTCCAACTGAAAAACCAGGTAAGTTAAAAACAACAGCAACAGCCTGCAGAATTTCTAACATGAGTTCCCGTAAGCACCTGCTGTCCTAAGCGGTTTCTGATGCGCCACTGTGAAAATAACTCCCAGACCTTCCAGTTCCACTCTGGTGATTCTGTTTTCTGTATTTCAGCTTCTCAACAGTCCTCAGGATTCCCACCTTGCCTTTTTGCTTTCAATCTTTCCTTATTGCTTTTTTGCCCTCTTTTCCGAGGTCACTTTCATACTTGGTGGGGCTCTTTGTCGTCTCTGTTTTTCACTGATTGGCTCTGTGATTAGATTGTGCTAGGTATTCAGAAGTTATATATACATGTATGTATAATTTGTAAAGAATAAAGTTCTTGAAATATTTTGTGCTTGGGTTCTTTCCTTTTTTTGCATGACATAAAGAATCTTTTAGGCTTGGATTCTCTTTCCCACAAGCTGTTAGAAATTTCAAAACTCCAGCTATTTATTTTACAGTACACGGCACACAGACCTCGCACTGGCAGATTCCAAAGGGAAGAATGTGCACCTGTAAACTACACCCACAATAAGGCCTTTTGCACAACTCACTAGAGGCAAAAATAATAAGATTTGCTCCTTCGGGGTATGGTAAGTGTTGATGTTACTGAAGCTGGGTGATAGTACATGGATGATAGTTGATTATACTCCTTACTTTTGTGGTATTTGGAAATTTTAATGATAAAAATGTAAAAAAAAATACAGAAAAGATTTGTTATTCTCATCTTGTAAAAGAGAGTCAGGTTTATGTTAGGTGTTATGGTGATGAACGATGCCATCGCTGGAAGGAGTGTGGCAGAGTCACAGCCGGAAGCTGGCATTTTCAAAACCGAAAGATTCGGTCCACTGCTCCAGCCACTCTCGGGGCCTGCCTGCATGTCCCCTCACTTGCCACACCAAAGTGTTAAAACCTGCACGGACCACACAACACCTTCACGGCTGTGTTTCAGGTGAGAGCCACATTTCAAAATGTGTTTTTTCTTCCACACTTTCCCAAGAAAAATTTGACCAAAGTAGGGCACTTTCTTCACAATGTTTACTTGCGCCCTGCTGGGTGAGAATAAATGGAAAAAAAAGAGCAGCAAGGACCATCGTGGTAAAAAACCTTAGCCAGGTGCCTCAGTCTTTTGGGCAACTTCTTCTTATCACTAACCTTGACATGAAGTTAGAGAAAGACATTAAAACTCCATCGTATGTGGCGATCAATTGAGTTTTCTAGTTTCTGCTCAAACAGTACGTTTTTGAGGTACTACAACTGTTACAAATCAGCCTCTTCCCAGATTCAAAGCTGAACAAGAACATTGGAAGCGGAAAGCCTCTGTGCAGGAAGAGGAATGAAGGAAGCTGGGATTACACATGAGCTAAAGTAGAGGTTGACTCTTGGCTTTACAGAAAAGCTCAGGCTCTCCTAGGAGGGAATCACTGAGTGACATAGACTTTTTCAGTCCCATATGACTTACATACAGGATGCATCTGAGTAGGAATTCCAATTCCATCTTACCATTTCTACTTTTGAAGCACATTCCCATGAAAAAGAAAAACCTGGAGTTGTACTGATTCCCCAAAGTCCTCGGGGTGGGGTTGAGGCCTGAGGAGGGCTGTAGCCTGGGCCAGAAGCCCGGGGCTCTGAACAGCCTTGCTTTTGTGTAGCTGATGAACTGCTATTATTTCCTCTCTGCCTAGGAATCAAAAGGGTGGCAGCCCCCGCACATGCGGAGGGCCCCAGCCCCACTCACCCAGTGAAGGGAGCCCATGCACAGCTTTGCGGCCAGAAGTGGGATGGTGGCGTCGTCCGGCTTCAGGCGGATGCACTCTTTCAGCACCTTCACCGCGCGAGCAGACTTGGCAAAAGGAGATCATTTCTGTGAAACTCAAAATTTTTGACAGAACCAAACACTAAAGCCTTCCCAGTGGGGTTTCTGGTTAGGATACACTCTTAATGAGGTTTTCCAACTTTCACCCAATGAAGCAAGGGCCTGGGGATGGAGATAACCTGAGCTTGGAACTTTTGGGGGACTGGGGAGTAAACTGCAGTTAAAACAAGTGAAAACCCTGCCCCAGAATCCCCCTAGTTTTATTCCCTACTTGTGTAGCCATTGTAAAAGTAAGAAAAAAATAAAGACAGTGGAGGTTTACATTATTATAAAAAAGAAACTATCTAATTTAAAGCATACCATTCAGAATTGAAAGCATACCACTCCACTTCGCCCAAATAATCTTGTGTCTCAGACTTTACAATTCACTAAAGGGCCCAAATTAACAAGAATAACAGTGGCTATTATCTTTATTGAGTGTGTTCGTTTTGGGGGTCCTATGCTAAACACCTTGTGGGTATCATCTCACTACCTGATGACAATTCTGTGAAGTCGGTACCATTTCTCCATGAGACGGAAGAGGAAGCTGAGACACTAAGTGACCTGCCATGGGTCACACGGCTTCGAGGTCAGGACCAGGCCTCTCTCTCCACAGCCCTTGCTTTCAACCAATACCGTACACTGTCTCATATCACATCTTGCTAACGATAATTAGCAGATTTCCCCTGCCAGGAATAGTTTACACTCTCAAATGAGTGAAAGGGGTCAGTGTGAAGAACTGACCTTAGTTTAAGCCACAGCTTCAGATAAATAAAGTTACAATGACTAGAAAAAGGCAAGAATTTCAAAATTTTCTAATCAGTGATGTGTCCATGTTGGCCCCCAAATAATTAAATTCGATCGCTCATTTATAAATGACCACAGGACAGTTTCAAATAGCTGGTGTAGACATCTACTAGGCATCACGTCATCCCATGAAATTCACGTTAACCGTCAACACAGAGGATTGCACGTCACAAAGGGAGACTCACTTTTCCAGCAGCCATGAGTGACAGAGCAAACTGGTACCAGAGGTGGAACTCCTCAAAGGCAAACTTCATGGCTCTTTCTAAGCACTGGTTTGGAAAGAAGAACAAATGCAGACCGGTAAGAATTGCCGGTGGCACCGCTGGGCAGGTGTGAGCGTGCGTCTGTGTGCACTAAGAGCAGTCCTACCACATCTGCTTCCCTGGAATGCTTAAAGCACCCTGCTCCTCCGAACCCTCCCGAGGCGCCCCCCGAGGCAGCCCACTGGGCCAGAAGCCGGGGGCAATCCACAGCTGACTATAACACAGCCCTTGATCCCAAGTAGCTTTTCATCCAATGCAGGCAAAGAGGCAGGCACACAAACTACTCAAATACAAGGTCCCAACTGACAAGTGTCCCAAGAGGAGGAAACAGAAAGTACTGTGGGAAAGTGGCCACGGGCATCGGGAATGGCATCCGGGAAGACTGGTACTTGAGCCAGTTTTGTTGGATGAGAAAGGAGAAAACACAGCTAGGATTCGGAAACGGTACTCCGGGAACAGGGGGGACAAACAAGGACGTGGAGGCACGAAAGAGGATGCTTCGACGTGCCAATGACAAGTGGTCCAGTATAAACCCAGCTGAGGGCACGGGGGGCCAGGAGGCAGGCGCGGCTGGGGCCGCGTCACTGAGAGTCTGACATGGCGGTTCCTTGTCTGAGTTGTTCCATCTCCCTCCTCCTCCCCAGCTTTGGTTCTCCCTCCTCTGTGCTCCCAGAGTTCATACCTGTGTTAATGTGATGTCTTCACCCGCCCCAGCCCAGCCCAGCCCAGTCCAGCCCAGCCCAGCCCAGCCCAGCCCAACCCAGACAGCCCAGCCCAGCCCAGCCCAGCCCAGTCCAGCCCAGTCCAGCCCAGCCCAGTCCAGCCCAGCCCAGCCCAGCCCAGCCCAGCCCAGTCCAGCCCAGTCCCACTCTGAGAAACTATCCAGGGCAGAGATCCTGTCTTCTCTGTCTCCTCAGTGCCCACCCGAGGCGGGAGATCTATAAATGCAGGTCACTCAGTCCATAAGGAGCCTCTGGTTTCTGCACAGTGACATGACCACGTCAGAACCTAAGGGAGATCATGGGATGAGGGGGGTGTATGATGAGGGGGGTGTATGACCAGGGTGGATGAAGGCCAGGAATAAGGTGGATAGAATGGTCCAGGGACTTCAGAAACAAGGACAGAAGCAAGAAATGTGTCTGAATTAGAATCAGCAAGGAAGGGCCACCCAAGGAAGAAGTGGGTGGCTGGTGAGATGTAGGGAGTGAAGGGGGCCCCCAGAGTCTCCGGCCTGCATACCCGGGAGCAAACCCATGGCATGGAAGGTCTGTGTATGCAAGTGTGTGTGTGTGTGTGTGTGTGTGTGTGTTTATTAGAGAGAACGACAGAGAAAGAGACAGAGAGAAAGAGAGACTGGGGAGGCAACCTGAGGGGAACTAGCAGGCAGAGAAGAAAGTGCAGAGATGAATTAGAAAGCCAGGCCCCTGGAACAATGGGCCTCTCATGTGAGGCCTTCTCCCAAGGAGGTTTTTAAATGAACAGAAAAGCCTTAAACAACAACAAAACCTTCACCCTGAGAGGGCAGACAGCTCCCATCAGGGTCACCTCAAAGACTGATGTGGACATGCGGTGGCCCCTACAGCACCACGTGGCCACTTTTCTCCAGCGATGCTCCATGCAGCCCGGGAGCAGAGGAGAAGGACGGGTGGGATGCTCAGGATTCATGGATGCACGAGGAGGGAGGGGCAGGGGGCTGGGGCTGAGAGACAAAGGAGCCACAGAGAAGGTCATGATACAGGTAAAGTGAAGGGGTGAGAGGAGAGGAAAGAATTCCAGAATTTTAAATGGTATTCACAGAGAAAGTCACAGTAAATACTATGCTGGTTGGTTTACTGTGAAAACCTGCACTAAAAAATATATTAAGAAGCGAAGTATAAGCAGTTAATAAGCCCATGCTGATGATGGTACAGGATGTAAAACGGACACTTGGTCCCTTATTTTGATCACACTGGAGACACACTTAGTCAAAAACTCGGGGGTGGACAATACTGGAGGTGGGGCGGCCAGGAAGTGAGAAGCATGAGGACAAATGCTACCCTCTAGAATGACTGAGCAGAAAGAGAGAAGGCGCCAGGCCTCTGATATCATGAGATGCTGCTGCTGCCTCTCATCGGACTTCCTGCCGTGGGGAAAATAAACTCATGTTTGGTTAAGGCACTCACTATATGGTGGTTTCGTTCATTACGTCTGGATACACCTCTCACTAATAAAAACACTGAATAGCAGAGCTGGGATCTGAATCTGTCGCCAGAGCCCTCTTACCTGCTCTGCTACACAGATGAGCAAAAAGAAAGCATTACTGTGCCTTTAAGAAGCACAGTGGGTGTAAAAAGAGGAAAGCAGCTTGCTGAGAAGATCAAGTGGGCAAGATGGGGTGGTTCGGGAAGACTTAACCCAGGTGTGGGGTGGCATGGGCTGGGAACACGTGGGGGAGGACAGGTATTAAGGAGAGAACGCCAAGCGGTGAAAAGCCAACAGTGCTTGGAAACTGACTTAGGGAAGGGGGATGAGGGATGATGAAGAAGGAAACCAGAATGATGATCACATTGGTGGAAGTAGGCAAAGGAGTCAGTATGTGGAGAGAAGTAGGTAGATAATGATCAAAAATGAGGTTTGTTCTACAGCTCCACTCAACTAATTCATTGCAATATAACCACTAAGCACTTAAATGTGTACATGGAGACATTTAAAGGTTTAAGTGCTTTTCTGCCTCCTTTTGTGAAGAAGAACGATAAACATCAACTTCTTTCCTGATAAACAAAAGGAGCTCACAGCTCAAACAGTCTGCTCTGAATCAAAAAGCTAGATCTTATAAATAAGTGTGCATCCTTATTTTCTTTTGTGACAAAGGCCAACATACTCATTAACTTCAGTGAGAAACATTCATGGAAGCTTAACTGGTACAGAGCTCCACTCCAGCTCCAGGGAAATGCCAGCCCTCATAAAGAGTAGACTCAGAATCGTGGGGCTATCAGGGAACTTGGGAAGCATCTAGTCGAAGTCTCTTAACGGAAGGGACATTTGTCATTTTGGCTGCCTATCACCTCAAAACTCTCCTGTTTATTTTCAGGCAGGGGTTGGGGTAAGGACACCCTAGATAAAAGGGGAACAGACTCTGCTTTCCAGGTGTCAAACCTAAGGGTGAGCGAAGGAGGGAAGCAACTGGAGTGTGTCACGTGACCTGAGCCTGGCCAGTGAGATGCTCCTGCCAGCGAGCTGCATCCAGAGGTCTGGGCAGGGGGACTGGCTGTTGGAAGTTGTTTTCCGTGGCCAGGCCTGGGGGCCACGGTAGCAGCTGGGTTGGTGGAGGCCCTCCAGAGTTAACAGTATCCTCCCAGACTGGGGCAGGGGGCTTTGCCTCCTCAATTTCTGCTCACCCCTGTTCTTTAGCCTTCTGTGTGCTAAACGGTATGCATTGGTAGATGCATGACTTTTCTGCCTGAATTGACAAGTCAGGTCTGTTACCTACAACCAAGGCTCTGAAGGTGCACCTGATCAAATGCTTCAGGCCCCTCTGAGAGCACCCCCTACCACCCAGCCCCCAACAAGCAGTTGTACTACTTCTGCCTGAGAACCTTCCAGAATAGGGAATTCATGACATGTACAGCAGCTAGAAATAAAGAATCACCACAGATTAAGTGTGTGAATTTGGGCAAGCCAATTAACTTCTCTATACCCAGATTCCTCACCGTAAAGTGAGAAATATAACAGTAATTAATGTAGAGAGTTATCAGGAAGATTAAATTAGTTAATACATAATAAGCAACAGGAACAGTACTTCAGATACAGGCTAGTAGGTGCTAAAAAGAGGTTAGCTATTACCTAAAATTAACATTCTTATATTAAGAGAGAAAATGTAACATGACATCTATCATTTTACCCAAATTTAATATATGAAAATTCAAACGTATAATACATTATATCAGAAATAATTATTTACTGTACAAAATGTTTCCTCATTTTAGAAAAGGATTCAATCTGAGACCCTTGAAAATAATGTACAACTTTATGGAAGCAAACTGTTAGAATACATGTTTATTATTTCCTTAATAAGTGGTATGGACTAAAAGTCTGTGTCCCCCCCAAAATTCTTATGTTGAAACCTAATCCCCAATGTGACCGTGTTAGGAGGCGGGGCCTTTGGGGTTGATTGGGTCATGAGGGCGGAGCCACAGAGAGATCCCTTGCCCCTTCCACTGGGCGAACAGCGGGCAGTCTGCAACCAGAAAGCAGGTCTTCACCAGACATCAAATCTGCCAGTCATGATCTTGGACTTCCCAGCCTCCAGCATTGTGAGAAATAAACGTTTGCTGTGTACAAGCCACGCAGTCTGTGGTATTTTGTTACAACAGCCCAGACTCGCTGAGACAACAAGCTCTTTGCTAGCACTGCAGCCAGGTGCTCTTCTAATTGCTTTACAAGAACTGCCTCGTTCGCTGGTCCTAATGACCCAACAAGGTCCAAGCAGGTACTGTTACATTTACAGAGGAGGGAAATGGAGCACAACTCTGCCATGTGACCATGCAGGGTCTCAGAGAGCTGTGGCAGATCCAGGATCTGCACCCAGGTGGTCTGGTTCCAGAGCTGGAGCGCTTATCCATAGCACTCCACTGCCTCTGAGACGTTAATTACAGACAAGCCACTCAACTGATTGGGCCCACCCGTACTGCATAAAGCAAAGTATAGCTAAATAAAAGCCTCCTAAAAATGCCACATGTTCCCTGAAATACTTCCGAGATTCAACAATATTTTTTACTGCTGAGGGGCCCTTGCTCCTGTGTCCTCTTGGGGATCCCTGGAGCTCTGAGGACTGAGGCCTTTCCAGCTTGCAGAATTTTCAGGAAACTTCACAGATCCCAGAGATGCCCACCAGCATCACGGTGGCCCATCTCAAAGGTGCACGATTTGACAAAGATGTACACAGGCCATGGTTCCCTCTACACTGCAGATCTTTCACAGGCCCCTCCCAGCTCGGACCCCATTCTCATAACTCTAACTATCCACGTCCCATTATAAGCCATCGGGGTGTCATAAAGAGAGTTAGGAAATGCAAACCAACAATTACAAATTAACCCTTCACCCCAATTCAGAAGTATTGGCGCTCTGGCCTCAGAGCTGATGGCTCTGTCTTCCTGTGGGCTCTTGGCATCCTCTATACAATGACGGCAAGCTGGCTCTGAAAAAGTGCCCAGACAGCTCCAGATGCTCCTGAAATCCTGATGCCAAGCGTACTGCTCGGCTATGTAACACGTCCTCCCCTATGTTCCTGTAAACACGGAGATTATATAAATCTCTAAGCACTCAGGTCGACATACCTCAATCACATAGGAAGCGATCTTCCAAAGAATGCATCTAAGACCAAAGGGAACTTGGGGCGTCACTGGAGCACCTGCTATCCACAGCCTCTGCCTCTTAGACTAGGTCTTTGCTCACCCCAGTTCTGTTTGGCTATCCCTTTTAAGCACCTTAAACACACATGTATGTGACAGAGTAAAAATTTCCAGTTTATTTTCCGTCTTAAAATTTTTTATTATTACTATTCCTGTTCTCTGTGAGTTAACTGCCTTTGATATAAATAAGAAGTTTGGTGATCAAAAATTTTTATTGTTGAAAAATTTCAAACACAAAGATAGGGGAAATAGCATAATAAATCCCCATGTACCCTTCACCCTATTTCAACTACCAACTCAGTTCTCAACCCTGTTTCATTTATATCCCTACCCATTTCTCCCCAACATATTATTTTGATGCAGATCACAGATAGCACAACATCTTGTCCATAAATTTAAAAATTCCAGTTTTAATGAAGTAAGGAGTCTGGGAACAGAATATATGCTATAAAGTGAGATAATTCACATTTCAATAACAGTTCCAGTCTAAAAGAGGTACTAATGAAAATGGAAGAAGATGTAGGTGTTGCAGGATGGAGACAGACGGGAGTGGGGTGCATATAAGAGGCGGCTTCGGTCCCCCAGACCCAGCCTGGCTGGTGGCTGGAGAGGAGAGCAGCGCGTGCTGACGGCAGCGGCTCTAAGGCCAGACTGCCTAAGCTTAATCCAAACGCCTAACTCACCAGCCAGAGGGTTGTTATAGGGTTAAAGGAAGTAATACGTGTAAAATGCTTAGAAGAGTGTCTGGTACAGAGTGAATGCAATAAACATGCTACTGCTGGTGTCGCTTTCATGAAACAAAGAAGTAGTGGATCCTGCTGCAGGGCTAGATCTGCGGCGAGGAGCCCTGGGAACGGGGCTGGGGTGCCAGTGGAGGGCAGGGGGAGAGAGGAAGGGAGTCCCTAAGTGGAAAGGGGGAGATGAGAGCTGGCCCTTTTCCACTTCCAATGTCCAGTGGAGAGACGGCAGTGTGGGCCTGGGGAGAGGGACGTGGACTCCAATGCAGATCTGCAGATCCCTTAGTCACCCACACAAAACAGCAGGTGACATCTCCAAATCATCTCCCTTACAAGAAAAGAAGATGGATTTGGCAACAGTATTATCGCTACCAGGAAAGACAGGTCCATTTGCTGTAATCAGACTTACTGCCACCTCTCTCTAAATCCCAGATAACATTCATTTAATACCAAGAATATTTGGTAGAACAATAATTAGACTCTAATTGGCATCCTAATCCTTTGAGTGGTAATCAAAATGTCACTTCCAAAAATGTTATTTCCTCTTGGTAGCAAGAGCTCATCCCTTCCAGGCTCCTAATTTGGCTTTTCATAAACCAGCCGTCTCTGAGGGGGCTCCAGGGATGAGAAGTTCTTCTGGCAGAAGAAAAGGATTTAGCAATTACCTTCCTAGTATGCAAAGCCCAATTACACGAACTGGGTGCATGGCAGTGACAGCTGTGCAATACCACAAGCAAGGAAAAGCCAACATCTATATTTGGAATTCAACGGTGAGATTCCAAAACCCATGCGGGAGGGGCGGGAATAAAATAATCAGATACCCCTCAAATTTAGCCTGGAGGGGATGTCTAAAATTCATCACTATTAAAATAGAACAAATAACATAGAGAACTGTCTTCATTATTCACCTTTGTGGATAGGCTGGCCATATCCTACGAGTTCTCATAACCTAGATCCTTCAATTGATTAGGAAGCTTTTCTTTTCTACATCGTGTATACTTAATGAATCAATTAATAAATGTAATTCCTGGCAGGTGTGTAACAATTTTTAAAAATTTAACATGGTATATGAATAATATTTCATTTCCTTGCTCTAGCGGTGAAAAACTAAGCAATGAAAAACTATCTAAGCAATTTAGACATTTTGGACCATTATCTTAGACCCACAGATTGATATAATCAGAGAGCGTGTTGACCTTCGAGATTATCTCGTCCCATTCTTACTTTACTAAGGACGTGGAAACTAAGACCCAGAGAGAGGAGATAGGGCCGGCTCAGGGCCACACAGTGGCAGCCCTGGAATTAGAAGCCAGGTCTCATGATGCTCAGGTCAGAGCCCTTATTTCTAAATTAACTGCATATAAAAGTACAAATTAAAGTGGAGTTTGAGAGATCTACTCTACAAGGAGTCTGGGGCCAGGAAAAGCTTCTAAAAGTCAGGCTGATGGGACTCTCAGCTACAAATAAAAGTCCTCCTACCCAGTTTTGAGAAAACATAGACAACACCCATCAAGGCTTGCTCAAGTTTTCTCCCCTTAAACTGGAAATAAAACAGAGCAAACCCCACATCCGTGCCCCCGCTTCCCGTTTCTCTTTTTGCTCTAAAACAGTGATATGGCTCCAAGCAGAGGAGTGTCAAACCTTTATTACTTCGGCAGGTGCTTAAATTAGAGGCCACCGCTGCCTCTGGCCATGGTGGGAGGAGTAGAGAGTGGCTTGTTTTTCAAAGGTCACAGACTTTATTACAGAGCGTGAACGCTGGACGCCACCCTCCGGCACGCTCTCCCTTCGAGGATGTGAAGCAACTGGATCAAGTTTGCACAGTGAGTAAAGGGTTGCCAGGTTTCTACTCAAATACCGCTCCATCTGCTCTTTTGCTGATGTAGCCCTTTGTTATTCTTACAAAATGAATCCCTAAACTCAGGAAATGGGCATTTCACTCCTCTCCCTCCTCTCTCCCCAACTGCCCTCACCTTTTGGTCTTTGTTTTCAGTCCTTCTTCCCTGGCTCTGGGCACGAGGGACTTCAACCATGGTGGCCCCTTGACACACACAAGATGTAGGGAGGGAAGTAAGGTGTCCTGGGTGCTCCCCAGAGGTGTGTCTTACACAAAGTAGGTGTTCAACGAATGCTTGAATATGGGTCGAATGTTAGGATCCATTCTTCTGGATGTCCTTTAAGGGGGGCCACAGACAAATCTTCACGACCTTGGATTTGGCAATGGATTCTTAGATATGACACCAAAAGCATGAGCAACAAAAGAAAAAAATCAGTACACTAGACTCCATCAGAATTAAGAACTTGTGCGCATCAAAGGACATTATCAAGAAAGTGAAAAGACAACCTACAGAATGGGAAAAAGTATTTGCAAATCATGTATCTGTTAAGGTTCTTATCCACATTAAATAAAGAACTCCTATAACTCAACAACAAAAAGACAAACAGCCCAATATAAAAATGGGCAAAGGGGACTTCCCTGGTGGTCCACTGGTTAAGAATCCTCCTGCCAACGCAGGGGACACGGGTTCGATCCCTGGTCCGGGAAGATCTCACATGCCGCGGAGCAACAAAGCCCAGGCGCCACAACTACTGAGCCTGCGCTCTAGAGCCCACGGGCCTCAACTACTGAAGCCCAGGCGCCTAGAGCCCGTGCTCCGCAACAGGAGAAGCCACCACAATGAGAAGCCCACGCACCGCAACGGAGAGTAGCCCCCGCTCGACGCAACTACAGAAAGCCCGCACGCAGCAACGAAGACCCAAAGCAGCCAAAGCTAGATAAATAAAAAAATAATTTTTTAAAAAATGGGCAAAGGTCTTGAACAGACATTTGTCCAAACAAGATACGCAGACGATGAATATGCACGTGAAAAGATGTTCAACGTCATTAGTCAATAGGCAAACTCACAATGAGATACCATTTCACACCTACTGGAATGGCTATAATACAACAACAAGAGCAAAAAAACAAAAACAAAAAATAAAAGCGTGGGTGAGAATGTGGAGAAACTGGAACACTTGTGCCTTGCTGCTTGGAACATGAAATGGTGCAGCTGCCGTGAAAAACAGTTTGGTAGTTCTTCAGAAAGTCAAACATAGAGTTACCATGTGACCTGGCAATTTTACTCTTGGACATATACCCCAAAGAACTGAAAACAGGAACTCAGATACGTGTCCATCACTGCATTATTCACAATAGCCAAAAGGTGAAAACAATCCACACGTCCATCAACAGACGAATGAATAAACAAAATGTGGCATATACACACAATGGAATATTACTCAGCTCTAAAAAGGAATGAAGTTCTGATACATGCTATCAGATATATTATTACAACATAGCTGAACCTTGAAAACATTAGGCTAAGTGAAATCAGCCAGAAACAAAAAACTAGTGTTGCATGATTCCATTTGTATAATGTACCCAGAACAGGCAAATTCATAGACACAAAAAGTAGCTTAGAGGTTACCAGGTTATGGGGGTTGCGGGAATGGGGAGTATTGCTTAACGGGTACAGAGTTTCTGTTTGGCGTGACGGAAAAGTTTGGAAACAGACATACTGGTTACACAACACTGTGAATCCAATTAATGCCACTGAATCATATATTTTAAAATGGTTAATATGGCATTTTTTAAGTTGAAAAAGTTTTTCCCTTGAGGGCCATAAGAAGAGAACAATGATGCTTAATTCAAAAAACATACCCATAATGGTGGGAATATAGACACCTGTGGCCACGTCAGTGGCTGAGATTCTTCAGGGCAGACCTGTCGTTCAGAAATGATGTAGTTGATCCCTACTGGGCTGACCCCCAAAGCTGGACCAGAGCTGGGATCTGCACCAGTCAGTGCTCTGCCCCAAGCAGGGCCCACCTCTTCTTCTGCTATTTCCCAAGTAAAGGACCTTTAACCTTTGGGCCTCCCTGGGGAAGATATACTCATTGCACATCCAGGGACAGTTTACCCCCAAACCAAAGGAAAGCAGGATGAGAATGTACATTGGTTTTGAAGCACGGGTTTATTCAGCAAGTGTTTATTGTGCACCTATCACGAACCAAACGCTCTGCCTCGATTTCTCAGAAGTCTGCGGCTCCGTTTGCATCAGGCCACCCTGATGCCTTCTAGGGACCCTGGCGTGTAGGTCAAGGCTGGGTTTCTGCAGAGTGAGTGGGGCTGCATGAAATACCAAATGTTAGTGTAAACTAACAAATGATAGGCCGGTTAAGCAGATGTAGTTAGATGTTCAAGTGTTTTCTACAAGGCTCCCTGATTAAATAAGTGTTTGGGGTACGGATGTGTAGACGCCCCTTTGGTACAAGCACGAGCCAGACAGTTCTACCCACAGAACTATAAAGTTGTTGAGATTTACCATAAACAAATGAATACGAATTCAACAGGAAAGATAAAAAAAACCCTTTCTGTCTTTAAAGCTGCCATGTCTGTGTAGAGGGGATACACACACCCTTCAAAAAGGACCCCAAAACGTTCTGTCAAAATGGAGCCATGAATAGTCAAATTCAAGAAACAATTCCTTAGCAGCTTGGGTTCATTCTAAAAAACAGAGAAAGTGGTGCTTGTTGCTTTACTTTTAATAGCGCAGGTTGTCATGCCAACTAGTGCTACTGTTTAAAAAGGGGGAGAAAAAGAAGTGTTCCTTCCTACACAAACCTTTCAGCAGGGCTTCACATCAGTCTTTAAAAACATGAAAACTCCTAGCACTGGAGATACGGTAACCATTGCGCTTATGTTTAAACCCGTTAGGATGAGGATGTGATGCTCCTTTGGTTTGAATTCCCTTTGCACACAGCGCTCCTTGCCCAGGATCCGGCTGAACAGCGCCCCGAGAGAAAGAAAGGCACCGTGTGGGCACACAAGAAAGCAGCCCATCTTGAGGCGAGACTTCCATCTTGAACCACGGAGACGGAGAGGAGAGCTTTTCTGCAAAGTGGCTCTGCTCCCCGCATAAGCACCGTTCTTAAAGGGCGGAGTCTGCACAATGCTTACGACACACACAAAGGTGTCGTGACTATGAGGAGGTGGACTGGGGGCCCCCCACCCTGTTCCTGCTGGTGCGGGAGTGCCTGGGCCCGCGCTAGCCGCGTCCTGATGCATAAGTGTTGACGCTGTTTGGGGACAAGAGAAGGGAGGAAGGTATGAGGACAGGGTGGGAAGGAGGCAAGACCTCTCCTCTCACAGCAGCCTGGTGGAGGTGAACTCTTCTGTTCATGAAAGATTCTACCCAGAAGAAAGGAAGGTTCCTGCAGCGGCACAGAGGCAAAGAGAATCTGCTCACAGAGCAGCTGAAGGATGATGTGCCAGACACGTCAGGGCCTGGCAACCTGGCTCCATGCTTTCACCCAATGTCCTCGCCTCCTCTCCTCCCTCCATGAGAGCAAGGCCTCATGTCCCTGCACCTCCGTGACCTTGATAATGAGGGTGTCCCTCTGCTCTTAGACTTAATTCCTGTCAGGCCCCGAAGAGCCAATTCATACATCAGCTGTTTGTCATTCTCCCTGGCACCCCCAACCTGCCAGCTCTGCTGCACCCGGCCTAGTCCCTTCACCTGCAATTAACGTGCCTTGCACTATCTAGTCTTCTCTAACTGGTTACCTTTCCATGTGTTGTTTTCTGATTTCCTTATATAGACTGGAAGTTTCTGGAAGACAAGATACTGTTTTTGTATACTTAGTTGCTTGCCCCATGCCTGGCAACTCCTGGGCACCCAGCGGTAGAAACAGCACAGCAGCACGCGGCCGCTGTTTAATGAGCTCTACGTGTAGGGCTCCGTTCTGAGCACTTTACGTGAATTAGCGAATAACCCTCAGAATGATCTGACATAGGTGTGATTATTATGCCTATTTTACAGAAGGAAAGACTGAGGCATAAGAGGTTAATGATTTGCCGGGATCACACAACTAGGAAGCGGCAGAACCAGAACTCAAACCGAAGCTCTCTGACTCTAGGGCCTGTGCCCAGGACACATGAGATGGCTGACCCGGGTTTGGGGGTTGAGGAGGCAGGGCTGGGGTGGGGATGTCAATGGAGGGGAGGAGAATGATGGGGAATATCCACAATAAAACGTCTATGATACTGTCCCATTCCTTGAAACTTACATAGATGTACATGCACTTGTTCATAAAGAGATATAGGACAAAGTGATCTCTAAAATGTCAGTGGGTAGTCAACTCTTTCAGAAGAGTGGGATTCTCAGTGACTTTTTTCTTTTCCATGTTTGTATGTAATGTTTGATTCTTCAAGGAGTCTGCTGGGCTGTAGCACGGGGCAGAAAGACAATGAAGTTGTTTTCATTACAGGAGGAAAAGGAAAGCAAAACAAAATAAAAAGAGGGAGAAAAAGAAGGGGCAAGGGGGACAGCCATGAAATGTTTCTCAACAGAAGGGTGTTTGAGAAAGATCACTGTGGTGACGAGGCAGCAGATGAAGACAGGATATAAACAACCGCCACGTGAATGATAATGATAATCCCCACATCCGTGGGGCCCAGAGAAATAATGCAGGAAGGTTAAAAGCCAGTTACTCGGCAGCAGCACTGTCGCCACGGCCCAGTGTCCACCAACCGATAAATGGAGAGACAAATCGTGGTCTATCCATACAATGGGAGGTTACTCAGCCATAAGAAGGAATGAAGGGCGGATACATGCTACCATGTGGATGACCCTGAAAGCATTACGCCAAGTGAAAGACGCCAGACACAAAGGGTCACGTGATGGGTGATTCCATTTACATGAAATACTCAAACTAGGTAAATCCACGGGTCAGAAAGCGGATTAGTAGCTGCCAGGGCCTGGGGGCAGGGAGGAGTGGGGACAGCTGCTCAGTGGGGCCGGGGTGTCCTCCCAGGGTGATGAAAGTGTTTTGAAATTAGAGGTGATGGTTGTACAACAGGGTGAATGTACTAAATGCCACTGAATTGTACCTTTTAAAGTGGTTGAGTGTATGTGAATTGTACCTTTTAAAGTGGCTGAGTGTATGTTATGTAAATTTACCGCAATTAAAAAAAAAATCCAGTTAGCCTTTTAACCTAAAGTCCTCAGGAAATGGAAGAGCAGATGAGAAGAAAGAAAGGAAGGGTGGGGGGGAAGGAAGGAAGGAAACATACAATACAAACTGGGGGGGGGGAAGGGGAAGGAGGGAAGGGAGGGACGGAGTAAGGGAGGGAAGAAGGGAGGGAGGGAGGAAGGAAGGGAGGGAGGGAGGAAGGGAGGGAGGGAGGGAGGAAGGAAACCCCAGCAAATGAGGGAAGCGGGACACTTTAAGTCATGGCCTGAGACCAAGGGAGAGAGGTCGGTGCTCAGCCAAGGGCGGACCAAGACCCTCCTCCAAGAGGCGAGCTCTCCAAAACCAGGGCCAGCCCTCGAGATGCTGTGCACCTGCGCCTTCCTCCTAAGACAGCTCTACTTAGATCTGCTTCACCGTGGCCGCCACATGTGCACTGGGGGAAGCTCCATCTGCAAAACTAAGTAGAAATAGCAAGAAAAGCTAAGGCTAAGGATTCAGATCCGTCATTACTGGATGAGACCCTGTGTGGAGACCCCCCCCGGCAGCAGCCAGCCCAGATGGCAACTGCTTGCTGCTTGGCGGCCTTCCTCTAGGCTGGGAGCCGCTCACGGACAGGGACCCCGCCTCGCCCACGGCTGCATCCCCGGCCTGAATCACAGCCCCTGGCACAGAACCAGGGGCTGCATTTATATGTGTTAAAGAAATGAATGTCCTCTATTATATATATATTTGATCCATCGATTTATATGTTTAATAGATAAAACACAGATATGGCACGAAATTCAAAAGGCTCCAAGGGATATACAGTGATAAATTCCCCTTTCTTCCACCGTTCTGCTCCAGCACTTTCAAGGCAATCCCTGACGCTGTTTCCACTGTTGTCAATGTGACTAGAGCGTATTCTGAATTGCAAAGGCTCCGGCAACCAACCAGACTAACCCAGTGACTTGGGCGTCAGGTCATCACCACGAGATGAAGCTACATGTGACGTCAAGGTGAAAGTCATCTGGCTGAAGACAAGGTCCCAGGATTCCGTGCCGGGCAGAGGCCCATGCCGGGGAGCTGCGGGCTCGCGGAGGAATGCCGCTAGGATGACAGCCGTGCCCCTGGAGTCACTTGTGGCACGACGAGAAGCCTGTGGGCAGGGGCCGTCCAGCCTGTCAGCCTCAGGCTCCTCACACCTGCTGCGGACACAGGGGA
The DNA here is from genome assembly GCF_059928025.1 of Delphinapterus leucas. Lineage (NCBI taxonomy): Eukaryota > Metazoa > Chordata > Mammalia > Artiodactyla > Monodontidae > Delphinapterus > Delphinapterus leucas. The sequence goes on from NC_143130.1 coordinate 168,219,575, forward strand.
ATTTCAAGCTGGGGACAGGTTCTGTTGCTACATGATGGGAGGAAAGCAGACGTGCAAACCACGCTCAACCCTGGCCTCTGAGAAACTTTTAGTGGTTTGTCGGGGGTGGAGGGGAGTTCACCTTAAGAGAACTCAGCTGTGAGCTGGGTGGCACCACAGATGGGCTCTTTGGTGGAAGCGGCGGACAGGAACTAAGCTGGCCAGAAGGAGGCGGTCCCAGGAAGCCAAAGCCCCTGGGGTGGTAAAGAATCTGGGCCAATCCCGAGCCTGGGCAGTGTCCCAGGGGGTATACCGTGTATGACAGGAACATCTGGACTCATTGCCTTATCTAAGCCAGATTGCGAGGGCTTTTTGTTTTTTTTTTTTGAAGACTGAGTAACCATTGCCCTGTATAGTCACCAAACCAAAGACTAAAAAAAGATCCAAGCCACGCAGGCTCATCTGTTCTCCAAGGCTCCTGCCTAATGTGGCGATGCACCGGCAGGCAGGCTACAGGGTGAGCTGGGTGCTTATCTGATTTCAGCCAATCTGTTACTGTATTTCATTCCCTGTCCTCGTGCCCAGAGGCTGTTGCAATGTGTGTAAATTTAGAAAAAGAAAGATAAATAACATGGAAAAGTTCATTTTAACAAAAGGAGTTGTCTTTCTTCCCTTCTTTCTTTTTACTTCACTAAAGAGAAGATAAAATGATCTTGTTACTGATTTAGCCCCTACCAGGGTGGATTTGGTATTCTGGGCAGGGACTCAATAACGCATAACCGCAGCCTCGGATTAACCAGCTTCTTCTGAAACTGGAAAACCGTCAGGCTTCCATCCTAAGTGTTTCTTAGCAGCTGAGGGAATGAGATTGCAATGCCTGGTACAAGATCTGTAAGCAACTGGGGTCTCTTCTGAACAAGTAAAACACTCTACGTGACGACAGCGTTTACTTCCCGTGAAGCCTGTACCAGCTCACCCAACGTACACTGTGCCGGAAGATGCCAGCTCACCAGGAGTTATGCATTGATACTTTATATAAAATAAGACCTGTTTTACAAGGAAATTAATAGCACAGATGGGAGATTGGGGTTATGGTGGAAATTACACTGAAAGAGAAACTGCTTGAGAAACGCTTGCCTTCTCTCATACGTGAACTCACCCCAGTGGGTTTATGGACCCTTGGTAGGAGATGACCACCAATGAATTCCACCACCTAATCATTTAGCCCAATTCACATTTTGCAGAGATGGAAACCAAAGTTAAGGGATGGGCCCAAGGTCACATGGCTGCCAGCGACAGGGGGTGGGGACAAGACCAGGTCCCACAGCTCTTCACAGTGCTGGTACTGCCAGCACTACCCACTGCTGGAAGTCAACCAGACTCAAGGGCTGTACCTCTGACAGCATCTCATACTGGCCTCTTCTTCCAAGAGCGATGGTCAGTAAATCATAGACCACAGATGCACTCTGTAAACTGATGAGACGGTCGCTCCTGTGCTCAGGTATCCTGCTCAGCACAGCGTCCCGGTTGGCCTGGAAACAACACAGAAGAGAGAAGCAGACGGTGAGCTAGCCCGTGCACACAGCTGCCACCGTGCGCAGAGAAGCCATCCAGGCTCTCCTGCCCCTGGGAGCTTGCCGCGGGTCTGGAGACAAGGACACAAATGAGACAGGGGTCATTTATTCAAAATCCCCAGAGCACCACAGCACACGGTAACATGGTATTATCCAAACACTGAAGGCCTGGCGGGCACTTGTCCCTGTCAGCAGGCGTCTGGAGGAAGCTTTAGGAGTCGATGCAAAGCAGGGTGGTTCCTCCTGGGCTCGGGTTCACAGACAGCCATGCTGCAGACACAGCTGCGCTCTGGGGCAGCAGAATCATCCACCAAGTGAAGCCCTGCTGCGCCTCACTTGTAGATCCTGCTTCTGCTGTACATTACAGAGCGGGAGAAAATTCCCAGCCCCACACTTCCCATCACCAAATGGTGTCATCACGTTCCATCAGTCCAACAGAGATATAGCGTACTTTTCCTCTCTCACCCAAGTCACGTTCAAATCCCTATATGACATCTTCACTGGAACAGACTACAGAAACTAATTCAACTTTGTTTAGGGAAGCACAAAACAGATGTACAAGAGACAGCAAGAAGCAAACGGATTTTTGTTTTAAAAGATGTTAGCACAGAGGACCCAGAACACCAGGGCATGCCTATTTCACTTCCCCACTGCTTAGCACAGAAATACAGCAGGTGCGTTCAAGCTTATTTACCTCATCTATCTAGAAATCAACCGCTCTTCACAGTGACTTGCTTTCATTACTTTTGAAATTTCTCCCCCGATTCCTCCAGACATATCACATGTACTGGAGACTCTAGACATAGCTCATTTTCCTTTTCGCCCTAATAGGGAGTTCAGTATCAATAAAGTTAGATTTTTCCTGTCTTCTTTTCCTTGCTAAGGAACAGAAGTCCATCCCTAGGAGCACAGAAAGGGCCCCTCCGTTCTCCCCATGGAAGTGGCACGTGCAGGACGAGGGTCACCGGTCCAGGGGGGCTGACGTCTACCTTCCTGCCTGACACTTGGAAAGGCCACGCACACAATCTCCTGCTCACTAATGAGGTGAATGCTTTCTTTCGTGTGAGTCCAAGGCACTGACTTGTAGCCTCCTGTCAGTACTTACTTGTTTTAAAACTCCTTACTCTTAAATGTCAAAGACGAATAAGAATATATAAGACAGGCCACTTCCTACAAAGTGAGTCATCTCTTATGGAAACAAGCCTGCTTTTGAAGATTTCATTCTAAGTTTTTCTTGTTAGGAGTGCCTTCCGACCCAAAAAAAGAAGCTCTGGGGAAAATACGGCCTGCTGTAAGTGGTCTCATTTTATTTATTTCCTCTAAATGTTCCATATTGAGATCAATGCCTGCGAGAGAAGGGAGTAAGACAAAACACCATTTAAGAGAGATTTTCAGGTTATGCCCAAATGCGTCTTTTTTTTTCTTTTTAAAAGAAAAAGTCTCTCAGTGCTTTTTGATTAAAAAGGTACAATATAGAACCTCAAACAGGTCCACAAATAATAAATGTCCCAGAACATTGTCTCAGCGGTAGTTGTACTAATATGGTTCTGATAACCCCTTTCTCCTGGGGAAACTAATTTGACTTGAGGTAAGAATGCAGTTCAATTCCAAATGAGTTCTTGTAGGTGGAGGGACTATGGACAAATTTATGCTTCTAAGTTAAAATTAGGACCAGTAAAGAATACAATTTTCTCAGACACCAAAAAAGCCCGGCAATTCTCATTTTGGTTCTGAAATTGAGCACATCTATTTTCGGTCTAAAAACTGAAAAAAATCAAGGAGTCAAGGGACGTGAAAAAAGACTTCCAAAGGCAACTTAATTTAGACTTCTACCTACGTAACTATGGAATGATTTACAGGGAGAACATAATCATTTTGGTTGGCAACCTAGCCCTTCATATTTACTGTCATTGGATTTCACCATCCTCTGAAGAGACTTCCTGGAAATTAAATACGACAGAGTCAGATTTGACTGTCTCCAGGGGATCCGAACTTTGAGTATTACTAGTTTCTACCACTTCAAGGAGGGAGCAGGAGAGTTGGGGACATCACTCCCAAGACAACAACACTTAGAGCAAGCATTCTAGAGATGTGGCCATGTTTCCCAAATTCCAATCTGGAACACATGATCTGACAATAGAACTCAATCCTTTCAATCAGAATTGTCCAAGAAATCGAAAGCGTATGCTCACCACGCTTTCAGAATTTTTACACCGTTACTAACCAAGTCTGCCCAAAGGAAGCTAAGTGCCAGGTTGTGAAGAGTCCAGCGATGAGGCCTGTGTGGGCAGCCCCCCTCCCCCCCCCGAACTGATGACGGTGAGACCTGCCCATCTGAACACCAGTTACTGGAGGCCACTGGGCGCCAGCCTGTGCACATATGTGCCTCCACATCTGTGCCAAGGTAGAGTAGAGGATGTAAATGACACCGTCCTAAGTCACCAGCTGACAGTCAAGGAAAGATGAGCCACAGGGGCAACCTGTTTCCTTCAGAGAAAGTAGGGCCAATGATGTCAAAGAGCTTCTAAATAAAAAGAAGCGGTGACTCAAGCAGTCTCGCTCTTATAAACATCTTGGGGCCATTTCACAGAACAAGAAAACCCAAAGCTTTAACTTAAGGCAAGAAAGCTACGTTGCCTGCCTAATCCCAGCCTCTTCTGCCCCTCTTTCACTCAGCACACAGGCATTCCTCTTGTGCTCCGTTTCTAAGTCTTTCTCCCTGAGTGTATTTCACGCCTCCATTTAAACTGTCTGCTTGGGGAAGAAGGGAACACCTCCTCTTGCTTTAGTTACGACTCCTTTTCCTCCTCTTTTCTCTTCCTGCCTGCCTGGTGGGGTGGGAGTTATGGAAGAAGGCAGGATGCTCTGCTACAAGGAGCAGCAGACCACTGCATGATGCCTCCATTCTGCCTGCTCTGGGCCTCCGGTCCCTCGTCTAAATAACTAGGTGGATGTGAGGACCTCTAGGTCCCTCCAAGTTCCAGGGGCTTGCTGTTCTGCTCAGGTGCTCAGCAGACACCATGTACTTGCCAAGGTATTAACTACTATAACACAGATTACTCCAGAATGTTTCAAGCCGGGCTGTCATGTCTAGCGATATGCAGAGTAGAAACCCAGTAAAGGATGAGCGATGAAATCGTAGACCTACATTTGATATCCTGGCCAAACACTAAGAAAACATTTCAAAGGAATTTGATGGTCTGGCAAAAACTCCCTCACAACAGCAGAGCCAGGTAACAGGAGTGGCCTCTCTGGGCCTGGGCTCTGCAATGCCTGGGAAACTGGTGGGGGCTTGGGGAGAGGACCCGGGCAGGAGGACGAGGCAGTTTCATCAGGCTGCTGCTATGGAAACCGGAGGTTCAAGTATACAAGTGTTTCACCCCCAAATTCTCCCTCCCACCAAGGCAAATGGAGAAGGCTCATAAAGGTTACCTTTTGGGGGCTTCTTTCCCCTTTCGAGGTTCCTCTGGTGGTCATTTTAGCTATAGTTACCCATATACAACTGTGTTAGTGTTCAATCAGTACTTGGTGGATAAATGAATGAACTAAGGGAAGAGAAGCTCCATGCTCCAGGCTGACCCAGGGACATATCTGGCCAGCCCAAGAATTAGAAACGTCCCTTTTTTTTAAACCACTATACTTTTTTCCCACCAGGTATTCCCTTTGGAAAGTACTCGTCTCCAAAGAAAAAGAATCACTATCCTGATGGAGTCACCATATCAAAACAGGGACCATAGGAATAGGGGAAAGAAAAATGTAAAAACACATTCTACTCACCATTGATTCACTAATCAGCAATAACAACAGGGCTTCTTCAGTATTTTCTTGAGGACAAAAAATGCTGTATAAAGAAAATTGACTTTGATATATGGCAATTTCAAAATAACACAAAATACGTGACTAAGCAGAACTGAAGGGCTAACAGCTTCTAGATTTTTACATCGTGTAGAACCCATGAAAAATACTGTATAATCTGGGCCCCTGGAGTAATTTGTTTATTTCTATGGTAATCTATGGAATGTATACATTTTAACTACGCATTTTAATAGCAGGCAGCCGGGTAAAGCTGTAGAAACCAAGTTAAAAGCCCAAAGAACGTTTGTGCCTATTACAGAGGTGGAAAGTTTGATCACTACAAACTGACGTTATCTAAATAACACAAGCTTTCTCCTAAACCCATTACGAGGTATAAACTGAAGACGTTTCGCTACATGGTACTCTTCTTACCTCTTACTTGCTAGCTGGCGTATTGTATATTGTCATTTAGATGAAACAGGAGATAGGAAGCAATTTTAGAGTTTGAATGATTTCTAGAATACTGTAAGAACTTAGTGAGCTATCTTACTCAAACACACGTGTACTATGGGGTGGCACGCAGGAGCTGTCTTATTCATCAACTTTATGGGATTTGGTTGAACTCTACCATCTTGGATTAAAATAAAAAGCTTTTAAGCTCAATGTTGCTCAGGATTAAAGAACAATAAAAACCAAACATAACTCTGGTCTCCATTCCCTATATCCTATTTTTTGTGCTCTGAGCGTTTTAAAAGACCTCCAGGGAATTCTCTGGCGGTCCAGTGGTTAGGACTCTGCGCTCTCATCGTCCGGGGGCCGGGGGTTCAATCCCTGGTTAGGGAACTACGATCCCACAAGCCACGGGGCACAGCCGGAAAAATAAAAAACCCTCCAGCATTTTCCCCCGTTCTAAAGTTCTAGCATTCTTTGAGTAGAATTGTAAGTCTTACCACTGGTTGGGCCAAACTCAACTGTTTCTTTTTTTCTCGGTTCTTGCTTTTTTGTTTGTTTGTTTTTCGGCCACGCCAGGCGGGCATGTGGGATCTTAGTTCCCCCACCAGGGATCAAGCCCGCACCCCCTGCAGTGGAAGCGCAGAGTTTTAACCACTGGACTGCCAGGGAAGTCCCATCAACTCTTTTTCGTGGAATGGTAGAAGAGTGCAATAAAAATGAACTTGGTTAAAAAAACTTGGGGATGTTTTGGAGATGACTAAATAAAGACTAAATTTACATCTTCCCAGGGGTAATATTACAATCATTTAACTTAAGAGAAGGGATGATTTCCCCCCCAAAATGGCCCAAAAAATGTTTTCCAAATGATTGCAAATATTTGTTCTCTTTGAAGTGCTGGCAAATTTTGTATTGTGTCAAAGGGCCATGAGGAGTAAGACAGAAAAGTCCAGTGACTGATACTCTTTTTACAATTCAGTCATCCCTGGAGGTAAGGAAACCACCTGTGGGATGGTTCCTATTGCTCCTGCAGGGCTAAAATTTATAAAAGGGCTGGGCTGTGAGTGAGAAGCAGGATTCTGGAATGTGCGGTGACCTCCTTAAAGAGGTAACTTGAGGTGATTTGGGTTTTTGGAAGATGGAACATTTCTTTCCCCTTAAATTCAGAAATAGAGCCAACAGGCTTTGAATTAAGAACGCTCAGGTGTGTGTGTGTCTGTGTGTGTGTCTGTGTGTATCCCCATCCAGCAATCAGTTCCTGATATCCTGGCTCGTGCTTACATGCAGTTGGGACCTTATAAATAAAGCAGAACCATTCATCATTTTTTTCACAGCTACCCAGTTCTGCATTGTCCAGACTAATTGAAAAGAGAGGGAGCCCGTTCTAATCATAACTTAACACCAGCAAATTCAGTCCAGAGATAATCCCCAAATTCCACTTGAGCCATCTAGTCTACTTAAATGTGAGGTTGTGTTATTTTTACTAGAGCTGCTAACAAGTAGCACATTAACTGATTCTAATTCTACTTCCTCTACCCTTCTTTTCAAGGCAGGAAAGATGGGTACTCAGGGGTGCTGCAAAGTTCTCAGGGCTGGTAGGAAGAAGTGGGGGGCGGGGGAGGGGGAAAGGATAGTTTTAAGAGACATGCCTAAAAAACTACCCACTGGAATGCCCCCTTCTCCATAATTATGAATTCTCTAGATCTATTTCTGGTCATTCTTTCCCTCTTCCCTGCCCAGGGAAGTGTGGAGCTCAGGGTGGACAGTCAAAATTGTTGGGGCCCTACTTTTGTGATATTATCCTCTTGGGGCCCAAGAGCCTCAAGGGGGGATCCTGGGGTGCCCAGGCCTCAGCCTTGTGGAGCCAGAAAACTGGGGCCTTAGACCTGGAGGAAGTTGATTGAAGGGATGGTCGTTCGCAGCTTCGGTTCTGCCATCAAGTAGTTGTTAGGACCCTTCAATGTCCCCTATCTTTAAACTTTGAACAGCATCCTCGTCCTTACCAAACCTCTGCATTGGCTACCAGGAGGTTCAGACCTGTATTTAGCACGCCATGATAATTACTTTCTCCTCTTAGGCCTACCGAGGAGCTTAGCACAATGTATGGCACTCCTAGTTTTCAGTAAATCATCACCCACCTCCCGGCATCACAGTGGTTTCTAGCGTCCTCCTTTACTTAGTGCTAATTACCTAGTCTAATATGCATTTAATTATCTAAGCCACCTCAAGCGCTTTTTACAAGGAGGAATACGGTGGAAGTAAAAACATACTTGAGTGACATGCACGCATATGTGGACTAAGGAACATGTATAAGAATATTCATAGCAGCACTATTCCTATTAGCTCCAAATGAGGAACAACGCAAATGTCCATCAAGAGTAGAATGGATCAACATATGGGAGTATATTAATAAAATGGAATACTATTCAACAACAAAAACAAACTACTACTACATGCAAAAATACGGATGAATCTCTCCAATATAATGTTAGACAAAAGAAGTTAAACGTAAAAGTACTTAATATATGATTCCATTCATGTAAATTTCAAAAATGCGCCAGACTAACTACAGTGATAGAAGTCAGGATAGGGTTACCCTTGGGCAGGGAGTAGTAACTGGGGGAGGGTACAGAGAGTCCTTCTAGGGTTCTGGCAATGTCTAGTTCTTGACCAGGATGCTAAATTACTTGCATGTGTTCACTTAGTGAAAATTCATCAAGTTTTCTACTTTTGGTTCGTGTGTTTTTCGCAATGTATATTATGTGTCAGTAAAAAGCTTACTTAAAAAATAAGTAAACAAAAGTCAATAAAATTCTTCATAGAAAGATCTAGAAGAAAGGAAGTAAGGAGGCCTATGGCATGTGATTCTTCCTCTCTTTTTTTACCTTGGATTATCAGCATTTTATTTCCTTTCAACATTTAAGACGGAGAGAGGACGAGCATCCTGTACCCACTTCACATCCAGGTTGCAGTGACGGGGAGGGGGGTTTTCTGGTAGAGGTTATTTTTCAGTAATTGTCCATTATGACCAATGGTCCTGAATGGTCCGTGTGGTTTGCTGGAGCTGGAAGGATCTATGGCACATAAAGTTTGCTTTGTGCTCATGTTCCTCATAAGAGGGGAGAGAGGAGGGACCACCGGCCAAAATGAGATTTAAACATCATCTATGGATTCCCCTTTTTTACCTCCCAACTCACATAACTGAACTGGTGATAACATCTTTTTGCCACAAAACTGCTTGACTGGAGAGTCCTGTCTTGTTAATAAGGAAGCCCCAAGCAGATTTTCTCTCTTTACTAATAAATCAGAAGTCAGGGTATGAACATGCAAAACTAGAAAGCTAAAAGCTGATGGTGATAACTGAAGGAAGAAAGATTAGCACAGAGATTAACTAACTAGAGAAATAGAAACACAATAGAGAAAAATCAACAAAACTGAAAGTTAATTCTCCAAAAAGATCAATAAGACCTGACAAACTTTTTAGGTAGACTGACCCAGAAAAGAAAGAGAAGACTCAAATTACTAAAAGGAGAAATGAGAAATGGAAGAGGGTACATGACTACCAATCTTATAGAAATTATATGTGTGTGTGTGTGTGTGTGTGTGTGTGTGCGTGAATACTATGAACAACTGTGCTCAGCAAATTAGGTAACTTAGATGAAATGGACAAATTTCTAGAAAGACACAAACTACCAAAACTGAAGAAATAGAAAATCTTAATAGCTCTGTAACAAGTAAAGGGAGTGGATTAGTAATCAAAAACATTCCTACAAAGAAAAGCCCACGACCAGATGGCTTCACTGGTGAATTCTACCAAACATTTAAAGAAGAATTAATAATAATTCCCCATAAACCCTTTCCAAAAATAGAAGAGGAAGGAATATTTCCCACTCATTCTACGAGGCTAGTATTATCCTCATACCAAAATTAGACAAAGACATCATGAGAAAAGAAAATTATAGATCAATTATTTTATGACTATTGATGCAAAAATCCTCAACAAAATACTAGTAAATCAAACTCAGTAATAAATAAGGATTATATACCTAGTGGGATTCACCTAGGAATGCAAGGTTGGCTTCATATCTGAAAATCAATTAATGTAATACATCACATCAGTAGAATAAAGGACAAAAGCCAGATGATCATCTCAGTAGATAGAGAAAAAGCATTTGACAAATTCAAAACCTTTTCACAAAAAAATATACTCAACAAACTAGTAATAGAAGGGACTTTCCTCAACCTGATAAAGGGCATCTATGAAAACCCACAGCTAACATCATACTTAATAGTGAAAGACTGGATGTTTTCCCTTTCCTAAGATCAGGAATAAAACAAAGGTGTCCACTCTTGCCACTTCTATTCAACATTGTACTGGAGGTTCTACCCAGGGCAATTAGGAAAGAAAATGAAATAAAAGCCATCTATGTTAGGAAGAAGTAAAACTATATTTGCAGATGACATGATCTTGTATATAGAAAATCCTAAAGAAGCTAAAAAAAAACTATTAGAACTAATAAACAAGCTCAGCAAGACTTCAGTATACAAGATCAATATAGAAAACCAATTTTACTTCTATATACTTGCAATGAACAGCCCCAAAATGAAATTAATAATAACAATTCCATTTGTGATAGTATCAAAAAGAATAGCACACACACCAAAACACCCTTAAGAATAAGTTTAACAAAAGAAGTGCAGGGCTTCCCTGGTGGCGCAGTGGTTGAGAGTCCGCCTGCCAATGCAGGGGACACGGGTTCGTGCCCCGGTCCGGGAAGATCCCATATGCTGCGGAGCGGCTGGGCCCATGAGCCATGGCCGCTGAGCCTGCGCGTCCGGAGCCTGTGCTCCGCAATGGGAGAGGCCACAACAGTGAGAGGCCCGTGTACCGCGAAAAAAAAAAAGTGCAAACCTTATACCCTGAAAACTACAAACTGTTGCTGAAAAAAGTTAAAGAAAACCTAAATAAATGGAAAGATATCCCATGTTCATGGATCAGAAGACTTAATATTGTCAAGATGGCAATACTCCTCCAACTGAGCTACAGATTAAATGCAATTCCTACAAAATTCCAGTTGCCTTTTTTTTTTTTTTGCAGAAATAGACAAAATGATCCTAAAATTCATGTGAAAATACAAGTGTTTGGGGGATGGCGGGTGACAGCTAAGGGGTGCTAGGTTTATTTTGGGGGTAGTGAAAGTATTCTAAATTTGACTGTAGTGATGGGCTATATGACTATATTAAAAGCTATATTAATGTGAATTGTACACTTTAAATAAATGAATTATATAGTATGTGAATTATATCTCAATGAAACAGTTTAAAAAAATGTGTGTATTTGTGTGAAATGAAACTTGTGTCTCAGTAACCTGTCACATGGGAATCTTCCCTTTAACTAATAACTTCATTTAACTAGATCTGCATTTTGCCTCCATGATTCTCCTTGTACAGATGGGGAAACGGATATTAAAAGAGTGACAGAGGCTGAGTGGTTTAGGAAATAAGGGAGAAGTGGCCAGCACTGTGAGCTTCTCTGCCTTCAAGGGGTGAGGCCACACTGGAATCGCACCCAGAGAGACACAGGGCTTCATCCATGTGTCAAACTTGATTGGGGGAGGGAACAAGAATTAGATTCTTCAATATACCGGCACTTTGGCTATTAAGAAGCATCTGAAGCAGAAGAAAACTCTAGGATCTATTTTTAAGATTTAAATATCACCTAAAAAAGAACCCCAATCCTGCTGCTAAATAATGCATAATGAGGGGTCAGCATTTTAAAAGTGAGTTTGAGAATTGCTAGAACAGATGTTCTATGAATCCAGATAAGTACTAAGGAGTAAACGCAGGGAAAAGTTAAGAAAATGCTCAGGAGTCTGAATCCATATAAGAAATGCAAATTGAACAAGGTGAGGAGGGAGACAAATGCCAGGGTCAATTTAAGAGGATTAAGAGGCAGTTACCCTGAGAAATGCTGCCCCTTGTAAAATGCGGCATTGCGTTCAGAAGTCACACACGTAATAACTATCTAATCACCCCATGTCTGTCAGTGCTTTCTGGGGCCTCAGAAGCAGCAGCCTGCGGTCTTTCAGCCATTTTTCCAATTTGTAATGACTAAAGAAGGTTTCCGTATTTATTCTTACACGTTCCCCTTTGCTTCATGGAGAGGTTCTGAAAAGCCATCATGCCTTGTCCTTGTAGGAACAAAGATGGGAAGGAAAGCTTTGAGGGGAGGAATGAGTCAACCCCTGTTCCCGTCTCCCCGCCTTCTTGTGGTCTCTCTCCCTCCCACCTCCTCCTTCCCGGACCTGGGGAAATCCCAGGCTGAGACCGGAGTGTTTCCCTAGCCCATTTTCCTCAAAGGTGATCAAGTTCCCAATCCAAAACTTAAACCAACTAAAACATTCTAAAGAGACATCACCTTCCAATCACCTTTAAATTATCAAATTCGTCTTCTTCTTCCAGCTAATTCAGTTTAAAACAAGCTTTTAAACAAAAGGATCAAGGAATTGCTGAGGAAAAGTAAAGAAAAGTCAACTCTGGCTTACTAATAGCTTTGTCACTGACTGCTGTATGGTTCTGCGGTTCTTATAATAAACGAAATGAAAATCCCCAAGACCAACAGTGAAGGCTGAGAATGGCAGCCAAGCACTAGATGAGAGCATTTCCCTGCTCAAAACGTCCCCACTCAGGCATGGATATTTGCTGAAATTATGAAGAGTAAAGAGCTATCTTTATTAAACTGGTAGAAAATCTACCCTTGAACTTCTATTCAATCCTTACATTTTCCTGAAGTTTCCCTCCCATCCCCTAACCTACAGATGAGGACACCAACTCCCATACTTCTCTCCTGAGTAGACACGGGCTTTCCGCGTGAGGGTGTAGGTTTTTGTGTTTGCTCCTTTCCGGAGAGGATCGTCCAGAGGTGACTGGCATGGTGGATTCTCCAGAGGGTTCCAATAGCTCTGCTCACACATACCCCGCAACAAGATCTCCGCCAGCTGCCTGGCTATTGTCTGGGGACACAAAGGAGCAAAGGCACAGCCATGAATCTATTTTGTATCATTCATTCATTCATTCGCTCATTTAATAAATATGTTTCAGTCATCACTTTGTCATCACTGTTCCAAGACTCATAATTAAAAATGTCTACTCCTATGATGAAAATTATATCAGTTGATGACAAAAAAAGAAAAGAAAAAATGATACACTAAGATATTTGAAAGATTAAAAAAGAAATAAGTTTATGCCCTTCAAATGCTGCCCTGCCTCTGTTATACTCTGGAACACTAAACATGTTTTATACCGGAAACAACTGAAACTTTTAGTTAAGCTCTTTTCCAAAAGCTCTTATAAATAATAGGTGAACTGTAAATATTTTCATCACCTCCCAACCGAGGCCTGCCAAAGCCCGACCTTGGCAGAAAGCCAGTACTCAACCTAGATGATGTAATCCCTGAAAAAAAATCTCTTCGTTGATGATAAGATGATGTTCAGTGCAGATTTTTAGAATGTCTTCCTTCTTCGGAGTGCCAAGGGCAGGTCCTTCACAGCCCCACCCTGCGACTGCGGCTCAGTACCTGAGGCCCCGTGCTTACTGCATCCTGGCCCTTCAGCCCAAAGGTTCCCACTGGCCTTGAGCAAAGTGGAGAGCTGGCAAAGTGACTATGGCTACTGATCCAGAAGACCGTTTTTTTAAAGCTGGGTAGGGATCTCCTTTCTTACTGTGAAAACCCAGAAACATCCAGATCTTGTTCTTCTAAGTTAGGTGCAGATTACTATGTTTTTCCAAACTCTATAGCTCCACTGCCTAGAACAGCATCACGTAGATGTATGGGGGAGGGAGATGTGGCAGCTACTAAGAAGTACTTTGTTAACTGATGCATATCACTTAACTTACCTCGTAATCTTCCAGTGACAAAGAGGAGAAGTAAAAAAAAAAAATCCCTCCGAAAATAGAAGCGCTGCATCTCAGGGTGGTCCAGGCCGCCTCACAATCCGCCAGAGGTGGCCAAAGATAACTTCAACCAGCAGGTTTTTCCACAAGGTTTTAGCATTCTTTGGAAGATGCAGGCAAAGAATGCTGATCTTCCCTGACAGTGAGCCTTTTTAAATAAACATTTTCCAGAGGAGAACTTTGCTAGGCTTTCACCCATGTGAAATCTCTTAAAACACCACAAGGAATCGTAAATGCAACCAAATCACTAGCTTAGTGGTTTCTGATAGCCACTGGGTAAAGGCAAATTTTCTTCATTATTCCAAAGTAAGACTCACTAGCTTTAAATGTCTATAAAAATGTGAAATTAAATGCACTCCTATCATCCCCAACTGAGCCATCTGTAAAGATCTCATAAGAGCACAATTTTTAGGACCTAAACAGTTCCTGAACTGTTTTCTTAAACCTTCCATTACAGCCTCATTTTGATCTCACTGCAGTCATATAAGCTAATGACTTCTGCTGGAAGCGTCAACTAGCAAAAATAACCTCCACTCACTATAGCTGAGAAAAAAACGTTAAAGGAGAAAAATGAACAAAGAACTTCACTTTCTGGATGTATCTGCCATGGAGGGATTCTAAAGTTGTAAAAGTCTCTGCCCTCAAAACAGTTTGCTTGTCCACTGCTGGATAGCTCACGCTAGATCTCATTTTCCCTCAAGGTATTAACCTTCCAGAGAGATTTTTAAAATGAGGTTATGTGATTGCACATTTTAAAGGCATCACCTCGTCATGCATTACCAATTAGGAAGGATGTTGGCTGTGTTCACTGAAATCTCAAATGAAGTTCAGAAAAGGAGATTAAATATGAGAAATTATCAGCAAGATCACCAATATCTATGATACCTTTTATGTTTTATACTCCGGTTATATTTAGCTTGTGGTTTAAATGTCTAAAAATTGTTGGTAGCTACCAAATACATTTCAAATACATTTAGAATTAAAGGAAGGAAAGGAGAGAAGCTGGTCTGGAAGAAGACTTGAACTTCTTTGTACAAACTGGGTCATTAAATGCACTTTTTTGTATGTGATTTTAAATTGTGATAAAATTCACATAACATAAAATTCACCATGTTAACCATTTTAAAGTGTACAGTCCAATGGCATTTAGCACATTCACCATGTTGTACAACCATGACCACTCTAGTTCCAGAACATTCTTTACCCTAAAAGGAAACCCCATACCCTCTAAGAAGTCACTCTCCATTCTCCCTCCTTCCACCCCCTGGGAACAACTAATCTGCTTTCTGTCACTATAGGTTTGCCTCTTCTGGACATTTCACATAAATGGAATCATATAATATGTGGTCTTTTTGTGTCTGGCTTCTCTTACTTAGCATAATGTTTTCAAGGTTCATCCATGTGGTAGCATGAATCAGTACTTCATTCCTTTTTATAGCCGAATGATATTCCATTGTATGGCTAGACCACATTTTGTTTATTCAGTCATCAGTTGGTAGACATTTAGATTGTTTCCGTCTTTTGGCTACTGTCAATAATGCTGCTATGAACATTCATACACAAGTTTTGCTTTGAACACCTGCTTTCAATTATTTGGAGTACTTATCTAGAAATGGGGTTTCTGTGAAAGTACTTTTAAATCCTTCTCTGCTATGGTCTCACACCAGAGTTTACAAAGCAACTTTTTCATCTCATAAGGATATCATAAATTTGTAATTATCAGCTAATCTAAAAAGAATCATACAGCAATTAAGGCTGATGGAAACACTGTCTTATAAGTGGCAATAGCTGGAGAAGTTTCCTGATGTCCACCGGAAACCAAGACACCGGTGTAGACTTCCCAGGAAATGCTTCTCAACTAGAGTGGGCAAAGACTCACTTGTGGAAACTAGAAAATACGGATTTTCGGGCCCTGCCGCAGACTGACTCAGTTGGCATTTCTGAGGTCAGGTACAGGGATGTGTATTTGCTCAAAGTTCCTCAGATGGTTCTGATGCACACCTTTCGTTAAGCACTCAAGGGATTAGAAACGGTTTAACTTAGGTCACTTGAGAACCATCAACCAAGACCAAAGGTGTACTTGCAACTCAAGTGTGACATTGAGTGGGAAGTGACTCCCCCGCTTACATTAACACTAACCAGTCAGTTAACAGCTGAAAGTGCCCAGGGGCAGCTTTATCTACACAGGCTTTCTTTAGAAGCCTCTTCACTGGGCTTCTCAGAAAAAAGAAAAAAAAAAAAAGAAGAAGAAGAAAACTGTCTTCCTTCCTAACATCTCTAGTCAGAATCCTACCTCACAGGATTTTTATAAGTTAAAACACATTGATTTGAAAATCATAAACCTTAGACAATAATGGAAGATATTCTCTAATTTTGATAAATAATATTGGAGTAAGCAGCAAGCAGATTCTCACAGTGCAGTGCATGCACTCAACCTTTTAATGAGGAAACACCCTTTATTTCCTTAACAAAGTATATATTTTTTGAGAGTCTATAAGCAATTTTGAAAGACTGGCTTTTTTTTTTTTATTTTTATTTATTTATTTATTTATTTATTTATGGCTCCGTTGGGTCTTCGTTGCTTTGCACAGGCTTTTTCTAGTTGTAGCACATGGGGGCTACTCTTTGTTGCGGTGTGTGGGCTTCCCATTGCGGTGGCTTCTCTTGTTGCAGTGCACAGGCTCTAGGCATGCGGGCTTCAGTAGTTGTGGCTCGCGGGCTCTGGAGTGCAGGCTTGGTAGTTGTGGTGCACGGGCTTAGATGCTCCGCGGCATGTGGGAGCTTCCCGGACCAGGGCTTGAACCCGTGCTCCTGCACTGGCAGGCAGATTCTTAACCCCTGAGTCACCAGGAAAGCCCAAAAGATTGGCATTTTAAATGTGCTTTTAAAACAAGTATAAGAACACTTGCCAATATAACCAGTTACTTTCATTGTGCTTCCAAATCTTAGAAGAAGCTATTCATGCTGACCAGTTCAGAAGTTTTATGGAATGTTGGGAGTAGGTCAGTTTGAGAGAAAAGATAGATGGCAATAATTTTTATCCATATATATATTTTTTTTTTGCGGTACGCGGGCCTCTCACTGTCGTGGCCTCTCTCGTTGCGGAGCACAGGCTCCGGATGCGCAGGCTCAGCGGCCATGGCTCACGGGCCCAGCCGCCACACGGCATGTGGGATCCTCCCGGACCGGGGCACGAACCCGTGTCCCCTGCATCGGCAGGCGGACTCTCAACCACTGCATCACCAGGGAAGCCCTATTCATATTTTTGCAGGGTTTTTTCCCTTAAAGGACTGTGAAGATCAAAATGTTTTGTTTGAACTTCTGAAGGCACCCATAAATCATATAATACATAAGCAGATATCGAAGACCAAGTGAGTTCTTGGTGCGGTGTGTGTGTGAAGTCGCCCGTCTTGTCTTACCTCCCATAATTCTAGGAAAGCCTATGGCTTAGCCATCTGGGCCAGTGAGTTGTATGTCCACATCCTTAGCATAAAGATACAGCCCCATTTCCCAGGACAGGAATCTCTTAGCCTTGCCCAACTGAACACTGTCCCACAGCATTTAAAGGACTCGTGATAATGGGAGGACAACAGCATGCATGACGGTCTTAGTGGGGCTGCCACATCGGCTGGGGCCTGGGGCACTTCTTAGCTTCCATGAGCACCAGGCCTCACCCAAACACTCGATGACTCTGGCTCTGAAGGGTAAACTGTGGAGGTATAATTAATGAGCCTCCCAGACAGGAAGGTGAAAGGTTTAAAAGGAAAGAGAGAGAACTCAAGTCAACAGGAGAGCCAAGCTGCTGATCAACCAGTCTATTTCACTAGCTTTTCTATTTCTGGGTTTTATGGTCACTATAGTTAGTCCAACAGCTAGGTTCTCCTCAGGATCTAATCTGCTTTGCTCTGTCTGGGTTTTGGTATGAATCATCGGCCTACAACTAACCCTTCACCGCACTGGCATCAGGAGGGTATACCTTCTAACTGCTATACAGGATGCATTTTTTATGTTTCAAGAGAGAGCATTACCGAGAAGCAACTGAAAAGATGCTCAACATCATTAGCCATCAGGGAGTGCAAATCAAAACCACAATGAGACAGCACTTTACACCCACTAGGATGGCTAGTCTATAATGTCTATATTACTAAAGAAAAAGATAATAAACACGTGTTGTTGAGGAGATGGAAAAACTGGAACCCTCATAATTTCTGGTGAGAATGTAAAATGGTGCAACCAATTTGACAAATAGCTTGGCAATTCCTCCAAATGTTAAATGTAGAGTTACCATATGACCTAGCAATTCCACTCCTAGGTATATACTCAAGAAAAATTAACACATACATACACATAAAAACTTGCATGAGAATGTTTGTAGCAGTATTATTCATAAAAGCTGAAAAGTGGAAACAAAAAATGTCTATTGACTGATGACTGAATAAACAAAAATGTGGTCTATCCATACGATGGAATATCATGCTGCAACGAAAAGGAATGAAAGACGGACACATGGTATAACGTGAATGATCCTTGAAAACACTATGCTAAGTAAAGGAAGCCAGTCACAAAAAAGACCACACACTGTATAATTCCATTTATATGAAATGTCCAGAAGAGGCACACCATAGAAACAGGAAGTAAATTAGTGGCTGTCAGAAGCTGGGGAAAGGGAAGAATGGGGATTGACTAGTAATGGGCATGGAGATTTTGGGGGAGTGATGAGAATGTTCTGAAATTAAATATTAGTTTCAATTCTAATTGAAACTGAACAATTCTGTGACTACTAAAATCTCATGACTTTGGGTGAACGTATGATGTGTATATATATATGCTTCACTGAGATATAATTTATAATGTATAATGTCTATATTACATAGTATGTTATGATATATAATATATTATTTATAATACACGTATGAAAGAGAGAGAGGCACTTGAAGTGCCTCGGGCCTCAGCCAAGTCATTAGTTACACTTACCATTCGCAGGTTCTGGGTTGTTCTCGTTTCCACTGCTCTGAGGATCTCTCTAAATCTCCCGACTCCTCGCGTCAAGTTCCTGTGTGCACACAGAATTTGACAGGGTTTCCGTCTGGCGTGTATTAATGTTAAATATTTTATACACATATTTCAATTCATTTTGCCTACATAAAAGCTGTTGGCGAGACTGTAAGCAATCATTCTGCACCTGCCTGTCCATCTTTGTTCAACTCTGAAAAGTTTGACCTAGGATCAATGGTCTTTTGAACTTCCAGAAATCAATTTTCTCGAGAAAATAAATGTCGGAAGATCAGATCCGAGGCAAAAAACAAAAGGCAAGATATCTTTCCAGAGTCTATCTTCTACCTCACAGTGGCTGAGGAGTTTTCCTGCTCTGCTGAGTGGTGCTGAAAACTCTATCTTTTCACCGCAAGGTGGGTGGCAAAGGGGTACAGGAGTATCAACAAGGCACTGTGTGCAACGTGGGAAAGGCTTCTTGTGACCTGCAACCTTTACAGGCAAGACAAAGAGAAAAGGTATGAAAAATGAGGGGCTCCACCAAGCAACCACTCCGTGTCTTCGAGAACATACGTCACTGCCCAGTAAACCCATCGGCCCCTCCTGCCCCCAGCGAGGCAGAGGGTCACAGCCCCTCCCACAGTTAGTGAGCGCTGGCTGGAGGCTGGCGCCACCTGACTGGGGCCAGCATACCTCATTTTGGTGCCCACACACCTCACAGAGACGTGCAGGGTGACACGTTTCGTGAAGGGACAGTAATTTGTTAGTAAATCCCGGTCCATATGCCCAGACCCCACTTGCTGTCTGCCCCCTCTGAAAGCTGTGCCTGACCCATTCAGCTGGGAGCGTTTCCCAGCAGGTCCCTTTACATCGAGCACCGCCACCTCCTACGACAGAACCCCGTGATATTTATAACCTGCTCGTTAGAACACATCTCAGCTTTCCAAAAAAGCCACAGAGCGGGTCAGCCGGTGCGGACCTGTCAGCCAGCCTCTGCAGTCTGTGGCAGAAGTTCTAGGTATTCAGCTCTCTTCTTGGATGACATTTTGAATCACACAAAGGGATTAAATCAAACTGAAGGTGAGTTCTGTATGCTACGAGCACTCACAAGGGCTATTAATTCGTGTCTTATACCTAACGTGACATCCCAGGACACTGATTCACAAGAACAGCCCCAGAACTTGAAGGTAATGGTTTATTGGCACAGATACGTCAATACTCCCATATCCCTCTCACCCACACATATCAGATGATACCAGATCAGAAGCTTTACGGTGGCATGAAAAGAGAGGCTTGCGCTTGGCAGACCAGGCAGCACTAAAGGAGACGTGAATAAAAATTAGGTAACAGGTCCTGGGGCATGCAATCTACACTGCTGCTTTCCCCTTCGTTTGCTTTTATGGGATCTGTGTTCACAGGTACCAGAGTACACTTGCTTTGGACTGAAGCTTGGTTCTGTTAAGTAACATGGTGGGGACAAAACAGCCACAGCTGACAAAGGGGATGGGCGGGGCAGAGCAGTCTCATTTTATTCCAGAATCGCAGATTAAGCTCCTACTATGTACAAAAAGAATGGCGTTTTGAACTGCGTGAAATAAGGTGGGACTGGGACAATATAGTTGGAGACCCAGGTTTAAAGGGCTGTTTTAGCGGGGTGGAAATTAAGCCTTGAGTAGGCAGTATCAAATCTATATAAGTCAGGGAAAGCTATCAGATGGGAATTGGCCATTTGGAATGTCTCCCAGGCCCTCTTTGCAGAGTGAGATACCTATCCAGTTACGCAAGCACAGAATCGTTTAGTTATAAGTGATCTGACACAACCTAGTCCACTGGGACACAGAAGAGAAACGGCTTGCTCAGACCTCCACACCCAGTGAGAGGGAGAGCTGGGACCTTTCGACCCAACCTCTCACCTTCCTGACAAAAGAAATGTGAGCCCTCAAAGTGAAGTGCAGCTCTAGAAGAAAGAACAAAATATGCATACGAGAAAGGTCTATGTTTTACATCATTAACATGAATATTAATATATATACATAATACAAATCGGATGCGCTCCAGTGCTCCCAGCTAATGAGATTCTCCTAGGAAGTGGTTCAAAACTGGAAAGAAAATCTGCTGGCCCAGGTGAAGCAGCCTGGTGTCCAAGGGTGAGGCCTCAGCTGCCCTAAATGAGAACCGACGGGTAGAGAAATTCAATTCCCCTCTGAGGCCGAGGTGTGGTTTCTCCCGTGCAGGACCGAGGCCCTCTGGTGGCGACTTCAGGAAGTCTCCGTGACCGAGAGGACGCCGCACAGGAGGCCAAGCCGGTAGCAGCTGAGGGCGTATTCCTGACGCATTGACACTGCCTTTGAGGCAAATTCAAGTTTTTCTCAAACTGCTTCCAGTTTACTTCTGGGAAGAGCTTAGGATTCAGAACCAAATTCTTCCTGAAGCTGGGAGGAATCCTGCTTGTCAACAGCAGATCTGCAGTAACCGCAGAATGTCTCAGAAGGCCTCCGGCTGTGCTGGTCAAACGGCAGCGTCAGGACAACCATGAGGCTGCCTGTCCACCCACAGGGCAGGAGGGAGGGGGACTGGAGGGGAGAGATCACCCAGCTTAAATATCAGAAAAGGAAATAAATATTCTAAGCGCAAAGACATACAATTCTCAGCAACTCTTATACCATTCATACATGTTTTTAGTCACATAATTTTATTCAAGCAATCACTTCCACTGTTGCCATGACAGCAGAAAAAAAAATTTTTAAGCTAGATGGATAATCATGATAGAAAGGAACAAAAAAAGGAATTAACTTGCAAGAATTCCATTCTAAAGGCTATGAAATACCCCAATTTGAGGGAAATAAACAAAAGCCACATGATTGTTTTCATGTCTCTAAACTCTTAGTTTATTCTTAAAATGTGGAGACCCATGAACTACCTGGAATGAACCGCTGCTTAAAAACTCCACTCCAAAATGAAGAGAAGAGAGACAAGGAATTTCCCCCGTTTTGAGGGTTTCCACAGACCCTCGACATTAGGTCATTTGTTCCATTTCAACACCCTTGACTGAGAGAGTGCAATGATGTCAAAATCCATTATGGTAAACTATTCTTAAAAGGAAGGTTCTGGCCAGCATTCGAGCAGCAGGCACTGGCAAGCGGTCAGAACTTGGGGTTCAGCCCCTGCACCTCGCTTCCTGAGCTGGGTGCCCTTCCCTCCATGTGGAACGGTTCCCAACAGCTAAGCTCTTACCACGGAGAAAGGGCCTGCAAGTCCCTTGAGCACCAGCTGGTTGTTCAGCCGGACAGGCAGGTGAAACCTGCCAACATCACCGACAGTCCCCAGCCCAGCAGAGAGAGCCCAGGCCAGCGTCCTCAGCCTTGCTCTCGTGCAAACCCAGGCAAAGGAAAGCCCATCCACGGTTCACAGGGACACGTTCTAATCCCCCCCTTGACCTACTTCCTTTTTTTCTTCTCTCCTCCCTTTTCCATCAGGTTTCATCCTCCTCCCCCTGAGCCTCCTCCTTCCAGGTCTCGTGTGCTGGTCCTCAGGTCACTGCAGAAGCATGACTTCCTGAGGACACCCAGGGAGGGCACTGACTGGCCAGCGCTCGGCGTCCCTCTTGACCCTTTGGGCCCTGAAAGCAGCACTTCTGAAGGCTGGTCTCTGAAATGTACATTCTGACGTACAAACCTACAATCGAACCAAGGGGGAAACGTACACGGGAAGGAAGCCAGAGTTCCAAAATCCAAATCCAAACGGAAAACCGAGGCTGGGAGAAACTCGGAGACCGGAGAACTATTTCACCTGGTTATGGGCAGCTATTTCAACTGCAAGCTCAATATATTTTATTTTTATATTTTTTATGTTCATTTCTTGGGAGCAGGGTGGAAAAATACAATTCTTCCCTTAACCTGTCCTTCCATACTCTCTTCTAACCTCAGAGTTTGGCCCAGGCCACCAATGCACTCAAATTCAATCTCAACTGTCATTGTCATCGCAAACTCAAAGTTCTGATGTGAATAAAATACTGGATGTCAAATTCCTGGGTAACAAGGGAAAGGTACCACTGCCAGCGTAGGTTCAGTATTTTTTCTCCTTCTCTGTGGTGGAGAACTTTATAACTAAAGATCAATTTTAGAACAAGTCAACACAGTAGATCTCTTAGAGGTAAGAAATCGTTCGGCTTTTTCCATGTTCTTTCATACCAACTGGCGCTTCTGAATCTCTTAAGCAGTAGGTTATTTCAATAATTACTGAGCACTGTTACATATCGGGTTCCAGGCTCATCCCTGAGGATACACTGGTGGACACGGGACAGCACCAGGAAGCTTGGATGGCTTCACATCCCCCATAAGAACCTAAGCGCCTTGAGGACCAAGATCTTTGTTTTGCTCACTGCCGTATCCCAAGCCCCTCAAACAGAGCTGGCATCCAGAAAGTGCTCAATAAATATGTGTTGAATGAATGAAAGTCAGAACTACCATGAGCTGAGTGAACCACGACCCCGAGGGGATGCATTTTCTACCTGTTTCTTACCCCCTTCGTTCTCACTGCACATGGACTGGCAGGCAGCACAGCAAGCTCCCTTTAAACAGAATACGTCTCATACATCCTCAGTCGTGTTTGTAGCATGGGTGCCTGGGAGAGCAGGGAAACGCCTGTAGCAAGCAACGTACCCAGGCATGCCCAGCCTGCCAGCTTCTAGAGGGTTGTGTGGATAATGAGGATTTCGAGACTTTTGAAAAAACCTTTCGGACAGTTCAGGGAAACCTTGCTGCCCAGGTGCCTTTCCACATGCTCCTCTCTCTCTTTAAAGAGTCCTAAGTCATCCTTCAAGACCCAGGTCAAAGGCCACCTTTGAGAACCTTTTGTGAGCTTCCCCAGGAAGACACGACACTGCCTCCTGGTGTTGCCAACAAGTTTGTACATTTTTTTTTTTTTTTTTTAATTTTTGGCTGCGTTGGGTCTTCGTTGCTGCACGTGGGCTTTCTCTAGTTGGGGCAGGAGGGGGCTACTCTTCGTTGCGGTGCGGTGGCTTCTCTTGTTGTGGAGCATGGGCTCTAGGTGCATGGGCTTCAGTAGCTGTGGCACGTGGGCTCAGTAGTTGTGGCACGCTGGCTCAGTAGTTGTGGCACACTGGCTCAGTAGTGGCTTGCGGCCTCTAGAGCGCGGGCTCAGTAGTTGTGGCGCACGGGCTTAGTTGCTCTGCGGCATGTGGCATCTTCCCGGACCAGGGCTCAAACCTGTGTCCTCTGCACTGGCAGGCGGATTCTCAACCACTGCGCCACCAGGGAAGTCCAAGTTTGTACCTATTTTGAGCGTAGACAGCACTAAACCTGTGCTTTTCCTTTGTAATTATGTCTGCAGTCATCTTGAGAGCACAGGCCCTCTCGTACTCACCTCTTCTTGTCCTAACTGCCTCACAGAGCCAACCAGGTACCCAGTGACCCTCAGCAAGCTTTTTGTGGGGTGAGGGCAATCTTACATTCTGAAATCCCCTTCCCCATCTCCTGGCTGAAAAGCATGTTTGTGATCACAAAGAGGACAACTGAAGAGATCCTTCTCACACCAGGAGATCCATCCACCCTGTCAGTGTCTGGACACTGTCAGCACTTACAACCCTAGAAAAACACAGAGGGATACCATGTATCCCTAGGTCAATTTCTCTTCGTTCTCAGGCTTGGGAATTGCTTCCCCTTCATTTATACCACCCTTAGTATCATCTATGTGGAAAGAGTCTGGAATCGAAACCAGAACTCCAGATCCGGAAAGTGGGAGAAGAAAAAGACATCCTTCACAGTACGGAAGGCCACTTCTGGCCGGCTGTCAGGGAGCTGTTTTTCCCAGAATGGATTCCAGCTTCTCCCTCTGTGCACACTCTTCGCCTCAGATCCAGTGACATGCATTTGTGAAGACAGATGGCTTGCTGTAGTCAAGGGCCAGGGATCAAACCCACAACCTTGGCCTCATTAGCAAAGGACTCTCTCTGATCACTGGAGCGAGCCAGCTGCAACCTAGATATAGCAATGGAGGGTGTGACAACCGTGCACGCTGGGACCTGAACAAGAGGGCGAAGCTTCCGTAAGTCTCATTTCAAACCTAATGAGAGTCATACTAGGCTTAACAACATTTTTTGGACCACCCTGGCAACGAGGGCTTCCTCGTGACAAAAGCAGAGCAAACCAGGCATCCTAGTCAGCTGGCCAGGCAGCCACAGCACAGGGAGCAGCTGGGTCCTGGCAGCAGAGACACAGGTGGATGAGGCACAGGCAGCCCTGCAGGGCCCGGCCTGCTCACGCCTGTGACACGTGACAGCCAGACAAACTGTCCTGCCTGTGATGTATGACAGCCGGACAAACTGCCGTAGGGGCTCAGACGGAAGGACTACACACCCTCCTACCCATTCTCTCCCCTCATCCCGACCCTGAGGCTCTGGGGAAACACGGGATACAGAAAGGCCTGCTCCTCTCCCATCCTCCTTCCTTTCAACCTTTGGAAATGAGTCAAAGGGTATCAATCCTCATTCAAACAATACACAGCGAGTGTCCACTGCACACGAGGAGAGGACCCCGGGGACGCAATGCTGGGCTTGCCAACAAACGTGCTTCCTCCCACAGACCTGGATCGTAACGAGGCTCAACTTGACCTGAGAGGCCTCACAGTACCTAACGCAGAGCTGGACTCCTCAATCTGACAGCACTTTTAACAAACAAACCAGAGCGCGTCTAACACATGAGGCTCGCTCTTCAGAGCACCCACCTGGAAATCCATGTACTCATCTAATCTACGTCCTCAAACTGAGGCAAAATAGAACGCGGACTCTGGAGTCAGTCTGGGCTCAGACCCAACCTCTTCCACTTAACTAGTTGTTGACCTTGGGCAAGTGCTTGCCTCGGTTTCCTCATCTGTAAAATGGTGAGAACAAATGTACCCGCCTCATAGACTGGCTGTAGGAATTAAATGAGTTCATACCCGGAGTAAGTGCTTTTTAAGCACTCACCATGATTATCACTATTATCCTCAAAACTCTGCCATTGATCAAAACGGTTTTGGAATTCTGGAATCTACCTTCCAGTCAATGCACAGACATGAAAGTCTGTTTTACTTCTTTGGAGTCATTTAATTTTGAAGAAAAAAAAAAGATATTCCCCAGTTTGATTCATTCATTCACTCTGCTATTTACTGAAAGCCTACCATGCTCACAATGACAAAAGACACGACTGATGTCAGGTGGAAGAGTGAAAAGCTCTTTCCTGGGGCCCTGTGGTCACTCTTGCAGGAAAGGATGGTGACATTGCCTAGGAGTGCTGGTGCCCATGGGGAGGAGCAGACAGTCTCCGCCAAAGGCCACCGGGCGAGGGTCAGAGCCCAACAACACAGATGAGGCAGAGGAGCCAAGGCTGTTAGCAGTTGAGTCCTTCTTGTTCTGGCTCAGCTAATACAGGTTTGCTCTGAATCAATCTGAGGTTGCTCTGAATCAATCAACAGGGGCCAGTCCAAACTCAAAAATGTGAGCTTGGGTGGCTGAGCCACTAGAGGTAGTTTAGTGGCTCAAAGTAGTGGTCCAGGAGGTTTAGCCACTGAAGTTCTAGGAGAGCCTGATACAAAGCTGACAAGAGCAAAGCTCAGCACCAACATCGTTCACTTCCACAGAGGGAAGTGTTTGCTCGAGACCAGCCCGAGGTGGGAGACACACACACATGTAGCATGAGGAGTGCAAGAGAGGCCAGGGCTCCACGGCCTGCCTCCAAGAAGGGACATAGCTTATTACGTGGAACCCTGATACGCACCAGGCCAATCTAATACTCATTTAAAATGTCAGTAATAAAGCAGAAGGAAAACAATCTAGGAGGTAGAACTGGTCTGCTAACAATATGGCTTCAAACATTCATGAATTCTAAGCAGCAGGGTCACATAGTTAGAAGGACTTCTGACAATCCTGTTCATCCAGTCACTTGGGCTGTGGAGAGGGGGAAAGGCAGAGAGGACATCAAGGGCGGGGGGCAGTCCTTCCAGATGGACCACAGTACTTAAGCTGAAGGTTCAATACAAGGATAAGAGGACAGTGTTCACTTCCATTCCAATAGCAGGAAACAGAACTGCATTTCCAAAACAACCTCTGGGGACAATATTTCAAAAGCTATGACAAGTGAGAAAAAATCCAAGGGACTCAGTTTAAAAATAACATATATAGGACTTTAGGGACTTCCCTGGTGGCGCAGTGCTTAAGAATCCGCCTGCCAATGCAGGGGACACGGGTTCAAGCCAGGAAGATCCCACATGCCGCGGAGCAGCTAAGCCCATGCTCCGCAACTACTGAGCCTGCGCTCTAGAGCCCGAGAGCCACAACTACTGAGCCCGTGTGCCTAGAGCCCGTGCTCCACAACAAGAGAAGCCACCGCAATGAGAAGCCTGCGCACCGCGATGAAGAGTAGTCCTCAATCGCCACAACTAGAGAAAGCCTGCACTCAGCAACGAAGACCCAACGCAGCCAAAAATAAAATAATAAAATAAAAAAAAAATATATATATATATAGGACTTTAAATGTCCAGGAGTCACGGGTCCAAATGCCTTCAGGAGCCAAGCAGGCAAGAGATGGGGGTGAGGAGAGCTGAGCGGGGACGGGGAATGGCAGCAACTCTGAAGGCGGCGCTCAGGCCAGGTCAGCCCGAGGGTCCCATTCAAAACCAGACCAGGCACCCTTGGAGGGGAAAGGAGGACCTTGGCCATGAAGCAGGCACATAAAAGCCTCCGGGAATTTTCTCGGGGAAAACAAA
The DNA here is from genome assembly GCF_059928025.1 of Delphinapterus leucas. Classification (NCBI taxonomy): domain Eukaryota; kingdom Metazoa; phylum Chordata; class Mammalia; order Artiodactyla; family Monodontidae; genus Delphinapterus; species Delphinapterus leucas. Next base: position 168,247,082 of record NC_143130.1, read on the forward strand.
GCAGTATTGCCCAGTTTGAGGCAGCATGGTGCTGCTTGGAATCCTCACAGGTTCTTGTGAGTCAGGCTGGGAAAGATTAGTAAGTTGGGGATAGAAAAGAAGGAGAGGGCAAAGGTTGAGAGTGATCATGAGACGAGGAACAGAGACTGGAATGTGAGACATCTGGAAACAAGGCGAAGGGAAACAGTACCAGGCGCTGGGCCTCCACGGGAGGGGTAAGAGCCCGGGAAACAGGCTTCACCTTGCTGTACCTGCCTCCCCACCTGTAAAATGGGACTAATACCTGCTCCTGAGGCCTGGATAAGATGACGCCTGTAAAGTCGCTGGCCCAGCGCTCAAAATCATGTAATCCTCCCATTCCCCACCCTCCCCTAACCCTCGCACCACTCACCACCTGGTCCTCTGTTCCACACATAAACTGTTATCGGGTAAAAGCCAAAGACAGACACTGGTACGCTTGCGTACCTCTGGTTTACCAGAAGATACTGCAACATCAGAACTGGTTTCCATCATATAATATGGTCAAAATTTTGTTCTCAACTGACAGGTATTTAGCATCTTCTGTAGTTTTATACACGAAGAAACAAAGGTTCAGAGAAATTATGTAACGTGCCCGTGATCATCACACAGCCCACAGACAGAAGAGCTGGTATTTGAACCCAGGCCCAGTCTGACTCCAGTGCCCAGAAAAGTTGATGATCCCTGTCATGCAGAAGCCTGCAAAGAGTCTGGAAACTGTGACTAACTCCCATGACACAAAAGCAAAAGCACGACAGGGCAGAAGAGAAGCAAGGAAGGCTGGGAACAGCGAGGGCCAGGCCAAATTCCTACCGGGACACACTTGGCTCTGAAGAAGGGCTGTGATTCATGGCCCCTGCCAGTGGCGGCAGACAACAAAGGGACAGCAGAGCATTTCTGCCGCGTGGGCTAACCTTCACGGCAGAAAGAGAACTCTGAAGTGGACCAGGATGGACAAGGAGACTAACATTGACAAAATGATGATAATATAAAAACGGGTCTGTCCACAATTCGTTAGGACAAGCTTCTACATCAGATGCTTTCATCATACACCTCACAGAGTGGCCCTTCCCAGTCAGAATTCCCATCCAGTCACTCAGATGGTGAGCTCAACTGTACCTTCGCACCATCTATAGAAAAAAAGCTTTGTTAAGCACACGAGCAGGGCAAACATGATCTGTGGGGGGAATACTGAATTTGCTCAGCAGAATAAGCTATTTTCAAGCCCTTCTAAGCCATCCAGAAGAGCGGACATTTACTAATAGAGCCCTGACAAGATCATTACAAGTGAATCCTCTCTCTCATCAAGAAAGCCTCCCTAAGACTTTCGGCTGCTGGGAACTTCCCTGGTGGTGCAGTGGTTGGGACTCCACGTTCCCAGTGCAAGGGGCCTGGGTTTGATCCCTGGTCAGGGAACCCGTGCATGGATCCCACATGCATGCCACAGCTAGGAGTCAGCATGCTGCAACTGAGGAGCTGGCGAGCCTCAACTAAGGAGCCCACGAGCTGCAACTAAGACACAGCGCAGCCAAATAAATAAATAAAATAATTTTTTTTTTTTTTTTTGCGGTACGCGGGCCTCTCACTGTTGGGGCCTCTCCCATTGCGGAGCACAGGCTCCGGACGCACAGGCTCAGCGGCCATGGCTCACAGGCCCAGCCGCTCCGCAGCATGTGGGATCCTCCCGGACCGGGGCATGAACCCGTGTCCCCTGCATCGGCAGGCGGACTCTCAACCACTGCGCCACCAGGGAAGCCCTAAAATAAATATTTTTAAAGAAAAAGAGACTTTCAGCTGCTTCAGGATAGAGACGAGGTCTTCCAGGGTAAGACCAGCTGCACACCTGCTAGTCACAGGGCTGCTGTGAGGATCACATGAGGCCACAGTCACTGCTCAGTAAATGTTCGCCATCATCGCCTCCTTCTGAAGTGACACGAGCTGGTCCCACACCACCCCCAGCCCATTGTTCCAGATGGTTCTCCCACCAACCTAGTGAGCAGACAGGACTCGTTACCCTCAACTGACAGAGAGGGAAACTGAGTCCCAGAGATGGAATGGGAGAGGCCTGCCCAACAGTGCTGAGCGGGCAGCGGAGCCAGGACCGGGATCCCCAGTGCAGGGATCCTTCCCCTGCCCCTGCTCGGTGTCCTTCTATCCACCCCAACTATTTTTTTTAACTTTTTGTTATATAAAAAATAGACACAGAAAGCCACATAAAACAAATATATCGCTTGAGAAATTATTACAAGGCAAAAACACTTGTAACTATCACCCAAGTTTAAAAAAAAAAAAAGAATCGTTGTCACTCACCCCATCCCAGTTAACAGGCCTCTCCATCCAACCAAAGTAACTGCCCCCCTGGCTTTCATAGTCATGGCCTCATTCCATTCCTTACAGCTTAATCACTCAAGTATACATCCCTGCACTTGCCCATTTTTTTTTTTCTTACTTGATGAGTCTTTAAAATCTCGGTTAATCTACAGGTTCCCTTTCTACCTCTTTCTTTTCCTTACAATTTATCAGTTAAAGAATCTGAACTGCTTGACCTGTAGAGATTCCCATTGGCTGGAAAACCACACAGTCATGCAGTTCGATAGGAAAACCACAGAGTCATGCAGTTGGATATATTCCTCCTTTCCCTGTATTTCTTGCATTTGGGAGCTGGATTTTGAGGCTTCACCCATTCAGGTTCAATCCCTTTGCAAGACTTTGCCAGTCGTGTGTTCTTCCATCAGGAGGCACATTGGGTCCAGCTGTCGCTCTTTTTTTGCTGTTAGCTGCCCTTGATGCTTGATGGTTAGATACGTTAATTCACTGGGAGTTACAAAATGGTGACATTCTAATTCTCTCACTGCATTTTCACTTACTAGCTGGAATAATTTTATAGGGAGGTGTTTCCCTTCATCTAATATTTGGTTTTCCAGTTCATACAGTAAATGGAGGAAAAACATTTGATTCTTTCTTTCTGTCTACTTTGTTAGATACTGAATTAGAACTCATGAATTTAAACATATTTGATGAGACTATTGCAATTTTTATCCTTCTTTAAATTCAAATTGTCCCATATATGGCCTGAATTCCATGTTAGAAAACATAGCCCTAGAAATCTTTGATAGTTCTCTTGCTATCTGATATGTAGAGATTTTACAGGCTTGTCTTATTTATTTCCTACCCCAGAACTGAATGAGGTTTTTTAAATTGGAAAATGATACTTCAAGATCACAACCTAGGCACTAGGGACAGTCATTGCTACTGGGTCACTGAGCCAAACCTCCTCTCCTCTCCTTGTCTCTCTGAAGGACTTATTTAAAGGACCTCCTCTCTCTCTCTCTCTCTCTCTCTCTCTCACACACACACACACACACACACACACACACATATATGTGTATATCTACACACACGCGCACACAAATACACATACAGACACACACACACACACAGATACCTAATGATTTCATACTGATATTTCCAATTCTGTCATTCAAATTGAGGACTACACTACAAATAACAAATGCTGGAAAGGGTATGGAGAAAAGGGAACCCTCCTACACTGTTAGTGGGAATATAAGTTGGTACGGTCACTATGGAGAACAGGTGGAGGTTCCTCAGAAAACTAAAAATAGAATTACCATATGATCCAGCAATCCCACTACTGGGCATATACCAGGACAAACCTATAATTCAAAAAGATACATGCAACCCTATGTTCATAGCAGCACTATTTCACAATAGCCAAGTCATGGAAAATACCTAAATGTCCATCGATAGACAAATGGATAAAGAAGATGTGGTACATATATATACAATGGAATACTACTCAGCTATAAAAAAGAATGCAATAATGCCATTTGCAGTAACATGGATGCAACTAGAGATTATGATACTAAGTGAAGTAAGTCAGAAAAAGATATACCATATGATATCAGTTATATGTGGAATCTAAAATATGGCACAATTATAAAGCAATTATACTCCAATAAAAAAATAAAATAAAATAAGGCACAAATTAACCTGTCTACAAAACAGAAACAGACTCACAGACACAGAGAACAGACTTGTGGTTGCCATGGGGGAGAGGGGTAGGGGAGGACAGGACTGGGAGTGTGGGATTAGCAGATGTAAACTATTATACATAGGATGGATAAACAACAAGGTCCTTCAGTACAGCATAAGGAACTATATTCAATATCCTGTGATAAACCATAATGGAGAAGAATATTAAAAAAAAAAGAATGTTGGGGCTTCCCTGGTGGCACAGTGATTGAGAGTCCACCTGCCGATGCAGGGGACACAGGTTCGTGCCCCGGTCCGGGAAGATACCACATGCCACAGGGCGGCTGCGCCCGTGAGCCATGGCCGCTGAGCCTGCGCGTCTGGAGCCTGTGCTCCGCAGTGGGACAGGCCACAACAGTGAGAGGCCCGCGTACCGCAAAAAAAAAAAAAGAATGTCTATATGTGTATAACTGGGTCACTTTGCTGTACAGCAGAGATGGGCACAACATTGTAAATCAACTATACTTTTAAAAAATTAAATTAGAAAAAAACAAATTCAGGACTACAGAGTTTTTCCTTGATTTCTTCTATCTTAAATCTATTTTGCCTTTCTCCCACACCAAGAATCCTGGTTCCCAAGGACATGGGGGATAAGAGAATTAGAACATTCCATGACTATTAAGCTGCTCTATTTTATGTTACACAAAAACATTTCACAATATCAAATCATATCACCATCATTATGATTACTGAAAAGCTAAAAATCTTATTTTCTGCATATGCTATCAGCATTCTCCTTTCATTTTTTAGTTTATGGTTGTACTATATCTGTTATGAGACAATCAAAGAAATAGGGAAGCATGACCTATACTTTAAAAAAAAAAGAGTAGTCAATATAAACTCACTCTGAGTGAGCCTACGTGTTGGATTTAGCAAAGACTTCAAAGTACCTATTATAAGTATGATCAAAGAATTAATAGAAACTACGTTTAAAGATTAAAAGAAAATAGCAAGTCAGCAAATAGGGAATCTCAATAGAGAAACAGAAACTATAAAAATTAACCAAGTGGGGATTTTAGAGTTAAAAAGTATAACTAAAATTAAAAATTGCCTAAATGGGCTCAACAGCAGCTTTGAGATAGCTAAAAAATCACTGAACTTAAGATAAATGAATAAAAATCATCCAATCCAAAGAACAGAGGAAAAAAAAAGGCTGAAGAAAAACAGAGACACATAATGATAAAACTGCTGAAAAACAAATCTTGAAAGTAACAACAGAAAAATAATTAATCACATAGAGGGGAACAACAGTTAAGATTAATAGTGACTTCTCATCAAACATAGGGGAAGATATACTCAAAGTGATGAGAGAAAAAAAAAAAATCACCAAGAATTCTGCATGGCGTAAAATTGTCACTCAAAAATGATGGCAAAATAAAGACATTCCCAGATAAACAAAAAGTGGGAGAATTCATATCTAGCAGACATACCCAATACAAAATTTTAAAGGAAGTCCTTCAGACTACAAGGAAATGACAACAGAAGGTAATCTGAAACCACAGGAGTAAATTAGTAAGAGTACTAGAAATATAAATATGTGGTTAAATATAGTTTAAATATATTTTAAAATCTTTTCTTCTTTTAATTTATATTAAAAACAGGATTGTATGAGGAAATAATTATTATATTGCACTGTTGTGTTTATAACATATAGAGACATTAGTAGCAAAAGGAGGGAGGAAATAAAGCTATATTAGAGCCAACCTGCATATTTTACTGAAATAGATTGACAATTTAAGATATGTTTTATAATTCATAGAGGAACCACCATAGAAATTTTCAAAAAATACAGGTAAAAAATCAACAGAGGAATTAAAATGTAATGCTGAAAGGTATTTGTTTAACACAAAAGAGGGCCGTAGGGAGGAACAAAGAATAAAAAAGACATGAGACATACAGAAAACAAAGAGCAAAATGGCAGATGTAGATCTAATCATGTCAGTAGTTACATTACATGTGAATGAGTTAAATATTCCAATCAAAAGGCAATTTTTTTTATACTGGATAAAAAAAGCAAGGTCCAACTATCCGCTATCTGCAAGAGATATACAGGAGAGGTGTTTTAATTCAAAGATACAAATAGGTTGAAAGCAAAAGGATGAAAAAGATACACTATGTAAACAATAACCACAAGATGGCTGGAGTGGCTATATTAATATCAGATAAGGCAGACTTTAAGTGAAGAAATATTACTAGAGACAAAGAGGTATCTATGAAAAACCTACAGCTAACATCTTACTTAATGGTGAAAGACTGCACGCTTTCTCCCTAAGATCGGGCAGGAGTAAGATAAAGAGGTCTGCTCTCACCACTTCTATTCAACATTGTATTGAAAGTTCGGGGCAGTGCAATAAGGTGACGGTAGAAATAAAAGACATACGGTTTGGAGAGGAGGAAGTAAAACTGTTTTTATTCACAGATGACATGATCCCATAAGTAAAAATCCTAAGTAATCGATCTATTAAAAATTATAAGAACTAGTTAACAAGTTCAGCAAGGTTGCAAGATACAGCATCTATATATAAAAATCAATAGTATATATATGTATATATATATATATATAAGCAAAGAATAATCTGAAAATAAAATTTTAAAAACAATTTCATTCACAATAACATAAAATGAATAAACTACTTAGGAACAAATTTAACAAAAAATTCAAAACCTGTGTAATAAAAACTGCAAAAAAATTTTGAGAGAAATTAAAGAGGATCTACATAAAAGAAGAGACAATGGATTGGAAGATTCACTATTGTTAATGTGGCAATTCTCCCTAAATTGATCTAGAGATTCACCGCCAGCCTTATTCAAATCCTGGCAGGCATTTTTTTTTTTTTTGGAGAAATTGACAAGCTGAGTCTAAAATTCATATGGAAATATCAAAGACTGAGAATAGCCAAAATAATTTTGAAAAAGAACAAAATTAGAGGACTTACACTACGTAATTTCAAAACTTGCAATACAGCTACATATTCAAGACAGTGTGCTATTGGCTTAAGAATAGACATATAAATCAATGACACAAAATAGAGACCCCAGAAATAAACCTTTATATTTATGCTCAATTAATTAATTATTTTGCTAAAGTGTCAAGGCAGTTTAATGGGAAAAGAGTTGACTTTTCAACAAATGGTGCTTAGACAACTGGATATCTAAATGCCAAAAAAAAAAAAAAATTAACTTAGACTCTTACATCACACCATACACAAATATTAACTCAAAATAGATTAGAGGCCTACGTGTAAAAGTTAAAACTATAAAACTTCTGTAATAAAACACAGGAGAAAAACTTTGTGGTCTTAGATAGGGCCAAAATTTCTTAGCTATGACACCAAAAGGACGATCCATAAAAAGAAAAATTGGTTAAGTTGGACTTCATCAAAATTAACTCTTCCTCTCTGAATGACATAATTTAAAAAAATGAATACCTGCCATAGACTGGCAGAAAATATCTGTAAATTATATATCTGATAAAGGACCTGTATCCAGAATATATAAGGAACTCTTACAACTTGATAATAAGAAGACAATCCAATTGAAAACAGGGCAAAAGATTTGAAGAGGTTTCACCAAAGAAGATATAAGAATAGCTAATAGGCACATGCAAAACAGCTGAACATCATTAATCATTAGGGAAATGCAAATTAAAATCACGAGATACCACTACAAACCCACCAGACTGGCTTTAATTTCAAAACTGCCAACACTAAATGTTGAAGAGAATGGAAAGAAGCTGGAACTCTCATACACTGCTGCTAGGAAGGTAAAATGGTACAGTCACTCAGGAAAACAGCTTAGCAGTTTCTTAAAAGTTAAACATAAACTTATGACCCATCAATTCCACTCTGATGAATCTATCTAAGGAAAATGAAAACATATGTCTACAGAAAGATTTGTCCATGAGTGATCGTAGCAGCATTATTCATAATAGCCCCAAAGTGGAAATGATCCAAATGTTCATCAACTGGTAAATGGATAAACAATGGAAAAACTATTTAGCAATACAAAGGAGTGATTACTGATATATTCAACAACGTGGGTAAACCTCAAACACATTATCCTAAGAGAAAGAAGCAAGACACGAAGGACTACATATTCTATGATCCCATTTATGTGACATTTCTGGAAAAGGCAAATCTATAGAGCAGATAAGTGGTTGTCTGGAACTGGGGGTAGGAGTGGGGACTGATTACAAATAGGCATGAAGAACTTTTAGGGTGATGGAATGTTCTAAAGCTGAATTGTGCCAATGACTGCAATGCTTCCGTAAGTTTATTTAAAACAGTTGAACTGTATATTTACAACAGGTGAATTTTTGATATATAAATTATACCTGAATAAAGCCACTAAAAAATAATAGTAGCATCTTGTTTTTTATGATAATTCCTGGCTACCTCCCCGTCCTTCACTTTTATCTCTACCTGATCGTTCTTTTGTCTCTTGTGTCACTTGGTCAGTTTTCATTCCACTTTCAGCATTCTCCTCATTGTGGGGTCCAGTCCCAGCAAAAAGCCCTAGTGGGTCGGTTTCAAGTCTTCACAGGGGCCAGACTGCTCCAGTCCCTTAGACCTTACTTGGCAAAACCCTCTCATTTTCAGCAGCTAATCTCAAATTGGCCAGACAAGCTTTCCAGTAGTCTTGATGGCTATTTTCGGGTCTCCTGTCCTCAGGCCCCTGGGATCCCCCATTGCTTCCTTCTGCTTTCTCCCACACAGATGCAAATAACGTGCTTGTCTCTAGCTGTTGGTGGTCTGTCGCCATTAGCTTGTACTTTGGTGTTCGTGAGTACACCTTGTCATCTAGTTTCACGGTAAATGTTGTGCACGGGTTTTTGGTTTTGCTGTCCGGTTACTGTGTCTTTTTTAATGACAGGATATGAGAAGATCCCAAAACTATACTGCCACTGTTGTTATCATCTTCCCAGACGTCTCAGCTGCTGATTCTTACCTTTTCTTCTAGGGAGCTGACAAACCCTTCACTCTGCAGGGTTTTATTAATTTATTTATCAAACTTACCATGTGCCAGACACTGTCCAAACACACGATAATTACTAACGCACTTAATCTAACAACACTATGAAGAAGGTACTATTATTATCGCCAGTTTACAAATGAGGAAAGTGACACACAGAGAGGTTAAGTAACTTGCCAAGGTCACCGCGCTTGTAAGGGGGAGGATTCAAACCCAGGCAGGTGGATCCAGAGTCAATGGTTTTTAACCACTAGACAATGCTGCCTGCCAAGAGTGCATAAAATGTGTCTGGCCTGGTAGCTCTAGCATTCAACCAGGACTACCATCCCTGCCCCCGCAGGCCTCCCTGAGATGGGGAAATCTTACCCCTCCCTCAAAGACCAAGTTCAAGTGTCAGTTCTTCTAATGAACTGGATGAACGCACCCAGGCAAGTGCTTGTTCCTCCTTCCTCCCCTCCCTCTCCTTCTCCCCACCAGCCCATCTTTTCTTTATAGTGCTTTTCACCAGGTGTTATAATTATTTGTTGTCTTCCCCATGAGCTCAGAGAACATTTTTTATTCATCTCATATCCCAGAGCTTATCCTAGTGACTGGTGCCCAGCAGGCTCTCAATAAACATACATGGAGTTGAGATGGCAAGAGCTTCTTTTTTTTAACTAGCTCAAAACGTACTTGAAAGCAGTATAATTGCATCTTTAAAAAAATTTGTAATTCAGAGGTTTTACCAAGTCTGGCTAATGAGTTTTTCTGAGTATTCTTCAGAAGAAACACAACATCAGATTCTTCCTGGTATTTTAACTGCTTGTTTCCAACATGCAGAGATTGCTGCTTCTGATGTTAATTTGCCAGGGAGAGTCAAAGGAGAACCAGCTCCCATACCCATCAACCAAGCACCTGCCAGCAAAGAGAAGATACAGAAGGAAGAGCTAGCTGAACAAAAAGGTACAGTATGTCTGTGCTGGGCCTAGAGAATCACCACCAAAGTCACCTGTGAATAAAAAGTAAAAATTCAAACCTCAAATAGAGAGGAAGGTGGAAAAAATCAAACGTCAATTGAAAAAAGCAATTCATTAATTTTTAAAAATCTTACAATTTAATGCAGGATTTTGCTATGAGAACATACAATCATATTGTAGATATCCTTATTGGTGTACAGATCTATGGCAGACATTGCTATACAAATATAAAGGCAGGTGTTTGTAAGAAAATTTATGGCCCCTCTCACTTTCAATAGAAGGTTCTAGCATTTCCTAAGAAAAGTCGTAAATTTTCCAAAGATGTCTCAGTCATTTTCTGGGCTTTAACTCAACCTCTCTGCAACTCTCTCTAAGAGCTGACTAAAAATACCTCTGCAAAAAAAAAAAAAAAAAAAAGTATGGAGAGAAAAATGATGACTTAAAAAGAAATAGGTAGGAAATATCCCTTGAAAAGAGCTGGGGCCTCCACCCCCTGCACCCTGCCCTCATATAAAATATTAACGCATTTGACACCTAAACCAGGGAAGGGAAAGAACAGGTTGATGAAATTTGCTCTGGCCAAGAACAGGAATGCTGCATGCCTTCCCAACACCCTCCTGCCCATCCACCCTGCTCCCCGGGCAGATACATCTGGACCGGCTCTGTGGCACAGGCGTCACTAAATTACCGAGAAAGCTCTCCACAGTCTGACAGGCTCAGAGAGGGTAAAATCTGGCTTCCTCCTTGACCAGACGGGACGTGAATTCCTCCTTCCCAACACACATGTGCCATTTCAATGGCCTGCCCTTGAGGGGCTGCCTACAAGGGCCATACTTAAACAGGCTCTCAGGCTTCTGCGTCTAACTTCAGCCCGTGAGGTTTCAAATCAAAGAGCTACATACTTGAAAAAGAATGCGGGTCTGGGAGGCTCTGGGAGCAAATGTTCTCAACACTAAACCATGGACAATGATAATTCTCTTTCCTGCTGTGGGAATGCTAGAATCCCATCCAGATGTGTACACGCCGGGCTTAAGTAAGGAGGGCTACAAGCACCAATTTTCCACCAAGCTAGGAGCTTCTCAGAAAAGAAAGAGTCTATCAGGCCTGCTTGGGGGGTGTCTTATAATAAAGCCACCGTTATTGCAAACAGTCTCAGAGATAAGGCAGACAGCAGGAGTCCCTATGACCTTCCCAGAAAACGTATTATCTCTTACTGAGGTCAAGGAAACCACTTGATACCTGGCCCCCTTCACCCTCTTCCAACAGAAGGACATCATCTGTGGGAAGAGCTAGATGGTCAGAGCACAGCTCCCCCTAAACAGCAACAGGAGCGGTCACTTCCATGAGGCCCGTCTAGGCTGTCTTTTTCTTCCTTACATCCCGGCACCTAGCACAGTGCTTGCACGCTTAGCTCTCAGTACATACATGCTGCGTGAACTAATTTTAAAGAAAACACACAACTGTCAGGCATCTGTGAGCCACAGCCATCTCGGCTGAACATAAGTTCATTCACTCACTCACTCATTCATTCACGTACACCTGTATACCAGATACTCTCAAGGTACAGATCCCTCCCCAAACCAAACAGATAAAAATTCCTGGAACTTATATTCCAGTGATGGGAGACAGACAATAAACAGATTAGATAAGGGAAAAAAAACACAATGTGGGCAAAGGGTTAGCAAATTCCTTTCCTCTCCTGCTTGAGAATCTGACCTTAGGTTAACTTTCTACTTCTGTTTCCCTGGAAACCTAATAAAGCTAGAATGTCAATTATGTTACGAGGCAACATTGCTTATATTAAAAATGACCTCTGACTGATAACTTGCATCTGGACTGGAAGGAACTATAAATATCTGATGGGGACAACGCCGCTTTGGGCTTCCTTGAATGTGATGACTTACAACTGAGCATATCCCTCAGGGAGACGTTAAGCCGGGGCAGACCCCATCCCTACTCCACGTGAAGCTCATTCTCTAGCACGTGAGCTGTCACATGATGAGGGAGGGGCAAAGAGGACAGCTCCTGGGTGGCCAGATGACTGCCAAGAGCACAGCTCACATAGGAGAGAAACCCTTGACACTGCCTGCTTGGCAACTTACGGTTCTGCTCCAGATCTGTCTCCATAGATGGCCAAGTGTGGCCAGTGAAAGTCTTGTGGGTCAGAATGCTTAACTGAACCTAAGAAGATCCCTGGTAAGCACTGTTCGTAGTACATTTGATGCCCGTTAAATACTGAGAAAAACAGAGCAGAGAAAAAGGATGGGTTGGTTGGACCAGATGCCTCTGATGCCTATTCAGGATCCTTTCAGGTCTAACCGACACGAGCGCCCTTCCCAGTCCACCTTGCCTTTGTGAATTAGCTCCTCTTCACTGATCCATCTTCAGGATCTGCTCAGTCACTTGCTCGGGAAACCTCCCCTAACCACCAGCTCCAGGTCAACTTCATTTTCAAATGGCCTCTCACAGAAATGGGTACCTTGCCGCCTGAGCCCCATCTCGGGGTGTAGTTATACACCCAGGAATATAAGGACCTGGTTTCTCTCTGAAAGCAAGAAGCACGTCTGGCTGCTCACCATTTCACCCCCAGCACCTGGAGAACATCTGGCAGGAGTAGCAGCTGAATAAACACTGGCAGAACAAGTGAATGTTGGAACAAATCATCTAAAACTAAACAGAGTTGGGCAGTAGTCCTCACACCACACTGTTATGTTCCTGCTGTGTATGCTCACTGATGATACTCCTGTCCAGAGCATGACCCAAGAGTCGGCCTGCAAATATTGCCCTCTATAAAAGAAAATTCCAGGGTCAATCTCCGGTCGTATCAAGAGTTATTGGGAAATATCAAAAAAAATAAAGTTAATTTTGATTTTTTAGCCACAACTGTTATATAACCATCTCTTTTGGGGAAAACGTGCAAAGTGAAAGGCTGAATTTAAAGAGGTAGTATTGCCTTCCTCTCCTTTCCTAAGGTGTAAGCCTACTTGTAGTTATTTATTTTCCTGTTGGACTAGAAAATCCACTGGGATCATTTGCTGTCTCAACCCTAGCTCCTAGCACATAAATGTTTGATGGATGAACAAATAAGTGGATGAATAAACAAAGAACCTCCCCCTTCCCTCCTGCCTCCATTAAAATAGAAAATCACTATCCCGGACAAACCCAAGGTGAAGAACTGGAATAATCTCCTGTACCAGATCATCTTTCAGGGAATTCCAATTCTGAATGGAGGCTGAAGGAGGCAGCCTACAGCTGGGAGAAACTGCCCGGAGAGGGGCCTTTGTGAGATGCAAGTAACTGCTAATTAGTTCACCGGTCCCCTCCCCATGCCCCATGCTCCCACCCTACCCCGCCTTGTACTCTGGAAGCCTCAAATGACCTACTCCGTTCTTCTGCTGAAGCCAGGACAGGCGAACATGGATGCACCCACCTTGCTGAACGCTGATAACGCTTTGATGGCGCAGGCCTCGAACACGCCGTGGGTGCTAGCGCTTATGCAGTGCATTGAAAGCAACTACCCGAGCCCCATAATTCATCCCCTGAAATTTATCACGGAAAGTGGTCCTGGAATTTCATAATTAAAACTGACAAAGACTCCTTTGTTTTCATACTAAAGTTTTGATGGCATTAAGGGATGAGCCAGACCTAGTCTACACTGAAACAAAACAGAGAAGACTTGGCTGACGCTTTTTATTACATAAACAATTACAACTAGACTGGCTTTAAAAGTCCTTATTTTCTCAGTCTAATGTATTCCTTGCGGCTCTGCTGCCCAGAGCTCCATCTTCAAGAAGAGAACACTAACTGGGAGTGGTCATTCTGTGCGAGTGCTGAGAAAACTGGGCTGGGCGTCAGCAGGGGGAGGCACAGGCCACCAACTAGCTGTGTGACCCTGAATAAATCACACTGCTTTGTTTAATTCTCTTCTTTTCCTTTTTCTTTTAGAAGTTTTAGGTTTACAACAAAATTGATAGGAAGGTATAGAAATTTCCCGAAGTCCACAGTTCACCTTAGGGTTCACTCTAAGGAAGTGAATAGTGTTGCACATTCCATGGGTTTGGACAAAAGTATAATGACACCTATCCATCATTATAATGGCATACAAAGTATTTTCACTGCTCTGAAAAACTTCTATATGCTCTGTATTCACCTCCCCTCTCTCCCAAACTCCTGGCGATCTTTTTATTGTCTCCACTGTTTGGTCTTTTCTAGGATAGCATATAAATGGGATCTTTTTTTTTTCCTTGAAAAGAGAGGTTCAAAGCCTTTAAGTCTATAAGACCACTCATGGTCCACCACAGGCTCTAGGCAGCAAACTCCCCTGCTAAACACGGTGGCTTTTCTTCCAGTATGGAGCCCTGTCCCGCTGGTCCCGCTCAGAGGCCACCTGGAGGTGCAGGAGGACATGTGTAGGGTATTTGTTCATAGGAAGGCTACAAGTTTTGTGTCCCTTGTCACAATGAACCCAGATGCCTGTCAGGTGTGTTATAAACAGAGGAGCCATTTCTTCAGGCTCCTGCTCTGAGCACACCCCAGCACTGCCTTGTTTACTGACTGTCTCCCTGAGCAAAATGTAAACCCCATCAAGGCAGTGACTGGGTCTGACCTGTTCACTTAGAACAGTGTTTGGCACTAGTAAATAACCTCTTGAGGTTCTTGATAAATATTTATTAAATGATCATTGAATGTGATTTCTCTGGATCTCAGAGTCCTCAGCTACAAAGGGCAGTGATTTTTAAAAATATGCTCTAACCATTTGGACTCCAGGATTTTCAGATTCTATACCCGACCTTCAGCTCAACTATTATGAAAATTTTCCTTATTACTGAAATGACTCATGGGAAGTGCATAGCACAGTTCGCTAGGTTGACCCAAAGTCTTCCAGACACAGGACTGCTTGAATGACAAGTGGCATCACTGAGGTGGTCCTGGCTGACCAGGCTGCAGGACTCACACTGGTCCGTAAACTTCCCTCCTGAAGTTGTTGTGAATAAAGGAAGTAGCCCACTTACATGGAGTCCCCCCCACCACTCCCTCCATCACCCCATCTTTCTCTCAGTCCAATACATACATGGTTCTTGCTGAGATCAGAACGTAGCCTATGGCTGAAAACCAAGTAAAATGAACCAAGTCCGACTGATATGGTGGGCATGATTCTGCTGGCACTAGACCCCTGCCAAATGAACTACCCTAGCCTTGGCCCTTCCTGATACCCCATCCTTCTCCACACCTGAAGAATAAATTCCCTGCATCTTAGCCTGGTTTTCAGTCTTCCACCATCTCTCCTCCATCCATCCTTCCAGCGAGAACCCTAACTTGGAAAAGGAAATGGGAACGGAAATAACATTTATTTAAAGTGACCCACATCTGATGGCACCACTTCATTCGTGCCGCTCTTTCCCCAGTCTAGCTTGTGCTCTGACCATCCACCAAAAGTCCTTTCAAGGTCACAAAGGCTTTCCATATTACCGAATCCAGTGCTTTGGTATTTACCCTTATTAACACCTCAGCATCATCAGGTGAGCCCTTCCTCCTCTTCAGGCACCTTAGGCTTCTATGAGGACACACCCTCGTGGTCCCTCCTACCTCGGGCAGCTCCCCTATGGGCTCCTCCTCCTTGGCCCAACTCCAACTCTTGCAGGTTTCCTGTTGGGTCCTGGGCTTTGCTTCTCTCTTTACGGTCTGTCCCTCTCAGCCCATCCAGTCCAGGGCTTTTAATATAATCAACATGCTGAGACTCCCAACTTATAACTCAAGGTTCAACCTCCCCTGTGCTCATCTATCCTCCTAGTCGACACTGCCACTTGGAAATCTCACAGGCTCTCAAATGATACACATCCAAAGGCAAATCTCTGATTTCCTCTTTTCCGAATGTGGTCCTCTCCTTGTCCCCACTCCATCTAACCAGTTGCTCCGACTGCAACTGGGGAGTCATTCCTGATTCCTCTGTTCCCCTTCCCGCTGCCCCCCAAATCCAATTCATCACCTAGTCCCCACACCAGTTGGGATCACACATCAACGAACAGCAGTTCTACCATACATCTCCAATCCATCCACTTGTCTTGGTCCCTACTACCACTGTCATCTTTTTTTTTTTTTTTTGCGGTACGCCGGCCTCTCACTGTTGTGGCCTCTCCCGTTGCGGAGCACAGGCTCCAGACGCGCAGGCTCAGCGGCCATGGCTCACGGGCCCAGCCGCTCCGCGGCACATGGGATCCTCCCGGACCAGGGCACGAACCCGCGTCCCCTTCATCGGCAGGCGGACTCTCAACCACCGTGCCACCAGGGAAGCCCCACTGTCATCTTTGAGGTGAGCATCTAATGCCTTGCCCACCACTGTCACCTCGCCTTTGTTTTGGTGACTTGGGGATTTTTCTTTGGACAATCGCTACTCTCCCATTGTACGCCACCACAGTAGATCTGCCTTTTCAGGGTAAGCCAAACCAGGAGAGTCTGTGACTCTCCCCCTTCCAACTCTGCTGCAGCCACACTGGGCTCTTTTCAGGTTCCTAAACACATCAAGCTTCCCTGGGTCAAGACCTTACACGTGGTGGGCCCTCTGCTTGCACCACTCTTTCTCCTGCTTGTGGCACGCTTACTTCCTTCTCATCCTTCAAGTCTTGGTCTCACGTCACTTCCTCAGGAGGCCTGGCCTGACCACCCTACCTAAGCAGGTGCCCTCTGTTATTTGCTGCACCCATTCGTTTCCTAGCATTTATTACGATTTGTAATTATAAACATTGGTTTACTTGTTTATTATCTTCTCCCTCACTAGGCTGTATCCTCCCTGAGAACCCGGACTATGTGTCTTATATTCCCCATTTCAGTACCAAGCACAGTACCGGCACATAGCAGAACTATGTTGGATAACTGACCCAACCTACTGCACGCCAGGTCCTGTGCTGGGAGGTTTATGTAGAAACACATACATTACTGCATAAACCTCTGCTCCAGCCAGAGTGATCTCCTCATACCCTGCAGAATATACACAATACTGAGTGCAGTTCTAACCCCAGGTTTCTACCAACTAGTTGTAAAGGACCCCTGACTCTCCCAAATCTGTGCACCTACATCATTTCAATCCCACTTCTCCAAAGCTTTACTCCCCTTCCCAAATCTTCCGCCGTCTCAACAGGCAACCTCCTTATTTGGCTTTCTGGCAACCTGGACTTCCCCTGTCACACATGTACAGACTATCCTGAGACTGCTTCTTTTAGTTAATTCCCTGAGATGAAGTTATAGGAGGTCAGGGACTTTGTCGTTCTTTTCCACATTAAAGCCCCAGTGCTAGGACAGGGCCTGTCTCCTATGCAATTAGTCCTCACTAAATGGATGAATAAGTACTTTACTGAATGAATGAATGGGCCTGGAAACCTCAGCTCAGTTAAAGTGATTATTAGGTGTTCTTGCATTGTTTACTCTTTTATACAACCATACTGTCGCCTATAAAGTTACTTATTTTCACATCTTACCCTTTTTCTTTTCTCCTACTATCTCCCACAGTGCAGGCTCATTTCTTTTTACTCTCTGAGTCTCTCGAGAAATGTCATGTACCAAAAGTTGTTACATACGAAACGCTTACTGGAAATGTGTCTGAATTTTCTCATGTTCCTTGCGTTTGACTCCTAATGTAAAAAGCAGGGGGCAGTTGAAAAGGCAACCACTTCTATCACCGCCAGAAGGAAGACGTACTGAAGGCAAGAATGCAGAGGACAAGGCCAAGTCGCTCCAGTGCCTGGGGAGGCCAGTGCATCGAGCCAAGCCCCCTCGCGTCCTGACCGGCACCCTCGCCCTCCCTCCCGCCCCCAACAGGGCCTGTGGGAGCCCGTCTGCTGCTACTGTTTCTCTGAGGCCATAAACCCAGGAACCTCGGCAGCCCATGGGACGCCGCAGGCCTCATGGCCCTTCTTCCTGCCTTCTAATTCCAAGCTACATTGAGCAGGGCTGAACAGTTGCAAAGGTCAACAAGATGACTGGGGAATTTAAAGCCAACACATAGCGGTGACTGACTATAATAACACAACTCCAAAAAGCCCTCCATCCCACTTTATTCCCTGGCCTGGCTGCAAGCATGTGGGGGGCAGCCCAGAGTCTGACCATATTGCCTGACTTCCTACCTTCTCCGAGACAGGATCTCCCACAAAGAACTCCGTGATGCACCCTAGGAAAGAGGACGACCCAGCGGGTACATTTCCCAGACACTGACGCTCATTTGCCTTCTTGCTTGAATTTATCCCCACCCTCCTTGAATTAAAACCAATTCAGAACCAGGGAAAACACACACTACAATCCATTTGGCTTACCCAGTACACCTGACATGCTGGAGCAAGGAGCAAAGCTCCTTGAAATGTCCTTGGCTACCCTTTGTTTATAAGATATAGTTCAATATTCCTAAAATAACGTGGAGTAAATAAATGGCATCCCAAACCCAAGCTTCTCTGGCATTGTGGCCTCAAGGACTCAAGGAGGGGTAACACTTCTCAGAAGGCTGAGGGGAGCCCCAGGCTGAGGCCGTTTCTCTGCACACTGCCCAGAACACCCAGTGCTAGTGCCTCACACCAGGCGGCCCCGCCTCCTTTCTCTGAAACACTGGGGTGGCCCTCGGTGATTAGGGGTTACCCAAGCTAATGTTATGCATCTCGAGCAGAGCTGGCTCACACCAGCAGTCATAAATGAGTGCCCTTCCTTGAAAACTCTGCTGTGTGAGGCTCTGCAGTGAAATGAGTGACGCCTGCTTCAAGAACTTCCACTTCAGCTGGAGCCCGACCTTCCTGGGGTCCCACTTCCACCTGGAAAGCCAGTCTGGCATCGTCATCACTGGGAGTTACAATCTCCCCCTGCCTGTTTGCCTGACGCTGCACCAGATGCTTCCACATGCGTTCTCTTATTTGCGCCACACACAGCTCTCTGGTTCTGGCACTATTTTACAGATAAAGAAACGGACACCCAGCGAGAAGAAGGGCTGGTCCCTTATCTGGTCCTCTGGCTCCAGCGCCCTTGCTTCCCCTCATCCGAGTGCCTACCGTGGGCGAGGAAATTCGAAAAGCTCAGAGGCAGCAGCCCTGGCCCTCTGAGGCTAACGCTCTCTGCCTCCACCCTCTGCAGAGCCTCAGCAGGATGGTTTTCTCATCCACAGCAGGCCTGCTGCTGCCACCCAGAGGGATAAGAGAAACCCCCGTGAAATCGACATGGGTGTGTGCCAAGCCAGACCTCGGCCCAAGGACACTGGGGCTGGGATGATGACAGGTGCTCTCTCCCTCCAAGGGGACAGGGGAGAAGGGGGGGTGAGGAGGCAACAAGGAGAGGGAGGGGAAGGGGGTGAGGCAGGAAAGAGAGGGGGAGGAAAGGAGGGGGGAGAGGGGCAGGGGGAGGAGGAGAGAAGAAGAAACATATGATTTGTGACAGGCTGTAGATGAGACATGAGGAAGTGTGATGAGAAAACACCAATTCGTGGAGGCTGGGGACCATCCCCCGGCAATGTCTCATCCCGGGGTCAAGCGCTCCCTCACAAGAGAGGCTGGATGGTGGACAAGGCCACGGTTTGAAGGTTGATCCAAGGCCCTGCACACAGCATTTCCCCTGCAGTGGGGGCAGCACTGAAAGGACTGAGGTCAGAAGCCTGGCAGCCAGGTCACCGTGCGTGTAATAGAGGCGATGCTGTTTTACACCGCCAACCCCAAGGGCGGTGGTGGGCGTGGAAGATATAACGCCATGAGGATCAACGATGAAATAAAAGTACTTGGTAAACAGAAGAGGGATCTAAGGGATCAGAGCGGCCCAGGAGCTGGTCCTGGCGTCAGGTTCCTTCTGAAAGAGACCCAAGTTCACGGGCTTGGCAACTAAAAGGCTGAACATATTTAAGTGTATTTCTAAAGAAAAAGATATGCTTTACCAATTAGTAACTCTTATTGCCAAACTCATCTAAGATGCATTTTCCTAACCCTGAAAATCAGTCAAATCCTGTCAATTCCAGATATATATTTTTTTAAGTGTAGAAACACAAAAAAGGAGCGAGACAACGAAGGAGCAGAGCAAACACATTGGAAGATGGGAAGCCGCTGGTGCTTAGGGATGGCACCCACCTCCATTTGCCCCCACTTGCTCCGCAGAGACGCTGGCGGTACGCGTCCACTGATGAATGCCCCCCGGGTGTGGCTCTTGGGCCCCGAGTGACCCACCGTGTAAGTCAGCAGCCCTGACAGCGCTTGGCATGTCCAAAACCTCCCACTGGTCTCTCTCCTTTCGTCTGTATTTCGTGGTCTCAAAACTGGCCCTCATCTCCACCTACCCACGTAACCTCTTGTTACCGCTTTAGAACACTGCAGCTGACAAGAGCCCTCCAGAGCAGCCGGCTCAATGCATCACTGGTCTTTAGAGCCCAGGAAGAAGACCAAGAGGACAAGAAGAAAGGAAGAGGGGCTTCAAAATTAAGCAGTCCCTTAACTTTGACTATGTCAATGGGAATCTTCTTGAACTTGGGTAAGATAAAATGAGACATGAGCCAGTAAGCAATTCCCAGCATGTAATCCATCACCTAGTGCAAACCTCTCATCATTATTTTTTAGTTGGGTTCTGGTGGGCATCCAGAGGTTCAGGGCAGGAGGACAGAGCCCCATAGCCCCGCTTCTTTCTCCTCGACGAATAGGCTTCAAATAGGAAAATAAGTTGTCCAGCCCGCCCTTATCAATCTCACACAAAACATTTTCAATAGAAGGTATTGGTTTGGGACTCCTGAAAGCCCCAGGGAAATTCATTCCGGCCTCTGGACTTGCATATCAGTCACACACACCCACAGGTTAGAGGGAGGGAAAGCCAGGGTTGGAGTTTCCTCTGTGATGACACTATTTATTGTGAAAAGGGAGAATAAACAGAAAAAATATTCTACGTTCCCTCCCTTCTCTCTCTATTTATAACAGCAAAGAAACTAGAACTCAAAACTCAGCCTAGAGGACATGCACCATCACTCAGACGATCTCAATCAGTGACAGATGAGATCAAACTCAAAAGCATCTATGCCAAAGCTACCAAGCCATTCCAAACTTTGGGGTGTTTATTGCAGCCTTTTGTGGGCCCTGCCAATCTGAACCTTTGGAGCAAAGCAGGCCTTCTCCACAGTTTAATAGGATTTGGAAAATAAGCATTTACTCCTCAACAAATGGGAAACAGAAGCACATGGCTCTGGGCAGGTGAAATCCCACTTCCATGAGCTACGCCCCAAGGTTTGAAGCTCTTGAAAATGCAGAGGGAGCAACTCCCCTGTTCAGTTATCCAATCTGCAGTTTAAAGCGCTATTGGACTATTCCTGAGGAAGGGGCCTCCCACGCACAGCCTAGGAGGAGCTACGGGGGAGCCAGATACCTACTGTTGTTCTCCATGCACATCTATCCTGCAGCAAAATGTCAAAACAAGGGACAGCTGAAGAGATTTGGAAGAGTATCATTGCATTTCTCATAAGAGCAACACGAAAAGGAAAACAAGCATCAAATGCATGAGAGAGCTATCCCTTACGTGCAGGCTCTTAAACCTTTTTAAAACTCTTTTCAAGGGCAGCTCAAGGGGAAAATGTACCTGTGTGGCATTACAGCCATACTCGCTTTCATAAAAACCGTCTGAAATTTGGCAAATCCAGTTCTCTAAACGGATCAGCCATTCAAAGGGAGGTGATCCTGTGGGCCAGGGTTTCCGATCCATTCATTTTCACCGCAACAAAGCAGGGAGGCCTGTGCAGTACCATCCCAGGGAGGCAAGGGAGCACAGAGCATGGGCCCCATTCCCTCCTGGTCCCGGTGCTCCACACTGTGACTCGTACTCATGGGGGGGCCTCCTCCCTCCCCCCACCTTCAAATCTCATGGGAAAGTGAGGACCCAGGTGGAGAAGAGACAAAAGAGCCTATGCTCATTCTTTTTTTGAAAAAAAATTCCCACTGTGGTTTATATTTAAAATTGCTTTACGATAAAAACTAAACTGAAGACAGCATTATAAGGCTTTCCACTTTCCTTCTTTAGGAACTTGATTTAGAAAGAGAAGAAGGCTTACCCATTTTTGAAATAGAGGACATGGGCTCTCTGTAGTCCTGTTTCTAGGAAAAAACCTAGTTCTTGATCGTGGGGAGCAGAGCCAGGCTTAGGACTTCTGTTTTGAATATTAGAAAGTATTACCTAGAAGGGGAGAAAATCGGAAAACTAATCAGATCCACACGCAAGCCTACCTCCTTCAAACCCTGTCTCTAAGTGCACTGCAGGACTTGAAAAAATAACTTCTGTATGCAAACATCAGTGCAAGGCACTGACGTAGAAGTGTAGGGATAAGAAAAGCAGAGAGAATGACTTCTGTGAGACAGGGAACAACTGCTAACCCCGGGCCACGTGTGGCCCTCCTGGCACCGAGGACAGAGGAGTGAAGGGTGCAGATGAACGCATGGTGCCAGGAGAAGCATTAGAGGCGGAGTGGCTCTGCCGAAGGCCGGGATGTTGACAGAGAGGCTGAGTGACACAGAAGCCGGTCCAGCAATGGACAGAAACAGTCATCATTCACCAGTGGCTGAGGTCACTGATGGGTAGCCCGTGGCTTCAGCCCTTCAGAGTCTGATGAGCTTCAGAAAGAGCTGGAAAGTGCCATGATCGGCACTGGCTCTGGAATTAACCAGAGAGGGCAAACTCACCAGGCTACAGAGCTGAGGCCTGTGGACGGGCAGCAGCCACCTATTCTCAAGGGGAGAGTTGAGAAAAACAACCTCGACTCCCCCTCTCCCCAAACTTGAACTCTTGTCAGCAGATAACAAGGTTTTAAAGGTTGACGTGTTTAGCCCTGCCAGAAAGACTGCCAACTAGTCAAGAGAAAGGCTTGCAAGTTGAGGGGGATACAGTGAAGTGTAAACACTTAGCTACGGTTACAGAGGCTGCTCTCCTTAAACTCACAAGTCAAATAAAGCATTTATCAACCAGAAGCTACTGTGGCCCATTTTAAAACCACAGGAGTGCTCTCCAAACATGCTGCCAACATCTGCTGAGTCAGCAGCTCTCCAAAGATCCAGCTGTTCGCCAAACCCCAAATATTTCAGAGGTCTTGAAATTATTCTCCAAATGGAGTTGAAGCAATTGCTGGTTCTCTACCTTATGAGCTTTAGGGAGGGAAAAAAAAAGTAGAAGACACACAACGAACAATACATTGTGGAACGAAAGCCAGGTGGGCAACCCTTGCCTTTGAACTACATCCCAGCATCTTATCAAAACTGCCTGGCTCCTTCTTGACTTAGCCCTTGGCTCTGCAAGTGCTAAGAGGTAGGTGGGTGTTCCTCCTGCCTCTGAGAACTGTCATTTTTGGCTTCACCCTCACCCATCCTCGAAGTGCTGGAGATGCACGAGTGCGGTTCTGGGCCCTTGTCCTTCTCTGTTAAGTGTCTCTCAAGATGATCTCATCCGCTCCTCAAAAATCAGCTACATGCTGCCTAATCCCAAATTTATAATCTCTAGTCCAGACTTTCCCAGACTCATATATCCAACTACTTCCTTGACATTTCCACTTGGGGGTCCAATGCTGAAACTTTAAAAAAATTATCCTCCATTTGCTTTTGATAATAGTTTTTAATTTTTTAAAATGCCATGGTTATTTTAAAGTGAAAACAATGTAGTACAGTACAAAAAGAAAATTAAAAATCATCTCAAAATTCTACCACATAGAAATAGCCAGTGAACATTGATTGAACGATAACCCAGCTATCTCCGTGTACGTATGTATCAAGAGGAGAGAAAGATAAAAATCATTTTACAAACATTGAGATTGTTATACATACTGGTTTTAATTTTAAATTTAACAGGAGAAACTAAAGTGTGACCAAAGTAATCACTCAACCTCAGAAAAATGTGGTTTTTTTACACATAGTTCATACATTTATGTCTCTCTAACGTTAAAAATATGTTATATTTATTACATGTATGCATGTGTGTTATATGTATGTGTATATAGACAGAAAGACAGAGACAGGGAGACAAAGAAAGAGCCAGAGAAAGGACAGAAAGTAGGTCATTCTTTTATCTACACATTTCAACACTATACAGTATCTGTTGACCCAGAACAAAAATGAGGAAACTGACATATTCATACTACCTTCTCCTTTGCCTTCTCCTCAGCCTCTGATTTTTGTTATAGTACTGTTTTTTATTGCCAAGGTACCTAACAATTATGTTCTACCCCATAATTGTTTTGCATCAGTTCTATATCAAAATGCATTTGAGGGGCAAGATAGGGGTAGAGGATTAAGAGGTACAAACTAGTATGCGTAAAATAAATATGCTACAAGGATATATAGTACAACACAGGGAATACAGCCAATATTTTATAATAACTATAAATGGGATATAACCTTTATAAATTGTGAATCACTATGCTGTACCCCTAAAACATATAATATTGTACATCAACTATACCTCAATCAATCAATCAAATGCATTCATCGTTTCTTTAATTCTTTATTTTAAATTGATTCTTGCTTGGTGGAATATTGCCAAAAAGGGCTCGTGGATGCTACAGGCCCTGAATTCTTACACGTGTAAGAATGTCTGTCTCTTGTCTCTGTTCCTCTAAACCTGAGTATGACATTCTCAGATTTCCCACTTTCTCTCCCTCAGAACATGGCAGACAATACTCCAGTCTTCCAGCACCGACAGTTGCTGTGGACAACTCGGAAGCCAGCCTTATTGGTCTCCCCGCAGACAATCTGCAAAGAGCAGTCCTTTTCTCCCTGAAGTCTAGAAGATCTACCAGGTGTTGTCTTGCCGTTCATCATTCTATGTCAGCTATTCTTGGAACACAGTATGAACTCTCAATCTAAAAATTCAGATCTGTAGTATCAAGTAAGGCACTGGACTCGGGCTGCCATTCTGGGTTCAAAGCCCAGCTCCACTACTATGGGCAAGTCACAGTCTCTAAAGTTTTCTCATTGGTAAAATGGAGATGGTAATAGAATTTTTCACTTAGTGAAATCCTATGAACTAAATGGAATAATAAATGGATAGAACACTTAGCACAGTGTGTAGCAAGTGCTGAATAAAGCCTTACTTTGTTGAAGAATTTCTCTTTGATTATATAACTGCATTTTCTTATCTAGTCTGTTTTTTTCCATTTTCTTTTTCAGGAATACTAATTGTGTGCACTGTCTTAATTACTGTAGCTTTGTACAATAGAAAGTTAAGAGATTGGGAAGTGTGAGTCCCTCAACTTTGTTCTTTTTCAAGATTTTGTTTTGGTCCCTTGCATTTCCATATTAATTTGTGAATCAGCTTATCAATTTCTGCAAAAAAGGCAGCTAGGATTTTAATGGGGATTGGGTTGAATTTGTAGATCAATTTGGGGAGTATTGTCATCTTAACAAATTAAGTCTTTTGTTCCATGAGTGTAGGACGCCTTTCCATTTATGTAGGTTTTCTTTCATTTCTTTCAACAGTGATTTGTAGTTTTCAGAGTATAAGGTTTGAACTTCTTTTTATTATCCCAATGCATTTTAATCTTTTTGATGCTATTAGAAGTGGAATTACAATTTTAATTTCATTTTCAGATTGCTCATTGCTAGTGTATACAAATAAAAGTGATTTTTGTATATTGACCTTGTATCCTACAACCTTGCTGAAATCGTTTATTATTTATAGTATTTTTTGTGTGAATTCCTTAGAATTTTCTATATACAAGATCATGTCATCTGAAAATATAGTTTTACTTCTTTCTTTAAAAAAATTTATTTTTTGGCTGTGTTGGGTCTCTCTTGCTGCACGCTGGCTTTCTCTAGTTGCGGCGAGCAGGGGCTACTCTTCATTGTGGTGAGTGTGCTTCTCATTGTGGTGGCTTCTCTTGCTGTGGAGCACGGGCTCTAGGCGTGCAGGGTCAGAGGGCTTCAGTGGTTGTGGCACGTGGGCTCAGTGTTGTGGCTTGCAGGCTCTAAGTTGTGGCCCACGGGCTTAGTTGCTCCACAGCATGTGGGATCTTCCCGGACCAGGGTTCAAACTCATGTCCCCTGCACTGGCAGGCAGATTCTTAACCACTGTGCCACCAGGGAAGTCCCTCCCTTTTCAATCTGGATGCCTTTTATTTCTTTTTCCTGCCTAATCTGATCTTGGGAGGAAAGCATCCACTCTTTCACCATTAGATATGTTGTTAGACATGGGTTTTCATGGATGCCTTCTATCAGGTTGAGGATATTAACTTCTTTTTTTTTTTTAATTTTTCTTTACTTCTATTTCTAGTTTGTTGTGTGTTTTTGTTATCATGGGGATTGTTGGACTTTGCCAAATGAGTTCTCTGCATCTACTGAGATTATCATTATCATGTGGTTTTTGTCCTTTATTCTATTTATATGTTGTATTACATTGATTTCCATACGTTAAATCAACCTTGCATTTCTGAAAAGAATCTCGCTTGATGGTATATAATTCTTTCTCTATGCTGTTAGATTCAGTTTGCTGGTATTTTGTTGAGGATATCTGCATCTGTATTCATAAGAGATACTGGTCTCTGGGACTTCCCTGGTGGCGCAGTGGTTAAGAATCCTCCTGCCAATGCAGGGGACACGGGTTCGAGTCCTGGTCTTGGAAAATCCCACATGCCGCAGAGCAACTAAGCCCGTGCACCACAACTACTGATCCTGTGCTCTAGAGCCCAAGTGCCGCAGCTACTGGAGCCCACGTGCCTAGAGCCTGTGCTCCACAGCAAGAGAAGCTACCGCAATAAGAAGCCCGCACACCGCAACAAAGAGTAGCCCCCACTCACCGCGACTAGAGAAAGCCCATGCACAGCAATGAAGACCCAACACAGCCAAAAATTAATTAATTAATTAATTAATCAATTAATACAAAAAAAAGAGATACTGGTCTCATAAAATTAGTTAGGGAGTGTTTTACTCCTCTTCTACTTTCTGAAAGCTTCTATAGTACTGGCCTCATTTCTCCCTTAAACTGAATCTCTCTTCATTGAATTCACCAAGGAAGCCAACTTGACCTGTAGTTTTCTTTATGGGAAGATTTTTAATGATAAAGTCAATTTCTTTAATTCATATAGGTATACTTGAGTTATCTATTCTTTCTTGAGTGAGCTTTGGTACTTTGTGTCTTTCAGGGAATTTGTCTATTTTCTATAAATGATCAAGTTTATTTGCATAAAGTTGGCCATAATTTTCCCTTACAGCCTTTCAATGTCTATAGATCTATAGAAGTGCCTCCTTTTTTCTGGGTATTGATAATTTGTGTCTTCTCTCTTTAATTCTTGTTCAGCTTATTAATAGTTTACACAAATTTTATTGATCTTTTCTAAGACTCCAGTTTTGGTTTCACTAGTTTTCTCTACTGTTTATCTGTTTTCTATTTCACTGATTTCTGTTCTAATCGTTCTTATTCCCTTCCTTCTGCTTATTTTGGCTTTAATTTGTTCATCTTTTTCTAGTTCCTTGAGTTGGAAATGTAGATCATTGATTTGAAATTTTTCTTCTTTTCTACTATACACATTTAATATTATAAACTCTTCTATACATTTTGTTTTCTATATCTTGAAGCTCTATTATTAGGTATACATACTTTTAGGATTACAATGTCTTGATGAATTGACTCCTTTTATTATATCTCCCTTTATCTCCTATAATATCCCTTGTTTCTAATTCTACTTTATGATATAATACAGTCACTCTAGCTTTGTTTTGATTATTGTGTGTAATTTTATCTACCTATGTTTTAATGTTTAAATCATTTTCTTGTAGATAGAAAATCTCTGCCTTTAAATTGGGGTGCTTAGACAATTTACATTTAATATAATTATTGACATGGCTGGAATCATCTTGCTAGTTTTTGTTTTATTGTCCCATATGTTGTTTGTTCCTTTTTCTCACTTTCTTCTTTTGTTTTTTTTTTGGATTGATGATTCCATTTCATTTCCACTATCAACTGGTTAATTATGTCTCTTTTTTTCTTATTTTTTAGTGGCTGCCCTAGGGTTTATAACATAGCTCTTTATAATATCTCTAAGTAATATTACACCAATTCATATATAGTATAAACACCTGATAACAATATACTTCTATTTCCTCCACTATCTTTTTTGCTATTGTTGCCACACATTTTACCTCTATATTATAAATCCCATAATACATTGTTCATATTTTTGGTTTAGGCAGTCGATTATCTTTTAAAGAAATTAAACATAAGAAAGTCTTCTTTTCTTTTTTTGGCGGTACGCGGGCCTCTCACTGTTGTGGCCTCTCCCGTTGTGGAGCACAGGCTCCGGACGCGCAGGCTCAGCAGCCATGGCTCACGGGCCCAGCCGCTCTGCGGCATGTGGGATCTTCCCAGACCAGGGCACAAACCTGTGTCCCCCGCATCGGCAGATAGACTCTCAACCACTGTGCCACCAGGGAAGCCCAACCATTTTCTCTTCAAATAGTTCTTCTGTCCCAGTTTCTCTCTCTTATCCTCTTGGGGCACCAAATACATATATGATATTTTCCCACAGCGCTTGGATGCTCTGTTCTGTTTTTTTCCCACTCTTTTTAATTTTCTTTTTGTGTTTCTCTTTGAATAATCTCTATTAACCTATCTTCAAATGAAAGTTTTTTCTTAGCTCTTTCCAGTCTTCTAAAAGCTATCGAAGAAGTTCCTCATCTCTTATATCATGTTTTGTTATTTCTAGCATTTTAATTATACTTTTTTTATAGTTTCCTTCTCCTTGTTGAAATTCCCATCTGTTCCTGCATGTTGTATATCTTTTCCATGATATCCTTTAACATATAACTCATGGGTATTTTAAAGTTCCTATCAGATAGTTCCAATACCTGGGTCATTTCTGGGTTTTGTTTTGTTTATTGCTCGTCACAGTGATTTGTTTATTCCAGTTTGTGTGTGTATATATATGTATCTTATAATTTTTATTTTTATTTATTTATTTTTTTTTGCGGTACGCAGGCCTCTCACTGTTGTGACCTCTCCCATTGCGGAGCACAGGCTCCGGACGCGCAGGCCCAGTGGCCATGGCCCACGGGCCCAGCCGCTCCGTGGCATGTGGGATCCTCCTGGACTGGGGCACGAACCCATGTCCCCTGCATCGGCAGGCAGACTCTCAACCACTGTGCCACCAGGGAAGCCCTTAATTTTTTATTTATTGTTGACAATTGTGTATACAGAAAAAAACTGAGTTAAATAATATTTACACTTGAAAATGTGTACCCCCTTTCTCTTATCAGGCCCTAAGTGTTGGGGACTGAGTCAACCTAGTCAGTAGTTGAGCTGGAGCTGGGTTTTATTGTTTCTATAGTTACCTCCAATGCACCACGGGCTTCAAACTCCTCCAGCATTGGGCTGCTAACTGTGGGACTTGGGATTCCAGAGGGTTTTCCTCAGTGTTTCTATTCCACCCTCAGTTTTTAGCAGTCTCTGTATGCTTGCACTACAGAGGAGTTCTCTCTCCACATTCACGCCCCTTTCCCAGTAGTAGTCTGCTGTTGCGTAGTACTTGGTGCTGTGTTTGTTATGTGGCTGGTGGTGGAAGGGAGAAATTCTTGGTTCTCCTGGTCCAGCCTCAGTCTTAAGAAGGGTCTCTATACCAGAACCTCAGGGATGGGGCTCATCTTCAAGGGCCCCTTTCTGGGCATCTCCCTCCTAGCTCCTGGAATGCCTTCCTGGGACAAAAGCCATATAACTTCTACCCCAGAGAAACTTTGAGCATGATTACGCTCCTAGGAGTCCAGATTCAGCCCAAAACTGAAGCCTCTATTTATCACTCCATCTTATAAATACAGCTGGTCCTGTATCCACGGGTTCCACATCTGCAGATACGGAGGGCCGACTGTACTATGCCATATTATATAAGGGACTTGAGCATCTGCAGATTTCGGTATTCACAGGGGGTCCTGGAACTAATCCCCCACAGATACCGAGGGGCGACTGTAACGTCATCCAGCCAGCTGCCCAGATCAGACACTGGGGATTGAGCCTTGAGACCTTGACGCTCTCTCACATCTAATCTATTACGATTTTCCTCCTAATTATTTCTCACATGTCTGTATATATCCATTTCCACAACCATAACTTTCATCAAAGCTACCATCACTTCCTGTGAGATTTCTACAGCAGCCTCCTCAATACAGTCTCCATGTCCTCTCTTGCACCTTAACTTCCTTTCTACCTTCCACAAGCAGCCTGAATAATTCTTTAAAACACAGTCTGGATAATGTTACTCTTATGCTCTTTCTCACCTCTCATGTATCAGCTTGATTGTCATTTCTCAGAAGGGCATTCCCTGAGCACTAACATAAAGCAGGCCTGCCTCTATTATTCCCTCCCACAGCATCCTATTCTATTCCTTCAGTGCATTTATTAATTTTTTTTTTTTTTTTTTTTTGTGGTACGCGGGCCTCTCACTGTCGTGGCCTCTCCCGTTGCGGGAGCACAGGCTCCGGAAGCGCAGGCTCAGCGGCCATGGCCCACGGGCCCAGCCGCTCCGTGGCATGTGGGATCCTCCCGGACCGGGGCACGAACCCGTGTCCCCTGCATTGGCAGGCGGACTCCCAACCACTGCGCCACCAGGGAAGCCCTATTAATGTATTTTTTACTTGATTATTGGCTGTCTCCCTCCGTGGTGCTGCACCTTCTGCAAAGTCAGGGGCCATGTCTATTCCATTTACTAATATATCCAGTGTCTACTGCAGTGTCTGGGACAGGGTAAGCATTCAATATACATAGTAAATATAGTAAATGAATAAAACACATAGTAAATGAATGAATGAATAAATTTGCAGGGCCAATAAGAAATGCAAGGAAAAAAGCAATAAGAAAATAACCTATTCTGCATTAGGCACTATGTAGGTACATAGACTACCTCATTTATTCTCCCACAAAAACCCACTGAGACGCACACTATTACCCTCTCTTTACTGAGGGGGAAACTGAGACTTTGCTCCACTGAGCAAGTTGCCCAAATCACATGGCTAACGAGTGTTGAAACTCAGGTCTACCTGACTCTGCAGTCTGACTCCTCTCCCTTTGTCCTATTAGTCTGCATTTGCTTGCAGAACAAAGTCCAAAAGACAAGGTCAGGGCTGCCAGGATGAGTCAGGATGGGAAAAATGCAAGGTAGATGAGAGAGGGAATAGCTTAGCTCAGAGTTTGCCCTGAAGTCTAAGTATCTTGGATTTAATCCCTTCCTCACAAAGAGCCTCTAACACATGGGCCTGGGCAGGAGCATTGTTTGGCAGTGTTGAAGCCACCACTTTTTCTGTGGATAAACACTTCCCTGTGAGAGGACTGCCAACAAGTATCCTTAACAAGTACACCCTGCTTGGGCAAAAGCACACACCCAACACCTGAGGAAGCATGACAGAAAGTGGGCTGGGGCCAAAGGTTTTAGGTCAAAAGGCCCAGGTTCAAGGTCTGGTTCTGACATTCCTCACCACTTGTGGACTTAGGACAACTCCTTTGATCTCTCAGATCTTCACAGTTTTCATCTGATTAATGGGGATAATAATATATACCTACATAATTGTTATGAACTGCAAATGAGAAACTCAATGAGCATGTAAACACTATAACCCTTACTGGAGATATATTAAAGTATCACCTTCAAGTAGGAACAAAATAAGGATACTTTCCACCACCTTTATAATAACATTGTTTTAGAAAAGTCTGGAGATAGGGCATGAAAGAGAGATAAAGTGGAAAACACTAGAAAGGAAGAAAGAATAATGACAAAAATCATTCCTCTGCCATATGTTCATATCCTTAGAAAAATGAAAAGAATCAACTCTATTTTTATGGAGGAGTTCAGTATTGTGGCTGATAACCCTGTATTCCTATCCTTGTCAGCCTTCAAGGTTCAGCTCAGGTGTCATCTCTTCCAGGAGCCATCCCTGAACTTCCGCACAGGTCCAAGACCCTTCTCTGGGCTTGCAGAATTCTCTGAGCGTTCCCCACCAAAGCAGTCCACGTGCTGTTTATGGACCTGTGTCCTCAGAAAACAGTAAGTTTCCTGAGGACATGCTCTGTGGCTTATTTCTTCTAGTGCCCCTGGTGTCAAGCACAGTATGCAGAACAAAGAAGGCGCTCATTAAATATTTTTGTAATTGAATTTTAAAAACCAAAGCATTGCTATATGTGAAAATACAATGAAGAAAATGATCCTATACGCGAAGCAATACAAATAGAAAAGATCTGGGAATACAATCCATCTACTGAAGTCTGTAAAACAAAAATCTTGCAAAATGGAAAGAGGTATCATGGTCACAGGTGAGTAAAGACTAAATATAATTCTCCAAACCAATGTATAGCGTTAATAAAAATTTGACCAAATCCCAATTATTCTAAAATGCATCTAGAAATACCAACAGAAAAGGACAAAGGGTATTCTGAAATATAAGTAGTTACTAATCCCTTCAGATGTTAAAACATATCATAAAGAAGCACTTATTAAACAGTGTCACACTGGTGCAATATAAGATTAGCAGAACAAAATAGGAAAGTTCAGAAATTACTGTTGTGTCTAAAATTTTATTAAATGACTTAAAATACATAACAGAAAATATGAAAAAAGAAAGATAAGATCATCTTAAAATGGTACTGAAGTTTGAGGAAAACATTAGAGTCATATCTAATATCATACACCAAAATAAATCTCTCCAACAAGATTTGAAAATTAAAAGTTTTTTTTTTAAAATGGAAAATGGTTGAAAACTTTTTATATCCTAGAGAAGATTTATCCCAGTATTTCAGCTTTAAAACAATGAAATAAATGTAATAAAAAGATAATCAGATTCAACTAATATATATAATAGATTTAAAATGTATGAACAATTTAGAAATGGAAAAGTACTGAGTGGGAAATCATTCAGAGCAAACATAATAATGGATTAACATATTTATGGCATAAAAGCTTTATTCAAATTATAAGAATAATACTACATCCTAAAACCAGAGAGAAAGTATAAACAAACAAAAAAGAAATATAACAAGGTTAAACATAAAGTTATCATATGACCCAGCAATTCCACTCCCAGGAATATACTCAAGAAAAATGAAAACATTTGTCCACATGAAATCTTATATACAAAAAGTTATAGCAGCATTATTATAATAGCCCAAAGTAGAAACAACCCAAATAACAAACGATAAAATGATGAATGGATAAACATAATGTAGTATCTCCATACAATGGCCTATTATTTGGCAATAAAAAGAAATGAAGTACCAATACATGCTGCAACATGAGAACATTATGCTAAGCCAAAGAAGCCAGTCATAAAAGACCACATGTTGTATGGCTTGATTTATAGGAAATGTCTAGAATATACACATCTATAGAGACTGGAGAAATTGGAGGTAAATGGGGAGTGACTGCTAACGCGTACAGGGTTTCCTTTGGGGGTGATGAAAATGTTTTGAAATTAAGTATTGGTGATGGTTGCACAACTCCGTGATTGTATTAAAAACCACTGAATCGAATACTTTAAATGGGTAAATTCTATGGTATGTGACTTATATCTCAATAATGCTGTGATTTAAAAAAAAGAAAAGAAATATAGCTAGTAAGCAAATAGATGGAAAAAATTTCAACCTGACTGATAGTCAAAGAAATGCAGGCCAAATTGGCAAAGTACTGTTTTCACCGAGCAAATCAGTAAAGTAACTTAGAAACAAATGCAACCCCGTCAAGACTGCAAAGCAACCACTACTCTCCTGTACGGCCAAAGGTATAAGATGTTAGTATGACTTGTAGGAAGCAATTGGATACAATATATAGTAACGAGAATGTTAAAAATGTCCCGACTTCTGGGAATTTGCCCTTAGGAAACAAAGCAAAATCAGGGAAAAGCTACCTGAAGGAAGCTGGCACCAGAGCAGTATAAAAACAGGCTATACCCAACTATAAGTGAATTATATCATAGAGGCCATCCACTTGGTAAAATATTACATAACCATGACAACACTTTGAAGTTTTGATGTAATCTTGAGTGAAAAAAGACAGATATAGACCCCTTTAATGCTATAAAATTATGAGGGCAAAGACTGACCAAGAACATACAAAAATTAAAATAAGCTACTGTTCTTTTCTGGTTTCCAGGCTTTTCTAACTCAGCTTTAAGTGTGCTGTAGCCTCCTTTCCCAGCCAGTCAGATGGCAGCCTCAAAGTCGGAGCAACATACTGGCCAGTTAGTTTCTTGACATTTCTTTAAGGAAGTATTACGTTAAGCCATGACCTATAACCTGCTGCTTCAGCTTAAGTGAAAAGGCGGGGATTGGGAAGGAGAAGAGAAGGGAGAATCCATCTTTTTTTCATGGTCTCATGTTTTAGACCCTAAAGCACAGCCACATGGACCTCCAGAGTCACACCCTGCCTTCCGTGTCAGTAGCCCTGAGTACTTTTCTTAGGACATCTTGTTTGAGTTCAAGACACACAGTAACCTTAATCTAATCCAGTTGTGAATCCAACGTCTCAGCTGTGTCACTGCGAGTTCTTCCTGTGGGGAGGACAGAATCCACTCAAGGACTGACCACGATGACCAGTGAACGGCTCCTGATGAACAGATGAAGTCTAGGCTGGGCCCTGCAATATTTGGGCACCAGCTGTTTCTTAACACTTCAATGCTGAAACAGCCCATAAAAAAATCTATGGGTGTCCCATAATTTAGCATTAACTTCTTTTCTAAAATAGGGTGTAAAGGAATGAACTGTCAGCAGAAGGTAAGGTTCCACCCTGGCATGGCTTCTGCTCAAGAAAGCCATACCCAGCTGGCTGGCTGATGCATGCAAAGGACAGAGACAGGATGATTTCATTTGCCAAAAGCAGGGCTCATATTATGATATTCGAGGGTGAAGTCATCTTTATTCCTATCATTGCACCTTTAGAAGCTTCTTGTGGGGCAGATAACTTTATTTACTGTTGGTGTAATGCCACCATCCAAAGATAAACTAATCAAGGTCAACCTATGTCATGTCCATCTATTCTAATTTGGTTTACTTGATTAAATTATTCTATATGCATAATTTTGGAGGTATTTTTCATTCCCCTTCAGAGAACAAACTATCAAAGAAAATTATTAGCAGATGTCTCTGTGACCCTAATGTAACAAGGACAACACTAAACAAATATTCAATGCACACGGCTTTCAGGTATTCAAATTTCCTTTGGCCCTGCCTCCCTGTTTGGAACAAGGAGGGAGAACAGTACATGGAAAGCGCCTATCATACTGGGTGGAGAACACTGGTGGCTCACTGGTTTTCTTCCCCAGACAAGTCAGGCAGTATTAATCCCGCTGTGAAAATGGAAAGCTGAAGCACACAGATATAAACGATTGGACCAAGGTCAAACAGCCGGGGTGAACAGAGATTCAGAACCCAGATATGATATGGGGACTCTAGGCAAGATGGTGTTCCATTAGCTTCCAGGCAAGAAATGGAAAACCAAATTCTCCTGAAAAAATTACTCCATAAATATCTCTTTAAAATTATTTAACACTTTTAATAAAACAGCATGTCTAAAATACTCCATATTTTCATCTAAATATCTGAAATCTTCAAAGGTTAGGAAAGATTCCACTGCCAGGTGACATAGGAACAGATAATGACAATAAAACGAACATTTAATGTGTGCTAAACATGTATTGGGAACAACGTGAGTTGACCCAATTTATGCTCACATCAGCCTTACAGCAATCATTATTGCTATTCTACAGCTGAGGTTTGGAGGC
Organism: Delphinapterus leucas; assembly: GCF_059928025.1. Lineage (NCBI taxonomy): Eukaryota > Metazoa > Chordata > Mammalia > Artiodactyla > Monodontidae > Delphinapterus > Delphinapterus leucas. Next base: position 168,282,789 of record NC_143130.1, read on the forward strand.
AGCACAGAGAGGTTGAGTAACTTGCCTGATGTTCCACAGCTAAGAGGTGGCAAGGCCAGGATCCCAACGCCGGTGTCACTTAACCCCTGGGCCCTGCTGCCTCTCCCAACTTAACTTAGCTGCCTGGAGGGGAAGCCAAGGTCAGCCCGCTTTCTGAAGAGCCCCCGCCCTTCAGGAAACAAACAACACTAACGTTGCTAAACATACCCACTCTTAGAGAAACTAGAAGAGGAATGAGGCTGCATCAGAAACAAATCGATGGTTCCAGATTATGAAAAAACATTTTCCACAATACTCCAAACTGTGCTCAAAAGTTCTCCTCAAATTTTATCCTTGCTAGTGAATGACATTAAGAGGCAACACATAAATAAAATGCCAAAAGGTTCCGGCAAACAGAAGTTTCTTCGCTTTAGAATGGCTGGGAAATGAGGGGAAAAACCACTGAAAGACTGTCTTTGCCCAGCAGAACAAACACAGGAACAGAGTGTGTGGGGGTTTTCTACTTAAAGGGCTACCTACCCAGAAAAGCAAAGCACTATTTACCTAAGCTTGCCCCAGTCTTTTGCTTCCTTCAGATTTTATTTTCCTAACACTTGTTTTCAATTTAGCATAATTCTTAAAAGTCACTTAAGTTAAAGGAAGAAACAAAAGGCCAGACAGGTACCTTCCTCTGCATGGCACCATTGTCTTGTCTCATAAAAACCCCTGAACTTCCACCAAGCCCAATGGTCACTTAAGGAAGGTCATTTTTCCCCTAGACTTCTAATTAGTCACAGATAATTTATTGAGCATCTACTACAGTCAAAACAGATGTTTCATTCATTCAATCTCTCTCATTGCTAATATCCCAGCTTCCTGGATCTGGGGAGACCCAAAGTGGTTCCCCATGAAGGAAAACTCAGACTGGAAAATCAGAGCCAGAAATGTGAAAGTCATCTAATATATACCCTGACATTGAACCATACACTGAGTGAGGCTGCTTCCCCACACTACTAAGAGCTATGGCTTGCTTGGTCAAATACTTATTGAGCACTTTCTATATATAAGGGTGTAAGAAACTACGGGGTTCCACATTTATTGGCAGCGGCCTGGGATAATGAAGTAAGTGATGCTGAACTAGGTGTCAGAAGAGCTGAGTTCTAATCTTAGCTTTGGCCCTAACTTCCTGTGTGTCCTTGGGGATCTCCCTTTCTGGGGCTCCATTTTTTTCTCAAAATCTAACATCCTATGATCACTGTTTCCTCAAAACCACGAAAAATATTTATTTTAAATCCTATGATTATGAGAGTCTCCTTTCTGGCCTGGCTAAAGAACCCAGTGGTGAATAGGTGGTTATAAAGGAACACAACAGGAAGTACATCCAGATCTGCCAATTCCCGCATCATTAAAGACACACATAACAGATGAACCTCCCTTCTCCCAGCCAGGAGAAGGTGGCCCCAGCGTGACAAAAGAGAGTAAAATGCAAAATAAGGTCCTCTAAGTGGCAAGGACTGTGGGGTCCACAAGAACAGCTTAGCTGGCATAAGCAGACTTCTCAGCTGCCCAGCACTGGCCATCAGGGAGGTAGACAAAGAAAATCATGCAGATTTTAAAATCAAGCTGCATGATCATTTCTCTAAAGATCGTACCATCGGTTCTGAATAACAAATAATTCCTTTCTCATAGAACAACATTTTGGCAAGACAGCCAAATATATTCCTGAATTCCTGGATATCGCGAACCATGATGTATAATCCATTCTGGTATGGGCCAGGCCAGACACCACTCCCATCATCCTCTCCCCTTCTTCTCTGTGGCTCTCACCCTACTCTCCCTGCTCTTGAAAGGTAATTCTGATCCTTGCCACCCACATCAACACACTACAAAAAGATTTCTATGAAAGAAACTACTTCCAGTCTGTACACTTATAAAATAACAAAAACTATCAAGACTTTGGTAGTCCCTCTCTATTCTAATCCTTAAGGAAACAGAGAACCCATATGTTGATGGGAAACAAGATTCTGACCATTTTCAAAAAGTCTCACAGAACTTCTACTCATTTCAAACAATCTCACAGGATGCACCTCTGGGTCCGAAAGGGGAAATATCAGGATCGAGCCTTGGTTAGAACACCAGGAAGCTCTGCAAGGGGCAGACTTGACTAGGAGCTATTGTTTTTAGTAAAAATAAGTGTCAATTACCAAGAATCCAATTCGTTTCTGAATCTGGGCTAAATGCCTTTATTTAAACGACCTTTTACAATGCCCACAAGAACTCCATGAAGTAGGAACCATTATTATGCTCCTTTTACAGATAGGAAAATTAACGCTGAGAAGTGAAGGAGGTAACTTAGTGAAGAGCAGAGCCAAAGACAGCGATCCTTCTAAACAGACAAGTTGCCCAAGCTCCCCAGCCTCATCCAGCCTTCAACGTCCTCTGTCTGAGGGTGTGAGCTCAGGGTCCCTTGCTCACTCGTTCTCTCCTCAGATGGCCCTCTGATCAGCTTCTGGTTTCATTCCCCACAGCAGAGGCAAACCACTGACTGCTGGGAGAAAACCATCCCAGATGGTCTCAAGGATACACAGCCTGCTCCAAGCAGGTTGGTTGAGAGTCCCCAGCAGCCCTTTGGCATGACCATTGAAGTAAAGCCTCCCAAACTCCAGATGTACCCTATGTTGGTACATAATCCACGCAAGTACAAAGGAAGCTCAACCTGTTTTGCCTATGAGAACAGGAATGAGTAGCCAGCTTCGGGGCACTGAGGGTATAAATAGATGCATAGTGTCATTTCTGGTCAGAGGATGTTAAAATGCTTCCCAAACATTGACCCATCTATTTTCACAAGGTGCCACATTTACCACCATATTCTCCATAGCATTAAAGAACAGAAGCAAAGCTTTGCACCCAGAGACAGACAAGCCGAAGGCTTCCAGAGGCTGACCACAGTTCTGTGAGATCTGATTTGAAATTTTAAAAAATTATCAACTGAACGAACACATGGTCCTCACTTACCCTTTCTATCTCTTGGAGGTACAGGAGTGCAATGTCCCCTGCCTTCTCATAACACGTGATGACATCCTGTTCCCGATCCACATGGAGATTACTGGTAGAAGAAGAAATAGGCAACTTCTCTAAACAAAGTCCTAAAAAAAAATCAACATACAAAAACTGGGTAAGTTGTTTTTCATGGGGCTTAATTTTTTTTTTTTTTTTTTTGCGGTACGCGGGCCTCTCACTGCTGTGGCCTCTCCCCGCTGCGGAGCACAGGCTCCAGACGCACAGGCTCAGCGGCCATGAATCACGGGCCCAGCCGCTCCGCGGCATGTGGGATCTTCCCGGACCGGGGCACAAACCCGTGTCCCCTGCATCGGCAGGCAGACTCTCAACCACTGCGCCACCAGGGAAGCCCCATGGGGCTTAATTTTTTAATATTGCTCTAGAGGGCCAGATAATATTAGAGAAGCAGATACTCTACCCTCTCTCTTTAAGGACAAAATGGAACATCAAAACGGAGTACCAAAAAGAATATCCATAAGTTTCAGATGAAGGAGGCCCCTAAATATACAGAAAGCACCATTTGACTTTGATATCCAGGTTGAGAATTTGATCGGGTACTTCACCATGATTCCATTCAGATCTAACAGAGCTTCTCATTCAAGTATGTCTCAAGGTCCTTAAAGAATTTTTTAAAGTAAGTACAGGTACGCTCACAGCACAATACCAGGTACAGAGTATCTTCTGTCCCATGATGTACACTTAACCGATTGAACACAAAACATTTCTAAATGCTCTCAGGAGCCTCAGTTACCAGGAAAATCTTCCAACTCTCAGCCCTAGAGTTCTGTAGTAATGACAACACCCCAAGCCACCTCTCAGTTCCAGGCCAAGAAAACACCCAGAACATTGCTGTGTGGGCACTTCTTGGGAGATGGAGGGGTTACTCTTTGCCAAGAGAGAGTTCAGGGCTGGGACGGGATATGAAAGCATGAAAGACTGAGAAATAACAATGCTGAGAGGAGCAGCTGTTGCATAAACCCAGCACCAACCTCAGCCCCTGCTCTGGGCAACCAGCCTGGAGCACGTCGGGCTCCGGGTCCCCGCCTGCAATTGGAGGCAGAGAGGGAGCCCCGCGGGGAGGGTTTCTGCTGTGTCAAGTGCCCTGGGGTACCGGGAAACACACACTGCACACGTTCACTCCACGCACGAGGGCGCGAGAAGCTTCAATGCGGACACAGTCCGGCTCTGCAGCTGGAAGGGGCCTGAGAGGTCCCTGGGAAACCCACTCATTTTATAGACGAAGAAGCTGAGAGCCATCATGGTAAAGTAAGCGACTTGCCCAAAACATGACAGGCAGTTAACAGCACAGCAGGAATGAGAACCCAGGTCTGGGGCCTCCCAAGCAACACCTGTCAAGTGAGCTGCTGGCTTTCAGAGCAGACACCACCGCAGAGGGGACCAGACACACCAAACGCCAGCAAGTGACCCAGAGCCTCCCGTGCATCACTCTGAGAACGGCCTCCTCCAAGGTGCTCTTATCAAACTGTGACAGTCCCTCCAGGCTGTAGAAGGTGACAGGAGGTGGTCGTACTGCATGGGAAGGAGAAACCACTTCCATCCACAGGGAGCCCACAGCTGAGGACAGTGTGCCGGGGAGCTCAGAGGTGACCACGTTGTCACAGAAGGTGCGGATCGGCCAAAGATTTTGTTATTGTTTAACAGCTTTATTGAGGTTGCGCTTTTTTAATGTTTCATCATGATTTCTTTTATTTTTATTGACTCTATTTTTTATTAACTAAAGTCCATCGTTTACATTAGGGTCCACTCTTAGGGTTGTGAAGTTCTATGAGTTTTAACAAATGCATGGTGTCATGTATCCACCATCACAGCATCGTACAGAATTGACTCACTGCCCTAAAATTGTGCTCTATCCCTCTAGCCCTCCTCCTGAACCCGTGGCAACCACTAATCTTTTTACTGTCTCTACAGTTTTGCTTTGTCCAGAATATCATATAATTGCAATCATCTAGTATGTAGCCTTTTCAGATTGGCTTCGTTCACGTAGAAATATGTTTTAAGGTCCCTTCATGTCTTTTTGTAGGCAGATAGCTAACTTCCTTTTGTCGTTAAATAACATTCCATTTATTCATTATTTAAAGGCACCATGGTTGCTTACAAGTTTGGGCAATTATGAAGAAAGCTACTATAAACATTCACGTGCAGGTTTTTGTGTGGACATAGACTTCAACTCAATTGGGTAAATACCAAGAAGGGGAACTGGTGGATTGTATGGTGAGAATGCGTTTGTAAGAAATAGCTAAATAAATATATTTAATTTACAGATAGCTTTGTAAGAATAAATATTATTGGGTTGGCCAAAAAGTTTGTTTGAGTTTTTCTATCAGATCTTATTTTTAGCTTTATAAGGAACTACTAAACTGTCTTCCAAAGTGGCTGTACTATTTTGCATTCCCGCCAGCAATGAATGAGAGTTCCTACTACTCAGCATCCTTGCCAACACTTGGTGTTATCAGTTTTTTGAATTTTAGCCATTCTAGTATGTATAGGGGTGTCTCACTGTTGTTTTAATTTGCAGTTCCCTAATGGCATACGATATTGATCTTTTCTTACGCTTATTTGCCACCTGTATACCTTCTTTGGTGAAACGTCTGGTCAGATCTTTTGCCCTTTTTTCGATTCAGTTGTTTGTTTTCTTACTGTTGACTTTTGAGTTCTTTGTATATTTTGGATACGTGTCCTTTATCAGATATCTATTTTGTAAATATCTTCTCGCAGTCTGTGACTTTTCATTCTCTTAACAGTGTCTTTCACAGAACAAAAGTTGTTAGTTTTAATAAAGTCCAACCTATCAATTTTTTCTTTCAAGGATTGTGCTTTTGGTGTGGTCTCTAAAACGCCACTGCTAAATCCAAGGTCACCTAGGTTTTCTCCTATGGTATCTTCCAGAAGTTTTATAGTTTGGCATTTTACATTTAGGTGTACAATCCATTTTGAGTTGATATTTGTGAAAGGTATAAGGTTTGTGTCTATATATATATATATATATATATATATATATATATATATATACCCATGTGGCATGTGGATGTTCGTTTGTTCCAGCACTATTTGTTGAAGAGACTACCTTTCCCAATTGAATTGCCTTTGCTCCTTTGTCAAAGATCAGTTGATTATAGTTGAGTGGGTCTATTTCTGGGCTCCCTATTCTGTTCCACTGATTTTTTTGGTCTATTCTTTCACCAATATTATGTGTCTGGATTATCAGTATACAGTATATCATTTTTAAAAAATAGCTCTACTGAGAGATAATTTACATGCCATAAAATTCACTCATTTTAAGTAAAATTCAACATTTTTTTAATAAACTCATAGAGTTGTACAACCATCAACACAATCCAGTTTAAGAACATTTCCATCATCCCCAAATGATCCTTTCCGCCCAAATCAATCTCTATTCTCAGCCCCAGCCTCAGGCAACTGTTAATCTGCTTTCTGTCTCTGTAGATTTACCTTTTCTGGACACTTCGTAAAAATAGAATCATATAATATCTGGTCTTTTGTGTCTAACTTCTTTCACTTAGCATAATGTTTTCAATTTTCCTCCAAGTTACAGCAATACTCCATTTCTTTCTGCTGCTGTATGGATAGAGTGCATTTTATCTGTCCATTTGCCAGTAATGGGCATTTGGGTTGCTTCCTTTTTGGCTATTATGAATAATGCTGCTATGAACATTCATGTATAATTTTCTTGTGTGAACATGTATTTTTAATTCTCTTGGGTAAATACCTAGAAGTGGAATTGTTGGGTCAGATAACAAATTTACTTTTAACTGTTTAAAAAACACTTGTTTTCCAAAGTGGCTATTACCATTTTACATTCCCACCAGCAATTTATGAGGATTCCAGTTTCTCCACATTCCTGTCAATACCTGTTACTGTCTGACTGTTTTGTTATAGCCATCTAAGTAGGTGTGAAGTGGTACCTCATTGTGGTTTTGATTTGCATTTCCATGATGACTAATGATACTGACTTTTCATGTGCTTATTTGTTATCCATACATCTTCTTTGGTGAAATGTCTATTAAAATCAGTATTGAGTCTTCTGACCTATGCACAGAGTATGTCTCTTCATTTATGTAGGTCTTCTTTACATCTCTCAGCAATGGTTTGTAGCTTTCGGTGTGCATGCCTTGCAAACCTTTTGTTAGATTTAAGTATTTCATATTTATTATACTGTTGTAAGTGGTATTGTTTTAATTTTCATTTCCTTTTGTTCATTGCTAACATATAGAAATACAATAGATTTTTGAATAGTGATCTTATATTCTGTACCCTTGCTAAATTCACTTGTTAGTTCTACACAATCATGTTGTTTGCAAATAAAGACAGTTTTACTTCCCCCTTTCCAATCTGGATGCCTTTATTTCTATTTATTGCCTTATTGCCTTATTGCCCTGTCAAGAACCTCCAGTACAACACTGAAAAGAAATGGTGAGAGCAGACATCCTTATCTTATTACTGACCTAAGGGAGAAAGCACTTAGTCTTTCACATGAAGTTTGATGTTAACTATCAGTTTTTCATAGATGACCTTTATTAGGTTGAGGAAGATCCCGTCTACACCAATTTTGCTAAGAGTTTATATCAAAAATGGATGTTGGATTTCCTCAAATCCTTTTCCTGTGTCTATGGATTGTTCTCTTTTATTTAATCTGGTGAATTAAATCGACTGATTTTCAAATATTAAACCAAACTTCCTTTCCTGAGATAAACCCTATTGACCATGATGTATTATCCTTTTTTTACATTTTTAGATTTGATTTGTTAAATTTCTGCTTGGAATTTTTTTCATCTATGTTCATGAGGAATATTTGTCTATAGATTCCTTGTAATGTCTCTGTCTGATTTTGGTATTAGGGTAAGTCTTAACCTCATAAAATGACTTGAGAAGTATTCTCCCTTCAATTTCCTGGAAGAGTTCGTGTAGAATTACTATTTTGTTCTTAAACGTTTGGTAGAATTTACCAGTAAAGCCAACTGGACCTGGAGTTTTCTGTGTGGAAACTTTTTAACTATAAATTCCATTTCTTTGATATACGGTTGTTCAGATAATCTCTTTGTTCTTAAGTGAGCTTTGGTAGTTTACATCTTTTAAGTAGTTTGTCCATTTCTTCTGAGTTGTCAGATGTATTGGTATAGTGTTGTTTATAATGCTCCCTGATCCTTTTAGTATCTGTAGAATCTCTAATGGTGACATCTCTCTCATTCCTGATGTCGGCAGTTTGTGTCCTCTATTTTCATCCTGAACAGTCTAACAGTTTATCAGTTGAACAGTTGAAATTCTCATTGAGATCTTTTGATTTCATTGACTTTGGTTTTACTGACTTTTCTCTATTTTTTTCCTGTTTTCTACTTAATTTATTTCTGTTCTGATCTTTATTATTTCCTTTCCTCTGCATACACTGGACTTAATTTATTCTTCCTTTTCCAGTTTCTTAGGGTGGAAGCCAAAGTATACATCTGAGACTTTTTTCCTTTCTAATATATGCACTTTGTGTGATAAATTTCTCACCAAGTACTGTTTTAGCAGTATCATACAAATTTTGGTATGTTGTGTTTTTACTTTCATTCAGTTCACAATACTTTCTAATTTAACTTTTGATTTCTTCTTTAAAAATGTGTTATTTAGTTTCCAAACACTCAGGGATTGTCCAAAGATCTTTCTGTTATTGATTTCTAAATTAATTCCATTATGGTCTATGCAGTAAAGACTAAACAGGCTTGAGATGTTCAAACTCTGCACATTCCAAAGAAAGGACTGGCCTTTGATCAGCTGGGAGAAAAGCTCTAAGCCCTTGGAATATCCTACCTGATAAGAGTGTCTTTGTACATCTGGGGCCTCAGGCCACGCCATTTAGTTATACTTAGAATGTGATTTACAGTGTAGGTCTTAGGCCACACTATACCACTTTGACCTCTAGGGAGACTAGAGACCAAATAATTAAGTTCCATGGCACTCTATGCCTTCTTGACTGACCCCCAATACAAACCGTGGACATGATGGCCTGAGCAAGCTTCCCTGGCTGGCAGTACACAATTAGTGCTGTCCCACATCGTTGCTGGGAGAACTAAGTGCTGTCCATATCACCCCACTGTGAGAAGATGACTTAAATCTTGTGGTCTCTTCTGGACTCTGCCTTATGTGCCATTGGGCTTTACTAATTTTAATCTGTAGCTTTTTGTTGTAATAAACTGTAACCATGAGTATGATAGCTTTTCTGAGTTCTGTGAGTCTTTCTAGTGAATCGCTGACCTGAGGGTGGTCTTGGGGATCTCTGACAGAAGTCAGAGAACATATTTGAACCCTTCTAATTTTGTCGAAATTTGTTTCTGGCCCAGAATATGGTCAATCTTGGTAAGAATCTTGAAAAGAATGTGTATTCTGTTGTTGGGTGGAGTGACATATAAACGTCAACTAGGTAAAATTAGTAGATTGTGTTGTTGCAACGCTTCTGTATCCTTACTGATCATCTGTTGACTTATTCTATCATTTATTGAAACAGGGTACGGAAGTCTCCGAGGATTGCTGTCAGTGGTTGCCTGAAGGTTTAACTTATCACAGTCTACGTCAAATGATATTATATTAATTCACATACAGCATAACACCTTTACTATTACATACTTCCGTTTCTCTCTTTCCAGTCCGTATCTTCTTATTCTATACATTATACTTTTACATAGATTATAAATCCAATGCTACATGATGATTATTTTTATTGAAATGGTGGATTATGTTTTAAAGACATTTTAATAAGGAGGAAAAACTGATATAGTCTCTAATATAGTTATGATTTCCAGTGCGCTTTGTTCCTTTGTGCAGATTCATATTTCCTTCTACCTAAAGGGATTCCTTTAATATTTATTATAGTGCAGTTCAGCTGACGATGAGGTCTTTCAGTTACTGTCTGTCTGAAAAAGGCTTTATTCCACCTTCACGTTTGAGAACATTTTCATTTTCATTCACTTGACAGGTTGCTTCCCCCCCCCATGCCCTCCACCCTCCTAGAACTAAAGATGTTCCTCTATGTATTCTCACTTGCATGTTTTTTTACAACAAATCTGCTGTCACCTTATGTTTATTCGTCTGCATGTAATGTGTCTTTCTTTTGGCTATTTTAAAGATTTTCTCTTTATTACTGGTCATGAGCAATTTGGATTATGAAGTGCTTTGGTTTAGTTTTCTTCATGTTTCTTGTGCTTGGGCCTCACTGAGCTTTCTGGATCTGAGGAGTTATAGTTTTCATAATATCTGAAAAAACATTCAGCCATTATTTCTTCAGAATTTTTTTTTTACTCTTCCCCTTCCTTAGGGGACTCCAATTACACACATATTAGGCCACTTGAAGTTATCCCACAACTCACTTACATTCTTTCCACTTTTTAAAAAAGTTTTCACTCTGTTTCATTCTAGATGGTGTCTATTGCTACGTCTTCAAGTTCACTAATCTCTTCTTCAATGTCTAATCTGCCATTAATCACATTCAGTGTATTTTTCATCTTAGACATTGTAGTTTTCATCTCTAGAAATTAGATTCAGTTCTATTTTTAACTTCCATGTCTCTACTAAACTTTTTGAACATGAAGAATAGATATAGTAACTGTTTTAATGTCCCCCCAGTCCTAAGTGCTCAATATTCACTCCCTTTCCTTTAGAGCCAAAGGTGTTTATATGGTTGCAAAAAAAAAAATTATTAAGCACCCTCTCTCCAGTGTGAACTCTGTTTCAACCTCTTAAAATTTTCTCTGAAGGAGAATACAAGATAAACTGAACAAATTCACCATTTGGTAGAACAGCTCCGGAACTACTCAAAAGCAAGCACTTGATTGGGGCTTCCTAAATGTGCTTTAAGTGCTCATTTGTACAAAATTAAAATCTCCAGAAAACAACAAAAAGAGATAAATTGTTTCATAATCTGCCTTCTGCTTGTATGAGAAGCAGCCAAATACTGTGCAAGTCGGTATCAGGGGCTTAATAGAAAGGAAACAAATTCTCCAGAGTAGGTCAAAGGGCCAGGAAAAAATGGGTCTAGTCTTTGGCACTTGATACTACTGCAGGCTGGACTCTGACCCCTAATGCTCATGAAGATGACCAAGGCCCTCAGGGACCTGACCTCAGTCAAAGAAAAGGCAAATCCAGTTCAACACAGTTTGACTCTCGTCTGTACTGTACATTCTGAAATATCTGAAATCCACTTATCTAGGGCTGCAACCCATGGCCATGCATAGTTGGTAAGAATATCCAAAGCAGCTACACAACTTAATCCTCCACCATGAGGAGAGACTGGTGTTTTCTGTGGATTCCTGTTCTGATCAGGTAGATATGTGGACACCTAAGCTCTTGGCTGGCAAATGGGTCTTTGGCAAGGAGTCCCTTCTCGGGTAGGAGGCCCTTAATGGTAAATACTGTTCCTTTCCTTCTCCCAAATGCTGTGACGTTCATTCCATGTGCCACATCTCAGAGCAACAGCGGAGTCTTGATTTACCACTGTGAATTTGTGGCTATGCAGCTCAGTTCCAGAACATGCAGTTCTCTGTCAAAAGCTGCTTACAGGACCTCTGGACTAGACTGTCAATTTTCAAGTGTCTGGGATCAGATCGACACTATCTGAGAAGCAGAGTTCTGAGGTCACAGTCCAAATTGGCCCCCATTAAAATGTCAGATAATGCCTTGTCAGTTTGGAAAGCTATCATCAATAATGTTTTTGGTTACTTTTTTTTCCAGAGACATGCATGACAAAAATAAAAATCAGACTTGAAAAATAGCTGGTGTGGGAGCGATGCCTAATAAACATCTCAATAAGATCTGCATCTCCAAAATCAAAGCCGTGTACAAAAGAGTAGACGCTAAGTGCTCCATGACCAATCATCAAGGCCAACTTTAAAGCATGGGTGGAAAAAGTGGCTGACTACATGCTGTGATTTAAAGAATGCTGAGTAGCCACTGGACCCAAAATGTATCTCCCTTCCCATGGGAAATTCCCACAGATGGACTCACTTCTGATTCTGAAAGGTCCTTTCTATGAAGGGCAACATATTTTAACTAAACTAATGATAATAAAGTCATTTAGGTCATACTTGACTGCTTCGAAGCTCTTCCATGTGCGTTAGCTTGTTCGGGCCTGTTTAATGGGTACTATCCTCCTCCCAAACTTGTGGGAAAAGAAACAGGAGGTCTGCACAAGGGCCAGAACTCAGATTACAAGGGAGCCCCTGAGCTGGGACAAGTGCATGCTGCCCCAGGTGATGGATGGTCTAAGAGTCTGAGGCAGGGTGGACTGCTGGAAGCAAAGGTGCTGTGCAGCCGTCAGGGACCAGTGGAACATCACGGTTGGGAGGGGACACCAGTCAGTGAGGGGCAGCTGAGGACCCTGGACACTTAAAAGTTCAAATGCGTTCAGCCCCCGAATCGCTCTGTTTAGGCGCATCTTACAGATGCAACATAATATGGCAACCCGGACTCTCCATCCCTTGTATCCTTCCACACCAAGGTTTTGTCACCTCTGAAAGGCAGCTCCATTTTCTTTCCTCAAGGGCTGGAGGTTTGGCTGAGCAAGTGGAGAGCTACGCACCTCACTGCCAAAAAGATAAATAAATAAATCCAGTGATCACTGAGGGGTTAACATCCCCACATTCTTTCAGCATTGTCTAAACTTGAGAGTCCTCAGCTAGGAGCCTGATCTGGGCGCGTAAGGCTGCACAGTTTCCATAATAGTAAAGGTTCGTTTGTCAAGGCCCTACTCAGCACGCAGCACTGTGCCTGGGGTTTGACATGCACCACTTAAAATCCCCACAGCCACCCTGGCAAGGAAGGTGTTAACAGAACCTTATAGATAAGATTGAACTTAGGGTCCCACAGCTAGTAAAGGGTAAAGCCAAGTTTTGACTCCTGGTCTATCCAACTACAAAACTCTGCTCATAATATCCTGTCTCAGGGAGCTGCTGACAGCATATTCGGTATCTGATAAGAGCAGTGACCATAAAAATGAGTTTCAAATGGTAAAGGCATAGAAATCGGAGTCCAGAGCTTAGGGCAGTGGTTTCCTCTCCCACCAGGAGCTGCATCACCCTAGGCAAGTCCTGGGATCACTGGCCTCTCCTCATCTGAGCCATGAGGGTTGAACTACTGGGACACCATCTTGAGCTGGATGACTTTGCAGAGCTACAAGCCAAAGCAAATATTTTGATTTTTTTAAATCGCCTTAAAATGAACAGGGAATTAATTTCTCATGAAGTTAAGCAACACAATAAAAGGCAACACAATAAAATATAATTACAGGAACTATGTACTAAAACATTAGGCATTGTTTCATCATTTATCTTAACTGCATCTCTGAAGCCAGGCCCAGGCCAGGTACACTGATGTCTTGCTGTAACATGACCCACAGGGCAGTTTATAACTGGAAGTACCAGAAAAACCTCATTACAATACCATGTCTCTGTGGCAAGGACTTCAAAGGCAGTAAGACAGTTTCCAGGGATCTCAGTTTCCAAGGCTGAAAAGTAACTGGGGAAAAGAGATTCAAGAGTCTCAAAGCAAAGTCCTGGTACAGGCAGCCCCAGATTGCTAGCCCTGTGTTCTCACCTCTAGAACAGCCGGGCTCCCACAGGTGTCAGATGTACTCAACTCAGTGCAAGACAAGCCCCGACACAGGGTGTAGAGAGGGGATGCTAACGGAAACCACCCAATGCGGGGGGTGGGTGGCCTAGACCTCCCGTGAAGACCCCGTCAATCCAGACCTTCTCTGCTTTTAGTGGTCTCTGGGCTGGGAGGCACAGTTGGACCCTTCTGGATGCTTTCAGAAATTGCTGTCTTCCTTCCAGAGTCAGCATATTCTTCTTAGGAGGTGTGCACGTATACATACATGCACGCGCACGCACGCGCGCGCGCGCACCCCCCCCACACACTGCTTATAAAAGGAGATGCCAGGCCTTGAATCAGACATTCACCTGCTACAGCAGACGATCTTTCAGTGTCCCTTCCAGCTCTATAATTCTGTGAGCAAATGAGATGCTAATTCAACCTGAAATGCTCACTAAATAAGAGTTTATAATTTGAATTAATGCTCTTAAAGTCTCTACTTAGTAACCATATACTAGTAATAACAACATGCAACAAGTGCTAGCTACATGCCAGACACCTGAGAGTTTAAAATAATTTTTCTAACCTGCACAGGAACGAGGGAGAATTCACTATCATCCTCATTTCAGAGATGAGGGAACTGGGGCTCTGAGCTGTTAAGTGAATCACCCGAGATTACACAGCTAGTAAGTGGCAGGCCCTCTGCCGTCTGAATTCTTGCTCTCAGCCTCTCACATCTCGGATTTACCTGTCTTTAACGTGTAGAGCGGTACTGCATAGTGGCTAAGAGTGTGGGCTTTGGAGCCAGACTCCCTGCTTCCTAATCCACAGCTGACTTTATATGTAAAATGTTATGTGCTTAAAACAGCACCTGGCACATAGTAAGCACGCAAAACCCAGCCACTATCAGGATTATTCTCTATATCACTATTCTCGTCACATGACAGTAGGCTGGAAGGTCTCCAGGAGGAAGCATTTATTCCTTTGCTATATTCTTTTTATATATTTTTTAAATATCAGCTTTATTGACATATTATTCGTATACCATAAAATTCATCTGTTTAAAGTGTACAACTCAGTGGTTTTAGTATATTCGCACAGCTGTGGAACCATCACCACTAGCTAATTCTGGGACATTTTCATCACCCCAAAAAGAAATACCTTACCCATTAGCCCTTGCCCCCCATCCCCTCTCCTCCCTGACCCTGGAAACCACCAACCCACTTTCTGTCTCTTTGGATTTGCCAATTCCGGATATCTCATATAAATGGAATCCTACAATATGTGACCTTTTGTGTCTGACTTCTTTGTCTCAGCATATTTTCAAGGTACGTACTATTGTAGCATATATCAGTGCTTCATCCCTTTTTTTAAAATTGAGGGGAAATTCACATAACATAAAATTAACCATTTTAAAGTGAACAGTTCAGCAACATTTACTACATTCACAATGTTGTACAACCTCCATCTCTATCTAGTTCCAAATATTCCGTTCTTTTTCATGGCTGAGTAATACTCCATCGTGTGGGTGCGACACTTTTTACTTATCCAGTCACCAGCTGATGAACATTTGGGTTTACACTTTCTGGGTATTTTGAATCATGCTGCTATGAATATTCATGCACTGGTTTCTGTACGGACAAATGCTTTCAATTCTCTTGGATATATACCTGGAATAGAATTGGTAGGCCAGGTGGTAATCCTATGTTTTGTTATATTATTTGTAATCTTTGTGCTAAAAATGACACCTACTACTACAACCAATCTGCTGGGTAAAATATTAAGAAGTGAAAATACATGGACATGGAAAATACATGAAAATACAGGAGTAGACAGACTTGGATTCAAACCCTTGCTCCTCCATTTTCTAGCTCTGTGACTTTGAGCAACTTCCTCAATATCTCGGGGCCTCTGTTCCCTCATCAGGCAAATGAAAATAACAGCACTTGCTCTAAGCGAGTATCATGAGGCTTAGTCCAGTGCCTGGCTACAAGTAAAGTAAGTACTTGATAAATAACAACTACTATTATCAACAAGCACCTTTCCTGGGGGGAACTGCAATCCTGCTCAATTTTCTGAGGAGTGTCTATAAAATATGGAAAAGCATCGAGAAGACAGTAACAATCATCTATGTCCCCACCCCTCAGAATCAAGCATAGTTAACATTTTAGCACAGACCCTCAGCCTTGCTAATACATGACACCATGTAAACTTTGGTCTTGGTTCTAGTTTCTTTCCTAAGAAGAGTGGGCTCATCACCCTTGGGGGATCCCTACAGTACCGAGTGTAGCCCTGACTACAGCAAGGAACGAGAGTGGCCAGTGAACAGATGTGCCTTCCCTTTCTCCATTCCACAAATTCTCACTAAGCACCACGGCTGGGCTTCACGGAGCAGGACATGGTCTTCTCCCTTGAGAAGGTCCACCTCTAGTGGAATGGAGGAGAAAGACATTTCCAAAACAGTGTAAAGAGTACAGTGACTGAGACAGACATGGTATCACAGAAGAACTAAGTACAAGCACCTCAGTGGACCTTCACCTAAGGCCCCAAACTTTCTTTGGGCTCTGTCTCTGCTTGTTTCCCAAAAAAGAACCAATGAAGAGTCTATCAACACAACCAACGTTAAATATGAATATGGGTCAGCAGCAATAAAAGGGCTCTTACTCTCCTTACACTATCTAAATATAAACAGGAGGCTCTGACTAGCAACCTGAGATGAGTGGCTACATGCAACACAGCATCTAGCTTCCCACCATCCGCAGAACCATTAAATCTAGATGGGAAGAGGCCTAAGAGAGTGCCGCGCCCGAGATAAACAGCTCTGGAAGGCTTACACAGCAGATCCCCAGCAGGCCACGGCATCACAGCTCCTCGCCTTCTCACACCCGTACTCCCACATTTTCTGGGTTTTGCACATGGGCAAAAGCACTCGGCAAGGACCCCCCGGGCCCCACCTCTGCCACCCCATACCCTCCTCTCATGGATAGTTGTCTATCAAACTACTTCTTTTCACTGCGCCTGAAGCGATCTCAAGACTTCAAAAAAAAATAAAAAGCAGCTTCTAAAGGGAAAAAACTGGATCCCCCTATCTTCTCTCCTCTCCTTACCGTGGAGATGAGGAAATTCAGGCTCAGAGGGGGTTCATAATTTGCGCCAGGTCACATAGTGGGTATTGGCGGAGACAACCCTGAGCCCCGCTGCAATGAGCTCACTACCAGGGCAGGTCTACAGAAGCTGGGACCCAGCGTCCAACAGACTATAGAATTTTCCTGCCAGGGAGGAAGCATCCTGCGTGTTACTAGTCTGTCGTTCGGCTCCAGGATACCTAGGAGGTCATGGTCATTAGCAAATATCCAATTCATAAAGGTCAGGATTAGGTTCTGTCACTTTAAGACCTGATATTAATCTACCAAGAAATACTCTAGGAAAATCCTCTTTGGATTCTTCCTACGGTCCTTATGACCAGGGACTTTTCAGTCCATGAAAAAAAAGGAGGTATATCAACTCCTGCTAAACCTCCACTACCAGAATTCATACTTGTAATTCCTTTCTCTTTTCAAGTCATCCATGCACTGACTTTAACGTACTGAACGGGGTCAGACCCTGTGGGAGTCTCTGTAAACGCGGTCACTGCAGGGAGCTGCAGAGGTTCGGCTCCTGGTCTAGTAAGAACGGGCGAGGCCTGTGTATAATTGCCTACCCAGGGCACAGCTTTCGAGAAATGACCCAGAAGTCCCTTAGGAGGCTCACTGATCCAAGGTTAATAAAGACGGCTGGCAAGTTCACACTTCTTCCCGGCTCCCTGACCTCGAGCAGAATCTTAGAATGATCCAAATTTCAGGGCCAAGGCTGCTGGGTCGGCTCCGCGCATGCTCGAACTCCTCGGCGAGGACGCGGCTCCCGCGCCCCCTGGCGGCGGCGGCCGGCACTGCGGGAAGACCTCGATGGGTGCCCTGCGCTTGGAGGGTCCTCCCCACCCCACTGTGGTGTGGCCCACGACGGAACTTTTGGCATGTGACCCGCTCAGAGGCCTAGTGTGGAATTCCGGTTTTTGAACGTGGCCAGGGTACCAAAGAATCCTACTGTTTAAGTAAGAAGCCCCAGTGTTATCGACGCTGTTCAGGGAGAAGGATGTTTTTTCCAAGACCTCCTGCAAGGTCCAACCAGCTCTGGGAGCCACTCAACGCAAACCAAGGCACCTCACAGCACACCAGGGTAGACTCAGCCTCTCTCGGTGCGGCATCGGCAACCTCTGCACCCGGGAGCGCCTGCACAAATGATACACCGGCCCCAGTCCACAAAGCAAGCATCTGACAGCAAAGGAGAAAATGAACGGGGGTCTGAAACAGAGGGTCCACCCTTTACTCCTCCTCTTAACTGGGGATGGTACCTGTGTGAGGATTAAGGGCGTTAGGGGGCAAGTGCTTAAAGAGTGTTTGGAAGGTTTTTCTTTTTAATGCTCTAATTACTATTAATAATTTATTACTATTATTCCAGAACCTGGCCCATAGTAGGAGCTTAATAAACCTGAGTTCCTCTCCCTGTCTTGCGAGGCTGCGGTGTGTCCCTGCAGGGCAGACACAGGTCTCTGCCTCACGGGTCAAGGGACTGGGCAGGGAGGCCCAGCCGGGGCCCAGCACAGCTTCCTGCTCTGCTGCACCAGTCCCAAGGTGACTGGGGGAGAGTGCAGAGCGGCTCTGACACCCTCCCTCTCCCCAGAACAGTCTGTGCTCTGCTCCCGCCCCCAGAGAGCTCTGAGCTTTCCAAATATGGATGCTTTTTTCATTCCCAAAGCATCAGGAACATTTGGGGGAAGAAAATGAACACCAGACATGGTTTGGAAATGATGGAAGCCAAGTGATGGGTGGTGGCAGAACAAGCACTGTGCTAGGACTCAGAAGTCCTGGTTTTAAAGTATTAAATGGGAGCCTGGACTACTCCCCTTTTATAACCTGGCCCGCGTTGTATGGGTCTAGGCCTCAGGGACCTAGAAAAAAGGCCCCAAGTCCAAAGAGGGAAAAATACAGCCACTAGCATACAATGCAGGGGAGAAAACTGCATTAAGGAGGCCCAAAGAACCCCTGGATTTCAAAGAACTGAGCCATGAGAGATGGGCTCGTCAGAGTCAAACAGCCTGAAAGACAGTCCACAAATTGGGATGATCTACCTGAAGGTGAGTGTGGGTAGAAGAAGAATTAGAGACAAGATTGTTTGTTTTATATCGGGCCCAAACCAAAATCTATTTTCATCTAAAATGGAGAGCATTTCAGAATACACTAAAAACCCTGCACTTTTGCTTAAGCAGCTTGTGTTACTTGGGTAGAGTTTATCTTCGATAGTGTGGCCCTGGATGCCAGGGGAGAATGTTTAAAGAACCATCCCATCACAAGTACCCCTGTGTGGCAGGCACTGTCCCAGGTGCCAATGCCGTGATCCACAGCCAGATCCAGCAGCTTAGATGCGGTACAGCCTCAGAGCCCGCCCCCCGGAGCAGGCACTCACATATCTGCTGACTTAATGAATTAATCAATCATACAGTCTAGTCCGAGAGAGGCAAGTGACAGGTGCGAAATAATTAAAAACAGAATGCCCAACTGGATGGTACTAACTATAAATAGAGGTAGAATCAGAGGAAGGAGAGGTTGAAGTGGACGATGGAGCTGGAGAGGTTGTCCCCGAGGTGTCCCCGAGGGCGGACTCCTCACAGGAGAAATGAGAGACTCGCAGCTGGACGGAGAAGACAGGCGGAGGAGGGAATAGGCCCGCCGGGCTGAGGCAAGCGGGCGGGCAGCCGGCAGGTGGCCTGGAGCAGAGTGTGGGCAGGACGGAGCAGGATGTGGGCCCAGCCCCGCCAGACCAGGACAGAGCCTCCAGGATGGGGAAAATGCACGCCCGTGCCTAGACTTTTTATGGTCTAAAAAGGAACCCGAGCTTCAACAACAGGGGAGAAGGTAACAATGGGGGTGCGGGCGTCTGCTCCTGACGACCTCAGTGTGGATTTTCCTGTGGTACATTAAAACCTCAGACTGGGCTTCCCTGGCGGCGCAGTGGTTGGGAGTCCGCCTGCTGATGCAGGGGACACAGGTTCGTGCCCCGGTCCGGGAAGATCCCACATGCCGTGGAGCGGCTGGGCCCGTGAGCCTGCGCGTCCGGAGCCTGTGCTCCGCAACGGGAGAGGCCACAACAATGAGGCCCGCGTACCGTAAAAAAAAAAAAAAAAGAAAAAACAAAACCTCAGACTGCTTACCGCCTTCACCACATTTTAACTTCGACCTACTTAAGAATATAAAATTGCCACAAATGTGCAAATGCTCACATGTTCTGGGTCCCGTAACCCCCAGGGCAAAGGTCTCTGTCACCTGCATCCCTCCTCCCTTTGTGGGCCCAGAGCCCCGGCAGGCGCTCCGCCTACAGGTAGAGCCCCCCTGTTATGTGCTGGGCCTCTTGCCTGCCCCACTCCCTGTGGTCCCCTGAGCGAGATGCAGCCGCTCCTGGGTTGTAACCAAATCTACACACAGTCAATTCCCGAATCTTGACCAACGAACCAAGAGCCTAGAGACCCTTGTGCTGAGCAGCAGCCCCAGAATTAGAATGGTTCCCTGGACAGCACCCCCTTGTGGTTGCAGCGGTCTCATCCTGCTCAACTTCAACGCAGTGTCTTCGCCCCACCCTCCTAGGGAAATTGGCTCCTCCCCCTGCAACCCTTACCTGGTTCAGCAACAGCATTGCCTGCCCAGTGAGCTAAGCTAAAAATCTCACAGTCATCTCGGTTCCTTCCTCAACCACATCAACACACACACCATCTCCACGGCCTACTGCGATCCAGGCTTTTGCAGTTATCTGTCAGGATCCAGCTAGGACAAAGGAATCACTCTAGTTCTTTCCAATAAAGGAGAGTCAGTGTATGGGACCGGCTACATAAGGGATGAAACAGATGAGAAGCCAAACAGGATGGTATAGCATCCCAGGATTCTGCAAGAGCGGAAGGCCATGAACACCCCGGGGCTGGAAAGGATAGAGGGGGGAGGTGGCGTTACAAGAGCTGATGAGCTGGGACTGTTGCTTGGGAGACGGAACCCAGCAGAAGCCCCCTGGTGGGAGCCGAAGCCACAGAGGGAGGGACTGTCTGACTACAGCTGGAACAACGGGAGAGATGCAGCCGCTGTCAAAGGTGCAGCCTAAGGCCGAGAGAGAGAAAAAAATACCCTGGCCCCTCCCTCCTCTTGCTCTCTAATTTCCTGCCAGTGTTTTCTGTTGGCGGAGCCCAGGCACCCGGAAACAGCCTGCAGAAGTCAGGGCCCCTGAAATGCAGAACCCAAAGCCAGCTCACCTCCCCAACCGGTCTCCTTCCCCATAATCTCTAATTCCTTCTAATCTATTCTCCACTCTGTGCCAGAAAGATGCTTCTTGCTCATGAACTTAATTAAGTCATTCCTCCTGCTTAAAACCTGGCAGTGGCTGACAGTTTTCTAGCAGGAAAAAACAGGACTCATCCACCAAGCTGATTTTGTCAATCAAGTGCAGATATAGGAAGTGCTGTTTCCCTTGACGACGACGTGTACTTGAGTTTACTCTGTAACATGGGGTGAGCTGCTATTCAAGGTATTGTTGTGGAAGAAAATAGAGACCATTCCTCAGTCATCCACCCTGAAAATGGCAACTGGCTAAAGACCATTCCTTTCTGAGCACGATGGTTCGCCATGATCTGAGGCTCAGGGCTCCAATGAAAAGATGCCATGTAGAAGCAAGTGGAGAACAAGTAATGGCTTTAAAGTCTATTAAAACAATAGAGTATCAAGAGATTGAATTAGTAATCCAAAAACTTCCTATGAAGAAGAGCCCAGGCTCAGATGGCTTACTGGTGAATTCTACCAAATGTTTAAAGAAGAATTAACACCAATCCTTCACAAACTCTTCCAAAAAGTAGAAGAGGAGGTAACACTTCACAGCTCACTCTATGACACCAGTATTATCTTGATACCAAAACCAGACAAAGACATCCCAAGAAAAATGCACCATTATGAACATAGACGTAAAAATCCTCAACAAAATATTAGTGTAGCAAATCCAGCAACACATTAAAAAGGATTATATACCATGACCAAGTGGGATTTGTTCCAGGAATGCAAAGTTGGCTTAACATATGAAAATCAGTCAATATAATACACCCTAATAGAAGAATAGGCACAAAGATTACACAATTATTTCAACAGAAAAAGCACTTGACAAAATCTGACACCCTTTTAGGATCAAAAACACTCAACAAACTAGAAATACTTCTTCACCCTGATAGAGGCCATTTATGAAAAACCCACAGCCTAACATAGTGGTGAAAGACTGAAAGCTTTGCCCCGAAGACAAAGATCTCTGCCCTGGTCACTTCTATGCAACATTGTACTGGAGGCTCTGGCTAACGCAGTTTGGCAACAAAAAGAAATGAAAGGCATTCAGACTGGAAAGGAAGAAGTAAAACTATTCTATTTACAGATGACATGATATATATAGAAAACCCTAAAGAATCCATAAAAAATTATTAGAACTTATAAATGAGCACAGCAAGGTTACAGGATAAAAGATCAATATACAAAAGTCAGTTGTGTTTTCTATACACTAGCAATGAACATTCTGAAAATTAAATTAAAACAATGCCACTTATGATAGCATCCAAAAGAATAAAACTTAGCAATAAATTTAACAAAAGGAATGTAAGACTTGTACACCAAAAACTAGAAAACATTTCTGAAAGGAATTAAAGAAGGCATCCCATGTTCGTGGATTGGAAGACAATATTGTTAAGATGGCAATACTCCCCAAATTGATCTACAGATTCAACATAATCCTTATCAAATTCCCAGCAGGCTTTTTTTTTTTGGTACTAATTGGCTATTTGATCCTAAAATTTATATGGAAATGTAAGGGACCCAGAAAAGCCAAAACAATCTTGGAAAGAACAAAGTTGGAGGACTCACACTCCCCAATCTTAAAACTTACTACAAATCTACAGTAATAAAGTAGTACTGGCATAAGGATAGATATACAGACCAATGTAATAGAATTGAGAGTCCAGAAATAAACCTTTACATTTATATTCAATTAAATTCAACAAAGACATCAAAACAATTCAATGGGGAAGAAATAGTCTTTCAACAAATGGTGCTGGAAAACCGGATAGCCACAGATAAAAGAATGAAGTTGGACCACTACCTCACACTATACACAAAAATTAACTCAAAGTAGATCATAGACCTAAATGTAAGAGTTCAAACTATCAAACTCTTTTTAAATGTTAAAAAAAGATCTGTGACCATGATGAGGCAACAGTTTCTTGGATACAACACCAAAAGCACAAAAGAGAAAAAAGTAGATAAACTAAAATTAATCCAAATTTAAAACTTTTACATTTCAAAGAACACCATCAAGAAAGTAAAAAGACAACCCATAGAATGGGAGAATATATTTTAAAACCATATAGCTGTAAAGGGACTTGTATCTAGAATATAAAATGAACAACTATAACTCAATAATAAAAAGACAAACTACCCGATTTTAAAATGGGCACAAGATCTGAACAGACATTTTTCCAAAAACGATATACAAATGGCCAAAAAGCACATGAAAAATTGTTCAACATCATTAGTCATTAGGGAAACAAGTTAAAAACCACAGTGAGATACCATATCACACACACACTAGGATGACTGTGATCAAAAGAACAGAAAAACGTTGACAAGGATGTGGAGAAACTGGAATCTTTCAGAATAATACAGCCGCTTTGGCAAACAGTTTGCAGTCCCCCGAAAAGTTAAACACAGAGTTATCACGTGACCCAGTAATTTCACTCCTAAGTATGTACCCAAGAGAAATGAACCCATACATCCACCCCAAATCTGGTACACAAATGTTCATGGCAGCATTATTGATAACAGCCAGAAAGCAGGAACAACCTCACGTCCATCAGCTGATGTGTGGATTAACAAAATGTGCAAAATGTGGTACCTTCATACAATGGAATATTATTCAGCCATAAAAAGGAAAGATACATGCTGCAACGTGTGAGAACCCTGGAAACATGCCAAGTGAAAGAAGCCAGACACAAAACATCACATGTTAGGACATTCCGTTTATCTCAAATGTCTAGAATAGGCAAATCTCTAGACAAAAAGTAGATTAGTGACTGGCTAGAGCTGGGGGTGGGCATGAATCAAATAACAGGAAGTGAGTGTTAACGAGTACAGATTTCTTTCTGGGGTGACGAAAATGTTCTAAAATTGACTGTGGTGATGGCTGCACAACTTCTGAACTACTGAATTGTACACTTAAAAGGTTGTATTTAATGGGATGTAAATTATATCTCAATAAAGTTTTTTTAAAAAGCTATAGAGCATATTTGTAACAGGAAAACCTGAAACAGCACAGATGTTCCATAGGCGATTCGTTCAAACATATCCATAAGGCACACCACTGTGCAAGCCCAGGCTGGTTCGAACCCTGGTCCCAAAAACACGTCTGTAAAATTTGTTAACTAACTCAAGTGGCAGTACGGTGGCTGGTTTTATTTTTTGCTTTATATTTTTCTTTATTTTCCAAATAGCCTATACTCAACACACAAGTGAAGAATAAATGTTTAGGGGCTTCCCTGGTGGCGCAGTGGTTAAGAACAGGCCTGCCAATGCAGGGGACACGGGTCCGGGAAGATCCCACATGCCGCAGAGCAACTAAGCCCGTGTGCCACAACTACTGAGCCTGTGCTCTAGAGCCCGCGAGCCAGAACTACTGAGCCCGTGTGCCACAACTACTGAAGCCTGCGCGCCTAGAGCCCGTGCTCTGCAACAGGAGAAGCCACCACAGTGAGAAGCCCGTGCACCACAACGAAGAGTAGCCCCCGCTTGCTGCAACTAGAGAAAGCCCGCGTGCAGCAATAAAGACCCAACACAGCCAAAAATAAAATAAATTTAAAAATAAATAAATTTTTTTAAAACTTTAAAAATGTTCACTTTCAGATCAAAGGTCAGAATGAGAGGCGGCTGGTCCCACATAGCGCAGATAGGAAAGCACACAGGCACAGCCGTTCTGCAGCACAGTCTGGAAATACTTCTTTTCTGACCCAGAAACTCCACCTCTGGAAACCTCTCCTAGGGAAATCATTAAGAACAAGCACAAAGACCAGGCTGAGAGGGCATTCATCACAGCCTTATATGTAACAGAGAAAAGCTGAAAACAACATACATGGCCCAAAATAGAGGCTTTTTAGTTAAATATATTATAGCTTATCCATGCAATGAAATGCTGCACAGCTGCTAAAATGTTGCAGAAATTTATCTGTTGTTGCAGAAAGTGACAGCAGGTCACAAAGCAGTATATGTGATATAATCTCATTTTATTAAAAAAAAAGCCACACGCATGATAAGTATAGAGAAGATCTAAAAGGAAACACACTAAGATGTTAACAGAGGTTGGCTTTGGGTAAACAGGGTGATGGATATTTTTATGTTCTTTTGACTGGTCTGTATTTCTTATTTTTATACAATGCACATGTATCTTGTCTGTATTAAGAAGAAGAATAAAGGGAAATTATGGGGGAAGAGGCAAGAGGGCAAACCCAGGACAGCTGGAAGCACCACCAGCTGCCCAAGCAAAGGAGCGTGATAGGCGGGGCCTTGGGGAGGGTTGAGACCATCACAGCCACTGCTGCTCCCAGTCTCGGGATACCTGAGGTCAAGACTACACAAACTCCCTTTTGCTGACCTCAGATTTATATATTTAAAAGCATTTTCCCATTTTGTCTTCTTCATTCTTCTCAGTGTTCTTGTATCATTGTCTCCATTGTGTAGATAAGAAAAGTGAGACTTAGATTTACTTACTTAAGAATCACAGAAGAGCATCAAAAGTTAGCAGGTTATCTGACACCAGAATTCCATCAGTGACATCCCTACTCCAACTGAAAGGCAGCTCAAGAAAGCAGAAATAATATGGATTCTGGAGTCCACCGGCCTTGATTTGACTCCCACCTCACCTCTGAAATTCAGGCTTTCAACCCCTCCACAGGGATGATAATCCTTGTGGTACAGGATTGTTCTCGGGGCGAAGTGCAGGTAAATCTGAAAGCGTCATGCCTGGATGCCTGGCTCCTGGGAGGGCTCAACAAATGCTAATCCAACAGGAACCCCAACCTCTCAGCGCAGCCGAACCCTGAGGTGGCTGCGTATGTTAGAAAGATCTCCAGATATGGGAATACTGCTGGACTGCGTGCCGTTTCCACTGCCTGGCCTGGTCCTATCCCCGAGGCCAGAACAGTCAAGTCCTTCTTCCCCCGAGAGCCCTCCACGCAGGCAAGGTCGGCTCCTCTATCCTTGGAGACTGCCTGATGCGGTCTGGTCCCAAGGCCATCTCCAGTCCACAGTGACTCTGTCACAGAGCAGTCACCTGGTTCCTCCTCAATTGTCCCTTTTCCTTTTCCCCTGCAGGGATCGCCTCCAAGGAGAAAGGGCAGGAAGAGCCCCAGCCTCTTTGACAAGAAGGCTCCTACTCAGAGGAGCCACTGCTGTGTCACCTGTCATGGACATTTGCCCTCCCTCTCATTCCCCTGAAGGGCCCACCCTCTTCGTCACAGCCTTCATGCAGGTCCTGGGCCAGTTACAGGGCATGTCGCGGGCCACCGTAACTACATTGAGGATGGGAATGTGACCCAGGCAGGGTCAACAAGACCCAGTGAAAATCTGGCTGAGATTCCTACAACTTACACCTAAGAGAATCGGAGTCTGGAGCTTGAGATGGGAAGCAACACAGGGTAAGATGTGCTGGGAAAAGGAGAGAAAGCGTCCATGCCTTTGAGCCCTGAATCCAGCTGCCCCCGAAGTCAGATTGAGTTGGGTTTTCTTTCACCTACAACTGAAAGGCCCTAACCCACAGATCTCAGCAGAACTTCAAAATGCGTCTTCAGCGTGGGTTTACCCTATGCATGCGCTCAAGGCAGGGGCTCTGGCCTTGGGGGATGGAGTTTGAGTCGCTGACTTGGATCGGCACTTCTGCCTCCATCCTCTTGGTGAGCACAGCATACCCGTTCACTACATCTGCAGAGCAGTGGGCTCGGGCTGGGCAGAGCAGGTGACATGGACATGCTGCCACCGGTCCAGCCCCTCCCCCTCCCACCATGTCCCAGCAGCTGTCATGTCTCTCTCACGGCACTCTCTCCCACCGAGCACACAAGCGGCCTGAGAGCCTCTCTGCCACCCAGTGTCTACGTGAGCTGGCTCAAGAGGCAAGCCCTGGTCACCATGCCTGCACCTGCAGCTGTCAGCTGAGCATAGGCGCCAGCTGGTGCGGAAGACGCCAGCCCACGGCCCGGAGAGGGCAGGGGCCCTAGTGTGCGAGGGGACCGGCACTGCCTACCCCACAGATGCCTCTGGCACTGGTGGAGCATGGCCAGCCTGGACCCAACCCACCACATGCAGGCTCCCCTGGGGGCGGCAAACGAACATCCCTGAGGATGGAGCCCCCATCAGGGCCCCCAGGCGAAAGCCCCCAACAGACATGTCTCCACTTTCCCAGGGGAATCTGGGCTGCTCCAAACAGACAATATTCCAGGAGGAAAAATGAGGCAGAAAGGTAAACCACCTTCTAGGAACCTCATTCCTCGAGTCACCTCGTCGGGAGTCTGGCCTCACCTTGACACAGAGGGCTGTTACGATTAGCCCCCAAGGAGGAAGAGCAGATACACCCTTCTTCTCCCGTCTCTTATATTTCATGGCTGGGGGGCGGGGAACCCTGGTTCAAGATATTTGTTTCCTCCGTGGCCACAACATGCGACAGCCTTCTTGGGAGCACGACAGTACTCAAGTCATAACTACCCACAGCCTGAACAATTTCCAACTCAATTTATTTCAGGCCTTTTTCGATACCACCCAGCGGCCCAGGACTGAGCAAAGCGTGGTGGAGAAGCCCGTGAGCGACACCTAATAAAAGCCCCTCATCAATGAACCGTGTCCCTTGTGCTGATTTGTCTGAATTTTGCACTGGTAGGGGGCCCATGGAAGACAGCGAGCAATCCCCAGGGGCCTCCTCCCAAAGCGTTTGGTCAGTGAATGTTTTAAGTCTCTGTCCTCTGGCCTAACGCCTGACTACTGCAAGCTGAGGTCCGTGGGTGAGAGAAGACACTGGTTTTCAAGCTGGGGAGGGCAAGGCTGAGATCCACACCTTTCTGGAGATGGGTTCTGTGTTTGAAGACTAGTGCTTACAAGCTTAAGGGAACAGGCAGCACTTCTGAAAGCCCCTGAGAGCTCCCTCGCCCCTCGGCGCTGCCCACGGAGAGGTGGGCATCTTAGTTCCTTCTTGACACCACGCCCCAAGACCCGATGCTCAGAGCACACAGTGGGCAGACCGAAGAGGGCTCTGGGGCCAGTCTCACCCGAGGAAGGAAGTATCATATCCAAGGGGAGGCCGTTATATGATTCCGTTACCACATCCCCACTGCCGTTCTCATCACACCGGCCCTTCTGCGAAGCGAGAGGCCCACGAGGTCTGCAGACTGTAGGGAAGGGGAGGCCTCTGGCCAGGAAGTGAAGTGCGGTCAGCAGAGAGGAGCCCTCCTCCCTGGAGCCCAGCAGAGACGGTTTCTCCTCCTCTGCTATGTCCTCTCTTATCAGCCAATGTATTTAGCATGTTCCTTATGAAGACAACTGTCTGGGAATTTTGTGAACTGTTTTTGCCTCTTAAAGGAACGCTACTTGAATCAACTGATCCATCCCAATGTGAATGGCCTTTTGTGATAAAGCCATGAATGTGGCTCCAACTCTAAAGACCCTCTAACCTTCCGGGCCAGCCCGGGACAAGGCTGACGAAGTGCAGGATGAACTTTGTCTCTGGACCCACCCTCAAGAAGTCCCATTATGGTACCCACTCCACCTGCCCCTGACCACTGGGTGCCCCCCAGCCTCCAGCACCAACAGCCTTTCCTCCCTAAGCCTCCAATCTCTGCTTGCGCTCCCACAGCCTGAGCCAAGCCCTCTGCTACACAAGGCAGATACACTAGGGCAACTCTCCCCTCTCCCCATAGCTGGCTGTTACCTGGGGCTTCTGAAGAGATCTATCCATTTGGGTTCAAGCTCCAGGGATACATAAAAATAAAAACAGCTAACCTTTGTTGATCTGCCAGGTGCTGTGCTAAGTGCTTTACATGTGTTCACTCCTTCCCCACAACAATGCTACAGTGTAGATACTATTATTATCTCCATTTTATAGATGAAGAAATGGAGCCCCAGTGAGGTGAAAGTAATTTGCACTAGATCCTACAGCTAGTAAGTGACAAAGCTACGGATCAAACTTGGAAGTCTGGCTCCAACACCCCAAGCTCTGAGTCAGTGTGTCAGAGGAGCAATTTCAAACCCAGGAACAAAGGAGGAATAAAGAAAGTGGAGGAGGCCCCACAAAGCTCCCAACACTATACCGCCTTCTCCACCTGGGCAGATGTCATGCAGCTTGACAGGAACGTTTCCTACCAAGAAACACCTCCGTGTCGGGGCCCTGCCTCCAGTTCATTCTGTGTCATTGGGCAAGTCCCTTACCTTCTCTGGCACAGTCTCCCCCGCTGGAAAATAAGACATTTGTATGAGAGATGGTTGTGAAGGCCCTGTTTATATTTTGGAGTCAGTCCTTCTCTGCTTTGGTACCATGCAATCTGGAAAGGAAGTTTAATACCACGCTGCTGTTTCCAGGTTCATAATTTCCCTCCTCATGGGCACCAATCCCAAGCCTCAGATCCTACGCATTCCCTTTCATTCACCTGAGCACAGGCTACTTTCTTCTCCCTGCATCCTCCAACAGGTCCCATCTGGGTCCGAGACCAAGCTCTGATGGACACGTCTAATGAGAGGCTTACATGCCCCCCCCCAGTCTCCTCTTTTTCCCAAGTGCCTGGTGGCCATGGCCCTATAGTGACTTCTCACCAATGCACTGCCAGCACAGCTGATGTGTGTTACTTCTGCTCCCCCTAGACATCTCTCTCCTTTCCCCTTTCCACGAGCTGCAACATGCCAGCCACCCAGCTTCAGTCATCCATCACACAGATGAGGACTGCGCCCTAGCAGACGGGGGAGGAACAGCAACCTCGCAGAACACAGCTGCCTAC
The DNA here is from genome assembly GCF_059928025.1 of Delphinapterus leucas. NCBI lineage: Eukaryota > Metazoa > Chordata > Mammalia > Artiodactyla > Monodontidae > Delphinapterus > Delphinapterus leucas. The sequence goes on from NC_143130.1 coordinate 168,312,550, forward strand.
CCACCGTGACCAGGTGGGCCATCGCAGGACTGTCACAGGCCTTCCCTCAGACTGGAGCCAATGCATCTGTGGTCCCTCTATTACAACAGGGTACATGCCAAGGCTACTTATAAAGGCCATCTCTAGGAAGGCAAGCCACTTACAGCTCCCACTGTCCTAGCTGCAGCAAGTTAGCCGATGTCCAGCAGATCGAAGTCCCAAAATAGACAGTGACCATGTGTTCACTGTTCCCAAGCCTCTCCCTTTGGGAAAAGAACATCTGTGGCCATTCCGTGTCCCGGAGATTTCACGTGATATCTCAATCTGTACCCAGAATAAAGATTTCTACTCACTTGATTAACCCAGTTCTACCAGAAGCTAAAGAGTTTCTCCATGTCTTCTATTCCCATTCTCTGTTTCTCTACTTAGTTTTAAGGGATAGGAGGAAGGCGCTGGGGGGATGGGCGGAGGGGGGGGGGTTGAGATCCATTGAGAGGCTCTCTGATAACGGCAATGAACTGAAATGTATAACCTTTGGGGAAGGGATCCATGCCAGCCTCTGTCATGGTGTGATGTCAACATGCTCTTATAGGTATACCCCGTAACTGGCAGCGAGTAAGTCTGAATTATCGAAATATGCCCAGTATGTTACCCCTGGGAATGCACCTGACCATGACAGCTAGAAGCAAAGGCACCCAGAATCACCTGAATTACACGATGGGCACCTTGGTAGAAATCTGAGCAAGGGAACTTCTATAAATTTCAATCAATAATTGAGCACCAATTAGGTACCAGACACCGTGCTAGTTTCTGAGGATGGCAAACGAACAAAACAGTTCCTCCCTGAGTGGAACTCACAGACTGGCAGGAGTGTCTGATCGCAGTACAACTAGTTCTAATATGATGTTTGAGTAGTTCTAACCTACTGGGCTGTGATACTATCAAATGCGATGGCCTCTGAATGGGTGAGCCCTGGAGGGTGTCAGGGAAGACAGGACATGTGAGCTTAAGGGCCAGAACTTACAGCAAGGGACCTGGGCAAGGAGTTAAGGGAGAGGAACGTGAGAGGTGGGGCTGAGAGGAGGAGTGTGGACACAAATCTAGGGTGTTCTCTAGTGACCTGAATGTTTTCTACCTGCGGAAACCTTACCTGGCCTGAGCGCATTCCCATCCACGTGCCAACAGAGCAGAGTAATTAAGAACGTGGGCTTTGGAGCTGAACACTCTTCAGACTAATTCCCCCTCCTGTCACTCAGTAGGAGAGCATGGGCTCTGGAACCAGCCACTGAGGCTGAATCCTGGCTCTACCACTTCCCAGCTGTAGGGCCCCGGGCAGCATATCTAACATCCCTGTGCCTCGGTTTTCTCATCTGTAAAATGGAAAAAATAATAGTGTCTACCTCATAGGGTGATGGTGAAGCTTGGCTGAGATACCCAAATAAGGGCCACAGTGCCTGGCACACAGTAGGCACCATATCATTCCTAGTAACCTCACCCAGTCTCATTTCCTTTGTCTGTAAATTAGGGGTTTGGAGGATTAAAAAGACAATAAAACCCTAACGTGGTGTTGGCCCATAGGAGGTTCTCATAACTGAATCATGTTGGCTTCTGATGCCCAACAAGCCGAGGCTATATTACCTGGCCAGGGGAATCTGCTCCCGGCCATGGCTGCAAGAGCAGATGTGGGAGTTCATGGACACTGACTCTGGCTGAGAGACTGGGTCGAGTCAGACCTCAGGGGACCATGGAAAAGTTGAGGTGACCTGTGAAAGTGTGCAGGTCAATTCCCCGGCTGACAGCAGCATACAGGTGGCACAGGGGAGGGGCGTGGGCTGGTGCATGCCCATCCAAGGTGCACCCGGGCTTTGCTCCAGCCCAGTCTTACTCTGGTGAAGTGAGGGGACAGCTGTTCCCTTCTCCCATGAGCCAGCCAGCATGTCCCAACAGCCAAACGCCTCAGCCCCGTGGCTGGGGCCCACTGCTAATCACACACCAGCCAGGGCCAGACTTGGGGACCAAGCCTCCCGTCCCCCTTGCCCACTTTGCATGGCAGGCGTGAGACTAAGCTGGTGGTGCCACCTGCAGACACTCTGCCCCACCAGGCCGTCTCAGAGCCCAAATCAAGACCTGAGCTCTTGGTGCTAACCCGGTCTTAGAGCCATGCTCCACCCCCAAAGGACAAACCAACTCCTGGCTACAAGCCTGCAGGCCCCAGGTCAATCAGGTGACTGGAAACTGCCAGATGAAGCCTTGCTCTTGTTGCACAATATTGTTCCTGGCCCCAAATCTCTCTCTCTCACACGCACACACGCACACGCACACACGCACACAGCTCCCATAAGCCTAAGGCACGTGAGGCGCTGGGTGAACACCAGCGAGAAAAGAGGGCAGCTGTGTGGCACAGACCTCAGACAGATGCACGCCCAGGTCCAGGCCCTCAGAACCCCTGAGACAGCCTCAAAGGACTGTGCCCAGTAAACCACCAGAGTGCCCTGTCAGAGTGACAGCATCCTTTCCCAGCCCACAGGGACCCTGAGAAGATTAATTAGAGGAACCTAAAAGTGCTCGAGCAAGGCTCCCCAGGGAACTGGGTGAATATGTCACCCCTGTCACAAGGCTCTTTAAGTGTGCCTTGGCTGGGTCTTTGTTCAACATTGCATAGGATAACCAAGACAGACAGCCGGCTGCAGACAAGTGGCCAGCTCAATGCTGTTCTAGAGGGTCAACCCACCCAGGGCCCGAGCCTCTGTGTGGCCACAGTCAGCCACATTGCATGGTTTGCATGGTAGGTGGCAGGAAGGAGAGGAGCTGCTTTCAGAGGGTCTCCTTCTTACTGAGGCCTTTATAAATCTACTTCAAAGTGTCCATCCTCCTCCAGGAAGCCTTCCTGGCCCTGCTGGCCTACAGTGACCTCTCCTGCCTCTGAAAAGCTGTTACCGGGCCTGGCTTTTTCCATTTGCTGTTTTGTTTGGGGCTGACGTTTAAAAATATCATTTAGTAAGTGCTTTTACATACATTATGTGACTTAATCCTCATAAGTCTGTGAAGTGGATGTGATTATACTCATTTCATAGATGAGGAAGAGGAGGCTTGGAAAGGTCAAATAATGTGTGTGCCCTGGCTTTCTGTCATTTTTTTTTTTTTCCCGTGGGACTGCACTCCCTCACATTAGATTACAAACTCCTCTGTGGCAACCAGGGCAACATTTCCCCCTTCTATCCCCTGAGCCCCTAGGCCCCCAGGTAAACACTGCATGACGGGCTGTTACAGTGACCACTGAGCCTTAATTAACCCAGAGGTGGCACTGATGAATAAAAATGAGATCAGCCACATGGCCGACTGGCCATATGATAAGGATCCCTGTATATACGCTGTGTGGCATCTTCATTACCAAGAACGGTCCCTGCTTAAGCTGCACATCGATCATCAGGAAACTTTACTGCAATGTTGTTCCTTCGGGGACAACTGAGGAGCTGCAGCTCTAAGGAAACGCCGTGTCGCTGGACTTAAAATGATCCAGTGCCTGTGGTGGGGCAACCCCAGGGGCCTCGCCGGGAGCTGCCGGGGTTAAGCCCAGCCAAGGGCACAGGGGTCAAACCGCAGGATCCAGGGAGGCCCTGCAGCTCCAGACAGCGCGACCCGGGGCACGGCCCCCAGGAGAGCAGGCGTGGGCCTCACCTTTGGTGGCGTAGGCGTCCGCGGCCATCCGCAACCTGTAAGGGGGGACGCCCGTCAGCGGCCAGTCTTCCAGGCGCACCCGGGCATAAATGTTGAGAGCGGCTTCATAGTCTCCTTCAACATAATCCAACTTGGCCATGATCAGATTGGACTCTTGTAGGAATTCTGACTAGAAGGAAAAGGAGAGAAAAAAACATTTTCCTACGATATGATGTGTGATGCTCCCATGGGGCCCCGCGGCTCTGCACAGAAAGACGGGCGTGGGAGCCTTCCTGTTGGTACTGCTCACAGGGGCCCCAGAGCGGAAACAGCCCATGTGGCCAGCAGCTGATGAGGGGGGAGGCAAAATGTGGTCTCGCCGTCCCCCGGAATATTACTCAGCCATCATCAGGAATGAAAAACTGACCCCTGGGACCACACGGGTGAATCTCAAGAACATGACGCCGAGTGAAAAAGCCCGTCACACAGGCGACATATATTGGCCCGAACGGTCGAGCCTGCTGAGGCAGAAAGCAGACTGGTGTTGCCTAGGGCTGCACGATGGGGGCATGAGAGATGACTGGTAATACCTACAGGTTTACTTCTGGGGAGATGAAAATGTTCTAAAATTGACGTAATGGTTGCACAGCTCTGGAATTGTACACTTTCAATGGATGAATTATATGGCATGTGAATTATACTTCAATAAATCTGCTGTGGGGCTTCCCTGGTGGTGCAGTGGTTGAGAGGCCGCCTGCCGATGCAGGGGATGCGGGTTCGGGAGGATCCCACATGCCACGGAGCGGCTGGGCCCGTGAGCCATGGCCGCTGAGCCTGCGTGTCCGGAGCCTGTGCTCTGCAACGGGAGAGGCCACAACGGTGAGAGGCCCGCGTACCGCAAAAAAAAAAATAAAAATCTGCTGTAAAACAGCCTCCCCTCAGGCCTCAGGTTTGGGTCAAGAATGGAAGGCGTGCGTTATGAACAAAACACACGAGCACCTGTCTCCGAAAAGGAGGCTCCACGGACATCCTGGTGGGTCCTGCCCACGGCACTGGGGGTATAACACAGACTGTAACCCAAATAACCCAAGGAGAGAGGCTTTCTAAATTGGTGCAAAATTCAGGACTTGCTTTCTTTCCAGGGACAAACTTTTCTCGCTGAGCCATTCCAGCTTGTTATGGTTACTGACTCAGGTCCCTTCCCAGAGGCTGCAAGTTCTAACTCTGATGGGCTCGTCTTCCTCTCCATCAGGAGAGGCTGGCTTCCCCAGTCCACACCCACCAACCTCATCCTCAGCCCATCCTCGAGCCCCACTCATCACTGGGGAAAGAAGAGGCGACCCAGCCATCTATATAAGGACACAGATTTATCACCCTCTTCTAGGCATTCTCATTGGAACCCCAGGTATACAAAGCCGGATTTTTCAGCTTACAGAAGCACACCATGAAGCTGCGCTATCCTGTAATCTATGGCTGAGACGGAGTGGACGATATGCAGGTAACCAGCCAGAGCACGGCGAAGCCGCTGTTTCAGCCAAGGTGGTCGGCTTCCAGGCAGTCCCTGAAAGGGAGCAGGGGTAGCGCTACAGAGGACATAGAACAGGCAAGAGAATGAAGGGAGCAAAAGGGTTTTAAGAGTGGCCCAAGGGAGCGGCACCAATGCAAGACGTCAGAATTATATTTGGAAACAGAGAAAGAAATCAAAGCAGACTTAAGAAAAGAGAAAAAGAGCTGTGAAAAGAAAGCATCCACCACAGGGGCTCTCCACCAGGGAAGGGGACAGGGCAGGCTTGGGTATATTGAAAAGGCTTCCTAGGAGATTCCTGTGTCCTCCCTCTTTCCCCAGAACTGAGACCCATAGGCTGAAAAGCAACCTGAAGGGGGAGGGGGAGGGGGAGGGAGTTAGTGTCTGCTGGGCACAGAGCCTCAGTTTGGGGTGATGAAAAGTTTCTGGGGATAGACGGTGGTGATCTGAATACGAATGCACTTAAAACCACTGAACCTAAAAGATGGTTAAAATGGCAAATTTTATGATATTTATATTTTACCACAAAAAAAAGTTTTAAAAATTAAACCGGAAAGAATTTTTAATTTAAAAAAAAAAGGTAAACTTGAAGGGCCAGATGGAAAATATGCAGGAGCTTGAAGAAAATTCCAAGAGTAGAGGCGCAGTATGGATGCACAGTATGGAGAGCCTTGCTGGGCAAGTCCAATCTATGTGCAGAGGAGGAAACAGCTTGGCCGAGGCCCCTGGGCCGTGGGGGAGAGGGGAGCAGCTCCAGCCCGGTGCCATGTTACCTTGCCTGTGACAAGCGCAACTTTCTTGAGTTGAATCAGAAGCCAGGCCTCCTGACTCCTCGTCCCGGCTCTTTTTGCCACCACATGGCTACCTCGTTCTTGTCTCTCCAGCCTCAGTTCACTTGTGTTTTGTGGGCACCTGTGTCTGCACAGGGCTTTCCCTAGCTCCCAGCTAGGAGACACCCGAACTTAAGGTCAGGAGGAGAGGAAATTTCACATCAGCCAGGGTGAGTGGGTCAATCCACCCAAGCAAGATATGTTCCAAATATGACTTTGGAACACTCTTTATAAGGCAGAGGGAGCTCAAAAATGGCAGCAGGAGAAAAATTCTCTAGGTAGAACCAATAAAATAGCAAAAACTGACATGTATCTCGCGCTATCCAGTTGTGAAAGAACTTCTACAGCTGAGACTCAGAATGGCCTTGAGCTAAGTACACTTAACAGATAAGAAATGTGAAGCTCAGAGAGCTTAAGTAACTTCCCACAATCACACAGCTTATAAATCCACAACTGGAAAGCAAACTCAGAATTCTAAGTTGAAATTCAATGTTCTTACTACCGCACTGGGTTGTGGAGGATGGAGAGCAAAAACTATGAACATGTGGTAAAATTAAAGGTTAATTTTTCCGGATGAAGGTAGGGGGATTCGAAGTGCAATAGAAACTAGCCAGGTGCGAGGCCTGGAGCAGTGATCTTCAACCTCTCCCCCCAACACAGAGTCTCACCCTTATACCTCCTGGAAGGACACTTGAGTCTGACCAGCTGTCACTATGAGGTCCCCCCACCCTTTCCCATTGATTAGGACCCACCAATGTCACCAGAACCATCTTCGTTAAGAACAACTGACATGGAGACAACTGTCCCTAACTCTGAAGAAAAGTGAAAGAAGGAAGGAAGGAAGAAAGGAAGAGCTTTAAAAGTTCACTGAAGACTGCCCTTCCCCAACAGAGAATACATCCGAGATTTTAAAGGGACCCTGAAGAAGCTGGCAGGAGTGCTGAGATGCAGTCAGCTATCTGAACAAGGCTGACTTCAGGAAACCAGTTAAGAGCCAGACTTCAGGCAGGGAAGTGTCCAGAAACCAGTAAGTGAGGGGTGGGGAAGGGGGCAGGGGGGAGGGAAGGCAAGGTGAAAAAGATTCAGTGAAGCAAGCAAGGAAAGACGTGAAATGGAGAGGGAAAGCTGAATACAGAGACCAGGAAACAGGGCAGATGAGAAGGGCAGCGCTTAGGGTTTCCTGTGCCATGAGGATTAGGGTCATTGCTCAGGCAGAGGGAAGTTCCTGCCCTGGTTCCCTCCCACACCAAGGTACCAGGCCTGCCGGCGCCAATGTGCACCCCGCTCCGGGCCAGAGCTGCCTGGGACATTCACGAGCTGCACATTTCAGGCAGGATATCATGCGGTTTAAGTGACACTCCTGATTCACTTCTCTCTTCTCAGTGGGACGAAGTGTCAGATTGAGTCCTGGGCCACAGATAACAGCTTTATTCCAAGCACCTGGGGAAGATTAGTGCCATTTCTCAGGATAATGTGTCATTAGAGACTCTCATCAGAGAGAAGCTATTGGTCTGGAAGCCCCACATCAATTGCACAGGGAGTTGGCCTGCTCCTCAGAAGACAAGCCACAGATGTGCTCTGCCTGTCGCCCAGTTCGTCCCTGGGCATCCTTCCTGAGCACACGCTGCCCAGAGGAGGTAGAGCCAGCGTATCCCTCTAAGCCCTCATCCCGAGGTCCACGGTACCTTGAGGTTCCCTCGGTCCAGGGCAGCGGTCAGATGCTTGCGGACCTCAGTCATCTGGGGCCTGGGGCCTCGGGGACTGGCCCCCTGCCGCAGGGGGTGCTCCTTCAGGTACTGCTCCAGCTTTGATTCCCCAAGGAGGAGTTCTGCCATGTCATCTACAAAGAACACAGTGAGAAGCTAAATGGGGGTGAGGAATGGTCTGTGTGCTGGGAACTCCCCAAGGACCTCAGGACCATCTTACAGTGAATTCTCTTAATTAGTTAAGAATGTTCCAGAGTATGAAAGCAAAAGGGTGGTAGCTCAAGCATTCATTCCTCTGTCCCATATTTATTGAACTAGAAAGATGGATACTCGTTAATGTGGACAGAGCTCAAGTTCAGTAGAAAACACAAAGTTGTCTTATGATTTATTCAGCATGATTGCTACAAAACACACAAAACCCAATACTCTGTATTTTTCAGAGACAATGCAGTGAAATCTTCTAGCTCTTTTGTGGTCTACGGCTTTATATGTGGACATGAGCTGGTAGAAAGTCTTATGTACTCAGATACTTAAAACAAGTTTGTGTCAAAATGACCTGAATGCATGCAGTCTGTTTCTGCCTAGAAGTCAAAGCTCTACAGACATGATATCTGGGAGTGTTTGTATGAAGGTTCTGCTCCTAAGAGCGCATTACTTATACTTCTTTGTTAATGTCCGTGTTGGCTTGTTAATTAGAATAAAAACCTCACTCTAAGAGCAGCTCTTTGGAATCCACACATCCAGATTGTTCTGAGTAAACCCGGAACAATTCATACACCAGCCTGAACACAGTCTATTTTTTCTGTGAAGGGACAGAACATAATTGTATGAAAATATAAAAGCAATTTTTAAAGGTCTGGAAGGATATGCCTCAAACCCATGGCAGTAGTTACCACTGGGGTACAGGAAGGAGAACCTCAACGGGGGTTAGTGGCCAATTAGACTTTAGCTTTATCTGTAATGTCCTGGCCCTAGAAAGGAGAACAGGTTTGCCCATTATTTGTGTAATCTAAAATTAACTAAAAAAAATATCACAGAGGACCCACTGAGATTTTGGGAAGTAGGTCTACCAAAGGCCGAGAGCTGTAACAAGAGCCTTTCCAAGTGCTCTGGTCAGTGACCCAAAGCTGCTGAATCTATAGTTCTCAGCAGTGCCTCTGTCTGTGCACTGTGGAGCCGAAAATAATCTTTTAGAGATGAGACCGAGGGTCCTGGGAGGAACCAAGCAACACAAAAACAGAGCTGAGTTAGGCTACTGAACACAAGAATTCTTCAGCTGTCCAAGAAGAGAAAGCAATTGCCTACAAGATGAGGAGGTCGTCAGGCTTGCCCCATGGCCACATCAACACCGAGGGCCGTGAGGCCATGTCGGCACAGAGCCCGGGGATACGGAGCAAAGCCCACGTGGACAGGCCAGCCCAAACAGCAGCTTCCTCCCAGAAGCATGAGTCCTTCCTGAGAATGAAATCCAGCTAAAAAAGAAATCCAGGGCTCCGGGATGAAGGACATGTAGGCAGAGGCCCGCAGGCCTACGAGAATTACAAAACAGAACATGACTGTTATAAATTAATATGATGCAAAAACAATAATACGTCAAAAACTGGGAGGAACTTCGGGGGCCATGCCCTCATCTTTCAAAACACTGTAATATATGTTTAAACAAAAAAAACAAACATGACTCCAATCTTCCTAAAGCTTTATTGGGGACTTCCCTGGTGGTCCAGTGGCTAAGACTCCACGATCCCAATGCAGGGGGCCCAGGTTCAATCCCTAGTCACTAGAGAACTACATCCCGTATGCCGCAACTAAGAGCCCACGTGCCGCAACTAAAAGATCCCACGTGCCGCAACTAAAAGATCCCACATGTCGCAACTAAGACCCGGTGCAGCCAAATAAATAAATATTTTTTAAGAAAAAGCTTTACTGGACTCTTTAGGAAATGATTGTCACATGGTGAAGCATTTATTTGAAGCTCAACAATTCCTTCGGATTCAGTTTCTTCCCTCCATGAATACTTACTAACACCTTATTTTCTAATAGTGCACTGCCATCCAATAGAAATATATGCAAGCCACATGTTACTTTAAAATTTGTAGTAGCTATATTAAAAAAGAAACAAGAAACAGGTGAAGTTAATTTTACTAATATATTTTGTTTAACTCAATATATCCAAATATTCTCAGTTTAACCAGTAATCAGTATTTTTTAAGTTATTGAGATATTTTACATTCTTTTTCATATTAATTTTTCTAAATCCATTGTGTACTTTACACTTATAGCACATCTTGACTCAAACCTACCACAATTCAAGGGGTCAGTAGGCACATGTGGCTAGTGGCTACTCTACTAAACAGGAATATGATCACTATTTATAAAAGTGTGTCTATTTCTCTTTAAATCTGTCTATATCCCTACAGAGACATCTAGAATGATTATCACTGGAGGAAACGATAGGAATTTCTGAATGATAATATTTGGGATAATTTTTAAGCTCTCATCTTTAAAGTTTGAATTATTTATATTGAGCAGAATCATTTAATATTACTTTTAGAAAAGATGAACTCTTCTATAAAAATTGGAAATAAATTAAAAAAAAAAAAATATATATATATATCAGGATATTAATAGTGGTTATTTCCGGGCTTCCCTGGTGGCGCAGTGGTTGAGAGTCCGCCTGCTGATGCAGGGGACACGGGTTTGTGCCCCGGTCCGGGAGGATCCCACATGCCACGGAGCGGCTGGGCCCGTGAGCCATGGCCGCTGAGCCTGCACGTCCTGAGCCTGTGCTCCGCAACGGGAGAGGCCACAACAGTGAGAGGCCCACATACCGCAAAAAAAAAATAGTGGTTATTTCTGAGTGGTAAGACTATCAGTATACTTTGAATTTCTTTTCTGTATACTTTAAGCTTCCAAAAAATAAAATAAAGTAAAATGGGATTCAGAGTCCTAGATTTAAATCTCAGTTTGTTGCTCTGTGACTTTGGCCCTAGGATTTAACCTCAGCATTTTGGGGGGTAATTTAAGAAAGGCTCTCTGGACACATGAGCCGAGGATTCCTCCCTCCCCATCATTCCACACTACTCCGCATTATTCTGAATTATCCCGCGTCATTCCCCGCCCCGCCAGCTCACCTCCCTGCTGCTGATCTCCTGCCCCTGCATCTGGAAATGGCTGCCCGGGGCAGCATCCCCAGGCCAGCGAGCAGAGAGGACAATAGATCAGGACCTCTGCTACCTGCTGCATCTTTCTAGCTGTGGGACCAGGGGCATACTGAAGCATCAATTCCCCCGTTTATAAAATGGGAGCAATACTGTGACCATAGCAAGACTGCAGAATAGAGCTAATGAGTTCTTAGTGGGGACTATGCGGTGACCTGGAGTGGCCACACCACTCAGCTGGGCCTTAAAGGTTGAGTGGGATCTGGACTGGCAAACAAGAGAGGGAAGGGTAAACTAGGCTGAGGGAACAGCACAGCATCGGAAAGGTGCAAAGGCAAGCTTCCTTTGCATTGAACAAAGCGGCCGGGGAACAGGGTGTGGTGAGTGAGAAGACCAGCTGGGGTCAGAACTCAGAGACTCACCGGTTCACCCTCCCCCACCTCCCTACCCAGCCCCATCACCATGGGGTGAGGCCCAAATCCCTGGGCATGGAGCACAGGTCCTGGCCAAGTTCTCCACATGGGCCAGCCAGGCTCACTCCTCCAAGCCTTTGCAAGGCTCTGGGACGCTGAGAACACTGTTGGCCGTTACTGATCTCTAAGCGCTGTGGATCTCCTCCCGGACATGCCCCATCCCAAGCCACCCCCAGCTGTCCCAGAAACCTTGAGCACCCCAATCCCTTCTAGACTATAAGGAGAGGCTTAAAGGAAGAACCTGAGTGTCATTTTTTTTTTTTTTTTTTTTGCAGTACGCGGGCCTCTCACTGTTGTGGCCTCTCCCGTTGCGGAGCCTAAGGTTCCGGACGCGCAGGCTCAGCGGCCATGGCTCACAGGCCCAGCCGCTCCGCGGCATGTGGGATCTTCCCAGACCGGGGCACGAACCCGTGTCCCCTGCATTGGCAGGCGGACTCTCAACCACTGCGCCACCAGGGAAGCCCCTGACTGTCATTTATTTTTGAGTCCCAGGGCCGGGCACAACATCTGGCAAAGAGTGACAATAAATGGTGAATTAACTCGATGACAGGCAGAGGCATTTGGGCTGCACCTTCCAGGGTAGGCCTGTCCCTGCCTGTGGCAGAATCTGCCAGTCGCCCCCTAATATTCATTCTCCCCTTCTTCCTTTAGCATTAGAATGCCCAGGTTTCATCGGTGCGCATAGCTTCCCAGGGCCCCTGGGAGCTAGATGCTGCGTGTGACTCAGTTACAGCTGACGGGATACACGCAGCATCCGGGCCAGGGCCTGAGCGGGGATGAGCCTGTCATCCAGTCCCTCTTCATCCCACCCTGCCCGCCGGGATGTGGCTGTGCTGATGGATACTGGCAGCCTGTCCCAGACCACAAGGTGGAAGCCATCTACTGAGGATGGCAAGCAGCAAGACACAAGGAGCCTTGGTCTCTAACACCCAGGAGCTGCCACAAGCCCTGGGCGCTGCTTATGGTCAATTAGTACATGAGAGAGAAACACTAACTTTTACCTTGTTCTGCTTAAGTCGCTGTTATTCTGACCTTTGTTACAGTGGCCAAAATCGTATCCTAACTAGATCTCCCAAACACAAAACAGGCTTTCAGTTGAGAAACACTGTCTGAGAAAACTTACCAATGCCCATCCCCAGGTTCACTGCTTTCTAAACAGAACTCTGCAGAACCCAACTGAGGGCTTTGGTAGAACCCCTAGACTCTTCACCTCTCCTCTTTCATTGCTTTTTACTTCCTAGGCTTGCAAAGATGTTTATGTAAACAAGGGGCTGCATAGTTGAAGAGGCGTGTATAAACCACTCCCTAGTGCTGTGTGGGATTCACGTCCCTTTGTGTTCACCGATCTCCCAACACTGGGGCAACGCATCAGGGTCTTTTTGTTGTTTGTTTTGTTGGTTTTTTAAATTTATTTATTTTATTTATTTATTTTTGGCTGCATTGCGTCTTCGTTGCTGTGCCAGGGCTTTCTCTAGTTGTGGCGAGCGGGGGCTACTCTTTGTTGTGGTGCGTGGGCTTCTCATTGCGGTGGCTTCTCTTGTTGCAGAGCATGGGCTCTAGGCGCACGGGCTTCAGTAGTTGTGGCACGCGGGCTCTAAAGCCCAGGCTCGGAAGTTGTGGCGCACGGGCTTAGTTCCTCCGCGGCATGTGGGATCTTCCCGGATCAGGCCTCGAACCCGTGTCCCCTGCTCTGGCAGGCGGATTCTTAACCACTGCGCCACCAGGGAAGTCCACGCACCAGAGTCTTGATTCAAGACGTGAAGAGAGCCCAGTGCTCGCAGAGCAGCGGGGTGGGCCCTGGCAGAGGTTCAGCCTAGGGGAAGAGTCTCTCCTCAGAATTAGGAGACAGCGCCCCTTTTCTCATGGAGATTCTGGTCCTTCAAGACCATTTAACATGGTGCGGGCTCTAACAGAGATGCGTGTAGCTCTGGCTGGGAGGAGGAGAAGCAGCAGGAGACAAAACCTTCAGCAAGAGTGTGACAGATATATGCTTTCAAGGAGGAAAATGTGGGGAAGGGCATTCCAGGCAGAAGGAACAGAATATGCAAAGGCATGACACAGACCATCTGCTTGGGGAAACTCCAAGAGCTGAACCATGAAGGGCGTGGAGAGGGAGAGGAGGTAGTCGGGGGAGTTTCCTGTCAGATAGGCAAGGATCAGCTCCTCAGTTCTAAAAGGAGCTGCACATTCTGAGTAAAGAGCTTACAATCTAATTTGAAATTTAGCATGGTGGCTACAAAATCATTTTTGAAAGTTTTAAAATTTCCAGGCTCTAATTAATCTCCCAAGCAAATTATGTTTTCTTGGCCTCCCTTCAAAATAGGTGACTTCCCTGCCACTCACTCTCCCAACAAGGAGGACAGAAATCTTAAAAATATCAAGCAGCTTGGGGCTTCCCGGGTGGTGCGGCGGTTAAGAATCCACCTGCCAATGCAGGGGACATGGGTTCGAGCCCTGGTCCAGGAAGATCCCACGTGCTGTGGAGCAACTAAGCCCTTGCGCCACAACTACTGAGTCTGCGCTCTAGAGCCCGTGAGCTGCAACTACTGAGCCCAAGTGCCACAACTACTGAAGACCGTGCACCTAGAGCCCGTGCTCCGCAACAAAGGGAAGCCACTGCAATGAGAAGCCCGTGCACCACAACCAAGAGTAGCCCCCGCTCACCGCAACTAGAGAAAGCCCGTGCACAGCAACTAAGACCCAATGCAGCCAAAAATTAATTAATTATTTTAAAAGATCAAGCAGCTCATGCCAGAGAAATTATGCAGAAGCTGCAAGGCTAGTGATGGAGGGGGCTCCACGGGCGCTGGCCAAGGACCGCACAGCTTCCCAAACAGAATCCACTATCGACAAAAGAAACAGACGTCCCCCACCCCGCTGTCACGGCCCAACCGTGTGTCCCGCTACATGCCGGGACCATGAGGCATAAGGAAATAAGGCACCTCAGGGCACACAAGGAAATGAATTCCCACTGTATTAAAGAATTAAATATAAAAGAGGATCAAAATGTTAAAAATAGACTTTCACTTCCAGCCAAGACGGACCGAATTTACCCTCTCATCTAAAATAAACACAAAAACAAGAGAGAATATATGAAAAAAAAAAAGAAAAGCAGTTTTCCAGACATTGGACATCAGGCAAGAGAGGAAAGTGACCCCAGAGAACTGGGTAGCAAACAAGGTGCACCCTACGATCGCCTTGAGAGCTTCCCAGTCGCAACACAGAATCCTGCTCCCGAAAGACTTAAATCTGAGTATCTCTTCCTCCACTTGCCTATTCACACCCCCAAGCACAGGGGAGAGCATCAAGACTGCAAAGTGGGGCCGGGGTGTCCTTCCCAGGATGGGGAAGCCCAGTAGTACTATGTGAGAAACAGCTTTGGCCTCAGGCAGCCGTGGGCTTGAATCCCTGCTCCTCTGTTTCCTAGCTGTGTGGCACTGGACAAGTTACTTAACGTCTCTGAGCCTTAGTTTCCTCACCTTTCGCTACTGTGAGGCGCTGGGATACTGTCCTGGAGCTGGGATTCAAACCCAGATGGCTCCTGCCCCCTCTCCCCAGCAGGTCAGGCACAAACCACGTGGACGTCAGCTCCAAGAGAAGGAGCCCAGCTTCCTTCCCAACCCTGGCCAAGCCGGGACAGGCAGTTTCCAAGTCCCTCTCCTGCTCCACCTGCTGGGATTCTCAGGTGACCAAAGTGAGGGGGGACTCAGGGGCCCAGGGGCTGGATTCAACTTTCCCACCGGCATTTTTGGGGGTTTGAGGTGGCAGAAACCAGCTTCCCAGTGACAAATAGACAGGAAGCCTGAAGCCAGAGACCACTCCCCAGGGCCCTCACCAGGAAGAGTGTGGGGAATTAGTCCCCGGGCAGGGGACTCTGGTCCCCGGTTCATGTCCACAGACAGTCCCATGAGCCTCGCGGCCGGCTCGGCTCTGTGCCCAGGTGGCCCCGGCACCCCCCTCCCCCCAGGGAAGGAGGAACTGTGCCCTTTGCCACTTGAAGTGACTGCCCCTTCCTCACAGCCTTCTCCCTTGTGGGATAAACAGCTGACACCCAGAGATGTGATCAGATGGGGAAGAAAAAACTTCGGTTTCTACTCTGTTCAGGGAGTACTTGATATCAGTATAAAAAATCTCAACTACTCAGTTTACATGTCAATAGAGAAGCATTCGGTCTATTCAAACCATTCCTGCTGGGGCTCCAATCCAACAGGAAAAAACAAACCCCTATTGAAGGAGGAACTGGTTTGTCCCCTTTGTTATCCAGCAAAGACAGTCAGGCTCTCCATTTCCCAGTCTCCGTAGGAACTCTGAATTTCATCCCCTCGTCTCTCTGGCTTCTTGTAAATCACAGGTACCTTAATGTTCGCAGCACTTGGGACCCTCCTGTCTCCCAAAGAGTGTTGACAAGAAAACAGAGACCATCAGATAGTGTTGGGAGAAGTATAAATCGATAGGAGTGTCTACAGAGGGCAACTCAGCAACACCTACAAAACAATGTACCTACCTGTACCATCCGACCCAGAAATTCCAGTTTTAGCAAATTCTCCCATAGATACACGCACTCTTGAGCTCAAAGACATACGTATAGGGATGTTTAGTTTACTACATGCAGCCCTACTGGTAATGGCAAAGGATAGGAACTACGACAGGGGGCCTGTTAAACGAATGACGGTGTACCCCAGGCAATGGGACAGACTGTGTCCATTAAACAAAGGGGACAGATCTAAACACAGCTCCGTGGTAGCCTGGCTGCACAAATGGCCCCAGGTCCTCATGCCTCCCTGAATCCACATGCTTCGTGGCCTTTCCCATTGACCCTGGGCTTGGCCCCATGACTTGCTTCAGCTGATATGACAGGAGCAAATCTGATGCACACAGAAGCTCAGAAAAGGGCTTATTCACTTCCACTTCCCTCTTGCTTCTCTGCAACCACCATGAGAACATGCTTGGCTGGCCTGGACCTAGGAGGCTGCAAGGTCACGTGCAACAGAGCTGAGCTGTCTCAGGTGAGACCCAGCCAGGCAAGAGCGCCCCGCCAAGGGCAGCAGCATCCCTGAGCTGACCCACGGCTGGCCACCGAGGCAGGAGCCAGCTCTGATAAGCCCAGAATCATGAAAAACAATAAAATGTGGTTGTTTTAGGCACTAAGTGTTCCGATGGTTTGTTACGGAGTAATAGATAACAACTCAACGACAGATACCAAATAGGGAATGCAGTATGCCACTGCTGTGTGTAAAAGCCAAAACCAACAATTACTTTCTTATAGGTGTACAGGTACACAGAGTGTTTCTGAAAGGGCACCCAGGAATGGTCGCTTCAGAGGAAGGGCGCAGGAAGACACCGAGATGATGTCAGGAGGCCGCTACTTTCACTATATGCTCCTTTGCATTATTAGCTCTTAATAACCACGTACATTCGTTACCCAGAAAGTATTAACCGGCTAATTTAAAAGGAAAAAAGATGGCCCGTGTTACAGTGTACTCTGAATCTAGAGCAGCTGGTCTGGGCGCCCACAGAGGGCTTCCCACGACGTACTCCACCATCTCAGAACCATGTGAAGATGTTTTAAGTCTGCAGTTACCACTGAGAAACGAGCACCCGCTCTCCCTGCGCCGCCAGCCTCTCACACATACTCTCCAGGCCCTCAGCATCCTTCCAAGGCCATGTCTCACCAGAGGGTGCCTGGACATGCCGTGCCTGCCTCCCTTCTCCTGCCAAAGTTCGAGGCATCGTCTGAGATGCATTTCAGGGTCCACCGGGAGAAGCTTCCTCCGCTCCCTCCGCCTGAGCTAACCACGTACCTCACAGGGCTGTGCACGTGCAGGCACCGGCCAGCCCGGTTATGAGCAGATGAGACAGGAGAGGCCTCTGCCCCCAGGGAGCTCACATCTCTGGACAGAGGAGACAGAGACAAACCAGAGAAAGGCCAGACAGCGGTAAGAGATGTGCAGAGAGCTAAAGCAGGGTGGCGTGACAGTGAGCAAGTGTATGGCTACTTGAAACTGGGTGGTCAGATCAGAGCAAGAGTCTCCACGGAGAGGCGTTTGGCACTTGAATGATGTGCTAGTCAGCCATGCAACCGGCTGAGGGAACAGCATCCTCTGAGCTCACGTGAGGGCCCTAGATGGGGACACAGCTGGTGTGTTCTAGCAACAGCGAGAAGGCCAGCGTAGCTGGAAAAGAGGGAACAGGTCAAGATGGGGATAGACAGAGAGGCAGATCACGAACTTTCTCATAGACTGCGGTGAGGAGTCTGGCATTCACTCTAAGTGCAATCGCAAGTCTTTGGTTGGGGGTTGCGGGTAAATGGGGGTGTGCAATGATCTGATGTAGGTTTTGGAAAGATCCCTCTGTCTGCTGTGTGGAGAATGAACTTGGGGTTGGAGCATGGCAGAGGCAAAGGCAGAGCCAGTTAGGTTGCTGTACTAGTGGGGCGAGAGGTGACAGACACTTGGACAAGAGGGTGAGTGGTGAGAAATAGCGCAGAGAGGGAGAAATCGTTTGACTGAGACATAGTTTGGAGAGAACATAAACCAGACTAACTAATGGAATGGACTGGAGGTATGGCAGACAGAATAGTAGCCACCCCTCGCCCCATCAAGACGTCTATGTCCTAACTTCTGGAACCTGTGGATATGCCACCTTGTCTGGCAGAAGGGACTTCGCAGACGTGATTAAGTTAAGGATGTTGAAATGGGAGGATTCTCCTGGATTACCTGGGTGGGCACATTGGGTCCCTAGAAGAGGGAGGTAGGAGGGTCAGAGTCAGAGAAGAAGGCGTGATGATGGAAGCAGAGTGAGAGAGACTGGAGGACACTGAACCACCGGCTTTAAAGATGGAGGTGGGGCCGCAAGCCAAGGAGTGCGGGCAGCCTGTAGAGGCAGGACAAGGCAAGGACACAGTCTCCTCCCTACAGCCTCCGGAAGGAATGCAGTTCCGTCGACACTTGATTTTAGCCCAGTGAGACCCATTTCCTATTTCTGACCTCCAGAACTGAAAGAAAACAAATCTGTATTGATTTAAGCCAGTAAATTTACAGTAATTTGCTATAGCAGCAGCAGGAAACTATTGCACAAGGGTTGAGGAGAGGAGAGGATTAAAGGTAAATTCTAGATTTTAGATTGCACAGTGGAGCGGACAGTGGTACCACTTTGCCATGTACTGAGGTGAGGAAGAAAATACCCAAGAGTTCTGTGTTAACCAAGTTAAATGACACTTGGTATCCAAGTAGAGAAATCATGTCAGTGGACGAGGGTCCACATCAAAGCTGGGGGAGACTGAGTGGGAAGGACCAGGAAAGAGAGACTGAGGTTAGAAGTTTCCAGAAAGAGGGAGTGTTGTGGGTTCAAAGCAGCTGGAATATCCAGGAAGATAAGAGCATAAATATAATCATTACGTTTGGCAACATGGAGGCAACATCGGGGTGGAGGGGGGCGGGAGACCTTAACATGAGAAGTCTCGGGGAAGCCCAGGGGATACAAGCCCAGCCAGGGTGAGCAGAGGAGATGACGACTCCCCAAAGAGCCTTTGCCAAAAGGGAACAGAGAGATGAGGCAGTAATCAGACAGCGATGCAGGGCTAAGGACGATTCCAATAGGAAGTCTAGGGCATGTGTGCATCCTACAGGGCATGGTCCAGGAGAGCCAGACAGAGAGACAGAGAACTGATCCGGGGAGGCAGAGAGTGGACTGCAGAGGCCAATCTGGGAAGGCGAGGACGGAAGGGATTCAGGGCTGCAGGCCTCTGGAAGGAACTGAGGCCCCCAAGCAGGGCAGGAGGAAAGCGGGTCAACTCGGGGGGAGGAAACGAGCTGGTCTCCTGATTGTTTCTATTTCCTCAACAAAGAATGAGGCAAGGTCATGAGCGAGGGGTGACGGCAAGGCATTCAGAGGACGTACAGGGTCTAAGAAGAGCAAAGAACGTGTGCGACAGACATTTTGGAAAGGGGGAACGCAGACCTACTGGAGGAGGGGCAGTGCCTTGGTGAGGTCACTGGTCACCAGGGGCACGTGGTCAGCAAGGTGAGGGTGTTCCTCAGCCAGACCCACGGGTAGGTAGAGCTGGGCCGAACCAGGGTAGGGACACTGTCACGGTGGAGGATGGGGAAGAAAAGGGCACACACCTAGACTAGAAAATATGGATTACATGCCCTACACCTGTTTCAAATCTAAGTCGGGTCAGGTCACCCCTCCCCTCAAACCCTACAATGGCTCCCCCCTCACCCAAAGTGAAAGCCAAGATCCTTGTAACTTTTACCACCTTAGCTCTGCCCTCCATCCTGTCGCTCTCACATTCACACTCCACCACCAGTGCTCAGCACACAGCAGGCGTCCCATACACATTTCTGGGATGAGTCAATCAATAAGCATGTCTCCCCTCCACAGACACGGCCCAATCAAGTACCTTAGTCTCTGGAGACACAGCTCCCTCCGCCGGGGTGCCTGGCACACAGTCGGGGCACGACGCTCACCGAGACCAGACCTCCCCGTGTCTACCTCAGGCCCCACTGCTCCCCTTCCACTAGCTTTGTTTAAATTGTGACCCAGCTCGGAGGGCCCGGCTACTGTGGAACTCATACTGACAGGCAAAGATGGCGTGAGGCAAAGGGTAAGGAGCTCAGAAGAAGCTGGCAGAAACGACATTCTGGGATAGTCAGGGTCCAGGCCTCATGCCAATGCCTCCTCATATCCACACACAATGCAGAAGCTGAGGGACAGGACGGGAGAGGAGAACGCGGGAACAGAAGACTACGCTTCCTCTGCGCTGGCAGGGGAGACGAGTATGCTGGACACCACACACGCGCAAGCACACGCACGCACGCACAGGCACGCACTTCCCCTAGAGAAACCTTGTCTAAGAAAAGACGAGGGAACTTGAAGGTCATGAGCTTGGAGTTGGCCTGACCTGTCCCCAGAGCTCCGCAGGGCAGGAAGTGAGTCTAAGGGGCAGGGGGGCTGTTATCAGGCCAGCCCAGAAGGCTTGGAAATGGCTCTCTCAGGAAGCCAGCCCCACACAGGCTTGTTAAACGTACACCCACACGGCCTCAGCAAGCTCCTCCTGAAGATCCAAAGCCCCAATCCAGTCCTTGCCTCCAAGGGGTACGGTCTGTAGGGAGGCGGGTACCACCAAGCCCTGTGCGGTGGTGTGCAAAGACCAGCAGGGACACTCAGGAGGGTGTGAGAAGCAAGTGAGGTTTGAGCGGACTGAGGAATTTCTCCAAGTGAGACTCCAGGCAGAAGGGTGACTGGACACCACCGGCGTGTGTGCTGGGGCAGGGCGGGGAGGCTGCCACAGGGTGTGCGGCGGCTACAACGGGCCAGGGAGACCCACTTTCCCAGGCCTCCAGGCCCAAGACTCAGTGGGGAGCTGACTGCCTTGGCCTGGTGCCTGGTGGACCAGGGAATGGAGGGTGGCATTGACTGCAGGTCCCTGGGCTGGGCACCACCCACCCCTCAGGGGTATCATCTCACCAAGTGGACACTCCTCCAAGGCTGGCTAACTTGAGAGAACGCTGCTTCAGAACCTACAAGAGCCAGAGGGGGCAGTTCCTCAATGGAGCCCGGCCCTGCAGCAAAGGGGCTGAGCCAGCCCGAACGTGAGGAGGAAAGAGGGATAAGGGGGGCAGCGAGGGGACCGGAACCCCTCCCTGGGATGGGCCTCCCAGCAAGTGTCCACCCTGCAGTTGTCCAAGAAACAGGGAGAGAAGGCCACAGGCAGCCAGCCTGAAACAGCGATCCATCAGCCCCAGGCGGGTCCAGGCCAGTCACGCTAGGACGACACCAAGAGGTTCAGATGTGCAACCACGCGCAGGTGGACACTCCCTCCCCGGGGGCCGCCACAGCCCAGTCCCTCCACCACCCCCAGCCCCGAGCCCAGTCTGCCAAGTCTCCATGTACTGGACTCAGCGATCTTCGTGTTCCAGGCGCTCAGGACAGGGCTGGCACCCAGGAGGTGTTCAGTTGGTGTCTGATGAGCAAATGAATCCAAGTTAACTCCTCCAGAGCACAGGCCAAGTTGTTCGTTGAATAATTAGTTGAGTACCTACTGTGTGCCAGCCACGTGATTGGTGCTTGGGATAGAGCAATGAACAAGAGAACAAAAGGCCGTGCCCTCCTGGGGTGGCCGGCCCAGTGGTCTCATTCATCTTTGTGTCCCCATTACCCATAGCAGCACCCCTACATCCTACCCCAGGCTCACTGGGTGCTGAATGGGTGGCTGGAAGAGAAGGCCCGAGGCATCTGTCAGACCTGGGCTGAAGCGCTTACTAGTTCTGTGACCCAGCAAACACGGGTTTTTGTCAGCTTCCCAGCACAACAAGAACCCCACCGCCACTAAGCATCTTTGCTATCATTGCTATCATTGTTGTCCTGCCCACTTCGCCCGCACCCTGTAAAGGACTGAGTATCTGGAACTTTCTACCCTCCTTCCACACACAATACTCCTGATGCAGTGAGGCTGCCTGCGGTAATGCTGTGCTAGAAACCGCATTATCTTATTTGTTCCTCAAAGTAACCTTTGAGATAAAGATTGAGGCTCAGAGAAGCTAAGTAATTCACCTAAGGCCGGACGAGCAGTAAGTGTCGGACCCAGGATTTGAACCCGGATCTAACAGGGCAAAATCCACCGCTTTGTCCTGTACTAGGTTCCTTTCCTCTTTGCTGAAATACCTCCATCCGCCTAAGAGGGTGAACTACTGTCCCACTGCCTAGGGCTGAGGGAGCTCCGGGACACCGGACTCTCGGTGCTAAGACCAGGAGAGGCCGCCTAAAGCCACGCTCTGCCAGGCCTCACCCACCACCCTCAGCGCCCAGTAACCCAGCTGCACCCTGTGGCCTTCAGCGATGCTGTCATTGTTCTCCTCAGGCCGCAGGTGACACTGTCCCACCACTTGGACAATCACGTCTCAGTGTGGTCCGGGAACTCCCTGCGCCACAATCCCCCGGGTGCTGGTTAACAACCCTGTTCCCTGAACCCGACGCCACCAAGACTTCCCGAAGCAGAAGCTCGGACCCAGCCTGCGACTCCGAGTTACTAAGCAGCCCCAGGTGAGTCAGCTGCCCAGAGGCTGAGGGACTGCCCTGAGCGGGAAGCTTCCTGTGGCTGGTGACCGGCTCGCTCTACGTCTTCTGGTGCAGCGTCCCCCGCCCCGCTCCACAGGAGGTTCTCCTTAAATGCTAAGAATGGTGGCTGAGGGCAGGGGCTTTCAGACATGCCTGATGACACAAATCACCGGAGGCTGAATTTTGAAATGCAGATTTCCAGTCCGCATCTTGGACCGAGAATCGCCACCCTAGAGGAGAGGTCTGACAATCCATAATGTCCGAGCTCCCTTAATTCAGTGCAGCTCAGAGCGTGTCCGTGGACCTGCGTAACTGGCAAAACCTGGGAGCTTATAAAGAGTGCAGAAGCCTAGGCCCCAACCCAAACGGGCTCCATCAGAATCACCAGGTGTGGAGCCCTACAAACTGGGTTCTAATAAGCCAGCTCGGTGATTCTTTGATCCGAAAAGTTCAGAAAAACATTAGTGTAGAATAATGGAACTAGAGTTGTAAGTGGGCTAGAGTCCTATTCTATGAACATCTCCAAGCCTCGGTCTACTCGTGCCCTGAATGGGAATCACAGCCCCGACCCCACTCCCCAAGTGGCTGTTGTGATGATTAACCGGGATCCACGTAAAAGTTCATGCGCAGAATCCAGCACACAGCTGAAGCTCAAGAAATGCTTGTTCATCCTCCCTCCTTACTGGCACTGTTTTAACACCCATGAAGTCGGGAAAACTAAGGTTTCAGTGGTTCAAGTGATGTGCACAAGGTCACTCAGAGGGAAAATACCTGGGGATTCTGACTCCATGTCTGGCAGGCCCGTGAAAGGACCAAAAAACATCTGTTCTGCCTGGTGCTGGCACCTCCACCACGTGCTGTGCTCGATGAACAGGGACAGACAAACCTGGAGGGTAGCAGGGGCTGAGGCCACAACACCAGGTTTCCTGTGGCTGCGGCTGCCCTTTCTAGTTTACGTGGCTCTCATCTCACCTGCGTGCCTAACTCTGCTCAGTCTCATCTTGGTGGCTGATGGGGATGGTTTTGAGACGTCTCAGAAGACCTCTTCCTATTTGCAGCAACATGGATGGACTTGGAGGGCATTACGCTAAGTGAAATAAGTCAGACAGAGAAAAACAAATACTGCATGACATCATTTATATGTGGAATCTAAACAATACAACAGGGGGGCTTCCCTGGTGGCGCAGTGGTTAAGAATCCACCTGCCAGTGCAGAGGACACGGGTTCGAGCCCTGGTCCGGGAAGATCCCACATGCCACGGAGCAACTAAGCCCGTGTGCCACAACTACTGAGCCTGTGCTCTAGAGCCCGTGAGCTGCAACTACTGAGCCCATGAGCCACAAGTACTGAAGCCCACGCTCCACAATAAGAGAAGCCACCGCAATGAGAAGCCCGCGCACCGCAACACAGAGTAGCCCCCGCTCACTGCAACTAGAGAAAGCCCGCGTGCAGCAATGAAGGCCCAACACAGCCAAAAGTAAATTTTAAAAATTTATTAAAAAATAAATAAATTTTTTTTTTTTTTTAAAAAGAAGCAGACTCACAGATATAGAGAACAAACTAGTGATTACCAGGTTGGGGGAGGGGGCAATACAGGAGTGGGGGAGTGGGAGGTACAAAGTATTGGGTGTAAGATAGGCTCAAGGATGTATTGTACAACACGGGAAATATAGCCAATATTTGTAATAACTGTAGATGGAAAGTAAATTTTCCAAATTGTATAAAAATTCAAAATTAAAAAGAAAAAGACCTCTTCCCTCTTCCTGGCTCCTCAGATGGGAAGCAAGGGCTTTCACACAAGTCAAAGGTCTGGAACCCTCCACCATCTGCCAAGCACAAGGTCACCCAGAGGGGCAGGAATCCACCCACTTGAGGGCAATGTGAATCACGAGCAAAGGCCCTCTGGGTGCAGCCTGGTGCAAAGCCGGCCGGCGGCAGGTGCTCTGGGTAAGCGAAGAGGTGCACCAGTTAGAACGCCTTCAGCAGCAAGTAATGACTGAACACCCGGCTCAACAAGGCGTCAACAAGAAAGCGTTTATTATCTCAGGTAACAGGAAGTCCAGGGAAGGACCGCTGCAGGCGTGGAGCGTCAGCAGCTCGGCAGCATGACCAGGCTCTCCCTGTGTCGCCGTGTCCCCACCCTCCATAACCCACGGAGCCCCCTCACTCCTGAGCCGAGTGCCTCCTGGCACAGAATGGCTGCAGCTCCATGTCTCAAAAGCATGAACCATTTCCAGGGCAAGAAGAGAGAACGTTCTTCCTCCCTCTTAAGCATGTACGTCACTCTTAAGCATGAAGAAATCCTTCCCAGAAGCCCCCTCCCACAACATAGGTCTCTGATGCCTCATGGGCTGGGGCTGAGTCACATGCTCATGCCTCAACCAATGACAGGCAAGGGAGTAGACCCTTGGGGCCAAGGCCCACCTACCATAAAACACATGGCACTCAGAGGGGCCGACCGCTGAACAAAATCAGGGCTCAATTGGGAAGAAGCAAAATGAGTGGAGGTGGAGAATGCTGGATGGAC
The DNA here is from genome assembly GCF_059928025.1 of Delphinapterus leucas. Classification (NCBI taxonomy): domain Eukaryota; kingdom Metazoa; phylum Chordata; class Mammalia; order Artiodactyla; family Monodontidae; genus Delphinapterus; species Delphinapterus leucas. Next base: position 168,337,466 of record NC_143130.1, read on the forward strand.
ACCACCAACTCCACAGGTAAACACCAGTCCCCGCAGCATAACACTCTGCAGGGACGGGGTCATCACCTGTACCTTGGTCCTCACATCCATTTTGGAAGGCCCTCAGCCTTGCTTCCTGAAAGACCGGTTCCAACCGGTCAGGAGCCTCCCCTGGTGAAAGTCTGCGGGCCACTTCGACACAGCACACCCAGCGTGGGCTAGGAGGCTGGTGGCCCACTAAAGCAGGAGCACACCCTCTGCCCTTCAGAAGGGCCACCACAGTGGGAAGACCAGGCACATGCCCAGCAGACAGTGTGGGGAGGGGAAGCGGCCCTGAGCGGGGAGGTGGGAGACGCTAGCACCCACCACGAGACAGCCCATGCTATCTCTGCTAAGGGCTTACTCTGTGCAGGCCCCGGGCTAAAAGCACTTTCAGGTGCTCTTTGGCTTGTTTGTTTTGTTCTGTTCTCATGTGGTCCTTCCAGCCACCTTACCAGTTTAGCACTGTCATTACAGGTTCACGATCCCTTGTCCATAATTTCCAAAATCCAGACCTCTCTACAAACCAAAAGCTGAGTTTTGTTGTTAACTTACTGGGCATTTAAACTGAACCAACATAAGGTTATTTGGAGTCTATTTATCCCTTTTGCAATGACTGTTGATATGTTTTGATGCAGAAATACTGCTTGTTTTCTCATGAAGCACTGCCACTAACCCCACGGGGAGTGTCACGTAATGTCCAGTATATACACTGCACTCTGAAAAATTCTGCATCCTGAAACACATCTGGCCCCAAGGGTTTCAGAAAAGGAATTTTGGACGTGTGTCCTCACTTTACACATGGGGTTTCACAAGGCAGAGCAACACTCTGACCCAGGGTCCAGACCTCTGACCCACTCTGCTCACCTCTGCCATCGCCAGCTGGTGGCTTTAAGGAAGACACCTCTCTCTCTAGGCCTGTTTTCTCATCTATAAGATGGGGAGGTTGGACTAGATCAGTGGGTTTCAAATGTGTTTTTTTAAGCACATTAGCCCTTCCTTCAAAGGAAACTTTAAAGGAAAATGTACCTGCTCCAGTGAGTGAGGCCTGCCCACCTGGTCACCAGGGTGCTTTCTCGACAGGACAGTGTGAAAACTGTTATCCAGTGTGATCGCTCAGGGCCCATCTGGTTCTAACTCTCTGTGGTTGTCTTCTCAGAGGCCGACAGCCTTTTCTGTGAGGGAAGGACAGCTAGGAGGAACCTGAACCAGACCTTGACAGATGGCTAGGCTTCTGACCTGCAGAGAGGACTCTGGAGCCCAACAGCTTGCGCACAGGTGAGAGATGAAAAGCAAGGGGAGCGAGAAGGTCCAGGAGGCCAAGCCAGCCAACGGAGGGGCCCCGCGCACCAAGGGGATGGAGGTCAGGCTGGAAAGGCTGGCTGGCCAAGCGGATGGATGTCGGGTATCCTCCTTCCTCTCCACTCGGAGCCTGAAATTCCTGTGCCCTGGAGGCGGGGGGCGGGGGGGGGGGCGTGCAGGAGGAGCTGAGCAGCCCCAGCCCCACTGTGTGGAGCCACAAGGTCACAGTGTTTTTGCCCTGACCACAGCGACCACGTGAGCCCCAATGCCTAGCTCAGAACCACCCCTGTGCGTTGTGGAATAAGTGAATCTTCTGGATCCAAAAATCAGGACGTGTGGTCTGCCACAAAGGCATGTCCTTCAGAGGACAGCAGGACAGAGCATTTGAAAGCAGGACGCTGGCCTGGGAAAGCCAGGAGGGAGCGTCTCCTAAGTTTCCTTCCCCTGTGTCTGGGGGCTTCCCGAGAGTCTGCCGTACCCCAGGAGTGTCCAAAGAAGCCATTCCTACACGTCAGGGCCACCTTCTCACCCCGCTGCAGGCTCTCAGATACACCTCAGCCTTGTTTCCTAAGAAGCCCCTCGGCCGGGCAGAGGGGCCCCCCATCCACCATTACCTCTCCGCCTCTCTGGGAAATCTCCAGGGGACTGAGCGAGCCCGGCCCTCCTCCAAAAGGGGAAGCCACAATGCCACCCGTGCCCTCCTTCAAACCACAGGAATATCAGCTATTGGCAAAGGCGAGGATCACTCTCACTCAAAGGTCTAAGTATATTTCGTAACCAAACTTCGCCCCCGAAATAGTCTTTGTTTCAGGCACCACTTCCCTACCTACCCCTCAGCAAGAGGTAAGGAAAGTGACCCCAAATCACACCTCACCAGAGGGGCGATGGTCCCTTCAGGAGACACTATGATCAGGGCCTAATTGCTCTAAGTGAGCTCAGCGACTGAGCCCGTCTGAGAAGCTGAGCAGCCTGGGGAAGTGGGGAGAGGCCGACACTGCCTCAGAGCGAGCGGCTGTCTTTCGGGGCGGGTGCAGGCTCCAAAAGGCCTGTTCTGTTACTGAAATATGCGGAAGTCTTGACCAGGCCCAGCTCAGGTGTGTCATCCCGAGGTCTCCCACACTTCTTCCCAACCAGGTGATAGCCAGGACCTGGCCTGTCTTGCCCAGGGTCATGCTGGGTCAGCAGGAAGGAGTGAACACCAGTATTTTGCAAATACAAGTTTAACATATATCAACTCATTTCATCCTCACAGCCATCCTGATGGGTTAGGTATTATTAACCCTATATTACTGATGAGGAAACGCAGGCTCAGAGATGTTAAGTAACTGGCTCAAGGTCACCCAGCCAGCCAGAGTCCGAATTGAAGCCCAGGGGCCAGATCACTGCACTTTCTCACACAGCAGTGAACCTAACCACCAGGAGGCTAGAGGGTGACCTTCTGGGGAGAGAAGCCAGCTGGGACTGCCCTCCCACAGCCAGGGCTGACCTGTGAGCCGACAAGAAGCCGATGTGTGGCTCTCCATGTTCACCCCTGACCTCTCGGGCGGCCACGCCATATCCAGGCCAGGGCCCCTCCCACTTCCCTGTGCCCACCAATCCCCTGCAGGTCTGGGGTGGAGCCCGAGAGTGTGCGCTCCTCACGTGCTCCCAGACGATGCCCATGCTGCTGGACCCCAGACCACACTTGAGGTAGCAAGAGCCTGGGCTTGAGTGGACTCTCCCATCCCCCTTAGCTTGTATGTATTCCCATCCCCACTCTCTTGCTGGAACTCATCAGGGCCTGGCATTTAGCTGCCACACATTTTGGTTCCTTGAGATGGAGTGATTAAAAACAGTGACTGCAGTGGGGTATGAGGCAGAAAAGGAACTTCTGGGCTCTGTTTCCAGCTTGGCATTGGCCCTCTTCTTCCTTATACACCTCTTGGCAAAACTATCTAAACCAATTTATCTCAAAGGAGTCAGGCTGGAGCAGCAGGCTCTGAAAGTGTCCGCTATTTACCGGCCTCCATGGGGAGGGGCTGCCATGCCCGAGCACAGACGCTGATGTGCTGAGCGGAGAGGCTCACTGCAGGCAGGAGCGGCGAGATCGAGTGACTCCTCTGCTCAGAACCTTCCCGGGTCTCCCACATCACTCAGAGAAAACCCAAAGCCTTAACCATGACCCACGAGGCCCCATGCCATCTGGCCCTGCCGCCCCTCTGCCCTCACCAGGCTTCTGCCCTTGAAGTCCCCTCCCTGGAACACACTCCACCAACTTAGCTCTTATCTCAGATGCTGCCTTCCCATCAGAGGCCTTCCCCGGCCACCCATTTAAACAAGCCCCACCCCCACCCCACCCCAAAGCACTTTTTCTTCTTCCCCTCTTTATTCTTCTCATACCACTTACCACCATCTGACATCCTGTACATTCTACTTCATGATTTTATCTGTCTCCCTGCCCCTTCCCTACTAGAATGTGGGTGTCATAAGGGCAGGGATGTTTGTCTGATGTGGTCACTGGTAGATCCCCAGTGCCTAAAACAGTGACTAGCACATTGGCAAGTACTCAGTTTTTGTGGAATGAATGAAGGGCCTGCCTACTAAGGTGTCAGGCTCTGTGGCTAGCCCTGGGAGTCTTTAGACTCCTTTGAATCTCATAACAACCCCTACAAGGTAAGTCTTTTAATCCTCATTCTAAGATGAAACTACTGAGGCCCCGAGTGGTTAAGTAATTTGACCAAGGTCACAGAGTTAGGAAGTGGCAGGTCCAGGACTCAGGCACTGATCTGGCTGGTTCCAAAGACTGTGCCCTTTTCTGCCTGTGGTTGCCTTCAAGGTAACTGTCTTAGTATGATAAACATGACATTAACTCGCTGTCCTTATTCTAAACAGCAAATGTTTTAGCTTAGGAATTTTGCCAAATCTGCCCAAAACTTGAGGTCTAGTGCACCCAGGTGGGTCTGGTGCCCCCAAAGCCAGGAGGAAGTCCCACTGCCAGTCAGGGGAGCCCCCATCAGCCAAAGAAAGGGAAAGACCCTCCTACAAGCACTTCTCTGAACCCCAAAGGAAAGCCGCAATAATTCTGTTTTGTTTCATCCTTTTTCTTTTTTTTTTATCTTCCTGAGCAATCTCTCTGACCTTTTCTAGTCTGTGTGACCTTTGGCCATCAATGGCTGTTTACCATGTGGGTTTTGGGGCAAAAGTCTCTCTCTCATGAGTTTCCCCAAACCAAACTTGCACATAGACCCATGGACCACTGTGCCCCGTACAACCTGCTCCCCCCGCAAGCCCCATTAATGACTGTGGCTTTGATTCTAGGGACCAAGCCTTGGAAAGGGAGCCAAGCCTAGAGGGGCCGTGAAGGTAAGATCGGCTCATGCCACTGAAAGCCCATCTACCCTCTCATTCCAGAGACCACCATAGTTTGAGTTACCCCACCTCCCCTACCCATCATTCTCAGTCACATGATCTTGTCTGTTTTCTTCAAATCACTTCTCACTGTCTGAAGCTACCTTGTTTACTATGTCCATATTTGCTTACCATCTGTCTCCTCAGAGGAGGTAAGCGCATGACGGTAGAAGCTTGGTCAGTGCTATTCACCACTGTTGATGCCCGACACATGTGGGCATGCAAATACTGGTTGAATGAGTACATAAAACAGGAAACAAGTGTGTTCTGAAGGGAAAAACCAGGGGGCTCACAAATGAACTTATTTAATCCTAAGATCAATGAAGGTATTATATGCCCTGAAGGTATAATACGCCCTGAAGGTATTATATGCCCACACAGCTGGGAAGTGACAAAGTAGACCCAGGATTGTCGAGCTCTGAAGAAACAAGAAAACTTTGCAGGTACGGGGAAGAGAAGCAAGAGGCCAAGCTCGTGACCCTTATAGGGACAGCAAGGTCAGGCTGCCACTGGGGCCCAGGGGACTGAACACCTTTTCCTCAAATGCTCGCGTAACTGAGAAGAGTCAACATGTTCCACATGCTGAGCCCAGGTAGGTCTGTGCTTCCTCCATGCCCCTGGTATGATCATGGCACCTGCACCTGCCCAGGAAGTACCGGCCCAAAGCAAGGTACCACAGTTGAGAGTGCACAAAACCAAGTTCTTATTTTGAGGCTCTGATACTATAAAAGGCACAAATATAAACCATTCCTGAAGAGGACACACGACATCCCTCTCCAGTTCTGGGTAGTTTGAGGCGAGAAGGTTGAAAGCAGTGTGGCGGTCCTTTCTCAGAACAGTGTCATTTATTCATTCTTTCATTCATTCATTTGTTCAGCCAACATAGGCTCACCCAGCCTCAGGAAGCCTGAGATGAAATGTGACAAAACCTCTGCCCTCCCGCCAGTGCATCGGTGCCTGCGGTTTTGGCGGGCACTAAAAGACAAGCAAATATTAAGGATACTTGCTTCCAAAACAAATAAGGACACGTGGAGCTATGCTCTGAAATGGCATTTTGGATGCAATTTTGATTCCACTGGGTATGAGAACCAGTTGAGTCAACCGGGTCATAGACTAACTCCAGGCACCGGGTTCCTACTCCTTGGATCTCTCCGACCCCCTCTTCCTCTAGGCCCCAAGCCCCTCACACACCCAACTCCATTTCCCAACATTCTTCAACCACATTGCCACCTCTCTCCACAATATTCTCCCTCCTGACTCCCCTGACTCTATTTCCCCCATATTCCCAAACCCGACCTTCCTAGATCCACAGCTTCGACATCCTACCCTCTGGATCCCGGGACACATCTCAACCTGATTTCCAGCACCACCCCACACACACCCCAAGCCTGGGCTTCCACCTGGAGCCCCTTGAACGCCATCTGTTTACAGAGCATATTTCCCAGGGGTCTCTGTTCACCACCCCCATTCGCAGAACCCCCGTAAATACATCATGACTCCGAGTACACCATACACACAGCCTGGATCCCCATACATCCACACCCGAGTCTTGAGGACGCACCCTCCCCCCATCACCTCCAACTTCTCAGAGCCCCTAGGCCGGCCCCTGACCCCCTGGGACCCCAGTACAGCAGCCAACTCCGAGACACCCACCCCCTGACTCCGCAGAAGCCCGCCCTGCACGCCGGAACTCTGGGACGCCCGGCACAAGCCCTCGGCCGCCGGAGGCCCCCACCGCGCCGCTCCGCGGACCCCGGGTTCCCGAGGCCCTGGCCCCGCCGCGCACATCTCCGGCCGCAGCGCCCTCGTGACCCGGCCGCGCCCCTGCCCGCGCCCCGCCGCGCCTCGGGGGCCCGGCCCGGTGATCGGTGGAGGCCGCGGCGCCTCCAGCAGCCCAGGCCGGAGCGCCCGGCGCGTACCGTTGGCGATGAGCTTGGCCGACAGCTGCTTGACGAGCTCGGGGATCCGCTCCCACTGGCACTCGGAGCGGCAGCGCTCGATCTCCGTCTCCAGCCGCGAGCCCGCCTTCTTGGTCGCCATCGCGGCCTGGCCGGGTCCGGCCAGCCCCCCTGCAGGCCCCGCAGGCCCCGCCGCCGCCGCCGCCGCCGCCGCCGCCGCCGCCGCCGCCGCCCGGGCGCCCCCGTCGCCGCCACCCGCTGCCGCCGCGGGCTCGGGCTCCGGCTCCCGGCTCCGCGGCGTAACGGGAGCGCCGGCTGGGGAAGGGGCGGGGAGGCGGGCGGCGGCGGCTGGCGCGGCGGGGCCCCGGGTGTCGCGAGGAGCGGCCCCTACCGGCCAGGGCCGGAGCCGCAGCGCGGGCCCGGGTCGGGGCCGGGGCCGGGGCCGGGGCCGGGGCCGGGGGGAGGGGGAGGCGCGAGGAGGGGCGAGGTGCTGCGGAGGCCGGGCTGGGGAAGGAGGCCCGGGAACGGGACCTGGAGGGGGGCTGGGGCTGGGGTCCAGATTCGAGGGGGAAGGCGTGGAAGAGAGAGGTGAGGAAAAGCAGGGGCTGTGGTGGTAGGAGTCTGGCAGAATGGGGGCGTGGAGGAGGGAGACCCGGGAGAAAGGGAGGGAGGGAGGCAGAGACTGGGAGCCCCACAGACCCTCAGGAATAGGGCCTAGAAAGGGCAGTGACCCTGGGGACGGTCACGGGCCAGGCCGGACTAGTGGGCCTGGGGTATGAGGTGGGTGTGACGGGGAGGCCTGCCTGAGCTTGCCCTGCCATCTCAGGTTTCTGGGAGATCCCTCTGGGCCTGGCTTGGCCTGTGCCCCTTAGCAGGCCCCCTCTGCCCCAGGCAGCCTTCGCCCCACCCAGTTCGAGGTGGGTGGAGACTCATCCCTCTCATGCAGGCTCAGCACCTGCCCAGGGCTCCATCAATGTCTGTTCAGGCGAGTTGGATTGAACAGGGCAAGGACTGCCAGCTCAGATGTCAGCTACCTTGCCCTCTGAGGAGGATGCAGAGTCCGCAGGGGGGTTTCCTTGTCTTGGCCTTGCAGACAGAGCTGAGGGCAGGCGTCCAAACTGTGCCTTCTTTCAGTTATCCGATAACTATGTAGTCATCACCTACTATGGCTAGGTCCTGTTGCAGGTGCTGGGGATACAGCAGGAAACTAACAAAATACCTGCCTTGGTTACATTCCAGGCAGGGGAATAAATAAGCAAAATAAAGTAGTAAATCAGAAGGTAAAAATGGTTAGCTGAAGAAACAGAGCAGGGTCCAATGAGGAGAGTAAAGAATTGACAGGGTGGTAAGAGACGGCCTCCTTGAAGTGACATTGGACAAAGACTTGAAGAAGGTGAGAGAGAACATCTCTGGGAAGAGGGTACCGCAAGCAAGTACAAAGGCCCTGGAGCATATTTAATAAGCTGGGGGAACAGGAAAGAGACCCAAGTGGCTGGGGTAGAGTAAGGGGGGGGGGTCGAAGCAGGAGAGTTCAGAGGTGGGAGTCAGAGCTGAGTTCATGTTGGGCCTGCGGACCATTATGGAGACTTTGCTTTTCCTCTGGTGAAATGGGGCATCCATGCAGGACTTTTAATGAACGTCATGACGTGACCTACATTTTAGGAATACCACTGTGGCTGCAGGGCTGAGAATACTGCCAGTAGTTCAGGAGGGAGATGGTGGTGGATGGACCAGGGTGATAGCTGTGGCAGTGGTGAGAGGGTTGGATTCTGGATACCGCATTTGAGGATGGAGCTGACAGTCTGGAATGTCAGGTATGAGGAAGCACCAAGTCATAGTCAACATCATCCCTTCTAGGGGTGCCTTACTCTAGCTTTCCAGGAGTTCTTACCTGCAGTTTTGTCTCTCATCCCCTCAGCAGCCCCAGGGCTGTTCTTGGGAAGAAAAGACATGGACACCAGTCAACCAAGGGTGAAGCTGAAACTCAGATATCCAGAGATGTGAGGAAGGAAGATCCGGAGATGCCTTCTGATGTGACCGGCATAACCTCAGGCACCTGCAAGGACCTATGAGGTGATGAAGGTTGGCCTGATGAGCCTCAGATGCTATGGACAGCTCGAGGGGAAATACAATGTCAAAATTTCAACAGAGGTCCCTTTGGGGGCTTGGATTCTTTAGTTTCACCAAGAAGAAATAGGAAGAGAAGTAGAAGGAATCTCCACAGGAGGTATTTCCACCACCATCCTCCACCCCGGACGCTCATATTCTCCTCTTAGCATGGAGGTCTGTTTCTCCAGATGCTTGCACAGGAAGTTCTCTCCCCTCTGGTCCAGGAGGGAAATTCCTGTGCATTCTTTGAGACCCAAGCTTGGGTCACCAAGAAGCCGTGCTCAACATCTGACAGATCCTGTGTGATCCCACAATAGTTGCTCTTTCCCTCTGTGATAGGGCTTCTTATAACAAACTCTGTCATATAATGACTGATGTTTGTACTGCCTCAGTTGCCACACTGTCAGGTATATTATTGGTGTCCATCTCTGTGCTCCCCCGCCAGCTGATAAGTTCCAGAGACAAGGCCTGTGTCTTCACGAGGGCAGAGTAGACCTTGACCCTTGACTCGGCGTGTGCTGCCTGGGCAGTGGCACTAATAGTTCCTGCCTTGCCCGCCGACAGTTCCTCAGCTATAATACCTACCCTGTAGAGTTGATTGTGAATTAAATGAGGAAATACAGGTAAGGCACTTAGAAGGGTGTTGATAGATCTTAAGAGTGCAATAAATGTGCCCTGACATTCCGTGTGTCTGTACCCCTTGCACCCAGTGTAGGGTCTTGCACAGTGTAGGAGCTTGAATGAAAGAGTGAATGAATGAATGAATGAATGGACGAGGCTGGAGATCTCCAAGGTCGAGAATCAGCCTGCAAATATATTCCTTCAGGATTTAACACAACAATAATAAGTGACTACATTTGAGGCTTCCACCTTCACAGCAGGCCGTCCTGGAAGTGACTGACACCCACCAGCGTACCCTTCTGACCATCTGCCTGAGCGCTGAGTTTGCTGGGATATGGGGGTTGGGAGCAGAAGCTGATAAACATTGTCAGCCTGACAGTTGGGCTCCTTGGTCTCTGGGCTCATTCCCACATCTGCGATGTTTTCTGATCTTCATCCGTTGCCCGGGCTGCTCTAGCAGCTGCCACAGCAACCCTGGAGATATACAGGTGATCACAGGGGGAGAACATCCCCAAATGGTTTTCCAGGTGAGTTTACCTGCAGGCGGCGCTCAGGGAACCTCAGCAGTAGGAAGTCGTTGGTGCTAATAATAGTAATTAAGCCGACATCTTTTTTCCAGACATTGCTGTTACAGGTTTGACAAGGATGTGAAAAATCACAGCCTGTAGGCCGAATCCAGCCTTGAGGCCTGGCAATGGCTGGCAGGAAAGGAGCTAAGTGGAAGATGGCTCAGGAAGTCTGACTCCAGGATAGTTCCTGCAGGAGAGCTGTCTTGCCAGGAGCCATGGAGACGGGTTAAATGTTCAGAGCAAAGGTCAATGCAAATGGGATGCCTCGGTGGTCTGGAAACGTCCCCGTCCTCTTCCCCCAAAAGCCTGGGCCCCCTGGACAACTAGAATAAGGCAAACAAACTGTACTTCAATTAAAAAAAAAAAAAAACACACCCACAACTAGAATAGGGCAAGAGGTAAGCAGAGGGGAGAGGGCTTGAGAAAGAAGACAGGCTGGGGAGGGGCGGGGGAGCCCCAGGGAAAGAAAGAGACTCGAGTGAGCAGGGGCCGGGCCTTTACCCTTGTGCCTCCCTCAGCCTGGAAGACCCTTCCCACATACCCACGTGGTCCCCTCCCTTCATTTAGGTCCCTGACCCAAGGCCACCTCCTTAGAGAGACCTTCCCGACCACCCTATCCAAACCCACTCCCTGCCCTTCCCTCCACTCCCTGTCCCCTTACTCAGCTCTAGGCTTCTGCTTGTCACCACCTGATTCATATTTATTAATTTAGTGTTTGCCTCCCTCACTAGAATGTCAGCTCCACGAGGGCAGGGATTTTTGTGTGGTCTTGTTCACTGCTGCATCCCCAGCACTGAGAATGGTGCCTGGCACGTAGTAGGTGCATAGTAAATATTTGTTGAACGGCTGAACGAGTAGAAGGAAAGTGGTGGGGCTGGAGTTGTACTCCAGGCAAACAGGCCCGCAGTCGAGTGCAAATCAGCTTGCGGAAGCATATGGGTCAGGTTTGAGGGGGAGATGGAAAACCGGAGAGAGGAGATGTCAAGGGGCCTCAGTGTGCTAACAGAATAACCGCTGCTAACCTTTGACCTCACCATGCCAGGCAGCAGCCCTGTCATCTGGCTGCCTGAGCGGGGAGACTCCCCAGAGCCCAGGGGGTGTGAGCCACGTGTGCTCGGTGAGCCCTGTGGGCGGGCACTACAGCAGCGCTTGTGACGAACTGGGGGACCAGCCACAGTGCTCGTGCTTGAGTCATGATAGCTGCAGTGCCTTTGGATGTCTTTAATTATGTTTTTGACACCTACAAAAACATATAATCAAGAGGCGCCTATATAATAAAATAATAAAGTGAACACCAGGGACCCAACTGACCATCTCAGAGTTAACCACAAGTTTGATTTTTGTGTTGATTACATCCTTATTTTGTTTTTTAAGTAGTTTTATCACCACACATTTCCTGCCACCCCTAGTAATATGAGTGTCATATGTAACCGTATGAGGCTGTTTAGCTTCGTGCTTTCTAAATGGTATCCTTCCTGTAATTTGCTTTGTTGCTCATTACGCCCCACGATTTGTCCTTGTTATGCGTAGCTGTGGTTCCTTCCTTTTCTATAGCGTGTAATACTCCATGGCATGGAGTATATTATCCATCCTCCAGGTTTATCACACTTCAGTGCCCAGGTGTGCTTTTATGAATGAGGCTGCTGTTTATAAAGCTGCATCACTGCCACTGTTTTGAGCAGGGTTTCTGAGGATGACTCAAGATGGCTCTGTGCCCCTCTCCCCCTTAAAATACCCCGGGGTCCCCTGACTTTCTTCCCAAGGGTCACCTGCTGCTGCCTGGAGCCATGGTTCCCACTGTAGGAACAAACCAGTGGGATCCTTGCTGAGCAACCGCACTGCAGGCACCGAGCTGGTGTTTCCAGTTAACCATCTGTTACCATTTGAGAGGGACAGCCAGGTGTAGGAGGCTGGCTGGCTGGCTGGCTGCTCAAGGAGGGAACCAGCACGGCATGACCTGAGTGCGGAAACCACGTCTCCGCATGGCCTTCAGCTTTGCAAGTCCGGAAACACGTGGGTGCTCCAGGGTGCTCCACCTGCTCCCACAGTGAAGTCCACCAGCGGCCCTCGCTTATGCTCCATGCCAATTCCATTTATGATGGAAGCCGTCCCCCAGTGCCCCATACCCAGAGACCTAGTTCCCGGTGTCAGGATGCTTGCAAAGCTGAAATGCTTGCTTGGAGGTTGCTTGGTGAGTGTGGACTTGGAACCAGAGAGGAAAGTCTCAAGAAGGTCATTACCCAAGCCCTGGAAAAGCTCTGTGAGCCTTCTTGGTTCCATTTCTGAACCACCTTTCTGGGGCTGAGAATATCCATGTGTCTCAGATCTGCGTCCTCCTGCCCAGGATGAAGCTGGAATAGCTCTGAGACTTTTCACTTTTCCTCTCCGTTCATGATAACCTTGCCTAGGCTTTGGACACCATAACAAAAATCAAGTTAGTTTTCGGTTTAGTCAGTATGATAGAAATCACTTATCTTTGTGAGTGTTTTTTTCACACTTGCAGTTCTGGGGATACTTTCCTGTTACCCTATATATCACCTGTCCTACCTTCTCCCAGAAAGGCAAAGAGTGGGCTTATATGTCTAAATGAACAGCAAAGTAAAGATCAGAAACTACACAGATATAGGGGAGAACATTATACCTGTCACCAGGGAGGAGACTGTTCCTAAGAGTGTGGATAGGATGATTTTTGAGCTTCCTAGCAGACCAGGCACAGAAGAAAACACATGGAGGGTTCTGATTTGAATAATGCAATTGACTCACACTTCTGGAGTTTTAAAGGGCAATCAGGAATTAGGTAAGCACAAGGGATCTGTTTGTTTTTATAGAGTAGTACTGGGTTGGCCAAAAGATTCGTTTTTTTCCATAAGATGGCTCTAGTAGCACTTAGCTGTCCTTAACTTCATTTGAAACAATTTTGTTAGATTGTATGTGACAGCTGTCATATCAGCGTGCATTTAAAAAAAAGATGTCAAAATTGGTGAATTTTTGTATAGCCATTTTAATGTTGAAGATGGATGAAAAAAGCAACATTTTCGGTATATTATGCTTTATTATTTCAAGAAAGGTAAAAATGCAACTGAAACACAAAAAATGATTTGTGCAGTGTATGGAGAAGGTTCAGTGACTGATCAAACATGTCAAAAGTGGTTCGTGAAGTTTCGTGCTGGAGACTTCTTGCTGGATGATGCTCCATGGTCAGGTAGACCAGTTGAAGTTGATAGCGATCCAATCCAGACATTAACTGAAAACAATCAACGTTATGCATGCAGGAGATGGCTGACATACTCAAAAAAATACCCAAATCAAGTGCTGAAAATCATTTGCACCAGCTTGGTTATGTGAATCGCTTTGATGTTTGGGTTCCATATAAGTTAAGTGAAAAAACCTTCTTGACCGTATTTCCGCATGTGATTCTCTACTTAAATGTAATGAAAACGTGCTGTTTGTAAAACAAATTGTGACAGGCAATGAAAAGTGGATACTGTACAATAATGTGGAACGGAAGAGATTGTGGGGCAAGTGAAATGAACCACCACCAACCACACCAAAGGCTGGTCTTCATCCAAAGAAGGTGATGTGTATATGGTGGGATTAGAAGGGAGTCCTCTATTATGAGCTCCTTCCGGAAAACCGAACGATTAATTCCAACAAGTACTGCTCCCAATTAGACCAACTGAAAGCAGCACTCGACAAAAAGAGTCCAGAATTAGTCAACAGAAAACGCATAATCTTCCATCAGGATAACGCAAGACCGCATGTTTCTTTGATGATCAGGCAAAAACTGTCACAGCTTGGCCGGGAAGTTCTGATTCATCCACAGTATTCACCAGACATTGCATGTTCGGATTTCCATTTATTTCAGTCTTTACAAAATTCTTTTAATGGAAATATTTCAATTCCCTGGAAGACTGTAAAAGGCATCTGGAACAGTTCTTTGCTCAAAACAATAAAAAGTTTTGGGAAGATGGAATTATGAAGTTGCCTGGAAAATGACAGAACGTAGTGGAACAAAAGGGTGAATATGTTGTCCAATAAAGTTCTTGGTGAAAATGAAAAATGTGTCTTTTATTTTTACTTAAAAACTGAAGGCACTTTTTGGCCAACCCAATATTAGCAAACAGTTGTGACGTTTTCATTTCAAACACTTTACTAATAAAAACAGTGAGAAGTCTCATTTGTGTGAAGGAGCCTCATAAACACAAAATCTGCATCTGTTAGGAACTGCGAGTGATCTTCCCCTGCACAAGGCAACTAGCGTGCCAAGGTTTCCACAGTTCAATTCAACAAATATTTATTGAGCATCTACTATGTGTCAGACCACGTTAGGCCCTGAGAATACAAAATTGTATAAACTGTGATGCCATCCCTCAGGAACTCATGGTCTAGTTGGAAAGGGGACAAAGAAGTGAACAATAGCACTGCAGTTGGACTCAGATGAGCATTGGGGGCTGAAGGAGCCCTTGGTCCACCTTTGTTGGTGGGGATTCCAGGAAGTCTTGGAGGAGGTAAACTCTGAGCCAAGCCTTGCAAAAGGATTTCAGGTCTAGTCTGCTTGCCAAGTCTCCCCATCTAACAGAGTGGTCCTGAGTTTTCAAAAATCCTTGACTCAAAAGAGGGTCATAGCATTCAGACACTTCAAGCACCAGATCACCCGCTACGTCAGAGGAGGAAAAAATCCACAGCTTGGTCTCCTTTCCTGTAGCAAAGAACCTGTTGGTAAGAAAGGTTGGGGATGAAGGCTCACCTGAACTGCTGGCCAGCCAGAGAAGCATAGAAACACTTCGGATTGCTTCCTTATTCCCAAATTAGTGCTTGCAGTACTGAAACCATGCTCACTGCACAAAACTTTCCCTGCGGACTCGTGGGCTTCCCATTCTTTCCAGCATTTGGGGCTCATCGCTGGACAAGAAGAGCAGGAGGCCTGGGTCAAGTCCGGCCTCTACCCACCAACAACTGGTTTGTGATCAAGTACCTTTCAATTTCTTCATTTGTAAAATGAGAGCACTGCTCTGGGAGATTGTAGTCCATGACCCTATCCTGTCAAACTGGGAGTTAGGCAGTTGCTAGAATGTGAGGAAAACTGGATTATCCCTTATTAGTCTGTGGGCTCTCCTACAGGCTGAGCTTCCTGGACTGCAATGCTGCTCTGAGCTCTCAGGCATCAGACGGCGGGTGGGGTGTGGGGGGGTGGAGGTGTGCAACACTGAGGTTGCAGTTGGAGCCCTGGATCTGATTTTCATCTCTGTTCACCAACCAGCTGTGTGACCTTGTGGGAGCCACCTAATTTACTTCCCAGGTAAAATGTGGGACAGATGATCACTAGCATTCCACAGTAAATTGGGGCTTGAGAAACTCATCCACTGAGATGCAGGACAAAACTCATTCAAATACACGATTAAAGCAAGTGGGAAATGCGTGCGATCTGCCAGGTACCTAAGAAAGGTTGAAGACACCAGCTAAACCTCAGCGATGCAGCAGTCAAAGGTCAGCGCAGAAAACCAGTACTTTGGCTGAAAGGCACGCTCAAGTCTTTGTCAGAAAGCAGAATTTTCCTTCTGAGGTATCTGTTGTTTGAAGAGAAGTCCGCAAGACTCGAAAACGAGGTTAAGAACTCAACCAGCCTTCCATTTAGGGGCGGGGCCCGCGCAGTTTTCCCGAGCTCTAATGGAAGGGGAGGGTCCGGCGCGGCGGCAGCAGCCAATGAGAGAGTAATCCAATGAAGTCATGGAGTTCCTCAGCGCTTCATTGGCGGATCCCCGAGGCGCCGGCGCAGACTGCAAGGCGGGTTGGCCAGTGGCAGCTGGGCGCCCGAGATCCAGGAATTGAAGGGCGAGTCTGCAAACTTCTGCCCAGCTTTTACTTACCCTAAGGGGAGAACCACGCGATGAGTGCGTCTCTTCTTGAAGGGAGAAATGAAAATGCCCAGAAAAAAGACCTCTTACCCACCCCAAAGACTGGATTTACTCATCCTGAGGTAACTCGCGTTTCTTTGGTGAAAGTGGAAAGTTTGTTTTGTTTTAATCCAAACACACTAATTAACCGCTTTAACCGTTTAATGATACTGAACAAACATCCCTTGGCTGGTCACCTTTTATTTCCGCAGTGACACTCAAGGTTGGGAACAAAGACATTTCTGACGTTTTGAAACATTTTAAAACCGTGATTCTCAAACCGTGGTGTACAGGGGGATCCAGAATGTAGGTTGCACACACCGGGCGCCACCCCCTGTTTCCAGTCCTTCTGACCCTGGAACCTGCAGATTGAAGAAACTGGCAGGGCCAGGAATGTGGACCCCACTTTGGGAACCAAGCATTTGAGCATCATCAGAGCTTGTTACAAATGCAAATTCTCAGACTGTGCCCCTCCAGACCTACTGAATCAGAAACACTGAGGTCTAGCCCTCTGTGTTTTAACAAGTCCTCCAGGTGGCTCTGAGGCACCCTCAAGTTTGAGAATGGGGCTTCCCTGGTGGCGCAGTGGTTGAGAGTCCGCCTGCCGATGCAGCGGACACGGGTTCGTGCCCCGGTCCAGGAAGATCCCACATGCCGCGGAGCGGCTAGGCCCGTGAGCCATGGCCACTGAGCCTGCGCGTCCGGAGCCTGTGCTCCGCAACGGGAGAGGCCCGAACAGTGAGAGGCTCGCGTACTGAAAAAAAAAAAAAAAAAAAAAAAAAGTTTGAGAATGGCTTTAAATCAAATCCTCATGACCCTTGAGACTGCTTCTGCACAATCTGAAGAGTTACCCTGCAGTCCATTCTCTCCTGCACTCCCAGACTCTTAGGCCTGTCTGGGGGCCTGTAGTCCAGTCCTTCTCGGGTAGGTAATTTTGGTTGCCATGGAACTCCAGGCTCCTCACCAGGGCTCCTAGCAGCTGCCATGGTTTTGCCTACAAGTAATTGGACCAGAGATGCACCTGTGACAGTGCTTTCCTAGAATTGATTGAGATGGTTTCTGTGAGTGACTAGACCCTAAGGGTGAACATGGTACCCAAGGGCAGCCTTGTTCTGCCATATGGCCTGGGGAGCAGAGGAAACTGGTCTTCAGAAGGAAGAAGAGGAGTGAAGCAGACACATAGGTCCAGAGATGGGGGGGTGGAAAGAGAATCCATTCCTAGATGGCCTCCAGGCCCTGCACTACCAGCCTCTGCCTACTTCTCAGACTTAGGCCACTGCCTCTGGCTCACAGGACTCCGTTAGCTGAAGGAAAGATCACTTTCTCCACCTACCTGAGGCCCTGCTGCCTTCCAGCCCTCAGGTAGCAGGTGATTCCTCAGCTTGTATTCTCTGATAACAAACACCTCTCCTGACTGACCCATGTGGATTCATGAGATTTGCCACCCAGGGACTCTTGAGGGATTCAGCTTTGTTTTACAGACAAGGAAACTGAGACCCAAGTGACCTGCCCACGGTTATGTGAGCACTAAGCTTGCAGGCCACTGCTGCATCCCCAGGGGACTCACCCTTATGACCTTGGGTCACAGCCCAGGGCTCTCACAGCAAAGCAGTCAGGTCAACCTCAGGCCTTTTCGCCTCCTCTTGCAAGCTTTTAATAAGTCAGTTTCACTTTCAAAATACTGCCCAGAATAGTCTATGGTCAGCAGAAAGATGCTGACAGCACTGTCTATTCTAGGAAGTTATTTTATTTTCTGATGAACTATAGTGGCAATGGATGGTTTGAATGTCTGTTGCTGAAGGAGCATGACAGATGTTACACTGGTCCTCACCCCACCCAGATTTCTTTCTTTCTTTCTTTCTTTTTTTTTTTTGCGGTACGTGGGCCTCTCACTGTTGTGGCCTCTCCCGTTGTGGAGCACAGGCTCCGGACGCGCAGGCTCAGCGGCCATGGCTCACGGGCCCAGCCGCTCCGCGGCATTTGGGATCTTCCTGGACCGGGGCACGAACCCGTGTCCCCTGCATCGGCAGGTGGACTCTCAACCACTGTGCCACCAGGGAAGCCCCCAGATTTCTTTTTTGAGATGTAAAATGATATGATCTAGTAATTCCACTTCTGGGTATTTATCTGAAGAAAATGCAAACACTAATTCAAAAAGATAGGTGCACCCCTTGTTCATTGCAGCATTATTTACAATAATAACCAAGACATGGAAACAGCCTGTGTCCACACACAGATGAAAAGAAAATAAGAAAATGCAAGATATATGTGTGTGTTATATATTATAATATATATATAAAAATATTACTCAGCCATAAAAAGAATGAAATCCTGCCATTTGCGACAACATGGATGCACCTTGAGGGCATTGTGCTAAGTGAGATAAGTCAGACAGAGAAAGACAAATATCGTATGATTTCATATGTGGAATCTAAAACAAAATAAAACAAACTCATAGATACAGAGAACAGATCGGTGGTTGCCAGAGGCCAGGGTGGGGGTTGGGAGAAATGGGAAAGTGGGTCAAAAGGTATAATTTCCCAGTTATAAAATAAATCAGCTATGGGATGTAATGTATGGCATGGTGACCGTAGTTAATATTGTTTGTATATTTGAAAGTAGCTAAGAGAGTAAATCTTTTTTTTAACATCTTTATTGGAGTATAATTGCTTTACAATGTTGTGTTAGTTTCTGCTTTATAACAAAGTGAATTAGCTATACGTATACATACGTCCCCATATCTCCTCCCTCTTGTGTCTCCCTCCCACCCTCCCTACCCCACCCCTCTAGGTGGTCACAAAGCACTGAGCTGATCTCCCTGTGCTATGTGGCTGCTTCCCACTGGCTATCTATTTTACATTTGGTAGTGTATATATGTCCATGCCACTCTCTCACTTCGTCCCAGCTTCCCCTTCCCCTTCCCCGTGTCCTCAAGTCCATTCTCTACATCTGCGTCTTTATTCCTGTCCTAGGTTCTTCAGCACCTAGGTTCTTCAGAACCTTTTTTTTTTTTTTTTTTTAGATTCCATATATATGTGTTAGCATATGGTATTTGTTTTTCTCTTTCTGACTTACTTCACTAAGAGAGTAAATCTTAAAAGTTCTCATCATATGAAAAAAGTTCTCATCAATACTTTGCCTGAGTGACTTTTACCAAACTCAGAGATCGTGCTGGTCAGGGAAGGCAGGGGGAGAAAAGAATAGAATTACTAGCTGCCCTTACCCCTGAGAGGCAGAACAACCATTTTCATGCCTTACGGCCACCTGGGATCTTTATGTCCTGTCCTGTATTGGGGGAATTCCCCGCCTGATGGGACGGAACGCTTCTCCCCCTGGAGAGGCTGAAGATGCCAGGCGCTCACCGTGCCAGACTCTCTGGTGGCTAAAATGAAGCTGGGTAACAGCTCTGCCAGGCAGACACCACTCAGAGTCCAGGGGCAGCTGCTTCCGGATTCAGCTGAGGTTGCTCTAGCAGCTGCGGGTAGAGTTGGTCCAGGTGCACCTGGGTGCCCACACCCAGCAGCGGCTCCCAGAGATTGTGAACCACCCGAGATAAATTCCGTTTCTACCTAAATCAGCCAGAGTTGGTTTCTGTGGCTTTTAACGGTGAACAGGACTGATGGATGAGGCTTCCCAAAGGAGGGCCAGGCACTGGCAGGGCTAGACGAGGGGGCAGGTGCCCAGGTAGAAGAAAATGGCATTCGAGCAGGGAGAGGTGCTGCAGCACACTGTCCTTCAGACCGAGTCACACATTGTACGGAGGGAAGTGAGTCACATTGCAGGTCAGAGCATCCTCCAGCTCCTCACAGGGGTCACAGAGGGTCACAGCAATCATGAACGGGCTGGAGGGTTTTCCTGCAAGTCTGGCTTCTTTCCCTTTGATGCTCTCTGAGCTTTTCATTCAGGAATGCTGGGCTTTTCCTTTGTGGAAGAGGAGGTTGGGTTAGGAGGGAAAGGTTAGACTTCCTGAGCCTCTGCATAGGCAGCTTCTCGGGTTTGACTGGGGAGCCTCAGGGTGCTCCCCCGCTTCCAACGCCAAAAGTTAAATCCTTCACCTAAAGTGTTATTTAACTAGGGGTGGATTTCCTTCCTCTGTCCCTCCGTCCCTCCCTCCCTCTCTCTCTCTCTCTCTCTCCCCTTCTTCCTTCCTTCCTTCCTTCCCCCCTTCCTTCCGTCCTTCCTTCCCTCCTTCCTTTCTTTCTGTATATCTGATTTACAATATTGTGTTAGTTTCAGGTGTACAGCATAGTGATTCCGGTGTTTGCTTTTTTGCAGATTATATTCCATTATGGGTTATTACAAGATATTAGATATAATTCCCTGTGCTATACAGTAAATCCTTGTTGCTTATCTATTTTATGTATAGCAGTTTGTATCTGTTAACCCCATACTCCTCATTTGTCTCTCCCCCCTGCTCCCCTTTGGTAACCATAAGTTTGTTTTCTGTGTCTGTGTGTCTCTCTCTGTTTTGTATATAGATTCATTTGCATTACTTTTTAGATTCCACATATAAGTGATACCATATAGTATTTCTCTTTCTTTGTTTGACTTATTTCAGTCAGCATAATATTCTATGGGTCCATCCATGTTGCTGCAAATGGCAAGATTTCATTCTTTTTTATGGCTGAGTAATATTGCATTGTATATACTTACCACATCTCTCTTTTTTTTTTTGATTGTACTAACTTATTCGTTTTTAACTTTATTTTTTATTGAAGTATAATTGAATTACACTGTTGTGTTAATTACTGCTGTACAGCAAAGTGACTCAGTTATACATATACATACATTCTTTTTCATGGATAGTGAATATAGTTCCCAGTGCTATACAGTAGGGCCTTGTTGTTTATCCCTTCTACATATACCAGTTTGCATCTGCTAACCCCAAACTCCCACTCCATCCCTCCCCCAACCCCCTCCCCCTTGGCAACCATCAGTCTATTATCTATGTCCCTGATTCTGTTTCTGTTTCACAGATAGGTTCATTTGTGTCATATTTTAGATTCCACATATAAGTTATATGGTATTTGTCTTTCTCTTTCAGACTACTTCACTTAGTATGATAATCTCTAGTGGCATCCATGTTGCTGAAAATGGCATTATTTTGTTCTTTTTTATGGCTGAGTAGTATTCCATTGTATATAAATACCACATCTTTTTTATCCATTCATCTGTTGATGGACACAGGTTACTTCCATGACTTGGCTATTGTAAATAGTGTTGCCCCGAATATTGGGGTGCATGTATCTTTCTGAATTAGAGTTTTCAGTTTTTTCAGATATATACCCAGGAGTGGGATTGCCGGATCATATGGTAGCTCTCTTTTTAGTTTTTTAAGGAACCTCCAGACTGTTTTCCAACTGGCGGCACGTTACATTCCCACCAACAGTGTAGGAGGGTTCCCTTTTCTCCATACCCCTTCCAGCATTTATTATTTGTAGACTTTTTGATGATAGCCATTCTGACCAGTGAGGTGATACCTCATTGTGGTTTTGATTTGCATTTCTCTAATACTTAGAGATGTTGAGCATATTTTAATTTGCTTACTGGCCATTTGTATGGCTTCTTTGGAGAAATGCCGATTTAGGTTTCTGCCCATTTTTTGATTGGGTTGTTTGGTTTTTTTCAATATTGAGCTATATAAACTGTTTTTATATTTTAGAAATTAATTCCTTGTCGGTTTCATCGTTTGCAAATATTTTCTCCCATTCTGTAGGTTGTTTTTTGTTTTGTTGAAGGTTTCCTCTGCTGTGCAAAAGCTTGTAAGTTTGATTAGGTCCCATTTGTTTATTTTTGCTCTTATTTCTTTTGCTTTGACTGCTCTAAGAAAATATTTCTACAATTTATGTCTCAGAATGTTCACCCATGTTCTCTTCTAGGAGTTTTATGGTGTCATGTCTTACATTTAGGTCTTTAAACCATTTTGTGCTCATTTTTGTATATGTTGTGAGGGAATGTTCTAAGTTCATTAATTTACATGTAGCTGTCCAGCTTTTTCAACACCACTAGAAGGGATTGTCTTTTCTCCATTGTATATTCTTGCCTTCTTTGTTGTTAATTGACCATAGGTGCATGGATTTATTTCTGGGCTTTCTATCCTGTTCCATTGATTTATATTTCTGTTTCTGTGCCAGTACCATATTGTCTTGATTACTGTAGCTTTGTAGTGTAGTCTGAAGTCGGGGAGTCTGATTCCTCCAGCTCAATTTTTTTTCCTCAAGCTGGCTTTGGCTATTTGGGGTCTTTTGTGTCTCCATACAAATTTTAAGATTTTTTTTGTTCTAGTTCTGTAAAAAATGCCACTGGTAATTTGATAGGGATTGCATTAAATCTATAGATTGCTTTGGGTAGTATGGCCATTTTAATACTATTAATTCTTCCAATCCAAAAGCACAGGATATCTTTCCATTTCTTTGAATCATCTTCATTTTCCTGTATCAATGTTTTCTAGTTTTCAGCATATAGATCTTTTACCTCCTTGGTTAAGTTTATTCCTAGTTGTTTATTTTTTTGATGTAATTTTAAATGGTTTTTTTTCTTAACTTTCTCTTTCTGATATTTCATTATTAGTGTAAAGAAACACAACAGATTTCTGCATAATAATCTTGCACCCTGCTACCTTGCTAAATTCATTTATTAGTTCTAATAGCTTTTGTGTGTAGACTTTAGGGTTTTCTATATAGAGTATCATGTCATCTGCAAACAGTGACAGTTTTACCTCTTCCCTTCCAGTTTGGATACCTTTTATTTCTTTTTCTTGTCTGATTGCTGTGGCTAAGACTTCCAATACTATGTTGAATAGAAGCGGTAAGAGTGGCCATCCTTGTCTTGTTCCTGAATTTAGTGGACAGGCTTTCAGCTTTTCACTGTTGAATATTATGCTGGCTGTGGGTTTGTTGTAAATGTTGAGATGTGTTCCCTCTGTACTCACTTTGGTGAGAATTTTTATCATGAATGGATGTTGGATTTTGTCAAATGTTTTTTATGCATCTATTGAGATGATTGATCATTGTGGTTTTTCTCTTTCCTTTTGTTAATGGGGTGTATCACATTGATTGATTTGTGTATGTTGAACCATCCTTGGGACCCTGGAATGAATCCACCTTGATCATGGTATATGATCTTTTTTATGTATTGTTGGATTCGGGTTGCTAATATTTTGTCAAGGATTTTTGCTCCTATATTCATCAAATATATTGGCCTGTAAGTTTCTTTTTCTGTAGTGTCTTTGTCTGGTTTTGGTATCAGGGTGATGGTGGCCTCATAGAATAAATTTGGAATAGTTTGACAAGGATAGGTATAAGTTCTTTGTAGTATGTTTTGTAGAATTCCCCAGTGAAGCCATCTGGTCCTGGACTTTTGTTTGCAGGGAGTTTTTTAAAATTACAGATTATACTTCACTTGTAGTGATCAGTCTGTTCAAATTATTTATTTCTTCTTGACTCAGTCTTGGCAGACTGTATGTTTCTGGAAACTTGTCCATTTCTTCTAGGTTGTCCAATTTGTTGGCATATAACAGTTCATAGTATTCTCTTTATGATTTTTTCTATTTCTCTGGTATCAGTTGTTATTTCCCCTCTTTCATTTCTTATTTTGTTTATTTGGATCCTCTCTCTTTTCTTCTTGATGAGCCTGGCTAGAGGTTTGTTGATTTTGTTTATATTTAAAAAACAAAACAAAACAAACAGCTCTTGGTTTTATTGATCTTTTCTATTTTTTATCTCTATTTTATTTATTTCTTCTCTGATCTTTATTATTTCTTTCCTTTTGCTGACTTTAGGTTTTGTTTGTTCTTCTTTTTCTAATTCTTTTAGGTGATAGGTTAGGTTGTTAATTTGAGATTTTTATTGTTTCTTGAGGAAGGCCTGTATTGCTATGAACTTCCCTCTTTGAACTGCTTTTGCTTCAGGAGTGGGCTTTCTTTTTACAAGGAAAGATATAGATTAAAATAACACCCCCCTGCTCCAGCACAGCTGTTAATATTTATGCCTTTGATGGGAGCAACAAATTCCAGTGGAATGGGCCCTTGCAGCTCTGAGTGCATAGAATGGGCTCCCGAGCCCAAGCCTCTGGGGGATGCCACCCCTGAGCGGCTGAGGGGCCCCTCTAGTGAGACTTCGTCCAACATGGGGAGGCGCTGATGCATACTGGGGGCCCAGAGATCAGGTCCTTTCTTGGAAGCAGAGTTTGAGCAAGCAATGGGAATGGCTTAAGTACATAGAGGAGGAAGAGGAGGGAAAGGCCTCCAGAAGGCGGGGGCAGAATCTGGCACCCCACAGACAGGCCTCTCTCCCCTGCTCTCAGGGACCGGGCTGTGGGTCTGTCATCTTATCCCTAACCCCAGTTTAAACCATCAACTTTCACACAGCCCTGTGTGCAGGTCCATGTGAACGAGCCCAGGAGGCATCTGCCCACACAGGGGGCTTACGGAGAACAATCCGGAAAGAGTGGAAGCAGGACAAGTTACCCCTGCAGCACTTACCATCCTGAGCACTCAAACCAGCATCTGTCACCTGCTCCCTTCTGCAGATCGTCTGCTCAGTGCGCCCACTTCTCACTGAGTCCCTGCCTGGTGGGCTGTGGAGTCCCTGGCACTACAGGCCATGCCTTAGTCCTCCACACATCCCCCGGACACCCAGCTGCCCATGGCTCCACAGGCACTCATCAGTTCTCCCACCCATGCAATGTGGATGTCTTTGGAGAGCCCCCAAAGGAAGGAGAAGGGAAACCCCTGATGAACTACACCTCCCTCTTCACCAGGCTCATCTCCTTCCCCAAGAGGAAGGAGCAGTTAAGATTTCCAACTCACTCCTTTGTCAGTTTTTCTTACACTTTGTGTTTTTACTATAACAGGTATCCACAATCCCTCTCCTGTTAGAGGCATTTGGGTATGTATTTGCTTCTCTGAACAGGTTGTGAGTCCCAGAAAGGCCAGGACTGTGTCTTGGTCACTTCAACATCCCCCTCCCCCATCATCTGGCACATGGCTGGCATGCTGTAGTTTTTGAATAAAGGAACAGTCATTGAATGGAATTGTCATGCTGAGGGCACCTACTCCCCTATAATGTCTGTGTAGTGTGTTGGAATGTGTGATCTTTTTAAAAAAGTTTAAGATATAAATCACATAGCACAGAGTCTCAGTTTAAAGTACACAGTTCAGTAGTTAATATATTGACAGTTATGCAACCACCACAGCAATCAATTTTAGAACATGTCACCCCAAAAACAAACCTTGGACCCATTAGCAGTCACTCCCAGCCCCTCCCCCTGCCAGCCCTGGAAAATACTAATCCATTTTCTGTCTCTATAGATTTTATTCTGGCCGTTTCATATAAATGGAAACATACAATATATGGTCTTTTATAACTGGCTTCTTTGACTTAGCATAATGTTGTCAGGGTTCCTCCACAGTGTAGCATGTATCAGTACTTCATTCAGTCTTATGGTTGAATAATGTTCCATTGTGTGGAGACCACATTTTATTCATCCACTCGTCAGTTGTGTTCCCACTTCTTAGCTATTGTGAACGATGCTGCTACGTTCGTTTGTGTGCACATTTTTGCGTGGACATAATTTTCATTTTGCTTAGGTATGTACGTAGGAGTGGAATTGCTGGCTCATATGGTAACTCTATACTTAACCTTTTGAGGAATTGTCAAACTCTTTTCCAAAACAGCTGAACCATTTTACATTCTCACTAACAATGTATGAGGGTTCTAATTTCTCTGCATCCTTGTCAACACTTGTTATTATCTGTCTTTTTAATTTTAGCCATCCTAGTGTATGTGAAGTGGCTAAGGATGTTGAGCAACTTTTCATGTGCTTATTGACCATTTGTTTATCTTCTTCAGAGAATTCAGATCCTTTGCCCATTTTAAAATTGTGTTATTTTTCCTTTTAATAATTGAGTTGTGATTATTCTTTATATATTCTAAATACAATTCTCTTAGCAGATATATGATTTGCAAACATTTTCTTCTATTCTGTGGGTTCTCTTTTCACTTTCTTTGTAGTATCCTTTGAAGTGCAAATGTTTTTAATTTCAATGAAATTGAATTTATCTAATTTTTCCTTCTGTTACCTCTGCTCTTTGGTATTGTGCTTAAGACACCATGGCCTAATCAAAGGTCATAAAGATTTGCATCCATGTTTTCTTCTAAGAATTTTGTAGTTTTATCCCTTATGATTAGGTCTGTGATCCATTTTGAATTAATTTTTGTATATGGTGTGATGTAGGGGTCCAAATTCATTCTTTTGCATGTGATATCCAGTTGTGACAGCCCCATTTATTAAAAAGACTATTCTTTCCTTCTTTGAATGATATTAGCACCCTTATCAAAAAAAAGGGTTTATTTCTGAACTCTGGTATTTATTCTATAGATCTCTATGCCTATTCCTACGTCAGTATCACACCTTCTTGGTTACTGTAGCTTTATAGTAACTTTTGAAGTTGGGAAATGTGAGTTCTTAACATTGTTCATCTTTTACAAGATTGTTTCAATCATTGAGGGTCATTTGCATTTTCACATTAAAATTTGGATCAGTCTGTCCCTTTCTGCAAAAACTGGCAGCTGGGATTTTGATAGGGATTGTGTTGAATCTGTACGTCAGTTTGGTGAGTATAGACATCTTAAGAATGTGAAGTCTCATCCTGTCTACTTCACCTCATCCCTTGTCTCTGCAGAGTTGCTATTGTTTGAAAGAGGCCAGAGAGCTGGATTTACTGAGCTCCTGAAATCAGAGAAGTGCTTTGCTTTTTCTCTAGAAGCCCTTGGGGATCAAGGCTCAGCTCCTGGCAGGATCATCTTCTGCATGATTGCTGTAATTCCTGGGCCCCAATCTGGATGCACTTTCTCAGGACTTCTTTCCACCCCAGGCCTGATCAGCAGATACTCCCAGCCAGGCCTCAGGAACCATCACCACGTTAACAAACCAATTATAGGCTGGCTTCTACATGTGAGTTCACAAATGTTTTTGCAAGTCATTCAGGCAAACAATAACCCCAGCTGCTCTTTGAAGGGTATCAAAAAAGGCTTCTACCCAAAGGCCTTACCCTTCCTCCCCAACTGTCCTTAGAGATTCTCGCCTTGGGCAGGTGCCTTTTAACATGCCCGTGTGTCTGAAGATAATATATGAAGCTCCAAACTCCTAGTTCAAATTAGTTTCTTATCTTGCTTTCCCTTGCAGCTGGCAGTGAAATGTTCCCAGCAAAGTGAGGTGCCTCAGGAGGGCTGTGAGAGAAGCAAGGGATGGAGAGCAGAGCAGAGGCCCTGCCAGCCCAGGGAGGGGTGGGAGGGCACCCAGGAGAAACTTCTTGACATCATGATTTTCTGAGACCAGGCCTGAATGAATTCATGGCCATTGAGAATGTCAGGGCCGGAGGGAAGTCCTCAGAGAGCAGAGGGTCAGACAGCACAGAGAAGGAGACCAGGTCAGGGCATCAAAAGGACACGTCTGCAGTCTGGAAGGAAGTGCCGGAGGTAAGACTTGAGCCTAGGGCTCCTACCTCTGTCCCTCTATGCTGCACCTGCCTCGCTGCCGCAGACAGACAGTTCCTTCCAGCTTCCTGAGTGTGGCTCCTGGGACAAAGCTGGATGCTGGTGACATGCAGTGGGGAGCTGACATTCATTTGATGGGTATGTGGTCATTTATTCATAACTGCTAGGTATATTAGGAACTCTTCAACCTAGCGAGGCGTCCAGGAAGGCTCTGTGAAGGCGGCCAGTGATCTGAAGGCCCTGGGCTGAGGGCAGGGAGAAGCAGTGGGCAGATGAAGGGCAGTGAAAGTCTGCCAGGAAGGGGTTGGGTAGTGCTAGGGGGAGAGCAGGAAGGCAGGCAGCACAGGGGGCCAGGGCCTGGTCTGCTGTGTGATGGAGAGGGGACCAGCACCCCACGGGGCTCTGGGGCTTCTTCCGGGGAGCAGTTGGGAGACACAGAGGAGTTTCACTGGGAACGTGACATAATCAGATTGGAATTTTCAGATGGTCGTTGAGGGGACGTCCTCCTCTAAAATCTCTGACCCCACTGGAGCCCAGGCCCTCACCCAGGAGAACCTCTGGGGAGGCCGGCTGCCCCCTCCACAAGCAGATCGGTGTCCCTGGTGTAGAAACCAAAGCTCAGGCTTCTCTCATTCGCTTAAGAGGGGTAACATTTAAGCCTACTCCTCACCCTGACCTTCAGGGAGTTTCCTCAGCTCCCAGAGACACCCTGGTCTGGCTGGAGACCCAAGACACCAGAGCACACGGGGGCATTTCTGGGCTGGCTGGCCCCTCACTTGTGCCTGGGAGGCAGAAGTACCATTTTCTCTCAGGTCTTCTTTCCACCTCTCCAAAATCTCAGGAAAGCTACAGAGCCACCTTCTGACAAGGGTAGAGCACTCCAGTCAGCGTGATCCAGCTGCAAGGGCAGAAGGATGCTGTTTAACAAAGTCAGCTCTGGGACCCATCCCTTTGTCAAGAAGCTGGGTTCTAAATCACCCATGCGCCTCCTCTGTGGCCTATTCATTTGGGGTATCTGTATACAAAGCTGGGAATGATGTCTGTCTGTCTTTCTCTCTCTCTCTCTTAGGAAAATTTCTAAACAAACAAACAAAACAAAGAAACATGATTTCCAGGGTGGAGCTATCTCTGAGGGTCTTTCTACCAGACTATGGGTAAGTCAATTAATCTTTCTGAGCCTCACTTTTCTTGTAAATATTTCTTGACCCCAAAGTATCTCAGAGAAGGAGTGTCTGGACACCCCATCCTGGTCAGCAGCTAATTGTACAGAGTCCAGAAACTCAACTGCATTGAGGCCCTGGGCCTCCCGGGTCATCCAGTAGGTTTCACCGGGAGGGTTTCACACACATGCAGAGGAATAGGCCCTAAGCTTCAGAGGGGGCTGTCCGTCTCCGTGACATCACAGGGCAGCTCAGAGCCCAGCCTAAAACCTCAGGAAACATTCACGTGTCAAAGGACAGTCATCAGGGAATAGGTTATTGTTCGTTTGTTTGAAGTCTTTTTTCAAAGTGCCTTTGGAAAGAAAACTATAAAACTGCGTGACGACTCAGGAGTTTGCGAGTTATTCGTTCATGCTGCTGACGATAGCCTGAGTCTGATCTTTAGCTATTTAACACATAAGAAGCAGACGGTGTTTGTAAGTCCAAACAGTGGTCTTGAGAGAAAGTAGGAAAGCTTGTTATTTCACACGTGGCCCATGATGCGCAGCTCAGCTTGCTCCCGTGAGGGCTGGGTCGCCGCGATGAAGATTCCTCAGGGAGAATGTATGGCCCCTAATTACAGTGGCTACACAGTCACTTCTCCAAAAGTAAGGTGCGCTAACGGTCGGGAGAACGGATGCAACCTTTGACTGAGACAATGAGCCATATTCTTTCAAGCTGGGAAGGGAAAGACCGTGGGCTCGAGCGTCAATAGACTGAGGGATCAACACGACTTTGCTGCAGTTTGCATCCTTTCTTTCTCAAGGATGGAAATTAATACCTGGCATCTATTGAGCCTTTTTTCAAACTTTATCTCAGAATAAAACCCTCACTGTTGGATGCAGTGTCTTGACAGTAAACGGCAAAATGATTCCATTATTCTGCACCACCACAGATAATTGCCCGACCCGGGGCAGGAGGTGAAGGTGCGGGGAGTGAAAAGGAGCTTCCAGGATCAAGTGGCCTTAGAAGCACAAAGCCAGTTTGATATGCTTAATCCTTGCCACTTGCCCTCAGAGTACAAAAATGTTTTGAACTGCCAGAAGGCACTTTGCAAGGATCTGCACTTCCGTTTTTCTTCTTGATTTTATTGAATTCAAGTCCGTGAGTAGTTATTTCGCAGCTGCTGAGCACCCAGAATGCTGCTGGATCCCTTCGCCCCCTCCGCCCTGCTTTTCACCCCCCCACACACGTTAGTATAGGACGCCCCGCACGGTGGGACTCGCTGATGGATTCAGTTCCACGGGTCACTCGTTCTGCAGGTCCACGGACCCCAAAGGCCTGATGGCTCGCATGAGTGAG
The DNA here is from genome assembly GCF_059928025.1 of Delphinapterus leucas. NCBI lineage: Eukaryota > Metazoa > Chordata > Mammalia > Artiodactyla > Monodontidae > Delphinapterus > Delphinapterus leucas. The sequence continues at coordinate 168,367,263 of NC_143130.1, forward strand.
CGCACACAGCTCCTTGAACTGCACTTTGTACTGTACACTCACTCACCCTCGGGATCATCTGGGTTAAAATTTTAATCCCTGGGTGGCCTCCTCTCCCCATCCGTTGTGCTCAGGGCGGACTGTCTCCCTTACCAGCTGTTCAGGGAATGTTTAGAAACTAGTTCTAACAAGGTACTGGCGTGCCAGTCCGCTGCTCGTGGCACTCCGTCTTCTGCAGCTCTGTTCCTCTCTGCCGGGTTTTGTCATCAAGAACGGACTGCTGGGAGGGATAAATTGGGAGATTGGGATTGACATATACACACTACTGTATATCAGATGGATAACTAATAAGGACCTACTGTACAGCACAAGGAACTCTTCTCAGTACTCTGTAATGACCTACATGGGAAAAGAATCTAAAAAAGAGTGGATATATATATACATATAACTGATTCACTTCGCCGTATAGCAGAAACAAATACACTTTAAATCAATTATACTCCAATGAAAATTAAAAACAAACAAACAAAAAGCAAATAAGATGCAGGCAACTCTTCAGTACAGATGTATCTTTGGAAAAGCAAAGGCCCCTCAGAATAAAATTTACAGCCTGTCATTAGAGCCAAAAAAAAAAATGGACTGCACTTTGCTGGTGGGACTAGGCCTACATTTTCCTTTAAGAAGTCCTTAGGAGGGCTTCCCTGGTGGCGCAGTGGTTGAGAGTCCGCCTGCCGATGCAGGGGACACGGGTTCATGCCCCGGTCCGGGAAGATCCCACATGCCGCGGAGCGGCTGGGCCCGTGCTATGGCCGCTGAGCCTGCGTGTCCGGAGCCTGTGCTCCGCAACGAGAGAGGCCACAACAGTGAAAGGCCCGCGTACCGAAAAAAATACAATAAAAAAAAATAAAAGAAGTCCTTAGGAAGTATTTCTGATATGCAGAAAGGCCTAGGAAATGCTATAGGTGTTAACACGTGTGTGCTGCCACTAAGCTCAAGAGAGAAAACATCAGAAATACAACCGCAGCTCCTGCTTAAAGAGCCCCAAACACTAAAGCAGAGCTTTGCAACTTGCTCCTATGCTTGGGATCAACAACAATTCACTGGGCCACAGTGAAACATAGCTTCTGTGTCTGATCTGGTAAGACACTGCAGAGTCGCTATGGGCCTAGGAGATTGCTAACAATTATTATCCCTATCACTGCATCTTTTTGCATCCAAAATGCGTCCCCAGCTGCAAGATCAATGTGGGCAGGCCAGTGTGTGGAGTTGGAATTTTGACTTCAGCCCACTGAGCCCCCTTCTCATCCTAATGATAGCCACACTGTCAAGTTGAGGGGTGTTGTCAGGCCCAAATTATGAAGTAATGCCCAGGCCCATGGCGTTCCCCTGTGCCCAGACCTCCTGCAGGGCCACCATGCCCAACTTCTTCAGGTCGTGCTGGCTCTTCCTACTGTAGGTGCCCTCTTCAAGCTGCGTGGTATATTACTGACCTTAGACCCTCCCTCAATATTTGTGATTAATCAATAACTCCTAAAATTTTTGAGCACCCCAAATGTATCAGACATTTTATATAGTTATTGCAGCATAAAAAATTACTGCAGAGCATGTCCCAGTCTTCTGTGATGAAAGGATAACAATAACGTTATACCTATTTTGCAGGTGAGGAAACTGAGGCCTAGATGGGTTGGATCCTCCAGTGGTGGAAACACAGGCAGTACCGAAGGGTTGTACCAAACTTGCTGAGAAGGTAGGATTTTGAGGCATAGGTCTTCCCCAGACCTTCCACTGCAGGCTGACTCTGTTTTCTTGCCAGGCTGGCCTATCCATTTATTTGGTTGTCTTTTAGCCACTCGTGGTCACACCACATTGTTCAGTGGAGGGACCCAGCATGGCCTTCATCTGGGTTTCCTGTGAGTTCCACTCCAGCACCAGCTGCAGCCTCAAACTACCACAAGGTACAGTCTGGAAGAACGGACTACTGCTTTTGCTGAGCTGTATCACCTGCGACTATGAAAGTCTGATAGAATAAACTAGAATATTTACTAGAAACATCCATGGATGCTTTGCATATATTATTATCTTACAAACATGAGATTCTTGACTCAGTCCATGTATGTGGCTCAGCATCATTTGCAGCTGAGCCTTCTGGGAAGTAAACCTGTAGACAGGGGCAGCAGCAAGCCAGAGCCACCATCTGGGTCATCAGGTGGCCCAAGGTTATCCCCTTCACCCCACACCTCTGCCTGGAGGCTTAGTCCCCTGCCTTTGGCATCACCTGGGGATTACTTCTTCTTTGTCTTATAAATAGTCAAACACATGCCTAGGTTAGCTATTAATCCCGGGGGCTTGCTCTGAGATTTCAGAATCATGTCTTCCTCAGACTGAGCACACAGCACACACAGCAGAGCTGACCAGAGTTAAAGGAAAAAAAAAAACCCCACAGAATGCCAAGCACAAGTCCAGTTTTGAGAGTGTGGCTGGCTTTGAGAATTGATCAAAGAGGGAAGTGTGCTAAAAACAGCCCTCAGCACGCAATCCTGTTTACATTATCCCGTATAATAGAAACCTGTTTATATTACCCCTCCTGCCGTGGAAGACTCCACCGCTCTCTGCTCTCTGGTAATTCTTTGTGGCGAAAGGAAACTTCTTCCATTTGGTCAGGAGGTTTTAGGGCCCAGAGAAAGGGAGGAGAAGGGGATAGGAATAGAGAGCAAGGGATCCAGGGCAGGAGGATGGGCTATAATTTATTTCCAAGAAATAAAAAAGGATTAAGAGTACAGAAAGAGCTGTGCCACAGAGTCGGGAACACTGACGAACAGCCTTCCTTCTCAGCAAATTAAATTTCTATTGCTCTTTTTTATTTTTTAAGCATCCAGTTTAAAACAAAGGCTTAGAAAAAAATGTCCTGCAGTTTTCAACTTGATGCAAAACATAAACAAACACTGTACTGGACACAGCCCAGCTGCAGGGAACCCAAAAGGCAACCACCAACAAATGAAGCTTTACTCTTGGGCCTAATAAGGACCCAAGCTTCTAAGTTGAGGACACATTTATTTCACTCGCAAATTTTGGTTTTAGCTTGTTGAGCTCAAGAGCAAAATGTCTTGAGAAAAGCCCTCAGGGGCATTGATCCCAAGCAGGGCCCCTCCTGGAGGTTGGTGGGAAAGGGGAGAGCTTTGCTCGTTTCTGGGAGCTCTGCACTGTTTTGTCCCTGGTTTTTAAAAGGAGTCTCCTATGTGCTGCGTTCATTGGTGTAAAGTAAAGCTTGTCTCACCCAAGGTAAGTAAAAAATACATCCCCACCCCACCCAGATGCTATGCACCACCAAGGAGGAAGAAAGCAAGTGCTGGGAGAGTGTGTGCTCAGTAGGGAGACCAAGCAGTTGGGTCATGGCCAAACCCATGGTGGCTAGAGGTGGGCACGGGGTGTGTGTTTCCTATTGTTGCTGCAATAGCTATCATGGGCGTAGTGGCTTAAAACAACACAAGTTTAATTTTCATTGGTTCTTTTCAAAAACAGATTTATCGAGATATAATTCACACACTATACAATTCACCCATTGAAGGCATACAATTCAGAAGTTTTCAGTATATTCACAGATATGGACAACCATCACCATAGCCAGTTATAGAACATTGTTATTGCCTCAAAAAGAAACCCAGTACCCTTTAGTTTTCACTCCCTTACACCCCTAAAGCCCCTGGTCCTAGGCAACCACGAATCTAGTTTCTGTCTGGGGCTGGGGACAATGGCGTGCTTCCCTCTAAGTGATGCCCCTGCTTTCGAGCTGAGTGTTTGGTGGGGCTGTGGGTGGGCAGTAGCCTCAGGTTTCCTAGGCTTGCCTCTCTCAGCATGGAACTCTGCCGCAGGAGTCTGGCAAGGCAATCAGGCCCCGATGCTCTCGATGCACCATGCCAGGGGTGGAGCCCCATCCCACAAGTGTGGGCCAGGCAGAGGAATGAGGCCCCAGCTCCCATCTGCATGTCCCCCCAGAATTTGGCCTTGGCAACAGGAAGCTGGGGCAGGTTTAGAAATGCTGACATCTTGCCTCTCCTGGGAAGATAGCCCTCCGTCCAGGAGCTGGGGGAGAGGGAGCCCTGTGTTCTTGACTTCACCATTCTGGAGTGGAGTTTCCATCATGCTGAGCTGGAGGTCCAAAGTCCAAAATCAGTCTCACTGGTCTAAGTCAAAGTGTCAGCAGGGTCAGCACTTCTTGGAGGTTCTTGGGAGAAGCCATTTCCTTGCCATTCTAGATACCACCTATATCCTTAGGCTTGTGGGCCCTTTCTCCATCTTCAAAGCCTGCAGTGTAGCATCTTCTCTGCTCTCTGACCTCCTGCATCTCTTATAAGGAACCTTGTGTCACATCGGGCCCACCTGATAATCCCGGTTAATCTCCATCTCAAGACCAGGAAGTTGAGATTGGTTCAAGATGGAGGACTAGAAGGACATGTGCTCACTCCCTCTTGTGAGAGCACCGGAATCACAACTAACTGCTGAACAATCATTGACAGGAGGACACTGGGACTAACCAAAAAAGACACCCCAAATGCAAAGACAAAGGAGAAGCCTCTATGAGATGGTAGGAGGGGTGCAATCACAATAAAATCAAATCTCATAACTGCTAGGTGGGTGACTCACAAACTGGAGAACAATTATACCACAGAAATCCACACACTGGAGTGAAGGTTCTGAGTCCCACGTCAGGCTTCCCAACCTGGGGGTCCGGCAACGGGAGGGGGAATTCCCAGAGAATCAGACTTTGAAGGCTGGTGGGATTTGATTGCAGGACTTTGACAGGACTGGGGGAAACAGAGACTGAACTCTTGGAGGGCACACACAAAGTTGTGTGTGCATCAGGACCCAGGGGGAAGGAGCGGTGACCCCCATAGGAGACTGAACCAGACCTACCTACTAGTGTTGGAGGGTCTCCTGCAGAGGCGGGGGGTAGCTGTGGCTCAACGTGGGGACAAGGACACTGGAAGCAGAAGTTCTGGGGAGTACTCCTTGGCGTGAGCCCTCCAAGAGTCCGCCATTAGCCCCACCAAAGAGCCTGTAGCCTCCAGTGCTGGGTAGCCTCAGGCCAAACAACCAACAGTGGGGAGGTTAGCCCCACCCAACAGCAGACAAGCAGATGAAAGTTTTACTGAGCTCTGCTCACCAGAGCAACACCCAGCTCTACCCACCACCAGTCCCTTCCATCAGGAGGCTTGCACAAGCCTCTTAGATAGCCTCATCCACCAGAGGGCAGACAGCAGAAGCAAGAAGAACTACAATCCTGCAGCCTGTGGAATAAAAACCACATTCACAGAAAGATAGACAAAATGAAAAGGTAGAGAACTATGTACCAGATGAAGGAACAAGATAAAACCCCAGAAAAACAACTAAATGAAGCACAGATAGGCAACCTTCCAGAAAAAGAATTCAGAATAATGATAGTGAAGATGATCCAGGACCTCGGAAAAAGGATGGAGGCAAAGATCAAGGAGATGCAAGAAATGTTTAACAAAGACCTAGAAGACTTAAAGAACAAACAGAGATGAACAATACAGTAACTGAATGAGAAATACACTAGAAAGAATCAATAGGAGAATAACTGAAGCAGAAGAATGGATAAGTGACCTGGAAGACAGAATGGTGGAGTTCACTGCTGTGGAACAGAATAAAGAAAAGAGAATGAAAAGAAATGAAGACAGCCTAAGAGACCTCTGGGACAACATTAAACACACCAACATTCACATTATAGGGGTCCCAGAAGGAGAAGAGAGAGAGAAAGGACCTGAGAAAATATTTTAAGAGATTATAGCTGAAAACTTCCCTAACATGGGAAAGGAAATAGCCACCCAAGTCCAGGAAGCGCAGAGTCCTAGGCATGATAAACCCAAGGAGAAACATGCCGAGACACATAATAATCAAATTGACAAAAATTAAAGACAAAGAAAAATTATTAAAAGCAACAAGGGAAAAACAACAAATAACATACAAGGGAACTCCCATAAGGTTAACAGTTGATTTCTCAGCAGAAACTCTACAAGCCAGAAGGGAGTGGCAAGATATATTTAAAGTGATGAAAAGGAAGAACCTACAACCAAGATTACTCTACCTGGGAATGATCTCATTCAGATTCGATGGAGAAATCGAAAGCTTTACAGACAAGCAAAAGCTAAGAGAATTCAGCACCACCAAACCAGCTCTACAACAAATGCTAAAGGAACTTCTATAAGCAGGAAACACGAGAAGAAAAGGACCTACGAAAACAAACACAAAACAGTTAAGAAAATGATAATAGGAAGATACATATTGATAATTACCTTAAATGTGAATGGATTAAATGCTCCAACCAAAAGACACAGGCTTGCTGAATGTATACAAAAACAAGACCCATATATATGCTGTCTACAAGACACCCACTGCAGACCTAGGGACATATACAGATTGAAAGTAAGGGGATGGAAAAAGATATTCCATGCAAATGGAAATCGAAAGAAAGCTGGAGTAGCAATACTCATATCAGATAAAATAGACTTTAAAATAAATAATGTTACAAGAGACAAGGAAGGACACTACATAATGATCAAGGGATCAATCCAAGAAGAAGATATAACAATTATAAATATATATGCACCCAACATAGGAGCACCTCTCAAAACATAAGGCAACTGCTAACAGCTCTAAAAGAGGAAATCGGCAGTAACACAATAATAGTGGGGGACTTTAACACCTCAGTAACACCAATGGACAGATCACCCAAAATGAAAATAAATAAGGAAACACAAGCTTTAAATGACACAATAGACCAGATAGATTTAATTGATATTTATAGGACATTCCATCCAAAAACAGCAGATTTACACTTTCTTCTCAAGGGCAAACAGAATATTCTCCAGAATAGATCACATCTTGGGTCACAAATCAAGCCTCAGTAAATTTAAGAATATTGAAATCATAACAAGCATCTTTTCTGACCACAACGCTATGAAATTAGAAGTAAATTACAGGGAAAAAAACATAAAAAACACGAACACATTTGAGGTTAAACAATACGTCGCTAACTAACCAAGAGATCACTGAAGAAATCAAAGAGGAAATAGAAAAATACTTAGAGACAAATGACAACAGATACACTATGATTCAAAACCTATGGGATGCAGCAAAAGCAGTTCTAAGAAGGAACTTTATAGCAATACAATCCTACCTCAAGAAGCAAGAAAAATCTCAAATAAACAATCTAAACTTACACCTAGAAGAACTAGAGAAAGAAGAACAAACAAAACCCAAAGTTAGTAGAAGGAAAGAAATCATAAAGATCAGAGCAGAAATAAATGAAATAGAAACAAATTAAACAGTAGCAAAGATCAATAAAACTAAAAGCTGGTTCTTTGAGAACATAAACAAAAGTGATAAACCTTTAGCCAGGCTCATCAAGAAAAAGAGGGAGAAGACTCAAATCAATAAAATCAGAAATGAAAAAGAAGAAGTTACAATAGACACTGCAGAAATACAAAGCATCATAAGAGACTACTATAAGAAACTCTATGCCAATAAAATGCACAACCTGGAAGAAATGGACAAATTCTTAGAAAGGTATAAACTTCCAAGACTGAACCAGGAAGAAATAGAAACTATGACCAATCACAAGTAATGAAGTTGAAACTGTGATTAAAAATCTCCCAACAGGGCTCCCCTGGTGGCGCAGTGGTTGAGAGTCCACCTGCTGATGCAGGGAAAACAGGTTCGTGCCCTGGTCCGGGAAGATCCCACATGCCACGGAGCAGCTGGGCCCATGAGCCATGGCTGCTGACCCTGCGCGTCCGGAGCCTGTGCTCTGCAATGGGAGAGGCCACAACAGTGAGAGGCCCGCATACCGCAAAAAAAAAAAAAGTCTCCCAACAAACAAAAGTCCAGGATCAGATGGCTTCACAGGTGAATTCTATCAAACATTTAGAGAAGAGTTAACACCCATCCTTCTCAAACTCTTCCAAAAAATTGCAGAGGAAGGAGCACTCCCAAACTCATTCTATGAGGCCACCATCACCCTGATACCAAAACCAGACAAAGATACTACTAAAAGAGAAAATTACAGACCAGTATCACTGATGAATATAGATGCAGAAATCCTCAACAAAATACTAGCAAACAGAATCCAGCAATACATTAAAAGGATCATGTACCATGATCAAGTGGGACTTATCCCAGGGATGCAAGGATTCTTGAATATACGCAAATCAATCAGTGTGATACACCATATTAACAAATTGAATAATAAAAACCATATGATCAACTCAATAGATGCAGAAAAAGCTTTTCAATTCAACACCCATTTATGATAAAAACTCTACAGAAAGTGGGCAAAGAGGGAACCTACCTCAACATAATAAAGGCCATGTACGACAAACCCACAGCAAACATCATTCTCAAGAGTGAAAAACTGAAAGCATTTCCTCTAAGATCAGGAACAAGACAAGGATGTCCACTCTTGCCACTATTACTCAACATAGTGTTGGAAGTCCTAGCCATGCAATCAGAGAAGAAAAAGAAATAAAAGGAATACAAATTGGAAAAGAAGAAGTAAAGCTGTCACTGTATGCAGATGACATGATACTATACATAGAGAAACCTAAAGATGCTACCGGAAAACTACTAGAGCTAATCAATGAATTTGGTAAAGTTGCAGGATACAAAATTAATGCACAGAAATCTCTTGCTTTCCTATACACTAACAATGAAAGATCAGAAAGAGAAATTAAGGAAACAATCCCATTCACCATTGCAACAAAAATAATAAAATACCTAGGAATAAACCTACCTAAGGAGGTAAAAGACTTGTACTCAGAAAACTCTAAGACACTGATGGAAGAAATCAAAGATGACACAAACAGATGGAGAGATATACCAAGTTCTTGGATTGAAAGAATCAACATTGTGAAAATGACTATACTACCTGAAGCAATCTGCAGATTCGGTGCAATCCCTATCAAATTACCAATGGCAGTTTTTACAGAACTAGAACAAAAAATCGTAAAATTTATATGGAGACACAAAAGACCCTGAATAGCCAAAGCAATATTGAGAAAAAAAATGGAGCTGGAGGAATCAGGCTCCTGGACTTCAGACCATACTACAAATCTACAGTAATCAAGACAGTATGGTACTGGCACAAAAACAGAAATACAGATCAATGGAACAGAGAAAAGACAGCCTCTTCAATAAGTGGTGCTGGGAAAACTGGACAGCTACATGTAAAACAATGAAATTAGAACACTCCCTAACATTATACACAAAAATAAACTCCAAATGGATTAAAGACCTAAACGTAAGACTGGATGCTATAAAACTCTTAGAGGAAAACATAGGAAGAACACTCTTTGACATAAATCACAGCAAGATCTTTTTTGACCCACCTCCTAGAGTAATGGAGATAAAAACAAAAATAAATGGGACCTAATGAAACTTAAAACCTTTTGCACATCAAAGGAAACTATAAACAAGATGAAAAGACAACCCTCAGAATGGGAGAAAATATTTGCAAATGAATCAATGGACAAAGGATTAATCTCCAAAATATATAAACAGCTCATGCAGCTCAATATTAAAAAAACAAACAACCCAATCAAAAAATGGGCAGAAGACCTAAATGGACATTTCTCCAAAGAAGACATACAGATGGCCAAGAGGCACATGAAAAGCTGCTCAACATCACTAATTATTAGAGAAATGCAAATCAAAACTACAATGAGGTTATCATCTCACACTGGTCAGAATGGCCATCATCAGAAAATCTACAAACAACAAATGCTGGAGAGGGTGTGGAGAAAAGGGAACCCTCTTGCACTGTTGGTGGGAATGTAAATTGATACAGCCACTATGGAGAACAGTATGGAGGTTCCTTAAAAAACTAAAAATTGAATTACTATATGACCCAGCAATCCCACTACTGGGCATATACCCAGAGAAATCCATAACTCAAAAAGACACATGCACCCCAATGTTCATTGCAGCACTATTTACAATAGCCAGGTCATGGAAGCAACCTAAGTGCCCATCGACAGATGAATGGATAAAGAAGATGTGGTAAATATATACAATGGAATATTACTCAGCCATAAAAAGGTACAAAATTGGGTCATTTGTAGAGACGTGGATGGATCTAGAGTCTGTCATACAGAGTGAAGTAAGTCAGAAAAAAAAAACAAATATCGTATATTAACGCATATATGTGGAATCTAGAAAAATTGTACAGATGAACCGGTTTGCAAGGTTGCAAGGCAGAAATAGAGACACAGATGTAGAGAACACATGTATGGACACCAAGGGGGGAAATGGTGGGGGGGTGAGATGAATTGGGAGTTTGGGATTGAGATATATACACTAATATGTATAAAACAGATAACTAGTAAGAACCTGCTGTATTAAAAAATAAAATAAAATTCAAAAAGAAAATAAAGAACAGGAAGTTTCCTTTTGTGGCATAAGGCACCATATTCTGAGCTTAGGACACAGCCATTGTTCTGTCTATTGCAGGGTGAGAAGTAGGAGAAAAACAAAGTGGTGGCCTCCAGCTCAGAAACTGGCACTTTTACACTAAGCCAGCTTGGCTCCTTCACTGACCTAGCTGGGAGAAGCCCCCCGTACTGTGGGACTGTCTGGCGAGTGTCTTTCCCAAACACCATCATGCTGGGGGTCCATCTTCACCTGGGCAGTCAGCAGAGTCCAACCTTGGTCTTCTTCCCAAGCCCAGATAACAATAACTACCATTCATTGAACACCTACTGGGCCTCAGGCTTGGTCTGAATCCATATGACTTCCCTTTGAGGAGATAGTGTTATACCCATTTTAGAGATGAAGAAACTAAGGCTTGGGAGTGTAACTCATCCAATACCACATAGTAAAATGGGGGAATAAGGATTTACATGTGTGGCGATTTAAAAATATGTCCACAGATTCTTTAATACTCCTCCCTTCAAAAGGGGAACCTAACTCTCATCCCCTTAAGAGTGGCTGTATTTGGTTGCTGGCTTCTAGAGAATGTAATGCCTGTGACATCTGAGACTAGGAGAGCAAAGGAACTGTCGCTCCCTCCTTGCTTTCTCATAGGCACTTAGCTTAGGAGAAGCCAGTTGTCATATTGTAAGGACACTCAAGCAGCCCTTTTGAGAGCCTGGGTGAACCATCCTGGGAGAGATCAGCCAGCCCCAGTCAAGGGTTCAGATGATGGCAACCCAGCCACCATCTTCATCCTGACTGCATGAGAAACTCTGGTCTGAGTCAGAACCATGCAGCTAAGCTGCTCCTGAATTCCTGACCCACAGGAACTGGGAAATAATAATAAATGGTGGTTGTTTGATGCCACTGGGTTTTGGGGTTTTTGTTATGCTAGCTGACACAGCAGCTGAGCCTCTGCTCATTCCATCAACTGCTGCTGTCTCCAAAAATAATCCAGTTAAGGAACTATTTCTTTGGAAGACTGAGAGAAGTTGGCCTTGAGGGGTAGAAGGTGGGTGAGTTTCAGGGGATAAAAGCGAGGGATCAGTGCCCAAGGGAGCAGGGGAGAGAGTCACAGAAGATTGGGTGGGAGGTGGCCAAGGAGACGGGGAACCAGCTGCCAAGAGCTGTGGTAACGAAGCCCCAGGCATTCCCTCCCTTATGATCTATCAGGGGCCAGTTTCGGGTTCTGACAGGGGTTCTTTCGAGAAGAGCAATGAGTGGGCAACTAGAGCACCAGACCTTTAGAGAACTCGGTGCAAGGGAAGCTTCCTCTACTTTCAAGGCAGTGCAAAGCAGAGCAGACAAGTGCAGCTAAGAGGACAACAGAAAGCTGCATTCGTTACCTACCTGCAATTTTAGCACAAGCAAGTTAATTTGAGTCATTCCTCTAAGACATAAAATTACTGATATCTACTGTTGTGTTACTTTAATAATCTTACTTAATTCCAGAAAACAACATACTATAAACAGCTCTCTCTGCCCCAAACCACCTCCCCCCAAATCCAAATCAGATATCAGTTGTTTGTACACTGACAGGTTAATTTTTTTCTTAAAGCTTGAACAAATACATCTTTACACACACAGAAGTTGGTAGAAAGTAAGCCCTTACTGCTTTGTTAAAAATAAAGCCCATACATAAAAACTGTCTGGTCAGACTTCCAAGGCAAGAAAACATCATGTTTCTACAATATGTCTACCTTTTGATACATGTGTGTTTTCCAGTGATACAACTCATCCAAACCTTCCTGAACAAAGGGAAAACTGAATTTGAGACCAGGAAGGGAAAAAAACACATTCCTCTTATAAATTTTAAAGACAAGCAGCTATGGGATTCTGAAAATTCTCAATAAATACTATATCGTATACAAATTTTTAACTCCATATATTTTACCTTTAATCAATGGCAATACCAATTATCACTGTAATAAAGCATTCAAATAACTTTCAAATGACTATGTATATTTATAGCAACAAAAGAAACATGTAACATTTAGCTCTTCTAATAATCCCAGAAGAGGATAAGTTCACTATAAATTAATACTTGAAGATTCTAGCACAACTAAACTTAATCAATTTCAAAAAAAAAAAAAAAAAATCCTACCCTAAAGTATTATAAATATGGGATTCAGGAAAGCAGTTAAAGAAAAGCTTCTACCTACTTAATGTGGGAGGCATCAAGCCACTCCCTTTGGGGAGAATTAATACTAGATTAATACTAATAAAAACAATGGAAGATGGCATAAAGGCAGATATAAAGTAAAATTGATCCTTGATGTGAGAATAATTTTATCTCTTGCACTGTCAAAATGTCTTAACATTCTTCTAGAGCAACTTAGAAAAAAAGTCATGCAAATAAAATTGTAATTGCATGCCAGTTCAGTGACTCTGTCAGCGGTTTGCCCCAGAAGGGCTTTTTCAAAGAGTTAAAAAACCTGTTCTAATCGCCATCGAAATTGAGGTTTACAACCGAAAGAAGAAGAAATCATCTATTCACAAAGCAAATTCTATCTATAGACTTCACTTAAAAGGATTTTTTGCTTCTTTCTCAAATAAAAAGGAATTTTCCATATTGGAAAATTGGGAGTAAGGTGAGAGAGAGACAGATATGAAGGTAAAGAACTCATTAAGGCAGGCAGAACATGACAAAGATCAACAGAAGAAAAATACAATCAAATGTCTGCAAATAGAATAGTTCCCTCCTTTGATGACAAATGAGTACTTGATCCTAGCTGAGGGGACCTGCATAGGCTGCCTGGGAGTCTGAATATAACAGCTGCTCCTCTGGTATTTAAGGAATGATGAATTAGCTACTGTTTATCAGGCAACTAGCAGAGCCAGCAACAAAAGGGTTGCAAAGACACCTTCAGAAACAGCCCTTTTGAAATTGGAAACAAACTTTTGGCCAGAGAGGAACATGGACCCGTATGTCTGAAAAGAGAAGCTTTTCAAAGGGGATCACTAACTACAGGTCTTTTACTTTAGAAACGTATCCACTCTGGCTGGTGATTCTTCTGCCTGAAAGGCCACCTTGGACTGCTAGACAGCTGATGTGACTGGACAGCAAATAGCTGTTTACAACTGTCTAAAATAGTTAATTTGGTGGCTACCCACAGATAATCCCTGCTACAGGGTTTAGAGTCTAAGGCTGGTTCATTTAATATGGTGACATGGTGACCTGGATTCCAGCAAGAACAAGCACAGCTTCCTTTAAAAAGGTGGGAGAAAGCAGAAGGAATGCCATGGGGGAGAGAGACTGAGGGAGAGAGAGAGAAACAGAGAAGTGAAAACCAAATGAAAAGATGCAATTAAAGTGATTTACTTTGTTGATGCACATCTGGGCCAGTTAGCAAAACCAAGGTACTCTCATTTCCCAAAGATGGAACGAAGGGTGGATTTAAATATCAAAGCTACATAAGTCCCTAAACCTGACCTGCTAAAGCAAAATGGACACATTGTTTCAAGGCTGTCTTAACCTGGCAGCTGGCACTACACTAGAATGCCATGTCTCTGCCGTGTCTCTCCTGTCTCTTGGAAGCATGCTCCTTAGAAGGAAATACAGTTTCGGGACATTTGGACACTCTACTCTGTGGTCCTCTCAGCTTCCCCTTCCCCAGAGTTCCTGACATCACTTCTCAGGCATTGCCCTGAAAGGAATGGCTTCTAGTTTTGAAGGACCTTTAAATAAGAGATTGTCATCAATCCAGTTGCCATATTAGACAAAAACAGAAGCTATGATTTCAGCCCACTGAAAAAACAGACATCCTTCCCCTCCTTGCTACCATAAATGCTAAGTGGAAGAAGATACAAATAAAAAGGAAAGAAAATATTGTCAAATTATTAAGAAAATGGAGAAGACAACCCAATCAATGGGGAAAACCATCTTGAAAACATAAAACAAACCCCAGAAAATAATACAAACCTAGGCCCTTTAAATAAGGATGGCGTTCAATACAAAATTTTAAATGCTTGCATCTTCTAATGTAACACATGACTAGTTCCAAGTTTTAGGAGATTCTTGAACAAAAGGTACACATCAAAGCAGTGAGGTAGCAGCACACTCCTCCTTCCCCAAAAAGTTTTCAGGAAGAGGCTGCATAAGCGCCTGTCAGTGACATCACCAGGAAGGAACCTGGTTTCCGGCAGGAAATTGCCCTGGGTGAGCTCCAAGGCTCCTAAACGCTAAGATTGTGGGATATGCTAAAAAAGAACTATGACTACAGTTTGACCTGATTAACCCTGCAGCCCTCTGAAGTAACCAAGTCAACTGAAATAGCAAGACATTCTACAAATTAGCTGAGTGTAGTGATATGTTTTTAACCCACACTCAGATCTATAACATACACTATAAACTTTTACCAATATTATTTGATGACCTTAAGTATTAAAAATCTATAATTAAAAAACTCCCTATTATCAGTTTCTACTTCAAAATGCTAGTTGATATTCACTGTAGAGTACTAGGCAAAGATACAATGAAATTGCTATATAGCAAAGCTGTCATTATTAAATAACAGCTACATCTATGTTCTGTCCATCTTTTGGATCAACGCATCGTAGAGATTTTTTTCCTCTACTTTAATTGATCTTTCAGTATGCTGCTGAGGTGGGGGGAGGACAGGTATAATTATTTTCATTTTACAGATGAGGACACAGAGGCACAGCGATGCTGAGTGTCTGGCCAGTCTGGAAATCCGGTACTAAACTGCCTTCCCACCTCCTTTTTGCAAAATCGTCAGCAATACTCATGGAGAGGCATACATAATACATTTTACTCTTCAATTAAAGCCAAGCGTTCAGGGAAGAGAGAAGGAATAAAGTGAGCTTTTTATAATTATTAAAAACTGAACACTGAGAAACAAAGCTGGGGCACTGACTAAGCTACATATGAATGACGGGCTTTATGCTTCATTACTCATAGCTTCCTGAGCCTTCGGCTCTCCCAAGAGGTGCACAGAACAATAGTCAACTTTGCATCCAACTTCAGCACATAGCGTTCCCAGTCATCTCAGAGCTCTTCTGAGCAAAAAGAGCTAATTTAATAATATGTTGGTCGATATTAAGAAATAAATAGTATTATTTGTTAACAGTCCTAGAATATAGAAACATAGCATTATGCCCAACCAATCCATCTACAAAAAGGTTAAGAAATGGAAATTTCATTTCAAATGGCTCCTCAAATCTATGGCTCATAAGCAAGCCATTAATTTCCAATGTCTAAATACCTTCAAAGGAGTAAATATTTATGTATTAGTCCAGTCATGTGAAATCTGCCCAAATAAGATCTGATTTGAAAACTTTCAATGTAAAGTGCTAAGTTTAATGAAAAACAGTATATCTGCATGCTGTTAGTATGGTTGGTATCTAATGCTGTGATAGAGTAATGCTAATTTAGAGTTTGCCATATGAGAGGCATATGTGCAGCTTTTATTTTCTCCATATTAAAAATATTTCTTTAAACAAAAATAAATTCCAGTCAGCCTCTTATCAGGAAGGAACATTATTAAGTCTGCAAAACAGTCACAATGAAAAGAAGCCCAGAATATTAGCAAAAACTGCTAAATTGTGCTTGTCATTCTGTACGTGAGCTGAATTCATTACGATGCTTTGCTTAATTTGCTTACATCCCGACACAGCCTTTGAAAAACTCCTCTAAATGCCACAACTTTGTAAGGGACATATATGGTTTCATGATATTTCTGCTGCAGAAACTTCTTAGGTTATCACCTCTCCCACAAAAAAACCCCCAAACCAACCAAACAAAAAACTTCAAATACCCAAAACCCAGCAGAGAGAGTTGACTAATCAAACTAAAATTTCCTATGAAGGCACCAACTATGAAGTAGCTTGGAAAAAAAAAAATCACATTTATAAAGTCTAGATAAAATCAACCAAATAAACAAAATGCATTCCTTACTTAATCTTCAAAAAACAAATACCTACTATCTCTGGATGTTCTAAATAACCAAGTTTAGGACTCTGAAGTCTTTGTATGAAATCAAAATCTAACCATCTTTAAAGCTACCTTAAAATAATCATGGAACTCTGGAATGTTACCACCTCTTATAGCTATATTAGTTCTTAGGCAACCAATCCGGTATTACTAGTTTGAACTGTTTGTATCCATATATTTCATTTAGAAAGAAACAAATACAGATATCTCATACCCTATAGCTGACTGATCGTTCATACCAGAGAGTACTTCAGTATAGGTGGGGATCACAGCAGGGTAGATAGTGAATTTAAGGAATGGATCTTATTAATTAGGTGTTACAAGCCCCAAATATGTGTGTGTGTGTGTATACACAGATACACACACACACACAGAGGTACATTTCACTGAACTATTAAGTAACTAGTAACAATTAAGTGAATTGTTAACTAACTAGAAAATAGAACAGTATTTTTTCCTCCAAACTAAGGTATCTATTTAGGCTATTGATGCAGACTGATTTTAAGTAATTATAATGCAAGTATGAAGATTTGAAATTGTAATTTATAATCTAATGATTCCTAAATATGCTACCAGAGTTAAAACAAAACCCTTTACTATAACCACCATAATCTGCTAATGTTTGAAAAACTTAACGTGAAACCGCTGTAGAAACTAACTTAAAAATAAAAAGTCTAAATAATGAAGATTATACATTAAGGACAGTAGTCACAAATAGTTATCTTTTTAGCTTTCATAGCATACATATGGCTCAAATGAATCAATTTAAACTCTAATTAGAATTTTTAAAGACTCGAGTTTTTCACTGAATGTATTTATCATTAGAAAAACTTTTCTGAATTTTTCATTTAGTAGGATTTATTCTGACATTAGAAAGCCAACACTAGGCTCAAAAGCAAGGACACTGAAATTAAAAAAAAAAAAAAAAAGGATTATTTTGTCAGTAGACTTTACTCAAATATCTAAAAGATAGAATCACTCAGTAAAATAAGTGTACTTATTACAAATTAATCTTTATCTTCCCAGCCCATTCTTGTTTTAAAACATATATACAATGAGACTAATGCTACAACAAAATACTTATACTACTTCATACATTTTATGTGTGATTTATTCTAAATATTTTAAGAAAAGAAATTTTAATAGTTACTATTAAAAAATACCTTCAAAACATTTACCATTCAAAATTTATAAAAAGTACTGATTTTATTGTGCTGAAATATATATTCTTCCCATAAAGATTTTATGTAAAACAACTTGTGATTTGAAACAACTTTATTTGCATTTTCTATAAAAGCATTTTGACACTTTTAAAGTCTAATTTTCTTCAAAATAGTTCATCTTTGCTAGGACAAAAGAAAAGTGCCATGTGATGTCTCAATTGGTGAATAAAAAAGGTTTATAACTTCACTCTCATGTTGATAAAACCTTTGCATTCGCTGAGTATAAATAAATTATTGAGGATAAAATTATTTTAAATGTATACAGTGGAATTAAGAGAGACACTATAACCTCTGATCACAGTAGACCCTCTGAACAACATGGGGGTTAGGGGTGACGACCCTCCATGTGGTCAAAAATCTGTATATAACTTGTGGCTGGCCCTCCTTATATGAGGGTCCTCCGTATCTGCTGATTTAAGCAACTGGGAATCATGTAGTACTGTAGCATTTACTATTGAAAAAAATCCATGTATAAGTGGACCCGAGCAGTTCAAACCAGTGTTGTTCAAGGGTCAACTGTATTTTTAGTGAAATGGCAAAGTCACGAGTAGCACAATTTTCTGGTATTTCAATGGTACGATGTTTGAGAAAAAGATAACTGCTCCAAATGACTTCATGATTAAATAAAATACTTCACCGCACAAATGAATCTGCTTCTGAGAGAAAGTTAACATAGGCAGGATTAGAGAGATTTGAGAGAAGCATTCACCAAAGAAAAACATACGTAAAACAAGAGGCTTGTGGTCCCATTATGACAACAAGGCCCAAAGCGAGGGATTTAACCCTCAGAGCAGAGATAAAAGTACAGTAATGAGAAGCTGGATGTAATCACCATTAAAACATAGAGCACATTTAACAGCGATCCAAACATTAACCTACGCTGGAAAAAATATGGTTCAAAGGAGGTGCCCTCTCTCTGTTAGGCTGGGTCTTTGATGTTATCTGCAAGAAAAACATTCACTTTGTCCCCAAGAACTCAATTTCTGCTATTTGCTCTCTAGTTGGTAGTTCTTTTATATGTGTGATTTTTTAAAAAATTAAGGTAACTTTGGGACTTCCCTGGCCGTCCAGTGGTTAAGACTCCTCGCTTCCACTGCAGGTGACACGAGTTCAATCCCTGGTCAGGGAACTAAGATCCCACATGCTGCCTGGTGTAGCCAAAATAATTTTTAAAATTTAGGACAACATTCACATAACATAAAATTCACCATTTTAAGTGTACAATTCAGTGGTTTTTAGTATATTCACAATGGTGTGCAACCATTACCACTATCTAATTCCAGTACATTTCATCATCCCCAAACCTCATCACCCACACACATTAAGTAGTCACTTCCCCATTTCCCCCTCCCACCATCCCCTGGAAACCACTAATCTGCTTTCTATTTGTATGGATATGCCTATTTTGAACATTTCATGTAAATGGAATTATACAATATGTGGCCTTTTGTGCCTGGCTTCTTCCACTTTTAACTGCCTGTTCTTAGACCACTCCAAAAGGGCCGTAATTCCAAGTACACTAAACCACAGGTGCCGAAGATTCTTGATCTGTCCTCTGAGTGCACTTTAGTTTCTACAGACCTCCTATGTATGATGATGTTCTAGTTCTTTGACTGCCTTTTGATCACATGAAAATGGACTGTAATGGGAAATACAAATTATCATCTCTGGAATATGTCTTTGGAATAGAAAATAATCCATTGGATGGAGTTTCTGAAGTGGGAAAGAATACCAAAGAACAGAGGAGTAAAATTTTTGATTTGACCATAATATCTTAACAGTGACATGTGCCCAGGTTATATTTTTCTCAGTGACATTTAAGCTCTTCTGGAAGACTGAGAACACCAAGCCATTTTTTAGTATCTCAAAGCATTTAATAAGCGCTCTGTAGCATGTGAAAACTGAAGTTAAAGTGAGAAGCCACAGTAGGCTGATTCTTTATCAGACTCTTGTTGACACTCATGGGGAGATTTAATCTCAGAGTTAAATTTGTTCTCCATAAGTTAGTTCCTGGAGCTTCAACTCAAATTGTCATATAATTGTGCTTCAAAGTGAGTTTTCATATGTTTATCTTGTCTGTATGATGTAGAAACTCATAGATAGGGAATTAAGCATAATGTCTTAGCTTTCCAAAGGTGGAAAAAATATTGGTGTATTGTGTGTGAACTGTGAACTGGGTTATTAATCTCTGCAGAACTTTATAAAAGGCTAAAAATATTTGTATAAAATAGGAAGGTGTTGTCATCCCCAAAGTCTTAGTCTCAGTCTTTCTCTCACCCACACATAAGAAAAGTCTTTAATTAGTACAGGCACGACAGAAACCATTTAGTGGCCTTTCTTTAAAACAAGAGGCAGAGATCTTATCTAACTTACTGTTATCTTACCTGTGTCTAGAATAGTACCTGGCTTGAAGCAGGAGCTCAAAAAATGTTTAGTGCATGAAGGAACAAATTTATAAATGTGAACCTGTGACAACCTCCCACGTGAACCTGTAACAACCAAGTTCTCACTGCCAGAAGGTACTGTGGGGAAATAACAATGGTGATTAAAAATGATGACGACCAGATTTCTGCTTTGGCCACAGTAGAGTAGCTTGTGATTGGAACTAACTCTCCCAGTGAAAACAACAATGAAAGCTATATAAAATACATAACGTCTGCTTATGGACATCAGGGAGCAAACCGATGTAGGCAGAACCTAAGGAGCTGTAGTCCCTGAAAGAAGGAAAGCACACTGGGGTGAGCTCCACATTCATTCTGCCTTCTCTGGAGACACTGAAAATTTACACAAGGAAATAAAGCCTAGCATAAAGCATCAATCCCGGTTGGTTGAAGAAACAAAGGTTGGGGCTTTCCTGGTGGCGCAGTGGTTAAGAATCCACCTGCCAATGCAGGGAACACAGGTTCGAGCCCTGGTCTGGGAAGATTCCACATGCCGCGGAGCAACTAAGCCAGTGCGCCACAACTACTGAGCCTGTGCTCTAGAGCCCGCAAGCCACAAGTACTAAGCCCATGTGCCACAACTATCGAAGCCTGCATGCCTAGAGCCTGTGCTCCACAACAAGAGAAGCCACCGCAATGAGAAGCCCACGCACCGCAACGAAGAGTAGCCCCTGCTCGCCACAACTAGAGAAAGCCTGCACACAGCAACAAAGACCCAATGCAGCCAAAAATAAATAAATAAAAATAATTTTAAAAAAAAGAAACAAAGGTTGGAGTTTGGGCTACCAAAGTAGCTAGGACATGAGGGACAAAAGCTTAGGAAAAAGCTTAGGAAAGTGAGCCTGAAATGCTTCCTCTTGAAGTGTTTGCCAATCCTAAACCATGTGCACAAGGTGAGACCTTCAGAAACCCAGCAAACAGCGGCAACTGGGAGGCTAAGGAGGTGAGCAAAACTCTTGGTGCTGAGGAGAGAGAGGCTGGAGTTCAAGGCCACCAAGGTGAAGTGGCCCCAATAAACACCCCAGCTTTTCAACTGAGAACCCAGAGAGTCCATGTGCCAGGAATAAGGGAAAAACTGAAACCAGCCCTAAAAAAATCTAAAATCAACCCTCAGTGGGCTTATGGTGATCTGCCTGTACTCTACCTACTTGCTGGAAGAAAACAGAACCGTTTTAGGAGGAAGATATCATTCAGGGCCTCCACAATTTTTATATATGCAACGTACGGTATTCAGGTAAACTTACTAGGCATCCTAAAAAACAGAACCAAATGACTGAAAAACAAGAGGAAATATACATGGACAATAGAAACAACCAATAGGTAGTAATTCAGACACTGGATTTATCAGATAAGAACTTTAAAATTACTTTGATTAAGAAGTTCAAGAATATAGAGGAAAAGATTAAGAATTCCAGCAGAGACCTAGAGTCTATAAGAGAGTCAATGCATATTTTAGATCCCAAAATACAATATGTGAAATTAAAATTAATATTCATTAGATCCAGCAGAACAAAAGATAACTGAATTGGAAGACAGGTCAGTGAGTATTACACAGATTGAAGCAGAGGGCGAAACAAAGATGGAAAACACAGAAAAGACTGTAAGATATACATGGAACATGGTGTAAAGGTTTGGAAGATTCCTAGAAAAGAGGAAACAGAGAATGGATTGGAAATAATTATTTGAAGAATGATTGGTTAAGAATTTTCAGTATTGAGGAAGAACATCAACAGATTCTACAAAAATATCCTTCAAAAATAAAGGCAACATTGAGCTGTACCCTTTTAATGGGTGAATAGTATGTTATGTGAATTTTATATATGTGGTACAAAAGGAAATAAAGGCAAAAGAAAGTTTCAAAAAACAAAAACTAAGATAATTCATTGATAGCAGACTTGGCACTAAAATAAATCCTAAAGAGAGTTCTCCAGGCAGAAGGAAAATAATCCCAGATAGAAGTAAGTCTAAGGCAACTGCTAAATGAATTTTTAAAAAATCTCCAACAAACTAAAACACTAGAGAAAAAAGGGGTAACAGAGAGTACTTGGTTTATTTAAAAAAGAAAGCAGAACAAGAGAAATAGAGGAACAAAGAGGAAATGGGACAAATAAAAAACAAACTGAGATGGTAGATCTAAAACCAGGAATCAGAAATCACATTAACTGTAAAAGGACTAGGTACCCCAAATAAAAGACAACTCAAAAATCTTAGGCAAAATATTAGCACACTGAATCCAATGATATATGAAATGAATAATACACCATGACCAAATAATACACCATGACCAGGAATGCAACATTTGAAAATCAATTAGGGTAATTTATCACTGTAAGAGGATGAAGGAGAAAAGTCATATGGTCATCTTAATAGAAATACTATTTAATAAAAACTCTCAGAAAGCTAGGAGTAAAAAATTTTGGGTAAATGGTATCTATTTTAAAATTTATATCAAACATCATATTGAATGGTGAAATACTGAATTCTTATTCTGAGCTCAGGAACAAGTCAAAGAGGTCCATTGTTACCACTTCCATTCAACATTTTGCTAGAAGTTCTAGTGAACTCAATAAGGTACAAGAAAAACTGGGAAGGGAGAAATGAAACTATCATTATTTACAGAAGATATGGTTGTATATATAAATGAAGAGACAAAAGAATCTACAGAATTATAATAATTGAAGTGAATTTAGTAAGGTTGCTAGATGCAAAGGCAATATAAAAAATCAATTATATTTCTATCTACTAACAAAAAAGAATTAGCTAATAAAATACAAACATCAAAAATCCAGAAACAGATTTAACCACTACATGTAAATCTTAAAACATTGCTGAAACAAATTCAAGAGGACTAAGTAAGTAGAGGGATATACCACATCTATGGATTGCAAAACCCAAAATTGAGGAGATATAAATTCTCCTGAAATTGATCTATATTTTCAATGCAATACCAGTTAAACCCTAATGGATATCTGCACCCACCCCCAAGGAAACTGACAAGCTGTTTCTAAAATATGTATGAAAATGCAAAGGGTCAAGAAGAGCCAAGACTATCTGGAAGACGATCAAAGTTAGCAGTCTTTCATTATCAGGTATGAAGACTTTGTAAAAGTTCCAACTGCAATGCACTAAGCTTTTCAATACATTGGGCTGGGTCAAGTGGATACTCTTACAGAAATAAATGAACTTTGGCTACTGTCTCACACCATATACAAATATCAGCACTAGATGGATTGTATGCCTAATGTGAATGGTAAAACAAGGCTTTTAGAAGAATTTAAGAATATCTTGATAATACTGGGGCAAAGATTTATTAAACCGGACACAAAAATCATTAACAATAAAAGAAAAGATGGATATATTGGACTTCATAAAAATTAGTGCTTTCTGGTCATCAAAGGTCACCATTTGGAAAGTGGAAAAGCAAACCAAAGAGAAGATGTTTATAATAATACATCAGACCAAAAACTCATATCATTAAAATATAAAGAACCCCAGCAAATCAATAGGAAAAAGACAGATAACCCAATAAATATGAACAAGCGACTTGAACAGGCACTTAACAAGTGAAAATTTCCAAATGGCTAATAAAGATATAAAAAGGTATTCCACATATCATTACTTCTCAGAGAGATGCATATTAAAACCACAACAAAATACACACTTAGCATAATGGATAAAAACACAAAGAAATACACACTTGCCAGAATGGCTAAAACTAATAAGGCTGATGGTACCAAGTACTGCTGAGGACATAGAGCAACTGGAACTCTCATACACTTGGTGGGAGTTTAAATTAGTACAACCACTATTGAAAACTATTTGGCAGTATCTTCTACAGCTAAATATCCATCCATCCTATGATTTAGTAGTTTTATTCTTATGTATAAACCCAAGAGAAATGAGTGCATGTGTGCACTAAAAGATATGTACAGGAATGTTCATGGCATCTTTAGACATAAAAGCCAAAAATTATACGCAACCCACATGTCCACCAACGGTAGAATGGATCAATTATAGTATACTTATTTGATGGAACACTACAGAGTAATAAAAAAGAGCAAACTATTGTTATTGCTACATGCAACAACATACGTGAATTTCACAGACATTATGATGATCAAATAAAACCAGACACGAAGACTACAGACTGTATAATTCCATTTACAGGAAGGTCAAGAACAGGCAGAACTATTCTATGGTGACAGAGGTCAGAACAGTGGCTACGTCTGAGTATGGACTGGGAGCCTCATCTTGATCTAGGTGATGGTTATATGGGTGCATATATATGTAAAAATTCATTGAGCTGTCACTTAAGATCTCTACACTTTATACGTCATACTGCATTAAAAATGTTAAAACCATGATCACTACTTATGTAGTGTTAGTCCTCCATTTTGACTGGTCTCTTTGGCCATAGAATGTAAGGGGTCTGGGTGGAAGGCAGTAGAAGTTTGGGAGGAGGTAGGGAAACAGAGAGGAAAATGTTATCAAATGGGCCTCCTAGAAGAAAATCACCACCTTGCATTGCAAAGCTTGTGTATAACGTTGAATAAGTTCATTTATCCACACAACAGACAAATTAAAAGCTATTTATCTATAGGCCATTGAAATAGCATTTTTGTAAAGTAGCCCTCTCCATGTTCATACCAAATGTTTGTATCTCAGAGTGGTAAGGTTGCTCACTTTCTCACATAGCATCATTATTTTCTTATTCCTAAATAACTTTCATCCCCAAATTTATCTTTCTCTGTCCCAATCGAGTCTTTATTTCTCTGCTCTTAATTACAACCTATAAATGCTAGTCAATACGTATTAAGAAGTAGTGAGTGAAACACCAGTGTAGGGACCCATTAATGTGTGTGGTCATACAACTGGAAAACAAAAAAACAAGAAAAGTACAAGTCCTACAGTGAATGAAGGCAACACAGACGGCAGTGGATAGGAATGGCTTTCCTTTGAGTTGTGGCTTGACAATACTTTTACTCTTAATTGTCCACATAGAACAGAGGAAAAACTATGTTTTTCATCTTTTTATCTTCCATTTACTTTCTAGGAAGACAAAGTCTTATCTTTATGCAAAGCCGTGGAAGAATTTACATAGTTACAACGATTACTGCAGCTTAGATGATTTTCAACAAGTTTTCGGTTCCACACCCAAGGATACATTACCATTTTAGACAGAAGTGTACAAGCTGTAAATTAAAATGCCAGTCTTTTCAAAATTCTTCCAAGTATGTGTACATGTGGTTTCCTCTTCTTTTTTAAAATTCATGCAGTAAAGTTTTAGGGGTATTTTTCAAAATTTTAGTACTGAAGTATTAAATTTATATGTGATGTAGCACCTTTACATTCCCCTTCTTATCCATCAAAAGAAAGAGAATTATTGTACATTTAATCTCTCCTTTTACCAGTATTTATGACTTGAGCAAATAGGAGAGCACTACAGTACCTAAAATAAACTGTTATGAAGAATCAGATGTCTACTACGGCAACAGGTCTTTTATGAGGATTATCATCGCACATCCATTCCAACACAACAGTGCACATTTACTCGACCAGCCTCTCACGAAGTTAAAAATAAAACTGCAGTTAAGAATGTCAAGTTCCTCAACCTTACTGAATTTTAGAACAAATAAGACAAGAGAAACAGTGATTTTCCAATCTATCTACAAGCAGAAATGCCAGGAAATAAACCTGTAGTATTCTGCTCATACAACTTAAACTTCCTTTTCTAAGTCATGACATTTTGGGGGGTTGTTCTTTCTGTTTTATTCTTCTTTTTCAACATAGGAGGACTTCAAAACATAAATTAAAAGATCAAAACTGCTCCCTATGGGAAGGAACAAGAATTAAAATGGATTTTTTTTTTTTTTAGCGAAGAGACAAATTTTACATAACTGTACAAATTAAAAATGTTATGCAATGGAGAAGATTAAATGGAAACCACATCATGTTACGTATTATCCCAGTTTCCTGTGCTCTGGAGAAACGTTGCTATATTGAATACTACTTGACCGATCTGAAGTATTCAACTCCTTAGGACAACCTAAGCAGTATTCTAAGTAGAAAAATATTACAAAATGTCCTTCCACCTATTCCAGCAGAAATACACCAGGAAAATTAAGCCTGAAGAATAACTACCAAGAATCCTGTCTGTTAGTTCAAGTCTCCTTCTAAATACAAAATATCAAGCTTTTTACCATGTGCTCAAAGGAATAATGGAAAGGATATGGCTGGCACTAAGCAGTACCTATTTTGCACTAATATGAAGAAGCCAAGACAGATATATTTGGGAGCCACTTTAACGTCTTACTCCTTTTTGGTGTAATAGTAGGTAAATATAAAATACTGGCACCTGCTTAGTTCACAAATTCATGAACTAAAAAGTGGACAACTGCCTTGGGGAAGGGAAGCATCAATTACCTAATTACATAACAGGGAGCTGGGCATACAAAGAAAAGGGCTCAGAAGAAATATCTTGAAATCTCAAAGGTAAGAAATGCTGAAGATGAGGACTGAAATGAGACTAACCAAGTGTTTTTAAGATGAAAAATGTTGCCTCCTTGAAAATATACTTTTGCCCCATATAAACAACATTTAACTAATTACCCTTAAGGGAACATTCTCTCTAAGGAATACCACAATTTGGAGTTACTTAACAAGACAGCAAATAAAACCTTTATGCAGCTGTAGCAGCTATTTTCTTGGATGGTTTATACTTAAACTATTTATTTGATGCATCTGTTATCTTATGATTACTTTTCCATTCCTTGAGTTTTATAATAACTTGAATTTAAATTCTGAATTTTATTAGAGCCTGCTATATTCATTTTAGTGCCAGATAAAGGTATCAAATAAGGGGGAACTCTTGTGTGGGGTAAATAAATTAATTAAAGGCCAGAAATTGGGGTGTTATGGTGTAAGACGTTTGAGGGTCCAAAAGTCATACAATTGAAAGATATTTCATTATATTACAGTAATTCATCTATAATTATATTGCTATGGTGTAAGTAGCATATCAGTATTTAACTTATTTACTTAGATCTTGTACCCTGTTCTTAATAAATATGACAATAACAGGTGCTTGAAATGTGGGCAAGGTGAATAAGTAGACTTTAAATTGTATACTTTTATAAAGTATTTGAGAACATACTCCAAAAATTGAGATACAAAAGGAATTCCCTTATTGAAAAAAATAGTCACAGCTATCCTAGTAGGTTTCTTTAAAATAACTTACCTTATATAAAGCCATTTGTTATTTATTTATCAGTAATAGTTATTTATCAGCATATCATAGTTATTTAAGAAATCAGCAGTAATATAAAAAAATAAATAAAAGGCAGTTTTTCAAGGGTAACTGAATCCGTAATTCCAAGACGGACCAGAATATTGAAATTAACTCAGAAGACTTGATTTTCTGTTCCAGTGGTTCAGTGGTTTATTGTTTTATAGAGGTTTGGAAGAATTAATGAATTTCAAAACAGCTAATTTAATTCATTCAACCATAGGATCTGACACAGTAATTAGAAGAAACTGGTCTTTTAAAATGTCTTTCCTCTATTACTTTCCTTTTCTTATTCTTGCCCCTCGATTAGCTATATATAGTTACACAATATATGAGTCAGGATTTATGATGATATGAAAATTACATACACTATAATCAATAAAGGAAGAAGGGAAGGGATGATTTGGCTCTATCTCCAAAACTGTTACAAAGAGAATTTAGTGTATTTGTTTCTTTTAAATCTACTTCTATTTTTCTCCTACTACCAGAAAAGAGTCCTTTCATTTAACATTTTCATATGAATTATTTTTTAATTCATTTTTGATGTGACTAAACGAAAGCTTTGTGAATTTTAAAGTGCAATTCACTGACACTAACAGCCTGCATGTACCATAACTGCTGCAAACTCAGCATCTTTCTGGTACTTATAAGTAGAGTGAGGATGAAGATATTCTCTAAGTGGGCACTCCTCCGAGTGTTTTCTGAGCTCTTCTCAAAAGCCCGTTCTAGATTACTCAAGGAGGCTCACCAGCTGATAAATTAGCCTCTCTTTCCTTCCTTTCACTCTGCCTCCCATTTTACCATTTCATTTTCTGTCAAGTCCTCCAGAAGAAGAGGCAATGAAGATAAATGAAAGTGAAACCCACTGATTTCCAATATTCACAATGCATCAATTACACCCTCAATCATTAGGGTACACCAACCATTCTTCTGGATCATTTCCCCTTAGCAACAAAGTCCCTTTGGTTTATACTTTACTAGTATCTTCCACTAGAATGCACAGTTTTAAAAATGTCTTGAAGAGCTAACTAACACATTTCTAGACATAGTCAACCTTTCTATAGATATAAATGGACATTTTCTTGATTATTGTAACCCTGTGCCTGATGGGGTCACATTCTGTGAATTAGCTACAGAGTTTGGTAATAATGCACCTAAGATTTCCCATCATTACTAAGAACGACCATAAGCTAGGAGTACAAAATTTTCATTGACTCAGTGAGAATTAGGTAGCCATTTGGGCCACTGAAAAGTATAAAAAGTTATTTCCGATAATCATTGTGGACAAAAATGTGAACAGGATAATACATTTTGAAAATAGTTTAATATTTGCCATTTTTGTTGCCTGTGCTATTAATATATACATTGGTTCAGTAATAAATATACTATTACATAGAGTGCAATATTTTTAGTATTCGTAACTGGTTGAAATTAATGCTGCTATTATCTCAAGAAAGGAATAAATAAATATCATGCCCAATTCCAAACTAATGCTCAAGAGGTTATCATTAACAAAAACTACAAAATAAACATGTTGGGCCTTTTTAAGCATGATTCCTGTAAACATCGCAAAAAATCGCTTTTCTCAGTCCTGACATTTCGTGTGATGGCTTTAAAACAAAATACAACACACAAATCCTATCACTTCTTTTTTTGCATAGGGGATGAATTAATCATATTTTAAAATGCAGCAATCATTCAGTGAAATGTCTTCAGCACACAGCACTTGTTTTCGGTATGAATTCAGAACTTTTGAGCAATAAAAGTGCTCTGCATAAGTTTATAAAATATGCTTTCTGGATTTCAATTTAACAGGAAAGTTTCAAAACAAGCCACAGGTGCAATTCTAAGGTATGATGTACATAGTATCTGACTACAGGAGGAAAAGCCTCACCACAGCACAGCACAGCGTACAAACAACACAGTGTTTAATAGCATTTCCCTTTAGGTGTTCCTCACATCAGTGCCTCTGGGGCTAATGATTACGTTATACAAGGCCCCTTCCACTTGTTGCATCCAAAGTGGAAGGGGGATGTGAGGGCAAATTTAAAGTAGATAATGGGGGGAAAAAAAGGCAAAAATACAGTACATATGCTTGAAAGAGTGCACTTTATGAAATAGCTTGCTTTATTCATATTCTTTTATAAAGTGCAACATTACTTAAAACAGAGACATGTACCTTAATATTTTGCAATAACCATTAAAACAAATTGCCAGGAAAGAGCAGTGCAAAATTAAAAACATACATAGCTTAGCATGCATCTCAGATGGGTCCCCAGTATGGAGCGTGGGACCTGAAGTTCTTATATCTTTTTTTTTTTTTACTTTTTAGAAAAAGATTAATAATAGCAGGTTATCGTCATAGGTAACCATAAAATAAAAACAATAAGTTAAAATCCTCTCTGAAGAAATAAGTATATGCCACACATAAAATTCATTACAGACTCTTTTTCAAAACAGACCTTTTTTGCTGATAAATCACTGTTCAAAGGGTGCAAGTCTCTTAAAAACCCACGATGCCCACAAGGCGAAGCAAAAGGTATCATCACAGTACGAGGAACTCTTGTTGGCAGACATCTGAAGAACCTGTGACTTATTTTGTCAGCAGCTCAAATCTCACCAGTCCCTAATTAAATTGACAGACATCTTTGCTCTTTCAAAACAGTCCTGTTGGCACCATGCTAGGTCACTAAACAGTATGACATGTGGTCTATTCACAGTAACATTCTCTGTCCAGTGCTTTTGGATGAGGATAACCAATTGGGTTTTCCTGAAAAAATTCCCTGCGAGGCAGATTCCAAGGAGACCAATGGGACACGTTTTTCAAAGCACAGAACCTGGCCGCAGGCACACGATGAGGGAGCAGAAGGGACAATGGATCACCCGTTATGCGCCTACCGTTCCTATGCTGCTCAGTCTGAGAACTGGAAGAGGGTCTCTGGGTTATTGCTGTCGGCAGGATTGCTGGGCTGCAATGTCTTTGTGGGTGTCCTTTTGCCATGAGAATGGGAGGAAGAAGAGTGAGAGCTTTCACTGGAGCTGCTGCGCGTCTCGGTACTGGTGCTGGTCTTCTTCATTTTCCTTCTCTTCGCCAAAGGGGCCTTATCAACATTCTGAAGGCAAAACCCCTCTCTCTTGTATTTGTTAAAGGCCTAGGGGAGAAAACAAGGGGAACCCCCGTGAAGGTAAAAGGATTGAAGTCTTCCTGGCCGTCATGACTTATAGAGAACTTGCGTTTGGCAAGCTTGGCAACCACAGCTTCAAGTTGTTCTGGGAACATGGTCCTTAACACCACTGTATCCAAAACTCCGGGCAGGGTACAGAAGCTCATGGGAAAGGGTTTCTGAGGGCTCTGTTTAAATCCACCTGTTAGGGCATCCAGGAGTCACAATTCTAAAATCTTTTGAAGAGGGCAGGGCTACCTCTCAATTAAAAAACCACCGACGGACTGGAAATTCTTGAAGAATGTCAGCAATCTAACTCACCTCTCTCCATCACTTTGACTAGTTCTGTGTCTGAGATTTAAAATTCCAACCACAAAGTCCCAACACAGAGCCCCTGATCTCCACTCCCACGTCAATGCAATTTGGGTACATCTTGGACACAATATATGCAGAGAAGATTAGCTCTATAAACCTCAGCCTGGCTTCCTCCTCACAGCGGCCTGTCTTTACTTTTCTTAGATTCAAGCTTAGGCATTGCTGAGTGACAACCTTATATCATATGTCACTGAGAAGATTTGGATCACCTGCCTCAAATGCTTGCAGTTCATCTCTTCACACCTCACCAGATCCCAGCTTATTAATATTTTAATCCATTTCTGCAGCTGAAGAGGAAATGCTATCCTGTCTCCTTTCTCAAGATAATCCTTTCAGAAGTAATTTACTTTCTCTCTAACTCATTGGCTCCTTATCCTTAACGTATTTGCATCTGCTTGGCACGAATGTGCAGAATCTACAGTTATTGCCATGCAGTCTCAGCCTTTCAAGTACACAGTCTTTACTTAATACCAATTAATTTACTTCTTATCCCTCACAGTCTCCAGAACATATTATGCACAAAATGATTTTTGAATGAATGGACCTTCACATGTGCCTTAGTTCCTAATGCCTATTTATAGTTTTTACAGTCATTTAGCTTATTTGAGAGAAAAACTGTTCTAATACAGACTTGTGGTTGCCAAGGGGGAAAAGGGGTGGGGGAGGGATGTATGGGGAGTCTGGGATTAACAGATGCAAACTGTTATATATAGAATGGATAAACAACAAGGTCCTACTGTATAGCACAGGGAACTAGATTCAATATCCTGGGATAAACCATAACGGAAAAGAATATGAAAACGAAAGTGTATATATATGTATAACTGAATAGCTTTGCTGTACAGAAGAAATTAACACAACATTGTAAATCAACTATACTTCAATAAAACAAATTTTTTTAAAGTTCTAATAGTATGCATGTTGTTTTCCTTTTACCAAGTCAAAAATTTCAACTATTCAAATATCAGACTGCTGCCTCATCTTGCAAACTCATTCTAAACGTCAAATAAATATTTTGTGGTTAGCAGTGACTCTGGTCCCCATGCACTTTCTGTTTATAAATGCGTTTATATCATGAAGGGATTTATAAAAGCATATCTAAAATTAAAAGGACCCATTTTAAAAACTGTATTGCTAAGAGGGTATCTCTTAGCAATAGATTATAGAGTAAGAACATCTATCTGATCCCTTTCCAAACCGCCCTACAAGTGCAGAGCCCAGAGCCTTACATGGAAGGTTGCTTTCACACAGGTGTGCACAGCAGCTCCTGAAGACCCTAGAATGTCTGGAGTCATCAGAGGGTTTGAGGATAGCTGACTGCCATCTTGAAGCCATTCATTGTATCTCAAGCCAGACATTTTAAGTCTCTTATTTGGATCGACTGTGAGAAGTCCTGTGGGAATAAATAAGATATTTTTATTTTATGATTTGTCATTTCAAACATAGTTTAAAGTCAACCTCAGACATAGATCTCAATTATGTTCACAAGACATGATGGTTTCTGAAAGGCGTCAACCTCCTACAAAGATAATTACGTACATTTTCATGTACATTTAAATCCCCTAGTGAATACCGGATGCTAATAATAAAGCCCACAGTAGCCTATATCTGGAGGCAGTAGGCTAGCTGGCTTTCCAATCAGGAGAAAATAACCACCTAAAACAAGGACTCCCACTAGTGACCAGGCAAACTCCCCCAAAACAAAGAGTACCGAGATTTACTTCATTCATGTACAAACATCTTCCACAAGTTAGGGAGTGTGGAGGTATGGAGACGGACACTCAGAGAAGAGCTGCGGGGAGGCACACAGACAAAACCCAGGTCTCATCACATTACAGGACAAGTGCTGTAGCACGAGCCACACGCACGGCAGGCCCAGGGGAAAGACTCAGCCTAGGGAGCGCGGGTATCCTGGAAGGCTCCCAGGAGACGAGTCCTGGGGGATGAGCCGTAGTGGGTTTGATGAAGAAGGGTGCCCTTCTTCAGGGATTAGGAATAGCACGTGTAAAGGGGAGCAGAATCCGAGCGCTCAGCACATTTAAGGAATTCAAGTGTTCGAGGATGGTGGAGTGAAGGTGACAGGAAGCAGAGGCAGGCAGGGCCAGGCTGTGAAGGGCTTTGAATTTTGAAGGCTGCACTATGGAGTCTGACCTGAAGCTCACGGGGATTGTCTGAAGGATTTTTAACACAAAAGAGGCACGATTGCATTTGGCTATTAGGAAGGTCACTGTGCCGATGGATGACACGTAAAGTGAAAGGAAGTGAGACAAGTTGAAAGCATGTTGTGGATTTTAGGAGACAGACGATGACAAGAACTAAGGTGACAGCCATGTGAATGGGGAGGAGGGGTGGCTGGGAGGGATGCTGCGCCCGCAGGACCACGTGCCTGGCTGCGGAAGGCGAGGGAGGTTGCGGGGACCTAGGGTGATGCTGGGTCCTGTCCTGGTGATCTGGCTTCGTGGCCATGTAAAAGGAGGGGGAAAGGAGGAGGCACATGCTTGGGGGAAAGGAGAGTAAAAAGGAAGAGGTTCATTTTGAAGGTGTGAGACTGAGATGCTGGTGGATCCAAGTGCTAGTGCACGTAGTGAATGTGGATAAGATTACTGAGGGAGAGTGTTCTGAGAAGAAAATAAGGCTGAATAGAGTAGCCTGAAACCTTTTAGAACACACAGGGACTCCTTGAGTAATTCACAAACAAATATATGTCATGGGTATGATTCCACTTCAGTCACTACACGTCATATAAAATATGAGATTTTCCATTAGATTCTTACCTTGGATCAAATCTTTAGCCTCTTGGGATACATTCTTCCAGGCTTCTCCTTCAAAGGAGAAATCTCCCTTTTTAATTTTCTTCATGATTTCCACCGCACTGGTGCACGTCAAGCTTTTGTCATGAGATTGGAATGGAACTTGCCCTGACAACATTGTATACTATCAAGAAAAAAAAAGGAGCAAAACAGAATGTCTGCCGAAATCACCATCAAAGCCACTCTGGTAATTTCATTACCAACTTAGCGTAATTTCCTAGATATTACACTTAGCATTGCTGCGTTTAAAAGATTACATGGCTTCAATCACTGAAACAACCAACACATTTCAGGCTTGTATATAAAAAGGAATGGCTTAGTATGATATCAAGATTTAAAGCCATTTTGATAACTGTATTCAGATAAGAAGAATAAAAAAGGGATACTCCAACCATCTCAAAAGATGGTATTAATGTTGACAGGGGGGTGTGTACATGCCAAAGGAATTGCAGGCCCTGGCTAAAATGGCCCAGCAGGGATCAGGGGACACAAATGAGAATGGATCTTGAAGAAGCTGAGCTGGAGTGGGTGTGTGGAACATAAGACCTGGCTGACGGAGAAGAAATTATTGCCATGGAAACACTTGTCTGAGACTCAGGATTCAACATCCTGGCAGGGACACCTGGAGCCAGTACGAGTAGTCAGCTGAAATGGCTCCTTGAAGCTCGAACAAAACTGTGTACTGGGATCAGCAGACGCACTGATTCGTAAAGCTGCAGCAACAGTCGCTGTACTATGGACACGGCACACTCAGAATCAACCCGAGGAGGTCCGGAAGACACAGCAAATTACATGCATAGGTGCCCATCACCTCTCTCTGTTGCACCAATGCTTCTTCCTTAACTCACACCTATGGCCTCACGGAGGGGGGCTCCCGATGATCAACTGATGAAGGAAGAAAGGAAATTGGGCCTACTTGTCAGGTGGGTTGGCATTCTTTCACTTGGGTGCAGCTGGCCTGTTAGAACATGAAAAGCTCAGTGAAGACACCAGCTCAGGACAATACCCTGTGGGGTTGGGGTGCTGTCCTTTAGGACTGTGCTGAACCAATGGCTGATCCATTGGTGCTGGGTCCCCCATATCTAGATTCTATGGGCACACGACCCACTTGTAGAATTCACGTTTCCTGTTCCTGCAGCCTTAGGGTCTGCTCAGTTAGAGGTCTTGGTTCCATGAACTCAAGTGATCAGCTCCACTCGGTAACAGTAGGTGGCAACTCAGTGGTGCACCCTCTGCTCTCCCTCTTTCCCTGCCTCCCTGGGATTATGGTCCTTAGGTACATGACAAAACATAAGCTTTAACTTCAGGTTCTGCTTTCTGGGGAATCCAGACTAAAATATCTTTCTATTGTTGATGAAGATTTTGACCTGTTTCCAGTTTGGGGCATTTTGAAACATGCTGCTATATATCTTCTTGTACGTGTCTTTCGGTACATAAAAATACACATTTCTGTTGACTATATCCTTGAGATTGGAACTGCTGGGTCATTTGGTCTGTGTATGTTTGGTAGATACTGCCAAGTAGTTTTCCAAAATCTGCTCGGCTTCTTATCTTACCCTACTTCCTAACAGATACATTTGTGGCTAAGTACAAGAAAATATCCTTCATATTACAGTTTTCTCACTCTCATGTGTAATAATTCAACAGGCTTTTGCGTGGAAAAACTAATTCTCCGTCTTTGGAAATCTTTAAAGGAGACTGATGACAGGGACTTTGTAGAAAAGATCCCTTTTCTGGAAGAGTTAGAATTAAACAAACTTTAGGGCTCCTCTCAACTCCAAGATCTTACAATTTAGTTGATTATCCAGGAATCAACTTCTGTTAAGAATAATTCTGTATCTGCAAACTGTTTGCAAATGGTGTGATAAGAAAGTATCTATATACATAAAGATATACATCTCTTTCTATATATGTGTATATATATGTATGTATACACACACAAGAGGGAATTAGGGAGAAAGGAAAAGTAAATATGGCAACATGTTTAAATGTTCACAGTGTTATTCTCCCAAATTTTCTCTAGGTTTGAAATTTTCACAATAAAATTTGGGGAAGAAATTGAAAAAATAAGAAATCCTGAATAAATCTCTTGGAAGAAATATGTTTTAAATGTTATTATATTCCATCCTGTGGGTATGCTATATATTCCTATGGGATAGTATATAATCCTATCCTACGTTTTCTAAATACTGTCAGTTAAGCTCTGAATCATTGTGTGCCTTAAAATTCATATGCCAAAGAGCCAACCCCCAATGTGAGTATATTTGCAGGTAGAAACTTTATGGAAGTAAAGGTAATGAGGTCATGAGGGTGCAGTCCTCATCCAATAGGATTAGTGTCCTTACAAAAAGAGACACCAGGGAGCTGGCTCTCTCTCTCTCTCTCTAAGCGCATGCACTGAAGAGAGGCCACGTGAGGACGCAGTGAACAGATGGCTGTTTGCAACCAAAGGCAAAAGCCCTCACCAGATACCAACCTTCTGGCACCTTGATATTGGACCTCCCAGCCTCCAGAACTGTGAAATAAATTTCTGTTGTTTAAGTCACCCAGTCTGCAGTGTTTCATTATGGTGGCCCCAAGCAGACTTAAGACACTGTGTAAACTCTATTTTAATTAAAGTCCTGTGAATTTCCAGTGAACTGCACATACATGAGGTAGACTGAGTTGTAATCAAAGCTGCATGATATGATGTGATGCATCTTCCTGAAGTATTTGTTTTACCCAATGGGGGTAACATAAATTATTTTCATATTAAAGTATCCATATTCATGTGTATTAGATGCAACATGTAAAAGGGCCATAGATTTCTAAGGCAAACCAGACGACCCCCCTAGAAAATTTTGTGCTTACTATGGGATAGCTCAGGCTTTGTATCTAGATCCTCTGGAGATATGCACTCATTTATATGGAAAAGTTTGCAAAGCATTCTTCTTATTTTTTTTGGACAGTTTAATGCAGGTGCTAACTATGCTTTTCATCTATATTTCGTGTCTCTAAAAGGCAAGGATTTTTAAAAACCACAACCACAACCTATTATCACAACTAAAACAATTAGCAGTAATTCCTTTGTATCATCCAATATCCAGTCAATATTCAAATTTCTCCAGTTGTGTTATATACATTGTATAAATATATCTGTATGACTTAGATTTACAGTTTGAATTTAATAAATAGATTTGAAATTAGAAGTTGTTTGAATCAGAATTCAAGTAAGACGCAAACACTGTTTCTTAAGTGTCTTTTAATCTATAGGTTCCCAGGCTACTTTTTTCTCATAATTTATTTGCTGGAGAAGCTCGGTTGTTTGTCCTGCAGAACTTCCCGCAGTCTGGCCGTTGTGATTGTACTCTTGTGGTATCATTTAATCTGTTCTTTGTCTCCTGTTCCTGTTTAAAACTTGACAATTAGATCTAGAGAGAAGCCTGGCTTCTCCCCATGCCATTATACAAAGTTATTTCCATAGACACGGCATTTGGAGGCTCTAAAATACCTGTCTGCATGTCTAAGATTGTCTTTTAAAACCTTAAAAAGCATGGTAATTATATTTGGCCTGTATTTAAGTAAGGGCTGTTTTACAAGGGGTAAACATATTATTGCTAAAAAAGAAAGGCTCTTTTTTATTTAGACGAATTTTTTAGGAGAGTGCTACTGAAATCAGTTTAAGTCAAACAAAACTCTCAAATCTACAGAAATTAGTTTTTTATTTTAATTTAAAAATCATATTCATAAATATGTAATTTCAGTTTGAAAATTATAAATAATGACTTAAAACTGCTGAAATAAAAACCATATAAAGCTTAAAAATAAAAGAACCATCCTGCAAGGACAACTGGCTTCCATTGGGGGAAAACAAACTGACACCAAAATAAATCCCAGATGGACTGCATAAGTATAAAAATAAAACATAATTCTAAAGGAAAATTTAAGAGAATATTTTTATAATCTTGGGTTGGGGTGGAGTGACAATCTGACATCAAAGCCAGATACCACAAAGGAAAAGACTAACATATCTTACAACATAAAAATAAAAAAAACTTCTCTATTTAAGCCTCTCAAAAAACAAAATTAAAACCCCATATTACTACAAAGTTTTCAAAGACATGAAAAACCAGAAAAAACATTTCCAATATTAATGGCAGACAAAGAATTAAAATCCTTAATAGACCTTTAAGTTTCCATAAGAAAAATTTCCCCATAGGAAAGTGGGCAAAGCTCATAAACAGCAATTCATAATAGAGAAAATAAAAATGTTCAAATACACGAAAAGATGCTCAAACTGAATACTCATCAAGAAAATGCATGCAAATTATAACAGTAGGAAATAATTTTAAATTGAAATTGATAGTATCCAATGTATTCACATACAGTTGATGAGAACATGATCTGATAAACCTTCTAGAAGGAAATACAGGCATATATGTCAAAATAAAGATCTATATATCCTTCTCCTAGGAATCTATTCTAAGGAAATAATGAGATATCAAACTACATATATAACATAATCTCATTTGTTAAAAAAAAACCCTGAATATATATACAAATATATAGAGAAATCTGTAGAAAGATATAAAGCATACATAATAGGGGGTAGGGATGGGAGGAGAGTAAGAGCTTACACAATATTATCTCTGTATGATGAGATTACGAGTGATCTCACTTTGTTCCTTATATCTTTCTCTGTTGTCTGAAAACTTCTCCCTATGATTATGCATTACAGATTATATGCAGAAAAAGTAAAGCTATTTTGAGAAAAAAACATGCCGAGATTCTTCTAGCTTAATGTTCTGTTTCTGATCCCGGCATCCAAAGAGAGTTTGTGAAAAGCATGCTCACCACGATTACTATAAGTTACTATAAATATTTTTAATTTTTTCTATTAATTTGTTAATTTATCCTAAGTGATATTCCTTAATTACCTTTTAGCCTGAAAATCTCAGAGAATATATTTTAAAATATTTTTTCTATTAATGAGTCTCTTAGCTATTTTCACATTATATCTAACATGCATATCTTATGAAAATATACTACTGCTTCTTTAAAAATACATATATACATAACTGTAATTCACATTAAACACAGTTGCCTTAAATATTCCAGAATAAACCAAAATAAAAATTCCTACATTTTCTCCAATGTAAATTTTAAGAAAGGGAAATAGTCTTCAGTCAGGCCTTTTACTGAAAAGAAAAGAAACCAATTTACCAGTTTTCTCACAAATTTAAGAAAAACAGCAAAGAGAGAGATATACAGAGGACATCAGAGAACTGACTGGGTTTAATGGCCTGACATATGAACTCACCAAAATGACACCCAAGCTCCAGAGGTCACAGGACTCATCGTAGCCATTGTGATTCAAGAGCTCTGGGGCGGCGTAGTGAAGAGTGAAGCACGGCGTCTTCAGAGGCTGATTATCGGGTGGCTTTAAGCGTGCAAACCCAAAATCAATTACTTTAATTTCCAAATTGTCATTTTCATCAGTGAACAATAAATTCTGCAAGATACAAACACTTCATTACTTTCTCATTAAAATGTAATGGGACTTGGTTATGCATTTATGCAATATTACCTGTCTATCTATTTACACTGGATTCAGATACAGAAAGGTCTCACAGGGTGGGTCTGGGACCTGGATGTCAGCGTACTGTCGCTCTCTGCTTTATACTTTTCTGTATCACATCAATTTGTACAAGGTCATGTGGAACATTTTCAATGGGACCATGCCTCTTCTCTGTCTATGCTTTCCCTTCTGCTTGTGTCTGTCTTCGACCTCCTCCACCAACCTCCCTTCCAACCTGGCTCTCAGGCATCTAATCCTCATTTAGAGGTGCCACCAAACAGAAGATGGAAATTATTATATTTTCTTCTAGCATTTACTTTTCTTTCCTGGCACTTATCAGCTCTGCAATATTAGTTCAATGTCTTCACCCACATTAGACCATAATTCCATGAGGCCAGCAACTGTGCGTCTACCTTATTCATGACTCTCTCATGTAGTAAATGCTTTGGTAAATATTTGTCCATTGAATGAAGTCATAAATAAAATAGTTATACATAATATCTAGTAAAGCCTATTAAATAATACATGGTGGAGACATACGTTTCAGAAATATTTTTTCCAAAACAGTTAATACTTGAACATTTTTGATGCTTATGGATATTACCCCTCTATTATTCAGAAAACATTGTTATTTTGAATCATTTGCTAAGCCGTGTCAATCACTAAGGTTTTACTGATTACTTCTGTATTTACCACTTGTTTAAAAAAATCTAACTGTACTGATGGGCAAATTTTTATGTACATTTTTATTAGTACATCAAGCTAGTATGCACAGTAATTGAATCTGATTATATTGTCTTTAGACATCCTAACAAAATCTGTTATGCCTTTTTGACCATTAAATTATTCCCCAGTTCTGGAACAACATTTGCTTTTTAATATTATTTGAAGTGAAATAATATACATCATAGAATGCTTCACTGATACAAAGAAGAAAAATCTTCTAGGCCCCCATTCAAAAGTTAAAAATGAATGAAGTGGTAGGAAAGAAGCAAAAAAATTAACTGAAAAGTTTTCTTAAATTTTCTATTATACAAAATGCCTAATCCTGAATTTGTGATGGAATTAAAATGTGAATATAATTCAATGTAAGGCTTCACCACAACTGAAGTCATAGCTGGGGTGCATGGACCGGGTACTTGGGAGAAGTCTCAGCAAATGACCCCTGAACTCTTCCACAGCACAAGGCACTGTGCTACATACAGAGCAGTGGATGAAGCACACCTGGCCTGTCCTCCCAGAGCCTACAAGACTTTGGAAATGACTTTAGTGTCTTCTATACTAAGACCAGCTAAGGACTTCCTTGTTCTTAGATCTTGAAATGGAGGAGACATGGCACACCTCTCTTCACTCCTCTCCCAATTCTCAAAATGTAGTTGGGTGTGCATGGTCAGAAGTGGCAGGAATTAGTCATTCAAACCACATTTATCCTTGTCTCAAGTTCTGCCAGAAACTAATTTGATAAAATTTCTCAATCTTTCAAGAATATGGGGACCAGTTTGAAAAATACAAAGCAGCTTACTAAGAATGTCAGCCAGCTTCTAAATTTATTTGATTCTCACCTAGAAATTATCTTGCGTATGCAGAATATGAATACCACATAAATATCTACCAAAAGATATATAGTCAGATCTTAAAATGCTACATCAATGCGAAAGGGATTAAACTTTTAGCTTGAAAATAATATACTCTGCCACTTAAAAGTCAAAGTGAAAGCTATTTTATTATGGAAGTGTTAGTACAAAGGCACATTTTCATATCTCCAAAATATATGTTGATTTAGGACTATAATGGTAGTAGAATGTCCTTAATAATCAGACAATTCTTCTTTTCAAATGATTATTTGAAAGAAAAGCTTTATGGCAGATAAGAATTAAGCTATGTGAGTATCTTTTTACTCAGTAAAATAGGAAGGCAAATTTCAATTCCGCTGGAGAGGACAGTTGCATCATTTGAGACTCATGAGGTGACAGATGGCCAGTTATCAAAGAATAAAACATGTGAAAATGAATTCTAGACAGTCATGGAACAGATCTTTTCAATTAAAAAAATTACATGCTTGTTCCTTGTCTATCAAAAAAAACCAGTTAAGTGGTATGCTTTCACATTTAAAAATAGACAGCAAATCTCCAATGTACAGAGTGCCATATTGTTAGTGGGTGTTGTGTGGGAGAGTGAGAATTGTGATGAAGGAAGCAGAGGGGTAGCTATCATAGTTGCAAGTTCATAAAACACAATTCACTTTTGATTAATTACGAGTAATATGAATAACAGTAATAGAAAGTACATAGAAGCTTAAATATTTTGGGACTCAGACAATTATATCCGAAGGCACAGAATTCCATTTTTAAAACATCCTCTTCCTACCAATAATCCAAGGTACTTAAATAAAAGGCAAAAATGGTGCTTTTTGAGAAATATTCTTTTGTAATCTAATACAAAAATAAACACCAAATTATTATTTTAAATATACTTAAAAATGCATTATAATCACATGGTAGTTAAAATTGAAATTCTATTTTAGATAGTAAATATATATAATTTTGCATAGGATAGAGGATGATTCATTGTTCTTCTTTTATAAATTATTGGGTTTTGTTTTTAAATTTTCATTATTCTTTCGATGATTTTCTAAAAGGGAGGAATTTTCATACTTTTGATACTAAAAAGGGATCATTCTAGAGTTAGAACCTTCTTTCTTAACCTTTTGAAAGAAGAAATATATAAATACTTCTACAAAGCTACACAGTTCTATAAATATTATAGTACATGAGCAAAGAAAACACACGTAAGGATGGCATAACTCATTAAACAAAGACAATGCTTTATATTTAAAAATTTAGAACAACATACATTGCTATTCATGAGCTAATCAATTTGATTACAAAAGTAAAAGATAAGCTTTCAAAATACACTGTTAAAATCCCTCTAAAATGGTATACATATAGCAGGGGCATTATTTTCTGCTACAAAAATTTCCATTGCTATTTTTAGTCCACAATTGTTGCATAAAGTATTTCTTCCATAAAAGGCTCTCACACTTACAAATATAACCTCAAGATGATCAGCTGGCAAAAAAAAAAAAAAAAAAAAAAAAAGAACGAAAAGACAAATTTATTTTAGACTGAAATAGAAAAGAAAAAAAATGCAAGAAACGTGATATTTGCAAGTATCTATTTAGCAGAAAGCCCTGAAGATAAAAAATCAAAACAACCCCCCCCCCAAAAAAAGCCCACACATATCTGGGGGATATTTAATAATGATGCTAGATTGCATTATATGAGAAAACATGTAATTTTATACCTCGGGTTTCAAATCTCTGTGTACCACTCCAACATCATGCATGTGGCTTACAGCTGAAACAAGCTTCCGCATGATGTAGCTGGCTTCTGTCTCACTGAAGTGTTTCTTTCTCTTAATGCGTTCAAATAGCTCTCCCCCGTTCAGAAGTTCCATCACTAGAAATGTGTGAAGCTAGAAAAGAAAGAAGAATAATGCGGAGGGCCTTAATTAAGAGGAGTAAAAGCTTATCAACGTATAAAACATTTCCTGATTATGAACTATTACCAATAAATTTAAATAGTCCCTTGTTAAAATAGTCAACGGAGACCCTTGTATTTTAGGGGAAAGAGTTGAAGGATAATGTGACTTTTTTAGAGTTCTATTTTGGTAATGGAAAATTTCAAGTACTGCAGTGAAATCTTTGTATATCCTTTCCTTGACTAATTCTTTCATTTGAATTCCATTCCAACCCTCTCTACCAAGTGTACATATCTTTCTTCTTAAAGTGTAACCTAGTACAGATAATAATGTAAAATTGGCTGCTTGAAATAATATAGATTACTGAT
Source organism: Delphinapterus leucas (assembly GCF_059928025.1). NCBI lineage: Eukaryota > Metazoa > Chordata > Mammalia > Artiodactyla > Monodontidae > Delphinapterus > Delphinapterus leucas. The sequence goes on from NC_143130.1 coordinate 168,410,380, forward strand.
GGAATATGGGCAACTACCCCCAGGAGGCCTGACACACACATTTAATGGCAAATTTACCTCTTAAAAAAGGCACGGTTGGATGATGTCACTTTAAATCTTCTGTTAGGGCTCAACAGATCAGTTTCAGTGTTCCTGTTAATTCCCATGCCAAATACCCATAACTCACTTTGGGCTTTTTTTTTTTTTTTTTAAATAATTGCTTTTGCTCCCAAGGCATTATCTTAATTAAATAGTATTAAAAGTCATGTATTTACTATGTTTTGCATACACTCCCGTAAAGAAAATAATGTAGGAGCTACTGAAAAGCAAGGGAATTACATCAGCTCCCCAACGAACACAAATGGTTTAAAAAAGATACAAATCAATATTCAGATTCAAGTGCTATGCCTTATAGCACCAATGTCACTCAACAAACAAAACACAGTATGCTTTCCTTTGAATTAGCAAAGTCCAGGAAAATTGCTTCATTAAAAAGATGATTATAAAGACATTATCCTGCACATAGTGGGCAAATTCTAGAAGGTGAATAATGCTTTTATTAAGAGAATTGCTCCCAGGCTATTAGAGACCATGCTAATTTGAGTTTCTACGTCAGACAAATTAAGATCAAATCTAAAGGTCTGCTACAAGTATATGCCAGCAAGCTTTAAAAAAATGAGGGGCAAGACCTATAGTGGTTTAAGAGATAGGTTTTAGAGTCAAACCTGCATCTGAATGCCAGCTCTGCTACTTACTTATGACCTTGGGGGTGTTACTTTACCTCTATGAACTTTAGCACCCTTACCAATGAAATGTAGGTAACAGTGAAAACATGTATATATAGTAGCTTGAATAATGGCCCTCCAAAGATGTCCATATCCTAATCCCCAGAACCTATGGATGTTACCTTATATGGTAAAGGGGTTTTTCAGAAGTGATTAAGGCTCTTGAGATGGGAAGGGTGTCTTAATTATCCACCAGAGTCAACAGTATGAGATGGGACTATGGAAACAAAAGACTGGAATGAAACATGGAAGGGTCACAAGTCAAGAATGTGGGCAGTCTCCAGAGCTAAAAAAGAGAAGTAAATAAACTGTCCTTTAGAACCTCCAGAAGGAACCAGCCCTGCTGACACCTTGACTTTACAGCAGTGAGGCTGATTTTGAATATCTGACCTCGAGACCGTAAGATAATACCTCCGTATTGTTTTAGGTTTGTGGTACTTTGTAACAGCAGCAATAGGAAACTAATAGAGTAGTAAAGCACAAGTCATGGTACACAAACTACACTGCTGTACAGTCAAAGGCTGGAGACACACCCTCAATCAATTTCACCCATCAGTTGAAAAGGGGACTATGGTGGATTCGGGCATGATCTAGGCAACTGTGTCACCATCATGGAAAAAACAACGCAAACTATCAACAACTGTATATTAGAATGATAATATATTTATACTGGTGTACATAGGATTACATCATGAGATGGTTTCTATTCTAGTAACTCTTGAATATAAAAATAGCAAATAATAAAGTTAATTTGTCACATAAGTAAAATATTAGGGATGTAGTTCCTGAGATCTGACAGTGGCCTGACGGTCAGAGATGGAAAGTCTTTTGGGGGAAGTAGCTAGGGGCACAGCTGCAAAACCGAGGGGTGTGTCGAAGGTCATCCACCAAGCCCTTGATGGATGTGTGGATCGCCTTCAATAGGAGACTACCTAGGTTCCTTGTAAGCACCCTCAGTGGGCAGGGGACTCTACCTGCACTGTAGTTGAGTGGCCCGGTGAGGTGGAGGCAGCAGAAGAGCAGGGAGAACAGTTCCCCCCGAGTCCTTGCTTCAAAGAGCTTCCTTTCCTGACTATAAGCACCAAGGATGCAAATAGATGATGTCATTTTTGGGTGCTCACTCACCTGATGGGAAAACCAGGCTTTGTGTCTGCCTCCTCTAAGGCAGTAGAACAAAGTAATTAATTAAGTGCTTGTTCTGAGGTTGGACTGCATGGGTTCAGATTCCAGCAGTACCACTTATAAACTGGGAGACCCGGTTACTTAATTTCCGGGAGTTTGATGATACATGTAGAATGAGTGCTACAATACCTGTACCACGTAATGTATGTGAAAGTAAATAGCAGCAGTTATTATAGTTATGATGCTCCTGCTGCTGCCGCCTGGTTTCCCCACCATGTGTCATGCTTGGCCACGGCACTCTGGGAAAGTTCAATGTGGTAGAGAACTGGGCCACCGCTCTCCTAGGACGTGGATGTCACGATACCACACTGGAGAGAGCCCAGAACCGGAGACCAAGTCTTCCTACTAGATTTTCACTGATCTGCTATGTGACCTTGGTTGGACGAGTCTCATGACGCACCCCCCCCCACTTTTTTTTCCTGTGGGAAAACACTCATGACCTTTCTGAACCTCCGTTTCTTCTCTGGTAAAGTTAGGGCCAACCACATCCAGGACTGGTGTTAGCTCTTGTGCGCAGCATGCTGTCTTGCGTCAGACTGTGCCATCCCGCCCAGTCCCAGGAGGAAAGATGACTGTAATGGAGAGATTTCTGCAGGGAAGGAGACATGGACCTGACAAAACAGTGCTCCTCCTGTCTCTAAAGTTACATAACCCTGTGTGAGGGTACTGCTGGAAAGTGGGACCGGGGGTAGAAGGCAGGTAGCATGACCTGGCCTGTGGCCTGAGCAGAATCTGTCACCTGGAATAAGAAGATGGAAAGAGAGTATCTTTGCCCTCTGCTTCCTATTTGCTCTTTCAGTTTGCACTAATGAGGCTTTAGGCTAAGTTCTACTCTTGAAGTTAAAGGGTTAAGTTGACGGCTGAAAATGACTGAGTACTGAGAGGTACGCAGAGACGAAGCTATGCGGGGTGGTAGCTGAACGTGCAGTAAGCACAGTGAGCTGGGCTTTAGCCCCCCGTCCTCCTTCCAGGTCCTACACGACCACGACTGAGTGAGAGAAGCAAAAGTGAGAGGAAGCATTGATTTGGGGGTGGGTGAAAGCATGCGTGGAGTGGCTTCTCACCCTCTCACGTGGCTCGGTCATGTCCCATATCCCTGACTTTGACCCAGCACCAACACAACTGATGAAAAGTAGAACCCTGTATATGAATTAGTATCCACAGAAAAAAAAGTGGACTACCTGATCGTGAAAAACTTCATGTAATTTCACGATATTGGGGTGTCCTTCACAGAGTTTCAGAGCTGTTATTTCTTTCTGAGTATTGGCTTCCAACCTGCAAGATGAAAGAGTTAGACTCTACATCCCTCTTCACCAAGTTTTTGGAAGCATTGCCCCAATCCTAATTTTGTTTTTATTTACAGTATATTCAGAAGGTAAGTGTCAAAGTATCAGAATGAGGCTTCCCTGAAAGTAGTGAGTCATACACCCACCAGAACAAGTAAAGCATTATTCTTGAGAAAAATGATCATTTCTGAGTCAGGAAAGAGCTAATCACATGAAGAAATGGATGCTCTACTTGCCTGACAATTTGGTGATAAGAATATACAACCATGGAGGTAATAATCAGTTACCAAAACAACTAGCTGGCTCTCAAACTACCCCTAGGTCACTAAATAATTGCAGAACAAAATATTTCAAATATACAACTAACAGGAATGGCAAAAGCTGCTGAACTCACTAAGCGAGTCTGATTAAACAACACCGCCACAAGAAAGTCTTCTCGTAATAACCTGAAAAGCATATCGTACTGATTTATGTCTAAAATGGATTACTTTCTCAGAGCTAGAAGTATAATGGATCAACTGATGAGCTGAATGGCTAAAACCTTGGTTGAAAACCTTATAATATACCATTATTTTCCTTTTAAATAAAAATCTTAATTTATAGAAGCCATTGACTAGGACGAATACATAAGAGGGACTGCTGGAAATGTGATACCTTTTGCTGATTATTTTGACCGCAAATGCTTGGTTACTTTTTTTGTTTATGCACTTTCGACAGATGGAAAAACTTCCTTCTCCCAATGGTTTGTCCTTCAGATCTAGGTCATAGTGTTGATAGAATGGAGAGTCCTGACAAGAAACCAACATCATTTCACTTAAGAAAATATTAGTAATACACAGGGATAGATAAAACTGTTGAGTAACAGAACATTATTAATGTTAATAAATAGGAGTGGAATACACTTACAATCTCTAAAAATTCATCATTAGCTCATTTCTATCATGTATATCACTTATTTAAAATATATTACTTTCTATCGTAAGAAACGAGCTCATTCAAATGAATGTTAATAATTCTCTAGGGCAAATCTTACTATTTCCATTTATTCATTTTTTAAAATTACGTTTTAGTCAAATGGAAAGTCTATTAAATTTACTTGACTTGAGAAAGTCAATTAGTGTTGGTATTTAAACCATGAATATGTCATTTAATTAACCACATGGCTACACCTTCATCATTGCACTCCTTGCCACATTTGTCACTCCGGGACGATCGACTCCCATGTGAAACTGAAGAGGGTCTATGACGGCTGCATTACGCTTGAAGAGAATAGAAGGAGCAACAAAGGAATAGCCCTAAAAAAAAAAGAAAGGAAAAAAATAAGGATTTGCAATTATCCGGTTTAGCACAGACTAGATTGTAATCATTTTTTTCTTCTCTGACTCCGTGCTTTCACCACTGAGGGCGTGGGTTCGATCCCGCATTGGGGAACTAAGATCCCGCAAGCCACATGGTGAGGCCAAAAAAAAAAAAAAGCTCAAATATTTGTTAAGATGAATCTAAAATGTAAGGTTATTTCAAATCAATAGAATAATGCTTTTCAGAAGGAGATCACGCCATCTTCTGGTAGAACTAAACCAATTCAAAATTAAAGGCAGAAAAATACTTCCTTCCTATCCCATCCCCAGTATCTGACTCATAGATATAATTCTTTTGCATTACTGATAAAAGTTTGCTTATAAACAAACACAACTAACTTCTCAAAAAAGGTACAGTTAAGGAACTAAAAAGTGGTCCAAATGCTACTGGTTTTCAAACTAGATAAATAGCAAGTTTCATTCCAGTCAGTTTCTAATTCAGCAATTATTTGACTCATTATATTTCCTTAGGTTAAATTCAAAACTGAGTTTTAGAAAAGGAGTCAAATCAAACGGCAGAATGATGTGCTGAACCAAAAGTGGTACAGATCTTCCTTGACTGACAATAGGGTTAAGTCCTGACAGACCCACCATAAATTGAAAATATCCTAAGTTGAAAATGCATTTAACACACCTACCCTACCAGATGTCACAGCTTAGCCTGGCCTACCTTAAACGTGCTCAGAACACTTACATTAGCCTACAGATGAGTAAAATCATCTAACACAAAGCCTATTTAATAATAAAGTGTTGGATATCTCATGTCATTTACTGACTACTGTACTGAAAGTGAAAAACAATGGTTGTTTGGGTTCCGATTGGTTGTAAGTGTATCAGCTATTTACCCTCGTGATTGAGTGGCCGACTGGGAGCCGGGGCTCACTGCTGCTGCCCAGCATCGTGAGAGGGTCGTACTGCACATCACCATCCCAGGAAAGATCAAAATTCTAAGTATGGTTTCCGTGGAATGCGTATCACTTTTGCACCACCATAAAGTCAAAAAATCCCAAGTTGAACCATCGTAAATTGGGGACCATCTGTATAATGATGGATGATTAATCTGTTTAAGCTAGAACATTCACTAATTTGAGGAACATTTTTTTCAACATCTGCTTTGTCCCAGCCAAGTACTAGCCACTAGTGTCACCTATGTCCAGATACAGTGTCTGGACAGCCAAATTAAACCATACTACTGGGATACTAATGGGAGTCAAAGAAGTGAAGCTATGATGCCATTTAATAGAATATTTTATCTCAAGTCTGAGAAAAGATCCTTTCCTAAGTGTAAAATCCTTTCTAAATCTTTTTTACGAGTTGAGAAACAGTTCTGATTAGTCACTGAAGATAAAGAATCAGATAACACTGTTTATGAATTAAGGAATATTTTGTATGATTAGAAGTAAAGTAGTATTATATTCTCTATAAAAGAGCTTGAACAGAAGTAAAATTTCAGGTGTAAATTCAACACATATTTATTTGCAATATCTCTGTATTTAATAATTTTGAAGAGATTATACAGTCCTGTTTTTCAAGATGCCAAAAAGCTTTCACATGCGAAAATTAATCTTTTCTTTCAAAGCATACATGGCCAACAAACACGTGTGGGCTCTTGGAGATTACCTGAAACAGCCTCTCGGAGCTCTGGGGCAGTGCTGCGGGAGAGTAGGTGGGGTCCATTTCTGTGAACTCTTCTGCAAAGTTACTCACATCTAATTCATCTCGGATGACTGGCTTAAAGGGCGCGGGCACTTTTTTGGCAGCTAAATCATCCCAATTTATTTTCTAAAACAGAGAAAGAAAATTGGTACAAAGTAGAAATCAACAAAGTTGAAATATATTTTAGAAAAATAACAAAGATAATGATTTTAATTAAACAACAGAGAGAAGCACATATTCTTTTAAATATTTATCTTATTTATTTTTGGTTGCATTGGGTCTTTGTTGCTGTGCACGGGCTTTCTCTAGTTGCAGCGAGAGGGGACTACTGTTTGTTGCGGTGCACGGGCTTCTCACTGTGGTGGCTTCCCTTGTTGCGGAACACAGGCTCTAGGCATGCGGGCTTCAGTAGTTGTGGCACGCAGGCTCATTAGTTGTGGCTCGCGGGCTTCCGTAGTTGTAGCTCACAGGCTCTAGAGTGCAGGCTCAGTAGTTGTGGCGCACGGGCTTAGTTGCTCTGCGGCATGTAGGATCTTCCCGGACCAGGGCTTGAACCTGTGTCCCCTGCACTGGAGGGCGGATTCTTAATCACTGCGCCACCAGGGAAGCGCGAGAAGCACATATTTCAAACTAATGATTTAAAAAAATATTTTTTTACAAGCAGGAGCACATTTTTTGACCACAGCTTATAGCTCACTAAAGCTGTGACTGAGATGAAACTGTTCTCCACCACTGTGGAATCTCATCCTGGCCACTGGGGGGCACCAGGACACCCTAGTTCACCCTTAGGGATAACAAAAATTATTTTGTCATGAGTCCCCTGAGACAGGCGTTAAGCCAAACCAAAACCAAACCAAACCTAAACTAAACTATAATAAAGGGCTTTAAAATGGATATGAATATTAACTCTAAAGGAACATCCCTATTTTTTAGAGGCAGTGTTAACTAGCTTTCCTTCTGTACTTGCTTTTCCTCCTGGCCATCTGGACAAATTAGAAAATAAACAAACTCACTCTAATTCATGCATTGGTTTATGTCTATAAGTCTAAATGATACTGTGGTAGTATGAACTGATGTAACCATTCTTTTCTCATTCAACTGTATTTAAGCTATTCAACATTGCCTCTTCTCTCCCCCATGGGATAATCCAGGCCCCCTTTCTACCCATGTCAGTCACTGTCTGATAAACTACCATGTCTTCTATTATTCAAATTCAACCCTCTGTTCCGTCTTCTTTATTCTCCTTCAGCCATAAAAAACAACCTCAGGTAATACTTACTGAATTGAATCCCACAGATACCCTATTAATATATTTCTCTTATAATCTAAGATGTCATCCTTGATAGTAAGATACACACTTATTTTATGTACCATTAAGAAAGAAAAAGCATTACCAATTAGAATAGTAAAATGTTGTCCACTGTAAGCTGCATACTGATTTCAGAGATGGTAAAATGTGAAACTTGTACTTCTCGGTTGATGACATTCAGTATAATCAACTAACATAAAATGTTTTTATTATGCCCTCTTGTGGAAGCAAGGGAGGTAAAATCATTGAATTAGACCTTCAAAGTTTTCAGCTAAAATGGGTTTTAGAGATCATTTAGTTCATCCTCTTTATTTGAGCCAGACGGAAATGGAAGCCCGGAAATCAGAACCAACCTTTTCACTTAAACCTTTGGGAGGGTCAGTCTCCTGACTTTCTAGTTCGTGTTCTTTCCTAGTGTATGATTACATCACAGGCATATGATTACAAGCGTACGATTTGTGCTTGGCTCTTGTACATACATTAAGAGAAACTTCTAGAGTAAAGGGGTAATTTAAAGAGATACACTGTTAGCAGGAGAACGTTTAGTATGGAGAAAACTGAACGCTCTTACAATCCTCTCCACCTCCACCCCATTTGGGTCTTTACAAGTAGAATTTTGGTCTTTCCTGAAGTGTCCCTGTCGTTTAAAAAGTCAAGGCAATTAAATAACCTAAAATTACTATTCTAAGCTATAGAAAAGAGAAATTTCTCTAACATGAAAGCTATTTTGCAATATTCACAAGTACAGGGAACCGTGGAGAAAAAGATCCTAGGAAAATATGATTTGGGGTATTTTGCTTGAGTATGTTCTTGAATTTTAACCTTATTGTTAATTTTTGAGCCGAACTCCTGAACAAGATACATGAAATAGTTTGTTCAAATGTTAACCTTTCCAAGCCATATTAATCTATGAAATGCACATGCTGAGAAATTAATTTTATTCTAAAGGTACTTCTCACTATGTTACTGAACTTCTGTAAGATGTACAGTAATGATTTTTTAAATGGTTACACCAAGAGACTGAAATAAATGTGCCTTTTCTTGAGTATATAAGTAGAGAGAGAATTCTTATTCTCAATTACTATTTGTTTTCTATATTAAAAACACAATAAATAACAACATGACAGCTTACTCTGCAGCAGAGTTTTTTCTTTGTTTTGGTGTGATAGTTTCATTAATTTTGGTGATAATAATGTAAAAGCTCAGTCTGCAAAGTAAAAATAAAACCTTGATGGTCCCTTTTGAGCATAAATATTTAGGTCATGCTTGTTGATACGATGAAATTATTTAAAAGTCATAAGCTCAGAGTTTTAGAAATCGAGGTCATGGTATCCCAGGTTGACCATTTAGATTGAAATAACTAGTCAACTCAGTCTATTTAACTTTTTTTTCGAGTTATCTAAAATTGTGGTCATTTTGTGGACAGCACTGAGCATACTAGGTTGAGCAGGCGTGTTGGTGCTCTGCAGAATGGTCTTATTAGGCTTTTGCGGAATAAAGCACTGTTTCAAGTACAAAGAAAATAAATGAATAATTCCCTACATATTATAATACGTAACTGAGAAAGAGGCTGATTTTGAATTTTCTAAGATTTCTTCTGGGAAAAGAAGAGATGAAATCACTATCTAAAAAGTATAACACAGTGGCAGTAATAGCTCGTGAACTGAGAAGTAAAAAATATAATAAAAGTCTCCTTAGTCTATATGCCTAGATCTTGAGATCACAAATGGAAATCAATACTCAGAAACTCTAATAAGTATGTAGAAAATCAAATGTTATTATAATCCTCCCCTCTCTCCCTTCATATAGGGAGAAAAAGACCATTTAGGTCCCTACAAGTAGAATTCTGATTCTTCTTCAAGGGTCCCTGTCATTTAAAAATTGGGAGAAAATGACTCGGAAACAGCCCAAGTTCACTCATTCCACCAAGAACGCCAAGTACTCTGAAACCAGCAGGGCATATAAGACCATCTGTTCAGTATGTTTCACCTGAAAAAAGAGATGTTCTTTGATTTCATCTGCATCACGTGGACCACATCCCAGTCTTTTCTTGGGATCTTTCATCAACAGATGCTGAATTAGGTCTTTGGCTACAGCACTCATTTCTTGGGGATACGGAGGCTCGCTTTTTAATATTCTCCTGTAGGCAGATAAAACTTTCTGTTAAAACCACCATAGGATGAAGTTACAGTGACCGTATTCTTCACAGAAAACAAGTATGGCGCAACACACTCTGAAATTGAACTATATGTGAAAAACGGAGATAAAAATATGAGATACCATGAAATCAAATTTCTCAAACTTAAGCAGAAACGAAAAGCATTGATCATTTTCCAGTATGTGTCAATCCTCATGGGAAACTAACATCCCAAATATTTAATTAGAATAAAAAGGCCTGGGGTTGGATTAGATCTCCCATCTATGGACTAGACGCTATGAGTAAACCTTTTACAATGGAAACAACTTAATAAACTCAGAGAAGAGAATTCAGCACTCAGATTTGGAAGGACAAAAGAAATCCCAACTCTACCTGCCTAGCTTCTCTTGCCCTGTGTGCCAGTGAACATAAGGCGCCAGCAGGAATGGAGAGGGAAGGAAGCCCCAGAAAGGGAGAGTCAGAACCCACTGGACGTGGCTCAACTCTTGACACCAGAGCTGGGGGCTCTTCATGGGATGAAAGCATCTGCTTATTTATCCGCGACGCTGAAACAGACTGGAGAGCCTTAGAAGGCAAGTGGTGCTCAAAGACGGAGTAAACGCTACTCTTTATTACAGAAAGCAAAAAAATTAAGATAATCAGGTTTCTTGATGAAATATCTTGAATTATTCTAAGGTCACAGATGAAATCGATCCAATCCAAATGTACCTTTGCCTCTCTTAAAAGCCAGAGCAATAGTTTAATGAGAAAGAAATAATGGAAGGGGCTGATGGAAATTAAGAAGCTTAACATAGTAACCATGGAGATAAACAGTTTCTCAATTATTTGGTTTGCAAAAAGATCCCCTGTTGTTCATGAAAATAGTGATAACTGTTGTGGAACAAAAACTAGATAATAAGTTAATGAGAGATAGTACAGTGCAGTAAGAACAGGAATTTGGAGCCTTTTGGGATCAAGTTCAAGCACTGGCTCTGCTGCTTATTGGCTGTGTCACCTTAAAAGAGTTCATTAATGCCTTTGTACCACAGTTTCCTCAACCGCTTTCTCAACCACAGCACCTGCCTAAAATGGGTACTATGCCTCTTAAATGAGTGAAGACGTGATGTACGGTGCTTGGCACTGCCCCTGAAATGTAGCAAATGCTTGATAAATATGAACTACTCACTGTCCTGCTCCCCTATTTAAGGCAACCACAAAGAAAACAGACAGCCTGTAGCAAGAAGCACTGAGCATCAGGGAAATGATGGTGGGGTGGTAACTTCTGACTGAACATTCCAGTAAGTGTTGTTCATTTCAAAGCGAATTCTACTTCTAGCACTCCATCCTGGGAACCTAAGAAAATGCTGAAAGAACAAGCCCCACCCCACACCAAAAAAAAAAAAAAAAAAAAAGCAGCAGAACCTCTTTTCTTTCTGATTCTTTAGTGTTTTCCCATGACTCACTGCCCGTCAGGGTTGCGACGTTAGAGAATAATCCCCTCCTGACATAAGGTGAGGGCGCCCTGTTTCTCAGGGAAAAGCAAGCATACATAGCCTGTTCCATTTCTCCATCTTTAATGTCTTTTCTGCAAGCAAGAGTTTCTTGTGTAAAAGGACCAGGCTCTAGATTCACTGCTGCTGAACCATGTGTAGAAAGAAGCACTTTGGCTGACTTCATCTGAGGGTGCCGACTCTGTTCTGTTACTCTTACACCTAAGTCAGCGACGTTTACTGGCAGTCTGCTCCATACCAGGCACTGGGGGAAGGAATGGTCAGTCTTGTTGACCGTGGTGGGTTCGTGGAGAAGGAGGGCCAGCGATAGAGTCATGAGCACCTGAAGAGAGGCACGGCCCCACTGAAATGCCCAGACTGCAAAGAGGCACAGGAGACCCCGTGCACACTTCAGGGCAGTAGTCTGGACACACAAACAACAGCATCGGTGTGCCACCGAGGTGTGCATCAGGTCCACATGCAAGGGAATGAGAGGTTTAGATTCGGGTGAGGCAGGGATCAGATCGGGGAGAAACTGAGTAGAAATCTACAGGAATTCCTGCTGCAAACAGTGCTGATGAGGGAACATGCAGAACAAACAGCGATGACCCTCCCCTTTCCTGAGTGAGAATAATAGGGCCAGAAGCAGCGGGAGCAGACCCGCACAGAGCATGCTGAACACCCACCCGACGTAGAGGAGTGACAGCAGGAGCCTTGCTGGAGACTCACGGAAGGACCACTTCTGTTGTCATATAAGCAGAGTGAGACAGGGTTTCCTTAGCGATGTGGAGAGGCTCTGAAGCCCAGGAAGAGGACCAGAAACTGGGGATGGGGTGGTAAGGAGACAGTAGGCTCAACCCTTTCCTCCACGGGAAGATGATCCCGGATTTACCTTCTTCTTATACTATTTCCTTGAAATGCACCGGGTCAAGGTGGATGTGAGGCGTCAGGTGTTCAGTCATTCTGAAGTTACCCCTGAGAAGTGAACTGCCCCTGGCCAGACAGGTGTGAACAGGCACGTAGGTCCTGGGGGTTGTCTTGTCCAGGACTATTTAAAACATATTCACGAGCCTCTGTGTGTTCTCTCTTATTCCCGAGGGTGTCCTTGTCGGGGCTTGGAAGCTGTGTTCGTGGGAGTTAGAAGACAGAGTTCCTGCACTGAGTTTCCTCTGCTGGGTGGTCCATGCCCGCCCACTAAGTCCCATCACTAATGGCTGAGCGTGTCCCTTCTGGTCTGGGAAGTCAGGCCTAGGTGGTTGGAAAGACCTCTGATGAGATGTTTGATGTTGTCATGCCGATACACTATGCTTCCTGACCTGTATCCTTCCAGAAAGCTACGTAAAACTGGTGCCACATTCCAGCCTGTTGTGCCCTGTGAGTATGAATGTCAGTCTGACGGCCAGTCCACCGTGGCTGTGCAGAGTGGGCGCTGAGAAATGCGGGTGCAGGAGGAGGATTTCTGTGGGATGCCCACTTGTAACAATACCAGGGCATCTCGCAACAAGGGCTGGGAGACATTTCTTGGGTGTTGGCTGCCACTTTACCTCTTCCAATGTGCTTGATTTCTGAACTGGTAATAACCCAGAGCTATTTTTTCTTGCTTCCAAATGAATCTTAGAGCTCTCTGTAAAATCAGAACAAGCTCTGAATTAACATATCACGTTGAACACTTCAGTGTATATTATCATTCAATCCATACAAAATTCCTATCAAAAGGCTATTATTATCCCTGTCTTACAGATGAGGAAAGATTCCTTTCAAAAAAAAAACCAAGAAATATACATATGAATTAAAATTTCAATCAGATACTTTAGAACCTGGATAATATTAATATTTATTTGTAAGAATTAATGATAACACAGCTAAGAAAATTTTGAAAAAGAAAATAACTGGGGAGAATTTGCCTAACTACATAGTAAAATGTATTATAAAACAAAACTGTGAAAATGAAGTGGTAGTAAAATAAATTAACAGCCATATCAAGTGAATAGAAGAGACAACTTGAAAAATAACCATATACAAAAACTTACATTGTTTTTAAAAAGTTACCAGCCAACATAGGAAAGACGGCATTGTTTGACAAATGTGTTGGGTAAACCAGCTATGTGGGAAAGAAACAAACAAGGCAAGACCCTTGCCTTATACCGTAAGCCCAAATAAACTCTGAATGGATTGAGGAATTACATGTAAAATGCAAAATGAAATAAAATTAAAATCTATAGTAATATATAAATGAATATAAAATTTCTTCCTATTCATGGATGGAAGTTTCTGAAAACCCATGTGGTAAAAGAAATGCACCACTGATTAGCTTAAGAATTTATGGAGGGCTTCCCTGGTGGCACAGTGGTTGAGAGTCCGCCTGCTGATGCAGGGGACACGGGTTCGTGCCCCGGTCCGAGAAGATCCCACATGCTGCGGAGCGGCTGGGCCCGTGAGCCATGGCTGCTGAGCCTGCACGGCCGGAGCCTGTGCTCCGCAACGGGAGAGGCCACTACAGTGAGAGGCCCGCGTACCGAAAAAAAAAAAGAATTTATGGAGTAAAGGGTGAGGACATCAAGATTAAAATTAAACCTATGATGGAGAGAGAGGTAGGTAGATAGGAAATAAGCAAGGATGGTAAAATATTCATGGTAGAATCATGGCAGTGAGTACATAGGTGTCCACCATGACAAATATTTGCAACTTTTCATAATAAAATGTGGCGGAAAGAGTGAACCTATGAAGCTTGGCACATGTGTTTTGTATGTTCACTAAAACATAACAACAAAGAACTGTCCCAATAAAAAGTTATCCGTGACCTTTAGGACAGTGGTTTATGCTCACCTCATCCCTCCACATCACCCACCCACATCACCTACATTCTACAAAATTGCTGTTACCCCCACTCTTTAACCTTTTCCTTTATTTTTCTTCATGGAATTTACAGACTACTATATATTTATTTGTCTATTATTCATCTCTCCCAACTAAAATGTAAGCTCAATGGGAGTAGGGATTCTTTTTTTTTTTTTTTTTTAAAAAGAAGCAGTCTTGTTCACTGCTTTATTATTCCCTGAGGCCTAGAACACTGCTTTCGCCTAGAGCAAGTCCTCAACAATATTTACTAAATCAATACATGTCTAATTGTTCTCCATTTACTATATGAGGAGCTTTCCTCCTCAGTTTCCATAGATGCCTGCAGATAACTTTTTCACTTTTTTGCAGATAGCAAAAGATGAGTTGATTATTTCTCTCTGTCCTCCATTTATAAGTTCACAATCTTCCCCATTTCATAGTGGACTCTCACTTCCTGGTTCCCCAGTGGTCCCCAAATCACAGAATCACATACGTGCCTGCCTGAGTTAGAAAGATTTTTCACTGAACTACTCACTCTTAATTTTTGTGCAACACAAGTGGGATAGTAAAGCATATCATGGTGTTATCTACTCAATGGTATACTATACAGCCATTACAAAAGTATGTTTATGAAGAGTTTGTAATTAGAGAATGCTTATAAGTTTACACAAAAACTGCAAAATATAAAGTTAATTTCTAGTATGAGCACATTATTCAGGTGAAGAAGACGAATGGGAAATAGTAGCAGTGGTCATCTCTGGGTGTTATTACTGCAGTTTTCCTCCTATGCACGCTTTAAACTATAGTGAACATTACCTTTAAGAATAGGCCTGATAAAATGAACTTCATTTACAAGATCACGGACCTGCTGAGAGCACTACCCAGACTGGCGAGGACTCCAGGGAGTCTGCAGGACCCTGTGCGTGTTTCCCCACCGTCTGAAAGGCATTTCCTTCTACCCTCTGCCTTTGCAAACCTCATTGGCGCTCTCAGCCCAGCCCATGCTATCTCTCCATCAGGAGGGCGTCCCTGACGCTCCCAAACCCAAGGGACTGTGCCGCCTCTGTACTTCCACAGCATTGATCTTACCACTCAAACACTTGTCAACACTCTCTCTTATGATGAATTGCCATCTATTTATTCCATATCTTCCCAAAGAGTATGTAAGTTTTCTTAGGGCAAGAACTACGTGCTTCTATTTCTCTTCCTCCTAGGAGTTAAAAATCACTCAACAGGGCTTCCCTGGTGGCGCAGTGGTTGAGAGTCCACCTGCCGATGCAGAGGACGCGGGTTCGTGCCCCGGTCTGGGAGGATCCCACATGCCGCGGAGCAGCTGGGCCCGTGAGCCATGGCCGCTGAGCCTGCGCGTCCGGAGCCTGTGCTCCGCAACAGGAGAGGCCACAACAGTGAGAGGCCCGCGTACCACACACACACACACACACACACACACACACACACACACACACACACACACAAAAATCACTCAACAAATACTCAAGTGATTAATGAAATCAACCCCTCTGTTGTCTCTGGACCAGCCCTTCCCAATCCTTTACCTGAAAGAAGCATCTGCCTCGCCTGCAAACAGCCACACGGAACCAAGTGTTACCCAGGAAAGAGCATGAAGCAACTTTCCACTCACTCTGCACTCGACTCCAGTCCCACCTCCCTGTAGCTCTGAATCTTTAGGTAACTGAAGCTTAGCTTCCTTGTCTGTAGGACAGCACATGCTGCTACCTCATCTCATTTTCAGGGTCGTAAGGATTCAAGGCCATGATGTGGGTGACTTTGGGCACAGAGGTTGGCACACAGCGGGGCCCTTAGCCTGGCTACTCCACAGGAGCGCCCCTTCTCTGAGCCACGAGACTGGCTGCCCAGGGAGGACGGTCCCATGCGGTCACTTCCCTCTGCATGTCACTGAGCTCTTTCTTGATCCAGGTCCACTTAACCTGTGCTTCCTGAGGCCACATCCACTGGGTGATTAAGAATAATGAGATGAGATTCTTTGGCTGGTACCCTTGCTGGCTTTTGCAGAGCGTGCGACTCCACTCAAAGTCTCATCCAGTAATTCCTGGGAGTCCCCAGGGCATGTCTTCTGTGAGCTATGAATACTCCTCTTCACTCTCTCCTACAGCATCTTGTTTCGTCCTTCCCCCAGGTCTCTAACAAGGCCTCCGACCCCCACTGCCTGAGAAGCCACCCACCTGAGAAGCCGAAGGGAGAAAATACCTGTTTCTCATGAGGTTAGAAGAACCAAAGATGTGTGCGTGATCCTGCAAAGATTTGGGCTAAATTCCTTTTCAACTTATAGCATCTCCTCCCTAAAAGTGACAGATGAAACCTAGAATTGTCCTTCCTCGCTCAATGGCTAAGGCCTCTGTGAACCCAGCTGGTCTACCTGGGCTCCTCTCCCTTCGACGCCCGCACAGTTAGATTACTGATGGGTCTACTAGACTGGTTTATCAGACGTGCCTGAACGCGTCTTAATCTCAGAGGTGGGCCCGGCTTAGGCTAGAGCTGGGATCCCATTTCACTCACCAGGGCTTTACCGGCAGACCTCTTCCCAGGCCCTCCTCCTTACTACACTCTTTTCTGTGGCCCAGACGATGCTCTCCAAGCTGGTACTTCACCACCCACTCCATTATCTGTGTTAGAGTGCCCTTCCTAACAGGGCAAGATGACAGGGATAGGAGAGGGCCTTGGGGCTTCCTGCGGACCAAGTGGTTGCATGTGACAACAAACTAAGGCCGTGTTGGGGGTCAAGAGCAGAGTGGAACACATGGAATTTCAAAGAGATTGCTGAATGGAAAGGAGCCCAGGCAGAGAACAAGAGCCAGAGTATGGAGACAAGATGCTCATCCTGAAGGATGGGGCACCCTCCTGGGAGGCCCTGGAGAACCACGGCACATAAGGAACAGCAGATCATGCCGCGGACCAAAATAGATGGCGGATTTGTGAATGCAGAGGCTAACTCTTCTTTCCACGGCCTTTTCCAGTAGCTGTGAGGCTGACCTTTGAGGCTCCAGGTGGATGGGAGCAGTGGAGAACCGGCTGGGGCGGTAATCAGAGGTGGCAGCGAAGCAGGAGGTGGAGGGGAAGCTCAGGAAATGGCAACCACTCTGATGGCGTCTCTGAGGGGCCCTCTCCACGGCGGGAATGATCAGCCCTATGTTTTATGAAGGGCTCCAAACCCTCTCCCCACCCAGGGAGTGCTTCAGAGGCAAATTAGTAATTCAGTACCATTTGGCCCTCCCCCCCACGTGTTATGCAAGGGAAGCAGGAGTGAAAAGGATGATAAGAGGGAAGATGGAAAGCTGAGGATTATGGTGCCAAGGGAAGGGTCATTTTCGCCCTGCTCCTCTCCCATCACTGGACTCCGGTCTGAAGCTGCTGTAATTGTATCCTGTTAAATAACAGGTAGAGGAATAGCTCTTCTGACAAACATTAATAGATTTGGGGTAACAAGTCAAAAAACACCTGGGAACTATAGATACTGCTATTGGATACAAAAATACCTAGAGAGAAGAAAAGAAAAAAACAAATTGCCTATGGGGAATTAAGAAGGCTTTATAAAATATGCTGACAAAAAAATTTCATCATAAAGACATAAGAAGAATAAGAAAGCCAAGGAAAAAAATGAATTTCATCTCTTCTTAGCGTAAGAAATAATGATACTTGTTGTTATTCTATACATAACTCTGAAAGCAAGACATCAATAAACAGAAAATGTAAAATGATACAAATGGGCTAATTCAATATGTTACTGAATAATTAACATGGATAAAACAGAAAAATACAACAGAATTACTGTTTTTTGATTTTGCACTTAGAAGACTAAATTAGCACATCACACAAAATCAATGTTTTAAAATAATTACTTAAAGAGAAACACTCGTTGTGAGGACAAATAAATTCTTACCTAAACCAGGGGTCAGCAAACTTTTTTGTAAAAGGCCCATGGTAGGCAGATTTCTAAGCTGCCCAACGATCACTGTCTCCTTGTATTCACAGCCTCGTGTTGCCTGGACCTAGTGACTTTCTTATAACCAATATTATTCAGCAAAGATGAGAGAATGCCACTTTCATGATTAGGTTACAAAACATTCCATCTTCCTAGCATACTCTCTCTATTGCCTTCCCAGCTTGCATGCTTCGATGAAGAAGTTGCCATGTTGGAAAGGCCCACACAGCAAGGAAGTGAGGGTGGTCTTCAGCCAACAGCCAGCAAGGAACTGAGGCTCTCAGTCCAACAACCCAGAGGAACTGAATCCTGCCAACAACCACATGCACTTCGAAGCAAATCCTTTCCCGGTTGATCCTTGAGATACTGAAAGCCCAGCCAACACCTTGATTGCAGCCTGTGAGTGACCTTGAAGTGGAGGACTTAGCTAAGCTGTGCCCAGATTCCTGATCTACAGAAACGCTGAGATAATAAATGTATGTTGTCTTAGGCCACTAAGTTTTGAGCTCATTTGTTACTGAGCAGTGGATAATGGGTAACTAATACAAGGCCAGACAATACATGCTTCAGGCTTTGGAAGCTATATGGTCTTTGGGGCAACTATTCAGTGTTGTTGCTGCAGCATGAAAGCAGCCAGACATGATAGGTAAATGGATGAGTACTCTGTGTTCTAATAAAACATAACTGATGGACACCGAAATTTAAATTTCATCTAATTTTCACATGTCACAAAATATTGGTCACCTTTTGAGTTTTTCAACCACTTAAGAACGTAAAAACCATTCTTAGCTCACAGGCTACACAATAACAGGTAGCAGAATGGATTTGGCCTGCAGGCCATAGTTTGCCAACCCCCTACCTAAACAACACCTACAGCTCTGTTTAAACCATTATTTTTATAACACTTAGGCCTGAATTTATATAACATTATGCTTAGGATAGCACTGTGAAACACAATAGTAAAGTATACTTTATTGATGGATAATGAAATACCAAATAAACATCTCTTGGCAAGTATTTTGTAAATTTCCAAGGCAGAGAAAGTGAGACAGAAACAACCCTACCGGAGATGATAGAGGAGCTGCAATCAGAACCTCTACGTCCTGATGCCCAGGTGAGGGTAAATCTAATTATCCTGGTTTACACAGCCCCAGGCAAGAAAAAGCTTCCTTCTTGAAGGGAAGGCAGAAAAACTGCTAGCAATACCAGTGGCTGAGGGGACACCTTCCTGTGTGGCAGTAACACATACCCTGAAAGAGGAAGCTCTACACAGAGGCAGTAAAAGCTAGTGGGAAACATATGTGTACGAAAAGCACATGCTTACATACGTGAAATAAAAATAAGAAACAGACTCACAGAAAACCTAAAGAGCTATCATTCAAATCTATAATGTTGACAATTTGATGTTTGTTCAGAATGGTACCGAGGAATGACGAATCTAGAAATCATTTCACATGAACAGTTAAGAGAACTAGAAAGGTTTACCCTAGATAAAACTATCTTCAGACACCTAAAGCAACGTCTGGAAGAAACCACAGAACTACTCTGTTCTTTAGAGGACAGGACCACGACCAGGACCAGAACTGACGTGCAGAGGTTAGAGGAAACTAATTTCAGCTTGTTTTACGGCAGGAGAAATTCTGATGGAAGGGGCTTCCTTGAAAATACCTTACACAAAAGTGTTATCTGTTTACTGATGGCACTCAGACAGAAAGGAGAGGACCGTCAGGGACACTGATAAAGGGATTCTTACACCATGGAGAAAGTTCTCGTCTCATCCTAAATTCTTATCATATTTTAAAATTTGATAACCAGAGAAAACATATTTGTCCTGATTTTAGGCTACCTGTAGATAACAACAGGCAAACAGATAACTTGGATAATATATTATTCTGATGCATCTCAAATAAACTCTATAAGTATGCAGAGTTCAGGGGAGATCACAATAATTAAGGAATGGAAGAATTCAATGATCAGAAAAAGCCCTGGCTATTTAAGACATTTGGGGACAAGGTAATGATACATTTTTCTGAATGGTGCATATTTTATAAAGAACAGACTGTAAAAGATTTTACACCAGGAAAGACAATCAGAATGATTATCTTGAAAGGCAAAAGTAATGTGGGATAATTCAGCTATTACACTGTTAGTAAATTTCAAGAAAACAAAACAAAAAAACCATGGAATCATAGGTTAACACCAAGCTTTAAGCAAAATTATTAACAACATGACAAAGTGAATAATTAATTGATCAAAGGGAAAGAATCCTATTTAAATTCTTGAGAAATCTGCTCTAGTTTTAAGATTTTAGACAATCTGATTCAGGCTCTCTTTCTCTTGCTAAAACCAGAATGCCAACTAATTTATCTAAAGGCAATCAAAGCAATTTAAATTTGAACATCTTTTGGTTCAGAATTTTCCTGCCATTATGATCAGCAATATACTGTCTCTCTACAGGCAGACCTGTGGTGGAATGGAAAACTGTAAAAATAAGATTGCTTGTGTATGTGGAATCAGAAAGAGGGAATTAGTCAGAGGAGCCATGAAAGTCTGCCCTTTCATTTGTCACCATGACAGGTGTGACCCTGCAAGGGGACCTGAATTCTCAAAAGACTATGGGCAAGGTTTCCTACAATTCTGAGGCATTTTCAAACTGTCAAAAAGCACATTTAAAATAAGCAAAGTCATGTTTAGAATTTTAATAATAGGCATGATTTAAATTTGATTTTAACAAGAAATATTTCTGATCACTTAACTTCAAAATTAAATAAGCTGTAATAGTGGGAAATTATTTACTTCCTAATATGTCCTGTAAAAGGTACATTCTAAAAAAATTTAGCAGTTTTATTGAAGTAAAATTGATGTATTATACAATAAACTCACCATATAAAGTGTACAACTTGATAAATTCTGACATATATATATACACCTGTGAAACCATCCCCACAATCAAGATAATGGACATACCCAATGCCCTCCAAAGTTCCACTGTGTCCCTTTGTCATCTTTCCTGCCCTCCCCCCAATCAACTGTCCCTCAATCAATTTCCACACTTGAGCCAGTTTATATACCCACAACCTCTTGAATAAAGGGGATGGTGGGTCACCTTGAGGAAGGACCCTGAGAATTTGTACTGTTAATCTTCCTCCCAGCCTTCCCCAGAGGGACCCACGGCCTTTTACCAGAGTAACTGTACATTGGGGAAAGGAAATCATCAGACCTTTCAGGGACTACTGGTCACTGGTTCTGAATTGACACTAATTCCAGGAGACCCAAAACATTACTGTGGCCCATCAGCCAGAGTAGGGGCTTACGGAGGTCCAGTAATTAATGGAGTTTTAGCTCAGGTCCATCTCACAGTGGATTCGGTGGGTCCCTGACCCCATCCTGTGGTTACTGTCCCAGGTCAAGAATGCATAATTGGAACAGAGATACCTGGCAGCTGGCAGAATCCCCACATTGGTTCCCTGACCTGTGGAGTGTGGGCAATTCTGGTGGGAAAGGCCAAGTGGAAGCCATTAGTACTGCCTCTACCTAGGAAAATAGTAAATCAAAAAGCAAGACCGCATTCCTGGGGGATTGCCGAAATTAGTGCCACCAGCAAGGACTTGAAAGATGCAGGATTGGTGATTCCTACCACATCCCCATCGAACTCGCCTAACTGGCCTGTGCAGAAGATGGATGGCTCTTGAAGAATGACAGTGCATTATTGTAAATTTAACCAGGTGGTGGCTCCAATTACAGATGCCGTACTAGTTGTGGTTTCATTGCTTAAGCAAATTAATACAAGCTCTGGTACCTGGAATGCAGCCATTGATCTAGCAAATGCCTTTTTCTCCAGCCCTGTCCATAAGGCCCACCAAAAAGAGTTCCTTTCAGCTAGCAAGGCCAGCAATGTACCCTCACTGTCGTACCTCAGGGGTTATCCGTTCTCCAGCCCTGTGTCATTGTTCAGTTCACAAAGCTCTTGATCGCCTTTCTTCTTCATACATAATCACGCTGGTCCATTACATTGATGACTTTATGCTGATTGGACCTGGCGAGCAAGAAGTAGCAACTACTCTAGACTTACTGGTAAGACATTTGTGTGTCAGAGGGTGGGAAATAAATCTGACTAAAACTCAGGGGCCTCTAGTGGATTTCTAGGAGTCCAGTGGTATAGGGCAAATCAAGATATCTCTTCCAAGGTGAAGGATAAGTTGTTGCAGCTGGCGCCTCCTACCGAGGCACAATGCCCAGTGGGCCTCTGGATTTGAGAGGCAACATATTCCTCATTTGGGTGTGTTACTCCGACCCATTTACCAAGTGACCCGAAAAGCTGCTGTTGAGTGGGGTCCAGAACAAGAGAAGGTTCTGCACCAGGTCCAGGCTGCTGTGCAAGCTGCTCTGCCACTTGGTTCATCTGATCCAGCAGATCAGAGGTGCTGGAAGTGGGAGACAGGGATGCTGTTTGGAGACTCTGGCAGCTCCTAGACGTGAACTGAAGCACAGGCCCTTAGGATTTTGGAGCAAAACCCTGCCATCTTCTGAGGATAATGACCCCCCCTTTTGAGAAACAGCTCTTCGTCTGCTACTTGGCCTTAGCAAAGACTGAACATTTAACTATGGGCCCCCAAGTTACACGCAACCTGAGATGCCCATTTATCTGATCCATCAAGCCGTAGAGTTGGGCGTGCACAGCAATGCTCCATCATCAAATGGAAGTGACGTACACAAGACTGGGCTGAGCAGGCGCTGAAGGCACAAATATGTACGTGAAGAAGTGGCCTAAGTGCCCATGTCCCCGCTCCTGCCACACCGCCTTCTGTCTCCCAGCCGGCATCTACGGCCTCATGGGGAGTCCCCTACCTTAGCTGATAGAGGAAGAGGAGGCTCAGGCTTGGTTTACAGACAGTTTTGCATGATATGCAAAGGTGCAAGCAAATCTTTCCGGTGGGCGGAACTTTGAGCAGTGCACCTAGTTGTTCATTTTGCTTGGACCACGCAATTTTATACTAATTAATGGGCTGTGGCCAATGGTTTGGCTGGATGGTCAGGGGTTTGGAAGGAACATGATGGGAAAGCTGCTGACAAGGAAATCTGGTTGACAAAGATATTTGGGGACGAGGTATGTGGACAGACCTCTCTGAATGGGCAAACATGTGAAGACATTTGTGTCCTGTGTGAATGCTCACCAAAGGGTGACCTGAACAGAGGAGGATTTTAGTAGTCAAATGGATAGGCTGATCTGTTTTGTGGATACCAATCCGCCTCTCTCCATTCACCCGTCATCACCCAGTGGGCTCATGAGCAAGGTGGCCACGGAGGCAGGGATGGAGCTTACGCATGGACTCAGCAACATGGACTTCTACTCACCAAGGCTGACCTGGCTTCAGCCACCACCGAGTGCCCAATCTGCCAGCAGTGGAGACCAATACTGAGTGCCCAATATGGCACCAATTCCCAGGGTGATCAGCCAGCTATGGTGGCAGGTTGATAACAATGGATTGTTTACATTACAGAAGGGACAGAGTTTCACTCTAATTGGAAAAGACACTTACTATGGATATGGATCGCTTTTCCTACATGCAATATTTCTGCCAAACCTGCCAAAATTCCTTAAGCACTGTCATGGTATTCCACACAGCACCACTGTTTCTGATGAAGGAACTCACTTCACAGCAGAAGTGCAGCAATGGACCATGCTCATGGAATTCACTGGTCTTACCATGCTCCCCACCATTCTGAAGCTGGCTTGATATCATGGTGGAATGATCTTTCGAAGACTCAGTTACAGTGCAAGCTAGGACGGCAAGTTTCTCCAGAAGGCTGAAACGCTCTGAATCAACATCCAATATACGGTGCTGTTTCTCCCATAGCCAGGATTCACGGGTCCAGGAATCAAGGGGTAGACATGGGAGTGGCACCACTTACTACTGCCCGAAGTGACCCACTAGCAAAATTTTTGCTTTCTGTTTGCATGACTTTATGCTCTGCTAGCCTAAAGGTCTTAGTTCCAGGGGGAATGATGCTTCCTCCAAGACACGAAACAGTGATTCCATTGAACTGGAAATTAAGATTGCCACCCAGCCACTTTGGGTTTCTCAGGCCTCTGAATCAACAGGCAAAAGGAGTTGCGACACTGGCTGGGATGAATGATCCTTACTATCAAGGGAAGTTGGACTACTATTCCACAATGGAAGTAAGGAAGACTGTCTGGAGTACAGGAGATGCCCTAGAGGGTCTATGGGCATGACTAGAACCTGTGACGAAGGTCAGTTGAAAACTACAACGCAATCTAGTCAGGACTATTAATGGCCCACATTCTTTGGGAATGAAGGCTTGGATCACCCCACGAGCTGAGGTACTTGTTGAAGGCAAAGGGAATACAAAGTGGGTAGTGGAAGAAGGCAGTTACAAAGACCAGCTATGACCCCGTAACCAGTTATAGAAACGAGGACTGTGACTGCCATGTGTATTTCCTTCTTACTTCGCTATGAATAAGTGTGTGTATAAATTATATATTTGTTTCCTTTCCTCCCTTATTCTTTCATCATATTAGATAAGATGTGTTGACTTTATATCAACCATGGTACTTAAGTATTTTAAACTTATACCATAGTCTTTAAGTTATGGGATTTCAAGGAGAAGAGTGGATATCACTACACCACTCAAGGACTTTACGCCCTCTTCTGGGGAAGGGGTTAGTGGGTTGTTGGGATAGCTGTATCATGTTGGGTGGAATGACCACGTTATTGTCTTTATTTGGAGATCAAGTACAGTTTAAGGAGATGCAAATGGCTGCCAAGGTGACAGGGGCTGGACTTGTAATGGTTAACTTCAAGTGTCACGTGACTGGGACACAGGCTGAGATTAACCATTATTTCTGGGTGTGTCTGTGAGGGTGTTTCTGGATGAGATTAGCATTTGAATCCCCTCCCCAATGTGGGTGGGCACCTGCCAATCCCTTGGGGACCTGAATAGAAAGAGAAGCAGAGGAAGGGAGGGTTCAGTCCCTTACTGCCTGCCTGCTCAACCTGGGACACTGGCCCTCTCCCCTTGGACTGGGATTTGCACCAGGGGCACCTCTGGTTCGGAGGCCTTCGGACTTGGACTGGAATTGCACCACGGCTTCCCTGGGTCTCCAGCTTGCAGATGGCAGATCGTGGGACTTCTTAGCTGTCATAGTTGTGTAAGCTGATTCCTTATAATAGATCTCCTTTTATATATATGTGTGTATATATCCTATTGGTTCTGTTTCCCTGGAGAACCCTAATATAGTCAGTCACTTTATTTTTAGCCATTCCAGGGAGTATATAGTGCTATCTCATTGTTGTTTGGTTTGCATTTCCCTAAAGACTAATGATGTTGTTGATCATCTTTTTATGTGCTCATTTGCCACCCACAGACCTTCTTTGGTGAACTGTCTGTTCAAATGTTTTGCCCCTTTTAAAAAATGGAGAGTTTTTTTTTTTCCTTGAGTTTTGAGTGTTCTTTATATATTCTGGATACCAGTCCTTTATCAGACATAATTTGTAATTTTACCCCAGTCTGTGCCTTGTCTTTCCATTCTCTTAAGAGTTTCTTTTGAAGAGCAGAAGTATTTAATTTGGATGAAGTTCAATTTATCAGTTTGCTTTTACAGATTGCACTTTTTGTGTCTTATCTAAGAAATTTTTGCCTAACGCAAGGTCACAAAGATTTTCCTTCATGTTTTCTTCCAGAAATTTTATAATTTTAAGTTTTACATTTTAGGTCTATGATCCATTTAAAATTTTTCTGTAGAGTGAAGTATTTATTGAAGTTCATTTTTTTCCATATGATAGCCAATGGTTCCAGAATCATTTGTTGAAAAACTATCTTTCCTCCACCAAACTGACTCTGCACCTTTGTAAAAAAAAAAAAAAAAATCAGCTACCTATATCTGTGTGGTTCTATTTCTGCACTCTCTATTCTATTTCACTGATGATTTGTACATTTTGATACAAACACAACGGTGTCTTAATTGTTGCAGCTTGTAAGTCTTCAAATCAACTTTGGTCTACTTTTTCAAAGGTGATTTGGCTATTCTATGCATTTAGACCCAGGTCCTATGCATTTAGACCCAGGGTGTCAATTTCTACTTAAAAAAAAAAAAAGCCTGCTGGGATTCTAATTGTGCTGAATCTATAGATCAATTTGGAGAGAAATAACATCTTAGCTATACTGAGTAGTTCCGTCACACATGGCGCTTATCACTACTTAACTGAATAGTATTTGAGGGGTACCTTCGGCAAAGCTCTGAACTTTGCTCTCTCTCTGCAGCTTTCTCCTCTCCAACACTCTGCCATGCAAACTCCAGCTTCCCTGGCTTTCCTGGACTGTCATTTCCATCTCAGCTCCACTTGTGTTTCCCCTCCCTGTACTGCAGCCTGGATACTCTCTCAAGGCAGTAAGCTGGGCAATCATAGGGCTCACCTCATTTATTTCCCGTCTCTCAGGGTTCACTGTGCTTCATTGCTAGATGTTCAATGTCTTCCATACTGTGGTTTCATATATTTTGCCCACTTAAAAAATTGTTTCAGGCAGGAAAGTAAATCCGGTCCCTGTTATTCCATCTTGGTAAGAAGTGGAAGTCTCAATTTTTAATTTTTAATGTCAAGTCTGTTCTCAAAGTTATAAAATTCAAGTAAAAACAGGACAAAAACATAACTAGTAATTAGTACAACGTTTTATCACACTTTGTTTATTTGTTCAGTAACTCATTTCATTCCAAGAACATTCATTGAATTCTGCATGGTAAGCACTGTGCTGGCATCTAAGCATACCATGCTGAGGATCAAAGCCAGACAGGCCCCTGGCTCTCACAGAGCTTACAATCTAGTGGGACAGACAGACATTAATCAAATAATTACAAACAAAAATGTAACACTGCAATTGTGATAACTGCCATGAAGGAAAGGAACAAAACAGTGCTATGATAACCTACAAGAGGGTGATTTTATGGTATTTGTTTCTATTGAGCCTATATCCATGATTTGAAAAATATCACTACTGTTTCTTTATGTTAAAGTCACAAAGAAATTCCATTATGTATACAGTGGGAAAAAAGTATCCATCAAATAAACATTAGGTTAAGACGATATGCTAAGTACTTTGGAGCACACAAAAATTACGACACTATCTACGAAAATTAAGATCTAACTGGGCATATAAAATATAAAGAAATATAAAGGTTATATATCTATATCCTACAGGAATATAATTGGAAATTTACCACTTACACATCGTTTTTGTCTACCCCATTAAAAAAAGTATTTTTTCTATCAGCGCAATTGCAGAAGTTTGATCAGTTCCTTTGAGAAAACAATACACTTATTTTATTTTGTTAGGTCTTACCTAGATATCTCAGCTTGGGAATTCTTCTCTCCATCAACAGTGAAAGGAGATGCTCCAGTTAGTAATTCATACATTAGAACACCTAAACTCCACCAGTCAACTGCCTATAAAACAACAGTAATTTCATTTTCTAGAATATTAATTGTATTTTATATAAAAAGAAAAATGAACAAAATAAATCTATATATTTGACAATATTTTGACAAAAAGATTTTGTGCACAGCTTCCTGTGTAAGGAGTATTAAATTAGCACATGCAAAAAAGACATTGAGAGGACAAATATTCAGGTATCCTCAGAATTTAAACATAGAGAAGTCAATCAAGTGTTTCTATTGCTAAAAGTGTTTCAATTATTTCCTAAACTAGTAATGGTTTTACTTAGGCTAATTAAAAAAAAATTTTTTTTAATTAAAGTATGGTTGACTTACAATGTTATGTTAATTTCTGCTATACAGCAAAGTGATTCAGATATATATATATATAAAATTTTTAATATTCTTTTCCATTTGGTTTATCACAGGATATTAAATATAGTTCCCTGTGCTATACAGTAGGACCTTGTTGTTTATCCATTCTATATATAGCAATTTGCATCTGCTAACCCCAAACTCCCAACCCATCCCTCCCTACCCCCAAAAAAATTTTTAAATTTTAAATAAATTTAAAAAATTTTAAGTAAGTAAAATCTTTGGACTTAGGATAGGGGGAAAAACGTACCAATCAGCATTTTTATTAACTATTCAGCTCCAATAAATATGAAATTTCTTAAAGTCAAAGAACGAAAATGAAAAAAATCCCATCAAAAGATGTTATTTTTTCATAACCACCTATATCAATTCCTCTTATGGAACCAATCACATAAATCTAGCAGTCTTCACTTTCTGGGAGGTATGGAAAGACTGAAAATAATATAAAATAAAATGTGATCTACGTTGGAAAACAATTTATAAAAGCAGTTACCTGAACTGAGAGCGTAGCAAATTATACAGAATTTAAAGAATCTTGATATATTGAAAATTAGTTCCTTTACAATTAGGCAAATCAAGATTTGAATAATTGTTGGATATATGAGCTTACAGCAATGAGAAATTAACTGGTGCTAAAATTTTAGACTCTCTGCTTCCAAATTTCAGAGCCAAGATTTCAGAGAGATGATGTAAAGTTTGTGAGCCTAGAGTTATTTTAAAGAAAATACATAACAATAACATAGAAACTAAATCAGTAATTCAATTCTTTTATTTATACAAGCAGCTTTACTGCCAGCTCAGTCAGGACCCTTAGAACGTTGGATTTGAACCATGCTTGTAAATTAATACAGATCTATAATCAGATTCCTAGTCATGGACTGAAACCAATACCACACAAACTTGAAGAACTCCTAAGGGCTCGTAAATGCATGATTAGTCATTAGCAAGGAGACCACCGATTCTCCACTGCTAAGATATTCCTACTGGGGACTTCCCTGGTGGTCCAGTGGTGAAGAATCCGCCTTCCAATGCAGGGGGACGTGGATTCAATCCCTGGTCAGGGAACTAAGATCCCACATGCCACAGGGCAACTAAGCCCATGTGCCACAACTACTGAGCTCGCGTGCTGCAAACTACAGAGCCCATGCACTCTGGAGCCTGCACCACAACTAGAGAGAGAAAAATAAACCCCACACGCTACAACTAGAGAGAAGCCCGTGCGCCACAATGAAGAGCCCGCGCCGCAACAAATGATCCCACATGCCTCAACGAATATCCCGCATGCCACAACTAAGACCCGACGCAGCCAAAAAAAAAGATATTCCTACTGTATATGTGAGATTTTGAAAGGGGATGAGGAAGATGGGGAGATGAGGAGCAAAAAAATAGTCAGAATTCCTTATTTGGAGAACGTTATTAATAAAGCAAAAGTGTTAAGAAAGAACTGGACAAATCTGTACCCTTTAATACAAGAAGAAAAAATATGTGACCTCGATTTTATAACTACTTAGAAAGCCTCATCTACAATCTTCATTTTGCACATACAAAGGGAAGTGAGGAGGGAAAAAACTGAGTTTTTTAGAAGGCTTAGGAAAACAAACTTAGACTATCTTGAATGCAGAATTGTTTTCTTTCTCCAAGGATTGTCACAATGGTTTTTTTCTGTTGAAGAGGTAATCAACAAAGTTTCCAATATCACTACTAAGTTAAAAGCAGAAATTAAGAATAAGAAAATATGAGAGACTCCCTTTTTAAGGATCTCTTACAAAGCAAATTATCGACTGAAGGTGAAATAGTTTCCATGTTTCTCTAGCAAAAATCAATAATGCCAATAAGCACTGTCCATAGTCATTCAGCATGACTCCAATGGGGACAATGTGCACTGTTTTTGCATTCATGACACCTCTGCATTGTACTGTGGCCCAGGTGTGTCCTAAAAGGCCAGGTCACATACAACAGACAAAGGGTGATTTCTGTTTTAAACAGGGTTACAATGGATGCTTTGCTCAAGACATGATACTTTTTTTTTTTTTTTTTTTGCGCGGTACGCGGGACTCTCACTGTTGTGGCCTCTCCCGTTGCGGAGCACAGGCTCCGGACGCGCAGGCTCAGCGGCCATGGCTCACGGGCCTAGCCGCTCCGCGGCATGTGGGATCTTCCCAGACCAGGGGCACGAACCCGTGTCCCCTGCATCGGCAGGCGGACTCTCAACCATTGCGCCACCAGGGAAGCCCAAGACGTGATACTTTTAACGGAAATAAAATAAAAATTATTATTTGAAGAATTAGTCTATTTTGAGATTTCCTTTAACAAGAGTATTATTCTATAAAACAAAATATTATCCTCATCAACAAAACCTGAAAAAAGGGAAATCTAGAATGTCCTAACCTTTCCATTATCTTTTTTCCTCCAAAACACTAGATATCATAATATGTTCGTGTATACAAAGCAAAGGAAAGGTAAAAAAAAATGAAGATAACACCAAAAAGAGGGCCTAAGTTATTAACTAAGATTCTGTTTTTCTTTTTTTTTTTGTAAAGGGTTTTTTTTTATTATGTGTAACACAAAGTTATTTAAGTCAATAAATTTTTAAGGAATTTCACATGTTCTGATCCTTTCCACTGCCAATCACCTTAGTTCCTCCAAACTCATAATCTTCAAGATAAAACAGCCCTTTCAAAAAGAAGTTATCATGTGAGTCAGCCCACAATTCTTTTAGTTAGGCTTCTTTGATCTCCAATGAAATATGGACACACTTCAAAATTCCCCACCTGTAATCTTTGGGATCCAATTTCCTCAAGCGATTTACTTTAGGACCATGTTTAGGGTCAGGAGATGGATCTGCCTGGCTCTGAATTTGACACCCTCTAAAAATGTATTAGGTTCAAATCATATTCACTCCTAAGCCATCACACCCTAGAACAGTACAGATCATTGGGATATGCCAATACCTTTTAAAATTATCCAGACACTCTGTTCAAGATAAAAGCCTAAAAAAAGAAGCCATCTTTGTTTCATGTCAACGTTAAAATTAGAGTACTAAATCAATACAGCTGATAATTTAAAAGCTTAATATATGAGGGAAATTATCAGTTCTATAGTCCTGGAAGCAATCTTTATGTTTATCAATACACCCCCATCACTTGACTCTCTTAGGTATCATGTTCCTTCTTATCTGTATCAAAACTCATACTGAACAATGAGCTCTGGGTTGCAAAAGAGGATTTATTTGAGCACCTGTCTAGAAGTCTTTGTCCACAAATTAAACAAAAACAAACACAAGTGCTAAACTAGGATTCTTAATATACATTTTATAGAGATATATCAGGAAGTGTCAAAAATAGAACATACCTTGTCATGTCCTGAATCTCCCCCTCTGACAATATCTGGTGCCATGTATTCAATAGTTCCACAAAAGGAATATGCTCTTTCAGCCTTAAACAAACAATCAAACAAAGGAAAAGGGATTTGATTTTAAGCTCGTATGACAAGTGACAAGAAGAGAGAGTTAATACTACACGGCAGTGTTGAGATACACCACAGTAGCAAAGTAGCGGTAGAAGCTACTTGACAGGCCTTCTTCTCACCAGGCAGACCTATATATACACACCTATACAGTATGAGGTAAACGGGTGAACTTTTTAAGCCCTGAAACTCTACTATCATCCATCCGTCCGTCCGTCCAACCATCCATCCATCCATTAATGAATCCACTCATTCGCTCTTCTTTTTTTCTGTGTGTGTATATATTTCAATCACTGATTTCTTTAACTGTTCTTGTAAGTGCCAATACTCCTAGTAGTATGAATGACTTTATTTCCAGATCGGCAAGATTGGGAAAACATTGGGAAACCTGAAGGAGAAAGGAAGATCAAATGCTAAGAAGGGAAACAGGGAACCCAAAGATGAAAACGGATGAAAAGAATTTTTCCAATCTTACCATCATGTTTAAGTTTGGCACTGCCGATGGTGGGTTTAAGTGATGATGAGAAGAACTGTCTTTTAAAAAAAATACTGCCTCATAAAGACAGTTGTTTCTCTTTTGTAGAACATTAAAAAGGGCTAATTTAATATATCAACCTTAAAATTAATCTTAAAAAATTACATAATTAAAAAAATGACCAACTGTGTCATATCTCAATGTAATAAGGAGAAAAAAATATATGAATTGTTATGCAGATATATTAAACAGGGGAAAAATAATTCTTCTTTAACAATGTACATTCATATGGCTATATCTAAAATTTTAAAGGCACTTTGGGGCCATTAAAATATTTTACAAAACTATTTTAGAGGAAGCTTTTCAATTTACACTTGATTCTTCTTCTACCAGCAAGGTTTCAAGAAAAATAAGCATTCTTCTTATTTACCAGCTTTAAATATAAAGGACACTACCCTAGCAATGTTATAGAAGTGGTAGAAGTCCCTAGTTTTATTGGCTGAAAGTTCAGCCCACAGATAATGAATGTAATGAATTTATTTAAACCCTGTGATAACAAATGTATTAAAACTACTTATTTATGATATACACAGCTCAATAATTTTATATAAATATATAATTTTATATAAAGAAAAATAAAATTAATATGGTTTATGACTCACTTCTTTCTTTTTATGTACTATATATATATTGAAAGATTACTGTTCCCCTAGAAAGTAAAAGAAATAACCCAGTTATGCTTAGATCTGCAGAAAATTTTCTTTCTTGTTATCTGGCAGAATAATCTCATTGAACAGCTATGATAAACCATATATCAAATGTCATTATCTCTCTGCTTCATCACTTCAGTACCAAATGCTAATTTTGTATCAAACTACTGGAACGATTAAGGCTAAATAAAATTGATTTCATATAAATTTGCATATAACAATGAATAATTTTAAACATTTTGTTAGACATGTTTAGATTGAAAAAAATATGTGAATGCTTAGGAAGCATTCATTTCTTCACTGAATTATTAAAAAAGAAATACTCCAAAATTACTTTTTAGTAGGATGGGGGGAATGGGAGGGGATGTATGTATACATATAGCTGATTCAGTTTGTTCTACAGCAGAAACTAACACAAATTGTAAAGCAATTATACTCCAATAAAAAAAAATTCCCAAGCTTCATAAAACTAAGTATGTAGTGTTTTTAGTTACTACACTATTTATTATGCAATAGCCCTTTATAGGATATTAAGCAAAAATCATTATATAGCTGACATAAAGAAACACAGAAAAATTGCTAAGTCATAGTATTTATCATTTGATCTCATCTTTCTTTGTGAATTCCAGTCAACTGTTTTAGTTAAAATTAATTAATTTATTGAAGTATAGTTGATTCACAATGTTTCAGGTATACAGCAAAGTGATCTGGTTATACATATATACATATGTATATTCTTTTTTAGGTTCTTTTCCGTTATAATGTTTATTACAAGATATTGAATACAGATCCCTGTACTATATAGTAGGTCCCTGTAGTTTATCTATTTTACGTACAGTAGTATGTATCTGTTAACCCCAACTTCCAAATTTATCCCTCCTCCCCCTTTCCCCTTTGGTAACCATAAGTTTCTTTTCTATGTCTGTGTCATTTGACCTCATCTTAAAAGATATCTTTAAAACATATCCTAAATCAAGTTTAGATATATTGAAAGAAAATAAAAATAATTCTCCAAAATGGTTTATGAGTAAAAAGATCACAAGTTCTGATTTATTGCTTCTCTAGATTTTTATTTATTTAGAAAACTAGACTTTTTAGTACATATAAATTTTCATTTCTTTTTATAGGCATATCTGTGTTACAAGCCACTTTGGAATAATGCATATTTTCTTTTAAGTATGCGACAATGATTAAATTTTACAACTTGAAAGTCATGAAAATCCGCACTCTCTTCTTCAAAATACTAGACATTCATAAGTTTAGTGTAAAACCAGTAAGAAACATATGGATCTTATTGATTACTGTGGGAAATATCTGATAGTCACCACCACTTTCCATGTCTCTTTTTTTTCTTTATCTGACAATGAGAATTATGCAACGATGTAGTTCAGTTCTCCATTGTCTCGACATACAGGAAGCTCAGAACCACATTAAGTCCTCAAAGATATTTCTTCTACCTTCTCCGTGTGATTTCTGAGCTTTTTTAAAATTCACTTTAGCTTCTCTGTTTTTTTGGGGGGAGGAGGGAGGGACGTAGGTAGTGTCTACAATAATAAATAATTAAGAGATAATTATTTAATTTATAAAAATTCCAAGAGTCAGCAAAATTAAGCTTAAGTGTTGGGAAGTTCCAATCCCTGAGGAATAATAGTAAACAAAGACAAAGTATTTCTTAAGTCTCTCTGTTATTTTAAAACACTGCCATTTTAGCCTCTTGCAATTCTGTATCTGCTTCCTCTTCCTCTGCCCCAAATGGAAGTGTTACTCCCTCCGAATTCTAACTTTTAGTGTGTCAGTCTCAATTTCCTAAGAGTTTATATCTTCTATTGTAAAAAATAGCCCAATTTTAACTTTTGAATTTGTGTTTATCTGCCTAGGAAGATTCATGTTATCTAGAGCAGCAGTCCCCAACCTTTTCGGCACCAGGGACCGACTTCGTGGAAGACAATTTTTCCATGGACCAGGGAAAGGGGGGGAATGGTGGGATGGTTCAGGCAGCAATGCAAGCAATGGGGAGCGATGGGGAGCGGCAGATGAAGTTTTGCTCACTCGCCACTCACCTCCTGCCGTGTGGCCCAATTCCTAACAGGCAGCGGACAGATACCCGTCACGGGCCTGGGGGTTGGGGACCACTGATCTAAAATGTATGCAGAATGCCTTTCAAATAATTGTACGCAGAAGACAAACTGATGAAGTATGATAGGGGAAGGTCTCTGGTGGGGACAAAAAAGATTTCAAGGTCATATGTTATGAACTATGATATAAAAAGGCTAGGCTAGCATAGCTAAACTCTAATATGATTATTGTTTATTTATTAAAAATTAATATTTTTCTCAAGGAGACAGGCAATCAGCCAATTTTGCAGTTAAGTCCATACGATTTTATAAGCAACATTACTTATTAAACACTACAGTGTTAAAAGATTGTGAAGGAGAATTTAATTGAATGTGAAAATAGTAAAAGCAGTGTGTGCACCATCCTGGCACATAATACGGAGTATTCTTGTGTTTAAGTATCAGCTGATCAAGGAGGCTTCACTGTGCCTTAGAGGGAAAGATCAGGTAACACTGGACAAAAAACTGGTTTCCTTCTAAGGAAGAATCCAAATAGGAACTCAACGGCCAAACCCTCAGGCATTTCTCAATAAACACGAGATTAAATCATGCCTAGCTTTTATTTGCCAATGTTTTATCTTGATCTTATCTGCTTATGATATATAGATAAATTTGTGAGTTAAATGTAAAATTACCAAAGAAATTTTTATTCCCCCATTCTGTATTTTTTCCCATCTCAATTTTGACAAATCTCACAACAAATATCCAAATGTTGGGTTTTTAAGAAGAAATACTGCATTGCTAATCATCCAAGTCTATGCTCCCAAGACAGAAAGGGGAATCCCTAGGTGCAAGCCACAAAGAGGATGCTGAAAACCAGAGGTACCCATAGGACCTGGGCCGCGGCAGCACAAAGGAAAGGAAGGGAAGTTGTTTCAGATCCTAGCAATCCAGAAGCTTGAATTTCAATACTTTCATAAGGACAAAAGATGAGGCCCTCGGCTCTAAAGAGGTGGACTGGAATTACTACTCTTGTGTAAACCTTGGAATCTAAGGAAGCTGAACCCTCAATGAAAGCAAAGTCTAAAAAAAATAAATTTACCCAGTAGCACAGGTTTATTTCTGTCTGAGCCCTAGATTTAAAAACAAACAAATAAATGTTCCTCTTGTGGAATCAAATCCCTAGGCTTGTGGCTCTTGTAGATTTGGTACCTAAATTTACTCTTTCCTCCATAGTATGGGAAAGTGAGAAAATCTGGTCCAACATGGTGACACTCTGGAACATATGACAGAACCAGAGGAATTCCCACTACTTAGCTGCCTCAGGATTCACACAGATAAAGCACTGGAGTCTCAAAATTACAAATTAGTGAACTATACTGTGCAAACAAAACAGAATTACTTGAAATACTAGAAGAGCAATCTGGAAAAGGCCTAGTATGTTGTAAAAGATGAAAGACACAAAGAAAGGAAAATATCCATAAAACAATATAGCAGCATAGAAAAGACTAGAAAGATATGAAAAAGAATACAATAGAACTGTATAAATGAAAAAATACAATAAAAATAGGCAGACTAAACAGATTAGACACAACTAAAGAGAATCTGTGAAGTATAAGACATATTTGAGAAAATTATCCTGAATGTTGCGAGAGTCCCAAGCAGACTAAATAAAAATATATCCATGGGTAGCAAATTTCTATTTTTTAACTTGAGTGGTGGTTATAAGAGTGTTTGCTTTATAGTAATAACTCACTAAGCCATACTTTCATTTTGTTTTTGTGTTTTATTTTACAATAAAAAGATACCAAAGACAAAAACCTAGTCCATTCCTAGGTATGTTCATATCCAGCTAAATTATCACTGAATATGCAAGGCAAAATAAAGGCATTTTAAGACAGAGATAGAGTTTACTATTCATTGATCCTTGTTTAAAAAGACATCTAAAGGATGCACTTCAGAAATAAACTGAACTCACAAGAAAAGAGTAAGATGTAAAAAGCAGTAGTGAGCAAACAGGTAAACATGTGAGAAAATCTTTTGAATTTATAAAATGAAAATAATAATTACACAATAATCAATCTGGGAAATATAACACAAGATGGGACTAAAATAATAAGTAACAATAACATATAAAACGAGATGGATAACTGAAGCTAAAACATTCTAATGTTCTTGTAGCGGTCATGGCAATCATAGACATAATTGTTAATTTTAGACTCTGTTAAGTCGGTGTACAGGCATACTTCGTTTTACTGTGCTTTGCTTTATTGTGTGTTTATCTGTGTTTCACAGATATTGTGCTTTTAACAAATTGAAGATTGTGGCAACCCTGCGACGAGCAAGTCTATTGGTACCATTTTTTCCAACAGCATTTGCTCACTTCTTGTCTCTGTGTTATAGTTTGGTAATCCTCGCAATATTTCCAACTTTTTCATTATTATTATATTTGTTGTGCTAACCTGTGATCAGTAATCTTTGATGTTACTATTGTAATTGTTTTGGGGTGCCATGAACTGGGCCCATATAAGACAGCAAACTTAAATCGATAAATGTTGTATGTGATCTGAGACCAACTGGCTGTTTCCCCATCTCTCTCCCTTTCCTCGGGCTCCCCTATTCCCTGAGACACAACAATATTGAAATTAGGCCAATTAATAACCCTACAATGACCCTTATGTGTTCAAGTGAAAGGAAGAGTCACACAGCTCTCACTTTAAATCAAAAACTAAAAATGACTAAGCTTAGTGAGAAAGGCTTGTCAAAAGCCAAGAAGGCCAAAAGGTAGGTCTCTTGCACCAAACAGTTAGCCAAATTGTGAATGCAAAGGAAAAGTTCTTGAAGGAAATTGAAAGTGCTGCTCCAGTGAACACATGAATGATAAGAAAGCGAGATAGCCTTATTGCTGATATGGAGAAAGTTTTAGTAGTCTGGATAGATCAAACCAGCTACAACATTCTCTCAAGTCAAAGCCTAATCCAGAGCAAGGCCCTAACTCTCTTCAAGTCTGTGAAGTCCTGAGAGAGACGAGGAAGCTGCAAAGGTGAAGCTAGCAAAGTTTGGCTCAGGAGGTTTAAGGAAAGAAGCTGTCTGCATAACATAGAAGTGCAAGGTGAAGCAGCAGGTGCTGACATAAAAGTTGCAGCAAGGTATCCAGAAGATCTAGCTAAGGTAATGAATGAAGGTGGCTACACTGAACAACAGATTTTCAATGTAGACAAAACAGCCTTCTACTGGAAGAAGATGCCACCTAGGACTTTTCTAGCTGGAGAGGAGAAATCAGTGCCTGGCATCAAAGCTTCAAAGGATAGGCTGACTCTCTTGTTAGGGGCTAATGCATTTGGTGACTTTAAGTTGAAGCCAGTGCTCATTTACCATTCTGAAAATCCTAGGACCATTAAGTATATGCTAAATCTACTCTGCCTGTGCTCTTTAGATGAAACAACGAAGCCTAGATGACAGCACATCTGTTTATAACGTGGTTTATA
The DNA here is from genome assembly GCF_059928025.1 of Delphinapterus leucas. Classification (NCBI taxonomy): domain Eukaryota; kingdom Metazoa; phylum Chordata; class Mammalia; order Artiodactyla; family Monodontidae; genus Delphinapterus; species Delphinapterus leucas. Next base: position 168,448,377 of record NC_143130.1, read on the forward strand.
GAGTATTTTAAGCCTACTGTTTTAAGATCTACTGCTCAGAAAATAAGATTCCTTTCAAAATATTACTGCTCATTGACCATGCACCTTGTCACCCAACAGCTCTGAAGGAGATATACAATGAGATTAATGTTATTTTCATTCCTGCTAATACATTCTGCAGCCCATGGATCAAGGAGTAATTTCAACTTTCAAGCCTTATTATTTAAGAAATACATTTAAGGCTATAGGTGCCGTAGACAAGTGATTCCTTTGATGGATCTGGGCAAAGTAAGCTGAAACTTTTCTGGAAAGGATCCACCATTCTAGGTGCCATTGAGAACATCTGTGATTCATGGGAAGTGGTTAAAATACCAACATTAACGGGAGTTTGAAAAAAGTTGATTCCAACTCTCCTGGGGGGACTTTGAGGGGTTCAAGACTTCAGTGGAGGAAGTATCTGCAGATATGGTAGAAAAAGCAAAAGAATTGGAATTAGAAGTGGAGCCTGAAGATGTGACTGAATTGCTGCAATTTTATGATAATATTTTAACAGACGGTGAGCTGCTTCTTAGGGATGAGCAAAGAAAGTGGTTTCTTGAGATGAAATCTACTCTTGGTGAAGATGCTGCGAATATTGTTGAAATGACAATAAAGGATTTAGAATGTTACATAAATTTAGTTTATCAAGCAGTGTCAGGATTTAAGAGGTTTCCAGTTTTGAAAGTTCTATTCTGGGTAAAATGCTACCAGACAGCATTGCATGCTACACAGAAATCATTTGTAAAAGGAAGAGTCAACTGATGCGACAAACTTCATTGTTGTCTTATTTTAAGAAATGGCCACAGTGAGCCCAACCTTCAGCAACCACCACCCTGATCAGTCAGCAGCCACCAACATGGAGGCAAGATCCTCCACCAGCTAAAAGATTATGATTCACTGAAGGCTCAGGTGGTGGTTAGCATTTTTAGCAATAAAGTATTTTTAAATTAAGGTATGCACTTTTTTTAAGACATAATGCTATTTATAGCATACTTAATAGACCGCAGTTTAGCATAGACATAACCTTTATATGCACCGGGAAACCAAAAAGTTCATGTGACTTGCTTTACTGTGGCAGTCTGAAACTGAACCCACAATAACTCCAAGGTATGCCTGCATAAGTTAAAAATTTCAGGGTAATAACCACTCAAAGAACAGATATAGAATATATATAACTTCTAGACAACTGGAAAAATGAAATAAAGAAATCTTAATCATTTAAATAGAAGAGAGGAAAGAAGGGGAAAAAAGCAAAGAGAAACTGTGATAAAGAGAAACACACAGCAAGATAAGAGAAATAAATAAAACTATATCAGCAGTCATAATATACAGATTTAACTCACCAGTTAAAAGACAGAAACTCTCTGGATCAAAAACAAAATCCAGTTATATGTTATTTACAAAAGGCACACCTAAAACATAATAACAAAGAAATATTGAAAGGAAAAAGATAGAAAATGATATATCAGACGGGCATTAACCAACAGAAAGCTGGAATATCTTTATTAATAGCAGGAAAATGAACTTTAAGGCAAAAAAAATTATTAAAATTAAGCAGGGTCACTACATAATAATAAAAGGAACATTTCACTAGAAAATAACACTATTCCAAGACTAACACAATCAAATATTTTTGAAGAACCTTAAACCACCTAAAGCAAAAATGGTGAGATTTCCAAGAAGAAACGGACAAATCCGCAATCATAGTGGGCACTTTAACATACCTCTTTTATAAATGACTGATCAAGCAGGAAAATAATTGGTGAAGCTATGGAAGATATGCATGATGTTCATGAAAATATATAAAATTTGATATCTAATAGAGAATGACTATACAGTCTTTTCAAGTATTCATGGCACATTTACAAAAGTTAACCAAATAAAAGGTCACAAAGCAAATCTCAAAAACCACAGAAATAAAACCATATATGTTTTCTTGTCCAAACAGAAAGCAATAAAACTAAAAATTTACAAAAAGGTAGCTCAAAAATCCTATATACATGAAAACTTAAGAACCCATTTTTAAATAAGTCATGGCCCAAGGTAAAAAACCACAATAAATAACAGTAAAAATGCTATATATTATAACTTGCGAGATACATCTAAAGCTGTTCTTAGAAATTCAGTTTTATTAAAAAAAGAATGATTAAATATTAGTGAGCTGGATGTCCAACTCAAAAGTTTAATAAAAGAATACAAAAGAAACTAACAGAAAGTAAAAGGAATGAAGTAATAAAGGAAGATCATCAAAGAAATAGAAAAATTGAGAAGCTTGATAAAAGCTGTTTCTGGAAAAAGACTAATAAAATGGAGAAATCTCTAGCAAATTGAGCAAGAAAAGAGGAGGAAAGTTACAAATCAGCAATATTAGTCATTTAAAAGGAAACATTACTACAGTTACAATACAGATTAAAAACTAAAGCACTTCTATGAATAATATGATGCCAAAGAATTTAAAAACAAAAATATAACATTTTCTATAAAAACATAACTTACCAACACTGACTCAAGAAAAAATTGAAAACCTGCATATAACTATAAATATTTAAAAAAAATTAAATCAGTATTTGAAAAGCCACTCATATGCACCTAGAAGGGAAAAAAAAGAAAAAAATACACGCTGATAGCTAGAAGTGCATTCAGAGGAAACCTTCAGAGGAACTATCTTATATAAACTATTCCAAATTACTTTCATGATGTTAGTATAATCATGATGCCAAAATCAGACAAATACAATATTAGAAAGGAAAATTACATGTCAACTTAGACAATAAAATCTTAAATAAAATATTAGCAAACAAAATCCAGCAACATATGAAAAATATATGTCACAGAAAGTAAAGTTTATTCCAAGAATTGAAAGATGGCTTAACATTGAAAAAGAAAAAACCTATTAATGTAACTCACACCACTAGGTGATTAAAGAGAAAACCATAAGAATTTCCTTATATCAATATACTAAGAATATAATTTATCTATCAAAAACCTAGAGCAGATACCATACTAAATGGCTAAAACACATGGCCTTCAAGTAAAAAGCAAGGATATATACATATAAAACTTAGTAGACAGAGCAACAAAACCAAACCAAACCACACATCCACAAACACACACAAAATAAAAAGTATGAGAATCAAAAAGATACAAAGCCATCATTACTTCCAAATACTAGTTCTGATTTTTCTTTTAATAGTCATCTACATAAAAAATCCAAGTGAATCTGCAAATTAGTGGAACTAATATGAATTCACCAATATTGCTATGTACAAGATCAACAACATTCCTATGCTTTGCCAAGAAAAACAGATATTCTAATTTTTGTCAATAGGAACAAAATAAGTTAATAGAAATAAATCTAATAATATATGTATAAATCATTATAAAAATTAGAAAATATTATTGAAAAACATAAAAGACAAGGAAATAAATGGGAAAATATGAATATTTATGCAAATTTGTGTTGTTAGATTCAATATCCAAAGATCACAGTTTTCTCCAAATTAATTTATAAATTCAATACACAATGAGGAACAAAAGACCAAGAATAGCAAAGACAGTGAAGAGGCAGGAGGAAGGTCAGGGGAAATAAGGAGAGAATGACAGGATAAGAGTGAAGAGGGGAGGGCTTCCCTGGTGGCGCAGTGGTTGAGAGTCCGCCTGCCCATGCAGGGAACACGGGTTCGTGCCCCAGTCCAGGAGGATCCTGCATGCCATGGAGTGGCTGGGCCCGTGAGCCATGGCCGCTGAGCCTGTGCATCCGGAGCCTGTGCTCCGCAACGGGAGAGACCACAACAGTGAGAGGCCCGCGTACCGCAAAAAAAAAAAAAAAAAAAAAAAAAAATAGTGAAGAGGGGAAAGATCTCACCTTTCCAGATTAAAGACATACCGTAAGGCTATGGCCCTTCAGATTTTTCAATGTTGACTCAGGGAGAGGCAAGCCGACAAAAGGAATTGAATAAAGAGCCTAGAAGTAGACTCACAAGCATGCATAGGAATTTGGCATATGACAAAGTTGCTTTTCAAATCAGTAGGGAAGGGATTAACTGACTATTCAATGAATAGTTCAGTCAACTGGGTTATCTATATAAAAAGAGAAAAAAATAAGATCCCCACCTCACACATATATATAAATTAATTCCTAATAAATTAAAGATTTCAATATGCTAATTTCAAAAAGAAAACAAAAGAGAATATCTTAGCTCATTGAGACAGGAATGGATTTCATTTTAAAAGATTCAAAGAAATCAACAACTTAACTTTACACCTCAAGGAACTAGAAAAAGAAAAATAAACTAAACCAAAAGTTAGCAGAAGGAAAGAAATGATAAAGATTGAAGCAGAAATAAATGAAACAGAAAACAGAACAGAAAAAAATTAGCAAAACTTAGATTTTTGAAAAGATAAACAAAACTGACAAACTCTTGGCTAGATTAAGAAAAAGAGAGAGAAGATTCAACTAAAATCAGAAATTAAAGAGAAGACCTTACAAGAAACTAAATTATACACCAACAAATTGAATAATTTCAGATGGATAAATTCCTAGAAACATACAATCTACCAGGACTGAATCATGAATAGAAAATTTGAACAGACTCTTCATCAGTAAGGACACTGAGTTAGTAATCAGAAATCTCCCAACAAAGAAAAGGCCAGGACCAGACGGCTTACTGGACATTCTTAAAAAACATTCCAAGAAGTAGTAGGACCATCCCTGCTCAAACTTTCCCAAAAAACTGAAGAGAGCACTTCCAAACTAAGTTTATGAGACCAACATTACCCTGATACCAAAGCCAGGGAAAGATACTACAAGAAAAGAAAATACAGCCCAATATTCTTGATGAAAACTGATGTAAAAGTCCTCAGCAAAATGCTAGCAAACTGGGGGTGGGCTCCTGCGCGGGAGTCCATGTGGGCGCCGGCGCCGTGGGGAGCAGCATGGGGTGGCCATGGCGGAGCTGTAGCAGCTCCGGGTGTAGGAGGCGGTGGACTCTAAGGTGAAGAGTCTGGAGAGAGAACATCTGGAAGATTCAGGGCCTCATGTTCCGGTGCAGCGCCGGCTGTTGTGAGGACAGCCAGGTGTCCATGCAGCAAGTGCACCAGTGCATTGAGCACTGCCATGCACCTCTGGCTCAAGCCCAGGCCCTGGTGACCAGCGAGTTGGAGAAGTTCCAGGACCGCCTGGCCGGGTGCACCATCCATTGCAACAACAAAGCCAAAGATTCAATAGATGCGGGGAGTAAAGAGCTTCAGGTGAGGCGGCAGCTGGAGAGTTGCATGACCCCGTGTGTGGATGACCACATGAACCTCATCCCAACCATGACCAAGAAGATGAAGGAGTCTCTCTCATCCACTGGGAAAGAGATGTCTGCTATTGGCCATTGGGGCTGAAGGCAGGAATCTATTTAAAAAGAGGAATGGGGATTTGGGTTTTCTAAGGAAAGTTTATGAATGAGGAAATTAAGGATGGCAGCAAGTTTAAGGCCTATGTCACTTGCCTCTGGACACTGGTTCCTTTGTGTTTGAATCCTAGAAAGTGAAAAAACCTGGTGCTAAAATTTGGGTCAGAGATAGCACAGGAGAGTTTTTGTGAGCCTGAATTTCATGTGGCCAGGGCTTATCCTGGCAACAGGGAGTCTCCCTTGTAGCAAACCAGAGCCCTCCAAGGTACCACATTCTCTTAGTACACAGATACCAACAGGCTGGCAGGTTCATCTGACCTGCTTATGATCTGGTGGAGTGTGAGGAGAGGTGTTTCTATTTGTTGCCAACCTCCTGTTTGCCAGAAGGATCACTACAACATTTTCCATAAACTGGAAATAAAACAAAATCCAGGAGGTCACTAATTTAGAAGGGGAAAGGGGGCTTCTGGGGATTTGTTTTGCTTGGTTTTGTTTTTTGTTGTTTTTGTTTTTTTGCGGTACGCAGGCCTCTTACCGCTGTGGCCTCTCCCGTTGTGAAGCACAGGCTCCAGGTGCACAGGCTCAGCGGCCATGGCTCACAGGCCCAGCCGCTCCGCGGCATGTGGGATCTTCCCAGACCGGGGCACAAACCCATGTCCCCTGCATCGGCAGGCGGACTCTCAACCACTGTGCCACCAGGGAAGCCCAGTTTTGTTTTATATACAAGGGCATGAAGTTACTTTAAAGATGCAGAGTTGGGAGAGGTAGTTTGGATAAAAACTTTGAAAGGGTCCTTTCTGGCCATCAAGATGTGGATGCGCATTTCTTAAAATTCTCACACATTACATCTTTCAGCCTGGAGATGCTGCAAAAATGTAAGAAGCGCTATCACACTGGTAGGGGAACCGAACCTTCCCTCTAACTGGCAGCCATGATGAGCCCTGAGGCTGTCTGCAGCAGAGTCAGCAGAGAGACAAGACAATCTTGCAGTGACACTCACCCTTGAAGGGAAAGGGGATTTTGACTGTGCTATATGCTAGTATTCAGGAATGAACAGCGAAAGGGAATGTTAGCTGCTTAATTAAGAGAGTTATGAAGTACTGGCTTTGGAAAAATCTGGTTTTCATAAAACAAAATAGAATGAAAGCCTAAACCCAGTATTGCTTACTTTGCCCCCTGTAATAACAGAGCTCTGTTGAAACGATCCCTTGGCAACACGAAGGTCAGAGGAGAAAAAGAAAGCAACTCAGGGGCAAGCTGTAACTCCTTTAGAGCAAAAAAACAGGACAGCCCTTCATTACCAAATACCACTTTTGCGACATGTGTTGTTCTCGCCCCAGTTCTGCCACCTTATCGTTTTATCAAGGACCTCGTTGTGTTTTTACCAACTTATTACTTGAAATGATAATATAGCCTGTCTGTTTGCTATTTCAAGACTGTGACATATTTTCCTAGTGGTTTGGTTTTAAACATAAATAAGACTTAATTTTTCTTCCAAAAAAAAAAATGCTAGCAAACTGAATTCAACAGCACATAAAAAGGATTATACACCATGACCAAGTGAGATCTTGGAATGAAAGAACAGTTCAAGATTCAAAAAATCAATCAATGTAATACACCACATTAACAGAATGAAGGACAAAAACCACATGATCATCTCAACTGATACAGAAAAAGCATTTGACAAAATTCAATACCTTTTCATGATAAAAGAAAGCACTTAACAACAAGCTAGGAATAGAATGAAACTACCTCAACATAACAAAACCAGGTATGAAAAGCCCACAGCAAACATCATACTCAATGGTGAAAAAGTGAAAGCTTTCCTCTCAGATGAGTAACAAGGTAAGGATGTGCCCTCTCACCATTTCTATTCAACATAGTGCTGAATGTCTTACCCAGAGCAGTTAGGCAAGAAAAAGAAATAAAAGACATCCAAATTGGAAAGGAAGAAGTAAAATTTGTCTGCTTGCAGATAATATGATCTTATATGTAAAAAACCCTAAAGATTTCACACACAAAAAACCCGTTAGAACTAATAAGAGAACCAGCAATATTACAAGATACAAAATCAACATACAAAAATTAGTTATGGAACTTCCCTGCTGGTGCGGTGGTTAAGAATCTGCCTGCCAATGCAGGGGACATGGGTTCGAGCCCTGGTCCTGGAAGATCCCACATGCCGTGGAGCAACTAAGCCCGTGTGCCACAACTACTGAAGCCTGCACGCCTAGAGTGCATGCTCTGCAACAAGAGAAGCCACCACAATGTGAAGCACATGTACCGCAACGAAGAGTAGCCCCCGCTCACCGCAACTAGAGAAAGCCCGTGAGCAGCAATGAAGACCCAACGCAGCCAAAAATAAATTAATTAATTAATTTTAAAAAATTAGTTATGTTTCTATACACTAACAATGAACAATACCAAAAGGAAATTAAGGGGGGAAAATCCCATTTAAAGTAAGCATCAAAAATAATAAAATACTTAGAAGTTAACTTGACCAAGGGGTCAAAAGACTTGGACAATTAAAATTACAAAATATTGGGCTTCCCTGGTGGCGCGGTGGTTGAGAGTCCGCCTGCCGATGCAGGGGACACGGGTTCGTGCCCCGGTCCAGGAAGATCCCACATGCTGCGGAGTGGCTGGGCCCGTGAGCCATGGCCGCTGAGCCTGCGCATCTGGAGCCTGTTGCTCCGCGATGGGAGAGGCCACAACAATGAGAGGCCCGCGTACCGCAAAAAAAAAAAAATTACAAAATATTATGAAAGAAATTTAAAAAGACACAAATAAATGGAAAGACACCCCATGCTCATGGACTGGAAGACAATATTGTTAAAACGTCCACATTACCCAAAGTGATCTAGAGAGTCAACAAAATCCCTATCAAAATCCCAATAACCTTTTTGTACAAATAGAAAAAAAATCTTAAAATTCATATGGAATCTCAAAGGACCCTTAATAGCCAAAACAATCTTGAAAAAGAAGAACAAAGTTGGAGGTCTCACACTTCCTGATTTCAAAACGTATTACAAAACTACAGCAATCAAAACATTTTTGACTTAAATAAAGACAAACATACAGACCAATGGAACAGAGTAAAGAGCTCAGAAATAAATCTTTATGCACATGGTCAAATGATCTTTGACAAGGGTGCCAATGGGGAAAGGACAGGCTCTTCAACAAATGATGCTGAGAAAACTGAATATTCATAGACACAAAAAAATAAAGTTGGATCTTACCTTACCCCAAATACAAAAATTAACTCAAAATGAACTGAAGATCTAAATGTAAAACCTAAAACTATAAAACTACTAGAAGAAAACATAGGGGGAAAGCTTCATGACGCTGGATTTGGCAGTGATTTCTTGGGTCTGACACCAAAAGCACAGCAACAAAAGCAAAAATAGACAAATGGGTCGACATTAAAATTTAAAACTTCCGGGCTTCCCTGGTGACACAGTGGTTGAGAGTCCACCTGCCGATGCAGGGGACACGGGTTCGTGCCCCAGTCCGGGAAGATCCCACATGCCGTGGAGCGGCTAGGCCTGTGAGCCATGGCCACTGAGCCTGCGCGTCCAGAGCCTGTGCTCCGGGAGAGGCCACAACAGTGAGAAGCCCGCGTAACGCAAAAAAAAAAAAAAAAAAAATTTAAAACTTCCCTGCATCAAAGGAAACAAGCAAAGTAAAAAGACAACCTACAGAATGGGAGAAAAAGTTTGCAAACCATATATCTGATAGGGGGTTAATATCCAGAATATATAAAGAACTCCTACAACTCAACAGGAAAAAATCAAATAAATTTGATTAAAAAATAGGCAAAGGTCTTCAATACACATTCGTCCAAAGATGGTATATAAATGGCTAATAAGCATATAAAAAGATGACTCAACATCACTAGTCATTACAGAAATGCAAATTAAAACTATGAGATATCACTTCATGCTCATTAGGAGGGCCACAATCAAAAAAGCAGAAATAACAAGTATAGGTGAGGATGTGGAGAAATTGGAACCCTTGTGCTCTGTTAATGGGAATGTAAAATGGTGCAACTTCTATGGAAAACAGTATGAAGGTTCCTCAAAAAATTAAAAATAGAATTGTCACATGATCCAGCAATTCCACTTCTGGGCATATATGCAAAAGAATTGAAAGAATGATCTCAAAGAGATATTTGTACACTCATGTTCATTGCAGCATTATTCACAAGAGCCAATAAGTAAAAGCAACTCAAGTGTCCATCAGTGGATGAATGGATAAACAAAATGTGGTACATACATACAATGAAATATTATTCAGTCTTAAAAAAAGATGGAAATCCTGTCTCATGCCACAACATGGATAACACTGAGGACATTATCCTAACTGAAGTAAGTAGTCACAAAAAGATAAATCCTGCATGATTCCACTTATATTAGGTATCTAAAATAGTCAAACTCATAGAAACAGAAAGAGGAATGGTGGTTGCCAGGGGCTAGGAGGAGGGGAAGATGGAGAGTTGTTGTTCAATGGGTACAGAGTTTAGTTTTGCAATATGAAGAAGTTCTAGAGATCTGTTGCATAAAAAATGTGAATATAGTTAACACTACTGAACTGTACACTTAAAAATGATTATGATGATAATTTTTACATTATGTGTATTTTGCCACAATTTAAAATTTTTTTAAAGATTCAAAGAATATAAATCTTAAGAGATTGGTAAATTTGATTATATTAAAATGTCAAATCTGATAATGGCAAAAACACCACTAATCACATTAAAGACAAGTAAAAGATCTGAAAAAGAAATTCACAAAGTGCATAATTATCAAGGATGGGTGGCTGGAATATTTAAAGAACTCCAACAAACCAATAACATTAGAAAAAAATTACAACACTGTGATAGAGAAAACACAGAAACCAATGTACCTCAGAAGCAGAATGGATAAACTAGGTAATTCATATAAAAGAATATTATAGGGCAGCAAAAATGAATGAAACAGACTCCTATTTATCAGCTTGAATAAATTTTAAAAATAAGTCAAATAAAAAACAATCTGCAATATAATATGCCATTTATGTACATTTTAGAAACACAAGCTAACAGTATATATTGTTTATGGATGTAATATATAAAGTAAGGATACTAAAACAAGATTAAATTCAATCCACCATCCACTCTTTGCCTGCACCTGTGCTGCTAAATGTGGTTTTAAGAAAACCATTTTTTCTATATTTGTGGCTGACAATATATCTATCCCCAGTCTCTCTCTTCTTAGGTTTAAATTGAGCCAATGCTCAATTTTCAGTCCGTGTCTTACTTGACCTAACAACAGTATTTGATATAGTTGATCATTTATCATCCCTGAAACACTTCTTCACTTAGCTTCCGGGGACAGCACACTTGCCTGTTTTCTTCCCAACCTCCTCATCCCTTTTTCTCAGTCTCCTTTGCTGGTTTATCTTCCTCTCTTGACTCTCTTAATGTTGGAATAACTAGAGTTTATACCTTTGTCATTTTTTCTTTTCTATCTATACTTAACTCTGTTGGTATTCTCATTCGTTTTCATGATTTTAAATACTACTTATATATTGGCAAATTCCAAATTCCTATCTCTAGATGAGACTTCTCTCCCAAATTCCACATTTATATATCCTACTGCCTATTAAACATCTCTGTATGTCTAACAGACATCTCAGACTCAACTGGTTCAACTGCACTCCTCCAGCCACCCAAAACCTCCCCATCGGCATATTAGTTGACAGCAACTTCATCCCTCCAGCTGCTCTGGCCCCAAACCTTGGAGCTACTGTTGATTCCTCTTGCTCTCTCACACCCTATATTCAAGCCATCAGGAAATTTCATTAGCGCTAATGTCAAAATATATCTAAAATCTGACTGTCTTCCAACCTCCTCTGCTACCCTATGGTCTAAATCAATGCCATCTCTTGCTGGGGTTAATGCAACAGCTTCCTAACTGGTGTCCAAGTTTCCAGATTTGTCCCACTACAGGACCATCATGCTTGGCAAACAGAATCTTTTTAGATAACTCAGGCCTTGTCATCTTCTACGTAAAGCTCTCCAGTGGCTCCCGTTTCACACGGAGGACCCACAGTCCTTACAGTGGTCTCCCATGCCCTGCACGATCTGCACAGTCCTTCCTCCGGATGACCACCTCCGCATCCTTCTTTCCCACTACTCTATCCTCACTCACTCTACACACCCACACTTACCTCCTTTTTGTTCACAAACAGCCCAGGCATATTCCCACCTGAGGGCCTCAACGCTTGCTGATCCCTCGACCTAGAAATCTCTTTCCTGGATACTGATATGGCTCATGCTCTCTCCAAGTCTTGACTCAACTGTCACCTTCTTAGTGAAGCCTTTCCTGATCACCTGATTTAAAAGTCCAAGCTGCTCTCACCCTGCTACTTCCTATCTCTCTTTCCTACTGTACTTGTCTTTGTGTCAATTACCATTATCTAACATATTCCATACATATTTTACTTGTTTATTTGTTATTATCTGCCTCAGGGGGAAATTTTTGTCTATTTTGTTAATTGCTGGATTCCAACACCTAGATAGAACAATGCCTGGATCACAGTAGATGTTCTCTCAATATTTGCTGAATGAATGGGTAAAAACCACAAATTGTCCATAACTGTATATGTGAATAGTGGGTGCACAGATTCTGCTATATCATTTGCTATATTTTTATTACATTTGAAATATTGTATAATATAAAACATTTAAAAAGAAATTTGGAAAGTATAAGCATTTATTAATCACATTTACGCAATGTTAGTATTCCAGGGTGTCTCTTGCTAAATTCCCCTTATGGGTTTGAAAGTCCCTGACACTTAGAAAATAGATTAAAATAATCTATTTACAGGTTTATATATTCTGTTTATAGATTAATATATCCTATATTAATATAGAATATGATGTCTAAATATTGTTTTCAAGTAAATTAAAAAGTATATTTAACTTAATTTGAACAAATGGAATCTACAGTAGAAGTTTCTCTGAAAAGAATCTCAATTCAAAAGTTGTCCCCGCTAGCCCTGTGACATAATTTACATAAAACCTGCCCACTGAACTTGTACACTGAGCCTGCCATAAGAAATAGTATATGTTGAGACATGCACATTGTAACAGCAGAATCCTGTGAATGACATTAGAAACTAGGCATTTATTAGACAAAGATGTAATTTAAAACTTTCCTACAAATAAGAAAATTATGGGAGAATAACTTAAGATTCTCATTTGTATGTTTTAATTTTACTCATAGTCATCTGAAATCTGAATAGTACCTCTTTCAGTGGAAACTGATATTTACATTGTGTTTTACACTTTAAAAAAGTACTTTCATGAGCATTAACTCATTGCATCCATATGAAAATTGTATAAATTCGATATGACAGATATTATTTTACAGATGAAGAAACCAAGACTGAGAAGGGTTAATGACTAAGTGACTTGCCCAGTGTCACACAGCCAGGAAGTGGAGAACCGAAAAAAATCCTCTAACTTCAATATGTGTTCTTTCCACTACACTGAAATGCCTCTTCTATGTTCAACGAATTAATTAATGAATAACATTATCTGAACGGAGCAAAGATTGCATTTTTCTATTTTCTGGAAAGAAAAATCCACAGGCCTTTTCCTTTTAAGTACAGCTACCATGTCAGTGAGTTATAATTAACTTAGCTACCTCTGTTTTAAATGTTGGGATGTTATTTTTCTTCTAGTTTTATTTATCTACCTGGGGATTCATGTTAATAACCTGTTGTGAATTTTTTCGAATGCCCAATGTTAAATTATGAAAACACAGAATGCATATACTATAGTTAAGTATAGGATAATTAATAACACATGAATGTATCACTTTGACATTATTTTCTTATAAATAAGAACAGATGCCCTTTTTAGAAAAATGCCTTTAAAGTCTTCAATGTTAAAATCATATATCCAATACCTAGCAGACTGACTCACAGCAAGAACTCAACAAATGTTTGCTGAACTGTATTCTCAAAAAGCCTTATGAAAAACATGTATCATGTGCAGACATTTAGAAAGGTCTTCTTTTATTCTCAGAATTACAAGGGATTTGTGAAATTATGTGGTTGAGGAAAGAACATATCAGTAAAAGTACCAAATTTGTATAGTGCTCATTATCATATAAAAGATTGTTAAGGCTTCTAAAATAAATCAATTTTATCCAGTATACAATTTAGTTTAGCAAATTACAATCTAGAAATAATTATATGAGGTAATGATGAATACTTCTAAAATCTAGGCTCATGAGGGCAAGGAATTTGTTTCTTTCACCACCATATTTCTAGGGTCTAGTACAATACCTGGCACATAGTAGGTACTCAATAAACATTTGCTGAATTATTAAATTAACAAATATACAGAGAGATGAGTAGTACACCATGAGTAGAAACTTCAAACATGTCTAAAAAGTAATTCCTGAAAATTAAATATTTCTCAGATCAAATGAGAGCAGAATTTGTAATACACAAAACTGTGATAAACTGAAAAAGAAGCAGATCTGGGTGGGGGAATATTAATTCAGGTTTGGAAATGCTGGGCTTGTGTGATCTATGAGAGAGTCAAGGGGAGACACACTAGGGGCATGTTTGGGTCTGGAGCCCAGAAGAGCGGCCAGGGTTGGCCATGTATATTTGGGAATCACCAGCGTACAGGGAGAGAGTGCAAGCATAAAAAGAGTAGAGTACCTAGGACTGAACTGTGAGGAACCCTCAGGTAGAAGAGAAAGAGCCTGCAAAAGACAGCGAGAGAGAGAAGGAAAGGCAGGGGAGCACAGTGTCACAGAAGCCAGGGTGAGACGCAATTTCCAGTTCAACACCACTAGGTAGTCAAGTAAGGTGAGGGCTCAAAAATACCTAAAATGGGGACTTCCCTGGTGGCGCAGTGGTTAGGAATGCCCCTGCCAATGCAGGCGACACGGGTTCGAGCCCTGGTCCGGGGGGATCCCACATGCCACGGAGCAACTAAGCCCGCGCGGAGCAACTAAGCCCGTGCGCCACAACTACTGAGCCTGCGCACCACAACTACTGAGCCCACGTGCCACAGCTACTGAAGCTGGCACACGTAGAGCTTGTGCTCCGCAACAAGAGAGGCCACCGTGGTGAGAAGCCCACACACCACAACAAAGAGTAGCCCCTGCTCGCCATACTAGAGGGAGCCCGCGTGCAGCAACAAAGACCCAACACAGCCAAAAATAAATAAAATTAAAAAAAAAAAAACCTAAAATGGAGGTCAATAGTGGCCTTGGCAAGAACAGGTTCAGTCAATTGGTAGGAGGTGCAAGCCACACTGGAGTAGATTAAGGGGTGAGTGACCTGTGGGTAATAGACTGCACAGACAAATACTGACAAAGGAGAACATAGGACAACAACTAGAAGGGAATAGGGGATTCTGAGATTGTTTGCTGTTCATCAGTCAGTCCATTCATCCATTCATCTCTCCATTTTTAGACACTTAAGATGGGAGAGACTAGGCTTGCTTAAATGGTGACAGAAAGCGTCCAAGCAGAAGAAGAAGAGGTAGAAAAGAAGAGGGGTCAGTTACAGATAGAGGTAGAGATGTATAATCTCTCTATATAAACTGGAAACCAGGGAAGAAACTCCTCAAAGTGAAGTTTAAGCTGAAAACGAAGGAGGTAGCGTAGGAATAGACAAAAAAGAAGCTCATTCCAAGAAATGATATAAGTCAGGCTGACATGGGAAACCAAAAAGGAATGCTAGCTAATCAAAATAGAAATTGTTGGATGGGAATATTTTTGAGGTGCAATAGGTCTAGGCAGGGACACTTGCTAAGCGGATGCCAGGTGGAATAAGCGGGGAGCAAAGGACCATTAGATCAAGTTTTAGGGGACTCAGAAAAGGAGAGTCCCTACTTGAGCCCTAAGAGTTAAACCTGAAGCCTAGCAAGCCAGTATGTCCTCTTCAGCTAAGAGGAAGAATGAGCTGGTAGTCTGAGGGGAGAAGACAGATGAAACTGTAAGGCTTAATAACACATGACTATAACACATAATTACATGAAATGCAGCTAGGTTGCATTGTGAATAAGGGAATCTATAAATTACTTCTCCACTTCAGATTGAATCCCATTGTTTCATTTTTGCACCTAAATAACCAATTGCTCCAAAACTGTGGCATCCGACAAGAATTTCCCACATTCCCTTGAGGAATAGCTGTTGAATTGACCATCAGAAAACACAAGTCTCTCTTGTGAGAAGTGACGCAGCTGATTCAGTAACCCAGCAGTTCTGACCAATTTGTATTACTGTATTAAAACCCAACAATTCTGATCATGTTTGATTTTTGTTTACCTCTTGCTTTGGTTTCAAACATTTTGCTCTTCCTCAGTGCCAAAGTCTGTTTCTGCCTACTGCCAAATGATCAGCCACACATGTCCAGAAATACAGGATTCACGAACTGATTCTTTCATTGTAGTATCACCAGAACCTAGCCTAATGTCTAGCAGATAGAAGTCTCTCAACAAACACTGATGAAGTGAATGAGTAAATGTACGTGCGGTTCCACGGGGAGAGAAAAAAGTGATCACCAACTCTCTCTATGCAGGGGGAGTCCTCCATCTTTACATGCCAAGGGTCCTTTGACAGTCTGTTGAAGCCGACAGACCCCTTCTCAGAATAATGTTTTTACATATATTGTAGGACAGAGCAAACTAATGATATTGAAATACAATGAAATCAAAATATAAAGAGAAATTGTGACATCATCACAAATGTGCTTCTGCGGCATAGGCTGGGCTTGCTAAGCCACAGGCATCACTGCAGGGAGATCTGGCTGGGCCAGTTCACTGGCAAAACCACTAGCCGACAGCATCAGTAGATTTCTGTTCTCAGTTCTCAGAGAGGAATCCTCCCAGGTCTTGTCTAGGAAGCCACCGTTCTCAGAAGGAAGGGGCAGCAAGAGGCCATGGCAGCTCCACAGTGTAGTGTGGCAATCTTCACGCCACCCCCTAGCTTTGACGGTGTCCTCTCCCTCAAGCGTGCCCCTTGTCCCTGAATCCATAGTTTTGTCTATTTAACCTTGTCAGTCTTCCATGAGGGTCAGAAAGGCAAGGTTTCCTACGGGGATAGTGTATATCTGAGACCTGGGGGGTACCTATTTCTTATATAGACTTCCAACTAATCCTCTTGTGTCCTGCACTCTTGCTTTGAGCGATGCCTGGTGCCCGCAATTCCTGAGCCTTTCTGGGGGTCAGAGGTGCAAATTAGCCTGCTTTGGGGATTCTCATATTACTGGCTTAGGATTCAGCTGTCTCAGGCGTGTTACATCAGTTACAACTAGTATTTCTGCTGTCCATCTTCCAGAATCTGGTTGCTGTGTTCCCCTCTCCCTTTTGAGTATATGCCTATTTTACACCTTTACTTTTACTTGTAGTAGGGTTTAGTGAGGAAACAACCATCAACATATTTCAGCTGTCACATTTTTCAAGTTGCCACTAAAATTTTTAACAAAGTTTGAGAAATCAAACTTTGAAGAAAAATCCTCAAAAATTCATCTCATCTTTTTCATAACTATGATTTTTCTATCAAAGATAATCAACATATTGTTAAACCCTCAGGTTCACAAAGGCAGAGACCATTTCCCTTTTGTCACTGTATTATCCAATATCTAGCATAGTAGAGGTGGTCAATAAATATTTATTGACAAGTGATTGAATGAATATAGATATGAGAAAAAATTGGGATCCTTTGTTTTCATAATTTTAGTACTTATCTAACTCACCTAGGACTGCTTTGGCAATATTCTAAAAAGCAAACAATCAGAAATAGATACACCTAATTTGGAACCCAAATGACAGTAAAGAAGTCCTTTATTACAAAAATTTAACTGTGATTCTGTATACTATAACAATAATTTCTTGGATAGAAAGGAACTGGCATTCAAATTACTTAGTTGTCTTGAAAAACTAGCAGTGTAAAAATGTACTTTTTATTACAACTGCTACATAAACAGTATCTAATTACAACTAATAAATGTACAATTTTAAATGTTATTAAATAAATCTTTAATAATAAACAAATTTTAATCAATGCTGAAAACACAAAGTCCTTCATATTTAAAATCTGTACATTAGCTATTACATTTTAGTTTGTATGGGCAAAAAGCAGCAAGTTTATTAAAAAATTAGGTCTAGTAGATCCTTGCTATTCTTGTCAAGTGAGTTCAAAGAGCCATCATGACATGTCCTACCTTGTAAATATAATGTAAACTGTATGTGCTTTGTTTTGTAATTCTTTACTGGCTATTATCTAAGCCACGATTCTCCTAAAAGGCCCAAAGCGTTATTTTAAAATTTCAGTTATATTTTATGGAGAAAGTTAAATGCATAATTTTGTTTTGTTTTTAACTGGGGAATTCTGTTATATCCGTAAAAGGATTACTGGAATTCTAGCAGGATGGTTCCATGGTAATTTTAAACTAAAAACTTTACAGTTATCCATGTCAAAATATTCCTCTGGGCAAACTTGTACAAAAGTCCATAATCTGTTTAGTACTATCCTATTAAACGCTCATTCTATAGCTAATTTTTCGTCATTGTTTACATTCTGTTTTACTAACTTCAAATTAAAATATAATACTCACTTCATCAGCCACAAACTCCTTACTCAGACCAAAATCTGTCAGCACCACATGGCCATTAGAATCAAGTAGAATATTCTCAAGCTTAATGTCACGGTATATAATCCCCAACTGTAAAAACAAACAAATATGCATATTAAAATAACAATTTCCAAAAAATAAATTAGAAAAGTCTTTCTTATCTACCTTAAAAACAAACCAAAAAAAGGCATTCTCCTGCTCAGGGTGCTATGACGGCTCTTAGTCACAGGTCGGGGCAAATCTAAATTCCTCCATCTCAGGGTTTATCTGCTGGGTTCCCTCTGCAACCATGTCTTCATGCTCCATATAATGAGGGTACATTCCTGTCGGACTAGCTTCTGTTGGGTCTACTTTGACTACTGCTTCTTCCTGGGTTACTGTTCTTGATGGATTTCATCCTCACTCCAGATGATCTTCAGGTGCTTTCTTAGCCAATTCACGTCCATCACTTCTAATGGCTTCAGACGGCTTTCCTGAGTAACCACTTCCCACACTGGTCATTTCTTTGTTTTTATTCCTATAGCATCTATATTTACATCGTACTTACATAAAAGTAATTGATATTTTCTAGGTACTTCCTGTTCTTCTTGATATAACCATATCCAAACTCTGTTTTTTCACTTTTTATGCATTTACCTAGTATCTAGCACAGTGTCATATATCAAATAGGTAATTAATAAAGGCTTGTTGACTAATACACTCCTAAACATGATCACAGGTTAATTTTAGTTGATCTTTAGTTCTAAATAAGCAACGTAAATCAATTAGATATTTAAATATCCTTCTATTTTGTTTTGTATGTAAGTTTTATAGTAAAACACTTCAGCTCTATGACATAAATGAATCTACCCAAGTTATATAAGAAGTACTTGATATGCATGAATTCCACGTTCCATGTTATGTCAGCCCGAATTAAATGTTTTTAAACTTAGAAACACTGCTTTCCTCAACACTAAGTATATGAAAAATAAGATTCTTGATGCTTTCTTAAAATTGAAACAAAAAATTACACAAGGAAAAACACTAGGCAATTTTCTTCCAAGAACCTCAGTGGGGTTTTTTTTTTCATATTTTAAAACATTATTATATATTGTAAATGCACAGTCTGTTAGACATTTGACTTGAAGCCTTACAAGCACCTAACAACCAGTATGACTTTTTTTTTAACAACCTCTTTGGAAAAGACTTTAGGAATAAGTCATTTACTGCCTGCTTTACCTCATCACTTACAAGTAAACTCCCGGTTTTTGTCTCTTCCTGAGAAACTCAGTGTTAGTAGCTATATCAAGATTATCATTATTAGCTTTGTGTTATATCTCTTTGTATTTATCTTTTTAGGTAGCCAGATTAAGAGAAATTTAGCTAAGATCTAATCTGCTATATACTTCCCTCTATATCAATTACATTTATATCTTGTACTCATCATGTTCTCTACCTCTGTGTTTCTGATTACCCTGTTTTAATAATAATGAATGTTCATGAATTTTCCCTTTAAGAAACAGAATTAACAGTCTTCATACTAACCAAAAACTGAATTTACTAGCTTACCTGTCAGAGCTTTGTATTTTGTTTGTGTTTACTCTGGTATTTATGGTGATTTCCACCATCGTTTTTATATTATAAAAATTACATCTGATTCCCCTAAGCATAAAACAAAGCCTTTCAGCCTATTCCCTGGCCCAATTTGGCTCATGTATAAAAATGTCCTAACTACTTTATACCCCACAAAAATAACCATAGGCATAAAGCTCATCCCCACACCACCAATTCTATCAGAAGGAATACAGATGCCTGTTCCTATCACTTCAGTTCAGCTCCCACCTTACACTCCCCTTCCTTTCACTCCATGGCACTGCAGCCCTGTGCCCCAGAGCCTTCTCTACTTCCCTCCTGTTCTTAGACGTTTTTTCATTCACTCTCCTTAGAATTCCTCTTCTGAACCCTGTCTCCCTCTACCTGCCCAGCTGTGTTCCTGTTCTGGGCTAGATCTACCCATTTCTTGATGCCTTCCTTCTTATATCTTCTCATCATCTTTTCTCACAGCCTCTCCCACCCGTTACCTCCATCCTGCAATTCTAATCTCCCTGCCCCTTTAAAAATGTCATCCTTTTTCCTTGCCTTTTTCCTTCATTTCTCTCCATTCTTTTTTATGCTCCATAATCAGCACTTCCATATTTTTTTTATCTGTAATCTAGTGTAGCATCTGAATATATAACAAAGAAAAACAGCAGCTTTATGATGTACCTGTATCATCCGAATTTAGCGACTCGAGTCATCCTCCTATGGTCTCACACAACTTTGATAAGAATTATTCTAGTACTTTCTATTTCTTGGAAATACACACAAGCCTAGTCTACATAATGACTGTTTGCTTCTATAGTAATGCTTCCTCATTAAAAAAATATTTTTAGTCAAAATTTCTTGGATCAAGATTAATAGTATCTGAAATAATATTTTTTAAAAGTTTAAACCGATTTTATAGAGTTCAAACAGCATCACATACATATATGAATTCCACTGAAAAAGTTGAGTAACTGAGTTCATGCCACATGAAGGCAACGGAGCAGGAGGGAGGGAGGGGGAGCAAGAGAGGACCTTAGGGGTGAACCAAATGGAAAAGAAAGCGAGAGTGGGAGAGGGGGATAGCTGGGTAGCATAGGTAAGTGTTTCTTTCAAATATTCCAAGCTAATTGGGAAACATACTCCGAAGATGCACAGGCAGAGTCTGCAATGGAGTAAGTCACAATTAAGGAAATACATATTACGACTTGTGGGTTCATCTTAAAGGTTATTTTAAGAATGAAAATCCTTTATTCTAATGATACTTTGTAATAAGCATCAGAATTTTTCATGAACAAAACCAAAAAAATGCTCAGGTTCTACCTTTTTAATCTGCAACCCAGAAACTATAAAAGGAAACTAGACTTTTACAAAGGGAACAATGAAATTGAAAAAATTGGTAATGGTCTATGAGTGTGCTTCCACAATCTCCACCAAGACAATGACATGTAAACGCATTAGCTCTTTTAGCTCCATCATTACCTCAGTTACTAGATTTTTAAAAAAAGGAAATCCCAAAGGTTAAGCATCTCTTACCTTGTGGAGATGTTCGAGGGCAAGCACGATCTCTCCAACATAGATCTGCACCTCATGCTCTGTGAAACGCTCTCTTTGAGAAAGATGAGTAAAAAGTTCTCCACCATTTATATAATCTAAAAATGAAATATATTTTTTCTGTCTTTGACTTGTATTCATAAACTAAAGGAAATATTTCCTTTTAACCACTTTGGATTAACCATAAGGCATTGATTTTAATACATCATTTTTGTACAATTCTTAGTATATAGTTTCATATAGAATATATTACTAAATTCATATAAATACAGTTCCATAAGTTAATGACTACCCTAAACCACAATCAAATGAATTTGCATAGAGTATTACTATTAAAACTATTACATGAAATCTGCATATTTTAAAATAATTTTCCCAAATCCAGCATATCAGAAGCCTCTGCCATTACCATACACTTCTTAACTTGCTGTAAAGAACCAAAACATCAACCACCATAATAACTAAAAAATGAAAAAAACAAAACAAAACTCCCAGCCTTTCCTTTGTAGTAGTGGCCGGTCACTATCTTTAAGCAGATTCCATATTTTCCAAAATTGTCTATGGAGAGCCCTTCTAAAAATGTATATTAGGTAGCAGGTAGCCTTCTTATGGTTCCACATAACTCAAAAGTAAAAGTAGCACAACATGGCTGAATCAAAACACCTGAAACTAAATGATTCCCATTTGCCTTTCAATTTGCCCATTTTATCCCAAGAGGAATAATGAAATAAGAGAGAAAAAAGCTACAGTGAGACATAAATTAGGAGCTGAATAAGCCACAACTGTGTTCATAATAGGCTCTAAGACATTTATCGATAAACTGATAATAGTTTCATCAGAAACTAATCATTACTATCTTACATAACATTTGTGTGTGAGAAACAATGTACACCTAGAAAACAGTCACAGATATAGATTAAAGCTTTTCTCCTAAAAAAAAATCTGAAAAGCATGTATCCCAAGTATATTCATTTGTCAAGTTTACCGCAATTTGATAAAAGACCAAAGCAAAATCTTCATTAACTCACAAATTTTTATCTTGACCGTTTTTCAAATTCCAAACAGCTGATGCAACAGAATGAAAGAACTCTAAAAGCTGGTTGTTTTGCAATGTATTTTGCAAAGCACATGCCAGCAAAAAGCACTGCCCTTTTAAGACTTTCGTATTTTGCCAAGAGGTTTTAATTATATCTTAACACAAAGCTAATTATTAAAAAGGTGTAAAGGAACACAGCATTCCTGCAAACTAACAGTGAATTTTTTCTACCTTTTAAGTAGTCACTTATTTAAATCTAATACTGATGTTTATGTATATGGTTTCCATAGTTAGTCATGGTACAGAAATAGGCATTCAGAGGTCAGTTGACCAACTGACAAACTCCTACGCACCCTTGAATGTCCTACTTAATTATCTCATCTTCAATAACCACTCCAGCAGAGTTGATCACTTCCTTTTATGTTACCCCCTGTGTTTATTAAAAACTTATACCACTGCAATTATCTTGCTGCACTGAAAATGTCTATTTGCATACTTCCTTTCTCTGCTAAACTGAGCTTTTTAAAGTCATGATCAATGTATTCATCTTTAAAAAAAATAATCACTCTGAAACTCAAAGGCAAGCGAGTTGTAAAAAAAAAAAAACAACCCAATGTACTCCTGTCTTTGAGGCAACTTAATATAATCCAAAGAACCTGGGCTTTATAATCAATAAACCTGAACTAGACAATGGCTCCACTGTGTCCTGTCTTGAGCAAATAAAGTCTCTCTCAGTGTTAGTTCTTTATCTATAAAATGGGAATCAGAACTACTATAGATTATTGTTTCTTGAAACATAGAAAGTGTTTTATTTGCATTTACTGGGGAGACTAAGAAAAATTAACTACAAATCTAAGAAGACAAACCTAAAACAACATCGTCACCTACTTCCTACTTGTAGAATAGACCAACAGCCCAAGGTGAAGACTTGACATTCATAAAATAAATATGCTTTATTTGTAGGTACAGGGTTGCACACTTTATAAGGTGAACAGCCAACTCTATCCAGTGGTCCAAGCTGTCAACATTGGTAAGGTAGATATATAGGCTGCCAAAGGACTGTAACAGCAGGAGCTGCGATACCTGGAGTGGTGTTACAGGATAAGTTCTATCAATAGCAGGGATATGAGGTTAGTGGGAATCTCTGTAAGATAAGTACCTAGTACCCTCAGTTGTTATAATTCTAGTTGTTTTGTTTGGTATGTAGTGGTATCTCGTTATGGTTTTAATTTGCATTTTCCTGAATAATAATGATATTTAGTATCTTTCCGTGCCTTATTGGACATTTCTATATCTTCTTTTGTGAAACGTCTATTAAGGGTTTTTTCTTTTTTGCCCCTTTTGGTTTTTTCTTTTTTATTCACATACCATGAAATTCACCAATTTGAAGTGCAAAATTCAATGGTTTTTAGCATATTCAGAGTTGTGCAGCCATCACCACATTCAATTTTAAAATATTTTCACACACTCCCCCCGAAGAAATCCCAATTTATGTTTCTCCTTTAGTTGCTTGTGCTTTTTTAAAAAATTTTATTTATTTATTCATTTATTTATATCTTGGCTGAGTTGGGTCTTCGTTGCTGCGCGCAGGCTTTCTCTAGTTGCGGTAAGCGGGGGCTACTCTTCATTGTGGTGCACGGGCTTCTCATTGTGGTGGCTTCTCTTGTTGTGGAACACAGGATCTAAGTGTGCAGGCTTCAGTACTTGTGGCTCGTGGGCTCTAGGGCACAGGCTCAGTAGTTGTGGCGCACGGGCTTAGCTGCGCACGGCATGTGGGATCTTGCCGGACCAGGGCTTGAACCCGTGTCCCCTGCCTTGGCAGGCAGATTCTTAACCACTGCGCCACCAGGGAAGCCCAGTTGCTTGTGCTTTTGATGTCACATTTAAGAAATCACTGCCAAAACCAAGGTCACAAAAATTTACCCCTATGTTTTCTTCTAAGAGATTTATAGGTTTAGTTCTTACTTTTCATCTTTGATCCATTTTGAGTTAAGTTTTGTGTATGTTGTGAGTTATGGGCCCAATTTCATACTTTTGCATATGGTTATCCAGCTGTTCCAGCACCATTAGTTAAAAAGGCTGTTCTTTCCTCATTGGCACCCTTGTCAAAAAGTCAATTGACAGTAAATGTGAGGGTTTATTTCTGGACTCTCAATTCTAATCTATTATCTATATGTCTATCTTTATTCCAGTGCCACACTTCTTGATTATTGTAGGTTTGTAGTAAGTTTTAAAAGTGTGAGTCTTCCAACTTAATTCTTCCTTTTCAAAATTGTTTTAGCTATTCTAAAGTTCCTTGAGTTTTCCATACAATTTTAGGATGACTTTGTCAATTTCCATAAAAAATAAGCTGGGATTTTGAGAGAGGTTTCTTAAATCTGTAGATCAATTTGGGGAGCATTGCCATCTTAGTAATATAAAGACTTTCAATCCATAAACATAGAATCTTTTACCATCATGAAGTATCCCTTTTTATCTCTAGTATACGTTTTTGTTAAGTATATTTTGTCTGATATTAGTATAGCCGCTCCTGCTTTCTTGTGGTTGCCGTTTGCATGATTTATCTTTTCCTATCCTTTTTCTTTTTAACCTGTTTGTACCTTTGAATATACAGTGTATCTCCTGTAAACAGTATATAGTTGAATCTTTCCCCCGTCTGACAATCTCTGTCTTTTGATTGTACTGATTAATCCATTCACATTTAATGTTATTATTGATATAGTTGGACTTACGTCTTGCTATTTTACTTTTTTGTTTTCTACATATTTCATATCTTTATTTGTTCCTCTATTCCTCCTTACTTCTTTCTTTTTCATTAAGTAAATATTTTCTAGTGTAACATTTTAATTTCTTTAATGAATTTCACTTTTTAAAGTTATTTTCTTAGTGGTTGCTCTATGGCTTACCATACACACATTATCACAGTTTCAGATTTATACCAACTTAATTCCAGTGATATATAGAAACATTTCTCCTACATAGCTCTATTCTTTCTTCCTCCCTTTTGAGCTATTATTGTTATACATAGTATAACTATGTTAACAAATCCAACAATACATTATAATTATTACCTTTTATAGATTTATGTCTTTCAAAGAGGCTGAAAGAAAAGAGATTAAGTACATATTTAGAGTTTGTCATATTAGCCTTCCTATTTACCATTTTTGGTTCTCTTTATTTTTTCTTGTGGCCCCTGGAGCTGGAGAGCACAGAGGTTTCTGGCCATTGTAAGGATTTCAGATTTTACTCTGAATGAAATAAGAAGCCTCTGGAAGATTGAGTACAACAGTGGTATGATAAGACTTCCATTTTAACAGGATCAATGACTCTGGCTGCTGTGTTAACTTTCAAGAGGGAAAGTAGGGAGATCACTTGCAGTAAACAAGGAGAGATGATGGAGCCTAGGAGAAAGGTGACAGCTTGGTGGTGGTAAGGACCCAGCCCTACCTGAGCACATGAAGAGATGGAATTGGTGTTGCCTGAGATGGGGAAGGCTGCAGGAAGGACAAATTTGGAAGGGATGATCCAGAGTTCACCTTTGGAAATGAGGAATGCACAGTGTCTAACAAATAGCAAAAGCTCAATAAATGGTAGTCATCATCATCACCATCACCATATTGAATTATTTATTCTAAGACTGTTAAAAGGTAAAAAAGAGCCCTTCTGGAATCCTTTTAGGAAAAGGAAGATAAATTTCTTATGGCCAGTTAGATCATTAAGAGGAGGTTGCATATAAATTCCTTGAAATTATGCACAATTTTTTCAAGTATATGTGTGCATTCTACTGACAAGAGAGGGTCCACAGCTTTTACCAGATTTTCCAAGGAGTTACAAGCCAAAAAGGTTTTCAGAACATCACTCAAAAGACAGCATTAAAAATCTGAATGGAAAAGTGCCTATGAAGTTTATTTACAAACAAACCAATGAATGCGGACTGCCAGCACATGGGAAACATCTGAGAGTAGTGTCTTACAGCTCACCAGCACCATTAACTTCATCATCACAGCGCACGCACCCAGCGCCATTTCTCCTGAGCATTTAGATTGCTTCTCCCTGACTTCCGGCCTTGCTTGGCATAGCTGTCCTGGAGCTTACTGTATTTAGAGCTGGACTAGTGAGGTTCAGAGCTTTAAAAAGTGAAATGGAGCATGAAGTTTTCATTGTTAACAAGATCTCTGCCTACTGAGGATGTGCTGGAACTGCATTTCTGGTCTCTTTACACCTCTGTATTTATCCAGAGAGCTAGCAACTCTGTTAGGGGAAGGTTAGGGCTTGGCCTTGAAACTAAAAACAACTTAGCCAGGCAGTGACATAACAAATAAAACAAAATTTAGAAAAGACTACAGGGATATTATTCAATTTGAGTTGAATTATTGATATAAAATTTTTACTCTCTTGAAAGAGAACACTGGAATCAAGAATGCAGGCAGATTCTGGGATAGAGTTAGCAATGGCATGAATATGGTCAAAGACATCAATGAAAACCCAGATCATTACTAACATCTGAGAGGAAGAGTCTTCTCAGCTTTATAACTCATGTAACATCCACTTTCCCCTACCCCCCATCCCACCCCTTTCCCACTGGGCATAAATTACATTTCTCCATAAAAAAGACTTATTTAAAAGTTCAGATGGAATAAAGCACGTGAGTGGAAACTGTCTACTACTAGAATTATTTAAGATCTGCTCTGCCTGGTGGGCCTTGGTCCATGCCAACTCATCTACCCTGAATACTTTCCTGTCAAAATTATGGATTCATTAGAATTCTAGAAATTAGATTTCTCAGGTCTCTGTCAATTTCTTTCTCAACAAACTGCAAGCATGAGGGATTTTTTTTAAGCCAATGCCAACGGCTTTTATTCTCTTCATGATAAGAAACAGCATGAGAGTAGCCAGTTTTTACTGATATTCCTGAGGCTTTTTGCCTCTGTGGACATACAACGAAAATGGACTAAGTGGTGTTGGCTCAGTTTACACTCCTGGCTACTGCCGTTTGTGTAGAAGCAGCATCTTAGTAACCCAGGTTAGTCACGGTAAGTGGGAAAGGGCTCCTGGCAGATAAGAACTAAGCGATGTAAAACAGGGTTTTGGCTGCCTTCCTTTAAAATCTGTATCTCATCACAGCTCACTGCTTTTAAGACTAGACAAAGAAATAACAACTAGAGATATTGGGCACTTTCTATGTGCCTGTTCTATTTGGATACGATAACAAATTTGATCCTCATAAACAATGCTACGAAGTTGGTGCTATTAAAATAATAGTATAATCCCCAGAGAAAACAGGTAATCTCTAGAAAATAGTGAAACCCAGAGAGGTTAAAAAAATTATCCAGAGTTGCATATCTGTTAAGTGAGAGAATAAGGATTATGAACATGGGCAGTCTGACTCTAAAACAGTGATTTTTTTAAAATGCTATATAGGTTGCCCTTTTTCCCCTCCTGGTATGGTTTTTACTATCATTTATCAGGAGCAGCCCCACTGGGCAACTGGTATTGCTAATTACTGTCAGAAAAACTGTCTTAAAATCAACTGACGTTCAAATATTTGAAAGGCTTAGAGCCAATAATTCTATATATTTGGTCATAAAGTTTCTCTTTTTTACATGCTTTTCTTAATCAAGTTTTGGCAGGCTCATCAGAATGTCACAGTACTCAGAAGGAGACATTCCTAGGGGGCTGTACTAAGATTTCTTTTTAATGTCCACAGTAAACAATGAGTCTCCATCTTTTTTGAGAATGTGCTAACCTAAGATTATTGCTGACATATTTCTGACATAGAACTTAAGAAAGTCAATTTATATCTTGTAGGAGAGGGCCCAGGGCTGTTTTCTCCAAAAAAGTACTTGGCCTTGCCCTGCAGTTCTCATCTTAACCCACCTGCCTGTTAAAGCAGATGGCTCTGAATCTGACCACAAAGAGCTACATTCTAGGTTCTTGTCAGAGAGTAGAACCTCAAATTGCCTGCAGTCCAAATCGCATCATATGTTCAGTTGTGAGAAATAATACATACAGGACAATAAATGTCATCTTTACATCTTTCTCATTATTTACTATAATGACTTCAGACAAAGCTACAAACTTGGATAACACTGTTTTGGAAAAATTATACTCTAATCTTGTTCCATAGGCTTACATGATAAGGGACAGTGGTATAAAACTTGGAATTATATCCTTAGTCAAGGAAGGCTGGTGAAAATTGTCCATTGTATCTGGGCCCTATTTAAAAAGCTTTTCCTAGATCATAATACCTTACCTATGGGTTTTTTTTTTAATATCTTGATACAATTTCAAACATACAAAAAGTATTTGCAAGAACAGCACAAGTAATCCCCATATAACCAGTATGCAAATTCACCAACTGTTTATATTTTGCTTCATTGGCTTTAGTATTCTCTGTGTAATTCCCCTGAGCCAACTGAGAATAAGTTGGAGACATCAAGCTCCTATGTCTTTCAGTGTGCAAATACTAAGAAAAGAATGCCCTTTCATATAACCACAGTACAATTATCAATATCAGAAACTTTATGATAAAAATACTATTATCTAATCTATACTCTCTATTCAAAGTTTGTCATTTGCCCCACTAATGCTCTTTGTAGCTACTCTTCCCCAGCCAAGGATCTGGTTTATGATCACATATGCATCGGATATCATGGCTGTTTAGACTCTGACCCTAAGTCACAACATACGTACATATTAATTTTATTAACTGCTGCCAATGTTTACAGGTACCTTCCTCCAAAAGGTCGTGTATATTCCCCACTAACGGTGAATGGACGCCTTAGAAAACAAAGTTCTCACCAACTCTTGATATTATCATTATCTTTAATTTCTACCAATTTGATAGGCATTTCAAATTGGACACAGAAATTTTGAAGGTGCAGAAGAAAGAAGCGGGGGAGAAAATCTGAGAGTTTGCAGCAGCCGGATAGATTTGATAGATTTTCAGTGGCAGTAGGACAAGTGCGCACCTCAGACAGGGAAGACGACGTTGATAAGGCTGCAGGGCTGAGAAGTTGTAAGAGGTTAGCAAAAGTCACATGCCACTCAGGAGAGAGGAGTAAAATGTCTGCTAACCTCTGTGAAATTCTGTTGAGACTATCAGCATGAATTTCAGACCAGACCCAGCTGACACATTTTGGAGACATATGAGAAAAGCTTAGAAAGCTGGTACTGGAAAACAAGTTTAGAGAGTAATCAAAGCAACTGCCATGTCAGGCGAGGAGGAAGGTTAACAGGGCAAGTGGTTCTCGTGTGCCAGACCAGGCAGATGCCAGGCCAGTAAAGAGGCACGTGGAACCCAAAGATGGTGCGGGGAAAGGGGCAGGAAAGACTCGAGGGAAGGCAGGGTCAATGAGGATTGAAGAACAGGCCCAGGGAGTGTGAGAAAGGAGAAAAAGAGAAGATCACGGTCAAAGAAGAAAGCTGATTAGAGGTCTTAGACGTGCGACTGGTTTTAGTGACAAGGCCCAATGTGTGGCTAGGCTTATGAATGGCTACAGTGAAGTAAAGGTTAAAACATCACAAGTCGAGGTGGCTTGGCATGGTGTTGGCATGGTTATCAATACGGCTGCTAAAATTGTGGAAGCGGATGGAAGGAAACTGGACGAAAGGGAAGCTAGGCCTGAATAAGTCACTGGAAAAGGCAAGCACGTGTCCCAGGAGTCAGTTAAGTACAGGATTGAGGTTAGGGAGTTGGAAAAAAGCGCCTTCACAAATGAAGCTCTGATGGGAAATGACTTTTAAATGATGTTTAACTACCATTACTTTGTTGAGCATAAGAGTAGGATAGAGCAATGGGACCTATCCAGCGGCCCCTCTGTAAAAGGGCTGCTGGGTAAGTACCATGTTCCAAGGACAGGAGGTTTTACTTAAGATAAATAAGGCACATTCGGTTAAGATTTAGGGTGCTTGTGCACACGGGGTTATCCACCGAGCACAATGGAAGGGGTTAGAAGAGGAAGATAAGGGAAAGAATGAAGTTTAAGCAGGGGAAGAATAATTTTAAAATTCCTAAAGACATTTTTTAAAAAAATCTCCAAAGCTTCTAAAATAGTAGACACAAAGTTCAGCTTTATAGAGAGTGTAGTCCACAAATAGAGTCATACTTCTCTAATGACATGTTTTACCTTTTAGTCCAAAAGCTTATTGAAATGTATGCTGTCAGAAAACAAAGTTGAAATCTGGCACCGATGAGGCAGATGAAAGTCCCAGAGCAATTTTCTCTCTGCCAGGTACAGGGTCTGACACTAGCAAATATAAAGCATCCACTAATATCAGTTGCATGAATTGAATAAACATGCAATACTCTGCTTACTGGCTGCTGTAGCCATATAGGAGAACTAGGGCAGATTTTTCATCTCAAGTTTATTAACAGTAAAAGTAGAAAGAAATAGTTAAATATTATAATAGCTAAAAATCTGCAATTCAGATAGACCAATGGGCAGCAAAAAAGAAGGGGAAAAGGAAAAGGAAACGGGTAATAACATAGCAAGAACACATTTCCTGATGAACATATCTCTTAAATTCTGATCTCTTCCCCTCCTAGAAACGTTTGGAATAAGTCTTAAGATTCATTCTGTTCACAACTGAAGAAGAGAAGGGGACCATCAATAGTACACCTTTGTGACAATAATTATAAATAAACAAGTGAGTAAGTATGATATGCTCTCAGGAGCTGTGAGGCACATTTCATCAATGTGACTCTTATGAAAAAACATTTATCAACTTAAAATTATGCTGAGATTTATTTACAGTCCATACAATGGAATACCTCATATGAGGCTTGTATAGACTACTGATTCCTTGATTAAACTAAAAGGAACTTCCTATATGAAAAAGATTATATCTCAATTCATTTGTAGTTGCTAAATGATCTTCTTTATATGTAGAAAGGCTTATACTCTATATCCATAAAATAGGAATATAAATAATTCCGACTCACACATAAGATTGTCATGGTGATTAAATGAGCTATTGAGAGTTAAACTTGGGCCAAACATGCAGTAAGCCTTTATCTAAAACTGACTATTGACTACTGTTATTATTTACAGACATCAGTTACAATTTATAGAACTGAAAAATAATGACGTTTAATTATAATGATTTTAAAATAAAATTCAAACTTATGGTGTCCTGACTTACCTATTCTCTCAATGTAAGCATAATTTCGAAGCTTATAAATGTTTAATATATATCTCTACAAAGCACTACAGGGTCTAATTAGTTTTAGTCGGTATTAAGCAAAAGAGAAATTTTCTTAAATAACTGATACTTTAGTGCAATCCTCATATTTTAAAATTGCAGAGATATCTGGGTTTTATTCAAATGCAAATAAATTGCTTTTAAAGATTTTTATGTGACAGTAGTTGGGAGTGCCAGATGAAGCACTCTGATGTTGTGTTTCTAAGAAGCATAAAAATAACACAGAAATCACACAAATAATGTGAAAATTCAAAGTCACAAAATCTCTCCCACTTTAAAACACGACCATCCTCCCTAAATCCCGTATGTCCCATCTTCTCTTCTCTTCTTCCTTTCACGGCAAAAGTTCTTTAAAGAGTGCTCTACATGTCTGATCTGACTCTCCTTACTTACTCTCCGTTCACTTCCTATTGCTGCTGTAACAAATTACTACAGATTTGGTGGCTTAAAACAAGACAAGTTTATTATTTTATGTTGTAGATTAGAAGTCTGGTGTGGGTGTCACTGGGCCAAAATCAAGGTGTCAGCAGAGCTGCACTTATTCTGGAAGTTTTAGGGGAAAGTCTGTTTCCTGCCTTTTCCAGCTTCAAGAGGCTGCCCACATTCCTTGGCTCATGGCCTCTTCCTGCATCTTCTAAGCCAGCAGTGGCAGCTGAGTCACTTCCCACACTGCATCACTCTAACCTCTTCTGTAGGCATATCTCCATCTGACTCTCCTCTTCTGCCTTCCTCTTCCACTTTTATGGGCCCCCCCAGGGAATCCAGGATGATCTCCCTATTTTAAGGCCAGCTGACTAACAACTTTAATTCTATCTGCAACTTTAATTCCCTTAATTTGTTTGTCATGTAACCCAACATGCTCACAAGTCCTGAGGATGAGAATGTCAGCATCCTTGGGTGGCTGTTAGTCTGCCTACCACAGCCTCTATTCACTCCTAAACACAGGGCTGTTCCACTTCCACCCCCATAACACCAGTATAGTCTAAGGTTTAAAACAACCTCATGTTACTAAAGTAAATGGATACTTTGCAGTCTTCATGTTTCCTGACTTTTCAGCTGCACTTTGCAAACCAAGAGAAAGAATATTTCAGGAAGAGCACAGCGCAAGAATCATCCCTGTGGGTCCAGCCCAAAGTGAGTCTCCCCCAATGGTTGTGTTAAAGCCACTTAATTTGAGGTAGTTTATTATGCAGAAAAGGCTAATAGATACACTAGTAACTTGTAGATCATGCTTGTAACCAAGTGACTTGCTCAAGATCACACAGTTATTAATTGATGAAGTTGGAATTTAAATCCAATTTCATTTGACTCTCAAATCTAAAAGCCCTGCATGGCCCGTCTTTATTACACTATATTCATATTTACCTTCCTGTCTTTAGGCTATCACAGATGCTGGGTGAAGCCTTGTGTCTGTAATGTTCATCCCTATCCCCTCCTGTTGCTCCTCTAACTTCTATTTTTCCTCTTAAGTTACACTTTAAATGTCACTTCTCTGGACGGTCTTCCCTAATAACCCAGAATAGACTTAGGTCTTTTCACTAGTAACCTCTGCATTTCCTTCCAACTACTTACTTCAAGGGTTATTACTTAATTGTGTAATAATTTGTTTAATGTCTGTTCCCCTTTTAGATTATAAGGCCCGGAGGACAAGAATCTTGTCTAGGTTGTTTGCTACTCTTATCCAAGCACCTGGCACATAGTAAACAGGCAAGAATTTGTAGCATGAATGAAGAGTTCTACAACTGACAATCTTGATGCAGTTCACTTGTTGTATCAAAGGGTCAATATTCCAAGAGTCCTCCAAGAAACTTACACAATGAACTTGAAGAATCTGAAGCCATATATTATCTCTTAGATGAGCCATCATTTATTCCTCTCCTTTCAAGTTCTGCAAGACTCCTGTGCTTCTAAGTATTTCATTATTAGGCCCATGGACTGTGGGAAAAAGGCTTCACCAAAAGTTTGGCTGAAGTTTATGTCTAGAGAAGTAACAAGTCAGAATGCTCAGGACTTCTACCAATGTGCAATAATTCTAGTACTTTGACACATTAATATGTCCTTTAGAAAATAATTTAAAATTGCACTGTTAAAATGCCAGATTCTTTATTGTTCCCTTTTGAAAAAAGTTCTTTTTCTCTATCTTACTAGAATGACGTTAATTTAGGTCAAGCTTTTTTCATATTAGGGACGTAATTTATGTCTCATTTCAATGACATTTAATTGACACAGATACTTAACAACAGCGAGTAGATTTTGTTTTGTTGTTGTAAGGTTGCCCCACCCTCAATAACATTTATTCTTGGATATAGGATAGCCTGTGTGTGTGTGTGTGTGTGTGTGTGTGTGTGTGTGTGTGTCTCTCTGTCTGTCTCTCTGTGTGTATAGGAAGATGGGTGGAAACCGGAGGACAGAGAAGTAGCCTTTGAACTAGTAAATTTATTTTTTTAAACAGTGAATTAACTTTAAGAACTTGAACTGAAGATCACCACAAAATTTCCAGGATTCTAGAAACTCCCTAAGACAAAACTTTTAATATAGTTCTGACAATATCTCATGGGGCTATCATTAATGATACTGTATTATGAAAGCTGCTAAGAGAGTAGATCTTAAAAGTTCTCATCACAAGAAAAAAAATGTAACTATGTGAGGTGAAGGATGTTAACTTATTGCAGTGATCATTTCACAATATATACATATATCAAATCATGTTGGGTACCTTAAACTAATATAATGTTACATGTCAATTATATCTCAAGAAGACTAGAAAAAATGTACCTCATGGGATTAACATTAGGGCAAACAACATCTGCTTTCAATCAGAATTATTACTTTTAAAGTACATATTATTTAATTTACATTTCAAAACAAAAAAATTAGGTGTTCAAAGTCACCTGTAAGTATTTGCAACAATTTTTTCTATTCACACTATTAACCTCACTGTTAAGAAGCCACGCTATTAGAGCATTAAGAACACGGAAAGAATTCACTTTGTCGAGAAGAAACGTACATTGTTAGTTGGTAGAGGAGTTTCAGCTGCTCAAGACCTCTACACATTTGACTTGACTTAATGTTGAACCCAGAAACCTCTCTACTGTTTGTAGTTTACGTGCTTCTATTAACAGATGGAGAAACTGAAATCCACTGGAGATACTAAGTTCCATAAGCCTTGGAGTATTACTGAGAACTACAGAAACTTCCTGATAGCTCTGTTTTCCACTGAGGATGCAAAAGGATAACCATGTAAGGATCTGGCCAGCCAGCTTTTTAGGCTATGTCTTGTTCATGCAATCTCACAGAAATCTGCTGGTAGGAGAGGAAGTAGCCGAGTTAACTGACAGAAAGAAGGGCTAAAACCTACATCTCCTACTTTCAAAGAAAGAGTCTCTGTTCCTCTTTCACTCTCCAAACGCCTACTTCTATCTAGTAATGCTCTGACTGACCTCTCGTCCTCTAGCCTTTTGATCTCAAATTCTCTTTAGAATTTCTCTGCTTCATATTTCTTCTTACAATGGCAGCTTCCAAAGAGCTAACTGCCATTATCCCATATTTCCCCCATCTTTCAGTACCCAGCCATCCCCAACTATGCCCTGTTCCTAGGTCTTATTTTTTTTTTTCCTACAAAATTTTCTGTTCCTTCGGAGACACTTCATGTACATCAATCCCACACATTCTGGTCCTCACTTCCACCTACTCTTCCTCCTCCAGACCACCTAAATCGTGCTTGATTGCTCCCTGTCTGGTGTCTCAAGTGCAGTCAGTCTTAATGTGATGGACCACACATACCTGAAGGTAATTTCTTTTTAATGTCACGCCAGAGTCATCTCACTTTTTCTGGTTTTAGCTCAACATTCGAATGGCACCTCTTGCGAATGCATTCCAGGGCATCAAAATCATTACAAAGTTCTGACAAAGACATATCTATTTATCAGTGCTGTGAATTAGTCATATTTACTTCAAAGTGAGGAAGCTCCTTCAGTCACTGTCTGTTTCGCTCTACACTGTAGAATGCAACGGATCATGAACGATTCTAATTGTTACCATCTCAGCAAGTATCCTCACCTCTGCAATTTCTGAGATGAAACTAATACTCGAAAGTGAAACTTTAATGTCTTAAACACCTTTTAGCTCGTGTTGAAAGGATGACTCATGATGACAGAACTATCTACAAGGCAGGGGTGGCACTCATTATTGAGAATGCTCCTTGGCATCACCTTTATAAATACCTTTGTGATTTGCTTCTTTAGTGTCTTGTGAATTCTGATTAATCTAACAGTTTACACAGTCATAGATCAGCTGGTGTTTTGACAAAATTACTACTAACAGACATCAGAGAACACCAAAAGAAAAATGGTTTTTTATAGATTATTTCCTACGTAGCATTCCTTCCCACTGACAGTTGAAATGAATACGAGTTTTAAGAGCGAGAGAGAGAATAGATGAAAATATTTTTATATTTCTTGTTGTAAGCATGCAGAGAGAGGTACAGAAAAAGTGATAAAAAGAGGTATGGTCTCCATGTTATAAGATTTGGAAAGGCTAAAACAATATAAAGGAGAAAACCCGTCAAATCTATATGATGCCATTAGATATAAATTAAAACAAAGCCTAAAAAGATATTAATAATGTAGAATTAAAAGAAAAAAACATAGATGTGACTTATAACAGATGAATTTACTTCAGGGGTCAACAAATTACAGTCCAGAGACAAAATCTAGTCCACTGCCGCTGACCCCTGATTTAGAGGATAGCAGAAACAACATAAATGGGTGGAAGGCAATTACACCTAAACAAAGAATACTGTGGGAAACAATCATCCGTACTCAGTGCTGAGAGAAATGCTATGTTCCGTATCTGGCAAATGTCAAAGGTAGGCATCTGTCAAAGTAATACCAACACGACAATGATCTTATCATGTGGAGAAGCCTGTGCTAAGGAAGCAGTTTATACCAAAGCAGCAGCCTGAAGAAATCCCCAGTAAGCCACGAATCCTGGTAGCAGCGTGATGGCAGTCTAGACCTGAATCTCCAAGTCTGCTCCCGAAGCATCTTAAAGAACAGCAAGAATGACTGTAAACCTCCACAACCTACTCCTTCAGCAAAACTTAGAGCCTAAGAAAACCCATACCCACCAAACAGCACGCGGTGAGCAGGCTGAGAAAGAACAGGGCAGGACACAAGTACTCACGGGAAGGTAGGAAAATGCAGTAAGACAGCAAGAGATAAATGAACATACAAAAATTAACAGCTCTCCTCTAGAAGATATGGTTGGAAAGAAGACCCTACTAATATCAACAGATGATTGAATATCTAAGATTAACTTAATAAATGTGGGTAGGAAGAAAATGATAAAAAAAACTCCTGAAGGTCTCAGAGGAAGAGTTCAACATATGAGAAGACATACCATGTTCTTGAACAGGAAAAACCCAAATCATAAAAATGTCAATTCTCCCTACATTTTTTAAAAAATATAAAACAATTGCACTAAAAACACCCTAACAAGTTTCTCCCCCCAAAACCAGGCAATTTGATTCTAAAGTTCATGTTGAAAATAAAGCAACATGATGGGCCCCCAAAAGCTCTGAAAAATAAGAGAAATGAAAGACAAAAGGGGTCTAGCCTGGCCAGGTATTAAAACATATTGTAAAACTTTGATAAACTAAAACAGTATGGTAATGGCATATGGTTCAACCAACCAAACAGGTCTGTCAGTCAGTCAGTAAGCAGACCTGAACATATATGAGAATTTAAAATATGAAAAAAGCAGAACCTCAAGTCAGTGTAAACTTGGACTTTTTACTCCATGGTGTTGGGAGGAGTAAACATCCATGTAGATGTTCTCCACGCAAAAAATAAAACCATCCAAGTACTGAAAAACACATCGGTGAACTCCTTTATAACCACAGGAGTTGAGGAGATCTTTCTAACTATGACTTAAAATCCATAAGCCATGAAGATAGTTTTTAAATAAATTCTACTATACAAAAATTTAAAAATTTTACGTGGTAAAAACATCATAAAGTCAGGATAAAAGAAATATTTACTATGTATATCACAAATGTTTAATCTCTCAAAGAGCTCCTAGAAAATTGAGAAGAAAAAATGGGCAAAGGGTACAAACAGACAATTCTCAGAAAAAGACAAATGACCCCCTTAAACATATGAAAAAGATGTTCAACCTCACTTAAAAAATGCAGATTAACTCTACACTGAGACACCACCTCATCTATGAGACAGGCAAATATTCAGAAGCTTGAGAATATGCTCTGTGGAGAAACAGATACTCTAATACAATGCTGGTGGGAGTGTAAAATGGTACAACCCCTATGAAAAAGTATATGCAAAATTACAGATGGCAAAAATATACATCGAGCAATCTCCTTCCAGGAATCAAGCCTACAGTTTTTCCCTATGCAAGTGGGAAATGACATGTACAAGTTGTACCCTGAATCATCAAAATAAAAGACTGGAAACAACCCAAGGATCCAGTCCTAGGGAACTGGTTAAGTATGCTATGGAATAGAATGTAATATTATGCAGGGATAAAAAAGAATGGGGAAGATCTTTATGAACTGATACAGAGTAAATGCTAGGATACACTGTTAAGTGAAAAAAAGAAAGGTCAGAATAGTATCAATACCTACAGCAGGCTACTTCTGGTTATGACTGAAGACAACTGATTATCAGGGACCCTGAAATACAGCACCATTTGAGTTTGCTCTTTAACTTCTAACTTTGAATACTGACAATTAAAGGGACTGCGTCTTGCCTTTCCATTAGAAACTGCATCTCAGGGAAACCAAAACATTACAGTGGATGAGAGAAAACCACACTCTTCAGAAGAATGACAACTAATAAATATAGAAGAAATGACAGATTTAGAAAAATCACCATTTTGCAACTCATGATGAAACAGTTGCTTTAAAAAAAAAGAATTATGAAGTGTTAAATGTTAAAACCATAAAGTGTCAAAACATCACAGAGATTATTTTCACTTCTAAGGAAAAAAACATAACTCCATTATAAATGGATCAGACTGTCATCTCTGTAATTGCCTTAGCATTACTAACAACCAGTTAATAGGTTCCTCTTGATATGATACAATATGAAATATGCAACATCACCTATGGTGTGTTCTACCTAAAATATTTAATGTCAATCTGTAAAGACTTTAGCTCTAATTTCCCAAATAGTGGAATTTAGCAGAGGAATAACCTTAAGATACTACAAGATATTTTTTCAGACCAATAAACCAAGGATATAAAAAAGGGAATGTTCCAGATTAAGAGACTTCAAGGACATAACAACCAAGTGAGTGTTCCTGGTTTGGACAAATCAGCTGTAAAGGATATTATGGGACAATGAGTGAAATGTCAACATGAACTTGTGTGGTAGATGGCCACAAATTCTTTGCAGTCGCCTCATTAAGAAGTGAAGTCGGGCTTCCCTGGTGGCGCAGTGGTTGAGAGTCCGCCTGCCAATGCAAGGGACATGGGTTTGTGCCCCGGTCTGGGAAGATCCCACATGCCGCGGAGCGGCTGGGCCCGTGAGCCATGGCCACTGAGCCTGCACGTCCGGAGCCTGTACTCCGCAACAGGAGAGGCCACAGCAGTGAGAGGCCTGCGTACCGCAAAAAAAAAAAAAAAAAAAAAAAAAAGAAGTGAAGTCTATCGAGGATGTGGAGAAAAGAGAACCCTTGGCACTGTTGGCGGGAATGTAAACTGGTGCAGCCCCTATGGAAAACAGTATGGAGCTTCCTCAAAAAATTAAAAATACAGCAACCATATAATCCAGAAATTCCACTCCTGGGTATTTATCTGAAGAAAACAAAAATACTAACTTGAAAAAATATATGCATCCCCATGTTCACTGCAGCATTATTTATAATAGGCAAAATATGGAAACAACCTAAGTATCCATTAATGAGTGAATGACTGAATAAAGAAAATGCTGTGTGTGTGCACGTGTGTATTTCTATATATATGTAAAATGGAATATCATTCAGCCATAAAGAAGAATGAAATCTTGCCATTTACGACACTATGGATGAACCTTGAGGGCATTATGCTAAGTGAGATAAGTCAGACAGAGAAAGACAAATACCATATGATCTCACTTTATGTGGAATCTAAAACAAAGAAGCAAACAAATCAAGCTCATAGCTAGAGAGTAGACTGGTGGCTGACAGAGGTGAGGGATTGGGGGGGATAGGCAAAATGGCTGCAGGGAGCCAAAAGGTATAAACTTCTATCTCTAAAATAAATAAGTTATGGGGATGTAATGTACAGCATGGCGACTACAGTTAATACTACTGGATTGCATATGTGAGAGGCCCTAAGAGAGTAAACCTTCAAAGTTCTCATCACAACCAAAAAAGTTCTGTAACTGTGTGTGATGGATGTTAAGAGACTTACTGTGGGGATCATTCTGCAATATATACAGGTATCAATTCATTACGTTGTTTACCTGAAACTAATATAATGCTGTATGTCCATTATATTTCAATTAAGAAAATCTTAGGGGCTTCCCTGGTGGCGCAGTGGTTAAGAATTCGCTGGCCAATGCAGGGGACACAGGTTCGAGCCCTGGTCTGGGAAGATCCCACATGCCGCGGAGCAACTAAGCCCGTGCACCACAACTACTGAGCCTGCGCTCTAGAGCCCGCAAGGCACGACTACTGAGTCTGTGCGCCACAACTACTGAAGCCCGCACACCTAGAGCCCATGCGCCATAACTACTGAAGCCTGTGCGCCACAGCTACTGAGGCTGTGCACCACAACTACTGAAGCCCGCGTGCCTAGAGCCCATGCTCCACAAGAGAAGCCACCGCAATGAGAAGCCTGTGCACTGCAATGAAGAGGGGCCCCTGCTCACTGCAACTAGAGAAAGCCCGTGTGCAGCAACAAAGACCCAACGCAGCCAAAAATAAATAAATTCATTAAAAAAAAATCTTAAAAAAAAAACGTGAAAAGAAGTGAAGTCTATTTCCCTACTCACTAAATCTGGGTTGGTCTCGTGTTAGAAGTAAGGATCATAGGGGCTTTTGGCAGGACCTGTTAGGCTGAGCCCTGGCTCGCGAGCTTGCAGGGGAACAGCACAGGTTAATGTGTCTCTATAGAGCTCATGAAGTCGGTTTAATTCATGCATGAACACGAGTTCAGTTTTCATACGGCTTTTTTAGAGACACAAGCCATTGTGCATAATTGAGCCAAATCCTTCAGTTCTTGTGTTTAGAAAGGTAATCAGTGTGTGTTTTCTCCTCTTAATCTAGTGTGTGCAGTTACACATCTGTCTGTGGATAAACTCATAATGTTCATTGCTTAGCATCTCCTATGAACTGATTTCCAGGGAGGAAAACCAAAAGGGAAACCTCCAATTCCTCTCCTTTCAGCAGATGTGGGGGAGATGGTTGGAGGCTATGGGCTCAACTGTGAAGTTCAGCTGTGTGTGGCGAATTTTTAGCAGTCATGTTATTTTTTTATTTTTATTTTTTGTGGTATGCGGGCCTCTCACTGTTGCAGCCTCTCCCATTGTGGAGCACAGGCTCCGGACACGCAGGCTCAGCGGCCATGGCTCATGGGCCCAGCCGCTCCGTGGCATGTGGGATCTTCCCAGACCGAGGCACGAACCTGTGTCCCCTGCATCAGCAGGCGGACTCTC
This sequence comes from Delphinapterus leucas, assembly GCF_059928025.1. Classification (NCBI taxonomy): domain Eukaryota; kingdom Metazoa; phylum Chordata; class Mammalia; order Artiodactyla; family Monodontidae; genus Delphinapterus; species Delphinapterus leucas. The sequence continues at coordinate 168,489,452 of NC_143130.1, forward strand.
AACCACTGCGCCACCAGGGAAGCCCAGCAGTCATGTTCTGACTTGATGTGAGGAGGCTCCACATCCACCCCTCTGTGGGGACAAGTGACTTGTGAGATTAACCTTGGGAGGCAGGTGGGTCAGTGTGGAGAACGAGAGAGGCCCTGCCTGGCTGGGGAAGAGGAATCGGTGGTACCAGGAGAGCAGTGGCAGCCCTCCTCCCCTTCCACCTTGAGGAGGAGGTTCCAGGAAGTTGCCCCCTTACCTGAGCTCCAGTTCAGGTGGACTTGCTTTAGGGCCCCTGACACAGAAGCTGGAGTTCTGCCTCTCCACTGCTAAGTGGAATCTGGAATCTCTCATCTACCTCTTAGTCAATCAGTTTCTACATGTGAGAAGCAAGCCTGTGGGCCAGTGTCCTCATACATGCTGTGGACTTAAAAAATAATTCAGTGGTTCCCTGGAAAACCAGTCCCAGGGTTCCTACAATTGGTAGTTTCTACCTGAATTTTAACTGGTATTGCGTACCTGGATTTTGATCGGTTAGCCTCAATTATACCTTGGCATAATCATTTCTGGTGACCAAATCATAAAGTTCTATCAGGGCACCTGTGTCAGTGGTGCTATGCTGGTCAAAATTTGAGACTTTGAAATAAAAAATTTGTCATATTCATGCCTCAAAAAAAAAAAAGAAAGAAAGAAAGAAAGAAAGAAAGAAGTGAAGCTATGTAAGTTCCAGAGCCTGGCCTCATAAGGCCTTGCGGCCTCTATGTTTGCCTTCCTGGCTGTCTTCATGAGCTGCCCTGAGACTGCCATGATGTGAGAAGCTGATCTACTACTGCACTGGGAGGATGAGAGGCCACGTGAAGAAGAAAAGAGGTGCCCCAACCAACAGCAGCACCAACTTTCAGACACAAGAATGAAACCACATTAGCCCTCAAGCCCAGCCAGCTCTCCAGCTTACAGCCACATGAGCAAGCCAGCCAACCCATAAAACCATGAGAGATCTGCCCAGCCAACCCAGAGAATCATGAGAAAATAAATCATTGTTTAAGCAACGAAATTTTAGAGTGGTTCATTATGCAGCAGTAAATGTGTATCACTGAATATTAAATGAAATGAAAATTTATTAACCAGGAAAAGTGGACATCATTGACTGAAAGAAAACAAAAAAAAAAGCTGTTTACAGAGAAGCAAGTAGAACTACAATCCTGCAGCCTGTGGAACAAAAACCACATTCACAGAAAGACAGACAAGATGAAAAGGCTGAGGGCTATGTACCACTTGAAGGAACAAGATAAAACCCCAGAAAAATAACTAGATGAAGTGGAGATAGGCAACCTTCCAGAAAAAGAATTCAGAATAATGATAGCGAAGATAATCCAGGACCTCGGAAAAAGAATGGAGACAAAGATTCAGAAGATGCAAGAAATGTTTAACAAAGATCTAGAAGAATTAAAGAACAAGCAAACAGAGATGAACAACACAATAACTGAAATGAAAAATACACTAGAAGGAATGAACAGCAGAATAACTGAGGCAGAAGAACGGATAAGTGACCTGCAAGACAGAATGGTGGAATTCACTGCTGCGGAACAGAATAAAGAAAAAAGAATGAAAAGAAATGAAGACAGCCTGAGAGACCTCTGGGACAACATTAAACGCAACAACATTCACATTATAGGGGTCCCAGAAGGAGAAGAGAGAGAGAAAGGACCCAAGAAAATATTTGAAGAGATTGTAGTCGAAAAATTCCCTAACATGGGAAAGGAAATAGCCACCCACATCCAGGAAGCGTAGAGAGTCCCATACAGGATAAACCCAAGGAGAAACACGCCGAGACACACAGTAATCAAATTGGCAAAAATTAAAGACAAAGAAAAATTATTGAAAGTAGCAAAGGAAAAATGACAAATAACATGCAAGGGAACTCCCATAAGGTTAATAGCTGATTTCTCAGCAGAAACTCTACAAGCCAGAAGGGAGTGGCATGATATACTTAAAGTGATGAAAGGGAAGAATCTACAACCAAGATTACTCTACCTGGCAAGGATTTCGTTCAGATTCGATGGAGAAATCAAAACCTTTACAGACAAGCAAAAGCTAAGAGAACTCAGCACCACCAAACCAGCTCTACAAGTGCTAAAGGAACTTCTCTAAGTGGGAAACACAAGGGAAGAAAAGGACCTACAAAAACAAACCCAAAACAATTAAGAAAATGGTAATAGGAGCATGCATATCGATAATTACCTTAAACGTGAATGGATTAAATGCTCCAACCAAAAGACACAGGCTTGCTGAATGGATACAAAAACAAGACCCATATGTATGCTGTCTACAAGACACCCACTTCAGACCTAGGAACACATTCAGACTGAAAGTGAGGGGATGGAAAAAGATATTCCATGCAAATGGAAATCAAAAGAAAGCTGGAGTAGTAATACTCATATCAGATAAAATAGACTTTAAAATAAAGAACGTTACAAGAGACAAAGAAGGACACTACATAATGATCAAGGGATCAATCCAAGAAGAAGATATGACAATTATAAATATATATGCACCCAGCACAGGAGCACCTCAATACATAAGGCAACTGCCAACAGCTATAAAAGAGGAAAGCGACAGTAACACAATAATAGTGGGGGACTTTAACACCTCACTTACACCGATGGACAGATCATCCAGACAGAATATTAACAAGGAAACACAAGCTTTAAATGACACAATAGACCAGATAGATTTAATCAATATTTATAGGACATTCCATCCAAAAACAGCAGATTACACGTTCTTCTCAAGTGCGCACGGAACATTCGCCAGGATAGGTCACATCTTGGGTCACAAATCAAGCCTCAGTAAATTTAAGAAAATTGAAATCATACCAAGCATCTTTTCTGACCACAATGCTATGAGATTAGAAATCAGTTACAGGGAAAAAAACGTAAAAAACACAAACACATGGAGGCTAAACAATACGTTACTAAATAACCAAGAGATCACTGAAGAAATCAAAGAAGAAACCAAAAAATACCTAGAGACAAATGAAGATGAAAACACGACATTCCAAAACCTATGGGATGCAGCAAAAGCAGTTCTAAGAGGGAAGTTTACAGCTATACAAGCCTACCTCAAGAAACAAGAAAAATCTCAAATAAACGCTCTAACCTTACACCTAAAGGAGCTAGAGAAAGAAGAGCAAACAAAACCCAAAGTTAGCAGAAGGAAAGAAATCATAAAGATCAGAGCAGAAATAAATGAAATAGAAACAAAGAAAACAATAGCAAAGATCAATAAACCTAAAAGCTGGTTCTTTGAGAAGATAAACAAAATTGATAAACCATTAGCCAGACTCATCAAGAAAAAGAGGGAGAAGACTCAAATCAATAAAATTAGAAATGAAAAAGGAGAAGTTACAACAGACACTGCAGAAATACAAAGCATCCTAAAAGACTACTACAAGCAACTCTATGCCAATAAAATGGACAACCTGGAAGAAACGGACAAATTCTTAGAAAGGTATAACCTTCCAATACTGAACCAGGAAGAAATAGAAAATATGAACAGACCAATCACAAGTAATGAAATTGAAACTGTGATTAAAAATCTTCCAACAAACAAAAGTCCAGGACCAGATGGCTTCACAGGTGAATTCTATCAAACATTCAGAGAAGAGCTAACACCCATCCTTTTCAAACTCTTCCAAAAAATTGCAGAGGTAGGAACACTCCCATACTCATTCTATGAGGTCACCATGACCCTGATACCAAAACCAGACAAAGATACTACAAAAAAAGAAAATTACAGACCAATATCATTGATGAATATAGATGCAAAAATCCTCAACAAAATACTAGCAAACAGAAGCCAACAACACATTAAAAGGATGATACACTATGATCAAGTGGGATCTATCCCAGGGATGCAAGGATTCTTCAATATACGCAAATCAATCAATGTGATACACCATATTAACAAACTGAAAAATAAAAACCATATGATCATCTGGTTTTAGATGCAGAAAAAGATGCAGAAAAAGCTTTTGACAAAATTCAACACCCATTTATGATAAAAACTCGCCAGAAAGTGGGCATAGAGGGAACCTACCTCAACATAATAAAGGCCATATATGACAAACGCACAGCAAACATCATTCTCAATGGTGAAAAACTGAAAGCATTTCCTCTAAGATTGGGAACAAGACAAGGATGTTCACTCTTGCCACTATTATTCAACATAGTTTTGGAAGTCTTAGCCATGGCAATCAAAGAAGAAAAAGAAATGAAAGGAATACAAATTGGAAAAGAAGCAGTAAAACTGTCACTGTTTGCAGATGACATGATACTATACATAGAGAATCCTAAAGATGCCACCAGAAAACTACTAGAGCTAATCAATGAATTCGGTAAAGTTGCAGGATACAAAATTAATGCACAGAAATATCTTGCATTCCTATACACTAATGATGAAAAATCTGAAAGAGAAATTAAGGAAACACTCCCATTTACCACTGCAACAAAAAAGAATAAAATACCTAGGAATAAACCTACCTAGAGAGACAAAAGACCTGTAGGCAGAAAACTATAAGACACTGTTGAAAGAAATTAAAGACGATACAAACAGATGGAGAGATATACCATGTTCTTGGATTGGAAGAATCAATACTGTGAAAATGACTATACTACCCAAAGCAATCTACAGATTCAATGCAATCCCTATCAAATTACCAATGGCACTTTTTACAGAACTAGAACAAAAAATCTTAAAATTTGTATGGAGACACAAAAGACCCCGAACAGCCAAAGCCGTCTTGAGGGAAAACAACGGAGCTGGAAGAATCAGACTCCCTGACTTCAGACCACACTACAAAGCTACAGTAATCAAGACAACATGGTACTGGCACAAAAACAGAAATATAGATCAATGGAACAGGATAGAAAGCCCAGAGATAAACCCACACACCTATGGTCAACTAATCTATGACAAAGGAGGCAAGGATATACAATGGAGAAAAGGCAGTCTCTTCAATAAGTGGTGCTGGGAAAACTGGACAGCTACATGTAAAAGAATGAAATTAGAACACTCCCTAATACCATACACAAAAATAAACTCAAAATGGATTAGAGACCTAAATGTAAGACCAGACACTATAAAACTCTTAGAGGAAAACATAGGAAGAACACTCTTTGACATAAATCACAGCAAGATCTTTTTTGATCCACCTCCTAGAGTAATGGAAATAAAAATAAACAAATGGGATCTAATGAAACTTAAAAGCTTTTGCAAAGCAAAGGAAACTACAAATAAGATGAAAAGACAACTCTCAGAATAGGAGAAAATATTTGCAAACGAATCAACGGACAAAGGATTAATCTCTAAAATATATAAACAGCTCATGCAGCTCAATATTAAAAAAACAAACAACCCAATCAAAAAATGGGCAGAAGACCTAAATAGACATGTCTCCAAAGAGGACATACAGATGGCCAAGAAGCACATGAAAAGCTGCTCAACATCACTAATTATTAGAGAAACGCAAATCAAAACTACAATAAGGTATCACCTCACATCGGTCAGAATGGCCATCATCACAAAATCTACAAACAACAAATGCTGGAGAGGGTGTGGAGAAAAGGGAAAACTCTTGCACTGTTGGTGGGAATGTAAATTGATAACAGCCACTATGGAGAAAAGTATGAAGGTTCCTTCAAAAACTAAAAAATAGAATTACCATACTACCCAGCAATCCCACTACTGGGCATATACCCAGAGGAAACCGTAATTCAGAAAGACACATGCACCCCAATGTTCATTGCTGCACTATTTACAATAGTCAGGTCACGGAAGCAACCTAAATGTGCATCGACAGACAAATGGATAAAGAAGATGTGGTACATATATACAATGGAATATTACTCAGCCATAAAAAGGAACGATATTGGGTCATTTTAGAGACGTGGATGAATCTAGAGACTGTCATACAGAGTGAAGTAAGTCAGAAATAGAAAAACAAATATCGTATATTAACACATATATGTGGAACCTAGAAAAATGGCACAGATGAACCGGTTTGCAGGGCAAAAATAGAGACACAGATGTAGAGAACAAACGTATGGACACCAAGGGGGGAAAGTGGCGGGGGGTGCGGGTGGTGGTGTGATGAATTGGGCGATTGGGATTGACACGTATACACTGATGTGTATAAAATTGATGACTAATAAGAACCTGCTGTATAAAAAAATAAATGAAATAAAATTCAAGAAAAAAAAGCTGGTTACAAATCCTATGTACAGGACAATTTCACTTTGATGAAACATACATGCATGCAGACACACAGACAAAAAGATCTAGAAGGATATACTAGGTAATAACAGAGAAATATATGTATAATGAGGTAAACTCTGGGTAGTGAAAATATATATTTTCTCTTCTTATTTTTGTTTTCCTATAGCTTCTATATGCATATATATGCTTTTGTAGTAATAAGGCAGTTGTTAAAAATATGTTTTTAAAAAGGTCTATTGTGTTTACTTATTCATCAGAGCAGAAGGTCAGCTGGATCCCTGAAAAGCTTGACTTGTAAATTCTTGCTATTAACCTCTAACAGTACCCCAAAACTAGATAAAGTAAGTTAATCAATAAGCCTTTAAAGACAGTTATGGGCTGAAACTGTCTCCCCCAAATTCATATATTGAAATCTTAACCCCCAACACCTCAGAACGTGACTGTATTTGTAATCAAGGCCTTTGAAGAGATAATTAAGTTATTAAAATGAGGCCATTAGGGTAGGCTCTAATCCAATCTGATTCCTGTCCTTACAAGAAGAGAAAATTTGAACACAAAAAGGGACACCAGGGGTGTGAATGTACAGAGGGAGGACCATGTGAAAAGGCAGCAAGTGGGGGGCCCTCTGCAAGCAGAGGAGAGAGCCCTGGGACAGACCTTTTCCTTATGGCCCTCAGAGGAAACCAACCCTGCTGGCACTTGAGTTTAGACTTCCAGGTGCCAGAACTGAGAAAAAAGAAATTTCTGTTGTTTAAGCCACCCAGTCTGTGATATTTTGTTATGGCGGCCCTAGCAGGCTGAGACAGTATTTGGAGAACTGACCTAGCGTGAGTTCTAAGCACTGCAAACAAATAATGGAACGATAAAAACAGTTTATAATAATGTCCTGTTCAAGATTTCTCAAAAGTTTTGTCTTTAAAGTCAAATAGGGACTTCCCTGGCGGTCAGTGGTGGTTAAGACTCCACGCTTCCACCGCAGGGAGCACAGGTTCAATCCCTGGTTGGGGAACTAAGATTCCACATGCCACGCGGGATGGCCAAAAAAAAAAAAAAGTCAAATAACAACTACAGACATGCACAAAGAGAATGACAGTAAACATATCCACATGGAGAGGAGGCAGAGGGCATGCTTTCTAAATGCACTGCCATACAATGGAACGAGTTCACTGTCTACATTCTACTCGTGAGCTGGCACAAGAGATGGGTTTTCTTATCTTGGTTTGTATTTATTTATTTGTGGGTCACTGACAAAGAGCAAAAGTAATGAAGAGCCAACAACAAAAAAAGCAACATTATCAAGGACGATTTGTTTTTTAATCAGATCCAACATATTTCACTCATCTACTTTTAAGTTAAAAATATCAGGCTGGCCAAAAGGTTCCTTCAGTTTTTAAGTAAAAATGAAAGACACATTTTTTATTTTCACCAAGAACTTTAATGAACAACGTATTCACTGAACCTTTTGGCCAACCCAATATTATTTATAAACTATACTATTACAATAAACAATTTTTAAAAGATTGAGTCCAGTTATGGTCAGGAAACAGAAAAAAGAGAGAAGAGAGAGAAGCTGTGGTGTGGTGATGCAGAGGCCAGGAGTTTGGGTTCTTACTACTTCTGGCTACTACGATCTTATGTCCCCTACAACCTACTGGGTAAAAGTACAGAAGGAATTATCTTTAAAAATCAGTAAATAACAGCTGACAGACACACACGGGGGCAGAATGAAGGCCTGAAACAACAGGCAGGTGATAACATTGGTGCAGACTCTGACAGGACGGGAGAGACTGTGGCCTATGTATATGAAAGATTTGGGATGGTTAGTTGACGGTAAGCACTGCAAGACAGGCCTGAAGTGTAACTTCATGACTCAAAAAGTGAATGCAATTTTAGGCATCACTAATAAAAGTATAATTTTCAAAATGAGAGCATTCGATAAAGTTGCCAAATACCACTAGTAATCAAAGAAAACAGGAGCACTGTCGGGCAGACTTTGAAATGAGTCAGATCTGAGTTCCAATCTTTATTCTCAAGCTTATACAAGATACGTGACTGCAGGAAATGCAGCTTCCAGAACCTTCAACATCTCTAATGAGAGGACTCTGGCAGTGTTGTAGGGGTCAGTGATACTGTGGGTAACACCTAGTGTGGTGCTGGCACACTGAAGGCACTCAAGAAATAGCTAATGCTTACAGAGCACTGTGTGAAATTCTACCTCATCTAATCCACAGAAGAGATCAATAACAGGGGATTATAATACATAAGTGCAAATTCTCAAAAGAACGGGACTAATACTATAACAGAAGAAATAGTCTATGATGGAAGAGTATAATACTCTAAGTACTGCCATGTAGGAATAGAAAATGGTACAACTTTTCTGCAAAGAAATCTGGCAATATGCGCAGAGGATATTTCCAAAGTCCATATACAATGGTCCAACTCTGGGAAAGGAAAGGATTCAGAAAGCGTCTGTGGGGAGAAATGGGAGTGAGCAACGGGTTGACTGATTAGTGGGTATCTCCATGAAAAGCAGGTTTATCACCAGAAAAACAAAGCATCTCTAAGAATAGAAATCTTTTCTTTTTTCTTTTTCCTAATTACTGATTTCCATAAATATCCCTTGTTGGCCCAAACTTGTACGTTCCTAAGAATTGTGGCCCACTTTCCCACTCAGCTCAGCACATCTGAATGGAAGACACCACCCAGGGAAGCAGCCACCCAAATGACTCAACTGTTTTAAGATTAATAAAGGAGTGTGGAAGAGAAGTGCACAAATTCCTTCAGGACGGGAGGTCCCAAATCCAGAGCAATTCATGATGTTCAAGGAAATGCCACCACTGAGAGAGGAATGAAACTCAAAAGATTTCATTTCTTCTAAGTCTGAAGTATGCTTCCTTTTGAGTGCATTACGGCACAAGACCCAAGTTTTCGTAAAATGTCAAAAGTCTGATGACAACTGACACTTACCTAAAATGAGATGAAGTTTGGTTTCTGTCTGGAAAGCGTAGTGCAATGTCACCAAAAACGGCGACTGCCTGATGTGCTCTAGGACCTGTCGTTCTGTCCTTGTGTGCTCGGTGGTTTTGGCCTTTTGAACTATTGTTGCCTTTTTCAAAACTTTCATGGCATACAGCTTTCCAGCATCATGACCACTTATTTTACGAACTAGAAACACTTTTCCATAAGCTGAAAATGAAAAGAAAAGAGAAAAAGAGTTAAAAGGCTACACAGGCGGAGTGGTAATTTAGTGCAAGTTGAAAGTTACAATGCACAAAGGAACACTCTTTGAATGAAAATGTATCCTTAGTGCTGTTTCCAATAGTTCTTTGACATATTTCTTCAATTTTATGTCAGACATATTTCTAGGTCTAGGCCTCAATATACATATCTAATCACTGATGACAAAGTTATGCTTTCACTCTTTTACTGTTATTCTCTCCTCAGTATTTTTAGCTGTAGGAAACTAGCTCTTATTATGGTCAATTAACTACTAGGTTTTGCTGCTGTTGTAAACAAATGAAAATAGTTCTTAAGAATCTCAAAAAACAAAAAAATCTCATACACACATATAAATTAAGTACCTCAAGTACTCCTCTATACTTATTAAAAAAGTCTAAAGCAACATAAGCTGGCATTATATAAACAAAAGAGATCTTCAGATGTGAAAGACATTAAAAGGCCCTAAATTGCAAGCAGTACCAACAGAAGCCCCTTTACATCTCTGGGCAGTAATTCACAGGTTAGTGGGTCAACCTCGCCACATTCTCCCTAAGTGAGGGCTCAGTTGGGCAAATCCTGTGTGGAGTGCCACTACCCTAGGTGAGGCATTGGGGCCACATGGATACTGTGCCCAGAGCAGGTATCCGCGTTTATTTCCCTAGGGAAGTGGGAAGAGGGCACGAAGAGGTGGGACGAAGGAGGAAGGGGAAGGCAGGCAAAAACCCTGAGAGGGAAGGGGTAGGCGCCCAATCCATCCCTACGAGGTATAAAGGCTCTTCTCTTCTCAAAATGCAAACACCTCCTGGGATGGTTGAGCCCAGTCCCACTTTGGAAGTTAAGTGCATTCATCAGACCATTCTGGAGTTGGTCTGAGTTCTGCCCCAGACTGGTGCTTCCGTAGACCCTGCCCACACCTCGACAGTAATTAGCACAAAATCCTATTCTAATCCAGCCACTAGACCAAGAGAGCTTTAAGGGAAGGGCTCTTGTATCTTGGCTGTTATTTGGTTTAGTACTTCAGGAAGTAAATGAGTGCCGACCCAAGATGTACAACAGACAAAGAACGGTGGCGGTGCTCCTGAGGAGGGAGAGAAACGACATTCCTCAAGGACTTAGCGATGCAGTCTCCGTGCTAAGTATACTCCACACAGTGATTCACTCACTCCTCAGAACAGCCAGTGAAGTTGGTACTCGCAGTAATTCCATTCTGCAGATCAGGAAGCAGATTCAGAATACTTAAGGAAGTGGCCAGAAGACTTGGGTAAAAAGTGGCAGAGCTGATTCAGATGAAAGCAGCGTGATTCCAGGGACCACACGCTTAACCATAAATGAATTTTTTCTTTAAATAAGAGAGATTCTTCTTCGGTACTAGAAATCGGATGTTCTAGATTTTAATAAAACCAACACCGTAAACATGCTGAACACATTCTGGGATACAGTAAAAAGTTCATAAAAGGTTTGTGTCTTATCTCGTTATAAATAAAACAATTATAGATTGAGAGTTTAGTAAGGCAGAAGTGAACCAAAAAAGAAAATGACAGCTTTTAGAACCTAACAAATTAACCTAAAGTATACAAATGAAAAAAGTTAATCTATTCAAAAGCAGTGAAATGAAGCTAGAGAATATTCTAAAGCAGAGTACTATACCTTCCATGGAGTAAGGCACTATAAAAACCCAGAAGAAAGTCAAGTCCTCTGTTAAGTACGGGGCTTTTGTGTTCCCTACACACATGGCACCTGCTCTAGATTCCTGTTCTGAGGTTCCTATCTCCAGAGTGCTGTGGTCCTTAGAAATTATGTTATCCATCTATCTTCTCCAACAAAGAAAATCTTTCTACAACGTCACAGAAAGATGGCTATGAGCTTCTTCCCAGTGCTCACGTGTGTCTTTCAGTCCAGGTGCTGACCAATGTGGCAGATGGACCGCAGGGTGTTAGCATCTAACAGCTGAGTACCTGTCAGGCACTTTCGAGTTGGATTACTTCATTTGATTCTTCTCACATCCCTACGAGGAGGTGAGGATGACCTCCACTTTACAGATGAAGAAACTGGAGCGTAAAGGAGCTGGGTCCCTTGCCCAAGGCCATACTTGCCCATGTGGCCTGACTCCTGAGCCCACACTCTGAGTAGTACTCCAGCTAGCTGCCTTCCTAAAGTGAATGACCTCACAGGCAAAGAAATTAGGAACCAGACATTAAAAAGAAGTCACAATACAGGTTAGGTGTTCTAATGGTGGAATAGACACAGTACTACTACTTCCAAGTAGAGGAGGTTTTATAAAGTCGCCCATTTTATTGATGGGGTGATCTAAATATTCAAAAAATACGCCTTACCTTGAGTGGGAACAGGCCTTTCTACAATATTCATCCGTTATCCCTTCTATACCTTCTGGACTTACAAAAAATAATATTACTCTTCTTTTCTAAGATAATTTGTAAAATATTTAAAAATACTATTATGCCATCTCATCCAAGCAAAATGTTATTATTCCCTAAACCATCTAAAAGTAAATGACTTTAAGACTTTGTACCACTAGGAGGTGCCCTATATGTGTTCCGTGAGTTTGTAAATACTTTTTCTTTGATTTCTTTCCTATTACCTTAAAAACATCATATATCACTCCAAATAAATGTAAGGTAGCAAAGGACGCTAATGTATGTGGGCAAATAATATAAAATCATCCTTAATGCCACGTTATACACTGTACGGTCAAATAATAAACAGTCATCCTCCTGCCATGTGATGATATCCAGAAGTTTTCCAATAATATGAGCTAAAGACTACACATCCTGCCTTTACCATTATTTTTATCTATCAGTAAAATGTCGGGGGAAAAAGTATGATGAAGCTCACAAATATTTTGATTTTACTTTTATAATTTCCATGATTAATTAAAGCTATGGTACTTCTATCACATGGTACATGCCAATAGATGCTTACGAGAATAAACTTCAAGAAGTGCCTCACAATGTTCCAAGCAACAGATATTTCAGATAAACAGGATCTTACTTACAAGTAGGCTGCTTAATGAAACAGAGTTTGCCTCCAAACAGCGTTTTTTGAAGCACCCATAAGGCTGCTTATCACATTGCAAAAGGGGAAGAAGACACATTCACTGCTGGAGAGACCCTGAAGAAGCCACCTTCTCTGATTGAGCTGGTTTTCAGATTAGTACAGAGGGAGAAAGTGAAGGAGTCCTTCTGTTGAGGAGTGCCATCCAGTCCAGAACCGCCTACATGTTTTCCAGTATCTTAAGAGGGGCCACTGCAACTGAACTTGGTGGCAATATTATTTCCTTTTCATCTGTAATGAGATGAATGACTACCTTGCTGTGAAGCCAACTCCTGGCTTTCGTTCACTGTGTGCTGGTGTTGTTAAAGAATTCCCATTTTGAAAGCATCTTTTGGAAACTGCAAAAGCTACCAATGGTGGAAACTCTTTTGGCCGAAAAAGGTAAACAGTAGTACTTCCTGCTCAGATGGAGCCCCTAAAATGGACGTTTAGCAACACAGCTGGGATTTGCTGCTTAGGTAAAGAGACTAAGCTTCAGGCTTCAGCATAACTCTAATTTCAGCATCAACATGCAATGACTTCAGACGCACTCCCAGCAGTCTTCACAGAAGCTGTGTGTACTGCTCTGATCTTATCAATTTCTCCAGAGCCAGGGCCTTTCCAAGATACTCTGTCAAGAAATGTGAGCAGAAGAGGGCGTGGAGTTCACTGGTTTCCCAGAGGACAAGGCTAGCAGCGCTTGATGGGACTTGAGGTAGAAGTTCTACTTAACAGATTGAGGGAAAGTAAACTCTAAAAATAAATGACAAGAAGGATTAATCCCTGACTTAACTTGACAGACACCTACGACCATATGAATGAGGTAAATCTTTCAATTCAGGGCCCAACAGACACTGTTCTGGATGTTACCGATAACCTGTGTGCTCTTACAGCTGCAGGTTATAGCAGCCGTTTCAAAGAGAGGACTGGATCCAGACAACCATGTAAGCTTTTCCAAAGCTGGAGGAAGAATTCCATAGGTTGGGGGGCAAACTACAGATACCTTACAAAGGTCATTTCTGTTTAAACTGAAATGTGGATTTAGAATCCTAGTCTACCTGACACAGCACAATGTTGCCAGTGGTCTCAATGGTTTGATGATAAAGGAAATCATGTAAAATGAACTAAACGCAGTGTCAAGGGGAAATGTCTAGTTCCCTTGGACTAGGTCTCAGTTTGCTTTCCACAGGTGTGACTCTTATTCCATTGGCCACAATGATCATTATGAATCAGGTTTTTAAGCACATGTTGTCATAACAGAAAAATTAAAACGGACTGATGGTTTTAAAACAAGATGACATTCATGCTGTCACATCATAAGCCACTGCACGATATCAACTACTTTTTCAAGCTAAACAAAAAGCAGCCTTCTTGCTTAAACTTATTTTGAGCATAATTAAACTGATTTTTTTCACTTTATTTGTAAAGTCTGAATTCATTAAAAAATTTTTAGGAAGTAGCCTTTATCTTGGCATGAAAATGATGAGATCAATTTGTTAAAAAAGTATTTTTACAGTCTGTCTATAAAAGCAATCAATTTACAATGCCATACAATTAAAAGCAAGGAAAATCTGTCTATGTTTACATGCATTATTCTGGAGAAAAGGGTTAAGAACTAGAAGGCCTCTGGATTAATTCCTTCAGTAGAGCGCTTATCCAGGACACGCTCCTCCCATTGGGATCCAAATGCTCCACCACTGTGAGATCACTGTTTTCTGTCACTCAAACTTTTATGAATGCTGCTTACAACTCTATACATTGTACACTCTGCTTAACCAGCCATGCCACACTTTGTGTTCAATCCAACCTTGTAGCATAAACTACTGTACTCAAACTACTGCTTTAAAAAAAGTATGGCAGAAACTCTCTTGCGACTTCCACTTAGACAACTCCCAACTCTAACTGGTACTCCCCTTCCGGTTGTAAAACACTGCACTGCACACTGATGCCTACAACCAGTTCACACGTGCACTGACTGCTGTCCCCACGCCGCTCAGCTGTCTGCTTCACACCAGTCACTGATACTCGTTGCCTTACTTGTGTGTGCCTGTTGTATACGTTATTCTTATATAATTTAACTATATATTACATAAGCCACTGAAAAGTAAATGTGAAAGAAAAGAGAAAAATGAGGTTAAAAGCTTTGAAAGAACTACATAAAGGCAAGACACTTAAGAAAAAAGAACTGCTGAAAAATTAGGTGTGGGTGAAACAACTATAAAAGGCTAGGGGAAAAAATTGTGAAAATCTGAAAGGATTCTGTATCCAGATCACTTCAAATGTGTCTGGTTCTCACTCCACTTTAAGGCACTGGAAACTTAATTTTAGATGATACATTACAAGTGCGGTTTATGCAGAACAAACCATTGTTTAAGAACTTACTCTCAAAGAGTCTTGTGCCTACACGCAAAGTGAATATGTATTTATATATTTTAAGTGAAAAGTAGTATGTCCAAAGTACATATTTATATATCCTTTTAAAATGATCTTCCACTTTAACCAACTTTTTCTGATTAGCCACAAGTACCAGTCATGTCATGAGAGAGACTCCACTAACTAAAGGATCATATTCAATGGTGCTGGAATTCATCCCTTTCTCACCCTTCCAGAATCAGGGAATCTTTTTTCTTTAACTTTTTCTTTTATATTGGAGTAGAGTTGATTAACAATAGTTTCAGGTGTATAGCAAAGTCATTCAGTTATACATATACATGTATCTATTCTTTTACAAATTCTTTTCCCATTTAGGTTGTTACATAATATTGAGCAGAGTTCTCTGTGCTATACAGTAGGTCCTCGTTGGTTATCCATTTTAAGTATAGCAGTGTGTACATCTTAATCCCAAACCCCCTAACTCCCCCTTCCCCCAACCCTTCCCCTGGTAACCGTAAGTCCGTTTTCTAAGTCTGTGAGTCTATTTCTGGTTTGTAAATAAGTTCATCTGTATCATTTCTTTTTAGATTCCGCATATAAGCAATATCATACGATATTTCCCTTTCTCTGTCTGACTTGTTAAATCAGAATCTTGTTAAACAGTGACTTGACCACCAACCACACTAGCTCTGCCTCTCAGCTTGCTTTCATCCTCAATCTGGTAAACATACCTTTTGTGTTGTCATCTAAATTGTTGATAAAAATATAACCCTTCTCGCTCAAAATACTTGATTTCCCATTACTCTTAAGATAAAGAGAATCCTTAATATAACCTAAATTATCTGGCTTCTACCTACCTCTCTCCACCTTCTCACCATCTCATTTTCTCACTCCTTCAGACATACAGCCTTTCCTGACTTCTCAGACTAGCACAGTTCCTCTAATTTTATACTCTCATAACACCCTGTCATAGAAATTGTCAGAAACATGAGTTTTCATTTATTTGTGTGATTGCCTCATTGTGTAGCTTCCACAGGACTGTAAATTCCACAAAACCGGGGACTATGTCCAGTTTTACTCACTTCGTATCATTAGCAAATTCTAGAGCTGGCACACTGTAGAAACTCAAATAATGTTGAATGCATAAAAAAACAAGATAGCAAACAAAGAAAGAGCTCTGTAGCATATAGCCAAATACCCTCTTCTCAGTTGACAATTCTGATCTAAAGTTGAAGGTGGGTCTTTAGGAAAAGAAACAGTGCAAATCTGCAGTACAGAGCTATATAGCTCACCCACTCTTTCCCTTTGGAGAAGGAACAATGGGCTTTCATGAAGTAATCACCTTTAATTTGGGTATTAAATATGATTCCTGACAACACTCCCTGGTGAAAGTGAGCTCAGGAAACTTAGCTGCCACCACTGTAGAAAAGGAAAATATCTTAACATGGTGACATCTGT
This sequence comes from Delphinapterus leucas, assembly GCF_059928025.1. Lineage (NCBI taxonomy): Eukaryota > Metazoa > Chordata > Mammalia > Artiodactyla > Monodontidae > Delphinapterus > Delphinapterus leucas. The sequence goes on from NC_143130.1 coordinate 168,505,814, forward strand.
ACCTGGCCACTGCTTTGTAACCTGCCACAACTGCCTAAGAACTAATTACAGTGCCTGGCCACATCCCTCTCTCATAGATAATTTAACTCGAGGAAAGATTTTTACCTCTCCACATGTGACATGAACACTGACAATCAATCCACCTGCCTTCCCCTCCATCTTTCCCTGTAGAACTTCATTCACCCCAAGTCAGCAGGGTCAGAAATGGAACCAAACAAGAAATACTCTCTTGGAACTCCACATTTCACTTGTCCTGCCCTTGGAAATTGGTACCCTTGTTAATAGGCCAGCCAAACGTACATGGTAAGTAATGCTAGGGCAGTATATGTCAAGCCCCAGGAAAACCACCATCACTGAAAGGGTTCTCAGAAGAGCAGCTTCATTTCAGTATTACCACAGCACAAACAGTACACAAAAAGCAAACACTCAAGGGGTTCAATGGTGAAACCTGACTGACCATAATTTGGTACTTGTAAAGACTCATCTGAAATATCTGATAAATTAGACCTCAGAGCTGAAAAGAAACATTACTGTCCATCCCAGTAATTCTCTAAAATCTACCCTGTGTTAAGATAGATGGACAGAAATCACCTCACTTGGACCAAAGTAGTAGATAAGTTCTACTCAGACACACACTTTAGTGAATTGAGGTTTAATCTTCTGTGTGCCACTTTTTAAAGAGACTATATACAATAAAATTATGTTTTTATTCAATAATATCTTCATATCCTTTATCAAAGATGCTAGTCTCATGATCTTATTTACTGACCACAATGAAGGAGCCATTTGATAACTTGTTAAAAGTCTCTCTAGATCAGTTTTTTTTCAAACCGTGGGCTGTGACCCATTAGTGGATGATAATATCAATTTAGTGGGTCCAACCAGCATTTTGAAACTAAAATACTAAAAAAGAACTGAATATACTAAACGTGTTTCATGAAACTTCTGTCTCCCCTTTATACACACACACATGTGTAGGTATATGTGAATGTAAACAAGTCTAAGCACATGAGAGAGGAAAAAAAGAGGGCAGTACAGAACAATGGCTAAGAACATAGACTCTGGTGCCTGACTTTGAACCCTAGATATGCTATTTAGTAACTGTACTGTAACCCTGGGCAAAACAGTAAACACAACTGTGTCTCAATTTCCTCATTAGGGACAGTAATAGTTCTTAACATCATACAGTTTGGGGATTAAATAAATTAATATAAGGATCCAGAGGAGGGCCTGGCAGATAACAAACACTACAGAAATGTTAGTGGAAATAAGTGTGTGTATGCGACTGCACGTCTATACACATACATAAATACACATACTGAAAAGCAATACAAAAATGTACCTATTTTGTCCTATGGGTAATAGTCAAAAAAGCTTGAAGCTACTGCTCTAGATGAATTTAATATGCCTTTCCTTTTAAAAAAAAATATACAAATTATGTAGGCCAAAGAACTTTCCCTTTATACCTATCTCCTAGTAAACTCAGGGTTAAATTCAGGACTCAATTGCAGCGACTATGTCAGCCCAGATGTCTATAACATCTATTTCACTTTCCTATTATCTTTGCTTTTGCTCTGTTTTCATCTGTTTTTGTTTTCTCTTTTTCGATTCCTTATTTTTTTTTCTATCTTTGGAAACGCCCTTAAATCTCTTTTTGAAAGTTGGCAGATTTTAAACGTTGAAAGTAAAATGCACTTGATTTTACATATTTATCAGACAGAAGCACTGATTCCTAAATTCTTTTATAGAATAGATATCTTAATTACACACTAAATTCCAAATACTAAAAAAAACCCCACATAACTATAAAACTAAGTGTTTCAACATAATTTTAAAATAAAAAGTGAGAGAGTGTCATGGACATATATACAATACCAAATGTAAAATAGATAGCTAGTGGGAAGCAGCCACAGAGCACAGGGAGATCAGCTCGGTGCTTTGTGTCCACCTAGAGGGGTGGGATAGGGAGGGTGGGAGGGAGATGCAAGAAGGAGGAGATATGGAGATATATGTATACATATAGCTGATTCACTTTGCTACACAGCAGCAACTAACACAACATTGTAAAGCAATTATACTCCAATAAAGATGTTTTAAAAAATTTTAATAAATAAATAAAGTAAAATAAAAACAGAATTTGAGCCATTTAATACAACCATTTTTAAAGTTAGCCCCTGTTGCCAAGATTTGTAACATCATAAAAACAAAATGTCTAAGATTAAGAAAGGTAGACTGATTAAAACAGACTATTCTTCTAACATACAAGGAAAAGCTGTGAACCCAAAACATGCTTGATTAAATACACAGATGCTAAAGGCAAACAAGAGACACAGTAAAAGCACATGAAATCATAGGCGGTAATTTTTATGAAAGAGACTGAGGTAGGCCATTTGTTTTAGGTATAAACAGTTATATCCTCTCTAGAAGATATATAGCACCGAGGATCTGGAAGAGACTTAATAAAAGTGCCAGGATTCTAGATGTAATCCAGTTTAAGTTTTTAAACTAACCAGGGCCATTTGACTCATTTTCTTAATTACTTTGAATGGTCAAAAACCGTTGCACAGCTGAAATTAGGACCACGAAACCCGTGCGTTTTCTCACGGATGGTGTTAGCGTCTAAAAAAAGGACTTAATATGTGAGAAGGTTGAAAATAAAAAATAGTTACAGGAATGATTATCTATGGATTCCATTTATGCATACTGTATTAGCTTGAATAATTAAAGACTAATTGTATAATATCTTCTAGATCAGCACTTTTTAATTTCAGAGAAAGCACTAAGACAGTACATGCATTAGTCCAGCTAATAACTGCATGTGTGTATGTGGCCACTGCCGACTCCTGACTATCTCCACATGGATGACCCACGTAATCCATATGGCATTTCTTATCTCTGGTCCCAGATGACTTGAAAACCAGAGATTCTGGTCCATCAGGTAAAAAGAAAAAGCCACAAAAGAAACCATGTCCCGCTGTGAGGTCTAGACTTGAATTGACTACCCATGGAATGTGATTACCAGAGGACCTTACTAAAAGGAAAATACAGGAAAACAAGGAAATAGGGACCAAGAAGCACATTCATAATCATTCTGTTTATATCTCAACAAACAAGCTATTTGAGTACAAAAGGCTTGCCTCCTCACTCTTGCTCCAAAACTTCCCAGGGTTCAGGCTGAACCGAAAACCGCAGCTTAGGCCACATGCTGCTCGGGCTCTTCCTCTGTCCTTGCTACTCCCCTCACTCTCTCCTGAGAGCATTCCTGCAATAAATCAAGTGCGCCCAAATCCTTGTCCCAGGCTCTGCTTCTAGCAAATGTGACCTACAACAGCATCAGGAATAAGTCAAATTGTACTTATACTAGGGAGACAGTGTCAACCAACATGTTCAAATGGAATCATCTTTTGATTGTGGTATAAAACATCACAAACATTTGACCTCTAAGATTTCCTTAAACACTGAAGCAGAAGGTATAGTGGGTACACACAGATGCAAAATTATAAACTTTTTTGAATGACAATTTTGACAATTTAATGAATACAGGCTTTTAAAAGTACTATTTTAATAGGGATACTTTCCAAACACCTAAGCGAATTAAATGACAAACGATGACTAAGTCATAATGCTGTTTAAAACAGTCTTTATATGCCTCAACCAAAGTTTTTTTCCCTTTGATCATATGGCCAAAAAGTAGCTGTGTCTTTAAGTTGCCTAGTGCAATTCCTAGCACCATCTAGTGACAAATTACCCAGAAAAAGAAACGTGTCTTATTTAACAAATAAGATACGTTTCTGAAAAGTCTGCAGTAAAAAAATACATACGTATATATTCTAAAAGGCTGTCTTGTTGGGGATGATTTTCACAGAGTCTGGGACCAAGGAGCAAAGACCTATCAGAGTTAACATTTCAAGGATGGCACTTAGGCTGGGGTAAACAACCCAATAATAATCTCTCCTACTTGATAGTGTTTCCATAGAACAGCTTGCAGCATCTCCTGCTGATTACATGACCACCCCCCGATCCCCAGCCAAAAATAAGAACAAAAAATAAAAATCCACAGGATAAAGAAAAAGTAACCTTCTTACGAGGGCACCAGGGACTGAGGAAAACACAAATGGTTGCTGCTCAATAGACATTATGGGAGGCAAGGGCTTTTGAATCTCTCTACTCTGCCAGCACTCATTTGAAGATTTCATAAACCCAGAAATAAACATTAAATGAAGGCCATATTATTCAATTTTCAAGTTTGTACGTAATATATCCTTTTGTTAAATGCTCACCACTCTTTCCTCAGCACCCAAACAGTACTTGCCTCTTAATAAAACATGTGAATGAATGAATCCCAAGAGCAATGGGAATGAAGTGAAAGGTTTTAAATAGAGAAGTGACATGATCAAACTTATACTTAAGAAAGATCACTCTGGTTGTAGTATGGAGAACAGATTAGGAAGGAACAGCCTGAAACCCGGAAGATCTTTTGGTAGTTGCATGTCCCTATTTATTGCTGGACATATTTTAGGCTTTACAATAAAATATTTGTTAAGAAATGACTATCACTTATGTATCAAGCTAATCCGAGACATTGGTAATGCATTATACTAGCTCTTTTAGAAGGTGGCCTTCTTTCCCTTTCAGATATATAAATAGGTAAAATTTATATCGCATTTACCATATGCCAGGGAATCTAAATGTTTTATTACTCATTTTATGCATATTTTAGCATAAGACTGTTAACCTAACATACAAAAGGTTGTTCAGAACCTAAAATGTTTGAGTAGTTAAGAGAAGAAAACAAAGAAAGAAACACAGTCTTCATTTGACATGTTATTTTGAAGGTAATATACAAATCCACTTTTTAGAAATGCTAATAAAATTTCAACTAACATCACTTATGAAATATTTGTTAGATTTTTATTATTAGAAATATAACTTTAGTTGAAATTTCTCCCAGATATGCTAACAAAGTGACTACATGAAAGAACTAATAGGGCTTCCCTGGTGGCGCAGTGGTTGAGAGTCCGCCTGCCGATGCAGGGGACGCGGGTTCATGCCCCGGTCCAGGAAGATCCCACATGCTGCGGAGCGGCTGGGCCCGCGAGCCATGGCCACTGAGCCTGCGCATCCGGAGCCTGTGCTCCGCAACGGGAGAGGCCACAACAGTGAGAGGCCCGCGTACCGCAAAAAAAAAAAAAGAAAAGAAAGAACTAATGATCTATCCTTAATATGTCCTAAATAATTTTGTTTTTCTAATTTAGGGTGCAGCTTTAAAGTGGAGTTACCTGTTGAATAAATAACCGCAAATGATGGTTGTTTAGCAATTGGCAATTCATATTGATTATCTCATTGATATTATCACAACATTGTGAGATAGGTACTATTAACTTAGGCCAATAGGCACTTAGGCTCACAGAGTTCATGTGATTTACCCAAGGAACACCAGTAGGCAATGATAATGTCAAGATTCAAACCTGAGTCTTCTAAGTCATCCTTGATATCCAACTACTTCACAACTATGAATGCACCAAAATTAGAAGAGAAAAATCAACTCAGCTGCACCCTTTACAGTTACAGGACAAAATTTATCTTTTTTGCCATAATGACAAAAAGTCTCTGAAGTACAGATCTAGTATGATGAATAAAGAAAATTCAAAGAGAATACATGTTCCACTTCATTAAGCATCAGAATTACGAGTAATGCACACAATGGGTACATTTAAAGACTTTCTTCTCTACTTAGACAGATGTCTCAAAGAAAGCAAAATCGTTAAAAGGAAGGCAGCAGAAAAGGAGAGAAATTAGAAAGAATCATTACTCCCACAAGCAACAAAATTTCATCATGAAACAAAATAATTCTAAAAGATGAACCAAAGATACTTCCTGAATTTGGGAGTATCAACCTCAAGAACAACACTAGAGACAAAAGCATGAATTATATACTTGTTAGACTATTATTATACTTCATACTGTTATGGGCTATGGGGAGGGAGGAGGGAAATAGGGTTGATAACATATATAAGGATGATCTTAAGAGTTCACAATCTAGAGGAAAAATATAGCAGATGTGAAGGAAGATTCAGAGAACCACTCACTGCCATTTCTCTACCAAGGACTTTCAGTGCCACAATTCAGAGAATGAAGCAATTCAGAACAATTCGGATAGGTGGAAAAGAGAAGGAGAACTAAGGTAGGGGAACAAGATAAGGCAGGGCCTCAGAGGATGGGAAAGTACACATTATTATAGGGGAGTAAAAGAAAATCAACCAGACTAGTAAGTAGGTGGAATATTGGGGTAACTGGAGAAAAAATACAGAGCTAAGCCTGAAAGTAAGGCAAGAATTTGGACTTGAATAATAACTAGGAAGAAAGCACTATAAGTTCTGAAACAGGAGAATAGCATGATAATGTTGAATTTTAATGAGGCTGCATATTATTTATAACAGAATATGTATAAAATGCATAAAATGGAAGAGAGAACTTGCAGAAAGACCAATTTTGAAAACCTTAACAACAATCCATGTATAAGGTAATATGAGCCATGGCACTAAGAACAGAAAAGGTAAATCCAAGGGTCATTTTGAAAGAAAAATTATAGGATTTTGTGAGAAACAAGAAAAAAAGTCAAAATAGAGAAGGATCAAAAATTATTTCCAAGTTTCTAGCTCAGGAAACTAATTAACAAGATTAGCACAGATCAAAAGAAACAAGATAGCTGAAAAGATATAAATCAATACTCTGAGTAAAAGGGAGATTTTTTCATGAATATTACATGTATTTAAGTATGAGATCAAAAAGTAAATCTTTCATTTTCCAATATTCTACAAAGTCTTCGAGATATTGGATGAATAGCATTTTTTCTGGTTCAAAATACATAAAACTTAAATCATCAGAAGAGTTCTCAGTTTCACTTCCAAAGAAAGCCTGACATGACACATAAAGACATCTGATGAGGCTTTTCTATTATCCTAAGTAGTTCTGGAAAAAATTAGCTTAAAAAGGTAATGAAACTGAAATTTTTGAATAAAAATTGAGATTTTATTATATTCATAATAAAAGTTTCCACCTACTCCATTTAGTCATCAAAACTGTGATTTTAAATACAGAAACACCTACAATGACACTTCTTAGTTATTCCATCTTCTCATAAGAGCAAGAAACTGTCAGCTGACGAAAAGGAAAAGCAATATCCATGGCTAACGAACCAGTTACAGGAAGAAGCATGAAATGAAAATGCAAGTAAAGCATTACTGGTAAACTCTTTTCTCACCTTTGCAGAATTATCTTAAAGATCTGCCTATGATAGAGCCACTCAAAAAGTTGAGGTAAATAATGAGACAAAGTGTTATACATGTTGAAAGAAAACACATACAAGGTTTGTCTTATAAATCTGATATTAAATTTAAAATGTTTACTGACCTGTAATTTTTCTTCCTCATACTCTGTGTGTTTTTGGAATCAAGGTTATACTAGCCTTGTACAATGAGTTGGAAGAAATAATTCCACTTTTTCTGTCCTCTGAAAGAATTTGTGGAAGATTAGAATTATCTATGCCTTGAATGTTTGGCTAAACTCATTTTTGAAACTGTACCAAGTGTTTTCCTAGCAGGAAGATTTTTACTTACTGACCAATTTCTTTAAGTATTACAGGACTGGGCTTCCCTGGTGGCACAATGGTTAAGAATCTGCCTGCCAGTGCAGGGGACACAGGTTTGAGCCCTAGTCCAGGAAGATCCCACATGCCGTGGAGCAACTAAGCCCGTGCGCCACAACTACTGAGCCTGCGCTCAAGAGCCCGCGAGCCACAACTACTGAGCCCACGAGCCACAAGTACTGAGCCCATGTGCTGCAACTACTGAAGCCCGCGTGCCTAGAGTCCATGCTCCACAACAAAAGAAGCCACTGCAATGAGAAGCCCACACAGCGCAATGAAGGGTAACCCCCGCTCGCCACAACCAGATAAAAGGCAGCACGCAGCAACGAAGACCCAACACAGCCAAAAAAAAATTAATTAAAAAAAGAATTACAGGACTATTCAGGTTTTCTATTCTTTTTTCAATCAATTTGGTCTTTTACACATTTCAAGATTCACGTGCATGTTAAAATTTGAGGAACACTACCTCAGACCACTAAATTCCTATCAACGCCCAAATTATGTGCTATTTTTGTCCAATATTTCAATTTTATTTTTTTAACCCCACAAATTAGACATTTCGACTATGGTTTTACACAGTCAATATTGTTTAGATCTTCTTTATTCACCAACACTTTTTTCATCCTAGAATCTCTCCTGAGATCACTTTCCTTCTCCCTGAAATTATATCCTTTAGAAATTCTTTTAGTGAGGATGTACTGGTGGAAAACACACTAGCTTTTGTGTGTCTGAAAATGTCTATTTTGCCCTCACTTTTGGAAAACAGTTTTGCTGGGTTTGCAATTCTAAATTGACAGTTATTTTTTCTGGGCATTTTGTAGATATTCTTCCACTCTCCTATGGCATTCATGCTTGCTGTTGAAAAATCATTTGTTAATCTACTCATTATTCCTCTATAAATATGCCTTTTCTCTCTGGTTGCTTTTAGGGTATTTCTCTGTCTCTGATGTTCATCAGTTTCTCTGATGTATCTAGGTAATAATTTCTTTATACTTGTCTGCTTGGGATTTTCTGTCTCCTAGATCTGCAAATTTATATGCTTAATCAATCCTAGAAAATTCTCAGCTATTATCTCTTTGGATAGGACTTCTCCCCACTCTACTGGCTCTTTCTGGTATTCTGATTAGACAAATTTATATGCTGACAAGACCAGCCACATAATTGGCAGGCTCAGTGCAAAATGAAAATGTGGGGTGCCTTGTTCATGAATTATTTAGAATTTCAGAACAGTGAAAGCAGAGCATTAAACCAAACATGAGGCTCTTCTAGTGCAGGGATCTCTGCACCTGCACAAGTCATATGCCCACGAGTTCCTGACTTCAGAGCAGCGAGAACAGTGATAGCAAAAATTGAGAAGGCACAAGGAAGTATAAAGCAGAATATCAAGATCATCTAACATCTCACCACCCAGGGACAGCCACACAGTTATCATTTTGGTGCACAGGTCAGAGATTTTTCTATATATTTACATGTAGACATTTATTCACACAATTTTTATACTATGGAAATGGTATATTGTACATTCTCTTCTATAGTCTTTTCTCAAATTTATTACATTATGGAGATCTTTTAAAAATGTTAGTAAATACAGATCATCTCAATCCTATTGTACAGATAACAGAACATATAGATGCATGTTCATTTAACCAAATTCATGCCATTAGGTTTCCAAAGAGTCTTGAATTTTTCATTATTAAAAATGATAAGCATGGACTATCAATAAAGTTGAGTGAGGACTGACTGAATCAATCAGTATAAAGCACTTCACAGAGTACTTGGCAAGTAACAAGCTCTCCATAAATGTTAGTGGTTTTTTAAAAATATTGTGTCCTGTGTAAAAACTGAATTAATTTACATTCCCAACAGCAGAGTAAGAGAGATTGGTTTTTCTTGATCCTTACCAATTCCTTTAAATTTTGCCTTTTGTATTTCTTTACCAATTCCTTTAAATTTTGCCTTTTGTATTTCTTCTATGAATGCTTTGTTCACATTCTTAGTTCTCCTATTGGATTCCTTATGCTTTTTAAAGATTAACTGATTTCTGTATTGGGGATATCAATCCTTTGTCATAAGGATATCAAGTACTTTTTTTTCCTTAAAAAAAAAAAAGAATTAAGACTTACCTCCAGTTCCTAGGACCTTTAGGAGCTCGAAATTTTCAATCCCCACCTTCTCTGCATGTCCTGTTAAATTAGCTAAAAAAGAAAGAGAAAAAATAAATAATTAAGGGGATCAGCAATAGGAGGGGGCCCACAGGGGCTTCTGAGGTACCAGCAGTGTTTTATTTCTTGAGTTGGATGGTTAAACCAGGATTCACTTTATAATTATTCGTTAAAATGTACAGCTATGTTCTGTGTAATTTTCTGTATGTTACATATTATGATAAAACGTTTATTTAAATTTTTTTTTTAATTACTGATTTGTTTTTGTGGGGTTTTTTAAAAAAACTTTTTTGGGGGGGGCTGCACCAGGTCTTAGTTGCAGCACATGGGATCTTCGTTGCAGCATGTGGACTCTTAGTTGTGGCATGCAGACTTCTTTAGTTGCAGCATGTGAACTCTTAGTTGCGGCATGCATGCGGGATCTCGTTCCCTGACCAGGGATGGAACCCGAGCCCCCTGCAGTGGCAGCGCAGAGTCTTACCCACTGGGCCACCAGGGAAGTCCCACAATAAAACTTTTTTTAGAATTTAGTAACTATATAACATTTGTACCAAAGCTTAACATAAAAATAAAGTGCTCTACTTTATTAAAATAAAGACTCTCTAAAAGTCTAAAAGTCAAAAGTCTTTAAAAATAAAGACTCTCGGGGCTTCCCTGGTGGCACAGTGGTTGAGAGTCCGCCTGCCGATGCAGGGGACACGGGTTCGTGCCCCAGTCCGGGAAGATCCCACATGCCACGGAGCGGCTGAGGCCATAACAGTGAGAGGCCCGCGTACCGCAAATAAATAAGTAAATAAATAAATAAATAAATAAAGACTCTCTACTGACCAGATAATCTGAAAACGAACACAAATTCTAACATGTAGATAGATATGTAGTAGAAAGAAAATTGGACAGATTTAGAAGACGCATTCATTTATTCAAACAAATATTTACTGATTATAAATGCCATTCCCAGGCTCTAGGCTGGACTCCACTCCCATTTCTGTCACCAAGCACTTGAACATGATGTAGCCTGAACTGATTACCTGACCACCCTGCATCTCAGTTCCCTCATCTTTGAGGTGAAAGCACTGGTCTCAGTGAATTCTAAGATCTCTGCCAGCTCTAAAATTCTAGGACTATGTTTAAAAATATAAACTCTTCAAAGACATATTCTGTAGTAAATAAACAAAATTAGGATACCTTATAAATGAGCATCTTCCAGAGCATACTCCAATGAATTCTGATCCTATCCTATGAAATGTTAATAGGCGTTATGTTTGGGGGGAAGGTGGGGAAAGAGTGCTCTGGTTGAATAAATTTGGAAATAGCTTAAACAAGGTTTAACAAGTTTCTTTAACACTGAACCTCACAGATCCTGCACCATAAAAATATGCATGTGGATCTTCCAGATTGCGATAATTATATTTGACAAATTTATTGGACCACAAATTACTTTTTATGGTAATAACCTATTCATATTGTGTGAACCAGCATTCTGTGATAAGAAAGACATGATTAAGAGAGGCTTGGTCCAAATCCTAGTTCTACCACTTAAAAGCTCTGTGACCTTGAACAAATTACTTAATTTCTCTGTGTTTCATATCCCCGTAGTGTAAAATGGGGATAATAAAAATTCCTACCCTCAAAGCATATTGGTGTCTACAATTTACTTTGAAATGTATTTTTATTGGGTTGGCCGAGAGGTTTGTTCGTTTTTTTCCGCAAGATGGCTCTAGTAGCACTTAGTTGTCTTTAACTTCATTCAAAACAGTTTTGTTAGATTGTATGTGACAGCTGTCATATCAGCATGCATTTAAAAAAAGACATTAAAATTGGTGAATTTTTGTGTAGCCATTTTAATATTGAAGATGGAAGAAAAAAGCAACATTTTCAGCATATTATGCTTTATTATTTCAAGAAAGGTAAAAACGCAACTGAAACACAAAAAAAAGATTTGTGCAGTGTATGGAAAAGGTGCTGTGAATGGTCAAACGTGTCAAAAGTTGTTTGTGAAGTTTCGTGCTGGAGATTTCTCATTGGATGATGCTCCACGGTTGGGTAGACCAGTTGAAATTGGTAAGGATCAAATTGAGACATTGACTGAGAACAGTCAACATTATAGCACGTGGGAGACAGCCAACACACTCAAAATATCCAAATTGAGTGCTGAAAATCATTTGCACCAGCTTGGTTATATTCATCGCTTTGATGTTTGGGTTCCACATAAGTTAAGTGAAAAAAACCTTCTTGACCGTATTTCCGCATGTGATTCTCTACTTAAATGTAATGAAAACGTTCCGTTTTTAAAACAATTGTGATGGGCAATGAAAAGTGGATACTGTATAATAATGTGGAACGGAAGAGATCGTGGGGCAAGCGAAATGAACCACCACAAACCACACCAAAGGCTGGTCTTCATCCAAAGAAGGTGATGTTGTGTATATGGTGGGATTGGAAGGGAGTCCTCTATTATGAGCTCCTTTCAGAAAACCAAAGGATTAATTCCAACAAGTACTGCCTCCAATTAGGCCAACTGAAAGTGGCACTCGACAAAAAGCGTCCAGAATTAGTCAACAGAAAATGCATAATCTTCCATCAGGATAATGCAAGACCACGTGTTTCCTTGATGACCAGGCAAAAACTGTTACAGCTTGGCTGGGAGGTTCTGATTCATCCACAGTATTCACCAGGCATTGCACCTTCGGATTTCCATTTATTTTGGTCTTTACAAAATTCTCTCAATGGGAAAAATTTCAATTCCCTGGAAGACTGTAAAAAGCATCTGGAACAGTTCCTTGCTCAAAAAGATAAAAAGTTTTGGGAAGATGGAATTATGAAGTTGCCTGAAAAATGGCAGAAGGTAGTGGAACAAGAGGGTGAATACGCTTTTACACCAATAAAGTTCTTGGCGAAAATGAAAAATGTGTCTTTTATTTTTGCTTAAAAACTGAAGGCATTTTTTGGCCAACCAAATAAAAGGATGGATTGATGGACACATATAGATATGGACAGATATGTGATAAAGAAAATACAACAAAATGTTAACTGCAGAATCTGGATAGTGAGTGTAAGGATATTCAGCATACAACTCTTTCAAATTCTCTGTATTACATTTGAAAATGTTCATAATAAAATGGCACATAATAAAATAATACCTACCTCATTGGGTTGTGATGAGGATTGTATGAGCTTAATTCACACAGTGTTTGCTGTGTTCCAATAATATTATTAGTGTTTGTAAATAAATTAATGCTTTGGGACTACAATTTTATGAAAATTAGACCCAACTAAGAACTTCTAAAATTAAAAGTTTCAGGGGGATAAGTAATTTCAGTGTCTTTCTGATTTAACTAAACATAACTTTAAAAAATATTTTTAATTGTGGTTAAAAACACATAACACAAAATTTACCATATTAACCATTTTTAAGCATCAATACAGTAGTGTTAACTATAGGTACATTGTTTACAACAGATCTCTAGAATTTTTTCACCTTGCAAAACAAACTCCATTGAACCATTCCTCTTTTCCCTCTCTTCCAAGCTCCTGGGAACCACCATTCTACTTTCAGTTCCTAAGAGTTTGACTATTCATGCATAATTTCATAGTGGGAACAAATCAGTGTACATGGCCCTGCCTCAAGCTCACACTGGCTTCAATATAAATCTAAAACGAATACCAAAAACATAGGTAGTATCTTAAAGTAAACACACAACAGCATATCCTCCTGTAGTATGTCAAGCAGGCTATAGTAAAAGTGAAGCTCACAGGAAACCATCACTTTTGAAATAATGATTTGGCTCTAATTGAATGTTAAATTCTGTTCTTTTACTGTGCAAGATTTTTGCAGTTTAAGACATTATTGAAGAGTCAAATGTTACAAATTATCAATCCTGTTTCTCGCTGTTAGGAGCCATCTTTTATCTACTGTGAGATGTGTATAGGCCCAGCTTTCCAAAAGCATTGTCCAAATACTATTTCTCCCGTATCTATATTTGCAGCTGGACTAGGAAGACAAGGAACTATCTTTTGATACACAGACACTTCAGCCTTTCTACACTAACCACAGAATTATTCTCATAGGAAATTAAAAGAGGCCACAGATTAATTACACTTGGTTCTACAAAGCATACCATCCCGGAAAGCCTGATCATTCACAAAGATTGTTCATATAATCTGTGAAGGCCTGCTTTTGTTCATAATCTACTAGCTCTATTATTTGGTTTCTGACATAAATTAACACTTTGTCTGCAAAGGGAGCTCAAGGCTTCCCCAACCTCCAATCCTGGGGAGAAGGAATTGACAGAGCTCAAGATGAACAGCACTGATGCCTTCGGTATTTGGGGAAGGAGTCGTCACAGTGGTAAATGTTTCCCCAGGAGGAGGAGGTTAGCTCTGCTTTCTTCAAGGTATGTACTCTTTGGAATCTCCTCTCTTGGCCTTAGCTGTGGACGAGTTTATTTACTCTTTGTATTGCTTTTCTATCAAGATTGTTACCAGGTGGCTGGTGAGTTAAGGTAGAGCTTGGGAGAGGGTCTTCCCTCCCTCATACCTTAAGCCCCAGGTCCTAGGAATTCTGGGCTTGAAAAGAGTTTAGCCCTAGGCTTATAAAAACACACTTTATCCACCTCGAGTTTCTCCGAGAATTTATCTTTCCTGGCCTTTCCTTGATTAAGAATGGTTAGATTCCAGTGAACAAGCTTAGAGAGTAGTATCTGCTTAGGGCAAAGGGCCCCTGTGGCCCAGTGCAGCTCACCAGGTCAATGATTCGCTCTGGGGTAAGGGACCAAAGATCAAGCTTGACAAAATGTACTCCTTTGCTTTACTCTGTCTTGTCTTAACCTCAGTTGGGGCCCAAGCAGATGCAATAGGGTTTTTTACCCAAAGTTCATAGCTTACATTAGGGTTCACTCTTGGTGTTGTACACTCTATGGGTTTGGACAAATGAATCCACCATTGTAGTATTTATATCATTCAGAGTAGTTACTGCCCTAAAAATCCTCTGTGCAGGTTTTTGTGTGGACACGAGTCTTCAACTCCTTTGGGTAAATATGAAAGAGCACAACTGCTGAGTCATATTGTAAGAGTAGATTTAGTTTTATAAGTAACTACCAAACCGTCTTCCAAAGTGGCTATATCAACTCTGCGTTTACACCAACAGTAAATGAGAGTTCCAGTTGCTCTACATCCTCACTAACATTTGGTTTTATCAGTGTTCTGAATTTTGGCCATTCTAATAGCTGTGTAATGGTATCCCACTGTTGTTTTAATTGGCATTTCCTTGGTAACATATGACGTGGAATATCTTTTCATATGCTCATTTGCCATCTGTGTATTTTTTGTTGGTGAGGTGTCTGCCAAAGTTATTGGCCCAGTTTTTTCAATCAAGTTGTTTATTTTCTTATTGTTGAGTTTTAAGAGGTCTTTGTATATTCTGGACAAGTCACTTATCAGATAATGTCTTCTGTAAATATTTTCTTCCAGTATGTGACTTGTCTTCTCAGTCTCTTGACATTGTCTTTTGCAGAGCAGAATTTTTGAATTTTAGTAATTTTGATAAAGTCCAGCTTATCAATTCTTTCTTTCATGGATCATGCCTTTGGTGGTGTACCTAAAAAGTCATCACCATACCCAAGGTCATCTAGGCTTTCTCTATGTTATCTTCTAGGACTTATAGTTTTATGTTTTATTTAGGTCTGTAATATACTTTGAGTTAATTTTTGTGAAGGATGTAAGGTCTGTGCCTAGATTCAATATTTTGCATGTAGATGTCCAGTTGTTCCAGCATCATTTGTTGAAAAGACTATCTTTGTTCCACTATATTCTTTGTCAAAAATCACTTGACTATATTTATATAGGTCTATTTCTGGGCTCTCCAGCCTGTTCCTGTCTATTCTGTCCTCAATAACACACTTTCTTAATTACTATAGCTTGATAGTAAGTCTTAAAGTAGTGGGTAGTGTCAGTCTCCTGACGGTTCTTCTCCTTTAATATTGTGTTGGCTATTCTGGGTCTTCTGCCTAACCATGTAAACTTTAGAATCAGTTTACTGATCCTCACAAAATAATGTACTTGGATTTGATTGGGACTGCATTGAATCTGTAGATCAAATCTGTAGACCGAGTTGGGAAGAACTGACATCTCAACAACATTGAGTCTTTCTATCCATGAACATGGAATATCTCTCCGTTTATTTAGTTCTTCTTTAGTATCCTTCAACAGAGTTTTGTAGTTTCCTCATATAGATCTTGTACATATTTTGTTAGATTTATACCTAAGTATTTCATTTGGGGGGTGTGTGTGCAAATTTAAATGGCACTGTGTTTTTAATTTCAAATTCCACTTGTTCATTGCTGGTAGGTAGGGAAGTGATTGACTTTTGGTTATCAATCTTGTGTCTTAAAACTGTAATAAAGCTGTAATCTCTTATTAGTTTCAGGAGGGGTTTTTGTTGTTGTTGTTGATTCTTTCAAATTTTCTACATTCTCAATGTGCTTTTAATTTGCATTTTCTTGATGACATGTTGAACATCTTTTCATGGGTCTATTAGTCATTTGTATTTTTGTGTGTGTGGGAATTGTCTGTTCAAATCTTTTGTCCATTTTTTTATAGCGTTGTTTGTGTCTTAACTGCTGAGTTTTAAGAGTTCTTCACATATTTTAAATGAAAGTATTCTGGCAGACATATGTTTTGCAAATATATTCTCCATTCTATAGCTTGGCTTTTTATTTTCTTAATTTTGTCTTTTTAAAAGCAAATTTTAAAAATTTTGATGAAGTCCATTAATTTATTTTTACAGTCTATGCTTTTTGGATTCTAAGAAATCATTGGCTACCCAATGTCACAAAGATATTTGCAAAAATGTTCTTCTAGAAATTTAGTAGTTTTAGTTCTTACATTTAAGTCTATGATCCAATTTGAGTTAACTTTCTTGTATAATGTGAGGCAAGGATCAAGGTTCTTTTTTTTCTCATACAGGTATATAGTTGTTCAAATACCATTTAACAAAAAAAAAAAAAAAAAGAAAGAAAGAAACCCTCTATTTTTTTTACCATTGATTTATGCTGGCTCATTTGTCAAAAATCAATTGACCATATAAGTATGGGTTTATTTCAGAACTCTCTTTTCTGTACCAATGGTCTATGTGTAGCCTCATGCCAGCAGCTCACTGCCTTGGTTATCATAAGTCTTGAAATCAGGTAATATAAATCCTCCCATCTTGATCTTCTTTTTCAAGATTGTCTTGTGTTTTGTTATAAATTTTAGAATTAGGTTTTCAATTTCTATGCAAGAAACCCTGCTAGGATTTTGTCTAGAGTGTTTAATTATAAACATTTATTTTCATCTAAACTACTAGATTAATAGTTTAACCTATTAACAATCTAATATAATTATTGGTATGGTTGGATTTGGGTCTACCATTTCTGTTGTTTGGTCCCATGTTCCTACTTTCCTGACTTGTGAAAAAAATACTTGAATGTTTTTAAGAATTTAATTTCAATTTTCACACTCATAATTTAGCTCTACTTCTGCATTATTTGTGTAGTTGTTGATCTAAGGAGTACAATATACATCTCTATTCACAGTCCTCTTACAGTTAAAGAAGTACCATTTCACATAAAATATAGAAACCTTGCAATCATCCTTCCCAGTACAGCCATCATACATTATATGGGATTTATAACATCTTCTACATATGTTATAAACGTCACAGACAATGTTATGAGTTTTGCTTATATGATACATTTTATAAAGAAATAAAGAAGAAAGAGACAGACTTTTGCACTTCTCCAGATACTTATCATTTCTGATGGTCTTTCTTTTCCAAGGATCCAAAACTCTATCTGGTATCACTTTTCTTCAACCTTGAAGAATATCCTTTGACATTTCTGTATTACGGGTGATGAATTTTCTGAGTTTTATCTTAAAGAGTCATTCTTTTACCTTTATCTAAATTTTTTATTGAGATATAATTAACATACCATAAATTCATCCTTTTAAAGTATATAATTCAATGTTTTTTAGTATGTTCACAAGGTTGTGCCATCGTCACCACTGTCTAATTCCAGAATCATCTTCACTCTTGAAGGATATTTTCCTTTGATATAGAATCAAAGGAAAATATCCAGGCTTTTTTTTCTCCTTTCTTTCAGCACTTTAAACATGTCCTTCCACCCTCTTGGTTTATGACATAAGGTCACTCATTACGTGGATTATTGCTCTTCTGTCTGAAATGTGTTATTTTTCTCTTACTGCTTTCAACATTGCTCTTTATCTTTGGCTTTCAACGGTTTTGCCATGATGTGTCTTTTTTTTTTCTTTTCTTTTTAAAATTTTTATTGGAGTATAGTTGATTTACAATGTTGTGTTACTTTTTGCTGTACCTCAAAGTGAATCAGTTCCACATATACACATATCCACTCTTTTTTAGATTCCTTTCCCATATAGGTCATTACCAAGTATTGAGTAGAGTTCCCTGTGCTATACAGTAGGTCCTTATTAGTTATCTATTTTATGTATAGTAGTGTGTATATGTCAATCCCAATCTTCCATTTTTATCCCTCCCCCCTTCCCCCCTGATAACCATAAGATTGTTTTCTACATCTGTAACTCTATCTGTGTTTTGTAAATAAGTTCATTTGTACCGTTTTTTAAGGTTCCACATATAAGTGATATCATATGATATTTGTCCCTCTGTCTGACTTACTTCACTCAGTATGACTATCTAGAGGTCCATGTTACTGCAAATGGCATTATTTCATTCTTTTTTATGGCGGAGTAATACTTCATTGTATATATGTACCACTTCTTCTTTATCCATTCCTCTGTCAATGGACATTTAGGTTGCTTCCAGCCATGATGTGTCTTGATGTGGACTTCTTTGGGTTCATTCATCCTGGCATTCACTGAGTATCTTATATCTGTAGATTTCTGTTTTTCATCAAATTTGGGGAATTTTTGCCTTAATTTTTAAATATTTGTTCTATCCCATTCTCTCTCCTCACCTTCTTAGATTCCAATTGCATGTATGTTGGATTGTTTGATACTACTGAAGAGGTCCCTGATACCCTATTCATTTTTTTCTAATATGCTTTCTCTCTGTTCTTCACATTAGTTGATTTCTATTGTTCCATCTTCAAGTTCACTTACTTTTCCTTCTGGCATCTCTATTCAATTGTTAAATCCGTCCAGTGGATTTTTAAATTTCAAATATAGTATTTTTCATTTCTAGAACTTCCATGTGGTTCTTTTTCACTGTTTCTATTTATCTGATAAGATTTCTTATTTTTTCACTCACTGAAAGTATGTCGTTTTATTTCATTGAGGATACTGTAAGAGCTGCTTTAAAATTCTTGTCTGCTATTGCCAATATCTCATTCATCTCAGGCTGGGATTCAGTTGTTTTTATTTCCTCCTGGGATATATTACATTTTCTTGATTCTTCATACTTAGGGTAATTTTGGATTGTACCCTTAACATTAACCCTTAAATGTTAATTATGAAAATTCTAGATTGTTATTCTTTCTCCAA
This sequence comes from Delphinapterus leucas, assembly GCF_059928025.1. Taxonomy (NCBI): domain Eukaryota; kingdom Metazoa; phylum Chordata; class Mammalia; order Artiodactyla; family Monodontidae; genus Delphinapterus; species Delphinapterus leucas. Next base: position 168,525,140 of record NC_143130.1, read on the forward strand.
CAAGAGTTGTTTCTTTTGTTTTAGCAGGCAAATATCTTGGATTGGCCTGGCTTGACTTGAATTACAAATCTGTTTCTTAGAAGGCAGCTCTAGGCCAGTTCAGATTTCTTTTGTATTTAGCTGAGTTCTGAGTCTGTTGTACTCATGCATGGTTCAGAAGTCAGTCAGAGGTGTATGTACAAATTTTGTACACAAAATTTGAGGACTCTCCCTCTTCTAAGGCTCTTCTCCTTCTGGAATTCCTTCACTATCTTCAGTAGCCAAGTTTCTATGACTTTAGTTTTCCAGTTTCTCTGACCAGAGAGACTATTGTTTTTTTACCAGAGTCCAAAGAATATGGCCTGTACTTACCCAGAAACTAAAATTAGTGAAAAGGCAATGATTCCTTCCTCCCCTCCTACAACTGTGTACTCCCCATAAGAGTCTATCTGCTTCTGTTCACTCTCAAGTGCCTTAAACATTGCTTTTTCTATTAAGTTCAGTTTTTATAGCTGTTTTCTGCAAAGTAATTCTCCAGTAGGGGGTCTTATTCTGACATTACAAGAAGCAAAAGTCTTCCTACAGTCAACATTATAATAGTAGTTTCTGCTTTTCACTTCAGCTACTGCCCTAGGAAGTTAACTTCAAAGAGCAAATAAAATTTTAAAGGTGACATGACATAGGCCCATCTCAAGGATCTTGAACTTAATAGCCATATGATTCTTTCTTTTACATAATATCTGTTAGACAAAGTTAAGTGATCACACATATTGAAGCAAATCTTTAGGAAGCTCTATCATATTTAGGCATGGGGGAATATTTGTTAATTAAAAGATTTTTTTTTTTTTTTTTTTGTGCGGTACACAGGTCTTTCACTGTCGTGGCCTCTCCCATTGCGGAGCACAGGCTCCGGACGCGCAGGCCCAGCGGCCATGGCTCACGGGCCTAGCCGCTCCGCGGCACGTGGGATCTTCCCGGACCGGGGCACGAACCCATGTCCCCTGCATCGGCAGGCGGCCTCTCAACCACTGCACCCCCAGGGAAGCCCTAAAAGAGTTTTTTCATTGTGTTAATGAAAAGACACATAAAAACACATGGTAAATATGATGTTATACAGAATCCAAGCAATGACAAACATATATTCAAGCATGTGAGTCTAGGAGTCGAAATGGTTCTCATTTCTCTATTATTATCTTTCATTGTAATTAGAAGTCTTTGAACATGAAAGTCTAAAAATAAACTACATTTCTCTTAATTAAATTGTTAACCTAAGAGCAAGAGCTCAAACTTCCCAGCAACACTACTAACATTTATTAGAACAAGACTTAAAATATTTACACACTTTTTCATCCTAGAAGTGCAATAAACATCAGCCACTTACAGAAAGCTGTATTTCTGAGTCATTCACATGCCGTGGTAAAGTCCAAAATGATATGATGATTAGATGGTTTGGAGCTACCTGGATGCCTGGGACCAGACTGTACCAGAAATAGGCCTGGGGCTTCCCTGGTGGCACAGTGGTTAAGAATCTGCCTGTCAATGCAGGGGACACAGGTTCGAGCCCTGGTTCGGGAAGATCCCACATGCCGCGGAGCAGCTAAGCCCATGCGCCACAACTACTGAGCCCACGCACCACAGCTACTGAAGCCTGCGTGCCTAAAGCCCATGCTCTGCAACACAAGAAGCCACCGCAATGAGAAGCCCACGCACTGCAACAAAGAGTAGCCCCCACTCGCCGCAACTAGAGAAAGCCCGCGCGCAGGAACGAAGACCCAATGCAGCCAAAAATAAATAAATAAATAAAATTTTTAATTAAAAAAAAAGAAAAGAAAAAGAAATAGGCCTGTACTCATGTCCATTGCCTTTCCTCATACAGAAAGGAAAAACAAATATTTTATATTAACATATATATGTGGAATCTAGAAAAATGGTAGAGATGAATCTGTTTGCAAGGCAGAAAGAGACACAGATGTAGAGAACAAACGTATGGACACCAAGGGGGGAAAGGCGGGGTGAGATGAATTGTGAGATTGGGACTGACATATATACACTGATATGTATAAAATAGGTAACTAATGAGAACCTGCTGTACAGCACAGGGAACTCTACTTAGTGCTCTGTGGTGATCTAAATGGGAAGGAATCCAAAAAAGAGGGGATATATGTATACGTATGGCTGATTCACTTCACTGTACAGTAGAAACTAACACAACACTGTAAAACAACTATACCCAAATTAAAAATATATATATTAGGAACTATCCCATTGAAAATCCTTCCCTTCTGGATTAGTGTTATTATCTTATAATGTATACTCCCTAGTTAGGAAATCACTTTTAAGGCTGAATTTAACTAAGCCCTTTATAAGAAGTCAATGGATTTCAAAAAATATGTTTGCCAAAACTCTAATAAATTTCAATATTTAAATGACTCCCTTTAGAAAACAGTTGATTAACAGTTCTTAAAGGAAAAATCTTATATTATACAACAAATATAAAATACTTGGTTCTTTATACTATAACTGGATTCCTTCAGCTCCTCCTATAATATTAATATGGTTATGTGCACTGTGGGAAACTATGACTGACATAACTCTTAAAATAATAAATTTAGACAAAAAAGATAATTGTCTTTTCTCCCAAATTTAAATAGCTTTTCTGTTTGTTTTTTATCATAAAATAATCCAGGTTCATAGTTTAAGAAGACAGACAATATAAACAGGCCTAAAGTAGACCTTGAAAATCTCCCATAGTCCCACCACTGAAAGATAACCATTGTTAATCCTCAGCCTATTTTTCTAATATCTTAGCCATAAACATATGATTGCTAAATGGCTTCTTATCCCAACTTCCTAGGCAATTCTATTACCAAACATAATTTGTAACACACATTATCTATAATTTTTTTTTTAGGTTGTGAGATATTTAACTTGGAACTTCCCACTCTTATGGAGGAAAACAATCAGTAACAACACATTTTTTATTCTGTTGCCATAGTTTCTGTACAAATGTAATTGCACAGAGCATGTGCTGAAATCATTTCATTAGATCCAATGATTCACTTATGTTAAAGCTAAAGAAAAGGCTTAATTTAAAAGCTCTTAAGTAGAAATAAAGAGAATAATGTTTCTGAGGTCATTTCAAGTAGGTTTCTTGGTATATGACTAAGGCACTCATATACCAGATTTTATTCAATGAATTAACTACTTATTAAATTTGCAATAAGCTGTGAAAATGTAATTTAATAGAAAAAATTATGGAGTCTGTGGACATTAAGGGGAATATCATTATCATGTGAAGTCATCAGACAACCTCATTGAGAATACTGGTTCTCATTCACTCATTTAAGAAACATTTACCAGTGCCTACTAACACCTGAACTAAGTGTTAGGTCTTTTGCTAACAAGCACAGGATTGAAACTGGCAAAGATGACAGAATGGCTGGGAAATTCTGGACCAGAAGAAGAGGTGGAGCAAAAGCAAAGTAGGAATAAGTATTTTGCTAGCAGAGAATAAGTGGACTGTTCTCTTTAGCTATAAGAAAAATGTGGGGAAAACAGTAAAAATATTACATAAAATAGGTACATGAAACGAGATGATTCCAAACCTGGACTGCCAGACTAATTAGCTTTAATTGAATCCATAAGCAATAATGGCTCTTGACAAGATGAAGGTAAGGTTTTAGGAAAATTACCCTGGCAGTAGTGTGCCATGCAGATAGAAGCAAGGAAAGACTAATACTAAAAGCTGGTGAGGTTACTGCAATAAACTAGATGTGCGCTAGTGAGGATCTGGTCCAAGTAGAAACTAGAAGGAAGAGAAAATAATGAACTTAAGAATCATTGAAATACTCAGTTCAAGAAACATTCACTGAACACCTGACTTGGATGCTGAGACTGCAAAAGCAAACAGGACAGGGTCCCCACTTTCAAAGATAAACTAACTGAAGTTTTGTTTCATTTTCCCCCATTGACCCCATATCTAAAGTACAAGAAGCGAAGGTCTGGGCTTCCCTGGTGGCACAGTGGTTGAGAGTCCGCCTGCCGATGCAGGGGACCCGGGTTCATGCCCCGGAGCGGCTGGGCCCGTGAACCATGGCTGCTGAGCCTGCGCGTCCAGAGCCTGTGCTCCGCAACGGGAGAGGCCCGTGTACCGCAAAAAAAAAAAAAAAGAAATGAAAGTCTGGTGAATGTTACTAACAGAATTTTGTTGAAAGGGGAAGTTAAAAGGGAAAGTTGAAAGGGGAAGTTTTGGGGTTTCAACACTGATTTTGAAGCGATGGCATGACATCCCCAAAGGGCTGTAGTGTGGGCAATTCTAGAGAAGGAACTAAAGTTCTGCAGAGATGGCAGGCTGATGGGGATCAGGACATGCTACCCTAAAAGACAGTACCTTGGCATACTGAATATCTGAAGCTGAAGTAACTTGAGAAACAGCACGTGCGAGAAGGACTTTCTGACCTTCCCCTGAAGGATGTCACAAACCCCTCACGTGCAAGGGGCCCTCCCTATATTCAGAGGAAAGGAGCATCCTCATTTTTGAAGACAGGGGACACAGAGAGGAATCTGAAGAAACAGGACTTGCTAAGTTTCCCCCACTTTACTACCCATACCCTTTTCCCATGACGCTCCATTCTTCATCAAACTTAATATTAAAAAGCTCAGGTTTAACCATTACTCCAGGTCTTTATTTCCTTATGAAGCCTCCCATGTAACATAAAACTAACGTGAAATAAATTTACATACTTTTCTCTCATTAATCTGTCTTTTGTCATAGGGATCCAGGTTGAGAATGTAGAAGGGTAGAGAAAAAAGTATTTTTTTTCCTCCCCTACAATGCACAAGGTTATTAGAAGGGGGCAATGGCTAAAGCTTTCAGAAGAAAACCCTTCAGGAGACCACAAAAAGAAGGGCAAGTCTTGATGATGACCAGCAGTTAGGATGCAAGAAGAAAAAGAGCCAGAGAAATGGTTAGAAAACTAACAATGTATAGAATCCAAGGAAAGACAGAATGTCAATAAAAAATTGATCATCAATGAAGTCACACTGCATACAATGATAAATATATATATCTCAGTCCTAAAAGCTTAGGAATCTCCAGAGTGGTAAGAGTCTCTTGTAAGCTAATGAGATGACTGGTGGCTGGGGGCTGCTAGACAGCTTCAGGATGGGGGCTGGTTGCTACAAACCAAGGACTTTCAGCCCCGCCCTCTTGCCCTCCTTCCTCCCACCTCTGGGGAGAGAACAGGGGTTGGAGATGGAGTTAATCACCAATGGTCATTATTCAATCTATCATGTCTCGTAAAGAAACCTCCATAAAAACCCCTGAACAACAGGACTTGGGGTTCAGAGAGGTTCTGGGCTGGCGCACACATAGAGGTGCTGGGATGGTGGTGCTTCCTAAGAGGCGAAGAAAGTTCCACAGTTCCCACCACCTCCCTCACTCCAAATACCCCGCCCTACGAATCCCTTCCATTTGGCTGTTCCTGAATTGTAGTTGTATGAATACACAAAACCTGAGCCTCAAATCTACACAGTGAGGTCAGGGTGCAAAGGTGGGGATGGAGAAACAAAATAATATCCTTAAAAGCAATGGGTACAGATGATTTTGTTCAAGAAATGGGCATATAAAGGGAAGGAATAGAGGAAATGGGAAAGAATCATATGAAACTGTTTTCCAACTTAGAAGGCAGATGAGTGAGATGAACAAAGGGAATAAGGGAGGGCTTCCCTGGTGGCGCAGTGGTTGGGAGTCCGCCTGCCGATGCAGGGGATGCGGGTTTGTGCCCCGGTCCGGGAGGATCCCACGTGCTGCGGAGCGGCCGGGCCCGTGAGCCATGGCCGCTGAGCCCGCGCGGCGGTAGCCTGTGCTCCGCAGCGGGAGAGGCCACAGCAGTGAGAGGCCCGCATACCGCAAAAAAAAAAAAAAAAAAAAAAAAAGGTTATAAGGGAAAGGCTGGAAAGAGTGGAGGTCGGAGGGATGGTTTCTAAGGGAGCAGATCCTTCAGAAAGTGATAAATAATAGGATCTTGGACAAAAGGATTAAAGGACAGAGAGAAGGCTAAGGGTATGTCAAGGTGTTAAGGTTGAAAAAACCGATTATATATAGCCTTTCTAATGGACACAAATAGTCTCTGAAGGGACTGCCAGAGAAGCAGTGCATTGAAACAAGAGTAAAATGCCTCAGAAATCAGCCTGGCTAAAATATACAACAGAGGCTGAAGCGAGGTCTAAGAAAAATCAGGGTAGAAGGATTTGAAATATCCTAATCAACGGAACTAAAATATTTAAAGAATGCACAACCAAAGACAGACTGGACAAAATGAAAACCAAAAAACAGAATGTCAAGTTGGGCAGTGTGTTTCTAGCACTTTCCTGGGAATAACCTAATCAACAGCTTCAAACACCAGGTTCCCTCGGTAGGAACACCCCTATCCTGGAGACAGCTGTATCGTGCTCCTGAGCCTTTCTGTCTTTAGCTATTAGAATACACAGCCAGCTCCCTTTTTTTTCTAACTCCTTGCTTACCAAGCAACCCAATTTTCACTTGATACCCTTACCCAAAAAGAAAAATGCACTAATCAAGCAAACACAGATGTTTCACGTACTTGTTGATTTGCATTGCCCATTGTAAGTTGGTAAAGTGTCATAGGGGTTTACATCAGTCTTTCGTGATTATAAGTAGAACTATATGCATGAAGTCAGAGCATGAAGAGAAAACACAAATAGCATAATGATCCAACATTGAATCCTATTTGCCACCAACAAGGAACACTTAATTAACAGCAATACATACAAGACACAGCAGTGGTATACCGTGACCCTGTCAATGGTTTTCTGACTATTTTTCCTTTCAGAAGAAAAGAACAATTATAAAAAGCAACATTGTGAGATTTAGTTGTGAATGCAATAGGAAGTAGAGAATCTTATAGCCTGCTGCAGCTGAAAATGAAATAATGAAGCCATAATTTATTATAAATCTATGATCTACAGAATACTATCAACTGCTAAAACTTAAACAATGTCTACACAAAACCTTGCCAATTTTCAGGTACTTAACTGATTCTTTTCCCCCTTTGAGACATTAACTCATCAATTTAAAAAAAAAAAGAGAGAGAGAAACAAGGCCTAATGAGTTAATGAAAAAGTTCCTGTTTTGGGTAAAGTAAGGAGTTTTAGTCCCAGCCCAAATTCCCTATTCCTCAATAATTAGTTTCACCTTCCCCTTTTCAGCACCTTCAATAGTAAAGAAATCAACATTAACCTCTAATTTCCAAGTGCCAGTGTGAAAAAGATCACATCACGACATTGTAGACATTTTCCTCTTTTTAAAACTTTTCTTTTATTATGACCTGTAACAGAGAAAGTCTCAGGGATGGGGTCAACCATAACCCCACCATCCTAATACTAGCTACCCTCATTTTGTGTTCATTTCCAGTCTTTTCCTGATGTGGATGTATCCTAGTTATCAGCTGGGTCTTGCCAGCTCCTTAGAATCCAGGCTGATGGACTCAAATCCCACAGAGACAAGGCCTGTGCGAGTCGAAAGCCTCTCCTCTCCCAAGATTTCCATCAAGTCCTAAGTGGTAATCCTCAGCTCCCTCTGAGGTAGTCAGGATCATCTCTGTGCTGTGCTGTACCCACCCAAACAAGACTTGGGTCCTTCTTTGAGTGCTACAAAAGACAAAGGCAAAACCCAAACACATGCAAAAAGCATTCCTTAGCACAAGAGACTTGAGTGAAGATTTCTGGAGTAAGGCAGAGGGGCAGCAAGCATGGCAACACTATAAAGGAAACTGGAAGTGGGTACATCTTTAATCTTTCTCCATCCTCCATCCTCAGGCGAGGTCTTTATCTCATCTATTACCTGGCCTCACACCCTTTATCTGACTTTTTTCCTCTTTTCTCTCTCCTTCCTCATTAGGAACAAAACCAACAAATCTGTCCCCTTGTTTCCTGCCAAGAAACTTCCTCCACTTTGTTTTGTTGGTGGTGGTGGTTTTTAATTAATTAATTTATTTATTTATTTTTGGCTGCATTGGGTCTTTGTTGCTGCACGTGGGCTTTCGCTAGTTGCGGCGAGCAGGGGCTGCTCTTTGTTGCGGTGCGCGGGCTTCTAATTGCAGTGGCTTCTCTTGTTGCAGGGTATGGGCTCTAGGTGCACGGGCTTCAGTAGCTGCGGCATGCGGGCTCAGCAGTTGTGGTGCACAGGCTTAGTTGCTCCAAGGCATGTGGGATCTTCCCGGACCAGGGCTTGAACCCGTGTCCCCTGCATTGGCAGGCAGATTCTTAACCACTGTGCCACCAGGGAAGTCCAGCTTCCTCCACTTTGGACCTCTCAGTCCCAGCCAACATTCAGACTCACACCCCTAACACAGCCTGACAACAACGCGATGCCTCCACGGCAGTTACCTCCATACAGGAATTCTGGTGCCCACTGCAGTGATAATACATTTTTCTTCTCTTTACTTATTTTGTAGGTTTTATGTAGTCATCATGCCCTACGTATATTGATACATATATAGTCCACTAACTGAAGAAACATTCTGAATGCTTACTTGTAGACAATACTGTGCAAAAGCCCTGGCAAGCAGACATACTCTCTGATGTCAAGCAGCACAGGGTCCAGAGGAGGCACTCAGGCCGGTGAAGCAGCCCAGGGCGCCAGGACTAGCAGAGCGGTAAGAGGTAGGAAGGGTGTCAGAGGAGCAGGCGAGAGCATCTCCCCTCAACTGAAGGTTTGGGGAAGTCGGACACTGATGGACACAGAGAACATGGCATATCTGGGAATCTGCAAAGAGAACAGATGGGCAAATGCAGGCAAAGGAAGGAGAAAGAAGGCCCATTAAGACACAAGGGGGCTTCCCTGGTGGCGCAGTGGTTGAGAGTCCACCTGCCGATGCAGGGGACACGGGTTCGTGCCCCGGTCCGGGAGGATCCCACATGCCGCGGAGCGGCTGGGCCCGTGAGCCATGGCCGCTGAGCCTGCGCGTCCGGAGCCTGTGCTCCGCAATGGGAGAGGCCATGACAGTGAAAGGCCCACGAACCACAAAAAATAAAAAAAATAAAAATAAAAAATAAGACACAAGGCAGGAACCAATTCATGGAAGACTCTAATTTTTAAAAGCATGCATTTTGTTATAAAGGCGATGGGGAGCCAATGAAAGACTTAAAGCAGAAGATTAAGATACAGTTCTGTACCTTAGAAAGAGCAGCAGCAGCAGCAGTGGGTAAGATGAATTAGAAAGGAATCACATGGAAGGCGGCAAAACCAACACACAGGTTGATGCAATAGTCAAGGACACAAATGATAAAGGCTACACTAAGGCACTGGAACTAGGGAAAGCGGGGAAAAGGTGAATTCCTCAATGTTATTCACCAATACTACTAAGCACAAAGTGAAAACACTGAAACTACTAAAATACCTATTGTGCAATCTTTAAAATTCAAATTGATAATCCTTAAGTGACCATGAGATCATACAGCACTCGGAGTAAAAGAGAAGTTAAGATCAATTTTCAGGACTTCCCTGGTGGCACAGTGGTTGGGAATCCGCCTGCCAATGCAGGGGACACAGGTTCGATCCCTGGTCCTGGGAGGATCCCACATGCCGTGGAGCAACTGAGCCCCGTGTGCCACAACTACTACTGAGCCTGTGCTCTGGAGCCCGTGAGCCACAACTACTGAGCCCTCGTGCCACAACTGCTGAGGCCCACGCACCTGGAGCCCGTACTCTGCAAGGGGAGAGGCCACCGCAATGAGAGGCACACGCACCGCAACGAAGAGTAGTCCCTGCTCACCGCAACTGGAGAAAGCCCGTGCGCAGCAGCTAAGACCCAACACAGCCAAAAATAAATAAAAAAGATCAATTTTCAAAATGGTGCACATGAACCATATTCTTTTGTCAAAACCCAGAAATGGGGCTTCCCTGGTGGCGCAGTGGTTGAGAGTCCGCCTGCCAATCCAGGGGACACGGGTTCGTGCCCCGGTCCGGGAAGATCCCACATGCCGCGGAGTGGCTGGGCCCGTGAGCCATGGCCGCTGAGCCTGCGCATCCGAAGAGCAAATTTTATTGTATGTAAATTATACCTCAATTAAAAAAAAATAGGGCCATAAAGTTAAGAATCATGAGAATATGTTTAAACATGAATATTATAGAGAAGAAACTTTCAGATTCAACATGGATTTTCTTAATGCTTTTTTGGTTATTGTTTTGCACAAATGTATTTACTTATCGGAGTTAATGCTTACTTTTTAGAAAAGTCCCATATTTCTAAACAGCAATATAAAGCTTCTAAGGCATTTTTCAAAATGCACACATTTTTGATACATCTTATACTACATCATCTAAGCACCTTGTTCTTAAATTTTATAGAAATAGGCTATTTGTTTATGAATGCATTATTCTTAAGTGTTAGAAGTTTTTCTGTCCTTGCTGGAAGAGCATGTGATTTAACCGCACATCACTACTTAACATGCAGCTCTGTGAGTGTGTGTATGTATAAGTTTGGTTAACATAAATTTTATGAATTAAAAAGTAAGTATGTGAAATGTCTGTGGAGCTTCCAATTGAAGATGGCCAATGGACAATAAAAATTTTACTGTAGTCAGATTATTAAAAAAATTCACAATCATTTTACAAGATACAGCTTTAAAAGAACAGTCAATTCAATACTTCATTTCCTGGCCACATCATGTGACTGAACTTAACACGCACAAAAAGGTGAACTAACAGATAATTTAGAGAACAATACAGCACATCAAAATGACTGCACAGAAATTTTTAGAAGACTTGTTTTCAAAAGCTAGTTCCCTTAGTGTTAGTTTATAAATCATTGACTGTCTGACAGTTTAAAGACAATCATGCTTCGAAGCTAAATCTAGATTAGACAAATAGAACCTCGTTACTTACACTCAGCAGGCTTTCCTTATTCTTAAATTTCGCTCTACCTTCATTTACCATAGGAGACATGCTTCAGTATTCTGGCAAGCAAAAAACTAGGTATCTTAAAAATGACAAAAACTTAAACCATGACAGCAAGGCAAACATTCCAGCTTCCAAAGTGCTACCAAAATTATTTTGGTATTTGTTGATATATTTTAAATTATATCTTCCATGTAAGATATAACATAGTTTTTAACAGTCACAAGTAATATTCCCAAGGATCAGATTTCAATTTGATGTAAGAAAATACAGCAGCACTTTGTTCCTCCTAAGTCATAACCTCACTTTTCCACTGCAATTCTATTGTCACCTCTACAATTAATTCTGTGAGAAAGTACTTCATCAACACCCTTTCCTTTTTCTATTTTCCAGGCTACATGCTGCTAATAGTGCCAATTTGGTTTCTATTAGCACTTAAGTGTAGCAGCCTTGAATCAAATATCGGTTTGCAATAATCTGTGCTTACAGCTATAAACTTTCACAGGGCTGCTGCAGAACTCGTTTTTCAAGAATAATCCCACTTTTAAACAATGTTAATTTTAATTCATGGTGAACTACCTAATTTAATGCCATGCACACTGGAAACCAAAGAAACTTAGTTCATCCTGTCTTGGCCCATCCTTCCTCTATTTCAGTTTCAACTGTTGTTTTCTTCAACACAGCCATGCTCCAACCCCAATTCTGTGATTTAGAAGAAAGAGGTCCAGGAGTGCTCTGGAGGGACTTACAGGCACTAGAACTCTATAGCAACATGCTCCCCTGTGACCCTTCCTTTTCTTATTTCAAAGATGAAGTGTGTAACCCATTCCCCTGAAGCCAAGTTGAGCGATCATGACAAGGGTATGAGCAAAATTATGCTGCCATGTAAAAAGGTACAGATCATTTGTGCCTCTTAAACATAATTGTTTTTATAACGCTTCCTGAACATTTAAATTTTTTATTTTATTTTAAAATGAGTTCAAAATCCAAAGCTTCAAAAATAGACAACGTTCATATTCATAATCACTAATTTTTAACATTCTGCCACATTTGTTTCCTGTCTTATTCATACACTCATACACACACACGTTACTTATTTTTTTCTGATTTAATTCAGAGTAGTTCGCACACATCATGCGTCCTTACACCTTAGTATTTCAGTGTGTTTTTCCTAAAAATTCTCTTAAGTAACCTCAGTATAGGTATCAAATTCAGAAAGTTCAATATTGATAAAATACTTTAATCTATGGTCCCTATTCTGATTTGTCAGTTGTTTGATGTACTTTGTGATGGCTAATTTTATGTGTCAACTTGGCTGGACCACAGAGCACCCAGATATTTGGTGAAACACTATTCTGAGTATTTCTACGATGGTGTTATGGGGTAAGATTAATATTTAAGTTGGTGTACTTTGCCCTCCATAAATGTGAATGCACAGCAACACTCCATCATCAAACGGAAGTGACGTACATGAGACTGGGACTGAGCAGGCGCTGAAGGCACAAATATGTTCCCTGAAGAAGTGGCCCAAATGCCTGCAGTCCCCACTCCTGCCACACCACCTTCTCTCTCCCAGCCTGCATCTGTGGCCTCATGGGCAGTTCCCTAAGATCAGGAGACAGAAAAGACAAGACTCAGGCCTGGTTTACAGATGGTTCTGCCCAATATGGATAGTTACGACACTATAGCTCTTTTCTGGGACATTCCTGAAGGTCAGTGGTGAAGAGACCATGTGACCAGCTACAGCCATGAAGACTGTAATTGTCATGAGAATTTCTCCCTTGTTATCTTATTAGTAATATGTTTGTGTGTGTGTGTGTGTGTGTGTGTAAAACAAGTATCTTTATTCTCTTCCCTCTCTTATCCCCTTATCATGTAACATATAATGTATTAAATTTATTTCATAGTGTTTAAGTTACTGGATATCAAGGAGAAGAGTAAACATCACTCAAGGACTTTGAAGCCTCCTCTGAGGAGAGGGTTATTGTGTTTTCCATTGTACACAAGATAGCTGTAAAATGTTAGCTGGAAGTATGACCTTATTATTGTCTTTATTTGGAGATTAAGTAAGGTTTAAGGAGATGCATATATGTGCCCAGATATCTGATCATTCAAACATTATTCTGGGTGTTTCTATGATGATGTTTTTGATTAACATTTAAATCTACGGACTTTGAGTAAAGCAGATTGTCCTCCATAATGTGGGTGGGCCTTATTCAATCAGTTGAAAGCCTGAACAGAACAAAAGACCAGCCTCCCACAAGGAAGAGAGAATTCTCCAGCACACTGCCTTCAACTGGAATTGGAACATTGGCTCTTCTGGGTTTCAAGCCTGTCGGCCTACCCGGTAGATTTTAGATTTGCTAGCCTCCACATCATATGAGCCAATTCCTTATGCTAAATCTCTTTCTATATTTATATACATCCTATTGGTTCTGTTTTTTTGGAGAACCCTGACTAATACATCCTTTAATAGCATTTTTTTTCTTGTATATAAAGTCCAGTATAGAATCACACATTGCATTTATTTTATCATGTCTCCTTAATCTTGTTTAATCTCAAAGACATCCTCAACCTTTGTCTTTTATAACCGACTTTCTTTGAAGAATAGATGTGTTTATTTAAATAGAATTTTCAGTTTGACTAAAATTTCCTCATGATTCAAGCTATGCATGACCAGCTAGAATACTACTCAAATTATGTGTGCTTCTCAGGGTAACACAACCAGAAGCATACAATGTCAGTCTGTTCCTCACTGGTGACGTTCTTTTTTGATCACTTAGTCAAGGTGCTGTCCAGTTTCTCCTTTATATAGGTACTAATCAGGGCCATAAAGTACCCTATTCCTCATCAAACTCCTGCACCTAAATTTAGCATCCATTGATGAGTCTTGCCTGAACCAGTCTTTACTATAATGATTACAAAATAATAATTTTCCAACTTTTCCACTCCTTCCATGTTTATCAGTCAGCACTGTACTGAGAAGAATCCTCCCTTCTTCCTATCTATCACCAGACTATTCATAGATGACTGTTTTTCCAATGACTTAAAACTCATTCTTGCCCTTAATTATTTTGATGCACAAACTGACCCATATTTGGTCAGTGAAAGCAGCTTCAAGCTGGCTTCTCTGTCCTTCTGACATGACTCCTTCATTTTCTTTTCTTTCTTTTTTAAGCACTTCCTTGCTTTCTCTTAAGTAGCCTTGATTCCTTTTAATGGGAAATGATATTAGAAACCAAGATCTGGGTGCCAGGTGTGTTCATTGCTACTGGAATAACCTGCCTTCTAGGCTCTTTCATGAACAAAGCTAGGAAATGCATGTTTATATCATTTTATATATATTAAATCTGCTATACAAATACTTATGCTGTATATGGACTTACACTGTATACAAGGCTTATGTCATACACATATGTTATATGTGTGTTTCAAAACATCATAAGGGATTCTTCATTCAGCTGGTGTATAAACATTTGCTTACAATTTCCCAATGAAAGAATTATTTGTATGTGAAATTATTTGATCTTATTTCTTATTTACTGGTTTAAGTCACCATAAATGAACCAAAAAATGGTCAACTCACCCAGAAAAATAAGAATATGATAAGTACAACAGTAATGATCTAACTATGAATGATGAAACCCAAATATTACAATGTTGAACCAATGGAATGTGAAGTACATCAATAACCTCCATGCCTCTAGATAATATGCCATGCTATCACTAAGCCACCTCTCATCAAACAACCTGTGTGCTCACCTCCCTGTGTCTACCCAAGAAACATCAGAATGTCAGCAACTAGAGGATACCTGGTAGCAGCTGAAGCAGAAAAAGAGGCTGAGCAATTTGAGGAGTCAGGTCCCATTCCTCCTTCCCACCACCTTTTATGCTTGGAAATAAATGCTTGGATTTGAAAATGTTTACATGGTGTGTGTTGTTTCTTAGTTCTGCTCCTGCATTCTACGTCTCAAAGAACTAGATTTTTGCTGTGACCTCAAGTAAAATTGAAAATAAATCTAAAATTGGGAACAAACACGTACACATACTTATGGTCTAAGCCTACTTATGCAATACAAATTACAAATAGTTATATCACCAATATAATTTAAGGCTTACAAAATGTTCCTCTATCTGTGGCCCCCATCTTTGTTTCAGTATCAGCTCTCTAACTAAATACTAAGTGTTCATCATCAGTGCTTTTCCCCAGTCTGTTTGGATGAAACCCATTGTCCATCATATTCCTCAGGAAGACTACTTGTGTAAGGTATTCTCTGAGTTCTTGAATACTCAAAACTTTTCTATAGCTTTAATCTTGAAGACGAATATAATTCTTGATGTGCACTTTCTTTCCTTATGTTTCTTTTTTTTAAAAAAGTTGCTCCAGTGTTGCCTTGATGTCGCTTTTGAGAAGTCTGATGTCAGCTAATTGTCCTACTATTGTGCAATTTATTTCATCTTTTGGCCTGAAGCTCTGAGAATGTATCTTTAAAGTCTAATAGTATCACTGGGATATGTCTCAGAGCTGATCATTATATCATTATTAATTCTTCCCACTACCCATTTCAATGTGTAGACTCAAGTCTTCTTTTATTTTTGGAATTACATTCCTTTGATAGTTTATTTTCCTTCTTTAAGAAATCCAGTTACACATGTTACAACTTTGTCTGTCTTGCACTTCAAGTACTTTCTCTCTGGCCTCTTTTTCTTTCTGTATCTAACTTTAAAAATTTTGTTTCCCTGGTTTTCTTTAATGCTTCTTATTAAATTTTCACTTGACTCTATTCTTCCTTGAGGACTTTGTTATTTAGCCTTCATTTCTGATATGATTGTCTTTTCCTTCATTTTTTCCCCCTGAATTCAATCAACTCTCACTGCATTTCCTTCTTGGTTTTTTGTCCATTTCTTTCTTAGTTTTTGAATCTCTGATTCAAGTGGTTTTTTTTCAACATCACCTACTGCTTTTCTAAAGATATTTATTCGGTTAGAAGTATTGCATTCCTGCTTTTCTTCTGCATAATTTAGGGGAGACTTTGCACCACCTGGAATGTTTGATTTGTATTTTGTTTTCTTTTTACAGCAGTTTTATACTACATTTTTTTTCTATTTCTGAGTATTTCGGATACAAGCTTCCTAGTATAAGAGGGTCCTATCAGTTTAGTGAGGTTCACTTTGTTCCATGGATGATGGGGCGGGACTGTGGGTAACTTTTATTTCTGCAAGATCTGTAATTTTCTCCTTTTCTTTTTTTCTCTTCACTGGCCACATTCCCAAGGTGCCCACCCCTTCCATATTTATTCTCCTGTAGAAGTGATGCTTCTTTAACGCTGCCACTTCTGATCCTGCCCACTTTCAAGCCCTTCTTTTCCTTAGCCAAAGCTGGGATCTACCAAGTCCCAAGATGGGAATCAGTATTTTGGCACATGCTGTTGACACGTTCTCTTTTGAGGCTGACTTTGGCCTGTGTTTTGTCTAAGTTTTCTGTGCCTCTCTCTTCTTTTTTCAAGAGTCTCTTAAGACTACCCGCTCCCACTCTATGCCCCCATAGGATTGCTGCAACAAGAGCTCCACTGGAACTTGCTGCTCTTCTCCTTCCCTACTTAGACGTCACCTGAAGATTATGGTATTCTCCATCTCTCAGCAAAGCTGAAGTTATGGGTCACAGGTGGTTTGATTTGAGCTCATTGATACGGGGTTTTTTGAGGGGTGGCGGGGTGGGGGAGTGTATATGGAGATTTAGAATCAGGCCAACTGTCATTACCAGACCTGGAATATGTATCCTTGTTCATTGTTAAAGTATCCTTTCTGGAGTTTCAAAAAATCCTCAAGGCAAACAAAGTTTCAAGCTAGGTCTGTGAGTCTCTTAGAGCAGGGGTCCCCAAACCCTGGGCCGCGGACCAGTAGCAGTCCGTGGCCTGTTCGGAACAAGGCCACACAGCAGGAGGTGAGCGGCGGGCCAGCGAGCGAAGCTTCATCTGCCGCTCCGCATCGCGCGCGTGACCACCTGAACCATCCCCCCTGCCCATCCACGGAAAAACTGTCTTCCACAAAACCGGTCCCTGGTGCCAAAAAGGTTGGGGATCACTGTCTTAGAGGATGTCACAAAAGTTTAAAACCTTCCAGTCTCATCTCTGCCTGATCCTTAACGCAAAGCTAAATGCCACTACCCCTTTTCTCTTAAAAAAGCGTGGATTATTTGCTTCATAGCCTTAAAAATTTCGGAGAGGCCTCATACAAGGCTTTCCCTACAGTAAGTTTTATTGCTCAGAATCATCTAAATTATATTACAGCAACATATTACCCCAGTGGCTTAAAACAACCACTTATTTCTCACTTATTCTACATGTCCATCATGGGTTACCTAGGGTTCTGTTCCATGTCTTCTTTACTATGATACCCAGGATCACAGAGAAGCCACCATCTAGAGTACTGAGAGATGATGAAGCAGTGGGAATAAAATCTTTGAAGGGTGTCACGCTGGCAATTCAACGCACCGGCCCTGAAGTCTTACACGTAACCTCTAACCAATTTCGTTGTCCAGAACCAGTCAAATGATTCTGCCCAAGCACAAATGGACCTACCTTGTGCCACAGGAGAACCAGAAATCTGTATAATAGAAGCTTCATCTTAAACCTGAAATATTCCTAAATATTTCCGTTAACTGAAATAAGGAAATGTACTTCTTAGCATGTGAAAACTATTTAGGTTATATTAAAATCAAAGAAATCATGTTCTAATGAAATTTAAATGACATGTAGTAAATAAATCCAAATAAGACCTGTCAAATATATGTAATATTTTAGTTGGCCAAGTGACGGAAACTAAAATGCTTTAATTAGAGTTCCCAGAAAACAAGTTAGCTGTGGCCAAAGCAAGCTATTGCCAACTTTAAATTATGGAAGATGACTGTATCCATAATACCCTAATGAATAGAATTTGCATGGATTTTAATAAAGGGAACAATGAACATATGCACAAATAGGCTTATGTTTATATACTCAGATGTTTATGTAAATATATATTTAGATGTTATTAATTATCTGCTTACTTAGCACAAATACATCAGCATATCCAAAGGGGTAGTAAACACAAAGTAAGGTATTTATTTAATTTGTATTTATCGTCATTCTCTAATTTGGGCTATACACCTGCAAAGTAAAAAGGCAAGTTTGTTGTTTTGTTTTTGTTTTTTTTGTGTGGTATGCGGGCCTCTCACTGTTGTGGCCTCTCCCGTTGCGGCGGACTCTCAACCACTGTGCCACCAGGGAAGCCCTAAAAAGGCAAGTTTTAAAGTAGCTATAGTATCTGAACAATAGTACATTGATAAGCATAACCATTAAAAAAAAAAAATTCAAGGACATCCATAGTGAAAGATTAACCACAGAAAAGACTTGTTCGCTCTTTGTTGTATGTCTGTAAAAGGGAATTTTAAAGGAATATTACAAGAATAAAAAATTGAACACCCATAGGTTCCTCATGGGAAATGACATAAAAAATTCAATTTTGCTTTCCCATTATTTGCTTTATTATTGCCTTCCATTTTCTATAACTATTAAAATGTGGATGAAAGCATACTAGCTTTTAAAAAGTAACTTTCCACTTTACTAAGCTAGCTTCATTTATGATATTGAAATTGACTCTGAAAATAATGGGAGAATAAAAACTATTAAGATTTCACAAAGGAAAGGATAGAAGTAGTCAACAGCTAAGCCAAAAAGTATATCTATAAAAATACCATCTTAATTTAAAAAATAAAACCCAGAGTATACTTTAAAATGTTTATTCCACAAATATCTAACCAGTCCTAATTACATATAGGCACTGTATAGAGCTGTCTAGAACAGCAGTGGCCTAGAATTTCACTGTGTAGGTTAGAATCCAGGCACCATTTACTAGCTGTGCATTCTCAGACAAGCTGCCTAACCCCTCTCTCTGTATCTCTGTACCTTCATCTGTAAAGTGAGGGTATTAATAGTACTGGCCTTATAGGATTTGCTGTGGGGATACAAAGAGTTAAAATATTAAAAATGCTTAGGAAAGGCAGTGTTTGACCCAAACCAGATATTGTACAGATTAAATAAGATAATGAATGTACTACATCACTTAGAATGATGCCACATAGATAGTAAGTGCACAATATACATTAACTGTTGCTGTAATTCACTGAACAGAAATCATTTATTGACTTCCAATTTCAAGAGGGTAAAGACCTTCCTATATCCTAGTCTTCCAAAAAAACAAATTCTCCCAAACAATAAGGCGAACAAGAAACCTATCACACATATGAGAACATAATCAAGACATTTTAAGATCAAAAAAATCTTAAGAAAAAGCCACAAGATCTAGAAAAACGGACTAAGCACATCATGCTCAAGACGATAGCTGAAGGAAAGTCCCATGAAGACAGTTACAGAGTAGCTGAGAGTAAACAATCCAGATGGAAGAGGACAGAGGGTTCCAGAAGGAATGTCTTCTGGAAAAAAAGTAGCGCTCATAGGTTATCTCAACTACAGAAAACCATACAGAAAAGTAATTAACAGAGCTGCTAAAACAAGTAGGAACACTTAGAGACTCAAAGAAAACTAAATAAATGGAGAGATTGGGGTAATTTAACTCCAGGAAAAACAGAAAATTTATACAAGGAAGGAAACAAAAACATAATATACTTGGCTCAGCTATGGATGTTTACCTAGCCATTAAAGATTGAATATGGATTCAACCAGAATTGTAATACAGCTTCATTAAAATAGGTGAGCAAAGAAATAAAGGAGGTCTAAAATTGATGACTCAAGAGCTGTAAAATGTCATTTTAAGTTGGTAGACAGTATCAGAAGAAAGCAGAATCCAGAAGTGGAATGGCAGGCAAGGGTGAGCGGCTGCTGATTTTGTTTTATAGTGCTATTTGACTAAGTATCTACATGGATTATCTCTGATAAAAATTTTAAAATACGGAATGCTCGTGGAGTCCTCTCTGTGGCAGATACTATATGCTGGTCCACATACCACCACTCTCAACCACCATTTTCCTTGTCTTGAGAGGTTGGGAATAAATATTCAATTTCACAGCCTCCCTTGCAGAAGGATGGCCACATGCCGCCGTGTGGCCAAAACCAAAACATACAAAAAAGAAGAGGATTTCAAATCCTACATAGGAAGAAAACACCTCACAAACAGAAAGTGTTTTCCTCTTGCCCCATATTCCTATCTGAATGTGGATAGTCAACATCAATAGTCAACACTGAGGACAAAAGTCACATACTGAGGTCAGCAGAGCAGAAAGACAGAAAGAGCCTGGATTCTTGGCATGGGCTACCTGACTCCAGACTCCTTGTTATGTAGGGGTTTTAAAATTTAAATCCTATTTATTTAAACCACTGTAGCTGAGTCTTCTCTTACCAGTTATTATAATAGGCCCTGGGAACCAGTTTTCTCATGCCAATCATTATTATGATAGGCACTGGGGAACAAAGATGAAGAAAACAGCTCCCCAAAAGCTTACTATCTAATAGAGTAAACATTACCAATAAACAACTATAATACCAAATAAAATGCATTACTGCCAAAATGTGGAGAAGTCAGAAGAAGGAGAGATCATACCCAGCTGAAACATGAGGGAAGGCTTCTCCTGACTTCTATGGGCCCTGCAGAACTGAGGGAGTTTTAACAAAAATGTATATTCCATATTAAAGAAATACCACAAAAAAAACTAACAACCCAGAAACAGACTCACAGATATAGAAAACAAACTTGTGGTTACCTAAGGAGAGAGGGAAGGGAGAAAGGACAAATTAAGCGTGGGCATGGGATTAACAGGTAAAAACTACTATGTATAAAATAGATAAGCAACAAGGATATACCTTAGAGCACAGGGAATTATACCCAGCATCTTGTAGTAACCTATAATGGAATATAATCTGCAAAAATTACTGAATCACTATGCTGTATACCTGAAACTAACACAGTATTGTAAATCAACTATATTTCAATTAAAAAAAAAAAGATAAGAGAAAAAAAAGACATAGCACAGCAAATGTGCAGGGAAGGTACAGAGAACTTTCAAGGAAAGCAAGTGCTTCTGAGCTCAAAGACCTAGTTTCAAATCTCAACCACATAATTTACCAGGTTTGTCACCTTGGAGGCTGTATTGTATTTGTTATATATATTTATGTATGTATATATATATTTGTGTATATATAAATATATATATACCTGGCAAAGGATTACTCTCCAGAATTCATATTCATAAAGAACTCCTACATAAAAGTAAAGAAAGATAAACTACCCAACAGAAAATCAGGCAAAAGACACAAACAAGCACTTCATAGAAAAAGAAATCTAAAAAGCCAATAAACTTATGAAAAATGTTCAACCTCATTAGTAATGAGGGAAATGTAAATTTAAAATCACAATAAGACCACAGTAAGATTCACACTTCCCATACTGCCAAAGATTTTTTTTTTTAAGTCTGACAAAAACTGCTGGGCAGAATGAAGAACAAATAGATTACCTATACACTGCTGATAAGAGTATAAATTAATACAACAATTTTGAAAAAAATCAGTATTATAGTATTTGACTTCCAAGTATATAGCTTAAAGAAACTCTTATGCATATGTACCAGGAAAAATGTAACAAAAAAATGCTCATAGCAATAATGCTTTTAATAGGAGAAAGAAATCAACTCAAGTGCTCATTGACAGTAGAGTGAATAATTGTATTCTTTATACATCAATAGTTTAAAGCCATAAAAATGAATGAAATATACCTACATGCAATAACATAGATCAATTCAAGAACAAAAGGCCAGATGAAAACACTCAAGTTGCAGAGAATGCATATAGCAGGATTTTATGTTTACATTGTTTAGAGATCTACATATATGATAAAACTACAGAAAGCAAGAGAATGATTAACACAAAAATCAAGATAATGATTACCCCTCTTAAAAGGAAGGGTGGAGGGCTTCCCTGGTGGCGCAGTGGTTGGGAGTCTGCCTGCTAGTGCAGGGGACACGGGTTCGAGCCCTGGTCTGGGAGGATCCCACATGCCGCGGAGCAACTGGGCCCGTGAGCCACAACTACTGAGCCTGCGCGTCTGGAGCCTGTGCTCCACAAGAGAGGCCGCGATAGTGAGAGGCCCGCGCACCGCGATGAAGAGTGGCCCCCGCTTGCCGCAACTAGAGAAAGCCCTCGCACAGAAATGAAGACCCAACACAGCCAAAAATATGTAAATAAATAAATAAAAAGCCAAGCATTTAAAAAAAAAAAAAAAAGGAAGGGTGGAATTGGGGAATAGTCTCTAAGGTACTTCAAAAGGAATATTCTTTTTCATAAACTAGGTGATAGATTCTTGGACAACTGTAGCGTTATTCATGGTACTTTACATATATTTTATATATTTTTTTAGTGTATTCCATAGTTTAAATAATTTTTTAACTACATAGAATACACTTCGGACCAGACTCATCCTTAACCACAGTAAAAAAAAAAACAGAAAAGACAGAAAATGATGCAGATAATTTGAGATAGAAAGTGACTGAAACAAATATAAATCTTTTAAGTCAACTAAGTCCGGTTTTGTTACAAAAAATAAGGAAGGTAGAATTCACTCCACTGTACATGTTCTCAAATATCGGAGTATCTGTCATGTTCCAGAAACTATTCTGGGCGATTAGATGCAAATGTGAAGAAAAGACAGAATCCCTGTCCCCAGAGAACGTTAATGCCAATGAGAAATCTAAAGCAATAGGGGAATAAGAACGTTTCAGATCAGCCAACGGGAAGATAAAAACTCAACAAGCAATGTTAAGCACAGTAGAGGCCCAACCCAACACAGAAACATTAGTAAGATTTCAATTCTGCTCTAACGACACTCAGAAACCCAAAAGAGAAGAAAATTTACTTTGGAAAGTTCTAATTTGGAATTCTAAAAGATAATTTTCATGTTGACTTACAATAATACATGCTGGTCTCAAAAGCTTATCATCACTTCTGATAGGGTACAGCAATGCTCACACTAATCTAGAGGCCACTGTTCAGGAAATACAGCCACACAGGGTTTAAATACAAGCCCCCAGCTGGAACAGACCTCAGAGAGCCCTCTCAGATTTGAGGAAAGTAGCTCATCACAGCACCTTCACTTCCCGAAAGACAACATAATTCTCAGAGCCTCAACCAGATAATTTTAACTAAAATCAGACAGCAGAGAAGCAATGAAATGCGTTGAAAGCATCAAGAAGGGAAACAAGAGAAGAAAAGAAACACGGGAAGAAAAAGAAAGTACTATAAAAGTGAACAGTAACTATAAAAGGCACAGCACTCTAAGGCATCGAGTATGTGAACACCAATAGTCTCACATACCTTCAGCATTGCTGTCAAAACACAGCACAGTAAATGTTGTTCACGGTCATTTTAAAAAAGGTTAAATTATAACCAAAATATTCTGTTTAAGAAGTTAGGGACACAGGGTACGTAATCACAGGAAATGCAGCATAACGCACTCCTTTTAAACAGAGAAAAACAATCCAATTTAAAAAAATAATAATTTTTAAGTAAGGGGGCAAATGATAGGACAATTTCACAAAAGAGGGAAACTAAATGGTCAAGAAATCTAATTTTTTTTCGTTTTGCCTCGTTTTTTTTTTTTTTTCAAGAATTCTATTAAACCTATCAGCATTCAGGGAAATGATAATCCAAAAAGATTACTTTACCCCATCAAATCAGTTTAAAAATTTAAAACCAAGAGTTGACAAAGTAAAATGAACCCTTGTGCCCTGTCAGTGGGAATATGAACTGGCACAATCAATTTGGAAAGCAGCTTGACGATACTGAATAAAATTAAAGCTGTGCATACCCACAACTCAGTGATTCTATTCCTAGGTACACACTATAGAGCAGGGGTCCCCCAACCCTTGGGCCGTGGACTGGTACCAGTCCGCGGCCTGTTACGAACCGGGCGGCACAGCAGGAGGTGAGCGGCGGGCAAGCAAGCGAAGCTTCATCTGCCGCTCCCCATCGCTGCCCGTTGCTCGCATCGCCGCCTGAACCATCCCCGCCCCCGACCGTGCAAAAACTGTCTTCCACGAAACCAGTCCCTGGTGCCAAAAAGGTTGGGGACCGCTGCTATGGAGAAACTCTTGCACATATGCATGTGGACACATAAACAATGCCACAGTAAAAAATTAAAACCCTAAATGCCCATTAACAGGACAATGAATAAAGAAAGTATGATATAATCATACAATGGAATACCATAGAGCAATCAAAATAAATTAATAAAAGTTAGAGATGTCCATACAAACAACTCTCACTTGTAATGGTAGCAACGAAGAATATATATAATACGGATAATAAGGATATACACTAAAGATGTGTATATCATGTGATGTCATTTATGTAAAGAGAAAGACATGCAAAATATTATTATGTACTGTAATTTATGTACATATACTTACGTTGTAAAAGTATAAAAACATAATTGCGATGCAAAAACTACATTCAGGGTAATGGTTGCTTTTGGAAAGAAAGACAAAGGGGAGATGACATCAAGAAGGATACGTGAGGCTTCAACTGAATTAGTAACAATTTCTTGGAAAACAGATATGAACCCAACATCACAAAATGTTAAGATTAGATAGCAGTAGTCGGTAGGTTAATGGGTGTCTGTTCTCTGCACATATCAGAAAAGATCCATGCTTTTAAAAATGACCTCTTTAAAAACAAAAAACTAAAGTAACTGACAATTCCTAAAAAAAACCCAAAAACATTCACTTTTCTTCCTTGGCTCGCCACCCTCGCTCCTCACCACCCCTTGTCCTTAACACCACCCCCGATGTGAAATACATAAATGAATAAATCAAGGTATGTTCTTCTCAGGCAGGGTGAAAAATCAGTCGTGAAAAAAGGATTAGGCAGGCACAGTTTCTGCAGTGCAAATATCTAGGTTCACACCCAGTTTTGCCACTTGCAAGATGTGTGAACTAGAGCAAAACCTTTAACCTTAGTCTCCTCTTCGTCTGTGACACAAAGACAGTAACAGCACTACTGTACAGGGTAGTTGATGATTTAATGAGAATGCACAGGTAAAGCACCACCTGAATTATACTACTACTAATAGTAATCATAACTGAGTAAAAAGTATAGGAAGTCTCAGGTCCTGCCTTAAAAGATCAGAGTGGTTTGTTCACAATCTTTTGAATGGCTTACAGGGGACATTGCTAAAAATAGCAGGGTCAAATGTCTTCTCGCAATGTCCACCTGAAACTAAAATGTTTCCAAGGAAATTACTCCACAGTTCTAGATCCATGTGGCTTGCTTAGCATTTCTTTTGAAAAGAGCAAATATATAGTCAAAATATAGACTAGTGCAGGTAAAAAAAATATCACACAGTAGAACTAAAGAAAACGATCTTTCAATTAAAACATTATTGAAAAGAACGCCTATTCCTTATGGCACACAAATATCAGATGACTATCCATCCCGTTCCCTTTGTCTTTTTCCTTTTTAGTTTCAGAATATAAAAAACTAACAAATCTATTTTCTGAGCAAATTCATTTACAGAGACAAATTTCCCTTCTGACCTGTACATTAGTGAACTGATGAGGTACTATGTTGACTAATGCCTGCTGCTTATAGCAGTATCTTTCTACAAGGAATTCTGGATGAAATCCTTTTTTTTTTAAATCTACACTGAAGTCCTACAGATCTCTTATTTAATCTTTAAAATCTTATTTGATTTTTGCATCTAATAATCATGGCCCACAATACCAAATGCAGTTATTATAAATAACAAATGGGTTAAATGGATCCCTTGGTCTGAGAAGAAACAGCCCTCACTTTAAAAATGTTTATGTTCTGAAAAGTTAGGCAAGTAAAAAGAACAAATTTTTATCAATAGAATACTTAATAATTATCATGTAAAGGGTCTTCATTTTCACCTACCCAGTTTCCTTAAGGATATACACCCATACCGTCAAATTCTTTATTTCAAAACCAGATACAAAACAAAGCACAAGCCAGATATTTGCAGGGTGCTAAAAAGTAGCAACAACTGAGCAGAAGATGGATTTTGACACTCCTGTTCCCAAAATCAATCAGGTGAATTCAGTACTGTACATTTAAGAATCAAATTTGTCTTTTCCATAGGTATGTGGAATTTAAGCCACACGGCACATAAAATACATCTTGTATATCAAAAAGGTAGAGAGTCACTTATACATTAAAATGATCCATTAAAAAAATTTTTGCAGAATCTTTTCACAGATACTCTTTAAAAAAAAAGAAACCATGAATCATTTCAGATTCCAGACTTTTAACTATTCAGCAATATTAGAAAAAGTATTTATGAAAGGCATTTCAATTTTCAAAAATCAATCAACATTATAAGCTCTGTGGGAGAAAGTGGTAACCTTGTTACCTTAAACTTTAGTATTATTATAATATAAACCTGATCATTATTCAAATTTTCTACTTACTTATCTTCTTTTAAAACCGAAGATCAATATGATCCAAAAGTATGCACATTATTCATAGTGGACAGAGGTGACATTCACCTACTGACTGTGTTTCCATTCTAAGTAAATTAATCCAATTAGTGGGTACCACTATGTATCACAAAAAAGAAATGTGTGCTTTGCTGGAGACAGTCACACTTTGATGGGGAGACAAACAAGTATATAACTACAATGCAATATAACACATGTAATTAAAGAGAGGTAAAAGGAGTTAGGAACACAAGGAAGTAGCAAATATCTGAGCACGGAAACTGGAAAACTATCAGGGAGGATTTCAGAGAAAAGAAGATGGTAAAGTTTGAGCTGAGTCTTTAAAAGTACAGAGAAACTTCTGGGCTGGGGGGATAATGATAGCTGCCGGATTTCAAATCTCATTCACCCTCAAAAACAAACAAAAAAAGACAAACAAACAAACAAACAAAGAACAGAACACCATAAAACCAACAAAGAGGATTTAAAACCACATATGACCCATGCCTTCAGCAGCACCAGGGGACAAAAAATACGACAACCTTTAAAAGACCTGTAATTGAAAAACAGACCAAATTCGATAGAGTTCCCACCAACCCCACAGCAAGTCTGCAGGTTTAGAGACAGGGAGGGACAAATAAGAGCCACTGAAAAAGAATAGAGGGGCACCCAGGGCTTAGCCAAAAAAAGACAAAAGTCATCCCCAGAGAGGGTCCAACAATAAAAGCCAAAATACTCCACGCAGGCCGGGACTTGGTACTTTAAAGTGCTGGCTGGGAAAGAGGCTTGAGAGTCAGTGGGATCGACAGAAATCAGGGAAGCACAGCTTCTGAGTGCAAACCAGACAGAGACGGGGAGGCACCCGTGGAAACAGGGCAGTGAAGGGAAAGGGGACAAGAGGGGGGAAATTAAGGATCCCACAGAAACAAAAGAGAAACAAGAGCTATCCCACCCACTCCCTTAACACCATCCAAAAAGCACAGAGGAGGGTGCCATGGAATTCTCTAAGAAGGGAATGAACAGATGCAAGAAAGCAAAAAGCAGGCCACAGACACAGAAAACTACTGTTAAAAAAAACAGAAAATGCTAATAAAAGCATTTCAGCTGATAAACCCGTCCCCTTCCAAAAGAAAAGCCACAAAGCTGAAGAAAACAGTAACACAACACTCCGAACTGAATTAAAAATCTTCACACAAGCATTTGAAACATGGAAAAAAAGCAAAGCAAAACAAAAACAGACCTGAAGCAGAAATACGAAAACTAAGAACAGAAATGAGCAAACAAACAACAACCAAAAAAGGAAGAAAGGAAACAAGAGTTGACTGAACTCAGAAAAGAAACAGAAACGAAAGTACACAGACATTTTTCAAATAGACTGTGAGGGGTGCATCCCCCAACAATGAATCCCAGGAAAAGGGCAGGAACTTATTGACAAAGGGATGGGCACATTCATGGCACAACTTGTAGACTAGAGAACTCTCAACAACCCCTATGGGCTGGCAGGTAGGGCCAGCTCACTGAGGACTTTGACAGACAAGCTACCTAAGGCCTATTGATTTCACCTTCAAAGGTGGAGAGGCAGTATAATCAAGGAAGAAGAGAACCTGTTTTGGATTCAGATGAACTCAGTTTAGATCTCAAGTTCTACCATTTACTAAAGCTGTGGTGAGCAATTATTTTTACCACTCTAAGCCCCTTATTTGTAATCTGTGATTGGGTGGGTGGGTGGGTGGATGGATGCATGAACAGTAGGTGGGCAGATGGATGGATGGATGGACAGACACATATACACACAACAACAATTGTACCTGTCTGAGCCTGAGTTCCTCCCAAAAGCAGAGAATCAGAAAAGGACCTGTAAATAGGTAAGTTCTTTGGAAAGAGAAGCACCAAGGAGGCTGAAACTGGAAAGGAGCTGGAGTCAATACAAGTGTACCTTATTGAGATGCTCACTGCTCTGGGCAACTGGAGCTCAATCTTGCCAAGACTCTCTGAGGAATGATTGGAAAGCTCTTAGATCTGTCTGTGCAAAGACAGGGAAAAGCATTTCTCCACTGGCTCCTGCCCCCTCTGGTTAAGGGCTGCCCTAGGGGGAGCATTAACTTCCAGGCACTTCCAGGCTGAACAAGCCTCTGTGCCCTCCTACCTGTATCTCCTGCTGGGTGGACCTTGGAGAAGCCCTGGAGCAGAAAGGAAAAGATGTATACTTGAGGAAAAGTGAGTACACTTGAGGTAAGACACTGTCGGGCAAAGTGAGTCAAGGCCTGCATGGAAGAGTATGAAGACGATGTGAGGTGGTGCTTCAGAGGCAACTTATAGAGTGCAGCTCAGATCCCCTCCTGCTTCCATTAAATGTAAATCAGTCATTGAATATACATGTATCAAATCATCATTGTACACCTTAAACTTACACAATGTTATATGTCAGTTATATCTCAATAAAGCTGGAAGATAAATAAATCTGTCATTAAGTCTTTTTTTGTTTTACTTTTTTTTTTTTTTTTTTATACAGCAGGTTATTAGTTATGTATTTTATTTTTTATTTATTTTTTGCAGTACGTGGGCCTCTCACTGTTGTGGCCTCTCCCATTGCGGAGCACAGGCTCCAGACGCGCAGGCTCAGCAGCCATGGCTCACGGGCCCAGCTGCTCCGCGGCATGTGGGATCTTCCCGGACCGGGGCACAAACCCGTGTCCCCTGCATCGGCAGGCGGACTCTCAACCACTGCGCCACCAGGGAAGCCCAGTGTATATATGTCAACCCCAATCTCCCAATTGGTCATTGAGTCTTAAAGGACGAACTAATGTTGCTACTACTTAATAGTGACAGGGAGGAGCTTATCTTGAACTCAAGGGCTTGACTAGGATTTTTCTTGTTACTTCCGACCTAGTGAACAATGCTCAAGAGGCATCTGCAGCAACGACAGTCCAACAAAGGCAAGGCAACTGAAGGCTAAGATCCATCAGAGATTAAGGTCTAAATCATACAAGACAAGTAACATTCCTGGTTGGTGGTCCATCTTTCTGGCCCCATGACCTATTAGCCATCACCCCAGAGCTCGGTGAGTCAGGGCACCTTGAATGCCACTCTGGCCCATGACGGTAATGACATCCACCTTGCCCCTGATGGTAAGTAACACGATGTGGCCTCTGTTATTCCACAACCCCATCATTTCTATGGATACTAGGGAGCCCAGTTCCATGAAAGCATTTCCTATCAACCTCAGCCAGTCTCCCTTCAACAGTGTATTCTGTATTACCTTAGAGAATGAGACGTTTTCTTTGGACCCTCCTAAGGAACATGGTCTGAAAGTGTGTTCTCCAGTCTCACATGATAAATCCACTCTAATATCCTCTTGAGACTTCTGACCTAAATACTCTGCCAAAGCAGTTCTTGCATATTTATCTACTTTACTGTAGGTCATATTCATGTCCAAGCTTCAAGAAACCATCCCAGCAGTATATAAGGAGGAGGTTACCAGGGTATTAAATCCTGAATTATGAATAGTGGTCCTATATTAATAAATTCTCCCCTGTCCAGTCTTATTATTCTGCCACTCCTGGTCCAATACCTTCAAGATCCACCCCACCCCACCCCCAAGCCCCCTGCATGCTCCTCCTGTTCCTATCAGTACATATTAGCCAGGACCTGGAATTATTTGCCTGAGTATCTTCTCCCTGATTAGATTATGCTGAGGTTGCCTCTAGTTATTGTTCTGGAGGCAACAGAGATAAGGGATGGGACACATTCTAAGGAGAATGTGCATCACCTTGAGAGGCATCCACCTCAGTGGGATCTTTGCATGGTCTCCAAACAAGAGAAGGCTGTTCTCTTCTAACAAGGCATTGGCTCTGCCTGTCCAGAGGATGCAGGGAAATTCAGGGGTTCAAGATTCTCAGGCTTATCCACCCAGATGTTCCCATATGAGATCTTAGGGTCCTACTCACTGGGGCACTGACTTTCGCCATGAATACCTATCAAGAGTGTATAGGAGAGGCAGAACCACTATGAACCATATAGAATGAGTAACTTATATAGCGGTTTGACCTCACACAGGTATGGGAGGTAAACAGTCTATGTAAGACTGTTGCTTCTGCGTCTAGAGCCGAGCCTGAAGACATTAGGGCAGAGAGTTGGAAACGAAAGATGGATAAGAGGTGGAACGGAGCAAAGAGAAACTGGAATCCCAAAGACAATCTGGAACCCATGAAACCAAATAAGAACCCATGTCTGTCTCTCACTACCTATGTGCCTCCAACTCTGATGATGCAGGTAACTGCCAAAAAGCTCCACATGCTGGCCCAGGATTCTAAGAAGCTGATGGAGGTGATCCAACAGGAGCTAAAGGAGCTGCAAGCCTGGCCAGAGCTGAGGCCTGGCTAAAGCTCTACACCAACAGTATGACACAGCAGATCAACAACAATGTGTGGGAGTCTAGTACCAACCTTCATATGTAAAAGAAATATGGCTGCTGCTTCGCTTCCGCCTTTAAATCTCCCTCAAAATGTCCAGAGCCCAGACGGGAGTTCAGGGAAATGGAATTCCAGTGTAGCTCAACTGACACAGTATAGACAAACCCAAAGAAGGTATAGAGCTCTACCGCCCTTAGGACAAAATCCTGGGCCTCCTTTTTTAGCATCATCTGTCCTATGGCTGCAGGAGATGAGGCGCTTCTCAAATGCTGCCACAGAGGCCCTCTTTTCCCAGTGTGCCCTGCACTGATGACTAGCTGATCTAAGTCTGCCATTTTCTTGTTTTCAAGGTTTCCAAAGGTAAAATAGGTCAGTCAACTTCAGTCTTTCCAATTACCATACCACTCAAGTCCCAGAGCCATGGCATAACCCAACACTAACCTTCCATGCGGGGCTAGTCCCAATCCCCATGCCCTGCAGTGGGGGTCTTAGTAACTGTTCTGTCACACATGCCGAGGTTCTCACCCCCCACTACTGCCAGCAATGTGTCTTTGTTGCAGTCTCACCCGTAGGTGATCCACTCCAATGTCCCGTCCAAGGTATGCTTTCTAGAGCCACTTTAGATACTGCAGTTCTAGTAGTTCTTAGCCGGGACTCACGTGCAAGTGGTTTATTTGGAAGGTAATCCTAGTGAGAAGGAGTGAGGAAGAACTCAGGAGAGTGAAAGAGAGAAAAAGAAAAAGCCAATACAAGGATGCATTATCAACTCAATCTAATGTGGACCTTTTGAGGAACTTACGGGATGCCTCTCAGAATTCTCCACTTTAGGATTAATACAGAGAAGCATTTAGAGTCGTCCCTTGGTGTTCACAGAGGAATTAGTTCCAGGAGCCTTTTCCTCCACCAAAATCATCTGAGGATGCTCAAGCCCCTTAAATAAAATGGTGTAGTATTTGCATATAACCTACACAATCCTCCCGTATACTTTTTTTTTAACATCTTTATTGGAGTATAATTGCTTTACAATGGTGTGTTAGTTTCTGCTGTATAACAAAGTGAATCAGCTATATGCATACATATATCCCTATATCCCCTCCCTCTTGCGTCTCCCTCCCACCCTATCCCACCCCTCTAGGTGGTCACAAAGCACTGGCTGATCTCCCTGTGTTAGGCGGCTGCTTCCCACTAGCTATCTGTTTTACATTTGGTAGTGTGTATATGTCAATGCTACTCTCACTTTGTCCCAGCTTACACTTCCCCTTCCACGTGTCCTCAAGTCCACTCTCTAAGTCTGCGTCTTTATTCCTGTCCTGCCCTTAGGTTCATCAGAACCATTTTTTTTTGATTCCATATATATGTGTTAGCATATGGTATTTGTTTTTCTCTTTCTGACTTACTTCACTCTGTATGACAGACTCTAGGTCCATCCACCTCGCTACAAATAACTCAATTTCGTTTCTTTTTATGGATGAATAATATTCCATTGTATATATGTGCCACATCTTCTTTATCCATTCACCTGTCAATTGACACTTAGGTTGCTTCCATGTCTTGGCTATTGTAAATAGAGCTGCAATGAACATTGTGGTACATGACTCTTTGAATTATGGTTTTCTCAGGGTATATGCCCAGTAGTGGGATTGCTGGGTCGTATGGTAGTTCTATATTTAGTTTTTTAAGGAACCTCCCTACTGTTCTCCATAGTGGCTGTATCAATTTACATTCCCACCAATAGTGCAAGAGGGTTCCCTCTTCTCCACACCCTCTCCAGCATTTATCATTTGTAGATTTTTTGATGATGGCCTTTCTGACCAGTATGAGGGGATACCTCATTGTGGTTTTGATTTGCATTTCTCTAATGATTAGTGATGTTGAGCATCCTTTCATGTGTTTGTTGGCAATCTGTATATCTTCTTTGGGGAAATGTCTATTTAGGTCTTCTGCCCATCTTCGGATTGTGTTGTTTTTTTAATATTCAGCTGTATGAGCTGCTTGTATATTTTGGAGATCAATTCTTTGTCAGTTGCTTTGTTTGCAAATATTTTCTCCCATTCTGAGGGCTGTCTTTTCGTCTTGTTTATGGTTTCCTTTGCTGTGCAAAAGATTTTAAGTTTCATTAGGTCCCATTTGTTTATTTTTGTTTTTAATTCCATTTCTCTAGAAGGTGGGTCAAAAAGGATCTTGCTGTGATTTATGTCATAGAGTGTTCTGCCTATGCTTTCCTCTAAGAGTTTGATAGTGTCTGGCCTTACATTTAGGTCTTTAATCCATTTTGAGTTTATTTTTGTGTATGGCATTAGGAAGTGTTCTAATTTCATTCTTTTACATGTAGCTGTACAGTTTTCCCAGCACCACTTATTGAAGTGGATGTCTTTTATCCATTGTATACCCTTGCCTCTTTTATCAAAGATAAGGTGACCATAGGTGCGTGGGTTTATCTCTGGGCTTTCTATCCTGTTCCATTGATCTATATTTCTGTTTTTGTGCCAGTATCATACTGTCTTGATTACTGTAGCTTTGTAGTATAGTCTGAAGTCCAGGAGCCTGATTCCTCCAGCTCCGTTTTTCTTTCTCAAGATTGCTTTGGCTATTTGGGGTCTTTTGTGTTTCCACACAAATTGTGAAATTTTTTGTTCCAGTTCTGTGAAAAATGCAATTGGTAGTTTGATAGGGATTGCATTGAATCTGTAGATTGCTTTGGGTAGTATAGTCATTTTCACAATGTTGATTCTTCCAACCCAAGAACATGGTATATCTCTCCATCTGTTTGTATCGTCTTTAATTTCTTTCATCAGTGTCTTACAGTTTTCTGTATACAGGTCTTCTGTCTCTGTAGGTAGGTTTATTCCTAGGTATTTTATTCTTTTTGTTGCAATGGTGAATGGGAGTGTTTCCTTAATTTCTCTTTCAGATTTTTTATCATTAGTGTATAGGAATGCAAGAGATTTCTGTACATTACTTTTGCATCCTGCTACTCTACCAAATTCATTGATTAGTTCTAGTAGTTTTCTGGTAGCATCTTTAGGATTCTCTATGTATACCATCATGTCATCTGCAAACAGTGACAGTTTCACTTCTCCTTTTCCAATTTGGATTCCTTTTCTTTTTTTTTCTTCTCTGATTGCTGTGGCTAAAACTTCCAAAACTATGTTGAGTAACAGTGGTGAGAGTGGGCAGCCTTGTCTTGTTCCTGATCTTAGAGGAAATGGTTTCAGTTTTTCACCACTGAGAACCATGTTGGCTGTGGGTTTGTCATATATGACCTTTATTATGTGGAGGTAGGTTCCCTCTATGCCCACTTTCTGGAGAGTTTTTACCATAAATGGGTGTTGAATTTTGTCAAAAGCTTTTTCTGCATCTATTGAGATTATCGTATGGTTTTTATTCTTCAATTTGTTAATATAGTGTATCACATTGATTGATTTGCATATGTTGAAGAATCCTTGCATTCCTGGGATAAACTCCACTTGATCATGGTGTACGATCCCTTTAATGTGCTATTGGATTCTGTTTGCTAGTATGTTGTCAAGAATTTCTGCATCTATGTTTATCAGTGATACTGGCCTGTAGTTATTTTTGTGTGTGTGACATCTTTGTCTGGTTTTGGTATCATGGTGATAGTGGCCTCGTGGAATGAGTTTGGGAGTGTTCCTCCCTCTGCTATATTTTGGAAGAGTTTGAGGATAGGTGTTAGCTCTTCTCTAAATGCTTCATAGAATTTGCCTGTGAAGCCATCTGGTCCTGGGCTTTTGTTTGTTGGAAGATTTTTAATCACATTTTCAATTTCAGTGTTTGTGATTGGTCTATTTATATTTTCTATTTCTTCCTAGTTCAGTCTCAGAAGGTTGTGCTTTTCTAATAATTTGTCCATTTCTTCCAGGTTGTCCATTTTATTGGCAAATAGCTGCTGGTAGTAATCTTTCATGATCCTTTGTATTTCTGCAGTGTCAGTTGTTACTTTTCCTTTTTCATTTCTAATTCTGTTGATCTGAGTCTTCTCCCTTTTTTTCTTGATGAGTCTGGATAATGGTTCATCAATTTTGTTTATCTTCTCAAAGAACCTGCTTTTAGTTTTATTTATCTTTGCTATTGTTTCCTTCATTTCTTTTTCATTTACTTCTGATCTGACCTTTATGATTTCTTTCCTTCTGTTAACTCTGGGGTTTTTGTTCTTCTTTCTCTAATTGCTTTAGGTGTGAGGTTAGGTTGTTTATTTGAGATTTTTCTTGTTTCTTGAGGTAGGATTGTATTGCTATAAACTTCCCTCTCAGAACTGCTTTTGCTGCATCCCATAGGTTTTGGGTCATTGTGTTTTCATTGTCTTTTGTTTCTAAGTATTTTTTGATTTCCTCTTTTATCTCTTGGTTATTTAGTAGCGTACTGTTTAGCCTCCATGTGTTTGTATTTTTTACAGTTTTTTTTTCCTGTAATTGGTATCTAGTCTCATAGCGTTGTGGCCAGAAAAGATACTTGATACGATTTCAATCTTCTTAAATTTACCAAGGCTTGATTTGTGACCCAAGATATGGTCTATCCTGGAGAATGTTCCATAAGCACTTGAGAAGCAAGTGTGTTCTGTTGTTTTTGGATGGAATGTCCTATAAATATCAATTAAGTCCATCTTGTTTAATGTATCATTTAAAGCTTGTGTTTCCTTATTTATATTCATTTTGGGTGATCTGTCCATTGGTGAAAGTGGGGTGTTAAAGTCCCCTACTATTATGGTGTTACTGTCAATTTCCCCTTTTATGGCTGTTAGCATTTGCCTTATGTATTGAGGTGCTCCTATGTTGAGTGCATAAATACTTACTATTCTTATATCTTCTTCTTGGATTAATCCTTTGATCATTATGTAGTGTCCTTCTTTGTCTCTTGTAATAGTCTTTATTTTAAAGTCTATTTTGTCTGATATGAGAATTGCTACTCCAGCTTTCTTCTGATTTCCATTTACATGGAATATCTTTTTCCATCCACTCACTTTCAGTCTGTATGTGTCCCTAGGTCTGAAGTGGGTCTCTTGTAGACAGCATATATACAGGTCTTGTTTTTGTATCCATTCAGCCAGTCCTTTGGGTTTTGTTTTTTTTTTTTTGCGGTATGCGGGCCTCTCCCATTGTGGAGCACAGGCTCCAGACACGCAGGCTCAGCAGCTATGGCTCGCAGGCCCAGCCGCTCCACCGTATGTGGGATTCTCCCGGACCGGGGCACAAACCCGCGTCCCCTGCATCGGCAGGCGGACTCTCAACCACTGCACCACCAAGGAAGCCCCAGTCTATGTCTTTTGGTTGGAGCATTTAATCCATTTACATTTAAGGTAATTATCAATATGTATGTTCCTATTACCATTTTCTTAATTGTTTTGGATTTGTTATTGTAGGTCTTTTCCTTCTCTTGTGTTTCCTGCCTAGAGAAGTTCCTTTAGCATTTGTTGTAAAGCTCATTTGGTGGTGCTGAATTCTCTTAACTTTTGCTTGTCTGTAAAGGTTTTAATCTCTCTGTAGAATCTGAATGAGATCCTTGCTGGGTAGAGTAATCTTGGTTGTAGGTTTTTCCCTTTCATCACTTTACATATATCCTGCCACTCCCTTCTGGCTTGCAGAGTTTCTGCTGAAAGATCAGCTGTTATCCTTATGGGGATTCCCTTGTATGTTATTTGTTGCTTTTCCCTTGATGCTTTTAATATTTTTCTCTTTGTATTTAATTTTTGATAGTTTTATTAGTATGTGTCTCAGCATGTTTCTCTTTGGGTTTATCCTGTATGGGACTCTCTGCACTTCCTGGACTTGATTGACTATTTCCTTTTCCATGTTAGGGAAGTTTTCAACTATAATCTCTTCAAATATTTTCTCAGACCCTTTCTTTTTCTCTTCTGGGACCCCTATAATTAGAATGTTGGTGCATTTAATATTATCCCAGAGGTCTCTGAAACTATCCTCAATTCTTTTCATTCTTTTTTCTTTATCCTGCTCCCTGGCAGTTATATCTACCATTTTATCTTCCAGCTCACTTATCCATTCTTCTGCCTCAGTGATTCTGCTATTGATTCCTTCTAGAGTATTTTTAATTTCAGTTATTCTGTTGTTCATAACTGTTTGTTTGCTCTTTAGTTCACCTAGATCCTTGTTAAATGTTTCTTGTATTTTCTCTATTCTGTTTCCCAGATTTTGGATCATCTTTACTATCATTACTCTGAATTCTTTTTCAGGTAGGTTGCCTATTTCATCTTCATTTATTTGGTCTTGTAGGTTTTTACCTTGCTCCTTTGTCTGTAACATATTTTTTTGTCATTCTTTTTTTCTTGATGGGTGGGGCTGTATTCCTGTCTTACTGATTGTTTTGCCTGAGGCGTCCAGCACTGGTGTTTGCAGGAAGTTGGATAGAGCCAGGTCTTGGTGCTGAAATTAGGGTCTCTGGGAGGTCTCACTCCGATTAATAGTCCCTGGGCTCTGAGGTTCTCTGTTAGTCAGTGTTTTGGACTCAGAGCTCCCACCACAGGAGCTCGGGCCTGACCTCCGACCTGGGAACCAAGATCCCGCAAGCTGGTCATGGTAGCTAGGGTCCTGGCAGGATTAAAACCTGCAAAGTTGGAGGAAAAAGCACCCTTCAACATGAGAGTATGCGGTTCCTGAAGGCTACCCAGATGTCTTACATTCAGTAGGCAGTTGGGCATAACTGATAAGGAACTCAAGAAAGAGACCTAAGCTGAAAATAGAGCCTTGGATGGTAGTTCAAGCCATGATATTTGATTTCCCAGGAAGAGTATATGCAGAGTTAGAGGAAAAGAGGGCTGACAACAGACTACCAGTATGTAAGAGACAAGCAGAGGGATGGAGGCCAGTGAAAGAGGGAGGTGGGGCAGTCAGCAACAGAGCAGAGCCAGGAGGAGGAGCACAGTATCACTGGGTAAGGGAAGGGCAGAGCCCATGCTCAAGCGCCAACCACTCTAAAGGGGTTAAGTAAGATTAAGCAGAGACATTTCCACCAGATTATGAGAACCGGGAGACATTAGTAACTTTAGAGAGAACACTTTTGGTGGGGAGATTGAGTTGGAAGCCTGATGGTACAGCACATCAAAGAGTGAACAGAA
Organism: Delphinapterus leucas; assembly: GCF_059928025.1. Lineage (NCBI taxonomy): Eukaryota > Metazoa > Chordata > Mammalia > Artiodactyla > Monodontidae > Delphinapterus > Delphinapterus leucas. Next base: position 168,563,020 of record NC_143130.1, read on the forward strand.
GATAAAGAAGCAGAAACAGCTGGTATAAACTGCTCTCTCAACATCTGGTGGGAAAGGGAATGATAGCAAAAACTAGAGAGCCACGGAGGATTTTTTTTGTTGTTAACAAGATGGTTCAACTGTGTTTGTGGGAAGAGGAGCCTGAGGATCAGGGAAAGAGGGGAAAAAATAGAGTGAGTTCTCTGAAGATTTCAAAAAGAGGTGTGAGAGCACAATATGACTCAATCATCTTCATTTAACATGCCTGGATTTGTTCTTCACATACCAACTAGGAAATACGTAGTTAGCATCTAATTTACTGGGACCAAACCAATGAAGTTGTAAAATAACTTTTCTTGTAAAACCTTGCATTTTCTTACTGAACACTGCAAAAACATAAGCATCTTGGACTAATTTAGTTTCAGTCAAAAGGTGACAATTGTATGCAGTGAGAAAAAAATCTTTCTCTGCTATTTCAGTTCTTTTTTCCCTTTTTGTCAGGGAGAAATAATTTATAAAACACTTTACCAGATAAACTCTCATTCGGGGGTGTCCAGCATTGTACTGACAGCACATACACAACTCTGAAATCTAAAATCTTTAACCCGTCTGCAGGGTCCAGTTAGCCCCATCCTGAGGACTACGTGAGACCTTGAAACTAAGCTAAGTGGCTAGCACATTAGTTTCCTTTTAACTGTGCTGTGGTAAGCTATTCTGAAGCTGTTTAGATTTGTGGTTGGGCCTCAAACCATGTCTCTGGACAACATTCTGCTGGAGGCAGAACAAAGTTATATTTAACATCTGTGTACTTTAAAGCAATGCTGCCCACTTTTTCTCTTATTGCTGGGGTCACTTGCCCTTAAGACTCACTGTACTTTCAGTGTATAAACAGCAGTGTTTACTTATCCAATTGATTCTGCAATTACATGATTGAGCCAATATGAAAACTGAGTCAATAAGAAATGCTTATAAAGCAATAACAAACAGGCTTTTCTTCCAATACATGTACCAAATAAATTTAACTAGGAAGAAGAACTGAACTAAATATAAAACACTTCAAAAAGAAGAAAAAGAACATTATGCTTACTAAGAGTTTTGGCATGATCCAGAGAACATGTTCAGGGAATGACCTCTGTGGAAAGCACGGAAGCATTTCAATGGCTATGCCTGAAAACCTCTTCCTGTACACTGTTCTACAACATTCTACCATAAACTTTCATCTTACAGTACATGAATTCTGTGTCAGGACTTCCCTGGTGGTCCAGTGGATAAGACTCCGTGCTCCCAGTGCAGGGGTCCGGGGTTCGATCCCTGGTCGGGGAACTAGGTCTTGCATGCATGCCGCAACAAAGATCCCACGTGCCACAACTAAGACCCAGTGCAGCCAAAACTAATTAATTAATTATTGAATTCTGTGTCAACTTTTTGTGTTTTTCTTTATCTAAAAAAATTTAAAGGCCAGAATAACACAGTTTTAAAACAATGAAGCTATTTTTCTCTTCTTGAATAAAGAATTGCCTTTCTTCACAATTCAAAGAAGAAACAAAAAATCCATGTGCTCAAAACTCCCGTTATCTTCCTGCCACCAAATCTACAAATGCACCTGTATCCGCCCCCTCTTCCCTTATCATAATAGAAGCAATGGGCCTTCTCCTAGCAGAGGCCAATTGCCCCCCTCCTATCCCCATGTCCCCCTTCTCAGGGACCTTGATGCCCTCAGCTATCTCCTCTTGTTTTGTATTTTCAGTATCTCTTTCTGTTTCTCCCTCTCTCTCTTTCTCTGTAATGGATTCACACTAAATGTGTTCTAGCATCACTCATCTTAAAATAAAAAATAACCCTCCCCCTGAACCACACATTCCCCTCTGGCTAAGTCAGAACCAAGCCTCTCAAAAGTTTTCACTTGCATCCACTCCTCAACCCATTCCAATCTGGCCTCTCCCACCAAATCTCCACTAAAATTGCTCTTGATAAGGTCATTAGCTGCTCTGTCAAATCTGACACATACCCTTTGAAGCACTTTTTCCTCCTTGCCTTCCCCAACACCACAACTTTTCTAGGTTTTCTTCTGGGTTTTTTTCTGGCTGGTCCTCCTCTGTATTCTTTCTCAGCAACTCCTTTCCGATCCGTACTCTACAGTTTGGAGTTTTCAGGGCCCAGTTCTGAGTCCTCTTCCTTTTTCCATTTGACAATTTCTCCTAAGATGATCTCTCTACACCTGGGCTTTAAAAGTCATCTAAATGCCAGTGATGCTAGAATTTCTACCTGCAGCCCAGACATCTTTTCTGAGCTCCAGACCCATGTCCCACTGATGAAGGAAAGCACAATAGTTTAGATGAACCTGGGGGGCAGACCACTTGGGCTTCAAAACCAGTCCTTCTACTTACTTCCGGGGTGATCCTGTGCAAGTTGGTGACCTTTACAGTTTCCCCATCTGTAAAATTAGAATAATAATAACAGTACTTACTTCATAAGTGACTGTGTGGATTAAGTGAGTTGATAAAAGCACCTATTGATCCTCTGTAGCACATAACAAGGTTTCATTACCATGATTACTATTACCATATGTGTCCATTAGAATATGTCAAAGGTATCTCAAAACTTGACCTGTATACAACTGGGTCCTATCTTTTCCACCCACTCCAAATGCAACTCCCCTGGTTCACCATCTGTGAGTTCTAAGGCAGAATTCTAAGATGATCCCAATGACCCTTTGCATGACCTCCTTCCCTTGAGTGACTGAATATGATGAAATATCACTCTTAGGATAAAGGGTAGGATAAAGGGATTTTGTTGCCGATGTAATTAAGGTCCCAACTCAGTTGACCTCATGATGGGAAGATCGTCTAGGTAGTCTGACCTAATCACATGAAGCCCAGAGAAGATCTGGAAGTCAGAGAGTCAGTGTACGGGAAGCATGTGACACACCTTTGATGCCTGAAGATGGAGGGGCCAAATGAGAAGGAATGCAGATGGCCTCTACCAGCTGACAGAGGCCCCCAGCCAACAGCCATTGAGGAAACTGAGACCTCAGACCAATGACTACAGGAACGCAAATCTGGCAACTACAGCATGAGCTTAGAAGTGGACTTTCACCCAGAGCCTCCAGACAAGCACTCTGTCTGGCTACCATCTTAATTTCAGCCATGCCATGGAAAATTTTAACTTACCAAATTGTGAGCTGATAAATGGGTGCTATTACAAGCCACTAAGTTTGTGGCGATCTGTTATGCGGCCACTGAAAATTAATACACCATTTGAACAAATGGTACCTTCAAACATATGTTTGTTCCAGCTCGAAAATCCCATATCGCTACCGCACCAAGTTCTGCTGATTCTGTCTCCTAAATATATCTCAAATATGTTCATGATTCTTAATCCCTAATTGTTACCCAATCCAAACTTGTATATTCCATCTGAACTTCAGCAATAGCCTCCTAACTGGTCTCCCTTCAGACAATCTTTCCTTCCATCCTCCTCACAGCAAGGGAGCCATTTTTTATAGTACAAAACTCATCTCTGAAAAATCCTTCAACAGCTTCACACTGCACTCAGGATAATGCCTGAATGCCTTATCGTCACCTACAGAACCCTGAACGAAGAGCCCTGGCTACCTTCTCAGCCCCACTTCCTGTGACTTTCCTGCTTGGACACGATGCTCAAGCCACAAAGGCCTTTCTTCCAGTAACTCCAGTGTGCCAAGCCATTTCCCACTTCAGGGCCATCTGTGTTACTTCCTTTGTCAGAAATGCTTAACTGCCCCCCCTACTCTTCACCCCATGATAGCCAGGGCCTCAGCTTGAACATTCCCACTTCCCTCACCCATCCCCTGAGGCCCGGCCACCCTGTTAGACTCTCTCATAGAACCTGTACTTCTTCACCGTTTATCACAATTGCAATCATATGGTTAGTTGCATGATTATGTATTTAAGGTCCTTCTCTTAGGTATAGTTCAATGAAGGTAGAAGCCATGTCTAATTTGTTCCCTGCTAAAACCCAGCATCTGCTATGGTGCCAGGCACACAGTGTCAACAAATCCTTAATGGATGAATAAAACCGTGGCTGCTTTGCCCAACTTATACATGACAAAATTATGTCAAAGTTACAAGTTTGATTTGTGTGTGCCCATTAGATTTGTCCTACTCTAGCCCTAATTATGATGTTTCCTTACAAACAAAGGACAGTGGTATAAAGGAAAAATGGGCAACTTCATGGGAAAGGGTTAATGCAAATCTACTGCTAAGTGTTCATGCCCTCTTAATGCAACACCATTCATTTAGATATGAAGTGCAACATTATCCTTATTACATATTTTAAATAGTTTTTCCTTTAGGAAAAACATGTAATTCCACTCCAGTACTGAAGTGGTTTGAGGACAGAGTACTTCAGCTGACTGAATTTTCCTATTAATGATGGGATATTCCACTAATGTAGAAAACTGCCTGGTACAAAGACAGCCCTGTGTATGACTTCCACCATCTTGCCAATAAAATTTCTTTTTAAAAGTACGCCTTGATTTTATTGATTTCTCATTATGTGTTTTTAAAAAACTCTAAAATGGTATTAATTAATCGGAGACCTCACTTTTTTTTCTTTTTAGAAGAAATATAAAAATAGCACGAACATCACAACAAAGATTTTATTTAAGAAGCAAAATACTGGGTAGAAAGTCAAATATCTTTCCATATTGTCCATCTTACTCATGGTTTGTATCTATGTGTTTGTATATAAATGCATTTAATTATATATTTACCTAATTCCTGTCTTGGCCCAGAAAAGACTTCAGGCAAAATAACTAAAGCATAAGAAAAGAAGAAAGAAAAATAAGAAGAAAGATTAGGGACAGAAAATGACACCAGGAAGAGGCTCAAGATGCATGCCAGACCACAATTTTATGTGGTGTAGGCTTGAGATGTGAAGCATTCTAGCCACCAACTTGATAAAAGAGGTCTCCTCCAGGGATCCACTTCACAGCATTCCTATGAAAAACAGAAGAGCTGGTCGAAGCAGCTCAGCTAGACTTGGTACTAAGATCAGAAAGGAATGTCTTCTTGAGGATTCCCTAGAGACGACATCATTCTACTTCTACTAAGAATGACATTTGTTACCATTTTCTACTAAATAGTTGTCTAAATGACTAACTGCTTCATATTGTTATCCTATTCAGTTACCCAAGCCTGAGGCAAAATTATCTCCTGGTTCATCCAATCTTAAGCAAGATGTGTTAGCTCCCTATTGCTGCTGTAAAAAATTACATAAACTTCATGGTTTATGAACAACATAAATCTGTCTTATTATAGTTCTAGAGATCAGAAGTCTCAAACCAGGTCTTAAGGAGCTAAAATCAAGTGACAGTAGAGATGCATTCCTTTTGGACACTCCAGGGGACTATCTGTTCTTCACCGTCTAGAGCCTGCTCACATGCCTTGGCTCATGGCCCCCTTCCAGTAATGGCTTCAGTCCAATCTCTGATGCCACTGTTGCATCTTCTCTCCCTCTATTTCTATTCTCACAACACCTTCTCTCTGACCTGCCAACCTCCCTCTCGTAAGGACCCTGTGATTACATTGGACCCACCTGGATAACTCCCCATCCTTAATCACATCTGCAAGGTCTCTGCCATGTACAGAAACATTTACAGGCTAGGACATGGACACCTTGGGGGGAGGAGGTGTATTTTTCAGCCTACCACACAAGACCCTATTTACCTGTTTGCAGCTACCTGCAATTTACAAATTGTAATGATGTGTCAGAAAAATAACAATGTAAGGCCCAACTTACATAATAACAGTAAAGCCACAAATGGAAAACTTAATCAAAAGTTTTTTTATTTCAAGAGTTAATCATAGGATTCTTTTAAGTACCAAGTTCACCTTCTTTATTCCAAATAATTTGATATACAAAAATATTATTTACACAATGTTTTGTCAGGAACACACTAGTTATATAAAAAGAAGCACACTGCCACAAAAACTTGAGTGTGAAATAAATAAAACTGCAATACCAAGTACTGTGTCAAAAATCGGGAACTTTAACTCCCTATTCTCCCTGCAGTCACAGGGCAGGGTGCCTACTGAGTACTAAAAAAAAAAAAAAAGTGAACTAGCCAGCTCACTCACAACTTTAGGAAGGTATAAAGTCCAGAGAACTTCCTTGACTTAGGAGGAACAGATATAGTTGAACCCATGCGGGCACTGCTAGAGACAAACAAAATGAGGGCAAGATTCTATTTTAGACCCTATTCATCTTCCCTGAAAAACAAGAGGAATGTAGGAGTGCTCATACCACTGAGGTGCACCAAGATCTGTAAATCATTACAGGAGCTCAAAGGAGAAAACTGTGACAACCCCTCCCTCCCACAGCATTTTGGGACTGACATCTCTCAACAGTGTATTTAATTGTGAAGCTTCAGTCAACACATGATGCTATTATGCTAGATTTTCCCTAGAGGAATTTTCACCAAGCATTATCTTCTTTTTCAGGGTAAGAATTCAATCCTGCCCATCAGATCACTTATGTCTCCAGGAAGCTGAGCTTTCATGATTTTTTCTTGCTTTGCAGTAGAGGTTAATGTTGGGTCTGATACAACAGTTGACTTGTCACCTGAGAAGCTTCCCCCCACGAACCCCCCGCCCCCGTTATAGACTGCAAATGCAAAATATACTTGAATCCCCCTTGATTTAAGGGCTGAGATGTCACCTACTTTGCCCAAATAGATCATTTTCTTTTCTTTTTTAAATTAATTAATTAATTTATTTTTGGCTGCGTTGGGTCTTTCTTGCTGCGCATGGGCTTTCTCTAGTTGCGGCAAGCGGGGGCTACTCTTCATTGCATTGGCAGGCTTCTCATTGCAGTAGCTTCTCTTGTTGCGGAGCACGGGCTCTAGGCACACGGGCTTCAGTAGTTGTGTCACGTGGGCTCAGTAGTTGTGGCTCACAGGCTCTAGAGCGCAGGCTCAGTAGTTGTGGCACACAGGCTTAGTTGTTCTGCGGCATGTGGGATCTTCCCAGACCAGGGCTCGAACCTGTGTCCCCTGCATGGGCAGGCAGATTCTTAACCACTGCACCACCAGGGAAGTCCTAGATCATTTTCTTAATCTCTAAAACTCATGGTAGAAATAAGGGATTTTCTTATAAGTCTAGGCTCTAGGGAATTAAGATAGGGTACTATCAAAAACCTATTTATATTTTGACCATCCAATGTATCCTATAAAGCTAAAGATAGAGCACAAGTTCTGCCTACTCTTCTCAAGGTGAGGAAAGTGTGAAAAAAAGGGAAAAGTACACACACAAACACAAAATATATTTATACATGTATAATATAAAAAGGAGAGCTGCGTTGTTCTCACAGATAACTAAGATTGTCACTGAAATTTTTCTGTGTCTTTTTGTAGATAATCATTATGTTCCTAAAAAGCTAAGTATAAATAAAATCATTATAAATGGAATCATATTCAAAGAGTATCAGGGAATTCTTTTTCAATGGGATTCAATCATGAATCCTCTGGCAAAACAGAATTATCTTTTAAAGTAAATCAGCACTTCTGACTTTTGTCTATACCAAGATTTCCATAGAAATTCCATTGAAGACCAACTTAATGCTGGTAAGTACTTTGGATATAACTCGGTCCAACACCTTTACTTTATGGATCAGTAAACTTAGGCTCAGAAAGGCGAAATGATTTATCTCAAGTCACATAGCAAGTTTGGGGCAGAGCCAGAAATATAATCCACCCTCAACCTCTGTTAGCCTTTACTTAGAAGACCCTAAGTATGGATGACAGCAATCAAATATGTACAATCTTTAATTGGAGGCAGAAATCAATCAAGCATATTTTGGGGAGACCAGACAGAGACATCACAGAAAAACAAAACTAGAGACAAATACCTCTTATGAATATAGACACAAAAATCCTCCACAAAACACTAGCAAACTGAATCCAGCGTGGTGTATAAAAAGAATTATACACATTACCGAGAGGGATTTATCCCAGGAATACAAGTTTGGCTTAACACTCCAAAATTAATTAATGTAATACACCTCATCAATAAAAACAAACAAAAAAACCACGTGATCATCTCCCTAAATGCAAATAAAAATCCGATGCCTTTTCATGATTAAAAACACCCAAACAAATTAGAAAGAGAATTTCCTCAATCTAATGAAGGGTATCTATGAAAAACCCACAGCTAACTTCATACTTAATGGTGAAAGACTAAAGCTTTCCCCCGCTAAGATCAGGAATAAGACAAGGATGTGTGCTTTCACCAATTCTATTGAATACTGTGCTGAAGGTTCTAGCCAAGACAATTAAGCAAGAAAACTAAATAGAAGGCATACACATTGGAAAGAAGTAAAACTATCTCTATTTGCAGATGACGTGATCTTGTAAGACATCCAATAAAAATACATTAGAACTAATATACTAGTTAGGCAAGGTTGCAGGATACAAGATTAATATACAAAAATAAGTTATATCTCTATATACTTTTAGTGAACGATTCAAAAATTAAACTAAGAAAATAATTATTTTACAATAGCAGCAAAAAGAATAAAATATGTAGGAATAAATTTAACAAAAGAAGTATAAACATATAGTCTGAAAACTACAAAATGTTGAAAGAAATGAAAGAAGATCTAAATTAATGGAAAAACATTCCATGTTCATAAATCACAAGATTTAATATGCTAAAATGGCAACACTCCCAAAATTGATCTACAGATTTAATGTAATCCCTACCAGAATCATAGTCGGCTTCTTTGCAGAAATGTTGACAAGCTAATTCTAAAATTCATGTGGAAATTCAAGGGATCCAAAATAGCCAAAACAATTTTGAAAAAGAAGAACAAGGCTGGAAGACTCACAATTCCCAATATCAAAACTTACTAAAAAGTTACAGTAGTCAAGACAGTGTGGTGATGGCATAAGGACAGACACAAAAATCAGTGGAATTGAATTGAGAGTCCCAAACTAAATCCATACATCTATAGTCAATTGATTTTTGACAAGAGTGCTGAGAAAATAAAATGGAAAAAGAATAGCCTTTCAACAAATGAGGCAAAAACCTAAATGTAACAGCTAAAATCATACAACCCTTAGAAGGAAACAGATATAAAATCTTTGTGACCTTGAATTAGTCAATGATTTCTTAGATACAATACCAAAAGTAAGAGAAAGAAAAGAAAAAAATTGGACTTCATCAAAATTAAAGACTATAGTGCTTCTAAGGTTATCACTGAGAAAAAAAAAAGATAATCCACTTTATGGGAGAAAACATTTGTAAACCATATATCTAAATACAGATCTAAGGGATCTATATTTACAATACAGATCTGTAAATACAGATCTAAGGGATCTGTATTTACAATACATAACTCAGATCTCAATAATAAAAAAGACAAATTAACCAATTAAAAAATGGGCAAAGGATCTGGATAGACATTTCTCCAAACATATACAAATGGCCCATGAGTACATGAAAAGATGCCCAACATCATTAGTCATTAGGAAACACAAATCAGAACTACAGTGAGATACCACTTCATACTCACTAGGAATGGCTATAAGCAAAAAGACCTACAATAACAAGTGATGGCGAGGATGTGGAGGAACTGGAGCCCTTGCTAGTGGGACCGTAAAGCAGTGCAGTCACTTTGGAAAACTTAAGTTAAACATAGACTTACCACGTGATCCAATAATTTTACTCTTAATATGTACCCAAGAAAAATGAAAACATAGGTCCATGCAGAAACTTGTACACAAATGTACATAGCAGCATTATTCACAACAACCAAAAGGTTGAAACAACCCAAATGTCAATCAAATGATGAATGGATAAAATACAGTACAACCACACAATGAAATATTACCTGTCAATTTAAAAAATGAAGTGCTGACACACGTTACAAATGGATGAATCTTGAAAATACTATGTTTAGTAAAAGAAGCCAGTGATAAAAGAGCACATATTATAAAGTTCCATAATAAGAAATGTCCCTAGGCAAATACGCAGAAAGCAGAATTAGCAGTTGCCTAGGGTTGGGGATGGGTTGTGGGAATGTGGAGTAACCGATATAAATAGGTAAGACGTTTCTTTTTAGGGTGATGGAAAGTTCTAAAATTAGATTGTGGTGATGGTTGTGTAACTATAAAATGTATTGAATTGTACACTTAAAACAAGTGGATTTTATGGTATGTAAATTATATCTCAAAAAAGCTGTTTAACAAAAAAAGACATTGCAGCTTCCCCATTCAATCACTTGTTCTGGGGGAGCCAGCTGTCATGTCATGAGGACATTCAAGCAGCCCTATGGAGAGGTCCACATAGCAAGGAACTGAAGCATCCTGCCAACAACATGTGAGTGAGCTGTCTTGGAAGGGAACCTCCTACCCCAGACAAGTCTTCAGGTGAATGCAGTCGCGGCCAACATCGTGACTAAAACCTCATGAGAGACCCTGAGTTAGAACCATCAGGCTAAGCAACTCCTGAATTCCTGACCCACAGAAATCATGTTGCTTTAGGCCACTAAGTTTTGGCATAATTTGTTGCACAACAATAGGTAACTAATACCCCTTCCTTGACCCTCCCCTCAGTGTTAGGCTCTCTCTCCTAATGACAGACATCTAAGGAAATGTCTTCCCAGCAACCCTTCCTCTTCTAAGAGTTTAGTTTCCACCCCCATCCATATGTTCACCATAGTAGCTGTCATGTTAGTAGAACATGATCCCATTCCCTGGCCTTAGTTGAACAATCCAAAAGTAGGCACCTTACCAAAGCCAGGCTAATAAAGTCCTTCGCTAATATTTTTGTACCTGAAGCTGATAAAAAGGCAGTGTCTCTCTGGTACCGAGAGCTGTAAGATATAAAACTTGGGGTCTGTCAATAGCCATGTTCCTTCCCACGTGGAAAAAGGTGAACAGCAGTGGAGAAGAATGAAGCCATCACATAGAGACAAGCAAAGAAGCAAAGATTCAAGATGGAGAGAGTACAGACAGCATCAGTCTCTGGTTCCAGGGATTCCTGATGCAACTCAGTCCCTTCAGTGGGAAGACCACATGTGTCTTGTAACCCCAGCATATAAAACAGAACTCAGTACATAAGAGGTAATGAAATATTTATTGAATAAATGAGTAAGATAACCCTTCCAATAGTACCCCCTCTTTTTTGTTGCTATGGTTCAACAGAGTTAGATTTGAAACCTAGAAGTCCTAAACCTCTTCTTTGCTAACTTTATACTCTGTATATCCTTCTATTATTACATTATGACAATATATCCTAATTACTGGTTTATATGGCCTCCTCCCCTACCATCAGAGGGCAAGAAATTTTCTCATTTTTTGTATCATCAGTACCATTTAGCCTAGAAAACAGAAAGTGTCAAGAAATGTTTAACTGATCTAATCAATCCTTTACTCTTGTGATCTTCAGATTTGCATGCAACCAGCATCTCCTGAGCGCCTAATCTGTGCCAATCAAACCAACAGTCTCATTCAATTTTCACACTCGGTAGATGAGGGAAGTGAGTGTGAAAGAGTTGAATTGACTTGCCCAAGTCTACATAGCTAGTAACTGTCAGAGCTGGGATTTGGAACCAGGTCTTCCAATTTCATGTCCAGGGATGCCATGCTACTTGGTCTACACTATTGGAACACCTTCCATGTTCTTACATGTAACTTGTTGCCTCTTCACTCATCCTACAGCAGACAATACAATGTTGAGCACAAACGGGCAATCGCCAGCTGCTGACTTGATATGACTATATGCTTGTCCACATTTTGAGAAGCAAGGGACCACATCAGATCAAATTACTCTGGTGCCTATTATAGCATCATGTGCTGACAGGGGCCCAGTTGGCTGAAGATGAGAGAATCTTTCAAGCTATATTTTAACAGTGTTTTTGACCACTATATCCGGTCAGTTGTTCCAGCGTTCAGCAATAAATCAAAGTGACTGTTCATTTCCTTTGACAGTTAACAGTACTAATGAATTCAGTATAATCTCACCATCCATCAGAAAAATTTCTAAAATGCAAGCTTGAAGCTGATGATTCACAGAGTAGAGAAGGGGAAATAAAGCAGTTCTCATTGTTTTCTACAAAACTAGCATTGTAAAAAAATTTTGAAAAACCAGCATTGTTTGCAAAATCCAGAAACTGAGCAGTCGGTTGACTACTAATAAAGTAGGTTGCTCCTTGGTCATTTAGCAAAAATCTGCTTGCTGCACCACTGTCAATTGCTGACGAGCATATGATTTCAAGTAGCTTTTGCTGTACAGAACGAGTCTACATACATAAATCAGTGAATCGTTATGTAAGAAAAGAAAAAGAAATTCAAAATTTCCACACCAGAAAACACCTGACACTGAGCCTGGCAAAAATCAGATATTAATACTGAATAAATGTTTACCGAATAAATTATTGAATAACCCTTCGAAAACATCAGTTGTCTATTAAATTGAGAGAGAAAAATCAAACCAGCCAAACATACACAGGTTACATTAGGAACTCCAAGAAATTATGGAGTAACTGGCTCAAGATATATAACAAATTCACAATGACCAAAAAAAAAAAAGATTTTAAGCCAATGTTTAAAAATGTTGAAATAAGTAAGCATGCATTTGACATCCGTCTTAAATTAAGTCACCACACTGGCACTCAGTGTAACGCTAACCAGCAATAACAAAAAAATAAAAGAACAGGTGACAGATCTAACTTTGCAATCTGTTCAAAACAGTAACAAGGTGGTTGTTTCAAGGCACGCACTTGAAACCTGCTATTTAAGCTCTGTGTCTACACAGTAAAAGAATGTGCCAAAGAAGCTGAATCAAAAGCCTTAATAAACACAAGAACATTTAATAATAATAATGAACAATTCATTAAAATGTATTATCTGTTCAGAAGTGCAAAAGGATCTCTAATAGGAGACTGGGCTCCACAAATATAAACCCAACCTATACTGATTAGTCCGAATAAGCATTTTCCAAAATGAACAACCCATAACGAATAACGTAACAAGTATAAAGCCTGGGACGACTCTAGTGATCGCAAACATCAGAACGTGAGCGCTTAAGCTGTATAGTTAGCCGCTTTTACCTAGAGCTTCAAATTTACTGAGCCTTCTTCTCAAGAGACCTTTGAAAGAAATTTAAGGCCAAGTATAGTATTTCATGATGATCGCAAATAAAGGCACTCAGTCTCTGGAGCCCGCGATCCCTCTTTACGTCACTAGAGACTGGACTCTTGAAAAGGCCGGGGGAAAGCCACCCTTTCATCTTGCACAGGACCGCAGCACCTTAGGGACCCCTCTAGGGAAGCTGAGGAGCGGAGAAGTGAGTCATGCTCCAAAACTAAGCGTCGTTCACCCTACACTGAGGAAGGCGCACCTTTCACCCTAGGCAGGACGCAGTGACAGATGTGGCACCTGTGCGGGAAGGGGGCGCGAAGACATCCTCAGAGTCAGTGCCAACAGGCAGCTGTGGGCTGCTCCGCGGGCCCCAACGCCCCGCGCCCGCCGCTCATTCCCGGGCTGGGGAAAACTTTCCGCCAGCTCCCCTCGGGCGCGCCCCCACATCCCGGGACCCCCGGGCTCCCGCCCCGTCCGAGAGGCCCCGCCCAGGGCCCGCCCCCCGCGCCCTCGGCACGGCCCCGTGGGCACGGCCCCGTGACCCCAGCCCGAGCAGACCCCTGCGTGCCCTCAGGGCGCGCCCCCGCGCCCAGTCCGGCCGGCAGAGGGCGGGGTCGCTCACCCGTCCGCAGCTCGTGCTTGACAGTGAGGAGCTGCTCTCCCCCGGCGCCGCCGTCCCTGCTGGTGTCTGTGGCGCCGCCACCGCCGCTGCCGCCCTCCTCCTCCATCTTCTCCCTTTCCCGATCCCGCGGGGTCCTCTGAGGGGACCCGGGAGACAGCGGACGCCCGGGCCCTCACAGCTCCCGCTGCAGCCCCAGGAGCCGGGGTGCGGCGGCTCCAGAAGTCGGACGCCGAGACGAGTAGCTTTCCCGCTCTGGCCGCACGGCTAGCTCCTCCGCCTCCTCCCCCTTCGGCGGGCACCGCTAGTACCGCGCAACCAAACCGCCCCCTGCTTCGCCGCCTCCTCCGTCAAGCTGCTCCGCCCACAGCCAGCAAGGTAGCCACAGCCATTCGAGCCGCCATCGCTTATTGGGCAGAGGGCGCGCGCATCTGTCAGCGCCGGCTCCCATTGGACAGTCCTCTCTGACGCCTCACGGACCGCCCCGCCCCTCTCCTCGAATTGTTGTTGCTTGGCGGAGTGGCAGGAGAGGGAGGAGCGCGGCCGCTCCGATTGGTGAGACCGGAGTTCTGCCCCGCCCGTCTCCGCTGGTGCGCACGCGCAGTCAGAACGTTCCCGTCCCAGACATTCCCAGAACGGTCACACCCCTCATTCCCCAGCTTCGATCTGTTAGTAAACAGTGTCTAGTAGTCAGGAGGCGCTCGGGATCTGTGATTGGCTATTGCCGAAAGAGGCGGGGAGAGCTGATTGGAACGTTTGGTCCGCCAGTCACCGTGGACAGAGGAGGAGCTTAGAAGAAAGCACTTCTCACGCACGTGTTTGCGGACGTACCTGATGGTCCCTGGCAGCGATCCACAGGTGTGTGACCAGCTGGACGACAGGGTGTCTTAAAAAGGTGTTACTCGCCCTAGTGAGTCCTAAACAAAGTTAAGTGGAGTTCGTGCTTAAGTACAGGTAGTTCTTAGACGTTTCAAAAATTCCGGCTCACCGTGAGGACTTTTGCAAAGGATAAACATTTCCATTTTGTACAAGACGCATCCTAGGCACCAAAAGGCTACAGTGATTAATAAAATAGGATACAATCCCTGCCCCTAAGCAACTTTCAATAGAACAGGAGAAACAGACGATCTGTGAAATACATAGGAAACCGTAAAGCAGTATTAGAAATAATACAGTCGTACAAACTGTTAAGAGAACTGTACAGATGGCAATAATTATTCTCAGTAGAGGAGCTGGGGAAGGCTTTTAGGGCAAGGAGGCATTTGAGATAACCAGCTTAAAAGGATGGGTGAGATAGAAATACCAGCAGCAGATACAGAGATAATAACAGTGAGCTAGGCCTGGAAGTGGAGAAGGCAAGGGTAGGTTAAGTGATTGATAAGGCTGGATGGAAGTATGACATAAGAGACACAGCTAAAAAGGTAAGATTCCATAAGATAATGAAGAACCTGACCACAATGCTAAGCAGTGCAGATTTTATTTAGTACAAGATGGGGAGCCTCAAAGAATAGCTACGATATCAAAGCTGTTCTCTTGGAAGTTAGCTTCGGTTATAGTGAGAAGATGGACTGAAGGGAAGAGGGGAAAGATGGCACAGCAAGAATACTTTTGCAAGGATAGAACTTATGGGAGTTTCCCATGAGAATGGGAAAAGGAGGGGATTAAAGATGGACACTTGGATATAATTCACATAGAAGTGAACTTTTAAACCAAGCTGGGATTAGGTCAGGAGGTCAGCAAACTGTTTTTCAAAGAGCCAAATAGTAAACAGTTATTTTAGGCTTTGCAGGCCATGTGGTCTTTTTCACAGCTATTCACCTCTGCTATTGCAGTGTGAAAGCAGCCCTAAACAATAAGTAAACTAACCGATATGGCTGTGTTCCAATAAAACTTAATTTATGGACATTGTAATTAAATTTAATACAAGCTTCACGTGATGATATATTCTTTTAATTCTTTTCAAACATTTAAAAATATAAAAACGATTCTTAGCTCTTGGGCCATTAAAAAAACAGGCAGGAAAACAGATCTGGCCTGCAGGCCATAGTTGGCAGACTCCTGGGTTGGACTGCCATGGAAGAGAAAGCAGAGGAGCCTCAGCAGCTGCTTCAGGCTGCTTCAGCTCCCTGGGCTTACCTGCCTGGAATATTCATGCCACTAAACCATGACTGCCTACTTGTCTTTCTCCTCCACAAGTAGTGTGTTGTTTGGCGCCAGGAAATGACTGTGTGCAATGTTCATTTGTTCACTCAACAACTTTTATGCCGGTTATGAACCAAGTACTATGATGGATACTAGAGACACAGGGGAGCGAAACAGACGCACTCCTTGCTCTTGTAGAGCATACAGTCTTGAAATGGAAATCAGTATTAAATAATCACATAAAGGAATGTAAACTTTCCATTGTGATCATGCTGTAAAGGAAAATTATAGGGTGCTGCAATAGAATATATCAGGGAGGCCTAATTTAGGTTAGAGGAGCTTGAAGGCCTTTATAAGGAAGTCTTATTTAAGGTAATTCTTTAAAGATGAGTAGATTTTAACCAGGATGTGGCAGAGATTGGCCTGATGCTCACCAATCTCATTTCCTCTTCCTGGACACACAGGAAAAGTACATTATTTTTTCCTTTGCAGTTAGGCCAGGGTCATGTGACTGTGATCTGGCCGACGGGGTGTGGGCACATGCAATGTGTGCCATTTCCAGGCCTGGCCGCATGCATATCACTCATGCTCTCTTCTCTTTCCACAGCACCTACAAGGGCCACATGTTGAATGTGGGCATGCCACAATTTTAGATGCACCCTGAAACCCTGCATCTCCACTTGAAGAAGAGCCACCCTGACCTCCTTCAGACTGAGATGTGAGCAATAAATAAATCTTTTTAGGCATAAGCTACAAACATGTTGGGGTTGTTTGCTACCAAAGCAGAATCCAGCCTACCCTAACAATTTCACAAGTGAATTGCTGGGGCGAGAAAATTCTAGGAAGATGCAGATGCAACGTCCTGAAACAGGCAAAGAGCCTATTGTATGTTAGGGACTGAGAGAAAGCAAATGGGGCCATAACACAGTAAGCAAGAGATGAGGTGAGGGAGGCAGACAGAGACCCAATCGTGCAGTTTGTGATAAGCCTATTAGTAATTAGGGAGTTTTTCCTGTGTGAAGTCAGAAGCAATGGAAGGAATTGAGATGGGAGAATGATAGAATTGGGGTACTATTTTCAAAAGGTACTGTGGTTAGTGTTTGGAGACTGGGCTGGAGGGAGCAAGAAGGGATACAGGGAGACCAGTTAGGAGGTTATCACAGCAGTTTGGACAAAAGATGATAGCAGGCATTGTAGATATGGAAAAGAAAAGGATGGTGTCTAGATATATATTTTGGACTTCATGAAGGATTGATGTCATGGGCCAGGATAAAAGGGGTGTCTGGAACAACACCAAAGTTTCTAGCAGGTGCAACTGTGTGGATGAAAGAGGAAGGTGGTACTGTGTAATGAGGGGCTGAATTAAAGGAAGAGCACATAGAGAGAATATCAAGAGTTTAATTTTGAGACATTCAATGCCAATATTAAGTAGCTATGTGGTTATATGAGTCTGGAACTCTGCAGAGAGGTCTAGGATTAGAGATATAAATTTAGAAACCACTGGCACATACAGTATTTGAGGCCAGAGTTATGAATAAGATTACCGGGGTAGAGAATGTGCAGAAGGAAAAGAGAAGAGGAGCCCAGGACTGCACTCTAGGAATTTCAACATTGAGATGCCGGAATGAGAAGGGGGAGCTGGAAGCGCAGGAGGAAAACCCAGAGAGTTTTGTATTTTGGAAGCCAAAGTGTTTCAAGAAGGAGGGAGTGGTCAGCTAGGTTACATGCCCTGAGAGGTCACATGAGATGAAATCTGGGAAAGTTCCCATACATTTGCCAACTTGGGTGCCACTGGTGACAATTTCCTAGGCAATTTTGGTAGAGCAAATGAGAGGTGAAGGAGTAGAAACAGTGTGCATGAACATGTTTTTCAAGGCGTTAGCCTCTGAATGAAAATAAAGAAATGCCCTAGCTGAAGGGATCCAGGGAGGTGGGGTTTTTTTTCTACTTTTTACTTTCAGATAATTTTTAAGTTGCAAAAACAGTACAGAGTTTCCACACACCCTCCACCCAGCTTTTCCTGAGGTTAATATGTTACATACCAAGTTCAATCATCAAAACTGAGAAATTAACATTGGTACAATATTCTTAAATAAACGACAGACTACAGATTTCGCCACTTGTTTCATAAAAATGGTCTCTGTATTTTTAGATGGTTGAAAAAGAATGAAAAGAAGAGTATACCGTGACACATGAAGGTTATGTGAGATTCCAATTTCTATGTGCCAGAATCCAATCCATTTCCCTACATTACATTTAGTGGCCATGGCTCTTCAGTCTTCTCCAATCTGTAGCAGTTCCTTAGTCTTTCCTTGCTTTTCATGACCTTAACTCTTTTGAAAAGTACTGGTCAAGTATTTTTGTAGAATACCCTTTGCTTTGGTTTCATCTGATGTTTTGTTCGTGATTAAATTGAGGTTACACATTTTGGGGCAAGAGTACCATAGAGGTGACATGCTCTGTCAATTCATCGTATTGGGGTACAAGAAGTTTATATGCTTATTACTTGTGATGTCAACCTTGAACACTTGGTTAAGGTGGTGTTTGCCAGGTTTCTCTAAAATTATTTTCCCACTGTAATTAATAAATATTGAGAGGGTGTGTGAGATACTTTTAGACTATGCAAATATTCAGTTTCTCTTTAAGCTTCCGCCCACTGGTTTTAGCATCATTTGGCGGATCTTGCCTACAATAGTTATGACTGTGGTATTCTAATGGTAATTTTCTATACAGTTGTTTTTTAAGATGAGAAGTACTGGAACTTGTTTGGGTGGTGATGGGATGGTGATGGGGGAGAGGCTGGAGAACCAATGAAGACAATCTCTGAAAAAGTGGGCGGGGCTGGGAGCCTGAGCTGTCTGTGAGGTTTGCCTTTGATGGGAAGAGGCCCCAAGTCCTTCATTGTGGCAGGAGAGTGGGAAGAGGGGCTGGTGGCAGGCATGGACCAGCTTATAGACTTGAGGGTACGTTGGTTATCTCATCTCAGTATCCCTGGCATCTAGCATTGGCTCTAGCCCAGAATGGGCTTTCAGTAAATGTTTGTTGAATGAATGAAAAGTGAATGAGAGAAAGTAGGAAACCTACGCTTAAAGAGTAGGTATAAAAAGACTAGCTAATTGTGGGTATATCTCAGTAAAGCAGGAGTAGGCCCTATGAGCTGATCCCACTTGTAGATGGTTAAAAACCACACAGTTGTGCACACGTGTAGCAAAGAGCTTATTTCAGAGATTCAAGCTCTGTGCTGAGGGACAAAGGAGCTGGGATGAGATGGATTTGGGGTCTGAGGATAGTGGAAATGGTTTGGAACAGTCACTGTGGAAAATAAATATTGTGTATTGTGAGCCAGCTTGGATGATTGCTGACTAGCCCTGGGGGCTCAGGTAGAGTCTGAAAGCCTGAATCAGGACAGTTAAACGTCTTTTCTCTAACAATTTACACTCCCCCTCAGGTTTGGAGGTTAGCAGTTGGGCAACAACCTGGTTGAAATCAGTGACCCTGGGGCCCAAGCAGGGTGAGAGGGCAGTGAAGCCAGCAATAAACTGCTGGCCTGGGGGAACAGGGTGGAGTCCAGAAGCTGGAGCTCACATAGGTGAGTACAACAGCACTTCTCAACCTTGGCTGCACATTAGAATCACCTGGGGTACATAAAAAATAAATATTTCCATCTCTGAAAAGTATGAATTAATTGGTCTGAGGCAGGGCCTCGACTTCAGGTTTTTTTTTTTTGTAACTCCCCAGGTGATTATAATGTAGAACCACTTTTGCAGTGTGCAACTCTTAATGTACAACCATTAGAGCAGAGGATGGTAAGTAAGAGCAAGTTGGAGTTTTGAAACAACGGCAACTTTTCAAAGGTAGTGATGATGCTGGATAAGGCAGGAAGGAAAATTATAAATCAGTGGCTGAAAATGCCAAATCAAATGGGTGGGCGGGGCTTAACTGATTGGGCAGTGACACTAGAGGATGGCTTGGAGTCAAAGGAGGAACCGTGCTGAAGAGGAGCGAGATAGCGGACAGGGCTCTGTAGGTAGCTGCTAGAATTGAGTGAAACATCCCTGCTCCCTCCTGCCCTGAGAGATGCACAAGTAGGGAGGGTGGGCCTGTCCATGACAGGGCTGGGAAGGGGAAGATATCCAGGAGAAAGTCAGGTTTCTGCTAAGGCTGGGAAGAATAATAGAGGAAAAAGCTTGAAAATAGGTTTGTTCCCCTTAGGAACGGCCTTTCACCAGGCTTGCTGGTACCTGGTGCCAGAATGGGGGTCCCTGCTCACCCCATTATCTTGTGGGCCTGTGTCCATGGCATGGCACCTTGCTACGTGGTCTTATCCTTAGTGTGGGGGTCTGGAGCAAAGTGGCAGGCGGAGGGCCTTGCTCGGTGTGAGCCCTTAGGACTTAATGATCCCATTATTCATGCACTGTGAGCTGGAATCTCCTCACCTTTGGATTTGTAAGAATTGGGAAACTCCAGAGGCTCACCACCTCACACTCCCCTTTAATGGGCTCTATCAAAACACTCAGATGTATACTCAGAGAAGAAAGAACTTCTTTCAAAACGTCAAAAATGACATTACCAACATCTTGATTCTGTTTTTGACCCTGTCAGAACCTTCATGTGTGGTATAGATCCAGGAAATTTAAGGGACTCTGTAGCTGCAGAGACCAACAGAGTCACGGAGTGTGAAGTTCATACTCTCAGAAGGCAGCCATCCATGGCTGAAGTGGATGTGTTGCCACTGTTCTCAAGAAGGATGTTGGGAAGGCACACACACACACCTTGAGTTCACAATTGGGAAGGAAATTCTGTGAGGGGGGAGCAGCATTTAGACAGTTTTCTCACTCTACTTTCTGGTATCCCATATTGAACCTACAAAGCTTAGAAACCCTCCAGATGTGGCAGATATGAAGCACTTGACTGAATCTGAGGATCCGGTCTGAGATCTGGCTATGTGGACCTGTGCCGACCAGTGCACAGCTGGGGGAGACTGTAGAGGCACGCACATCACAAATATATCCAGGTAAAGATAGCAAAGACATTTTTACTCCCTTCCTTCTCACTCATACCCCCCCCTCCAAATCTTCCGGAAGCTACAAAAAGCAAAACAAAGCAAAAACACAGAAAAAACCCCATTTTTAATGAAACAAGGAAACTCTCAAAACCTCAAACCACAAACCGTGAAGTATGCCTGCCAAATACTGTAAAAATATGTGCTGAAATTGGTGAAATGCTGAGAGCCAACATACACTGCCTCCAGGCTTGAGCCGGAAACATGTTTTCTTAGATGTTGGTATCATACTCCCAAGGGACCAAATCATTGATCCTGGGATTGGAGTGGGGTTTCCCAAAGGCAAGGGGGATCTTATATTACTGGGGGAACAGGAGATAAATTTAGGTGGTACACGGACAGTCATTTAATTATATCAACTAGCATAATGAAAAAGTGATTCATTTAGAGCTTGCTTTCATTTGTGATTACATCAAGAAGAAAGTCTTGGTTTGGTACCAATGGCCTTTAACTTATTTCTAATTTGTACTAACCTCTCTTTCTAACCAGAAAAATATAGACCTCAGACAACTGTATCTAGCTAGAACTTACTATCTTCGTTGTGTTTTCATTGTATTTATTTTAATAGTTACTTCCTATTTATGGCAAGTGATACTGGCTTTTCATTTATAATAGTGATATGCCTCCATTTTAAATAAGTAAAAATTGGGAATTGATTCAAAGAAGAATGTTGGTTATACCAGAGAGGACATGCAGATGAGGCAAAAATTGAGAAGTGGTACCCAAATGACTGAAATTTAGATTTGAATAATAGGATCCAAGGACCCCAGAGGAGAAACAGGTAGTGTTCTTACAACAAAAAACAAACAGGATGATAGCAGGAAGGTCAACATTAAGGAGAAAGCAGGCTGATGTTTATTTATTTCTATTGTATGTGACCTGGCCTCCAAACCAAAGAAGTCTCCTGGAGACGAGAGGGTGAAGGGGATGGAGAGAAAATGGCTAGATTATTGCCCAGAGAGCCTAGACTGAGAGGGCCCTGCTGAGGCCCTCAGGAAGCTCTTCAGCACCCAAACCTGAGTATCTAAGAGACATTCTTTATGGAGAGGAAATTAACAGATTTGGAATCACACTAAAGTAAAGCTACCAAGTGCCTCTGTGCCCTTCTTCCACCCCTTCCCATGCTATTCTTTAGCAAGTAATTATCCATCTCATTGGAGAAATTACAAAAGTTTTTTTAGAAATCTCAAAGAGGAGGTTCAGGGGTACAAATAAGGAATTACATAGCAACAAAAGAGGATAAAACTGAGCGGCAGAACTCAAGAAGGGAAAGAGTGGAAAGCCATTTTAGAATCAACCAAAAATAAAACGAACACAAGTAAAAACACAATGGAACAATACAAAAAAGGACAAAGAAACGTTTTAAATTATTTAAAAATTTTATAGTTACAGAAAATAAACAATGGAGATCCAATATATGAATAATTGGCATTCCTGAAGAAGTGCCCAGGATAAATGGAGCAATAGAAGAAACTTAACTGAAACGAAGACTTGAGTCAGCAGGTAGAAAGCACACACTGTGTCAAGGGAAAATCAGTACCAAGTGATCAGTGATAAAACATACCAGATAGAAAAGATGCTCAACATCACTAATCATTAGGGAAATGCCAATCAAAACCACAATGAGGTATAACCTCACACCGGTCAGAATGGCCATCATCAAAAAATCTAGAAATGATAAATGCTGGAGAGGATGTGGAGAAGAGGGAACCTTCTTGCGCTGTTGGTGGAAATATAAATTGATACAGCCACTGTGGAGAACAATATGGAGGTTCCTTAAAAAACTAAAAATAGAACTACCATATGACCCAGCAATCCCACTACAGGGCATATACCCTGAGAAAACCATAATTCAAAAAGAGACATGTACCACAATGTTCATTGCAGCACTATTTACAATAGCCAGGACATGGAAGCAACCTAAATGTCCATCAGCAGATGAATGGATAAAGAAGATGTGGCACATATATACAATGGAATATTACTCAGCCATAAAAAGGAACGAAATTGAGTTATTTGTGGTGAGGTGGATGGACCTAGATAGAGTCTTTCATACAGAGTGAAGTAAGTCAGAAAGAGAAAAACAAATAACCGTATGCGAATGCATATATATGGAATCTAAAAAAACGGTACTGATGAACCTAGTGGCAGGGCAGGAATAAAGACACAGACGTAGAGAACGGACTTGAGGACACGGGGTGCAGGGGGAAGGGGAAGCTGGGATGAAGTGAGAGAATAGCACTGACATATATACACTACCAAATGTAACATGGATGGCTAGTGGGAAGCTGCTGCCTGGCACAGGGAGATCAGCTCGGTGCTTTGTGACCACCTAGAGGGGTGGGATAGGGAGGGTGGGAGGGAGGCTCTAGAGGGAGGGGATATGGGGATATAGGTATACATATAGCTGATTCACTTTGTTGTACAGCAGAAACTAACACAACATTGTAAAGCAATTATACTCCAATAAAGATGTGAAAAAAGAAAACATACCAGGTAAAAAATCAAAGGCAACACCTAATATTAAATGACAATGAAGCAAGTCCACAGAAGTCAAGAGCATAAAATTACGACTCATGAATTTTATTTTCTGCCAAGTTGTCCTTTAAGTATAAAGGCTATTGGCAGTCATTCTTGAGCATAAAAAAACTAAGGGTTTGCATATTCTTGAGAAAAGTTCTTTATACTTAAATTCCGTCAACCAAAAAATGAATCAAAACAAATCAAGAGAAGACTTGAGGATTGAGAAAAACTGCTGAAGATGAGTTTTGCAAGGTTTTAAATGCAGAGTTAAGAGTAAACAGCTGTGGGATTGACAGTTAAAGAGCAAAATGTAAACATTGCAAACTCTTACGCTGTAAAAATAATTATATACCTAAGAAAAATTGGGATGGGGAAAAGGCAGTGGGAGAACTTGTAAGCATGTAAATTTACTCATCTGTAAGGACACGGAAATAATCACTCTGAAAAATGGAATGCATGAACTGCAGCTGTTTAAGCAAGCATGATTCCAACTTCTTGATGATTTTTATATTCGTTTTTCTTAACGGATACTTCAAGAATGTTTGTGGTACAGAAACATTTAGCTGAAGTTCAGCAATTCCTTCAATTTCATTTCAGTCTCTTTTTCTATAAAATTAATATAATCATTTTACTTAAAACTAATTGGCAGAATAAAATCCCAGTGTTGTCTGTTGATGTTTCTTTCGGCTCTGTTTCTGAGCACAGGGACCCATTGAGATAATATATTCCAAATGTCGATGGCTGTTTCTAGGAAGTGAGATTTGGGGCATGTTTTTTAAAAACTTCCTCTTTGTACTTTTGTGTTATTTTTATCATAAAAAGACCATGTATAAAAATAATAGTCACTTTCTGAGTAGTGTGGTAGAACAGTAAAATGGCCCCCATGACCTTTGTCCTCAGGTGTGACTCCTATGATTATGGTGTGTTACATAGCAGAAAAGGATTTCACAGATGCAATTAAGGTTACTAATTAGTTGACTTTAACATTGGGAGATGATCAGGGTGGGCCTAACCTAATCACATGAGCACTTTTATTTATTTATTTTTTTGCGGTACCAAGGTCTCTCGCCGTTGTGGCCTCTCCCGTTGTGGAGCACAGGCTCCGGACGCGCAGGCTCAGCGGCCGCGGCTCATGGGCCCAGCCGCTCCACGGCATGTGGGATCCTCCCGGACCGGGGCACGAACCCGCGTCCCCTGCATCGGCAGGCGGACTCTCAACCACTGGACCACCAGGGAAGCCGCCACATGAGCACTTTAAATGCTGAGAGTATTCTCTAGCTAGTAGCAGAAATCACAAGATTCAAAGCATGATGAGGCTTCAATGCAAATAGGTATACTGATGCTGGCTTATGAGATGGAGGGGGGCCACGCGAAAAGGCCCTGAGTGCAGCCTCTAGGAGCTGATAGCAACCCCTTGACAACAACCAACAAGAAAACCAGGCCCTCAGCCCTAGAACTGCAAGGACCCGAATTCTGCCAATGGCCTGAATGAACTAGGAGGTAGATTCTTTGCCAGAGCCCCCAGATAGAAGCCCAGCCTGGCTTGCACCTTGATTTCGGCCTTGTGAGACCCTAAGCAGGGAACCCATTTGATCTGGCAAGTTCTGACCTACAGAACCGGGGGATCATAACTGCTGCTGAAGTTTGTGGTCATTTGTTACACAGTAATAAAAAACCAGTGCAAGTAGCCAACATTTTTCTCCATGCCAGACATACAGAATCAGAGTCCTCACCATAAACGTCGGCATCCCCACACCCTCCTCACCCTTCTGCATTTGCAGAGCTCAGCGTATCTCCAGAAGCCCCAAATGATCTGTGAGAAAACGGACCACTTTGTATAATGACTGGAAGACTCCAGTTTGGGATTAGATGTTTGTGGAGGTGTTGAATCAGATTATGCCTTTTGCACCAGTTGACTTTTTAAACAACAATCAAAACATTGGTTTTAAATGGATAAATAGACAAGTTGGGGACAGGAAGCTGGAAGTGAAGAGGAGGAGGTTAGGAATGGGCAGGGTAGGAAGGCAGCCTGGTGGGAGGCCCAGTAGACAGGAGCAGTGAGAATACCTCTGTCGCACCTCATCTTTTTCTCCCAGTTCCATTCCTCAGAAACAATAATTTTAGCTTTTTAGATATTTCTTCTGGAGTTATCTATCTGTAAATAATATGCTTCTATCACTATTGATTGATTCGTTTTATACATTATTTTTTCCTTACATGATAAATAAGGATTTAGGTCATTTCACCAGTACCCCAACCCCTTCTCTTTATATAATTACAAAACTTCTTTGTTTTTCTATAGGTTACCTGTGTTGCACTGATACACCTTTATTTCTTGTTCCATCAGCTAAGGGTAGTATCTCTCTTTTTCTTTTTAATTTTTATTGGAATATAGTTGATTTACAATGTCGTGTTAGGTTCAGGTGTACAGCAAAGTGAATCAGTTATACATATATCCACTCTTTTTTAGATTCTTTTCCCATATAGGCCATTACAGAGTATTGAGTTGAGTTCCCTGTGCTACACAGTAGGTCCTTATTAGTTATCTATTTTATACATAGTCGTGTGTATATGTCATAAGGGCAGTATCTGTTGACTGTTCACTTTCTAAGATGAAGATAGCGGCAGCCCTACACTTCTCTTCCATATCTACCTCCCAACTTCTGACATTTACAATTTTAAGGATAAGAACATTTACATTCTACTCTTAATCATAATTAACTCTCCCACAGACTGATCCTAAAAACTGAAACTCACTTAAATAGCATTTACATTGTTGTGACTCTGTAAATATTGTTCTCTGAAGAAGCAAAATGTTTATGAAGATTGCTCTTTCTTTTATGGTACAATTTTTTCCCTTGGATTTTCTATTTGCGTCTCTTTTATCTTGTTACATTTTTCTTTATCATGGCTCATTTCCCCCCAGCTTCTTCATCCAATCAGGGATTCTGTTGAGTTTTTAAGCCCTCCCCTCTGAGGCCCAACATCCTCCTGCCGCATAGCAGATGTGATGGGATTTTCCTTCATGGGTTTCCTGGGTCAATTCCAGGCTTTCCAAGATCCGCATCTCCCCACTTCTTAGATGATACCTTTCTTTTCCTGCAGTGCATTTTCGTGTACCTTCCTAAGAAATGGTGTGTGAGAGGTCATTTTCTGGGCCCTGTTTGTCCCAAAAGATACTCTACACGCACAGTTGGATGATAATTTGGCTGAGGACGACACTATAGGTTGAAAATCATTTTCTTACAGATTACTGAAGGCATCACACTATTGCCTTCTTTTTTTTTTTTTTTTTTCCCTCACCACATGGCTTGCAGGATCTTAGTTCCCCGACCAGGGATCGAATTGGGGCCCTTAGCAGTGAAAGCTTGGAGTCCTAACCACTGGACCACCAGGGAATTCCCCACACTGTTGCCTTCTAACATTCAGTGCTGCCGATGAGAAGTCTGTTTTATTTTCGTTATTATTTTCATTCCTCTAGAGATGACTTTCTTTTTAATTGCAAGTTTTAAAAATTGTTCTCTTTATCTTTGGTATTTAAAATCAGATTATGTGACTAGGTGGGTCTTTTTTCCAAACTCTGTATTTACCCCTCAGTGGACTCTTACTGTCTAGAGCTGTGTGACCTTCAGTGCTGGAAAACTGTTGTGGTATTTCTTTTATGTATTTACTTGTCTGTGCCGGGTCTTAGTTGCGGCACGTGGGACCTTTAGTTGCGGCATGTGGAATCTTTTTAGTTGGCGGCATGCGAACCCTTAGTTGTGGCATGTGGGATCTAGTTGCCTGGCCAGGGATCAAACCCGGGCCCCCTGCATTGAGAGCGCAGAAATCCAGCCACTGGACCACGGGAGAAGTCCCTCGTGGCATTTCTTTGATACTGTCCTCTCCCTTGATCTTCTTTGCTCTCTCTCCGTATAGCTACTATTAATTGGATGTTAGAACTCTTCATTTCCTACATCTTATTTCTTACCTTTTTAAAAAGGGTCTAGTTTCAGAGAGAATACTGTAATTTTATCTGCCAAACTTTCCATTGATTCTTTTATAACTTTAACTGTCATATTTTTAATTTAGGAGAGCTCATCTTGTGTGTCCTTTGTCAGAGCATCCTATTCTTCTTTTACAGATGAAATCGCTTCATGAGTCTTTCTGAGTATATTAATTAGAGCTTTCTCATTTAGTTTGCTTTCGCTTTGCGTTCTCTTCCTCAAAATAACTATTTCCTCCAGGGTGGGTTTTTTTTTCCCCTGTTTATTTTAGTCTCTCTTGAAGTGCCCAGAGACTCCTCATCATCCATCTTTAATTAAAAGTTAAGCCCAAAAAGCTAATTAGGAGTTCTGTGTGCTTGGGCTTATTGACTGGTAGGAAGGCTTCAAGTGCCTGGGAGTCCTGAATAGTAGCTTGTGCTGATTTCCCCACTCTGTAGATATTCCTTTTTTTTTAAAGAGTGCAGTGTGGGAGTTCCCTGGCAGTCCAGTGGTTAGGACTCCGCACTTTCACTGCCGAGGGCCTGGGTTCAACCCCCGGTTGGATCCTGCAAGCCGCATGTCGTGGCCAAATAAAAAGATCAATAAAGAGTGGAGTCTGACAGTACCTTTCCAGGGTGATAGAGGCCTTGCTTTAGAGATAGGGGTGAGATGGGAAGGACTAAGTGTTTCCATATGCAGACTTTCAATTAATTCCCCTGTTTTCAGCCCTGTGTCTCACATCCTCTGCCACATGTGGTGGTGTCCCATCCTGAGCTTCTCTGGGATTCAGCTGGAAAGATCAGCCTCCTCCCACCTACAAACCTCTGTGTGCACTCCAGAGAGTGGGGCCCCAAACCTCCTGCCGTTCTATGGTTTGTTGCACCCCACTGGGGAAACCACCCATCTAGACCATGACTTTTTCTTCCCTGATGTCACGGAGCCAATGAATGCCAGAGCCTGAACTCAAACCCACTCTTGAATTCCAAAGCCAAGGTGCCTGCGCTCACCACAGCATCCTAGCAACTGCATGGTTAAGGTCTGATCGAAAAGGATGAGGAACTTGGGCCTATTTTTCAACAGACATGATAGATTTGTTCGCTTTTAAGTGCTTATAGTACCTTAGGATCATATTCTTTCCTTCGAAAGTTTCCCACTCAAATAGTTAATGTAGGCTAGAGCGATAAAGTGAAGCAGCCGGGGGAGACCGGAGTGGGGAACACGCACCTCGTTTAAAGTGTCAGTTACTCCTCAGCTGTGGCCAGTTGCTGCCACACAGGAATGTTGGCCAACCTTAGCCTCATCTTCTGATTTTTCAAGAAACATCAAAATTCAGATTATTAAGTAATAGGTATCATTGGGTAATGATGTAAAATGTCGGCAAATAATTCAAGTTCAACTGTGGCTGTAGACAAGCTGTGGTGACTAGTTTGCTGCCTCTAGACATTGCACTTGGGAGAGAAAACCTGAAACGAGATTGTGGGGGGAACAGAAAGTGAAAGCCGTGGCAGGACCCCTGGCCAATCACAGAAGTCCGGTTAAGACAAACCCAGGCAGTGTGTCTTCTCTGAGCCCCAGACACTCTGGGAGGTGGGTCTGGTGATCATTTCATACTCCTCTTAATATTCACAACCCCACTGCCTGTCTTAGATCCTAAGCCAGCTAGTCTCTCCCCTTTTCTTCTCTCAAGTCATTTGCTCAAAGAAATCTTCCTCCTTTTGGATGACAGAACCCATAGCACAGCAGAAGAATTCATGAATACTAAATACAGGTATTGACGAGGGTGAGGAGGGAGGCGGAGATCAGAAACCCTGAGGACTGGTGACAAGGGGCAGTTTTTAGCCAGAGGCCTGCCTGGAGCCTGGGAAGTGGACCAGAAACCATTTAACATCATTGAGCCAGAACTTCTGCCTCTATAAAACTGAGATGATAAAAATAGCTGTTTGTACTTCATAGTATTGTTCCGAGAATCAAATGAGATCATGTGCCAGGGGGTGGCATTGTGATTGCAAATAAACCATCGCTTCTATTGGAGAAATTAAGGGTGCATTTGAATTGTACAGGGTGGGGCAGGACATAAACCTTAGAAATACTCCAAGGTTACTCTGTGACGAAATTGCCAGTCATTTCAGGGTTGATGTCATTCCGTCTGATGCAATGGACTGAAGTTTATTTCATTTCATTAAACCTATGTAAATAAGACACGTAAATTAACAAGGAACAGTAGGAAAGGAGGTGAGCCTGTCATCGGAAGTCCTTGGAACGTGCTGACTCCTGTATTCACATGACGACTTGGGAAGGGCAATTCCGTAAGACCACAGATCCTCCTTAGTTTTCAGGAACTCCACTTATATGCTGGTCAGAAAATGCCCTTTAGGCCTTACAATCTTTTGGGAAACTGATAGAGAACTGTGGTGCCGAGGCCACACCAAGTTCTAATTCAACTCAGCTGTCAGAAGAGCAGGAACCTCTACATTTCCTTTGGTTGGGAGATTATGACCTCCTATCCAGGCAATGTCTGCTTTTTCATTCAGTTTCATCATTATTGTGTACATTTCATATTGAATGGCACAAGGATTGCCGTACAAATATGTTCACAGAAGCAATTTTTATATGAGCAAAGCATTTGAAAATGACATATTTGCTTATCAATTAAATAAATCATATTTTTATGATGTAGGATTATGCAGCCATTAAAAGGGTATTTGCACAGTGGTTCGCACTGGGGAATGGTAACAGCACAGATGTAGTTGTGCTGGACTGGACCAAGGCAGAACGGTCACATCCCCTTCTGCGCAGTACAAGCCAGCTGAAACCACACGGAAGCATGACTTTAAATAATGCAGCACAGCTGTGCAGGGCTGGTGACCATCTGCAACCTGCGGACAGGTGAGGTCTGCAGCTGTCCGAGGTGGGGCTGTTCATAGCAGGCAGACACATCTGGCAACCTTCGAGAGGAAATGGATGCCACAGACACTGCCTAATCCTCGCACACTCATACTTGGGAAAACCCCGGAAACCATCAGTGCATATTTTCTGAGAAGGCTGCATATGCGGACACTGCCCTCATTAGTGATTATCATCCCGAGTGAGAAGAACCAGGTCACCTGGACATGGAATGAAAGATCTAGGAGGAGCTCAGCTATATGTGTCAGTGGAAGCAGAGCTCTGTAAGCGTGTTTAAGCTGTTATTTAATGCAAAAGAAAGTTGCAGTTGAGTCACTGCTTTTATTCTTGACCCTGGGACTTGTAATGGGGCGGGAGGAGGGTCTTACCTCAAATCCAAGTTAATGAACTGGATAATCTCACAAAGGACTGTTTTCAGGGGGGATCAAGAACCTTCTGGAGTGAATATCCCAGGAGAAGAAGCAGTCCGGTCAGGCACAAAGAGATTTCCCTGATAAGAATGTCATGGTCATCCAGGAAGCAAGGCAGTTCTGACGATAGTCTCCTGGCTGGGACTTTAAGGGTTTTCCTGGCTCAAGCCCTAGTGATCTCCCCTCTGAATTCTGTGGGGTGGGGCTGACATGAGAAGGATTCATTTTACCAGAAACTCTCTTAAATACTGGGCCGTAAGTAGTATGGCTTTGGTGCTTCTCTAACAATCAAGTGTAGACAGGACAAGATGCCTCCCTCCCAAGTCATCCCCCTCCCAAGTCATCCCAGCTGACTGACCAAACCGCTCTGGTGTCATGGGTGGGATCTGGACCCAGGGCATCGGTGAGATTCCATGGGGCCTGTCTAGACAATGGTGGTGCCCAGCTAGATGATGGTGGTGCCCAGCATGAATGAACTTGTACAGGAGGGCGGAGGGGTGGGCAGAAGCCAGTGAGGGAGGCTTTGACAGGGACCAAGGGCCCTATTTGAGAAGGTGGAGACAAACGCCAGGGAAACTGGTGACTCCATCTTTGCCCCTAGTGTGTTGAGGCTTGAAAACCAGGTTACATCCAGGTGGGAAAACTGAGGCACAGAGCGATTAATCACTTGCCCCAAAGCATACGGCTGTAAAGTGAAAGAATTCAGATTTGAAACCAGATCTTCTGGATTTCTGCTTGTTCTATTGTTCATGAGGCCTTTCGGGAGAAACCAAAGGATGTCCAAGGAATACTGGTAATACAGTTGGATGGAAAATAAAGTTCATCGGGGGAATGGCAACGATCAAAGCTAGAAAGATACTTGGGCTTTATTGTGGAGTTTGCACTGATTTGGGCAATAACGGCATAGTCCGGGGGGCAGATCAAATCTGCTCACTGTCTGTTTTGGGGGCCATACGTTAACAATGGTTTTTACAGATGAACGCTCACAGTTGACCTGGTGACAGGGACCCCTAAATTTGAACCCCACTTAAGTGAAATATTAGTCCGTAGAAAAGGATTCCATTCTTCTCATTAGTATCCCGATATGACAAAATATTATATTCAATTATTATTATATTTTTATTTCATCAATAAGTATTAGTGAAAATACGTTTTCTCTCTTGATATATGCGTATTTACATAATATCCTTGATTTTGTCTCTTGGCCTGCAAAGCCTAGAATATTTATTATCTGGCCCTTTACAGAAAAATTTTGCCAACCCCTGGCATGGTCAGTGATTGAAGAAAGTCATGGAATATATGGCATTTCTTCATTGCGTACTTTCACCGATAAAAGTTTGGGCATGAATGTCCTATTTAATATACCTTGTGCACTACACTACTTATATACATGAGCAACATTGGTAGGGCTATGGACGCGAGTTAGAACTGTGAAGTAAGACTGCCTGAGTTCAAATCCCAGAGCTGCTACTTACTAGCTATATGACATTGGAGAAATTTCCTCACCCCTCTGCCCCAGTTTTGTCATCCGAAAAGTGGGGTTAATAGTATCTATTTTATTGGATTGTTGTGAGAATTAAATAGACAGATATATGTAACGTGCTCAGAACAGTCTCTAAAAATAGAGTAAGTGCTAAATAAGAGTTAGTAATACTGGTATGAACATTATAATTCATGCCCCAAAATAAGAATTTTAAACAGGGAGGTGACAGTGAAACATCCCAAACTTCTCTTTTGGCATGCCCATATGGTACCTGTCATCACCCTTGTGCACAGGACAGACCATGTGTGATTAGGGTGACTTATCAGGGTACAGAGATAGGTGGCAGAGGGACGAACTCAGAGACAAATCATTGATTTTTGGAAATAGGATGGCCTGACTTTGGGGCTGGCTGGTTGCGGGAATGGAGAAGAGGAAACGGAGTGAGGGCTTGCGTTTTACTCCTGTCCCAATGCGTCTTATCATCTTTTAAGTCAATTCTTGCTACCACCAAAGAAGTCACTGCCGGATGGTTAGTTTTCTCGTTTATTCAGCAGCTTCCTGAGCTCTTTTGGTGTGCCAGCATTACAGGAGTTATAAAGACAAATCACACACAGGCCTGCACTTAAGAAGCTCCTGGCTAGGCAAGAGGAGACAGACATGAAAACAATTGTGTGTGGTAGTATCTTGGGGGTTCTGATAGGAGCCTGTTTATTTTATTTATTTAAAAATTTTTTTTTCGCAGTGCCACTGCGTGGCATGCGGGATCTTAGTTCCCTGACCAGGGATCCAGGGATCCAACCCAGGACCCCTGCAGTGGAAGTGCTGAGTCCTAACTACTGGACTGCCAGGGAAGTCCCTTTCTTGTTTCTTTTTTTTTTTTTTTTTCCTTTTTTTTAGATAGGAGCCTCTTTAGAACCTGGTGGAAGTGAAAAGGGGTGAGCGTTCAAACCCAGTGAGAGGAGAGAAAAGCTCCACAGGGATGGCAATTCTTGGGTTAAGTATTGAAAGATGAGTGGGCAAGCAACGGAGGAAGCATTCCAGGGAAAGGCAACAGTGAGGGCAAAAACAAAAAGAGACAAGGCAGCAGCCTGGGAGTTTTGCAAATGCCCAGAGCCCCAAGGTAGTGCACAGGGAGGAAGTCATGTGGCAGGCTGCAGGACCGGGGTGACCCCACAGGAGCTGGGAAATCACAGATGGCAGAGTAAAATAAATTTCTTTTTCATAACATCCTGCAAAACAGACCCTGCTTATAGTGTCTTTCTGGTACAGTAAACACTGGCGGGCCTTAAAAAAACTAAGCTATTTTGTTTTAATTAATTTTAAAGATAATAACAGTGTCAATAAAAGCTACTTTGGGGACTTCCCTGGCGGCACAGTGGTTAAGAATCTGCCTGCCAATGCAGGGGACACGGGTTCGATCCCTGGTCGGGGAAGATCCCACATGCCGCAGAGCAACCAAGCCCATGTGCCACAATTACTGAGCCCTCATGCTGCAACTATTGAAGCCCGCACACCTAGAGCCCGTGCTCTGCAACAAGAGAAGCCCGCGCACTGCAACAAAGAGTAGCCCCCGCTTGCCACAATTAGAGAAAGCCCGTGCGCAGCAACGAAGACCCAACGCAGCCAAAAAGAAAAAGCAAAACAAAAAAAAGGTACTTTGAACGGTATGCTAATGAGCAATTAAATTCAGCTCCCCTCGAAAACTGAATTTAATAACGTTGACCTACATTTACTTTCAAAAGACTTGGTTGTCTGCTTTTATCCTGAACATGAAAACAAGTGTTTTAGGACCCAATTTTTTTATGGTGAGGCGACAGTGGGGAGAATGAAACAGTACCTGCCCCCCTCCCACCCCCACCCGCCATGGGTCTCTTCCTTTGAGACCTTTTCTCTGTCTGTCCTTTCATCCATTCATTCACTAAATTGGTCAGTCTGCCTTTCTGCCAAGAAGCAGATACCTCTTTTTGAAACACTAGATTGACCTCAACAAGGAAGATTCACGTAGCAGTTGTTAGAAAAGGACGTAGCCTATACCCTGGAGGATGTGGCCGACCCAAGTAAGCGAGAACTATGCCATGCTGAAGTTTTGGGGTTTTAGATGTTTTGGGGTTTTGGTTTTTAGTCTTCAAAGTAATACACGTTCTCTGAAGAAAACTGGAGAGTACAGGGAAGTAATAAAGAAATGGGAGAAGATAACCTTTCATCCAGCCATCCAGGGGCAACCTCTGCTACTATTTTGGCATATTTTCTTCTAGTAGTTTTTTCTAGGTTTTTTTAAATCTTAACATGCCTGGGGGAGCCCAGTGAAGTTCACGTTTGGCATAGGTTTCATCGTCCCCAACACAGGCCTTTGGCTCACTTGGTTAGAGGTACGGGTTGTGCTCATTCAGAAAGATCTGCAGGCATTGCGTGCCTCACCCGCACTTTCAACCCCCAATCTCCCTGTTGGGAACAGAATAGGGAAGAGAGCCTTCTTTGTGAGCCCGCTCCGAGACATTTACCCCTTCACCACAGTGAGGCTTGTGGTCTGCTTCACACTTACAGAACAAAGAGAAAGACCCGGAAAAGAGTGAGCCTCCAGGCCCCGACCCAGATGTCCGACTGTGGGCAAGCAAGAGTAGAAGCAGCAAGACAGTATGCTCCTTGAAGTTCCTTCCGGGGGGGTGGAGATGTCTCCTTGCTTTTATGTCATCTTGAGAGTAGGGATGCCAGCAGTGGTTTTTTTTATATGTGCTCCTGCCTCGGGGCCGTGGGTGCTCTGCCTCCAGATTTCCCTGTGGCTTGCTGCTGAAGCATCGTTCAGGGTTCAGCTCAGCTGTCACTTCTTAGAGTCACTTCCGTGACCCCCGAGCCTTCTTCCACCCACCCCACCCCCATCATTCTCCATCTCCTCACCTCACTTTATTGTCCTCCTAGCAGGAACCACTATCTAATGTGATAATGTTCATCTATTTACTTCCTTGTTTGCTGCCCATCCTCCCCCTTCTAGAATGCAAGTTCCATGGCAGTAGGGAGCTTCCCTGTGCTGCTCTGAGCTGTATCCCCAGTGCTTAGCATCGTCTGTGGCACACGGTAGAACTAGTGATACATATTGTTGAACGAGTGAGTGCCCTGAGCTCCTGCATGCCCCATGTCCACTCGATGCCAAGCCTGAACCATCCTCCCCTCCATCATATGTCTATAACCCATCTCTTCCTCTCCATCCTCCCTAACCCCCAGCAGTAATGTTCAGCTCCTAAGACAATTACAATAGTCACAACTGCTCTGTCCACCCCAGTCTGCATCCCACCGTGCCACCAAGCATTCCTCCTGCATCTCACCCTGCTGCTTCCCCGTTTATAAGCCTACCTTCATGCCCCTCCATGCAAACCAACTGGCTGATTTCCGGTATGGTGGCAGAGAGGGGGCACCCCCTGGGGATACATTGGAATTGAGGGTGAGAGTAAGGATGTACAGATTGAAAGCAAAGCAATGCTTTTCCCACTAGCTTTGCTCTGTTCTGTACTCATAATATTTACTTTTTTTGTATCAAATATTGGGTAGGGAGGGCCTGAGATTCTGTGTTTATCAAGGAGGCGAAGGTGTGGTTTTTAAAAGTTAAGAGAGGTGTCACTTGCTCCTTCTCTTAAATTGGTCATGAAATCTCACCCTTTTGTGCCTTTCCCCATGCGGGCACGCCTTGATCTCCTGCCCCTCTTTACGGGCCAGTTCAAAGGCCACTCCTGTGATGCCTGCCCACCTCTTTTTCCTCTTCCCCATAGAGCTAACTGCCCACCCCCTAAGCCCCATAGCGTGTGTCCACAGCTCTGATGGGTCATTACTTTGTTCAGATTCCCCATCAGATTGGGTGGCCCATGAGGGCAAGGCACTCAGTATCCTAGTCAGCCCAGGCTGCCATAACAAAATACCATAGACTGGATGGCTTAAACAATGCACATTTATTTTCTCACAGTTCTGAAACTGGAAGTCTGAGATCAGGGTGCCAGCATGTTTAGGTTTGCGTGAGGGCTCTCCTTCTGACTTGTAGCGGCCACCTTCTGCTGTGTCCCCACATGGTGGAGAGAGAGAGCAAGCTCTCTTCTTGGAAGGACACTAATCCCATCAGACCAGGGCCCTACCCACATGAGCTCCTCTAAACCTAATTATTTCCCCAAAGCCCCATCTCCAACATATGAATTTGGGGGTGGGGTGGGGCACAAACATTCAGCCCATGAAACTCAGTAAACATTTTTTAAGCAAGTAAAGAACCTAGGCTTTCTTAAAATCCCCCCTTGACCAAGGGCAGGGTTGATCCCAGGGTCCAGAGCAGGGCTGTACCTACAAGGAGCTGCAGTTCCTGGGACCCACCTTTGAAAGTCAGAGGCCCAGAGGGGCTCCAGCAATTTGCTACAATGTTGATGCAAGCCGATCTTGTCACCTGGTCTCCTTGTCAGGGATCAAGAAAGTCAAGCCCCAAAGAAGTTCAAGGGACTTGGTCAATGTCTTATTCATCTGATCTGTGCCTAGAACATTGCTTACAAAATCATCTTCGTCTGTAAAATCATGTAAAAGTGTTAAACTATATTGAGAAAAAAAAATCATCTTCATCCATTCAAAAAGCATTTGTTGATCACCTACTGTGTACCAGAAATTGCATTGGCCTCCAGAAGCCCCCTGCGCGGTGAGGGGAGAGAGACCTATCGTCAGCCACAACATGGCAGTGTGGTCTGTGCCTTCAGACAGCCCAGGGGAGGAGCCTCTGACCCAGCCCGCTGCTCAGAGGGGGCGTCGGGGAGAGAGGACAGCTGAGTGGTCTCCAAGGACAAGAATGAGTTAGGTAGGCAAAGGGCCAGAGGAAGATGTTCCAGGCAGAGAAGGCGAGCGGGAAGCCAGGGAGAACAGGGCCCCACTGGGGACTGCAAGTAATTACTGAGAATTTAGTCTATGTGCCAAGTGCTGTTCCCAGCTCTGTGGTTACAACCACGTAGAAACAAGGACCGTGCCCTTAAGGAATTTACAGTAAAAGATACATGAGAAGTGAAAAAAACAACAATTTGAGCATTATATTCTGATTTACGTTGACTTAATAAGACGACACTTTGCATCTGCTTCTGAGCCTCCAGCCCACTGCTTTTAGGATGCGTTTCTTCCCTTTGGGGGCGTCTCCTTCCATAGTAAGTCCACAACCCCAGGGACCCTTGTGGGTCCGTGAGAGTCCTGGTGACTGCCTCTCGCAAAGAAAACCAGAAAAGCCGGAGCACCCGGAGGGCTGTGTTCTCAGCTGTTGCTGTTGCCGAAGCTGTAGCAGCACCTCTGCTGACACATGGGAGCCTGGGGCAGAGCTTGTCCAAGGAAGAAAGTGCTTCCAGCACAGGAGGTGTGGGCTGTGTCAGGGAGAGCGAGAGGGAAGAAGCCTCTCTTCCACAGGGTCACCCTCGGTGGGGGACGTGGCAGTCACAGTGGACCTCAGTGCCCAGCGCTCCAGGCCCCGTGAACGCAGACACGCACACGTGCGCACACACAAGCACGCCCCAGGTGGGGTTGCTCCCAATCTAAAGCCATGTGCATTCTGGGAACCAGCATCTTTCCTCAGGAGCCCCGCCCTCCGAAGCAAGGAAACCCCTCCCTCTCCTGCTCCAAGGCCAGCTCCATCTCCCACCCCAGGATGAGTGACACCACACTGCACACTGCAGGAATTGAGGGGGACAACAGATATAACCTGGGGATTCTGTTCACGCTCCTTATAACCCATGAATACAAGGAGGATGGAAATCAATCTGCCCGACATCAAGGTGCAGCAGGTGGGGCTGTGAAGATGGAGGGAATACCTGATGGTGGAAGTATTTTCCTGGTAGCTCTTCCTCCCACCCCCTGCCTGACCACACTTTCACTACACCTTAGAGAGGAAAGCCCCTGTTCCCAGCTTGTTCCAAAATTGCTTGTCGGCGAGAGGGGGGTTCCTCACAGATTGGGAACTAGACTGGTTCCGTCCTAGCCATGGATCCTGGAAAGGACCACTTACTCTCTCTGGACCTCGGTTTCCTCAATCAGAAAAGCAGAGGGGGGACTTACTTCCCTGGTGGCGCAGTGGTTAAGAATCCGCCTGCCAATGCAGGGGACACTGGATCGAGCCGTAGTCCGGGAAGATCCCACATGCTGCGGAGCAACTAAGCCCGTGCACCACAACTACTGAGCCTGCGCTCTAGAGCCCACCAGCCACAACTACTGGGGCCGGTGCACCCTGGAGCCCATGCTCCGCAACAGGAGAGGCCACCGTGATGGGAGGCCTGCGCTCCGCGGCGGTGAGTGACCTCCTCTTGCTGCAGCTGGAGAAGGGCCCACGTGCAGCCACAAGGACCCAATGCAGCCAAAAATAAATTTAAAAAAAGCAGAGGGGGAGGGAGCCTGCTGAATGACAGCAATGTCATCCCCACATGCTCTGCCCTCCTGTTTCAGATTCTGCTGCCCCCTGAGCTACCACCTGTGACTTTTTTGAAACCTTCCCTCCCATGCTCCTTTGACCATAAGCATCGCTTCTCATCTGAGCTGAGGGCGACAAGGAGTTCCTGAATGTTGGGGGCTGGCTCCTGCCTAGGCTCTGGGGGAGGCCTGTCCTAATTAGGAAACTAGGAGCCACTGGGAGGAGCTTGTTGATGTCCAGAAAGAGAGTCCACTGGTGGCCGTGGGGTGCACGACTCAGCCTTTGCGACCATATGTGGTGCCACTTGCGGAATCACACTGGTCAGCTCTCCGGGACAGCTGGGAAGAGGCAGGTCCTGGCAGCGATGCCCAACCCCTTCTTGTGGAGCCAGGCTGTCCTCACCAGAATCCCAGGAAGTGTACATGTTGAGGGTGGTGACGGCTCCATCCTCCAGGGTCATGGAGGGTGAGCTGTCAGGGACTATTCAAGGTGACCCCGGGGGCTGCGTCCTCAGGTGTAATTCCACCAATTACTCTGCCTTCTCTAAGCATCCCGGCCTCTTCTACCCTTTGCCCTCAACAAGCCTGGGAGGAAGGTGGGGCCAGTGTGGACTTTACCACGTGAAGGGCTGTTGCTTTAAGCAGTGTTGACGTGGGAAGACATCTGTTAAACCAGCTTGGTAAATTTCAGTCCACTTGTCCATTTCCAGAGGGCATAGGCCTTTTCCTGAACCTGGAAACGATGCAAAAAGTTCTGGCAACTTGGCAAAGGTTCATAGCCTGCCTGGGCAATTCAGATTTGCATTTCTGGGGCAGAAGATAAAGACACCCAGGTTCTGTCATGAGAGACCACTCTCAGCTTAGACCCCTGTTCCATCCCTGGTGGGAATGACTGCAGCATGGAATAAATGCCCTCAGGTCCCCTGGCTCCAGGCTCTCCTGCCTCAGCCAGGCTGAGTTTCCTGGGACACGGCTTTCATTCAACCCTCTTCTGCTCTAAAACTTGAGTGGCTTTTGGCTGTCCATCAGTCACCCCTGCAACTCTGGTGCTCTGTCCTCTGACCTCCTACCCATGGAAATTGAGCATGTCTCCCAGATCAAACCCTGGACTCCAGGCAGGTTGATAGCCATCCTCCTATTCTCCTTACTCATTCCTGTCTCTGCCTGCCTGGAGCCCCCTGACCCTTTCTAACATTGCTATCCTTCAAGCCAGACTCTTCCTTGAAGCCTCTCCTGAGAATTTTCACCCACATTGATTTCATTTATCATCCGTATGACTAGTTCAACAGTCGGTCTCACGCGGACACATTCCTTACTATTACACTGGCCTGTGGGTCTGATCTTCTCAGTTACAGTGTGTGCAGGACAGAAACTGCCTTCCGTGTTTTCATATCCCCACTCTCGCGTCGTGGTGCTTAGGATAGTACCAAACTCGTAGTACATGTTCAATAAACTCTTGTTAGTGGTTTGATTTTCATACTGAGTTGAAATGCTTTGGCTTCTGTTAGTTTTGCTGTGTGCTGGTAGTTTCTAATCTTTTCAAATATAAAGACCACATGAAGCGAGTGGTATGCTGAGTATTGCTAGATCGAGAAGGCATGTGATGGTAAAAGGCTTTTGCATGACTTATCTTTTGTTCAGTCCAATGGCGACTATGCACATTTGAGAAGTAGCCATGCCTGTGTGTTCGGAAGAGTAAGAGTAGCCACTGAGTGCTGGAGAATGCTTGCTGCAGATACAGCTCAGGAGCTCCTTGCTGTAACTGTATAGCAGAGACCCCATGGCTTCTGGGTGCCCAGATTGGGAACCACTGGCATATGCATTCAGTACAGTCCTTGCAGCTGCCTAATCCAGGCATCTTTTCTGTGCTGCTATGAGATGCTGATTGCATTTAAGGTATTTTGTAAAACAAATGGATGGATACAACAGAAAAGGGATTAGAGGAATTCATATACTCATGACGGTAATATTAATAATACATTATTGGGCACTACTTGCTAGGTGCTTTTGGTCACTTTATCTATTGTGCATGATTTCACACTCACAGAATCCTGTGAAACATCGTTATTCTCATGAGGAGAGTGTGAGTGTGGTCACGTGGAAATGAAGGAAGAGGCCAAGCTTCGTATTTGGGTAGATGAGATACAAAACAGCAACTACAGATAAACAAAATGTGGTCTATCCACGCAATGGAATATTACTCAGCCATAAAAAGGAATGAAGGACGGAGACATGCTACAACCTGGATGAACCTTGAAGTATGATGCTAAGTGAAAGAAGCCAGACACAGAAGGCCCCATATTGTATGATTCCATTTGTATGAAATAGCCGGAAGAGGCAAATCAGTAGAGGCAGAAAGCAGACTAGTGTGTGTCAGGTGCTGTGAAGAGGGCGGAATGGGGAGCGTTTCCTAATAACTATGAAGTTTTTGTTTGGAGTGATGACAAATTCCGGACCTAGATGGTGCTGGTGGTTGTACAACATTGTTCATATACTTAAATGTCACTGAAGTTATAAACTTTAAGAGTGGTAAATTTTATGTTACGAATATTTTACCACAATTAAAAAAAAAAAAAAGAGTGACAACAGCCCTTGCGGAAGCAGGATCCCAGAGGTGGGGGTGACCATTTGAAAACAGCCCTCTGGAATCTTGTAGATACAGGTGGGAATCTCTTCAGGCCTGGAATGAGAGTTCAAGCCGTGATCTCACGAGACTGGGCTGTCATCTGGGCATCGATATAAAGAAGATATAATTTTGTGAAAGGATCCACCCAAAGTGAATGAAGCCCTCTCACTCTGAGCCTCGGGCACAGGGGTGTAAGGCACCGGCTGAACTGTTCCTAGTCACCTCTCCTTGTCTCACAAAGCTCAAGCCATCTTCTCTCCTCCCCAATGGCACCATGAGAAATCCCCCTCCAGTTCTTTCACGATTGCCTTGGCCCTGAAAGCACAGAGGATACATGCGCACTCTTCTCAGCAGCCACAGAACAGATGTCATTCCTCTGTGGTCCTGCCTTTCAGTGATTATTGCTAAGCAATTGATCCACCCCTGCCGAAAGAGCCTCCAAGAGACATGGTCGGGAAATGCTGTTTTGTGGGGGAGTGTGGGGGTGTGGGCGTGAGGAGGGAGGAGGGTGAGGGCTGCCTCTCAGGATCCGCCGGGGTCAAGCTGTACTCCAGCCTGCACTTAATCTCACCTCCGGCCACGACAAGGCAAGTGGCCTTAAGAGCGGGCTCACCACTACCCCTTTCCGCATGAAGGAGAGTGACTATTAGATGCACTCCGTTCTTCCTTTTTCAAGGGGGTGGTTTTTTTTTTCCTAATGAAATCAAGCCTCTCTTAAAAAGTACACACAGTTCAATCAATTTCTTTTGTGAATTTCAAAAGAGAGGCTTTATTCAGTTCAGAAATAAGGCAACAGCTGGAGAACAAAGGCAAAGAACAAAGACTTGCAATTATTTGTAGTGTGGGATGAGAGGAGAGAGAGATGACTGTACAAATGCTGGGGGGGAAAATGGTGGCTGAAGGGACCAGATAGGAGCCAATGCCCCCGATTTTTCCTCCAATGTTGGGGGCCTTTCATTTCTACATCTCAGTGGAACTCTCCGTTGGTTCACCCCGCCCTCCCCAGCTTCTCACCTGGGCCCGCGTTTCCCCCAGACACACCCTCTTATCTTAATAACCTAGAACTGTCACTACTGCCCCAATCTAAACCTCACATCTCAATGTCCCACGGAAGCAGGATGCAGTCCCTGCCTCCCAAGGTAAAATCTTGCTGGCCTGAGACTTTGACTTGAGCCGCTATATCCATAGGCGCTGGTGCCCTTCCACCCCACTCAGGCCCTCCTCACAAGAGTCTCCCCTGTGGCGTCTGGAGATACTGTCGTAACTCAGAGAAATGATGGAGATTTCAGGTGCTTGATGGGCTGTTGGTGGGCACATTTTGAGATAGCTGGAGTCTTCATCGTGCCTTCAAGTTAAATTGCGTAAGGGGCCAACTGAACCAGTGGAACAATGCATTGTTGAAAATTGGGGAGTGAGACCCTCTCTCCACTCCTCCTGGGGGCACCGAGTCAGTGGAGCAGTTTGTACAGCCATCAGGACTCTGGGCTTTCTCAGAAATGCCTGGGGACTGACCACGTCACAGTTCTCCTGAGAGGCTTGTCTGCCTTTGGGATGCTCTGGGTCCACACCCACACTCGGGGTACTGCTGAGGTGGACACCCCGTCTGGCTTGTTTCTCTGAATTCCTCAACCACCAGGATCTTAGCTTACAGCTTCAGCCTGGGGCCAGCTCTCATGACAACTCTGCTTACTCACGGGGAATTTCCTTCCTTGCTTTTTCCCAGGGAAACCAGTTGGCCCACTGGGAAGGTATGGATAAGTTATGGTCAAGAGACTATTTGACTGAGCTTACCCTGGGAAAATTGGATAAATTGCAGGACTGGCGCAGAGCATGCTACCCATGAAAACACTCTCCAAGATTAACTCGTACAATTTCTGGTTTCTGTGTCAACTTAAAAACAACAGCAACAACAGCCTTAAATCTGTAGATGTTTTCATCATAAAATGATTAGGAAGTGATGAGTTCCGAGTGTGTACCACCTTTGTCTTTGATGTAATTTATTTAATTGTAAGTTTATATAACTTAATTTTTAATAATGGCTGTGTTTAACCACTGGCTCACAAAAATCCCTGAAAATCAATCAGTCAGCTCCTATAAGCTCGAATGAGCTAGCTCCAGCCTGTCTCATCCTGTCTATGCCTGTCCTCTTGCCGAAAAGACATAATTTCTTAGAAGGCAGCTTGGACGTTCT
Source organism: Delphinapterus leucas (assembly GCF_059928025.1). Taxonomy (NCBI): domain Eukaryota; kingdom Metazoa; phylum Chordata; class Mammalia; order Artiodactyla; family Monodontidae; genus Delphinapterus; species Delphinapterus leucas. The sequence continues at coordinate 168,606,446 of NC_143130.1, forward strand.
ACAAGGGCAGGGAGAGTGCCCACCTGGGTGGTCATTGAAACACCTGAGTGGCCCAGTGGTCAGCAGGTACTAGGTGTGCTCAGTGTGTGCTCAGTGCGTGCTCGCGTAACAAAGGGCCATCTTTGTAACCGGGCAGCAGTGACAGAATGCTTGGCAAATAATAGGCCCCTGAAAGTACTGGCTGTTTGGGACAAGAGGAAATGGAATAAGAGAAAATGGAATGCAAATAGGTTTTTCGCTTATTCATTTTATAAGTTTAATAAAAGTAAAAGTTGTCTGTTCTGTCCTGGGCCCAGAACAAGCGCTCTCTGCACGTGGGGGGTGATGTGAGAGGAGAATGAAAGAAAATGGAGAGTAGAAGGGAGGCTGCCTGAAGCAGGAAGTAGTTTTAGAAGAATTAAGGCAAAGAAACTGATCTACCTTCTGACCTACAAAAGAGAAAACACGAATTAAGAAGGGAGGTGACAGGGTGCGGGGTCAGTGTTCGCAAACTCATTTTAGCACACGTCCTTCACTGATAAGCCTAAGAATCTCCCTTCTTTTGTAGAGATTCTGATTTGTCCCCCTTGGCAGGTAACCATTGCCTTAGGATGAGAATCATCCAGACGCAGGAGTTCTGGGTCACCACACCAGCCCAAGGGACTCTCAGTTTTAATTATGAAAGCATAATGTCTTTGGTCAGTTGAGCTGTTTTTACAGTGATCTCCTCCCGCCCTCATCTCCCAGGCAGAGGTCCAGGATGTGAGAGACTGAGCCCAGGGCTGGCAGGCAGCTCACCTGGCCTCCAGGTCTGCACCTGCCATTTGACTTGCTCTGCCCCCTTTGGCAAATCGCCACCCCTCTCTAAAGGGTCTCAGGTTCCTCCCCTTTAACTTCCTCACCTGTAACAAGAAAGTGAGATGGTTTTAAAGTTTCCTCTCAGCTCTAACATTCTGTCAGCCCAAGTTCATTTCTCATCCTGACCTAGATTTTAAAGATAATGTACTTAAAATTTTACAAAATTTGAAAGTGATCACTTATCTCCTCCGCTTGGAAATGTCATCCCTGGCAGTGCATTGGTGGGCGTTGGGGGCTATTTTTGGTGCCTGGATGTTCAGAAGAAGAGGAAGAGAGGGTGGAGAGATTACTAATTCAGTAACCTCCTCTCGACTTCTGAGGCCGAGGAGATGCTTGTCTTGAATGCCTAATCCAAATAGCTATGAGTTGTGGAGGTGTGGAAAATAGCTGCCCCTTTCTTTTCCCGAGTGCCTGCTTGGAGCCTTGGACTTGACATGAAATCTCTCTGACTTTCAAAACAAGCTCTCCACGTGTGCAAGATGATTCCCATTTTATAAGTGAGCAGTGAGGTGACTTGCCCAGGCTTCCAAAGCCTGATGGAGCCAGGATTCAAGCTCTAATCTGATACCAATACTTGTCTTCTTCCACTAGGCCAGTGGGTAAAAAGTGTGGTCCTGGGGCAGCAGCATCCCCTGGGAGCTTAGAAATGCAAATTCCCTAGGCCTGTGGAATCAAGAATTCTGGAGGTGGGCCCAGCAATCTGCATTTTAACAAGCCCTCCTGGAGATTCTGATGCACACTCACATCTGAAAACCCCCTTAGATGGTAGGCTGCCCCTTGGCAGTAGCGTGGTCAGCTGTCACACTGGGATCCCCAGAAAGCCAATATTCCTGATGTTCTCACAATGATATGACATTTCCACTGGGATATTGAAAACCACCCACCCCCTGGCAAGGGGGTAACATCCTAAAACCTTAGGGAGGTTCCAAATGCCACACAAATCATAAAGTTGGCTTATTGAAGCATTCTTGAGTCAAGTCAAAATAAACCACCAGAAACTGTCTTTCTAATGTGACTTTCTGGCTCCAATAAATTGATCAGTACTCCAGACTTCTGGGTGTTTCCCTTATTCTTTTTCTTTTTCTTTTTTTTAAATATTTATTTATTTATTTGGCTGCTCCAGGTCTTAGTTGCGGCATGTGGGATCTTTAGTTGTGGCATGCAAACTCTTAGTTGCAGCATGTAGGATCTAGTTCCCTGACCAGGGATCCCCTGCATTGGGAGCACGGAGTCTTAGCCACTGGACCACCAGGGAAGCCCCCTGTTGCCGTTATTCTTACTGAAGTTTTCTGGATTCCAGAAGGAGGTGTTGGGGCGAGTTGAAATTCCTCTCATTAAAATTTCCACCTCGTATCTAGTAGAGGACTTGCCTCAAGATGAGCAGATCGTAATGTCTGGAATTTTTGAATGTTGCTTCCTACCTGGAATCATTTCTCATACTTGCTGCCCTCTCTCTGGACTGGGGACAGGAGCCAAAAGGAAGGTATTGGGTATTGAAGGCAGGCATGACTTGCAGAGGACAGGGACATCCACTGGCGAAACATGGAGGGTTAGTGGACATTGGTTACAGCTTGGTGGGGTAGAGTAGGGGCTCACAGGCACGACACAGAGAGCATGGACTTGGGGGATTGGGCATGGTCTGGGAGACTTGTGTGTCTGCTCTTGGGCATGAGAAGCTGCTGTGCCCTGCCCCTAGTTTTTATTTATTTATTTTTAACATCTTTATTGGAGTATAATTGCTTTACAATGGTGTGTTAGTTTCTGCTTTATAACAAAGTGAATCAGCTATACAAATACATATATCCCCATATCTCCTCCCTCTTGCCTCTCCCTCCCACCCTCCCTATCCCACCCCTCTAGGTGGTCACAAAGCACCAAGCTGATCTCCCTGTGCTATGCGGCTGCTTCCCACTAGCTATCTATTTTACAGTTGGTAGTGTATATATGTCCATGCCGCTCTCTCACTTCCTCCCAGCTTACCCTTCCCCCTCCCTATGTCCTCAAGTCCATTCTCCATGTCTGCGTCTTTTGTCCTGACCCTAGGTTCTTCAGAACCTTTTTTTTTTTTTTTTAGATTCCATATATATGTGCTAGCATATGGTATTTGTTTTTCTCTTTCTGACTTACTTCACTCTGTATGACAGACTCTAGGTCCATCCACCTCACTACAAATAACTCAATTTCGTTCCTTTTTATGGCTGAGTAATATCCATTGTATACATGTGCCACATCTTCTTTATCCATTCATCTTTTGATGGACACTTAGGTTGCTTCCATGTCCTGGCTATTGTAAATAGTGCTGCAGTGAACATTGTGGTACATGACTCTTTGAATTATGGTTTTCTCAGGGTATATGCCCAGTAGTGGGATTGCTGGGTTGTGTGGTAGTTCTATATTTAGTTTTTTAAGGAACCTCCCTACTGTTCTCCATAGTGGCTGTATCAATTTACATTCCAACCAACAGTGCAGGAGGGTTCCCTTTTCTCCACACCCTCTCCAGCATTTATTGTTTGTAGATTTTTTGATGATCTGCCCCTAGTTCTTGATCTTGAAGGTGCACAGATACCTCCGGGTTTCCCTCTGGGTGGAGGATGAACAACCCAACGCTGGGGCTCCGTTCCTGCCGGCTGCCTGGGGAGCTTCCGCCAGTCACCGAGGCTCCACCCACCTGCTCCTTGCTGTGCCGAGTGCAGGTGAAGTTGCTGCAGAAAATCCTCACACGATGTAGGCTGGCTTCATTTGAAATTCCTGGCCTCAGCCTGCAAATGGGCTATGACACCGCCTAGGAATCGTACCCTCTCCTCCTTTTAGCTTGCTTTGCTCCAACACGGTATTGTGCATTTTCCTCCCTCCTCCTTGCTCTCCATCCCAGCTCTGCTGCTGACCCAGCCACAGGCTTGACTGGGAAAATAGAAGCCAACAGATGGAAGCCCCTCCTCTTGCCACCACCGAATGTACACACCTTCCAACGTCTACCCTGGCAGCAGGTCTCTCTTTCTACTCTTATGCTGGAGTAAGTGTCTCTACTCCTTTCATAGGCAAATCCTTCAACTTGTGATCCAGATCCCATTCCTTTTTTTGCGTACCCCAGAAAATCACACCTACTGTTTCTCTCTCTGTCTCTCCTTCATCAACAAATTTTCACTCTCCTGGATCAATGCCATCAATCTATAGGCCTTCTCTGCTGTTTCATATATATGTGTGTGTGTATATACATACACACATACATACATACATAGATACATAATGAGAGTTTTAAAACTTTCATATATATGTGTATATGAATGTGTATTTATATACATATACATACCTATATATAACTCATATGTATATATGAGTTTTAAAAACAACCACAGAGGGACTTCCCTGGTGGTCCAGTGGCTAAGGCTCCACGCTCCCAGTGCAGGGCGCCCGGGCTCAATCCCTGGTCAGGGAACTAGATTCCGCATGCCGCGACTGAAAAAAAAGTTCCCGCAGGCTGCAGCTAAAGATCCCGCACGCAGCAATGAAGGTCCCGCGTGCCGCATCTAAGACCCAGCGCAGCCAAATGAATAATGAATATTTAAAAACAACAACAACAGCAAAAAACATGTCCCTTGGCCCTGCCTGCCACCTCCAGCCCCACCTCATTTCTGGCTTTCTCCTCTCCCTCACCTCCCCTTCTCTCCTCTACTTATTCCAGACTAGCTTCTGCCCCCACCACTCTCAAAGCAGTAGTTCTCGACCAGGAGCACTTCTTTCCCCCAGGAGGCTTCTGGTAACGTCTGGAAACACTTTTGCTTGTCACTGCTCGGGGAGGGGTGCTACTGGCATCCAGCAGTTGGGGGCCAGGGCTGCCGCGGGACACTCTGCAGTGCACAGGCCAGCCCCCTGCACACAGAATTCTGTGGCCACAGATGCCAACAGTGCAGCAGCTGAGAAACCCTGATAAAGAGACTCCTCTTGTCAGAGTCACTAAGAGCTTCCGTGACGCCACGTCTGAGAAACTCTCTTATGTGCTTATCACACGCAGTCCTGCTCTCTCGGGTTCCATGACTCCTCTCTCTCTCTCGGTTTTCCACCCATACTTTGGGCCACTCATGTGCACGATCCTCTTCTACCTGACTCAGTCCTGGACTTTCTTCCCGAATCTCTCTTTCTTCTCTCCTCCTGATTGGTCCATCCGGTGGCTTCATATCATTTCCAAGCTGACTCTGGAGCCTGACTGTCTGAGTCCCAGCTCTCAGCTTCCCAACTATGTGTCCATAGTAACAATTTCTTCTCTGTTACTTGGCAGCCTCAGTTTCTTCTTCAGTAAAATGGGGCTGATGATAATAGCACTGTACTGCACAGAATAACTGAAGGAGGAAATCCAAATAAATGCACAGCAGAGGGTTTAATTCATGCTATCTATTGTTATTTTTACTTATGACTCTAAGACATAAAAATTGCATATTTTTTACTTTTCACCAGAGAGCTCAGGAACAGATACTGAAGACTCACCAGATCAAACTGAGACAGGTGTTAAGTTCAATCAAATTAAAAACAAAAACTGCCTGAGGATGAGCCGTGTGCCAGGCACAGTACTAAGACTGGGGATTTATGGTGCAAGGCAGGATTGCTTCCTGGAGAACTTATCTGCAGTGAGTACGCTGGAGAGAAACATAGAAGAATACATGGAGGTGTTGGGCAGCATATGACAGGTGCCCAATTATTGAGAGACAGTAGTTTTCAAAGAGGATCTCATGAAACCCACTCTTTAGAGATGCTTCAACAGGGTCCTCAAACTTTTGAATTCAAATTTCCTTTTTTAAAAATTGAGGTATAACTGACGTATAACATTATATTCGTTTCTGGTATACAATGTAATGATTCAATAATCAAATTTCTATTTTAAAGTGTATTTTAAATTGTTTTAAGTTGTAATAAAAATTTTTAAATGGTAGTAATACATTAAGCTTTAGTTTGGGTCAATAGATTTTGTCTAGGCCGTAATGAAGGGTCTCTTTCCATTGCTTTTCAATAAAAGAAAATCTCCGTTTATCTAAATAAGAGTTGCAAGAAGAAATATTTTATTTTGGTTTGTTTAACAGCTTTACTGGAGATATAATTCACCCATTTAAAGTTTTGGTGGTTTTTTTTTTTAACAGTTACAGATTGCAACTGCTTATCTTAATGAATCCGTATTCTCTTGAGTTTGTGCCGTCATAGAAAATGCAAATATAAAGTGAAATGAAGATACTGCAAGGTGGTACCTGATGCCCACAAGTGTCCATAATATCAATTTTCAAAATTTTATGTTCAAGCAAACCAAAATATTTCCTTTGGCTGCCTTTCTAAGTAATTATATAAATTTGAACATATATAATGTATATTTCATACTAGCTAAACAACTTCACTTATCTGCTTTATGTACTGAGGGTGTACATAAGAGTTAGACTGAAGAGATTCAATTTACCAATGCTAGTTGAGCACGTGCCACATACCAGGCCCCGTTCTAGGCCCTGGAACTCGGCCGTGAACAAACAGACATCAGGCCCTTCTCTCATGAAGCTTAGATTGTAGTGCAATAACTGGAGAGAAATAAATGAATGGAACATCAGATGGCGATACCTGCTGTGAAAAACCAAAGCAGGCTGAGAGGGGTCAGGAGCTGGGTGGGGAAGGGGCAAGAGACAGGCAACAGGCCAGTGAGGTGAGCACGGAAGTGCAGATGAAATTTTGGTAATTTGCTCATCGTGGATTTTTTTGCATTAATTTTTTTTTTTTAAATCAGTGCTTATCTCGGTTACTGAGTTATTTGGTACCCTTTTACCTTTTGTACTAGTTTCACCCTGGTTTCAGCCCCGGAAGCGGGGTGTGTGTAAATGGAGTCGCAGTCACTAGAGGAGGGCCTCAGATGCCTAAGTCTTCAGACTTTACTCTGTGGTCTCTGGAAAGGCCACTGAAGGGTCGGGCCAGATAGATGATGTGACCAAACTACCACCTGGGGACTGTTGGTCTGGAAGCGTGTGGAGAACGGCGGGGGGCAAGAAGAGACCAGAGCACCGGGACCAGTCAGGAAATTTATTGTGATGGTCTAGGCCCGGGTGTTGGAACAGAAGGCAGTGGAAAGAAAAGCTGGTGGCCCCCCACCTTTCATATGCCTTTGCCTGCCTTAAACCATCCCCAGAAGCCAACATTTCCCAAACAACTGCAGATGTAGCGAGGGGCAGCCTCTTGCCTCTTTCTGATTTTAATGTGGTTGATTTGTGCAAAACAGGAAGGGCTACCGTGACAATGGCATTATTTGTGGCTGAGAAATGTTCTTTTGAAAACTATGAAAACCACTGGTCCCTTGTGCTGAAGCTCAGCTGTGCTCGAGGAGTCTCCCATTGGCTGGGCCCTATTCCAACAGGCGCCATGATTTCCTTCTGCTCTGCCAGCAGAATGGACTCAAGAGCTGCTGTGTTCCTAGGACAGGGGACAAGGTTGCTTACTTAGCCTTTCAGGAACTTCCAGCGGTGTGGGCCCCTGGCACTGCAGAGAGCGAGGCTGGCTGGGTGCCCACCAGGCCCTGTGAAAGCAGAGAGATTTACAAGGAGGTCACAGGAAACCCTCCCCTGCCCCAGGGTTTGGTCCTACACAAACATTTCAGTTTGAGGTAGTGGCTGCAGGATGGGGGATCTCAGAGGAGAGGTAATTTCCTGAGACAGAGGCAGACGAGAATGTGCAGTAGACACCAAGCTAGAGTTGGGGGACCAGCCCCTTAAGCAGGAAATTCTAGTCTTCTGTTCAGTTGAATCTGGATTTCTCGTTTTGATTCACCCTGCTGGCCTCACTCATCTGAACTTCTCTAATCATTTTCTAAAAATCACATTTCATTAAGCCATGAAGGCATTCTTTTAGAGAGTGGTCTTTTGGAATCAGAGCCTGGTTTGAAGCCTGACTCCATGGCTTCCTAGCTGTGTAACTTCATGCAAATTGTTTTACCTCTCTGAGCCTCAGTTCCCTCATGGAATTTCCATGAGGATGAAATGCAGCTATGTATATAAAGGACCCAGCAATAGTCAAATCCCTGCTCCACCACTTGCTATCTGTATGGCTGTGGGCAAGACACTTAGTCAACCCCTCAAAGCTTCAGTTTTCTCATCCTTGGTATGGGAATAGTAATAGTGTCTACTTCAGAGCATAGCTGTCTGGATCAAATGAGACTAACCCCTAAATTAGGTAAACCATGAACATGGCATATAGTAGGAACTCAGTAAATGGTTACTATAATTACTAGTATGGTTGGAAATGGTAGCTATTCTTAATGTAACTGTGGGATAACGTGGAATAAACACAGGAGCAAGTTTAATTTTCAGGACCTCAATGAAATATTTCAGAACTCCCTTTCCATCTCCTCTGATTCCCTTGATTCATTCATTCAGCAAGTATTTATTGAGCATCTACTATGTGCCAGTCACTTTGCTAGGCACAGGGGACACGGCAGCCAGCAAAACAGGCATATTTCCTGCTCTCATGCAACCTAATGTCTAGTGGAAGAGTCAGACAATCAAATAATTTTATGGGTTTAGAATTCCTTGAAGTAATGGGTGCTTTGAAGGAAAGGTTTGGCAGCTTTGAGAGTTTATAACAGGAGGTGCTGCCTTGGTCTGGTGGGTCAGGGTGACTTCTAGAGGAAGTAAAGCATGATTCAAGATATGAAGATGATGGAAGTGACTAAGCCTGTCCCGCTGTACCTCCCTGGACCTGTGGGGTCTCTGAGGCCTGGCTGTCTTTATGCCCTGGCTGCCCTAGACTCTGGGCGCCTCATCTCACAGGTATAAGTTTCAGATTGTAATACTCAGCCATCTGCCTCCGTCCCTTTCCCTTGGAGAGCTGGAGCAGTTACTTGGAGGAGATCAGCGGTGCAAAAGCCCTTTGTAGAAAGGGAAAGGTGTGTAATACCTGAGAAGGTGGAGACCCAGATGGAGACAGCCTGAACAGGAAACCAGAAGCCAGGTCCTTCCCAGCTACCTTTGTGGACCCAGTGTCGTGGTCCGAACACGGGTTGGAAAAGAATTTCCAGACACAAGGCAGAATGTAAAGAAGACAGAATTTATTAGAGGGAAGTGTTGCTGCCAGAACAGCGGGCAGACTTCCTAGTAGTCTGGGAGGGTCGAGCCCGAACATGTGCTATTGATCAGTTTTCATAGCCAGAAAACAAAGGAATAGTCCGAGGTGAAAATTTCATTTACTGATTGGTTGAGGCACATATACCTTCCTTCTATAGCATGGGAGTGGGACAGGGCAGATGCCTTTCCTTATTTGGAACAGGTCCCCGTTGCCCAGGTGGGCGTCACCCAGGTGGGCTCAGGAATTTTGTAACCGTGGCAACATTGTGGGGAGGGCGATTAAGAGCCCCCCCCCCCGTAGGGGGTGTAACGCTGACAATTTTACAGGCAGGGTGGACCTTTGTCCTTGAAGCACCATTGTCCTTGGAGCACCAACCCAGCACACAAGGGAACTTGCATTTTTCCTGCCCTAACTTAAATGTCCTGGGGCTGACGTAAAAAAAACAGCAATAAGGTATTGAGGGTGCTGGCTGCCCGATGCCCATTTCTCCTTGGGGTTTCAGGGCAGGCCCTGGATACTCCAGCTCAGTGGAGCCAAAGCAGGAAATGGACTTTGATCTCTCTTCAACGGTTTGCAGAAATCATGATTCCAACCCGAGGCCTAATCCCTCAGCCTTGCCGTTGTCGGAGACGACCATTTCTGGAAGCTTCACATCTAATTCAGGTTGAGGAGTCTCTTTAGGAAAAGTATCTTGAATTCCAATTTCTATCACCCACTGAATCCCTTCAATTGCCTTCCCTTTCCTTAACTTTTAAATAGCTACAATTACCTGGCATACGATAGCTACCTGGGTTTAAATTTTGTTTTTGAGGAGGCCTCATTTTAGCTAAGTAGTTGCAGACAATAGCTGATTATATTTCTAAATTCTTTTGACACAGGCAATTGCTTCTTTCGCAAAGCGGGCTCTGACGCTATCTGAATACTGTAATATTTCTCTCCCTTAGCAGTTTTGCCTGGATCTCACCCACTGAAAAACCAACTGTAAATATTTGACATTCCTTGCCCTTCTGGTCATCCACACAGTTTAACCTTCTGGGGCTCTGCATTTCAGCTTTAAGCCTCAAGGAAAATGGAAAGGCTGGGGCATGTTTCTGGCCCTGAAGCTGTGCTTCTTTATAAACAGTCATCCCCTGAGGGGTGCAGGTTAGGGTGTTGCCACAAAGTTTCTAATAGTTTTTGTGTGTGTGAGAAAATATACGTAACATAACATTTACCATTTCAGACATTTTTAAATGTAAAATTCAATGGCATTAAGTATATTCATAATGTTGTACAACCTTCATCCCTGTCCGTTTCCAAAACATTTTCATCATCCCCTATAGGAGCTCTGTACCCACTGAACAGTAACTCCCCATTATTCTCTCCCCCAGCCCCTGGTACCCACCATTCTGTTGATACTTCCTGTCTCTATGAATTTGCCAATTCTAGGCGTCTCATCTAAGTAGAATTAGACAATATCTGTCCTTTTGTGACTGGCTTATTTCACTTAGCATAATGCCTTCAAGCTTCATCCATATTGTAGCCCGAATCAGAATTTTTTTTATGGCTGAACAGAGTTCTGTTTTACGTTTATGCCACTTGTTGTGTATCCATTCATCTGTCGATGGACTCGGGTTGTTTCCATTGGCTGTTGTCTAATAACCTTTAATGTAATAGGTGGGATCTGGATCCTCTGTGACCTAGGACTGAAACAGGAGATAGATGGGCTCCAGGTTAGACATTTAAAATCAGCCTCCTGGGACTTCCCTGGTGGTGCAGTGGTTAAGAATCCGCCTACCAATGCAGGGGACACATGTTCGAGCCCTGGTCCGGGAAGATCCCACATGCCGCAGAGCAAGTAAGCCCGTGCGCCACAACTACTGAGCCTGCGCTCTGGAGCTGGAGAGCACAACTGCTGAGCCCGTGCGCCTAGAGCCCGTGCTCCACAACAAGAGAAGCCACCGCAGTGAGAAGCTCGTGCTCACCGCAACAAAGAGTAGCCCCCGCTCGCTGCAACTAGAGAAAGCCCGCGCACAGCAACGAAGACCCAACGCAGCCAAAAATAAATAAATATATATATTTATTTAAAAAAAGAGAGAGAGAAGACACCACAATGAGAAGCCCGCGCACCACAACAAAGAGTAGCCCCCGCTCGCTGCAACTAGAGGAAGCCCGTGCACAGCAACGAAGAGCCAATGCAGCCAAAAATAAATAAATAAATTTATTAAAAAAAAGAAAAATCAGCCCCCTGTTTGCTCTCCGAAATGGAAGTAACAACAGAAACAGGGTAAATAGGCAGGCTTTGTCTCCCCTGGATGCCTTAAGATAACAGTCACGGCAGGGACAGAGAGGGGCTAAACCCTGTCTGAGAAAAAGCTCAAGAGGTCACATATTTCCTATCCTTGGGGCAAGGGAAACACTGCACATGCGCAGAAAGGCTCCTTGGGGGTCAAAAAGGAGGGGGCACCGCCCCATAATATGTGATGCTAAGGCCGTCCCATAGGCCTCTTGGCTGAAACCCATCTTGGAAAAAACTTGCGCACACATGTTGGGGAGAGTCCTAGGGCAGGTCAGGTGTGGAAAAAGAAACCAGGTAATTGGCCAAAGGTAAGCAAAGACCCAGAAGAACTGCCCTATATGAATGACTTAACCGCCTCTTTACCGCACTCCTCCTCGTTGGGGAGGACGCCCACACCCTTGCTCTCGGGGTGTGCATCTCTGCCTTGCTTCTGTCTTAACTAAACAGTTTCTCTGTGTGCTCTCCCACTTGTTGTTGTGCCATGTCTCTAATAATAAACTTTGAGCCCGTTTTCACAGTTTTTGCCTACGTGAGAAATGCATTTTTCACTGGTGGCAAGAGCCAGGGGGTGTGGTGGCTGGGATTCCTGGTTTTCATCCAGGCTACCCAGCTTCAATTCCTGGGCAGGGGATTAAGATCTCACTTCACACCACCACTCACTGCTGCCTCTCTGAGATCAGGACCAATTTAACAACTACCTTTCGATTTACTTTATTTCATTCTCTGGAAATAGGATATCAAACAGTATGACTTGGACCCAGGGCTGGGCAAGGCAAGCTAGGGCTAGAGAGGGGGAAGCATGGGTAGCTTATTTATGTATGGACCTTTGCAGAGCTGGTCAGAGATAGCACCCTGGGTGGGTGGGGCTGTATGACACAGGGTTTCTGATTCTATAAGAAAAGAGACCTTTCATTTAAACCCATTCATTTATCCGTTCATTCATTAACTCACTCATTCCAGTATTATTGAATCAGGTAGTGAGCTCAGCCTGCCCTGAGCTTCCAACCACTAGAGGCAGAGAGACAAGTAAATCGCTACTGACAACATCTAAGGTCGAGGGTTTGGGGAGGAGAAGAATGGCAGCCTGTGGGAACACAGAGGGGGCCCCTCACCTGTACCTGGAAGCCAGGAAAGGCTTCGGAGGAAGTCAGACCTGTGTCAAGTCATAAGGAGAGGGAAAAAGTTAGCCAGGTGGAGGAAGAGGTCAGGAAGAGTGAGCCAGGCCTAGGAGGGACAGCTTAGGTGTATGACTTGTGTTTTGAGGTAAGGGTGCTAAGATTCATGAAAGGCCGGAAAAGTGAAGCCACAGGTGCGGGCAGAGATCATTTGGTGAGGGACCTCGGATGGTGTTTGGGCTTAATCCTGGGGCAGAAGAGAAGTCCTGATGGCTTTGAAGTAGGAGAGGGACCGATCAGAAGAAAGAGATCCTGTTCTTCCCTTGAAGAAGAAGGCATCTAACAGAAAGTCACAGGAGCCGATATCTGCACGCTTTCCGAGTACAAGGTGCTGCTCTAGTACTTCAGGCTTATTATCTCAGTTAATCCTCACAACAGCTGACCAGGATGAATCACAGGGAAATGGAGGCCTAGAGAGAAACTCACCAAGGGCTCCAAGTGGGGGTGGCAGGATGCAGACCCAACCATCAACTCGGCTATTCAGTGTGGTCCGTGGACCAGAGGCAACTGCATCTCCTGGGAGCTTGTTAGAAATGCAGAACCTCAGCCCCACCCCAGACCTTCTGGATCAGAGCCTGCATTTTCACAGGATCCCCACGTGATTCTTGAGCACACTGAAGTTTGAAAAGCACTGATGGTGATTCCCAAAACATTAGATTCTCCTGGGCAGTTTTGAAAATCTTTGGTGCCCAGGTTGCACTCCAATTACATCAGAATTTCTGGGGCTATCAACACACAATCGGTTTAAGAATATGTGGGTATATATATATATATATATATATATACACACACACACACAATGGAATATCACTTAGCCATAAAAAGAATGAAATATTGCCATTTGCAGCAATGGGGATGAACCTAGAGAATATCATACTAAGTAAGTCAGAGAAAGACAAATATTGTATCACTTGTATGTGGAATCAAAAAAATAATACAAAGGAATCTACATACAAAACAGAAACAGAACAGACTCACAAACAGAAAACAAACTTATGGTTACCAAAAGGGGAAGGGGTAGGGGAGGATAAATTAGGGGTATGAGATTAACAGATACAAACTACTATACATAAAATAGATAAGCAACAAGGGTTTACTGTATAGCACAGAGAACTATATTCAATATCTTGTAATAACTATAATGGAAAATAATCTGAAAATATATATATATATTACTGAATCACTTTGCGGTATACCTAAAACTAACACAATAATGTGTATCAGTTATATTTCAGTTAAAAAAAAAGAATTTCTGGGGCATCGGAATTTTTCAAAGTTCCCTGGGTGATGTCAGTCAAGCTCTTGCATTATGTGTCCCTGTTTCCAGGGAGGGCAGGCTAACTCCGGCAGAGAAACTAGGCACAAGCTGGTAGCATCCACCCAGCCGCCGGGGGCTCTGCGGCTTTAAGAACTGGGGCCAGCTGCCTGCCTAGGAGGCCACCGGCCAGCGCATAGGCCACGTGAGCACGGGCTGCCGAGCCAGGCTGCGACAGTCTGCGCTGGGGCTGGTCTGGGCTTGCAGACCCGAGCCCTGCAGAACAACCCGGGTGGTGCAGGCGAGCTGAAGAAAGGGGACCTTTGTGCCTTTTTGAGGGAAGCATACATTTTTGCAAGGCGGTAAACAAAGAGAGGAACTGTTTGTAGCCCTAGTCCAGACGTCCCAAGCAAACAGTAAGTCAGGAGGGCACGGAACACAGCACAGCCCCCCTCTGTCCCAGGCGACGTCCGCATACCCCGCCGCCACCGGAGGAGCTGAAGGGCCTGCGGAGCCTGCGCAGGGCAAAGCCAGTTAGCAGGGCACAAAATTTCCTGAACTTCTCCCCAGGGGTTCCCATCTGTTCTTAGCTTTGGAAAGCTGCGCTCATGATGACAGACGCACCCCACGGGTGGGTAGGCTGCCTCCTCTCTGTCCTCCCTCACTCCTGGGCCTTTCAGTTCAGGTCATTGCCCTGAGGACCCAAGGTCATGTGAAAGCAAAGAAAGAGAAACTGAAACCTGTCAGAAGTAACCGTTGGCCTTTGGGCCACAGTCTTGCTGGCGACGAGGTGATAAAGCTAATGGCCAAGGTGAGGGTGGGGGGAGCGGGGGTGCAGGGACTCCAGGTGCCGCAGACATGGGCAGTCAGCTGGGCGCCCACAGGACAGAGGCGGGGACCTCTGGGGAAGGAAAGGTGGAGGCGAGGCCGTCACCCCCACCTTGGCTGGAGACAGAGCTTTCTCCCAGCCGCAAGCCCCCTTGTCTCGGTCTCCACTGGCGGGGCAGGACAACATGGCGCAGGTGACCGCCGTGGCGGGCTTCTGACCTGTGGGCCACCAAACGCTAAAGACAAAGCCTTGTGACTTTTGGGTGTCCCCTATGTAGAGTTACCTGTGCCCCCCTGCCCCCCTCCTTCGTGATGGACCATCAAGAGCCCGCTGTAATCCACCTTACTTGGCATGCAAAAATGATCATGTGTTGGGGGCGGGTAGCAGGTTGCGATTATGTTGGCATTGATTGGCATGCAGAGGAGGGAAGCTACTCTGTGTCTTCAAGATAACTGGATATAAGTGAAAAGGAAGGGAAGGAGAGGTCCAAGGGCAGAAGGCAAAGAGAAAGCCCAGGGGGTGGAGTTAAAGTGGGGAAGAAGGAAGAGGAAGGTGGCCTGGGGTGAGGCACGGCAGGGCAGGGTGGGGTTAGCTGAGAGAAAGCTAAACTGTGGCTTATACCTAATTATGATGAAACATCTTAAAGGGTCAGATGTGACTTCCAGATGCAGGGCTAGATTCCAGGAAATCAACTGCTGGCCCATGACATGTTTGATGTAGAAATCTGAGCATCTTTAGACAATGGAAGTATTTCATATGCGACCCTGAAAATTCTGAAACACCAGGCTCACATTGCAGCCGGGCAGCTGAAGCTGGAGCTGCCTGTTCACCAAAGTCCCCACTCACCCTGCAAGCATTTTGCATCCCCACCCCACGCCCCAACTTGTGTGCCTGCTTCCCATAGGCATTGCAGATTACTGCTACTTCTGCTCTTGATAATAATGGTTCTCTTCTGTTGAGAGCCGGTGTGCGTGTGTGCGCATGTGCACACACACACCAGGCACACAGGTATGCTCGTTTTCAATTAACCTCAATTAATCTCTCCCTTTTTCAGTTGAGGATGACAGATGCACAAAACCAAACGTACCTTTCTCCTTAGATTTCGCAGCCTTTCCAGGCGATCTGCCAAATTGCTAGATGGTATTTGCATTAAAAAAAATTTTGACTGCATTTTGTTATTTTGGTTTTAAGGATTTCCCAGCTTGCCTTAAGGCCGTATTTCATTTATGCCACATTTTATAGCTTCACAACATTTCTTGAACGTACATGAATTGATTTTATCCTTCTAGCAGTTGCGTGAGGTCAAGTAGTTTGCGTCTCCTTCCTGTGCTCTCTTGGAGAAAACCAACTAGCAGAGAAGCTAAATGACTTCCCTTGGTCCTGCAGTAATTTTGAAGAAAAGTTAACATTTGGGCACAGCTCTCTGGAAAACTAAGCCATGTTCTTTGGCTGCATGGAATTGTGAAAAGTTATGCTTTGAAAAGCATAGTGACTAAGGATATGATCTCCATCCAGATCACTTGTTTGACTACTGGTTTGGCCACTCAATAGCCATGAGTCTTTGGACAAAGTGCTCAATCTACCTGCGCCTTCTTTTCTGTAAAATGATAATGGCCCTTATCTAGGGAGTGTTGTGTGGATTAAATGTGATAATACATGTGAAGTATTTAGAACAATGTCTGGCACACAGTAAGCTTTCAGTAAATATTACTATCAGTACTAAAATTATTGTTATCTGTTCCTTTGGGAAATGTTCTGTATTACTTAGGGTGCCGGCTAAGTTGTAACAAAAAGACCAAAAAATACATTTTCTCAAAAAAGGAGAGACATGTATTTCTCTTTCACCTCATAGCTAAGAGGATGCTAGTCAGTCCAGGACAGGTAAACAACTCTGCTCCACAGGGTCATTCAGGGACCCAGGTTCCCTCCACTGTGTTGCTCCCCATCCCCTATGGTGTCCTCTTCTGCATAGTCAAAGCTGGCCCAGCATCACATCCACCTGTTCCTGCCTGGAGGAAGAGAAGGAGAAGAGGAGAGGAGGGGGAAGGCCAGCAGCCCCCTTCTAAATGATGTCATTCAGAGGTTGTCCATGTCCTTCCATTGGCCAGAACTTGGACACACTAAGCTGCAAGTGAGCCTGGGAAATGTATTATCTACCTGGGCCAGCTAAATATGCCCAGCTGAAACTTAGGAGTTCTCTTATTAAAAGGAAGAAAGGGAGAGTGGAAATTGGGATAGTTCACAGTCTCTGTGCCATGTTGCCAGAGACGTGTGCTTTGGACCTGAATTTGAAGTCATTAATGTCTTCTTGGTCTACCAGTTTCTCAGCCCATTGGTGTGCTACATCTTGTCTATTGGATGTCTGCTTTACCCTTGGATTTCTTCTTTAGCAAAATCGAAGGATGGCTCTTAGCTCCATGGTTCAGATAAACACCTCTGGTGGCAGCGTGATTCTCTCCAACAGGCTGGTCAGACTGACTGTCCACTGGATTGGGCAGCCTGTTCCTTCACTGCCCAAATCTCCCAGCAAGAGTAGCATTGGTCTCTGTTTTAAATTTTTTTCTTCTGAATTTTTGGACAACTTTCTCAACATGCAAAGTAAATTCCATACTCCCTTGTCTCTCGAGAGTCACTATCCCTTGGATCTTGGGCCTCTGGTGGCTGATTAAGGAAAGGTACCTATGTTCCTTCCATTCCCTTGGAGTCCATCTTTATATGTGTTGAGGAGGGAACCTTATCCCCACCTCATCAGGAATTATCTATGAGCCCACAAAGCTGTGATAAAGAAGCCAAGCCACTTGTTTGGTGGATGGATGGCCAGCCACCTGGTCCTGAATCTCTGTGGTCTTAGAGTTCAACCTCCAATGATGCATACTTTCCTGAAATCAAAGTTAAGTAACAGCCTGGCTCAATTAAAGGAAGTGTGGATCAATGTTCTATTCTCATTACTGCAAGTAATTGAGATTGGACAGGTCAAGGAAGGGAATGCCAGTTGTCTCAGGGGAACTTACCAGAGAAGGTGCTATGATGAATATTGCCTAAGAGATGAAGAAGGAAATTTGTATTTGTTGAGGGCCTATTATGTGCCAGGCACCTACAAGAAGAAGTTAGAGCAGTAAATAACAAGACAGACACCTAATGGAGATTACAACCTAACAGGATTACTCTACATTAATCATCGTGTTTAATCTTTGCAACTCTGCAAAGAATTAATATAAAGGATTTCATATTTTATAGACAAAAATGCTAAGCTCAGAGAGGGAAATAGTAAGGATGCTTTTGAACCCACATCTGGCTGATTCTTTTTTTTTTTTTTTTTTTTATTTATTTACTTTTGGCTGTGTTGGGTCTTCTTTTCTGCGCGAGGGCTTTCTCTAGTTGTGGCAAGCGGGGGCCACTCTTCATCGCGGTGCGTGGGCCTCTCACTATCACTGCCTCTCTTGTTGCAGAGCACAGGCTCCAGACACGCAGGCTCAGTAGTTGTGGCTCACGGGCCTAGTTGCTCCACGGCATGTGGGATCTTCCCAGACCAGGGCTTGAACCCGTGTCCCCTGCATTAGCAGGCAGATTCTCAACCACTGCACCACCAGGGAAGCCTTGGCTGATTCTTAAAGTCCTGCTCTTGGGAATTCCCTGGCAGTCCAGTGGTTAGGACTTGGTGCTTTCACTGTCGTGACCGGGGTTCAGTCCCTGGTTGGGGAACTAAGATACCGCGAGCCTTGCGGTGCGGCCAAAAAAAATCCTGCTCTTTCCATCATTACTCCATCTGCCCCCCGTCACTTTCTTTGTTGAAGAGGGAATCTAGTCTATACACAGAAGTGACCTTGACCACTCTGCTAAACATCTGAACCGGTTACTATTGTTAACTCGGCGGTCAGATTTGTTTGACTATGGTGGTCAGTTTCTCTCTCTAACCTGCATTCTCTCTAACCACTGTTGTCCACTTATCCTTCTGTGTGAACCCACCCAGCTGAACCCTACTTCTAGGACATTTCTGCCCTGCTCCTTCCTGGGGTGCCGGCTGCTGCTAGAGAAATTCCCAAGGATGCCTGGAAACCCTTCCAGATGTCCCTAGATCCTTCCCTGTCCATTGCCACTGGCATCTCCTCCTGACCGTCCCTCTTTCACCAACCCTTCTTTTTAACCTCCGTGTCTGTCATCGTCATTGACAGAGAACCCAACTTGCCTTTTGATAAAACAACAAAATTAAGGTCCCAAGAAACTCTCTCAAGGTCCTCCAGCTCAACCACCTAACACATCTCCTGCTCTTCTTCTCCATCCCCCCATGCCAGGGAAGGAGTGTGCTCCAGCCCCCAGCTGCCCTTCCCCTTGTGCCCCTGGAGCCTCCCTCCAGTCATTTTTCTCTCACTCACATCTTCACCCTCTTCTCTACCAACATTTCTCATCAGTACCTGAACGTGTTCAGTCTCTTCAATCTGAAAAATAGCCAGTTCTTGATCCCATATTTCTAACCTCTCTCTTCAGTTTCCCTTTCTCTGTCTCTTCATGGCCAACCTTCTTGAAAAACTCATCTCTACTGCCTACCTGCCTATTCAGTCCTCCATCACCCATTGCAATGTGGTTTCTGTTCTCATGATCAATGCCTAGACTAAAGTCACTAAAGACAGCCATACTCTGGGTCCAGAAGGTGCTTTTCTTCCCTCACCTGACTCCCTCTTTCTGGAACCTTGGTGCCATTGCACTCCCCTGCCCCTTGAGCCTCTCGCTCCTTGGCTTTACTCTCTAGGCTTCCACCCTAGTTTGCTGGACATTTTTTTCATCTCCTTCACAGAGACCTCCTGTCCACTCACTCCCTGAACGTCCCCTGGGTCTGTATCCCACCCCCTGCTCTTCTTGCCCTCTGCCCCTCTTCCTTGGTGTGCCCAACCACCATGAGCTGACGGCTCCCAGCTCTCCCTCCTCCATACAGATCTCTCTTCTGACATCTGAATGCCCAGCTTGTCATGGACCTCTGCTGGTGGCTGTCCCACAGGCTCTTCCTACTTACAGTTCTAAAGCCAAGCTCCACACCAGCCTCTTCCAAGACTTAACCCTCTACTTGTATCTCTTATTTTCAGGAATGTCACCCTTACCCCAGTTGCTCATGCCAGAGAAAAGAAATCTAGTAATTATCTCGGATTCCTCCTTCTCATGTCACCTTTTACATTCAATCAAGTATCCTGTCCAGATGAGTCTACCTCTTCCAATGCCTTGAATCCCCCCTTCCTCTCATTCCCCTACCACTGGTGAAAGCCCTTATTGCTTCTCACACAGCTATGTCAAAGGGCCCTTGAGGGACCTTCTTCTCCACTCCCGTCCTCCACTGGGGTCCTGCCTGGGTCATCCATCCAAGGCTGTCTGCTCAGAGCATCCTTCTGTTCTTCAGCACTCCCAAAGCTCTTGGATAAAGTTCACACTCCTTCGCTTAATCATATCCATGGATCCACTTCCTGATCCATTTCTTGTCTACCTTTCCAGCCCCTCTCAAACATTACTCCCTGTGTGTCAACCACTCAGCGTGCTGCAGGTTCCTGCCTCGGGACATGCCTTCACTGCAGTGTCCTCTTATCCCTTCTTCCTCGGGCTAACTTCCAGTTGTCCGTCCAAACTCAGCTCATACATCACCTCCCAGACCATAACTGCCTGGTACTGTCATCACAGTGTCATGCATCTCTTTCCTCACTGGCAGTTCCAGTGCTGAAGCATGTTGCCCAACACACAGAAGTTGCTCTATAAAAGGTAAAGCAGACCCACCATTTTTTCAGAAACTTTTAACTCTTACTCACAAAGCCTGATGCATCACGTTAAGGTGCATTGTAACAACTCTTCAGGGTGTGTCTGTTTTTTTTTTTTAACGTTTATTTATTTAGGCTGCGCTGGGTCTTAGTTGCGGCACATGGGATCTTTGTTGTGGCGTGTGGGATCTTTAGTTGCAGTATGCACGTGGGATCTAGCTCAATCGTGGGATCGAACCCGGGCCCCCTGCACTGGGAGCACAGAGTCTTACCCTCTGGACCACCAGGGAAGTCCCATGTGTCTGATTTTTAAATAGAAACATCATTTGGCTTCAATAATCAGAAGTTTAGAAGCTGCATACCCAGCCCACTGAAACAGCTATTCCTTACTAATTCACTCCTCAAGGAGTTAAGCAAAGGCAAGCACCGTGTGTCTCTCTTCACAAAGGGAAGCACCGTGTGTCTCTCCTCGCTGCCACTTCCTCTTTACTGTGGGGTTTCTGCATTCCATGTATGATTGCATTAGGCTCTGGGGTTCACAGTGCAGGAGGACTCAAGGCTTGAGGTAGGAACTGGGGCCCCTGTGGGGGTAGCTGCTTGTTGATTTGAGGTGGATTAGAATTTCTGTCAACAACGTGGCTTTCCTCAACCAGGAGCACGCTGAGGCTTGGACAAAGTGCTGCTGGAAGGCGATGGTGCATTGGCCAGGGAAATGGTCATGTCCCAGTAGAGTTTGTTGTAACTCACTCTGATTCTGTGGTGGAACAGAAGCAAATCTTCATGTTTTACAGAAGCCTTCCTTGTTGGTTATGATGCAGTGTTACCTACTGTACTTGAAATGTACTTGCTGCCGAATCTGCTCTCTGCAATAGATGAGATTCTCCCTAGTCTCTGGTCATCAACTGAGCCTGGCAAATAAGGCCCTCTGTCCAGCTGTGTGGATCGAGGCAGGTCCAATGGCCCAGACCCTGAGAGCCAGACCTATCAGGAGCCTTGTGCCTATCACCAAGAGGGACCTCTACGTCTGCTGCTCCTCTAAGCCTGGGCTCTCACATGACTGAGGATATCTGCTGGGGTCAGATACCTCACAGGATATGCACATCAGGACCTGGAAGGTTTGCAAATGACAAAGCCGACTCAAACTGACACATGCAAAAAAGATGAATTTACTAACTCAAAAGTCTAGAGGGAGGGCTTCCCTGGTGGCGCAGTGGTTGAGAGTCCGCCTGCCGATGCAGGGGACACGGGTTCGTGCCCCGGTCCGGGAAGATCCCACATGCTGTGGAGCGGCTAGGCCCGTGAGCCACAGCCGCTGAGCCTGCGCGTCCAGAGCCTGTGCTCTGCAACGGGAGAGGCCGCAACAGTGAGAGGCCCGCGTACCGCAAAAAAAAAAGTCTAGAGGGAGATCTGTATTTAGACATGGTTCTTTGTAGGTCCAGGGGTGGCATCACTGAGACCTGTCCCTCCCCTTATACTCCTATCTCTGCTTACTTCTCTGCAGGCTCCTTCACGGGCCAGCTCTCTCCTGTGACTGTCTTAGTCTGTTTGAGCTGCTAAGACAAAAATAGCACAGACTAGGTGGCTTAAACAATAAACATTTACTTCTCACAATTCTGGAGGCTGGGAAGTCCAAGATCAACACAGTGGCTGATTTTGTGTCTGGTGAGGGCCCAGTTCCCAGTTCATAAATGGCTGTCTTATCATTATGTCCTCACATAATGGAAGGGGAAAGAGAGTTCTCTAGGGTCTTGGAAGTGCACTAATCCCATACATGAGGGCTGCACTCTCATGACCTAATCACCTCCCACAGGCCCCACCTCCTAATACCATCACATTGGGGGTTAGAATTTCAATATATGAATTTGGGGGACACATAAACATTCAGTCCATTGTAGTGATCGTCTCCAAACCAAACACTGTGATCATGGGGGTGGGGTATTTTGATTGGTCACCTAGGTCTGAGATAGTGATTGACAGTCCCGCCAGGGGAGGGACAGTCTTAAAAACGTTTGGGCATGTATCAGTCTCTTAGGGCTGCTGCAACAAATCACCAGGAAATGGGTGGCTAGAAACAACAGAAGTGTACTATCTCACAGTTCTGAAGGGCAGAAGTTCGAAATCAAGGTGTCAGCAGGGCCATACTCCCTCTGAAGACTCCAGGGTATAATCCTTCCTTGCCTCGTCCAGCTTCTTTGGCCCCAGGCAATCCTTGGTTTATAGCTGCATGGCTGCAAGCCCTGCCTCCATCTTCACATGACTGCCCCTTCTGTGCTGTTCTGTCTCTACCCACTGGATTAATCCATAATGATCTCATCTCGAGACCCTGTGCTTAATTATATCAGTAAAGATGCTTTTTCCATATAAGATCACATTCACGGGTGCTGGGAGTTAGGACGTGGACATATCTTTGGCTGGGGCTGTGGGGAGTAGAGGCAAAATTCAACCCATTACAGGGCAGAAAGAGTAATAGATAGCCATTACACTCTGCTCCTTGACTTCCTAGCATCCATCTGTGCCCTTTTCCCATACAATTTCAGAAATGAACATGGTACAGGCTATCCACATAAAAGCAAAGCTAGCGGATATACCTTCTTCTTGACCAGGTCTAGTCAAGAAGACTAAGACTATTGCTAAGACTATTGCTCTTAATAGTCTGTTAACCAACAGCTAAATGATCATTTCAAACACCCCTGTCATTTAATAGTGGAGAAAAGTAAGATACTTGGAATAAAAGCCACTTGCATTTAGTAAAGGGGAAACATGAGGCTCCAGTCACTTGTCCAACATCCTGCAGAAGAGGATTGACAAGGAGCCACTTCATATCCCTGAGAGATGTGAGTTCCTCAATCAGCCAGGGGTACCCAGGGCTCTATCTCTGGAAGACTCTCCCTTGCCCATGGCCCTGCATGGGTGGATCAGAGAGAATGTCCCTTCTGGAAACCATAGACTCTAGCAGGCCACAGTTTGAGGATGTCAGTCCAGAGATCTGGGTCTGGCTCCAGTGGCTGTGCAATCTCGTGCTGCGGTTTGCTAGACTGAGACGTCTCTGGCAGTATGACTCTCTCAAACTCTTAGATAGTTGCTGGGAAGTTAGTTTTTTGATAACTCCATGAGCTGGCAACCAGAGCCAGAACCCAGACAAGTCATGCTCTGGAATCTGGACCCTGTCCTCACCACATCTATCCCCTAACAACCGTCTCTGTGCTCTGCTCGCTCCCAGCTTTCATTTAGACTTTGTCCATTTGGCCTCTGCCCTGGACACACTGGGTTGGGGGAGGGGGAGGCCATTTGCCCTCAGGCTCCTTCCCAGTGGACAGCTGCCTACAGTGGGGTAAAAGGCACTTCACTCAGGCAGGGAGTGCCCAGCAGGTGCTGCTGGAGGGGGAGAAGCCCTCTCTAGGGTCCCTCTCCTATCTTCCCCTGTGTTTCCTTCTCCCAGCCTGTGCTTGCACCAACTTTAGCCTGGGGCAGGAATTTGACTGTTGCAATCCTAAAAATGATTTTCTGGCTCTCAGCTCAGTTGAATTACAGGCCACAACAGAAAGAGTCTTTGTTTTTCCCTTTCCCTGCTTTCAGAAAGGCCCAGCTGAGACTCAAGTGTATCTTTTCTTAGAGACCCTCACTTAGGGCTGAAGAAAGGGCTGACACACCCCAGTAACCTGGCTTTAAAATAAAAAAATAACAAGTACTCTAAATTTCCAACCTCAGCGGATTCAACAGGAGAGAGCTTAGCAACTTTGCTCCACTTAACAGATATGGCTCACTTCCTGGTCACGGAGCGGGGGCTTCACACTGCCCTGCTCTCCACCCCAACACAGCCAACTTCCAAAATCCTGCTCCTCGTCCAAAATTCTATGCTACTTAGGACACTTTTGATTGCAGCTGGATCTGCAACTGTCTACTTAATGGGAATCAGGAATGGCTGGATCCAGATACTCAATGAGGATGTTGCCTCTCTCTCTCTTACCCCCTCTCTTTGCCTTTCTGTGATTCTCTAGTCCTCCTTTCTGCTTTTCTCTCTGCTGGCTTCATTTTCAGGCTGATTTTCATGGAGGTCTAGGCTTACCATGCATTCATTTGCATATAGTAATCCCACCTCTTTCTTTTTTTTTTTTTTTAATGTTGAGCCTTCTTTTAATTAATTTATTTTTATTTTTGACTGTGTTGGGTCTTCGTTTCTGTGCGAGGGCTTTCTCTAGTTGTGGCAAGCAGTGGCCACTCTTCAACGCGGTGCGCGGGCCTCTCACTGTCGCGGCCTCTCTTGTTGCAGAGCACAGGCTCCAGACACGTGGGCTCAGTAGTTGTGGCTCACGGGCCTAGTTGCTCTGCGGCATGTGGGATCTTCCCAGACCAGGGCTCGAACCTGTGTCCTCTGCATTAGCAGGCAGATTCTCAACCACTGCGCCACCAGGGAAGCCCCCACCTCTTTCTTGATTGGTCCAACAGAAGGGCAGGGATGGCTCTGATTGGGCTGGCTTGGGACCTCTGCTCATCCCTGTATTAACCACTGAGGCCAGACAAGTAGAAATACCCTAGCTGGCCTGAGTCATATACCCACCATTGATGTGCCACATGAACGACAACCCTTCTGGGTTGGGGGGAAGGCAGTTTCTGAAAGGAAAAAAGTGCTGGGGAGACAAAAATAAGTGTTGAGGGGCTAGGCCTCTGAGCAGGCTCTTGATTTACATTTTCCTGTTAGTCAAGAGCATGCAGCCTGCCTAGTTTTTGCCTTCACCCTCAGGGGATTTGACCCTCTTTCTGCATTCTTAGCCATCACCGAGAGACTTTTTATCCTCTCTTTTAATTTTTTTAAAAAATTGTGAATTATGTCATACATACATATAAACCATATGTTCAGCTTAAGAATAGCAAAACAAACACCTGCATCCCCACCACCCAAGTTAAGAAATAGAACAGTGTCAGTTTCTTAGATATATCTGAATGCTCCCCCCAGTCACGTATCCTTCTATCAGATGGAAACTATACAGAATTCTGTGTTCATCATCCCATGATTTTCTTTATAGTTTTACTACACACACACATGCATGCACGCACACCTGCACACACACGCACACAAATACACTTAAATCTCTAAGCAGTATATTGTTTGGTTTGGCAGGGTACAGATGCCTATTTTTAATGCTGTATTTAAGAATACAATATATATTCTTCTGTGACTTCTTTTTTTTTTTTTTTTTTTTTCGGTACGCGGGCCTCTCACTGTTGTGGCCTCTCCCGTTGCAGAGCACAGGCTCCGGACGCGCAGGCTCAGCGGCCATGGCTCACAGGCCCAGCCGCTCCGCGGCATGCGGGATCTTCCCAGACCAGGGCACGAACCCGTGTCCCCTTCATCGGCAGGCGGACTCCCAACCACTGTGCCACCAGGGAAGCCCTCTGTGACTTCTTTTATTCAACAATATGTTTTTGAGATTCCTTTGTGCTGATGCAAGTAGCTGCAGTTCACTTTTCAGTGCTGTGTAATCGTCCAGTATGTGATCATCCCACATTGCATGCATCTGTTCTGCTCTTTAGAGTACACACCTATGAGAGGAATTGCTAGGTTCACGTGTGCTCACATCTTCAACTCTCCTGGATATTGCTAATTGTCTTCCCAAGGTGATTATAACAATCTACACTTCCGCTAGCAATCGATGATAGTATTTTGGTTGATCTCATTCCTGTCAGCTTTAACTTTGTCATTCCAATAAGTATGGTCTGTGTCTCATTACAGTTATAATTTGCATTTATTTGATAACTATTGAAATGAAGAATCTTCTCACGTTTACAAACCGTCTGTTTTTTACCTCTACTGTGAAATGTCCATTTAAGCCTTTTCCTCTGTTTTCTAACGAGCTGTTGGTATTTGACAGTTGATTCATAAGAACTCTTTATACGGTCTGGATTATAATCCTATGTTAGCTTTTATATGTTCAGATATGTCTCAGATATCTCCTTGCAGTTTGGGATTGCCTTTGCATTTTATTTATGGTGACTTTTGAACAGAAGCTCTTAATTTGCATGTCAAATTTACCTTGTCAAAGAAAACTTTCCCAACTTGAGGTCACAGAAATAATTCTTTTTTATTCTCTTCTAAAATCCTTTTATTTTGTCCTTTATATTTAGTACTTAATCTTTCATATCTAAGCCTTTATTCTACCTGGATTCGATTTTTGTAACTGTTACAGGATAATAGACTTCCATTTTTACTTTTCCCCTCACTTATCTGCAATGTCCTCTGTATCAAGTTCCATATAGGAGTGTTTTTTTTTCCCCTGAACTCTCAAATTTTCTGTGTTGAGCTCCAGTTTTTCCCTTAATCCATAGCAGATCAATATTTTTGTAGATATAACGAAAATTAATTACTAAAAGCATTTAAAACATGCATAAAATAAAGGCCTCAATTATTTGTTATTAGATTCAGTGGGCATAAGCTTGCTCTGTAAAGTTGCTATGAAAGTTTCTAAATGCTTACTGTTCATTTCTGCACTGATCGTGGGCCCATGGCAAGGAATTCAAAGATGGTAACCAGTGTACAGGTCACAGTTGAGTCATGCTAATCTGTACTGCTCTACTGATGTGTTTGTTTATTCCTGCTGTAGTATCACTCAATCTTTTTTTATTGTGGTAAAATATACATAATATAAAATTTACCATCTTAACCATGTTTGGGAATACACTTCAGTGGCATTACAGGCATTCACATTATTATATAACCATCACCACCATCCATCTCCAGAACTTTTTCAGCATCCCAAATGGAAACTCTGTCCCTATTAAATGATAACACCTCATTCCGCCCTCCCTCTAGCCCCTGGTAACCACCATTCTACTTTTGTCTTTATGAATTTGAGTATTCCAGGTACTTCATATAAGTGGAATCATGAAGTATTTGTCCTTTTGTGCCTGGCTTATTGCACTTAGCATAATGTCTTCAAGGTTCATTCATATTGCAGCGTGTATCAGAATTTCATTCCTTTTTAAAGCTAAATAATATTCCATTATATGAGTATACCGCATATTTTTTATCCATTCATCCATTGATAGACATTTGGATTGCTTCCACCTTTTGGCTGTTGTGAATAATGCTGCTGTAAACATAGGTACACAAATATCTGTTGGAATACCCGCTTTTCATTCTTTTTGGGTATGTATTCAGAAGTGGAACTGTAGTTCAATGTTTAATTTCTTGAGAAACTATTATACTGTTTTCACAGAGGTTACACCATTTTATATTCCCACCAGCAATGAACACGATGTTCCAGTTTCTCCACATCCTTGTCAACATTTGTTATTTTCTGGCGGGTTTTTTTTTCCTTTTTTTTTTTTAAATAATAGCCATCCTTATGGGTACGAAGTGTTGTCTCATTGTGGTTTTATTTGCATTTCTGTAATGATCGGTGATGTTGAGTATCTTTTTATGTACTTGTTTGGCCATTTGTATGTCTTCTTTGAAGAAGCGTCTATTCAAGTCATTAGCCCATTTGTTAATTGGATTTTTTGGTGTTGTTGTTGCTGGGTTGTAGGAGTTCTTTCAATCTTAATTACCATAGCGGTATAATACATTTTGATATCTGGTAAAGGAAATGCCCCCGACACACACACTCTTGTTGGTTGTTCTTTAAATATGACTTGGCATTTCTTGGCTCTTTGCTCTTCCAAATAATCAGCTGTTGAGTTCCTTTTAAAAATCTTGTTAGGATTTTGATTGGAATTGCCTAGAATATATACATCAATTTGGAGAGAAATGATATACTCGCAATATCGTCTTCCTGTCATGAACATTTGTTTATGTCATTTTTTTAAAACTTGCAGTAAAGTTTTTCTCTAGAAAGGACTTTCACATGTTTTGTTATATTTACTTCTGGATATCTGAGATTTATTCATGCTATTATAGGTGGTATCTTTAAAATTGTATTTTTTAGCAGTTACCGGTGAATAGAAATACAATTTACTTTTCACATTGATTTTGTATCTAGAAACCTTCCTGAACTCTCTTACTAATTTTAACAATTTATTTGTAAATAATGTTGGGTTTTCCATGCTGACAATCACAAGATCTGCAAGTTTTTTCCCTTCCTTTCCAATCCTTACACATTTCCATTTGCTTTGTTTTTCTTGTTTTACTACACAGGCTGCTATAATGTGGTGTTAATGGGACTTCTTAGGCCTTGTTTCAGCTCTTAAAGGGAATATTTTCAACATTTCACATTAAGTATGATATAAGTTTTTTGTCCTTTTTTTTCTTGCTAGATGTTCTTTATCAAGTTCTAAGTCAAACTGAGTTTTAAAATTTTTAATAGGATGTTAAATGCTATTAATTTTTTTCTGATTTTATTGAGGTGGTAAATTTTTTGCCTTTCATCTGGTAATATGAATTCTATTAAACACTTTTCTAATATTAAACCAACCTTTCATTCCTGGCATAATCCCAACTTGGTTATGACGTACTAACTTTTTTGATACATTGCTGGATTTAGTTTGCTAATATTCTGTTTGGGATTTTTGCATCTACATTCATGAGTTAGATTAGCCTGTCACTTTCCTATCCTGTTTTGTTCTTGTCTTCTTTTGGTCCTGAGGGTTTCTTTGATCCAGATAAGCTTTGTTTCCTGCCTAAATAAGGATAGTAGATCAGTGGTTTTTGCTGACTTGGTAACACACCAACAGCATATGAGAATTTGTGTTTTGATGGAGCATGATGTTGAATTATATTCAGACCGTGTGCTGAACAGTCAGCTCCTGAGTTGGCTTGATGAGGGCTCAACAAACTTTTATGCAAAGGACAATAGTAAATATTTTAGGCTTTGTGCAACACTTACATCTCTGTATTAGTCATGGTTCTCCAGAGAAACAGACCAATAAGATATGCATAGATATATAGATATATGGAATTGACTCACGGGACTATGGAGGCTGAGAAGTACCACAATCTGCTGTCTGTAAGCTGGAGACCCAAGAAAGCCAGTGGTGTGGTTCCAGCCCAAGTCCAAAGGCCTAAGAACCAGGAACACAGATGGTGTAAGTCCTTGCCAGAGGACGGGAGAAGACCAATGTCCCAGCTCAAATAGTTAGGGAGAGCAAAGTCTCCCTTCCTCTGCTTTTTTGCTCTATTCAGGCCCTCAGTGGACTGGGTGATACCCATTCACTTTGGGGAGGGCAATCTGCTTTACTCAGTCTGCTGATACTAATCTCATCTGAAAACGCCCTCACAGACACACCCAGAAATAATGTGTAACCCAATATCTGGGTACCCTGTGACCCAGTCAAGCTGACGCATAAAGTTAACTACCACTCTGTTATTATTTCTCCTCCCCCTCTCCTGCTTTTTAACAACCTTAAGAAATATAAAAACCATTCTTAGCTCACAGGCTGTGCCAAAAAATTTGCCAACTCTTGGTTTAGATTGTCTCCCAATATCTACATCACAATTAAGTTTTGTTGTTTTCTACAATATAGTGATGCTTGTGTGGTTTCCTAAAGTAAATAATCTATGAAAATAAGGAGTCAGATAGACAGCCACCACCCACAGTACTAATGTACACCCACCCAGCGCATGATCCACGCTGCCAGACCTGCATCCACCAAACTTAGTATCTTTTGAAATTAGTACCAACCTGGACACACCAAGTAAATGCCCCTAACTTGTAAGCATTGTGATTCTAACAGCTACAGAGTTAGTCTCTGGCTCTCTCTTGCTGCCCTCTCCTGGCTGGCCCATTGCTGAGGCTCAGAGGAGAGTCCTGGTGGAGTTCATATGGCTCATAATAACTTCAGGTCTGGTTGCTGGTCTGTAGACTTGTCAAAACCTGCTCCAGTAGAAAATACAATCAGGGATCTTAACACTGGTTGTGATGGCCAATTTTGCTATTTCTCGTAGGATCCTAAGACTTTTTGAAGAATTATCACATAGTGAGCGTTTCGTATATGCCAAGCATTGCTAAATATGTGTTATTTCATTTCATCCTTATAACAACCACATGAGCTCCATATCTCTTGACTGTTGAGCGTTCCCTTTGTACAGGTGATGAAATTGAGACCTAGAGAGGTTAAATACCCTGTACAGGTAGTACATAGTGGAGTTGGAGCTCGGAGTTAGTCCATATATATCTGACTCTAAAACCCATGTTCTTAACTGCTACTTAAGGTTCTCAGTCTTTCATACTGAGTCTAATTCAGAGGGAATCTATGGAGCCAGACATTTGCATGCACTCCAGGGTTCTGAGGCGGGTGTCCCGGAGATCTACACTTTGAGAACACTGCCTCCCATAAATAGAAACTGAACTGCTTCCAGCAGAAGGATCTAACTATTCAACACCAGAAGCTTCATTCTTGGGTGGAACAAAATGCTGGGCCTACCCACATTCTTTGGGTAAAAGAGATTAGAAGAAGTGATAAAATGTAAAGGAATCTTATCTCTTCCTGTCCCTCAACTAAACGCCAGAGAAGTGCTGCTCCATCAAGTTTACCTAAAGAGGTGTAACAGTCACCTTTGCTAACAAGCAGCCCTGAGCAAGTAATCAACTGGTTATGTGATAACACTCAGCAACTAAGGGAAGCCTGGCTCTTCTGAGGAACGATTGCACATCTTCATTGAAAATGTGCACTGAGCTGCCCAGCAAATCCCCTTTCCTTTCTTTAATAAGTCAGACCTGGTACTCAGCCTGTCAGATCTGGAACTGTTCATGGCTCACTAGGCAGAGACGAAAGGAAAAAGGCTTAGTTATAATCTAAACACAATGAATTTGCAATGGAACAAAGCAGCCTGGGCTACAACCATTCCTGGGCATGCCCTGGTTTTCTAGCAGCAAATCTATGTTTGGCAAGGAATGGGATGGAAACTTCTCCCCACCTCATGGCCAGTGTTTTCTTGAACTTCTATATCTCTTTGGATCCTGGGTGGGGTTGGACACCATCCACAGAGCAGAGGTTGGGGGTGCACATGGCTATGAGGGCCAGCCACTAGTTAGTGCCCAGCGAAGAAGAAATATAGTGGGGGAAAGAGAAAAACTATGCAAGGAATTTTGCTGGGTGTTTGACTGATATGATTTAATCTGCCAACAGCCCAGAGAGGTGTTGGGATTATATCAGTATCTTCATTTGACAAATGAGAAAACAGAACCACAAAACTCAAAGTAACTTGCCCAACGCCACTCAGATAACAAGAAGTAGAACGAGGAATCAAACCCATAGTCCTGTCCTTTTCACCTAGCCACGTGCCACTGTAAGGCACCACTGCCCTCTGTGTTTATCCCTCAAAATAGATCCTCTACTTCCAATCTAAACAGGTTCCACTCACAGGCCTTGGTGAAAGGCCACTCGCCCTTGGGTCCAAGAATAACATTAATACAATGAACCGTTTTTTTTAAATGAGATTCCGTATGTAAAGCACTTAGCCCAGTGCCTGATACTTTTTAAAGGACTCAGCAGACCTCCAGGCATTGTCAGGCCTGAGTCAGGTGTGTTCCAGGCTGCAGGAGGTTCCCTTGACCATTTGGTAACGAACACTCCTCAAGTAACTACAATGGATGGTCAAAATAGGAAGAAAAAATAGCCTTGGACTTAAGATCTTTGTAATCTAACTGGAGTATTGAAAGAATTGAATATTTAGAAAAAAAACTCAGAACTTATTAATAGTTTACGTATCATACAGGGTTCTCATTTCTAGTTGGGATCTTACTCACTACTGGATGTGTAGCCTTGGAGAAAATGATTTCACATCCTTTTGGACCTCAGTGTCCTCTTTGGAAAAATGGAGACACTACCAATCTCAAAGGATTTTACTGTTAGGGGCACATATATGTCAATACTTAATAAACAGTACACAGGGTCTGGAGATAAAGGAGGAAATAGAATTAGGTGGACTTCCTTCAAGATCTGACTTTGGAATTGAGCTCTGAATGAGGTGAAGGCCCTGAAACTATAGAGAGGAAGTAATGTTCCAGGTGCTTTTTATCCTCATGTTATAGAAAATCCAACTGAAATTGGTTTAAACACAAGTGGAATTGATTGACTCATAGAACTAAGAAATTCAGAGACAGGGCAAGTTTGAGATGCTCTAGGTGTTGATAATATCATCATGGTTGCAGCTATAGTTCTTGGCAGTGCTTTTGTTGGTACTCTTCATGTGCAGTTTTACCTGGAGTCTGACTTTACTTACGATAGTCAAGCGACTGGAGAAACAGTCCAAGCCTCGCATCTATAGCCCCTGAGGACCTTCTGTCCTCCATTCTCAGGAAGAGTCCCAAGAGCCATTCTGATTGGACCAATCTAGACCACATGAACCAATCCCTGCACACAGGAGGTTGGGATTATGTGATTGGCTCAGCTTAGGTCACATGTTCCATCCCCAGAGCCTTGGAGTAGGGACCAGTTCCTTGGAAGTACATGGCTCCTCAAATGGAAATTGGGCACTGTTGAGAGGTGGGATTTGGCAGGGAGAGACACAATGCCCTCAACAGGGAAATTGCTTTTATAAAGTAAAGAGGATCGAGGGAGCTGTGGGTAGAGTGAACCCACAGACTTGTTGGGGGGAGCAGTGCATTCTCCAGAGGGAGTTGTGAGAAATGGAGCATTTGAGAGGGAAGTGGGGGCCCTGCAGGAGGCCATGCCAGCCTCTGGGGCCTGGGGCCTTGTGTGAGCCTGGGAGTTTTACTGTAGCGTATACCGGCACCACCAGCAAATTCAGGAAATGAGCCTGTTTCCTTCTATTATAAAGGCTAATCCTTTACTCATGAAACAGAGTATTCACTCCACCTGAAAACGTTCAGTGTTGGGATTAGAAGAGAGGGAGCCCACTACATGCTGACTCTGGGTAGAGGAGTTTCCTGTGTATTCTCCTTTAATAATGCTCCCAACCTCCCTCTGGGACAGGAGGCTTTATGGCATTCGCAGATGGGAGAGGGAAGGGAAGTGACCTGTCCCGAGTCACTCAGCTAAGAGATGGCAGTGGGGAACCTGGAGTCCCCAAGGCTGCTTGACTCCCAAGCCCACAGCAGGGCACCAGGCTGGGATTTTCTCCGGTTCCTGAGAATTCCGCTGTCCTGTATCACAGCAGCGCCTGGGCTGATGACCCTTTTGCATGGTGACACCTGCCTCAGAGCACAAGCTTGTCCTCGGCTACATTGGTTGTGCCCGAGGACCCTACTGAATGTGGGAGTCTGGAGGCAGGGGGCTACTCATGAACAGGGACTCTGTACCTTCCCCATCGGACCGAGGACGGGAAGTCAGGCCCAGGAGAACCGGGGGCAGAGGGGGTGCTGAGCATCCTTTCCGGAAGTCATAACTGTCCTCCTCACACCCTCCCCTCCTCGCTGCTTTATGTATAGTGTCTGCTCGAACATCACAAATTTTCCTAGATGAGCAAACCAAGGAACGGCCATGACAGCTGAGGTCACAGCAAGTGGCTTGTGCCTGTGGGTGTGTCTTCTCATCCCCATTTTACAGATGAGTACGTTAACCTCTGGGAGGTTGCCCACCGATCTCACATGGCTGGCAGGTGACTGAGTTGGAATTTGAACTCAAGTTCTGTCTGACTCCAGAGACTGGATTAAGTGCTCTGCTGTGAAGGGTGACCTTGAACTTAGGGAAAACCTTCAGTGAAGCTGTTTGGCCTTGTGGATTCCTCCCCAAAGAGAACGTCATGTGCTCCCTGGAGAGCGTCTGATCCACTTTGTTGGAATAAGCACAGATCCTTTCTTGGGTCACCTGGGTTCACTGATGTCACCATCCCTCTCCCCTACTCCCCACTTCTTCCCCCCTCCCCCAATACCTGAACAAGCCCCAGAGGAGTCACTTCCTGTGCGGGCTCCCTCCGCCCCAGGAATTTTCTATCTGCAGCAAGTAGAGTGCAGACTTCCCGGAGCCTCGGGACACATCACCCCCAAGATGATGCTGGTGCTGATAGTATGCCTTTTATTTTTTAAGGCCAACTACAACAAAAACATGGAAACTGGGAATGAGCAAGGTCCACGTGAGCAATCAGAAGGTATAACAACAGCTGCGGGAGAAGGTGACTGCAGGGAAGTGGATTGCCCCCCTTTTCCTTGTGTTCTGTTTTTAGCCTGTGTTTTTCAGAGCAAGTAGGTGCCATGGTGATAGGTGCCATAGAAATAGATGGAGCACACCGCCCAGCGTGGGGCTGCCGAGCCAGCCGTTCCCATGGAAATGCACCGAGCCCTGGGAAGAGCCCAGGATTCTGCTGTGTTCCGGCTGCAGCGCACAGCAGGCTCCCTGAAGGGCCCGGCTCCAGTCAACCACGTGATACTGCTTTAGGATGGCCCTTTGAGGCTTCCAACTTTCTCACCAAGTTTGTCCAAGGTCCCTGATAGCACACCCTCCCTCCGAGGGCACCCATGGGAGCTGCTCTCTGAGTCATACCAGAGACTGTCTTATGGAGCTTTGGCTTTGCCCATCCAGGCCAATAGTGGCCTCTAACACTGCCAGCGTTCCTGTCCCCACTGTTGGGAACACCCTGTCCCCATCCTGACTAGATGTGGAACTGTCACTGGTTTTATGCAATGGTAATAAAGAGCTTTTACCACTGGGATTGAGTCCCAGACATTTGGTAACCAGGAACACTCATAAAATGAAATCTCAGAGGATCTCAACCTGAAAGCAGAGCAGGAAAGGGCGTCATCAATCACGTCTGAGGTCGTGCTTTCAGTTTGTGAACCCTCGGACGGTGTAGACTCAGGCCCAGCCTCACAACTGCTTCCGGATGCAGCTTTAATGCACTGAAAGACCCTTTGAAACAACTGCTCAAGCTGTCCCATAGCATTTATATAACCATCTCAGCATCGCTGTCTGTAGATGTATGTAAATGATCCTGTTGGAGCTTAGCTTGTTTCTATTTGGATTTAGACCAATTACACGTCTTCTGCAATATAACCCATGTGTACACACGCCCTTTAAACCTAACTGTCTTATATTAGGCCTGGCATAAGAGGGTTAAGTTGAAAGGACATATGTTATAATATCTGTTCCATCATATTTACTTCTGCAATGGGGCTCTATTACATATACTTGTTTCCATACATTTATACTATCAGATGGCATACATCCTTCAGGGCAACAGAAGTATAATTCTGGACTAAAGTATGGTCCTCAGACCAGTAATTCTAAGCATTGACCAATTGAAGTTAATTCTACTCTCAATTAAAGAAATACATACACACCTACCCTTAACAAAGGAATTTTTTTAAAAAAAATTAATAATCCATACCACCATCAACTCATGAATTATTGCCCAGGTAGTTACAGATTGTGAAAATCATAGCATTGGAAGGCGCTAAAAGTAATGTCTATCCTGGCATATCTGGCATTTGACATGAAGACACTGAGCCCCAAAGAGTCGAGGTGCTTTGCTGTTTAGCTCAGCATATCTTCTGTGTATGCAGGCGGTGTGTCAGGTCATTACCACACAGCCGGCTCTTTCCCAGCGGTGGAAATGCATGGAGTCTCCCACCCCTCCAACTAGCAAGTGGTGCTAACAGTGACCTTGAAGTAGGCCTGTGGGTCATGCCATTGGTGGAGCTGTGCAGTAGAAGGGTAGCCAGACATTAAAGCAACTTCCTGGTTTGTCCCTAGGACTCATCCGTGAAACCGTGTCCCTCCACATTTAATGTCTGTAGCATCATACACGTAACCTGCATCTGGGTTCTGTATGTCATGTTTTGTGGTTACAGGAATTTGGTGTGACCGAGCATTGCAGAGCCTCTGAATTAAATAAGCAAACACGTGTGCTCTAGTTTTACAGGCGAAGCAAACTATGAAACAGAGGGCTTGCCTTTCTTGCCCATAGCACTCTCATACCTTGGAGTTTTGCCACTTGGTTGGATTGCTTTATTTGGCCTAGTAACTAAAAGCAGATTTGCTTTGAAGAACGAATCTTCTATAACTCTCTAAGAATGGACATTCACAGTTCTGTTTGGCAGACAGAGTTTTCCCAGATTTTCGTAGAGTCATAAAGTTAATGTTTGGCCATGTGAAGCATAAACAAAGAAACCTTCCTTTCCTAGATAAGCTCCTTTCCATGGCGTTGGAACAGGAAGCCTGAGTTAGAGAATAGCTGATACTTAATTCAAGAGACACACAAACCCTTGTGTCACTTTTCCCAACAGTTTGTGACTAAACATTTAATGTGAATGCACCTTAACAATCACAGTTTCCTTTTTTAATTTTAATTTAAAATTTTTATCGTGGGAAAATATGTACAACACAAAATTTACCACGCTAACCAGTTTTAAGTGTACGGTCCAGTGGCACTGAATACACACACATTGTTGTGCAACCGTCACCACCATCCGCCTCCAGATCTTTTTCTTCATCCTTATCTTAAAATCTGTCCCCATTAAGCACTAGCTCCCATTCCCCGCTGCCCCCAGCCCTTGGCAACCATTGTTCTATTAATATTTTCTGTCTCTATGGGTTTGGCTATTCTAGTATCTCATATAAATATAATCGTATGGTATTTGTCCTTTTGTGGTTGACTTATTTCACTTAGTATAATGTCCTCAAAGTTCATCCATGTTGTCACATGTGACAGAATTTCCTTCCTTTTAAAGGCTAAATAATATTCCATTGTTTGTATATACCACATTTTATCGACCATTTAACTTTTCTATAGTTTATTTCTTATCATTTGTTTTGTTTTTGTTTTCTGTGATACGCGGGCCTCTCACTGTTGTGGCCTCTCCCGTTGCGGAGCACAGGCTCCGGATGCGCAGGCTCAGCGGCCATGGCTCACAGGCCCAGCCACTCTGCGGCATGTGGGATCTTCCTGGACTGGGGCACGAACCCGTGTCCCCTGCATCGGCAGGTGGACTCTCAACCACTGCGCCACCAGGGAAGCCCTATTTCTTATTATTTTAAAATTTTGAAACAATCACAAAGTGACAGAAAAATTGCAAGGGCAGTACCAAAAAAAAACCCCAAAACACCTCTTTTTTTCTTGAACTCTTTGAGAATAAGATGCCCTGATCCTCATCATTTTCCCATACTTTCCTGTGTTTTTCTATAAACAAAGACACTTTCTTACCTCACCACAATCCAACCACCAACACCAGAAATCTGACACAGATTCATAACCACCACGGAATGCTCAGACTCTGTCCAAGGTTTGCCAAGCATCGCAATAGTGTCTTTTATCACAAAAGGATCCAGCTCAGAATCACTCTGGCATGTACAGATGTCTTTTTGTCTCCTGCAGGCTAGAACACCTCCTCAGTCTCTCCTTGACTTTTATGACCTTGACACTTTTGAAGATCACAGACTTTGTAGAATGTCTGTCTAAGGTTTCCTCATGGTCAGATTCAGGTGATGCATCTCTGGCAGAAAAATCACAGCAGTGACACTGTGCTCTTCTTGCACCCTGCCAAGGGGTTCACCATTGTGATTTGTTTCTATACTAATGATGTGCACTTTGATCCCATGATTAAGGTGGTGTCTACCAGGTTTCACCACTATAAAGTTAGTCTTTTCCTCCTTTCTGATTAATAGGTATTTTATGGGGAGGGACTTTATTTATTTATTTAGGCTGCACTGGGTCTTAGTTGCGGCACACGGGATCTTCATCGCAGCATGCAGGATCTTTTAGTTGCATCACGTAGACTCTTAGTTGTGGCATGCATGCGGGATCTAGTTCCCCAGCCAGGGACTGAACCTGGGCCCCCTGCATTGGGAGCAAGGAGTCTTACCCACTGGACCACCAGGGAAGTCCCTTGGGAGGTACTTTGAAACTAGGTAAATATCCCATATGCCTCATCAACTTTAATTATTTTTTATATCCGTATAGACTTATGGATTCCTGTATTAGTGAGTTATACTCCATTCCCATCATTATTTAAAGTGCACCTTGGCCCCAGCTTGACCAGTGAGAGCCCCTTTGATCTGTGTCCTTTCTGTATGGGCCCATCATTCTTCAAGCACATCCATGTGCTTTCTGGCATGACAAGATGTTCAAGGCTAATCTTCTGTTCTTGTCTCAGTTCTGGAAATCAGCCTGTTCTCCAAGGAGTCTTAATTCATTTTAATGGAAAATGGTATTTAGAATCCAAGATCTGGGCAGTAGATGTGCTCATTCCTATTGAGGTGTTGCTGCTCCCAGGCAGGGCTAAGGAATATATGTTTCTCTGCAAACACACACATACACAGATACACTCCTTACCCTCTGATACCATTTGCCAGGCTGCCATTCCCCAACGCTCTGAAGAATCCCCCCTTACCCTGATCGGGCTGTGACACCACAGGCCAGGCCACCCTCCGTGCGGATGTCCTCCTCATTACTTGGCCCTGACCCCCACCTTGGGCCTTCATGGCTTCCTGCCCTCCATCCCCGCCATGGACTCCTACCTCTCCACTCTACCTAATGACTTTAGGACCAAATTGTTTAGGAAGAGGAAGTGGAAGGGACCACCACTGACTTTGGTTGAAGGTAATTGTATTGCTAACAATCCTTTGCATATTGGGAACACTTGTGTCTGACCTATTAAATAGACAATTCTAATCATGACTGCCAGCATTTCCCCAATCTTTTGTCTCTGTTATTGTAATGAAAAATTTTTGTGAAATATTTATACAGCCAGGATGCCGTCTTCCTTACAGCAACATCTACTTTGCAAATTTGCAGTTGTATTTAGGCTGCCACCAGCAACTTTCTTGGCAAACATTGAGCAACTCCCACCACAAAAATTAATGAGTGAAGGCAAGGTCTGTACACCTACTTAATTCCATGCTTCCGTTATCAAATTATAGGACTCTGGGGAGGTGATCCAGGGACAGCTACGGAAACCAGAAACGGAGTTTTGTAACACTGTGAACTGCCTTGTAGTGAATAATGAGATCTTCCTGGCTGGACTGTGAATATCAAGGAAATGGGCTGTGTCTTCTACTATTTTTTCTACCCCTCAAGGTCAGGTCCTAAGTATGATCTGTGAACGTACATATGTGATGCCTCCCGGGCTTGCTGGCCGACAGAGCTGTGACGGCTTCCTCGTGGTAGTGAGGGAGAGAGAGCATAAGTTACAAGGTCCGACGGACGCCTGTTGGGCTTTATCCTCCTTGACCTCCGTGATCACAAATTGTTCTTTAAGACACTTGCTTCTTTGGCTGCTGAGCCACATCTCCGGCCTCCCTGGCTGCCTCGTCTTGGTTGCCTTTGTACTGATACATCCTATTTGCTCTGCCCATCCCCCGCCTCCCCGACAGAGGACATTTATTGGGTGCCTTCCATGCGCCAGGCATTGTTACAGGTGCTGGAGATACCGCAAGTAAAACAGACCAAAAGGCCTGTCCTGGCAGAACTGAAGGGAAACAGAAAACCTTCTCCCTTGTGGGTGTGTGATCCCGTGGTCCCACTTCACAGGAGCAACTTCAGCTGAGCACTGGCTGGTCCAGCAGGGCACATGAAGGGTTAGGGCAGCCTCTCTCCTGCCAGGTTCTTTTTTGGGAGGGAGGCTTTCTAGACGCTCATCTCTCTGGCCTGGCCTCCTATCTCATCTGCCAGCTTCCTGCTTTGCCTGCCCTGCAGTCCGTCTGCTACCCGTAGCCAGAGCCATCTTCATAAAGGGCACATCTTACCAAGTCACTCTATTGCTGAAAACCTTCGTGATTTCCCATTGCTCTGGGGACAAATCCAAATTCCTTCGGGAGCTGGCCTCTGCTTACCCTCCCAGCCCCTGCTCCGTTCACCTCCTCCCGTGCAGTGTATACTCTAACGGCACCGGAAGCTGGTTCCCTGCACGTGCCTCCTTGCCCTCGCTTGTGCTGTGCCCTGGCCTAGAGCACCCTTCCTCCCCACACTTCTGCTAGTCTGACCCCTACTCTTCGTTCTAGACTCAGCCCCTTTTTCTCCTCCACCTGCAGTCCATGTGGCCCAGGAGCGCTCAGCACATGCAGTTATAGTTACCTATTTATTTTTCTGTCTCTCCCTGGGAGACGACACAATGGTGATTATGTGTTTAATGTCTGTCTCTGGGGGATGGTAAACCCTCTGTGTGCGTGGGCTGTGTCTGTCTCATTCCCACTGTATCTGCAGCACGCTGAGCTGGGCGAGGAGGAATAAACATACACAATGCTTGCACCTTGCTACCTGTGGGCCCGGCCAGGAATTGTTCTAAGAACCTCACAAGCGTCGCTAAAATCCTCACCACAACTCAATGAGGAGCAAACGGTTATTAGCCCCTGTTTACAGGTGAGAAAATAGGCACAGAGCAGTTAATGGTTCCCTCTTAAGTGTAGAGGCACACTTAGAATCCAGACAGTTTGCCCCCAAACTGTGCTCTGGACCACAGTGCCTGTTGCATGGATGGGTGGTGGATGGTGCCTGGACCCTGGGCATCGAGCAAGCACTTGGTGAATGACAGCTGTTGTTATTATCACTATGGTGTTCATACTCCCAGGCATCCACGCCTTTCAAATGGGAATAGGATCTGTTTTACTCACCTCCGTATATTCAGCATACCCCACATGGTTGGGACTAAATAAATATTTCCTGAAAGAGTGAAAACCAAGTGACCCAGATCCTCAGAAGTATAAGGAGTAACTTATTTTATCATAATGACCTGATTCTACCTTCCTAATGTGTGTTTAAATTAAATTCCATTTTTTTATTAGGTAATACTTACATGTTGTGCTATTCAAAGTTGCAGAGAGTCCCTCTTCCACCAGGGCCACCCTGTGGCACAACTCCAGAGGGTGCCATTCACATAAGATCGTGTAGCAGCCACTGCTCCTGATCAAGCCCCCATCTGCTCAGTTTCCCTTTCTACAGCCATCACTGGTGCCAAGCTCTTCTCCATCCTTCCAGAGCAGGTCTCTGTGCATTTGAACTGATCGGCTGTGTGTGTGTTATTCAATACAGAATTCTTCACCTTGCCGTGTTCATTTTACATCTTTGGGAGATTTTGCATTTGAGGCGTATAGAGTAGGCTTATTCTTTTAATGGTTACATATTATCTATGTATGGTTTAGATGGATGGTATGGATGTACCATAGTTTAGCTTCTCTCTACTTAACCAGTCCTCCATGTATTTAAGCAGCCTCTATTAGGTTGTTTCTAAATTGTTTCTATTATAAACAGTGCTGCCTCTGTGCTGGCATTATCTCATCCACTTTTGAACACATCTGGAGGTTATACTCCCAGAATTGGATTGCTTGGGTAAAGCAGAGGAATGACTTTCTAATGGTAGAATTTCAGTCATCTGTGACAGGCACAGATAAGACATGTTTACACTGAGGCTTTGGATGTTTCAGATCCTGCTAAGGAATTGATTGGCCATGGGTCCTCCTCTCTGGCATATTCGATACTGGGGAATGATATTTGTGGGTTTGATAGTTTGTTATTCTCTAAGGAGAAAAGAGAGGCCTCACAGCAGAAAGATGGCTTCTTGGAGTCTGACCAAGTCTTACTGACTGGATCCCATCTGACCTTACTTCTAGAGTAAGACCTCGCAGGACAACGCAACACCTGGGCCACTCAGCAGTGAGTTCACGGAGGTCCTGAGAAGCCTGAGTCCAGGGATCAGTCCACAAAGAAACATGTTTGAACCCTGGCCCCAGAATCACCTTGTGGGGAAAGGGACAAAGGGACAAGGCCTCTGATGTTCCTGAGGATGTGATTCCTATTAGCACCACAGGATAGATGATGGATGGGTGGGTGGATGGATGGAAGGCTGGATGGATACATAGATACATAGAAAATATCCATAGATAAATAGGTATTGATCAAGCAAGCATGAACTTAGACTTGCTTTTGAATTTGGGCTCTGCTACTTCCTATTTATGGAACTTCTTTGACTTCCCTGAGCCCCAGTTTCCTTGCCTATAGTGGGAAAGTCTTCTTTGTGGGGCAGTGGTGGGGAGCCAGTGCTTGTAAACCAATGAGGGTGAAGGGCCCAGCACAGTGCCTGGCCCACAGTGCTCTCCCTATCATTTATTTTATGACTGACTTGCTCTGGTTGGTTACTGAGGGCATTTCTTTGGCAGGAGCCAATGAACATGTACTTCACGCTCTGTTTGGCTCCCGCCTTCAAGGGAACAACCCTGTTGAGTGGGGGTCCTCGACCTTCTTTCCCTCCCAGCGTGCACAGCCAGTGACATTAAGTGCCTGGCACGCTCCCCGCATGCATTGCACAGGGCAGGATTTCTAGCTACACTCATCTATCTCCAGGTTAGGGAAGTAACATTATTATAGGAATCACCTAGATCCACTTACATTTATATTAAAACAATAAATAAAGGAAAGAAAAGGCAATTACCCTCAGATTTGGGTCTTCTGGCTACAATTTATTTGCAAAACAGCACCCAGCTTGCATCTGCTGCCTTATAGAGCAATAATGGGGAGCGAGGGCCCACAGATACCTGTGGGGTGTCTCATTTCATCAGGTTCGGGGTAAACTCCATTCTCTCCTCCGGATGTGAAGTGAGGTCAGTTATCAGAGGGGTCTGGCCACTGACCCACATGGTTATGGGATGGTTCTCTCTTCAAACTTTGCTGAATGCCTGGCTGAGGTGCTAAGCCCTCCACAAACCTCAAGGGAGCCACAGACATCCAGGACCTTAGCTGGTACCTTGGATGCTTGGCTAAAAGGACAGGCCCGCCAGGGCCAGCGGGGGCTTGCTCAGCCCGGCAGGCAAGCACAGGCTGGACCTGCCAAGGCAGCTGCTTTAAGCCTCAGTATCTCCAACTGGGGCATGGAACCCAACCTCACCTGACCCTCCCGGCACCCCTACCCCAGCCCATGGGGACCGGCTGTCCTCTCCTCTGTGCCTCCACGGCCCTTTGTTCCTGCAGCTATGAAAGCACCTGCAGTCAGTTTCAAATGTATCTCTACCCCTTCCAGGACAGTATCATTTATATTTTTTGTGTTAGAGATT
Organism: Delphinapterus leucas; assembly: GCF_059928025.1. Classification (NCBI taxonomy): domain Eukaryota; kingdom Metazoa; phylum Chordata; class Mammalia; order Artiodactyla; family Monodontidae; genus Delphinapterus; species Delphinapterus leucas. Next base: position 168,649,506 of record NC_143130.1, read on the forward strand.
TTATACAATCTCAAATTCTTCATGAAAATAGCCATGCGGTTTACATGATCTTCTGTCTGGGAGATGAGAGTTGAAAACACACATTGGTGATTTGGAATTCCATTGGGCTCGTCTCTGTAGATAGAAAGAACTGTGGAAAATCAGGCTTGTCCAGAACCTTCACTATGGACACTGCCCTTGAATCCTGCTTTCAACGAGCCTGCAGTCAGTCATTCAACAAACACGTATGAACTCCCACTTTTGTGTCAGGCACTATGCTAGGCATGTGGTATATTTAGATGAGGAAGACATGGGCTGTGCCTTGGAGGCCAACACAACGTGGCTATCTAGCCCTAGATTTTGCTGACATGTTGATGCCTCTCTTTCTAGAGTATAAGAAGTCAATTTATAGGATTACTTTTTGAGCATATTTTCCTAGAGCTTTGAGACTATCTCTATATTTTAAAATGTACAGTTTTTATTCATTCACCAAAAATCTGTATAAGACACTGTGCCTATAGTAGTGGTGAGAGGAGGGGATATAAAGAAGAAAACATAAAATCTCTACCTTCGGGCTTCCCTGATGGCGCAGTGGTTGAGAGTCTGCCTGCCGATGCAGGGGACACGGGTTCGTGCCTCGGTCCGGGAAGATCCCACATGCCGCGGAGCGGCTAGGCCCGTGAGCCATGGCCGCTGAGCCTGCGCGTCCGGAGCCTGTGCTCCGCAACGGGAGAGGCCACAACAGTGAGAGGCCCGCATACCGCAAAAAAAAAAAAAAAAAAACTCTACCTTCTAGGTCCTAAATCTAAATAACAGAAGTCATAAGTAGACAGAAAATCTAGCCTATTAATCCCTTTGTGAGTTCACGTGGTATGCATTCATTTCTTCACTTACTCATAAGTAGGTTTGGTGTGTACTATGTGCTTAGGCTGTGATAAGTGCTCTGGGGGCTGAGGAAGAGCCCTAAGTTATGGACTTACCCTCTAGGCACTCGGGGTCTCTCTGGGAGAGAGAAAGGGGGTTCAGGGTCAAGTAGAACATCAGGCTGACTGCAACTCCAGGCCAAAATCAGTGGCTCAAAGAATGCTTTGGGGGCAAGGCAGCTCAGAGCCAGCCAGCACGAGCCTGTTGGGTACATCTTGGAGGTAGAAGATTCTGAACCAGTTCTGAGGAATGGAAAGGCCTTCTGGGAGGGAGGCAGGGAGGACATTCCAGGCCAGAGAAAAAGCATCTTGAAGTGTTAGGAATTTCTCATTAGAAACTGAGACATGAAGGGGATAGGGCTGGGCGAGAACTTGCTCCAAATAACAGCCACCCCAGGACAGGGCCAGGAGCAGCCCTGGGCAGGTCGGGAGGCAGCCCTGATGCTGGATCTGCTGCCTTCCGGGGAGCTGTGCTTTCTCATCTGTCCCTCCCTGTCCCATAACCCAGATCCTCTGTGGCCCATCCAGGGATGACCTTCCCACTCCCCCTGAAGTCCCGCCTTCCCTCTGCTGTGAGGAGTTTGATTCTACAGAAGAAACCAAACCTCAGAAACATGTCCAGCATGGCTAGGGGTGAGTGGTGCTAAGATGTTAAAAAAATATTCCCTGGAAATACCAGCCATGTAAGTCCCAGGAACTCCTGAGACGCCTAGCTTCTGCACGGGAGACAGAAAGTCAGAGCAGAAGGAGATTCTCGCTGGTCACTAATTAACTTCCCAGAAGGAGCGGGCACCTTGGACCAGACTCAGGTGCGAAGTCTATCACCAACCAGCTCTGCTTGGTCCCCACAGCTCCATAGGGAGAACCGCCAACGACCTCCGATGATGGAAAGGTTTTCCCTTCTGGGAAAAGTGCCCCCATGTTACGCTGCATTTTAATCTGCTTTTGATTCAGACCAAGTCTCCCTCCTTAGACTGGTGGCACCCATCTCCCTACTACATCCCAGGAGTGACGCCCAAGGCTCTAAAAGTTCCTGCAAGAGAAAACAGATATCTAAATTGTCACTGACCTGAATCCCAGCAAAATTTCACAATGGGAAAGACTTTTCTGGTTCTGGTGGAGTCACCAGCAACACAGATTAAAATACTAAAGCAGGACAATTTTCCTTGTTTATGGACACGTCCAGCCTCTGTCGCTATTTGTGGGCCAACAATTATCTAGTCTTGCCTTACAAACCACCCCAAACTTACTGGTTTAAACCATAATTCTGCCCTGAGGCTGGGCTCCACGGGTGTCCACTGGGCTGGACAACCAAGATGGCTTCTTCCTCACATGTCTGGAGTGTCCACTGGGATGGCTGGAACCACTGGGACTAGCCTCTCATTTCTCTGTCTAGGAAGCCCCTCTAGCAGTGGAAGCCAAACTTCTTTACGGAGTAGCTCAGGCCTCCGTGGGAGATATTCCAAGAGGACAAGCCCTAATGCACAAGCACATATGAAGCCTCTGCTTGCATCACACCTCCTAATGTCCCGTTAGCACAGCAAGTCATGTGGCCCAGGCCAGCGTCAAGGGGGAGGGGGCTCCCAATGATGTGAATACCGGGAAGTGTGCTTTACAGAGTCAGCAAGGAACAGTGGACCACAACCCTTCGTACACATGATGGACCAGCAAACCCTAGCTCAACCAGGTCGACCCTGCTCACTAGAACCTTGGGGGGCCAAGGGCGCAGGTGGCTCCTTACTGGCTGTTGCCGTGGGCAGACTGTGTGACCTCTCTGAGCCTCATCTATTACTGAAAGTAACCACGGAATCTTCCCCACAGAGCTGATGTACATAAGATGCGGGACCCACGTTAGCTGCTGTCTGTCGTGGATTCTCCACAAGGAAAGCAGTTCATTTTGTGGAACAGCTGGCGCTCTTCAGCTTGGGACTACGTCTTCCAGGGCTTTAGATCAGATTAGGAACATTAGAAGGCTTCTGCTGCTGCTTCTTCTTCTTCTTCTTTTTTCTCTTGTTATTAAGTTTTTTTAAAAAAATGAAAACATTGCTTTTTGGGTAAAAGGACTCAGAGGACTCACTTGATTTCTCACCACAAAGAAAAAGCTGTCGTGACCTTAGATGGAGCCCGAGACAGCAGACCTTAAAGTAGCCCCACCTCGTGTGTCCACCGCCCCTCCAAAAAGGCACCACGGAGACTTCTATTCCATGTCCTGTTACTAATGGAGACGACTCTGGGACTTCCTATGACCAACAGTAGAGATGAGCAAAACCGAAACACAGTGCCTTCTGAAGTACATTAAAAAGGAAACAGAGAAGCTTTGTGCACATAATACCTCGTGATTTATGGTATTAATCCAGTTTGCTCTTGAAACAGGCTTCGGAGGTAAGAAAGGGGTGGGTAGGGGATGGGAGGCCTCTAGGCTGGCTGAATTCCCTTCCCTCACTCCAGATTATTTTTGGGGCATGCTGGGCTTGCTTGAGCCATGCAGCCAGCTTCCTTGAGCTTTCAGCAGCAGGGGGTGTTCAGTTTGACCTCCTTTGGAAAGTCTGTAGCATTGGCAGGCTCGGTAGGGTTTGAGGTAATGAGTTCCAGGCAGTTAGAGCAGGAGCCAGTCCCAGACTTTCCCTGCAGAGGGTCACATCTGCTTCACTACCCCATGCCCAAGGAGGGAGATGCTGGAGGGGGTGGTGGACCCATCCTGGGGAGGCCCGTGCCCGCAGCCCAGTGGTGACCTCAGAGGGACACAGGGGTCATCAGTCTGAGGCTTGAATCCTGGCTGTGCCACATACCAGCTGTGTAACCCTGGGAAAGTCACTCTATCTCTCTGAGCCTTACTCTCCTCTCGTATAAAATACAGATGATTGATTACACATGTAAATTACTTAGCACAGAGATCCTGGTACATAATAAGCACTCAGAAAATATTAGCTGACAGATATTATTGCAGAAAAGAAATGTCCACTCGTTGGTAGAGCATACCTGGCATTTAGGAGATTTGTCACCAAGGTTATTTCTCCAAAAGAGTATATTTTTCTTTGGGATGATCTTTTTTTTTAAGGAAATAGTCCCTTTTTTTGAAACATAACTTTTCTTATTTGTTTTTCCTCTAGTTACAGTTTTCCTCCAGATACCTATTTATTGCATAAATTCTAGAATATTGAGGAAAGCACAAAGGAGAAAGTTAAAATCACCCACCATCTTGTCAGTGGAGATAGCCGTGATTAACATGAAGATGTGTTTCCTTCTAGTTCTTTCTCTTATCTCCTTTAAAAAGGAGAATATGCTGAACATAATGTTTTGTTACCTAGTAATGTTCCTTTAATGGTACATCCCAAATATCTTCTAATATCTTTAAATATTTCTTCTGTACCATAATTTTAAATGTCTATACAAGATTCACTGAATGAATGTAACTCCAACCCCTACTTCCCGAATACCGGTGTGTTGGGTAATTTACACACAGGAAAGGACTCAAGGAGTTCTTTGAGGTAGGTATGATTACTGCCATCTTATCCATGGGAAAACCAAGCCCAGGGTCACAGCACTGGCCAGAGGCAGAATCAGGATTCAAACTCGGGTTTGTTTGCCTCCAAAGCCAAAGGACTTCCCATTCCAGAGGTGGGCTGGTTGCCCCCGGGGAGATTGTGGCGTGCACGTGGGGGGGTCTTCCTCTAAAACTCCAGTAAGACTATCTCTTTGGAGGAGAGTCGAGGATTCTGAGCCTGCCCAGTTAAGAACCTGTCCAGACAAAAGAAGTGAACGGTCTCTTGCCCAAAAAGGATACCCAAATGGCCAATAAAGCATACAAAAGGCACTCATCTGCAGTGCTCATCAGGGGGATGCAAATCAAAACCACAGTTCGATGCCACTGGAAAGGCTGGGATGAAAAAGGCAGAGGCAACACCAAGCGTTGAAGCAGGTATGGAGCAACCAGGAACTCACGCGCCCCCTGGTGGGAGTATAAATCGGTACAACTGGGATCGGCTGGGACCTGGGACCATTTGCTGCAGTGCTGCAACGCTTGCACCTGGACAAACGTCTCCTCGAGCTACAAAATGCAAAGACTAAAAATAACTGTGTGCATGCGCAGTTGAGGCAAATTCTGGACAAAAGATACAAAAAGACCGAAAAACCCAACTGCCACTTCTCAAGAGGTGGGAGCAAAAACAGGGTGTCAGGAGCAAAAGCAGGGTACTGTGCATGACTCCTGCACTCAACGCCACCAAAAGGTGGGCAAAACACCTACGCCACCGCTCCGGCCCAGCCCCTAGACACACCCCTACCCTCACCCCATGTAAGGAACCAGCTTACCCTGCGTCGGGAAGCGAGCAAGGGAACCTGTTACTTATTTTCTTTCCCTCCTGCGGCCGCAGGGGCCCCAATAAAGGGGACAATCACCAAACCCAGAATTTCTTGATTGACCTCTTATCAATTTCTATTGATTGGGGAAGGCCAAGAGCCCTGGTCAATATCACAACCACTTTGGAACCTGCTCGGCGGTATCTACTAAAGCTGAGCAATTATATTTCCTACAACCGTAGGTATGTGCCAAACAGAACCGTGCACACGTGTGCCCAAAATGCATGTACTAAGATGTTCACGGAGGCACCATTTGTAATAACCTGACACCGGAAGCGATTCAAATACCCATCAGCAATAGTTTTAGGTAAATGCATTGTAGTAATGAGTATACCACAGAGCAATGAGAATGAACCCACTATTGGTGCGTGAAGGAAGGCAGACTCAAAAGACACATACCGTATGACTCCGTTCTAGGAAGAACATGTACGAAGGACAAGCAAAAGGAGTCTGTGGTGTTAGAAGTCAGGGCAGTGGCTATCCCTGTGGGGGGCGTGTGGAGGATGATGACCAGGAGGGGCATAGGGGGTCCTGGGATGCTGGTAACCCTCTGTGTCTTGACCAGGATGCCGGTTCCATGGGTGTATTCATTTTGTGAAAGTTATCAAGCTGTACATGTACGTGCGTTTTTCTGTGTGTATGTTACGCTTCAACAAAAAGTTAAGTTAAAAAGCCTCTACAAGGAACTGACTGCATTCTTCCCTTCTCTCACCAAACCCAGGGCTCCAGCCAGCCAGTGTGGTGGCCCTGCCCAGATCCCTTGCTCCGGCCTTTGAAAAGTTCTGCCAGATCAACAGTGGCCCTCTGCCGCTGCTGGGCGAAAGTGAGCCAGGCAAGTGGACATTACCTGCCCTGGGTGCTGTCCCAGGTACCAGGTAAAAAACCTGAGCTTTCGGGGTTAAAGCTTGGGAGTGGCCAGATGCTGCAGCCAGGTGTGTCTGTCACCAGAAACCTCTCTGTCCAGCCTCGGGGACCCCATGGTGTCTGGCATGGAGCCTAACTCATGACTGTTGCTTTGGAAGGGGCTGCCGTCTTCGCATGTCCACTCCTACCCCTCTCCCCTGCCCTGGGAGAAATCTTTGGGACTACCAAGAAAGTCCAGCCCTGGACAGATGGCACTGCCATCCGTCCACTTCATTACCCAAGCTAGAAACCTGACTCCACAGGATTAAGAAGGAAATAAAACCACCTGCAATTAAATCCAGAGACAGACATTGTTAATACTGTCATGAATGTTCTCCCAGACTTTTTTTTTTTTCTTTTTTTTGCGGTACGCGGGCCTCTCACTGTCGTGGCCTCTCCCATTGTGGAGCACAGGCTCCGGACGCGCAGGCTCAGCGGCCATGGCTCACAGGCCCAGCCACTCCGCGGCACGTGGGATCCTCCCGGACCGGGGCACGAACATGTGTCCCCTGCATCAGCAGGCGGACTCTCAACCACTGCGCCACCAGGGAAGCCCTCCCAGACTTTTAAAATACAACATATGGAATAAATGGCCCTACTGATTCTGCTTCCATAGTAGCACTTGGGGAGCCCACATTTCTCCTGCCCTCCTAGCTCAGGCTCACATCTCTCTCCGAAAATCCTGTGACGTCTTAACTGTTCTCCTTGTCCCACTCTTTCCCTCTCCTATTCTCCCACCCCATCCCCATATTCTCTCCCCCTGGAGTGACTTTTACTATGTCTGATCACGTGACTCCCTCGTTTAAAGTTCTTCAGTGTAGGGGCTTCACTGGTGGCGCAGTGGTTAAGATTTCGCGCATCCAATGCAGGGGGCCCGGGTTCGATCCCTCGTCAGGAAACTAGATCCCACATGCATGCCGCAACTAAGGAGCCCACATGCCACAACTAAGGAGCTCCTAAGACCCAGCACAACCAAATACATACATACGTACATAAATAAAATATTTTTTTTAAAAAAAGTTCTTTGGTGCCTTCCTGTGGCTTGTACCTTACTTGATATCAGGCCTGTAGTGACCAGGCCCTGGCTCAGTACCTACCCCCCTCCGACAGTCCAGTCATCCCCAACTGTCTCCTCAGAGAAAAAGTTCCCAGGAACATTCTTCTCTTATCATTTGTGGACTCCAGGGGTGGGAGGGTCCTTCAGAGCCCCACCTGGATCCGAGGTCAACTCCTTTACGAGCCCCTCCCATGCTGCCATCTCAGCGGCTTTTAGGGGCTTGATGCCTGCATGCTGTTCACATGCCGCTCCCTCTGCCTAGGATGTGCTTTCTCCCTTGTCCAACTGGTGAACTCCTATTCAGCCTTTAGGACCCAGCTCCAGCATCTCCCCATTTGTGGGAGAGAATGGATTTCTCCCTTCTCTGAGTCACTCCTCGATCTAGGCAGTTAGCACTCACTGCTCTGTATTGCTAGCATCTGATTTCAATGGAGCCTCGCCTGCCAGTGTAGGATTTCAAGCTTCTTAAAGGCTGGCCGTTATCCTCTCCATCACTATAGCCCATCACCTGGCCTGTGCCTGGCACGGAGGAGCGACTCAGCAAAATGGTTTTGGAGTGAATGAAGAATAGGCTTATGACTAAAGACTTTCAACCCTGTGGAGGAGTTTCTCTAAGAGAGCAGAGAAAGGCCTTTCCACTGTTAGCACTGAGAGCTTCCTTGTCCCTTTGGCCTGCAGGCCTGCCTCTCCTCGATGGCAGAGAGGGCACCATTGTCCTTTACTTGCTGGTTTGGCTGGTTTCCGGTTGAGGTTACAGGAAATATAATAGGGTAGAGGCAGGGGCTACAGTATATTCATGCTGATTTGATAGTTTCCAGTCTGGAAAGGATGAAGGATGTTGAAGGATGCCAGCAAGGCCCCCTGCCCAAAACTGTGCTCACCACCTTGGTGCTGGTGTCTGAAATTTCAGCCCCAGATGTCCTCTTCTCCCTCCCCAGTCCTTTTTAAAAATGCATTGTCAGAGTCCATACCGAGTCTGGGGGCCTATGAGCTTTCCCTTGTGTCTCCAGGACGGGCTGTCCCCAGTTCTGGAAGTATGAGTTCGGCACCTGCACGGGCAGCCTGACCTCGCTGGAGGAGTCCTCGGGGCAGCTGAAGGACATGATGGCCTTCCTCCTGGGCAGCAGCTTCTCCCTGGAAGGGGCCTGGGAGAAGGGGGGACTCCCCAGAAGGGACTCAGCAGGCCACGGCCGCATGGGTGCATACAAGGTAGGGACGCAATCCACAGGGGCAGAATGACTTGAGAATGTGGGTCATCTTGTATTTTCCTGCAGTGGGAAGAACAATGGTGCAGGAGGCAAGAGACCTAAGCTCTGGCCATTTTCTAGCTGGGCAATCCAGGACAAGCGGTTAACCTCTCTGGGCTTTTTTTCCTCATCTGGAAAATGGGACCACCAGCCTCTCCCCTGCCTACCTCTGTGAGCACCCAGCATGCCCTTGGGAGTGCGAGTTAAGCCCTTCCGGGCAGATCATTGTGCTGTGTAAACCAAACCTGTTTGGAATTTGTCTGGCTCCTTTAACTTCGGGCACCTCAGTGAGATTTTTGAAAAAGCTCCCTGGCAGCGGGGAGAGCGCGCCTGGCTGGGTAAACGCCCAGGGATTTGTGGCAGAGCCTTGGCCAGGCTGTTAGCTGCTAGGTCATGTCTCTGTCAGGAAAGCTGGGTCATGTTCTTGGCCAGAGGCGGCCGCTGGTGGTCACTAATGCAGAGTGGCTGCCTCTCGGAGGACGTGCCCGCCATGGGGCCGCCTCCCTGCAGTGTTTTTGAGGTTTTATTCCAGCCACTGCTTGTCATGGGGTGGGGAGATGGGGGGAGTGGAGAACCAGATCGCTCATTCCCCTGACCCCTTCTGGACACTTGTGTGAAGTCTGGGAACGTACTCTGCTGGGTGGATGGGCAGCCAGTGTCAACAGCCAGCCCCAGGTTTCTTTACGGAGGACGCAGATTGGAGATTTCATCTTGGGTCTGAGACGTTTATTAGAACTTGCCTGGTTTGGGCTCCTGCCAGAGGGGCCCAGGCTGCCTCTGATGAGAAACAAGGCTGCCCACAGTGCGTGCTGCTTTTCATGTGTGAAATATGTGTCTGAGCGGTTTTCTTGACGGTTGGGAAGGGGGGTTGCAGAACCACAGCTGCTGGCTGGGCCCCTGCAGGGCTGGCCCTGGAACACACCGCTGTCTGTGGCAGGTAGGAGCTGGGAGGGCCTCGCGGCTCATCCTGGCCAGCCTTTCATTTTAGATGCAGAAGCTGAGGCTCAAGAGAGAAAGGGACTTGCCTAAATCCCAAAGCCAGGCTGGAACCCAGGACTCCTGGCTCCCATCTGTAAAATGCCCATAGTGGAGGTGTGACAATTATAAGATGCTTTGCACAGAGGTGCCCATTGCTGCCCAGAGGAAGTGCTCTGCAGAGCCACGGTCTAGCCACACCTCACCATCCCAGTGGATACCAGATAGCTTTCTGTTTAATATCGATGCCTCTGCCCGTTGGCTGCTGGGAGAAATGGCCAGGCTGCCATCATGGATTGAATTGGCAGCCTTGAGGGGATGCAGGGAGTCCCCCAGAAGGAGGCGCCTTGGCCTTGAGGAGTGCTGCCGGTCTCTTGTGAGTGTCCCTGGCATGTGCTCCCTCCTGAGTGCTGTTCTGCAGACGTCAACCTGGCAGGCACACCAAGGTTTCATCCTGCTGCTGCCAGGGTGCTAACAGCATGCCCTTCAGGCAGCTGCCAAGACTGTCCCAGTGGTATATCCTCCTGGCCATGGCCTGAAGCTTTCATAAGCCCCACTACAGGGACCAGAAAACATTCGGGGGGCGGGGGGGTGGGAAACAACAACATAAGCAGGGAAAGTCACACAGGTCATCCTGGGCAGCTTCTACTGAGGCAGGAGGAGTGAGCAGGGCTCAGTGGGGTCTGTGGACTCATGGGGCAGAGGAGACCCTGGGGCCTCCTTCAAGGCTCCCGCTTCCTGGGGACCCTCTGCCTCTGATTCTCCTAGAGGTCTTCCTTTGTGTTCATGGGCCCCTTGAGGTCTGCGGAGAAAATTCAGAGGGTCTATGAAATTGGGTGGGAAAAAATTTGCATTTATTTTTCATAGCTTCAAACTGTAATGGAGTGTTTCCTTCCGTTATGATTGTAATGAAAAAAAACCGAGCACCACGTCAGCAGCCCCTGTGATTTGGTGGCTGCCCAAAGAAGTCACAGACATGCCCATGTCACACTGCAGTCCTTCCTGACATCTCAGAAATATCCCGTATGTTGATCACTACTTCAAAATTCCAAGGGTAGGTCTCCCATCTTGTTCCTTGCTTGAGTTGCTAATGAAGAAGCATACCTATCACCGTATCATAGTTTTTTCATAATTTGCTAACTGCATTTGCAGCATAATTGGTTTCCTTTGTAATCCTATGCATTTCCTTTTACACAGTTAAAAATACTACTTCGACGCAGGTCCGTAGCTGCACCAGACTTCCAAAGGGGTCCAGGGTGAGTACAAAATTAAGATTCTCTGTTTTAGACCAATAATTACCAGCAATCTTCCTCATCTTTATGTCACATAAAAGTAGAAGGTAGGGGGCTTCCCTGGTGGCGCAGTGGTTGAGAGTCCGCCTGCCGATGCAGGGAACACAGGTTCGTGCCCCGGTCCGGGAAGATCCCACATGCTGCGGAGCGGCTGGGCCCGTGAGCCATGGCCACTGAGCCTTGCATGTCCAGAGCCTGTGCTCCGCAACGGGAGAGGCCACAACAGTGAGAGGCCCGCGTACCACACACACACACACAAAAAAAAGTAGAAGCTATATTTTTATGATGGCTACTTGGACCTCCTCCTTCACTGAGCTGCTTTGAACTCTTGGTTCTGAGGGCTTTCATCTGTGCTTATTCTATTTTTTAACATTATTTCACTTGATTTCTTGGCAGACAGAGGTGCCTTGTGCCACCATTGCTGGCTTTTGCTGCCCTCTGGTGGTCACAGTGAGGCCCGTTCCCAAGGACAAACTGGAACAGCTGGTGCAGGCCTGTTGCTCCGTGGGGGGTGAGCATATGGACAACCGGTTCACACTGGTGACCCAGGTCAGTGTCCACTCTCGTTCACGATTCTGACAGCTGCACGTGGACTTCTGCCTGAGAAGACGGGAACTTGCTGTGTTCCTGAGTTCCCCTGACGTGTCCTCATCTTTCCCAGCGGTCCTGGGGGTTAAGGCCCTGGACAAGACCCAGATTCCTGCAGTAGCACCAGGGCTGGGTTTGCAGGTGCCCTTCAGGTTTGAAGGTGACGCCCTTGGCAGAATAGCCAGCCTCATCCATTGGTCCCTGTGAACTTCAAGTGAACCGGGGGTTGGGGAAGCAGGTGGTGGAGGATGTCAGCAGAGCTATTTGCCTTGAAATTTGAAATCATAGTAACCGCTAATCTAGGCTATTGTTCAGCGGCATATCTGGGCAGGGGACGGCTTCCTTCCAAATGTTAACTTGAGGCGAAAGCCATTGATCCCCAGTGTATTAACTCAATCTGATGGCAAGTGAGCAGATCCAAGCGTGGAAGCTTCCCAGGCCTCTTGGAGGCTCTCAGCGGGCCTGATGAGAGCTTGGGATTGGGTCTTGGGTGAGAGAGTTCAGAGTTCAGAGTAACTGAACTCACTCAGCTGCTTAACAAACAAAATCAGACAAAGCCCGGCCTTCTGCAAAAATGCAGTCAGCACCTGTCACCTCCCTCACAGAAAGATGGTCTCAGGACCACCCAAAGCAGAGTGTCGGCAGTTTTATCATTAGTGGGATGAATTGAACCCAATACATCCATCTTTGCTGTCTTCGTGAGCGCTCTGATATCCGGCCAGGGGTAGGGATGCTGTTGGTCGTCAAGCAACAGAGTTTCTGTCTAGGTTATGTGACTCGGTCTGCACCAAGATAAACTCAAAATCGCAATCTGTATGATGAGAGTGTTGGACTAAATGCCCCCTAGTCTCCTCCAGCAATCACCCCACGCATTTAAGATTCCATGCTCTGAAACTGTGCCCCTCAAAATGCACTAGAAGTCAGCAAGTATTCTGGGTTGGCAAAGTCTGGATTCCTGGTGTCCTCCCTGGACTTCTCCAATTTACAGTGGTTCTGTGACTAGAGTTGCTCTTGGAGAAAGAACCATAAACTGCTCAACATGTTCAAATCAGATAGTGCCAGCTAGTGCAGGACCCAGTGGAATTCACTTTCTTCTTCCATCTGCAGAACTGTTGGGTATCAAAGATCTTTCCAAACCTGACCACGGGGAGCCTGTGGTGTGTCAGCCAGGGCACGTTCCAGTGTTCTGGCCTTCTCAGCTGACCAGTCTCGAAGCTGTCAGCGCCTGCAGTATGTCTGGGCTTAAGGGGGCTGTTACTCTGACCTAGGAGGGAATTGGGTGAGTTTCCAGTTCCTGAATGCATAGGCTTATGGTGCAATGACTTAAGGAATAAAGTCATAAAACACAGGCCTATAGCCCGCAGCAAAGATCCCTCTGACTGCTTTCTTTTCATCCCAGTGCTGGGTCTCACCAGAGCAGCTTGTCTTTCAGCTCAAATATGTTTTGATTGAATATATTTCTATCAGCGGAAGGCTCACAGTCCAATCTAACAGAGGTGCCAGTTTTGCTTGATATTTTGAGACATCTTGGAGGTTAGTGGGGCTTTGAAAGCAAAGGTGAAGGCAAGCAACTCAATTAAGCAAAGCATTTCACGTGGTATTTGCCGGGTGTTTGAAAGCAATACTGTCGGTCCATTTTTTCAAAGGCCAAGGGTGATATTACACTGAAGCGACACACGAGGGCCCCCTAACTAGCACACAGTAAGGTAAGGATGTGACAGAGACATTAAAAATAACTGTTGCAGCCCATTGTTGTAGACAGAGGAAGATTCTAGCCAGGTCAGCCCGGCTTGCACTACAAATAATAGAATTTAGTGCTCCTTTCAATTTATTTTTAAAGCATTCATGGACGCTTAGCTACTAGAATGGCCTCATGATAGGGGAAGATTATCTCCAATATGGTGATAGGGCATAAACACCAAGATCCAGGGGATTCTATTCGTTTATTCACACAAATGTATTGGGAGCCTACTCTGTGCCCGGATCTTAGGAATAAAATGCTGCAGGAGACAAGATGCAGTTCTCAGGGAGCTTGTGGTCATTTACAAGTGTGTGTGTGCTCACGTGTGTACACACATCCACACACCCACAGTAAATATCCTCCAGCACGATGGTCTCAGCCCTCTCCTGTCCCCTGCCGGGGGATGCCCTGCAGAAGAGCTCTCACTGCGGCTGGGATCCCAGCACACGATAGCCCTTCAGTTGTGACTTGTGATAGCATGTTTGATTGTAAATGAGAACAAATGACATCGTTGGTCAGGGACCACCTTGAATCTTTCTAATTTATAAAAATCATGCTCAAACCTCAATATTTAAACTTCTATTAGCAATAGATTAATTGCTGCACATCTCACGACAGATGGGCCAAAACGCCATGTCACACTTCGAGCTGACTGTTCTAGTGTGTGATGGCTTTAGAGTGACAAATTTTAGGTTCTGCCCCAAACACAGAAAAACAATTGCATTCATCGAAATCCTTAGTTCTTCCACTTTTTATCACAGCTGAAAGTTAAGTTAGAATGCTTGACGCATCTGTCAGTAGGTTTTCCTTCTGAAGTGTTGGCTGACTTTGGCTTTCTGTTAGATCTGAGAAATTTTACAGTTTCCTGTGAAATCCAAGACGTTGTTACTTACTCAATTCGTGTCTACATTTATTGAGCACTTATTGTGTGCACTTGTGAGATGGATAAGCAATGGTCCGTCTTCTCTGGGAATATACAGCTGAGTGGGGTTAAAGTACTCAAGGATCATAATGACACTGAAGAAAGCAGAAGGTCTAAATTAAGTTATAGTGAGGATTAAGCACCTAACAGGCCAGGCACAAGGACATGAGAATGGATAATATATAGCACCTGGTTCAATAATGCAAACCATCACTTATACCGAGGGCTTACACTGGACCAGGCACTTTGCTAAACACTTTTATGTGCATTTTCCAGTTCACTTCTGACAACAACCAGATGAGGCATTATCATTATTTTACAGTTGAAGAAACAGGTTTAGAGAGGATAAAGTCACATCTCATGCTCAAGTGTGTTCACCATGCAAAGTCATGTCTTAATAACCATGCTACAGTGCATCTGTTGCCCAGAATCTAGTGGGGGAGAACAAAATTAGCATAAACCAAAGCAAAATATATGGGACATGAGAAAAATAGAAGCTATGTTCAGAGAGAACTATTTGTTAGCAGATCTAACAACTGCTGCAAAGTAAAGCAAGATGGCTTGATGCGTTGCAAGTGTTTAGTAAGTACTTTCTGATATCCATGGGATTGCATTGATGGAAACTCCTAGAGCCCCAACTGTAGCTGTGGGTACCTCACTTCTTTGCCCACACTCAACCCATCTTCACTTTCCTAAAAATCAGGGGCCCCCGTTAATGTGGAACTTGATTTAGTCGTAAGCCAGCTTGTCCTGACCTGGTGCCAACAAATGGTTAAGGAGTGCCGTTGGCTAAGTCAAGGCATGGGTGCCATCTTTCCCATTAACAGTGGGCTAGATGGGCATGGACAGGGTTTGATGAAGTGGGCTGGGCTCAGACCCTCCTGTTGTGTGCCTTAGAGATGCCACTGGCTTTCACCAGCGCACCGGGTTGCACAGTTATGACTGCCCTGAAGGGTACAGTGGCTCCAGCCAGATGTCTCACCCTTGAGGGAATGCCAGAGGTCCATCACATTTCCCAGGATCCTTTGCACTGCAGCATGGCGTCAGCTTCAGTCGCTCAGAAGGTCAGAGAACTGGAGATGATAATTGCCATCGACCCAGGTAAGAAACCAAGCAGTCACACCTCAAGGACATGGAGAAGTTCATCACTGATGAATGTTCAGGGGAAAAAGCAGCATGCCAACTGTATCTACAGTATGCTTTTTTTTTTAATGCTAATACTGTGTATGAATCCGGAAAAAAGTAAATGCACCAAAATACTAACGGTGATGATCTCTGGATAGCGTGATTGCGGGTGATTTTTTTTCTTCATTTTCCCCCCAAATTTTCAACACTAAACGTACGAGGGAGTTTGGGAGGTGGGCACGTTCCCATCCAGAACTAAATTGGGGTTGAGTAGGGAAGAAAAAGGGAGAGGAATGGTTCCTAGGTAGTCAACTGCCACTGTTTAACCAATGTCATCCGTCATTCCGTAATAATGTCCCTAATCGTCTTCTTTTGTGCCATTGCCTGGGGTTGGGTGTAGACTAGATTTTGTGCACCGGGCAGCGGAGACATGAGGGGGTGTTGGATTGCTCCTCCTTGGCGGATCCTTGGTGGGGCAGGACCCTGCAGAGACAACCTCACAACAGTTTGCAGCCGACATGTATATTGTATTTGGCGTCTCAGAGGATAGCCCTTCTGTGGTTTGAGAGCCGCTGACTTTCTAGACATGAGACAGGGCTGCTGGGGTCCAGTAGGGGTGTGCTGGTTCCAGTTAGGACGAGGTTTGCTGAAAGGTGCTTGTCTGTTCGTTCACTCATTCATTCATTCATGCTGCAGAAAACAGTTTCCTTTACATGCAAACACACAGTAAATTTGGGATATCTGCTCATTACAGACGCACCTTTCAGGACACACACATACATCGAGTCGTGGCTGTGTATACACAGAGTCTCTGACATAGCTGGTCTCCGTGGTGAATATTTTTTAAAATTCTGCAATACTTTCTGTCTCACAAACATTCTTACCCAGGCTGACGGCTCTCCTGCTCAGTACAAGCGTCATGAGGAAAGATGTATTATTAGCTCTGCCATTAGCTCAGATAAAAAAGTAACTGGGAAGTAAATTTACTGCAGACACGGTGCTCCCTTTGCTTAATCAAAATGATCTGGGAGGTCATCCACAGCAATACCCTCAGTGCTTGGGTGAACTCTGTGTCAAGGCTTGAAGCATGAGGCTCGGGGAATAGGCAGATTTATGACTGTCCAGAGGTGCCAATATTGTTTATCAAGGAACGTCTTTAACCCTCAAGAACAACAGAGGCTTCTGATTCCCACTGTATTAAATAAGCAGGTATAAGACTGATGGCCATATATTGAACACCAGTCACGGAGCATAATAATAGAGCCACTCAGTCATTTTTGAGAAGACCTCACATGGCTGGCATTTGAGGTGCCTGGAGAAGATGAAGAAATGCAGGTTTATAATGGTAATGTTTGTGCTAATAATAACATCATCACAGATGGATGGACGGCTTTCAAGTTGACAAAGGTCTCTCTCCCCTCTTCTCTCTATGCACCACATCCTATTAAATAGGTTACATTCCAATTTTTTTCTTTTAAGATGTTGTTATTCTTCTCCCCACTTATCAACAGTAATTCATGTTTATTGTAGAAACATCAGAAAACATGAAAGAGGCAATAAAAATTACCAGGATCCCATCACAATTAACCATTATTAACAGTTTTATGTTTGCCCTTAAAGTCTTTTTCTTCAGTCTTGAGCCTATAAGACTGAATGTATATATATATATATATATATATATATATACACACGTATATATGTATATTCCAATATATATATTGGAATAATACTGTGATACTATTTTAGGACTTGCTTCTTTCCCTTTTAAATGTATTGTGAACATCCTTCTATATCATTAAATATCACCACAACATCCTTTAAAGTGTTTATATAGAATTCTATTTTATGAATGTTCTACCATTTTCTTAATAGCTTATTATTTGACACCACAAACAATGAGGCACTGAACATCCTTATGACTACATTTGTGTACATACCCATGATCACTTTATTAGGATAAATTCCTAGAAGTGAATTGCTGGCTCCAGTGGAGTGTACAAATCTAAGGTACAAATCACCCTCCAGACAAATGTTCCCGTTTCCACTCCCACGGGCAGTACGTGAGGGGCCCTTGCCTCACAGCCTTCCTCCACCTGGACCACCCCCAGATCCATGTAGGAAAACTGATGTTCAGAGCAATCAAGGGACAAGGCCAAGGTCACACAGCTGTGATGTGCCAATGCCTGGACTTGAATGTATGTTTCCAGATGCTGAATCTGGAGCTGTTCCTCCATAACCAGAATCCACACCCTGTGTCCCTCCACGTTGTCCAGGTACCTCGAATGCAAGTTGACGCCCCCCGCGTCCCTTAGGCCCCCCTCTCATTTCAGCCGCAGCTGGGGTGGGAGTTCTAAGTCACATCCCCCCCTCTTCCACGGCACAGATACGCCCCGAGGTGGCCTGAGCATGGACGAAGGCACAATGGTATGTGATGGGAGTCCGGAGGCTGTGCAGCCTCCTGGGACTGGCTTGGCAGCCACGGTGGCATCTGTAAGATGTAGCTGGTGCCCGGCCCACCCCCCCACCCCCCACCCCCCCCCCCACCCCCGGGTTCACTGCAGCTGCAGTGGGCGGTTCCCAGCACATCAGCTTCCCACCTGGGCCTCGGGTCTCTCTGTTTCTCCAGGAGAGCAGGTGCGGCCCAGAAGTGCCGGGGAGTCAATGCCCCGACGGGCAGCCTTCACCCAGTAGGGGGCAGAGCTGGTGCGTACGGCTCAGTCTCCCTGTCCTCTGGCAGGACAGTCCCCAGGGGTTACTGCTTGGTTTCTTAGAGGATCTCAAGCAGGATTGAGCCGCCGTTGCCTTTGGAGTTAACCTGCTCACTCACACATCCTTTCGTGGCTTTTCACCTCCTCCCTCTTCTGACTTCTTTCCTGGGCTCCCTCTCCACTGAAATACCTGCCCCCAAGCCCTTGTCTTAGGGTCTGCTTTGGGGGAATCCCCAGCTAAGACAGCCCTGTTTCCCTTCCTCCTTCTGTATTCCCTGTATTGGTTAGAGCTTGCTAAACTGCTCTAACAAATGACCCCCAAGAGGCTTTGCTCCAATACATACAGCAGAAATGTTGCCTCTCTCACACAACAGTCCAGGGCGGGTCCTCCAGGGTGAGTGTTCTAGCTCAGCAGGAAGTGTATCTGCTCCCTCGCGGTCACTCAGGGACCCAGCAGCTCCGCATCCCAACGTGAGACCCCCAGGGGGCGCTGGCTGTCAACAGCCCAGCTCCCAGGAAGGGAAGAGCTTGGAGTAGAGCCTGGAGGTGTACGACCAGGCCAGGGGGAGGCCACATCACCACTCCCACTCTCTTTCCACTGCTCTTCGATTGTCACATGGAGAGGACCTGGTCTCGAGGCCACACTTAACTGAAAGAGAGGCTGGTGGGCCCCTTACCCAGTGACCCTTCTCGACTGGCCCGGGAGGGGTCTGCCACACCTTCAAATCCACTTCTGAAACAAAAACAAACAAACGAACAAAAAAACAAGCTACTGTCCCCATAAGATGCTACTTGGAACACAGTTATGTGATTTTGTGATTTAATTTTGTTTTTGCCTAATTTTAGGCAGCCGGGGTCTCGGGCACCTGCTCCGTCCAGGCAAGCTGCTGCGGGTCTTCCTGTCTCCGTCCCACGCCCGCTCCATGCTCCGCACCACCGGCTCCCCCGCGCATCTCAACCACGAGCCTCCGGAAGAGACGGACGGCCCGCCGGGAGCCGCGGCTTCCTGCAGGCCTGGGAGAAGGGGGTCTCCATGGTCGTCGACCAGAGAGCCTTGAACTTGCACAAGAAGCTTGTTGACGAGGCTGTACAGCGAGGTGAGCAGTGAGAGGAGGGAGTCCCTTTAGCCAGATGAGGCTTCATGGGCGGAGGGTGGAGGGAGTCAGCGTTTGTGGGACTTCCTCCGGGTGCCCAGGCACAGTGCTATGCACCTGACACGGGGCGTTTTCCTTAACACTCAGAACAACTCTTTGATATCAATAGCATTATCCCCATTTTATGGATGAAGAGACTGAGGTTCTGAGAGGGCCAGGTGATTTAACCAGGTGGGGATGATGAGCTGGAATTTGAAGCCGGGTCCACCAGGCCCCATGATCCCACCTGTGCACATGCTTCCCCCCGTGAGAGGCAGGGGTGACCTGCAGAGGACACTGAGCCACCCGGGACAGGCCTGGACCCCCGAGTTGAGGGTAGAATGCTCGAGAATAGGGTGGTGGAGAGACTCAGACAGCCGTGTCCCACAAAGCCCAAATGGGCAGGATGCCCCACACTTCCCAGGTTCCCGGAACACCCAGATGGGCATCAGAGCCGAGCGTGCTGACCGTGTGAGCCTGGGACGCTGCTGTCAGTGTGTCAGGACCGGCCTAGGGTGCAGGGTGAACAGCTGCTACTCATCTCTCGTCGTTCTGTGGGTGTCACTCAGGCATCAGCCGGGAGCCAACCGCGCTTCCGACTGCCTCTCTGTGTCCCTCAAAATGCATTCTTCAGAGAAGTACTTTTGTCTTCTTAGCCTCTAAAAAGGGCTTCCACCTCAGGAAGGCATATCCTAAAGCGCCTGCTACGTTAGAAGTTGTGAAAAGGCTGTGTCTGGACATACAGAACCCATTTCACACGATGAGTGTGTATTGAGTACCTAATATGTGCCAGGCGCTATTTAAGGCTCTTGGGATCCATCGGTGAACCAGACTGACAGCCATCCTGCCCTCGTGGAGTAATGGAGACAGTAAACAGCATAGGAAAATAATACAGTGCGTGTGTAGTGTGTTAGAAGGTGATACATTATGGAATAGAGTGGCCCGGGACCCAGGGAACGGGGACTGACGGGCCAGGCGTGAGGGGGGCGCACAGGGGTGGGCTGCTCTCTTAAACAAGAGGGTCAGGGAAGACCTCCTGGACAGGGTGCCATGTGAGCAAGGCTTGAAGCAGGTGCAAGAGTGAGGCCTGGACTGGCTGCGGGAAGAGTGTCCCTGGCTGTGACAATGGTCATGAGGTGGAGTGGGGGCCCGGCAGGCTTAAGACAGGACAGAAGCCAGCTGACCAACCTGGAGCAGGTAAGGAGAAGAGGAGCTGCATGGAGGACAGAGGTCACGGTTAGGTTTTAAAGGATCCCCCGGGGGCTTCCCTGGTGGCGCAGTGGTTAAGAGTCCGCCTGCCGATGCAGGGGACACAGGTTCGTGCCCCGGTCCGGGAAGATCCCACATGCCGCAGAGCGGCTGGGCCTGTGAGCCATGGCCGCTGAGCCTGCGCGTCCGCAGCCTGTGCTCCGCAACGGGAGAGGCCACAACAGTGAGAGACCTGCGTACCGCAAAAAAAAAAAAAAGATCCCCCGGGTAGCTGCAGGCACATGCGTAGGGCCAGGAGATGGGCCAGTTTACTGCAGGCAGGAGAAGTGTGGCGAGTCCTTCTGTCCCCCAGTGATTTCAGCCACAGCTGGGGTGGAAGCTCTGAGTCACACAGACGGCCCAGGCCAGTGCTCTGTGGGGAATTCTCCAAAAACCCCTGCAAAACCACCCAGCCTGGAAGTATGGGGACTAACGCCTCCAGGGCCCCCTCAACCCGTGGAGAGTGGGAGCTGCTGCCTTGCCTCCCGTCTTTTGGAGACACACAGGTACCGGAGGAACGGAGACCCCATTGCCTTGAAAATGCACAAACCCTCCTGTTGGCTTCTCCTTCTTGTCCTCACTGTCCCTGTTCCCTCCTGGGATCATCTCCCAAATAAACCACCTGCACCCAAGTCTTTGTCTCAGACTCTGGTTTCAGGGGACCCCAGAGATGAATGGTAGAGATGGAGGTTGTGAGAAGCAGCCAGATCTATGTTTCGAAGGTAGAGTCGTGACTGCTCTCATGTTCGGGGCAGGGGACTGAGAGGATGGAATTGGCATGGACTGGTTCAGAGAAGACCGTGGTGGAGCAGGCCTGACCTTGCACCCTGCTGGTGAGGGTATAAAATTGGGCGGCCGCTGTGGAAAACAGTATGGCAGTTCCTCAAAAAATTAAAAATAGAAAATACCATATGATTCAGCAATTCCACTTCTGGGCGTGTACCCAAAAGAACTGAAAGCAGGGACTCAAACAGGTATTTCCACACCCGTTTGCACACCCAGCAGCACTGTTCACAGTAGGCAAAAGGTGGGAACAACCCAGGCGTCCATTAACGAATGACTGGATAAACACAGTGTGGTCTGTACATACAGTGGAATGTTAGCCTTGAAAAGGAAGGACGTTCTGACACATGCTACAACACAGATGAACCCTGAGGACATTATGCTGAGTGAAATAACCCAGTCACAGAAAGACACACCTGTATGACTCCACTTATATGAGGCAGGCAGAGTAATTAAAATCATAGGGACAAAGGGTAGAATGGTGGTTGCTGGGGACTGGGGTCGGAGGAAGGGGGAGTAAGTGTTTAATGGGTACAGGGTTTCAGTTTGGGAAGATGTAAAAGTTCTGGGGATGGGGCTTCCGTGGTGGCCCAGTGGATGAGAGTCCGCCTGCCGATGCAGAGGACGCAGGTTCGTGCCCCGGTCCAGGAAGATCCCACATGCCGTGGAGCGGCTGGGTCCGTGAGCCATGGCCGCTGAGCCTTGTACGTCCGGAGCCTGTGTTCCACAACGGGAGAGGCCACAACAGTGAGAGACCCGTAGTTCTGGGGATGGATGGTGGGGATACTTGCACAATGATATGAATGCGCTTAATGCCAGAGAACGGTACTCTTAAAGATGGATAAGATGGTAAATTTTACGTTAGGTGTGTTTTGCCACAGTTGCAATTTGAAAAAATTTATAAGGGTGCAAGTTTGAGCCTGGATAACTGAAAGTGTGGGTACCTATTAGACGTGCAAATGGGGAAGACAGCAGGCAATCAGATCCACGAGTCGAGTACAGGAGAGCCGTCTGGGCTGGAAAGAGGAACTGGAGAACAGTTGGCATATTGATGGCCTCAAAGTCAAGACACTGGATGACATCATGGAGGGAATAAGTTGGGACAGAGAGAAGGACCCAGATTGCGCCCTGGGACGCTCCACGCCCAGAGGTCAAGGGGAAGAGCAGGATCCTTCATCCAAGAAGGATCAGCACTGAGGAAGGAGGAAAACCAAGAACCGTGTTGTCACCA
The DNA here is from genome assembly GCF_059928025.1 of Delphinapterus leucas. Lineage (NCBI taxonomy): Eukaryota > Metazoa > Chordata > Mammalia > Artiodactyla > Monodontidae > Delphinapterus > Delphinapterus leucas. The sequence continues at coordinate 168,671,720 of NC_143130.1, forward strand.
AGGAGAAGGAACAGCCAACTGTGCCCACTGCTTCACAGGCCTGCAGTCTCTTCCATCTGGCCACGCCCTGCTGGGTGTTTTTTGCTGCCCACTTTCCCAGAAGTCGCTCTGCCCTCCTGTTCACCTGACCGCCGGCTCCGTGCTGGACCTCAGCTCAGAACTGCGTCTTGCCCACACAGTGGCTTGGAATTTGGAATCTGCTGTATTAGATTTTGCAGAACTTTCATTACATGTGGATGAAGAAAGTAGAAGCAATTTGGCCTTTTAATGACAATGATTTCAGTTCTTTTTTTATAAGTGAAGCCTGGGAAATGTTTAAAGAAGAAAGCTCCTTCATTGATTCCCTGTCTTGAAGATAAATTGATAAATTGGTTCTTTATAGCTTAGGTGCAGGGTTTCCTCTCGTCCCGACCTTCCTTGCCTGGGCTTCTTTCTCTCTGTGTGCCCCCATTGGGGATATGCTATGTTCCCCAACCTGTGTGGCTCCCTGCTGCCCCGTCTTACTAGTATCCTGTATCCTCAATCCAATTTCAAAGAAATAAAGAGCCAGGCTTTACACAGCACCTGCTTTGTGCCAGGCCCCCAGCTTGGTGCTTGGCAAACATCACACCATTGCATCCACAGCAATCCTGGGAGAGGGCCTGATTACCCCCATTCTGCAGAGGGGGAAGCCAAAGCTCAGAGGAGTCCCATGGCTTGCCCAAGGTCACACAGCCAGGAATTGTTGTTTGGTTCTATTCAACCCCCTTGCGGGGCCAACAGCCTGCCCCTCACAGCACACAGAGGGGCTGGGTCTTTCGACCTGTCGTGACTGCCCCCCATTCCCTGGGGTGTCACGTCACACATAGATTGTGCCTCATGAGTATCCCTTGATGGACGACTGCCCTCCACTTGTCTTTCCCCCTAGGCGGGGTGTGGAACTGGAGAAGGGGGGCTGGGAGAGCCCCGGTAGGGGCACTTCAGGATCTCTGACAGTGATCTGGCTCCTTGCCCTCAGCTCGCCCCATCGACCCACTGGGGTGGCCGCGACAGCTCCCAAAGGGCTTGCGGTGACAACATGGGGAGGCTGGGGTGGGAAGCAGCTGTCTCGAGGCCGTATGGTTTTAGCATAGACAAGGTGCTTATTTGGGTTGGCTTTATGTGAGGGGGTGAGGGGCTGATGATGGAGCTTATGGGGGTAACCAAAGCTCCCCCAACCGCCCCTTGATACTGCTGCTGGGCCACAGAGCAGTCCAGGAGCTCCTGCAGAACCAGCGGGACCGTGAGTACTGGGTCCACCATCCCTGTCCCAGGCCCTCTGTTAGCCGCTGGATAAGACTTCATCCTGGGCCAGCGAATATGCAAAGATTCTACCTCAAACAGCTCTGAGGGGGTTTAGTTAATGGAAACCAAATCAATTTTATTTTATTATGGGATTTGTGTGTGTGTTCCACATATTCTACAATAATATGTATTATTATTATAATTAGAAAGTGTGCTTTTTTATTTTATTTTATTTTTTTGCGGTACGCGGGCCTCTCACTGTTGTGGCCTCTCCCGTTGCGGAGCACAGGCTCCGGACGCTCAGGCTCAGCGGCCATGGCTCACGGGCCCAGCCGCTCCGCGGCATGTGGGATCTTCCCGGATGGGGGCACGAACCCGTGTCCCCTGCATCGGCAGGCGGACTCTCAACCACTGCGCCACCAGGGAAGCCCGAAAGTGTGCTATTTTTAAGAGTCAAATTCACTTTGGAAATCACTTGATGCCAGTAATTAACTCAAGGCCCAGACTCTGGGATTTTTCCTCTGTTTTCTTGAACTTCCCTGAAGATAGTCAAGGGGGGTGGGGTTGGGGAGCAGATGAGAACTTAAGCTGGAAACTAGTCACGACACCAATCTACCTACTTGGCTTTGGCCAAGTTATTTAACATCTCTGAGCCTCAGTTTTCCTCCTCTGTAAAATGGGGAAATAATTGTTCTTATCACACATAGTTGTTGTGAAAATTGAGAGTCTGCATGTCACATGCTTAGCAGAGAGCTGGCTCACTGTCACCAAGGGCACCTAACCATGTCCCCAGCACTCACGATGGCAGTGGGCCAGGATAGGGCTCTGGTCATATGGTACTGCGGGCATCTGTGTGCAGCATATTTGCTCACCCACAAGACTGGTGACACTAGCCCGATTCCACTCCAATGCTGGCCAGCTCTAGGGTTTACTCAGGACTGAAAGTAAACTTCAGTATCCTCTGTGTCTAGGTCTTGGCTTACCTAGCAAAGTATTCTACAGGTAGATGTCATTCAATAATGGTAACTAATGGATACTTTCCAAAGAAGCTTTTGAAAAGCCAAAATGAATTCCCCAAACGCAGCACTAGGGTTGATGGCTCCACCCTTTGCCTTTATTTTCAAGGTGTTCTGAAGAGGCAGATTCCAATATTAACTTACCAAGGCGGATCGGCGGAAGCTGCTCAGGCATTTCTATGCAGAGACGGGAACCCCAAGTCACCCAGGTATGTGTGTCCCATCCCAGTTTAAGTGGGTGACATGTAACAGCCCACGTGCTGTTAACTTTGACAACAGCATTTCTGCACACCTCAGTCCCCCAGAGAGGACAGAGCCAGGAGTCCAGTGTCCTGATGGGCCAGACTCACCAGTGAGGCTAGGGGGTTTCAAGGTGTCTGGGGCCTTTGCAGAGGATTTCTGGAAGTAGCAAGTCCCCGAGAGATGGCATGTCTTCCTGACAGAGGGAGAAGATCGGAAAATTATAAAATAAACAAAAACTAGCAGTTTCTCAAACTCGGTTACAACCCATTAAAGAGAAGTGAAATAATTTCAGTGGGGGGTGACCAGCATCCTTGGAAAATGAAATAGAAATAGAAATATCATTGTATTTCTTGTATAGAAACTGTGTGTATGTGTGTGTATTTTTTACTGTGTGCTGTGGTCAAACATTTTTGAAAAATACTTCTTAATTATATGTAGGGAAGTATTTCAGATCTTGTAACTTTTAAGAGTGTTTTGCAAACTTTTTTGACAACAATCCACAGTAATACATTTTGCATTGCAAACCAGTACACACATACACATAACTAAAACAGAAATTTCAAAACACAATATTTACTCTTGCTATGTTCAATATACCCTGATATTTTCTATTCTATCCTATCCTATCCTATCCTATCCTATCCTGTTGTATCCTGTTCTTGTCCACTTTTCAGAAAATGCCGACCTGGCCTAATAAGTTTATTTCACATAAGCAGAAACACACCATTGTAAAACAATTATACTCCAATAAAGATGTTTTTAAAAAAATAATGTTTATTTCACAACCCATACCAAGTATCCACTTCAAATGTTAAAACACTGCTTTAAGAGGCCTGGAGGGTGTAGCTGCCTTGCAGCTCCCAGCAGAACCTGGCACTTATAATGAGGACCCTGAGTCAACAAGGAAAAGTTTGATGGGGGATCCGACATGCTATTTAAAGCTGCCAGAACGTGTGTGGCACATATTAGAAACGTTTGTTTCTCCAAAAGGTTGGCATACAAACAAAGCTCTGGCAACTCAGGGAGAAACTAGAAAATTCTCTCGGGTGGGACCGCTGATGCCAGATAACACAGGTATTGCTCTGTTTGCTGCGTGGAGGCGGGTGAGCCAGATCTGACTGTGCGGGGAGAGGATTCCGCTGTCTTTGGAGAAGACGCATTAACTCTTCCCAAGGCGTAGGCCTCCCAGGACTGGATTACTTCCCGCTGTAGCTCAATGGACCCTTATGGCCTAAAGCAATCAATCCACCATCACAAGGTATGTAATGAGTTCCCCTGGGGGAAAAGTCCAGACCAGAGGATGTATTCATCTCAACTGGAGCTCTTGCTCTGAACTGCCTTTTCATCGCCATTGATATACGTCTAGAGGAAATTCATCGTCAAAGCTCTTTCCACTTCCTGGTTCTGCTTCTCAGAAAAAGTGATTGCCTTTTCTTGCATTGGGCATGTAGCCTCAGGACCACATTCTAACACCTACTCCGTGGCCTGCCATCCAAGCACACGAGGTGCACCACCTTCTAGCACAACCAAAGGACATGGACAGGCACGTAGATTTTGATTTTTAAAACATGTACAGCAGGGCTTCCCTGGTGGGGCAGTGGTTAAGAATCCGCCTGCCAATGCAGGGGACACGGGCTCAAGCCCTGGTCCGGGAGGATCCCACATGCCGCAGAGCAACTAAGCCCATGTACCACAACTACTGAGCCCGTGTGCCACAACTACTGAAGCCCGTGCGCCTAGAGCCCATGCTCCGCAACAAGAGAAGCCACCGCAGTGAGAAGCCCACTCGCCGCAACTAGAGAAAGCCCGCGTGCAGCAACGAAGACCCAACGCAGCCAAAGATAAATAAATTAATTAATTTAAAAAAAAACATGTACAGCAAAAGCATTCAGAGTGAAGTGTTCTTTTGTGATATTGTGGTAAAACATGCACAACATAAATTTTACCATTTTAACCATTTTTTAGCGTGCAGTTCAGTGGTAATAAGGTATATTCACATAGCTGTGCAACTATCACCACCATCCATCTCTCTAAATTTTTCATCTTCCCAAATGGAGCTCTGTCCCCATTAAATAATAACTCCCCATCCCCGCCCCGTCTCCCTAGCCGCCGGCAACCACTGTCCTACTTCCTGTCTCTAAGAATTTGACTACTCTAGTATCCCATATAAGTGAAATCATACAGTGTTTGTCCTTTTGTGACAGGCTTATTTCACTTAGCAAAATACCCTCAAAGTTCACGCATGTTATAAGGTGTCAGAATTTCCCTCCTCTCTAAGGCTGAATAATATTTCCTTATATGTACAGACCACATTTTGCTTCCTTGTTCATCCATCAATGGACCGGTTGCTTCCACCTTCTACCTAATGTGAATAATGCCACTATGAACATGGTTGCATAAAGACCTCTTTGGAACCCAGCTTTCAATTCTTTTGGGTCTATTCCCAGAAGCAGAATTGTTGGATCATATGGTAATCCTATTTTAAATATTTTGAGTAACTACCGTATAGTTTTCCGTAGCAGAGTTAAGATTTTAAAGAACTCCATCTTGGGGGGATTTAGAGAGATATAAAAGAGCAATTTTCATGTTCTTAAATTAGATTTTCAAAACAGTATTCCTCCTAATCATGATAGCAGCCACACCAGTAACCCTTACCGAGCCCTGAGTAGGTGTGGAGGTCTGTGCTAAGTGTCTCTTGTGCATTTTCTCACTTAAGCCTTTCGAGACAGTATGAGACACGTACTGTTGTTAGGTCATCTGACAGATGCAGAAAATGAGGGCTAGAGGGTTTAAGGGACTCGCCCAAGGCCAGCAGCATCAGGACCTGGAACTGTACACAGTCTGATTCCACAACCCACCTTCTTACCACCATCGTATCCGTGCCCTTTCTCTATCTCCTGCTGTCTAAATAAGTTTATCTTGTGTTAGAGTCATTTGTCTTCTATTTCAATTCCTTTTTAGTCTGTTTTGTGTCTGTAAAGCGAACAAGATCCTGGGATAGGGCAGCAGTGGGCCAGTAGCAGCCAACACTGAACCCACTGGGTGCTGGTGCCCCTCTGGTTAACGGAGACCTGGGCGGGGCACCAGCAGCATCTACCATGGTGACCCTGACCATTGGCCTTCCTGCTCTCACAGCCTCTGTCTCTAATATGCTGCTAAAGATTCTGATACTGTTTCTTTTTTTTTTTTTTTTTTTTTTTTTTTTGCGTACGCGGGCCTCTCACTGTTGTGGCCTCTCCCGCTGCGGAGCACAGGCTCCGGACGCGCAGGCTCAGCGGCCATGGCTCACGGGCCCAGCCGCTCTGCGGTATGTGGGATCCTCCCGGACCGGGGCACGAACCCGTGTCCCCTGCATCGACAGGCGGACTCTCAACCACTGCGCCACCAGGGAAGCCCTGATACTGTTTCTTAAAATGATCTGAGAGACCAACGCCCAGCACAGGCTCTGGCACACAGTGGATTTTCAACCAAGTTCTGTAGGAAAGAAGGAAACGAAGACGGAAGGATCCTTCGCACAAACACAGGAAGGCATGAGCCAGCCAGGCACCTGGCTCTCCATAAGGACCCTGTGCCCTCACCCCTGGCAGATTTGACCATCTGGTGGCGATCGAGCGTACGGGAGGGGCTGCCGAGGGCAATTACTACAGCGCAAGGAAGAGGAACGCCAAGCACTTGGTGGACGCCATCAACGGTCTTTTCCCTGCAGTGCAGAAGATTCCTGGAATTTCATCAGCTGGTAAGCAAGGGGCACTGAGAATGCGACGAGAACATGTCAGCACTAAAGTCCTTTTTTATTGACTGTTGAACACATGACAGAAAGGAGTTATACGGGACCATTGTTTTCCACTTCAGAGCTGGTCTTTGTTTATTCTGGTCGGTATAGACAATAACGATGCTGACATTTAGAAATCCAGCATTCCCACGAGCAGGAGAGGGAAAGGACGCTTAACTAAGCATATTCTATTTGTCCAACTCTAAAACATCAAAACTAATAAAAAAAATAACGACAATAATAAGCTCAAGCCATGGTATATTATTTTGGTCATACAGGGTGAATGTACCATATGTATTCTGTATCACTTATGAAGTCTATTCATTTTTAAATGTATCTTGAATGTATGATCAGTGTGATATTTTGATGGCTAATAATGGGATCATTCATGTTTGTATAGAAATTTATGGTACTCAAAGAGGTTTCACAATCATTGTATTGTTTAAGCCTCTCTTAAAACCTGCAGGTAAGGCAGGTATAGTTTCCGAAGGTGAGGCCTAGGGAGGTAATTAGGAGTAGAGTCCAGACTCCCAGGGCCCTACCGACGATGCTTTTCGTGGGACCGTGTTGCCTTTATGAATTTCTGAAAGGCTTGATGTGACTGGGACGCCAGCATTCCTCCCCTGGGGTGGGAACCAGAGCATGGAGAAATGAAGGCACGTTTGTCGTGTTCCATATTTACTTTTTCTGTCCATTCAAACACTTCAGAATGTTTCCCAGGCCCATTAGTTGCCTTTGGCTTTTGGGGTTTTGATGAGACAATGAAAGCCTTCCTGGCTGAGTAGAAAATTTCCGCAAATCGCCCTGGTCTTTCCCAGAAGAGGCCTTGGGTGTGGTGCCCCCAGTGCGGCTGGCTTCATGCTTCCTGCCTCTCTGGGCTGGGGAGGCCTCCCAGGATAGAGCGGAAGGGCTTTCTGTGTCCACACGGGCCAGCAGGGTCCAAAGAAGCTGTAGAGCAAACACTCTTCCCCCACTGAATGGACCCCCGATCTGTGCTCTTCCCCCTAATGATGCCTGCAAGATCCCAGAGGAAGCAGGTGGAGCTGGCTGTGCTTTCAAGCTGCCCCCTTTTTGGACCCCTGGACCCTTCTCTTGGCCTCAGGAGCCTGAGCCCCTCCTGTGGCTCACCAGCCCCCTGCTCAACAGAGTTACCCCCCAAACCCTCCTTTCCCTCCTTTGCTCCATCAACATCCCTGTTCCTCAGTTCCACAGGCAGCTGCTTTGTCAGGGAATCACACTCAATTGAGAATCAAGACACCCATGTCCCACTCACTACCCAGGTCCTGCCCCTCTTAGAGACTCTGTAAAGTGAGGTCAAGTCCACAGACGGGACACACCTGAGGAGCGAACAAGATGAACTTCATAAAATGTTAAAGGGCAGAGACAGAAATAGACAAGATATCAGTGCTAGGTGTTGTTATTTTCTTTCATTCAATGGACTGTCATGGATCTAGAAAACTGTTCTGAGAAAAATCCTCAGGATGAGGACCTAGGGCATCTGGTCATCCACAATCATCGCATTCTTTGGCCGAGACCAGGTCTCTGATGCCCAAGGTGAGTCAGCTCCAGGCCTCTCTCCACCATCACGCAATGAATGCTTGCCTCTGGTGGAATTCTTCCACATATTTGTAGAAATAGACACAAAAACAGTCATACAACAATTCTGTAGGCTTGAGGGGCCCAGCCCTCTGTCCTTGGGGCACTGGGATAATCCCCTTGGTGAATGGTTATCTTGAGGCAGCTGCAACCATCTTCCAGAGGCAGATTCAGCTGACCTCTAGTCTACAGAATCCTCCAGAAACACTTGAACGCAGGACCAAATGGTGTTCCTAGGGCACCACCTCAAAGGGCACAGGCTGCAGGGCTTGTTAGAGTTTTTTTCATCTTGTTCCTAAAAGGGTGGAGTTACCTGGTAATTACTTCTAGCCAGTTCACCTCTCTTGAACACCTTTTATTTCACCAATGAATTAAATAATATCTGACAGGGCTTCCTTGGTGGCGCAGTGGTTAAGAATCCGCCTGCCAATGCAGGGGACACGGGTTCGAGCCCTGGTCCGGGAAGATCTCACATGCCGCGGAGCAACTAACCCCGTGTGCCACAACTACTGAGCCTGTGCTCTAGAGCCCACGAGCCACAACTACTGAGCCCACTTGCCACAACTACTGAAGCCCGCGTGCCTAGAGCCCGTGCTCCACAAGAGAAGCCACTGCGATGAGAAGCCCACACACCGCAACGGAGAGTAGCCCCCGCTCGCTGCAACTAGAGAAAGCCCACGCCCAGCAACGAAGACCCAACATAGCCCAAAATAAATAAATAAAATAAAATTTAAAAAAAAAGAAAATTTCTGACATTTACTTATTCTAACATATTTATTCTAGCATTTATTATGCTAGAATAATTGACAAACCTTCTTGTGCCTAGCAGATTGGCCTTTATTCTGTGGTCTCTTTCAAATGCTAACAGGCCACCCCTGGGGTGTGAATTCCTCATTATGCTGCTTCACATATTAACCAGGTGCCTATCTGGTATAGATTAAAATTAACTAAAATGACAAACATACATTTCACATACTTGAAACAGAAGGCTTTAAATTACAGAATTGACTTTAACAAACCTATACCCATTCCCTTCTGCCAATGGAATGCTGTCTGGTCACAGTAATGAGACTCAGGGCCTTGTGGCCCCTCCCTGAGCCGGAGCTACTGGCAAGGAGAGGAAGTCCTGGGTGCCACCATCTCTCGTGGACCTGGTGCCCCATCTGTGACTGGACAATGTGACCCAACGGTGGACACGGCCACACTCTGCTGAGTTCCAAACCTGGACTCATTTTTAACTGGAGAAGTTTCTAGAATACCTGAAGAAGTCCAGCATCTCCTGGTAGTGTGAAAATGTATCCAGAGCCAACCCCTTTCCTCACCCTGAGGCACATGTGAAGGGGCTGCTCTGCCCCATAACCACGCCACATTTTGCCTGATCCTGTGCCCTGACTCAGTTCCCTTCCCTCCAGGGGTCGGTGACAGAGGCAACGAGCTTGGGATGGGCAAAGTCAAGGAGGCCGTGAAGAGGCACATACGAAATGGGGATGTCATTGCCTGTGACGTGGAGACTGACTTTGCGGTCATCATCGCTGGTGAGTCTCAGACGGCCAGCCAATCAGGCAAGGCTGCCCGGGGGAGGGACCTGGCTTGGAGCCTGTCCAGCCAGAAAGTCACCTCCTCCATGAGTGGAGTCTAGAGGGCACCAGGGTAAGAAGGGGACCTGGTTCTTAGCCTCTGGCCTCTCAGTCATTCAACAAACATTTGCTGTGGGCCAGACATTGCTCTGTGTACTGAGGCTGGAGCAGCAAGGGCCCTGCTCCACGGAGTGCCTGCTCTAGTGTTGGGAGATGGACAATGAGCCCTAACAAAGAAATATACCAGATGGTGCTAAACAGTGAGAAGAGCTACAGGTAGATGAGAGAGAGTGACAGGCAGGCCACTTTAGATCAGTGCTCTGAAGAGGGGTCATCTCTGCTTTTATCTGTACCTCCTGTGGGGTGGAAAGGAAGAGAACAATCTAGCAAACGTTTGGAGGATGCAGGAGACTTCAGCTCTCCTTTCACTTACCTCTGCCCCAGGCTTCCCTGCCCCTCCCTGCAGCTGCCCTTCCCATCAGGACCAACCTTTCCTGTGTCTGGGTCCTTCCAGGCCCCGCCCTTCCTCCCTTGACTTCGTCACAAGTTTCAGGAATTTTGACCCATACCTGAGAAAGGCCCTCTCCCTTTTCATTGTCAAAGTCAAAAACAGCCGTGGAGATAAGCAGAAATATCTGAGGGTACCAGTGCCTGGGTAAGAAAACTTGCACTGTAATTGACAAGTTGCTAGAAGCTTCGTGTGGACAAGTCTGAGAGTTAGAAGCTCCAGGGGGACCTAGTCATAGGAGGCTCCCACCTTCTGTGAGCTTTACCTTCACAGGCTCTACCAGGTCCACACTGAATATTAGAGAAAAATCCCCTCATGCTTTAGGTAGGGGAGGGGAAAGTGAGCCATTTTTGAAATACACCAGAGCACCTGTTCTTCTGAACAAGGCCTGCCCTCGGAAGAAACTATTATACCAGAGCCTAGCCTGCTAGGGTTTTAACAGAGCCTAACTTACCTAGGGGAGAGAAATACCCAAAAGTAGATAACATGCAATAACAGATGGATAATGTAAGCAGAGAAATGGAAATTCTAATAAAGAATCAAAAAGAAATGCTAGAGATAAAATACACTTGTAACAGAATGAAGAATGCCTTTGATGGGCCCATTAGTAGATTAGACACAGCTGAGAAAATAATCTCTGACCTTGATGATATGACAATGGGAACTCCCTAGACTAAAAAGATAAGAGAAAAAAGATTGAAAGGAACAGAAAAGAATATCCCAAGAATTGTGGGATAACTACAGAGCTGTAACCTATTTGTAATAGGAATCCAGAAGGAGAAAGAGAAAAGAAATATTTGAAGCAATAATGATTGAGAATTTTCTCCCAAATTGATGTCAGACACCAAACAATAGATCCAGGAAACTCAGAGAATACTAAGCAGGATAAATGCCAAAAAAAACTACACCTAGACATATGTTCAAATTTCAGAAAATCAACAATAAAGAAAATATCTGGAAAGAAGCTGGAGGAAAAAAACTCTTTACCAATAGAGGAGCAAAGATAAGAATTATATCCAACTTCTCCTCAGAAACCATACAAGCAAGAAGAAAGTGGAGTGAAATATTTAAAGTGTTGACAGAGAAAAATCAACAACCTAGAATTATGTATCCTGGAAACTTTTCCTTTGTAAGTGAAGGAGAAATAAAGAATTTCTCAGACAAACAAAAACTGGGGGAATTTGTTGCTAGTAGACCTGTCTTGTAGGAAATGTTAAAAGAAATTCTAGGGACTTCCCTGGTGGTGCAGTGGATAAGACTATGTGCTCCCAATGCAGGGGGCCTGGGTTCGATCCCTGGTCAGGGAACTAGATCCCACATGCATGCCGCAACTAAGAGTTTGAGTGCCGCAACTAAGAGTTTGAATGCCACAACTAAGGAGCCCGCCTGCTGCAACTAAGACCTGGTGCAACCAAATAAATAAATAAATATTTAAAACAGCAAAAAAAGAGAGATTCTACAGAGAGAAGGAAAATTATATTGGTCAGAAACTCGATCTACACAAGAAAGGAAGAGCATTGGAGAATGAATAAATGAAGGTAAAATTAAAATTTTTATTTCTCTTATTCTTAATTGATCTAATGGATAACAGTTTGTTCAAACTAATAATGGCAACAATGTGTTCAATAATATGTGCTTATGTGTATATATGGGCATATATATATTATATATATATATATATATATATATGAAATGAATGACAGCAATGATACAAGGGATGAGAGGGAATAATTAGGAATATTTTGTTATTATAACATGCTTGAGCTACCTGTGTAGTGCTTATTTGAAAGTGGACCTGGATTCACTGTAAACATATATTGCAAACTCTAGGGCAACCACTAAAAAAAATTTTTTTTAAAAAGAAGTATCATTGATATGCTAAGAAAGGAGAGAAAATAGCATCATATAAAGTGTTCAATTAAAACCATGAAAGTCAGAAAAAATGTGAAAGACAAAATAGGAAAAAGAAAAAGGGCAACAAATAGAAAATAGCTACAAGTATGGTAGATAGTAATCCAACCATATCAATGATCACCTTAAACGTCAATGGTCTAAATATTCCAATTAAAAGACAGAGATTGTCAGAGTGGATCAAAAAACAAACCCAAATATGGTTGTCTCAAGAAACCCACTTTAAATATAAAGAAATGTATAAATTAACAGTAAATGTTTGGAGAAAGATATACCATGTTAACACTAGTCAAAAGAAAGTAGGAGTAGCTATATAAATTTCAGACAGAGCAGACTTCAGAACAGTTCAGGAAAGTTACCAGGGTTAAAAGGGGCATTACATAATGATAAAGGGGTAAATACTCCAAGAGGACATAACAATTCTTAATGTGCATACTCCTAAAGTGTCAGGCAAACACTGATAGAACTGCAAGGAAGAATAGATGAATCCACTATTATAATTGGAGACTTTAACACCGCTCTATCAGAAATGGACAAATCCAGCAGGCAGAAAATCCATAAAGGCATAGTTGAACTCAGCAACACCATCAATCCACTGTATATAATGGACATCTTATGCCCTACTTCATCCAACAACAATAGCCTACGCATTCTTCTCAAGCTCACATGGAACATTCACCAAGATAGACTACATTCTGGACCATAAATACCACCTTAACAAATTTTAAAGACTAGAAATCATAACATGTCTGCTGTCAGATCACAATGGAATCAAACTAGACATCAGTAACAGAAAGATAGCTGGAAAAATCCCCAAATACTTGGAGATTAAACAGCACTCTTCTAAATAACACATGAGTCAAAGAAGAAATCTGAAGAGAAATTTTAAAATATTTTGAACTTGATGAAAATACAATTTATCAAAATTTGTGGGGTGCAGTGAAAGCAAGGAAATTTATTATATCGAATGTGTATATTAAAATCAGTAATCTAAGTGTTCACCTTAGGAAACTAAGAAATGAAGAGAAAATTAAATCCAAAGAAGGAAATAAATAATATCAATTAAAGCAGAAATCAATGAAATTGAAAACAGGAAATCAATAGAGAAAATTAACAAAACCAAAAGCTGGTTCTTTGAAAAGATCAACAAAATTGATAAGCCTCCAGCCAGACTAACTAAGAAAAAAAGAGAGAAGACACAAGTTACTAAAAATAAATGAGGGCACATCACTACAGATGCCATGGAAATTAAAAGAATAATAAAAGAATGCCATGAACAACTCTGTGCCCATAAATTTGATTAAAAATGACATACTGGGCTTCCCTGGTGGCGCAGTGGTTGAGAATTCGCCTGCCCATGCAGGGGATACGGGTTCATGCCCTGGTCTGGGAAGATCCCACATGCCGTGGAGCAGCTGGGCCTGTGAGCCATGGCCGCTGAGCCTGCGTGTCCGGAGCCTGTGCTCCGCAACGGGAGAGGCCACAACAGTGAGAGGCCCGCGTACCGCAAAAAAAAAAAAAAATGGGCAGAGGACCTGAACAGACATTTTGTTTTTCAAAAGAAGATATACAGATGGCTAACAGGCACATGAAAAGATGCTCAGCATCACTAATCATCAGGGAAATGAAAATCAAAACCACAATGAGATCGCACCTCACACCTGTCAGAGTGGCTATTATCAAAAGACAACAGACAACAAGTGTTGGCGAGGATGTGGAGAAAAGGGAACCCCGTACACTATTGGTGGGAATGTAAATTGGTGCAGCCACTATGAAAACAGTATGGAGATTCCTCAAAAACTTAAAAATAGAACTACCATACAATCCAGCAATTCCACTCCTGGGTATTTATCCAAAGAAAATTAAAACACTAATTAGAAAAGGTATATGCACCCCTCCGCCATGTTCACTGCAGCATTATTTTCAATAATCAAGTTACGGAAGCAATCTAAATGCCCATCAATAGATGAATGGATAAAGATGATGTGGTATATATATATATAAGGGAATATTACTCAGCCATAAAAAAGAATTGAATCTTTCCATTTGCACCAACACAGATGGACTTAAAGGGGATTACGCTAAGTGAAATAAGTCAGACAGAGAAGGACAAGTACTGTATGATTTCACTTATTTGGGGAATCTAAAAAACAAAACAAATGAACACACATAAATGAACAGAAACAGAGTCAGAGATACAGAGAACAAATAGGTGATTGCCAGGGGGTTGGGGAGGAAAGAAATAGCTGAGGGAGATTAAGAAATACAAACTCCCAGTTACAAAATAAATGAGTCATGGGTAGGAAATGTACAGTTTGAGGAATATAGTCAATAATTACCTAATATCTTTGTATGGTGACAGATATTAGCCAGACTTACAGTGGTGATCATTTTGAAATGTATAGAAATACAGAATCTCTATGCTGTATACCAGGAACTAACATAGTGTTGTAGGTCAATTACACTTCAAAAACAAACAAACAAGCTGACAGAAAAAGAGATCAGATTTGTAGTTACCAGAGAAAAAGAGTGGGGGGAGGGGGAATTGGATAAAAGTGGTCAAAAGGCACAAAGTCCCAGCTATAAGATAAATAAGTACTAGGGATGTAATGTACAACATGATAAGTATAATGAACACTGCTGTATAAGTGAAGGTTGTTAAGACCGTAAATCCTAAGAGTTCTCATCACGAGGAAAACTTGTTTTCTGTTTCTTTAATTTTGTATCTATAGGAGATGATTTGAGTTGATGGATGCTCACGAAACTTGTGGTCGTCATTTCATGATGTTTGTGAGTCAAATCTCTGTGCTTTACACCTTAAACTTATACAATGCTGTATATCAATTATATCTCAATAAAACTGAAAGAAGGAAATGTAAAACTTCTGCTCTGCAGAAGACAATGCCAAGAGAATGCGAAGGCATAGACTTGAAGAAAACATTTACAAAAGACGTTTCTGATAAGACTGTTACCCAAAATATACAAAGAACTCTTAAAACTCACTAATAATAAAATAAACAGTCCAGTTTAAAAATGGGCAAAAGACCTGAACAGACACCTCACCAAAGAAGACGTACAGATGGCAAGTAAGGATATGAAAAGATGTTCAACATCTTATGTCTCAGGTCTCCACCCTGGGTTAAGTTTTTGGCTGGGACACCCAGACAAACCCTACCCCTCAGGCGTGCCGAGCTTGCTTGCTGTCGGCACGTCTGTTATTTACTAGTCCCCTTTATCCTGGGGTCTTGGATCTCAGTGGAAGGGAGCCTCTGGAGAATCTCTTTGGAAGTCCCCAGATTTCCTTGTTTATCTGCCACCCAGAATGTAGGTTCTCTGTATAATTGAACAAATCTCAAAGGCTTGGCCAACTGCATCACTGATGCGATTTTAGCAGCAGGTGAAGTTCCCCAAAGAGAAAAGGTGATCCCGGTTGGCAGTGGGGAGAGAGGGGCTGTTATCTGGAATGAGAGTTTCAGATGAAAATCTGTGGTTTGGGGCTGAGAGAGATGGAAAGGGGCCCATCCAATTAGGGTTGGGAGCTGCTGGGGCCTGAAAGCAGAGAAGTTTGTCTGCTCCTTCAGTTCAGCAAAGATAAGAAAGATCAAGGGCTCCGGAATCAGTAAGGAGATAGCAGCTCTTATCTCCAAGCTTCGCTAGCCTCACCCAGAAAGTGAGTCTCTTTGAGGATTAGAGAAAGCCTTTTCAAAGTCACCCAGGCTGGCCCTGGGCTGGGTAGTCACAGCAGATTTGCTATTCTTCTTCCAGGAGGGGCAGTCAAGAGGGGGCAGGTAGTGGATCTCCCAAGGAGAGTGAATTAGGAGGCACAGAAGCCCTGCTGACTCCATCCTTGGTTCTTGACACCAGGGCTGGTCAGCAAGGTGTCAGGCCCAGCCATAGTCAGACAGGTGTGATGGAAGTGAGAAGAGAAAAAACCCACGACAGGGTCCACAAGCGAATGGTGCCTTGGCCCTAAAGGTGTATTCTTCTGCGCTATCTGGTGCCTCTAGAGATCAAAGTTTGCTGTGGGACATCACAGGGGGCCTCCCAGAACAGGCTCCTGAATATGGGCTCAAGTCTAATCCCTTTTCCTGGTCTTGGGGACCCTCTCAGCCTCATCTCCCTGATCTCCACTATGTATCCCATGATCTAGCCATGCTTGAATACAGCATACCTTTCACTTTTTTAATTGAAAAGATGACATAACAATACTATAGACATTCTCAGAAGGCGGTAGTGAAGGGTGACGGAGGACAAAAATACTATCATCTCATCACAGCACAATCGGCGTTTCTTCGTTTTGCCTGTTGGCTCCTAATTCTTACACTCAGTACAAACCCACTTTTGGCTTCTGACTGACCTAGGAGTGATCTCTAAGCACAAGAAGAAGTGATGCAACACAGCCTGATGGAGCTGTTACCTAACCCCTCTGATGGTGGGCTTCCATGCAGCGTGAGGGATTCAGGTTAGCCATAAGGGAGAGTTCTGGAATGGCTTCCTGGGGTTATAGCTTGAATGTTCTTCTCTTCTGGTCACTAACAGTGCATAACCCAGATGGTTTAGAGCAATGGTTCTCAAACTTTAACTTGAATCAGAATCACTTGGAGAGCTTATTAAAACTCAGTTTGCTCCCCTATTCCCTTGCTGAGTTTCGATTAAGTCAGTCTAGGCTGGGGCCCAAGAATTTGTGTTTCTAACAAGTTCCCAGGTACTACAGGTGCCACTGGTCTTGGGACCATTCTTTGAGTTCTGCTGCTTAGAGGCAGGGTGATGAACCTGTTGGGGAGCAAAATTTGTGACCCCAAAAATCTGTCTCCCTGGGGCTTCCCTGGTGGCGCAGTGGTTAAGAATCCGCCTGCCAGTGCAGGGGACACGGGTTTGAGCCCTGGTCCAGGAAGATCCCACATGCCACGGAGCAACTAAGACCGTGCGCCGCAACTACTGAGCCTGCGCTCTAGAGCCCGTGAGCCACAACTACTGAAGCCCACACTCCTAGACCCCGTGCTCAGTAACAAAGAGAAGCCACCACAATGAGAAGCCCACGCACCGCAACGAAGAGTAGCCCCCGCTCACCGCAACTAGAGAAAGCCCGCGCACAGCAACGAAGAGCCAATGCGGCCAAAAATAAATAAATAAATAAATCTATTTTTTTTAAAAAAAAGAAATCTGTCTCCTTGGCGTGAGGATTAATTTAGGATGATCTTTAAAAAATTTTTATTGGAGTATATTTGATTTACAATGTTGTGTTAGTTTCAGGTGTATAGAGGAGGAGGATTTTTAAGAAAAGGAAGACTCAGGAAGTTTTTCTTTTCAGCTCCCCCTTAGCTGCATAAAGAATTTAGTTAAAGGGCCTGTTCCCAGAATAGAGCTATAAGCAGAGGTATCTGCAGGAATACGGGCTAGGTGTAGTGGGAGAAACTCAGCATGGCCTAGAGATCAAAGTCCACCCTGTGTCCTGTTGTCTCTACATGACCCAGCAAACATTTATTTGGCAAACATTTGCTTTTCCATCTCCATGTGCATTGCCTTCCTCCCCTTTGAAGTCCCAAACCAGTACCCCCAACATCCTCTTTTGTCTTTAGCTGAGGATGGTATTTAAGATGAGGGCTTTGGCCATTTGGGTAAATTTTTCAGTTCTCCTGGGCCTCTCCCATGTATACATGTTATTAAACTCCTGTTTTATTTTCTCCTGTTTATCTAACTCATGTCAATTTAATTCTTATACCAGCCAGAGGAACCTAGAAAGATGGAGGAAAATTCCTTTCTCCCCGACAATTGGCATAATCACCAGGATTTCCCTTTACTGGCTGGATACTGCTCTCCCTGAAGCTGCTGCGGCTAAGAGATCCTGGGACAACTGACAGAAGCCACAGACGGTAAGAGTTCTTGCCTGTCAGTCAGTCTCCCAGGTCTCTGCTTGCAGCGTCTATCGGAAGTGAGAGTGGTAAGAGCCCTTTATTGCTTTTCTAAAGTTAGACTAACAGGAGGAATATTTATGGAGCCTAGTTCCTTGGACCCAGAGACTCTTGTTTTGAAAACTGGCAGAGTACTCTTGATCTGTTGATCCTTTTCCTCCCAAAGATGGTTATTGTTTTTCTTTATCTCTCTATTGTGTTGTTTGTCATAAGAAGGAAATTCCATAGGGTAGGACGCAGGCATAGGTCCATTAAGCTTGTTGTCCAGGCTGGCCCCGCACACTGGTGAGTTTGCTAGTCTCATAAGAAAAAAAAAAAAAAACTGGATGAGTTTTTTTCCTTCCATCTTATTATACATCCTGAAGAGCTTGGTTTGCTGACCAGTGAGAAAACTCTCTCTGGTCTCTGCCATCAGAAGGGTACACATACTGGTATGCATTTTGCAGTCAGATAGACTGGGATTCCAAGCAGCTGTAGCTAACTGGTCAGAAGCCCGGGTAACAACCCAGGCTTCTGACTGGCGTCTCTTTGTGTGGCCATGCCAGCTCTCAGGGGAGTTTGTCATAAAGGGTCCAGTCCATAAGGGGCCTTTGTTGTTCAACCTTTGTTGCTTTATTAGTGATGCAACGAAAGTCTCCACTTCCTTAGACTATTTTGGGGAGTGAAATTTCTGGATCTCGGTAGGGCTTGTGGGATGCCTCTTTCGTCCACAGTTAAGGCATAAAAAGACTTATTGGTTTGTGTTGCTATTAAGATACTATTCGTCAATAGCAGATGGGTCCTTTGAACTGGAAAAACTTCTAAACTGGTAAATTTTTTAGAGAACTCTCATTGTAAACAGCTGTTTTACTGGCACCTGTGGAAAGACCAAATTAAAAGGTGGAAACAAAAAAATATAATGGCTAACCCTAAGAACTCCCTTAATTAAAAAACAAAACAAAACAAAAAAGATTTGGGAAACCTTATCAAATTTGGTGTCTCAGCTTCCCCTCATGGATCTTACAGATGCTAATAAAAGCATTCAGTTAATTAACAAGAGAATGGGAAGAAACCAAGGGGAAGGTCAAGGTACTCTTCCCCAAAAGGTAGAAAGTGTTAAAGGGTTATTAAGAAGGGAAATAAAGCAAATATTGAAAGTTGCAGAATAAAGAGGAATCAGAAAGAGAAGACTCACGGGACTTGTCCCAGCAGGATGGAAATCTTCAGATGGCTATTAAGAAATGGGATAAGTAAAATGGACATTGATGGGATTAAAATAAAGGTTTTTAATACAGCACTATCTCAGATTAGGTGGGCCAAAGGGACGCTCTTTGATCCCCAAAACATTAAAGGGCCCCAAACAAGTCCTCTCTACTTACTTCAGTTTGGAGAAATTTTTTAAACTGGAAGGCAAAAATTACAATGTGAAACCTAACCAACAATCACTTGGGCCAAGAATTAGGTCGATTAATTGAGTTCAAGATTGACAAAAGGGCCTGGGTCCCTTAGCTCAACCCCTCACTGCAGACCCAAAGCCTTTTACACAAGAGTGGGGAGATGGCAGGGGGATGGAAAGAAGTTTCTGGAACTCCTTGATGCCAGAACCTCACAAGCTGTGGTACCAAAACCCATTAGTGGAACCCTGACTTGGGCTACAACAAGATTGAGAAAAGTAAAAAGTACAAGAGTTGATAAGATTATAAAAGTCGGAATGTTTGAGTGGGTGTTATATGAAGAGGTTAAACGACGTTGCTGGAATGCTTTATGGTAATGGATGTTATGGCCAGGAACACTTCTCCGACCCAGTATTGTAAGACTGAGACTTATTGATGGGGTCCTAATGGAAGCTATGGTCAAAGGTATAAGAGTTGATGAAATTGAGGTGAAAGCTTGTAAGAAAATTGCAATGTTTGAATGGGATTTATGTAAGGTGGTTCTGTGTCTTTTGCCTGATTGTATTGTCGGGGTAGACATTGCATCTCCCTGGGGAATGTTTCCACTGCTTGGTATTGTAAGACAGGGCACATAAATCCACCCTTTGGGCAATGTTAATTAGACATGATAATGAGAGTCAGTAGGGTTGCCTGAGCCCACACAATGTGAGATGAAAACTGGGGGCTGATACTGGGGCCTGATAGGAGCAATGGTGGAGGCTTTTTGCCCCTCGGGTGAATTGGTCTGGGGTTGACTTGAGGACTCATAAAGAGGGCCTTTACTGAATACCTTGTGCAGACTTTTTGAAGGCATGATGCATTGATCTCTGAAGTTCTAAAACATAGAAATCTTTTGATTTCCATTTTAATTGGAAATCTTCTCCCTGATATAAAGAAACAAATTGAAGAAAATATAGTTGGATGAGCAGATCAGCCTTTTGATATCATTTAGGCAGTAGCCCAGTTCTTTGTGGAATTGAAAGCAACTGTCTTTGTCTTGTAAATCTCTACAAAATCAGAAATGTAAGCACAGCCCACAGTCACCTGAGACTGAGCCTGGGGAATCAATCAGTAGAACCTGGGGGGAAAAAAAGGGAAAAAAAGCTTTTCAAAAGTACTAACTGGACTTCCCTGGTGGCACAGTGGTTAAGAATCCGCATGCCAGTGCAGGGGACACGGGTTCGAGCCCTGGTCCAGGAAGACCCCACATGCCGCGGAACAACTAAGCCTGTGCGCCAAAACTACTGAGCCCGTGAGCCACAACTACTGAGCCCCTGCACCAGAACTACTGAACCCCGTGCGCTGTAAGGCCCATGCTCCACAACAAGAGAAGCCACCACAATGAGAAGCCTGTGCACCGCAAAGAAGAGTAGCCCCTGCTTGCCTCAACTAGAGAAAGCCCGCTCGCCTCTACTAGAGAAAGCCCGAGCGTAGCAACGAAGACCCAACGCAGCCAAAAAAAAAAAAAAATTACTAACTGCTGGAAGTGCTCCCTCACCAAAAATCTAATTCACAGCTTCTTTAATTAATATTATTTGTCAAGGACAAATACAAATCTTAAACGTCTTTTCCACGTATGGTAAAAAGCCTTTGCCATCTGAGTGGATAAACTTAACTTACTGCAACTGATGTTTATGAGCTAGTGAGTTTTACATTGTTATACCTGATTCATGACTAAAGTCTTAAAATGAAAGCTATGAGGTCTCTGGTTGTGTCTGTCTGTATATCTATGCATGCATGTTATAGACAGGGTATTTTTCTACCTTCTGATGGTATTGCCAAAAGTAACTTGTAGAAGAACTCTAACTGGCTTAAAAGGAAGCACTTTTGAATTAAATATTTCTAAATATAACAGACTAACCCAAATATTTTTTGAGTTCACACGATCTAAGATTAACCTTTAGTAAATAAAAGCAAATTTAAATTTACTGCTTTAAGTAAAATAGGCATGTCTTTAGAGTTATCAGCATTAAATATAAAACTTTTATTCTACCTGGGTTTACTAATCAAATAAGTTCACGTTATGTCTGTTACGAAGTTTATCAGCAAGAAGAATAGCTTGGGATGATAGTTGACTTTAATGTCTCATGAAGTTTTCATGAGTACTCTAAACATAATTGTTGGGAACAAAATGATTTAGATAAATATTGATATAAATGGGGTAAGACTTAAAAATAGCTTCGAAAATCTTTTGGTAATTTAAAACTTTAAAGTTTTTCTAAGGTAAGTTAAATGATGGGAATTCATTGAATGTCTAGATCATTTCCAAATAAGATAAAATACTGAAAATTAATTGCTAAACAAGTCTAAGTTTACCTACTTTTGTCTTCTTATTACAAAAAAAACCCTAAAGATGTTTGGGTCTATTATACATTATGAAATGTATTTAAAAAATACTGGTAGGGCTTCCCTGGTGGCGCAGTGGTTGAGAGTCCGCCTGCCGATGCAGGGGACACGGGTTCGTGCCCCGGTCCGGGAGGATCCCACATGCCGCGGAGTGGCTGGGCCTGTGAGCCATGGCCGCTGAGCCTGCGCGTCCGGAGCCTGTGCTCCGCAACGGGAGAGGCCACGGCAGTGAGAGGCCCGCGTACCGCAAAAAAAAAAAAAAAAATACTGGTATAACAAACAGTTCACAATTGCTTACTTCTTAGTTTTCACTAGAAATTAAGTTTTCTAAGGGTTAAGAATTCTAATTAATATACCATAAATCTACTAAAATAAATAAGGAAAACATCTTCATATGTAAGGAAAATGTTTAAAAGGTATAAGGAATGGGAATGCATTTTGTTAAGGGAAAATAAAGTGAAAAGTTAAAAAAGGGCTTCCCTGGTGGCACAGTGGTTGACAGTCCGCCTGCCGATGCAGGTGACGCGGGTTCGTGCCCCGGTTCGGGAAGATCCCACGTGCCGCGGAGCGGCTGGGCCCGTGAGCCATGGCCGCTGAGCCTACGCGTCCGGAGCCTGTGTTCCGCAACGGGAGAGGCCACAACAGTGAGAGGCCCGCGTACCGCCAAAAAAAAAAACAAAAAAGAAAAAAACAAAGGTCTCCCATCAGGCAACCACTGGACTGGACTTTGACCTACTAGTGACTCTAAATCACTATGAAAGATCTCATATAAATGACCATTTTCCTTCTAATTTGACTTTAGGCAGGTTGCTTAACCTCTCTGAACCTCATTTTCTTCCTCTGTGAAAGAGGGGCAGTCAGCATTCTTGGAAGGACGGAATACCTGACCCATGGTAGGCACTTCATAGCGGTAGCTGGAGGTGTCCTTAGCATCTCCCTCCAAGGAGTTTACAACCCGGCAAGGGCACTGACACCTCCGCTGGCACCGTCAGCCATCCTACACGGTGCTAAGGTGTGAGGGCCCAAGGTGGCAAGAGGACCCTGTGGGCTGAAGGCTGGGAGGGATAAAGCCAGTGGAAGGGGAGGCATCTGGGCAGGAAGACCGGAGGGAACAAAAGCTGGGAGATGCAGACCAGCTTAGTGCTGGTTTGGGGAGACTGCTCTTGAGGTTGGCAGCAGCAAGCCAGGGTGTGATAGGAGCAGAGGAGGGCTTCTGACCCCAGCGTCCCCAAAGAGGGGGCCCGCAAGTCCTCTGAAACAGTTTGCAAAATTGTTTCATACATGGATTTTCCTGGGCAAGAAGCCCTAGTTTCATCAGAGTCTCCAAGTAGTCTGGGGCCATTAAGAACCCCTGGCAGAGGGAGGTCACATGAGCCAGACCCAAGCAAACCCGACTCCTGACTGAGGCTTCTACCCGAGAAGTAATAGGGAGCCACGCGAGGGCTTTGAGCGAGCAACCGGGGTCCCACTGGGTGGCTTTTGAGTGAGCTCCTCTGACTGCAGAGCCAACTGTGAAGGGCTGTGTGCAGTTCCAGGCGTTCCCCATAGACCAGCACAGAGGCAGGACACACACGCACACGTACACATGCACGCACACACACACACACACACGTGCACACGCATGGCTGACTTATGTGAACTCACATATACGTGCAGGGAAAACAAAAAGAGAGAAGGCCAGCCGGCCCTCTAAGTGGCTCCAGCATCCTGCCCCCGGTCCTGGACCCTGGGCAGTGAGATGGGCTCCTGGAGACTTGACTGTTCCTACCTCAGGCCTCAGTTCCCACGGCTCTCATGACACGGATTCCAGCCTCAAGCCCCCTCCCCAGCGGGTGCCCCTCGCAGAGCTGGGACCCGCCCACCCCGGAGAGAAGCTGGTGGCGTGTCAGTCTCTACCAGGCACCTTCTAGGGGAATTCTCCAGAGTAACTGGATCACGGGAAATTGGGGCCAAAGCCCAGACTTTACATCTAAATCCCAGGTCCCAGGTGACTTCACCTGTGAGCGGACAGCTCCGCCTGAGGGCAGGCAGGCAGGAGTGGGGGAGGGCTGGGGACACCTGGAGAACAGCAGAGGGAGCTGAGGTGTCTGGCCTGCTGGAGAGAGGATTTGGGGGGGGCTGAGATCTCAACAGCTTCCTGGTGGAGGGGCACAGATACCCTCCTCTGCGCGTGAGAGACACAAGCAGGCCAGAAGGCAGAGGTTCTGGTTCACTGTGAGGAAGAGCTTGTTCTCCTCAGAGCTACTGCCCAGGCCTGCGAGGAGGGAGCGCTCGGACACAGGGAATGGGTCAGCGTCGGGGGAGAGGTTTCTCGAGTTCCGTCAGGCTGACCACAAGGTCACTCCCAGACAGTCCAAACAGTCCCATGCAACTTAAGGCTGCCCCAGTCTTATCCCACCCAAAGGCATAGATTGCTAAATGAAGAAAAAACAAAACAAAGAAAACCTGGAAATCAGGAACCAGGTCTTTCGTATCTGCTTTCCCAAGAACTAGTGGAGGGAAACCCAGTGCTTGGTAAATCCTTGTTGAATGAATGAGTGTATGAATGAATGAATGAATGAATGAATGCCGTGCTTTATTAAAGCAGTGATTCTTCCAAGTTTAGAGGCATCTAAAGGACCTTCCAGACAGCAGGAATCACCTCAGGGGCATCTTAAAGCGCACAGTGGGGCCCACCCCAGGGGTCCTGGTTCAGTAGGTCTGAGATGGGTTAGAGAACCTGCACCTCTGACAAGTTCTCAGGCAATATTGCTGCTGCTGCTGCGGGGACCACATTTGAGACCCTGGACTAGAGGGTGGGTTCCCAGCGTCGTGGCAGAGGCTGGTGTGGGGAGATAGGAAGGCGATCCAGGAGACAGGAAGGTTCCTGAGCGTTGAGCCTGGAGACAGCAGCTGAGATGGGGCTGGTGCTGTTGCAGGTCCCCCAGCCAGCCAGCAGCTGAGGTCCTGGGGCCCCTCGCTTGTGCGAAGCATCTGTGTCCAGAGCCCCTCCCTGCCTCCTTCCTGTCCTTCTTTTACATTGTCTTGCACCCTTTCTGCTCCCTTTTTCCTTCTGCCTCTGTGTCTGTCTCCCTCCTGCACCGGCCCCCGTTTCTCTCCAGCACCTCCCCGGATTGGTTTGTTATCCCCACTTTACAGAGGAGGGGGCTGAGGCTCTGAGAGGGAAGGTGGCTTGCCCAAAGCCACACAGCTAAGAGGCAGAGCTGAGTCTAGGTTCTCTGACCCCATACTCTGAGCTCTTCCTGATGTGGCTCAGTAGTTTCCTAGTTTCCGGCAATGCCAGGGTGCAGGAGAGGAGGGGAAAGGAGGAGTCGCGCCGCTAAAGTGACATTTTCAGGGGAAATGTTCTGCCCTAAAGGGGCCCAGAGAGCCTTCTATGCTTTCTTTACACTTCCTGGATCTGAATTGGAAAAAAACACTCAGAGGGCCACCTCACACATGATTCCTGATTCATGCAGACACAAAAGACTGAACCCAGCCAAACAAGTTCACGCAGCCCCACACTTACCCTCTGGGGATGGAAATTCTCCTTCCACATTTCCACCCAGTCTTCATAAATATATTAATAATGTACCACCCTTATAAATAAAATAAAAGGGAACATCATTAAACCAAAATTACAAACACATTTTTGTATAGCCCCTCCTCTGGGCCAGGCCCAGGCTTGTTCTGGGAGATAATGAGGGGTAAAGAACCCAGGGTCCACGGGGCGGGGGGGCTAATTTCAGGAGCTGGGATAGAACTGTGAACACTGCTTGTGGGGACACAGAGAACAGGTGCTTGGCTCGTTCAGAGAGCTCAAGGAAGGCTGCCTGGAAGAGGTGGCACTGAACTGGGTCTTGGAGGGTGAGTAGGATATAAGGAGCCAGGTGAGAAAGCGTGGGAAGGACCTTCCAGACAGCAGGACTCACAGAAGTGAAGGTGCAGAGGCATGAAGCAGTGCGTTGTGCAGGGGATAACTAGAGTCGTCCTACTGGAGTTCAGTGGGTCACTCCATGGAGACCCCTGGGTCATCAAGAGATGCCGGACAGAACTGTGGCCTGAGTTTTGGTGAAGTTTGGCTGGTTAGGAGCAGAGGAATGTCCCTCAACCCTGTTCTGTGTGTTGCTTATAAGAAGGGCCTTCCATATTCAGCGGATGTGATCATGACTGTAGCAGGGGTGGGCACCATGTTGAGGAGCCCAGGGAAGGTGGCCACCACCATCCAGGGCACGCCCTGCCCACTCTGGCCCTTGGCTGTGCCCCAGGGGTTTTACTTGAGGGCAAAACAAATTGTTGGAGGACATTTCCTAGAGCTTATCAGGAGCCAAGAGCTGATTGATGACACCTTACAGGAGGGACTAAGGATGGATGGATGGATGGATGGATGGATGGATGGATGGATGGATGGACAGACTGCTGGTAGGCTGGCTAGCTGGATGGATGAATGACATGATAGATCAATGGATAATGGTTGGATGGATGATACAGAGAGGCAGGAACATGACTTCTGGCCTCATCCTGGCTACCATTCTCTTCCAGCACTTTCACCCCACTCCACTTTCTTTATACTTTTTAAATTGAGGTACAACTAACAGAGTAAAGCACATAAGCCTCAGTGTACAGTGGGTGAAGTTTTACACACGTACACATCCATGCAGCCACCACCAAGGTCACAATGCAGAGCAGTTCCGACTTCCCAGGAGGCCCCTTTCTCCCACCCCACTCTTAACAGCAGCATCGCCTGAAAATCAGCCCGTTATGCTCCAAGCATGAATCAATAGTGACACCCACACACTCAGCCTTGACATCCAGAACTCATCCTGGGGCCTCTTTCCACATCCACAATGAACTAGGCCCCAGGCTCTGCCCCCTCTGCCCAATTCAGTCCTCTGTCCCTCTCCTCCTGCCCCACCGTCTCAGCCTGGACTGGTGTGGCAGCCCCCAGGCCCTGTGTCTCCAGCCACTCCCTGGTCAGTTCTCCTCCCCGCTCCCCGCCCCACCACCTCCTCTTGGTGGGGCCTCCTTGAAGATGGTCTTGTCGTTTAAGGGTTCCTGGGAATTTGCAGGCAATCACTGTCGGCCCAGCTGCTCCCTGTGGCTCTTGGAGGCTGAGTGCCAGCCAGTTCCTAAGCTGTTGACTGATCTCGTGCACCCTGAGGACCCCCAGGGCTCTACTGGGACCCAGGAGGTTGTGAATGGTGGGGGCAGGCAGTGTGCTAGGGGGAAATGGCCCTGTGGTCCCAGGAGCCTTGCCCCATAAAGAGAGGATATGTCCCAATGGAGAAGAGAAATGGGAGAATAAAGTCCAGACAATTGACGGAAGATGCCATTCTGGGCTGGGTACCCCTGGGAAGGGGCTCTTGGACAAAGGACTTGCCTGGAAATGCTCCGGGCCTCCCTCCTACCTTGGGCCCCAGGGAAGAGTGGAAATGCAGGTTCTCAGGCCAGGTGCAAGTAGAGACAGGTCCTAGGTGATATTTGCCAACACTTTCTCCCTTGTTCTGAAAAGTTTTCAGTGAGTGCTCCCCACAGCCCCTGGCTCGGTTCGCTCCTGCTCTTGTCACCTGTGGTCCTAGTTGCCCCTCCTCCAGAAAGTCCTTCTTGAGTCACTTCAGTAAATGGGGTTGGAGGCCCCTGCTCTGCGCCGTGATCCCCATGGACTGTACCTGCCTGATCAGTCGTCTAGAATGTGACGACTAGAGTGTGGGGAGCAGGGACCACGTCACATTCACCACTGTATCCCTGGTTCAGGTCCTGGCACAAAGCAGGTGCTCAATAAAACTTTGATGGGTGGCGGAATGAATGAGCAAATGCCTGAGCAGGAAGATGAGAACCTTCCTCTGGTCTGTCGTGATCCACCTGCTCTAGATCCTTTTGTCTCCTTCCTTTGTCTGTAGAGGAGAAGAAGGAGGTTGTGCTTGACTTCTGCCTCTCGGGCACCATCTTCT
Source organism: Delphinapterus leucas (assembly GCF_059928025.1). Taxonomy (NCBI): domain Eukaryota; kingdom Metazoa; phylum Chordata; class Mammalia; order Artiodactyla; family Monodontidae; genus Delphinapterus; species Delphinapterus leucas. Next base: position 168,699,206 of record NC_143130.1, read on the forward strand.
CTCCTGTGTCTTCACCTAAGACCCACCTTCCTCAGGGGGACCTGAACTGCTCAACAAGGGACAGACACGTTAGTGGCTTAGACAAGTGGTTCTTTGGCACCTTGTTTTTGGAGGGAGATGGAAGAAAGCAAATCAGATCACTTTTTTTTAAAAATCAACAAGTCAAAGGAAGAAAGCTCTGGGCTAAAGACCAGGGGACCCAGCCCTGCCAACTATAATCCACCTCATTTCATGAGCACCTACTGTGTGCCAAGGACCGTGCTAGGTGCTTTAATTGCATTTTCTCTTTTTTTTTTAATTAATTAATTAATTTTGCCCGTGCCGTGTCTTAGTTGCGGCATGCGGGATCTTTAGTTGCGGCACGCAGGATCTTTAGTTGCGTCTTGCGGACTCTTAGTTGCGGCATGTAGTCTTCTTAGTTGTGGCATGTGGACTTCTTAATTGTGGCATGTGAACCCTTAGTTGCAGCATGCATGCAGGATCTAGTTCTGGGATTGAACCCAGGCCCTCTGCATTGGGAGCGCAGAGCCTTACCCACTGGACCACCAGGGAAGTCCAGCATTTTCTCATTTAATCCTCACAACAACCTTCTAAGGAGGCATTGTTATTATCATCCACCTCCCCATTATACAGATGGGGACACTGAGGCACAGAGAGGTTTAACACACCTGCCAGGAAAGACCCAAGTCAGATCTGTCTGATTGTAAACCACTCTGCCTGCTGGGCCCAGGATGGGGTTGCATTTTCTCCGTGGCTCTGCTCCCTCCAGATTCTCCCACAACCGCACCGGGTAAAGTCTAGAAGGTGACTGAAGCAGGGCCAACAGAGGCTAATAGCGAGGAGGACCTCTCAGGAGGAACAGGGGCCTTCCTGGCACAAAGGCCATTGACAGATAATGCAGAGCTGGGCAGGGCTAGGTTGGCAGGAAGTAGCCAAGCTGCCCCTGCAGAAGTGAATCTTTAGCGTCTGTTAAGAAAATGCAGATTTCCATAAAAAACATACTATATAGTTACATGAAGAAACAGCCCAAACTGTTCAAAGTAGCAGCTTCTGGGGAGTGGATTGGGGAGCCCATGAGGTGTGATGTAGGACGCTGTTACTTTTCACTATGAGTCTTCCAGTGGCGTTAGTATTTTTAAACAACATTTTATTTTTAAAAAAGAGATTATGTCAAGTCAAACGTTCTTTTTCCACTTATAAATGTATGGATTTCTTTCTTTTTCCTCCCCCTCCACTGCTTCTATCTCTGCCCCATTTCTTTCCAGGAAGAAAAAATGTTGGGCATCCTGGTGCAGCATGGAGTCTGGAGCGGAGTCTCGGGCACCCTAGGCATGGAGGTGGACGGGCTGCCCTTCCATGGCACTCTCGCCCAGATGATCCAGAAGCTGGCAGACATCACCATGGCGCAAGGGTGACCATGCACATTACAGGCATGCGGGTTGCGTACTAGATGGATCTAGGGAGGAGTTCCCTGAGGGCCCCGGCTTTCTTCTACAACAGCCTTGCAAATAAACACTGGCCCTGGGTGAGCAGCGTGCTCCACACTGGCCTGGGTCACGCGTGCCCACCTCCTGGGTGGGGGTTGGGGGCGGCGGGTAATGCAGGTGATGTGGACCGAGTAAAACAGTCCTCTGGGGTCCCCAGTTTTGGCTTTTATTCCTAAGTGCCAGGAGGCATTGATATCAACCTCCTCACCCTGGCTTCTTCAGGCCACCCACGCAGTCTGCTCTGAGAGTCTTCTGACCAATCACTAACGGGGACGCCAGTGAGCAATGAATTTCCAGGCAGACACAGAGGGTCCGGAATAACCCCCCAGGCTAATTAAGAAACAGCAAAATGTACAAATGTGTAGTGTATATTACGAAGCTCTGGGGCTTCACTAAAGGTTTACTCATCACCACCACCAACAAAATATTTATACCTTCGAAATGCTCTCTTTTTCAAACAACATTCTGTTTATTTAGGCAAAAGATTTATCTCTATCCATCACTTCCCCTGTGCCCCTCCCCCTCCCTTACCCCCTTACATCCTGATCTCCCGCCGCAAAGCCTGACACCTCTCCCACCTCCTTCCCATCTGCTCACCCCCCACTCCAGAGCCAGACTCTGCTCTCCTTGCATAGAAGGGCAGCCACGTTCCCGGAGCCCGGGGGTGGGTCAGGACCTTCCAGGGCTTAGATCACTCACAGAGTCCTCTTGGACAACTCATCGGTTTGCCCTTATCTCCTTCACAACTTCCCACTGTACGTTCCCCGACAAAATCGGAAGTGGAATCCCTGACCACGTCCCGTTACATTCACGTACTGAACCAGTACAGTATCTTGTGCTGGATCATCTAGATGGGGTAATGGAAGCAGCTTTTGGCAGGAAAGAGCTTTTGTCTTGTCACTTTAGCAAAATTATATTGTAACTAACTTAAACCAGGCACCCCCTTGCTCTACTCATCTCTGGCCCAAGCACAGCTTTCAAATCTTTTGCTCACACAATACCATGCCTAAGATGTTGGTTCTTTCTGTAGATCAAAGAAGTAAAAATGAAGAATAATTAACAGACGACCAGACCTCTTCCCTAGCTTCCCCTTCAGTGATCTCAAGAACAAACTATGTGAATGAGGTAGCATCTAAAGAAAGATGACAAGGAGTCAGCGAGCCTTTCACGCAGTGGGAGATGTCAATGAGCTTGATGCCCTATCTCAATGATTACCTGAGACGACTTTCCCTTTTCCCTTTAAAAACTTTCAAGGCCAAGCAGAATCTTTGGTGCTGGTTTTGGGGACACTAGTCCACCTTCTCCCCAGATTGCAGGCTTTCTGATTAAAAGCAACATTTTCCATTTCTACCAACACTTGTCTCTCGAGTATTGATTTTTGAGCAGCGAGCAGCTGGACCTGAGTTCAGAAATAGTAGTCCATGGGCTTCCCTGGTGGTGCAGTGGTTGAGAGTCCGCCTACCGATGCAGGGGACGCGGGTTCGTGCCCCGGTTCGGGAAGATCCCACATGCCGCGGAGTGGCTTGGCCCGTGAGCCGTGGCCGCTAAGTCTGCGTGTCCAGAGCCTGTGCTCCGCAACGGGAGAGGCTGCAACAGTGAGAGGCGTGCGTACTGCAAAAAAAAAAAGAAAAGAAATAGTAGTCCTGCTTCCCATCTATGGCCCCAAATGTTTATTGTGCCTGTTTTATTTCCTTAAGCATGTCAAGTTTGATTCTTTTAAGGGCATACATTGTAAAGCATGGAACACATACTATAGAAATTAAATTGTACACTCAACAGCAAAACCTAAGTGTGTAGTTCAATGATCTGGGGTTAACTTCCAATGCTCCCTACACATGGTGTGGTGAAGCCTTTGGCCAGAAGTAGCTGGGGTGGGTGCTGTCCTGACATCCCTTTGTCATTCTGGTGGGGAGTCCCCACCTACATGTCTGTGCTCCTGCTGGTGTGGCATCAGGGCCACTGTAATGTGCTCACCGTCCTTCTCCATTTGTGACTTCTCACAGATCAGTGAACCCACCTCAGCTCTAAGCCTCACTGACCAGGTCTCCTCCAGTTCCAATCTGTGTCCCTGATTTGGGTCTGCAGAGCTCCATGTAATGGGGGCCTCTGATTGAGGGTGCATCCTGGCATTGCTGAAATCTTGATGGCTAGAGAGAGATGAAACAGCATCTGCTAAGGCTCTCGGGACTTTTCTGACTCATATTTTTGGGGAATACACACTAATGGGCCTTTGGTTTTGCAGTAGTAATAGCAGAATTCTATTCTGGCATGAAGAAGTTTGAAGCCTGACTGTAAGAGGCTTCAGTGACTGAAGATAACTGTAATAGGTTATCTTCCCTGTGGACAGAAGTTTATGGGGAGAGATTTAAGACATTTGGGAAAGAGGCTAAGACCTGGGTGGAGCCCAAAGAAAGCTGAGAGTACAGGTCCTAGTTCTGGAGCAAAGCATTCAAAGGTCCCCCTGCAGGGAGAGACAGGCCTGTGGCCCTGTGGCAGGGGCTAAGGTGCAAGAAAGGGCCAGGAGAGGATCCCTTAGCAGGATCCAGCCCAGGGACCACTGGAGCTCTGAGTTCTAGGATCCAGTTTTATGTTTTTATGTCTACAATATGATTCCTGCCTAGGCCTTTAGTAAAGTTTTGCTCAAGTTCACTCTAGTCTTGGCTGTCCTTTGGGGAAGGCCTGTGTTCAACATTTGAGGCAGCATGGTAGGCATGGCTCTGACCTCGAGAAGCTGGTTACAGGAGGACAAGAGGTGACCTACAGGAATAGTGGGGAGGCCCAGGGTGAGAGATGGGCTGGGGTATCCACCAGGATGGATTCCTGAGGCATGTGAGCATTCCTGGGCATTTCTAGGAATATTGAGAGAGAATTCTGGTAAGCAGGACCTGGGATGCTCTGTGGGTGTTCGAGGGCAGGCTGGAGACCTTGGGCACATCAAGGTGCACATGCCCCACAGACCCTGCAGGTGGGATTAGAAGTTAAGCGAGCCAGGAAGGGGGTCAGGGTTCCTTAGGCCCCGGCTATCCTCTGGCCAAGTGCCCCCCTCATCGCTCAGCTGGGCAAGGCAATCCTCTGAGGTCACTTCCTGCTTCTCATTGCACAGGCCCTGCTGACCGCCAGCCCCACCTTAGTCCAGCCCTCTGCATTCTACTACTTTCTGCCCATTCCATGTGGGTTCCACTGGCTCCACAGAGTCTAACTCTCAGATTCAAAAGACCACTGCTCTAGGGAGGACGGAGGTGTGGGTTAACAGCAATTCACATAAACTCAGTATATGTCAGTGATGTGATGTGTTTGCCAGAAAGGCCATTACGTCAGTAGAAGCACAGTGAGGTAAATGGTCCCTTTCTCCCCAGCACAGGTTGGACAGACTGTCTCACTTCAGATCCAAGCACCACAATTGAAGAAGTGGGCGTTGTTCAGATGAGGTACAAGAAGGTGAATGCTCAAACCCTAAGTGGAGGCGGCTTGAAGATCTGTATGTCAGAGGCTGGCTGGATGCTCACTAATTCTGCTTCCTCTTCCTGCATACATAGGAAAGCTACACTTCCCAGCCTCCCTTGTAGTTAGGTTGGGGCCATGTGACTGGGATCTGGCCAATAGAATGTGAGTAGCAGGGATACCAACTACTTCCAGACTTGGCCATAACCCCCCTGTGAGATTCTTTTTGTGCTGCTTCCCCTGCCTCTGTGGATGGAAGGGGAAGACCCCGAGATGATGGAACCTCTTGATGAGCAAATCCTGAATCACTGCCATCACTTGGGAAAAAGACTTGCCAGAAAGTAGTTGCTCGTTGGACTTCGCATGAACAGGAGATAAACTTTTATTGTTTTAAGGCAATGTGATTTGGGGGTATATTTGTTACTGCAGTATAATCCAGCCCTGTCTAATACAAGCTTGGAGATTTAACACTGAGAAGTAGGATATGAGACTTTTCTTCAAATACCAGTACCTAAAGGGTCATGTCTTTCCAGAGGCCAGAACTAAGGCCAGTGGTAAAAGTGGTTCCACTTTGGCTCATTAGGAGTTAAGATTTTCTGCCCAACCTTGGAATAACTTGTCTTGGGTAGTAGTGAACCGGTGTCATTGGTGGTACTTGCAGAGAAACTGGGCTGTCGTTTTGGGGAGATATACAGGGGATAATTCATAGGGAAGGAATTGGAGATCATGACCTCTGCAGGACTTTCTAACACTGATATCTAATGTCTAATCTACCAACGTCTTTCTGATAGTTGTTGAATTAAAGCAAATGGAATTGACACACCATTTCCCCAGAGCACTGGGCACCATTGTGACCCCAGGGTTATTGCCATCAAAGACCATCATCTTGCCAGATGAATTCCTGGAGGCTGCAGGATCATGAGCTGCAAGAAGCACATTTTTCAGAAAAGCATTGAACAAAGGAGGTCCAGATTCTGGCTCTTTCTTGGTTGTACCAGCCAGAGAAAAGCAGCAGATGGGGATGTATTCTGTGCTGAAAATTTCTCCCACACTTGTCTGGCCAAACCACAGACCAGTGTGTATAAACAGGAAGATGAGCCCTCATCTTACTAAGCAACAGTGGTGAATGAGAAAGGAATCTAATTGCTTTTGCCACCTTCAGTCCAAACCAGATGGACCTTTTCTTCCACCTTTTATCTTAGGAAAGAAAGGAGTCTTAATCCCCAATAAGTCTGTTTGGAAGAAGGATCGATTCTTCCAGAGCACTCCAGGACTCCAGGAATCTGACTCCAGGGAAGGATTAAGTGACTAAAACCAAATTTACGTTTTAACAGAATGCATTTAATCTTTCATGATAAACATGGAGGTGCCACTGTTGAGAAGATGCTCCAGCTTAAGAAGGATGATCACTAAATGTGGGGCTCCCCAAACACAACCCGAACAGTAAGAAGAGCCCCCCAAGGGGTGGGTACAACAGGCCTTCCTTCACTTTGGCAATCTTCACTAGTGATGAGGGGACTGATCAAGCCCTCCCTCACTGTGGGGAGCAGCTATTCAGGGGGTAGAAGGGGTCCTGTGTCCAAGGACAGGGAATGATATTTTCCAAACCGCAGGGCTGAGTTCTGTCTTCAGAGGGGAGGTGGCCAAATTAAGTCCCAGAGTGGATTAGCAACAATGCTGCAGAGCTCAAGACACTTCATGAATCTCAAGAGGAAGAAGGCCCTACTTCATCTGAAGGCTTCATCCTTCTTGGCCACTACTGGATAATCAAGGACCAATCCCCTAATTGCTGTTCAAGTTTTCTCTGAGAATGTCAATCCCTGGACTTTCCTGACTCTGTTGGGTATTCCATGGGCCTTCTAGATCCCCCTGGTGTCAGAAGACCCTCCCTCCCCATAAGAACTGCAGCACACTCCAGCTGTGGCTGGTTACTTTGCTTTATTTGCAGACTCAAGTTTGCTACATAAATCCATTGCATGGTCCAACACATGTATACTTGGCATAAAAGAGAGGACAATACAAAAATACAACTCTTGATAGTAAATGGAACTGCCCTCAGCTCATGCCAGTTTATCCCAATGGGAATGTCCATGTTCAAGATCAAAACAGGAGGAAGTTTGGAATGAGGAAGCATGGAGGTCTCAACCAGTGTCATTGCCCTTGTAATCCTGGTCTGGGGCTGGGTGGCCTTTTTTTTGCTACCTGCAGACCTGGTCAGTTCCTCCTCCGTGAAGGGGAAGAGAACCTCCCCAGGTTATGGAAGGCCATCCAGAAGGAGCTAGAGCAAGCCCTGGAACCCCACTTCCTTAGGGCACACCCACCCTGGGCTATCAGTCTTTGGACACCTCTGATGGGAGGGTTAAGAAACTCAGGGTGAATCTACTTCTGGGAGAGGGGAGGGGAGACATGAAGAGAGATTGAAAAAACTATTCTCCCTGGCAGCCCTTTAACAGATTCCAGAAATCTTCTACTGATGCCAGCTTCTATCTTCCCATCCCTGGTCCCTCCCCGGGCTTGAGCCCACCTAGCCTCTTAGCTGTGAGAGCTCAAATCCCAGGTCTTTGGGGGAAGTCAGAACTGGCTCCAGCCCACCGACCAGGAGATCTGAAGGGCTAGCATTTCTAAGAAGGTGGGCAGGTCCCTGGAGGAGCAAGAAGCTCCTCTGGTCCTTGGTACATCCCCCAGGCAGAGGCTTAATATGCTCAGGCACGAAGTTGCAGGAGCCCCGTCACCAGCCTTCCAGGACAGAACAAGAGACGGTGGTCAGTACCCTCGTCTGCATGTGGCCCGTGGGCCTACTGTCACTCTCCAGGTGGGTGGGGTGGGGCATCTGGCAGAGGAGCAGTGCTGAAGGACCAAGGAGGCAAGGCGAGCCCAAGGTCCCTCCTCTTCTTGTCACAGGGGCTACTTAAACCGCAGTGGAGCTTCAGCCCGGGGCTTTGGGCTGAGCGGTAACAGAGCATGCATCTCCGTGTTGTTTGTTTTGTTCTAAGAACTTGGGGAGAATGTCATGCTCCTCTCTGAGACTGCTGGGCACTCCAGTCTGTGTGGCAGGGGACACTGCCAGCAGTCACATGACCCTAGCCTCAGTGGCTTGGGGCAGAGCTGTCATGGAGACCCTGGCATTTTAACCGTGGACACACACACACACACACACACACACACACACAAAGTCGCAGGCTTCCGGGTCTGGTGCTTCAAGGCAGATAGAAACAGAAGATGAATTGAGGCGAATCTGTGTAGGGAACTCAGCTGGACGTACTGCTTTAGGCCTCTGTCCTGGCCCTTGAACTTCAATGCTGACTTTAAAGGACCACAGACATCGCCCTATGGAGCCCCAGGGAGCCCTAGGATTTGTTTTCCATCAGCCCTGGGGCTTGGGGAATCTGCTCAACCCTCCTCGCCTGTGAAACTGTGACTTGGCTGTATCTGGTGCCCCTCCTCCACCTGTTACTCCCCCACTGTCCCCCACAAACACACACTCCCAGTGCCCCAAACCCCTCCCTACATTCCTTCTCCTCATCCAACCTCCGGGCCCACTCATCTTCCTTCCCACCCCTTCGTGGAGTGAGGCTCACGTATGAATGATGACAGCACACTTTCGTGTGTCACCTCCCCCGGTTACACCAGTGCATCTGGACTGGTGTCATCTGTGACAACGGCATTGGAAGGCCCTGGCAGGTGTGCCCCCAGGTACCCACTCTCATCTCCCAGGCCCCTCTCTCCATGTCCTCACACCCTGCGTCCCCCACCCGAGCTTCTCTTTGAAAACCTCCTGGACGTGAGCAGGTCTTCCTCCCGCCAGCCGCCCAGCTGGCAGCAGACGACCCCCATGCACTGTCGGAGCTTATCCCCACACTCAACAAGCAGCCCCGTCGGACTCGGCAGCCACAGCAGGTTCCCTGGACCCAGAGAGGTTGTGCTGCGGCCCAGACCCAGGGCCCCGTGGCCCAGGTCCATCGTCCCCTCCAGCAGCAAGAGACACCTGCCTTGGCCAAGTGGGCAGCAGCTGTCGAGCAAGCTCAGGCCTTGCTTCGCCCCACACGTGGGTGATGGGGCGACACAGCTAGGCCAGTCCGCCCGCTGGGGACCCTCCCGCTCCGGGTGGCTGAGAGGTCTGTAAGGCCGGGTGGAGCTTCGTCAGCACGTTGGGCTCCTCGCTCTTCCCTGGGGCCTCGGGGGTACCCAATGGGTAGGCCTCCCGGGCCCGGCCAGTGCTGGCGCAGGTGAGGAAGGCCAGGCAGGCCCCACGGAGGCGGGCCAGGTCCCTGTGCGTGGTCTCACTGACGAAGCAGTAGAGCACGGGGTCGGCCACGCAGTTGAAGCTGGTGAGGAGCAGGGAGAAGTGGTAGGCGTTGAAGATGCCCTTGGCGAAGTGGCAGCTGGACTCCCAGAGGCTGCGCACGAGCAGCAGCGCATGGTAGGGCAGGAAGCAGGCCAGGAAGATGACCACGGTGCTGAGCACCAGCCGCTGGATCTGGTCCTTGCGGCTCTTCTGGGTGCCATGGCTGCGGCGCACGGCCCGCAGGATGCCCCGGTACGAGGCCAGTAGCAGGCAGATGGGGAAGAGGAAGCCCACCAGGAAGCGGTAGTAGTTGATGCCGCACTGCCGGGGCTCGAGCGGGTAGTGCTCGAAGCAGACGCGGTGCCGGTCCCCATCCTCCACCACCTCTTCGTGCATGAGAAAGTAGATGCTGGTCAGCAGCTCTTTGGCCCAGATGAGCACGCTGACTCCCACGGCAGCCTTCAGGGTGCGGAACTGATGGAAGCGGAAGGGATGGGCCACGGCCAGGTAGCGGTCGATGGAGATGCAGCAGAGGAAGCCCACGCTGATGTAGATGTTCTCGTACAGGAGGATGCCGCACAGCTGGCAGGACAGGTCGCCGTGGGACCAGTTGTCGTGCTGTAGCACGTACTGCAGCCAGAAGGGGAGCGAGCAAATGTAGAAGAGGTCGGCCACTGTCAGGTTGCACAGGTACACGCCCAGCTCGTTCCGGGCCTTGATCTGCAGGTAGCCGAAGTAGAGGGACAGGCAGTTGGCTGGGAAGCCCACCACCAGCACCGTGACATAGACCACCGGCGCCAGCGTCTGGTGGATGGTGTGGTCGATGGCACAGCTCAGCGAGCCGTTGTCTCCGGTGATGTTCCCCATCTTTGGGCCTGGAGGGGCCTCAACCCTCATGGGCTCAGGAATGCACCAGTCTCTCTAGCGCCACCTTGTTTCTAGGATGTGGTTCAAGCTGTAGCAAAGGCCGGGCCTCACTGGTGATGGGTAAGGCCCTGAAAGTCAAAGGTGGAAAGGCTTAGGATAAGAGGAGCCAACATTTATATAGCACCTACTGTACGTCAGGCACTCTTCTAAGTGCCTCACGTAATTTAGAAGGTGATCCAGCCAACCAACTCCAACTCAACTGAAATGTGACTTATGTCTCCCCATCCCCCTTCCCCGGCTTCCTGTCCCTTATTTACTTTCCTGGTCCCTCGGTGCAGCAAGCAAGGCCTGGAGCTGGCTCCAGGGAAGCTCCAAGGGAAGCTCAAGGTGAAGAACAATTCCAGCCCACATAACAGTGAGGGCCCTAGCCACTCTCTTATTCAGTACCATTCGCATTTTTCCTACTTGCTCACAGGGATGCACCAGGTCAGTAAGGCCACAGCCCCTCCTCGGGGCCTCTCCATACAGCACAATAGAGGCCCAGCCTGGTCCACATCCTGCTGTGCTCTGGCAAGAAAAAAGGCTAAGCTTCCCGCAGGGCACTGCTACCTCACCTCCGTGGAATTGGGAACCTAGCACAGGGCGCCAGGCACCGACAGACATGAGCACCAGGCTAGGGTCAGCTGCTCACAGGCTGTGCAAGTCGTTTACACTCTCTTAGACTCAGTTTCCTCATCCATAAAACAGGGATATGGGAATTCCCTGGCAGTCCAGTGGTTAGGACTCGTCTCTTTCACTGCTGGAGCCTGGGTTCAATAGCTGGTTGGGGAACGAAGATCCTGCAAGCCGTGCCACGAGGGCGATAAGTAAGTAAATAAATAAATAAAATGAGGGTGAAGACACCTGCCCTCAGGGTCAGTATCAGGGCCACATAGAATATGTCAAAATGCATGTCATTGTTTTTCCAAAGGCAATGAGGCAGAATAAAAGATGGTAGGTTTTTTTTTGTTTTTTTTTGGGGGGGGGTACGTGGACCCCTCACTGTCGTGGCCTCTTCCGTTGCGGAGCACAGGCTCCGGATGCGCAGGCTCAGTGGGCATGGCTCACGGGCCCAGCCGCTCCGCGGCATGTGGGATCTTCCCGGACCAGGGCACGAACCCGTGTCCCCTGCATCGGCAGGCAGACTCTCAACCACTGCGTCACCAGGGAAGCCCAAAGATGGTAGTCTTACTCGCATTAGTGAAAAGTTCACATTGTTGAGAATTTAACAAAGAAAATGCTATTGTTATATATACAAATACATTTGAACAAGACAGAATAAAAATTTTTTGTTGTAGGCCTACTTTATAAATTAATATATCAGAATGAAAGGACTGAGCTGCTCTATTGATTTAACACTTCTGGCTCCGATGAAAAATCTCACTGTGTCTAAATTAACTTTTTTGTTGTTGTTGTTTGTAATCATCCTTCCAAGGAGACTTTTTTGACATTTTTTTTCCTAACCACCTGCCCCCATGAAATTTGAATAACCCAGATGTATTTCATATCTGCTTATGTATCATGGGCTTTTGAGGATGACAAACCACTATAATATCTAAGATTTTTTTCACCCCACCTAAGAACCAATTTTCACCCCTCCTTGAGAATGCATCGTCTATCTGGCTGCAAATTCCAAATGAACGGGGTCTGCATTAAGTTGTTTTGTGGTATTAGCAGATCAATCTTGCCCTTTGCTGTCTCTTCACCATAGTCAAGCTGGGACTCACAGACCAGACGGGAAACCCCTTCCACAACCAACAACGTCTCATCACCTGCTGTCCAGGGTCCCTCCCTCTGCAGCCTCCCTCCTGCTGGCTCCTGACTGGCCCTGTAGGCACCAGAGCCCGGGCTCAGCCTGGAAGTGGCAGAGCCTTCTGGGAAGGGGCCCAGAGATATTCCAGCCCAGCAGTTCCAGTCCTGGGGTTCATGGAGGATAAACTTGAGGACCTCCCTCGAAATCACAGGCTCAAACTTGTAAATATGTAAGTATGTGCATTTTTCCTGGAAAAGGGTCCTGTGGCTTTCATAAGAGTCTCTGAAATGGGTGAGAGATGGGTCTGGCCCAAAGCTGCCCCCTCTCACCTGGACTCCCTGTGGCTCTCTCCGTGGCCAAGCCTCCCCCCACCCCAGTGCTCCCAGTCACACCTCTGACCATTATCCCCCGGGCAGCCACAGCAATCTTTCCAAAATACAAACTGGATCCTCCTCCTCCTCATTTAAAACCCACTGAGACGGTTTCACAGTGAGTTATCACACCCACGGTAAAACTCCCAGACTCTTACAAGACCCAGCATGATCCGGCCCCAGCTCCCCCTACCTTGTCTGCTGCCACCACACTCCAGCCTCACTGGCCAGCTTTCTGGGCCTCGTCGCCTGGCCTCGCTCCAGTCTCTCCTGGAGTGCTGCCCCCTGCCCTCTCCCCACCTCCACCTCCACCTCAAGGCTGTTCCTTTGCCACCAGGTCTCAGCTTAAACACACCCCCTTGCGAGGCTCGCCCTGACCACCCCACTAAAGCAGCCCCTCCCCCATCACCATCACCATCACACCTTCCTGTTTCATGGCTCCGCAGAGCTCCCATCGGGTCTGAGATTTTTCTTGGTTATTTACTTGTCTGCTTGCTGATGATCTGTCTCCTCCACGAGGATGTAAATTCCAAGAGGGCCTTGTGCACCTTGAACAGTGCCTGGCACACCACAGGCACTCCTGAGTACTTCTAGAATGAATAAGTGAATGCCACTTCCCCATTTTACAGATGAGGAAACTGACGTTTGAAAGGGGAAGTGACGTGCCCAAAGCCAGTCTAAGGAAGGAAGCATGGGCATTAGAATCCAGGTCTCCTTTCTCCAAGTCCCACCTCCCTGCCACGTCTAGTCCCCACCTGAGCCTCCCTGAACCCTCTCAGTCCCTGGAAGACGAGGACTCCTAGGAGGGCTCACCTCCCCATCCTCTCCAGGATACAGGCCCGGATTTTTTTTTTTGGGGGGTGGGGGTATGCGGGCCTCTCACCGCTGCGGCCTCTCCCGTTGCAGGGCACAGGCTCCGGACACGCAGGCTCAGAGGCCATGGCTCACGGGCCCAGCCGCTCCGCGGCATGTGGGATCTTCCCGGATGGGGGCACGAACCCGTGTTCCCTGCATCGGCAGGCGGACTCTCAACCACTGCGCCACCAGGGAAGTCCTACAGGCCCGGATGTCAGTGTTGGTGGTGGAGGGAGGTGCTTCTTGTTGCTGTTTTCAATTGTGGTTTGATACACATAACATAACATTTACCATGTTAACCATGTTTAAGCGCGCAGCTCAGTGGCATTAAGCACATTCACACTGCTGTACTGCCATCACCACCATCCACCTCCAGACCTTTTTCAGCTTCCCCAGCTGAAAATCTGTACTCATTAAACACTAACTCCCCATCCCTCCTCCCCCGAGCCCTTGGCAGCCACCAGTCTACTTTGTGTCTCTATGAATTTGACTGCTCTAGGCACCTCGTATAAGTGGAGTCGCACGGAATTTATCTTTTTGTGGCTGGCTTATTTCACTTAGCATAACGTCCTCAAGGTTCATCCATGTAGTAGCATATATCAGAATTCCTTCCTTTTTAAGGCCCAATAATATTCCATTATATGTATAGACCGCAGTTTTGTTTTTCCATTGGACATTTGGGTTGTTTCTACCTTCTGGCTATCGTGAATAATGCTGCTGTGAACATGGGTATACTACTTGAGTCCCTGCTTTCAGTTCTTTTGGGTATATACCCAGAAGTAGAACTGCTGGATCATATGGCAGCTCTATTTTTACTTTTTTGAGGAACTGCATTCTGTTTTCCACAGCGGGCTGCACCATTTTACATTCCCACCAACAGTGCACAAGGGTGTTTTCTTGTTTTTTGCTTTTTGTGTTTTTGTTTATATGTTTTGATGGTGAGAGGAAGGGGCGAAGGGGCAGCTGAGGCCTGTGACCCCTAAACTCTTGCACAGCCCCGCGAGTCAAAATTTGGCCCCGTTCGTCCTCCTCTTGCCAGCCCTCCTGTCTCTGGATCCCAGGCCCACACTTGAGCGGTCCCCCAGGGACACCCACCCAGGACGTCCGTGTCTCTGAATTTACCTCGGGTTCTCCACAGTCCACATAAAATCTACCCACAGGAAGATAAAAATTCCTTCATCAGCACAGGCTCCCAGGCACCAACAAAATCTGGCAAAGGAAACCAAAGTGAAAACACGTCCTGTCAGGTCTTAGGAATTTGTTGAGAGTCACCTGGCCGAAGCCTATCGTTGGCTAGGGCTGAGTGTACGCATGTGTGAGGCGGGCTGGTGTGACTGTTTGCGGGTTCCTCTTTCCCAGGCCGATGATACGCGAATTCCTGCAAGCAAAGTCGGAAATACTCAAGTCTGCAGGGCAAAGAAGAAACACATACGACGTTTAGATGAAAACACCTCCTCCACACACACGGCATCGCCTCTGTGATTTCAATGCCGTCAACACTCTGATGCCTCCCAGACGTCCTCCCCACCCCCAGGTGGAAGGCTGACAGAACCAGCTTCCTTCCGCGGCACAGGGCATGCTCTGTGAGGCCCACCCTGCTTTCATCTTCTCCACTAGTCTGTTCTTGGAGGTGGCATCTCCTCCTGCCCAGTCACTCACATTGGATGGCTGGCCTTCAGCTTTCTCCCTCATCTTTGTCCACAGCACCCACTTGATTACTCAGTTATACCATTTTCAACTCCTAAATACTTCCCACATCCGTCTCCTCCTCTTTAGCTCCCTCCCCAGTGCCCCAGATTGGCTTGGTCAAGACTTCCTCCCCAGAATCAGCGCACGGCCTCCTATGGGATTCCCTGTCTCTGCCTCACCACCCTCAAAGCCATCCTCTAAAACAAAAACCTAACCTAATCACTTCTGCTTCAAACCCTTCAATGGCTCTCCGATCATCCATCCATCTGTCCATCCATCCATCCACTCATTGACTTATTCGTTGTTACAGCAAATACTTATTGAGTGTGTCTATTATTATATGGAAGGCACTGTACTAGACACTGGCCCCTGGCGTAATTCAAGTTGCTTTTAGTCTCATGGGAGACAGGAGAAGAAAAGAGAGGGTTAGCTCCCAGGGAGAGTACAGGACATTAAGGGAGTTCATAGGAGGTGAACTAACCCAGCTGGAAAAGCCTTCCTGAGCGGCACTTTGCTCGAAGACCAGAAGAAGCGGGAAGGGCAGCCAGGGAAGAGGGAAGTTTCTGCCTGTGGAAATAGAGCATGCAACAGGCCAAATGCCAGAGAGAGAGAGAACAGGCACCTGTGTGGAACTGAAAGTAGCTTGGCACAAACAACTAGGTGTGAGGAGGGCGTGGCCAGAGAGGGAACAACACACAGCTGTAGAAACTGCCAACTAATTAGAAGGAGCTGGGGACAATCAGGGACAAATCTGAGATGTTCTTCAGTGCTTGGTCCTCATAATCTCCCTCAAATTATCTGTTAGATGGATGGATGTGTGAAGAGGTAGGTGGGTGGATGAGTGGATGGATGGATGGGTAGGTGGATGAATAAGATGAATAAGTGGAAGGAAGAGGGGGTAGGTGGATAGATGGATGAGTGAACAGGTGGATAGATGGACGAATGGGTGGGTGGATGGGTCAATGGGTAGATAGATGGATGAAAAGATGGATGGATGGGTGGGGGGTTTTGAGGTTGGGTGCTGGGACAATGGAAATATTATTAATAGAAACAGAAAAGTGAGAGGGAGGAATCACTGTGACCTCCTCTCCAGCCACCTGGCATCTGTTTAAGCTGCCTGAGCTGGTCACAGAGGGCCCTGCTTTTTCACTCGGGCCTCATCACAACCAGCTCTCCCTTCATCCACTCCCTGAGGACAGGCACCCCTCCATGGAAACTACATCTTGCCAGGAATGTCCCTTCTCTACCTGCTGTCCACAGAAAGCTTGCTCCCCCAAATCAAAGGCACAGTGGGTGCAAAGTGTTCTATAAATGGAAAAACGTAGATGGGATGGAAGGGCCAAGCCATACCGAGTGAGAGGCCTCCACATGCCAGGAACGTTTTTGCACATTCATTCTCTCTCTCAACACTAGTCTCACCAGCACCCATTTTACAGATGAAGAAACTGAGGCCGCTCAAGATTCTGAAACCAAGTGAGGCCCTGCAGGGTTCCCAGGCATGGAGGCCTTTTTTTTGTCCCCTGCTTCTTGTAGGCAAGACTCCAGCCTCCATGACCTTCCCTGAGTTCCAAAGGGCAGATTGGAACAGTTGCTAATCAAGGAAGAAGCAGCCAAGAAATCACCTGAGACAAAATTAAAGGGACCAGAGGGGCTTCCCTGGTGGCGCAGTGGTTGAGAGTCCGCCTGCCGATGCAGGGGACACGGGTTCGTGCCCCAGCCCGGGAAGATCCCACATGCCGTGGAGCGGCTGGGCCCGTGAGCCATGGCCGCTGAGCCTGCGCTTCCGGAGCCTGTGCTTCGCAACGGGAGAGGCCACAACAGTGAGAGGCCCGCGTACCGCAAAAAAAAAAAAAAAAAAAGGGACCAGAGAAGCTCCTCAAGATTAGGAGACCAATCACCTGAGACAAGATTAAAGGAGTGCAGGCCCTAAGCACACCCTAATCTTGTCGGAGATCCCACCCTTGAACCATTGTTATAAAACCCTTCATCAGATCCTCTGGGATTGGAACACATAGTTTTTCGAGGTGGGACCCTCCCCCCTGCCCAGGGTCCCCCTTTGCCTGGCAAAGCAATAAAGCTATCCTTTTCTACTTCACCCGAAACTCTGTCTCCAAGATGCGATTCGGCTCTGGTGTGCGGAGAAGCTGAGCTTTCGGCAACAATTCCACAGCTACGACGTAGGCCAGGTTTTGAACTCAGACTGGTCCACGCTTTCCTTCACACCGCGCTATCTTTCTGTTCATCACAGTTGTTACAGAGTGACCACCCTCACCTCCAGGCTTTGCCAGGCTCCAGTCCATACATATGCCACCACGAGGCCACCAGGCTTGGGCCTGGGCCAGCCCCCTGCACCTGGCAGGTCAACCATTTCCTCACCACCCATGGAGGAAAACCTACTGTGTGCCTGGGGCTGGGATCCCCAAGGTGGAGGGGATCGGGGCAAAGAATCAAAACACAGAGCTGCTGCATCTACCTCATTTTATCATCCAGCTAAGAAACCGGGAGACTACACAGGAAGCAGCACAGCACTAAGAGCAAGACTGTTAGACAAACGCCCGTCAGCACAGAGGCCTCCGAGGACTGGAACGCCCAAGAGCGGTTAAGCTCCCCAAAGGCATGAAGGGCCTCTGACTCAAGCTGGGAGCCGCCTGCACATTCCAAACCAGAAGGCAGAGGTGGCCAGTGCCGTTCAGCTGCCACATGAACAGTGGTTTAATCTATCGCCCGTCTCTTCCCGGTCGTGGCACACTGGCACGCACACAGTTAGTCCCTGGCCGGGCGGCCCTGCTCAGGGGAACCCCCAGCACGCCGAGCTGGGGAGTTTCCTCAGCGTGTTTAAACACGCTTTAAACAGGGCTGTTTCATTTCCTAAAAGTACCCTTTTCAGAGGCTGTTGATGTTTCCATCTGGGGTGGGAGTAGAATCAGGCTGCATGTTCCCCTTAGTCCCCAGCTTTCCCCTAAATAGCCTCAATCCAGCAACAGCAAGGACACAACCTCATTTCTAAAGCCCTCATAACGGTCTCAGAGTTCAAGCCCATCTGGGCTCACTAAGTTGCTGTGAGTCGATGGGGCTGACGCTGTGAACCCATTTCATAGAATCTGAAGCCCAGAGAGGCTAACCTAGTTGCTCAAGTTCATACAGTAAGTGGGGGTGAATCTGAATCCAGAACCCAGGCTTCTAGGCACCAACTCGCTGCCTTTGAGCTCTTTTGACCACAGACCACAGTGAGGAATGCACTTGTCATTGTAACCAGCACAAAGAGACATCACACACACAGACACACATAGACCCAGAGCAGTACTTACCCTACCACTTGTCATGCACTCTGATCATTCCACTCTATTTTGTTTTTCTTAAGGGCGTGAGCTGCTAAATTGATTTCCGGAGCCGCTCATGGGTCATGATCCTGTTTAGAAACAGCTGGACTGACCCCCGCCTGCTCAGGGTCCGGACCCCAGGAAGGGGACTGTGGTTGCCGCCAGGTGAGGGAGCAGCAGCCTCAGGGGATCTGGGTCCTCTCTGCCCGCCCGGCAAAGCTCTGCCCTCAAACCTCAAAGAGCCGGCTTCGTCCCAGTGCTCGCTGGCTCGCAGAGGCCCGGGGAGGAGACTGAACGCCCCTGGCCAAGCCCTGGCGGACCCCCCGCCGGGTGACCCTGCAGCCAGGACCCAAGCTCCCCCTCCTGCGATCTCCCGCCGGCCACTCCTCCCAGCTCAGACTAGAAAATCCCAGCTGGAGGCTGCCCATTCCTGAGCTGAGGCAGAATCATGTGAACTCAGATCTGGTGTCAGGCTGGGTGGCTGTGAGGAACACTTGCCAGCCAGAGGATGAGGGCGGCAGGACAGCTCCCTCCAGGCACCCCGGGCCTGCCTTCCCGCGCACCCCAGACCTTGCGGAAAATGCTAAAGCCTGAACTAGGGGCAGGGACCCCAGGGACTTGGGGGATGCAGGAGGAGCAGGGTACCCTGATTCTTCCTATCCAACCACCCGTGAGCACCTACAAGACACCAGGAGATACAGGATGTTGAACCCCCTGAGCCAGGGATCCTGACTTGAGCCAGACAGGCTGACACTCAGATAACTAGAAAGTACCATGGACACAAGAGCAATGGCACATCAGCAGGGGCAGGGGAAGCTGTTTCCACTCCCACCCCCGGGCAGTCACCCTTCAGCCGCTAGCAGCCAACATCTGGGTCAGTGGGTCACAACTACATTAGCAAATACCCGGGGAGCTTATAAAAAATAACACCATTGCCCAGGCCCCACCCCAGATGAATTAAATCACACTCTCTGGAGACAAGGTGCCAGCGCCAGTGTTTTTAAAAGCTCTCTGGGCGATTCCAGAGGGCGGCCAGGAGGAGAAGCACTGATGTGGAGGCGGGTGGATCCTGCTCTGCAGACCAACAGAGCTACGGCATCAGAGGAATTCTCTGGGTCGTGAGTAAGGCGAGCGTCAGCGTCTTTAAACAGCGTGGCCCAGAGCGGGGAGCCAGCACGGGGCTCTGGCCTCATGGGGTCTTCTGGCTCTCAGGACTCTTTCCTAAACTCCCTCAGCACGGCAGGGCCGACGGGACCCCCGGAGGTTACCTGGCTCAGCCTCATTTTACAGATGGGGAAACTCAGGCCCAAAGGGGCAAAGGCTCTAGATAGGGTCTTACAGCTAAATGATAGAGCTGTGATTCTCCAAATCGGCTGCGGCGCTATTTCGGCTTAACCTCCTCCCTCCAAGGCGTCCCCTTGGAAGCTGACTGTAGGAACGTTGCTAGAGCCAGGAAGCCAACGTCCACCATGAGTGGGGGTCACTGAGGATGTGCATTGCCCCTATTTTGTTGGGTGATCTGTGGTTTCATCTCCTCCAGAGACTGAATCACTACAGTCCTGATGGGGGGCTGTTTTGGTAGGGGGCCCAGGAAAAATCCCCCTCTGCAGGGCCTGGGCCTTCAAGCAAATGCTCCTCTGTCAGCTGCACCAGAAGCCTCTGCCTTGTTACAATGCAGTGGTGCCTGTAGACATAGAGGCTATTTTCTCTTTTTTCTTTTTTTTGGCTGTGCAGCGCGGCATGCGGGAACTTAGTTCCCCAACCAGGGATCGAACCCGTGCCCCCTGCAGCGGAAGAGCGGAGTCTTAACCACTGAACCGCCAGGGAAGCCCCAGAAGCTGTTTCCGAGTGTAGAAGTCTGTGGGCTCTCCCTGATGCCATATGAAAGGACAGGAGCTGTGCGGGGAGGAGTGCAGGATGGGTTCAGTGGTGAATGCCTGGCTACCCCCAGGACACACCGACCAAAGAGCACACCCCTGGTTCTCTGTACAGGGCGGCCCAGCCTAACAGGACTCGCACACACAGGCTGTCTACACCATCAGCATCTGTACCTGTGGGAACCTCTGATGGCACTGTGTCCCCCCCTTTCCCCAGGCCCAGGGACCCCCTCCACCTCCCTTCCTATTTGGCCTTTGGAACTGCTGACGGAGAGATGAAGCTGACATTGAATCGGCTAGCCCAGGCCCTCTGTGAAATGCCCACTCAGGAAGAGAAAAGAACACCCTTACTGTGTTCTACTTCGGTGCTAAGGTTTTTTTCTTTAATCTAAAACAGGAAGGAAGGACTAGAAACTCGGATGAACTGGGATGGTGGCGGCGGTGCTGGTGATGATACCAGTCCCTCGGGCCAGACGGTCCTGCCCCACCATCCGAGTCTCCCTAGACAGGGTGAAGGATGGGCAGGCCAACTTGGTAGGACGTTTGTTATGGTGTCCTACTGTATTCCCCATGGGTACTCTACTGATTTGGGGCTAGTTGGGGTAAAGGCCTTGGGGGCTCCCAAAGGGCTCTGACAAATACAAGAAATGCCCATCACGAGCCGTCTGCTGTTTGACTGCAGGGACCTTCACTGACTTGCGCATTGAACGCGGGCCTTGGCCTTCCCAGGCCTTACACATCAGCACACACCTCCGTCAGAGGAGCCGATGCGAGGCGCGCATTGTTGCAAGTTCCAAAGTGGCCAGGTGTGAATTAGGATGGCTTTAAAAACCCAGAGGAGGACCAGCAGAGAACCTCCCAAAGTACCTGGCACTGCTGCCCTCCCAAGTGGCGTCAGAGAAGAGGTGGGAGCAACTTGGGATCAGGGAGCAAAGTCATTGCCATTTTGGGAGCACGTGCTGAGCGCCTTCCAAATGCTTCCTGTTTTAACCCCCACCTCAACCCTATTTTGTAGGCAAGGCAACGAGACTCAGAGGGCGCCAGCATCTTGCCTGGGGTCACACAGCAGGGAAACTGCAGAGCTGTTTGACTCCAAAGACAGGGCTCTTGACTAGTTTCCTGTTGCTGCTGAAACAAATTACCACAGCATTTAGCAGCGTAAGACAACACACATTTCTTATCTTACAGTCTGGCCGTCAAAAGTGGGTCTCGCTGGGCTAAAATCAAAGTGTCAGCAGGCTTCCATTTCTTCTGGAGGGTATGGGGGGAAATCCATTTCCCTGCCTTTTCCGGTTTCTAGACGTTTCTGTCATTCCTTGGCTTGTGGCCCCCTTCCATCTTCAAAGCCAGCAGTGGCAGACTGAGTCCATCTCACATTGTACCACTCTGACCTCTGCTTGCATCTTCCCATCTTGGCAGCCAGCGCGATCAAACACAAAGGCCTCACCACTCAGAAGTCTCGAGCTGGCCAGGGAGCTGGGACCAGGACTCTTCATACAGACTGAAGGTGGCCCGTGACATCCGAATGACAAATGGCACTGGACTAGGGCACAGGGGTGGGTGCTTACATGCTGTGAGCTACCTCAACGTACAAGGCACTGTGCTTCCACAAGCTGTCTTGATGGTGCGTCACAGCAATCCTGCAGGGAAATTATTATTATCCCAGCTTTACCACCGAAGAGACCAAGGGTCACCGGGCTGGCAAGTGGCAGCGCTGGGATTCAAGTCAAGTTCTGAATTAACTGTATTTTAATAATTCTCAATGCAGTGCACGGAAATTTGTATGATGGTGTGTCGATGCCCATCTCCCCCTCCGGACAGTAAGCTCCACGAGGAAGAAGGAGCTGGGTCTATTTTGTTCTCTGTTGGAGAGAAGGTGGTTTGGCCCAAAATGCACAACAAAAACGTGTTGAACATTTGAATGAAGAAATGAATCTAAACTCCATTGCTTTCTGCAGCCCGCCTGGAAGGCCCGTGTGGCTGAAATTGAAGTTAGGAGCTAACAAACTGGGGGAGGCTGTCAGGATATGGGATGAGGCAACAGGAAGAGGGTTGACTCTGAGGGCATGTGGGTGGGTGGCCACATGTGAAAATGCATTACAGCAGAAGCCTGACAGACTGTGGTATCTCTTTGGAGACTCTGTAGTCTGTCTGAGAAGGTCTGAGCTGTCTGGGGCATCCTTCCTGCTCTGAGGCCAGGGCACCAACCACAGGCCCCAAGGTTGCCAAGGCAACCCCCCTCCCCACCTGCCACCCCCACCAGCCTCCTGCCTCCAGCCCCAGAGTGCTTCCAACCTATCAATTAATAACCGAATAATGTCTGACAGCAATCACTCCAAACACCCGGGCAGCAACCCTCTTGAGAAACAGACTTCCCCAGTGAGTAAGAGCTATAGAGATGCTCATTACATTCAGCCTGGGCCACCTGCTAAAATCTAGTTTTCTGAATTCAAATTACTCTCTCTGGCTTCTCCCTCTTGTTTGAAAGGCATGGGGTTGGCAGAGCTGATGACTGAAGCCTCAGAGGTTCCAAGAAAACAGACACTAGAGGAGCTGCCATGTTGCACGCCTGCTCCCTCAGTCCAGAATCAGACCCAGAGAAACTGATCCTGACCAAACAAGCTCTGTGATAAGGCCCTAGCCATGGATATTTGTATCTCTGCTGGTCTTCTCCTAGGAGAAAACCTATGTCCCCTGCCAAGATTAATTAATTTGTTACCATGGCATCCAGAAAAAAAAAAAAGGAAAAGGAAAGGCTTTTGAGTTGTAGTGGGTTCAAGATGGTTGGAAATTCTTTGCTAATCTTCTCATGGAGAGGTGGGGTATAAGTCCCCTCCCCTTGAACCTAGGTGGGCTCTGTGACTACCTGACAAATAAAATAAAGTGGAAGCCACACTGTATCAGCTTCTGAGTCCAGGTCTAAAGACACTGGCAGCTCCTACTTCCTGTCTCTTGGGATAGTTGCTCTTGAAACCTAGGTGCCATGCTGTGAGGAAGCCCAAGTAGCCTCAGACAGGCCCACATTGAGAAGAACCTAGACCCTGGGCGACAGCCCCAGCTGCCAGCCAGGGTCAACTGGATTACCACACGAGTGTGTGATTTTGGAGAAAGACCCTCCAGCCCCAGCTGGGTCATCTCAGCTAATGCTGCAAGTAGAGATAAGCTATCCCCACGGAGCCCTGACCAAATTGCAGATTCATGAGCAAAACAGCTGAGCTATTTTAAGCTACTATCTTTTGAAGTGGTTTGTGATGTAACAAAAGATAACTGGAACAAAAGTTTTGTTGGTTTTTTTTCCTCCAAAATCACATGAGGGCTTATCACACTGTGTGAGATGAGTGTAATAGTCTCCATTTTTCCCATGCGATACTAAGGGTCAGAGAGGTAAGGCATCTTGTTTGAGAGCAGCCAGATAGGAAAGATGAAACTCTGTTTTTCACTCTTTGCTGTTAGACCAGTCTTCTTTCCGTACAGTGTGTCCTGTACCCAGAAGGGTGCAACATAATAGTAATAACAAGAATACTCAGAACTAATATTTAGGGGACACTGCAAGGCTTTTAGGGCAAGATCTTTACCTGCATGATCTCATGCTCTAGGAGGTATACTCTATTATCATGCCCATTTCACAGATGGTGATACTGAGGCTTAAAAGAGGGTATGTGACTTGCCCAAGGTAATAGCTCTAGGTGTTAGAGTCCAGATTTGAACCCAAGCCATCTGGTTCTGGAACTAGGCTCTCGAGTACAGATACTCTAATCTATATAGTCTAAAGCAACCACATTGCTCCAGCCGTGCTTCCTCTGTTAGGCTCAGGAATTCTTTTCCCTCATTCCTTCTTTCGGAAGCTTATGCGTGTTGGTGGGCATGGGGGTTGAAGCCAAACCTAACCATATCATCTCAGCTTTGTAGAGTTTCAGACCATTCCCACATCTCTTTTGTCCCACAAGCCCTCTGTGAAGTGGCGTGGCCAGTATTAATCTCCATTTAACAGAGGCCCAGCCACAGCAAGTGACCTGCCCAAAGCCACACAGCCTCTGGCTCCAAGTCAGCGCTTTCTCCTCTGCCCACCGCTAAACCCCAAAGAGCTTTCCCCGCGGTTGTCTGTTCTCCAGCTTCAGGATTACCTGGGCCCGCTTGATTGCAGGTGGGCGGGGGCAGGGTGGGGGGGCTGCCAACCAGCCACCCCACCCGCGCTCCTCTGTCCAATCACGGAAGCTTTCCCCTCCCCCGGTGGCAGGGGGTCTTATTCTGGCCCCTGTAATCCCGCCGTGTGCCTAATGAGCTGCCCTTCGTGTGAGAGGGGCCGGGCAGATTTGGGGCAAGGAAAGCCTGGCCCACACGGCATCTCTGGATCACCTGTGCATTCGAGCTCTAGGAGGAGAAGAGTTAGCTGTCTGACTTTTTTGGGGGGGGCGGGGAAGGGAAGTAATTACCAGGTGGCCACGGTGCCAGCCAAGTGGGTGGTTGCTAAACCCGGCGGCAACCGCAGGCGAAGTCATCCCGCCCGGCCGCCTCGCCGCTGCCGCGCCTGCCCGCCGCCGTCACGCACCTGCTGGGCCCGCTCCCGGCGCCCGCCCCGCCCGCACCTGGGGCCGGGTGCCCGCACCGTCGCCGCGTGCTGGCGGGGCCGCGCGGGGGAAGGCGCGGAGCTGGATGCTGGGGACCAGGGCCGGCCGCTGCCCGCACCACGGTGGCGAGAGGAAGAAGACTGGCCCTGGGGTTGGGGGGGGGCACGTACCTGCGCGACGAGAGGCCGAGGCGCCGGCCGCAGTCACCCCGCGCGTCGCCCGCGTCCCTCCTACGGCCGGCGCGCGGCCAGCGGGGTGGACACCGCGTCCTCGGGCTGCCGGCCAGGGTGGTCTGCGGACGCTGGCGGCCCGCTTCCCGGCCAGACTCCCCTCCTCCTCTTCGGAACACGGAGCCACAATGTGTCCCGATTCCCGACCCCTCCCCCCATTCCTCCCGTCCCCCTCGGGCACACCCAGCCCTGCCCGTCAGCGCCCTGCCTTTCGCGGTGACCACAGTCCACAGGCTAGGCGCCGGCCAGGAAGAGCCGCTGAAAGTGGCGCAGACCCGGCTTGGAGGTCCAGCTCTCCTGGGTCCCGGGGACAGGATCCGGAGCTGCCAGTGTGGGCTCACTCTGGGCGTGTCTGCAAAAGGACCAGGGTCCTTCTCCAGCCACATCAGAACCTCTAGGTAAGGAGAGTCCGTGAAGCGGCCTTTCGGTACCGTTCACCTCTGTGTCCCCAGCACCAGCACATCAGTAGCCACTCAGCAGATGCAGTGTCCTGTTGCTGTCAGGGCCTCTCTCCGCCTCTCCCCGTTGCTGGACCTCGGTGCCGAGCCCGGGGGTGGGGGGAGGGGGCGATGGGCAGTGAGGTGGGTCTGCACTTAGGTTTGCTGTCTCCTGGATCCCTGCTGGGGTGCCTCCCAAGGCTTGAGTGGGCCTGCAGCAGAGGTGGCCAGGGACAGCATAGGGGACCTCCTAACGGTTTTGCTGAGAATGCAAGGAGGCTTTAGGGCCCTCTGCCCCACAAGCTCACAGACAAAATCGCTAACGATAGTCACAGCTCTGAGTGTCTGAGTACGTACTGTGTGCCAAGCACTGTTCTGAGCACTTAAACGCATGAACTCATTTGATCCTCAGCATACTATTATTATCCCCATTTTACACATGGGGGAATGAGGCACAGAGAAGTCAAGTAACCTGCCCAAGGTCACACAGGTAATAAGTAGAGGCCATGAGATTCAAACCCAAGCAGGTGAGTCCAGAGCCCTCATCACCACCTGCATCCTAGCCCAAGCCACCCTTTGCTCTACCCTCAGCATCTTCTTTCACACCTGCAGACCTGAGCTCCTGTGTCCGTCTCCACTCAGAAGGCCTCCTGCCCCCATCTCCGGAACTCTCGCCGCGGTTTTAAGACGTGAACGTCACCTCCCCTAACAAGCCTTCTTGGTCGTCCCAGGCAATTCGTGCTGAGCCCCCTCCCTGGTCCCTTAGCTCCCTTCCCAGCATTCTCTGCACTGCCCACTGGGGTCACTGGCCCACAGCTACCCCTCTACAGGACCCTCATTCCGGGTCCAGTGCCGGGCTCAGAGCCAGGCGCCCTATTCCTGTTTGCGAAGCGAGTGTCTGGGACTGGGTGCTGCAGGAGTCTGCAGAAGCTTGTGTGGCTGGTTGTCAGGACAGACGTCAGGGGTTAGGGCTAGAGGGCGGCTGGAGTGCAGGTAGGAAGGTAAAGAGGCAGATTGATGGCTCACCTTCTGCTGACTCTTCTGGGCACCTCAAAGCTCCACACTTTGTGATGGGGCTGCTAGGTGAGTCTCTGGAAGGAAATGGACAGTGGGCAGGTGGGCAGAAGATACCCTGGAAGGAGAGGCCGAGGGAGCAGGGGGAGGCAGGGCATTTTGCTTTTCCTGCTGGGCACATGCCCAGCAACCTCCCAGCGAGCTCTTCTCACAGGCCGCAACAGCCTCTTCTGCTGGTCCTCATTTTGAAATTCCTCCTTGCAAAATCTTCATAAATGGAGTTTTCTGGATTAACTATATTCATGCCATAAAAATGCACAGATACTTTTTTTTTTTTCGGTACGCGGGCCTTTCACTGTCGTGGCCTCTCCCGTTGCGGAGCACAGGCTCCGGACGCGCAGGCTCAGCGGCCATGGCTCACGGGCCCAGCCGCTCCGCGGCATGCGGGATCTTCCCGGACCGGGACACGAACCCGTGTCCCCTGCATCGGCAGGCGGACTCTCAACCACTGCGCCACCAGGGAAGCCCAAAAGATACTTTTTAAAGATTGCCATACTGAAAGTAGTTGTTAAGAGTTTGGCTTGGACCAAATCCAGAGTGCCTGAATTCCGGAGTTTGAATTTCAGCTCTGCTACCTGACAGTAGGGTGACCTTGGACAAATCCCTTAACTTCTCTGTGCCAGGTTCTTTGTGTGTGAAATGGGGACAAGGAAATATAGCTAGTGGGAAGCAGCCACATAGCATAGGGAGATCAGCTCGGTGCTTTGTGTCCACCTAGAGGGGTGGGATAGGGAGGGTGGGAGGGAGACGCAAGAGGGAGGAGATATGGGGATATATGTATAACTGATTCACTTTGTTATACAGCAGAAACTAACACACCATTGTAAAGCAATTATACTCCAATAAAGACGTTAAAACAAAAAAAAGAGGTTGAGATGATTGCATGAGTTAAATCAAGTAAAGCCCTTAGCTCAACACCCAGCACTTATTAGCGTTCAACAGATGTTAGCTGTTATTATTATACACTCCAAATACCCCTTTAAATATAGCTCTTATCTTTTGAATGTTTACTGCAGTTTTATTCTCTGCATTTTGCAGATCAGGAAACTGAGGTTCAGTGAATTGCCTAAGGCCACTCAGTTCTGAGTGTCTGAGCCAGGACTTGAATGGAGTCCCACCCGCGAAGCTGCTTCCTGCAGCAATTACGTTCTGCCTCATCCTATCCCTCCCGGAGAGAAGCGGGCTGTTGAAGTCCGTCATCAGTTGCTAGATCCAGGACTCGGACTCTCAGGGGGTACAGTGCCTGCCGTGTAGAAAGTTTATTACCAAGTGAATCCTGCCAGGGATGCCATATTGCACAGTTCCAAGGGTGGGCCCGTACACATTGTAACCTATCAGGTGGTGGCCTCTGGAGTTGGGGCCGTGTGGCAGTACTTGGTGTTCCTCTCTCCCTGCCTCTCTTTTTCTAGCCCTCAGTCTCTGTTTACAGATGTCCAAACATATCTAGAACCTTCCACAGTCTAAACAGCCTTCAATTAAAACAAACTCTATTTTGACTGACACTTCATTTTTTAGAGACGGAACAGCATGGTACCTATACCACTTACTTAAAGATCCAGAATTGGCCTGTGGAATAGAGCGTTGGCATCTCTGGCTATGTTCTTCCTAAGAAAATGCTAGATTTGGAGAAGCAAAGAGATTCATTGCACTGCCTGCAAAGTCACCTTTTGGCTAGACTTTGCTGTGCCTCTTGGTGTCAAGATGTCCAGTCCTTGGCAGGGCCAGCAGAATTTGTAACGAAATCTGGCATTGGCCATATAAACAACAAACAGCTTATTCAGTTAACATGAAGCATGTATTGTTTTCCAGAACCTTTCGGGACCTAGAGAATGGTAAATTATGGCCCATGCTCATGGAATGCTGATTTGAAATGCTGCACTAACTGTCTTTCTCGCCCACAGAAATCCTCTCCCGCATTGGGCTGGGCTCTGGAGACGTGGTCAGAATTTCTCCATACCCGGCGCAAGTGACAATTACGTCCATTTCTTCTTTTCCAGTCTCTTGTGGGGTTTTGGTCTTGGCATTTGCATTTTACCGGTGTCAAGCCTGAGGAGGCACATAGCAGGAGCTCAGAAATGGCAGCTGATGGAAAGGATGGAAGCTTGTTGCCTGAGGCTGGAAGTGTGTGGAGGACTTTTTATTGGCCCACCCAGATCCACCCTTCACCCTTCTCCACCTACTCTACTGACTGTATCACAGGGTGCCCTTGCCCTCCGGCTTCTTTTGGGTTTGGCCAAGGGGAAGCACTCACTGGGATCAGAGGATGGCTGGGGAGTGGGGCTGGGGGTGTATTTATCCCCCAGCCGGTGTTGCTTCCGGCTGGCTGCCTCTCTTTACTGAAGTCGTCTCCTCCTGTTGGAATCTCTCTCCTTCCTCCTCCAGGCCTGGGGACAGTAACAGCTCCCCAGAGATGCTAGTCCCGAGGTGCTGCACCGTCCTGTGTTGATCCCCTTAACCCTACCCACACCCTTGAAAACCACCCCTGTGTTAACCTCTCCCCAGTCACCCCACCTGAGTGGCCTCTGCTTCCCACTGGGACTCTGATGCAGAAGTGGATGTCGCCAGATGCATCTACACGGCGAACTCACACTAATGGAAGGATGTGTGCATATTTCACAAGGCACACGGATTATCTACTTTAAAACACTACTGTTTTTCCGGTTCATTCTTCCAATTAGCACAGCTGGCCAGACTCACAGGAAATCTCTCCTTATCCCCCAAACGACGGAATGAGTCCCTACTTCCTCACTCGGCTCCAGCGCCAGCTCATCTCTGGCACCGCTCAGCCCCAGGCCTCCTCTAGCAGATTCCCCTGTCCTGGACTTCCTGTCACTGAGCGCTTCCTAGTTCCTCATTCAGGTGGACAATTTTCTTTTTGAGAAATACTTGCCACTGCTGAGTCAAGCAACTCCCACGATGGTTTCAGGCAACAAGGAGCTGGTTTTTCTGAAAATTATCTTTTCTGGCATCAACCACACTCCAGCAGGCTCGGGCCTGAGCGGATTAATCAGACAACTGACCTAACGCCACAGTGTTTCCGCTCCCACTCAGATAATCTGTGGGCTCTCAGACAGAGTGTGACTAAGGTGGACACCCAAAGGCAGGAAACTCTGAGCTCAAGTCCAGGTGAAGCATGAGCACACACACCTGGAGAGCTGGGGAACCTGTGTCGTGTTCCTGGCTAGGCTGCGGACTCCTGGAGGAGGACTTCAGGCTGGGCTTCTCAGGCTGAGGCAGTTGGGAGATGCAGTAGCATCTGAATCTCTGGGTTCAAATCCCGTATCTGTTGTGCTCTGGTTGTTAAGAGCTCTGGCAAGTTAGCCTCTCGGAGGCTCAGTTTCTTCTTGAAAATGGGGTTAATAATGGAGATGGGTGTAAGTATGAAATATAAATCTGGTTGACACAGAAAGCAGGAGCCCAGCCTAGCAGGTGCAAAGACAGTAGGTTATGCTGGGAAGGCACAAAAGAGGGTTTGGCTGACCGAAGTCGGGTGTGCCAGGCCAGGCTGGGGTTGACCAGCCTCTTCCTTCGTTCTCTTGCTTATGGAGAATGGATCAAATTGTGGCTCTTCACACTGGCTGTGTGACCTCAGAAAGTCACATGACCTCTCTGTGCCTCAGTTTCCTGATCTGTGAAATGGGGATAACAGTACCTCACAGGGTTGTTGTATTAAATGAGTTAATAAGAATAAATCTCTTACAACTATGCCTGCCTTTAGTGGGTGCTCACTAAATGTTAGGACACCCTCTTCATCCAGTGCCTGCGGAAGCCTTATGTGTGCCCCTCCGGCTCAGATTCCCTGAACTCTTCCAGACTTACTTGTCCAGAGCCCCTAAAAGGAACACTTGGAAGCTCCCTTCAGCTTCCCTGGATAAGCTCAGGTGCCTCTGATGGGGTGTGGGTGGTAGGATGGTGAGAAAGGGCTGAAATGAGAGACGACTGGCAAACAATTCGTAGCCTATATGGGGTCTCACCCAGAAAATCTTGGCGAAAATTCTCCCTCTGTGTTGGGCTTCAGAACTTGCCTGGCCTGCTCCCGGGCTGTTGGCTAGTGTCCTGGGGGTATAATGGTGCCAGAGAAGCCGTGTAGCCTCAAAATTAGGAGATGTTCCTTGGAGCCAGACAGCCTGGGTTCAAACCCCAGCTCTGCCACTTGCAAAGTTATTTAACCTCTTAGGGCCTCATCTGTGAAGTGAGGCTGATAAGAATGGCACCTACCTCACAGAATGTTGTGTAATGTGCTCCCAACAGTTCTTGGCACAGCGCAGGGCTCGGTAAATGTCAGCTATTGTTATTATACCACCAGCCACAGTGCCCTCAGACTACCACAGGACAGCTGTTGTGGTAGCCAGAACAGTGGCCTCTGTCAAGGATGCCCATGTCCTAATCCTTGGAACCTGTAAATATGTTGCCTTACATGGGAAAAGGGACTTTGCAGATGTGATGAAGGATCTGGAGATGGGGAGATTATCCTGGGCTATCCAGGTGGGCCCAATGTCATCACAAGGGTGAAAGATGGAGGCAGATGAAGGAGAGCGTCAGGATGATGTAGGGTGAGAGACACCAGCCATTGTTGGCTTTGAAGATGGAAGTTGGCCCTGAGCCAAGAAATGTAGGCGGCTTCTAGAAGGTGAAAGAGGCAATGAAATGGATTTTCTCCTACAGCCTCCACAGAGGAACTCAACCAGGAATCCCATTTCTGACCTCCAGAATTGTAAGATAATCAACTTGTGTTGTCGGAAGCCTCTGAGTTTGTGGTAGTTTGTTACAGCAGCAACAGGGAACTCAATACAGCTGCCGAGACCCAACACAGCCGCATCCTTGAAGGAGGCACTCTGTTGAGTCACTCCACGGTAGTTATTGAGTACCTGTGGTGTCACCCATACTGCTTTCCTTCTGGATGTGTGGGGACACACTGGACCCTGGAACCGAATGTCCCCTGGGCATAGGCACAGCCAGGGAGGGACTATTCAGGGGCAAGAGAGCTCAGGGCAGGCTCAGTGGGTTGAACAAGGCCTCCTGGAGAAGCTGAACCCTCAGCAGGGCCTTGAAGGATGGAGGGTGTGGGGTTTGGACAGCGAGGAGGAGGAGGAAGGTAAGGCATTACTGGAAGCAGCACCGTGGGACCAAAGTCAAGGAGGTCAGCCTAGTTATTCATTCATTATTCATTCATCTGTTCATTCAACACCTGTGCTCCAGGCCCTGCAGGGGGTACCTGGACAGTGAAGTGAGTGAGACAGACCTGATGGAAGCCAATATGCCATTATAATAAAACACGAAAAGCCTTACAGCAGGAGGTATGGCTTGTACAAAGGGGCGCATCAGGGTGGGCTTCCTGGAGGAAGTGACCCTTCATCACAGGATGAACTGAAGGTTTGTTCTTTATTGCTTTGGGCTCTGTGTGGTGCTCTGCACTCAGCAGGTGCTGACTGATAGGAGTTTAGCCATAAAAGTTTGTTATTCCCAGTCCAATTCTGTCCTAATCCATTTTATCACACTAAGGATAAAGTCTCAGGTGGGTGCCATTATGTCTCAAGCACCACTTTAATTCTTGCTAATCTCCCTTTGTAACCAAGAGAGCCAGCCTCAGGCATATTCTGCAGGCAACAGGTGCTAATTAAAGTTTCATACCACGGCTTGGTTTTCCTTGTTTTTATTTGTTTAATTACCTTCCTTTTGTGGCAGGGGGCACTGATTTTCCACTTCTGGGAGTAGATCACAATTTCTATTAAAATTTTATTAAAAATAAGTGTATTTAAGCATATTAGAACCATGAGTTGGGGGTTCTTCCTCTTGCCCTGGAGTTGACCACTGGGGTCCAGTTGAAGGCAGCGTCCCTCAGTGATGGGTCTGACCACTCCTTCAGGACCTCCCCATTCTAATCCCCACCCCCAACACACACACACACACACACACACACACACACACACACACACACACGCTCAGTACTGGGGAGGGGGGAGGGGGAATTGGGATCTGAGGTGCGCACCGACTGGCTATGAGATTCTGCAGGAGAATTCTCCTAGAGCTGCGGGGTGGGCGGCTGCTGCAGGGAGAGGAGCCCAGGGGACAGGGCCTGCTTAGGCAAGGGATG
This sequence comes from Delphinapterus leucas, assembly GCF_059928025.1. NCBI lineage: Eukaryota > Metazoa > Chordata > Mammalia > Artiodactyla > Monodontidae > Delphinapterus > Delphinapterus leucas. The sequence goes on from NC_143130.1 coordinate 168,731,593, forward strand.
TGCTAATCGGCTCAGTGTGCCTTTCTGGACAGGAAGAAAAGCAACCTGGAGAGAGACAGGAGGCAGCCAGTGGACAGTGAGTGACCTACACGCCCTGCAACTGTCACACAGGGTTATGTGGCTGAGTGGATGAGGAGGAAAGAGCTGACAGCTCCCAGGAGGGCTGTCCGATGGGGGCAGGAGCTGGCCAGCAAGGAACCTCTGAGGAACTCTGCCTTGTGCCCCTGAGGAGCCACACAGGGGGCAGCAGGGCCAGCGCAGGCTAGACAGTGAGAAGAGATGACCCAGGGCAAGAGGATCTCAGTGGTGGAAAGCTGCATCATGGGACACAAACTCCTGTCCCTCTCCCTCCCGTCCCCAACACACCGAGGCAGCCAGGCCCTGGAGGAGTGGAGAAGGAGGGGCCTTGAGCCTTGACCTCTCTTTAGAATGTGGGTTCTTAGACCCTCTTTGTCTTCAGTTGGGGACCCCAGGGGTCATTCTGAGGTATCAGGGTTTGTATCCAAGGTACCAAAACAAGTGATGGACTCTGCCCAAGAAGCTGTTGAGGAGCACAGGGGAGATCGGAAAATAGTGATGGCAAGTTTCAAGTTTCTATTCCCTGAATAGAAGTTCTGCAGCAACCCAGTCTCCAAAGTAAAATATTCATAGAAAAACATCATGCATATAATAAAATGGAACTTGAATGGCTGAGGTTTTGAAACTCTGATTTAGAAGGGAAAGCTGGGATTGACACAGCAATTACAATACTCTGATAACAGCTGTGATTGGAGGATGATGTGGCAGGAGGAGCCACACTGTGGGAGTCCAACATACAAAAGCACCTGATCAAGAGCAGGGCAGTCAGGGTAGCCTTCCTGGAAGAGATGACTCCTCAACTGAAACCTGCAAGGGGACTAGCAGGTATCCTGGGAATCCTCCTAGTGACTGGTGTGTGGATACAGAAGGGGCCCTTGTGAGCACTGATGGCGGGGGTGTGGGGGTTGCTAACTAGTCCAGGGCTGTACTGCTGGGGGCAGGTGCTCCCTCAGTCAGCTTAGTCTTTTGGGGCAAGAAGGAGAAGCAAGGCGGACCTCCCCCCATTTACTTCTTGAATTACAGTCTGTCTCCCCAGCTATAGTGTGAGCTGTCTGGGCAGAGACAGCTCCCTCCACCTGAGACGACCGCGGAGCTGAGGGCCCATTTGCTAAAGTCTAGAATGGATGGAGGGATCATCTGACACAGTTAGGCACCAGCAGGCGTTCAGTAGATAGGAGTCCCCCTACCCTCCTCCCCCTCGGGAAAGCGCCCAGCCTGGGACTAGGTCTTTGGGCTTCTCCCCCAGTGCTCTCCCCTGGACCTGCCTGCAGGTACCCAGGGGCAGGGCACGTCCCCAGGGGATCTGGACGGTGTTGGACTTGCAGATCCGCCTCCAGGGGCCCTGGGCAGGGCAGGGCAGCCCCCTCTGGCCCGCAGCGCCCCAAAAGCCACCCTTGCGGCACACCCACTGCGAGGGGGACCCCAAAGCACCATCAATTTGTACCCTGGAATGACAGGGACCTCCCTCCCGGCCCTTCCCCCTCTCCACTCCCCCCAGAGGCCTTTATCCGAGACTGGATTTGGAATCTTCTGTCCCAGGAGGGGGCGGGCCCGGCCTTGCTGAAGGTCGGTGGTCCCCTGCGCCGCCCGCGAGCTGTCCAGGCCCCACCCGAGCCGCCCGGCGCACTCACCTCTCTCGGGTCCCGGTGCCGGAGGCCAGGCCGCGGCTCCGTCCGGCCCGGCTGAGCCCGACGCCGGCGGACGGGAGGGAAGGACGGCGGAGCGGCGGCGGCAGGGACCACGGACCGGCGGGGGCGTGGCGCGCTCGGCCTGCGCGCCGGCTCCCGCTCCAGCTCGCCCCCCCGCCGCGCCGCCACCTGGAGACGGAGGAAGGGGCGGAGGCTCGCGGCGGACCCAGCGGCTTGGGCGGGGTGCGGCTTCCAGAAGGGCTCCGAAGGGCCATTGCTCTCCCGTGGGGAACACGGAGGGGCCCGGAGGCTTCTTCTCCACCTGCTTATTTGGGGTCTCTTGCGGGGAGGGGAGGTGGGGAAGCAGGTGGCCGGTTTGTCTCGTGACTCGGTGAATTTGACCTCAGTGGGCTGGGCCCAAAAGGCAGAGCTTGGAAAGGGGAGGACATTTCTGAGTCCTGCCATGACCCCCACCTCTTCCCGGGCCTGCCAGGACCTCCCTTCCCTCCCTGCCCAAACCTCCCCTCCCCCGCCCCTCCAGGCTCCTGCCTGACTTCATGTTGTCCACCCTGCCCTGCGGAGACCTCTGCCCCCGTTACAGATGGAGAGGTTCCCCTGGCTCTCGGGTCTATCAGCCGCCCCGGGCCCACTCCTTCTGCTCTACTCGGTGGAGAAGGGCAAACAGGGAAAATGGAAGGAGCGAGAAGCCTGGGGAAGAGTTTCCAGCCTCCAGACTCAGCCCAAGTGGCCTCTGTGTGCCCTGTGCCGAGGAACACGGTTTGCGCACAGCAGCATCCGCTAGGCTGGTCAGCTCTGCAAACCAGCTGCTCTTCTCTTTCACGTTCCTCCTCCTTGGCCCCTTCTTCCCAGTTTTCTGTCTCTTCCTTTTCAGCCCATCCCTAAAAGGTGGCGCTCCCAGCGGTGCGCTGGAGCCAGCCTGCCCTGGCTTGTGAGAGCAGATTAGTGAATTTCCCGGAATTTTGCAAGTCAGTTGTTAAACACAGCCGTCATTAAAGATGAATTTATGTAAACGTACGAATAATTCATTTTAAAAACAATGGTAAACACTCAAAATGTGCCACTTCCTAATTACTTTACTGTTACCTGTGCCCTTGAGGTTATTTACACCTGTTGCATCTGTATGGAAGCAATGTTATATAACAGGGTACACTGCACATCTCTTTCCACCTCTGTGGTTAGGAACACTGTGGCGGCAGCTTGAACTCGACCATGATGAGAGTGTTTATGCCACAGAAATTGGCAAGTGTTACCAGTTAGGGCTTGATTTATGTCTTCTGCAGTCTCTAGAGTCTCTTGACTTAGCTAAGAAAGTGATGGGGGCTTCCCTGGGGGCGCAGTGGTTGAGAGTCCACCTGCCGATGCAGGGGACGTGGGTTCGTGCCCCGGTCCGGGAAGATCCCACATGCCGCGGAGCGGCTGGGCCCGTGAGCCATGGCCGCTGAGCCTGCGCGTCCGGAGCCTGTGCTCCACAACGGGAGAGGCCACAACAGTGAGAGGCCCGCGTACCGCAAAAAAAAGAGAAAGTGATGGGGAAAACGTGAATAGTACAGATTAAACTTAAAAGTGTGTCTTCGGTGAATATTCCAGCATGTAAACTATATGTTTAGTTTAAAAAGGAAAGTGTGCTGTGTCTCTAAGCCATTACAATGTGAACAGCACAAAAAACTGAGGAAATTTGGCCAACAGTCAGAAACTGCTACCTGACTGAGCAGTCACTCCATCAACAGATGAGTGAAGTTCTGATATACGTCTCCGGCTTGTTCAGTTTCATCTTACTTGCTAACATAAAAAAAACATCAACCAACATTCACACTGGAACTACACTCGTTCGTCAGTTGCAAGAATAGGTTGGCTATAAATACACAAGTTTGGCAAAAATCAGTGAGAGCATTCTAAGAGAATCAATCGGCTGTATGGATTTTACAATAAAAAGTATTGTAGATTCTGTGTCACAATCTTTTACATCCGTAAATACGTGTGTGTGTGTGTGTGTATTCCCTCCCCCAGGTTGGTTGATAAACATTTTGGCTGGATGTTTAATGTTGACTGGTGCTTCATAAGGTTTGTCCTATGCTTTCTAATTTTCTCACTTTAATGTTCTCTGCAGGGTGAGCGCCTCTTGTCTCACAGATGATCCCAAATCTCCCTCCAGGCAGAACTCACTGCTGAGCTGTGGGCATGAATATCCAGTGGCCAGCTGGATATTTCCCAGACACTGGGTCATGTGTCTCCCAGGCCAGTGCAGAGAAGGTGGGGCCTGGGAGCTCAGGAGGGGCATGATCTGGGCTGCCCGCCTCAGTAACAGGACCCTGGGGTACTGCCCAGGACCATTGCCTGGGGTTGGCTGTGTAGGCGAGTGAGGTGTCAGAATTGGAGCCAGCTGATGGAGTGATGGATAGGGCATGGGGAGGAGGGTGGGGGACATCAAACACTATCTTGAGGGACGAGATGGGGGGGAGGACGGGGAACTGCATGTTGAGAACCTTGCATTGGTGGTGTCTCGGGACATCCAAGCTGGAACCAGATCTGGAGGTTCCGGGGAGAGGTTGGGGTTGGAGATACATCTGGAGCCTCTGGGAGCAGATTGTAATGAAAGTTGTTGGATGTGTATGAGCTTGTCTGGGGCAGAGAAGGGAGTGATAAGAGGTCTGGGTGTGCCTTGAGGTGAGCCAAAGGACCAAGCCACAAAGGGATGGGTGTGGCAGGTGTGGAGGTCACCTGGGTGAACCTCCTGAGGTGCCATGAGGGCTGAGCTGTCTGAGGCAGGCAAACTGGTTGGCAGGCTACGACCAAAACCCAGGGTCGGGGCTTCCCTGGTGGCGCAGTGGTTGAGAGTCCGCCTGCCGATGCAGGGGACGCAGGTTCGTGTCCCGGTCCGGGAAGATCCCACATGCCGCGGAGCGGCTGGGCCCGTGAGCCATGGCCGCTGAGCCTGCGCATCCGGAGCCTGTGCTCCGCAACGGGAGAAGCCACAACAGTGAGAGGCCCGTGTACTGCAAAAAAAAAAAACAAAAAAAAAACCCAGGGTCAAGGGTATGTGTGTGACCTAGGATGAGAATGGCTGGCTAAGACAAGGGGGGCCAGATTCCAGACACATTCTCAGGTCCAGGATGTGACCTATAAAACGTGGGATGTGAAGAGAGGAGGGATGAGGCCCGCAACACAGGCATCTGTGATTGTGCGACAGCTGGTGTCGCTGGAGAAGCCAGGGAGAGGAATTGAGGAAGCCTGTCGTCCAGGCAGGGGCTCTGAGGGGCAGTCGGTACTCCGGGAGCAGGGTGGGACCAGCCCCGGGGGGTGGTGCAAGGAGGGAGAGGTGTCGAAGGCACAACCTAGGACTTGGCCAACAGGACGCTTCCAATGACTGTCTGTGGAAGGAATGAGTGAATGAACGAGGGGCCGGCAAGTCTGAGGGCTGAAGAGCCATCCCACAAGGGGGAGAATCACGAGGCAGAGACTGGGAGTTCCCAGGGGAGACTGGCCAGGGGTCAAATGCTGCAAAGGCCACAGGGAATGAAGCCTGCAAGGTGGCCGCCGTTCATATGCTGCAGGATCTCTGCTGAGTGGTGAGACGCCCAGATTGCAGAGGCTCGGGAAAGAACGGGTGAGGAGACAAGAGGAGACCCTCTCGAAAAAGTCTGGTGAGAAAGCAAAGGGGACGCTGAGGCAGCAGCTGGACAGAAATCTACTAGAAGAAAGATTTCGACATGTGTGGGTATTTATATGCCTGCCTTCCCTCCTCCTTCCCTCCCTCCACCTGACTTAAGCCTCCGATCTGAGGCCCCCAAGGCCTAAATTCCAGGTCTGGCACTTCCTAGTAGAGTAGCCTTGGGAAAATCCAACGGACTACTTTAAGCCGAGCTCCTGCCATGACACAAATCCCGTAGCAAAACAGGATTCAATTTACACTAAGTTAAAACAAATTCAAGTCTGGAAAAAAGCTGCTGTAAAGAGAAAAACCTTGCCCTCCACATTCTCTGATGACCTAGTGGCCAAGGGGGCTGTGGGTTCCAGTGACTGGTGCTGAGGCAGGGACCCTGAGCCCCCAGAGCCCAGTCAGTGCTGCTATAATGCGCAGGGAGGAAAACCAGAACTCAATACTGTTCCGCGTCCTTTTATTACAATCGTCCCTGTGTTCCAGAATGCAAGGCTGTTTAATACACAACCCGAAGCGCTCCTAACTTTGATCCTCGCTTCCCATTTCTTTCTTAGATTGAATCAAAGGGGAAAAAAAAATCTTACCAAAAAAAAAAAATCACCAGGTTCAGTGCATCCCTGGAAGAGCACCTTTACTAAACAGGAAACAAAACGTGCCAGGAATCTGACCAAATACACAAAGCAGCAGGTGAGACTCCTGATGGGAAGGAATGACTCCCCACGGAACATAAATAGGTCCCCTCGAAGCACATATATTTCACATGAGTGTGTACATACATATGTAATATATTAAAAGAAATTTGGTTTCTACCACGAGAAGTTACTCAGCAATAATAAGTCAACATCTCACCTGAGACAGGGAAGTGGGGACGCTGCAGCCACGTTATAAACCGAGGCGCGCCTCACTCCTGTACACGCCTCCCCTCTGTATGCTGTGCACACTTGCTGGGTGGGCTTCTCTCTGCCCGGCCCCCCAGGCCCAGCAGATCCAGTGTTTGTAGAAAAGCGAGTCAGGGAAGGCAGGTGGCCCTGTGGCCTCGGAGCCCACCCTGCAGGGCCCAGGAGCTGGCTGCAGTGGGGAGGCAAACACCCGAGGCTACCGCCGCCTGCCTGGAAGGCCGCTTTGGCTCTGGGGTGAAGGGAAGCGCTTGGGACCCCAGCAATGGCACTGCAGTGCGTCTGGTTTTCAACAGCGAGCCTGCCTCTGGGGTCCACCCAAGGGCCTCCAGATCTTTGTAGTTTGGCCAGTGGGGGCTTCCCCTAGGATCAAATGGCTTTTGGGAGGGGAGTAGAGTTTCCAGAGCCACCAGGGCTCAGTCCTGTGTGTGTATGTGCGTGCGCACACGCCCACATACACGCGCACTTCAGTGGAGGTCAGCAAGTTGCAAACGAGTGTTCTACAGGGGCGCGCTCAAATAGTGTCTGCTTTGGGGTCAGTTTGTCACTGCATTCCGAGTGTCCCCATGCCAAAGTGGATTTGTTCAAAAGATACCAGTTGCTGGAGGCTACAGGTACAGAAGACACGTTACACACCGGGGGGAGGGTGCAACCCTCTCAGGGCTTGGCACGGTGTTTTAGTAACAAAACAAACAGAAGAAACGCACGGGAACCCTTTCCTCATTGTAGAGCCCTTTCCTGGCACCACAGGCAGACGGGGAAAGGCCATCATGATGAGCAGGTGCGTCAGTAGCTTTAAGGTTTAGGAGCTGCCGGTCCAGGAGCCAAGTCACACGCAGCCGTACTCGTACCACACGGTCTGCTGGTCCCCAGCCGGCTCGGGGGATGCCGGCGTGCTCTTCGAGCTGCTCCCACGACTGAAGTCCTCGGAGGCCCGGCTGCCATGGGGAGCCAGGTCGGGAGACTTGCCTGGGCCCTTGGCAGGGAGGCCCTCGCTGTAGCCCTGCCCTGGGACCCCGTCCCCCTCGGAGGGGCTGAACCCCGCCCGGACGGGGGCGATGGTGGCCGCCTCTCCCGAGTGCGGGGAGGCTTGGGGCTTAGTCCTGGCAGCTGGGGCTGCAGCAGGTAAGCAGTGCTGTAACTGGGAGTTGCTGCCACTGCCACCTCCAGCGGCGATGGCTGGGGACGTGGCAGACTGCTGCAGGGGAGCTGGCCTCTCCTCCTTCGGGGGAGCCAGAGAGAAGCGCCTCGCGTCCAGTGGCCGGCTTCGGGGGCCAGGGCCCTGACAGGAGCCGCCAGCCTTTCCCACAAGCGGGGTCCACTCCCGGGCCAGGCTGTGGGAGCTGGGAGGTGTGGAGCCCTGCAGGATGTGGCTGCCTGTGTCTCTGCCCGCCGAGGCCTCGGGAGCCCCTGGCTCCTGTTTGCAGGCCTCTGGCCCGCTGGCCCGGAGGAGGTCGGCGGAGGCCAGGCTGAAGGCCCGGCTCAGGGATGCACTCCGGCCAGTGGGCGTGTGGGAAGCGGGGGGCATCGCGGCCTGCCGGAGTCTGCCCAGGGACAGGCTCTGGGGCGGCTGGGCCTGCCTCTGGGGGGCACTGGGCAGGGCCTCGGCCTCAGCGGGTCTGAAGTTCGGTTTCACGTACTGCCCGGGCTTGAGCGGCTTCCCCTCGGAGGTGGTGACGGGCATCTTGATGGTGGGGGCCACGAAGCTGGTGGGCATCTTGGCCCCTTCTTTCCTGGTAGGTGGGCCTGGCTGGCCTCCGATGGCCGGGAGATCACTGGCCTTTCTAAAATAGTCACTTAGCAGGTCATCCCGGCAACTGGGAGCATCCTACAGGGAAGAGAGGAAGAATTGAGTGAGGGCCAGAGGGGCCTTGGAGACCCCTCCTCCCACCCAGGATGTCCCCTGTGCCACCCACATGGCCAGGACTGAAGTTTCCCGCTCGGACTGTTGAAGGCCTAACTTCCCCACCATACACACTGCTCTGGTCAGGGGTTGGGACAATACATGGCTCGTCAGGGAGAGGACCCAGATGCCACTCAGTAGCCCCCTCTTTTCTTTCTTTTTTTTTTTTTTTCGCTGCGCTTTGTGGCACGTGGGATCTTGGTTCTCCGACCAGGGATCGAACCTGTGCTCCTGCAGTGGAAGCGCGGACTCCTAACCACTGGACCGCCTGGGAATTCCCAAGTAGCCCCTTAACTTTACAAGTAAGAAAGCAGGTCCAGAGAGGAAATGACTTCCCACAAGGCTCATCCACTTTATGGAAGGGTCAGGCCAACTGTTTCAACCTGGTTCCCATTTCTTCACCAAGCAGAGCAAGTGGCAGAAAGCTGACCGGCAGGACCGGACCTCCTTTGTCAGCCCACCAGGCTCAGACACACTGCAAGGGCTTTACTGTGGGCCGCAGAGAGGAAGGGAAACAAGACCAGCTCCCAAAAAGCCAGAATCAACCACACTCAGGACCCTCACTGCCTCCCAGATGTTTCTCCTAATGTGAGAAGTAAGGGGGAAAGGAGGCACAAGGGGCAGGGGGAGGGCAGTGGGAACCAGAAAGGTCGACCGTCCAGGAGAAGAAGGAGGTGGCTCAGCCCTCTAGACTGTCCCCCTCAAGCAGCTGCCCCCTGCCACGGAGCTGCCACCTAGCTGGGCTTCCCCTGGCCAGGGAACTGGTGTCCTTTGGCACCATCGTGGGGACAGGAAGAGCCGCCAGGGGCCAAGCTCGATGGCCGTGTTCAGGCTCACTTCAGCCTTCTGCCAACACCTCACAGCCTAGAGGAGGCAAGCGGAGGGTTCTCCTGAGGCCGACGCTGCAAAACGTGTAAGGGAAGTGAGTCCACATCAGCGATGAGATCAGGGGCCGAGAGCTGCTGCAACGAGACCCCAGCCCGCTGTGACCTGTCAGGGGGCATCAGTCCGCAGGATGGGTCAGCAGCTCAGGAACCACTTGCCAACAACTCCTGGCCCCTGACAACATCTGGATGCTCAACTTGACAGAGGTGCAATCTTGTGGTTTCATGCTAGTTTGAAGCCTCACTCTTGGCATGTGTGTGCAGTAAGACCCTGGGTCATCAATATGGACCAGAACCGTTTATCAAGTGCTTCCCGCAGGCCAGGTGCTGTGCTAGGAACCAGGGGTATAATCGCAAAAAAACTTAGTTTAATTTTGAAAGCAACCCTTGTAAGGGTTGCTTAAGATTGTATTAAAACAATATTTAATATATAAGAAAACTGAGGTCATAGATAGACATCTAGAGAGTGGCAGATTGGGGATTAGAACCCGCGGCTGTCAGACTCTGCAGCTGTTTTCAGCACCTCCTGGTCCCTTTCTGCACGCTTCTAACTTCTTTAACTCCCACCTTTAGGGCCACCCAGGGAGCCCATCTTGTGACACCTCCTCCCCCCAGCATCATCAGTGCTTGGGGAAGGGGGGCATGGGTGGCTTCTCCAGGCCTGCTCAGAGGAGGGTAGGGGTGCCAGGTGGGGCTTTGGGGGTGAGCACCTGGGCAGAGGGGGAGAGGACCGGTGGCTCTCAGAGGGTGAGCATCAGCTCCCAGCAGGGACAGGTAAGCAGCGGTGAGTATCTGGGCAGCTCTGAGCTGAGTGTGGAGGGGCCCTGAGCCTTGCTTAGGACCCACCCCCTGAGATCTGCCCAGAGAAAGGAAACTCACGGGGACCGGCACATAATCAGAAAAGGACTAAGAGGAACCATCCAGATGCAGGCAGCCCTGATTTCTGGACGTTCTTGTTTATTCCATTAGATCAGTGATTCTCGGTGCATGATGCCTGGGCCCACACAGACAGTGAGAGCGTCGTCTGGGAACTTCACAGAGATGCAAAATCTCAGGAACTCTGGGGTCCAGCCTGTGTTCTGCCAAGCAAGTCCGATGCACACTGGAGTTTAAGACCCACTGCATCAGACCGTAAACTTCTGGAGGGCAGGTTTTCTGTCTTTCCCACCTTGGGTTCTCCAGCTTCTAACACACAGTAAGTGCCTGATACACAGACAACCACAAGACCGAGCACCTAGCAAGTATGCGATAGAAATTTGCCCATTAACTGGTTTGCTTTGTTTTTTTAGTGCAGGCACCATGCATACTTCCTAACACATGGGAGCTGCTCAATAAATATCTCCCAAACAAATATTTTGTATTCTGTGTCACTGTGACCCATTAATGTGGGCCACAGAGTTTACTATAGGGCTAGAGAAAGTTCGACTGTATTTAAGGTAAATGAGAGAGAATCACTGAAGCATTAAACCTTAAAAGGTCTCAAGTGCAAGACACTATATGTGTCATCTGTTGAATAACCCAATAGCTCATGGGACTGAATTTAGACAGAGTATGTAAAAGACAGACATGCAGCTTCAGAAAAGCTAAATGGAGACGCTGGAAAGGTGACAGCAGAGGGAATCCTAATACAGGTGATGTTTGGGGGTTAGAGCTGCAGAGCAGAGGTCAGCAAACCAGAGCCACGGGCCAGGTCCAGCTTGCTGCCCATTTTTGTATGGCCTGCGAGCTAAGAATAGTTTTTAGATTTTTAAATGATTGAAAAAAAATTTTTTTTATAGAACGGTCTTTTGGGACATGTGAAAATGATATGAAATTCAAATGTCAATGTCCATAAGTAAAGTTTTACTGGAACGTGGCCATGCCCACTCATTGGCAGATGGTCTGTGGCTGCTTTCCCGCTCAAGTGGCAGAGTCGAGTAGCTGCAGCAAAGACCGTCTGGACTGGAAAGCCTAAAATATTTACTATCTGGCCCTTTATAGAAAAAACTGGTTGATCTCTGCTGGTGAAGGCTCAGGGGAAGTGGGCATTCCGAGCTCTGCCACAAAACCTAGTGAGATGCTAACTCCGTGAGTGGGGGGCTGGTCACTCTTTTCTTGAGAAGCTCCCAGCGGGGGGCGCACAGCACCCCTGCCCTCCATGCCGGCACCACGTTCTGCCCACTCGCTTCACAGACGGAGAAACAGCCTCCGAGGTCTGGGGCTGGCTGCTGGCACCCAGGGATCTGCTGGCTCGCGGGTTTGCTCCCCACCCAAGCAGCCCTGCACCTAGGCCACGCACCCCCGCCCCATCCCTTTCTGTGACTTTGCTGCCACGGTTTCTGCCTACTGTCCCAGTTTGGGAGATAGCAAAGGAAGAGGGATTCGCTGTGTCCCTTTGAGCCCCGGGCCACTCACAGAGGAAGGGGAGCCCCGGTTGCTCTCCTCCAGGAACTCCTCCAGGGTGACCATCTCACTGCTCGGGGAGGCTGAGCAGGGCCGCACCCCGCCATGGGGCTGGGCTGCGCCCCTCTTCCGGGCGCCCTCTTGGGGGAGAGGCCCGTTCCGGGGTGGGGGGTGCTCATGGCGGCTGAGGGCAGTGCGCCCCGGGGTGCTGGCATCCCGCGGCAGAGTGGCTGTGTCCCTACTGGGGATCAGGTCTTCGCTGCTGAAGCTCTCGGACCTGCCGTGGAGCTGGTCGGAGGAACCTGGGGTCGGGGCGGGCGACACAGAGAACACACGTGAGTCCCCCTCTCTGTCTCCAGGGGGCTCTGTGCTGCCCCCAGCTCACTTAAGACAGAGAGGACGCTGCCTGAGAACCCAGGGCGCACTTCTCCCAGGCTGGGATTTTGGATGTTAAGAACACTCTGGAATGCTTAGAATTCAGAACAAAGTAACTTGAGATAAAAGTGGAAAAGCTTCTGCTGAAGTTTCCATTGTTAGGAGCTATACGGCACCACACTCATTAGCTCCTGTCTGTTCACATAGTTAAAGGTTTACTTAGCACCTGCTTCGTGCCAGGTGTTCTTTAGAGGCTGGTCATGTGGACTCTGAGCAACGAAAAGATTTGCGTAAGGGTTTATGGTCTTGGGACAGCAAACACATTCTTTTCAGATGTGCAGGAAACATTCATTACGACAGACCGTATTCTGCACCGTAAAATAAACTTAAAAAGAATCAAAGCCATCCACTAGGTCCTCTGACCACAGTGGAATGCAACTAGCATCACTCTCTCCGTTCTACAGATGAAGTAACTCGGATTCAGAGGATGGGTGACTCTCCCAGGTGCCCAGAGTCTGTCAGAAGGGGTGAAGGGATTTGAACCCCAATCCATCCAAACCCCGGGCCTTCACTTGAAACCGCGTGATGTGGCCTAGGAATGCAAACGCAGAATGCATGGAGGATCTTGGGAACTGTATTTTTAAAATTACAAATATACTATAAGCCCAGAGTCAAAGATCCGCATACACTGCAAAGTGCCCAGAAGGAAAGGCTGGCTCACCTTTCAGGTTAAGAGGTGAGCTGTCGCCGGATGCATTTCTACTGCTCTCCAAGCTCCCCGGCCGGGACGCTGAAAGGAAACGCCAACATATAACCTAAAGGCCGATGGTAAACCATCTAACCCGAGAAAAACTATGGAACAAAGTAACTCTGTGCCAAAGTGAAGCTGAGCGCCCCCAGGAAGGATGAGCTTCGGGATCCTCTGTGCTCTCCCACGAGGACAGCTAACTTCCCTGAGCGCCAGGCGTGGCACCCAGTAGACTGTCCAGAAATGACAGCCTATGGTATATATATATATATTTTATTAGGTCTAGGGCTGTGGCTTAAAACAATTTTGTTAACGAGGAAAATCTCACGCAGAGCCGAAAAAGCAGACCAAAAAACCCAGCTGCTCTGGGTGAGCCAAGAGTTGGGGTGGGGATGCCCACCCCTATTACTGCACAGAGCTTTCTGGAACACGTGTGAAAATCTCCTGCCTGGACCATGACAGTGTAGCTCGGTGAGGGCGGAAGCCAGGAAACGGCAGTGTGTGCACACGTGTGTTATGTGTGTGAAAGGGAGTGTGTACCGTGTGCAGGTGGCTTCAGCTCCCTGATCCCGGGAACAGGACCCTCAGCAGGAGGGGGAGCATTTGCTTTTCCCAGCTGTTTGCTGTCCTTCAGCTCATCCATGTCAAATTCACATCTGCTCCAAAGGGAAAACCTGACCTTTACGGTGACAAATGCTGGAGGGAACCAGCCCTCCCGGCTGCTGTCTGTGCCTGAGCGGGTCTGCGGTGGCGACTCTCGGATCCCAGGGTGAATAACCAGGTCCAGGGAGGGACCCCGCCCACACGGCACAGGGCAGACTGGGTCTTCAAGGCCTGCAGGGTACCTCTCCCGGTCCCCTCTGCCAGCAGCACTCAGCATCACGGCCCTCATCAGCCTGCCCTGTGTCAGTGTTTGTCCTGCTGGACCATGAACCCCTGGGGGACGGGGACTGTGTTTCTGTCATCTCTGCATCCTCCCAGCACACAGCTGGTGTTGACCACACTGAGAACTGGAGACGCACTACTTACAAGCCACCTCCCCTCCTGCCTGCAAGTTTGCTTTTGTTTTTCTGGGTCTTTAGGGCACCCAGTTCCCACGTGCTGATGTGCTCTCTGCAAATAGAAGGCATCTGGAAAACACTTGCTAGCAAACGGGGTTTGGGGACAAGCCAAAAAATACATGGTTTTCGTGCATGACATAAAAGCAGAATAAGTCCTCTCTTTGAGAAGGGAATATTTGAAATGAAAAAAAGCACATCCCTCATTAAAAAGGAAATAAGTTTCACTAAAATTGTGATACAAATCGATGGGACCCCAAAGCACTTTTGTTCATCTAAGCATTGCATCAAAAAACCCTTTCCCTTCTTTTTCCCGACAAGAGAAGCTCAAGGAATCAGAATACTTAGGAAGAAAACCCTTTTGGTCAGCTGACAAGCATAAATTGGGCTACTCAGGTTTACCAAATGTTGCAGGAGATCCCTGCTGTTGTGTTACCCACCACTCAATGTAAAGACATAAGGGCGCCCTGTGTCAAACTGTTTCATCGCAGAGCCTGTCTTTACTCATGTCAGTTGGAAATGTCTGTATTTCTATCATAATACTTTTAAGACAATGGATAGGGTAGAGATAACGCTTATTGTCGATCAGAAATAAACTGAATTCAATGTAAACTTTGAGGTTTTTTTTAAGAGTTACCTTCCAACCCTCCTATGACTTTTTTTTTTTTGCAAAACTTTAAGAAAAACCCAAAGCTGTTTATAATTTTTGAGAAGATTGGTGTAATTCCTGGTTTCCCTTCTGCCTAAATTTACAACATGCCTGAATCAAACGGCAAGTGCTTCTAACAATTTCTAAGACTAAATATAACTTGGAGCCACTCTGGGCAACTAAAATCCAAGTGAGGACAGTGAGAGATCTTCCTGAAATCAACACTCCCCGTGTGGGTCACCAGAACTTCCTGGCAAACACGAGGGGTGCTTTAAAGCAAAAGGAATTAAACTCTCCAGAAGTGGGATGCTTGATACGTAGTGACTTCCCCGTCACTGGAGGTATGTAAGCAGAAGTCACATGCTCAGGCCCTGGGGAGGGCAAGGAAGGAGCCTAGAGGAACTGTGGACCCCCCCATTCCCACTTCATACAACAACTTCACTTTCACCTGTTTTGTGTGTTGGACTTCCATACAGGACTTAGCTTAAAGGAAAAGCACTGTTTGTTTTTGCGGTACGCGGGCCTCTCACTGCTGTGGCCTCTCCCGTTGCGGAGCACCAGGCTCTGGATGCGCAGGCTCAGCGGCCATGGCTCACGGGCCCAGCCGCTCCGTGGCATGTGGGATCTTTCCAGACTGGGGCACGAACCCGTGTCCCCTGCATCGGCAGGCGGACTCTCAACCACTGCGCCACCAGGGAAGCCCGAAAAGCACTGTTGATAAGAACAAGACTGAGAACCCAGGAGGAAGGGGACATCGCACTGACCACTCACCGTACTGCCTGTGGGGAGCGAACTCGAGCTCCAGGGACGGTTCGCAGAGGCTGTCATCAGAATTATAGCCTGTGGTGAAAATAAGGTGATGATACAGGGGTCCTGGAACATCCACAGGGAAACACGGGGTCCTGTGCCGGACGGCCACCTCTGACTGGCACCTGAGCCACGGCAGCGCCAAGCCCTTGGAGGCGAGGGAGGGACGCGTGGACGTGCCTCTTCCATCCCTCCCCCTACTCCTCCTGCTGGCACGGCCCTCACTCCCAACTCCTGTTAGATTTAACTTCAAATCCCATTTCCGCCTGTGCAGTGACAGGGACTTGAAGACTAAAGCAGTGATCTGGCCAAAGGATTACACAGCAAAAGGAGGCGAGTATTCAGGGCCCTGGGGAGCGCCTCCCAACCTCCAAGGCCAAGCCGTGCCAGCAGTTCTGGTCTGGAGACCACAGTTGTCTTCAGGAGGCGGGAGGAAGGCAGAGGAGAGAATCCAGCACCTGAGGGGAGAGGCTGACTCCCTGGAAACAGCCCTGCCGCCGCAGCTCCTCACCCGAAATAGACCTGGAAGCACAGGCCACCCGTCAACTGCCCTTTCCCTGAGAGGGATTCAGATGCCCTCTGCCTCAAGCCTGCTAACTTCTCTCTGACAGTAGACCCTGGGTCCCACCAAATGGCAAGAGGGTTTCCACCCTGTCCCCAATTCCTATTATAAAAGTTCTGGCAGTGAGATGCACCCAAAGTTAGGTATGATGTATACACTACTATGCATAAAATAGGTTAACTAATAAGGACCTGCTGTAGAGCACAGGGAACTCTTCTCAATACTCTGTAATGACCTACATGGGAAAAAAAATCTAAAAGAGAGTGGATATATGTATAACTGATTCACTTTGCTGTAGAGCAGAAAGGAATACACATCGCAAATCAACTCTACTCCAATAAAAATTTTTTTAAAAAAAGTTAGGTTATGATCTAATTGCTTCCTTTGCAGGTTTTGTCTCCTGGAGATGAGGGTGGGACGACTCCTTTTTTTTAACTCATTGAAGGCAGGAGAATCCTACATTTTGAATTCTGCCCTAATGACCAACTCAAAGTAGTGGCTTAATGAAAACTTGCTGCCTTGATTACTACAGTATAACATGGCTAGTCACATGTAGGCTATTGGTCATTAAACCTGGCTAATATCAGAATTTTCTGGAAAACTTTAAAAAAATATGCAATCTTATTTAGGAAAAGCATATCTGTATTTGTCCTTTGACCCAGCAATTCTACCTCTAGGAATAAACTCTGGGGACTGGTTGGTTGAATGAACTGTCATGCCACCATTTTAATTATTATGCGCCTCTTAAAAAGAATGAGGAAGATCTCCATGATATATGGCTAAACGAAAAAAAAATCAAGGTGCATTATTTTGTTTATTTTTGCAAAAAGAAACACTGGAAGTATAAACAAGGAACCAAAAAAAAAAAAAAAGGTTCTCCATAGGCTGATTCTGGAATGGAATGGAGGGGAAAGGGAGAGATGTGAGACTCAGAAATCTAAGCATGCCTTCCTACATAATTTAGCTTTAAATTACATATTTTATGTATTAAAAAACAGGATTAATTTAAAAAGAAAAAACTCTAACACTGAAAACAGAAACAAATGAACCTTACTGTAGATCAAACTGCTAACATAATCACCTAGAGAAAAAAATTCCAGTGAATTTTGAATATAAAACTCTGTGCATCCTTAGTGAGATATAATCGCAGAACTAAAAGAAGTACAAAACGAACATCACTTAGTAATTTTATTGTTAATAATATAATTTTTTTACCATTACTGCATATTTTCAGGAAAAATAAGTAGATTTTTCAAGAGACAAGACTTCTGTGTAAGAAAAGGACACACGCATATGAAATTTAAAAATCCCTGTAATATTAAATTGGAATTTGAAATATTGATATGAACTCATAATATCTACGTGTCCTTTCTTTACTGAAAGGGTCTAAAAGTAATGACAACTCTGTAGTGTCCAGATCTTGATTATTAAATTCTGCTCTAAAAGGAACTAGATTTACTTGAAGAAATGCTGATTCTAAGGGCAGGGAGTGGGGGCGGGGTGTTCCATTTCGAAGACGGTTACATGCCCACTGGCGATGACTACCCAGAGTGTGAGAACTGGGCTGCCAGGGAATCGCCACGGGCAGTGCTGGGGTTGCAGGGTTGATGGACCCTCATGCATGCTCAGCAGACGTGTGACTGGCCAGTGATATTTCCAGGCTTGGGCTCTGGTTCAGGGATGGGGGTCCAGACTGAGACAGCCCAGGGTTAGCCTGGAGGGCTGGACCTTGAGCCACACAGACCACTGTACACTGAGGGGAGATGGTGTTCCCAGCTCTTTCCCAAGACCAGGCAGGGCCTCTGTACCCCAGAGCCCAGGAAACCAGGGGAGACTGATGACTGTGGACAACAGACACCCGTGCCACGCTGGGCTCAGAGCGTGCCTGTTCCAGACAGCACATGGCACGGCTCCACTGACATCCAACAGTAAATGACTGCGCCTGCAGTGTCTGGCCAGCAGTGGGGAGAGACTGTCCGGCTGCCCTGTGCCCACCCAACTCACCTTCTCCCCAGCGGGGCTTCCTACTTGTAAGCAATGGGGATGAGGGCAGGGACCCTGTCTTTGCTTTGCTTGTCAAACCAAGGTTGTGAAAGTCTCTGGTTTCAAGAGCCAAGTGGGTGGTATTATTATGAAGAATAACCACCACTTCTTGTTCTCCAATTTCTAACACCCCAGAGGCAATCACTTTCAGTTCCTTCAGCTGTTTCTTTGGATGGTTTCAGATCGCTAAATTATCAGCGGAATGTCTTTTTTGCTTTGAAGCTTCATGTTTCCGCTCTGTTGGCATCTTTTCAATTTCCCAGTGCTTGCTCCACCCACCCGGCTGCTCTTTTGGTAGCATCCCATTCTTGTTTCATGGGTGCAACAGCTTGGCTCATCTGATTATATTAATGACGGACATCGTAAAGCTTTCATCTCTGTGCTTCTGTTTACTCTGTTGCCTCTCACACTGGTTTTGGTCTCTGGTACTGGAGGCTCTCCTCAGGTATCCGTGGGCCTCACCTGGCCAGATCTGATGGGGACATTCAACTGGGAATTCCTTAAGCTGATCACATGACTGGGAGAATGTTTTAATCTCACATCTAAAGATGTGAACACACATGGCTACTGGCAACCTGGGAGACCTTCAGTTTGTAAAGCCTTCCCTGCAACCTCCTTGTTTTTCATTTGGGAAACGTGCCTTCCACTTTACTAACCGACCTCCAGTTCAGAGATCCTCTTGTGTATCCTCTGTAGAGAATAAACCTCCAGACTTCTACCAAGTTGGGCTGAGGGAGGCTGCCTGCTTTTAGCCCAAACTTGGACCTCCCTTCTGGAGCTGCTTGGTGCCACCAGGGCCTGCACGGTGGTGGTGAGAGAGGGTCCCGGGGCTTTCCCACCAGTGGCTTGGGATCAGGCCTCTAGAGGGTGAAGCTGTCTGTCCAGAATCACTCACCCAGCTGGCAGGCAGGGCTGAGGCCTGAACCCTTGTCTGTGTGACGCCAGAGCCAGCCCACAGCTTAAGCACTCTGCTCTCCACCTCTCAGCCTGAGACCCCTCCTGGCCCTGAGAGCCTGGGGTCTTTAAGAAGGAACCTGAGCCCCAGATTCTCGACCCTCTCGTTTCTGGACAAGGTGAGGGGCCCACGACTCACCTTTGGCGCGGCCTGGGTGCCGTGAGATGGGGGTGGAGCTGGAAGGGGTTGTAGTGATGGCTGAGGACGAACAGGGCCGGGGGCCCGGCTCCACGGGCCAGGGCTTCATGGCTGGGTCAGCAGAGGCATCCTTGCGGTCAAGGCTGTCTCTGTGCGGGGACCCTCGCTTTGGCTTTAGGTCCCCAGGACCTGGGGCAGAGAAGGATACTGAGAAACGGGGCTGCAGAACCCTGTGCTCAGGCCGGGCTACCACACGGAGGCCTAGAAGCAGGGGTGGCAGGGCACACGGACCACAGGTACAAAATCTGAGCTGCCCACCTCCCGGGCTGTGGTTTGAACAGGAGGGCCCTGGCTACAGGTCTGTGTCGGAGGGCCCGCCTCCAATGATGGGCCAAACTGTGAGCCCTGAAATTTTGGCTGGGAGGAAATAAAGGAAAAACTCAAGAGGACAAACAAAATATTGGTAAAAGTCCAACATACTAACTATAGAGCACACCTGCTGCATAGCACTGTATATAACTCAAATCCCTGATTTAAAAAGATCCTGCCGATGTCTGCTCAGGACCACTCGGATCTGAGGCTGAGGCCCTGAAGGTCCAGGACACGCAACTTGCCAACTGGCTTCACTTATAATCTGCGAAAAAAATTCACTGTCACCTTAACAATAGGATAAGAAGCCTTTAATCTCTGTATGGTGAGACTGACTACAAGAAGGATTTTTACCTTGTATCTTATGCTTTTCTGCAGTCTCTAAATTTTCTACCATGAAGACATACTCTTGTCAAAGTTAAATAAAATCCTATATAAAAACATTAAAAAAAAAACCCCTCCAACTATCTAGTAATAAGAAAGGGGACGGGCTCTCCAAAAATGAGACAAAACTTAATGCAGTTGGAGTCCCTACTGGCATTAAGACAGGGCTGTTTTGCATCATGTCTCACTCTAGGCACCCCCAAGGCTGCAGACACAGAGCCACAACCACTGTGTCAGGATCTCGGCCCCTCTCCAGCCTCTTCCACGGACCTGACTCCGTCTGCCCCTTGGCCACTCCAAGTCTGGACTCACTGTGAAGTTTTAAGTGCCTAAATCTTATGACTTGAAATCAACGTAAAATTTGGATTTTGAAAGATAACCTTGATGAGAAGCAAGACTCAAGTCTGGTGGGATGGACGGGACAGACATCCAACAGGTGAGGTTAAAATGAGGAGCAGAGGGGGAGGCGGAGATGACCACACAGTTAGCACGAACAGCAGAGAAACAGCACCATTCCAGCAGCATGCTCAGAGGACAGGCCTGGAAGGCCAGGACCTCAGCAGCCCAGGGTTCCCAAGGCAGAGGGTGCGTGAGACAAAGTCATTGCCACATCAGCCGACTTCAGCATTTTAATACGTATGTATTTATTTTTTATAGTTACCTTATTATTATTATTATTTTTTGCAGTACGCGGGCCTCTCACCGCTGCGGCCTCTCCCGCCGCGGAGCACAGGCTCCGGACGCGCAGGCCCAGCGGCCACGGCCCACAGACCCAGCCGCTCCACGGCACGCGGGATCCTCCCGGACCGGGACATGAACCCGTATCCCCTGCATCGGCAGGCTGACTCTCAACCACTGCGCCACCAGGGAAGCCCCATAGTTACCTTATTTTTATGGTGCTGGTTTTCCATTTACAATACAGGTAATAATCTTTCCTTTTAGGATAAATTTAAGTGGAAACGGTGAGTCAATTCAAGGGAAAATATGTAAGTAACCCCATAGGTGATGTAAAGGTGTGGCCAAAATCATGAAGATGGTACAACAATGACTGCAGACAGAAAAAACGGCAGTAGCTAAAGGCCTCTATCGACCAGCCTTTCCCCCGCTCTGAGTGTGATTGGCGTGATGTTCTTTCTGTCCACTGCTGTTTTAACTTCAGCATCCAAGGTGTCAGAGAACGACAGTACAGTCATAAAACTTCATTCTGGACTGAACTCTGGCTGGGCAACATCGATGCAATTATTCAAAACGCTTGAATGGAGCACAATAAATCCTTCAAAACATAGAGCACCTCTAAAAAGGACCTTATTGGCAAAAGCCAACAATTCAGGGCTCTGACAAAGAAAGAGGAGAAAAGGGCAGCGGTTTTAAATTTAGATGCTTAAAGGTAAGTCTTAAAAAAACTCACTTGACAGAGACTGTATATTTTAGGAAGCATAGCGACAACAGACCAGCTCTGCTTTACACGCGGGCGTGACAAAAGCCTGCAGGTGAGAGAGAAGGGGGGCAGCACACGGCCCCTGGACTTACTCAGCACGGCCATCCTGGCCAAAGGACCTGTGCATAGATGTCCCGAGGCTCCCCTAGAGCTGTGCTGTACTGGAGAAACGGTCCAGAGGGTGTGACAACTCATCTTCTCTTTTGAACTCAGAATCCACGCTGGCTACTTTAAGTTTGGCTTGGAACTGGGGTCAGGAGGAGGGGTCCGCTATAGGTCATCTGGCCTTTAGGTACTGTTTTTTTTTTTTTATTTCTCATTTGTTTGAATTTCAGAAATGAAGAAGGATACACGATGAAGACACATGGTAAAGGAAAAGGATTAGAAATCTCCAATCTCGGAAAAAGGGAGGGGCTCGTTAGGAGAGGATGGGGTTGTCAGAGGAAGACCAGAACTGCAGGTGTTTAGAGAGAGCCGAGAGAGCCGGGTGGGCCCGTGGAGACTTGTCTTTGTCCTTGCTTTTGCTTCTCAAAAAGGAACTCTTTCTGCGCTGAGTTGCTAAATCGTTATCCCCAGGATAACCCGAGAGGAAGGAAAAAAAAACACAAGAAATAAATGAAATGAATAATAACAAATGACTCTAAATTAGCTCAATGTACTTAGGAAATCAGTATCCTGTCCAGCCCAGGAAAGATGGAAACAATAGCCACTACAAGACCGGAATCAGGACTCAGTGAGTCACTTATGCTGTGCCTCAATTTAATTAATTTAGTGGCATCTTAGTGCCAACACTTTACTTACTCAGCACGTGAAGAGAATTACGTATCGCTCGAGGAGCCGAAGGGCTTAGACAATTTTTCAATTTCAAAGTGTGAAATTATTAAATAAGAATGTTTATTAATTTAGGAGCCGCGGCTTCTCTTACTCATCCATTTTAATGACTGACTCCCTGACAATCTGGCTCACGTGCTACGCAGTACGTTTCTGGCCTGCTGTAATGAAATAGTCTACCTGAAGTATCCACTAATAATTCTTGTATATCTGAAATAACCTCTTTTGGCAGGATGAGTTTAAAAATAATGAAAGTACCTCTTTTTCATACCGCAAAGCCCTCAACACCAATAATTATTATATGCTTTTAGATCTCCTATGCATCTTCTAATTCATGATCTTTAAATCACAGAGTCTTATCAGAGCAGACAACTGGTCTCACTTTTTGAACATATCATACAGAAACAACCAGTATATCCAATTTCTGATTTAGAGTTAAATTTGGTACCAGAACCTCCATTATTTCTTCCTCTGTGGCACCACCTGGTGGCCAATGCTCACATCACAGGATAAGGGACCGACTTTATGTGATGCTGGGGCCCATGGCTCTGCCGGGGCCCCTGGTCAGGCAGCATGTTGCTTCAGCTTTAACTGCAGGCAGTGCACTTGTTGGTGAAGAGCTCAGGCTCCAGGGTTGACAGACCTCTGTTTGAATCCAAGTTCTGCCACTTACTACATCAGCAGGTGTTTCACCTTGTCAAGCCTCACTTTCTAAGCTCTGAAAAGGGGATGATTAATCATGCCTACCTCACGGGGTAGTTAGGACTAAACCCGAGGCAGATAAAGTAAATTAGCTGGCAAGGTACTGAGCCCAAAGAAAGCACCCAGTGCGTGGCTGCTGTTACTGATAATCATCACTGACTTGCTCATTCATGGATGGGTACGAGCATTTCTTTTCCTCTGAAAGTTTTCCTGACTCAATTAGGCTGGTTATAGTTAATTAAGTCAACTTTAATACAAACTGAGGTGATAAATGTCAAAACATTTAAATAGTCAAAATGAAAACCTGGGGCCACAGATCCCCTCTAGATAAAAACCAATGTTAAGCTTCATTATCACTTATCTGCACAAGAGCCTTTTACCTAATCTGACCTCCTGTAAAGAACGGGGGTGCAAGCATTAGTCCCCAAACAATATGTGCGTGAATGCATTTTCTTTTGTGCATCTGCAAGTGACACAAAGTACCTGAAGTGCTGAATGTGGCCTCCTGAAAGGCTTGTGCACATGTCACACCCAGAGGGTGGCTTGTCACAGGCCCTTAGTGCTATAATGTCAGCCACCACCCCCGACAGTGTGTGGGTCTCAGGCATAGGCCTGACCTTCAGAAAGTCCTGGTGTCTTTTTCATAAAGATTCAAATTATTCAGGCTGCAGTTTTGGCATATAAAATCCATGAAATGATATTTAAAAGTAAATTTGGAAATTTAACCTTGTTTGAAGTAACTGCTGCGTTTAATCGATTCTAAGATGCACATCCCCACCCCCACCGCCCCATCTTAACATCACTGAAATCAGGATGCAGCTTCCACAGTGTCTTATAGTCACCACTGGGGCCAGATGGAACTGTGACAGAACGGTCACTGCCGTGACCAATATATTTTACTCATATTTTCCTTTTATGTGTGTACACAAAAATCTGTCGAATTAAGTCTTTTAGAAGAGCTCTTCAACAAGAGTACAATAAAAATTCTAAGTGGTAAAGCACTGCATCATTTGATTGCCAGTGGTATATAAAGTAACTGGGCAGTTTATAATTGATAGCCTCTTAGAGTTTGACAGAATAAAGCACATTCAACTAGGAACCCATTTCAGAACCCCTGGCAAACTCCAAATAGCAGCCCTCATGGAAAGGTAAGCCGGGCCCCTGGCTGGTAAGACTGAAGACCGGGTCAGGCTGGAGAAGAAAACCTGGCTGCCTATCTAAGTGCTAAAAAGGCTGGAGTCACACGTGGGCTTGCAAAAGATCGCACATGTGCACGCTGCCCGTTAAACGTGCCGGAGATCTCCCTACAGAAATAGTCTACTCTACAACTCTGACACGTACAAGGAAACCCCCAAACATATGCAACTGAGCTTGCCTCTGGTGCCTGCAGGGTTACCAGCTTTGGTTTGAGTCCCTCCCACCATCTACAGGATTAGCGATGCTTCTCGCTCGACATGGGTTTGTATTTTCTTGGTTATTAACACACCTATGGAGGCAGATGTGCGTGTACACAGCACATCCCATTAACGCTCTTACACACACAGGTGCGCACAGCCACACGCCGTCTCCCTCTACCCGGTCCAATGAGAGGGTCCCTTAGACCACCCCCTGCAGCCAGGTCAGCCCGCCTACCTTTTCCCAGGGTCCCTTTGTGGATGTCGCGCTCTTCTGCACAGCTTGAGCCCAACGGGGTGGCCTCGGGGTTCTCTGCCTGGGATCTGAGCGGCTGAGAAGTGGATGGCGAGGTTGGGTCTGGGGACTCCAGCTGCCGGGGAGGACTGTCTGTAGTTGACTTCAATCGTTCTCTGGAACCCTCTTTCTTTGGTTTGATGAGTTTGACTAAAGCTTTGGCTCCAATCCAGTGGTTTTTCCTAGTGAGGAGTAGATTTTTAGGACACAATCAACCCTCACTGCCCCCTCCAGCAGGTTACTGGGTGCCCTAATGTGGCCTGGGATTCCCATCACCAGCCTGGGAAGCTGGCCAGTAAACCACCACCACGACCACTGTATTTGGGGCTCAGGAGGCAGAACAGAATTCTCGGTCACGCATGCGCTCGGGGATAGTTAGAAGCATGTATCGGGTCAGGAATTCACACTAGTCTCTTGGGAAAACAGAACGTCAAGTACGCCCATTAACTCTTGATTATCTCTGGGAAATGAAGTAGTGCTCTGCTAATGTGATCTATTCGATGGCAATTTTTCTGCCAAAATGCCCTTTTCAGCGTCACATTCCTCCCCATCCTCTGCTAAAGTTCACAGTAAGGTAATAAGCTGGCATTCCTTGACCACTCCCGGCACCGAGGAATCCGGGTGAGGCGGCAGAGGGCAGGGAAGAGTGTGCCGTGTGAAGTAAAAACAGGCAATTTAATGAGTAAGCGACGAAGCTGCAGCTAACGGGAAATGGAGGCTTCTGCTGTTACAAAAAGAGAACCACAGGGCTTCCCTGGTGGCGCAGTGGTTGAGAGTCCGCCTGCCGATGCAGGGGACGCGGGTTCGTGCCCCGGTCCGGGAAGATCCCACATGCCGCGGAGCGGCTGGGCCCGTGAGCCATGGCCGCTGAGCCTGCGCGTCCGGAGCCTGTGCTCCGCAACGGGAGAGGCCGCAACAGTGAGAGGCCCGCGTACCGAGAAAAAAAAAAAAAGAGAACCACACCCGAGTTCTACTCCTGCTCTGAAATGAACTGCACTGTGTTTACACAAATCCCTCCGTTTCCTTGTCTGGGCCTCAACTTCTCCATCTGTCAAAGAGAAGGCTGAGACTGAGGTTCTGAAATTCTGTGGTTGTGTGATTTCAACAGAGAGGCCTTGAAGGGTGCACAGCGATCCTGACTTTGAGGCTGGGCTGGGACAGGACCACGTGCAGGGCCAACTCCTGGGGGAAGTGGTGCTGGACAAGGCTGGCAGTCTTGGGGGATGGAGCCAGCCCTGAAACCCACTGCCCTCTGGAGAAGGGGACATGTCTGTGAAGCCGCCCTGGGGTTCAGTGAATCCAGAGGAATCTGTGTACGGCCAAAAGGTGCCCCTGTTTGAAGACTGTGAGTGCTGGGCCTGGTGTCCTATCCAAGGTTCCTTCCCTAAACAGAAACATGGTTTTCTACACCCCGTTAAATCCTGAGAAGAGGCCGACAAGGCAACCCTTCCATCCCGCTTTAATGGCTCCCAAACCACTGACTCTGCCCCCTTAAAAGGGCTGTGGCTCAATTAAGCCTGTGTCTCGTCAAGGTCGGCCGGCATTTGCCACCCCTCACAGGACAAGCATGAGGATGGGGCTGAAAGAAATTCTAAAATCATTCTGATGTGCACACAGGTGACCTGTCACTGTGGAAGACACAGGCCCTACAGAAAGTTTCACCCTGAGTGTGAACAAGGAAGGTTTTCTGTTCTGTGTTCAAGTCCCTGAAACTTAAATCAACTCACTTCTTTGGAGCAGGATCATAGAACTTGTACTGATCCATGATTTTTTCTTCCAGTTTTTCCTTATGTCTTCGTAAGGCATTTAACTTGTCTCTGTGGAGAGAGGGGAAAGACAATCAAGCCAGTTTTAAATAAAACAAACGAACTTACTCACCAGCTCGGCCTGGGACCTGGCCCAGCGGACATCACAGTGCTCACGAGCATCACAGTCGCTGAGGTGGGACTATGCGAATGGAAGCATCTGACATAGGTCCAGAAGCCCTAACGCCTTGAAGAGGCCTGCTGAAGCACCCAGGATCTAGCTGTGAGTGAACTCAAGGGAGCAAACCCAGAACCGTCTGACAACCCAAGCTCGGAAGCAAGGATTCTCTGGCCAGGCCATTCAGGGTGTGGGACACCCCAGGGTCAGACCCGAGGCCAGCTGCTGGCGTGCACATCAACAATACCTTGGTGGTGGGAGAGGTCTGCCCTTAGGGAGTTGGGTGGGCATCAAGGTTGAAAAAGTCATTTCAGCAAATTCAGACCTCTGACCTGGACCCATTCCAATGCTGGGTTTCTGATAAAACTTCCATGGGAACAAACTCAGAAGATTTTAGGGTCCAGAGAGAAGATAAGGAACAGAGCGGGCCTGGAAAAACCAGAGGGTGTGGTGGGGACTGAGGCACAACTGGGCCACCGTAGCAGATCGCTGCCTGGGGTGGCACGTAGACCTTCCCATTTTTCAGAGCAGCCAGAAACTCAGACTGTGAAGCAAAATCTCCTGACTTGTAAATGCTGGAAACCAGTTTGTATTTTCAAAAACACACAAGAGACCAAAGAGATACCTCTTGAACCCTGGGCTGCCAGAGGGCACCTCTGCTTCCTGGGAGGGAAGTTCTGGCCTTCCTGATACGAAGGGTGTGCTTTTGTTTTATCTCAGGGAGTCAGGCAGGTGGACTCCATACAACACTGCCCACAGGGCCACCAACTCCTGTCCCTTCCGGCCTCTCACCACCCGTGCTGTCTTTACAGCTCGGACCCTCGGCTTCCTCACTGGAAAATGAGGCCTCTGGGCCAGAGGCAACTTTCTGCTCAGGCTTCTTTCTGTCAAGAAGCTGCCAAGCTTCCACCCAAACTGGGGACTTTCCCAGGAGCTCCCCACGAAGGGGGTACATCATGAAAAGTGGTAGCTTTGCGAACCACTGGGCCCCGACCCCCAAGCCCCAACCCCTCGCGGCTCCCAGCCTCCTTGACTCGATGTCTGTGATCTGTTATTGTGTCCTCACGGCCGTGCTGCCCCGCCTTAAGCTCGGAGTGCTTTCGCGGCTGGGTTCGCCCCAGAGATGCGCACAAACTCAGAGAGCAGGTCCCGTGCCCCTCTCGGCCCCCAGCACAGTGCTCCGCTCAGAGCAGCCTCCGGGAAGCCTGCCAACTCCTGGCCCTCTGCAGACGCTCTCTATTGCACAACTGTCATCCCATCATCCCCCTGGGGTCCGGGCGCCTACTCTTCTAGTTAGCAACCGCCCAGTGTCTGCTGGAAATTATTATCAGCTGGATTACAGAGGGCCAACTTCAAGCAACGGTCATTTCTATCCCAAAATTACAGTGCGGTTTGCAAGGTAAACCATCTCCTGGTAGATGGCGAGCCACCTCTGACCACGTCCCTCTGCAGCCTGTCTCCTCTTGCCTTCCCTACGCTGGCCAGCCATTCCCACCCGCGAGCAAGGACAGTTCAACCACCACGGCAGAGCGGTGGAAACCCCCTGGATCCACCGATGCGTCCTGGATCGTTTCACTTGCAAACCACAAGGTTCTCAGTGCCAGGCTCTTCCTCTTGACCTCATCTCTGGCAGCTTCCTAGGCCCTGCGAGACCAGCACCCTTTAAACACTTCCCAATGAATCCCGACTCATTAGCCAGGCGCGGCAGCCTCCTCCGCTGAGGCTCCCGCACATTCCCTGCACCCAGAGCCCTGCCGTGCTCCACCTTCATGTCCCCCATCTGCCCTGCCTTCGGCCCATCCTGTGTCAGCAGCAGAACCCCAGCTCTTCTTTCCACTTCTCCGTGAAGCTCCTCAACCTCTGTCTGGTATGCCCACATCCCATCACCCCCACTAGGTCCCTGGTTACCACCGCAGGGGCCACAGCAAAGCCCACATAAACAAACACCGCGGCACACGGGTGACCCACCGCACCAGATGATCAGGGAACACAGCCACAGGCGATAGAAGAAGATTGGGTACGGCACCTGTGCTCAGCCTCCGATGTGAATTCTTTCCCTGAGATACTTCTCTTGCTGGCACAGCTGTATTTTTAGAAGTGCACTTAATTCCAAAAGCAGACTAAGAAGCTTCTGGCGGTGGGCAGTGCCTTTAAAAAGCAAATGAAAGCCAACCACCACCACTTGCAGAAACCCAGAAACACTCCAGGGAAACAGAGAGAAGGACAGGCTGTTAAGAACAGGCTCCGGGGCTGTTCCTGCCCAGAGCAGGGCAGGTCTTGGCCAGAGAAGCCAGGACCCCCGTGTCGACAGGCGTCCCCCACCCGGGCCCCTTACATGTACTGCTTCTGCTCCTCGTGGTACTGTTCCTTGTTCTCCAAGTTCTGTTCTAGAAGCATTTGGTTCTGCTGGCTCAACAGCTGGATCTGGCTCAAGAGGTGATGGTTTTCTTCCTCCAAGTTCCCCTTGAGGCGGGAGAGCAGCTAAAACACAGACCAACAACGTCTTAAATACTGTGTGACCCCGTGAGTCTGCTGCTGGGAATCTAGATTCCAAAAGAAGGCAAAGGCCACGTGCACCAAGATGTCCATCTCAGTGCTATCTGCACTCGTGACAACTCGAAAGGACCCAAACGGCCTCTTCCCTTGGCAGCTACGCTGTCCAATCCGACAGCCGCGGGCAACGCGTGGCCGCTGACCACTTAAAGCGCAGCTAGCCCACAATGAGGAGAGCCACAAGGGCGGATACAGCAGGTCCTAAAGACTTAACTAAAAAAAAAAAACGATGTGAAAGAGCTCGCTAATGAGCTTTTTGTGGTTACATGTGGAAATGACATTTTAGATATACTGGCTGAACAAAATATATTACTTAGAATGAATCCCACCTGTTTCCTTTCACTTCTTTACTGTGGCTACTAGAAAAATTTAAATTACATCTGGTGGCTACATTATTATTTCTAGCGACCAGCTCCGTCCTAGACGAGGGTCGGCACACTTCTCCTGTAAAGAGCCAGGTAGGAAATATTTTAGGCTTTCCAGGCCAGACTGTGGTCTCTGTCACAGCCACTCAACTGTGCTGTTACAGCAGGAAAGCAGCCAGAGACAATATGTAAATGCACAGGTGTGACCGCGTTCCAATACAACTTGACTTATGGACACTGACATTTAAGTGTTATACCGTTTGCACTTGCCACAAAACATTTTTTTTTCACTTTCTCAACCATTATAAAATGTAAAGGTCATTCTCAGTTCATGGCCGTATGGAAACAGGTTTGGGGGCTGGATTTTAGTTTTGGGCTGAGGATGGTCAACTCTTGTCTAGGATACATTTATCATGGGTGGTGTAGCAGGAAAACAACAAGCTTTGGCTTCAGACAGACTGGGTGGCAATCTCCTACTGCAGGCCCTGGCCTGAGGTCCCCTCGGAAATCCTAAAGCAGCGCCCTGTGAGGCACAGCCTATGGTGACGGGGCTCCCTCAGCCAGTGTCTCTGCCTGTGTCCTGGCCCCCACCTCCTCCACAGGCCCCAGCCCCAGCCCAGAGGGGCCTTTGGGCATCCCAGAACCCTGGCCTCTGCTTCCTCATCTGTGGCGCCCCGTGAGCTCAAAGGAAAAGGCTCCCCAGAGTGTTTCTCAACAAACAAAGGGCAAGAGGAGCTGTGTCCGGGGTCCTGGCTGTCCTGGAGCTGGGACGGGACCCAGCTGCTCTGCCCCGTGCCATCCACTCTGCCTGTCTTACTTGTCCCAGGGTCTGCTGCCTAAGAAGGTACTTTCCAACCTAGTGCACCAGAAGGCAGAGCTCTGCCCCTTTTGCAACCAGGGGATTTGTGTGCAAGTTCCATCCCGAGGAGCCAGTCAGCCAAACCCAAGCACGGAAGAAAATCTGTGACCTTTCTCTAGAACGGTGCAGCTGCTACATGCAAGGAAATGGAAAAACCGTGTGGACACAGCCAAGAGGACAGAAATAAAACAGTACTCAGCTGTTTCCGTGCGCCTGCTCTGACCCTTTGCAGAAAGCAAAGGTCAGATGTAAAGGTGTTTTCTAATGCATCCCTACCAGTCGTGGTGCCTGTCCCCCTTTCAAACGCCTCTGGTCTCCTCCCGGCCTCTGTACCACCTTCACACAGTCTTCGAGCACAGACGCCAAGAAGGACCCATCGCAACCCCTCTGAGCCCAAGGCTGTCACCCCTGGGGGACTCATCCCGGTGTCCCGAGACCCCGCCCAGCCCCAGGCCCCACCTCGCAGTGGGTGTCCAGCTTGGTCAGAGAGATGTCCATGCTCTGGTGCTGTTCCTTCAGCTCGTCGAACCGGGCCTGCCAGCGGCTCAGCTCCAGCTGTGAGCTGTTCAGCGAGGTTTTCAGCTCCTTGGTGTGGCTGTGCAGCTCCTCGTGTTCCCCCTTCAGCTGGTGGTGCAGGAAGCTGACCCTGGCGGGGTGGAGAGCCACAGGGCTGAGGCCTGAAGGGTGCTCCCGGGCCCTGTCACAGCTGTGCAACCTTAGACCGAACCACAACCTCCCTGGGCCTCACAATGAGGGAGTTGAACAAAATCAGAGGCTTTCAAACTGGATTCTTTGGGGTTCTATGAAGGTACCCCTGGTGTCCCCACCTTGCACTGGGGGGACGGAACAGGCAGGCTCGGATACCCATGTCAACAGAGCATCACTGTTATGACCTCTTATGTATTTAGAGCTTGGCATATCTGCCTACTTGGAAAAAAACGTTCTGTTGTTAAAAGCTTTCTTTCTGAATACTGAACCAGACATTTTTGCTCTAAAACTCTTTGTCTATGCCCAGCTCTTCTTCTCAATTCCAAGCCCCTTTCTCATTTCAACTCCCGAGATAAAATATGAGATGCTGGGGTATGATGTAAATCCACTAAGATTATCACCATCATAATAACTATTATCCAACTGGGCTTTCTCGGGGGAAGATTTGTAACAGAAAGCTCAAAGTACCAGGGGCTCATGGCCTCAATTTAGACACAGATGTGTCTTGTTTGGCTACAGTGTTTTTTAAATGAATTAGTGGGTCAACATTTAAAATTATGAAAGTTTCACATCAACATTCCAATGTCCAGCTTCTCTTAAGAGAAAAAGCATAAACCAAGGGATAATCTGGTGGCCCCAGGCCTTCCTCCCAGCTGACAACTGTTAGTGTATATTCTCCGTGTCACTCATGTCCAGTCTACCACTGGCACTCTTCACCCACATGCCTGACCTGCCTGGCACCGGAGTCTGTAGCCCCTGGTACACATGAATGCAAGGAGGTGGGGAGGAAGCAGTACCCATGGCCATGCCAGAGACAAGACCTGCTTCAAATCCTGACTCTGCCATTGACTACAAGCATCCACTCTGAACGAGGCATTTAATCTCGGCCTGTTTCTTCGTCTGTTTAAAAGAAAAAGGACAGTAATTCTGTAGATTCTTGTTACTCTTGGTAGTAACATTCTATAAGGTCCCTGAGACACTAAATTAGCTCTTGGGGGAAACACACAGGTGGGTTCCTGTGAGTCTGGTCACACAATTTTGTCAGCTGATCAAGACATACCTCGTTTTACATGGTTTCTGTTTAAAGACACCTTATGTGATGTACTCACAGCCAACAGCACTGTAACTCATGCCTGAAGGAAGCTTATCTACCTCACTCACACATATTCTCCGTAATGTACATCACAGCCTTGCATTTAGGAACACGAGACAGCATTCTGCTCGTGGGCCATTTTAAACAGCGAAATCCTCACCCAAAAGCACAAAAACCACGGCACTAAACAGGCCACAAAAAGGACGCTCGTGGGCTTCCCTGGTGGCGCAGTGGTTGAGAGTCCGCCTGCCGATGCAGAGGATGCGGGTTTGTGCCCCGGTCCGGGAAGATCCCACATGCCGTGGAGCGGCTGGGCCCGTGAGCCATGGCTGCTGAGCCTGCGTGTCCGGAGCCTGTGCTCCGCAACGGGAGGGGCCACAACAGTGAGAGGCCCATGTACCGCAAAAAAAAAAAAAAAAAAAAAAAAAAAAGATGCTTATTTGCAGAATGAGCTGCAGGGGTCGAATGCCTTGCTCCTCCACTGCTGGAAATGTGTGCATCAGGCGACCCCAAATGTCTCGCCACCCAAATGTCCATGATAGCTCCACGAGCGCTGATTTGGGGCTTAGAGATCAATGTCAGCAAGGAGGTGAATTCACAAACAGGGAACCCATTAGATGACGAATGTACCCATGGCTGACGCAACCAATCGGCATCTCAGGGCAGGAGGTGAGGGCCACCAGCTTGGGCGACGCGCTGTCCCTGGGTACCACACTGGCCCTTCCATCCCAGCACCATCCCTTTGACCTCGCTACCATCCAGCTGTTAGCATGACAGGGGCTGTATTGGCAGGCTGACCTCCGCTCAGCGGGGGCAGAGTGAGTGAGCTGCTGCCGCCCGCGGGAAGGTGGGCCCCCTGGGCCCCGGCGTTTACCTGTCCAGCTCCTCCTGCAGCCTCTGGTTCTCGCTCGCGACCGCGGCGCTCGTCCTCTGCTCCTGCTGCAGAGCCTCCCTCTCAGCATTCAAAACCTTCTCCAGCTCATCCAGCTCCGCCCTGCGCTTCAGCATGTCGCTGTGCCTGTGGGAGGGGACACACCGCTGGTAGCCCGTCCTGGGCCTTCTTTGCCCACAGGCGACGCACACCCTGGGAGACCGCAAAGCCTCCACAGAGAAAGCGGGGCTCGTCTGGTGGCTTCTCTCTGCAGAGCTGAGGGGGGCAGGCAGGGGGCAAGGCTGCATGGTAGGGAATCGGAGGGAGGTGGCTGGGAGAGGCACCGGGGGTGCGAGCAGCACTTGGGCGGGAAGGCTTGGGGTCCCCTCCAGCCCCAGGGCCAGAGGCCTCGTCCTCCCACCCGACATGCCCCCGCGGCCCCCTCGATTCCCTGTCGCAGTAGCCTTCCTCCCTTGGCCCCCGGGGAACGCCAAGACAACGTCCTCTGAACCCCACACCCTCCTCTCAGGGAGTGCAAATGACTTAACAGGGCGTTCACTCAACACAAACTGATCTAGAAGAAACCACGGAATAAACAGCTGAATTCCACTGCACATGACAGCTAATTTCACAGCAAATCCCTGCTCACTGGGGACAGGGTGAGCCCTCCTCTCCCTCGGGAGCCCCTCCTGCTCTTGCCAGACCTCGAGTGGGGGGCAGAGGCTTGCCTGGGGGGCCCAGGCAGCTGCCAGGGGACACGTGCGTGCGTGCGCGCGCACGCACACACACACACACACACACACACACACACACACACACACACACACACACACACACACACACACACCCCTCCTTCCCGCCCTTTCATTTTCCTCTTTGTATTTTCTCCTCTGTCTCTCTGTGTGGGGTACTGCACAGCTATCTCTGGAGGGCAGCAGAGCACAAGGACAGAGTCCCCGATAAGTCCAGGCTGTTCCTCCCACCTGCTGGAACCTTCCAAGCTCACGATGACTCAAGAGCCCCCAAGTCCAGGGGGCTTCCAGCCTTCGTCTCCAGACCTCTTCCCTGACCCCGCCTGTCCCCGCGCAGCTGTACTCGCACCGTCTGACGGGAACCCAGACTTGTGCTCGTGTGGGAATCAAGCTCAGGAGCCTGCCCAGGCAGCTGTTTACAGACATCTGTGTGGCCTTTAGCTTCAGAGCAGAGGATCCCCGACGTGGTTCTGGGCGTGGGGCTCTGCCTGGCTCTCAGGGGTGACCTTTCGCATCCAGATTAACGATTCTGGGAAAAGTCCTCCAAGGTCTGACAAATTAGGGTCTCCGGCTGACCATCAAGGTCCCCGCTTCCCGCTTCCCTGCTGTAACGTCTTGGAAAAGCTCACTGATCAAGCATCTCTCTGACCGTTAGTAAACTACGCCACTGCAGAACAGAAGCCGGGCGAGTCTGGCTCACCACCGAGTCCCAGTACGAGGCACAGTGCTCAGTAAGTATCTGTTGAGAAAACGAATGAGTGAGTGTCTGATTTAAGTGTCAAACGAAATGAATGTAGAGCCATCATCCCTGTATTCCAGGTACCCAGACTCCTGAACGTGTAGCCCTGCCGCAGACAGACCCAAGGGGCCTCCAGCCTCTGTCCAACAAAGTACTGGGTAACACAGTTGTTCTGTGCCGTACTGAGCAAAGAATTACAGGGAAAGCAACAATGAACTCTTCCTTCAGAGCCAGTCCAAATTCCACCTGCAAAAACCTTCTCCTGCTGAGAAGACATGGAGAATATCGTAAGATGTTATTATAACACATAACAGGACACCTGAGTGCCTGGTGAGTGCTGGGCGCCGTGCTAGCTTTAGAGTTGAGCGAACACTCCTCACTCCACATCATTAGTCAACTGGATGCCTCTCCTACCACAGCTAGACACAGCACCCCGTACACAGCAGGTGCTTACTAAGTGTCACATGGATCCAGGATGGGTGCAGGAGGAAGCAGAAGATGCTCATTTGGGCTAGCAGCCCCTGAAGGACGGCGATCCGCGTGGATCAAAGGGGTGGAGGACTCCAGACAGAGGCAGAAAGGAAGCACCGCGTGAGAGGATAAATGAACGCCATCACCCCGTGCCCACAGCATCCTCAGATGCCCTCATGAGGCTCTGCTGGCCCAACAAGCCCCCTGGGTCTGTGATGAAACGCCCTGCACTTCAGCTTTACTTAGCATCTTGAGGCCGAGTCAAGGAGAACGCTGGCAGCAGGGCCGCCTCACAAGCACAGGACAAGGACAATTTCTCTTCCTCACCCACCCAGCCACCCGTGCCAAGTGTTTGAGAGCCTCTCTCTCCTGTATTAGAGCCATGTGCACACCACACCTGCTCCCAGATTCTGGGTCCTGCAGCCCCTGCCCAGCGGCCTGGAACAATCAAGGATCTGCCAGGGCAAGAGCTCAGGTGATGCTGGTTGACTGAATGCACACAAGACCCAGGACCCCGATTTGTCAAGAGCGCAAAGCTAAGACTCGTGTATTTCAAGGTATGTAAATTTTACCTACAAAAAAAGAAGAGTGTGGGGCTGGAGAACAGGAAGTAAAGATGAAACGAGGGTGGCAAAATAGTGATAAATGCAGAAGCCAGTCGTGGGTATACAGGGGTTTCACTCTACCATTCTGTTTACTTTCTATATACTTAAAATTAGGGCTTCCCTGGTGGTGCAGTGGTTAAGAATCCGCCTGCCGATGGAGGGGACACGGGTTCGAGCTCTGGTCTGGGAAGATCCCACATGCCGTGGAGCAGCTAAGCCCGTGAGTCACAACTACTGAGCCTGCGCACCTAGAGCCCGTGCTCCGCAACAAGAGAAGCCACCGCAATGAGAAGCCCGCACGCCGCAATGAAGAGTAGTCCCCGCTTGCCGCAACTAGAGAAAGCCCGCGCATAGCAACAAAGACCCAAGGCAGCCAAAAATAAATAAATTAATTTAAAAAAAAAATTAAAGGTTAAAAAAAAACGCAGCCCAGGGCTTCCCCGGTGGCACAGTGGTTGAGAGTCCGCCTGCCGATGCAGGGGACGCGGGTTCGTGCCCCGGTCCGGGAAGATCCCACATGCCGTGGAGCGGCTGGGCCCGTGAGCCATGGCCGCTGAGCCCGTGCGTCCGGAGCCTGTGCTCCGCAACGGGAGAGGCCACAACAGTGAGAAGCCCGCGTACCGCAAAAAAAAACGCAGCCCAGACCTTGACGGGCACGAAAAGAACTGAGAAGCCAGGGCAAGATGTGTCACTGTAAATTGGCAGCTGTGGTGAACTTCCTCCTTATTCTTAGTTTGGAGAGAAAAGGGAGGAGAGAAGAAAATCCTTAGGGGAGCAGGGACCCCACACCAACAACAGGTTTCCCTGAGCCAAGACTGGCCACGACGCCCCTTCTCCACCTGGAGATCCACCGACACTCGGTCTCCAGCCGCACTAACTCCAAATTGCTAAGGGTGACTTTGATTTACCTCCCTTTTGGAAAGTTCCGGTGCCCCAGACAGTGTGAAGCTGCAGGCCAAGAGGAGACCCGAGGGGCACAGAGCAGAGGCGGGGACAGGAACCCAGGGGAGCCCGCCCCGCCGGCACATACCTCTCCCCCAGCTCCCTGTGCTCCAGCTCCAGGTTGCGATGCAGTGTTTTCAGGCAGCTGTGCTGGCGGATGAGGGCCTCGTACTCCGCAGACTGCCGCTCGTGGAGTGCGCCCAGGTGCTCGTGGTCCTGCAGCAGGGCCTGGTAGGTGGCCGTCAGCTCTTCCTGCTGCTTCTGCAGGTTCTCGAGCTCGCTCTCCTTGGCTGTCTGCTGGTTCTGGAGCAGCGCGTACTGCGTGGTGAGTGAGGCGCTCTGGGAGCCCAGAGTGGAATTCTCCACCTGCCGAGGGAGAGGGGGCTGGAGGCTGACACCGAGATAACAGGGACCATCGGCGCAGGCAAGACGCAGCTGGGACCAAGGACAGTTCTACCAGGACTTAAGGAACTGCTGGAGGCGGCCAGACGGCATCAACAGACTGTCGCGTGGCGCTTCACTCCTGAGCCCCTCTCCACAGACGTGACCTTTTGGGGCAAATGAGGTCCTCTCTCTGAATAATACCCTCTTTGAATACTTTTAAAAGCCTATTTTTAAAAGAGAGAGCATCACTGAGGACACAAAATACCTGAACAACCTACCTTAACCTAACTGACACTTACAGAACATCCATCCAACGTCCAAAATTATTAGAAATTTAGGAGAAGGGAGCACTTCCTATTTAATTCCGAGGTCAGGATTACCTTCATATCAAGACCAGACAAAGATATGACAACCGTAACCAAAAACCCCAACAAAAACAAAACTACAAACCAACATCCTATTTGCTCGTTTTAATAGAACGAATCCCAACCTCTTTGACAGTCTCCTATTTATTGTCTCTGACCCACACGTTACATATTTTCAAACACCTTTCTCAGAAACTGCAATAAACGATCATTTACTTTCCCACAATCTATTAATGGTAAATAAAAGCCAACATCCTAAAACGTGTGGTCCAGAACACTCTTTTGGCTAGATGCTCTCACCAGCCCGGGAGCTACTTCATACCTTACTTCACTCGTAGAGATCAAAAATTCACATTTGCTTCAAAAAGGCTCTGCCAGGTCCTACAGTGAAGAAATGTGCTTAACTCTGTCGAACCAAACTTATTTGATCCCAGAACCTCTTTTCCAAATCATTCCTAACAGCATCTCAAGAAACAGATTTTGGGAAACAGACAAGACTGCAAGGGAAAAGCAGGGAAATAAACTTGTTTTTGCCTGGGCAGCCGTGTTCAGTCACTGAAAACCAACTTCAAAGATCCTGAGTCCAGGAACCTCGGTTTACAATGAGTCTATCAAAAATAAAACAAAACACCGAACTCTCCCATGCTTTGTCTTACTGATTAGGAGTCGTCAGAGTGCTGGGGCCAGTCTCTAGGAGACACAGAGCATCCTCCCCCAAGAGCTGCCCAGCCATGCCCTCACCTGCAGCTTCGCCGTCTGCGTCTGGAGCGTGGTGTTGTGTTCCTGCAGGAAGGCGCTCTGCTTCTGCAGCGTCAGGATCTGACTGCTGAAGGCCGTGTTCTGGGTCTCCAGGTGCTGCAGCTGTTCCTTGAGCAGCTGCTTCTCAGCCTGCAGAGCCGCGTTCTGGGGAAGGGGGAAGCATAAGGCCAATCAGACACCGGCTCCATACCTGCTGAGCAGCCGCAGGGATGGCTGGTTAGCAGGTACAGAGTCGTTAGGAACCCTTTGGGGGCCAAAGCCAAAATCCACCGGATGAGAGAAGTAGCATTTTCCCTCTTGGAAAGACAACAGCATTAGAAAAAAATTTTTTTGTACGTGCTTTCACAAGAGAAGTGAATACACATGATGGAGACGCTGCAAAGAACCTGAGCATGTGAGTGTGAGGCAAAGGCGAGCTGGGGCTAAAGCTGCTTCATCCTTTCTGTCTTTTGTGCTCTTCTCTGTTTTCTGTTGACCACCCCGAGAATGCATGTCTGTGAGCTTCTCGCACAGAACAGGGAGCCAGAGCCTGCCCTAAAGCCTCACCCCACTTGGGTGACAGCGGGTAGAAGAAGGCGGTTCATGCTCCATGAGACCGATAAAGGCCGAGCAAGATACGCCACCGACTGGGCCCGGACGCGTGGGGTGTGGTCTTGCGCTCTCCCTGACCAGCATGGGGCTTAGGGTCAAGTCTCTTAAACTCCGTCTCACCTTTCTCATCTGTCAAAGGAAAATAGTCACTATTTACTTCATAAGGCTGTTGGGAGACGTCAAACAAGATCAGGGGTTTAGACGTGCGTGGACAGACTCGCTCTGCAAAGGGCCAGACAGCAAATATTATTTTGGGGTTTGCCGGCCATAGGGTCTCTACCTCAACCAGTGACCCCTGCCGTCGCCGTGGAAAGGCAGCCCCACATGATATGTAAGCAAAGGGTGTGTCTGTGGGCCAATAAAACCTTATTTATGAAAACAGGGGGCGGACCGTGGTCTGTCGACCCCCAGAAGAGCACCGAAACACAGATCACTGCGGAAACAGTGCTGGTGGAGATAGATGCCCCAGACCCAGGGCAGGAAGCATAGAGCAAGTCCCCAGGGGAAAGGGGGACCTGCCCCTTCAGTCAGAAAGGTTGAAGGGACCTCAAGTGGCAAGGAGCAAACGGGACTTGCCAGGGAACTCAAGAAGAGGCCAACAAGACCTGGATAAATCTCAACAGCTTCTGACACCCCGGGTCCTTCCCGGTAATGGGAGCTCCTGCTCCGTCTGCGGGACTGTCGGCAGGACGGACTCTCCCCACTCACATTGCGCTCCAGCTCGATGGCCCGGTCCTTCACGCGGAGCAGCTCCATCGTGGCCTCCTTGGGGCTGGGCCCCCAGCGCTCCTTCCCCGGGTGACCCTCGACCAACGGCCCCACAGGGTGTTTGAAAGAGTTCTGCACCTGCTTCCCCTCTTCCTGGCTCTTCCTGAGGATCTCACACTCCTTCTTCAACTGCGGGTGCGAGAACGGGAAAGCAGACTTGGGGCAGGAAGAGGCCGGGCTCGGGGCCCCGCACCAAACCCATCCCCCTCAGCGTGCCCGACCCCCTCGCCCGGCACTGGACCCGCCAGAGTCCTGCCTTTGCTCTTGCGGGGAGGACCTCCGTCCTGCATGTTGCCCCCTCCCTGCAGAGGTGACTGCCGGGCAGCAGCCGGGACCCAGTCCCAACTTTATAGCCACG
Organism: Delphinapterus leucas; assembly: GCF_059928025.1. Classification (NCBI taxonomy): domain Eukaryota; kingdom Metazoa; phylum Chordata; class Mammalia; order Artiodactyla; family Monodontidae; genus Delphinapterus; species Delphinapterus leucas. Next base: position 168,770,897 of record NC_143130.1, read on the forward strand.
TGAGCGCAGCCAGACTTCTCCCTCCCGAGCCTCAGGGGTCCACTCTGTCGACACTTGCTCCGGAACACGGGCATCCAGGCCGCCCCTCTGCTACCCAGGTGAGGGGCTGGGAAAGGTGAGGCAGGGACCTCACAGCCAGGACCCACGGCCTGACCCTACGGGGGCTGCTCTTACCACCTGGAGCTCGTTCTGTAGGTGGTGAGTCAGGCTGGCCTTCTCTTCCATCTGTGCTTCTAAGAACACAATCTTTTCTTCTTTCCTGGCTAGTGCTGTTTTGAATGCTGATTCAGTTATGCTCTCCAAAATCTTGTATTTCCTGAAAAATACAAATAAACAGTAGTATTCATCTGACTCTTCTACCCACAAGGTCCCAGCCGCCAACACACCCCTCCCCCACTAAGCTGGTTTCCGCATCACGCTGCAAGATGTGTCCCAGAAGAACTGCAGGAGTCAAAAACCATCACCTAGAGCTGTTCCCCAGGCTGTTGGCATAGATATGTCTAGGACACCGTCAATGAAACATCACTGCTATAGTTTTCCAGGCGTCGTTTCATGTATTGTTATGGCCATTTTACAGATGGGGAAACAGAGTCTCAGAAAGGTTAAGGAATCCATCCAAGACCACAGTGCTAGGTAAGCGGTAAATCTGTGTGGCCTTTTCACCACACCTAAAGGACATCACGTTGGTTACAAGTCCAACAGAAGTCCAAGGTGTTGGATTTCCTTGAAAAACGAGATGATTTAGGAAAGCACTGCTGGCAAAGGCAGCAAGAGTTAAAATTTTAAAAAATTAAAGGGCTGGTGGAGGGAGAGGGGAATGAACAGGTGGAACACAGATGATTTTTAGGGCAGTGAAAATACTCTGTATGATGCTATAGGGGTGGATACAGGTTATCATACGTTTGTCAAAATCCACAGAACATGCAACACTGAGAATGACCCCGATGTCAACCGTGGACTCTGGGTGATGATGAGGTGTTGGTGTAGGTTCACCGAGCGTAATGCATGCACCATTCTGATGGGGGGTGTTGATGGTGGGGGAGGGTACGCATCAGGGGCAGGGGGTCTACGGGAAATCTCTGCACCTTCTCCTCACTCTTGTTGTGAAGTTAAAACTGCTCGAAAAAAGCCCAACTAGAAAAAAGTTCAGAAGCCTTTTCATTGGACAAAAGAATCTCCTTCCACTCCTGCCTCGGAATGTCCAGGAAGGAGGCCCTGGATAGAAAGTGCCACGTGTCAACAGGCCCTCGAGTGTGAAAAGTAAACTGAGCTCTGCGGGTGGGGCTGGGGCGCGGAGCCTGCAGGGTGCGGGGGCGCTGGGACGCAGGCGTGAGCGGAGAAAGCCTGCAGCCACCCAGGGAGGGGCCCTCACGTGTCACCGTTGCTGCTGTCATCCCGCAGCAGCAGCTCCTTGTGGAGGCCAAGCTTCTCCAGTTCCTGGCTCAGTTCGTCCAGCTCACTGCTCAGCTGCTGGCTCTTCAGCTTCTCCTGCACCAGGTCCTGTGGGGACAGTGAGGACGAGCGTGGGAAAAGAGCCCAGCGGAAACGGCAGGAGGGCCTGGCGCGGGCCAGTCTCAGGGCTGAGCGACCACCTTCTCGAGCCGTGGCCAGTTTGGGTGTCTCGAGGGCCAAGCAGGCGGTTCTGTGGCGACGGTGAACCTCAGGGATGCCTCCAAAGGGAATGGATGAGCACACCTTCCCAGCCCCCGGAGTTCAAGATACCAGACCACGTGGCAGCGTGTCCAGGAAGGATCGAACGTGCTCCAAACACATCCAGACAAGCGTCTGAAATACCACTTATGGTGGCCTCTGAGGAGCGGGTTTGCATTCTGTGAACGTGATTGCCTTTTCCACAGAGTAATAGATCAATAACTAGTTAGCTCATTGCAGAGAACTCAGAACAAAGTATAAAGAGGAGAAAGATTTTACTTTAAACACTGGTTTTGATTTACTCTTCAAAAGTGGATGTTGACCTCATTTAGGGGTTCACTTACTCTAGCCCACACCTCTGTAACTCTTCAGGTAGTTATACCGTTTTTTGCCCAGTGTCACAGCTATGTGCACACATGAGGACCCCCTACCACACACACCCCAAGGCCTGGAATGGCAGTGTGACGGAGGGTGGTGCTCGCCAAACATTCCGGGGTCGCTCCCTGGCTGCAGCGTGGAAGGGCCAGTGTGTGATCTTCCAGCTGCCTCTCCCCTGCCTCGGGAACTGCCCGAACCCCACGTTGAGATGGTGGAGCCGTGAGATCAAAGCCGCCTGGGATGCTGAGCCCCAGCAAAGAGGACAGGCTCTCCAGAGAGTCACCTGGACTTTCGTGAAAGAGAAACCAGCCTTGGATGTGACAAGCCCTGCGATTCTGGGGTCATTCTTTACTGCAGCATAACCTAACTTATGCTTACAGAGGCAGGGGCTATGAGTCAGGTTGGTGTCTTGCATCTCTCCCCAACAGTGTACTGATCTGCCTGCACTGACAGTCAGTGATCTTTTTTTAATGTGGAGACTTCTCCGTGGTCACCAAGTCTATTTCTTTTTCTTCCTCGGCACACAGCTGGAACACATTTCCCAACCTCCCTGGCTGTCAGGTGCGGCTATGAGACCAGATTCTGCCCCATGAAGTGTGGTCCTTCTCTTCTTCATCTTCCTGCTGCAGGTAGAGGAGCCAGAAGAGGGCTCCACTGTGGGACAGCCGGGCCACATTATGGAGGGCACCAGGTGTCTGTGAACAGTCACATGGAACTTCCACATGTGTGGACACTCGGCTTCTGTGATGGGCCACTCAGACGCTGGAGTCGTTTACTAGAGCAGTGACTCACCCTATGGCGCTGCAGGAAAGCCCAGGTGAGCCACGCAAAAACTACCAGGGAAAAGTAAGACACATATTTACCAAGAAACTGTAAAACAGTCGTACCCTTTCATCCTGTAATTGCACTTCTAGGCATATATCCTAAGAAAATAAATACATTTGTGAAGGTGCGTGTGTGCAAGGATGTCCAGTGTTTTTCTAAAATTAATTAATTAATTAATTTTTGACTGTGTTGGGTCTTCATTGCTGCACGCGGGCTTTCTCTAGTCGCAGTGAGCAGGGGCTGCTCTTCTTTGCGGTGCGCGTGCTTCTCATTGCGATGGCTTCTCTTGCTGTGGAGCAGGGGCTCTAGGCACGTGGGCTCAGTAGTTGTGGCATGCGGGCTCAGTAGTTGTGGCGCACGGGCTTAGCTGCTCCGCGGCATGTGGGATCTTCCCGGACCAAGGCTCGAACCCGTGTCCCCGGCATCGGCAGGCGGATTCTTAACCACTGCGCCACCAGGGAAGTCCCAGTGTTATTTAAAATCGTGGGAAAAATCAGAAACAATCTAAATGTCCAGAAAGAAATCACAGTAAGTCCATAAAATCAGTACCTCACTGCCATTAGAAATCATGGCTTGAAACCTATTTAATGTAATGAGAAAAAGTATAGTAATAGAAACAGAACAGGACTAGGATAGAGAAGGTAGGGTATCAAGTGTGTGTATACACAAACGGACAAGGAATAAAGAAGAAATAAAATATGCTGGACTGTTAGCCCTGGTAGTCTCTGGGCCGTAAGATCGTAACAGGTGATTTCTACTTCTTCTTTATGCTTTTGGGCATCATTCTGTTTAGAAGCAGGGGACAAATGCCGGGGCCTCTCCCTGTCTCACCTCTATTGCAGAAGCACCTGCCGGGCAGCACGGTGACCCTGCCCAACCCCCACCGAAGGGGCCGCCCACCCCTGTCTCACCTCCCTCAGGGTGGTCAGCGTCCTCGTGTGCATGGTGACCTGCTTGGTGAGGTCCCTGTTGTCCTTCTCCAGCTCCTTCAGCTTGCCGGCCGCTTCCCGGCAGCGGGCCAACTCCTTGTCTAGCGCGCGGCTCTCCCTCTCGGCAGCGGACAGCTTGGCGGAGCTGTCGTCCAGGACGGCGTCCTTGAGCTCCACCTGCTGCCACAGACGCCGGGCCTCCTTCTCCAGCAGCTTCTTGTCTTTCTCCAGCTGGGCCACCTCCTGCTCCAGCGCCTTCCGGTCCTGGCCGGCCCGCTCCAGCTGCCTGTTGGCGAGCCGGAGGGCCTCCAGGTCGCGCTGCAGGGCCTGGTTCTCGGCCTCCAGCTGCCCCAGCTCCCGCTCCAGGGCCTGCGCCTTCTGGCCGCCGCTGTCCAGGCTCTGCTGCAGCCGCAGGTTCTCGGCGCTCAGGCTCTGGTAGCTGAGCTCCAGGCGCTCCGACTTCTTGCCCAGCGCCTTGAGCAGCTCCACGCTCGTCCTCAGCTCCTGCTTCTCCCGCTCCAGCTCCGCCACCTTGGTGCCCGTGAAGCGCATGGCCTCCACCGTCCTGCGCAGCTCCAGGTTCTCCTTGTCCAGCTGCCTGTTGTCCAGCTCCAGGCTGGCCAGCTGCACCTGCGTGTTCTGCAGGGCGTCCAGGGACTTGCGCAGCTGCCGGTTCTCCAGCGCCAGCCCGCGGCTCTCGCGCTCCATGGCGTCCGCCCGCTCGCCCGCCGCCTGCAGGGAGCTCACCCTCTGCGCCAGCCTCCCCTTCTCTTCCTCCAGCCGCTGCAGCTCCCGCTGCAGCTCCTCCGCCTGCCCCGCCTTCTCCTGCGCCTGCTCCAGCTCCAGCCTGCTCAGCCGGCCGCTGGCCTCTGTCACCGTCCCCTGCAGGGCTTTGCTCTCCTGCTCGATGTCCTTCGCGCGGGCCTCGCTGCTGACCTGCGACCTCTCCCGCAGCGTCCACACTGTCTGGTTGAGATGGTCCTTTTCTTGTTCAAGGTCCCTGATCTGCGGGAAGATACGACGGGAGCGACAGTGGCTGCTGCACAAACGTATTTCGGTGAGTTGGGGCTAAAGTCTGATCTAATCTGGGGACTAAAGCATAGGCCCTAGAAGACCATCCCATCGTGTACCCAAAAAACAGCCTAACGGTCCTACTCCACAGCACAGGGAGCTACATCCAATAACTTGTAGTAATCTATAATGGAAAAGAATCTGAAAAAAGTACACACACACACCACACACACACACCACACACACACACACACCACACAGACACACACATACGACACGCACACACACCACACCACAGGCACACCACACACACACACCACACACACACACCACACGCCACACACACACCACACACGCACACCACACACACACAACACACAGACACACACATCACACACACACACGCCACACCACACGCCACACACACACACCACAGACACACACACACCACACGCACACACACACCACACGCACACCACACACACACCACACGCACACACACCACACACACACCACACACGCACACCACACACACACACCACCCACACACACACCACACACACACCACACACACCCCACACACACACACCCCACACACACACACCACACACACCACACACCACACACACGCCACACACATACACACGCCACACACACACACCACACACACACCAACACGCACACCACACACGCACACCACACACGCACACCACACACACACCACACCACACCCCCCCACACACCCCACACCCCACACCCACACACACACACCACACACACACACACCACACACACACCACACACACACCACACACACACGCCACACACACACGCCACACACACACGCTACACACACGCCACACACACACACCACACACACCACCCCCACACACACCACACACACACCACACACACCACACACACACACCACCCACACACACCACCCCCACACACACCACACACACACCACCCACACACACACCACCCACACACCACACACACCACACACACACACCACCCACACACACACCACCCACACACACACCACCCACACACCACACACACACACACACACACACACACACACACACACACACACACACACACACACACACACACACCCCTGAACTGCTCTGCTGTACACCAGAACTGAACTATACTTCAGTGAAAAAAAAAAAGAAGTGCTAACGTTTCCAGGGGTTATGGACACAAGGTGAAGAGCATGGAGAACCCTACAGAGACAGTTCAAATTAAAATGCCTTCACGGCGGCCAGGATGATTTAGAAACATAAACCCCATCTCTCTCCCTCTCACGTAAAACAATGATAGTGATTCCCTTGGTACGTTTATCCTGGCCGCCACCTCTGTGGGCTCCCCTTACGCCTCTCCCCTCCCGCAGCCCCTGCACAGTATCCTCCCTCTGCCCTGGACCACCCCCAGCCCCCAGCAGTCTTCAGCATCACTGGCTCCCCCTCCTTCTCCAGGGCTCAGCGTGAGCAGCTCCTCAGGACAGCCTTGCACCAGGGCTCCTCAGCGCCTTCATCCAGCAGGGTTCTCTGCGTTATTCCCTCAAGAGCACACGTCTGAAACTGCCTTGCCTGTCACCTGTCCTTCTGCCCTCTACGTAAGCCACACCTGAGCAGAAGCCCTGCCTGTCTTTTCACGAAACGTGGCACCATCCCATTCCCCCCATTTCTGCTCTACATCAGAGGCTGAAAAATTCAAATACTGGATACCCCCGGCTCCCTTGCAGGTAGCGGTGGTCATGTGTTGGGTGTGGCCAATAAGATGTGACAGAAGGTCCCGGGAGGGTTTCCCTCTGCCCCTTGCCCTCCAGGGTGTGTGGCAGCCACTGCTAAGACTGGCAGAGGGAGGAGAGGCCTGGCCCCTGCACGGCATCACGGAGCCTTTGCACCAGCACTGGACTGCCCCCAATCCGGGACTTCCTGTGGTGGGAGGCAAACAAACCTCGGGTGCTCAGCGTGACGCCGTGGACGTCTGGAGCTGGGTCATTCTTTGTCATGCGGGGCTGGTCCTGTGTGTTGCAGGACGTTTAGCCGCATCCCTGGCCTCCACCCACCACATGCCAAGAGCATCTCCTCTCTCCTCCCCAAGTCATGACAATCAAAATCGTCTTCAGGCACTGCCAGTGCCCCCCACAGCTGATTGAGAGTTGCTGGTTTGAGCTGCAGCTAGGCCAGGTACCTGGTAATGCACGTTTCCCCGATGGATTCCCAGGAAATGGCTAAATCCTGGACTCTCCCTCCTGCAGGCAGGGGTTCAGGAGAAGGATCTGTTCCGGGGGTGCCTACCTGCCGGGCTTTGTCAGCCTTCAAGGTTTCCATGTCACTCTGCAGCTGCTCTTTCTCTCTGATCAGCTCCTCACTCAGGGTCTCCAAATCCTGGTTACTCTGCTTCTCCCTCTCCAGCTGGGTCTGTAACTTCTCGATCTGCAGACCCAAAAGACCCAGCCGGGCAACAGTTGGCTTCACGAAGTGAACTACGTTTTAAAATAAATCCAAAACTCATCAGCCCCCACAGAACACTTTAACGGGACTTTTCTCAAGGGCAAGTGTCCAGGCGTTGCTCTGAAGGGACCTCCCTGCCCCCTCTAGCCTCAGCTCCTAACCCACGACTTGCATCTCCAGCTCAGGGGCACCATCAGTCAGCCTCCTCCCAGCCCACCTCTCCTCACCCGCACTGCCATGTGCCCAAGTGCCTCCGGGCTCCCTGCTCCCATCTCAGGCCTTGTCCGCTTTCCCAAGGGTCAGACCACATGCCCGGGGCCACCACCACTGGATGTCCCACGGACTTCACTTGGTGACACACCTATTCGCCCAGCTGCTCAGAGTGGTCTTCCGCTAGGTCCCTCCTTCCTCTTTCACCCTCCAGTAACTCTGTCCCCAAGTCCTGCCCTCTCTACCCACGCTGCTCTACCGCCACTGCCTGGCTAGGGCCGGGCCACCTTCCCTCTGGCCTGGACAACCATCCAATCACCTCCCTGACACCGAGCTCTTCTGCTGGGGTCACCCCGCCTGACCTTCCTAAAACACGAACTAGCTACTTCATCGTGTCTAACACCTGGATCAGGTGGTGAATCCTGATCCACTCAGTAGGTCCAGGGCAGGGCCTGAGATTGAGCTCCTAGGCGATGCCCATGCTGGTGTCTGCACTGCGAGGGCTTCCCTTCCCGCCAACGCTGCTCCCCTTCCCGCCAACGCCAAACCCCTCAGCGTGGGAGACTGGAGTTGGGAAAGAGGCATGACTCTGGTGTCACAGGGATAGAGTTCAGAGTCCAGTCCCTCCCTACTAATGACGTCACCACGAGCAAGTTTCTGTAACTGACGCAGGACCAGCAGCGAGCATCCTTGAGAGCTTCTGTCACTGTGTCGTGCTCGGCACACGCCTAGCAGGCGGCGGGTGCAGCGATGTTCGCTGCCCCTCCCCATGAGAGCTCCGGGCCCGGCCACCCACAGAGCTCCTGACTAGCCGGTCTGCATTTTGACATGGTCCTAAATGATCCTGATGTACTGGTTTGGGATGGCTGTCCTGAAAAAATAGATTGCGAAGGCCAGATGGCTCTCGAAGCTTTGAAAGATCTTGGACGTTGGGCCACGACCCCGAGATGCCCAACGACCCCCATGAGCAGCAGGTCTGAGCCTGCTGCAGTTCAGCCCATCTGGGCCGGGGCCTTGCGCGGAGAGGTTTCCAAAGCTCCCGGAAGGATCGCTGCTCTAAAGCAGACTCTGCGTACTTGTCCTTGGGTGAGGGGCACCCTGCCTTCCTGGCTCACAGATCTGGGAGCTCTCAAACCCTCACAGGAGGAAGCAGCAGGCAAGCTTCTTCCCCTATCAGCGGGGAGAGCTGGGCCGAGCTCATACTCCTACTGTCACATCACGTCAGCACCTCAACCCCCCCTGCCCCAACCCGGGGACCCCAGAACTGGGGTCGACAGGAAAACACGCTATAACACGGCAAACACCTGAGTGGTTCTCAAAAGCAAGAACGTATTTCTAATCCTTCCTTATCTTTGCCCCACTTCCCGGCACAAGGCCTGGGACTCGGCAGGGCACCAGGGATCACCTCCGATGCTAAAGCCTACACCTGAGACGATGGCCTTGGGGAATAAAGGCAACCAAGTACTCGGGAGGACACTGGGCCCAGAGGCGCTCAGCGACTGGCCCGCGGCCTCGCAGTGAGGACGGGGCAGAGCTGCGGCACACCCCCCGTGGCCGACCCCCCAGCCCCCTCACTCACAGTCGGGGGGTCCTGCTGGCTAACCCCCAACCTTACTGTTAATAGCCTATCCCTGCTGCCCCTTCTCGCCCAGAGAAAGGAACATTATTCCAACCTCTGCATTTCTCGTTGCTGTTGCTTCTGGTCTAAAGATGTGATCTCCCCAGGTCCCACACCCAAGCCATCTCTCTCCTTTTCTGGCTCTTTTTGCCATGGAACCAGAGCCCATCCCTGAAGGACCTCGGTGCCCCTGGGGTGAACTCGCTGGGCTGAGATGTGGGCTAGCTACAGGCCTTCCAGCCCTGAGAGGTTTCCCGTACTTCCTTCCCAAAGCACCTGGCTTGGGCTGCAGGTGCCACTTCGGGTCCCAGGGCATGTGGGTGCCAGGGGGCCTGCCTCTCAGCCCCAGGCTGCTCTTTCCTTCTAGTAACAGGCCCCCAAAGGGCTGCCCCCTTCCCCTGAAAATAAGGATTCTTAACTTCTTGACTTAAGGAATAAACTCTTAGGACATCAATGCAGATTCACAGTCGCAGGAAGGAGGCAGCTTCTCTACGGTCCGTGGAAGTTTTGTGGGTTAGAGGGGAGGATATTAACTTCAGGGAACTAGGGTTTCCACAGACATTTCAGACCTAAGCAAGCTCGCAGCCTGGGCTATGCTTGGGGTGTGGTAAGAGCCAGGCTGGCACCAGCGGGGCCTGGGGCTTCACTGATTGACTGACGAGTGTCAGCTGGGGCCCAGACAGGCCACATGGCGGGGTGCCGAGGAGGGTGGGATGGCTGAGGCTGGAGGAGGGAAACTGGGGTAAGCTGAGATGGATTAGGGTCCAGTGAGTCCTCCAGCTGGGGCTGAGGTGTCCACCCATCCAATGTTAGGGGGCACCGTCAGTGCTGGGCTCTGTGGGGAGAGAGCAAAACCACGGCTGCTGGGCCAGGACAGGTTTGGTCAGGCCGCGGGCAGACTGAGCAGGTTGGGAAGAGGCGCTCTGGCGGGCAGAGGGCCGCCTCCCAGGGATCCCGGCACCAGACACAGGACGGGCCTGGGGACTGTGGCACCTCCCTCCTGCCAGGGATTCTATGCCAAGACATGCCTCCTAAGGACCGTGGCAGGAGAGGGCTGGTGTCCCACCAGGGAACTGACCCCGAGAGGAAGCAGGAGGGTGGGGCCTGAGAGACGGGGGCTGAGGAGTAATGCCGGGCAGGCAGCACCCACTGCCATCCTGTTTGTGCAGAGGAGGGGCCAGAGTGAACCACGAGGACGGGGAAAAGCGTGAGCGGTCATCTCAGAGGGCTGCTGGGAGCTGGGCCAGCGCTATTACATTGCGGGCTTTCTGCAGCAGACCCGTGAGGACCCATAGAGTCAACGGTTCTCATCTTTCTAAAGGCTGATTCTTTTTTATCTTGGCCAAGGTCGAACTGCCACTTATAAAGACATTTCCTGTGCTAGGGCCATGTGAATCTAAAAAACCTAAACTGCCTAGCTGCCTTCCCCATGCTGTTCCACACTGAGAGACATCGCATGAGATGGAGTGGGGTTTTCTATTGTCCTACGAAAGCAGGACAAAATGCTTGTCGGCCGAAATGCTGCATGGCACATGATGCTTCAAAGCGACAAGAAGAGCGAGTAATCAAGCCTGGGAGGTCCCATGAGGGGGCTCCAGAGACCAGTTCACAGAAGGAGGGGCTGTCCCAAGGCTCACACAGACATAAGGGACCAGCACACAGCCAGGACCAGCGGAGCCCAGGTCTCTCCCTGCAGCCCGTGCCCCTCCCACTGCCTGTGCAGCAGTGAATGACACTGGCAGGACTCGTGGGCAGGCGGGACACCCGAAAGCACCAGGCCTGCATGGCGGTCAGCAAGCAACGGGGCTCGTGTCCTCTTCCTCAGCTGGACTCTGACAGCTGGTGTGCTCGGAGCCCACGATGCAACTGCGCCATCGCAATGTGGCCTAGGTGTTCTGAGGCCCTCTGACCTGGAGTGACCAAGACCTGGAGGCGATCCCTAGCCTCTCAACGGCCCCTTTCTGCACCTGAGACTGAATCCCCAGTGCAAATGGAGGGGGGGGTCCTCCTAACTGTAGAAGGAAGACTGCTCTGTAAGCCTCTGTCTGTTCTCCCAGATGTCTGGGTTCTCCTGTGCTCCTGGGAAGACCCAGCAGGTGTCCTGAAAGGCAAATACCGTTCAGCCATCTCTTCTTTTCCATCTCGTAGACTGAGAGGAAGGAGTGAGCACTGATCCTGTTTTACCACCAGCAGTGCCCTAAAATGCCCATCAATGGTCCCTACTCCCCACACACGTAGGTGTGACTTACATCATTGCCTCCTCTCCCCTATGACCCATCCTATGCGTTTTCACAGTCCATTGTTTTCTTTTCACTGAGCCCTTACCACGTGCCAGACTCCTTATGTACACTAGCTCATGTAGTCCACGCAACATGTGCTAGGTGCGAAGCCCACTAACCCCATTTCACAGATGAAGACAAGGAGGCACACACAGGTCAAGTACTGTCCGAGACACACCCTCAAGGCAGTGCAGGCACAAGCCACGCTGCCTCTTGACTCCTCTCGCAACTGCTCTTGTTCTTCTATTATTGTGTAATTAACTGCGGCTGCACTGGCTTCTGCTTTTCTCCCAGCGGTGCATCCTCACCGACACCTGACTGCCCTGCCTGGCCACCGACTAGCCTCTATAGGGCAGACCGGGTTGGGGGAGGGGTGTCCACCCGCCTAGGCCAGGTTACCTTCTTGTTGAGCTGGTGATTCTCCTTCTCCAGCTCCCCGCACTTGAGGTTGCTCTCCTCCAGCGCCAGGGACGCGTCCCGCAGCCCCTGGATGGTGCTCAGGAGGCTCTGGTTCTCCTTCTCCAGCTTCAGGATGCGGCTAGAGGCGCACTCGTTCAGCTCAAACACAAACGACTTCCTGGAGGCTGAAGCACAAAGTTGAGTCAGGCCCAGGATCCAGGAGCCTCTGCTTCCAGCCATGAGCCGGGGCCATCGGGCCCCCATGCCCTAGGTTTGAGGGGGCTGGGAAGGGCTCCCATAGGTTGGCTGGGTGCCCCCCATTTCACATGCTGCCGTCGCTGTTAGTGCCTCAAAGTCCCTCAGGCAGTTTCGGTCCCTCTGCTGGCTCAGCTGGGCCCAGAGCTCAAGAGGAAAGCAGTTTACAGTGAAGAAGCCAGTGCGAAAGTTAAGACTGTGTTAACTGCTGGGACCTGTTTCTTACCAAGCTGCTAACCAAGCTGACCGACCGTACAACTCAAGGATCTTAGAGCCTAATAGAGATGGCAAATAGGCGACATTTTCTGTGCCAGCTCTGAGACTAGTGGGAGTCTGGGTGGCTCAGCAGGAGGGGCACGGTAATCGACTAGTTATGTCTGCCACTGGTGGCAGAAGGCTCTGTAGGCACGTATGCCCAGTACTTGCCATCCCTGAATAAGGTCCTTTGGACAGTGATTTCATTTTTTAATTTCACGATTACATTGACAAAAATATGAGATAGTACATGTAAACTGCTTTAAAAATTCTAAGTGCGATGAAAATATAAGCTAAAGATAGAAAAAGGGAGATTATCTACTCTGCTTTCTTTCAAAGAGCTCGAATACAAATGGAGAAGGGGGGCATAGACCTGAGAGTCAGAAATGGGAGTTCTTAGCTCCTTCCTGCCACCAGCAGGTGCACGACTTTAGGTAAGTCATGGGGCTTTTTCAGGAGGAGAAAGGAACGTGTACGAAAGTCCTTGAAAGAAGGGGTTGGTGTTGTTCCGTCCCCGCCTATCCCATCAGTGCCACAGACTCAGCTCTGGGAGCCTTATGACACTGTTAAGAGGGCTGCGCCCCGACCTGCTTCTTACTCATCACCCCAGGGGCAGGGGTACATACAGGACGATGGCTTCCCTAGTGAGCACATCAAGCTAGAAACAAGGGTGTGTGTGTTCAGATCCTCTGGGCGATCGTAAGGACTGAAAGGCACGTGCCACCCTCTTTGAGTTCTCATCTTGCACTGAGGATAGCAGTTTAGACCCAACAAGCCCGAACGTCCTCAAGACCCCAAGCAACAACAGGCAGTGAAGCAGTGGAGGTGGAGAGAGTGCCCGCGGCTCTGACCCAGGCCCAGCGCTGATGCACGTGAGCACACATGCTTGCAACATATGAAACTACGCTACAAATGAAACAAACCTCAACTGAAACTCAGCTAATTCTCAGCCTGGGATCACTGCGACAGTACCTTGGCAGCATTCATGAAAAAAGGACATTTTCTAATTGGGGTGAAATATGCTTAACATAAAATTTACCATTTTAAAGTGTACAGTCCTGTGGCATAAGCTATATTCCCATTGTTGTGCAACCATCACCACCATCCACCTCCAGACTTCTTCATCATCCCAAACGGAAACTCTGTACTCGTGGGGACTAATTCCTAAGGTCCTACAAGTTAAACAACAGCACTGACCACGACCCTCCTTTCTTCTTCCATAAAAGCCAGTGCTTCAAAGACTATTACTATGACATAACAGCTTACTACTGAGTGCTTCGCTCATTAGCACCCCAAGCGACCAGAGTGATGGGATGTATTTCATTAAGACCTTGGCAACAAGAACAGCTGTCCCTTACTGTTGGCCGTGGGCCAGGCATGGCATCATGTTTCACTGTCTCCTCCTATGAGGCAGCTTCATTACCCCCATTTTGCAGATAAGGAAACTGAGGTCTGAAAGAGGTCACCCAGCTAACCTCCAGTGGAGGAGCCAAGAATTTAAGCCAGGTCTTTCTGAATCAAGAAGGCAGCACACCACACATGCAAAAGTATATTCAGGCTCTGCCTGCATCATGCCTTCATTCAAGTCAGTGGTCATCAGCTCCCAGCTAAGCACCAGGAGTTGGGAACACCAAGAATAAATCATGCTCACTGGCCTGAAAGGGCCCACAGACTATACTGAGTAGTCATCTAAAGGCGTGAGGCTTTCTGACCCCACAGGTCACCCTAGTTTCTAACAGAAATACTCTCATTTGGTCTGGGACTGTCCCAGGAGGCCTGCACCACTTCTCTGCTCTGCCAGGGGGCAGTAGTCCTCCCCGACGGACCTGTACTCCTCCCAGAGCCGGGAATCAGGGTGACCCCACCCTCAGCCCCCAGCACAGTGTGCGGGCACCGAAGCACAGATACGACTAACTTCCCTCAGAGATGAGCAGTTTAATAAGCTGATTTTTTTGTCTGGAACTGATGGGACCCCTCGAAGAGAAGACGTTTCCAGCTACGCTCAACGACCTTGCCATTATTTGAGGGAGTGTTTATCAGAACTGAAAAAGCAGCCCCCAAACCAGCCAAAAGCCCTACCTCGCTCTGTCCAGCTCTAACTAAACAATAACTCGCACTATCAGGGGCACGTGTGCTATTTCTGAACACAGGAATTGGCTTATTGTTTGCTGGGCGCCGAAGCTTCCTGCTGCGGTGCTGACTGCTGCCCCACCCACCTTCCCCTGGCCGACACCCCATCTGTCTGCGCAGGGGCAGCGGTGCAAGCATAGGAGGGAAAAGAAGAGGCCTGGGTCCTGTGAGAAGCAGCCTCTTAGCAGCTCCCACCCAGAGAGACAGAGAACAGACTGCATCCGTCTTGCCCAATTATGCAAATGAATGGAGGAAATAATGCCCAAGGTACATTTCTAGTGGGGATTAGTGACCACTGGGGACGTCTCCTGCCATCCAGAGCTTTCAACCGTCCACAGACAGGCCTATGATGCCCTCCGGTGTCAGCGTGCTGTAATCTGGAAGCTCCTGGGACCGTCCATATGGGAACTGGGAAACCTGGTAACACTTGATTTGTGTTTCATGTCCTGACATCAAGGCTGCCAGACCCCTCCTGTTCTCCTTGGGGAGAAGGGTAATGAAACAGTTCCAAATGGCACTTGAAGGAAATCCTACTTACTTGGGGTGAATGGATGGCCTGACATGGAAGATATAGAGCTGAGGGCTCCGCTCCTTGGATGAGGAAGCGGCCTCAGCCAGGCTGGCTCCCAGGCACCGGGCGCTACCTACCGTCGGACAGGTCTGCATTCTTGGACAGCTGCTCCAGCTCCCAGCCGAGGTGGGCGGATTCATTCATGCTCTGCTTCTGGGCAATCTCGAGGACCATGTTTTCTTCCAGCAGCTCCTCTATTCGCTTCTTATCCGTGTCCCGGTCCTAGCGCAGGAAGAAGGACGGAGTGAGAACGTGGCCGGGGTGGGGGGGCCCTCTGGACAGGCCCCGGCCCCCGTGCATTCACCCTCATTCCCCGAGGATGAATGGACCCCAGGCACCTGCTCACTTCCCCGCACAGAAACGAGTCCAACACGGGACGGGGCCCAGCTGTGAGAGTTACAGCCACTGAAAGACACCTTGACTGGCAACGGAAGTGATAAGAGAGCCGGGGTCTCTAACTGAATGCTGTCTGAACTAAGTGACTTATGGCCCAGGGCTTTAGAGCAAGTACCATGGTGACAGGTGGCTTCGAGGCTCTAGGGAACCTAACATGCCTTGAGAAGCCTGTAAAGAAACTCACAAATCACAGCTCAGCCCACACCGTAAAAGCCAGCAGAGACCCTTCTTGCAGAAGAGACACACGTTAGCTCATCTGTACAGAGAAGCAACCCAGAGGTACCGTCCTACCCGTCTGTAGGCGTTCAGTGGTGCCCACCCGAGCCCGCTGAGCTGAGCGAGCTACTGTCTGCAGTCAGCGAGTCACTGTGTCGGCAGTGGCACCAAACCCAGTGACGGAGAAGCCAGAGAGGGGCGCAGCACAAACCCGAAACCTCCCCAATCCGTTTAGACAGATCTGAGCGACAACAGCCTGCAATACCAATTCCAGGTCGTGAAGCTTTGATTTCAGCTGCAGGTTCTCTTTCTCCAGCTCGTGCACTTTATCGCCCCGGGCTCGAGCGGCAGTCAGCTGCTCCTCCAGCATGGCCTTGGTTTCAATTAAAATGATATTATCTTCTCTCAGCTCCTGGGCAGCAAAAAAAAGACATGAGCACCATCAGATAAAGACACCTGGTTCAGGACGACAGGGCTCCGAGACCAGAACAAACAATCTAGGGATAAGGCTGCAGCTGCGAGAGTTTTGTCTCCACTTTTGAGCACCTCCATCTTTTTCATCGGGTCAGGCCAAATGGACTTTCTCGACTGAAAGAAAATATTTAAATCCGGGAAGGTAACTTTTCCTATGCCGGCCACAGTGCAAAGGCATGCGACATCTGTAACCTGGTCTGGTCGGACAAGTGGACTCCACTGACAGATCCGGGACCTCGCTGAGCCTCCATTTCCTTAACAAGGAAGGGGTGGGGCTAAGAGTCTGTCCCAGGTTCAAGGACTGAGTCTAGTCCTCTCAATTCAACACTCATTCCACTGATCAGGGTCTTGGGGAAAAACAGCTATTCAGACAAGCTTTCATTCAATGCACAGCTCGTATCTGAACATTTTACATACATACTCTTGGAAAAACAACAGTTCTCAGCGATGTCCTGGAAACAGGGAGTCTTTAAGACTGTGAACCCCATAAATAAGTCCCTAGGCCTCCTGTGTGCCCGGCACGTGCTGGGTGTAGAATATGATGGCTGTTCCCTTGCAGGGTCCCTCACAGGCAAGGGGTCCAAGGAACTCTTGGTCCTGTGCATGCAGCCCAGCACACACGAGGGATTCCGATCTTTCACCTCATCTCTGCTCCCCACCCCCCACCCCCCAACGGTTAAGGGGCTTCTCGGTTTCTCCTCTCCCCAGAGTCCTTCCAGCACCACTCAGCATCTCTGGGGGACTGAGATTCCCCTGAATGCCTTCAGCTAGTGAACATGCACACAGGGGAACGTGTCTGTTTCTCCCGGTGGGCAGTGTTCTAAGGCTTGCCCCGCTTTTGGGTTCTACCAGCTGGGAGCTGGGCGGGGAGCTCTGCTTATCCACCACCCGTTCATTCGCCCTGGAAAGGCCAGAATCCAAGATACTTGGTAGAGGGAAAACTGCAAGCCTTCCGGTCAGCGGACATAGTTCTGATCAAAGCCCGGCAGCCGTAAAAGGTATAATCATTGAAATTCTAAATTCCCTGGGCGCCCTCTCTCTGCTGGAGATGACGTCCGCTGTGTGGCTGGCCCTGCACTAGGCACTCCCTGTCCCTGCCCCACTCACTCTCCACAATGGCCCTTGGGGGAGGTAGGAACAGTGCCTTCCTACGGAGGAAGAGGCTGATTTGGGTAAATTAAGGAATAAGCCCAAAGTCACAAAGCCAGCAAGGGGTGAAGCTGGGACTCGAAGCTGGGCCAGAGAGTTCCAGACCTGTGTTCTCTCCACCGCCCTCAAGCTGCCTGCAACCCATCCTCAAGGGGCTCGTGTGGATAAGAGGCCCAGACTATCAATAACAGTGTGAGCCACAGCAAACAGAGGGGTTTCAAGCAGGAAGAAAACCTGGTCCCCCCTCTCTGGCAACCGTCCCATCCCCACTGTTCTCACCTGGCATTCCAACAGGTCTACACACCAGCACTCCCAGCCCTGAGCTCTCACAGCACAGGCCACCCCTTCATCCTCATGACCAACTCCTATTCAACCTCCAAAGCCCAGCCTGAGTTGGCCCCTCTGAGAAGTGGTGGCAGATTCTCTCTGTCCCACCTGCTGAGTCAGGTACTTGGGCTCCCAGAGCACCCTGGGTATGCTGTGAGGCAATGGTGAGCTGGCCTGTCCTTCTCCCCCAGACTGTGAACTCCTGGGGGCAGGATATTCCACTTCTCTTGCGGGCCTCACGTAAGTGTTCAATGAACACCTGTCAGCTGAATCATGCCGTGAGGGGGAATCACAGGTGGCATGCGAGGTGGGCCTTGAAGGCCTCAGAGATTTCCAACAGGCAGGGACAGACAAGGGTGACCAGGAGCAGAATACAGCACTGGGTAGGATGACTTCTAACCATCAGTACTATTCATAAACATCTCAATTTTCTGGTGGTATCAACTTACACCATATATTAGGCAACAGAAATAACCAGCCTTGCACACCTCACTGCCTCAGAAGCGAGAAGCCAGATCTGCAAGAAAGTGAGCCCAAGCTCCCGCAGCAAGCCCAGGGCTCGGCCCCCCGGGAGACGTCCGCCTCCTTGCCTCTGGGCAGCTGCCCAAGGCCAGCCCGCCGCTGAGGACCTGATCCCAACTGAATCAGGTGGCTACTTAAAGGCCTGACCCAGCCCGGCAAACAGCTGAGGGGCCACGTTCAGGAAATCACAGGCCAGGCCTGACGGCTGGTCCCCAAATGGCTGGAGAGCTGCCCCTGCTCATCTACGTGATGACCAGGAGCAGTGACTGGGAAAGTGGGCCGATGGCTCCGGTCCCCCGCCAGCCACGTGCGCTACCAGCCGTGGCGCCTGAAGCAAATGCATGTCTCTCAACCACCGATCCCTCGTCCTCTGCTGGGCACGAAAACAGGGCTGAGGTGGGGATCAGAGGCGATAACGCACGTGAAGTAGTCCGTGCACGGGGCCCGAGGCCCAGTAATCAGGTCGGCTGCCGTTATCACCATCCTGTCACGCCCAGCCCCGTGAGACACTGTTCAGGGCAGCACTCACTGAGCGTCACCAAGCGACAGGCTAACAAAAGCACCAAACTCCAGGAGGTGGGATAGAACCAAAGAAACAACGGGCTCCTGCCCACTGCACTTGGGACCACAGCACCCAAGCCCCTCGCTAACCTCCGTCTGGTTCCGCTGCAGCCCCTTAAGCTTCATAGAGCACCAGCCTGCTTTTACATTTCTGATTCGAGGAGCGTGGTGGACTGAACCATAAACCAAGCATCAGGTCTGCCCTGCTCTAACTTCTCCTTCTACTGAATTTTATCAAAACTCCTTAAAAGTCATTAGGAAACACAGAGTCCCAAGTGGGAAGAGAGGTCTCCCTGCTCAAGGTGATCTTGGTTCCCTGCATTTCAACATTCTCGGCCTACAATGTGATGCCCAGGTGCGGACATGAACTGCCGGAGGCCGGGCGTCCCTCTAGCCCCCATGGCGTCTGAGGCAGTGGCCGCCGTCACCCGCTCCCCCAGCTCCCCTCCTGTCTGCGTGACCCCACCCCTTTTATTTCCTCCTTCCTTGGCAAGGCTGGGGTCCCAGAAGTGGAGAGAGGCATTTCAACGCCACCTTGGTCCACCTCTTCGCCAACTGCGATGCTGGGCAAGTTATTAATTTCTTCTCAGTTTTGTTATCTGAAAAAAGGAGAGGACCTAGACGCTGACTACTCAACCTCACCAGGCCACCAGGAGACTTAAACGTGATGATATGGTTTGAGCTTAGCACAATTAGTTCCTGGTGTGTGGAAAAAGCTGCATAAACACACAGTTATTGCTGCTCATTTAAAACCTCACTGCACCTACTGTGGGCCAGATCATGGGTCTGTAAAGGGCCAGAGAGTAAATATTTCTGGCTTCTCGGGTCCTAAGTCTGTCACGACTACTCAGCTGTGCAGGCACAGTTCAAAAGCAGCCATGGGCTGTGTGAATGAGCAGGCATAGCTGTGTTCCAGTAACACTTTACTTATAAGAGCTGATGGTGCTGTCTCCCTCCCTCCCTCCCTCCCTCCCTCCCTCTCTCTCTCCCTCTCTCTCTCTCTCTTTTTCTTACTCCTCTTCCTCTTTCTCTTTCTCTGCTATGTGAGGACACAACAAGAAAGCAACCATCTGCAAGCCAAGAAGAGAGCTCTCACCAGAGCCCAACCACCCTGGCACCTAGACCCCAGACTTCCAGCCTCTAGAACTTACATGGGCCTCTCACTGCCGTGGCCTCTCCTGCTGCGGAGCACAGGCTCCGGACACTCAGGGCAAGTGGCCATGGCTCACGGGCCCAGCCGCTCCATGGCATGTGGGATCTTCCTGGACTGGGGCACGAACCCGTGTCCCCTGCATCGGCAGGCGGACTCTCAACCACTGCGCCACCAGGGAATCCCTGAATGTGGATCTTGATGTTTGAATATGTTTTAACCTTGCACGATGTCTATACTAACAATGTATGGGTTGTTTAATAAATATATTTTTTTAAAAAGCTGATGGTGGGTCAGACACCGCCCCGGGACTGATGGTAGTTTGGCCATCTCTGAGCTGGACAATGTGGGCACCAGGGCACTCAGACTCAAGGTCGGAAGGCACAGATCCTGTCTTCAAGGAGCTCCCAGTGTGGGTGGGAAACGGGATGCATCATTACGACACCATGCGATGAGTCTGCCTGGGGGTAAGAAGGGGCCTAAAGGAATGGGGGGCGGGGCTGGGGATGTAGCCAGCAGAGTGTGGCCTGCCCACCCCTCACCGGCCCTCCCTGTGTCGGGGAGATGCGCTGGGCCGAGGGGCCTCAGGGGGCACCAGCGGACCTGAAGGGGACTCGGTTTGGCCGGAGCAGAGAGTTCCACGGGGACCAGAGTGGGTGTCAGAAGAAGGGGTGGAGTGTGGACTTTATCCCAAGAGCAACGGGGAGGTGCCTGAGGGGCTCTTAGAAAGGCCACTCTGGCAGCAGCCCAGGCGATGTGAACGAGAAGAGGCGGGGGCAGAACGGCCAACTCAGATGCTTGCGGAGGGCATTCTGGAATAAAGATAACGTCATTCCTGCGCAGGCACTGGAATAATGTGAACAAGCAACAATGGAGAAGGCCGGCCGGGCACTGGGACTCACTCTCCAAACATCCGCCTCGGCCAGGGACAGGCTGGGAGGTGGGGAAATGGGCTCTGGAAGATGGACAGCACCTGGGGCTGCGGGAGCGGGTGGAGAAGAAAGAAGAATCAAGGCCGAGCCGGCTCTGGCTTGAGTACCTGCCTCGGTGGACGGTGAGTCCAGTCTAGAGACAGTATGGGTGGGTTGGAGGGAGGGAGGGACACTGGATTTGGACACACTGACCTTGAGACAGACTGAGGTCTGGAGTGCGGGAGAAGCCCAGTCCAGAGATGAAGATTTGGGACCTGTTAGTCTGTACGTGCCAGCTAAAGAAGGGGCAGGAGGCAGAGAAGACATCATGGAGAAAGGCCAGATGGTAGACGCAGAGCAAGGTGACCACCACCCGCATGGGCCCAAGAAGATGAAGTTCGGGACTCAGGAAAGCCAGGTGAGTGAGGGGCGGAGGGTGGTGGTGTCCGAGCCCACAGAGAGGGTGGGCGAGGGAGGCTGGGAAGTGCCCACTGGACTGGCACAGGAGTCGTGGACCCTGATTCTCAAGCATGGTTTCAGGTGAGCAGAGGGAGAGGCAGACCTGGAGGACTGGGTTAGAAGGTGAGGCAATGAAGGACACAGCTGGGGTTCTCTCCTTTCAGACAGGCTCGGAGAGGGACCGGGGTAGCTCGAGAGGGCCGGGGGAGAGTGGGAAGGGTTTGATTTTCTTTTTAATTAAAGGTGGAAAAAAAAAATTAAAGGTGAGATCATCCTGAGGATCCTAAGCATGGGACTCAAGTCAACAGATGCATCTGGAGCACCTCCCCCTGCTGAAGACGACAGAGATGTAGTTTCCGACTTCACGAACTTTACTCTGCGGGGAGAGCTGCTGGAACCCCAGAGCGCAGGCGAGCGACCCTGCCTGGGGTCAGAGGGGCTTGGCCAGGGTGGAAGTCGAGCTGAGGCCCCATTCCGCAGGCCCAGCCAGATGGGCAGGGCAGACCAAACCGTAGCCCTTCTCCCCTCCTGAACCTGGGCACTGCGGGGGGATATCATAAGAATGTGATGTGTGTGTGCACCGCACCCCAGGACTGACCATTAACCCAGCTCCTGACTGCCTTGCCAACAACCCAGCAATCACTGCATGGATTGGTTCCAGGGGCCCCCATCTCTGTGGAGAGCAGCTCGCTAGCGTAAGCTCATTGGAAACGTGCTCCTGTGTCACGAGACGCCAGGGCACGAGGGTCTCAGAGACGCCCAGACCACTCCTCCTTTCACAGATGGGGACAAGACTTGCCCAACACCCACCAAATTGGTGTGGCAGCTAGGACCGTGCCCTGCTACGTCTCTGCATCTCAGACTACTGTTTCTTTCAGAGCCAGCACAGACCAGGAAGCTGTAACTCCCAGAGAGGAGCAGAGACAGGCCCACCTTATCTTTACCCAGGACGCACACGGCACCAATGCACCTGTCCTCAGTGTTGGGAATTTCAGACAATAACACAACATGGGACAACAGGAATCTCCCAGGCAACCTTTCTGCCTTTGTCCTCCTCCCACGCGGCCCTCTGGACAGCAACCCCCGTGCCCTGACAGCAGTGAGGTGCGACCATGCTTTGCAAAAGCAAGTCAAGGACCACTCCGTGCATCCACCCCACATAGTCCCCCTGTACCTAGGGGTGCCCACGCCGCTCTCCTCTCCTTGCTGTTTTAATCCTTACGTAAACTAGACTAGGACCCACACGAAAGCCACCAGAAGTTTAAAAACAAAACATGGAAATTTGTGTTCCATATTATTCTAACCAAAATTAACCTCACCCTCGCCCTGAATCCCCGTCCTTTACCTTTCCTCCCACATGGCACTAATGCATTCTTCCTTCTGTGACAGGCAGCTGTTTCTCAGCGGTGAGACTGGACAGGCTCCGGGGGAGGGCACATGCACTGCCTGTCACCCCCCCTGTATGCAGAGGAGCACCCCTGCATGGCGGCTGTCCACAGCCGTGAACGAGCTCGAGAGCACGGCCGTGCTCCTCTCTCTGCCCTACTGCCCGTCACACCGAACACTGGCTTGTTCCAGAAGAGACAAAAACTCATGCTTCTTCCCCGGGTAGTCGGGTAGGACCCAGGCCCTGCCCTCAGGGCTCTAGGTCCACACGCAGCCTCTGGCTAAGCAGGGCGGATGGCACGTCTGCAGGTGGTTTGCAAGGACAATGCACTGACTCCAATGTGCCACTAACATTCCTCAGGGAACAAACACTCCTTAAGCAGGTCTGAGGAACTCACGGGCCCTGGAGCACAGCCTTCCCCATCCCACTTCCGCCCAGCCCAGGGGCCCCAGGGCCCGTCTACAGCGGGGCAGGAGTTGGGGGGGAGCATGTCAGGGCCAAACAGCCGTCCCCACGCACGCCTGCCAGCGGCTCGGCAGGAGGCCTTGAGCAGGGAGAGGGCAACAGCAGGGTCCCCGCGACCTGCGTTCAACCCCTTCAAAAGCCACCTAGGTGGCGAGAAGAGACTTGGGGGTTATTTCTTACCGTCAAACAGGCCACTCAGTACGTCCTGACATCCCGATCTCACCCCGCTCGTTAAACCCATCTCCAAACCCCAAGACTGGCAACGGGGGCAAAACACCTCACTTCTCAGAAAGGAGAGTCCAGGAACCTACAGCTGATGCGAGACAGTCAGGATTGGTGGGCAAAGCATCAGTGACCCCACCTGGATCCTGGCCTCTGTGCCCCCTTCAGCCCCGACACTCTCCCCGGCATTCACCCGGAGGCTGGGCGCGTACCTCCATGCGGGCCTTGTAGAAGTCCACGTCGTGCAGCTTCTCCCTGCAGCGCACCAGCTCCATCTCTAGCCTCTCCACACGGTTCGCCTTCTCCCTCAGGGCATCGAGCTCGTCGCGATAGGCACGAGCAGACCGGGCGTCAGCCGCCAGCTGGATGTTCTGGGAGACAGGCAGAGACAGGGGAGCCTAGCTTAGGGTGCCCCTCTGGGGAGGGAAGAGGGGGCCAAGTCTCTGAAGCCCAGCGTTTCCAGGACATCTCGGTGGCCGAGGGGCTCCACGTGCAGGCCACTGCGTGGGGTCCCCGCTCGTTGTCACTAAGAAACAGTCACCCCCTCAGCCGTTCTCAGGACAACCGGCTCTCGGGCAGTGTTACTTTGAGCGGGAAGGAAACAGAAGCCTTTGCTGGAAGCTCCCCCTGCTGCACGCCCGAACCCCTGCGCCACAGCTACCGGGGAGTCCCAGCCCCGCCCCACCCTGTCCCCTCGACACACGCGGACACACAGACAGGCCTCCCCGCTCACCTCCTGCTTGGCTTTCTGCAGCTCCAGCACCAGCTGATCTACCTCATGCCTGGTGTCCACAAGCTGCTCTGTCTTCTCCTCCCTGGGGGCGATTCGGAGCGAGTGTGGTGAAGGGGGCTGCCCGCCACCCTCAAGCCCCCAGCAGGAAAAGGAAAGGGAACTGCGCTTCTGGGGGTGAGGAGGGGAACGGCACGTGGGGCTTGCAGAAACGTTCCTGACTCAAAGTCTCTTCCATTTTTAACTTTTCAATGCCCACCCTCAAACTGGATCCATTGGGCCGCGGGTTTCCCTCTGGGGGTACAGAGAGGTAAGGAGACCCCGGCTGCAGTGGCACCACTTCACTGCCAGGCAGGCAGCAGGGCCCACTGGTGCCGAGGTGGAGGCGGGCAGCTGCCGAGGTGATGGGCAAAGTGGCATATTCACCAGCTGCAGGCAATGGGGACGGCTCACCAGACGGGGGCCAGCCACATCCTCCCTCCAGCCAAAAACCATACCAGTGGGTGGTCATCTAAGCCCAGACCCTGGCAGAACCCCTCCTGGTGCAGGCCCGGGAAGGGTCGCCGACGGCGCTCAGGGCGGAGCCCAGCTAACTCTATAGGGCCCAAGTCAGAGCTCTCCTGTTCGCTGCACCACACGTGCTAGAAACGGGTGTTTGTGACACATAGTGCAAGAGCAGAACAAACAGCCCAGCCGACCGGAGGACTCACAGCTCCTGCCTGACGCGGCGCAGCCTGGCCTTGGTGTCCGCCAGCTCCACGGCCAGGTGCTGCTTGTCCTCGCTGGAGAGGCTGCTGGTGGGGCTCGGGGTGGACTCGGCGCTGGAGGACTTGAGGGGGCTGGGCGGGTGCTGGGCCTGGAGGTAGTCCCGCTCCTGGGTGAGGTCCACGATCAGCTGCAGCGGGGCGGGCGGGGGAAGGGAAGGAGCGCTTGCACCCGAACTTGGGGCACAGCGGTCAGCGGACCAGAAGAAAGTGAGAGGCGTCGGCCGAGACTGAGAAACCAGGAGGCAGCAGGAGTAACGGGATGTCAAAAGGAGCACGTGAACGAGGAGGGTCTCTGAGCTCCACGTTCGATGAACAACTAAATGCCTTCCCACGGGGCTCTCGGAGGCGACCGCTGGCTGCAGGGAAAGTGCCCGGCTCCCACCGCCACCAGAAACCAGAGAGACAGGACCAGGGGGCAGCAGGCTTGAGACGAAGAGTCAGGACGAGGAGGGTGGCCGCGTGGCCAGGGCCCAGGCGTCCCTCCCAGACCTGCCAGTCCACCACCCACCCGCAGACGCACCTCCGTGCACTCGTCCCTCTCATCGATGAGCCGCCTGAGGTGGAAGACCATGTTCCTCGACAGGGCCTCCAGCTCCTCCGGGGCCACGTCTGGGAGCTCCAACCACTGCAGGTCGAACACATTCTCCTGGTTGTGGGTCACCTGCGGGCACAGGTCAGGCGCTGCAGAGATGGGCAGGGCATGGCCGGGGGTTCCGGGAGCTCCCCGACCCCGCAGCCAGGGGGTGGGGTCACAGCTGACTCGGTCCCCTGACGTCATTCACCCTCATTGACAGATCTTCCGTGGAGAGCAGGGGGCTCCTCAAGCGAGTGCAGAAGCCCCTCAGCCAAGTTCCACTAGCACAGGTCAGGCCGGGTGTTAAGTCAGTCTCAACACCGGCTCCAAGAGGACACGGATTTTTTTAATACCAGAGGGCTCTCCTTATAATATAGTATTTCCCTAAAAATATACTGCCCTCAGATATGCTTACTGAAGCATCAATTTACAACACAAAGAAGGTAAGTCCTAGGGATGCCACGGGTGCAAAGAGGGACTATGTGTTAAAAAAAAGATAGAATCTAATGAGAATATGGCAAATGTTAAAAATCTTATGTTGGAATGTTGGGTGCATAACGATCTTACATTACTTTTGGGGAAATATTTCATCGTCTAAAACAATTTTCAGGTAAGCCTGTATCTCATCCCCACAGGCCACAGAAGACCTCCTGGATCTTCCCTTTTCATCAGATGTGAGCGGAGGCCCACGGCTACGTCTACACTGGGCAGCCTCTGCAACGACTCTGCCGACCTGACCTTCTCAACCCGACACCCCCAGACCAGCCAGAAGATCAGATTCTGAGTCCCCATCCTTCCAGTTTGGGAAGGTGAGCATCAGCACACTCAGACCTCAACAGGGGAAGACGAAAGGAAACCAGGGACATCCCCTGCGAGAGGCACACCAAAAAAAGTTCTTAAGTTTTTCAGAGCAGCACATGGAGAGAGAGAATAGTTTAAAAACAAAGAAACAAAGACAGGGCCCTTCAGTTTCTCAAAAGACACCTGCTTTCTTACCTCTCCTCCCTTACGAAGAAAAGCTGGGATTCAGTAAATCTCCAAGAATTAGGAGAAACCTCACCCCATTGTACGGGGCACCCTAAAGGCCCAGAACTGGGGTTGAGAGGCCGGGTTCCAGGCCTGCTCCATACCAGTGTTTGGGAAAGGTCTATGGAAAGGGGGTCCAGGGGTGCAACCACAGCTGCACACCAGTGAGTCAAGGAGCTTGTAATTAAAGGCTTATGGTCCTGCTCCCAATTCTGACTCAATGGATCTCCCGTGGGGCCCGGGCACCTGGATGTTTAAGAAGCACCCAACTGGGCTTCCCTAGTGGCGCAATGGTTAAGAGTCCGCCTGCCGATGCAGGGGACACGGGTTCGTGCCCCGGTCCGGGAAGATCCCACATGCCGTGGAGCGGCTGGGCCCGTGGGCCATGGCCGCTGAGCCTGCACGTCCGGAGCCTGTGCTCCGCAACGGGAGAGGCCACAACAGCGAGAGGTCCGCGTACCGCAAAAAAAAAAAAGAAGCACCCAACTAATTCTGGAGTCCTGTTCCCACAGCCAGTCACCGAACTTGATAATCTCGCAGGGCTTCTTTTTTGGGTGCATGCTTTTTGAAAAAAAAAATATCCTGCTGGTTGAACAGGGAAGGGGAGACAGTGAGTAGCAAAGACCTAGCTAGTCTCGAGGACCTAGTCCTCAGATACATCTTCAAAACACACGGACACACGAGGAAAGTTAAAAGGCAGAATGGTACTTAGGCTAACAGGTCGCTGACACGAATGGTTGAGAATATTTCCTACAAGCCTGACGGGCTTTGCTGGACCCTCTACCTGCCATACGCTGCATCCGCCTCCTGCTTCAAATCCTGACTCAGAGTCTGCAACCCACAGTGCCCTAGCCGGCTGCGGAAACCCAGCAGGCTCTCCCCAGAGCCGCCGTGGGGAGCTCTGTGTTCCGCTGCCTCTGCCAGTTACACACCTGCTCCTACGTGCTCCTGCTCATGTCTTTTTCATGCATTTATCTCATCTGTCCAATTAGGTGGAAGGCTGAACCATACCTCCTAAGAGGATTAAAACGTACAAGGCTTCTTTTGGAGGAGGGTGGGGTGGAGGTCAGGGAACTAACTTTCAGGCGGGTGCTTGGTTTCCAGGGCAACTACCCCTTCAGTTGATACCACCTCTGCCAAAGTCAACGGGCGGAGGGGCTGCCCTTAGTGCGGAGCCCTCCTGACCCCACCCAGGGGGCCGAGTCTCCGGATACAGCCCTTCTGGGGCTCGCTGGTTTTTAACTTCCCAAGGGGTGGCAGCTGTTTCTCTGCCACGTCACTGACAGAAGCAGTGAATCTCTCTCTCCAAGGATCAACCATTTGAAGCAGGGTGACATTTGCCAGAATACATTTTCAGGGACTGTAAATCAAATTCTGAGCCTAAACCACTTGACAGCTCTTAAAAATAGTCTGAGTCCATATTAGGCAAGAAGAAGAGGCAAAAGAAGACTTGATTGAAGTCTCTGAAAAAGTTTTTTTCATTTTAGCCGCCACTTTATTTTAGCTTGCTAACAGCCACCTTTCCAAATCGAATCAATTTGCCTGTAGTGTCTGAAACCTAAAATTAGCAAAATCATTAATGGGTGATGTGCTCTTTAGACTTTTCACTGGTGGAGAGGGCCTGCCTGCTGGGTGCCATGGGAGCAATGGTCCACGGCTAAGCCCCACAAAGCTCCCCACCTACCTCCTGTATATGGGCCACGATCCCGGCCTGTGTCTCAATGTCCAGCTGTTTGATTCTTTCGATAAATTCCTCTTTCCTCTCACACTGTGGAGGGTTACAAGTGTTAATGAAAGTGTTTTACAAGGGCAACCTGGGGCCGCCAGAGCCACAGAAATAGTTTCAAAAGGAGACACGTACCCCACCCCTGGGTTTTTCTTCTATAATCAAGAGTGCTCTGCCCTCCTACCAGCCAGCCCCTCACAACTGAGGTTTCTCTAGAAGCGGCTCAGACTACCTATATCATAATCACCTGTGGGGGGTGGGGTGGGGGTTGTCTTTAAAAACACCGGGGTGGGGGGTGTGTGGGACACAGACAAGCTTTCCAGGGGATTCTTAAACAAGTAAAGATCAAGAACAGCTGGTTTAGGGCAGCGCTTGGTAAACTTCATCTGTAAAGGGCCAGATGGTAAAAAAAAAATATATCTTAGACTGGACAGGCCATGGGTCTCAGCTCGGCTGGTGTAGTGTGAAAGCAGCCACAGGTAATACGTAAAGGAATGAGCATGGCTGTGTCCCCCTAAAACTTTATTTAGAAAAATAGGTGGCAGGTCAAATTTGGCCCACAGGTTGTGTGCTGATCCTTGCTCTAGATGTTCCTACACCGGGGACAATTTGCTAATGGCACCCAGCCCCAGGGATCCCCACCTGGCCTCTTGCCCAAGGTGCTAGAAATGGTTGCCGCCTAAGTCGGTGTCACGTCTCTCGCAGGAACCCTGCGACCTTCCATCCTATTGGGCTGAAAGCAGCTTCACTCCTACCTCAGCGAAGGGGGTGTTTTATCCCCACAAACCCAAACCTAAGAGCCCTCCTCTCTGCCCCCTGCCCAATCCCTACCTGAACAGCACAGCCCAGCACCAACAGCAGCACCTTCTTAATCTCCTCCATACTCTTCCCTAAATCAAAAGAGCAACATAGTTAATTACGCTCAGCTGTTTGTAAAACTTCACTAGTGATATATACATATCTGCTGCAGGGGGAAAAAAAAAAATCAAATAAGCTAAAAAAAACCCTCTCTACCCAGTGATATGCACTTAAGGTGTACACACTCCATCTGTTTTCTCCATATGGGTTTGTTTTTTCCTTAAACCAAATGAGAATGCTGTTCATAACTATTTGTGGCCCTTTTCCATTCACATATATCATAAAATCTTTCCACGATAATTAATGAACATGAGCATCGCTTTTTAGTGTGTGTGGTAAGCAAAGTACAATGGATGAGAACAGTCCCCACAGGAAAATACTCAATCGATTCTGAAATAAGAACGGACACAAACTTGCCCTTCATTTTTGATGGTCTCATACTTACTTTGTACAAAGGCCACAAACAAATTCAACCATTCCCTTTCCAGAGATCCGATTTTTCAATATTTTAATCTAAACGATGCTACAAAAAACATCTTACAGCTAATTCTTTATGGATATCCTGACTCCCGCCTTCAGGATAAACTCATCTTTCAAGCTTTTCCTACTTCCAAACTGCCCTGCAGAAAGGCTCTGCCATTTTTCTCTCTCACAACCAATATACCGTAAGTCCCACTTCCCCATGCCCAGACCAACACGGCTTTACTACTCCTTCTCAGCTTTGCCAATCAGGCCAAAAAATCGTATTTCATCATTTTACACTGTGTCTTTTCCATTATGCTTGAGGCCAAATGCGTCTTCATCTGTTTATCAGTTTCAGTCACTTAAATAAACAGAGTCAGGATACAGGAGCTCCAGACCTGAGTTGGTCACAAGGAGGCCTGTGACGGGAACAAGCCGTACTCTGTTTCCCAGTCTCAGTTTCCACATCTGTGAAAGGGAGGCAGCTGGCCTGGGTGACGTGCAGGGTGCCTTTCGGGTGAGAAGCTCTACGGTTTTCTGCCCTTTTCATAATATCCTGTTCTCTTTGGGGGAGAAGGGACATGCTAGGAAAAGCACTGTTTTCCGGAAAGGCTTACCAACACCCACTCACATTGTGCTAAAATGGTCCAAGGCATCATCCATGACACCCGGGATGAAGAAAACCAAACTCATGTCCAAGAACCAGTGCTGTGGTTCACTTCGGGTCCTTGGGTGTCAGGCGTGTATGGAGTAACATGTGAGTTCATCCTAATATCTCTCACCTGAGAAATAGCTAAAAACAGCTTTTCCTGAGATGACATTATTATGGTCGAGTCTCAGAACTGGGGGCTTGGCATCGCCCTTCCCACCACCTAGTCTGAAGGTGGGTGGGACGGGCTGGGGGGCTGGACAAAAGGGTCCCTGCAGAGCATTCAGATTCCACACTCTTAAGAGTCAATCGGGTCTGGTGTTGCAGATCAACCCATGATGATCAAACCTTCTCTTTGCTAATAAGCATAGAACTTGATCAATGTTTGAAACGGAAAAATTCTCAAAGACTTTAATGGATTTTTTTTTCCCACCTGAGGCCTTTTATTTGGCCCAAGAGGCTCTAATCCATAGACATAAATACGTGTAACACCACAATGACTCACTTCTCTATTAAGGCTGAGGTGGTGATCAGTCACGGTTTTAGTTCTGATAAAAAGAAAAGGACATGCCCACCAGAGTATTAAAAACTCCCATCAGTCTCACCAAAATCTTCCCCTGGCCACAGTGCTCATGCCAGCCCACGTGGCTGTCCTCACCTCTGTCCCTTCACGGTCAGTCCCCAGATGACTGGCAAGGGACCCTCGTAAGCCCTTTGGTGGATATAACAAGTACAGACCCCTCCCAGCTGTCACCAGGCTCCTCGTCTGCAGTGATTCACCTTTCATAGGCCGTGTACCTGGTGCTGTAGCCAGCAGAGCTGACACACAAGAAGAAAGCATTTTAAAGGCCTTGGATCAGCTCAAACAGAGGTCAGAGTTCACAAAGAATCTTTACGTACTCTTCCCAGCAAAGGCCCCACAGGACCTAATTATATCATACTTTGGATAACTTGAGCAACTCTGATGATCCACTCTCCCAGCCTACAGCACATGAAAACGGCAAATTAAAAGTGGAAAGGAGCACAAGAAAGGCCCACTGTGAGCAGCGAGGGCATAAGCCGGTTATGTGATAGCAAGGAAGAGACGAGAAACCCTGCGCGCATACACGAGGGCTTAAAACTAGTCTGAGGCTGTTCAGTGAAAGAATGAAGGGCTCTGCTCCCTCAGCATCCTGTAGCTATACACAATAACAAGCGTTGAGTCATTCCTTCATCCCTTCATTCATTCATTTACACCCATCAGAGAGCAAGAAAAAACTAAATCTGATCTAGAGCACTGTTGGAAAAGTATGGAATTCCAGTTTACTTAGAAAAGGAGAGACAGAGAGAGAGAGAGAGAGAGAGAGAGAGAGAGAGAGAGAGAGAGAGAGAGAGAGAGAAGCAGAAGTTCCCTCATTGCTCATGGAAAGCTGATGCCCAATTTCTCTCAGGATTTCTATTTTTAAAATCTACCAGATTGTGGGTTTTGAATAGTTCAAAAACACATCATAAGACTCTCTACTGGGTCCTCGCCGGCAAGGATGGCTCAGTGACACAGTTACACAGGCAAAGAAGAAACAACCCTACAGACAGCTCCCTCCCAAGCACCTACTAGGTGCTGGGTACTTTCTGAGAACATACCCATAATCAACACAGTCCTCTGAGCTCAGACCAAGAAAACCAGCAACTTCTATAGGAACCCAGAGGAAGGACTAGTTTGCAGTAAGGATCAGTCAAGGCTTCCTAAAGGAAATGACTTCTGAGCTGAGACCCCAGGATGAGGAGAGATCTGGGGGCTCTTCAGGCACAGGGAATAGCATATGCAAAGGCCTAGACACAAGAGAATATGGTGCTTGTCAAATTATAAACGCTTTGTGCTTCAGCTTATTAAAGTGGGTTTTCATGAGAAATGGGAGGCAGGGTAGGAAGCAACGTGGATTTCTGTACCTGGTGAGTCACAAGCAACCAATGGATGGGGGGAGGGCCGAACACATCAGACACCCTTTGCACCTACCCACAACCCCAGGGGGAATCCCATGACAGCCTGAGCTAATGGTCGAGTCTAAGAAAAATCTTACTTACTTACTTTACTACCTGCTTCCTGGAGTCCTGACACAGAGAAACTCACTCCAGCCTTTCTTAGCATAAATGGAACGCATATAGGCTGACCTAAATTACACATAAAGCTACAGATGTTTGTAGCAATCAGCTTCCAAAACAGAAGGGAAACTGATACCGCACGTGTGATAAAGGTGGACCTGGGGATAGAAGTATAGTGGGGCAATTAAAGTACACCAGCCTCTAAAATGTGGAGACTGAATCAGATCAGGATTGGAAAACTTCCTGACTTTCTGATCTTGAGTCTGTGGCAGACATAACTAGTCAATCATAACACTTTCTTACCGAGCCTGGAAGGAGGCCTCAGAATCCTTCTGAACACAGCAGTGCCTGATGTAGCCACTGCCTGACACGCGATGAAAGCTGGCACATGAAACAAAACCCAGCTTCCATGCCTGGTACACAATCAGTGGGGTCCTTTTGGCTCTACTCTTTGATTCTCTAAGACACAGTCATTTGAATGTTCATACATTCTCTGGATACGGAAAATCAATCTTGTGTATAAGTGATCACTGGGGTGTCAAGGTGGGGATTTAGACAAAGGAAGGCAAACAGCCCTTTCCAGGAGGACCACAACCCCAGAGGCCCTCGGTCCGTGAGTCACCAGCCAGGGTGAGGGTTTAACCCTCTCAGCCTGGAAGGACTGACCCACTGGAGTTAATCCTGCCCTCCACAAGTGCCCTTCACGTCTACAGACCATTACAGCACTTTCATATAACATGCTATCATTTGACTTAATCCCCAAAGCAATCCCCAAAGGCCAGTATTAGCTCCATGTTACAAACAAGAGGAGGCTCAGACAAGCTGAACCACAGAACTGAGATTTGGTCACCACCTGCTCTCGCCTAACTCGCTACCATCCCCCTCCCTGAAACTGCCATTGTTTATTTACATTTCCTTCCAGAGCAGGGCTCTCTCTGGTTTAGCTTCTGATCCCAATGCCACAGTGCAGGTCTTTAGCCAGTGTCTGCTGACTGATGGTAACTGTTAGCATCATGTCCCAGGGAGAAAATAACATTTTCAGTTTCCAATCTTGTTGGGATGGAGATGTGTGTGTGTGTGTGTGTGTGTGTGTGTGTGTGTGTGTGTGTGTGTGTATTTTTTTTTCTTAATAATTCTACATTCTGCTCTCCTCTGACTTATGTGCTGGAGTCAACCACTCACTGTGCTTTCCCTGGTTTCTTAGTTAAAAACCAGTCATTTCATAAGGATGATTGATTATGGGGCTGTCTCATTGATTTGAAAATAGCACTGCACTGAACGTGACCCTGTTTCTCCTCAATGCATAATGACATCTCAAGACTCACCCACAAGGGCACAGTTCTATGGGCCCTCCTGGGGGCTCTGCTTACACTGAGAAAAGCTGTTATTATTTTAACACGGTTACCTTGGGTTCCATGAGGAACAGTGTGTACGGTAATTCCTTGCGGGTGGGCACTTAGGGACCCGCTGTAATACCCGTCGCAGGTCATGGGATGGGAGGCAAGCACCTCTACATACCACCTCACAGCCTGGAGAGCGACTCCTAGGAAACCCTCACTTAGATTTCTTACACCTAGAACGTTACACGTGTGACCCCCACCAGGCACTCCCCCATTTATTAGTCATTCAGCAAACGTTTTTCACATGTGGACTTCGCAGGCTCGAAGTCACATGTCCGTTTGAAATGATGTGGGTGGCCCCAGAGCGTACCCTGACCCAGGGCCCCGTTATCCCACCGTCTCTCCTTCTCACCCCCCACAGTCTGCCCCCACCCGCAGGGATCCCTCACACCGTCCTGTGTGGGTAACGAGAACCTCTGCCCAGATGCCACAAGGCAGCCACTCCCAGAGAGCAACTTCAACAGCCACGTCAAGCCCCTCAGACAGCGCCATCGTCAAAACTGCCTCCTTAGCCCAGCCTGCCTAGGCCACAGAAGCTGAGAACTAATGCATTCCCTAGCACCAAACGACTAAAGATCAGAAAAGGAGCAGCAACCACAAGAATGCAGCTTGCGACCCAGAGTCTGCACCGGCTGGAGGTGAGACGGTGGCAGAGGCAGGAGGTGATCTGAGAAAGGGTCCCTCCCACGCACCAGGCAGAAAATGCAAAGCCCCAATATTATCGGTGAACATAGAGACCTTTGACAAATAACAGCTCATCCCTCCTCCTCGGGCAGCCACGGCCACAGAGAGCAGTCCCGCTGGACGCCATGCACGGTCATGCAGCTGGGGAGCCCCCTCTCTGTGTACAGCCCATCACTAGGAGGTGACCAAACAAAGTCTGGTCTCCAGGCAGGTCCCGCGGCTGCTCCGAAGGCTGGCATCTGGCTGTGCTCTAACGATCGCTGTGCTTGCTGCTAACCAAGCTTTTCACGTTCCTAGAAGATCCAAGTGCTCGCATTCAGCTCAAGGGCCCGGCAACCCCCTGCGCTCTACAGGGACCGGAGAATTCATTTCTCAATCCAGCAGGCAGTACAGAAGCAAAGGAGCAGGCCGCAAGCCGTGCCACATGAAATCGCGTGTGGGTGCTTTTCTGAACATGCTCCCTCCAGGAAAAAACAGGAAGCACGAAGAGGATCGAATGCCTGGCGAGATTAGCTTTTCTTTATTTACTTACTTCTTCCCTCCTCATTTAAAGGACCTAAGGTTTCTGCAAACACAAAAGTTTTATACATATATATAAACAAGACCAGAATTCAGGAGCAATGAAAAAATAGCTTAGGGTTGGGAAAAAGAACTCAAGAATCACTCATTAACACCTAACGGCAGACCCTCAACCCACCATGTCACTTGGCAAGCAGGGCACTGGGGCGGGCAGAGCCGCAGGAAGGTGGCAGGGGAGGGAAGGCAGCCCGCCCGCTTTCTAAAAGAACAATCTCAGCGGCAGGAAGACCATTTGTAATAAACCAGATTTGGAGCCCTCTCTCCGGTCGCCGGGGTTGGAGGTGAGCCAGCCCCTGGGTGCACTGGCCCTCAGGGGTTCCAGCTCGTCATCAAAAGGCAGAGCGGTGCAGTGAGGGAAGGTTTCCGTGGGATCCGAAAAGCACTTCAAGGACGCCCTTGATAGGAGAGCAAGTAAATCCTAGAGGGTTAAATATTAAATTCCAAGGAGTTTCAGGAGTTCCGTTTCCCTCTGGCCTTTGAAACCTAAACTTCAGCTGTGACAGAGACTTCCTCCCTGTGCCCTGAGCTTGCTCCTCCTCATGGGACTGCCAGCACACTTCCACTCCTCTGAACTTGTCACACCTGGGCACCTCCCTCTGCTGCTGTCGAGGGTTCTTTGAGGCCCTGCCACATACAGCCTCCTCTAGGAAGTCTTCCTGACCTGCCCAGGCAGAACTGATTGCCCGCCTTGCACTCTGTGGGAAGCATGCTCGCACCGCTTCTCGCCCTGGAACAGGCTAGTCATGGACACTTTCCTCCCCTCCTGCCCCAACGCAGACTGGGGGCTCCTTGAACAGAGACAGCCTATTCGTCTCCATGGCCACTGCACCCATGGTGGGCATCTGACAGAGAAAGCTGGAGGGGGGCTCGGGCTGAGCTCCTCTGTGAGGAGGAGCGATGCAAGCGCGTTCCCGTCTTCTATTTGGGAGGGTCAGAAACTGGCCTTCTGGTTTCTTTGGTCAGAGCAGCAGGAGAACAGAGGTCTGCAAGAGCTGTGAAGGAACATTTACAGAATCTGGGGGCACAGAATCTCAGACTCCTCAAGGTGCTTTCTCTGTCCCTGCAAGCCCCTTCTGTAACCATCACGAGAGAAAAAAACTGAGGACGAGGACCAGATCACCGAACAGCAATTAATGGGAGGCTATCCTCAAAGGTTCCAGCTGTATTCACAGACAGGACCCTGTAGCCTGCGAATACGGGATCAGCCCCTCCTTGGACCCAGGAATCTTGCCTGGCATTTAGAACTCAAGAGACACCAGGCAGAATAATGACAGTGGCTGGTCCTCCGGCTTGGAACCAGTGGCTGACTGTCCACATATATAACCATCTGCGTAACTTATGGTAATAAATACATCTTTTACCTATGGGACCACCATGCTGTGTGCCTCTGAATGAGTTCCCTCCCCCCTCTGGGCTGGGTTTCTACACCTACATGGCTCCACCCTTTCCTTTCTAAACAGCTTAGGAGTGGTCAGCAATTCACAAGTCTGAAAACCACAACTGCACTTAGATACAAACCTTGGAAGAAAAAACAGTGCTCTCTTCCAGCATGATTGCACTATGATTCATTGCAGAAATTAATTTGCTAACACCCTGGCTTCCTGTCAGACAAATCTAGTCTGTTTCGTGTGTGTGGCACAGTGACAGGCCTGGCTGCTGAGAAACCAGAGCCTGAAGTTCTGGCCCACGCCTTCCCTCATTTTACAGATGCCGTGGACACTCTGATCTCTTGGTTCTCATGTAGAATACGCTCTTCGATAAGCCATGTAAATATGTTTAATGGACGCACAGCTGGCAAGATGGGGGTGCAGGCCGTTTTCAGTGCATCATTACCGGCCTAGGGCAGCCACACACATGGTGTTGGGCAGAGGTCGACTCTCACTTGACCCTGACCACTGACACTTGACCGCTGTACCTGTGAGAGCATGTGGTTAACATCTGTAAGGATCACTAGCTTGATGGAAGAGGGAAGTGGGGACAGGAGAGGGAAACGACAAAGTGGGTCTCCAGCGCTTATGCTCTATTTATTCGACACCTACTACATGCCAGGCACTGCTCTAGACACTTAGAAGACATTGGCAACAACAACAAAAATCCCCAAGATTCCTGCCCTCGTGACAGATTACATCCTAGAGGGGGGAAAATAAGCAGCGCAACAGACATGGAAAAATAAGTAAATGAGAGAGTACACTGGAGGGCGTTAAGGGTTATGAAGAAAGGGAAGGCAGAGCAGGGTAAAAGCACTGGGAGCCCTGAGGACGAGGGAGGGACGCAGCTGCAAACAGGGAGTCATCAGGATGGGCTGCACCGAGAAGGTGATATGCAAGCAAAGACTGGAAGGATCTGTTCCTGTGAGTATCTGGGAAAAGCATTCCAGGCAGAGGGAACAGCCAGTGCACAGCACAGGGAGAAAAGGGACATAATCTAACTTTCTACGAGGACCGGCTGCTGTGTTGAGAACAGACAGCAACAGACAGCACAGGGCAAAGGTAGAGAGGCAGGCAGACAGAAGGCCACTCCGGTGCTAGCCAGGAGGATGGTGGTGGCTGGAACCGGTGGGCAGCGGGGCAGGAGGAGAGAAGAGCTCAGCTGTTTGGAAATTAAAGCCAGGGCACTGCCTGAGGAATGGGGGTGGGGTAGGAGAGATGGATACGTTTTGGCCAACTGGAAACAAGACAAAGGACACCCTACAACATCCAGTCCTGGGGGTCCACACACGGCCCAGCCACCGGGGAAGGCTTTTCTGCTACACGCCACTGTACGTGAGGGAGGGTTAGAGCAGGGTCCTGCAGGACCCCAGGCCAGGCTCCAAGAAGCAGCATCTACAGTAACGAGGCGCTGGACAGATGCTTCCCCGCGGACGGGTATCCAGGGAGATGATTATAAAATCACGCACAATCAGAGAGGAAATCCAGAGGTCATTCGAGGTACAAACAGGAAATAAGAGAATTGGGGGGATTGGGGGCCAGGAGGGCAGACGCTGAGGATGGAGTTTTAAAGTACGTGAAGTGTTTTCTCACATTCACTAAACCGTCCTTGAATCCCATCCAGGGTAGGAAAAAAGAGAACATCTTTTTGTCTGATGGGTGCAGAAGGACAGACATACAGAAAAATCTTCTAATAGTATTAGTCATGACAGCTTCCTTTTTTAGGTCAGAGCAAGGGGGATAAATGCTTGGTGTCTTGGGATCGTTTAGTGAGAGAGACAGAGAGAGAGAGAGAGAGAGAGAGAGAGAGAGAGAGAGAGAGAGAGAGAGAGAGAGAGAGAGAGAGTGTGTGTGTGTGTTTGGACTAGATGTTCTGCTGGGATCTGTCCTGCCCCTGCCCTGGCTCCACTGAGGTGCATTTACCAAAAACAAAAAATAACCAAAAGCTGAAACGTTATAAAGAACAGTGCAGTGTCCACATCCGCCAACAAGGGCACAGACATGCTCCTGAGCCATGGGGCAGAATTTGTAAAAACAGCCGCCCCGCAAGAAAGAAATCAACGCTGTTCTCTATTTTAAAAGAAACCCCAAATGCTTCACGCATCTATTTTTAAAATTTAAAACAGAAAACACTATTCCACAAATATGTCTCTGGCACTCATGTTTGCATCTTCTCGCTGGTGCACCTCTCCTGCCGACCTCCTCTGCTCTCGGAGCCCCCCGACACTCCTGTCAAAACCTACCCATGCGTGCGCCCAGCTCTCATCCCTCCAGCCCTGACTTCAGGGGAGGCAGCCCCTCCCCTCTCAGCAGAGCCCGCAGAAGCTGCTGTCAGTCAGGCCCTGCCTGCCAGGGGCCTTCTGAGCTTGCTGCAGCCGTTGGGATTCTCGTCCTTAACTTTCCCAGGGCTCCCCATCTCATCAATCCAACTTCTCCATCAGAACTGGGGCCAGAACCTCTTCAACTGACGTGCACTGATTCTATATGGTGCTGGGGACCAGAGGGCAGGCAATTCACCTGTCAGCTTAAAAGCGGCTTCCCCACAGTGTTCTAAAACCGGATTGTTGGGGAAGGTTGCACAACTCTGTCCATTTATGAAAAGAATCACTAAATTGTATACTTAAAATAGGTGAATTTCATGGTATGCAAATTATACATTAATAAAGCTATTAAAAAAATCAGCGTCCACATCTCTGCAGGTGTTTCTGTCCAGCGCCAGACCCGAGGTGCGACCTGGGTTCCTTGCATGTGGACAGTCTCTTGGCCCCATGTGGTTCAAAGGGGCTAGAACAGAGACTCAGCTAGGGGGAGGGCTGGAGCCAGGGTTCTGGCGAGTGGAGGTGCCTGCCGGTCAGCGGCACCGAAGATGAACAGGAGGTCAAGGAACCCCCTTCCTTCGGCTCCCGTAGCGAAAAGGGAAGTGGGGCCCAGGAGGACCGCCTCCACAAACAAAGTGATTAAATGCTCAGCTGCCCTCGACCCGGTGGCCCCAGAAGCTGCTGCTCTCAGGGCCAGGGCTCCTCTATGAGAAATGTCCTCGATGGGTCGCTTGGTATACTTCTCCTTTGCTCTCCAGCCAACTGAGCTCATGTGGACAGGAGCAAGGACAGCCAGATTCCAGGGAGAGCAGGGCGGGGAGGGACCGACAGAGGGAAGCTTCAGTTCCTTCTGCAAAAGTCTCTAATGTGTGGGATCCTTCCTGCATTCCTTGACTCCACACCTAGCCCAGGAGGCTAACAAGGTCTCCACGGGAACCAGGGAAGTTCCAGCCAGCGAGCACACCTGTCCCTGGGGCCTGCAAGCTTTCATCCATGAGCCATGGGTCCAGGTGAACGCACACAAATGTGGAGGGGAGGAAATCTATCACCCTGTTTAACCAACCCAGTGTGTTAACTATCAGGGATGAACTAAGCCCTGGCTCTCTGGAAGGTGTCCAGGAGGGCATTCCAGTCTTTCAAAGTCACACCGAGTGTCCGAGACTAGGACTTAGAACCTTGCCCACTCGGGCCTCAGAGACCAGAGGGAGACGTGAAAACAGACACACGACAGGATGTCCCGGTGAGATCTACCATGGGGGGAATAAAGCAGCACAGGATCCCAGCGGAAGGGACATTAGCTCCCCCCAAAGATTCTTTCCTGCCAATAGAGACCACACCCCATGATGGTGTGAGGAGAGACCCCTGGGGGTCCACCATACAACTCGGGGCCCTAAGCCCGAGGCCTCGCCTGCCTCTGTGCTCCAATCCCAGGGGTCAGAGGATATATTCTTAAGGAAGAAATGTGCTCTTGGCGTGATGCCTCAGGGTAATAAACCCACCCGTTACGATCACACCCGAATGATCACGTGCTTTCACTGTGCTGGCTCCAAGCTGGCAGCCAGAGCTCTGCCTCTGACAGCTGCCCAGGGCTGACGGCACTGCCCAGGCTCTACGGGGGGGTGGGGGGGGGTGTCGGGGGGTGGCTTTCACTCACCAGACAGCGGGTCTTTGCCAATCATCAAGACATTGGGCAAATTCATTACGATCAGCTGCTGGAGAACTTCCTACAGAAACAAAGGGGAAAGGATGCCATTAAGCACAGAAAACAGAATAAAGACTGATTAAGACAATTACAGTTTACCAAGTTGCTGGATGAGTGTGCCAGCCATTAAACAGTAACTATGAAAACACCATATAACAGAAAGGAATAGTTAAGATACCAGTAAGCGAAAAGTCAAAAAAGCTAATTATGCTTCCGCCTTGATTATTAACAAATAAAAATTACGTCTGCGTGTGTACAGGGACTTTGGGAAAAAGAAGATATATCAGATGCTAGATCAGCAGGATCAGGAGTTTCTTTTTAAAAGATGTCTTTATTTTTACGGTATGGTTTGCTTGTGCAATTAAAAAATACAGAATAAAGATTAAAGGGATGCTACTGCGTCTTTACAAGCTGACGATTTGGGATCCTAGCTTTCAGCAGGTCTTTGGTACAGGCTGTAAGTGAGACTTCTCTCTTTTCAGCAGTGACTTCCCTGGGGGAGGGATAAATCACAGCTACTCTGTGCCCGTCAGAGAGGGGACACACGGGAAGTGAGCTGCCTTCTGCCCTCACACCAAGGGCCTCTGAAAGAAGGCCCAGGCACCAGCCATTGGCCATGTCCCCTTGGGGTAGGGATGGCTAACAAAGTTCTCCTTGGAGTGTGCCGACCCACCACTCATGCTTCCCAGAGCGATTCTCAGGGCACACTGGTCTTCCCTGCCCAGATGTGCCTTGCTTTTCACAAATCGGAAGATAAAAATTCTAATTTTACAGAAGACAAGCAAGGTAGTAGGATTCCTAAGTATTCTTGGTCTTACAAAAGCGGTCAAGAAACTCTTGACCAACAAAGCTCCTCTTACGCCTTAAAAAAAAATGTTTCCGGGCTTCCCTGGTGGCGCAGTGGTTGAGAGTCCGCCTGCCGATGCAGGGGACACGGGTTCGTGCCCCGGTCCAGGAAGATCCCACATGCCGCGGAGCGGCTGGGCCCATGAGCCATGGCCGCTGAGCCTGCGCGTCCGGAGCCTGTGCTCCGCAACAGGAGAGGCCACAGCAGTGAGAGGCCCGCGTACCACAAAAATTAAATAAATAAATAAATAAAATGTTTCTATTGAGACACGACTTTTTTTTCAGCAGTCGCTCTACTGATGACGTGATGAATCTCTGTACTCAGTACACTGCCAACCAGCACTGATGAAGAAAAAGGGGACAATTAACACGATCGGCTAATCCCACAGGGCCCAGCTGGACACCTCAGAGCGCTCTGAATCCTGAGAATGGTGGCCTAGGCAAGCACGCCTGGAAAGGCCAACACCTTCACAGAATGTACAAAATGATTTGAGCCACTCTCCTTATTATCTTTCCATGGCTCCTGCCACACCAGAAATTGAGGGGAGGGGATGCTAAACCAGGAGGAGTACCCCACTCCCAAACACACGGGCCCCTCTGCACTCAGTGTTGGAGGATGTCTTTCTTTACTATCTGAGGTCACGTGTCACCTCACCAGAGATGGCCAATGTTTTCTCAAACCAGTCTCAGTGCTGGACAGAGTCTGAGCTGCGTTACAGCCTCAGCTCTCCTTCAGGGCTTGGAAAAGTCAACGCGGAAAAAACTGTTTCCCAATTGAATGAGCTCACCAAAGGATTCCACAGTCCCTCCCTGGGGGCAAAACACACACTGTGAGTAAAATCAGGTAAATCCACTTCTAGCAAAAGGAAGGACTCCCACCCAGATGGGTCCATCCTGTCATGGAGTCCCTATCCAGCCTCAACACTAAACTCAAGTGCTCAGCCCAACTTCTAGAAGATTTCCTTCTTATCACTGTCCAACCAGCTACAGTCCCCTTTGAAGTCTTGGCTGGTTTCCTCTGCCATGGTCCAACTGTCTGGAGTGCCAGCCCTATTTATCAGGGTGCTTGAAGAAGGGGGCACACGTTTATGAAGGAGATACAGAGTGAGAAATCATCTTGAAGGTCTCTGCATTGCAATAATGCAAAGTGGTATTTTTATGCTTATGATTACCTAAGCAAAAGACTGCTGGAAACACTGCTAGAAAATATTGCTGGAAAATCCAGGTATTCTCCTTCCAAAACTGGATGGCTAATTTTGTCTAATCAGTATTTTCTAATTTTCCCACAAGAAATATGTATCACTTGCACAATTAAGAAGTAATGTTTTATTAACAATGTTTCCATGATGTGTTCCTCTCAAAACATCATGGGCCTCCCAAAAGTTAATCCAAAATTTGGGGGCCAAAGATACCCCCAAGACCTTAACTGCTCCCCCCAAAGGACCACCAATCACATTTCCAGCAAAAACAGGCTCAGAGGTTTGAGTACCAAGGTCAGAGCTGGCCAGCAGAAATACAGGAAACACATTAATTTCAAATGTTCTTAGGAGTCACCTTAAAAAAGTAAAAAGAAACGAGTGACAACATACAAATAATATACTTTAATTAAACCAACATTTCCAAAATATTGTTTCACCACATAACCAACATAAAACCATGAATGAGACACTTCACGTTCTTTTTTCACACTAAGTCTTTGAAATTCAGTGTGTAGTTTACACTCACAGCACATCGCAATTCAGATGCTAAACTGTCACTGGAAACACGATCTGAATAAGCAGAGTCGCAAACCGAAGTTGTTCCAAACACACTTAAAAAGTTTCCAGTAACTGAATCCAGTATCAGCTTTCAAATCTAAACAAATTAGAAATTCACTTCTTCAGTCACACTAGCCACATCTGGAGGCCCCGCCAGCCACATGTGACATGCTAGTGGCTGCCGTGCTCTGCAACACTGGTGACGAGGGGATTCCCTGAGGAAAGCTGAGCAAATGCGTCCCCTCAGGGCGGCGGGGCCTCCAGGGCGACGGGCCAGGCCCTCCGGCTACGTGAGAAGGCTGCTGACGAGGGGCCCCTCCTGCCTGGTACTCAGAACAGAAAGCCACTGTGGAGACCGCAGCTGACAGACAGGCGGGCTCGGTGGGCACTGGTCACACCCCGGCCGGCTGCGGGAGTGGGGACACGGAGCGAGGACGGAGAGCACAGGCCCCAAGGTGTGCTCTGTGTAGCCCCCAAATGTGCCAACAAGCCTTTCTGGTGCCACCCGGGCCGTTGCAAAGGCAGAAACAAAGCACACTGTCACATCCCGAGGCCAGGACGAGGGATAAGGGCACACACGAGCCTTGCGGCCTCTTGTCTCATCCCATCCTTGCGGCCTGATGGCAAGAGGGAAGAGTCAGGCTTGGGGTGCAGCCCTCCCAGAGACCCCTGCCCTCCACAGAGAACTGGCCTGCGGAGAGGCAGGAGCAGGGCAGGGGGTGGGTTTAAGCACCGAGATCCAGAGCAGATTTTGTACCCCCGTTCCCTCTCCTCTGCGCACCTGCTTTAGGTGTGTTCTGAGATCCTAGTATAAGACGCTGGGGAAACCCCCGATTCTCCTTTTCCTAACGCAACTGCACGCTGGAGGGACCTCACTGCTATAACCACTTGAAACCAGCTAAAAGGAGAGTCACCAAAGTAGGTCAGAGCAGGGCGGTGGTA
Source organism: Delphinapterus leucas (assembly GCF_059928025.1). NCBI lineage: Eukaryota > Metazoa > Chordata > Mammalia > Artiodactyla > Monodontidae > Delphinapterus > Delphinapterus leucas. The sequence continues at coordinate 168,814,640 of NC_143130.1, forward strand.
CTTGGATTCTCATGTAGCAAGGGGGTCGGGGCTAGAAAGCTCTTTGTAAGTACAAGGGGAAAGAACCCACCTGACCCCAGCCAGGCTGCAAATCTAAAATTTAGGATCTTATCGACTCTGAAGTTCCTCCCAGGGCTGTCCTGACACAAACAAGGCCCTACACCTCGGGGAGGGATGGGACGGGCAGGACACTCCAGGAAGTGTCTGGCACCCCAGCGGGGGCTCCCAGGGGCTGCATCTGGTTTCGCACACAGTGTCAATAAGCCCAGAGACTCAGACCGCCCTCGGACTGACAGCTTCCTGATCTGGACCCTCCAGAGGCAACCTGGGGGGACACGGGGAGTGCCGAGGGGCCGTCTTGAGGCCGTGGCACTGGCTCCCAGGGGTCACAGGTGGAGAGAAGTTCTCAGAACAGAACCAGGAAGCCGAGTGGAAGGAAGACGCTCCCTTCCTATTAGAATCCTCTCATGACAAGTACAAATGTACCCAGTGGGGAAAATCCAGGACACGGGAGGGGGTGCCCCAGTCCAGGCTTCACAGGTGACAGAGCTCTGCTAGTGGCAGGAAGGATGATGCAGGAGCGGGAGAGCAGATTTCAGAGGCACCAGGTCATGCGCAGAACTCACACATGATTACAACTAAGCAAGTGGCCTTGGTGGTGGCAGGAGCTCCCAGCCCCCCGAGAGTAAACGAGAGTAGCACCCAGACACGTGGCTTCACTGAACCCACTACACCAAACGCTCGTCCCTGCTGGTGAGCACGGCTCCCCACGTGTCAAAACCCAATATGGGGCCCAGGCTGTGATTCCCAGCTGGCTCCGGGAGTCACCTGAGCCCTCGTCATCCCTCCTGTCACCAGCCTTCACACAGGCCAGCGCTCCAGCCTAAATGTTCCTTCCCTCCCAAACTCCCTCAAACCTCACTCCTCCCAAGGAAGCTTCGAGGTTTCCCGAGTGCCTCCACGTTATGTGCAGGTGGTGCTAAGTCTTGAGATAACAAGATCTGGGGGATCCGTCATGCCCTCTGGAGGTGGGGCTCTGGGAGAGGCAGGGGGACAGGGGGAGGGAAGGCAGAGGCTGGGGGCCGCACAGAGGGAGCTGGGAGGGACCCCAGCACAAGCCTGGATGCCTCACTCCACCTGGTCTGTCCCTTGGGCCAGAGGTGACCTGCGGTTCCCGGGGCTTGCAGGTGAAGCTCATTTTCTGCGTGTCGCCCAGTTGCCTCCATCAAATTGTTCAGTCCCTGTGGGAGATGGGCCTCCTAATTCCTTTCTAGCCAGTCTCTATCCAGGACTTATAAATAGAGCACCCACGGAGCCATGGCAGTGAATGTCCTGGAAGCCCTCAGGTAAGCCGTGCTTTCTCCAGGACCTCCTCCCTTGGTTGGAACAGGAGGACTCAGCTCCGGCCCCCCCAAAACCGACCCCCTCAACTTACCTCTGAGAATAAGTGTGTGTACCCCAAACTCCTAGCAAGCTATCTACTTCACCACAAAACTGTCAACAGCAGAATATTAAATGGAGGCTCTAAAACAACCACCTTCAAAATACAAATCCAAGTATGACCGGGTGTGTGTAAGGGAGTGGCACTTGAGTACTTGTGCCGCAAACTGACGCTGGGGACTGGTTAGGTAATGGAAGGTACGGCCGCGATCCTGGGTAGGAAGAGGGCAAAGAATGCTGAAATGAATAAAAGGATGCCTAACTGAATGTAGAAAATTAAAGATATGCTAAAAAAGAAGAAACCCTCAAAGGAAATATACTAAAATGACAGAACTCTCTCTTTTTTTTTTTTTTTTTGCAGTACACGGGCCTCTCACTGTTGTGGCCTCTCCCGTTGCGGAGCACAGGCTCCGGACGCGCAGGCTCAGCGGCCATGGCTCACGGGCCCAGCCGCTCCGCGGCATGTGGGATCCTCCCGGACCGGGGCACGAACCCGTGTCCCCTGCATCGGCAGGGGGACTCAACCACTGCGCCACCAGGGAAGCCCCAGAACTCTCTTTATTAGAGTGATCAGGACAAGAGCAAGCTTTCCCAACATTTAAAAAAGATTCTGTAATGTGGTTCTAACACCTTAAATTACTTTAACCCTGTGGCATGGCTTCCCCCAAAGAATGTCAGCATCATCTATTTACTAGATATTGAACCGTGAACATGACAGGTCCACTAAAAAAAAAAAAAAAAAAAAAAAAGCCTTTCTCCGGAGACAATTCACAATGTATCCAACACAAAAAATGACGTGGATTATTGATTCTTTTAATCACCGCCCCCTCCCCAATCAAACTTTTTCCAGCATCCCCCATCAGAAATTGCAAAGCCTCCATCGGCCGGGAAGAAGAGATGCCAGCCAGGAGGACTGAGGGATGAGGGCAGAGGCTGGCTTACAGCCCTGGGCCCTGCGCTGGGACCTGAGGCAGGAGGCCCTGGGGGAAGGGGTGGGATCCCAGACCACCAGTCCCTGGAAAACGGAGGCTCAGGGATCCCGCAGAAGTTCACCCACCGCCTAAGGCAACGTAGGGGCCTCGCTGAAAAGGCTTAAAATCGTGCCAAGGCTCATGTCAACCTTTGTGCATGCTCAAACAGAAAGGTCACTTTCTCCGCTGGTGGAAGAAAGGAAAGGTCCCGGAAAGTTGCAGGGTGGAAACACTCTGTGTGTCTGTGGCAAAGGTTATCTTCAGTTTCCACTGGAAACACTGGGATTGTTGGATTAAGCACAATGATTTCACAACAAAATGGGAAGAAATCCTTTTCTCTTGCCAAATGAATTTTATGGCTTGACATTTTGCCAGGAAGGAAGAATAAACGCTGCTAAATGCCTTGAGTTTAGGTGCACAGAATGACCCTCCATGAGAGTTTGAAAAGGTGTTAATATAGAGGAAATGAGAGGGAGATCCCAGAGAAGACAAACACCCACACGAGGCATCCAGGAGGAAGATGATGCTCACGGTTGCCAAGGAGATCAGGATGGTCCAGACAGCAAAATGTGCAGTCCACACAGTCCAAGCAACAGAGACCCATCCAATACTGAGAATCAGTAACACAAGTAATAACAGCTTTGAGTGCGCACCCAGCACACCTTTAAGTCTGGGGTTCAGATACTCAGAAACACATACGAGCGGCCTGGCTGTGAGCTGAGAACTCTCAGCTGGCGGAGAAGGCAGGGAGGTAGACCGTCACAGCACAAAAGGACAGGTGCCAGAGCAGCACAGCACAGGGGGGCACTGCCAAACTCTGCCCAGGCAAGTCTGGGAAAACGTCTCAGAGGCAGCAGCCTCTAAGCTGGGCTGTGGAGAACGCTTAGAGTCCCGCAGGTGAAGGAGAGAGCCAGGAAATGTATTAGCTGCTAAGTGTGGCCAGCAAGTCAAACCTTTGGTTACAGTGTACTGTACATAACTCTGCACTTCCCACTGGGGCGCTCTTTCATCCTCACACATCACTGGCCCCGATCACCACCAGTCAGAATCCTATCCATCCTCCGAAGTTCAGCGAAAATGTCACCTCCTCCATGAAGCCATCCTTGATGCCCTTAATCACATATGAGTTTCTTTCCCCTCAACTCCTAATGTTTCACCCTCCCACTTCTGTGGCACTTTCACATTTTGCCTCGCCAGTGACTCCCCACACACAGGCAGCAAAAAGCAGCTAAGTGACAGCTGACAAAATGAGACCAATCAGAAAATATTCCTCAAAATTTATACTGAGTGAGGTTTTATTCTTTCTCAAGTCTCTTTTTTGGAAGTGGTGTCTTCTCTTTCTCACATGAACAAGGGGACCAAGTCCTGAAAACTAGCTATTCTGCTCCACTACTACAAGTTACTTTACTCCCCTGTTAAGTTACTTCCTATTTTACCTAGCCAAATCGTCCACCATGTGCCTGAAGATCCCACAGCTTGTAGATGTTAACCAAAGTTCAAAACATCTCAAAGTGAATTTGTAATGCTGGTTTGAATACGCCAGGCTTTCCAACTGTAAAATCCCAAATGTGATAGTTTTATGAGCAAACAAAGCAAAGCAAGGGGAATTTAAAATTCCTAAACAGTAGACGTGACTCAGATGGGAAAGCCACCACACGTATTCCAATGTCCCCAGCGTCTATTCCAGTGCCCCAAGAGAGGAGGAGAGACTGCAAACCCCACAGCCGTAACTTTTCCAGAAACCGCACAGCTAAGGTTCACACAGGTGAGGTGCCTCTGGGATTCTGAAAGGCTGAGACGCTCACACAGACAGACCGAGAAAGTCAGGAGTAGTATTCCTGGCAGTCTCTGCACACATCACAGGGCTTATACTCCTGCCATCGATTAGCACTCCTCCAGACTCCCACCTCGATTTGGCCAAGAGGGGTTCCTGAACTCCCTTCCACAACATCATGGCCCAAACAAAAACACACACCCAAACACAGGGAGGGTCCCCTCTCTTTCCTCCTCCCAACATCATGTGAACGGGTCAGGACAAGAATCACTAGGATTTCCAATCGGAGGGAACCATAGCACAACGCTGGTAAAGGGATTTGACGGCGGGATGCAGAGCGAGGGCCAGGTTGGGTGCTCTGGGCTGGTAAACTTTCCCCGAGACCACAGACCGGGGCACTTTCTAGAGTTACGCTTGTCTCATACCTTCCCTAGTGACAGCCTGCTGCCTCCACCCCCAACCAATCATGCCTCCCTCGATGCTATCCCATCCGAGAGCAACAGGGACTTGACCCCCAAACGCAGCGACACGGCCCACGTTCTGCGATGTTACAGCCAGGAGAACGATTTTTTTAAGTTAGCTGCTGAGCGGAGACGTAAGCCTGATGATTTATCCTCGGCCGCCCGTTCAGAGACGGGCCCACAGGCCACGTGCTTGTGATTCCATCTGGACGAGAGGCTGTCGTTTCCGCCACGTTCCCTCCGACTGGGGCAGGAAGCCCCAGCGAAATGAGTGGGTAATGAAGTGCTTTTATGTTAAGAGACTGTCACGTAAAGCTGCTGATAGACTCAGCCCATCTGTTCCACCTCGTTTCAATTAAGCCTGGGGTCCCCAGGGCTTGAAACTAGCTCAGGTCCGCACAAGCCTAGGAGCACCGGCTCCCCTAATGAGGCCACACCGAGTCTCAGAACCCAGCGATTTAAAGCCACCAACCTGGGCCATCTGCGGTTCCCAGATCGTCAGAAAACCCCCTACCCCTGAACACTTGGTGACTGCCTCTCCTCATGGCTGCGTTCACAGAAACAAACCAAGCCCAGCCTTTGTTCCCAGAGAGGAAAACAAATATTTCCTTTGAGCTGACCCAGGAGGAAGAGACGTGTGGGAAGGAACACCTGGAAACTCAAACACCAAGTGAGGGCAAAGCTACTCACTGTGTGACCTCAGGCAAGTCACAGTCCCTCTGTGAGCCACACCCTCATCTATAACAGGAGGAGGACCTTCTCTAAGGGATGTCTGGCTCCTTTAGAGGGAGGGTGGGGTGAGGGTGCTGGCACAGAGAAGCACAGCACATCTTTATAGTTACTAACTCAGGGCTGCCAACTCTGAAAACAGCCAAGGGCCCACACGTCTCAGCAGAGCCAGGGGAAACCCACAGGGACGGGACTGGAGGACAATTCAAATGTCCCCGAGAACGCCTGCCACCCTCCCTTTGGGTTGCTCTGATGCTAGGAAGCATCTGTGCTGAGTTCCTGGACCAAGGAAGGTGGTGGGGGCAGCTCCAGAAGCACGGGCAGGGTACCACATTCATCTCCTGAGAAGAAATTCTGCCCATAAATGGTGTCTCAGGAAACATTTTCCATGGTAAATACAAGCCTCGTCACCAGCAGCTAAAGCTGGGCTCTAGGGAAGAATGTCTGCGGTGAGGCCACCAGCAAGCAGAGGGGCAGCAGGGGCGATGGCAAGCTGGACCCATACCACCCCAGCCAACAGCAGAGGGTGGTGAGAATCAGAACTCAAAACCAGCAGAGGGGGCTTCCCTGGTGGTCCAGTGGTTAAGAATCCGCCTTCCCATGCAGCGGACGCAGATTCGATCCCTGGTCGGGGAACTAAGATCCCACATGTCGCGAGGCAACTAAGCCCACACGCCACAACTACAGAGCCCACGTGCTCTGGAGCCTGTGCGCCGCAACTACCGAGCCCGCACGTCGCGACGAAAGATCCCACGTGCCGCAGCTAACACCCGACACAGCCAAAAATAAATAAATATTAAAAAAAAAAAAAATAGGGCCTCCCTGGTGGCGCAGGGGTTGAGAGTCCGCCTGCCGATGCAGGGGACACGGGTTCGTGCCCCGGTCCGGGAAGATCCCACATGCCGCGGAACGGCTGGGCCCATGAGCCATGGCCGCTGAGCCTGTGCGTCCGGAGCCTGTGCTCCGCAACGGGAAAGGCCACAACAGTGAGAGGCCCGCGTACCACAAAAAAAAAGAAAGAAAAAGAAAAAATAAAACCGGTAGAGCCTTATAGATTATCTACGGAACACAGAAACTGAGGCCTGGAGAGGAACATCACAGAGGGTGTAGCGTCCCCATTTGGGTCTATAAAGCCAGGATTTCTCAGCTCTGCCCTAGGGCTCCTTTCCTCTGCTCCAAGGAGCTCACTTCTATTCAACAGTATCTACTGAGGGCCTACTACACGCCATGACCAGGCTGCAGTGGGGATTTGGGGGAGGGAGAAGAAGGATTTAGACGTTTAGGCAGGATGGGGAGGGAGGGTGGTCCTATCCTCACGCTTCAATGCCTAGAGGGGCTCAGGGCTGCTCTGCCCTCTCTTCCCAGCAAAGCAGCAGCATCCGTGCTTGGGGTTGATGCGAAGAACCCTATTTTATGGTGGTGAGGGATCCTGGAGCTACAAATCAGCAGCTGTAGAGTTCCCTTCCCTGGGCTTCTTGCAAAAGTTAACATTTTTGTTGATGGGCAGAGGGAGGGCACGGGGCTCACAGCCAGCACCACCTTTAGGCCAGAGCGCAGTGTGCGGGGTCACAGCAGGGTGGGGACACGCGTCATGCGGGGCCGGTGGAGCCACCAACACCACCAGGTCCACGGGACCCATCCTGCTCCCCTGCACCCTCGCCAGGTGGCGGCTCCAGGCTGGTTTCCTGGCACCTTCTGCCCTGGGCATGCCCAAAGAGCTCAGCGGGAGAGGGGCGGCCGTCCCCTGTCCCAGCAAGCAGCTGGGCTGGGGATCACGCGTCTGTGCAGCCACTGTGCCCCACTCTGCTCCACCCACCACTCAGGGCAGGCAGGCAGGGCAGGGCCGGGGCGGGCAGCACACCCCGGCAGCCCTTACCCACTACCAGACGGTGCTGCACCAGTTCCCTCACTCCCGGGGGACACGGGGGAGCAGAGTGTGCGTGGGTGCATCAGCGGCAGGTGGCAGCCTACCAGGACCCGTGAGGGCGGGGAGAGGCGGGCAGGGAGAGGCAGGCAGGGAAGCCAGGCCACTGCTGCCACCACAGAGCGTGAGCATCGCAGGCCTCGGGGCACCACTGCTCCCTAGCGCCCATCGCCCCAGGGCAGGGGCCTGGCGGGCAGAGAGAGCAGAAGGGTAGCCGTTCACTCTGTTAATTACACCACGGTATTTCCTGGGCACCTGCTGGGGGTCAGGTGGTGGTGGCAGAATACATAGACAAGACCTCTGTCCTCAAATCTAGGAAATGCAGACAGACAAACAAGCTCAGCAAAACCGAGAGGGAGAAGTGAGGGTGTCCAGGGTGTGTGCACGGGGTGGGGCCCTGCTTTCGGGGAGCCCACAGCCTGGCAGGGGACGGGCCTGCTGGCAAGCCTGGTGCCGTAACAGAGCGGATGTGAGGCATCTGAGCTGGGGGACGATGGGAGCACACAGGAGGACTAATCCAGAAAGGCTTCCAGGAGGAGGGAGTGTTCGGCTAAAATGGAAACAAAGAGCAGGTGCCGTCCAGGTGGCAACAAAGGCAAAGGAAGTAACAGAAGACCCTCCCCCACCCTGTGTCTCCCCCCACCCCACCCCCACCCACTGCAGCCCCAGAATGGAGAAAGAGAAGCCCTGCACAGGGAGCTGGGGCCTGGCACCCGCTCCGTGCTTATCTCCACAGTGGCAGCAGTGGCTCTGCAGTCCCCTAGCCAGGTCCACCGCCAGCCTATCACTGCTTCAACCGCCCCCCCCAGGTGGTTGGGCAGGGGGGTATCACACCCAACCCACAGGAGCGCCTGGCATGTAATTAGGCCCCCAATGGGTGCTGTCCCAGACACGCTCAGGGAGAACAAGCACGCCTGCCTCCTCCTGCTTCAAGGGTCCCAACCTAGAACAGCCCTGCGGTGCACACATGCAGGAGGCCTGCAGCGACTGGAAAGTGAAACCCATAAGGAGACGGCCACGGCTACTGGGGTGCAGGGGCTTGTCCTGGAGATCCCCAGGCCCAGGGAAATCCTCCCCACCCCTGGGCTCAACCACACCCCTTTCCTGCTCTATCCCTCGGGGCTCAGGGCCAGGCAGGAGGAGGGGCTGAACAGGAGCATCTCAGTGTCCCTCCTTTGCTCCTGCTTTCTCTCTTTTCCCTCTGGTCTCAAGAGGAAAAGCACACACACAACAGTTTCCACTGCGAAGGGTGGCAGAGGGTTCAACTCTGAAGGGCTGGCGGGGTGCTCGGCTGAGAGTTCTAAGCGCAGGTCTTGGCTCCAGGGGCAAAGTGTGCATGGTTGATTAGCGATCCCTGCCTTGGGCACAGCAACAGAACTTGAGCCTCAGAGAATGGTAAAGGCTGGAGAAGTGGGTCAAGTTCGGTGGGAGCACCGAGGGAGCAGGGAAGTCTCCGTGGCGGATAAGGGAGCGAGGTGAGACCGTATTACTGCTCCCCTCGCCCCCGCGTGCCCCTCTGAAAAAGCTGCCGGTGAAACAGGTGGTACAGGCAAACAAATCCTGCAAGCCAGTCCCTTCTCGTCATCATGCGAGTTTGCAACAAATGGTCAGACTTCACCCAGAGAGCAAGAAACTCTGGAAGCTTCTTTCATTCTGTCACCAAGAACTTATTCTATAGCAGGAAACTGGGGGAGGGCAATTCAGGACACAGCTGAAAAACTGGGGAGGAGAAAGGTTAAGAAACAAGTGTGTAATAACTACCATCTCAGCAGGAAGTGAAAATCTCAACAGATGGTATCGACTTCAAGGCAGCTGTCCACGCTGGCGGGGTGGGCACCTGATGCAATCCTCTCCACCCCTCCACCCACCTCCAGCGCCTCCTTCCCTGCCCAAACCCCTTGGCTGGAAATAATCACTTCATCTGTGCCCCCTGAGCCCCAGCGCAGTGTGCCCCACATTCGAGGTGACTGGGAACCTTGGGTTCCGGGGGTAGGGCACTGTAGCGTGCTCACTTCTGAATCCTCGCCCACCCCGGCCTCTGCATGTGCTGTCCGCAGCAGACGCGCTCGCCAGCTGCTGGCTAAACTGAACCAACTGACCACAGGGAGGAAGGGTCTCAACTGAACACGCCCTCCCCCTGCTAGAGTGCAAAGAACACTTTCTTTTGAACGATGCTAAAGCAGAGCCTGGGCTCCACACTTTGTATTATCTCATTTAATCCAAACTGGCAGGGGGTACGCCTGGCCCACTAGGATTTGCCATCACAAGATGCACTTGATCAAATGTGTTTCATTGCTGGGGATGCCATAGTAAATGAGGGAGATAAAGAGGTAAATGAAAAGGTCATGCGATGTGCCAGGAAGTAAGAAGTGCTAAGAAGAAAAATAAGGGTAGGACGACCCAAGAGTGAAGGAAAATAAAGCTATTACAGACAGGTGGTCAGAGAGGGTCCTCCGATGAAGCAACAGTTGAACAAACACAAGTGGAGAGAGAGAGAGAGAGCATGCCAGGTGGACGTGTGGAATACGAGACTTACAGGCAGAGGGGACAGCAAATGGGAAGGTGACTAGAACATGCTGTGCAGTCCCACTGAGCCCGATACCGGTGGTGGCTCAGCCTAACCAGAGCCAGCAGTGCAGTTGTCCTCACGGTCTGACAGCCAACTCTGAAGCCTTGGGAGGCACAAGGAGTGCTCACACGAGTAACTCACCACGACACCAGGGGTTAGAAAGAGGGTTTAAGCCTGGGTGTCAGGCACAGGTGATTGGTAGCGGTATCTGGAGTGCTGTGTTAAGAAGGATTCTGAGGCCAGGTCTGGGCTCAGGGGCAGAGAGTGCGATGATTGATTAGTGATGTCTGCTGAGCCAGGACTTAAGAGGCCGTGGCACACCCTTGTGTAACCCACCCAGTGTGATAAGCACTGTAACACGGTATAAAACTGAAGGTATGTGAGGGAGGGACCAGTAGTCCTCTGCCACTAGTTATAAACCCGTGACCTGAACTTCCTCTGCTAAACCAGCTTCACTTTCCAAGTCTTCTTACCAGGCTGCAGGCTCCCCAGGGTAGACACTTGGACTATCTCCCTCCCCACTGCCCCCCAGGGCCTGGCACAAGCAGGGGCTCACTCGGCATTTGTCAGATGAGCTAATGAAGGGCCACGAGCCCCAGGCCGGTGTGTGTGTTCACAAGGTGAAGACCTTGAATGTGGATCCTGTAGGACAGGGGCAGAAACAGTGCCCCACAGTTAGATCACCGGGCCCTACTGCATGAGGCTCTGATCTGAGGACCTAAAAAAAAAAAAAACAAAAAACCCCTTTCTTTCATCTTTTAAAAAATTTTATCCTCTTTACTTAAAAATATTTTTTTATTGTAGCTGATTTACAATGTTGTGCCCATCTCTGCTGTACAGCAAAGTGACTCAGTTATACACATATGAACGTTCTTTTTTTCATATTCTTTTCCATTATGGTTTATCACAGGGTACTGAATATAGTTCCCTGTGCTATACAGTAGGATCTTGTTGTTTATCCATCCTATACATTGATACACTAGTTTACATCTGCTAACTTTCATTCTCTAAAAAAAAAAAGAAAAGGGAAGCTTTTCCTCAGATGTGAGCAAGGTGGGTGTAAGGACCACCAGATTTAAAGAACATTTCAGAAGAGGCAGGAGAACTAAGGCACGCAGACCTGCCCCAGCACCTGGTCACAAGGCAGGCCAGCTGCCCGGCCTCCCGCAGGGCCAGTTGAGAGCCCACACTTCAAGCAAATACAGGCACCCTCACCAGCTGTTCCTGAGCCCGAATTGAGCAGGATGGCAGTCTGTGCCCACCTTGCCACTGCAGCAAGTGGACTCTTCCAGGCTAAGCCAAAGAAAGTTAAGGCCCACCTCTGCACATTTAGTGAGCACACAGTAACGCAGAGGCTCTGTTAGGCATAGGGTGGGGGCGTGTGTAAGGAGCATCTCACTCTGGTCCAACCCTTTCCAGTGTGTCCACACCATCTTGTGTCCAGTGGGGCAGGTGCTTGAACTGTGACACAGGAATAAACTGAGATGCACAGTTGGGCCTTGGGTCACGTGGCTAGTGATGACCAAGCTGGGGCTGGAACCTAGGGAGTTCACAGCACGGCTGGCGAGAAGAGACGTGAACCCAGTGAGCTCGCAGCCCACGGGCGTCCTCAGAAGGGACCCAGGGTGTTGGGAGGTAGAGTGGTCCCCGCAGGCTGCAGTGGCCAGGAAAGGCTTCACAGGTCACTCAGGCCCCGGGAGAGGCTGTCGATAAACACGTCAGGCTTCTCGCCCTGAGCAACTTGTCCTGCCCTCTCAGAGCCTCAAAATACCTAAGTGCTTCTCTTGGGACATTTGTGCCGCTGGCTTTGGGGGCTACTTTATTTGCACCTGCTTCCTCAAACTCAGCCACAGTCCTCTGTGTTCCCATAAACTGCCTCAATCTTACATTCACTCGTTCACTCCTCCATACATTCAGCAAACACTTACTTGTTAAAACAAGCCCGGGTCTACTCCGGGCAGTGCACTAGGAGCTGGGGGTGTGATGGCGAGTGAAAGCACATGGGATCTCTGCCCGCCTGGAACTCAGACTCGTGGTGGAGACGGGCATTTGTCAACCGCCCCCACTATCAAGCGCAGAGTCAGGCACGGGACAAGCTCTAAATACACGTTCCCTGAATGAATGCAAAGGAGAGAAGGAACGCTGGAAAGCCGGCAACCAGTCATCATAAATCCCCAGGAGCAGAGAGGAAAGATGCAGAAAAGCGGGATGTGCTGTGCTCCCAGCTGGGGCCACGAGCCCGGGGACAGATGGTGGCAGCAGGATAAGCCACGGCGCTAGCTCGGGCCACGGCTGATGGCCCACAGGCACACCAGGCCTGCCGAAGTAGGAAAGGCCTCTTCTGCCGACGGTCACGTGCCACTACCCTGGCCACTCAGACCCAGGAAAGCAAGGCCGAACGTGGCCGAACACGGTGCAGAACTGCTCCGGGCAGGCCTGGCTCTGGCTGCAGCTCCACGCACACATAAGCTGCCCCCCCCGTCGCTCGCCACACACCAGCACGGCCGCCAGCCCCCCTGCAAAGAGCGGCTCTCACCCTGTGTCCACCGAGACAGTTTGCTAAAGAAAAGAAATTAAACAGAAGCTATAATAAAGCTCCCCCATCTGACCAAGCAAGCTCATCTCATCTCACACTGTCCGCAGAGCTGAGGAGTCGCAGTGAACAGGGAGGGACAGAAGCATCAGGCCGGGAGGGGCATCTTCAACATGGGCAGATGTGTGGTGGAGGCCGCAAGTCCATTCCGGGAAAGTGAGGCCGCTGCAGGGGGCGGGCCTCGAGGGCCTTCACGACTCTGCAGTGGAGCCTGCCGTGAAAATTACACTCCGAGCAAGTGAGTGTCTGGGGCACGCGGCACTGGACGGCTGACCATCTTTGCTGCTTTACCTCTGCTGTCGCAGGCCCGGTTCCCAACTTGCAGATCTAGTGGCGTTCACAGGAGTTAGGTGACCTGCCCAGGTCACCTGCAGGGGGGTGGAGCCCAGGACCCGGCACCGGCTCCTCGGAGTCCAGGTGCCAATTGAAGGTGCTGCTGACCTTTTGAATCCACAGGACTCAGGGTGCAATCATTACGCACTCGTGGTGCTCAGAGCCACGGGGGCGGGGTGGTGACATGCTGTATCCCCGAGAATTACACTCATCTGTGAGCCACGAAGACATGGAAATAGGGACTTACCCAGGGTTCAAGCTATTAGAAGACCAGCAGACCACGAGACCCTACCCCCCACCGCAGAGTGTCAGGGACCTGGGTGCTGCACTGCACTCCAGGCAGCAGGAAGGGGGAAGAAGGAAAGGCATGCTGCCACCTCCTCTTAGGAAGGATTCTCAGAAGCAGCGCTCAACGCTGCCACTTACGTGTCCCTCGGCGCCATGGCCATGCCCAGCTGGAGGGGAGGCTGGGGGCTCCTTTATTAAGGAAAAAGGGGCGCGTGAACAGGAGCAGGGGAGTGATCTGCCACATAAGAGGAGATAAAACGTGACCTCTGGCCTTGTGGAAATAACCATCGCGTTAGAAAGATACACACACGTGGAACCGATTAGTGGGTGAGGCCATATATAACAAGGCACTGATTGTGTGACACAGATAGGAAGCAAGCGGTTAAGGGAGAGCAAAGCCACAAGCCGGACGAGGTCACTCCAGCCAGCAGGCACCGTGGAGGGAGGCCTGAGCCGGACAAAAGCAGGGAGTGGGGGGTAGGGCAGGGGCAGCAACGGGAACGTAGGCTCCGCCCCAGCCCAGCGAATACCGGGCCATCTCAGCCTTTGCTAAAACGAGTTGGGGTGGGAGTGGGGGAGTGCTGGACCTGACATGCACAGAACTGGGTTAATTATTCATCATAGTCCCTGGCTCCTGGCATTCACCTGTAGTCACACAAGACTCACTTTCATTTCGTTTTTTTTTCACAACGTACTAACCACCTGCAAACCCACCACCCCCAGCAAAGGCTGGGACCTCGACAATAACCTACATCTAACCAGACGGTGCCCCATTCCACACCCCGACCCCTCCCATCCCAGATACCACCAACCTCAATCAGAAGTGCACATTCCCCCTTTTTTTTTTTTTTACAGTTTTACTGCATCTGTAAAATGTTCCTAAAAAAGCACATTTATTTTAGTTACTTTTGACTTTATCAGAAAAGGATTAGTGCTGTATGTAATCTCTGGGAGTACATCCTCTTTTTACCTAACATTTACGACACTGCTAAAATTCATCTACATCGTTGCGTGCTGCTGCAGTTAATCTGTCTGGACAGCTGTATAATATTCCATTGTATGGTCACGTCTCAGCGTGTTCATCCACTCCCCCACTGATGGGTATCTGGGCTGCTTCCAGCCTTTTGCTGTTGTGCACAGAAACGCTGTGAACACTCTTGTACAAGTCTCCCGGAGTCCACGCACAGGAGTTTCTCTCCAGTATACACGTAGGCGTGAAATCAGCTGGGCCGGAGGGCACGTGGATGTTGAGCTTTAGGCTTTAATGCCAGACTGTTTTCCAAAGGGCCTGCCCCAATCTGCACTCCCTCCGCAGTGGATGAGAAACACTGCAGCGATCACTGGCGACACACTGGCCACCAAGACCTTTGATCCCTCCCAACTCCCTGGATCAGCGCCTCCTTCACACGGAGCAAACGGTGACCCAGCATCACAAGCTACTCTGCGCGACAGCTGGCTCTTGGCCCCCAGCCAACGTGACTCTAAAACCTGGTGTCCCTCCCGCCAAGGCCTCCCACTCAACTGGCCAACTCTTGCCGGAGGGAGAGGGTTGGAAGGGCAAGGATGACATTGCAGTCAGAGGATTACATCAAGAAGTACATCCCAGTAGGGTCAAGCCTGGGGTCAAGGGCTGAAACACAGACACCCCAGGACAGTCTGAGTACAGAATCTGGCCACTGCGAAGTCTGACCCGGCCTCCCATGGCCAGCATTTTCTCAGTCTGTCATTCACCGCCCCTGACTCCTCATCTCCTCGCGTTGAGCCCACGTGAGTAGGATGTGGACAGTGCCCCAGAGAGGACTCTGTGAGCTCACCTCCTTCCACTCCATTCCAGCACCTCCTCTCCTAGGCGCCAGGTGCCAGCGATGGCCTTCCATGGCCAGGTCTGCACCTACAGCGGCACCTGGGCTTCCCACTGGAGTGCCTGACTCCTTCCCCATTTCCAGTGGGCCTGCCTGACACCAACATAAAAAAAAAAATCAACTTTCTCTGACTGTAAGCAGTTTAATTAGTGGAGAAAGAGTTTACCCTGAGAACAGGATGAGAAAACTTAAGTAAAGGCAAAGGTGTTTGGGGTTGAATATAGGTGTTACAGTCTCTTAAAAGGGAGTGAGATATTGGGGCCTGAACAAACCCACTGTGAGAAAGCACCTCCGTGCTATGGGGTGGGATCCTAAAAGGACCCGCACCTCCCAGCTTCTAGTTGATCTTGAGAGTGGCAGGGCCCCTGCCCCACAGCATTCATTCCCTCATATGTGTTTTGTCTCCATACAGAGATGCTCAATAAATGTTTATCCAATAAAAACAAAACTCACGTTGCCATTTATGCAAGAGTACCCAAAACCTTTGTAAAATGTTATTGATAGAATTCTCGTCACGTTGGGGTGGTTGAATGTACTACAACTTTTCAGAAAATGCTACACAAAGGAGCACATCAGTTTCAACAAGCAGGAGGAAGAAGCAAGGACACAGAGCAAAGTGCTGGCATGTCAGCCAGACATGCACCTCTAAGCAGGTTAAAGCAGTTTTATGGAAGAGCACCAAAAATTATACAAAGTTTTCAGTAGAATCTTATACACTTTTAAACACTGTTAACGTGAAAAATTTCAGATGTAAATAAAAGGAGAGACAACAGTACAGTAAACCCCCATGTACCCAACATGCCAATTCAACCATGTGCAAGATTTGCTTCATCCATCTTTCTTCCTTTGTTATAAAAAAAAAAAAAATTTAAAGCAAACTCCAGCACCTTGTCATCTCACCCCTCCATCAGAAGGCATCTCTAAAGAATACTGGTGTTTTCTAACATAACCACAATTACATGCTTTGAAATTTTTTTCCCTATGTGCTTATTAAAATGAAGCACTCTGAACGTTTTTGGAGGACAGCCCAGAAGTGGGAGGGAGAGAAGGGTAGCGGGGAAGAGGAAGAAGGGGCGGGCAGAGCGTAGATACAGGATTCCTGCTGGTGAACCTGCAGAGGCTCCAGGCAGCGTTTCTGACTTGCACCCCCCTGCCCCGAGCAGGTCTCTGTGACTCCAACCACTGGCCAAGGAGACTGTGAAATGGGGGGAATGACGACACACAAGGGTGGAGTAACGTGGTTGGTGGAAAAATCAAGCAACTCCTGTAAGGGCCAAACTGACTCCTCATCCTGCAAGAAACATGAGCTAAAAACGGGGGACGTGAAGCAGCGTATGCCTTGATCCACCCTTTGTTTAACCCGCTGACAACAGCTGCTCCCATCACGGAATATGCCACACCAGCATCGCACAATGGCTCCCAAAAAGGCACTGGTTGGGTGGAAGTTAAAGGTGCAGAGGCTACTCCGTGGGGAGCCTGCCCTATGAAGGGGGCTGTGACCCACCAGACGCATCACACGCTACCGAAGGGACCACAAGGGCTACAAACCCCAGGTCTCAGGATGCTGGGCAAAGGGCAGGAGGGACAAACCAGCTGGCAAACGTGGAAAGAACCTTTGGGGTCTAGGATTTTGTCTTCTCTGCATTCTCAATGCCCAGAAAGTCACCCATTCTTCCTGCTCCTGAAGAAAAGCACTTTCAAACCTGACACACTGAGAGCTGAGGGTGGCAGCTTTTGCACTTTCTGCCCACAGCCTTGGTGAGAGCCCTCGTGGAGGGATGTCAGAACTGTCTTCCACCCAAATCAGGCCTTTCCTGCAAGACCCAGCTCACTCCTCTCTCCTGTCCAAGCCCATCTCCCCACCTCCATCCTGATTTCTTCTGTGGTGTATTTTCTGAAGGGCCCAGTCTGGTACTTTCTCCTCACTGCTTCACGCTTGTACGTCTGGCCCCTTGCGAGGATGGGCTCTTCAGTGTCAGGGCAGTGGGAAGAGCGTTGGGTTGGGAGCAGCAGCCTTAGGCTCCAGTTCCAGACCCAAGACCAAACACGGAGACAAGTCACAACTTCTCTGGGCCTCAGTTTCTTCATCTGTAAAATCAGAGATAACACACACTGTGCAGGGAGCGCTACTCGCCTCCTCCTCTCGCCTGCATGGCAGACATCGCTAATCGATTAGAGCACTCTTGCCCACAGATCCAGGGCAAGGCCTCCCAGCTCTTCTCAACACAGCACTCTGAGCAGCCACAACTAATCCATCTGCAGCCAAGAGATGCCATCTAAACCCACCTGCCATTCCCTGGACTAGACAGTTTCTAAGGACACCGTAAACATGGTGGTCCCACAACACAGCACCTAGGAGAAGACTACACAAAGAGTGGGAACGGTTAATCCTTCCCCAGAGTATCTGGACTCTGAATTGGTTGTTAGGAATGAATGAAGGCCCTTACAAAGCTGTGTCGTCTCCAGCCCAGCCTCCACTGTATCCTGCGGTGTCTTATCCCTGAGCTCCTCCAGAGCCGGGAGGACGTCTGCTCATCTCTCCATCCCTCCTGGGGGCCCAGGGCCGAGCTGATCCACGCTGGGCCCCAAAGAAGCCAACCAGCAGGTGAGAGAGAGAAGAAGGGAAAAGACACAGCCCCCACGGCTGGGGAATAAAACCAAGTCTAACTTCAGCCTGAGAAGTGGGTGCAAGCATGAGCGGGTGGCCCCTGGGTCCCAGACTGTCTGGTGTTCTACAGAAAACTCAAGGGGAGACCACAGCTTTCCTGGACACGAGGCACAGACTCAACCACATCCGCCAAACCTGGCCCTGCCACCAGGTTTAAATCCTAACCTGTACCCACTCAGGACACGCGGCATCATCCTGACTGTACCTCTGTGACACCCTGTGGCACAGGCCTACGGTCACCCCCAACTGCTCCAGGAGGGAAGGAGGCCCTCACTCCTGAAGTCGCCTCCCTGTCCCCCGCAAAGCTGGGGCTGTCCTCCCTCCTCGCAGCCCCTCCAGGCACTGACTGCAGCCTCGGAGGTAAGGTGAGACTCTGGCTGAAGATCCCAGGGGATCTGGCTCCCATGCTCCGCTGTGTCCCCTTCTCAGCACCTGTCAGGCTCCCAAGCCCCACGGCCTTCCCGCCAAAGCACGTAAAAAGCTTACAAGCCCACAGCTGCCTGTAGGAGCCCCTTCGCCTCACCATCAGCTGCAGAGCTGGAGATGGGGTGAAAGATTCACCCCTGTGGCCTGGCTCTGCCAGGCCCCTGCGCCTGGAGCAGTCAGCTGGACAGAGAGGCCCATCTCCCAGGGAGTCTATTTAAAGGGCCAGGCCTGCCCTGCTCCAGTGGGGGTCTGGCCAGGAACTTCAGGGGGCCACAGTGGGCCCCAGGCAAGACTGGCTTTGTTCGATGGAGCGAGCCCTCCTCCCCACTTGGAGGCAAGGGGAGGCCCTCCCTCGTTCTGCTTGACCACTCGAGTGTTAAGAAACAGGAGAGGTGACGAGCCAGGGCCATTCGGCCTCCTCAAAGGTCCGCCAGTGACTTATTAAGCCACCCCATCCTTATTCGCCCAGGATACCCGTGGAGGTATCGGTTTACTTGGTAAAACCAGTTCTTGCTGCTTAAGGACGGTGTGGGGCTTGGTGAATGGCAGTGGGAAACCGGACACCCCTGGGAACAGCGCTGTTCTCGGGGAAACGAAGCGCTGGGAAAAGACACAAGCATTCCCACAGATTGTAAACCATTTTATTGTCCGCTGCGTGCTGGGGCAGGGAGGAGTCGCCAACAGAGAGGGCTGTACCATCGGAATGCGGCTACATCAGACTTCATGAGGCCCATTTTCCCGACAGTGAGGCAAACCAATTTATCTGTGCGTGTAAACTTTTCCAGTAACAGGTGATGCTGTGAAACCTGCAGAAAGGCAGCATCCCTCTATCTCCACTATGAAGGCCAATTCTGCATCCGTGTGAGGGAGAGGTCTTCTGGAGAGCCACACCTGGGGACCAGGCGCCCTGTGCATCCTGGGAAGACATCCTAAGGGCACCACACCTGGGGGACCGTGGCACCCTGTGCATCCTGGGAAGGCATTCAGAGGGCATCACACCTGGGGACCACGTGCACTGGTGCGTCCAGTAAGACTGAAGTGAGAGAATCAATGCATCAAAATCCACGCCACGAGGATCATCTAAATATTCTCAGGAGAAAAGACCGTGACTCTCACTATTGTGCTGTGAACTGTGCACGAGCACAGGGAAAAAGGTAGCTGACTATCCCCCCACCATCAGCCACTCTTTCCTGCGCTGCTGGACTCTGGGCCCTGAGGTCCTCACTTCCCTGGTCCAGACAGCCCCGAGGTGGACCCAGGCCCACTGGCACACCCTTGGTCACCAGAGGAGGGCATGTGGCTGCATCTGATGTTCTGAATCCTGCCCCTCAAATCCACAGCATAAGGGTGGCTCTTAGGTCACCATCCACCCAGCATCAAAGGACAATACAGTCCCTACTCTCTAAAGACAAAGTTTTTCTTTGTTTTCTTTCAAAGTAACATCTCCCCGTAAAGCAACGCAACGTGATCACTTAGACCCCCAAGAACCTTTTCCAACAAGCCACCTGGTGAGACCTGCACCGCCAAATCCTCCCTTTCTGACACAGGAAAGCTCTACCAGGAGCACAGTGCCCCAGGCTGGGTTTGCTCTGAGGTTTCGGTTCACAGGTCTGCAGGACCCCAAACCTCAGGAACCCAGGTGAAAAGTGCAGGCTGTTGGCCAGGAATTTGATCTACAGGACTCTGGATATGTCTAACAATCTAGGGAAAAAAGAGGTCTACCAACAAATGTCATCCAACCACTGTCAGGGTCCAACACGCCTTTCCATCTCTCCCCTACCCAGGGTTCTGCTGCCCAACCGAAGCAAGTAACTTTAGGGAAAAAGACGCCAGGGTCGCACTCCCTGTCACCCCCGCCCCCTGGGGCCCATGGCCCACATCAGACAGTGGTACCCAGGCACGCATCACGAAGGCGGGAGCCTCCCGCAGCCTCAATGAGAAAGTAAGCCAACAGGCAGGAATGAAACCTGTGCTTGGAGACAGGCTTCAGGTCACCGGGTGGCAGGTAGCTTTGAAGGCAGGAGCCGGTGCCCTTCCTGGGTAGTCCAGGGTGTGCCAAACAGGTGTCTGGATATTCTGGGGTTTGAAAACCCCAACTATTTTCGTCCTGGATGGGGAACATGGCTCGCTGCTTATGGCACATCTCCACCCACTTCCTCATCTCTGAAAAAACTATCCACATGTGTTACTTCAGAGGCCATACGGCACAGAAGAAAACACTGCACCAGGAGCACAAAGGCCTGGGCGCCAACTTCAGGCCTGACACCCACTAGCTATATGTGGCCCTGAGCAAGTCAGTTAACATCCCAGGGCTTTACTTCCTCATCTGACAAATGGGGGTAATAAGACCTGAATCATCTACCTCATACTTTTTATAGTCCTTTAATGACTGAGTGTTCTCTCTCCTATGACGAACCTATAATTAAAAAAGTAAATGCAGCAGCAGACTCGTGTTAGGACAGGGCTTGTGTCTATTTGCACACGTGGGCGCACACACAATCCTCGTCACGGTCACATCTGGATTCCTCCCTGGCCTGGTAGCTGACAGTTTCCATTCTAGAGGGTAATCTGTGTCTTCTGCCCACACAGCCTGTGTGGCATGTTGTAGGCTTCCCATGACACCCATATCACAGTGTGTGACATGACTGTTCAACCAGGAGGGAGTCCTCACTGATTCCCTAGGCCCTTCCTCCTCACGCCCAGCGCTGGGATGGCCTGCGGGATCCTGGGCTCTGCTGTCGTGGGTTATGAACCAGTCTAGTCCCCTAGACCACCTCAGGGGCCTTAGAACCTACTATGGCACCAGAGAGGGCAACCAGAGCCCACTGCAACGGGCCAGTTCTGGGCATCCTCTGCTTTCAGCTGCAACCGTAGCAGGGATTGCAAATACTGACACCCTAAGCGCCAGGCCCTCCTCTTTTATTTTAAATACACTGACTTATCCTCAGCGCAACCTTGTTGTGACTCCCATATTATAAACGAGGAAACAGAGGCATAGGGAAGTAGAGAGATCAGGCCCAAGGTGGTATCAGCTTTTGGTGTAGCCATTCACGTAAAAACCGCACAGCCGCTAATGCAAGGACCTGTGCTGGAAAAGAAAATGAACCTCAGGGCTGGAAACACAAAATGTTCACACAAGTATTGTTTAATCTGTTTGTGGAATTTGCCGTCAGATAGTTTGGGCTCTGAACCTGGTAAAGGTGTTTTCGTGGCGAGTGACGTGGCTGAACCTCTCGGTGGCCCCTCAGTTCCTGCATCCGCAGCACCTCCCAGGGTGGCCCTGGAGACGGAGGGCACACAGCAGGTGCTCAGGGGAAGGAGGGCCTTCTCAGAGGCTGCCAGCCTGGAGCGGGATGGGGGTGAGGGGCACCCAGGGCTTTCTGCAAAGGACTCTCAACGGAGAAGGGGCTCAACGGGACAAGAAGCACCTGACATTTCTGAACCACCTCTCTGGATGCTTGAATTTTTTTTTTTTCGGTACGCGGGCCTCTCACTGCTGTGGCCTCTCCCGTTGCGGAGCACAGGCTCCAGACGCGCAGGCTCAGCGGCCATGGCTCACGGGCCCAGCTGCTCCGCAGCATGTGGGATCCTCCCAGACCGGGGCATGAACCCGTGTCCCCTGCAACAGCAGGCGGACTCTCAACCACTGCACCACCAGGGAAGCCCTGGATGTTTGAAATTTAAAACAAGATAACTACATCACATGCCAGCCAGAGCAGGAGTGATAAGCTCATGTACGAACCGTCACCCAGGTCTTCAACAACAGTGTGTGTTTTCCAGCCTCACCGCTGGGGGCTTGAAGCCAAGCCAGTCAGGTTGAAAGGCCCGTGTTGAGAAGGTGAGCCCCTGGGGGTGCCTGTGGAGCTCCATGCTCTCCTGACCGCAGTGCTGGGACCCCCAGGTAGGGGCAGCCAGGCCTCAGCCCGGGGAGGCCTGGCCCGCGGGCTGCCCCGCGTCTCCTCCCTGCGACCTGCTCAGGCCCAGCCTCCAGGGCGGCACGTGCCACAGAAGCCACACTCAGATGGCACCGAGCCTGTGAGCGCTCTCCTCAAAGTTCAAAGCCGGGTGCAAACAGAAAATCCCGAGCTCTCTTGCCCCGCCCTGTCACGCTGGAAAAGTCACCAGGAAGCAGACTCAGATGTTCTCCGACCCATCTGCCCACACCAGGTACACGAGCCAGAGCCCCTCCGGCGACTTCCACGAGGCTTTCTGCAGCCTCGTGAAGATCCCTGGCTGATGCCTGCCGGGAAGGCAAGGCCAGGAGGGGACGAGGTGACCTCAGGGGACAGGAGCCCAGACCTCAGGTCCTGGACTCAAACTGCCTGTGACTTCGAATCGCTGAAAGGACCAAAGAAAACCACTGGATGGCCCGTGTTTCTCGTTCCCCATTTGCTGAACGAGGAGCAGGGGGGAGAGGGTTAGCGGTTCCTGGCCTGGCTGCACATCAGAACCATCTAATCAGAAGCACCTAAGAGAGCTTTTCAACGATACTGATACCCAAGCCCGCCGACCAGTTGCATCAGAATCTCTTATTCTCTGGGGAGGGGGCTGCGTGGAAGGAGCTCCCCGGCATCCTGCTATGTGGCCGGCGGGGCCACAAACACCCATGGCCACTTCCGGCTTTAACATTCCACCAGCCACACGCCATCGGGACTCGTTCAAAACCCTCCATTAGAGTAAGCTGAGGCTTAACAACGCAGGGGAACATTTATGAAGCCCAGGGATGTCCCGACTGTGCCCCTGGCCAGCAAGAAAAAGAGAGGATGGGTGGTAATGAGCCCCAGCCAACTGTGACCAGATTTCGGTCACGTCATGTGGGAACTGGCTTCCAGCTCTGCTAATAACTCGCCACGTGGCCACAGCCCATTTCCCCGTTCTCCCCACCCCCACCCAATCCCCCTCCTTGCAGCTCTGGGCCTCCTCAGCCCAGCTTTCCACAGCTCCTGATGCCACCCTCTAACCCCCAGGCCTCCTGCCCTCTGAAGTCCGGGCAGGTATCAGGCGGCACTTGCTCTGGAAATGCCCCAGGCTAGGGTGTCTGTCATCTCTGCCACGGGGACTCTAGGTCCTGGCTGAAGGCCTCAGCCCTTCCTGTGTGACACAAGCTACAGCAACCTCGAAGAACAGACCGAGACTGCATCTGTGCTCAGGCTCAGCTCAGATGCTCACAGTAAGCTCTCAAACAGATCTGTAAACAAAAGGTGCACATGGCAAGGCCGACAGCCACTTGTGGAACACAGAAGATGACTTAAAAAAGGAGCGCAACACGTGACATTTCAACCAAAGAAAGAGATGTGTTCTCACAGTGGGCCGTGGCCCAGAAGCATGCTTGGGGAGGAAGACATTAACCCCTCCCCTTTGCGGCTGGCACAGAGGACTTCCTCGGGGTATTAATAGCCATCAGCTGTCCCCATGAAAGCCACAGATTCCCTTCCCAGGGAACGGCCACAGGCTCCAAAGGATAGTGAACTACGAACCACTTTAATGTGCTGAGTTGGCAGGATGGTGGGGAACATCTGCCTTCTCTCTTCTTAGGCAAAGTTTTATTCTGATTAGTATCATCTATGTGATAAAAATACAAGGCGGACAAGAAAGCGTCCAGGTTCCTGATTCTGCACAGTGGGCCAAGGTCTCCCTCGCAGGGGCGGGGAAAGCTCATTCCCAGATGGAATATGACCCCTCCCCCAGTCTGTTCACCAGCCCAAGGCAGGACATTAGTCAGGACACCAGACCAGCACCAAATCCAAGGAAAACCAAGCGTGCAGGGAACACTCCCGTCCTCTGCCTGGACGAGGGTCAAATTAGCTCCTTTTAAAGCCTCAGCAGCTAACGGCTAACGGAGTGGGGCCTTTACAGGCTGGGCAGGGGTAAGTAAGGAGAAAGAAGAAGTGGCTCCATCAGCCCTCCCTCCAAGTCCAGACGCTAAAATGGGAACAGCGGGCGCTGTGCACCCTGACCTCTTCCACCACCTTCCTCCTCATCCTCCCCGGCTTCGTCAGGGCCAAGTCGCCAACTGCTCTTCTAGACACATGTGATTCCAAGTCCAAAGCTGACATCAGTGACCTAGACCCAAAAGACCTCAAGAAGAAAGGGATGCTTCCATATATCCAGACAAAACTCTAATCCGGAAAGATACACGCACCCCTATGTTCATAGCAGCACTATTCACAATAGCCAAGAAGCAACCTAAATGTCCACTGACAGAGGAATGCATAAAGAAGATGTGTTGGGCTTTCCTGGTGGCGCAGTGGTTGAGGGTCCGCCTGCCGATGCAGGGGACATGGGTTCGTGCCCCGGTCCAGGAAGATCCCACATGCCACGAAGCAGCTAGGCCCGTGAGCCATGGCCGCTGATCCTGCGCGTCCGGAGCCTGTGCTCCGCAACGGGAGAGGCCAAAACAGTGAGAGGCCCGCATACAAGAAAAAAAAAAAAAGAAAAAAAAAGGAAGATGCAGGGCTTCCCTGGTGGCACAGTGGTTGAGAATCTGCCTGCTAATGCGGGGGACACGGGTTCGAGCCCTGGTCTGGGAGGATCCCTCATGCCGCGGAGCAACTAGGCCTGTGAGCCACAACTACTGAGCCTGCGCGTCTGGAGCCTGTGCTCCACAACAAGAGAGGCCGCGATAGTGAGAGGCCCGCGCACCGCGATGAAGGGTGGCCCCCGCTTGCCACAACTAGAGAAAGCCCTCGCACAGAAACAAAGACCCAACACAGCAAAAATAAATTAATAAATTCTTAAAAAAAAAAAGATGTGCTATACATATACAATAGAATACTACTCAGCCATGAAAAAGAACTAAATAATGCCATTTTCAGCAACATGGATGCGACTAGAGATGATCATAGTAAGTGAAGTAAGTCAGAAAGAGAAAGACAAATACCATATGATATCACTTACATGTGGAATCTAAAATATGACACAAATGAACCTATCTGTGAAACAGAAACAGACTCACAGACAGAGAACAGGCTTGTGGTTGCCAAGGCGGGGAGGTGGAATGGGAGATCGGGGTCAGCAGATGTAAGCTATTATATATGGAATGGATAAACAACAAGGTCCTACTGTCTAGCACCAGGAACCACATTCAGTATCCTGTGATAAACCATAATGGAACAGAATATAACAAACGAGTGTATATGTGTATGTGTGTGTGAGTACAACTGAATCACTTTGCTATACAGCAGTAATTAACACAACATTGTAAATCAACTATACTTCAGTAAAAAATAAATAAATGAAGTTCATTGAGCATCAAAAAAAAAAGAAAAAAAAGAAAGGGATGCTTCTGTTTCTGACAGTTTAATCATGGTTTGATTTAGGCATGAACTGCTGAGAAGTCCTCATACCCTAGGACTACCCATCACCAAGAGGAGTATCTTGGCTCTCCAGGCTTAAGACTAAGTGCTTCAATGTGGAAAAACTCCCATGCTGACTCCAAGAGAAAAGGTTTTTTCTTTAAAACAAACAAAAAAGAAGGAGTTAAAAAAAAATGGAAAGGAAAGAAATGCTGAGCGATTCTGCTCAGCTAGCCATGTATGGTCATTTAGCCACTAAGTGGGAAAGACCCACCACTTTTAAAGCCGGGGCTGAGGTTCCACACCCTGTATGATTAACATCACGGACATTCTTATTGGATGCCCTCTTCATTCCTTCAGAAAATACTTGAGACCGGCATCTGGCACACGGCCATACGTTCCACAAAAACCTTCTATCCTCCTCTCAATTCATGCTCCTAGCATCTCCACCTCATCACCATATTAGAGAGGGTGGGGACCCATCTAATTCAGTGCAATGCCCAAATCACGTCTCGTGCTCTATGCTAAATGCAGAGATGACACAGCTGGCACCTCAGCTGTATCAGTGTTAACTTAAGGCCAGACTGTACAACCTTGGGCTGGAGCAGTCCAGCTTCTTGGTTTTCTAACTGGCTGTTCCAGGTCCACACTGCTGGACCCTAGGAGTTAACAGCCCACGGTCACACCCACCACATCCTCCTAAAGGTGTCCCCGCAGCCACCTTCCAGGTTCCACACGCAAAGAGCCAACAGCTGGTGTCATTCTACTCCCAGAGCCTGAAGGAGTTAGAAACAGACACAAAACCCCGAACAACACAGAAAGTCCCCAAGTCCATAGGATGGAGTAGAAACATCCTATTATTCTTCCTTTGCCTGCATCCCAGGTGCACCTGTGAATGAGAAAATGGAGAGAACAAGGGCCTCCAGAAGGAAAAAGTGTGGGTTCAGTCCCTTTTTGGGTACAATTATGGTAGAATACACATAACAGAAAGACCACATAAAATACACATTAACATTTACCATCTTAACCAATTTTAAGTGTACAATTCAGTAGTGTTAAGTGCATTCACACTGCTGTGCCCATCTTCAGAATTCCTTTCCTCTGGCAAAACTCAACTCCATCCCATTAAACGCTTAATTCCCCATTCCCAGAGTCCTTTCCCCCAGCCCCTGGCAACCACCACTATACTTTCTGCCTCTCTCAATCTGACTACTCTATAAGTACCTCATATAAGTGGAGCCTTACAGTATTTGTCTTTATGTGACTGGCTTATGTCACTCAGCGTAATGTCTGCATGGTTCATCTATGCTGGAGCATGTGTCAGAATCTCCTTTTTAAAGGCTGAATAATATTCCATTGTATGCATGTACCACATTTTCTTTTGTGTGTGTGTGTGTGTGTGTGTGTGTGTGTGTGTTTTCTTGCGGTATGCGGGCCTCCCACTGCTGTGGCCTCTCCCGCTGCGGAGCACAGGCTCCAGACACGCAGGCTCAACGGCCATGGCTCACAGGCCCAGCCGCTCTGCAGCATGTGGGATCCTCCTAGACTGGGGCACGAACCCGTGTTCCCTGCATCGGCAGGCGGACTCCCAACCATTGTGCCACCAGGGAAGCCCGAACCACATTTTCTTAATCCATTCATCCACAGATGGACACTTGTGCTGCTTCCACCTTTGGCTTCTGTGAATAACACCATGAAAGTGGGTGTAGTTCCTTGATTTTTTTTTTTTTTTTTTGTGGTACACGGGCCTCTCCTGCTGTGGAGCACAGGCTCCGCGGCCATGGCTCACGGGCCCAGCCGCTCCACGGCATGTGGGATCCTCCCAGACCGGAGCACGAACCCGTGTCCCCTGCATCGGCAGGCGGACTCTCAACCACTGCGCCACCAGGGAAGCCCCAGTTCCTTGATTTTTAAAAGTCAAAGGTGACTTCCAAATCAAGAAGACCAAAAGTCAAGTTCTCCTGAGCATACCATATTATTCCTTTCTTATTTATTTCTGGTCTACTCTAGAATAAAGTCTAGTTACCTCTTCTCACACATTCTAAACTGTTTCCAACCACAGCTGAATGTACACTTGGATTTCAAAGCCACACGATGAACTCACCCCCCAACTCCATCTGTCTGCTCCCAAACCTCTGGGATCTCTCAAGGTGGCAGCCACTGGGCCACCACAACAGCTGCTCCAGCTCACCCTGTTCCCACCAACCCAGCCATCTCCAGGGGTTCAAGCTCTCCCTTCCTGAGACTGCACCTAGGAGGAGTTCAAACACACCCTGGAATTTAAATGACCTATGAACTTAGGCACTGGATCACCCCTTCCCAAATGTGCCCCACCATGCCCCCCCACCAAAACCAAACCCAGTAACTTTGGAGCTGGGGATGGTTATGGACATGGAGCTCTGAGGTCCTGACTTTGACCTTCCAGAGCAAGGGAGGAAATCTCAGTCAGAACCAGAGGAGAATACTTCCAAAGGGAAAAAACAGAGGAAGGCTTCACTGGTCCCACTTCCAGTTACTTTCTGTTTAAAAAGCACGAGATTAAAAGGCTTACCAAAGTGGCTTTGTCTGCCTTTAGAAATCAATTTATCCCACCTTTTGAACCCCAGGGTCAATAAAGACCCAGAATTTCAGTACAGGCCACGCCTTAAAGTAGGAACATTTGAGAGTCCAGCCCATCACATAAACGTGCCCCAGGGAGGACCCTCAGCCCAGGCGGGCATGGTTGGGCCAGTCACGTCTGCTTCTTTTGGACCCAGTTCACGGGATGGAAGCAGGTATCACGGCAGCCCATCAGCTGGCCTTTACTGTGCTCCTAGACCCTGGGAGAGCAAAGGTCGCCAAAGTCCCCGCCCTGAGGGAGCCTGCAAACTCGTGCAGGACCCAGAGAAAGCAGATGAGAGCCGAAGGGTGTGATGACGGTGATAATGAAAATAATTACACTCAGGTTCAGAGCATCTGCGTGGGCTTCACAGAGGCAGACCAAGGGAAGGTGCTCCGGCGGGAGAAGTGCCCAGGCACGATGCCTGAGTGCAGAGGACGGGGCAGCACAGACAGCACTGCAGCCCAGGAACCAGCACAGTCCACCCTCACCAGCTCCATCTCTACAGCAGCACCAAGCCAAGGCATCTCACACGCAGGCACCCTCTCTGAACTCACAACCCAGGGCTTCGAGTTTGCTTGTTATCCCCACTGGACAAAGGAGGAAACGACTTGGAGGGGTCGGGCTGCTTGCCCCAGGTCACAGCGCTGTGTGTGGTGTCTGGTGGGCGAGGGGATTCCCACTTGTTCAGGAGAAGGAGAAGCCCCTGGAGAGGCTGCAGGGGGGCAGGGGTGACAGGCTCAGCTGCCGGCTATTTCCAGAATGATGGGGAGGACACTGGCCTGAGGCTCCCCTGGGATGCAGGTGAGGGGCTGACAAGGTAAAGGCAGCCTGAGAGGAGTTTCCCTCCCAAAGGAAGAAACCAGGGTAATGGTAGGTGAGAAGAGAAGCCGGAGAGACCCGAGCGCGGCCATCCTCCCAGGCGACCCACACCTCAGTCCTCCTCTGCTTTCCTCTAAAAGTCTGGACAAGCTTCAGTCTCAGGTGGCTCAAGGAGAGCTTGGAGTTATCAGAAACCACCATTCCTTCTTTCGGCATCTCAAGCTTGGGACATCCACATCTGAGACTCAGTCCATTCACCTTGGAAAAATCCAATTTTGTAAGCTCTACTCTGTAACATTTAAATGTCACAAATTCTCATCCGAACAATGGGGAGAGGA
This sequence comes from Delphinapterus leucas, assembly GCF_059928025.1. Taxonomy (NCBI): domain Eukaryota; kingdom Metazoa; phylum Chordata; class Mammalia; order Artiodactyla; family Monodontidae; genus Delphinapterus; species Delphinapterus leucas. The sequence continues at coordinate 168,843,732 of NC_143130.1, forward strand.
AGGTGTTTAGAAGACCAACTTAGCACAGAAATGTCAAAACTGCTTTAGAGTTTCTGATATCTTAAGCAACCATGATTCCACAGTGTAAAGGGAAATCAACTTTTCTGACTGGTTCCAAGAACAGGAGGATCGCCTGTTTGGTTACTGTGGTTTGGAAAAGGAGGGATTTATTTTTAAAGTCAAAGTCATTAAGCCTAAACACTGGCAAGCTCAAGGGAGCCAAGCTGGCTAGACAAAGTTGAAAACAATCAATTTAACTTCCACCCCCCAGGGACTGAGCCTCCCGGGTACCTGACATATGGCATCTACATCAACAAAGCAAACACCATGTGAAAAGCCTGCAGGTCGGCGTGAAAGCCGCGGGGGACCCCTGTAAGAGTGGGATTCAAAGGCTCCGGTCTCCCCCTCACCCCACTGCACTGCATCTCCATCCTGGTTTGCCCCCCTTGACCCCCTTAACAGTCAGGTCCTGAGTCCCTGACATGTGTCAGGCACTCAAGGGACAGAGAATGAATAAAGGAGGGCCCTGTGCTCCAATTATTCAACTGTCTAGAAATGGGGAAGGAGTCGAGGACTTTTATAGGGTTATTTTAGCCTGGAGATAGATCCTGGGCCCAGGCCAGTAATATGTCCCCTGAACGCAATGACGTTAGTCACGGCTTCTGTGGTCCTGTATCTTGTCACTAGCACACGCTGACACAGGCATGTTTCCATGCTGGTGTGGTAAGAGGCGAACAGAGACAGAGATGCGGTACCTACTTTTAAGGCGTGTCACTGCTGGTGGGAGAGACATTCATGAGGCTGCCAAGAGATAATGTGCCTCAGACAGTCAGTTCACTGGAAGCAAACAGTATGCTTTAAATTAAAAATTCATATAGGAGAAAAATGTGTAGGGCAAGAGTCAAGCACGTATGCGCACGCGTATTGGACTAATCCAAGTAAATCAGAGTGTAACCTTTGGAAGGGCCCCTCCATAATCCGATCACTAACAAACGAAGGAAGCACAGCCCAGAGTGGCGGGTCTCTGTAACGACCCCCCACCTCTGCTACACTGGTGGGCATCTTAGCACTACCAGCATGAACCTGTCCAAAGCCCTTCCTTAACCTCGCTGCAATGCTTGAGGCAGGCACTATTAATATCCCCACTTTTCCAACAAGAAAGACTCTCAGAGATGAAATTACCCAAGGCCACAACTCTGAGAGGTGAGCTCAATGGAGCCCACGACTCCATCTTCTGCCTCTGCAGACAAAGGAGCTTGCAGCTGCTTTTCCTCCTCTCTTCCTATTTGTACCTGGTGTGCATCTCCTGTGTCCCCGGTCCTCCTACACAAGCGACGTGGCCCCTCCATCTGCAGAGCGTGAACGCACGGGAGCGGCCCTGCAAAGTCAGCCTGGGAGGACGAGCTAGCGCTATTACTGTTCTTCACTGACTCAGAAACTAGGCCGTATTTCACCTGAGCCCCACACGACCGGTAATATGGTGTTACCCATATTTTAGAGGTGAAATCAAATGATGCACCCCAAGTCATATGGTTAGGAACAGTGACACACAAGTTTCTAGACCCTTGAAAAAAATTAAATGACTCGCCCTTACTTCTGCCCTCTCCCCTTCCACCTTGTTCTTCCTCCTCTGGCTTCACCTTCCTTGCCTTCTAGGGCACTGGAGAAGTGACCCCACAGAGCTAGCTCATCCTCTTCCACTGGGTGGCGGCTAAGTGCCTACCCCGAGCTGAGAAAGCAAACCTGACTTCCCCCTGCAGAGCTGGAGCCGATGCCAGGGCCAGCCCAGGGGGGTGGGCAGCTATGGGGGGCAACGCAAGGCTCCTCCCCAAAGTTACACTGTACCCCCCTGTTCCCACGGAGAGTGGCCCCATATTTAGAGCACCACCCCTCTTCCCTTAACCTGCTGAAACCCAATCCCAAACCAATGGAACCCTCGCGGCATTCAGCTGACAACCTCTTTACCCTCCTGAAACCTCCACCTCCTCTCAAAACTTCAAACTCAGAATTGTGGGTACAAGCTGTGGCCTCTCCAACAATCCCAGCTGAGCTCACCAACTTAAGACAAGAGCTGCCTCATCCTCGTTACTTTGTCCTTCTCATTACTAGAGAAATAAAACTGAAGTTATATCGTAAAGGACCAAGGCCCTGAATGCCACGGCAAAGTAGCAGAGAAACTGCCTTTCCACAAAGAACAGTTGAGTAAGAGAAACTGTTATTAGCCCTGGACGCGAGCCACGCAGCCAGCTTTATGGAGGGCAAAGCCTGCCCAGGCAAGTTCTCCCATGAGTCCCTCTCACAAACCAGTTATAATATCAAACACGCTGATCTTGGCATTTAACACCAAAACCCAAGGCAAGGGAGAGACTCTTTTTCTTTTTACAAGCTTGAGAAATCCATTTCCCTCCTTTTTGTTACAAAAGGAAGAAGGGCTCGAAAACTTAGCACTTTAAACGAATGGCCATGGATTAAGAGAACAGTTGAGCAAAAGATAAAAAAGTAAACACATGGCGAGAGAACATATATCAGAATCACTGAGGAAGTCCAGATCTGTAAACGTGAGGAGGTCTTTAGGGCCAACTGTGTGCTGCGCATTTGGGCTCAGCTCCGTGTAGAACAGACCAAAGCAAGGCGGCAGCCCACGGGGGCCTCAGGGGCCATCCCGGGTGCAAAGGGAAGACTCCAAGTGAAAGCTGCTTCCTTTCCTTCAAGGCAAAGGAGAGCCTGGCCGCTCAGAGAGAGCAGGGAAACCCCCAGCAATTCAAGGTCTGGACTCAAGGCCAGGAGGAGGAGCCCAGAGAGACCAGAAAGATTCTGTCAACAGCTGTGCATGCGCACGCACGCACGCACACGCATACACGCGCGCACACGCATACACGCGCGCACACACACACACACCCACACCCACACCCACACCCACACACACACACACCCCACCTCCCACCCCCACCCCCCTCCCCGGGTCTCCGGGCCTTAAGCCGCCAGGGCCTGGTCAAATTCTGGCTCCGTTAATTACATCAGACCCACCTTTCACCCCTCCCCACCCTCTGCAATTAGCCCTGATTCTCTGCTTCCTGCTGCTCTGGGGGATGCAGCAGGGTGAAGTCTGAGGCCAGCTGCTCCCTCTGTCCCACCCACTGCCCAGCCCCGGAAGTGCTGGTTTCAGGAGGCGCCTGAAGCAATCTAGCCCCTTCCTCTGAGGCTCCCGGCTGGTGTGAAATCTGGTTAATAAGGGGGAGCCCAAGCAGGAGACCCTGGGGAGGCGGCACTCCCAGCCTGGCGAGGCTTCGGGCTCAGGACCCATCCCACACTGGTGCAGATATCCTGAATGGCCTTGCCCACCTTCACAGAACAGCTGGTCTGCCCACAGCAAGCCAGCTCCCTACATGACTGCAGAAAGCTTCATTTTTAGACGTTTCCCCAAGCAGCCGATGACCAAGAAAACTTGCAGCTCCCTGGGGCTTCCGCACCTTACTCCACGAGCCTCACTTTCCTAATCTGTAAAACAGGGACAGCAGTTTCCTCCTCACTGTGACAGGGCTGAAAGCTCCTAGCATAGTGCGTGGCTTACAGCAGGCACCCAGTTATCTCCTCTCAGCCTTTTGACTGCAGCACAGAGCTGGGTCCCAAAGTTCCTGCTTACTAGTCATTATGCCTCCATAGCATTTCTTCTGAAAAGAGAAAAGAGAAAAAAAGAAACCAAGTCCAACTGGCACTTGGTCTCACATCTTGCAGAAACAAACCCGCCTCTGGAAAGGTGTGGGACTGAGTGGCCCATGACCAGGCGTCCGAAGCCCTGTCCGCTCCATCCTTGGCCAGCAAGACAAGGAGGGTCACAGGTCAGGACTAGACACCTTCTGCTTAGTGTGGAGAAAGAGAATGCGGGTGGCCCTGAAAGCTGCCACCCTGCTGCAGCCCCGCTCCAGCCCCTGTCGGGCTGACCTGGAGCCACTGCCACTCAACCCCATCGGGCCCTGCCCTGAAGCCCGGGGGGCAAGCACCCTGCTGCAGGGCTCAGCTCTCCCGGGCCTGAGAAAGCACTTTATCCTCCCCCAGATGTTCGCTCTGGGTGGGGCACCTAGCAAGCTGCCGTCCACGGCCCTGCGTGGCCAATACCCCTCTCTCCTCTGCGCCTGCTTTGGTCCAGGCTGCCACGACCTGTCCTGACTCCCCACTCTCTCCTGACACCAATCCATTCTCAATACGGGTGTCAAGAGTTTTCTGTTTTAAACTTTCTTCTTTACAAATGCTATAAAGACTCCCAAGTCCTTCAGGATGAAGTTCAAATTCATTAGCGTGGCATCCGCCCTCTGGAACCTCCGTATCTTTCGAGCCTCACCATCACCACTCCTCACAGAAGCCCCAAGCTCTAGCCACTCAGAGGTGACAGCCTGCCGGCTGCTTTATGTCTCTACATTTTTCAGGTTTTGCTCTCCCAGGACACCCCCCATGCACCCCATTTTCTGCCAGTCTAGCTCCCTACCCATCCTTCAGGACTCAGGCCAAGCGTCACCCCCTTCAGAAAGCTCTCTGTGAGCTTCACCCCTTCCCAGGCTGGGAAACTCCCTCCCGTGTCCCGTGACATCCATGTCCTGTGCACACACAGGTATTCTAGCAGCTGGTCTACCTGCTCCATCTCCCACCCCACAAGACACAGCATCTCAGGCATGGAGACTGGCCTTAAGAATGAGGCGGGACAGAGAAGAGAACTGGGTGAGCCCCGGCAGGGCCATCACAGCTTCCTCATCCCACACTTCATCACCCCAGGCTGGGAAACTCCCTCCCATGTCCCGTGACATCCATGTCTTGTGCACACACAGGTATTCCAGCAGCTGGTCTACCTGCTTCATCTCCCACCCCACAAGACACAGCATCTCAGGCATGGAGACTGGCCTTAAGAACAAGGAGGCGGGACAGAGAAGAGAACTGGGTGAGCCCCGGCAGGGCCACCACGGCTCCCTCATCCCACACTTCATCAACCTACACTAGAGAGAACGGGGGACGGGAAGCAAGAAGAAGGAAAGAGGAAAGGCGGGGTCCACACAGACCACCGCCCTCCTCAGCCTCACCTCCCAACTCAGTCTGGAAGGCTTTCTCTTGAACTTCAGACTGAGAGCATTCACAGGCAAGTCGGTAATCTCCTGGGTCAAGTCTGCGGCAGACAAAGGCTCCCACTGCTGATATGGGGACAGGACCCCCTCTGACGAAGGCCTCCCGGTCCTAAGTCCGGACCACCCCGCCTCACTGCTGTGTTCGGTCACCACGCCATAACCCTGCTGGAGATTCCAAACCAGGATCCAGTGACCCACCAACTCAAGGCAGTTCGCCCAGATGTACGGTAAAAATCATCTCAGACCTTCATCCACATGGCAGAGACACAGAAAACTTCAGTGTTCAGTGGCAACATAGAATACGCCATTGTAACAGGTACCATCACAATGGGTGAAGGGCACAAAGGTGCAGTTCAGTAAAGAAAAACAAAAGGCCTGTAAAGAAGGTAATTTTGGCAATAAGTAGCAAAAGTCCTCCAAGTGTTCATGCCCTTTGACGCAGGAATTCCATGCTAGGAATTTATCCTAAGAACATAGAAACAGTTGTTGAAAGATTTATGGACCAAGTATGTTCATGGGGTATTGTTTATAATTCTAAGACAGAAATAACTCAGTATCAATGATAGTGGTACAGCCACATAATGAAGTGCCATGTAGACACTAAAACTCGTACTACGAAAGAATATTTAATGACATGGGAAAATGCTCACTACACAGTAAATGAAAATAAAGGTTACATACAACCCACACTTTGAAACACATGTAGTAACAGACACAAAGTCAGGAAGCATAAATACCAAAATGTTAACAATGGTATGCCTAGGTGATGAGATAGTGGGCAGATTTAATTTTCTTTATATTTCCCAATCTGTAATCAGAAATTATAATCATTGCAAGAGGGAAGGGATATGGGGACATATGTATAACTAATTCACTTTATTATAAAGCAGAAACTAACACACCATTGTAAAGCAATTATACGCCAATAAAGATGTTAAAAAAAAAGTTAAAAAGAAATTATAATCAAAAACTTTAATTTCCTCAAAACATAGATATAAGCTACAACAAGAATACCCATCTCACAGCCTTACTCTTTAACCTTTAAAGAGTGGACAAAGTAATTTCTCCCCTACAAATTCAATACACCGTATTACTCATAAAGCAAAAGCCACTGGTACCTGTAGACAGGGCCTGAGCAGACTCTAAGTTCCCTTGAACACTGTCTCTATCCACCAAAGCAAAGCATATCACACCCACCTAAGGAGACATCACTTTACCTAAAAACCCTGAGACTACACGAATGAGACAGTTTACTTTGTTCCCACCAACAACGTCAAATACACATTTCCTTCTGTTCTTACTTTTGACAAGTGTTTCGTTTTTTCAAACTGAGTGTGCACAGTCCTAAAGATAATTCTAACTTTTAGTAGTCAGCCCATGGTTATCTAATATAAATGCCACAGAAAGCTGACAGATCTCAAAAGCAAAAGCAAGGCTGAGTGGACAAGAGGTACAGGCAGTATATGGAGGTTTTATCTGAAGAGATGACATAAAACGGTACGTATACGCACACAAGCTGACGACAGCAGTACCTCCAGGGAGGGAGGGAAGGATAACTGGATGCAGTAGAGGCACACTGGAGACTTCAATCAGAAAAAAGATTCTTGAAAGAGAGGTCTGAAGCAAATATGAAAAATATTCACATATGTTCATATTTATTTTGAGCAGATACACAGGTGTTCATTATAACGATTTGTACTGTTTTATTTTTAATTTTTCAAGGCAATGAAGGAAAAAAGAGATTATAGAAGATAGGGCAACCCTGAACCGTTTCTTCTGCTGAGAAGAAACCACTCTGAGATAAAGAACAATATTCTGGGTCCGTTCTAGCCTTCCAACCATGTGAGAAACCAGAAGAGCCGAGTTCCAGGAACTCATTAATACAGAGCTTCCTCGAGGTCACCTGAAACTCTAAATCTTGGTGGTCTCTGGCCATTATGCGACTGTGGAATTTCAGAACCACAAGGGCCCACCCTCTTTCGGACAGATGAGAACTCAGGAGGCCCACAGAAGGAAAGCTGCCTGTCCCAGTGCTTGGCCAGCGAGGGGAGATGCTCAGAGAAACTCAGCCAATTTCCCATTTCAGAGTCAGTCCTGCAGGCGGGTCCCTACATGCACCTGAGGGTCCCAATTTCAGGATCGATATCCACATGTGAGTCAACAATGAAGACTTACATCTCACATCTCCACCAACACACACTGCACTTGTCCAGGCCGCCGTGTGAAGTGCTTCCCACCAGCAGAAAGCCAAAGAAACCTCAGAAACTTCACATGACAATTAGGCTCTAAGAGTCACAAGAAGGACCTAGATCACAGGTGTCCAGGGCAGGGGACGGCGGCAGTTGACACCATGAGCAACCCGCCAAGGATAAGCATGTATCAGCCATCTGCTGCACTGGGGATTTCTACGTATACTGCCTTATTTTCCTACTGATTCCATGATCAAATGAACATGCATTCAATGTCCATACTCAAGGCTCTGAATGTAAACAATGAACCATTCTATAAATCCAAATTTTAACTGAAAAGGACTCAGATGGAAAAGAGTTTGGCTGTTGAGTGAGTAAAACAAGCCTCATGTGGACTTCCCTGGTGGTCCAGTGGGTAAGACTCCAGGCTCCCAATGCAGGGGGCCCGGGTTCGATTCCTGGCTGGGGAACTAGATCCCTGCATGCTACAACAAAGGGTCCGTATGCCCCAACGAAGATCCAGCACGGCCAAAATAAATAAATAAATAAAAATAAATCTTAAAAAAAAAAAGAAGTGAATTGAGGGACCAATTAAAAAAAAAAAAAAGCCTCATGTGATGCTGGGCTCAACGCTAACCAGCCAGGCGGCTCAAAGCAGCGTGCAGTTCTGGTCCAGGCCCGCCTTTCCTCCAGGCCTCTCCGCAGATGTCCCATTTATGGATGCTCATTCTGATCAGCCTTTCCGTCCTTAAAATTCACAGACTGAACTGGGAGCTCTTCCCAAGGTCCTGTCCAACTCTGGCTTCCTCTGCCCCTTCCCAGCAACTCCCTCAGTGACACCTATTCCCTCTGGTCACCCCCTCATCTTTGCAGCCTCTCTCCACAGAGCCTCTCCTCTTCCCGTCCTGGGGCAGATGAGATATGTGTCCATTGTATGTGATGGAGAGGAGTTACCTGGTGAGAACTGAGCCCTCTCCACCCCAGGAGACCTGGCTGAAGGTGCCCCTCCTAGACATCACTAGAAATGCTCTAACCCACTAGTTCCCACGCATGTGCATCAGAATCACCTGGAGGGCTTGTTAAGCTGCAGACTACTGGACCTCCACAGCAGGTCTGGGGGAGGGGCCTGACAACCTGCATCTCTAACAAGTTCCCAGGTGACGCTGATGCTGCTGGTCTGGGGACCACACTTTGAGAACCACCTCTCTATACTTTGAGAACCACCTCTCTATCTCTAGCCTGCTGATTCCCCATCCTGTTGGAAGGATGTTAAGACTCAAACAGCTGGGGAACTTCTGAAAATGCCGATTCCAGGCGCCAACCCCAGAAGAGTCCGAGCAGCAGGTCAGAGGGAGGCCTGCGACACTGGTGGTCAGACTGAACCTGGCCATGCTGGTTCTCACCCACTGCCTGTCCTCTGCCCCAGAAAAATGTCAAGGACCTTTTCTGTCTCCAGGGCTTTTCAGGGGCAAAACTTGAGCTTCCTTGTGAAAGAAGCCCATGCTATTTACGAGGGGCCCCTGTCCCTGCTGACTGTCCCTGCCCCACGTGCCTCAGAAAAGAAGGGGACAGCCTGGGGGCGGCCAAACCACTGCTTTGCAAACAAGACCCGGGGCTGGACTCCATGACCTTGGTGTGTCTACTGAAAAGCCATGGCAAGAGGAAGTCCCCCTCCCGAAGGGGTGACCTCCCACCCTCCCAGCCACCCCAGCCACAGTAAGAACCACGTTTGTCTCACTTCACCCCAAGCCCTTACAACCTGCAGGGTCTCTCTCACAAGGGGATGCTGGGCAGTACTTCTTTTGGGAAACTTCCTTGAATGTCCCTTTAAAATAATAACCCATTATTGTTATTGTATGTTTATGCTACAATTGTCAGGTGGTAAGGAAAATAGGCAGGGTATGCCATTGTATGTATGTCCCGACCACAACGGTGTAAAACAAAAACTATTCAGGCATCTGCCATACAGAGTGAAGTCAGTCAGAAAGAGAAAAACAAATACCGTAGGCTAACACACAGATATGGAATCTAAAAAAAAAAAAAAAAATGGTCATGAAGCACCTAGGGGCAGGACAGGAATAAAGATGCAGATGTAGAGAATGGACCTAAGGACACGGGGAAGGGGAAGGGTAAGCTGGGACAAAGTGAGAGAGTGACAAGGCCATATATACACTACCAAACGTAAAATAGATAGCCAGTGGGAAGCAGCCGCATAGCACAGGGAGATCAGCTCGGTGCTTTGTGACCACCTAGAGGGGTGGGATAGGGAGGGTGGGAGGGAGACGCAAGAGGGAGGGGATATGGGGATATATGTATATGTATAACTGATTCACTGTTATAAAGCAGAAACGAACACACCACTGTAAAGCAATTATACTCCAATAAAGATGTTAAAAACAAAAAACGAAACAACAGCAAAAAACTATTCATGCAAAAACTGGAAGGAAGCTCTAAAAATGTTAATAGTGATTGTCTCTGGGTGGTGGGGTTATGAGTGGTTCTTTTCTTCTTGCTACTTGTTTGTTTTCTAAGCTGTTTATTAAGAGCACATATTACTTATATAGGCAGAACTAAACTTTATTTTATCATAAGTTGGAAGGAAAAAATACACAACAGAACGCTGCCCACACCTAAGCTGTGTCAGCCCAAAGGGCAGTGTCCTGCCGGCTTCCTCCAAGGGAGCAGGGCTGGCTGAGGGTCAGGGACACCTCATGGCCTTTAGCAAGTGCTTTCAGCAAACATTTGCTCCAGGTTGGAGCTGAGGCTGCCAATACACAGCAGCCCTGCCCTCAAAGAGCTAACAGCGCAGAAACAGAACAAGGATGCAGGGTCCTCTTTTCTACCCATAAGTCTGGGCCCTGAGAATGGACTAGCAATCGTTTCCTTCCTGTGACTGTCTCCCATCTTCTGGAACTCGGCACCGTGCCCTAAGAGGGGCACGTTACCTCCAAGTAGAGGGTCTCAAGCCCTTTGGCCGGCCCAGACTGGACTGTCAGAGCTGCTGAGTGCCACCAGCATGTGTCCTACTGGGCCGCCAAGCCCAGAGGGCAGCACCTACCAGGCCAAAGAGCCTGCAGCAAGCACCTGATTGTTCCATGCTGCGTACAGAGCCAGAAACCTCACCTCCACCCCAGCGCTTGCAGGGAGGGTTACCACCTCCCAGCCACACCTGGGGCAGGAGACTCACCTGTCCAGAGTTAGGGGTCTTGTCTACAACTGTTAGCACCACCTGCTTCCCCTGGCACTTAGCACACAGCGTCAAAAGCACTGCTTACCATGAATGGTGCCTGCAGCCAGAGATCAAGCCCCGAGTAGCTGCTAAACAATCACCATGGCCACCAGGCAGCCCCCCTCCACACCCGGCCCAAGTTCACTGGCAGCACCCATTTCCCCTGACTGCGGCTGTCACGAGGGAAGCAGTAGCTGAGACCCACCTGCTGACAGTGTGCCCAGCCCTGGCAGTGGCTCTCCTCAGCAAGGAAACAAACCCCCGTCATCCCTATAGATCCAGTTCTCACAGGGCTCTCCCGCACCCCCGGACCCCTCCTCAGCACAGCTGGCCTCTGTTACTAAAGCATGGGCCTGGTGCCAAGCCTCCCAAAGGCTGCTCGGAGTGTCCACGGTGCTGTGCCACCAACGGGCCATGGAATGAGCACAAGGGGCTTGCTGAATTGGCCACACAAGCAAAACATCCCAGCACCCCAAGCCCCCTCTCATGTACCCTGACCCCAGTGGGAGGAAAATGGAAATAATCATCTCAGAAAACCCAAGACACTGTCCACTCCCTCCTTTTCCCTCCTTTTTTTCAGATCCAGCAGCAACCACAGACCTCTGCAGGAACTGGACCCGGCACCCAGCCCAACGCCACAGTGCAAACTCCACCTGGCCGCCTGGCCAGCGACCTCAGAACCAGCACCACTGCACGAGGGCAGAGAGGGAAGCCACAGCTGGGTGGAGGGCTTCCTCATGGTGACAGGGACCTCATGACTCTGAAGATTCTCCCAAGCCCCAGAACCAGGACTAAGTTACAGCCCAGGAAGCTGAGTGCTAGGGGAGGTCTCAGAGGCAGAGGGTTCAGTGAAACCCCAGTGTGAATCTGGAAGGAGACTGGTTCTTGAGCAGTGATTCTCAAACTGTGTTCCCTGGGGTCCTGGGAACCCACAGAGATGCCCTGGAGAAAGAGGGGCTGAGCTGAGGGCGCTAGAGTCCCCCAGCCCTCAAGTCAATCAGATTTGCTAGGGCTTCACCTGGGGACTCAAGAAAATCAAATGGGGGAAAAAGTTTCACTGCTAAGTTTGACAATCAGGGCTCTGAGGTGCAAAGTTTAAATATGTTTCCCATCAATGCCGGCTATCTAAAGATCACGAACATCATCAGAGATTCTCACCCAACCTTTCCGGGGCTGGGATGGGGATTTTCACAGCCCTTCCCCCTTTGGGCCCTCCTGTCTGACCCACCGACTGCCTTCTAATGAGATATGGGGAGCATTTCACAAGCAGATACCCCATACTGTGAACCCGGTGCTCCTGTCTGCCAGCTGGGCGCTCACTGATTATATATTTGGCCTGAACATAACCCTTCTGTGGTCCCTTTTGTCCCTCAACGCTTTGAATCACTCCTGTACAGACTCACGGAGCTGTGGGTGATAACCGTGTCAGGTTGCCCCTCCCAGAGCCCGTGCCAGCCAGTCCCCACTCGACTGTGTGCTTGGGCCGTGGCTGCAAACCAAGGCTCGTCTCTGGGGCCCTCACAGCACCAGGCACGATGTTTTGCACACGGCTCAAAGAACATTCCCTGGACAAAGTAAAGCAATCCCACCTCTGACCCTTCTCACAATGCCAAAAAAAGGGATGCATGTGCAAACACACCAAGTTTCAACAAGCAGATGCCTGACCACCGTTTCCTCTTGGCTTCCTGTAGGGAAACTGTTCAAATGACGGTACTGCCAGACGCACAGAACCCGGGGAGGGCGGCGCGGGGGGGGCCCACCTTACCTGGTAGTAGGTCTTAATGTTTCTCACCAAGATGGTCAAGTTCTGAATACGAAGGTTCACATCATTGTTGACGTGTTTGTTGATGCGTTGATTTGTTGGCCTGGGATCTCTAGGGGAAGAAAAATGAGAATGGAAAATTGCATCTCCCAGCATCTGTCACACCCCATCCTACCCCAGCCGCTACTGAGCATTCGGTCCTCTCCAAGCCTAGGTTACTATGCAGTTGTGACAGAGTGGCTCAAGTCAAGTCCTAATTCTGCCACTGCCAAGCCGTGGACCTCCAGGGAGCCACATCACCTCCTGTCCCCCCCGCAAGCACTTAGCCCCCCACCGGCCCTTAAGTAATGTTATTTCTGGCCCCAGAGCACCCATAAACAACCAAGTGTCACTGCAGACCCAAAAGTTGCACTGTGTAAACATCAATAACCTACCCCCCAAATATATTTTACGATTAAAAAGAATTCAAAGCTGACCAAAGCAAACTACGGGAAATATCAAGAAAGATGGAAAAGGGGGAAACAGTACGCTTCCTGACTTCATAAACCAGTAAAGTCACTGATGTTCCATTTCAAACCGGTCTCCTGCCTATGTCACCAAATTGCCCTTGCCTGTGATTTACATTCCAGGGGCACAATTCTATCTCAAAAACCACCACCATGAGCACGTGACACTATGTGGTATACAACACACCCTATGAGAAATGTGAAGAGACACAAGTAATTCCTGTGGGAAACCCCCAAAGTGTCATTTATTTTCCAACCTCAGGCAAAAGTCAGGTCTGCTTGTGATGAAACTAGAAATCTGAATCAAGTGATTTATAATTTCACTCATCTACATACAGGACATTTCTCAAAAATTCTCAGTGTCAAAAAATATTTCCTATTTGAAGAGAACAGACTCAACAGAACGGATTTCTCTTCCCTCTCCCCATGTACCCCACACAGCTTTTCCTAACATAGCCCTCCCTGCCATTCGACTGTCCCAAGGCACCACAAAGGATGTTTCATTCAAATGAGGGCTGTCTTCACAGTTTCTTCTGTCATCCGAGCCCTGTGCTAAGGGTGCTGAGCCTTCCAGGGGCTGCTGTGATGGAGGAGAGACAGGCCTCTTCCTCCTTCCTCGGTGCTCGGGCCCCTCGATCATGATGACGATGAGAGGACAAGAAGGGGAATTTGGGGAGTTAAGCAGATCAATTCCAATGCCATTCAGCTCATTCAAAGCCAATAATTTATACAAAGCTGACAAACAGGAAAAAAAAATCTAAAAATAGAAATTATTTCAAATGCCACTATAAGCACAACTTCTTAATAACACAAGCTGTTTAAAATTCAACCACTAAGTAAATATTTGATATAAACACTATGAGTCCCTACACTGTATTGTGTATATGCAAACCCCTTTATGAATCACATGCAATAATCAGCCATGGACTTTATTCAATCATCCTGTATCTCCTAAAACAGTCACATGGGCTCCTTGGGACAACCAAAGGACCTCTTTTCAACTGTCCTGGGACAACGTTTCTTTTTTTTTTTTTTTTTTTTTTGCGGTACGCGGGCCTCTCACTGTTGTGGCCTCTCCCGCTGCAGAGCACAGGCTCCGGACGCACAGGCTCAGCGGCCATGGCTCACGGGCCTAGCCGCTCCGCGGCATGTGGGATCCTCCCGGACCGGGGCACGAACCCGCGTCCCCTGCATCGCTGACTCTCAACCACTGCGCCACCAGGGAAGCCCGGGGACAACGTTTCTTATTGTCCCCACACGGTACTAGAATCTGGCCAAGCCATTTACATGTTACATGTTTCTCCTGGAGCCATTCATTACTGAGAAAATAAAGGTTAACCGTTCAGTGGCAATTAATTTAGCAGCAGAGGAGGCATTCAGAATTTAAACCACAAAGGCATTTTAGCTACAGAAGTGCACCTAGCACGACAAAGTAATTTATCTTAAGGGTGCAGTTCTCTTCCCTTTACTATAGACACCTTAAGAGATGAGAAGCAATTTCATAACGTAACAAACGTGCTACCTAAAATAGCAGAACTTCAGAACATGCAGGGCTTTTTCTGTTTTTTGTTGCTATTGTAGTCCCAGCTTTCATTAAGTCAGACGGGGACCCCCTGAGGAATGCCAGAAGCTGGAAGACCTTGGCAAACATGTGGACATTCACTGCACGGGCAATGGCACAACACACACCCAGGATCCAGGGTCGGGGCCTGGCAGACTGTCAGGTGACGGAGGTCGGGGAGGGGGTTCTATATGAGTAATTAGACAAATTATCATGATCATTAGCACTCCCTCCTTTAACTCAGGCTCTCAGGGTAAAGAGAGATTAGGAAACCAATCGAACAAAAGTCAATTATGGTGAAGGAAGGCCTATCCCCACTCTGCCCAGCACTGTGTAACCCCGCCCTGTCCCTCAGCAGGAAGTGGGTTAGGAGCTACTGATTCTGGTTTGGAAATGGGGCCAGGACTGGCCAAAGTTCTCTGGGCCCCACTGTGCCCATCTGCAAGATGACCACAGGATCCTTCCAGCACTAAAAGGTTATCATTCTAGGGAGGCCAGGTCCGCACTGGCACACGTGGTACCTGGTTCTTGATCCCAGGATGTCCCAGGAAGAGGACATCATAGAACCACTGCAAGGCTGTTTCCCTGAAAGCCATCATTAAGAATAAGGATCTTCTTCGTATGACAGCCCTAGAAAGCAAAGCCCCACAGCCCCACATCAGGACGTCAGAGGACAGGAGAGAGACAAGGGTTCAACAAAGCATCTGGTAGCTTGTCCGAACTTGGAGAGATACAAGTCCAAAGTGTGGGCCCCCGGGGCTTCCTTCTGATAAAAACTTCTAACTTGAAAAAAAGAAATCAACTTTCCCTAAAATTTTAAAGAGAACTATAATTTAGATTTATAGCAACCTTGCCTCCCTCCTTTGTGAAAAGGCCAGCCCCCAACTTTTCATCATATTCCAAAGACTTCCTAAATTTAAAACTGAATCCAAAAAACCCTGAATGAGAAACTATGTTTGATACAGATGATGGAGATGTTGATAATCTATCACAGGTTAATAAAAAGGTGTTAAACAGTAGCCGGAGCCCAAATTTGTATAAGAGAACATTAGGAACATATATTCTACGTATATACCATAGACAACATCTGGGAAACACCAAAATATTAATTCTGCTACCTCGACATGGTAAAATTATAGGCAATGTTTGTTTTGCTCATCTGTATGTTCTGACCTCCCTCCAACAAACGTGAATTTTTTTGTGTAACTTTTTACAGACTCAAAGAGTATCATATGCTGCAGCCATGAAAGAATATCACTCAAGTTCATGAGTAAAAATCTTTCTTGCTCCAACTCTCTAGCACCAACACAAACTCATTCAACTAATCAGTATCTGCCCCTTTATCCTCAGCTTTTACATCTGCAAAATGGGAACATAACTCCTCCTCCAGCACGCTAAGGAAAAAAATTATCATTCAAATGCTTTTGAGAAGCCTAAGGAACTCTCGCATTGGTCTGAGGCTATTTCCAACTTCTGAATAACTAATATATTATCCGTAATTTTGCAGCTAGTACAAGGGGTTAGAAAGGGGTCTGAACAAAGCAAACAGCGTTGGATTTAACGCAGGCCTTGCCCAGGCACAAGCTCTCAGCCCCAGCCAGTCCTAAGTTCTTAGCTGAACTCAACAGCCATTGTGTCAGTTCAGGTGTCCACTCTCACATGCACAGATGTACACCATCACACGCACGTGAGCACACACACACAAACCCAGCTCTGGGCTTCACGCTAACAATAATGATGATTGACATTTGTTGGGCATTTCCTATACATGCATAATGCGTAATCTTATTTAATCCTCCCCAAATCCATAAAATACCGTCCCCCTTATTACAAATCAGGAGATTGAGGCTTAGAGAGTTTAAGTAACTTGCCCAAGATAAGAGCACTAGTAAGTGGCAGAGGGAGGATTTGAACTTGTCTGCCTGATGCTAGAGTCGAAGCTCTTAATTTTCCTATGAGACCATGAAAAATGTGTCCAAAGTGAATCAGACACCTAGTTTTTCCCTGGACTACCTGTAGGTACCCAGAGAAACTGCATTTACAGAGGAGCTATTCAGCAAGTTTTCCCAAGCATCTCCATCCACGCCACTCAATGCCTCACTTTCATTCAGGAATTCTCTTAGACCTGGGCCTCCCCTGAAAGCTGAGCCCACAGGGCTTTCCAGCTTCCAGGCACTGATGTCACTAGGAGGCCAGGGCCCAGAGACTACTACCGCAGCCTTCTTCAGTTGCCAGAGACAATGCCCAGGTGCAGTCACGTGACCCCCAGCCAGCCTCCATATGGCTCCGAAGTGTTAGGTAACACGCCTCTTATCTGAACTCCAGCAACAGGTTAGCACACTGCTCTGCAATTTTCTCAGGTCCTACCAACTTGGAGAGAATTTATCAAAATAGGCGAACTGAAGACAGCTGGGGCTACTAGCATGGGAGACAAGGCAGAACAGCCTTATCACTTACCTGCTAGTTAGCCCAACACGTCTCCACTTGGGAGAAGTGAAAACAGGCTTGGCTTTAGAAGTGTTAGATGTGGGGCTAGGATATGGGTCCCAGAGTCCAGTTTTGCCCTAGATCTTGCTGGGAGCGAGCTAAGGCTAAGAAGTATGCGGTAATCTAGGAGACTAGGAATGTAGGAGAAAGGTAGACAGAAAAGGAAAAAAAAAAAAAAAGAACTCTTAGGGGGTGCCCCAAATCCTTTCTGGATTAAGAAGGTGGATGCATAAGTACATAACCAACGCCAATACCTATTAAGTGGCAGGCACTATGCTAATTACTAACATCATTTAATCCTCACAACCATCTCTTAAGGAAGGTACTTTCCTTCCCACTTTACAGGTGAGGAAACTGAGAGGTTGAGTGATGTGCCCAGCATCACAAAGCATGCATGAGAGAGACCTAGGGTTTGAATCCAAGCTGGCTATCTAGGCTTTCAACACTAGGGTTGAAATTCGTTGTTGTTGTTTTTTTGAGGTAATTTTTTATGTGGGATCTTAGTTCCCCGACCAGGGATCGAATCTGCACCCCCTACATTAGAAGCACAGAGTCTTAACCACTGGACCACCCAAGAAGTCCCCCTGAGGTAACTTTTACATTTAGGGTGAAATGCATATATCTTAAGTTACACCTTGATGAGTTTTGAAAGATGAAATATACTCCGGTCAATATATGGAACATTTCTACCACCCTCAGAAGTTCACTTGTGCCCCCTTTCCAGTCAATCCCTGCCCACTTTCAAGAGCGAACAATGCTCTGATATCTATCACCTGGAACAGGGTCATTCCTATCACTCAGTCAGTAAACTGCGTGCTGCTTGTGCCTCTCCCTCCTTGATTTCCTCCTTCTGGAAAGCCACCCATCTTCCCCACTGTCCCCTCCTCGGTGTCCAACCCTGGCCAGAGGACCCAGAAGCACTGCTTGAGGCCTGAAGAGCTGCAAACGTATCAGTTCCCACTTCCAGCACGATTACCCTGGCGAAGCACAGAGGAGAAAATAACGTTTCAAACTGTCAAGGGGAAGGGAGAAGCCCGTCAAACTGAATTCAGCCGCGAGCCGAGTGTGAACAAGTGATGAGCTGGCATTTCTCAAAGGAATGGTCCAACAGGCTTTCCTGATTTACAAGCAAGTGGTAAACGCTTCAGGAATTCCAAAGGTCAGGGAAGAAAGAGAAACAGTCCCAGGGCTTTTGTTCTCCCCTCGCCTGGGTGTAAAAGCTGAATGAAAAGGCTGGGGGATACTGCTGCTTTTTTTTTAATTAAACAGGACAGCTCTAAGTTTCACTGGTTGCTGTACCCATGGAATCCAGCAATTTTCGGGGTCTAACAGGATGAGGGGGGAAGAGTTGCCAGAACCTGAATATGCCACAAGACAACCCGAGGAAAACTCCTTCTCATCAATGTTCTCGGAGACGTGCTGCCAAAGCTGACAACAGATTTGTCTCTTTAGAATTTAATCAAACTCAAGACTGCTAACAGTGGTAGTGCCTTAAAAAAAAAAAAAAACATTAAGACTGAGATGTATCTCCCAGAGCACGACATCAGGTAACTTCTTAAACCAAAGAAGCAATGTTCTCGGGAAATTTTTTAAAATAGATCTTTGTAGGTAGATGTATTTAAGCCACTTTCTGAATATACCATAGCTGACTGTTCCTCCTCCCACGCGGGCCAAAAACGAAGCTGATTCTCATCAGCTAACAGGTTCATGCTCCAGTATGACAATTTGCTTAGTTGCAGGTGAGTAGGTGAGCATAAGGGCCTGATCCACAGAGAACATCAGGATGTTTTATTTTGCTTTAAGTGCCTGTGAATCATACTGACACTCAGTGCCAACATGTTCCCTGCAGTTCCTGAGTTAAAAACAGAATGCAGCGGCAGGAGCCAACACCTACATGTGGCAGGCTGTCAATCAGACAGGCTCTGCAGAATTCAGCAACAGGAAAGGATGTGGTCAGACCAACATGCTAGCAAGTGTAACTTCCACCAAGACCCTGTTTAAGCCTCAAGCTTCAAGACAAACAGTACCACAGTATTCTGGCTCCCTGCGCCTCTCCCAACACAGTAACTTAAAATCCAGTCCCTGAGAAGGGACTTATTAACCAACTGTACTTGCTCTGGGGCAACTGAAAATGGAAGATGAAGGGGAGCTCAGAAACACAGGCGTCCTGACCTCGAATGAAACTTTATAGTCACTCACAGATGCT
This sequence comes from Delphinapterus leucas, assembly GCF_059928025.1. Classification (NCBI taxonomy): domain Eukaryota; kingdom Metazoa; phylum Chordata; class Mammalia; order Artiodactyla; family Monodontidae; genus Delphinapterus; species Delphinapterus leucas. The sequence goes on from NC_143130.1 coordinate 168,862,783, forward strand.
CCGGTCCCACCCGACACTTCCTGTAACCAGACACTCTACGTTACAGTTCCTTGCCCCCCAAAAGAAAGGGTTTTTTTCGTGTCATTACTCAAACAACAATCAAGTCCCTGAGTTCGAAGTCAATTGCACTATCTACACCATGTGGATGACAGTCACTCAATTTCAAATTCCTTTCATCAAACAAGCTGCCAACCCACTGTCCTGGAGTTCTCCATACCCCACAAACGACGAAAAGACACGTTAAAAAACCAGTGGCCCGACGTGCAAAGAACCCTCCACTGCAACTTCACATTCCATTTCTACAACCTTAAATTTCGACTTGCTGAGGCATCATTCCCTCCTTCCTTCCTCCCCGAATATAACTTACATTTGCAACATGATTTGGTTCAAAAAGATGCCGTCCGCTAAATCCATGTACATTGTCAGGGTGTCCTGGTTGCCGCTTCCGAAGGGGCCAAAAGTTTTCACCTGCGGGTAGGGGACACGGAGAGAAAGGCAGGAAAAGTCACCTCCACGCGCACAGTCTAAAGCTCTCCAGGCGAGCAGAGCCCCTGTGGGCAGGAGGGGGTCACCCAAGACCACCCACCCTTCAACAAACAGCACCCTTCTCCAGGGCCTCTCTCCCCTCCCCGCGCCAGGCAACAGACGCGAGACAGCAGAAAGAAAACTTCCTCGCCACTTTTCTCCGGCGTGTCAGAGCGGAAAAAAAAAAAAATAAAAGGGACTTTTCAATAAATTTCTCACGTCTCAAATCCATTGGAAATCAGTGCGCCCAGCGCAGCCTGTACACGTTCTTACTGGGAACCCCCTAATCCCCACCGCCATCCACCCTTTGGTCTCAGGGGTTCAGAAACTACACGAGGATGTTTTGGGGAATGGGTCCTTTTCTCGAATGGTCAAAGCCATGGGAGGCCAGGGTGACCACCGGAAGACTGTCGCTCCAGGGCCTCCGGCCCAACGCCCCGGTGGGAACAGGTGTACCCGCTCAGCCCCCAGCCGGGCCGAGAGCGCGGCGGGGTCCTGCACCGGGCGCGCGGGCTCCAGAGCTGGAAATACCCCCGTACTCCGGGACACCTGATGACCGGCCGGGGGCACCTGATGAATCCTCTGCGTCCAGGGGCTTTCCGGGGCCCCGGCCGGGTCGGGTCTGCTGCGACTGCAGGCAGGGCGGGAGTGGAGCTAGTGCCCCAACAATGGGGCGAGGGGCCGGGCACACTCACCCAGGTCACCAGCGGGCTCTGCAGGAAGAGCTCCATGAGCTCCGAGACGGTCACGTCCATGCTGAGGCTGTGCCCGCCGGCTCAGCACCCCGCGACCCCGTCCCCCGCGCCGCGTCACAAAGCGGCTCTGGCAGCGAGCGGCGGGGGCGGGTCTGCGCCGGCTCGCGCCCGGGAGACAAAGGCGGGGCGCGAGCCCACGTTCCGCGGTTTCGGCGGCCCCGCGCCCCGCCCGGGACTGGGGGAAGGGGAGGGCCTGCCGCTCGGGGAGGAACAATGCGGGCAGCGGCCCCGCCCCTCGGCGGCCCTGGGCGATTGGCGCGCCGCCTCGCGGCTGCGCTGGTAGCCCGGAGGGGGCGGCGGCCCGCACGTGCGTAGGGGGAGGGGGCGTCCCGGCTGCTGGCACCTGGGGCGGCCACCGCGCGCCTACGTCGAGCACACCCTCCGCGCGCTTGGGGCCCCGGCACTTGGCTCCTCTCTGCGCGTGTGCGTCGGCCACAGGGCCCCAGCGCCAAGTGCGGGCCGGAGCGCCGGAGCGTGGGTCCCGGCCTGTCCTTCCCCCGGGAGGCGGCCGACCGGGGCGCCCTGCCCGCCGAAGTCGACCCGGTTACGCCGCACGCTGGGGGCCCAGCGGAGCCCACCAGCCCGAGACTGGCGGCCCCAGGCAAATGCAGCCTCCCAGGTGCAGCCGAGGCCCCGCCCGGCTCCGCGGCGGGCGTGCCAAGCCCGCGTGCCTCAGGTGCCGGGGTCGGTCTCGCGGGCAGGTAGAGCGCAGGCCCGGAAGTCAAAGGAGGAAAGTTTGTGTTGAGTTTAGACCTTAGGAGTGCGACGTCTTGCGCCCCACCGTGCCACCTCCCTGGCTGCCCGCCTTTTATAAGTGCCCGCAGGAAAGCGGATGATGTAGCTGCCCCGCCCTGGACCCGCCCCAACTGTGACACCCCTTCCTCCACCCGCCAACACCACCGTCACTTTGCCAGAGGGGAGCCAAATTCCGGATCCCAACTTGGAGGACGTACCAGCAGCTTGGTGGTAGGCGACAGGAAAAAGGACAAGTGCCCCAACTGGATGGAAAGCAAGCCCTGGGCCCAGACGCAGACCTCGCTGCTTAGACAGCTGCGGTGGACCCCGGCTGGTCTCTGCCGCCTCACCTTGGGCCGGTAATAATTTCACACTACGATTCAGTCATTGTGCAAAACACTTTATACAATTTAACTAATCGAATCCTCCTCATTTCCCAGATGAGCCCACCGGTGCGGTATTGACCTGAAAGCGCCTAGCATAATTGTCGGCGAGTATACAGTAGGCGCTAAATGGCTGCTGGTTTGCTTGTCAGAAATGTGAACGTTGACTCTGTCAAGTGTTGGGGCGCCGACATCTACCGGTGAAGTGTGGTATTGCAGCCGAGTTCTGCGGTACCTTGTTGAGCTGGTGAGGGGGTGAGATTGTGGCCCCAGTAGCCAAGTCGGCTAGGGGGGGGTCCCTAAAGAGAAGTGTGGAAGTCAGGGTGACAGAAAAGAAAGCGGGAGACTGCAGAAGAACTTCGAGCTTATGTGGTTTTCTTGTGCACCAGAAATTCATTAATTCCTTGATTACTTAATTGCCTATATTGTAAAATCAGTTGGAAAAGAGGTAAAATGTGTATCTATGCCCATCTCTGTTTAGAAGCCCGGTTCTGTGCACGCAAAATTTTTTTCACATTGACCCCAACTCCTCTGGAAAGACAAGGAGGTGATCTTTAAAGTTATTTGATAAGCATAATCTTTCACACTGAGAAACACATTGGACAAATGCTTTCTGACGTTTGTGGTAAGACATTTCCCTTCCTGGGGAGAGAATTTGTCACTAGGGGATACTGACAGTCCCTGCGCCACAAACACGTCAGGAATTTCTGTTTTGGGGTCAGTTAGCTGCTGTGTTGATTCATTATCATTGATGCATCAGCAGTTCATTGGCTCAACCCCATCTCACCCCATTCAGAAGGAGCTGGCTCAGCATCATTGTTCCTACATGAGGCAGGGTGTCAGGTAAACTGGATGGTGCCCAGGTTGCCGGGGTGGAAGACTTCAAAGGGCTGGATGACCTGGACGAGGCACTTCCTAGAAATCCTCTTACTCCATAAAATCAGAATAAGAACATTTTCCCTGTATGACGTTACAGAGTAATTTTGAGGTTCAGGTGATGCATGTAAAAGGGTCTATAAAGGTATCTTCCTCACTGTCGTCTCATCTTTTGCCCCCTTCTACCACTACTTTAATAAGAGTTGTTTCCCCTAAGTCTCCATCGGGTTGGGGCATAAGCTTCAGGAAGCAAACACACAGACCATCTACTAAACACTAAGCAGTAGCCCTCTATCCCCTGCCTGTCCCTCCAGACCTTGGCTTTCACTCCATGTGTCTGAGACTTAAATTTTTTTCTTGTTCATTTCTGCATGAAAAATAATTTATTTGCTTTATACATTGCTTCTTAGACAGAAGTAGTATTTTAATTATGTTCTTCATTCTGCTAAAGGAATTTTCTCCCCTTCCCAGAAAATGCTGGCTCATCAATGTAAGCTAATGGCATCTCTGTAATTTGATAGGAGCTTAAATAATTTGTACAGCTTTGAGGAGGGGGGGAGACTGGGTATTTGTTAATGTCTGTAATTACTTTTTGTTATGATGAGCATATGTTAATTTCATAATTTTTTGTGTTAAAATATACATAACATAAAATTTACCATCTTAACCATTTTTAAGTGTACAGTTCAGTACAATTTAATTAATTTTATTAAATCATTCACTTTGTTGTGCAGTCCTCACCGCCATCCATCCCTGTAGCTCTCTTCATCTTGTAAATCTGACTCTATACCTATAATTTTCCTTCTCCCTCCCTCTAGCCCCTGGAAAACCTAATTCTATTTTCTGTCTTTATTATTTTGACTAAGTGGAATCACACAGTATTTGTCTTTTTGTGACTGGCTTATTTCACTTAGCATAATGTCCTCAAGATTGAACCATGTTGTAGCATATTGCAAAACGTCCTTCCTTTTTAAAGCTGAATACTATTCCATTGTATGTATATATTGAATTTTGCTTATCCATTCATCAGTGGATGGACACTTGGGTTGCTTCCATGTTTTAGCTATTGTGAATAATGCTCCTGTGAACATGGGTGTACAAGTATCACTTCAAGACCCTGCTTTCAGTTCTTTTGGGTATATACCCCAAGGTGGGATTGCTGGATCATATGGTAAATCTATATTTAACTTTTTTAGGAACCTCCGTACTGTTTTCCATAGCAGCTGTACCAGTTTACAGTCCCACTAACCATCCACAGGAGTCCTTTTCTTCACATCTTTGCCAGCATTTGTCATCTCTTGTCTTTCTGAATCTAGCCATTCTAACAGGTGTGAAGTGATGTCTCGGGTTTTTGATTTGCATTTCCTTAATGAGTATAATGATGCTGACCATCTTTTCACATACCTGTTGGCCATTCATATATCTTCTTTGGAAAAGTGTCTGTTCAGGTCCTTTGCCCATTTTTTAAATTGGATTATTTGGGGTTTTTTCTGTTGAGTTGTATGAGTTTTTTTTTTTTAATATATTTTGGATTTTAACCCCATTATCAGATATATGATTTGCAAATATTTTCTTCCATTCCATAGGTTGCCTTTCATTTTGTTGATGATTTTCTTTGCTGTGCAGAACCTTTTTAGTCTGAGTTTATTTTTGCTTTTGTCACCTTTGCTTTTGGTGTCAGATCTAGAAAGTCATTGCCAAGATTGATGTTAAGAAGCTTACTGCCTACGTTTTCTTCTAAGAATTTTATTGTTTTCAGGTGTTACATTCAACTCAATCTATTTTGAGTTAGTTTTTGTGTATGGTATAAGATAGGGGTCTAGTTTCATTATTTTGCAGGTAGCTGTCCAGTTTTCCCAACACCATTTATTGAAGAGAACGTCCTTTCCCCATTGCATATTTTTGGCTCCTGTGTCATAAAATAATTGACCATATATGGGTGGGTTTATTTCTGGACTCTATTATGTTCCATTGACATATGTGATGTTTTTATTCAATACCATTCTATTTTGATTGCTACAGCATTGTAATATAGTTTGAAATCAGGAAGTATAATGCCTCCAGCTTTGTTCTTCTTTCTCAACATTTCTTTGGCTCTTCATGGTCTTCATAGTTTCATATAAATGTTAGGATTATTTTTTCCTATTTCTGTGGAAAGTGCCATTGGAATTTTGATAGGGATTGCATTGAATCTGTATATTGTTTTGGGTAGCTTGGACATTTTTTTTTAATTAATTTATTTATTTTTGGCTGTGTTGGGTCTTCGTTTCTGTGCGAGGGCTTTCTCTAGTTGCAGCGAGCGGGGACCATTCTTCATCGCGGCGCGCAGGCCTCTCACTCTCTCGGCCTCTCTTGTTGCGGAGCACAGGCTCCAGATGCGCAGGCTCAGTAGTTGTGGCTCATGGGCCCAGTTGCTCCGCAGCATATGGGATCTTCCCAGACCAGGGCTCGAACCCGTGTCCCCTGCATTAGCAGGCAGATTCTCAACCACTGCGCCACCAGGGAAGCCCCAGCTTGGACATTTTAACAATATTAATTCTTCCAATCCATGAACATGGAATATCGTTCCATTTTATTTGTGTCTTTGATTTCTTTCATCAATGTCTTAATAGTTTTCAGTGTATAGGTCTTTCACCTACATGGTTAAATTTAGTCCTAAGTATGTTATTTTTTTTTGATGCAATATATATTTTTTTGGTTGCGTTGGGTCTTCGTTGCTGCGTGCAGGCTTTCTCTAGTTGCGGTGAGCGGGGGCTACTCTTCATTGCGGTGCACGGGCTTCTCATTACAGTGGCGTCTCTTGTTGCAGAGCACGGACTCTAGGCACATGGGCTTCAGTAGTTGTGGTGCACGGGTTCAGTAGTTATGGCTTGCGGGCTCTAGATTGCAGGCTCAGTAGTTATGGCTCACGGACTTAGTTGCTCCGCGGCATGTGAGATCTTCCTGGACCAGGGCTCAAACCCGTGTCCCCTGCATTGGCAGGCAGATTCTTAACCACTGCACCACCAGGGAAGTCCCTTTTTTGATGCAATTTTAAATGGGATTATTTCCTTAATTTGTCTTTCTGATAGTTATTAGTTTGTAGAACTGCAACAGATTTTGTATATTGATATTGTATCCTGCAACTTTACTGAATTCGTTTATTAGTTTAGTAGTTTTTTTGGTGGGGTCTCTTGGATTTTCTATATATAATATGTCATCTGCCAACAGTAACAGTTTTACTTCTTCCTTTCTGATTTGGATACCTTTTATTTTTTTTTTTCTTGCCTAATTGTTCTGGCTAGGACTTCTAATACCATGTTGAAAAGAAAGTGGTGAGAGTAGGCATCTTTATCTTGTTTCTTATCTTAGAGAAAAAGCTTTCAACTTTTCACAGTTCAGTATGATGTTAGCTGTGGCCTTGTCATAGATGGCCTTTATTATGTTGAGGTATATTTCCTCTCTACCCACTTGGTTGGGAGTTTTTACCGTAAACAGATGTTGAATTTTGTCAAATGCTTTTTCTGCATGTATGATTTTTATCCTTCATTTTGTTAATGTGGTGTATCACATTGATTGATTTGAAGACTTTGAACCATGATTGCATCCCTGGGATGATCCCATTTGATGATGGATATGATCATTTTTAATGTATAGTTGAATTTGGCTTGCTCATATTTTATTGAGGATTTTTGCATCTGTGTTCATCAGTGATATTGGTCTATAATTTTCTTGTGGCATCCTTATCTGGTTTTGCATTATCAGGGTAATGCTGGTCTCATAAAATGAGTTTGGAAGTGTTTCTTCCTCTTATTTCTGGAAGAGTTTGAGTAGGAATGATATTTATTCCTTGAATGTTTTGGTAGAATTCACCAGTAAGTTGTCTTGCCCTAGACTTTTGTTTGTTGGGAAGTGTTTGATTACTGATTCAGTCTCCTTATTAATGGTTGGTCTATTCAGATTTTATATTTCTTCATAATTCAGTTTTGGAAGGTTGTATGTTTCTAGGAATTTACTCATTTTTTCTAGGTTGTCCAGTTTGTTCTATAGTTGTTCATAGTAGTCTCTTACCATCCTTTGGATCAGTTGTAATGTCTCCTTTTTTTTTTTTTTTTGCGGTACATGGGCCTCTCACTGCTGTGGCCTCTCCCGTTGCCGAGCACAGGCTCCGGACGCACAGGCCCAGCGGCCACAGCTCACGGACCCAGCCGCTCCGCGGCATGTGGGATCTTCCCGGACTGGGGCATGAACCCGTGTCCCCTGCATCGGCAGGTGGACTCTCAAGCACTGCGCCACCAGGGAAGCCCATAATGTCTCCTTTTTAATTTCTGATCTTATTTTTTGATTCCTCTCTTTATTTTGGTCAGTCTGGTTGAATGTTGGCCAATTTTGTTTATCTTTTCAAAGAACCAACTTCTAGCTCTTAGTTTTATTGATCTTTTCTATTGTCTTTTTAGTCTGTATTCCATTTATTTCCACTCTGATCTTTGTTATTTCCTTCCTTCTACTAACTTTGGGCTTTGTTTTTCTTTTTCCAGTTTTTTGAGGTATAAAGTTATTTGTTTGAGATTGTTGTTGTTTCTTGAGGCAAACATTTATCACTATGTATTTCCCTCTTAGACTTGCTTTTACTGCATCCCATAAATTTTGGTATTTTGTATTTCAGTTTTCATTTGTCTCAGGTATTTTTATTTTTTTAGGAAGTTAATTATATTTTAATGTGCTAACAATGAACAATTCAGAAATGAAATTAAAAAGCAATTTCATTCACAATAGCATCAAAAAGAACAAAATACTTGGGAATCAATTTAACAAAAAAGTGCAAGAACTAGGCACCAAAACTCCTAAAACATTGCTGAGATACTCACCTGAACGTCTGATTAAATGGAGAGGTGTACCATGGACATCAATTAGAAGGCTCAATTACTGTTAAAGAGGCAGTCCTCCCTAAATTGATCTAGAGATTTCACATAATCCCCACGAAAATCTTTTTTGGTATAATAGAATTTGACAACCTGACCCTAAAAGTTACATGGAAATGCAAAGAACATAGAAGAGCCACACAGTTTTGAAAAATAACTAAGTTGGGATACACTACCTGGTTTCAAAGCTTTCTACAAAGGTAATCAGGACAATCTTTTTTTTTTTTTTTGGCCCTTGTGGGATCTTAGTTCTCCAATCAGGAATAGAACTTGCAACCTTGGCAATGAAAGCACGGAGTCCTAACCACTGGACTGCCAGGGAATTCCCTGGGACAACCTTGTATTGGCATAAACGTAGACATATGGGTCAATAAAACAGAATGGCATGTCCAGAAATAAGCCCTTATGGTCACAATCAATTGCTTTCCAACAAAGATGCCAAGGCAAAAAAAAAAAAGTATACCTTTCCTCCCACTATATGCAAAAATTCACTCTTAGGTCTAAATGTAGGAGCTAAATAATTATTATCTACACTAATTCCAAAAATCTACCCCCCAAAAAACCCCCAACTAACTAGCTCTTTGCTTTACTTCACTAGGGCAAATGACTAAGGTTAGAGATGGGCCAAATATTTTGAATGCCATTGTCTGTTATTTTTGACATCTTTACCAATATTTTCCTCTCTGTGACCAGATTTGTCAAGTTGAGTGCCTTGGAAGAAAACCCGACCACATTACCCTGATGGACGTCTGTGTTGGAAAGAAAGGTAATGGAATTTTTAAGTTGATCCCAAGGGTGCTGAAAAATCCTAGATGGGTTCTGAACTCAGATTCTGTCTAAAGAATAATATTTTCCATCTAGAGAATTTGATTGACAGTTGCGCTAATAATTTCTCAAATTTAGCTGTGATCATTCACCTTAATTTAATTTGAAGATGTAGCAAGGAAAGGAAGACCTCCCCAGGAGTGTTTGCCACTGAGTTCCTTTGGCCTTAAAAGGCTGAGAGGGTCTAAAAAATTCTAGGTCAGCAGCTGTGATTTGGGGGATTTCACAGATGGAAGAGCCCCAGTTTGTGTCTATCCTGACAGCCTAGGATGCTGCTGGTCAGGACCAAGCCTGCTTCTGTGAAATGCCTCTGAGGCAAGCAATCCCTCATTAATGTCTCAGGTATTTTTAATTTCACTTTTGATTTCTTCATTAGCCCACTGGTTTATCAGCATGTTGTTAATCTTCATATATTTGTGAATTTTCCAGTTTTCTTCTTATAATTGATTTCATTTCATACTGTTGTGGTCACAAAAGATGCTTGATATGATTTCAGTATTCTTAAATTTACTAAGACTTGTTTTGTGGCGTAGCATATGATTTATCCTGAAAAATGTTGCATGTGCCCTTAAGGAGAATTTATGTTCCGCTGCTTTTGTATGGAATGTTTTGTATATATCTGTTAATACCGTATGGTCTAAAGTGTCCTTTAAAGCTGATGTTACCTTACTGATTTTCTCTCTGGATGATCATTGATGTAATTGGGGTATTAAAATCCCCTATTATTATTGTATTGCTGGCTATTTTTCCCTTTAGATCTGTTAGTATTTGCTTTATAAATTTAAGTGCTCCTATGTTGGGTGCATAAATATTTACAAATGTTATATTCTCTTGTCAGATTGACTCCTTTATCATTATGTAATGCTATGCTTCTTTACAGTCTTTGTTTTAAAGTTTATTTTGTCTAATGTAAGTATAGTTACCCCAGCTTTCTTTTGGTTTCCTCATTTGCATGGAATATCTTTTTCCATCTCTTCACTTTCAGTTTATACGTGTCCTTACATCCAAAGTGAGTCTCTTATAGGAAGCATATACTGGGGTGTTCTTTTTTGTTTTTTTATCCAGCTGCTCTGTCTTTTGATTGGAGAATTTAGTCCATTTGCATTTAAAGTAATTATTGATAGATATATACTTATTGCCATTTTATTAATTGTTTTCTGGATGTTTTGTAGTTCCTCTCTCTTCCTTTCTTCATCTCTTGCTCTATTTCTTTGTGCTTCAATGACTTTGTTTAGTAGTATGCTTAGATTCCTTTCTCACTGTCTTTTGTGTATCTACTACAGGTTTTTGCTTTGTGGTTACCATGAGACTTAGATATAATAACTTATATTTGTTGCAATCTATTATAAGTTGATGACTTAAGTTTGAACATGCTCTAAAGCTCTACATTTTTACTCCCTCCCAAAGTTTTTTGTTTTTGATGTCATATTTAACATCTTTTATCTTCTGTATCCCTTGACTAATTGCTGTATAGTTATTTTTACTACTTTTACCTTTTAACCTTCATATTAGCTTTATAAGTGAATAGTCTGCTATCTTTACTATATATTTACCTTTACCAGTGAGATTTATACTTTCATATATTTTCTTGTTACTAATTAGCACCCTTCCTTTTCAGTGTAAAGCAGTCCCTTATTTCTTGTAAGCCTGGTTTAATGGTGATGAACTCCTTTAGTTTTTTGCTTGTCTGCAAAACTCTATCTCTCCTTCAATCTGAGTGTTAACTTTGCCAGGAAGTTTTTTTCTTGTATCACCTTGAATATATTGTGCCACTCCCTTCTGGCCTGCAAAGTTCTGCTGAAATATCTGATAGTCTTATGGGGGTTCCCTTATATAGAAGAAGTTGTTGTTCTCTTTCTCCTTTTAAGACTCTCTTCTTGTCTTTAACGTTTGACATTTTAAGTATAATGTGTCTTTGTGTGCATCTCTTTATGTTTATCTTATTTGGAGCTGTCTGTGCTTCCTGGACCTGGACATCTGTTTCCTTCCCCAAGCTAGGGAAATCTTCTGCCATTCTATCTTCAAATAACTTTTCTGCACCTTTCTTTCTCTCTCTCTTCTCCTTTTGAGACCCCTATAATGAGAATGTTTGTGTGTTTGATGTTGTCCTATAATTTCCTTAAGCTGTCTTCACTTTTTTTTTTGGTCATGCCATGTGGCTTGTGGGATCTTAGTTCCCCGACCAGGGACTGAACCCAGGCTATGGCAGTGACAGCACCGAGTCCTAAGCACTGGGTTGCCAGGGAATTCCCCGTCTTCACTTTTTAAATTCTTTTTTCTTTTTGCTGATATGATTGCATGAGTTCCACTGCCCTGTTTTCAAGTTCACAGATCTTGTCTTCTGTTTCATCTAGTCTACTGTTGAACCCCCCTAGTGTCAGTACAGTTAGTGTATTTTTTAGCTCTGTGACTTCTATTTGCTAATTTCTGTATTTTCTCTGTGTTGAAGTTCTCACTATGTTCATCTATTCTTCTCCCAAGTTTGCTGAGCATTTTTATGACCATTACTCTTTATCAGGTAAATTATTTATCTCTTTCATTAAAGTTTTTATTTGAGGTTTATTCCTGTTCTTCCATTTGGAACATATTCTGTTTCCTCACTTTGCTTGACTACGTGTTGGTTTCTGTGCATTAGATAAAACAGCCACCTCTCTTCGTCTTGAAGGAGTGGCCACATGTAGAAGATGAACTTTGGCATTCACACTTGCCCTATAGCTCTTGGTTGTCTTTCAAACCTTTATGATTGTGCAAGCGAGCTTATTTTACTTTTAATGGCTCCCAGTAGTTGAGGATGTGCCAAGACCTGTTCATGTCTCAAACGGGAGGATCTCAGCACCTAGATTCAGGCTGATTGGAAGCCAGACCCTCAGGCAGCAGCTTTTAAGTATGCAATTATAAAGTATCCAACTGTGCAGAGTTCTGTAGACCTGCAAGCATAAGCCCTGTTGGCCACCAGAGTCCGTCAGTTTGGAGGTGTCCCCTTGGTGAAAGTTGCGAAAATTGGGGCTGTAAATGAGTGTAAAGCTCTTCTCTGGGAGATACAGGCAAGCTGGAACAAGGCAGAGGGAGAACGTAAAGACGGAGTCCCCTGCCCTACATTCCCTGAGAGCATCTCTGTAGGCACCTGGATGTGTGCCAGACTTGAAGCCTGCCCCTCAGGCAGAAGCTCCAGGACAAGCAAGTGGGCCTTTTTCACAGAAAGACTGGGGGTGTGTTTCAGTCTGCTGTCTGCACAGTGCCCTGGGGGTGGTGTCTGCCAAGAACTGTCTCTCTAATTGTTATTGTGCTGTGGGGCTCAGGGACACAAGCCCCCCCAGGCCACCAGAGCCGGGTGATCAAGAAGCATTCCCTGGGGGAAAACCACAAAATCCAGGGCACCAGACATGTGTAAGAGCTCTCCTGGTGCTCTGGGGTTGCAGAAGGGAAGAGGGTGAAGATGGCACCCACCCTTCGAGGTCTCTGGAAGGCTTACAGTCAACTCCCCTCAGGCTGCAGCTGTGATGATAAACTACTAGGCTGCTTTCAGAGGAAGACTGAGCTCCTGGGGTCTGTTGCTTCTTGCTGTGCCCTGAAGGTCATAACTGTTTAAGAACTCTTTCTTTATTGGTTACAGTCCTTTGGGACCTGTAAGTATAAGCCCCACTGACCACCAGAGCTAAATGATCAAGGGGTGTCCCCTGGACAGCAGCCACAAAAACCTGGGAACCAGACATAAAAACGGGGGCACCTGACATGTAAAAGCTCCCCTCCAGGAGCTGCCAGTGCTCTGGATTACAGCAGAGACCGAGTGTGAAGATGGTGCCCACTGAGGATGGGAATAAAGATGATGCCCTCCCCCTGCCTTTAGCAAGGCAGAGGGAGAGCATAAAATGGTACCCAACAGCCCCCATCCCCAGAGAGTATCCCAGAAGACTCCTGCCCCTGTGGCTGATGCTTTAAGGTTATCAAATGAATCTCTTTCATATAAAGTTTGGGTACTTTTCAAATAGCTGCTTCTGCGCTGGGCCCTGGGGTGAGTAAGTTCACACATGAGCCCTTTAAGAGTCATTTCTCAGTTTGCTGCAGCCCTTAGGGTCTCATGATTGTGAACCCCGTTGGTTTTCAAAGCCAGATGTTTTGGGGGCTTGTCTCTCAGGTGCAGATCCTAAAAGTTGTGGTGTCCAGGGATTTCCCTGGTGGCACAGTGGTTAAGAATCTGCCTGCCAATGTAGGGGACACAGGTTTGAGCCCTAGTCTGGGAAGATCCCACATGACGTGGAGCAACTAAGCCCGTGCACCACAACTACTGAGCCTGCGCTCTAGAGTCCATGAGCCACAACTACTGAGCCCAAGTGCCACAACTGCTGAAGCCCGTGCACCTAGATCCCGTGCTCCGCAACAAGAGAAGCCACTGCAATGAGAAGCCCGTGCACCACAACAAAGAGTAGCCCCCGCTCGCTGCAACTAGAGAAAGCCCGTGCGCAGCAACTAAGACCCAACACAACCAAAAAAAAAAAAAAGTTGTGGTGTCCAGTGTAAGGTAGGAACCCTTTGCTCCTCAGGGAGAAGCTCCAGGTTTGTGAGTTCCCTCCCAACTGTGGGTCACTGCCCTAGGGGTGGGGTTTCTGGCAAGATTGTGTCTCAGCTTTTCCTACCTGCTTCCGTGTTTCCTTTTCCTCATTTGCCTAATGTGAAGAGTTGCTCAGCTAGTTTGTAGGTCTTTTTCAAAGAAAATTACCCCAAATTTAGTTGTAGATTTGGTATGTCTGAAGGAGGAGGTAATTTCAGGATCTTCCTATGTTGTCATCTTGAACCACCTTCAAGTTAACTCTTGTAAGGGATAGAGATCTAGTTGCATTTTTTTACATGTGAATATCCAATTTTTCCAACACCACTTGTTGAAGAGACTCCAGTGAGTATTCTTGGCTACCTTGTTAAATATTGGTTGACTGTGCATGGGTTTATTTCTGGAGCCTCTATTCTTTGCCATTGGTCTGTTTCCATTGTGTCTTTTTTTATGCTAATACCATACTGTTATGATTACTATAGCTTTAAAATATAGCTGGAAATCAGGATGGGTGATGCCTCCCACTTTGTTATTTTTTTTCCAGAATTGCTTTGACTATTCAGGCTCTTTTGTGGTTCCATATAAATATTAGGATTGTTTTTTCCACTTCTGTAAAAGAAATGCCATTAGAATCTTGATAGAGATTGCATTGATTCTATAGATGGCTTTTGTGGTACAGACATTTAAACAATATTCTTCCAATCCATGAACACAAGATACCTTTCCATTCATTTGTGTCTTCTTCAATTTCTTTCATCAGTGTCTTATAGTTTTCAGTGATTAGGTATTTTACCTCCTTGGTTAAATGTATTCCTAGGTGTTTTGCTGTTTTGGTGCTCTTGTAAATGAGATCATTTTATTTCTTTTGCAGATAATTCATTGTTGGTGTACAGAAATGGTACTGATTTGTGTATGTTGATTTTGTATTCTACAACTTTACTGAATCCATTTATTCTAGCACTTTTGGTCGGGGGAGTCTTCAGGATTTTCTATATATAAAATCATGTCATCTGCATATATGAACAATTTTTTCTTCCTTTCTAATTCTGATGCCTTTTATTTCTTTTTCTTGCCTGATTGCTCTAGCTAGGACTTCCAGTACTATGTTGAATAGGAGTGGTGAGAGTGAGCACCCTTGTCTTGTTCCTGATTTTAGAGGAAGCGTTTCACCATTGATGTGATGTTAGTTGTGGGCTTATTATATATGACCTTTATTATGTTTAGGTACATTCTTTCTGTACCTAATTTTTTAAGAGTTTTTTTAAACCATAAATGGATGTTCAGTTTTGTCAGATGCTTTTTCTGCATCTATTGAAATGATCATATGTTTTTTTTCATTCATTCTATTAATGTGATATATTACATTGATTTTGTATATGTTGAACCATCCTTGCATCCCAGGGATAAATCCTACTTTGTCATGGTGAATGATATTTTTGATGTGCTTCTGAATTTGGTTTGCTAGTATTTTGTTGAGAGTTTTTGCATCCATATTCTTCAGGGATATTGTCCTGTAGTTTTCTTTTCTGGTAGTGTTCTTTGTGGCTTTGGTATAAGGCCTCATAAAATGAGTTTTAGAGTATTCTCTCCTCTTATATTTTTTGGAAGAGTTTGCGAAGGATTAGTGTTAATTCTTCTTTTTTTTTTAATATTTATTTATTTGGCTGTGCCAGGTCTTAGTTGCAGCATGCAGGATCTTCGTTGTGGCATGTGGGATCTTTAGTTGCAGCATGTATGTGGGACCTAGGGGTGGAATCTGGGCCCCCTGCATTGGGAGCGCAGAGTCTTAGCCACTGGACCACCAGAGAAGTCCCTAATTCTTCTTTAAATGTTTGTTAAAGTTCACCTGTGAAGCCATCTGGCCCTGGGCTTTTCTTAGTTGTGAGATTTTGATTACTGATTCAATATCCTACTAGTGTTTGGTCTATTCAGATTTTCTGTTTTTTCCTCATTCAGTCCTGGTTGGTTGCATGTTTCTGAGATTTTTTTTCCATTTTTTTAGGTTGTCTAGTTTGTTTGCATATAGTTGTTCATAGTAGCCTCTTATGATCCTTTTTGTTTCTGTGGTATTAGCTGTAATGTCTCCTTTCTCATTTATAATTTTGTTGATTTGGTTCTCGTCTCTTTTTTCCATGGTTAGTCTAGCTAAAGGTTTGTCAATTTTGTTTATCTTTTCAAAGAACCAACTCTTATTTTTGTTATATAGTAGGTTTTGAAATCAGGAAGTGTGAGTTCTTCAGGTTTATTCTTTTTCAAGATTGCTTTGAATATTTGGGGTCCCTTGAGCTTCCATATGAATTTTAGGGTGGTTTTTATATTTCTGCAAAAAAACATCATTAGGATTTTGGTAGGGATTGCACTGCATCTGTAGGTTGCTTTCGATAATACAGTTGACCCTTGAACAACAGGGGGGTTAGGGATGCCACCCCCCCAACATAGTCGAAAATTCACATATAACTTTATAGTCAGCCCTCTGTAATCAAGGCTCCACATTTACAGTTTCAACCAACTTCATATCATGTAGTACTGTAATACATATTTATTGAAAAAAAAATCTGCATGTAAGTGGACCCATGCAATTCAAACCCATGTTGCTCAAGGGTCAATTCTATTGACATTTTCCAAGTCTTGCCAATGCATGAACATGGGATGTGTTTCCATTCATTTATGTCTCCTTTAACTTTTTTCAGCAATGTTTTGTAGTTTCCATTATACAAGCCTTTCACTTCCTTGGTTAATTCCTAAGTATTTATTCTTTTTGAAGCTACTGAAGATGGAATTGTCTTCCTGATTTCCTTTTCTGATTATTCATTGTTAGTGCATAGAAACACAACAGATTCTTGAGTTTTAATTTTATATTCTGTTATTTTGTTGAATTCATTTATTCTTTTTTTGCAGAATCTTTATGGTTTTCTACATTTAAGATCGTATCGTCTGCAAACATAAATAATTGTATTTTATCCTTCTCAATTTGAATGTATTTTATTTCTTTTTCTTGCTTAATTGCTCTTGTTAGAACTTCCAGTACTATGTTGAATAGAAGTGGTGAAAGCAGACATCCTTGCCTTGTTACTGATCTTAGAGGAAAAGCTTAAAAATATTTTTAAAAAGTCAAACCTACATAAGAAAACTTGACCTTAAAAAATAAGTTGAATGGATATTGATGCCTGCAGGGTTTGTCACAACTGTCCAGTAAATGGTCAGTTCTCAGTTGAATTCATTTAACTTTGATATTTCATTTTTCATTTTAAAGGTTTGATTTAAATACAACTTTTCAGAATAATTTCTGCATAAACCAGTGTAAAATAAGTGAAATATAAGCATGTAGAATAAAAAGTCATCTTCTATAATAGTTCTATATTCTGTCACAGATCTGACATTTTGGAAATTCTTGAAGTATTGAAATAAGTGGAATTATAGAGGAGAGCAGCTAAGATGGTGGAGTAGAGAGACCCTGAGCTCACCTCCTCTCATGAGCACACCAAAATCTGCAGAACAACCATTGATTTAAAAGAACCAAAACCTACCAGGAAAGATCTACAACTAAAGATATAAAGAAGGAACCACAACAAGATGGATAGGAGGAGCAGACTCACAATATAATCAAATCCCATACTCCCCAGGTATGCAAATGACAAACTGGAGAATAAGTATATTTCAGAGGTTCTCCCACAGGAGTGAGAGTTCTGAGCTCCACATCAGGCTTCCCATTCCAGGTGTCCAGCCCTGGGAAGACAAGTCTTCAGAGCATTTGACTTTAAAGGCCAGCCAGGCTTAACTGCGGGAGTCCTACACGACCGAGGGAAATAGAGACTTCAGTCTTGAAGTGCACACACAGAATTTCACATGTGCTGGGACCCAGGGCAGAAGCAGATTTCATATTAGCCTCGGCCAGGCATACTTACTGGTCCCAGAGAGTCTCCTGGAGAAGAGAGGGGCGGCTGTGACTCATGCTGGGAACATAGACACTTGTGGATATTGGGGAAAATTTAGCTGTGTGAACACTCCTGGTAGCTGACATATTGGATTTTTAGGTTGCCTAAAGACTAAAGAGCGCATAGCCACCTTTAGACATGGCCTAGCGCACCAGAGGGCCAACACCAAACTCCACCCACCAGTGAACAGGCACAGGCCCCTCCTGCCAGGAGGCCTGCAGAAGCCTCTAGACCAGCCTCATCCACCAGGGGGCAGACACCAGAAGCAAGAAAACTGTGACCCCACAAAGCAGGCCCGACCTTACCCTGAGCCCATCTGGGCCTTGGCCCTGCTGACTAGCAGGCCAGTGCAACCTTCAAGACACCCCAGACCCCACACCCAGTTGTGTCAGGAACCAGCCCCACTCCACCAGTGATTTAAAATGAGCTCTGGAATCCCTGGGCCCTGCAGCCAGATTACAGGAACCAGCTCTGCCTGCCAGTAGTCTGGCACTAACCCCAGGATCTGACTTCACGTGCCAGGGAGTGGGCAGCAGGCCCAGAGTCTTCAGGACCAGGACCTTGACTCCACCCACCAGTGAGCCAACACTAGCCCTGGGGCCCCCTAGGATTCTGCAGCCAGCCACCTTGTGACCAGGCCCCACTAAACAGCAGCCAGTTGCATCTACACAAGGCAGGGCCTGGCACCCTATTCAGACTAGGGGCCAACCAAGCCTACCAGACCACCCTCATAGTTAGCCTGCCACAACAGAAGGACCCATGCAGCTCTCTTAGGGGGAACCCCTAGAGCATATAGCTTGGGTGACTCAAGGGGAGTGCTCTGCTGGGATGCATAGGACGCCTCCTACAGAGGGCCAAGAAGAAGAACTAAGTGAAGTGGAGATAGGCAGTCTACCCAAGAAAGAGTTCAGAGTAATGGTCATAAAGATGATCAAAGAATTCGGGAGGAGAATGGAGATACAGAGTGAGAAATTAGAAGTTTTTAACAAAGAGTTAGACAATATAAAGAATGAAACAGAGATGAAGAATGCAATAACTGAAATGAAAAATACACTAGAAGGAATCAATAGTAGACTAAATGAGGCAGAAGAATGGATCAGTGAGCTGGAAGACAGAGTGGTGGAAATCATTGCTGCTAAACAGAAAAAAGAATGAAAAGAAATGAGTGTTTAAGAGACCTCTGGGACAACATCAAATACACTGATACTCGCGTTAAAGGGGTCCCAGAAGGAGGAGAGAGAGAGAAAGGGCCCAAGAAAATATTTGAAGAGATAATAGCTGAAAACCTTCCTAACCTGGGAAAGGAAATAGTTACCCAAGTCCAGTGAAGCACAGAGAGTCTTATACAGGATTAACCCAAAGAGGAACATGCCAAGACACTGTAATTAAAATGACAAAACTTAAAGAGAGAATATTAAAAGCAGCAAAGGAAAAGCAACAAATAATATACAAGGGAACTCTTATAAGGCTATCAGCTGATTTTTCAGCAGAAACTCTGCAGACCAGAAGGGAATGGCATGATATATTTAAAGTGATGAAAGGGAAAAACCTACAACCAAGAATACTCTACCCAGCAAGGCCCTCATTCAGATTTGATGGAGAAATCAAAAGCTTTACAGACAAGCAAAAGCAAAATGAATTCAGCACCACCAAATCACCTTTACGACAACTGTTAAAGGAACTTCTCTAGGTGAAAAAGAAAAGGCCACAACAAGAAACAAGAAACAAAAAAATTATGGCATGAAAAAGCTCACCAGTAAAGGCAGACATATAGTAAAGGTAGGAAATCATCCACACACAAAGTCAGTAGGGAGGTTAAAGGCAAAAGTAGTAAAATCATCTGTATCCATAATAAGCAGTTAAGGGATACACAAAACAATTAGATGTGAAATATGATGTGAAAAACAGTAATCATGAGGGGAGGAGAGTACAAATGCAGGGTATTTAAAATGCATTTGAAATAAAGAGATCAGCAACTTAAAACAATCATGCATATAATATACATAGACTGCTATTCAAAAACCTCATGGTAACCACAAGCCAAAAATCTATAATAGACATACACAAAAAAAGATAAAGGAATCCAAATATACCACTGAATATGGTCATCAAATCACAAGAGAAGAGAACAAAACTAGAAAGAGAAAAAAAGACCTACAAAAACAAATCCAGGGGCTTCCCTGGTGGTCCAGTGGCTAAGATTCCATACTCGCAATGCAGGGGGCCTGTGTTCGATCCCTGGTCAGGGAACTAGATCCCACATGCCACAATGAAGAGTTTGCACGCCGCAACTAAAAGACCCCACGTGCCACAGCTAAAAAAATCCCTCATGCCACAATGAAGATCCTGCATGTGGCAACGAAGATCCTGCATGCCACAACTAAGACCTGGCACAGCCAAATAAATAAATAAATAATTTTTAAAAATCCAAAACAATTAACAAAATGGCATACATATTGATAATTACCTTAAATGTAAATGGACTAAATACTCCAACTGAAAGACACAGAATGGATGAATGGATACAAAACAAGATCAGTATATATGCCTCCTACAAGAGACTCACTTCAGATCTAGAGACACATATGTACTGAAAGTGAGGGGATGGAAACGGGTATCTACACAAATGGAAATCCAAAGAAAGCCAGAGTAGCAATACTTATGTCAGACAAAACAGACTTTAAAATAAAGATTGTGGGCTTCTCTGGTGGTGCAGTGGTTAAGAATCTGCCTGCCAATGCAGGGGACACGGGTTCAAGCCCTGGTCCAGGAAGATCCCCCATGCCGCAGAGCAACTAAGCCCGTGCGCCACAACTACTGAGCCTGCGCTCTAGAGCCCGCGAGCCACAACTACTGAGACCATGTGCCACAACTACTGAAGCCCATGCACCTAGAGCACATGTTCTGCATCAAGAGAAGCCACCAAAATGAGAAGCCTGCCCACCACAATGAAGAGCAGCCCCTGCTTGCCTCAACTAGAGAAAAGCCAGTGTGCAGCAACAAAGACCCAGTGCAGCCATAAATAAATAAATAAAATTTTTTTAAAAAGTCAAATAAAGATTGTTACAAGAGACAAAGGACACTACATAATGATCAAGGGATCAATACAAGAAGAAAATATAACAATTGTAAATATATATACACCCAACATAGGAGCACCACAGTATATAAGGCAGATATTAACAGACATAAAAGGAGAAATCAACAGTAACACAACGATAGTAGGAAACTTTAACACCCCACTTACATCAATGGACAGATCATCCAGACAGAAAATCAATAAGGAAACACAGGCCTTAAATAACACATTAGACCACAAGGACTCAATTTATATTTATAGAGCATTCCATCCAAAAGCAAAATACGTAATCTTTTCAAGTACACAAGGAACATTCTCCAGGATAGATCACATGCTGGGCCACAAAACAAGCCTCTGTAAATTTAAGAAAATTGAAATCATATCAAACATCTTTTCCAACCACAATGCTATAACACTAGAAATCAACTATACGAAAAAAAACTGCAAAAACCACAAAACACGTGGAGGCTTAAAAAAATGCTACTGAACAATCAATGGATCACTGAAGAAATCAAAGCAGAAATCAGAAAATACCTAGAGACAAATTAAAATGAAAACACAATGATCCAAAACCTATGGGAGGCAGCAAAAGCAGGTGTAAGAGGGAGGTTTAAAGCAATACAGGCTTACCTCAGGAAACAAGAAAATCTCATATAAACAACCTAACACAACTAGAGCAACTACAGAAAGAAGAACAAGCAAAACCCAAAGAATGTAGAAGGAAAGAAATCATAAAGATCAGAAGGAAAGAAATAAATGAAATAGAATGAAGAAAACAATAACAAAGATCAATGAAACTTAAAGCGGGTTCTTTGAAAAGTTAAACAAAATTGATAAACCTTTAGCCACAGTAATCAAGAAAAAAAGGGAGAGGGCTCAAATCAATAAAATCAGAAATGAAAAAGGAGAAGCTACAACCAACACCACAGAAATACAAAGGATCATAAGAGACTACTGTAAGCAATGATATGTCAATAAAATGGGCAACCTAGAAGAAATGGACAAATTCTTAAAAAGATACAATCTCCCAAGACTGAACCAGGAAGACATAGAAAATATGAACAGACAGATTACCAGTACTGAAATTGAATTGGTAATTTAAAAACTCCCAACAAGCAGAAGTCCAGGACCAGATGGCTTCACAAGTGAATTCTACAAAACATTTAGAGACGAGTTAACACCTATCCTTCTGAAACTATTCCAAAAGACTGCAGAGGTAGGAATGCTTCCAAACCCATTCTGTGAGGCCACCATCACCCTGATACCAAAGCCAGGCAAAGATATCACAAAAAAAGAAAATTACAGGCTGATATTACTGATGAACATAGATACAAAAATCCTCAACAAAATACTAACAAACTGAAACCGACAATACATTAAAAGGATTATACACCATTATCAAGTGGGATTTATTCCAGGGATGCAAGGATTTTTCAATATTCGCAAATCAATCAGTGTGATACACCACATTAACACACTGAAGAATAAAAACCATAAGATCATCTCAATAGATGCAGAAAAAGCTTTTGATATGATTCAACATCCATTTATGATAAGAACTCTCCAGAAAGTGAGCATAGAGGGAACCTACCTCAACATAATAAAGGCCATATATGACAAATCCACAGCTAACATCATAGTCAACAGTGAAAACCTGAAAACATTCCCTTTAAGATCAGGAACAAGACAAGGGTACCCACTCTCCCCACTTTTATTTCACATGGTTTGGGAAGTCTTAGCCACAACAACCAGAGAAGAAAAACAAATAAAAGGAATCCAAATTGGAAAGGAAGAAGTAAAACTGTCACCGTTTGCAGATGACATGATACCATACATAGAAAATCCTAAAGATGCTACCAGAAAACTCCTGGAGCTCATCAATGAATTCGGTAAAGTTGCAGAATACAGAATTAATGTACAGAGATCTGTTGTATTTCTATACATTAACAAAGAACTATCAGGGACTTCCCTGGTGGCACAGTGGGTAAGACTCCATGCTCCCAATGCAGGGGGCCTGGGTTTGATCCCTGGTCAGGGAACTAGATCCCACATGCATGCCTCAACTAAGAGTTCGTATGCCACAACTAAGGAGCTGGTGAGCTGCAACTATGGAGCCTGTGAGCCATAACTAAGGAGCCCACCTGCCACAACTAAGGAACCCATGTGCTGCAGTTAAGGAACCAGTGAGCTGCAACTATGGAACCCACGAGCTGCAACTAAGGAGCCCATGAGCCAGCAACTAAGGAGACTGCCTGCCACAACTGAGGCTCAGTGCAACCAAATAAATAAATAAATAAATATTTTTTAAAAAATGAACTATCAGAAAAAGAAAAAGGAAACAATCACACTTACCAAAGCATCAAAAAGAATAAAATACCTAGAAATAAACCTACCTAAGGAGGAAAAAGACCTGTACTCTGCAAACTATAAGACACTGATGAAAGAAATTGAAGATGACACAAACAGATGGAAAGATATACCATGTCCTTGGGTTGGAAGAATCAATATTGTTAAAATTACCATATTACCCAAGGCAATCTATAGATTCAGTGCAATTCTTGTCAAATTACCAATGGCATTTTTCACAGAACTAGAACAAAAAATATTTTAATTTATATGGAAACACAAAAGACCCCAAATAGCCAAAACAATTCTGAGAAAGAAGAACGGAGCTGGAGGTATCATGCTCCCTGGCTTCAGATTATACTATTGAATATAAAGCTACAGTAATCAAAACAACATGGTACAGGCACAAAAACAGACACGTACATCAGTGGAACAGGATAGAAAGCCCAGAAATAAATGTACATACTCAACGGTCCACACTTACAGTCAATTAATCTATGACAAAGGAGGTAAGAATATACAATGGAGAAAAGACAGTCCCTTCAATAAGTGGTGCTGGGAAAACTGAACAGCTACACGTAAAGAATAAAATTAGAACATTCTCTAACATCATACACAAAAATAAACTCAAAATGGATTAAGACCTAAATGTAAGACTGGACACTATAAAACTCCTGGAGGAAAGCAAAAAACAAAAGCAAAAGTAAACAAATGGTACCTAATTAAAGGCTTTTGCACAGCAAAGGAAATCATGAATGAAATGAAAAGGTAACCTACAGAATGGGAAAAATATTTGCAAACAATGCAACTGATGAGTGGTTAACATCCAAAATATGTGAACAACTCATACAACTCAGTATCTTTTTTTTTTTTTTTTTTTTTTTGTGGCACGTGGGCCTCTCACTGCTGTGGCCTCTCCCTTTGCGGAGCACAGGCTCCGGACGCGAAGGCCCAGCGGCCATGGCTCACGGGCCTGGCCGCTCCGCGGCATGTGGGATCCTCCCGATCTGGGTCACGAACCCGGGTTCCCTGCATCGGCAGGCGGACTCTCAACCACTGTGCCACCAGGGGAGCTCAACTCAATATCTTAAAGAAACAAACAAACCCAATCAAAAAATGGGCAGAAGACCTAAATAGACACTTCTCCAGAGAAGACATACAGATGGCCAAAAAGCACATGAAAAGATGTCCAGCATCGATAATTATTAGAGAAATGCAAATCAAAACTACCATGAGGTATCACTTCACACTAGTCATGTGGGAAGCTATCATCAAGATGTCTACAAATAATAAATGCTGGAGAGGCGGTGGAGAAAAGGCAACCCTCCTACACTGTTGGTGGGAATGTAAATCGGTGCAGCCACTATGGAAAACAGTATGGGGGTTCCTCAAAAAACTAAAAATAGAGTTATAATCCAGCAATCCCACTCCTGGGCATATATCTGGAAAAGACAAAAACTCTTAATTCAAAAAGCTACGTGCACCTCAGTGTTCATAGCAGCACTATTTACAACAGCCAAGATATGGAAGCAACCTAAATGTCCATTGACAGATGAATGAATAAAGAATATGTGCTATATATAGATATAGATACAGACACACACACACACACACACACACACACACACACACACACACACAGTGGAATATTACTCAGCCATAAAAAAGAATGAAATAATGCCATTTGCAGCAACATGTATGGACCTAGAGATTGTCATACTAAGTGAAGTAAGAAAGAGAAAGACAAGTATATCACTCATGTGGAATCTAAAATATGACACAAATTGACTTATTTACAAAGCAGAAATCGACTCACAGACACAGAAAACAAACTTATGGTTACCAAAGGGGGAAGTGGGGGCAGGGATTAATTAGGAGTTTGGAATTAACCGAAACACGCTACTGTGTATGTAATAGATAAACAAGGACCTACTGCACAGCACAGGGAACTATATTCAGTATCTTGTAATAACCTATAATGGAAAAGAATCTGCAAAGTGTATATATATATTGGGTGAGCCAAAAAGTGCCTTCGGTTTTTTAAGTAAAAATAAAAGACATTTTTCGTCTTCACCAAGAACTTTACTGAACAACGTACTCACCCTTTTATTCCACTACCTTCTGCCATTTTCCAGGCAACTTCATAATTCCATCTTCCCAAAACTTTTTATCTTTTTGAGCAAAGAACTGTTCCAGGTGCCTTTTACAGTCTTCCAGGGAATCGAAATTTTTTCCATTAAGAGAATTTTGTAAAGACTGAAATAAATGAAAATCCGAAGGTGCAATGTCTGGTGAATACGGCGGATGAATCAGAACTTCGCAGCCAAGGTGTAACAGTCTTTGCCTGGTCATCAAAGAAACTTATACGGCGGATGAATCAGAACTTCGCAGCCAAGGTGTAACAGTCTTTGCCTGGTCATCAAAGAAACTTGCGGTCTTGCGTTATCCTGATGGCAGATTATGCATTTTCTGTTGACTAACTGGACGTTTTTTGACGAGTGCCCCTTTCAGTTGGTCTAATTGGGAGCAGTACTTGTTGGAATTAATCATTTGGTTTTCTGGAAGGAGCTCATAATAGAGGACTCCCTTCCAATCCCACCATATACACAACATCACCTTCTTTGGATGAAGACTGGCCTTTGGTGTGGTTGTTGGTGGTTCATTTTGCTCGCCCCACGATCTCTTCCATTCCACATTATTGTACAGTATCCACTTCTCATCTCCCGTCACAATTTGTTTTAAAAACGGAACGTTTTCATTACACTTCAGTAAAGAATCGTATGAGGAAATATGGTCAAGAAGGTTTTTTTCACTTAACTTATGTGGAACCCAGTCAAAGTGATTCACATAACCAAGCTGATGCAAATGATTTTCAGTGCTTGATTTGGGTATATTGAGTATGTCCACTGTCTCCCACATGGTATCACGTTGCTTGTTCTCAATTATTGTTTCGATTTGATTGCTGTCAACTTCAACTGGTTTACCTAACCATGGAGCATTGTCCAGCAAGAAATCTCCAGCACGATACTTTGCAAACCACTTTGACACGTTCGATCAGTCACCTTCTCCATACACTGCACAAATCTTTTTGTGCGTTTCAGTTGCGTTTTTACCTTTCTTGAAATAATAAAGCATAATATGCCAAAAATGTTGCTTTTTTTCTTCCATCTTCAATATTAAAATGGCTACACAAAAATTCACCAATTTTGATAAGTCTTTTTTTAAATGCACCCTGATATGACAGCTGTCACATACAATCTAGCAAAATTGTTTCGAATGAATGGCTCTGAGTGCTACTAGAGCCATCTTATGGAAAAAACTGAATGAACCTTTTGGCCCACCCAATATATATATATAAATAACTTATAATGGGGACTTCCCTGGTGGTTAAGAATCCGCCTGCCAATGCAGGGGACACGGGTTCGAGCCCTGGTCCGGGAAGGTCCCACATGCCATGGAGCAACTAAGCCTGTGCACCACAGCTACTGAGCCTGCACTCTAGAGCCCGCGAGACACAACTACTGAGCCCATGTGCCACAACTACTGAAGCCCACGTGCCTAGAGCCCGTGCTCCCAACAAGAGAAGCCACTGTGATGAGAAGCCCGTGCACCGCAACAAAGAGTAGCCCCCGCTCACCGCGACTAGAGAAACCCCGCGTGCAGCAACGAAGACCCAACACAGCCAAAAATAAATAAATAAATAAATTTATATATAAAAAAAAAGACAGGAACCTTTTGTCAACAGGGAGTAAGAAATGAACACAGGTCAAGTTAAATCTTTAGTGTTTTTTAAAGCTGCATCGAGGCCAATAAAAATAAAAGTTGTCATTTGTTATGAAGCTGGATTATTAAATGAGGCAATATACCTTTATGTATTGAGGAAACCTGACTAGAAAATGTGTGCATTTGGGGCCAACAAAGATTTGGGTTTGAGTCCTGGCTCTTCCACATCCTAGTGGTGTCAGTTTAAATGAGCTTCTTAACTGTGGTTTGCCTGTCCGCACAATGGGCTCCTACTACCTTCCTCACACAGATGTTGTGAGGGTTGGGAGCATCACTGTGAAGTGCTTGGCATACCAAAGGGGACCAATGAAAAGTGACTGTTTTAATTGGTAAAATTATTACAGCACTTGATATCTTTCAAAGCATTCTCACTTTCGTCGTCATTTATCATCGCATCTCAGTGGAGGAGTTAGGTTAAGTGATCTGCCTAAACATGCCAGGCGTTGGCAGATTCGCACCTGAGAGCCAGGCCTCCAGAATGAGTCCCATGTTCTCTCATCCTGATTCCATGGAAGACATGTGCCAGATCGCAAAGCTGTGTGTCCGCTCAGAACTCTGTGCTCAATGAGAACACAGTGAAGACTAAAACGTGGTTCTTGACCTTGGGAGCATTATGGTGCATAGCAGGGGGGAGCAGCATGTGAATCAAGTACTTTAAAAGAACATCTTGGAAAGCCTGTATAAGGTATAGAAATAGTACAGAGGAGAATGTGGTTAACCCTTGGCTTTGTTGAGAATGTGATCTCTGACCAGAGTTTTCAAGGGTGAACAAGAGTTCGTCTTGCAGAGAGGTGGGCACTCCTTGTGCAGGGCATGTGGAGGGAACTGCGGGTAACCCCACATGGCACAGACATAAAGGGAGGTGATGCTGGCGGGGCTGGCAGGGGCCAGCTTGTGAACGGCCTGAGGGGGCCCAGTTAAGGAGTTTAGACATTATCTTAAGGAAAAAAAGGAGTCATCAAAAGGGCTGAAGCAGGGTGGGACTTGGTTAGGCTGGCATTTTAGAAAGATCATCTCTGTGCAGTCTCAAAGAATGGACCAAAGAGGGGAAAAGGCAGGTAGATTGGGGGATTTTTGCAGTCATCCACCTGAAGGATGATTAGGGTCCAAACTAGAGCAGAAGAAGCGGAGAGAAGAGTTGGTGATTCCCTGAATGTTGGGGTAGGGAGGAAGACTGCGTTATGCCGCCACCCCTGGCAGCCCCACCCAAACGCCTTGCACAGCCTGTTGCCTCGCAAGGCCTGGCCTGTGAACCAGCGTGACCGGGGAGCTTAGTAGGGGCGCAAAACCTTAGAACCCTCTCAAGATCAACTTGAATCAGAATCTGCATTTTAACAAGATCTCTGATTGATTCTTGTGCACTTGAAAGTTGGAGAAGCAAGGGTCGAGAACGCCCTGCTTCCATTCACCCTTTCATTGCCAGCTGGCCTCTAGCATGAGCCTCCATTTTGGCAAAGGTAGATTTACTGTAAAGATGCAGGATTAAACGACACATCACAGTATAAACATGTTCAGTTGCGTCTGGCATCAGAAGTATGTGGGTAGTGGAGGAGAAACAAGGTTTGAAATGTACAGGCCTACCCAAGTGTCACAGAGGAGAGAGACGGCAGGAAGAAGCAAAGAGGGCAGCTCTCTGAGGCCCAGACCCGGCTGGTTCACTTCAAAACTCCAGACTTGTAGTGTGTTTTCACTTGGAACAGTCTATAGGTGAGACTGGTGTCTGTTGTTCAACACTTGAGAGTGAGCATATCTTCAACAAAGGCTTACTTGTTTAAGGGGATTTTTAAAAAATCAACAGGAAATCGACTTCTCCTGGCCGTTGGAAAAATTACCTGAAAATCTCTGCTCATACGGCCAAGGCAGAACAGGACAAAGCGTTTTTCGAGCCTGTTGCAGGCTCTGACTAGTGTCCTAACCCTCGGGGTCTGAAAACACCGTTTTATGATCAAATGTTCAAACCTAGGTACCTGTTTGCACCACCACGCCACCAGTATAGGGTGTTGTCAAGCTTTTGAGCCTTTGCAGTCCCATCAGAAAGAAATGGAATCTCAGGTAGTTTGCATTGGCATTTCTCTAATTGTGAGTGAACTTGAACATCATATTCATAGGCTACCTTTGAATCTCTATTTGTGAATTACCTGTTTAAAAATCTTTTGTCCATTTTTTCTATAAGATTATTGGATGTCTAAAAATTTTTTTAAAGGTTCTTCGTATAAGATTTTTTTGCCCCTTTATCTGTGATATTTGTTGCACTATTTTCTGCCAGTTTATCATTTATCTTTTGACTTTGTTTATAGTGTTTGTTTTTGCCATGAAAAAATCATATATTGTTACATAGTCACTTTTATCAATATAGTAGGTTACGTTAATTGATTTTCAAATGCTTCACCAGCCCTGCTTTCCTGGGATAAACCTTAGTTGGCCATGATGATTGGTTATTTTTATGTGTTCTTAGATTCAATTTGCTAGTAGTTTGTTGAGAATTTTCACATCTGTATTTATGAGGGATACTGATCTGGAGTTTTCTTTTTCTGTAATGTCTTCGTCTGATTTTGGTGTCAAGTAATGCTGACCTTATAAAATGAGTTAGAACATGTTCTCTCCTCTCTGTATCCTCCAAGAGGTGTACAGTTGGCATTATTCTTGCTAAATATTTGGTAGAATTTGCCAGTGAAGACATCTTGGCCTGGAGTTCTAATCGCTGGAAGGTTTTAAACTACAAATTTAATTTCTATAATAGATATAAACATTCAAGTTATCTATTTCTTCTTGATTAAATTTTGGTAGTTTGTGTCTTTTAAGGAATTTTTCTGTTTCATCTAAATTGTCAAGTTTAGGGCAAAAAGCTGTTCATACTATTCTCTTATTATCCTTTTAATGTCTAGAGTGTCTGTACTGATGTTCCTTTCGGCTTTCAGTTTTGCTGTTTGTTATTTGTATCTTCTCTTTTTTCTCCCTTGATAATTCTAGGTAGATGTTTATCAACTTTGATTTTTTTCGAAAGGAAAATAATTTGTCTATTTTTCTATTCTCAATTTAATTGATTTCTATTCTTTATTTTCTTCTTGATTTGGGTCTCATTTCCTCTTTTTTTTTTTTTTTCTAGCTTCTTAGAGTGGAAACTAGATCGTTGTTTTGAGACCCTTTTTTCTTTTTAAAAATAGCTTTATTGAGATAATTCCCATACTGTACAATTTACCCATTCGAAGTGTACAGCTCACTGTATTCCTAGATATTGCAGTAATCACCACAGTCAATTCTAGAACATTTTCATCACCTCAAAAAGAAACCCTGTATCCTTTAGCTGTCACATTCTTTTTCCCCCCTTCCTCTGCCCTAAGTAACCACTAATCTACTTTCTGTCTCTATAGATTTGCCTATTCTGGACATTTCAGATAAATGGATTCATATAGTATGTAGTCTTTTGTTACTGGCTTCTTTTACTTTGCAGATATTTTCAAAGTCCCTTCATGTGCTAATATGTATTAGTAATTCATTCCTTGTTTTGGTTGAATTGGCCATTGGATGGACATACCACATTTTTTTAATCCATTAATCAGTTGATGGACATTTGTGTTGTTTTCCACCTTTTGACTCTTAACGAATAATGTTCCTATAAACATTTATGTATGTTTTTGTTCTCTAAGGTATATACCTAGGAGTGGAATTGCTAGTTCGTGTCTTTCATTAATTTTAGAAGCTGCCAGACTGTCTTCCAAAGTGCATCATTTTACATTCCCACCAGTTATGTATGAGGGTTATGATTTCTCTACATCCTTGCCAACACTTGTTATTATTCGACTTTTTCATTCTAGCCATCCTAGTGGGTGTGAAGTATCATCTCATTTTGGTTTTGATTTGCATTTCCCTGATGGCTAATACTGTATAGCATCTCTTCATGGCATTGGCCATTTGTATATCTCTCTTGGAGAAATGTCTATTCAGATCCTTTGCCATTTTTTTAGTTGGGTTATTTGTCTTCATTTTTGAGTTGCAGGAGTTCTTAATATATTCTAGATACAAGTCTCTTATCAGGTATATGACTTGAATATTTTTTTCCCATTCTGTGTGTGGTCTTTTCACCCTCTTGAGTATCCTTTGACATACAAAAGTTTTAAACACTGATTAGATTTCAAGTCTAATTTATCTGTTTTGTCTTTTGTTACTCATGTTTTTGGTGTCATATCTGAGAATCCATTGCCAAATCCAAGATCAAAAATTTCTACCCCTATGTTTTCTTGTGAGATTCCATGGTTTTAGCTCTTACACTTAAGGCTTTGATCCATTATGAGTTAATTTTTGTATGAGTTTCATTCTTTTGCATGTGGCTATCTATCATTTCAGCACCATTTGTTGAAAAGACTATCCTTTCCCCATTGAGTGATCTAGGTATCTGTATTAATCAAGGTTCTTCAGAGAAGCAAACCAATAAAATGTGTGTGTATCTGTACTTATGTCTATCTATAATATAGAGAGAGAGACGGTAGGGAGAGAAAGAGTTATTTTTATTTATTTATTTTTTTTTTGCGGTACGCGGGCCTCTCACTGCTGTGGCCTCTCCCGCTGCGGAGCACAGGCTCCGGACGCGCAGGCTCAGCAGCCATGGCTCACGGGCCCAGCCGCTGACCGGTATCCACAGAATGGGTCATCCTGTTCCCTTGATTAAAATCTCCCTCTGCCAAGGTCACTCTTGGTGAGCGTTCACGGGGGAAACAAATATCTTTGTGGCTTTTGCCCATTCATAGAGGTCTGCCCACGTACCTCCTCCCAGACTTCCTTGTTACCAGTGCTCCAATCACGTTCCTTCTGAGTCCCTGACCATCCAGCCACACAACTGGTTACAGCTCATGAACTGGTATATAATCACACAGCTGGCCATCTCTCCTCCCAAGCAAAATGGACAGCTAGGTGCACTGCTCGAAGGTCTGTCCACTGTGGGCATTTCCCTTCACGTGCTGTGTGTTGGCCCCTGCCCCCCAGATCCAGTCACCCCTGTTGCACCTAGATCGCCCAATTTAATTGCGGCAGCTCCCACCGAAACTCCTGACCTACAGGAAAGAATGGTGGATCACGCAGCTCTTCCAGGTGGCTGGGACTCGGCTCACAGATTCCTTGGGTGTAGTGAAAGGTGTATCGTATCCACCCAGGATGGGTTAGCAGATCTCCAAGTGACAAATGTCCCTAACATTCCTGTCTCCCTAAGCCTTCGGATCCTTCCCTCTGTAGTATCCCAAGGCAGGTCTGGCACTTCAGCTTCGCTTTTACTGTAGTCACCTTTTGGTTCGGGTTTCAGCCAGCCAAACTGTTAGAACCCTGTTTAACCCCCTAAAGTACAACATTAAATACACAATCTCTGGCTAGTGGCACCCTATAAATAAATTTGGCTTGACCCACCTTCTTGTTCCTTCCACCATTTTCTCATACTCTAATATCCATTCCCACACACATTCCCTGGATTTCTATATTAATTGGAAATTTTATGTGGTCCTTTTTGGAATAGTGCACCTCCCCATAGGTCACACTTTTTTTCTTTTTTTTTGCGGTGCACGGGCCTCTCACTGCTGTGGCCTCTCCCGTTGCCGGAGCCCAGGCTCCGGATGCACAGGCTCAGCAGCCATGGCTCACGGGCCCAGCCGCTCCGCGGCATGTGGGATCTTCCCGGACCGGGGCACGAACCCGCGTCCCCTGCATCGGCAGGCGGACTCTCAACCACTGCGCCACCAGGGAAGCCCAGGTCACACTTTTTACCCCACCTTGAGGAGCCTGAAGGGACTTGAGTCTAGTTATAGATGTAGAAGCAAAGGGGAGGTGGGTTGTGGGCACCGAGGTGAGGCCGCAGGGTCTGGCAAGGCAGCTACCGCAAGGGGGACCATTACAGCTTTCTCAGGCAAAGCAGGGTAATCTCCTTGGATAGGCTGGCAAAGAAGACTTATCGGAACTAAGGGGTTCTCCACTCCCAGATTCATCAGGATCTCTGCATATATCCCCATTCCAACTGTTGATGAAAATAATCAATAAACAGTCTATAATAGGAAGGGAAACGAGTTTCATCTGAGCCAAACTGAGGACTGTAGCCTGGAAGACAGCCTCTCGGATAACTGTGAGGAACTGCTCTGGAGAAGCATGGCTTTCAGCACAGTTTTATGTCTTGTCAGAACAAAGAACATCAGACAAGTCAGGGATGCTTTCCTTCAAGGTTTCAGAGGAAAACGGCTCAGCACGTACACAGCGAGTCAGTATGGCCTTGGCACCTGGGAAGGGAGTCATCCTGGACGGGGGACCAGCAGGGGCATCCCAGGAGGGGAGGCATTTAGTCTTTATTTTTAACATGGACGTTCTTCACTTCTGGGCAGTGCGCCCTTTCCTTTAATAATTAAAGCAGATGCACAGTGTACGCTCGATAGGCCACAGACAGGCCGTTTTCGTTAGCATAAAATTCAAGTTAACTCATGTATAAGCCAGAATGACTTCCCCAGACCTCAATATGTGAAAATATCTTTTATCACAACTTTCAGGATCACATTGCTTCCCAATTGTATTAGTCTCTGCTCGGGCCCACGTAACGAAATACCCCAGACTGGGGAGCTTCAATAGCAGAAATGTATTTTCTCACAGTTGTGGAGACTAGAAGCCCAAGATCAGGATGCCAGCAAATTTGATTTCTGGTGAGGGCTGTCTTCCTGGCTTAACGGGCAGCCACCTTCTGCTGTGGCCTCACATGGCCTGGCGTCTGCACAAGTGCAGAGAGCGCTTCAGTGTTTCTTCTTATAAAGACCAGCCGTATGAGATTAAGGACCTCCCCTTATGACCTCATTTAAGGTTAATTAACCTCCCTAGCTCCAAATACAGTCACACTGGGGGTTAGGGCTTTCATGTGTGAATTGTGAGGGGACACAATCTAGTCTACAACGCCAGTCAATGCTCAAGCTTTAACAGTATATACCCTGTGTGGTTCAGAATTCAATCTGCATCGTAATTCAGCCACTCACAGCATGAAGTTCTGGGTTTTATTTTCTGCAATGCTTGCTTTACAGCTATAGGAGGTAAGGATCTCTTTCAGGCAGACATAGAAGCATCTGAGTCCTTTATGTGGGGTTTGAACTGGAAATTTGAATCCCTGAGCTCATCCTTCTCTTTCCCTACTTTGTTCAGTGAAATTAGGAACAACCAGCCAATCTCATTACACTTGTTAGTTTGACCAAAAATGTTCCATGGTATCATATACATGATTGCCCAGAACCTTGCCTCTTACAAGTATTTGATTAGAAGAGTCCACTGGTGATATTTTGAATATCTCCATGCCACATCACACCATGGACTATTTGTGCTTTCTTTACTTCTGGAAATGGAGTCATTAGTGCCTTTAAGTCTAATCAGATTAGAGAACCAATTCCAGAAATCTCAGAACAAGTTAGAAAATTTATCCTTAAGATTCTGTTCTCTCGAACGACTCTTAATACCAAAAACCTTTATTAGCTAGGTCTGCCTGTGGTAATGAAGTATCACAAATTAGGTGGCTTAAACACCAGAAATTTATTTTCTCACAGTCCTGGAGGCTAGGTCCAAGATCATGGTGTCGGCAGGGTTGGTTTCTTCTGAGGCCTCTCTCCTTGGCTTAAAGATTGTTATCTTCCCTCTGTGTGTATCTGTGTCCTAGTTTCCTCTTCTTAAGAGGACACCAGTCATGTTGGATTTGGACTCACCCTAAAGCCTCATTTTAATTTAGTTACCTTTTGAAAGACCTAGACAGACACAATCTGAGGTACTAGGGGTTAAGACTCTAACATACAGGTTTTGGGGGAACATAGTTCAGCCAATAACAGTATCCTTGTTGAAAGTCAGTTGACCACAGAGATGTGGTTTTACTCCTGAACTCTCAATTCTATTTCATTGATCTGTATTTCTATATATTAGTACCACACTCTTTTTTTTTTAAAATAAATTTATTTATTTATTTATTTTGGCTGTGTTGGGTCTTTGTTGCTGTGCACGGGCTTTCTCTAGTTGTGGCGTGTGGGGGCTCCTCTTTGTTGCACTGCGTGGGCTTTTTATTGTGGTGGCTTCTCTTGTTGTGGAGCACAGGCTCTAGGCACGCGGGCTTCAGTGGTTGTGGCACGGGGCTCAGTAGTTGTGGCTCGTGGGCTCTAGAGCGCAGGCTCAGTAATTGTGGCGCACGGGCTTAGTTGCTCCGCGGCATGTGGGATCTTCCTGGACCAGGGCTTGAACCTGTGTCCCCTGCATTGGCAGGAGGATTCTTAACCACTGTGCCACCAGGGAAGTCCCAGTACCACACTCTCTTGATTATTGTTGCTTTCTAGTAAATTTTGAAATTTGGAAGTGTGTGTCCTCCTACTTTTTCTTTTTGAAGATTGTTTTAGCTATTTTGTGTCCCCTGCAATTCCATATACATTTTACAAGCTTTTCAGTTTGTACAAACAAGTCAGGTGGGGATTCAGACAGGGATTGCATTGAATCTGTAGATCAGTTTGAAGAGCATTGCTATCTTAACAATATTGTCTTCCAGTCCATAAGTGTAGGAGGTTTCTCCATTTATTTAGGTCTTCTTTCTTTCTAGTGTTTTATAGTTTTCAGGTTATAAACTCTGCTTTTCTTTTGTTAAATTTGTTCCTAATTTCACACGCTATTGTAAATGGAATTGTTTCCTTTGTTTCATTTTTGTATTCATTGAAAATGTATAGAAATACTATTGATTGTTTATTGATTTTGTATCCTGAGATTTTGCTGAACCCATTGATTAGTTCTAATAGTTTTATAATGTATTTCTTAGTATTTTCTGTATGTAATATTGTGTCATCTACAAATAGGTTTACTTTTTCCTTACCAATCTGGATACCTTTTATTTACTTGCCTAATTGCCCTGGCTAGAACCTCCAGTACAATGTTGAATAGATGTAACAAAAGCAGATATCCATGTCTTGTTTTTGATCTTGGGTGGAAAACATTCTTTAATCACTAAATATAATGTTAGCCGTAGGTTTTTTGTAGATGTCCTTTATCAGGTTGAGGAAGTTCCCTCTCCCCAGAGTGTTAAGTGTTTTATCATGAAAGAGGGTTGACTTTTGTAAAATGCTTTCTTCTGCATCTGTGACAACGATCATATAGGTTTTGTGTTTTTTTCTTTTGATATGGTGTATTACATTGATTTTTCAGATGGTAAACAACCACGCATTCCTGGGATAAATCCCATTTAGTCATGGTGTCTAATTCTTTTTATTTGTTGCTAGATTCATTCCTTAGTATTTTGTTGAGAATTTTTATGACCATATGTGTAAGATACTGCTTTGGAGTTTTCTGGTGATGTCTTTGTCTGGATTTGGTATCAGGGAATAATGACCTCACAGAATGAGTCCTCTTCTGTTTTTTGGAAGAATTTGTAAAAACTTAAGAGAATTCAGTTTTGAAACCATTTGGGCCATATGGCTTTTTTTTAATGGGTAGCTTTTTGATCACTAATACAATCTCTTCATGTATTATATAGATCTGTTCAAATTGTCTAGTTCTTTTTTATTATTGATATAATTGACATATGACATTATATTAGTTTCAGGTGTAAAACATAATTATTCAATATTTGTATATACTGCAAAATGATCACCACAATAAGTCTAGTGAATATCCATCACCCCACAGTTACAATTTTTTTTTCTTGTGATAGGAACTTTGGAAGTTGCTAAGAGAGTAGATCTTAAAATATAATACAGTATTATTAACTATAGTCATCCTGCTGTACATTACATTCTCATATTTATTTTATAACTGGAAGTTCGTACCTTTTGACCCCCTTCAACTATTTGCCCACCCTCCATCCCCCACCTTTGACAATCACCCATCTGTTCTCTGTATCTATGGGTTTGGTTTGTTTTTATTAAATTCCACATATAAGTGATATCATACTTTGGCTTTCTTTGTCTGCCTTATTTCACTTAGCATAATGCCTTCAAGGTCCATCCATATTGTTGCAAATGGCAAGATTTTTCTTTTTTTATGGCTGAATGATAATAACCATTGTATATATGTGCCACATTTTCTTTATCCATTCATCCATTGAAGGACACTTAGGTTGCTTCCATGTCTTGGTTATTTGTAAATAATGTCGCAGTGAATATGGAGGGGAGGGGCATATATCTTTTCAAGTTAGTGTTTGGGGTTTTTTGGATAAATACCCAGAAGTGGAATTGCTGGATCATATGGTAGTTCTATTTTTAATTTTTTGAGGAACCTTTATACAGTTTTCCATAGTGGCCACACCAGTTTACATTCTCACCAACAGTGCACAAGGGTTCCCTTTGCTCCACATCCTCGCCAACACTAGTTGTCTCTTGTGCTTTTGGTAATAGCCATTCTCACATGATAATCACACTGTGGTTGTGATTTGCATTTCTCTGATGATTAGTGATGTTGACCACCTTTTCACCTGCCTGTTGTGATCTGTATGTCTTCTTTGGAAAGATGTCTATTCGGTCTTCTGCCAATTTTTTAATTGGATTATTTGGTTTTTGCTATTGAGTTGTATGACTTCTTAATATATTTTGGATTAACCTTTTATCAGATACATGATTTGGAAATATTTTCTCCCATTTTGTTTTATTTCCTTTTCATTTTATTGATGGTTCCCTTTGCTGTGCAGAGGCTTTTTAGTTTGATGTAGTCCCACTTGTTTATTTTTGCTTTTGTTGCTTAATCCAAAAAGATGTTTGCCAAGACTGATGTCAAGGAGCTTAATATCTGTTTTCTTCTAGGAGTTCTGTGGTTTCAGATCTTATATTTAATTCTTTAATCCATTTTGAGTTTATTTTTGTGTATGGTGTAAGATAGTGGTCTAGTTTCATTCTTTTGCTGGTGGCTGTAGTTTTCCCCACACCATTTATTGAAGAGACTATTCTTTCCCCATTCATTATATATTGACTCCTTTGTCATAAATTAATTGACTGTGTATGTGTGGATTTACTTCTGGGCTCTCTGTACTATGTCATTTATCTATGTGTCTGTTTTTATGCCAATACCATACTGTTATCACTATAACTTTGTAATATAGTTTGAAATCAGGACATGTGATGCCTTTAGTTTTGTTCTTCTTTCTCAAGATTGCTTTGGCTATTCAGGGTCTTTGTAGTTCCATACAAATTTTAGGATTGTTTTTTCTATTTGTGAGACATGCCATTGGAATTTTGGTAGGGATTACAATGAATCTGTAGATTGCTTTGGGTAGTATGGACATTTTAACAGTATTATTTATTCCAATCCATGAACATGGAATATCTTTCCATTCATTTGTGTCTTCAGTTTCTTTCATCGGTGTCTTAAAGTTTCCCATGTATAGGTCTTTTACCTCCTTGGTTAAATTTATTCCTAGATATTTTATTCTTTGTGATGCAATTGTAAATGGAATTGTTTTTTAAATTTCTCGTTCCGATAATGTATTTGTATTTAGAAACACCATCAATTTCTGTATATTGATTTTGTTGCTGCAGCTTTACTCAATTCGCTTATCAGTTCTAATTATTTTCTGATGGACTCTTTTTAGTTTTCTCTATATAATATCATCTGCCAATAGTGACAGTTTTACTTTACTTTCCAATTTGGATGCCTTTTTTTTTTCTTGCCTAATTGTTATGGCTAAGACTCCCAATACTATGTTGAATAAAAATGGTTAGAGTGAGCATCCTTGTCCTGTTCCTGATCTTAGAAGAAAAGCGTTCAGCTTTTTATCATACCATTAGTATGAGGTTAGCTGTGGGCTTGTCATATATGGCCTTTATCGTGATGAGGTGCACTCCCTCTTTACTCACTTTGTTAAGAGTTATCATAAATGGATGCTGAATTTTGTCAAATGCTTTTTCTTCATCTATTGAGATGACCCTATGGTTTTTATCCTTCATTTTATTAATGGGACTTATCACATTTGCAGATGTTGAGCCGTCCTTGCACCTCTGGAACAAATCCCATTTGACCACGGATATGATCTTCTTAATGTATTGTTGGATTTAGTTTGCTTATTATATTATTGAGGATTTTTGCATCTATGTTTATCAGGCATGTGGCCTATAATTTTATTTTCTTGTGGCATCCATGTCTGGTTTTGGTATCAGGGTAATGCTAGCCTCATAAAATGAATTCAGAAGTGTTCCCTCCTCTTCTAAACTTTGGACAAGTTTGAGAAGGAATGGGATTAATTTTTTTTCAATGTTTGGTAGAATTCACTAGTGAACCCATCTGGTCCTGGACTTCTGTTTGTTGGGAGGTTCTTGATTACTGATTCAACCTCCTTACTAATAATTGGTCTGTTCAAATTTTTGTCTATTTCTTATTGAGTTATTTTATGTCTTGCTAGGAATTTGTCCGTTTCATCTAATTTATTGGCATAGTTATTCATAGTATTCCTTTGTAATCCTTTTCATTTCTGTAACAGTGTCCCAACCAAATATCTTGCATTTCTGATTTTAGTAATTTGAATCTTCTATTTTTCTTGGTCAGGCTACTGTTTCTGTGAACAACCGATTTGTGAACAACCGAGGGCATGTATTTTTTTTTCCTCTACTCGAATCAAGTCAGCCACTTCCAGTAATGAAACTGCTTGTTTTCACAGCTGTCCTGCATTGGTAGAACTACCTAGCTGGTTGAGCTGAGGGAATAGTGGAAGATGGGCATGGGAGTAACCCCAGGCCAAAATGCCAGACTCTCGCTTTTTAAAAAGAAGATTCTTGAATGAACTCTTCTCAATTTGTTATATACCTTTGGCTAATGTCCAGAGTCCTGAAATGGTTGGTTTTGACAGTTTTACCCAGTTTTTAAATTATTTTGTGTGGGGCAGATTTGCCAAGCTCGTCATGTTGCCAGTCCTGAATGTACTACTTTTAACCAGTATATTGGATATCAATCCCCCACTGTAGAGACTGAATTGACTCCTGAAAACGGATAGTTTTAAGTTTTAAAGATAAAATCATCATACCCATCTCTCCCCAGATTTGGACTACTTTAATATATTAAATAGCTACCATCTACTGAATATATACCATTGGGATAGTTGCTTTATCTACACACACACACACACACACACGTTCATTCTACAGTCCTCACACCTGTCTTGTAATGTTACTCCCATTACAGATGGGGAAACCAAGGCTTAAGGAACTTGTCTAAGGTCTCAGTAGCAGAGTAAGAATTCAAACTCAGGACATTCTGACTATGCTGTTGCAATTACACCTTGTCTCTGCAGCTTTACACCACTTTCTCCCAGGAAATTTGTTCTTGGTATCAATTTGATTAATCAACATGTGTGGAGCACATACTGTGAGTTTCTTGAGTGCTCATTCAACCTCTTGTTCATTCCATCCCCAACCGCCACCCCCATTCTAGTCTTCCAATGTAGGTCCAAGAAGCACTTGAATTGGCAGGGCTTTGGGCAAAAGGTTTTCACTAATAATTCAAATCACATTCAGAGCCTTTTTGAAAGCTACCCGAGAATTCTAAAAGACAATTTTTTCTGCGCTCTTGGTTTTGTTGGGACACCTATGAGCCAGAGAACCATCTAGGAAGTTGTTAATAAAACATGTCATTATTTCCTCATCTCCTTCCAGAATAGTACTTTAGAAGGAGAAAACCTGAAGTAGCAATTCAGGTTTTGCTTTGTGAATTACACCAGCATTAAAGTAAAATTAATCGATCTGCTTCTTTTCTGCAAGACAGCAGCAACACATTCCTGTACAAGGTTATTTAATGCTAGAATGCAGTACTACAGTTTGAGTGATCACATTCTTCAGGCTCTTTATCTAAATTGTTCTTTCAGCAATGAAGAAAATGCATCCCTTTTATTATTCTTGTGAAGTATCCATTGATTCTACATAGAAAATCTATCTACCCAACCAATCTACCTATATACCTAATCATCTAAATCTGGGCCTGCCTTCTAGGAACTCACACCCCAGGAAAAAGACCAAGATATAAAAGGTTAAGAGCATGAGATTTAATAAAATAAACATCAGACCAACAGATAAGTGGTTTGTGAAATCTACAGCTATGGCTAAGTCTAGCAATAAAAGGCAGGGGTCTGTACTTACAGGTGAAGAACTGTGACCAACAGACCAGTAAGAGAGTTAAAGAGTTAGAGATGCTGGAGCCCAGGATGAACAGACCAGGAAAGCTGGTCTGTTTAAGTAGGATTTTAGTGGTTGTTGAAATGACTCAAGATACGCTAATTGTATGAACCAAAAATACCCCCTTGTGTTGTTAACCTAAGGCTCAAAGGTATGAAGGACAGGACAGAGGTCTTGAGTCCTCCCTTTATATCCAGAAGGAATTTCATGGTCAAGAATGAGTCAAACTTGACTGTGTAAGGGAATCAGCTAAAAGACGTTCCCAGTCTCTATACTGCATGCACATTACTCAGTCTTTCCTTTATTCATCCAATAAACATGTGGAGATCCATCTGTGGGCTGGGTATCATGCTAGATACTGAGGATACAAAGTTGAAAAAGATATAACCCCTTCCTTCAAGGATGGAGTCCCAAGTATCAGGGGAGCACTTCTGAATGATAAATGAGTTCATCAGCAGGCAAGGCAAGAAGAGCATTCAGAGGGGCACGTGACAGGTTAAGGCAGTCTTTTAGAGCACAGGACGATTGGAACAGGGACATTAAGTAACGTGGCTGGCTGGAATTTGGGAAGATGAGTACCCAAGATGGAACCCTAGTGAATCCCAGCATTTAAGAGGTAAAGTAGGGAACTATCAAACAGTAGAAAGGTCAGTAATGTTAAAGCACGTTAGAGAAGCCAAGAGAATAAGGTATCAAGAAGACAATGGATAGTAGCAAATGCTGCCTAAGTGTCAAGTAATATAAAGATGGAAAGGGCCCACTGAATTTGCAGGTAGGATGTGACTTACACCATGGTGGGAATATATGGAAATTAAGCCGATTTAGCATCATGTTGAAGAAATCACTATGCCCTTGGAGTCCATGGAAGAACTTACCTAGGAGAGCAGAAAGGTCAAGGAAAGTTGTGTCTCCAACTAGAGTTATTTTAAGGACCAAGACATCTGACTCCAACAGTTAGGACGTTTAATCTATTTGAAGAGAGCCTCTCTACAGTTTCCTTTCAAAGGAGCCAAGATGAAGAAGCATTAAGGCCAAAGAGGAAAATCAGACTGATTTAGCACTGAGTACAAATACTGATGATTGCCCCATTTCCTCATGTGTCAATGTCCCACTATAATGGTAGACAATAATCCATCCCGTAAAAATGTTTCTATAATTCTCTTGCTCAAAATGGATGTTATGGCAGAGAAAGTTTCCTTGTATAGAAGAATTTCGAAGGTCCTAAATTTTCCCCCAAAGGGATTTTACCATGCTGTTTAAACAAAGTTATTCATGGTGAATACTAGAAACAGGTTGATAACATAAAGTTATCCACGTAAAGAAATCTTCCAGTGTAAACTCCTTGCTGTTCTAATCTTGCAAGCTTTACAAACGCCACTGCTTAAATAAAGAATAAAAACAGAGGAATGTTCCCCCCTGCTCCATGTCTCCCCCTCAGTTCCAAATTCACAAAATTGACTTGCAGCAACATTGGTGTTCCAGAGAAAATGACATGCAGGATCTGAGTACAATCAATCAGGCAGAGAAAACCCATCAGGCTTCATTCTACCAAAAAAATGCCAGGATAGCATTTCTGGACAAGATGGGATGTCAGGGTGTTTTCTGTAGCAATTACAGATCTTTTTCAGAAACTGCTAGGTAATCACTCTGAGAAGTGAAATTTTTCATTTTAAAATGAGCAAAAGAACCAACAGGTATCATTAAAATACGTATTTACATTATTATATTCACATCGGTTATCAAAATAGTATTTATACTTGAAAGTGTGGACTTGAGTCAGACGGTACTGTGTCAGTTCAAGTGTTGTGTTTCTAGCAATCTATTGCTAAGAGTCTTCCTCCATGAAACGAGCAGCTGTTTAGACTTTTCTCCTATTGTAGCAGCGTGTGTGAAGTTCCGCTTCAGTAACCCATCTGTCCATCAATGGAAGGGCATCCCTTAAATGTTGAAGGCCAATAGTTAGTATCTTTTTTTTTTTTTTTTAATATACTGGACCACAATTCATAAAAACAAGGGATGGTTCTTCCCACTACCCAAGAACCCCCAGAATACCAAGACAAATACATGTTCCACGAGTCAATCAGAAAGGTCAGTTTAAACTGTATGTTTAAGGCACAGACATTTCACACGGGACTTTCTAGGTAATAAAGGAAGACGTAATATAATTAACTTACATCCTATTAAGTTTCTGTTCTCTTTATTTGCAAGATAAGTTGATTAAAATGATTAACTGCCAGAACTTGTGGCCCAGAAGAAGCTCTGTACTGTAGTGAAACACACGTAAACTCTTACAGTTAATAATGCACCCAAAGTTTCATTAAAAAAAAAAAAATTAGCCAACAATAAGACTTTTCATGACTGTGGCAAGTTGTTGCTTTCTGGTTTTCTATGCAACTATTCCATATAAGCTTGTTTTTGGTATCGCGATGTACTGAGGGCTAAGCAAAAGAGGAGCTAAGGTAGAAGCACACAGTGCTTGCTAGATTATCCAGTTAAAGTATGTGATACTTAAAATAGTATCCTTTTCCTAGATATGGATTTTTATTCACATTTGCAAATACATTCTTCAGTAAGTTCTAAAATCT
The DNA here is from genome assembly GCF_059928025.1 of Delphinapterus leucas. Lineage (NCBI taxonomy): Eukaryota > Metazoa > Chordata > Mammalia > Artiodactyla > Monodontidae > Delphinapterus > Delphinapterus leucas. The sequence continues at coordinate 168,906,171 of NC_143130.1, forward strand.
TCACTTTAAAAAAGTGAAGGTATGTGGAATTGAGATATTTATGTTCGTTTCCTTAAAAGAACTTTAGCACACCTAAGACAATAAAAAGAACCTATTTAAACATACTGTTTTAATGAAGTGGTATCTGATGGTCCTCTGGCCAGGTATTTATTTAGGAACCACCGCTTACAACTCCAACTGGTATTCCAAAGGGAGTAATTAAAAAAAAAGAAAAAAAAAATACAACTAATACAATTTCTCTTACTCTTCACTTTTTTTATTACTCAAAAGTCAAATACGTTATTTTTAAATTATTCATCCTCAATTTTGATTTAATGTACCATCATTTTCCCAAGATATGAAATTTCAGAATCTCTTTGGAATACTAATTTCATGTTTCTAGGTTTAACAAAGCTGCTGAAATTTTAAATTCCACTCTATTTCCCTGAATTCTCAAGACAGTTGCTGATGTAAATTTTAATATAAAATATTTAGTCACAAAATAGTATTGCTTTTTGTATGCACATAGTTGTAAGATTACTTTGCTTTTGTCAATAAAAACTATTCCATCTTTCATAAAACTCTAAACAAATTAAGAACTGTGATGGAGAACAAAAATTACACATGGTAAAACAGGTACCAGCACAACGTTAGGTTATATTACATCAAAAAAGTTTTTAATGGTCCCAAATATATATACTCAACAACTAAGCATACACTCAGGAGAAAAAAAAAAATCAAAAACAAAATGAAACAAAAAAAATTATGACACAAATGACCACATCTAGAATTCCACTCAATCTTTAATCAAGTAGGGACAAATCCCCACTTAAAAAAAAAATCTGCAGTTTGAAGGGCAAAGGGAACAGATAAAAAAGAGGAAACCTCATATTCGCCCCTCCCCCAAAGAGGTTTTTCCAAACCTGCTGTAGCTTGACTAAAATGTTCAGAATGTACGATTTTAAAGGCAGGTCTCTTTATACAAAGAAACTGCTGGCATTCTTAACTAGTGAAGAATTAGGGCAGAAAAGCCTATTCTTCTGAGTCTCAAACATGGTCCGAGAAAGCATATTCTGATTGTAGCAACTGACCGGTCAATCCAGAGTTCCACTTACAAAACCCCTGCCCTGTTGGCTTTTCGTTTCCATTTCCTTCCCTGAGAAAAGGGCAATGTGTGGTCCAAGCTTAGACCTCGAAGGTGTAAGTCTTCCCCCTAAATGTATAATTATCCCCTCCTCCTGCTCCACTGAATTGGCACTTGATGAGCAGAAGTCAAGTGTGCGAGCTGAGCCGTGTCAGTCATTCACAACAGGCCACTGCTTTGTTATAGATTTGTAGTGGGGAGGGGTAGAGAACCAGTTTTCTCAACAGGTACTGATCACAGGCAGCTGCCATTATGACTCAAACTTTGCTTTCTTTGACAAAGGGAGCGTGTCTTCCTTGTCTTCGTCCTCATCATCATCCTCATCGTCATCAGGGTAATCTACCAGACCCACGAGGCCTCCCTGTTCGGAAGTAAGGATTACTTTAAGAAAACACTACATTTTCAAATACATAGGTCTTAAGTCTGGTAAAGGATACACCCCCACCCCAATATACTAACTGGTTATTTCTGGGAGGCGAGATTGTATGCAGCTGAAATTCATTACATATTTCCCAAGTTTTCCATGATAAAATTTTAAGCAGTTTATGATCCTTGCAAAACACCCAGTAGATAAATACTAATTACTGAATTTAAAATTCAAAACTTAAGTTTTAAGACTTTATGCATTAAAAAAATTTTCTTTAACAGAGTCTAAACAGCATCAAAATTAAAACCACAGAAAATAAACAGACACTAGAAATGAGGGTAGACAGACTATCGGAGGCTAGGAAAGTGATTCTGCCCTGTCCCTTCCTCATTATTTCATCCAGGCTTCTTCCTTTTAGCCCTGCTCCTTCACCAGAAACCACTGTAGCTCACTTTAGTCTTGATGTAGATCAATGAATCCCAAATGCCAGTCTGTTAACTGCTAGTCCAGGGAAACATAAGGCAGCCAAAAGAATTGTTTTCTGAGATTATGTCTTTCCTACATTTTTGGTGGTAAAATTGTGATCCTTCCTAAAGGAAATGTTAGTGATAGTAGACAGTTAATTCTTTTTTATAAACCTGGCTTGACAAAATTAAGTTAGGAGTGTCCAGATATTTAGATTATATTCTTCCTACGAAGTCTTTATCTGGGTATTAATTGGGAAAGCTGATAAAAGTAAATAATAATTTAACTTTAAAATTTCTGTAAATGTTTTGACACATACAAATGTGAACTTAAGGTGCTAAAATGCAAACAACCAAAATAAGAATATATTCAAACTTCTGAATTGGTCATAAAAACTTTCAGAAGTTTCTCAACTGCTGGTGGGAGAATTATTCCCTAGTTCACAAAATGTTAAAATCAGTTCCAAAAGACAGTAACCAAAGGGACTACTAGTCACAACAATTTTACTGTTGGGAAAGCTTAAATTAGGTAGGTCTGGGAGTCAAAAACATACCTTGGTAGTAATAGCTGCCGTCTGAGATGTATTTTTAGGGATGGATCCAGGAGAGCCTGGAGATCCTGGGGATCCAGGTGAGCCTGGAGAGCCAGGCAGATTTGTTGCAGGTGACTGGCTGGAGAGGGTAGTCTTTGTTCCACTAGAGAGGGAAAGCTTGAAACTTGGGCTCTGCCGACCAGAAAGATTCGTTTTCAGAAGCACCTCCTTTTCCTCACTTTCTTTTACTAAAAATGAGAATACTGTCAATAATTGTCACCCATACTCATCTTTTTAAAAACCTCCAAGTGAGGTGGCACTAAAAACACAATTAACTAGCTTACTCCTCTGCCAGAGAGCGACACTGAAATTCAGTTTATGAACAAAGCTTAGCAAAATACTAAGCATCCTTATCCACAGGACTTTACTACTGAGAAGGAAGGAGACCGTCAGTGTTCCTACCCTTCTGAAATATCTCACTCAAGACAAATGAGGAAAATTTAGTCTATACCTTCACAACAGAGCTATTAAATTCACACTCTAAAGCAAGTCTTTTAATATCTGTTGTGACACAGTAGATACTAATCATTCTGTCAAGAAAAAAAGGATAAACCTAGAGTGAGAAAACCTTCAATATTTCCTTGCCCATCTTTTCAACATACATTTCTTCCTCTCCATGAATTTACTTATTGGATCCATAATGTCATCATCATTCTTAGTTTTGTCAGATGGAGACACGACAGCTTCTCCATCTTCCATGTCATCTTCATCTGTGTTGAACCACATCTCCTCTTCATCTTCTAGTGTTCTGGCGTCTCTTCGATATCTATGATTCCTCAAAATGGAACGCATACTATGAGTAAAGAGAAGAAAGTAGAATTAATAGACTCATATAAAGACTTTCGTCTTCAAATATTATCCCAAATTACGGTCTTAATAGATAAATGGAATAATACAGATTTATACACACAGAGGTGGGGGAAAAAAACAGATTTTACCTAGCATATAACAAAAAACTACACTCCACCATATCTAGTGTTAAGTAGTGGAATCAAAATTCCCATTATCAAAATTGTACTGTTACAGATCAGTTATTAAACTTGCTAACACTACGAATTAACAAGTCTTAATTTATGGATTTTAAAATATACCACAAGTATGTGAACTCAGGTATTTAGAAAAAAATGTACACAACTGCGTTAAAATAATTTGTAACCTTAAAGCAAAGCAAATACAATAATATTCTGATTTTACTTTGGACACAAAAGTAGCCTTATTGCCATATCAGTGTTTTGCTTTTTTTCTTTTGCATTATCTAACTTGATATATGCCTGAGAAAAGTCTACAAATCATACTGATACCCACCTAACACCATCAAGAAAACATTTACATTGACCATTAGAGAAAACTACAACCTCCATCTGCTTATTTCCCCCTCTGCTGCCAAGCTAAATAATAAACAAGCAAAGAAGAGCTACCATCATAAACTTGTCGCTGAATGAATAGGTTCAAATATGTGGTAATCTACCTGTCAAGTTTGGGATTATCTTGCCTTTCTCTTTGTTGTTCAAATCTCAGTTTCAATCCTTTAAATGTTTGTACATAATCTACATCTTCCAATGCTTTCCAGTAATTTTCAATTACATGAGCAGTTAATGATTTTATATCTTCCTATAAAAAAGAATTATAATAAAAAATGATAGGAAAAATTAGCAAAATATGAGGCTTAATTGTAGTGAACTCATAAACCCGCCCAAAATGGTTTAATTTCATAAAATTATTATCCAATCTTAGGGACAAAAAAATGCAAATGGGCATAACAAATACTGGCTACTTCAATAGCCCCTGACTTTTGGTGTACCTCAGAATTATCCATGGCTCTTTCCAAAGTAAATGCTCATGTCCTACCCTAGATGATTCTTATTCAGTAAGTCTGGGGTGGTGCCTAGGCATATATACAGAAAAGTGCTAGAGATGGATGGCAGTGATGATTGCACAACAATGTGAATACACTTAACGCCAGTGAACTGTACACTTTAAAAAATGGTTAAAAGGGCAAATTTTGTTACGTTTATTTTACCGAAATTTTAAAAAAGCATGCCACAGATAATTCTGAGACACACCAGTGTTTGAGAACTACCAGCCTACTATATCATTAAAGAATGAAATTTGCTCTTTAGAGACATATGGAGGAATGTCAAGAAAAATTCAAAAAACCTCAAAGTTAAAAACAAACAAAAAACGCATCTGAATACTTATGTCAACTATAATTTTACTTTCTTAAAATGACTACCGTGACAGTGTTAAATCAGTTTTCAAACTATCCTGAGATAATCTGAAACTAGCTGCTGAGAGAGATTATTTTGGTTTTTGTTAGTTCAAATTGAATCTCTCATAAGCTTTGGTAACACTGGTTTTCTTTCAAAAATTCTCTCCAAATATAATAATCTCAAATAAGCCAAAATACCAACAATGCATATTTGATTTGCTCAAACAAAACCAAAATTCTAACTAAAAAGTATAGAACCTACCACTCTAATAAATTCAAACATTTCTATTATGGCAGAGTTCATCAGATTGTAGCGGGATCCATTGTTGAGAAATGCTTTGACTACTGGTTCAAACAAAAAACTTTTCATTATATAGCGGTTGTAAAACTCATCTTTTAATCCAATAATCTTTCTCTTAAAACGAAGAGCACCTGAAACACAGAGGCATTGTTGTTCAAATTACATACCATATCTTCATATTTTAGAATTACAAAAAAACCTGTTAAATAAACATAGTTCTTCATGCAGTAATAAGTTACTGCTTCCAGAAGTATGAACCTAAAGATAAGGATTACAAAAAGGTTATCAGAAAAATGTATTCTAAAAGCAGTGTATGTCACCATAGAACACAAGTCTTAGACAGCCAGAAGAATTCTGGAAATAAGTTACTGATTACCAAAATGTACTTTACATCTGAAATTAGAGCTAAGCTAGGGCTAATAAATGAATTAACCTATCATACTACTTAAGATGAGAAAATTCCAAATATATCCTTTTGTATATACCTTCAAAACAATAGAAAAAACATTGTTTTATTAGGGCAATCCACTCTATAATTTGATCTTCCTTATTTTTGGACACTCTTATCAGGGTTAATGGTGTTTACATTGATTTGTTTTTGGATGTGTTTGTAGAAATGCCATAAACCCACAGAAATCTGCATGACCCAAAATTTGCCTTCCCGGAGTTTAGGAATCAATTTAGAGGATGTGTTTAAAATGTGGTCCTCTATGCTTACTGCAGCGAGTATGCTTTTTATTTTTTTCCCCTAGTTTTCCTTTTTACAATTAATTAGGCTTTAACTTACAGATTAAAAGGTATATTTACATCTTGAGGTATGGGGAGTTACTTAAGTCACCATTCGTCAAGATCCAAATATACTCAGACAGCTAGACTTCAACAAAGCCCTCTTTACCTAAATGGAATTATCAGTAAGTTAATGCCCCAGTTATTGTAAACAGTTCAAAAAAGCATACTCACTTCATGCAGTCACATCGTCTTCGGTTGGCAAGATTAAATATTGTGTTTGTATTTTGGTTTCTTTGGAGATCATGGAAGTGGCTCGTTAAATTGCCAATTTGTTATTAATCAAGTCCTTCATGAGCAGGTAGCCAGGCAACCATGCTGACACGGTTTCTGGGTAGGAAGGCAGAGGAGTAAAGCAGCTCAATTTTTCTTTAGTTGGCAGAAAAGAGGTCCACAAGTGAATGCCCAATTAGGTACAATTGATTATAAACTGCCTTAACAATCCAACTTATTTAACAGTGTCTCTTACTAAAGAGACACTCTGGGCAGGGAGTTCAAAATCGTTTATAGAAGAGTAATTGCATTTTATTTTTTAAACTACTGAGTATTTTCAAATACATAAGCATGGTGAAATAAGACATTTTAAACAATAAGCATCATCTTTCTTTGTGATAAGTCAAAGCCTAATAAGGGTTTATTTTCCCAAAACAATGATTTGAGAGCTTGTTTTTTGTTGTTGTTGTTGTTTTGTTTTTTAATGTTACTTGACAAAGGAACTTAGGCAGTTCCACTTGTCAGAATAAAAATCAATACTTTAGAGCTCATGCTAATAGGCCAAATTTTAAGCTTTTAGTAATTAAGGCAAGTGCTGTTATTTTAAAAATTGTTACTCCAACTTTGCAGGCTTTGTGAAGACTTGTGTCCTACCATAACACACACTAATTGAACCCTATGGTCTGCAAGCAGTTCCCGGGTAAGTGAAAAGAAAACCCCCTTCCTAGAACTCGCAAAGACCAGAGTATGCAGCTGGCACCACTGCCATCTCCTCAAGAGCAGTTTTGTTCAGAAACTGCCAAGTTAGACAGAAGGTAATTCTAATGGGCTTTTTTTTTGTTTTGCTCCTCATTTGCCCTCATTTTATTTATATCAAGAATCGTGTCATTTCCATCCAAACCTCTCCCCAAAAAGAAACTTGCATGAAAAATGTCCAACCACTATTCTTGCTGTTGAATAAAGTTACTTTCAAAAATTTACCAGTGAGTTCTAATGAAGTCAGGTTGCTTGAAGGAGGTTAGAGAAAGCTTTTGCGATAGGTCAAGTTAGCACAAATGTAGGATTGTCAATGTAAAAGTGCACTCTGCTTCCACTCACATCTCTAACCTTTATTTAAACATGCCAGGAATCTCTTACGCTTAGTTTCAATCATCTCTAAAACAAATAATAAATCTTTACCTTACACAACATGACGTTTTATGTAAGTCTGAAACTTTTTGCTGCATATGTAACTAATGATAGCTGAAAAAAAGCATCTACCACAAAATTTTTCTCTACTTCATTCTTCTTATAGATTTCCATATTTTAAAAAACAGCCAGACAACATACAGGTATGAACTAAAAAGCTACAATTTAAGATCCAAGAATCTGGTAAAGGCCAAGACTGATAAAACTGTGTGTGTGTCTGTGTGTTTATACACATACATATCTAACCTATAAAGACTAAACAGGATGGTTGTTCTCACTCACAGGCTTGACTACGTCGTCTTTACATACGATACAAGTATAATAATTAAGAACCAGCAGGTATGAAAAATTCACGGTCCCCAAACTGTGTACATTTAACCAATCTTTTGTCTTTACAAGTGGACATCTAAATCTACTTATAAAATCTCCCTTAAAAAACTATACTTAATATTTTCATGTACTCTTTCCTAAGACTGAATAGATAGTAAATCTCTGCAAATTTATGCTTAGTTCTTTTAGAAATCCTTGATTAAAACTCCTACTGTATAGCCAGTCCTAAAGAGTGCATTCCTAATGACTGGCATCTTCTTTCAGAAGCTACTCATTCTCAATCCTGGGAAGAGAAACACACTGAGAATCATTTGAGAAAGAGTAAGGTTTAATTAATGATAACCTAACTTAGTCTGGAAAATATTAAAATAATAAAACATAACTAAGATTTTTGCTAGCATGCTTAATTTCCTACAATATAAACTCATTAATTTGTCATGATTCTCTTCATAGTTCTCACTGAACTGTGAGAAATTTTCTTTGCAATACTGTAAGCAAAATGAGATGAAGGACTAAAGAAAAGGCCTTTCCCTTTCCTGCCACTCTCCCACTAGACTCATGTGTTCTACCTATACCAAACCTCTAACATACCACACTTTCACATTTGTTCATCTTAATTGTGTATTCAACCAAGAATTTCACACTCTCCCATGATCAAGACACAACTTACTTTACTTCTTTTTGCAAGGTTTTCCTGATCTGCCTCATTCAGGGAGAATAAATCATTTCCACTATACATCCAAACACACCTCGATATAGTGCTTTTGATGTTGTTTTGGTATTTACAGACCATCTCCTCCTAATGAACTCTGAGCCACTTGACAACTGACTTCAGGTCAATCATCTTTTTCCTAATACTAGGTATGCATCATACTTCATCAAATGTAAGATGCCACTGATCGCAAAAAACCTTCCTTTCTACTACTAAGAAAACAAAACAAAGAAAAAAAGCTACCAATCATAATGACATGCCATTAATTTTAAGACTCACCTTGATTTGAGATGATAAATGCATATCTTAGAATCAATAAAACATGGTAGTAGGTGTTAAATAAAACTGATTAATTTTTTAATTTATTCAGTTTTCCCGTTCTGTCCCATCTGCTCAAACTCCCTTTCCTACACTCAAACAAAACCTTCTATGTTGACATGAAAGAACAAATCAAAGAAGTGTTCACTATTAACTTCCTCTCAACTTGCTTTGGGACTCTCACTTTTGCTATGATAGGTTTATAAGGAAAATGAATATGAGTTTAAGAGCCCTTTATATGCACTATTCCTTTTGGCTGAAAAGCATCTGACCACATTGTATTCTCAGTTCATACTGCAGTGTGTACACCAGACTGAAAAACTAATTCAACTATAACAAGTGTCACCCTAATAGGTTTCCTTCTAAGAAAAATTCATTAAACTTTCTATTTTGAATACCATTTTAAAGATAAAATAAATGTTGACAGAATAAATCAATGTCAGAAATATCCTTATAAACAATGTTTTCATAATTTAAGGATATTTTAAAAGTCAATTAAGCAAAACATTTTTTTTGGCTGCGCCGCACAGCTTGTGGAATCTCAGTTCCCCAAACAGGTAATGAACTCAGGCCCTCGGCAGTGAAAGTGCAGAGTCCTAACCACTGACTGAGGACGGCCAGGGAATTCCCAAGCAAAATGATTTAAAACGAAGTAAAAAAAAGACAGCAAAAATGGATGTATATGTTCAGGCTTCTAATTACTGGATGATTATGATGCCTTTATACAACAACAAAACCAAACCTACCCATAAAAACCAAAAGGCCAGAAAGAGTTAGTTACCAACAGACATTTCTTATTGAGCCTCTAGGGTACTCTAAAACTGGTGTGCCAACTTACCAAAGAAGGCTGACTGCTACATGATCAAGAATATTCTGGGTTAACCTATTTCTAATTCAGAAACATGTTTTACTTCTGTAAACTAGGGTCTTAAGAATACAGTGAAAGTCAACTTTTGAAAAACATGTATAACTAAGAACAGCCTTGTTAAAAGACTATCTGTTGCTCTACGAGAGGTGACAAACCTTTCCCATAAAGGTCTACAGAATACATATTCTAGGCTTTGTGGGCCACATATGGTCTCTGTAGCTTTTTTTTTGAACAATGCTTTAAAAACACAGAAACTATTTTTCGCTTTGCAGGTTGTGCAAAAACAGGCCATGGACTGGATTTGGCCACAGCTGCGGTCTGTCACCCCTTCTCTAAAGTATCTGAGGTAACACAATGTCATATGTCAAATATGTCTCAGTAAAGCTGGGGGAAAAATATTTGTGGAATTAATGAACAGACCATCTGCAGGCATTTGTGCTAGGCATTCTGTAACTTAGAAAAAATGTATTTTGGAAACTCAGTGCTATTAGCTATGTTTTCCTAATTACGAATGTATTCTTCATGACTCAGTGTGAGACTCTGGTCTCACAAGAATGTCCAATTTGTGATTGTCATGCTATATAAGTCAAAAATAAATACGGCAAATAAAATGATTTAATGTGCCATTTTAATAATACTTTAATACATTTTGTAGGTACACTCTAACCCCTTTACTGTATATTGAGAAAGAAGAGTCAGGAAAGTCACCTGCTCAAAATGTGGCAAAAGTACATTATCAGTGTAGTTCAGTATTAGAACCTCGGTCTCCTGCAATCAGTGATCTTTTCTTCTCAGGCAATAACACCGAAAGATAACAATAATAATATACAGACAATAAGTAATTCTACCAGAAGCAACACTTACATAATGCCAAGAAAGCATGCTTTGAGGCCATAAGAACTAACACTCTCCGGAGAATGTCCTTATTAATAATGTAGTTCTTTATGTGGTAGGTATGGTGCTCCACACAAAATGTTAACAATTCCAGTACAAGTGCCAACAACTGGGCAGTCTGAAAATCATCTAAACAAAACAAAACACAATTATATTTAATGGCTTATATTCTTTTCCTCCCCAAATTAAGAATCCGAATTCTAATCAAGTAAAATCCCTTCTATTAACCCAAATATGTTAAAGTTAAGGAAAAAGGAACTAACATTTACTGAATGCCTACCATGTGCCAAGAACTGTGCTTTCCATTTTTTCACATTTAATTTAAATAACTCTGTGAAGAATTAGTGTCACAAGACCCAGGTGTGAAATGTTATTAGTAAGGCAAACTGGGATACAAATCTATTAGATCTGTTTCATTCGAGAGGGCAAGAATGCTCTACCATGTCTTATGTCCCTCAACGGATATACAGATATCACAGGAGGTCCTCCTACCACACATCTGGCTTTGATGGAACTACTCTCTCTGCTCCTTTGATTCATGTACTTTGTGCCTCCTTTTACTACACATAATGAGTCCACGCTGAATTATAATTCCTGGCTTATCTTCCTCACCAGGCAGTAAGCCTCCAAAACTATTTTACTCACTGTTTTTATTTCTCCCATTTAACCCCTAAAGATTATATATATAGCACAGTGCCTTCCACACAATGGGTTCTCAATAAATGTTTGATGAATTGAACATGTGGGTTTGGAAAGAAGCCTCAAGCTTTACCTACTATGAATAAAGTAGACAAGAAAAATTAGTATCACATTTCCAAGACTTGATTCTAGAGTCATTAAAAAAGGTAAATTTAACATTTTTTTCCTAAGTGGTGTCATAAGTTAAATATACTATATTGATAATTCATATGACAAAATAACTTACTTATTCTCAAAGCTTCAATAAGGAATTTCCCAATGAAGACCCTAAAACTATTTTCTAAATCAAACACACACACACAAAGCTAAAGGAGTAAAATGCAGAAATAATCCTACCTTGGAATAATCCTCAATGCAAAGAAAAACTGCTTAATACTAAGCATAAGCTCTGCTCTGTATCTACACACCTGGAGTACAAATAACTTAAAATGAATCTTCTAATAGCTTCTTCCTTCTATTTGTTTCATACATGTAAATGCAAACTAAATACAAATATTGCTTTAACAAAAAATATTGTTTTAAAATTCTGAAAGCAAAAAATTATCTCTAGTATATTCTTTCACAGTTCTAGTACCTCTGATTATAGCACTTTTAAAAGAAATTTTACCTTGAAATTACCTCTTTTGAAAATATATTAGTAGACCTCTAGGTTAACCCCAACTTTTTGAGTTTCAGAATTCAAGAACCAAGAACTTAACTACCAACCTGTATTACCTTACCTTTGCTAGGTTTGTCTTCTGTTGTATTTGCCAGTAAGGGAGCAGTAAGGACATGCATACAGTGCTTGTAGAAGAAACCCAGAAATTCAGTCTTTTCTGTTTTCTAAGGAATCGAAAACACTTCCATGAACTTTAACTGCATTGGTTCCTACCAGCAATAAAAATTACACTAGTATGAAAAAGAGAAAAATGCCCGTAGCTTACATTGGCAGTAGCTAACATGTTTTCTGGGTCAACTAATGTTCGAAGGAGGCCCATAAGCTGGACTGCTCCTCCAAGTTCAGGGTCTGTATCACAAATCATATGTTCTATAATGAGGTTGATGAGCAAAATATCCTGGTGAGAAAAATACACATAGTAAGGATCACTTATTATAGGAGGGAATGGAAAAAGCATATACTATGAGACATGCTACAACTACATGCTACAGCTACATGCTACAGCATTATACCTAGCTATGGCTTTCTTAACTGCAAACAAAATGAAATGCTTGACTGACTTCTTTAATGGATACAGAGCAGTTTTCCAAAAGTATGGTATAGGCACATTACACAAATAGTACCAAAAAGAATTTATCTTTAATCAAGAATTTATCTTTAATCAAGGGGATTTTATCTTTAAATCCCGATTAAAATAAAAACAAAGTTTCAGTTTGGTGCTAACACATCTTTTACACCTCTGAATAACAAAATCTCCCTTCTGAAGAAAGCTAACGGGCTTTACAGTAAGAATGCTTAGCTAAAATTTATAACATTGTTCTTTCACTGCATTTTTATAGATTCCTTCTATTTATGGCAGATGATAACTGCACCTATTCTCCATTTATGGAAATGATATAAAGTTTCCATTTAAAATAAATTTAAGGAAAAATTAGTTGGTACCTGAATGTCTGAAATTGGGGGAAACAAGATTACGTTATTTAGAGAGCACACAGGAGAACAAATATATTATAGATATTCCAAATGACATACAAAATTGACTTAGTTTTCCTGATGCTCTATTATGACTGGTTTTCCTGGCTGAAGAGGAAAAATTGAGAGGCATTCAGTGAGAAAAATCCCTCCTCTTGCCTATATATGCAATGGTAGGATAGACAGAGAAAATGCAGACATACATGGAAATAACAATCAGACTGGGAATCAAGACGACTGCGTATGAATGAAGTACATCAATATATGTTCAACTAGTGGGTTACAGCGCCAACAAGAATAGCCTTTATTTTATATATATATATATATATATATATATATACACACACACACATACATACATACATACATGCACACACACACACACAGGTTTTCAAGATAGGACTATTTCATAAAAGCAAAATGTGACATAATATTCAACAGTTCAAACTGGCACTTCCTGCACCTACTCTGACATTACAGTTTTGTAAACAAGTGTTAAATATAGAAGGTACTAGGCATTCCACTTCATTTTGACATCACAACACATTACGATCTCTTTAAAAAGTCTATTTCCTCATTTTGTAAAAATATGATAGGCTGGAATTCTACATATACTTTTTCTAAGAGATTGTCTTTTTACCCTCTGTTTGAGGGCAGAATATCTTAGTTTATTCTTAAGTAAAAAGTTACTTCCAAGATTTTATGGGGGAACGAGAAAATAAAAAATCAGGATGATGGGTTTAATTATCTGAAAAGAAAACAGAGCACAAACATTTACGGTTTCCACATACGCCATGTACCACTGACTCTGGGAGAACCTTTCACATCACCAGGATACATTCTCTCACCGACTCTGAAATTGATGGGCAAGTGAGCGAGTGAGTGAGTGAGTGTGTTTGTGTGTGTGTGTGTGTACGCAACACAACAGCTTGTTCCCTATGGTTAGGCAGTAAAGAAAGCACCCTAAACACTTTCCAAAGGAACGTGCTTCATCATTCTTGATGATTTTGAGACTCTATCCCTAGCAAAGCCAACGTTTTCCTAGGGAAGTTATTCATAATTCCACATAAAGAAGAACAATTTATTGATTAAATGATTTAAACAACACTACACAGCACATTAACTTCTGAATTAAGAAACTTAATCTCAAATTTTTTTTTTTTTCTCAGTACGCGGGCCTCTCACTGTTGTGGCCTCTCCCGTTGCAGAGCACAGGCTCCGGACGTTCAGGGTCAGCGGCCATGGCTCACGGGCCCAGCCGCTCCGCGGCATGTGGGATCTTCCCGGACCGGGGCACGAACCTGTGTCCCCTGCATTGGCAGGCGGACTCTCAACCACTGCGCCACCAGGGAAGCCCGATCTCAAAAATTTTTAAAGAAATTTAAGTTGAGCATTAACAACTGCTGTAAGATAATTTATAAACTGAGACAGGAGCCAGTTAGGGGAAGAATAAGCCATGATATTATGGCTATACTTTTCTCAAACATCAACTATTTAAATCTTTAAGAAATGAATAATAAATACAGTTATAGCTTCCCATGTATAAATACTTACTGTTAGTGCAAATAATATTTACCTTGTTGGTTATTTTTTGCTCTGTTAACTTCTTACTTACATCATCATTCTGTTGTGCCTCCTGCATGACAAACTCTCGTACCATGGATGGATTATATTCAACCAAGTATGAGAATATATCAGTAGCAGCACTTCGCACCTGTGTATCATCCATGCCCTGCAGATAAAAAGCACTTATTTCTCCTATAATAACAAAAATATGGAACTTGAAGCTATATAAATCCAAAACCTAACAAATTATAAGAAAACATTTGAATAAAAAAAGAGAGATCAAGGAAACTCTGCTTATGTAAAATTCTTTTTCTATGGATAAAGTTATACTTTCTTTTACTCCTGTTTTTTTTCTACTTTAACATTTCAACTAATAGGCTGCCAAGTTAACAAATTATCGATATTAAAAATATGGAAAATTCCTGTATGTGCCCTTTCAGTACTCTCTGTAAGGACTAATACTAGAATTTTATAGCTTTTTATGTAATACACAACTGATACTGAATATTGGCTATAATCAAACAGTTGCACGCTACATAAGAAATATACTATTTTGTGGATTAAAAATATGATGGTAATTAAGTATAAGGAGAAACAAACTTACAAGGATGACTTCTAAAGCTGGTAATATACCCATGTTTGACAAAGTCTTGAAAAAAGCATCTCTGTTTTGAGGTTGTAGCGTTTGGGAGAACGCACAAAATTCTTTTAAAAAGTTAACCTGAAATTAGGAAAAAGGATAAGTGAATATAAAAGGTGTGTTGTTTTAGCTTCATGCCCTCCATAATATCAAATTTCTTACCAATTCCTGTCTTTTTTCCTCATCTGTTGCTTCATCTGTTAGCTGTGCAAACAAATCTGTCAGAAATTTTTCATCTTCCTATGAAATCAAAGGATAAATTAATTATGCTAATAGTAAGAGTGTAATATATTTTCAAAACGCTAATACAGAAGATATAAATCGCAATAACTGGAAAAGGGGAAGATGGTATTGGCAATGCTGTTTTTTAAAAGAGAAGGAAAAAACTATGAAAGGATAAATTGGGGATTTATACAAAGATTATCCTTTATATTTCGGCAAGGCTCTATTTCTTAAGTCTAGTTAAGGGCCACATTATAAACACTTTAGGCTTTGCGGACTCCACCACAGCTACTCAATTCTGCTGTTATAGTAGGAAGCAGCCACAGGCAATGTCAATGAACAAGTATGGCTCTGTTCAGATAAAACTTTATTTACAAAAACAAACATGGTCTGTAGACCCATGATTTTCATAGGGTTTCATAATCTTAACTTTAGAAGTTAACGTTCTACAACCACTCAAATAAAGATAAAACTTCCTTCATGTTTTAAAACCAGAAATGATTCAATTATGTAAAAAGCTAAATTCAGAACTTTTAAAGAAACATCTATTATTTGAAGCTATCCACCTACAGACATATAACAATAATTATTAAATTATTCTATGTTAAATTAAAATGTATTAAATTATTTTAGAAATGATTCAAAAGATCCCTCATAGGATACTCATCTGGGCATGTAAAAGTTAGAGTATAGAACTTGGAAATAACCTCATATGTTATCTTATCTTACCTCCTTATTTTATAATTGAGACAGATTAAGAAATTTACCCAATGCCCAATCACAGTTAGCAGGTAGGTGGTAGAGCCTTCCTGACTGCCTGTTCAATTTTTTGTCACTATTTTTAGTTAAGATTTTGTTTTAATTCCATACTACCTCAGCTAGTAGAAATCAATTCAACACTACATGCCCTACAGACATGCCTAAGTCTAAATGTATATATGTATGCGTGTGTGTGTGTATATATATATATACATGTATATGTATGTGTATGTATGTATGTATGTGTGTATCTCCCACTAGTTTATAAACCCCTTATTCACTGCTGCAGGTGCTCAAGAAACATTTTCTGTGACCCTAAATTAGTTTGGCTATTCCCACCTTCACTTTTTCTGCAGTGTACAAATAGGCCACACCTCAAATGGCATCCAATATCAAGATCCATCTCAGACATAATATATCCACCAAATGGAAATCAAATGATTAAAGAAGATTCTATGAACTGCTGTGAAGTACAGAGAATTAAGAAGGTTCAACAGTATTACAAAGAATCAGTCAACAGTAAGGGTTATGACTGTGTACAAGGTAAGAACCTGCTTTAATTACTCCTTGTCAAAAAATGTGTAAAACTCACCTTCCTTCATAGCAGCACTTTCAATATAAATGCTCAGCATCAAGAGAAACAGAAAGACCTACAGCATTGGCAGCCTGCATTTTACAGAGCGTATTGTAGGGAAACAAAGACTTAACAACTTGAAATTATTCATACTTAATGAGTAAAACTGGCATTTTACAGGTCTGAAGACCAAGAAAACAAAGAAGTGACAAATCCCTATGTAACAAAATGAGAACCATGTGGAGCTGAAGAAAGGGACCAGCAGTGCTTAGGACTATCCAAGGAGACCAGGAATCAGAACTAGACCAGAACAGAGGATCTATTAGGTTGCTAGCAAAAACTAGTTCCTTAGCAAAGAACAAATGAAAATTGGTACCAGAACACCCTTCTTCTTCCATTATCAATCACAATACACTGTGTCAAGGAATACTGTTGTACTTACCAGGCTGTATTGCCTATGTTATTTGTCTGTCTTAAATGAATGGAAAACATGTCAAATTAATCAACGTGAACTGGACTTATCACTAGCTTCAGGAAAGCAGTTTTGGTAAAATTGACTTTTCTATCTAAATTCATATATATATATATATTAAGGTGATAAAACCAGGGTCACTGAAAATACAGCAATTTTCTAAAAAGGAATAGACAAAAATTAAATTTACTGTTTTACTCATAACGTGCTACCAAGCAGCTCTTACTGACATTTATTTGCCTCTTTTTTTTTAATTCAAATCCAGGTTTTAAATAATTATTTTATTTGTAGATCTGAGGTAAGGTCTTACAATAGCTTTCAAATCATATCACACAGCTGTTATTGTTACAACATCTTGAGCATAAAGAAACAAAACACACAGGAAGTGTGCAACTCACAAATCTTTGCACTATGCAAACTTATATTTCAACTGGACTAGACTAATTCATGCACCATGGGATAAATTACTGAGAGATTCTCTAACTTTGGGGGTGTTACAAATGCAGATTACCGGCCAGCTCAGACATTTGGATTGTGTGCTATGTGCAGAATCCAGGATGCATCCTAGGCAGTTCTGATGCAAGCACCCTAACACACCACACCCGAGAGACTGGGCATACTATAAAAAGAAAATCTGGAGTTTAATAGGCAATTATTAATAGATACTTTAAAATAATACTCAGGAGTCTTGTATCATGTTCAATGCTTTATAGGCATGCATCTGATCTAATCTTCAGATGACCTTATAGGGTAGGTACTAATATCACCAACCTTAAGATCAGGAAGCTGAAGCTTTAAGAGATTAAGAAAGTTGCCCAAGCCACATAGCTATTAAGTGACAGGCAGAGCTGAAACTCATACTCAAGCCTAACCTCCCCACACTCTCATCCATTACAAAAGCATGCCTTTTGGTAGGGAGACATGCAGCTATAACTTGCCAACATCTGCTGTACCTCTAATAAATAATTACCTGGGAGTTGTATAAATGCTAAAGAATTTGTATTCTATACTTAATGACATATTTCTTGGCTTCTCTTTTATTTTTCTTTCATCTTCCAATCTATTCTGTTCTATGCATAACTGATAGATTAATATTCCTAAAATTCCACACTCAAGTGTTTCATTAAGATCCTTTTCCTATTTCTTCAAGCTAGATTTTTTTTTTTTAATTAATCACCCCTAATCCAACACAACCTTCTGGTCCCACAGTATTATATATTATCTCTTGTAATATCACCAAAATACATACCTTTAGACAAAAATTAAAAATTCAATTTGTGTGCCTAAAAGGAACAGAAAATTATTTCTGCTGAAGGCAATCAGTATCTTTTTAAGTAGGAAAAAAAGAATGATCTAACTCACCTGTAACATACCAACAATTTCTACCTTATTGAAAAAGATAAAAGAGTGAAGTGTTGATAACATATTTTCTTCAAAGACTGAAGGGGTAGGTAGAACCATGTCTTGTATATACTGAACTCGGTATGTCTGATGAATTTTTTGTTTCAGCTCAGGATCTGATATGGGAATCACTTCTTTAAACTTGGCTGTTTTTGTTAGAAATTCCCTATGTTTTCGTGGTTGTGATAAAGCAGGATCATATTCTAAGCATCCAATGACGTCCATTATACATTCCTCAGAGAACATAACTTCAAAAAGAGCAGTTCGATTCAAGAGGAAGATGCCTTTGATAATTTCATACAAGTGGTGCAGTCCTTCAATATTTTCCAAATCCTCACACACATGAAAAAGCTCTAAGAGCTTTTTAATGTAACCCTCATTTTCCAGTGCTAGTGCAAGTTTTTCACGACGCAGGGGGGAAGGTAAAGATGATGCCACAAGTTCTGCAATTTCCTCAAGGCGACTTAATTCACAAGATGGCAATTCTAAACCTGGCGATGACATATCATCAAAACGCTCCTCTTCAGACTCATCTACAAGGTCCTGAGTGATGTCCACTGATGGGTCCTTTCCTTGAACCTAGTAAACAAGATTTATGATAGCTGACAAAGTATAATCAAAGCAAATCTAAATGGTATTCTTAGATACAAGAGATGTTATAAGAAAACTATTAATGGTAATTTTCAAGTTTAAGACTAGACAAACTTTAAGTCTTCAAACTTGACACCGGTGCTTTGTGACCACCTAGAGGGGTGGGATAGGTAGGGTGGGAGCGAGATGCAAGAGGGAGGGGATATGGGGATATATGTATAGCTGATTCACTTTGTGATACAGCAGAAACTAACACACCGTTGTAAAGCAATTTATATTCCAATAAAGATGTTAAAAAAAAACAAAGCTCGACACAATTGCCTACTTTTCTAAACACATTTCTACAAATAACATACACTTTCGATTTTAAGGAAGGAAGTTCAAAGTTCAGAAATGGAGTAAGCTTTCTTGTAAGTACAAGGTTTACCAGCAACGGAAACATTCTAAAGATGCACTAAACTAATTGTGACTGTGACTTACAGTGCCCTGCAGACGCATAACATATAGAGTGGTAAAACATCCACTCACATTTTATATCCATGGCCCTCTTTTCCAACAGACCAGGGCAAATCTCAGAAACACCCCTAGCACTATGCTCTGGTAGAGCCACAGAACTCTTCAAAGTTTAAGTAAAATTCAAACAAATGCTGTGACCATAGAAAATATATATAATTGTAAGCAATAAGAAAAATATTAGTTAATTTAGAAACCAAGGGCCAAGAGCATTTACAAATTGGCTTTGGACCAAAGTAGGTCACTGATTTGGTATGAAAATGTTGGTTGGTAGCCCAAAATGATGATTAAGAAAAACTGAGTGGGAAACAAGTGCACCCACACAAAAATAAAACCACATAAAAAGTAACTGCAACCTATGTGTAGCAGAGCTATCCCCTAGGAATACCTGCTTAAAGTTAAGTAACCAAACCATGGAAGTTCTCCTTTCTACACACCCAAACCTATACCTCTCATGATCCCCTAGAAGCTCTAAAGTTTGTCATAAACCCCAACTGTATGTCAGTGTAGGGGCTCTAATTATAAAAAGATAACTTATACGTCTTCACAATTAAATACATTTTAAGGTAAAAGAAAATTTTTACAAAAGGTCAAAGACGTATTTTGGAATGAAATGAGTTTTGCTATCCTGGCCCTGTAATTTGAGACACTGCCACTAAACCAGCCCAAAAGGCCAAGATGAATGGCAAAGGGATGGAAAACTTAGGCCTTATATGAAATGACCAACAAACTTAAATTGCTTAGCATGGTTAAGAGATGTTGATGGATACTAGAAGGGAAGAAGTCCTGGACTAAGTCTAGAAAAATGCTGCAAGGCAATACCGTCTTGACCTTAACCCAGTGGACAGCACCACTAAAAGGAGGCTAGGCACATTCACAGCTTTTACCTGGCATGGTCTCAAGTTGGCCCTGGATTTTTAAAAATTACGTAAGATCTCATCAGAGCTTTAGACTCCTAGTATTCAAGCTATGGCTCTACCTATAGAAAAATGGTAGGGGTTTGTTACAAAACCAATGATAAGGGATGAGAGCCCTTATTATAGTGAAAAATGCCATCTTCTGGAGTTAATTTGCAAATACGAAGGCTGAACAGGTAATCAAAAAGACCTGTGTTTAGGAATTTGATCTTCTCAGGGAAACATGGTGAAACTGTAATAATCTGACAAATATGTTTCAGTCTTACTTTCAGAAGAGAAGCAATAGAAGAATGAAAATTTAAAAAGGAAAGTAGACTAAGCTAGAAGAGAGAGCTTTCCTTATGAGAAAGGATAAATCTCAGAAGTCAATCTGGACAGATATGAAGCAAATGAGAATGTGAAGATCATAAAGATATAAAAAGGAAAAAGAGATGCACCCAGACATAACTGCTATCAAGGAGAGTACTAGATAATGTGGAGATTTTTTAGTTGTTTCTAGATCAAAAAATGATGAGTTCAAGAAATAGAGAAACATAAGGTCTCAGAGAACAAAATACAGTAAATTCCCTAAAATAAGCCAGGATACAGAAATTAATTGAGAAGTACAATCGGGATCATAAGAGTCATTGAGAAATGACATCTTGAACATAAACTATGTAAAAGTTGGGAGGGGAAGATCAGAAAGGAACAACAAAGTAGGCAGTGATTCCCAGGAAAGTTATTGTAGAGCAAAGTATACAAGTACTACTACTTGTGCCCCAAGAGAAAATGACGGAAAAATTTATGGTGTTACAGACTAAGGAGAAGCATAATAAAGCCCCAACAATTTTAAAGGAGAGCCAGGCATGACGGTTAACAGATTGAGTCCAGGTCTGAGTTAAATACTGACCCAATAAAAGACTGTGTCCAGGGTGGGACTGTTCATCTTAGAAAGGTGAAAGAGAACAAGATTTTTCTTAATAACAGGTGCTTTCAGCACCACCCTGAGCTCATTAATCTCTTCTCTTTCTATGGAAGAACTCCACATGACAAAAATCTAGAGGAACATGCTGTAAAAACAACTGTATGAGACAGAAAGCAAAGAAAACATGAAGAAAGCATAAAAACAAATGTTAGCTTTTCACATGTTAAGAGAAGGAAAGGGA
The DNA here is from genome assembly GCF_059928025.1 of Delphinapterus leucas. Taxonomy (NCBI): domain Eukaryota; kingdom Metazoa; phylum Chordata; class Mammalia; order Artiodactyla; family Monodontidae; genus Delphinapterus; species Delphinapterus leucas. The sequence goes on from NC_143130.1 coordinate 168,927,666, forward strand.
CAGCTTAACAGGCAGGTTAATTTATGAAAAACACAGCTAAGTAGAATTATATAGCAGAAATAAATTCTACAAGTTAAGGAGAAACTGTGCCTCAAGAGCACTGTGGCTTCTCCTAAGGCAGTGGCTCTTAAACTTCAGGGTGCATCAGAATCACCTGAAGCAGGCGTTGACAAACGAGCCAAACCTGGACCACCGCTTGTTTTTGTAAATAAAATTTTACTGGAAGAGAACGATGTCCATTTATTTACGTGTTATCTATGGCTACTTTCACAGTACAACAGCAGAACAGAATAGCTGTTAAGCTGTATGGTCCACAAACCCTAAAATATTTACCATCTTGCCCTTTACAGAGAAAATCTGACCTAGAGGGCTTGTTAAAATAGAATTACTGGTACCTACTCATAGTTTCTGATTCAGTAGATCTGGGATGGGGGTCTCAGAATTTGCATTTCTATCAGATCCCAGGTCATGCTCATCCTGCTGGTCTGAGGACCACACCTTGAGAACCAATGAATTAAAGAATCTCCTGAAAGTTATTTATTCTCCAGATAAAATAAACATGAAGATAGAGAAAGCATCCTTAGGATGTAATGGTCTAAATAAGTCCATAACAAGAACCAGTGGCTTTAGCCATCAGAGCACATAAAAAATGACCATTCTCAAAAGACTGTGGAGACTTTATCACTAGACTGAGGTACTAGAACCACTAGGGAATTCCAGAATCAATTGAGAACGTGCATGATGACACTGAAGAGATAGTCAAGAGCCATAAGAAGTTACTGAACAAGGGGTAACACGATCAGGCTTGCATTTTTAAAAAGATCACTCCAGCTGTGGTACAGATTTGGGAATGAAAGCAATAAACCAGGCAAGCAATGATGGTGGCTTAGTAAACTAACAGCAATGAAAATGAAGATAAGTGAATGCATTTAAGACTTACAATTGAGGGACTGAATGGATATAGAAGATGAAGGAAGGATAAACACGTTTCTAGCTTCAGCAACTGGGTGGCACTTACTGAGATGAGAGAGAGAGCTAGGAGAATGAACAAATCTCGGTGAGATTACGTTCAGTCTTAGACTATTAAATTTGAGATGCTAGTTAGCACTCATGGAGGAGCTCTCAAAGGCAGCTGGATATAAAACTCTGGAGTTCAGAAAAGGTCTGGGCTGGGTAGATTAATGTCAATAAACTGTACTTTCCTATTAATCAAGCTTTTTCACAGACAGCAGTGAATTTAGAAGATCTATATGAAATGTGTCTATTTAAAATTTGGGGCATTAGCATAAAGCACAGCAAAAAACAAAATGCTTAAAAAGAAAGCATGTTGATTTTCTGATTTTTAAAATTACCTGACATATTTTCTCCCAAATTTCATCACATCCAGCTTTTTCTTGAAAGCTAAGGGCCAAGTCATAATTTTCTGCTTCAGACCACACAATCAAAGTGTCCTTGAGAGAAAAGAAGTCTGAATGATTAACATATATTACCACAAACTACTTCAAAGTATAAGGCAAATGAACAAAGCAATAGGGAATTGAGAACAGTACTCATTTTTACTTTTTGTAACACTGATGTCAGTAATTTCCAATGCCTTTTTGCACTTCACTTTATCCAATCTATAAAATGAAAACATTCTCCTTAAGCACTACAAATTGAGCCCATAATCTAAATATATCAAAAAATACAAACTAAACATTATATCAATCCTTTGCTTGCACATTAAGTTACATTTTATGCTCTAGTCAAAATGCTCAAAGAGGAAGTCCTGAGTATTCAGTAGCAAGGGCGTGTCAGGAGGATGTGATTAATAAACATAGTTGCTCCTCCTCCTCTCTAACTTTCAGTATCGGGTGTTCTTTACCTGGGGCACTTGAGGCCCATGACGCCCTTGAAATTATTGGCTAAATTTGTAACGTGAGCATTTACCTGGACAGAGGTTTTTTAACTTTCACCAAAGTTCAAGAAGCAAGATGCTCCTACCACCTACCACCCTTTTATTCATTTCATACCAATTTTTGTTTTTTTAATGATAGTTTAATAAACAGTTCAACAGTTTTTACTAAGATGTAATCTCAGCAAGACACTACAATTATAATACCAAGACCACTTTATATTTCCTGTAGTACAAATAGTCTGTATTCTACAATATGCATGGTATATTTACAGGGTCTAAGGTATCTTTTTGAAATTACTCACTATAAATAAACACATACACTGTTTCATAGCAATTAACCATTTCAAAAAAGAGCCTTCCAGAGGGATCTATGAATCATATTAAGAATTTCTGAATGGCACTAGGGAGAGTTACATTTGAAAACGAAGCCTAATGTAACAGCTACCATGTAGCCTTTTTCAAACTGGTCCAAAGAGACAAATTAGGAGTAGAAATTAGATGTGAACACAATATAAAGAAAAATAATTTAATCTAATAAGTAACTGAAAGGAGCCAAGCCAAGGCTGGCTGAGCATCTATTGAAATGATAGAAGTTCCTGTATTGAGGAGGAAACATGACTATATTTTAAGCTATCTTAAAAGATCTATGTAATTTCTAATACTTTTCAGTACCTCGTAAGGACACCGCTTATTGTACACAAATGGATCCCATGTTTAAAAATTTGTCTGCTAAATTGCATATTTACTCTGTTCAGTCAATTATTTAACTGTCAATCATGAGACCAATAGTCTCTTACTGAACTAAAGTGATGCCCGCCAGAAGTAAATAAACAATCCTCTGATCAGGCTGTGCAGCATTACTAAGAGGATAAATCTGCAAATCTTACTCAGAATTCTAAAAAAGAGCTCAAAGTCCCCTTTTTATTATCTTCAAGAACTTCAAGAGATCATAGATCCCAGGCAAGCAATCTGTTCCAGTGACTGAGTAGCTGTTCCAGCTCAAAATAATTTACATTAACATTGTAAGATCAACATGTCAGAAATTAGTCTGTTGGCCTCAGTTTCATCTTTAAATAAATGGGATCATACTGTTTTGAAAACCATTAATAAGGTAAGATCTATTGGAAGAAGTCTAAAACCACTATCACATTAGTAATAAGATAAGTTTAAGACAATTGTAAGCAACTACTCTGTTACAATGTATATTCAGAATCATTTGGAGGCTTAAATCAGGGCACAGATAGAAATACGCTCTTAATTATCCATTTGACAAATTCATAAGTTTGAAAATTTTTAGGAATTACTCTTCTGTTTTCCTTGAAGAGCCTAATTTTCACCAAATCATCCTGCTTGCTTATCATCCAACAGCCTATAGGTTAAGACATATAGATTTGTTCATTCATCCTCAAAATAGACTTGATCTTTTCTTTTTCTTAGGATGTACTTTTACTCTTCAGCTGACTGAAAACTCAAAATGTTAATTTATGTATAGAATATCAAAACCAAATAATACTCTAGTCTCCAGCCATTGCAATCTAACCTGAGAGTTTTCTTAAGAACACCAAATGCAACAAAGTGAATTTAACAGACCAGTGACCATCAAGAAAATATTTCATATTGTACCAATACCTGTTGGACAAATAAATCACCATTATATAAATTTAGGAGTAAATATCCGATTTCCTATGTACTATCTGTGTGACCTCAAGCAAGCCACAATCTTTAGGCATCATCTTATGTGCAAAATAAAACTAACTTGCCTCTAGTAGTATTTTGATGGTCAATGATGAAGCAAAGCACTTTATAATTTATTTATAAAGTTATATATTTATAAAGTTATATAAATGTGTTGGTAGTGTATTTTACTTTAAGTTATTTTATATATGCATCTTCAGGGCAGTGAGGGAACCGATACTGATTTCATTGGCTTTGTAAAGCACTCAGTATTATCTACATGGGTATATTCTGAATAAATACCAATTTTGATGACAGTGCTTGCAAGTATTAAGTGAGAGATTTACTTTCAGATATCTCTTGCATCAGAAGGGTACAAGAAAGAGAGTGTACTCAAATTGAAAGTTCTTAAAAAACTTACATCATTATAAGGTCCCACTCAGGCTATATAAGAAATCAGATTCGTATTTATACTGAGTTGCTGTATAGAGATATGAATGTTCCCCCTGCACTAGCATTTACAGCAGTGAAGGAAGGAGTTTCTACCATTTAGTTGCGTTAGTAGCTGATTATTCCATCAGTGGTCACTTTTTAAATTCTCTTTAGGTAGAAACAAGAAAACTGTGTCGTTTTAGGTTTTAACTTTTGAGAATAAGGCTCAGTTAGTCAAATATCTAGAACTTAGCTTAACTTGAGGCAAGTTTTTCTTTTTTTAATTTAAAATGATTGCTTTATACATACAGAGATTGGTAGAACTGGATTTTAGAATTCGACTGGCAAAGCATCTTATAATCTACTCCAAAATTTTCATTGTAAGGAATCAGATGGCAAATTTTCATTTAATCACCAAATCGAGAGGATAATATGCAAGATAAAGAACATCTTCAAAATTTTACCTGTTGTTTCTGGTATGCAGTATTAGGATTTATTTTGGACTCTAAAAGTAGAGAACCTAGGAAAGAGGAAAAAAAACAAACACATTCCATTATGTAACTGTAAAGCAGCAAAATTATATTCCCTTACATACACACACATTTCTTTTTTTGAAGGACTGATGCACATACAACTTCAGTTGAGGAAATATTATTTTAAAACAATACAAATTTAAATATAATAGCCTGTAACCTAAGAAATGCTTGCTTTATACATGTTTACTTTTAACAAAACAGACACGATCATCTAAAGAGTGAGCACTAGATGGGAAGAGAAATCTAACAACTCCTGGGCAGCAGAAGGTAGTGAAACAGCACAGTGTGAAGCCAGATGATCTGGGATTAAATCTCTAATATACAGTATTATTTAGAGAAATATACAGTATTTATTTAGAGAAATAACTTAAAACATGCAAATAAGCATTATAAATAAAATCTGGTCTCTCTCAAGACTGAAAATAAGAATTCACTGGTAAAAGTCTGAAAACATCAAGGATATGATCCATTGCCCAAGTACATCCCCACATTATGATTCACCTTCAGAAAGTCTTATATTTCTGTTTAATACAGAAATCACACTTCTCCATCTTCAAATTATCAATTTACTTCTCAGAATAAGCTAATTTGCACATTTCTGTTTTTCCCCGGCAGTATTGTAAGACTCAAGGTATTAGAAAATAACTACTGCTTTGTGGCAAAGAGCAAAATAAAATAAAAAAAAAACTTATTTAAGTATAGTTGATTTACAATGTTGTGTTAAATTTCTACTGTACAACCAAGTGACTCAGTTATACATACATATATATATATATATATATACACACACACACACACATTTTCATATTCTTTTCCATTATGGTTTAATCACAGGATACTGAATATAGTTCCCTGTGCTATACAGTAGGACCTTGTTGTTTATCCATTCTGTATGTAATAGTTTGTACTTGCTAACCCCAAACTCCCAATCCATTCCCTCATTCCCTCCCCTACCCCGTCTCCCCCTTGGCAACCACAAGTCTGTTCTCTATATCTGTTAGTCTGTTTGTTTTATAGATAAGTTCATTTGTGTCATATTTTAGATTCCACATATAAGTGATATCATATGGTATTTGTCTTTCTCTGTCGGACTTACTTCACTTAGTATGATAATCTCTAGGTCAATCCATGTTGCTGCAAATGGCATTGTTTCACTCTTTTTTTTACAGCTGAGTAGTATTCCATTGTATACAGGTACCACATCTTTATACATTCACCTGTCAATGGACAGGTTGTTTCCATGTCTTGGCTATTGTAAACAGTGCTGCTATGCACACTGGGGGGCATGTATCCTTTCAAATTAGTTTTCTCCAGCTATATGCCCAGGAGTGGGATTGCAGGATCATATAGCAACTCTGTTTTTAGTTTTTTAAGGAACCTCCATACTGTCTTCCATAGTGGCTGTATCAATTTACATTCCCACCAACAGTGCAGGAGGGTTCCCTTTTCTCCACACCCTCTCCAGCATTTGTTATTTGTAGACTTTTTAATCATGCCCATTCTGACTGCTGTGAGGTAGTACCTCATTGTAGTTTTTATTTGCATTTCTCTAATAATTAGCAATGTTGAGCATCTTTTCATGTGCCTGTTGGCCATCTGTATGTCTCCACAATGAGCAAATTTTAAGACTAAATGTATACCTCTCCCCTCCTCAACCAATTCCAGTTTAAAGCCAAGTTCTGACCCAAAATACTTGAGAAAAAGCATTTTCTCTGAAGCTGTCTCTCATCCAAAGCTTTCAACTCTTCTCATATTACATTTAACAGTTGCTTTATCCATTCCAAATAGTGGCTAGACACTTGAGAAAAGGGCACTCTTAACATTTCCAAATTTGACTAGTTTTGCCTTTACGTTAAAATTTGTTTACTAAGTTTATGATACTGCCCCGTGTTAGTAATTTACTGATCATTCACTACCATGTGCTAGTAATGATGCTCAGTGATATTGAATATATATAGTAAAATACCAGCATTTGCCAAGCTGCAGTGACTTAATTTGCAAACACCTTGTGCACAAGAAAGCTTCCCACTTTACTTGAATCTTTCCAGTGTATAGCACAGGTGAACTGCTTAATCCAAAATCTGTCTCTTACCCTTTCTGTACTTAAGGTAACTAAACAGTCTCCCTATTTTCTCCTCCTGTACTCCCAACACCCCATTTCTTTAAGCTCTTTTCTTTTTACTATTTTTGGCTCACTGAGGTTCAGACAAATATTCTCACATTCTGGAGGAAGCCTGATTACTCTTCTTCCCATTTTTCCAACTTTTGCCACAATAATCAAAATAAATTTTCCAGTGCCCCTTAATTTTCTTTATGCACAATCATCGAATTTTTATTTCGGTAATTACTAAGAGCTGTCTAGTGATATATTTATAAGAAGAAAAAGCAGCAAGCAAACGAACTCAATGTCTAGAGTCCCTTAAAAGTATTAAAATTTCCAACTATCTCTGTAAATATTCTTTCACTGTTTGTTGTTTAATTACTAAAACAAAAATTGCACCCTATTATTTCCCAATGAAATCACAAAGTATGTCAAGTACATTATGGATCAAACTTTTAAAAGATGAGTCATGGCATATAATCATATTCAAAACATGTTTCTATGAGAAAATACATTCCAAAAACCCTACTTTGAAATATATCATGTCTTCAAAAAACAATCAATCCGCAGAAAACTACATAAATAATAGAGTGAAACAAATGGATTACTTTATAACATATTTCAGAAGATGCAAGAGATCTAATGTCATAGAACCAAACTAAGTAATGCCACCTTAAAAGTCAAACTGCACAAAAGCACAAAGGAAAAAAATCAGACATCATTGATAAATGATGCTAACTGGACATAATCAAAATTAAAAACAAAAATAAAAAATGCTACAAACAATACCATTAAGAATGTGAAAAGAACCCACAGAATGTGCAAAATTATTTGGAAATCATATATCTGATAAGGGACTTGCATCCAGAACTCTTACAACTCAATAATAAAAAGATAACCCAATTTAAAAATGGGCAATGGATCCGAATAGATATTTCTCCAAAGAAGATATACAAATGGAAAATAAACATGAAAAGAAGCTCACCGCCTTTAGTCATTAGGGAAATGTGAACCAAAACCACAAAAAGATAACCATTTTACACCAGCTAGGAAGCCTATAATCAAAGACACACAATGACGTGAGCTGGCAACCAGGTGGAGAAATTGGAACCCTCATACATTTTTCTTGTAGGTATGTAAAAAGACATCTACTTTGGAAAAATTTGGCAGTTCCTCAAAAAGAGAGAGTTATGGGCAATTCCACTCCTAGGTACATACAAGAGAAACGAAAACATCTGCCCACACAAATTTGTGTACACACAGCAAAAAAGTGGAAACAATCCAAATGTCCAAACACTGATGAACGGGTAAATAAAATGAAATACTATTCGGCTATACAAAGATATGAAGTTCTGATCCATGCTGTAACTGAACCTTGAAAACATAAGTTAAAGAAGCCAGTTACAAAGAACCACATGTTTTAGGACTGCATTTATATGAATGGTCCAGAATTTGCAAATTTAGAGGATTTGTAGATTAGTGGCTGTTTAGGACTGCGAGGAAGGGGGAACAAATGGGTAGTGATTGCTAATGGGTACACGATTTCTTTTAGAGGACAAAATGGTCTCTCATTGTGGTGATGGTTGCATAACCCTGTGAATATACTAGACAATACGGAACTATATACACTTTGAATGAGATGGCATGTGAATTCTGTTTAAAAAAAGCTAAAGTGTAAATATTCATACAATGGAATATCATTCAGCAATGTTAATGCATGAACCAAATATATGTAAATGCAAAAATGTATATGAATCTTACAAACATAAATGAAAGAAGCCTCAGACAAAAGTATATACCATAAGTCCATTTACATGAAGTTCAAAAAGTGGCAAAAATTAATCTATGGTGTTAGAAGTTAGGTTGTTGAGGGGAAGGGGAGAGAGAGTGACTGAAGAGAGACATGAAGCAGGTTTCCGGAGTGCTGGTTATGTTGTTTCTTCGTCTTTGTGCTGGTTATTTTGTGAAAAATTCATCAAGCTGAATACTTATGATTTGTGTACCTTTTTGATGTATTATACTTTAAAAGTTTTTTTTTTTAAGTTTAAGAGAAGGGGTAAAATGACACACACCATGGGGCTGGAGCTATCACTTCAAGTTGTGATTTCAAGAAACACACACCTGGGACTTCCCTGGTAGTGCAGTGGTTAAGAATCTGCCTGTCAATGCAGGTGATACAGGTTCAATTCCTGGCCCGGGAAGATCCCACATGCTGCAGAGCAACTAAGCCCGTGCGCCACAACTACTGAGCCTGCGCTCTAGAGCCTGTGCTCTGCAACAAGAGAAGCCACGGCAATGAGAAGCACGCACACTCCAACGAAGACCCAACACAGCCAAAAATAAATAATTTAAAAATAAAACAAAAAAACCCACACACCTGACTTGGCAACTGCTAAAACAAAACACCAACACCAACTATTATTTTTTGAGTACAAGTTTTTTTGCCCTTTTTTTTTTTTGCATTTGTTTCAAAACTCGGTAGTGTTACAGTGTTAGGATGACTAGAAAGGAAAAATCAATCACAAATTCAAAGTATGAAGTGTTCCCTTCCGAAATGCTGGCTAAAACAAGAATAAGCACATACTAGAAGCTTCTGGTAAGTTTTTCTTTTTCCTGGGCCATTCAAGATGTCAGGGGGAAGAATCTCACCTGAAACCATTTCAGCCATATCCAATGGTTTTAGTCTTAAGATATAACTTTAGGAAGTCCAGCTCTGGTCCCCAAATACCATGTTCCCCAAGATGTCAGTAGGCTGTAGAGGCTGGAATATGGGAAACAGCCTTTTAACTGGGGGGCTAAGTAAGATAATAATGAAAAGACACATTTCTAGTTTTATTCCTAGTCCATCTATTAGGTTCCCCACTCCCATCTCATAGTTTCTACTGAATAAAGTTATAAGCACTTATCCAATCAACTGAAAAAGATCCAGCTGAGTGTTAATATGCATTTACACAATCCTTCCCCCCAACAAGTTTATTTGTTATCAATTGCTACAGCTACAGTACTGGGAACTGTAGTTCCATCCCAGTAATAAGTGGGTATGGAAGGGGATGTAGAGTTCAACTGTAGGTGTGAGGCATTTATCATGGTAGCAGAGATAACAAGGGGAGAAATGAGGAAAATGTTCCTTAATAGGAGACCTTAAATGACATCAAGGGAGTTAAAGTTCTCATTAAGGGGAACACAATGCTTTTGGTAATGGGTAGATCCAGTATATCTTAGTAGCTGAAACACATACGTAAAACAGCCCCCCACCCCAATTTATTTGAGGAACACATTCATCCTATCCAATGAAATAGATGCCTTTATCCTCCAAGAGGAATTCATTCTCACCCCCACCCCCCACCATGACACAATCTCCTCACACGTCTGAGAAAGACACTCACACAGACAAGAGAAAGACAAGCCTACATAGCAAACCCCAATATCAAGACTTGAGAAAGGCCTTCTCACTTCCCACCTGAATGACTGGGAAGGAAATATGGAAACACAAAAATCGAGAGATTGATGTAGCTAAGGGGAATGCATCAATACATGTAATTAAGTTTGTCACTGCAGAATCTATCATTCAGACCACTAGCAAAATCAGCCACGCTCAGGTGAACTAAAGAATACTCCTGCACAGCAAATGCTTGTCAGAGTCCATCCCCAAGATTCTGACAGGCGTGCAAGGCCATATTTGCACATATACTTCTTCAAAAAATAAAGAGGGTCCTTAATTCTCATTTACTATTACCCAAACTGAACATCAGCACAACCTTTTTGGAGGGTCATTTGCCTTTATCTACAAAGCTTCTGAACACATACTACTCTTTGGTCCAACAATCCTAGGAAATTATCCTACACCCTCATACAGGTGCCAAGTATATGAATACAGATGTCATTAGCAGTGTTTGTAAAGGCAAAAAAAAACTAGAAACAATGTATGAGCCAGCTGGAGAGTGTGGGGATCTCAAGAGGCCTAGAAAAATCAAAACTATTTTCATAATATTACTAAGAGATTATTTGCCATTTTCATTCTTATTTTTCTCACAGTGTCTACACTGATAGTGCAACAGATTGAATGCAGAAGCAGAAAAGAACACTTTAAAAAAAATTGAACCAGACATTATAAAGAGATTTGTAAAACTGTAAAACAGTGACATTCTTGTCACTGAATTTTGCTTTAGAAAAGATCTTTAAAGTCTTATTTTAATTTCTAATATGCTAAATATCAATAGATATTTTTTATTTAAACATAAACAAAAGCTATTAGGGATCCTCAATTTTAGTACTATAAAGGTATCCTGAGGGAAAAAATCTGAGAAATGTTACTCTATGCCACCAACACTGTACTGTGTGAATTCAATATATACAGTGGAATACTATGCTAGTTTTAGATGAGATAGATCTGTATATCCTGACACAAACAGAGGCCCCAAATATACTGATAACAAGGAGATCTGTACACTCAGGAAATGGGGGGACAATGGTAAAGAAGGGGAAATGCCACTCATAACATCACCAAGACAACTACAGGTAAAGCTGTCATAGACTGATAGCAAGAAAAAGTGACCATAAAACAAACAGTACAATTATGAGTATAAACAATTAGGTCATTAAAAACGTTCCCTCCCTACTTCACATCTTGGTTCCTCTTGAACTTTTCTAGTATCCTGCTGCAACCCCCCAATACACCCCTATTAAAACAAAACAAACACCTCCAGGGATAGGGGGAGGGTAGTTAGTACATGCAGAATGAAGTCTCATCTGAAGAGTTGAAATCAGAGAACTTAAAACTAGTGCCTGTAGTATAGATCCAGCCAGCAGACAGCTTGTTTGATTCCTAGTTCTAACAAACATACTCAAACACAAAATTCATGCAAATCTTTTATAATGGAAAGATTTTACATTGGAAAAAAAAAAAAAAAGTCTAGATTTCCGGCTGGGTACAGGAAAAAAAGACCCCAGAACTATCCAATCAAAGAATCAATGCACCAAGACTTATGGTTAGAAAAAAATAATACCTCTTAGGGTTGCTTTTGAATATTAACTGAAATTTTATATTAAAGCGCCTACCCCAGAACCTATCACATAACCAGCACTCAATACTTTTCTTTAACAGCATGATCAGAATACCATTTCCCTGGCATCACTATAATCTTGAATAGTAGAAAAATTAGTACTGATAACAATGATCCAGAAACACACTACAAATAAAAGGCTAACCAACACAGGCTCATTAGACTGCCTAAGAAAAACCTTCTAATATATAGTATTTAGGAAATATTCCATGAAAATTGTTGAGATTTTTAAATCTTGTTACACAGTTTAATTTAGCTGGAAAATTCACTTGTTCAGAAGATATCAATTCCCTTCACTGGAGAAATGATAATACTATAGTTTCTATAATTTTATGGCTTTATTTTCAATACCAACCAATCAATCAGATTCCGGTAATATGGGAGTATCTGGTTTGCGGTTAAGAAACTTAGATCCTGACCTTAGTTCAGATTTGGATAAATACTTAAGGATTTCAGAATGAAGAGCTTCCAGGTCTGCTGCTCTTAAGTAACCAGTTCAATCTTACTGGCAATATACTGGCTTTTCCAGTATATTGAGATTATCAACGGTCAAAGCTAAGGGCAAGAGCTTAGGTACTATGCTTCCTTAGGAGAAAGAAAACACCATCAAAATGAATTAATGGAAGTCCAAAATTTAATGATGATAGGAGACTAGTGTATGTTTCAAACCCATAGCAGGTCTCTGTTCCAGGTCCCTCCCTCCCAATTTTGTGGACCACAGATTACACATGGCATTTAAAACCTAAAATGAAGGCCTGGGAAAAAAAAAAACTTGGTAGCATTATGTTAAAAGGTCCCACCCCTGTGTCAAGCCTTCACTACACTCCAACCCCATCAGGTATACCCAGTGTAGCCAACGGCCCTCAAACTTTCAAAAGCTATCACACGCAACAGATGAAAAATAAGGGTTTGGTTATCCTAAGCCTATTAATTTTCCACAAAGTAGGTCTACACAGGAGAAAAAAAGCACATTTATATCAACTTTTCAAAGTGAAATATTTCTCCCAGTACTGACACTGGGTTCTTCTTGGTAGCTAAATTTGGAGTGCTTACTATATGCAAGATTATATACTACTTACTGATTTATAAGAATAACATAAAAAATGCTGATGCTATCTCTGTTTATTTCTCACCACCGCAGCCAAAACAAAACAAAACAGACTCTCCTACCCAAACTGTTGACCTCCTTTTCTATTTATAGTAGGAGTAGAGGCAGATCTACAACCAAGTTCTATCAAGAGGAAGAAGCACAGGATTCCAGTTTTTACCATTAGCTAGCAGCACTACCTTGAATAAAACATTTCCCCATGTCTCATTTCTTCGTGCCTCAAATAACAGTGAAAATGAAATCTTTTTAACTTTGACTAGACAAGTCAGAATTAAAACCATTATGAAACGTAAAAAATACTTTATAAAACTTAAGGTGAAAACCAAATATAAGAACACTATTCTTTTTTTTTTTTTTTGCGGTACGCAGGCCTCTCACTGTTGTGGCCTCTCCCGTTGCGGAGCACAGGCTCTGGACGCGCAGGCTCAGCGGCCATGGCTCACCGGCCTAGCCGCTCCGGGGCACGAACCCACGTCCCCTGCATCGGCAGGTGGACTCTCAACCACTGCGCCACCAGGGAAGCCCCAAGAACACTATTCTTGATGATTGGCAAAGTAATCCAGAATAAAGAGTATAGACATGATTTTATGTTCAAAGACATCCTTCAGTGTGTGGAGAAATTCCAATTTCTTTACTTTATCAATTCTAAAATTGGCAGGTGGAGGTGGTAAAAATAATAATGGAGGAAACAAGTAGAATGATTTGAACATAAAGTGAGAGAGTAAGTAAAGGATGACATCATTACCCTCACTTCACCAACCTAACAGGGACAGCATAAACTGGGAGAAGAAAAAAAACAATAACTAAGTAATCTTTATTGGAGGATGGAACTTTGCAGGTACATGGCTATGAGGTAATGAGGTAATCTACCTTCGTTTTTAAAAAAAGATATGTTCCTACAACATATCTGCCAGTAGGAACCTACTGAATAAGGATGCAATCCAGAAAATGGGCTCAGTAACTTAGTGGGACATCTCTCCTCCAAGGCTAGGAGAGCTACAGATTTGCCAAGCACTCAGCTCCAGAGGGGAAGGGCATACTTACCCAGACACCTATGCCCTGTAACAGGGAAGACACAAATACTTCCATTCAGAAATTTCATTCCTGATTTTCAGATAAGTGTATATGCTCCTCTAACAAGATAAATGACTCATTTTATGGAAAACCAGAAACAACTTTCCATTTTGCCCATCGCAATAAAAAGAAAATTCTCAATTATCCTGTAATGGAAAATGAGGGAAGCACCCAATAATGGATAATCCAAGCTAGCAGCCAATACAAAACTCCCACATGTGGCTTGGAGATAAACTATAATTTTAAATATCTTTAGGCTAAAAATTGTTTTCACTTTCTTTGAAATGAACCTTGAATCTAAGTATAAAGCAGCAAATACAAGTAGACAATAATATGGGGGTTTAAAAACACACTATTAACAGTTAATGATGTTAATTAAATAATTCATAATACTAGTTTCAAGTCATAGTCTACAAGTCTTATTCAATCCCTGACACCTCTCCCCCACCTCAGTTCAAACACTGATCTTCCTTGTTTTTTAACCTAGCTATGTGATTTTAAGTTATTTAGCTTCTTTGAGCCTCAGTTTCCTGATCTATAAATATGGCTAATAACAGTACCTACACCAAGAGGACACCAGAGGATACAAGTGAAGAATCTCCGGCACACAGTAGACACTCAATAAATTTTGACTATTATTCCTATTTGGAGTTTTCCTGTTAGGAAAAAGACCCCCCATAAATCGTCAAATTAAAGATTATTTACAAAGTATTTTACAAGTATCCTGGAATTTTCTAAGCCTACTCTTTGAATTTAGTTTTCCTAACAACTTATAAATTTAACAAGGAGACAGTCAGTTTATTTCAGCTCTTTCCCTATTAGATAAAAATGGAAAAAACCCGGATTCCTATATTATTGTGTTAGAAGAGTATGATTCCCTATGACAATATGACGTTAAGACTTAATGCTTAAAAATACTTTAAACAAAGAACTTTGTATAATGAGTCCAATTAAACACGTGATGTGAAGGTATGTTTTATTTCAAATTATTATGAGGTTTCAAAGAATTCATCTCACATCTACACATGATTAACTGAACCTATAAAGCCTATACTTTCCAACTCACTATGTAAAGTTTTCCAAACAAGCAAAAACATAGAGGTTAGAATAGTTGGTTACTATATGATAGTCATACAGAAAAGTACACTAACACTTCACATTCAAGCTTGTATTTTAAGAGACAAATAATATAGGCCTCAGAAAAATTTACCCAATGTGTTCAAAACCCTTTAAATGCCTCCAAGGAAAAATAATTTTTCTCCAGTTTTAAGTTATTTTGGTAAGGCTTATAAAGTAATCTGTGGGCATTTTACTCCAAGTTACCATTTTTCTTTCAATTCAAATTGAAAAGCAATGTCCCTACAGTCTTCAATTACAGAATGGTGAGTCTTATTTGTTTTCCGTGGAATTGGAGTTCTGGGTAGGAAGTCCAATTAAAGGTCCTTGAAATGAGTTTGTAATAATTTAGATACAGACCTACAATCGTAATAAACTCAGTTAGCTACCATAAAATTATAGGCTATCGTTACAAGGCAGATTTTCAAATTCAGAAGGAACTATTTTGAAAAAAGTTTTACCTGATATGAACATTTTAAGGGAAATTCATGGTACGCCACCGGAGGAAGTGGCAATCCCTAAACTGCGTTAAGTCTTTAAAAATGTGAAACACTTATCTTCAATCAACGTGGTCTTTGAACTTGAAGGACTGTTTCAAAATATGTGAAACACATGCATCCCTAGGGCAGATTCGAAAGGTTTTAAAGGTTTCTGCCAACTTCTCCCCACCTGTTAGCTGAACCAAATTATGAATATACATTTAAGCAACAGATAAAATGCTCGGATAAAATGATTCCAAACTTGCAGGGTGTTTACCCAGTGAAACTACACACAAAGTTCTGCATTTCTAATAAAAAAGACAACTAACGCTGCGGGAACACAAATCTCTCTTCTCACGGCAAAGAAGCACTTCCTCTGCCGAGTGCAGAGTTGCCAGATCCAGAACCAAGGTTGCCAACCTGCAACAGGATCGGAAAGATGCAGCAATGATACGTTAAAAAACAAAAAAGAAGAAAAAGAAAAGCACAACAAAATGTTTATGCTCCAAAAAGTTAAACAGCTAAGAACTTTCTCAGCTCCGAGAAAAGTTTCATGGCTGCTTTACAGAAGCTTGAACTAAGGCAGAAGATCGGTTTGATCAGTAGCTTTCTCAAGGTCACTCTTGTGCAAAGTAACTGCACGGTCCGGACTCCCGCTCCCAGGCCCCCGACCTCTGCACACGCCCCGGCGGCACCGCTCAGACGCGCCTGGCTCCGCCCGTGCCCGCACAAGTGCGACGGGGCACTCAGAGAAAGAGACACTTGGAGCGCTCTCCGGGCAGCTCCGGGAGGACAGGGGGGCCGGGGGCCCGGGGGCCCGTCCTTCCCCGAGGCGGCGGCCGCCGCGGCCCAAGCCGCCGCGTCCGTCCCCTCCGTCTTCTCAGGCAGAGAGCCGCTAGCCCCACAGGACCGGGCAGGTGGCCCAGGGGCGAGGCGAGGGTCCCGCCGCGAGGGGTTCACTCACCGTCACTCTCGGCCCTGACAAGCAGGGACATGCCCTTCAGCCGCTCCACGTAGCCGGACGACACATGCCCGGTGCCCCGGTCGTCCCACTGCCGGTCCTCGTTGAGTGTGTAAACCTTCACCCGCCGCCGGGTGTCGGTCATCGTGCCGCCCGGGGTCCGGGGCAAAGGCCCCGCCGGAGTCGCCCGGGAAGGGGGTCCGGGGAAGGCGGGAGCCGAGGCGAGAGGACGCCCACGAGCGGAGGGCTCCCCGGCCTCACTGCCGCCGCTGGCCGCCCCGGGGCCGCGCTGCCGCCCTCATGGCCCGCCGCCGGGCCTGAGCTCTGGCCCCCGCCTTTCCTCGCCTCCGGCTCCTCGGCGCTATTGTCCAGGCCCGGCGAGGCCGGCCGCCCAGAGGGGGCCGCGCAGCGCTTCGCAGCCTCCCGCCCCGCCGCGCTAGGAACTCGCGGCGCCGTTCACTGCCCTGCTCCCGCCTCCGCCATGATCTCCGTGAAGCTGCTTCCCGCGCCGCCGCCGCCGCCGCCGCCTCCTCAGGCCGCCGCCGCCATGTTTTCCTTCCTTATACCTGGCCCTGCCACCGCAGCCGGGGACTGAGCTCCGCTCCCCTGCTTCAAATGTCCGAAGCCGACCGGCGCCTGGTCCTGCTGCAGCTGCCACCACTACGCGGGAGACTCCGAGAGCCCCCTGGCGCACGAGCGCTCTTGGCTACTGGGAGTCGCTTTCCCTCCGCCGCTGCCGCCGCCGCCGCCTCTTCCGCTGCCGCCGCCGCCTCTTCCGTCGCCTCTTCCGTCTTCCTCACCGAGCCAAAGCCGCCGCCATCTTGGTTCGCTCCTCAATGGCGGCGCGCGGGGCCACCCCGGTAGCAGCTGCAGGGGCGGCCCATTGGCCCCACCATTTAAAGAGACAGGAGGGAAGCCGCGAGCCTCGCAGCGGCGGAGGCTTCGGACGGAGGCGATAGGCGGGCGTCGGGTTGCCGAACTGGCGGGAGCGCAGGGAGTGGAGGACGCGGAACGCTGGTCGCGCCGGTGACGGACCGAGGCTCCCTCCCGCTCCCTGCACGGTACTGTCGTGCGAGCACGGGGCGTGTGTACGTCCGTCGCTCCCTGTGTTCGTCATCAGTCCCGTTCGGGATTCGAAAGGGGCGTGGAGCCCGCCTCCGGCTGCTGAGTCCTGAGCTGGTCTCTGCGCGCCGGGCGCTTGGCGTCTCCGGCTCTGGGTCCGCCCGCCGCCTACCCGGCTGGCTCGCTGTCCAGCCGCCGCTCCTTGCAGGCGTCCGGCGGCATCGGCCTGGGGCTTTCTCGCGGCGCGCCCGCCTCCGCGAGTGTGCTGTTCGAGCCGCCTTTGGGGCTGGACTGGGCACCCGGAGCGCGGAGGTCGGTGGCGCCGGAGCCTCGCAGACTCAGACCTTTCTCCTTTGGGAAGAAATTGAGAAGTTTTCGGGAAAGACCGCAGGTTTGGCCGCAGGTCCTGGGAGCTGCCATAGGGCACGCACCGAGATGGGAGTCTGGAAACTTGGCACAGTTTTCTATTTCTGAGCGTGGTACCAAGCCTGAAGTGACGAATCTAAGACCTCTCCTTAAATTAGCTGCTACCTCTTTTTCCTCCAGAATTGTTATTTTCTAGCTCTTCCTGTTGCAAAAAGAACTTGAGGGGCTTACAGAAACCAACGGGGTACTGTATAAATTCTCAACGTTCACTGTTAAGCACTGTTAATCTTAACAAAGGAATGTCGTTCCCATTCCTATCACACAAATGATAGCCACCATTTGGGGGGCTTTTACTCTTTGCCACGCTGTCTAGGTCATTGCTGGCCACTGGAAATAAAATGTGAGCCGCGTATGTAATTTTACATTTATGGTAGCCGCTTCTTTAAAATGTTTGAAGAAACTGCTGAAATTTGTTTTTATAATGTATTTTGTTGTCTTAAGAAAAAATGTTAAGAAAAAAATGTTGCCTGCCGTTCCACTTCTACAAGATTCCAGCCATTAGCCACTGCAGTGGCTCACGGACAGTGCACCATGAGGGGAATTCAGGAAGGAGAAAAACAGGAAGCATTCTGTACTTCGGATAAACTGGCCCCTGGAAAAGTAAGAAACATAGCCAAGGAAAAATTTCAGTGACCCCGAGATTCTAACATCTTCCCAAACGTAGAAAAGCACTAAAATCATTGAGATGTCTGTTCTTTGTGATTAGCAGTAACCTTTTCATGCTTGACTACAAATGTTTTTCACAGCAAAAAGTTCGTATATATTCCTGGCTCCTCCCTGACCTCTATGGAGCGGTTCCTCAGAGCTATCCGAGAGGCTGTCTCCTAGGCTGTAGCCCTCAGTAAGGTCCCAGAACAGAACTTAACTCACAACTTTTACATTTTGCCTCTTTATTTCAGTTGACAGTTTAATGCGATATCTTCAATATAAAATGAATGAGATATTTTGAATTACTTTTTTTCATACTAAATTCAAACTGTGATGTGTATTTTACCTTTAGTGTAAATTTCTATTTGGATGCTGAATTTTCATTGGAAATACCTGATGCGTATTTAGGTTTCACTAAATTTACACTTGAAAAAGTAGATTCACATATTACCTTTTTTCCAAAAATAAATCGACTATTTTTAAACTTTAATTAAAATTAAGTAAGGTTTAAAATTCAGTTCCTCAGTCCCACTAGCCACATTTCCAGGCCTTAGTACTGAAACCGAGCAGGACCCTATGGGGCTCCTGGGCACAGAAGCCTTTCTGTGTCCCCCGTTCCTTGTTTGTAAGGAACAGACCCCAGCTTCTATGATCTTCCCTGAGTCCCAAAGGGCAGATTCAAACAGTTGCTAATCAGGGAAGGGAGGGGATGCAGAGACAAGGGAAGAACAGCCAAGAAAGAATAGTGCAGCCTTGGGGCAGGATCCTGGTTCTTCAAGGGATGCACATAACAATATCTTTAAGCTCTTTATAGATCTAAAACCCCTAACAAATGGAAGATGTCAGGATTCTTCATTCCACGGAAGACCACCTGAGGCCAGATTAAAGGAACCAGAAAAGCTCATCAAGAGATTACCTGAGACCAGATGAAAGGAGTGCAGTTCCTGCACACACCCTAATCTTACCAGCAACCCCATCTTTGAACCATTGCTATAAAACTCCTCACCAAATCCTCCCGGGTTGGGACACACAGCTTTCGAGGGGAGGAGCCTACTGTGTCCCCTTTTGCCTGGCAAAATAACAAAGCTATCCTTTTCTACTTCATTTAAAACTCTGTCTCTGAAATTTGATTCGGCACCAGTGCACAGAGACTGAGTTTTTGGCATCATTACCCACATGTGGCTACTGGCTACCGTTTTGGCAGGTTCACGTGCTTAATATTATCAGAAATCTCACCAAACCTGCAATGTACAGTATTTTGAATTATACCCATCTATTCAGACAGAAGTTGGAACCTTCCTCCCCTACCACGTCAAATACAAAGAAGTGCTTACAAAGAACAGCCTGAGGCTTTCATCATTTACAAAAAAACCTGGAAAATTATAAAAACAGTAATTGTTTTTTTCTAAAAAGTAAGATGCAATAATTTCAAGCATATGGGCATGACAGCAATTATGTCTACTTTTGACACAGACATCTTTAAATGTATTCACATGTTATTACTTATTCGATCCCCAAACCAAACATGAAGTAATTTGTGGGGGGAAAAAATACTTTATTTTATAATATCTTTTTAAGGTAAATTAAACAGCAGGGTTTATTAAATGGCAAAAATTTTAAATTATATATACAACTAA
Source organism: Delphinapterus leucas (assembly GCF_059928025.1). NCBI lineage: Eukaryota > Metazoa > Chordata > Mammalia > Artiodactyla > Monodontidae > Delphinapterus > Delphinapterus leucas. Next base: position 168,947,880 of record NC_143130.1, read on the forward strand.
TAATAATTATGTTTAAAGGAACTTTTTACTATAATCTTAAGTAACAGTTGAGTTGTATTAGGGTTCTACCAGAGAAACAACCAGTAGGATACATCTACAGGGAGAAAGAGATTTCGAGGAATTTGCTTATATGGTGGTGGGATCTGGTTAGGCAAGTCTGGAGGTACATAGGGCAGGTCAGCAGCAGGCTGGAAGCTCTTGGGCAGGAGCTGACAAGTGCAAACCACAGAATTTCTTCCTCAGGGAACCCTCAGTTTTGGTGTTAAGGCCTTTCCACTGATTTGGATGAGGCTCACCCAGATTACTGAGGATAATCTCTTTTACTTAAAGTCAACTAATTGTAGATGTTAATCACTCTACAAAATACCCTCACAGCAACACCTAGATTAGTGTTTGACTGAATAACTGGGTACCATAGCCTAGCCAAATTGACAGCAAAACTAACCATCACAGTAATAAATAAATACCTTAATTTATAATCACTTAATCATATGCCATGCGCAAATGGTGATACAATTTAAGAAAATTCCTAATGGGAGGTTGCAGATCACAAAAGGTTGAGATACGTTATCATAGTGGTCAAGGATGTGGGTGTTGGGTTGTGAGTCCAGGTCCTGCCTGTTAGTAGCAATGTGATATTTGCAAGTTTCTAAACCTCTCTACCTCCTTTTCTTCACCTGTAAAATAGGAATAATAATAAGTTCTAAGGTTGTTGTATGGATTAAATAAGATACTGACTCCTCCTGTGCTCTAAATATAAAGCTTTTCCCCTGAACCCTGTACCTTCACCTACATACATAACATAAACTTATAAAATATGCAGTGGAGTCTATTCATTGTACAATATTTATACCTGCTCTATGTTACTTACCTTTATCCATGTCACAGTCATTAGTTTTATAGTGTTACCTCCTTTAAACTAAAAACCCTGGAGAGAACAGGGACAAGGATGCTGGATTATGCACTGCCCAACTCCAGAATGCTCCATCCCTATAGATGACCCCCATGTTAGGCCATGAAGATAATGGTGTCTGTATGGGGGGAAGGGCACAGCACCAATGCTGGAATTGTTGAACCCTAATTGTGGTTCAGCCAATAAACTGGTGGCCTAGGATAAGACACTTAACCTCCTTGGGCCTCAGTTTTCTAATTCCGATGAGAAGATCTTTAAGGATACTTCTAGCTTTCAAATTCCATAAGTGTGGAGCAATGATGGTAAGAATAATAGAAATTATTAAATTCTCCCCATAAAGGCAATAAGAAGATGTGGGGTGTGTGTGTGTGTGTGTGTGTGTGTGTGTGTGTGTGTAGTGGAATACTACTCAGCCATAAAAAAGAATGAAATAATGTCATTTGCAGCAACTTGGATGGACCTAGAGATTATCATACTAAATGAAGTAAGTCAGAAAGAGAAAGACAAATACCATATGATATTTATATGTGTAATCTAAAATATGACACAAATGAACTTACCTATGAAACAGAAACCAACTCAGATATAGAGAACAGACTGGTGTTCACCAAGGGGGGGTGGGAGAGGGAAGGACTGGGAGTCTGGGATTAGCAGATATGCAAACTATTATGTATAGAATGGATAAAGAACAAGGTCCTACTGTATAACACAAGGGAACTATATTCAATATCCTGTACTAAACCATAATGGAAAGGAATACAAAAAATAATATATATATAACTGAATCACTTTGCTGTACAGTAGAAATTAATACAATATATAAATCAACTATACTTCAATAAATTTTTTAAAAATTCTCCCCATAAATGCAGATGCTCATATGAGCATACATAAGCATTTTCATGACATTCATGAGCATTTTATTACATAGCACCATGTAATATAAACAGCTGAAAATAATCAGAAAAAACAGCAGAAAAATGTTCCATCAGTCATCCATTTTTGTTCTAAACTATTTTCATAAGTTAGATAGATATTTAATTTGCTATATACTTCTGAAAAAAAGTTTCTCGTATCCTACCCTCAACATAATGTAATCATGAACAAATCAGAAAATGAAGGTAATTTTAGATAAACCCTGTAGCAACAACAGACTTTGACCAGCTGAGAACTCACTACCACCCACAATTCATTTCTTTAAATATAAAAACTACCTTACAAAATACTGAATAGCAACTCTTCATGGGTTAACAACAAGCAAAACAAGTGTTAAATTTATTAACAAAGAACAAGTTAAATCGAAAACAAAATTCCCTAAGTCTGTCATTCAATTAGCATGCTTGGGGATCATTTAAAAAATCTTGAAAGAAAGAGGAAGGTAGTTTGTCCTCTCTCTTGAAAAGCTTTTAACATGAATTCCATATGTGTTTATTATTCCTTTCCATCAAAAATTTGATAAAGACAAGCCTTCCCAGAAGTACAGCTGTTGTAGCAAGATAAGCTTTCCTGCTGGAAACCCAATTGGTACTTCATTGACATAGACCTGTAATAAAAGGAGCAAAAATCTGTGATGTTGCTTAATTTTTATTAACCAACCAAGAGCTTCATTCATGTTCAATTGTCAATAAATGTATCAGTCTAGTCCTAGAAATAGTCATTTATGTGTGTGCCCCAGTGAATAATAATATAAGCAGGATAAATAGAAGTCATTATTTTACTAATGATATATATTAAAATGAACAGGTGGGTAGCTTAAATATTTGGGTACGTTTTATTTTTTTAATTTTATATTTCTATTTATTGGCTGTGTTGGGTCTTCGTTGCTGCACGCAGGCTTTATCTAGTTGCAGTGAGTGGGGGCTACTCTTCATTGTGGTACGCGGGCTTCTCATTGTGGTGGCTTCTCTTGTCGTGGAGCAAGAGCTCTAGGTGCGCGGGCTTCAGTAGTTGCGGCACACAGGCTCTAGAGTACAGGCTCAGTAGTTGTGGCGCACAGGCTTAGTTGCTCCGCGGCATGTGGGATCTTCCCGGACCAGGGCTCAAACTCACGTCCCCTGCATTGGCAGGCGGATTCTTAACTACTGGGCCACCAGGGAAGTCCTAGGTACTTTTTAATTTCAAAGCTTCCCCCTACACTCCAATCCAGGGAATGCCCTGCTACCAGAATTACATGTTTGATATACATATCCCCTATATACAGTGATATATAACAGGGGTCCCCAGCCCCTGGGCCGCGGACCCGTATAGAACCGGGCTGCACAGCAGGAGGTGAGCGGCGGGTGAGTGAGCGAAACTTCGTCTGCCACTCCCCGTCGCTCCCCATCGCTGGCATTACTGCCTGAACCATCCCCCCTCCCCCCCCCCGCCCCCCCGCCCGTGGAAAACCTGTCTTCCACGAAACTGGTCCTTGGTGCCAAAAAGGTTGGGGACCGCTGATATGGGATATGCTGGAAACTCTTCAGCAGGTTACTATTTTGCCTAAAAGTTCAAAGGATGAAACAGTCAGCATCTCCCTTCATGATCTGTTACTTGCCCCTTGAATTTTAACACCACTCCAGGGATGTTGACTGCTTCTAGTTCCCTAAATATTAGTTTTTGTTTTGTGTCTTAAGCCTTGTGCCTCTGTCTAGAATGTTCTTTCCATCTTGTTTCCTTTTAAATCCTGTATAGGTATCACCTACTCTGTTAGACCTCCCCTGACAGCTTCCATCCCAGACAGCCTTAGCCATCCTCTCTTTTATAACACTCTGTGTCTTTTCAATACTTAAACTATCACCTGTGCACTATTGGTTTATTAACATGCTTGATTCTTCTACTAGCTTGTGAAGCTCCTTGAAGGCAGGACTTTCTCTTATTCTTATGTATCTCAATGTCAAGTACATTGCCTGGAATTTGATTAATGTTCAGTAGATATTTGGTGAACTGAATGCTAAACTGTCTAATTAGGAAGGTCACCTAGTAATTGAGCACAGATTAGCTACAAGAAAATAAGTGTTAAACTAAGGCAAAGGTCATGCTGAATGAACACAGAAGTTGTGGTAAAATTGATGATTGCAGGGGTCAGAGAAGAGTTTTGTGGGAGAGGCAGCATTGGGATGAGATTTGAAGAGTTTGATGTCAAAAGAATGGGGAAAATAGCATCTGAGGCTGCAGGATTAAGAGAAAAAATATTTACAGCAAGGAGATATGAACATGTATGGAAATTCAGGAAACTGTAAGCAGATCAGCATGGCTGGGGAGCCCAAACTGAGGGAAAGTAGGAAATTAGGCAGAAAAGGGAGTTTGGGCCAAGATTGTGAAAGCCTGAAATGTCATTTGGATATTTGTTTGGATGCCATTCTGAAGATGAATGGAGAGACATGAAAAGTTTCTGGGGCAGAAAAGTGACAAGATAAAAATCTACACTTTGAAAAAACAAGTACATTTAGAGTAGCATCGAAAAGAATAAAATAGGAATAAACTTAGCCAAGGAGGAGAAAGACTTGTACGCTGAAAACTACAAAATATTACTAAAAGAAATTTTAAAATACATAAATAAATGGAAAGATATCTCATGTTCATTGGTTGGAAGACTTAATATTGTTAATATGACAATACTACCCAAAGCAATCTACAGATCCAATGCAAGCCCTATCAAAATTCTAATGCCTTTTTTGTTGTTGCAGAAATTGAAATATCCATCCTAAAATTCATAGGGAAGCTGAAGGGACCCTGAATAGACAAAACAGTCTTAAGAAAGAATAAAGTAGGAGGACTCACACTTCCTTATTTCAAAACTAACTACAAAGCTACAGTAATCAAAACAGTGTAGTACTGGCATAAGACAGACATCCAGACCAACGGAAAAGAATAGAGAGCCCAGAAATAACCTCTTGCACATATGATCAAGTGATTTTCAACAAGGATGCCAAGACCATTCAATGGGGGGGTGGGGGGATGGCAGGGTGGAAGACAGTCTTTTCAACAAATGAAGAAGAATGAAGTTGGACATGTAAAAAGATATCCACATGTAAAAAGAATGAAGTTGGACCCTTACCTTACACCATATGCAAAATTACCTCAAAATAGATCAAAGACTAAACATAAGAGCTAAAACTATGAAACTCCTGGAAAAGAACTTAGGACATGACATTGGATTTGACAATGATTTCTGGGACATCAAGAGCATAGACAACAAAAGAAAAAATAGATAAATCAGACTTAATAAAAATTTAAAAGTTTTGTGCAAAGGATACTATCAAGAGAGTGAAAAGGCAACCCATAGAATGAAACAAAGTATTTGCAAATCATATCTGATAAGGGATTAATGTCCAAAATATGTAAAGAACTCCTACAACTCAACGACAATAACAAAAAACATGCTATTAAAAAAAATGGGCAAGGGTTTGAACAGATATTTCTCCAAGGAAGATAGGTAAATGGCCAATAAGCACATGAAAAGATGCTTAACATCACTAATCATTAGGGAACTGGAAATCATTGCAGCTCTATTTACAATAGCCTGGAGATGGAAACAACCTAAGTGCCCATCATCGGATGAATGGATAAAGAAGATGTGGCACATATATACAATGGAATATTACTCAGCCATAAAAAGAAATGAAATTGAGCTATTTGTAATGAGGTGGATAGACCTAGAGTCTCTCATACAGAGTGAAGTAAGTCAGAAAGAGAAAGACAAATACCGTATGCTAACACATATATATGGAATTTAAGAAAAAAAAATGTCATGAAGAACCTAGGGGTAAGACAGGAATAAAGACACAGACCTACTGGAGAACAGACTTGAGGATATGGGGAGGGGGAAGGGTGAGCTGTGACAAAGCGAGAGAGAGAGGTATGGACATGTATACACTACAAAACGTAAGGTAGATAGCTAGTGGGAAGCAGCTGCATAGCACAGGGAGATCAGCTCAGTGCTTTGTGACCGCCTGGAGGGGTGGGATGGGGGGGGTGGGAGGGAGGGAGACGCAAGAGGGAAGAGATATGGGAACATATGTATATGTATAACTGATTCACTTTGTTATAAAGCAGAAACTAACACACCATTGTAAAGCAATTATACCCCAATAAAGATGTTAAAAAAAAAAAACACCACAATCAGATACAACTTCACACACGTTAGGAGGGCTACTGTCGGCCAGGATGTGAAGAAATTGGAACTCTTTTGTGCATTGCTGGTGGAACTATGAAATGGTGCAGCTGCTATGGAAAACAGAATGGCATGTCCTTCAAAAAATTAAACAAAGAATTTACCATATGATCCAGCAATTCTACTTTAGGTATATACCCAAGAGAATTGAAAGCAGGGACTTGAACAACTATTTATACATCCTTGTTTGTTGCAGCATTATTCACAATAGCCGAAAGGTAGAAACAACCCAAAAGTCTATTGACAGATAAATGGATAAACAAAATGTGGTGTACACATACAATGGACTATTATTCAGCCTTAAAAAGGAAAGAAATTTTGTCATGTGCTACAACATAGATGAACCTTGAGGACATCATACTAGGTGAAAGAAACCAAACACAAAAGGACAAATATTGTATGATTCCACTTGTATGAGGTACCCAGAATAGTCAAATTCATAGAGATGGAAAGTAGAGTAGTGGTTACTAGGGGCTGGGGAAGGTGGGAATGGGGAGTTATTGTTTATTGGGTACAGAGTTTCAGTTTGTGATGATGAAGAATTTCTGGAGATGGATGGTGGTGATGGTTGCACAACAATTAATGTACTTAATGCCACTGAACTGTATGCTTAAAAATGATTAAAATAGTAAAATTTTACGATACATCTATTTTACCACAATAAAAAAAGTCTACAGTTTAGAAGCTGAATTCTGGTGGCACTGCTGAAGATAGATTGAAGAAGGTAAAAACTGGAGTCTGGGAGGCCTGCTTGCAGATTATATAATAACAATCAGAGTTTCTCAGGAGGGTCTACGTCAGCACCAGGGCAGAGTAATGGAAAGAGAAGGGTAGTTACAAGGGCTATTTTAGATGTACAATCAATAGGAGTTAGACACTAACTGAATACTGAGGTGGAGATGAGTTATGGATTATCAAGGTTTCTAGGTCATATGACAATAAGAAGATAGGAAAGGGATTGCAGGAGAAAATTTGATAGGTATTTGTGTCATTTATAAAATATGAAATCAATTTAAATTAAAGGAATATAAAGCAATCATTTGCCCCTTTATCTAGATGCAGTGTGGTCAACTCTTTCTGTTCTGGTTTATTTGTACTACCAACGCTCGTTAATGTGGCTAAGAGCCAGGTTCCAGATTTGGACTGCATTTTGCCACGTTTTGTTCTTTCTATCACTAAATTTCATGACATCCGAGGTACAAGAGATAAGAGCTTTATCAGATGAGTCTAAATTGTATATTACTTAAATTATGAGATAATCATACATACAGAAAAGTGTATAAACATAATATACAGTTTATTGAGTAATAATAAAATGAAAAACTGTACCACCATCTAAAATGATCTCAGAAATACTCTGTGTCACCTTCCCCCTCCATCTTCCCTCAGGAGGATCACTTGTTCCTTTGCTTTTCTTTTTAGTTTTACCTCCAATGTACGGATTTCTAAGCAATATGCTGTTTAGATTTGAAAACTGAGTAAGAAGCACAGATTTAGCTGTGCAAAGAAAGAGCACAAAAGTGCCGCTGTTAGGCTCAGTCGTTGCTGTGGACTAAATGTGTTCCCCCCAAATTCATATGTTGAAGTCCTGACCTCCACAGTGTGACAGTATTTGGAGATGGGGCCTTTGGGAGGTAATTAGGTAGTTAAAGAGAGGCTTTCACGGTGGGATTAGTGCCATTATAAGAAGACACAAGAGAGAGCTTGCTTTCTCTCTCTGTTCTCTGTCATGTGAGGACACAACCAGACATCTGCAAACCAGGAAGTAGGCTCTCACCAGACAGGGATCTGTTGGCACCTTGATCTTGGAGTTCTCAGCCTCCTGAACTGTGAGCAATAAATGTTTGTTGTTGAAGCCACCCAGTCTATAGCATTTTGTTACAGCAGCCCGAGCAGACTAAGGTCATCATAGTCTGCGGGCATTAAATGGATTCAGGTTTCCTGAAAATTCAGAAGGGCCCTTCTGGGGAATTCAGGGAGCAAGGCTGTGAACGATTCCGGGAAATGAAAGATTTCCATTTGGGGGGCATCTGGTGGGGCTTAGCAGGGGCCAGGTCCTGATGCCTGACATAAGCACAGTCATTTTCTGCTCGTAAGTAGACTATGGTCTAGCTCTAGTCCTCCTGTATCCATGCCCTCTCTTTCTTGTTCTACCCTCTGGTTTTGGTAGACCACATTCTTTGGTAGCTTCTTGAAAAAAGTTCATGGGAAGGGAATCTTTTAAGAAACTTTTGCATATCTGACTCAATATTACTTGAAGGTTTAGTTCAGTATCGAATTCCAAGTTGGAGGTAATTTTCTTTCAGAATTTTGAGTGTTTCACCATTGTCTTCTTGTTTCTGGTGCAACTGTTGCAAAGTCTGGAGCCATTTTGATTCCTAATGCTTTGTATTTTTTTCTCTCTGGAAGCACAACTAAGTTTTGAGGTAATTTGCTACATAGCAATAGTAACTAGGACATGCATTTGCTTGGTTAATTGATTCTAAGCTCAAAGAGATGGGGGTAGTAGTATATTTTCCAAGGATAGAATAGATGGGATTGAAATAGTTTTGCATTTTTAAAAAACTTTCTTCTGATATGCTGCTTATCTCTTATGGAAGAACTCTTTACTTAAGTAGATACAATCACTTATGAAATGGATTTTTGAGCACAGTCTATATCTCAAACGTCTGACTCTGGTTCCGAGATTTGATTTGGGAAATATGGATCAGATCTGATTAAACCAACCTTATAGGGACTGTATAGATATTTTATACTATACTGAAATTCTGTGGTATCTTTTTCCCCCCTTAGGTGGTCTCAAAATTTCTGTTTAGTTAAACTTTTATTTATACAGGTATTATTATTATATTTCTATTTGAAGTTGGATCAAAGGAAAAAAGTGAAGGGAGTAAATATGATAAAGAATGAGAATAGGACTTTCCTGTGATCAATGACTAAACGAGAACACTGTGTTTTCTCTGAATGGCAGTTAAGAGTCAGTGTTACTTTCTCAGGCTGATTAAAACTGAGAGCCCGGGCTAGCAAGATCAGTGTGGGAAAGGGGAGAGTTGAAGGATAGTTGAAGCTGAGGTGTCTTAGCTGAGGTATCTCAGAAAGCAGAGTCTGAGACAAAGACTTGGGAATGAGTATTTTGTTGGGAAGTGTGATCTCACGGAGAGAAGCAATGAAGAGGGGTACAAGGCAGAAAAGGAGGAGAAGCCAATATGGGGAGGTGTTAGCCAACATGGCCACTGCTGTGCGTGGATGATTGCTTGATCCTACAGGGCCATTAGTCTGAGGGGAGAGATGGAAAGCATTTATTCATTAGCTCCCATGTCCCTCAGTCAAAACTTTACCCCATGGAGTGTTAATTCCCCTACACTTCTGGGTTTTGCCTACATGAGCACAGAGCAGGTCATCATGACGTCCCCACATTACAGCATCAGAGAGGGCCGGGGAGGGAGGTGAGAAGCATATGATACAGGGCTATGGTGAGGCTGTTAAGTTGCATCTGTGGGAATGTGATGAGTGCCCAAGCAGCACTGGTCACCACAGTAGTGCCTGGAATAAGAGAGAGATGAGTATGAGAGTATGTGGGGGGGAGGGGGGACTAATCTGAAAACATAGTTAATAAGTGGAAGTTTTCATATTGAATCATGAGACCCCTGAGAAGACTTTCCCCCTTTCTAGGCAAGAGGTGGCAGACTTCTCTGCACAATCTGATCATAAAGGGAAAAATTTTAAAGATGCTAAATCACTGGGATTTTCAACAAAATGGTCTAGCTAGGTCATTCCACAATGCATCCACAGTTGACAAACCCAACCCATTCGCATAATTTCCAAACAGCTTTTTAGTTTCTTACTCTTAAATATGAGTAGAGATCTTAGGCCCACAAGAGAAAAGCTCATAACATGGCATACGGATGCTGAAGCAACAAGCAAGCAGGGAAAAGCAACTTGGAGGAAACAGGAACTATTCTTAGAACAGGAAATTTCTAAAAACCTATTAATATCCTCAGAGATAGAGGATGTGGCACCTATGAAACAAAAATGGGGTGCTTTTAAAAAGGAACATTCAGAGAACAAAGTATAATAACAAAAATTCAATAGATGACTGGGAAAGAAAATTACGACTATCTCCTGAAAGTAGATCAAAAGAACATGTATAGGAAGAAATGATAAGAAAATCGGAGGAGCTTCCAGAAAGAACAAAGCGTGAATATTAGGAGTTACAGAGAGAACAGAGAAAATGGAAGGAAAATAATTATTAAGATTATTGATTCAAAAAGATTTCCCAGAATTGACAGACACGAGTGTCCAGACTGAAAGGCCCACCACGGTGTCTGACCCATAACATGCATATAGAGCAAAACCAAAGGACATCATTACAAAATATCAGAACCCTCGGGACAACAGAAAGATATTTAAATCCTCCCACGCAAAAGAAACAGGAAAAATAATGGCATTCGACTTCTCAACTGCAATACAGCAAACTGGGGAACAATAGAGCAATGCTTTCAAAATTTGGAGGAAAAATGGTTTCTAATATAAAATACTATACCTAGCCAATCAAGTGAAAAGTAAATAAAGACACTTGCAGACATGCAAGATCTCAGAAAATTGGCCACCCATATATTTTTTCTCTGGAAGCTACTGGAAGATGTGCCCCACCAAAAAGAGGTATTAAACTAATAAAGCGGAATATATGGGAGCCAGGAAACAGAAGATCCAGCAAAGGGAGGTTATGGGGATAAAATAGTGAAATGTGCATCAAAAACTAAAAGCAGGGGCTTCCCTGGTGGTGCAGTAGTTAAGAATCAGCCTGCCAATGCAGGGGACATGGGTTCAAGCCCTGGTCCAGGAAGATCCCACAGGCAGTGGAGCAACTAAGCCGGTGTGCCACAGCTACTGAGCCTGTGCTCTAGAGCCCACGAGCCACAACTACTGAGCCCATGTGCTACAACTACTGAAGCCTGCGCACCTACAGCCCGTGCTCCGCAACAAAAGAAGCCACCACGATGAGAAGCCTGCGCACCACAATGAAGAGTATCCCCCACTCGCCACGACTAGAGAAAGCCCGTGTGCAGCAACAAAGACCCAATGCAGCCAAAAATAAAAAATAAATTAAATAATTTTTAAAAAATCTTAAAAAATAAGAAAACTAAAAGCAAGAAAAACAAAAAGATTTTCAGAGAAGGAAAAGAAACATGGCTTAGTTGTGAAAGTGGTTTACATTGTTCAAGTAATGTAAACAGTGAATAATGATCTGACTAAATTTTGATAAAACTATAGTGGGGGGTGGGAAGAGTGAGTGTTAATGTATGGTGGTCATGGTGGGGCTCATGAGAAAGCTAAACCCCCTTTTCCGCTGGTGGAAAGTTAATAGATTATAACTTTTTAAAAAGTGGAAATAGGGAATTCCCTGGTGGTCCCATGGTTAGGACTCGGCGCTTTCCCTGCTGAGGGCCTGGGTTCAATCCCTGGTCAGGGAACTAAGATCCCACAAGCTGCGGGTGCAGTCAATAAAAACAAAACGGTGGCAATAAAAGCAGGTTTTTTAGAAATACAGGGGGTAAATATTCACACAGCTAAAAGAATTTTATGTGGTTGCCTCTAAGGGAAAAGAAATGGGCATCTGAAATTACCCGTGAAGTTATTTACTAAATGTCTATTTGGTGGAATCCCCTGTTATTCAATTGTGATTAGTCTAAGAAATATTGCTTTCAAGTTTATTGACAGTGTAAGTGCTTAATCTTCACTCTTAAAATATTAAAGTTCATTTTAAAAATTCATTTTTAATATTCACTTAGTATCCAAAATATATAGTACAAGTTGTTCTACTTATGGATTCTAGCAGGTATTGTGCAGCATTTAACCACATATAATGACAAGATTATCTATTTGTTTAAAAGTCCATTGGGTGGATTTAAGTGATTCTGCTGAAGAATAATGTTTTCCCTGAAAATAAAAAAAACATTCTACATCCTAGGAAATGGCTATTGTAAGCGGCATGAGAAGATGTTTTGGTCAGTGAGAATAGTTGGGTATGTATTTAACCAACTGTATTATATTAACCAGATTATGATTATGGGTGTAATTATTTAATTCTTTTTTGAGATATGAAGAATTTTGAAAGCATAGAGAGCAAAATAATGATGCTACCCATACAATGAAAGGGGAATTTTGCGTAGCGCCCTTACATTTGAATTGAGACCTGGGATGCTGGTATCTACACACTGATGAACTCTGTTAGAAACTTTTATGATCTTGAGGGATAAGAATGGCCTTTGGCAATTTGAGACTTTTGGCTCATAGCTGCTCTAAAACTTAGACTGACTTGAAGTTCAGTGTTCTGGTTACTCTGCACCTGGCTGCTCCTCCCAGCCACATCCGTTCTTTTCCCTTCCCTGCTCTGTGGCCTGGGGGGCTGATCTCCATGGAGTTTTTTACCAGGCTCTCTTGCCCTCTGGCTTCTTGCTTCTGGTTGGATTCAGTCCGCAGGAGGAATGGCAAGAGACTGTTGAGGGGGAGGAGATGCGAGGAAAAAGTGAATGTGTTATTTTTTCTCTTGTTTTCTTATTGCCTCGTGGCCTCAGTTCTGTCAGGGTCCACATCCCAGGAAAAAATGGTTTGTTGCGGATGGAGTACAGAGATATATAGTGGACTGAGATGGTGCCGGAAAACTCAGTTGAACCCAAATCCTGAAGGCCTCTATTTGTTTTGGATTTTATTCTGAAGGGTACAGGGATTTATGAAAGAATTCCAAGGGGGGGTCCTATTTATAAAGTAACTGTCCCAGACCAGACAAGAAATGGCAAATTATAGAATTAAAGCAGTTCTAGTGAATATAGAGGGGAAGCAATAGATTTCAGGTACTCCTATCACTCCCAGGAAGGAAGGTATGAGTGGAGGCCTGTAGGGAGGCTGGAACTCCCATCTCCACCCAGCAGTAATGAGGAGTACCCCAGCTTGGATGTCAGAGGAGGCCAAGTGGGAACCTGGACTTTTACCTCCACCTGGTAGTAACAAGGCACCACTCCTTCCTTCTCCTGGAGTGGAGTCAGAAAAAAGCAGCCAAAAGGAAGGCCTAAAGAATATCCAGAGTCCTATAACATGTTAACCAAAATGTCCCAAATTAAACTGAAGAGTCATTGTCATCCCAAGAACCAGGTAGAGCTCAAATTGAATGAAAAAGTACATTCAACAGATGCTAACACCAAGGTGACAGAGATGTTAGAATTATCTGAGAAAGATTATAGAGTAACCATCATAAAAATGCCTGAACTAGCAATTACAAACATACTTGTACAAGTGAAAAAGTAGAAAGTCACCCAATATGAAACAGATCATTGGAATAGCTCTATGATTATTAAGCCCTGTGAACTTGTAATTAAACTCTCCTCAAAAAGAAATCTTCAACCCAAGAAACTAGGGGTTCACTGGAAACTTCCTCTCAAGAGCCTTAACTTAATCACAACTTTTGGCATATAAGATAATATTCACCCTTTTGCCATATAAAGTGATATTCATGGGTTCTGGGGATTAGGATGTGGCCATATTTTGAGGAGCCACCATTCAGCCTACTACCTATAGCCACAGTAATCAAGATGTGTGATATTGATGCAGAAATAAACATAAAGATCAATGAAACAGAACAGAAAACCCAGAAACAGATGCACACAAATGAGCTCAACTGATGTTATACAAAAAGCAAGAAAACCACTTCAACAAATAGCGCTGGAGATTTAGAACATCCATGAGGGGAGAAAAGAACCTCTCTCCAAGTTTCACACCTTATTAAAAACTAACTCAAAATGGATCCTGTACTTTAAAATGTAAAACTATGCAGCTTTTAGCAAAAAAACATAGGAGAAATTATTTGGGACCTAGGAGAAGGGAAAGAATTCTTGGACTCAACTCCGAAATCACAGCTTATAAGAGGAAAAATGGACAAATCAGACTTTATCAAAATTAGAACTTCCTCTGTGACAGATCCTGTTAACAGAATGAAAAGATAAGCAACAGACTGGGAGGATTTATTTGCATACCATGTTATCTGACAGAAGATTTTTTTCTAGAATATACAGAGAATGCTCAAAACTCAACAGTACAACACACACACAATCCACTTAGAAAATGACCAAAGATATGAACAGACATTCACCAAAGAGGATATACAGCTGGCAAATACACGAAAAGATGTTCAACACCATTAGCCATTAGGGAAATGCAAATTAAACCCACAATGAGATATCATGTGCACCTAAGAGTGACTAATATTAAAAAATAGTGACAACACCAAATGCTAGTGAGGATGCAGAGAAATAGGATCACTCATATGTTACTAGTGAAAATAGTTTGCCATTTTCTTAAAAAGCTAAAATGAAATTTGACCCAGCAATTGCACTCCTGGGCATTTATCCCACAGAATTGAAAACCTATGTTCACACAAAACCTGTACACAAATATTTATAGAAGTTTCTTTGTAATAGCTAAAAACTTCAAACAACCCTGATGAACTTTTATGGGTGAATGGTTAAACAAACTATAGTTTTAAAAAAAACCCTCAAATCTGTCTAAAAACCAAGTCATACCTTATTAAAAAATTAACTCAAAATGGATCAGGGACTTAAATGTAAGATGTAAAACTATAAAACTTCTAGCAAAAGACATGGGAGAAAAATCTATAAATTGGACTTCAAAATTAGAAACTTCCTAGAAAAATTAGAAACTTCCATGTTATACCATGGAATACTATGCAACAATAAAGAGGAATGGACTACGGATACACACAACAACCTGGATAAATATCCAGAGAATTATGCTGAGTGAAAAAAGCCAAAGGATGCATACCCTATGGTTCCATTCACATAACATTGTTGAAATGATAAAATGATTGAAATGGAAAAGAGATTAGTGGTTGCCAGGGGTTGAGGAGGTGGGCATGTGTGGAGCTGGAAGGAAGTGGGTGTGGTTATAAAGAGCAACAGGAGGCATCTTTGTGGCGATGGAAATGTTCTGTATCTTAACTGTATCCGTGTCAATATCCCGACTGTGGTATTGCACTATATATAGTTTTACAAGTTGTTTCCTTAGAGGAAACTGGGTAAAAAGTACTTGGGATCCATCTGTATTATTTATAATAACTACATGTAAATCCGTAGTGTTCTCAAAATAAAAATTTTAATAATAGTATTATTATGAAGCAAACAACTGTGTAACCACCCTATATAGTTGGCCAGCATCTCAGAAGCCCTCTGCCCACCTCATCCCATTCAAAATTACTCCTTCCCCTAAAAGTAACCTCTGTTTTGACTTTTTATGGTACTAACTTTCTGGTTTATGTTTATAGTTTTACCACCTAAGTTTGCATCCTCCAAGGTAGCAGAGTTTTTCCTGTGTGGTTTTTTTTTTTTTTTTTTTTCTGTTTACTGCATGCTTACTTCCTGGCTTATTTATTTGTTTATTTTTTAGTTTTTTCATTCCTTCTATTTTATTTGAGTTTACATTGTTGTTCTCTCTCTAACTTCAAGAGATGAATGCTTATCTCATTTATTTGTAGACTTTGTCCTTTTCAAAGGCCAGTATACACTTTTAAGATGAAATGTTTTCCTCTAAATACTGCTTTAGCTGCATCCCCAACCAGGTTTGATATGAAGTATTTTCATTATCACTGTGTTAAAAACGTCTTATAAGATCACTATGATTTTTTTTTTTTTTTTTGCGGTACGCGGGCCTCTCACTGCTGTGGCCTCTCCCGTTGCGGAGCACAGGCTCCGGATGCGCAGGCTCAGCGGCCATGGCTCACAGGCCTAGCCGCTCCGCGGCATGTGGGATCTTCCCGGACCGGGGCACGAACCCGTGTCCCCTGCATCGGCAGGTGGACTCTCAACCACTGCGCCACCAGGGAAGCCCTATGATTTCTTTTTTGACTCCCACACAAGGATTTACTTTTATATTGTTGTTTTGTAATTGATTTCTAAGTTAACTGCAGTGTGGTGAGGGAACAGAGTCTGATTATTTACAATCCTTTTAAATTTGCTGAGAATGCTTTATAGCCAGCATATGGTCAATTTTCATAACTTATCTGTATGTGCTTTAGAAGTATTTGTAATATGGTAGTAGTTATGGTCAGTATTTTATATATGACCATTAGGTCAACTTTTCTCATTTTGCCATTCAAATCATATATTCTTACAGATTTTTGTCTGCTGTTCTTTTAATTACTGAGACTTAAAAATCTCCCATTATGCTGGTGGATTCCTCTATTTCTCAGCTTTCACTTTTTTTGAGGTCATCTTATTAAGGGCTTACGCATTTTAACTGGCTATAGCTTCCTGGTCAATTGACCTTTTATTACTGTAAAGTGACTGTCATTAATTTAGTATTGATTCTTGCCTTAAGGTCAATTTCATCTGATATTAATACAGCATACCAGCCTTCTTACTGTTAACGTTTGCATAGTATATCTATTCACAACCCTACAAGACATTCTTTTTATTATTTAATACATTTGGAGTTACCCATCTACGTGTTAGCTTTTTACCCTTTATTTTTTCTCCCAACTCGGACTTTCCATCTGGGATCATTTTCTTTTTGCCTAAAAGGCACCTTTTCATAATTTCCTATAGTGAGACTGTGCTCTTGGCAAACTCTTAGTTTTTGTCTGAAAAAAAATTTTTTTCCTGATCCCTGATAGATATTTTTGGTTGCTGCAGAATTCTAGGTTGATGGTTATTTTCTTTTAACTATATTAAAGGTATTTTTCCATTGTCTTCTGCCTTCTGTTGTTCTGATGAAGAAATCAGATAATTTCTGATTGCTACTAATGGTTGCCTTTTTGAGGATAATATATTTCATTTTCTCTGGCCAATTTTTAACACTTTATTTTTTGGTTTTCTTTAGTTTCGCTATTTATTTCACTTTTATTTGTATTGCTTGGGATGTGTTGAGCTTCTTGAGTCAGAACTCCTGTTTTTCATCATTTGCTTGACAACATCAACCATCCTTTCTTCAAGTATTGCCCTCTGCCCTCTTATCCTCCCCGTGGGGGACTCCATCTGATTGTATTTTAGATTTTCATACTGCTTCTTCTAAGTCTACCATATCTTCTGTATTTTCTATCTTTTTGTCTTCCTAATCTAGTCGGACACTATTTTCTTTCTAACTGGATTGCTTAGTTATAACAACCTGTGATCCAGTTAACGAAACCTTTCTTTTCCTAGCTAGATCGTCGCACTTGTTTCTCATTTATTTAAACTTACTTTGCACAGCTGTTTCATAGTATACGTACCTGTTAAATCCAATGCCTGCAGATGCTGTAGGTCTGGTTTGGTTTATTTCTCCTTCCTTTTGCTTAGAGAGTCTGATGTGGGGGCGGGGAGGGTTCTTCTTATTCTTTGGCTACAGTTTGGACATTGTATTTGAAAAATTATTTGTAGAAATACGTTAAGGCCAAGAATTGAGGTGCTTTACTTCAGAGAAGAGTTGCACTTGCCTCTGCCAGATTCCTGGGTTACTACTAATTCAGAATCACTTTAAAGCAAGTTTAAGCCTTGTCAAGACAGGCGATTTGAAAACTGGCCATAATTCTGTGAGGGCTGTTGTACTTCTGGTTCATCCTGTCTTATTAGACTCCCTGCTAATGTCCTGGGCTTGATTCTGTCCTTCTATTCTGGATAAATGGTTTCTCTTCATTTTTGGCCTCATAATTTCTTACTGTATTATCATTTTTTCATGCTATTAAGATTTTTTTAAATGTTTTACCCACACTTTTTGTTGTTTTCACCATATAAATTAGCCTTCAATGACAGGGTGACATATGGTATCTTCTTTTATCAGTTATATAAAGTTCTTAATAGCTACAAAGTTCTAAAGTTAAAGAATGGGATCTGAAGGAAAAAATCCATAATTAAAACTTTATTTGATAAGATCAGGAAGTATTATGATTTCTCCTCATAGATTAAAACATCTTTGGGTCCAAAACATCATAGTCCTCTCTTGAGTGCTCTTTTAAGTTTCTGTTAGTAGAACAAATAAATATAAGCAACAATGGAAGACTAGAAAATTTAAAAGCAGCTGAAATTCTAGAAACACATCAGAAATTAGTGTAACTAAGGTAAGGTATTAGTTTCCTAGAGCTGCTAAGAACAAATTACCATAAACTGTGTGGCTTAGAACCACAGAAACTCATCTCTTACAGTTCTGGAGGCCAGAAGTCTGGAATCAAGGTGTCAGCAGGGTGGTGCTCCCTCCAGAGGCTCTACTGGAGAGAATCTGTCCCTCGCCTTTTCTAGCTTCTAGTGGCTGCAGGTGTCCCTGGCTTGTGGCCGCCTCACTCCAATCTCCCTCATGGTCACGTGGCTTCCTCCTCTTCTGAGTCTTCTGTGAGTCTATCAGATCTCCCTCTGCCTTTCTCTTATAAAAACACTTGTGATGGCATTAGGGCTCATTCACGTAATCTAGGATAATCTCCCCATCCCTAAATCCTTAACTTAATTACATCTGCAAAGGCTTTTGTTTTTCCCCACATAAGGTCACATTCACAGGTTCCAGGGATTAGGACATGGATTATCTTTTTAAGGGCCACCACTGAGCCCACTACAGGTGCTATGATGCAAAACAAAATTAAATATAGCTATTGTTGTGATAAAATCTTGTTAAGATGAATAATAGTTGCTAAGAAATAAATTTGAATATTGCTCCAGGTCAAATTTGGAGTGTCCAACTTATTCTTTATACTTTTTTCATTCTTCCACCTTCCCTTAGTGTCTCTTACTTAAATCATGACAGTCATATCCTCCTCTCACATCCAGTTACCTAAAAAAGAAAGTGGTTACATGTGTGTTTGTCTTCCATACAAAAATATCTAAGGCTGCATGGAAACTGGGCATATTAACTCTGAAATGATAGCAGTGATTGCTCTAGGGAGAACTGGATATGCATTCAGAATACATTGAGTACCCTCCCGTGTTACAGACTGCAAGCATCCATCCTTTATGTTTTCTTCTTGCTTCTTTTGGGTGTTTACCAAACTAACATTAGAACCATGTGGGACATGAATTATAGAGTTTCCTCTTTTCCACAGTAGGGATAGAGTTCTAAGGATACACATACAATAAGTCCCCTACATATGAACCTAAGAACATTTTATGTATGCAGTTAGTCAAAAAGTATACATACTAAAATTCCAATTTTATAGTCATTTCAAAAAGCCTTCAGTCCTTGAGTGCTTTGGCACCAAAGTGGCTCCGTAGTGTTTTCTGTTGCATTTCCCATCTGAGCCAGAAGGTGGAGATGGTTCTCATTAGAGTAGTCACCCCTCCGCCCCTTCCTGACCCAGGAAGTTCAGCGTTCTCTTTTGGAATTAGGGAGTCAGCTTTTTGAAAATTCATAATGGCATTGACTTCTTGAATTTTAAAACATTAAATAATATAACAAGCACTAAATGAATATTGGTTCATTTGATAAACTACATGTGAGACTGCTTGGCAGAGAGCTGCATTTCTAGAAGACATTTGAAATTGGGACTATCTTTATGGTTCTAAAGGAAAAGAGATTTCATAGCGTTGGACCACTAGTATCAGTTAACGTTCTAGTAATCAACATGCTTCTGATTTCTGCATGCTTAACCTCTTAGGTCCCTTACCAGGAGAAACTTTTTGTCCTCTGATTAGAGGTTGCAAACTGCTAATCTGAGGGTCAAATCCAGTTCACTGACCTATTAAGTTTGCCTGGATAGTTTAAAAATTGGGAAAACTTACATAAAAATCTTGATTTCTGACTTCTCTTGAGGGATTGGGAAATCTGACCACATTGCTTACATTCCCACAGGACAACAATGTGTTGGTGATACACAGTAGAAACTGGCTTTGGAGAGGACATCCCAGCTCCAGTCAGCTACTATGTGTACCGTGCCCATCAGGTTTTACTTTTCCTGCTTCCTTATTGATGCCTGGCTCCTGCAGGTCCTTACGTTTCTGACTGTTCTTAGCAGATCAGCAAGTGCCTTGCTGCCGAGGAGACAGATAACTACATTTTATATAGATGAGCCGGCGGAACAGTTTTTGAAAGTTCGTGTGTGTGTGTGTGTTTAGTATAACTGCAAGAAAATTAAGTCCCAAACATTCAACAGACTTAAAAAGAAGAAAGATTTCCCTAGGTTATGTGATTTATATCACTTTTGAAGTTCCTTAATTTTTTCATTAGTTAATTTATTATCTATCATCTATATATCTATCTTTCTTTTGCTAAAGACATTGGAAAATGTAACATACTAAGAATTAAACCAAACTAATAAAAACTTTACCAAGGCTATTTTTTCTTTCTAAAGTGCTTAATAATATATATATATTTAACATACTGAACTGTGAACCACGCAGGCATGTTGCCTGCTTGGAGTTTACTAGAAGCTATTATTTCCACTGTGTAGCTGTGTGTATCATCCCGATAATTTTTGATTTTTATTTCAAGCACATTCAGATTTCCAACTAACACTTGAATAAATGGTACATACAACACGTCGGCGACCACTGCTGTGACGAAGAACAACTATTAACGTTACCCTGGCAAGATAATGAAAAACTATGTCTTTAAAAAGTCAACATTATACTCGGTGGCAAAATTCTAGAGCAGAGGCCATAAACTGGTAGCCCTACTACTATATCTGTCCCACACACTGTATTCAAAAAATTTGAATTACCGTAGTTGCAAGCACTGAAAATCGCAATACTATAGCGCATCCTCCACAAGGGGGCGCTTCCAGAACACTTGACTGGGTTAAATGACATGCCTGGCCTTACAGGGCACTAGAGTTTGTGACCTGTGCTCCAGGTATTCTTTTTCAATTCAGAAATATTACAAGGAGGCTCATTTTCACCATTTCCCCCTATTTTTAAAAAGTATTGGTAATATATGAAGGCATGAAAAAAATACCAAGAAGCAGCTGTTGGAAATGATGAAGCTAAAATGTGACATCATCGTAGGGTATAAAATCCAAATAAACTAGCAAACTATCAGAACTAATCAGAAGATTTAATAAAATGACTGTGAATCAATAAATGTAGCTATTAACAATGCTCTAGTATTTCAGCAAGATAATTTCTCCCTCACCTCATCTTATTTTTTTAATTGCAGTATAGTTGATTTACAACGTTGTGTTAGTTTCACCTCATCTTTTTAAAAATGTGTGCTAAATACAGTTGGTTCTTGTTATGTGTGGTAGTTAAGTTCTATAAAGTTGCCACGAACTCTGACTTAGTGAATATTGAACCACTGCTTCTAGGGGGAACACAGGGATGGGTTTCTGTGAGCCTCTGGTCACATTTTTGTCGACTGATCAATATACGACCTTGCTTTTTGTGTGTTTCTGTTTAAAGACACTTTATTTAATATATAGTGTTGACTCACTAACACTGATCTCACAGCCAACAACACTGTCACTCAGGGGACTTCCCTGGTGGTGCAGTGGTTAAGACTCCACACTCCCAATGCAGTGGGCCCAGTTTCAATCCCTGGTCAGGGAACTAGATCCTGCACGCCGCAACTAAGAAGTCCACATGCCACAGCAAAGATCCCGTGCACTGCAACTAAGACCCGGCACAGCCAAAATAAAAAAAATTTTTTTAATTTAAAAAAAAGCTGTCACTCATGCCTGTAGGAAGCTTACCTAACACATATTTTCTCTGTAAGGTAATCACAGCCTTCCACTTAGGAACACTAGACAGCACTTCTGCTTAGGGCCATTTTAAACAGCAAAATCACCCACAAAAAGCACAAAAATGTGAAAACCATGGCACTAAATAGATTGTGAAAAGGACATTTGTTGACATTTTGAGAGCTGGCACAGAAGGCAGAGGGTCACCTTGTTCTGCCCTAGCTGGGAAGGTGCACATTCGGTGACTCAAACATTTTCCCCAGTCTGAGCATTTGTGTGTCTGAATGACCTGAAAGTGTTCTAAATAGTGGTTTGTGGTTACAAATAAATTTTAGTAAGTAGGCAAATTAAAAAATACAGAATCTGCAAACAATGAGGATTGGCTGTACGTAAACTTACAAGCACACACATAATTTTACAAAAATACATATGTACTTTTTTTTTTTTTTTTTTTTGCGGTACGCGGGCCTCTCACTGCTGTGGCCTCTCCCGCTGCAGAGCACAGGCTCCGGACGCGCAGGCCCAGTAGCCATGGCCCACGGGCCCAGCCGCTCCGCGGCATGTGGGATCCCCCCGGACCGGGGCACGAACCCGTGTCCCCTGCACCGGCAGGCGGACTCCCAACCACTGCGCCACCAGGGAAGCCCCTGTACCTTTTTTTTAATGCAATTTTTCCTTTAGCGTTTTGGTTCCTTCCCCTTTTCATCCTCCTTCCTCTCCTCTATTACATACTCCTCTATTTTCACCCCTCCCCCAGGGTAATTTATGTTGCTAACTTAATTGACATCATTCCATCTTTTCCTTATGCTTATTTAATCATATTAAAAAACCCACATGCACATAAACATATATTGTTTTATAAAACTAGAATCTTAAACATTCTTAATCTCCATCTTGCTTTTCTTACTCAACAATATCTTATGGAAATTCATCCAAGTCAACTAGTGTGTCTCTAACCCAATCTTTCAATCTTTACAATAGCTGTGTCATATTCCATAGTTGGGGGGGGTGTATTTACTTCCTTCTTGATAAACATTCACTTTGCTAGAACAAATAATGCTGCAATAAAGTTCATAGGACATATATTCCTTTATTTCTGTCAGCTACGTCATCAGGAAAGGGACTGCTGGCTGTTGTCAGATTATTTTCCAAAATGTCTCTAACAGCTGACATTTCCATCAGCAGCATATGAGAGTACTCTTAACACACGTCCCTATAAGGAATAGATGTTATATGTCTTTTTTATTTTTGCCAGGATGCTAGTAAGAGAGTAATCTATCTCATTATCATTTTAGTTTGTATTTCCTTGACTACCACTGAGATTTTGTTTGTTTTCATTTGGATTTGCTTATCTGAGGACAACCTGATTTTCCACTGTTCTGTCTAATCCCTTCTTGTTGAAATATAAGAGTTCCTAATATATCAGAAATCTTAAATTTATTTTCTGATTTAAAAGTATTTTTCCAAATTATTAGACTTTGATTATGGTATTTTTCCTAAACATGATTTTAACTTTAATATAGTCAAAATGTTCAAATTTCCCTTTTTTTTTTTTTTCTTAAACAACAAACTTTAATTATTCACAGTTCTGGAGGCTGGGAAGTCCAGAGCAGAGTGCCAGCAGGGTCAGATTCTGGTGAGAGCACTTTTCCTAAGAAAGAGAAAGTAAGTACACTTTCTCTCTCTCTCTCATATAAAGGACGTGTCTCTTCTTATAAGGGCACTAATACATAGGGCAGGCCATCAGGAAGGGCAGGCTGGGGCTCTCCTGCACAGTCTGAAGCTGCTATCCATAGGCAGAATTTCTTCTTCTTCTTTTTTAAAAATATTTTATTTTCATACAGCAGGTTCTTAGTAGCTATCTATTTTATGCATATTAGTATATATATATGTCAATCCCAATCTCCCAGTTCATCCCCACCCCCACACTTTCCACCCTAGGTGTCCATATGTTTGTTCTCTACATCTGTGTCTCTATTTCTGCCTTGCAAGCTGGGTCATCCATACCAATTTTCTAGATTCCACATATATACGTTAATATGCAATATTTGTTTTTCTCTTTCTGACTTACTTCACTCTGTATGACACTCTCTAGGTCCAGCCACATCTCTACAAATGACCCAATTTCGTCCCTTTTTATGGCTGAGTAATATTCCATTGTATATATGTACCACATCTTCTTTATCCACTCATCTGTTGACAGGCATTTATGTTGCTTCCATGACCTGGCTATTGTAAATAGTGCTGCAGTGAACATTAGGGTGCATGTGTCCTTTTGAATTATGGTTTTCTCTGGGTATATGCCCAGTAGTGGGATTGCTGGGTCATATGGTAATTCTATTTGTAGTTTTTTAAGGAACCTCCATACTGTTCTCCATAGTGGCTGTATTGATTTACATTCCTACCAACAGTGCAAGAGTGTTCCCTTTTCTCCACACCATCTTCAGCATTTATTGTTTGTAGGTTTTCTGATGATAGCCATTCTGACCAGTGTGAAGTGATACCTCATTGTAGTTTTGATTTGCATTTCTCTAATAATTAGTGACGTTCAGCAGCTTTTCATGTGCTTCTTGGCCATTTGCATGTCTTCTTTGGAGAAATGTCTATTTAGGTTTTCTTACCATTTTTGGATTGGGTTGTTTGTTTTTTTTAATATTGAGCTGCATGAGCTGTTTATATATTTTGGAGATTAATCCTTTGCCCATTGATTCTTTTGCAAATATTTTCTTGCATTCTGAAGGTTGTCTTTTCATCTTGTTTATAGTTTCCTTTGCTGTGCAAAAATCTTTAAGTTTCATTAGGTCCCATTTATTTTTGTTTTTACTTCCATTACTCTAGGAGGTGGGTCAAAAAAGATCTTGCTGCGATTTATGTCAAAAAGTGTTCTTCCTATGTTTTCCTCTAAGAGTTTTATAGTGTCCAGTCTTACATTTAGGTCTCTAATCCATTTTGAGTTTATTTTTGTGTATGGTGTGAGGGAGTGTTCTAATTTTTCTTTCACAAGTAGCTGTCCAGTTTTCCCAGCACCATTTATTGAAGAGACTGTCTTTTCTCCATTGTATATCCTTGCCTCCTTTGTCATAGATTAGTTGACAATAGGTGTGTGGGTTTATCTCTGGGCTTTCTATCCTGTTCCATCGATTTATATTTCTTTTTTTCTTTTGCCAGTACCGTATTGTCTTGATTAATGTAGTTTTGTAGTATAGTTCTGAAGTCAGGAAGTCTGATTCCTCCAGCTCCGTTTTTTTCCCTCAAGATTGCTTTGGCTATTAGGAATCTTTTGTGTCTCCATACAAATTTTAAAACTTTTTGTTCTAATTCTGTAAAAAATGCCATTGATAATTTGATAGGGATTGCATTGAATCTATAGATTGCTTTGGGCAGTATAGTCATTTTCACAATATTGATTCTTCCAATCTAAGAATATGGTATATCTCTCCATCTGTTTGTGTCATCTTTGATTTCTTTCATCAGTGTCTTATATTTTTCTGAGTACAGGTCTTTTACCTCCATAGGTAGGTTTATTCCTAGGTATTTTCTTTTTTTGTTGCAATGGTGAATAGGATTGTTTCCTTAATTTCTCTTTCTGATCTTTTGTTAGTGTAGAGGAATGCAAGAGATTTCTGTGCATCAATTTTGTATCCTGCAACTTTACCAAATTCATTGATTAGCTCTAGTAGTTTCCTGGTGGCATCTTTAGGATTCTCTATGTATAGTATCATGTCATCTGCAAACAGTGACAGTTTTACTCCTTGTTTTCCAATTTGTATTCATTTCTTTTTCTTCTCTGATTACTGTGCATAGGACTTCCAAAACTATGTTGAATAACAGTGGCAAGAGTGGACATCCTTGTCTTGTTCCTGATGTTAGAGGAAATGGTTTCACTTTTTCACCATTGAGAATGATGTTTGCTGTGGGTTTGTCATATATGGCTTTATTATTTTGAGGTAGGTTCCCTCTATGCCCACTTTCTGGAGAGTTTTTTATCATAAATGTGTGTTGAATTTTGTCAAAAGCTTTTTCGGCATCTATTGAGATGATATGGTTTTTATTCTTCAATTTGTTAATATGGTGTATCACATTGATTGCTTTGCATACATTTAAGAATCCTTGCATCCCTGGGATAAACCCCACTTCATCATGGTGTGTGATCCTTTCAATGTGTTGTTGGATTCTGTTTGCTAGTATTTTGTTGAGGATTTTTGCATCTATATTCATCAGTGGTATTTGTCTGTAATTTTCTTTTTTTGTAGTATCTTTGTCTGGTTTTGGTAACATGGTGATGGTGGACTCGTAGAATAAGTTTAGGAGTGTTCCTTCCTCTGCAATTTTTTGGAAGAGCTTGAGAAGGATGGGTGTTAGCTCCTCTCTAAATGTTTGATAGGATTCACCTGTGAAGCCATCTGGTCCTGGACTTTTGTTTGTTGGAAGATTTTTAATCACAGTTTCAATTTCATTACTTGTGATTGTTCTGTTCATATTTTCTATTTCGTCCTGGTTCAGTCTTGGAAGGTTATACCTTTCTAAGAATTTGTCCACTTCTTCCAGGTTGTCCATTCTATTGGCATAGAGTTGCTTGTAGTAGTCTCTTAGGATGCTTTGTATTTCTTTGGTGTCCATTGTAACTTCTCCTTTTTCATTTCTAATTTTATCGATTTGAGTCCTCTCCCTCTTTTTCTTGATGAGTCTGGCTAAAGGTTTATCAATTTAGTTTATCTTCTCAAAGAACCAGCTTTTAGTTTTATTGATCTTTGCTATTGTTTTCTTTGTTTCTATTTCATTTATTTCTGCTCTGATCTTTATGATTTCTTTCCTTCTGCTAACTTTGTGTTTTGTTTGTTCTTCTTTCTCTAGTTCCTTTAGGTGTAAGGTTAGATTATTTGAGATTTTTCTTGTTTCTTGAGGTAGGATTGTATTGCTATAAACTTCCCTCTTAGAACTTCTTTTGCTGCATCCCAAAGGTTTTGAATCATTGTGTTTTCATTGTCATTTGTCTCTAGGTATTTTTTGATTTTCTGTTTGATTTCTTCAGTGATCTCTTGGCTATTTAGTAATGTATTGTTTAGCCTCCATGTGTTTGTGTTTTTTACGTTTTTCCCCCTGTAATTTATTTCTAATCTCATAGTGCTGTGGTCGAAAAAGATGCTTGATATTATTTCAATTTTCTTAAATTTATCGAGGCTTGATTTGTGACCCACAGTGTGATCTATCCTGGAGAATGTTTCATGTGCATTTGAGAAGAAGGTGTAATCTGCTGTTTTGGGATGGAATGTCCTATAAATATCAATTAAGTCTATCTGGTCTATTGTGTTATTTAAAGCTTGTGTTTCCTTATTTTCTGTCTGGATGATCTATCCATTTGGTGTAAGTGAGATGTTAAAGTCCCCCACTATTGTGTTACTGTCGATTTCCTCTTTTAGAGCTGTTAGCAGTTGCCTTATGTATTGAGGTGCTCCTATGTTGGGTGCACATATATTTATAATTGTTATATCTTCTTCTTGGATTGATCCCTTGATCATTATGTGGTGTCCTTCCTTGTCTCTTGTAACATTATTTATTTTAAAGTCTGTTTTATCTGATATGAGTATTGCTACTCCAGCTTTCTTTTGATTTCCATTTGCATGGAATATCTTTTTCCATCCCCTCACTTTCAGTCTGTATGTGTCCCTAGGTCTGAAGTGGGTCTCTTGTAGACAGCATATAGATGGGTCTTGTTTTTTTATCCATTCAGTGAGCCTGTGTCTTTTGACTGGAGCATTTAATCCATTCATGTTTAAGGTAATTATCGATATGTTCCTATTACCATTTTCTTAATTGTTTTGGGTTTGTTTTTGTAGGTCCTTTTCTTTTCTTGTGTTTCCCAGTTAGAGAAGTTTGTAGCATTTGTTGTAGAGCTGGTTTGCTGGTGCTGAGTTCTCTTAGCTTTTGCTTGTCTGTAAAGCTTTTGATTTTTCCATCGAATCTGAATGAGATCCTTGCCAGGTAATCTTGGTTGTAGCTTCTTCCCTTTCATCACTTTAAATATATCATGCCACTCCCTTCTGGCTTGTAGAATTTCTGCTGAGCAATCAGCTGTTAACCTTATGGGAGTTCCCTTGTATGTTGTCATTTTTCCCTTGTTGCTTTTAATAATTTTTCTTTGTCTTTAATTTTTGCCAATTTGATTACTATGTATCTCAGTGTGTTTCTCCTTGGATTTATCCTGCCTGGGACTCTGCGCTTCCTGGACTTGGGTGGCTATTTCCTTTCTCATGTTAGGGAAGTTTTCGACTATCATCTCTTCAAATATTTTCTCGAGTCCTTTCTCTCTCTCTTCTCCTTCTGGGACCCCTATAATGTGAATATTGTTGTGTTTAATGTTGTCCCAGAGGTCTCTTAGGCTGTCTTCATTTCTTTTCATTCTTTTTTCTTTATTCTGTTCCATGGCAGTGAATTCCACCATTCTGTCTTCCAGGTCACTTATCCGTTCTTCTGCCTCAGTTATTCTGCTATTGATTCCTTCTCGTGTATTTTCCATTTCAGTTATTGTATAGCTCATC
Source organism: Delphinapterus leucas (assembly GCF_059928025.1). Classification (NCBI taxonomy): domain Eukaryota; kingdom Metazoa; phylum Chordata; class Mammalia; order Artiodactyla; family Monodontidae; genus Delphinapterus; species Delphinapterus leucas. Next base: position 168,976,121 of record NC_143130.1, read on the forward strand.
TCTGTTTGTTCTGTAATTCTTCTAGGTCTTTGTTAAACATTTCTTGCATCTTCTTGATCTTTGTCTCCATTCTTTTTCCGAGCTCCTGGATCATCTTCACTATCATTATTCTGAATTCTTTTTCTGGAAGGCTGCCTATCTCCACTTCATTCAGTTATTTTTCTGGGGTTTTATCTTGTTCCTTCATGTGGTACATAGTTCTTTGCCTTTTCATTTTGTCTATCTGTGAATGTGGTTTTTGTTTCACAGGCTGCAGGATTGTAGTTCTTCTTGCTTCTGTTGTCTGCCCTTGTTGGATGAGGCTATCTAAGAGGCTTGTGCAAGCTTCCTGATGGGAGGGACTGGTGGTGGGTAGAGCTGGGTGTTGCTCTGGTGGGCAGAGCTCAGTAGAACTTTAATCCGCTTGTCTGCCAATGGGTGGGGCTGAGTTCCCTCTCTATTTGTTGTTTGGCCTGAGGTGACCCAGCACTGGAGCCTACAGGCTCTTTGGTGGGGCTAATGGTGGACTCCAGGGGGCTCAAGCTAAGGAGTACTTCCCAGAACTTCTGCTGCCAGTGTCTTTGTCCCCATGGTGAGCCACAGCCGCCCCCCACCCCCACGACTCTGCAGAAGACCCTCTAACACTAGCAGGTAGGTCTGGTTCAGTCTCCTATGGGGTCACTGCTCCTTTCCCCTGGGTCCTGATGCACACACTACTTTGTGTGTGCCCTTTAAGAGTGGAGTCTCTGTTTCTCCCAGTCCTGTCAAATAGCAATCAAATTCCACTAGTCTTCAAAGTCTGATTCTCTGGGAATTTCTCCTCCCGTTGTCAGACCTCCAGGTTGGGAAGCCTGACGTGGGGCTCAGAACCTTCACTCCAGTGGGTGGACATCTGTGGTATAATTGTTCTCCAGTTTGTGAGTCACCCACCCAGCAGGTATGGGATTTGATTTTATTGTGATTGCGCCCCTCCTACTGTCTAATTGCAGCTTCTCCTTTGTCTTTGGATGTGGGGTATCTTTTTTGGTGAGTTCCAGTGTCTTCCTTTCGATGATTGTTCAGCAGTTAGTTGTGATTTCAGTGCTCTCGCAAGAGGGAATGAGCGCACGTCCTTCTACTCCACCATCTTGAACCAATCCTTGACATTTTAAAATTACGTTTTCCCAGTCAAGGACATGATGCCTCTTTCCATTTGTTCAAACCTTATTTGATGGCTCTCAAAGAGGTTTTAGTTTCCTTCATGTAGATCCCAGTCTTGTTAAATTTATTTCCAAGTACTTGACAGATGTTGCTGCTATTATGAATGGAAAAATTCCCCCATTTCTTTTCCTAGGAAATTATTATTAAAATAGAGAAAGGTTATTGACTTTAGTACTTATAGGCCACCTTATGAAATTTATTAATACTAATGCATTTTCTTATTAGAATCTTTTAGGCTTCCTTGGTATAATATCATCAGCAAATAGCTGGTTTTTATCTCTGCTTTTCCAGTGTTAAACCAGTTACTTCATGTCTTCACCCTACTCTTCTTGCTGTAACTTCCAAAGCAACGTTGAGTATTATGGTAGTAGCATGTAGTCCTGTTTTGTTCCTGATGGTATTGAACACCCAGTGAATGTTTGCTGAGAATCAGGCAGTGTCCTAGGGTCTGAGAGTACTCTGGGGAATAAAACAAAAGTCCCTGGAAACATTGTATTTACATTCTAGAAGGGGGTCCATGGAGGGACTTTGAGTACCTTTGTTCCACAAATGGTTGTTCATGTTTCTGATTTTCATCTTGTGGCTTTAGTGTTTTTCCATTTAAAGACATTGTTTACTATTGATTTTTCATAACAATTCATTCCTATTTTTTAAAAGGGAGAGCTGCCAAATTTTATCCAATGGTTTTTAAGGATGAAATGATATGATTATTTAATTTTTCTCTTTTTAACTTGTTGATGCATCTGTAATGAAATATATTGATTAGCTTACTGATACTGAATTATCCCTGCATTCCTGGAAGATACGGCGTGATCTTGTTGTACTATTCATTTGTTATACTACTGGATTCTATTTACTAATATTTTATTTGAAATTTTGTATGAACTTTCAAAAGTGCATTTGCTCATTTTTGTTACTAAAGTTATGTAAGCTTTATAAAAAGATCTGAGATTTTCCACCTTTTTCCTACAGTGTGTAAATGTTCAAATAACATTGGAATTACATTATCTATTCCTTACTGGTTAAATAAATCTCAGGTGGTAATTAATCCTCTGATTCTGGCCTTATTTCAGTGGTAGCCATTGGCCTTTTGGGCACTTTAACCTCATTCTAGCTCCAGTGGCTCAGGCACTTTCCTTCTATTTGTGAGCGTTACCAAATTGGTCCAGAGCTTCCATAAGTTACCTATCATGATAGAGGAAATCTTAAGTCTCCTCTGCAGATATTGGCAGGGATGCTTCAGCTCTCATACTGAACAGGTAATCTCAATTTTTCCCATCTGCCAGAAACACAATCCTGTTAAAAAGGTAAAGGTGGGGCAAGGATGCCAGCCAGCTCCCTCAGGCCCCTTTCTCCATCAGCAAATGGATTTTGTCAAACTCCCATGGTCTCATGGGTACAAATATGTTCTAACCATAGTCTGCATTCTAAAAATAATGCTTGGAAGCTTTGCCCTGCAAATAGGCTACTGCCACAGCTTGAGCTAAATTGTTGCTAGAATTTTTCCCACCTGGGGAATCCCTCTTTTCCTCTCTAGCGACAGAGGAACTCACCACATTGCTAAGTACTTCCACTCCCACAAAAACGGCAGTGTCCTTACCATCCTTAATCCGCAAAAGAAAAAAGAATGAGTCAACGGAACACTCAAGTTAGTAAAATGCTGAGGAACTCAAGCTAACGTGACCCGAAGTCTTGCCATTAACCCTGATAATACTTTCTCACTTTCCTCTCAACATTGATTATCCCCTTATGAAATAATTACTGGCAGGCCCATGAAGATTTCTTACTCTTGTTGGACCACAGGAGGTTCAAATATGATCCAGACTGGTACTCTTAAATACTGCCAAGGTCTCATTCAATACACTTATATTTATTACTGATAGTTCAAGTGTACTTTCCCCCAGACCTCCCACCTCAGCCCTTAACATGATCTTCATGTTGAAGACCTGGTCTTCTGGAAAAAAATACCATCAAAAGACCAATCTTGGGCTTCCCTGGTGGTGCAGTGGTTGGGAGTCCGCCTGCTGATGCAGGGGACACAGGTTCGTGCCCCGGTCCGGGAGGATCCCACGTGCCGTGGAGCGGCTGGGCCCGTGAGCCATGGCTGCTGAGCCTGCACGTCCGGAGCCTGTGCTCCACAACGGGAGAGGCCACAGCAGTGAGAGGCCCGCGTACCACAAAAAAAAAAAAAAATCTTGAACCCAGGCAGAAGGAACCTTATACTGGCTTCCTAACCAGTTGTACTGCTGCAAAACTATAAGGAATACAACCTGTCATGTTTTAATATTTTAACAATACAAGTCTCCTTTTGAAGTTAGGAAAATTCACCCTAGCAGCAGACCTTAAACTGAGGCTCTTTGAGAGCTCCCAGAAGCAGAAGATGACATGAGACAAACCGCTTTCTCATGAATTTTGGAACAAGCAGATGGCACCACAATAGGGTCAGCTTCCACCCAAAATGCTGGAACACAATTGCCTGGGATTCCCCTATCCAGTGCTCTCCATGTTCCTCCTTCGTATCCTTCTCATCATTCTTTAATTTTTCTATTGTCCATTAGTTTCAGAACTTCCTGAGCCATGTCTCCTCTATTCCTTTCCATTTCTGGCCTCCTTACCATTTCCTTCTCTATTCCTCATTTATCCACAGACATGCAGGGTCCCCAGTTGTTTCACCTTTGCTCCCCCAAACCTCTCTGACCTCTACATCGTAAGCAAGAACATGTGAGATGCTAACCAGAGAATTCACTGCATTGCCTCCACAATCCTAACCCCATCCTTGAAGGAGCTCCACACCAATTTCCTGGAATCCACTAGACTGGTTCTCGATGGCCTTGGGTCTTGGTTTTACTCCTTATCATAGCCTCTAATGATCGATTTTCTGCAAGCATCCTAATTAAGTGCTTTTTCTCCAGAACACCTTCTCAGCTTCAGACCACCATCAGAGCTCAACAGATGACTACGCTGGTGCTCCAAGGGGAGAGCTGACGAGAAACTACTGGCTCCATGGACAATTTCACTTAGCCTTGACCAAAACCCATGGAAATTACTGAGATTGTTCTAAGACAGGTGATGTTTGTATGGAGCAAGACGGGACACTGACAAGGCCAAATACAGACCTTTCCCCTTTTGCCTGAATCTGCTGAGGAGGCCAGATACTGACCCTCCAATTTCCCATTCTCTGTCTCGTGATTGATTTGCTAAGATTAAAATTGTTTGTCCCCTGAAACTAGCTAACCACAGAGAAAACCATTTCCTCTTCACACAACTGACTGAGACTTCTGCTGGAAAAACAACCCCAAGTATAAATCACCCCTTCTGCAACCTGTTTACTCCTCCCCACAAAAGTCTAAGGCAGAATCACCCTGCAGAGACATTCTGATCTTTGGGTCTTCGATGCTCCCCCTATTGCCTGAAAACAACCTATCTCCTTACTTGACTGACTTCTGTCTTTGATATAAATCACACTAAAAGTGAACAGACAGTAGAGTAGTAGGGCAAAATCAAATGGACCAAGAAACAGAAATCAATCTCTGTTATGTGTAAATTTGATATATGATAAATAAGGTACCACCAAGGAATGGCAAAAAAAATTGTTTTATTCGATGGTAGTGGGCAAATTAGCTCACTCCATGGAGAAAAGTAAAGAAAATAAAGTTGAATCTTTAACTTATATGAAATAAAAAGGGTGGGTCTCAGACTGAAGACCTAAATTCAAAAGGTAAATTTATAAATCTAATTGAAGAAAATGTAGGAGAATATCCATGTGAACTAGAAGTGGGGGGAAATTTCCTAACCAAGACTCAAATAATGAATAAATTTGACTGCATCAAAATTAAAAATTTCTGATAAACAACGTACCCATTTGGCAAAATTAACAGAGACATGACAAACCAGGAGATGTTTGCAAATCTATAACTGACCAGGGATTATATCAAGCACAATTGATTTTAGATTATGATTTGTAGACCATTACTGAGTGATAAATTCAACTTAGAGAACTGCAAGCATAATTAAAAAAAATAAAGTAGGAAAGAATAGAAAATATCAGAGTGCATAACAAGTATTAGGAGAAAATACTCATCAGCCTTTTGTTTACATCATGTAAATGAAAATGTAAAATTAAAAATATATACAATACATGCATACATATATACAATAGTGTGTTTTTGTTGGGAATATATATATTTACATATATAGTACATTAATACATATTAATAATTAATCATATATTTAATTATAGAGACTTAATAGACACTTACACAATTATATATTACTGATATAATCAATATATACTCTAATTAATAATATATTGATATATAACATGTATACTCATATATGTATATATGTATGTATGTACATAAGTATATATGTATACTTATAAGATTATAACTATACATCTTATATATTAATATATTAATGTATTATATATTATATATAATGTGTGTTGGTTGTGATGTAACATATACTTCTTACTGTTGATTATGATCAAAACAGTGAAACACTCAACATTTAAGGGGCTCAAGCAAATCACTGAGAAAAAGATGATACTCAACAGAAAATTGGGCAAAGTATATGAACAGGCAATAAATAGAGAGGGAAGCCTGAACAGCTAACGACTATATGAAGAGGTTCTCAAACTTACTAGTAATCAGGGAGATATATTTTAAAACTATAGACCCATGTTACACCCATCAGAATGGCAAAAATAAAAAAGATGTCTGCTACTAAGTGTTGGAGAAGATGGGGTATATGGGAACTCTTGCAGTTTTGACAAAAGTATAAACTGGTAAGGTCATTCTAAAATAATCATCTGGAGGTCCTTAGTGACATTAAGAATGTGAATTCTCTTTGACCCAGCAAATCCACTTCAAGGGCTATATGTGATGGCCCTCCAATCATGCCCTTAGGATGGCACATACTGAGGTGCTCTTATGGTGGTGTTTATGGTTGGGGAAGTTGGAGGAAATCTAGGTTTTATCATTAGGGAAATGGATACCTGAAATGTGGTCAATGCACACTTATAATATGAATTGCTATCCACTAGTTGGGAGCAACAGACTTGTCTCCAAACAAAGGCTGATTACTTAGAGAAAAACACAAAATATGAAAAGTATCTTTTCATAATATGGCTAAATATATTTGCCTTTTATAAAATTAATACAAATACATTGTAAAATTTATAAAACATAAAAAGTAAAAACAGCTAGTATCCTCTTACCCAGAGTATAACCACTATTAATTTTGTGGTCTATATTCTCAATTTTTATGTCTTAAATAAAAGTTGGATTGTATTGCATATTTGAGTCTATAGTATGTATTGTTTTATAATTTTTTTATTTCCTTAACTCTGTATTAAATGAGTTTATGATGTGATTTTTTTTCCTTAAAAACCTGACTTTGGGGCTTCCCTGGTGGCGCAGTGGTTGAGAGTCCACCTGCCAATGCAGGGGACACAGGTTCATGACCCGGTCCAGGAAGATCCCACATGCCGCGGAGCGGCTAGGCCCGTGAGCCATGGCCGCTGAGCTTGCGCGTCCGGAGCCTGTGCTCCGCAACGGGAGAGGCCACAACAGTGAGAGGTCCGCATACCGCAAAAACAAAAAAAAACCAAAACCAAACAAACAAACAAAAAACAAACAAAACCTGACTTTGTTGCATTCTACCATATGGACATATCAAAGCAAATCTAACCAATTTCCTACTGTACATTTATTATTTATCAGTTTCTAACTGATTACTATTATAAACAATCCTGCAGTGAACACCCTCTAATAGAGGCTGACGTTTGGCTCATAGGCATTGGTATAAGAAAAGTGGATGTTTACAAGCCGCACCTCTTCTGATTTAATAGATGGTCATGGTGATTGGCGATCCTATACTACCAGTGGCTGAATATCAGCCCTGCTTCTACCTAATTCTTAGTGTTTAGTTAATGTTGTTTCATTAGGATAAATTCATTGAAGTGGAACTGCTGAGACAAACAGTATGAATATATTGCCAACTTACCTTCCTGTAAGATTCTACCAAGTTAGACTCAGACAGCCGTTCTCATTAACACTAGGTATTATTATGTTTTCGATCTTTACCAATTTCTTGTTACATTTTAATGCTAAGATCCTGTACACCTCAGCACTCCACTAACTCCAAACGATTATTGCCTCAAACGGCAGAGTCCAGATCACTCTCCTGTGCCACAGTCTTTCATTCTGAAAAAAAGTCTGACAAGTTAAACACCTTATACCCAAACTGTTCTGTTCCCTGTTGCTCCTTCAGAACTAAATAAACAATTATCATTTCCTTCAGCATTTGAGAGATTATTTTTTTTAATTTATTTTATTGAAGTATAGTTGATTTCTCATGTTGTGGAAAGATTAATTATACTCCTCAAAACAAATTTTAAAAATTTGCTCATAGGTTAAGTATTATTTTCTGAGGAAACTCTTGCCCAGTGCACAAGCACTGGCTTAGCTCACCTCTCAGGGTCTGGTGGGGGACAGGGGATGGCTTTCTATGTTAGAGATAGTTGGACCAATGAGGATTCTCTCACTGTGTAATCATTGGCCTAACATAGCTCCATTCCAGGGCCTTTGAGCAAGGTGCCATCAGCCTGCTGCCCAATTCTTATAAAAATAAGAGGCATTTTTCTAAAGGGCCGAATGATCGTCCATTGTTACAGATCCTCTGATTTTAACCTTGGATTAAGCATACATTCAGAGAGTTACTCTATTTTTTCTTTTCTTCTGATTTTCTCACATTAAAAAATCTTTGGAAACCAGACAGTATCCTTCTGAAACTAATTTTTTTTGGGTGGATCCCAAATTGTCATTTGTATCATTTCTTTTAGATTCCACAAACAGGTGATATCATATGGTATTTGTCTGTCTCTGTCTCACTTACTTCACTTACTATGATAATCTCTAGGTCCATCCATGTTGCTGCAAATGGCATTATTTCATTCTCTTTTATGGCTGAGTAATATTCCATGGTATATATACATCCCACAACTATTTTATCCATTCATCTGTTGATGGACATTTAGGTTGCTTCCATGTCTTCTTGCCTATTGTAAATAGTTCTGCAATGAACACTAGGCTGCATGTACCTTTTCAAATTATGGTTTTCTCCAGATATATGCCCAGGAGTGGGATTGCAGGATATGGTAGCTGTATTTTTAGTTTTTTAAGGAATCTCCATACTGTTCTCCATAGTGGCTGCACCAATTTACATTCCCACCAACAGTGTAGGAGGGTTCCTATTGGTTTTCTTTTTTTCTTTTCCTATTGGTTTTCTTTAACAAAGGACACATCATAAAAGGGTTTATAATCTTAATAGCACCTGTTATAGACAATATTAAAAGTAAATAAATCAGATTTCACGTATTACTCTTTTGTTCTGTATAAAGTGGGTGGGGAAAGGACATATTTTGATAAAAAGTGACCTAGAGAGCCATGATGATGGTCAGCATTGCTATGAATGGGAGGGCTTCTAACTCCATTTGTCTTTTTATTTCTAGGAAGGTTAGCAGCACCCAAACATTATTCAAAATCTAACCATAATCTGGAAAAAAATACCATAGAGAGAAAGCAAAAACAATGACAATAACTTACTCTGCCCGTGTGTCAATACCCTTCCTTCTTCATATTCAAGACCCAGCTCATATGCACACCATTCCCTGGTAAGTATAGACAGGGCAAGGCCTTTCCCTTACCTAAACTCCTGGCTAATTTTATTGACTTGAAATCTTCCTTTCCTTTTAACTTATTCAATTTCCTTATGATGGCATCATATCTGAATATTTTGGTTAAACTGATATGTTTTTCCCTCACAGTAGATTCCAGGTTCTATAAGGGAAGAGAACACGCTTCCAGCATCTTTATAGCCCTAACAGCCAGCACGTGGCCTGGTACACAGAACATGCTAAATAAACAAATTAAGAATCACTAAACGAATGAATGGATATGTGTGAATAAGTAGTTATCAACACTCTCAAGTTAGGGAAAAAAACAAAAGGAAAATTATTTTACAAAATTAAAACTATCAGAATCCCAAAGTCTTGTTGCTTCGTGATGTATATGCTATTTCTAAACTCCGAGTAAATGAAAGAAAATGAGCACTTCAACCCTGAAATAGGTATTTCTGTATTAGGGAAAAAGAGAAGTATTTTTAGTATGGAATAAAAATAAAATTAAAGACAGAAGTACTACAAATAAACATATCTGTTCTAATATAAAACAGGGGCTCAACCAAGGGACAAAATGTCACTACTGTCACTGAGGGAAAAAGATCTATTGGAGTCCTTATAAAGGTCTATACAGATTAGTGAGTGTCCAGAACAGTGTCTGACATTCAATAAATATTTGTCAAATAACTGAATAATATCAAATCAAGAAAGTCAATATAATGGGAATAAATGATCAAACTGATAGCTGAAGAAGAAAGCAGTAAGCTAGGGGATCAAGAGAAGAAACGTTCCTAGAAGGCACTGCAGTAGAAAATGGGGATTAAAAAAATAGTACTTAGTAAAATTAAAAATAAATCAATCCAGGAAGTTGTATAAAGTAGAAAGAAAAGTGAAGCCTAGTGAGGCCTACCATCGATATTTTATTGGTGGGCTTATAAAATCTTAATGGAACAGATAATCCATACCTTAAATGAACACTTCCATAAAAGAGGGAAAACTGCCAAACTCATTTTATGACTGAACTGCTTTTATGCCAAAACTAGACACAGATAGTACCAGAAAAGAAAATAATAGGTTCGTTTCACTTACATTTATAGTTGTGAAGATCCAGAATAAAATATTAGCTAGCCAGACTCAACAGTGTGTTAGCAATCAAGGAACACAAGAAGGGTTCAAGTGCGGTCAATTTGCAAGTCTACAAGACAGAAAGACTGGTCATAATTTTTCCTCTGCCGGAAAAGAACTTTTCCATTAGAAAAATACACCTTTTCTTCAACATGCCCAAGAGACTACAGTCAGCATAATTAACTAGTAACCTCCCCAAGGTCAGAGAGGAGGCTTCCCTCATTGTAAATACTGAGATCCTGAGGATCACTAGCTGTCTACTAAATACACTAATGTATTCACTAGGTCCTGAATTGAAGAGAGGGAAAAATGTTTTGCCACTCTAGAAAGGAGAGTGCTGGTTGCCACAAACTGGATAAGGTTAGCTATCATCAAAACAAAGGGCCTTAATGTCATTACTGTTATGACCCTTAAGTTTTATCATTATGCTAAAAATTTAAGTGTCTCTAAATACTAAGTACTTGTCTATGTTCCCTATGGTTTTTTAAAAAATGTAAATTAAGATTTATTCTCTAAAACGGAAGCTTCTAGCTACTCATAAGTCACTAATATTGCACAATGGTATTTTAAAAGTATAGCTTTATAACAAAAATGTGTTCAAGATTATAAAAACTGTAAAGTAGAAGAAAAAATTATTTTGTAATCTCAACAGGTTTTGGGATTTGATCTTTTTATCTTATTTTTTAAAGAGAGTTGAAAATAATAAAAAGTGAAACAGATTATTTTCATACAAGCTGACCCAGGGTAATCAGTCATCCTGATTACAGCAGGCCTTTCTGGCTACATAGGGTTGTTGCCTCAGACAACAGAAGTTGTCTACAGCTTTTGGATCAGCATGGCAGAAGCACCTCCTCCTCCGCTGCAAATACTGGCAAGACCACATTCTCCTTGCTTCAAGGCATGAGCCAATGGACGACAATCCTGGCTCCACACATCCCAACTGGATGTCCAATAGAAACAGCTCCTCCATTGATATTCACTTTTGGGGGATCAATCTCTAGCATTTTAATGTTTGTTAGTATGACTACACTAAAGGCTTCATTTATTTCCCACATTGTAATACCTTTTTTTCAATCCTGCATCTTTTAAGATGCACCTGCATCTCAGGTGCAGCATATGCAGGTGCAACTGGAAAATCTATAGGTTCTACAGCAGCATCAGCAAATGCTGCTATTCTCGCCAGTGGTTTAACATTGAGCCTCTCGTTGCATCTGCAGTCATCAAAACCACAGCAGCTGCTCCATCACCCAGTGTGCTGGCACTGGGAGCTGTTACTGTGCCATTCTCTTTTTGGAAACCCGTCTTCAGCTTTGGAACTCTGCTGAAGTCAACATGTTTATATTCTTCATCTTCTTTCACCACTACATCTGGTTTACCTTTTACTGTAATTGTGACAGGAACAACTTCACTTCCAAATTTTCCAGCTTCTCATGCTGCTTTACTTCTGGTATAGGAGTTAACAGCATAAGTATCCTGTTCATCTCGTGCAATATTCAGCTTCTTTGCAGTATTTTCAGCACAGCTGCCCATATGAATTTTATTGTAGACATCAGTTAGCCCATCTTTTACAATCAAATCTTCAAGCTTCACCCCACTATATGGTGTTGCTCCTCTGTTCATTACGTAGGGAACATTGGACATGCTCTCCATCCCACCTGCCACCGTCACATCCTGATGTCCACACATAAGATTCTGAGAGGCCATCATGATAGCTTTCATTCCTGAGACACAAACTTTAGTTTACAGTGGTACATGGAGTAGAAATAAGTAAGCCTGCACCCAGTACTGCTTGCCTTGTAGGGGCTTGTCCTCCACCTCCTTGTAGAACATTAGCCATGTATGCTTCTTTCACTGCTTCTTTTGGAAACCCTGCCTTTTCAATGGCTCCCTGAATTGCAATGGAACCAAGCTCAGTGGCTGGCAGAGAGGAAAGGCTGCCTAGAAAGGACCCAATGGGTGTTCTTGTAGCACTTACTATGACCACTTCATTCAAAGTGGGTTTTGATCATAACTTCGTTCCACATATCTTATTTCCTGCATCCACCTCCGAAGCAGGGGGCTGCGCCTGCGGGCACCACCGTGCAGAAGGGCTGCCAGCACAGCCATGGTCACCGAGCGTGGAGCGGAGAGTTACCAGTGGAGAGATGTGGTCGCACGCGGCGGGTCCCTGATCCCGCTTCCTCTATGGTTTTAAAGGTGTTCCAGTGATGCTTATATCTTTTACCTGGAATGACGTGTGTAACCAAAAAAAAATTATGCATGAGAACAGCCCTGTTTAGCATATGGAATGAACTAAAATTTACTCATAAAAATGAACTAAGAAACTCCTCAAAGGCAATGACTGTGACTGACTTCTTCAGTTTTCCCTGCAGATACCAAACTAGTGCTGGATGCACAAATGAATGATTAGTACTTGTTAAAACTGATTTCAGTTTGAGGGCAAATTTGAATATTTTCGATGAGTAGGACAGCAGCCGCTTTATTAAGAGGTTTAAATGTATGGGTCCTACTAAAAATGTTGAAGTCAAGGCCTTCCACCTCAAGTGAAAGCTGGAAGATACAGTGGCATTCTAACAGATGCTGGAGTACAATTTTTTTTTTATTGACATGGAAAAAGTACAAGATCATTGAGAACAGAGCCTGCATTCATTTATTCCCTTGCTCCCACAATCACTCCTTTCAAAGCCATTCAGCTCAGTTATGCTGGGCTGGTGGGACGACACACAAGCAGAAAAAGAGGCATAGAAGTGTCCTCACAAGGTTGTTTACATTTATAATAGGAGCAGGGGACAGCTCCTATTTCTGTTTTCATTGTCAGAAAACCTTAGATCATTTGGCATGTTTTTTCAGACATGCAAACTGAAAGTAAATAATGTCTTTATTTAATCAAAAATTTTTATTGAGTTATAGTTAACTTACCACATTAAATTAGTTTCAGGTGTACAACATAGTGATTCTATATTTTTATACATTATGAAATGATCAGTGCAATAAGACCAGTTGCCATCTGTCACCATACAAAGTTGTTACAATATTATTGACTATACTTCCTGTGCTGTACTTTACATCCCCATGACTTATTTATTTTAGAGCTGGAAGTTTGTACCTCTTAATCCTCTTCACCTATTTCGTTCACTGCCTTCCAGCCCCTCCTCTCTGGCAACCACTAGTTTGTTTTCTGTAACTATGAGTCTGTTTCTGTTTTTCTTTGTTCTTTTTTTTTTTTTTTTTTCCGGTACGCGGGACTCTCAGTATTGTGGCCTCTCCCGTTGCGGAGCACAGACTCCGGACGCGCAGGCTCAGCGGCCATGGCCCACGGGCCCAGCCGCTCCGCGGCATGTGGGATCCTCCCGGACCGGGGCACGAACCCGCATCCCCTGCATCGGCAGGCGGACTCTCAACCACTGCGCCACCAGGGAAGCCCCCTTTTTTTTTTTTTTAAGATTCCACATGTAAGCGAAATCATATGGTATTTGTTTTTCTCTATTTCATTTAGCATAATACCCTCTAGATCCATCCACGTTGTCACAAATGACAAGATTTCATTCTTTTTTATGGCTTACTAGTATTTCAGTGTCTCTGTGTATCACATGTTCTTCATCCATTCATCTACTGATGGATGCTTAGGTTGATTCCATATTTTGGCTATTGTAAATAATGGTGCAATGAACATAGGAGTACATATATCTTTTCTAATTAGTGTTTTTATTTTCTTCAAATAAGTAGCAGAAATAGAAGTGCTGGATTGTATGTTAGTTCTATTTTTAGTTTTTTGAGGAATCTCCATACTATTTTCCACAGTGGCTGCACAATGTACATTCCCACCAACAGTGCACAAGCGTTCCCTTAAGAGATTCAAATCCATACACAGCCTCAAATATTTTGCACACATCCTACCATGCTCTCCTGTACTACACAAGGCTGCTCAATGTTCATTTCCCTGAATTTCTTTCTTCTACTCCTTTGTTACTATCTTCTGCCTGCATTCTGCTCTGTTTTTGACCTCTCAAAACCTTTATCATCCTTCAAGATTCAATTCAAACATCACTGAACTGTTTCTTCCTCTCTGCTGCAATAACACCTCCTTTTCACTTTGTTACTACGTTGAGCACAAAGTATAAGAAATTACTTTTGGGGGGGCGGAGTCAAGATGCCATACTAGGAGGATGCGGGATTCACGTCTCCTCACAACTAGGGCACCTACCAGGCACCGGTGGGGGACCACGGACACCTAAGGGGGCAGGAGGAGCCCCCAGTGACCGGGTAGGACGTGGGGTGTGAGGGGGAGTGAAGGGGGAGGAGAAGTGAAGGCGGGACGGGTCTGGTGGCCCTGAGAGGTGGCTGGGGGACGGGAAGGGATCCCACGCCCGAATGGGGAAACTGGGGAACCATCGGGAGGGCAGAGGATCAAAAGGGAGCGTGGCCAGGTTTCCGCTGCCCACTTGGGCCCCCAGGAGCTTGTTGAGATCCTGGGCCTGATCCTCTGCCCTCCTAGGCTCCCTCCAGCCACGTGGGTCCTAAGGGAGTGGGAGGGAGGGGAGGGGCAGCAAAAGTAAAGGCCGGACCTCCGGGACCTGCACCCCTGAGGGGTGGCTGGGGGAGGGGAGGAGTTCCTATGCCCAGCAGGATCCACCCATGGTTAGGGGCCCAGTGGCGATGGGGGAGAACCTGGGGGAGATGGTGGGGGAGGGGCACAAAGGAACGGAAGGGAACAGGGCCAGTGCTTTCCCTGTCCACTTAGGCACCAGGGAGCCTGTTGGGCTCCCGGGCCTAATCCTCTGCCCTCGGAGCCTCCCTCCTGCCATGCAGAGCCCACGCCCCGCCCCTACGCCCCCACCCAGGGCCCCACCTCTACACTCGGAGTCCCCCTCCAACACAATGGGCCTAAACCCCACCCACACACCCTCACCCAGGGCCTTTCCTCCAAACTCCTGAACACCGTATTCCAGAGGCCCTCCTTTCCAAATGCTGCCTCTCCCCTTCTGCGAAGGTCCTAAGCAGAGGCCCCGCCCCACGCTTGAACGTCACCCTGCCTAGGCCCCACCCCACGCGCAAACGTCACCCCCCCACCTGCCTAGGTCCCACCCCACCCTAAGCCTTGCCCCTAAGTTCCACCCCCACCGAAATTCCACCCCCATAGCCAAGGCTTTTATTTTTTCTTTTTTCCTCTTTTAGATTGGGCTTCTGTTTTACCTTGTTGATTCATTGTTGTTGATTCTTTCACATTTTTTTTTTTTGCGGTACGCGTGCCTTTCACTGTTGTGGCCTCTCCCGTTGCGGAGCACAGGCTCCGGACGCGCAGGCCCAGCGGCCATGGCTCACGGGCCCAGCCGCTCCGCGGCATGTGGGATCTTCCCGGACCGGGGCACGAACCCGTGTCCCCTGCATCGGCAGGCAGACTCTCAACCAGTGCGCCACCAGGGAAGCCCGATTCTTTCACATTTTTAAAAGAAGCTCATAAATCAGGTGCCCAGCTGAGCCCAGCCACCAGCCAACATGCCAGCTGAAGGATGTGCAAGAGGGACCATTGGCAAGACCAGCAGAATCACCCAGCGAAGTCCAGCCCAGGCTATCATCTTGAACAAATAAAATGGTTGTTGTTTTTAGTCACTAAATTGTGGAGTTGGTTACATAGCAATAGATAAAGCAATGAGGTAAGAGTGAGATCTTAATATTTGACATCTAGAATGAGAGTAGTAACCAACCCTGTCCTGCTGGTGTTGGGCTTGGCCATGTGATTTGATCTCATAATGGAATATGAGCAGACATGATGTACATCCCTCACGGGCTTTATATAGTTCAGATGGTTTGGCTGGGTCTCTTGTGTCTGGACCTGTGCCATTAGAAGAGCTGCCCTGGTGGGCCCTGCTCTTCAGCCTGTGTTCCAGAATGACAGACATGTGGGGCAGATCTAGCGGGTGCAGAACCAGCACAGCCACTCCAGAGACCGGTGGGCAAGAAACATATGCTTATTGTCACAAGCCAGTG
This sequence comes from Delphinapterus leucas, assembly GCF_059928025.1. NCBI lineage: Eukaryota > Metazoa > Chordata > Mammalia > Artiodactyla > Monodontidae > Delphinapterus > Delphinapterus leucas. The sequence goes on from NC_143130.1 coordinate 168,992,094, forward strand.
AGAGTTGAGATTTGAGGGTCGATACTGCTGTAAAAACTGACTAATATGCTCGACCAAAGATTGAACAATATAACATGTGATCATTCTCAATTCATTGTCATAGTGATACTGTATTTGATATGCTAGCTAAGGCTGCTGGCTGGGGTTCTAAGGGACTGGACTGATTAATGCAAATCTGGCCCAATACCTGCACCACGCTAGGTGACATTGAAAGGTCAGAAAGCACCTGACCCAGCAGAGAGAGAAGAGTTCAAAGACGGACAGCACCCAGAAGTCTCTCTCCCCTTTCTTGTCATTAGGGGGCAGATCGAAAAGAGAAGCATCTGCATCTTTTAAGATGTGCTCCCTGACCTTCCCTGTATAATAGCTAACACTTCCACAGCACTTTCTAGGGGCAAGGCTCTGTTCTAAGCACTTTACATATATTAACTCCTTCAATACCCAAGCAATCAAATGAGGCAAGTAACAACTATTATATTGGCAAAGAAACTGAGACACAGAGAAATTAAATAACTTTCTCAAGATGACACAGTTGGAAACTGGATCCCTGATACTGATAGAAATGAGAGGTGCCTAAGATGACTACACCCTGTGTGCTCATTATAGTGACAGCAGAGTGGGCACAGTAATCATGGTACAGAGACAACCATTGAGGGCCCTGGCACATTGCTCCGTGTCAAGCACAGGCCTTCCCCTGGCTGGGTAGCAGTACACTGTTACTATTCTGCCACTCTGGCTCTGTGTCCCAGTCTAGTGGGGAGCAAGGTGATCACCTCATTATGCAATAAGACATTATGTTGCAAGGACCTGAAGAGCATAAAGAAACAACTTCCTAAGACATCTTGGTAAGATTCATGTGTGATGAAATAGAAGATCAAAGTTGATAAGAATATGCTGTAGCAAACTTTGGATTCATTCAGTATTCTGGAGCCTGTGAGGATCTCCCATTCCAAAGTAAAGAACAGGCCAGAGCACCACGCATTCCCTACCACGAAGACAAACAATACCTGGAAATGTGAGGCCGTACATACTGCATACCATTTAGAATTCCTGCTCTAATAATTTTGGTTCAAAGATGGACAGCTTTGAGTGGGACCTAGCCCAACTCAGGCTGCAGTACAAATTGGTTACTCTTCTCTCATGACCCAGCAGACCTGTGAACAAATTTAAGCCTTGTTTGTGCCAAGAACTGTGAAGGATCTGAGATTTTTATCCTACTTGCTAACTAATGAGGTAGTTCTGGGAATGCTGGGTGAGGACAGAAGACACCTGAGACAAAACAAAGGACTGTTTATTACTTTCAACAACAGCAGTAGCCAGAGTATTAGCATCTTCGCAGCACCCTGAGCCCCAGGGTAACACAAAGCGGACCAGATGACACGTGCACATATGGTGAGTTGCATTACCTGAAAGGAACCCTGAACTTAGGGAACTAGAATCTTTTTTTTTGGCTGCGTTGGGTCTTCATTGCGGTGCGTGGGCTTCTCAGTGCGGTGGCGTCTCTTGTTGCAGAGCATGGGCTCGAGGCATGCGGGCTTCAGTAGTTGTGGCATGCGGGCTCAGTAGTTGTGGCTTGCAGACTCTAGAGCGCAGGCTCAGTAGTTGTGGCGCACAGGCTTAGTTGCTCCGTGGCATGTAGTATCTTCCCAGACCAGGGCTCGAACCTGTGTCCCCTGCATTGGCAGGCTGATTCTTAACCACTGCATCACCAGGGAAGCCCTATTCAGAATTTTCCAATCAGAAAATCTGGAAAGAAGTTATTCTAATTTCCACGTGTATTTAAGTGCTGTGTTATAATCAAACATTAAAATTTTTATTACCCATAGGGAGACACAATAATCTTTTCAGCACGTTGGGACTCTAAACAGTTTGCCTCTGGCCCTATCCTCAGCTCACTTCACAAAAAGATGTGAGGCAATGGGTGGATGTTTTGGGGATTCATTGCATTACTGTTACTCTGTCATCCAGAAACAGGTGGTCTTATGATATAAGGAAGCCTACTGAACGTTCATACACAGCGGTCTCTTGGACACTGCGATTTCTCCGGCTGGATGAAATATATGTTCCATGTTGGAAATCCCCAGTATACAGGGATGTTTGCTAGCTAGAACACATTCATCTGGGAAATAAGGGGTGGAGCATGAACGGTTATTTTTAGATTTCACTTAATAAACCTACCAAAAGTTTTGATTTTTTGTGTTCTAAACTTTGAGCTCTGATAATCAAGTGGCCTATGTAACCAGTGTAGAAATACCAGTGAAAGCAATAATGATCCCACTGAATTGGAAACCAAGACATCCGTGTAACCATTTTTGGTTCCTGGTGTATTAAGAAAACAGGCACAACAGAGGATAATCAACCTTACTGAGGAAAAATAGAGATGCTATAACACACTGAGGACCAAGATCAATTAGGTGGATTCAAGGCCACAAACTTCTACTACCAAGGATACCCCCGGATAAAGATCAATGGAAACTAACTTACAGAGTAATAGATATCTGATTACCAAAGGGCAGGTTTACCAAAGGCTCGGATCCTTCACAAATGAAGACATTTCATTCTTCTGGGCAAAGGATCCTAATCAGGTGAGGTGCTCTTCAGAGGCAGGGCAGCACACGGAATGTGTGGTGGAGAGATAAAGCTAATGCCAGCTTTAGCGTTAGTTACAGGGTCATAAATAATTCACATTTCTTGAGTTTTGCTAAAGTATAATAATCATCACCATTTCCTCCTTTTCAACAGAAATGAAGAGAAATTGATAGCACCTAGAGATTCTGGACTCCCAAGAACAGTGGCTCTATGACGTTACTTCTAGACCCCATCATTAGATATGACTTTGGATGGTGCCTTTTGGGGGAAGAGGTGAATGAATTTGTGGTTACATGTAGAGTGAATTATCTTAGCAGGGGCATCTTTGAACACACAGGAAGACAGATGTGTACACGGCATGCATCTACATGCTCAAATAGCCAAAAGATGACGTGTATAGACCACAGTACAGAATCTCAGGTTAAATAACTTTCCCAAGATCACACAGCTAGTAGGTGATGGAGCTAGATAAAAACCAGGCTGTGAGACATTAATACTAGGGACAAATGAGTGTGGGTTATACGAGAACCCTCTGTACCACCTTCACAACTTTTCGGTGAATCTTAAACTATTCTAAAACAAAAGTTTATTAAAAGAAGAAACACAGGTTGTTAGACTCTGGAGCTTACAATTTTAACTTCTGTGCCATGTTTTATCTCTAGAGCCCTGGCCCAAGTGATGTTCTGAGGTGTTGACAAACTCCTGTTTTCCTAGGTCTCCAGAATGGTTCTCATTCCTCCCCATGGACAAGAACTGATTGTCCAGATTTTGCTTAGATTTTCTAGCTTTCTGTAGTATCCTTCCAATAAATTTCCCTTTTTATTATAATTAGACAGAATGGCTTTCTATCACTTACAACCTAACAACAACAGCTAACACTTAGAGTATTCACAGAGCCAGGCACTGCTCTGATTACTTTGCATGTATTAATTCATTTGACCCTCACAACAGCCCTATTAGGTAGGTATTAATATTATCCCCATTTTACAGGTGAAAACACTTAGGCACACAGAAATTAAATAGTTTGCTCAGGTCACACATCTAGGAAGTGGCAAACCTGGGACGTCTGGCTCCGGAGTCTAACTGTTGGATCTACCTTGCCCACTATCCTCTCAAAAGAACTTTCATGATACACAGGTACGGCCACTGTTTACAGTTCTCAGAGCTGGGCTCTCCTGGACTGGATGCCTAGCCTCTCCCTATGTTGTCAAGAGCAGTCTGCGGCTCCTCCTGAGCTTTTCCAGGAGGGTGTCACTCTCTGATCTCCAAATGCAGTGGCCATCTTCTGACTACCTGGGGACAGGTGCTCTGAGAGTACACAGAGGTGAATCTTTTGGAATTCTACATGTTGCATGTAGTTTTGTAAATAAGAACCTCACCCAGACCCCGTGTTTGTCCAACCCCACAATTCATTCTCTTTAGGTGTTACAGTCTGGTTTTGAATTTGCCTCAAGAAACCCAAATGGTTTCATCTTTAATTTCCATGAGGCTCTGAAAGCACACATGGACAGGAGCCTCCTTTATCACCCAACTTTCCCTGGCAGGATTGCATTCTACTCATATTCCAATCTGAAAAGGGCAAGGCCCAGAATGGGCTCCAGTCAACAAAAGCTGAAAAATACAGAGAACCCATTCCACACAGAGATGGTTATCATTTTGTATTTTTCTAAAAACCAAGTAAAATCCTCTATTGTAAGTGTTGACATAAGAAATTTTCCATGTATTCAAAATAAGAGAATGGAATGGTAAACATGTTGACAAATAGCAATTTGAGTTAAAATGGTAATTCTATAGTATTTGAGCGAGTTTTTACATTAACATTTAAATATATTTTTTTCTAGGAGTTGTCTAATGAAACTAGGAAATAAAGAGAAAATTATGATTACCATTTGTTCACTATTCAAATTTTCAATCGATGAGCCAGCTAATTAGCAGTACTATTTGTTGAATTCACATTGTTTGTCCTAATCAATTTTTTGCATGTATCCCATGGGTGGATGTTACGTATTTGGAACATAAATGCTATAAAAATTAATCCCCCTAGCAGTACAGCTGCTGCGAGGGCAATAAGTGTGTGTCCTGGAAATGGCAGAGGGGCTTCGTCAACATAAATCTGCAACAGAAAAAGCAAAGTCTTTAAGCTTTCTGAACCCAGTAATTCAAAACCCTGAACTTGACATGATTCCCACAGTGGTGGAGACATTGTTACTCATTTAGCAACATTCTGTCCAGACTGATATAGATATTTAGCTTCCACAAAGCTTACAAACAGTCTCTTGACAATTTGACAGGTGGTGAATTTCCACATGATACATAGGGAATAGGAAATCGATTTATATCCTATTCCTTTATCCTATGTCTTTAGTGGCAGAGGTGGGCAGATAGAACACTTACACAGCAGGAAAACATTCTGTGTTCAGTTACAGAGGAACAGGCAAAGTGCTGCAGGAACATGGTTAGAAGTGCCTAACCGCTTAGAGTTATCAGGTAATGTGCTTCCTGAGCTGGATCTTGAAGAATAAGAGAAGGAGGAGAAGGTACATTCAAGGTAGAGGGAATAAGCATGGGCTCTTCCAAACTATCTTCTCTTTAGAAATCCTCTGTACAAGTGCTGACATTGGGAAATTTCTGTATATTCAAAATGTTTCCTCTGCCTGAATGGCTAATTAATAAAAACAAGTTCCTAGAGGGGAGACAGGATCGTTGACAGAGGCATAGAGTCGTCTTTTTCTCTGAGACTAGAGGCAAAGATGGGTGCCATAGATGTTACAAGTAGAAGTGGGGGCATATGGAGAATAAGGTGGTTCAAGCTTATGTTTTCCCAGTGAAGTAGGAAGGAAGATCATCTTTGGAGGTAGAAGAAAGTAGAGATGAATGAAAACAGGATGGTGGGAATGTGGGAAAATGCCAGGACAAGATAAAGGATTAAAAAGCTGCTTTAGGGTATAGATCAAGTTAAAGGTATCTCCATCCTCCCAGTGACCTAAGGATGTATCTGTTTTTTAAGAAACAGTCCCATAAGCTATGAATTCTTTCATAATTTCTCTCACATTCATTCTTTCTCTTCCACTTTTGTTACCGCTGTTGTGAGTTTTAATACCCCACTTTGTATAAATAAGCTCCCCTAACAGCTTTCCATGCCGTCGGTCCATGTTGACATAATAACATTGCCAGATTAATCTTCGTAAAACATCAGTCTGTCTATAAAAATTTTTTTTTAACAAAGAGAGATTGCTTCATTTGTGACGAGAAAAATCTTGACTATATAGAACTGGTACCAGAAATGGAGTATTGTAAGCAACAGAATTTAGAAGGTGGATCTGGCCAAGTGGTGTGGAAAGCAGAGAGAAACTGTGCTTTCCAATCTGGGAACATAATTATCTTCATGGTAATGGACCAGCTGGTTTAACCATGTCCTATTGTACTTGGAGGCTCAGACAATGTGCCCAATGCTACTGGAATTATTCGGGATTTGATAGACAAATATTACATATCGGATATGATATGCTACTTGTGTTTTTCAATATGATGTTACAAGATACCAAAAATCTTTCTTTTAAAGGTGGCCCATCAGAGGAGGTTGGATAATAAGCTTTGTAAGAATGATCTAGCCTGTTTGTGGTAAATGAGAGAGACAATTGTGCGCTTCATGTAATCTCAAAACCGAAATTTCTTTTCTATGCTAAAGTTAGGAAGAGCCAGAGGAAACCACCCACTGTAACCATAATCTATCTTTTTCTCTGTTCTGCTTCCTCAGTGTTGGATAACTCTCTCCATAGTCCCAACAGTCCTTATGGCTGACAGTAGCTCCTGGGGCTGCAAACTTCCTTGTTCGATGTCATTAAGAAAGAGCAAGTCCATGTCCCAGCACTTTGAGAAAAAGTCCTGTGATTCACTGTGACTGGGCAGGCGTAGATCATGTGCTCATCCCTGAACACCCCTTTTCAAAATGTTTAATAGTTTCTCATTGTTGACAGGAATGTTCCAAAGTTCTCATCCAGACATTCAAGGTCTCCCACAATGGGACCCTAACCTACCCACTTTCTTATATATAACCTTACATTCCAGCCAAATGGATCTACTATTGAAGAGATTGCTTCATGACTTCCTATATCTGTGTCTTTGCTGCTGTTATTCTTTCCACCCAGAATGCCTTCCTTACCCATTTCTGCCTAAAACAAAATTTCAGTCACCTTATCAGAAAATATAAAAATTTCACTTGCTTAAGTCGTCTACTATATTTCTAAGAGTAGAAACCTCTATCACCTGTGAATCCTGTATTCTCCAGCTAAACTGCTATCTCTAAAGTTCTTGAAAACAGTTTTTTCTTTAAATGTTTCCCTCCCAATCTTCTATGATTATCTAAATATTCCATGCCATGTCTAAAGAAAAGTTGAACTCCAGAATCATAAAAGAGTATGTCTAGACACAATGTCTTTTTATCATCAAAATACTTCAATTTGTGCTTCTTTAATGCAAAGAGTTCACTTAACCAGAGTGCAATTATCAAAACCAGGATATTAACTCTGAGACAACGCTATTATCTAATCTCCAGGTTTTACTCAAATTTTATCAATGATTCCAATAATGTCCTTTAGGATGAGAAAAAATCCAAGATCATGCTTTGCATTCCATTGTTTCAGGATACTTGCAAAAGTAGATTTCAGGAACCTTTGTCTTTTGCTATTGTTTCTTAATGATTCTCTTCCTTTATTAACTTGCAATCACTTCCTATTTTTCTTTTATTCATTGTCGTGGTTCTTCCTTCATTCCTGAAGCTTTGTTTCTCTCTGTTGACACTTCTTTTTAGCCTGAAGAACTTCCTTAGGCATTTTTTCAGAGAAGTTCTGCCTACAGTGGATTATCTTATTTTTCCTTCACCTGAAATTGACCTTTATTTTCCCCTCATTCCTCAAGGATATTTTCACTAGCTGGGTTGACAGTCCTTCTTCCCTACACTACAACTGTCCCCAGTACATTAAGGATGCTGTACAACTTTCTTCTGTGGTTTCTGATGAGAAATGAGCAGTCATTCAAATTGTTGTTCACTTACATGTAGTGTTTTTCTCTGGCTGCTTTCAAGATTTTCCTTTGTGTTTGATTTTTAGTAGTTTGATTTAGGCATTCAGGTGTAGAGTTTAGGCATGATTTTTTTAAGTTCATCTTGTTTGGGATTCATTAAGCTTCTTGAATATGTCAATTTTGTGTTCACCAAATTTAGGACATTTTCAGCCTTAATTTCTTCACCTTTTTTTCCCGTGTACTAATCTCTTTTTTCCTCTCCTTCAGGGACTCTGGTGACATAAGTGTTAGACCTTTTGATACTGTCGCGTAGATCCTTGAGGCTATTCTTTTTAAAATCTTTTTTCTTCAGGTTGAATTTTTACTGATTTATTTTCAAATTCACTGATTCTTTTCTCTGCAATACCCATTCTGCTATCGAGTCCATCCAGTGATTTTAAAATTTTAAATATTTGTACTTTTCAGTTCTAAAATTTCCATTGTGTTTTTTTTTTTAATAGCTTCTATTTCTCTGCTGAGAATTTCTTCCTTTCCCTTTCCATTCATTTCAGAAGTGCTTGCCTTTACCTAGAGCATGGTTATAATAGCTGGCTTAAAGTATCTGTCTTGATAACTCCATTTGCTGTCATTTGCTGATTGTCTTTTCTTTCCCTGAATTGCTTATATTTTCTTAATTCTTGGTATACTGAGTAACTGTGGATTGTATCCTGGATATTTAAGATATTACGTTTAGAGACTTTGGGTCCTGTTAAAAATTCTCTGGAAAATGTTGAATCTTTTTTTTGTTTCAGCAGTCAATCACACTGGTTGCATTCAGATCACAAGTAATGCCTTACTGTCTGTGGGTATGGCTCCAATGTCTGCTCAGTTTTCAAAAAAAGCCTTAGCTATGCTATCATGTCTTCCTGTCTCCTTTGCCACTTAGGGGAACGTAAGTGGGTGTTTATATTGTCGTTTTATTTTGAAGCCTTTGCTAAGCTTCTTTAGGTGTGTTCTACTCGTGTGCTGCTTGGTACTCACGCTAGTACATATACACAATTAGGAATCTCCTCCTCCAGCTCTCTTCTCTCAGGGATTTCCCCCGCACTCTCTACTCCTAGAGGCCCTTTTCCTTAGGCCTCTGGGAAGAAAGCTGGGATTCATTAGAGTTTTAGCCTTCTATACTGCTGTGCTGTTCTATGAAACTGGGGCTGACCTTGGGACAAAGAGATGAGAAAAAAGAGGAAAAATAATGGGGATTTTCTCTCATGCTCCTCCTATGACAGATGCTTCTTTTCCTAGATCTAGTGGGATGGATTTTCTCTCAGGGTCTTAGATGTCTGCACTGCTGCCATGGCACCCATCACCGCAGTTGTGCAGATTCATTACTGAGGCAGGGCCAGGATAGAGAAAGGAAAAAAGAGAGAGTAAGAGATTTTGTTTTTGATAATGTGGTACCAGTATTTGACAATGAATGAGCCATTAATCAATTTAATCAAATCCTTATTCCTTCCCACCCACCACAGGTAGCAGATATCATTATATGAATAAACAAAAATGAGTCATTGAACATCATAGGGTGATTTGGAGAGACTGACTTTGGTTTCCAATTCTTTTGGATCTTGACGGCTTTGGGAGTATTTAAGACTCTACCGTTACAATGCAAATAACCAAAGGGAGGATAATACTGGAAACAAAAGTGTTACAGACATAGGTCTCTGTGGGGAGTTGAGGGGGGCGGTGTCAGAAAACCAAGCTAAATATGGAAGGTTGAGATGGAACAAAAACAAATACAGGCACTTATTAAAATTTTCCCAGCATTAATGGTCCTGCAACCTACCAAGGGCCCTAACTTCATCACTGCTGATAATGTCACCACCAGTCTCCAGGATCCCCCATCTCCAGGCCTTGTCTATCATACAAATTCTCCCATTTTTTTCTCTTAAGTGTCTCCTGGACGGATGCCTGTCATATTATGTCCCCAGCCATCACTCCCTTGGATACCACTGGATACCTGTGCCTTCACTATACCTGAAATTCTTCACCTAAGTTACAAAAAGAGACCCCTGGAACAACAGACACTCTGAAGTGAAAGAGCTCAGAGCCCTGTGGAAGAAACACACCAGGCATTAGCAACATTGACATATATGTTCTTTTAAGTAAAAATATACACTGGGGCCACTTTCCCTACAGATTCTGCATAGAAAAATTCCAACCTCTTTTCTAAGGTTCTTCGGCATATACTTCATGTATCAAAATAAAAATGGAGGGAGAAGGACAAGAGTTAGAAACAGAGGGATTCGATAGCTGACACTTTTTTCTTTTTGAATGAAGAAACAGAAACATAAAATCTAACATGGCCTTGATGAGTACTTTGGGCTAATCCACATATTCATGGTTTTGAGATGTCCCCTAACTTTTATTGGCTTTCACAACAATCACCTAGATTATGTCAACTTGATGTGTTCTTAGGGGCATCTGAACCCAGAAGACATGTGTCTGTACATGTCCAGGTGAAGAATACTGAGCCCATTTCCCCCTAACTTCTGGAAACACTTTTTCTGCTCCACCTTGATAATCTATTAGTCTTGCATTTTAGCTCAAAACATGGTAAGTTAATGTTAAATTCAACATTCAGATATCTTTAAATATTATAATAGCATCAAGGGAAATGGAGGAAAAATAAACTCCAAATAGTGATGCTATTTCCACCATTCATGGATACCTATCCTTTAAAACTAAAGCCAAAGACATACAGGTTTTATCTAAACTCAAAACAGGAAAAATAAAAATGCTGTCAACTTACCTTTATACTTAGGTTGAGGCCTAAAGGATTATACACTGGAGCATGAAGAATCGATTCTAAGTAGTCTTTCATTTTTTTTACATTTTCTGGCACAGTGTGTTCTAAAATTACACAAAGTATATTTTAAGCACATGTATGCTATTTTCTCATTCTATGTAAAGCTTCTTAAATACAGTAAGGTACAATGAAAGATTCCACTCCATAACATGGCTAAATTGTACATAATTTTAGTTCTGTTTGACTCTGTGGAGAATATATTTAGGGGAAATTAGGCCTAGCATCTGACACTGCATCTTCTCAGGGGCATCCCTTTTCTCCCTTTTCTCCATACAGGATGTGAATATCATCATGGCTAATTTTAAGCAGCGAATGGTTTAACAAACAGTATGCCATATGCTTGAATATTTAACAATCAGTGCTCAAAAACAGCAGACTGCAGCACACCATAGAAATGAGGATTTTAGTTAAAGCAAAATATTTACTAATTCTCTTTGCTCAATTTTTCAATTCAAAAATGCACATGTTGGGCAGAGTAAGACTCTCACTGAATACCAAATGTCTGGATGCTTGATTACATTTGGAAATTTCATTTGACTCTATCTATTGATCTATTAATCTATCTACCTATTGATCTCCTTAAAAGTACGCATTCATGAACAAACACAAATGTACAACAAAAAAGTATATATTTGAGGTAAAATTGAATTGTGGTAGATTTTATTTTACTTATTTAGAAATACTTCTGCATCCTTTCAATTATTTTACCATAAAATATTTAAGAAACTTTTCTCATATAATTAGAAGATAGATCCTATAGATAATCTGGCAACACGTTTTATATCTCCCTCCATAACATTGCAAAAGCAATGAAAGGAGACACCAGACCAACGTGTAGCACAAATTCAATCATTTTTGCTGCTAATCTACATAATGGCTCCGAGTCCAGGTCACTGGAAGTGATGATGAAATAAGTGTGAGACACACAGACATAGAAAACAAACTTATGGTTACCAAAGGGGAAGCGGGTGGAGAGGGGATAAATTAGAAAGTGAGGATTAACATATACAGAGTACTATATATAAAATAGATAACCAACAAGGACCTACTGTATAGCACAGGGAACTCTACTCAATATTTTTTTTTCTACTCAATATTTTTTAACAACTTATAAGGGAAAAGAATCTGAAAAGGAATATATATATATATATATATGTATAACTGAATCACTGTGCTGTACACCTGAAATTAACATGATATTGTAAATCACCTATACTTCAAAAAAAAAAAGTGGGAGATGATAGAAGCAGCATGAACAGCAACATGACAACTGATTCGACTTCTTTTCCAAAGAACTCTCAACCATCTTTTGTGTAAACAGTTTTGTAAACCACTTCTCTACATAATAACAACAGTACGCATAGCTGTAATAATTGTAGAAGAAAGCAAACCTTACTTAGGTTCCAGTTTTCCCTGTTATTCACTTCAGTCACAGTAACCAGGTATGGAGTTTCCACTGGGATATGTCCCTCCTCACTGTAAATTTTCAAAGAAATTGGATATTGTGTAACTGGAAACTTAAAACGAGGAACCTAAAATGCAAATGCCAAGAATGAATGTAAATTTGGAAAATTCAATACTAACTCTTCATTTCCTGGTAAAGAATGAATAGATGTATTCCCAAGAATTTGTCTATTCTATATGAAATGTGCTTCTGAGGGTTTCTGCCTTCACAGAGCATTAAAAGAAATAAATCTGTCTTATAGTAGAATCGCTGTGAACTCCAAAAGTAGTGCACAAAGACTGTGGTAACAAAACTCCTGCCTTTCTGTCGGCCTTTTCTCACAGGAATTTGCTATTATGGTATCCACACTTTTTCGGCCAACCCATATACCCTAAGATACTGCATGAATTAGGTCTTGCCCAAATCCCTTAACGACCCTCTCTCTGCCAGTCATCATCCTTTTTTTTTTGAATTTTATCTTATTTTATTTATTTTTTATACAGCAGGTTCTTATTAGTCAACCATTTGATACCCATCAATGTATACATGTCAATCCCAATCTCCCAATTCATCCCACCATCACCACCCCCCCTCGCCACTTTCCCCGCTTGGTGTCCATACATTTGTTCTCTACGTCTGTGTCTCAATTTCTGCCCTGCAAACCGGTTCCTCTGTACCATTCTTCTAGGTTCCACATATATGCGTTAATATACGATATTTGTTTTTCTTTCTGACTTACTTCACTCTGTATGACAGTCTCTAGATCCATCCACATCTCTACAAATGACCCAGTTTCATTCCTTTTCATGGCTGAGTATTATTCCATTGTATATACGTACCACACCTTCTTTATCGATTCATCTGTCAACGGGCATTTAGGTTGCTTCCATGTCCTGGCTATTGTAAATAGTGCTGCAATGAACATTGGGGTGCATGTGTCTTTTTGAATATGGTTTTCTCTGGGTATATGCCCAGTAGTGGGATTGCTGGGTCAATAAGGTAATTCTATTTTTAGTTTTTTAAGGAATCTCCATACCGTTCTCCAAAGTGGCTCTATCAATTTACATTCCCACCAACAGTGCAAGAGGGTTCCCTTTTCTCCACACCCTCTCCAGCATTTGTTGTTTGTAGATGTTCTGATGATGTCCATTCTAACTGGTGTGAGGTGATACCTCATTGTAGTTTTGATTTGCATTTCTCTAATAATTAGTGATGTTGAGCAGCTTTTCATGTGCCTCTTGGCCATCTGTACGTCTTCTTTGGAGAAATGTCTATTTAGGTCTTCTGCCCACTTTTGGACTAGGTTCTTTGTTTTTTTAATATTGAGCTGCATGAGCTGTTTATATATTTTGGAGATTAATCCTTTGCCCGTTGATTCATTTGCAAATATTTTCTCCCATTCTGAAGGTTCTCTTTTCATCTTGTTTATGGTTTCCTTTGCTGTGCAAAAGCTTTTAAGTTTCATTAGATCCCATTTGTTTATTTTTGTTTTTATTTCCATTACTCTACGAGGTGGATCAAAAAAGATCTTGCTGTGATTTATGTCAAAGAGTGTTCTTCCTATGTTTTCCTCTAAGAGTTTTATAGTGTCCGGTCTTACATGTAGGTCTCTAATCCATTTTGAATTTATTTTTGTGTATGGTGTTAGGGAGTGTTATAATTTCATTCTTTTACATGTAGCTGTCCAGTTTTCCCAGCACCACTTATTGAAGAGACTTTCTTTTCTCCATTGTATATCCTTACCTCCTTTGTCATAGATTAGTTGACCATAGGTGTGTGGGTTTATCTCTGGGCTTTCTATCTTGTTCCATTGATCTAAATTTCTGTTTTTGTGCCAGTACCATATTGTCTTGATTACTGTAGCTTTGTAGTATAGTCTGAAGTCAGGGAGTCTGATTCCTCCAGCTCTGCTTTTGTCCCTCAAGACTGCTTTGGCTATTCGGGGTCTTTTGTGTCTCCATACAAATTTTAAGGATTTTTGTTCTAGTTCCGTAAAAAAAATACAAATTTTAAGATTTTTTTGTTCTAGTTCTATTGGTAATTTGATAGGGATTGCACTGAATCTGTAGATTGCTTTGAGTAATATAGTCATTTTCACAATATTGATTTTTCCAATCCAAGAACATGGTATATCTCTCCATCTGTTGGTATCATCTTTAATTTCTTTCATCAGTGTCTTATAGTTTTCTGCATACAGGTCTTTTGTCTCCCTAGGTAGGTTTATTCCTAGGTATTTTATTCTTTTTGTTGCAATGGTAAATGGGAGTGTTTCCTTAATTTCTCTTTCAGATTTTTCATCATTAGTATATAGGAATGCAAGAGATTTCTGTGCATTAATTTTGTATCCTTCAACTTTACCAAATTCATTGATTAGCTCTGGTAGTTTTCTGGTGGCATCTTTAGGATTCTCTATGTATAGTATCATGTCATCTGCAGACAGTGACAGTTTTACTTCTTCTTTTCCAGTTTGTATTACTTTTATTTCTTTTTCTTCTCTGATTGCCATGGCTAGGACTTCTAAAACTATGTTGAATAATAGTGGTGAGAGTGGACATCCTTTTCCTGTTCCTAATCTAGAGGAAATGTTTTCAATTTTTCATCATTGAGAATGATGTTTGCTGTGGGTTTGTTGTATATGGCCTTTAGTATGTTGAGGTAGGTTCCCTCTATGCCTACTTTCTGGAGAGTTTTTTTTTTTATCATAAATGGGTATTGAATTTTGTCAAAAGCTTTTCTTGCATCTATTGAGATGATCATATGGGTTTCATTCTTCAATTTGTTGATGTGGTGTATCACATTGATTGATTTGTGTACACTGTAGAATCCTTGCATCCCTGGAATAAATCCCACTTGATCGTGGTTTATGATCCTTTCAGTGTGTTGTTGGATTCTGTTTGCTAGTATTTTGTTGAGGATTTTTGCATCTATATTCATCAGTGATATTGGTCTGTAATTTTCTTTTTTTGTAGTATCTTTGTCTGGTTTTGGTATAAAGGTGATGGTGGCCTCATAGAATGAGTTTAGGAGTGTTCCTTCCTCTGCAATTTTTTGGAAGAGTTTGAGAAGGATGGGTGTTAGCTCTTCTCTAAATGTTTGATAGAATTCAGCTGTGAAACCATTTGGTCCTGGACTTTTGTTTGTTGGGAGATTTTTAATCACAGTTTCAATTTCATTACTTGTGACTGGTCTGTTCATATTTTCTGTTTCTTCCAGGTTCAGTCTTGGAAGGTTATACCTTTCTAAGAATTTGTCCATTTCTTCCAGGTTGTCCATTTTATTGGCATAGAGTTGCTTGTAGTAGTCTCTTAAGGTGCTTTGTATTTCTGCGGTGCCTGTTGTAACTTCTCCTTTTTCGTTTCTAATTTTATTTATTTGAGTGCTCTCCCTCTTTTTCTTGATGAGTCTGGCTAACGGTTTATCAATTTTGTTTATCTTCTCAAAGAACCAGCTTTTAGTTTTATTGATCTTTGCTATAGTTTGCTTTGTTTCTATTTCATTTATTTCTGCTCTGATCTTTATGGTTTCTTTCCTTCTGCTAACTTTGGGTTTTGTTTGTTCTTCTTCCTCTAGTTCCTTTAAGTGTAAGGTTAGATTGTTTATTTGAGATTTTTCTTGTTTCTTGAGGTAGGCTTGTATAGCTATAAACTTCCCTCTTAGAACTGCTTTTGCTGCACCCCATAGGTTTTGGAATGTCGTGTTATCATTGTCATTTGTCTCTAGGTATTTTTTGACTTCCTCTTTGATTTCTTCAGTAATCTCTTGATTATTTAGTAATGTATTGTTTAGCCTCCATGCGTTTGTGTATTTTCCATTTTTTTTTCCCTGTAATTGATTTCTAACCTCAGCGTTGTAGTCAGAAAAGATGCTTGATATGACTTCAATTTTCTTAAATTTATTGAGGCTTGATTTATGACCCAAGATGTGATCTATCCTGGAGACTATTCCATGCGCACTTGAGAAGAAAGTGTAACCTGCTCTTTTGGGATGGAATGTCCTATAAATATCGATTAAATCTATCTGGTCTATTATGTCATTTAAAGCTTGTGTCTCCTTAGTAATTTTCTGTTTGGATGATCTGTCCATTGGTGTAGGTGAGGTGTTAAAATCCCCCACTATTATTGTGTTACTGTTGATTTCCTTTTTTAGAGCTGTTAGCAGTTGCCTTATGTATTGAAGTGCTCCTATGTTGGGTCCATACATATTTATAATTGTTATATCTTCTTCTTGGATTGATTCCTTGATCATTATGTAGTGTCCTTCCTTGTCTCTTGTAACATTCTTCATTTTAAAGTCTGTTTTATCTGATATGAGAATTGCTACTCCAGCTTTCTTTTGATTTCCATTTGCATGGAATATCTTTTTCCATCCCCTCACTTTCAGTCTGTATGTGTCCCTGGGTCTGAAGTGGGTCTCTTGTAAACAGCGTATAGATGGGTCTTGTTTTTGTATCCATTCAGCAAGCCTGTGTCTTTTGGTTGGAGCATTTAATCCATTCACATTTAAGGTAATTATCAATATGTATGTTCCTATGACCATTTTCTTAATTGTTTTGGGTTTGTTTTTGTAGGTCCTTTTCTTCTCTTGTGTTTCCCACTTAGAGAAGTTCCTTTAGCATTTGTTGTAGAGCTGGTTTGGTGGTGCTGAATTCTCTTAGCTTTTGCTTGTCTGTAAAGCTTTTTATTTCTCCATCGAATCTGAATGAAATCCTTGCCAGGTAGAGTAATCTTGGTTGTAGGTTCTTCCCTTTCATCACTTTAAGTATATCATGCCACTCCCTTCTGGCTTGTAGAGTTTCTGCTGAGAAATCAGCTGTTAACCTTATGGACGTTCCCTTGTATGTTATTTGTCATGTTTCCTTTGCTGCTTTCAATAATTTTTCTTTGCCTTTAATTTTTGCCAATTTGATTACTATATGTCTCGGCATGTTTCTCCTTGGGTTTATCCTGTATGGGACTCGCTGTGCTTCCTGGACTTGGGTGGCAATTTCCTTTCCCATGTTAGGGAATTTTTCTACTACAATCTCTTCAAATATTTTCTCGGGTCTTTTCTCTCTCTCTCCACCTTCTGGGACCCCTGTAATGCAAATATTGTTGTGTTTAATGTTGTCCTAGAGGTCTCTTAGGCTGTCGTCATTTCTTTTACATTGTTTTTTCTTTATTCCGTTCCACAGCAGTCAATTCCACCATTCTGTCTTGCAGGTCACTTATCCGTTCCTCTGCCTCAGTTATTCTGCTATTGATTCCTTCTCGTGTATTTTTCATTTCAGTTATTGTATGTTCATCTCTGTTTGTTTGTTCTTTAATTCTTCTAGGTCTTTGTTAAACATTTCTTGCATCTTCTCGATCTTTGCCTCCATTCTTTTTCCGAGGTCCTGGATCATGTTCACTATCATTATTCTGAATTCTTTTTCTGGAAGGTTGCCTATCTCCACTTCATTCAGTTGTTTTTCTGGGATTTTATCTCGTTCCTTCATGTGGTACATAGCCCTCTGTCTTTTCATCTTGTCTATCTTTCTGTGAATGTGGTTTTTGTTCCACAGGCTGCAGTATTGTAGTTCTTCTTGCTTCTGCTGGCTGCCCTCCCAGTCATGATCTTTCAACCACACTCATTAAACTCAGGCTCTGGAGTTCAAATCTAGCTCATCACATATTAATTATGTGGTCTTTGGCAAATTACCAGGCTTCTCTGTGCCTCAAATGAAATGAGACAAGTTATGGAGAAGCCTTAGAGCAGTACATGGTAGAGAGTAAATTCTCAAGAAATACTGGAATCCAACAAGTGTGGAGTTGTGGAGGTATACAATAGCAACCCTCATAGTTTATTGACTGCTGACTCTATGCCCAGTATTATAGTAAGCGATTTTATCCTTGTATAAAATCATTTAAAATAATGCCGTATACAGTCCAACAAAGTCTTTGAAATAGATCTACTCGAAAGTTATACCAAGTGCACAGGTAAGTCAGCTAATGCAGAGACCAACATCAACTTGATACATGTTTGAATGTTTGGAGCCTAACAGAAGGAAGTATTTGACACAGAACCCATCCTCTTAACCAACATATTATACTGTCTTCTATTTTGTCACTAGTACCTTGAGCTTTAAGTTCTATATTCTCAGAACCTGATACATGTTTGATAGTCAATACTTTTTTAAATGAATCAATATTCACCATAACCTAGTGTAACGTTTGACAGGTTATACTTTGTTTTCACATAGATAGAAGCATGTGTGTGTGTATCTTTATAAGAACCTGTGAAATGAACAAGGCAATGCAGATATTATTCTATTCTACAGATGAGGTTAATTACTGTGTCTGGGGACATTTAAATTCAAATATTTTTAGCTCTATGTCATATTTAATTCTATGTCATAATAAAACAGTATTTCTATGTCTTACTTTTCATGTTTAACCAAAATGTGCATTTCAAAGTCTTATTAATATGAAAATACTCTGTCTTCAGGAAATTAAAGATTATCTTACCTTTTCTCTGCAATCTGAGAAAGCAACAGCATGTGAAAACTTCTGATCATTTGTGCAATTACATTCCTCCCGAGTAGACACATTTGCACACTGTTTGAATTTACCAGATTTCTGCAAATAGAATTAAAATAGGTTGATGTGCTTTTTTTGGTGGCAGGATTTATGCAAACTGAGTAGATGTGCAATAAATATTTGTTACCTGAGTGAATAAAATCCCTGAGAAGTTAAAAAGGGAAAAAATCCATTAATAATAAGGTAAAAGCACAGTATTTCTGAATTTTGTCTATTTGCTTGGAATGAACCCAAGTATCACTCAGCTGCTTGCCAGTTTACCTCAGGGCAGTTGATAGTCAACATGCATGGGACCCAGAAAGCCTGTGTCTTTCTGAATGCAGTAATTAAGATGCCCACCTCCATCGCTGGCATGGAAACTGAGACCTAAAAGAACAGACTTGATATGATGGGCTGCCGACTATGGATACTCTCCAAACCTACTATTTTGTACTTATCTCTCCTCATAGCAGTCACTAAGGCTGTTTAAAATCTCCGCTATAACCATCCACTTGTCATTCATTTTTTCATTTGATCACTCTTGCTTGGTTTATTGGCTTTTATTCATTTTTTTATTGGTTTATTCGTTTTTTCAAAGAACTGGCTTTTGATTTTGATAATCAACTCTGTTTCTAAAAATGTTATTCTTCCTTCTACTTCTTTTAAGATTACCATTCTCGTCCTCATTGCTTCTTTTTTTCTTCTTTTTATTGAGATAACATTTACCATTTTTAAGTGTACAATGCAGTGGGTTTTAGTATACTCACAATGTTATTCAGTCATCACCACTATCTAATTTCAGAACTAATTTGCTGCTTAGTTAGGTTCATTCAGCTCTTCCAATCTTTTGAGCTGTTTCACGATTACATTTTAAATTTCTGACATCTTTTTTTTGTGTGTGATGTCTGTCTCCAATTTTTTTTTCATGGTTGCAATATGACCTAAACTGTTCTAAATAATTATTTTGCTTATTCTAAAGTTTGCTTGTATTTATGATACTGTTTTCCAAGGCATGAGTTTTTTAGTTGTTTAGATTTATGCTTCTTTTTTATTGTGGAAGTTTTCTTCAAATATTTGGTGTTTTACAGTTGTCTGCTTATCCCTGGAGAGTGTAACTGCCAACTCTGTATCTGGAATGACATCACACATGATTGTCTAGTAAGGGGATGATGTCAGCATAATAAGAAGTCACAGTGTTGGTTCAGATGTACTTTTTTCCCAGCTGTTATATTTTGGGGTGATCAGAGGAAGAATTACATAAATTTTGAGTAGTATGCTCCACTAGATGATGCTATTTAATTTGTATAACTTTTAAAGCTTATTCTCCCCCATTAAAGATCCATGAAGATGTCATGTTTATCTTGTTCACTGTTGTCTCCGCAGAGAATATCTGTTTGTACAGTGTCTGATAACTCTGGAAATTCACATTTGTTGAATGTATAAAAGGTGCCCCCCCCAAACCTGTTATTTACTTATGTGTAAATTAGATACATTTCCTATTCAACTCCCAAGAAAATCCAGAAGAAAAAACAAATCCAAATGAAGGATTTCCATGTAAATATATTAAACTCATATTTCAATAGATGAGGCTTGCGTCTAGTGACATATCAGACTTTATCTTTGGAAGAAACTGCAATTGAAGAATTCAGTATTTGAGTTGCTCATTGCCTGGAGCAGAGCTGCTTACCTTGAAATCCAAGATTCAACAAGAAGTCAACCTTGTGTGTGTGTGTGTGTGTGTGTGTGTGTGTGTGTAATCATATGTGTATAAATGTGTATTATTTGTTTGTTGAAGAATTTTTAAGCACTCCCTATGTCGGGCACTTTTCTGGGTACTAAAGATATTGTAGAGAATAAAATAGATTAAAAAATCCCAACAATAACCCTGCTTTATATAGCTTACCTTTTAATGAAATACAATAAATAAATGGGTAAAATATGGAAAACTGTAAAAGTGCAGTGAAGGAAAATAAGGCAGGGAAGGGGGACAGTGGAGGTGGAGGTTACAATCCTAAATACAGTGGCCAAGGAAGGTCTCACAATGATGGTGACATTTAAGCAAAAATCTGAAGATGGTGATGGAATGCACTATGTGATATCTGGCAGAAGTACATTCCAGACAGAGGAAATGTTTGAAACTTGAAGACCCTGAGGTGGAAATATGTCTGGTACACTTGAAGAACAGCAAGGAGGCCAGTGTGTGCAGAACAGAGTGACCTGCGGGAAATCAGGTCAGATGTGAAGCTAAGGCTGAACCACAGAGGACCTTATAAACTATTGTAAGAATTTGGCTTTTACCCTGAATGAGATGGGAAGATGATGAAGAGTTTTGAACAAAAGAAACAACCATTTTCTGTCTTTGTGTGTGTGTGTATGTTTGTGAATGGATATGAATGTCTGCTTGTCCATATGTATATGAAGTTAGGTACGTTTTTCTCAAGAGAGATATTACAGGTATCTGTGAGGTTTCCTTGGGAAGCCACCCCATGATGTACTTTTCTTTTGTAAAAGAAGTATTTATTTATTTATTTATTTTGGCTGGACCGGGTCTTTATTGCGGCACGCGGGATCTTTAGTTACATATGCATGCGGGCTTCTTAGTTGCGGCCTGCACGCAGGACCTAGTTCCCCTGATCAGGGATCAAACCCAGGCCCCCTGCATTGGGAGCTCGGAGTCTTACCCACTGGACCACCAGGGAAGTCCTGATGTATTCTTCTTTTGAGCCTAGTGGTTTCTCTCTGTTCTACCTTGCTCTCCCTGACTCCAGAGAGGCAGAGTGCTGCTGGGGTTTGGTTATTTTCTAGGTGGATCCTTGGCAGGAGTTCAAATGAGTCTATGTTGGAGCAAACACTCTTCTCTCTTTTTGGACATCATTCCTTTCACAGAGCTGTGAGATGGGTCTGAGGCCCCTTTCATTTACAAAACAATGTTCTCACTCTACCTATGCTCTTTGAAATTCAAATGGGAGCTAGGGAGAGGTCAAGGGGAGAGAGTCCATTTAGACTTCTTGGTTCCAAAACTGTATCCAGGAGTAGCAGTAAGAGAAGAAAAGGCTAGAGTAGTAGTAGGAGGAACAGGGATAGCAGTAGTAGTAGTAGTAGTAGTAGTAGTAGTAGTAGTAATGAGGGAGGAGGAGAGGGAAGGGGAGGGGGAGAGGGAGGGGGAGGGGAGAGGGAGGGGGAGGGGGAGAGGGAGGGGGAGGGGGAGGGGGAGGGGGAGGGGGAGAGGGAGGGGGAGGGGGAGGGGGAGAAGAAGTAGTGATGTTATCAGGGCAGATTATGCTTAATGCACCTTCTCATTTAATCTCCACAGCTAGGTCTGTCCATCTGTAATTTTACTGAATGATTTCTTGAATTCAAATGAATACTAGTATATTTGCAGAAAAAATATTTACCTTTGACTTGTGAAATAGGTTTCTCGGTATGGGTTTGCTAGGATCTGCATGATAAAAATTATCTGTGAGTGGAATAGCTATTCCCATATTAGAGGGAGGCCTGTAGTTTATCTGAAAATGATTAAACAAAGTTAGTGTAAAGTTCATTATTATTTACTAAGTCTTTCATTTAAAAATCTTGATTTTCCAGAAAAGCATTCAAAACAAGTATTTCACTTTCAGCTCCTGGTATTTAAGTAAATTTCTCTTTCCCCAGCACTCCCTCAACCCATGGTAATACAACTTGGACCTTGTAAATAAGTGAAAAATGTTTTAGAACCTAAAGTAGCTGTCATAAAGTCAATGCAATAAAGTTTAAACACCTTATAAAGAGGCTTAGTGACATATTTAGTAAATAATTCTTCAAGTTTGGTTATTTTTTTTGTCACAAAGAAAATGGTAAGTAATAAGTTAACAAAGATATTTTAAAAAGAGTCACAGAGTCTGACAAGGCAAAAATTAAAATTGTTCTTATATTGAAATGGGACCTGTAAGATATATCAGCTCAGGATGAGAATGAGTCAACTTAAGGGCAAATAACTGTATATATTGTTAAAGCCCAAGATTATGCCATCATAGTATAGCATAAAACGTGATATTAATAATGATAAGACTAAGTTACCAAGAAAAATCATTATTTCAGAAAGTTTTCACATTTTAGTCATCATATCCTCAAAATGACATGAGGATTGAAAAATAACTGGAGTGTTTTGAGCATTTCAGGAAAGAAATGCTAAGACTGAATGGCCAGCCTATCATACAAAAGTAATCTGTCACTGGTACCCTTCAAACAATCTGCTTAGGTTTCTTACTGGCAAAACTTTGATCATATTAAAACCCTGACTGTCCATGTGAACTCCACTCATCCAGTCTTCCAATGGGATAATTTCACTAGGAATGTGATGCATAGACTTGAGATAACTACAGCTGCTTTTCAACATTGGCACGAATGTTGTAACAAGACACTCAGTCGATGCTCCCCACACAATAAACGCCAGTGAAGTTGAACCCTGGAAATATCCAAATAAATGAAGGTTATTTAAAGTAACTGTTATCGGCTGAACTGTGTCTACTCCATATGTTGAAGTCCTAACCTCCAGTACCTCAGAATGTGACTGTATTTGGAGATAAGCCCTTTAAAGAGGCAATTAAGTTAAGATGAGATCATTAGGGTAGGCTCTAATCCAATATGATGAGTGTCATATAACAACAGGAAATTTGAAAACAGACACACACAGAGGGAAGACCATGTGAAGACACAGGGAGAAGACAGCCATCTGCAGACCAAGGAGGGAGGCCTTTGAAGAAACCAACCCTGCCAATGCCTTGATCTTGGCTTCTAGCCTCTGGAACTGTGAGAAAATAAATTTCTGTTGTTTAAGCCACTCAGTCCATAGTATTTTGTTATGGAAGCCCTGGAAAACTAGCACAGTACCCAAGTAAAGAATACAGAAAATGAAAATGAAAAGAAATAGAAAAAGAATGGTAATAGAAAACAGAAATAGAATCATAAGTTTGATCATAACGATCTGTTTGAGGATAAATCTTAACAGAAGACATATTCTTTTCCAGGAAGAAATACATTCCAATCTAATTGCCTGTGGGTGACATTTGGAAATGAGCAAGGATCAAGTGTTTATTATTAAATAAACACTATTATTGGATGTAGTTGGATGTAAATCCAACTTAGAATGGCAAGGCTTCCCTCATTCATTGATGAACATTGACATTTGCTTGGATAATATGAGTAAAATAACTTCCATTGGTATACATTTTGAAAAGAAGATACTCACTTAGCAATCACTGTATTTCACAAAGATATGTTTTTAGTAGAAATTTATGTACAAAAACCATATTTGAACCTTGCATGATATTAAACATTCAACAAAATTTGATAAATTCTGTTTGAAATTTTTAAGTACTTCTTGAAATTAAAAAATGTAGAAATACTAATAATTTTACTGATATAGTAGACTCTAGTAGTTTTGCCTCCACCTCTATACTCTGTAAGCCATTAAAAATAATCTATTTTTAATGAATTTTTGCGAAAACACATTGAACCAGAATCTAAGCAGGGTTCTACTATTAAAGGAAATTTGGGGTGGGTGGCACTAGTTCAATAAGAAATAAGGAAGTAAACAGAAAAATCTAGAATACTGGAGATTCTACAACATAACTGACTCAATTGCTACAATTCAATGGCAGGGGAAGAAAATGGAGTCATACCTACCTTAAACTAAAAGAAACTTAAGAGATTAATAAATAACCACATACTGTGTGACTTTTGTTTGGATGCCAATTCAAACAAACCAACCCTAAACATTTTTTTTTTTTGAGAAAATTGCGGGAATTTGATTATGGACTGGGTTTTATAGGGTACCAAAAAAAATTGTTTAAAAAAATTTCAGGGATGATAATGGCATTCTTGTTATGTGAGAGATAATACACATATTTTTTGGAGATATGTATGGAAGCATATAGGAGTGAAATGACATGATGTCTGCTATTCATTTAAAACTATGTCAGAATATAAACCAAAAAAATTAGAGATGATAAAACAGAAGTATCAAAACCTTGACTATTGTTTAATTTCAGAAATAGGTATATGGAAATTCTTTTGTCTATATCTGAAAATTTTCATGATAAACAGATTGTAGAATTTGCAGAAAAATATTTATTGACACAAAGGAATTAAACTATATAATTAAGTGGAAGGAGCAAATTTTTAAAACTGTATATACAATGCTCTCCCAGTTTTAGGGGGGAAAAAAGGAAAATACTGTAAATTCATAGTGATTGAGCATTTTCTATGTGCCAGACATTGTTTTAGGTGGCCTACCTGAATTATCACATTTAATTCTCAAAACAATCCTAAGAGGTAGGTATTATTAGTATCACTTCCATTTTATAGATGAGGAAACTTAGAGTAAAGTAACTTTCCTAAGCTCACAAAAACAGTACCAGCAGTGAAAACTAACTCAGGTAGTCTTTTCCAGAGCTCACTTTTTTAATCTCTATGACATACAGCCTTTTCGTAATTCCCAAAATGTTAAAAGTGTTTAGTCATCCTTGATAGGTAGGATTATGCATAAATTTTCCTTCTTTTTCTTAGCTTATATTCTAAATTTTCTATAATCCATAGATATTTTTTAATAATTAAAGAAAAACTTACTTGACGTAAAGTTTTGCTGGCTGCAGAAATTTCCATTAGATAACTATCAGTGTCATCAAAATGGCCTTCAACTTTAACTTCCAACAAATTTGGGTTTCCAACGACTACTTTCAGTAGTGGGATTTCAAGTGTTTGAACACCTTTGGAAACAAAGCCAAGAGTGAACATGAAAATTTTAAGCAATTTCATAATGACTGGCTGATCAGAATTCTAGAACATCTACAGAATCTATTTATACAGAGTTAACTTTAATAGTTCTTAGAAAAATTTAACTTTGCAAATATTTTCTCCTAATTTTTTTCACAGAAATATTGCTCCCCTCCACCCCTCATTCCTCAGCCAGATTCTCGAAGGCAGTCACTTGGATAGTCTTGGTCACACTGAGTTGGCTAACTCAGTAGAGAAACTGAGAATACACGCTCAATTTAAAGGGCTGTCAATCAGTTGCTGGCAAGAGAAAAACCCTAGGCATTTAACACAATACGTCATTAGGCCATTTCCTGCCTTCAGGGCCTCTGTTTGCAACCTCTCCATACTGAGAAATTAAATGGAAAGAGAGATTTGAAAGACCATGTAATCTAATTGCCATCTTTATTAATTAGTAAATCAGAGCTGAGTAGTAAATAAGTTGCCTTAAGTCTCAGCTCTAGCTGTTTCCCTTAAACCAAAGTGATCTGGCCAGTGCTTCCTAAACTATAACTGGGGATTTTGTTAGAATGCCAATTCTGATTTAACAGTTCTGAGGAGGGGGCTGAGATTCCACATCCTGTCCCCTTCATACCTTTATTGAGGTATACTGACAAATAAAATTGTATATTTTTAAAGTGTATAATGTGGAGATTTGTTGTACTTATACATTGTGAAATGATTACCATAATTAAGTTAATTAATACAGCCACCACCTCACATTGTGTGTGTGTGTGTGTGTGTGTGTATGTGTGTGTGTGTGGTGCGAACACTTAAGATCTACTCTCTTAGCAAATTTCAACTATACAGTACAGTATTATTAACTATAGTTATCGTGCTATGTATCATATCCCCAAGACATTTATTTTATAACTGGAAGTTTGTACTCTTTGACCAACATCTGCCCATTTTCTCCATCCTCCAGCCCCTGTCAACTGGCACTCTATTTCTATGAGTTAGACTTTTTTTTTTAAGATTCCACATATGAGTGAGATGACACACTACTTGTCTTTCTCTGGCTTATTTCACTCAGCATAATGTCTTCCAGGTTCATCCATGTTGTTCATCCTTCTTTTTTATGGCTGTATAGTATTTCTTTGTGCATATATACCACATTTCTTTATCCATTCATCTGTTGATGGACCCTTACGTTGTTTCCATACCTGGGCTATTGTGAGTAATGCTGCAATGAAAGTGGGAGTACAGATACCTCTTCGAGATACTGATTTTGATATATGCCCAGAAGTGGGATTGCTAGATCATATGGTAGCTCTATTTTTAACATTTTTGAGAAACTTCCACACTATTTTTCACAGTGACTGAACAAATTTATATTCCTACCAAGAGTGCACAAGGGTTCCCTTTACTCCACATCCTCAACAGCACTTAACTATCTCTTGTCTTTTTGATAACAGCCATTCTAACAGGTGTGAGGTGATATCTCATTATAGTTTTGATTTGCATTTCCCTGATGATTAGTGATATTGAATACCTTTCCATATACCTATTGGCCACTTGCATATCTTTGGAAAAATGTCTATTCAGGTCATTTACACATTTTTAATTGGATTATTTGTTTGTTTGCTACTGAGCTGTATGAGTTCCTTTTATATTATAGATATTAACCCCTTATCAGATATATGCTTTGCAAATATTTTCTCCCACTCTATATGTTGCCTTTTCTTTTCTTTTTTTAACGTTTTTATTGGAGTATAATTGCTTTACAATGGTGTGTTAGTTTCTGCTTTATAACAAAGTGAATCAGTTATACATATACATATATCCCATATCTCTTCCCTCTTGTATCTCCCTCCCTCCCACCTCCCCTATCCTTCTAGCTGGTTACAAAGCACCGAGCTGATCTCCCGGTGCTATGTGACTGCTTCCCACTAGCTATCTATTTTACATTTGGTAGTGTTTATATGTCCATATATATACTACCACTCTCTCACTTTGTCCCAGCTTACCCTTCCCCCTCCCTGTGTCCTCAAGTCCATTCTCTAGTAGGTCTGCGTCTTTATTCCTATCTTGCTCCTAGGTTCTTCATGACCTTTTTTTTAAGATTCCATATATATGTGTTAGCATACGGTATTTGTTTTTCTCTTCCTGACTTATTTCACTTTGTATGACAGACTCTAGGTCCAACCACCTCACTACAAATAACTCAATTTCGTTTCTTTTTATGGCTGAGTAATATTCCATTGTATATATGTGCCACATCTTCTTTATCCATTCATCTGTCGATGGACACTTAGTTTGCTTCCATGTCCTGGCTATTGTAAATAGAGCTGCAATGAACATTGTGGTACATGAATATGGTTTTTTGAATATGGTTTTCTCAGGGTATATGCCCAGTAGGGGGATTGCTGGGTCGTATGGTAGTTCTATTCTTAGTTTTTTAAGGAACCTCCATACTGTATCAATTTACATTCCCACCAACAGTGTATGAGGGTTCCCTTTTCTCCACACCCTCTCCAGCATTTATTGTTTGTAGATTTTTTGATGATGGCCATTCTGACTGGTGTGAGATGATATCTCATTGTAGTCTTGATTTGCATTTCTCTAATGATTAATGATGTTGAGAATTCTTTCATGTGTTTGTTGTCAATCTGTACATCTTCTTTGGAGAAATGTCTATTTAGGTCTTCTGCCCATTTTTGGATTGGGTTGTTTGTTTTTTTGATATTGAGCTGCTTGTAAATTTTGGAGATTAATCCTTTGTCAGTTGCTTCATTTGCAAATATTTTCTTCCATTCTGAGGGTTCTCTTTTCATCTTGTTTATGGTTTCCTTTGCTGTGCAAAAGCTTTGAAGTTTCATTAGGTCCCATTTGTTTATTTTTGTTTTTACTTCCATTTCTCTAGGAGGTGGGTCAAAAAGGATCTTGCTGTGATTTATGTCATAGAGTGTTCTGCCTACGCTTTCCTCTAAGAGTTTGATAGTTTCTGGCCTTATATTTAGGTCTTTAATCCATTTTGAGTTTATTTTTGTGTATGGTGTTAGGGAGTGTCCTAATTTCATTCTTTTATATGTAGCTGTCCAGTTTTCCCAGCACCACTTATTGAAGACTGCCTTTTCATTTTGTTTTTTGTTTCCTTTGCTGTGCAAAAGTTTTTTAGTTTGATATAGTCCCACTTGTTTACTTTTGCTTTTATTTCCTTTGCTTGTGGTGTCACATCCAAAAAAAATCATTGCCAAGACCCATGTGAAGGGGGCTTTTCCTTCATGTTTTTTTTTCTAGGATTTTTATGGTTTCAAGTCTTACATTTAAGTCTTTAATCCATTTTGAATTAATTTTTGTGAGTGGTGTAAGATAGGGGTCCAGTTTTATTCTTTTGCACATGGCTGTCCAGTTTTCCCAACACCATTTATTGAAGAGACTATTCCTTCCCCATTGGCTCCCTTGTCAAAACTTAGTTGACTGTGTATGCATGGGTTTATTTCTGGGATCTCTATTCTGTTCCATTGGTTTATGAGTCTGTTTTTATGCCATTACCACAATGTTTTGGTTAATATAGCTTTGTAATAGAGTTTGAAATTAAGAAGTGTGGTTCCTCCAGCTTTGTTCTTTGTCTACATTGCTTTGGCTACTCAGGGTCTTTAATGTGAATACACCACATTAACAGAATGAAAGATAAAAATTATTATCTCAACAGATATAGGAAAAGCATTTGACAAAATTCAACATCCATTCATGAATAAAACTCTCAACAAATTAGGTTTAGAAGGAATGTACTTCAACACAATATAGGCCATATGTGACAAGTCCATAGCTAACATCATACTCATACTTATCATACTCAAGCTT
Source organism: Delphinapterus leucas (assembly GCF_059928025.1). Taxonomy (NCBI): domain Eukaryota; kingdom Metazoa; phylum Chordata; class Mammalia; order Artiodactyla; family Monodontidae; genus Delphinapterus; species Delphinapterus leucas. Next base: position 169,021,123 of record NC_143130.1, read on the forward strand.
AAAGCTTTTCCTCTAAGATGAAGAACAAGACAAGGATGTTCCCCCTCACCACTTCTATTCAACACAGTACTGGAAGACTTACCCAGAGCAACTAAGAAAGAAAAAAGGCATCCAAATCAGAAGGGAAGAAGTAAAATTGTGTCTGTTTGCAGATGACAGAATATTATATTTAGAAAACCCTAAAGGCTCTACCAAAACACTGTTAGAATAAAAAGGTTCAGCAAAGTTGCACGATAAAAAATCAATGCACAAAAATCAGTTGTGTTTCTATACACTAGCAATGAACTAGCTGAAAGAGAAATTAAGAAAATGACCCCATTTATAGCACCGTCAATAAGAGCAAAATATTAGGAATAAATTTAACCAAGGAGGTGAAAGACATGTACACTGAAAACTATGACACCAGTGAAAGAAACTGAAGATGACACAAATAAGCTGAAAGACATCTCATGTTCATGAATTGGAAGAATTAATATTGTTAAAATGTCCATACCACCTAAAACAATCTACAGACTGATTGTAATTCCTATCAAAATTCCATTGGCATTTTTCGCAGAAATACAAAAGAAAACCCTAAAATTTGTTTGCAACCACCAAAGACTGTGCATTTCTAACAAGCACCCAAGTGATGCCAATGAAGCTGGTCCAGGAACCACATCTTGAATAGCATGGACTAGGTTTTTCTTCAAAGAGGCAACTGAGTTGATTTGCTGATTATTATTTGTTTTTTCAAACTGAACAAGTTTAAAATATAACAAATTAGTTGTTAAATACAATTAAAGCTACAATAGTTAGAACATTTGGGATTTGTCCTGGAATACAGAGAAATAACAAAGGAACAGAATTTTTTAAACCCAGAAATGGTCAAAAGAATAGGTAAATTGCATTGTTTTTAAAAATCAGTGAAGAAAAAATACATTATTCAATAAGTGATGTTGGAACAACTACCTAACCACCTATAATACACCAAAACAAAGTGTAGATAAATTAAATAATTAGATGGAAAGTTAAAGCCATAAAATTAAAACCCTAAAATTACTTGAAGGAAATATGGACAATTAGTCATATAATCAGAGAGAAAGGATTCTAAGGGTTTCAGAAAGAAGTTTTTTCAGAATATTTAGTTCACAATACTGACAGAAATAGAAATACATGTCTCCAATTTTTTTCAAAGCCTATAATTTTTATTTTTATAAATTGCACTTGGTTATGTTTTTCAAATAAGCTTGTTTTTTTTTAAATAGTGTTTTGTCCTTTCATTATGGTTCATATGCTTTCTTTTATCTCTTTAAGAGTTTTACATATTTTATACTTTACAATTGTTTTTATAGTGTCTTTCTGATTTTTCCATTAACTCAAGATTAAAACTTTGTTTCCTATGCTTGTTGAGTTTCTCTTATGTTGGGTCATTTCCTTACACGGTTTTGAAATTCTTTCCCTCAATTCATGTTCATGAAGATTGATTTTTCTGTGGAATTCCATGTTACCTTGTTTATGAAAGTATTCCTACAGAGGGTTTTGTGCTTGCTTATGCTGGGACCCAGGCATTGTAATGATGTCTCAGTTTGGGATTCTTGTATTTGGTGGGTAGTGTCTAGGTGTTACACAGTCTTGGAGTTTGGGTTTTTTACAAGAAATTCTTTGAGTCCCGTGGAGATGACAATCTCCCTACCTCTTTCTTTGAGTTGTTGGGTAGCATTTTCCTTATCCTCTCTTCACCCTTCACAATTTGATGGTTCCAGCTTTACTTAATGTTCTCATTTCCAACTTCCTGCCACAAGGTAGAAATGTCTAAAGGTCTACATCTTCTACTAATGCTTGGGCATTAAAATTCATCCCACTGCCTATATGGCCTTAGGTCTGAGCCTCAAAACCTTCCAGGAGCCACATATTAGCTAATTTTTTCGACTTTGAGTTCCCTTTTCATTTCTGGTGACAGGATTTTCTTTTTTCCCTCCCCTTCCTTCCATATTTTCCCCTCAATTTCTAGCTCAGTAATTTACTAAAATTTTTTGTTTTATTTCTTTCCAGTATGCCATTTCCCCATCATTTTTAGTAAGTTTTATATTAGTTTTGTAATAAATAAATATCTTGAAAAATGGAGCAAAGTATAGAATTTTATTTAAAAGTCTTTTTTTTTTGGCTTAAAATAAATACTTGAAATGATTATACCAACACCAAGGTAATTATAATGTTTTCTTTTCAGAGGGCAGCAAAAATCTAAACTAAAATCCTGTGTATATTTGGGCTGGTAATTTAAGCTCATTTATAAAATAAGGATTATAATCTAGCCTTTTAGGGTTGTTATAAACATTAAATTTTAAAATGAATAAAAAAATCATTTAATACAGAGCTTTGTATAAGTGCTCAATAATTAGAGCTAATACTGTTATTGGTAGAATGCCACCTACTACAGAAACCAAAGATAAAGGAAATATCAAAGAGTATATTCTATATTCAAGAAAAGCAATAACATTTCCTTGTGATATTTTCCAATAAAAATAAACTTACCTTTGGTATTAGGTATGACTTTAATTTTTAAAGTATGAGATTTCCCCAGATCAATGTATTTCAGGACATTGAGGGATAGTGAACCATCATGTTGTTGAAACCAGTAATTACATGGCTTTGAATGTATGTTCCATGTTCGTCCATCCCTTTGTCCAAAGTTGTATAAGAACCAGGAGCCTTGTAGAAAGGTCATATTGTGGGGTACTGTTTCAGGCATGGTAGCGATAGCTAAAGCATTCTCATTATCTAAAATCCTTGTGATCAGGAAGCTGCTGTAACCGGGAATCACCACAGTCTTTTCTATATCCGAATCTTGAAATGAGGAAGTAACACCTGAAGCTAAAACAGGAATGATTTGGTATAAAATAAAACAGCCAATGTTCCCCAAGTAATACTGGTGGACATAACTGAGGAATACACTAGTTGAGTTTTTAAATTATGGTCTTAACTAGAGGACACATTTGCCAGATTTCAGGTTATATTTCAAATTATTTTGTAGAAAGTGTACTGCAAATATGCCAAGCACAGTTTTTACTGTGAAGCTAGTTCTATAAAATTCTCAGCAGAAAAAAAACCACATAGGGCTAAGTAATTATAAGAAATCTGATTTCTTTACCATAGAACTGGTAAGAGCCTTAATAACCCAGAGTCTTTATTGTGATTTTATAAGAGAAGGATAATGTAGCTAGTGTTTTCCCTAGGGCCTAAAGGTCTGCCTATTACATAGCAGATGCTCAATAAATATTTGTTGAATAAATGAATAATTGATTGCTTAAGAAGAGCATGAAGATTTAGAAGAAAAGAGGCTTGAGGGCAGGACCATAAGGAACACCATCATGTAAAAATGGGAAGGAAAAAAAAACTCCACAAAGGAGACAAAGAAGAAATGACTGGAGAAAATCCATCAGAGAGGATATGAGGGAAGCCAAAAGATGGGCTGTTTGAAGGAGAGGGAACTCATCATTTTTAAATGTTTTTGAAACATGTCAACAATGATACTCACCTCGTTCTGAAAAAATAAGTAGAAGTAGTCAGAAGAGAATCTCATAATTCCCTTTATTATGCACACACGCTCTAATTTTTCCCATTTCAACAAACCAACAAAAATCCTTTCCTACATTCCCTTCAACTACCACATCATTTCTCTCCTCCGCTTCATTGTGAAATTCCCTGAAAGGGCTGCCTTTATTCACTATCTTCAATTCCTCGCCTCTCAGAAGTTTATAAACCTAACACAATCAGACTTTTGTCTACATGACTCCACCCAACAATAGCTTTTATCAATGTTACCAATGACTTGACACAGATCCATTGGGCACTTTTCTCTCCTCATCTTACCTCACCTCTTGGCAGCATGTAGCACAGCATCATTCCCTCCTTCTTAAAGTACCTTCTTCACTTGGTTTCTGAGACATGCTCTCTCTTAATTCTTCTCCTAGCAGACCATCTGGTCTTCCTGTTCTCTGACCGCTAACTGTTGGACCTCAGACTTTTTCATTTCTATACCTACACTAGTTTTCCCAGTGATCTCATCTGATCTCATAGCATTAACTATCATATATGCTGACCACTTGATTCCCCCCCCCTTTTTGAGATACAATTGATATATAACATTAGCTTCAGGTGTACAACACAATTCAATATTTGTATATATTGCAAAATAATAACCACAAAAATCTAGCTAACATCCATCACCACACATAGTTACAACTTTTTTTCTTGTGAGGAAAACTTTTAAGATCTACTCTCTTAGCAACTTTTTGGGCCTCTCACTGTTGTGGCCTCTCCCGTTGCGGAGCACAGACTCCGGACAGGCAGGCTCAGCGGCCATGGCTCACGGGCCCAGCCGCTCCGCAGCATGTGGGATCTTCCCAGACCAGGGCACGAACCCGTGTCCCCTGCATCAGCAGGCGGACTCTCAACCACTGCGCCACCAGGGAAGCCCACTCTTAGCAACTTTTAAATATACAATGCAGTGTTAGCTATAGTCACCATGTTTTACATTACATTCCTATGACTTATTTATTTTATAATTACAAGTTTATATCTTTTGATCCCTTCACTGAACCCCCACCTCTAGCAACTACCAATCTATTCTGAGTTTATTTATTTGTTGTTTGCTTGTTTTTAGATTTCACATATAAGTGATGTCATACAGTATTTGTCTTTCTCTGTCTGATTTATTTCACAATAATGCCCTCAAAATTCATCCATGTTGTTGCAAATGGCAAGATTTCCTCCTTTTTTATGGTTGAATAATATTTTAATGTATATATATATGAACACACCCAATTTTCTTTTTTTTTTTGCAGTGCGCGGGCCTCTCACTGTTGTGGCCTCTCCCATTGCAGAGCACAGGCTCTGGTCGCGCAGGCTCAGCAGCCATGGCTCACGGGCCCAGCCGCTCCGCGGCATGTGGGATCTTCCCAGACCGGGGCACGAACCCGTGTCCCCTGCATCAGCAGGCAGACTCTCAACCACTGCGCCACCAGGGAAGCCCCCAATTTTCTTTATCCATTCATCTATCAATGGACACAGGTTGCTTCTATATCTTGGCTACTGTAAATATGCTGCAATGAACAAGGGGGAGTACATATCTTTTCACGTTAGCATGCTCATTTTCTGTGGATAAATACTCAGGTGTGGAATTGATTGATCATGTGGTAGTTCTATTTTTAATTTTTTGAGGAACCTTTATGTTGTCTTCCATAGTGACTGCACCAATTTACATTCCCACCAACAGTGCACAAGGATTCCCTTTTCTACACATCCTCCCCAACAATTTTTATTGCCTGTCTTTTTTTTTTAATATTTATTTATTTGGTTGCACTGAGTCTTAGTTGCGGCTCCAGGCTTCCTTAGTTGTGGCTCACCAGCTCCTTAGATGCGGCATGGGGGCTCCTTTCTTGTGGCACGCGAACTCGTAGTTTCAGCATGCATGTGGGATCTAGTTCCCTGACCAGGGATCGAACCTGGGCACCCTGCATCGGGAGCATGGAGTCTTATCCACTGCACCACCAGGGAAGGCGAAGGTATGTGTTTACTGGTGGATAAATACATACCTGCACCAAAGAATGTATATGTTAACATGTTAAGGCCAAATACATACCACCTTATGTATTAAGGTGGATAGGTATGTATTTATTGGCAGTTTGTTAATTGTTTCCTAGGTGTTTTATACTTTCTCTGTTCCTTTCTTCTTTTGCTCTCTTTCTTTGTGATTTGGTGACTTTCTGTGGTTATCTGTAGTGGCTTAGATTCCTGTTTGTTTTGTGTATCTACTATAGGTTTTTGCTTTGTGGTTACCACTGGGCTTACATAAAACAACTTATATTTGTAATAGTCTATTTTAAGTTGATAACAACTTAAGTTTGAATGCATTCTAGGGATCTACATTTCTATCCCCCCCAATTTATGTTTTTGATATCACAATTTACATATTTTTATCTTGTGTATCCATTAACTAATCATTGTAGTTAGTTTTTTTACTACCTTTGTCTTTAACTTTCATTCTAGCTTTATAAGTGATTAACTACCACATTTACAACATAAGATTATTCTAAATTTTACTATATATTTGCCTTTACCAGTGAAATTTATACTTTCACACATTTTCCTATTACTGATTAGGTCTCTTTTGTTTCACCTTAAAAAAATTCCTGTAACATTTCATGTAAAGCCAGTCTAGGATGATGAACTCGTTTGGTTTTTGCTTGTCTGGAAAACTCTTTATCTCTCCTTCAATTCTCCATGACAACGTTGCTGGTAGATAGATATACCTGGTTGGGAATTCTTTTCTTTCAGCACTTTGACTGTATCATGTCATTCCCTTCTGATGTGCAACGTTTCGGTTGAAAAATCTGCTGATAGTCTTATGGGGGGGGTTCTACTGTAGGTAACGAGTTATTTTTCTCTTGCCACTTTTAAGATTCTCTTCTTGTCTTTAACTTTTGACACTTTAATTATAATGTGTCTTGGTGTGGGTCTCCCTGGGTTCATCTTATTTGGAACTCTATAGGCTTCCTGGATCTGGATGTCTGTTTCTTTCCCCAGGTTATAGAAGTTTTCAGCCATTATTTGTTCAAATAATTTTTCTGCTCCTTTCTCTCTCTCTTCTCCTTCTGACTACTCAAATGTATTTCTCCAGTCCAGAGGTCTTTCCTGAACTCCAGACTTGTCTTTCTATATATCTACCTTATTTCTCCACTTGGATGAGTAACAGACATCTTACATTTAATAGGATCTCTCACCTGATTATTGCAATAGCCTCCTAAATGATTTCTCTGCTTTCCTTCTTGCCCTCTCTCTGTCACATGCCCAGTCTGTTCTCAACAGAGCAGCTAGTTCAATCATGTCACTTTCTGCTCAAAACACTCCAAAGCCTTGCCATTTACTCAGAGTAAAACCCAAATCCTTATAATAAGCTATACTAACTTTTGCTATGTATCTATCATATAATCCTTTGAAATAGAAATATGCTACATGACAGTGATTCAAAATTACTTCATTATGTAGGGTAAAGTCTGGACTTCTTGACTTTTCTCACTGTTCCTGAGCACTGTTAAAGACAAAATAACATCATATTATAGAAATAAATGATAGGTGTTACTATTGATGAAATATCAATGAAGTGATAGCTAGGTTTCATTATATTAGAAATAAAGAATTCCTCCAGGAATCTAAGTATATGTAGACTTCTGTAGATTACCAATTGGACTAAATTTTGAAATCTATTGTTCTATAAAAGAGCATGAACACTTTTCCCAAAAGATAATTTCTCATTTTCCCCAGCCATCAGAGAGATATATTACTACACTTACTTTGTAATTGAAGAGTAAGCTTATAGGAGAAATTTCCAGCTTGATTAATGGAAAGGGAACTAGACAAACAAGAGCTTTCATGCACTTCCTCTATTCCAAAAGGATCCACAATTTCTGCAATAACTGACGACAAAAATCCTTTAGGAGTGTTATGTTGCAATATCTTTCTTATGTAAGCTGTTCCAGTTTTCCTAAAAACAAACCAACAAATACCATGCAACTTGGGTAAAACAGTGGCTTAAATTAGCAAGTTCATAACCATATCATTTATAAATAAAATTTACCACAAATGGCTAACAAATGAATATTTGAGTAACGTTTGTTCAACCTCATTAGTAATCAATGAAATGTCAATTACAACAATGGGATATGATTTTTCACCTATCAAATTAGGAAAGGTTTTTTAAAGGCAGAGTTTAATAGTGGTAAGAATTTAGTGGAGATAGGCACTAATGGGATTGTAAACTGGTACAAGATGCCTAGAAAGCAATTTGACATTATGCATTAAGAGCCCTAATACTATTTTTTTCACACTCTGATTCCATAAATCTACCGACAGGTCTCTATCCTAAGGAAAGAACTTGAAACACAGAGGGGGAGGGGGAGAAAAGCTTTCCATACAAAGATGTTCATCACAGCATTATCATAAAAGCTAGAAATAAAAATGCCAACAACAGGAAAATTAAGTAAATGATAATACCTGATCTACCCAGGCAAAATACATCTATTAAAATGCTACTTACAAAGAGTTTTTAATTACCTAAGGAAAGTGGTCACATTACAATGTCAAAATGAAAGAAGCATAGTGAAGAATGTTGAAATGCATGTTGAAAAGCACTAATCAGTAATTCATCAAGGTGTTAACAGTCATGATTTCAATTGTCTTCTTTATATTTGCCTTTTAGGAAATTTCTACAGTGAGCATGTTCTTTATAATCAAGAAAAAACATCCATTTTTAAAACGTTACGCTAAGATATCCATGTGCAAAAAATAAATCTACACAGAGACCTTACACCCTTCACAAACAATTTAACTCAAAATAAATTACAGACTTAAACATAAAATGCAAAACTCTAAAACTCCTAGAAGAGAACATAGGAGAAAACCTAGATGAACTTGGGTATGGCGATGACTTTTTAGATACAACGCTGAGGACACAATCCATGAAAGAAAAAAATTGACAAGCCATACTTTATTAAATTAAAAACTTCTGCTCTGTGAAAGACACTGTCAAGAGAATTAGAAGACAAGCCATAGACTGGGAGAAAATAGTTGTGAAAAACATATCTGACAAAGGACTGTTATCCAAAATAAACTGTAGGGGAGGAATAAAACCTCTTTTTCCTCTACCCTCCTAGGTTCTGTGCCTGGGACCCTAGAAATTAAACTGATGAAAGCCAGATTAACAATAAAAAATGAACACTTGATTAATGTGTGTCATGCTTACACAGGGGAGACACCTCAGTGATGAGTAACTCAAAGGGGTGGTTGGAACCTGGAGCTTGTCTAGCATCTTAATAAAGAACAATAAATTTGTGGAGAAGTGACAAGACAAAGAAAAAGGGGCTAAGGCAAACAGTGAAAAAGTAAATATATGGGAGAAACTATTGGAAGATAAGGGTTGTTTTTAGGAATGCTTGTTATGCAGGTTCCCCTCAGTGTCTCTGAACTGGTAAGAGTCTCCAGTTGTCTCTGGTGATTAGGAATCATCCTGCCTTTCTTGGTAGAGAGGTGAAGGGCAAGGGATTTTTTCATATGTCTGCTTCTTAATTGCCTTAGGCTAAAAATAATCTTTACGCCAAAGTGGTATATTTTGGATTGCCATATGCCAATCCCCTACAATACAAACAACTCTTAAAACTCAACAGTAAGAAAAGAAACAGCCCAGTTAAAAAGTGGGCAAAAGGTCTAAATAGACACCTCACTGAAGAAAACATGCCGATGGCAAATAAACATATGAAAAGATGCTTATATGCATCATATATCATCGGGAAATGCAAATTAAAACAACAACGAGATACCACTATACGCTCATTAGAATGGCAAAAGTCCAAAATATTGACAACACCAAATATTGGTGAGGATGTAGAGAAGAGGAACTCTCATTTATTGCTGGTGGGAATGCAAAATGGTACAGCCACTTTGAAAGCCACTTACCATAAGATCCAGCAATCAAATTCCTTTGTATCTATTCAAATGAGTTAAACACAAAACCTGAACAAGGATGTTTATGGCACCATTATTCAAAATTGCCCAAACTTGGAAGCAACCAAGATGTCCTTCAGTAGGTGAATGGATAAAAAAACGGTGGTACATCCAGACAATGGAATGTCATTCAGTGGTAAACAGAAATGAGTTATCAAGTCATGAAAAGATATGAAGGAAGCTGAAATGCATATTACTAAGTGAAAGAAGCCAATCGAAAACTACACACTGTGTGATTCCAACTATATGACATTCTGAAAAAGGCAAAACTATGGAGACAGTATAGATGTCAGGGGTTAGTGGGGATGGATGGATGAATAGGCAGAGCAGAGAGGACTTTTAGGGCAGTGAAAGTATTCCATACGATATTAATAGTATAAGGTGGATACGTGTCATTACATAATTGTCAAAAGCCATAGAATGTACAACACCAAGAGTGAACCCTAATGTAAACTATGGGCTTCAGGTGACTGACGATGTGTCAGTACAGGTTCATGGATTGTAACAAATGTACCTACATTATATTGTAGTATAGTGTCCTACACTGTGGTGTAGGACATCAATAGTGAGGGAGGTATGTGTGGAGAGGGGGTATATGGGAACTCTACTTTCTGATCAGTTTTGCTGTGATCCTAAAACTGCTCTTAAAAAGTAAAGTTTATTACTGTAATTTTAAAAAATTAACCTCTTTGTATCTGAAGTCATTGACCAATAGCCAGGCTATTACTGAACCTGTCTTACCACTTCCTCCACCACTGGCGAGGTAAATGAGCCTCTTGTACTCAAGTGTCTAGGATGGCTTTTGGGAGTAATCAAGCTCCAGTCTTCCAGGAGAGGTAAGAAGTCAGCTTTTAGAGGAGGGAATGGGGTTTGGGCAATGAAGGATGGGCTTAAAATTAGGAGTCAGGGAGTTCCTGAGGTGGAGAGTAATATCTGTTGAGGGGGGAAAACACTGCAAAAAGACAATCACCATCAAACTTAACTGCCTGTAATGCTAAGCTGCCATTCTAGTACCCATGCTGTGTCCCCAGCCCACTGCCCTCACCCCATGCCAATGAAGCTGCTTTAATCAAGGTTACTACAGCCTGGAATGTTGCCACATCCAAAGGTCACTTCACTTCTTTGTTCTTATTTTACTCAGTCTCTCAGCCGCATGGGTCACTGTGGTCCACTCCATACTTTCCAAAACACCCACCTCCCTTGGCTTATATGATCCCACATTTCCCTGGTTTTTCTCCTATCTCACTGGCTGCTCCGTCTTGGTTTTCTTGGCTGGGGCCTCCTCTTCTGCCCAATCTCTCTTCTTGGAGTGCCCAAGGCCTTTTCTTCCCTACAGACATCCATTTATGCAGGAACAACTGTCAAATGAAGAGCTCCTCTCTGACCTTGTGTGCTATGCATTAGTACATCCATGCAACTGCCAACTTCACATCTTCACTTGGGTACCTAACAGGCATTTCAAAATTAATATTTCTAATATGGAACTCTCACTCACCCTGACTAACTCTGCATTCCTCGTCTCATAAAATGACAGCATGATCTACCTAGCTGCAAACCAAAAACCTAAATAGTTCTTGATTGCTCTCTTGCTAATACCCACACCAGGCAATCTGTCATCAAATCCTGTCTTTTCTCAAGTGCACCTGCTTCAACTGCCTTCATTTCTCACCTGTATTACCTCAATAGCTTTCCAAGGGGCCTGGAAACTTTGACTTCTCATTCTGTCCTATACTTTTCACAGCAGAGTGATCTTTTCGAAAATAAAAATAATTTCACTCTCCTATGTAAAACTCTCCAATGGCTTCCCCTGGCACCAAGAATAACACTTAAACTCCTCATGCAGCCCACGATGCCTTATATGGTCTGGCACTTACCTACCCCCTCGCTCACCTTCCACCACACCATCTTACTCTGCACCATCCACACCAGCTTCCTTCCTGTTTATTTAAAACACCCACGTATTTTCTTGCCTGACTGCATTTACACTTGCAATTTCTTTTGCCTGGAAAGCTCTTCGCTCTTTGTTCTCAGCTGTTTGCTTACCCTTCTCACTCCCTCTGTCACCATGTTTACTTTCTTCATAGCATGTATTAGATCTAAAACAATTTTTTTTTTGCTTACATGTTTATCATCTGTCTCTCTTCATTAGAATGTCACCTCCATGTGGACAAGGACCTTGTCTATCTTATTCACCACTATATTCCTGGTCTTAGCAAAAGACTTGATGTGAAATAGTCACTCAATAATATTCATGGAATTAACAAATAGCTTTACCAAAAACTTTGTGTAAATGTTGATGATGTTTTCTTTCTGAGCAATTTAGTAGAATTATTGACATTAAGTTATCACTTTTAGGATTTTGTGGAGATTCTTAAAAACAATTGACCATGTTATGAAATGAGAGAAGTTCCTTCTCAATACTTCACCATTTGTGGAACGACTATACTTCCCATTATCAAGCAGATACAGTTTTTTTAATCTGTGGGTATATAATCAATTCCCACTGTGGAAAGGATTTTGATTCAGTATCCAACATCTCGTAGGTAGTGCCCCCCAAATCCAAAATCCTTGCTAATGTTCTGAATCCCTTGTGTTCCACCATTGAATCTTTCTTTAAACCATTTTTAGAAATTGAAGTATAGTTAATTTACAATGTTGTGTTAATTTCAGGGGTACAGCAAAGTAATTCAGTTATATATATATATTTTTTTTTCAGATTCTTTTCCATCATAGGTTATTACAAGATATTGAATATAGTTTCCTGTGCTATACAGTAGGTTCTTGTTGTTTGTCTGTTTCTATCATCTAACCTTAGTTCCTCTTATTCCTCAAATTCTCTTTTGAATTCCAAGAGACTGTCATTTCCACACTGCATGATTCCTCACCCAACAGTCTGTCTACCACAAGTACCTGTCTTCTTAAGCACGATATGAGAACCTCAGATTCCCCCACAATAATAAGACAAGATGTGGCTGGATGTGGCACGCAGAAGACAAGCATAGATGTGTTTTATAAAGCAAAGAGCCAGGCAATAGAGTAAAGGAATGGAAATTACTCTGGATCCATTGCCCTTTTGAGTCTACCTCCCAAATATCTCTCAAATCAATCCATTCCTCTCCATTTCTACTATCAACATCTTAGACTGAAACACAAAAAATTTTAGCCTATACTATTGCAAAATCCTTCTAACTGATCTCAGTGCATCCACAGTTGTTACCCTCTACTTCCTTCTCCCCATCTCAGCAGAGTGGTATTCTAAACAAAAGCTAGACCATTTGAGATAAATGGAGTTTATGAGTTTAAAGAAGGCAGGAGTAATGGTGTGCTGTGCATTTCATCTCTCATCTCCATTCTACCCTACATGGAGAAGAAGAAAGGGCTTCTCCTCATGATATGTCAAGAAGGGCTTCCAGGGGACCACTTTATAACTTGAAATATGCCTTCTGAGGTTTGAGGGGCACAGGGACCAGAGTTGGACTTATCCTGAGAAATATAAGGAGTGGAGACAAATCAGACACCTAGAGTTTAAAGTTACATATGTGGTGGGAAAGGGAGAAAAATGTCAATACATTTTAGACTTTAAGTTAACACACGTGAAAATCTTAGATAACACTAAAAAAAAGAAAGGAGTATGAAAGTCCCAATCCAGTAAAAGAAAATAAAATGGAAGTGGGGAAGAAATGAACCTTAAAGTGAGGTAAACAAAGAGAACAAAAAAGGAAACATAAAAAAAGTAGGACAAATAGCACAAAAGAAGATGGTACAAATAAATTCAAATACATTGGGTTGACCAAAAAGTTCATTCGGGTTTTTCCATAACTCTCCAATTAAAAGATAGAGATTGGCTAAAAAAAAGCCCACAAAACCTATATATGTTTTTTATGAGGGATACATAAGGAAGGTGGCAGTAAAAGGATCAAAATCATATGCTAGACAAACATTACCCAAAGAAGGCTAGTGCAACTATATGAATAACAGATTAAAAACAACAAAAATAAAACAAAAACCATGGTAACAACAAAAAGATAATCTGATTAAAAAGTGAGCAAAGGACTTAATTAGACATTTCTACAAAGAAGATATACAGATGGCCAATAAGCACATTAAAAGATGCTCAACATCACTAATAATTAGAGAAATGGAAATCAAAACCACAAGATATCATTAGAATGGCTATTATAAAATAAAAAAATAGAGAATAACAAATGTTGGCAAAGATGTGGAGAAATTAGAACCCTTGTACATTGTTGGTGGGAATACAAAATGGTGCAGCTGCTGTGGAAAATGGTACGGAGTTTCCTCAAAATATTCACCATAGAATTACCACATGATATAGCAATTCCACTCCTTGGTATACCCAGAATAACTGGAAGTATGGTCTCGGAGAGATAGCTGTACACCCATGTTCATAGCGACATTATTCAGAATAGCCAAAAAGTGGAAGCAACCCATGCCCATCAATAGAGGAATGGATAAGCAAAATGTGGCATATGCATACAACAGCATATTATCGTCTTAAAAATGAAGGAAATTCTGTCACATGCTATAACATGGATGAACTTTAAGGACAGTATGCTAATTGAAATAAGCCAGTCTCAAAAGATATGTACTGTATGATTCCACCTATGTAACTGATCTAGGTGTATCCACAATTGTTCATAGTCAAATTCACAGAGACAGAAAGTAGAACAGAGGTTGCCAGAGGCTGTTGGGAGAGGGGAATGGGGAATGAACTGTTTAGTGGGCACAGAGTTTCAGTTGGGGAAGATAAGATAATTCTGGCGATGGATAGTGGCAATGGTTGTACAACCATGTGAATATACTTAATGTCACAGAACTGCACTCTTAAAAATGGTTAAAATGGTAAATTTTATGTTATGTATATTTTACTACAACCAAAGTACTATAATGCAAAAAAGCATTATAAATATAAAAATAATAATTAAATACCAATAAAATGTTCAACTCATCAAGAAGATGTAACAATTCTAAACTTATATGTATCTAATAACAGACTCAAAATATATAAGGCAAAATTGACAGAACTACAAAAGAAACTGACAAATTCAATATCACATCAGAAAATTTTAACATAACTCAATAATTGATAGGTCACACAGAAAAAAAGTCAGTAAGGATACAGAAGATTGAAAAATCACAATTAACAAGATTAATCTAACAAATAAATACTAACATTGCACTCAACAATGTATGAAATGTATAAACATAGACAATACACAATGACCAAGATAGGTTTATTCCGTGACTTCAAGTCTGGTTCAGCATTAAATCCATAATATAATTTACAACATTAAGTAAAAAGTTAAAGGAAAAATATCTATAGGTAAGCTCAATAGATATAGAAGAAACATTTAAAAACAAAAATAAAGCACCTGTTAAACTGAAAAAAAAGATAACTGTCTACAAATGAAAAAGAGTTTTAAAAATTTATGGAAAGGATAATCCGTGATGGTGAAATGTTTAAAACATTCTTTTAAAAGTCAGAAACAAGGAAGCCCACTGTTATGGTCTGAATGTCTGTATCCCTCTAAAATTCCTATGTTGAAAACCTAAAGCCCAAAGTGATGGTATTCAGAGGTGAGGCTTTTGGGAGGTGATTTAGGTCATGAGGGTGAAGGCTTTGTGAATCACTTTACTACCCTTATAAAAGGGGCTCCAGAGCAATCCCCTGCCCCCTTCAACTATGCGAGGACAGGGCAAGAAGTTGGCAGTTTACAACCAGAAGAGAGCCTGCACAGAACCCAACCATGCTGGCACCCTAATCTTAGACTTCCAGTCTTCAGAACTATGAGAAATACATTTCTGTTGTTTATAAGCCACCCAGTCTTTGATATTTGATTATAGCAGCCTGAACGGACTGACACCCACTATCTTCATTTCTATTTAATGAGCTCCTAGATACTGTGACAGAAAAAAAATGTATAATATGCTAAGAAATGTTAAAGAAACAAATTATTTGCAGGTGATGTGATTATTTGCTTAGAAAAATGTTTACCTCTACTGAGAAAATCCAAAAGAATATATAGAAAAAGTACTGGAATCATCAAAAGAATGTAGCAAATTTGAAACATTTAAGATTACTGCACAAGGGCTTCCCTGGAGACACAGTGGTTGAGAATCCACCTGCCAATGCAGGGGACACGGGTTTGAGCCCTGGTCCGGGAAGATACCACATGCTGCGGAGCAACTAAGCCTGTGCGCCACAACTACTGAGCCTGTGCTCTAGAGCCCGTGAGCCACAACTACTGAGCCCGCATGCTGCAACTACTGAAGCCCTCATGTCTAAAGCCCATGCTCTGCAACAAGAGAAGCCACCACAATGAGAAGCCCGTGCACCACAGTGAAGAGTACCCCTGCTCACCGCAATCAGAGAAAGCCCGTGCACAGCAACGAAGACCCAATGCAGCCAAAAATAAATGAACAAAATAATTTTTAAAAAAAAAGATTGTTACACAAAAGTCAATTACAAGACATCTGCTTTTGCTTTCAACGCAGAAAGAAGCAACCCAACAAGAAACAAAACAGATAAATCACTAAGTCATCATTTTCCTTAAGCCATCAGATACTAAAGTCACAAGATAACCAACTAACCTGAAATCCAAGGGAACAAGCCATTCCGAGGAGAATCTGAACACAGGAACAGTCTCACTTATGGAAGAGCATGAGAGGGAAAAGCAGTGCTGGCACAAAAGAAGCAAGTAAGAAATAGCTAAAATTGTAAAAAACTGTCAAAGGCCAAGTATGTGCTGCTATGTGAGTCTGGAAATGCTGGGGCACCTTTCAAAACGGAGTCTGCACTCACTTGCAAGCTCCTTCCCATGGGTTTCCCTGGACGCTCAGGAGAAAGACTGGGGCAGGGAATAGACCAGACAGTCCCTGCTGGTGGTGCAGGCATCAAGGGAGTGTGGGAGAGGTCACCGTGGGGAGTGGGTGGAGAGGATGGGAGCAAGCATCACTCGCTTCCCTGAACCTTCTTTCATGAGAAGCAAAAACCTTAAGCTACAGGAGGCTGGGCATTCAACAGTTGCACACAGGTCTCAAAAGAGGTGATCCATGCTGGGGGGAAGTGCTTGGGGGGTGCTGGCACTGAAGCCCTGGCTCCCTCCCTCCCTCTTATCCCCTACACAGCAGAAGCCTGAAGCTACTGAGAGAGAGGAAGCAAAGCCACCCATCACTGGGGCACAGGCAAAGACACATTATGGATAAGGGAAGCTAAAATGATAACTCTCTATCCTTATGGAGAGTCAGGGAGCTGTCTTGGGCCTAAAATTCTAGGAGAACAAATAGAGTTATCCTGCTGCAAGAAGAATCAGAAATCTCCACCTAAGATCTAACTGCAGGTACAAGGCAGAATTTGGCTGCAAGAGGTAATTTTTATTAACAGGTTGTTGTGCTTTTTTTTCTTAATGGAACTTGACAAGCTGAATCTAACATTTAAATGCAAGAACAAAGGCCAAGAAAATCCAAGAGGGGGTGCTATTCATAGGAGTTACCTGGTTAGAGAAATTTTGTCATTGTGATCTAGGGAAGGGCAAATACAGCAATGAAGGAGAAGAGAGACAGAGACAGATTGATGTACATGTGGAACTAGGATATATCACAGGGGTGACACTGCAGATCAGGGGGAAAGATGGGTCTTGTTTGCACAATTGGTTATCTATATATATAAAAAAAGAAAGAAATCAGATTCCCACCTCATACTACACTCAACATCAATTCTAGACAGATTAAAAACTTAAAAATACAAAGCAAAAGTTAAAAACTACAAGGCAAAATAGGAGAATAGCGAAATAGATTGTGGTATATTCATATGAGTGAATACAGATGCATACATCAATACCAAATCTTTTTTTTTTTTTTTTTTTTTGCGGTACGCGGGCCTCTCATTGTTGTGGCCTCTACCGTTGCGGAGCACAGGCTCCGGATGCACAGGCTCAGCAGCCATGGCTCACGGGCCCAGCCGCTCCGCGGCATGTGGGATGTTCCCGGGCCAGTGCACGAACCCGTGTCCCCCGCATCGGCAGGTGGACTCTCAACCACTGTGCCATCAGGGAAGCCCAATACCAAATCATTTTTAAAGCATATGGGGTAATTTTTTAAAAGCATAAGGTTGTATGAAAAAGGCAAGTCACAGGAAAAGGTATACATTGCTAAGTAACACATCTGGCAAAACTAAACTATATATATATATATGTACATATATATATATATATTTTTTTTTTTCTGGTACACGGGCCTCTCACTATTGTGGCCTCTCCCTTTGCAGAGCACAGGCTCCGGACACTCAGGCTCAGCGGCCATGGCTCACGGGCCCAGCCGCTCCACGGCATGTGGGATCTTCCCAGACCAGGGCATGAACCCGTGTCCCCTGCATCGGCAGGCGGACTCTCAACCACTGTACCACCAGGGAAGCCCTAAACAATATATTTTGATACACATATATGTTAAAGCTATAGAGAAACATTTCTTAAAATGTTTACACAAAATTCAAGGTAATGCTTATTTCTGAGGAGGCAGAGTGTTGGGGCGGGGAAGAGGCAGCAAAGCAAAGGAAAACTACACAGAAGCACAGCTGGAAGGTTGCAGGGGCCCCAAAAGAGTGGAAGACTTCCAGAGGCCCAGAGGTGATGGGGGCAGTTGTCTCCAGGTAGAAGTGTCACCCCCATCAGCAGAGCTCTTGTCCCTTTATCTCACCTCCATTTTCTCACCCAAACTCCGGAAGGGGCTGGAAACCATCAGCTATGAGGGAGGGGGGATATGAATCTAAAAATAATAAGAATGAGGAAATTCTCCACCTCCCCACATTCCAGGCTCCCCAGGCTGGGTCTGGCTAAAACAGGGGCCGGAAAACAAACTTAAATTGGATGAGGGTTTGAAGTTTCTTAAGACACTGGGCAGGAATGGAGTCATGTGGTAATTGACTGACTTAGATTTTTTAAGCTAAGGAAATATTTATTTACTCTCTAAGGGAAAAGCTATGGGACTTGCTGATACTTCATCTAGAGGCAGAAAGGAAATAGGTCCACAGAGGTGGTCTGAAGAGACAGGAGGAAAAAAAAGTTGATATCCAGCTGATTCAGTAAACAAATTACACATAATTGATGTGGTTATTCACCTAATTTGAAGCCTTCAGTGCTTCCCCCTCCCTTAGAATAACATCCACATTCCCTACTGGGACTCAGAAGGCCCCACCTGACCTGGTCTCGAATGACTTTTCTCCTTGGTTCACAACACTGAAGTCACTCTGGTTTTTCTTGGGTTTCTCAAGCACACATCATGCTCCTTTTGGCCTGGGGGCCTTTTCCACGCTGTGCTCTCAGGCTGGAACCTTCCCCCCACCCAATCCCCTTCCTTCATCCTCATTTTCCTGATCTCATCATAAGCATCACTGCCTCTGGGAAACCTTCCAAGATCCTCCAAATAAGGGCTCAACCCCCAGGAACTCACTCTCTCAATGCTCCATGCTCCTCTGTTGCAGACTTATATCAACAGCAATTACACAACCGTCTATGTCCTGTGCTAGAATACAAGTTCCAGGAGTACATGGGTTTGAACATCTTCCTCACTCTCCATCACAGCACCTTCCAGAGTGCCTTGTTAAATAACTATTTGTGGAAGAGAAGAATGAAGGGTTCACCCTGCTTCACCTCCTGACTATCTAGATATCTGCCTTTGGCCCACAGCTGACCTCATAACTTCCGGCTTCCACATCCTTGACCTTCCTGCTTGAAGTCCCACTTGCTTCCAGTTCCCTGATCCTGGCTCTTTGCTCCCATTTCCTTCCTTGGAGATGCTCATTCTCTAGTTTCTGTGCAAGTGGAGCACAGTTATTGAATTTGATCACAGAACATGCTATGCTGGTTTTCAACTATTCTGATCCTTTAGAGAATTATCGTATGCTTTTAAAAATAATTAGGATATAAGAAATTGATATTAATGTTGAGATGATGTTAATCATATGTTAATTTTAAAGAGTGATTCTCTATGTTTTCTACAAGGACATACCTAGGTAAACATGCACTAACTGATCTGGAATATCACACATCCAAAAGCCATCAAAAACAAATAGTTCTAGGTGATCACAGATACTTTTCTCAGAGGCTGAAGATGCTACAGTCTTTGTGGAAGAAAACCCTAATGCCAGCATTTGCTATATTATGTTTGATTCTTGTCCCCATCTCTACCTCTGAGTGAGCTGTCCCGTAGAGCTGGAGTTGTTGGCTATGGGACAAGATCCTAGTTGACAGCCCAAAGCATGTATAATAGACAGATTTCAACCTGGTGGAACAGGGCTCACCACTTTGGAGATAGGTGAGTTTCTGGTAATCTGAAACTGTTTCTTTTCTGGTTGTTAGATGTGGGGGTGAGGGGTTATAGAATTTATATTGTTTTTCAAAGAAAGATTTTAGGCCTTAAAGGCAGCTTTCAGGGTCCCTGGCTCTTGCCAACATCTTCAAAGTAAGCGTTCCTGAGAACTCTGCATACCTTGCCATGCAGTATTTCATGCAGAATGGCCTCCTCTATGTTAGATGTGCTTGTCTTTAGGACATATGACAACTGCCATGGGAGTGAACTCAGAGGATAAGCAGTATCCACTGTAGCCCAGACATTTTTGATACTCAGGACGACAAACACACATTTCTTTAGCTTGGCCAGATGGTGCTGACAAAACTGGCCCCATGTTTCTCAAACTGGGGCATTGTGCAAGGCACCTTAGAGTCTATAAGTAAATGTATTTGGCCTTGCGAGGTGTCCAAAAAAAGACTTACTCTCCTTGACTAGTAAAATTACTCCAAAAGATAGGCTCAAAATTTAGAATATCAATACTGGTGTGCAATCTAAGTAAAATGTGAAGATAATCAGTACCTACCTGGAGTGTATCAATTTTCCAAGGTGAATGTCATTGAATTTCTTGGTGTATATACTTTCCTTTGGTTCATTCTCGGGCACATATGCATAAAAGATCATTTCATTTAAGGTGATATACTGTGGAGCAAGGACAGTCTCAAAGCCCAGGTCAGGAGCCTGGAACATGAAAAAAGAAAGTATTGAATTTAAATGAGTTTATATTTCCATTATGGCAAAATGAAAATAAGATTTGCTTCCAGTTCACATCAAAACAATACTGCTTTGCTTATCAATAGGAGGAATATTTCAACACATTCTGTGTGAATATCCACGCGTGTGCAAGGGAAAACACACTTTTCTGTTGAGGAGAAGAAATTCTGAGAAGTAAAGTTCAGTTTAAGATTCCCATGTAGAAGGCTGCAGTGGGAGATGTGAATGTCTTGTCTTGTGTGTGTGGGAGGAGTCTGGAGGTGCAGATTCTAGAATTCAGTTCCTATTTGGAGTTTTCTGTAAGCGAGGGGCAGGGAAGAACCTCTCGTCACTTGAGAGCTGCCCCCCACCCCCCGCAATCTCACGCTGGTGACTCTGCACAGCTGCCGCTGAGTCCCCAACACTGGTGGTTCACAAGGCTTTCCCTCACTGTCAACACGGGCACCTTTGGACCAGATTTCTGACCCGCAGGTCTTCTTTCCAACACACCCTTCTCTGATCCTGATCTTGTCCAGATTTGGTAACTTGCAGGGGTGAGAAGATAGGTAGGGACCAGCCCCCAGGGGGATGCTGGAGTCGCCCTTGTTGCTATGACAGGAGGAGGGATGGTAGATGGTACAGACTGGTTGGGACGCCACCATCAAGTCATGCCTTCCAGACCCATTTTCTGTCATGCCTTTTCCTCTGGCCTCTAAAAGTTGGGAACCCACGGAGAAGAGAGAGTGGGAAACAGACGCCAGGAGAATACATGTGGGACTGAACAGATGGCTTAAGGAGCCTTGAAAATTACTGACAATGCTTTAAGGGTTCTGCATGACACTCTAGACCGGGAGTGGCAAGAACATCCCATGAAAAGAATGTGCAAGTCCAGGGAGAGGCTGTAAAATGGCTGAAAGCTTGCTGCCTGATTCGATGTCTGATTCCAGTGACTACCCAGTGATGTGTGTAATTTGGGGTGAATTATTTAGCCTCCCTGTACTTCACTTTCCTTATGGGTAAAATGAGGGTAAATAATTGTTATAAAGATTAAGTGTTCATGACAGTGCCTGGCACCTAGTCGGAGCCAAATAAGGTCTAGGGATCGTTTGTACCCAGAGACAATACATGTATAGTTTGTTTTGGGAGAGGGAGGTCGTAATATTGAGTGTAAGTTCCTTGAACTCACTCGCCCTGAGTATAAAAACCCCCACTGGCTTTTGATTTAATAATTTAAACTTTCACATAAGAGAACTAAGACATTTCCTACAAATTGTGAAGTTAGTGAAAATTGAGGTAACTGCTTTTGTGGTTAGTGCTACCCTCCCGCTCACGTGATTTGATTTATTTCTATGCAGAGCCGCACAACAGATGGGCAAATAAATACACAAGGAGTCACGTGATGGCATCTTACTGTCACTAGAAAGTTCCACTTTACTCTCTACAAATATCTCGGACAGACAGGGAAGTTAAAACACCATGTTCTGAACCGCAGTTAAAACAGAGTCATCCTTGAGTCCTCCTTTATTCTGTTTCCTTTAAGCCAAAGGGTAGGTTTTATTAAGTCCCAGTCAAAAAATATGTTTGATTCTTTGCTGATACATTGATGAAAATTCATTATTAATTATTATTAATTCATGATTATGTGCCCCGTGATGAGTTCTTAGGCATATATACCTTCAAAACTGGCACATTATACATTAAAATTATTAGAAAAATCTGCATGAAGTATCTTCTGTGACACACATAACACCTTTCTCTGTTAGTATTAGAAAAGGAAGAAACAAGGGGGGCAGGGTTAATATGAAAGAAGAAAGGTCAAATATTGGGAAAAAACAGAACTCATGTTTCTTCAAGGTCAACCTTGAGAGGCAGAGAGTCAAACCCACCATGGATCTGGGTTGGATCTAGCTTAGAATATCTGGTGGTTTGCTGTGAAGACATTTATATGAACATATTCTGGGTGGATATAAATCTATATAGCTCTGTATGTGACTTGAAAGATTTTGGAGATGTTCCCTGATATATGGAGGTTTTTCCTTTAGCTAAATAGAGCAAAGAGCATTAATAAGAGTTTGTAAGGAAAACACTTTCCCATTTCCATTTAAAACAAGACAAACTGTTTCAATGCATTATATCACTGACCTGTCCAAAAATACCTTTAGAATTTCCAAAGGCAGCTTCAAAATGATCCGGAGTCAGTTTATGTATGAATCCCATGTGGTCATAGTATAATGTGAAAATTTTATCAGAAATAGATCCAATTTTACTATATCTTCCTAACCCTGTTAGGAAAGGAACAGACATCTCTTGATATTGATACGATACAACTAGAGAACTTTAAAAGCTATACCTTATAAAAACTCTATTTAAACTAAGCGGTGGGAGAAGGGCTCTGAGACTCCAGAATTAGCAAAATTCATGTTAGTCTTTGGTAAGTCCCTGGAAAGTCTTTTTCAAGCTCCATTTCATTACAGAACCTGTTCACTGAAGTAGGTGAAGGACAGAGTGAGGGGGTGTCTAGAAGTATAGAGGAAAAGAGGTTAGCTCCTCCGGTGGTGGGTTCTCTTCCTAACACTGAAATCAGACCCCTGAGTAGATAGAAGGCAGTGAGAAAATAACCCTTGGGGAGGCAAGGGGGAATTATCAGTAGAGACCACTGGGTCATTAGCTATACTAGGATTAATATGTTGAACCAAACTTGGTGTTTTGCGTTTCTCTTGTGTCTTAGGGCAACATATTGAGAGGAACTGGTAGTCACCTGGTGACGCAGCAACATTCACTGAACCAAACACTGATCCAGACAAAGAAAGGGTCCCCTCTCCTGGATGGAGGATGGAGACAGAGTGAACGCTGAGGTTTCAGGATGAGAAAGGTCGATTGCCAACCCCTCCCCGCACCAAGCTCCCTAATCCTCCCTAGTTTCTCCTGTCCTGACCCCTAAACACTGGAGTGCCCCAGGACTCAGTTCTTAGATATCTTCTACCATTATCTCTGGAGATCTCATCCAGTTCCAGGATTTTACTTTATTTTTTAAAATTAATTTTTATTGGAGTATAGTTGCTTTACAACGTTGTGTTAGTTTCTGCTGTATAGCAAAGTGAATCAGCTATACGTATACATATATCCCCTCTTTTCTGGATTTCCTTCCCATTTAGGTCGCCACAGAGCACCGAGTAGAGTTCCCTGTGCTATACAGGAGGTTCTCATTAGTTATCTATTTTATATGTAGTAGTATATATATGTCAATCCCAATTTCCCAATTCATCCCACCTCCCCTTCCCCCCTTGGTATCCATATATTTGTTCTCTATGTCTGTGTCTCTATTTCTGCTTTCAGGATTTTAAATCCATTTTTATGTGGATGATCCCCAAATTTAAACCTCCCATCTCATTCTCTTCCCTGAACTCCAGACTTATCTAACTGCCTAATGGCATCTTCATATGCATGTCAGCCAAGCATCTCACATGGAACTCATCCCAAACTGAACTCCCAATCCTCACATAAACCTCCTCCATCCTCAGCCTTCCTCATTTCCAGGAAGGGCAACTGTGTTATTCCTGCTGCTCAGTCCAAAAACCATACAGCCATTCTTAATTCCTCTCTTCCTCTCACACCCTGTGTCTAATCCATCAGCAAATCCTACTGACGTTAGCCTCAAAATATATATAGAACCCAGCCACTTCTCACCACAATCACCCTGGACAAGCCAATATATGTATTTATTTATTGTGAAATTTAGAACGAGGAATTAGCTCATGCAATTATGGAGGCTGAGAAGTTCTATGATCTGCTGTCTGTAAGGTAGAGAACCAAAGGCCCAAGCACCAGGGGAACTGATGGTGTAGCTCCCAGTTGAAGCCCAAAGGCCTGAGAACTGGGTTTGTGGGGCGGGAGGGCAGGAGAAGACTGATGATGTCCGAGCTCAAGCTGGCGGGCAAGAAGCAAAAGGGGTGAATTCCTCTTGCCTCCACCTTTTTGTTCTACTTAGGCCCTTAAGAGATTGGATGATGTCCACCCATACTGAGGAGGACAGCCTATGGATTCAAATGTTAATCTCACCCAGATACACCCTCACGGCCACACACAGAAATAATGTTTAATCTGGGCACCCCTTGGCCCAGTCAAGCTGACACATAAAATTAACCATTACAATTGTTAAGGTTCAATATGCCATATTTCATCTAACATAAGATACACTTTTTTTTTCTTCACATTTTCACATCTTGGAAATGGAGATATTTTATAATTGATCTGTCTTATAATCATTGTCCACTAGGTGGCACTCACGTCATAATGGTCAATTGGCTACACATGTTTGTATTATACTTTGTCTCCGCCCTTTATACTGTCATCACTTTACTGAATCACTGGTATAATACATGTGGAGCTTTAATGCTGCTTAAAATGCCTTAAAATATTACATTATAATCTGGTACTGAAACAAAATTATTATGGGTTCAGCAAGAGAGAAGAACAAAGCAGGGCATAGATTTATCAACAAAGCAAAAGTCGCTAAAGAATTACCACACTGCCACATTTTCTTGTAGAACAATCACCAATTATTTTATAAGACCTAAGAAAAAAGAAACCTACAAGTAGATGAAATTACATTATGTTTTACTATGGAGATACACATGAAATTATTGCCTTGTCACACAGAACGCTGGGGAAATGTCAGCACAATCCATGCATCATCCACGATCACTGTGAAAACACTGTGTTAAAGTTTAATTGGAAGAGTTTTTCCTTTCTTTGTGTTAATAGAACAAAGTGCATCTTACACTCAATGAAACTCACATTTGATGAAATATGTTTACAACATTCTTCTGTTGGTTTTGCATATGAACAACTAGTTGAGTTGGTTCTTAGGTAATATTTTTCTCTGAAAGTTCTTTAAAAGAATATGTGATATTCATTGTTGTAGCAGAAAAATCCAAGGCTGGCTTGATTTTTTGGTGTGCTTTAAAAATTTTTTTTTTTCTTGGCTGCATTTGATCTTCATTGCTGTGCACGGGCTTTCTCTAGTTGCGGCGAGTGTAGGCTCTTCTTCGTTGTGATGTGCGGGCTTCTCACTGTGGTGGCTTCTCTTGTTGCAGAGCATGGGCTCAGTAGTTGTGGCTCATGCGCCCTAGAACGTGCGGACTTCAGTAGTTGTGGTGCACGGGCTCTAGAGCACAGGCTCAGTAGTTGTGGCACATGGGCTTAGTTGCTCAGCGGCATGTGGGATCTTCCCAGACCAGGACTCAAACCTGTGTCCCCTGCATTGGCAGGCGGATTCTTAACCACTGTGCCACCAGGGAAGTCCCTGGCTTTACATTTTCTATTTCAAATAATTCAGAAGTGTTTTTGCTTTTATTATTGGTTTTGCTTTTAGTTAAAAAAATTAATGTTTAATCAACTTTGGTTTCCTTTATTCTTCCTATTTTCAGTATTTATACATCCATTCATTCATATCAGAGGGCTACAATGTGCCAGGAAGAGAAATACAGAGCCACCACCTTTGTTCATCACTGAAAATCCCTACCACTTGCAATTTCTCAATCTTTAGCATCTATATTTGTCATCCGAGATTCTTTCTAATTATTTATTCATTCTATATGTGGACATGTTTCTATAGTTTATATCTATAATTTTTAATAATTTATATTGCCAATTTAGTTTAGTTTTCTGAGGTATTAAATATTTTTACTATTTTCAAAGTAATCTTGCTTAGTCTATGTTGACTTCTGTTTCATAATACGTGTTTATTCTCTATTTGCCCATTCCCCTGGATCCATTCTCAGACTTCCTCTTCCCTGTTCGGTGCACTGAAAGGCTCACCCCTGTGTATTTCAATACTTCCACTCTGTTTCCAGCTGGATTCTGAATGGGTTTGGCCAGTGAAAGGCACTAGCAGGAGATAATAACAAGGGAAGGAAAGAGAAGTCTGTCTGTCTATCTGTCAATCTATCTATCATCTATTTATTTGCATTACCCATTTAACTAAAGGGATTGTAATGGCTTTCTTCCATTGCTAGTCTCTGGGTATTTTAATATTATTATTGGTTCCTTTAACTCTGTCCATCATTCTGCAAATAATTCCCTTATAAAGGCTCTTCAGGTGAAACACTTGAGGGGTATTAGGTTCTTGCCAGGATTATTACTGATAAAGAATTTTTTTTTTTTTTTTTACCAGACATGTCCCTAGAAACAGTATCAAAGTGGGATTCTGGGACTGAGTAGCTTATACATTTAAGGAATGCAAAGACGACTTGTTATGCCTGGCAGATATTGTGAACTGGCAATCCGTACCAAGCATGGGCAACACAATTACTCAGATTATATTGGATGGAGTAGGTCTGTGGAGGGCAAGACTTCAGGTGATCAAATGGGGTGGCTGTGCTTGATTACAATAACAATCATAGTTTTTAGTATGACTTATTAGATGTACTAGAAAGCTTACCAAAAACAACAACAATAACAACAACAAAACAACAAACTTATGACCTTGAATATCCAGCTCAAGGCCAGCGTAGAGAACCTGACAGCTGTATGGGGAAGAGGGAACCTTACCTCACCACAAACAAAATCAGGAATTTTAAACAGACCTATATAAGCAATCTAAAATAATTAATCTCCTAGAAGAAAACAGGAGAATATCTTCATAAGTTTGGGATAGACAAAGATTCCTTAAACAGGATATATGAAGCAAGAAGCACTAACTATAAAGAAAAGGCTGAGAAATTGATCATCTAAAAATTAATAATTTTGGACTTCCTGATGGCACGGTGGTTGGGAGTCTGCCTGCTGGTGCAGGGGACGCGGGTTTGAGTCCTGGTCCAGGAAGATTCCATGTGCCGTGGAGCAGCTTGGCCCGTGTGCTGCAACTACTGAGCCTACGCTCTAGAGCCTGCGAGCCACAACTACGGAGCCCGTATGACACAACTACTGAAGCCCGCACGCCTAGAGCCCGTGCTTCACAACAAGAGAAGCCACCGAAATGAGAAGCCCACGCACCACGAAGAGTAGCCCCCACTTGATGCAACTAGAGAAAAGCCTATTTAGCCACGGAGACCCAGTGCAGCCAAAAATAAATAAATAAATAAGTAAATAAATAAATTTATTTTTTAAAAAATTAATAATTTTGTTCATCCAAAGACACCATGAAAAGAATAAAAATTACAAGCCACTAATTGGGAAAAGATGTCTGCAAATTATATTTCTAAAAAAGGACTCATATCCATAATACATTAAAAACTCATACAAATCAATAAGAAAAAAGGCAATCCAATAAAATTTTATTAAAAAGACTTGAAGAGATAATTGACAAAAAATGATACAAAGATTGGCCAGTGAGGGACTTCTCTGGTGGCGTAGTGGTTAAGAATCCGCCTGCCATTGCAGGGGACACGGGTTCGATCCCTGGTCCGGGAAGATCCCACATGCTGTGGAGCAAGTAAGCCTGTGCGCCACAACTACTGAGCCTGCACTCTAGAGCCCACGAGCCACAACTACTGAGCCCACGTGCCACAACTACTGAGCCCACGTGCCACAACTACTGAAGACTGCACGCCCTAGAGCCTGAGCACTGCAACTACTGAAGCTTGCGTGCTGCAACTACCGAAGCCCCTGCGCCTAGAGCCTGTGCTCCGCAACAAAGAGAAGCCACCACAATGAGAAGCCTGCACACCACAACGAAGAGTAGCCCCCGCTTGCCACAACTAGAGAAAGCCCGTGTGCAGCAACGAAGACCCAATGCAGACAAAAAATCAATAAAGTTAAAAAAAAAAGATTGGCCAGTGAACATGTGAAAATGTGCTCAACATTATTATTCATGGAAACTAAATCTTCAATGAGATACCATTACACACTCACCATAATGGCTTACTATTTAAAAGACAATACTAAGTGTTGGCCAGAAGAGGGAGCAACTGGAATTCCTTCATATTGCTGGTGGGACAGTAAATTGATAAAATCACACTGGAAAAATGTTGGCAGCATTTAATATTTTTTCTCACAAAAACTAAACAAACATATACTTTATGATGTAGTAATTCCATTCTGACATTTATACCCAACAGAAATGAAAGCTCTGTCTAGCAAAAGACTTATACAAGAATGTTCATAACTGCTTTATTTGTAATAGGCTCCAAATGGAAGCAACTCAAATACCTACCAGCAGTGGAATGGATAAATAAATTGTTGTATATTCAGACCATGGAGGACCACGCAGCAGTGAAAAAGAGCAAATTACTAATACTTGTGACAATATGGAAGAATCTCAAAGTCATAATATTGACTGGAAAAAGTCAGACATTAAATATATACCACAGGGGCTTCCCTGGTGGCGCAGTGGTTGAGAGTCCACCTGCTGATGCAGGGGACACGGGTTCATGCCCTGGTCCGGGAAAATCCCACAGGCCGCAGAGCGGCCGGGCCTGTGAGCCATGGCCGCTGAGGCTGTGCATCCGGAGCCTGTGCTCCGCAACGGGAGAGGCCACAACAGTGAGAGGTCCACGTACCCCAAAAAAAAAAAAAAAAAAAAAAAAAGATATATATATATATATATATATATATATATATATATATCACATAATTCTATTTATATGAAGTTCACAACCAGGCAAAACTAATCTGTGGTATTAGAAGTCAGGATAATGGCTACCCTTAGAAGTATACTGATAAGAAAAGGCATGTGGGACCTTTCCAGAGTACTGGGAATGTTCCATAGCTTGCTCTACTTTCCAACCCCTCCCAATGATACTGATAGTTATTTTTGTTTATTTCACAGTCACAGGATGCCTGATCGTCAGAATTCTAAATGCTACTACTGCACACCTTCCGTCTCAACAAATGATTCAGACAAATTAAACACAAGATTAACCTTGATACCAACATAAATTGAACAAAATTTTATTGACAGAAACGAGAATAAATAAACATTGTGGGGAAGAGCTGAGGAACTAGAATCAGAATTTTGTGCTCTCTACTTATCCTTGAATAAGGAAGGACCATTGAGGAGATATTATGATGGTAAAACTGTTCCTGCTGGTGAGCATCAAGGACACAGGATCAAGGCCTTAGAAGCCATGCTTTATGAAGTCATATCAGAAACTTTTAGAAAGCTTGTTGTTTAGAATCATATCATAGACTTACAAGACCAGAAGAACCTGGTTTTAAGCTTGGACAGTCAAGAATGCTGGCAATGTTAAAAACAAAGAAACAAACAAAAACCCCCAGACTCATTCTTGTCTTGGAGACAATTAGTATATTTCCTACTCTGGTTATACCTAATCAGGTATCTCCAAGTTTACCCCAATCTCCAAACTTACCCAATGATCTATAAAAGTGTACTTGAACATTGGGAGATCTACCTTCGGGGAGACTGTATTTCTTTTTTTTTTTTAAACCTTTATTGGAGTATAATTGCTTTCCAATGTGTTAGTTTCTGCTGTACCACAAAGTGAATCAGCTATATGTATACAAACATCCCCATATCCCCTCCCTTGTGAGCCTCCCTCCCACCCTCCCCATCCCACCTCTCTAGGTCATCACAAAGCATTAAGCTGATCTCCCTGTGCTATGCCGTAGCTTCCTATTAGGGGAAGGGGAAGCTGGGATGAAGTGAGAAAATAGCATTGACATATATACACTACCAAATGTAAAATGGATGGCTAGTAGGAGACTAGTAGTGAAGGTAGATCTTCCTTGTCTATTAAGTTATTGAATTTCAGCATTATTTTTTTTACAATTGGTAGTTTTATTATCTCATGAACACCTGAAAACAGGAACCCTAAAATGTATGAAAAATATAAGCCTCTCTGAAGAAAACATTAAGAGTAAAGCTTCATGCTCATGAATTAGGCAATGGTTTCTTAGATAAGACAGCAAAATCACAAACAACAAAAGGAAAAAGAGATTGGACTTGATTAAAATTTAAAACGTTTGTGCCACAAAAAACACCATCAGGAATGTAAAAAACCCATAGAATGAGAGAAAATACATGCAAATCATATATCTCTTAAGGGGCTTACATTCAGAATATATAAAGTACTTTTATAACTCATCAATAAAAAAACAATTAACTCAATTTTAAATTGGCAAAGGATTTGAATAAGTATTTCTCCAAAGAAGATATATTAGTGACCAATAAACACATGGAAAGATTCTTAATATCATTAGTCATTAGAGAAATGCAAATCAAAACCACGAGATACAATTTCCCATCCACTACAGTAACTAAAATTTTAAAAAGACAGATAATAATAAGTGTTGGTGAGGATGTAGAGAAATAATCCTCATACATTGCTGGTGGGAATGTAAAATGGTACAGCCATGGTTTGACAGTTCTTCAAAATGTTAAACATAGAGTTACCATATGACCGACCTAGCAATGAGAATCCTAAGTATATACCCAAAAGAACTGAAAGCATATGTCTACACAAAACTTGTACACAGCACAGATGTTCATAATAGTATTATTCATAAAAGCCAAAAAAGTGTAAAAAACATCAAATGTCCATCAACCCAAATATCCTGATGAATGGATAAACAAAATGTGCCAAATCCATATAATAAAATATTATTCATCCATAAAAAGGAATGAAGTACTGATATATGCTACAACATGGATGAAACTTGAAGACATATTAAATCAATAAGTCAGTCACAAAAGGACAAATACTGTATGATTCTACTTATATGGGGTATCTAGAGTGGTCAGATTCAGAGAGACAGAAAGTAGTTGCCTGGGGCTGGAGGGAAGAGAGAATGGAGAGTTATTGTTTAATGGCTATGGAGTTTAAGTTTAGAAAGATGGAAACATTCTGGAGGGAGATGGATGGTGATGATGGTTGCACAACAATGTGAATATACCTAATGCTACTGAGCCATATACCCCTAAAAGAAATTAAAATGTTAAAATCTGTGTTGTGTATATTTTAACAAATAAATAAATTGGAGTAAACAAAACCACCAGCAGGAATCAACAACAACAACAACAAAAGAGCCATATTATGCCAAAAGGCAGAAAAGTATGAGCTAAGGAAAGGAAGAGAAACTTCTGATGTAACAGGTCACGCTACTCTATGTCTAACCCTTTAAAGCAATATAGAGAGAAGGAAGGTAAATCAACAAAATCCTGGGGACTCCCAGTAATATCCTCCTAAGGAGACAGAGGTTAACAGTGGATGAGATGGTTTCCAAAGGAAAAGTAAAGGGAAAACCCAGCCCTCTTAAGTGAAGTCAGGTTCACCACCTTCCAAGGTCCTTTACTGAGTTGAGAGAATGAATGAATCAAGTGCTACCTAGATGAGGTGAAGCAAACAGTCTCAAGAATAATTTACCCACATTGCATCAGAGCAAAGTGAAGATCTACCAGTGCTGCACACTTTAGTGATGAACCAGAGAAAAAGAGGAGGAGGAGGAAGAGAAGGAGGAGAAGATGTGAGGGAGGAAAGGGGTAAAGAAGAAGGTAGAATAGGGGAGGGAAGGGGAGAGGAAACGGCAGAATAGGAAGGCACTGATAGCATACAAGAGATATAAAGAACCCAGTCGGACAAAGCATATCCCAAGATAAGGTAAAATTTCCTCTGTATTTTGCATCAAAAGACTTTAATGAATTAATAGATCCAACAAGACAAGATCTCAAAGCCTCAATAACTGAATGACAACATGAAAAGGCAGATCATAGAGATAGAGAAATAAATTGAGAGCCATGTCCCTTTATCATTCTAGGCTCCAAGACAGGTTAACAAAATTTAACTGTGTTGGAAGGGGGGAGGCATCTGTCAATAAGGTCAATCAATATGAATTTTTCCTTTCAACTGTGCAAACTGAGAGGAGCTATGTAGGCTTGATCAATGACATCAATGACGAAATTTGACATCAATGACAAAATTACCAAACCAAGTAAATGGAGAGCCATTTATCATTTACCCACTTCCACCTCTTACAAGCTGTGTGACTTTATTATTTTTATTTTTATAAATTTATTTATTTATTTATTTATGGCTGCATTGGGTCTTCATTGCTGCATATGGGCTTTCTCTAGTTGCGGTGAGCGGGGGCTACTCTTCGTTGCAGTGCACGGGCTTCTCACTGCGGTGGTTTCCCGTTGTGGAGCATGGGCTCTAGGCACATGGGCTTCAGTAGTTGTGGCTCGTGGGCTCTAGAGCGCAGGCTCAGTAGTTGTGGTACACAGGCTTCGTTGCTTCGTGGCATGTGGGATCTTCCCGGACCAGGGCTCGAACCCATGTCCCCTGCATTGGCAAGCAGGTTCTTAACCACTGCACCGCCAGGGAAGCCCAAGCTGTGTGAGTTTAATCATATCAATTTAAACTGTAAAAGTAATTTAACATTACCTATTTCAACTTGGTTGTTGTGAATATTAAATGAGATGATATTTGTAACATGCTGAGTACAACTATAGTAGCTCAGTGAGTGGGAGCTATTATTATTTGTCTTTGGGGAGGGTAAAAAAAATCACTGAAATTGTAAATGAGAATAAAGCATGATGTTTCAGAGTCCCCCTGCTTTAGGGTTGCTCATAGGATCCTATTTTTGTAGATCCTAAAAATCCATCATCACCACCACCACCACCACCACCCCCACCACCCCCACCAGAGGATTTTGGGAAGATGGGATGTACTAAGAATCTCTCTCCCCATTTGGACAACAATTGCACTGGAAGAATCTATCTGATGTAATAGTTTGGGAACTCTGGAGTCTATTGAAGGCTTGCAACTTCCAGAGGAAGACTCGAGTAGTAAATCGTGGTTAATTTCAGCCCTTAGCACAGTAGAAGCTACCCATCCTCCACCTCTAGCCTCAGGGCAGGCAGTTATGCATGTGTTCCTGGGGCTGTTGCACACAGCTTGCAGGAGCCAGTGTGGGCAAAAAGGACCTTGTCCTCCAAATATTGGGGATCTGTGCTCTGTTTGTTGATTGCAGCTTCTTATCACAGAGGTGCAGACAAAAAGGAGGGTGGCCAATCTTGTTGCACCTCTTTCATTGTTGCAAGTCCACTCCCCACTGGCTGAAATGACTTCCAGGGAATTTAAAGGTCTGGGCCCTTCCCCCTTATCTACCCCATCATTTGTCTCTTTTTTTC
This sequence comes from Delphinapterus leucas, assembly GCF_059928025.1. Taxonomy (NCBI): domain Eukaryota; kingdom Metazoa; phylum Chordata; class Mammalia; order Artiodactyla; family Monodontidae; genus Delphinapterus; species Delphinapterus leucas. Next base: position 169,054,808 of record NC_143130.1, read on the forward strand.
CCTTTTGGGAACCAGACATTAAAGACTAGGACATCTGAGGTATTATCAAAAAGACAAGAGGCAACAAGTGTTGGTGAAGATGTGGAGAAAAGAGAACACTTTTGGTGGGAATGTAAATTGGTGCAGCCACTGTGGAAAACAGTGTGAAGACTCCACAAAAATCAAAAATAAAACTACCATATGATTCAGTGATTCAACTTTTGGGTATATATCCACAGGAAATGAAATCACTATCTCAAAGAGATATCTGCACCCCCATTTTCAATGCAGCATTATTCAGAATAATCAAGACAGGAAAACAACCTAAGTGTTCACCAACAGATGAATGGATAAAGAAAATGTGGTATATATACACAATAGAATATTATTTGGCCATTAAAAAGAAGGAAATCCTGCCATTTGCAACAATGGATGAAACAGAAGGCATTATGCTAAGTGAAATAAGTCAAAGAAAGACAAATGCTGTATGACCTCACTTATATGTAGAATCTATTAAAAAGTCAAACTAATAGAAATTGAGAGCAGAATGGTGGTTGCCAGGAGTGTGGTGGCAGGGGAATGGGGAAGGGGTAATTGGTGAAGGTGGTTGAAGGGGACAAATTTCCAATTATAAGATGAATAATTCTGAGGATGCAACATACAGTACAGTGACATAGGTAACAATACTATACATATATTTGAAAGTTGCTAGGAGGGTAAGTCTAAAAAGTTCTCATCACACAAAAAAATTATAACTATGTAAGATGACTGATGTGTTAACTAATGTTATTGTGATAATCGTTTTGCAATATATACATATATTAAATCATTACACTGTACATCTTAAACTTACACAATATTATGTCAATTATATCTCAGTAAAGCTCGGGAGAAAGATTAGGACATTCAAAAGCAACTGCATACACAAGGAAAATTTAGAAACTGACCACATACACTTGGGGAAAGGTACAGGCTCAGGAAAGACCTAAGAAGATCTTGAGCTTACATTGCAGGCTAATCCTTGGCACAGAGACAGCCCACAACAATAAAAAAACAAAAACAGTAATAACAAAAAAGCAAACCCTGGGGAAGGGGGAGAATCTGACTTCCAGATCTACTATATTATTAGATTCAAATGTCCAGTATTCAACAAAAAAATCACAAGGCATACAAAAAAAACAGAAAATATAGCCCATTCAAAGGAAAAAATTAAATCAACAGAAATGTTCCATCTTAAAGATATTCAAAAAACTAAAGGAAGATGTGGAAAAAGTCAAGAAAATAATACATGAACAAAATGGAAATATCAATAAAGAGATAGAAAAACTAAAAGAACCAAAAAGAAATTCTACAGCTGAAAAAGCACAATAACTGAAATTAAAAATTTGCTAGAGGGGGGCTTCCCTGGTGGTGCAGTGGTTGAGAGTCCACTTGCCAATGCAAGGGACACGGGTTCCTGCCCTGGTCCGGGAAGATCCCACATGCCACGGAGTGGCTAGGCCTGTGAGCCATGGCCACAGAGCCTGCGCATCCAGAGCCTGTGCTCTGCAACGGGAGAGGCCACAACAGTGAGAGGCCCGCGTACCGCAAAAAAAAAAAATTTTGCTAGAGGGATTGAAAGGTAGAAGAATCAGTTAATTTGAAAATAGGACAATGAAAATTAGCAAGTCTGAGGAACAGAAAGAAAAATCATTGAAGCAAAGTGAATAACGGTTTGTAAGTGTACTTCTGTTTTCTATATGATTTAAGAGACTAATACATTTAAAGAAAAAAATGGTTAATGTAAAAGCTAGTATTACTTACTGTTAACTTGGGTTTGTAACTCCAAATCTCCTTTTCTACATAATTTAGGAGACTTATGCATTTAAAAGAATTACTAATTTATGTTTGGAGGCACACAATGGATAAGGATATAATTTTGTGACATCAACAGCTGAAACAACAGTAGTTGGAGACTTCAATACCCCACTCACAATTATGGACAGAACACCAGACAGAAGATAGGTAAGGACATCAAGTACTTAAACAGTGCAGTAAACCAACTGGATCTAATAGACATACACAGAACATTCCACCCAACAACAGTACATACACTTCTTAAGGGCATATAGAACAATTTCCAGGACAGACCATATGTTATACCACAAATTAAGTTTCAACAGACTTAAAAAGATAAATATCACACAAAGTATCTCCTCTGATCACAAGGAGATGAAGTTAAAAATTAATAACAAAGAAAACTGGAAATTCACAAAATTGTGGAAACTAAACAACACTCATTTAAACTAGCAACCTACCAAAGAAGAAATCACAAGGGAAATTGTAAAATACCTACAGACAAATGAAAATGAAAATACAATATACCAAAACTTATGGGATGAAGTGAAAGTAGTGCTAAGGGGGAGATTTATTACTCTAAATATTTACATTAAAAATAAGGAAGAGAGGGCTTCCCCGGTGGCGCAGTGGTTGAGAGTCTGCCTGCAGATGCAGGGGACGCGGGTTCGTGCCCCGGTCCGGGAAGATCCCACATGCCGTGGAGCGGCAGAGCCTGCACGTCCGGAGCCTGTGCTCGGCAACGGGAGAGGGCACAACAGTGAGAGCCCCACGTATCGCAAAAAAAATAAGGAAGAGAGCTTCCCTGGTGGCGCAGTGGTTGAGAGTCCGCCTGCCAATGCAGGGGACATGGGTTCATGCCCCGGTACGGGAGGATCCCATATGCCATGGAGCGGCTGGGCCCGTGAGCCATGGCCGCTGAGCCTGCGCGTCCGGAGCCTGTGCTCCGCAACAGGAGAGGCCGCAACAGTGAGAGGCCCACGTACCACAAAAAAAAAGGAAGAAATGAGTGAAGGGAGCCAAAAAGTACGAACTTCCAACTATAAAATAAATAAGTCATGGAGATGTACAGGAATACCTAGGAGATACTGCAAGTTTGTTTCTAGGCCAACACAATAAAGCAAATATTGCAATAAAGCAAGTCACATGAATTTTTTGGTTTCCCAGTGTATATAAAAGTTACGTTTACACTAGACTGTAGTCTATTAAGGGTGTAATAGTATTATGCCTTTAAAACAATGTATATACCTTAATTTAAAAATACTTTATCACTGAAAAATGCTAACCATCATCTGAAAATGGATGGTTGCTACAAACCTTCAGTTTGTTAAAAAAAAAAAGCAGTATCTGCAAAGTGCAATAAAGCTAAGCACAATAAAATTACATATACCTGTAATGTACAGCATGGTTACTGTAGTTAATAATACTGTATTACATATGTGAAAGTTGCTCAGAGAGTAGATCTTAAAGTTCTCATGACAAGAAAAAAAAATCTGTAACTATGTATGGTGATGGATGTTAACTAGACTTATTGTGGTAATCATTTTGCAATGTCTACAAATATAAAATCATTATGTTGTATACCTAAAACTAATATAACGTTATATGTCAATTATACCTCAATTAAAATTGTTAAAACAAAAACCAAGAAATTTCTCAAATCAACAATTTAACTTTAAAACTTAAGGAACTAGAAAAAGAAGAACAAAGTAAACCAAAAGCTAGCAAGGAAAAAGGAAATAATAAAGATTAGAGCAGAGATAAATGGAATAGAGAGTCAAAAAACAAGAAAGAAAATCAATAAAATCAAAAGTTGATTCTTTGAAAAGATCAATAAACCTTTACCTAGATGAACTGAGAAAAAAAGAAAGACGACTCAAATTACTAAAATCAGAAGTGAAAGTGAGAATATTACTGCTACTTCTACAGAAGTATAAAGGATTATAAGAGAGTATTATAAACAACTGTACACCAGCAAATTGGATAAGCTAAATAAAATGGAAAAATTCCTAGAAAAAAAACCCTACAAGACTAAGTAAATCGTGAAGAAATAGAAAATCTGAATAGACCTAAAACTAGTAAGGAGATTGAATTAGTAATAAAAAATCTCTCAACAAAGAAAAGCCCTGGACCTGATGGCTTCACTGGTGAATTCAACAAAACATTTAAAGAAGAGCTAATACTGATCCTTCTCAAACTTTTCCAAAAAATTGAAAAGAAGGGAACATTTCCCAACTCACTCCATGAAGCCAGTGTTATCCTGATACCAAAGCCAGACAAAAACACTATCAAAACAGAAAAAAGAAAACTGTAGACCAATATCCCTGATGAGTAATGATGCAAAAATCCTCAACAAAATACTAGCACACAGAATTCAGCAGCCCATTAAAAGGATTATTCACCATGACTAAGTAGGGTTTATTCCTGTAATGCAAGGAACATTGAATGCAAACAACATATGAAAACTGATGAATGTAGTATACCACATTAACAGAATGAAAGAAAAAACCCACAACATCATCTTAACTGATACAAAAGAGCATCTGACAAAATTCAACATACTTTCATGATAAAACACTTAACAGACTAGAAATAGAAAAAAACTATGGGGGGTGGTGAGTGGGATGAATTGGGAGGTTGGGATTGAGATATATACACTATTGATACTATGTATAAAATAGATAACTAATGAGAACCTACTGTATAGCACAGGGAACTCTACTCAGTGCTCTATGGTGACCTAAATGAGAAGGAAATCCAAAAAAGAGGGGATATATGTATATGTATAGCTGATTCACCTTGCTGTACAGTGTAAACTAATACAATATTGTAAAGCAACTATACTCCAATAAAAATTATAAAAAAAAGAAGAAAACTAACTAAACATAATGAAAACCATATATGAGAAACCCACAGTGAACATTATACTCAAGGGTGAAAGACTTAAAGCTTTTCCTCTAAGATCGGGAACAAGGCAAGGAAGCCCACTCTCACCACTTCTATTCAATATAGTACTGGAAGTTCTAGCCAGAGCCGTTAGGCAAGAGAAAGAAGTTAAAAGCATCAGAATTGAAAAGGAAGTAGTAAAATCATCTCTGTTCACAGATGATGTGATCTTATATGTAGAAATCCCTAAAGCTTCTACCAAAAAAAAAAAAGAAAGAAACCTATTAGAACTAATAATGGAATTTAGCAAAATAGCAGGGTATAAAATCATCACTCAAAAATCAGTTGCATTTCTGTACACTAACATGAATAATTAGAAGACAAAATTAGGAAAACAATTCCATTTACAATAGCATCAAAAAACTACTTAAGAAATAACCAAATTAGTTAAGGGTAACCCACAGAATGGGAGAAAATATTTGCAAATCATATATCTGACAAGGGATTAATATGCAGAATAAACAGAAAACTCTTAAAACTCAACAATAAAAACAAGCAATCTGATTAACAAACAGGTAAAGGACTTGAAAAGACATTTCTCCAAAGAAGATTAAAAAATGGCCAATAAGGACATAAAAAGATGCTCAACATCACTAATAATTAGGGAAATGCAATCAAAACTATAATGAAAAACCACTTCACATCCATTAGGATGATTACTATCAAAAGACCAGAAAATAACAAGGGTTGGCAATGATGTGGAGAAACTGGAACTCTTTTGCACTGGGGATCAGAATGTAAAATGGTACAGTGCTGTGTAAACAGTATTGCAGTTCCTCAAAAAATTAAATATAGAATTATCATATGATCCAGCGATCCCACTTCTGAGTATATACCCAAAAGAAATAAAAGCAGGTCTCAAAGATATATCTGTATAGCCATGTTCATAGCAACACTATTCACAATAGCTAAAACATGGAAGCAACCCAATTGTCCACTGATGTATGAATGGACAAGCAAAATGTCATATATACCATACAACTGAATATTATTCAGCCTTAATGATGAAGAAAACTCTGACATATGCTATTACATGGATGACCCTTGAGGACATTATGCTAAGTGAAGTAATCTAGTCACAAAAGGACAAACACTGTATGATTCCACTTATATGAGGTACCAAAGTAGTCAAAATCAGAGACAGAAAGTAGAATGGTAGCTGTGAGAGGCTGTGGGGAAGAGGGAAGTGGGGATTTATTTTTTAAAGGGTATAGAGTTTCAAGATGAAAAGAGTTATGGAGATGGATGTTGGAGATACTTGCAGAATATTTGCATGTATTTAATACCACTGAACTATACACTTAAAAATGGTTAAGATGGTAAATTTTGTTATGTTTATTACAGTAAAAATTTTTTTTAAATCCATCACCCCTAATAGGTCTGTGACCTTAGGATTAGTTCATTAATATGGCAGATTTTAAAATAAATCTTCTAATCCCTGGCTCACAGGTAGTGCTTATACCAATAAAAGTGAATTCCTCACCTGCCTTTGTCAAGTAAACCTTTCCACTTCGGGAAACAAAAGTAATATCTGAAGTATAAAAACTATGATAAGTATTCTTTATGATATCATCATGAAAGTCAGCTATTAATTCAAAGGTGTTGCCGCCATCAATTGAAAGCCATACCTAAGGGAATAAAAAGATAATACCTCACTAAAGAGCTGCCATGTAACAGTCATCAGTTACCTAATCGTCCTACATAAGAAAAGTCATGCACCATGACCATACTCCCACATCCATCCCACACACACAGACGTACAGACAGACTCCTTACCTACTTGGTCAACCATCTATTTCCTTCCTAGAGTTTGTGCAAAAGTGTACATGGCAGTCTTCAGTTTTAAACAGTATGCATTGTGAATGAACCAAAGAACAAAGTTATTCCATCATCTCCCAACTGGTCCTCCTTGTTCATAAAAGGATGAAGTGTTGGATGTATTTGGATATGGAGGAGAGTGCTTATCCATATTAAAATGAGACTTCTGTGCTGAATTCCTTTATTAGTTCTAATCAGGTTTTTTTGTTTTTGTTTCGTTTGTTTCGTAGAATCTTCAGAGTTTTCTACATACAAGATCATATCATCTGTGCATAGAGATAATTTTACTTCTTCCTTTTATATGCAGATACTTTTAAATTTCTTTTTCTTGTCTAATAGCTCTGGTTAGAACTTCCAGTACTATATTGAATACAAGTGTTGAGAGTGGGCTTCCTTGCCTTGTTCTTGATCTTAGAGGAAAAGCTTTAAGTCTTTCACCATTGAGCATAATGCTCACTGTGGGTTTCTCATATATGGTTTTCATTACGTTCAGGTAGTTTTCTTCTATTTCTAGTCTGTTAAGTATTTTTATCTTGAAAGTATGTTGAATTTTGTCAAATGCTCTTTTGTATCAATTGAGATGATGCTGTGATTTTTTTTTCTTTCATTCTGTTAATGTGGTGTATTACATTGATCAGTTTCATATGTTGAACCATCTCTGTGTTCTAGGAACAAATCCCACACGGTATGTATAATCCTTTTAATGTGCCGCTGAATTCAGTTTCCTAGTATTTTGTTGAGAATTTTTGCATCAGTGTTTTCTAGGGATTTGGTCTCTAGTTTTCCTTTCTTGTAGTATCCTTGTCTGGCTTTGGTATCAGGATAATGGTGGCATCATAGAATGACCTTGGAAGTGTTCCTTCCTCTTCATTTTTTTTGGTATGAGTTTGAGGAGGATTAGTGTTAATTCTTCTTTAAATATAACATTTGGAACAACTCACCAATGAAGCCATCCCATCTTGGGCTTTTCTTTGTTGGGAGGTTTGATTACTGATTCAATCTCCTAACTAGTTATTGGTCTGTTCAGATTTCCTATGCCTTCACAATTTAAGAATTAGTAGGTTGTATGTTTCTAGGAATTTAACCATTTCTTCTAGGTTATCCAGTTTGTTTGCATACAACTGTTCATAATAGTCTCATATCCTCCTTATTTCTGTGACATCAATTGTAATGTCCCCTCTTTCAATTTTAGTTGTCTTCTTTTTCTTAGTTAATCTAGCTAAGGCTTGTCAATAAAGCAGCTCTTAATTTCATTGCTTTTTTTCCTATTGTTTTTCTATTCTCAATTACATTTATCTCTTCTCTAGTTTTTATTATTTCCTTCCATCTGCTAGCTTTGGTTTGGTGGGTCTTCTTTTACTAGTTCCTTAAGTCATAAAATTAGGTTGTTAATTTGAGATTTTTCTTTTTAATATGTGTTTATAGCTATAAACTTCCCTGTTAGTACTGCTATTGCTGCATCCCATAAGTTTTTATTCACAGATTATTTATTATTTTTTTACTGAAGTATAGTTGATTTACAATATCATGTTAGTTTCAGATGTACAGCACAGCGATTCAGTTATATATATATATATATATATATATATATATTCTTCAGATTCTCTTTCCTTATAGGTTATTAAAAAACACTGGGTATAGTTCCATGTGCTAGACAGTAAGTCCTTGTTTATCTGTTTTATATATAGTAGTGTATATGTGTTAATCCCAACCTCTTAATTTATCCCTCTCCCCACCCCCTTTTCCCCTTTGGTAACCATAATTTGTTTTCTATGTCTGTGAGTCTCTTTCTGTTTTTGAAATAAGTTCACTTGTATCTTTTTTTTTTCTTTTCAGATTCCACATGTAAAGCGATATTATATGATAGTTATCTTTCTCTGTCTGATTTGCTTCACCTAGTATGATAATCTCTAGGTCCATCCATGTTACTGCAAATGGCATTATTTCATTATTTTTTATGGCTGAGTAGTATTTTATTGTGTATATATACACCACATCTTCTTTATTCATTCATTTATCTGTTGATGGAAATTTAGCTTGCTTCCACATCTTAGCTATTGTAAATAGTGCTGCAATATGTCTTGTTTTCATTTTAACTTTCTCAAGGTATTTTATGATTTCCCTTATGACTACCTCTTTGACTCACTGGTTGTTTAAGAATGTGTTAATTTCCACATACTTGTGGATTTTCCAGTTTTCCTTCTATTGACTTCTAGTTTCATTCCACTGTGATTGGAAAATATACTTCGTATAATTTCAATCTTTTTAAGTGTGTTGAGACTTGCTTTGTGGCCTCACATATGATCTTTCCTAGAGAATGTTCTGTGTGTATTTGAGAAGAATTTATTCTGCAGCTGCTGGGTGCAGTATTCTGATTACATTGGTTAGGTGCAATTGCTCTACAGTGTTGTTCATGTCTTCTGTTTCCTTATTTATCTTCTGTCTGGTTGTTCTATCCATTATTGAAAGTGGAGTATGACGTCTCTTACGATTATGTTGCTATCTATTTCTCCCTTCATTCTTTCAAAGTTTGCTTCATATTTATATTCAAAGTTTGCTCTGATGTTTCATGCATAAATATTTATAATGGTTATATCCTCTTGGTGAACTGACCTTTTATTCTTATATAATGTCTTTGTCTCTTGCAATGATTTCTGACTTAAAGTCTATTTTGTATGATTACAAAACAGTATAGCCATCCCTGCTCTTTTGGGTGCCATTTGCATGAAATATTTTTTCAACCTTTTCGTTTTCAGCCTATGTCCTCAGGTCTAAAGTGAGTCTCTTGTAGACAGAATATAATTGCATCCTGTGTTTTTTTTAAAATCAGTTCAGCTAATTTATGTCTTTTGATTGGGATATTTAGTCTATTTAAATGTAAAATAATTACTGACAGGGAAGGATTTACTATTACCATTTTGTTTATTGTTTCGTATGTCTTGTAGCTTTTTGTCCCTCCTTTCCTCTCTTACTATCTTCCTTTGTGTTTTTGGGGTTTTTTTTTGTAGTGACATGCTTTGGTTTCCTTCTTGTGTTCTTGTGTATATGTTCGACATATATATTTTTCTTTGTAGTTACCACTGCAATTACATAAAATATTACATTCTATTTTTTTGTTTTGTTTTTGTTTTTGTTTGTGGTACGCGGGCCTCTCACTGTTGTGGCCTCTCCCGTTGCAGAGCACAGGCTCTGGACGTGCAGGCTCAGTGGCCATGGCTCACGGGCCCAGCTGCTTCATGGCATGTGGGATCTTCCCGGACCGGGGCACGAACCTGTGTCCCCTGCATTGGCAGGCAGACTCTCAACCACTGTGCCACCAGGGAAGCCCACATTCTATTTTTAATCTGATAACAACTTAACTTCAACTGCATACAAAATCACCTCCTATACAGCTCCACCCCCACACTTTACGTTATTGATGTCATAAATTACATGCTTTTATATTATATACTTGTTAACATATTTATAGTTTTTAAAATATTTTTCTCATGTAAATCCTATACAAGAATTAAAAGTGAACTTACGCACCAAAATAATATTAATACAAGTTACTGTATTTGTCCATGTTTTTATATTACTGCAAAACTTTTTATTTTCGTGTGACTTCATGTTGCTATCTAGCATCCTTTAGTTTTGTCTTGAAGGACTCTTTTCAGCATTTTTTTTTGCAGAGCAAGTATAGTTGTAATGAACTCCTTCAGCTTTAGTTTACCTGGGAAAAATTTTAATTTCCCCTTCATTTTGGAATGACAGTTTACCAAATACAGTATTCTTTTTTTTTTTGCAGTACATGGGCCTCTCACTGTTGTGGCCTCTCCCGTTGTGGAGCACAGGTTCTGGACACGCAGGCTCAGTGGCCATGGCTCACGGGCCCAGCCGCTCCGCGGCATGTGGGATCCTCCCAGACTGGGGCACAAACCTGTGTCCCCTGCATCAGCAGGCGGACTCTCAACCACTGCGCCACCAGGGAAACCCTACAGTATTCTTGACTGACAGTTTTTTGTGTTTATTTTCCCTTTCAGCACTTTGAATATATCACCCCACTCCCTCCTGGCTTGCACTGCTTCTGCTGAGAAATCCACTGATAATTTTATGAAAGTTCCCTTGTATGTGACAAAGTCACTTTTCTCTTGCTGCTTACAAGATTCTGTCTCTGACTTTTGACAGTTTGATTATAATGTGTCTCAGTGTTGGTCTCTTTGGACTTATTCTGATTGGAATTTCTTTAATGTGTATGTCCATTTTCCCCCTCAAATTTGAGAAGTGTTTGACCATTATTTCTTTAAATAAGCTCTGTGTCCCTTTCTCTCTCTCTCTTCACCTTCTGGGTCTCCCATAATTGCATATGTAGGCCCATTTGATAGTATCTGTAAATTCCTGAGGTTCTCTTCACTTTTCTTCATTCTTTTTTCTTTTTGCTCCTCTGGCTTGATGATTTCAAATAACCTCTCTTCAATTTGCTGATTCTTTCTTCTGCTTGATCTAGTCTGCTGTTAAACTTGTCTAGTGAGTTTTTCAGTTCAGTTATTGTATTTTTCAGTTCCGGAATTTCTGTTTGACCTTTTAAAATGATTTCTATCTCTTTGTGATATTCTCACTTTGTCCATGCATTATTTTCCTGATTTCACTTAGTTATCTGTGTTCTTGTCTGACTCATTGAGCACCTTTATGACAGTGGTTTTCAATTCTTTGTCAGGCATCTCATAGATCTGCGTTTCTTTAAGGTCATTTTCTGGAGTTTTATTTTGTTCCTTTGATTGGATCATGTATGCCTGTTTCTTTGTACGCCTTCTGATGTTGCTGTTGTTGTTTTGAGACTTGAGCATCAGATAAAGCAACCACATTTCCAGTTTTTATGGACGGGCTTTAGGCAGACCTTTACCAATCTGCCCAGTTAGAGATTCTAGGACCTCTGAAATCCTTTCTGAGGATGTGTCTTCTCTGGCTTGTTCTGTGCTTTTAGTTGTCTCAAATTCCCTAAACTGCTTATCCCTGCTTCTTCTCAGAAGCCCATAAGCTCTTGCCGCCGCTGGCATCTGCCTGCAGAACTGCAATTTTAACGTGCTGTAGTGATCATATCTGTTTTCAGCAGTTTCCAAACAAGGCTGCCAGTTCCGTCAGTGCTTTGAGTCAAGTGAGACAGATTCCAGTCTGTCAGGCAGCCCCTGGTCTGGCCAGAATATTGGATGCACTGTTAGCTCTTTTGTTTCTGTCCTGAGGGAGACTCCTCGGTGTGGGAAGTTTCCTTCAAGTTGTGCTGCACTAAGTCAAATAGGAGGAGAGGCATGGATGTATGTGCAAAATGCTGCAAGTTTTTCTATCCCTTTTGCTGGAATCCCTTCTTGGTTTTAGCTTGGTTTGGGTGCTGTAGCTTCTCAACAGGCCTGTAGAGTTCTTGCAAAGGTATGCTGGTTTGTATATTGCTATCTTTGTGGTTCTGGGGGAAAGTGATGGTCTGAAACTTCCTAGCCTGCCATCTTGTCAATATTACTCCCCCTTTTCAGCAGTTTCCAAACAATGCTGCATGTTGCATCAGTGTTCTGAGTTAGGCAAGACAGAAACCAGTCCCTTGAGCAGCCCCCAGACAAGCCAGAATGTTGGACACAAGGCCCACTCTTCTGTCTCTATTCCAAGGGAGGATCCCTGGTGTGGGAGGTTTCTTCCTGGTTGTGCCATGCCAGATTGAATGGGGGCAGGACAGATGGGCAAACACTGCAAATTTTCCCACCCCTTTGTTAGAATCCTTTTTTGGTTTTATGTTGGTCTGGGTGCTGTAGCTTCTCAACTGGTCTCTAAAGTTCTTGTAAAGGTACTCTGATCTGTATATTGTTGCTAACTCAGTGTCTCTGTGGAAGAGCAATGGCCTGAAGCTTCTTAGTCTGCCATCTTGCTGATCCAGAATTCTTCTTTTTAATGAAGGTGAAGTTCTCTTTTTCTTTTATGGTTTTTTTTTTTTTTTTTGCAGTACACGGTCCTCTCACTGCTGTGGCCTCTCCTGTTGCGGAGCACAGGCTCCGGACATGCAGGCTCAGCGGCCATGGCTCACGGGCCCAGCCGCTCCGCGGCATGTGGGATCTTCCTGGACCGGAGCACGAACCTGTGTCCCCTGCATCGGCAGGCGGACTCTCAACCACTGTGCCACCAGGGAAGCCCCGTGGTTATTGTTTTTTTAGTCTTGTTTTAAAATGCTTTCCCACACTGAGTTCAGAAAGATATTCATTTTTTTCCCTCTAAAAGTTTTGATATTTAAATTAGTAATCTGTCAGGACTTGAGCTTGATGTATGTTGCAATGTGGGGATATATTTCAACAGTTTCCATATGTATAACCAAACTTCCCATCCCATTTTGAGCAGTCTCTTATTTCCCCCTGTGATGTCACTTTGGCCTCTATCAATATTCTAGATTTGCATGGGTCTACTTGTGGGCTATTTTATCCCATTGGTCAATTTGTGTATTCCTGGCCCAAAACTGCATTTCCAAAATTATTACAACTTTTAAAATAGTGTTAATATCTGGTAATACAAGTCCCTCCTTCTTATTCTTCTTCAGAAGTGTCTTGGTTACTCTTGGTCTTTTGTTTTTCCATGTATAATTTTTTTTTTCTTTTTGCTTTACTTAAAAAAATTTTAATTGAGGTATAATTGACATATACCATATATATTTTAGACTCAACTTAAACTCCACAACAAATCTTGGGATTTTGATTAGAGTTGTATTAGATCTACAGATTAATTTAAGGAAGAATTGGTATTATAAGTCAAGTTTTCTTGTCCACAAGCATGTTTATGTTCATTTCTTTATAAAGTTTTAAATGTCCTTCAGTGAAGTTTATAATTTTCTACATATAGGTCTTAGAAATCTTTTCTTAGATTAATTCTTAGATACTTAGAGTTTTTGTTTGTGGATTTCTGTTTTGTTTTGCTTTGTTTCTGCTATTGTAAATAGTGTCTTAAAAATTGTGTTTTCAAATTTATTGTTGATCGTGTGCAGAAATGAAATTGACTTTACCTCCTGCCTAGTTTAACTTTAACTCCCATCTTGTTTTAGTAATTTGTATGTATCTTTTAGATTTTCTATATAGACAATCAGATTTTCTGCAAGTCAATAGATTTTGTTCGCTACTTTTTAAAATTCATGCCTTTGATTTCTTAAGTTTTTTCCTTTGTCTTATTGCATTCCCCTCTGTATACTTTTTCACTTCTTAATAGTTTCTTGGTAGAACTCCAAGAAACTGTTGTATTGTGGTTAATACAACCCCCTGCCTTTTCCACAGTTGAATGTGGAAAAGAACATTTGATAATGCTGAACTGGTCACATATTGAATTCATGAGCACAAAGCTCAGGCAATCATACTGGATTACCTTACTCAGTTCATTCTCCCATCTTCCTAAGCAACTATCTTACTCTGTTCTCTCTTTCCTCAACCCCTCAACATTCCTCCTCCATCCTCACTAGTAAACAATAACTTTGATTTTTGTTGAGAAAATAGAAGATAAATTCCCACACCTTCCATTACCATAGCTATCAACCTACCTACCACCTTCTGAACCCGAAAACCCTTCCTTCCTCCCGTTACTATAGAACAGCTGTCTGTGCTCCTAAGGCCAATCTCTCCACTAGTTCATAGACCTCATCTCCTCTCACCTCTTTAGAAATGTCACTCCAGAAATTTCTTTCCTCTCTTTCCTGCATCGTCAGCTTTTCCTCTCTACCAAATAAGTCCCATGAGCACACAACGTAATTCCTCCTATCTTTAAAAAAACTCTTCTTTTGACCTTTCTTTCTTCAAACACTGCCACAATTCCCTGCTCCACTTTTCAGCAAAACTTTGCAAAAGATTTGTTTGTATTCACTGTCACTAATTCCTCTCCTCCTCAGGCTTTCCACCTCCCTGACCATCAGAGCAACCCTGTTCTTTACTTGATGTATAACCACTCAGCATAGAGCAAGTGAATGATTTACATCTATACTAGAGTGTGAAGTTTCATACACACCTGATTACCATAAGCATACAGAAAATGGCTTCGTGGGTGGAATGTCATTCCAACAGGAGAAGAGAATGATGAAGGAAATAAGAAAATTGGAAATTTTTGTATTAATCTTGGTTTGTTGTTTTTTAGGATCCTCACAGAGACAGTGGTATTTTTCTAGAAATAGATAAACAAAGCAGGAGCAAATCATAAGAATTTTTCCACCAATAGTACTAGTCTATGTTACAATTTTTAGAGTTTCCTGTTACTTGGATTAAGATAGCAACAAAACACTTAACACAGCATAGAACTGGAAGGATTAGCAACTATCGGTATCTCTTTACTCTGCCTCCCCCCACCATACATGTCCACTTTATAGATGTTGAACATGAAGTAAAGGAGATTAAATAATTTTCCCATTTATTATTTAATAATAATAATTTAATTAATAATAATTTAATTATTATTATTCAATAATACATGTCATGGGGGGATTTATTGTAGAATCATTACTGAACTCAACAGACTCCAAGGCCCATGCTCATAACTATAATGTCAAACTACTTTTTAGAAGTGTGGATGCCTAGGCCACACTCCAGTTCTGTCAGATCATGATTTTGAAGGGATCAGCATATGCACCCCCAAGGCATGTGTCACTTTGGTATAAAGACTATTTTAAGCCGAAGATATTTGAGATTCAAGAGATGCGACAAAATCCTTCCCTTATCTGCCGAAAAGCAGCAACTTCTGGGATAAAAGGCTGCCATTAATTCCTCTTCAGAGCAGATCTACTCCCCAGAAGGCAGAATGTGAACAAAACCTACCCCAAATCCCTTCTCCAGGGGAGTTTTATGGCCCTGAAGGAGACGGAAAGACCACGCATACCTGTACAAACAAACATCACAAATTTCCTTATCTCCTGTTTGTTCTCCTGTAAACCATTATCTTTTCATTTGTTTTCCCTTAAGTACCTTTCTCACTCAACCCCTTAAACTATTAAGATGGCATATAACCTCCAAATTTTAACTACCTTTTGAATTATTCATCACTGACTTTCACTCGCATGTATGTGCACTGCATGCATAAAGAAATTGTTTTCTTTTCTCCTCTTAATCTGTCTTTTGTCAGTTTAATTTGCAGGGCCCCTAAAACTGAACATAAGAGGGCAGAGGAAAATTATTTTCTTTCTCCCCTAAAATCATGAGGGTAGGGCTAGTTCCACTTTTTGTTCATTTAAACTAACCATTTTACAGACACTTAAATTTATATAGACCAAGCTCAGCTTACATTCTCCTGAAGAATAAGCAAAGAAGCATTACTACACAAACGGCTCTGTATTTTCCATTTTCATCAAACTGAATGACAATAAGAGGCAAGACATCTATGAAGTATCAAACTATATTGTTAACCATAAATAATTTCACTGTAGCCAATTTTATCACCTTCTATTGTCAAAGATAAAAAGAACTTGGAAATAAGTTTTGCAAAGGTAAGTTTTCACTATTGTGGTATCAACAGCAATCACCTCTGGGCTATAAGGCCTACCTGGTTATGGAAGAGGTAGACTCCAGAACTTTGCTCTTGGTCAACAAGAAATGTTACCACAGTTGAAAGAATAGTTTTCATTCCTTTTGAAATGGGGGGTAAGCAAGGTAACCATTCAAGAAATGGTTCTTTACTATAAAAACAAGAGCTTGCCTACAAAAAGAGAAAGGAAAAGTTAATGCCATTCTTGAACTATAAAAGTCCTAATTAGTTCTTGCAGGCAAATAAACTAATGAACAACACTAATTGTGTTGTCATGACTGGCCACAAATAATAGTGATATATCTTTAATGCCTGTGTTTCTCTTCTGGGGGATATGAGTCCAGAAAACACTGCAAAGCATCCCTTTCTGGCATGGATTGTTTTTCTAGAACCACTATGTGGGTCTAGATTTAACATAATTAGGTAATTACCATTAAATCTAAGTACAGGCGCCACTGGGAGCAAAGAGTGATCGTTAAGCTTTTGAGTCTACAGAATTGCCATTTTTTAGATTAATAACAACCTATGAAATCATGCACAATAAAATTTCTTACTTTTTAAAATATTTAATACCATACCTCACTTAGGGTCCTGTTTCTCTCAAAGGTGATAGTAACATAATCAACTATAAAATATAAAGGTACAGAAATTATAAGTAGCATCTATATTTTTAAACGTATCACTAATTAAATGATACAATTTAATTGTATCATTTACAATACAATTTTCTTGCACTTACAACAGGGCATGCCTATTGTGTCAGATTTAAACTAATTTTTCCCCCAGTTTTAGGCCATTAACTTATACAAAACAAACCTATCTTTATATTTAATTCTATTTTTATTTTATTTCATTTTATCTAATCTATATATGCTAGCTATGTTGAAAAAAGCTTATTAATAGTTCTTTAACTAAAATTTACCTTCAAAATGTTCTCTGTTAGCAAAACATCTTTCATTATACCACAGTTTTCCTTTGATGTAGTCAACCTACATAAATAAACAAAAATGTCATTTAGGCAACATGTAGCCTTAAGATGTAAAAATAGAAAAACATAAGAAATTCTAAAAGTTCGATAGTTCAGGAATGTGAGGCAAATAAAAAAAGGAAAACTGTATGCCAGCAAAATAAAAGTTCGTAGAATGAGGACAAGAAACAAGAATATGCTTTTTGAACAACACACAAAAAAGGAATAAAAAGAAATTTCGCATGATTGACATATGTTAATGGAAGATGCTACTATCTATGAGCTGTCTTTCCGAGGCTCTCAGGAGCTGTTGATCTTTCATTACAGTTAAAGTGGGCCACATGCTTATCTTTTATTCTCCTTCAGCTGAGCTAGGTTTAAGGAGACCTCCCAGAGGCCTGACAGCAGCAAGAAGCAATAAGAAAAAAAAGCCACAAAATACAGGTTTTGGAAAATTGGTCATACGGGAGAAGCTTCCAAGAAGGTGAGATTATACATGTTGGATATGAATTATATGCAAGAATTTGAGACGGTTTTGTTATAGGTGTCATTGAAAAAATGTTGCCTGCCATATCAGTAAACAAAGGATGTTGCAGCCATCAAGCCAGAACAGCCACTCCGATGGTGAGCCCTGAGGGAACTCAGGACAGAGACAAATGAGCTGCCCACTGCCAAGCCCTCAGTCACTGCAACCACCCCCCAAGGATGCACCCTGAGGAGACTCAGGATGACAAAGCACAGGATACTGGCCCCAGATAGCTGAGGTGCACATCAAAGGAATGATTTCAGGGAGCCCCGACTCTTGCATCTTCCCGTACATAGAAAAAGGACTAAATTCCTTAACTTGAGATATCTGGTTTTCTTTAATTAACAGTAATCTTTTGATGTTCTGACTACCTGGTCTTTGTTGCAAAAACTCCTAAATATCCTTCTGTTCCCTTACCTCTTAAGAGCAGTCTCTCAGAGCTATCTGAGAGTCTGTGTCCCAGGCTCGTGTCCTCAGTTTTGTCCACTGAATAAAACATAACTGAACTTCTAGGTTGTGGGTTTTTTTTTTTTTTTTTTTTTGCGGTACGCGGGACTCTCACCGTTGTGGCCTCTCCCGTCGCGGAGCACAGGCTCTGGACGTGTAGGCTCAGCGGCCATGGCTCACAGGCCCAGCCGCTCCGCGGCATGTGGGATCTTCCCGGACCGGGGCACAAACCCGTGTCCCCTGCATTGGCAGGCGGTCTCTCAACCACTGCGCCTCCAGGGAAGCCCTGTGTATTTTTTTGTTTTTAGTCAACATAGGAAGATTCTGACTCTCATATTATTGTTGAGACAAAAGGAAGACCTTCTTACATTTTTAAAGACCAGTAATAAAATCTGCATAATCTGTGCATTAAAAGCCTTTAAAATGTTTTAGAATAGATTGCGGTGATGCTTGCACAACTCTGTGAATATACTAAAGGCCATTGAGTTGTACACTTTAAGTGGGTGAATTTTATGCTATATGAATTATATACTGATAAAACCACTGAACAAACAAAAAAGCCTTTTAAAATGGAGCGGACAATAATTTATTTGAATTTCAACCTATGGTTTTATATCAAATGAGCCTTTTGAGTTCTCATATAAATCTTCAGATTTTCAGGATGCCATAATTATCATGATTATAGCTGGGCAATTAGTATAGAATCTTTATCGGGCCCTGATTCCTTTTTTACTCTTTAGATCCCTTCTTTTTTTTTTTTTTCCTACCTGGAATAAAACTCGTAATAGTCCAGTGAATATCCTTGGGGATAATTTAATCTGATCAGGCTGACTTTATTCCAAGGGTGAGCTCATGCCCCAGGCCTGATTTAGAGTCACAAAGATAGGTCAGGAATGAACACACATCCAAGTCAGGTTAATGAGTAGGCCCTGAGGCTTGCTGGAACCACCGGGGAAGAGATACTTTATTCCTGTGGGGAGTGCTAAACTGATGGCACATAAACCTGGTGGCTATTCTTACTGACAATTGGAGAAAACCCACTGAGAATGAAGCTAATGCAGAGGAAAACAGACTCAAATGCTGAGAAGACAGGGTTGGACGGACATCTGTTAGTCACTAAATCCAGTCATGTCTGGAAGCTGGATTCATTCACTCCTTGAATTCCCTGTTCACATGAGCCAACAACTTCCTCTCCTTTGCTAAAATCAGTTTTAGTTTGGTTTCTATCATTTGCCTTCAGAAGTTTCTGACTATCTGTTTGGGGAGAAAACCCAGCTTTTTTTTTTTAAGTTACTACTTTGATTTGTGAACCGGTGTTCTTATGAACACTGAGGTGTTTCTTTTTTTTTTTTTTTTTTTTTTTGCGGTATGCGGGCCTCTCACTGTTGTGGCCTCTCCCGTTGCGGAGCACAGGCTCCGGACGCACAGGCTCAGCGGCCATGGCTCACGGGCCCAGCCGCTCCACGGCATGTGGGATCTTCCCAGACCAGGGCACGAACCCGTGTCCCCTGCATCGGCAGACGGACTCTCAACCACTGCACCACCAGGGAAGCCCTGAGGTGTTTCTTATGTAATGTTATTTAATCACTTCACCTCTAAGAGGTAGATATTGTCATGCCCATTTTAAAATGAAGAAATTGAGGCCCAGAGAGGTATATGACTGTTCAAAGTTCCATGCTGCATGGCTACTAAGCTCATCCAAGATTGGACCCCTGTCCATCTTCATTTATTCACTCATGGATTCTGCAAATATTTATTGAGACAGCCTATCTACAAGGCAGCCTAATAATAGCATACAATGGTAAATAGGATAGTTCTTGACACAAAACCTAAAGTCTGGCGAGGCTAGTCAGAGGGCTCAACAGATAAAATAGGGTGACAAATGACAGCAATTGGTATTGAGAGGTTTGAGACCGCATATTGCACTCAATATACATTGAGTATAGACGTATAACAGATTTTGCCTCACGCCAAGTTCCCAATTTAGGGCCCCTGCACCTCTGTCTGGACATATTTTGTCGAAATCATTTCTTCAAATAATTTGAGTTTCTGCTTAAATTTCACCTCCTTGGAGAGGCCTGCTATAATCACCATGCTTAAATACAATATTATCTTCCCTTCACTCTCTATTTCTCTTTCCTGCTTTAATTTCAGTAAACCCTTGTTACTCTCTACAATCATATTCTGCATATATTTGTGTACTTGTTCATGGTCTAGCTCCCTCAGGAGAATGGGGAGCTACAGGACAGTCAGGACTTTATCTGTCTTGTTCACTATGGAATCTTCTTTGTCTAAATAAGCCTGGCTCAACAAACATCTGTTGAATAGATGAATAAGTGAATGAATAAATCACCAAGTATTAACTCCTTCAAATTCCTGGCTGGACAGCCACATACACCCCATTCTTACTATCCTTCCTTCAATCATTTTAGAAGATGTCTTTCCCAAAGGTAAATCCCTATACTTTTAAGAATAAGTTCACTTCCCCCTTTCTTTCCCCTGCCACACGACCTCACTATCTTTGGGAAACTTGTAGTTCCCCTCTCCCTCATCACTACCAGAAACCCCTGTGTTTTGCTGGAACATTTTAGCTCAGGAGGATTTATTTTAATATCCTTGTAAATGGTAAAAACCTCTATGAAGGGCAATTTGTGACTGTCTTTTAATATTGCACAAGCATTTACTCCTTGATGTGTGAATCCAAGTTCCAGGAATGTATTGTACTGATACACCCAGACATGTACAAACTTGTTCGGTATAAATTATTAATGGCAGCATTGTTTGTAATACAAAAGCAAAAGATTAGAAAACTACCCAAGTATCCATCAATAGGAGACAGGCTAAGTAAACTCTGGTTAAGTTCACACAACGGAATATTTGCAGCTATAAAAAAAAGAAGGGCAGGCTTAGGTCTGGTAAAAAGCACAAACAAGGTTCCTGTCTCACTTACAGCTTACATTTCTAGGTCTGTCTTTATTTCTGGCATCCCACTCCTTCACGGGAGTCTCTGGATAGTAAGCTCTCCTGATGCCTTATCTGTGACAATTTCTTTTCTTCACCCTCATTCTTGAATGATATAGTTTAGCTAGGTTTGGAATTCTCTCTTGACAGTTTCCCCCCTTGCTCTTTCTGATGTAAATCACTTTCGCCTCCCTGGCCTTCCCAGTTCTCAGCTTCACGTTTCTTCCCATCAATACAGCAAGAAGTCAGTTCCTTTTGTTTCCTGAGAAATAAGTGCCCCTTTGCTTTAGACAGTGTGAGTGAGCGTGCGTGTGTATGCACAGGTGAGTGTGTGTCCACAGGCCTGTATGAGGACAGGATGGGGAGGAGACATGGCAAAAGGCTAGAAATGCTCATAATTTTGTTGTGCTTTCCAAACTAAAGCATGCTTATATGTTGATGGGAATGACTTAGTTGGATCTCAGAACTTGACCTCGTAACAGAGAGGGGAGATAACTGATGGAACAAAATCCGGAATCAGAGCTGTAGAATCAGAGCTTACGTGGTACTTGTATCAAATTAGAAAGAGTGCCCCGGGACTTCCCTGGTGGTGCGGTGGTTAAGAAACTGCCTGCCAAGGCAGGGGACACGGGTTCTGAGCCCTGATGCAGGAAGATCCCACACGCTGCTGCGGAGCAACTAAGCCCGTGCGCCACAACTACTGAAGCCCGCGTGCCTGGAGCCTGTGCTCCGCAACAAGAGAAGCCACCGCATGAGAAGCCCGTGCGCAGTAACAAAGACTCAGTGCAGCCAAAGATAAATAAATAAAATAAATATATTTATAAAAAAAAAAAAAAGAAAGACAAGGTAGGCACAGACCCACACGGGGGTGGGGGGTAAGCGGATTGGGGAGTCAAGTGTTAGCCATATTTCGGCTCTCACTATCTTTTCAATTGGGTGTCCTTGTGCAGAATGCACTGAACAACCACAGCAATCCTGGACAGAACATATAAAGATGGGGTGGGGACCACCTCAAAGACAAAGAGGGGGCATTTCCTCCTTTGAAACAGAAGGGGATATCATTGCTTAATGGTTACTGGAAATACGTGTTTTTAGTTCAAACTGTAAATAATATTATAGTATCAGCAATAATAATCTATATTATGAATTCTTGTCTTGTACCTCATCTCTTAGGTCACCAAGGAAACACATATCTTTTAACCAACCCTTGGAAATTGAAAGCTTCTTACCCTTTCGAAACCACAAAAGTCTGCCCTTGAAAACTAGAAGAAAGAAAAAAAGGAATTTTAATCTTTGCTTGTAAATTGGAAGGCATAACAAAACAGCAATTTAAATTATACTAAAGGAGATGATGTTTTTTACATCCCAGCAGTTAGGAGTATCAAACACTAAAACCAGCTTCTTAAGTAGTTTGCAGGGTATCTTGGAGATTTCCCCCTCAGTCTTTGCCTTGTTCCACCATTTGATTAATTTATTTATACTTTAACTTAATTCCAGAAAGGATTTGAGATCAAAACCCCACTTTTTAATGATTTAAATGGAGGAGTTAAGAAGTGTACAGGAAGAAACTAGGTCAGCCACCGACTGGGGTTTAGGAAGGCACATCCTTATCCCACTATTTTCTCCATGGCCACTCTGTCTTCTGTCCAGCCCAGGGCAGCTCCTAGACCAGGCCCTCAGGATGCACAGCCCACACCTCACTCTCTGTGCTTTGACCTCAGGTCACTGCTCCTGGCTGTTTCAAGTCTCTTCTTTAGCAACCACACGATAAGCACATAAAAGGCCTGATCTATTAGTTGTCTGAGCAACAAATGATACTTTCTTAGAGATAATGAGGAAGAAGGAAGGTTGTGAATATCTGTAAACCTGAAAAAAGGTAGTAATTACCATGTATAAGAAATAACTACTTCTTAACCAATACAATCATCCCTTCTACACTTCCCCAATCTCTTCTCCTACTGTTCCTAAGTCTTTATTACTGATCTTATTTCTGTTGAGGTAATTTTGAGAGCTATTTATTAACATACTTAAGAATTGATTTTCCTTCTCTCAATCCCAAAACTTGCTTTTAATTACTTTATTTATTTATTTATTAATTAATGTCTCTTTTCAATGCCCTATTTTGGAGCAGATGGGAGTGACAAAGCAGAAGCTGAGGAAGCGCTTTAAAACAAAAAACATGGTGTCGAAGCTTTGATATAGCCATTTAAGAATAAAAAGAAAAAACTCATCAGAAGGACATAATTTTAATTTATGTTATTTTGTAATATTATATCTGGCTTTATGTACCTTAAAGCATTTTGGGAACATGTATGACTATTTATAAGTATATAGGGTATTTTCTATATGAATTATTTGAAACGTCTCATAAATTTGTATAGCAATAAAGCCAGCACCATTTCCAAATGATGTATTCAACACTATAAGGCAAAGGAAAATGTCACTATATTACGCTTTTACGTTTTTTAAAAGGAAGAAGCATTTTAGTTCTAAGATACATAACTCAAGTATCCACTATTTCTGCTTTATGTCACAGAAGATACTTAAGGTTATTAGTTACAGAGCAATTCACCTACCATTAAGACAGAGGAGGATGGATAGCGAAGATCTCCACTTATAAAAAGACCCAAAGAGGTGAGGATAACTAAAAAATGATTTGTTAAAACCATATCCACCATGGAAAGCTCTGTGTGTTCTAAAGGAAGAAATCATACCATGGGTTAAAAAGTAAGGAAAAAGTGACGTCTTCAGCAAAGCAAAGACATTTCATAAATATCCATCAAGTGTTGATGTAAAGGAAATGCTGACGATGAAGGCACTGTTAGACGAATTACCTTCTCCAACTTGGGAATAGACCATGTCTGTCAGGTTATACCACGTGGTATCATCATAATTCCAAAATCCAGAAAAGCTGAGGCCTATGTAAACACCTACCATGAGAGAAAAGGGAAATTAAGGCAACGCAACTTTGCAAAGTGAATAACCAACTCCTAAGGTGCTAGGTCTTTAGTGGGCAGAGCCTGCATCTGCCCCACCTTCCAGCCCACTCTCCACCCCTGCCTCAACTCCCCTCCTT
This sequence comes from Delphinapterus leucas, assembly GCF_059928025.1. NCBI lineage: Eukaryota > Metazoa > Chordata > Mammalia > Artiodactyla > Monodontidae > Delphinapterus > Delphinapterus leucas. Next base: position 169,078,862 of record NC_143130.1, read on the forward strand.
CAGTTTGAATCTCACTTCCCCCAGCACTGGAAGATAAAGTAACTTGGGTTACACCACAGGAGTTTAGCCAACCATCTAGTTATTAAGGATTTTGTTTTGTATTGAAGGGGATCAGAATATGCCACCCGCAGAATATGGCACTTTGGCATAAGGATTATTTTGAGCTGGAGGCAACTGAGAATCAACGGATCCAGGAAGAGTTCTGTGCCTCCCCTTGCCTGCCTAAAAGCAGGGCATTTTCTAACAACCTCACTCTGTATCAGGAAGAGAACAGAGAGCAATTTTATCACCAGAGACAGGGAGTTGACACCAAGATGAGTTTGCATAAACAGACTTTACTAAAATAACTCTTATCTCCCATTAGTCCACCCACATATTTCCTTGGCACTTCTCCACAGTTTCTTGTCCCTTGAGGCCTAGACCCCTTTCCTTTGTTAAGATGGTACATAAGTCCCCAAGTTTAACCACTTCTTTGAATTTCTTTTCTGTGAACTCTTGTGAATATAAATATTAATAAAAATTGCATGTCTTTTCTCCTGCTAATGTCTTGGTTAATTTGTAGGCCCCCAATCATAACCTAAGAGGGTACAGGAAGAGCTTTTCCTCCCTGACAATATCCTTCTAAGCAAAAAATATGTTCCTATTTCAAGAATATAATTATAGTCAACAGTACAAAAACTCCAAAGAAGAAAATTAAAATGTGAACCTCAAGAGGGAAGAAACTATGTTTGATTTACTTATAAAGTGATTTACTTTAATATTTGTGATTTTAAAAATAGAAAAAAACCCTGTTAATATGAGAATATTAAACCTATTAAAACTTATGAGAACTTATTAAAAGGAGACTGAGCATGTTGGAAATACTGAAAGCGCTTTGCTCCTTGGTCTCACCTTTCCTTGGCCATAGCTAGGAATGCTTAGAGTCTTTTGTGTTTTATTTATTTTTTAAATTCTTATCTAGTTTTTTTTTTAATATTTGTTCTTTGGTTTTATTTATTTATTTATTTGGCTGTGCCGCCCACACAGCACGCGGGATCTTAGTTCCCCCACCAGGGATCGAACCCACGTTCCCTACAGTAGAAGCGCGGAGTCTTAGCCACTGGACCGCCAGGGAAGTCCCGAGTCTTTTGTGTTTTAAATGCAGAACATTAATCTGAAGTCTAGTCAACAGGCATAACTGTGGGGGCGGTGGAGGGTAGAGGGAGCCTGAAAAGAGTTGATAATCCAACGCACATGCTTTGTTTCCAAAAGATGAATGTAGGGTCACTCGTATTGTGAAGTGTGTGTTTAACTCCCAGCTCTTTTCTGTGTTTTCTGTGTAGGGAAAGATGTAGAAGGAAATGTTATCATCATCCACTTTTTCCAGAAAGAGGAAAGCTAAAGACAAGCTTGTGCCTTTCTAAGCATGAAATCTAGTTCTGCAGATAACACCACACTATATTCTAAGTGGGGATGATTATAGGTGTGCAGCATATCACATGACTGGATTCCTGCAGAGTCTAGAAATATTTAATGGAGCAGTAAGCAGTAAAATAAATGCTTTATTCTGGTTGATATTTTAGCCTGAAATTAAGTTATAGGCCACTCTCTATGACACACTGGCCACAATTGCATCCCAGGGTTACAGAAGCTGATGTAGATTTTGCAAAGATTTTGGATTTTATTCTAATGGGCAAAGGGAAGCCATTGGAATGTCTGAAGCAGGAAAATGATGTGATTTGTTTTACACTTGAGATCACTGTGGTGGCTGTACGGAGGGTGAGTTGTACCGGGTTTAGAAACAGGGAGACCACTTAAGAGGCTGTGAATTAGTCTCGTGGAAAACCAGTGCTGACTTGACAAAGACTTTAGCAGAGGAGAGAAGTGGTCACACTGAGGATAGACGCTGGATGTGGCATCGTCCTGGAATGCCATCAGAGTAAGAACAGTCAAGAGTGTACGCTAGATTTTATTTTTGAGTAATTGGATATGAATTGGGATGAAGAATACTGGAGGAGAACAGATTTTAGAGGGAGATGAATCAAGAGTTCAGGCTTAGACTTGTTATAGCTGAGATGCATCAAGAGGAATTGTAAAACAGACAACTGAATATAGGAATTTAGCTTCAAGGAAGTGGTCAGCACCAGAAATACAAATTCAGGGATCATTAGCCTGAAGGTGGCATTATTACCAGAGGACTGGATTAAGTTTCCCAGAGAGAATCTGGTTACATAAGGAAGGAGAGTCGAGGACAAAGCCCCATTTCATTGACACTTTAGGGGTCACAACAAAAGAGCAGGCTTAGAAAACTAAGGAGTGATCAATGTGGTGAGATAAATGTAACTGAAGGTGGTGTCAAGAACCCAAGAGAATAAAGTGTTTTGAGGAGAAATAAAGTGGTTAACTGTGTCAAATTCTGCTGGGAGGGAAAGTAGAATGAGGATAAAGAATTGGCTGTTGGAATCAGCAACATGGAGATCACTGGCGATCTTGGGAAGAATTGTTTCAGAACAGTGATGGCAACAATCCAATATGCAGTGAAATGAAGATAAAATGGGAGGTGGAAAATGTAGCACCACCTACAATAAATTCTTCCCATACATTTTGTCTGAAGGAGAACAGAGGGATGAGGGATAGTGGTAAAGTGAGATAAATGAAGATTTTGGCTAAGATGGGGGATTTTAGGGTATGTTTGTATGCTAATGCCTCTAATCCAGTAAAGAGGGAAAGCATGATGATACGGGAGAGAAAGGTGAGAACTGCGGGACAGATGCAGGAGCAACGTTGTCCAGATGACTGGGGAGAATGGGATGCAGGACACGAGGGGTGAGGAGTGGCCTTTGGTAGCAGCAGAGACACTTCTCACGATGCAACAGGCAAGAAGGCAAAGCACGCAAGTACAAAGGCAAGTAGGGTGGCAGACGCGCACAGGAGCGATGATGGAGTGCCTTGCGATCAGTCTTTCTCTTCTACATCAAGTATTAAAGGCACAGCTGAGACCAGAGGAGGAAAGGAGGTGAGGTAGAGTGTGTGAGGAGTGGGAAGAGGTGTGACAAGGTCATTTTGCAGAGTGGGAAAATAAACAGACCAGGGAAGAGAGGTAAGATTTCCGGGCAGTGCTGAGTACCCACTTGAGACCTGCGATCATGAATTTATAGTGACCACTTCGTGGAATTTTAAGGTGAGACTGGTGTGCAACTTTTCTCTAGTAATATTCTGCTATTCCAGTGGCATAGAGGTGGTTTTAAGGAGAGTGGGGACTGTGCAGGCAAAAAAGTTACAGAAGTATTTATAAGGAGAGACTATGAAAATTATGGTGAAAAAGTTAAGGATGTTGAGGAGTGAAAAAAGTGGTAGAAACAACATATTGAAGTCTCCATGAAATCAAAGAAATGTCAGAGTGTGAGTACTAGGGTAGACTGAAAGAACAGAAGGTAGTGGGCAGAGCGCGAGATGGTTGTAGTGAAGATTTTGGAGACAGTAACAACATCAGAGACAACAAGGTCAAGAAAATGACCACGGAAGTAAGATGGGGGAAAGATCATTGGAGGAGAGGAGGCCTTGAAAGCATCGATCCATATGGGTGGTGAAATCACCAAACATAGTGACAAAAATAAGGTGTAGAGGAAGGCAGGGGTCCAGACGCTAAACTCATCCATGAGTGTGAGTGATGGGAAGGTCATCACAGGCTGCCAACCAAGAAGAGTTAGAGGGAGTAAAGTCTGAGTTCAAAGGAGCTGGGCATTCTGAATGAGAAGACAGGAGTAATTATTAATAAGTAGCCCTTAAGGAAGAAGGACAATGCCCCTTGAGACTCAGGCATGTGACATGTGACAGGGCCGCAGGGGAAAGAATGTTAACTGGGAGTGGCCAGATTATTCTTTATGGCAAGAAAGTTAAGGGACCATTCTGAGAAAAGATTAGTAGTACAGGGGAATTTGCTGATGACAGACCACAAATTCCAATGAATGGATTTGGGTAGATGGAGAGGGACAGAAGTTTGCGTGAATTTAAAGGAAGTCCAGAGCAGTATGTGGGATAGAGTAACCATAAGTGACCTGGAGACTTAGGTTTCTGGCGGTGACACAGAACTGGGGTGAGAGGCATGATGGCATTAGGAGTGTCATAGAGGAGAAAGGTGGGTAATAAGTCGAAACTGGAACACATGGGGCTCCTGGATACCTGTTCCCACCATTAACTCCCTGTGGGATGAAACCCGGTATGTGGACAAACCAGGGCCTCACAAAGAAACTGCTAGTTAGGCTGGATACTGTGGGAACTTACTTTCTGCTTCAGCGCAGTGGGGGCCAGCTGGGGGAAAAGGTGGCTTCATCTAAAAACAGGTTTCCAAACTGTTTCTTTTCTTGAGACGTTGAAGCGATCGGGTGAGTGAGACCCCAAGGAGTTGAGACTGCCTCTTCTCTCCTATGACTCTCAGGGGTGTGGCAGGATGCAGAGACTGGCTCTTTTCCTGTGACTCACAAAAGTAAGGCAGCTTTGGACAGAGAGGAGGAGGGGGCCCTAGCCTGGCATCCGTGGAACAAAGGTAGAAATGGAGTTTCCATCTGGTTTAGAGAGAGGAAAAAGAGACACAGGCTTTCTAAACTAATTCAGCACAAGCAGGCACTCCAAGCTAGAGGTATCTAAAAGACTGCAAGACATTAGGAATTCAAAGAAATCTGGGGCAAGGCTATCTGTCTATTCCTATACCAGTGCATACTGCTTGAATCTATTACTTTATAATAAGTCATGGTAGGCAACCTATTGTGCTTTTTATTCTTCTTTAAAATTATGTTTGTTATTCATGTTGCTTTATTCTCCCACCTGAATTTTGGGATTGGCTTATCAATTTCCACACACACAAAATACTGCTGTAATTTTTCTTGGACTTGTATCAAACTGATTGATAAACTTGGAGAGAATTAACATCTTTACAATACCAGAAATTCCTGTTCATGAACATAAAATATCTTTTTTAGTCTTTTTTTTATAGCCTTCATTAAAGTTTTATAATTTCTATACAACAGGCCTTGCAAGTCATTTTTTGTTTATTTCTAGGTCCCTATTGGGGTTTATTACTTTCTGAACAGGATTTTTAAAATTATAATCTTTAATTACTCTTTGGTGGAGTGGTTTTTGTATATTGTTAATATGTTCCTCAATTCCATAGCACTCCCATATTTGTTCTGATAGTCTGTCTGTTGATTCTTTTGGATATTTATATAGATACACATATAATCTATGAGTAATAAAATTTTGTTTCTTATCTTTTAATTCTTTTTTTCCCTCATATTTATTAGATTTGGGGACTAGGAGTTCATCAATCACCTAAGAAAAACAAACTAGAACAAAATGATTAGTAATTGAAATGTGTAAGGATGCTATTAAATATTACAACAGTAACTGAAAAACACATATGTAACAAATAAAATAATGTGATACCTTAGAACAACTTTACCTATTCACATATGGCAGGCATAGAAGATGGATTAGAAATGCAATGAATAATCTCTGGGAGGGAGGAACATATTAACAGAGGGCAGAGTATCAAGGAAATTTGGAGAGACACTAAAGTCACTAGTAACATGGCAAAAGTCACAGAGAAAAAAGTTTATCACACTAGCAAGTAGACAAGGGAAAGTGATGAAGAGTAAGTTCTTAGGTGTTTTTGGGGGACATTTTCACTCCATTACGCCTATGTGTTTAACTTGTACTGCCAGTTAAACGTCACTGTAATAAAATACAAAACACCACCTCCAAATTTGAATAAAGCTGCAAACTTACCATCAAGTGTTGTGTTCATAATGAAGCCAAGTAACACTACATCATTGGCACATGGGCACTTTGCCGTTTTGAGATCTACCACATGTGGATATAATTTACTGATGTCGTTTTTTGTCATTATAGTCCCAAGTTTCCACTGAAGAATAGGTTCTGCGGAAATCAAGTTTTGGTGTTTAAGTTGTGGCAGCACTCTTGAAAATAGAACACTACTGTTTTCTTTTTTGTTTTTATCTTTAAAAAGTTTTTTTTTAATTTTTATAAATTGAAATATAGTTGATTTACAATGCTGTCTTAATTACTGCTGTACAGCAAAGTGACTAAGTTATACATATATATACATTCTTTTTCATATTCTTTTCCATTATGGTTTGTCACAGGCTATTGAATATAGTTCTTTGTGCTATACAGTAGGACCTTGTTGTTTATTCATTCTAGATACATCAGTTTGCATCTGCTAATCCCAAACTCCCAAGCCGTCCCTCTCCCACCCCCCTCCCCCTTGGCAACCAGCAGTCTATTCTCTATGTCCATGATCTGTTTCTTAGATAGGTTCATTTGTGTCATACTTTAGGTTCCACATATAAGTGATATCATATGATATTTGTCTTTCTCTGTTGGACTTACTTCACTTAGTACAATAATCTCTAGCTGCATCCATGTTGCTGTAAATGGCATTATTTCATTATTTTTTATGGCTGAGTGATATTCCATTGTATATATGTACCACATCTTCTTTATCTGTACATCTGTCAACAGACATTTAGGTTGTTTCCATGTCTTGGCTATTGTGAATAGTGCTGCTATGAACACAGGGGTGCATGTACCTTTTTGAATTATGGTTTTGTCTGGATATATGCCCAGGAGTGGGACTGTTGAATCATATGGTAGTTCTATGTTTAGTTTTCTGAGGAACTCCCATACTGTTTTCCACAGTGGCTGCACCAACTTACATTCCCACCAACAGTGTAGGAGGGTTCCCTTTTCTCCACACCCTCACCAGCATTTGTTAGTCATAGACTTTTTAATGATGGCCATTCTGACCCACATGAGGTGGTACCTCATTGTAGTTTTGATTTGCATTTCTCTGATAATTCATAACTGCTTTCTTTTATGGGTTTTAAAGGCACTATGTAAAGGAACTGTTCCATTGTTTTAAAAAATGGGTGTATTACCTCACTTTTCATCAGTTAAAAATAGGTTGTTGATTCTTATTTTCCAGAGTAGGAGGAATGAAGTCTAATTTCCTTGAAGGGGGCCTGGCCAGGTCATACTGCAGAAGAGCAGGTGAGGTGGGAGATACTGCTTTGAACATCTTTGGAGAATACAATTGGCCACAGGATCTATCTCTAGAAATGGAGTTGCTGGATCACAGGGTTTGCACATTTATAGCATAGAGAATAACTTCTGCTTTGAGAGGCCACACATTTACTTTCTGTTCACTTTCCCAATCCCATAGAGAGCAGGATATATATATATATATATATATATATATATATATATATATATATATATATATAAGAATAAATCTAGAAAAGCAATAGGGAACAGGGAAAGTTGTCATCAGTGGCCAAGACACTTAGAAGGATTTCTGGAAGATACAAGGGAGTTAGGGAGGAACAAACAGGAAAAACCAATCAGAGGTAGGACATCTCCAACCCTTCAATGCAGCAATCTACTCTTAGATATACAAAGGGTTGGAGCTGGATAAAGTCAAATTTTAAAGCATGAGAAATGGGAGGATTTTTTTTTCTGAAAAAATGAGAAAAGAGAATACAAAAAGTAAGCAAGGACAGTTTGACAGAGTACTGTTGTCCGAATTTCAAAAATAGTCAAAGGACTTTTAAGAATAGAGACACAATCACTCTGTAGCTATTTACATTTCTGCATCGTGAATCTCCTCCATCTCCTCATCAAACTCTCAATAAAATCTGCTACAAAGCCAAAGACTTTAGGCTTTGTATGCTTCACTTTGTGCAAAGCAAGAAAAGGAGCTAAGTTTCCATCTGGGTTGACATAGTGTAGCACAGCGACAGCCAAGAAGAAGAAGAGAAACAATTTATAACCAAACTAATTCACTCTGAAATTCAAAGAAATCTGGGGTAAGGCAGTTGACTTTCCAGGGTATAGCATACATGTACAATTAATGACCAGATCTTAAAGGACAGGGAGATTTGAGCTTGTATCTGGGACATGATTGCACTGAATCGAAAATGCCTCTTTACCCATGTGGTCTATTTTAAACGTTTTAAGAATGAGGGAGTGATCAAAAGTCTTGACTGCTGAGAAGCTACAAAGGAGATGGAAAAGTGACCAATGAGAAAGTGACTGGTGATTGTATTAAGAGCAATTTTAGTGGAGTAGTCTGGACTCCGGATCAGAGATGAGGAAGTAGGGACAATATTTTTCAACATCTCATTTGAGATAGGTAATGAAGAAAGGTTCCCAACTGTAACTCTAACCTTAATGCTTGATTGCCACTTCCCAATGTTTTCTCCTCATGTCTTCAGCATCTCAGAAAATGATACCACCATCCACTTCATTGCTCAAGTAAGAAATCTAGGATTCATCCTTAATATCTGTGTCTTTCATCCCCAGTCCACCCAGAGGTCATATCAGCTCTACTTCTAAACTGTATCCTGAAGACTCTAACTTCTCACCATCTCCACTGCTCGTCCCACAGCCCAAGTACCCCAGACCATCTCCTGCGTGGACTGTGGTGACAGCTGCCAACCAATTTCCTTTATTCCATTCTTGTCTTCCTTCCTTGACAGTCAGTTCTCTACACAGCAGCCAAAGTGATCTTTTTCATAGAGCAGAAGTCGGAATTTATCACTGTCTTGCTTAAAATACTCCAGTGGCTTTTCATTATAATTAGAATAAAATCCACACTTTACCGTGGTCTCTGCCAGTCTCTCTACACTCATCCCACACCACTCTGTCATCTACTGTGCCCCGACGACACTGGCCTCCTCTCTGCAGCTGCAACCTTTAAGAATTATTCATTCTCCACGGTGGCCGGACCGATTTACATTCCCATCAACAGTGCACAAGGGTTCCTTTTTTCCACAGCCTTGCCAACACTTGTTACGTCTTGACTCTACAATAATAGCCATTCAGACAGGTGTGAGGTGATAGCTCACTGTAGTTCCGAGTTGCACTTCCCTGATGATCAATGAGGTTGAGCATCTTTTCATGTGCCTGTTGGCCATCTGCATGTCTTCTTTGGAAAAATGTTCAGTTCTTCTGCCCATTTTTAAAATCAGGTTTTTCACTTTTTTTTATGTTGAGCTGTATGAGTTCTTTGTATATTTTGGATGTTAACACCTTATCAGATACATCATTTGCAAATATCTTCTCCCATTCAGTAGGCTTTTGGTTTTGTTGATAATTTCCTTCGCGGTGCAAAAGCCTTTTACAATAGCTGATGTGGTCCCATTTGTTTTTGGCTTCGGTTTCCCTTGTGTGAGGAGAAAGATCCAAAAAAATACTGCTACAACTGATGTCAAAGTCTGTACTGCCTACGTTTTCCTCTAGGAGTTTTATGGTTTCAGGTCTTACATTTAAGTCTTTAATCCATTTTCAGTTATTTTTGTATAAGGTGTGAGAAATTAGCCCAGTTTGATTCTTTTGCCTGTAGCTTTCCAATTTTCCCAAAACTAATTATTGAAGAAGCTGTCTTCTCTCCCACTGTACATTCTTGCCTCCTTTTTTGTTCGGTAGATGTATTGAATGCATAAGTGTAGATTCATTTCTGGACTCTTGATTCTGTTCCATTGATCTATGTGTCTGATTTTTGAGCCAGTACCACAGTTTTAGTTACTATAACTTTACAGTACAACAATTTAAAATCAAGGAGCATGATACCTCTAGCATTGTTCTTCTCAAGATTGTTTTAATGGGAAAATATGTATACATATAGCTGATTCACTTTGTGATAAAGCAGAAACTAACACAACATTGTAAAGCAATTATACTCCAATAAAGATGTTAAAAAAAAAGATTGTTTGGGCCATCCAGGGTCTTTTGTGTTTCCATATATATTTTAAAATTACTTGTTCTACTTCTGTGAAAAATGCCATTAGTATTTTTTTTAAAACATCTTTATTGGAGTCTAATTGCTTTACAATGGTGTGTTAGTTTCTGCTGTATAACAAAGTGAATCAGCTATACATATACATATATCCCCATATCTCCTCCCTCTTGCCTCTCCCTCCCACACTCCCTATCCCACCCCTCTATGTGGTCACAAAACACCAAGCTGTTCTCCCTGTGAATGCAGCTGCTTCCCACTAGCTATCTATTTTACATTTGGTAGTGTATATATGTCCATGCCACTCTTCTCACTTTATCCCAGGTTACCCTTCCCCCTCCCCGTGTCCTCAAGTCCATTCTCTACATTGGTGTCTTTATCTTGTCCTGCCCCTAGGTTCTTCAGAAACATTTTTTTTTTTTTTTTTAGATTCCATATATATGTGTCAGCATACGGTATTTGATTTTCTCTTTCTGACTTACTTAACTCTGTATGACAGACTCTAGGTCCACCACCTAACTATAAATAACTCAATTTCATTTATTTTTATGGCTGAGTAATATTCCATTGTATATATGTGCCACATCTTCTTTATCCATTCAGCTGTTGATGGACACTTAGGTTGCTTCCATGTCCTGGCTATTGTAAATAGAGCTGCAATGAACACTGTGGGACATGACTCTTTTTGAATTATGGTTTTCTCAGGGTATATACCCAGTAGTGGGATTGCTGGGTCATATGGTAGTTCTATTTTTAGTTTTTTAAGGAACCTCCATACTTTTCTCCATAGTGGCTGTATCAATTTACATTCCTACCAACAGTGCAAGAGGGTCCCCTTTTCTCCACACCCTCTCCAGCATTTATTGTTTGTAGAGTTTTTGATGATGGCCATTCTGACCAGTCTGAGGTGATACCTTACTGTAGTTTTCATTTGCATTTCTCTAATGATTAGTGATATTGAGCATGCTTTCATGTGTTTGTTGGCAATCTGTATATCTTCGTTGGAGAAATGTCGATTTAGGTCTTCTGCCCATTTTTGGATTGGGTTGTGGTTTTTTTTTTTCTTTTTTTGATATTGAGCTGTATGAGCTGCTTGTATATTTTGGAGTTTAATCCTTTGGTCGTTGCTTCGTTTGCAAATATTTCCCCCCATTCTGAGGGTTGTCTTTTCATCTTGTTTATGGTTTCCTTTGCTGTGCAAAAGATTTTAAGTTTCATTAGGTCCCATTTGTTTATTTTTGTTTTTATTTCCATTTCTCTAGGAGGTGGGTCAAAAAGGATCTTGCTGTGATTTATGTCATAGAGTGTTTTGCCTATGTTTTCCTTGAAGGGTTTTATACTGTCTGGCCTTACCTTTAGGTCTTTAATCCATTTTATTTTTTGTGCATGGTGTTAGGGAGTGTTCTAATTTCATTCTTTTACATGTAGCTGTACAATTTTCCCAGCACCACTTATTGAAGAGACTGTCTTTTCTCCATTGTATATTCTTGCCTCCTTTATCAAAAATAAGGTGACTTTAGGTGCGTGGGTTTATCTCTGGGCTTTCTATCCTGTTCCATTGATCTATATTTCTGTTTCGTGCCAGTACCATACTGTCTTGATTACTGTAGCTTTGTAGTATAGTCTGAAGTCAGGGAGCCACAATCCTCCAGCTCCGTCTTTCTTTCTCAATTGCTTTGGCTATTCAGGGTCTTCCGTGTTTCCATACAAATTGTGCAATTTTTTGTTCTAGTTCTGTGAAAAATGCCATTGGTAGTTTGATAGGGATTGCATTGAATCTGTAGATTACTTTGGGTATAGTCATTTTCACAATGTCACAATGTTGATTCTTCCAATCCAAGAAAATGGTATATCTCTCCATCTGTTTGTATCATCTTTAATTTCTTTCGTCAGTGTCTTATAGTTTTCTGCATACAGGTCTTTTGTCTCCTTAGGTAGGTTTATTCCTAGATATTTTTATTCTTTTTGTTGCAGTGGTAAATGCAAGTGTTTCCTTAATTTCTCTTACAGATTTTTCATCATTAGTGTATAGGAATGCAGGAGATTTCTGTGCTTAATTTTGTATCCTGCAACTCTATGAAAATCACTGATTAGCTCTAGTAGTTTTCTGGTAGCATCTTTAGGATTCTCTATGTATAGTATCATGTCACCTGCAAACAGTGACGTTTTCCTTCTTCTTTTCCGATCCGGATGCCTTTTATTTCTTTTTCTTCTCTGATTGCTGTGGCTAAAACTTCCAAAGCTATGTTGAATAATAGTGGTGAGAGTAGGCAACCTTGTCTTGTTCCTTATCTTAGTGGAAATGGTTTCAGTTGTTCACCATTGAGAACAATGTTGGCTGTGGGTTTGTCATATATGGCCTTTATTATGTTGAGATAAGTTCGTTCTATGCTTACTTTCTGGAGGGCTTTTATCATAAATGGGTGTTGAATTTTGTCAAAAGCTTTTTCTGCACCTATTGAGATGGTCATATGGTTTTTATCCTTCAATTTGTTAATAAGGTTTATCACATTGATTCATTTCCATATATTGAAGAATCCTTGCATTCCTGGGATAAACCCCACTTGATCATGGTGTATGATCCTTTTACTGTGTTGTTGGATTCTGTTTGCTAGCATTTTGTTGAGGATTTTTGCATTTATGTTCATCAGTGATATTGGCCTGTAGTTTTTTTTTTTTTTGCAGTACGCGGGCCTCTCACTGTTATGGCCTCTCCCGTTGCAGAGCACAGGCTGTGGACGCACAGGCTCAGCGGCCATGGCTCACAGGCCCAGCTGCTCCGCGGCATGTGGGATCTTCCCAGACTGGGGCACGAACCCGTGTCCCCTGCTTTGGCAGGCGGACTCTCAACCACTGCACCACCAGGGAAGCCCTGTAGTTTTCCTTTTTTGTGATATCTTTGTCTGGTTTTGGTATCAGGGTGACGGTGGCCTCGTAGAATGAGTTTGGGAGTGTTCCTTCCTCTGCTATATTTTTGAAGAGTTTGAGAAGGATAGGTGTTAACTCTTCTGTAAATGTTTGATAGAATTCACCTGTGAATCCATCTGGTCCTGGGTTTTTGTTTGTTGGAAGATTTTTAATCACAGTTTCAATTTCAGTGCTTGTGACTGGTCTGTTCATATTTTCTATTTCTTCCTGGTTCAGTCTCGGAAGGTTGTGCTTTTCTGAGAATTTGTCCATTTCTTCCAGGTTGTCCATTTTATTAGCAAATAGTTGCTTGTAGTAATCTCTCATGATCCTTTGTATTTCTGCAGTGTCAGTTGTTACTTTTCCTTTTTCATTTCCAATTCTGTTGATTTCAGTCTTCCATTTTTTCTTGATGAGTCTGGCTAATGGTTTACAAATTTTGTTTAACTTCTCAAAGAACCTGATTTCAGTTTTATTGATCTTTGCTATCATTTCCTTCATTTCTTTTTCATTTATTTCTGATCTGATCTTTATGATTTCTTTCCTCGTGCTTTTTTTTTTATTATTATTCTCTCTCTAATTGCTTTATATGTAAGGTTAGGTTGCTTATTTAAGATTTTCCCTGTTTCTTGAGGTAGAATTGTATTGCTATAAACTTCCCTCTTAGAACTGCTTTTGCTGCCTCCCATAGGTTTTTGGTTGGCATGTTTTCATTGTCATTTGTTTCTATGTATTTTTTTATTTCCTCTTTGATTTCTTCAGCGATCTCATGGTTATTTAGTAGTGTACTGTTTAGCCTACACGTGTTTGTATCTTTTACAGACTTTTTTCCTGTAATTGATATCTATTCTCATAGTGTTGTGGTCAGAAAAGATACTTGATATGATTTCAATTTTCTTAAATTTACCAAGGCTTGATTTTTGACCCAAGATATGATCTATCCTGGAGAATGTTCCATGAGTACTTGAGAAGAAAGTGAATTCTATTGTTTTTGGATAGAATGTCCTACAAATATCAGTTAAGTCCACCTTGTTTAATGTATCATTTAAATCTTGTGTTTCCTTATTTATTTTCATTTTGGATGATCTGTCCATTGGTGAAAGTGGGATGTTAAAAGTCCCCTACTATGATTGTGTTCCTGTCAATTTTCCCTTTTATGGCTGTTAGCATTTGCCTTATTTATTGAGGTGCTCCTATGTCAGGTGCATAAATATTTACAATTGTTATATCTTCTTCATGGATTGATCTCTTGATCATTATGTAGTGTCCTTCTTTGTCTCTTGTAATAGTCTTTATTTTAAAGTCTATTTTGTCTGATATGAGAATTGCTACTCCAGTTTTCTTTTGATTTCCATTTGCATGGAATATCTTTTTCCATCCCCTCACTTTCAGTCTGTATGTGTCCCTAGGTCTGAAGTGGGTCTCTTGTAGACAGCATATATATGGGTCTTGTTTTTGTATGCATTCAGCCAGTCTATACCTTTTGGTTGGAGCATTTAATCCATTTACATTTAAGGTAGTTATCAATATGTATGTTCTTATTACCATTTTCTTAATTGTTTTGGGTTTGTTATTGTAGGTCTTTTCCTTCTGTTGTGTTTCCTGCCTAGAGAAGTTCCTTTAGCATGTGTTGTAAAGCTGGTTTGGTGATGCTGAATTCTTAGCTTTTGCTTGTCTGTAAAGGTTTTAATTTCTCAGTCTAATCTGAATGAGTACCATGCTGGGTAATCTTGGTTGTAGGTTTTTCCCTTTCATCACTTTAAATATGCCCTGTCACTCCCTTTTGGCTTGCAGCATTTCTGCTGAAAGATCAGCTGTTAACATTATGGGGATTCCCTTGTATATTATTTGTTGGTTGTCTCTTGCTGCTTTTAATATTTTTTCTTTGTATTTAATTTTCGGTAGTTTTATTAATATGTGTCTTGGAGTGTTTCTCCTTCGATTTATCCTGTATGGGACTCTCTGTGCTTCCTGGACTTGATTCAGTATTTCCTTTCCCATATTAGGGAAGTTTTCAACTATAATCTCTTCAAATATTTTATCAGTCCCTTTTTTTTTCCTCTTCTTCTGGGACCCTTATAATTCAAATGTTGGTGCGTTTAATGTTGTCCCAGAGGTCTCTGAGACTGTCCTCAATTCGTTTCATTCTTTTTTCTTTATACTGTTCTGTGGTAGCTATTTCCACTATTTTCTCTTCCAGGTCACTTATCCACTCTTCTTTCTCAGTTATTCTGCTATTGATTCCTTCTAGAGAATTTTTAATTTCATTTATTCTGTTGTTCATCATTGTTTGTTTGCTCTTTAGTTCTTCTAGGTCCTTGTTAAACATTTCCTGTATTTTCTCCATTCTATTTCTAGCATTTTGGATCATCTTTACTATCATTACTCTGAATTCTTTTTCAGGTAGACTGCCTATCTCCTCTTCATTTGTTTGGTCTGGTGGGTTTTTACCTTGCTCCTTCATCTGCTGTGTCTTTCTCTGTCTTCTCATTTTGCTTAACTTACTGTGTTTGGGGTCTCCTTTTCGCAGGCTGCAGGTTTGTAGTTCCTGTTGTGTTTGGTGTCTGCCCCCAGTGGGTAAGGTTGGTTCAGTGGGTTGTGTAGGTTTTCTTGTGGAGGGTACTGGTGCCTGTGTTCTGGTGGATGAGGTTGGATCTTTTCTTTCTGTTGGCCAGGACCAAGTCCAGTGATGTGTTTTGGGGTGCCTGTGAACTTATTATGATTTTAGGCAGCCTCTATGCTAATGGGTGAGGTTGTGTTCCTGTGTTGCTAGTTGTTTGGCATAGGGTGTCCAGCACTGTAGCTGGATGGTTATTGAATAGAGCTGGGTCTTAGTGTTGAGATGGAAATCTCTGGGAGAGCTTTCGCTGTTTGATATTACGTGGGGCTGTGAGGTCTCTGGTGGACCAATGTCCTGAACTCGGCTCTCCCACCTCAGAGGCTCAGGCCTGACACCCAGCTGGAGGACCAAGACCCTGTCAGACACATGGCTCAGAAGAAAAGGGAGAAAAAAAAAGAGACAGAAAGAAAGAAAAATAAAATGAAGTTATTAAGATAAAAAATATTGTTAAAAATAAAAAAATTAAAAAGTAATAAAACAAAAAGAGAGAGCAACCAAACCAAAAAACTAATCCACCAGATAACAAGTGCTAAAAACTATACAAAAACAAACAACAACAAAAAAAAAAACAGAGCGAACCCTCGTACAAATGGTAAAAGCAAAGCTATACAGACAAAAGCCACACAAAGAAACATACACACTCAGGAAAAGAGAAAAAGGAAAAAATATATATATATAAAAGGAAGTGAGCAACCAAATAAATGCACAAATCTACCAATGATAATAAGCTCTAAATACTAAACTAAGATAAACATAAAGCCAGAAACAAATTAGATGAAGAAAGCAAACCCCAAGTCTACAGTTTCTGCTAAAGTCCACTGCCTCAATTTTGGGATGATTCGTTGTCTATTCAGGTATTCCACAGATGCAGGGTATATGAAGTTGTGGAGATTTAATCTGCTGCTCCTGTGGCTGCTGGGAGTAATTTCCCTTTGTCTTCTTTGTTCGCACAGCTCCCGGGGTTCAGCTTTGGATTTGGCCCCGCCTCTGCGTGTAGGTCGTCTGAGGGCATCTGTTCCCACCCAGACGGGACAAGGTTAAAATAGCAGCTGATTAGGGGGCTCGGCTCACTCAGGCTTGGGGGGAGGGAGAGGTATGGAATGTGGGGCGAGCCTGTGGCGGGAGAGGCTGGCATGACATTGTAACAACCTGAGGCGTGCCGTGCGTTCTCCCAGGGAAGTTGTCCCTGGATCATGGGACCCTGGCAGTGGCGGGCTGCACAGCCTCCCGGGAGGGGAGGTGTGGAGAGTGACCTGTGCTTGTACACAGGCTTCTTGGTGGCTGCAGCAGCAGCCTTAGCGTCTCATGCCCATCTCTGTTGTCTGCACTGATAGCCACAGCTCGTGCCGTCTCTGGAGCTCGTTTAGGTGGTGTTCTGAATCCCCTCTCCTCATGCACCCTGAAACAATGGTCTCTCGCCTCTTGGGCAGGTCCAGAGTTTTTCCCAGACTCCCTCCCGGCTAGCTGTGTCACACTAGCCCCCTTCAGGCTGTGTTCACTCAGCCAACCCCAGTCCTATCCCTGGGATCTGACCTCCGAATCCCGAGCCTCAGCTCTCAGCCCCCACCTGCCCCAGCAGGTGAGCAGACAAGCCTCTCGGGCTGGTGAGTGCTGGTCGGTACTGATCCTCTGTGTGGGAATCTCTCTGCTTTGCCCTCTGCACCCCTGTTGCTGTGCTCTCCTCCGTGGCTCCGAAGCTTCCCCACCGCCCATCCCCCATCTCCACCAGTGAAGGGGCTTCCTAGTGTGTGGAAAATTTTCCTCCTTCACAGCTCCCTCCCAGAGGTACAAGTCTCATTCTTACTCTTTTGTCTCTGTTTTTCCATTTTTCTTCTGCCCTACTCAGGTACGTGGGGAGTTTATTGCCTTTCGGGAAGTCTGAGGTCTTCTGCCATTGTTCAGTAGGTGTTCTGTAGGAGTTGTTCCACATGTAGATGTATTTTTGATGTATTTGTGGGGAGGAAGGTGATCTCCATATCTTACTCCTCCTCTGTCTTGAAGTTCCCCTACACCATTAGTATTTTGACAGTGATTGCATTGAATCTGTAGATTGCTTTGGGCAGTATGGTCATTTTAACAATGTGAATTCTTGTGTTTTTGTTTTTTAATCCATTCAGCCACTATGTTTTTATTGGAGCATTTAGTCCATTTGCATTTAAAGCAAAATTATTGAAACGTATATACTTATTACCATTTTGTTCATTGTTTTCTGGTTTTGTGGGTTTTTTTCTCTTTTCTGTTCCTCTCTTCTTCTTTTGCTCTCTTCCTTTGTGCCTGATGACTATCTTTAGTATTATGTTTGGATTCATTTCTCTTTTTTGTTTATCCATCATAAGTTTTTGGTTTGTGGGTACCATGAGGTTCATATATAACAGCCTATGTACATTATTATTTACATGATAATATACATGATTATTTTAAGTTGATGATCTCTTAAGTGGGTCTGACCCAGACTCTTTTCAAATTACTGCCTCTGCACTGAGACTCAGAGCATGTTAGATTTCGTGTGTGCCCTTTCAGAGCAGAGTCTCTGTTTCTCACAGCTCTCTGGCTCTCCCACACACAAGTCCCACTAGCTATCAAAGCCAGATGTTCTGGGGGCTTGTCTTCCCAGTGCAGGACCCCTGGTCTAGGGAGCCTAATGTGAGGTTTGGACCCCTTGCTCCTTAGGGAGGACCTCTGAAAGTGTGATTATCCTCTCATTTATGGGTTGCCTACCTGGGGATGTTGGTCTTGACTATACAGTGTCTCTACCCCTCCCACTCATTATATTTTGGTTCCTTCTTTATTTGCTTAGCTGTGGGAAATCTTTTTTGCTAGTCTTCTTGTCATTCTCATAGATAGTTGCTCTGTAAATAGTTGTAATTTTGGTGTGCCTATGGAAGGAGGTGAGTTCAGGGTCTTCCTACTTCACCATTTTGGCCCTGAATCATCATTATTTTCTTAAAGCTACCCAGGTGTTTCTTTCCATAAGATGAAATATTTATTTTTACTCTGGCTTCTACATAGCACCATATCAAAGCGGGTGCAAAAGAATAAAAGTAAAAAGGGAAGGTGAGGAAAATGAGAATAAATACAAACTCCAGGATGGAGGTTTTTTTCTATATACTATGGCTGACCCAAAAATTGGGCTATAGATCAGACAATTGAAAAAGAAAAGCCTAGTCAGTTATATGCCTCAGTGCTCATAACCTTAAAACAACCAATTTTTTTATGAAGAAATACAAATGTTCTTACTAAGACTGAGCAAAACTTTTTGCTTGATGGTCCTCATAAAGTAGACTGTGATGCAATAAACAATATCTTCTATAACATCTTTATAGAAGATGCAAAAACTAACTCTATAAAGCCAATTGTTTATGATGACCCCCCAATATGGCTATAGAAAACATATATTTCCACATTTCTATAACACTTTTTTTTTTTTTTTTGCGGTATGCGGGCCTCTCACTGTTGTGGCCTCTCCCGTTGCGGAGCACAGGCTCCGGACGCGCAGGCTCAGCGGCCATGGCTCATGGGCCTAGCCGCTCCGCGGATCCTTCCAGACCAGGGCACGAACCCGCGTCCCCTGCATTGGCAGGCAGACTCTCAACCACTGCGCCACCAGGGAAGCCCTCTATAGCACTCTTTACTGAGCTCTATTAACAATTACCCATGTGTATTTAATTCTTTGCCTCATCAGATTGTAAGCCCTTCAAGAGTCATGATCATCTCTTATTTATCTATCTCTAGCACTTAGCACAGAGTCTGGCGTGTCATAGCTTACAAGGTTTGTTGAAAGAATATTACAAATTTTCACTTCACTTTTATCTACTGACATTTACCTCGAACACTATCCAATAGTGTTCCTTCAGTAGTATAAATATTTAATCCATGTTGCAAAGTGATCCTTACTAACCATTCTTCTACAGCTGCAATATCTGTTTGAAAACAAAAGGCAAACAATCAGCTATTTTTTTGTATGTCACGTTGGTGAAATTTAAGACTATATGAACATTACCGACCACAATTACCTTTTATTTCCCAATCATTTTGATTGCATTTATATATGTTTTCCCAGCAAACATTTTGATGATAAAATAAGGAAAAAAGAATTATGAAGTGATCTTACCAATACAGCAATGAACCCAGACAATAATATTTTAGATTATAATTTTTCTCTGAGAGCTCTTGTAGCTTGGTAAGAAGCAAATTGTGACACTTCAGGTGAAGTGGTATAATATTTTTTGAAAGTAGACCATGATTAATTAAAATATTTAGTATATCAGGAATTCCCTGGTGGTCCAGTGGTTAGGAATCTGCGCTTTCACTGCCCAGGGCACAGGTTCAATCCCTGGTCAGGGAACTAAGATCCCACAAACTGTGTGGCATGGCCAAAAATAAATAAATAAAATAAAATAAATAGTATAAACCCTAGGGCAAACACCAAAAAATTTCTTTAAAGAATAATAAACCAATAGCTGAGACAAAACAGAATCATAAAAAATAATTAATATGGATGAAGAAAGAAAAAGAAAAGTAAAACAGAAGAGATAGAATAGAAAAAACCCTAATGGTAGATTTCAGTACAACCATACTAAAAATTGCATTAAATGTAAATGGCCTAAAAATACTAATTAAAAGACAGATTTCCAGATTAGATGTGAAAATCAAGACTGAAAGATATGCTAACTCTAAGAAACCCACTTTAAATACAAAAGCATAACTGAGTTAAAAGTTAAAGAATGGGTGGGCCTGGGGAAGCCAAGGTGATGAACTCAGCCTGGGTGCTGCAGCAGTTGTACCCATAAGTCGAGGCTGAAACCAGGGCATGCTCACGAAGAACATGCCTGACCCGAACAGCTCAGCTACACAAGCCCTCATGTCCATCCAGGCCTCTAGGTGGATCTGTGCACCACCCTGGCGAGGATATGGCTCTTCTAGTGGCTGCTTAAACAGCTAAATAAGTAGATCAAGTGCTATTTATGCTTCTTGCTGTCACTGCTCTTTATCAAGCAATTCCTGGATTGGGGGAAAGATAATGGTGTGAGAAAATATCCTATATGTTTCTACAAAAGGAGCTTCCTGCACAACTGGCCAACACAATGAGAGAAGTCAATCTTCTGATGGGTAACAACTGGACTTCAGTGTGCCTGGTTCCAAGTTGGTATAGGCATAGCTTTCTTGAACTTCTGAAATATGAAAATAAGAGCACTGAGAATCCACAGGTCTTGTATAACTTTATACAAGTCTTGATAAAAATCACAAATAGAAACAACAATGTGGTTCCTATAATGGTACATGGAGTGATCGAATGTAAGGGAAAGTATGGGTTTCAACAGCAGTAAGAGCCAATATTTTCTGGATTGGTTTTATACCAACTGTATCTCTTTCCACATGCATATTAACTGGCACACACTTCTGTTTGGTGGTGATACTAACCCTGCTCATCCTAAACACACAGGAAATATTAATCCCACCTGTAATGTGGCTCATACAGTGAAAGATGTATATGAAGCAGCCAAGAGACTGTGTGAACAGTGTCAGCTGGTAGACCCAGAGCTGGAAGTTGAAGAGGTCAATGCCAAAGCTCTAGGCAAACCTATTCAGGTAGTTTATGTGACCTCATATCTGTTTCATATGCTATTTAACAACTCAGTGAGAACAACAATAGAACTGCACCAAGAATTACAGAAAAGAGGGCTATCTGGCTGTTAAAACCTTTGTTACTTTGGGTTAAGAAGACACATCCATTAGATCAGTGACTACGGTGATGGTACCTATTCTGAAAAATAGCACCATAGTTATTCCACTGATCGAATGTTTATTTTCTCTATATCAGCTGGACGTTTTCCATGGAGTCCTTCCTACACCTACTCCTGTTCTTCCAGTAAACTAGTAACTTGAGTAATTTTTCATTGTACCTTGCTGCAGTGTGGTTAGTGCCTGACATAGAAGAGCGTAGTCTCCCTATGGTTCTTGTAGCCTCATACCCTCCACCTCATTATTATAGAGTTGAGTGTCCACAGTCTCTTCAGGATTCTGAACTTCTTCCCCTTTCCAGACCCAGCAGATACCTACTGTTGCTCTTTGTGACCAAGTATCATGCTTATCTCAGACTACCAATTAGGGACCAAGGTATTTGGAAGTTAAAGACATCAGTTGAATCTACCTTGATAAGTCAGTATGCCAAGGTCCTTCCTCCCTTATATGCATCTCTCCTCCAATCTCTGGTTTAGATTTATGCCTTCCTCCACCACTGTGAGGCATCTGTACTTTTGTGTTAGATCACACTCATTGATGCACTGATTTTACTTTAAAATTCACTTGTGTACTTCTATTCTGTTGCTTAATGTGTTCTAAAAGTTGTCTTGGGGAAAAAATGTAAAAGAATGAAAAATATATCTTATGCAAATACTAATCAAAAGAAAGGTGTAATGGCTATATCAGTATCTGACAAAGGAGACTTCAGATCAAGGTAATATCAAGAATAAAGAGGAAAAATACATATGATAAAGGGATCAATTCACTGAAAAGGTATGACAGCCCTAAATGTGCACATGCCTAACAGAGCTTCCAAATACATGAATCAAAAGCTGATAAAACTGGGGATTTCCCTGGCAGTCTAGTGGTTAGGATTCCAGGCTTTCACTGCAGTGGCCCAGGTTCGATACCTGGTCGGGGAAATGAGATCCCACAAGCCGTGCAGCATGGCCAAAACAAACAAACAAACAAACAAAAACCTAATAAGACTAAAAGGAGAAATAAACAAATCAACAGTTATAGTTGGATATTTCAACACTCCTCTCTAAGTAACTGAGTAATGAGTGAGGATATAGAAAAGCTGAATAACATTATCAACCAACTGACCCAATAAACACTTATAGAGCACTCCAGTGACAAACAACAAAGTAAGTATTTTTTTCAAGTGCACAGGGAAGATTCACCAAATAGGCCATAAAAACCATCTTAACAAATGATCATACAAAATATGTTCTCAGAACATAATAGAATTAATCTAGAAAAATCAGTAACAGAAAGATATCTGGAAAATCCCCAGATATATGGACATTTTACAACACATTTCTGAATAACCACAGGTCAAAGAGAAAGTGGCATGGGGAATTAGAAAATATTTTGAAAGAAAATGAAAACACATAAAAATTTATGAGATGCAGATAAAGCAGTGCTAAAGAGAAATATATAGTAGTAAAATATATTAAAAAAGAAAGATCTCAAATCAATTATCTGAAACAGGGATTAAAAGATAGTACTGGCCTTATAAAGTGTCAAATAGTAAATATTTGGGGTTTTGTGGGCCATATGGTCTCTGTCTCAACACTTCAACTCTGCCATGGTAGCCAACAAGCAGCTATAGAAAACATAAATATATGAGCACAGCTGTGTTCCAATAAAACTTATTTACAAAAAAAAAAAAAAAAAACTTATTTACAAAAACAGGCAGCAGACCAAATTTGATCTGCAAACTGTAGTTTGCCACCTGCTGATCTAAAGGTCCCCAACTTAAGAAACTAGAAAAAAAGGAGCAAATGAATCCCAAAGGAAGTAGAAGGATGAAACAGTGAAATCAACGAAATGAAGACCAGAAAAACAATAATCACAATCAATGAAATCTAAAGATGCTTCTTTGAAAGGGTCAATAATGTTGATGAGCTTCCACCAGGCCAGACGAGTCAAGAAGGAAATAAAGATGCAAATGTCAATAAGATGAAATAGGGCACATCACTATAGACCCTTTAAGGTTAATAAAAGAATATCACAAAAACACCTAAGTTACAAATTCAACAATTTAGATGAAATGGACAAGTTCCTTGAAAGATACAAACTGCCAAAAGTCACTTCAGAAAAAACAGAAAGCTTGAATGTTCCCATATCTATTAAGGAAATTGAATTTGTAGTTAAAATCCTTCTCACAGAGAAAACTCCATGCCCAGAAAATTCCACTGGTGAATACCACCAAACATTTAGTGAAAAAAATACCAATTCTGCAAAAATTCTTCCATAATATAGGAGGGAACTCTTCTCAACTCATATTTATTTATGTATTTCCCTTTTTAGAAATGAGCTTTATTTCAGTGCAATTTAGATCTAAAAGCCTACATACTTACTTTGTCCTCTGACCAGGTTTACCTACCAGTCAGGATTTCAAAAACCACAAGCAAATCAAACACCTGTGAGATTATGGACAGCGCCCACCTTCGTTTCATTTTGGCAATTAAACCAGGACTCCCTTTGAAAGAAGCTTCTGTGCAAAACGCCGTATTTCCTAGAATGAGGCTCATTGTTTTCCCACCTTGAATTCACCCACTTAAAAAGCAGGTCCAGAAACCCAAGCTTTTAGAACTCAGTCCCAATATCACCACATAAGTCACTTTCATTCTAGCAATTGTATAGCTAATAGCCCCCAAATTGCCTTTATTTAACAGAGGGCTTCAAGGCAAGGCAAACTTTCTCAAAACACCCCTGTCTGCATCTGCCAACTGTTTTCCGTGGGACTCAGCAATACTTCACTCTTAAAGTCCTGGAGATGACCCCACCTGGCAAGCAGAGCCAGATCCCACCAGGAAGGAATGTAGACAAAGGGATCCTTGCTGGTCCCAGCACTGCTGTCAGACCCAGAAACAATGAACTTGTTCCTTACTCATAAACACTGTCCAATAAAGAGGCTACCATGAAACTCAGAAACTAAATTTTCTGCTCAGATTCCTGGATAAAAATGATTTTTAAAAATCTGTGTAATTCAGACCAAAAGATGATTATTTAAAAGAAAATCAAGAAATAGAAACAACTTTCTAGTAAGAGCTTGTTGGAAGACAGATTCCAATACGATAAAAACGATCTAGATAAGTCCTTTTGTCTATGGAGAATGCAGTGTTATCAGCCCCTTACACGAGCCCTCCTGATACTCCTTATAGACAGCATTTCAGTTCAGAAATCAAAGTGGAAATACCTTTGAAATGAAAACAGTGATGTGGCTGGAAAACCATGTGCATCAACGTTTTCCCACCTACCACGAGCCTGGGTTTTCTTGGCTTTCCCGTCAAAAACATTCTTGAACTCGTAGGGAACAGAGGAATGGAGACTTGGTGTCTGAAGCGCGTGTCTTCCGGGTTCCATATCTGGGGCTCAAGAGCCAACAGCAGGATCCTGTGGGACTCATGGAAGGTTCCCCAGGGCAATGAAGATTCTAAAGTTTCTTAAGCTCAGTATGAACTCAAGTCTGGTATCACCTGTGCTGGGCTCCCTCAACTCCTCCCCAAAGCCCTGTGTGCCCTTGGTTTTCAGCTTAAAGCTGAGCACCGCCCCCAGCGTTCATCAGCAGCAGCAGCTAAGCAACTCATTTGATAAAGACAGCATTACCTGATGCCGAAACGAGATAAAGGTATTACAAGAAAATAAAACTCCAGACTGATAACCCCAAGAACCCACTAGCCAAATGAGTCCAGCAATACACAAAAAGGATAATGCATCGTAACTAAGAGCTGTTTATCCTAGGATTGCAAGGCTGGTTGAGAATTCAAAAACGAATCAATGGAATTCTTCATATCATGGGATGAAAGAAGAAAATCCTCATAATCATCTCAATAGATGCAGAAAGAGCATTTAACAGAATTCAACACCAATTCTTGAACTCAGCAAACTAGGAATAGAAGGGAACTTCCTTAACCTGATAAGAGGCATCTGCAAAATACTTACAGATAACATCATACTTAATGAGGAAAGGCTGAATATTCTCTCCCTAAAGTTGGAAACAAGGCAGAGATGTCCTCTCTCACCATTCCTATTCAACATTGTACTGGAGATCCCACCAGCACAATAAGGCAAAGATAAACAAGTAAGTACGTAAGTAAATACATATATAAATAAATAAAATGAATCATATTAGAATGGAAGAAATATATAAAATTATCTCTATTTCTAGATGGATGTTTATCCATGTAGAAAATCCCAAAGAATATACAAAAGACTACTAGAACTAATAAGTGAATTTAACAAAGTTGCAAGATATAAGGTCAATCTACAAAAATCAATTACATATTTACATATTATTAATGAACAATTGGAAATTAAAATATTAAAAATAACCATTTAGGGCTTCCCTGGTGGCGCAGTGGTTGAGAGTCTGCCTGCCAACGCAGGGGACATGGGTTCGTGCCCTGGTCTGGGAAGATCCCACATGCCGCGGAGCGGCTAGGCCCGTGAGCCATGGTCGCTGAGCCTGCGCATCTGGAGCCTGTGCTCCGCAAAGGGAGAGGCCACAACAATGAGAGGCCCACGTACCGAAAAAAAAAAAAAAAAAACCATTTAAAGTAACATCAAACCCATGAAATACTTAGATATAAATTTCTTAAAGTATATGCAAGATCTCTATGCTGAAAATGACAAAACCCTGATGAAATAAGTCAGAGGAGATGTAAATAAATGGAGAGATATACTGTGTCCATGGATTGGAAGACTCAATATTGTTAAGACGTCAGTTCCCCCTAAACTTATCTATAGATTCAATGCAATTCTGATTGAGATTAAAAAAATCACAGCAGAATTTTTTGTAGAACTAAGCAAACTGATTGTAAAATTTACATGGAGAGACAAAAGAACTAAAAGAACAAAAGAAAAAGATCAAAGTTGAAGGGTTAATATTACTCATTATAAGCTTATTATTTATAAAGCTAAAGTAATCAAGTGTGGCATTGGTAAAGGATAGAGAGCCCAGAAATAGCAACTCAGTGGACACAAAATAGCTTTTACAAAAAAGGTGGTGGAATAATTGGATATCCATATTTCCCCCAAATTACCCTCAGTCCATATAATGTACAAAAACTAACTTAAATTCCGTCATAGGCCTAAATACAAAACCTAGAACCATAAACTTCTAGAAGTAAATATAGGAGAACTTTTTTGTTGGTTAGGCAAAGACTTCTTAGGTATGATGCCAAAAGTACAATCCATAAAATAAAAAACTGATAAATTAGACTTCATCAAAATTAAAAACTCTAATCTACAAAGGACATTCTTAAGAGATTAAAAATACAAGCCATAGACTAGGAGAAAATATTTATAAATCATATATCTGATAAAGGAGTTGTATCCAGAACAACAATGAACTTGCAAAAGATTTGAACAGATAATTCACCAAATGGCAAATAAGCACAAAAAAGGTTGTTCGTTCTCATTAGTTATTAGGGAAATGCAAATTAAAACCACAATTAAATATCACTCTACACCTATTAGAATGGCTAAATTAAATACAAACATATTTATACATATTAAAATATATTTATATATAAGTATACATATATACATATTGTATAAATATACATATATGTATAAATGTATATGTATACATGTATACAAACATACACATACACTTATATATACTAAGTGCTGGCATGGATCCAGATAACCTGGTGGTGAGAATGCAAAATGATACTGCTACTTTGGAAAATAGTTTGATAATTTCTTATACAGTTAAACTTACACTTACCATATGACACAGTAATCCTACTATCTGGTATTAGCCAAATGCAACAAAAATTTGTGTTCACCACAAGAATCTGTATGAGAATGCCTACAGCAGCTTTATTCATAATTGCCAAAAACTGAAAAAATCCAAATGCCCTGCAACAAAATAAACTATGGTACATCCATACAGTGGAATACTACCCAGTAAGAAAACAGAAAAAACTACAACATAGTGAATCTCAAATGAATTATGCTAAGTGAAAGTAGCCAGACTCAAAAGACTACATATTTGATGATTCCATTTATATGGCTCTGGAATAAACAAAACAATAGGAACAGAAAACAGATCCGTGGTTCCTGGGGTTCACGAGACAGAGTTCATTACTGGTGGGGTAATTTTACTGGATGATGGAATTGTTCTAAATCTCGATTCATGATTACACAATTGTATACATCTGTGAAAATTTATAGAGCTAGGCACTAAAAAGGGTATATTTTACTGAATGTAAATTATACCTTATTTTAGAATGAAAAAAGAACAAATTGTGAAGTATAAATTAAGGAGGGACTCTTTTTACCTTCAACAGTTCTAGGTAGTTCGAACTTCAAACTGCCTTCACCACTTTCTAGCTATCACCAAATCTCCATATGGCTCCATAGGCCTCAGTTAAATCATTCGAAAATGGAGCTAACAATAGTAACTAACACACATTGAGTAATAAATGAATTTAGTTAGGTAAAGTGTTTAGAGTCATGCTGAAAATATAAGAATTCAGTAAATGCTACCGGCAAGTTCTACTACTACTATGATGATTATTTTGCTACCTTTGCTGGTTGATGTTACGTAAACTACCCTTCCCAAGATTTTACAGATACATAATACTCAAATTCATGGCACGGCAGCAAATAAGATATGATTAAGGAGTAAAAAGTGAATGAGCAAATATGGTCTCCTTCCCCCTTAAGATTTTCTTTCATGATTTCTAGCATATTACTAACATTAGACCATTCTCTTCTATTACATTATAAGCTCAAATATATTTCTTTTTACTCAATCCAGAAGTTGTGTCAAGATAGGCAGAGATCATTTGGTCTCTTTCCATAAAATACTTAAGTTTTCAGATCACCTTTGTTCTTGCCTGGGTGATCTTAGAATCAATGCATTTCTGAAATTAAATTTTATAAATAGAAGAAGTGAAAATAACAAGTGATCTTCACTTCTTCGATTGTCAAACTAATGTCAATATTAGGCAAGCAGCTAGAACAATCCATCATTAGACTGTACTCCCTTTTTTTTTTTTAAAGGAGTACAATCTTCAGGATGAATTCCTTGAAAAAAAATCACAAAAAGTTCCGATAGATTAATTTGAAAAAACTGAGATAAATAAAGGATAAAAATAGTGATATAATCCATGTTAGCTGTTATAATACTGGGGCTTCTTTTGCAGTTTTTATCTTTGATGCTTCCTTGTATAGAGTCTTTTCTATCCTTTCTGCCTTATTCTCACTTTCCCCCTGCCGTTTACTCTGTAGGACACACAATTTGGTTCGTTCTTTAACTTTCCCATACTTAGAGGGGTTTGCCTGTATGATCCCACCATCTCACTGTCCCAATTCATCATCACCTGCTACATTTGACTGGCACACAAGTGGGTGCAGGATCAATTCTAGGCCAATTGAAGATACTCCCCTGGGGATTTGGAATTGGGCTGGCCCCTAGGAAATATATATAAAACTTTGACAGCAGTGAGGCAGCTTTAGGAAACTAGTCTGCATGAAAGGAAAAATAATTATAGATGTACAGAAAATACAGATAAGAGAAACAGGGTGAAATTATTCCCTGGGTTCTTGATGGTTCTCCATTTCTTACTTCTAATTCCTTCTTATAATCTGGCTTCACTTTTGTCTTTGGGTTCCACAACAAAAAGAAATTTAGTCTTTTTCCTTTAGCGAGGTCAGGATGGTTTCTATTTCTTACACCTACCATATTAGAATAATATACCCTTTATCATTTTTAAACTATGGGTCTGTATCTCATGCCTGAAGATCTACTAGCTCAGTTCACTAGCTCAATACTCACACCTTCTGGAATTTGACTTTCCTGCTCTTTCCTTCTTGGTATTTACAGTAGTATATAAACTAGGTTGCCACATAGCATTTAATAGTAGACCCAATGGTAAACTAATACACTACATATTACATTTTAAAATTAATGATTCCATTTCATTAAAATTAATTGGTACCTGACTTTCTCAATACTATGAATTTCAAGTTCTAGAAAATGAGTTTACTTTAACTAAAGAATAATATAAATGCTATGTATGTCAGAACCATCTATCTATAATATAACTGCCAGGTAAAATACAGGAAGCCCAGTTAAATTTGAATTTCAGATGAATCACTAGTTTTTAGTAAGTATGTATATCCCAAATACCACAGGAGACATTAACATGAAATAACATAATTTTTTAACATAATAAATGTTTTTTATTTGGTAAATTTGTCAATCCAGACCCATGTGTAAAATAGTGAATTCAGATCATTCTTACCTGTATTTTTTGTAATGTTTTCTCTGGGAATATCAATCAACCAATAAACTCGATCACTGAACTTGAACAAAGAAGACATCAGAAAACAGTGTTTTACAATGTTAATAGCAACACTTATTTTGGCATATTCTACCCTATATTTTAAAAACTAAAATTAAACAAAAACATCCAATGTATATGTCCTTTACCCAGCAATTTCACTCTTGGGAATTTATCCTGCATTATACTCACATATGTGTGAAATGAAATGTGTTCAAGGATATTTTTCATCATTGTTTGTGAGAGTACAAGATTGGAAATAACTAAAGTATTCATCAGTTACGTGTAAGAATATAGCCACAAAACGGAATATCATACAGCCAAGCTCAGACAGCACAAAGCTGAAGCATTACTGGCTTGATGTGTCAGAGGACAGAACCTGCTGCTGACAGAAAATTTAGGAATGTAAGAGGAAAATCCCAGGCACAAGGGAACTTTAAAAATAATGATCTAAGAGTTAAATATAAACTCTGTCCATATCCTTGGGCAACACAAGTGCCGGGGAGATCCTCAGAAGGCCATGTGAAAAAAAAAGTCAGCAGTGGAAGGTAGTAGAACTGAGCAGAGATAGCAGCTGCTGAAACCATAGGTAAGACATTTGGCAATTTGTGCCAGGGCAATTAATAGCCTTTTAGACCACCACCAACAAAAACATCAGCAAATTCGTATAAGAAAATAGCAGAATCCAGAGTTGTTACAGCTTATTATCTTCAATGTCCACTTTTCTCCCAAAAATGACAAGACATGGAAAGAAACGAGAACATGTAACTGATATTCAGGGAAAAGAAGATAAACCATAAACTGACTCAGAATGAGTTCAGATACAGATGAAGACTTCAAAGCAGCTATTACGAATATGCAAACGGATTTAAGGAAAATGTGTTAATGAGGGAATGGATAGGAAATCCAGCACCCAAATGAAAAATACAACAATGAAACGAAATGGAAATAGTGAGGCTGAAAAGTATAACTGAAATAAAATATTCACTAGATGAGTTCAATAGATTGGAGATGGCAAAAGAAAGGATAAGTGAATTTAGGGCTTCCCTAGTGGCACAGTGGCTAAGAATCCACCTGCCAATGTAGGGGACACGGGTTCAAGCCCTGGTCCAGGAAGATCCCACATGCCGTGGAGCAACTAAGTCCGTGCGCCACAACTACTGAGCCTGGATGCCACAACTACTGAAGCCTGCGTGCCTAGAGCCCATGCTCTGCAACAAGAGAAACCACCACAGTGAGAAGCCCATGCACCGTAACGAAGAGTAGCCCCTGCTTGCCGCAACCAGAGAAAGCCCGCGCACAGCAACAAAGACCCAACGCAAATATAAATAAATAAAATAAATAAATTTATTTAAAAAAAGAAAGAAAGAATAAGTGAACTTAGATATATAACAATTGAAATTATTCAATTTGAAAAAGGTGGAAAATGATTAAAGAAAAATAAATGGAGCTGTAGAGATCTGTGGGTCAATAAAACGTGTTCCAAAATGTGCCTAATTGGAGTCCCAGTCAGGCAAAGAGACAGAGAAAAGGGTAGAACATTTCTTTGGAGAAATAGTGGTTGAAGACTTTCCAAATTCAATCCAAGTAGCCCAGAGAACCTCTCAGGGTAAATACAAAGAGAACATCTTAAAAGCACCCAGAGAAAAATAACACATTACATACAGGGGACAATAATAAAATTAATAGCTGACTTCTCATTCAGAAACAATGGTATCAGGTGACATATTCAAAATGCAGAATGACATATTCAAAATGCTGAAAGAAAATGAAGTCACCCAGCAATTCTATATCTGACAAAATAATCATTCAAAAACTAAGGTGACCACTAAAAACTACTAGAATTTATAAATGAGTTCAGCAAGTTCAGGATATAAGATAAATATACAAAAATTAAGTGTATTTTTTATACACTTGCAAAGAACACTCTGGAAATGAGAATAAGAAAGCAATTCTCCTTACAACAGCATCAAAAAGAATAAAATATTAGACATAAATTTAACAAAAGAAGTGCAGGGCTTCCCTGGTGGTGCAGTGGTTGAGAGTCTGCCTGCCAATGCAGGGGACACAGGTTCGTGCCCCAGTCTGGGAAGATACCACATGCCGTGGAGCAGCTACGCCCGTGAGCCATGGCTGCTGAGGCTGTGCCCGGAGCCTGTGCTCCGTAACAGGAGAGGACACAACAGTGAGAGGCCCGCGTACCACAAAAAAAAAAAAAAAAAAAAAAAAAAGCAAGTGCAAAACTTATACTCTGAAAACTACGAAAAATTGTTGAAAGAAATTCAAGAAAATGTAAATAAATGGAAAGACAACCCATATTCATGGATTGGAAGATTACTAAAATGGTGATACTCCCAAAACTGATCTACAGACTCAACACAATCCCTATCAGAATTGCAGCTGGCTTCTTTGTAAAAATTGACAAGTTTATCCTAAAATTCATATGGAAACTAGTGAAATTTATATGGAGACTAGCAAAAACAATCTTGAAAAAGAAGAACAAAGATGGAGGACTCATCCTTCTCAATTTCAAAACTTACTACAAAGCAGCAGTAACAAAACAACATGGTACTGGAATAAGGGTAGATGTATAGATCAAAGCAATAGATTTGAGAATCCAGAAATAAACCCTCACATTTAGAGTTGATTGATTTTCAGCAAAAGTGCCAAAACAATTCAGTAGGGAAACAGTAATAGTATTTTCAACAGATGGTGCTAGGATAGCTGGATATCCACATACAAAATAATGAATGTGGACCCCCCTACCCCACACCACACACAAAATTCAACTCAAAATATATCAAAGACCTAAATGTAAAAGGTAAAACTATGAACCTCTCAGAAGAAAACATAGGGGTAAATCTCCATTACTCTGGATTAGGCAATGGTTTCCTATTTATGACACCAAAAGAATAAGCAACAAAAGAAAAAATAGATACCTAAGACTTCATCAAAAACATTTTTGTGCATCAAAAGACAGTATCATGAAAATAAAAAATCCACCCACAGAATGGAAGAAAATATTCGCAAGTCATTTGTCTGATAAGGGACTTGAATTGAGAATGTATAAAGAACTTTTACAACTCAACAATAAAAAGACAACCTAATTAATAATCTATATAGATATCTTCACAAAGAAGATATTCAAATGGCCAATAAACACTGTTGAGCAATGAAAAGATGCTCAACATCATTAATCATCAGGGAAATGCAAATCGAAATATAATGAGATAGCACTTCACACCCAGTGGGATGGCTATAACAAAACAAAACAAAACAAAAAACAGAAAATAACAAGTGTTGGTGAGAATGTGGAAATTTGAACCCCAATATACTGATGATGGGTACGTAAAAGAGTCCAACCACTGTGGAAAACAGTCTGGCAGTTCCTCAAAAGGTTAAATATAGAGTTACCCTATAACCTAGCAATTCCATTTTCTAGTTATATACAGAAGAGAAATAAAAAACCAAAATTTCCACACAAAAACTGTACACAGAAGTTCGTAGCAGCATTATTCATAATAGCCAAAAAGTGAGAAAAACCCAAATGTTCATCAACTGATGAATGGATAAACAAAATATGGTACCAAAACAGTGGGATGTTATTTGGCAATAAAAGGAAATGAAGTACTGATACATGCTATCACATGGATGAACCTTGAAAATGTTATTCTAACCGAAAGAAGCCAG
Source organism: Delphinapterus leucas (assembly GCF_059928025.1). Lineage (NCBI taxonomy): Eukaryota > Metazoa > Chordata > Mammalia > Artiodactyla > Monodontidae > Delphinapterus > Delphinapterus leucas. The sequence continues at coordinate 169,111,923 of NC_143130.1, forward strand.
TCACAGAAGACTGCATATTATATGACTTCATTTACATGAAATGTTCAGAATAAGCAAATCTACAGAGACAGAAAGTAGATTAGTGGTTGCTTAAGACTGGGGAGTAGAAGGTAGAATGCGGAGTGATTGTCAATGGGTATGGGCTGTCTTTTGGAAGTGATGAACGTGTTCTAAAATTAGATAGTAGTGATGGTTGCACTCTATGAATATACTAAAAACCATTTAATTGTACACTTTAAATAGGAAAATTGTATGGTATGTAAATTATATCTTAATGAAGTTGTTACCCCCACACACAAAAAGGTGAAATAAAGGGGAAACAACTTCCAGAGAATTAATTGCCAGCAGACCTGCACTGTAAGAAATGCTACAAGTTCTTTATGCTGAAGACACTGGATGGCAATAAAAAGTAAAAAAAAAAAATGCCCACATGAATCTTTTTCTTTTCTTCTCTTAATTTCTTTAAAAAATTACTTTAAAGTAAAAAGTATAACAATGTATTATTGGGTTTAAACCACATACAGATGTAATATTACTGGACTAGCTGTTTTTAAAAACACATGCTAAAAGGAAGAGTATTCTTCTTGTTAATAACATACCACAAAATAAAGTAAAATGTAATTACCAAAGTTAAATTAAAGTGAAAGATGCCCGTATATGTACTATTTATGATTCCCAAGCTTGGAGCAAGTCCTCCTGATGTGAACACGCTTAGAAATTCCTTTGAAGTAAGCTCAATTTCAGATTGGAAAAAACACTGGATTTTCTTTAGGAAAGAGAAAAAAAACAAGTAGTGACAATTTGATGGAGAGGAGCATATTTTACATTAATTTGAAAGTGAGGAGAAATCTATGAAAAGTAGATGCTGCTGAAGATTGCTATCTCTAGTAATTCTAGTCTTTAACTTGGAAAAAAATCTATTTTGAAAAGTACACTTTCAGAACCCATCAGCCTATTATGCCAGTGTCATCATAGGTTTCAATTCATCCTATAATAATCTTTTCTGTCATAGAAATGGTCATAGAGTTATTATGTTTAACAAACATAGACTCAAAGTCACATGCTACCACATGTAGAAATTCCTATTTTATTAAAATCATTATTTTGTGTCTAAATAAAAAAGCAAATGTATAAAGCAAAACTCATTTTACTGCATTTTTATTGAATATTTCCCAGTTTTGAGAAGGTATATGAAAAGGTAGCAATCACAAATGGTGGATTTCCCTGAAAACCAATATGGATAAGAAGAGCTTCATCTAACTTAGTTCTCCTAGTAGTTAAGATCACTCTGGGCAAGTTACCTATCTGAATTTCAGTTTCCCTATCTATAAAATGGGGAAACATGTTCATTCCAAAGATATTTACTGACCCCTTAGCATGAATCAGGCAGTGTTATAGGTGCTGGTGAAACAGAATTAAACCAAACAGGCAAAAAACCCTGACCTAATGGAACTTATTTTCTAATGGGGCTTGGCAGGGAGATAAACCCAAACCCTTTTCCTTTGTCTTCAACTTCTCCACAATTTATTGCACTTTGTTAAGATATTATATAAGCTCCCAATTCTAAGGATCCCTTTGAGTTACTCATCTGAGTTCTCCCATGGGTATGTGCATTGCATGTGTAAATAAACTCTGCTTTTTTTTGTTTCGTTTGTTGTTTGTTTTTGTTTTTTAGGGATTTTTTGGCTGTGCCGTGAGGCTTGCAGGATCTTAGTTCTCAGACCAGGGACTCAACCTGGGTCACAGCAGTGAAAGCACTGAGTCCTAACCACTGGACTGCCAGGGAATTCCCAAACTTCATTTTTATCTCCTGCTTAATCTGTCTTTTGTCAGTTTGTTTTACAAGCTCCAGCCACTGAACCTAAGAGGGGAGGTTCAGTACTCCCCTACAGTACTTATCTTACAGAAGATTAAATGTCATAATGAACATAAAACATTTTGAAAAATGCCTGACAAACACTTTATAAATGCTAGCTATTATTTCTACTAATACTTCTTCTAGAACTACCACATCACAACTATCCAAAAAGTAGATTATACTTCCCTTTCAAAAGGACAAAACTGAAGATCAGAGAGGTTAGGTAACCTGCCCTAGGGCACACATACCATATATGGCAGAACCAAAATTTGACCCCAGCTCTGTAGGTCTCTCTTCCTATAGAGCCCGTTCCTTTTCCATAATATTTAATCACAAATAGGAAAGACACGTGTGACTCAAAGGGCTTGCACTTCACAATAGTTGTAAATAAAAAACTAAATATACGTTTGGCATATTAAGAAGGAACCGGGAACTAAGTCAAAAGAGACTTTAGGAAAATGTATTTGTCCTCATGGGGTGTTTTTCTTCGTTTTGTTATATTTATCATAGACTTTTAGACAATTTGTGAAATTTTTATTAATTTATGTTTTTGTTAGCATTTGCTGCATGACTATCTTAACAGTACATCTTATTTTGTTATGTTTTTAAAAATTTTGCCATTATTTGAATCAAAGGAGTCAAATAATCCCCTACCCAAAATGACACCTGCAATGTGGTACTTGTTATAAAAGGGAAAGATTCTTTCCCAAGGTCATGTGAGGTAACGTTCTTTCGCTAACAGGCTACATCTGTCAAACTTCAGATGGACAGATCAGAACCATAAAAAATGAAGATCATTACAGCCAGTTTTTTTAAAAAAGGGATGGAGCCATCTTAAAAAAAAAAAAAAAACGCAAACCACCCAGGGTGTTCAATGGCTAAATGAAATATTTTACTTGATCCAAGTGGAATGAAATAGAAAGGATAGAAAGGATTATTTATATCAAATTTCACCTCCCCAAGTCTGAAAATAGTAGAAGGTATTTGAAGAGAGTACAGTGCTACTGGTTTCACCTATGCACTTAAAAGGAATATAAGGGGGTGTAGCACATGCTATTAGTGGACCTTACCAAGTCATCAGAGGAAAGATACAACTTGATTATTTCATTCTTTTGGGGGAACCCTTCGCTAGCACAAGCAAAGCGTTTCTCCGTATCACCTAAATAACACAAACATATATATATATATATATTTTAGGTCACTAATGAAGAATTTCCATTAAAAGAACCATATTTTTTAAACAAAATATTTTTTAAAGTATAAGAATTATAATTGTATATTTTAAATTCACATCACTCTAGATAAAGTTTAAATCTTCCACTTTATTTTTTCATTTTAAAGATACAATATCAGGACACTAAAAAGAAAGGTTTGACTGAGCACTAAAATAAAATATAACATGTGCTAGGCTATGATACAGATTTTCAGAGGTGGCCAAAAACCAGTTCTTCACTCTTAAACTCCTCAACCTTGGTGAACATATAAAAGGGACAGAAGTTGGAGATTGGAGTGAATTTATGTTTTGATAGAGAGCTACTGATATGACTCCTCTCCCCAAAGGGTGGGAGTGTTGGGAGGAAGATCCCTCCTTCTTATCTTGTTCTAAAGTGAGTCTCTCTGGGAATTCCCTGGCAGTCCAGTGGTTAGGATTCTGTGCTTCCACTGCAGGGGGCATGGGTTCACTCCCTGGTCAGGGAACTAAGATCCAGCATGCTGTGGCATGGCCAAATAAAATAAAATAAAATAAAAGAGTCTCTCATAGACAGCATAGAGTTGGATCATGTGTGATTATTTGTTTTTGTTTTTGATCATGTATTTTTACCCATTCTGCCAATCTCCCAGTTTTGATTGGGAAATTTAATCCATTTGTAGTTAAAGTGATTACTGATAAGGAGAGACTTACTTCTATCATTTTGCTATTAGTTTTCTATATACCTTATAACTTTTTTGTCCTTCATTCCTGCATTACTGCCTTCTTTTGTATTTAGTTGATTTTCTTTCTGTAGTGAAACATGTAAATTCCTTTCATGTATATTTTATAGTTATTTCCTTTGTGGTTACCATGGGGATTACATTTAACATCCTAATGGTATACTACCCTAATTTGAATTTATAGCAGCTTAACTCCAATAACATAGAAAAACTCTGCTCCTTTAAAGCTCCATCCCCACTCCTTTCAGTTGTTGATATCATAAAATTATACCTTTAAATATTGTGTGCCCCCAAAACATGAACTAATAATTCTTTTGAATGCATTAGTCTCTTAAGTTATGTAGAAAACAAGATTTGGAGTTACAAACAATGATAGTAACTTTTGTACTAACAATTTTTTTCTTTAGAATGTATTAGTCTCTTAAATCATGTAGAAAATAAAAAGTGGAGTTACAATCCATTGTTACAATATAATTACCCACATATTTACCTTTATTTCTCCCTACGGCTTCAAGTGACTGTCTAGTGTCCTTTCATTTCCCCTTGCAGGACTCCCTTGAGCATTTTTTACGTGGCAAATCTAGTGGTAACAAGCTCCCTCAGCTTTTGTTTACCTGGGAATGCCTTAATTTCTTCCTTACTCTTGAGCACAGTTTTCCCAGATATAGGATTCTTGGCTGACTGGTTTTTCTTTTAGCAATTTGAATATATCAGTCCACTGCCTTCTGGACTCCAAAGTTTCTGATAAGAAATCTGCTTATTATCTAATTGAGGATTCTTTGTGTGTGGTTATTCACTTCTCTCTTGCTGCTTTCAAGATTCTCTCATTTTCTTTGGCTTTTGAAAGTTTGATTATAATGTGTCTTGGTGTAGGTCTCTGTCAGTTCATCTGACTTGGAGTTTGCTTAGCTTTCTGGATATATATATATATATTATACATATTTATGCCTTTCATCAAATTTAGGAAGTTTTTAGCCATTATTTCTTCAAATAGTCTCTCTGCTCCTTTCTCTCTCTCTTCTGCTGTTACTCCCACAATGTGTGTTGGTCCACTTGATGGTTTCCCAGAGGTCTCTTACACTCTACACTTTTCTTCAACCTTTTTTCTTTCTGTTCCTGAGACTTGATAATTACAATTGTCTTATCTTCAAGTTGCTGATTTTTTTCTTCTGCCTGCTTAAACCTGCCTTTGAATCCCTCTAGTGAGTTTTTCATTTCAGTTATTGTACTTTTCAGCCCCTGCATTTCTTCTTGGTTTCGTTTCAGGTTTTCTATTTCTCTATTGATACTTCCATTTTGCTCATACATTGTTTTCTTGACCTTCTCCACATCTTCTTTGGTTTTGGAAGCAACTTTAACATGGTTGTTTTAAAGTCTTTGTCTAGTAGATCTGCCATCCAATCTTTCTTCAGGATAATTTCTGGTGACTTATTTTTTTCCTTTAATGGGCCATACTTTCCTGTTTCTTTGTATGTCTTATAATTTTCTGTTGAAAACTGGACAGTTGAATCTAATAGTGTGGTAATTCTGGAAATTAGATTCTCCTCATTCCCCAGGATTTGCTTTTTTTGGTTACTGTTTTTGTCTTTTGGGTTTCTAAAAAATTGTTGTAGGCTGTCTCTGTATCAAGGATCAACCTCAGGTGTAAATTTAAGGTCTTCTTAGGTCTTTTATGAGCCTGTGTCATTTTTCCCTGGGCATGTGTTGTCACTTTGTAATTTATCCCCTTAAATGCAGTTTTTTTTGTTTGTGTTTTTTTTGATAGTCTTTAATGTATGGCTCCCAAAGAGGAAAAACATGAAAAATGAAAAAGGGGGTAAAAAGGGCACTGGCCCTTTAAGTTCCTTGAAAATCTGTTCAGCTGAGGGAGAGGAGTTTGCAACAATGAGGGGAGGTACAATAACAATGGCTGCCCGCCTCGTTGCATCTCTGTGATCAGAAGCAGCAATCAGAGTACAGATCCTCAATACTTGGAAGACAGGGTCCTTTTTGCCCACCCTAGCTTCTGCAAGCTGTGTGTGACTGCTCCAGGAACACGTGCACAGCTGCATGCCATGAGGCTGAGGGTGGGGCATGGGTAGTTTCTACTGTGATAAGAGTTGACAATGACTGAAGTTAACTGCAACTTACTGTCCAAGCCTTCCCCTAGAAGTTGTAAGCCTTCAGCAGACTCCAGAGTTCCAAAAAAGTTATATCAGACAGATTCAGCCAGTGCAGTTGTTGTCCAGTTGGGGAGGCAGATTTCTTGTGCTTCTCACTCTGCCATCTTCCCAGAATCCTCTATCCCTTCTCCTTATCTTGAGTTTCAGGAAAGAGGCTGTGATGGGACCACTCATCAATGTCATATGTATTCCTCTAATCTGGGGCATAAATTCGGACTCCTTCTTGGAAAAAGGCAGGACTTGATTTGATGAAGAGGATAGGCCCTATCCCTTACTAGACCAGCATAGCTATTTTCACAAGAATCCTGCTATCTTAGAGAGAAACCCCCCTCCCCAACCTTTTTTTTTTTAATTAATTAATTTATTTATTGTGGCTGCATTGGGTCTTTTGTTGCTGCACACGGGCTTTCTCTAGTTGCAGTGAGCAGGGGCTACTCCTTGTTGCCGTGTGCAAGCTTCTTATTGTGGTGGCTTCTCTTGTTGCAGGGATTTGTGGCACACAGGCTCTAGAGCACAGGCTCAGTAGTTGTGGCGCACAGGCTTAGCTGCTCCGCAGCATGTGGGATCTTCCCAGACCAGGGCTTAAACCCGTGTACGCTGCATTGGCAGACGGATTCTTAACCACTGCACCACCAAGGGAAGGCCCCCCCCCATCCTTGATATCTAACCACTCTCAATATCTACTCAAATTCCTCATCCCCTACCATCCACCCAAATGGTCATGCTGGCCTGCCCTCAGCAAGAATACTGTTTGGTTAGCTGAGCAAGAATCCTCCCTACTCTTGATGTCTCCTCTTAGTAATTTTCCATCCAAAGACACAATTTCCCCCACAATGGACCTGCTCCTTGGCTATAAATTCCCACTTGCCTATGTTGTATTTGGAATTGAGACTAGTTCTATACTGAGATCTTTTTTCCTCAATTGCAATAGTCCCTGAATAAATTGTAGTTTTACAGCTTTAAATATTGTCCAGCTCTGTTTTTCTTTGTCTCAATGAAGTTGAAGCCAGATGCTGCAAAAGTACTGAAGGACATCAGAGGTAAGGCTAGATGAAGGGTGACTACAAACATCTTTTGTAACAAACATGGGTTTTGGTGGTATACAATGGCAAAGTACTTCTTAAAAAACTGTATAAAGATGAGTAAGGGATATTTTTATACTACTTTTTAAAAAGTGTTTTAAATTTTCTGACCCTTCTTTTTTAAACATCTTTATTGGAGTATAATAGCCTTACATTGTTGCGTTAGTTGTTGCTGTATAACAAAGTGAATCAGCTATACCTATACATATATGCCCGTATCCCCTCCCTCTTTCATCTCCCTCCCACCCTCCCTATCCCACCCCTCTAGTTGGTCACAAAGCAACAAGCTGATCTCCCTGTGCTATGTGGCTGCTTCCCACTAGCTATCTATTTTACATTTGGTAGTGTATATATGTCAGTGTCACTCTCTCATTTCTTTTCAGCTTACCCTTCCCCCTCCCCATGTCCTCAAGTCCATTCTCTACGTCTGCATCTTTACTCCTGTCCTGCCCCTAGGTTCTTCAGAACCTTTTTGTTTTTTTTAGATTCCATATAAATGTGTTAGCATACAGTATCTGTGTTTCTCTTTCTGACTTCCTTCACTCCTCTGTATGACAGACTATATTCTATTGACAGTAATATTCCATTGTATATATGTGCCACATCTTCTTTATCCATTCATCTGTCGATGAACACTTAGGTTGCTTCCATGTCCTGGCTATTGTAAATAGAGCTGCAGTGAACATTGTGGTACATGACTCTTTTTGAATTAAGGTTTTCTTAGGGTATATGCCCAGTAGTGGGATTGCTGGGTCATGTGGTAGTTCTATTTTTAGTTTTTAAGGAATCTCCATACTTTTCTCCATAGTGGCTGTATCAATTTACATTCCCACCAACAGTGCAAGAGGGGTTCCCTTTTCTCCATACCCTCTCCAGCATTTATTGTTTGTAGATTTTTTGGTGATGGCCATTCTGACCGGTGTGAGGGGATACCTCATTGTAGTTTTGATTTGTATTTGTCTAATGATTAGTGATGCTGAGCATCCTTTCATGTGTTTGTTGGCAATCTGCAAATCTTCTTTGGAAAAATGTTGATTTAGATCTTCTGCCCATTTTTGGATTGGACTGTTTGTTTTCTGGATATTGAGCCGCATGAGCTGCTTGTATATTTTGGAGATTAATCCTTTGTCAGTTGCTTCATTTGCAAATACTTTCTCCCATTCTGAGGGTTGTCTTTTTGTCTTGATTATGGTTTCCTTTGCTGTGCAAAAGATTTTAAGTTTCATTAGGTCCCATTTGTTTATTTTTGTTTTTATTTCCATTTCTCTAGCAGGTGGGTCAAAAAGGATCTTGCTGTGATTTATGTCACAGAGTGTTCTGCCTATGTTTTCCTTGAAGAGTTTTATAGTGTCTGGCCTTACATTTAGGTCTTTAATCCATTTTGAGTTTATTTTTGTGCATGGTGTTAGGGAGTGTTCTAACTTCATTCTTTTACATGTAGCTGTCCAGTTTTCCCAGCACCACTTATTGAAGAGGCTGTCTTTTCTCTGTTGTATATTCTTGCCTCCTTTATCAAAAATAAGGTGACCATAGGTGCGTGGGTGTATCTCTGGGCTTTCTATCCTGTTCCATTGATCTATATGTCTGTTTTTGTGCCAGACCCATACTGTCTTGATTACTGTAGCTTTGTGGTATAGTCTGAAGTCAGGGAGCCTGAATCCTCCAACTCCATCTTTCTTTCTCAAAATTGCTTTGGCTATTTGGGGTCTTTAGTGTTTCCATACAAATTGTGAAATTTTTTGTTCTAGTTCTGTGAAAAATGCCATTGGTAGTTTGATATGGATTCAATTGATTCTGTAGATTGCTTTAGGTAGTAGAGTCATTTCCACAATGTTGATTCTTCCAATCCAAGAACATGGTATATCTCTCCATCTGTTCGTATCATCTTTAATTTATTTCATCAGTGTCTTATAGTTTTCTGCATACAGGTCTTTTGTCTCCCTAGGTAGGTTTATTCCTAGGTATTTTATTCTTTTTGTTGCAATGGTAAATGGGAGTGTTTCCTTAATTTCTCTTTCAGATTTTTCATTATTAGTGTATAGGAATGCAAGAGATTTTTGTGCATTAATTTTGTATCCTGCTACTTTACCCAATTCATTGATTAGCTCTAGTAGTTTTCTAGTGGCACCTTTAGGATTCTCTATGTATAGTATCATGTCATCTGCAAACAGTGACAGTTTTACTTCTTCTTTTCTGATTTGGATTCCTTCTATTTCTTTTTCTTCTCTGATTGCTGTGGCTAAAACTTCCAAAACTATGTTGGATAATAGTGGTGAGAGTGGGCAATCTTGTCCTGTGCCTGATCTTAGAGGAAATGGTTTCAGTTTTTCACCATTGAGAACGATGTTGGCTGTGTGTTTGTCATTTATGGCCTTTACTATACTGAGGTAAGTTCCCTCTATTCCTACTTTCTGGAGATTTTTTATCATAAATGGGTGTTGAACTTTGTCAAAAGCTTTTTCTGCATCTATTGAGATGATCATACGGTTTTGATCCTTCAATTTGTTGATATGGTGCCTCACATTGATTGATTTGCATATATTGAAGAATCCTTGCATTCCTGGGATAAACCCCACTTGATCATGGTGTATGATTCTTTTAATGTGCTGCTGGATTCTGTTTGCTAGTATTTTGTTGAGGAGTTTTGCATCTATGTTCATCTGTGATATTGGCCTATAGTTTTCTTTTTTTGTAACATCTCTGTCTGGTTTTGGTATCAGGGTGATGGTGGCCTTGTAGAATGAATTTGGAAGTGTCCCTCCCTCTGCTATATTTTGGAAGAGTTTGAGAAGTATAGGTGTTAGCTCTTCTCTAAATGTTTGATAGAATTCACCTGTGAATCCATCTGGTCCTGGGTTTTTGTTTGTTGGAAGAGTTTTAATCACAGTTTCAATTTTGATGCTTGTGATTGGTCTGTTCATATTTTCTATTTCTTCCTGGTTCATTCTCAGAAGGTTGTGATTTTCTGAGAATTTGTCCATTTCTTCTAGGTTGTCCATTTTATTAGCAAATAGTTGCTTGTAGTAATCTCTCATGAATCTTTGTATTTCTGCAGTGTCAGTTGTTACTTCTCCTTTTTCATTTCTAATTCTGTTGATTTGAGTGTTCTCCCTTTTTTTCTTGATGAGTCTGGCTAATGGTTTATCAATTTTGTTTATCTTCTCAAAGAACCAGCTTTTAGTTTTATTGATCTTTGCTATCGGTTCCTTCATTTCTTTTTCATTTCTTATCTGATCTTTATGACTTCTTTCCTTCTACTAACTTTGGGGTTTTTTTGTTCTTCTTTCTCTAATTGCTTTAGGTATAAGGTTAGTTTGTTTATTTTAGATGTTTCTTGTTTCTTGAGGTAGGATTGTATTGCTCTAAACTTCCCTCTTACAACTGCTTTTGCTGCATCCCATAGGTTTTGGGCCGTCATGTTTTCATTGTCATTTGTTTCTAGGTATCTTTTGATTTCTTCAGTGATCTCTTGATTATTTAGTAGCATATTGTTTAGCCTCCATGTGTCTGTACTTTTTACAGATGTTTTCCTGTATTTGATATCTAGTCTCATAGAATTGTGGTCGGGAAAGATACTTGATACGATTTCATTTTTCTTAAATTTACCAAGGCTTGATTTGTGACTCAAGATATGATCTATCCTGGAGAATGTTCCATAAGCACTTCAGAAGAAAGTGTATTCTGTTGTTTTTGGATAGATTGTCCTATAAATATCAATTAAGTCCATCTTGTTTAATGTATCATTTAAAGTTTGTGTTTCCTTATTTATTTTCATTTTGGTTGATCTGCCCATTGGTGAAAGTGGGGTGTTAAAGTCCCCTACTATGATTGTGTTACTGTCAATTTCCCCTTTTATGCCTGTTAACATTTGCCTTATGTATTGAGGTGCTCCTATGCTGGGCGCATAAATATTTACAATTGTTATATCTTCTTCTTGGATTGGTCTCTTGATCATTATTTAGTGTCCTTCTTTGTCTCTTGTAATAGTCTTTATTTTAAAGTCTATTTTTTCTGATATGAGAATTTCTACTCCAGCTTTTTTGATTTCCATTTATCTTTTTGAAATGACAAATGGCTGTCAGGAATATGCTGACACATAGTTTCAAAAAGTAAATCAGGACTCAGTCTGTCCATCCAAACTGAAGGTTCATTTGAACAATGAACATTAAATTAAATACCTTAAAAATGCATGCTGTGGAGAGAGCATTTTGAATATAGGCAGCTGGAAATGTTCACATTAGTATGTGATTTTGTTACTGGAAATCTCATAAATATATCATCTATAATAACTGTCATATCTGCAATACTTTAGAAACTTGAAAATGGAAATTTTTTTTACTTGATTTAAATATTTCAAATGAATTTCAATGAAGTTTGGAACTATTTGCTTAAAATGGAAAAAAGTTGATTGACATACAGAAAGCTGGAAGCTATCTAAAATTTTTTCAGTAAAAACCTTTACAAAGTTGATAGATGGGATTGAAAAATGAGTATCATGATTTATTCATTAAGCCAACATGCATTTATCCCATTTATATATACAAAAATTTGCGAGATATATTTTTAATATAATAGCTAATTAAAGTCAAATACCAAAATAAATTGAATTAGAGCCAGATATTCAAATCTCTATAAACTTTGACTCCAAGATTTAAAAACAAATATTTACATCACATTTTCTCACCAAAAATCTTAAAATTTCAAAGAATTTTATGATGTTGATCAGTATAGTTTATAATAATTTTAAAAGATTATTTCATCCTTTTTCATCCCCTTTTAATTTCTGGTTTTTGTGTAGGTTTACAAGGTACACAATATATTAGTACAGTAGTACAAGTACATAATTTAAAAATAAATAGAAAATATTAGAGAACCAAGCTTACACTTTTTTTTTTCAACTGTTGCAATGCATGACCAAAAAACTGACTTCATGACTGAAGATATGGTGTAAACTACTGTCATCGTCTTCTGTCTGTTCTCTCTGCCTCCCAACTTTCCCTTCACCAATCTACTTTACATAATGCTGCCATATTAATCTTCCTAAACTGTAGCTTTGAGATGTTACTCCCCTACCCAGTCATCTTAAATGACTTTCCAATGAACATAGACTAAAGCCCAAATTCCTTAGCTTGGCATTCAAGTACCTCTATAATATAAGCCAGTTTCCTATCTTTCCAAAACATTTTACTTCTTCTATTCCTTCATTCAAGTCAGAATGAACTATTTACTGCTCCCATCATGTTCTGTGGTTGCCTACCTCTACGACTTTATTCATCACTTACCTGATGTTGTCTTTGTAGGATGCTCTTCCCCATGCATGTACAGACATTTGGGGGACAAATATGGATTGATATCTTTCATACAGTGTTTTCTCTGACTCACTCCATCCCCTGCCCCAGTTGGAAGTACATTCTCCCTTCTCTGAAATCTCATAAGTTTGCCAGTGACTATCCAATCTTTGGTTATGTCCATACTTGTGTAATATATTCTCTAGTGGAATATAGGACCTAGAACTGGTTCATCTCAGAACTCACCCAATTCTGCAACACACCCATGTGTAGAAGAGAGCCTGAGTCTCTCCAACCACTCAGTCAACAATTTTTTGACCATCGACTATATTCTGGTAGATCCAGTTCAGGATACTACAGAATCTATACAATCTGCACAAATGGAGGTGGATTTGTCTTATTCCTTTTGCAAAGTTTTACACCATGAAAGTCCTATTGGGCAATTTAATCCATGTATTAATTTCAGAAAATTCTCAGTCTATTAGCCTATAATTCAGTTTACAATTCATCGTACATGCAACCATTCATGGAGGAAAAATCAAAAAGATCTATCCAAATAATTCAAGTTTCGCAAATATAAAATGTTCCTTAAAATTTAAATATTCTATGACTTATAAGTAATGAAATACTATAACAAAAGAAAAGTCCCGATGTACACAATGATATTATTAGAAACCTCTGGACCAGAGTACAATAGATAATACCTGGGAAAAACTGGAAGATAAGGTAAAGAAGAAGTACTAAGAGAAAAATATTTTAACTGTTAGTGAGGAAGGGGTATAAAGGGGAAGTCTTGAGAAGATATTCTCTATTTTAGAGAGTAAAAAGAGTCTGAAACTTACCTTTATTATATGTTATTCCTGATGAAAAATCAAAAATGTTCAAAAGTAAAATCGTAACATATAAAAGTGGTAATTCCATCTGTTGGAAGAAAAAAGAATTATTTCCATTCAATTACTCTGAAGATACTTTTTAGTTTCTTTTGCTATAAACAATGGCATAGTAAAGAAATCATTTCTTCTTTGAATTAAAAATATTTCTCATTTTGTGGCAAAAGCAGACAACAATTGACTAAGCTCTACACTTACTCCTTAACTGGTATTAAAGATATTTATAAATATAATTATTGCAAACTAAAGAGCTGTGTCTCAGGGTTTTCTGCAACTGTTAGAAAGGCATGATCAATTCTACATCTGTGTAAAACACAACCTCACTTGATACTCAGGATGGTACAGTTGTACCTTGATCTGAGACTGTGACAGCATTGCTCTTGGGAGAGACAATCCATGTGAGTCCTGAGCACCCCTGCACATCCTTGCTGTGTGCCAGGAATGCAAGGCCCTTTTCTCAGAGTTGTGTTTGCAGCAAGCAGCCTTGAGGCATGAGGTAACATCCTCTGGACAAGCACAGGCTTGTTTCCATGGTGAATCTCCCAACTCCGTGTTCTTCTCCTGTAATGCACACCACTATGTGTGTTAGCAAGCATCCGTCATGGGCTGAATTGTTCCCCCCTCCCATATTCATATGCTGAAGTCCTAAACCCCAGTATATCAGAATGTGGTCATATTTGGAGATAGGGTCTTTACAGAAGTAATTAAGTTAAAATGAAATCATTAGGGTAGGCCCTAATCCAGTATAACTGGTGTCTTTATAAGAAGGCGAAATTTGGACACACTCTTGTACAGGTAGAAGATGATATGAAGACACAGGGAGAAGGCAGCCATTTACAAGCCAAGGTGAGAGGCCTGGAACAGATCCTTCCTTCGTGGCTCTCAAAGGGAACTAGCTCTGCTAACATCTTGATGTTGAAACTGAGCAGGACCCTTTTGTACCCACTCACTTCGTTCGGGACTCTCTGTGCCCCGCATCTCTTGAAGTATAAGAGGTTTCTCCTGACGTCTTCAGGTTTCTCCCGAGTCTCAAAAGGCTGGCTAAAGAGTTAATGATTAGGAAAATGTGAACATATAATAATAAAGAATAACTGTTGGGCCAGGGAAGTAAACTGGTAACAATTTAAACAAAAGATCATCCATATAGCAGAGTCACAGGACCTTTAGTTCATCCATTAAGGACATAGATAACAATGTCTGAAGCACATTCCTAAGTTGTTTTTACAGAAACTAGACTCCCACCAGATGGAAACAGCTGACCATAAGCACATAGACCCCAGACCAGTTGGGATCAGAAAGTTGATGATGTTGACTCTGGAAACATCACCCTGTTACCTCACTGCCAATCAATCAGAAGAATGTCCATGAACTGATCAGGCACCCCTGCAACCCACATCCCTAATGGTGTCTTTAAAAACCCTTCCCTAAAAGCCATCAGGGAGTTCAGGTCCTTTGAGTACTAGCTGCACATTCTCCTTTCTTGGCACCCTGCAATATACGTACTTTCCTTCACCACAACCCGGTGTCAGACTGGCTTTGCTGCACATCAGGGAAACCGACCCAAATCCAGGGTCGGGATAATCTCAGACTTCTAAACTCCAGAGCTGTGAGACAATACATTTCTGTTGCTTAAACCACTCAGTGTGTGGTACCTTGTTAGCCCTAGTAAACTAATACAGCATGAGACTCCATGGGACTAGGGTGGGAGGAGGGAGGGAGGAAGGGGACATGGGGAACTGGGGTGAACATCATGTTGACAGTGACTACTGCTTTTGCTGTGAGTGATAAAGTCCTACATCTCTGACCCAGGAGTCTGTATCTTTTGCCAGCACCCAAGAAACAGTAACAGACTGACTCGCCAGCTATAGGAAGAGTAAATTCCAGATCCTTTGGGGTTCCTGACAACTGCTGAGTAAATTAAATTTAACTGATGTTTTTCTTCCCTCAAAATTGATTTTCTTGATTCAATACATTTAACTGACAGTAGAAAGCTCAACATTTGTTGGATTTTGAATTCCTCACCCTTATCACATGGTTAGGGGAGAAATTGTTTTTTAAGTGCATTTTTTAGTCATCTAAGAAAACAACTTGTTTTCACAAGGTAAGAGGAAATAAATGGTCCATCAAAATTACATCTGCATGGTGCTAGGCTCAATATTATTTTTGGTATAAGAATGAAGTTAACATTAAATGGAGAAGTTACCAGAGACAAACTTTGAAAATAGTGCCCTTACCAGGAAAATCTTGTATTATTTTGCTAAACATTCAAATTAAATGACATAACACCATTATTAGAACCCATAAGCTTTCCTCATCCCTGAAATACTGTCTGAAATGTATTATATTCCAGGACCCCAGTTTGGATGGCCTCTTAATAAGTTATCTTCAAAGTTGTTCCAATTCAGTTCTCTCAAGTAAATATAAGAAGATCTCTAATTTCATTTAAGTGGATTTGACTGTACCTGTCTTTGAGTCAAAAACTAAAAACTTAATTTGAAAGGCTTTTAAATGCTTTCATTAAGGAAAGGAAACCCAAGAGAGCATATTTACGGACAAGACAGCCAAGGAGTGATCTTTGAACACTGCATGGCTTTGTGCTAGCTGCATATTCCCTTACTCTAATAATTCAGCCCATATATATAAATTCATATTTATAGCTTATATATATAATTATATATATAATTTTTCTTAATTTAGAGATGAAATGTACTTTACTTTAGAGTTGACATATGAGACATTAAGTAACATGTCCAAAGTCCGTTACTAGCTAGTTACAGAGTTGGGCTTAGAACCAAGGTCTCCTGATTGAATTGATCTAGTCAGTGTAAAAAGATGCCACAAAATGAAAATTTCAAAACTTATTCCACACTACATTCTTGAGTAGATTTGACCGCTCACCAAAACTGCTAAATTTGTTCACCATAATTCTGCTTCATACATACATTAGTCTCATTCTTCTCCTTCTTCAATATTATGACTTTCTCAATTTGGTACTACCTTCTTTCAACAATTATCTCATGGTTAGAGAAAAGGCACAGACTTTGGCCTAAGATCAGCTCTGCCCACTGAGATGTTTGATCTTTGGAAAGTTACTTAACTTCTTCAAGTTTACTTTCTATTCAGTAAAATAGGGATAACACTTCACAGGGTTGTTGTGAGAATTAAATGAATAATATACTAAAACATCTAACAGCTAGCTACTTTACACAGACTAAGCACTTGATAAATATTAGCTCTGAATCCATATCTTTATACATTGAAGCAACTTCTTTATCTTCATCACACTCTCCTACGCATCCTTAACAGTCAAATTATCCCCACTTATTATTCCCATTTAATGCTTATGAGTTTCATGTAACCGTCAGATATAGGTCATATATCTGGGTATTTTCTATTCTCTGGCGTCAAATAAATATTGGGAATTGTCCCAAAGGAGGAACCTACCGGTTCATTTGTAGTTACTCTATTATCATGGACGAGTGATTATACTGTAAATTCATACTATAGTAGGGCCCTTATTTCTTACTGTAATTCCTTCTTAGTGGGGTGCCCAACCAGTTGCACTTTTCTTTTTTATATTTTCCCAAGCTTTCTTCCATACAGGCCGAGAAAGAAGACCCAAAACTGGGAGCTGAGTTTTCACAGTTTACTGGTTTAGTGGTCCACTTAACTTCGGTAACAGCCAATCAGCTGCTACCAAGTACAGAAGCATGCTTAGAAAAATCTAAAGGACAGGCAGTTGGAATTTCCAATTAACTGCCTCTTCAAAGAGCACCAAAGATCATTTTCTGTGTTCACATCAGTGTCCTGAAGGAAGAGTGGGACTTAAAAGAATAAAGACCTTATTGATAGGGTAAGCAAGAAAATTAAATACACAAAGCAAAAAGATAGGAATGAGCTACTTGTGCATGGGAATCAGTAAGACCAAATGATATGCCAATCTGCTCTTCAGGTTCATTCTTGTGTAAATGTCCTTGGTGGAGTTGATTATACCCACTCAGCCTGCCTTTGACCAGTGGGCTGAGACTGAACCTTTCTTACTTAGCACCCTAACTAGTCATCAAGGTCACAGAAGCTAACAAATAATTTTTTAAATGATGATAATAAAACCTGCTTTACATTCATGTTTTCCTTCAGAAGTCCCTTCAAATGGCCATGTAGAATCTGCTTATACCCATATCATGAAAGATAGCTGGTATCTGGGTTACCTATTCCTAAAGAGCCCATGTAAGAAAAACTTTCTCTCACATTTTCTGGTGACTTTAGCTGAAAGAAAAAAGTTACTCCTCAACCTGCAACAATGTGCAAAACTCAACAAAATCTCTCTCCCAATAAAGACTCAGTTCCTCCCCTATTAAGGGTAAGGATCTGCTTTCAGTCAGTTACTGTTGAATTACACTTTGATTTGAAGGAAAGCTCCCATAGCAGAGCTTTTATCTGTAACAGTAAAATGAAAATGTTCTTCTCCCTGGAAAACAAGACAGGCACGGGGCATCTAGTTAGGAAATTTGGGGACAAGGAAAGGGGCTCATTGGAAGGATGACTTTGACTTTTTCTGCAATTTTTCTCCGACTATAAAAGTGCTCATTGTGCAAAACTTGAAAAATACAAACAGGTACAGAGAAATTAATTACCCATAAACCAACAATCAGATATAAGCACTATTAACACTTTGACCTATTTCTACAATCTGTTCCCTACACATTTATGTGTTTCACATAGGATCCTTCTGTATATAGCTTCAGTATATAGCTTTCAGTCATTGTTATTCTGGCCATTTTTTCATGTAATTCAACTTTAAAAATTTTTTTCACAATTACATATCTAAAATCACTACAAATTATTTAAACATAAGTCATTCAGTTGTTTCCAGTGTTTTCCTGTTATGAATAGTATAACTGAATAATCCTGAACAAAAATCTTTCCCTGCATTTAAATATATTTCTTTAGGATATAAATATATTTAAGATTCTTGGTATATGTTGGAAAATTGCTTTCCAGAAAATGCAGTGTTTGGGGCTTCCCTGGTGGAGCAGCAGTTAAGAATCCACCTGCCAATGCGGGGGATGTGGGTTTGAGCCCTGGTCTGGGAAGATCCCACATGCCTCAAAGCAACTAAGCCCATGTGACACAACTACTGAGCCTGCGCTCTAGAGCCCGCAAACCACAACTACTGAGCCCGTGAGCTGTGACTACTGAAGCCCACATGCCCTAGAGCCTGTGCTCCGCAACAAGAGAAGCCACCACAATGAGAAGCCTGCACACCCCAATGAAGAGTAGCCCCCCACTCACTGCAACTACAGAATGCCTGTGCACAGCAACAAAGACCCAACACAGCCAAAAATAAATAAATTAATTAATTAAAAGAAAAAAAGAGAAATGCCTGTGGGACATACGGTTAAAAAAAATGTAGTGTTGAGAATTAGATATAATCTGTAATAGTTTGATAGGCAAAAAAGTATCTCATTGTTTTACTTTTTAAAATATTGGTGCAATTTAATATTTAAGATATGCTTGTTAGCCATTTTGTCTTCTATAAATTATCTGGACATATTCTTGACCATTTTCTGTTGGAATTTTAGTGTTTTGCTTGTGAAATGGTAAAAGAATTTCTTGCAATATTTACAATGAATATTAAACCCAATTAGTCACTTAATTTTGTTTACAATGGGCTTTGATACATAGTAATTCAAATCTGATGCAATCAAATTTATCAGTATTTTCCTTTGTTTCTGTTGCCTTATAGTTTCAAAGTCTACCCCCATCCAGAGACATACTTTTCTTATGCTTTTTGTGACCACCAAGATGGGTGGGATAGGGAAGGTGGGAGGGAGATGCAAGAGGGAGGGGATATGGGGATATATGTATACATATAGCTGATTCACTTTGTTATACAGCAGAAACTAACACAACATTGTAAAGCAATTATACTCCAATAAAGATGTTAAAGAAAAAATTTAAAGACTCAAAAGTTCAAAGAATAAAATAACAAGGACATTTTGATCACCCCAGATTAACATTACTACCAGTTTAAAAAAATTATTATGGGATATTCCAACATTAGAAAAAGATTCCAAACAAAAGAAAAAGAAAGACTGTACAATCAGCCTGTTTGTATCCATCATCTAGCTTCAGTCTTGTTTCATCAATACATACACCCACTCAACATCCTCCTTCAGGATAATCTTGAAGATATCCTAGACATTTATACATATTTCAGTATATACTTCTAAGAGAAAATGACATTTTTAATTTATTATTTATTTATTTATTCATTCATTTATGGCTGTGTCAGGTCTTAGCTGCGGCACACGGGATCTCTGTTGACACGTGTGGGATCTTTCGTTGCAGCATGCAGGCTTCTCTCTAGTTGTGGTGTGCTGATTTTCTCTTCTCTACTTGTGGCACGCAGGCTCCAGGACATGTGGGTTCTGTAGTTGTGGCACGCGGGTTCCAGAGTGTGTGGGCTCTGTAGTTAGAGGCACAGAGGCTCTCCAGTTGAGGTGAGCAAGCTCAGTAGTTGTGGCACACGGGCTTATTTGCCCCACAGCATGTGGGATCTTAGTTCCCTGACCAGGGATCAAAACCTTGTCCCCAGCATTGTAAGGTGGATACTTTACCACTGGACCACCAGGGAAGTCCAAAAATGACATTATTAAAATAAAACAAAACCATAATACTGGACTTCCCTGGTGGTGCAGTGGTTAAGAATCTGCCTGCCAGTGCAGGGGACATGGGTTCGAGCCCTGGTCTGGGAAGATCCCACATGCTGTGGAGCAACTAAGCCTGTGCGCCACAACTACTGAGCCTGCACTCTAGAGCCCGTGAACCATAACTACTGAGCCCGTGTGCTACAACTACTGAAGCCCGTGCGCCTAGAGCCCATGCTCTGCAACAAGAGAGGCCATCCAAATGAAAAGGCCGCGCACCGCAGTGAAGAGTAGTCCCCACTCAATGCAACTAGAGAAAGCCTGCACGCAGTAACAAAGACCCAATGCAGCCAAAAATAAATAAATTAATAAAAAACAAAAAAACACAATACCATATCATGCCTTAAAACAATAATGATTCCTGGATATCTACCCAGTGACTGTTTTCATTTCTTCAGTATACCATTCTTAAATTTTTTTATAGTTTGTATGAATCAAGATCCAATAGGGTTCATCTCTGCAATTGGTTGATATATTTTTTAAGTTGTTAAATATACAGATAACTCTCCTTTTTACCCCCATTTTCTCTCTCTTTTTCCTTGCAACTTATTAGTTGAAGAAGTAGTTCGTTTTAATGTTTTCCTCTGGATTTTGCTGATTGCATCATCGTGGTATCTTTTACATTGTAAGTTTATCTCATTTGTCCTGTAAATTGCTAAGTAGATTTAAATGCTTAATCAGATTCAGGTTAATTTTTTTGGCAGGGACACTTCATAGGTGGTGTTGAATACGTCTAACAGGAGGTACATAATGACTGGTTCTCTCTTTCCATGATACACCAGCAATCATTTATTGCCTAGATCTGTTAAATTCACTGGAGGTTGCAAGATGGTGATATTTTATCATTCATTCTTTATTCATTCACTGGAATACTTCTATAAAGATAAAATTTCCTTCACCAACTATTTGGTTACCCAGAGGTATATTTCCTAAGGAAAGACAAAATAAATGCTTCATTCTTTTCCCTCACTTACCAGTTTTGATTCCCTAGCATTGGTTCCCTAGAATTGATTTTCTAGCATCCTCATAGAAGCAACCAATAAGATTTGTTTTTAAGTATCATTATGAACTCATAGCTTTCTGTTTAAATATATTTCAGTGTTTCTATCCGTTACAGTTACTATCCGTACTGATGCTCAAAGTGTCCAATTTCTGGCAGGTATGGTCTTCTTAAAGTTGGCTCCTGAGTCCTTTTGATATGGCTCTACTTGAGTCATTGATTGCTTGCTTTCTTCCCTTCTTCTAGGACAAAATATTCCAGGCTCACTTTATACACTTCTGTCCCAAACATAGGATCAGTCGTTTCTGTATGGAATTCTGATTCCTTTTACTGGGAAATGGTATTTAGAAACCATAATTTGGGAGCTAGGCCAGTCTTAAAATATATATAAATATATAAACTTTATGGAAGATACATTGTGGCTACTCAAAACTGTATTTCTCCACATATTCACCAAAAAAAAAATCACATAAATAAAGAGGAGAATTAATAAAACAACCTTAGAGCAACCATTGCACAGAGATTACTAAGAATTTCAATTTACATAAAAGTAGAAAAATAAACATCTAAACCCAGCAGGATCAAATCCAGAGTCCACACCAGAGCAAAGTATGGTAGAGATTGTGTGGAAAAGAGCAGAGGTTCACAGGAGTATAGCAGTGGTAGGATACAGGTGAAATCCTCTCTAATAGAGTTCTACCTGAGAAAAGAAATACTGAGAAAAGGTTTGAGAACTGGTAGATTAGAACTCGTTTGAAAATCTCCTTGCAGTTTTAGGAAGGCACCATTCAGAAGAAGGGGTAGCCTCTGAATGGGGAGGAATTTCCCAGATGTTTGATGGTGAAGAGAAAAAAGAAAGCAAACAATGGAAATTAAAGATCTTACAGAAACAAAAGAGAACCACAAAATCGGGAAACACACTGACCCCACCCCCAAAAGTTTCCATCTACTTAAAAATTCAACTTCCCTTTAGCAACAGAAGAGGATGTTTTTGAATTAAGAAACCTAGATAGAACCAATGGCATTTTCCACAGAATTAGAACAAATAATTCTAAAATTTGTATAGAAACACAAAAGACCTCAAATAGTCAAAACGATCTTGAGAAAGAAGAACAAAACTGGAGATATCATGCTCCCTGATTTTAAACCACACTACAAAGCTATAGTAATAAAAATGGTGTGGTACTCACACAAAAACAGATGGATCAATGGAACAGAACAGAGAGCCCTGAAATAAACCCACACTTATATGGTCAATTTAATCTACAACAAAGGAGGTAAGAATACATAATGGGGAAAAGACAGCTTCCTTGTAATTGGTGTTGGAAAAACTGGACAGCTACATGCAAAAGAATGAAACTGGACTACACTCTCACACCGTAAAAAAAAAAAAAACAACAAAAAAACCAAAAAACTCAAAATGGATTAAAGACTTAAATGTAAGACCTGAAACCATCAATCTCCTAGAAGAAAACATAGGCGGTACGCTCTTTGATATTGGCCTTAGCAATATGTTTTTGGATCTGTCTCCTTATGCAAGGGAAACAGAAACAAAAATAAACAAATTGGACTACATCAGACTAAAAAGTTTTTGTACAACGAAGTAAACTATCAACAAAAGGAAAAGGCTGCCTACTGAATGGAGAAGGTATTTGCAAACAATATACCTGATGAGGGGTTAATATCCAAAGTAATCAAAAAACTTACACAACTCGACATAAAAAAACAAACAACCCAATTAAAAAATGGGCAGAGGACCTGGCTAGACATTTTCCAAAAAAGACATACAGATGGCCAACAGCAACATCAAAAGATGCTCAACATCCCTAATCATCATGGAAATAAAAATCAAAACCACAGTGACATATTACCTCACACCTGTCAGAATTGCTTTTATCAGGGACTTCCCTGGCATTCCAGTGGTTAAGACTCCACGCTTCCAGTGCAGGGGGCGTGGGTTTGACCCCTGGTCAGGGAACTAAGATCTCACATGCTGCATGGCACAGCCAAAAAAAAAGAAAGAAAGAATTGCTATTATCAAAAAAATAACAAATGTTGGCAAGGGTGTAGACAAAGGGGGACCTTCGTGCATTGTTGGTGGGAATGTATTAAACTGGTGCAACCACTATGGAAAACATTATGGTAGTTCCTTAAAAAATTAAAAATAAAACTATCATACAACCAAACAATTTCACTTCTGGATATTTATATGAAGAAAATGTAAACAACTAATTCAAAAAGATACTTGTACCCCTATGTTTACTGCAGCACTATTTACAATAGCTAAGATATAGAAGCAAACTAAGTGTCCATCAACAGATGAATGAATAAAGAAGATGTGGTGTGTATATAAATACGTACAATGGAATATTACTCAGCCATAAAAAGAATGAAATCTTCACATGTGTGACAACACGAATGGACCTAGAGGGGATTTTGCTAAGTGAAGTAAGTCATAGAAAGACAAGTACCATATGATTTCACTTATATGTCAGTGTATATGGAATGTGGAATCTAAAAAATAAAACAAATGAACAAACATAACAAAACAAAAGAGTCCTAGACACAGAGAACAAATTGGTGGTTGCCTGAGGGGAGGGAAGTGGTGGTATGAATAAAATAGGTAAGGGAGATTAAGAGGTACAAACTTCCAGTTACAAAATAAATGAGTCACAGGGATGAAATGTACAGTACAGGGAAATAGTCAATTATATTGTAATATCTTTGTATGGTGACAGACGGTAACTCGATATATCATGGTGATCATTTTGTAATGTATAGAAATATTGAACCATCGTGTTATAGACCTGGAACTAACATAATATTGTGAGTCAATTACACTTCAATTAAAAAAATATGTAGACACTGAAATAATGTATTAAAATGCTAACGACAGTTATCTCTGAGGGGTGGGTTATGGGTGATTGTTGATTTTTACTTTATGCTTTTATGTATTTCTAGTTGTCTGCAATCAATGTGCATTGCTTGTAAAATTAGAAAGAAAACCAATAAATGTCACTACAAAATGTTTGTAAAATTAAAAAAAAAAAAGAATTGAGAAACCAAATTTCATTAAAAGTAAAGTTTTCTGCTATGTGAAAGGCACTGTCAAGAGAAAAAAAAACATGGAGTGGGAGAAAAAAATACTGGGTTGGCCAAAAAGTTCATTTGGGGTTTTCCGTAACATCTTACAGAGAAACCCAAATGAATTTTTTGGCCAACACGATATTTGCAAAAGACACATCTGATAAAGGACTGTTATCTAAAACATACAAAGAACTCTTAAAACTCAATAATAAGAAAACAGCCCGATTAAAAAATGGGCCACAAATCCTAACAGACACCTCATGAAAGAAGATACATAGATGGCATATAAGTATATGAAAACATGCTCCACATCAAATGTCATCAGAGAAATGCAACTCAAAACAATGAGATACCATTTCACACCTATTAGAATGACCAAAATTTGGAGCGCTGACAGCACCAATGCTGCGAGTATGCAAAATGGTACACCCACTTGGAAGACAGTTTGGTGACGTTTTTTAAAAATTTTTTTATTTATTTATCTTTTTATTTTTGGCTGCATTGGGTCTTCATTGCTGCACACGGGCTTTCTCTAGTTGCGAAGAGTGGGGGTCACTCTTCGTTGCAGTGCGTGCGCTTCTCATCGCGGTGGTCTCTCTTGTTGTGGAGCACGGGATCTAGGCACACGGGTTTCAGTAGTTGTGGCTCGAGGGCTCTAGAACACAGGCTCAGTAGTTGTGGCGCACAGACTTAGTTGCTCTGCAGCATGTGGGATCTTCCCAGACTAGGGCTTGAAGCCGTGTCCCCTGCGCTGGCAGGCGGATTCTTGACAGTGGTGCCACCAGGTAAGTCCCTGGTGAGTTTTTAACAAAACTAAACATACTCTTACCATATGACCCAGCAATTGCACTCCTTGGTATTTACTCTAAGGAGTTGAAAACTTAAGTTCACACAAATACTTGCACACAGATGTTTATAGCAGCTTTATTCACAATTGCCAAAACTTAGAAGTAACCAAGATGTCCTTCAGTTGGTGAATGAATAACTAAACCGTGGTACATCCAGACAGTGAAATGTTATTCAGAACTAAAAAGAAATGAGCTTTTTACATGGAGGAAAATTAAATGCATATTACTTAGTGAAAAAAGTCAATCTGAAAGGCTACTTATTTTACGATTCCAACTATATGACATTCTGGAAAAGGCAAAACTATGGAGACAACAAAAATATCAGTAGTTGGGCTTCCCTGGTGGTGCAATGGTTAAGAATCTTCCTGCCCACATATATACAATGGAATATTACTCAGCCATAAAAAGAAACGAAATTGACTTATTTGTAGTGAGGTGGCTGGACCCGGAGTCTGTCATACAGAGTGAAGTAAGTCAGAAAGAGAAAAACAAATACCATATGCTAACACATATATATGGAACATAAAAAAAAAAAACGGTTTTGATGAACCTAGGGGCAGGACAGGAATAAAGACACAGATGTAGAGAATAGACTTGAGGACACGGGGAGGGGGAAGGATAAGCTGGGACGAAGTGAGAGAGTAGCACTGACATATATACACTACCAAATGTAAAATAGATAGCTAGTGGGAAACAGTTGCATGGCACAGGGAGATCAGCTCAGTGCTTTGAGACCACCTAGAGGGGTGGGATAAGGAGGGTGGGAGGGAGATGCAAGCGGGAGGGGATATGGGTATATACGTATGCATATAGCTGATTCACTTTGTTATACAGCAGAAACAAACACAACACTGTAAATCAATTATACTCCAATAAAGATGTTAAAAAAAAAAAAAGAATCTGCCTGCCAATGCAGGGGACATGGGTTTGAGCCCTGGTCCAGGAAGATCCCACATGCTGTGGAGCAACTACGCTCGTGCGCCACAACTACTGAGCCAGCACTCTAGAGTCTATGACTCACAACTACTGAGCCTGTGTGCCACAACTACTAAAGTCCATGCACCTAGAGCCTGTGCTCTGCAACAAGAAGCCACTGCAATGAGAAGCCTGTGCACCACAACAAGGAGTAGCCCCTGCTCACTGCAACTAGAGAAAGCCTGCATGCAGCAACAAAGACCCAATGCAGCCAAAAAGAAAAAAAAAATATCAGGAGCTGGCAGTGGGGAGGAGCTGGCAGTGGGGAGGAGCTGGCAGTGGGGAGGAGCTGGCAGTGGGGAGCTGGCAGTGGGGAGGAAGGTGTCAATAGGCAGAGCACAGAGGATTTTGGCGATAGTGAAAAATACTCTGTATGATATGATAATCATGGATACTTGCCATTTTACATTTGTCCAGACCTATAGAATGTTCAACACCAAGAGTGAGCCCTAAGGTAAACTATGGACTTTGGGTGATTATGATATGTCAATGTAGGTTCATTAGTCGTAACACATGTACCACTCTGGTGGAGGATTTTGATAATAGGGGAGGCTATGCATGTGTCAGGGCAGGAAGTATACAGGAAATTCCTGTACCTTCCTCTCAATTTTCCTGTAAAACCTAAAACTGCTCTCAAATTTTTTTCTAAAAATTTGAAAAAAAGATAAAAGAATCACATGGGAAAAAAGGGACATAGATACTCAAACCTTGCCCCCTACCTGCAGGCTTGTACAAAAAACATACGACATTTCAAAATGAACACAAAACAGCAGGAAATATCCATGCAAAGCTATAAGACAGAAATGTGAATTCAAATATTTCAGCAGATAAGAATATTCTCTCTGCCCCAAACAAGAAACAGAAAAACTATAAAACAGAAAAAACTGTAACACAACACTCTAACCTGAATTAAAATGTTGAAACAAGGATTTGCACATTGAAACAAAAATTACCTTAAGTAATAAGTTCTAAATAAATCAGACTAGAAACAGAGAAAATACAGGAAGATGTGAAATGAGAGTTGACCAAACTCAGGAAATAGAAGAAAACGACAAAATAATCTCAGAAATTAAAGATTAAACTTCAAGGGGCCCAAAGGAAAATAGTTTCGACCAGAAATATAGTAAGGGTCATAGAGAAGAGGAATGAAAACTATTGAGAGGACAATATGAAATAAAGAAAATAGTAAAAGCATTGGAGAAAAAGTAAAGAAAATCTAACATTTCCTCAGAGCAAAAGAAACACTCAAGTATATAGACTGAAAGGAGACACAGAATGCCAACACAAAAGATGAAAACAGGCACATATCTGGACACACCTCATGAAATTTCAGGACAGAGAAATTCTCACTAAAGAGATAAGAATCAGAATGGCATAATTCCTATCAGCAATACTGGATAATAGAATAAAATGGAGCAATGCCTTCAAGGCCTTACAGGAAAATTAAATGAGTTTTTAACCTAAGTACCCACTAAACAATAAATGGATAGAACAAAAGCAAGAAGAACTACAATCCTGCAGCCTGTGGAACAAAAACCACATTCAGAGAAAGATAGACAAGATGAAAAGGCAGAGGGCTATATACCAGATGAAGGAACAAGATAAAACCCCAGAAAAACAACTAAATGAAGTGGAGATAGGCAACCTTCTAAAAAAAGAATTCAGAATAATGATAGTGAAGACGGTCCAGGACCTCGGAAAAAGAATGGAGGCAAAGATCGAGAAGATGCAAGAAATGTTTAACAAAGACCTAGAAGAATTAAAGAACAAACAAACAGAGATGAACAATACAATAACTGAAATGAAAACTACACTAGAAGAAATCAATAGCAGAATAACTGAGGCAGAAGAACGGATAAGTGACCTGGAAGACAGAATGGTGGAATTCACTGCCATGGAACAGAATAAAGAAAAAAGAATGAAAAGAAATGAAGACAGCCTGAGAGACCTCTGGGACAACATTAAACACAATAACATTCGTATTATAGGGGTCCCAGAAGGAGAAGAGAGAGAGAAAGGACCCGAGAAAATGTTTGAAGAGATTATAGTCGAAAACTTCCCTAATATGGGAAAGGAAATAGCCACCCAAGTCCAGGAAGCGCAGAGAGTCCCATACAGGATAAGCCCAAGGAGAAACATGCCAAGACACATAGTAATCAAATTGGCAAAAATTAAAGACACAGAAAAATTATTGAAAGCAGCAAGGGAAAAACGACAAATAACATACAAGGGAACTCCCATAAGGTTAACAGCTGATTTCTCAGCAGAAACTCTACAAGCCAGAAGGGAGTGGCATGATATACTTAAAGTGATGAAAGGGAAGAAACTAAAACCAAGATTACTCTACCTGGCAAGGATTTCATTCAGATTCGATGGAGAAATCAAAAGCTTTACAGACAAGCAAAAGCTAAGAGAATTCAGCACCACCAAACATGCTCTACAACAAATGCTAAAGGAACTTCTCTAAGTGGGAAACACAAGAGAAGAAAAGGACCTACAAAAAAAACCCCGTAACGATTAAGAAAATGGTAATAGGAACATAGATATCAATAATTACCTTATATGTGAATGGATTAAATGCTCCATCCAAAAGACACAGGCTTCCTGAATGGATACAAAAATAAGACCCATATATATGCTGTCTACAAGAGACCCACTTCAGACCTAGGGACACATACAGACTGAAAGTGAGGGGATGGAAAAAGATATTCCATGCAAATGGAAATCAAAAGAAAGCTGGAGTAGCAATACTCATATCAGATAATACAGACCTTAAAATAAAGAATGTTACAAGAGACAAGGAAGGACACTACATAATGATCAAGGGATCAATCCAAGAAGAAGATAGAACAATTATAAATATATATACACCCAACACAGGAGCACCTCAATACACAAGGCAACTGCTAACAGCTATAAAAGAGAAAATTGACAGTAACACAATAATACTGGGGCACTTTAACATCTCACTTACACCAATGGACAGATCATCCAAACAGAAAATTACTAAGGAAACACAAGCTTTACATGACACAATAGACCAGATAGACTTAATTGATATTTATAGGACATTCCACCCCAAACCAGCAGATTACACTTTCTTCTCAAGTGCACATGGAACATTCTCCAGGATAGATCACATCTTGGGTCACAAATCAAGCCTCAATAAATTTAAGAAAATTGAAGTCATATCAAACATCTTTTCTGACCACAACGCTATGAGATTAGAAATCAGTTACAGGGAAAAAACTGAAAATACACAACACATGGAGGCTAAACAATACGTTACTAAACAACCAAGAGATCACTGAAGAAATCAAACAGAAAATCAAAAAATACCTAGAGACAAATGACAATGATAACACGACATTCCAAAACCTATGGGACGTGGTAACAGCAGTTCTAAGAGGGAAGTTTATAGCTCTACAAGCCTACCTCAAGAAACAAGAAAAATCTCAAATAAACAATCTAACCTTACAGCTAAAGGAACAAGAGAAAGAAAAACAAACAAAACCCAAAGTTAGCAGAAGAAATCATAAAGATCAGAGCAGAAATAAATGAAATAGAAACAAAGAAAACAATAGTGAAGATCAATAAAACTAAAAGCTGGGGCTTCCCTGGCGGCGCAGTGGTTGAGAGTCCGCCTGCCGATGCAGGGGACACGGGTTCGTGCCCCGGTCCGGGAAGATCCCACATGCTGTGGAGCGGCTGGGTCCGTGAGCCATGGCCACTGAGCCTGTGCGTCCGGAGCCTGTGCTCCACAACGGAAGAGGCCACAGCAGTGAGAGGCCCATGTACCGCAAAAAACAAACAAACAAACAAACAAAAACACTAAAAGCTGCTTCTCTGAGAAACAAAATTGATAAACCATTAGCCAGACTCATCAAGAAAAAGACGGAGAGGACTCAAATCAATAAAATTAGAAATGAAAAAGGAGAAGTTACAACAGGCACCACAGAAATACAAAGCATCCTAAGAGACTACTACAAGCAACTCTATGCCAATAAAATGGACAACCTGGAAGAAATGGACAAATTCTTAGAAACGTATAACCTTCCAAGACTGAACCAGGAAGAAACAGAAAATATGAACAGACCAGCCACAAATAATGAAATTGAAACTGTGATTAAAAATCTTCCAACAAACGAAAGTCCAGGACCAGATGGCTTCACAGGTGAATTCTATCAAACATTTAGAGAAGAGCTAACACCCATCCTTCTCAAACTCTTCCAAAATATAGCAGAGGAAGGAACACTCCCAAACTCATTCTATGAGACCACCATCACCCTGATACCAAAACCAGACAAAGATACTACAAAAAAAGAAAATTACAGACCAATATCACTGATTAATATAGATGCAAAAATCCTCAACAAAATACTAGCAAACAGAATCCAACAACACACTGAAAGGATCATAAAGGCATAAACCGTGATCAAGTGGGATTTATTCCAGGGATGCAAGGATTCTTCAATATATGCAAATCAATCAATGTGATAAACCATATTAACAAATTGAAGAATAAAAACCATATAATCATTTCAAGAGATGCAGAAAAAGCTTTTGACAAAATTCAGCACCCATTTATGATAAAAACTCTCCAGAAAGTGGGCAGCGGGAACCTACCTCAACATACTAAAGGCCATATATGACAAACCCACAGCAAACATCATTCTCAGTGGTGAAAAACTTAAAGCATTTCCTCTAAGATCAGGAACAAGACAAGGATGTCCACTCTCACCACTATTATTCAACATAGTTTTGGAAGTCCTAGTCACGGCAATCGGAGAAGAAAAAGAAATGAAAGGAATACAAATTGGAAAAGAAGAAGTAAAGCTGTTACTGTTTGCAGATGACATGATACTATACATAGAGAATCCTAAAGATGCCACCAGGAAACTACTAGAGCTAATCAATGAATCTGGTAAAGTTGAAGGATACAAAATTAATGCACAGAAATCTCTTGCACTCCTATACACTAATGATGAAAAATCTGAAAGAGAAATTAAGGAAACACTCCCATTTACCATTGCAACAAAAAGAATAAAATACCTAGGAATAAACCTACCTAGGGAGACAAAAGACCTGTATGCAGAAAACTATAAGACACTGTTGAAAGAAATTAAAGATGATACCAACAGATGGAGAGATATACCATATTCTTGGATTGGAAGAATCAGTATTGCGAAAATCAGTATACTACTCAAAGCAATCTACAGATTCAATGCAATCCCTATCAAATTACCAATGGCATTTTTTACAGAACTGGAAAAAAAAGTCTTAAAATTTGTATGGAGACACAAAAGATCCCGAATAGCCAAAGCAGTCTTGAGGGAAAAAAATGGAGTTGGAGGTATCAGAGTCCCTGACTTCATACTGTAATACAAAGCTACAGTAATCAAGACAATATGGTACTGGCACAAACACAGAAAGATAGATCAATGGAACAGGATAGAAAGTCCAGAGATAAGCCCACGCACCTATGGTCAACTAATCTATGACAAAGGAGGCAAGGATATAAAATGGAGAAAAGACAGTCTCTTCAATAAGTGGTGCTGGGAAAACTGGACAGCTACATGTAAAAGAATGAAATTAGAACACTCCCTAACACCATACACAAAAATAAACTCAAAATTGATTAGAGACCTAAATGTAAGACTGGACACTATAAAACTCTTAGAGGAAAACATAGGAAGAAAACTCTTTGACATAAATCACAGCAAGATCTTTTTTGACCCACCTCCTAGAGTAATGGAAATAAAAACAAAAATAAACAAATGGGATCTAATGAAACTTAAAAGCTTTTGCACAGCAAAGGAAACTACAAACAAGATGAAAAGACAACCCTCAGAATGGGAGACAATATTTGCAAAGGAATCAACAGACAAAGGATTAATCTCCAAAATATATAAATAGCTCATGCAGCTCAATATTAAAAAAACAAAGAACCCAAACCAAAAATGGGCACAAGACCTAAATAGACATTTCTCCAAAGAGGACAAACAGATGGCCAGGAAGCACATGAAAAGCTGCTCAACGTCACTATTAGAGAAATGCAAATCAAAACTACAATGAGGTATCACCTCACACCAGTTAGAATGGGCATCATCAGAAAATCTACGAACAACAAATGCTGGAGAGGGTGTGGAGAAAAGGGAACCCTCTTGCACTGTTGGTGGGAATGTAAATTGATACAGCCACTATGGAGAACAGTATGGAGGTTCCTTAAAAAACTAAAAATAGAATTACCATATGACCCAGCAATCCCACTACTGGGCATATACCCTGAGAAAAGCATAATTCAAAACGACACATGCACCCTAATGTTCATTGCAGCACTCTTTACAATAGCCAGGTCATGGAAGCAACCTAAATTCCCGTCGTCAGACAAATGGATAAAGATGTGGCACATGTATACAATGGAATATTACTCAGCCATAAAAAGAAACGAAATTGAGTTATTTGTAGTGAGGTGGATGGACCTAGAGTCTGTCATACAGAGTGAAGTCAGTCAGAAAGAGAAAAATACAGTAGGCTAATGCATATATGTGGAGTCTAAAATAGCTTTTTTTCTTTGGGGAACTTACCCTATCTCTATAGTCTGGTGGGACTGCTAATCAAGATTCATTGCCTTGACATAGAAAACAAACTTACGGTTACCAAAGGGAAAAGGTCGGGGGAGGGATAAATTAAGAGTTTAGGATTAACATATACACACTACTAAATATTAAATAGACAACCAACAGGACCTGCTGTATAGCACAGGGAACTATACTCAATATTATGTAAAACCTATAAGGGAAAAGAATCTGAAAAAGAAAAAAAATTATATATATATAACCAAATCACTTTGCTGTACACCTGAACCTAACACAACATTGTAAAGCAACTATACTTTAATTTTTTTAAAAAGTAAAAAAAAAAAGAACCCCTGCCTTCTTTCCATAGCTGGCTGGAATAATTAAGATCTAGCCTCTTAGCAAGCACGAGCACGTGCCACAAGCCAGGACAAACAGGTGCTCCTTTCCTGGACCAGGAATCATGAGCAGAATGACAAAAAGACTGGTGATGGTGGGAGTCCATTCTTAAAGCAGGTTCCAAACCAGATTGATAAGCACTTTTTGTATAATCCTCTCTGGAGCTGCCTAATCTTTATCTTTTCTAATCCTGGTTCATCAGCCTTTGAGTCAGTGAGTACCCTCTTATCCTTCAAATAAATTCCTTTTTGATTAAGTTACAAGTCTATTTATACTGTAGGATCTAATTGATACAACTAGGACTCAGAAAGAAAACTTGAAGATATTAAAGGCACATTATTTTCTTGTTATAACAACAAAATGAAAGGGAATAAGAAAGTCTAGAAAAATCCAAATGCTCTACAATAAAGCAGTGTTCCAAATCATAATAAAAGATGACACTTCTTAAAGCTAGGATGCTTTACTTTTCTGTTTTTTTTAAATCAGTTATATATGCATATACACACACACACACACACACACACACACACACAAATAGTTCTACAAGGCTTACTGCAAAAATACAGTAGTTCCTTGTATCCTCCACTCCATTTTCTCCACCCAGAGACAATCACTTTCAATCTTTTGTTGTTTTGCTTTGTTCTGTGTTCATTTTAGGCATTATCTACTGGCTTTCCACTCTGCAAGAGGACGATTTGGCTCTCTTCTCCTCCACTCTCCCAACACATATGAACCCTTTCCATTCCTCCATTATCCAACTATCTTTTGATCTGTTCATTTAATTTTCTTTCCACTCCTATTTCCTATCTGCCTTTTTGTTTAATTTTATGAGTTTTCTAAATTTTGTCTTCCAAAGCCTTTATATTAATTTTTTTACAATTCCTATATTTATTTTCTAATAATTGTTTTACTCTCAGAATTTTCCTTTCCATAGATTCTATTCTTATTGCATTTATGTAACATTCTCTCTTTTCTGAGGCTATTAATGATAGGGTGTGTGTGTGTTTGTTTGCTTGTTGTATAATCTCTTTGCATAGCAAGATTCCTCCAAATCATTTTTTTTTCTTTTAATTTTTTCTGGTCTAAGTCTTTCAGTTTTGAGGCTTTCCCAGCATTCTTCATGATCCTTGGTTGTTTTCTCAGATTTAAATCTGGTACTAAGAAGTTTACTTGAAGTTCTGGATCCAAGAGGATAGCCTATCGACTGTGAAAAGAGATAAGAAAGAGTAGCATGTTCTGGAGAAGTTGTTTCATTTGGGAACAATCTCAATGTTTTTAGCTCTTTTCTCTTTGGCTTCTCAAATTTCCCCTGGTCTTCCCATCTTCCTTCTAAAGAGTACAAGCCTGGCTGCTAGCACTCTGGGGTGTATTTAGTATTTAAGCATTCACCTCCCCCTTTCTCAAATTGATTTCGATCAGTCCAGCAACCCTCTGCTTTACCCTCTCCCAAGAATAAACCTCCAGCCACTGGCTGGGTGGGCAAGGGCAGCTGCTAGGGTACAGAATCCTGAGGATCTAAAAACTCCTTCCATGGGTATTTAAACAATCCTACTTTTAGCCCCACTTTCATCTCCAGTTCAAGAGGTACTTGTTGCTACAAGTCCTGAGCCCTTTGGGGGTTCTGCAGTACAAACCCCATTGCTTCCAATCTTGCCTCCACGCCAGTTTAGGATTTAGCTTTCCTAGGTCTGCTAATTCAGTTACCATTTATCTATCTGCTTTGCAGCTTTCTAAATTTTGTTCCTACAGTCATTTCTCCAGTTCTCTCTGTCCCTATGGGTTTATGCCACTTTGGAAATCCCTTTAGTGTTCAGTTTGGTAGGAGTGAGAGTAAATATGTGTGTTCAAAACCAATAAACAGCAATCCTAAATGTGCCATGAATTTAAAGAATTGAAGGAGGGTAGTAAAGAAGAAATCCACTTGATTTTGATGATAGGCACATTCTTTTTTAAAATTTAGATAGTTTCAGGTGTACAACATGATAATTTGATTTGTGTATACTGTATTGTGAAATGATCACAATAACTTTAGTTAACATCCATCTAGGAACATTCTCTTTGATGGGCTAGAGGTTGACATTGGACCCACTAGATCCAGGACTGGAAATGAACAGTATTTACACAATCATTGTGGCTGACATAACTAACCTAAGGTGACCCACAAAGATTCATGTTTTTGTATAATCCCCTCTCCCTGAGTGTAGACAGGACCCATGTCTTGCTTCTAACCCATAGGATATGGCAAAGGTGATGAGATGTCACTCCTCTGATTAGGTTACATTATATGACAAAGGTGATGGTATGTCACTCCCAGGATGATGGTTCATTATATAAGAAGACTGAGCAGGCTGGAGGGATCTTCCTGCTGGCTTTGAAGAAGTGAATAGCCATGTTGTGAGTCGCTTATGGAAAGGGCCATGCAGCAGGGAACTGCAGGCAGCCATTAGGAACTGAGGGTGTCCCCAGATGGTGAGAAGCAAGGGCCCTCAACTATACAACCACAAGGAAAGACATTCTGCCAACAATCTGAGCTAAGATGAAAATTCTTCCCCAGTTGAGCCTCCAGATGAAAAATCAGCCCAGCCAATACCTTGATTGCAGCCCTATGATATTCTAAACAGAGAACCAGCTAACTTGTGTCTGGACTCCTCACCCATGGAAACTGTGAGGTAATAAATATGTGTTGTTTTAGGCCACTAAGTCTGTGGTGCTTTGTTACACAGCAGTGGAGAATTAGTACAGGTCACAACAAGGATTTCATTGACCTGCAAGTAGAGACTGCTACCCAGCCACTCCAGGTTCTTCTGCCTCCAAATCAACAGATGAAGAAGGAGGTTAGTCTACTGGCTGGGGTGATTGATCTTGACTACCAAGCAGAAATCAGGTTGGTCCTACAAAAGGCGAGTAAGCAGGGGTATGTATGGCTTACAGGAGAATCCCCCAGAGCATCTTTTAGCACTTTCATGTCCGGTGATTAGAGTCAGTGGAAAACTACAACAACCCAATTCAGGCAGGATGGCTAATAGGCCAGACCCTTCAGGAATGAAGGTAGGGTCACGCCACCAGGCAGAAAAGTACAGTCAGCTGAGATGCTTGCTGAGGGCAAAGGAGATATGGAATGAGTGAAGAAGGTAGTTATACATACCAACAATGACCACATGACCAGTTATAGAAACAAAGATGATAATAGCCATAAGTATTTCCTCCTAATTTTAATATGAATGTGTGTATATATGTGTGTAAATATATATTTACATATATATATATATATATCCAAGTATTATATATATCTCCAACTATTTTTGTGCTTTCCCTCTCTCATCCCCTTATCATCTAGCAGGTTAATTTTACATCTCAGTACTTAAGTTACAGGATAGCAAAGGAGAAGAATGCAATCACTGAAGGACTCTGTCCTCTTCTGGGGGAAAGGTTAGCCTGTTTCAGTTGTGCTGGGCAGAACTGCATTATGTGAGGCAGAAATATGACTCTGCTATGTCTTTATTTGGACATTAAGTATGATTTAAGCAAATGTGTATGAAAGCCAAGTGGACAAGGGGTAGACTGTGATGGCTTTGTGATGTGTCAGCTTGGCTACATTCCTTGGAATTCTCCTTCTACCACGTTTCTAGTTAGGTTGGGCTACAAGCGATATTTTCTCACGAGCTGGAGGACAAACAGAAAGTCACAGCCATTTTGTAGAGTCCATGTACCTTCTCCCAGTTATTCAACCACTAATCTAGGTACTGCTGTGAAGGGATTTTGCAGGTGCAAAGACCCTAACCGAAACGGGAGGTTATCCTGGATTGACCTAACTTGATCAATTCAGAGGCTTCAAGCTTCAGCTCTTGCTCCTGGGCTCTAGGCTGCCTGCGACCTTCCCTTTCTGACTGCCGGCCCTACAGACACCAGGCTTGCTTGGCCAGCCCCCCACACTTGCATAAGCCACTCCCTCATAATAAACAAACTAGTGTGTGTGTGTGTGTGTGTGTGTGTGTGTGTGTGCGCGCGCGCGCGCACACATTCACATATGTCTCTATACAAAGACACATGATAGACAGATGATAGAGAGGTAATCTCCTTCTGCTTCTTCTTCTCTGGCTGAACTCCAATACAATCATAATAAATGCTACTGACTGGTTTCTGACGTTTAAACTGAACTTTTTGAAAAAGCATAGGTTGGCAAATCAAAAAATAGAGGAATCATATTTTGTAAAGTTATAGGGGATAATCATTGGACGAACACAGTAACTATGAGAAAAGATGTCTCTGGAGAGGGGGACTAAGGCAAGAACTGACTGGAGCCTCAAACTATTGCTTTTCAGCATTATTTCTTTGGTGCTACTTTGTTACCACATATTTGTATATCTTTAAATAAAAGAAAGCAACATTTGGACAGCTTTTTAAAAATATATGAAAAAAAAGAAAAAGTAGAAAAAAAAAAAGAAAAAAGGACTTGTCTGGTGGTCCAGTGGTTAAGACTCCGTGCTTCCACTGCAGGGACACAGGTTTGATCCCTGGTCAGGGAACTAAGATCCTACATGCTGTGCAGTTTGGCAAAAAAAAAAAAAAAAATCTGTGTGTGTGTGTATAAAATTTTCCTCCCCAATGGACACAATATAGATTAGTAAAGAGAAGAGACTGCAGTTAGATTTCTTGGACTCTTATTCCTATGGTCTTTGCTAACTGTGCTACTTTGAAAAGGTTACTGACCCCTCTAACCCTCAGGTTCCATCTCTGAAAAACGGGGATAATACTACCACTTATCTCACATAGTACGTGAGTGTGTGTTTTCATATATACTTTTGCTTTTCCTTGTAAAGTATCTTCCTATACACCCTGTTATGTTCTGTACTTTTGAACCTAACAATGCATCTTGAAGCTCTTTCCTTATAGCTGCCCCATTCCTTGTTAATGGCTGTTTCTTATTTCATCGTGTGGATGTACCGTAATTTATATAACCAGCTACCTATGATAGACATTGCAGTTGTTTCCAATCTTTTTCTGTTGTAAAGAATATTCTCACCCACATGTCATTTCACACTTGTGTAAATATGGCTATAAGTTTCTGGGAATGAAATTGTTGGCTTAAAGAAAAAGTGCTTTTAAAATTATACCATTATCAAATCGTCCATCACTGCTGATGTGGAAATTAATATTCACTCTTACCAACAGCACGTGAGGGCCAGTTCTCCACACCCTCACTGACCACAAGCTATTATGTCCCAGAAAATACCATGTTGTCACGGTATTTGCATTTCTCATAGTATATACTTTCTTTTTTCTGAGGTTTTGCCCATTTATCTGGAATGTTGATCTCTTTCTTACTGATTTGTAAGCATTCTTATATGTTAAGCAAATTAGCCCTTTGTCTATGAGGTGAATGACAAAGAATTTCCTCCATCTGTCCTTTGTCTTTTTTATGGTGACATGATTTTTTTGTAGTTAAATAAATGGATTTTCTCTTTTATCTTGTGGTAAGTTATGGTTTCATTTTTTAACATGACTTCTTTGATTCATCTGGAAATCGTTTTGGTATAATCTGTGAAGTAGAGATCCAACTTTTTTTTTTTCAGATGGCTACTCAGTTGTCCCAACACCATTTACTGAATAATCCTCTTTTCCTCCACCGTTTTGAAATAAAACCTTCATATAATTGCTGTATATATTTTGGGTCTGTTTCTGGGTTTTCTAGTCTGTTTTTGAGTTGTTGATTCACAAATGTACCAGCATCTCATTGTTTTTATTATTGCAGAATAAGTTTTTATATTTAGTACAGTTAGTGCCCTTTCATTAATCTTCTCTTTTCAGAACTTTCCTGGTACAGTAAGGCCCCTACATGTGAACGAGTTCCATTCCAATAGCGCATTTGTAAATCCAATTTGTTCATAAGTCCAACAAAGTTAGCCTAGGTACCCAACTAACACAATCGGCTATACAGTACTGTACTGTAATAGGTTTATAGTACTTTTCACACAAATTATACACAAAAAACAAACACAAAAAATAAAACAGTTTTAACCTTACAGCTCAGTACCTTGAAAAGTACAGTAGTACAGTACAACAGCTGGCACAGAGGGGCTGGCATCGAGTGGCAAGAAGAGTTACTGACTGGAGGAGGGAGAGGAGGTAGGAGACGGTAGAGCTGAAGGATCATCAGCGATAGGAGATGGAGGGCCAGATGCAATTTCACTCACTCACATCCTGGGCTTGAAATAAAGATACTGCACTGCTGTACTCTATACAGTACTGTAAAGTACACAAAAGCACAACCACTTGTAGAGGATGCACGCACATGACAATGTATGCCGGACATGTGAACTAACTTACGAGACTGGACATGTGAACGCACGTTTGCATCTTTTTTTTTTTTTTTACGTTTGCATCTTTTAATGTTCACAACTTGAAGGTTCGTATGTAGGGGACTTGCTGTGATTGCTACTTCTTAATTTTTCCACATGATTTTTAGAATAAGCTTGTCCAATTCCAAACAAAATAACAACAACAAAAACACCCTACTGGGGTTAGTCAGATTAACTTATGGAGAATCAATATGATGATGATATTGAATTTTCCTATCTAAATGTGGCGATACTTTTACATTTCCTGCACACTGGCTCCTGGGGGGCTTTCACTTTCCACAGCCAGCACCTGTGTCTCTGTCTGAGGGCTGCTCTCAGGCTGCAAAGACCACTTTGCCTGATAGCCTGAGGTTCCTGGGAATTCATACGTCAGGGGCAACACTTAAACCAGTGGTCCTCAGCTGGGGGCAATTCTGACCTCCAGGGGTCAAACTGTCTAGAGGCAGTTTTTGTTGTCACTACTGGGTAGGGAAGGGGGTGTCACTACTGGCACGTAGCAAGTAGAAGCCAGGGATGCTGCTGGACACCTACACTGCATAGGACAGACCCTTGCAACAAAGAACTATCAGAAACTCCACCTTAAACAATGACTGATTGGTGGGGAAGTATAAACACTCCCGTTCTCTTGGACCTGATTTGGATACTTCTGAGATACGACCTATGCTGTCTCCAGAGCACTCCTGTGAGACTGAACTAGAATTACCTCCTTGGACTTATACATATCAAAAACAAACTTAGGGTTACCAAAGGGGAAACGTGGACAGGACGGATAAATCAGGAGCTTGGGATGAACACACACACACTACTAAATATAAGATAGATAACCAACAAGGACCTACCATATAGCACAGGGAACTCTACCCAATATTCTGTGATAACCTATACGAGAAAAGAATCTTAAAAAAGAATGAATATATGTATATGTATAACTGAATCACTTTGCTGTACATCTGAAACTAACACAAAAATCAACTAAGCTCCAATAAATCAACTATACTCCAATAAAATTTTAAAATATTTTTTAAATTACCTCCTTGGAAGTTTGCCTGCTATTGTATCCTTGTTTGGTTTCCTTCTCTTCCCTGTCCACTTCCCCACTGCCCTACCGACCTTTCCACAGAATATTTCCTGATAAACCATTTACACAAGTCTTCATCTCAGGGTTACTTTGGGAAAACAACCCAAAACAATATGTACAAGGTGTAAGGATAACTACAGATTTTACGTACACATTATGGGGTAGGTTACTAAATGGTTGGCTCTGCCCTAACAGAACCCATGTAGTTGGACATACCCGTAAGTAGAGAGTTAGAGTATGTTAAAGCCAAACCAGGAAAGCATGGTATGGGGTATGGTAGGAAAAGACACTGAGAAGTTAGGAAACTTAAGGCATTCCTGATTGTTAGACTTTATTAGACAAGGCAATGTGTTATTGAAGGAAACTATAGCATAGTCTCTAAATACATCCCTAAAAATAGCATAGACTATAGCTTCTTTTCTATTTAAGATTTGGATGGGCTTATTCAAAACAGATCTTGAAATGTTATGTGACAGAACTAAGCACTATCCAAGAAGCTAGATAGAGGAGAGCTGGGGCCTGAATCTCAGCAAGTTGGACATTATTCTGAAGAATCAACTCTCAGTCACATATTGGGATTTAAATATTCTGTGATTATGCATCCCTCTCCCCTGCAACCACCAAAGAAACCTCCCTCAAGTGTCCATTAACCTGTGGATACAAACCTTGGGGGCTGAGTTTTCTCCTCTAAACATTTTCTTAGAGCAAAAAAGTTTCCCCAAATCATACATAGGTAACAGTTAGAGAAAACTAATTATTCTATAGCTGGCTTATCTGAGTTGATAAAAATTTAAGTGTACAACATATTTGCTTACGAATCCGGGTCTATTCATGTGACAGGTGGTACGATGACTCCATACTTAACTTTGACTTGACATTCCTGTTGGCCCAAACCTCTCACACCCTTAGAGCTGGCAGTAAAATCCAACATATTGTATAACTAGCCAATGTTACATATTGCTCAGAAAACTCTACACTCCCAACAGGAAGTTCCAGGAATGAAAGGGTTTCTCAGTTTCATTATTAGTTAGGTGACCTATTCCAGTCACCACAATAGGTAGGCTACAATGAACACATTCATTCCTGGGTTGTTTATTTCTCTGAAAGTGATTTAAGGAACAAACTTAAAATTTTTGAAGTAGGTCTGACATAATGAATTCTTTCTCATCTTTGAAATAATATACTGAAATACGCATCAGAAAAGCTTCTAAGGTGCTTAAATTTTTGAAAGACTAGCTGCTGTCAATTGCAAGGTAGGGTGACAGTTGAGAAGGAGCCCAAAGTTTTCACTTGGCTCCGAAGGTGGATGTCCTTCACCCTGCACTTCACCTAAGTCTTGCCCATCAGGAGTCAGGCAAGGAGAGGCATACTGATCCCATTAGAAGGGCCTAGATTCTGTCTACCACAATAACACCACAAGGCACTTTGACCACCTGCTGTCAATGGCCAAACCAATATATGTTTAACAGAAAGGCAGAGTTTTGACTTTTCAGATCTAAGGTCTCAAAGCTGAGACTTTACTCTCAATAATACAACTGTCCATGTTTTAGCAAGCAGCAAAGCAAACATTTAAAGCTGTGATTTACACTACTTACAGTTACTAAATGCAAAACTTAAAAAACGAAATAGCAATGATTTTTTAACCCAAATTACCATAACCTTTCATCTCATGGGGACACTATGTATCATCAGAGAGAATGAAATGAACATTTGAGATTCAACTCTAAATTTTCCAATATGTTTTACAAAATGCACTTATTCTTAAAGGCAGGGAGGCAACTGAGGGTACTAATTCAAATGAAGGCTATTTTACGGCCACTTGGGGTATTTAAGAAATAATAATAAACGCAAAAACTAGATTTCCTTTATTTCTTCACAGTTTGACTTGTCAATATTTGATGTAAAAACAACAAGAAGTCAAGGCAAAGGACAAGCTTATAGTAAGTTATGTTTCCTTTCCAGTCATGCCAAAATAATTCCATTTCATTACTCATAAAGAAGAGACAGAGCTTCCCTGGTGGTGCAGTGGTTAAGAATCTGCCTGCCAGTGCAGGGGACACGGGTTCCAGCCCTGGTACGGGAAAATGCCACATGCCACGGAGCAACTAAGGCCGTGCGCCACATCTACTGAGCCCGCGTGCCACGACTACTGAAGCCCGCGCGCCTAGAGCCCGTGCTCCACAAGAGAAGCCAGCGCAATGAAAAGCCCACGCACTGCAATGAAGAGTAGCCCCCGCTCGCCGCAACTAGAGAAAGCCTGCGTGCAGCAACGAAGACCCAACCCAGCCAAAATATAAATAAAATTAAAAAAAGAAAGAAGGGAATGAATGTAATTCAACTAGGTAGATCTCTAATTGGTTAAATAATGGTTAAATCAATGATATTTAAAACATGCATATTAGAGGAACAGCTCCTAGTGGCAAACATTTGAGCAACATCTCTACCTTGGCTGCTTTAAAAACTTTATCAATAACTAAGGCACAAAGATATAACAAAATGATTATTAAATTTTTTATACAAAGACATAGACTTATTACCTGGATAATATTTGATATCTCAATATTTCTTCTACAACTAAAATGGGCAGTAACTTATGTTATAAAGTTATTATATATTCTAAAATGATTTTAGCCAAAATATGGCAGTTAACACATTACCTGGGGATGTAACAAGTACTTGATGTTTGTTGAGTCAAAGATCACCAGACTAGACTTCAGGAAACATGAATACTTGATTCAGCTCTGTCACAAATTAGTGATAAATCTATGCAACATTTACTTTAGATCCCAGTCTTTTTTTTATAAAATGTTCACTTTGTCTCTAAGGTTCTATGATTCTAAGATCAATCAGATGGGCTAAGTAGCTATTAATATATTAAAATAGAAATAATAATTTGAAAATACATACCTCATGTTAAATGTCATCAATTAGTATAAAATAGGATTGGAAGAGGAGGAAGGAAATTGGCCTAAGACTTAGTGGTTTTATTGCAAATCCAAAGAGTGATAAAATGGGTTAAAATGAATGAAATCCTGGGTCACAGTAATAGAAGTATAGCAGCTAGACCACAGAAGGGAATCATCTTTTTGCAAGTGCTATGAGCTGCTCAGATCATATCTAGAACATTTAGTATAACTGCAAACCAGAAATGCTGCAATTTCTTAATTTTATAAAATAAATTATTTCTAATGTTTCTTCAAAAGCAAAAGTTGCATAGCACTGATAATTATTAATTCAGGCATCCAGGGCCCTAAACCCAAACTTGGGTTAGGGTGAGAAGAGGCAAGGTGTGATGGTGAATTTTATGTGTCAACTTGGAAGGTGTTTGTGGGTTAGATTAACATTTAAATTGGTGCACTTTGGGTAAAGCAGATTGCCCTCCTTAATGTGGGTGGGCTTCACCAATCTGCTGAAGGCCTGAATAGAATGAAAAGACCAAGCTCTCTGAGCAAGAGGGAACTCTCCAGCAGAGTGACTTTCAGACTTCATCTGGGTCCTTGCCCACTGGCCTTTGGACTGGAACTGCACCATCTGCTCTCCTGGGGCTCAAGCCTGCCTACCCACACTGCAGATTTTGGATTTCTCAGCCTCCAAAATCGTGTGAGCCAATTCCTTACAATTTATGTTTGTGTGTGCATACGTATGTGTGTGTACATATTTTAAAATTATTAAATATATTAATTACATTAAATATATAATTATATATTTTATAAATTATATTAATTTATAATGATAAATTATGAACATATATTTCTATATCTCCATATCCTATTGGTTCTTTTTCTCTAGAGAACCCTAAAGCAGAAGGTTTCCTGAGAAAATGATTCTGAGACACTCACAACATGTAGAAATTAGGTAGGTGAAGTGGGAAAGAAAGCGGAAGGCATTGACTAAAGTGTTTTAGGCAAAGGAAAACAACATGAGCATAGCTCCAAAGGGCAAGAATGTATATGAGACACGCACATAGAAAGCCCTAGACCTAAGCTAACGATACCAGGTATTGAGATTTTATCAGAGTCTGTCTCTTATTCTGTATCCTGAGAAAAGGAGAAATAAGTATTCCCAAGGACCATAGATTTACATATCATCAAATTACTTCTCTTTTTCTCAGGACTATTTCAGGAGACTTCTGGCATGTAATTTATCTCAGTTAATATTAACTATTGCTATTTAACTTGAGTCAGATTCAATTTGGAAGACATCCAGCCATTAATGGTCATTCAGTTACACAAAAATCAGTTGAGCACTTCTTCCCACCACTTTCTCATAGACATACATGTGAGGCAGTATATAAACACACACTGCAAAAATTAAAAGTTAAAAATTTAAATGACTGGCACACAGATTTAATTATAAAAAAGAAAAAAATACAGAAATACAGTTTTCTCTGG
The DNA here is from genome assembly GCF_059928025.1 of Delphinapterus leucas. Taxonomy (NCBI): domain Eukaryota; kingdom Metazoa; phylum Chordata; class Mammalia; order Artiodactyla; family Monodontidae; genus Delphinapterus; species Delphinapterus leucas. The sequence continues at coordinate 169,156,560 of NC_143130.1, forward strand.
AACCCACATATAATCGATACCCTGTACCCACAGTTGATTTGAAAGCTACATTTACTTAAGTCATTTATCTGCATAAGATAAAGCATTTCTCATGTGCTTATAATTTTCTTTGGGTATGAATATGAACTTCTTCAAATGGACATGATTACACTTATGACCAATTGGCTTGGTGATGGTAAGTGATGTTTTATTCCTGTTTTTCCCTCCATGCTTGGAAACTAGAACTTTGTTTCTACGTATTTGTTTCTTCATTATCACTCCACCTCTATGATGAAATTATTTGGAATCTTAGCAGATATAGTCTTTTCCATAAATGTAAGCTTCCAGATGTTTTTTATAAGTACGCTATAGTAACCATCCTCCCTTCAAAAAATTTTATTGATGGTTTCTGTAACTGTGACCATATCCTAGAGACAGTAAGCAGAAAGGTTAATCTCAGATTAAGTAAATCCCTCAGTAACTTAGCTCTAAGGACTTGTAACTTCTCTAGCAAATAATGCTGTGTATACTAAACTGGTGATGACTACCCTGCCATATTGGTTAATGCTGTGGATGATAAATTGCTTTCCAGTAACTTTCAATCCACAAAACGGGTAAAGACAGCACTGAGTGAAAGAATCTCTTTCCTTAAAATTCCATAATAGGTATAACAAATTCACCTAGAGGTTTTTTTTTTCCCTGCCAAGATTCACAACCTGGATGCAAATTATTGCCACTGTGACTCACTGCTACTGATGAAGTGTGTTAAACCCCTCAGGTATGCCGGGGAAGAAAAAAAGTGAAAAACTATTATCTTGTTTCATATACCCAGGTAATATCATTAGGAAAAAAAATTTTTTAATTCTGTCAGCTTTCAAGAAAGAACTAGGAATAGGAACCCCCAGAGCATTTATTATCTCCACAGCAGAGACAGAATGCTAGACACACAGAGCACTCATGCCTCTTAGAACTGTACACTCTGAGCCAAAAAACAATAACATCATTCCAAACATTTTCCTGTTTTGTTGTTTCTGCAACTTACTTTCTTCTGGACTAGGAAAAGGAAAACTTTTCCCCTTTGTTTTTTCTCAAGCTTAGTGTTTTCTGGACTGGGAAAAGAAACAAACTTGACTGTGATCAAATCTGTCATAATGTTTCCATCACTCTTCCAGCCCTGCTGTAATCATTTATTCCCCTCACTTTCAAGAAAACAGATGTCATTTTTCTAATTCTACAAGAGAAAGGACATGTGTGTTGCGTGCATGGACAAACACACACACTTTAAGGCAAATCCTACCACTTAATGTTACTTCCTTAACTCTCGATAACACTATTTCCCTGAAAAAGCCCCCTGTCGTTAGCCCACTCTTCCTTTTGCCTTGTCCATATGTTTCAAAAAATTAAAAATATCTTTAAGAAAAAAAAGAAATAAAATGTTTTTAGAAAAGACTACTTTTTCAATGTCCCAGAGAAGAAACTGTGCTTAGTTAATAAACAATCTAGTTTTAACATTTTAAGAAAATGTTTCTGATGCCTTTTGCCTCTCCTTCCTTTGTTTTCCAGTCTGAAAAGACAGAAAATAATTAACATATGTGACTACATTGGGGAGTATAAGTATGAATATACACACACATACACACATGGAGAAAGTAAATGCAGAAAACTGAGCATACTTTCTCTTTGGCTTTCCCAGATACTCTAAAAATAATCTCTTACAATACAAAGACATCCATTGTCTTTTTTGGTTAAAGTTAACTAAAAAAAAATCACATTTAGAAAATCAACCTCAAGGCTTCCCAGGTGGCGCAGTGGTTAAGAATCCGCCTGCCAATGCAGGGGACACAGGTTCGAGCCCTGGTCTGGGAGAATCCCACATGCCACGGAGCAACTAAACCTGTGCGCCACAACTACTGAGCCTACGCTTTAGAGCCCGCGAGCCACAACTGCTGAGCCCGCGTGCCACAACTGCTGAAGCCCACACACCTAGAGCCTGTGCTCCACAACAAGAGAAGCCACCGCAATGAGAAGCCCACGTGCTGCAAAGAAGAGTAGCCCCTGCTCGCCACAACTAGAGAAAGCCCATGTGCAGCAACAAAGACCCAACACAGCCACAAATAAATAAATTTATTTTAAAAAGAAAGAAAGAAAATCAACCTCATCTCTACTATCTTTTAAAGCCAGGAAAACCCAAATATACAAGTAACCCAGATAAAAATTGATTTGCAAGTGGTATTGTTCTTACAATAACCACAGTACTTCCCTAGGTTAAGAATTCTGAGGTAATTCTTTTCAAATGGTCACTTGATATATACGTACATCCTGTTTTAGCTCAGAGTAGCTCAAGGAAAATAATACCTCCGAATGTACTTCTTTTGAAAAAAAACCTCAGATAACTCATCAATATATTACGAACATGAGCATCTGAAGTAACCTAAGACAGAAGGAAATTAAATGATGACAATTAGTATATGAAAGAGTCATACGGAAGGAAGACCAGGAACAGATTTTCTGATCTTGTATTTGCTCATTCATTGACTGAAATTCATCAAATTTTACTCAGAAATATTCTGTGTGTTCTGATATATTCACTATAATATAAGCTTTATGAGGGCAGTTTTTGTTTATTAGGTGTATTCCCAGCATCTAAAAATGAGTGGCACAAGGTAGTTATCTAACAAATATTTGTTGAATAAACATCCCTGTGTTCTAGGTAGGTGGGAATTTACACTAGAGGACTCTTCAGGTCTTGTCCAGACACAAGATTCAATGATTTTATTATCATTGACCAAATTAGTTTTCAGATTTTCTATGAAAAGAGCAAAAATTGAGCATGAGTTTTGGTAAACAGCGGAGATGGGGGAGAGAAGGAGGAAGGAGGGGAGTGAGGAAAGGAGGAAAGGGAAGGACAGTATAAGTATTTTGTATACATTTCTCTGAAGGAAATCTAAATTATGACAAGGTGTCTTATGTAAAAAGAAAAAAGCGTATAGTATTAGGAAGTGTACAGTATTAGGCACCTTGCTGAGAGATCACTATACGACTACATCATTATGAGTAAGAAAATATTACCCACCTTCCTTATCCCCAGACTTACTATCTGTGAGGACATGTCCTTAATACTGAGCTGTATATAGGGTTAGGTTTACTTCTCTCAACAGCCTCTTCTCTGAATCCCTTTCTTAAATTCTATCAGAAAAGGTCTTCAAAATTCTCATTCTGTCCTTCGAGGATTAGAACTGTGACCTAACCAATCTTTTACTCAGGTTCTTTTCTACAGAAGACTTATGAATGCTGTTTAGGCTGGTAAATAACTTAAGTAGGTTATTTACATCTTACAGGAAAATTTCAAAGCTGGACACAATCTAAGTATCCTTCCATTTTATACAGGAACCAAACTTAACTGGTTCCGTGCAAAAAAAAAAGAAAAGTTTTAAATAAACTACTACAATTTTTGTGCTTGGTAATGATACATAGTAAGCTGTTAACATGCAACAATAACATAAAATCTGATGAATACTCAGCAACTCACGAAATTTAGCATCAATTATGTTATAAATACTGCTCAGAATTTCAGAAATTATTTTCTTTCTAGGTCTATTTTTCCTAGGCTGTAACTCATAGTGTGAGGCTATCGTATTTCTCTTTTCTATAATTAAGAAATACATCAATGAATTTTAAAAGTAAATGTACTAATAGTGTATAATCCAGCATTATCTCTCTCCACAGGAAGATACTGGCCTTTAGCTATCACTTCACTGAGCAATATAACATGACTCAGTGTGCTCATTCATTTTTTTCTGTTTATGCACTGCTATATCCCTAACACCCAAAATACTGTCTATCAGTTAAATGAATGAAAGAACAAACATTTACTATGTATCCATTATGTGCCAGGAACTGTGCTAGCCTCAGGAATGCAACAATAAACAGGACTCTGCTTTTGTGGAAACTGCAGTGTAGAAGAGACAATAAACAAAATTTATGCAATTATTTAATCACAACTATGATAAAAGCTATAAAGGAAAATTATATATGAAAATAGGACCTAACATTGCCTAAGATGTAAAAAAAGGCTTTTCTGCGGAACAGACATTTAAGCTAGCACCTAAAAAAATAGGATATGGCAAAGGGAAGACCAAAGAAGAAAACTATGCCACACGGATGAAAAAACACGTGCAAAGATCCTGAGGAAACCAGGTGAATACTGTCTTCCAAGAACGTAAAACAGATCAGTGGGAATAGTTCAAGATGAGGCTGGAATGGAAGGCAGAGCTCAGACTATGCAGGTCCTTATAAACTATGTGAAGGATTTTGGACTTCACACCAAGAGCAATGGGAACGAAGGAGTGACAATCATATTTGCGCTTTAAAAATACCACTCTGGCTGCTGGGTAGAGAATCTATTAGAGGGAAACAAGAGGGAGACCAATTATAGGGAAAGTACAATACTACAGGTGGAAGATGACTAGGTAAGTTACAGTAGAGATGGAGAAGTGGGTGCATTCAAGATCTACTTATGATGTACATTTCTGAATAGGGTGATTGATTGACTATGGAAGATGAGAGAGGAGTTCCAAGTTGATTTCTAGGCTTCTGGGATGACCAACCAGGTGGATGATAGTTCATTTTACTTAGATGGGGAGCAATGGAGGCCAGATTTGTGGTAGGAATGGGAAATCAAAAACTGTGTTTGGGATAATGTTCAGGAAAAGATGTCCACATTAGTCAAATGATAGTGAAGCTCGTTAGCAAGATTTGTATAGAAGCATAAATTTGGCAGCCTTTAGCAAGTAGACAGCATTTGCAGCCATGGGAATAGGTAAGATTGCCCTGAGAGATAATGTAGAAGGAGAAGAGAGGATGGTCTAGGACTGAGTACTAAAGAATTCCCAATTTTTAAACTGCATGAAGATGAGCCAACAGAGAACAAAGGAAAGGATAGTCTAGAAAGGTAGTAAGACAATGCACAAAGCTTGAAAGCTAAGGGAAGAAATGGTTTCAAGGAGGAAGAGCTCTATTGTTAAGAAAACTGAGTAATAAAGAAAAAAGAGCTGAAAAGCACTTAAAGCTTCAGCATGAGGTTCAGTGGCATGGCAAGGATGGAAGAATGAAGAAAACAGGCTAAGAACAGAGCAGTTAGAAATTACCTATGAAGAGGAGGCCAAATAAACCAGAATCTAGAATAGGGTGGGAGGTCTAGGAATTTCTTAAAAGAAGGAAGTAGGCCACAGAGAGGCCAGAAGTGTAGGTGACCTAACATACTATGCTGAGAAACTAATGCTCCTACTCATTAATTACACTTAAGCTCTTAATAATTACTCAGGAATTTGTTGGGATTGTTTTCTACCGGTTACAATACTTGTTAAGCAAGCAGAAATGAAGGTTTTAGCTGGGAATGAATAGCCTGGTGAGAGAAGGAAAGTGAAGAAAGAAAATTTCCTGTGATAATGAAAACAGAGCTTCTGGGAATCTTCACAGGCCACATGTAGACTCATTCATAGTAGTATGGCCCAGGGGGATCCCAGGGGATCTGGGAAGACAGATCCACACCAGGAGCATGGCGCATTGTCCTTGCTTTATATAATGTTTCCATACGTTCCTTCATCAATACAGACACTTGACCTCCACAATGATGTCTGTTGGGTTCTTTACACTGAACTTATCACCAACCTATTTTGAGATAGTCATGCATGCGCCAAGGAGCTTTGAATGATGATAGGAAGACTCCAGTAGAGGACAGGCTCAAGGAATGAGAGAATAGGCATATTAAAAGGAATGAGATTCCTGAAAAAGCAGAGTATTGGATTCAGAATTCACAAGAAAGAACTGACTTGCTAACATAACAGAGGATGGATACAAGTAAGAATAAGTTTGTGGATATGACAATGGGATGGTGAAGGAATGCCTGACATTGTTTTTTTGTGTGAAGCATGAAATAATGTATTCTATTACTAAAGTAAAGACAGGAGTAGGTGGGTTGAAGATTAGAAGAGAGTGGAAGGAAGTACAAACTTTTTCACAGTAAGTCAGCTGATAAAAAAAATGAACTAAGATTGCTAGTTTGGCAGAGTCAGTGATCACGAATTCACAGTGCTGCCAATCTGCCTGGTTTCGTGTGTTTCAGATCAGAGATTTAAACCTTTCCTAATTCCTTCGGCTGTATTTAATTATTTCTTTAGTTGAGCCTCTAAAGCATTCTGTCCATACCTCAAATCCTGCTTCTTATTGCAATCCTGCTTTATTTCCCTAAATTAAACCCCAGAGTAAAGAGCATCTTTGTGTTCCTGAAAGCACCTAGAACAGTTCTTTGCATGAAGTACTATATAGATATTTTTGTATTTATTAAATATATAAAAATGACTAATTTTAAAATTTGTTTTTAATTTAGTCCATACATTGTATAATCAAGAAAGATTAACGATCTAGAATTAAACTAAAAGACAACTCAGAGTCACAGTCAACCAAATTTCTCTCTGTTAAAATTAAGGACAAATCTATTTTATCCTCCTGCCTCAGAAACTAAAGAATGGTGACCTAGAAAACAAATTCCACATCATGAGAAAATGAAAACCATCATATTCTAAAAGACATATCTCATCCAGTGATTTATCCCAGCATGGAATCAGGTATCTTTTAGCCATTTGAGAATGCGTACAGACCTTTCTTTCTAGACATCTACTGCTATTATCAGAGTCCTATGGTTTAATATAGTTATACAGTTGCTATAGTTATATGATTTAACTTAGTTATCGATTTTAATAAAATACTGTTATTTTAGAAATCAGACTTTTTATACATGAAAAGGTTTAAAAATCTGTAACTACTAAGTTAAAAATTTTTTCCACGAGGAAATTACTGAAAATGTAGGCAGCATTCATCTTCAAATAATTCATCACCCATAAAATATAATCTAATTTTATAGAGCTACATTAATTCTTGTAAACAAATAAACAGAAACTCAATAAAATAGAGTTGGAAGACCAGAAGGGGGAGCTCTCATGCCCTGCAATGCTAGCAGAGCCCAGCAAGAAGGAAGACTCCTCTTCTTTCCTGGCAAGGACTCAGCCAATGAAAAGCCATGGACTCTTTGTTTATGGTAGCCCTCCCAACTTCCTTTTCCTCTCTGTAAAAGTGTTCTCCTTTGCTGGCAGGTGGGGGCTTGCACGTGACTCACCATGTAGCCAACCCCAAGTTGCAATCTTCTGCTGATCCCAAATAAATCCACCTTTCCTAGAGAAATATCTGGCAGTTTTGAATAAAAAATGTTGTCATATCAGTAAACAAAGGACACTGCCATCAAGCTGCCCGAGACACTGAGCCCTTAGGGAACTCAGGACAGAGACAAACGGGCTGCACCCTCAACGGTGCACCCAGAGAGAACTCAGGATGGGAAAGCACAGGATACTGGCCCCAGAGAGCTGAGGTGCACATCAGAGGGATGAATTCAATGAGCCTTGCGTCTTTCCACACACAGAAAAGTACTAAACTCCTTGAGATGCCTGGTTTTCTTTGGTTAACTGTAGACTTTTGATGTCCTGAATACCTGGTCCTCGCTGCAACAACCCCTATATACCCTAGCTCCTCCCTTACCTCTTCGGGGCAGTCCCTCAGAACTATCTGAGAGGCTGTCGTCTGGGCTTGAAATCCTCAGAAAACCACTGAATAAAACATAATTCTCAACTTTTATGTTGTGTATTTTTTTTCAGTCAACACAGTCTATTTATTTCAGGTCAACACTCTTTAATACCTTTTTAAGTCTTAAATCCATATTTCAAAATGGACAGGTACTTCATATATATCCACTTTTCATAACAATCTTCTCAGTGTTTCAGTGAGAACTTCAAGCATTTGAAATTTACTGTTGAACAAGAATTACAACTAACATACCAGAAGAACACTAGGAGGTATCTGCCACGGTTAATTTTATGTGTCAGCTTGATTGGCCAGGGTGCCCAGATTAAACATTATTTCTGGGTGTGTCTGTGAGGGTATTTCCGGATGAGATTAGCACTTGCATCAATGTGGGTGGGCATCTTCTAATCTGTTGAGGGCCTGAAAAGAACAAAAGGCAGAGGAAAGAGATTTGCCCTTTTTTTTTTTTTCTTGCCTCACTGCTTGAGCTGGGACTTCTCATCTCATCTTCTCCTGACCTCAGACTGGGATTTATACTATTGGTTCCTCTGGTTCTCAAGCCTGTGGACTTGGACTGAATTATACCACTGGCTTTCCTGGGTCTCCAGCTTGCATGGCAGATTGTGGGATTCCTCAGCTTCCGTAAACATAAGCCAATTCCTCATAATTAAAAGAAAACTTATATCTCCCTCCCTAGCTATCTATCTTCTATTGGTGCCATTTCTCTGGAAACCCTAATACAGTTGACCCTTGAACAACACAGGTTTGAACTGCACAGGTCCACTTACGTGCAGACTTTTTTCAGTGAGTACATTCTCCAGTACCACATAATGCAAGGTTAGTTGAATCTGTGAATTCAGAACCACAGGGGGCCAAATATAAAGTTATATTCAAGTTTCAACGGCGTTGGGGGTGGTACCCCTAAGCCCCGTGTTTTTCAAGGGTCATCTGTGAACATTCTCACAACTACTGTAGATACAGACGTTTTATCTGGAACTTCCTTCAATACACCCTACCAAACAACAAAAGTAAACATACAGCTTTGAAATATCCATTACTGCCATAACATAAAGAGTTGAAATTTATTGCAAATTTCTGAAATCCTTCATAAAAAAACAATTATTTGATTAAACAGTGGAAATTTTTGTTGGGAAATATAGTTTCTGTACATTAGTATCAGAGAAATTCACATAACTGTATTCAAACAGAAGATCAGTTTAGGTTATTTTCAGACCACAATTATGTAACTTACTTCAAAATCCCACTGGTTCCCTCTGAACAGTCTCATAAGAGCTTATCTGATATACTTCAGTGGTAAGTTCTCTAGCTCTGCTAAAAAATCATACAAAACCAAACAAAAGCCAAACAGAGATGTTATGTTTTGATATGGACTGTAGTTATTTAATTGTATTAATCTGAAGACTTATAAATAAATACACTGTTAGGGATTAGCACTGTGCAAACTATCAGCTATCAGTGTGAGCTCTCCATGGCTTTCTCTGGTTACCAAGTATCATTTTGGTTCTCTCTCATTGTTATAAGTGGGTAAAGGTCAAGAAATGCCAACTAAGCACAAAGAGAAGTGATTTTTTTGCATAGTATCTCATTTTTTATTACCAGTTTCTAATGTTTTTTTCATAACATGAGTAGCTATTAAGGAAACAATATCACCTGTATTCAGTACCTCTTCATCTGAAAAAGGCTTAAGTAAACACTAATTAAAATATCTGGGATCTTAGTTGTCAACACTTCTCTAACTTTAGTCGTTTAAATAAAAAGGTTTTCTTTTAATTTTTTTATTTACCTAGGATTCTAAGGCATACAAGAAACCAAGAAGTCATACCTTTCCTTCAAATTATACATTACACACATATTGTAAAAATACTGAAAATTAAATAATTAGAAATTGCATTAAATACATGACTATAATGAATTCAGGAATTGAAAGCACTACTAGAACACAAAACAACTGCTCAAATAAAATTCTAGCTTTTTTTAAACAATAAAGTCTGTTACTTATCTAAAAGCCAGTAAGTACACTTCCTTCTTTGGTAGCTATTAAAATGGCTGTGTTTGCAGAGCATTTGTAGGGCAGTGAAACTACTCTGTTGATATGAGTGGTGGATACAGGTCGCTTATGTGCTTGTCAAAACTCACAGAATGTACAACATAAAAAGTGAACCCTAATACAAACTATGGACTTTGGGTGACGATGCGTCAATGAAGGTTCAGTGACTTTAACAAATGTACTACTATGGTGGAAGGTGTTGATAGTGGGGGAGACTGTATAAATGCGGGGGTAAAGGGTATATGGGAACTCTCTGTACCTTCCTCTCAATTTTGCTGTGAACCTAAAACTGCTCTAAAAAACAAAGTCTATTTTTTAAAAATCTTTTAAAATAGTTGCCATTTGTCTCAAAGATTCAAAATACCACCACAAAAGGTGATTTTTCTCTTGAAAGTCCATGTGAGTACTCACTAATATGCCATTTTTCACAAATCTAAAAAAAATAATTATTTCAAAATGCAGTGTCAGAGAGTACCTGTCAACATCCCCGGTATACCATAAACTCTAGGTACCAGAAGCAAAGGGCATGTAAAGTATGTACATTTTGTAGCTTGAGGAGGTGGTACCTAGGAAAAGGGGAATTAGTGTTTATTTGGGAAAATCTTAATGAGATACACAGAACAAGAAACGAAAAAGGCATGCTTAAGTTACAGCAAAGTATACTTGTGGCCTGAAATATCACTATCTATCTCTTGGCACGTGTGGTACAAGGTAAGAGAGAAAGAAAAATGGAAGATGAAGCACTTAGTCTACCCATTAGCAAAAATAAAGTCACTACTTTCCAAGATCAGGGATGGTGTTATTGGTTTCTCCAAACAACTGTGCTTTTTGGTCATAGCTTGTCTGACCAACTAAACTGAAATTATCCCTACATACTGAGTTGTAATGAGTACCCGAGAGAAACTGCAACAGAAAATATTTATTTGCTACATAATGTTATCATGTATGGCCAGTTTTAAAATACAGGAACATATTCTAATGTTGTGGATTATAGAACAAGCAATTTATATTTAAAAAACTAAAAACAAGGAAGTGATTATCATAAAATATTAAATTTGCTATTTAAGCTCATTTAATCCTGCTAATTAGGATGGGCCATATGGATGATAACCTTATTTCAACTCCAATTAAAACAAAGAGGATGTGAAGGAGGAAACATAGCAAAATGTGTGTACACTGGGTTTCCAATTAAACTTCAACCTTCTGGTGTTTTCATTTATTCTTGCCAAAATGTAGTTTTCTATATCTGAAGTTTCTTAGAGATAAATAGCTTACTAAGTGGCAATGTGATGACTTAAGGGTAAGTAATGATAAACACAGGCCACAAACTTTCCCCAAATGAGAAGAGTTGAAGTGGTTTAATTCACTTTTGCTTTCTGAGGGAAAATATGTAGCGAGGGGTTAAACAGTGGAGTTAAGATCTAATCAATCTTGACTAGCGCTGAAATAGTGGTAAAGTCTAGTACTAACAGAGACTTGATATAGTGGATTTTGAATATCTATGTAAAGCTTTAAAAAGCCTATAAACATAATATAGCAGCAACTATCTATGATTGATATTCCCATTGACTCTATAATTTATTTAGTTGCCCTAGTAATACTACCCATCTATTTTATTGTCTATTTCGGCCAGTTTTAAAGCATTTCCTTTACTTTGGATATCTGGTAAAATTCATCCCATTTTTTACCAAGTTTGATTTTCTTTTAGATCCATTATATACTATAATTATGGCCTCCATAAATAAATTGATAAATGTACTGATCTGTCTCTTCAAATTGGTAGCAAATTGAAATTGTAAGTCTTCTAAAAGAATGTCAAGTTTGTCACCAAATTAATGTGCAGGGTCTTCAAGATGGATTTAATTTGTGCCACTTGATAACAACCTTTTCTGGATTTTTAACTGTCTCTTTCCACTGGTTCGCTGCTTCAATGTTATTACTGTCTTCACTTATCCAAATCTGTAAAGGAACAGTACACTCATTAAACTTAAAACAATAATGGTAACTGAGTTCAAACCATTAATTACTCTTACTAATGAAAGACAGCTGGACGTTTGGTTTACATATTTTCAACTAAACATCTTTTCATTTTTCCAAAAGTTTGATTTCTCTCTTTGAAACTTGATGTTAAAACACTTAACCTATTTAGTCACTGAAGACTATTTTATATGACCCAATTCAATTTAAAAATTCAATGTGAGATATTACAAAATCACTTCCTCCAAAACGGTTATTAGTATCCTCTCTTTCTCAATAAATCTAGGAGCTCAACTTAAAATTGATCCCAACCACTCAAAAACATTTTTGTAAAGATTAACTGAGACTAATCATGATTTAAACTGATTGGTAAGGAATGTGCATTTTAAGTATCTTTTACATTAAATAAAACTGTAATTTTAATTGAAAACTAATAGTCATTCTTCATACCAAACAATTTCATTGAACCTATCACTTATGTAACTTTAGATAACAGATGTGAATGAACTTGGGAAAACTGTAAAGCATTTTGCAAATATAAGATATCACATTGTATGTTATGTATCACGGAGACAAGGTGAACAAGGAAACAAAACAATCTGAATCCTCAACTCAGCTACAGCACTAACAAATGCTGTTACTTTGGAGTTAACTTCTTTGAGACTCAGTTTCTAATTCTTTTAAATAAAGAAATTGGAGCAGGGCACTCCAAAAAGGTTTGGTTTTCAAACTTTTTTCTCTAAATTTCTTGGTCTGAAGAACTTTTCCTTCAAATAAAATCTTACAAAACACCCCAACATATGAAACAGATAACATAAGAGTGCGTTGGCGGATAGAGGAGTGGGAGACCTTGATTTCACATGTGCCTGCCCCACCATGGTGGCTCCTGAGGCTACCAGAGGAGCCAGAGGGAACAGATGGCCAACAGGAACCTTCCAGAATTATTATTCTTCACTAAAATCTCAACCAAGAAAGTGGAATCACCAAAAAAGTTATCCTGAAAATCATCTGTCAGGTAAATCTATTCCATTCATACATGGTAGTTGAGGCTTGACAATATGCGAAAACTTTAACTGAATTCATTTCATAGGCCTCACAACTTTGAAAAGTTTGCTAGTTATACTAGGTCTTGAGTTCAAACTCTTTTCCAAATAAGAATAGATGAAGAACAACAAAACTATAGTATTTCTGACAAATATTTTAAGTAAAATATATGAAGTGAGTGAGAGTATCAATCTTTGAAAATTCACATATAATTTGAAGATTATAGGTAGACTGCTAATAACATCTTGTCAAGTAGAAGCCTTTAGACTAATAATACAGATTTTGGAACTTAAACATGAGTCAAACAATTGTAATTAAGATAAAAGATACTGGACAGCTACCAGTAACTCATTTAGAGTAAAGAAAGAACTACAAAAGGAAACAAGTTCCTGTAGGACTGGCAAGTAAGCAAGTGTTATGTTGTCTTATACAAATTACTATGAATTTTTCAATAGATTAATCCAGATGACAATACTGACTAAATAATATCACAACCACTGTTAAAATCGATGTCTTCTAGGAATTCAAATCTAACACAGTTCAGCTAATAGCATACAGAGTTAAACATTAAACTGAACATGACACAGAAAAAAGTAAGTTGGATACCTTAAGTAAGCCTTAAGAAATTTGACTGAAATACTTAGTGTTCCCTCCTTCACAAGGAACGAGTCAGGAGTACTGAAAAACTGATCTTTCTTACTGATTTTAAAGTTGAAAAGCTCAGGAGAAAACTTATTTTAAGATAAGAAGCCTGACTGCTCAGAAATTCCAACTATTTTTGTATTAAAGCAGAAAGTCTAACAAGATTTGATTTTTGTGGTGAAACTGAATTTTAATTTATGATGAAAAATTTTACTCTATTCAACCTCAAATTTATCCTGTATTCCCTTTGTTAACCAACTGTTTAAATGCATAGAAAAGTGCAAGGATAGAACATGAGATAAAAACTCCCTACTAACCTGCCCCACAAAGTGTCTTCTTCCTACAGAGCTTCGACTGTAAAGCTTAATGAGAAAAATAATTTCTTTTTCATTTTGTATAAGTGGAAAAATCATAGTCTCTCCCCACTTTACTCTTCCATTGGAGGCCTTCAATAAACGTGTCTTCTTCTTATAAAACAACTCTCCCGAGCTAAACATTGCCACCTTCACAAAAAAACCTAAAGAATAAGAAATTTTGATAAATAAAAAATTTTAAATGTCATATAAAGAAATATATCCATATATTGTCATAAAAATATCAATAAGCTACTTTTAAAGATCTGATGAGCTAACTGCCATAACAGGAAATATCTCTAGTAAATTTTGTAATTATTATCATAATTTATAAGTAACTACTCTAACCTTAAATGAATTTACTCTTCCTCTAAGCTGGATGCCCTTAAAGACTGGAACTGCAGACATAAATAACGATCACCAGCAAAGGAGTACACATTGAAAAGGATTATACAAAAGAGAGGTGCCAACTCTTTGGAGAGTTGGAGGAATTTATTTCACAAATTTATATAGGTAAAATTCTTTGCTTGAGACTCCAGAAGTTAAACATATGCCCACTAGAGAAAACCTATTCTTTAAATAAATTTGAGATGTAGAGCTTCCAGTAATGGTAGAATAGCTTTCACAGACTAACCTCTCATAGATGACAATGATAAACTGGGGAAAATATTAAAAACAACTGTTCAAGATGCTAAACACTGACCAAAAGCAGAAAGAAACTAGAGGAGAGTCAACTCTTAAAAGATGAGAACTTCAGTAAGTAAAATTCAGGTTTATACAGTTTTTCACCTAAGCCTTCTCCCCAGTCTGACATACAGCGCTTACAACTCAAGCAAAAAGTGCAGTCTGACTAATTTGAGAAGTGATGGTACAGAGCTGGGGCTGCCAGACAGCAAGAAAGTAAAGAGAGAGTTTCCAGAAAGGAGGGAGCCACAAAGTAAGAACTGAGGCTGACCATTATTTATAAAATGGAGATCACTGGTAATCCTGATTAGCAGTTTTGATTAAAGGAAGACACCTGTTAATGTAATAAATTGCACTGTTTTGTCCTTGTTTCCCAGAATTAACCCTATATAGTCTTGGTAATTTAACTTATTCTTTTAATGCCAACTTGGACTTTACTTGCTTTTTATTTTATGATTTTTCCATCTATCTACATAAGTGATGGTAGTCTATAGCTATTTTTTGTGTATGCTGTCCTTTCTGTTTTGATAGCAAGAATATGCTAACCTCATAAAGTTACTTTTTCCATCTTTTTTTCATGCTGTGGAACAGCTTATATAGAATAGGAATTATATGTTCCTTGAAAGTTTGGTAGGATCTGCCAGTAAAATCATCTTGGCCTCTGCTTTTATTAGAGGCAGTTCTTTTTTTTTTTTTTTTTTTTTTTTGTGCTACGCGGGCCTCTCACTGTTGTGGCCTCTCCCGTTGCAGAGCACAGGCTCCGGACGCGCAGGCTCAGCAGCCATAGCCCATGGGCCCAGCCGCTCCGCGGCATGTGGGATCCTCCCGGACCGGGGCACGAACCCGTGTCCCCTGCATCGGCAGGCGTATTCTCAACCACTGCGCCACCAGGGAAGCCCTAGAGGCAGTTCTTTAACTACTTTTACATGGTTATTGTTCTATTGATTCCTCTCGAGTGAATTTCAACAGTTTTTTTCCTCAGAAAATCATGTATTTTATATAGCTGTTCAAATGAATTGGCACAGTTATAATTGGTATTGTCTTCTGTATTTATTTATTTTTATAAATTTATTTATTTATTTACTTTTGGCTGTGTTGGGTCTTCATTGCTGTGCGTGGGCTTTCTCTAGATGTGGCGAGCAGGGGCTACTCTTCGTTGCGGTGC
Source organism: Delphinapterus leucas (assembly GCF_059928025.1). NCBI lineage: Eukaryota > Metazoa > Chordata > Mammalia > Artiodactyla > Monodontidae > Delphinapterus > Delphinapterus leucas. The sequence goes on from NC_143130.1 coordinate 169,172,104, forward strand.
GTAGGCTTCTCATTGTGGTGGCTTCTCTTGTTGCGAATCATGTGCTCTAGGCACATGGGCTTCAGTAGTTGTGGCACATGGGCTCAGTAGTTGTGGCTTGCAGGCTCTAGAGCGCAGGCTCAGTAGTTGTGGCGCATGAGCTTAGCTGCTCCGTGGCATGTGGGATCTTCCTGGACCAGGGCTCGAACCCGGGTCCCCTGCATTGGCAGGTGGATTCTTAACCACTGTGCCACCAGGGAAGCCCTCTTATTTATTTTTGAATATCTTCTGAGATTCAAAATTGAAATTATATCCTCTTCCTTGTCTATGTTTTCTTTATTTTTTGCTTGATCCAGCCTACTATAGGTTTGTCTATTTTAATATTCTTTTCAAAGAAAAATCTTTTGGTTTTATTGATTTTGTGGGGTTTTTTGTTGTCCCCATATTTATCAACTTCAACTTTAGCTTTAATTTCTACTTCTACTTTGCTTTGTGTTTGCTGTTGTTTTTCTAGCTTCTTGGACTGTGCTCAATTGTATTTATTTTCAGTCTTTGTAGTTACAGTGGACATCCATTGCTTCTACCTACCTCCTGATATTTTCTCTTCTTCTAGTAGGAAAGAGGAACACTCTTAGTCCTACTCTTAGCCCTTTAGGTAGGACTGACCTCAAACCTCCCACTCCAGCAGCAGCCATGTGACCCAGCCCTAGACAACCAAAATATCAGAATCCCTGGCTGTGCTCAAAGGCACAGGCGAGAAAGTATTTTGAGGTTTGTATCTGATATTTTCAGTTTTTTAAAAAATTAAGTTTCTAGTTAGCAGAGTGTCCAAAAAAGGGTACAGACCTAGAGAGAGGATAAATTATCTAGGCTGGTGAAATATAGCTGACAGTCTTCTGGACACTCAACCTATATTAACTAATGAGCTAAATAAAGAATAGCATCAAATGCAAGAAGGTCACAATTGGGTAAGAATCAAGAGACCAGTGGATTAAGGTAGACACAGTGGCTAGTAATTTGAAATCCAATAAAGTAATTTTAAGTTAAAAGGTAAGTATGTAAGTTAACTAACAAATGTAACTAAGATTTTAATCTTCACTGTAAGAAACACAGGAAAAAACTACCTTTTACAAATATTTTCTGAAGATTCCACTTTGAACCACTTTGACATACTTACTCAAAGTCAGGGGTGTTGATGAGCTTGGAAGGTATTGAGCCTCAAGAATTTGTAACTGAATTCTGCTATTTACCGCTTGAAAACAAGTCCCCAGTTCAAGTTCTGCATGGCAAACCTGCATATTAAAAGAGTGTCATTTGCTAAACAAGAATAAAGTTTTGGCATATTTCAAAAATTCAATAATAAAGAGCTAAAGTTAGAAATTTTGAAAGCACTGCTTTTTACTGACACACAAAGCTAAGTGTTACAAGAGAAGGTTAAGATAAATGTCATGGATTCTGTCAATATGAGGTACTTACTGACTTTCATAAATTCTGATAATATAAGTTACACATACATACTGATCCTTCAAAATCAGGGAGACCAAAAGACAATTCAAATTAAAAAAAAAAAAAATTAGGACTTCCCCGGTGGCGCAGTGGTTAAGAAAGAATTCACCTGCCAATGCAGGGGACACGGGTTTGAGCCCTGGTCCAGGAAGACCCCACATGCCACGGAGCAACTTAAGCCCGTGCACCACAACTACTGAGCCTGCACTCTAGAGCCCTCGTGCCACAACTACTGAAGCCCGTGTGCCTAGAGCACATGCTGTGCAGCAAGAGAATCCACCGCAATGAGAAGCCCACGCGCCGCAAGGAAGAATAGACCCCGCTCACCGCAACTAGAGAAAGCCCACACGCAGCAACAAAAACCCAACACAGCCAAAAATAAATTTATATAAAAAAAAATCAAATTCCTAAAAAGTTTTACTAGAGAAAATGTCAGTGAAATATACACCAAAAGAGCATATTTTCAAAAGACTTAAATGTAGTCATTTGAATTATTTTTTCAGAATGTATGAAATATGATAAAAATGTTATATATGAAACGCATCATTATTTCTTCATTTGTAGAAATCAGAGGTAGTGTTACCAAAATCAGAAGACAAAGGATTACAATGAACAGATTTGTGGATTAAGAGCTGAATTACTATGCTAAATGAAAGCAAGCCAAAGATGAAAGTTGGCAAGAAGGAAGCTAGCTAAAGTGATGCGGCAGTAAATAATAAGGAAAAGGTCAAAGAAAACCTGAGGCAAACAATATAATGAAGGAGATTTAGCAAGGGGGAAAAGCTAAAATGTGTTCTTCAGTATTGTTAAGAACAGAAGAAAGTAATTTGTCTTACACAAGCCAACCTATTTACATGGATTCCAGCATCCTTGGAGTGAAAAATAAAAGAGAGAAACATAAGTCAGCCAAATACAAAAACATTACTGTTCACATGATGAAAAGAGTAAGTATGGGATTAAAGAAAGAACATAATGTTAACAGATCTCACTAGGGCGCAGCACAGACTGACACAAAAGTCTTTGCTAGTATTGATTCCAACAAAGCTATAAAACAGCTGACTGATACTTCATCAAGCGATTTATATTTGATAATCACGCAGTATTCCCCAGTAACTGAAGCATGGATCATAAAAAAGAACTTTTTTATGTACATGCTATTGACTGAATCTTGGATATTTTCTTAATACAATATTCTGTAATGGTCAAAATGGCCAAAATTGGTCATGCCATAAGAAATCAAAAGATACAAAGTGAAAAGTGAATCACTTAAAAGTATAAAATCGGGCTTCCCTGCTGGCGCAGTGGTTGAGAGTCCGCCTGCTGATGCAGGGGACGCGGGTTCGTGCCCCAGTCCAGGAAAATCCCACATGCCGCGGAGCAGCTGGGCCCGTGAGCCATGGCCGCTGAGCCTGCGCATCTGGAGACTGTGCTCCGCAACAGGAGAGGCCACAACAGTGAGAGGCCCACGTACCACACACACACACACAAAAAAAGTATAAAATCATCTGTTGAGGTTACACTCCCTCTTGAAAAATCTAAAATGATGATAAAAATTGTCTATTTTAGCAATAAATGCTGAATTCTAATAAATAAGTGAATGTACTGCTTTTGCTTTTAATCAGAATAAGGATGGATTAATAAATCTTTTTACATGAACTAATTTTGGTATCCATATATAACACCTTTGCTGATTAGAAAACAAATGTTGCAGTCCTTGGCATTTAAAAAAATAGTTATTTATTGTTTACAAGATACAAAGGAAACCATGGATAACATTTTTTCATTAATTACTTTCATTACGGTTTTGTACCCACGATATAATAACACTTATGAAAACATCTAAAGGTGGCAAAACTTCTCTTAGTGTTACACACTTGTGAGTTTCACTTTCATAAAACAGAGCAGCACTTGGCAGTGGATTTACCATTTCTTACTTGCCAAGGTTATTTCATAAATTCAATTTATATTCCAAGATATTAATTCAGATCATGAAAAACTATTCAAAGTGGTTTTCAATCTCATAATAACCAAAAAATTAAAATTCTAATCAATTAGTAGGTATACATGAAGAGCATTTTTAATGAGCACAAAACTGTGGAAGATAAAACATATGACCTCTGTTCCTGAATAATGTATCATTTTTTTAAAGAAAAGAGAACTTTTTGAGCTTCCTGGATGAAATGTTAAGCATAATTAAAGAAATCCCTTATCTGGTAATTTTTGAGAATATCCTCTTAGGGGGACAATACATAGCTGATAAAAGATATTTTCACATATTGAGGTATGGGGAAGTCATTCTGGCTTATACATGAGTTAACTTGAATTTTATGCTAACGAAAACAGCCTGTTTGTGGCCTATCAAGCATACATTGTACATCTGCTTTAATTATTAAAGAAAAGGGCGCACTGCCCAGAAGTAAAGAATGTCCATGTTAAAAATAAAGATTAGGGCTTCCCTGGTGGCACAGTGGTTGAGAGTCCGCCTGCTGATGCAGGGGACACGGGTTCATGCCCCGGTCCGGGAAGATCCCACATGCCGCGGAGCGGCTGGGCCCATGAGCCATGGCCGCTGAGCCTGCGCGTCCGGAGCCTGCGCTCCGCAACGGGAGAGGCCACAACAGTGAGAGGCCCGCGTACCGCAAAAAAAAATAAAATAAAGATTAAATGCCTCCCTTCCTGGGATGCCACTGCTGGTCCCCCATCCAGGATAAGACTCCCTTCCCAGGTGCCAAGGCCATACTGACTTGCTGTGCACATGCTGTAAACCTTGAAGAAATGTATCCCTGACTCGTTTGATGTTCTTTGTTCTGACAAGATATAAAACTGTGCTGAAAACCATGCTTCTCCAGAGCAGCTCCTCAGAGTTATCCGAGAGGCTGTTTTCTGGGCTATATCCTCAGTTTGGCGCAAATAAAACTCTTTTCGATTCCTATTATAGACTGTTAATTGATCATTTTCTTCGACACGCTAAAGAGAGCAGGCTGTGGAATCAGAATACCTCGATTCAAATCCTGATTCCCCAACAACAGGCTGTATGAACTCAGGCAAGTGCTTCAAGGTCTTGCTCTCCACAATAGGGATGACAAGAGCAGCAAGCTCGTAAGTTCGGTGTGAGCATTAAATCACTCAGGACCAAGTCAGTCATATGCTAAGTTTCTTCAAATGTCAGCTATTTCTTCAGGGAAACCTTATGTCTTCTACATTATTCAACACAGAAATTTGAGTTGTCAGCTAGTTGTTAAGGTCAAAAACTCTGTACTCAGGAAATTATTAGCTCTATACGAAAATTCTGCTGTTCATGATAAAACAGTTGTCAGTGTGAAGGATGGGTATGTAAATCTGGCTCTTTCAATGTCACAATTAAAATATCAATTTTCCTCCTCAACACAGGAAACAAAGCATATTATTCTTGCTTTTAGCCAATAAGAAGAAACATTCACACTCAGTAATATAAATTTACTGGTCCAATATAGCCTGAAAGCCCTTCTTTCAAGCCATCAATCTTTGTATCCCTAGCACGTGGCATACAACAGATAGACAAATGTTTATAAAACATCTGATATGCAAAATATAATTTTGTAGAAACTGTGCCATAATCATTCATTCAGATTCTCCAAGGCAGATTAAGATTATAATGTCTCAATTCCCCAGAAAATACATTTGCTGAGTTATCTTCTACTATACTCTATACTAATTTTTAAAGATTTAATCTACTAAAAAAACCAAAAAAACCTATGAGGCAGATTACTGCCCTAGAAAATCTCAAGGCTATTGGAGGAGTCAGATATGCAATCATAATAAAATGCTGTGTTATAATAATATTAAAAAAATTTAATCTATGAATTATCCACTTAAATAGTAATATGTGCCTTTTGTAAAATATGGTTGCAGATTACTGTCTACTAAGCTAGTAGTAGATGTAAATGATAAACAAGATGTAAGTGATAAACTCCTGTCACAGTTAGAAAACAAATTTGCTATACTTGAACAGAAAATAACAATCTAATTTAGCATGCTTCCATTCATCATTTATTCTTTCATATCAACCTACATACAAATATTCAATGCCAAGAATATGATGGGCCCTTACTACGGGCACAGTAAAATATGAAGAAAAATGACGGAAGCTCAAGCCTTTTTTTTTTAAAAACGAGTAACTTAAATAATTCTAAGTTATAATAAATGCTATAAAGAAAACACATTTGGTATGGAGACACAAAATAATAGACAAGAAATAACAAGATTTTTCAATTCTTCTTGATTAATCTTTTGTTCTTTATTTTTTAATCCCTAATTTCCCCTCAATTCAGTGGTTCTCAAGCTAGGCTACACATTAGAATCACCTGAGTAGCTTCTGAAAATTACAGATGCCTCTGGCTCACTCCTCCCCAAATGCTGATTTAATGGTTTAAGTATGGGCTTTTTTTTAAAGCTCCCCAGGTGATTCTAATGTGTAGCCAGGTTAAGAATCACTTCAAGCACCTTAAATATTTTTGAAAGTAGGTAAAATATAAATCCTATGTAAATTTAAAATCACATATAAGTTCAACCGTATAAAGTGTTATGGCTGATTTCTATATATATTATCCTGACACAGAAACTACATAATTAAATCATTAGGAATTTCTAAACAACTTAAACAGTGTTCAGCTGGCTAGTTGAAAGAAGCAACTACTGGGTCTCAAAAATCAATCAGCACTATAGATAATGAAGTTCTTTACAAAAAACACCAGCTGTAAGATCCTCCATTCTACCCAATTTATGGACATGGTACTTACGCATGATTAAAACTTTCCTAATCTATTTCAAGGCAATCTCTCATTGTGTTTGGAGTTTATTGATTCTGTCTTGCTTTTCCTAAGTTATCAGCTACTGAAAAAAAAAAAACCTAAAAAATTATTTAAAATTATTCATACTTAGGGTTATTACATTGAAGTATGAAACATTAATTAAACATGTACTAGGAGAAAGTAACCCTAAGGTTATTTTCCAATGGAGAAAGGAAAGGGGCTCTGTTAACATTTTATCAACTTTTAAAAAAATTATTAAATAATGACATAATTACAACTTTTTTACATTACATTTATGTTACTATTGCTTCTTGAGAGCCTTCCTGATCCTTTAATATATTCTAGTTTTCAAATTATACTCCAACAAACAAAAATTCAACCACTAAATAATTCTCAAAGTGTGAAATACTTTACATATTATATCACTTACAGAAATTTTTGAAGGTGGTGATATATCCAAAGAGTAATCCATTTCCTGTGTGCTAAGGGTTCTGAGTGATAGTGAGCATTCTCCAATAGTTTTCTTCCTGGGAGTTTGGGTTTGAATCTTAAATACCAGTCTTACAGTTTGTAGACTGTGGAGTTTAATAGCAAATACAAACGTTTCCATAAATTCAATAGTCTAAAATAAAAATCAAGAAAATATAAAATATATTAATAGAATGACTGAAAAAAGGGTCATATACAATACAAAATAAACAAAAATAACATTTATAATCTAGGAAAGGCAAATTTAATATTTTTACAATAACAAAAAATATTTTTTAATGAAAATGAAAATGAGAATGGCCATGACTTGCTTTTCCAAAATTTATTCTGGATACTGCCCTTCTTAATTTCACAAATCCTTTTAATTACTTAGTCAGGAATTTAGTCAATATCAACACCAAGTTCACCAGAATACAGCTTTTTTCCTTTTCAAAAATTAGGTTGCTCTCCATCTTTGGTTCTGGAGTATCATTCCTGCTATTCACCACACTTCTTCAACAGTTAATGAGAGTACTTCGAGAATCTCATGCAAGCTCTCACAGTATGTAAAATCTAATTTCTTCACATTAATAAGAGACTTGAATTATTTCTTTAAAGGAGATATTCTTTGTCTAATGTTCTTCCCATCTAATTTGGGGTTCATTTTATCTTTTAGTGATGTTTGTTCCACTCTTTCCTAACTGAAAATCGATCTCCTTGATAAGAGAAGACAAAAATGTGAGTTCCAAGTTCTACCTTCTCTCATAATCTTCCACTGCAGGCAGCAAGTCAGTGTTTTCCATGCCCAGACTATTTTCAAATGTTCTTTTTATTACTTTTAATATTTTTAAAACCTTGGCTTACTGTGACCTAACATCTTCTTGACACTAGACTGTTTTCTGCTTATAAACTTCCTAACATCAATATTTTAGATACTGTGCCCAAATGTTCACTTTTACGGTAATCACTTATGTCTGTGTAGTCAGAATTGTGTTTCTGAGAGCCTCCCAACCACCTGTGCTTTCTTTTCCTTTCAATCTGAAGCCATAGATCACATCAATAATACAGTATGCATAAAATGTTTAATTTTTAAACTCAGATGCAGTGAGCTTACAAATGAAGTACGTGTACTGGTTTACTTTACACTTTGCCATAATAGGGGACTCCTAAACAACTTAATAATAAATTTTAAAAGATTCCAAGCAAGTTTTAATATGAGAACATTTTCCCCTAACTTTTCCTAAGTTAGCTTAGTTTTATTTGAAAATCAAAAAGTGAAAGTGTTTAATTCACTAAGTATTCATCTGTATCAGGATTAAAACCAGAGTTAAGATTTATTTCCATCTAGACTTTCTACAATGCATATTTTTGTAAAGTGAGATCCTAATATCTACACATAAATTTTGATTACTGCTTTTTCACTTATTAAGAACATTTTTCCATGTCCTTAAAAACTCTTCCTAAACATTATTTTTCATGGCTGCCTAGTATTCTATCACGTGGTGTTATGGTTTGAATTGTGTCTCCCCCAAAAAAAGATGTGTTGAAGTCCTAACCCCCAGTAATTCAGAATGTGGCCTTATTTGGAAATAGGGTCATTGAAGATGTAATTTGTGAAGTTAAGATAAGGTTACACTGGAGTAGGCAGACCCCTAATCCAATAAAACTGGCGTCCTTATAAGAAGATAGCCATGTGAAGACACAGAGACACATGGAGATGAAAGACACGTGGCCATGTGAAGATGAAAGCCAATGATTAGAGTGAAGCCAAGGAATGACAGGGATTGCTGGCCATCACCAGAAGCTAGGAGAGAGGCATGGAAGAGATGGAACAGATTCCCCTTCAGAGAAGGAACCAACACTGCTGACACCTTGATTTCAGACTTCCTCTGAAACAGAGAGAGAGAAATATTTGTTGTTCTAAGCTACCCAGTTTGTGTTACTTTGTTAACAGCACCCATAGGAAACAAATACACAAATATATGGTATACCAAGAGTTTTCTCCACCATTCCCCTATGGGAAACATTTAGATAGTTTCCAACTTTTCCTCTATGAACAGAACTGCCAAGAATACTTTATATATATTTTGTTTGCATCTTAGATTATTGCCATGAAGTAGATTCCAAGTAGAAACACTATGTTAAAAAGTATAAATATTTTAAGGTTCTTTTCTTTTTAAAAAAAATCATTTATTGAAGTATAGTTGATTCACAATGTTGTATTAGTTTCTGATGTACAGCAAAGTGATTCAGTTATACATATATATATTATTTTTCATATTCTTTTCCATTATGGTTTATTACAGGATACTGAATATAGTTCCCTGTGCTATACAACAGTAGGAACTTGTTATTTATCTATTTTATATATAGTGTTTGTATCTGCTAATCCCAAACTCCTAATTTATCCCTCCCACAACCCCTTTCCCCTTTGGTAACCATAAATTTGTTTTCTGTCTGTGAGTCCATTTCTGTTTTGTAAATAATTTCATTTGTATCATATTTTAGATTCCACATATAAGTGATATCATATGATATTTGTCTTTCTCCTTCTGACTTACTTCACTTAGTATAATCTTATTTTAAGGTTTTAATGTATATTGTCAAAATAATTTCCAGAAAGTGTTATGGTCTAGAGTGCTTGTAAAATTTTCCTAATTTTAATAAGCAAAAAAAGAAAGAAAAGAGAAAGCAATATGTAATTTAAATTTGTATATCTATGAATACTAGTGAGAGTAAATTTTTTTCATGTTTATTAGTCATTTGAATTACCTTATTTTTAAATGATATGCTCTTGTAGAAGTTGCATTTGTATGGAAAAACACTAACCATTCAACCCATATCAGAAGACAAAAATGAAGATATATTTAAAGTGAAATCTAGAATCTATAAAACAAATTCAGGATCATAAGTCTTCCAGTTACGATCATTGAAAGTATTTAAAAGAAATTAATTGCAATCATGCAATTATTTCTCAAAGCCAAAGTGGAGTGGGGGGAGAGAGGATGAAAATATAGACACATATATTTATACAAGAAAAGTAAATACAAGAAAAGTAAATAGTTTCATTAGATATTACTCATCTTCTATATATTTTAGTGATTAAGGTTTTCTTTTTATATACAGTGGAATACTACTCAGCCATAAAAAGAAACGAAACTGAGTTATTTGTAGTGAGGTGGATGGACCTAGAGTCTGTCGTGCAGAGTGAAGTCAGTCAGAAAGAGAAAAACAAATACCGTATGCTAACACATATATATGGAGTCTGAGAGAAAAAAAAATGGTCATGAAGAACCTAGGGGCAAGACGGGAATAAAGACACAGACCTACTAGAAAATGGACTTGAGGATATGGGGAAGGGGAAGGGGAAGCTGTGACAAAGTGAGAGAGTGGCATGGACATATATACACCACCAAATGTAAAACAGATAGCTAGTGGGAAGCAGCCGCATAGCACAGGGAGGTCAGCTCAGTGCTCTGTGACCACCTAGATGGGTGGGATAGGGAGGGTGGGAGGGAGGGAGACGCAAGAGGGAAGAGATATGGGAACATATGAATAACTGATTCACTTTGTTATAAAGCAGAAACTAACACACCATTGTAAAGCAATTATACTCCAATAAAGATGTTAAAAAAAATAAATAAATGCATCTTAATATTGGACAATGAAATATCAAGTATTTCTGAGGCTCAAAACGGTCTTTAAAAAAGCAAAGGGTACATAATTTGTAGTTTCCCAAAAATAAAACACTTTCTTATTCCAATTCTTTACATGGGTTAAAGTGACAAATAGGAGAAAAACATAAAAAGATAGTCAAACACAAACACTTACATTAGAGCCTTCCTTGACTGAAGATTTGAAATGTACTGGTTTGGGCAATGTTAGTATTCCTTTTATAGAAATAGTAGGATTATCTCCATAACTAGAGGGCCAACTTAAATCTCTGCACTAGAAAGATAAAATAAAAATACAGTTTGAGTTTTACAAAGGACTCTGACAATACAAATATTTGATACATTTCTTGAGTTAATGACTTAAATAAAAACTATAGGGCTTCCCTGGTGGCACAGTGGTTGAGAATACGCCTGCCAATACAGGGGACACGGGTTCGAGCCCTGGTAGGGAAGATCCCACATGCCACGGAGCAACTAAGCCCGTGAGCCACAACTACTGAGTCCGCGTGCTGCAACTACTGAAGCCAGCATGCCTAGAGCCCATGCTCCGCAACAAGAGAAGCCACCACAACAAGAAGCCCACACACCGCAATGAAGAGTGGCCCCCGCTCGCTGTAACTAGAGAAAGCTTGTGCGTAGCAACGAAGACCCAACACAGCCAAAAATAATAAATAAATAAATTTATAAAAAAACTATAAAAGTAAACTTTAGTCTACTGAGATCTTCTGTTTCATCAACATTAAAATAATCTGACAGTGTTTTAGACATCATATCAATTTCCTTCTTGAGGTTAAAAGCAAACATATTTCCATCATGCCTATAGATTTATTTTTCTTTAGATTCTTTATTAAATACTATTTTCTGTAAAATCCTATAGAATCCTAAATTCCAAAGAAGGTATTGACCCATTCCCTAGAAGAGAGCAACAGTAGATGCTTATAATTTATAGTCTAAGTATTCAATTATGTAAGAAAAGTTTGTATTAACTTACCTGTAAAACTGTGATCCAGATCTGCTCTACTGAAGAATTATAAAACATTTTCACATTTAATCTCCCCAAATCTCTTTCATCTCCTGACAGAGTAATTGTATCTGCATTGTAAAAGAACAAAGATGGTTGAATTACTACACAATCCTTCCAATCCAACTGAGCTTTGATACAACCCAATTTTAAGAGCACAACTGAAAACTGCTATAATTACTTTTTAAAGTTGTCAATTTATTAAGACAAAAATCACACTTCAATGCTTTTATTGAAGTGCTGGGGGAAGATATACTATAAAAAGTACCTGGCTTAAAAACTTAACCCAATTATAACCTGAAGAATTTAAGTTAAAACTAAGAAAAACTTTCCCAAATAACACTGATATGGCCTTAATATTGTATGCTTCTGGAAATTCCCTCACTAACATACTTTACAACAAACGAAAGATATTTAATTTTAAAGACGCCTTTATGCCTGAACACTAAAAAATGGACCATCTGATCTGAGTATTCATATGCAGATAACACTGACAACATACATATAATCATCTAGACTTTTTTTAACCTTATCATAACTACATTCAAAATACTATTGGGTAGAAATAATTCCCTTAAGAATATAAAAGTAGAATACTTTATTCCTTACCCAGGCTTCTGTTACTCCCCTGAGAATTTTTCCTTGAAGAAGAACTACTGGGCATACTGGACAATGAATCATGTCTCTACAAATAAAATTCTGCTTTAGTCAGATGTTGCATATCAGACTTTAAGGATTCTGAAACTGATGCCCCAATACCCACCCTAATATCAACCTGAGTGCTAATCATTCTGACAGTGTTACTGGTCAGAATTTTTCACTTTTAGATAGTAAAGGGGGAAAAGGTTTTCTGTGTGTGTGTTACCAGGAAAATAGTAAATATCTTACTAGGTAATATACAGGAAAGTCTTTGCTGTTTTTGGTTTGGCTTTGTAATAAGGAGGAAGAGATTACTGTTTATATGTCATACTTGCAAATACTAATGAAAATCAGAATATATTTGGAAGTGCCCTGTTACCTAAAAACCTATAAAACAGCAGTTATCAAAGCATAGTCCCCTGGGCCAGCAGTTTCAGCATCACCTGGGAACTTGCTAGAAATACAAACTCAGGCCCTGATGCAGAGCTACTGAATCAAAAGCTCTGGGGGTGAGGCCTGGCAATCTGTATTTTAACAAGCTCTTCAAACAATTGTGATACACGGTAAAAGAAAACTGGTGCTATAAAGAATTAATTCTGCAAAAAATTAACTCAACTGAGGATTATTAAGAATACATTTCCATTTAAATGTATGCATATACATTCACATGGAAAAATGTCCACAGGTAATATAACAATATTTTCATAGTACTTTTATTCTTAGTTATAGGAACATAGGTGATTTGTCTTTTTGCCTTGCTTAATTCTGGTTTCTACTGTTAAAATAATAATCACAGTTTACTTTATTTAAAAAAACATTTTTTAAACATCAAAAAACTCAATTCTATTTCAAAAAAAGGAGAACATTGTGTTAATATTAATGAATAATTAAAGTTCTACATCTCAATAGAAATACTAATTTTTACTAACTAGGTAGTTATGTTCAATAAGGAAAGTCAAATCAATAAGCACTTTTAAGTATAACATTTTAAATTCCAACTGCCTCAAGACTGCCTCATTACATACCACGAGAAAAGTAAGATTCATAAAAGAACAAGAGAAAAACTATTGCCTTTTAGTATTCAACTGAGACCTTCCTGAAATAACGCACATGGGAAATGCCAAGCGTTTATTCTTTAGCTATTAGGACAGATACATCTACAAAATATACATGACATGTTGTTCCTAATGTAATTCACACATTTCTGAAGTTTTAGCTTGAAAATAAATTACTGCATATAATTAAATTCATATAAATAATTTACCTGAATGAACTGCTGAGATGAACTTGTAAGATCAAACATAGACTTGCTTAGTCCAGGGGAATTGGGAAATCTATTGGTCCTTAAGTCACAAACTACAAAGGGACATGAGAAAATTACTTATTTTTATAGTAAAGAAGAAGAAGGACTTCCCTGGAGGCGTAGTGGTTAAGAATCCGCCTGTCAACGCAGGGGACACAAGTTCGAGCCCTGGTCCAGGAGGATCCCACATGCCGCGGAGCAACTAAGCCCATGTGCCATAACTACTGAGCCTGCACTCTAGAGCCCACGAGCCACAACTACTGAGCTTGTGTGCCACAACTACTGAAGCCCACGTGCCTAGAGCCCGTGCTCCGCAACAAAAAGAAGACACCATAATGAGAAGCCCGCACACCGCAATGAAGAGGAGCCCCCACTCGCTGCAACTAGAGAAGGCCCACGCACAGCAACGAAGACCCAACACAGCCAAATTATGGTTTCTAAAATAGAAACCATAATTGTTTATAAACAATAAATGAATAAACTTTAAAAAAACACACACATTAAAAAAAGGAGAAACACTTAATTCTACTTAACTACCATGAACTGAATCTCTATAGGAAATATAGCATGAATATTATATGCAAATCTACTTAAGAGACAAAGCCTTCTAATCAAGTTTAAAAATTGCTTTTCAATTATTTTACTTTTGTTTGAAACAGAAACCAACACAAATCAAACAATACATTTTCACATCCACATCAAATATCAAGCAGGAAAAATTCATTCTTTTTGCTTACATGATCCAATTCTTCATCCCAGAATAATCTAAGAGGATGTAAGTCCTCTGTACTAAATGTAATTCAACTATTTAATGAGCACTTATTACAATACTGAATTCCATGTACTGTTATATTTCGAGTCTGTATATGTAGCTTCCTTCCTAAACTATAAGATCACTGAAGAATGGAATTCTGTATAATAATTGTATAGTCTAGCACAGTGATGAAATACATATTTAAATAAGTATTTCTACTGTATTTCTAGTACGTCAGCCTGAATTCAGTGGTTGAGATAGCTATATATTTTTCCTGAATATCAGTGAAAATTTTGTGAATCAGATATGTACAGATAGCCTATAATTGATACAGTCTCAAATATTAAACTAACGAAGATTGGTAATCATTTAGGCATTTTCTATTTTCTTTGTTTACATTTCTAATCTCATCATTAGTTTCTAAATGCATCATTTTCACTGAAAAGAGCAGAAAATAAATAGAGCTAGTAAATACTTGTTGTAGAATGTGAATGGATAGATGTTATATAAAATAGGTGCAAAATCTAAAAATAAAATTTCTTTCAAAAAAGGACAAAAATGGAACTTGGAACTACCAATATACATAACTCATTAATCTTCCATTCTTACATTAGATATAAACCACAGAGAAGTTACAATGTTTATCATATCACTTCTGAAGCCTGCTTTTCTCTTTATTTTTAAATTGCTTTTCATAAGATGAATCATTTCTTCCAGAATTTAGATTTAATTTGATTTCTACATTTGTTAAAGAGAAAAGACAAAAAGGAAAAATTTTTTTCATACCCGATCCATATCGTTTCGTTGTTTCTGAACGAGGAAGAAAGCGCCGACTCAAATCAGGTGACACGTGCTGATACATATAGAATGGGTTATATACATCATAGCTGGGTCCATGCTGAGATGAACTGGAAAGTTCTACCTTTCTAGCTCCAAAAGATGCTCTGGCAGATCCTGAAAGCAAGTGTTTCTAAAGTTTTACAACACCCTTTTCTTGGAGTTATTAGCCAACAACTGGTGTACCCAAGGCAAAGGGAAAAAAATGTCTCAAGTAATACTAACTCACACGCATTTGATATCTAAAAAAATGAGCAGATGTTTATTCGGGTCTAACTGTGTGGAGTATTCTCCCAGGAGTCAGTCATGAACCTTGCTCCCAAGACAGTCTGATAAATGTCTGGCATTCCTCTTTGCCCTACAGACAATTCTGCATTTTGTGACCGGAGTTTCCTTTATTTTTCTACTGCAGAAAGAACATCTTTTAAGTAAAAAAGATAATCATTTTTTTTGGAGATGCACTCTTTTCACAAAGACAGAACATTTATAAAAACTGACCACATGCTGAGATACACAGAGCAAGTCTCAATAAATTTGAAAGGACTGAAATCAGAGTATGTTCTATAACCACAATGCAATAAAGTTAGAAATCAAATAACGAAAAGAAGAATAAAAAATATTTATATGGGGGCTTCCCTGGTGGCACAGTGGGTGAGAGTCCACCTGCCGATGCAGGGGACACGGGTTTGTGCCCCGGTCCGGGAAGATCCCACATGCCGTGGAGCGGCTGGGCCCGTGAGCCATGGCTGCTGAGCCTGCGCGTCCGGAGCCTGTGCTCCGCAACGGGAGAGGCCACAACCGTGAGAGGCCCGTGTACTGCAGCAAAAAAAAAAAAAAAAAAAAAAAAATTTATATGTAAACATAAAGAACCAAGAAACACCAAAATATAATCCTTAAGAAGAAAAACAAGACTGAAAGATTTGCTCTACTCAGTATTAAGAATAGAATATTTGAACAATAATAAGATCAATGGAACAGAGTAGAAGGCTCAGAAACAGAAACCCATTTTATGGACACTTGATTTATAATCAATGTGGCACTGCATAACAGTGGGAAAGAATGGTCTTTTCATTAAAAGGTGATGAGTTCCCTGGGGGCCTAGTGGTTAGGATTATGGGCTTTCACTGCCATGGCACGGGTTCAATCCCTGGTGGGGGAAGTTCCCACAAGCCACACAGCGCGGCCAAAAAATAATAATAATAAAAGGTGATAAGACAATTGGATATTGATGTAGAAAAAAAGAACACTTCAATCCAACAAAACATATTCACAAAATATAAATTCCATGTGGACTGTAGATCTAAATTAAATGTTAAAGGCAAACCAATAAAACTTCTATATTTAATTAAATTTATAAGAAAGTTCTCACGGCCTTAGACCAGGGAAGCACTTCTTAAATGGAACATAGTATTAACCATAAAAACAATTTTAATAAGCCTAACTACATTACAATTGAAAATTCCCATTGGTCAAAAGACTATTTAAAGAGAATGAAAAGGTAACCACAGAGTGGGAAAAGATATGTGTAACATATATAACTGACAAAGGGCTCATATCCATAATATATGAGGAACTCCCACAAACCAGTAAGAAAAAGACAGGCAAGTCCAAATATAAACTGGCTTAAGACTGAGCAGGTACTTCAGAAGAGAGGCTATCCAAATAGCCAATAAACATGACCTGGTGATCAATCTCATTAGTCATGAGGGAAATGCAAGTTAAAACTCCAATGAGATAGCACTCATTCATAATGTTGAATGAAAGAACTCATAACAAAAGAATATATACTGAACATGTAATTTCATTTATATAAAGAACCCATAACAAAAGAGTATATATTGTATATGTAATTTCATTTGTGTGAAAAACACATAACAAAAGAATATACATTGAATATATAATTTCATTTATATAAAGGTCAGAAAACAGAAAAAAACTAAACCACAACATTTAGGGGTATGTGCTTAGGTGGTCAAAAGTAAAAATAGCAAGAAAGTGATGATTATTACAACTGGGATTCTGATTACTCTAGAGTGACTGAAAAGGGGGAAGATGGAAGCTTTTGTTTTACTAGTAACACTCTCTTTATTTGAGTGGTGACCATACACGCATTTTGCTTTGTAGCAAATCACTGGGCTGTAAATTTCTGTTTTGTTCCTTTTTTCTATGTGTATTATATCTCACAATTTTTAAAGGGTAAAACAATAGATCAAATTCCTTTCAAAGTTAAGACTCACATTAGAAATAATAGACATAAAGTTTTTCAAATGTTTAAATCATCACCATCTTTTAAATCTTTCTATCCCATTTAAAATAGAAACCACAGTAGAAACTAATATTTTCTGAAAAAGCTAAACAATAAAACAGGTGGCTTCACACTGAGTTCAGAAAAGAAAAAGAAAATATGTGGTTATGAAGTGAGATCTTATCCTCACACTCTGGTTCAAGTAACTGAGTACAATCCAAGCCCTGTACAAAGGCAGAGGGATGCCAAGAGGGAGGTATCATGCCAGAGAGCCTTATAAGGAGCCTGTACACCTTATAAGCTAACTCTTAAATCGTTCAGCACATAAACACTGCTACAAAAGTCTGTTTATGGTAATAAGAGTAGCACTGTCAAGAGCAGTAGCACCAAAGATGACTCTCTACCTTTATAGGCTAGCCCTAAAAATGAATATTCTTACTCTATTTTTCCTTTATAAGTCAGTCAGTAAAGAATTCCAATTTTCCCCTTAAAAAGATATCATTTTTAAAGTTCAAGAGGCATTTCTCTCAATTTACAGAATCACAGTGCTATAAAACTAAACGTAAAGTAGCACAACTGCTTATACCTCTCAAAAGCCCAATTAAAATTTTCAATATTTATTCAAAATGCATTCTCTTAATGGATAGGTAGATAGATATGGGATGAAGCAAACAGAGTAAAATGTTAATAATACAATCTGTTATCAATGCAGTAAGCTGCAGCTATAATCAGATCCATCAGCAAGTAAGCAATGCAACTTAACAAATTTAAAATATCTGAAATATAATTTTAGTCATTATTGATAGTGGTCTGCTCTACCTTCTCAAAATCTCCATATCAGCCCATCACTCACACATTCATGTAAACATACAAGATACACATGTTTGATTTCCATAATTAGGCACCAAGAATACTTTCCTGACTCTAATTAAATAATTTTCTCTCCAATATGCTAAAAATCAGACGGCTTTACCAGATCTTCATTGAGCCTATAATTTAAGTGTAAACCAATTTCTCACTCATTCAACTCAAAAAGTAATCTGTTTTCTAGTGATACAATGAAAAAAAAAAAAGACAAAAGAAAAACTATAACATATTGCCAGGTAGGTATTTCTTACTTATCTTCTGATAATGAAAATAATACATAAAATACCCTACATGTCTAAAAATAGAGAATTTATTAACTAAATTATGGTACATCCATATGATTTAGTACTATGGAGCCATTAAAAAGCTTCACAATATATGATATGAATAAAATAGATTACAAGACCATTTATATGGTTTAACCACAATGTTGTTAACAAGTGCGGGAGAAAGAGAAAGATCAATCGATCAGGGTATCCTGTGAGCCAGAACTTTTAAAAACTGTTCTGGAGAGACACTGCTGATATGTGCAAAACAGGGTGGTAGGCCAGGCTTAGGGTTCATCCTTCCTTGCTTAAAAAAAAAATTATCACTCCAACCAGACCCAACTCTCCTGTAGATAACTACAATAAACTCTAAACCAAAACCAAACCAAACAAACAAAATACCCTGAAGGTACTAGAGAGTGAACAAAAGTAGTGAGGATTCTGAACAGCACTTGACTCTGGGACAAAGGAGAATGGCCACCTGTTTTTAACGACTTTTAGCCTGTGGGCAGGACAAAATTGGCACTGTGCAGGGTGGATAAAATTCCGGTAGAAAACCCAGTCTTTCTGGCCTGAAGAACAGAGCGCAGAGTTCAGAGCAACCACAGCTGCTAGAAAGTAAGGTGGGAATCTTGGAAAGGAGAAAACCTCAAGTTCTATGACTAAAAGTCTGCTCAAATATCTGGCTGATCCCTGAACCACACATGTGTGGGACAGACTCCAACTAAGGATAAAAAAACTAAGCTCAGATAGCAGCTGCCACCAAAGACACAGAATCTGCAGCACACTACAATCAAGTTAGTTGCCTGCTGAAGTTAGGGAGGGAGGGAGGAAGGGAGGGAAAGGAGGAGGGAGGGAGGAAAGGAAGGAGAGAGGTAGGGAAGGGAGGGAGGGAGTGAAGGAAGGGAAAAACAAACCCATCGGAGTAATGTAACAGGTTCCAGAGTCTCCACAACATAACATCCAACATCCAGAACACAATCCAAAATTACTCCACACAAAGAAACAGGAAAATGTGACTCATTCTCAAAAAAAGACAATCCAGAGAATCCAAACCTAGATGACTCAGATGTCAGAATAGTAGACAAAGATGTTAAAACTCAAAGACCTAAAAGAAAATAGGTTCACAATAATGGGGGCAGTGGGGGGGAAGAAATCACGGAAAAGAAATAGAAACTATAAACAAAGAACCAAATGTAAATATTACAACTGAAAATACATCTAAAATTAAAAACTCACTGGATGGACTTAACAGCTGAATGGAAATAATGGAGGAAAGAGACAGTGAACTTGAAAATAGGGCATTATTATCCAGCCTTAAGAACAGAAAGGAGAGGCATGCAGATGGCGTCACCGGGAACTTGAGCAGCTGCATGAGGGTATCAGAGACAATGGCCAAGAACAAACTAAGGGCAGAAGTCCACGAATGTATTCCACATAGCCAGCCAAAAAAGCTTAAAAGGTTGAAACTAAAGCAAAACCAGTTACCACTAATCTTAAGAAGATAAACATTGTGAGTGATGAAAAAGTTAACAGGACTTCCCTGGTGACGCCATGGTTAAGAATCCACCTGCCAATGCAGGGGACATGGGTTCGAGCCCTGGTCTGGGAAGATCCCACATGCCGCGAAGAAACTAAGCCTGTGCACCACAACTACTGAGCCTGTGCTCTAGAGCCCGCAAGCCACAACTACTGAGCCCACGTGCCACAACTATTGAAGCCCGTGCACCTACAGCCCGTGCTCTGCAACAAGAGAAGCCACCACAGTGAGAGGCCCGTGCACCACAGTGAAGAGTAGCCCCCACGTGCCACAACTAGAGAAAGCCCACGCACTGCAATGAAGACCCAACGTAGCAAAAATTAAAAAATATAAAATGAACAAATAAATCTTTAAAAAGAAA
The DNA here is from genome assembly GCF_059928025.1 of Delphinapterus leucas. NCBI lineage: Eukaryota > Metazoa > Chordata > Mammalia > Artiodactyla > Monodontidae > Delphinapterus > Delphinapterus leucas. The sequence continues at coordinate 169,192,354 of NC_143130.1, forward strand.
AGAAAAGAAAAAGTTAACAGAGTGAATAAAGCTTCTGTAGATATACAAAAGAACTTGCAGCTTCTCAAAAGGCCTTTCCCTTGAACCTCCGCAGAAACAGCTGACTCCTCAGCAGTATCATGAAAATGAACCAGTTAATGTTGATGAAGCTACAAGATTAATGGCTCAGTTGTAATGCACTGGTGATGCATCAAATTCCCCAAAAAGACCAATAAATTAAAAGTCTTATACAAAAAAATAAAAATAAGAAGAATAGAGAGGAGCAAAAAAGGTGGAAAAAAAAGAAGCCTCACAGACACATAAGACCATATCAAAAGGTCCAACATATGTGTAATTGGTATCCCAGAAGAAGAAAGGATGGGGCAGGAAAAATATTTAGAGAAATACTGTAGATCTTGATAGGAGTTTGGATTACATTGGTATATCCCTTTGTCAAAGCTCAACAAATACACGCTTAAAATTTGGGCAGTTCATTGTGTTTAAAGTTTATGTCAAAAGAAGAAAACTGTAGACAATTGAACTTTAGTAAATGATATATATGCTTAAGTATTTAGAGGGAAGTGTACTGATGTCTGCAATTTACTGTGAAATGCATTCTCCCCTTACCCCCAAAAGGATTAATAATGGTTAGAGAAATGGATAGATAGGTATGTGATAAAGTATAATAGTAAAATGTCAATGACAGAATCTATGTGGTGGATATACAGGCATTCACCATTAAGTTCTTTCAACTATTCTGTATGTTTGAAATTTTTCAGGGAATAAATCATTGTGAATGACAGTGTTTCAATGAACTAAAATGAAATATTTCTAAAATACAAGAGTTACATGTTGTTCCCTTTTATCTTCCTTAGTTCATTGGCCTCTACAACATCAGCCAAAATTCAGCCAATGAATCTACCTCATTCAAGTGGCTGTTTAGGCTGGGAAGTGTATTTAGACTGAGAAGTATAATAATAAAGAAAGAAGGGAAGGAAGAAAGAATACTTCATTGCTTCCTTATTTCTCTTTACACTAAATTTTAGAAAATAATAAGACTATTTCCTGTATTTACTGATCTAAAACAGAATAATTCCTCTATTTTTTTCTTTCTAGATGTGTGAAGAATAACTGACATATTACAATTATATTATTCCATTAAAAAGGCCAAATCTACACACAAATGTTGATTGTGATCAGATTTCATAATGGACTTCAAAAACACTGTACAGTAAGTTCCTCTACAGAAAGAGCAGAACATATAAAAAATGAAATGTAAAATTTGTACATAAAAGATATTTTATATCTTTACATATGTAAAAGAGCAAAATAACAGCAATAACAGCATTTAAATGCTGCAGGTTGATTTTTAAATCCTGCCATTTTACTGTTTACCTTCAAGTTCTTCCAAATGTGAAGGCGTTCCTTGCATCCTGGGCTGAATATAAGATAACTTAAACCTGGGCACCACAAATGGTACTTCTTTGCCATCAGATGGTAATTTGGAAAGTAAATAATCCTCAGTACAGCCAACCTGAGGCTTTACAGAAACGGACGTCAATGGAGGTATACAGATAGCAGTATTTTGACTATTTGATACTGCTGCTTTGAAGTCTCTTTCCACAGATACTGCGTAGAAGAGAAAAGAGAAAAAAAATCACAAATATGTATGTAGATTTATATATAATAATCTAAACCTAACATGCTTCGGTACTTATTTAATCATTTTAAAAGAAACTGCTGATACATAAACTACTCGTGGGTCCTATCAAGCACTCTGGAATCTACATTAATTTTGTCTAGCCAATATTTGAGAAGTTAATATACTACTGCCAAAGTATATTAACTTATCATAATGGTAAAAGCAGTTTTTAAAGAGTCTCATTTCCACAAAAGAGCTCATAGATGGAAAACAACTTTATTCTGTAATTAATTCTACAGTGCGTTCAAATAAGTAATAATCTAGTCATTTAAATAAAAATACTGTCAACAAAACAATTCTTGTTGTCAATACTAGCGGTTAATTTCAGTCTTAAATACCAAAAGTTACTTTGAAAAGAAGCTAAAGGTCTCGAAGTCTTTACCAAAATCTTTACCAAACCACAAAATAAAATGTACTTTGACCCTAGAATAATATCGACTCTCCCTGTACTAGCTTCTATGACCTATTTTGTCCATTATCTTGAGAGATACGTGACTCCTTAGCTGTGTGACTTAGGATGGGGAGGTAAGGGACACCTAGAGCTAACCTTCATGTACAGTTAGTACCGTCTACAGACTGAATGGAAGTACAATTACTATTGTGTTGGAATTTATGAAATCTTTTATTGCAAAAAAGAAGCCTTCATACTCAAAAACATACTAAGAAGCTATGCTTTAGACAAAGAAATATAAGAAAGAGCCAGAGAAAAATAAAGTTCCAGTCATAACCTTGAAGAGTTGAGGAAACCATGCAATAGAAAGCGAAATCTCCAGGAGTCCTTGATAAATGTGGGTCTTGATAGTTACAGGTCTCTTCTCTATTGGTCGTTCATTCATTCATGAAAGGCACTTTTTAATGCATTGTTCGTAAATTGGAAATTCTCTGTATTTAAATTAAAACATTTGCCAGAGTATGTTATCCCCCAAACACTTCCCTACTTTTGCCCATACTATTTCATCCACCTGTAATATCCATGTCTAATCCTCACCTTCTCTTACTCCCTTCTTCCCACTCAGCTTGCTAAAATCCTCTTCAGACTTCCATACCACGGATCATCTTCTTTGTGGTGATGTCCTAGAGTGTCTCCTGAGTTGAATTCATCTCTCTCTCCCCTATGCTCCAAGGTACTTTCATACTGAGCTAGTGTGCCTTACATTTATGTTTCTGCCTCCCCCGTGAAGTTAGGAAACATGTCTCATTTACATTTATATCACAAAATGTCACAAATAAAGAAGACATTAAACAAATGTTGAAATCAAAACAAAGCAAAACTCACAGTTGTGCTTTTCCGTTCCACCATAGAAACATCCTCTACAGCAACTCTTTATAAATTCTGTTGCCATTACATTCAATCTCCAATATCCAGCAAAAGATACAAATTTCCAATTTTAATATTAATCTGTTGGTAGAACAGAAAACAAGTTAACATGATCATGCTTAATGTCATTAGATATCATTAAATAAATCACATAATCTGTCTTTCTAAGACATAATGAGGGCTCCAAAGCAAAAATGTTTAGAGCAAAATAGATTTTTGTTCCTTTATGCAATATTATATAACCTAGGCTCCTTATAAGCTATTAAAATGACATGCTTAAAAATTACTAAATGAACAATCTTAATGTTAAATCTGAAAAAAATTCCACTCTCCATTTTCTTTTTCGACTGATATATCTAAATCAATGTCCAAATAAAACTTGCAAGAAAATATGACACTCATAGAAAGTGTGAGAAAATGTTCACTTCCTCCAAATTGATTCTTTTGGTAATCCAAAGGCCCTATAATGAATGAGGGCCAATAAACAAACAACTTCATATTTTTTGAGTTAGTTTAATACTGAGAATTACACTAACAGAAAAATCTATCTTAAACTCTCTTTCTCTGTCTCTCTCTAAACTCTCTTTCTCTGTCTCTCTGTCTCTTTCGCACACACGCGCACACACACGCACACACACACATGCCAGCTAACTAAACCACAAATAAGATATAGTGGAAATAAAGAGAGTCTGTTTTAAATTTACCAGGAACATAAAATTGTATAAGAAGCCAATTGCCTACCTTGGCTTCAATGACTTTGTTCCAAATGCACTCTTTTCATTTATGCCTACTACCTGTACATTTTTCATGGGAAATTTCAAATGCATACAAAAGAAGATAGAATAGTATAACAAAACCCCCACCACCTAAACAATGATCAACTCAAGGCAAATCTTAATTCGTCTTTATCTCTCTACTAACCCTGTCCTTCAGATTATCTTGAAAAATATTCCAATCATATAATCTCACTCATAAATATTTAAGTAATTATCTCTAAAAGATGTGGCTGAAGGACTCAAGAGCTAACTCCAAAGGGTTCTACTGGCTAAACATGGATCAATTTGAGCATCAAAATAAACAGTAACTGTAATGGGTTGTAACATGTCAAGTATTTCTAAAAGGTACTCTCTTTTAACATAACCATAATAACATCATCACATCTAAAAAGTTTAAGATAATCAACTACCCAATGTTCAAATTTCCCCTATGGTGAAATATTTTTTATAGCTGTTTTCTGCAAATCAAGATCAAAATTTGGACTGTTTCCAGTCTTTTGCTGTTAGAAATAGTGACACAGTAACTTTGTACACACATATTTTCAGATATTTCCCAGTATATATCTGTAAGACAGATTCTTAGAGATAGGACTACTGGGTCAAAAGGTAAATATATGTGTAATTTTGTTTAATACTGCTAAATTTCTCTCTAAAGTTGTACCATTCTGCATTCCCAGTAGCAGTGTATGAGAGTACCTGTATCTATCACCAAGAGAATATTTGTCAAAATGCTGGACTTTTGCCAATATGATAGGAAAGGAATTATATCTTGTGCTGTTTTAATTTGCACCTCTTATTATAAATCAGGTTGGGCACCTTTTCATATAAAGGCTAATATGTATTGTCTCTATGAACTCACTGTTCATTATCTCTTGCCCATCTCTCTATAAACTTATTGGTCCTTTTCTTCCTCAGTTTTAGAGGATTTTCATAAATTTGAGAGATTAATGCAATGTCCATAATGGAAGCGGCAAACATTATTCCAGTTTGTCGTCCTCTTTTCACTTTGATTTACTAGTGAAATTGATTTACTCTGATGATGGTGTTTTCTGCTATGCAAAAAAGGAGGGGGAGTGTGTACTGTATATACAAATATGCATATATACACATATACATACATATATAAGTGTGTGAATACTGTACATCCTGGTACAGTATGAGAAGTGAATCCAATCCTAGCTTTTCTCAATTGACTATCCCAGTATCACAAACACCACTTATTAAAAATTCCTTTTTTTTCATTGATTTTAGGATGCTGCTTTTATTATAGACTAAATTTCTACATGCCATTGGGTTTTGGTTTTTGGTTTTTAATTAATTCATTCATTTATTTTATTTTTGGCTGTGTTGGATCTTCGTTGCTGTGCTCGGGCTTTCTCTAGTTGCGGCAATTGGGGGCTACTCTTCATTGTGGTGTGCATACTTCTCATTGCAGTGGCTTCTCTTGTGGGGCACGGGCTCTAGGCGCGTGAGCTGCAGTAGTTGTGGTGCATGGGCTCAGTAGTTGTGGCACACAGGCTTAGTTGCTCCGCAGCATGTGGGATCTTCTGGGACCAGGGATCAAACCCCTGTACCCTGCATTGGCAGGCGGATTCTTAATCACTGCACCACCAGGAAAGTCCTGCCACTGGGTTTTGGTTTTATATCTTCTATTCAGTTGATCTGTATTCCTGAACCAATGCCACATTTTAAAAGTTATTATGGCTTATAATATGTTTCATTATCTAGCAGGGCTAGCCTCCCATCCTTACTGTTCTTCAATTTCAAAGTTCTTCTAGCTATGCTTGCTTATCTGTTCCTACAAATAAACTTTATAATCTGTCCAGACCTAGGAGGAAAAATATCTGATGACATTTTTATTGGGATCATGTTACATTTATAAATTATTTTAGAAAAACCTGATATCTTTAGGATGTTGAGTCTTCCTATTCAGAATATTTGTTCAAGTCAAGTTTACGTTTGTATCTTTAGGAGTTTTCTTTTTTACAATTTTCCTCATAAATTTTGAACTTTTCTTGTTTATTGTATGCCTATGACATTTGTTTGGCTAAATGGTACTTTTTCTTCCATTATACCTTGTATCTGGTTTTTTTTTAATTTTTCAAAGGCCCTTTTCAGTCTGTTTAGAGGATGCATTCCCTGACCACCCAGATCATACTAATTTCTCTCATCTTTAAACATCTAGTGAATTAAAAAAAAAAAGAAGTTTTACATTTTTCATGACATTTCATGACACCTGTTCTATCTCCCCTACTAGAACAAAAACTTTTCAGAAACAATGTTGTACTCACTTTCTACTTAAAACTCAGAACCCTGTATGATGCTGGGAATTTAGCAGGAACTCAGCAAATATGTAGTTGATAGATAAGGAAACAAAGTATAATAACTAGCTTATATAAAAACTCCTAACATACTCATCAAACAACATTTCTGACCCCAGTAAGCCTGCAAATACTTAACATTAATCATGAGGGGAATGTGAGAGGACTGGTTAAAAATGATTACTACTTCTGGGGGTAAAGTTTTCAAAGCTGACAGCCTTGAGTCATCCAAAATGAATTGGAGAAGATGGGAGAGGGATGCAGAAAAGGAAACAAGTTTATATAAAAATAAGAATAAGGGAGCTAGGGTTTGTACAGATTACTGGAGAGTAGAGATGTGTACACAGAGAGAAGCACAGACATCAGTAGAGGGTCCCACTTAAGTATTCAGCAGTGTTGATCAGAGAATGCATGCAAGAAAACTACACAAGACTGGGGGAAGACCACCAGAAAAGTTTAAAAGACCATAACAACACTCACCAAGGTCAGTAATAATGCCTGTCCCCACCAACAAAACTGGAAAAACCTCACACAGGATACTGAGGAGAGGACTCAGAGAGTCTTGCTTCAGTGGTGGGGAATAAATAGCCCTAAACTAAAGACTAGTCTGACCTAACAAATCTTAAAATCAAGACTCAAAAGGATCAAACTATTTCTAAGAAACTTAACTATGTCCCAAAGCAAAAAACAATTACAGAAATCTAAAAATATATAGCATGCAAGGTAAAATTTACATTGTCTGGTAGCAGCCAATAAAAAATTACCAGACATTCAAAGAAGGGGAAAAAAATTATGAGGAGAAAAATCAATCTACTGGAACCAACACAGCAATGAAATGAACAGTTAAGGACATCAAAATAGTTATAAGTCATTCTATATGTTCAAAAAGTTAAATAGAAACATGGAAGATACAAAAAAAGATGCAAACCCAACTTCTAAAGATGAAAACTATAATGCCTGAGATGGAAAATACACTGGATGGGATTAATAGCAGATTAGATATTGCAAAAGAAACAATAAAGTACAGTAATAAGAGACCCAAAATGAAATACAGAGAGAAAAAAAGAATAAAAACAAAATGAGAGCATCTGTGACCCATGGGGCAATTTCAAGCAGCCTAATATACATGTAATTGAAATTCATGAAGATGGGGAGAGGCAGAAAAAATAATACTAAAATTTTCCAAATATGATACCTACAAAACTCAGGTCTAAGAAACAACAAACACTAAGCTCAAGAAGTATGAAGAAAACCATGCCAAGGCACATCATATTAACATGGCTCAAAACTGGTGATGAAGAGGAAATCTTAAAGGCAGCTGGAAAAAAAAGACATGTTATATACACAGGAACATAGTTATCATTAGGAACAATACAAGTAAGGAAACAGTGGAGCAAAAATCTTTAAAGTATTGAAAGGAAAAAACAAAAAACTATCAACATCTAATTTGATACCTAAAGAAAATCTTTCAAAAAAGGAAGTGACAAAAAGTTTTTTGGACATAAAAAATTGAATGAACGCACCACCAGCAGATCCATACTACAAGAAGTGTTCAAGGACATCCTTCAGGTAGAAGAATAATACCAGATGAAATATAAACCCACACACAAAGAATTGAGAGTACCACAGATAAATATGTACGATTTATTATAAAAGATTATTGATGCTTAGACAAAAATAATAACATGGTGATGTGGGGTTTATAACATATGTAAAAGTAAAATGCATGACAACAACAGCACAAAGGCCAGCAGGGAAGAATAGAGTATTCTATTGTAAGGTCCGTGTAGAAGATGTGATGTGGTATATGTAACACCATTTGAAGGCAGACTGTGGGAAGTTAAAAATATGTACTATAAACTCTATAGTAACCAGTAAAGTAAGAAAGCAGAGGTGCAATTACTAAGCCAACAAAGGAGATCAAATGGAATCATACCCCTAAAATACTCAATTGATATAAAAGCATAAAAAGAAGGGTAAACAAAGAACAGGTGGGATGAACAGAAAAAAAGCAAGATTGATTTAAACCTAACCATATCAATAACCACACTAAGTGTGAATGCTCTACGTATGCCAATTAAAAGTTAGAGATTGTTAGATTGGATTAAAAAAAGCATGACCCAAGTATATGCTACTTAAACATACTTTAAATATAAAGACACAAATAAGTTAAAAGTAAAAAGATGAATACTCTTCATGAATATAGGCACAAAAATCCTCAACAAAATACTAGCAAACTGAATCCAGCAAATTATAAAAAGAATTATGTATCATAAACAAGAAGAGATTTATCCCAGGATTGCAACATTGGTTTAACATCTGAAAATCAATTCACATAATACATTATATTGTAGAATAAGGGACAAAAACTACATGATCATCTCAATAGATACCAAAAAAAGATTTGAAAATCCAACACTCATTCATGATTTTAAAAAGCTGAGCAAACTAGGAATAGAAGAGAATATTCTCAACATAATCAAGAGCATCTATGAAAAATCTACTGCTAACATCATAGTAATTGCTAAAAGACTAAATGCTTTCCCTCTCAACCCAGGCAAAAGATAAGGATCCACTCTCACCACTTCTGTTCAACACTGTAATAGATATTCTAGCCAGGGCAACTAGGCTAGAAAGATATAAAAGGCATTCATATTGGAAATGAAGGTGTAAAACTCTATTTACAGATCAACATGGTCTTGTAAATAAAAAGAGTCAAAGGAATACACTAAAAACCTACTAGAAGTAATACACAAGTTGAGTACAGTAGCAGGATATAAGATCAACAGTTATGTTTCTATACACTAACAATGAACAGTCTAAAAATGAAATTAAGAAATCCATTCCATTCATAATAACAGGCAAAAAAAAAAAAACCCTAACATACCTAGGAATACTTTAACAAAAGAAATGCAAGACTTCTACACTGAAAACTACAAAACATTACTAAAAGATATTAAAGAAGACATCAATAGGGACTTCCCCGGTGGTCCAGTGGTAAAGAATCCACCTTCCAATGCAGGAGATGCAGCTTCGATCCCCAGTCAAATGCAGGTGATGTGGGTTCGATCCCACATGTCACAGGGCCCACACACCACAACTACTGAACTCACACACCTCAACTAGAGAGCCCACGTGCTGCAAACTACAGAGCCCACGTACTCTGAACCCACGCGCCACAACTACAGAGCCCACGCGCCACAACTAGAGAGAGAAAACCCACACACAACAACTAGAGAGAAGCTCGCACACTGCAACAAGGAGCCCACACACTGCAATGAAAGAGATCCTGCATGCCTCAATGAAGATCCCACGTGCTCCAACTAAGATCCAACAGAGCCAAAAAAAATAAAGAAAATTTAAAAAAATAAAATAAAGTCTTCAATAAAAAAAAAAGGAAACATCAATAAATGAAAAGACGTTCCATGATCATGGATTGTAAGACATAATATTGTTAAGATGTCAATACTCCCCAAACTGGTCTACAGATTCAACACAATCTATATAAAAATCCCTTCCAGCTCCTTTACAGAAACTGAAAAGGTAATCCTAAAACTCATGGAAATGCAAAAGACACAGAATAGCCAAAACAATCTTGAAAAAGAAGAACAAAGTTGCAAGTCATACTTCCTGACCTGAAAATTTACTACAAAGCTACAGTAATCAAGACTGGTATCAGCATAAGGACAGACATATAGGTCAATGCAATAAAACTGAGAACCCAGAAATAAATCCTTACATGTATGGTCAGTTGATTTTTACAAAGGTGCCAAAAAACTTTAAAGGGAAAAGAATAGTCTTTTCAAACAAGGGGTGCTGGGACAACTGATATCCACATGCAAAAAAAAAAAAGAATTTGAACAACTATCTCACACTGTACACAAAAACTAAGTAAAAATTGATCCAAATCTATATGTAAGAGCTAAAACTACAAAATTGCTAGAAGAAAACATAGGAGTAATTCTTCTTGAACTTGGCAATGATTTCTTAGATAAGACACCAAAAGCACAAGCAATGACAGAAAAATTTGAGGGCTTCCCTGGTGGTGCAGTGCAATGCAGGGGACACAGGTTTGAGCCCTGGTCCGGGAAGATCCCACATACTGCGGAGCAACTAACTAAGCCCACGAGCCACAACTACTGAGCCCGCATGCTGCAACTACTGAAGCCCATGCGCCTAGAGCCCATGCTCCGCAACAAGAGAAGCCACCGCAAGAAGCCCGTGCACCACAACGAAGAGGATCCTCCGCTCGCTAAAACTAGAGAAAGCCCGTGCACAGCAATGAAGACCCAAAACAGCCAAAAATAAATAAATTTATTTAAAAAAAAAGAAAAAGTTGATATATTATACTTAATCAAAAGTAAAAATGTTGTGCTTCAAAAGACACCATCGAGCTTCCCTGGTAGCGCAGTGGTTAAGAATCTGCCTGCCAATGCAAGGGACACGGATTCGAGCCCTGGTCTGGGAAGATCCCACATGCCGTGGAGCAACTGAGCCCGCGCACCGCAACAAACAGTAGGCCCCTCTCGCCGAAACTAGAGAAAGCCCACGCACAGCAACCAAGACCCAACGCAGCCAAAAAATAAATTAAAAAAAAATTTTTAAATTAAAAAAAAAAAAAGTGAAAAGACAACTTAGAGTATGGGAGAAAATATGTGCAAATCATACATCCAATAAGGGGCTTATATCCAGAATATAAACAAACTATTACAACTCAATAATAAAAAGAAAAATAACACAATTTAAAAAGGATTTGAACAGACACTTCTCCAAGTGGCAAAAAAAGTACATAAAAACATATTCAAAACCATTATTCATTAAGGAAATGCAAATTAAAACTACAATGAGATAATACTACACACTTATTAGAAATGATGAAATTGCAAAGGCTGACCATTCGAAGTGTTTACAAGCATGTAGAACAAGTAGAACTCTCATATTCAACTGGTGGGAATATAAAATAGTTTGGTAGTTTAAGTTAAACATACACCTACCCTATGATCCAGACATTTCATTCCTAGGTATTTACTCAAGAAAAAAGAAATCTTATGTCCATACAAAGACTGGTGCATTAGTGTTCACAGCAACTCCATTTGCAAAAGCCAAAAACCAGAAACTATCAAATGTCCATCAACAGGTGAATAAACAAATTGTGGTATACCTGAATAACCAATCTGTGATTAGTGTCTTTCCACCTGTACTGGTAGATTTTCCAGTATTAAAAAATTCTCATTCATTATCTCTTTAAATATTGCTTTTGCCCATTCTCTATTTCTTTTCTTTCAGGAACTCCACTTACTAGACGTTCTCACTATAACTTCTCATTCTGATCATTCTAATTTTCATGTATCTTAATCTCTTTTATATTTTCCATTTCTGTATCTTTGAGCTGTATTCTGAATGATTTATTCTGATCTATATTCCAGTTAATTCATTCTCTCTTGGGGTTTGCCTAACTGCCTTATCTGTGGTTAAACTTAACAAATGAGTTTTGAGTTTTTATTACTGCATTTTTCATTAATAGAAATTACATTCAGTTCCTCTTTTCAACCAGCTTTGTACCTCTGTCACTTTTCAGACTCCTGCTCCCTGCATATATTTTCAAACGTGCCTTTTACTTACTTAAATAGAGCCCATCATGGTTATTTTAATAATAACTAGTAATTACAATACATAAGCCTTTGCAAGTTTTCTTCTAAATGTCTATTGTTTCTGCTGATTCTTGTTCAGGTTGTCTTATTTCCACGTGCACTTGGTTATCTTTGAAAAATTATCCACTGACCTCAAAACTTTACTGGTAGGACTTTTTTTAAGCCAAAGATGAAAGCGTACTACTATAGAGAATATTTGCATTTGTTTACTATATCATTTTAAATTCATGCCTTGACATATAACCCAATTTAAAAATGAGCAAAGGATGCAAACAGGCATTCCCCCCCCCCAAAAAATAGACAATTGGCCAATAAAGACACGAAAAGGTGCTCAACAGCATCAGTTATTAGGGAAATACAAATCAAAACCTCAATGAGATACCACTCCACACACAGTAGGACAGCTATAATCAAAAAGACAGACAAAAATAAATGTTGATGAGGATGGAGAAACTAGAACCCTCATACATTGCTGGTAGGAATGAAAACTGGTGTAGCTGCTTTGGAAAACAGTCTGGCAGCTCCTCAAAACAAACAAATAATTACCATATGACCCAGCGATTCCATTTGTAGGTAAATGGAGAATGAAAATATATTTTCTATGAAAATGGAAAATACATTTCCATACAAAAACTTGTATGCAAAAAAAAAAAACTTGTATGCAAATGTTCAGAGCAGCATTATTCGTAATAGCCAAAAAGTGGATATAACCATCAACTAAGGAATGGGAAAACAAAACGTGATATTAACCATACAATGGAATATTATTCAGCCATTAAAAAGAACGAAGTACTGATTCATGGTAAACATGAATAATCCTTGAAAAGATTATGCCAAGTGAAATAAGACACAAAAGACATATTGTATGATTTCATTCATATGAAATGCCCAAAATAAGCAAATCATACAGACAAAAGTAGATTAGAGTTTGCCAGGGGTTGAGGGAAAAAGGGGAAATGGGGAATGACTGTTAATGGGTATAAGATTTTTTTCTGGGGGTAATAAAAATGTTCTGGAATTAGACAGTGCTGATGGTTGTACAACTTTGTGAACATATGAAAACCCACTGAATTATACACTCTCAAGGGTGAATTTTATGGCATATGAATTATATCTAAAGAAAAAAAGATTTTTTAAAATTCACATCTTGAAATTTTTTTAGACCACCAAGGTGATGTGTACTTCCCTCATGATCTGGTAGTTACGACTGCCCAAGGACAGGTTTTTTTCCCTTCTGCTTTACTTGCCCTCAAGACAATTTTCCTTGCAGATCCTTGAAGGAGGTTGAGTTTTCATCCTTTCCACGACATCGAAGACCTTTGGGATCCCAGAATTACGGGCAGAAAGTCTCTTGTTAGCTAACCTTGAAGGAGCCCTGGGCTGACTTCTAATTATACCTCCGGTCCTACAAATCTACCAAATTCTTATTCAAATCCAATCAAGTTCCCTTAGTTTAGCAAATACCCTCAAAGCAAATAAGACTTAAGGGCTCCTATAGTCTCTCAGATTTTCATCTTTCTCTTAGATTTTGACATATTAAATCCTAAGTACCTTAAAAAAATTTTTTAATACAGCTATTCTTTTTTTAAATACAGCTATATTCAGTGTGAAGGTTTTTCCAAATGTCTTAACTATATTCCAAAAGTGCAAATCCAATATTTACTTTTCAAGTTGAAGTTAACTCTAGTGAGTTAGGACAGGATTTGCAAAAACTAAAGACAGCCTGATATAATCCACAATAAAGTCGCTTTAGAAGTACTTGTGACCTCAGATGAATACAGTAGATATTTAAGACTTCGATAACATACTCCTGTATACTAAGATGAAAAGTTTACTTTAGAAAAAAATTAAACTTTAATTTGAGTTTTAAAAGAAGCATGGGTGGGTGACCTGTCTCTTAGGTATGGAGGCTCTTTTACAACTAAAGTAAAAGTAAGATTGCAGCAAGGATACACAAAGAGACCAAAGAAAGAACAGCCCAGAAACATATGAACATATGTATGAAAACTTGACATATGATACTTAGAGATTACTGAGAGGAAAAACAGAATATTCAATAAACTATGCTGAGAAAAACTGACAACCTATATGGAAAAAAAAATGAAACTGGATCCCCAATTCACACCACACAAAAATCAATTTCACATGGACTAAGGACACAAATACGAAAGGCAACATTTTAAAGCTTTTAGAAGAAAATATCAGACTATATCTTTATGACCTCAGGGAAGGAAAAGATTTGTTAAACAAGATGTCAAAAGGACAAACCATAAGGAAAAGGCTGACATATTCAACTACATTAAACTACAGAATAGGTCTATCAAAAACCACTGTAAAGAAAGTGAAAGACAAGCTACTTACTGGGAAAAAGATATTTGTCACATGCATAATTGACAAGGGATTAGCACCCAGAAATAAATAAATAAAATTATATATATATATATATATATATTCTAGAAATCAATTTCAAAAAAGACAAAAAAATTAAGAACGGGCAAAAAACATAAACAGCCATCCCACTGAATAGGGGCTATGAAAGGTTCAACATCATCAGTAATTAAAGAAATGTAAATTAAACCCTACCATTTCTCATCTACCAGATTGTTGAAAAGGAAAAAATTCAGATAATTACAAATGTACAGATGTCTCAAATGTTGTTGAGAAAGGGAACAAAGTGAACACTTAATACGCTGCTTGTGAGAGTATAAACTGGTACAACCACTTTACAAAGCAATTCAGCGTTATCTAGCAAAACTGAAGATCCACAACTCCACTCCTAGGCAATAAACACAGGAAATTCTTGCAAATGGACACAGAAACACAGATTGGACAGTAATAACAAAACAGCTTTCAATAGCAAAAAGTAAAATTAAATTTAAAAAAAGAAGACTGAAAACACCCTAAATATCCATTAACAGGAGGATGGATAAACAGCTGTAAAATCATATAACAGAATAGCAAAAAAAGCAAATGAACTATAACACAGCAACACAGATGAATCTCATAAGTATAATTTGTGCACCCAAAAAGCCATGGAATAAACAAAACTAAACACTACATTACTTATGAATACCTATGTATGTAGTAAAACTCTACAGAAAATCAAGGAACATGGAAAGAGAAAGACACAATCAGGGAGAAAGATACAATTAGAGCTTCAAAAATATTATGTATTATTTCTAACACATGATATAGGTACCGGGCATTTATTTTACTTGTATTCTCTAAATCTGTAGATGTGTCAAAAGTACTATTCTGCACATATGAATTTTTCACTTAAAAATTAAGCAAACACAGTAACAACCTAAATGGGAAAAGAATTTGAATAAGAATAGATACATGTATAACTGAATCACTCTGAAACTATCACAATATTGTTAATCAACTATACTCCAATATAAAATAAAAAGTTAAAAAAATAAATTTAAAAAAATTAAAAATGAAGCAAATACATGTCATGGTAGAAAATATGAAAAAAATATAAAACTATATGAAGAAAATTAAAATTATCAATAACCCCATCATCCTGAGATAACTATAATATTTAAAAGAAATAAATACACTTAAATGGTATGTCTTCTTCTACTCTGTATTTTGTTTTAGTTTGGTTTTGGTTTTGGCCTCAGCCGTGCAGCATCTTAGTTCCCAGACCAGGGATCGAACCCATGCCCCTTGTAGTGGAAGCATGGAGTCCTAACCACTGGACCGCCAGGGAATTCACATTTTACTCTCTATTTTTACTTACTCTTTTTTTTTTTTACAGCTTTATTGAGGTACTGACTTACAGTGAATTGCTCATATTTAAAATGTACAATTACATGAGTCAGACATATGTATACAGTTGTGAAAGCATCTTCACAATCAAGAAAACTAATATACCAATGAATACATCCACCATCCCTAAAAGTTTCGTCATACCCACTTTGAATCCATCCCCCTTTTCTTTCCCTTGCCACTCCCCGCCCCCCTCAGGTAACCACTTATCTGTCTTCTGTTACTTTAGTTTGCAGTTTCTAGAATTTTTTCAGGTATAGTCTGGGCATAATTTATTTGTATGTTTCACTTTAGTACATACTGCCACCAATTTACACTTTTACCAGCAGAGTACAAGAGTTCCAGTTGTTCCACATCCTTATCAACACTTGATTGTTTGCTTTTCCATTTTTAGCCATTCTTTTCATATCCTAAGGAACATACACATAAAACTACTGCGTGAACAACAACAACAAAAATTAAACTCTCAATGAAGACTGGAGTGAAACTCGTAAAGAAATTTTCATCTAAGAGCATTTTCTTTTAAATGCATAATAATAATTGAAGCAAAGGCCCTAACTGATGTATGCCTCATGGATTCTGATTTAGCCAAAATGTGTGATACCTACATAAGATTTTTAGAAGAGTCATTGAGATACACACTAGAAAAAATCACATGACAAAAGTAGGCTGGAAGTATCTAAGTACTGGAACTCAGGAGAAAATACAATCCAACAGTTTGTTAACGTGTGACTTTGACACTGATAAAATCACCTGAACCCAAAGGACCAAAATACCACTAAAATAGTGTTCATAATTTGAATTGGGGAGACTAAACACTTATAGTTCTAGTCAATATGCGCAGCAACTTGCTGTCAATTTCCCATGCTGGGTGATGCACTTTAACATAAAAGTATTCTATTGGCCTTATATTCTTTCCAATCTGACTATAAACTCCCCTATCACTCTACCTCCCTATCACTCCTCCTTCAAATCTTTGTGTCTCAAAATAAGGATTCTACGCTATCTTTATTTCTTCATCCTCTATTTACTCCTCAAAGTCCTTCAAATTTGGCTTCCATCCTTATCATTTTACTTAGATTATGTTTGTTGAGTTCAATGACATACTCCTAACTACCAAAACCAATAGGCACTTTATCAGCCCCAATCTTCCTGATTCCTCTGACTCATTTGACCCTAAAATAGATTTCTATCCTTATGAAAACTCTTCCGTCTCCCAGCTTCTAGGATACCACTGTCTGTTAGTTTGCTTCCTTCTTTCCTGAATGTTTGTTCCGCCTTGGTCTCCTTGGCTGTCTCTACCCGTCCCTTAAGTCCTGGTGTTTTCCATCCTTGGTGTTCCTCTCTTCTTACTCTACTTACTGGAAAGTTTTCTTCCACTCTCACAAGATTAACTATCACAAATCCATGGGTGGTTCCAACATTCAGAAAATCCCGCTATCAACATATCTAACTGCCAACTAGGCAGCTCAGCCAGAGGCCCTACAAGAATCAAACTCATTTTTTCTCAACCTGAATTAGCCCCTCAATTTGTTAGTTTTTATTTGTGAATACACAATTATAACTCAAGTGGAGCCAATAAAATACAAGAGGAACTTAAAATTTTTCCTTCTTCAAGAGTTAAAAAAAAAAAGCAAATTTTTATGAAGGCTTTTTCCTCCAGTTATGAAGACACTCAAAGTCATTAGCAAAAACTATAAAATACAAAATATATGATAAAAAACCAAATCTCCTCGAATCCCAGCTCTCAAAGGCAAGCAATATAAATCTCTCCTTCCAGAAAGAGCAATTTTTAGCCATGATAAAGTTCCATATCGAAATATTAAATTGGTAAGTAGGCGGTGGTGCTGCTTTTAATTCAATATTTCCAGGCTATTTATAACAGTATCAATCAGGGGAAACACCTCTAATAACTGCCTACCTGGAGTGAGAATCAGTATATTTTAAATACGAAAGCGATCCTTTTACATGCTGTATCTTAAGCACTCTAAAGGAATCAATGTTTTTGGCTTGGCATCTATCTTGCCTATACCTGCACGTCCACCTGTGTGCGACATACCCACGATTCATGCACAGTACTTCCTTGATTTAAAGAAAACCACAGTAAAGGAAGAAGGAAAAAGAAATTGGAGGAGATACAAACCAAATCTAAAAACCTAGCTGGGTAGATGAATTCATGTTTTGCAAAAACCAAAACAAAGTGATGTTTACCACCCCTTCGCCGCTTCAAAAAGTTTCAGAAACTTCACAGATAAAAACCATCCGCTAACCGGTTCTCATCAGACTCTCCAGGCAAAGGAAATGCGTTCGCTTTCCTCTTAACCCAGAGGCCAGAGCCCACCTGGGTCCGGCGGTCGCAAGCGCGCGCTCAGGGCGGGGAGCACGGCGCGCAGCCGGCCCCGCCGGGGCTGGGGTCTCCCCTCCGTCCGGCCCGGGGGTCCCAACGAGCGGACCGGTGAACCCAGCGGACCTGCAGACCACCGTGCTCCCACAGAGCGAGTCCCTGCCCTCCCGGCCTCGGATATCGCGGCTGTCGAGGGGCCCCAAACCTCCCTCAGGCCTCCGGAGAGCAGGCGTCGCTGAGGAGACTCGGCCCCGCGAGGCTGGGGGCGACGAGGCTACTGCCGTCCACGAGTCCCAACGGGAGGGCAGGCAAGCGGCCGCTCGAGGCCCGCGCCACGCTGCTCGCCCGGGGAAGCACCCGCGACCCTACACCTGAGCCCCCCCGACCCCCGGCTCTCTCCCGCCCCGTGTCCCCGGGGTCTCCACGCGCCGCTCTCGAGGAGCCGCCGCCTCACACAGCGTTGAGGCGGCCAGTTACCTGCTCGAGGCAGTGAGCCTTCTGGCGTTGCCGCCCGCGGGAACCGCGATCCGGTCACCTCGCTCGGCCGCGCCCCGAGGCCCCGCCCCCTCTCCAGGTTCCCCCCCGCCCCCCTAGGTCCGCTCCGCCAGATCGGCCCCGCCCTCCCCAGGTCCGCCCCGCCCGTCGGGAGGCGCAAACCGAGGGGCGGGACGGGGAAGGGCCGCCCGTCAGTGTACCTGAGCGCCAAGCGCCTGCGCCCTTGGCTCCTCGCCTCTCCCAGCCGCAATTCTCGGGTGCGCCCTCTGGAAAGGAATAAAATGAAGCCAGGCAGAGTTTGGAGTGTGTTGAGCGATCACACGGGATTAGACGGGAGATAAAAGATAGGGGTATAGTGGGAAAGCAAGTGACCTGATGAACCTCCTTGAATAGGGAAGGAAGGAGCAGTTTCTCTTCCCAGAAGATATTTCTGCACGCAGAGAAACTTCTTGGAAGCAGAGAAACTTTTCTTAGTTGTGTTACTGGTCTTTAGGGTTTACATCCTAATTATAAAGTCTTTGAGAATCAGCTCGCAACTCTTCACTTTTGTGACTTTACATTTCCTACTGCTTTGCTAGCAGCAGGTACGTTGGAAGGAATCCCAAAGGTATCCACTACCTGCCCCACCCCCATTCTATGCTGGAATCCCCTCTGGCACCCTTGGCAAGGAGTTGACTGGCCCTTTTTTGCCTTCCTTGCTGGAAATCTCAACACTGTACTTGGAAAACTGTTGAGTGAATTCTTAGGCTATCTGTTGATGAATGGCTGAGCTTTGGAGAGGCTGCTGGATTGTAAATTGAAGGTGATAACTTTCTTCCTGGAGAGTAGTCTTTCCCAAAATGGGTTCTGTTAATCTCCAGGCCCTAGATGCTGGAGTGAGGGTTGGGATGATTGTGGGGTGGAGAGGAGGCCTAGATCCCGAGAACAAATTAATCTGGGGAAAGAGGCACAATATAGTTACTCCTTGAGTTGACAAGGCATTCAAGGCCTAAGAACTGTGTTTTACTTTGTATCATCCTGAATTTCTCAAATTTACTGGACCTGAGGAGTGACAGAATATGCCACCCCAAAATATGCCACTTTGGCATAAAGATTATTTTCAGCTAAAGGCACTTGAGAATCAGATGGAAGAAGGACCTCTGATCTTCCTTTTTCTTCCCAAAAGCAGGAGATGGAACTCCCAAGTGAACGATGTCCTCCCGCTACCCTGAGGAAAGAAACAGTCTTATCACCAGAGATGAGAGTCAAGGATGAGGGAAATCTATACAAACAAACTTTGTTAAACTAACCCTTATCTTCACAGCCACTTCTCCACTATTAACTGCCCTAGCCCAAGCCCCTTTGTTTTGTCCCATTTTCACTACTTACTACTTTGTCCAACTTAGTATGTGTTCGGCTCTAACTGCTTCTTTGGTCTTCATTGACTTGTGGGTGCTCCCATGTACATGTAAAAAATCTTTATGCGTTGCTGCTGTTAATCTATGTCAATTTAATTCTCAGTTCCAGTCAGAACCCCTAAGAGGGTAAAGTTTTTGCCTCTCCTCGAGACCATACAACTCTCTTCTTGAGAAATGCCAGTTACCATCCTGGGGCCTTAATGTTTCAACTAACACACTTTGATAAACACTGCTTTAAGTCCTAGTATATTCACCTTCAATAATTTTTCACTCTATTACAGATGTTTGCAAAGTTCTGTACTGTTTACACAAAGCTTTCACATGAGTCACCTCATTTAAGCCTCACAATTGTGATGTAGTTGTTATTATCCTCATTTTACAGTTGAAAATATTGAGGCTCAAACAAACAGTGGTTACCCAAGTATAGAATCAACATTGACTCTGGACTTAAGACTCCAAGGCTTTAAAAATATATATTATATAAAGTATGTAGATAATGTACTTATTTAAGGGTCAAATGACTCTGTGATATATATATATATATGTTACCGAGTCCAAGCTCACTCTGTTCGCCACACGACAGGCCAATAAATCGGAGATTAGCTGTTGAGACAAGGAATACGACTTTATTCGGAAAGCCCGCAAACCGAGAAGATGGCAGTCTAAAGTCTCAAAATAACCATCTTACTGGGGTTTGGATGCCAGTTTCTTTTAAAGCACAGAGAGGGGAAGGAGATGAGGAAGTAAAGTAAAAGGGCCATAAGGTTTGCAAATATCCCCTGGAATGGCCAGCCTGGGGGAGGGGATGTGTTAATTTCTTCTTTCGTGTAGCCATCCAAAGGTGTACAGGATCCGGATGTTTCCCTCAGGCAGAGGGGCAGGGTTCCCCTAGGCAGGCCATTATGTATAGACAGTATCCTTTTAGTGAACAAAAGCAGCGGAAAGCAAAGGTAAAAGTAAAAGAAACAGATCCAACATGTAGTCCGATTTGGCTCTTCCCTGTTACACACACACACACACACACACACATACGTATACTTTCTCTCTCTCTCATTTGACCCTTAAGTACAGCACATCCTTGGTTAGAAACCTCTAGATTCCTGTATTATTTCTCCAGGGCAAGGACCTTTACCTATCTTTCACTCCCTGCAGCACCTGACATCATGGTGTAGGGCACAAAAGTGTCACTCGGATGTGTTGGATGAACAGAGTGAATGAACGCTCAATAGTCCTTATTGAACTGGACTGGGTGCTTGGTTCCCTGACTGAACAGCCTTAACAACCTCCTCACTGATGCAGAAGTCCCCAAACAAGAGCTTCCCAAATTGTTCCTAATTTTCTTCCATCTAAAAAGGCTTCTTGGACTTCCCTAGTGGAGCAGTGGTTAAGAATCCGCCTGCCAATGCAGGGGACACGGGTTCAAGCCCTGGTCCAGGAAGATCCCGCATGCCGCGGAGCAAATAAGCCCGTGAGCTACAACTACTGAAGCGCGCACGTTGAGCCCGTGCTCCGCAACAAAGAGAAGCCACCGCGATGAGAAGCCCGCGGCACCGGCACCGCGATGAAGAGTAGTCCCCGCTGGCGGCAACTAGAGAAAGCACGCGCGCAGCAACGAAGACCCAACGCAGCCAAAAATAAATAAATAAATTTATATTAAAAAAAAGAATCCAGACAAAAAGGAGCCCATAAATAAATAAATAAATATTTAAAAATAAAAAGGCTTCTTAGAAGAATCTACTCTGCTGACAGATATAGTTCTTTGAAAACAATGAAACCACTTCCTTGGTTTTCTTCGAAACGTCCCTCCTTCCTGTTCCACTTTCAGAGGCAAGGCTACATTGATACGAATGGAGGATATTGTACACCTTTCTTTGTGCCCTTGTGCTCCCTCGTCCCATAGAATGATGGTTGTTGCAACATTCTGAGTGGGTTTTTGTTTGTTTATTGTTTGTTTTTTAATGTTAAACATTAGTGTTTTTAATGTTTAATGTCATTATTTGAGGCAGATCTAAGGAGAAAAAGAAATTTGGGTTGATGTGGGTAACACTGCTGCTTAGATTTTGCTGTGTGTATTATTTCATTTGATGGAGACAAATCACTTAATCCTTGTCCTAAATCCCTTTTCATTCTTCCTTCATTTAGTACAGTTTGTAAATGCTTTGTGACTTATCCAGCCCTACCTCTCCAGCCTCCCGTGCAACTAGCCACCACCACACATTTTTGACCTTCTGAATTAATTGCAATTCCCAAAGGTGCCAAATTTGCACTACTGTTCTCTTTACCTCCATTTTATGTGTATCAACTGGCAAGTCCATGTTCATTCAGCTGCAGTATCACCTCTTCTGGAAGATGAAACTCCACAACACCCAGCCGAAAGTGAATGAGGTGCCCTTCCTCAGCATTCCTGCCATAATCCACCGATATCTCCATCATGGCACCTACTCAGTAACTGCGATTATTGGCTTTTTTTCCCTCTTTCTATTAAACTCATTCCATGTGAGTTACCAATAACAGGAATTAGGACTTCCACCTGTTCTCTGAACACATACGATAGCCCCTGACATGTAGCAGCACTCAAATATTTGTTGAATGAACGAAAACAAATCTTTAAAAGAATACGAATCCGGGCTTCCCTGGTGGCACAGTGGTTGAGAGTCCGCCTGCCGATGCAGGGGACACGGGTTCGTGCCCCGGTCCGGGAAGATCCCACATGCCGCGGAGCGGCTGGGCCCGTGAGCCATGGCCGCTGAGCCTGTACGTCCGGAGCCTGTGCTCCGCAACGGGAGAGGCCACAACAGTGAGAGGCCTGCGCAGCGCCAAAAAAAAAAAAAAAGAAGAATACGAATTCCTAGAGTGCTTGTGAAATAATTTTACAAATATATATGGTCATATGAACACAGTGGGTGTGGCATACGGATTTCGGCTTCCCTCCAAATGATTGCCTTCTCATTTTCTGCCTTAGAAAAACAGAACAGCAGAAGCCTATACATAGTCATTCATTTATTCACTTGTTCAACAAAGTTTTTGAGTGCCTGTAGTATATCAAGCACTTGCTCAGAGAGAAAGTGACATTTCAACAGAGTCATGGATGCCCACCAAATCTTAATTCCTTCTTCTGGCCTCAAAGCTAAACTACACTGTCCCTTCCCCTTGTATCTAGGTAAAGCTGTGTGACCGGTTCTCATGAGTGGAATGTGAGCATGAGTAGAGTTTCACTCCTGGCCCTATGCAATGAAAAACTTGGAGTCTCTCTCCCTCTTCCCATCCCTTGACCACCTTGGACCATTGCTAAACCATTGTTAACCATTGCTAAAGCTAAGAATGCAACCAGATGGAAGACGTCCTGGTTTCTGATTGACTCCACCCACCACCCATTAATCTTGATTGGATTGTGTTGTGAGTGAAAAACAAACTTTTTTGTGTAAACTACTAATACTGGGGCATTTTTTCCCCAACAGCTAGCTTTACTTACCTTGATTAACATTGCCGTAAATGATGACATAGAGGTTACACAAAACGCTAGAAAACATCTTCTTCTGCTCTAGGCATTGCATGGGAAACATGAAACACGAAAATTGATCAGAGGAAGTATTAAGGTCATAGAGACTTTAAGTTTGTCCCAAATGGATAACGAAAAATCCTTATGGATACACAGCTCTTTTCTCTCTCTCTGATGGCCACCCGATCCAAATGCTGACATCTTGACAGGAAAACAAGCATGGCGTCACCATCACATCTTCATCATCTTTATCGGCCCTTGTCAGTCACTTTCACGCGCTCTGAAGGGTTTCCCTGTGAGCCTCAGGAAGTTCAGTGTTACTCAGAGTATGTACTAAGGAGTGATGGAAGATAGGAATACAAAGATAGGTTCTGAAGGCTCTTGAATATCTTACCAAGGAGACCGTATATTAATCTACAGGACACATAGTTGAATAAACTAGGGGCTATCTGTGGCGGGATGAGTTTTTT
This sequence comes from Delphinapterus leucas, assembly GCF_059928025.1. Taxonomy (NCBI): domain Eukaryota; kingdom Metazoa; phylum Chordata; class Mammalia; order Artiodactyla; family Monodontidae; genus Delphinapterus; species Delphinapterus leucas. Next base: position 169,216,080 of record NC_143130.1, read on the forward strand.
TCCTTTTTTCTCCTTTACTTCCCAGTTTCTCCCATAATTCTGTGAGATCTTATTCCTATATCAATAATATCTAGTGGTGTGCTCCCCTGATTGAAGCCCTCTGGTTCACCATGCATGTGCTTGGCTGTCCAACAGGAGGATTATGTGAATTGGACCTTTCTTTCCTTCCATTATTAAAGGCAAGGTGCTGGGGTTATATGTAGGAACTACGGAAATCTGGGCAAAAAATTACACCATGGTAGAGGGCTCCCCAAAAAGGTGGTTACTTGCCCACTGGTTACATAGTGTGAATTTATCATAGTATGGAAACTGACTTTCAGCTTTTCAAGCTCAGAAACTTGTTTCTCTTCCCCTGCAGCTTACTAAGTTAAACTGTTAAAGAAGAAGACTCAGCCAGGCTCACTAGAGGGTGAACTAGACAATAGGGCCTATTAATATTAATAGGGCCTGTCTATTAAAATAACACAAGAAATAGAATTATTCTAGGTCCCAGACATTTGTATCTAAAGGTGAAAATACTACACCCTGCAGAAACAGCCATACAGGAAGCTAAATGATAATCAGAAGGTTGTCTGGGGAGGGATATAGAACCAAAATTAGAAGAGTTAGGAGGAATATTGATTGATTGATAGCATCAAGTTATGATCGCCATAATCAATACCACAGAACAGAGTGGTCTGTCACCGTTGCAGATAAGCTGTGTGATTCCACTCACCAAGTGTACAGTCAGAGACACAGGCCTTCTTCTCTGTAGTAGATTACAGTACTGGCTTCAGCCCTCACTGTATCCATACTCTTTGCCATGACTTTGAAGTTCCTTCCACTCAAGGAGTGGAATATATTTCCCTACCCCTTGATTATAAGTTCAGCCATGTCACTTGCTTTGACCAATAAAATGAGATGGAATAGTGTTCAAGTTCTGAGCCTAGGCCTAAAGAGGCCTCAGATGCTTCTGCTTGCCTTCTTGTGCTTCTGCCAATGCTGTGAGAAGATTTTGCCTGGGCCAGCCACCTGGTCCAAGGAGGATGAGGGACACAGAGCATCCCAGATAAGCCCAGACTAGAGGAGCTAATCCCTAGCTGACAAGCAGACAGGTGAGAAATAATAGATGATTGTCATTTTATATTATGGCATCTGGGGACTATTTGTTACACAGCAATAATTGCCTGACATACCCTCCAGCCATGATTTTCTGGGATGGGGTGGAGGACATGCTCTTACCCCACTGTGGCCCCAGAGTTCCAGACCAGCATGCCCAGGATTCCCCTCCCAAGTCACTTGGGGTCACCAACTGGACCAATGGTAAGTCAGAGGATTCAGTTTCCCAGCCTCAGTAAAATCCTGTTTGACTTTTTCTGTTCTTCTGGTTAGATGTAAAATCTAAATATTTGCCACAGCAGAGGAGAGAAAGATTTTTAACTCTTCAGAAGGCTACTTCTGAATATTAATGGTTGTTTACAAATGCAACTGAAAATCATTATTTGAAATAAAATTGGAAACCTATCATTTGTGAATTTTGCTTTCATCAGAGCTTTAGGAAAACTCATACACTCAGCAAAATCCCCAGGCAGCTTAGAATGCCAAGACTTTCTTCCCCTCTCTTTAAATCCGCTCCAAGTCCATAAGGAGACTTCATGAATAAACGCGGTTGGCAGAGGAACCATATTTTTACGATAATTGCTTCTTAATCTGTTAGTTTGAAATATGCATTAGTCTTTATACGAATTAGTAATGTGGGGGGGAGTCTCAAAACACTTTACAATCCCATTTTTTTCAGACATTTCTTCCTCCCCCACTACTCCCTGCCTTTCACTAGCCTCTCCCACCCTGCTAGTTTATGATGGGACTGAAAATGTTGGGATATTTTTTGAGGAAATGTGGGAGGTCAGCAATCCATTTCCTACTTGATGTGGGTTTCATTTACCAGAAGGAGAAACAACAACAACAATGCAAGCGCACTTCCAGCACAGCTGGACAGCATCTCCGTGCACTGGCTTTTAAAGAGCTATCCTATCACTCCGCGAGGTGACAGCACTCAGGGGACAGGACAGGGCCTGTGAAGGCCGGTGAAGCATACCCTTCCATTCCTGAAAAACATCCCCTCAGGAAACAACTTGGCGTTTCCTGCAAAACATGAACTTGCTTGGCAGTCTGACCAACTCATCGCCCCTGTTCATCACATACTGCCTGTCTGATTAATAACAATAACTAGTCCAAAATCAGAGTGACTACAACTTCAAAAGGAAGGGGGAAACAGGAGATAAACAGTGCCCTCGCCAAACAAACACATGTGCACACAGGCTCACACCCCCCTAAACATAGAAAGTCACTTTAAAAATGTCAAGAAATACAAAATGACTCAATCAAAACCACTTTACGTTACTGGAAACAAGGTTGAAAATTACTTCTCATCTCCCATCCAAATATGTTTGGAATGATAATAGCTGCCATTCTTCATTGACTTACCATGTGCCAAGCACTGTGTTAACGGTTCATATACATACGCTTTTTAAAATTCTTGCAAAAACCCTGCAGAGAAGATATCTAAACTTTACAGATAAGTAACCTTTCCAAGATCACAAAGAAGTGATCAAGGAGCCAGGATTAAACCCAAGGTTGTGTGTGATGCTAAAAGTCAAGCTTATTTTATGAAATCACAGGCTTGATTGGTAAACTGTGAAGCCCAGGCGTAGTTGTTTTCACATAAACCCAAACCATTCCTCAAGGCCCATGGAAATTACCACCTCATCTATAAATACTTGACTTGTTCTAGACAAAGCTCTGATGGTTATAAGTAATAGAAATCCACTCAAATTCATTCAACTGAAAGTGGATGGGATCCTAGTCCCAGCCCTATCCTGGTAAGGGAACAATGGAAACATATAGGACCTCAGGATCTGAACAAGTGGACCTCAGAAAGGTCAGGACCTGAAACAGCCCAACACCCCTCAGCCCCTACCAGGTCTCTGAGCTCCAGGTTTAGCCCTTAATTTTACATAGCCTCCTGATGCTCTCCAATTGCCTTCTATTTATTTTCTAGGTTTCTAGAGAACCACATCTTATGATCATTATATCTGCAACGCCTAGCAGAGTGGTACGAACACAGTGGACACTTAAAAATGACTTGTTTTATCAGAGTTCATTGTGGGGTAGAACAATACAGATGATCAAGAAGAATTCCTTTATTCCTTCCTTTGCCCACAAAAAGATCGTCGGAATTAGAAAGAGAATATCAAATGTGACCCCAAGTCTTTAACCTCGCTGGCTTAGCTACAGCATATGCAGAGAAGGAAATGAATTTGACCCTTTAGTACACAAACTCCAAGTCTCCTTCCAAATCTCAGAAGGAGATGCCTCAAAGAGGCATCTAGGCCAGTAGCTCTCAACCTGCAGTAATGCTCCCATGAACTATATCCTTGCTCTGATGCCATCCTCTTATCACCCATTCAGAGAAGTCTACTAGAATTAAAATAAATGACTCTTACACTATTATAGTGGTAAGCCTGATTCTGCTCTGCTTTGCAAAAAAAAATTAGTTTCAAAACCTAAGTATTAAATTACTAGTAACTAATTATTAGTAAACATATTACAATTGGTATTGTGATTGAGAGTGGTTAATATAAGACATTCTGCTGCCCACAGCTGAGATGACACTAATTCTATCAATAAGGTTTTCTGCCATTAATAACAGAAAACCCAACTTGAATAGTCATAAGGAAACGTATTAGCTGGCGTGGTGGCTTGAATCATGCTCGTAATTCCTCTCATCAAGGTTGGGATCTATGTCCTCTCCCCTGTGTCTAGGGTAACCATAGTGACTGACTGACCAAGAGACTACTGTGGAGACGACAGAATGTGGAGATAACAGAATATGCCATCCAAGGCTAGGTCATAAAAGCAATACAATTTCTGCTTGGTTCTCTCTGTTCGCTTACTCTTGGAATGCAGCCACCATGATTTGAGGAAGCCCAAGCAGTTTGTGGAGAGGTCCACATGACAAGGGCCATGACTCTCACATTGACTGAGCCAGCACCAACTCTCCAGCTATGTGGTGAGCCATCTAGAAGTGGATTCTCCAGCCCCTAGTTGAGCTGCTCCAGCTGATACCTCATAGAGCAGAGACAAGCCTTCCCCACTGAGCCCAGCTGACATTGCAGATTCGTGAACTAAATAATGATAACATGTTGTTTTAAATCACTAAGTTTGGGGAAGGTTTGTTACACAGCAATAGGTAATTGATATGTCTAACCTAAAAGGAAGCCCAAAGGTAGATCAGATTTCAACAGATTGATTCAACAATTCAATTTCAGATTGATTCAACAATTCAATCATTTATTATTGACTGTTTTTCTTCCCTTTTGTCTGTTCTAGATTATGTGAACATCATCCTAAATCTAGTTCCCTCATGTTTATAGAATGGCTGCCAGGAACAATTAGACCTTCCTCTTTCTTTCTTTTTTTTTTTTTTAACTTATTTAATTAATTAATTTATTTATGGCTGCTTTGGGCCTTTGCTGCACGCGGGCTTTCTCTAGTTGCAGCGAACGGGGGCTACTCTTTGTTGCAGTGCATGGGCTTCTCATTGCATTGGATTCTCTTGTTGTGGAGCGTGGGCTCTAGGCACACGGGCTTCAGTAGTTGTGGCTCGCAGGCTCTAGAGCACCGGCTCAGTAGTTGTGGAGCATGGGCTTAGTTGCTCCATGGCACATGGCATCTTCCCAGACCAGGGCTTGAACCTGTGTACCCTGCATTGGCAGACGGATTCTTAACCACTGCACCACCAGGGAAGCCCTTGCTTAGCCCTTCTTAGTCGCTATCTCCCCATCCTTCATTAGTTTCCTTTCACTGCTCTGGACCATCTCCAGATTCCTCCTTCCTTCTTCACTTCCTGGACTGGCTAAAAGTAATGAGGACTCAACTTTTCTACCTGAAGTTTTCCTGCTCATCACTTTTGACATTGTGCTGAGCCCTTTAAACACAGCACAACATTGTGATGGAGTTCAGCAAATATTTCATTTCCCAAAATTGAATAGGATAGTTCTGGAAAAACAACAACTTTGTGGATTAGGATGTCCAGAGTTTAGGATGTCCAGAGTAGACATCTATTCAGGGTCTGATCACGGGAACCACACCTCCTTCCACTCCAAACTTGAACTCCTAGGAGAAGCTACTATATCTTCCCATGATTTCACTCCCCTAATTAGTTGATTGCTCATGAGAAGGCCTCTCACCTGAGCAGTGTCAATCACAATCTTTCTCTAGAATCTTTTTTTTCAAACTATAGCCAGGAAAGAACAGTTAGCCTTCTTTTTAGCAAGAAGACACTTCGGTGGCCATGTCTCCTAGGAAGAAGTCAATATATAATAAAAGAGAGTGAAGTTGATATGCTTCCAAAGGCATTAGACTTCTTGGTTCCATTCAGTCCTGAGGGAAGATGCACCCTGTTTTTCCCTTGTACTAGTACATAAGCCACATCAGGTATAAACCCATAAATGGCATCCTTTGCCTAAATTAATGCATGTTTAGTTTCTGACCCTTAAACACAAGAGACTTGATATGAGTTCTCCAAAAACTAGGTCCCTGTAAGATTCTTTGAAACTGGGTCTTTGGCATTTTCATCCCATTGTGATTTGCATACATTTTCATTTGCTTTAAGTGCTCACCTCTTAGTATTTTGTTTATGACATGGAAAAAAAAATGGTCTTTAGAGACAGAAAATCTGAGTTTAAATTCTGGCTTTAACCCTTTTTTGTGACAGTGCAAGGGCCTCTCTGAGCCTCAATCTCTTTTCTATAAAGTGGGGATAAAAATAATCTTTGCCCTAGCAAACTCTTGGGGTCATTATGAGGATCAAAATAAGAAAACGAGGAGGGATGGGGCCATACTCATCTTTGCACCCCTAATGTCTACCATAAGGCATAGGACAGTGGTATAGATACTGAACAAATACTTGATGAACAAAAGAAAAAAATATATACGCATTTTGTACATTTCAAAATACTTTTTTTTTTTGCGGTACGCGGGCCTCTCACTGTTGTGGCCCCTCCCATTGCGGAACACAGGCTCCGGACGCGCAGGCCCAGTGGCCAAGGCTCACGGGCCCAGCCACTCCGTGGCATGTGGGGTCCTCCCGGACCGGGGCACGAACCCGTGTCCCCTTCATCGGCAGCCGGACTCTCAACCACTGCGCCACCAGGGAAGCCCCAAAATACTATTTAAATGTAAATTAATATGATTAAGACCACAACAGCGGAGTATATAGATAAATATTTTCATTGGCACGTTGAGTTGATCTTGGGCTGAATGACAATTTCAGTGTTGTGAACAAAACTTCCTATAAACAAGATGTGAGGGCTTCCCTCGTGGTGCAGTGGTTGAGAGTCCGCCTGCCGATGCAGAGGACACGGGTTTGTGCCCCGGTCCAGGAAGATCCCACATGCCGCGGAGCGACTGAGCACATGAGCCATGGCCGCTGAGCCTGCACGTCCGGAGCCTGTGCTCCGCAACGGGAGAGGCCACAACAGTGAGAGGCCCGCGTACTGCAAAAAAAAAAAAAAAAAAAAGTGAAGTGAATGGAACTTTTGTCCACCATCCCTCCATCCTCTCTTTGGTTATGCTCCCTCTGGTCCAGATAATGTGTCAGTGTCTCTGATCTCAAGTTCTAAAAGTAGCCAATGCTCTGCAGCTGCTGGATGCTGTTGCAGAAGCATCAAAGATGGAGGCGATGGTGAAGAAAGAGGTTATTAAAATGATCTAAGGCCCTTTCACTTATAATTAGCACATAACCTTACTTCTCCATTTAAAGCATCAACACAGCTAAGGCTCCCACAAAAGTCTCAGGATGCAAATTGCCCATTTGTGACTCCTTTTTCCCTTCCTAATCACCCACGTAGAACTTCACAAAGAAGACGCAGGGACTCAAGAAGCACAGTTGCCCGGGGCCATTCAGTGTATGGACAAACAGACCTACACACTGTACTATAATATAGCAAGGTGTAGCACCAAGGTTTAAAATGATAATTCTGAATCACCATCAAGTAAAACTTTACACATAGCATAGTCTGGCTACTGAGGCAAGAAAGTGGTCAATACTTCATTTTAAAAATCCATCAACATGACTAAAATTATTTTAAAGGTTTATTGCTTCAGAAAGTATGTTCTGAATTGTCTGAAACACATTTGACAAAATGATTCATTTTCCAATTATTCAAAAGAACTTAGCTTTTGGGTATCGTTGTTTATCCAATGGTTCATTAAGTTAATTGTAAGCATTAGATGCCCATAACATAAAAATCCCTACTTAACGTTGTACAGTAGGTGAAAATGAACAACCTCCCAACAATAATAAGTATATTCCATTGGGATAAAAATGTTTTGCCTCACTAACCTTGATTTTTAATTTGTAAGGGAAATCTGTCTTTGGTCAAATTTCCTACAGTTAAAGATTGTTGAAAAAAATGAATTATTGTGGGCTTTGGATTTTTCTTTTATCCCAACAGATCACTAAATTGTTTGAAACAAATCATCTCCCACTTTCCTACCTTAATAGATGTAATATAATATGTAAGCCATACAGAAGAAAGGCATGTTTGCATTTCTCACTGTTCTCTCAGAACAGTGAGAGGGCCAGAGGGGCTGGGTGAGAGAAGAGAGGAAGAAGAGTAGAAACTGGGGACAGAGGAATATGGGGTGGGATTCGGGGTAAAGGAGATAGTGTGGGCCATTGTAAAGACATTTGCTTTTACTCTGAATAGACTGAGAAGCCACTGGAGGATTTGGAATAGAGGAATGACATGAACTGATTTAACATTTATATAGATCAGCTGCTGGGTTGAGAATAGACTGTAGAGAGCAGGAGGAAAGGTGGAAGCAGAGAAAATGCTAGCTGATGAGCTAGAATAGAGGTGAGGGAGATGGGTCGCTGGGACCAAGGTGGTAATAGGGCAGTAGTGAAGATGTGAGGATTAAATGATATAACACATGCACAGAAAACAGCATCATGATTGGCACAGTCAGTGCCCAGTAGACACTGGCTAGTATTAGTATTACATCATTCTGAACCCCAAGACTCACCAGTAAATGGTTGGTTGATTGAATGGCAGAGCCAGGTGAGTGATTACAAAGTAGAGGGTCAATAGTAGGATCAGAAAAGGAACTTTTAATTTTTTTTAACATTTCGGCATAGATCAACCAAAATGAAGTGGAATTGAATCAAACCTAAAGAGTTCATGCTCCCCCTCATTGAACTGTCTGCTTGGATTGTTTTTTAAATTACATACACACACACACACGAAAAATCGAAGAATCTGTGGTCAAAATGGTTGTTGAATTGCTGCCATTGACCAGAATCCAGCCTGACCTTGCAGCACTCCTAGACATTAAAAATCCTTTCCATGGTCTTACATTTTTTGGTTTAACAGCTATAAGACGCCATGAACTCCAATATCTGAAGCAAACGTGTTAAACATCTGGGATCTGGCACAAGTTTCGCCTGTGGGATGCTTTGTTTGCGCAAACTTTTATTGAATTGAAAAATAAGTAAGGACTGAGTTTCAAAATATTCGTGTAACCTAGTAAAACTATTTCTCTGAAGCCCGAGTCAAAATACAGAGTTCTTCAAACCAACTAATAAACCTAATTTAAAATCAGGCTAGAAATCAGTTCTTAAAACACAAAGTGGTGTCTAAAGGGAATCAAGCGGACGTATCCAGAGCTCTTGCTCCAACAAGAAGATGGCTAGTCTGAATTAAGTGGATTAGACTAAAGGCTGCAGTTCACAACCACTCGAAGGAAGTCCATGACACTTGCAGGAAGGGCACCAGTGTACAGTTTGGGGCAAGCTCTGTCACTTAAACACAGATGACCTTGGGCAATTTACTTTACCTCTAGACTTAAGTTTCCTGTATATCCTATAAAAATTGGAAAGAACAACCACCTCATGGGTCTTAGAAATTTACAAGCATAAAAAAATAGAATAATAAGGGTGACAGAACATTTAAAAGCTCCTACAGGTACATAGGAGAAGAGGAAATATTGTGAGGAGGAAATAGAATGCAAGAGATTATTATTAGAAGATGGGAGAGATCAAACAAGCTGAACAAAGCTTTTAAAGAAGAGAAGCCAAGGGTGGTCTTCCGGAGTGTTCTTCAGGGCAGGCTTGTATTCTTTTAGTATCTCCCCGAAGTGCCCAGGGCAGCATCCACTGACTGACAGACAAACACATCTCTCTCAGCTTCCACCATCTACATCCTGACATTCTAAAGGGTGGGGTGAGGGTTACGGTTAAGGCCAACAACCTATCCCATTGTGTCTGGCAGGCAGAAGGATGGAAGTAAAGCAGGAACATGTCTTCTGAAAGGGGGACAGAAATCGTTTTTAAAACCCACCTTTCCCTTTTAAGAGGGACCACTAGTCCCTGCAAAGTATTTTGTGCAGCTGAGTATCTGGAGGGGTTTTGGCCTGAATGGTGAGCTGGGAGCTGAGTTTGAGAGGAGGCATTCTGCATCCTAGAGCCAGATGAATCTGGAGTTTGTGGACTTCATGGGAAGCAGGGACAAAGCAAGTTGAATGGAAGAGGAAGAATGGGGGGTGGCAGAGGACCTACTGAAACAGCAGGGATGGAGAGCTGAAATGTAAATTACTCTCTGGCCCACCCCCCACTCTCAAATCCTCAGTAAATTTTGACTCCACACACAAATGAAAACAGTGTTTGTATTAGTTTCCTAGGACTGTTGTAACAAAGTACCACAAACTGGTGGCTTAAAACAACAGAAGTTTATTCTCTCCCAAGTCTGGAGGCTAGAATTCCCAAATCAAGGTTTCAGCAGGCCCATGCTCCATCTGAGGCTCTAGGGAAGAACCCTTCCTTGCCTCTCTCCCAGCTTCTGGTGGCTCCTGGAAATCCTTGACATTCCTTGGCTTATAGCTACATCACTACACTTCTGCCTCCATATTCACGTGGTCTTTTTCTCTCTGTATGTCTTTGATATGTCCTCTCCTCTTCTTATAAGGACGTTAGTCATTGGATTTGGGGCTCACCCTACTCCATTGTGACCTCATCTTAATTTGATAGATTATATGTGCAAAGACCCTATTTCCAAATAAGGCCAACTCTGATGTTCTGGACGGGTATGAATTTGCGGGGGACACTGTTCAATCCACTACAGTGTTGTTTCATCATTTTTTGCGTAAAAATCAGAGTTTCATGTCAGAATCAACTGGCAAGGGACTGGGGGTCGGGGGACCGTGTTGGTGGTGAAATGGCCTATGAACCAAGTAAATTCAGAGAAGTTCAGAGTTTGAAGTCAGAGGTGACCACATCCCATGAGAGTGTTCAGAAATCTGGAAAGGCTTTGGAATTCTACAGGGCATGGAATGAGGAGCTCAAAGCAATATTTTCTGGATCTCATGTACCAGGAGACCACAGCTGACTTCCGGGTTACCGATGAAAGAAAGACACCTGGAAGAGGGGGAAACAAGTGGAAGAGAAAGAGGAAGAGGAAAAAAGGTGGGGAGATGAATAAGAAAGACAGACGAGTTTCTAAAGGGAGACCAAGGAAAAAGAAAGCAGGGTTAAGGAACTAATGTAAGACCTGGTATATTAAAAGTGCTCAAGATAGGGCTTCCCTGGTGGCGCAGTGGTTGAGAGTCTGCCTGCTAATGCAGGGGACACAGGTTCGAGGCCTGGTCTGGGAAGATCCCACATGCTGCGGAGCAACTAGGCTCGTGAGCCACAACTGCTGAGCCTGCGCGTCTGGAGCCTGTGCTCCGCAACAAGAGAGGCCGCGATAGTGAGAGGCCAGCGCACCGCGATGAAGAGTGGCCCCCGCTTGCCACAACTAGAGAAAGCCCTCGCACAGAAACAAAGACCCAACACAGCAAAATTAATTAATTAATTAATAAACTCCTACCCCCAACATCTTCTTTAAAAAAAAAAAAGTGCTCAAGTTTGGAGAAGAAAGAAAAGGAGAAAGGGAGGGAGGAAGAGATGTGCATGGGAGGCCTCATACAGTGTCACCAAAATTGCCTCCACTGTCACCCAGAGCTGTCCATATCATGGTGGCTTGCTCATGACCCTGATCAATTTCAAAGATGAGAGCACCATGTGGGAACCCTTATTGCTTCTCTCTCTGTATCAGTGTTCTGTAGACTAAAGAGGTCACAGTCCATTTTCAACCCAAGGGCCCTGAAGTCTTTTTTTCCGATAATGCATATTCTGTCTCAACTCTAATTTGAGTTGCCACATACTTGTGGTCTCCTTGTGGTTTTTGCTGTCCCTCATTGTGCCACAGTTTACCTTACTGAATTCCCATGAAAGGACATGACAGTGGTCTAAATTAGTGGATGTCCTTCAGCACAGAAGGGCAAGGAGAACCCTTATGGATTAAGCAAATAGCTTTCAGATCACTTGAGATACAAACAGTTTAAATAGCTCAGGATTGGAAAGATTCTGTGGTTTAGGGGAAAGAGAACTACTAGACCAGGAATCAGGAGGCCTATATGTCAATCTACCGCCAGGTTACCTGGAGTAAGTCAATTCCCTATTCTCAGCCTCGGAATATTCATTATAAGGCAATTGGACCTCATGACATGATTTCTAGATCCTTTCGGTTGTCATGGTCTATATGGAGGCATTATCAATAAAATCCAATTAAAATGACCTCCTTAGGACATCAACAGTGTATTGGAAGAGTGAAAATGTTGCTGGAAACCACATTCCCACTTCGTACAAAGTTGAGATGAAATGGACCTGATTTCAAGTTGAAATGAAATGAAGTGAAATGAGAAGGAAACTGCTAAGAGTATGCTGAGAGAAGTGAGGCCACCTTGGTCCTTCAAGTTCCAAGAACTGTTCAAAAACTGAGTCGTTGCTCCGGTGAATGGCTTGGATACTTGGAATATTTGAGGTGAAGAAAGGCATGGGGCAACTGCTGCTTGCTAGGATAATAGGGAAGAAAATCACCAAGCATTTCCACATACATCATCTTATTTCCCAAAACAACAAGGAGGTGAGTATCATTAACCCCATTTCACAGATGAGGAAAGTAAGGCTCAGAGAACCCAGGCAACTTATTCCAGGTCACAGACTGATAAGTGGCAGAACTGGGACCCAAACCCAGGTCTATTCAACTCCAATCCCAGTGTTCCCTCTGCCTCCCCAGATTGACACTATTATACCCAGTTGTCTGAGCCAGAACAAAATTCCTGTAAAGAACCTGAGTTGTGCATACCTCACTTTTTCATCCTCTAGTGTAAAGAACACAGGCATACTTTCGAATTGAGAGTGATGGCTATCTGGCCAGAGGCCAGAGCAAAGAACTGTTTGAGCAGGGATTCTTAAGCAGGTCAAATCCAAGAACAGAGTAGAAACTTGAAAAATATTTGTTGAGGAGTCAAGTGAATACAGGGTTCAGGGTTGATATTTTTTCAGGTTACAAGGAAAATCTGAGGCTCAGAGAGGCCAAGTGTCTTGCCCTAGGTCAAGAGAGACCTAGAAAAGTTCTCTCTTTGTCCAGAGAGAGCTAGAAAAAGAACCAAAGATGTCTAGACTTCCAGACTAGAGATATTCCCACCACATCACCATAACTCCTAAGGCCAATAGAATTTTTCCTATACATTTAATTAAATGCAGTATACTTTAGGGGGAAATGAATGCTAACCTCCAGCCAAGAACATTTATTTGCCTAATGGGTTAATAAGGAAATGACTCTGCTGTTTCGGAAGCTAGCAGATGGCATGGTTAATGTAATTTTCAGTTTTGATATTGGTCCATGAGTCATTTTTGTTTATCTTAGCATTCTTTCCTCAGGTATGGTACGTACCGACCATAATTACTGGGAATAGGAGCCTCGTCACTCACTCAGGAAGCAATTGACGGACTCTCAGGGAGTGGATGACTGCTTTCATGAGTGTATTTGGTCTTTTAGATCAAAAAATGGATCCTTGGGTTTCTCATCCTCAAGCAGCCACCTCATCTGCATCCCCGGGACCACTTCTCAAAGGACCCCAGAACTCAATCTCTAGCGTCAAACTCTCCCCTCCAACGCATACTTCTGACCATGCTCAGAATACCTCCACCTGGATGTGTTACAGCCACCTCAAAGCCAGCAGATTCTACCTGTCTAAGGCTATCTAACTGTGCAATTAAGACCTATGCACTTCCCTCTATGTAAATTATACCTCCACACAAAACTAAAAATAACAGAGCAAGTTTAAAATGGAGTTCATCTTCCCCTACTTCCCAAACCCCTCCTCCTGAGGTATTTCTCGGCTTGGTTCAGGGTGTGCCTTAGCTCCGTAAGCCTCCACACCCAGTAAATCAGCAAGACCTATTGGTTCCGTCTACTACAGTTCTCCTGACCCTTTCCCCTTCTCTCCATTTTCTCTTGTCAGTTCCCATCGTCATATGCACTTGAATGACCCTGACCCCCTACTTTGTGCCAGGTGCTATGCTAGCCCTTAAGCCTATAGTGATAAGCAACGTGTAAATGGTGTCTTGAAGGAGTTTCCAGTTTAGAACTCTGTAAGGTAATCACAACCACAGGAACACAGGTAACAGGAGTGTTTCTTTCTACACAGGAGTAGAGGGCGGAGTTGGCAGTGTGGTTGCAGGTTTTCAGGGATGGGTCTGGAAAGCTCAGAGAGGAGCTGACCTCTGAGGGGAATACTGACAGGCGAAGAGGCATCTGGCAAGTGGACGAAGAGAAGCGCTGCCAATGAGAGGAGTTCTAGCAGGAGCAGCTGAAGGGAATATATAAGCCTTTCAGGTTAGGGGAGAGGGGTGTTGTTTGTTTGAGAATTTGTTATGAAGGAGGGGAAAGTGATTGGAGATGGAACTGGAGAAGAAGGCAAGAACCAGAACATGGAAGGCTTTGTCAGTCACGTTCAGGAGTTTGAACTTTACCCCATGGGCAGAGGCGGGGCTGGGGGTCCGTAAAGACTTTTAAGCAAGGAACTAGTCAGCCTTCTCTTCAGAAAGATCAACTTAGAGGTAATGATCTTTTATGTGAACAACCTGCAGTATTCTGCTTGACTCCCATTTCTCCCATCTCCATATACCACTTCCAAAGAGATCTTCCTAAAAATAAGACAATGTCCCATTCCTAATTAAAAAGCAAAGCAGGGGCTTCCCTGGTGGCGCAGTGGTTGAGAGTCCGCCTGCCGATGCAGGGGACACGGGTTCGTTCCCCGGTCCGGGAAGATCCCACATGCCGCGGAGCGGCTGGGCCCGTGAGCCGTGGCCTCTGGGCCTGCGCGTCCGGAGCCTGTGCTCCGCAACGGGAGAGGCCACAGCAGTGAGAGGCCCGCGTACCGCAAAAAAAAAAAAAAAAAAAAAAAAACAAAGAAAAGCAAAACAAAATAAAATACAAACCCTACCATAGTTCCCCCCATAGCAGACAGTAGAAATTCCCAAACTCTAAGGAAAATTATTACTGGAGATGTTGATAGTTGTTCTGGGGAAAAAAACATTTCCCTTCCAAATGAGTTTGATTCACCTATATACAAAAATTAACCAGGTTTCCTTTTCATTGTAGGACTTCTCAGAGGCTTTAATTTTCTAATATCAATTGTGAATCTTTCAAAAAGGGACTCACAATTCAGATTCCCCAATCTAGTAAACAAGCGAACTCTTCGGTCTTGGAGCACTGGTTAGCATCTCGCTGGGCTAGCGTTCTGTGAAATTCTGGTCTCTACAATAAAGTACAAACTCATTTAGATGAACAGGGCCATGAATAATGTAAAGAATTCCATTGTTCCCTGCCGTACACACACCCTTGAATCCTCTGCTCCAACCACATTGGTCTTCTCAGTGTCCTTTCCTTCCTATGCTTGAGGACTTCACGGTCATCCTTTAAGTCGCAGCTAAATCCCAATTCACTGTGAAAAAGGGGTGTACGGGTGAAGGTAGCAAAGATATAGGTGGATCTGCGTAAAGGTTACTGTCCATAAAACCACAGTATGTTCTATTAGGGAATAGTTTGGATGAATAATTCTATAATCTGTGAATTTAGGAAAAGTGCTAGCCTACATTTTACAAAGAAAGTTAAGGGTGATTTGTTACTGGCAGAGAAACCCTGGTCTTTAGAGACCGTGCACGGTCCTGAGTTTAAACGGACTCCAGTTTTCCCCAGACTCTGCTCCAGATTACACGAAGACTATAGGCACCACGTCAAGCTGCTAGATGCCACGATGGACTAGGGACAGAGAGTAATGGACAGATTTTTTAAAGTGCATTTCTGGTAATGAGTGGGGGTAGCCTGGCTCCTGACAAAGGGGTGTTGGAATGAAGGAAGTCGAGCCTGGAAAGGAGAGGCTGGAGGTCAGAAGGGACTCTGAGTGAGTCCTCAGGAAGAACAGCCTCAGGGAAGACCCAGCGTCAGATCAAGGGGTAAAGATTCTTTCCTTTTTGAGCAGGGATGACAGGAGAAAAATGAGAAAAGGGAAGTCGTGTCTTTGCTCAGGAAGGGGTGTTCTGGAGACTGGGGAGAGGTTCTGTGTGCTTGGGAAAGAAGAGCACAGGAGGTGGAGGGAGAAATCAAAATGCATCCATAGTCTTGTACTTTGCCCCTCAGACCCAGCTGTGCTTTCACTGGACAGGACCCGACCACCAACTCGCAACTTTGGGATGGAGATCAGGCAGTAGGGGTCAGGGGACAGTGCAGAAAAGGAAAGAAGAGAGAGAATAAAGGGAAGAAATGAGAGGAGGAAGAGGAGGAGAATGAAGGCGGCTCCTAACCCCAAGCCCACAAGCTTACTCAGAAGTAAAGCAAGGAAACGGAGTTCACATTCCCGAGGAGGAACAAGAGAAGCTCCATCTCTATCCTCGTCCTCTTCTTTCCCACCTCAGCCTTCAGCAGGTTGTTGAGGAATCAACAAAGGAATGGAGTGGGGCTAAGTGAAATCTGGTGAAAATTAAGAACCAGAGTAGCCTTGAGGCAATCTCCCAAGATGGAAGCTTGCAGCTGGAGGGAATGAGTGTGAAGAGCAGAGTATTTATTAGCTGAGTATTATCAGAGTACTGGCTCAGTATTAGCTGGAGGAAGCAACATCCTTTCCTTCCAGAGCCTGCCCCTTCTCTACAGCTGCTCCAAATGAGGCAACCAGCTCCTTTTCCACTTGCTTTATTGTCACAAAATTCTTGCAGTACACCTGGGAGCTCTTCACCACCTACTTGAGAAAAGTCCTGGCTTTTATGATGGAAAGTGGAGTTTTAAAAGTTGTACTGAGGGCCATACATTGAAAGTTCCAACAACAAAAGCAGGAAGCAAGAGGGCCTAGCTCTCCCCCAGTGTGCATAGATTCCGAGCTGAAAGGATCCTCTTGACTAACCCCGGTTTTACTGAAAAAAGTCAATTATGATTTCAATAGTGCCTTTGCACTTAAAAATGCTGCCTTTGCAGCAATGTTATTGGCCCACATATCTGCTTTTCCGAAAGACTGGGAAAATGCTGCGTGGAAATGCCAAGCTTGGGGTGGACATCTCTGTGGGGGTCTTTTTTAAAGTGGAACTGGAAGAAAATGAAACAAAATAAGACAACACAAAATTGTAAGACTACAGAATCACTAAAGAGCTAAGTTATTTGCGAATCCCACAGCTTGGTCGCAATAACTTTTTTTTTTTTTGGTAAAATTTTTAAGAGCAGAGGATGGAGGACATTAACAAATATAAGAGCAATCCATGCTCCTCTTTATGGACAAATTATAAGTGGATGGTACATTAAAGCTCAGAAGAACTCAAGGCATGTGTTTGAAGTCTAGTAGCTACCTTGTGATAGAAGCCAGTTCTGCAACATCAAATGCATTCTCAGTAGAAAGTAGGAGAGCAAGAATTGGAAGAGAGCCTACGCAGAAACCAAAACAATCCTCCCCAAACAAAAACTACTTTCAAGTGGCATCCAGCTATCCAATGACTCTCTGGTAGCCCTAAATCAGCATTAAATTAAAAACATCAAATCTTGATAAATAGGTATCATAAGGACCTTGGTGTTTGCATTCATGCACAGTTTACTCCTACATTCATCTTACATTATTGCTCAAGAATACTCCAAATTCCTGAAAAAAGTGTTGCTAGTCACTGCCTGTCAACATGTCATTACCTCTTTGAGAGAACACCAACAATGACAATATAATCGATCTGTGTTGACACCTATTTTCTTACCCTAATGGTCTGTTTCACTGATGGATGCTGGTGAAGATTCAGTACTAGGAAGCATTAGCAAGTCAAAGATTCTAATTGGATGCTGTCACTTCCCCCGCCTCCCCACCCCCGGCAAAAAAAAAACTACCAAAGTGATAAATCTTGCCTCAGTGCACTCCTTTTTGTCCTGAAACTTCTTGATTATTTTTTTAAAAAACATCTCTTAGTTACTTATGTTAGGGATTCTAATGAAGCTTTCAGCCATCTGCTAAGTAAAGGCACTAAGAAAATTGAGAACAAAAATATCAACAAGAAAGAACAATCTGTGTATCTCTATGATAGTCGATGAGCATTGGCCAATTTCAAAATAATGAAGAGCTTTACTAAAAGTTTGCTTTTCTTTTTCCATAGAGATTAAAACATTGCATTTCAAGGTACATACAAACAGTATCCAAAAGAAAGAAAATTTTTAGCTAACATGGATCTTGTGTTTCCTTTCAGTGTATTTAGTAAGCCTAAGCAGAGACATCTTATTCTAAATTTCAAACATGTTTCTGAGGACGTTCATAAGAATTTTTGTTGTATGAAATAGACATGTCAATAATTATGAAAATCTAACCAAAATCATTTTGTTCACACTGCTAAAATGCACCCACCACACTGTATTCCAGTTCTGTCTCAGAAGCTGCATAAACCCTTAGAATAATATCTTATCAGGGGCTTGTATCTATCTTGTTCATCTCTCTGAATCCAGAAACTGGCCCAACCAAAGTGGGGTGGGTAGGTGCTTAACCAAAGTGTGTTCTCCTCTTACAAAGAAAACCTTCTACAAACAGGATTTCATGCGCTGAGAGGAGAGAAAAGAATAGTTGCTCCTTTATCGCGTCATCTCTCTCTGGGTGACCCTCTTGGCTCACCCAGATGAAGAGTTTGTACATATTACAGTAAACACTCAGTCCACAAGAATACATTGAAACCACCGAAAATGAGGTAATCAGACCTGCTGAAATGTTTTCACCATCTGGGAAAATAACACCCCAAGGGCCAAGACAGTTACCTAAGAAAATTTCGAAGTACGTTTTCCAGGCCTGAGAGGCTACAGGTAGGTGGATTCTGTGCCAGCTAGAAAGTGTTATGATTGGCAAATGGCTGTGAAACTCTCAAATTGCAGTTTAATGGAAATGCTGGCTGTCATCCCCAAAGTACATTTCAAGAAATCACAAAGCTTTAGAATTAAAGGCAGCTGAATGGAAGGTTTCATCCACATTGAACCCAGAAGCTTAGGTGGTAACACAAGAACTTTTGCAGGTGTCCCAGCTCTTAATCTGGCACCTCTTCCACCACAGAGTCCTTCATTCTTCCAG
Source organism: Delphinapterus leucas (assembly GCF_059928025.1). Lineage (NCBI taxonomy): Eukaryota > Metazoa > Chordata > Mammalia > Artiodactyla > Monodontidae > Delphinapterus > Delphinapterus leucas. Next base: position 169,234,581 of record NC_143130.1, read on the forward strand.
CCCTGATGGAACAGAACGGAGCGGGGTTCATGTGACAAGCTCTCAGCCCAGCTCGGAGATGGGGCAACGCTGATGAGGGGGGACAGGTGTGGAACGGCCTGATACCTCAGGGTCCAAGGGGACAGCCAGCCCCAGCAGACTCCCGCGGAGGGGGCACAATGCTGAGATTTGAAGAGCAGGCTTCTCCCCAGTCTTGTGAAAATAATAACACCCAACTGCTCCCAAGGGGTGGCCGAAGGCAACAGCTTTTCGGGTTCTGGGAGCCTCTGTAACTGTTTCCCAAATGTCTGGGGTTTGGCCCTACAGTACATACACGCTTAGCCCCAGGGCATTTTTCCCTTAAGTTTTCAGTTTGGGGTATTTTAAGGTAAATTGATCCCACATGCTTCTGATTCATTTACACTGAACTCACACTATGTTTGGAAAGAACAAGCTGCAGGCCAAGAAGTCTTTGAGGCTGCTTTTATGAGTCTTTCTGTGCCCTTTTTCTTAGAAGTAGGAAGCCACGTCTTGACATGAACAAATAAAATGCAAGTCCTAGAGACTCAGGTCTTGGTTCCAAACGTGGCACCTCTGAAACCCATGGGCCCTCAAATCACCAAGACAAGGCTGCCCCTCCTTCTTTTTCAGAAGTTAAAGGAAACCTTACCCTCGAGCTGTGTTGAGCCTGAGTCAGTCATTCGGAGTGGCTCACATCAGCCTTCAGCATTCTAACTCCACACCCACCCAGGGGGAGCCCAGGGCTCAGGGCCACCAGTGCTCTCTGCTCTGTGGAGCTGGGTCCGCACACTGGCAAGTCTGTAGGAAATTGCCCTTTCTCTTCTGAGCTATGAAACTGGGGCGGTGTGTTGTTGATTTGTTGCTGGTGCTACTGTTAATATCACTTGAACCTGACGGAGAGGGCACAGTGGGGAATGGTTTGGAAGAGCTCTGTTTTAGGAAGGAAGAATGAACATATCCCCTCTGGAGGCTGACCGGAACCAGGAAATGTTTGACTTTACTCCTTCCCCTTTTAGTATAAAAGAAGCCTGAGGTCTAACTCAGACAAAATGGTTCTTTGCGACATGAGGCCCCCGTCTTCTCGGTCTGCTGGCTTTCCAAATAAAGCTGCTATTCCTTGCCTCAACAATTAGTTGCTCAATTTATTGGCCTGTCGTGCAGCAAGCAGTACGAGCTTGGACTCGGTAACAGGGTTGACTCCTGGGATGGGACACAAAGGTAGCTGTCCCCACCTGTTCTCCCATCTGTGATTTGCACTGTTGACTCTCTTTGTCCCTGCCTGGGGTGCCAAGATTGAAGGGAATTCAGGTCCCTGACCAGGAAAAGAAAAATGAACCCTACAAGTAAGAAAAGATGTTGAGGGCAAGGTCACCAGGGCTTGGGCCACATTTGTCTCCCTCTCTTTATGCAATGAGCTCTCAACTCCACCTATTTATTAAAGGTTTTAAGATTCCCCATGCCTGGGCCCTACCTAAGACTGACTAAATCAGAATCTCTGGGGGTGAGGCCCAGGAAGTCAGGTTTTCTTCTAGAAAGCTCCACTGGTTATCTACAACGCAGTCAGGGATGAGGGCCACTGATTTAAAGTAACTTGATACATTCCTATTCTGGAAAAGTACCTGGAAATAATCTACATCAAGGGGGATTGTTTGTTGTCTTCCAATTGAACGGAATAAGATTCAGGCTTGATGCTCTCCCCTCCCTCCTCCACCACCATTTCTCTCCCCACCCTCACTCCTTATCATGTTGTTAACGATGATCTCACTCTCCAGAGAGCTTTGCAAGCCAGTACACAATAAACTAAAGAGAACGAGAACCAGCCCCAAATGCTCAATCATCTACGATGTCACAATGAACCAAACACAAGATCTCTTCAAATATTTAATCAGTTTGGAGACCTCTGCCTTCCAACCCAGTTGTGTAAAAATTCTAAAGAAAGCATGATGAAGGGGTCCTCAAAGAAAACGTTGGGCTAAAATGGAGAGGAGACTGGGTTTGGGAAGACAGAACATAACACGTGCCTTAAGGCCTTTTGAAGGAATTCTACCGTGGATTAAAAAAAAAAAAAATACTCAAATGAACAAGAAAGGATTAAACAGTTATACAGATTTAAGGACAACTAAAACTTCTTTTATGGCTGAAAATACCAGACATGGCTTTGAAATAGACTCTTTAAAAACCCTTAGATCCTGCTGTGGTTTCTTGCCATAGCCTTCTCTGTACATGCAAGAAGCAAGCTAGCTACACCCAGCATCCCCAGGAGCATTTTGGGCCTTGGCAAAGAAGCAATCAGCGAGAGATAGAAAGAAGGCCTGGAGGAGGTGAGAGGAAGCGGTTCACAGTTTTTGAACGTGGACTCAGACCCCAGCCAACCTAATCTATTTTCTTTGAAAAATATGGAAATAAACTGAAGGCCTTGAAAAATCACCGTCGATCTCAGGTTAGGGTGCCAATGATAATGCTTTTTGATAACTGTGTCATAGCAACTGGGGAAGCATGTCCTTCAAAGTGATGGGACGGGGTTTATAATAATACAGGCGTGGTCGGGACTCGGGGCTGACTCCCCAGGAGACATTCGGCAGGAAGGGCGTCACGTCTTTCTCGCTCTCATTCTCCCTCTGGTTCCTTCGCTTCTCCTGTCCCTTGGTGCTGTTGAGAGGCAGTGTCAGAGGCTCCAGCCCAGGGCTCAGAACGGGTACTGAGACACGTATATCCGCAGTCGGATCACGGAGCTGCCTCTGAAGTTGATGACGGTGTTGACAGTGATCATTTCCAAGTCCAGCTGTATGTCCCGGGGCCCTTTGATGGGGCGTGTCATCACCAGGGTGGCACTGATGGGGCCTGTTTGCTGTGGACGGAACCGGGGATACCAGTTAGAGAAAGTCCGACTGGCTTAAGGAACCAGGGTGAGCTTGACCCCAGAAGCTGTTGAACAATGGCAGAGAGGGTGAGGAAAGCTGTCCGTCAGGAGACGTGGCCTCTGGGACAGTCACCAAAGCGGAAGGCCAGGTGGTCTGGCCACAGCCGGCCTCTGTGGCCCCAATTGGGGCGCTCCTCTTTGCCCACTGCTGGCAGACAGCCATCCCTCGATGCCAGGCTCTTCCCCCGACTTCATTCACGCTCCACCTGGCTTCTCCCTGCTGTCCCTTCAGGTCCCACCTGAAATATCACCTCCTCGGAGGAGCTTCTGTGCTTTCCCCAATCTAATTCGGGTCCCTATGACCCCCTGCCAGTGCACCCTCTCCTTCGCCTAGGAAGGAAGGTGTTCGTTACCATGTGTCATCGTCCACCCTATTTACTTGGTCCACACTAGACTGTGAACTCTGTAAGAGCAAGGACCGGGGGCAGGTTTTCCACCCCTGAACCCTCCAGCACCCAGCACGGTGTCTAGCATGTGGTTCAGTGTTCAGTGACTGTATCTCGAATGAAAGAATGAATAATTGTCCGAACTAACTACGTGACTCAGGGCTGTCACTTCACTTCTCTGTGCCTCCTCTCTAAAACGAGGGTTTGTACCAGATCAGTAGTTCCCAAGTAAACAGCTCCAAAGCACCTGGGACACTTTTTAAACTAACAATTCCAGGGGCCAATTCTAGGATTTTCTGCTTCAGTGGATTTTTCGATGATGCCTGGAGAAGTGTGACTTGTTTACCAGCCTCCAGGTGGTTCTGAGCGTAGCCCCTGCTGGGGGTCCCGGCTGGACACTCTGCACTCACCTACAGCTTCACCACTCTGTGACCCCATCGCTGTGGTCCTGATAACTTCATGTGAGCTTTTTTCCTGCTCTGAATCTTTTTCTGAAGCTTTCAAGGAGGTAAGGAGAGAGGACTGACATAATTGAGCTTCCGCCATGTGTGAGGCGCTCTTCCGGCCACTTTTATGTATATGTGCTTATTTAATCCCCATAAAAGCTCTGAGAGTCCTGGCTACTCAAAGTGTGGTCCCTGGACCAGCATCAGCGGCACCATCAGGGTGCTTATGAGAAATGCAGGATCTCAGGCCCCCCTAAGACCCCACTGAGCCAGAATCTGGAGCTTAACACAATCTGCAGGGGATTCATGGGCCCATTAACAATTGAAAGGTGCTCATCTAAAAGCACAGGACCCAGGCTGGGGAACCTAACTGCCATACTAAAGGTATGTCTCATTATTTCTGTTTTTCACTGTTCCTTGTGAACTGAGGCTCCATGAGTTAAGTCATTGCTTAGGGTCACTCGACCAGTCAGGGGCAGAGACAAGGGATACCATTCCGGCGCTTTTGTCTGACTCCAAGCCCCTTTTTTACTGCACAACAATTATCAGAAAAGGCTGATGCGTGTTTTACTTCTTCCTAGCACAGCCCTGAAGGACAGATGCTTGGGGCGGGGGTCAGTGTAACGGCCAGAGAGTGGGTCCCTGGAAAGGAAATAGCATAAGGGAACAGGACATGCTGGATAATCCCTTCCTACAAGCTGCAGGGTCCAATGCTGTGCCCAGAAACCGAAAGCAACAAGCTCTGCAAAATCAAGAAACTTGGCTTGTTTAAAGCCACACCAGGCATTTTATCTGTCTCCTTGAAGGGAGGGCTCCCCATGAAGTTCTGGACAGCCCCAAGAGCTGCCACAGGTAGGACAAGGGCGGGGCAGGCAGACAGGTGTCACCCAGGTAGTGGGACCTCCCCTGGGCTATCAGCAGCTTTACAGCCACGCCATTTCCTCTTGGCATCAGCTCCCTCCATTCTCGTCAGCAACCGCGCAGTTGACACCCTCTCACGCAGAGTACCGCTAGCAATTCTTGTCAACTCTTGCACAACCTCGGAGCCCTGGGCCAGGACTTCAGAGGGTACAGCCAAACAGGGAAATGCCCAGGACATTTACATATACAAATACCTCACCAGCTTTCACTGTCTGCATGAACAAAGGCCAGGAGCTGAGGACCCTGAGCTGAGGGTGGGCCTCTGGAGGGAGAGCTGCAGAGGCTGGGACGGGGAATGGAACAGCTGGAAACTTCCCAGTTGTCCCTTTGGGCTGTCCTTGTAAATGTCTCCAGAGTGTGAGAGCATCGTTGCCTCTCCTATTTGGAAGTAATCTTAGAGCTCAGACAGTCTGATCCCCACCAGGGTCAGATCTACAGCAGCCTGAGAAAGGCCTGCCCACAAGCACACAGAGGACTCAAGTGCCTGCCAAGACAGCTAAGGACCGACATCTCCACTCCTCACTGGGCTTTTAGGGCAGAGCCAGGGCATTAACGAAATAGGCCTCCCAAGAGGCTCTCGTCGTTGGTGGACTTGGTGGTCACTGGTACAAAATGATGACGGTGACAGTGATGGTGGTTGATACTAGGCATTTGGTTATGACCTTGCATACATCCCTTATTTAATCCTCATAACCCTACAAAGTAAGTAGGTTAAGTACACTAGCACATGGTACTAGAGCATCTGACTCCAGAAATCAAGCTTCTAGCCACTAAGCTGTACGATAAGGTCTCAAGTGTCTCTCAATTTCCTGACGTCCCGCGGCACTTACTCTAGTTGAGAATCACTCCTTTGCGTTGTAAATGTTTGCCTGGTTGTTTTCCCCTCCCTACCACAGTGTGGGTTCCTGGGGGCAGAGGTCACATCCTGTTTGTCCCTAAACTCTCAATGCCTGACTCAGAGCTGCACCTGCAGCGGTGCTGAATTAACCTCCATGACAGAAGAAGGAGCGAGTGACTGAATGCCTGTGAAGCTGCCCGCATGGGAGTAGCTTGCAAACAGCCCACCCGCTGTCTGGCTGTCTGTCTTCCGTGGCCCTGCTCCTACACACGCTCGGGTCTGTTCTGAGTCAGCTCGCGGGATGGCACTGTCTGACATGGGGCAAGCAGCCAGGCCACAGCAAGTCAGCTTCCCTTGGCCCGGCCACGTGATCCCCGTGCACTTGGCCACAGCCTGTACCCTGTGACCGTGCTCCTTCTTCTGGCCCTACTTGTGTCCCTAAGTCACCTGGCCAAAGCCAATCACCAGTCCTCTGTCCAGGGCTCAGTGTGAGACAGATTGCCAACGGGGCTCATGAAAGGGACATGCGCCTGCATATGCTCCTGTGTGTGTGCACGTGTGCATACCTGTACCTATGCATACAAGCGAGTGTGTGCTTGTGAGTGTGTGTGCATGTGTGTGCGTGCATGAGTGAGTGTGCATTTGGTGGGTGTGGCTGTGCATACCTGTGTGTGTGTGTGTGTGTGTGCACGCGTGTGCATGCATGTGTGGGTTTGTATGCATGTGGCTTGCCTGCTGTGTGAAATGAAGCTCTTCCCAGGTGCTCGTAATACAGTCAGTGACTCTCAGGGTGGCAGAGCCTGAAAAGCCATCAAGCCCCACCCCTCACAGGATGCTCCAGTCCCTTGAGCATCTCTGACCTCTCCAGGGCCCAGCAGCCCACAAACTCTTAACAACAGTAGCAGCAGAAGCAGAAACGATGCTATCGATACAATCATAACTAATGCTTATTGGACACTTTCTATTGTGATCAGATGTTAAGGTAGACTTTTCTGGTTATCTCAATCTCGGCTGAGACCCCAAAGCTAGGAAAGTAGGTGAAAATACCCTGCATCCTAAAGAGAAATGTGAGAGTATGTACAGATACTGGTGGTAGACTGCCTGGGTTCGAATCCTGCTCTGGGGCTTCCTAGCTGTGAGATCTCCACAAGTCACTTCGCCTCCCTGTGCCTCAGTGCCCTCATCTGTAAAGTCGGGAAAGTCAAGCAGGCCCCAGAGCACAGGAATGTGGTGAAGATGAAAGGAGTGATACATGAAGCCCCGTACAGGGTCTGCTGCCAGCGCTGTCTGTGTAGTTCCTGTTGCTGTTGTTATACAATAGAAGTGTATTAAACACACTTACCAGCCCCAAAATCAAGCAAGAGGGGCTTTCACTGCGGGTCCCTTGACATTAAAGGATGCAGAGAGCAGCATCAGACTTCCCTGGAGAAGTCTAGGGAAGAGAGCCCCAGAGCTGCCTTGCACCACGGGGAGGAGACGGGGCTGCAGGGGAGCTGGCTGTTGGTGTCCTGAAGGCCCCGTGTAAGGTCTGCCCGCCAGCGTGAGGCAACACACACACACACACACACACACACACACACAGACTTTCTGAGAGAGGTTTGCGGTGACAAGCGGCCAACTAGAGGCCCTCGCCCACATCTGGGAATGGTCAGTGCAAAGTCCTCAGGGAAATCTCCAAAGAACCCACAAAGCATCCCATGAAAGCAAGAGCATTTGGGCTGTGCCCCAGAGAGAGGAAGAAGGCCTGCCTACAATGGCAGCAATCGAGTAAGGCCCCATCCCCCCTAACCACTCCCCTTCCACCATCTGCATCCCCAAAACCCTGGAGGAGGAGCCAGGGCAGCACTGTCGGTGTGGGGAGGGGAAGAGGAAGGCAGTACAGAGGCCAAGCTGGCGGGTGGGGGGGGGGGGAGGGGGAGGGGGGAGGGGGGAGGGGTGCAGGGTGGAACTTCACACTGAAGGAGAGACTGCGCAGTTGAAGTTTCCACGTAAAGCAGCTGGTTTGATAAAAACAGCCGTTCTGTGCTCCAGGCACTGTGCTAAGTAGATGATCTCATCCAATCCTAAAGCAGATCCTGTCATTAACCCCTCTTTACAGATGAGGAAACTGAGGCTCAGAGAAGTTAGCTAACCTGCCCAAGGTCATACGGTTGGTAAGTTATAGAATGCAAACGAGGCAGGTCCGCCTGTCTCCAGAGCCGACATTGGAATGACTCCGTGGGGCCTCCTGAGGAGGGCACTGCAGCTTTGCACAGCTTGGAAAGGGAAAGCCCTGCTTCCTCCAACAGATTTCTGTCTGTCTTCCTGGCCCCATGCCCTGTGGCTTCACAGGGCCCCTGCACCGAGCCTGTTTTCTCTTCCCAGGGGCAGCCTTCGAGATCTTTCCAGCCAAGATCCACCTCCCCATCCCTAAGTTCCTTCAGCCATTCCCAGGGCAGGTCTATGTTCCCTCACCCCCTTCGTGTCCTGACAACCTCATCTGAATAAATACTAAAGAATTAGGGCCCTTCTCAATGTTCTCAGAGAGAGAGCAAACCACATACAGCTCAAAGTTTTGTGAGTTTCAAGGGTCCCCTGGTCGCTGTGACAATCCAGGCACTAGAGGAAGCTGCTAGGAAGGGGCCCTCCCACGTGTTCACTCCACCTGTAGAAGAAGACAATCTTCTTCCCACCCTTCCCCCACCACACACCACTGCGGTGTGAGGCTCTTACAAGTCAGCCTCACAGGGAACATTGGGGTCTAGGGAATTTTAGGAGATGGTGACCTGGGAGTGAAATCTTGCCAAGACAAGGCCACTTCCTGCAGATCTTCTATTCTGCTGGGGGGTGGAGGGGGGGGGTGGAAGGGTAACCGGAAGCAGGTAATGTGGGTGATGGTATTTTAAATCCCCAAGAGGGGCATCTCTGTGCCCTGTGATTGGGACCCACTGTGTCTGTACAAATGACAGAGGCCAGATTAGAGAATCCTGGTGGGCTAGGCTTATGCTCTGGGGCGGGGGGCGGGGGGGGGCGGGTGCGTCGGGGGGGTGGAAAGCCCCCAGAGGCTCAGGCAGGTGGGCTGTGCTGGGTGGCTATGGCTTACGGGTTTGGAGAAAGGACTGACAGAGGCGCAGCTCATCTTTTTCATCTTGAGAAGTTCCTCTATCCTCAACTCATTCCATCTTCTTCCAAAGCCCTTGACCTCACTACACTGATCTACAGAGGCTGGGTCCGCAGGTATGTTATCACACATGACCCAGCCCTGTTAGGGTCTTGCCAAAAACGTATTAGTGAGGAAACAGGCACAATACCAGCTCCTGGGGCCTTTTCTAATCTGTTTTAATCCTGCTTCTGAGACCTCTCTGTTTTCCGACAGTCCCAGCACCAGAGGCAAGGACTGGAAGATTCTGCCCCGGGGCTGGGGAGAGGACAGGGAAAGATCTCAGATATGTGGTTCCCTCACAGGCCAGTGGGCTGTGTCCCATGAAAGTGTGTAAACTTCTGAGTCTAGCGCCCCACAGGGACCCTGGAAGACCACATACTGTATTCGTTAGTAATGCAGATTCCTAGGCTGAATCATGGCCCCCCCAAAGTATGAGGTCTTAATCCCTGGAACCTGTAAATGTTATAAGGAAAAGGGATCTTTGCAGACATGATGAAGTTAAGGATCTGGTCACGGGGAGATTATCCTGGATTACCCGGATAGGCCCTCAACCCAGTCACTGTCAATTCTAAGAGACAGAGGGAGATTTGATACACACGGAAGAGGAGGAGGCTCTGTCACAATGTGACAAGGGATGCGGAGATTGGAGTGATGTGGTCACGAGCCAAGAAATGCTGGCAGTCACCAGAAACTGGAAGAGATAAGGAATGGATTCTCCCCTGGAGCCTCCAGAGGGAGCATGGCCCTGCTGACATCTTGATTTCAGGGCAGTGAAAATGACTTCAGACTTTTGGCTTCCAGAATAAATTTCTGTTGTCTTAAGCCACCAAGTTAATGGCAATCTGTTACAGCAGCCACTGGAAACTGATACACTAGGCCTTAGCCACCATCTTCTGAAATAGATTCTCTAGAGAGGACGCTCTGGAATTTCTTTTTTCAACAAGTACCCAAATTCACACTGAAATGTGAAAAACATCGCTCTAAGCCAGGGGGCTGTAAAGACAAGTGATCACCCCAGAGGTTGCAGGAGATGAAGCTCAATAATCGAAATGGTACAGTATTGGGTGTATGTAATTTACAAAGAAGCAAATATATTTTAGGGTGTGTGCTCTAAATTTTTTTCCCAATATGGATAAGCTGGTGCTGTCCCATCGAACTTTCTATGATGACAGAATTATTCTATATCTGAGTTAATACAGCAGCCACATGTGGCTACCGAGCCCTTGAAATGTGGATAGTGCAACAGAAGAACCTAATTTTTAACTTTACTTCATTTTCATTAGTTTAAATTTAAAGAGCCACGCGGCCACTGTGTTGGACAACGCAGGTTACAGCCCACTTCTGTGAGGAATGCCTTTAAGTTCACTGCCATGTATGTGCCACGAGGGCAGGGATTCAGGACTGTTTTGTTCACTAGAAGTCCTTCTAGTTTCTAGAAGGCCATAGTAGGTACTTGATGAGTACTTGTCAAATGAGTGGATGGAAAAAATGGATATGTGAATTCCTCTCCCACAGGATTGCAGGAGGAATCTGAAGAAGAATATACATATGTAGATAGATACAGATACAGATATAGCTATATAAATATAACTGAATCACTTTGCTGTACACCTGAAACTAACACGACATTGTAAATTAACTATACTACAATTTTTTTTTTAATGGTTAAAAAAAAGAAAAAAGAAGAATTGCAGGAGGAAAGAGACCTACAATTGCATCTTGGCCTGATTTCTCACGGCAGTTGAGGGTTCTGAGGCTCACAGAGGAGAAGCAACTTTCGCAAGACCACACAGAAAGTGAGAGGAGCCAGGACATTGGAGTCTGACTCACATCCACTTCCCTCTCCTGCCTTTACACCTGCCCCTCCTGGCTGCACTCTGGCCTATTTCTAGAAGCATGTTCCAGGCTAGACAACAGAACACCTTGTTGAAGATGGTGATACTCAGCACCCCCTCTTACCCGCATATAGAATTCTCTGCCCTCATTCCCAGACTTGATCTGGAAAATGTAATAAGCCCCAGGGTAGCGGGTCGTTGCTTGCATTTGGAAGATGTCAGCAGGAACAGAGCGTCCAGACACCACGTCCATATCCCGGTACAAGATGGTGAAGGGCTGGTCTCTGCACCCAGGATTCTCAGCGGGACACATACAGCGGCTGTCGGAAAGGGAAATCATGTGAGAACTCAGGAAATCCTTTCCAGATGCTGGATGTGCCTACTTCCTCGCTTAAAACACTGAAAAGGAGGCCACCCCATTTTCACCATCCAAATGCTGTAACTGTAGAGGCTCTCTACTCCCGGCTCCGGTCTAAAAGCTCTCCAGCATGTAGGTGAGCTCCCTGTTTCCTAGAGAATGGCCTGTTCTGGCCACTCAGCTATTCTTGCTACTAGAGCATAAACCTGAGATGTCTGGTTTTCAGAACACTGGGGACATCCTCTGACGCACTTCACATTTGTCACATATTTAGTCAGAAAAATGTACTGCACAGCCTTTCACTTCCCCAGCCATCCATACTCATTGAGAAATTTTAAAAGTGAGAAAGTACATTAGACTGACACGTCTTGAGTGGTCACTCTACATTTTCTATTGCACTTACCCCAGTCTGTGTGGAATATAATTCAATATTTTCTTTCTCTAAACAAGCACTCAGAACTCACTGTGTATAAGATACAACATTAGGACATGACTTTAAGATGTTAGGACATTATTGCAACAATAAATAAGATCCTGATCTTAAATTCACTCTCTAACAGGTGAAATAAATCACAGACACAAATACTTCTAATACAAAGCATCTAATTTGAAACACTAGTAATAGCATTATCATAGTATGAAGTTGAGTCATTACCAAGGTATGCCTGTTATAGACACCCCTTGATTTATCCCTAAGCACCTCCATCTCTCACCTCATCCCTGAGACTCTCCCTAGGGGGTCAGAGTGCAGAACAAGATGAGAACATCTGTTGATCTATGCCTTGGTGGCCAAAACCGGGAGTAAGCCTTGCTGTGCTTCTGTCACTTTCCCTAACTTCCAATCTATCTTCGAAACCTATCAGTTCTACTTCTAAAATGTAGTCCAAATCCAACCACTCCATCTCCACAATCAGTGCACTGTCTCACTCACTGTCTCACCTGGACCTCTGTGACAGCCTCCTGTGATGGAGTAGAGCGTACTCCCACTCCAATCTATAACGCCACAGGCAGAGTGCCCCTTGTGGAACGTAAGTCAAATAACGTCTCTATCCTGCTTCAAGGTTCTACAGTGGCACCCATCGCAACTTGGACAAAAACGAAACACCCATTTTAGCCTCTAAAACCCCGTGGGGTCTGGTCTCTGTCAGTTTCTCTAACCTCCTCTTGGGTCACTGTCCATGTCGTTCATGAGGCTGCCGTTTCTTCCGGTCCCTGAAGACATCAAGGTCACTCTTGTCTCATAGTCTTTGCGCACACCGTCCCCTTTGCTCATCCACCCTCTGTTAACATCGACTCCCCTTTCCATTCCAGCCCAAGGGTCATTTCCTCAGAGGGGCTTTAGGATTATCCAGGCTAGACCAGGTCCAGCCTACTCTTTCATTTTGTAAATTTCTGTTCTTCCTATTCACAGCCCCTGTTACCATCTATGATCATGGATTCATTATATGACCATTTGTTTACTGTCTTCTCCTCCACTAGCATAAGAGCAAACACCACAGCACCTGGGAGCAGATGTGGCACAGAACAGGCGCTCAACTAACCTTTCATAAGTGAATGTATAAAAAGAATTTTTAAAGTTTTGTTTTTTAAGGCTCCATCAAAATATCCAAGCCAAAATGTCCCGGGTGCCAAAATGGTCGCATTAAAATGTCACGTGTCACACAGAAAAGAGCTGTTTCCTAGAAGAAGCTTGAAGGAGGGAGAGATGGCTCCTAGCTGAAGAGGATCACAGACAGCTGGGAGGGGTGACACTGGAGCTCAGATCTGAAAGATGGGGCAAATCTGTCCGTGTGGCAATGGCAGGAATGCCTTGCATATGACAGAAAATGTGGGCATGGAAGCCAGAAGGCTGGACACTCTGCGGCATGGGTGAAGGTGAGAGCTGGTCGTGTTCAGGTTGGCGGGAGTGCAGGACACCTGAACGAGGAAATGAACTGGATGGGGGTGGCTGGAGTGAAACTGGAATGGGGCCTGGAGACAGGGAGTCTCCCAGCGTTCTCAGTGGCTAGTTGGGGACCTCGCCAGTAACACCAGCTCAGTGCTGCAAACTGCAGGTCAGGTCCCCACCACAGACAACAGTGGCCTGGAGAAACCCAGGGAGAACCAGGAATGGGAGCTGAGGGCAGCCTGAAGCTCTGCTCTGCTGCAAAGTGCCCTGGAACCAGAAATCAAAGAACCCTATTCTAAAGGCTACTTAGAAGCACAGCTCTTAGCAACAAGTGAAGACGTCTCTAAGGGACCAGCCTGTCCCTGCTTTGTCCTCTTCTGTCCAGCTTTTGATCAGAGCAGGAAGCACACTGGTAAGCTGTGGATTTCTCTTAGAAACTGCATCCCTAGAGGGCATGAATGATAGGCATGTCCATTCATCCCTTTATCTCCAGTGGGAGGGCTGGGCGATGCTCAGGGCATTTGACTGGAAGAGAGGAGGGCAGAAGACATCTCTGCATGTGCGCATGTGAGTGTGTGTGTGTGTGTGCACACTCACACACGTGGGCTGAGGAGGAACTCAGATGGTTAAATAGGAGCTAAAGAGAAGGAAAAGGCATTCCTAATACACCAGGGGCAGAAAAACACTGTCCTAGGGCATTCACCTTGTAGAGGTTGTCTTCAATTTAGTTCTCTAATATTGCCATCTGGTGACTTTGTAAAATCACTATTGTGGGACTTCCCTGGTGGTGCAGTGGTTAAGAATCCGCCTGCCAATGCAGGTTTGATCCCTGGTCCAGGAAGATCCCACAGGCCGCGGAGCAACTAAGCCCCTGTGCCACAACTACTGAGCCTGCGTTCTAGAGCCTGCAAGCCACAACTACTGAGCCCACGTGCCACAGCTACTGAGCTTGTGTGCTGCAACTACTGAAGCCCACATGCCTAGAGCCCGTGCTCTGCAACAAGAGAAGCCACCGCAATGAGAAGTCCGCACACTGCCACTGGAGAAAGCCCGCGCGCAGCAACAAAAACCCAACTCAACCAAAAATAAATAAATTAATTTAAAAAATCACTATTGTGACATCAAAAACTTGATTAGAGCAAGCTAGGTACCCTCGGTTATTGAGAACTCTCTAGTGACCTCTCTAACCCCTCACTACTCCCAGCAAGGTCCAGGGAGACTGGAAGCATCCATTTCACCTGGGGGCTTGTCTGCAAGGCTGAGTCTCGCATCACCCCAGGCCCACAGAATCAGAATCTGCCTGCTAACAAGATCCTGGGTGGTTCTTACGCACGTGACCTTTGAGAAGTCCAGCTCCAAAAGACTCTGTGTATCCAGAACAAAGTCACTAAAGAGAAAAGGAGGTTCATGAACCCTGCCCCTCCTTTTGGTTAGCTTTCTAGAAAATCTTCATATAGCTCTGGCATGAGTGGGGGAGTGGTAGAGAACAGTGTGTGTGTGTGTGTGTGTGTGTGTATGTGTGTGTGTGTGTGTGTTGTGTAGTAGGCAGTAGGCCAGGTCTCCCAATGACCTGGAGGTACACTCTCCTTTACACCACACTGGCAGCCTTCTGAACCAGGCCCCTCACCATGTTCCCATTTCCCAGGGGAAGCCATGACTTACTTATCACTGATCCGCAGATAAGGCTCCTCGCAGCGGATGGGGTCAATGCACTTGAAGCCCCCTTGCAAATTGTAGCAAGTCTGCTGCAGGATGCACGTGTGGTTTCTGTGCTCACACTCATTGATGTCTGAAATGCACGGTAGACAAGAGGATGGTCGCAGGCCAGATGGGTGGGAATGGGGAGGGGGGGCTGCCTGGGTCTTTCTATTGAGCTCTGCTAGCCAATAAGGCAGCCACTGGCCACACGTGGTCACTGAGCCCTTGAAATGTGGCTAGTCCAAACCGAGATGTGCTGTTGAGTGGAAACTATATACCAGATTTCGACGACTTAGTAAAACCAAAGAATGTAAAATATCTTATCAATAATTTTTATATTGAGTACATAGTGGAATGGTAATATTTTGGATATATTGCATAAATAAAATATGTTCTTAAAATTAATCTTACCTGTTTCTTTTTACTGCTTTAATGTGACTAGGACATGTTACTGGGACATTTTAAATTACATATGTGGCTCACATTTGTAGCTCACAGTATATTTCTACTGCCCGGCACTGCTGTGTGGAGAATTCTTGCTTAGTGTTTGGGTTAGGCAGGTTCAAGGAGCTGAAAATGAGTCTGTTGCTCAGCTACCAGCCTTCTCCACTTGCCCCAGTGAGTGGAGCATGGCAGGGAAATCATCTCAAACAGCCAATCTGGAGGAGACCCACCCTTTTCACAGCCTGGGGTCCTGACCCTTGGAGGGACACAGCAGTTAGAGGTGAGAGGTATCCCCAGCATCCATTCTCTAGGAAGTCAGTAGAGAAAAGCTGACCAGGCTTCCCTGCAGGGGCCATGAGAAAACCTGCTCATGGACCAGGGCCAGGCCATAAGATGTCCTGGTCGGGTCTGGAGCAGTCCCCAGAGGGGCCGCAGAGATCTGCCTGGGAAGGCACGACCAGCCACCTGCATCTCCAGAGTTCATTCCAGAAGCGAGAGTGGCCTTGTCCTTTCCGAGGCCAAAGGATGGATTGCAGGGCAGGAAGGCACCAACCCTGGCATCCTGCCCAGAGCCTGCCACTCTGGGAGTCACCAGCACCCACTCACACCCTCACCTCTGCCACCTTCCCCAGGTGAAGACATCCAGGTGACCCCCCTGAGCCAGCCCCACCTCACACCTCCCCTCTGAACAGCCAGGTCCCTTTGAACAGCCTTACCCTGGCAGCTTCGGTTGTCATCCAGCAGGATGTAGCCAGCTGGGCAGGAGCAGAAGTACGTGCCAGGCTGGTTCACACACTCATGTTGGCAGAGGAACTCAGAGAAGCTGCACTCGTCCATATCTGGGAGAGACAAGTTACACCTGCTATTTATAATCACAGACAAACCAGGGATGAGAGCTTAGTGCTATTTCAGCTTTATTTATTCCAGCTTCCACACTCTCCTGGCACATAGGATAGCTTTACTGCCAAGAAGTTGCTAATTCACTTCTTGAACACTTCTGGTGACGGGGAGCTCACTACCTATCAAGGCTGCCCATTGATATCTGGACAGCTCTAATTGTTAGAAAATTCTCTCCTACATGGAGCTGAAATCTGTCTCCATCAAGCTTCTAACACCCTTTGCCTCTGGCTCAGCTACGTCATCTACTCATCACTGGCTCATTTTTGCTGTACAGGTGAATCCACCCTCCACCTCTGGAGGGGAGATTTGTTTGCCTGCTGGAGTTTTCTGGGTGCAGAGCTCTTCCCCCAGACCTAAAAACATTCACTGGTCCCAGTCTTCTGAAAGGGCAACTTTACCAGAGCTAACTCCCCTCTAATTTCCTGCAAGTTGAGAAACAATATTAGTCCTAAAATCGCAACTAAAAGGGACATCTCCAGAAGGCCAGGGGGTGTGAATTATGTTAAAACTCCAGGGACTTCCCTGGTGGTCCAGTGGTTAAGACTTCACCTTCCAATGCAGGGGGAAAGGGTTTGATCCCTGGTCGGGGAGCTAAGATCCCACATGCCTCCCGGCCAAAAAACCAAAACATAAAACAGAAGCAATATTGTAACAAATTCAATAAAGACTTTAGAAATGGTCCACATCAAAAAAGTCTTTTAGAAAAAGGAAACAGGGCTTCCCTGGTGGCGCAGTGGTTGAGAATCTGCCTGCCAATGCAGGGGACACGGGTTCAAGCCCTGGTCTGGGAAGATCCCACATGTCGCGGAACAACTAGGCCCGTGCGCCACAACTGCTGAGCCTGCGCGTCTGGAGCCTGTGCTCCGCAACAAGAGAGGCCGGGATAGTGAGAGGACCACGCACCGCGATGAAGAGTGGCCCCCACTTGCCACAACTATAGAAAGCCCTCGCACAGAAACGAAGACCGAACACAGGCAAAAATAAATAAATAAACAAATGTGGGGTTAAAAAAAAAAAAGAAATTACATTTACAAAACAAGCAAACAAAAAACCAACCAAACAAAAACAACTTCATTGTGTCCAAAAACCTCCTTGAAAGAGAAAACTGCAGGGGCATGGAGTGGCCCTCCTGCCTCAGGTGATCACTGGGACGTGGGACCTGGCGCTGGGCCAACTCTCCAGCCGCAGAGGTGGGGACGTGAAGGGGGAGCCATAGAACTTTTACACTGTGGCCGCTGATGCAGAAGCAGGCGTTCCAGAAAAGCCAACTCTTCATCACACACAGCGTTTGGCAACAGAGCCCCCATTTGAGCCTCATGCGATAAGTACGCCAAAGAAAACATGTTTTTCTTTCATTTGTTGTTTCCCGAAAACTTGCTTTCTCTGTTTTCCCCATGTGATGTGTCCTCGGATTGCTCTCTGGAATCACCCAGAGAGGGTGTCAGCGCACTGTGAGGCTCCTTCTCCACCATCTGATAATTCCAGGTGTTACGTGCCTGACGTCTCTCACATTCGAGAGGGAAAAACTCCTTCCCTTTTCTCCCAGGGGCCTTTGGGCGACAGGTTATGAGCCAGCAGAATTGGGAGGCTGATTTGAAAATTTAAATGATAGGGAGGGTGGGAGGGAGACGCAAGAGGGAAGAGATATGGGGATATATGTATAGCTGATTCACTTTGTTATAAAGCAGAAACTAACACAACATTGTAAAGCAATTATACTCCAATAAAGATGGTAAAAAAAAAACAAACTCACACTCAGTGAGTCAGATCTGCTCTGTCCTGCCCGCCTCCAGCTCCCCGGGAGCCTCAGAGAGTCTGGTCTTGGTCCCAGACAACCTAACAGAGTGTCCTGCTTATTTCCCTTAAACTTGTAGATTCCATTCATACCTTTAGTAGAAGCAGTGGTAAAAGCTGTCATTTCCTGCGAACTCGCTATGTACCAAGCCCTGGCTTAGATGCTTTACATGCCTCATTTTATTTAATCCTCACCTCGGTCCTAGAAGGAGGTGCAATTACTAACCACACCTTACAGAGAGAAAATGGAGACTCACAGAAGTTAGGTAACTTAACTAAATTTCCTGATACTGAGTAAGCAGGAAAGCTGGGATTTGAACCCAGCCAGCAGCCCTCCAGATCTTACACTCGTCAGCACAGTGCCATAATGTCTCCCTAAATGTAAATCATGCTCAGGACTTGAAACTGGTGGATCTGGGGAGTCCTAGGGTTGGGAAATCCCCTGAGCGGGGCTAGCCCCAGTGCAGATGGAGAGGGTAGCACCCACCTCCACCTAACAGACCCGCTCAGTTTATCTCGGTCAAAATCCCCAGACTTTACTAAGGGCTGTGGCTCCATCCTCCACTTGAAATACAAAAGCTGAAATACAAGGCTGGTTCTGGCAGGGAGCCCACATGAGGCCATTTTCACGCAATCACATGAGAACCCACCATGGTTTCCAGGGTCAGCTCACTTAGTAAATCTCTAAGGGACACGGCTAGGAAGGGTCTGGGGCTGCATGGAGGGGCCCCACCAGCTGGGATAACACAGTGAAGGTAACAGTTCCTAGGGGCGAAACAAGCAGCACAGAAAGGCAGTAAGTAGGAGGGGACAGACAGCAAACTCCCTGAAAACATCCCTGCCTACTCTTGGGCCAGCCCTAAAGCCCGCAGTGGACAAGAAAGTGGGCATCGTGGTGAACGTGCAGAAGATGGCCATTTTGGTTAAAGTGAGTCAACTGAAAATCTTTGCCAGACCACCACGGATGGCTTCTTGAAAAGCGTAAAGTCCCTTACACCTACACTTAGAGAAAGTAAGTTAACACATAATGACACTTAGTTACTACAGCTCATTTAATCTTTATGAGCACCCTGTGAAGGTGTTTGTTTGTTGGTTTGTTTTGTAACAAACGGGGAAACTGAGGCTCAGGAAGTGACTTGGCCAGGAAAGTACTAAACAGGAGAACCAGACTTTGAACTTGGCTCCGTCTGACTCCACAGTCGCTCTCCCATACCTCCTGCGCAGGTGCCCAATAACCATCTGTGGATGGGCAGACAATTCTCCAAAAACGAATATTCCCATCTCATAATGCTAAACTTTCCACCTTTTAGTTCCTTGGCCCAGATTCCCCAAAGGAGTGCCATGGCAGGAGGAAGGGGGCGGGCGGTGAAATCTAGGAAGAAAGTAGCTTTTCATGACTGAGGGTATTTTATGGCTGTTTCTGGGACTGACATTTAATCGACTAAGGCTCTCTGTAACTGCCTACTTGAAGCTCTGGCTTTCCTGGCCCTGGGGAGAAGTGTTCATTTGTTTCAGAGAATTCTGTCCCTAGAACACTCCAGTCCTAAGTGAAGCTATTACACAAGCCCCATTCATGAAACCCAGGATTAGGAAACTTTCCACTCTGGAGGACAAAAAGATTTTCACACCCTCGGGTATGGCCCACTCATTGTGAAAAATACAGGGAAGCATCATTAATTTGTACTGTGCTCGTTTACAATTGCTGATGATGCTAAAAGTGGATGGAATAGAGTTTAATTCAACATTTACAAAAAAATAGGGCAAGAAAGAAAAGAAGGAAACATTAAGCAAAAGATGAGCTGTATATGGCTCTGTGCAGGATGCTACAGGAACAAGTATGAGTAAGATGCTGTCTCTATTCTCAAGGAGTTTACACGTTTCTAAGAAAGTTATAATAGTGTCCATACGCTAGCTTGGGCAGAGTCATAGCTTCTTGGGCTTGGAAGGAATTTGCGAGAGGTCAACTGAGCCATCTATGTTTTCACAACAAATTAAGATTTTACTCATTCAACGTCCAATTGTTCATTAGTTGATTTGCAAACTAGTTATTACATGCTCGCAGTGTGCCAGGCCTGGAGCTAGGCACTGATTGTAGAGATTTTAATAGTTTACATACACAGTCTCATTCATTCAACACTCCCCCTCCCAACCCTACCCTGTGAGACTTGCTCTTATTTCTGCTATGATTCTATTAGTAGTATCTGCACGATCCCCAAGACTTGACTCAGTGCTGGGTGAGGACAGATAACTCAACCCAACATGCAATATTAGGCAACTCCTTTTCCTCTTCAACGTCATGTCAGACCCTAAAAAGTAGCTCCACTGATTTTTGCACTAAGGGTCAAATGACAAGGACATGGGACTGCACTCCACCTTTCGGGAAGTGACTCATCTCTGTTTTGTGTGGTTGTGACCCACTGCACTGGAAAATGTCCCAAACTGGAGATGTGTCTGGGAAATGAGAGGAAACACCTGTGAAGAAAGCCCCCGCCCCTGTGCCCCTAGTACAGGTGGAAGTCTCTAACGCCAAGCCCATTACCACTGCAATGAACTCCATCATCCTCAAGTTCATATCCCGGGTCGCAACGGCAGATGAAAGAGCCATAGGTGTTGACGCAGGTTTGCACGCAGGGGTTCTCAGTGGCACACTCGTTCACATCTGTGGAAAACCAAAGCACATCACTGACCATTCCCACAACAGAACATTTGTACTAACTAGGCAGTAAAATGCACCAGCAACAAAATTACTACCACTAGGAGACCAGATCCACAGGCACCAGGGATCTCCATCTAGGACCAATCAGATGGAGAGCTCAGGCCCCAAAGTGTTCACTGAAGAACCAGGGCCTCCATTCATACGTCCCTTCTGGGGTTGCAAGCTGGGAAGGGTGGAAATGGCATGTATACATATCATATACATGTATACACATGTACACGTATACACCTCCTAGGAAGTCCACTCTCCAAGGCTCACCAACGGGAAGTTCTAGGCAACATCTGCTGTTTCCCATCACCAACTGAATTCATCTCCAATTAGCTCTTCCCTCACCTCCATTGACTTTGAAGTTTCAGGTAAAGAGGTAAATAATCATGACAATTTAAATAATAACTCTATTCATTATTGCTGTGGACTGAATTGTGTCCCCTCCAAAATTCATATGCTGAAACCCTCACCCCCAAATGTGATGATATTTGGAGATGGGACCTTTAGGAGGTAATTTAGGTTAAATGAACTCATAGGGTGGGGCCCTCATGATGGGATTAGTGCCCTTCTAAAAAAGAAGCACCAGAGAGCTTGCTCTTGTTCTTTCTGCCATGTGAGACATAGGGAGAAGGCGGCCACCTACAAGCCAGGAAGAGAAGCCTCACAAGCACCCAACCATGCTGGCACCTTACCCTTGGACTTTCAGCCTCCTCCTCGTGAGAAAATAAATTTCTGTTGTTTAAGCCACCCAGTTTATGGTATTTTGTCATGGCAGCCTGAGCTGACTAAGACAGTTAGACAGAAATAATGTCACTGATTATTACGAAAGGATCTCACACTCACAGGGTACTTACAGCCCTGTTTCAGGACCATCACCCCATGTTACAAGTTCAGTAGAATAAGGAGAAGACCAAAAAGGTGCACAAGGAAACTTTAAGGAGTGATGGAATTATTCATTATCTTGAGGTGGTGAGAGTTTCGTGGGGGTATACATAAGTCAAAGTGCATGAAATCATGTACCTTTAATAGTGCAGTTCATTTTACGTCAATTATACGTCAACAAAGATGTTTACCTCTGTTTTGAGGTTGAGAGATGTGCCCAAGTCCCCAAGCTAACAAGGGCACAGTTGAAACTGGGACATAAGTCAGGGGTCTTTCCACAATGCCCAAGATTCATTCCGCACAGCTCGGAGAAGGGGGAGGGAAGGAGGGAGCCCCTGTGTACAATGGCATCAGCTGACCCGTTCTGAGCTCCCCCGTCCTGCTGCCACGCTCCATAGGGCAATGACCAAAGTTCCAGCTGAGAGAATTTCTATCCCCTTCAAAGTCCAGGTTAACCTCTGGAGACTCTTAACAGAGATTTGAGGGCTTTCAGAGCTAAAAGGTAAGTGGCTTGAGAAGCTTTTCTTAAAGAAGAGGGCAATCCCATGCCCACACAGCTCCTGCTTCCTGGCATCTTTGAAACTTTCAGAGGGGAAAGAAAAAACAGATGGCCATGCATGGAGGGTCCAGTGAGATACCAGTCTCCACTGGTGCCCAATGGGAGTCTAGAGGCTGTCCACCCAGGAGGCCAGGAAAATGTCGTGGTAGCACGCTGTCGAGTGCAAGTTCAGTCAGAACAGCACTAATGAGCATTAAGGGCTGCAGTCCTCGGCTTCCGGCCGGATGCTGGCCATGCAAGGTGAATGAGCTTACGGCCCACCCTCTCACAGCTCTCAGCTGCTTGCGCTTCTGCCCCCTGGGGCCCTGGCTGCCCTCTCCTGCCAGCCCTGGCATGCACACATGCCCAAATGCCCTTTGGAGTCCTTTGGGAGAAGACCGCATCCCACTCCGACTTGCTGGACAGGAAAGCTGGATCCTTGGTTCTACACTCATCTCAGAGCTATGTGACTCTGGCCAAGTTGCTTAACCTTTCTGATCCTCGATTTCCTCATCTGCCCTGCCTACCTCATAAGGTTATTGTTGGAGTTCAGTGAAATGAACAAACGTGACAATGCTTTGAAGAGGGAGGGCAAAGCACTCTTCCTTGCTTGAGGTGTTAGGAATACAAAAGCTCGCCAGAGATGTAACATCCTGTGTTGCCGCGGGCCCTGCTGATGCAATATCCCAGCGGCCAAGTGCCCAGTGTCCAGGCCTGGATGCCGGGCCTGCTGCTTAATCCCACTGCTGGACTTGGCACTGCGAGGTATGTTAACTGTTCCTCGTCAAAGGCCGGTCCCTGAAGGACACATGGGCCTTTTGGCTCTTCTGTGCGTGGCTGTTCCTTAGTGGGCGCTGGGGGAAAACCTGGGCTGGCAACTCGAGCATCCAGCCCTGGCACAGAGAAGCCTGCATCTGCTCTAAGCCGCTTATCACAGCAGCAAAGGAGCCAGGCGCCTGCTCCCTGCTCTATCAGCTCCCTCAACCTCCCAGCCCAGGCTCTGCTCTCAAAAGAAAATGAGTTCTCCTGGCGAGAGGAACACAGTCGAGACTTCTTGGAACAAGCATCAGAACCAACTTTGGAAGAGAGACTTAGAAAGAATCCAGGATCCAACTCTTTAACGCTGATGCCTTCCTGTTTACCCAATGATTTCGATACGATTAAACTAATGGAGACATAATATCCTCCAAGTAGCTGGCCAGGAGCCTGCCAGCCAGACCTCGAATGGTGTGACAAGGAAATGGATCCTGCAAAACCTGGTGACAGGCTCCAAACAAAGACCTCATTCTGAGTCTCCGGCGCTGCCTCCACCCTGGATGGGGCAGCTGCCAGGGCCTGGAGGCCTGGGCAGCGGGCTGGGGGCAGGGAGCTTGACGCCAGGCAGGACTTGCACTAATTCTTGGGTCTTAAGTCCCCCACTCACTTCCTGAGCAGAAGAAGCCTTCAGATGGAGGCAATAGGCCTGGAACTTGTTTTTCTTACTTATCAGTATTTGAAGCGATCATGTGAAAGTCAGAAAATGCCTTTGTTTCTTTCATTCTGTTACTGCGGGGAATGCTGGGTTGTAGGGGAAGTGACCACCACCTCCGGACGCTCTGCTAAATAACAGGCCCTCCTAACACGGGTGAGGGGAAACTGTACGGAGAGGCATCAAAGTCGCCCGTGAAAACCCCGCATAGAGCGTACCTGAATATTTCACAATTCATCCAGAATCAGAAGCCCTCTTTCCTCATCTCTCTTTGGGCCTCAGGAATTGAACTCAGGCTATAGGACATGTGAGAACATTTCAGGTTGGCCAAAAAAGCTGGCAAGGCTACTTGTGGATAGCAGATACATAGAGAGAAGCAAATCCATGAAATCATAAGCTCCCAGCTGGTGGATGACTGTGGTTCTAATTTCAGCAGTACTCAGAGGACATGCTGACATGTTTCACACAACCTCAGTTAGGATCTCAGGTCTCCGTAAACAATGGGATGGGCAGGCAGTGACAATGAGTGGAAATGCACTTTAACAACAGTGTTTCCCACCAACATAAACTGCCAGACTCTGAAGAAGACAGCATCTAGGGCTTCACATTGTGTTCAAGCTGTCATTCACATCACATACCTTGGCAAGACCTTCCATCCTCGTTGAGGGTGAAACCAGGGTTGCACGTACAGGAATAAGATCCAGGGACATTCGCACACAGCTGCTGGCAGTAGCCGTAGCGACATTCATCAATGTCTGGAAACAGAATTGCAAGCAAGGTAAGATATGTTTTCTTCTCAATCACCGATGCCACCCCAGCATCATTACTGCCTGTCTCTTCTGGATCAGCATCACAAAGGGAAGCACAGCGGAACTAACACAACAACAGCACCTACGAAGTGTCAGGGATGGTGACACCCTCTGGATTCCGGGCTCAATCTCTCTACCATCCTCCCTGACCCATCTCAGTGCTATGAACACCTGAACCTATATTGAAAGTTGTAGAAGAAATTTCTGCTTAGAGTGGAACATTGGTCAAGATGGCCTCTAAGATTTTAAGCAAATCTAAGATTTAACGCTAAGGTTTATCCAACACCAAGAGTCACCCTAAGATCCTACTTAAACGTGTCATTGCCCTGGAAAGGGACAAGTTGGCTTAAAGTGTAAGGGGTATCCATAGCCTGGCTCCTGTAGGCTCTTTGCCAGCTCCACTAATGATGAATATGTCCAGCTGTCAGGAACAAGAGTGAGTGTAGGCCAGGTCAAGCTGGGTAGCACTGTGGTCTTGAGACCTATGAATCCAGGAACACAGGATGCCGGAGTTGGCCTTGGATCTCCTCCTTGTAGCAGAGTGGACATAAAACTCTGGATAAACACACCTCTTGCAAGCCATGATTGGCCTTTCCTGAGCAAGCAGCTATGTGGGTGAATGGTTCCTTTTAGCAGAGCCAGGCTGACATGTACCAGTCAACAGGGAGGCTGACGTCATTGGGAAAGCACTTCTTAATACCCCAAGCTGATGGGCTGACGGGCTGACAGCTGGAGAATTCACTCCTGCAGGATAGGGTGTTTCGAATGAAGCCTCCAGGTGGGGACCGAGTCTCACCTGACTATAGCTATAACTGGTCCTTATTTCATCCTCACCTCCCCCTAAACGTTCCCCCTCTGGTACACCACTTCCTTTGGAACCAGGGTCCACCAAGGGCTCCGAAGGCCAGCTCAGAACTTGTCTCTGTGCCTGGTTTCTACCACCTACTGCCAAAAAGGACCCCATCTCCACCTTACTCATTGTTCAGCCCTCCTCAGGAACCATGCCCTGCCCTTGTCATTCTGTTTCATCTCTGAGTCACAGCTACTTCTAACCTGGCTCACCCCACTGCCCACCAAGTGCCATGCAGCTCCTGCTTATAAAGCACATTGACTTGTGCAGTTGCTGATCCTGACCTCCTATGTGGGTGCAGTTGGGCACGTCCCCAAGCCAGGGAGGCAGCAGGGGGAAAAGAGGGCATCTTCTGCCTAGGGGTACCTTGGAAGAAAGGCGATTCCCAGCCCCTTATTTTTCTACAAAAGCAATGCCTCCAAAGTCGCACAGAGGGTGTGGTGGACGCCTATGGAATTTGCATTTTGAAAGAGAAAGAAGAGTTTGGCTGAGAGAAGGCATGAGTTTAGCCCATATTGAGGAAAGGTCTTCACTTTGGATGTAAAGTGTAAGCAGGCCATGCATGCGGCACCACGTCAGGCCTCCAGGAGCATCCCTCCCAAAGCTTCATGCTCTGTGGAAGAGAACAACCCCCCCACCCCGGTAGAGGAATGTCCCAATTACTGCCCCCACTCAGATGGGGAGAGGTTTCCTGGCCCCAAGGTCTCTGTAATCTGGCCTGTATGTCCTGGTCACCTGGTTCTCTCTAGCACCTTCTTGTGGTGGAAAAAACTGTACTGAGAAACAGGAGACAGATTTTAGACCAACTCACTCTAAACTTTGTCCAACACATTGCTCTTCTTTGAGTCTCAGTTTCCAACTCTATAGAAGTTGGATGACATAACATCTAACACCCCTTCCAGCTCTGAAATTATACATACTGACTTCCCATACAAATAACTCACACGGGTCTGCTT
Source organism: Delphinapterus leucas (assembly GCF_059928025.1). Classification (NCBI taxonomy): domain Eukaryota; kingdom Metazoa; phylum Chordata; class Mammalia; order Artiodactyla; family Monodontidae; genus Delphinapterus; species Delphinapterus leucas. The sequence continues at coordinate 169,260,358 of NC_143130.1, forward strand.
ATGCTCAAGTCAGTGGCATCAAATTTTCCATAATAGCTGAGGTTGGTTAAAATGCAAAGCAATCATCATATTTACACATGCCCATGAGCAGCCAGCTGTTTGGTGCCTGGAAAGGGGAACCGAGTCAAGCCTAGGCTGGCTTGTCAGACCCCAGAATGCTTTGCACAGGGCTCTAGAGGAGACCTCAGCTCAGTCTCAATCAAGAAGGACCTGGAAAGAAGAACCTTGTTGTTTGTTTGTTTCCATGATGTTGTTTGGATTTGTTTCTCAGCTCCTCCAGGACTGACTTCTGGGAGACAGAATAGTGTCGTAGAGGATTTAAACTAGTAGGGCTTTTCCAAGAAAACAGCAAAGAAATCTCACCCTACAAAGAGAAACTGAAGTGACAGCCAGAGATTGCTATGAATTCATTCACTTGGCTAAACCAAAAACTAGAGGAGAAGAAAGGAAAACAGCCCTCCAGTAAAAATAAACAGAGAGATCATATAGCTGATGCCAACCGCAAGGGACAAAATTCTCAATTGGTGCTGACTGACTCCTTAAAAAAAGACCACAGCTAGTGGGGTGGGCGAGGGGTAGGGGCTGTGATGGGGTAGTAGGAGGAGATGATATTAGACCAGAATCCACTGATCCACATTTGAGACTTGGGACATTTCTGTGACTAAGCAAGAATTCCCTTCTCTTGGTATGATTTCTAATTGGGACAGAACAACCCTCACCTCTATCACTTCCTGCCTTGGTTATCAACTTCCTAAAGGCAGAAAGAAGGTCTAGGTAGAATCAAACGTGAACCCTTAAAAACTACATTCAAAAACTCTGATGATGACATGCAGTGATGCGGTGATGGTGGCAACTGATTTTAAAGGGTGGGACTATGCGTAAGCTCAACAGCCTTCTGCCTCCCCCACCCCCAAAGAAAAGCCCGCTGCCCTTAGACCACCAGCCATGCCCACATTTCACGATACCCGACGCAAGCATTAACTCTCAAGAGTTTCTGTGTAGCCCACAGAGCTGTTACCTAAGCACTGGCCTTCGAGCAGCCAATAGCCGTCAGTGCAGGAGCAGGTATACCCTCCTTCTGTGTTGATGCAAATCTGGGTCGGGTTGCACTGATGGGAATCCGTTGCACACTCGTCCACATCTGTAACACAGACATATTCCAAAGAATGTCACTTACATGTTTAAAGCCCTGCAGCCACTAGAGGTGCCAGCTGCTTGCTTGTCTGGCTGGGAGGCAGTTGATAACGTCCCTGGGTTATATCTAAGGAGACGGAAGCACCTCCCTAACAGGTACCACTAGGAGACCCTGACCTTTTCGGAGGGGGCAGAGCTAATCTGCTTCCTGGAAATCCACAAGGGAAATGGCCAAAAAGAGAACACACATCCTTTTCTGCCATCCTAGCCCATCATTCTCTGAAAGCAAGTTCAACCATTACTTGGTTTAGAAACGCATTTTGTATTAGGCTCACCCATTCACATATTAAACCGGTCTGTTGTGTACCTGCTGTGTGCAAAGAGCTATGATAAACACCACTGAGAACATAACAGAAAAAGAAACGTCCCTCGCCAGCGGAATCTTGTAGTCAAGTCACTTGATTGCATCCATGCCCAAAAATCTTTCAACGTAGAGCTCCTGTTCCTTCATGAAGCTTCCCAGAGCCCTCCAGTCTTCCTTCCACGCCAGAGCTCCGAGGGCTGATCTCTTGCTGCCCTCTGCTTACATTGGGTTTCTCCAAGCTGCTGCGTCCCCGTCTGTCTGCCAGTGTGCAGGTACTTATGTCCAAGCCAGTCGGTCCCGTTTCCTTAACTGGGAGCTCAGAGCACAGAGACCAAGTTGTTTACATGGCCACATTTCTCATCTGTTGTACACAGCACTCAGAACTGTTTCACCTGAAACGAATCCTTCTTCCCTTTCTCCCCACACTGCACTCTAGAAAGAGTGCTCAACCCTATAAGCGGTCCTCCTGACACCATGCTCTTACTTTGACCTAAAGGACAAGACCCCCTAGACCTTTGGCTATGAAGGGATTCACCCAGGGCCCTGGATCCGCCTGGCCAGGCCCCACCTCTCCTCATCACTCCTGCCCTCACCTGCCTGCACTTTAGGGCTCCTGCCTTTTGCCCCCTCCTCACTACAGGCAGGGTTTGCTCATCTACCCCTTCTCCCCGCCTCTCCAGAACGGACCATCGGAAATAACTTTAAAACTGCACTTCACTGAGCCTGCGCAGTGTGCCCGGCTCCTCATTTTTTCTCACAATCGCTCCATGCGGTGAGCTGGTGACCCCCACTTACAGATGGGAAAACGGAGCTGAACATGCTGAATCACCAAGGCCAGAGCCAAGTCCAGGCTTCCCCACTTGCCTGCCTCCCAATCCCCTCTGTGCAGGAGTGACAGAGGTCACACTGCGTGGCCCAGGCAGGTCAAGCAGAGGAGAGAGGGCTGAGCTTTTGCTACCTTTTCCTGCCCCACCTGGAAAATTGTCTGCCTCTTGACCTCACAGATGGCAGACTGTGGTGGGGCTTGGGGGGCACCTAGGATTCCAAAGTGTAAGCTCCTTGGGTAGCACAGGTGTGCACTCAGGAAGCAAGCACAGCTGGTCCAGTGAGACGTTCAGCCAGGTAAGCGATGGTCTCCAGGCTCCAACCGACACCACCACAATCCACCACCATCTGCATCACCGGTCAACACCAATGACACTGGTCCGTTCCCATCCCACCCTCAATGACCAGGTGTCTGGGCATCGTGTGGAACCAGGCTCCAGCCCGCGAAACATGGACCACCTCCAAGACCCCGCTTCCAGGGTGGCAGCAGCTCCACCCTGACACGTGACGACGTGCAGCCTCGGTGGCAAAGACCCGCCGCCGTTCTCAGCTGCAAGAGCTCCTGCCTTTGCCCTGGGCCTCGCTTCCAGCCCCAGGTCTGCCCACCCAGCAAAGCCTCCCAGGGGAACCGGCCAATAATGCTCGGCCAGCAGCCGCTCCTACTCAAATCCATATCGAAGCCTGTGATAATAAACAACACCACTATTGGCCAGCACATATTTACATTTTTTCAGCGGGAAGTGATAGATGGCAATTGTACCCTGGGAACAACATTGCCTTAGGAATTTGTGCTCTTTTTCCTGCTTCAAGTGGAACGCAGGGTGAGGGAGACTTAAGGGGCAACAGAGCTGTTAGAGAGACTTGGTGATAGCAAGTTCCCGAGGCTCTGTGCTTGTGTAAACTGGGTGCACACAACGTGCCCCCAAAGCCCTGCACAGAGGAACCAAACGCTCAGGAGGGGACTAGACTGGGCTCAGAAGGGCATGTGAGGTCTAAATGTGTTTGCACATGTGCACACACAGGCACGTGCAAACTATTCAAATCCAGAAACAAAATCTCTAAAGTTTAAAAAAACAACAACAACAAAACTCCACCACTTTTACTGAGTTAAAGAATTAACCCAGTTATACCACATTTCTGTTGATGTACATCCAAAAAACTCCTTGAATTGATTGATTGAATGGGTTGAATCAATCAACTGACACTGGATTGTCAACATAAATATATTTTGAGAACTCAATAAGTTTGGAGTCTTTGGTGGATGTATGTCCCATCTTTATAGCCTCAAAACATACCTGGGGCTTCCCTGGTGGTGCAGTCGTTAAGAATCCGCCTGCCAATGCAGGGGACACGAGTTCAAGCCCTGGTCTGGGAAGATCCCACATGCCACGGAGCAGCTAAGCCCACGAGCCACAACTACTGAGCCTGTGCTCTAGAGCCCGTGAGCCGCAACTACTGAAGCCCGCATGCCACAACTACTGAAGTCCGCGCGCCTAGAGCCCATGCTCTGCAACGAGAAGTCACCGCAATGAGAAGCCCGCGCACCGCAACGAAGAGTAGTCCCCGCTCGCCACAACTAGAGAAAGCCCACGCGCAGCAACAAAGACCCAACACAGACAAAAATTAAAAATTAAAAACAAACCTGGTTTAACCTGGGTCCATAGTAAATGTTTAATAACTATTTGGTGAATGAATGAATGAATGAATGAATGAACACATGGGCAACAAACTTTAAGGCCTCTGAGCCCCCAGACAAGCTTTTCCCAGCCAACTTGCTGACAAGTGCCTGGACTTTGAAAACCACCACCCCACAGAAAACCCCCATCAGCTTGCACACCTGTGGGGCTGAAACTGGGGAAGTTCATGCTGTGGGTTCCACACGAGGCTAAAGGACTCATCACACATTCCAGCTCACAGCTAAATTGCTTACATTAAATACATTTGACTTAAATAACAGAAGGAAAAGTACGTCGAACACTCCAAGGACATTCTTTGGCAAAGGGGCCTTTTCTGCATCAGTGGAAAAGTACAAGTTACGGCAACCTGAGTAAGTGTCATTATCCTTGGACGCAAACCATGCCTGTTACTCCTTTCCTTTTCTGTGGGATGTTTAGGAAACGTCCCTTAAGAGAAAAGAATGCTGGGTTCATTCAATCATTCATGTACTCATTCACTTATTAATTCTTTATGTTCTACTGTGTGTGCGTGTGTGTCCTCCTAAATTTCTAGGCCACTGGGAGAGCTGGTGTCGAGTGCAGTCCCTCTAGCTGTATGGTTCGCGGAAGCAGAGGGTCCCTCCAGGGGGCTGTGGCCCTGGGCAGCTGCCTGGGCCCTTCGAGGATTCCAGCACAGCAGCCATGGCTCATCTCTCCCCAGCTGGGACAACATCCCCCCACCGTCCAGGCGACCAGCACCCTGGCAACTGAAGGAAAGTGCTCACTGACATCTCCAAAACCAGATCAAAGCCCAGCACTGTGCCTACCCAGGAAAAAATCATCCTCCATGTTGAGCAGCACAGCTCTGCTGCCCCACGCAGCTCTGAGCTGTCACCCCTTCCTTCAGACATCCCCAGGGTGGCCTTCAATTACACTCTCAATCTCAAACAACAACTGCTCACGTAGGAAAGTCCTCAAAGCAGTCAACCTCATTTCCTTGACGCCCTTCCAGAAGGCAGAAGTGAGCTTCCGGCCTTGGGACAGCAGCCTGCACGGCAGGGATATTCATTTAGGATGTCATACCGATAGCTGTGTCCCATGTCCCCAGCAGGTGTGCTAAGGCAATGTGAGTGAAGAACAGCCTTCCAGTCCAGTCAAGATCTCACAGAGGTGCCAGATGGAGGAACTGGGTTCAGACTTCAGAATACACCTGCCCAACAAACTGGAACAACAAAAGGAACAGAATCTTCCAGGCTGAGACCTTAATAGACATTTCTCCAAAGAAGACATACAGATGGCCAGTAGGCACATGAAAAGAAGCTCAACATCACTAATTATTAGAGAAATGCAAATCAAAACTACAATATGGTACCACCTCACAGGGATCAGAATGGTCATCATTAAAAAGTCTACAAATAACAAATGCTGGAGAGGGTGTGGAGAAAAGGGAACCCTCCTGCACTGTTGATGGCAAGGTAAGTTGGTGCAGCCACTATGGAGAACAGTGTGGATGTTCCTCAGAAAACTAAAAATAGAATTAGCATATGACCCAGCAATCCCACTCCTGGGCATATACCCAGACCAAACTATAATTCAAAAAGACACATGCACCCCTATGTTCATAGCAGCACTATTCACAATAGCTAAAACATGGAAACAACCTAAATGTCCATCGACAGATGAATGGGTAAAGATGTGGTACACGTATACAATGGAATACTACTCAGCCATAAAAAGGAATGAAATAATGCCATTTGCAGCAACATGGATGCAACTACAGATTATCATACTAAGTGAAGTCAGAAAGAGAAAGACAAATACCATATGGTGTCACTTATATGTGAAATCTAAACTATGGCACTAATGAACCTACCTACAAAACAGAAACAGACTCACAGACATAGAGAACAGACTTGTGGTTGCCAAGGGGAAGGGGGGTGGGGGAGGGAAGGACCGGGAGTGCGGGGTTAGCAGATGCAGACTAGTATATATAGGATGGATAAACAACAGGGTCCTACTGCGTAGCACTGGGAATTATATTCAGTATCCTGTGATAAACCGTATGGAAAAGAAAATTTTAAAAAGGAATGTCTATATGTGTATAACGGAGTCGCTTTGCTGTACAGCAGAGATGGACGCAACATTGTAAATCAATACAGTAAAAAACAAATAAAATTAGAATCTTTTAAAAATTTTTAAATTTTATTTATTTTTTTATACAGCAGGTTCTTATTAGTTATCTATTTTATACATATTAGTGTATACATGTCCATCCCAATCTCCCAATTCATACCACCACCACCACCACTCCCCCCACCCCTACTGCCACTTTCCAGGCTGACTTAAGGGACAGCATGAGAAAAGGCCACAGCCTACAAATCTGCTAGAAGGTTTAGCCCTTGGAGCAGGAGTTCTGTGATGGAGGCAAGTGGTGACTGGCAGGTCCCCCCTCTCTCTTATCAGACGGAGTTCTCACAGGGCATCGTGACTATCATGCTATTGGTTCATGCCTATTATATGTCCTTCCTTGGGAGTGGGTTAGTTCCCAGCACACAGCCCATTTTTCTGTCCCCCGTAAAACTGATGGCTCCACGTATGGTCTTAGGGTTATCTCACAGGTTGTTGTATAAAAATCTCTACTGGCAGGTATAATGGACAACATACTGCTATAAATATGCATGAATATGTTGGAATACAAATAATATGCATACGTATGCCAGCTACTTATCATATTTGAATGTACATATTATATACCTACACGCATTTACATTTCAGCATTCCTAAAAGTTCAAGGGAAAATAGTTAAACTGTTTTCATAACACAAATTCTCATTGAAATAAATATCCTTTAAAAACGGTAAAACAAAGCAAAACAGAACAAAAACTAATGGTTCCCCCATGCCCACAGGGAGAACATTTCCTAAGCCATTCTGCCAGCACTAAAGCTTAAGAGAAAAAAAAAGACCAAAGGGCTGCGACTTCCCCAGAAAGGGCTACTGGGTAAAAAAAATAAGAACTTTGAGAGGCAGGCAGAGCTGGGTGTGAATCCAGGCTCCTGCACTTAATAACTGAATATTACTGACAAGTTGATTGATCTCAGGGATGCTCAGATGCTCTGCAAAATAGAGCTGCAGCAGCCTGCCTCCTAGGCTGCCATGAGAGTTCACAAATCAGCATGTTCGCAGGTCCCATCACCATTGCCTGGCGCATAGGAGGTGCCCAGGAAATTATAGTTCCCTTCCCCAGTGAGGTGCTGTTTCTAACAGCCGAGAAAGATAGGGGAAGCTTGGTTTCTGCCTGCTGCAGGCTTTGTCCTGGGATTCAGAAGACACCATGATGACAGCACTCAGTGGGCTGTGAGACATGGTTAGTTCTACGGTTCCAACACAGTTAGAGCCTTCTCCCCCCAGAGCCCAGGACACGTGACCGGAGATTGAGACAAGAGGTGAAAAGAGGAGAGTACATTCCTTTGTGGGGTCTCAGGCTCCACCTACGCACTTTGGCATCTATAAATCCAGCTATGATTCTGTAACTGTAGACGTCCGAAAGCCTAAGCGTACGTGTGTCTTCCTGAATTCCACAGCCAAACGCGATCAACCTTAACACCACGATTCTTCCCTCCTCCTGTATCTTCTCTTCTCCAATACTGTCAATAAGGCAGGGCTGACTTTGTGAGCCTGTGTACACACCCTCGGCTGAATGTCTCCGTTCTTGAGTGAGGACGGCCATCAGCCAAAGGGAAATATTCTCATTGGGTGACACGGGGAGAAACTGTCGAAAAACGTTCGGAAGACTGCACCTTTCCAAAGTCCTCGCGAGTCCTTTTTTGGACACCGCCGAATCACTTCCTTGGTAGTAAATTTTTACCCAGTGAAACAACATGTTTTCCCAGCCCGTTTTTGTTCCTTCCTCGCTCAAGCTAATGGGGCTTGATAAGAAAGAAGAAAATAACAAGGCACATTCCAACGCCTCCAATTGAAGCCAGTTTTAGGCCTGCTGCTGGGCTGGATGGGGGCCAATTTTCATCAAGACGACCTCAGTGAAGGCTGGAAGCTACACAGACAGGACAGACTTCCCAAACACCTGCTTAATTAAAGAGCTCAGCATTTGAGAACTTGCTTGTTGAATTCCCAGGACATCTGCACTCCATGTGTCTTATAGGTCCTGGGCAGTCATTAGGAGCCAGATTTTTCTGTGTTTACAGCATTTTTCCCAATCCTTGATATCAAGCTTAGAATACAAAGCTTGCTCGTTTTGTGCCTCTAATTAGGCAACAAATATGTGATCCATTTTCCAAACAACTAAAAATCCTCCCCTTCTGGATGAAACCAGCTGGACTGTAGCTTCCAACCTCTGCATGGGTTCTATTTTTCTATCCATAAAGCGAGAACTTGGAGGAGAGCTCTGAAAGGCCCTTCTAGCCGTGCCTTCTACAGAAACAAAGTATGAAGCTAATGGGGGTCACATTGTTTGGTTCTTGGGTAATTATTTTCATCCGGAGCGCTTGGTAAACATCAGCTGGCTTTAGCTGATTTCAAACTGGGCAGGGAATTGGCTAAGCTCATTCAACATTTTTTTTTCTTTTAAAGGTTTTTGCTCATTCAACTTTTGACAACGTATGAATTGTTACTGCAGTTCCAGGGGTGAGGTGGGAGCGAGGGGTTAGTGACATATGTGTTCCTTCTTGAGCATCATGCATCAAATTGTCCTGAGAGTAAGGGGACAAGGCTGCTTATTGCCAGTGTAGACATGGTATTTTTTTTTTTTTTTTTTTTTTGCGGTACGCAGGCCTCTCACTGCTGTGGCCTCTCCCGTTGCGGAGCACAGGCTCCGGACGCGCAGGCTCAGTGGCCATGGCTCACGGGCCCAGCCGCTGCGCGGCATGTGGGATCCTCCCGGACCGGGGCACGAACCCGTGTCACGAACCCGTGTACCCTGCATCGGCAGGAGGACTCTCAACCACTGCACCACCAGGGAAGCCCGACATGGTATTTTTTTAAAGGGCATGAGGCTTTAGCCATTATTGTGATTATAAACCAGACAAACATGGAGCTCAAACTAGATTGTCATTTACCAAAAGTCCTGCCGTTTGCCCATCAACAGAGAAGGATTTTTGAAACTATAAAAGTCAGTGGTTCCCAAACCTAGCTACACAAGAGAATCACTGGGCTAAATCAGAAAGTCTAGGGTGGAGGCTTGGAAAGCTGTTTAAAGTTACCTAAATGATTCCAATGTAAAACCATATCTGGAACTTGCTGTGCCAGACCAGTACTTCTTAAACTTTAATGTGCATATGAATCAGTGGGGATCTTGTTGAAATACAGGCACTAATTTGGTCAATTCTGCATTTCTAAGTTCCAAGTCTGCTGGCCCAGGAACCACACTTCGAGAGGCAAGGTGCTGGATTATTGTGGGCGATGTTTGGCTCTGTATCCTTGCAACTTACTCAGAGTTTAAGAAGCTGTTCAGGAGAGTCTAGGAGGGAATTAAGTGTTCAAAAATCAAGCTGGCAATCCCTAACCAGATTATTCTCTAAGATCAAACCTGCTGGTTACAATAGTATTGTGATTTTTAGAGTCTTATTCAAGAAGTTCTCAGCACAGCCTAAACCACAGTCTAAAAAATGCTTTCCTGGGGCCACAGACTCAGCCATTACTCATGTCCACCTGCAGTGGCTGGGCCCAGAGCACTGTGTACCTTCAGAAGGTTCTCCTCCTTTCAGTTTGCTGGTGGTGTTTCGATTGCCTAAGAGTTAACTCAGTTCCCTGAATCTTAACTAAGTTCTTGGCAATACTGGCCCCCAAAGTGATGACAAAAAGTGCAAAAGATTCCAATTAGGAGCAAAGGCAACGTTTTTCCTTCAATACAGACCATCCCTTGTTCAGGAACGCAGTCTATAAATACTATAGCTCTTAAATCACGTCATCTCCACCGCATCTCCCCATAGGCTCTGGCTCCCCATTCCCTCTGAGCATATTCCTCCCCCATACCCTTCTCTCCTGATGCTGTCACAGTTCACGGTGTCACCGTTGTCCTGAACCTGGGGCTAGAAAGCTCAGCCATCCTTAAGTCCTTCCCCGCAAACCCTACTCTCACACAATTCACCTCCTGGAAATTTTGCAAATTCTTTCTTTCCATCCCTTACCCCCCAATATTCCAAGGCCTTGCTGTCTTTTCTCTAAACGGTTGGAATAACTCTGTACTAGTCTGCCGGCCTCCAGCCTCTCCCGCTGGAAGCAAGTGAAACACAACCTCCAGAATGATCCAAGACATGGAAACGATCATGGGGCCCCACTGCTCAACACTTCACTCCCCTCCTTAGAAACCACACAGCTTTCTTTTTACACCTCGGCAACAGAGCACGTCAAGCCTACTTCTATACTCACACATGTGCTAATTAAACACATCTGGTTTTATAGCATTTCACACTGTATGACAGAATTAGCTGTGCAGGGCTCCATTTCCCTCCACCAAACCGCGAGTTCCCGGAAAACGAGAAATGGGTCTCATTCACATTTGTGTCCTAAGCACGTAACATAGCGCCTGGTGTGATGGAGAGCATGGACGTGAATGATACTGGAAATGAAGATACTTTGTCCTTGGACTTTTCTGAAGGCAAGAGGGGGAAGTCAGTTACACCACAGGACAGGAGAGGAAGCCAGTTGGGCCAACCACCTCTTCGGTGGCCCCATGTCTCACGCCATGGGTTGGAGGATATCTGGGAACAGTGCCTGCCCAGCAGAGCCCCAGGCCCCCACCTCTAGTGCCCGGGGCCTCATCCCTGTCCCGGTCTTTGCCCAGGGTTGATTTGAGAGTTTCCTCAACCTCCAGAGGCTTTGACACGCCATGTGCTTGGCCTGATGGAGTGAGTTATGTTTCCTCCTTCCTCATAAAGAGCCGTACAACTCAGACGAGGAAGAAGTTTATTCTCAACAATCACAGGAGGGAGGAACATCAGAGGAAAGAAAAGACACACCTTTTCCTGGCCTGAAAATGGGCACCAGCAGGACCCCTTAGGGCACAACCAGACCAATACATTTTGCAGGCTCAGGGCCAAACCCTTGGCCTGGTGCAGGCTGTGAGATTACCAGGGTATGCAAATTCACCCCAAGGAATCAATCAGCCTGTCGTCAGCAGCAAACACTCCCTGCCAGTCCCTCTCAGAGCACGAGAATGGAATCTGCACGTGTTCTCCTCCCCACGCCGGGGTCAGAGACTCTGCTACCACTTCTGACTCCATCACTAACTAACCAGGGCACCCATGTACATGTCACTGGCCTGCATTTGCTTCCCTGCCTCTGAAATGGGGCCACCATCACCTGCCCTCCTAGGACTTGCAGGCTAGTGGGGAAGGCAGGCGGTGAACAGAAACCAGTGTGGAGAGCACTGCAGAGGGCTATGGGAACACATAACAGCGAGTGTCCCACATCTGGGAGGTGAGGCCAGGTCTTGACCGTGGACAGTGACATAGGGGAACACTTCCTTCACATACACCCATTCCTGGAACCCTAGGACAAGGGAGGGGAGTGACAGATGGCTCTTTCAACATAACAAGTTACAAGCAGCAGGCAAGCAGGCGATTAAGAATATAAATATTTCGAGAGAACTTCAAGGTGGCGGAGGAATAAGACATGGAGATCACCTTCCTCCCCACAAATACATCAGAAATACATCTACATGTGGAGCAACTCCTACAGAACACCTACTGAATGCTGGCAGAAGACCTCAGACTTCCCAAAAGGCAAGAAACTCCCCACGTACCTGGGTAGGGAAAAGAGAAGAGAAAAAACAGAGACAAAAGAATAGGGACGGGACCTGCACCAGTGGGAGGGAGCTGTAAAGGAGGAAAGGTTTCCACACATGAGGAAGCCCCTTCGCGGGCGGAGACAGGGGAGGGGTGGGAAGTGGGGAAGCTTTAGAGCCGCGGAGGAGAGCGCAGCCACGGGGGTGCGGAGGGAAAAGTGGAGAGATTCCCGCACAGAGGATCGGTGCCGACCTGCACTCACCAGCCCAAGAGGCTTGTCTGCTCACCCGCTGGGGCGGGCGGGGGCTGGGAGCCAAGGCTTGGGCTTCGGAGGTCAGATCCTAGGGAGAGGACTGGGGTTGGCTGCGTGAACACAGCCTGAAGGGATTAGTGCGCCACAGTTAGCTGGGAGGGAGTCTGGGAAAAAGTCTGGAGCTGCCGAAGAGACAAGAGACCATTTCTTCAGAGTGCGCGAGGAGAGGGGATTCAGAGCACCGCCTAAACGAGCTCCAGAGACGGGCACAAGCCGCGGCTATCTGCGCGGACGGGCATGAGATGCTAAAGCTGCTGCTGCCGCCACCAGGAAGCCTGTGTGCGAGCACAGGTCACTGTCCACACCTCCCCTCCCGGGAGGCTGTGCAGCCCACCACTGCCAGGGTCCTGGGATCCAGGAACAACTTCCCCGGGGAGAACGCACGGCGCGCCTCAGGCTGGTGCAACGTCACGCCGGCGTCTGCCGCCGCAGGCTCGCCCCGCATCTGTACCCCTCCCACCCCCCCGCCTGAGTGAGCCAGAGCCCCCGAATCAGTGGCTCCTTTAACTCCGTCCTGTCTGAGCCGGAACAGATGCCCTCAGGCAACCTACACGCAGCGGGGGGTCCAAATCCAAAACTGAACCCCAGGAGCTGTGTGAAAAAAGAAGACAACAGGAAATCTCTCCCTGCAGCCTCAGGACCAGCAGATTAAGTCTCCATAGTCAACTTGATGTACCCTGCATCTGTGGAATACATGAATACACAACGAATCATCCCAAATTGAGGAGGTGCCCTTTGGGAGCAACTGTAGACTTGGGGTTTGCTTTCTGCACCTAATTTGTTTCTGGTTTTATGTTTATTTTAGTTTAGTATTTAGAGTTTATTATCATTGGTAGATTTGTTTATTGATTTGGTTGCTCTCTTCATTTTATGTATAGATATATATATTTTTTTTCCTTCTCTTTTTGTGAGTGCGTATGTGTATGCTTCTTTGTGTGAAGCTGTATAGCTGTGCTTTACCAGTTTTCCTAGGGTTCTGTCTGTCCGTTTTTTAATTTGTTTTTGTTTTTACTATAGTTTTTACCACTTGTTATCATCAGTGGATTTGTTTTTTGGTTTGGTTGCTCTCTTCTTTCTTTTTTTAATTTTCTTTTTTAAATTACTTCTTAATTATTTTTATTTTTAATAGTTTTGAATATTTTATTTTAATAACTGCATTTTATTTTTATTTCTTTATTTTTTCCTTCTTTCTTTCTTTTATTCTCCCTTTTCTTCTGAGCCGTGTGGCGGGCAGAGCCTTGGTGATCTGGCTGGGTGTCAGGCCTGTGCCTCTGAGGTGGGAGAGCCAAGTTCAGGACACTGGTCCACCAGAGACCTCCCAGCTCCATGTAATATCAAACAGCAAAAGCTATCCCAGAGATCTCCGTCTAAACGCTAAGACCCATCTCCACTCAATGACCAGCAAGCTGTAGTGCTAGACACCCTATGCCAAACAAGTAGCAAGAGAGAAACACAGCCCCACCCATTAGCAGAGAAGCTGCCTAAAATCATAATTAGGTCACACACACCCCAAACACACCACTGGACATGGTCCTGCCTACCAGAAAGACAAGATCCAGCCTCATCCACCAGAATACAGGCACCAGCCCCCTCCACCAGGAAGCCTACACAACCCACTGAACCAACCTTACCCACTGGGGGAAAACACCAAAAACAATGGGAACTACAAACATACAGCCTGCAAAAAGGAGATTCCAAACACAGTAAGTTAAGCAAAATGAGAAGACAGAGAAAGACACAGCAGATGAAGGAGCAAGGTAAAAACCCACCAGACCAAACAAATGAAGAGGAAATGGGCAGTCTACATGAAAAATAATACAGAGTAATGATAGTAAAGATGAATCAAAATCTTGGAAATAGAATGGAGAAAACACAAGAAATGTTTAACAAGGACCTAGAAGAATTAAAGAGCAAACAATGATGAACAACACAATAAATGAAATTAAAAATTCTCTAGAAGAAATCAATAGCAGAATAACTGAGGCAGAAGAACGGATAAGTGACCTGGAAGATAAAATAGTGGAAATAACTACCGCAGAGCAGATTAAAGAAAAAAGAATGAAAAGAATTGAGGACAGTCTTAGAGACCTCTGGGACAACATTAAATGCACCAAAATTCGAATTATAGGGGTCAGAGAAGAAGAAGAGAAAAAGAAAGGGACTGAGAAAATATTTGAAGAGATTATAGTTGAAAATTTCCCTAATATGGGAAACAAAATAGCTAATCAAGTCCAGGAAGCACAGAGAGTCCCATACAGGATAAATCCAAGGAGAAACACGCCAAGACACATATTAATCAAACTATCAAAAATTAAATACAAAGAAAAAATATTAAAAGCAGCAAGGGAAAAACAACAAATAGCATACAAGGGAATTCCCATAAGGTTAACAATTGATCTCTCAGCAAAAACTCTGCAAGCCAGAAGGGAGTGGCAGGAAATATTTAAAGTGATGAAAGGGAAAAACCTACAACCAAGATTACTCTACCCAGCAAGGATCTCATTCAGATTCAACAGAGAAATTAAAACCTTTACAGACAAGCAAAAGCTGAGAGAATTCAGCACCACCAAACCAGCTTTACAACAAATGCTAAAGGAAATTCTCTAGGCAGGATACACAAGAGAAGGAAAAGACCTACAATAACCAACCCAAAACAATTAAGAAAATGGTAATAGGAACATACATATCGATAATTACCTTAAATGTAAACGGATTAAATGTCCCAACCAGAAGACATAGACTGGCTGAATGGATACAAAAACAAGACCCATATATATGCTGCCTACAAGAGACCCACTTCAGACCTAGAGACAGATACAGACTGAAAGTGAGGGGATGGAAAAAGATACTCCATGCAAATGGAAATCAAAAGAAAGATGGAGCAGCAATTCTCACATCAGACAAAATAGACTTTAAAATAAAGACTATTACAAGAGACAAAGAAGGACACTACATAATGATCAAGGGATCAACCCAAGAAGAAGATATAACAATTGTAAATATTTATGCACCCAACATAGGAGCACCTCAATACATAAGGCAAATGCTAACAGCCATTAAAGGGGAAAATCAACAGTAACACAGTCATAGTAGGGGACTTTAACACCCCACTTTCACCAATGGGCAGATCATCCAAAATGAAAATAAATAAGGAAACACAAGCTATAAATGACATATTAAACAAGATGGACAAAATTGATATTTATAGGACATTCCATCCAAAAACAACAGAATACACTTTCGTGTCAAGTGCTCATGGAACATTCTCCAGGATAGATCATATCTTGGGTCACAAATCAAGCCTTGGTAAATTTAAGAAAATTGAATTGTATCAAGTATCTTTTCCAACCACAACACTATGAGACTAGATATCAATTACAGGAAAAAATCTGTAAAAAACACACATACATGGAGGCTAAACAATACACTACTAAAGAACCAAGAGATCACTTAAGAAGTCAAAGAGGAAATCAAAAAATACCTAGAAACAAATGCCAATGCAAACATGACGAACCAAAACCTATGGGATGCAGCAAAAGCAGTTCTAAGAGGGAATTTTATAGCAATACAATCCTACTTCAAGAAACAGAAGCATCTCAGATAAACAACCTAGCCTGACACCTAAAGCAATTAGAGAAAGAAGAACAAAAAACCCCCCAAAGTTAGCAGAAGGAAAGAAATCATAAAGATCAGATGAAAAATAAATGAAAAAGAAATGAAGGAAAGAAAAGCAAAGATCAATAACACTAAAAGCTGGTTCTTTGAGAAGATAAACAAAATTGATAAACCATTAGCTAGACTCATCAAGAAAAAGAGGGAGAAGGCTCAAATCAATAGAATTAGAAATGAAAAAGGGGAAGTAGTAACTGGCACTGCAGAAATACAAAGGATCATTAGAGATTACTACAAGCAACTCTATGCCAATAAAATGGACAACCTGGAAGAAATGGACAAATTCTTAGAAAAGCACAACCTTCCGAGACTGAACCAGGAAGAAACAGAAAATATAAACAGACCAATCACAAGCATCAAAATTGAAACTGTGATTAAAAATCTTCCAACAAACAAAAGCCCCGGACCAGATGGCTTCACAGGTGAATTCTATCAAATATTTAGAGAAGAGCTAACAGCTGTCCTTCTCAAACTCTTCCAAAATATAGCAGAGGAAGGAACACTCCCAAACTCATTCTGTGAGGCCACCATCACCCTGATACCAAAACTAGACAAAGATGTCACAAAGAATATAGGCCAATATCACTGATGAACATAGATGCAAAAATCCTCAACAAAATACTAGCAAACAGAATCCAACAACACATTAAAAGGATCATACACCATGATCAAGTGGGGTTTATCCCAGGAATGCAAGGATTCTTCAATATATGCAAATCAATCAATGTGATACACCATATTAACAAATTGAAAGAGAAAAACCATATGATCATCTCAATAGATGCAGAAGAAGCTTTAGACAAAATTCAACACCTATTTATGATAAAAAAAAAACCCTCCAGAAAGTACGCATAGAGGGAACTTACCTCAACATAATAAAGGCCATATATGACAAGCCCACAGCCAACATTGTTCTCAATGGTGAAAAACTGAAACCAGGGCTTCCCTGGTGGCGCAGTGGTTGAGAGTCTGCCTGCCAGCGTGGGGGACACAGGTTCAGGCCCTGGTTTGGGAAGATCCCACATGCCGTGGAGCAACTAGGCCCATGAGCCACAACTACGGCGCCTGTGTGTCTGGAGCCTGTGCTCCACAACAAGAGAGGCCACGACAGTGAGAGGCCCGCACACCATGATGAAGAGTGGCCCCCCCCTCGCTGCAACTGGAGAAAGCCCTCGCACAGAAACGAAGACCCAACACACCCAAAAGTAAATAAATAAATTAATTTTTTTAAAAAAAACTGAAACCATTTCCTCTAAGATCAGGAACAAGACAAGGTTGTCCACTCTCACCACTATTACTCAACACAGTTTTGGAAGTTTTAGCCACAGCAATAAGAGAAGAAAACGAAATAAAAGGAATCCAAATCAGAAAAGAAGAAGTAAAGCTGTCACCATTTGCAGATGACATGATACTGTACATAGAGAATCCTAAAAATGCTACCAGAAAACTACTACAGCTAATCAATGATTTTGGTAAAGTAGCAGGATACAAAATTAACGCACAGAAATCTCTTGCATTCCTCTACACTAATGATGAAAAATCTGAAAGAGAAATTAGGAAACACTTCCATTTACCACTGCAACAAAAAGAATAAAATACCTAGGAATAAACCTACCTAAGGAGACAACAGACCTATATGCAGAAAACTGTAAGACACTGATGAAAGAAATTAAAGATGATATAAATAGATGGAGAGATATACCATGTTCTTGGATTGGAAGAATCAACATTGTGACAATGACTATACTACCCAAAGCAATCTACAGATTCAAAGCAATCTACAGATTCAATGCAATCCCTATCAAACTACAAATGGCGTTTTTCACAGAACTAGAACAAAAAATTTCACAATTTGTGTGGAAATACAAATGACCCCGAATAGCCAAAGCAATCTTGAGAAAGAAAAATGGATCTGGAGGAATCAGGCTCCCGGACTTCAGACTATACTACAAAGCTACAGTAATCAAGACAGTATGGGTCTGGCACAAAAACAGAAATATAGATCAATGGAACAGGATAGAAAGCCCAGAGATAAACCCACGCACATATGGTCACTTTATTTTTTATAAAGGAGGCAAGAATATACAATAGAGAAAAGACAGCCTCTTCAATAAGTGGTGCTGGGAAAACTGGACAGCTACATATGAAAGAATGAAATTAGAACACTTCCTAACACCATACACAAAAATAAACCCAAAATGGATTAAAGCCCTAAATGTAAGACGAGACACTATAAAATTCTTAGAGGAAAACATAGGCAGAACACTCTATGGCATAAATCACAGCAAGATCCTTTTGACCCACCTCCTAGAGAAATGGAAATAAAAACAAAAACAAACAAATGGGACCTAATGAAACTTCAAAGCTTTTGCCCAGCAAAGGAAACCATAAACAAGACAAAAAGACAGCCCTCAGAATGGGAGAAAATATTTGCAAATGAAGCAACTGACAAAGGATTAATCTCCAAAATATATAAGCAGCTCAATATCCAGAAAACAAACAACCCAATCCAAAAATGGGCAGAAGATCTAAATCGACATTTTTCCAAAGAAGATACACAGATTGCCAACAAACACATGAAAGGATGCTCAGCATCACTAATCATTAGAGAAATACAAATCAAAACTACAATGAGGTATCACCTCACACTGGTCAGAATGGCCATCATCAAAAAATCTACAAACAATAAATGCTGGAGAGGGTGTGGAGAAAAGGGAACCCTCTTGCACTGTTGGTGGGAATGTAAATTCATACAGTCACTATGGAGAAAAGTATGGAGGTTCCTTAAAAAACTAAAAATAGAATTACCACATGACCCAGCAATCCCACTACCGGGCATATACCCTGAGAAAACCATAATTCAAAAAGAGTCATGTACCACAATGTTCACTGCAGCTCTATTTACAATAGCCAGGACATGGAAGCAACCTAAGTGTCCATCGACAGATGAATGGATAAAGAAGATGTGGCACATATATGCAATGGAATATTACTGTCAATGGAATATAGTCTGTCATACAGAGGAGTGAAGGAAGTCAGAAACAGAAACACAGATACCATATGCTAACACATATATATGGAATCTAAAAACAAAAAAAAATGGTTCTGAAGAACCTAGGGGCAGGACAGGAATAAAGACACAGACGTAGAGAATGGACTTGAGGACACAGGGAGGGGGAAGTGTAAGCTGGGACAAAGTGAGAGAGTGGCATGGACATATATACACTACCAAATGTAAAATAGATAGCTAGTGGGAAGCAGCCGCATAGCACAGGGAGATCAGCTCGGTGCTTTGTGACCACCTAGAGGGGTGGGAGGCCGACATAAGAGGGAGGAGATATTGGCATATATGTATACATATAGCTGATTCACTTTCTTATACAGCAGAAACTAACACAACATTGTAAAGCAATTATACTCCAATAAAGATGTTAAAAATAAAATAAAATGGTCAAAAAAAAAAAAAAGAATATAGATACTGCATCCTGAGACCAGCCCCCTCTGCTGGTCTCCTCTCCTGCCCCCCCACCCTCTATGGTCCAAAGCTCCCTGCTCCTCATCACTAGCCGATGGCCTCAGCACATCAGAGAATAACTGCTGAGGCTACAACTGAAGAGGAGGTGAAACTCCAGGGGATGGGAGGAAGAGGGGAAAAGCAGGTAGGGACCCTGAAGGTAGGGGAGAGGATGCCAGAGAGAGAGAGAGTCTGAGGGATACTGTCTGCTGGCTGAGGGGGCCACGTGTCCTGAGAGTCTGGGAGTGAGGGCCCCACCCCAAACGGCACAGGACTGAAAGAGCCACACATGCTCCCCACCACTCTTTGGACTTGGTGAGAGTTGGATTGTATCACTTAAACCTAAAATAAATATTTGAACTGATCAAACACTTTTCAGGATTGCATGTTCATCTAGCTGATGGAGTAGGGGCTGCCCTCTTCCATCCCCCACCCTGTGGTCACTAGCAGACATCTGGATTTCTCTAGGTCAGACGGCAGGGAGGTGAAGGAGCTACATGCGGGGCCCGCCAACTAGCTGACCTACCGACCAATCTAGCTCTCCCTCCCACCATGAAGAGCACAGCGCCCAAATCCCAGGGCCAAATAACACAGCTATTCAGGATTCATTTACACCACGCCCATTCACTGGGAGTCAACACTGCGGTAGGTATTAGGGATTCAAAGATAAATGACACGTGGGCCATGTTTGTTTACAGTCTAGCAGGCAACAGATAAGGGACCAGACCCGGAGAAAAGAATGAGGGCACTTCCAGGAAGAAGAGGCTTTCTGGAATAGAAGATATTTGGGTGAATCTAGACAGATGATGTGGCAGAGCTGCCACAATTGGAAATTGCCCTCCAATATCCATTCTCCCAACGAAAGACTGAATTTTTCAGCTTCCCTTACAGTGAAGTGTGGCTGGCTACGTGACTAAATTCTGGCCAGTGGGATGTAAGTAAAAATAATGTGTTACAACTTCTGGGTCATGCTTTAAAAGAATGACTGTGTGGTTCCCTTGTCACTTCTCTCCTCCCTCTGGCTGGGATGTAGGTGTGATGGTGAGAGCTGGAGCAGCTATCTTGGATCCAGAGGTGAAAGCCACACATTGAGTTTGGTCTACCCTACCATCCCTGAACCACCTGCCTCTGGACTGTACCATGAGAGAGAATTTTAATTCTCTCCTATCTAAACCAGTGTGTTGAAGGTCTCTTTGCTATAGTAGCTTAGCTTGCACCCTAATACAAATGAGTAGGAGTTAGCCAAAACAAGTAGGTTGGGAATGGCATGTGCAAAGGCACTGAGGCATGAGAGGCATAGCACATTCAGGGACCCAACAGCAGTTAACACAAGCAGACATATGTGGGTGAGTGAAGGGGAGGGAAGGAGGAATAGGAGCCCATTTGTAAAAGGATCATGTGCCAAGCTAAGGATGCTGGAGGAAGAAGAAGAGAAGGGGGGCAGAAAGAACAGGAAAGGGGAAAAGAAAAGAAAGAAATGAAGAGATGATGAGGAGGGCAAAGGAGGAGAGAGGGAAAGATAAATCCAGTCATCCTCTCCTCCATGTGGGAACTTGTATTGGTTCTTAGTCAACCCCCACAAAAGTCCTAGCCCTTTGCAGTTCTGCAGCAATTAGCATCAAGTTTTATGTCTTGATGAGCTGAGTTAGCTTTGATCAGAAAATTTTAATGTACATATTTTTTTTAAAGCCACAATAAGCTAAGCCCCCCCACCGCCCGCCAAAAGAAATTTAATTTCTGATGCTAAATTGTTGGGTCAAGAGTCTGCTCAGTTGGGTTCTTTTTTTTTTTTTTTTTTTAAATTGGAATATAGTTGATTTACAATGTTGTTAGTTTCCACTGTACAGCAAAGTGAATGAGTTATACATATATATATATATCTCCTCTCTTTTATAGATTCTTTTCCCATATAGGCCATTACAGAGTATTGAGTAGACTTCCCTGTGCTATATAGTAGGTTCTTATTAGTTATCTATTTTATATATAGTAGTGTGTCTATGTCAATCCCAATCTCCCAGTTTATCCCTCCCGCCAACTTTCCCCCTTAGTAACCATACATTTGTTTTCTACATCTGTGACTCAATTTCTGTTCTGTAAGTAGGTTCATTTGTACCATTTTTTTAAGATTCCACATATAAACAATATCATATGATATTTGTCTTTGTCTGACTTACTTCACTCAGTATGACAATCTTGGGTCCATCCATGTCGCTGCATTATTTCATTCTTTTTTACAGCTGAGTAATATTCCATTGTACATATGTACCACATCTTCTTTATCCATTCCTCCATTGATAGACATTTAGGTTGTTTCCATGTCCTGGCTATTATAAATACTGCTGCAATTAACATCAGGGTGCATATATCCTTTCAAATTATGGTTTTCTCCTGATATATGCCCAGGAGTGGGATTCCTGGATCATATGGTAGCTTTATTTTTAGTTTTTTAAGGAACCTCCATACTTTCTCCATAGTGGCTGTACCAATTTACATTCCCACCAACAGTGTAGGAGGGTTCCCTTTTCTCCATGCCCTCTCCAGCATTTATTGTCTGTAGATTTTTTGATGATGGTCATTCTAACTTCTGTGAGGTGATACCTCACTGTAGTTTTGATTTGCATTTCTCTAATAATTAGTGATGTTGAGCATCTTTTTATGTGCCTCTCAGCCATCTGTATGTCTTCTTTGGAGAAATGTCTATTTAGATCTTCTGCCCATTTTTTGATTGCGTTGTTTGTTTTTTGGATATTGAGCTGCATGAGATGTTTGTATATTTTGGAGATTAACCCCTGTTGGTCACTTTGTTTGCAAATATTTTCTCCCATTCTGTGGGTTTTCTTCAACTGCATTCTTAATCAGGTTTTTTGATAAGAGTTAGTAGCAGTAGCGGAGGAAGTGCTAACAAAAAATAATGAAAACAAATGGCCCAATGTAACTCTCCCCATAACCACCGCATTTTTCTAGGTCCCTCTGCCACAGACTTCCTGGAAGTAGTTGTCTACAGTCGCTGCTCTGCCTCCAGACCTCCCACTCTCTCTTTAACCTGCTCCAATCAGACTTCCATCCTTTTGATTTTACTAAAGCCTGTCTGGTCAAGGTGACCAATGATTTCCACAAGGTCAAATCCAATGGTTTAGTCTTTATCCTTTGTTACTTCTCAGCAGCATTTGGTGCAGTCACCCTCTCCCTTCTTCTTTAAAGACTTTCTTCATTAGGCTTCCATGATCCCACTCTCCCCTGGTTTGGGGTCTTCCCTAAGTGTATCCTGGTAGTCAGTATGGGTGGGTCAGGACACATTATGGGTAGTCATTATGGGTGGGTGGTTACAGCATTATTCATAGTATCCAAGAAGTGGAAGCAACCCTACTGTCCATTGATGGATGAATGAATAAACAAAATGTAGTCTACACATACAATGGAATATTATTCAGCATTTAAAAGGAAAGAAGTTCTGACACGTGCCACAACATGAAAGACCCTTGAAGACATACTAAGTGAAATAAGCCAGTCACAAAAACACACCTATTGATGATTCCACTTATATGAAGTATCTAAATGTAGTCTAATTCATAGATAACAGAAGGCAGAATGGTGGTTACCAGGGGTTGAGGGGAGCGGGAAAAAGGGAGTTAGTGTTTAATGGGTATAGAGTTCTAGATTTGCAAGATGAAAAAGTTCTGGCGTTCTGTTTCACAACAATATGAATATACTTAACACCATTCAACTATACACTTAAAAATGGTTAAGATGGTGAATTTCATGTTATGTATTTTTACCCCAATAAAGGTAATATCTGTAAATCAAAGCATATTCATTGAATTCCGTTCTAAATTTTATCAATTTTTCCTACCTGAAGACACACTTGACCTGTGATCTGAAATAAAATCCCAGAGAATACGCATGTGGCAGCACCCCGTGCTTCTGAGGAGCTTAACCCTCTGCCCAAACAGCTCGCATCCCCTTTGCAGCTCCCTTCTCCACAACGGAATTAAGACTTGAGTGTCCCTGGATGGGAGTAGAGAATCAGGAGAACAAGCATGGAGGGGGAGAAAGATGAAGGCATAGAGAGATGGGGAGGGAAGTAGGGAAGCAGGAATAAAGAGGTCTGGACTACGATGCGGGGCATCTCATACTTCTGTGAACTAGGTGCAAAGGACAACAGAGGTTGGTGAGAATATGGGCTTTGGAGTCAGACCTGTTTCAAATCCTGCCACCCCCAGTTTTTTAGCTGTGTGATTTTTTTTTTTAACATCTTTATTGGAGTATAATTGCTTTACAATGGTGTGCTAGTTTCTGCTTTATAGCAAAGTGAATCAGTTATACATATACATATGTTCCCATATCTCTTCCCTCTTGCGTCTCCCTCCCTCCCACCCTCCCACCCTCCCTATCCCACCTCTCTAGGTGGTCACAAACCACCGAGCTGATCTCCCTGTAGCTGTGTGATTTTAAACAAGTCTTCTTCTTGTTTTTTGTTTATTTGTTAGCCCCTAAAAGCCTTGGTTTCCTCATTTGTAAAAGGATCTAGTGATGGTACATTACTCAAGGGGTTTTGTGAGGCTCCTATGTAAGTAAAACCTGTAAATCAGTGCCCGACACAGAAATGGCCCTCAGTCAAGGTTGATTGCTCCAGCTTCATGTCAGAAAGTAGGAGGAAGAAGAAGGGGAGGAGAGGGATGGGAGAAGGAAGGAAGCCCACCTCCTAAAAGAAGAGAAAACACTAGGAATTCAAAGCCAGGTCCCAGTCCAGAACTTCCCACTAGCTCAATGATGGCCCCAAGGCAAGTTCTTCTCAGCCTGTTTCCTCCTCTGAAAAACAAGGTCTGAGGTCCCCTCCCTCTGGAAAGGTTGATAAATCTGGGTCCTCTCTGCTCCAGACGAGTTTCCTACCTTCATCACTCACTGTCTATACCTCTTACCTATGCAGGGCTGCAGAGGCCCTCTGGAGGACGCAAGAGGAAAAGACGTAAGCGTGGCCAGGAGCTGCTCACAATTTGACCCAGCATACAAAATGAGGACATGACCTCGTAGAACAGACTATTACAAAGTAGGGAGAAAACGTAGGGTAAGAGAGTAGCCTGAATGGGGAAGGGCTTCTATCTGATGCTCTTGGTGAGCACAACTGAGTTATATCTTCTACTTTCTGTTTGGCCCCATGTCAAGTGTCTATCACAATATATAAACATTATTATCATGCATGACTATTGTTAGAGCATATGAACATTATCATAATATGATGCAAATATTGTTACAATATACGAATGCTCGTGTAATGTATAAACATTGCCATCTTTCCTGAGATTTACCCTGAAATAAGGATGTTCTCATATTTCCCTTCGGACCTCTTTCAAGACCTGTTGAATAGGCATCTTCAAAAGGCCTTTCTCAGGGGCTTAGGAAAAGACAGAGAAGCTATTAATTATTTTCTCCTTCATATGCCAGCTTCACCACTAACTAGGTTTATGTCAGTTTTCCCTTTTTTTTAAATGGGGGTATCATGCCTAACTACTTTCAGGGACTCAATGAGATAGGAGTTTCCTTTGGAGGAAATGCCGCCTTACACATATTTTAAACTATTACCATTATAGAAGAAACGTTTTTCTCCAGAAATACGTGCAAAGCAATTATCTAATTCTATTACACTTAAGACTGGGTCTGATAGTCTCACACTATCAGTTTTGCAAGCAACCTCTCACCCAGCCACTCAGTGTCTGCTTCTGAGGCCAAAGGAGGAAGGGTGTGAGCAGGATAGAAGACAATTTTGGCGGGCCATTATATTCCTAGTGTGCATTTGCAAGCGTATTTTGGAATAAGATGTAGCTGGCAGGATTGGACATCTTGGCTGAGGATAAAGAGATAATTCCTCTAATGCCTGGTCACTAGACATTGATTCATCTGTCATTCATTAGATCGGCATTTACCAAACAACTTCCACATTCTTGGCATTATGCTAGGTATTGTGGATACAAAGTGAATAAATCATGTTCCAGACAAATTTCACAGAATCAGTAACACACAAATCATATTCCCTGATGACAATGCAATTAAGTAGAAATCAACAACAACAAAAAAGATAAACCCCCATAAATATGTAAAATTTAAAAACTCATCACTAAATAAATCATGGACCACAAGAAGTGGTCACAATAAATCAGAAAATCCTTAGAACTTAATAGCAATGAAAACACTACATATCCAAATTTGCAAAACACAAAGAAAAATATATAGTCTTAAATATTAGGAAAGAAGAAAGGTTTAAAATTAATGAGCTAAGCATCCAGCATAAGAAATTAGAAAAGGAACAAAGAAATCCAAGGGAAAACAAAATTAGAAAGAAGGTAATAAAGATAAGAGCAGAAATTAATGAAATAAAAAGCAAAAAGTAAAAAAAATATAGATCAACAAAGCCAAAAACTGGTTCTTCGAAATGACTAATAAAATAGATATGACTTTAGCATATTTTTAAAGGGCACAAAAATATTAGGAATGAGAATAGCAATAGAACTACAGATTCAGTAGAGATTTAAAAGATAATGCAAAGAATGCTATGAAAAAGCTCATGCAAATTAATTTGAAAACTTAAATGGACAAATTCCAAGAAAAATATAACTTTGCAAAACTGACTTAAGAAGGAGTAAAAAGTCCTAACAGTCCATAACTGTTAAAGAAATATATCAGTAGCTAAAAATCTTCTCTCTCTCTCTCTCTCTGTCTGTCTGTCTCTCTCTCTCTCTCTCACACACACACACACAAAATCAGACCTCAATGATCTTACAGAAAGATTACAATAAACTTTCCATGAAATAGATAATTCTAGCCTTCCAGAGAATAGAAAAGGAAGAATATCTCACTGTATCAAGCTAATATGTTGATACCAAACCCAGCAAGAGTAATTTTGAAAAAGAAAAGTGACATGTCATTTTAATATATAGACAGTGATGAAAAAAATCCTAAACAAAATATGAGCCAAACAAATCCAGCAGTTTACTTTAAACAAATTATACTATATCATGACTAAGTCGGTTATACTAGGAATGAATGAAAGGTGGTTTAATAAGAAAATCCATCATTGTAATTCCCCAAAAAAGCAGATTTTAAAGCCTATAATTATCTCATAGTTGTAAAAAAGCATTTGATAAAATTCAATACCCATTAATTATTAAAAAAAAAAAGAAAACTCAGCAAAACTCATTCTTAGTGAGGAAACATTAGACACAGTCTTTTTACCACCAGGAAAGAGACAAGGATTCCACTGTCAACACCTATATTCAACATATTTCTAAAGGTACCAGCCAGTGCTATAAGACATGAAAAATAAATAAAAGGTATAAAAATTAGAGAAGAAAAGAAACAAAATTCTCATTATTCACAGACAGTGTGTTTGTCAGAATCACCCAAAAGACTCTACAAAGTATTGGAAAGAATATGAGAATTTCACAAGCTATCTAGATATAAGCTCAATGTATTAAAATAAGTTGTGTTTCTATATACTAGCAACAAAAGAAACACTGAATTTTTAAAGATATCATAAAGATAGCAAAAAATATATATATATATATACACACATATATACACACTTCCTAGGAATGAATCTAGACAAAGATGTGTAAAAAGGGAAGAGATTTAATGTCCATGGATAAAAAAATTCAATAAAATGAAGATGTCGGTTCTCTTCAAATTTATCTAAAAACTCACTGAATTGCAACCAAAATTTCAACAAGTTTTTTCTTTAAAAAAAAAAAAAGTTACATGTCTCACTGTCACCATTGCAATAATATTACAGTGATGGAAGCAAAACCTGTGTTCTCAGTGTAGCCACATTAACAATTTATGGGCCCCATGAACAACAGTGCCCATTTTCAATAGAATGAGGCTTCAACAATTTTTTTTTTTTAAGGCACTTGGCCCAAGAATAGCCAAGACACTCCTGAAAAAGAAAGTAAAAGGAGTCTGTCTTATTAGACAGGAAGACTTATTAATGAGCTATAATAATAAACACTGAGTATTGGTGCAAAAACTAATGGAAGAGAGTAGCAAGAACACAGATACAACACAGGTGTAGACACTTGATAAGTAAATGAGGGGACATTACAGAGCAATGGGGAGGGGAGGAGCTACTCAATAAAGGGTGTTAGGGTAGGTGATTATCCATATGGAGAAAGGTGAAACTGGATCTATACTTTTCACCATATACACTAATAAATTCCAAATAGATTCAAGAGTTATATGTGAAAAGCAAAGTCTTAAAACTTTTAAAAGACAATATAAGAAAACATATTTATGATCTTAGGGTAGCGAAGGATTTTTCAAGCAAGCCTCCACAAAAACATTCAACTACATTAAAATTGGGAATGTCTGTAGCTCAAAAAATACCATGAAGATATTGAAAAGATAAGCCATAAATTGGGAGAAGATATTTGCAACCCATACAATTGAAAAGGATTAGTATCTAGATATATAAAGAAATTTCTACAAATCACAAGTACAAAAAGGAAAGAAAATTCAATAGGAAAACAGGCAAAAGATACGATCAGACAATTTCACAAAAGAGGAAACACACGTGGCCAATAAATATATTAAAATATGATTATCCTCATTAGTAACCTGGGAAATGCAATTAAGAACATGAAAACTACCATTTTACAACTACTGGATTGGCAAAAAATTAAGAAGTCTATCAATACCAAGTGTTGGTGAGACTGAAGAGCAAGAGAAAATCTTAATCACTGCTTAGTGTGTAAACCAGTATAACTATTTTGGGAAACAACAAAGCATTGGTTTGTAAAGTTGAAATTTCCATACCTTACAGCACAGGTGTATAGCGCTCAGAAGAATGTTCATAGTATCATCCTTTGTAATAACAGAAAACTAAGAACAACCCAAATGTCTTCTAATGAAAGAATTAATTAATAAACTGTGATACAGTAGAGTCTCATTGTGGAAAAGTATACAAAAGCAAAAAATAAACTGCAGCTACACACAACAGCATGGATGGGAATCTTAGAAATATAACATTGAATGAAATAAGCAAGTCGCAGGAGACCTTGAAACGAGATACAAGGTGTGATGGTGGAGAAGCCCACAAGTTCTTAGGTTGGGTGCTGGGTTCTCCCATATGCATAGTTAATAAACATATGGCTTACATATGCTACATATAATTTTGTGCGTATATAAAATATTGCATAAGTCCTTTCCCAGTTTAGTTCACGGTTTACTGAGACAGCATGACAACAAGTACACTGCATTCTGATAAATATAATGGAGCAAGTTATTTTAATGCTCTGGAAACAATTCTGCAGATTTTATAGGTATTAAAGGCTTTACTGCATCACTAATAATGCTGTGAGGTAGGCAGGTCAGGAATTGTTATCCCCATTTTACAGAAGAGAAAACTGAGATTCAGAGAGTTTAAGACACATATTCAAGGTCACACAGCTAGTGAAGGGCAGAACTGGAATCATGTAAAGATATCCTGGCCCTGGCCCTGAGGTCTTCCTATGGATGCTTCTCCATTAAACACTCGGAGGGAATATTCTAGTCTATTTCTGACATCTCAGTACTATGCCCCGAGCATAACTATGGTCCTTTTCCAGAAAAGCATTATTCAATTTCTTCAGATTTTCTTTCTTGGTCACGGAGCAGTGGTGCATCCCTGGGCCATCATTCCAGTTCAAAAGTTCTTAGAAGCTCTCCGCACTTTGTAAGTGACCAGTGAGGGCTTTTCTTTAAGGGCAGAAGGTAATTACTGTCATGACGCATGTCTTAGGGAACATATGGCTACATATAGCTATGCAACTTACTTATTTTAACATCACGTGCTTTATATATATTCTTTTAATCCTCACGGAAAAACTTATGAGATAGGTATTATCCTCATTTTATAGATAAGAAAACCAAGGCCATTGCCAAGATTTACTATGATAAGGGGCCAGGAGATAAAAGAATGACCAACAGCTCTGCACATGTGAGTGTTGGCAGTTACCGTACATGACCAATTAACGTATCACCGCCATTAAAATAAAAATGGAATCAGAGACACACAGGTGCTTTGAGGTGGGATGGTGAAGATGACGACGATGACGATACACAGTACTAATCTACCATTCTTTGTTTTTTTTTATTTTTTGTTTTTCCTAAGGGCAGGATAAGAAAGACAATAGCACAAGTGATTCAAGTGAGGTACTAGGCATTTCTTCTTGACTCAAAGAATTATAACAGCCTGATATTTCTATAAAGAGACTTCATGGTATTATCTCCCTGACAATTTTTAATGAACAAGAGAGTTCGCTGTCTCTGAGGGACAGTGTGGATAGCTGCCTACATGAGGACAGATGGGTAGCATAAATAACAGTTCCAGGCCCCTGCCTTCTTTACTGGTGACCATCCCCCAGTGCCCCAGAAGAGTGCATGTATGAAGGACACTGAATCAGCTGGGGAGCGCATTCTCCATTATCTGTCACTGTTGGCTCAGAACAAACTAGAGTCCTTCCATTTCCTCTGTTTCCACGTGGAAGCCGGAATGCCAGGTATAGCTCTTGCCCACTCAACATCCAAACTCCCTTCAGGAGGTAATAGCATTCCGATTTTCCTTTGAGAAACCATCTTTCCTCACCTTTAGTGTGGAAAGTGTGTTCCAGATAGCTTTACATCCACTACCGGCTCCGGCATTGGACCTGTGATGCAGGTTTGGTAAATCAAAACCCCACATGTTTCTGGTCACAGTGATGAGTTTAGGAATGGGCATGTGACCCAAACTAGCTAACAGAGTCTGACTTTATCCTTTTAAAAGAGCTCTAAAGATTGAGGCAATCTCTCTGTGTTGCTAACCTGGTAAGAGAAAAGCCTGCAGCTGCCAGGGGCTACCTCTTGAGAGAGCCTGCCCTGAGAATGAAGAAGCCTTTGTATTGGAGACAGGAGACGGAGAGAGAACAAAACCAAGTCCGTATGATATGATCCAGTCATCCAGGGCTCATTCTACTCGTGGACTTCTCAGTTATGAAAAAATAAATTATGTGGTCATGCAGTTGTGTTTGTGTTGTTGTTGTTTTATTTATTTTTTTGCTTAAGCAACTCTGAGCTGGGTTTCTGTTACTTGCAACCACGAGAGTCCAGATGATTAATGCATTGAATGTAATCAAATTTCCCTACAACTTTACTGAACCACAGAGTCCTAATATTGGCATTCATTTTGTCCAAAGCCAGAGCACCAAGAGTAATAAGTGAATGTGTTTCCTTTTAAAAGGTAAATATTGAGAAACCTGCTCTGTGATCCTAGAAATCTCTGCAGAATACATCAGTCTAAAGCAGTCCTCCCCAACCTTTTCCATTTGGGGGCACACACAGAAAATTCTAGAAGTGTGTAAGGCACAATGGAGAAAGCAAAGGCAACTGGCCCAAGGACTCAAGCATCCCAAGCCCTTGCCAACCATCCCAAGAGCTGAAGGGACCAATCCCCAGGCACACCTACCTCCCAGGGACCAGGTGGGAAGCTCTACTAGAAGAAAGTAAAGGTAGGAGGTGAGGGAAAGTAAAGGTAGGGATTTCAGAGCAAATCCTCAAATGAGTCTTCTCTTAACAAGATGGGTGACCTGCCTTATCTAACAGTACATTCCTCATCCCGCATACACCATTCTGAAACAAAGTGATTTTCAATTATTAGCATTGTTCTTCAAAATCAGCCTGCCAAAACCCAGCTGTTTCCGCACAGTCAGGCTTTCTGGGCTGTGTGGCTCTGCATTCGTGGGAAGGACCCTCGCTCTGATGAAACTGCTTCTGCTCTCTACAGCAGACCCAGACGTTCAGCCAAGAAACAAGGGGACAGAAGGTCACTGGACTGGGGGTGGAAGGCGGAGTATCCATAGAGCCGGGCCAAAAGAATGCCATTATTCAAGAAATGATTGAAGAGTTTCTTCAAGACTGGCCAGAGGAGTCATCGTCTTTGAACTCTGGGGGTTTAAGAACGCCGAGCACCCAGTTGGCAGAGTCTTCCGTTGACCCTTTAGGTCAAACAAGGTTAGAAGGGTGGAAGGAGCTTCTTTTCTTTATAAATCCAGGAGCTCGACTTTGCGAGTGCCAAGACTCTAAGGAAAGGCACGTTGCTGTTTTATTAATAGCTGCATCTTCCTGTTTATCCAGCACTTATTACCCAACTTTCTTGGACAGCCGGCCCGTCAACAAGCCAACAAATATTATCAAACCTGCTCTATATGCAAGACAGGAGGCAGGGGATATGAGAGAGACACAAAGATGCCTAAGACATGTGGCTTCAATAAGTCAGGAGCATAGACACATTTCTCACTAAGTCTAAGGTAGATGATGATAAATGCCCCAATAGAGGTACCAGCTAAGTGTTTGGAGAACTCAAGGGGAGGTGGGGAGGGAGTCCAATGGGCTTGGACGGGGTGGTAAAGATCTAAGAAGGCTTCCTAGGGGAAATCACCTAAGGCCTGGGTCATTAAGGATAAGAGCAAAAAATGGCATTCCCAGTGGCTTCTCATGTCACATGGGTCCCCCTCCCGGAGGAAAAGGGACTGTGTCTTGTGTTTTGGGCTGAATTGTGTCCCCCCAAAATTCATATGTTGAAGTCAGATTGTGTCCCTTAAAATTCATATGTTGACGTTTTAACCCCCAGTACCTCAGAATGTGACTGTCTTTGAAGATAGGGTCTTTAAAAGTGATTAAGTTAAACTGAAGTCATTAGGGTGGATCTTAACCCAATGTGACTGGCATCCTCATAAGATGGGGGAGTTTGGACACAGAGATACACATAGAAGGAAGACGATGTGAAGGTGACTTTTTATAAGCCAAGCAGAGAAGCCTAGAACAGACCCCTCCCTTGAGGCCCTCAGCAGGATCCAACTCTGCCTACACCTTGATCTTGGACTTCCAGTCTTTGGAACTGTGAGAAAATAGATGTCTGTTGTCCTAGCTCCCTAGTCTGTGGTACTTGTTATGGCAACCCGAGTACACTCGGACTTTCTGTGTGCTTCGCCCTGGCCCTGAACACCTCCCACCCTGGAGACTGTCCCCAGCCTCCCAGAGGGACATCACCGGCTTGCCCTCCTCCCTCCCCCACCTGGTCTCAGGGTTCTTAGCGTGGCTGTGGCTCGCTGGGCTCAACTCTGGAACCACACACATTCTTCCTCATGGTCAGTAGGCTGCCCTGGAACGCGATCCTGGCGATCCTGTCCTCCTCATGAGAGCTAAAAGCCAAGTCACCCTATCTCCTACTGTCTTAATCGCTTTCTATTTTATTAACCCTTCTGTGATTCGTCCACTTCTGAAGTACCAGGGTCTCCTGTCTCCTTTTAATTATTTATTCATCTTCAGAGGGAGATCATGCTAACAGCCACATTTGTTCCATTTACAACTCTTTATGGAGCTTGAACGTGGAAAGAACAGAGCTGTATGACTTACAAAGTAGATTTGGCTTGGCCTGCCCATGCAGCTGGGTTGGGGCAGAATTCTTGTGAAACCAAACTCTAGCGAAAGGAACTGAGGCCGATGCAATGAGCCTACTTTAGAAAGACAGTTCAATTTAACGCCCTGACTCACCTTATCCCGACAAACACTAGCCTGACCATACTGCTTAGAATATAAAAGTTAACACGGGCACCAGAATCACAGCTCCCGCCATTGTCTGCCTGAGACCCTGTGTTGTTCATTTGTTATCCCCACAATGAGTGAATGCACCTAACTAATCCTACAGATCATGCTCCTCTGTGAGGCCCACGGAGAAGAAGGGACCTGTTCAAGGGCACTCAGCTTCCAAATGCAGTCTCTTTCCACAGCACAACACAGTTTCCTGGGATTAGGAGTCCTGCGACTTTGGGCTTTATCCCAGCTCTGCAAATGACAGGCAAGGTGACACTGGACAGATTATTTCCCATCCCTGGTCTCCAGATTCCCAACTCAACTATGACCGTGTCGTCTCTGGGTAGACTTCCTTGACTCTCTTGGGCAGAGTTAGTTGTCCCCACAATACTTATTCCAGGGCAGCCATGTGGTGGTCTCCAAAAGAGTTGGCAACCCCCCATCCCGGGGACACACACACACACACACACACACACACACACACACACTCCATTTCCCTTGGGTCCTCAAAGGAGCCCTGCCCCCAACTAAAGGACGAAGCTTGGCCCTAGCCCACCCTCAGCACTCCCCCAGCCACAGTGCTACCTTGGGAGGATCCATAAACACCTCAGACCTCATCTTCAACTCTCCTTAGACAGGGAAGATCAAATTTTACATTTAAAACCCAATTCCAAATGTAACATAGATAGCTAGTGGGAAGCAGCCGCATAGCACAGGGAGCTCAGCTCGGTGCTTTGTGACCACCTAGAGGGGTGGGGTAGGGAGGGTGGGAGGGAGACGCAAGAGGGAGGGGATATGGGGATATATGTATACGTATAGCTGATTCACTTTGTTGTAAAGCAGAAACTAACACACCATTGTAAAGCAATTAGACTCCAATAAAGATGTTAAAAATAAAATAAAATAAAATGCACTAGTGGAAAAAAAAAAAACCCCAATTCCAGTCTGGCAAAATCTCAACTTTGTTCTTTGAAACCTCAGGATAGGAGAGCGTCAGACACTTGAGGGTTCTGAAAGCACCACTTTGGGAGTTAGGAGAAGCGTTCTACGCAAGCCAGTCATAAAATTCTAATTCATTTACCCAGAAAGTTCCCAAGAGGTTTACAGCTGTGGCATCTGGGCTGGGTTGCAGTTTGTTTGAACAAAGTGCTGACAAGCCCAAGATCAAGGTTTCTTCCCTTAGTGCCAATCTGCTCGTCACAAAGGGAAAACCCTGAGTCATAGTCCCAACCTATATTCTCCCTCCCACCCCAATCGCAGCTAGCTCGCCTGTAATTTGTCAAAGGGGGAAGAGTGAGGATGTGTGGGCTCTTCCCCACCTGCTGACAGGGGAGGTGAGTATCAAGGTTTAAGTACAACACAGAGACATGGCAGACTCAGGGAGCCACACTTGGCCGGATTCCCCATGGCTTGGTTGGATTTTGGACAACCCTCCTTGAACCCAGACAGTGCAATTCATTGGAATTTTATAAAAATCGTCCATGAAATCTATACATAAATTTAATAATGACCCTTAGAACAACAAACTAGTGAACATAACAAAAAGAGAAACAGACACACAGAGATAAAGAGTAAACTAGTGGTTACCAGTGGGGAGAGGGAAGGGCGAGGGCAAGATAGGGATAGGGGATCAAGGGGTACAAACTATTAAGTATAAAATAAACTATAAAAATATATTGTACAACACAGGGAATATAGCCAATATTTTATAATAATTATAAATGTAGTAAACCTTTAAAGTTGGGAATCACTATGTTGTACGCCTGTAACATGTAATTTTGCACATCAACTATACTTCAAAAAAAAAAATAATGACCCTTAGAAAAAACTTGAGTGTGAAAAAAGTTAAAGAAAAAGGTAACGGGGAGGAGAGATCAGACCAGATAACTCCCAGGGTTTCTGTCAATGTTTGACCTTCCTTCTTAGGTGTGGGATGACTATAAAGCAAGGAGTCCGACTGAGTCTTCAGTCAATACTCATTTGACAAATACAAATGATGGACCAGGCACTAGGGATAGAGCAGAAACAAGATAGGAGGTGGAATAGACAATAAACAAATAAGTACAGCCAAGATATGGAAACAACCCACATGTCCACCTGTGGATGAATGGATAAAGAAAAGGTGGCGTATACATAATATAGAATATTATTCAGCCATAAAAAAAGGGAAATCTTGGGCTTCCCCAGTGGCTAAGAATCCACCTGCCAGTGCAGGGGACACGGGTTTGAGCCCTGGTTCAGGAAGATCCCACATTCCGCGGAGCAACGAAGTCCGTGTGCCACAACTACTAAGCCTGCTCTCTAGACCCGTGAGCCACGACTACTGAGCTCACGTGCCACAGTTACTGAAGCCCCCACGCCTAGAGCCCATGCTCCGCAACAAGAGAAGCCACCGCAATGAGAAGCCTGTGCACTTCAATGAAGAGTAGCCCGCGCTCGCCGCAACTAAAAGAAAGCCCGTGCCCAGCAACGAGGACCCAACGCAGCCAAAAATAAATAAATAAAACAAATAAATAAATTTAAAAAAAAGCGGGGGGCGTAATCTTTCTATTTGCTACAACGTGGATGGACCTTGAGGGCATTATGCTAAATGAAATAAGTCAGAGAAAGACCAGTTCCTCAGACCTCACTTATATGTGGACTCTTAAGGGAAAAAAAGCTCATAGATACAGAGAACAGATTGGTGGTTGCCAGAGGTACGGGGTAGGGGTGGACAAAATGGGTGAAGTGAGTCAAAAGGTACCAATACCCAGTTATAAAATAAATAAGTCATAGGGATGTAACATACCTCATGGTGACTGTAGTTAATAATGCTGTATTTCATGTTTGAAGGTTGTTGAGAGTAGATCTTAAAAGTTCTCATCACAAGAAAAAAAATTTTTTTAACTATGTATGGTGATGGATGTTAACTAGACTTATTGTGGGGATACGACATATACATTGAATCATTATACTGTACACCTGAAACTAATATAATGTTACATGTCAATTATGCCTCAATAAAACTATTTAATTAAAAGATAGTCATTGGGCTTCCCTGGTGGCGCAGTGGTTGAGAGTCTGCCTGCCAAGGCGGGGGACACGG
Source organism: Delphinapterus leucas (assembly GCF_059928025.1). Lineage (NCBI taxonomy): Eukaryota > Metazoa > Chordata > Mammalia > Artiodactyla > Monodontidae > Delphinapterus > Delphinapterus leucas. The sequence goes on from NC_143130.1 coordinate 169,296,256, forward strand.
ATTCGTGCTCCGGTCTGGAAGGATCCCACATGCCGCGGAGTGGCTGGGCCCGTGAGCCATGGCCGCTGAGCCTATGCATCCGGAGGCTGTGCTCCGCAACGGGAGAGGCCACAACAGTGAGAGGCCCGCATACCGCAAAAAAAAAAAAAAAAAAAAAAAAGATAGCCATCAATCAGTGGTTCTCAAAGTAAGGTCCCGGACCAGAAGGATTAGCATCACTTGAAAGCCCAGGCCTCACCCCAGACCTACTGAATCAGAAATTCTGCGGGTGGGAGCCAGCAATCTGTGTTTGAAGCCCTCCAGATGATTTTACACACTCTCAAGTTTGGGACAAGTAATAATGATACGAGCTGTGATGGAGAATGATTGCAGGGTGACTTTGGACAGGTTGGTCAGGGACAGGCTCTTTAAGAAGGTATCATCTACTGAGCTGAAGCCTGAAAGAGGAGAATGAACCAGAGAGAGTTCCAAACAGAGGGACTTGAAAGTGCAAAGGCCCTGGGGTGGGGATGCTCTGTTTGAGAAGACAAAGGAGGCCAGTGTAGCCTGTGATCAGTAAAGAGCATCTGGCCCATCTTACGGGAGGAGGAGGGTCTGAAAGTCAGCAAGTTTACACTCTGGTCGACCTCTCCCACGGATAAACTGTGGGATATTGGGACAGTCACAGAGCCCTTCCAAGTATTCTCTAAAATGGGGAAAACGATCCTGAGCCTGCCTACTGGGCTGTCTGAGAATTCAGTAGATGCGAAAGCATTTGGAAAAGCGAGAGGCAATGTTCAAGTGGGAATTATTATAATTAAGGGGGTCCCTTAAGGATGTAGCTATAGGATCCAGCTTCCCACAGTGAGTAGCCATCAGACCACAGGCCAGCACCACCTGGTCCTGGGCCAGCTTCTGCTCTCTAGAGCTAAATGAGATTGAGACGATCCTTTAAAAAGGGTCTGTTTAGAAGGTCTGAGGTGCGGGATTTCCCAGAAAGGTCTGATTGTGGAACTCTTACATTCTTAGCCCATTGGTCAATCTAAGAAGATTCTTGGCTTTGCAGGGAATTTGTGTTTTGCTCCGGCTGCTTGCAAATTCTCCCCAGGTGTTATAAAGGCAACGCCAGATTTCTTACAGGACCAGGCCATGTGCTATCATCACAGTCAGAGCTAATTTCATCACCATCCACTGATGCCCCTTTCCTGGAGGGACTCAAAAAAGGGCTCATCTCTGCCTCAAGCTTAAAAGAAGGCTCCAAGCAGGACTCTTAGAGAGCATGGAGGCGATATCCTTAGAGGCGGTCCAATCATTAGTTTAGACTTAATGCAAAATCACTGCCTCCAGTGAAAAGATACTATCTCTAGAATCTACCTGCCTCCGGAATGTACCCTCACCTAGTAGTCACAAGCATGTCCACATCCTGAGTGGTCAGGGCTGCAGGGAGCCTTGGAGACTGTGGTTCGGCCCCTCTTGTATAGATGGGGAAATGGAGCCCCGAAAGAGAGGGAAAAGGAGCCGCGACCCCCCCCCACTGAGTTTGTTGCAGTGATGAGATTAAATCATGACCCCAGTTGTGATTTAATTCCTGGGCTCCTAAACCAGGAATCTTCTTCAAACAGATGTCAAGATACCACTTAAAAACCAGTGTTTACAGAACAGAGTCCAAGAGATTGGCATGGCATTCAAGGCCATGCCAAGCTCCTGCCAAGTTCCTTAGCCTCATCTCTCACTCTATGGCTGCCCCGACCCCACCCCATGTCCATGCTGCAGCCGTACACTGGCTGTCGTAAATGGGCAGGTGACCAATGGGCTCACGACCAAGGCTGGTCCTCACCAGCAGTCCTCAATGTGCCGTGAAGCTTCTGGCCTCCATGTCTTTGCCCAGGCTGTTCCCTCAACCCAGAAAGCCCTTCACCATCTCCCACATGAAAAATTCTACTCAAGCCTCCAAACATCGACTTAGAGGCCATCATATCCATTGCCAGAGCAGAATCCCTATCCCTTGCGGGCACCCCTACAGCACCCAGCCATGCTGCTCTCACCACCCCTCACACTCCGGCTCACGTAACACACTGATGAGTTACGGGCACCCACCCTTCCCCAACTCCCACTCACATCTGCTCAGCTGTGAGATCCTGAAGGCAGGGACCGACTCTTATTCATCTTTAGATCCCCTCCCAGCACTTGGCAGTGTCTGACACAGAGACGTGCTCAGTGAATACGTGTATAATCAAATGGATGCACAGATGTGCAACACCTGTCCTTATGGAAGGATTCTGTGATCACTCCAGCCAGGGCCAACAGAGAGCCTCGTACCTGCTTTGGCTGCTGTCCCATGACCTTGGGCTATAACTATGTATGTGTTGGGCTCCCTACGTCCTACCAACCTACCTCAACTCCTGGCAAGAGACTGTGAATTCCCGAAGGTAGTGATGATGCCTGATTTATCTTTGTGTGAACAGCATAGACCCCAGCATGGAAATGATAAACGAATGAAGTCCATTAATGATAATAAATTAAGCACTGTGGACAACTGTACCTGAGGTGCAAGCTGCTTCTCTCACTCATTTACACACTACATACAGTTCACCGCATGCCGCTTTTCTGCTTGTTCAACAAATGCTTATCAGGTGCTAAAAATACAACAGTGAACGAGACAGAAAGTTCCTGCTGGACAGAGAGACATTAAATAAATAATCACAAATGTCTATTTATCACTGTTACAGAGCACGTAGCAGAGGACACAGTACAGGATGCTGTGGTCACTGCTAAGTTGGCTCTGAGTTCATCGCCCGCCCTAGCGCCCCCCTCCCATCATGTTTCATTTTGGTCACAGTGGCTTCAGCAGAAACGGCCACCCCTCACCCAGCTCAGATGCAGAAAACAGATGACTTGTCTTTCTCCCCAACGGGAATGAAGCAGAGTCCAGGTTTTTTGTGTCTTTGCAATATTTAATATAATCTCCCTTAAATTATTATCCCTTGCTTCCCATGGGAACTGTTGAAGATGCCAATTTCATACTGATTCCGGATGCAAAGTCTGTTCTGTCTGACCTCATTGATTCCTGGGGGATGCGTTAAGACCTGTGAAATATGTGGGGCTCATAAATCAACTCTGGCTGGGTTTCTGCAAATGTTTTAGCTTGAAGGAAAGTCAGTTCACACTGACAAGTCCCCCACGCCTCATCGCCTCCCAGCCCCGACCCGCCCGCGTCCCCTGGAGCCTGTGGATGTTGGCTGCCTGGGCAGGGCCCAGGGCTGGCTGTCCCCATCTCCCCTCTGGCCCGGCTCCGACAAGCCGAGGGGAATGGGAGGTCAGTCCTTAACATCCAGTCTGATGTCTGAGTCCCTCTGGAGGGAAGGAATCCTGTGAATGTCCTTTCCCTGCCAGCCCCCAAGGAGATGGCCCGGGGACCCTTCCCCAAGCATGCACCTCTGTTTCCAAGACAAACAGGAGCCTCCTGCTGCTTGCTGGGCTCCAGGGGATGCCAACAGCATGTCATACAATTGAATGGAGCCCCTTGGAGTTTTGCGAGGAGCTGACCCTGGCTGGAGGCGGATCCCTGAGAGCCAATCCCTCCCATGGCAGAGAAACAAAAGTCCCAGGTCCAAGGTGGAAAGAACACAGCCTTCCACAGATTTCCCCTGTGGCACAGCCCAAAGCGGAAAGGATGGTGGAGGTAGGTCTCTTTGTAAATCAGTCTGAACAGATGGTTGTTCACAAGCATCTTTTCCCATCAGCCCCTCAGCTACAGCGTAAATTCAATTCAGTTCAACACCCACTGAGTGCCGGTGGTCCAAGGAAGCATGCCGGGTGCGGGGGCACACACAGTAACCACGGCCCTGGCGTTCAAGGAACAGAGACAGCTTGGTTATCTTGGTCCTCCCTCGGCACCCAGCACAGTGGGGGCCGGTCGGGGGGTGGGCTTTGAGGGGTGATGAGAGACCGAGTATGGAAGTGAGTGAAGGTACCCCCACTCGCCTGAGTTGAACGGTGCCCACACTCTCCTTCCATTCATCCCTTCACTCATTCATGCATTAGTCGTCAATAGCTTACTGAGAATTCACGCTGCCAGATGCTGAGGATAAACAGTGGATGCTGGCGCAGTGGCTGCGTCCAAGGAACCCTCCCGCCACAGTCCCAACTCCCAACACCCACGCCCTGGTGAGAGCACGTGGGCACCTGCCTGCCCTCTGTCACACACCTGGGGGATGCCAGGAAGCCGCGGCCTTTCTGCCTCCAAGTGGGAGACCAGCCAGACTGCTCGGGGGTCATCTGACTCAGGGGTGTCTCTGATGACGGGTCAGACGAGGCCACCAGCACTTCCCAGTCACTGCCTGCTCGGCCAGCGTGGCCTGGAGTCTGTCTTTCTGTCTGTCTGCGTGTCCATGTGTCCAGAGAGGCTGGCAGCCAAAGGAAGAGAATGAATGTACCCATCTGCCTCCTAGGCACCCCCAGGGGTAAGAGGGCCCCAGAGAACAGCTCAAAGGCAGGCCCTCTGGCTGAGTGGAGCCTGGGAGAAGAATCAGCACGTGGTCGCAAACCCAAAGGCGGTGACTTTCCCTGGCCTTCTTTTTTTTTTTTTTTGGCCACACTGCTTGGCATGCGGAATCTTAGTTCCCTGACCAGGGATCGAACCCGTGCCCCCTGCAGTGGCAGGACAGAGTCCTAACCACTGGACCGCCAGGGAATTCCTCCCCTTTCCCTCTCCCTCCTCAAACCTCCCCACCTGGGATAAGCTGCCAGCAAGCACCTGCCCCGTCTGCCCCCGTGGCTGGGCAGGGATTGGCAAGATATGACGCAACAGAGTTGCTGCCCCTCCGGGAAGGGGTAGGGAGAGTGACAGCAGCTATTGCCTAGCGGTTGCAGACAGGACTGTCAGACACTCAGCACATCCTTTGCTAAAAGCAAGTACTATCATCCCATCTGGTAGATAGGCCACTCAAAGGGTTTACCGCTCGGAGCCAGGCACCTGTGCGGGGGTGGGGCTCGAACCCCAGCATCTCTGAATCGAGAGCCCACACTCTCCCCACGCATCCAACTGCCGTCCACCACTCCCTGGCCTAGTCACCGACTCCTTCCAGGCCTTTGAGAATAAAAGATCCCCTTTCTTTGGGTAACAGCAGATATAACTTGGGCCTCCCAGATGATATTTGCTTGAGGCTGTTGTTGGCAACATTAAATACGATTCCTAATTTATGGTTTTAATCAGTTTCATACTGATTTTGAAACTGACCATACCGATCAGTTTCATATGGTTTTCGATCAGTACGCATGCACACATTCTCCACAACACTAACACTTTGCTTTCATATGGTATTTGTACTTCTTTATTTCATTTAATCCTTTCCTAATAGCACAGAGAGTTCCCAAATCACTGTTTCTTGCATCACGCTGGGGTGGGGGCAGGAGCCGCAGACGCCATGCACACACGCAGAGCAGAGCCACGCAGAGCTCCCGCAGAAGCTGCCAAGGCGGGCGCAGAACCTACGCGAGCAGTTCTGCTCTCAAGTTTTCCAGTGGTGTGCTCACCCGCCTTGGTCAAAAGGATCTTTGAAAAGAAATCTACAACCAGTATTGACGACAAAGGAGGGGGTACAGACACCTTCCCACACACTCAGAATCACTGCGCCTCTTTGAGAAACATGTACCTCCCGCTAATTTCAAGCACACGCGGCTGAACGGGCTGCAATGGCCCTCCAGCAGGGGCTCTCTGGAGATCTGGCCTTAACACCCGCTTTCACTGGGACCATCCAAAGCAAAGCTGGATCGTGCTGCTGCTCAAAGTTCCCGCTTCTCCATCCTCCTGCGATCCCCACACTTGCTCTTCACACACAACTGGCTAATCCCAGAATGGAACATATTGAAAAGGAACACGACCAGACCAAGGAACATAAGGTGAGAGCCAAGAAAAAGTTGTGGTTCATTGAGAAAACTGCCACGCTAGGCAGTGGGGAAGCGCCTATTCCACACACAAAGGCACCCAGGGCCGGGCGTGCCCCACAGTGGGTTTCCACACAGCGCGGAGGCTGGCCAGTGCCCTGGACCTCACCGCAGGCCGGGGCCAGTCCCCGTGGGTGGCTCCAACTGTGGGTGGTTCGGGCTTCCTCATAAATGGAGGACTGACACGGTCCTAGTAGAAGATGTCACCAAGTGTGTGGGCTGGTTGGAACACACGAGTAGAGAAGGACCACATCACGAGTGATCCAGGTGAGAGCGAGTTAACAGAAAACCCAGGCTGCCTGGACACAAACATTATCTTTCCTAAGGACTGGGAACTGAAGAAATCATCTGGTCCAGGGAATGCGTTTTGCAGACCGATGAAGCCATGGACCCTTTCTCAGAATAATGTTTTTAATTGCATACATTAAATTCACAGGATTATGAAAGAACCCAATTACACTGAAAGACAGTTATCAAAATATTTTTTAAACATATGTGTAATATGTATAGTAATATACACGCTTCTTTATCAGTGACAAAAATTAGAAATGACAAGACTGGACAGCAGGTCTAATATCTCCTACAATTTTCAAGTAACGGTAAGTGAGAATACTTCAAAATAATATTTCAAAATACATCAAAAACTTCAAAATATGTCAGAATAACTGGCACAGTTGTAACGTGATGTATAAATATCTGTGTTTCTCTTGTTAATACTGCCACAGGTATTGCTAAGAGTCCTGTGGCTTACTGCCTCTATAAAGAAAAATAATACTAAATTTCATTAGAAGTTAGTAGAGAAAAAAGATGAGAATGGATCCCCTAAATTCCATCCACAGACCCCATATTAAGACCCCTAATCCCTTCTTTTTACAGATAATAAACCTTAGGCCAGAGAAGCCAAGTGACTTTCTTAATGGCACACAGCTGCTCTGGGATCAGAGTTCAGCTCTTACTGATGTCCTGTCTTTACCACTACAGCATTCTGCTTCAATTTAGGCTTTAAAAACATTTCTTTTGGATTTTTTGTTTTTGTTTTTAAACAAAAGTAATACATTCTTCTAACAGATTCATATAATATGGGAATTTCATTTAAAAAATAAAGTTTCTACCTTTCTTTAAATGCAGGCCTATCTAAGAGTAGACAGATGGACAAGAGCCTTCCTGGACCAGCAGGATCACATCATCCAGGAGCTTCTGCAAAAGGCAGAACCTCGGGCCCCAGACCAGACCTGCAGAGTCAGATTCTGCATTTCCCCAGGTGACTCAGGGGCACATTCATGTCTAAGAAGAGCTGCTGTGAACAACCTCCTGGAGCCCCTTCTCTGCTGCATTCTCCTTGGAAGCACAAGTAACCCCAACCCCTGACACTGAAAGTGGCGAGAATTCAACCCTCAACCCCCTAAAAGCCTTGCATTCTTAAGTCTGATTCCCAGAGGAAAGAATAAACAATAACAGAATAACAGGACTAGGGGTTTGGAGTAGGAGAATTCATCACGGAATGATGAGATCTGACACAGTAAAAATAACATTGTAACAACTAACTGTTATTAACCCTTACTGAGAGCCAGCCTCCATACTAGACCAGGCACATGCACTATCTCATTGAATTCTCCCAAATATCCTACACTAATAGTTAATGCTGTCATCCCTATTTACAGATGGAAAAACTGAGGTTCAGAGAGGCTGAGCTGCTTGCTCACCGTCCCAGCCAATGATCGGGAGAGACCTGAAGCAAGATGGGACAACCTGAGTGGGGGGGCCGCATGTGAACAGGCTTGCTGAGGCCCAGTTCACAAGGACATCTGAGCAAACCTGACTGTGTCCCACCTCAATCCTGGGTCCCCCTCCTCACCAGGCCTGCCTGGTCCTGATGCCTTTAGCAGCTAAAGAACCGAGTGGTTTCTGCTTCCTGTGCTCTCTTTCCGGTCTCATCCAGAGGACTTGGTTTCAAACCTGTGTTAAAAAAGTAAGAAGAAAAGCCTGCAGGCGGCTGCCCCATCCAAGCACTCTTGCCCTTTGTCTTACCTGCTGGGTGGTTAATTGTTTTGTTCCACAATTAAATAAACCTAGCCTTTGCCGGCATCTCGAAGCATCTGACTGAACTCTCATTAAGCACTGAACTGGGCAAAGCCCAGCAAAGTCTGCAAGGTGGGTGAGTACCACGCTCGGTTTTAGGTCATTTTAAAAGTTTTCAAGAACTAGGCCCTCAATACATTTTCAGACTCGATGACTCTCTACAGGTTATCTCAAGACCCTAGGATCTTTCTCAATTAACACTTACCACGTGATACTCCGTGCAGACACCGGGCAAGATATTTTCACAAGTTATCTGTGAGGTAGGCATTGTTGTACCCATTTTACAGATGAGGAAACTGAGGCTCCAGTCTCACAGCCAGGAAGTGGCCAAACCAAGGTGAGAATCAAGGCCTGGCTGGCTTCCCAGTTCCAGCCCTCTCCACTCCAGCACACACAGCCTTCCCATCTCTGCCTTCTCTTCGAACTTCTCAGGAATCAATCAGAGGCCACCTGGTAGTTCAGCTGCTTGTTCCGTGACTAATCTCCCTTCCTTGATGGTAAGCTCTGAAGACAGCCCCACGGCTGCGCCCAGACTCCCTGCCCCCTCCGTGCCTAAGCCAGAGCCTGGCACCAAAGAGGTGCTCTATAAACAGTGACTGAATACACATTGGCTGGCTTTCAGGAAAAATAACTCAAGAGAAAGCCTCAGGCCAATGCCATTCATCTTCCAAAAGGATCCATTTGTGTTCCTCTCTGCCCGCTCAGGCGCTTTGATCAATGAGAAAACCCCAGGCCAGGAGGGAGTATAAAGATATTGCTTGTAACTTCACAAATGACCAGAGGAATTCCTTCAGTCCCTGGGGTAGCGCGGCTCTAGTAAAAGACTGCTTCCTCAGTTGTGAAACATTTCACGAGCATCAGTTATTGGTGGAGTCCCTAGATTTGACACTGAGCCAAGCTGATTAGCAAAGCCAGAACAAAGAATGTCCACCCAGAGTGGTGACGAGTTGAGCCCCAAACGGGACAAATACGTGTAAACAAGTGGCATCAACATTCAGGGACCCTAGCCAAAGGTCCTATTCTCAGAGGCAGTATGATGATAGAAAGGTTCCTTAATGGGGGTTCAAATACCAGGGGCCCAATCGCTCAGCTCACCCCTCCCTGAGTCTTCAGCACCAACACTGTTAACTCCACAGCATCCTGCCTTTCCTGCAACAGCCCTTTCCTCTTTGCCAGTAACCATGTCTATCTGGCTCTCCATCCTCTGAGATGCTGACCACCGGATCTCCCAAGGGGCCAGCATCTGGGGGACACAGTCTAACCAGCCATGAGTCCACCACCCTCATGGAAGTTGCCCTGGTGCTGAGCACCCACAAGCCAAGATGCCAGTTTTCTTGATGACAAAAACTTTCTTGGTTCCTGAACTGTAATTCTTGGATTACTGCCTGCATCACTCTGCCTGCAAAGGTCCTGAGTGATCCAGATTTACATCTTGGGGCTTGTGGACTCAAATCTGAGGCCAAATTTTGTTACAGAAGGAGCAGGGTCTAGTCACCTCCCAAGTGGAACACCAAACAGAGAGGTCAACAAGGAAGCTCAGGGCTTCAAGGGACCCGGGCTCTGAGCCTGGCCCGGCCCAGCCTGCAGAGGCAGGGGACAAGGCAGGAATTTGCTGCCTTGAAAGTGGGTCCAAAACCCAGAAAGAGTAAAGCCTCAGTGAAAAGTGTCCGCTTGCTTTTTTAAGGCAGACTTACTTACAGTTTATGGGAAGAAACCAGGGCATGGAAAGGACGAAAGAGCAAGGGCACTACGTAGGAAACAGTTGGCCCCCAACTTTAAACTTCAAGTGGATCAGTCTCTAGATTTAACTATTACCAGTTTATGGAAAAATAGAGGGGTTGAAGGAATACGTTAAATACCAGCCCGACAACACAAGCAGCAACATCCCAAATGTAGGAAATTCTACAGGACAAACGACTCAGCCTCTTCAACAAATACGTGGTAAGAGAGACAAAGAAGATTAAGAGATAGTTAACCAAATGCAATCTGTAGACCTTGTTTGGATCTGATTCTAAAAGAAAACAATAGAAAGGGGACATTTACGAAATGACCAAGGAAAGTTGAATCCCACCCAGATATTTAATGATAAAAAGGAATTATTGTTGATTTTGTAGGTTTGATAATGGTACTGTGACTATGATTTTTTAAAGAAGCTTTATCTCTTAGAGATACATTCTGAAGTATTTAAGGATAAAATGATTTGATGCCTGAGATTTGCTTTAAATTGATCCACTGGGTCAGAGTAAAGAAGAAATGAGAGTGGGTCTGTGTTGAGAATGACCAAACTGGGTGAAAAGTAGACAAGTGTTCATAATGATCTCTCTGCTTTTATCTAGGTTCAAAGTTTTACAGAACAAAAATTTATTTACAAAAAAAACAAGGTAAGAGAAGGCCCTAGTTTTTCATCATGGCTCCAGGACTGACTCTTGAGAGGCTTGAACAAACTTTTACCTCACTGAGCCTCAGTTTCCTCATCCAGAGCCCGAATGGGTTCAAGTCCTGGCTCGGCCCTCATTTGCTGTGTGACTTTGGACAGATTCTTAACCTCTCTGTGCTTCAGGGCCAACAGGAACAACAATAGTCCTACCGCAGGGGTTGTGGTGAGGATTCAACATGTTCATTCAGGTAAAGATCCTGGCACGCAGCACTACATGTTTGGTTTTATTCCTACCACTGCCATCATCACTGTCGTTGATTATTTTCTACATTAAAGAGGAAGAGGAGAAGAAGGCCCTCTGGAGATGTGGTCCTCCCCTCGCAGAACACCGAAGTTTTAGAAGCGTTTCCCAATTCTCCCCATCACACTGGAGCTGCTTACTCCAGCTTCCTCCCCAGGATCAGACCTACACTCTGGGAAACAGGGACACTCCTTCTCTGGCAGTGATGACCCAAATCACCTGCTTCTCCTTTCAACAATGTCCCCCTCTCGGTTCCTTTGGTTCCTCCCCCCTCTCCCCCCGTCTCTGAGTCCTGCTTCCCTGTGGCCTGTTCCCAGGCCCGCCTCTCTCATCCCTGTTCCCGTCCTTCTGGGGCCCCCTCCCCATGACTTCCCCTCTCATAATGCCCAGAAGGACCTGTGTAAACCAGAAAAGGCAGGGTGGGGTGAAGGGAGGTTGGAAGGAACCCGGGACTTATGAATGCATAAGGCTGAACTTTCTGGAAGTGGACGGGCCGGGTGCCAGTGCTCCTAGGGTTCCTGGATCGTATTCTCCTTACAAAAGGGCCATTATGAAGACTCCACATCTCCCGTGTGACAGGTTGGGGGCCTGTAAAAAAGTGCATGACGTCACAGGGACCAGGAGATAAACAGTGTTCCCAGCCGCGTCTTATTCTCGAGGGCACTGGGATCCTGGAAAGAGGGCTGTGGGAGGGAGGGGGGTGCTTCAGAGAGCCCTGTGGCCATTCCAGGCTGTTCCCCAAAAGGGGCCTGCAGGACTGCCCAAGACATCAGGGAGCCCTACAGCCACCGGAAGCCCCTCCCGAAACCCTGGAGTGACTTGGCGGGTCACTCCACCCGCTTCCTCACTTCAAGACGTGCACATGGTCACTCAGCTTATCCAGCCCCACAGGACATCGTGGAAGAGCATCACCCCACCCCCAACCTCTCTTTCTCTGCATTTGCTTCGGGATCATTTCTCTTCTACCGAACGAGAGAGGTCACATGGGCGAGTTAGGAAAACGTAGGCTGGTTGTCAGGAGAGCTGGACTCCCGTAATTACCTAACTTGGTGGAGTCCACACTCCCTTTTTTATAAAAGGAAGAGGCTGCAGTTAAAGACTGTTAAAGTCCCTGCCAGTTACAGCGGCCTATTGCTCTACTGGTTCTAAGGAAGTATGTTACTATCTTCCCCACCAGTGCTTCAGTCCACGGCTTGATTCAGTCTGCTCTTTCCTGTGAACACTTATCTATGTTCAAAGTGACCCTCGGCCAGCTCCCCGCCCCCCCCCCCACATACACACACACACACCCCTTGAGACCAGGAAGAATAGAGAAGTTTAGTTAAGGTGTATCCAATTTTCCCTTTTAGCTCTGAAAGATACTTGTTTGCATATTATTTCCATGTAGTCAAATGGAAATGCACTCATTTGCATGAACATATAGAAGACATTACAAAATCACCAACACAGCCTTTCTAACAGTGGGTTACAGCTCAACACTTCAGAGCCCTGAAATGGGACCAACAAAAATCTCACTAAGTAGACCGATGGTCTACCAAACTTTCAGGGTATAGGAAGGAAATATCAGAATTTCAATTCAGGTTTATTTTGATCGCATCCTTTAAATTTTTCTATTTCTTACATATACTTTACACTCCTCCAACCATATTAGAATAACTGGATATGCATGTAATTTATAAACATGCATGTAGTAAGGGTCCAGGCTCGGAAAGATTTTGCAGATGGGGTGCATGATCAAAAAACTTTGGAGCCATCGTCACTCTAGACCATCTCCCAAAGCTGGAGACAGTTGCAAAGTTTTGGTCCAACCAAAGCTGAAGCAACAAGGGAGGATCCCAGGTAAACCTCCACCAAGGCCACACTGGCCAACAGAGCACCAGTGCATACCAGGGCACCTGTCATACCACTTGCCAACAGCCTGGGGACATCATGGCATATGGCGTCTCCTTCCTCCCCAAGGTCCACTCTTGCTATGAGCTCCCATCAGCGAGGCTCCTTTTGGTCAAAAGAACCCTGGTCCCCACCCAAGGACCCCACTTTCTTTCCAGAACAGTTGGCCTTGGCCCTCAAGGCTTCTTTTGTTTCAGGAGCAAACGTTCCATTCGAGGGTGAGTAATGCTGAAGACCCTAGAAAGCTGGTCGTTTCTAGATCTTCTCTCTGGGATTCACTTACTGCATCTGACCAGACATATTTGTTATCGAAGAGAGAAAACATGACCTTGGTCTCCAAACAGATAGATGATAGATATGATCTAAAGGCAGATAGACAGATACATAGATGAATGATTGACAGACAGATAGACATAGATAGAAATAGATGACAGATTGATGATAGATGATAGGTAGATAGATCGATAGATAGATAGATAGATACACAGATGATAGATGAAAATAAAGAAAAAACAAATTGGCTTTCTGGGGGACTATCAATAAGACAGCACACTAAACTCCTCCCTAGGTGGGAGGGTACCCAGAGACACAGGCTGCTAAGAGTGAAAGAACCGTGTACCACGTAGGTTGTTTCACTGGTTCATTGCATGGGAACTGACTTCCCACTTGGGGTTGACCTGCTAGACTAGGACGATGCCTTCACCAATGGAGAGGAAGCCTAGGACGCCGGGCTACTCACCTACACACTGGTTGCCTTCATCCATCTGGTATCCAAGGCGACACATGAGAGGCCTCGAAATCGTGGGGTAGTTTGGAGCTGACAGCGGGGGTGCAGCTGCTGGGTACGGACCTGAGTAGGGGTTGGAGTAGGGGTTGGAGTAGGGCCCTCGATACACTGGGTTTGTTCGGGGGATGCATAAGTACCCGCCGTTTTGGTTAACACACATCATGTCTCCTCGGCAGGCCTCGGGGATGGTCCGGCACTCGTCGATATCTGCAAGGGCCACAGAAAGCACAGGCGTTAGTGGCCCCTCGGCCACGCTGAGCCACAGCAGAGCTCTGTACCAGGAACGCCGCGAAGGACCCCAGGACACTCTTCACCAGCACCTGCTCCCGAACACGTAGGGCTGGGCCTGGCAGCTACTGCCCCAGTATCGGCTGAATTGAATCAAACTGACAAGTGTCACCCAAACGTCAGCCATCAAATACCGTCATCAGGATGCCTGGGTCACAGCTACCAAAACCTGTACCGTCACATGCTTAATACTTTTCTCTTAAATGAACCCACATTGAAACCCCAAGTGGGGACTTCCCTGACGGTCCGGTGGTTAAGACATCGCCTTCCAATGCAGGGGGTGTGGGTTTGCATCCCTGGTCAGGGAGCTAAGATCCCACAGGCCTTGGGGCCCAAAAACCAAAACATAAAACAGAAGCAATATTGTAACAAATTCAATAAAGACTTTAAAAATGGACCACATAAAAAAAAAAAAAGAAAGAAAAAGAAAACCCAAGTAAACATATTTTTTTCATCTTACGGCACGACAGCAAATGAAAAAAAACCCTATCAATGATCAAAAATAGAAGGTAAGTAAAAATAAATATATAACTATTAAAATAAAGATTGTTTACCTGTGGATGTACCACCTAAAAACATCTCAGGTATTCTTTTGTGTCCATATGACACTCGGGAAACGCTGGGATGGACCTAATAATTGTACCCACTTCTACTCCAAATAACAGCTGGGCGGGGAGAAAGAGTCCACTGCATCCAGAAAGACAAGGCTTGGCCGAGAGCTAGTTTCTTATTAGGAAAGCAGAGACTTACTTGAGACTCGGCTCACACCGTGCCAACAAACAGGGCCCGTTTCCAGCCAGGCTGATGCTCTGCTTGTTGTGTCTAGAGCGGGGTGTGGGAGTGGCAGGGGGGTAGGTTCTCTAGAAAATCAGCCTTGCGGGGCCAGGGACAGGGGAGGCCTGAACTGAGGCGCCAGCATGAGCAGCTGCCCTGACCCCCCGCACCGGGGCTTCCCACCAGCCTTGGGGTCTGCTCCATGTGGGGCTGGAGGATGGGAGAGAGAGGCCTGAACCCTGACCGCTCACTCCAGCCACCTCATCTGAGAGACTTGTGCCAACTCCCGCCTCGGGAAAGGGAAGCGTGGAGTCCCATTTTCTAACTGTAAGCCTGAAAGTGTCATTAAAACTGGAGGGCCACAAAAGACGGCTGCCGTCCCTCTCTGCATCCCTTGGCACATTCTCAACTCCCTTCACCTTAAGTCAAAGTATGAGCCTAGAGCTTCCAAGGCAAGACTTCTTCCCCACCACGCATCATTCTTTTCAACGCTAACTAAGCTCAGAGACTACAAATGATTTGGCCTAAATCAAATATCATTAAAAAGGTAAATATATCCCCGAGGGGAGAGCCTCATTCCTTTTCTATACTCTATGCTCCATCCACAACAAACTAGTCTATACTCTGAATGTCTTTTCAATGCCCTGGTCTTTGCTTATGCTGTTCCTACTACCTGGGATGTTATTTCTCAGGATCCTATTCATCCTTCAATACCCAATTCAAATGTGACCTCCGTGAAGGCTTTCTTTTTTTTTTTTTTTTTTGTGCGATACGCGGGCCTCTCACTGCTGTGGCCTCTCCCGCTGCGGAGCACAGGCTCCGGACGCGCAGGCCCAGCGGCCACGGCCCACGCGGCACGCGGGATCCTCCAGGACCGGGGCACGAACCCGCGTCCCCTGCATCGGCAGGCGGACTCTCAACCACTGCGCCACCAGGGAAGCCCCGTGAAGGCTTTCTTTATTGACCTCAGACGTAAGGCATCACTCTCTCCCCTACTTCTGCAGGACTGATTGCTTTTACCTCATCTTGACAGTGACTTTATTCTACCCTGTACAGTTTACTCCATCTAGACCTACCTCTCCCACTAGATGGAGCGCTAGGAGAACGGCCCCAAAATGTCTGTCCTCTTCCTTGGAACCTGTGGCTACATTAGGTTACATGGCAAAGGGGGATTAGGTATGGATGGAATGGAATTAAAGTTGCTAATCAGAAGACCTTGAGATGGGGACTTCCCTGGTGGCACAGTGGTTAAGAATCCGCCTGCCAATGCAGGGGGCACGGGTTCGAGCCCTGGTCTGGGAAGATCCCACCTGCCATGGAGCAACTAAGCCCGTGCGCCACAACTACAGAGCCTGTGCTCTAGAGCCCGTGAGCCACACTATGAGCCTGCATGCCACATCTACTGAAGCCCGCGCGCCTAGAGCCCGTGCTCCGCAACGAGAAGCCACAGCAGTGAGAAGCCCGTGCACTGCAATAAAGAGTAGCCACAACTAGAGAAAGCTGGTGGGCTGCAACAAAGACCCAACACAGCCAAATATAAATAAAATTTTTTAAAAAAGTGTTCTCTTAAAAATAATAATCTTAAAAAAAAAAAAAAGAAGAGCTTGAGATGGGGGAATTCTCTAGGATTATCTGAGTGGGCCCAGTGAAATCACACAAATCCTTAGAAGTAGAAGAAGAGGCAGAAGGACTGGCCAGAGAAAGGAGGCAACAGAAACATGTGAGGGACTTAACTTGCTGGCTTTGAAGATGGAGGAGGGGGCCACGAGCCAAGGAAGAGGGTGGCCTCTAGAAACTGCGAAAGGCCTTCAGCCGACAGCCAGCAAGGAACCAGGGGCCTCAGTCCTACAACCACAAGAAACTGAATTCTGTGGGAATGTAAATCCATGCAGCCACTATGCAAGACAGTATGGAGGTCCCTCCAAAAATCAAATCTAGAAATACCATATGATCCAGCAATTCCACTTCTGGGTATATATCCAAAGGAAATGAAAACAGAATCTTGAAGGGATATCTGTACTGCCATGCTGATTGAAGCACTATTCACAACAGCCAAAATATGGAAACAACCTAAATGTGCATCAGTGGATAAAGATTTGGGATGGATGGATAGATAGATAATAGATAGATAGATGTGATATTATTAATATTATCATCATATGAGTGATATAATAATAGTAATCATATGAATATTACTCAGCCATGAGAAAGAAGGAAAACCTGCCATTTGCAGCAACATGGAAGGACCTTGAGGGCATTATGCTACGTGAAGTAAGGCAGACAGAGAAAGACAAATGCTACATGATGTCACTTATGTGTGGAATCCAAAAAGCCAAACTTACAGAAATAGAGAATAGAATGGTGGTATTCAGGGGCTGGGGGGTGGGGGAAATGGGGGAGATGTAAGGGTACAAACTTCCAGTTAGAAGCTAACTTCTAACTGGAAGGAAATAATGCACAGTATTGCGATTATAATGAACAACACTGTATTGCACACTTGAAAAATGCTAAGAGAGTAAATCCTGAATGTTCTCATCACAAAAAAGAAATGGTAATTATGTGATGTGAGGGAGGTGTGAGCTAAGCTACGGTGGCCATCACATTGTAATATACAAGTGTATCAAGTCAACACATTGCACACCTTAAACTTACACAATGTTGTATGTCAATTACATCTCAATTTTTAAAAAACGGAAACTGAATTCTGCCAACAATATGCATGAGCAAGAAAGTGGATTCTTCCCTCAAGCCTCCAGAAAAGAACACCGCCCTGCCATCACCTCAATGTTAGCCTGGTAGAACTCCCATCGGGCTTTTGACCTGTGCACCTGTGAGATCATATATTTGTGTTGTTTAAGCCACTAAGGCTTGTGGCCATTTGTAAAGGCAGCCCTAGGAAACTGATACAGATGGAGAGCTCCTTGAGGCTGGGGATAAATTCTTCCTCATCTTTGCCCTGTCGCAGGGCTTACCCAGTGCCAGGCACAAAGAAGGTGATCAATGGAAGGGTGTCGTTGATTTCAACCATCCCGTGGCACTGTTTTCTTCCATGGGCAAGGCTGATACAGATTTGACAATACTGAGTGACGGCTGAGACAGAAATGGCCCTGTGATTGGGCTGTCCCTGCACCCCACCCAGAGAAGGATCTTCAGTGGCCTCCTACCTAAACACTGTCCTGATGAGCGGTCCAGGTCAAAGCCGTTAGTGCATTGTTGCTGCAGGAAGGGAGAGAGAGAAACAGGAGAGGTCATTCTGCTTACTTACCTTTTTTTTTTTTTTTCTTTCACTATAAAAGTATTCTAACTGCATCACAGGAGGTATGGAAAATGGGTAAAGAAACAAGGCATTTATAATACCAACATCTGTGTTATAACCTCTATTTGTCCCTTTTTTGGGTATTTTCTTACAATCATTTTACACTTTAGCATTACTTTTTAAGCCCCTGCATCATTGCTTCAGAACGCCCATTTTTAGCAGATGGTTATGGGGACTTCTCCCTGCTCTGATCATGAAGAGCAATACTAATCGCATCTGATCTGCCCAGTGAGGCTTGCCCTGTGCTCAGCCCTTTCTGAGAGAGGATAGGACTGCTTTTAAGGGCAACCACTCTCCTTCCTTGGGTGCTATTTAACCCCTTTGCAGCGCCCCCTACGAAATCCTCGACCCGATTACGAGGTCTGTGTGTAAAATAAATCCGCACAGTGATGTAGTCAGTTTTTTAAGAAAAATAGAATTGGGGAAGTTCTTCCATTTTAACCTCAGGAAGACAATTACACAAAGATGAGATGCTTCCAGAGACCGCCAGGTCTCAAAAGTCCCTGAGGGCTGCAGGCTTCACTTACAACTTGAGTTACAACTTCATGCATTTAGAAAAATATCATGGGATCAACAATCACCCCTAGAGCTGACATGTTATAGGAATAAGTCAAGGAGGTGTGGTTTTGCCCGTGGGGGTCCCTTCCCTGGCCTTCCCTACGGTTTATGGGGTTCAACTTCCCTGAGCTATGCGCTGGTTTGTAGAGATGATAGATTTAGCCTGCATTCCTGGGAGTGGGTTCAGGCACCTTAGGGCCTTGGGGCCAAAGAAACGGAGCGGATGAGCCAGGAGGTGGTGCCATAAAGTTCAGGAAACCAAGAGACTCGAGTTGCAGCCCTGGCTCACCAACTAAGTGCAGGTGTGGGTTCAAGCCCACTGCCTGGCTTCAAATTCTCACTCTAGCCCCTATTCACTGCATAACTTTTCTATGCCTCAGTTTCCTCATCTGTAAAATGGAGAGGATACTACTTACTTCTGAGTGGTTGTAAGGATTAAATTGTTAGTGCATGTAAAGTGCCTATAGTGCAATAAACACTATACTATAACCCGCGCCGTCTCTGGATCTAGATGTTAACTGTCACCACAGAGCTAGATCAGAGGACGCCAAGGTCCTTCCAAGGTCTAAAAGTCTTTGGTACTCTTCCCAAGATTCTTTCCACCTCCAATGAAATATATTTCAAAATTCTTAATATGAAGGGAAAAAACATTTAAAGGGTGTGATCAAAATAAATATGAATTGAAATTCTAAGATTTCCCTCCTATACCCTGAAAGTCTGGGAGACCATCAGTCTACTTAGTGAGATTTTTGTTGGTTCCATTTCAGGGCTCTGAACTGTTGAGCTGCAACCCACTGTTAGAGAGGCTGCGTTGGTGACTTTGTAATGTCTTCTATATGTTCATGCAAATGAGTGCATTTCCATTTGACTACATGGCCCCTCAGCCCTGCTCAGAGGTGGGGCTTCTCTCATTTCTGAGCTAGAGATGCAGAGGGGCTGCCCTGAGCTCCTCAGGAAGGATCTGTCCACATTTCTCAAGGGCTGACACAACTGTCACTTTGTAAAGTCAGGGATGGTGCAGGCTTCTCTGCACAGCCACCCAGGAGCCCAAGCTCCCCCTACACACTCCTCCCAGGGGTCCGGGCCAGAGGTGGGTCCTCGCGGGTTGGGCGCTGAGATGACTCACAACTGCATGTCGGCCACACACACCCACGTGGGCCACACGCAGGCACCCAAGGGGCACCACTGCCCAGAAACACTAGAACACGCTTGACTTTTTAACACTTACACTAAGTCAAGGCCCCCAGCCCCACCAAATGAGGCAGCATGATCTGATTATAAGAGTCTTGGATTGGGAACCAGGACACCGAGGTCCAGCCCTGCCACTTATATACTATGTCACGGGGGGCAAGTCTCAACTTCCCTGAGCCCCAGCTTTAATCTCTGTACAATGAAGAGCTCGGTTTAGGTAAACAACACAATGCGTGGCTGGACACCCTCGCCCTGGTTTTTAACACACTTCCTGATAAGTAACAAAATAAAAGTCTTACCTGTGCATTCCCAGGACTTGGAAGACAGAGAGCCAGAATGGTCACAGTGAGTATCCTGTGGAGGAGCAAGAAGTCAATATAAATGCTCAGGATGCTCCCAGGACCCAGGTCTGGGGTAACACGTGCCTCTCGCGCTGCCTGTGTGTTTACAATGATGACTTCACCTTGTGCTTGTCTTTGGGCAGGGGGATGGGGGGCGATGCTCCAGAGAGGCCAGGGAAACTCCAGATGCCCCAACCACCCCAAACAGAACCGTGCCCCCTCCACTGGTTTCATATGTTGGGATAATGGGTTCGGTGGCATTTTTATAAATAAAGGGTCTTGCTGCTCCAAAGAACAAATCTAACGCCCACCGCCATGGTATTAACAATGTATTCACCAGCTGCTTGGCCTTTACTCCTGACACAGGGGACCCGCCTGAGTTTTGAATGTCTTCATTCTGAAATGACCACAGTGTGAAGAAGCCGTCGTGCCCTCGGATGATGAGAGGAAAGGAAAGTACAAACGTGAAGCACGTGAGCTCCACGGAACAGAGGTGTCAGGGGGAAGGAACGCACGTGCTCCCAGAGTGCGCCTCACACAGACCCTGATGGAGGAGAGGACGCGGGGACCTGGGCAGCCCCAAGAAGGAGCACAGCTGACACTTAGGAGGAGGTGTCAATAAACTGTGTTTCTGCATAAGCCACCAAGCCCTGAACCTGCGATTTCTACTCTTCATCATTCACAAGCTGCTATCCAACAAAATCGTGGTCGCCAATTAGCTTTAAAGATAAAAAATCAATACCACCTCACATCCAACAGGATGGCTACAACCAAAAAAGCCAAAAGCTGGTGAGGGTGTGGAGAAACTGGAACCCTTGTGCACTGTTGGTGGGAATGTACGTTGGTGCAGCCACTATGGAAAACAGTCTGGAGGTTCCTCAAAAAATTAAAAATGGAACTACTATATGATCCAGCAATCCCACTTCTAGGTATATATACAAAAGAATTGAAAACAAGGTCTCAAAGAGATATTTGTACACCCATGCTCATAGCAGCATTATTCACAATAGCCAAAGGGTGGAAGCAACCCAAGTGTCCATCAACAAATGAATAAACAATGTGTTATATACATGCAATGGAATACTATTCAGCCTTAAAAAGGAAAGCAACTCTGACAAGTGCTACAACATGGATGAACCCTGAGGACATTATGCTAACTGAAATAAGCCAGCCACAAAAAGACAGATACTGTTTGATTCCACTTATATGAAGGACTGACAGCAATCAAAATTATAGACAGAAAGCAGAATGGTGGGTGTCAGGGGCAGGAGGAGGAGGGATTAGGGAGGTGTTTATGGGTATAGGATTTCAATTTTTCAAGATGAAAAGAGTTCTGGAGGTTGACTGAGCAACATTGTGAATGTACTTAACACTACGAACTGGACACTTGAAAATTGTTAAGGTGGTTAAAAAATCTATGCAAATACAGAGCTTTATTTGGTGCTGTTATTATTGAGTTCAACAGGGGTTTATCTGAGTAGTTACTAGCTGTGAGCAGGGACCCTAGGTAGGCAGAAAAAACTACAAAACTATGACCCAGATGCTGCCCTGGAGAGCTGGTGGGGGAGCCACGTGAACCAACAATGTCTATACCCTTTGGTTAGGGCACTGATAGAAATGCCCACTGAGTGCCAGGAGAGCCAGGCTGTGGGTAGGGAATGGAAGGTCAGGGAAGGCTTCCTGGAGGAGGTGATCTCAAAGGCTTCTTCAGTAATTCAGTGGACCTGGCACCTGGTTGGATTTAGTGACCTGTTACTGTCAATGTATACCTTCACTTGACAATCCCTCCCTTCAGAAAAAGAGCGTTCAATAGACTGCAAAACTCACTCAATCCATGACAGAAGGCTCATATGAATCAGCGACGCTGGGGTACTTGGAGGGCCCCAGAATTAAGGTGACATCCAGAGGAAACAGGACTCTAATGTGGTGTTGGGAGAGGCAAGCCCACTTCCTTCATCTAGTCCTCAATCCAAAGAATAAAGACCCTGGAAGCCCACAAGTTTTCCTTTCATCTGAGTGCCTGTGTGAGCCAGATTCTAGAACACTGGAGACAGCTCTGACCTTATAAAGTGCAGAGCCAAATCCCAGGGCTTTTTGATATTCACAACAGCCAGATTTATATCTGGAAGGAATGAAAGAACAATAACAAATTTATTTTCCAGGCTGTATATTATGAATTTCAACGTTTTCCTGTTTCTTCACATGAAGTTTCCTTTCGGTTGGTTATAAAACCCTGTCTCGTTTTTGTTGGAGACAGGACAGGCTGACAACGCAGTGGACTTCAAGACCTAGTGGAAAAGGCATGCTAACCCATTTCTCCCCCTACCCCACCTCCCCTACTCCCTTTGGCTAGAGGGCAATCCTCTTTGGCTAGGGACAGGTCTCCCCTGAGAAAGCCCATCTCAAGCCCGGCCTCCTGCAAGGGCCACAGCTGGGGCCTGGGGGCCAAGTAAGCTCCAGGCTTAACTGAGACGGTTTCCCAAAAATGACATAACATCCAAGCATTGCTGCTCTCACAGCGTCACCCATAGCTGCACTTTGTCATGAAAAACTCTAGAAAACTCCAAAATTAATTAACTATAAGAATTTTGGGGATCCTTTGATGTTCATAACTGGTCCCAGGAACTTTCAAAAGCAGGTGGGTCCACCTATTTTGGGCTCCATCCTCAAGGGGAGGAAAGCTGGGCGGGGGTGGACGTGGGGATGGAGGTGGGGGACCAACTGAATCTCAGGGCTGTCTGTTCAAGAAGTGCTGGTACCCGATCCAGGATGACAGGATTACAGCTTCGTTTTCAGCACACACACACACACACACAGACACACACACACACACACGCACGCACGCACACACACACACACTTTGTCTAAAGCAGCTACGTTTTCAAGAGTGCGCTGGATAAAAACTGCAGATGTAATCTAGATAAAATTCTTTAAGCTTTAACGATCACTTGACTGGAACTTCAATTTCCTTAAGGAATATCAAAATGTTTGCTTACATGCATTTCTGTCTGCAGTCCCCACTTTTCATTGGCTCGAGACTTCTGGGTCGCATGCCCTTTGAGAATCCCACACAGACATAGAGCAAATCCAGCCCCGGGATGTGCAGCTAGCCCGTTCGCTTGTCCAACAGCCGATGCAGCAAAATAATTGCTAGTGAACTAGTAATTGATCTCTCAAATTAAAAAAAAAAACAACTTAAAAAATAATTTAAACGGCACACAAATTTGCTGCCCTTTCAGAAAAGAAAGAAAGAATCAGGCTCTGAGATTTTTGTCGACCTCTGTCGGATGCTGGCTTCTGAAACTGTCTTATAAAATACCCACTCCCAAAAGAAGGCTTCAAGATGGAAATTACAGAGGCGCAGCTTTTTACAATTAACAATATCATTGCATCACTAGCTAATGCCTTTTCCAACATCCTGACACAGCCTGAATCACGGCCATAGCCATTTTCCACCCATCGGGTTTTCAGTAAGGTTTCCAGACCCTGGAGGAAAAAGTCCGGAGCAGAGAACATACCTTTTAAATCCTGGCATGTCCAAGATGCGTGGGCAGGAGAAGCAAGGGGGAAAAGATGGAGAGCTCTCAGCGCGGGACCCTCGGAGCAGTTCCTGAACTTCGGCCTCCTCTGGGCCTGTGGGGCTCGCCGATACTTTTATTCCAGGGGGGACGAGCGAGGCGAGGAGAGGACAAGGGGAGAGCCTGGGTCCTCCGAGCCACTGGAGAGCTGACAGAGAAAGCACCTGGTTTTGCTTAGCCCTCTTCAGTAATTCAGCATTAAACCAATTGGAGGAGGAATGTTAAAAATGAACACTTCATTTTCTAAGTATGTTAAACAATGCAAATGGGGCCTCAGTCTGGACACAGCTGGTTCAGATTACAGCACTCACCAACTGGCTAGACGCCTCACGACAATCTTGGGGCGTCTGCCAGGACCAAGTGCTCAGTGCTGGGAGGAGAGCCCTTTCCCGGGCGGCAGCGCGGCCACACTCGGGCTCCCAGCATCTCTACGGGAGGCGATTGGCGGGCAAGTGCAGGAGGGTGGGGTGGGGGGGGTGGGGCGGCTGGGAGGACCTGTTGACCCTTTACTTCCCACCCGGGGAGGAGGTCCCCAGGCTGGGCGGTCGTGGCTGAGGCGGGGGTGGGGATCCAGAGCATCTGCACTTGGTCGTGGCATTGGGACACCCATGAAAGTTATTCCCCTCTGGGAGAGGAAGAACTTGAACTCATGACAAACACAGCGACAGGGACTAGAGTCTTTTGATTTATTGGGAAACCAGACCCAATGAAGCAGAGGCTTGGGGTAAGCGGCAGGAGACTCACGATTTTCCAGAAGAAGGGGTGGGGAGCCTGAGGGGATGGGAAAGAGGAGGAGGATGGAAATTGGCTGACACTTATTCAGGACGTCAGCTTGTGCAATGCAAACCTTGGGGAGGACACTCTCCCAGGCCCGCCCTCAGGCCCTGATTCTCGGGGGCCTGTTCTTGCTTTAAGAATTGTCCATGGACCGAATCAACATGTTGTACACCTTAAACTTACACAATGTTATATGTCAATGATATCTCAATAAAGCTGGACAAACATTTTTAATTGAAAAAAAAAATGTCCCTTGGCTTGAAAGTGATTTTAACAAGTAACAAGGTGATTTGAAAAGACAAAAGGACAGTCAGGGAAACCAGAATGATGGATAAATAATAATAACAAAAGCTCTTTGGTAAGTCCTTTATATTTGTTGTATTGGTGGTTTCACACTATTTCTTTTTCTTTCTTTCTTTTCCTTTTTTTAAAGCATTAGATCCCTTTTTATCAAATGAAAGCTTACCAAAGACACTATTCTTTAAAAGATGAAAATGGATTGGCAGTAGTCCAGGCCCCTGCTTCCCCACCTGCACCTTCCCTTGGGCTCCACAACACAGCCCTACCTCCAGCTGGGAAAGCACTGGTGAGGTCCTTTCTCCTCATGATAACTCTGTGCAGTAGGAATTATTACCTCCATTGTATTGGAGGGGGTTAAGAGAGGTTAGGTAACTTCCCCATGGTCACACAGCTATTCACTGATTCTGATGAGCCTCCAAAGTCTGCATATTTAGCCTTCTTAAAGGGCATTTTTTTTTTGGTAAGTAAACGGAATCCTACTTATGAAAATACATTCAACGAGAAAGGCAAACTGTTGATAGTTGTTGAAGCTGAGTGTCCATTATACTATTCTATTTACTTTATATGTGTTGTACATTTCCCATAAAAAATACTTTAAAAATATATTATATTTACAAGGTTATTGCTTGCTCCCATTGCTTGGAATAGCAAAAAGAGTATAAAGAGCCTTATCATCCATCAATTAGGCATCGATAGGGTTAAAGTAAGGGACTTCCAAAAATAGACTATTGTGCAACCAATACAAAACAGTGGACGTATAAGAGTACATACTGGATGACACCTTTGATATAGAAGTCAAAATGAGGTAGTGACTGGGAGGGGGCACAAAGGACCTTCTGGGTGCTGGTAATATTCTAATTATTCATCTGGATGCTGGTTCCACAGGGGTGTGTACACTTAAGATTTGTGAAGTCTTATGTATGTTACACTTTATTTTAAAAAAGAAAAAGACTGAAGGAGTTCCTTATGGGCTGGTATTGAAAGACTTGCAATAAATTTTGTAGGTCAAAATTGTAGAATATCGGCAATTTCACATCGATCAAACTAGTACATTAATAAGTGTAACAATAAGTTGTAGAACTGTGTGTAAAGCATGCCACCGTTTGAGAATAATGTATATACACAAGTTCTTGCTTGCATGTGTATAGAGAAGACCTCTCCAGAAGGATACAGGAGAAGCTGTTAGCATTGTTTGCCTCCTAGGAAGGAAATTGGGTAGGCGGCTGGGGAAGAGATGTGAGAGGAGAATTAGCCCTTCCCTGCTCACCTTTTACTATAATTTGAATTGTGTACCATGTACCATATTTTGTATCTATTCAAAATATGAGGTTAATTTAATTTAATAATATACTCTATTTTTGTAGAGCTCTTTGGTGGGGTAAAGAAGAGGGTTTTTTTTTGTTGTTTTAAAAAAATATTTATTTATTATTTATTTGGTTGTGCCGGGTCTTAGTTGCAGCTCGTGGGCTCCTTAGTTGTAGCATGGGCACTCTTAGTTGTGGCATGCATGTGGGATCTAGTTCCCCAACTGGGGATCGAACCCAGGCCCCCCGCATTGGGAGCACAGTCTTAACTACTGTGCCATCAGGGAAGTCCCTAGGAAGAGTTTTAAATGACTTAGTCCATTACTTCACTTATACTATCAACCCTTCTGAAGGATAAGGAGGGAGAGGAAATCAGTATGACTGTTCTCTACATGAGCAAATGGAGAGCCTTGAAAGCAAAACTGTCCAGAGACCCATCTTAGACCAGAGATTGCTCCCACCTTAAAACTGTAGGGTTGGAAGAGGGGAGAGAATAAGAGTTCCAATAAAATTCTGAGTCTTGATTTTGCCACTTACCTGTTGGGTGACCTTGGACAAGTCACTTAACCTCTAGGCATCTCAGTTTCCTCACCTGCAAAATGGAGATGCTATTTACCTCTCAGGGTAGCTGTGGGAATGAAATAAAAGTTAGTTATCCTCGTGATTGTCACTGTGTCTGAATTCCCACCCCTACACACTCCTGTCCCAAATATCTTTAATAACTGGTAAATGATCCACTTCCACGGACGAAACAGCCCCACTCACTGTTGAGCAGGTCAAATTGCTGGAAAAGTTCTGTCATGTATTGAATCCAAACCTGCTTCCCTATGTGGAACTACCTTCCATGGATTCTAATTCTCCCCTCAGCAGCCACGGGCTAGTCCCTCTTCTACGCAACCAACTGCCTTTTCGTGAAAACAGTTCTACCCCTTGACCCAGCTGGTATCCTCTTCCCCAGGTTGAACAACGCCAACCCCAACCCTGCCCCGCCGGTGTCACGTGACCCTTGTGTCTCGTGACCCTGTGGCAGCCTGGTCTGTCTCCTCCTCCCTGGGCTGCATCAGTTCTTGGTTTGCACTGAACTTGCACCAATGAAGCAACTTGGAGTCCACAGGCTGCTTAACACCATCTCCTCCATCCCACGGTTGGGTTGCAAATTCTTTTGAAGGGAGAACAGGTTTTGCATGCATCCCTATTAAATTTTTGTTCATTGCACAAGATCTTTTTCAAGACGAATTCTCCTATCTAAAGTATTAAGTATCACTCCCAGCTTTAACAACTACAGGTATGTTGACCTTGACTTCTGTGACTTTATCAGAGTTATCAATAAAAAATTTACTTGGACAGGCGCTGGAGTGAAGCACTTGGTCCAGGTTGGCACTGATCCACTTCTTTCTTCAACATTTTGGGGCCACTGCTGATTGTCTAATTCAGGGTGCCACCCACTCCACTCAGATCACATTTCCCCAACTTCTCCACAAAGACTGGGTGAGAGGCTTTGTCAACTGTCCTAACATCAAAATGCACGTTTTAATCGCATTCCCGATTTAGCAACTCTGTTTTAAAAAAGAAAATGCGATTTGTGAGCATGAACTACCAAGTGAGTCTGGTTAGTTTCTCAGCACTTCCCTTCCTAAGTGTTTTTTGTTTGTTTTTTGGTTTTTAGTTGCAAAATAAGGATCCCAACCTCTGCCTCTTCTCCCAGCATCAGAATCAAATACAACACAACTAAAGAACGACTTATGACGTGTAAACTGTAGTAGAGGGAAAAGTTTTCAATCAGCAGTAATCGCGCCTCCGATAAACCTCGTTGGCTATGATACTGCCACTGTGCAAAGCGAAATTGCAGTATAAACGTAAGAGGTTATCACCGGCTGAATGGGACTTTCCTGGCTCCAATGAAACTCAGTTTGCTCACAATGCCGTGGGTTGGAAGACAGATGGGCTATTTTTTTTAAAAAAGGTAATGCTTCAAATTGATGGGAAAATTCACAAAATTCGACCTTTAATGATAGATTTTGACGATTAATATTAAATAAATTTTTGACGATTAATATTAAATTTTTTCACTGTCCAAAAATAACTACATTGTAGTGCCTTTCTAGGAGTGAATGCAAAACGCGAAAGGGGACTATGAACTGTCTACGGTTGTGCTGGTGTCTACACACACTCTCTCCTTTGACCCCCCACAATAACTCTGTCAAAGAGGAAACTCTCCATTTGGCAGAGGAAGAAACAGACCCAGAGAGATCAGAGCCACACCGACAATAAACAGTCCAGATTGAAGCCCAAACCGAGCCTATCTGGTTCTGGAGCCCTCATTGCCTCCAGCTGGCCAAGCCTTGCTACGCCTGATTTACAAGGCTGGTTCCCGCCCTTCGTCTTAGCTCCTCAGGAACACTCCAGAACTCCCTGGGCCCTTCCATCATTACCTTCTCTTTCTACTTCCTCAGTACTAATAAAGCTTTTCACTTCTTATATTGTCCAAACTTGGCCCAAAGCAATCCGAAAACTAAAATGGCAGCCAACGCCGAAGAACGGTATCAGGCAGAAGCTCCACTCCACAGGTCCTCCCACCCTAGAAGACGGGAAATTGTTGTCCTGATGCCCTAGCGGCTTCCACTGTCCTCCTCCCTCCATCAGGCCTCTCAGTGAGTATGTGTCAGTTACCACCTAGTCCCGCTTTAACCCTCTGAAATCTCACGATGTCCCCACCAGTCACCCAAGATGGTGCTAAGTTTCCTAGTGATCTCATGGCCAAATACAATGCCCTTTACTCCATTCTAACTGTTCCTTTGTCTCTTTGAAGTGTTTGACCATTGATGACTCATCTTCTCTCTTGTGTCCATGACTGTTACCTTGTTTTTCCCCATGTGTCTGACTACATTTTCTCCAGCCCCTCCCCCAACCCCCACTGTTTCTCTTCCTCCCTGATAACCAGAGTCCCCCAGAGTTAGAGCCAGCCTTTCTTTTTCATGTGGTTTTTGGTTTGGGGTTTTGAAGAGTGGTGGTTTGTGGTTTCTTCTTTTAATAGTAATAGCTCAACAGTTATGTTTGATGGCGAAATGATGTATGTTCTCACTACGTTCTGTTGGTTGGTGGTTAGGGCTAACTAGTATGGCAGCTGTCTCTTTAAGGTACCAGAGATTCAAGCTCCTTCCATCTTGTTGCTTGGCAGTCTCTAGACCTTCCTCTACCTAGTCCAAAATGGCACACCACAACCACACCCACAATTCAGGAGGCAGGACAGAAATTGACAGCTACACCTAGCTGCAAGGGATGCTGGGAGATGTAGTCTATGTTCTGAGAGATCATGAACCTACTTACCTAAAAATCTGGAGTTCACTTACTCTGAAAGCAGAGAATGGACATCAGAGGACAAGCAGCAACCTCTGCTAGAACCCTTAGGAGCATCAATTTCATGCTCAATTTCTCTTTCTTTTCCCATCTTTATTTCCATAGTGAGGATATTTCTCCATTGCCATTTATGTTGCAAATAGTTTCCTCAGTTTGTCTTTTGCCTTTTAATTTTGTTCACAACATTTTTGGAAACACACAGTTTTCATTTTTATGTATTTAGATGACTTAATCCCATCCTTCAAGGTTTCTGCCTTCATTGTCATGCTTATGTTAAACATATAATGACCTTTAAAAATATTGGTTCTCGGAGACGCTTATGGGGATATATGTATACGTATAGCTGATTCACTTTGTTATACAGAAGAAACTAACACAACATTGTAAAGCAATTATACTCCAATAAAGACGTTAAAAACTATATATATATATATATATATATATATATATATATATATATATATATATATATAGGTTCTGTTTCTCTGGAGAAGCCTGACAAATACAGGACCCTAAGCAAGTTTTTAACCTTGCTGGGCTTCAGGTTGTCAGCTATAAAATGGGAGCAAAAATATATCATGGTGTTGTAACAGAGACAATATTCATAAAGCACCTAGCAGGTGTCAAGACACAGTAGGCTCTCAGCAAAGGTTAGCGTGCTCTCTCTCTCTCTCTCTCTCTCTCTCTATCATGAGGCACTGACTGGTCAACAGTGCAAGTAGGTGTGCATAAGCCAAGGAAGGGCATAACATTGGTCAATTACCAGAGCCCCCAAATGGTTGTTTTTGACCATTTTAGTTTTTTTTTTTTGTTTTTTTTGTGGTACGCGGGCCTCTCACTGTTGTGGCCTCTCCCGTTGTGGACGCGCAGCTCAGCGGCCATGGCTCACGGGCCTAGCCTCTCCGCGGCATGTGGGATCTTCCCGGACCGGGGCACGAATCCGTGTCCCCTGCATCGGCAGGCGGACTCTCAACCACTGCGCCACCAGGGAAGCCCTGACCATTTTAGTTTTATACTTGTGTTTTGTAGGGAGGATTGACTGACCTCTTCACACTGCCCTGGCCGGAGGTCCCTCATAATATCCTTATTGTCTATTCTTAAATGTTTAGAACATTTCACATATACACACACACAAATTAAAGGATGGTGGCAGGGGTAAATACTTTTCACCCGCTAAAACTAATGTCTGAAGGGAAAAAAATAAAAGTGAAAAGACTTATAAAAATGGAAGTATTAATATCTCAAGTAGCAATTTTGTGGAGAATTGATGTTTACCATCATCAATATGTTTCAACACAGGAGCTACAGTTGGCAAGTGCAGTCGTAAAGGAAGCAACACAGTTTGAACGCCTATATTCAGGCTACTCTAGTAGTAAATCTGCATGAGGCCCTGCAAATGCCTTAGAGAGATGACTTTGAAATGATTCCAAAATTTTCCAAAGACTGTGCATTCCATATAAGTTTTCAAAAATAAAAAATTAACTCGTTAGTCTACAACTTGTAACTTTATTACCATCATTCCCTTTTTATTTGAGGAGAGTGCCTGAAAATCCCTTTTATAAAGGGACTAATGTGTTAGCTCCCATATAACACCGTGGTTCTTTAAATACAGCTAAACGGAAGGAGCTGCTAGGAAACCTGAGCAAACTTATGTTGCTTTCTTTCCAACTCTTTTTTTTAAATGAAATCATGATTCCCTTCACCACCTGGGATTGCCCTTGCCCTCTGGGAAATCTATGCACTTTAAATACACACCCATTTACCCATGGGTCCATAAGGGCTTGAGACTGATTCACCATTGTTGGAGGAAACCTCCTCACAATATAATGTCTTTCAACATCTAAAATGTATTATATTTTACAAAGTAGAATAATGTATCTTACATTCTTAACAGTCCAAGTATATCTAGAAAACTTTACCCAGCTCCTAAGTTACATTAAGTTCACAAATATTTTCAATCACTGAGATTTAATTTTTGAGGGTCAGAAATAGTTCACTGAAGCCTAAGAATATTTGAGGTGAAAAGGAGAGTACTCTTGTAAAATAAAGTCACAGCTGAAAATGATCACGGTTATAACATCATTATAGGGCAAATTATTAATTTCTTAACCCGAGAAGGGCTAAAAGACGGATACACAGTAATAGCCAAGGCAGAAAACCAACTAAGGGTTCAAATATTTGCCTTAAGTGATCCATTTATTAACATTCTTAAATTTTTCTCTATCTCCAAAACAAATATTGTTGTAATTATAATGGATTAATAATTTACTGGATGTATTAAATTATGATAATAACATGCTGTAAAACTTTCAGATATATCATATATTCACATGACCTAAATTCCAAGGACAGGAAAACAAGGTTCAGGTTAGTAATAATTTGTATTCCACTAGAACTGGTTAGAGCAAGAACTGTTTTTTACCTGACATTTACTTTGCTAGCTTGCTCCCTTCTAGGGTGCGCCAGTGGTACTTCCTTTGAGATGTGCTTAACCACCACGCCCCCCATCTGTCTGTCAGGCCTAAGTCAGGGCCCTCAGGCACTTGGCACGTGCCCACGAGCACTGCTCTAGTACCTGGACAAGCGTCTGTCTCTCCCATTTGACTGAATCCCTCAAGCCTCAGACCCTCCTCTCCCTCATCTGTAGGAGATAAAGCTCCTTGCCAACCTCACAGAAGAAAATTTGCAGTTTTCTTGCTACCCGCATGTCCCCTTTCTTCCATCACTCCCGTCCTGGTAGGAGTCCTCCCTGAGGCCAATCCCCCCATCTGTGTTCAGACTCTATCAGCTCCCCCCTCAGGAACTCTTCTCTCCACTCTTCAGCCTCCATCTAAATGTGTCCTTCGCACAAGCATTCACACCTGCTCAAGTCTCCCAGCGTGCAAGTGCCTCCACCCCACTCTCCTCTCCTACTATCCCCTTTCCCCTTCACAACCTGATTTCTCAGAAGAGATGCCTATAAACACCATCACCACTTGCTCAGCACCTACTCGACCTACTTAACATGTTTTTTACTCCCACCATTCCACCGACACTTCTCTAGGTCACAGCCAACAACTTCCTGAGCCAGTTCCTAAATCCAACTGATTCTTCTTAAAACTCAGCCCACCAGAGCGGCAAGAACTTCAGGCGTTTGACCTCTCCTTACCTTTTTGAAATAACACTTGGATTCAGTAACACCCCCATCCCTGACATTCTTATCTACTTTTTGGCAGTAATTACCACAACTTCTAATATCTGTGTAGAACTATAGACTTTATAAAGCATTTCCACAAGTGGTACATTTATTCATTTAATAAATATTATGAATGAATGGGTCATTTCATCCCTATAACCCATAAGTTTAATAGATGTGTGTTATTTCAGAGACAAGAAAAATCAGTCCCATAGTCAAAGTAATTTTGTTAAAGGTCACACAGAAAGGTTCAAAATCTGTACTCCAATCCATCTCTCAAATTTAAAACCCATGTTCCTTCCAATCCTACCACATGAACAGTTAAAAATATACAAGTTCCACATCTAAGAAAAAATGAATACATAACTGATTATTTTGCAGAAAAACCAAGAGCCCAATGATGCATAGTATCACCTCTGGAGAAAAAAAAGAGCTGGCTAAAACCTCTCAGATCCTCTTTTCACACATAATCTTGAGCATCTATTAAATCGCTCATAGTTAACATTTCCAAGGCTCAAACAGTATCCTAACAGACATCCGGTGAACACTTGAAGATATCAGCTTCAGTAGTTCATCAACTTCTGCTATAAACAACATGTGTAAGTCATTTCTCCCCCTTCTAAAGAAAAAGTCAGCAGCTGTTTGCTAAAAAGTTTTTTTTTTTATTGTGGATGAAGACATTGCCAACTTACATATATCATTTTTATTTGGAGTAGTTTTTTTGCCTTGCAGTGCTCCTGAGAAATTCAGAAATGCATTGACTTTAGCTCTATAAAACACAACCCAATATTAAGGCTGGGCTGTAAATATCCCACTAGATATTTCCCTAAAAGTCAAAAGACAAATTATAAGTTTTAAGTAGAGAAACCTTAATAAGTTAAAAAGTAAAGACTGGCAAATAATCACAAATGTCAGATCATTAAAAGTACCATTATTTTTTCCATAGGAATATATAAATGTTATACTTAACTTGATATTTAAAAAACGAAAGATAAATTTTTGTTAATGGAAGATGTTTTAAATAGTTTGATATATGAAAAACTTCATTAGCCTTAAAAATCAAATTTAAATGCCTTAAGTTTGACACATAATAGCTCTTTATCAATAATTCTTATTATCTCTTGTCCCTGAAGCATAGTTTTTTTTTTCCACCTACTGACTGGAAAAGTATTTTGACTTTTTCCCCCTTTCAATTACCCATTAAAAGGTTACAATAAACTAGAGGCTTTACTTGAGGGGGATATTTAGTATTTAGTTGGATGGTTTTAAGAAAGTCATTCCTTTTTCCCCCATGTTTTTGTCACTTAGTTTTGGTTTTGTTTTTTTCTTTCAACTCAATAATGGCAGGAACTAAAAACTCAACCATGAGATACAGTATTATACTAAAATCAAATCCAATGACTGGATGAATTTTCTACTACAATATAGCAGCTGAAAACCATTAGGAATGCTGTGAAAAACTGTGGCAGCTACGGAAAAATTCAACCACAAATTTTAGTAAGTTTATAGAGAAGTAAACAGCAAAATTACTGTAGTTAAAATACTGCAGTAAAATTAGTGTTAGCAATGTCCAACTGCTAACATTAGAAATACAAGCTTCTTCACTGTGTGGTTCCTAAGAAGATTCTTTGAGCAGGTGTTTCATCTCTGACTCATCTTAGTGTCAGAAAAGCAGATGAGTTATGCCTGGTTTAGATCAACAAACACTTAGTATGCACATCAGTGACCTATAGTTTCGATGAAGATACGACTGAAACATTAGGTACTACAGCTTTAGGATGAGGTCACGTACTTTTTAAAATAGCAGCCATGTAAGGTCATGTTGGGATGTTTAGATATGCAATCCACCCATAACAGCTTTCCAACTTATGTTAAACTATGGGGTAATGGGGGGGATAGGCTGTTTGGAGCAGGGAAGGAAATACTGAAAATGTCATAAAAGGCATTTAAAATATGATGACATGCTACTTATACCCACCATGCATCTCCTTTTCAAATTAAAAGAGGGAATTTTTTTCTATATTTCTTCAAAATGAAGGATCATGTTGTCTTTTTTTTTTTTTTTTAACTTAGAAACTTTTATTTCGGATGCTCCACACTGAAAGAAAAATTCAGTGGCAAGCAGCAAATAATTTAGGATGGTCAGTGAAAGTATCTTTGAAAGGACCTTATAAAACCTAAGAGTAATAATTTCGTAGAGAAACAATAATGGGCAAACCGGACAGGAGACAGTTGGATAGTTCTAATAAAGCACTTGTATGACAACTTCCTTTAAAGTATGCTAAATAAAGAATGGCAATATAAATAAGTTAGCAAAGGAGACAGGGGATGTTCTGAAGCAGCGATGTCTAAGTTACTAGATTTTTCAGAAAAACAAGTTTTATCCATCAACACATAAAGACTTCCAATCCTCTAAATACAGTACAAAGTATACAGTTAATCACAGCAAAATTTACAAACAACCAAATTTAGCCCTGGTCAGAGCCAGGCCTATTTACATATTTGGATTAGTATCGTTTTCACCTTTCCTTATTATACAGATGTTTCTATTTTAAAGGCATATCGAAATTTACAAAATTTGCAAAGAAATGTCTTTAAATGTACAACTTCAACAACTAATACAAACGTGAATGTCCCGACGTAATTAAATTCCAAGTCAGGAATTTTATGAGGGGTTTATAAAAAAATTAAAGGAATACTCCCTTACCGCTAAGTTCCAAACACCTGGTGCTGGTGTCGTTGAAGTGATTTCACTACCCTCAGTGACTGTGAGGATGAGAATGGATGACTCCAAGGTGGCCGTACCTCTCATGTCAATACCTCAGATAGAGGCAGGAGGTGTCACTTCTAGTGATATTGCTAATTATAGTTATGTAAATGCAGCTGTAGAATTTAACACTTAGATGAAAGCTGCGAGTAGGTGTGTAGAAACAGTTTTAAGATGCTATCTTTAAAGAGACACCTTAGCTCTTAAAACTAAACCATATGTTCACAGTATGTACTCAACAGTAAAGAGGAACAAGTTTCCAATATATTCAGCGACTTAGAAGGATCTCAAGGGAATTATGCTGAGTGAAAAAAGCCAGTCTCAAAAGGTTACATACTGTAGGATTCCACCGAATGGCACTCTTGAAATGACAAAATTACAGAGAAGGAGCGTAGTGAGGGGTTTCCAGAGGTTAAGGAGACGGTAGGGAAGGAGGTGGCTATGATTGTGAAAGGGGAGCACAAGGGGTCCTTGACGAAACTGTTCTCTGTCTCTGCACTGTCATCACATGAATCTACACACGAGATGAAACTGCATAGTACCAAATACACACACCTTCCACCTGAGGACACCTGTGACCTCCCAGGGACAGCCTTGTTCTTAACCTGTCTACTCCACGTCCTCTTAAAGATGATCAATATATACTTTAGATCAATTTTTGCACTACGCAGATAAGCCACCACTATTTTCTTCTTCCCTCTTTTTGGTAAATCTGTTGATTATCTTTAAAAGATAAACTACATGTCTCTAGCTTCAATGAGCTTGAAAAGGAAATAAAGAGCTGATATATAGCTACTAGTGTTTTCGTCTTTTAATTTTTCTTATTTTTGTAAATTAAAATTAAAAGAGCGAATGTTTCTAGCTTAAGTTAGGTCAAATCAGACAGGGAAAAAAAGGAGATAATATAGCAAACACTTCCTCCTTTAACACCTGCAATTTCTAGAAGCATTGAGAATACTGCTATTAAATTTAGATAAAGTATAACTGTGAACAAATACATGACTTTTTCCAAAAGGCCACTTTGTGATAAACTACATATACATAGTGTTCACGGGTTTTTTTTAAAGTGCTATATATGTCATCTCTGGCTTGAGAATCACCTACTGCTTCAAAAGGTCTTTCAACACAACTCCGGCGCTGTTGTCAGGTAACACTGGCAAAGGCGTAAATGTGGGCAGTACGTCTGAGATGGGTTTCAAAAGGAGATGCCCAGGCCCTCCAGGTCCAAGTCCAGCTGGGTTAATGAGAGGCACAGCCGCAGAGCGGGGAGCTAGGAACGGATTCACATCTGTTCTTCTACCAGACCTGGGTTCGGTTGTATCTAAATGACAAAATATGAATGATTTAATCTCCCATATGCTATTTGGTCACTGTTATACATGTGTTTTAGGTTCCTAGATTTGGCCCCCAAATAAATTTAGTTCATATGCTGCCGGGTTCTGGATCGGATAAACAGGTCTATGAAACACAGAAGGTGAAAGAGGATAAGGCAATAAATAGAGAAAGAAATGGAAGTGAGAAATATTTGTATGTAGAGCTAATACTTTATTAAACACATGAGTATTGTTGTCTTATACTTGATACCAGTTATATAACTGATTAACATCATTTACTATAACAACAGTTTTTTAAAAGATGTTTTCTATGTAACCAGGCAAACTCTTATCTAACCACCTGAAAGATGGGAGGACTTTAGAACTTGTTTTGCCCAAATTATTATAGTGGTCATGAAAAAAACTAGCATCCATATTGCAATGATAACAATCAGATTTAATATTAATTTACCAAAAGAAAAAACAACTTATGCATTACATTAAATGATCACCTTTTAGACGTTCAAAAGTCTGAAAATAATTCTCATTAGATTATTTCTCTGTAAAGTCAGGCTGAACAATTAAGTTTTTACTGGAACAGGCATTTGGTTTACGTACTAATTTCTTAGTGGGCAGAATTCTGCTTTATTACCCAAGATCATTAACAACTTCATGGTTGAGAGACAAGCAACCTGTTGAAGGCACCCACTTCAGCAGTGGGAAACTCAAATAAAAGAGGCCTCCAAAACAAAGGGAGCGTTGAGACAAATTCATCAAATCTTCTTATCATTGAGCACCCCTGGGTCCCCAAGTTGTACTTTCCTGTGAATGACAATTTTCCAAACTCTGAAAAAGCTTCTGGTGCTATGTGGTAAGCTCTGGCTTTTGTCTCTGATCAATACAAATGAAGCTGCGCATGTGACTTGATAACTGAAGGTGGGGAGGTGTATGAAAGAGGAGGAGAGGGAAGAAGGGGAAGGAGTGGAGACAGGGGAAAGGAGGGAGAGGGAGGGGAGACCCTGCCAAAAGAAATTTTGGAATCAAAATTTAAATAATGTATATTTAAATAAAATAAATTTAAATAAAATAGAATAAATTTTAGCTTCAAGATGCTAAAATCTAGTATAACAAGTGTTTTAGTATAGCCTACACATGTTAAAGTTGAGACTTTTCTAAAGACTAAATTTAGTAGACAAATCTTTTATCTAAAATAATTTTACCACTTTCTATAAAAGTTCAGGAAAATAGAAATATTCATCTAAATAAGAACTAAGGAAGTTATTTAAATTTCAGAATATAAATTCAGTATTTTATCCAAATTTAAGTATCTGGCATGTGACAAACTTGACAGTATACAATATGTTCCTTTACAGTCCAACTAGCAAACATGTTAGTCTGTATTAAAATGTGAAGATTTCAGATAAAAGACAGCCCTTCCAATAAAGAATTCATATATAGTCTAATGGATTATACTTTAATTTGAACTCAAGAAACTTTAGTACATGCCAATATGAGGGATATAAATAGCGTAAGATCCTTACAACCTAGTGGGGTAGAAAACTACGTCCACATATTGTTGAACCACCATACCATTTGCTTCCAGGCAGGCCTTTTAACATATAAGAACTCTTCATAATGTTCTTGGATGTGTAGGCCAGTTTACTAAACAGCTCTTGTACATATTATTAACACACCAACTTTGGTTTTTGAGTGTAACACTTAGATTATTATCACAGGGGAAAAATCTTTAACTATAAACTACAATTCAAAAGGAAAATGTGTGAACAAGCAAAGGTTTACCAGTTCAACCACCACTTCCACGAATAATTCAAGGTGTCTTATGCAGAGAGAGAAGAATTATTCCAATATATAAAGGGAAAATATTTCATATTGCTTAAATTAATCTAAGCTAATTAAATATCAGGTTGCTACAAGAATGTATGAAGCCAAAATCTAACGCCTTACTGGAATTTTGGAAGAAGTCATTACTGCACATTTTCAAAAACACTAAAAATTTAGTTAATATCACAGTAAAACATAATCAAAAATTATCAATTTTTTAAATTGTAGAAAAAATAAGTATCTGATTTTACCTTTAAAACTTCCGGGTACACTTGTATCTAGTTTTCTCCTTCCTGGTGAATCTAGAGGTTTCATATCATGAACAGAAAGCTTGGGTGGTGGAATAGATGGATGAGATTCTGTTTCTAGAAATTTAACAAAAAGTTCTGAAAAAGACTAAGAAAAAATATTTGGGATATATTAGGCAGATAATAAAATTATATTCACTACAGCTAAGAAACTGTACCAGCTATTCTAATTAAATATTAAAAACTAGTCATGCTACCTGAATCATTTCTTTATGAACAAGCCTTATGAACAATTAAAAGTGCTAGCACTCTGATACACAGGTATCAATCAAAAACTTTAACAATTTAATCAATAATCTTTGATGACAACACTTGTTACAAACCTCGTAATGAGAATTAGCCACCAGATAACAGATTTCTCACCATCAATGGCACTTAAGACATCAAGTCTTCAATCATTTTAGTAACCGTTTACATAGACATAAAAAAATTATATCAACAGAAAACAAGCATTAAAGTCCTATTTTTCTAGAGTAACACCGAATGAATGAGTACAGCAAAAGCTCACCAGTAATATTATCAGATTAAAATAATGTCATGTAGAACTTTCCTTTAAATTAAATTTTATGCCATCCAATTTGAGTTCTATCTTTCACCAGCTTTGGGTAAGTCACCTATCCTCAGTTTCCTCTTTAGTAAAAAAAATAAAATAAAGAAGTAAACTCCACATTCTAACTCACAGTGCTACTCAGTTCAATTAATACTCATCTTAAGCCTACTATATACCAGGCATCGTATTTTCGTGTTTATTAACTGCCTCCTCCTACCAGAATGTAAGTTTGTTGAGGGAAAGCACTTTACCTATTTGGTTTGCACCTGCATCCTCAATGCTCAGAACAGTCTGGTACACAGCAGGTGCTCAATAAATATTCACTGGCTCAATGACTAGGTAGATACATACAGGCATAAAACAGAGCCTCTGTCTTCAAGAATCTCATAACTTAGTAGTAAGAGATAAATGACTGTGGGCTGATAGCAGCATGATCAAATACAAAGGAAGGAACAGTTAATGCTTTGAAAAATCAAAGTACCATGTAAACAAAATGTTAAAATAAAACCTACTGATATGTGCAATAAAATTATTAAAACTGGCTTATTATCCTTAAGCGAATCACCTCTCTGGATCTCAGTTTCCACAACCCCAAAACAAAAGGGCTGTATAAAATAACCTGAAAAAGAAGTCTAATTCTTTGCAAATGAATATGATGCACAATCATTTCACTGCTCACATCCAGCAGGAATAAATCAACTCTTACACTATTAAGCAGAGATTGCTGACTTGGTCTCAAAGGTGTGCTGGGAACACTTTTTGATCCTCCTCCAAGCCACCCAGTCATCCACTTGGTAACACCACCCTGATCTTCATTCAACAACTGAAAGATTATTTTAAAACAGAAAAATATTATCAACACAAGAAAAGAAAACAGAAGCACTTTTACATGATTTCAGATGGTAGTAAACCATGTTTTCCAAGTCCAATTCCTAGTTTCCTACTGACAGAAGCTACATATAACACTGTCATCCTAAGCACTATTTCAAATAAAATTTGAGGACTGTCATGTCTCAAACTTGAAGCATTCTGATATGAACGGTTGCATATAAGTTACAAAACATTTAAACTAATATTACACAAGCTGCGCAAATCTGCTTCTTCTCTGTAGTATAACATGATTCCATTTCCACATTACTGAGAAAACTGCATTCAGCAAGTTATATAATACACAGTAAAAAAAAAAAAATTTATATGATACCAAGCATTTTAGTTATAAATGTATTCAAAATGGCATTCAATATTCAGTTACCTGTTCCATTTCCTCCTTTTTGATACCTAGGATGCTTCCCATTAATCGTAACACTTCATGACGCTGATTTTTTGGTGTGTGGAAGTGTCCAGTGAAGAGGTTTCTCATTAGAACTCTATGAAAACGGAGGCAGAAACAGCTCAGGCTAACTCACCAGTTGTCTCAATATCTAGTGTATCCAAACAATCAACACTAAACATACAAATATTTAATCATATTTAAATAACAGTTATAAAAAACACTAAAATATTTTAACGTAGCTTTAAAAATTTTTTGACAAGTCTAATTAAGAATATTGCAAACAACCCAAAATGTGTACCTTTAAAAACATCACTTACTAGTCACCAACTTTCTTCAACCAAATAATCAACTGAGATGGTACCTCATTAGTAATTCTCAGTGCCTGTCTGGGTTGATGTCTTAAGGAGACACTTCAGATTTTTCCCTCCGTATCCTAAATGGTGATGATAGTTCTTGTGCTTAACGGTTATGCTTATATTTCCTCATTCATTAAAAATTTGCTCATAATATCTAAATCTTTAAAATGTTAAAGATATACTACATGTATACCTAGGTTTCACACCTAATGCATTTGAGCAAGATATATCCACTTAAGGGCAGTAAAGAGAACAAAAAAGAATGGTAAGAATCAACTTTATATTTTCTAAGTACTTTATATTGTGGTGATGTTTTAACTCTTGCCTATGGTTTTAAGAAAAAGAATTTGAGCTGGGAAAGTCTATTTAAAAACCAAGAGAAAACAAGTTACTGACCCCTCATTAAAACTAACTGCAGCTCATCATTATATAAGAAAAAGAAAAGGATTTTTAAAACCTTAATCACATATATTTACATGTAGAAATTGTTTTTACCATAAAAGTGAACCCCATAAAGTACATAAAAGTAAAAGGCAGAGCATACTTGTCCACTTTTCCTTCTGTGCTATTTACTAAATTCATCAATTTCTTTTGTACATCATCCAGCATTTCTTGTCGGAGCTCATCTGTTTTAAAATATGTGAATAAAGAGAGTCATTAACTGATTAAAATAGTCTGTATGAATATATAATGAGATTTATGACATCTTTAGTGAGAATTTTGAATATATGTACTTATTCTAATTAGGAATACTCAATTGCGTCCACCTCTTCTTTGGTTCAGGGAATTAGGTTCTCTGGTATAGAAATTACCTAGGAGCCAGAGTATGCATTAATTCACATTGTTTACCCCCAATAAAATAATCAATTCTTTAACAGAACATTTAAAAACCAAAGGTTTTCTCATTCTCTTCAGAAACTTAACATCAAAGAAGAGATTTTTCACCACTGCTCCTTTGCATGAAACATCTCCAGAGCCACTCTTTAATGGGAAAATACCGGAAAGGACAATTTTAGATTTTCCTTTTTCCATTTTCCCGGCTGGAATCTTTTTTGGTGAGCTAAGAAGAGGAAGAGCAGCTAACGCAACCAAGACCATGGCTCAGAAGGCAGCTGATAGGGCAAAGTATCCTGGGGTAAATAAGCTGCAAGAAACAATTCAGATCACTGGTTCTCACACTAGGCAAGATACTATAGCTTATGACTGATTTAGAAAGATGTTTAGATTATTTTATTTTTAAATTCTTATTTATTTTAAAAGGAAGCAAAATCTGTAAAGTCTTGGCAGAATACTAGGAATGTGAACAGTACTAAAATCAAAGTCTAGAATTACAACAGGAGAGACCCTGTTCATAATCAACCATGCCATGGGACCATGGATTCCTAGACTAAGGAACTCTCAGCAAACCCATGGAGTTTACACCCGTTTCCTCAGAAATGGATAGTCTGAGCCGAAGGAGATGCTTATTAACATCAAGCTAGATTACAAATTTCATTCTGAAAGAAATTAGGAGAATGCTTTGCAGTACAGCTCAACTTTTCAAATCAAGAAACACTCACATCCCAACATGAGACAACTCTGACCTCTTTCCACAAACCTACTCTTTGAGTTATGCAGCATTTTCCTAGTGGTAGTGGGATACAAGTTTCCTTATCCAGTATACGACTTGCAAATATTTTCTCCCACTCTGTGAGTTGTCATTTCACTTTCTTGATGGTATCCTTTGATGCACAGAAGTTTTTAATTTTAATGAAGTCCAATTTAGTTTTTCTTTTGTTGCTTGCCCCTTTAGTGTCATATCTAAGAAGCCACTGCTTAACTCAACATCACAAAGATTTACTCCTATGTTTTCTTCTAAGAGTTTCACAGTTTTAACTCTAAAATGTAGGTCTATGACCCACTTTGAGTTACTTTTTGTGCATGGTATGAGGTAAGGGTCCAACTTCGTTCGTGTACATGTGGATATCCAGTTGCTCTGGTACCATGTGTTGAAAAAACTATTCCTTTGGAATCCTTGTTGAAAATCAATTGACCAGAAATGTATGATTTATTTCTGAACTCTCAATTCCCACTGCAAGACCTCTGCAAACGTTTTTCCTTTTGCCTGGAAAGCTCTTTTCCTTCGGCACTGCCTATTAACTCCTCTTTACCATTCACATGTCAGTTCCCAAGTCCCTTCCTCAAAGAAGTTTTCTCTGAACCTTACAGATTAGGCCAGGTTCATCTGCTTTATGTTTTCATTCTGTCTGTACAGTACTAAAACTCTGATTTACAGTACTAAATGTATATACAAAATGTTCAGTTTAACTGTTTGCAATGGTTTGTGGTTTTTCCACATTGCAAAAATCTAAACTGCAAAATGTAATAGGCTAACTTTTACCAAAACAGAGGTGGTTGTCATAACCGTATTATAAAAGCAAGGTTTGTGTTTGGAAAATCTACTACAAACATTTCCTTTCCTGTCTTTCCAGGGAGGAATTTAAGCTTGGACATTAAGAGAGAGACAGACAGACACAGAAAGACAGACAGAGACAGAGAGAACAAGACTATTACTAAAGTCTGAGTCAGTAAAAGACATTTTAGATTCTTAATGGGCACATATATACTACGAACCATGGTGCCACGTGGGCCTTTTCTAGTACTACCTTCTAAATTAAGTAGAACTCTTAATTATTCAGAGGAAGAACAGCAAGTAAGTTAATCTCTTGTTGATGTTCTGAATTAACCACCCCACTCATGAACTAAAGTAAGAGCTAGAGTAAAGATGGGCACAGTCTTCTCTTTCATCCTCTTCCACTTCTCTTCAAGGCTATACAAAGGTAGCAGAAGAAGAGGTCAAACTTAATCTATCCCCAACCTTCCGTTTCTCTGAGACTTCCCTTCTCCTAACTACTTTCTTCTAAAATTAATGATTTTTATATTGATTACATGTCAAAATGATAATATTCTAGATATGCTGAGTTAT
This sequence comes from Delphinapterus leucas, assembly GCF_059928025.1. Taxonomy (NCBI): domain Eukaryota; kingdom Metazoa; phylum Chordata; class Mammalia; order Artiodactyla; family Monodontidae; genus Delphinapterus; species Delphinapterus leucas. The sequence continues at coordinate 169,339,948 of NC_143130.1, forward strand.
ATAAAATATATTATTAAAATAATCTACCTGTATCTTTTTACTTTTTAAACATGGCTACTAAATTTATTTTTAATTATAAATGTGGCTTCCATTGCATTTTTATAGGATAGCACTGCTTTGGAGTATAACCAGGATATAACCATTACACTGTACTGTCTCTTATTAAAAAAAGAAAAGGAAGATAAAACTGAATGATAGATATCTTCAGAGTAAAATTCACAGAGCTGATTCTGATAAAAATGATTTTAATAAAATTAATTGGAAAAATTTAACTTTGCTCCATGAAAAATTGATCAGGAAACCCATCTTAATAAAGTTCAAGTAGAAAATATTTTGATGAAAATTCTTTAATATGGGTATAACTTTTATTAAAATCTCTGTGTTCTGAAAGGTCTGATCAAAACATCCTTAAGGCCAAAATAATAGGGTAAAATTTCTTAAACTCATTATCAGAATACAAGTTAGTCCTGAGCTAATGAGAAAGAGAACTGACAATGTGCATATCCTTGCAGACATGTAGAGGGCTATTTCAAATATGAGTAATTTAAATGGGTTCTGATATTTGAGTCTAGAAAACAACCTCAGAATTTGGGGGAAGGGACTGGAAGGATGGGTTAACTAGGAAAGATTTAGAAAAGAAAAGAAAGGCAAATACTGACTTCAAAGGTCCCTACAGATTTCTCTTTTTCCCCAGGCACACCTATACTCCTCCCACAAAAGATTCTCAATATTTCTCCATAAAAACTGCACACTAATTCAAACCACAATTTGAAATCAGAATTATATTTACATGGGCAGGCAAAACATAGTTATTCAGAAATGGGGTTTTAGCCAAATACAATATCCCTGTGAAATAACCTAAAAACATGCCAAAATAATTGTCTGGAAGTTAGGCGGGAAAGAAAGGGCAGTGGGGGGTACACTTTAAAGTTGAGCAATAAAGCAACTGAGGTTGGTCTAGTTTAGGGGAAGAGTTACTCTGAATATCTGACATCCTAAAACCATATCAGAGCCTCGTCTCTGTAATACCTAGAGATGGTACCATGATCTTCATCACTTGATTTAAAATCAAAATTTAACATAAAATGTAAGTGACTACAACAAATTAGTACATCATAATTTTACATTTTATTTGTAATTAGTAACACTGCACTATTAATACTGTCTTCAGAGAGCATCATACAGTTAGGTCACACTCCTTACAAAGTCATTGGCTATTTTATGACTAAGCTCCCTTGGACAAGATTCAAGTTTATTTAACAGTCACCTGACTGAGAAAAGAGAGATGGCTGGAGCAGGACTTGAGAGTCCGGAGATCTGCGTGTGAATTATGGTCTTGTCACAAGACCTGGATGTGAATCATGGTCCTGTCACCAGGGCTGGATTCTGATGCCTATTTTGTAAAATGAGCATGCTTATCTCAAAGGATTTTGAGAGAAATCTACTGAGTGATTAAATGTGACATTTTTAACCAGTAAAGTTCTATATTAGTATTCATTAGTATTCATTCATCTGATTTTTTAAAATATCAGCATTCAACCTAGCCCTAACCATTATCGATAATATGTATCACTTTGGTTAGCATTAACACTGATAACTTTTCCTCCATTTACCTTATTTGTCATCTTTACAAACTATGGCAAAGAAGTCAACGCAAGGAAAAAAGAATGTTAGAAATATGATTTTATTATAGATATGTCAGTAAATAAACTGGGTCTTGTGTCTTACTTGGACTGGCTACCTAAAAAATAAATTTAAATCTGATATATTAAATCTAATATAAGGAAATTTAGCCTCTTCAATTAAATGTAATTAAAGCAAAGGCTAGAAATTTGACGGTCTTTTTATTACAGAATTTCAACTTATACAAGATCACTTTCATTATAACACCAAACGATTTTTTTTTTCTAGCTCTGCCAAAGCAAGGCCTCAAAAAATTTACTGAACACTCAGATTTGTTTCTCTCCACGGAAATCTTTAGTAAAAGGCAAAAGATTTATTTGATCTTGAGAGAAAACAGAGCATCCAAATGATATTTTTTAAAGGCACCTTGTATTTATTTACACTGGAAGTTAAGACATATTAGTGGGCTTCCCTGGTGGCACAGTGGTTAAGAATCTTCCTGCCAATGCAGGGGACATGGGTTCGAGCCCTGGTCTGGGAAGATCCCACATGCCGCGGAGCAACTAAGACTGTGCATGATAACTACTGAGTCTGCGCTCTAGAGCCCCACAAGCCGCAACTACTGAGCCCATGCACCATAACTACTGAAGCCCACATGCCTAGAGCCTGTGCTTGCAACAAGAGAAGCCACTGCAATGAGAAGCCTGCGCACTGCAATAAAGAGTAGCCCCACCTCGCCGCAACTAGAGAAAGCCCGCACGCAGCAACGAAGACCCAACGCAGCCAAAATAAATAAACAAAAATAAATTTAAAAAAAAAAGACATATTAGCAACTGCTTTGTCTTTTAACTCAATTCCTTTCAACCATTTCAACGGAATTTTAAGGTCTAGAGTATATGGTGAATGCTTTCTTGTTCCATAATTATAATTATTAATTGCAGAGTAAAAAGTAATTTTTGAAACTCCACTTCCTAGCAATGAACTCACAGAAAAGAATTTTATTAATACAGTATAACCTCATTAACTTGAATTTCAATAGATTAGAATCTGTGATTAAACTGAAATATCAATGTTGAAGTCTACTGGATTATTTGTACAGTTAAATTAGAGTTACTATGTGCATTTGAAAGAGATTTGTAAATATGTAAATATTTTTAATGTAACCAGATCAAATTTATTTTTCCTCTCCACCCTCCTCCCTCAATCCTTTAATACATTAGAATTCAGATAATTTGTACTGCATTTTTCCATATCAAAACAAATTTTCTTAAAGACTGAATATTATGAATCAAGTTTTTTTTTTATTTTTAATTTTTTAACATCTTTATTGGAGTATAATTGCTTTACAATGGTGCGTTGGTTTCTGGTTTATAACAAAGTGAATCAGTTTTACATATATACATGTCCCCATATCTCTTCCCTCCTGTGTCTCCCTCCCTCCCACCCTCCCTATCCCACCCCTCTAGGTGGTCACAAAGCACCAAGCTGATCTCCTTGTGCTATGCAGCTGCTTCCCACTAGCTATCTATTTTACATTTGGTAGTGTATATATGTCCATGCCACTCTCTCACTTTGTCCCAGCTCACCCTTCCCCCTCCCCGTATCCTCAAGTCCATTCTCTAGTAGGTCTGTGTCTTTATTCCTGTCTTATCCCTAGGTTCTTCATGACCTTTTTTTTTTTTTTTAGATTCCATATATATGTGCTAGCATACGGTATTTATTTTACTCTTTCTGACTGACTTCACTCTGTATGACAGACTCTAGGTCCATCCACCTCACTACAAATAACTCAATTTCGTTTCTTTTTATGGCTGAGTAATATTCCGTTGTATATATGTGCCACATCTTCTTTATCCATTCATCTGCCGATGGACATTTAGGTTGCTTCCATGTCCTGGCTGTTGTAAATAGAGCTGCAATGAACATTTTGGTACATGACTCTTTTTGAATTATGGTTTTCTCAGGGTATATGCCCAGTAGTGGGATTGCTGGGTCATATGGTAGTTCTATGTTTAGTTTTTTAAGGAACCTCCATACTGTTCTCCATAGTGGCTGTATCAATTTACATTCCCACCAACAGTGCAAGAGGGTTCCCTTTTCTCCACACCCTCTCCAGCATTTATTGTTTGTAGACTTTTTGATGATGGCCATTCTGACTGGTGTGAGGTGATACCTCATTGTAGTTTTGATTTGCGTTTCTCTAATGATCAGTGATGTTGAGCATCCTTTCATGTGTTTGTTGGCAATCTGTATATCTTCTTTGGAGAAACGTCTATTTAGGTCTTCTGCCCATTTTTGGATTGGGTTGTTTGTTTTTTTGATATTGAGCTACATGAGCTGCTTGTAAATTTTGGAGATTAATCCTTTGTCAGTTGCTTATGAGTCAAGTTATATATTTAATTTTTAAAGGTTCACACAGACCTGCCATATCTCAAAAGAAAGGGCCACAATTGGGTCAGTGAGCAGTAAAGTCATTATAATAATTTTGCCACTTACTGAATGTCATCGTCACTATATACTTATACTGATATTTATTAATGACAAAGACTTTCTAGGCTACAGACTAAACCTCAACCCATTTCTGAAAGCTCACTGTTGCAAATTAGCACAAACTAAATCTGACACAAAGAAATGTTTTGTTCAGACCACACAGGGTTTTTTGAAAAACTTAAATTACACGTCACATTAAAAAACTGGAACATTTCACATAAGTCTACATTTTTGGTGTCTCTTGAAAGACCTGAAGATCTGGCAACCCTGGACCCACATTCCTACACAACAGTTCAGTGAAGCTGAGAATTTGTTGCCCCCTATAAGAAGCTCTCCAATTCACCACAGTCTCTACTTAGTCCTAATTGCTCCTTTATAATTTGGGCCCCAGTTTACAACTTCTGTTTGTGATCCATACTTATAGTTTCATTTCTTCACACAGCAGCTCACTCTCACCTCTGCCTTCTCGGCACTCCACACCAATACAGCACACACACACACATACACGTTATTAGTCCACCAGATCTTCAGCCAGTTTCCAAATTATGACACACAGTTTCATACGAATTCCTTCCTCTATCCAGAATGTCCTTCCCGAACTCTTTGCCTGCTTCACTGTACGTATTCACCATTCAAGTGGGGGCAAGTATACCCTTCACTAGCCTTTCCTACCCTTCTACACCACCATCAAGAAGTAGAATGGATTGCTTCTTCCTTTTGAAATAGCTTGCTGCATGTATGTGACTACATGTAGTCTTCCCCTATTTCTGCTTGACTATAAACCTCCTGAAGGTAGAACTCTTGTCCCGTATCTTTAGTACTTATTTTACTGCTTGGTACACAGCACAGCACAAAACAATGAATCTGTGATAAATGAAAGAATGCCTGACTTTTCTCTGGGAAGGGAGACTATCTGAGAATAGAACACAGGTCAAAAAAGAATAAATGATTTATGTTATGAATTACTCATATTATTCATATGAGGAAAAATACACAAAACATACAAAGTCAAAAAATTCTCATATCTACATAATTTGCTTTTCCCTTTATATCTAGAAGAATTAATAAAATATACATTTAAAAGTACAACCATTAAGTTGAAAAGGGCCTAATTATTTACCTAATTGACATAGCTTTTTTCTTAACTAAAATGTTGACATTTTCTAGTATACCCAGATGTTTATATCATCACAAATAATTTTTTAACTATTTATGGCAATTCAGAAAACTGCATCTGGTATTTCTTATATGTTTCCTCTAAAATCACCACTTCTGCCAAAAACATCTATAAAGAAATCCCTCAAAAGTTTTGGGTAACAAAGCGTCTGGGAATGTATCTGGCCTATGTTCAACAGGACATTATATGTTTTCTTGTATAAATCGTGTCCTGGAAAACGGAATGTCTTTATTTAAAATAAAAACTCTACCATCCAACACCATAAAGGCGGTTCCATGAAAAACATTTTAAACTTCTTTTATATGTGTAGTTTTAAAATACATTTTTATGCTTCATATTACAGTTGGTTTACTGGGGCTTATTTTATACATTCTTCTAGATTTTCTTTAAAAAAACACTGTAAAGAAATTTTCCATTCTGAACTCATAGAAGACTTTTTTTTAAAAGCAGTCACCAAACCTTCTTAAAATAAGAAAAAATCAGTGATGGGGCCCTTTCAGATATGGCTATAAACTAGCACACAGACCAAAAGACTTCCCCAGTGCTAGAATCTAAACTTGTATTGCTTATGAAAATTTATTTTTCTTGGTGTACCATAAAATTTACCACCCTTTTGAATAATCATTATCAAAACAGTAACTCTTTTGTGCTTGCTATTCCAATTTTATCCAATCGTTTCCACTTAAGCAGGAATTTATCTCAAGGATGATGGTAGAGAATAATAAGCGAAAGAAGGAAAATGTTAAATTTGGCCATGAATATAGGAAGATAACATGTCTTTTCATGGTTCAGGTTTCCACAGGTAGTATATTTTCCCATGAACGACAATTCCATAGAAATTCTGAACTCTGATCAACTCAGAATAGTTAATGAAAGACACTGTCCTATCTGCTTCATAGAGGACTAATGTCTTAAGTTTGAACAAAATCAATAAAATATAGGATGGCATGTGAAATAAGTCTTTGGAACTACACTGAAAAAGAAGACTTTCAGGTAAAATGTTGAAAGAATAACTTCTAAAAGGAAGGGAAGGAGTAATTCTTCTACCAGCCAACATTATCTATTAAAATATAGCACCTATAGGATCTTTTTTTTTTTTAATTTTTGTTTTTGTTGGGTCTTTGTGGCTGCTCGCCGGCTTTCTCTAGTTGGCAGTGCGCAGGCTTCTCATTGTAGTGGCTTCTCTTGTTGCAGAGCATGGGCTCTAGGTGTGTGGGCTTCACTAGTTGTGGCATGCAGGCTCAGCAGTTGTGGCACACGGGCTTAGTTGCTCCGCGGCATGTGGGATCTTCCTGGACCAGGGCTCGAACCCATGTCCCCTGTATTGGCAGGCAGATTCTTATCCACCACGCCACCAGGGAAGCTCGTAGCACCTATAGGATCTTAGGGTTTCTTTTCATTGTTACTTTCCCTTGGTGTGTGGGTCGGCGGGGTGAGGGGGAGAAGACAAAGAACTACTTACATTTGGGGAGTAAAATCCTATTACTAGTTTAGAGCTCTGTCTGCTCAAGTTTCTTTCCTCCATGGAATGTCCCTAACCCTTCATGGGATTCTTGGAGAACTAAATATGCACTGTCTGACCAGAGTTGAGCACCACTGTCTTAAACTATGAACCTATGGTGTATCTATGCCATGTGTTACTTCGTTAACTAAGCTCCTTGAAAAAAAAGGGATCCTATCTAGTATCTCACACAGCATCTAACATGAAGCCAAGTAGTTGGTTCTCATTAAGTATTTAATGCCTGATTAAGGCATCTTCATACTTTTCATACAAAGTCTGTAAATACTTGGAACTCAAAACCACAATTGCCCATACACGGCACTGACAGTTATGGACTCTAAGAATGATTGAAATCACTGACAATTTACTATTTTAATACTGGTGTTATAAGCAATAGCTCCCTTTTCCTATGTTTGACCAGACTGAATCACCTCATCTCTGGTGGCAATTACATAATCAAGCATTTCAAATAAAATACCACTTTTTAAAATGAGTTTCCTAATATTGTTTAAATGTTGAAACTGCATATCAACTAATCATCGACAGTCTACAGATGCTTAGAAATAAAACAATACTTTGCCTCTACGATTCAAGTCTCTATGTACTTTCTAGCAACAAAAGCCAATCTGTCTTTTTCAAAATTGTTTCTCCTGGCAAATATTTTGCTGTCTGGCCAAGTTTTGCATTTAAAATAAAGTACAGTATTACAACATCAATCAACATTTAAAGTACTTAATGATCTATGAAAGAAAATATACAGTGATTCTTTTGAAACAACCAAGCCAATCAAAGTTTTATTTATATTATCAAATCAAGAGTGCAGCTTTGATAAAATAAAATCACATTTGTGTTTAGAGATCTAAAAGCAATATTAAGCACTTAGGTAATAAAAGAAAACAGACTGTTAAGAAGAGCTTAAATGGCAAGAATGACTTAAAGACATAACAGAACTGTCTGTCCTTTTACCCCCACTTCCTGTCTGTGCAACACTGGCCTCTCGCCTGCCCTTTCAAATACCAGTTGTATAAGCATAATTAGAGCTTTTTCTGTGGCTAATATTAACTTTACAAAATGAGTCCAAAGTTCCTATGTATTTACAATGAATTATTACTGGTAACTTTTTACATGAATAGGGGCCTAGGCCACCTAAGCCTTGCCATTTACAATCAAAATCTAAAAATATTCTACTACTGAGGATTTAAATGGGTGCCTAAACAACTTACTAAGTAGTGCAGGGACTCTGATAACATTTAGCAACTACAGTAAGTCAAAGAATTTTTTATCTTACCATCATCTATTGGGAATGACACAGGTAGTTGTCTAAAAAGGTATGTGAACTTAAATATTACAGTAGCATGACATATATAGCAACCTTGTCACAGACCAAGGAGTTGCTTCAGAATACTGCCTTTTTACCTTCATTAGTCTAGCCCTTCCCTAGGATATCAATTCCTTGGCTAAAACCTTGGGTGCTCAGTACTTCTCCTCCAGGTTGCCCGTATGTCTTCCAGACAATGTTGTAGTTACATTGGCTTTCAACCTAACTAGACTGTTTTCCCAGCAAATACTGCCTGCGGGTAAGGGCAACCGTTTCAATATTTAGGGCACAGCACAGTGGATACTATCCTATCTTCAAAGGAGATATACAGAACAGAATACAAGTCAGATTATAAACAACTGTTTTCCTGACAAGAAGAAATACAGTAACATGGAAAGATTATGAACTTTGGTCAAGGATAAAAGATCAGTTTAAATCTCAGTTTCTTTAACTTATAAAATGGAACTAATACTACCTACTTTAGAGTTTCCTGTGAAGAGTAAATAAAATATGAGAAGACTAAATAATACAGTATATGTTATATAAAATGCCCATGATACTCAATATATAATTGTTTCCTTATTGTCCATTTCCAGCCCCTCTATTACATTTAGAGTTCTAAGGCTGGCCGAATCTTACAAAGCAAACAGAGGACTTTTAGTTGGGCACTAATTTGCCGCAGAATCAAGTTTTCTTGAGGACAATACCTCACATGATCTTATTATTATTATTATTTTTTTTTATTATTATTATTTTTTATTCCTAACAATCTCTCATCTCCTGTCTCCTGCTGGTTTTAGGCCAACTTCCTCAGCTTGTCCTTTGGTATCCACACTTCAGTGATTTGTCTACTTGCCTCCGTAATGTCCAAGTCACTGTTTTATTGTCTGACGGTATTTGTGCTGTACCATCTCCTACTCTTTCCTATTCCTAACTCTATTTCATGTTAGGGGGTACTTCTTAATTACTTCATTACATGCCTTGGTACTATTGTGCCTAACCCAGACACCTAAAGGTGATACATTTCTAGGTTCCCATCACCTTTCCAATAACCTTTAATCATTATCTACTAAATGTAGCCCTAGAATAGCTTCAACTTCCTGGAGACTGTTACATCAGAGATTAAATGAGAGCATGCCATCTTTGTCAGCAGTTAAGACTTAACAGAGCACTATGAACCACCTGATTATCTGAGGCCCAACTGATAATCCTAAACACAGGACTCACCCTCGGGAATTGACAGGGCCTATGAGATAATTTACAAGCATCAAAAAATACATGCCTGCATGTAAAGCACCATCTATAATCATAAACAGCTAGTTATAGCCAGACATTCATTCCACAAAAAGTTACTCTTTTACTTGAGAACACTGCCTTCTCTAGCATATCAGACAGCTTTAGGCAGGATGACCACGGACTGAACAGGGAAAAGTTATACCATGACAAGTTGAGTCAGTCAAATCAATCCCTTTGATGGTCAACAGGGTGACAGCACAACTGGACTGCCTCAATATTCCGGAAAACTAACTGGACAGCCAGGGCCAACTTATGACTTTGGTTTCACTAGGACCAGATTGAAATCAAAGTAAACTGGTCATGGGAGATGGAAATGGAAGTCACAAACTAATGGCAGTTGGTCTCACTCGACTGTACCAATGCATGGGGGGAAAACTACATCTGATTCAATACTAGAGTTGTAGGGGAAAAAGGAAAAGGAAAAGAACCTACTTTGTTTTTTAAGTTCTTCAATTTGTTCTTCCTTTAAATCTAACTGTTCTGTAAGTCTTGATGCTGAATCCAATGCAACATTTGCTTCATCCAAACGCTCCTGAGGAAGAAAAGTTCATTAAAAAGCAGCATGCAAAAACTATTTCACAAACTATAGGGCTGGAAGACATCTTAAAGTCAATCAACCCCTTTCAGCTCAAGAAGCTGTATTTCTGTGACCTTGGGCAAGTTCATTTGATACTAATAAGTATCAAAGATAGAACCCACACTTCACAACACAATAATGTCTCTTTCAGAGAAACTAAATAAAAAAGAGAATGCTATTTAAAGACAACATGGTGACAAAAGTTTAAAAAATGACAATAATAAGAATAAAATCTACAAAAAAAATACAAAAAGTCAAGAAATATAGCAACAAATTTTTTTGTTTTTTGCTGTGTTGGGTCTTCGTTGCTTCGCATGGGCTTTCTCAAGTTGAGGCAAGTGGGGACTACTCTTCGTTGAGGTGCGTGGGCTTCTCATTGCGGTGGCTTCTCTTGTTGTGGAGCTCGGGCTCTAGGCGCACAGGCTTAAGTAGTTGTGGCACGCGGGCTCTGTAGTTTGCAGCTTGTGGGCTCTAGAGCACAGGTTCAGTAGTTGTGGTGCATGGGCTTAGTTGCTCCGTGGCATGTGGGATGTTCCCGGACCAGGACTCGAACCCATGTCCCCTGCACTGGCAGGCGGATTCTTAACCACTGCACCACCAGGGAAGTCCCAACAAATGTTCTTTTTTAATTTTGGCAAGTCTGATGGGTATAAAGTGATGTTTCATTATTATTTTATTACTTTAATTTTTATTTCTCTAACTATAATACATACTAGTGAATTTGAGTAATTTTTCATGTTAATAGGACAGCTGGATCTGCTCTTGTGCAAAAATCTTTGCATATCTTGCCCATTTTTCCATTGAGCTGTTTTTCTCCCATCAGTTTGTAAGAGCACCTTATATAGTAGATATGAACCCTTTGTCATCAGCGCTACAAATACAGTCAAACATGTCCTACTTTGATTCTTGAGTTTTAGTCTAGGTGAGGCTCCTCCCTGCCCTGAACTGCACACTTGGTTTTCTAGATTTTCTTGGAAGGTATTTTTCTTTTTTAACATTTATATCTATAAAGTAGTATTTCTCAGTAGGAGTTGTTTCAACATTCCTGGCCTCTGGCCACTAAATGCCAGAAGACCCACCCACAGTCACTGTAACAGCCAAAAATACCCCCCAGATTTCCAGCACCACTCCCAGTTGAGAATTCTTGCTTTAATACAGTTGGAATTTACTTTTGTATATAGTGTAAGATAGGGGTCCAATTTCATTTTCTTCCATATAGACAGCCGGTTGTATCTACTGTTTATTAGATAACCTACCCTTTTCCCCACTGAACTGGAAGTAGTTTAGGGTTTAGTTTTAAATATAATTCTCAAATATAACCTGGGCTCCATTTCTGGATTCTCCTTCTGTTCCACTAATCTAGTCAATATGGTATTGATTTATGGCTCTATTTTGACATTTAGTAGGCAAGTCCCTCCTCATCATTATTCTTTCACACAATTTTCTTGGCTATTCTAGAGGATTCACCCACGTAAATGTCAGGTCACGTTTCATCATCTTGAATCAGAGTGTGACAGCTTTTTTGATGTATCATCTTGGATAGGCTAGTTCCCAGTTATCCAGTCAAAACTTAAGGTAGGTATTGCTGTGAAGGTATTTTGCAAATGTAATCAAAGCTCAAATCAGCTGAATTTAAGGAAGGCACATTATCCTGGATAATCAGGGCGGACCTAATTGAACCAGCTGAAATGCCTTGAAATCAGGACTGAGGTTTCTCCATAAAGAAGAAATTCCATCTGTGGACAGCAACTTCAGCCCATGCCCACAGAGTCCATCCTGCTTGTGATTTTTTTTCCTAACCACCTGTGGACAACAGCTTTGGCCCACGCCTATGAGTTCCAGCCTGTCTATGATGTGATCCTCCCATTTTGACTGCCAAACCTACCCAACTTGCTTACCCAGGCCCCACAGTGTTGCCAATTCCTTGTAACAAACCTCACAGGTATCCATGTATGGTATATACATCAATGTATATGTGTATGTATATGTATGTGTGTATGTGTTCATATGTGTACACACATACACATCCTACTGGTTCTGCTTCTCAGGTTGAACCTTAACTGATACAAAGAGAGACTGAAACAAAAAATTTTAAACAAAATCAACAAGATTAAATTTAGTGTAAAGGAAATTTAAATAAACTTTCAAATGACTTTGTTAACCTCACAGCATTTATATTTAAGAAATAATTAAAGCTTAAAAAAACTACACTAAGACGTTTTTGAAAATTAACATTTAGATTTCATTATTCTTTCTACCATTTTTTTGCTTTTTATTTCATTAATTTCAACTTTTACCTTTACTAATTCCCTCTTAGTTTCTTCTGATTTATTTTGTTGTTTTTCTAAATATATATTACATTAAAAAATTTTTTAAATAGAGCTACTTTAAAAAGAAGATCTGGACTTCTAACAGTATGACCGGCTAGATATTTTGGCCCACTGAAAACAAAAGCGTCAAATAAAATATCTTTTTAATGTGTTAATGAGCTAATGAGAAAGTAACCATAAATGGTGAAAAAACATATTAAAAGATGCTTGACCTCATTACTAGAAATGCAAATTAAAACCATAAGATAGCCCTTCCCACCTACCACATTGGCAAACACTTTAAAAAATTCTGATAATGCTAGCATTGCCGAGGATGTAGAACAAGAACTCTTAGTACCACTGGTAGGAGAAAATTAGCACAAGTGCTTTAGAAAACAATTTGCCCCCAAATCTAATAAAATTGAAATTGCCCATATATATCCCATGACTCAGCAATTCCAATCGAGATACACACCTGAAACTCTTATACATGTGCACCAGGAGATATAAACAAGGAAATTCATAACCACATTGTTTGTATGGCAGATAAGGGAAATGTCCTTTACCAGGAAAATGGGTAAATAAATTACATATTCAAGCAAGGAATACAGCAGTGAAAATAATGAACCTTCTAACACAGTAACTACACAGTTACGGCTGAAACTCATGAACATAATGCTAAGCAAAAAAAGCAAGCCTCAGAAGAATTCCATTTACATACAGTTCAGAATTCCATTCATACAGAGTTTAAAAATATGCAAAACCAAAAAATGTACTGTAAAAAGATGCAAATCTATGTGATAAAACCATAAAGAAAAACAAGGGGGTAAAACACATAAAAGGTGGTAAGAAGGAGAGGAGATGTGGAGGGGTGCTTATGGAACTTCAAAGGGTAACAGTCTTTTACTGGGTGGTGAGTACATGGGTATTTGCTGTATTGCTATTCTTATATTTTATACGTATTATCTAAATATTGTTTTCCAGTCACTCAACATTTAGTAAAAATTTTAAAACATTATGGAAGTATGTCTTCAATTATTTAGAATATTAATATGCCTAAACAGCATATTCACCTCTAACGACAGATACATAAATTTTATTACTTTCCACCAGCTATCACCAGAGTCTACTTATGACTCAATAAAGTTTATCCTACATCAAATAGCAAGTCACTGTGGTGTCTCTTCATGGGGTTCATTTTATTTATTTCTTATATATAATATTTATAGGCATGAAATACAGCATAATAACAAAGAGAAAAATATTTTAAAGAATTAAGGTGCAATATGGTCACCTTATCTTTGATAAAGGAGGCAAGAGTATACAATTGAGAAAAGAGCCTCTTCAGTAAGTGGTGCTGGGAAAACTGGACAGCTACATGTAAAAGAATGAAATTAGAACACTTCCTAACACCATACATAAAAATAAACTCAAAATGGATTAAGGACCTAAGCGTAAGGCCAGACACTATAAAACTCTTAGAGGAAAACACAGGAAGAACACTCTGTGACATAAATCACAGCAAGATCCTTTTTGACCCACCTCCTAGAGAAATGGAAATAAAAACAAAAATAAACAAATGGGACCTAATGAAACTTCAAAGCTTTTGCACAGCAAAGGAAACCATAAACAAGACGAAAAGACAACCCCGAGAATCCGAGAAAATATTTGCAAATGAAGCAACTGACAAAGGATTAAGCTCCAAAATACACAAGCAGCTCATGCAGCTCAATATCAAACAAACAAAACAATCCAATCAAAAAATGGGCAGAAGACCTAAATCGACATTTCTCCAAAGAAGGTATACAAATTGCCAACAAACACATGAAAGGATGCTCAACATCACTAATCATTAGAGATATGCAAATCAAAACTACAATGAGGTATCACCTCACACGGTCAGAATGGCCATCATCAAAAAATCTACAAACAATAAATGCTGGAGAGGGTGTGGAGAAAAGGGAACCCTCTTGCACTGTTGGTGGGAATATAAATTGATACAGCCAATATGGAGAACAGTATGGAGGTTCTTTAAAAAACTAAACATAGAACTACCATATGACCCAGCAATCCCACTACTGGGCATATACCCTGAGAATACCGTAATTCAAAAAGAGTCACATACCACAATGTTCACTGCAGCTCTATTCACAATAGCCAGGACATGGAAGCAACCTAAATGTCCATCGACAGATGAATGGATAAGGAAGATGTGACACATATATACAATGGAGTATCACTCAGCCATATAAAGAAACAAAACTGAGTTATTTGTAGTGAGGTAGATGGACCTAGAGTCTGTCATACAGAGTGAAGTAAGTCAGAAAGAGAAAAACAAATACCGTATGCTAACACATATATATAGAATCTAAAAAAAAGAAATGGTTTTGATGAACCTAGGGGCAGGACAGGAATAAAGACAGAGATGTAGAGAATGGGCTTGAGGACACGGGGAGGGGGAAGGGTAAGCTGGGACCAAGTGAGAGAGTAGCACTGACATATATATACTACCAAATGTAAAACAGATAGCTAGTGGGAAGCAGCCGCATAGCACAGGGAGATCAGCTAGGTGTTTTGTGACCACCTAGAGGGGTGGGATAAGGAGGGTGGGAGGGAGACACAAGAGGGAGGGGATATGGGGATATACATATGCATATAGCTGATTCACTTTGTTATACAGCAGAAACTAACAACACTGTAAAGCAATTATACTCTGATAAAGATGTTAAAAAAAAAAAGATACAGCAAAAAAAAAAAAAGAATTAAGGTGCAAAAGAAAAAGATCTAATGGGATAATACACATTATTTTAATCTGTGTGAAATAAAGTACCCAATATATTTTGTTGAAAACAGAAAATTATACAGTTAAAATTTTACACTAATTTTTTTTAGTGATCTCTAAAATGCCCACCTGTGCTAAAAATTTAAATCTCATATTTGCTGTGTCTATTCTAAACTATAAGTAACATGAGGGAAATCCTGAATATCTTATTCACTGTTATGCCTCAGTGACAACATTTACTAAATTAACTGTTTAGAAAAAAAAAAAAATTAACTGTTTAGGAGATTATTTCCAAGACAAAAATTCTACAAGTAATTGTTTTGTGCATAATAAAATTTACAAGAGTAAATTATTTCAACCAACCTGTAATGATACAAGTTTTCCTTCCAGATTTTCTGCCTTTTTCTTCCATTCAGCAACAAGTTGCTTGTGTTTTTCTAGTTCAGCAGAATACATAGCTTTTTCTTCTAAAGAGGAAAAAAAAGTTACATTAGTATTTTGTAATTGTGTGATAAAATTAGAATTTTAAACCACTTGAAATTTTAATAATTCAACAAAAATAGTTCAAATGTCTTAACAAGAAAATTATACATGCCTTAGTGATGACGTTAACTGGAATTAAAGTAATGAGATCACTTTCCTCTGCTTAACTCCTTCTCCACCTTGTCCATCTTGCAAACTTTCCCTCCCTTCAGAACTCTACTCAAATATTTCCTCTTTAGCAAAGCTTTCTCTATGGCCTCAGTACCATACTATTTTTTACACGTCTACTCTAGTATTATACAGAGCAGACCTAGAGAATTCTTACGTGTAAAATTCAAAATTTCAACCATAGGAGTAACCCTGACATGTACGTATGTACAAATGTAGAGTTTTGCTCAGGCACAAAACTATAACTTCTTTAACTTCATTAGCCTCACATCCTCTAACCGCCTGCCCCCTCACTAGCAGTTCATGCATTGCCAGTAATTACAGAATGTACGAGTTGACAAATGGATGGGTGAATGATCTAAAGGGGGTAAATCTGATGATGGGAGGTAGATGTGAAAAAGCATATTTGGTTATCGGGGTACGTGTGCTCTGGTCACTATTACTATGTGCCTAGAAAAGTACTTTCCACCTGAACTAGAAAAATGCAGTTACCTTAAAGTATAGATGAACAGCTAAGAACAGATTAATCAATACTTCAAAAGAGAGTAATTACTGATGATTAACTCTCTGAAGTGGATTCAACCTCCAACCAACATCTCAACACCTATCTTTTTTTCCCTACGTGGGCCTCTCTCTTCCTTTGTATTCCCCTTTATCATGTGATCCTTACTATGTTACCCTCATACTTCCCTCACCTCTCGTCTTAACTAAAGTATCATAATATGACACTAAAATAATTTTTTAAATAATTAGTATATACAGTTTATGTTCTCTACTCTTAACTGTAAAAAAAAGTCTAATTTGTTGATGGCTACTTATCTTCTCCCCCTACAAGTGGGTAACCTTTCAAAGATTTCCCTATGCCTAATCTAAAATAGCACTGAAGCCAAAATTCCCAAAACTACAGCTGATCTGTGAACAACACAGGTCTGAGCTGCATGGGTCCACCATATGTAGATTTTTTTCAGTAAATATACTGGAAACATTTTTTGGAGATTTGAGACAATTTGAAAAAGCAGATGAACCACATAGACTAGAAATATCAAAAACATTAAGAAAAAGGTTATGTCACAAATGCTTGAAATACATATAGATACTAGTCTATCCTAACATAGGCAGAAGGTGAGTGATAATATAAATTTAACAATATGTTAGTTTTCTTACTGTTTTATAACTTTGCTTCCAAAGAATCACATTACCATAAGGTATGCCTCTCTCTCTTGTAATTGGAGAAACTGCATATCAGCCTATCATCACAAGTAAGTGGTTTTTAAAAAAAATGTAACAATGTTTCCAGTACTATATTATGAATATGACTATATTACTGTATACTATAAAAATTTTATGACCATTCATTAGTGTAAAGGTTAGGCTATCATAAAGCAATAATATTGCTACTTCTTCATTATCAATCACGAATCATTATACCTAAATATGAATTTCTTTTTCACACATTTCATTTTTGATGTCTAGTGTTAGTAATATGTATAATATCTACAGGGTTTTCTATCATATAAGAGAATACTGACGTAGGTACTAATAGACAAACAATTCATCTTGTAAACAGATGACATAAACTTATAGTATCAATAAATACTGTACAGTGAATGTATTTTCTCTTCCTTATGATTTTCTTAATAACATTTTCTTTTCTCTAGCTTCCTTTATTGTAAGACTACAGTATATAGTACATATAACATACAAAAAAATGTGTCAATTGACTATGTTATTAGCAAGGCTCCTGGTCAACAGTGGGCTATTAGGAGTGAAGTTCAGGGGAACTCAAGTTATGGGTTTTCAACTGCATGGGGGGTAGGCATCCTAACCCATGCATTGTTCAAGGGTCAACCATACAATAACTCTTCTTCAATGAAAGACTGGCCATACAACTGACCGTGCTGGAAATGCTCCAGGACCATCTGCAGGTTGGAGAGTGACAGAGCATACTGCTTTACTTGTTCCTGAGACATGGAAAGCTGTAGTGCAGTTTCATCCCTTTGCTTCGATGCCACATTCAACTGTTCCTGCAATGACTCTACCTGTAAATTGGCCTGATGGCTTTAAACAAAAAGAATAAAAGTCAAACTGTTTCTATCTATTTAGACACTTTGACAAGATGAAATACCTTCCCTACATTTTACTGCACTAAATGCAAGTTATATTCAAAGTATTTAGATACTTTAACAAGATGAAATCTCTTCCCTGTTTTTTTTATTGTGGTAAAATACACATAACATTTACCATTTTAACCATTTTTATGTGTACAGTTCAGTGGTAGTAAGTACACTTGCATGGCTGTACAACCATCACGACCATCCATCTCTAGAACTTTTTCATCTTCCCAAGCCGAAACTCCACACCCATTAAACAATAACCACCTCTCCGCCCAGTAACCACCATTCTACTTTCTGTCTCTATGAATCTGACCTTCCCTACATTTTATTGCATTAAATTCAAGTTAGATTTCAAAGAAACTTGAAGAGTTCCTCTGATCTTCGTCCTCCCTGCGTTTGTTAATTCAATCATGCTTCCTGTGAAGGTGATTTTGAACAAATGGCAGTCATTTTAAACACAGAACTGGGCTAAACAAGGTATGTCAGCTTAAGAAAAATTTAAAAATAGCCTGCAACTTTGTGTTTCGAGGCTAAAACTCTAAGATGTAATTTATCATAAACTTGTAAGTTGTAAGGGATCTTGGAAGTCATTTTGTCCAGCTCCAACCCAACAAGCAATGGATTCTGATACCCCCCTTGCTTGTGGCACTCACAATCCTAGTGAACTCACAACTTTCCAAAGGTTATCCCATCTTTTACTGTCATCTTTCTTTCTGCTTACATTAAATATAATAACCCCTACACCTGTCCCAAATCAGAGATCCCTAAGAGAATTACAGAACATCTATCCAGGCTTATGTCACTGAGGTACTTCCTTAATGTACAATTATTACATACAAAATACTGCAATAGCCTTTCCTGGGTTTTTAATATCCAGTTAAGTTTTTATTCAGAGAAGGCCAATAAAACCCATTAAGAGCAGCTCACTTTGAAGAAACTTTACCCAATAGCACCCTCTTTTGGAAAAGGCAGTAAACTGATAACCAGAGGACTTAACTCTCCCCTCTTATGTCCCTGGACTTTATTCAACTTTGCTGGTTAGCAAATCACTCAAAGGGTGATTGTAAGGATGAAATGAACTGTGATGTCATTCAAAAAGTTAATAAATACAACAAGATGTTACTATTGTTAAGGGCTCAAAACACCATAATCTGATTCTGTAGATTTGAGTTACTTATACACCAAACATTTACTGAACATCTATGAAACTATGTGTAAGAATGTATACTGTGGGAAGAGTGTGACATAAATGGCATCTTTCCTACCCACTGGTGGCCTTACACTTCGTTGGGTGGGAGAAAGTGTAAAACAGCTCAACAATTAGAAATACCCCTAAGAAAAATACAAGTGCCCTATGAAAGACTCAAAATATTATGCAGGTTCAAAGGAAAAACATCACACTAGGGATTGATTTTGGATTTGAGGAGTGGGGTGCTAAACAAATAATTCATCATGAAGTGGTATTTGAAGAATAGGTGGGATTAACAGAAAAACAGTGGGCCCAAATCATGACAGTCTAACCTGGTTTTGAAAAAAGGAGAAACAAGACCACAGCCCTACCTACCGAAAGTTATTCTGCAGTTATTATGAATAGTAAACAAAAATAGGCAGAGATTAGAAACTATTTCAATTAGAGAAAATAAGGGCTTGAAAATTGAAAGGAAAGATGATCAATTTTATAGACTAAGGATGTTTTGCTATTTCTGCCAATGTGAAACACATACACAAATGTTCACTCACTGTTTTAATTCTCATTTTAAACAAGTTCTTCTTCTGAGTCTGAAGGTACAATAATACATCCTACAAAGGGGGTAAGGAGTTCACCCTCAGAAATACTATCTCTGCTGGTCTATAATCTCTTTGCAGAGATAATATCTACTATATCCTTATATTTCCCTCAGCACCATACACAGTAAAAAGTAAAAAGATAAAAAGATGCACATACAACTAATGGGAAGATAAATGGACATGATTGTTTGGGAAGATTATTTGGCAGTACGTTTCAAACATTTTAAAAACAGCCTTTCAATCAGAATTTCCATTTCTCAAAATTTACACTAAGGAAATAATCTGTCGTCAACACAAAAATACCTATTTTGGGTTATCAAAACAGCACTCTTGTGCTTCCCTGGTGGCGCAGTGCTTAAGAATCCGCCTGACAATGCAGGGGACACAGGTTTGAGCCCTGGTCCAGGAGGATCCCACATGCCACGGAGCAACTAAGCCCGTGCGCTACAACTACTGAGCCTGCACTGTAGAGCCCACGAGCCACAGCTACTGAGCCCGCGTGCCACAACTACTGAAGCCCGCGTGCCTAGAGCCCATGCTCTACAACAAGAGAAGCCACCGCAGTGAGAAGCCTGTGCACCACAACGAAGAGCAGCCCCCGCTTGCCACAACTAGAGAAAGCCCACTCTCAGCAACGAAGACCCAATGCAGCCAAAAATAAAATAAATTTATATAAAAAACAAAACAGCACTCTTAGTAATTCTGAAATGTTCAAACACTCTAAATGTCCAATAATAAATGAGTGGGTTAAAGAAATTATGGCAAATCCAAATAATGGTATACTGTGCAGCCACAAATGATATTGCAGGAACATATGGCTTAATGTGTAGTCATATTCATATTATTAACTGATAGAAGCAGGTTACAAAACAGTATGAATAGTATGATCTCAATTTTGCTTTAAGAAAATAATATGTAATATATACACACATATACAGAAGCATACAAAGGCACAAGAAAAGATTATCTCTGGATGAAAGAGTCTGTGGCTTTATGTTCTTTTGGTTTATGTGAGTTTCCTGAAGTGGAAAATATGTTTTTGTAATAAGAAAAAAACAACAACACATTTTATTGAGAGAAATAAAATTTAAAAATATATAAGCAGGGACCTGGTCACTCAAAAGTTCTAACAAGCCAGGAGTTAATTCACATTGACCTAGGCCTTTCCCTTGCTACTTCCTTTACTCTCTCCTTTATAATATCCAAACTTTGTTCAACCTTAGATCACTTGATTAAAAATTAAATCACATAAATTAAATTAGTTCTTGGGGAACCTGGCAACGCTAATTAAATCAGTAAGAATTTAAGTCTAGCCTCCTAAAATGATGAGAATCAATTATCTAGGATAACAATTAAGATTTGGAGAAACCTCAGTTTGAATGCCAGATCTGGATAAGGGTTACAAACCCAAGTGTGAAACCTACATGTGCACTTTGTGTGCGTGACCTTGGGAAGGTTATTAAACCTCTTTACCCTTAGCTTCTTAGTCTATAAAATGGAGATAATGAATTTTGTGAGAATAAAATAAGGTAGCATATGAAAAATTCTGAGTCTGACACTCAGGAAGTATTTAATTGACGTTAATACTAAAAAAAAAAAAAAGAAAAAGTTACCTTGCATTTTCCATTGCATTAGAGGATGAAACTAGCTTTTCCTCCAGTACTGTTACTTTCTTTCTTAGCTTAGCCTCTCTATCTTCTGCAGCCAAAACTTCACGGGTGTAAGAATCTTCTGATTCTAAAAGATGGTTACGCAATCTCTCTAGCTCCTGGTTTAAGCGTAATTCTTTGTCACGTAAATGTTGAACCTAGGTAGAGGATATTTCTTTTATTTTTCTTCCATAAAATGCTCCCCCTTTCCCCTCCTACAAGCCACTCTGTTATCAAGTCTTTCCCCATTATTGAAGTGTATTAATTGTATATTAATTTCTCATACTGCAAGATATATTTATGCTAAGAAAAAGGCTCCTGAAATCATCTTGAATGTTCATTTGGAAGGTTTACTTTGTAAGATCTCATTCCCTGTGGCTATAATAATTGTACAAAGTACTAGGCTTTTTGTGACAGGCCACTTTTTCAGTAAATCTCATTTTTTTCATACTTTGTGGGTAGGAAATTTTTCTTATATCCAAGATATGCCATCTTTTTCTTTTCTTGAGGTATAATTTAATTTCAGGTATAAAACATAATGATTAGATCATGGTTTTTGCTTGAAAACTGAAACAGAACGCACTTTGGGAGATCAAAATCCTACTAAAGCGCATCAGAGTAAGACTAAGAAAAAATCACCTAAGAGAAATTCATTTTAATTGATAATCTTTATAGTTTTCTTATTTAAGAGTTATTAGACTTAAGTGTTTGAATCACTATTTCTTTAAAGTGAAATTATACCTCATTCTGTACAGCAGTGTTTTCCATTTGTTTCTGTTTCAGGGCCAACATGACTTGATCTCTCTCCTGCTGAAAGATAATTGTCTTCTCCTGCATTGACTTAACTGCATTTAAAAGTTGATTTAACTCCCCAGTCTTGCCCTTTTGGAAAGAAATAACTTTAGCTTTAAAGAAAGACACATTTTAAAAGACATTTCTTCATTAAATAATTTAAAAACTCAGTTAACTATGTCAAGGTCATCCAAAACAAGGAAAGTCTGAGAAACCATCACAGTCTAAAGGAGCCTAAAGAGACAATGACAACTAACTATAATGTATCCTGGATGGGACCGTGGAACAAGAAAAGGACATCTGCTAAAAAATTAAGATAATTCAAAGAAACTATTAATGTATCTATAAAGGTTCATTAGTTGTTGCCAATGTACCATAGTAACATAAGATGTTAAAAGGGAAACAGGGTGTGAGGTATATGGGAATGCTGTACTATCTTTCCAGCTTTTCTAATAATCTGAAACTATTCTTAAAGGAAAAGTTTATTTAAAATGCTTTAAAAAGAACTCAAAAGACACAATCTCTTCAAACTTACCCTACACAACAAAGCATACAGAAACCCCCAAATCACCCAAAAGTAAGAGGGGGGGGAGGGAGGGAGGGAGGGAGGGAGGGGGAGAGAGAGAGAGAGAGAGAGAGAGAGAGAGAGAGAGAGAGAGAGAGAGAGAGACAGAGAGAGACAGAGAGAGAGAGTGTGTGTGTGTCTGTGTGTGTGTGTGTGTGTGTGTGTCTATTCATCAGGCATATGCTACTGTTGTTAGGGGAAGTAACAGTGTGGAGTTGCTGGCACAGGAGAAAAAGGAAAGTCATTTCACATGCACAACCTATTTTAAAAGAACATGTTGGCAACAATTTAACGAAAGCAACTCTGGAATGTTATCTTTCTAAGACTGTTAGGAAAATTTATTCCTGAATGCCTTCCATACAAGAACAATATATTAAAGCTGGCAGGAAAAAAAAGATAACCTTTCGTTGCAGAAGTAGGGCCATGAATTTAAGATGATAGCTAGAATTCTAAAAAGCACAAAAAAGTGTCAGACTGTTTACAGCCAATTCTTTTCTCTGTTTGAGAAGTGCATATCGTCTGAATCTATTTATAGACTGGTATCATTTTTACATTTCCATGTAAACTTTCCATTTCTTTAAGAATATATAACACGTCCCCCAGGACAAATCATTGAAACCAAAACATAAAACCATCTGTTCCTTTTATCTCAACACCCGCTCCTGGAAAAGAAGGCCAATATTATCCAGTTTTTCAGTTAAACATTTTTTTCATATCAGAGAAATGCTTGACAATTAAAGAGTTGAAGATTTCCTGTTGAGAACACTCCTGTCTCCCTAAAGAAAAATGTTGTTATATTCAAAATAAAGGTATTCTTCAATTATATAGAGTATAATAAGAAATCAATTAGTTTATGCCAATTACCCTCAAGTAATACAATACTTAAGTACAACTTAACTAACTTAGGAAAGCTTCCTGAAAGGTAGGTGAGCTTTAATTAAATCTGCACACTTTGGATCTATAAATGTCAATGAAATAGAATTAGACTGTACAAGATGCTAAAACTACAATAGGAAAAAACATATAAAAAGAATACTTTATTGTCCTCCTCTCCTCCATTATACTCTTACAAGCCCTAAGATGCTACACCCAATTTTGGCTAGTGAGCAATAAAAAGCTTCTACCCTCTACCAGTCTTTTTCATATTGAATATAGATCAGTACCATAAGAAGCTAAGAAGCTATTCCTGAAAGGAGGAGCACAACTCAATACATCAGTGTACCTATTTAATCAGATGACAAAGGGGAAAATGAGGCAAGACTTTTCTTATCAAGCGAAAACTACATCAAGCATTCACAAACTTTAATCCGAGACTCTTAAAATAGAATTTAATTGGCAAAAGAAGTTAAATCATTTTGTATCTCGTGCCCTGCAGCATGTAAACACTCAAGAAGCAGTTGTTGGGGCTTCCCTGGTGGCGCAGTGGTTGAGAGTCCGCCTGCCGATGCAGGGGACACAGGTTTGTGCCCTGGTCTGGGAAGATCCCACATGCCACGGAGCGGCTGGGCCCGTGAGCCATGGCCGCTGAGCCTGAGCGTCCGGAGCCTGTGCTCCGCAGCGGGAGAGGCCACAACAGTGAGAGGCCCGCGTACCACAAAAAAAAAAGAAAAAAAAGAAAAAAAGCAGTTGTTGAATATTCCATTGTTCTGCCTCATTTCTTTGCTAAATTTCCACCACTAAAAGTATAGAAATAAGAGTAAAAAGGCACTACATCAAAAGAGCCCACAGCTTTGATCACAGCATGATGTACTGGGTCTTCAATACATTCTAATCAAAATCAAATATCAACTGAATGTAAACATTTAAATATATCAAAACTACTGACACTTTTAACCAATACAACCTTCCTTTTTATGGGTGAATAAACAAACCAATAAAGTCAAAACACACCCAAAGTCACACAATGACACAACTGGGATTAGAATTATTTATTGAGTCTACTTATGTGAAAAGTACTATTCATAGCTAACGCTTTTCAAATACCAGGCTGTGAATGATTCATAAAAATCAATTTAATGGGTCACCCAGCACTTCCTTTTTTTAAGAGAGCATCTGTAGTAAGGGTAATTTCTGATTCCTGAAACTTTTGTTTCAGTTTTACACACACACACACACACAAGTGCTTATTGTGTCACAATGTAAAATGTATTTCATACTTCAGATCATTGTCAAAGATGTAGCATGTATTTCACAGAGCTCCCCTTTATATATAAGAACCTCTAAAACCAGCAGTTACTGAAATATGCCTAAAATGTGATTAAACTGCAGTAACCTCAGAGTTCTTATATCACATTTCTATTTTCTAAAGAAAAACATTAACTGCTTCTAACTTAGACTTACTTAGACTGTAAAAAAATTAATCTAGAACTAAAAATATTTGGAAATATCTAGTAATTTGTGGGAGAAACTTGCAGATGCCTCCGAGGAAAATTTATTTTGAATGAATCACAATACCTTGAAATAAATATTTCTAAATGAACAAATGCATCTTCCCCTTCAAAGAACATCAATAAAGTAGCACACTAAAAAATCTCCTCCACCCCAAACTTCCCTCCACAACACGCCACCCAGAACATACCTGCTCTTTTTCTTTCAGTAGATGCTCAAAAGCCAGAGCCTTCTCCTTCAATGAATGGCATTCAAACTCTTTTTCTCGAAGCATCATAGAAAACTTCATATTAGTCTCCTGTAATGCTTGATATTCTGTTTCCTTTTCCCTGGATGTTTCTATTATTTTTTCATTTTCCCCCTTTAGTTTACAAATGTCCATTTCTAAGATTAATGTTCTCTCCTTCAGGTTTGTTACTGCCTGCCTCAAAAGTTCATTTTCATTCACCTTGTTAGTGAAATTTTCATTCAAAGCAAGTAACTGATCACTTTTGGCTTTGATTAAGAGGTCTTTTTCCTTAAGCGACTTTTGTAAGATATCTTGCTTCTCCTTGAGCTGCTTAATTTCTGAATCAGTTTGTTCGTGTTCTTTTCTTTCTAGCTCTGAGGAAGCAGCAATCGAATCAGACAATCTGTGATTATTTTCCTGGAGAGTTCTAATTGTTGCATCTTTTTCCTGCAGTGATTTTCTTAGCTCTTCTATTTCTTGTTTAGAAGACTCACTCAATACATCAGACTTAATTGTTCTAAGAGACTCTGCTGACTGGGAAGTAAGCAACGATCCAGAAGAGAGCTGAGGTGAAATAATATCAAGTTTTCCTAAAAGAAGATCCTTGGTATTGCAAAGCTGCCCTATGCTGTGCTGAACCTGTGCTAATTCCTGCCCAAAATTTTTTAGTTTGGTTTCATTCTGCTCATAACTTTGGATCAGGCCAGTATAGTTCACTTGCAATTTAGAGTTGTTATCACTGTCAACCAGAACTTGTGCCTGAAGCTGATGAAGCTCCTCCTGGAGCTGGGCTGACTCGTGTTGCATATTTTGTACTGTAGTCATTACCTGCTGTTTCCACTCTTCCATTTTCTTTACTTGTTGTTTTAACTTATCGCGTTCCTGTAGAAGCTCCTCGAACTGATTACTATTAACACCTCCAACCTCATTTTCAGTGTTGGAAGTTTGTAAAACTGTCAATAAGGTCTGACATTTCTGACTTAATGCATCTATTTCAATGTCTTTTTCTCGAATGATACGTGATAAATTCTGAACAGTTTCTCTAAACATATCTTGGCCACTACTTTCAAACCTCGTGGACAATTTTTTATTTTCATCTTGCAGCTTATTGAGAGCTGTTTCTTTTGCAGCAACTATATCCATCATCTTGTGATATTCTGTCTTTAGATGGCTATTCTCCCTAGTCTTCTCACTCAAAACAGCTAGTACCTGTTCTCGTTCCATAGCATAGGCCTGCAGCTGCTGTTGAAGGTAAACAACATCCTGGGGGTAGGAAGCTGTAGTAATTCGAGCATGAAGAGCTTGTATCTCCAAATCTTTCTGCTGGATAATCTGAGTTAGTTTACCAACCTCATCTCTGGAAAGCTGATCAATCTGTTTAGTAAGAGATATATTCTTTTCATTTAGAAGTTTAATCTCCAATTCTCGTTCTTTTATTCCTTTTACTAATCTTTCGGTTTCAGCTTTAGATAAATCATGCTTTTCACTTCCATTTTCTATATTAAGGCCCTGAACTTTTGTTTCTTGAAAAATAACAGAGTTCTCTGTTTGAACGTCCTGTCTTTCTTCATGCAACTGGGTTTTGATTTGTTCAATTGTTTTTTGCAAATTCTTAATTTCCTCATCTTTCTCTAAAAAGAGCTGGGTGTGTGTAGCGTTCATTTGCTCATGCTGGTATCTAAACTCATCCATTTCCTTCTTCTGCTCCTGTAAAGACTGAAGCAGCTGTATTTTACTCTGGTTTTGATCTTCAATTACCTTTTGATGATGTTTTATTTCCTCTTTAAGATTATCCTTTAATATATTCAGCTGATTCACCTCAGATTCTAGTTCTGTAATACTATCAAGGGTTTTAGGCTCAGCCACAGGTGCAGCTCGACTCTGCTGTTCCCTGAGTCGTTCCAACTCTTCTTTCAGATGATTGTTTTCTTCTTTCATGGATCCAAGACTTCTGTCTTTTTCCTCTATGGTTTGCCTTAAAATTTCATTTTTTCTTAAGGCCTGAGTATATTTACCTAATTCCTCCTGAAGCTCTGAGCTTCTTTCTTTAAGTTTTTCAATAAAAATTTCATTCTCATTTACAAGTTGGGTCAATTGCTTCTGCTCTTCTAAGCTAGATGACAAAATTTTCTTCGTTTCCTTATGATCAGTATCCATCTGCTTGATATTCTTTCTGAGTTCTGCTATTTCAAAGTCTTTCTCTTGACTGAGTTTAATTAAACGCTCATGGTCCAGCTGTAAAGCAGAGATACTCAAATTACGTGCATTGGACAGTTCTTCCATGGTTTGCTCATTCTTGTTTGCTTCTTCCAACAGCCTCTTTTCAGCCCGACACAATTCTCCTTCTAACTGTTCCTTCTCGATTTTTAGAGCCTCCACAATAGCGTTTTTTTCCTGAGAAATCTGATTGTTACCAGCAATAGACTCTTCCAACTGATGTCTTACATTTTCACATGCTAAACTCAACTTTTCATTTTCCATTTTGAGATCAAAAGCAACTTTCTTTAAATTTTCATTGAGCTGTTCTATTTCTGAAAGATTTTGCCTTAAGTTTCTCACTTCGGCCTCCCTTTCGTTAAGTAAGTCATCCTTAAAATTACTGTTAGAGTCTCGATTAAGAGACTGCGTTATTAACTCATCCCTGACTCTAGAGAGCTCCTCCTCCTTTTGTTTAATATGTTCCTGAAGTTCAAAGTTCTCCTTCTGGATGTTTAAATTTTTTGTGTGCAATTTATTTAGCTGATCTACTAAATCTGCTACTTTATCCTCAAGCTTCTGCTTGGTTAAATGTAAATCACTTAGTACCAGTTCACTCTGAATTAACTTTTCTTTCTGCACGTCTAACTCTTTAGTAATGTTCATTTTATCATTTTCAAGTTGATGAACTCTCTTTTTTTCATCATTCAGATCTTTTTTCAGTTTACTGATGACATTATCTCCCTCGTTTTCTTGTTTTGATAGCTGATCTTTGATCAAAATCATGTGCTGAAAGAAAAATTAATTTGCATGGTAACTTTAAAACATTCTCTCATTGTAGCACCTAAAGGAAACTTTATAAAATGTCACACATAATACAAGAATAATCCTCAGACATTTCTAATCCTTCTAATTTTGTTGGGAACTTTTAAAAAATTCCCAACAAAATTATTTACTAATTATCTTACAGCAAATCTATTTAATTGTTTTAGAGATTAGAACTTAAAAGCAAAGAAGATAAATGGCATATGTTATATCATATATATAAATGATAAGTGATATTTTCAACTCTTAAACACTGAAGCAGGGAGACAACAAGCTACAGCCCATGGGCCAAATAACACCTGCACCTGTTTTTGTAAGTAAATTCTTACTGGAACAGAGCCAGGCTCGTTCGTTTACACATGACAACAGCAGAGCTGAGTAGCTGCAACTGCAACTACATGGCCTGCAAAGCCAAAGATATTTACTATCTAACACTTTACAAAAAAAGTCTGCCAACCTCTACAACTTGAGCATCAATTAACTAAAATATTGATTAAATCACCGAAATTAAATCACACCAGTTTTGCTTATTAATCCAGCGTTCAGTCTACTGAGTAGAACATGCTGCTGCACTGTCTTTAATATATCATAAAACAGGGCTTCCCTGGTGGCGCAGTGGTTGAGAATCCGCCTCCCAATGCAGGGGACACAGGTTTGAGCCCTGGTCCGGGAAGATCCCACATGCCGTAGAGCAACTAAGCCTGTGCACCACAACTACTGAGCCCGCGCACCACAACTACTGAAGCCTGTGCACCTAGAGCCCGTGCTCCGCAACAAGAGAAGCCACCACAATGAGAAGCCTGCTTGCTGCAACTAGAGAAAGCCTGTGGGCAGCAATGAAGACACAACGCAGCCAAAAATAAAATAAATAAATTAAAAAGTATATATATATCATAAAATATAATTTAATATATTGTTACCTTTGTAGCCTCTTGGTTCTGTTTATCCAATTCTTCTAACTCGGCTATTAGTATTTCCTTTTCAGTAATGCTCTGATTGAGTTCTTGTTCCTTTGCCTCCAAATTACGTCTTAAATCACATAATTCTGAATCCAAATCCATGTCCCTTGCAGCTGTACTTTTAATTACTTCATATTCATTGTTCAATTTCGAAAGTGATATTTGCAGTTCTTCCTTAAATGAAAAAAGGGGAAAAAAACAACACATACTATCAATTGGAAGAAGAGACACCAAAAGATTAAAAATATACATATATAAGCAAAACTTGGGAATGTATTTTTAGATGCTCTGTGTTGGAAACATTATTGAATAATACCTCAGCAATAATACATAAAATTCAACAAGCCGCAGCCTTCATTCATGTACAATTTTATTTGCAGCTTCAAGCAAAACATTTCTATAGTCCTAGACAAGATGCAACAACTGTAAGTCTGTCCTCTAGCTCCAACTTCTTTACACAAAAACTTTCCCATTTGAGAGCCTTCCCACTCCCACTCCCACTGCTGCTTCCCTTCCATCTCCTCCTTCCCCCACACAACACACATAATTTTCAAAACATCCCGAGCCTTCCAGCTCCCTTCACTTCCATCCCTAACGTCACCACCAACAACAGCCCCAGGCAAAAATGTAAGCTATCCATATTCATTTGCTCTGAAGTTTGTCCTCTCTAATTAGAAAATAAAAGGTTTCTTCTCCCTCATAAAAGTAATTTCCCTTATAACTGGCTTCTGTCAGAACATGAAACCTTTTCTTGACCCAAGAAAGAACCCTCCTTTCCTTCCTTTACCTTCTAACCTAAGCACAGACTAGGTTCCCCTCTCTCAGACCTAACATTCCTAAAGATACACCTGTATGTGATTTTTTAAAGCACATTCTATGTTCTGTTCTATTTGTATTTAATGCTTTTCCTCCAAAATCCCAGACATGGGACAGTTCTCTATGCTTCAACATTATTTCAACCTCTATCACTATGATGGTTGTGATAAACCCTCTATCACTGTAAAGACACCTTTCATTGACAGAGATTTTTTGGACGCGCAGGCTCAGCAGCCATGGCCCACAGGCCCAGCCGCTCTGCGGCATGTGGGATCTTCCCGGACCAGGGCACAAACCCGTGTCCCCTGCATCGGCAGGCGGACTCCCAACCACTGCGCCACCAGGGAAGCCCGACAGAGATTTTTCAAAGCAAACTTCTATGGAATCTACTTTAAAGTAAATAAGACTCTCAAATTTTCATAAGTAGTCTAATATATACCTTACAAAAGAGACCAATGAAAACTATATTAGAACATCTGCCTTACAATTCTCATTCTCTTCCAATTCAAAAGTTTATTCTGAACCGCAAATGAAAGATGGAAACATCATTCTCTTATGCCTTTCTAGAGTTATCTGTTCAATTAAGAGAACCACAGGGACTTCCCTGGTGACGCAGTGGTTAAGACTCCACGCTCCCAATGCCAGGGGCCCGGGTTCGATCCCTGGTCAGGAAACTAGATCCCACATGCATGCCGCAACTAAGAGTTCACATGCCACAACTAAGGAGCCCGCCTGCCACAACTAAGACCTGGCACAACCAAATAAATAAATATTTTTTAAAAATTAAAAAAAAAAAAGAGAACCACAAAAGGGACTTCCCTGGTGGTCCAGTGGTTAAGACTCTGCGCTCCCTCTGCAGGGGGTGCAAGTTCGATCCCTGCTCAGGGAACTAAGATCCCACATGCCGTGGAGCGTGGCCAAAAATAAACAAATAAATAAATAAAATAAAATTCTAAGAAGAGAACCACAAAATTTTTTGTCATGTGGATCTTAAGAATACACATGACCAGGACTTCCCTGGTGGTGCAGTGGTTAAGAATCTGCCTGCCAATACAGGGGACACGGGTTCAATCCCTGATCCGGGAAGATCCCACATGCCACGGAGCAACTAAGTCTGTGCACCACAACTACTGAGCCTGTGCCCTTGAGCCCACAAGCCGCAACTACTGAGTGCAAGAGTCACAACTACTGAAGCCTGAGCACCTACAGCCCGTGCTCCGCAACAAGAGAAGCCACCGCAATGAGAAGCCCGTGCACGGCAACCAAGAGTAGCCCCCGCTCGCCACAACTAGAGAAAGCCCGTGCACAGCAACAAAGACCCAACGCAGGCAAATAAATAAATAAATAAATAAATAAAATAAAATATTAAAAAAAAAAAAAAGAATGCACATGACCTTGCAGGTGTTTTTGGCATTCTTAACCAGTGAGCAGACCCATAGCAGACACAATTCAAGCAAGAGTTGCAATGGATTACCTAACATCAAAAGAAAGGAGAAACAGCTAATCGGGAATAGCTACAGAATCCAAAATTATCATGAGGAGGTTACAGGCCCTATCAGAATACATGCAGAGATTTGCAAACTACAAAATACACTTAGACCAGTTAGAGAAAGGAATAACTGAATGAGCAGAATGCAGTCGAAGCAGAAAAGAACAGAGGAAACATATAATATAGCAGTTTTAAAATGACTGGGAGACACTACTGGCATTTAGTGGGTAGAAAAAGTGGGGCAAGGAACCTACAATGCAGAGGACACAACTAAGAATTCTCCCACCTGAGTGCCAATAGTGCCCCTTTGAGAAACACTGCCTCTATACTAATGTGTAAGGATACTGAAAGTATAATATTAAGGTATGTATGAACAGTATATATAGTATGCTAATATTTGTATTTTTTAAAGATATTTATATATATAAAATCATATATGCATAGATATAGTCTGGAAAGATACACAAGAAACTGGTAAGCAAGAACACGTCTGAGGAAGAGACCAACCAACAGAAGTGTGAAGGATACCATATTTGTACTGTCTGAAGTTTTTCAGGATGTATTACTGAATATATACATCAGGAAATATGTGTTACTTTTTTTTTTTTTTTTTTTGTGGTGCGCGGGTCTCTCACTGTTGTGGCCTCTCCCGTTGCGGAGAACAGGCTCCGGACGCGCAGGCTCAGCGGCCATGGCTCACGGGCCCAGCCACTCGGCGGCATGTGGGATCTTCCCGGACCGGGGCACGAACCCGTGTCCCCTGCATCGGCAGGCAGACTCTCAACCACTGCGCCACCAGGGAAGCCCTGTGTTACTTTTTTAAAAATTAAGATTTTAAATTGAGTTGAGACACTGGCCTGTAATAATAAAAAATAACACCAGCTTACAACTGTTCTATATTTAAGAAGCTGCCTTAACCAAGGACTTACCCCCTAAATGGTACAAACATAAAAATACCTTTCCCCATTTCCAACATTGCATTACAGAATCTTATTCCATCCTTGCTACTAGTATACATATTTCTACCACTGAGAATGTCCCTCTTTACCTCTCACCATTAAGAAATTGCTGTCCGTCACACCAGACATATTCTGGGGCATATTAAGTAGTGCATAGTTACTACAGTATGCCACTCCAGACTCCCGACCCACCTGTGTACGTTGCTGCTGATAGGACCTCATCTGAAACCAAAACAGAGCCATTACCTATCTTTTCTGCTCATATCTGTATGCCTACTGGCTTATCTTTAAACGTAAACTCTGCCCAGCCTCTCATACTCTGAACCTTGCCCAAGTACTTCAACCTGGCCTGACCAGCATCAATGAGATCAGCTTTATCCTCAGGACTCTCAAGAACTAAATACTCCATTTTGATATAAACTGGCCCTTAGCTATGACCTACAATTTTAATTCTGCCCCCATATTTATTGCACCCACCTTTTCTTGATTCAGTAATGAATTCTCTTTTTCTAAAACTTGGACATGCGTTTTAAGTTTCAGATTGTCTTCAGCAAGATTGTTATCCTATAAAAATGTTAAAACACTGTGTTTTCAAATAACAAGAAATTTAAAGTTTACAAAAAAGCAGGCAAGCTATACAATTGTGCATTTCTACTCTTCAGTGATATATAAAAATTATAAGCATAAAACACTGGACCATCTAAAAACAGTCATTTTATAGACATTCTTAAAGAGGATTTCTTTATTATATTTGAAAAAATATGTAAATATATTTACAAAATAACTTCTAATCATTTAAAAAATAAAAAAAGAAACTCCTTGAATTCTTTAAGGGAAATCAAAATGCATTCCTCACTTTGGTAGAGGATCTGCTTCCACTGTCTACACATACGTATCATTTGTCAAATTAATCTTCAAAGAAATATACTTGCACTTTTCAATTATGTACTTTTAAAATTATGTCAATTTATGTCAATTAAGATTCTGTTACTAATCAGCAGACATGAAATTACTAAGGTGGAAGCTCCTTGGATAAGTTCGCATGAATTGTAAAAAACACAACATAAGCAATTATAAATAACCAAAATCCTTTTTCTTGGTAAACCGAAGACAAAAGCTTTCTCTCTTAAAAATTAGTTTACCTGGCTTAAATTACTCAGTCTCTTTATTTCATTTTCAGCATCTGTAAAAACAACAATGGATCTGACATTAAAATTCTTTAAAATAACTTAGTAATTATCTCCTATACTAAATTCACAAATGAAATCCAATTAAAATGTTATTTATAAGCATAATTAGCAAGCCCTAACAGTGAAATGTATTTTTGCTATTTTGTACTTCTATTTTGACTATACCGAAGAAGTCATAATATAAATGTCAGTCAGAAACTATGTTAAAATCCAATTCTATGGACTAGTATAAGAAAGAATTTATAACTGTATTCTGGATGAGTCATAAGTTCTTGCCTGGATAAAAACATTAACAACAACTGCATTTCAAAATGAGCTGATTAGTCTGTGCATCAGGAAATAGTATAAGGACTAAGATTAGAAAAAAGAAAAAACAATGTATATTATACCACAATATGTTATACCACATATTGGTATGTTACACCACAATATGCTATATGTATGTTATACCACAATAATAAAATAATCTCTCAATTTTCTAAAGTGACTTAGACATGACTACTAATAAAAAGACCATTCAATCTGGTATTAGAGATAGATCCACAAATAGAAGTAGTTCTAGAAGAAGAACACAAAGACAAAATACCATGAGTTCAGCTGAAGTAATTCATTCAATGTTCACTCAAGAAATATTGAGCATTTACTATGATGTGAGTTGCTAAACAAGATGGAAAAATTTAGTCCATGCTTGCTCTCAAGAAGCTTACAATTTAGAGGGGAAGATAAAAAAGGAAACACATGAGAGCAGTACAGGGGGATACAGGGAGCACAGGTGCTGCCAGAGCAAAAGGGCCAAACAACTCATCCAGACTAGGAGGGCCGGGGGAGTGGGGTGAATGGGGTCAGGGAAGCAGCAGTGCTAGGTACCTCCCGGTGGATGCAACACCTCTACTGAATCTTAATATACTAAGAGTTAGTGGGGGGAAAAAACAGAGACACTCCACACAGAAAAAGCAACAAATGCAAAGGCAACAGAGCTTAGAGAAAACATTGCTGGCTTTAAGGAGCTATAGAGAAAGTTCAACACGGCTAAAGCTTAGAATGTTAGGAAAATGGGAAGAGTTGAAACTGCAGAGGTAGACAGAGACCAGATCATGAAAGACACCGTATGTCCAACTAAGATGTTTAGACTGTATCCTGAAGTTCACAGGGAGCCACAAAGTACTAAAATCAGGGAAGTGACCTGCTTTACATTTCTGAAAAATCATTCTGGCTGCAGAAAGAAAACATATTGATTGAAGAAGGAATCATGGACACCAGAGAATAATAGGTAACACTTTTATAATGCTTATTATGGGCTAGACACTGTTCTAGAGAGAACTTTGCAGCTAGCAACTCATAAAATCCTACTACTACAACCACGAATGAGATGGTATTATTATCCCAACCATAGAGATGAAAAACCCAAAGTACAGGGATGTTAATTAACTGTCCAAGGTCAGTTAGTTAGTGCTGGAGCTGGATTCCAACCTAGTCATGTTCCTAACCACTATGCTATTCTGCTCTACTAAGAGACTGCTATAGTTAAACAGGCAAAGAGAAATTATAATTGGCTGAAGTTATTCAGTGGCAGTAGAAATGGAGAAAAGGGGAAGGACTAGGGCACCAGGTTTGTTTTTAAAGCAAATAAACTCATATGGATCACCCAATATATTAAGAAAATAAATTTATTTTGAGAAGAACAGAGCTACTCTGAAGTCAAATGACAAAGTCGTCCAGAACCCCACCACACAGCCTTCCCTTTGTCTTCATGGCAGTCCCAAGACTGAGGCACCTATGAGAAACCCTAGAGCTCCTCTGGGACACAATCCTGAAATAGCACTGAGCCAGAGAGAAGTCAAGGAAATAGAACCTATAGGACTTGCAAGGTGATAACTTCAAGTTTTCAGTTTTGGGAGAGTGGTAAATGCTACCAATCACCAAGGTAGGGAAAGGAAGAGGGGAGGAAGAGGGTCACTCTACTTTGAGCCTAACTCTAAATTTACTCCAGGTCAGGAGCTCACAATAAACAACTAAGTAAGGAACACAGAAGGGGCAGGCAGGGGGTATCACAAGCACATAAGGGCTAGAAACCTCTAGAGCAGGAATGAGTTCATAAAGTGAAAGTTCATATTGTGAGAAGAGGACAGAGTGAAAAATAAAATGCATCTTTTCAGTGGAAGAGTTCCCATTATGTCTTCCTGGTATAAATAAATACTGGTGTTAGGTCTATTTCATTCAATATTTATTTTTTGTAAGCTAGAACACTGGTACGGTAACTAAATATCATCTTGAGCATAGTAAGTGGTGGAAGACCTACGGCTCTTATTATTCTTAGGTCTGCTTAGGTACAGATCATTTTGAAAGGTAATATAGACTTTTGAAGAAGACAGACTGCATTCTCTAACTGGAGGGTCTGGGCCCTAATGAGTTACAGGAAGTACTTGGTAACCTCCTCCCAACAAATGTTTACATAAACATTTCTCAGAAATCTACATAGCCTCCTAAGTCAATGAGTTCCATGTAAATACTTAAAGGATGAAGAAGGGAGGCTGAAAGAAACCTAGCCAATTCTTAACCCTTTTAGTAGAAATATCCTATTTATGATCTATTAATTATGGCACTGAATCCAAAGCAAGCAATTCTATTCAAATTCCACATAGTCATTTCCATAGTGTTCAATTATTCAACTGTTTGTCTCTGAAAACAACTAGTATGAAATGAAACACCAATCAGAAATAAGTTCCAAACATTTTATACCAGACAGTGCTTGTTGCAATCTGAACACTTCTTCTTCTACTGAAGAACTGTGTGGAAGAATTATTTCCTTTTCTGTCACAGTATCACTTTGCTTCGCAGCATAAGGCTGCAATTTACTACATTCCAGTTTCAAGCTTTCACATTCTTCAAGTAATTGTCTGTTTTCCACACTTAGTCGTTCTTGTTCCTTTTTCAAAACACCTCTGTCATTTTCTGCAGAAGATAATTTTTTATTTATGCCTTTTACTTTATTCTCAAGTTCTTCAATTTTTTTTGTAGACTCTACTTTTTCAGCTTGTAGAACTTGAATAGTTTTTTGCATCTCATGGATTTTAGAGTGATCAGTTACTGCAATTCCTGAGCCACCTAGAACATAAACATAAAATCAGGGACACATCAAATGTCAAGTACCAAGAGACAAATAGCCTGCTGTATACAACTGAAGATTTAACAGACTTCAGGACTTGGAAGGCTTAAAAAGAAAAGCTAAAATAACAGTGAGATAAAACTACTCATTAGAATGTCCAAAATCCGGACACTAACACCACCAAATGCTGGTAAGGAGGTGGAGCAACAGGAACTTTCATTCACTGCTGGTGGGAATGCAAAATGATACAGCCAGTTTGGAAGAGTTTAATGATTTCTTTCAAAATTAACAAATATGATACTCTTATCATATGATCCAACAATCATACTGCTTAGTATTTACCCAAAGGAGCAGGAAACAAATCCACACAAAAACCTGAACAAGAATGTTTATAGCAGCTTTATTCATAATTGCCAAAACTTGGAAACAACTGAGATGTCCTTCAGTAGGTGAATGGATAAAAAAACTGTGGCACATCCAAACAATGGAATATTATTCAGTGCTTAAAAAGAAATGAGTTATCAAGCCATGAAAAAACATGGAGAAAGTGTACACCTGAAACTTATATAATATTGTACATCAACTACACCTCAATAGGGACTTCCCTGGTGGTCCAGTGGGTAAGACTCTGTGCTCCTAATGCAGGGATCCCAGGTTCGATCCCTGGTTGGGGAACTAGATCCCACATGCATGCTGCAACTAAGAAGCCCACATGCCGCAACTAAGGAGTCCACATGCTGCAACAAAGATCCCGTGTGTGCAACTAAGCTAAAATAAATAAATATTAAAAAAAAACTACACCTCAATAAAAAATAAATTTAAAAAAAAACATGGAGGAAACTTGAATGCATATTACTAAGTGAAAGAAGTCCATCTGAAAAGGCTACATACTATATGGTTCCAACTATATGACAATTTTGGAAAAGGCAAAACAATGAAGATAATAAAAAGATCAGTGGTTTTAAGGGTGGGATGGGGGGAATGAATAGGCAGAGCACAGAGGGCTTTTTCGGGCAGTGAAAATATTCTGTATGATATTATGATGATATACATTTGTCCAAATCCATAGAATGTACAACACTAAACGTAAACTCTGAGATAAATATGGACTTTGGGTGACTATGATGTGCCTTGGTAAAAAAAAAATGTACTATTCTGATGAGTGATGTAGATAGTGGGGGAGGCTATGCATGTGGGGGAATGGGGTATAAGGGAGATCTCTGTACCTCCTCAATTTTGTTATAAATTTAAAACTGCTCTAAAAAAATAAAGTCTTTTTTTAAAAAAAGTTAAATTACCGTAATACACAAAGCATTTTTAAATAAACAGTTAAGGAAAGATATTACTTGAATCAAATACTAAGAAGCCTTTGTATCTGAGTTTGAAATAAAGTAAAAACACACCAAACAATGCAAAGAGATCTCTGTATTATAACTATTTACCACAAAGGTAAAAGGACTTTTCCATTTTTGCAGAATCTTGACAATAGTGGTGCTGCTGTAAATTTCTGGCAGATGAGCAGAACCAGTCATTTACTCATTCCTTAGAACTTTGACCAAGTTTACATCAGCTAAGTCTATCATTTAATTATGTCATTTAATACACTAAACTAACAAAATTAATAACCTTCTTGTAACAGATTTTCCAGTTCTTCAATCCGCTCTTCATAGTCACTTAATTCTTCTCGATGCCGACGAGTTATTTCTGTCAATTTCTGTTGATGTGCATTCTGCAATACTGACATTTCATGTTGATGGTTGTCAATTTCCTGACTTCGGTTCTGTTTAAGTTCCTTAAAAAATAAAAACGAAGTTAACCATATTTAAAATAAATGAATTTAACTAAACTATTTCATTGTTGTCCAAAAGTCCATATTATTAAAAATAATTCTCTGAACATGCTCAGGCTGAAAAAATTTAAATACAGGCCCCAAATCTGGACAATTCTAAAAGACCCCACCCTTTCCTTTCTTGGGCCTTAAAAGCAATTTTTCTACTTTTAATGAGGGAACACCAGCAATAAACAACTGAAACAAAATGCAAGCAAAAATATCTTTTTCTCTTTAGTATCTGTGACCATGAACTTCTGCTAATGACATATTCCACCAATATCAGTGTCCACCTGCTGGCCAATCTGTTCCTGTTGTCCTATTATACCTATCTTTGTGCTCAGTCTTTCCTTCTCTCAGTTTTGATAGGACCCCTAAACTGTCAACCAAGGTGTCTCGCTACCCAAGTTGAGACCACTATCTCTCTCCTAGGAACCTGGATATTCAGCTGCGTCTTTCAAAGAGGGAAATTGGTTAGACCAGAAGCATCATAATAGCTGCACCCTGGAGAGCCTATCCACTGTGTCCCGCTACCTAGATCTCTGATGCTGGTCTAGTTTCTACCCTTCCTGAGGCCAAAATGCTCAATTTTTCCTTCAATCCTGTGGACAGAGTACCTGGCTCCTTCTAATAAACCCTCTTATGCTTTACTTAGCCAGAGACTGTTTTTGTTGCTTGTAGCCAAGAATCCTAATCAATAAATTAGCTTCTATTTCCTGAGAAGAGAAGTAAAGTTATTCTTTAGTCCTACACACTCACTTATGTGCCAGTACTTGACAAGGAAGTTTACATTTAAACCTCAAAAACAATCCTACAAGAGAGGTATTATGGTATCTACTTCACTGATGATAAACAGAAGCTTGAAAGGTTAAGTAACTCGCCCAAAGCAGCACAGCTGGTAACTAGTACAGCCAGGATTCAAAGCCAGGTCTGAATGAGGAACCCATCCACACTGGTATTGTAATAAAAATAAAACCAAAAACCAAAAACTTCTATACATAACAATAATTTACATACTAAAAACAATTCACTGCCGTGCTAAGTATATGTAACTGAGACTTCTCTGGAAGGAAATAACTGACACAAACTAGCAAAATTCCACCATGAAGGGAAAATAATTGTTTACAATAAATAATATTAACGTTGTATTTTGTCAGTATCCTTTAACCCTAACCCTTGAAATTTCAGTGACCCTAGAATTGTTTTAATAAAGACTGTTTTACGAGATACAATAGAAGATAGAAACTTATGAAATATAAACTACCTAATAAATATTCAAAACCAAATGATTTTGGAAAGAGAGATATTATTATATACTTAAGGTGCCATAAAAAATGGAGAAGATATAAAAACAGCAAAAAAAGTGAATATCATAATCTATAAAATACTTTTATAACTGAGCCTTTTATTAATCTAGGCTTATACTTTTTTTAAAATTATTTATTTAATTTATTTATTTTTGGCTGTATTGGGTCTTTGTTGCTGCACGTGGGCTTTCTCTAGTTGCGGCGAGCGGGGGCTACTCTTTGTTGAGGTGCGCAGGCTTCTCACTGCAGTGGCTTCTCTTGTTGCGGAGCACGGGCTCTAGGCGCATGGGCTTCAGTAGTTGTGGCTCGAGGGCTCTAGAGCCCAGGCTCAGCAGTTGTGGCACACGGGCTTAGTTGCTCTGTGGCATGTGGGATCTCCCCGGACCAGGGCCCGAACCTGTGTCCCCTGCACTGGCAGGCGGATTCCTAACCACCGCACCACCAGGGAAGCCCCTAGGCTTATACTTTTAATAAGCAAATTTTAGATGTATAACAGCCACTGTTCCAACAATCCACCTTACCTTAATGATATTTTGTAGTTTGCAGATTTCACTTTGAACAAAGCTATCTGATCCTTGTGCTTTAGAAGTCTGGATCAGAAAAACACAATTAGAAAATAGTTGTACTGATTTTCTTATAAAAGAGAAAGTCAGTGAGCTATTTGTAATGAGGTGGATAGACCTAGAATCTGTCATACAGAGTGAAGTAAGTCAGAAAGAGAAAGACAAATACCGTATGCTAACACATATATCTGGAATTTAAGAAAATAAAAATGTCATGAAGAACCTAGGGGTAAGACAGGAATAAAGACACAGACCTACTAGAGAATGGACTTGAGGATATGGGGAGAGGGAAGGGTAAGCTGTGACAAAGCGAGAGAGTGGCATGGACATATATACACTACCAAACGTAAAATAGCTAGTGGGAAGCAGCCGCATAGCACAGGGCATAGCACAGGGAGATCAGCTCGGTGCTTTGTGACCACCTAGAGGGGTGGGATAGGGAGGGTGGGAGGGAGGGAGACGCAAGAGGGAAGAGATATGGGAACATATGTTAAAGTATAACTGATTCACTTTGTTATAAAACAGAAACTAACACACCATTGTAAAGCAATTATACTCCAATAAAGATGTAAAAAAAAAAAAAGAGAAAGTCAGAAACTAACTTTATTAGAAGATACTTTTTTTAAAAAGGGGCATTTGCACAGGGAATACAGCCAATATTTTATAATAACTTTAAACAGAGTGTAATCTATAAAAATACTGAATCACTGTGTTGTACACCTGAAACTATTATAAATCAACTATACTTCAATTAACAAAAATTTAAAAAAACAAGAAAAAATGGGGGGCATTTATTTCCCAGACAAATTCTTATTAAAGAATGCCAAGCACCTTTTAAAGAACCTAGTCCAATAGTGACTAATACACAATAAATACAAGATACCATTCAAGAGTTTGTTAACTAATTAGGGAAGACAATACTTTTACAAAATAAGAAGGAAAACACCACAGAATATTTTTCTTGGCTCAACAAGAAGGGAGATCTTTTTTTGTGTGTGTGTGGTACGCGGGCCTCTCACTGTTGTGGCCTTTCCCGTTGCAGAGCACAGGTTCCAGACGCGCAGGCTCAGCGGCCATGACTCACGGGCCCAGCCGCTCTGCGGAATGTGGGATCTTCCCGGACCGGGGCACGAACCCGCGTCCCCTGCATCGGCAGGCGGACTCTCAACCACTGCGCCACCAGGGAAGCCCAGGAGGTCATTTTAATTGGGAGGATTTCTCCTTTACACAACAAGATTACACTCACAAAAAGACAGAAAATAATCTCTTTACTTATGTTATTTTTCTCCACACTGATGGAATAGTCTATATGAACAATGTTCCAGTTTATTTC
Source organism: Delphinapterus leucas (assembly GCF_059928025.1). Classification (NCBI taxonomy): domain Eukaryota; kingdom Metazoa; phylum Chordata; class Mammalia; order Artiodactyla; family Monodontidae; genus Delphinapterus; species Delphinapterus leucas. Next base: position 169,381,768 of record NC_143130.1, read on the forward strand.
AGGTCTTGTGTGTATTGGCAACCTCAGTAATAAATAAAATCTGATAAAGAAGACAAAAAAGGGATCCTTGGAAGAAAGTTTACAGCCCAAAATAGGAAGGACTTAATTTCTATTCTAATGTGTGAGAAACAACACATAATAGTTTATGTGTTTTATAATACCAGTTATCAGATTTTTCATTTTACATATAATTAATGCAAAGAAGAACCTCAGACAACATCTAAGCAAGTAGTTTCAAATCTGGTGTCTTGGTTCCACCAGAGAAGTCTCAGGGACTCCAGGGGAAGAGGTGCTGGTTCAACCACAGCAACTCCATTTTTGTCTCCTTTAAGTGCTGGACTTGTAGCTTTTAATTTTATTTTAAAGCATGGTTCTCTTGCTTTAAATTTTTTGGAAATTTCTTCCAAGTATTGTACAGAAGGGGAAACTGAGGCTGAGAGAGAAAGATGACCTGACTAAAACCATTTAAAAAGTCACTGGCTGAATCAGAATACAGGTTTCTGACTTCCTAGTCCAGGGTTCTTTCTGATACCAAAACTTCTACACACAGCATCGTTACTTTTACTCACTCACAGTTTTCAAAAACTCATGAAAATTCTACCTACCTGAGCAATATGCCTCCAATGGCCAACTTCGGACTCAAGTCTTGAAACTTCATTTGACAATCTGTTTATTTCTCGTTGTGATGAAATGATGTCACCAAAATCCATGTCATCATCGTGGAACGCTGAAGCATGATGACTTAAACCATAACCGAGTGAAGGGGATGCAGCGGTTGCTGGTACACCACCAGCTCCTGAAATCACTGACTGAGCAGCTGACTGTAGCTTCAGCAACTGATCCTGCAGCGCAATCTGTCTTGCTTTAAGATGGCTGATTTCTACCTATATTTATAATCCATATTTTAGAGAAGGTACTTCAGAATAACCATATTGACCCTTTTATACATTCATAATGTTAAAAGTCATAATAGTTTAAGATTACCCAACGACAGTACTCTATCAACTGAATCCAAGTTGCCTATAACACCCCAACATAACATTTTTATTTCAAAACCATGATTACCATAGAGCATAGATAACGTTCTGATTAATATGAGCAACAGAATTCCACTCATACATTAACGAAAGCAATAAAATGCTCAGTCAAACATCAGTTTACCACCTTCTACATATCAGGTAGTATAGTATATGCAATTTCTTAGGGTTCTGTTTGTGATTATCAAGCCTCAAGAGATGAGAAAATAAAAGCTGCAACAGTCTATGCACTGTAAGCTTCCTTAGAACACCTGTTGGAAGAGTCTTTGGTAACTGATTATGTATGGCTGGATTTAGGCTTAAAATGCACCATGAATCAGGTAACTCTGTACTGGTCTACACAACACAGCTAGAAGGAAGCTCTGATTTATTAATCCGATCTTCACAGTAAGCCTATGATTAATAGCCCATTAGTCTTAGAAGGAAATCATGCACTGAAAGAGGCCTTGGCTTTAGCCTTGGCAAAGAAAGGCCAGTGAAAATCTGACTCTATTCAGGGAGACAACAGTATAAAAACTGTGAAACCCCGAGTAGAGTTTTGACTGAAGGCTTGCAATACCAAGTCAATGTCCAAAAGAAGTTATAAAAATAGGACTTACCATAATGCCACATCCATTCCAAGTAAAAGATTACTCAAAACATAAAAGCAAGCTAGAGAAAACTGAAATAAGCTTTCTGTAAAATACTCAAGCTAGTCCAAAAGACAACCTGCCACAACGGAGGAAAATTTGATACTGAGGAGACAGTCAGCAAGTAACAGTATTTCTAATGTCAAGCAATTAAACAAACAAAAACCAAATACAATTATGTTAAATGTCATAGTAAACAGACATTTTTTCGTATCAGAGCCCCTTCTCTAATGGAGATGTATAATAATGTACAAATTTTATTTTCCCATAAGTGACATGAGGCAAATTGCATCTTTGGGCAATATGAACATCACAACGAGGGCAACAGAAAATAGCAGATCTAAAGTATATATTATCTTTCATTCTAGTAAAAAGTACTGAAATCAACAATTCTTTTCAAATGTAGCTATAATGCAAAGAAAGTTCTCATTATACAACAGACATTTATATCAAGTTGTAGAGTTAAAAAGTACAAACTCTACTAACAAAGACGTATTCCTAAACTTGAATTCTTAATTTGCCCTCTAATATCCATAGTGAAGTAGAAAATAAAATGCCAGATTATTCCACAGCAGTTTTTTCAACTAGGATGTAAGCATCAGAATCAGCTATGGGGTTTTCGAAAAATACCAATACCAGAGCCCCTTCCCAGTACGCTAAATCAGAATCTCCTAGAGGACCTAACAATGTGTATTTTTTATGATTCGGCTGTAAACCCCTGGGTGATTCAGCTACTGCTCTATTGGAGTATCTGTAAATCAGTGCTGCTCAAAGTGTGGTCTGTGGACCAATGCCATGAATGTTTGCTACCAGTCCATAACAAGATAAGTAAAGAAACTGAAAGAGTAAGGCTTAAAGACTTTTAAAGCAAGTTGACAGGGGCTTCCCAGGTGACGCAGTGGTTAAGAATCCACCTGCCAAGGCAGGAGACACGGGCTCGAGCCCTGTGAGCCACAACTACTGAAGCCCGTGCACCTAGAACCCATACTCCCAACAAAACAAGCCACCGCAATGAGAAGCTCGCGCACCTCAACAAAGAGTAGCCCCCGCTCGCCGCAACCAGAGAAAAGCCCGCGCGCAGCAACGAAGACCCAACGCAGCCAAAAATAAACAAATAAATGAAGTTTAAAAAAAATAAAGCAAGTTGACAGAGTAATTTTACATCTTTTGAATCTTTACAAAAAAAAAAGTGGGCTTTTAACTTTAATTTGAACTTGTAACTGTGCTTTTTTACATTCATTTTATTTTTGTAGTAATTCATTTTTATTGTATTTTATGAAATCAATTCCAAACAGATTGGAAATTTAAGTTCTTCTTTAAATGTTTATATTTATCTTCAATGTGGTTTATTTTTCATCTTAGTATGTCACTAAAAGAACTTGAAATCAATGCATCTAAATTTTAAAAACCCAAATATAAAGTGATGGTAGAAATGAACATTTAATCAACAAACTGAAGAACACCCCGGTGATCTGGATAATTAAACAAGAAATTCTGTGGCTCAATGCCACAGAATCATTTACTGAATTCCACTTACATACTAAACACTAAAGAGAATTCAACGACAGAATGAAACATTAGGGACATAGTCTATTATTTTAAGGATTTGTAGTAACACTGGTTAAATTATATAATATTATCAAAACTGCAAAGGAAAGACAAGCTACCTCCAAAATAACCATTTCTATCAAACTAAAGGGGGAAAAATTATAGAACAGTATAAGTCAACTATAAAATACCTAATATTCTGTTTTTCCATGGAAAATCAAGTAAACACTAATAAGCATATGTTAACACTTGTAGTTGAAATCATTTTTTTTAAAGAAATGTTATTAACAATCACAATGATTTAAAACAAATTTAGGTAAATAGATGAGAAATAAGTTTCATAAAATCAGAAATTATAAGTAACAAATGCCTGACGATATTGTACACAAAGACTTTGCTTCTTTTGGAAAGTAGAAATTAAACTCCACAAAGGTTAGTTTATGTAATATAAACGTAAAAACTTTCAGAGTTCTTGTTAAATTAGTGATATCATACTGAGTTGGAAATTACTAATTTCAACACCCTTTTGATATTTTCATGGATCTAAACAGAGCTTGATTTATATTATAACTCTTAAAAACCATCCTAAATACATTACAGTGAAGTAACCATGAAGTAACTGTAATAACCTTTACCTCTTTCTGTTGCAGTTGATTTCGATAACTCATAGACTGCTGCTTTATTTGAAGCTCTGATGCTTCATGCTTCTCTTCCAGATCAGTACAAAGTTTTTTGAGTCTCTCATTCTAGAAGCAACGAAAAAAGTGTTTTCAACAAAAAGACTAAAAGTAAAACATGTTAGTAACAGTTATGTGCAGGGCATTATGAAAAACATATTGCTTCATGCACAAAAAAGATGTACTATAGTAGGTCTCAGAATTCTGACCTTTAAACCACAATTTCCATTAAAGTTACAAGTGCAATAAGCATGTTTATAGAGATTATGCATAATTCTGAACCAAAGTTTTTTAAAAATCTTGATCAGTTTGATTTTTTGCTAAGAAGAACTCACTGATCAGTGTTTCCCCCATCTTTGTACACCCAGTGTCTAGCATACAGTAGGCAATAAATGTCTGGTAAATGAATGACCTAGAGTACATGCTTAAACTTTTGTTTTCTCCCTGAACAGTAGAAGTGTTTTAAAGGAACCTTTCTTTAAAAAGACTTATGGCTGAAGTATAGGGAGGAGGCCAAAAACTGACATTACTTGTCTGACTGAACCCTAGGCTCCTGAGTGAGGCACCTCTGAAAAATCCATTTTAAAAACCACTAATAGAACTCAGTTTGGAAAACTACAGTTAGAAGTACAAAAAATACTCTAAATATAATTCAATGAATCTAGACATCACAGTCTTTTAAGATGCTGGAAAAAATTACTTAAATTTTATGTACCTAAGTATTAAATAATGTTAACCTAATATCATCCTTTGACATTTGAATGAATAAGGGTATAATGGAGCAAGAGAAACGGACACTAAAACTTTCTGCAAAAAGGAATTTACAAATTATTACAGATAATAATGTACTAAGAATTCTACTAATGTATCTGCAAGCAGAGTTTAACAATGATAACTGAGAATAAGGAGATTCATGGTGGGAAAGAAAGCTCCCGCTAGATGGTGAAGACTTTTTCACTTTGAGGATGTCATCTGTTTTCTTCTTAGATTCTAGGAATTTCTTACATCAACATATGGGGAAATTATGATCCAGGGAGATTAAATGAATTCCCAGAGAAAATCAATGGTGTAAAATAAAGGAAAAATTATCACACACACAAACCCTAGTTTTGGGAGTCTATCTCCAGAAATCTAACAGACCTTGGTTATCTTGCAGAAATATGAATAAGAAACAGGATCAATGGTCACACAACTAATTACCTTCTAATGTACTGGCTGCATTTGCACGATTTTCTGTGAGCTGTTCACATGAAAATACCATACATAACTGAAGCAAGAGAATATACTAAAGTCAAAACCTAGTCATAAAGTCCACTCTAGGCTTTTTCACATAAAAATACCTAAGGCTATTTGTTTAACTCTGATGAATAACTAGAACTGGAAAACTTTCAATTTGGCCAATAACTAATTGGTTGTCTTTCCTCATCTCCCTAGTCATGTAAGAGTCAGGTTGATAAAGCATATGAAGGACAGATTCTCTTCACGTGGCTGACCGAAAACATGCCAGGAGTTGTCCGTGGTCATATTTTCTATTATATGAAATATGAAGCAGAGGGGGCTGGTCTGAAAGGAAAAAAGAATAAACACACACAAAGAACAGAGAGGAATAAAAATGAGACAGATGGATTCCTGATGGCATCCAGTTCCAGTTGAAGCCCTTTCCTAAAGACTGGCTAAAATTTATGCCTTGGAATCCATGAGATGCTCATATCCTTAAATTATTCCATTGTGCTTAACCCTTGTTATATCATCAAGGTCTACTGGAACCAATTTTAGTTTGTGAGTTTCTTTTTTGAGTAGTATTAAGGACTGATATTTAAAACATTTATTCTTTCTTAGTAGTCTTCCAACAAACAAAGAGAAAATACACTTTAAAAAAAAAAAGATTAAAACTCATTCTATCTTGCAATTACCATAAGGGTACATTGGGCCCTTTTACAATATAAATCTAAGAATAATCATGAGGTCACAATGATCTTGTTTTTTCTGTATCTTGAAACGTTTTGCTATTTTATCATCCTAAGAATTAATCATTAATCATCAATTATTTACAACTATGTTAAAAAAAAAGACTTAAGAAAACAGAAGAACTGATGGAATCACCTAGAAGAATGATGCAACAGTGAAATAAACCAGTTTTCTGACTGCATTACCCGAAGTATTGCATCATCTTTTAAAAAGGAAAAAGCCAATCTGGAGACACCATCTTTGCAGTGGTTTTTTTTGTTTGTTTGTTTTGGGGGGAGTTTTTTTTTTTTCACTTTCATTGAACACAATTGAAAATTCAGAATTTTCACTTTTCAACAGAGAAGAAAACTGACAGAGGAAAATATTCCACAATTAGACAACTGAGAAGATAAATGCAAAGAGACAGAAAACAGCATTAGACTCTAGAGTCTAATGGTTACAGTGAAAATGAATGTAGGAGCAAAATCTCAGACAAGTCTTCGAATAACAATATCCTAGATGAATTTCTCAAACTCAAGAACCTGAGGAGTGAACAACATATTTCTAAGAGCAAAAAGGAAATATGGTGTTCTCATGAAGTTAGTCATTCTATAAGAAAAGATTTTATCTCACAATATTTTGTGACAAAAACCTGAACCATTCATGCCCCTTTACTAAATGGATATGTAACAGTATTCTTTCATTATACATATTTGTACACCAGCATTTACTTGATACAGTCCCTACGTGGACAAATGCTGAAGGCAGGTGTATACACAGGTGACTAGGAGGAAACAGATGACATAAAAATGAAAAAAACCCAGTGGACTGCTCACTCTAATTGGTATTTATAAATCTAAGAATAAAAATGCTTTGTAATTATGGAGCAAACAGCCATGCATTTAACAAAATCATAAGCCGTCAAAGTTTTCATAAGTATTGGTTTTAATGACACAAGTCAGGAAGAAGAACCAGAAGTAATAATAGGTTAAAATCTATTAGAGATGTAATTGAAATCTGGAATCAGTATTCACAAGATACATTCCAGTTCACAAAAAGAGTTAATAAGCAGTTAACTGCATTCAAAGAACATTGCCTATTCTGAGCATATATGCTTTCAAAAGCAGAAACACATGGAATAAAAGTCTGAATTTGCTATATATAAGTTCTTATTAAAATTTGTAATAAAGTTTTTCACTATCACTTTATTCTTCTGTAAATTTTTTATAAAATAACTTAAAACAAAAAAATTAAAAGTACATTGGATCGAGATGGTAAATGTGAAGGCTTTTTCTTGGCACAGATGGTTAAATTAGCTTAGATTGGTTGCCATTAGTTGCAACTGAGGAAACTTAACTAGTTAAGTCAATTTCAAATATTAACATCTGTAAGCAAATCTAATTTCCTCTAGAAAACATACTGCCCTCTGTCTATACTAAAACTTTCTAAATAAATAGAATTTTCTATTGTAATCTCCTAGTGGTTTCAATCATATGTTCACTTTCTCCTATTGCAGTCACATAAGGCATTACCTTTATGAAGTGCTTATGTGCTGATAGAAGGCAAGAATCATGTATAGTCAAAATCACCTTAGAAAATAAAGTCCTTGGAAAGTCCAATAGTCTGTTTTCCTCTAGTATTGGGTTTGTTCGGGAACCCAAACAAACTTTTTGGCCAACCCAGTATTTGAATAGCTCTCCGTACTCTGAATAAGCACCAAGCAAGGAAGTTGGCTTTCATCTGGGGATGTGTTATACCAAAAATAAATATTTTTGAACACTAGAACCATACTTGCCACAGTCCAAAGATAAAATTAGGAGAGAGACTAGAGTTGAAATCAAGAGAGGGACAGAAGATTTCTATCTCTCTTCTCAACCTCAGTACAGAGCAGTCATTCATTAAGCAGGTTAACCCCATTTGCTTCCCCCCCCCAAATGTATACTGGCAAATTTAGCTTAATTAATACCATTACACACATCTCTGCCATCTAATTTTCCTGGGTGGGCCCATCCTGAGTGCTTTCTCAAGGATTTCTCTAGGGACTATAGGGACTATTTCCTATCTCAGCCTTACAAAGAAAGAAGCTATTACATTCATCTGTCACTGAAGTATCTACTAATTAGGTAATTACAGCTAAGGTCTCTTAAGTGCCACCAAATTGCCATCTTCTATTGAGGCAGAATACTTCAATAGTCCCTCTTGAGAGATCCCTCTACTTTCAAATTCCACAATCTGACCTTGATAATCTAGACCAGAGCTCAGTCAGAAAGTATTTTCTTATATTTAAATTCCGTTTTCTCTTTTATGGGCTTAGCAAGGGAAAACATGCTTACCACAGTCCTCTAAGAATACTGTTTGCTGAAATACTATTAAGTGTTCCCTCGCTGTTCTTATCCAAAGGCTAAACAGTTGGGTGTCTTTAGTACTTTACAACAGATCCCACTTTAAAACCTTTCATTTTCTTCACGGCTTTCCTTTGAACCCTTTCCAACATTTCCTCATCCCTATTAAGTACAATGTCCAGAGCTAGTTACCATGAGGCACTGACTAATAATGAAAAAAATGGTAAAATTAATTTGCTATTCCTATATTCTACATTCTCTGTATACAAATATCACATTTTTTTAATGTTAGGGGATTAAAAAGCTCTAGATTAAACAGAATTGCATTCTTCACATTATACTTAAATAAACGTACTACTGCAGTTTAGCATACTAATAAAACATAGTAAATCCTTGATAATGATAAACTTGCCAATGTTATTTTCTAAATTTGGCAGATTTCCTTCTTCCAGCATTCAGAAGCAGCGGTGGGAATATTTAATAGCAAAGTGCAGTAACATGTAAATATATTCTTCATCAAATGAAGATGACAGGGCTTAAAAAAAAGAAACTAAGATAAAGGGAAAGAGAAAAAGTGCATTAAAAAGAGAGGACTGAAATAAAGTATGAATAACTTTCATGGCTTCAAAGAAGAAAAAAATCTAAATCTTTACGTTTCCTTACCTCTGATCTTAAGATTGTATGAATGGCTTCAACTTCCTTTCTCCTAGCATTAGGTAATTCTGCTACAAAAGAAACAGCATATACTGAATATATACTCAGTCAACACCATGTGAAGTAAACAGGCATTTTAAGGAAAGTATATTTCACTAAGCTTTAAACAGAATGGTATGCTGATCTAAGAACAAATTCAGAAGACAAACATCACTTGATTGTTATCACAACTTTCTATTGTCACAAATGTTCTTTATCGTCATGTAAGTCATTCTTTGCCTATCTTCTATACCCTAGAGCATCTACCTTTACCCCATGGAAGTGTTCATTAAAATTTTGTTATGGGGCTTCCCTGGTGGCGCAGTGGTTAAGAATCAGCCTGCCAATGCAGGGGACACGGGTTCGAGCCCCGGTCTGGGAAGATCCCACATGCCGCAGAGCAACTAAGCCCGTGTGCCACAGCTACTGAGCCTGCGCTCTAGAGCCCGCGAGCCTCAACTATTGAAAAAGTGAGCCTAGAGCCCGTTCTCTGCAACAAGAGAAGCCACCGCAATGAGAAACCCGCGCTCACCGCAACTAGAGAAAGCCAGCGCACAGCAATGAAAACCCAAAGCAGCCAAAAATAAAATAAATTAAAAATTTTGTTATGGAAAATTAATCTCTCTCTGTTGGCTTAGTATAAATTTTGAAGAAACTTACGCAGCTGGGGTTTTAAGGGCATATTTCTTTTCTTTTTTTTTTCTTGGTTTGGCCGTGCCGTGAGGCTTGTGGGATCTTAGTTCCCCGACCAGGGATTGAACCCAGGCCCTTGGCAATGAAAGCGCCAAGTCCTAACCACTGGACCACCACGGAATTCCCAAGGATGTATTTCTCTTATGAAACTGGGGTTTAGAAGGCCTTTTTCTGCTCCCAATACTACCAAAAAATTAATGACCTACAAACAAAGAATACAAATGCAGCAAAAGAACACTTATTTCAAGTAACGTGGACACAAGTTATTTAAAACGTGAATGAGCTCAGTCTTGTTTTGTACATTTTCATTTAAAAGGAAAGTCAAAGGCCCACAGTACCAAAATGGCACAGCTGATGCTGCCAGATAATCGTCATCCACAGAGTCAGATTTCTTTTCTAAGTACTAGTATTTTTCATTACTCACAGCCCTTTAATACTATAAAAATAATTTCTCTGAATTAGTTTAAATCAAAAGAAAATACAAGTGGCATCCAATAAATAACAGTGACAAACCCACTCTTCTTGTTTAGAAAATCATCAGGTGGGGATGCTTGGGTGGTTGTTTATACATCTTGCTTGAAACTCTGACAGGGTTGTCTAATTGCTATTCAGAAGGGAACAAATTATAATCTAATCTGTTTAGGAAGGTCATTGTTAGAAGCAGCAGTTGTTTCAAAGAGGAATTAAAAAAAAAAGTCATGAAGACTTTTCCCCCCAGAGCCTCCCCCACAAAATCCTGGTCTTTTTAAGAATAAATGGGAGATGTTATGCAGACCAAAAAAGTTTTCCTCAATGAGGGAAAACAAAAATAACAACTATCATTTATTGATGCTTACTACTTGTTAGGCACAGTGCCATGCATTTTACACTCATGATTTCATTTAATCCTCCCAACTTCATGATAGGTATAATTATCCCTATTCAACAGATAAGAACACTCTGCTTTTTAAAGGTTAAGTATTTAATAATTTTCCAAAGATCCCACAATTTGTAACACATGGAAGTGGAATTTCAATCCATGTCTGATTTAAAAGCCCAAGCTCCTAAATCAATATATGTTTGGTAAAATAGCAACTTTCTGATATTGTAAAGATGGATAATTTTCAAGTTGTATCAACAGTGCTATTTTGGAACGGTTCTTGCTCACTGCTGGCACAGGGTAAACACTCAATAAATACTTGTTGAATGAATAAATGAACTGCACTCTGACCCTATTTTTAAATGAGTCACAATCAATAAATTGGATGTTAAGCAAGTCCTATTTTAATGCAAAGGGAAAACAATAAAAGCAGATTTTTAATCACTCAGCAAATTTTTTATTGAGCATCTACTATGTACCAAGGAAGGGACCACATACTGGTAATATAAGGATAAATAAAATAGAGCTTTCAGAGAGAGATCCACAAAGTTCTGTTAGACACAACTCAGCCTGCCATGGAGTGAGAATGGTTTCACCAGGTACCTGACATGTGAGTAGGGTCATACAGGAAAAACTGTTTTCCAGGCAAAGGAGGGTAGTGGAGGAAGTAGAAAGGAAGGGCTTTCCATGCAAAGGCCTGGAGCTGTGTAGGTACCTCACAACGTTGCCTGTGCAGAAGCTCTGGGTGTAAGCATGCTTGTGTATATGAATGTGCATATATGTGGCTATTGGGAGAAAAGGGGAGAGAACAAGAGGTAAGACTGGAAGAGGTAGGTTGAACCCAGATAGGATAGGTTTCTGGTCTCCCAAAATTGAGAGGCTTGGATTTTATCCTGTAAGTAACAGAGTCAAGAGATTTTAAAGCACATTTGTTTTTAGAAAAGTAATTGGCAACACAACAGGAAATGGAGTAACTAACATAAGGAGAAACAAGTGACAGGACATGAAAGAGAAATAGTGTGTGGGAGAGATAATGGGGATCTGAAGTAAAGAAGTAGGAATAATAAGGCAAGGACAAATACAAACAACTCAGGCACAGGATGAACAAGATTTGGTGACTAATTGGAAGTAGGAGAATAAAAAGAAAGAGGCAAAACAAAGTGACAAAGATTTCCAAGTTTAGAATGGGTAAATGGTGAAACCATTAAAATTGAGAATACAGGAGCACATTTGGTGGGAAGAACAAACTGAATTCTACCTTAAGCCTGTAGGACATCCAAGTTGGAGGCGGGGTGCCTATTTTCTAGCTTAGGGTCAAAGGAATAGTCAACTGTTTTCCCCTATCTAGGAAACAAGGACAGACTAGGCATTTCCCATGTTATCTAGCCCTTCTCTGCTTCTGACTGCCCTCAGGGTCACATGAGCCTTTCCTGAACACAGGAAGAATCCCTTTAACTCCCATCCCCAACCTGTCCCACCTGATGTACCCCCAAGCAGTTAAATGGATTTCGGCAGCTCCCCAATCTTCCTCCCTTCTAAGTAGACCCCACAGAAATTCTAAATATAGATACTATTTTTCTAAATCAAACCACCGTTCTCTATTTCAACCAAATAAACACGAAAACTCAGTTAAATCAGTATTAAAAAATTAAACCAGAATTCTAATTTATTTACAACAAACAAACTGCCAAAGAAACTGCTCTCATCCAAAAGACCACCCATTATCTCTCTGGAGGCAGACCCACAATGAAATTTAAAAAGTTTTTTGATCTAAATACTACTTGCTGAAAGAAATATCAAGAAATCAAAGGGGTAATTAACTTAATCAACGATTACCATGTAACTCTGGGTCACTATTCATTAGTAAAACAAAATGAGGACTTCAAAAATGAGTGAAGGTTGCTAAGGGTACCCAAAGAACAGGGTTATCTTACTTGTTCTACTGTAGAAATATGGTGGTGGTGGGGGGGGAGGCAGTGGGCAATTAGGCACAAAAGTACACTTTCAGCTGGAACGCTGTAATGTGTCACCAGAATAAGCAAAACTATAAAATAATAGGAAAACCATACCCATGTTTCACTAACAATATATTCAAGTGAGAAAGAGTAAGAGTCACTAAATATCTTAATTATGAGTTACTTCAATTGTTAACGAAAATCGAAGAAAGAAAACCCCAAAAAAGTGACGTGTCATACACAAATAATTTTTTAAACTGTGTCAGTATAAAGGAAGAGGATCAAAATCAGTTCCGCCCCCAAGTTAAGGGCAAAGGAAGAGGTGGGCGTGGATGAACCAAACAAAAATAAACTCTACGCGACGTAGGGGCAGTTTCTACAGCTCTGAACTATCCTGGGTACTCAAAGGAGAAGAACCAGAACTCTTCCCCCACCCCCCGACCCCAATGGTCTCTCATTAGAGAAAATCGGTTAAGAGGCAAAAGGAGTGACACTCCTCTGGACCTGTCTGCGTCTCGTGACAGATGGACTTGGGGACCAAACGGACGCTCCCAGGGTCCCAGTAAATCCCTCCCTCCCGTCGCCCCAGCGGTTACCTTCCACATCCTCCGTGCCCTCCATCAGCATATCCTTCGTAAAGTTTGAAATCTGGCCAGTGAGGGAAGCCAGGCTGCCCCCGACTTGACCCAGGGACTGGCCCAAGCCGGAGCCGAGGCCCCCAAGCCAGGACGACATCGCTGCGGGTTAGAGAACAACCTGCTCCGCTCCGAGAAAGGCGGCCAGCGTCGTCGGACGACCCCGCCAAATGTCTTTGAACCGCTGTCTCCGGGGGACTGGTCCAAATCACAACACTCAGGATTTGATAAGACAGGGGTTCCTAGACAACGCCGGCTTCGGAGACCCCCACCAACCGCCGGGCTCTGACTAGAAACGCAGAGGCCTGGCCTGGGACTTTACCAGGGGCCCAATTCCAGTGACATGGGCACCCCCGCGGGGCCTCCGCTCATTCTCACGACTTCCCACAGTCCGGGTTAGGCCACTTCTTCCTCTGCTTTAGTGACTTTCCCCAGTTCCGTTGGCAACTCCTGCCAACTCAACGCCGGCAGCCATGACACCCACCTTGAACGCGGCAATGGACCATAGAGAAGCGCCGCGATGGCGTAGAAAGGCCCTGCGGAGCCGCCGGACGTCTCCTTGGCGCAAGGGAGAATGGGATCTCGGAGGACTAAGTGCGGCCGCGGTGGCCGCTGCCTCCAGCCCAGGACAAGGTTGTCTTCCACGTGTAGCCTGCCCGCTTTGGCAGCAGGTGGAAGAGCGACCGGAGCCTGCTGCGACGCTGCGCTTTCGGCCGACCGCGGCTGGATTTCAGGTAGAGCCGACCCTCGGTGGGTGCCCCCCAAAGCCAGCGTGGCCTGGGAAGGGAACCCCGTGGACTCTTACTCTGTTGGTGAAACCTGAGTGCTTTAATTCTGACTACACTCGCGAAGGCAGCGGTGCGAGGAGACTGGGCGGAGACCCTCCACCGGACAGGAAGTGGACTTTACATAACTTATCACACGTATACAGTAACGATTATTCTACACCCTGTCCAGGGCGGCTCTGTGCCCGGCACTATGGTATTAACTAAGGATACACAGAAGGGATGGGTTGCAAATTCAAGTGTCCAGGCAGCAAACATACTTACATAGATTATCTTCATAATGGAAATGTTCTCTGCTGGCTTTCCAGCTCACAGTTGATACCCTGCCTTCTTTAATATACGAAGAGCTTTATTCATGAAGCCGACCTAACCCATGAAGTTGAAAAAACAGACAATCTCTTTTCAAAATAACTTTTTAGAGGACAGTATGCCAACTTAATACAGAAGGAAAGCTCTTCTAATGTGAACTCTCCTAAGGTATTGGTGGCACTAGCCCTGCAAGGCCCCACCCCTCCCACGGCCCTCAGTTACACAAGTTGGTGCACACACCTGTGTCCTGAATTGCTTGGTTTCCTCCCTAAAGGAAAATAAGTCACGTGACTTACAGGCATTTGCTGCAGTGGTATGTGGACACACACTACCTGGCCAGAGAGACTGCCACAATTTTTACTTTGAAAAGAGCAGGATAGGTCTGCAGGTCTTTTAAGCATAGCACCAAATATACCAGCATCTTTCTCTTCGATTTTATTCACAGCAGGGGCCGCCACAGATTTCATTTCATTTCATTTGTGAATGGAACATTGGGAATGCCTCCAGTATTTGAACTCTGATGGCACCTAGGAATAGTAGCCCTCCCAGAAATCTGAATGCTTTTCAAATAAAATTTGCATCTCGTTCTGGAAGTTTTTATTAAATGTTTTCCATGTAGTTTTTTGAAAGGCATCATTGCCCAGGGGTTAGATGTGCAGACTCTGGGGCCTGACTGCCTGGATCTTTCATTTATTAGTTGTATGACCTTGGGTAGGTTACTTAACCTCTCTGTACCAGTTTCTCATTTGTAAAATGGGGAATGATAATAATAGTATCTACTGGGCAGGGTTGTTTGGAGGATTAAGTCAGGTAATTTTTAAGTGCTTGGAACAGTGCCTGGTACGTGGTGAGTTCTATTAAGTGTAAAGTTTTAAAATTGTGACATAAAGGTGACCTGCAAGTTCTTAATGTGTCTCCCATTATTCTGAGCACCAGGGATACAGCAGGAGAAAAAACACACACAAAGTCCCTGATCTCATGGAGCTTGCGTTCTAGTGGGAAGGAACAGATGAGAAATTAAATGTAATAAATATAAGACAGGTGGTGATGGCTGCTATGGGGAAAATATAAAACAGGGTAAGAATGATATGGAAGGGATGTGGGGAGAAATGGCACTTGTAATATTGTAGATGGTGGTCAGGCAAGGCCTCACTGGTAAGGTGATATTCGAACAGAGACTTGAAGGAAATAAGATAGTGAGACATGTGGGTATCTGGAAAAGAGCAGTCCAGGCAAAAGAAACAGCTGATGCAAAGGTCCTGAGGTAGGAGAATCCTTGCCAGGTTAGAGGATTAGCAAAAAGCAAGGATGGCTGGAGGAGAGTGGGCTGGGGAATGGTGGTAAGCAGTGAGGACCAAGGAGTAAGAATAGGAGAGGGCAGATCACATAGGACCTGGTAAGCCAGTATAGGAACTTAGAGTAGGTTGAGGGATTGCTTTGAGAAAAGGAGCCACGTGAACTTAGGACCTAATTGGGTTCCTGGATGATAGTGAAAAGTTTAGTGTAAATCAAGCTCTTATTTCCTACAGGTATAAGTTCTCTGGAGTGCCATTTCCATAAACTCATGTTATGCCATAAAGATACTGCAGTTAATGAAGAAAACAAACAAAATATATGTCCTCACATCATGTATTAAGTTATTAACATAAAAGCTACATCCTGAAGTCCTCCTTATGGGGGATTGTTTATAGTGCAATGGACTATGGTCTGAGAGACTTAAAGTTTGGTTCTGATAAATAGCATGGTATGATGTTTGGGATGTGCTTCAGAAAAATGGGGACAGGGTAGGTGAAACAAGAATTGTCAGGACTTGATCACTGTTGATGCTGGGCGATGGGTACACAGGGGTTCATTATAGTGGTCTTTTACTTTTGCATAGATTTGAAAGTTTTTATAATCAAAAGTTGAAAGACATACAAGTTTGATGAAGTTTGGGCTGAAGACACCTCTTCTTTTTCCTACCCAAAACCCCTGTAGCTAATAAGGGTGTTCATCATCACTTAATGAGTAGCAAAATCAGCCCAGCAATATCAAACGTACCACATCAGACAGAGCCCATGAACCTGCATGGCTCCACGTGGTGGGATCCAGGCTGCCCAGCTGAAATTCTGAACTTAGGATTTTTGTAACCTCAACAGGTAGAAGATTTTTTTAAAAAGCTAACAGCAACAACAACAAAAAGTACTATCAACTGCAAACTGGTTTCCATTTCTCGAGGCAGCATCACCAATACTTCTCTAGGGAGAACAGTTCCTTTGTTCTGATGAAACCATCCAAATGTTTTATTTATGCAAATGTGAAGGGAAAAAAAACACATTTTTTAAAGTAGAATTTAAAATATTAGTCTGATCTTTCCCTCTGAATTTCTAAATATTATGCTTATAATTGCCATTTTCTCATTAATTTTAGACATTACCTTCTCTCTATTACAGAAAATAAAAGATTTAGCAGTCTTGTATTACCACATGCCTCTATTTCCCTTCCTTCTGAGCTCCCAATAGAGTGATATCATAATTATTGGTAACATCACTAATTAAAGTTTACTTTATATGACTACATAAGTGTTGTTCATTGCTGAGCCACATGGTATGCTAAGATAACATTTCCTTTATTTTTCAAACTTCTGTTCTTCCTGAAGTTAACAAATTCCATCTTTTAGATTTGCACAATTTTCTGTTATTACAGAATCACTAATCCTTCTAAAACTTAGTAACAGAATTGTAAAACATGCTCCTAATTCTTCAAGAAAGTATCAAGAATTCTATTATTTGCTTAGACTCAGTCCTTTCTACCGGAGTCCTCTGTTTCCCTGCTCCACTCTCCCCTGACCTATTCTCTGGGCCTTGTTTTTCTTTCTGGAACCTCGTAGATGCTTCCCTTTATCTGTGATGCTCTGAAATTAACAGTAATGTGCCTTGGGGTGGGTTTGTTGTTTCATTAATTATGTTGGAGACTCAGCAAACCCTTTCAAAAACCATGTCTTTTAGTTCTGCAAATTATTTTAAATACTTTTTATTGATGAATGGCCCCTCTCTAGGGAAGCAGCTGTTTTTCGGATATTTTTAATCAATCCACCTGGTTTCCATCCACATCTCACCCCCACCTTCCATGATAGTTGTTGCTTCATGTCCTGGGTACTGCTGGATGTCCTTCTCTTTAATACTTAGTATGCACCTTCCTCAGTTCTGCTCATTCCTGTATCAGCTTTCGCCGTCTTCCAGAGAAAAGTTCGCATCTCTCTTCTGCTGTTGCCTCAACTGGCAGTGACTGCTAATTGTTCCCCAAAGTCTGTTCTCCCCTTTGGGCATAGTAATTGAACCGTCACTTTTTTTTTTTTTTTTTTTTTGCGGTACGCGGGCCTCTCACTATTGTGGCCTCTCCCGTTGCGGAGCACAGGCTCCGGACGCGCAGGCTCAGCGGCCATGGCTCACGGGCCCAGCCGCTCCGCGGCATGTGGGATCTTCCCGGACCGGGGCACGAACCCGTGTCCCCTGCATCGGCAGGCGGACTCTCAACCACTGCGCCACCAGGGAAGACCGAACTGTCACTTTTTACCTGGACAATGGTACAGTAAAAGATGCCAGTGCCCCTTCTGAGCCCGTCACCCCTTTACCGTTTTCGTGCACACCTATCCTTGGGGGTCATATAAGTGGAAGTGGTGTGTGCAACTTTAAGGAGGTGACCTTAAAGAAAGGGCACGTGGCCTTTTCCCACCCTCCTTTTGCTTTCTGATTGCTGGAATGCAGATGTAAGCATGGGCACCATAGCAGCTGTCTTAGATCCATGAATTGACATTAGCAATGGAAGCCATGTATGTAAAGCAAGAATACAGAAAGCAGATTCCTGACACTGTGTGATGCCCTATCAGCCCTGGATTGGCAATCTCTACATTTCCTGAAGGTGAGAGAGAAAAAAATTTGTAGCGTGTAAAGTCACTGCTATATTAGGTTTTTCTATGACAGTCAAATCTAATCTAATGAATTCATCTCTTCTGCTGGTCTCTCTGTGCTTATGAGTTTATATTTTTTTCTTTACTTTCATTTATGTAGTTCCTTTTTTTAAAATTTTATTTATTTTTGGCTGTGTTGGGTCTTCATTGCTGTGCGCGGGCTTTCTCTAGTTGTGGCGAGCAGGGGCTCCTCTTCATTGTGGTGTGCAGGCTTCTCATTGCGGTGGCTTCTCTTGTTGCGGAGTACAGGCTCTAGGCACGTGGGCTTCAGTAGTTGCAGCACATGGCCTCAGTAGTTGTGGTGCACGGGCTTAGTTGCTCCGCAGCACGTGGGATCTTCTTGGAGCAAGGATCGAACCCATTTCCCTTGCACTGGCAGGCGGATTCTTAACCACTGGACCACCAAGGAAGTCCCTTTACTTTCATTTAGGTGGGATTTTGGAAGGGAGTAAATACAGTGATCAATCCTATGTATTTTTTATTGTGAAAAAATATACATAAAATTTACTGTTTTTAATTAGACAGTTCAGTGGCATTAAGTCCATGCACATTGTTGTGCAATCATCACCATCCATCTCCAGAATTCCCTTCATGTTGTAAAAATCTACATCTGTACCCATTAAATAACAACCCCTTAGTTCCTACTCTACCCAGCCCCTGGCAACCACCATTCTATTTCCTGTCTCTCTGGATTTGACCGCTCTAAGGACCTCGTAAGTAGAATCACACAGTAACCCTCTGCACTTAACGAAAAGTCCCTGGGAGACGGTTCAGATGATTGTTCCAAAAAGCTAAGTCTGCTTTGGGCCTGAGAATGTTTTCAGTGTTGGAGACAGGGCTACCCTTGTGCAGAAGAGAAACACAGCTTTTGGAGGAAACATATCTTATTTGGAGAAGGCATGAAAGGTGTGGGATCAGCTCCTTCCTGGCCTCTGGCACTAGGTTTGAGCCACTTTAGAGGGGTGAATACCAGAACCCACTGAACGATTTTCTGAGAGACTCAGCAGGACTCTGGGTACCAGCAGAGCTTCTCAGGGCCTGTGTGACAATGTGTGGTTTGGGGCTGAGACAAGGCCATTCCACTCGCCTTTGCTTGGAACTTAGGACCCGTCTGGTGCTCCAAGGATTAGACATTGTTGAGCGTGGTACTTTTGCGTCTTATTTTCTACCAGGTTATTGCTGGTATACAAACAAGCTATTGGTTTTTGTTGACTTATTGACCTCCCTCATTAGTTCCAGTAGCTTTTCAGTTAATTTCCTTGTGTTCTCTAGGTGTACAATCATATCAGCAAATAATTAGGCATCATCCTTCCCAATATTTACACATCATCATTTCATATGATAACATGTTGACAGTAATGAAGGTTCACTTAAAGGTAATTGGAGTGACAGGCCTAAAGAGCTTTGGGAAAGCTGGTTTCAAAAACAGAGAGGCCAAAGGCCAAGTGAACGGGTAAGATGTTATGGCACATGCTTATATGTGACATGATGATGTCCTGGACTAGAAGTGGCTGAGAAGGACCAAAGGGAGCTACTCAGATATTAATCACTACAATTGATGATGTGGATTGACAAGCAAAATATCAATACAATGCTAAGTTTTCAAAACGGTAGTTTCTGACAGTGATGAAAAATACTGCATAAATATAACGGGAAGGAAAACAAAATGCACAAGTGGGAAGTGGGAGCCTTGCCTAAAATTCTGATCTGAGAGAGGTTAAGCAATATACCTTTAGTGTTAAAAATTCAGTTTTTCGGGTTGCTTAAGGTGGACACTGGCATGGAAGGCTCTTTGGTAGAAGATGTAGTTAATGGGCCTTTTAAAAGATTTTCTTAAAAAAAGGCTTAGGATTAGAGGAGAGAATATTCTAGAATCAGATTGTTTGGTGTAATAAAATATAAATACAGTTCAAACTTATCTTTATAAAACTGTACATAAGATTTTGCCTACATCCCAGTTCCAGCTTTTGTTCATTACCTGCTAGCCTCTCCAGCTCTGTTCTTCAGAGACAAGCAACCACCTCTGTCTGCCCCAGAGTCATTGTGCTTTTTGCTGTTTCCCCAGGCAGTATAGCGCCTCCTCATTTTTCAGGTGTCTGAAAGGCACCTCTGCAGAGGCCTTCCTTGAAACCAGTCTGAAACAGCACTCCCTCCCAGTTACATGCTATCACATCATCATTTTGTCTTCCTATCTCACAGAACAAGCATAGCTCTTAACATGTTATGAAGCCATGCTCAGTAATTCAGATGTTTCCTCTGCCTAATGGCCAATCAGAATGCAAGCACCAGCAGAGCAGAGTATCTTAATCATGGCTCTGTTCCAAGAACCCAGAACCATGCCAGGCACATGGTGAACGCACACAGGTCTTGCTGAGTGAGTGAATGAATAAGGAATTGGTTTTCTCTTGTAGCCCATGAGACAAAGGGTGGTTGGGGATTCTGACCCAGGGAGAACTGGAACAATCTTGAGAGAATAAGGTCCAGAGAAGAGTGGCAGTCCAGTTGAAAGAGAAAGTCCTCATAGCAGGCCAATGACCTTTAGGGACAGGGATACCCAAGGGGTAAACGAGAGTGTTAGGGTGTCTGGGGGTGAGAAAGAACTCGGCTTCTTTGAAGACCTATAAGGAGGCCTGCTAGGACCATAGTGTGAAAAGGGGAAATGTCAAGAGTAGAGGCGTAAGAGGTCAGCTGGACCCGAATTACCTATAAAATTAAACGATAAGCATTGGCGATGCAGACACAAAATGGATGAAAGGATCCTGAAACACGCAAATCTTCAGGATAAGGACAACCCAAAGTTTGCCTATCCTTTATAAAAGTTCTTAGCTAACCATAAAATGGGCATTCAAATCAGCTTGTACGTTTCATAGGGCCCACAGGTGATGTTGATGAGATCAGAGTCATTTGGTGGCATCCAAATTCAATGGATTGGTCCATCTGAGGACTAAGCTATGAAGTTATGCTAAAAAGATGCATGTGATCAATTTGAAATTTTTGTTTCAAAATTCGTGCCCAACCCTAAGTAAAGCTAAAATGGATATACAATGCTCATTATAAAACCTGAGGATTCTATAACCCTCAATCAGTCCAGGTGGATTCCAATTGTTAGTCTGGTGTCCGGAGTTGGATAAAATGAGGAAAAATGGCACGCTTAAAACTGTCACTAATGTGCTCTGCTTGGCTCTCAGGGTTAAAAAAGCAACTGAGCCAACATTTTAAAATCAGATTTCAAATAAAAATATGGAATTCTTAGCCTCTCTTAGAAAAGATCAGAGGATCCAGTAACAATGGGCCTTCTGGCAGCAGTAGTTGGAATGGAGAATCAGTGGGTTCCCCTGACCTGCTTCATTCATCACCACAGCCATAAAAAAATGCTTCTCAAATTCACTCTGCATGTGAATCCCCTGGGGATCTTGTTAAAAATGCAGGTTCTGATCCAGTAGGTGGGAGTGTGGCCTGAAACTCTGCATTTCTCAGAAGCTCTGAGGGTGTAGATGCTCCAACCATACTTTGAATGCAAAGCTATAAATTAACAATAAACACAAATAAAAACAGAAGTAAAAAAGCAAACATTATCTTTATTTAATAATCTTTGATATTTAAAATACAACTCATCGAACATCCACATTAACAACAGTATCCTCAGTGTTCAACAGTGCTTTGGAAGCCCGGCTTTTCTAAGGACCAGACAGGAAGGCCTGTGTGTGTATTAACGGCAAAACAACTCAGAGGAGCACACACAGAAGGGCTGCAGAGTTGGGTCCTGAGAAATGGCACTGCCACAGTGCACTTGTGTCATGGCCAAAAGAATGCTTTTTACTTCAGATGTTTTTTGGTAGTTGAATTTCAAAGTTTATTTGTACAGAACAGTAATTTTTAAAGTTATTCCTAGTAGTCCAATGTTGTAGAAATTAGATAATCACATTCAAATGTATGTTTTCCTCTTTAAAAAAAATTCCTGAAAACATTCACCTTTGAAATATGAAGGAGCCAAGTGAAGTGCTTCCTAAATGAATCAGGCATTTCCACATATATTTCACTAATGGTCCCCATTCCTAGTCTATGAATCCATAGTCTTAAAATATTTATTGATACACTATTATAATTAAACATGCCAATTGCTATAAATTTAGAAGTGGTTACTAGCATTAATTCTTAAAATGCCAGACCATTTTGCAAAAAAATTAAAATAGCAGAGGTTTTCTTCAAATTAAAAAAAAAAGATAAAAATTCAAGAATTAACCAACCATGTCAATAATCTTCTCATTCATGAGAGCAAAATGGAACAAAAATATTTTATGTATAAGACTTTAAAAAACAAGTTGGTTCATCTCTTTAGCAAAAGATGACGGTTATAAATGGACCAGAAATGAAGCAAAGTTTTTATTTTGAAAATATGAAAAATTACTTATATTGCTGAAATGATTAGTTAATCCAATCTGATTTTTCTTAATTAAGGTCACATCTGTAACATCTCCATGCTTGTTAGGGCCCAGCTACAACAAACAATTTACTTTGAAAGTAGTGGCCATAGACCTCTCCAATTGCAGATAAAGTTTTTAATAGAAAGTCATCAATATTAATAATTGAATCCTCTTAAGAATTTAAAACATCATGATTTAGTTTTCATTCTAGGCTATTTCAATTATTATCATTATATTTTGCTTATGCACTGAGAATCAACCTTTTTTGAATTTGCACAGGTCCAATGGGCCAATTTTAAGACATTTAGTAAATCTTGGCACTAACTTGATACTGTTTAAAAATAGTATCAAACATGCAGACATTAAAAATGTGACTTAAGCTCTTACTGGCATAAAATTTACTTTATTTGACTTAATATTAAATGAAACAATGTAGACTATGGGTAGTTTTGCCTATAATGATCCTCAACTAGTTGAGTTTTTCCTCGTTAACTTTGGCATGAATAAAGTCTTAATTAAGAAAAATTAAGTTTTAAAGAGAAAAAGCACCTCCTTAAATATTCTGCAAATTGTAAACTATTTGGCCAAGATCTTAGAGCTGATATACAGTTTACCTGCAGCAACCTTTTCAAACTTTTTTTTTTTTTTTTTTGCGGTACGTGGGCCTCTCACTGTTGCGGCCTCTCCCGTTGCGGAGCACAGGCTCTGGACGCGCAGGCTCAGGGGCCTAGCCGCTCCGCGGCATGTGGGATCTTCCCGGACCGGGGCACGAACCCGTGTCCCCAGCATCGGCAGGCGGACTCTCAACCACTGTGCCACCAGGGAAGCCCCCTCAAACAATTTACATTACTGAAATATTCGTATGTTAATTACTATAAAAATGTACATTGATGGTTTAGATCAGATGTTAACTTCTCTGAATTTTTAAAACATAAATAACTACTTATTAAATCCATGACATCTGTAAGTATGAAAGTGTTATTTCCAAAGATTGTTTAAACTTTACTTATAATACTAGCATTGTCATGGTACGTATTTTATCCCGGTAATACAAATTATACATTAGAAAAATGATACCAATAGTTTAAATATTAAACATTAAGGTGTTCCCAATTGGTAAAACAGAATGGAAATCTTTATATAAATAAAGTTCTTAGGACAGTGAATTGCATTGTTCCTGACTTGTAGGTGGTTTAAAGTAAACAGCACTTCCTGATGTGTGAACTATAGCTTTGTGTAACTTTAAAATTTTCTTACTGTGGTTATGAGCACTGGCATCTTTTCATACTGGCCAACTGATTAAGAAATGGAATCTAAATGTTCAGTTAAATATATGCCAATCCATACAAGATGGCAGTTCACTAGTGATTCTGAATCTGCCTGCCAAATATAACAATTTCACAACTAAATAAACACATTCAAATATATCCAGTGTGTGCTCGGCCCTGCTTTAAAAAAATCCCTAACAAACGAAGGTCAACATGCCACATTTCTTTAAGTGCTTTAACAAGGGTGTGTAATATAAGAACTAACCCTAACTCTTAAGGTTAAAACTTAAATGTATATTCATTTTCTCATTTTTATATTAGGTAGCTCATCAATTCAAATATATGAAAAGTTTAACGTAATTTTTCAATGGGAAAAGATACAGGCCGAATATCCATGGAAAATATGACTAGCATACTTGGGATAACTACAGAAATGTCCAGTCTTAAAATATTTTGGTTTGTAAATCATAGGTAGTAGTATCAAACTCCAACATCCCTTGTAGTTCTAAAGTTTTGTAATTCTTCTAAAACATTTTCAATTGTCAAAAGAAAACTTTAGATTTTAAAAGAAAACCATCTAATTTTATGTAAGGGAAACTTCAGAAAACTTACTTGGCACAAAATAATGACTAAAAAAAAATCTGTCTCTATCCAAGAAAAAGCTATTTCATAATCATAAATAAAAGGCAGTTTTTCATCTCTTTTCAGTTAGCAATAAATCCTACATCAAAAATTTTTCCCTGATAAAATGTGTGTAGCCATACACCAGGATATGGCAACATATCATACTTTAATTTTCTAAGTTGTCCGCTGAAATTTCTTCTTAAATTTTAGCTTCTGAACAATTCATCATTCAAAGGGGCTTCAAAGGGGGATGGAGAATGAAGGGGAGTAGATGACAGAATTTAAAAGGTCCATTTCAGAGAGACATGGTTAATTTTCACTGAAATCATCCCACTGCATTGACCCAGCAAGAAACTCTGCATCCCAATTAAAGAATGTTTATCAAAACTAAAGACTTTCTTATTTACAAACCCAGTAAGTACTGTGACTTCTGTAATTCTAAGCTATTTAAACATGATGCACGTGTTAAATCACAGTATAAATTTAAATGTAGTTTTGTTGGTAAGTTATTTTCATGTTCTAGATCATTATCTCTGGCAGACTATACCTACTAAAAGATGTACAGCAGAAGCAGACATCTGCACTTCATGAATCAATTGTAAACAGAACAGACAGCTCCAGTCACAAGAGGAAAAATAAAATGAAACTCCTACTAAAATTGAAGGCCAAATTTTATCTATCATACATTCATGGTGGGCACTGGATGTTGTTTTATAACAGTAGGAAACTTGCACACTATGCTTCTCCTATTTTTCTCAATTGGAAAAGAAAAGGAAATAACAAGGTGCAGGAAAGAGGGTTACAGCAAACCTATACAGTTCTGACATAACTGAGAAGATATTCACAAAGCATTTGGGAAAGGATGTGCTCACACATTAACAAAATTCTCATTTATTCTCAAATACTTGTGCAGAGCTGATTTCAGAGTTTAGGAATGCACCAGAATCATGAAATAATGATCCCATCTTAGAGGGCTTAAAAAGCAAAACCTCAAGAAACATTACCATCTTTCAAAAGAGTTGTAGAAAGTAATGAAAACCACGTAGCAGAGAAACTGTGATCAGAGAAAATAACATGAGAAAACACCCAAGTGCACAATACAGTCAGAGGGTAAACAGCTTATCCTTCTGGAACTGTTACTATTATCAACACAGAGGAGACACTGTCCTAAAAGGTTAATTTGGTTAAAGAGAAATAAGAGCAACTTTTAGATGATGAAAGTCAGCCAAATTCCCTATGCAGAAGGGAGGAAAAGAAGATAAAATGTGGGGGAAAAGTTCTGTGGCAATAGCTGGTTATAATTAGTTGGTCTGCAAAAAGAGCCAAGAAAAATGCCCTAATTTTAAACATGTTAGATATTGCACACTCAAAAAAGAAAAAAGAACAGTTAGAAAACTATTTTAAATTTCTTTAATTGCTGAATGCCTCTTTGGCTAGTGTTTGGAGGATCGTTATTTAGTCCTACAACGGATGTATTTTTCACCCTCTCAACTTTTTGTTTGCAAACCACCTAAGTCTTATTTCCTCTGTTGAAAATTGTTCTCTTTGACACATTACCAAAATGGACCCTATGCTGTAAACACACAGGACAATATTGGAAAGACTGAATATCTAAATGATTTGTGAAAGATATTATTTTTTTCCTTCCGTTTTGAAATTACTTCTAACAGTTTCTAAAGACATGGTCACAGCTGCCTGAAGCATGTCTTCTTCACTCATAGCATCACCTGTTGGGGATAAAACACATATTTCTTAGAAATTTCTAGAAAATTTCCAAAGTCGTCAAAAGGTAAGCTCTTAGAAACTGTTTGACTACTATAGTTTCCTTTGTTGATTTTAAAGGTTTACATACAATAAAATCCACTTTTATAATTCTGTAAGTTTTGACAAATACATAGAGTGGTATACCATTATCATCACCCAGCTACAGAACCGTCCCACTGACCAAAAATATTCCCTCGCCCTGCCCCTTTGTAGTCAATCCCCAAGCCCTAAGTCTAGGCAACCACTGATCAGTTCTCTGCCCTACAGTTCTGCCTTTTCCTGCATGTCAACACAAATGGAATCATCATTATGTATGTAGCCTTTCAGTATGGCATCTTTCACTTAAAAGCATTCAGCTAAGGGGAAGAAATTTTAACTTTGTGTCTATCGATGATGAATTAGTTTAAAAAAGTTTGTTCTGAGAAATAATTATTTACTCACAGGAAGGTGCAAAGATAGTTCAGAGAGGTCCTGTGTACACTCTGGCTAAATTTCACCTAATAATTAAATCTTACATAACTACAGCTCAAACCTAAATCTGAATATTGGGACTTCGTCATACATGTAGATTCGTGTAACCACCGCCACCGCAATCAAGACAGAGAACTGTATGGCACCATCAAGATCTCCCTCCTGCCATCCCTTTTTAGTCACACCCACTTCTCTTCCCCCCCACCTTCCCTAACTGCAGGCAGCCACTAATTTGCTTTCCATCTCTATAAATGTCGTTTTTAGAATGTTATACACATAGAATCATACAGTATAAGATCTTTTGAGATTTTTTTTTTTGCACTCATCATAATGCCCTTGAGATGCATCCAAGCTGTTGCATGTGTCCACGGTTTCTTTTTAATCCCGAGTGGTATCCATGGTATGGAGGTACCGCAGCGTGTTTAACCATTCGCCTACTGTAGGACATTTGTTTTTTTCCAGTTTTTGATCATGACAAATAAAGCTGCTATGAACATTCATGTACAGGTTTTTGCATGGATGGAAGTTTTCATTTATCTGGTATTAAATGGGAATATAACTGCTGGTTGCATGGTCAATGTATGTTCAGTTTTTATAGAAATTACCAAATTATTTTCCAGAGTGGCTATATCAGTTCAAATGAAAGAAGTCTTATCTCCCTTTACGTTCCCCTGTTTATAACTGCCTTTAGTACTTCCTATATTTTACGCTAAAAACCAAATCAATGTTACAATTCTTCCTTCAGTTATCAAATGTAATTTAGAAAACTGAAAAGGAAATTCTGTTGTGCTTACCCATATTTTTATTCTTTCTACTGTTCTTTTTTCCTTCTTGATGTTTCAAAATTACTTTTTAACAGTTCTGTTTAGAGAACTTCCTTTAGCCATTATTTTCCCCTTCATTCCTGAAGAAAATTTCATGAATTCTGGGTTGAGACTTCTCTTCTTTCAGCACTTGAAAAATGTCTGTCACTTCCT
This sequence comes from Delphinapterus leucas, assembly GCF_059928025.1. Classification (NCBI taxonomy): domain Eukaryota; kingdom Metazoa; phylum Chordata; class Mammalia; order Artiodactyla; family Monodontidae; genus Delphinapterus; species Delphinapterus leucas. The sequence continues at coordinate 169,409,354 of NC_143130.1, forward strand.
TCTGACCTCCACGATTTCAGATGAGAAATCTGATGTCACGCAAATTGCTGTAGGCAAGCTGTTTCTAGCTGATTTTAAGATTTTTTTTTTTTTGTCTTCAGTTTTCAGAAGTTAGACTACGGTGTGTTTTGGCATGGATTTCTTTGGGTTTATTCTGTTTGAGGTTCACTCAGCTTTTAGAATCCGTAGGTTGGTACCTTTTGCCAAATTTGGGGAATTTTCAGCTATTATTTCTTTAAATACTCTTTCAGCTATACCCTCTTTCTCATCTCCTTCTGGAACTCTCATGGCACAAATGTTAGATCTTCCCCACAGGTCTCAGGCTCTGTTAATTTTTTCCAGTCTAATTCTCTTTGTTGCTCAGAATGGGTAATATCTACTGTTCTGTCGAGTTCACACTGATTCTTTTCTCTGTCCTTCCATCCACCTGTTGCGTCTGCCCACTGAGTTTCAAAATTTCAGTTATTGTTATTTTTCAGTTCTAAAATTTCTATTTGGTTCTTCTTTATATCTTCTATCTCTTTCCTAAGGCTATTTTTTTCACTTGTTTCAAGCATGTTCATTACTGCTCACTGGAGCATTTTATGATGGCTGCTAATTTAAAATCCTTGCCAGATAATTCTAACATCAGTGTCATTTTGGTGATGGTGTCTACTGATTGTCTTTTCTCATTCAAGTTGAAATTTTCTAGGCTCTTGATATGACAAGTGATTTTTAAGTGAATCCTGGATATTTGGGGTATTATCTTATAAGAATGTGAATCTTATTTTTTTTAATAAATAATTTTATTTATTTATTTTTGGCTGCATTGGGTCTTCATTGCTGCATGCAGGCTTTCTCTAGTTGTGGCAAGCGAGGGCTACTCTTTGTTGCGGTGCATATGGGCTTCTCATCGTGGTGGCTTCTCTTATGGCGGAGCATGGGCTCTAGGCACGTGGGCTTCCATAGTTGTGGCACACAGACTCGGCAGTTGTGGCTCGCGGGCTCTAGAGCGCAGGCTCCGTAGTTGTGGCGCACGGGCTTAGTTGCTCTGCGGCATGTGGGATCTTCCCGGACCAGGGCTTGAACCCATGTCCCCTGCATTGGCAGGCGGATTCTTAACCACTGCGCCTCCAGGCAAGTCCCGCGAATCTTATTTAAATCTCCTCTTTCAGCAGGCCTCCTCTGACATGAGCACCAGTGGCAGAAGAGGGGTGGTGCCCCGCTGCTTCCAGATGGGGAGAGGGTGTGTGTGACCACTACTGTTGAACATCCGTGGGAGTTCCGGCTTCCCACTGATACCTGCCTGATTGGGAGGGGTTGGAATGCCTTGTTACTGCTTCTCACTGGCACTGTGGGGGTGGTCTCCTCATTACTGCCTCAAATCAGTGATGGCCTGATTCTCCACTATACCTCTTCTGACATCACCCAGGCGACAAGCCAGAAGGATGCCTCTTTATTGCTAGGTGGAAGTCCAGGCTCCCTAAGACCACTGACACCATGGGAAAGGGGGCATCATTGTCTCCTGGAGGAAAAGAAAATCCCAGCTCTCCACTTGGCTTTTTCTGACACCACTCTGGCCCAGAGAGGCGGGAGATGTGCCTCATTACGTTACTTGGCCTTTGTCAATGGGGTAGGGTGGCAATAGGACCAGTTTATTTACCTGGTCCAGGCTGGCTGGACTAGAGTGTTTATTATCTTAAAGTTTTTGTCTTGCCAAGTAGTCCCTTTTGGCTCCATAGAGCAGGCTTTTCTTGCGGCAAAAAGAAAATCCAGAATACTGACCACTATGTCTTCCTCTAGTCCTGAGCTTCTCAGCCAGTCTGTCTTCTACCTTTCAGATTCTTCTTATATTTGTTTTATACAAATGTCTGGGGTTGTTAGCTATACTTAGGAGAATGATTAGGAAAAAGTACCCATTCATTCCTTTTTATTGCTAATAGTAGTCCACTGTTTGGATGTAGCACAGTTTCTGTGGCATGTACCAGCTGAAGGACAACATGTGAGCAGTTTCCGGTTTGGGGCTATTACGAACAAAGCTGCTGTAAGGATTCATATACAAGATTTTGTGTGAACCTAAATTTTCTTTTCTCTCGGTTATATACCTAGGAGTGCGACTACTGGATCACATGGTTAAGTGTACGTTTAAGTTTTTAAGAAAATACTAAACCGTTTTCCAAAATTGCTGTACCATTTTACGTTCCTACTAACAATGTATGAGTCCCAGTTGCTCTGATTCTTGCCGCATTTGGTATTGTTAATTTAATTTTTTATTAAGCCATTCTTGTAGGTGTGTAATGGTGTCTCATTGTGGGTTTAATTTGCATTTCCCTAATGACTAGTGATGTTGAGCATGTTTTCATGTGCTATTTGTCATCCATATATTTGGTGAAGTGTCTGTTCAAATCCTTCACTCATCTTTTTGAATTGTTTTCTTATTTTAGTTTTGAGAGTTCTTTACATATTCTACTTAAAAGTTCTTTGTCATGTACAGTTTCCTTCTCACTCGATTTCTACTACCAATAATTGGCCAAAGTTTAAGACCTATTATTAAACCAAGGCCTGAGGAGTAACTCTAGATTTCTTTGTTGTAATCTGGACTACACTCAGGTGTTTTCAGTTTTCCCAGTGGTAAAATGAACTTATTTTCCACCTACTAATATTCATTATCTCTGAGAAACTTTTGGAGAATGTACGAATTACTGTGAAGTTGCAAGTGATGTTTACAATTTTAAAGCAAAACATTGCTTAAGTGCTTCAAGGGCACTTAAGGATACACACTAAGGAGTTAGCCTACTCCTTAAGCCAAGAAAGTTTGGTACATTACCAATTCCTTCAAGAGTTTCAATATAATGAAAGCGAGGAGGAAAAAAAGCCTATAAAGCCAAAAATCACATGGAGTCTGGGTGTCAAACAGAGCATGCAGATAACAAATGGGATATAGGATCAGAGAGGCATACCGAGATCACTGTCAAGTGCTCCTGAACTTGTGTTCGGCTTTCCACATGGATGTCCTGGTGGATCTTGCTGCTGCTGCTGCCTGAAACATTCAAGAGTGAATGTGTATTTAAAAAACAAAACCTAAGAATAAATATGCCACGAGAAAAAATATTCACGTGGAAAATAAACGGTTCCACACAACAGAAGAGTCACTGGCATGAACACCACAAAAGAAGGCAAGAGCAAGCAGTCTGATAGAAAACAAACTTGTGGTTACCAAAGGGGAATGGGGGGGAATAAATTAGGAGTTTGGGATTCATAGATACACATTACTATATATAAAATACATAAACAAGATCCTACTGGATAGCACAGGGAGCTATATTCAATATTTTGTAATAACCTCTAATGGAAAAGAATCGGAAAAAGAATATATATATCTAAAACTCAATCACTTTGCTCTATATTTGAAATTAATACAACATTATAAATCAACTATACTTCAATTTAAAAAAAAAGAGCAATCAGTCTCATATAAATTACTGAAAAGCATCACAGTTCTGATCCTAGAAAACTTAGAAAATTCGAATTTATCAGGCAAATTAATGGGTAGGTATTTTCACCACAAAAATAACACATTGTACAAAAGGAGTCACTGGTAGCTATTTCGGGGTTTTTTTGTTTTTTTTTGCGGTACGTGGGCCTCTCACTGTCGAGCCTCTCACTGTCATGGCCGCGCCCGTTGCGGAGCTCAGGCTCCGGACGCGCAGGCTCAGCGGCCATGGCTCACGGGCCCAGCCGCTCCGCGGCATGTGGGATCTTCCCGGACCGGGGCACGAACCCGTGTCCCCTGCATCGGCAGGCGGACTCTCAACCACCGCGCCACCAGGGAAGCCCTGTTGCTTATATTTAAAACACAGGATTAGGAGGGACCCCGGTCTGGGTCTGTGGTATTCAGAGCTGGAGAAGGCATTAATAACACTGACATATACCTGTAGGCTACTTCACAGTTTACAGAACAGTTTTACACACTGCCTCATCTGATGCACATAACATGTGAGTTAAGGTTTTACAGTGACATAGCTGACACAGCAGAGTTTTGCTCAGGGTTTTATGATAGGTACCATGGACTTGGAGATTACCACTGGAAAAAATATCATGGCTACGAAAATATCAGTTAACAACTCTTACTCATAAACTATGAATTTGCAACAGGTAGACTTTCAACAGCATTTTCATGCTTAATGCATGAACACTGTGGCTACTATATTAAGTGTGAAGCTTCAAACACCCTACAGGAAAAAAAAAAAAAACCCTATACATTTCAATGAAAAACAAATTAGCACCAGGGTCAGTTTGGAAAGAATCAGAGGGAAGAAACGGCTCCATAACCTTAGAGCCAAGTTCTCCAAAATAGAAGGTATTGAGACAAGGACCCATATAGGTGTAGTAATCAGGAATTCTACTGAAAGGCAAAAATTAGTTTCTCAGCTCCTTCACTAATGAGTCCTACAAGATTCTGAATGCTAGCCAAAGTTAAAAAGAAACCCCAAGAAGTTAGCTCTTAACTCTAGTCAGCAACAAGTAACTGTAAAATACTCTCTAGTTCTACTCAAGTTCTCACCAGTATTTTCAAGGCCAAACCAGGAGGCAGAGGATAGTAAGCCGAAGCTGGAAACCATCACAGTACTTTCTTACCCAGCCAACTGCCCCCAGTCAGAAAGGAGACTCAAACATTTAAGAAAGGGTGCAACGTTGAATAAAACACCTGCATTAGTTATAGCTGGCATTGCGCTTGTTATAACTTACTTAGTCATTATGGAATGTTACTGCATTATCCTTTGTATTCTAAAAAGTTTAACTCATTGGAGATTCTACATTTTTAATCCAAAAAAATCTAAAAACCTTTTTTTTTTAAAAAAGAGGGATTTGTTTTTATATTTTAAAGACATTTTCTTTTTCTTACACGTACTTGTGAATTTTATAGTTTCTCTATAAAGTATGTCTGTTTGGACCATTTTATTCTGGAAAAAATTGAAGTCTGAAAAAAAGCATGGCAGAAGTATCACTTGGAAACTGTTCTGGAGAGCAGTTTAGAAATCTGTACCAAGGCCTTAAAAATGTTCATGTCCTTTAACTTAGTAATCTGAAATTCTCAGAATAATATAGCAGAAATGATGAGAGGTTTGAGGCATAAAGTCAATACAAGGATTGTTCATTGCATTATTATAATAGCAAAAATCAAAAGGTTCATAAACTGTGATACATAAATTCATTTTATGAAATATAACATAGCCTATTACAAAGAATATTTAGTATCATGGGAAAATGGGTATAACTGATATACAATATATGGGCGTTTGTGTGACTAGAAGCGTATGACTACCAAAACACATCAGTTATTAAAGGTAGGATTATGTTTTTTTAATTTAGATATCTCTAAAAATAAAAATTCCAAAATATTATTTTTTATCGAATTAAACATTTAAAGCTATTTTTAGCAATAACTAGATAGTTGATGATATTATAGAACTACCATTAATAATCATCGTGTGATAATTATTCCATTATTGTATGACAAGAGCATTTGGCTATATTAAGAAAGAAACATATATTTTAGAGACACACACAGAAATTAATACAGATGCAGTATGATGATTTAGATTTGTTACAAAATAATCCCACCCTGGGGCTGGGAGAGTAGAAAGCATGGGAGATGGGGGCATAAAAAAAAACAAGATGACCCATGTGCTGATATCTGTTAAATCTGGGCAACAGATAAATAGGGGTTCCTTATGCTGGTTTCTCTACTTTTATATAAATTTGAAGTTTATCATAATTAAAAAATTAAAAAAGTTAATTTTAAAATTTAAAAGGGAGTGACAAGCACTAATAAGCACTATTTTGAAATTTTATACATAATTAAATCCATTAATCTATCACTGAATAAAGACTAGAAATATCTCACATTAAGAGGATGTCAGTTGATCAGAACTTTCCTTCATATACTTCTGAGCTGTGACTTAAAAAAAAAAAACAGAAAACAAAGTAAATATTATCTTCATTATACCATCAAATGTAAAATGCTCTAACATTCTATATACTACTAAAGTACTACCAACTCTGATGTGTACGAGTCTTCTGAATTGCAGAGATGTTGACATGTGAAAAAATGTGCACCTTAGAATTGTTGAAATATAGTAAATAATAGGCCAGACTCAGCCACTGGCCTTTGTTTTCTGACCTGGGATCAGAGGATCTGAGTATCATTATAGATCTTGTGATCTTAAGATGAAGTTATATCATTAAAAAAAGAAAAAGGGATGAAGACGTGAGTGACAGTTACTGGAAAGGATAATTTTATAGGTGAAATTTCTATTTTGAAAGCACTTATAAACCTGGGCACAAAGCTAGGTTTTAGGAGCTGAGGATTCAGATTTATGGTTACCCTCATGTCCCTGATGCTGATGGGCCTGCAGTACCCCGCTACTGTGGCAATGAGTGGAGCAATTAACCATCACTTCTATTTGGGGGCGTGTTCCCCTACCGCAAATGCTGTTTTTCCTATTAATTCACAGGAGAACTTCGCAGGGTTGGTCCAAGTAACCAAGAAGTACATTCAAAGGATCATTAGGCTTTGCTCTTGCCTTGACCCAATTCCATTTTCCTTTTGATGACGAATTTTACAGGGTTTCCTTCACCCTATTTCATGTAAATTTAATTAGTACTGGGGCAAAGTTTTCCCCTAAAACTATATTTGATTTCACAGTTTATTAGCTACAAATTTTTATTTTTATTTATTTATTTATTTATTTATTTATTTATTTTGCGGTACACGGGCCTCTCACTGTTGTGGCCTCTCCCGTTGTGGAGCACAGGCTCCGGACGCGCAGGCTCAGCGGCCATGGCTCACGGGCCCAGCCGCTCCACGGTATGTGGGATCTTCCCGGACCGGGGCACGAACCCGTGTCCCCTGCATCGGCAGGCAGACTCTCAATCACTGCGCCACCAGGGAAGCCCTAGCTACAAATTTTTAAAAAATACATTCAAATGCTCATAGGGTCAGGCAGTAACCAGTATTTTAAAAAAGGAGAGAACCCTCAATAAAATAAATGGTTTAAATCAAAGCTGTATGTTTACAAATAGACAAAACAGCCAAGGTAAATATTAAATATGCAATTTTAATATTGTACCAACTACTTTACTTTTCAAAGTAGGCTTCTCTTCTCTTCCGTAGCTCTTCTGAAGTAAGATGTGTACCTGACGTCTGTGGAGTATCTTGACATATATTTCTGGAAGTACCTGAAAACAAAATAAAACAGAACAAAAAACTATTTTATTTACCAATTCAAGCAATAATATGTTTATACTTATGTGAAGGAACTTTTGAAAAGTTTTGTTCTCAAAAATATTCTGTACCATTCTGTAAATGTAAGAAAGGCTCTGAAAGTCTCAGGGAGAATCTGAATAAGGCAGTTCAAATCTAACCTGTGTCCACTGCAGCCAAAGCTGTTACCCATCTGTGATGTAGTGGATGTGAGGAGGTAAGCCCAACGACCAACTTGGTAGGAGAAATAATTAACGCCACACTTGTGTGCTCTCTTATTAGAAATGAATCTGCACTTTCAAAGGCATAGAATTCCTAGAAGCAACTCAAAGTGGATGATCACAAAACAAACCCATTCTCTGTATCCCTCTATCCTGAAACATTTGGGTACTACAACAACTTAAGTATGTTTCCATGTTCTTACTTCATTATTGCACCAATCAGAGATTCTGCACAAACTGTGAAATAAAGTGGAAAGGAAGGGAAAGTACACAGAAATATCTAAAACTATTAAAGCTGGTGTCTGTCCATTACTGGGCTAATCTAGCAAGGCTCTACTAATCCAAAATGGGCCTGCACACCATATGGACTACTCATGAGCCTCCTGGCACACCTGTGAATTCCTTATTTAGATATTTAAGGAATTCAATTGACAAGTAATTTCATCAGAAAGTAGAAGGCAAATTCACATTAGACAAAAACAAAACTATCAAAAAAAAAAAGAAAACCCCTCACACCTGTAAGTAAACCCCTTTGAACAACATCCCAGACAACTCCCTCAGCTTGGATTCCCTGAGGGATGCATCTTTACTCTCAGCTGATGGGCCTATATCACTAAAAAAGTGGGCTCACCAAAGTGGGCTTAAGCTGTAAGCTGCACAGCCACCAATTGTTAGAGTTTTGTAAAATCAATTTACTTTCTCTGTCCAGGCCTTCCTTCATGTGCACTAGCATACATTTTTAGAACAGTTGGTCTGGGTAAGGGCCCACTGACCTCACAATGATTGACCTCAGTTTGCTATTGTGTTAGCACAGTATTATAACCAAGTGGAATAACCAGAAATAAAAATAAAACTAGTCCTAATATAACACAAGCCGTAAAAAGTTGTTTTAAAAGAAATCTAAAAAACAATAACTGATTGTACATAGCTATTGCTTCTGCAGTGATTGTCCAAGAACTTCTACCAATAGTACATTAACTTCCAGAAGAACTAAGAATGATCTGAATCAATTCTTCAACAATGAATAAAGTATGTGTCGGAATGTCCATACCTTGCATGCTGAGCTGAATGGCCCTGCGGAGATCTGCTTCTTCATCTTCCAAGTCAATTTCTTGGCGACTTAGTGCCAGAGCCCTCTGCAAATCCTCCTCATCTTCGTCTAACATTCCTGATCCATCGTTTGCTTCTAAGACGCGTTCTAGATCTGTTTTCTGGACTCTAAAGAATAAAAGCACTAAAAATAACTGCAGACCACTCTTCTATTTTAGATATAACAGAGACATTTATAAACCAAAGATTTTTATGTAAGTCAAAACTTACACATTTTCTGGCAGACAAGGTCTAATAATATAAAGGTTTTATTGTGATGTGAATCTAAGTATATTTAAATAATTCAGAGTTGGTCCATGGTTAAACCAATAAACTTCACTAAAACATAAAGGTCTAAAAAGAATCACCAATAATAAAAGGACCTCATCTTCAGTGTAAGCATGAAAATTTAATTTTTGTAATGAAATACTATCATATATTCCATACTGCAAGCTCAATTTTACCTCTGTTCTTTGAGTTGTGCTAATTCTTCTCCAATAAGTTTTGGTCGATGCATCTGTTGGACCCTGATCATCTGTAGGAGTTGGTCAGCTTCACAGTCTGGCAGATCACCCTTAACAACAAATATAGAATAACCTAAAAAAAAAAAAAGGCAAAAATAAACTAAAACAGTTAGCAAGTGATTCAAAATTGATTAAAAATGACAGCAGATAGAGAGGCGGTACAGGACAGTGGAGTGAGGACACAGACTGAGGAGCCAGGAGCACCTGGGTTCAAATAATGATTCTTACGCTTACTAGTGGGGTGATCTAGAACAAATTACATAGTCTCTGAACCTTGCTTTCTTCACTTGTAAAATGGGAAGAGCCATCTCACAGAGTGACTATGAGAAGTAATCGAATCTGTAAAGGGATCTACTAAAACAGTGCCTGACCAAGTAGGTTACACTAAATGATACCAGAGAGGCAAGGAAAGGAATAAGGAAGAGCAAGGAATCTGGAATCAGATGACCTGGGTTTTAATCCCCTCTCTCTTCTATTTCCTAGCTGCCTGGCCTCTGGTAAACCCCTTTACCCATCTAGGTCTTGGTTTCTTCAACTGCTACATAGATTATACTGTACCTTCCTCGGAGGGCTATCTGAGGACACAATCAGAGGATGTGTGTAATAATGTGTAATATGGGTAAAATGAGTCATCTGTGGAAATAGCTGCCCCTGCCCCTGACCCTGACACATACACATCCCTCCAAACTGAAAACAGGAGCTGGAAAGCCAATATCCCAAATCTAGTCAAGGTGTTGAAGATGCAGTTCATGTTTTGAAAAAATTACACCGGCCCAGTGTAATTTTTTATAAATACGATTCTAGAAAGCCAGGGTTTTCCCAGCTGGATACGCCACACAATAGCTAAATAAGGGTGCGCTACACCTAAGTCACTCTAATCAATTTACGTTTTTCTTCATTTCTTATTTTTGGCTGCACCACGTGGCATGTGGGATCTTAGTTCCCCGAACAGGGATCGAACCCGTGCCCCTGCATTGGAAGTGCAGAGTCCTAACCACTGGACCTCCAGGGAAGTCCCTCAATTTACATTTTTCTACCATAAATTTTCTTCAACTTTGGTGCTTGTTATGGATATTCTTTGTGAACATTAACAGATAATGAAACAAATGAACAAAGATGAAAAGGACTGTTAATGGAAAAACTCAAAAGAGTAAATCATAATACACTTAACATTTGTTTCTCACAAGGACAAGTGTGCTCAGTGTTCAGATGGTTTAACATGTTTTACACCAATAAAATTGTTTCTAGAGTCTAGAATAAACTATGTCAGCTCATGATGCTATTCCATGAAGAGTATCAGGAAGGGCAGAAACTGCCTTATGGAGGTGGCACTGTAAGGATCTTGGCTTTCATTCAAGATTAGATCTCATTCTAAGTGTGCTAGGAAGCCACTGAAGGGCTGACGAATGAAGGTGTGCCATAATGTGCATTACATTTTAAAAAGAGCACTCTAGGCTGCTTTATCAACAAAATATATAGGAACCAGCGTGCAAGCAGAGTGGGTCTTACTAAAATGGAAAACCTGAGGGACAGCATATATGGGGAGAAAAAAAAAATACGTCTTTTGTAGACGTGTTCAGTTTAAAATGCTTTCTGGACTTCTGAGTGGAGATGTTAAAGTTAGGAGTTTGGAGTTCAGTGTAGATGTCTAGGCAGGAGATAAAAGTCTAAGGAATTATTGGCAGATAGACTTTATTTAGAGATGATATTTAAAATAATGGGAGAGCAGTCAAGAAGTTGTCCAAAGACTGAACTCTGGGTCACTTCATTAGTTAGAGATTGAAAAGAGTAAGATCCATAAAAGGAATCTGAAAGAAGCAGCCAAGCAGCAGGTAAACCTCCATAGAGGCCTGGAAGCCTTGTGTAGACAGTATTTCAAGAAGGGAGGATATAGCTAGGAACAAAGGTTTTAGGCATAAAAGAAAAGGGATACAAGTATATAAAGTCAAAGAAGTTACAACACTATGATCCTACATGTAAACTGGAGAGAGGTACATGACAACCAACCTGGTAGCAATAAGCATGCCAGTGCCCAGACTGTGATCTCTAACCACCATTACTAAAAGGGCAGGAAATATACAAGATAAGACTGAAAATTCTTATTGTATGAGAAAGAAGGGCTTCAAAAGGCTAGAGTGGTCATTTCAGAAGCTTGGGAGTCAAGTTCAAAAGGTTCCCACTCATCCAAGATGGGACAATTTTGTGTATCAACATGAATAATAATTACAATGGACTAAACCAAATGAACTATGGTTTTAATGGATTTGTTTACACTGACACTTCAGAAACAAACCAATTACCTTTGGAGGAAGGATACTATGAAACCGACTCATTTAAAAAACTGATAAAAGAAATATTTATCCTGCTTTTTCTATATGAACTATACTTCAGGATAACCAAACAGTTGATGAGGGAAAGTTTATTTGTATAGAAGTCCTCCAACTAATAAATGAAGGAATGACAGGAATCTGATATCATCATTTTGCAGTCTTCAGTGAAATAACGGACTAGGCATTGATCATCAATAGGTACCCAGATCACAGAAAGAGAGCTGACTAGACACCACCATCTGTAAAGAGAATTCTGTCCTCCCCAAATCAACTGGAATCTGATCCAGCCCCTAGATATAAGGACCAGTCTACTGGGCATCCAGGGCTCAGACGAAAAAAAGGTTGCAACCAGCAAAATCTAGAATGTGGGAAAGAGAACAAAAGATCCATTTTCTTCAAAAGAATAAATCAAGGAAAAAAATTAAGAGGAGAAGAAACCTATAGATATATTTTAGAGACACAGCAATCCAATGGAATCAATTAACTTTATTTCAACCTGCTTCAACTGTAAAAAAAAAAAAAACAAAAAAAAAACCCCAGAAGAATTAACCAAGGAGATTGGAGATTTGAACACTGGCTGGCTAGTTGATGTTATTGCAGAATTGTAATTAAATTTTTATGTGTCATTATAGTATTGTGACTATATATATATTTTTAAGGAGTCCTTGTTTTTTAAAGATTTTAATGAAAAAGACACCTACAAAGAACATAATAAGACAATTAGTATTTTCTCAAAATAAACTGGAAAAGGAAGTGGCTAGGGTAAAGGTAAAACAAGACTGGCCATGAGATATTTGTTGAGGCGGGGAGAAGGGTACGTAAGGATCCATCACATTATTTTCCATACTTTATACTTGTTTGACATTCTTGGTAAGAAAGTTTTGTTTTGTTCTGTTTAAAGGAGGATATAATCAACTATACCCTCAAAAAAGATGAGGTCAAAGGAAGACTGAGAATTGAATACTGGCAGTGGCAAATGTGGAGGTCATTGGTGACACTGAGAAGAGGGTTTTCAGTGACACATTGGTTATGACAGTGTAACTGGAATGAGTTCATGAATAGAAGACAACACCCTAGAGATGATTCTAAGGAGAAAATAAAAATGGGAGACAGCTGGAGTTTCCTGGTGTTAAAGATGCTTTTTCTTTTTACTCATTGGAGAGAAAAAGTGTATTTCTCTGCTGATAGAAATAATACAGAAAAGAGGGGGAAACTAATCACACAGGAGAGTGGAGTGACAAGCAGAAGCAAAGATCCTGAGTAGGTGGGAGGAGCTGGGATCTAGCCCCAAAGTGGAGAGGTTGGTCTTGGTTAGGAACAGGGGACAATTCATCTATTTTAATAGGCTCAAAGCACAGGTAGAGATAGAAACAAGGTGATAGATTGCTGGTAGAAAAATGAGGACGTTCTCTTTTAGTTGCTCCTGTTTTCGTAGTAGAATATAAAGGAAGGCCATAAGCTAGGAGTCAGGAAGGGGTAGGGGAGTGGTTAGATGTTTGAAGGCAGAAGTTGTGAAATCATCACCTTGGACAGTGGTAAGTGAACTAACCGAGAGAACATAGTAGGGATGTCAAGCAGCACTAAAGGCTCATTTGAAATTTGTGATCATATAAAAATTAAAAAAAAAAATTTGTGATTATAAATTTAAAGCAAAATAAATCATATTTTATCTTTAGCCATGTTCAGCTGTTCTGATGGAAGACTGCACAAGCCCAAGATTGGGTTTTAACCAGGGTTGGGATTTTGTCTTAGAAGTATGATGGAGGGGGCTACCCTGGTGGTGCAGTGGTCGAGAGTCCGCCTGCCAATGCAGGGGACACAGGTTCGTGCCCCGGTCCGGGAGGATCCCACGTGCCGCGGAGCGGCTCGGCCCGTGAGCCATGGCCACTGGGCCTGCGCGTACGGAGCCTGTACTCCGCAACCGGAGAGGGCACAACAGTGAGAGGCCCGCGTACCGCAAAAAAAAAAAAAAAAAAGTATGATGGAGGGAGAGAAGGACAAAGGAGTTGAGAAATGCAACAGAATTATTATAATGATGGATTACTGGAAATAAGCAGGGTAATACAGGATTTTAGGATGTAAGGGGAATGTTTAGGTTTGTAGTAGGGTTTAAAGAATTGTTGGAAATTAAAAAAACCCAAAAATATGGTATAAACATAGGAGGCAATAGTCAAAGAGTAGGATGCTTATAACTGGGATTTGAAGGTGGTAGTTAGTAATGGCAAGGCAAGAGTGAAGAAAATGATCTTTGAAAGTAAGAAGAGGTTGAATTGGATTGATTTTTGATGTAGAAATCACCAAGAAAGATGAAAGGAGTTGAAGTAGAGAGATGACAGTGAGTCGGATCCTAAAATCTTCAGTGGAAAAGGAGGAAGATCAGAGTGCAAAAGACTACAAAGGAGCATGGGGTAGAGTTTAATCTCGTGACATGTATTTCAAAGCACCTGGAGTTTTTAGGGAAGAAGAGTGGCCAAGAAGGGGCAAAGAGGAGCAAGAAGAATACCTACACCTCCCCTTGGCTCTGTGGTATGTGGGGTACAGAAGACAAAAGAACCATTACTGTAGAAGGGCTGCAAAGGAATCAGCATCCCCAGGGGAGGGCCAAGTGTCAGCAAGAATGCTAAATGAGCAGTTATCATCCAAATCACAGCCTAAAGCTCACCACGTAAAACATAAAAATTATAACCCTGCCGCTGCCACGAAAACAATATTGTTACACTCACTCCTTTTTTTAACTTTTTTAAAAAATTAATTTATTTATTTATTTTTGGCTGTGTTGGGTCTTCGTTGCTGTGTGTGGGCTTTCTCTAGTTGCGGTGAGCGGGGGCTACTCTTCATTGCGGTGCGCAGACTTCTCACTGCGGTGGCTTCTCTTGTTGCGGAGCACGGGCTCTAGGCACACGGGCTTCAGTAGTTGTGGCTCGCAGGCTCTAGAGCGCAGGCTCAGTAGTTGTGGCGCACAGGCTTAGCTGCTCCACGGCGTGTGGGATCTTCCCGCACCAGGTCTCGAACCCGTGTCCCCTGCATTGGCAGGCAGATTCTTAACCACTGCACCACCAGGGAAGCCCCTTGTTACACTCACTTCTAAGGAAATAGTTTTATTTGGCTACTTCAAAAGGTAACATAAAATGTTCAGTCTTTACTTACCTTCCTGTTGTAACTGAGCCAAGAAAAGTGCAAGGTATGTGTCTGATATTAATTCTGGACCCGTCAAGAGAGAATTCAAGTTGAACCACTGGAAAAAAAGTTGTCAGTGTTTAAGTTAGTGCACATGTAAGTAATAAGGAAGTTTCACATGTTAAGAATAGATATAACCCATCTAAACTTAGTAAGACTGTCTAAAGACTGAAAACATGTCAAATCAAGATTTTTTTAAGTAATTAAATAATGTGATTCTAAAAAATTGAAATAGAATGTTGCAAATTTATCACTATTAAATGTTTTAAAAGTTTGCTTTAAGCCATAAGCTTTAAATCCCTCCTCCAAAAAAGAAAAGAAACTGATAGCCAGTATTTTAAAGTATCTTTATTGATAGCGACAATTAAATCTTTTTTCAAAGGAACAGCCCAACAAAATCCTCATCTAATCATATTATATTGAGGGTGGAAGAAAAAGGAAAACTACCCAGTTTTCCCACTGCTGATAATCTTGGTCAAAATAGTTCAACTGAGAGAAAGCCAGACATTCCAGGAAGAGAATTTATAATTGCCAACTCATTTTAAAAAGTAAGCCATTACTGCATGTAAGTAACATCATTTGGTCACTACTTCATGGGCCTCCTAGTTTAACCCACAAGATACAAAAGTTTCAGAAGTTACTGTCAGCAACATGACCAACTACTTTTCCTGGATTTTCACAGAGATAATATTTTTCTCATCTCATCTTTTTCTTTATACAGGGACCTCAGACAAGAGTCTATAGGGAAAAATACAATTTTAAACAAAAATACAAATTAGAACCAAAGATGATAAGCCATACTTTGACATTTCCTGTATTTGTCAAAGATAATTTGAAATGTGTAAATTCAATTTTGAAGAACTAAAATTTTAAAAATTTCTCAAAATAGGGGACTTCCCTGGTGGTCCAGTGGGTAAGACTCTGCGCTCCCAATGCAGGGGGCCCAGGTTCGATCCCTGGTTGGGGAACTAGATCCCACATGCATGCCGCAACTAGTAAGTCCACATGCCACAACTAAGAAGCCCACATGCCGCAACTAAAGATCCCACATGCTGCAACAAAGATCCCGAGTGCCACAAAGAAGACCCAGCGCAGCCAAAGTAAATAAAGAAATACAAAAAAAAATTTTTTTTCTCAAAATAATAACGTAAGTTTACATGCAAATCAATACAAAGGAATTTCTAGAATTTAAGTCTTCAGATCTTGAAAGTGAAGAATACTTGATCATATTTTTAAAGATCTAAATAAAACCCAGAGGTTAAATAACCTTGGCAGTTGTCCTGCCCTGGTTTTTCCCAGAGTTGATTCCCACCTGGGTCAGTCTTTCCTGCATCACACCACACCTCCTTACTTGCTCTTTGCCCCCCCCCAGGAAGGACCTTAAGAAATAATCAGTTATGATGAAGCTGCTTCTAGGCAGCAGACTTAAAAGATAATAGCAGGGCTTTTGTTTTTGAATTATCTTGTATTGATTTAATTCAACTTTCTTGATTTCATTTCCTTTTTTGTTTTGTATTAGTTTATTTTTTAAAACAGCTTTATTAAGGTATGACTGACATGCAGTGAACTGGCCATATTTAAAGTATACAATTTGAAAAGTTTTAACATATGTATATACCCATGAAGCCATCACCACAATCAAGAGTGAACATATTCGTCACTGCCAACTTTCCCGCGCCCCTTGTAATCCTCCTCTTTCACTGCTCCTTGCCCTCCTCATCCCCAGGCAACCACTAGTCAATCTGCTTTCTGTCACTATAGATTAGTTTGCATTTTCTACACTTTTATATAAATGGAACAATATGGTATGTAGTATTTTGTGTCTAGGTTCTTTCACTCAGCATAATTATTTTGAGATTCATCCATGTTGTTACATGTATCAATAATTCATTCCTTTTTACTACATTAGCCTGTTTTCAATAATCCTCTTTCCGGACTTCCCTGGTGGCACAGTGGTTAAGAATCCCCCTGCCAATGCAGGGGACACGGGTTCGAGCCCTGGTCCGGGAAGATGCCGCGGAGCAACTAAGCCCATGCGCCACAACTACTGAGCCCACGCTCTAGAGCCCACAAGCCACAACTACTGAGCCCACGTGCCACAACTATGGAGCCTGCGTGTCTAGAACCCAAGCTCTGCAACAAAGAGAAGCCACTGCAATGAGAAGCCCGTGCACCGCAATGAAAAGTAGCCCCCACTCGCCGCAACTAGAGAAAGCCCACGCACAGCAACGAAGACCCAATGCAGCCATAAATAAATAAATAATGCCAAAAAATAATAATAATCCTCTTTCAAAGTGTCAAAATTCTAAGAAAAAGGACTTTAACTCTGTTTCAAAAATGGTATCGTGTATACAAAGATCACTGGCAATTATTTTAAAAAAATAACCCTTTAGGTACTTTTCTTGATCTTAGAAAAAGCCTTGCTCAAGACACATTCCATGTCCTTTTTTTAGAAAAAATAGAAATGATTTATGCAGATACATATATTACATGGCATTTTGGAATGCGAATAACCTTGTTAAGCAAAAGCAAACACGACTGGAAATTTTTATTCATGCTAGACACTATTTCAGGCTTTGTGACCTTGCTATGCTTAATACAAACCCATGAAAATAGTAGTTAACTGACAGAGCATCTTTACAACATAAAAACTCATAAACATATTAAAAGTAACCACGGCTGTATTGTCTTATTAAATAGAGAATTTTACTTATGTCCTCTCTCTCTCTATTGAAACCAGGCCACATACACACATTACTGGTGAGTTCCATTTGCAACTGAAGTGAAAGGGACAGGCGCCTTAAAGACGAAGGCACAAATCCCTTACACTTCAGTTGCAAATGAGCTACAGAATGAGGAAAAAGACAGGGGAAGAGGGGAAGCATTACCTGTTTTCCTAATTTTCTAACTGTAAACCAGTGCTCTTTATAATTGCATATAAATGATCTTTCATTTCTAGAAACAGGAAAGAAAACATACATAATATTAAGTTGAAATACTAGAGTTCATATTCATTTAGTTTGTCTATTGGAAAGTATTACACAAAACCTATGATGATTTAGGATTATATTCACAGTTTTAAGTATCACTGATTTTTAAAAAATTACAAAACAGTATGAATCTCTGTGCAGATAAGTGATGCCGTGCAAAAACGATGGCACCACACCCCATTCAAGGATCAGCTCTGCACTGCCAGACACTGAGGGGTCAGGAAGGCTCAGTGGGCAGATGTTCACAGACAGCCACAAAAGGTGAACTAGGAAAACCTGAGGGATCGAAACGGGGAATATCAAAACAAAAGCATGCAAGATGTATTTTTCTCCTTTAAGAAAGTATAAATTTAAAAATCAAATGTAGGAAAAGCAAAATAAAATCTTACATGGGATCGATCCTGAGCCTCTGATACTCTGGACTGTTAAACAGGATTAGTTCTAAACCCCAAACTTTCAAGGCATTGCTTATAACCTGTTATAAAAAAATAACAACTTTTAAAAATTCCAAATTTAAGTAGTGTAGCCATGTTAGTTGTATACACAATTGTAGTTCATATATAAATTTCCCCAGAAGGTTATGGTTTTTAAAGTGTGTGTATGTGTGTCTAGATATATCACTAAGTCCATAAATAATATACAAACGTAACATTAAAAGAGTACTTTTTACACTAAGTTTCTGGAATGTTCCAGAGAACCACACAATTCCTAGATAAAACTGCCTCAAAACTCCAGATGTATTTTCTATCCAGTAAGTGCTACTCTTAAAACTAGTCCACTGCAAACATGTGATAATTTGGCTGCTATGGGTCCTGCTTTAGAAAACTGATAGTCAACTCACTACCTGATATGTAATAATGATAATTTTATGTCTATTAAAATGAGTTATTTCTGGGGATTTAAACTGAAGATTTCATAAATTTTAAACTTCTATTATCATGGGTTTGTGATTTGTAGGAAAAAAACAAAAGATAAACCTGATTATTTCAAACTGAGAAAAAAAAGGGAAATTTCTGAAAATTCACTACCTACCCTCCAAGGTAGCCAACAAAGCAGGAAGTGAACCAGGCACGAATACAGACAAAAAGTTTATGCTATGAGGTGGGAAAATGTGAACTGGCACCAAGAGCAGCGCTGCAGGGACTTCCCTGGTGGTCCAGTGGTTAAGAATCCACACTTCCACTGCAGGGGATGCAGGTTCCATCCCTGGTTGGGGAAGTATTATAAGATCCCGCATGTCACGGCCACGTGGTACAACCAAAAAAAAAAAGAGCAGCGTTGCACAAACAGGAAATGGCAAGCACTGGGCCTGCTCGGGCCTCTGCTCCAGGCCGTGCAGTAGCTGTCACCTGTAACGGTCCACAGTAAAGCACTGGCTGGAAACGCTGGTGCCTGAGGAGTCCAGGAGGACAGTACAGCGGAACACAAGCAGAGATATCTGCAGAAAAAGTTCCCCCAAGAGAAGTTCTAAAGAACTCTGGATATGCCTCACAGGTGTTAGAGATGGAATGAAAGATCCACAGATGAAAGAATCAATCTCACAAGTACATATATATTCACCCACAGAATTCAAGGGGAGTGATAAGATTTAAAAAAGGAAAAAGGAAAAAGCCACAGACCATAATGAAGGAATCCAATCCTAGTGGGCTGATTTAAATGGAAGGTAGGAAAGTGTTGTATGTTCTCAAATTTACACAGAAGATGGTAAGTTTGGAATACTGCGACTTACTGGAATTACGGTTATTAGCATCCGGATGCAAATTAACAACCTCCTTTGAAGAAGCCCTCCTCTAAGATGAAGATCCTGTCATCCTAATTGTCATGTTTATCTGCATAAAAATCTAGTACTCTGGTATAGAATCTTAGACACAATCTACTGGAGGAACTTCTGAAGGTCACATCATTACAGTGACTATGAAAGACTGTGAAAAGCATACCCTGAGCTTAAACAGTGCCTGGGACATAAACAACACTTAGTAGATGCCTGTGACTACTTACCTGAATAGAGAAAAAGCCACTGTCATCCATATTTCCAGAAGGCTGCTGTTTAATTTGGATAGGTAGTTGGGACAGGGGTTGAGAGTGGGAAGAGAAGGACAGTGTCATTAGTGTGCATATTTAAAGTAACATCTTGTGCATTCCCATCTACAAAGTCGAGAGCCGATTTATAATTAACAAGTCAGATCCCCATAGGAAGAGTGGTTCATCCTTTTCTAAACAGCACCCACATTTCTTTAAGAAGTGTGATTTAGTGAGTTTAAAATCAGTACCTGCAAAAATGTGCGATAGTCTTCACTAGTAACTCCTCCTTCTGCCATTCTCATCCTCTCTTCCTCATCTAGCTGGTGTGCAATTGAAGATAATTCCACAGGGCTGAAGTATTCTCCTTGTAACAGGTTATTCAAGCAATGCTGAGCACAAAGTGAACCTTCTTGCTAATATTTCCAAAAGAAAAAATTCAAATGGGATTTGTAAAACAGATTTGTACAGTATCTTCCCCGAAACAGAAATTTAATCATTCACTTAACACAGCCAAACCGAACATTTTTAGCTTTAGACAAGCATGATTAACACAGGTACATGCATTTTCATTTGTTAACATTTATTTTATAATTCTACCATTAATGAAACTACAATTATTTAGCTATATGATCAAAAATTTAAGAATGATTTATACTAAGCAAACATCATCTGTCAAATACACCAAATCCCATTTTTATTAAAAACTACTCTATTATAATAAACGTTTAGCCTCCTTTGTTTTCAGTGGCTAAAATAAATACATTTTTGGAGATTCCATGGTAAATTACTAATGCTGAAAGGGAATTTTACTCCCTAGAACATTTGTTCTTTTAACAAGATAATCTCTAATCCATCTAAATGTTCGTTCATGGAATTTCAAATCCGTGAACAGATGAAGAATCTCAAGAATTGATATAGTAAGAAAAATTCTGTTCCATGTTTATGAAGACTTATAGCTACAGAGCCAAGGTTCTCTTCAAGAACTCTGCAGATAATGTACACAGTTTTGGTGCACGAGCAAAACTGTCCAAAAACCACCCCTGGAGTTCACTTCTGGACAAACAGCAAGAGGGCTGCATCCAAGCTCAGTTCTCCAATTGGGAACTGGGATCACTGGCTTCCTGTTATGGGGGTGGGGAGAAAACAACTTCCCACAGGCCCTTCACGGGCTGGGCAGCTGGCTTTCTCACACAACTGGCACCCCAAACCTAAATCCAGGCTTCCTCCAACTAAGCAGACTGTGTATCACCCCTCTCCCCTCAACACTACTGCTTTCCTGTTTCCCTATAAGAAGGGAGACTAATGGGTGGATGAGGTCCCTCCCAATGAACCCAACCCCGGGTTGGTCTCTCTGTTGTATGATGGCAGATGGGAGAACACCTTCTTCTCCTGCTAACTCTGGCCCTCTAAGGTCTCCATTTCCCCAGTCAAGTCTGTTCATTAACCCAACCTGTCTGACATCCTGCAGTTTGTTTCGAGCTATGTCACACAATAGGTCAGACCCCAAAGACCAACACCTTGCAAGATACATCTTTTTCCTGAGTTAATTTTCTAGGAACAAAATTCCGCTTCTGAAAAAGATACAGGATATATGTATATAATGGAATAGGAATGCAGCACTGAGACAGTCTGAGCGTGAGAAAGGGGGCTGAGACAAGTTTATCTTCATATTTTCGTATAGAATAAGTAACTTGAAGTAAAGAAGACACTATCCATCCCTCAAGTCATAACTACGATGGTGAGAGAGTACTTGTCTCCACTTCTTTTTTCTTTTACTGTATTCCTCCTGCCAGAAAGCCAGTCTCACTGAACAATATAATGTGAATTGGAGGGATACACAGATGTCTACTTATATTCTATTGAAAAGTGGGCAAGACAAACAAGAACTCACAAGAGGATAGCCAAATGGATAAAAAACACAGAGGGGGGCTCAACTTCATTAACCATCAGAGAAACCTATATTAAAACTACCAGTGTGTTACTACTACACACTCCAGAATGGCTAAAATGTTGGAGACGATTAGAGACATCAAAACTATTATATACTACTGATGGAAGTGTAAATTAGTTTAACCACTTCGGAAAACTATCTGAAATATCTACTACAGCTTAACATCTACCTACCCTATGATCTAGCAATGCCACCACTAGGTACATAACATAAGCAACAGAAATGTAAACCTGTGTTCATCAAAAGACATGTATAAGAACGTTCATAGAAGCACTATTTGTATTGGCCCCCAAACTGGAAATTACCCAAATGCTCATCACAGTAGAATGGCTAAATTGTGTTCCATTCACAAAGGACTACTATGTAACAATGACAGTGAGTTAACTACAACTACCTGCAACAATATGGATGACTCGATCAATGTTAAACAAAAGAAGACAGACTCAAAAGAGTACACTCTATATGACTGCATTTGCAAAACTTCAAAAACAGACAAAACCAATTAATCGATGACGTTACAAATCAGGGTAGTGGTTACCCTTGCAGGGGTGGAGGGAGAGTTAGTATCCTGGAAGACGAACGATGTAAGGGGGCTTATAAGATGCAGGTAAATGTTCTGTCACTTGATCTAAGTATTATTTACACACTTGTGTTCACTTCATGAGAATTCATTGAGCTATACTCTTATGATCTGTGTGCGCCTACACGTGTTATCCTTAATAAAAAATTCAAACAACGATAAAAAAGTCTCTACTAAGGTACAGCTACTTCACATTAAGAGCTACCTAATACAGTGACCAGACACTGGATTATCTTGGAATTTTCTGTTTGCTGTCAGGCTACATGCTTCAGTTTGGGGCTCTCAGACTATGGTCACCATATGTAATAACATACATAGAAACAGTGAATCCAAATATTTGATTTTAAAATTCTCTCTATAAAAAATTAGCTTTAAAATACAAAAAATAAGCACTTGAAATTAAACCTAATGGAAGTAATACTGTATTGCTTTAGGAAATTATATGAAGTTCTGTACTTCTAAGATGATTTAATAGAAGGAAAGAACAAATTGTACAAATTTAAATAAAATTATTTTTTAAAGTCACAAGATGAGTCAAATTCTACATGGACCAAAAAAATTGTAAAATGGTCCCATCTAAGATTATGCATTTCCTTGCCTGCCCATCCCACCCCCTAAACTATCCCCAACCACTTCATTCATTCATTCATTCATTCATTCATTCAGCTATGCCAGGTCTTAGTTGCGGCACTCAGGATCTTTGCTGCGGCGTGCGGGCTCTTTAGTTGCAGCATGCGGAATCTTTTTAGTTGAGGCATGTGGAATCTTTAGTTGCAACACGTGGGATCTTTTGGTTGTGGCATGCAGGCTCTTAGTTGCGGGATCTAGTTCCCTGACCAGGGATCAAACCTCGGCCCCCTGCATTGGGAGCATGGAGTCTTAACCACTGGCCCACGAGGGAAGTCCCCGCAACCATTTCTTTTCTTTTTTTTTAAATTTAGTAATTTATTTATTTATTTTTGGCTGCACTGGGTCTTCGTTACTGTGTGCGGGCTTTCTCTAGTTGCAGTGAGCGGGGGCTACTCTTCGTTGCCGTGCGCGGGCTTCTCATTGTGGTGGCTTGTCTTTGTTGCGGAGCATGGGTTCTAGGTGCACAGGCTTCAGTAGTTGTGGCGTGTGGGCTCCACAGTTGTGGCTTGCGGACTTCTAGAGCGCAGGCTCAGTAGTTGTGGCTCACGGGCTTAGTTGCTCCGCGGCATGTGGGATCTTCCAGGACCAGGGCTCGAACCAGCGTCCCTTGTATTGGCAGGTGGATTCTTCACCGTGCAACCAGGGAAGTCCCCCAACCACTTCTTTCTCATCAAACTTTAACCAAAGTTGGACAGAAGTTCACTTTGCTATAGTCAAAGTTCAGTGGTATTGAAATTTCATGATTTCAAGCCCAGACTTTATTGTGTTGGGATCCAAGGATGAACAAAATGCATCTTCAGTTTTACCAAGATATCTCACAAAACCACCAAGGGTAACTTCAACCAAATCGTTCCCTCACTGTCCCCAGAGTCTTCAGGACCTCCCTGAAACTAGTTCAAATTCCCAGAGACACTACTGCCTCCAACTGAAACTAGGCATAAACCCAAAGGTGTGCTCAGAAATGGCCTAACTGGGGCCACACAATCAACCTAGCAGCACTTGTTCATCTCATCTTAGTTAAGAATAAGGTCCCACCCCTTATTATGAAGTTCGGCAAGCACAAGCACCTGAATAACAACAGTGGCCAGCACTTGTCCAGCACTACATGCCAAGTAGCATTCTAAGCACTCATAATGCTGAGACAGACACTTCAAAACCCTCAAATACAGCGGAGGAAGCTGGAGAACAGAGATGACAAGTAACTTGCCCAGGATCATACAGGTAGTAAACGGAGAGCTGAGATTCAAACCCGGGCAGAGGTTTCAAGTCTGTACTATTACCACTTCCTTAAGCCACTTATTTGGAACTTGGTGATTCTTAAAACTTCAAATATCCTGAAGATGGTTAAGAACCACCAATCACAAAAAAAAAACATAACGAATGTCATAAAGTCAAATCTCAGCATCTTTCCAGTATTTTCACTAATTTTAAATATAATCCCAACAAGTTTGGCTATCATTCACAGCTGTAGACACATGAAAGTACCAATTCAGATGGCACAGTAACCTCACCAAGAGCAGTCAGCAACAGAAGAGATAACAAAAACGACAGCAATCAGGCACCAGAACTAAAAAAAAAAAAAAAACCCAAACAACAAAAAACTCCAGCAGTTGGTGGCCATATAGCACTAGGGTTTAAGTTAGGGATTGGCAAACTCTAGCCCTTGGGCCAAATTCAATCTGCCCCAGGAGCTAAGAATGGTTTTTACATTTTTAGATGGTTGGGAAAACACACACACACACACACACACACACACACACACAAGAATATGTGAGAACATAAAAGACCTGCAAAGTCTAAAATATTTACAGAAGGACTTCCCTGGTGGCGCAGTGGTTAAGAATCTGCCTGCCAACGCAGGGGACATGGGTTTGATCCCTGGTCTGGGACGATCCCACATGCCACGGAGCATCTAAGCCCATGCACCACAACTACTGAGCCTGCGCTCTAGAGCCTGCGAGCCACAACTACCGAGCCTTCGAGCCACAACTACCAAGCCCGCACGCCACAACTACTGAAGCCTGTGAGCCTAGAGCCCGTGCTCCGCAACGAGAGAAGCCACTGCAATGAGAAGCCAACACACCGCAACGAAGAGTGGCCCCCACTCACTGCAACTAGAGAAAGCCCGCACCACAATGAAGACCCAATGTAGCCAAAAAAAATCCTATTTTAAAAAACAAAATATTTACAGAAAAACTTGTTTACTTTAGATAAATAGCACCATATACATCTTAGATGCTCAAGGAACACTCTTGATTCATTCAAATATTTATTGAGCACCTGCTATGTGCCAGGCACTGGGGATATATCAATAAACAACTGTTGAGTTTACATTTTAATTTAACAAAGGGCACTCCAAGAGACAATTCTGAAAATGGAGAAACCAAAATTCCAAGAGGAAGTGGTTGCAAAGTCCTTTGTAGTCAGATAACCCTACATGCACAGCTTCCCTAGGGCCAAAGTTGGTTCTCCGGCTCTCCAAACCCAGGACCTAGAGTTAAATGTATGTGGAGAAGGGGAAGGGAGTGCTCTGGAAAATGTCATGTTGAGCTCAAACATTCCCAGAATGGACAGTGTATGAGATGGACAATGGGCCCTATGGTTACAGGTGCTTTCCATACTATTGAAATATGCCTGAAGAACTTTAAGTCTTCATTTGCTAAGTACCTATAAGTTGATAAGGGTAAATGGGTTCTTGAAGTAGGTTTAAGTCTACATTCATGCTGCTAATTCAGAGTGACTGCTTTCAGGTAAGTAGATTTTCATTAGGCTAGCATCCAGCTTCTTTTGATCCCATGGTTAAGCAGCTACCTTCACTGAACTCTATCCAAACTAGGTACCAATCATTATTGTTAAAAAAATATATTGTATAATTCTCAGGAAGTGATGTGCACAAATTTAAAGTCTTCAGTGTTGAACCATCTGGTCCTACAGCAAAGCTTTTGAAAATCAGTCATAAAAATATGCCCACTCGAGGTTCTCTTCATCCAGTCTCCTTAGCCAAGCAGCTAAATTTCTCTTGTCCAGGATTCATATAACATGTCAGTCAAGTCAAAAGATTGGTGATAACCATACCACTGAGTCCTTCCTCACCCACACATAAAAACTGGTCTATTCTAGTACCAAACTTTCTGAAATGTTTTCTGTAAAGAAGAGCATTCCGTAATAATTTGGTTAGATTTATACTGCACTTCCTTTGTCTTTGATTGCTTTATCTGATTGCTGTGTGTGTATTTTTAAATGGACAAGTATTTAACAAAACAAAACCCCTTCGCTCCTACTAAATAACAGCCTCACCAGCAACCCTTTCTAAATACGAAACTATTATGAAACAAGATAGGTGACAAAGTTGTCCTGAGGAAGGTTTCACTCACACCCAAATGGTTTGATAACTGCGAGAAAAGACGAGTTTCTCCACATGCCACAAACATTATCTTCA
Organism: Delphinapterus leucas; assembly: GCF_059928025.1. NCBI lineage: Eukaryota > Metazoa > Chordata > Mammalia > Artiodactyla > Monodontidae > Delphinapterus > Delphinapterus leucas. Next base: position 169,435,553 of record NC_143130.1, read on the forward strand.
AGCGCATGGTCATGGAAGAATCAAAGCAAAACAGGCTAGGCAGACAAAAACAAAATTATTCCTGCCCACTCTTAATACCTAATAAGAAAGCTGACCTCCTGATCCGGAAAGATGCCACTACCAAAAGAAACGAAACCCAAACATCTCATAACAAAAACTCTTGTGACGACTTTCCAGTTCAGGGGCGCACTGGGTTTCCTACTTCACTTCCCTAAGGGTCACGCCCTCCGTGGGACGAGCCAAGGTCCCTGCCCCCGGGATGCTCACGGACCCAGTGCAGAAGGATCTGAGTGTATGAGATATTCCAATTTAGAATTGAGGAGCCCAGAGAAGGAAAAGTTAATTCTTCCAACGGGTAGGACTGGGAGAGTGGGGTGGAGTTGGGAAGGGTAGAGGGACGTGTCCAAGAGGTGACTAGCTAGAACCTAGGGAGAGTGGGGGAGAGGAACTGGAGGACTCCCACGGAAAGTGGTGAGAAAGCGCGGAAGCCACCTCCTCTCTCGTGCCGCCGGCCCTGCCCTTATTCCCTGCGGGCTTCCCAGACATCCCCGGCCCGGGTCTCCTCTGGCTCCTTCGGGCACGGGCCTTAGGGTGCAATGGGGGCATCGGTGAAACTCCCCTCCAGGTGAAGCTCCTCCCGCCCGGCGAGATCGGGATGGGGGCATCTCGGGCCCCACCCAGCTCCCCGGGAGGCAGCGATGCCGCGCCCCACGCCCGCCACCGCGCTGCAGACAGCTCCCCACCGAACGCGGACACTCACTTTTTCATGGAAGATGGACTCCATGTTTATTTGTCTGGAGCCAACGGCCCCCGCGCCGAACCAACCCCCTCCAGCTCCGCCCCCAGCCCGACCCCTCCACCCACCATGCCCCGCCCTGCCTCGTGCCACCCCCGCCCACGTGTCTCGTGTAGACCAATCACCCCCGAGAATGCGAGTCACGTGAATCGAAGAGGCGTGAACGCCGGGGCGGTAAACTCCGGGGCACGTGACCTTTGTAGCGCGTCCTCGCATCTCCTGTTGTCCCCCCGGCTGGAGGATGATGCAGCGCCCCCTGCCGTGTGGAGGATCATCTCCGCTTCCCACTCATTGCGGTGGATTCTTAGACTTCAGGGGGATTGGATAAGGACCACGCGAATTCTATGTTCTTTTTGTTTTCTACTTTACCTTGTACTTTCTTTTTATCACATTTGCATACAATTATTTAATATCTTTCTCCTCCTCCTGCGCAGAAATTCTCATTACATCCCTGAATACTGAGCACTTGTGTAAAAATAAGAGTTAATATTTACGTAGGGCTTACTGTCGGTGGGCACTCTTGTAAGTGCTTTGCATATGTTAACGAATTTAATACAGCAAACTTTGATGTAGGCGTTATTCTTATTTTATACATGAGGAAGCTGAGGCATGAAGAGATTAAGAACAGCACAACTAGATAGGTAGACAGATAGTTTGGCTGTAGAACGGAGAGCTGTTGGCGTAAAAAAGGGAACTGAAACCACAGGAATGGATATAATCATCTTGGGGAAAAGGAAGAGACTGAGAAGAGGATCTCACAGAGCCCTGAGGGTAGAGAAGGCATAGCCTAGGAGAAGGGAGGAAAAGCAGGAAGGTGTAACATATGGAAGCCCCAGGAAGGAAATGTTTCAAGGAGCAGTCAGTGTCAGTTGCTGCCCAGAGGTCCAGCAACATAAGGACTTACAAGAGCCAACTGAACTGTGTTGCTATGGAGACCACTGGTGACCTTGGTGAGTGCAGGTCCAGAGGGACAGAAGGGGCAGTGGGAGGGAAGGAAAGGAGACTGCCAGCGAGGTTCTCAAGGGGAGGATTCAGTAACCATTTATCCAATGTCTCTGCATATACAGTCCTGTATTGGAAATACAGTCCTGTATTGGACATAGTCTGTGTTCTTAAGAAATTGTGGCCTAACTGGGGAAAGAAACCATGGTCTCATGAAGCAAAAAATATGCAAACCAGTTTTTCTGATTTTTTTTTTTAAAGAAAATGTGTCTGTATAGAGAAACATGTATTTCTTTTTTCATGCATATGCATTACAAATCTCTGGAAGAATATACAGAAAACCCAGAGGTTACATGTTTGAGTGGTAAGGGAACTAAGGCAAATGGGGAAAGAGTGGGAGGGAGACTTTTCACTGTATACAATTTTGGTCTTTTTTTTTTTTTTTAATAAATTTATTTATTTATTTATTTGGCTGTGTTGGGTCTTCGTTGCTGTGCGCAGGCTTTCTCTCGTTGCGGCGAGCGGGGGCTACTCTTTGTTGCTGTGTGCGGGCTTCCGGGCTTCTCATTGTGGTGGCTTCTCTTTGTTGTGGAGCACAGGTAGGCATGCGGGCTACAGTAGTTGTGGCACGTGGGCTCAGTAGTTGTGGCTCACAGGCTCTAGAGTGCGGGCTCAGTAGTTGTGGTGCATGGGCTTAGTTGCTCCGCAGCATGTGGAATCTTCCTGGACCAGGCCTCGAACCCGTGTCCCCTGCATTGGCATGTGGATTCTTAACCACTGCGCCACCAGGGAAGTCCCTAGTCTTGTTTTTTTGAGCTAATTAATGTATTACTAATTCAGAAAAAAATGTGAGTTTATTCATTTCCTGAGGCTGCTGTAGCAAATTACCACAAACTTGGTGACTTAAAACAACAAAATTTATTTTCTTATTCTTCTTGCAGCCAGAAGTCTGAAACCAAGGTGTCAGCAGGGCCATGCTCTTTCCAAAGCCTCTAGTGGAGAATCCTTTCTTGCTTCTTTCAGCTTCTGGTGGCTCCTGGTGTTCTTAGCTTGTGGCACCCTAACTCCAATTTCTGCCTCTTTCTTTACATGGCCTTCTTCCTTCTGTGTCTGTTTGTGTCCTCTCCCCTTATAAAACACCAGTCATTGGATTTAGATTCCATCCTAATCCAGAGTAATTTCATGTTGAGATACTTAACTAAATACATAAGCAAAGACTGTTTCCAAATAAGGTCTTTGGTTCTGGGTGGACTTGAATTTTGGAGAGTAATGATCCAACTCTCTACAGTGACTAATTGCTTATTAGGATGTAAATGACCCCAAAGGACCTTATAGTTTTGTTCATTTAGCATGTAGAACAGTGCTTGGCAATATTTAGTAATGTTGAATTACTACTAATCGTTTCGTTAGGCCTTCCGACCTATTGAGTATGTGATTCATAGCAAGCATCATAAAATGAAAAGATCAGTGCCTGGAAGTCAGAATGCAAATTCTGGATGTGGCTTTGCCCCTGAAGCCATGTGTGAGTTGGGTATTAGATTTGTTGCATTTCCTATTCTGGTAACTCCACTTGATATTCGGCACATCCCAAACTTGAACTTCATAAGTTAACTTGTATTGTTCATCAAAACTCAATGACCGGGTTTCCCTGGTGGCACAGTGGTTGAGAGTCTGCCTGCCAATGCGGGGAATGCGGGTTCTTGCCCCAGTCCGGGAAGATCCCACATGCCGCGGAGCAGCTGGGCCCGTGAGCCATGGCCGCTGGGCCTGCGCGTCCTGAGCCTGTGCTCCGCAGCGGGAGAGGCCGCAGCGATGAGAGGCCCGCGTACCGCAAAAAAAAAAAAAAAAAAAAACAACTCAATGACCACACTCTCCAGGAAGCATCCCCGGCTCTTCAACTAACTTAAAAGTTCCTGTTCCTCCTCTGAGCTCCAGTATGTGCTTGTATCTTACTTGGTACGTTTTACATAGTATCATAACAGTTGGTTTGACCATACATCTTTGCCAATACCCTATCCCTATAAATGTCTTGATGGCAGGGCCCATGTCTTATTTGACTTTGTATATCTTGTAGTCAATGCCTTTCAAATGAATTAGTGAAGCTAGCATCTGAGAATCATTCTTGATTCTTTTCCCCCCATTCTTCCACTTCACATTTTGTTCCAATCAGTCCTCAAATGTGCATGTTCATGGCTCTTTCCTCTCTGTTTGCTTTGCTACTGCTTAGCCTTCTTGGTCTCTTGTGTATTCCAGGTCCAGGATCTCTGAATTGGTCTTCTGATTCCAGCTTCAGTATGTTTAATTCATAGTGCTGTCAGTGATCTTTCAAAAATGCAAACCTCACCAGTTTATCTTTGTCTTAACAAATGGAATGTTACTACGTATCAGGCACTGGGACTATAACCATGAGAGAGACAAACAGTCCAACTTTCACAGAGCTTATATTGGGGGGATCCTTAAATAATTACACGATATTACTCTATTTGAAACGTTTCAGTGGCTTCCTATTGCTGGATTAAAAGGTTCTTTGTGCTCTGGACCTGTCTGGCTTTATCTCCTGGGATTCCCTCTGCTCCAGTCACACCAGCTTCCCTTGACTTCCGGAAAGTCCTCTGAAGAAAAGTCGTTTGTGCCACCGCTATACCTTGCACCTGCCTACATTAAAACCCTCATTACAACACACTGGACTTACTACTTTATATGCCAGTGGACTACCAGCTTTTGAGGGTCAAAGGAGTCTTACTCTTTATAACAAGGGTTGGTGCATAGAAGTGAATAAATGTACAAATTTTGGGGGCACAGACAAGTATTACAATAGTTCAGTAGGAGACAGTGATTACTGAGCCAATCAAGGAGTTCCTGGAGACAGAGGACATAAAATAGATGCACTTCCAGGAGACTTCTATTTCACCTTGGACAGTTCAACTTATCTCTAAATCTACCTCATTGAAATTTTATGTTAACAAGCAAGATGACACAAAGTTATATCTATCTTCTTGAACATGGTCTCTTTTAAACTGGCCTAAATTTTGTTACCCCAAATAGTTTAACAGAATTTCAAACAACTGAGATTTTAAAATTTGTGTGTCATCTTAAATGTCCTGAGTTCTGAAAAGAATCAGTGATAAGGGAGTATCATTTCATTGTAATTTCACTTCTCCTAAATTCAAGCTTACCTGAAACAGAATTTGCTTTCCAAGAAGAGGTACTTGAATATAACAGATGACTTATGTACATACCCAAGAAACCATCACCATAATCAAGAAAATGATTACTCCAGCCCCTTCCTGGACCACTCCCTGGCAACCACTGATCTGCTGTTACTATAGTTTGCAGTTTCTAACATTTTATATAAGTGGAATCACATAGTGTGTGCTTTTTGTCTGGCTTCTTTCATTCAGGATAATTAATTTGGAATTCATCTATGTTGTATCAATAGATCATTTCTTTTTATTGCCGAGTAGTAATATTCCATTATATGGATTTAATACAATTTATCTATCCCTGTGTTGATGGACACTTGGGTTGTCTCTAATTTTTGGCTATTACAAGTAGAGCTGCTATGAACTTTCATGTAGATATCTTTGTGTGGACATATGCTTTCTTTTGGCATATATGCATTTCTTTGAGGTAAATACCTCAGAATGGAATGGCTGGGTCGTATGGTAGGTGCATGTTTAGCTTGAAACTGCTAAACTGATTTCCAAAGCGGTGCAACTTCTGGCAGCTACATTTTCCATTCCTGCCAGCAGGGTGTAAGTTCCAGTTGCTCCACACCCTTGCCAACACTTGGTAAGATCAGTCTCCTTAATTTTAACCATTCTGATAGGTGTGTAGTGGTTTCTCATTGTGGTTTTAATTTGCATTTCTCTAGTGACTTCTGATTTGAGCATCTTTTCACGTGCTTATATGCCATTCTCATATGCCTTTTTTGGCGAAGTGTCTGTTAAAATCTTTTGCTTTTTAAAAATCGGGTTGTCTTATTAGTAAGTTATGAGTTTACATATTCTAAATATAAGTTCTTTGTTGTGTGTATGTTTTGCAAATATTTTCTCCTAGTCTATGGCTGCATTTTCATTCCCTTGTGTTTTTTGAAGAAGTTTTTAATTTTGATAAAGTACAATGTCTTGGTTTTTAAAACTGGTTCATGCTTTATGTATTGTATTTAAGAAATCTTTGCTAAATTCAAGGTCACTAAAATTTTCAGCTATTGATTTCTGCCAAATAAAATCCTAGCATCATCCTTTTAGAGTGCCTTTGAAGAACATGTTTGAAAAAATTTTTCTGAAAAATTGAGCCATATGATTCAGTGATTATTTTTTAATTACTAAGTGTCTGTTATTTGAAATGGGAAAGATTATTTCAGCACAAAAAGAATCACACTTCAAATTAAGTAATGAATGTGTTTTTATTTCTCTTATAATTTAAAAACTGTGAACATTCTGTAATTCAGCAGCAACCTTTACTTCCAGGTGACTTCTTCACTGGGTCTTAATTCCCTGCATGGAAAGAAAAAAAAGGAAGAAAAAGCAAAAGTGTAAATAAAACTTTTATGAGAGGATAAAAGGGAAAGTCAGAAGAATATGGATCCAGTATTTTATATTGTATTAAACTGACCCATTTAAAAGTTTTTATTAGATTCAACATATTCATTCTATTCTCTCATGATTTTAAACTTTTACCATCTCTTCATTTTTCCAGATTAAAGAACTGTAATTTCTTAGTCTATCTTTATATGAAAGCAGTTATCCTCTCAGTGAGTTCATTTAATGTTTTTTATATTCTTTCTAGCTCATTTTATCTTTCTTGAAATCCCTGGCTGGAACCTCCTCTACGCAACGCCTTTGGCTGCTACTTGGTTCTCTTGTCCCTTGAGCTTCCTCCTGCCTGGCTGCACAGTCAGTGGCAGACACCCTGTCTTGCTAACTCTAACTCTGATGCCATCTCCAGAGACACAGTGGGACCAGGCAGCTGCCAGTTGCTATTTGATCACCCAACCACCATGTCTAAAGGTCTCAACCAGTGTTGCTGAGAACACAGCACCAAGCAACAATTAGTGCCATTGTTTTCAGCTACATCATGGCCTAAGTAAGACAGTGTATGATCATATATGTTAAAGTACATAGAGGAGGCTTTGGCAAGCTGGTTTAAGACTGTTTCTAGGTTAAAATGTACTCTGACTTAAAAAAAAAAAAAAAAAGACTTTCAAAGATGTGAAATAGCCTGTTCAGAAACTAAAGACTTATTTACATTCCAAAAGTAATCATAGAGTTTTGTCTAAGGATTAAGCAACAAACAAGACCTCAAAATAATATCACTTAAAACTAAATCCTCAGGGGGGAACATTACCCCTTCTGTTTATTTTGGCACAAATGACATTAAGAAGAATACTTCTAAAACCTGACTGTTGGTTTAATAAAAAAATACAAAAACTAACCTTTTATATAACAGACTCTTGTTCCGGAAGGCAATTAGCTTTTCATCATTCTTTCTGTCTAGGTAACATCCAACGACAAATCCCACAGGGACAAGTATATGTACCCAGTGGTCACGCACAATCTGAAGTAAGTTCATCATGAATGCTATAAAAAAAAAATGACCAGAAATATAACTGCCTTTGAAGTATCTTTTAAATCACATCTGAAACAGGAAGGATACAGATGTTAAAAGCATAATAAGCCTCTTTACATTTGTTTGGCATCAGAATGTAGTATACTACTTAAAATCTACTTGATGAAGATTATATAAGTACAATGATTAGTATAAAAATTATACTGCACTGAAGTCAATTTACTACCTTTTATTTCTAGCTCCACCAGTGATCTAACACAGGAATGGAGAGAGTATTAAAAAAATTCTACCTGCAAAAGCTGAATATTTGCACCCTCCTAGTATTGACTTAGAACCTTTACATTTGTAAAATATTTTTAGAATCTCTTACAATGTTAAACCAAATATAATAGTATTTTGTCAGAAGCAGAATTCTTTCAAGCTGTAATTATTGAAAACTATTATTTTAAAACTAATTTTTGAAAGGAAATGAAAACATATGAGAAATTAAAAAAAAATCATATTGAATAATGTCACAACAGATCTGAATATCAATTAAATGACTCTACAAAACATATGCGGACAGAGGAACTTACTTTTGTAGAATGACTACTAGGTACCAGAGCCATCATATAGTCTAATATATAACACGAAATACTGTTATCCTTATTTTACAGGTAAGAATACAGTTTAACCCAAATAGGTATTACGTGTAGATCTGGAATTCAAACTCAGGTTCATTCCAAAGCTCTAGCTCCTTCTATCATATCCAAATGCCTCTTGTAGAGAACCTTCCCCTAATTGATATTTATGGTACTTAAGACTTTTTAAGTGTTAAGAAGAGCTTCTAAAAGGCAGAAGAGGAGGACTTCTTCATAGAAGATCTAGAAGTCATCATATGGAAAATGAATTTGCAGTAATTCAATAAAAACACAGTTGAATCATCAATTTTCTGTAAAAATTTGTATCTAAAGTTGAAATAAAAATACATATGTATGCACATGAATCTATAATAAATAAATCCTATATTATGGCTGAGAAGACAGGACAGATAATACATTACTGCTAACAAAAGGGCTTAGCACTGAACTCTGCTAGGATTATGTAGACTGGATTCCTGCTGCTCCTTCTAGGATACTGGTTCTCACACACATTCTAATTCTTTATTTCTCAAGCTTTACTATCTAAAGGCACTGGGTTAGGAAACAGACATGAAGTTAAGTCACACAATGACTACATACTGTCTTTCACAGAGTGTAATATTACACACAGCAGATTCCAGTCTGAATATCACTGATCTAGAAAATTATGATGTAAGTAAATGAGATGTTTGAAATAACTCCCCAGCTGATTTGCTGCAAATAGTTCTTGGACATATAAATGTAAATGTAACCAATCTTACCTTATTCCTAGAAGATGGTGGTTCTCTTAGCATTGTACGTTCCCTAAGTAGCATTATTTGCATTGAGATCCTTAAATACTGTTTGATAAACATTTAGGTACTTTTTGTGATTCCGATCAAGTTAGCCACTTGTTTTATAAACTTGAGCCAGTCAAGTATGGGAATAACAATGCACGCCTTCATCAAATGATGTAACCCGGAAAGCACTAAACTACAAAATACTAGACAATATAGGTTTCTAGAGAAGTCTGGGGGTCATCTATTCTCCCACCTGTCCTTATTAGGTTCCTCAAGTTTCTTAAGAGGTGTCAATTCTAACACTCAGCACAGCTGACTGTAAGATAACTGTATTTAACCAACAAAAAAAGTAATTGCTGACTCTCAGCCAGAGACTTTTTAAATAAGCCCATGGCCACCTGTGGGCTATAAGCCATTACTGTTGGCACTCCTCTAACAGGGCCAGAAGGCAATTCTGTCTGGCTTTACTCTAAGCAGAAGAGATGAGCCAAGACCTTGAGACTCCTGCTGTACACAGGCTCTCACAGAGACTCTACAGGATTCAACTACCATGATGGAAGCCTGATTCCATCCCAAAGACATAAATGGCAAATCTTAGCCCCACAGGCATTTCATATTACAACTGTACAATCTACTACTAAATGGACTTTGGGACCCAGTGGCACTCAGCATAATTTGTCCTGCGTATGTCACTGTGAAGACAAAGGGATGACCAGGGAAGACAAAGACTGATGGACATAAAAAGTGAGCAAGAATGATTCCCTAGAGAAAGGATAGGAGGGGGAACGTAGACAGGATCCTGATCACCGGCTCAAGACAGTAAAATGGCTTCATCTGACGGGCAAAGGGCAGCAAGCACCTGGGACAATCTCTAATGAGACAGGTCTAGGCTTGGATAAAGAGTGACATCCACATGGGTGCCCTCAACGTCACTGTACATATTATTAGTGTCTTCTTTATATGAAGACCTCTCAAGAAAAATTTTCTTTTTACTTCGGAACTGGGGAGTAGCTATGCTATTCCTGAAACAAAACAAAACAAACTCGTTTTTATCTTATGGACTTAGGGAATTGAGTAACGGATGATGTATCCTTTGATACCAAAATGATCCAAAACTTTTCCCCTACCTTTAGAAAGAGCTGACTCTTAGAGTACTCTCTGTAAGGCATGGTTCTTAATGCTTTTCACAATCACCAATTCATGTAATCCTCACATTACTATACATGTATTAACTAATACAATGTCCCCAATGCAGTAGGAATATTTTTTTCAGATGAGGAAATCCAGGGACAATCAACTTGCCTAAGGTCACAGATGCAGTAAGTGGCAGACGGGTATTAAAACCCAGGCAGTCTGGATCCTTGGTCCAAGCTCATTGGTGCTTTACTGTCTCTTACAGTAAGTATAAAGGTCAACATTTATATTAACCTTACTTTCGGCTTTATCTCGTTTTTCCTAATAAGGACATAACTTGGAGATATCATGAGTTTGGTTCCAGACCACCGCGATAAAGCGAATATAACATAGAGATAAAGCGAGTCACAAGAATTTTTTGGTTTCCCAGTGCACATAAAAATTAGGTTTACACTAGAGTCTACTTAAAGTGTGCAATAGCATTATGTCTAAAAATACAATGTACATACCTTAACTAAAAAACACATTATTGTTAAAAAATGCTAACCAACATTTGACAATGCAGGCTTGCCACACATCTTCAGTTTGTTAAAAAAGCATTATCTGTGAAGCGCGATAAAATTTGATATGCCTGTATTACCTTTTCTTCAACCCAATTTTCTTCCGCTTAACTTCTAAAAAGAAAATTGTATATAGTGTGCATTTTTGTAAGCCCCTCTGAATTCACGCTGGAATAATATAGACGACTAGACATTAAAAAAATTAATTCTACTCTAATTAGTCCCTACAGCACTTTATATGTAGTGATCAAAAAATGTCGACTTAACCTATAAAAAGCAGTTCTGGATGCATGGAGAAACGGAACTCCTTGAGGTCTGGAACCTCGTCTTAATGACGTATACGCCCGAGAAATCAAACATAAGCATTACTTTTTTAAAAATTAAGTTTTGAAAAAGTGTGTATTTTGTGGAATGGTCGGCTCAAGACGGTTGGAGACTTAGAAGAGAGCAAGGTTAGCTTCCAATCCTGAATAACGAGGAAGGCAGAACTCTGAAACTTGGACCAATCAGGAAATGCTCGCGAAGAAGCAGTCCCTTCCCCGCTGCAGCCTAGGAGCCGTGAACCTAAAGATATTTTTCAGTTAGGGCAGCCTCAGAGTACCCGTTCCCAAAGGCGCCAGGCGGGAACCGTGAGCGCAGCCGCCCACATCAAAGCAATCCCTATTTCCTCGCCTTTCCCTCTCTCCTTCGCTGGAAGCCTCGGGAAGGTGGGCCGCTGCTTTCACGGGGAGGCCCAGACCACCCCCACCCGCAGGTACACACTGCCGCTGACGGCTTTCCTAGAGATGCACCCTCCCCGCCTGAACAAAGGGGGCTCTCGCTGCCTCGACCTCCCGAGATCCCGGACCCACCTGAAGCCTCGAGAACAACAACGAGACCACGACCTAGGGCGGCGGTGAGCCCAGCCACCAGCGCCGGCGGAAGCTGCGGCCTCGGTACCCACCATTCGCCGCGCCCGCTCGAAGGGAGGGGTGGCTCCGATAAATTATTCCTCTTCTTCCTTCACTGCTTGACTCTTCTCATATTTCTTTTAGCTTCAACACATTGTAAATTCTTTAAAAATAAAACTTCGGCCCCAGGTGACGAGACTCGGTGTAAATGCCACCTCCTTCCTCCAGCTTAGTCCCTCCCACCCCCGAAGATGGTATCACCCTGGGTTTCCCCGCCTCCGCGGATCGCCTCCAGTTTCAAAATGGCGGCCGCCATTGAGGGGCTTCTGCTGCCTGATCGTCACCGGGGCTGCTGAGCCAACCTCATCTTTTCTCGCTCTTGAACCTGGATGCGACTAAGGGTTGGGAAGGGCAGTGGACGGCGTTGGGGGAGGACTGACGAGGCAAGTGGGGGCGGAAGAAAGCAGTGCGCCTTTGGATGGGGGAGGGAACGTCTCGGCCCTCGGGGAGAGCCTGGCTCCGACTCCGACCCGGTCTCCGCCGCGGACGTTCCCCCAGGGTTGCGGGTGCGACTGTCCTGGTAGTTTCTGGCAGAAGTGTTCAGCGAGGGAAAGAGAGTGACTTCTCCAAGTGTCTAAAGCTCTCGGTCTTTTGTGGCAGTTCCTACGATTCACTCCCAGACTCTCCTTTCCTCCTTTTTGCTGTTTCCCTCCGGCCTTTCAGTCTCTCGTCGCTGGAGGAGTTAATCCGACGCCAGCTTTGGCTTCTTAGCATTGTGGCTACCTTGTTCTCAGCTTCCTCGCTCGGGGTCTTCCCGTCATTTCGGGTTGAGAGATCACGAGACTACTGGGCACAAAGTAGGCGTTCTTTTTAGTTAATCGACTCCAGAGACCTTTAAGACATTACAGTGCTTTGTTAAAACAGCCTCGGCCCTCCGCACCCCCCCGCCCCAGCATCTCCTTTGAGCGCTTCCAGCATCATTACTGTATTTACATGCTCTTCAGTAAACAGGAGGTCAGAATAATTTTAACTCCGGCAAGGCTGGCTTCCTGTGACCAGGCGAGCCAGCATTATCATTGCCCATGCCCTAAGTTTTAATTTTAGAACCCCTTTGACCGTGTTGTGAAACCCGTGCTCTCCCGGAATTGACCAGGAGGAGACTTTTCTCACTTGAGCTCTAGTGCTAACCCAGACTCTCGTTTTCCCGTAGATTTTGCATGGTTCCCCTCAGTTGTCATCAACATGCACGATCGTTATTGAGAGAGCAATCAACAGATAGATAATTAAGGTGAAATGGTATCCGTCAGAAATCACTGCCCGGAAGGAATTTATAATATGGTGAAGGTTCATTCCTTTCAGTACACATTTATGTTGCTTTGAGCGCTGTGCTTGGTATTGGAGTTAAAAAGATTCACTTTTACTCTTCCCCCATACATTTAACGTCCATTCAACATATATTCTTTGTGCCCACTTGTGCTAGCTAAAAATAAATAACGTTGCCTGGAGACACCAAAATAGCTTTATAAAGGAGTAGATATTTGAGCTGGGTCACGAAGGGTCAAAAGGAATGTACTAAGCTCAGGAGAAGGTCATCCCTGGCTGCAGTACAGAGATGCAGAGACTTGAGAAGTTTTGGCATGCTTAGGGAGAGCGGGAGAATGAATGCGCTTGAGCATGCAGTGTAAGGGCGGTTGGTGAAGCAACAGGGAGATTGAGGTAAACTTGTGAAGGACCTTGCTTTCCAAGGAAAGTGTTTAGATTTTATTCAGTATTTAGCCGGAAGTCAAGGACTGCTTTGCACAAGGAAGGGGCATGAGGAAATTTGTTTTTTAGGGTGGTCTCTCTGATAGCTGTGTGGAAGATCAACTTGGAACAGGAAAACTAGATGAGAGGAAATTGCAATCATTCAGGTAAGGTAATGAATGCCTCCTTTGAGGCAGGATAGTAAAGGATGTCAGACATTTCTGAAATATCAAATAGGATTCAACTGGTGACAGCCAAAATGGTGATAAGAGGGTGACTTCAGAATTTTTAGTCTAGGAGACTAAGTGGTTGGTGATACCATTAAATAAAGCCTAAGACATGTACATAAAAATAGTATGGTGCCAACTTGCACTTTAGGAGTGGCAAAGCACAGTGCTCTACAGTCCAAAACATTGATTTTAGATTTTAGAAATCTCTGCTATTACAGTAGCCTCTAGCTACATGTCGCTATTGCACACTTGAAATTGTGGTTAGTTCGAATTGTGGTGTGCTGTAATTATAAAATACACACTAGATTTTGAAGGCTCAGTACCAAAAAAAATCTCAATAATTTCTTTAATTATTACATGTTGAGATGATAATATTTTGGATATATTGGGTTAAATAAAAGTAATTTCACCTGTGAAACTTCAATGTGGTTGTGAAAAAATTTTTTAATTATATATCTGGCTTGCATTATACTTTTGTTGGACAGAGCTGTTCTAGTCTAGACTAATGATAGAGGGATTAGTGAGGAGGTGGGATTTGAGCTGGGCCTTAAAATGATAGTCAATGGTGATGTCAGAGCAGCTTGCCGGCTCCCTCCATTGCCAGTTAAGGCATTCAGGTTCTGCTTTTTCAAGCAGTAGGAAGCCTTCAGAGATTTCTGAGCAAGGGATCCTAAGTGCAGGGGTGTTTTGGAAGATTAATCTGGTAGTAAGGTATACGTTGAGATGAAGGAAGGAAAGGCTGGAGGCAAAGAAACAGAAACCCAAATGTAAGGTAATGAGGCCCTGTATTAAGGTACTTCCAGTAGGAATGGAAAGGGAATGATAAAAGTACAAGGCATTCTCAGGGGGAAATAATCAGGAGTTGGTAATAGTCTGTTCAAGAAGTAAAGGAAGGAATAAAACAAGGAGTGTTTCAAGTCTTGGTTATTTAGATAACAATTAAGAAGTCATGTCATAGAGTTATAAGGTACATTTGAGTCTAAAGAAATTTAGTCTCAAAATAGAACCAGCAAAGTTGAAAGGAGGAAGTGTGCTGCTAAATACCTAAATACTCTCCGTTTTTATCTCTTTGCTTTCTCTATCTTCTATATCTAATCATGTACCCCAGCTAGTTTTTCTAAAATACAGAACCACCTGTATCACGTCATCTTACTTGATAAGTGATCTTAAAATGTCTCTCTGTTGCCTGTTCTCTGTTCAACAATTAGAACTGGGTCCAAAGTTTCTAAGGTCTTTCATTAGCTGGCCCTTTTCTATTCATTAGGAGTTTTCTTTCATTTTTTGCTTATATGAAAGTGTGCCAGGCTACTTTTGTCACTGGTACTCTTAAGTTTTTGTTTTATGCCTTTGATCATGTTATTCCCCTGTTTGAATAGCGTTTTCTCTTTGTCTCTTTCTGCCCACGGCCTACCAGTCCTTACCTATCGAATAATTTATGATCCCACCTCTTTTCTGATTCTCAATAACATAAGCTAATGTCAGTTTTTAAAATCTTATTTCCTAAGCCGCATATTTCAGCCCCTGATTAGAGCCAATTTCATGTTATTTATTTTTGTCTTTTATTATCTTAGTCCTATTTTTTTATGTAAGTTTAGGCTTCCTAAAATCATGACAAATTTATTTTTTATTTATTTATTTATTTTTTGCGGTACGCGGGCCTCTCACTGTTGTGGCCTCTCCCGTTGCGGAGCACAGGCTCTGGACGCGCAAGCTCAGCGGCCATGGCTCACAGGCCTAGCCAATCCGTGGCATGTGGGATCTTCCTGGACTGGGGCACGAACCCGTGTCCCCTGCATTGGCAGGCGGACTCTCAACCACTGCGCCACCCGGGAAGCCCGACAAATTTATTTATTTTTAACAAAGAATCATATAGGGACTTCCCTGGTGGGCCAGTGGTTAAGACTCTGCCCTTCCACTGCAGGGGGCACTGGTTCCATCCCTGGTCAGGGAACTAAGATCCTGCATGCCTCGCCACACGGCCAAAAAAAAAAAAAAAAGGAGCATGTGTTATTCTATTTGCTCAAGGTCTTCACCTTAGGGCAAGACATAGACGTTAAATACTGTAATTAAAAACAGAAGTAAATCATCATACCGCATTCATGAGACTCTTATTTCTTTATTTTTTAGATTTTAAAGAACTCTTTCTTTGAATTCATGGTGTTTCATCCCATATACGACTGAGATACCAGTAAGTAAAGACTGTCTAATAAAGATACAGCTTTATTATATTACAAGCAATTGTAATAAAAATCTTTTTATCTATTGAAATCTGAGTCTGTCTGCAAAAAAGTTTTAACATGAGCTCATTCAGTTCTACCTGCAAGAAGCTTTGTATTTTCACTTCATACTGTAAATAAGGAAAGTGGGGGGTAAGGTAGATTTGAGTAGGAAAAGTTTCTCTTAGGCCATTAATATAATTGTGGTACAGGGAGATTCAAGTCCTATCTAAAACTGTACTTATAAGTATTTTTAATTTTTCATCAGATAGAGAATTAGTATCTTTGTATATCTCATACCTTACAAATAGGAACACACCAAGTCAATATATTTTTTAAAATTAATTAATTAATTAATTTGACTGCGTCAGGTCTTAGTTGCAGCACGCAGGATCTTTGTTGTGGTGCGTGGGCGGGCGCAGGCTTCTCTAGTTGCGCTGCGCGGGCTCCAGAGCACACAGGCTTCTCTCTAGTTGTGGCACGTGGGCTCATTAGTTAGCAGCACGCAGGCTTAGTTGCCCCGTGGCATGTGGGATGTTAGTTCCCCGACCAGGGATCGAACCTGCGTTCCTTGCATTGGAAGGCGGATTCTTAACCACTGGACCACCAGGGAAGTCCCTAAGTCAATATATTTTTAATTTTAACTTCTTTGTTTCAGTAACTATTTGTTAAACAACCACTACGTGTAAGACGTGCTAAAATAGTAAGGATACAAAAATAGATCAAACCTAGTCCTGCATTCAGAGAGCTCTCCCAAGCCAGAGGAGATACATGTAAATAGGTAGCTGTTAATGGTGTGGTAACAGCATTAAGCTCATTTAATACCAGCCATCTTTATTTATTCATTTAAGAAGGATTTACTGACCACCACTATGTGTTAGGCACCGTGGGGTGTTGGAATATAACTATGATCAAAATAGACCAAGTCTCTACTTTCATGGAGTCATTATTCTGGTGTGGAGGTTAAGAGGAGAGAAGGGGATGGACCAAGTGAGTAAGTAAATAAGCAGCAAGTGCAGGTGGGCACTAAGTATTTTGAGGAAAATAGAAGGAAGATACACATTATAGGATGTAACTGAGGTGGGGATGGACTTTAGGGTGGTCAGAAAATGTTTCTGAGAGAATAAATTTGAGGCAGGGAAAATAATAGCTCAAACTAGTTAGAGATCTTGGTGACAGTGGAGATAGAAAGAAATACTTGAGAAATTATTATACTTGAGAAATACAATAGAAGTAAAAATGCAGGACTTATTGATGGATTTGATGTGAGCAACAAGTTAAGGAAGGAATCAAGGATGATGCCATCAGAGGCCAGATGGTCTTAATGCTGTGGGATTGGGTAAGATTGCCTAGAGAGAAAAGAGAAAAGAAAGTCCTGCGGAAAAGCACTGCCTCATTTAGAGGTTGAGGGGAGAAAGAGGTATTAACTAAGGTGAGTGAGGAATGGCCAGTTAGATATAAAGAAAACCAGGAGAGGGTTGACAGAGGAGAAGAGGAAGGTGTTTCTGGGAGGATGGAGCTGTTACTTTTGTTGATTGCTGCTACGATTTCCAGTAATTTGGGACCACAGAAATGTCTGTTGGCTTCAGTTGTATAGAGGTTTGTCAGTGACCTTGATGAAAGCTCTTGTAGTGATAGGGTAGAGAAAGAAGTCAGATTTAGTAGTGTGAATGGGAGGTGGGAAAGTGGAGACACATCTATGGACAAATATTCTGAGAAATTTTGCTGTGAAAGGGGAGTGTAGAAATGATGAAGCAGTTGCAGGGGATTGGAGAATTAAGAGAGGGTTCTTTTAAGTTGGGAAATTCTAGAGTATCTTTGTATGCTAATAGGAATGGTACATCAGTGATACGTTGATGATACAGGAGAAGGAGGAGATGACTGAAGAAGTTATCTTTAAAAGAGAAACGAGAGTGGGATTCAGAGCACATACAGGGGATTGGCCTTGGATGAGAGCTGAGCTATTTGTTCCTTATGATAGGAGACACAACAGTATACATGCAGATAGGTTAACAGGGTATTTGGAAAATGAGGGGTTACTGTCTGATTACTTTTATTTTATAATTGAGGAATGAGGTGAGATTATCAACAGAGAGTAGGGTGGAGAGAAGGGTGCGTGATACTTGAGCAGAGAAGAGGAGATGTGAAATGATGGTCTCAGAGATGGAAAGTCAACCTACTAAGAAAAATCAGATTGATAGGTAGGACATAGTGCCTGTTTGAGATCTTTGGCCATGAATTTGAAGAGCAAATAGCATAGTTTTGTGATTGTTTTTTTTTTTCCCCTTCTGGCAACATTGAGCTGCTGGAATAGACAAAGTGAGTGATTGGAATCAATGAGGGTTGGGATTTTGCCAGCCTCGTACAAAGAAGGATTAGAGCAGCAAGATACTTGAGAGTATTTTGCAAAATAATCATGATGGATCGCTGATCAATGGTAAGACATGAGTGGAGACAGGAGGGGGTCATGGACAGTGAAAAAGTAGTCAGTGATAGAGATACCAGTGAGGCTAAAGGATTTTTGCAGTGGGAATTCTAGAGTAAGGAAGGTGGGAGTGAGAGAGGGAGATAGTTGAAGGTGATATTTTGAAAGTGCTGCAGCTTATTGGCCATGATAAGGTCATGGTTGTGACTGTGGTGGTGGGTAGCTGAAGTGAAATGAAGATTATTGGAGTTGAGAAAGTCAAGGAACTAAGAGGTCAGTATTGAAGCTACTCAGAGGAAGACTGAGTCAGGAACTGAAGTCCTCAGTGAGTGAGGTCAGATTAATAGACGCCAGCAGTGAGGAAGAATAGGAAAGGCTCACAGTGAGCTGGCTGGGCAGCATGACCTTCAATGGGACTGGAGCATTGTGAGGAGGAAGGAGAAGACAGGTTGGAAGCTGCAGTGAGGAGGAAGGAGCACATCCTTCCTGCTTCGGAGGTCAGGGAGTACAAGAGGAAAAAAGGCCTCTTGAGAAGCCTGCAGGAGAAACTAGGTTTCTGTGAAGATTTGCAGGTGAGGAGAATGTTCAGAGAAGAGGTTCAAGTTCCAGGTTAGTGCAGTAGTTCCAGAGGGCATACTGAAAGGATTTCGGAGGGAGAAGAGGTAGTGGATTGGGTCCAATTAGATGTACACATCAGTGATTATGGATAACCTAGGAGTCTTGGATGTTTGGCTATGACCGAGGTAAACAAGGATGGGAGATATGATATGGCAGGATTAGCCCCCTGACAGCCTGTTAAGAACGGTGGGCAGTTTACCTTAGTTTGTTGAGATGACCTTGGGCAGATGGCGAGGGATCGTGAGATATGCAGTGACCTCTCTTACTTGCGTAGTTAGCCAGGAAAGGCTAAAGCTAAGATCTGAAATGTAGCTGTGGAGTTGTACTTTGCTAATCAGTGTTTTTAATAACCTCTGTTTAATAGCACACAAATTCTAGGTCCTAAATTCCAGTACATGTGTTCATGTTGTATCTTCTTGAAATATGTAGTAGGCATCCTGACTATATTCTATCAAGTATGTGTTGAGCACCTACTATGTGTCAGGTTCTCTTTTAGAAATTACAAACATAAGGTGCTACCTCTGTTTTTCAGTTGCTCACATTCCAGTGCAAGAGTTCTTAACGTTAAACTCCCTGAAAAATACATGAATTTTTACATGTATATGGGCCTTTTCGTCGTTTTTTAAGGACTGGGGGGAGAAGGAAAGGTCCATAGCCCTTTATCAGATTCTCGGGGGTGGGGGTCCCTTTATTTAAGAACCACTGGTCTACTAGTAGAGAAAGACCCATAAACTAATAACTGTAATGTGGTGTAATTACTGCCATCGCAGAGCAAAATAAAGGAGGAAGAAATTTACCGTGAAGAATAAGTTCACTAATTTAGTATACATTTATTTATTGAGGAACTTTGTAGCCTCCATTCTAGGTAATTTACACATTATTTGAAATCTTCCAACATCCTTTTTATGTATATATTAATACTCATGATTTATAGACTAGGATACATAAGTGAGGAAAAGTTAATTAACTTGCCCAGAACCACATAGGAGTAGATTCAAATACGGGTCTGTCTGATTCCAAAATCTACTACTTTTCATTAAACCACACTGGGGAGCCACAGAAGGACTCTTTGTAAACAGGAGTGTGTAAGATTATGTTTGTACCTTTACGCTTAGCAATGATGGAAATAGGTCTTTAAAATGACTTTTATGTTTAACTATGTTTTTATTTCTATTGAAAGAACCTTTTGGATTGTTGTTATTGGACCGAAAAAATGACATCTATTATCAAATTAACTACCCTTTCTGGGGTCCAGGAAGAGTCTGCTCTTTGCTATCTTCTCCAAGTCGATGAGTTTAGATTTTTATTGGACTGTGGCTGGGATGAGCACTTTTCTATGGATATTATAGATTCCCTGAGGAAGTAAGTTGCTGTTAATATTTCCACACTTTTAGTAAATCAACTTCTCTTTTTTACACTGTTATACCATTTTGATGTTACACAGTATTTGCTTTTTTGCTCTAATTTAGTTGATAGTAAAATATTTAGTTTTACTTATGCTGAAGAGCCAAATACTGACTGTTTTTATTTGTGTAGTTTTGATTGACTCAAGCTGTGTTTATTGAAATTCAGCAAAATATTAAGTTAATTGTTACTTGCTCGATGGAACTCAGTAGAAATTTTTGCACCCTAATTTTAGAAAAAGAGTAAGATTAAGTTTATAAGAATTTGAAGAGAGGAAAAACCTTCCTTGTAAAAGTTCTTCAGTCAGATCACATTAGCTTATTTTCTATTATCTTTTGATGCAATTCCTGTTATCTTTTGATTCAATTTGAGAACTGATACTTAGAATAAAGACCGTGAGATACAAAAGGATACTAATCCATCACAGAAAAATTTAGTTACATTAGCAGTATTGTACTAATTATGGAAGGAACCAGGACTTAAACATTTAAAACACTTAGAACTTGTAGCAAAAAATTTTTTTCTTATTTTTTTGTTGATGAGAACATATTATTCATTGACTAATTGAAGTTTTACTATCATGAATATACTGTCAGTCACCATGCTAAAAAGCTGAGACAAAAATCCATAATAAATAGGTGGCCTCTTAACTATCCTTTCCTTAACAATTTCTTAAATTCTAAGCTGAGTTCTTGAACTTAAATTAATAGTATACAGGATAGCCACTTGAAATCAGCTTATGTGTGGTGTCTACTGTTTCCCTTTCTTTTTCCTTTTTTTAAAAAAATGTGTCTAGACACTATATATTTATGTGCAACTTATACCATAGTTTTGATCTCTATGTAGGACAGGGGTAGTAATAATTGAAATTCATAGGTAACATAATTTTAGCTCTTAGTTTTTTTCTTTTACCCCAGCATAGTCTTCGATTCAGAGTACTGAGAGGAATCAGAACTGGCAAATTAATTTTGAGTATCCTGCCTTTACCCTTGGGAACAAGACTGAGAAATAGTCATTTTGATTGTGTTCTAGGCATGTTCACCAGATTGATGCAGTACTGTTGTCTCACCCCGATCCTCTCCATCTTGGCGCCCTACCGTATGCTGTCGGAAAGTTGGGTCTGAACTGTGCTATCTATGCAACCATTCCTGTTTATAAAATGGGGCAGATGTTCATGTATGATCTTTATCAGGTAATTTAAGCAATTAAAAAAAAATTTTAACACTCCTGCAGTGAGCATTTTTAACCTTTTATTTGTGTTGTTCTTTTAGTCCCGACACAATACAGAAGATTTTACACTCTTTACACTAGATGATGTGGATGCAGCCTTTGATAAAATACAGCAGTTAAAATTCTCTCAGATTGTGAATTTGAAAGGTAAAACCTGTTTCCAGTAGCAAATAATTGGACTAATGGTGTTTAAACTACTGAAAAGTACAAGGGGAATTTGTCATAAAAATTATAGGCACTATTGTCTGAAGAATAAAAAATTAGCATTTTTTCATAGGGAACTATGAAATTCCCCAAAGTCATTTGAATTTTAAAATATTCCAGACTATATTCTAACAAAATGTAACAGCTCAAGCCTTTTCACATTTAATTTGGGAAACACTTATTTAGTGTTTACTGTATATAGTGCACAAAGGTAAATGTGGCCAGATTCTCTTCCTAAGAGCTCACAGTTAGGTTGAGGACAGTAGATCAGATGTAGGTTGAGTAGCTCAGATGACTAAATGTAGTGATTGAAGTAAATGAAGTGCTGTGGCAGCACAGAGTAGAACATGCCTGAATTCTAGAATTGAAGATTAAAAGAAAATTGTCATTTAATTAGGTCAGGAAGTCCTATATTCAGTATACATTTTTCATCTATAGAGAGAATTATATTAAAACATTCTCATAAATTTGAACCCATAAATATGAAAAAATGGCACAAAATGGACTCTGAAGATTAGCCAGGAAGTAACAATGGTCTTAACAGTTTTCCTTGTACTTGTTTTCTATACGATAATTCTTTACCATAATGAGATAAGAATTGTCAATTTAGAGGTTAGCGAAGATGGAAACACTTGATAATTATGTGCACAATAGAAATATTAAAATTTATTAGTTCATGCTAAGTTATTAAATAGTAATGGCAGTCTCTAGCCTTCTATTTATCAGCACAAATATATCTGCAAGAATATATAATAAAATGACAAGAGTGCCTGCATGAAGGTATGGGGTAGCTGGGGGACAGGCGGGTGAGACTTGCATTTCACTGTATGCCTTTTTACTTTTGAATTTTGTATCATTGCATATGTTACCTATTTAAAAATAGCTAAAAATAAGTAACCTTTCTTTAGGGTTGTGAAAAGAAACCTGAGTACTGTCGTTATCTTGTTGACATAGGTAAAGGACATGGCTTGTCTATCACACCTCTACCAGCTGGTCATATGATAGGTGGAACAATATGGAAGATAGTCAAAGATGGAGAAGAAGAAATTGTTTATGCAGTTGACTTCAACCACAAGAGGGAGATGTAGGTATATCAAGACAAAAGCTAATGGAAATGCAATTCGTATTATTTCATTCTTTGGAGGGAAAATTAGAAACAAAGTTATTTTTTTAACTAGAAATCTAGAGCAGTTTAAAAACATCAAACAGTGAATGTTTTCAGAGTTATTTGCCTTGTAAGGGAAAAAGTTTGATATGAGATAAAAGACATTGTTTTGAAATTTACATGCGAATATCCACTTATAAAACAGATTTCTCTCTGGAGATGTTGCAAAGGAGATTAATTTTTGTACAACAAATTATATTTTATATGTTCTTGACCTGCTATTTAGAGGAACTTTGCAGGTGGGGTTTTTTTGTTTTTTCTGTTTTTGATAAAGTCATTAATACCATCTAATATAACTATATTTAAAGTCAGACTCCCTTTAAAAGGGGACACAGTAGTTTAATTTTAAAACTTCATTTTGTACTTATAGCATTTCTATAAAATTGTTTTGGCTTCTTTTGTAATTTCTGTACATCAAGTACATAGCTATTCTATATTAGATTACAGTATCCTCAAGATCTTTTGTATCTTATTAAGAAATATTTAAGACTAATAAGTTGAATTTTAGGCTCTTGTAATCACAGGTTAATGAGGAAAGATGGCTATTTGAGTAAATGGTATTCAAACATTTTGGGAAAAAACTTGGTTTGTGGTTTTTTTTTACCGCATAATGAAATAAATTTCAGTTGGATTAGAATTAAATAGAAAATGAAACAGTATTGGTGAGTCTGATCTCTTGATTTGGAAAAGACTTTGTAAGCAGAGAGGCAGTGGACCAAGTTGCAAAGGAAGACTGCTAGATTTGATTACATACAGGTTTAAAATGTCTGAAACAAACTAAATTAAAGACCTATAAACGAGGGAAAATATTTACATCAAGTTGAGCAAAGACTTATTTATAAGACCAGGTATTAATCAATCAAAAAGATACCAGTTGCAAAATGGACAAAAGTTATAAAGTCAAAAAAGAGACAATTTAAATGATAATGATTTTTTAAATTAAATACTGTTAAAATTGTTTTTAAATGGTAGTATTCTTCTGGGAAATATTTAGTGAGTTGGTCATTCTTTCTGGTTGAACCTTTCTGGAAAAGGGAGAGCTTTCTGAAAAAGGTTAAACCTTTCTGGAAAGCCATTTAGCAATATCATATATTCTGGTAAATACATTTCTAGGAATGTGTCCTAAAGAAACAACTAGAAATGCAATTGAAGCTTTTTGCAAAAGTTTTCTTTGATAGATTATTTATAATGGCAAAAAAAAAAGTAACCTAAATATCAATAAAGGGAAATGACCAAATAAATATTGTACAAACACAACAGAAAGCTTTTATAATTGTTAAAAATCAGATTTAGAAAATGATTTTAATGTCATGGGAGAAAAGTAGGATATAGAACTGAGTATATAATCATATACATGGGATATCACCTTTGTAAAACACATATACCTATATACGCATAGAAAAATTTATTTGTGTACTTAGAAGATATACCCCAAAATATTATATCGATTATCTTTTTTTTTTTTTTTTTTTTTTTGCGGTACACGGGCCTCACACTGTTGTGGCCTCTCCCGTTGCGGAGCACAGGCTCCGGACGCGCAGGCTCAGTGGCCATGGCTCACGGGCCTAGCCGCTTCGCGGCATGTGGGATCTTCCTGGACCGGGGCATGAACCCGTGTCCCCTGCATCGGCAGGCGGACTCTCAACCACTGTGCCACCAGGGAAGCCCTCCATTATCTTTTGAGTGATGGTACTCTGGAAGAGCTTAATTTTCCTTTTTTGAATTTACCAGATTTTCTTATCAAGGCGTATACTTTTATAGTTAGAAAAGGAAAAAACCTTATAAAAGAAGTTATTTTTTAGGTAAGAAAAGCTGTTGTTTATTTGAAATGATATAAAGTATTCCTCTTCTTCAACTTCGTTATAGCCACTTAAATGGATGTTCCCTGGAAATGCTAAGCAGACCCTCTCTACTTATCACAGATTCATTTAATGCTACGTATGTGCAGCCGAGGAGAAAACAAAGAGACGAGCAACTTCTGAGTATGTATTGCATACTGTCCTTTGTACAGAGCTATGGAAGTGCATGGTAGTATGAATTACTGTTTATTCTGTTCTGTTTGACATTTTTCTTGTCATATGAGATTGGCTAACTCTAGTATTTTTGAAAAAATATTATGTGACCATATCAATATTTTTACAAAAAGATGCTTTAATTGGTTTGAATTTAACTTCTGTGGGATAGGTATAAAGATTGGTTTCTTCCTGCCATTCAGCACATAGCTAGCTCTCACTGGTATATGTCTAGGGAACATCAAAATATATAAAGATCTCGTATAAATCTACTAGAAAAACATTTACACTCTAAAAGAAAAATGAACAAAGGAGGTAAGTGAGGGTGCAAATAGTCTGCTGATTTTGGTGTTTGGGTGTTTTATGCTCTAATCTAGTAGTCTTGATTCTAAAGAGATGTATCTCGGCCATTCCTGGTTGCTTCTGCTTCGGCTTGAGCCCTATTACCTTACATTCTTTTTTTGTAAGCTGAATGGGAATTCAACAGGGAAAATTGGATTCCACTTTCAACATGTTTGATACCACTGCCTTCATTTTTCTACTTAAAAAGTATGACTTATATACTGTGTTACTCTAACTTTTAAGACGTTTTCAATTCTTGGTATTTTTTTGTTGTTTGTTTGTTTTTGCTAGAGTTTGATTTGACTATTTCCAAGCAGACTTTCATCTAGAAAGTCTTTTATTGGAAGAGGGAATATTATTTATCTTTTATTCTACAGGCATACATACATACAAAACATGTATATATTAATCTAAACTATAAATGTGTGTGTATAAATTTGGGAATTATGTTTTATAATGAAGTTCATTGAGGTAGGCAGGTAAGACCAGAGTGACCTGGAAACCCAAGGCTGATTGCATTTGCCCTAGTCACCCAATTTTCCCAGTATACTATACAAATGTCATTTTCTATGTATACTGTGGGGGAAAGGGTTGGAAACCACCGATTTATAGTTTTTCAATGGAAAAAAAAATTGAGAGTTAATGGCATTCTTATAAATTATAGTCTTCATAGTAAAAACATGGAGATAAAGTTATCTTTAATTTTATAGCAAAGTATTGTTATGTTCTGTAAGGATTTTACATTCTTGTTTTCTAGCAAATGTCCTGGAAACACTTCGAGGTGATGGAAATGTGTTAATAGCAGTGGACACTGCTGGCAGGGTTTTGGAACTTGCTCAACTCCTTGATCAAATTTGGAGAACTAAAGATGCAGGATTGGGTGTTTACTCATTGGCACTCCTAAATAATGTCAGTTATAATGTGGTGGAGTTTTCTAAGTCCCAGGTTTGTTTTCATGTTATCATTTGTAATAAAGATGTTTGCTACAGAGATTGGGCTTAGGGAAAACAATGTGTTAATTGCCCTTTGGATTTTCTTTTTCTCTTCGGGTTGATGATAATAATGTTGATAATGATGATGATGATGATAAAAACTAAAAATCAACCACTTACTGTTCTGTACATTTTGTGTATTATTTTCATTTAATCCTTATATATCCTATGAAGTAGGTTCTGTTTTTGTCCCCATTTTACAGACTGGGCAACTTGGTTCTCTAATGCTTAGTATCACAATCTGTAAAATGACGGCAAAAGTAGAACCTACTTCATAGGATATAATTGTTAGAATCTGTTTTTCTCTTCCTTTTGGATAAGCTCTTTCTCTTGAAGTAGCAATGTCTGGGGTAAGATATTCACTTAGAACTTATATACCGCCTTTTGAATAAGATTTAAGGTGACTTATAACTGAAACATAATGCAAAATTAGATTTCTAGGGATGAATTTCTGGGAAGATCTGATGGGGAATAGAAACAGACAATAAGCTGCTTATTAACATGGTACAAATATAAGCAGCCATTGGTGGAAAAAAGACTTTAAACAAGATGGAATTTGAACTCCTTGACTATTGTAGGATACATTGAGGCTATAATACAGTATTTTCTAATTATTGTCACCTTTCCCCCCCATATTAGGTAGAATGGATGAGTGATAAATTGATGAGATGTTTTGAAGACAAAAGAAATAATCCATTTCAGTTTCGTCATCTCTCTCTATGTCATGGTCTTTCTGACTTGGCTCGAGTACCTAGCCCTAAAGTGGTACTTGCCAGCCAGCCCGACCTGGAATGTGGATTTTCAAGGGATCTCTTTATTCAGTGGTGCCAGGACCCTAAAAACTCGATCATTCTAACTTACAGAACTACTCCTGGGACTTTAGCACGTTTCCTAATTGATAATCCTTCTGAAAAAATTACAGAAATAGAGGTAAGTGCTTGTATCTGAACTTTATCTTTTTTCTTTTTTGGCCGCACTGTGTGGCATGTGAAATCTTAGTTCCCTGACCAGGGATTGAACCCATGCCCCTTGCAGTGGAAGCACGGAGCCTTAACCACTGGACTGCCATGGAAGTCCATGAACCTTATCTTAAAATTGTTTGGGGGTTACATTATACAAGATGTTTATAACAGAGACCCAAAATAAGACTTGAAGTTGTTTCAGGATTTTTATCTAACAGTAGAGAAGCTTTAACATCACATATTTCAGAGCTCCTTAATTGGAAACTCTCAGTATTGAACCCTTCCATGGTACCCTCTGGAACCATACCCAGAGAGTATGCATATATGCTGTATTCTTATTTGCTCTTTGAAAAATTCCTTTCACATCCTTCCTGTAATTGAAATCTGGCTATTTCCTAATGATTTCTTTTTCCTGTAGCCTTCTCTTTCATGCTTCGTGTACTTTGGGTGGGGTAGGTATCCTTGTTCTGTGTTGCAGCTTGCAAGCCATTTCTCTTCCCTCTGTAGTTCATGCCGTCAGACTTGAAAATACACTGACCCCTCCTTGTTTCAGACACTGATCTCTTGGTCATTCTCTGTTGTTCATCGGTGACTTTAGACCCTGGTTCACAGTCTTCCAGTCCACTCATACTCAGGACTCTATTCTTGATGACTTTAGCATCCATATGTATGATTTATCCAGTTTTTGGCCCTCTCAGTTCCTTGACACCTTATTTCTTAATGATCTTTTCCTCCACTCCACCTCAGCCATCCCTTCCCATGATCATGCTGTCCACTCCCATGGTCATACCTTTAACCTTGTTATGATCTCCAGATCTCTCCCTCAAGCATCCCACTCTGGTCTCATAGCTGACTTTCTCTAGTACTCTCATGCCAACAATTCTTTGGTCCCATTGGGACTTTCAATTCATGAACCTCACCACTTCTGCTAATCATCATTGTTCCATCTTCTGGCTGTGTTGGGTCTTCATTGCTGCGCACAGGTTTTCTCTAGTTGCGGTGAGCGGGGGCTGCTCTTCGTTGCGGTGCGTGGGCTTCTCATTGTGGTGGCTTCTCTCTTGCGGGGCACAGGCTCTAGGCGCGCGGACTTCAGCAGCTGTGGCGCATGGGCTCAGTAGTTGTGGCTCACGGGCTCTAGAGCGCAGGCTTGGTAGTTGTGGCGCATGGGCATAGTTGCTCTGCGGCATGTGGGATCCTCCCAGACCAGGGCTCAAACCCGTGTCCCCTGCATTGGCAGGCGGACTCCCAGCCACTGCGCCACCAGGGAAGCCCCATATGTCTAGGGTTCTTTGCCCTCTCACCTTGTTAGGGGTATTTCTTCTGTAGTTATTCTTTTTCTCTCCATTATCTATCACCTTTTCCCTCTACTTGGTGACATCCAAAGTAATTTTTACTATTCCTCCTCTACTCCCAAACTTGTTCTTCTCTGAGTCTTCCTCATGTCATGGACTAGCAGTGCTTTCCACATATTTATTCAAGCCCCAAATACAGAAATTTTAAAAATGTTCATTGAAGTGTAATATATACTGAAAAGTTTGCATATTGTAAGTGTACAGCGTGATGAATTTTCACAAATTGAACACACCTGTCTAGCTTATACCCAGATCAAGAAACAGACTATTACCAGTACCCCAGATACCCCCTTTCTGATCCTCCCTATCCTTCCAAGGGTAACCACTATCCAGGCTTCTAATGCACAGATTATTAAAATTTATTTTCAGTTCCTTACTTTTCTCTCACTACCCATATCTAATCCAGGAGCAAGTCCTATTGACTCAACCTCCAGATATATCCTAAATCTGTCTACTTTTCTCCATCTCCACTCCCAATCATCCTAGCCCATGGTAGTGGTGTTGCCTGGACTGTGCAGTGGTTTTCTAATTGGTTTCACTGTTTTTACTTTTATACTCCCTTAATCCTTTCTTCTCATAGCGGCCAAAGACATATCTTTCCCTTTCACTCTGTCTCTGTCTCTCATTTTATTGTGGTAAAGCCACATAACATTAAATTTACCATCTGAACCATTTTTAAGGGTCCAGCACAGCAGTGTTAACTATATGAACATTGGTGTACAATAGATCTCTAGAACTTTTCATCTTGCAAAAAGTTCTGTACCCATTGAACAACTCCCAAAGGCATCTTTTAAAAATTCATCATTTCATGTCATTCCCTTGCTTAAACCCTCAGGTGGCTTCCTTCTACTCTTTGAATAAAATTCACACTCCTTACCTGGGCTTTCAAGATCCCACTGATCTGATCTCCACCCACTTTTCTGACCATATGTCATTCCATTGTCTTTATGCTCAACACTGCTTCACTGCATCAGGGTCTCCTGCCTCTGATGTTCTTCCCAGCTTTGCACTTGGTCACTCCTTGTCATTCAAGTCTCAGTTTAAAGGTCACCTCCTCAGGTAGGGCTTCTCTGACCACCAGCCTACTACTCAGTTAGTTGCCAACCCATCACATTACTTTATTTTTCCTAGCTCCCATTACTATCTGATATTTTCCTTTGTTTGTTGTCTTCCTTTTCCTACTACCAACTAGAATACAAGTTCCATGAGAAAGGGATCTTGTTTTTTTGTATCCCTAGCACCCAGAACAGTGCTTGGTACATTGAAGGTCCTCAATAAATGTGTTGGTTGAATTCATGAATGACCAAATAGGTGAATAGGCAATAAACCAGATTTCTTATCATGTTAGATAAGAGTTTACTATGTATGGTATTTTTTCATCTACATTTATCATTCTCTAGAGTCAAATCTTACTCATTTAAGAAGAGCAAAAACAGTAAATGAATAAGGATTAATGAATTGGAGTAAATTTGATTAGGAAAAAGGAATAACTTGGAGGTAATACAGTGAAGGACTAGGGAGAAAAACATCTTAGGGTTGACTATTCTAGAAATGTGTTTTTGAATACAGTCATTAACTTTAGATACCTTAAATGAAAAATAAGATGGAGAGTAAAATTTATTATAGCAACAGGCATAAAGTAAATCATGAGGTCAGTGTTCTGTCAAAGTTTATTTGTGGTTAAGATAGAGATCCATGTAAATGGCTGAGAGTGTGTACTACAGGAAAATAATGACACTTTTCTAAATTGAACTTATTTCCAAGTAAGCAAATGTGGGATGCCAGGTGTAACGTGTAAATCACTCTTTCATCCTATATAGTAGAAACACTTGATTTTGGTTTAATTTTTTTTGTTGCTTTTTATTTTAAAATAATTTCAATGTTAACAGAAAAGTTATAAAAAATAGTATACCCAGATTTCCCAGTTGTCAACATTTTACTGGATTTGCCTTATGACTTCTTTTTATACATATAGACACAATATTAGATATTTTTTTGAAAGTAAGCTGGAGGTATTCCATCATTACCTCTAAACACAGCAGTGTGTATTACCTAGAAACAAGGACTCTCCTGCAAAACTGTTGTATAATACATCCATTGAAATAAGGAAATAAGCACCGATATGATACTACCATTTCATCCACTGACTCCACTTGACTTTTGGTGAATGCTCCAACAATGTCCTTTATAATTATCCTTTCCTTTTTTTTTTTTTTTTTTTTTGCGGTACGCGGGCCTCTCACTGTTGTGGCCTCTCCCGTTGCGGAGCACAGGCTCCGGACGTGCAGGCTCAGCGGCCATGGCTCATGGGCCTAGCCGCTCCGCGGCATGTGGCGGATCTTCCCAGACCGGGCCACGAACCCG
This sequence comes from Delphinapterus leucas, assembly GCF_059928025.1. Lineage (NCBI taxonomy): Eukaryota > Metazoa > Chordata > Mammalia > Artiodactyla > Monodontidae > Delphinapterus > Delphinapterus leucas. The sequence goes on from NC_143130.1 coordinate 169,466,104, forward strand.
TGTCCCCTGCATCGGCAGGCGGACTCTCAAGCACTGCGCCACCAGGGGAAGCCCAACCCTTTCCTTTTTTGTTCGGAATCCCATCCAGGATTACACATTGCATTTAGTTGTCATGACTTGACATTTTTGAAGCATATATGTTCTAGATTTCTTTTTCTTTTTACATACAAATATCTATATGATTTTTTTTTTTAAAGAAATGGGGCCAAATTATCCACATATTTTTGAACAGTGAAAGTAGATACAGATTTACTGTATTTAATACTTGGTATTAATAAATTTTCAAATGTTTTTGAATAAGTGAATGAATTCTTTTTAATAATTCTTTAATAATACATTATGTATACGTACTTTGATTATTTAATCCAGTGGTTCCCAAAAGTATGGTGTAAGGACCCCTGGGGACTACCTGAGATGCTTTCATGGAGTCCACAGACTGTTTTTCATGATAATATTAAGATGTTATTTGCCTTTAACTGTGTGTACATTTATATTGACGAGTGAAAGCAATGGTGGGTAAAGTGCTGGTGCCTTAGCATCAATCAGGGCAGTGGCACCTGTATTAACCTGTACGAACTGTATTAACCACTGCATTTTTCATTACCACACACTTGTAGTTCAAAAAAGTCAGTTTCACTTAAGAATGTCCTTGATGAAGCAGTAAAAGTTACTAACTTAATTAAATCCTTCTAGTAAAAAGGTTTTTTTTAATAACCTGAGTGCCAAGATGTGAAATATACAAAAGCACTTGTGTTGCATACTGAAATATGATGTTTGTCCTGAAGAAAACCACTTGTGTAATTGTTTGAGTTGTTGAGTTAAACTAGCCACTTTTTTTTCCCTGAAACACTGGTTTTACTTGAAGTAATGACATAGTTATTCAGACTTGGCTACTTGGCAGATATTTTCCCAAAAATAAATAATTGAGCTCGTGGATCTAAGGAAAACAATTGACAGAATTTCTTGCCTCAATCTGATAAAATTGAAACTTTCAAGTGAAAATTAGAATTTTGGAAAACTTACGCCCGTCACTGTGAGACTGACGACTTAAAAGAATTTTCTGATGAGATTGGTGGTGATATTTGCAAGTGTGATTTTTAAAAATATTGTCAATATTTGTAAGATCTGTGTAACTTAGTGAACTAGTATTTTCCAAATAACTACTGCATGAAGTTGCAAAATAATGTACAAATAAAAGATCCAGTCAAAGTGTAAGATAAATCAGTAAATTTTAGTAACAGAGTATAAAAGTTATCGGCATGGTTACAGATTCCACATTACAACTAACCTTTAAGAAACTACCACTTTCTGAGTTTTAATGTAATATCAAAGAAGAATATTCATGAAAAGGCTATTTAAAAATTTTTTCCAACTATTCATCTGTGTGAGGCTGGATTTTCTTCATATACTTTAACCAAAACAATATATTGCAAGAGATTGAATGCAGAAGCAGATGTGAGAATCCAGCTGTCTTCTATTGAGCTAGATATTAAAGAGACTTGGCAGAAATGTAAAATAATGCCATACATCTTACTAATTTTTTTGCTTTGGAAACTATAATTATCTTTTGTAAAAAATGATGTTAATGTTAACATGTAATGAATGGTTTTATTACTTTTTAATGAACAGATAAATATTTTTTAAATCTCTCAGTTTTAATTTCTGATATGGTAAGTATTAATAAATATAACCCACAAAACCCAAAAATTATTTGAGGTTCTCAGAATTTTTTTTTTTTTTGGCTGTGTTGGGTCTTCATTTCTGTGCAAGGGCTTTCTGTAGTTGCGGCAAGCGGGGGCCACTCTTCATGGGGGTGCATGCCTCTCACTATCGCGGCCTCTCTTGTTGCGGAGCACAGACTCCAGACGCGCAGGCTCGGTAGTTGTGGCTCACGGGCCTAGTTGCTCCGCGGCATGTGGGATCTTCCCAGACCAGGGCTCGAACCCGTGTTCCCTGCATTGGCAGGCAGATTCTCAACCACTGCACCACCAGGGAAGCCCTCAGTAATTTTTAAGAGTCTAAAAGAGATCAAAAAGTTTGGGAACTACTGATTTAATCATTCCATGTTGATGGATTTTAAAGTTATGTCCAGTTTTTTACTATTACAAGCATTGCTGCCATGTACTTTTTTTCTTCATGTTTGTGTGATCATTTCAGTAGGATAAATTCCTAGAAGTAGAAATGCTGTGTTAAACGACAAGCACATTTTTCGTTTTAGATGTTGACAAACTGCCTTCTAACATAGTTGCACTAATTTTCCCAGAGCAGATGAAAGTACCCTTTCCCCATTAGTAATTAGCATTGCCAATTTCATAAATTAAAAGATGGTATTACATTTAAATTTTTTTCAAAAATCATTAGTAAAGTTATATACCTTTTTTTGGCTATTATTTTTCTTATTTTATAAATTGCTTGTATATCACTTTGTCCTTTTTTGATCTTTTTCTTAACCGACTTGGAAGCGCTCTTAGGACAGAGTAGCTTCTGATAGTCAAATAGTGCTGCAAATAATTTTCTCAGTTTCTTTAAATTTCATGAGATTTAAAATGTCAGAATATTTTTTTCCCTGTCACCATATTTATTCACGTTTTCTTTTGGGTTTTATGTCATGTGTAGGTCTCACCTACACCAAATTATAAAAATACTTCTCTGTATTTTCTTTGCCTGATTGGTGATTTTTAGCCAGTTTGATTTAAATTAAACCCATCCTGGAAATGTGACAGCTCAATTTTAGTCCTAATCTAAATAGGATCTGTAATTGCACATAATGGAAACTTAAATAATTTCAGAGGAAAATTTAGTTTAAAGATGATGAATCAATTTAGAGATGTGATGTATCTCACACCCCACTGCCTTAACCCCCTAATATTGATATTTCCTTTCATCTGCTATTTTTCTGTAGTTGAGGAAACGTGTGAAACTTGAAGGGAAAGAACTTGAAGAATACTTGGAAAAAGAGAAACTAAAGAAAGAAGCTGCTAAAAAACTTGAACAGTCAAAAGAGTAAGTTGTTTCCAGACAGATTAGAAGTTTATATAAGTAATTTGATAACTTATTTCTGGACAAAAACGTTTAACTGAAAATATTTAAATTTTCTTTTGACTTTATTACTTTTATTACATCTTTCCAGTGGTGCTAGAATACTAAATCCTTTCAGTGCTAATGTTAATTTACTAACTGGCTGTTAATGCTCTATGTCACAAAATATCAATCCAGTAATACTATCATTATCATTGAATTAATAGTGAATGTTAATTCATTAATAATTTTAGAAATATTAATTAAAAGTCTTTTGGGGACTTTATGACCTTTACCTTTTCCCAAACTCCCTTAGGGCAGACATAGATTCCAGTGATGAGAGTGACGTTGAGGAAGATGTTGACCAGCCATCAGCTCATAAGACTAAGCATGACCTGATGATGAAAGGTGAAGGTAGTCGTAAAGGAAGTTTCTTCAAACAGGCTAAAAAGTCTTATCCTATGTTTCCTGCCCCAGAAGAAAGAATTAAATGGGATGAATATGGAGAAATTATCAAGTATGTGAGCAAAACAAGTTTTTCTTTCTTACAGATTGGAGGTAGTAACTGTATTGTCATTTTAGCTCAAAGAATTTGGTCTTTCTGCTCATCATGTACTTAGTTTCTGAGTATCTCAGCTTGTAGTTTGAAATATAAAAATAGAAAGGTCGAGGAACATATAGAGAGTTAATAATAAAGGAAAACTGGTAGTTGTATTACTTAGGTATGTGAAATGTTTAAAATGATGATCAGGACTCTTTCATGCCCTCCCCACTTAAAAAGAGGTAAGGGATGTGCATGGGAGAAAAGCATGTGATAGGAAGAACTTTTGATGGCTAAGGTTATGTTAAGTTTGGGAAATGGTTTATGTCTCAAGTAGTGCTGCACACACGTGTTAGTTACAAGAGGAAGAGGAGATAGTGTGAGTGGAACCATAGAAAATCTACCAAATCTATACCCACTATTAGAAAAACAACTGAAATCACACATTCTAATCACAGATTTGAAAACACTACTACCCTGAATGAAGATCAGTAAATGTCAACTGCCTTTTAGCATAATGCACGCTGTCTTTCACAATTTGGTTTCTCCCTACTTTTCTATTATATTTCTCTATATTTCTCTTACAGCAGTGTGTGTTCTCCACTCCGGTGGTTCCAGCCTTCTCTCAGTTTCCCCCTGCTCAGCTTTTTCATGTCATGCCTTTACCCATGTTCTTCCTTCAGCCTGGTTCTACCTTCCCATCCCAAGCTTTCAGGCTGCTGAATCTGGCCTCACAAACCACTGGAAAACTTTCCTGTCTCTCCCTTGCCACCGCAACACAGTTAGTTCCCTCTCTTTTACTTTCTTTGTAAATATCTTGAGCCTATGGTCTTAGGTCATCCTTGAATTTAATTAGGAAAATTCTACTGTTTACTTGGCCCTCTAAAATAGTAGGGAGAAAAACTAACAATCTAAACAGTATTGGTGAGTTTGCTTACCATTTCACTTAATTAATGGCCAATCTGTTTATCATATGGACAGTGCTCTTTAGCTTCAATTTTCTTATCTGAAAAATGGGGGTAAGAATACAACAAGGTTATGCTTTTGAAGGCGCTTAGCACAGAACCTGACTCATAGTAAATGCACTTTAAGTGGTTGCTACTACGGTTGTTATGTGGATTACAGTTCGAGATGTTGGGCTCCTGCAGCAATCTAGATGTTGGGCGACAGAGGCCTGGATTCTCAGGAGTGTGAGGGGATTTGGGGGTAGGGCATGATAAATATAGAGATTAGAGAGAACATTAAAAAAAGTTTGCTTTTTAATTTTAATGTACAACTCTCTCTGATATTGGAAAATAGTTGTGCTAGTAGTTTGTTGAAATAAAGATGAAGGCTTTTGAGGGAGCTAATGGTTTTGTATCTCAGGTTTCTCTGTAATGTGCAAAAATGGAGAGTCATCTGCTTTCATCGGGCAGGGAAGGAATAATGTGGGTGTCTTAAGGAAACCAAAGGAGATCTGAGATTTATAAGGACTGGAAATTGACAAGAGAAACCACAGAAATTGAGAAAAAGAATTACTGAAACAAATGCAGGGCCAGGTTGCAAGAATACTTATGATAGCCACTAAGGTCTTCTAATGACGTGTGTAGGTAGGGCCTTTTCACTCACCCACATGGTGTGTTTTAAAGTGTACTCCTTGATGGTCATGAAGAACGTAATAAAAAAAAAAAAAAAAAAAAAAAAAAAAGAACGTAATACATGCAATCATCTGATAATTGATATTGTGAAGTTGCGCTGACTTCGGATCAAATGTGTATTTGAATCTTGATATATGTGAGGAATCTAAAAATTATGCCATCTACTAATTAGTTGTATGTATTAAATAATATTGGCTTGCTTGTTACTGCTTCTAATTAGAGACTTTTTATTTAGACCAGAGGATTTCTTAGTGCCAGAACTTCAAGCTACTGAAGAAGAAAAAAGCAAATTAGAGTCTGGCCTGACAAATGGAGATGAACCCATGGATCAGGATTTATCTGATGTTCCTACTAAGTGTATTTCTACAACAGAATCTATAGAAATAAAGTAAGTGCTCTTGTTGCATTTGGAGCATAGATTAGGAGGTAAAATTTCAAGCGCTTGAGTCACATAATTTACATTGTTTCAAAAGTGAGATTTCTGAATATCCTCTAGTAAGTTTGTGCTTTTAAAATGTAATTTTTTTCTTCTTGTGAAGTATGGTGTTCTTTTTTCCCTTCATTAATGATATTTGAATGCCAAAATGAATTGGTGGTGAGGAGGGGGTTAAACTTTAAATTGTACATGTATGTGAAAAAACATTCTTTCTGGTCTTTCTAGTAAGCCTAGTAGCAGGTGAGCTTGTATAATTCCAAGTTTAATTTTTCTAAACGCTTGTTTAATAAAATAAACTCCTTGACTCAAACATCTCTGCGAGTGCATTAACATCTTAAAAATACCACTATGTCTTAAAAATACCACTATGTCTTAAAAATAACCACTGTGCCTTAAAAATAACCACTGTGCCTTAAAAATAACCACTGTGCCTTAAAAAATTGTGAACCTTTTTTTCTCTATTTAGTGCAGTTAACACCAGTAAATGATCATTTTGGAATATATTTTTTAAAGTTATCAGAGAGCAAAGTGGCTTTTTGTCTAGTGGTATCATCTAGTATACATTCTTGGGTATGGCTAAGAGCTCAATAATACATATTAACAATATAACACATGTATTCCTCAACTCCTCATTCTACATATTGATACATTTCTTTCCTGATGATAAAAGCCATTAAAAACCTAATTTTAGAATTAACTTACCAGAAAAGTAAGCTTGAATAATCATGTAATTACAGAGCCAGGGTTACTTACATAGACTATGAAGGACGCTCTGATGGGGATTCCATTAAAAAAATCATCAATCAAATGAAACCACGACAGTTGATCATTGTCCATGGACCACCAGAGGCCAGTCAGGATCTTGCAGAGTGCTGCCGTGGGTTTGGTGGGAAAGATATTAAAGTGTACATGCCAAAGCTACATGAAACAGTCGATGCCACTAGTGAAACTCATATCTACCAGGTGAGTGTGCTGGCATTTGAGCCACATAGAAGTAAGTACTTTTCGTTGCAGATTAGGACAGATAGATTAGGAATACAGTGGTGAGCGAAACAAATGTGGTCCCTTGTCCTAGCAGATTTTATAGTCTGTGGGGCTTGTACCAAGGAAATAGCATTTATCATACTGTTATACCTCTGATGGAGGAAGTACAGGATGCTATGAGAGCATAAAGAGGGAGATTCCAACCCAAATTTGGGAGGTTTAGAAACAGTTTCCCAGAGGAAGGGATAACTAGGCTGAATCCCGACGGCTATTTAGATTGGTTACCAGGGTGGTATATAGAGTGGTAAAGAGAGGGAGAAAAAGTGTTCCAGGCAGAGGGAACAACATTTGTGAAAGTATAGAGGTGAGGGGAATGGGGAGTGTTTAGGAATTCAAAAGTTTTCTAAAAATTCACAGATGTTAAGGTTCTATTCCTAATTGAAAAAAATGGAGACAGGTATAGAAAGCAGGAATGGCACAGAGGAAGGCTTTGTTAACTCATATCTGGTAGTGGGAGATGGTATCAGGTAAGGCAAGAGTGGTGTCTATATTTGTTTGGAAAAAATGGATTGGAATTCACCAGGCAGCAGCGTCATTCTGGGCAGAACAAGAGGAAGCAGCGTTCCAGCAATATGGAGGTGTGAAACTGTGTGGTATATTGAGGAAACCCTAAGCCATTCAGTACTTCTGAAGTAGCATCAGGTCCTAGGGGATGAGACTGATCAGTGGTTCTCCACCCAGGCTACACATCTGGAGAGCTTTGGGGGAGTCAAGGGGCTCAATGTTCTGGCCTTAGTCTCACCAGTTATATTAGAATCACTGGAGGTGGGACCCTGGCATTAATGTTAAAAAAAAAAAAAAAAAAATTCCCGTGTGGTCCCAATGTACAGTCAAGGTTAAGAACCTTAAGAAAGTAGACAGGGGCCCTATGATTTTACAGGCCATTAGGTCATTACCAGTTACAGTGAAGATCAGATGAATGAAAGATTTTCAAATTTTAATACACAGTACTAGAGTTCGAAAATAATAATAGATCATATTTAATTGTTAAGTTATACTCTTTGGGCATTATTTCTCTCCCTCCCCTTTGCATCATATCTAGGTGAGATTAAAAGATTCGCTTGTCAGCTCCCTTCAGTTTTGTAAGGCAAAAGATGCTGAATTAGCTTGGATAGATGGTGTCTTAGACATGAGAGTTTCCAAAGTGGACACAGGAGTTATTTTAGAAGAAGGAGAACTAAAGGATGACGGAGAAGACTCAGAAATGCAAGTGGACGCTCCTTCAGATTCTAGCGTTATAGCACAGCAGAAGGCCATGAAAAGTCTGTTTGGAGACGATGAGAAAGAAACAGGTGAAGAAAGTGAGATCATTCCTACTTTGGAACCCTTACCACCTCATGAGGTAAAAAGCTTGCGCTGCTTCTCTCTCTCCTTTAATTTGTCATCCTTTGAATGTTTTTTTAAATGTTTTTAACCATTTAAAATATGTCATGTATAGGCTCATTTTGGAGTTTAAAAAAATTAAGATGTGTCTCAGTGTGCGTGCATATGTCCTCTATGGCTAGAGAATGATAACGATAGTAAGGAAACCTTTAGCAGATCTTCTTATAAGATACATAATTGTTTCATGATTTGTTTTTCAGCATGGATTTTTAAATATTAAGTTTGATGATTGTGAGGGTCATCTACCTGCTTCCAGTCAGGAGATTTATAATTTTCTAAGAATGTTATACTCTTGTACTCCATTTTTGTGTGTTATTGATTCAACTTAACCACTTTTGGTTTTGATACAGTTAGAAATCATTTATTTCCTATAGGTATAGTTTTAGTCTAGTATTTTATTTACGTGTTCTCAAGAGATAGCTAGTTAACTGGCAGAGCTTCCAGGTAATTAACTTACAGCAATATTAAAACTATATTATGAGAGTCTGACACGACTGTCAAGTGATGTCTTTGGCCCTTCTATGCAATAAAGAATGGAGAGACGGCCTCTGTCATTGGATTCCCTTCAAGTACAACAAAATTGTGGGGAGGAATTAGGAACTTTCTTCTCTCTGTGCTAAAGCCGGCACTCGTCAAAGCAACTTCAGAGCACATGTCCTCTATGGCTAGAGAATATATTCAAAGCAGCGGCATTAGGTTGAACCGCTTGCCTTTCTGATTCTAAAACCCACGCATTCACTGTGAGGGAGGAAGGAAAGTGGAAGTGGGATCAGGGGAGAATTATCCTCTGAACTGTATACAAAGGACTGGGATCTGGAAAATGAATTTTTTTGTTCAGTTCTGCCTACTCGCACTCTAGTTGACCCCCTTAGGCAAGTGGGGGAGTGAAGAGCATAACATTATCAAACGGCGTTCTGTTATTGTGAGGCACGACTAATAAAATTGATTGTGAAACATTCAGAAAATGTGAAGGGCTTTGTAATGTAAAATAATGAGGTAAAATTCAGACTAACAACTTGGAATGTGATTTATAGTCTTGAAATGATCTGTCAAAGGAATTCAGGGGATAATAGGAAATATCTTAGAGATCATGTGTTATTTCACTTTATTCGGTACAACTGTGTGTCTGGTGTTTTATTTGAAGTTCTTCTTTCCCCTTTAACCTTATCTAAGGTCCCTGGACATCAGTCAGTTTTTATGAATGAACCAAGACTGTCGGACTTCAAACAAGTTCTTTTAAGGGAGGGGATCCAAGCTGAGTTCGTAGGAGGTGTACTCGTTTGCAACAATCAAGTAGCAGTCCGTAGAGTAAGTGTGTTTTTAAGAAGGGCTGAATTGAACAGATGCTCCTGATGTTTAGTTATTTTGAATTCTGTAATTCTTGATTGAATTAATTTTACAAACTGGAGATCAGTAATTTATAGTGAAGACATCACATTTATAGTGATGACCTTGACGGCTTTTAAAAGTGACTCTCAAAGACGTGATATATAATTTTATTGTAAATTTTTATTATTTGAATCCTGTGACATTTATGTGTCTATGTAAAATTCATGACTTGAATATTATATCCATATTCTGTGAATCAGAGCAGTCCATTTCCTAGTCAGTCATAGAGCAATCTAGTTAATATATTTTGGTTATTATGTCTGCATGTTAATGGATAGAAAGTCTGCTAAATAACTTATTTTTTTTTACTTGGTTTCTAGACGGAAACTGGACGCATTGGATTAGAAGGCTGCCTTTGTCAAGATTTTTATAGGATAAGAGACCTTTTATATGAACAGTATGCCATTGTGTAAAGGACATGATGTCAAGAAGTATCTGTTTGACCTTTCTAAGAAAAAAGGATTCTTACTCTAAGCTTTTGCATTTTCGTTTTGTAACATACAAAAAGAATCTGCCAGAAAAACTTAACATGCATTAGATTTTTAAAAATGTAAATAGAAACCATATTGCTAATGCTGAAATGAGCATGCTACCTTTTGGCTTTCAGAGTGAGAGATCCTTACAAGTGTGCAGGCCCTGGAGTTGAAGGTGATTGGCTTCCTTTAGAGACCCCTTATTCTAGAAGGGCTTGTTACTTGAATAAAACAATGCAACTTAGCAAACCAGTTCATGGCCTTAGAGAAACATGTTTGCATGAATTCTTGCAAACTGTTTCTTACATTTTCTGGAATGAAAAATGAGAATTTATCTTAAAAAGATGCACTATAAGAAAACCCTGATGAAACAGTTTTTTGAGCCTATGTATTTAAAAAACAAAAAAAACAGAGTGTGTGCTGTAATTCTTTTGCATTCCTGTATGCAGTTTTCTTCCCAGGGAGCTTATCTGCTCCATGCCTACGTTTCCCAGTACTTCACTCTACTGTGAGATGGTACACATTTGACTCAGAAACCAGTTTTTATTTCTCCCATTTCCTTTTTTGTCAAGACTTTGTTGTTGTTGTTGTTCAGCTTGAATTATAACACCATCATTTGAATATGCATAATTCAGAAAAGCTCCCTGACGTGCTCTAGTCTTAAAGGTCCTGCATGCATTTTAAACACATCTTAAGTATCAGCTAGGTTACTGTACTGGAGACTGTTTTGTGCTTTGCTTTTAGGGAAACAAATGTTGAACCTCATATTTTTATAAGGTAACAGTATAATTAAAAGGTGTGAAGGTCTTCATCTCTTAGGCTTGCTTTCTCCTAAGGTTGCCCAAGCAGTGGTTGGATTTTATACACATTACTACAGAAATAATACTGAAGTTGAATAAGGCCATCCATTCTATGTTCATCTCTTTCTTGGGGCTAGCAGCCCTGATACAGTATAAACCACTTGTGTTTAAGAGTAAAAACAGTATATGCAGTTCTCATTGACTTAAAAATGAAAGTCATGTCACCCTATTGTAATCTGTGGGTGCTTTTTTAGAATGTAGCTTAATCATGACAGACCTTGATGTTTATTTCTTATTTAAACCCTACTCTTTACACTTAAGCATTTTTAGAAGGGTCAGATTTCTTGTTTAACTTATATGGAACTATGTATAATACAACCCAGTGATATCAGACAAGAATTAATATTTCACTCTATTTCAAATGCTTAGAAAGCTCTTATTGTGAGTTAAATTGCTAATGCAAAGTTTCCAGCCTTCTGGTACTGAAAACCAGACACACAAAACAAGTTACAGACGATGAAGATAAAGAGTATGTTTTCTTTGCAGAGCTTTGAAAAAAAAATCACTTAAACTCTTACTACTGAATAGAGTAAGCCTAGAATCCTATTTATATTCCAGGGGAAAGAAAGTCTGCATTTGTTTCATGGCTTAAAGCATCTGGTTATACATATTACATTGCAATAGTGATATTGAAAAATTGTCTCTTGCCTAGCGTTTTTATTGTCCTATGAACAGGAATTAAATTTTAAAGTACTGCTTGAAGATGGCTGTGCTAACTAATGTCAATGCAGGAGCAATATTTTTACCTGTTTCTAGGTGACAGTATTACTAAAATTTCTAAAATGAAGTCATTTGTTTAGTCTCAGTTACTTAAGAAAAATATAAATTTTAAAAAGGACTCTGAGGTAAATCATGAACTCAGAGGCACTTTCAGATCGTCATTGTGCAGAGGCAGAATAAACACAACGGACCATCAGCTGATATCTATAATTTGGTTAAAAAGAGATTTTGTTGTAATATTTGTAGCATTGGGATTATAAATGTCAAGCATCATTGCAAACTTTCTATATTTTCATGAACCAGTAGGTGGCCTGAAACAGAAGTGAGAAAATCAATTTTCTAAGGAGGGCCTTTGCCTTTTTAAAAAAATTTGAGATACGATTCACATACTTTTAAAGTTCACTCTTTTACATTTATTTTTTTTTTTTTAGTACATTTACAGAGTTGTGCAACCATTACCACCATCTAATTCCAGAATACTTCATCGCCCCGAAAAGAAACTCCGTACCCGTTAGCAGTCACTCCCCATTCTTGCTTCTCCTCAGCCCCAGGCAAGCATTAATCTATCTTCTGTCTCTGTGAATTTACCTATTCTGGACAGTTCATAAAAATGGAATCATACAGTATGTGGCCTTTTGTGTCTGACTTCTTTCACTTAGCATAACTTTTAAGATTCATCGATGCTGTAGCATGTATCAGTATTCTTTTTATGGCTGAATAATATTCCATATGGATATACTGCATTTTGTTTATCCACTCATCAGTTGAGAGACATTTGGTTTGTTTCCACTTTTTGGCTATTATGAATAATGCTGTTATGAACATTTGTGTACAGGTTTTTTGTATGGGCATATGTTTTCGATTTGGGGAGGCATATACGTTAAGCGTAGAATTGCTGGGTCATACGGTAACTCTGTGTAACCTTTTGGGAAATTGCCAGACTGTTTTCCAAAGTGACTGCACCATGTTACATTCCTATGTCCTCGGCAACACTGGTTACTCACCATCTTTTTTATTTTAGCCGTTTTAGTGTGTGTGAAGAGGTATCTCATTGTGGTTTCGATTTGCATTTCTCTAATGACTGATGATTTTGAGCTTCTTTTCTGTACTCATTGGCTGTTTGTATATCTTCTTCGGACAAATGTCTGTTCAGATCCTTTGCCTATTTTTAAATTGGGTCATTTATCTTTTTATTGTTGACTTAAAGAGTTTTTTATACACTCTGGATACTAAATCCTTATCATATGTATGATTTGCAAATATTTTTTCCCATTCTGTTTGTTTTTTCACTACCTTGATAGTGTCCTTTGAAACACAAAAGTTTTTAATTTTGATGAAGCCTTAATTTATCTGTTTTATTCTCTGGTCCCTTGTGCTATTGGTGTCATATCTTAGAAACCCATTGCTTTTTTTTTCCTGAGAGCTTTATGGTTTAATATATTTCTTACATTTGAGTCTTTGATCCATTTTGAGTTAACTTTTATGTATGATGTGAGGTAGGGGTCTGATTTCATTCTTTTGCATTTAGATATCCAGTAGCCCAGCATCATTTGTTGAAAAGACTATTTCCTCATCAAATTTTCTTGCCACCTTTGTTGAAAATCAGTTGCCCATGGGTGTATGACTTTGTTCTTGGATTCTCAGTTCTATCTCACGGATGTATACATCCATCCTTATGCTAGTATTGTTTTGAATACTGTAACTATATATTAAATTTTGAAATTGGCAAGTGTACATCCTCCACCTTTTTTCTCTTTCAAGATTGTTTAGGCTGTTCTGGTTCCCTAACATTTTCATATGAATTTTAGAATCAGTTTATCAATTTCTGTAAAAAGGCCACTCACTTTTAATAGGAAAAAAAAAAGTACTTGAAATTTAGAGCTTAAAATCTTAGAATGTTATGGCTGAGAGGGACTATAGAATTCATCTAGTTCAACACGCTTATTTTAGTATTGAATGAATGGGCCTATGGGAGGTAAGGGGTTTGCTTGAGTCAGATAGCTGGTCAGAGACAGAGTTGGAATTGGAACCTAGCCTTCATAGAGTCCGTTCATTTTATATTAAATGAATGAATCTAGAATCCTTATAGAATCCATTGATTCAATACTAAAATAAGTATGTTGAACTACATGAGTTCTGCGGTTCCTCTCAGGCATAACATTCTGAGATTTTAAGCTGTAAATTTCAACTCCTTTTTTCCTTGCACTCCTGTATCTGCTCTAAGAACAGCATCTGGCAGCTGTTACTTAGGACAATAGCCTGCTGAGAGAGAGACTGCTTCCATTCTGTGTGATGGCCAGTGAAGGGGGGAGGGCGGGGAGAGAAAGGGTAAATGTCACCTTCTGTACTTTTCTTTGGTTTTAAGATTCTAGAGTTTTATCACACAGTTATTGTCCTTTAAATATTGATGAACTCATTACCACTTAAGTCAAAGGGTGTAAATAGTGGTTAGTAATGCAGTGATTGAGAGGTTGATTGTTTGCTTGTTTGTTTGCATGGTGGTGGTTCTCTGCCACCCCTAACCCCTTCTTTATTCAGCCATTTGATAACTACAAAGTGGATGGCTAAGTGACGATGCAGTGCGAACTAGAGAAGGAATCTTCAGATCTGCCTACCTGGGCGGGGATCAAAGAAAGGTTTTTTTCCTTCTTCTTTTGCTTTCCTTTCACTCTAACCACGTGAATTGTGTTTGTGAGAAAATACCGCAAACTGTCACAGTAAAAACCCAGGACTTTGCTGGAAGTGAGGGTATCTTGGCGTCTCTCTCCTGTTGGTCCCCCCTCCTCCCCGCCCCCGCCCCATTCCCACACAGCTCTATTTTTTTGGTGCTTTTTCCTTCACTACTCAAGCCCATTTCATTTTAGTTCTTGAAGTCAAAATGTGATTTCGAGGAGCAAAATAGGAGTTTGGAGAGTTTTAAATCTCTCCTCATTGTAGTTGAAGAGAACCGAAAGTGTATGTGCTTCTTTTGTGAAATTGTTAATGGAATTCTATGGATCCTACTCAAACATTTGATACCGAGTGATAGTTTCAAGCAGAGAGTACACAAAGGATTCATAAGGACGTACTACATCGCTTTCTGAGGTTATTTTAATGTTCAATATCCAATTTATTGTGTGCATTTCCTTTTTCTTTTTGACACAATTTTTTTTTTTTTTTAAGGCACCACTAATTGTACATTCAAAACTAGTGAAGTCCTTCAAACAAATCTCTATGGGAAGCTGTTTTTATTCTAAGGGTGCTGCCTGCTGTCCTTGTTTTAAACATTTTTGGAGCTCTCATTTCTCTTCAGATTCATTTACCGAGCTTATGAGAAATGTAATTTATCTTAGAAACACATGTGGTCTTGGCCCAACATATGCCATTACCATTGGACTCTAAATGACCCCCCCCCAATATTTAAAAGCTCTTCTTTTATGGACAGACATTTGGTATCATAGGAGATTTTTTATATTAAAAAGTTATCTATTAAATACCAAACTATAATGAAAATAAAAGCAGTGGAATATACCAGAAATCATAAAGATGCTGTCATTCCCAACATCAGTAGGTCATTGTTCAGGTTAAATTTCCTACTCAAGTATCAAAGGATGTATGTCTCTAATGAGATTATGGAAATCCTCTATCAGTTATAAGGAAAACAAATTACCTAAATGTATAGGATTCAGATTCTCAAGGTTTTTCAATATCTCCCATATGTAATTTTTTTCAAGGAGACAGACTATTGTAGGAAGAAAGAAGTTATGTTTAATGAGAAAGATTCAGAACATTGTGCATTTTTAACTATTAAGCAGAATCTTATATCTACATTATTGCCCATTAAAAAAAACTTCTTTCACATTTATTTCAAATATTCTTTTGAATAGTTTTACCTGAGATAAGGAAACCATTAAGCAGAGATTTTTCTAGTATAAAAACCAGTGTAATAAATTCGTAATAGCTAAAAGACCACTTGTGTGTGTCTTATTTTCTAACTTTTTATTTTGAAATAATTTTAAACTGACAGAAAAGTTACAAGAATAGTTTAAAAGATCCTATATATCGTTCCCTAGGTTCCCCTGTTGTTAACATTTTGCCGTATTTATTTATCATTCTATCTATATATACATATTATTTTTTGAATGGTTTGATACTAAGTAGCAGTTATGACGTCCCATTAGCCATAAGCACTACAGTGTGTATTTTTTAAAAACAAGGTCTCTCCTGCATAACTACACTACTTCCATCAAAGTCAGGAAACCAATGTTGATGAAATTCTACCATTTAATCCACAAACCCTGTTCATATGTTACCAGTTAGTCCAAAATGTCCCTAAAATAACCCTTTCCTTTTTGGTCTAGGATCCAGTCCAGGATGATGCATGTGTTTAGTTATGTTTTCCCTTCAGTCTTCCTCAATCTGGAAGACTTCCTCAGTTTTTCCTTTTTTAAAATTTATTTTGTTATGACCTTGACATTTTTGAAGAGTGCCGATCAGTTACTTTGTAAATGGCCCTTCCTTTGAGTTTGTCTCATGTTTCCTCGTGATTAGATTCAGGTTATGGGTTTTTGACAGGAATACTAGAGAAGTAAATGATGCTTTGTTCTTCTCTGCATTATATCAGGAAGCACATAGTGTCAGTTTTCCCCATTGCTGGTGATGTTAATTTTTCATGGTTATGTTTCCAAGGTTTCTCCACTGTCAAGTTAATAAATATTTTGTGGGGAGCTGCTTTGAGACTGTGTCAATATCCTGTTCTTTATAAATATTTATCCTCTAGTTTTAGCATCTGTTGATGATTCTTACCTGAGGAAATCACACAAGATTGCCAAAAGGCGATTTTTGATTACACTGTGGCTTCTACATTTATTTGACATTCTAGAGTAAGCACATTCTCTTCTCCCCCATTTGTTTGTTCATTATTTATATCGGTGTGGAACATGGATTCTGTTTTATAATCTACAAACTATCGTGATTCATTTTGATGCTACAGTTTTCCTAGATTTGGCTAAGTGGGAGCACTTTTAAGCTGGCTTCTGTGCTCTTTTGACATGGTCTCAGGTTCTTTTTTGTTTGTTTTAATTGTGGTAAAAAACATAACATTAAATTTACCATCTTAACCTTTCTTAAGTGTACAAGTTCAGTAGTGTTACGTATATTCACGTTGTTGTGCAACAGATCTAGAACCTTTTTATTTTGCAACACTGAAACTCTATACCCGCTGAGCACTAATGTTCTCGCTTGCCTGCCCCCAGCCCTTGGTAATCACCTTCCTACTTTCTGTTTCTATGGTTCTGATTGCTTTAGATACTTAATGAGTGGAACAGTACAGTAGGTGTCCTTTTGTGAGTGGCTTATTTGACTCAGCATACTGTCCTCAAGGTTCATCCATGTTGTAGCATGTGACAGGATTTCCTTCCTTTTAAAGGCCTCATAATATTCCACCGTCTGGTTGTACCACATGTTCTTTATCCATTCATTTGTCGATGGACATTTGGGTTGTTTCCACCACTTGGCTCTTGTGAATCATGCTGCAGTGAACATGGGTGTGCAATTATCTCCTTGAGATCCTGCTTTCACGTCTTTTGGATACATATCCAATGAGGCTGCTGGATCATATGGTAATTCCATTTTTAATTTTTCGAGGATTTCCGTACTGATTTCCATAATGGCTGCACGTCCCCATGGTTCTATGAGCACTTCCTAACTTTCAGTCACCACAAGATGTTCCAGGCTCCATCTTGCATTTTCACTACCCCAGTCCTGGGATCAGCCATTTCTCCAGAGTCCTGGTTCACTTCGGTGGAGAATGTCACTTAGAACCAAGATTTGGGTGCTCACTTGTGCTCATTGCCACGGTGCTATCATTGCTACCAGGTCCTCAGTATACAATTAGGAAATATCTACATCTATGCTTGTTTCCTCATCATCCATCCCTCTATGTTAAAAACCACAAGTTCACACTGATCTCCAGTTCCACCTCTACTCCGCAAGGTTTATTCTAGCCTTCCCTCTCTTCATCTTTGTACCTCCTTTACCCTATAGTAAAAACAGGGGCTCCCATAATCTTCAGTATAGTCACTTATTTGTTCACTCCCCTGTAATTAATCAATTTTTGACCGTGGGGCTGGCTGATTTGCTTGAAGCCCCCTGCACACAGCTGCCACAAGAACAGAGTTTCCTTCTATTCCTCGCTCCATGGCAGCACCTGCCAATTGAACCCCATAGCAGGTATTTTTAAAGAAGCCACCTTTGGCCTCAACAGATGTTCTGTTCCAATTTACATGATGGTCCAGCAATGGTGAAATAAGCACAGATTCCGAGGGTTTCTACTTTGAATGGGACTTTATAGTCTTTGGGTATTTGTCTTGGTTATTTTGCTACAATATTTTCCTCATTATTTCCTACTCTAGAGTTAAGCCAAAGTAATGATCACTGTGGAGTGGGGTTAGTGGAGGAGAGGATGAAAAGGAAGGAGGTGGAAACCCCATCTCGGGAGTAGCGGGTCTGGCAAGAGGATACCACACATGGCGATCACAATCCAAAATGCTGTCTAAGCAAAACACATTAGCAGTTAAAGCTCTTAAGATGTGTGTTAATATTATTTTATAACTGTCCTTGCAAAAAAAACTTTGCCTGTCATTTCATCATTTGGATCATCCACGCCCTTAACTCTTAAGCTTTAGGAGTGTCATGACCAAGTTCACTATACTGAGTGCTGAGGTGTTCTTTTATTAAACAGTCAGTTATTCTTCAATCTTAACAATTTGGAGTGGGAGGAATAATATGCCCCTGGACAAACGATTCCTCAGTAAGCTTAAGATGGAGTCCAGTTATGTAGCAAATGTGGAACCTGTATAATAATTACTAGAACTTAATCCTACCAATGGGAAAATGGAGTCTATGGCCATAATTATCTCCATTTTAGAGATGTGGTTCACCTAATGGGAATAATTGCACAAGTGCTTTTTTACTAAAAAATAACTGAGCCCCTATCGTAGTAGCTGACACTGAGTATTTTCTATGTACCAAATACTGTGCCAAGTACTTTATATGCATTGTCTCATTTAACCATAATGATCATGGTCAGGATGGACACTGTCATTACCCCATTTTACAGATGTGGAAACTTAAGTTTATGGTCTGTTATTAGTCTCCCAATTCTGACACATAATAGGCATTACAGGTATATCATTAGAGTTCTTTAGTTTTTTGTTGTTGTTGTTGTTTTTTGTTTTTTGTTTTTTGCGGTACGCGGGCCTCTCACTGTTGTGGCCTCTCCCGTTGCGGAGCACAGGCTCCGGATGCGCAGGCTCAGCAGCCATGGCTCACGGGCCCAGCCGCTCCGCGGCATGTGGGATCCTCCCAGACCGGGGCACGAACCCACGTCCCCCGCATCAGCAGGCGGACTCCCAACCACTGCGCCACCAGGGAAGCCCCAGAGTTCTTTAATTTTGAGTACCACTTTGTGTGGATTGGGCCAGTTACTTTAAATCTTAGCGCTTCAAATACATGGGGATGGTAATGGTACCGTTGCCTAGGGTTGCATGAGGATTAAATAATATGAATCATGCAAAGCATGTGGCGTGTCTGGCACATGGTAAGCACCTCAATACATGTTAATAATTATTTAGTGCCACTTTCACATCCATCACCTCATTCAATCTTTATTACAACCCTAAAGGCTACCTATCACCTCATTTTTACAGAAAAAGAAACTGGCTCTGGGGTGTCTAAGTGGCTTATTTAAAGTCACATAGCTGATCAATAGTGAATCGGGTGCTTTTACCACTTGATCTACAAAAAGTGCTCTAATATTTATCCCTTTAGCTTCTAGAGAAGGATCCTTCAAAGTAACTTCTAATGTATTACTCACAGGTTACTCTAAATAACAGTGGAATTTATACCACATGACCTAATGTAGATCAAAGACGTTTTTATCTTTAGACATTTTCTAAGACAATTTAAATGCAGCAGACTTTCTGATTTGGTCAAGGTGATAATGCATTAATCTAAAGATACTGAATCTTTTCTTATCTTTACTGGTGATGTTACTCCCCGTAGAATTATAGAAAACAGACTTCCCTTGGTCAAAATGAGAAAACCCACAAGCTGCATGAGAATCTTGGGATATATTTATCCAGGAATGCTTATATATTGATTCCAAAAAGCCACTTAACACTTTACTTTAAAATCTTTATGGATAAGTGGGAGAGATGGGGGTTGGGTGAGATTTAGTCAGGTGGGTTTCTAACCCTTCTGTAGCCATTTCTAAAAGCTGCTCATTGATGGACATGTGCTAGTCTGAATTAGCAGGCTCTGTCCTCATCTTACATGCCATTTTTATAAATTTTCTAGGTCAGGATATTGGTGGTAGGTTAAGACAATTTGCAAATGACCTGCCACTAGAAGAAATAGCTCTTGTATGATAAGATAACATTGGTACCTAAGGGGATCCTGACAAGTTTGGACAATGGGTGAAATCTGAGAAAATGAAATTTCACCTGTCTTTCTAAACCAATGGCACAAATATATAATGGAGAGAAAACCCTAGCCTAGGATTCTAAGTTTATAAAGAAGCTTTTCAGGGATTTCCCTGGCAGTCCAGTTGTTAAGACTCTGCGCTCCCAATGCAGGAGGCACGGGTTCGATCCCTGGTTGGGGAACTAAAATCCTGCATGCTGCACAGCGCAGCCAAAAAAAAAAAAAATGGCATTTCAGTGGACTATAAGCTGAGTATAAAGATAACTGTCAAAAAAGGTAATGACTTAGGGCCGTATTACTAATAGACACATGGACTTTGTAATTACTAAGACAGTGTTTAAAGTAAAGATGGTGATGGACCTGCTACTTCATTCTACTGGTAAGACTCCACTTAGTTCAGAATACATTTTTCTCCCTCCCCCCCCCCTTTTTTTTTACTTTCCCTTCTACTATTTAATAAATGCACATGATAGGAAATTTGGAGGGTGCAGAAAAGCATAAAGAAACAGGAAAAAGCCCTATACTAAATGTAGTACTTTTATCATTTTGGCCTATTTCCATCTCTTTCAATAAAATGTTTATGTAATACATATACAATTTTGCCCTTGTCTTTAGAGAAGAATTTCCCAGGTTTATAAACATCTTTTTTTTCCCCCTTTTTTTTTTTTTTTGGCGGTACGCGGGCCTCTCACTGTTGTGGCCTCTCCCGTTGCGGAGCACAGGCTCCGGATGCACAGGCTCAGCGGCCATGGCTCACGGGCCCAGCCACTCCACGGCATGTGGGATTCTCTGGGACCGAGGCACGAACCTGTGTCCCCTGCATCGGCAGGCGGATCCTCAACCACTGCGCCACCGGGGAAGTCCCTATAAACATCTTTTAATGGCTGCAAATATTCCATCATATGGCTGTATCATTATTTACTTAGCTCTTCCCAGTTTTTGGACGGTTTCCAATTTTTCTCTATAATCTGAAATGTATACAGATTTATTCATAAAGTCATGCATCATGGTGATGATATTAGTACTAGCTCATAATTGCAAACAGCCTAAGTACCACTCTTTACAGACATTAATATCTGAATTAGGTCCAGAGGAGAGTAACCAGCTTGTTGAATGGCCTGGAAACCACTGCAAATAGAAACTGAGAATATGGGTTGGAGTATGCAATAGGGCTCATTTTTTGGAAAAGAGGGTACCTTACAAAGAAATGAGCTAAGGATCTTACTAAAAGCATCCAAGTCAACTGACTATCAGGTAAGTTGCTGTGTTCTTCAGTTTCCCAGTAGTGACCTGGCTTTATGTACTCAATGTGCAGTCAACGCCTTTTCTTTGGAGAAGAAAAGTAACGTCTTCAACATTCAACAACTAAATGAGAGCATCAGTGGTATACCCACCACCAACCCCCAAACATAACTGTTCCAAGAATTTGCTTCCAGTGCCAGCATCTTCTATGTGAATTATCTGTCTTTCCTTCTCTTGCTGCCTTTCCCCCTCCCAAGTTTCTCTCTCAAAACTTATGACATTACATTTGACCGTGACCGTCCTGGGGGAACCAGAAAAAAATTTTTTAAAGATTTGTTAGAACTGTCACTCTCTACATTATTGCTAGTAATTATTAAAAATATGTTTCACGGGCTTCCCTGGTGGCACAGTGGTTAAGAATCCGCCTGTCAGTGCATGGGAGACAGGTTCGAGCCCTGGTCCGGGAAGACCCACATGCCACGGAGCAGCTAAGCCCATGGCCACAACTACTGAGCCTGCGCTCTAGAGCCCACGAGCCACAACCACTGAGCCTGGGTGCCACAACTACTGAAGTGTGCCTAGAGCCCATGCTCCACAACAAAAGAAACCACCGCAATGAGAAGCCCGCACCACAACCAAGAGGAGCCCCTGCTTGCCGCAACTAGAGAAAGCCTGCGCACAGCAACAAAGACCCAATGCAGCCAAAAATAAAATAACAAAACCATGTTTCACAGTGGGAAAAGGCAGAGCACACGAGCAACTGTACCAAACTTACCCACAAACATCAGCCTCCTGCAGCCACTCCTAGAAGCAGCAGTGCTTTAGTCCTGGGTGAATTCTTCATTTCTTGACTTTGGTTTCCTGAAAAATGAGGTCAGTATAAGCATATTTTTCTTCCAATTGCTCAGAAAGGATTAATATCTTTTGGCAATCCTATGGAAATTGATGAAGGACAACAGGAATATAAGCTGTAACAACAGTATGCTGTACACTAATACACCAGGGAGAGAAAGGATCTGTGTTTCCATTGATCCAGAATGAAGAGGACTATTATTGAACACTTACTATGTGTCACACACTTGCTCTGTATTACTTTTATTTAACCCTCGCAGCAGCCAGATTTAACAAGTACCCCCCGGTACAGATGAGGAAGTGAAGACTCAACGCTAAGAATTTCCCAGGTGTCAATCACTAGTAAATAACAACTGTAGCCAGGATATGAATCCAGATTTTCTGAGTATTCCAAAGTCTACACTCTTATGATAGATTAAAGACTTCAAAAGATTGACTACAATTGTAGGCCTATCCCAACATGGCAACAAATAGATATTGAGGAAAGAGGAAGGAAACAGTTGTATGGATTGAAAGAATGCAAAGATATAAAACAAGTGTATTTCCTATCTTTCAGAGAAGGAAGCCTCCATGTTTCTCTGCCCATTGGGTTGAAACTTCAGGATCTGTTTATTCCCAGGTCTTCAACTTGCTTTCCTCACCACTATTTCAAAATAGAAATAGTGGTCAGCTTAAAGCTGATGTTTAATCCAGAATCATGTGATGTTTCCCTTGTTTTAAATGTTTCCATTTTTTTAGTTTTTTAAGGAACCTCCATACTAATAAAAATGTTTTTAAAAAAAAGTTTCCACAGTATGCTGCTGCTTCCCCTGTCCCATCTTTGGAGCATTTTTCTGTGGCTGATAGAGCTGCTCCAGACAGATTTAACATTTTGAGATGTCCTCCTTTGAAATAAAGTAGGAAAAGGACTGGCGTCAAGTGCAAATTCAGAAAGTAAGAAAAACTTACGAACTCAGGAAGCAGAGATGTACAAGATGACTAGTGAGCCTTTGGAGTTGTTACCTTTGACTCCTGTTTTAATTCCATTTCTGGTTGTGAAGGCACCGATAGCTACGGAAGACAGGGAGCCTGACGTTTGGTGTGCCTTTACCGCAGGCACTGGCCTAAGCACTTTATTACTGCATTTTTTTGAATAGCAAACCTGATTAACGCTGGACATCCATGTAAAGGGAGCGGTTGAGTTGATTATGGTGTTGAATTGATTATTCCACAGTGTGGAATATTTAGCACCCATTAAAAAAATAATTTTGATTGACATTTATGTTACATACTGACCTGGAAAGATGTTCACATTAATTAAAATGAGAAAAAATAAGTTGCAGAGTAATATATAAGGTATGACTGCATTTTTGTAAAACCATATATGCAAATGGCTGAGGGAGGATTTTAACCTAGGTCTGAATTGAAGATGAAAAATTTCCCAGTTTTTGATTCATGAGTTTTACTAATTCTTTTGCCTCAGTGAGTACTCCGTCTAAAAGGACACTGTATGGGTGTCACATGAAAATTCCCACCTCCCCATTCTTCAGCAATCCTCAGTGCCAGTGTACAGAGGAGCTGCAGAGAGGCAGTAGGGGAGGTACTGGGGAAAGAGGGGAGGAGGAAAGAGCATGAAGGTAGAGAGGCTGCATGGAAGCATTTCTCCTGGAGCATCACTGCCCTTGGCTTCATTGCCCTCCCATTTCTACTCTTGCAGCTAATGGACCCCTGTCCATCTATGGCCATCTCATTTCCAATATACGCTAAAGTCTGGACAAGTTCTGATATTAAATGTGGTTTCAGGTGACATGTTCAAAAAATCTGGGTCTTGTCCTCAGCTTGCCCACCCAAAATGGATGACAAGCATGATGAGTGAGAACAAATGAGTCTCAGTGTAGGAAGAATGCTGATTGGAGACTTGGAAAGCTGGGTACTGCCACTTTCTAGGAGACCCTGGCCAAGTCTCTGGTCCTCTGTGATCCTCACTTTATTTATCCATAAAATGGACCTGGGGTGGGATTAGTCTGCATAATTTACAAGACCCTGCCTGCATTATGACTCTATCACCCAAGTCAAACATATTGTGCTGCCTAGGGCACGACGTTCTATCTTTTAGACCCAGGGCACTGTGGGGAATAGGTAATAAAAGTAAGACCTGGCAAATGAAGACTTTCCGGGGTCCCCACAGCTCTCATCCTCCACAAGGCCTTCCCCATACTCATTACCATTACAACCCAGTAGGTAGAAAAAAATATCACATTAATTCAGCCCACTGCTCTCAGCAAAGGGGAAAACTGCTCACGTAATTTTAGTACTTCCAACCAACATTCCTTTGTTGGAAGGATTTACTATAGATCTCCTCAGATCTGAATTGCAGAAAATCTTTCTTGTACAAATGGCTGTCCCCTGGAGGCATCTTCATATTGAAACCACATTTTGTTCATTATAAATTGGTCTTATTAGTAGTTTTCAATGGTGGGAAACCTAAAGGCTTCTACTTAACATCTAATCTTAAAAAGGGTAATTAGTTGGAGTTATTAAAAACTCACCATCCAACAGATTTTTGAAAACTCATACAGAGCTTCAGAAAATATTAATTCCCCTTTCTTCTACAAAATCACCTAAGCAAATGAGATATTCCTTAGAAATAAGAGAAGTCCTATAAATTACGATGGAAGTGATAAATCTTTAATGCTCTGGATATTCTAACTCCCTATTCTCAGCCTGAACTAGGGGATAGAATCTAAAGAAGACACATTAAAATTTGAGGAAAATGAAATATATTTAATTCATTTATATCTATCTATAGAAAAAAATGAGTATCTCAAAGAATGGAAAGAGAAATGTAAAAGAGGGGCTTTTTTACTGTGAGGAACTAGGCTAAGAAAAGACATCATTTGGAGAAATTGTTTGCTAAAAAATACACTGTAAAGCAACTGAAAGATGCTTTGATTAGAAAAATAACCCTAAGACCAATTCATACCCAATATAATGCTTATGGAATTGTTCCCATCCACTCTGGAGCAATCTGTGGCTTCTGGAAAAATCTGTGATCAGAAAATTTAGAAAGAGAAGTGAGTAATACCTATCATTATGCCATCTCTTAATCTACTGAATGTTAACCCTCAAGATACCACCAAAGTGGGGTTAGTGCAAGTCAGAATCATTTATGGAAAGCTGACTACCTTCAGGCTGCGGGACTAGTCATTCTGGGGAGAAAAGAAATAAGGTCCCATCCCTGGCATTAAATAGTTATATGTTCAAGAGCACAGGTATGGCAGTCTCTTAGGTAGATCAGAACTGTATTGATTGGATAGACACCCAAGAGCAGAGTGGTGGAGAGAAAGAAGGAAGTGGGGGGACACTACTGAGCTCCTCCTACTGGCTGGGGAGCAAAGGTGGAGCAGGGCCAACCTCAGGAAGAAATGGAGGCTGGGGCCTGGCTGGCTTTCCCGTTGCCTCCCAGCAGGTCTAAAGGAAGAGCATGCAGAGGCTTGATGGTTGACTTACTCTGGACCTGAGAATATGTTCTCTTTAAACGATAGGTTGCTTTATTGGGATGGTGGTGGGAGGTGAGCTAACAATGTGAGGCATAGTAGGATGATATAAGCTCGTATTTCTGGCAATGAGCATGAGTTTAGAGCCGAACAGCAGATGGCCCAAGTTCAGGTATCAGTTCATCCACTTTAAGGCATGTCAATGGATTTGTCTCCACCAATGTGCAAAGAGGCCATGGGCTCTGTGGTCTGAGATCTGGCTATAAGACCCAGGACAATGCCTCTGTACTTCACTTTTCTCAACTGAATAATGAAAATGATGAATGGAATAGACTTCTGTAGTTTTTGTCTACCCAGCAACCATTCCCCCTTCTGCTGGTAACAACACCAGGTTGCCTTTGAGAGACTCATCCTCTCCTGGGTCTCCTGTCATTTGACTGGAAGGGGAATGACCACGCCCCCGGGAGCAATTGACACAAGGCAGAGCCACAGAAATTGGTTCAGGGTTGGGAATGTGACTCAGGTCAGGCTGAAGAGGCCCAGCATCCGACTTTTATTGAAACAGTGGTGAGAAAGGACTTTGCTTTCCACTGGACTGCTCAACTGGTAGCATTTAATCCACCTGGGGTGGTCATCTCTGCTTCTTGGGGGGCAGCCTGCCTGAGAATGAAGGCAACACAGAAGAAAGCTAAAGTTGGAAACAGAAGGGGTGAGGGGAACAGAGCGAGAGAGAGAGTGTGTGTGTAACCAAAAGTGGGGTCCGGCTGCTTGCTGCTCTAAAGCCAAGCTTGGTGGAAAGGAAAGTCTGCTTTATTTCACAGGCTGGCAACCTGTTGTGGGAGCTGGGGAGGGGGTGGACACCTGTCCGAAGGCTGACTCCCCGCCACTGACAATGGGGGGGGATTTATAGACGGAGGGAGGGGGCTGCATGCGGAAAGAGCACAGTCAGCTCTGACCGTCATCTTGAAATTGGTCCTGCGGTGATCTGAGCAGCATCATCTTGACTGTTTTAAGTACTTAGTCCTCAGCGCCAGGGTCGGTTTGTTCCCATTTCTTTGAGGCCAGTTCTCAGAATTGTGGCAGCTGGTGTCATGGCAGCAGTCTGCTCATCATGTAGGTAACTTCTCCACCTGGTGGGGATCTCAGTCTCTATGTGACAGCTCCCGGGATACAGCTCAGAATATGATCTAGAGCCCTCGAGGAGGAATTAAGGTCCTTGACTTTGCTTTAATGACTAAACTATTATTATTTGGTCTTGTTTGACTGTTTTCCTTTGTTTCTGCATTTTCTCACTTCTCTGATTAAACTTATTGTTTGGCTAAAGTTTTTCCACAGACAAAAGGCAGGCTGAGGACATGGGGGGCGAGGACCACAGGGTCCTGCTCCGTTTCAAGAGGAGGGAGAGGAGAGAGCTGAATTCCTCTGAATTCACCCCTTGCACTTCTTATATGAACCAATGAATTCCTTTTTTTGGTTTGTTCATTTGGTTAAGCTGGTTTGAGCTGGTTTTTCTGAAACTTGCACTGGAAGAGTTCTAACTAAAGAGGGCCCACTCCATAGGACCAAACAATTGTAAGAGCCAAACAAATATTTGTTAGTTCTCATTTTTCTCTAAACCTAAATCTTCTCTGATCTCCAAACTGGAGGTAATACTTGCCCTGCTTACCTCGAGGAGTCGTTGAGGGGATCAAACAGGATAGATCGACAAGCCCTTTGAAAATCAAAACACTACACAGCTGTACCACTGAATAATTTTTAGTCAACTCTTCTCTCAAATGAAGATTCTTTGGGGAATTCTGAGTAGAAATGTTGCTAAATCAGAGATTTTCCGAAATTTTTTTTTAGTATTTCAAATTATGGTACCAAATTCCTTAATTTCTTTTTTTTTTTCCTTTTGTTTCTTGTCATCAAGAGAAGCACTAACCAGGCCCTGTAGAGGGGAAAGCAAGTTCGGTTTGGATTTCTAAAAGTTCCTTAATGATAGGGGAGATGATGAACTATTGGAAAGAGGTAGGGTGTAGCTTGGATTAGAATTTGCTAATGCTTGATCTGGAAAATTCTTTAGACATTGAATCCCAGGAGATAGGTTGTCATGGTTACATCTTTTTTTTTTTTTTTTTTTTGCGGTAGGGGGGCGTCTCACTGTTGTGGCCTCTCCCGTTGTGGAGCACAGGCTCCGGACGCGCAGGCTCAGCGGCCATGGCTCACGGGCCCAGCCGCTCCGCGGCACGTGGGATCTTCCCAGACCGGGGCATGAGCCCGTGACTCTCAACTACTGCGCCACCAGGGAAGCCCCATTGGTTACTTCTTTGAAGGCAGGGAATAGGCAGAGCATGGGGAACTCAGGCCTCCACTGCGTTGGGGGGGGGGGGCGTCATTACTCTCCCCCAACTTCCTGCCCTACACCACTCTGCTCTTCTCTGAAGGGCCCTGGGAAAGCCAGGGCTTTGATATCACAGGTAAGACATTTTCTCTTTAGAATTAATCTCTGATGAGGGAATCCTACACTGCTGGTGTGAATGTGAACTGGTACAGCCACTATGGAGAACAGTATGGAGGTTCTTTAAAAAACTAAAAATAGAGATATCCTATGATCTAGCAATCCATCTCCTGGGATTATCCAGAGAAAACCATAAAATTCAAAAAGATATATGCACCCCAATGTTCATTACAGCTCTATTGACAATAGCCAGGACATGGAAGCAACCTAAATGTCCATCAACAGAAGAATGGATAAAGAAGATGTGGTACATATATACAATGGAATATTACTCGGCCATAAAAAAAGAATGAAATAATGCCATTTGCAGCGACATGGATGGACCTAGAGATTGTCATACTGAGTGAAGCTGTCAGACAGAGAAAGACAAATATGATATCGTTTATATGTGGAATCTAAAAAATGGGTACAAATGAACTTATCTATGAAACAGAGAGTTACAGATGTAGAAAACAAACTTATGGTTCCCAGGGGGTAAGGGGTGGGGAGGGATAAATTGGAAGTTTGGGATTGACACACTACTACTATATATAAAATAGATAACTAATAAGAACCTGCTGTATAGCACAGGGCACTCTACTCAATACTCTGTAATGGCCTATATGGGAAAAGAAACTAAAAAACAGGTGGATGTATGTATATGTATAACTGATTCACTTTGCTGTACAACTGAAACTAACACAACATTGTAAATCAACTATACTCCAATAAAAATTTTAAAAAAAGAAAGTACCTTGGTTACTGATATCTGCAAATACTTAGAACTCTTCCAAGTATTAAACAATAACAATATTCTTATCTTAAAAAAAAATCTCTGATGGAAAAGGACAACGCTAGTTGAATTTGCCTTTCCCTCCCCCTCCAATAAGGTCTTCTGTAGATCTTACAGAGAGAAGGAATTCCCAGCCTAATGCTTCCAGTGACAATGGTAAGGGACTCACCTGGCCGTTGCGTGTCTTAAATGTTTCAACGACTGTTCTTCAAGTCACAGCCCAGGAAACAAATATGCATCCCTCCAAATATGGAGCCATCAACCTAAAATTGCAGGTAAGTGCAGGTTTTAGTTCCCTTCAGACAAAAACATAAACTCTAGGCCCATTAATTCTGTTCCTATTATGCCCATATATGCCCAATTCATATAACTCTAAGCATAAAGCAATTTCCCATTATCCCAATGAAAACATTTAAAACATGCTCAAACAAAACCAGCCAACCAAACAACCAAGGAAACAAAGACCAATGTTTTTGGCTAACTTGAATATATAAACTTCTGGATAAATAAATAAAATAGTTATGTATTTATGATTCAATTTTTTAAACATCTTTACTGGGGTATAATTGCTTTACAATGGTGTGTTAGTTTCTGTTTATAACAAAGTGAATCAGTTATACATATTATGATTCAATTTTTATTGTACCCTCCATATCTAAAAGTCACACATTATATAAAAAGGATATATTAATTTAGAAATTGGCTTTTTTGCCCTGTCTGGTTTCATGGAGCAATTTCATCCAAGCTCTGCTGGAGGTTCATTGACATCTGTATCTCTGTCCTTACTCGTTCGAGTCCTCTGACAGTTTACCACCTCAGCCCATGTTGGTAGAGATGCAAACTCTTTTGAAACTGTGTGACGCTGTCATTGGAAACACAGGGAACAATTCCTCCTGTGGACACATATTCATAGCCTCTGCATTATAAGTACTAAATGCCTTGCCTTTTTTCCCCCTTAAACTAACAAATTTATTATCTTAGTGTTCTGGAGGTCAGAAATCTGACAGAGTCTCACTGTCAAGGTGTTGGCAGAGCTGCGTTCCTTCTAGAGGCTTGAGGGGGAAAATCTATTTCCTTGCCTTTTCCAGCCTCTAGAGGCTGCTGCATTGCTGGGCCCATGGTCTGCATCTGCGTTGCATCATACCAACCTCTGCTTTTGCTGTCACATCTTCTCTGACCTCCTGCCTCTCTCTTAAAAGGTCCCTTGTGATGACTTTGGGCCCACCTGGATAATCTCCCATCTCAGGATCCTTCATCACACCTGCAATGTCCCTTTTGCCACGTAAGGCGCCATATTCATAGATTCTGGGGATTAGGACGCAGACACCTCGGGGCCATTGTTCTGCCGCCCACAGAGAGGGAGTGTAGAGACTGCAAGACCTCAGCCTCCTCTGGGTGAGCTCATCCCCCAGCGCAATGCAGAGTTGCGTGTGAAAGCCCAAGACGGGGAGAGGCATCCAGGATGCCAGAGATTGGTGGGGACCCAGCAGGTGCCCAGCCTTGGTAAATGCATTGCTTTTTAGTGGTCTGTAAAAGAGCTTTTTTGGGGGACTTCCCTGGTGGCTCAGTGGTTAAGAATCTGCCTGCCAGTGCAGGGGACACAGGTTCGAGCCCTGGTCCAGAAAGATCCCACATGCCATGGAGCAACTAAGCCCGTGTGCCACAACTACAGAGCCTGCGCTCTAGAGCCTGTGTGCCACAACTACTGAGCCCACGTGCCACAACTACTGAAGCCCACGCACCTAGAGCCCATGCTCCGCAACAAGAGAAGCCACTGCAATGAGAAGCCCGTGCACCGCAATGAAGAGTAGCCCCCGCTTGCCACAACTGGAGAAAGCCCGTGCGCAGCAATGAAGACCTAACACAGCCATAAATAAATAAATAATTTTTTTTTTTTTTAAAAAAGCTTTTTTTAGAAAACGACATTTCACATAATTGCAAGGCCCTTCCCCTTACGGACTAAATAAATCTGTGTTAAGTGTCTGTCTCCTTTGTTATTGTTTCTGTCAGGTGATTATCAGGAGCTTTAGAAGCATCCCTAATTAGCACCAACTTTTTTTCAGACTGATGTGTCTTCTCTAAACAGTATTTTAATATTTTAAATAAGAGAGCTTCCTGTAACATGGGAAGGAGAGCTTCCTGTAACATGGGAAGGAGAGCTTCCTGTAACATGGGAAGGAGAGCTTCCTGTAACATTTGTAAGGATCTAAGGCAGCTCCCTTTTCTGAGGGATAATTTTGGGGGGAATCTTGACGAATATTTGTATGTATATAATAAGAGCTTAGTCACCAGGAGAACTTACACTTTGCATTATATTTACCTGCCAATCATGAATCCAACAGCTGCTATGTGATAGGTGAAGAGGTAGGTCATTGATGGTTATTTATATGCCAGAAAAAAAGTATTAACACCCTCCCCATACTCCACCCACAAGAGAACTAATCCTTTGCTATGTGGGCAGCTCCTGGGCCTGGGCGGGTGGTGGTGTGCTAATGATGATGGGGGATAGAACTGCAGAATTTTTAAGGGCAAAGAAAATGTAGGTTGAGTTATTTCCAAAGGGGCAGAGATCTGCATACAAGAGAAAAGGGGTAAATACCAAAATGGGAGGAACTGAGAGAAAAGAGAAAGGCCATTGTGGACTAGGCTTTCTTTTTTTCTCTCTCTCCCCCTTCCCCTCTGTCCTTTGTTTTGGGAGTTCTTGGGGAGAGAGAAAGGGGAGGGAGGAAGAGAGATTGAACTGCCTGAATGCAGTTTCAAGGCAGCTACTGGGTGATGCTGTAAGAGATACACCTTGTATCACATAGGACAAGTACAAGAGACATTGAATCCCATTTTGGAATTTTTGAAGAGACTAGCATAAATAAAGAGTTAAATTGCTTTCCAGTCATTTTGGGGTTTCTTCTGAAGGTGATAGCATGCTGAGATGGAACTGCACAGCAGCCCGGGTTTGTGTATTTTCACTTGTAATAGTAGGAAATTAAATTTCACTTGTGATATTAGGAAATTAAATATTAGTGCTTCACAGTTTTCAAAGTGCATTGTTATTCAACATCCATCTCGCTGACGATCTGCCTCAGAAATGGTTTCCTCTTCTGTTAATGGGGTCAGGGCAGGGACCACCCAGGTGATGAGTAGGAGGGTTGAGATTTGGGGGTCTCCACCCTCCTACTTTGCTCCCCTCACTGGGGCTTGCCTGCCCTTCCAGTGTCCCTTCCCCGCCCTGCCTCCTGAACAGGGACAGGTCTTCCTGTGACCCTCTGCACTCCCTGCAATTAGAGGATCCCGAAGGGGCATGAGGCAAAATTTGATCCCATAAACAATCCTTTGCTGATCAATGTGCGTCTCTGCAAGGCTGGCCCTCCCACTTCCTTTCCTTCCATGACCTCAGAGAAGTGGGACACATAGCAGAAACAAGTAGGATTTGTTGTCAGAACAGGTCTTGAAAACCACACGTCCTCATTTACCATGTGACCTTGAATACGTTCACCGACACCAAGGCCCTGGTTTTCTGACCTCTCAAATGAGGATTATAGCATATTTCATTGATTCCGAAAAGCACATTTTTCCACATTTTAACGCCTCTGAAATTGGGATGAGTCTTAAAATTGTTTGCAAGTCAAAATTTCACTAGTAGCATTTCCCCCTTCTTAGTGGCTTATAAAATAATGGCATGTCTTAGAACTGATGAAAAATGGTGTATTTACCTCTGTGGGCTACTGTGTGGGCTGGAAGTCATGTGCCTGTGACAGAAAAAAAATTCATCTGATATTCCAGCCCTCTGCTGCCAACCAGGAGTGTGCGTCCTGGACGTGTAGCCAAGGCTTGCTCTGACTTAAGAGTCTTTCTGGCTACTGTGAGGCTATGAGGAATGAGTAAAGGCCGTGATCTGCTTGAGGTCATTTTTAAGTAGTGGAACCAGCCTGAGGACCTGAGCTCCCCACAAACTCGTTCCCAAACTTCTAGGCCCCTGCGTCGTGCAGGATTTGGGGTCTGTCAATGGGATCATCCTGTAGGAAGCCTGGCACCTGCCCCTGAGTTTTCATCCTGAGGAAATGTTCTGCTGGCGGTGAGGTAAGGGCTCTGGAGTGAGTCCAGGCCTGCGTGTGGCACAGGAAGGGTCAGGGAAGGGTCGGGGGACACCCTCCTGCCCCACAGCCCTGCTGGTGACTGGAAGGGAGCACTGTGGCCCGGGTTCCAGGCAGCAAGCAGCTGGGTTGTGAACCTGGTGCCTGGCAGAGCTGGCGCAGGACACTGGGGAACCCGAAGGTTTCTAACTGGACAAGCTGGGGAGTCCGAAGCTCAGACGTCCTGCCCCGCTCAGTGTGGAGGACTCTTAATCTGGAAGGGGTGATGGAGGCGGGTCTCAGGTAAATGGTACACACCTCAGGGACATGTGTCCAAGGCTTGCTCTGACCTAAGAGCCTTTCTAGCTACTATGAGGCTAACCTGGGGAATGTTCACCTAAGGGCTCTGAAGCAAGACTACAGGGTTAGCCTCGGACATTTCTGTGCCTCAGTTTCCGCATCTTTAAATTGGGGGTTATAATATTAACTACTTTATATTACTGTGAGGACTAAATGAGGTTATAGTTGTAACACACAAAAACGATGTCTGGTAAGTGCTCGATAAGGGCTACTATCCATATTATTTAAGTATATGAATAATTCTGATTTTATCCATTTTATGGGGATTATGTAATTCGCCCTCAGAAGCAAATTTAGTTATATTATTTTCACAGCCTTGGGAGGAAACTGTTGCTCTTTAAATGTCCTATATATCAATCACATTTACCATTTCTTTCATTCATTCATTCATTCATTCCTTATTCATTCACTCAACATTGAATTCTCACTGTCTCCCTGTCAGTGTCCATTCGGCCTTTCTCTGCTGGTGTCGCCTTCACACCCACTAGGAATCCCCAGCTGATCTTTCCTCCTCAGCC
This sequence comes from Delphinapterus leucas, assembly GCF_059928025.1. NCBI lineage: Eukaryota > Metazoa > Chordata > Mammalia > Artiodactyla > Monodontidae > Delphinapterus > Delphinapterus leucas. The sequence continues at coordinate 169,499,855 of NC_143130.1, forward strand.
TCCTGCCTTCTGATTTGAATGGTCTCTCAAACATTAGAGCCAGGTAGTTCTGATGGGTCATAGGCCCAGACAGGTGAGGAGACAGAGGCCCAGAAAGGCAAGGTGGCTCACCGGGGTCGCACAGTGAGTGACAGGACAAGCACCCACTCAGGTGTCCTCCTTCCCAGCTCCCCTCCCCCCACCCCGCCCATCCTCTGCGGAACTGGTGCAGCTGGTCAGAGGGCCTGGGAGGGGGAGCGGGAAGCAGGGCAGCACCTCCCAAGTCCCAAGGGCCCTGCTCAAGCGGCTTCTCTAGCCCATAAGAGACCCTTCCCCCCCCCCCCCCCCCCCGTCAGTGCTCGCTGTCAGCTAAATGTAGCACCAGCCCTTTGCAGATGGCAGCTATGGATGAGCCACCTGAGCCAGCAGTCAGAAGTGTGTCCTAATCCTGCTCTAATTCCCTGCAAATAATCTTCCCAGGCTGGCCTTAACCTACTTGCTGGGGCTGGAAGGCACACGAGGTAAGCCACTCGGCTTAACCACAGAGTGGCCAGGCTCAGGAGCCACAGCGCGCCACCAGCCCGCCCCACCCGGAACGTGGTGGGGGCGGCGCTGGCATCCCGTTTCACAGGCCGGGAAGCTGCAGCCTGTGAGGCTAAGGGCTCGTGTGGCCGTGAGCTCAGACTCTGCACCCTGAAGCTCGGCCATGGGAGGACTAAGCCAGCACCCAGAGGCCTTCCCCGGGGCTGAGCTAATTAGTGAGCGAACAGCCCCTGAGGGGAACATCTGCTTAGTTGTCCTGAAGTGACAGGTGCAGTGGGCCTGCTCATCACCACCACTTAAAGCCTGTGTGTGAACAAGCACCATGGAGCCCCGTCAGCTGTGGGTGGGTGGGCGGCTGGAGCACCTACAGCGGAAGAGCTGAGTCAGAGGCCTGAGGAGATGTCCGCTCATTCAACACACACTGATAAATCACCTACTATGTGCCACCTTTACGAGAGGCGCTCAAGCAACTTCTCACAGCAACTCTAGGAAGTAGGTTCATTTATTGGCCCTAGTTCCTCAGCTTACAGATGGGGGAAATGGGGCACAGGGAAATTCAGTTATTTGCTGAGGCCATACAATGAGAAGGTTGGCAGAGGTGAGATCTGAACCTGCGACATCCGTCTCCAAAGCCCCCATGTTCTTAACCACCTTGCTGTACAGTCGCTGTTGAATGTCACTCTACATGGAACCCTCAGAGATGGCTAAGATGGAGATGGCCTATCCCCCCAAAGATACGAGCTGTAACAGTAACACCTGAAGCCCAAGGCACAAAGGCAAGGGTGCCCACAGCCAAGGACCGATGAAGCTCCCAGGATTTTGGGACTTCCCTAGTGGCGCAGTGCTTAAGAATCCGCCTACCAGTGCAGGGGACACAGGTTCGAGCCCTGGTCCGGGAAGACCCCACATGCCACAGAGCAACTAAGCCCGTGCGCCACAACTGCTGAGCCTGTGCTCTAGGGCCCGCGAGCCACAATTACTGCCCATGCTCCACAACAAGAGAAGGCACCGCAATGAGAAGCCCACGCACCACAACGAAGAGTAGCCCCCGCTCGCTGCAACTAGAGAAAGCCCGTGTGCAACAATGAAGACCCAACGCAGCCAAAAACGGATAAATAAATTTTTAAAAAGCTCCCAGGACTTTAGAGAAACTGGGATATGACCTAATCTATTAATTAATTTAAATATTTTTGTTTAGCTTTACTTATTTCCTGGCTTGTTTGTTGGCTGTGTCCCTACACTAGAAAGTAAGTTCCAGAAGAGCAGGAACTTTGTCTTGTTGCCTCTGCATCCCCAGCACGTACAGTAGCACCTGGCATGTAGTAGGTGCTCAATATATATTTTATTGTTTAATAAATGTGGTAAATTAAAGATGGCCATAAATTCTTTGCTAATCTTCCCACTGAAATGGGGCGGAAGGGTCTACTCCTCCCCACTTTGAATCTGGGCTGCACTTAATGACTTGCTCAACCAATGGAATATGGTAGAGTGATGCCCTGGGACTTCTGTAGCTCAGCCATAAGAAGCTTTATGGGTTCTACCTGGGGTTTTGGAACTCCTGCTCCTGAAATGCTCCTTTTCACAGCCTGTTCTTCTTGCTTCGAGAGGCACTGCGTGTAGGTGCCCTCAGTCAACGGCCCCAGCTGAGCTCCCAGCTGACAGGTAGCATCAACCACAGGTCACAGTAGTGAGCCAGTTTGGACATCCAGCCCAGATGCGCATTCGGATGACCACAGCTCCAGCAGAGGAATGTATGATTGCAACTAGATGAGAGGCCCTGTGTGAGAACCGCCCATCAGAGACCAGTCAATCCAATAACCCTGAGAGATGGGGAGAGGGGTGTGGTTCTGATGTGGGATGAGAGGGGAAGTGGCAGCACGCCCATGCCCATGATAAAACAGCATGTATGTTCTGGTCTCATTTATGTTAACATCACATATGTATCTGTAAGCCTAAAGAGGGGCTTGAAAGATAATTACTAGATTGTTAATGGTGGTTAGCTCAGAACGGAGACATCCGCGTGACCTTGACTCTATATTTTAATGAGTTGTTCAGGTGCTTTACAATGAGTATATGTTATATCATTTCATATAATAAGCAAGGTTACTGAGGGTGGAGTGGGAGAAAGATAATAAATTAACCTCAAGGTTTTTCTGCAACACAGCCTTGAAGATTATCATGGCTATTTTCTTTAGGTGGTAAAATTAAAGGGATTTAAGTTTTCATCATCAGGATTTTATTCAGATCCTGGGTCAGGTGAGTTTAAGGAACTTGCCCAATGTTGCAAGGCTGGTATATCAGTCAGGGCTCTTCTTTGCCACAGAAACCAACAATAGCTGATTTAAGTAGATAAGAAATTTCTTAAAAGATCATTGTGGGGGCTTCCCTGGTGGCGCAGTGGTTGAGAGTCCGCCTGCCGATGCAGGGTACGCGGGTTTGTGCCCTGGTCCGGGAAGATCCCACATGCCGCGGAGCGGCTGGGCCCGTGAGCCATGGCCGCTGAGCCTGCGCGTCCAGAGCCTGTGCTCCGCAACGGGAGAGGCCACAACAGTGAGAGGCCCGCGTACCGCAAAAAAAAAAAAAAAAGGTCATTGGGCACCTATTCATGATAAAAACTCTCAGCGAATTAGGAATAAATTGGACCTTTAGCACCTTAACAAAGGGCATCAAAAAAACCCTGCAGCTAACATTATATTTAATGGTGAGTGACTGGACACTTTCCCCCAAAGTCTGGGGAAAAGTCAAGGATGTCTGCTTTCATCACTCCTAGTCAACATCCTAGTCAGCACAAGGCCAAGAAAAGAAATAAAAGACATAAGGATAAGGAAGAACTAAAACTGTAGGCAGTGTGGTCCACATAGAAAAGACCAAAGAATTTTCAAAGACACTATTAGATCTAGCAAGTGAGTTTAGCAAGAAAGAAGGCTACAGGGTCAATATATTGTACAACGAGTTATTTATTTAATTGAATCTTTGTGGGCTAGCAATGCACAGATGGGAGAGAAAATTAATTTTTTAAAAAGGTACCATTTACAGTAGCACCAAAACTATGAAATACTTAGGGATAAGTAATGTGTAAGATTTCTAAGCTGAAAACTATAAAATATATTGAAGAGAGAAATCAAAGAAAACTTAGATAAATGAGATATACTGTGTTCCTGGATTGAAAGACTCAATACTGTCAAGATGCCAGTTCTCCCTAAATAGATCTCCAGATTCAGTGCAATCCCAATCAAAGTCCCAGCAGGCTTCTTTGAGAAACTGACAACCTGATTCTAATATTTATATGGAAAAGCAAAGGACTTAAATTGGCCAAAACAATTTTAATAAAGAACAATATTGTTCTTGAAATCGTAGTACCCGATTTCAAGACGTACTACAGTAATCGATACAGTGTGCTATTGGTGAAAGGATGATAGATAAATCAAGAGAACAGAAAACAGAACCCGGATATAGGCCCATACATATGTCAATTGATTTTTGATATAGGTGCCATAGTAATTCATTGGAGAAAGTATAGTCTTTTCAACAAATGGGGCTATTGGACATCTATATACAAAAACAAAACAACCCCCCCAAACCCTCAATCCATACCATACACAAATAGCAATTTGAAATGGGTTATAGATCTAAATGTAAAAGCTAATATAAAACTTCTAGAAGAAAACAGAAGAAAGTCTTTGATACTTTGGGTTAGGGAAATATTTCGTAGGACACAAAAGTGCGAATCATAAAAGAAAAAAATAATAAAATGAACTTCATCCAAGTTCAAAACTTCTGCTCTTTGATAGACACTTATGAAAATAAAAAGACAAGCCACAGACTGGGAGAAAATATTCGCAGAACACAAATCTGATAAAAGACTAGTAACCAGACTATATTTTTAAAACTCTCAAAACACGATAATAAGAAAATAACCCAATTAAAAAATTAGCAAAATATTTGAACAGAACACTTCACCAAAGAATATATGTGAATGACAAATAATCACATGAAAAGATGCTCAACAGTACTTATAATTAGGCAAATGGAAATTCAAACCATAACCGGATACCACTGTACACCTATTGAAATGGCTCGAATTTTTAAAACCTGACAATTTCACGATGCTGGCGAGGATGTGGAACAACTGGAACTCTTACACATTGCTGGTGGAAACGGGTGGAAATGCCACCTGGTACTGAAACGGAGCAGGACCCTATGGTCCTCGCCCCCCATGTCCTCTGCCTGCCTTTTGTCCGTGGAAAAACTTTAGCCAAACAGTAAGTTTAATCAGAGAGGTGAGAAAATGCAGAAGCAAAGGAAAACAGCCAAACAAGACCAAATGATAATTGCTTAGTCATTAAGCATAGTCAGGGACCTTTGGCTCCTCCTCAAGGACTATAGATAATATCCTGAGCCGTATCCCATGAGCTGTCTTGTAGATACTGAAGCCCCCACCAGGTGGAGAAGTTAACTGCACGATGACCAGACTGTAGCCATGACATCAGCTGGCACAATTCTGAGAACTGACCTCAAAGAATGGGAATCATTCTGCCATTTGCGACAACATGGATGGAACCTGACAGCATTTTGTTAACTGAAACAAGTCAGAGAAAGACAAATACTGTATGACCTCAATTATATGTGGAATTTGAAAACATCACCCCATACAAGCAGACAGTAGAATGGTGGTTACCAGGGGCTGAGGGGTGGAGAAAACAAGAAGATGTTGATCAAAGGGTACAAACTTCCCTTCCCTTATTCATAAGATGAATAAGTTCTGGGGCTCTAAAGTACAGCGTGATGATTATGTTACCAATACTGTACTGTGTACTTCAAAGCTGCTGAGGTGAAACTGTAATGTTCTCACCATAACAGCAACGACAAAATGGTCATTATATGAGGTGAAGGGTTAACTAATGTGGTAAACATTTTGTAATATATACATGTATCAAATCATCACATTGTACACTTGAAACTTACACAATGATAGACGTCAATTATACCTCAATAAAGCTGTGAAAAACATACCCCAATAAATCTGCAAAAAACGGGGGCCACTGAGAGGGCCAGAGAAGCTGGTTTTGAGAGTATATGCCGTGAAAAAGGCTCAGAGTCATACTGGACTCTGGGCTTAGCCTCAGTGAGTGTCCAGTCAGGAAAACAGAAAGCACCTCAGGTTTTCAAGCAGAACAAGACTTACTCCATAGGCTGAACTGATGGAATACACGGGGCCCAGGTCACGTGCCTGTACCTTAGCAGCAAGGGAGGTGAGGATTGGGAATATGTGGCATTTTCAACTTTTCAGGTGGAGGATTCACCATAAAATAAGGGAGTCCAGATGCTACAGGCCAAAAGGAATGACGAATGTCCACTCTAGCTAGTAAATATGAAAGTTGGGTTTCGAGCCCTTATCAACCAGGACCAAGGTCCTCATCATGACATGGCAGGTCTTGAGGTGGTGCCTGAATGCTGCTCCCAGGATCCAGTCAGTCTGGAATGGGTTAATAACTGTGGCCCCACTACCATGCTCTCTCCACCGTGAGAGTGGTGAGCTCGGGGCTTCCCCTTGGCTTCAGCTGCTTCTCTCAGCCCTACCCACACTGAGATCCCACCTGGGCCCTTCGGCACCATGTGTGGCTTCAGCTGGGAATGTCTTTTTTGGCTTAGGAGCAGCCAGGTCCTCAGAGAACAGAGGCAGGAGGGACACACCCTTCATGGTCGCACAAGATGGGGAAGCTGGAGCTTGGAGCAGCATCCGTGTCTTGATAGAACAGGAGGGAGGAGTGGAAGTTCAGGGTGGGTTAAGGAAGAAGAGGAGAGGTCAAGTTGAGGTTCTGAGATAAAAGCCCTTTCCTCCCCTCTGTCTACCTGCCCTGTTCTCTGAGAAAGTCTGGCTCCAGGCAACCCAGGCTCTCACTTACCTCTGCTCTCATCCTCTGTTGACCCTCCCAGGCTGCTCAGCACCTTCTTCTTCCCCCTTCCACCGATCTCTGGGTCTTTCTACCCACTTCTTACTAACCCACAGCACTTCCTGAATCTCAGCCTTGAAACACTCACGCACCTAAAAACACTACCTGCAGGGAATAACACAGCTGAGAGAAAGGTATGGACTCCCTGATTCAAAATCGACCAAGCCTGGGAGGGCATCTTGGGAAAAGGAAACACCTGCAGAGCAGAGAGGAAAGAGAAGGAAGGTGCAGGGAACACCTGCAGGGTTCTGCTGCTTGAACCCTCTAAACCTCAGTGCTGCCTGCTGGCCTGACAGATCCATTCAGGATGACCTCTCTCCTGAGAGACTGACACCAGTCGGAATCAAGCAGAGCGTCATTTCCCCCTTTAAGAGCTGTGTATTGGGCTGTGTCTATCCCTAGGCGTCAGTCATGCAGCCCAAGTTCTTTCCCACCCATGCTTCTGCCTGGACCAGGCTGCTTTCCATTCCTAGGACCACAGGTAACTAGGTGGCCACCACTGAATACTGTCTTGATGAGATTGGTGATGACTGTATGATTCCTCAGTGAAATGGGAAAACTCAGGCACGGGGAGCTGCCTTTTGGTGATTCTTCTTTTAACCACATAAGGCTGGCAAAGGACTCAGGAACTCTTGTAAGTTGCTGATGAGGGAGAACTCTTTGATCATTGTCACAGTGACTCATGCACAGAATGAGAGGGTCCAATGGGTAGGCTAGGTTAGGTTATGCTACAAATCTGAGTGGTTTAACACAGCTAGAGTTTATTTCTGGGCCATGCTACGCGTCCAAGGGTGTGTCCCCAGTGGGTTCTGCTCATGTGTCCACTCAGGGACTCAGGCTGGTGGAGGCTCCATCTTGACATGTGCTGGTGGGACCACTGCAGCAGTGAAGGGAGGGGAGTGGAGTGAACAGCTCACCGGTTCTTAAAGCTTCCTCCAGGAAGGACACATGCCCTGTGAGTTTCATTGGCCTGAGCAAATCAACACTCTCCTGACTTCCGAGCAGATGGGGACGTGAAATCCTACCAAGTGCGTGGAAAGCAGAGTCAGCACTAATGGGGAACAGCATTAATGATAACCACAGATGGGCCCTCTGCTGTTGGCGTGATCCTATCTCTCCGTGTCCTCTTACATTTATGTTAGTAGCCTGTTTCAAAAGGCATTTAACGCAAGAGGGAGGGGATATGGGGATATATGTATACGTATAACTGATTCACTTTGTTACACAGCAGAAACTAACACACCATTGTAAAGCAATTATACTCCAATAAAGATGTTAAAAAAAAGAAAGGCATTTAAGTTTGCTGAACTTTGAGCAGGAGAACTTGAAGCATTCCGTGCCCGACTCAATGAAACTCACCATATGATAACTCAATCTCAACCCTTAGGTATGATCACCAGACTTTTGTTCCTTGTAACTTGCCCACTACACTGCCTGCCCGCCTGTTGGGTTGTTAGCTATTCCCTGCACCTGGATTCCCCATTAACACCACATCGATCCCTGTGCCCTCTCTTCACCTGGAGTACTATTATTGCTAATCACCATTCCCATCAAGTACCATCGTCTTTGCTGAGTACAGGAGAGCTTTTTCTCTGGCACCCAGTACTGATTCGTTCCCCTGGCCTAGCCCCAGCCTCTGTGCCTCACCAGCCCAGCCACCATGGGCAGGTCTAGAATCAGCCCCATCCCCTCCCAGTCCATTCATCTAATTGAACTGGACCATGAACAGCTCTCCTGAGACGTTTGCATTCTAGATTTGCGTCGAGATAAACCAAGCAGCCACCTTTTTTTTTTTTTTCCCCTCATGCCCTTCAATCCCAGGAGGTGTAGCTAAGATTTATGTAACACCTGCCCCAGTCTCCCCCTTCTGCTCAAGCCCAGGTTGCTAAGTTTAAGAACATTGTGTTCCTACTCGTGGTGCCCAGCCAGAGTGCCACCCACGGCAGGTGAAGGGTGGAGGTGGAAGACACTTCTGGAATAAGAGGGTGTCAGGACCAGGTTGAGCTGGGAGGAGTATCTCTATGTTGGGTGTAAGCCAGAAAACCGTCAAGGGGAAGCCAAGGTCAAAGCCGGAAAGGCAGTGCTAAGTACAAGAGGCAGAAAGGATGGGAACGCAGGACACGTATCACAGGGCCTTAGCCAGGAGGATCAAGAGTAGGACACAGCGGGGGTGCCGGGTGGGCAGGACACAGCCCAAGGCCATAAACGGCCCGAGGGCTCTGGGCCACCTGCCTTGCCTCTCTGTTCCCCACACCTTGCAAGCACTTCTAACCCAGCGTCAGAAACACTGGCTTACGAGACCAGGAGACAAACAGAAGCTGACAAATCCGTGCGTCTGTGGCTGTGATTTAGCTACCTCTCAGCTAGTGCAGTGAACCAGCGGGCAGAACCAGGAATGACTTAATACGAAGCTTTGGGGCTGGAGGAGTTCTGCACGGTCTCCCGAGAGGAAAAGGACACAGGGTTGGAGCCTCTCAGGTACTCCTTGGCCTGGCCCGGCGTGGCTGAGAACCGGAGGCACAGGCACAGCGGAAGGGCATCAGCGGTGCTACTCTGAGGCCTGCCGTGTGCTTAGGTGCGGGGCAGCCCCCTGCCCCCTGCTGGTGGATCCCGGCGGGGCTTTGCTCCGCGAGAACGCTCCGCACTCCCCGCCACTGGCAGTCAGGGAGCACCGTGGGGCCGCACCCCGGGCACACCCATGCGCACCCTCCCCCAGGGTACCAAGAACGGTTTCACAGGCAGCAGGCCCCAGGGGGACCCGGGCGTGGAAGAACGCAAGACGACCGCGCACGAGAGGGCAGGAGCGACTGCTTGGCGGGATGGTGTAAGGCCGGGGTGGGAGGGAGAGGGTGGGGTGGGGGGGGCGGGCCCTCTCATGGGCTGTGTTCTGATTGGCTAAGGAAATCTCAGATACCATTGGTCTAAACCTGAAGTCGGCAGCCGACCGTAGCTTCTCAAGGGTCCTTCTGCGGCATTTTTGGGGTCTTCGGGGTTGAGGGGTGCAGGGGGCTGTTGGAGAGATTTCTGTCACAAGCGATCAGAACAGTTGCATTGCACCCAACATTGGGGGCTGCACTCCCAGCTCCCAGGCATGCTAGCAATTTTCCTGGGCTCTGTCTCGTGCTCTCTGAGGTCCTACGGGGGGCTATATCATCAACGTAGGGGGTGCCTCAGGCTGTCTGTACTCAGGGCAGTAGGCAGCACACCACACCACTCTGGCTTTAGAGGAGGGGTGCGTGAAGATGTTCCCTCAGTTCTCTCCAGCCACATCTTTCCTTTCCTTTTGTCTTCGTACCTGGACCAAGGAGAATACAAAAACTCCATGTGCTAATTGAAGCAATATCTTTCATCAGTAGACCCAGTGGAGCCTCCCAGAATACTCTGTACCATTCTTCTTCCCTCTGTGTCTTGCAACCAGAGAAGAGTGAGGATACCATATCTTGGGTGTCTTGTCCCACCGTGGAAGGCACCAGAAACGCCCACCACCCACCATATTTTTAATACCTGTGCTGTACTGACCCACTGAGTTTCCAGCTCACTTCAATAAAGCTTGAGATGAGACAAGTCCCAAAATCCATTATCTCAGTCCCCTTTGGGAGCATTTGCTGCCTTCAGGGCTTTAACGAACACAACCTCCCACTTCCATCAGCAGCCCCTCTGCTTTTACAAAATGACAGATGCTACACACCTGCTAAAATCAGGTTGTTTTGCGTGCAGAGATTTTCTTTTTACTTTTTGGCTTATGTCTAGCTACATTTCCAGAGCCCTGAGGGAAAGTTGAAAGGGAATCTCTGGTCAACTCCATAATCATTATGCCTGAGAGATAATGCAGAGAGACTCTCTCACACCTCTACAGACATGTTCTGGTGAAGCGCGTTTCCAAGGTGAGATTCGGTTAAGTTCGTGCTGAACTGAAAGAGGTTGACTCAGAAGTTGATTTATCAGAGAGCTGGAAAGAAGCCGGCCCGAGCGGTTGCCAAGGGCCCCATGCAGAAGTGCTGAATGTGTAAACCGTATCACTGTTTAAAAATGAGCCAACCCAGAAACTCTGGCTTCAAAGAGCTCAGCCTCAAACAGCAGTGGGAAGCAGTCAGGAGAGGCTCCCCTGTGAACATGCCACACAAGGGGTTCTCCTGCCCTCACTGTCATTCCAGCCACGGCAAAGAGAAGAGCTCCTGCCGGGGCTGGAAGCCTGGCGCTCTGGGATGGCCATGCAGGATGTACAGAGGCCAGAGGGTTTGGGCAGCCGTGAGCCAGAGGCCAGGTAAGGGAGAGAAAATAAAGGCAAAGAATGTGGATGAAGAGTGTGTTTGTGTGCCTAGACAGTGCCTGATGACATTGTAGACACACAGTATTTGTGAATGAATGAATGAATGACTAACAGGCCAGGAGCTGTTCTAGGTACTGGGATATATCCATGAACAAAAAGAAATAGCCAGACATTCCTTGTGGAACTTTCATTTTAGAGGCAGGGGAAACAGACAATAAACATTCCAAATACAGACATCATAGAGCATCCTAGAGAAGGCTAAGGGGCTTGGGAGTGCTGGGGGTGGGTGGGCGTTGGAATTGTAAGTAGGATGGTCAGGGCGGGCCTTCCTTACCATGTCATCGCTGAGCAAAGACTTGAAAAAAGACAAGAGAACTGGTCAAGTAGGTATCTGGGAAAGAGAGCTCCAGGTCAAAGAGAAAAAAGCCCATGCACTGAAAATTTATGTCCACACAAAAACGTGCACATGGAGCTTTATTTATGACTGCCGAAACTTAGAAGCAACCAATATGTCCTTCAGTAGGTGATGGGTAAATAAATTGGGGAACATCTAGACAATGGAAGGTTATTTAGTGCTAAAAAGAAATGAGCTATCAAGCCATGAAAAAACCTGGAGTATCCTTACATGCATATTACCAAGTGAAAGAAGCCAATCTGCAAAGGCTATAAACTGTATGATTCCCGCTGTATGACAGTCTGGAAAAGACAAAATTACGGAGATAGTAAAAAGATCAATGGTTGCCAGAGATGGGGGAGGGAAGGGTGAACAGGCGGAGCACAGAGAGTTTTTAGGGCAGTGAAACTACTCTGTATGATACGGTAATGAAGGACAGATGTCCTTACACATTTGTCCAGACCCACAGAATGTGCAATACCAAGAGTGAACCCCAACGTAAACCGCGGACTTTGGGTGATGAGGACGTATCTGTGTAGGTTCATCAGCTGTAACACATATGCCGCTCTGGGGAGAGTGTTGATAGTGGGGAGGTTGTTCCTGTTGTGGGCAGGAGATACATGGGAAACGTCTGTACCTTCCTCTCAATATCGCTGCGAACCTAAAACTGCTCTAAAGAAATAAAGTGTTAATTTTAAAAAAAGCAAAATAAAAATAAAAAACCCTGTGCAAAAGTGAGAGTGAACCTGGAGGGGCACAGTGAGGTAGGCAGTGTGGCTACGTGGACAGAGTGAGGGGAGAAGGACAGAGAGATAAGAAGGGGAGTGCCGGTCAAGGTCGCGGCAGGAAACAGATGGTGTGCTCACACTGGATGATTGGAAGAGAGTTTAATTAAAGGACAACTTGCAGAGTAGACAAGATTCCGGGGCACCAGGATTCAGTATCTCCGGATGCCATTACCCGCCCTGAAACTGAAGGGGCAGGAAAAGAGAAGTTACTAGAACCCAGGGAGAGAGGAGCTGGCTGCTTGCTGGCTGAGTGACACTAGCAGCCATGCAGAGCCCTGCAGGGGGGAAGCTGAGGGAATAAGCACCCCAGCTCTCCTCTCCTCTCTCCCTCGGTCACCCGCCCAGGGTCCCCTATTGTCTGAACCCAACCGGAAGCCAGAGAACCCTCTGCAGGTCAGCCTCGGGGGGCTGGGAGCAGGGTGAAGGGTGGAGAGTGGAAATACAGGGACCAACCAATGATGCCCAGCACAGAGCAGATTGTGCAGGGCCCTGGGGCCACCTAAGGACTTCGGCTTTTCCTCTGAGTAATACAGGAGCCCTTGGGGCTGTTGGACAGAGGAGTGATGTGATCTGACTTCAGTCATGAATGAATGGATGAATGTCATAAATAAACATCATGTACGATCCTTAGTGCTGACATTAGTGACCAGGAGCTGAAGGAAGAGCACGAGCCCTAAGGGTCAGTGGAGAGGGAGATGCAGGAAATCGGTAACGATGGTTTGTACATCAGAGGGAAGCAGGATAGGAGGGGAGGGGAGGGCGCAAGCACCCAGCACCTCCAGACTCAGGCAGCTGGGGTCTGCCGGCCTGCTTTATCCTCCTGGCCTCTGAGAGAAGTGCTCCAGATCAGTGGTTCCCTCTAAGATTCTACTCTCAGCCTGGTGAGGTGGGCCTGGACCCCTGTAGGACTGCCACGGAGACACCAGGCTCGTGGGTGTGGTCCTGAGTCATCCCGGGGTGGGGGTGGGGGGGCTTTATCAAATCCCAAGTGCCAGCCCACATTTGAGTGCGCATTGCCCTTTGCTTACTGCTAATGGGCTGAATTGTGTCCCCTCCAAATATATGTCAACGTCCTAACCCCTAGGACCTCAGAACGTGACCTTATTTGGAAATACGGTCGTTGCAGGTGTAACTAAGTTGAGGTGGAGTAGGGTGGATCCTTTGTCCAGTATGACTGGTGTCCTTATAAGAAGAGAGAGATGACGTGAAGACAGACACACAGGGAGAAGGCCATGTGACCACAGAGGCAGAGACCGGAGTGATGCTGCTGGGACCCCAAGGAACACCAAGGATCAGCAGTCACCACCAGAAACTAGGAAGAGGCAGGAAGACCTACCTGACCCAATGCCAACCAGCCTATTGGCCGGACAGTGACCAATCAGTGCTCTCCCTCGAGAATTTGCACTGAGACATAGATTCCTCTGCTGAGGTGGGTGCTTGCAGGAGATGCTGCCAGGGCCCTACACACATCCCCTCCACCCTCATCTCTACACACCGAAGGCAGCCGCGGGGCACACCTGTGCTCTCCACCTGAGGACTTTGTCTGGCAGTGGGAGCATGTGTAGCACCAGGTGAGCCAGAAGTGCCGGAGAGTTAATGCTCCGAGAAGCAGCCCTCGGCCTGATGAGCAGAGCCAGTGGATAAATACCCGGCTTCCTCAGCCCTCAGTTGGCATAACTCTTGTTTTTCCAGAGTTTCCCAGCAGGATTGAGGTTGAGTTGCACGTGGTGGTAATTTGCTTGGTGAAACCCTTTTTATTGATTTCCTTCTTTGTCTCACTCCTCAGCCTCCCAGTGTTTGTGGGGTACCCCCCAAAATAAACTACTTCCCTAGATTCCTTTTGTCAGGGTCTGCTCCTGGAACAACCCAAACTAAGACAGGGTTGGGTCTACCTGTCTTGTAGACTCGAATCGGAAGGCCGTGTGAGGACGGACATTAGCATGAAGGCGACAGAAAGATGAGTCCGAGAGAAGCAGACTGGGCGGGTCCACGAGGCCTCTGAGAGACAAGAAGATAGAAGTCACCAACACCTGAGAAATAGAGGGAACACCTGTGTCCCCACACACCCACGGTCCCCTTTCCCTATGCTGTAAGCTTTTCTGTTCCCTTTGGCCCCGAAGCTTTAACAACAGCAAAAACAACAGCCAACTCTATGTAACTTACTATAGGCCAGGCACTTTCCTAATGGCTACACCCATAGGGTTGTCAGATTTCAGCAATGAAAAAATCCAGGCTGCCCTATTACATTTGGGGCATACTTTTCTTAAACATTTATTTGTTACCTGAAATTCAGATTTAGTTGGGTGTTGCCTTGAATCTGGCAACCTGATATACCATGAGGCAAGCACTCATGATCATTTTACAGATGAGGACCCAGAGCAATTAAGCAATTAATCCAGGTTCACAGAGCTGCCAAGTCGTAGGGCCGGGCTGTGCACCCAGGTTGTCTAACTCCAGAACTGTCTTCTCAGCTGTCTTGGGGAAGGCACTCAACAGTAAGGTGTGCTGTATCTCAAAGCAGTGCATTCCCTGTTGCTTATTCTTTGTGGTCAAGCAGTTGGGGCCATAATGGATTGGTGTTTGAGTCCTGCCTGGGAAATCTTTTTTTTTAAATTTTTTATAAATTTATTTATTTTTGGCTGCCTTGGGTCTTTGTTGCTATGAGTGGGCTTTCTCTAGTTGCGGTGAGCAGGGGCTATTGTTGGTTGCAGTGCACGGGCTTCTCATTGCAGTGGTTTCTCTTGCTGTGGAGCACAGGCTCTAGGTGCGTGGGCTTCAGTAGTTGTGGCATGTGGGCTCAGTAGTTGTGGCACATGGGCTCAGTAGTTGTGGCACACGGGCTTAGTTACTCCGTGGCATGTGGGATCTTCCTGGACCAGGGACCGAACCCGTGTCGCCTGCATTGGCAGGTGGATTCTTAACCACTGCGTCACCGGGAAGTCCCTGCCTGGGAAATCTTTAAGGCAGGAAGGATGAGCTTGTGAGCTGCCTTGGTGGAGGAGCAAAGGAGGGGTTTGCTGCTGTGTGGGGACCAGATCTTGTCTGGGAAAGGATATGCGGGTTTCCCATGGACCTGTTGGGGGCCATCGATAAACCACCACCTGCCCTGGTTTGCCAGGGACAGTTCCAGTTTAGATCTGCTGTCTTGGGGTCTCATCCTGTTCAGCATGTCATTTGTAAACAAAGTATATTGTATTAATAGTTCCATTCAAACAGACTGCATGGGTTTGGTGGGCCTCCACTTGGCGCTTGCAGCTGCCACCATGGCCTCATCTAGTAGTGTGTGACACCTGTGGTTCAATCCAGAAGTTTCTGGATTGAAGTGCACAACTTAACCAACACCTTTCTTTCAAGGACAGCATGCAGGGCGCTCACAAAGAGTACTGTGACATGGGGGATTAGGGAAAGCCAGCTGCTGCCAGCCTCGTCTGATGGTAGGAGAAAGTATTTGATGCTGCTGATCTGGTGGCCATTTGGCGTGCCAACCAGTTGTGCCAATGGCCTGTACCAAGAGCCTGTGCTGCGGGCTGCAAAATGCTCAAAGCCACCAGGCTGCCAGTTGATGGTGTCAGTGGGAAACATAGGAAACTGCAGATTAGGTGGACGGCAAATATGTGGGATGCAAGCTGAGCCGTCCTCTCCTGCAGCACCGAGAGAAGTCCGAGTACTCTTGGTACAGTGATGTTGTCACTTATCACATGGTGTAACTCTGCTTATGCACTGCATTGCTTGGTAATGCTTTTTACATTTTCAGTAAACCCTTCCAGCCGTAATGGAGCTCAAGAACATTCATGTGCATATTTAATGAAAACGTAAGCACAATTATTCTGTTTCCCAAGAAAATTGATGATGAGCATGTACCTAGCACAAAATGTTGATGTTTATCCAGACACCACGGGGACCCTGGTCACCGACCGCATGGAAACCTGAAGACAGGAATCTGCTGAAGAAGCATCAACATCCCCTACAAAAGGTAGTGATAATTTTCAGGAAGTGATGCCCTAAGTGGGTGACTTAACATGTGCAGCTCCAGAGAAGTCCATTTACACATCCCTCTGTGGACCATGACTTTGTTGAACAGGGACAGAGTTTCAGTTTGGGATGATAAAAAAAAGTTCTGGGGATGGTTGCCCAGCAATGTGAATGTATTTAATGCCATTGAATTACACCCTTAAAAATGATTAAAATGGTAAATTTTATGTTATGTATATTTTACCACAATAAAAATGAATCTTGTTCATTTTTTCCCAAGTTTCCTTGTACATATACAAAGAGAAGTGATAACTGTTATCGTGTGGGCTCCACGGGCAAAAGAACAACCTTGCAAACAGTTAAATGATGCCAGTTTGATACCAATGTCATCCAATGTTTAAAGTATATCAGTTAACTCCAATGAGGATTTGATTTTTTTCAACCAATTCACGGAATCAAAATAAAGTTTTAAAAAGTTCATTCTGCCAAGGGTAAAACATCCAAAATTAATGTAAACACATTGTAAACTTAGTTAAAATATCCAGCATTGAAGATAAAATTGTTTCTGTGGTCTCAATACAAATATATTTGGTGAATCACAGCCTTATGGTAAAAATGATGTTTGTACTAAATGAGCAATGACCTTGGAATTGGCTGTGATGCACATGTAATTTGTAATTCATTCAAAGTAGCTGTGATGTCCACCAACTGAAATAAAAGCTGCAGTTGTTAAACATTACAAATATTTTTATGCATACTCAGAGTAACTGTGATAATGCTGAAGCAGCACTAAAACAATTTTTTTTGGCTGACGAGTCATTAATCAGATGTTAGAAATGCTTGAGCTTTGGCAGAACCACTCTGTGGATCAACCCAAGAGTTTTACCAAGCTTTTTCTTTTTTTTAAAGGGAGTCTCAACATTTTTGTCAAAAATCAGTTGGAAATATTTAATCAAAGTACTCAATGAATGGAGCACTAAAATAGAACTTCAGCTTTTGAAGCTTTTTAGCAAATTGCAATGATTGAAGACAAAGCTTGCAAACAGGAAGGCATGAAAATGAAAAAAAGGGGCTGAAAAAATTCTAGGATGTGCTTTGGGAAATCTTAACTTGAGGGGAGAATCTTTGGATGGAGCTTATTTTTTTAAGTGTATAAATTTATATTCTGTACCAGATGGAATAAAATTAAGAAAGGCCTACAATCTAGGTTTGACAAAACACTGAAAAGAGTCATACTGCTCCAAAATTGTTCTCCTGATGAATATTCCACGCTGTACTAGGGACTTAATATGTCAGAGAAGAACATATTTGGTGTATCATTTTAAGTTCCTTTCTAGTTGGATCTAAGTTAAGTGTGAGTGTTTGTTTCCTTTGGGGAAAATTTTTTTTCCAGTTTAGAATTTGTGTTAAAAATGTCACTAATAAACCCTTGAACCTCAAAAAAAAAACAGTCATAAATATAGATCTATTATTCGGTGCCTTTTTATCTTATAAAGATACTTACTAAAGAAAAGTAATCTGAAAGGAGGCAAAAAGACAATGTGTGAAAATATCTTGGCTGAAATATTATACATTTTGATTTGAAATAAATTAGAAATGAGAATATCCTTCATCTAGCAAAATTTCCTTTGAGCTCACCAGGCACCTCAGCACCAGGAAAGAATATTTTCTCAATTAAAAATATCATGGTCTGCTTGGGGTTGCTATGGGGGAGGGGGGTGGGGGAAGAATGGATTGGGAGTTTGGGACTAGCAGATGCAAAATGTTATATATAGGATGGATAAACAACAGGGTCCTACTGTGTAGCACAGGGAATTATATTTAATATCCTGTGATAAACCATGATAGAAAAGAATATGAAAAAGAATGTGTGTGTGTGTGTATTTAACTGAATTACTTTGCTGTACAGTAGAAATTAATACAACATTGTAAATAACTGTACTTCAACAAAATAAATTAAAAAATAAAAATAAAAAAATATCATGGTCTGTAGAGGAGTCTTTTGAAGATCTCAACAATTTCAAATGTATTAACAATTAAGTGCAATTTTGAAGACAATTTCAGGCTATTTTATAAAAATCTAAAAATAATGAGCCCAAATTAAAAAAACAAAACGAACCATATTCTTCAGAAGAGGATTTATGACACGGTATTAGAATCAGATATAGCTACAAAAGAGAGTAAAAGTACTTGATTGTGCACCCAAAGTAATTATTCTTCTAAGTTTTTTCAATGTTCACACAATTAGTATAAATACTTTAAAGAGTTTGTTCAGACATATATGGATACAGATATATGTTATTTTTATTTTGAGAACGAATATTATTTTAAAATAGAGTTTTTGAATGAAACTATTTTATAGGTTCACCAATGTAAAACCAATTTGTTGATCAATATATAAACATAATTAATACAATTTTAATTGCTTTTAGTACCCCCTAACCTCACAGGAGACAGACCAGCCGGAGACTTTAAAATCCTGCTCAGAAGACTATTTGAAAAGGCTGGGATGCCATAGTGACCGAGCAGAGTGAGTGGGCCACAGGAAAAGAACAGAATGCATTGCCCACGTCAAGGTGTTTGCAACTGCAGTGCCCCAGCAGGAGCCACTGAAAGACCCAAAGAAACGCCCATGCAAGCACGGTGCGTAATACAATCAGACTCGGGGCGTGGAGCCTTTTTACTGTAGAACCAGTCAAGTAGCGAATCTTCTGCCCCCTTTCCCTGCCTTCCCTCCCCCTCACACTCCAACCCACAGGAGCCAGAAACCAGAAACTGGAGTTAGCCAACTAGGGAGGGGAGAGGGAGAGAAGAAGGACCACAGCCTGGTGCTGGAGCACGAGGGCAGGAGGTGGGGCAGAAGTCTCACCTCTGAGTCAAGATTTGGCTGTTGATTGGAGAGGAGAGTTGAATTTCTGAATTGAGACAATGGATTGCAAAGAATAATTACCCAGGGACTTTTTAAAACCAAAGAGCAAACAAAAATTGAGGGGCTAATAAGGAATGAAACGTTGATGTTACAATGTGGATAGACCTCAAGAACATTACCTGCAGCAAAAGAAGCCAAACATGAAGGTCACATATTGTACGTTTCCATTTATATGAAACCCCCAGAATAGGTAAACCCATGGAGACAGAAAGAGGACTGGCTAGAGGTTGCCGGGGTTGAGGCTTAGGGAGTGGGGGGTGGAATGGAGAATGGCTGCTAATGGGTACGGGATCTCCTTCTTGGGGTGATGAAAGCGTCTTGGGACTTGATAGAGGTAGTGTTTGCACAACACTGTGAACGTACTAAATGCCACTGAGTTGTACACTTTATTTTATTATTATTATTTTTTGGCGATACGCGGGTCTCTCACTGTTGTGGCCTCTCCCGTTGCGGAGCACAGGCTCCGGACGCGCAGGCTCAGCGGCCATGGCTCACGGGCCCAGCCGCTCCGCGGCATGTGGGATCTTCCCGGACCGGGGCACGAACCCGCGTCCCCTGCATCGGCAGGCGGACTCTCAACCACTGCGCCACCAGGGAAGCCCAAGTTGTACACTTTAAATGGTTAATTTTATGTTATGTAAATTGTATCTCAATTAAAAAAATATCAAGGGGCTACCCCAAATGTTCATCCAGGGACAAGAGAAGGTTGCCTCCTACTGGGATGGTTTAAAGGCCAGTGCCTAGCAAAGAAAAAAGTTTTTTGTAAGGACTGTTGTCTCTCACATTCTGCGTGTAATACATATTACTAAATAGGGCTGGATGCATCAAACCATGTCAACTGTACTCTCTGGGGGATTTAAAGAATTTTCGAGGGCAAATTTGGACTCTGCTGAAATTTCACCTACTGTGCTGACTTCAGACCATTAGCTCCACATACTCTGAGCAACAGTAAAGCATTAGGCAAGTGAAGACACGACAGAGAAACAGCTTGAATTGTCTCCCTGGGAGCTGAGTCTCATTAATAGGAGAGTTCCAGGCTGGGGTGAAGTTCTACAAGCTTCTGCTGCCACAGACTCTGGACCACTTTGGACCAGAACCAGCCATCACCTCCTGTCATTCTGAGGTTCAGCTCTTTGGCGTGTCCTAGTTTCCCCTACCTCTGGATTCTGACCATAAATCCCCTAATTCCTGAGACAGGTTCTGTGCCAAGCAACCAAGGAACCCAGACAGCTTGGAGTCCGAGAAGCCCGCTAATTCGGAAAAAGCCTCTTGCCCCAGAAGAGTAGGGACTGGCAGCTGGCAGGCATCCTGGGTGTCAGCACTGGCTGTTGTGTGCCCAGGGGAAGGTGGGCAGGTTATTTTAAAAAGCTGGCATGGCGCTACTGAGCTTTGAACTTATAAATGTGCATTAAAATTGGAAATTATTAACCAGAGAAGTAGGGAAGTAATTAGGATCCAAAGTACATTATTAACTCAAGCGAGCAGATCAACTTGACCTCTCCATGCCTCAGTCTTCTCCTCTGCAAAATGTGAATCCTTTTGATTTAACCAGATGGTGTGAGAATGGGATGGTATAGATATATATCGAAATGCTTTGAAAAGTACAAAGTGTAACACAAAATGCAAGGGTTTTACCCAAGTTGTTTACATAGGAACTTAGTCCAAAACACACCTAGTGGCAAAACCGAGGGCTTTCAATATTTAGGGAGAAGTTGGGCCAGTGGATGGATCTACAGCCAGACCATACTCTCTCATGCAGGGTTGGAAGATCTGTTTGGGCTGTGTACCAACACCCTGTCCTCAAATTTGTCATTTATTAGAAAGAGAAAACTGGCCAGAAGGGGTAAACCCAAATGAGAAAAATTGATCATCAACCTCTCATTGTAATTGCCTTTGTTTTTCAGGATTAATCAATCCTAGGTCATAAAAATAACACAAAGATTTGAGTTTAAAATTAGGGGCATTAAGTAGCGCAAAGAACAAATTTCGAGTGTTTCTTATTTGTTTACCTAGCTGGGAGCATGAAGGACGTGTGTTTAAGTTGGCTTATTTGGAATTAGGAGACTCTGATCTAGATGTTCCATTCTCTACCAAACCATGATGACATTCAATTCAACTCAGTAGATATTTGCTGAGTTTCCATTTTGCTTCCAAGCCGGGGATACTGCGGTGAATGAGATAGGTTTCCCTTCCCTTAGTTTGTACATAGGCTCTTGGAGATCAGCCCCAGCCCTTGTCTTGGGTTTGAAGAAAATGAGTAGACATACACAAAACCCGTAGACATACACTTTGAAGTGTGTCGGGTGTGTATTCTGGCCAGAGATTTCCATGGGGTTAGCACCAGCAGAGGGGGACACCCAGGTTAGAAACCCTTCTTTTGAAAAGCTACCAAACTCTCTGGTCCCTTAAGCATATCCTGAATCAAGACTCTGATATTTAAACTGACAGCCACTCATCACATTTGAAGGGCAGACGTCTGAAATTAGAATGCCCAAAGGTCAGGAAAGCAAAAGATGGTATTTGGTGTGTTGTCACAAGGCAGTGTGTTTTAAGAGACTACACTCATTTGCATGGTGGTTGAAGGTTTTTTTTTTTTTAAGACAACCACTAAAACTCCAGACCAATTTTCAGCCTGAGTACTCCCCATGATTTTGCTCCAAATACTAAACAGATGGGCCGTGAGTTGAGTTTTCCTGAATCTAAGCACCAGCAGTGTTGCCCGGCTCAGACATACAATAAGCAAGACTCAACCCAAAGTACAAGAACATTGATTTTTTAAACTAATTTAAATTTAATTTAATTAATTTATTTATTGGCCATGCTGCA
This sequence comes from Delphinapterus leucas, assembly GCF_059928025.1. Lineage (NCBI taxonomy): Eukaryota > Metazoa > Chordata > Mammalia > Artiodactyla > Monodontidae > Delphinapterus > Delphinapterus leucas. Next base: position 169,521,510 of record NC_143130.1, read on the forward strand.
TGGCATGTGGGACCTTAGTTCCCCGACCAGGGATCGAACCCGTGCCACCTGTGGTGGAAGCGCAGAGTCCCAACCACTGGACTGCCAGGGAAGTCCCAAACATTGATTTTTTAAAGAATTTTATCCTTCCAAAGATCACAAAATACTTGCCCCGAGCTGCTACAAGAGAAGTTTCTCCAGGGGCTTCCATCCTCCACTCAGCTAGATGCAAGACCAGCCAAAACCACAGACTTTCATCTAGTGTCTTTCTCCCAAATGGGTCTGGGAAGTGCAGGCTGGAAAGAGGCTTACGATTCAGTTTTACCATTTGATGACAGAAAGGAGGAATCTCCTTTTATGCTCTGTTGGCACCAAGAGGGTTAGAATTTCAGAGCTGGATGACACTTTAGATTTGGTCCAATGACTGCTCTTCATTTTCCAACTCCAGGACTTTTTATCTTTCCCAAACTGAAACTCTGTACTCATTAAACAGTAACTTTCCAATCTCCCCTTCCCCCAGCACCCAGCAACCACCATTCTATATTGTCTCTATGATTTTGACTACTCTAGGAACCTCATATACGTACAGTATGAATCATACAGTATGACATTTTATGATCTTTTATGACTGCTTATTTCACTTAGCATAATGTCTTCAAAGTCATCTATGTTGTAGCATGTGACAGGATTTCCTTCCTTTTTAAGACTGTATAATATCCACTGTAGGTATATACCACAATTTACTTATCCATTCATCCATCAATGAACATTTGTGTTGTTTCCACTTTTTGGCAAACACTGCTACGAACATAAGTGTACAAATGTATGTGTGAGTCCCTGCTTTCAATTCTTTTGGGTACATACCCAGAGGTGAGATTGCTGGATCATATGATAATTCTATATTTACTTAAAAAAAATCTATTTATTTGGCTGTGCTGCCTCTTAGTTGAGGCACGTGGGATCTTCATTGCGGCGTGCAGGATCTTTGGTTGTGGCATGTGGGATCTAGTTCCCTGACCAGGGATCGAACCCAGGCCTCCTGCATTGGGAGCATGGAGTCTTAACCACTGGACCACCAGGGAAGTCCCTATGTTTACTTTTTTTGAGGGACTGCTATAATGTTTTCCAAACTGGCTGCATTATTTTACATTTTCACTAGCAATGCACAAGCCTTCCGAATTCTCTGCATATTCACCAGCACTTGTTATTTTGTTTTTTTAAAAATTTTTATTTATTTATTTTTGGCTGCATTGGGTCTTCGTTGCTGTGCATGGGCTTTCTCTAGTTGCGGTGAGAGGGGGCTACTCTTCGTTGCAGTGTGCGGCCTTCAGTAATTGTGAGATGTGGGCTCAGTAGTTGTGGCTTGCAAGCTCTAGAGCACAGGCTCAGTGCACGGGCTTAGTTGCTCTGTGGCATGTGGGATCTTCCCGGACCAGGGCTTGAACCTGTGTCCCCTGCATTGGCAGGTGGATTCTTAACCACTGTGCCACCAGGGAAGCCCTATTTTCTGTTTTTTGTTTTTGTTGTTTTTTTTTTGCGGTACGCAGGCCTCTCACTGCTGTGGTCTCTCCCGTTGCAGAGCACAGGCTCCGGACACGCAGGCTCAGTGGCCATGGCTCACAGGCCTAGCCGCTCCGCGGCATGTGGGATCTTCCCGGACTGGGGCACGAACCCAGGTCCCCTGCATCGGCAGGCAGACTCTCAACCACTGTTGAAGCCCTTCCCACCAGGGAAGGGCTATTTTCTGTTTTTGATTATGGCCATCCTAATGGGTATGAGGTGGTATCTCACTGTGGTTTTGATTTGCATTTCCCTGATCATTAGTGATGCTGAGAATCTTTTCATATACTTATTGGCCATCTGCATATATTCTTTGGAGAAATGTCTATTCAAGTCCTTTGCCCACTTTAAAATTGGGTTGTTTGTTTTTTGTTGTTGAGTTGACACTTCTTTTTATATATATTACTAAATGGGTCTCAGAAAGGCTGCGCTTACCCCAAGACACTCAGCTGGATGGTGGCAGAGCCAGAATAAGAATTTAGGGGTCCCAGTAACACAACAGGGCTTTGTCCCACTTCATTCCTTATAGAGGAGGAAACAGAGGTGCAGAGGTGAGGAGACTCACCTCTACTACTTAGGGCTGTGGCCTCTAGGGAGCCCAGATTCTGAACCCTGGTGCTATGGTCTCAATTGTTTCTCCTGTCCCCAAATCCACATGTTGAAGCCTTAACCCCCAATGTGACTGCATTTGGAGATAGGGCCTTTAAGGAGGGTAATTAAGGTAAAATGAGGCCATAAGCGTGGGGCTCTAATCCAATAGGACTGGTATATAAGAGGAAGAGACACCAGAGCTCTCTCTTCTTCTCTCTGTGTATGCACAGAGGAAAGACCATATGAGGACACAACAAGAAGGTGGCTGTCTGCAAGCCAGGCAGTGAGGCCTCAGTGGAAACCATCCCTGCCAGTACCTTGTTTTGGCCTTCTAGCCTTCAGAATTGTGAGAAAATGAATTTCTGTTGTTTAAGCCACCTAGTCTGTGGTATCCTGTTATGGTAGCCTGAGCCTACTAATACACCTGGATTCAGAAAGTTACCAGATGGAGAAGACCCCAGAGAGAAGTGCCAGCATGGGTATGGGCAGTTAAGTTGGCCAGCTGGGTCTCACAATGGGTGTGGCCATGTTAAGTTTTTCTGGAATCTTATAGTCTTCAATCTGATATCCGAGTAGTCTCCTCCTAGCAGGACAGAATTTCCTGATGTTGAAAATAAAGAGCTTAACAAAGCCTACTAAAATAGTTCTAAAGGCTTCCTGGATATCAAATAGCTCTTACTAAAAAGTATTCTGATGATTTAAAAGTCCCAGACACGTGCATATTAGATTTCCCTCAAAGTGCACATGGTTTCATCACCAGTGTTGTACTTCTTTTATTCTGTTCTCTTCTCTGTGATCCCTGGTTTGGGTGGGTTTTCTCAGCTATTTCTGATGTATTTGTCAGCCTTTCCTTCCCCATCCACCAGATTAACTGCCAAATCCCTCCAAGGTTCCTTATTTCTGTAAGATCTATTGTAATTATACTTCAGATGGTCTTGACTCTAAGGCAAATAGGACCAAGCAAGCAAGGGCCAACGGGAAGAGGAGGAAGTGAAGAGCATCTGTGGGTGGGGCACTGGTGGGTTGGGGAGCAGGCTGGCTCTTAAGGATGGGCCTAGGGAAGGGGGCTAGAATGTCAAGTGGGAAACTGAGGCAGAACCCTAACCTAGTAATAGGAATGGGTTCAACACCATAGGAGTTGTCCAGCACGGTGCACTAGCTTGGTGTCAGCAGACAATCTTCTAAACCACTGAGCTTCTCCCTTCTGCCCCTCATCCTTTGTTCCATTTTCTCCGGCTCTAGCCCATCCTTCCTGTCCTCACCGCGCCTCACCATCCAGTCTCTTTGTTTCATGCTACATAATATTTCATCACTCCTTCTTGGCTTTGTCTGCTCACTGGAGACTCTCAGGGTAATGTCACAGCCCTGGGACTTCTTTCAGGGTCAAGGGCAGGATCCCAACATGAGTAGGCGCTGGCTGAGACTCAGCTGTGTCAGCTTCCCAGCGTGAACTCTGGCACATATTCCAGAGGCTCTGAAGATTTTACCTGGGAGTTACCAGCTCCTAAAGGAACCGGGCAGGGTGGGAGTTCTAGATGGGAGGTCTAAGAGAGTGGTGAAATTGGAATTTACACTCAGGAATTAAGACTCCAAACCTAGTGCTTGGTCTGCTATAGTACTTCTCAAATTCTGATGTGCATCTGAATTTTCTCAACACGTAGATTCTGATGCAGTAAGTCTGGGGCGTGGCCCTGGATTCTGCATTTCTAACACACTCCCAGGTAATATGGACACTGTTGTTCCGCCCTTTGAATATCAAGGCCCCACTGCATCATATTAAGGGAACTCCAGCTGTGCTGGAATTTCAGCTACCATGGAAGGCTGGAATATTTTTGAGTACATTGGGCCTCTAGTCAGGCCTGGTGGGTACCACCTCCCCGATGCATCTCATCAGTCTTGAATCTGTAGCAAAGAGGTTCTCAAGCTTGAAGGTGTATTAGAATCACCTGGAGGGCTTAAGACACAGTCATCTGGATCCCATTCCCAGACTTTCTGATTCAACAGGTCTGGGGTGGGCCCCAGAATTTGCATTTCTATTGTTTCCAGGTGATGCTGCTGCTGCAGGTCTGGGGATCAGACTTTGGAATCACTGTTGCAGAGTAGCTAAAACCGAGGTGCCACTAGGGTCCCGCAATAGAGGGTCTGATGGTTTGGGTTTGAACCTGATTCTACTCCTTACAAATAGTGTGATATGAGGTAAGTCACTCCTTTTCTCTGAGATCCAGTTTTCCCATCTACAAAGCAATGATAATGCACCTCATCGCATAGGGTTGCTGAGCAGTTGAGAAAGAATGTTTACAAGTGCTTCACACGTTTGTCCCTAAGAACGGGTTCCCAGTCTGCATGGAAAATCTGTCTGCTGCCATCAAACAATTAAAATTATTCAACTGTTTAAAGACCTAAATATACGACATGACACCATAAAACTCCTAGAAGAGAATGTAGGCAAAAACATTCTCTAACATAAATTGTAGTAATATTTTCTTAGATCAGTCTCCCAAGGTAAAAGAAAGAAAAGCAAAAATAAACAAATGGGACCTAATCAAATTTAAAAGCTTTTGCACAGCAAAAGAAACCATTAACAAAACAAAAAGACAACCTATGGAATGGGAGAAAATACTTGCAAAAAGATGCGACTGACAAGTGGATGATGCAACTGACAAGAAGTAATATCCAAAATATACAAACAGCTCAGACAACTTAATATCCAAAAAACCCAAACAACCCAATCAGAAGACAGGCAGAAGACCTGAATAGACATTTCTCCAAAGAATACATACAGATGGCCAACAGGCACATGAAAAGACGCTCAGTATTGCTAATTATTAGAGACATGCAAATCAAAAACCACAATGAGGTATCACGTCACACCAGTCAGAATGGCCATCACCAAAAAGTCTACAAACAACAAATGCTAGAGAGGGTGTGGAGAAAAGGAAACCCTCCTGCACTGTTGGTGGGAATGTAAATTGGTGCAGCCACTATGGAAAATAGTATGGCGGTTCCTTAAAAAACTAAAAATAGAGCTACCATATGATCCAGCAATCCCACTTCTGGGCATATATCCCCCAAAGACGAAAACTCTAATTTGAAAAGATACATGCACTTCAATGTTCGTAGCAGCACTATTTACAAGAGCCAAGACATGGAAACAACCCAAGTGCCCATCAACAGACAATTGGTTTAAGAAGATGTGGATATATATACAATAAAATATTACTCAGCCATAAAAAAGAATGAAATGTTGCCATTTGCAGCAACATGGATGGACCTATAGAATATCATACTAAGTGAAGTAAGTCAGAAAGAGAAAGACAAATATTATATGACATCACTTGTGTATAGAATCTAAAAAATAATACAAATGAATCTATATACAAAACAGAAACGGACTCACAGACATAAAAAGCAAACTTATGGTTACCAAAGGGGAAAGACAGAGGGGAGGGATAAATTAGGAGTTTGAGAGTAACGAACTACTCTACATAAAACAGAGACACAACAAGGATTTACTGTATAGCACAGGGAAGTGGAAAATAATCTGAAAAATATATGTGTATATATAACAGAATCATTTTGCTGTACACCTGAAGCTAACACAATATTACAAATCAACTACATTCAATTTTTTAAACAGTTGTTTCAGTCCATTGGTCTGTTATTTTAGTTGCTTGACTTACCCTTTTTATGGAATTGGGTCAATTAACCAAATGGATCAGTATATTTTTTTCCAGGACGCTCTTTGGGAAAGCGGGGTCTAGAAAACCTGCATCTGAAACCCACAAGGCATGGCTTGTTAAACTTTAATGTGCATACAAATCACCTGGGGAGCTTGTTTGAATGCAGACTTTTATACAGTGGGTCTGGGATGGGGCTTGAGAATTTGCATCTCTAACATGCTCCCAGGTGATGCTGGGGTTGCTGGTCCAGGACCACACTTCTTGTAGCAAGAATTCTGGAACAGTATGAATATGCAGATTCCTTGGCCCTGCCCAGACCTTTTCTATAATTTCCTCAGGTGATCCTTTGGCAAACTAAAGTTTGAAGGCTATTGTCTCAGTGATCAGCCTTAATCTTTTGCCTTATAAATGTCGGCTGTAACCCAAACAGTGGGAGATGTCAACATCACATGGCCTGCCCAGCACATTTCATGGGGATGGAGAGAGAAGCAGAGGTGCCTTCAAGTCCCACTTCTACCACTTCTTGGCCATGCTGGGAAAATCATTTCACTTTCAGTTCGTTCTTTTGAAATAATCGGCTCATTTGTAAAATGGGAAAAATAATATCTGTCCTTATAATGGGTCGTTGTGAGTCTGGAAGGCTTGCTGGGTCCAGAAGCACTTTGGAAATTGTAAATTTGCAAATGCAAAGGATTATCTTAAAAACAGAAAAGGTTAGGGTAGAACTTTCTGTGTCAACTTATGAAAAACTAATTTTACCTGGGCCTTGGCCATAGGCACGTGGCTGAATGCAGAGCACCATGAAGGCAGTAAAATATTTTGGGGTTGGTCCAAACCTAACCCAAGCATAGGTCTTCCAAACCTTTGAATTTTGACCAACTCCAAAGAAAGCCAGTTGGGTATGACTATGTCTCCCTTAAAAATTATTTAAATTGTTAAATGTACATTAACACAAGCAACATCTGAAGAGTAACACGTAACAGCACTGACCTTCTCCATATAGGAGTCAGTAGGGTTTGAAAAGCAAGGGAATTGTTTGAAACTGAGCTCATTTCACAACACAACCAATGTTGTGAATATTGTTTCTGAGTGAGCCCACAAACCCACTTACCTCTTAATATAGCTAAAACTCAACACTTAAAAAAAACTAACAGCAATGATGTGTAAAGAGCATTATGCTTTATGAAGCATTTCTATATTCACTGATTTTTACTTCCTTCCCATTTTAAAGATGAGGAAACTGAGGCTTAGAGAGGTTAAGAGAGTAAAGATTATAGAATCAGTCACAGGCCATGAGCTTGAATCTTGTCTGCTGATTTCAAGACTGGTGCATATTTGTGGTCTTCTAGAACCAGTCCCAATGAGCAGGGTTTGAAGGATTCCATCTTGGATCATTGTGTACATACCTATTCCTATAACCACAAGACCTGGGAATTCTCCTTCACCTGCTTAGTCTCCCACCTGGTAGTGGAGGATTCAGCAGGACAGTGCCAAGGGCAGAAGTATTAGTCAGGAGAGACAAATTACCTTAGCAGTTTTTGAGGGATATGTTTTGCCCCCTGGGCTCCTAGTTACACTTTCGTTAATTCAAAGGGGTCTGTCTCATCTCTAATTGGAAGCAAAGTTACTACCTCTAACTTAAGCAAGAAAATGGGTGTGTTGCTTAGGATTTATCTTGGTTGCTAATGACTGAGACTTGAAATAATATCAGCCTATATGAGTTGGAGGATTGTTTTTTCTCTCACTTCAAGCCTGAAGGTAGGTAATATAGGGCTGGTATGGTAGTTTCACGAGCTCCTCAGGAGCTCAGGTTCCTCTGCCTTTCTCTTCACCATCCTTAGGGCTGATTTCTACCCTCCAGTTCACTTTATGGCTGTGATATGGTCATCGTAGCTCCAGCCATCACATCAGCACTCCAGGTAGAAAAAAGGAGGAAGAAGAGATAAAAAAGTGCATCTCCCAAATGAGTTAATGTCTTTAAAGCTGGGTACAGGGACTTCCCTGGTGTCTCAGTGGTTAAGAATCTGCGTGCCAATGCAGGGGACATGGGTTCAAGCCCTGGTCCAAGAAGATTTCACATGCTGCGGAGCAGCTAAGCCTGTGTGCCACAACCACTGAGCCTGCATGCCACAACTACTGAAGCCCGCGTGCCTAGAGCCCATGCTCCACAACAAGAGAAGCCACTGTGATAAGTCCACGCACCGCTCCGAAGAGTAGCCCCTGCTTGCTGCAACTAGAGAAAAGTCCACGCACAGCAACGAAGACCCAACGCAGCCAAAAATAAATAAATAAAAAAATAAAGCTGGGTACATTTATTCACTCAGTAAACTGCAAGCTTTATTTCTAAGGAAGAAGGGAGAATAGCTATTGGCATCTATGCTCTGTTGGGATTTTGGGTAGTTCATGAGACTGAAGGTCAGCGACATCTCAGGGATTCACAGAAAGTCTCTGTAGGGAGCTGTTGTGGGATCATTTTGCCCCGCTTCCTTCAATCCCTGTGAGCCCACTCAAGACTCAAATTCCCAGGAGAAAGAGGCTAAGTTTAAGTTTGCCTTAGCTGCTCGCTGGGGGATCTGAGAAGTGGACCTCCGTTGTTGACTCTCCACCAATTATAAGGACTGGGCCAGGGTCCTTGCTCAAAAGAAGGGATTCTGGGCAGAAAAAAGTCACAAGTGTCTCCCAGGCTTCATTTGTTGTCCCATTTCGTTCTCTCTCTTCTAGCCCCAGACTCTTCTTAGCACAGAGAAGGGATGGTAGGGTGTGGAGTGGAAACAACAGGGCTTTTGCAATCAACACACCTGGGTTTACTCACAGTTCTGCGTTTACCAGGTGTATGACGTTGGGCCCGTATTACTTCACGTGGCTGAGCCTCAGTTTCCTCAGCTATTGGAAAGGGGATAATCCTACGTGCCTTAAAGCTGGTTGTGAGGATTAACATAGTGGAATTGGCACAGTCTCACTAGTCTTGAGGATGAACAGGGTCACTTTGACAGTGGTAATCTAAGTTTCACTGATTCTCCATGACCTGTGAACCCCCGCTTCCCCTGCTTCAAGTATTTGTGAGGGCAGTTAGGGAACGCCCTACACACGTGCTTACCAAGAAGTCGGATACTCCCACGCATTGGTGTTGCCCTGCCAGGCACCTTAACCCTTGTCCTTCACTCAGCCCTGGGGGGCCTTTATCAAAGCTGAGCTATGGTTTGGGGAAACTGTCGGGAAAAAGCTCTTCTCCCCTCTTTGATGTTACTCTCAGTGGAAGGGACCCAATTTAGCCGTCCTTGGGTCTCAGAGTTTTCTTGAGGCCTCCTTCCTCTCTGAGGCCCTGGACATGCAGCCATAGGACTCCCTGGCGGTGTTCCGATGGCTGAAGTTGCTCATTGCATATACAGAAATCCATCTTCTCCTTTCTCCTTAGGAAGTAAACACTGACGTCCAGCTGAGCCCCTTGCCACCTGGAGTAAAAGACAAGATTTCTTGGCTTCCCTTGGAACTCAATATGTCCATGTGACTAAGTTCTGGCCATCAGGACATAAGCAGAAATGCTGTGTATAAAGAAGGCTGCTTAGGGAAATTTCTCAGCTATAAATGTGTCCCTTTTTGCCTTCTTCCTTCATTTTTTCAGCCAACAGCCTGAGTTGTGATGACTGGAGCTCCAACAGCCATTTTGGACCCTGAGGAGAGCTTGTAGACAGAAGCTATGTCCTTAAACAGTGAAGCAGAAAGGTTGAAGTCCGTGTCCCTAATGATACTGTGGAATCTCCATGCCAGTCCTGGACCATCAGTTCTGGACCTCGTTTGCATCAAAGAAAAATAAATTTCAATCTTATTTAAGCTACAGCTATTTTGAGGGTTTCCTTTTTTTGTGTGTTATAGTCAGCTGAAACTGATCCTAATAGATGTTACCACACTCACATCAGGTAATTTCCCTTTTCGCCTCAGGGTGAATTCTTGCCAGGTGATCTCTCAGTCCTCATGAAAACAGATTTCTGAAGGAATCTTCCCCACTGGTATTCCAGATGTGTCCAGGCATACCCAAATCCTACCTAGAATCAAACTGGGTCCCTCCTAACTCACATTGTAGCTATTCTTATAATACATGGTCTGACACAGCTCTGAGCATACCAGGCTCAATAAAAATTAGTCAGCATTCTCTTCATCCTTTATATGTGTAGGTGGTCAACTCCTTCCACCTGTTAGGTCTGGGCTGTAATGCAGAGGGCTGAGCCAGGGTGGGGAAATCCTACATAAGCATCTATGAACCAATCTGCCCCCCTAGAGGTCCCTTTCCACTTTCCAGCCTTGCTTCGCTTTAGGACATTGCCGGGCAAGACCCTGAGTTCAGAGGGTAAGCCACCATCCATCAATAACACTTCCTGCTGAGCCACTGGCAGGGGTTGGGGGTGGGGTCCCAAAAGGAGAAGATGGAGCCCTTATCCTCAGAGGCTTCTCTACCCAACAGGGACTAATAACGCTGAATGATTAGAGTTGAGACTGGGACTCCGGAACACAAGGCCAGCTTGAACCATCTGGTCCAACAATCCATTATGTCCCTCTGAGGTCTGACTCATCCCAAATAGCCTCCGGGTTTCCTGGGTAACCTTCTCCCCTCCCCTAACTCATGCCAACCTGAATCCAGGCTACTGTGGATGCAGAGGTTCTCCTGATTATTAGGGTCATGGGTGGCTGAATGACTTTTGTTGTTTTGATGATTTGTCTTTAAGCAGGAAATCAGATCTAAGCCAGTTCTAGGCATTCAACTTATTAACTGAATTGAACTAAGGAAAAGGAGAGTAAAAAAACATGCCTGAACAAATGGAATGAACGGGCCAAGTCAAGAGATGGTTTCTTTCCGCGTCCCTGCAAACAATGGAAGCATGCTTCTCAGGCCCAGGATTGTGGGGCTGGAGTCACCATCCCTCCCGCTCTCCTGCCTCCCTTTTTCTCCTCATCCCAGGCTGGGCCGAGGAGTCTGGGCTTTATTTTCCACCAAAGACACCTGAGGAATCCAGGGCTCAGGCTGAGTCAGGTGACCCAGCCTGTGTCACCATGTTCAGAGTGTGCAGTCCCCCTTCCTTCCTGGAGTCTTAAGTTAAGGCCTGAGAGGGTCTTTGCGCTGCAGAGGTCCTGAGACAGCAGAAAAGGGAGGCTGAGGTGTGGACAGCGAGGCCAAGAGGAGGCTCAGGAAAGCTCCCCAAGCCAGCATTCCTAGGAAAAATGCCCCTGGGGATGGTGGTTGTTCTTCCCTTCGCAAGGTCCTCGCTCAACCGTGGAGTTGCCTTCTGCAGTTCAACAGAAGTAGACTCGGTCCCCCATGTCCTATAAGCCCAAGCTCCTTCCTCTGAGTGTGTGGGAAGGAGGTCGAGGCACTGAGGGAGCAAGTTTTCCTGCCAGTAATCCAAACGGAAAGCTGGCCCAGGAAAAGTTTTTGGAGTAAATCCACCCCACCTTGGAAAATTCTATCAAATTATCATATTCTGCACTATATACACACTTTTTATAAAAGCAAAAACTAAATGGTACTTCGGGAGACAGGGCCTTGGGGTGTCTTGCACAGTAGCATAGGGGAGCTTAGAGGTTTCCTTTATTACACCTAGCTCTCATCAGGCAAGATGTATTTTTACTGTACCTAGCTCTCCATTCAAATGATCAGAGCAAATCCAGTTACAAATGACAATATCTCTTTGAAACGGTGATGGTGACAGAATCTTGAGTGTTTCCAGTATGCAAGGCGTGGTAAGTGGAATGCAGTGTAAGGTAGTCTTTATTACCAACTTATAATGTGTAAACTGTCACTGACAGTCCATCTAATTTGTGTGTTAGTTATCTATTGCTACATAACACATTACCTCCAAACAGCAGCTAAAAACAACAGTTATTATCTCCTAGTTCCTGTGGGTCAGAAATTAGGAGTGGCGTAGCTCAGGGCTTTTGGCTAAGATCTCCCAGGAGGTTGCAGTCAGGCTGTCGGCCAGGACTGCGGCCTCATCCGAAGCTTCAGCGGAGGTGGAGGATCAGCTTTCAAGCTCACGTCCATGGTCGTTGGCAGTCCTTGGTCCTCCACCATGTGGGCCTCACCACAGTGCTGCCTGGTGACATGACAACTGGCTTCCCCGCAGTCAGTAATGTGAGAGAGGCTGAGGCCCAAGACAGACTTTTTGTTTTTGTTTTTTTTAATATTTATTTATTTATTTGGCTGTGCAGGGTCTTAGTTGCGGCATGCAACTAAGGGATCTTTAGCTGCAGCATGTGGGATCTAGTTCCCTGACCAGGGATCAAACCTGGGCCCTCTGCATTGGGAGCATGGAGTCTTAACCACTGGACGACCAGGGAAGTCCCCCAAGACAGTCATTTTATAGCCTAATCTTGAAAGTGGTGTCCCATTAGTTCCGCCACGTTCTGTTTGTTAGAAGCAAGTCATTCGCTCCACTCACACTCAAGGGAAGGGGATGAAACAAGGATGTGAAAACCAGGAGGCAGTGATCATTGGGGTGGGGAAAGGGCATCTCAAAGGCTGATTTCCACAGTTTCTGCCTTTTCTTTCTTTTTTTTTTTTAACATCACAAATACTTTAGGGATTTCTGTGGCTTAATCGTTACCCTGGTGTCCCTACTATTTTTTTCTTTAAAGTCAGAAAACTCCTGCAAGGGAGTTTTCGGGCACTGGGGAGGGAATTCTATCCTGTGGTTTATCTTCTGTGGTTTGGGGAGAAATGTTCCACAAATTGGATATTCTAGACAACTGAGGGCTTTTCCCTTTAAGCACCCAAGTTCATTCCATACTGTACAGGAGACCCATGTAATTCTGGAGTATAATTCCTGAGACCATTGAGAATACCTAGGTTACAAAAGGAAAGGTGTGTACGTATGACTAGGTTTCTCAGGAATCGCAATTCTATGATGTCTCATTTCTCGTAAGCATTCCCACACATTAAGTTAAATAAATATCTTTGTAAGTTTTGCTAAAACTCTCTCATGTAGTTAATAACTTTTGTGCAGGTTGGAGCAGTTGCTAATATAGCTTTGAGAATCAATTTTTCTTGTTTCTGGAGGACTTGATTATGTCCTAGCTATGAGCCACTATTGAATGAAACACTTCATTCCTTTTAAAAAAAACAAAAAAAGTATTATCTTTATTCCAAGCCAAACTGTCATCCAAGTACAAAGGCAACTGAGAATTCCTAGTGTTTGAATGGCAGAATCTGTTAGAGGATAAACTTAGACTCCCCCAAGAGATGATGGGAAAATCTTCAACAAAAGAATGGGCAGGGGCTTCCCTGGTGGTGCAGTGGTTGAGAGTCTGCCTGCCGATGCAGGGGACATGGGTTCATGCCCCAGTCCGGGAAGATCCCACATGCCGCGGAGCGGCTAGGCCCGTGAGCCATGGTCGCTGAGCCTCTGCGTCCGGAGCCTGTGCTCCGTAACGGGAGAGGCCACAACAGTGAGAGGCCCGCGTACCGCAAAAAACAAACAAACAAACAAACAAACAAAAAAAAAACGGGCAGAGGACATTGATTCATATCACTGTAGACCAAGACAAAACACATGCAGTGACTATGATGGAAGAATAGATTCTAAATGATCTAGAAGTGATATAACTGACAAAAATTCAGATGCAAAGGGGGAACAAAGTTATATACAGTATAAACACATTGTGGTATAAATGAGACACTTCATTCTGTAGGTTACTCTAAACATCTATCCCTTGCAAAAGAACCACCAATTTCTTAGTCATCCTTACTTTTTCTTCCCTTCTAATACAGCTCTAATGGTCCATTTTCCTTGTGCTCTTTTCCATGCCTTGGCTTCCTCTTTGAGGCAGTATGGCTTAGTGGTTGTGAGGGGAGGCTCTGGAGTTATACAGTCTTGGTTCCACCACTTCCTGGATGTATGACTTTAAGCAAGTCACTTGACCTCTTTGGCTTCAGTTTCCTCATTTGTAAAATGGGACTTTTTATGTTTCCTACTCATAGGGCTGTCGTGAGGATTAAATGGAACAATCCACGTAAATCTCTTAAGAAAGTGCCAGGAACATAGTAGGTGCTCAATAAATGTTCGAGGCGATGGCCACTGGTCATGGGAATAAGAGACAACAGCAAGGTCATACTGAGGGCAGGTGCTGGCCATTGACAGGTATACTCAATGGCATCCTGGTATCCAAATTCTTGTTCCATCTAAAGGTAAATCACGTCTAACCTTCAGGGTTGCTGGTGAGTGGACTAGACACCTACTCTACTGAGTCCTTCCTGCTTCTGCAAAGAGAGAGCCAGGAGCCTGAAGTGACCTTTCTCTTGGGATTCAGGTTCCTCATCAGGAACCAGGACCGATATGCAGTTGGACTCATTCAGCCATGTCTCAGACATGAGACTCCCATGTCTCAGAGGTGTGTGCTTGGGGTTGTTAGCCCTTGAACAAAATAGCCCAGACACTAGTGTGTTCCAAATGCAAATGTTTGCATTTCATACTTTTCTGCCTCTGAAAGATCACTGCCAGCTGCTGCTGTCGGCATTGCCAGCATGCCTGCTTCCAGCAGCTCTCTTCCTTCTCCTTCGAATTTCTCACTTTCACGGGCTGGGAAATGTGAGAGTGAACCTTAGTAGAATTTTCTGTAAAAGACAAGGCTTTTTTTTTTTTTTTTTGCGGTACGTGGGCCTCTCACTGTTGTGGCCTCTCCCGTTGTGGAGCACAGGCTCCGGACGCGCAGGCTCAGCAGCCATGGCTCACGGGCCCAGCCGCTCCTCAGCATGCGGGATCCTCCCGGACCGGGGCACGAACCCGTGTCCCCTGCATCGGCAGGCGGAGTCTCAACCACTGCACCACCAGGGAAGCCCAAGACAAGGCTTTAAGGGAAGGTCCGAGGGCTGTGCCGCGAGCAAAGCTTGGAGCTGACGAAGGCTGTGTACTGTGGCAGAGACAGCAGCGGGCAAGGACTTGACCTTGTCTCAAATCACCACATTTTTGGAAGTTTTATTTAAACTTTATCATAGAGTACAACTTGGCTCTTTTTCCTTTTCTCTAAATTTAAGACTTATAAATGTATGTGACCACCACCCAAACCGGGACACAGAATAGTTCCATGACCCCAAAAGACTCCCTTTATGGCCATGCTCTCCCCCACCCAGAAGCTCTGGCAATCCCGATGTTCCCTGCATCACGACAGTTTTGTCCCTTCCAGAACATCATGTAGATGAAATCATAGTATATGTAATTCTGAGACTGGCTTCTCTCACTCAGCATAATGTCTTTGAGATGCATCCAGGTCATCGTCTATCAACAGTTTGTTTCTTTTCATTGTTGAGGAGTGTTCCACTGTATTGTTTATTCACCTGGTGAGGGATATCTGGGTTTTCCCAGCTTTTGGCTATCACAAACTCCTATTAACATGTGTGTACAGGTTTTTGTGTGAATATAAGTATTCATTTCTCTAAGGTAAATATCCAGGAGTGAGAGTTCTGGGTTATATGGAAAGTATATGTTTAACTTTATGAGAGATCACTAAACCATCTTCCAGAGTGGCTGTACCATTTTGCATCCCCACCAGAAATGCTCCAGTTGCTCTGTGTCCTTGCCAGCACTCGGTATTGTCTGTCTTTTTATTAGTCATTCTAGTAGGTGTGAATTGGTATTTCATTACGGTTTTGATTTGCATTTTCCTAATGGCTAAGGATGTTGAACATCATTTCATGTGCTTATTTGCCATTCTTACATCCTTTTTGGTGAAGGTCTATTCAAGTCCTTTGTCATTTTTGAAAGTGGGTTGTTGGTTTCCTTACTGTTGAGTTTTAAGAGTTCTTTATGTATTTTGGATACAAGTCCTGTGTCAGATCTGAGACAAGGCTTAAGCAAATACTTAAGCACCTGAGACATCTCCCTTAGTAAATGGGGATAATGTAGTTTTCTTTGCCTATTTCCCAATGTTGCTCTGAGGATCAAATGATAAAGGAAAGTGAAACATCGGAAGTTGGGAAGGAATCACCGTTGCTGCTTGGGTTATCCAGGTTCTTGTGTGAATGGTCTGTGCCCTATGGGTGTTTCTTTATTTGCATAATATTATGCTCCTTCCAAGCAGGTACTTGACAGATTAAAAGGTTTAAGGTGAAGGGGAATTTTGTGGAGAAATGGTCTCTGCTGACAGCTACTCCTTTTTTTGTCACCGCTGGAGCACATTTCCTCCCCCCAGATCCCAGGAGACTTGACCAGGAAGGTGCTAGAGGTCGATGGTGGCTGAGCAGCCGGTGTCAGGAGCTCCTCTGCAGACCATCTGCCCCAGCTTTAGGAAGCAGCTCCTGCTGGCCCAGGCAGAGCCCAGCACTCCCATTGAGTGAGGATCATATGCCACAACTGAGGGTTGAAGAGAGATGTGCAGGAGAGGATGTGACTCGTTCCCAAGTGAAGGACGGACGACTGGACTCCATCTTCCAGATCCCATTGCTTTGCCGGCTCCCTTGTGAGCGAGCCAAGATTGAGCCTGGCTCAGAGGAGCCAGCAGTGACAGAATATATAGGACTCGTGTCCTGGTAGTGTTTACCCCCAACCTAGCAGTGCTCACAGGTGCCCCAGGAGTGCTCACCCATAACCTAGTAGTGCTCACCTATATTCTAGCAGTGCCCACCCGTATTATAATAGTGGGTATAATGGTGGCCTCCACACTGTCTATCCCACCCCTCTCACCTAGCACAGGAGAGCTCCAGTTTGAAGAATTAACTTCAGCTCACGGGGTGACCCTGAGGTATTTGAGAATAATCCCATTCACCCTGCTACTGACTGGTTCTGGAACGCACATGACCTGATTCGGCCGATGAGACACAAGGAGTGGTTTGCTGAAGGCCTCTGGGAAATTGTCCTACCTTCTGTGGGTGGGGGCGGGGTGGGGTGAGAAGCCAGATCCATTCACCCTGCTTCACCCTGTCTGTCTGTTCGTGTGTCTCTCCGTCTCTGTCTCCCCCCCTCTGCTGGGGTACTGGCAGCCAAGACCACAGGGACCCAGGCTTGGAATGAGCCCAGCGCTGAGGCTGGACGAGCAGAGACGTGGGAGGAACCCGAGTCTTTGTTTCCGCCCTGAGCCTGAAGCGCACCTGGTCTGGAAGTCTTTGCTGAAGCTGACAATATTCTCTCCAGTTTAATTCAGTTTGAGTTCAGTCCCTTATTATTTGCAGCCCAAGCACAGTAGCTGTTATAAGCTGTCCCCTCACTAAGCTCAGGAGGCCTCCTTAGTTCACAAGTCAGACTTCAGAGGTACCGAGTGGCTCTGGGGGTGAAGACAAGGAAGAGGCAGAAAGGCAATGACCTCTCCTCACTTCAATGCTACAACATCAGCACCGTTTCATGGACCACGTCTCATTCTTTTTCTGTTTTAACATGGAAGCGTTAAAAATCACCTAACCCTTATTAACTTAGATTAAGGTGAGGGGAGAGTCTGAATTATAGCATCTGTTCAAAGGAAGGCAGTTTGTTTTATTCTATTTGAAGTGCACAGTAACTAGACCAACACTGGGTAGAGGTCCCGTTGGCCTGCTTCAGGGAAGACACAGTTAACATATTGTTGCTATGCCAACACTAATCGTTTCTTTGGGGATCTTTTCCTTCACAAATACAGGCAATAGTGGCTGAGTCAATAGTGTAAACGAGGTAACAGAGGCAGCAGAGGAGGGTTTAACCTATTTCAAGGAACAGACTGTTTTCAAGGAGCTGCAGCCCCTGGTAGAACAACGTGGTGCTAATTGTGCATTCATTACTGCAGGCTTGGGACAGCCCTGGCACTGCCCAAAGGCTCACGAGTTCTAAATCTGAGGAAACCTGAAGGATGATGCTCCAGGGCACACGCACCGGAGACCCTGCCGCGTTCACGGGCAGTGACAAAGCAACACACACAAGACACAGTGGAAGAAACTCGCTTGGGCCCTGTGTACTATCGGAGGATTTCTCTGTGGGAATGTGGCTGCACGTGCGCCTTTTTAGTAACCACTGGTTACCAAGGCAGTGAGTGTATGCGTGTGCGTGTGCATGCATGTGCGTGTGTGTGTGTGTGTGTGTGTGTGTGACACAGAGAGAGAGAGAGAGAGGCTGAGTGCCAGCTGGCAAGAGCATCACTCGATTTGTGGAGATTTCTCACAAGCCCTCAGACCCTGGAGAGAGCTGCAAGTCCTTGGTCCTGGCCCTAGTTTAGTTTTCCTCGTTGACTTCCCAGATTGTTACCGAAATCTTGAAGACTAGAGCAAATCAGACTATTGTTTTCCTTAGCGGATAAAGACGTGTTCATTTTAGGAAAAGCAGCCATCTAATACTGGTGTGTATTTGGGATGCGGGTGGGGGGAAGGCCCCTTTCCTTAAATAGGAGATGACCACGGAGGAGGGGGGAATCCTTCAGCGTGTGCCAGGTGTTGAGATACCTGACAGCCAGGTCGCCCTCCTTCTTTCTCTGTCACGTGTGACTCGAGTACCTGCCAGGTGCCAGGCGCTGTGCGGTGTGGATATGGAGATGAATGAAACACAGAACCTGCTTGTGAGGGGCTCACAGTGTAAGGGTGTAAGGGGAGACATGAACACACGCACACATGCGCACAAGCACACAGGTGGCTCTAATGTGTGTTGAGATGTACAGGGAGCGAGAAGCACGGAGGAGCGTTCAAGCTGGCATTCGAAGCTAAAGGAGGCGTCCCGAGCACAGGAGGGAGAGCAGACAGCATGTGCAGAGGCAGGGCAGTGCGAGCAGAGAGCTGGTTTGTTTGGGGACCAGGGAGGCCTCCAGCCTGGCCGTGTGGTGCAGGGATGAAGAGCAGGGGCTCTGTGGGCGGGTTAGCCGGGATGCTAACGCAGGACCACAGGCACTTTACCCACTCTCTCTAAGTCTGTTCTCTTGTCTGTAAAAGGGCGATAATAATCATGCTTGTATTGGGCGGCAGCAATGAAATGAGATGATACAGGTTAAAGTGCTTAGAGCCATCCGGGCACGTGGTAAGCATGTCACCCGTTCGCAGTGTTTCAGAAGCATTGCTGTCAGAGGAGTTTGTGTGTTAGTCTTTCTGAAGCCAACACTCCCCTGGTTCTTCCTCAAGGCACTCTGGTCCTGCCAGGTGTGTGAAAGTCTTGGTCATGGAAACGATATACTATTTTTAAAAAGTGAGGTTCCACAAGACATTATGCTGAATTGGAACTGCCAATAATGAGTTCATAATCTCACAAAAAAACGTCTGCAGCTTTGTCACTACAGAGGGTAAACTCCTTGCAGCCAGATTCTGGTTTTCAACATTTGTTCTCCGCTAATGGAATCAGGTCTCCTTGGAAGGTAGATGATTCTGTATCTTGGGGCGTGGGGGGAGATAATCCGGATGGAAAGTTCTGGATCATCTCATGATCCAGAAAGGAAGAATGCTATCAAGGACGCCAAGGGCATCCTGAAGGTGCTCACGCGGACAAGTTAGACAATTTGACCTTTGATGTGGTTTATTGGAGAAAACTCGTGAAAGGCCATGAGTTCATAATGATATGCAAATAAGAACCGTTAGTCTAGCATTGAACAAAAGGGGAATTGAATGACTTGAAGTGGATGACTAGTGGGGCATAGTATTTGCTTTTTATTCTAAAATTAAGGGATTGTTAATATGTGTGAGTATTTCATTTCTTCTATAAGGCATGTGGCTGGTTGTAATGACCCGTCCCAAGCAAGCAGGGACAGGTGTGTGAGCCTCCGGGTCACTCCTGGCCCCTCTCCTCTGCTCATCACACAGGGACTGGCTCTGATGGGCTGCGTTTCCCAGGTTTCTGGTTGGGTGTGACCAGCTGGGAGGGAGGCTGGAGAGTGGGAGGGGAGGAGAAGCCAGGCTGTTTCTCCCCATGCTTCTCTGTCTCCGGCCGTCTCCAGCATCGGCTGCATCACCTTTATAGCTCCAGCCGCTGTCCTGTTGGAGCCACCATGGTGCCAGTTTCTTTGGGGGGCCCCCAGCCGCAGGGCTCCACTACCACCTTCTCCTTTGTCTCACCAGCCCAAAGGTGTTAGTGGTTTCCTCAAGTTGCTAATCTCCCTGTCTCCTGTTTGGCTTCTCAGCTGTATACTCAATTCCCTTCGATGTATCCCCTTCATGTAAATTATTAAAATGACCTCTGTTTCCCAGTTTGTATCTGATAGGATATGTCATTGTTTCTATCTGCACAGGCAGGGATGAATAAACACCAGGAACTGCGAGTCAACCAAATAATCCCAGAATAAACAGACACAGTGGCAAGGGCAGGAAGGGTCAATGAGCACTGCGGTGACATAAAATCCAGGCAGGGGGAGCTCAAAGCCGAGAGGCGGCACACAGAAGAAGCAAGCAGGGAGAGGGTTCCGCAGGATGCTCCTGGTGACACATTCGTCACGTGTCCTGAGGAGAGGAGCTCACTTTGCACATTCGATCCCTCATCTGGTAGGAGATGAAATGTTTCGATGGTCTTATATGAATAATAATAAAATGCAAGTAAAAGAATACATAAGTTTCAAATAATATTGTGGGACCAGGTCAGTACATCCTAATAGGACAAATGGGTTAGATGGTATCAGCTAAGAGACATTTAAAGGTAGAATCAATTCTGGGAAAGATGCCGAGAGTGGCAGGTGCCGTCCGTGTCCTGTCCGGCTCCCCTCGGTACCCATAATCCCCTCATCTGTCACTGGGCAGCTTCAGACCACGAGCCCTGCCACTCTTTGCCTGAGGGCTGTCTCTGGCCACTGGAACCAGCTTGGCCCAGGTGGGCCACCTGGAAGTGTACATCTCCAGGGCAGCCCACAACCAATATCTGATGAGAAGGGTGGATAAATATTCCAGCACCCCTGCCTCCCACTTGGGGTAACTGAGGTGTGATCTACACTATCTCCCATGTTTCTGGGCAGGACTGTGCCTGGTCACCCACAGCGGTCACCTGCTTGCCGACACGGCCTCTCTAGATTCCTCCCTTCCTGGTCTCACGTCCCCACGTCCTGACGGGTGATTCCTAGAATCTCCTCTCAGAGAAACTACTTCCACTCATATTCTTGTCTCAGTGTCTGCTTCTGGGGGAGCCCAGACTAAGGCACCATTAAAAAAAATAAACTCATTTGGAATAATTTTAGATTTAGAGAAAAGTTGCATAATTAATACAGAGACTTCTCATTCAGTTCCTTCCAATGTTGATTTCTTTTTTTAAAAAATGGCTTTATTGAAGTATAAATGATATACAAAGGACAGCACGTATCTAATGTGTTTGGAAATATGCAAACCCCAGGATACCATCACCACAATCACGGTAGTAGACATACCAAACACCTCCCAAAGTGTCTTTGTATCCTGCCCCCTTTTTTATTGTTGGTTTTGTTTTATA
The DNA here is from genome assembly GCF_059928025.1 of Delphinapterus leucas. NCBI lineage: Eukaryota > Metazoa > Chordata > Mammalia > Artiodactyla > Monodontidae > Delphinapterus > Delphinapterus leucas. Next base: position 169,542,649 of record NC_143130.1, read on the forward strand.
GCACTTACCATGAGATCTACCCTCTTAAATTTTTAAGTGCACAATATATATTGGTAACTATAGACACTGTCATACAGCAGATCTCTAGAACTTATCCATCTTGCATAACTGAAACTTTATACCCACACATTATCTGGTCATTTGTTGCCTGTTAAACCTAAGAGGTTAACATTGCACATTACTATTAACTAAATCCAGGCTTTCTTCAGATTTTATCAGTTTTTCTGCTAATGTCTGCTTCCTGGTTCAGGATCCCACAGGATCCCACCGTGACTCCGTGGTGTCCTCTGGTCTATGACAGTTTCTTAGTCTTTCCTTATTTTGCATGACCTTGACAGTTTTTTGTTTGTTTTTTTTTGCGGTACGCGGGCCTCTCACTGCTGTGGCCTCTCCCGTTGCGGAGCACAGGCTCTGGACGCGCAGGCTCAGCGGCCATGGCTCACGGGCCCAGCCGCTCCGCGGCACGTGGGATCCTCCCGGACCGGGGCACGAACCCGTGTCCCCTGCATCGGCAGGCGGACTCTCAATCACTGCGCCACCAGGGAAGCCCTGACCTTGACAGTTTTGAGGAGTACTGCTCAGGTAGTTTGTAGAATATCCCTTGGTTTGGGTTTGTCTGATATTTTTCTCACGGTTAGACAATAGTGACGGGTTTAAGGGAAGAGGATCTCACAAACGAAGTGCCCTTCTCACTACATCATCTCAAGGAAGACACCAAATTCAATTAAAAAACGTAAAAAGAAAATCCATTAAAAAGACAGATGCTTAAAATCCCCAAGTCATCACAAGTAAAAAATTTTTTATAAAAAGGGACCCAGCCTGGAGTCCAGGGGCTCATGTTTGAGTCACCTGACATTGGACAATCCAGGTCCTATGTCCCAGCCAAGAACCAATTAGCCAATTGCCTGATTCTATGTCCTCAGCTTGTCTGAGAAAGTGTCCTCTGAATTTTGGCTCTGGTAAGACTAATGACTCCTCAGGAAGGAGTAAATATTATTGAAACCCTAGGACGATATAAGAAATGCAATAAAGGATTAATAAATGTAGCAATAACCCTGGGAAGGAAATATATCAGGTGCAGAATAATGAATTAAAGCCATGGTGTGCGTGTTTAGGGTGGGTATAAGTAGGTGCAGTAATAAGTTGTGTAACTTGTGTTTCTGAATATTTTCTCTGCTATTTGAGGTCTTTGAACTATTCAGAAGAATCAAATGGATTGTTTGTAGTGGAATTTCAAATTGTTTAAGAACATATCATTCATCATATTTATAACTGAGAAAAATTGGTTTTCTGAGTTCTCTTAATTAGATGTAATTGTAACAAATTGAGGATTCAGGAAAGTCTACACAATTGTGGGAGCTTCTTTTCCCCCATAGAAAAGCCCCTTAGGCGTTAAATCGTCTATCAGTGGGTTACAACAGGACTAATAGTCCTTCCCGGCTCCCATCTGTAAAGCTGTTAGCTTTCAGGAGCTGAAATACTAAGCCTCTCATAGATGCTTTAGGCATTTTCACATCTTTCATCTCATTTTATCCTCATAAGAACCTGGTGGTATTATCTTCATCTGACAAATGAGAGAACTAAATGTGTAATTTAGGATGCATCTGAATGTGAGAAAGAGAATACTGGACCAAAAATGACTTAGACAGCAATAGATTTATTATCTCCTTGAGAAGTGGTACTGCTAGCTGCAGGGCTGGTTAATTCAGGGGCTCCATAACACCAGGTCCCAGCTTCTCTGTGCTTCTCTTGACTACTTCTCATGGGCATAAGGTGGCTGCAGCAGTTCTAAGCATCCACAGTGTCCTCGTGTAAAGCAGGCTCTCCTATGGTGTCAGGGAGGAAATCCTCTCCCAGCAGTGCTTTGGTGACTGCTCCTCACTGGCTAGGATTGAGTCCTGTATTCAGGTCTAAGCCAATCACCTACAGAGGGGCGGAGTTACATGATTGGCTTGGACCAGTCAACCTTCACCTCCTGGGACTGGGAGGGTGGATAGGCAGCCAAACCAGCAGAGAAGATGGGCACAGGCAGCCCTGGCTGTGAGGAGGCGTGGCGAGGGCGTGGCTTGTCTAAGCTCAACCTGTCAAGCCAGGACTGGAGTTTTAGGTTCCAACTTACACTTTGGCGTTTCCCACTAGACCTCTCTGAGCCCTTGGAATAAGGTCACACCTTTAAGTGGTCTTCAACTTGGAAGGAGCCTCCAGGGCCTTCTGGGCCAGTCTCTCTCTGACCAGCTGGCGAAGGTGGGTTTAAACTTCACAGAGCAGACTTGTCTTGCTTCTTCCCAAAGACTGTCGCAGCTCCTGAGGCTCCGAGGGCCACGTAGTCCATGCTTTTTATTGCACAGATGGGAACAGTGGAGCGGGGTGGGAGAAGGAGCTCATGGTCACAACAGGGGGGGACTGGATTCAGGGCCTTCAACTCCTGATTCTTAACACGTTGCCCTTTCTACTCCACCTGGCTGTTTTGCAGGTGAATACTAATAAAAGTGAGCATGTATGGGAGGCACTTTAGAGCAGCACTTGAAAGCACAGCCTGTGGAGCCTGACTGCTGTGTTTGTATCTTTGGGCAAGTTATATTATCTTTCTGTTCCTCAGTTTCCTCATCTGTAAAATGGGTATAATAACTGGACTGCTTCCTCGGGTTGTTGTGAGGAGTAAAGAGTACATGTAAAGGCTTTGGCACACCTAGTAAGCTTTTTAATTTTTATCGTGCTGCTGCCACGTGCCCAGCACCATGCTCTATGTTTTGCATTTATCTAGTCTTTATGACACCTCTATTATTAGCAGAATTGTTTTACAGATGAGGAAATTAATGCACAGAAATGTCAGATAACTTACACAGGGTCCCATAGCTGAGGCCACACTGAGTGTCAGACCATGTCTGTCTCTAGAAGCCTGAGCTCTTAATCGCTTTGCTATCCTGTCTCCCTCCCCTTGGTGTTCGGCCTCTTGGGTTCTCTACTGCAGACAAAAAAAACCAAGGCCGGCCAGGTCAAGCCCCCTAGTTCATGGTCACCAAGCTAGTCAATGAAACAGGAGCTAGGAGAGAGGGACATTTCACCAGCCCACTCTTCCCCTGCAGAGACAGAGCCTCCTCAGGTTCCGACAGCAAGATTTGTCTCAGCTACTCTGTCAGGCAGTTCTTCCTCATGTCAGACCCAAATCTTTCCTGCTTTAATTTAGGCTCATCTTCTTTTTGCTGAATCTCTGAGGCCTTTTTCTAGTTTATTTGAATTGTTAGCTTATGAGTCAATGAGCCTTCACACCTGCCACTCAGCCCTGCCCTGTTTGTCCCCCGACGTCCACTTCAGAGCCTCTCCCTGAGGATGTAGCTAAGGGCTTTCTGTGCCACCTTCAGGGACAAGAGGACCAGGGGGTCTCTAGAGTGTCTACCCTTGCCACAGTCTCAGCTCAGCCTCAGCAGGATCCCATTCCCCCCCAGGCCTGGATGAAGCGTCTCCCTCCTGACATCTTACTTCCTTGTACTTCTCCAGACTTTCCACCTCCCATCTGGCTGGGGAGTGACTATTTCTAATATGTGAACTAGGGGAGGGAGAGACTGTCCTCTAGACCGGCACTGTCTACCACTAGTCACATGTGGCTATTTAAATTGATTAAAAGTCAGTAAATTTTAAAAATCCAGTTCCTCTGCTGCACTAGCCATGTTTCAAGTGCCTGATAGCCACGTGTGCACAGTGCCTTTGTATCGGACAGCGCGAGCACAGAGCATTTCCACCACTGCAGAAAGCTCTATTGGACAGCAACAGAATTGTGGTTCTCTAGCTCAGAATCATATGGAGGACTTGTTAAAATACCTAATGCCGGGCCTCCCCAACCCAACCAGAGCTTCTGTCTCAGTATGTCTGGGGTGGGTTGGAGGATTTTCATCTCTGACAATTTCGTAGGTGATGCTACAGAGGCTCGCCCAGGGCCCCCACTTTGAGAAACGCTGCTCTTCACCCACCACTGGGAGAGCCTGCTTGGAAGACCCGTACGCTGACCCTGAGCTGACAGTGGGAAAGAAGGACTGGTGGACACAGCTCCCTCAGCTGAGCTTCAAGCGGGAGCATGAGACCAGCCTTCTCTTTTTAATGTTTATTGGAGTGTAGTTGATTTACAATGTTGTGTTACTTTCTGCTGTACAGCAAAGTAAGTCAGTTACACATATGTACATATCCACTCTTTTTTTAGATTCTTTTCCCATATAGGTCATTACAGAGTATTGAGTAGAGTTCCCTGTGCTCTACAGTAGGTTCTTATTAGTTATCTATTTTATATATAGTAGTATGTATATGTTGATCCCAATCTCCCATTTATCCCTGCCCGCCTCCCCCGCCAGTAACCATAAGATTGGTTTCTACATCTGTAACTCTATTTCTATTGTGTAAATAAGTTCATTTGTACCATTTTTTAAAGATTCCACAGATAAGTGATATCATATGGTATTTGTCCTTCTCTGTCTGACTTACATCACTCAGTATGACAATCTCTATGTCCATCCATGTTGCTGCAAATGGCATTATTTTGTTCTTTTTTATGGCTGAGTAATATTCCATTGTATATATGTACCACATCTTCTTTATCCATTCCTCTGTTGATGGACATTTAGGTTGCGAGACCAGCTTTCTAAAAGCAAACATTGGCGGGACAGTGGGGTGTGTTCCTGAATTTGCCAAAAAAAAAAAACCCACCCTCAACCCAACAGAATAATCCTGCACCCCCGTGGGCTGCCTGGGCTTCATTTCCACTTGTTTGTAAGTTCTGAGAAGGAGCCACTTCAGTTCCAACCCTCATCACTGTCCTTCTCCAATGACAAATACAAAACGAGGAGCCACTCCAATGTCACCTAAGACACTGGTCCTTGGTTGCAGTTTTCTTTCCACCTTGCACTTTCCAAGACCCATATGTACTTGGTACCTTCTCTTTCGAAGAGGCTGTGTCGGGGACAGGAAAGCACTGGATTTGGAGTTGAAAGATTTGGATTCAAGTTCCTTTGTGACCTTGGGCATTGCCCCTCTGAGTTCAGTAATGGCATGATATGATCATATTACTTTACAAAGCAGTTTTATGCTCAAGTAATACAGGATGTGATTTTGTTTGTAAGTCACAGAGTACTAACCAGACCTCAGGTCCCGTAGCTTGGTGTGTAACTATTAGAGCACAGGCTCTACCCAATTATTTGTTTGTCCACACATCTCTCGACAGCCTGAGAACTCCTCAAGGCAAGGCTCTGTCTTATTCACCTATTAATCTTTGAGCCCCCTAGTGCTTGACCTGAGGTCCAGCAAATAGTTATAACAATAATGATTATTATACTAAAGCATACAGCATGTATCATGTGTCAGGCACTGAACTAATATATTAATTCATTTAATTCTTACTGCTTCCGCACAAGGTATGTATTACAGTTATGAGATTATACATAACAGGTGCCAAGTAAATATCTATTTCAGCGTCTAGGGCAGCCCTTCTTCAACTTTAACAGGAATAGGAATCACTCGGGGATCTTGATCTTGTTAAAGTACACATCCTGATTCAGCAGGGCTGCGGTGGGCCCTGGGATTCTGCATTTCCAGTAGGCTCCCAGCTGCCGGGTGATGCTGCCGGTCCGCAGACCACACTGCGGGTTCAGAGAGCTAGATCATTTAACAAGTCATCAGATAGAAAACATCCAGTCCCTTGTGGGGTGAATGCAGGGGTGGGAAACACTCAGAAAAAAATAACTCATGCCTTACTTTGGTGGTGAGAGGATTACAGATCTTCAGGATAGACATTCTCTGAGGGGATGATGAAGTGAGTCAATCAAAGACAGCTTTCAAATTCTCATTGGAACAGTCTATTCTCACAGTTTCCAGGAAAGGCGCAGGGTAAATACTTTCCAACATTAGGAACAAAGCTTACGGTGTGGGGCTACACATCTGATCTTAACAGGGAGCCCAGCACTTGCTGTCAAATCGCCTGGACTCTGTCCTCCAGCGAGGGCTGTAAGACCTTCCCATGGCAGCCACGGCACAGGTGGACCTGAGGCCAGTCCCCCTAGCAGGTGGATGGATGCTCGAGGGCAGTGGGAGGAAGTATGTGGATGAAATGTGGCCTCAGAGTCACACAGAGCTGGGTTCCAATCCGTTGCCACTTGCTAGCTGTTCAGTCCGTGTACCTTATCGCCGTGTTTCTGTTTTCTCAGTGTAGCGGACAGATGATACCAGGCTTGAAGAAGAAACCAAAACTCCCGGAGGCTTTCAAACAGAGTGACTGTGATGCAAGGAATTGGTTACAGAGGAGATGGCAGAGCTGGAAGCCAAACGGGGCAAGGGGTGGCAGTCCAGAGGCTAGCAGGAAGATAGCTGTGGGCTGAAGGCCCGGGAGGGAAGCCATGTTTCCACAGCCCAGGGGTCAGGTCACCAGGGTGAGGCTGGAACCACAGAGGACACGGCCCTTGCCAGGATGCTACCTGAACAAGGACGAAGGAGGAGAAATACCCCTAGGGCTTGGCTGTTTACCCCACCCTCCAGTCTCTGCCATTGCCTCCCTGGGCTGAACCTAGCTGGACGCTAGGAAACACGGCCTGCTGCGGCCAGCCGTGCTGTAACCCGGAGCAGGAAAGGGGAGGAATGGCTCCGAGGGCCAACAGGCTCAGGACCTGCATCACAGGTTCAAGGACTGGGCGGGGATGCCTGTGTAAACACCCCGGCACAGCGCCGGCCACATCAATAAAGCTCGTGTCCTTCCCGCTCTTGGAAACAGCCGGCCTCCGGGGGTTAACCGTGTCTTCTGGGATGCCGTCTTGGCTATCAGCAGTTTCCCTCATCACCCCTGTCTGTGTGGAACTCCAGGCTCTGCAACTCAAGAGAATCCTTCTCTACTGGCCTCTAGGGATCCTGGAACAGGAAAGGGTCCTTCAGACCAAAGGACCATCAGGGCCCTGGGAAATGGCCAAGGCTGGATGCAGGGATACCGGCAAGGGGTGAGGGCCTGGACAGGCCTGTCACTGTGTTGTCCATTCGTTCATTCATTCATCCATTCATTCATCCATCCATTCTTCTCTTAACAAGCAGTCACTGAGCCAGAACCACAGTAGGTATCAGGAATGCAGGCTGTGTTCCAGCCTGGTGGGTGATACAGGCCTGCAAATTAACATTTCAGTCAGGGCTGTCTTGGTTCTAAGAAACAAAAAACCATTCAAAAAACTCAAGTGAAAAGGAGGCTTATTGAAAGGGGTAAGGGAATCTGATGGAATCAAAGTTCAGGAGGTACAGCTAGACCTCAGGGACCCGGCGCCGTCTTGCTCTCTGCCTCTCTGAGCACCTGCAAACCAGATCGCACGTGGTTCCTGCTCCCCCAGAACTTCTGCCTGTGGTGACGCTGGCTTCCCTGCAATCAGCTGACTCAGGCCTTGACTCCCTGAGACTGTAAAAGTCCAGCGCATCCTCACCAACCAACCAAGATCACTGGTCTCTCCGTTTACATTATAGCGAGAGATCCTGCCCCTGACTGGCTCTCTTGAGTCAGACCCCAGGCCCCATCAGGGTGGCCTGGACAGGACAGGCAGTGGGGAGGCGGGGGGAAGGGCGGTGCGAGCTGCCCTTGGGAGGGGCAGGTCCTGACAAGGGAGCCGAGGGCAGGCAATGAAACATGCTTCCTGCAAGAAATTATTACATATCTGGCCTAAGGAGTATATTGAATATGGAAAAGCATTTAAAGTGATAATAGTGACCATTTATCAATTTATCAAGTTTTTATGTGTCAGACATTATATAAGTGCTTTTTATACGTTTACCTCTTTTAATCTTCACTGTAGGCCTCAGAAGTCTGCTTTACTATTTTCCCCATTTGACAGATGAGGAAAACAGGCTGTAGGAGGTTAAATACTTGGCCTGAGGTCAGATGGGTGGAGGTGGTAACAGCAGACTTGAGCCACATTGCTGAGCCACATGCCTTAGTCCTGTGTTTCTCTGCTTCCGTCGAGAGCAGACGCCCATCGGTAAGGCCATTTCCTGTGCACAACCTACAAGAATGCTGTCTCCAAACCAAACCTTTCTTTTGTTAAGGAATTTCAGATGCACAGACTTGGGGCATTAATGTCCCATTTTAAGGCTCACCATAGCCATCCACCTGTGCTCAGATCCTCCTTTATCTTGATCATGTCTTATCCTTCATCCAGGTCCCTATCCTAGGCCCCTCCCCTAGAGCTGTCCACTCTGCAGTAGATAACATACGAGCTTCCAATTTACCTCGCGTAGGTTTAATTAATATATGCTATCCTTTGAAAGTGTATATGTGTTTGGGGTTTGTTTTTCAGGGACTGTTTATTTTTTATTTCTTTTAAAATCTTATTTATTTTTTTTTTAAATTTATTTATTTTATTTTATTTATTTTTGGCTGCATTGGGTCTTTGTTGCTGTGCGTGGATTTTCTCTAGTTGCGGTGAGCGGGGGCCTACTCTTCATTGCAGCGCGCGGGCTTCTCATTGCAGTGGCTTCTCTTGTTGCAGAGCACAGGCTCTAGGCGCATGGGCTTCAGTCGTTGTGGCTCGCGGGCTTAGTTGCTCTGTGGCGTGTGGGATCTTCTGGGACCAGGGCTCGAACCCGTGTCCCCTGCGTCGGGCAGATTTTTAACCGCTGCGCCACCAGGGAAGTTCTATACCTTTTTTTAGATCATAAATCACATAAATTCCCCTCTAAGCCCTGTTTTTGCTACATCCCACAAATTTCCTGTGTTTTCATTTTCATGCAGTTCAAAATATTTTAAAATTTCCCATGAGATGTCTTCTTGGACCCATGTGTTATTCAGAAGTATGTTGTTTAATCTCCAGGTATTTGGGGATGCAGTAGTCCATAGATGTCCATTATGCACAGTTGATTGATGGTGGTGTTGAATTCAATTATGTGCTTTCTGATTTTCTGCCTGCTGGATCTGTCCATTTCTGGTAGAGGGGTATTGAAGTTTCTAACTCTGTGAGTGGATTCATCTGTTTCTCCTCGCAATTCTATCCATTTTGTCCTATGTATGTGGATGCTCTGTTGTTAGGCACATACGCATTTAGAATCATTAGGTCTTCTTGGAAATTGACCCCTTTATCATTATGTAATAATGCCCCTCTTCATCCTTGATAACTTCCCTTGCTCTGAAGCCTGCTCTAACATTAATATAGCTACTCCTGCTTTCTTTTGATTAGTGTTAGCAACGTATATCTTTCTCTACCCATTTACTTTTAATCTATATGTGTCTTTATATTTAAACTAAGTTTCTTGTAGACAACATATGATTGGGTTTTTTTTTTATCCACTCTGATAATCTCCGTCTTTTAATTGGGGTATTTAGACCACTGATATTCATTCAAAGTGATTACTGATATAGTTTGATTAGTATCTACCACATTTATTACTTTTTTCTATTTGTTGTCCTTGTTCTTTGTTCATATTTTTGTCTTTCACTCTTTTTCTGCTTTTTGTGTTTTTTGTTGTTGTTGTTTGTTTTTCTTTTTTTCTTGCGGGACGCAGGCCTCTCACTGTTGTGGCCTCTCCCGTTGCGGAGCACAGGCTCTGGACGCGCAGGCTCAGCGGCCATGGCTCACGGGCCCAGCCGCTCCGCGGCATGTGGGATCTTCCCGGACTGGGGCACGAACCCGTTTTCCCCTGCATCGGCAGGCGGACTCTCAACCACTGCGCCATCAGGGAAGCCCTGCTTTTTGTGTTTTTAACTGAGCATTTTTAAAAACTTTTTTTAGTGAGTTGCCCTAGAATTTGCAGTATACATTTATAGCTAATCGAAGTCCACTTTCAAATAACACTATACTGCTTTATGGGTAGTGCAAGTACATTATAATAACAAAATAATACTAATTCTGCCCTCTTGTCCCTTGTATCATTGCTGTCATTTATTTCACTTATACATAAGCCATATAGGTATGTAACAAATACATTGTTCCTATTATTATTTTGAACAAACCATTGTCTGTTAGATCAATTGAGATTTTTTAAAAATTTATTTACTATTTATTTTTGGCTGCGTTGGGTCTTCGTTGCTGTGCACCGGCCTTCTCTAGTTGTGGTGAGTGGGGGCTACTCTCCATTGTGGTGCACAGGCTTCTCATTGCGGTGGCTTCTCTTGTCGTGGAGCACAGGCTCTAGGTGCGCAGGCTTCAGTAGTTGTGGCACATGGGCTCAGTAGTTGTGGCTCACAGCCTCTAGAGCGCAGGCTCAGTAGTTGTGGCACATGGGCTTAGTTGCTCCACGGCATGTGGAATCTTCCCAGACCAGAGCTTGAACCCGTGTCCCCTGCATTGGCAGGTGGATTCTTAACCACTGTGCCACCAGGGAAGTCCTGAGATTTTTTTTTTAAGTTTTTATTTTATCTTCAATTATTCCTTCTCCAGTGCTCTTTATTTCTTCATGTAGATCTGAGTTTCTGACCTACATAATTTTCCTTCTCTTTAAAGAACTTTTAACATTTCTTGCAAAGAAGTCTACTGGCAACAAATTTCCTCAATTTTTGTTTGTCTGAGAAAGTCTTTATTTCTTCTTCATTTCTGATGGATCATTTAGCAGGGTACAGATTCTAGGTTGGTGGGTTTTTCTTTCACTCAGCACTTTAAATATTTCACTCTACTCTCTTCTTACTTGCATTTTTTCTGAAGAGAAGTTGGTTGTAATTCTTATCTTTGTTCCTCTGCAGGTAATATGTTTTTCCCTCTGTTTTTTTTTTTTCAGGATTTTTTCTTTACCTTTATATGCCTAAGTGTAGTTATTAGTTTTTTGTTTGTTTGCATTTATCCTGCTTGGGTTCTCTGAGCTTCCTGGTTCTGTGGTTTGGTGTCTGACATTAATTTGGGGAAATTCTCAGTCATTTTTGTTTCAAATTTTTATTCTGTTCCTTTCCCTCTTACTTCTTCTTCTGATATTCCCATGATGTGTATCTTATACCTTTTATAGTTGTCACATAATCTTTGGATATTCTGTTCTGCGTTTCTCAGTCTTTGTTCTCTTTGCTTTTCAGTTTTGGAGGTTTCTACTGCTATATCCTCAAGCTCAGAGGTTCTTTCTTCAGCTGTGTCTGGTCTACTAATAGGCTCATTGAAGTCATCTTTCATTTCTGTTATAGTGTTTTTATTTCTGGCATTTCTTTTTGATTCTTTCTTAGAATTTCCATTTCTCATCTGTTACATTGCCCATCTGTTGCACGCTGTCTGCCTTATCAATTAGAGCCCTTAGCATATTAATGCTAGTTTTAAATTCCTGGTCTGACAATTCCAACATCCCTGCCATATCTGAATCTGGTTTTGACATTTGCTCTGTCTCTTCAAACTGTGTTTCTTTTGCCTTTTAACATGTCTTATAATGTTTTCTTGATAGCTGGACATGATATACTGGGTGAAAGGAACTGCTGTAGACAGGCCTTTAGTGATGTAATGGTGAGGTGCGAGTGTGTGGTAGGGGAAACATTCTGTAGTCCTGTGATTAGGTATCAGTCTTTCAGAGATCCTATACCTCTGGGTTGTGAATGTCACCCATGCTTTTCAGGTTTTTTTTCCTCCCCTTAAGGGGAGACAGGATGGCTCGAGGGGGCTGGAGTTGGGTATTTCCCTTTTCCCATGTGGAAGGTTAAAGCTACACCATAGTCTAGGGGCTTCCCGGTGACTGGATCACCCTGGAGCGTTTTACTCCCAGACTTGTTCATACTGAGCCTCCAGCAATTTGTTAATTACAGTTCCAGTTTCAGAGGTTGCAGCTTGTGGGTTTCTGCTCCAATAAATTGTTATTCTCTATATTTATCTGTTGGCTTCTCCAATTTGGGGGTGGGTAGTTTGCCCCGCGACCTCACTTCTTTTACAGATCTAAGGAGAGGTGTTGATTTTTCCCTTTGTTCAACTTTTTGCTTGTTGTTAGGATAACGTGGTGACTTCCAAGAGCTTCTTACATGGTGGACCAGAAACCAGAAGTCTTCCTTATCTAGTTTTAATTGAGCATTTTATATTATTCCATTTTATCTCTCCTCTTAGCCTATCAATTATAACTCTTTTAATTTGTTTTGGTGGTTGCCTACAAAATACATTTTTTAATTGATATGTCTACTTTTAAATAACAATATACCTCTTCACATGTAGTGCAGGTACCTTTTCCCCAATTTCTCCCTTCTATCCCTTGTGACATTGCTGTTATACATTTCACTTACCATATGCTGTAATTATACATTTTTATTCTTGTTGCTTTAAACCAAGTTATCTTTTAGATCAATTGAGAATAAGAAAAGTAAAATATTTTCTTCTCTGATGCTCTTCCTTTCATTACATAAATTTAAGTTTCTGACATATAATTTTCTTTCTGCCTGTAGAAATTCTTGTATCTTTTTTTTTTTTTTTTTTTTGCAGGGCAGGTATGCTGGTGATATATGCCCTCAGTTCTTGTTTGTTTGAGAAAGTCTCTTTATCTCCTTTACTTTGGAAGAATAATTTCTCCAGGTATAGAATTCTGGGTTGGTGGGTTTTTTCTTTCAACATTTTAAATATTTCCGTGCCATTCTCTCCTTGTTGAGAAGTCTGCTGTACCTCTTCCCTTTTTTCCTCTATTGGTATGGTCCCCCCTGGCTTCTTTGAAGATTTTCTCTTTGACTTGGATTTTCTGTAGTTTGAATGTGACGTGCCTAGGTGTGGAGTTATCTTGCTTGTTTGCTTGCTTGTTCATTTGTTTTGGTGTTTATTCTGCTTGGTGTTCTCTGATCTTCCTAGATCTGTGATTTGGAAAGTTTTTGGCCATTATTACTTCAAATGTTTCTTCTGCTCAGTTTTCTCTTCCTTGTCCTTCTGGTATTCCAACTGTGCATATGCTACACCTTTTGATGGTGTCCCACAATTCTTGGATGTTCTGTTCAATTCATGCTTTTTCCTCTTTGCATTTCAGTTTGGGAAATTTCTATTGACCTGTCTCCAAGTTTACTGATTCTTTCCTTGGCCGTGTTTAGTCTCCCAATGAGCTCATCCAAGGTGTTCTTCATCCTGTGATGGTGTTTTTGACTTCTAGCATTTCCCTTTTGATTCTTTCTTAGAGTTTCCATCTCTCTGTTTACATTATTCGCATGTTCTTGTATGTTGTCTACTCTTTCCACTAGAGCTCTCAACACATTAACCGCATTTATTTCAGGACTCTCTCTGATATCCAACATATGTATCATATCTGAGTCTGGTTCTTTTGATTGCTTTGTTTCCTTAGACTGTTCTCTCTTGCCTTTTATCAGACTTTGTTATTTCTTGTTGAAAGCCAGGCATGTATTGGGCAGTAAGGCCTGGGGTAAATCGGCCTTTAGTGTGAGAGTTTACATTAATCTGTCTAGGTGTTGGGCTGTGTTTTTTGTTTTTTTTAATTAATTAATTAATTTATTTATTTATTTATTTTTGGCTGCATTAGGTCTTCTTTGCTGTGTACGGGCTTCCTCTAGTTACAGTGAGTGGGAGCTACTCTTTGTGCTATGCACAGGCTTCTCATTGGGGTGGCTTCTCTTGTTGCAGGGCATGGGCTCTAGGCATTCAGGCTTTAGTAGTTGTGGCACATGGGCTCATTGGTTGTGGCTTGCCGGCTCTAGAGCTCAGGCTCAGTAGTTGTGGGGCATAGGCTTATTTGCTCCGTGGTATGTGGGATCTTCCCGGACCAGGGATCGAACCCATGTCCCCTGCAGTGCCAGGCGGATTCTTAACCACTGCGCCACCAGGGCAGTCCTTGGGCTGTGTTCAATGTTTGCTGCAGCCCTGTGTTCCAGAGGCTTCAGCTTCTTCTAGAGTCCTTGTTTTTGTCCCCTCTTGAATCTGGGCATCCCTAACCACTCCTCTTTGGAAAGAGTCTGTGTCTGACAGCCCTTTCAACTGTAACCCACTGTTATTGTATTGGAACACTCTTGGTGTGGTGGCTTTGTGATTCATTAGCTTTGTTTGGGCATGTTTCTTCACTGAGCCTACTTCCTAACCTATAAAATAAGAATAGTAATAAGCCAAGATGTGGAAGCAAACTAAGTGTCCATCAACAGATGAATAAAGAAGATGTGGTATATATACAATGGAATACTACTCAACCATAAAAAAGAACAAAATTTTGCCATTTGCAGCAACATGGATTGAACTTGGAGGGCATTACGCTAAGCGAAATAAGTCAGACAGAGAAAGACAAATACTGTATGATATCACTTATGTGTGGAATCTAAAAAATACAACAACCTAGTGAATATAACAAAAAAGAAGCAGACTCAGAGATATGGAGAACAAACTAGTGGTTACCAGTGGGGGGGCCCGTATAGAGTGGGGGAGTGTAAGGTACAAACTATTGAGTATAAGATAGGTTCAAGGATGTATTGTACAACATGGGGAATATAGCTAATATTTTGTAGTAACTGCAAAGGGAAAGTAACCTTTAAAAATTATATTAAATTTTTTAAGTGAAAAAATAATCAATGTGGAGCATTCTTCCCATAAAGAAGAAGAAAAAGAGAAAGAGGAAGAGGAAGAAGAAGGAGAAGAAGAAGGAGAAGAAGGAGAAGGAGGAGAAGAAGAAGAGGAGAAGGAGAAGGAGAAGGAGGAGAAGAAGAAGAAGAAGGAGAAGGAGAAGAAGGAGAAGGAGAAGAAGGAGAAGAAGGAGAAGAGAAGAATAGCGCCTTTTAAGGCTGTGTTAAGGCTCACATGAAATCCTAAGTGAAACACTAAGCACATGCCCAGTATCAACTTGATTCTTGGTTGAATCAATGGGCCTGTTTAGCTCTACATCATTCATTGCTGCTGGTTTAGTTGGATGGTGACCCAGAGTATGGCTTTGCCTCCCTCAACCACACAGTTAGAATCAGAACCCTTCTCTCCCCATCCCAGTGGCTCAGCGGTATGAATTTTGCAATAGGCAAGTTTCTTAAAAATAAATAAAGTGCTTTCTAGGTACCCCAGATGCTTTAAGCATCTAATGACATCTTTAAGTACAGAAACTGCCGGAACCACCTCTCTCTCCTGAGAAAATAATAACCTCCCTAATTGCACACTGACCGAAGATACATTCCCCCAAGTAAATAGTATTCTGTTCAGAAGCATCCTAATTAGGTATTTACCTGAGAGATTGCAGTGGCTTTACCCGGCTCCCCAGGGAAGTATTAAGCATCATATCAGGGCCGACAGGACTGAAAAACAAGCCAGTACCAATAAAATAAACCCTGTCATTGATTTTCCACGAGAAGGCAGAGGGCTGGGGCTCTGGGGAGAGGAGCTGTTAGCCAGCCGTGGGTGGGGCAGCATGAATGCCTGCATGAATGGAGGCAGCTCCCCTCAACGATGGTCACAGATCAGGCTGAGAGGCAGTGCCTTTTTGTCCCACCTCCCCAGAATTAGGCATTGGGGCTCTGCAGAATGCCTTTTGTGCGGCCACTGAGTGCTGAAACAACAGATGTAGGAGCTGCTGAGGCTCCATGTTTTGTGGGAGGTGGAGGGGTCCTCTCTGTGTCCTCCCAATTCTCATTGGCTTTGGGTCATGGAAGTCCCTGGAGAGGCCAGGGAGCCTTATACAAACTTCCCTGGAGGTGGAGTTACTTGCTCCCACCCACTCCCCTTCTCTTTCTTCTCTTTCTTCCTCCATTTCTCTCCTGTATTCCACTTCTAACTATCCCATTCTCCCTCCATCTCCTCTTTTTTTCTTTTACCTTCTTCCTTTCTGCTCAACAATCCCCTTCTCTGTCTTCCCTTTCTCTCCTCCCTCAGCTCCCTCACCCTCCTTCCCCACTGCCCACTCTCTTCCACTTCCTGGCTCCTCACCTGGAACTCCAGGGAGTCCAGACCTGTCCTCATCACGCACACGGCACATGGCCCCTGGCTGGGTGGTGGTACCCCTGCTGCAGGCCCTTGGGTGCCGGGAAAGTGATGAGAGTTTGGGAAAATCAACCTCAGCTTCTTAGCAGGAACTGATAGGAGATACTCCTCAAACCTGGCTCTTTTGCTTGCAGGCACCATCAGCTGTGCCTTGGGATCAACGTCATAAAGCTGTCCGGGTGGAAGGTTTCTACGGATACACTGCGAGGTGCACAGGGGCTGTCCTCGAGAGCTTGCAGATTGTACATACACTCAGAGGTGGAGGGTGGTGAGATCCTCAGCACGTGGGGACCACCAGCCATCACAGTCAGTGAAGGGGGCATGGAACACGTGGGTCTCCTTCTCATTCTGGCTTACGGCCCAAAGAACATGCCCTTTTGTTTTCATTCTCAGAGCCCTTCTTTTCCAGCACAGAGGGCTTCGTCAGCATGCGTAGAGTCAAAGGAACCCTAGCGATTGTCCTGATCTGGAACTCTTAACCTGGGTCTATAGCCTGGAGGTTTATATTAGTCCGCTTCTACTGCCAAAACAAAGCACCGCAGACCAGGCAGCTTAAACAATAGATGTTTATTTTCCCACAGTTCTAGAGGCTGGAAGTCCAAGATCAAGGTGTCAGCAGGGTTGATTTCTTCTGAGGCCCCTCTCCTTGGCTTGCAAACGACCGCCTCCTCCTGTGTCTTCACACGTTCTTCCCTCTGTGTGTGCCTGTGTCCTAACATCCTCTTTTCATAAGGACACCAGTTCTATTGGATTAAGGCCCACCCTAGTGACCTCATATTAACTTAACTACCTGTTTAAAGACCCTATTTCCAAATATAGCCACATTCTGAGGTCCTGGGAATTAAGACTTGAACATAAAAATTTAAGGGTGGGGGACCATTCAGCCCATAATAGGGTTTGTGGATAAAACTGGGGGAAAATAGGGGAAAAATGACATTTTTATTTTCACAAACCTCTAACTGAAATGTAACATTTCCTTCCTGCATTACAAATGTGGGCAATAAACCATAGTTACATTAGCAGCACCTGTGACATTGTTACAAATAAAAGTCACAGATATTTTCAGATGAAATTACAGTTGTCACAAACATCCTAAAATATTGTTTATACTCATAACTGCTTTGAAATTACTGTTGTTATACCCACTGCTGGGTCTTCTTTATTGCATTTATTAAGAAACATATATGTTACTATATAACAGTTTTTTCAGTGTGTTGATAATTTTATGATAATTGGTTTCCCTTGCAAATTCAATTTTATTTTATGCACTTTAAAACATTATACTGATAACGGGTCCAGAAGCCTCACCAAACTGCCAAAGGGATTCATAGTACATAAAAGAACCCTGGACCTGGTTGAAAACTTCAGTTTTACAAGGGAGAAAAAGGGCACCCAGAGAGGGAAGTTCACTTGTCTGTGGTCACACAGCTGGTTAGTGGAAGGGCTGGGCTAGAGCTGAGGTCTTGCGATTCCTAGTCCACTGCTTGGTCCACTCCATCATGTTTGCTAGCTGTTATTCCCCTGGTGAGGACTGGTATAAAATCATTAGCTTTGATATGAATTTTCAAAATACCTTTAGATTAGTAGTATATCCTATATGTCCTTCAGATGTGCAGCCTTCAGGGTCACCCTTCCCTTTAATAGCCAACTAGCCTAGTCCCCTTTTTGAGAGATAGAAAGTAGGCCAGCTTTTAACTGCTTCCCCACCTGACATGTTAGGGAGATCTTGGAGGAATGTTTACAGGTTTCATGGGCACTGGTTTTCTCTGATGACTCCATCTAGTAGGGCAACCAACTCATCCTGGTTTGTCTGGAACTTTCCCAGTGTTTGCACTGAAAGTCCCATGACCTGGGAAGCCCCTCCTTCCTGGGCAAGCAGGGGTGGTTGGCCACCCTCCCAGTCAGCCTGTTGCGTGGACAGCTGCTCCAGCCCCTCGGGTCATCCCTTACCCACCCATCATTGGCCTGCCCAAGCTGTTCCCTCTTTGCCTACTCTGCGTGGCTCTCCAAAGCCCAGCTGAAACCAGGCTGTCTCTTGCTCTGCAATTTCTCTGAAGACTTGGGAATTATACTGTGGGTAAGAGAACAACCTAATATCTTACCGTGGATCTCAAGGCTCCTGGCTGCCCGGGACCCTTGCCCATGGGCTGGTTCTCTCTCCTTGGCCCCCAGCCTGCTGCTACTTGGCGTGGGTCAGTGTGGCCTCTTCCAAGGTTGCTCAGCTCCCTCTTTCCCCACCAGAAGACCCTGACCTCGGCCCTCAGCCCTCTTCCCTCTTGGGGCTCAGATCACTAACATCCCCCCACTTCCCAGTCAATATCCTGATCTTTCTAACAAATACCATATGATATCACTTATATGTGGAATCTAAAATATGACACAGATGAACCTATCTATGAAGAAGAAACAGACTCACAAAGAACAGACTTGTGGTTGCCAAGGGAGAGGGGGGTGAGGGACGGGTGGATTGGGAGTTTGGGATGAGCAGATGTAAACTATTATATATAGAATGGATAAACAACAGGGTCCTACTGTAGAGCACAGGAAACTATATTCAATATCCTGAGATAAACCATAGTGGAAAAGAACATGAAAAAGAATGTATATATGTATAACTTAGTCACTTTGCTGTACAGCAGAAATTAACGCAACATTATAAATCAACTATATTTCGATAAAATAAATTTTAAAAAATCCTGGTCTTTCTCAAAGGTGCTTCTCTACAATGAACACTGGCTCTGACATCATCACCACAGCACAGCTCAACCTCTGATTCTCACACGCCCCAGCTTGGCTTCACCTCTGCCAGTGAGAAGGTTCATAGATATGGTTTTCTAAAAACAATCAGATGTCCATTCTCCATGTCTATGTCTCTATTCCTGCCCTACAAATAGGTTCATCTGTACCATTTTTCTAGATTCCACCTATGTGCGTTAATATACGGTATTTGTTTTTCTCTTTCTGGCTTACTTCACTCTGTATGACAGTCTCTATGTCCATCCACATCTCTACGAATGACCCAATTTCATTCCTTTTTATGGCTGAGTAATATTCCATTGTATATATGCACCATATCTTCTTTATCCATTTATCTATTGTTGAACATTTAAGTGGTTTCCACGTCCTGGCTATTGTAAATAGTGCTGTAATGAACATTGTGGTACATGTGTCCTTTTGAATTATGGTTTTTCAGGGTATATGCCCAGTAGTGGGATTGCTGGGTCATATGGTAGTTCTATTTTTAGTTTTTTTAAGGAATGGACATGTGGACACAGTGGGGTAAGTGGAAGGTGGGACGAATTGGGAGATTAGGTTTGACATAAATACACTACCATGTGAGAAATAGATAGCTAGTGGGAACCTGCTATATAGCACAGGGAGCTCAGCTCGGTGCTCTGTGATGACCTAGATGGGTGGGAAGGGGGTGGTGGGAGGGAGGTCCAAGAGGGAGGGGATGTAGGTATGCATATAGCTGATTCACTTCATTATACAGCAGAAACAAACGCAACATTGTGAAGCAATTATACTCCAACTGAAAAAAAAAGGATAAAAACATTCAGAGTTTCCTTCCCTCCAACACGACTTGCTGCAGTCATTCCTGGAGCAAGGCAGCAGCATCTTGGAGAATAAATAAATAAAATAAATACTTTGTGCCAACACTTATAAGAAAAAAAAAAAAAGCAGTCCGCTCCTGACCCCTAGGGCAGTAAAAAATACATTTGCATCATTGTTGCAGGCATTCACGTATTCATTCAAGACACATTTACTGAGACCTACCATGCACCGGGCACTGAGGTGGGATGTGTAGATGCAAAGATGAACAGGATCAACCCCTTGCTCTCTAGTAATTCCCTGCTAGTAAGGGCGATAGACCATCATATGATGCAACCAGGGTTGTATGGTGCAATCTACCAGGTGCTGGGTGAACCAAGTGACGATGTGGTCGTTTCCACCCTGGTGACAGGGTGGAGGGTGGAGAAGGGAAGGGAAGGTGTAGTGCCGTGATTCTCAAAGAACGATGTCTAGACCAGCACCGTCAGCATCACCCGGGAACTTGCTGGAAATGCAAACTGTCATGCCAACCCAGACCTCCTGAATCAGAATCCCTGGGGCTGGGGCCCAGCAGTCTGTGTGCTAAGAAGCCCTGCAGAGAATTCTAGAGCCAGTCAAGCCTGAGACCCGTGGGCACAGTGGATGTTGTTGGTGCCCCTCCCCCAGTGCCCACTGCAGGTTAGTGCAAGCGTCCCCCCAGCTGCTTCAAGTGTTGGCTGCTAACCCCTCACAGCTGTCCGCTCCCCTGCAGCATTGCCCTCTGCCAGGTAGCTGCCTCACCTGGGAGGTTACCTCCATCCCCACCCCGAGAGAGCACAGCCAGTGACGGACATGGGCTACACTGAGCTGCTATCTTGGCCACAGCTCTGCGTGGGGGGTAACTCTGGGGTGCAGGTAGGATGCAGAGTTCTCGAACGCTCCAACTGAAGCTCATCCCCAGCTGAGTGCACATTCCTGCTCGGTTTGATCCCCGCCCTCATCCTGCTCCCCTCATACCCTTCTCCCAAGACCACCCCCAGTAAATCAACCTCACGCACCCCAGCTTTAACCTCCTGAGCTACCTGTCAGCGCAGAGGGTAACAGCGTAGGGAAGCTTGTACACGGATACACATATGTAGCGCATTCCAAAATCTCAGCTTCACGCTTTGGCCAGGTATCAGCAGATGGATTTGTAGGTACCTGGACAGAAGGGTGATCGTTTAATACAGCTGACGTTATTCGAACGTGCATTTTTCATCGGTGGAGATGCAAGTGTGCTCTCCAAGGCAGTTTTTGGCAATGCTTTAATGAGAGGGACTAATCAATCACTTCTGATTCTGGCTGTTTACTGGCGCTATCCATCATGCTGAACCCTCTTGGCGTTAATGGGAACGTCATCAGTGCTTCTACAGGATTCTCCCTGCACCTCAGCTTTAAATAACAAGATTATTATTTTTCTCATGTTATTCAATCTGGGACTTCCCCCACCATTGGTTTGAGTCTGGGAGACCCTCACCCTGAAAGTGCTTCTCCTTCTGGCCCACTGGAGGAAAGTCACTTTGCCTCAGATTTGGGGAAGGAACTAAGCCAAGATGCCTTCACACAGGCTAATTAGGGGTTGCGCTTAATTACAGGTGTTCTGACATTTTTGCAAAGGCTGCCACGTGTCTCTCCTGATGTTGGATATTTATCTTGTCGAAGCTAGGAGAGGCTGCGTCCTCCAGCTCCCCAGGGGCCTGACAAGTTGCTGGGGCTCCCAGTGAACTTTATGTGGTTATAGTGACACAGGCCGGGACCTGGGACCCTTTACTGCAGTGCTTGCACTTGGACAAACGACTCCTCCAGCAACAGAATACAAAGGAGCTCTAAGGGACTGAACATAACTGCACGCATGCGTGATTGGGGCAATTATGCACAACACGGTACAAAAAAGCCAAAACCCAACTGCCACTTCTGAGGTACCGGGAGCAAAAGCAGGGAGCTGCGCGCGATCCCTGCGCACAGCGCCGCCAGGCGGGTGGGCAGGCCACCGTACCCACCGATCCGCCCCTACCCTTACCCTATGTGAGGGACCAGCTCGCCCCTCACCCCTCAGGGACCAAGCAAGGGCACGTGTTACTTGTTTTCGCACACGAGTCCCCATAAAGCCTTGCCTGAATTTCTTGTCTGACCTCTCCTCAATTTCTGCTGATTAAAGGGTCCAGGAACTCAGGTCGGTAACAGCGGTGCAGGTAATCTGTGTGACCTGTGAAGTGGGCTTTCTTAAATCACAAAGAGGATAGAAAAATAGTGCCCAGCTATTACCTCCCTGTGATTATTCTCTGACCGAGAAAATCTGTGAACCAGAAGAACAAATGCATGTGTCCCCAAGCCAGTCCCCTAAAATGAGCATTTCCTGGGGACTCGTGAGATTAAAGGACCCAACAGCCAGGTGAGGAATGAGTGAGTGAATGGAGGAAGGTTAGGGGTGAGCTGGGGTGGGGCAGGGGAGAGCAGGGGAGCTTGTGAGGCCAAGGGTTGGGGTACAGAGCAGAGACCCGCAGAGCAGTGCAGAGCGGAGTCTGGTTTCAGTCTCCAGTGCCATAGTTTTGTCTAGTCATGGGACTTACATTCTAGCAGAGGAGAGAGCCGCTGACCAAGTGAAAATAAACCAGGATGTTCCAGACTATAGCCCTTTGGAGCACATAGTCTTGGACTGCCAGATGGAAGGCCCATATTTAGTGCTTCTTTGTAAACCACACTCTCATCCCATTCACCTCTGCTGCCTCTGTTTCTTCCTCTGAATCTCTTTCCTTCTCTTTGACATACACAGCTCCAGTTTTCTCGAAGGTCACAAGAAGCCAGAAGAAGCAACTCTGTCGGCAGCTTCCGCCAACATGAAATGGAACTCCCAAGGGGCCTGCAGGAGATACCGGTTTAGGGGTGAGAAAAGGCCTTGATCAAGTGACCTCAGGAAGGGACTATTTGTCTCCGGAGCCACCTCCCCTGCCCCCCAGCCTCTGTCTTCCTTTCCATTCCTTTCAGACCAGGATCTGTGCAAGGATGGCAGTGGGTGAGCCATGGCGAAAATTCTTTTTTGGCCCTAGGAGAGCTGGGTTCCGGTCCTGCCCCTGCCCAGGTGACCTCAGGGAAACCTCCTGTTTTCATCCCTGAGGTGACAAGATTGTGTTAGATGACATCTGTGGCCCCTTCCAGCTCTGGGTTTGACTAACATCTTGCCTTCCTTGAAGCTTGGCAAGTCCTGGTGCTTCAGCAGCTCCCTTGGGGGCAGCTGTGCTCTGAATGTTAGTTTTGTGATGTGAAAAACATGGCAGGGAGCGGGGCATTGATTCAGTGAAGACTTTCTGGCGATCTGTCATATCTTGCAGCACCTGCCCGCTTCATCCACTTTACGCTACTGGAAATCAAGAGGAAAGTGGAATTCCAAAATAAGAAGAGCACAGGCAGAACAAAGGGACGGGCCTCCGCTGAGGTGGTCAAGGGCTAATGCCAGGTATTTCCCACTTTCTGACTGGGTAAGCGGTAGTGTTGCGCTTCCTGACCCTGTGTGTTTGGATGGGGCCACGTGATTAATTCTGGACAATAAGTTGTGAGGGGAAGTTTGCGTATCACTTCCAGGCCAGAGCATGGAGGTGACAGGGGAAACCTTTCAGCACTCTTGACAATGTTTGAGAAGGAGTCTGCTCAGTCAGTCTGGGTCTCTGAATGACCACATTAAACAGTGTCCAGCTGGCCCTAGATAGACGTGTAGCAAGGGAGAGAAATACCCTTTGTTGTCTTAGGTCCCTGAGACTTGGGGGTTGTTTGTTACTGCAGCATAATCCAGTATGTCCTGACTATTACACAAACCTAGATTCTGTCAAGAGCAGTGGAGAACATGGTTAATTTCCTCTGAGCAACTTTCATTAATCCTTCATTGGTAAGAGCAAAAAAACCCCACAAGATGCCCATGTGGAAGCTTAACTGGGTCTTTCCTTCCCATCTTACAGTGTGCAATGCTCAAGGATAAAGAGGCCTTGGAAATCCACCACTAAGGTGAAGGTCTATGTAGATTCCTGCCACACCAGTTCACCTTAGGTTGCGGGGCCTGTTTTTCCTCTGCCTCATCTCCCCAGCCTGACTCTGTACCCCAGCACGAGGAGATTCCTTTCCCTAGCAAACCCTTTCTGAGTCAGATGGATGAGAAATCAGTTGAGAAAGGGAAAACAAGACAGCTTGATCTTTCAGGGATGAGTTTGAAGACATTTCCCAACTTAATATTTTACCTGCCAGGAAAAAAAAAGAAAATATTCATAGGAAATTATCTTGAAGAGCCCATGTGATGGGTGAGAAGAACTTTCCTCATTGTTTTCAGTAATGTTGTTAGATGACGTGATTGACTATGAATAATATCGAGAGGGATTATCACTGCTGTCCAACCCACTGTTTGCCTCAGACATTTATTATCAGGGAAAGCTGATAACATGCATAAGAATTTTCATGTCTAGCCAAGACCCATAGTAGATGATTTCAGTAAAGCAAATGTATGGACTTAGAAAGAAATTTTAGCAGAAAATTTCCTGTTAAGAAAACTCTTCAAATATAAAATTTTCAAGTCTCATCATATTGGCTCATCATCCCTAAAGTAGAATTTAGTGTGTGTCTACTATGGGACCAACTAATACTTTACTTGGCAAAAGATGTCTGTGCCATCATAGTTATCTATGATAGAATTTATATAAACCCCCTAGACATTCCCCATTGGTACCCGTGTCCCTGGCTGGTTTCCAGGTTTGGCGTTAAAAAGCTTAGATTCAGGACCCACCTCAGCTACTGACTAGCTCAGAAATGTTAAACAAATCAGTTTATTTCTCCGAGACTTGATTTCTTCACCAGCAAAAGGAAGTCAACTGCCAATTCCTAAGGTAGTTATGAGGCTCCACTGCTTCTATGGCTCAGTTCTGGTCATGTTCTCCCACTGAAAAGTTTCCATTCCCATCGCCTTGCTGTGTTGTCCAGTATGGTAGCCACTAGCCACGTGTGGCTATTTCAATTTCAATTTATATTAATTAAGATGAAATATAATTGGGACTTCCCTGGTGGTGCAGTGGTTAAGAATCCACCTGCCAATGCAGGGGACACGGGTTTGAGCCCTGGTCTGGGAAGATCCCATATGCCGCACAGCAACTAAACCCGTGCACCACAACTACTGAGCCTGTGCTCTAGAGCCCACAAGCCACAACTACTGAGCCTGCACACCACAACTACTGAAGCCTGTGCGCCTAGAGCCCGTGCTCTGCAGCAAGTGAAGCCACCATGATGAGAAGCCCGCGCACCGCAACGAAGAGTAGCCCCCGCTCGCCACAGCTAGAGAAAGCCCGCGCACAGTAATGAAGAACCAATGCAGCCAAAAATAAAATAAATACATTTTTTAAAAAAAAGATGAAATATAATTAGACATCTCGTTCCTCAGTGGCGCACACCACATTTCACATGTTCAACAGACACTGAGGCTAGTGGCTACTGTATTGAAAAGTGAAGATACAGAACATTTCCCTAATTGCAGAAAGTTCTATCCGATGGCACTGGATAGCACTACCAAATTCTTTGTTAACATGAAATCTTGTGAGAAGTTCCCCTATGTAAAACAGTTGAAAAGAGATATTCTCATTGAAGACAGGTGGGGAGATCAGAGTCCCTCCCGTCCTCCACCTCTCCTGGCTGCCTCTCGCCTCTCGGGAGGCCGTAAGGAACCCCGCAGAGGCCCTCGGAGCAGAGTCTGAAAGCCACTGGTTCATAGGCTAAAGCTCAGACTGCTTCGTAGGTGGCCCATTATGACCCGGCCTCAAACTATCCTGTTCTCCTCTCCCACCTCCGCGTCACCGTCCCCTCCCCAGGACAATGAGTTTCCTCTCCCTAATATGCCCTTCCCCCTCCCCTGCTTGCTACTCATGTTAATCACCTTCCAGGACCCAGTTTGAAGTAGATCCCACTCAACAAGTGGGGTTAGTCACTCCCTGTATCCATTACTGGTGCTTTAACTGCTTTGGACTGAGCCTGTCTCTGCAGCCAGCCTGTGAACTCCTGGAGGGCCGGGGCCACACCCTGTATCTCTGTATGCTTGGTACACGGGCGGCACTTAGGAAATGTTAGTGGGGTGGATGGACAGAAATTGGGTGAGGCCTTACAATGGGCCTGTCTCCCCAGCTACACTGTGGGCCAGGGTACTGTCCTGTTTTCTCATGACAACAAACTCACACTGACCCACTGCATACTCACAATCTAGCCCTGTTTTTGGACTACACAGCTGCCTTCAGTCCTCAGGTCTGTCCCCAGTGCTGGTGGGAAAGGACACTGTGGCCCGGCCGGGCCTGGAGTAGCTGGGGGACAGGGGAATGGAGCCCTGGCAAAGCAACACTATCCCTCGCTCTCATGAAGTTCACGTTCTAAGTAAAATAAACAATAAATCAGTAAAACATATTTTGTCAGATGGTATGATGGAGAAAATTAAGCCTGGAAGGGGGGAAGGGAGGGCGGGGCTGGGGCAGGAGAGCAGTGCTGAGGGGGTCACAGGGTGAAGGAGGGTTAGCAGGTGGGTCTCAGGGGAGGTGAGAGACATAAAGGCCCTGAGGAGGGAACCATATGGATGTCTGGGTGAGGGGTGGTTTGCACAGAGGGGACTGCAAGGACAAAGACCCTGTGGTGGAAGGGTGCTGGGGGTGTTTGAGGCCCGATTGGGCAAAGCCTCGTAGGTGTCTTGCTGTGGACTGAACTGTGTCCCCTCCAAATTCCTATGTTGAAGCCTTAACTCTCAAGGCGACTGTATTTGGAAGTAGGGTTTTTAGGAGGTAATTACGGTGAAATGAGGGTGGGGTCCTCATCTGAAAGGATTGGTGGCCTTATAGAAGAGAGAGAGAGATATCACACCAGTGAGCACACAGTGAAGCCAAGCAGAGCGGTCTCACCCCAACCCAGCCACACTGGCCTCCTGATCTTGGACCTCTGGCTCCAGAGCTATGAGAAATAAGTGTCTGTTGTTTAAGCCCCATGTCTGTGGAATCTGTTACAGCCACCGGAGCAGACTAAGCCACCTCTGTAGGGACTTTGGCTTTTACTCGGAGTTGGGAGCCCCGGGAGGGTTTGAATGAGGAGTGGCACGTACTGACCTATGGTTAAAAGCATTTGTCTGGCTTCTGTGCTCAGAACAGAGGGGACAAGGGGACAGGGAGACCCAAGAGAAGTCCATTGAAAACATCAGGCAAAGTCCGCACGATGGAATACTTCTCGGCAATAAAAAGGAACAAAGTGATGCCTGCTACAGCATGGAAGAACCTCAGAAACATCCTGCTACGCGAAAGAAGCCAGATGCTAAGGCCACAGACTGTGTGATTCCACTTACGTGAAATGTCCAGAAAAGACATGACGGAACGTTCTAAAATGAGACTGTGGGGATGGCTGTGTAGCTATAAATTTACTCCAGATCATTGGTTTGAACCAGGGTGATGAGAGTGGAAGTGGTGAGAAATAGTCAGACGCTATTTTGTGGGGTCAGCAGGTAGGATTTGCTGACGGATTAGACCTGGGATGTGAGAGAAAGAAAAGGCAAGGATGGATCTACGTGCTAACACTTACAGCACTTACTATGCTGCAGACCCTGGTCTCGGCCCATTACAAGTATTAACCCATTTAATCCTTATGAAAATTCTATGAGATAAAGGCTATGAAGCCCATTTTACAAATGAAAACACTGAGGCACCACAAGGTGAAGCAGCTTGCCCATGGTCACATATTTAGGATGAGACCAAAGAACTAGACCAGGGGAACTGACATGTATTAAGATGAGGCACGCCATGGGACTTCCCTGGTGGCGCAGTGGTTAAGAATCCACCTGCCAATGCAGGGGACATGAGTTCGAGCCCTGGTCCGGGAAGATCCCACATGCCGTGCACCACAACTACTGAGTCTGCGCTCTAGAACCCGTGTGCCTCCACTACTGAAGCCCGTGAGTCACAGCTATTGAAGCTTGCGTGCCTAGAGCCTGTGCTACCCAACAAGGGAAGCCACCACAACGAGAAGCCCGCGCACCGCAACGAAGAGTAGCCCCCGCTCGCCGCAACTAGAGGAAGTCCGAGCGCAGGAACAAAGACCCAAGACAGCCAAAAATAAATAAATAAGTAAATAAATTTATTAATAAAAAAGGAAAGATGAGGCACGCCTGTGACAGGAGCTGGTTTGTAGGGACAGAAGGTCAGAAGTGCCGTGTGGACACGTCACGTCTGAGAGGCCCCCTGGACACAGAGTGAGCCACAGGATAATCAATCAAGTCAGTGGTTTAAAGGAAGTCGCTTTGCTCTGGGACCCTCTTGCCCAAGCTTAAACTGAAGGTGTTTTTATTTGGAAAGGCACCTCGGAGCTGTCCCAGCACAGTGGGATTGAGATGGGGGGCCGGAGCCCTATGCAGCTGGGAATGGGACGTCAGAGACGGTAGCGGATTGCATATGGGGAGTCTGGCCATCACGGGGCAACTGATTTTCTGCCCCACCCTCAGGACAAGCAAGATGCGAGGACAAAAATTCTGGTTTCCAGACACGAGTCAGCACACCTGGTGATTCTAAGAACCCCAGGCAATGACTGTTTCCCTTCAGCCAAGCAGACAGAGCCTCAGCACAGGGATTTGGGTAATTAATGTAATTTGAGTCATTAATTGACCTGATTTGGTCTCATCTGGACTATACAGTTCTCGCCAACATCTGAGATACAATTAGAGGTTGTTATGTGTTTCCCTGTTGACCCACTTGTGGGAGACTCTTTCTGAGTTTACCCGGCAGGATGTAAATGACTTCATCTGGCTTATAGAGTAAAATACAGTGTCTCTACTTTCAGACCTGTGGTATGTAGAGAACAGTAGGTGGGAAGCCACAAGACTGGCTTCTGATAATCCTCAGGCCACTTATACAGAGGGCAGGCAGTCAGGCTAGATGATCTTCAAAATCCCACCTGTATTAGTCAGGTAGGGCCACCGTAACAAAGAACCACAGACTGGGTGGCTTAAACAACAGAAATGTATTGTCTCACAGTCCTGGAGGCTACAAGTCCAAGATCAAGTTATTGGCAGGATTTGTTGCTTCTGAGGCCTCTCCTCTTGGCTTATAGATGGCCACCTTCTCCCTGTGCCCTCACTTGGTCTTCCCTCTGGGCCTTTGTCCTGATCTCCTCTTCTTGTAAGAACACCAGCCATATTGGATTAGGGCCCATGCTAATGACCTCATTTTAACCTAATTACCTCTGTAAAGACCCTATCTCCAAATACAGCCACATTCTGAGCTATTAGGAGTTAAGACTTCAACATATGGATTTATGGTGACTCAATTCAGCCCCCAACTCCATCCAACCCCAAGTTTCAGCGATTCAGGGTCCCCTCTCTGTTGCTAACTCCCCATGAACTAGGCGTGACATTCTCCCTCTGTACCTCAGTTTTCCCATCTGCTCTGCCACCCTCAACTGGGAGGCAAAAACCAGTTAATGTACAAGAAAGTGCTTTGTCACCCCCAAAGCAGTGGTCCTTGGACGGACAGCACCACCCCTCGGGGGCATTTGGGAAATCTCTGGGTGCAGGCTTTGGGTTGTCACCATAGTTGGGAGACCTCAGGGCATCTAGGGGGCAGGAGCCAGGGACAAGTCCTGCTTCATGGGGGACGTGCCCACACCACGAACTGTCTTCTGCCACTCGTGACTTTCTAATATCCTCTGTGCATTCATGTAGGTGAAAAACAACCCATAATCACCTGAACTTAGCACCTAATTCTATTTTACATATAAACACAAAGCATTTCTTTTTGCAAAGTTAAATGTATACTTTTTACAGGAAGGCACTGCCAGGCAAATCGAGAAAAGATTGTACCTTGTTTTGTTTGGAACTGTATCAAAAATTATTCACCACTTTAGAAAACACATTTTCTACGACACACATTCAGAAAACGGGCTTCTAAGGCAATGTCACTCATGGTACTTGAGTCACCGGTAAGACATACCTGTACCAGTTTGCATGTGTAGCTGCCTTGTCCCTTCCAACTAGAGATACAGATGTCTCCTCAGGCTGTTCCCCAGCATAGCTGTGAAATATATTGTCCTAATTTACTTTCTTTCCATTCCTTTTATCACAGCCAGGGCATCATATATTTTCTTGAAATTATGAGATAGGTAGTTATATTGTCAATGAATTTCCCTTAAAGAGTGTAAAGGGAATGCTAAATATTTCTAAATGGTGGCTATAACATAAGAGTTGAGAAATTCTCTAAGACAACATGCGGGTACAAATTTGTACCCGGCTGGTCAACGTTGCCATCTGGGGGTTTTGCATATCTTCAGCCCCCGGGCACAGGTGCACCTGACCCCCCCAGGTGATCTGGTTGCAATGGAGCACCCTCAGAAGGAAGGGAATATTTTTGCTTTTGTCATTTCTTTTAACTCTCACCCAGCAAGGCGCTGGCATCTGCATTGTCTACTACTCATTACTTTAGACAATAGAGTCGGTCACTGCTGAGGCCTCTGGACTTCTGTGAGTGAGAGGGCACAGCTGAAAGCCCAACTCCCCCAAACCCGGCTACCTGTGCCAAGCAGCTGGCAACACCCCCGAGAAGCCGGGTCACTTGGAGGCCCGGCTGGGGCAGAACTGTGGGGACCAGCTTGTCACCGGTGACGTCACTGGTCAGGGAAGTTTGAGTTTGGGAATTCTCAGCTGGAGGCTGAGAAAACGACCTGTGCATGGGCACAGCCTGTACCCTGGGGCAGCCCACCCTGCCACCCTGCCACTTGTCTGTGCTCCAGCTTCACTTCCAGCCTGGATGCCAGCCCCTTCCCAGCCTTGGGGCCTCCGGCTTCATTAGTGGCACAGCACATAAATGAGGCATGGCTCCCCTGGGATGGCCACCCTCCCCGGGGTGCTGCAGACCCTACCCCAACCTCTCTCCCTGGTGCGCATTGGCCTTACTGCTGCGGGTGACGTGGAAAGTCCACCAAGAGAAGCCTCCTCGGCAGCAAGCCAGAAGTGGTCCTGCAGTTTCCCTTAGTGCACCTGCTCTGTGTTTCCTGTCCCTCCAGGTCGTTTACTCTGAGCCTCCAGCTGAGAATTCCCAAATTCAATGCCCTGCTCCTTCCTTGAAACCTCCCAGCAGTTCCTCAGCTCCTACAAAGAGACTCCCCAACGTGTGGACCACCTGCATAACTGCTTGTCAAAATTCAGGTTTCCAGGTTGCATCCTGGACCCACAGAATCACAGTTTCTGGGGATATGACTCTGGAATCCATCTTTTAATATGAGGTCCCTGGGTGATTCTGTTTTCTCTAATTTGGGGCATCCTGACCTACAGAAAAAAGTCCAGTTGTCTTTATGGCACTGGCATCTTTCACAGCTAGGCTCTGGTCTACCTATCGAGGCTCATTTGTCACAACTGGGCTCACAGTGAACTTGTCATTGCTCCCCAGCATCGTGTGACCTACCGTTTCCACATTCCTCTACACATACTCTTCCTTCTGTCTGGAAGCACAGTCCCTCCTTTCCCCCTTGAAAACTCCTACACACCTTTTAAGACAAGATCAAACAGCACCTCCTCTGGAAGCCTTCCATGACTCCCTCCAGGTAAGCAGTTGTTGTTGCAGCGCAAGGTCATACCGTGATTATAGCATTTCCCATCCTGTTCTGTCCTCATCCCTTTAACCCCACGTGGCAACGCCCTCCTCATTGTCAGCCCCTGGCGACAGGAGGACTATCTTATTTATCTTTGAAACCCCAGCAACTAACTCCCTTCCTGGTACATCCTGGGTGCTCGGTAAATATTTATGTAACTTTAAGTGGTCTCTTGGACACTAATTTCCCATCTCTTCTTAATTGAGGTTCTGCCTTAGGCTGCTGGGCTTCATTTAAACCTTGGTCATTAAAAAGCATTTCCTTTGTTTCTTCTGCATGGTTCATATTTAGCCAAAGAGATTTATTTCTCCAATAAACCCTGCTCTCCAGACAGCCACATTCATCTGTTCCTCCTACTGAGAAATGCAGGGACAGTATGCACCAAGAACTCCTGTGCTAGTGAATGCAGAAGAAGGGGACCAGGGGGCTTCCCTGGTGGCGCAGTGGTTGAGAGTCCGCCTGCCGATGCAGGGGACACGGGTTCGTGCCCCGGTCCGGGAACATCCCACATGCCACGGAGTGGCTGGGCCCGTGAGCCATGGCCGCTGAGCCTGCGCGTCCGGAGGCTGTGCTCCGCAACGGGGAAAAAAAAAAAGAAGAAGGGGAGCAGGGAAACTCGGTTCTGTCTCACCGCCAGCCAGCAGTTGATCAAGGCTGCTTCCCTGGCACTTGTCTCCTGTGTTTGCAGGGTTAAATGAGGTTCTTTAGGGGGAAAAAAACTCAGAACTCTTTTCTTTGCTCTACTGACTCCTCTAATATATTTTTTAAGGTTTTATTTATTTATTTAGGCTGTGTTGGGCCTTCATTGCTGTGCGCGGGCTTTCTCTAGTTGTGCGAGTGGGGGCCACTCTTCGCTGGGGTGCGTGGGCTTCTCATTGCGGTGGCTTCTCTTGTTGTGGAGCATGGGCTCTAGGCACGCAGGCTTCAGTAGATGCAGTGCGAGCTCAGTAGTTGTGGCTCACGGCCTCTAGAGAGCAGGCTCAGTAGTTGTGGCTCACGGGCTTATTTGCTCCGCAGCATGTGGGATCTTCCCGGACCAGGGCTCAAAGCCGTGTCCCTTGCATTGGCAGGTGGATTCTTAACCACTGTGCCACCAGGGAAGTCCTGCTCTAATTTTTAATATGAAAAAAAGAGAATCTCGGGTTCATGTTCTAAGAGGGTGGCTAACCTATCAGGGAATGTAGAGCTGACAGGTGTGTTGTTAGCAAACCCAACGGACTCCAAGCTCCAAGCAACAAAAATGCAGGCTGGGGATATTTCCTACTTCCTGGTGACCCAAGACTGCTGGAGAATTTTTGCCTGATGTGAATTCAGGTACATATTCGGTCTTAACAGTTGGGGTTAACACCCATCCGATTTCTTCTGTGTGGATCTCTTCCTTTCTGTTTTTCTTGGTTGAGAATTTTATATCTTTAAGGATTCCTGCTGCTAAACTGTTTTCATAGATGCAAACCTACTGTTCTGGTGGTGAGGCTATTATATTCCCTGCCAACTTATCTCCAGGAGAATTAAGGGGTTTGGGGAAGGGGAGGACGGCAAGCACTAAATGGACTGGCTGAGTGCTGAGTTGGACACAAACAATACGGTCTTGCTCCTAGAATTCTGAAAGTTCAGGGTGAGAAGGAACTTTGAAGTTCACCTTGTCTAACCCCTCCTTTCCATGCTTGAACTCCCTCTGTGACATTCCCAGCAAATGTTGATTATCTGACCCTTGTACATCACTTCCTGTGCCAGAGAACTCATTACTCTCTCAGGCAGCCCATTCCATTTTCTTTTCTTTCTTTTTTTTTTGCGGTACGCGGGCCTCTCACTATTGTGGCCTCTCCCGTTGCGGAGCACAGGCTCCAGACGCGCAGGCTCAGCGGCCATGGCTCACGGGCCCAGCCGCTCCGCGGCATGTGGGATCTTCCTGGACCGGGGCACGAACCCGTGTCCCCTGCATCGGCAGGCGGACTCTCAACCACTGCGCCACCAGGGAAGCCCCCGTTCCATTTTCTGATTGCTCTGCTCGCCAGCTTTCTCATAGGGTAAGCTGACATCGTGTCTCTGTAACTTCTAGGGAATGGCCTTGCTTGTGCCTGCTTGTGTCACATAGAGAGAGGCTTAAGGACTGGAGGTTTTCTCTTGTTCAGGTTAATCATCCCTGGTTTTGTACACTACTTCTGTGGGTGATGGGAACCTACATTGTTTTTACACTTTTCACATAATGGAGGTACTGTGACATGAGCCCTCTGTGGAGAGCTCCCCAGTGGCATGGTTCACTTACTTCTCCCCAGGATGGGCATGTGAATTCCATCCGCAGCCATTCACATCAGAGTGGTGGCTGTCACTACCTCAGTACTTAGTAGCTTAATGCTGGGCACGTAGGGGTACTCAATGAATATTTACCCGAGAAATACAAGGATAGATGGATGAATGGGTGGGTGGTTGAATAAAGAAATAGATAAATTGATGAATAAATGAAATTATGACTCAGTAAGTGAAGGAGGCCAACTGGAAATGTTTGGATCAATCAATCAATATCTATGGAACCTCTTCTATACCAATATCGTGCTGGGTAGAGGGAAGGAGTGCTGGGGAGAAAATGAGCCTTTTACAAAGAAGTGTAGATATAATGATTTATATCCTAATGAGAGAAACAAGCTGGATGCAGACCTGTGAAAACAGCCTCCTCCCTCTCTAGATCTGATGGTTATTGACATCTGTCTATAGCAAGTTACCCGCAGCATAAATCTGGCTCCTTGGAATTCCTTCCTGTGATTTGGGATTGAAAGAAGTTAGAGCTGGAAGGGCTACTGGTGATTAATTAGTCAAATCCTCTCTTTTACAGTGAGGACCTGGAAATGGAAGTGACTTACCCAAAGCCACACAGGGAATTAGTGCCAGAGCCAGTTCTGGAATCCCTGTCTCTCAACTCCCAATCTAGCACCTCTTTTCCACTATGCTTTCTTTGCTCAGAGATTATTTGTCTTAATCCACATTCATTGTGTACTTGCTCCAAAATGTCTGCTTTGCATTGACTTTGCAGACCTGGCTGGCTTTGAATCCCATATATATCATTCATTCATTCATTCATTCATTCACCCATTCTCTATCCAGCCACACTTGGGGGAATATTTATTATTTCACATTGACCATTAGTATTTAGGATAAACAATGCTCCGTGTATTTATTAAAAATAACTTTGAAAATAGTCTCCTTGGTTTTCACATAAGGTTCACAACAAACTCCCTTGGAAGCCAGTATGGAGTTGAGGAAGGCTATGTGTGATTTAAATTTAAAGATGGGCCAGATATGACCTGTGATGAATTTTCAGTGGCTGTTGTGCACTTGGGTTGCAGAGACATTAAGGAAGGCTTGTAAACTACCTAACAGAGCACTTAAAAATCTAATAAATAAGAAATACAATGCCACTGTCAGAAGCCTCGATGGAGGTCGGAAGAAGCCAGAGAAGTAATTCGTGCAGTAAATCCTGTGTTTTTCCATTACTCTTTTTTTCCCCTTCAGACAGGCTAAAAATAGAAGTCTCAAATAAATACATATCAGAGGTAGAAAAGAGAAAATGGTGATTTGGAATGAATTGCTTGATGGTCTAAGCTGACAATATAGAAATTGGAATCAGAGATTATAAGCGCAGGGTATGATACCGCCAGGTTTTCTAGGGAGCCATATTTGATTTGGCAAAACGTCTAAAGGGCTAGGTGGGGGGGAAATGTTGCCAAGTCCCATAAAAACAGATCAAGGTGAACAAGGTGAAGACCCAGGGAAGTATGACTTTAGTCCTTACCTGGCTGATGTCTCCTGGACATTCCATGGTCTGACTTCTTTATGGTCATTAATGACCATGACTGAAGGTGTTTCAGCTCCGATGTCTCAAACCATCTGGCTTCTCCTCCCATCACGCAACTACTCTTCTGATGACCACCAATGACCTCCTTGTCATTGAGGCCAGTGGACACTTGTTTTATCCCTTGTTTCATGTGGCGCTGGTATTGACCCCTGCTTCCTTTTCCTTTCCCTGCTTTTCTTCCTCCTTCTCATCCCCATGTTCTCAGTATCCTTTGTTGGCCCCTTTTCGTCGCTTGTATTTGAATGTTGATGTCCCCCAAGGGCTGTCCTTCACCCTCTTTTTACTCCACACTTTCTGAGCAACTTCGAGACTCTCAGCTTTCCGTCTTCGCCCGTTCTATGTCTTAGCTCCATATTTTCAAATTTTTTCTAGATCCGTGCTGTTTAATATAGCTGCTGCTAGCCGCCTGTGGCCTTTTAAATTCAAAATCTCCAATTAAAATAAAATTTAACATTTGGTTTTTCATTCACATAAGCCACATTTTAAAAAATCGAAGTATAGTTGATTTACAATGTTGTGTTAGTTTCAAGTGTACAGCAAAGAGATTCAGTTATACATATATATATTTTTTTCCAGATTCTTTTCCATTATAGGTTGTTACAAGATATTGAATATAGTTCCCTGTGATATACAGCAGGTCCTTGTTGTTTACCTATTTTATATATAGTATTATGTATATGTTAATCCCAAACCCCTAATTTATCCCTCCCTGCCCCCCCCTTTCCCCTTTGGTAACCATAGGTTTGTTTTCTATGTCTTGTGAGTCTGTTTCTTTCTTTCTTTTTGGCTGTGTTGGGTCTTCTTTGCTGTGCGCGGGCTTTCTCTAGTTGCGGCGGGTGGGGGCTACTCTTTGTTGTGGTGCACAGGCTTCTCATTGCAGTGGCTTCTCTTGTTGCGGTGCACAGGCTCTAGGTGTGAGGGCTTCAGTAGTTGTGGTTCACAGGCTCTAGAGTGCAGGCTCAGTAGTTGTGGCGCACGGGCTTAGTTGCTCCACGGCACGTGGCATCTTCCCGGATGCCAGAACTCGAACCCATGTCTCCTGCATTGGCAGGCAGATTCTTAACCACTGCACCACCAGGGAAGTCCCTGCGAGTCTATTTCTGCTTTGTAAATAAGTTCATTTGTACCCTTTTTTTTTAGATTCCACACATAAATGATACCATCTATTTGTCTTTCTTTGTCTGGCTTACTTCACTTAATATGATAATCTTTAGGTCCCTCCATGTTGCTGCAAATGGCATTATTTCATTCTTTCTTTGGCTAATATTCCACTGTATATACATATACCACATTTTCTTTATCCATTCATCTGTAGATGGACATTTAGGTTGCCCCCATGTCTTGGCTATTGTAAATAGTCACACAAGCCACATTTTAAGGGCTTTATAGCTGTTTGTGGCTCTCTTGTTGGACAGTGCAGCTACAGAACACTACCACCATTGCAGAAGGTTCTACTGAGCAGTGCTGTTCTAGCTATTGCCACCTGAATATCCCACAAGCACCTCAAACTCATCATGCCTCAAATATATTATCAGACTAGCTTTGGTGTACGTGGAAAAGGGTGACAAAAAGAAATAAGGGAGGGGAAAAAAAGAAACTTTCAGTTGTAAGTAATATAAAACCCATCTCAACAGGCTTAAACAATAAAGGGAATTTTCTGATGCACAATACTAAATGGTCCCAAAGAAGGGTGAGTTTCACATGAGGCTTGACCTAGCAACTCAGCAACATCATCAAGGACCGTCTCTCTACTACATCCATAGTGTTGACACCATCCAAAGGCTGGCACCACTTATGGACACAAGGTGGCTGCCAGAAGCACCCAAAGCAACAATCTTTCTCACTCTTGTCCAAGGAAGATAGGGGCAGTTTCAGGTGCAGAGCATAGCGATTTTTTTTTTGCAGATTATATGCTATTATACGTTATTACAAGATATTGGGTATAATTCCCTGTGCTATACAATAGATCTTTGTTGCGTATCTATTTTATGTATAGTAGTTTATATCTATTAACCCCATACTCCTAATTTGACCCTTCCCCCTTCCCTTTTCCTTTGGTAACCGTAAGTTTGTTTCATATGTCCGTGAGTCTGGTTCTGTTTTGTATATAGATTCGTTTGTATTGTTTTTTAGATTCCACATATAAGTGATATCCTATAGTATTGGGGGGGCCAAAAAGTGCCTTCAGTTCTTTAAGTAAAAGACACATTTTTCATTTTCACCAAGAACTTTATTGAACAAAGTATTCACCCTTTTGTTCTACCACCTTCTGCCATTTTTCAGGCAACTTCATAATTCCATCTTCCCAAAACTTTTTATCTGTTTGAGCAAAGAACTGTTCCAGGTGCCTTCTACAGTCTTCCAGGGAATTGAAATTTTTTCCATTAAGAGGATTTTGTAAAGACTGAAATAAATGGAAATCCGAAGGTGCAATGTCTGGTGAATACGTCAGATGAATCAGAACTTCCCAGCCAAGCTGTAACAGTTTTTGCCTGGTCATCAAAGAAACATGCGGTCTTGCTTTATCCTCATAGAAGATTACGTGTTTTCTGTTGACTAATTCTGTACGCTTTTCATCGAGTGCCGCTTTCAGTTGGTCTAATTGGGAACAGTACTTGTTGGAATTAATCATTTGGTTTTCCGGAAGGAGCTCATAATAGAGGACTCCCAATCCCACCATAAACACAACATCACCTTCTTTGGATGAAGACCAGCCTTTGGTGTGGTTGGTTCACTTCACTTGCTCCATGATCTCTTCCATTCTAAATTGTCATACAGTATCGACTTTTCATCACCCATCACAACTGGTTTTAAAAACTGAAAGTTTTCATTACATTTCAGTAGAGAATCGCATGCGGAAATATGGTCAAGAAGGTTTTTTTCGATTAACTTACATGGAACCCAAGCATCAAAGCGATTCACATAACCAAGCTGGTGCAAATGATTTTCAACACTTGATTTGGATA
This sequence comes from Delphinapterus leucas, assembly GCF_059928025.1. Taxonomy (NCBI): domain Eukaryota; kingdom Metazoa; phylum Chordata; class Mammalia; order Artiodactyla; family Monodontidae; genus Delphinapterus; species Delphinapterus leucas. The sequence continues at coordinate 169,580,487 of NC_143130.1, forward strand.
TTTTGAGTGTGTCAGTTATCTCCTGTGTGGTATAACATTGATTGTTCTCAATTATTGTTTCGATTTGATCGCTATCAACTTCAACTGATCTACCCGACGGTGGAGCATTGTCCAGTGAGAAATCTCCAGCATGAAACTTCACAAACCACTTTTGACATGTTCAGTCAGTCACAGCACCTTCTCCATACACGGCACAAATCTTTTTTGTGCATCTCAGTTGCGTTTTTACCTTTCTTGAAATAATAAAGCATAATATGCCAAAAATGTTGCTCTTTTCTTCCCTTTTCAATATTAAAATGGCTACACAAAAATTCACCAGTTTTTTTTTCACCAATTTTTTTAACATCTTTATTGGAGTATAATTGCTTTGCAATGTTGTGTTAGTTTCTGTTGTATAACAAAGTGAATCAGCTATACGTATACATATATCCCCATATCCCCTCCCTCTTGCATCTCCCTCCCACCCTCCCTATCCCACCCCTCTAGGTGGTCACAGAGCGCCGAGATGATCTCCCTGTGCTATGCAGCTGCTTCCCACTAGCTATCTATTTTACATTTGGTAGTTTATATATGTCCATGCCACTCTCTCACTTCGTCCCAGCTTACCCTTCCCCCTCCCCGTGTCATCAAGTCCATTCTCTACATCTGCGTCATTATTCCTGTCCTGCCCCTAGGTTCTTCATAACCTTTTTTTTTTTTACATTCCATATATATGTGTTAGCATACGGTATTTGTTTTTCTCTTTCTGACTTACTTCACTCTGTATGATAGATTCTAGGTCCATCCATCTCACTGCAAATAATTCAATTTCATTCCTTTTTATGGCTGAGTAATATTCCATTGTATATATGTGCCACATCTTTATCTATTCATCTGTCGATGGACACTTAGGTTGCTTCCATGTCTTGGCTATTGTAAATAGTGCTGCAATGGACACTGTGGTACATGACTCTTTTTTTTTTTTTTCTTCGGTACGCGGGCCTCTCACTGCTGTGGCCTCTCCTGTTGCGGAGCACAGGCTCCGGATGCGCAGGCTCAGCGGCCATGGCTCACGGGCCCAGCAGCTCCGTGGCATGTGGGATCCTCCTGGACCGGGACACGAACCCATGTCCCCTGCATCGGCAGGCGGGCTCTCAACCACTGCGCCACTAGGGAAGCCCCCATGACTCTTTTTGAATTATGGTTTTCTCAGGGTATATTCCCAGTAGTGCGATTGCTGGGTCATATGGTAGTTCTATTTGTAGTTTTTTAAGGAACCTCCATACTGTTCTCCATAGTGGCTATATCAATTTACATTCCCACCAGCAGTGCAAGAAAGTTCTCTTCTCTCCACACCCTCTCCAGCATTTATTGTTTGTAGATGTTTTTAACGATGACCATTCTGACCGGTGTGAGGGGATACCTCATTGTAGTTTTGATTTGCATTTCTCTAATGATTAGTGATGTTGAGTATCCTTTCATGTGTTTGTTGGCAGTCTGTATATCTTCTTTGGAGAAATGTCTATTTAGGTCTTCTGCCCATTTTTGGATTGGGTTGTTTGTCTTTTTCTTATTGAGCTGCTTGTAAATTTTGGAGATTAATCCTTTGTCAGTTGCTTCATTTGCAAATATTTTCTCCCATTCTGAGGGCTGTCTTTTCGTCTTGTTTATGGTTTCCTTTGCTGTGCAAAAGCTTTTAAGTTTCATTAGGTCCCATTTGTTTATTTTTATTTCCATTTCTCCAGGAGGTGGGTCGTAAAGGATCTTCCTGTGATTTATGTCATAGAGTGTTCTGCCTCGAAGAGTTTTCCCCTAAGAGTTTTACAGTGTCTGGCCTTACATTTAGGTCTTTAACCCCCAAAATTCACCAATTTTGATAAGTCTTTTTTTAAATGCACGCTGATTTGACAGCTGTCACATATAACCTAACAAAATTGTTTTGAATGAAGTTAAAGACAAGTAAGTGCTGCTAGAACCATCTTATGGAAAAAAGCAAACGAAACTTTTGGCCACTTAATATTTGTCTTTCTCTGTCTGACTTATTTCACTAAGAATAATAGTCTCCAGATCCATCCAGGTTGCCACAAATGGCAATATTTCATTCTTTTTTATGGCTGAGTAATATTCCATTGTATGTATATATATATATATATATATATATATATATATATACCACATCTTTTTTTTTTTTTTTTTTGCGGTACGCGGGCCTCTCACTGTTATGGCCTCTCCCGTTGCGGAGCACAGGCTCCGGACACGCAGGCTCAGCAGCCATGGCTCACGGGACCAGCTGCTCCACGGCATGTAGGATCTTCCTGGACTGGGGCACGAACCCGTGTCCCGTGCATCGGCAGGCGGACTCTCAACCACTGCGCCACCAGGGAAGCCCCTCTACCACATCTTCTTAAGCCAGGCATCTGTTGACGGGCGCTTGGGTTGCTGCCATGTCTTAGCTATTGTAAATAGTGCTTTTCTCTTCGCATTTTTCAATCAAAGCCTTGAGATCCACTTTGGTTGGACCAGTCCAGGCTGCCTGCCTGTGCCTGAACCATTCACTGTGGCCAGGGACATGGTAAGGATTGGCTGGCTTAGTCCCATGGTGCATCTCTGGTTACAGAATCACTTGGAATAAGCTTTTCCTGATGCACAAGTGTTCTCAGACAGAAATTGGGAGCTGCAGGGGAGACAGAAGGGAAACATGGGTGCTGAGGTGGTACCCACGGATGTCTGATAGGAGGGGATGGCATGATTTTACAATGAGATTGACAAGTGGAGTTTACATTCCATTCCCTTTATTTCCGAGTTTTACAATCAGAACCTGGGTACTTTGGGTTGAACTTGAAGAAAGCCAAGCAGCTACTGCAGCAGGATCGTGCTTCTTCCATGTAACCCGCTAGCAGCCCCGAGCAGGACAGGGCTCCTGCCATCCCACGTATTTCCTAAGGAAAGCTTTGGCTTCTCAGCCCCAGAAATGATGGAGTTTTCTGGGGGGGTCCAGAAAATGGGGTTATTTTTTTAAAGCCCAAAGTAGAGTGGGGAAAATGTGCATTTTCCATTTACTGTGATATATTCTTCCTCAAATTGGGGAAAGAAATGCAAAGAATCAGGGGAGGGGAAGAAAGCAGGAAGAAATAATGTAAGTGAATACAGTACCATACTTCCTGGTTCAGACTGGCAAAAAGGAAAGGTGCTTCTACGATGGCACAGGAAATTGTGATAGACGCCGAAACTAGAACAGAAAGCTTTTCTATAATCTTTATGCTGCTTTATTTTATTTGTTTGCCAGTAATCCATATCACCTGTAAGAAAAGCACCATCTTCTCAAAAGTTCTGGCAAAAATTCACTGCATATCACGGGATAGAAGTTAGTAAAGCCACGTCTTTTCAGCAAGTATGAATTAGGACAAGTATTCAAATGGATCAGACCAAAGCTGCTTTCTCTCTACGTATAATGAGCATCTTAAGGGAGGAGTGAGAGCGGCCTCACAAACTCCATTCACAAATACTTACTTTATTCAGAGAGCCTTATAAACCCCACTTAGCTTTAAGTATTTGTCACATCTAGAGGGTCTCCAAGGGAGGGGCTTCAATTTTCTTTAAGTTATACAGTGCTGGGGAAAATTGGCTAGAGCATGTTGAAATTCCCTTCTTGCACAGCTGCAGAAAAATACTTTTCTTGAAGTTGATTAAGATGATTGTTTTCAAAAAGCCAAAGCGTTTGAAATGTGTCTTTTGTGGCAGAGCCCCCCTGACAGTTATTTATGAAGAGCTGAGAAGTGGTGGAATAGAAGGCAGCCAGTGTTCTGGGTTACATTGTAGTCCCCCGAAATATACGTTGAAGTCCAAACCTCTAGTACTCCTAAATGAGATTTTATTTGCAAATAAGGTCTCTGCAGATGTAATCAAGTTAAGATGAGGTCATACCAAATTGGGGTGGGCCTCAGTCCAAAGACTGGTGTCATTTGGACCCAGAAACAGAGGCAGAGAGAAGAACTACACGTGAGGACAAAGGCTGAGATGGGATTGGTTCAGTTGCCAGCAAAGAACACCAAGGATCGTTTGCAGTCGCCTAGAAGCTAGGAAGAGGCAACGTAGAAGTCTTCCCCAGACCCTTCAGATGACACATGGCCCTGCCAGCGCATTCATCTTGGACTTCTGGCTTCCAGGAGCATGAGAGAAGAAATTTCTGTTGTTTTAAGTTCTCCAATGTGTGGTATGCCGTTGAGGCAGCCTGAGCAAACTCATAGAGCCACCGTGGGTCTTCCCCCAGATAGAACAAGATTCACTCTCTTCCGTCCTTGGATCTTCAGAGAAACACAGGTCCTAAATTGTCAGACGGACTCAAAGTGACCTTGCAAATATCCCACTCTGTTGCTACGGCCACCTACCAGTCTCTGTGTCACTTCCCAACCTTGAAGAACCTCCCCCACCCCCCCCACCCCCCTGCCCAGCCTTCTGAGTTAAGTCTCAACAACCAGACAACACAATTTAGTTAGAACAGGGGAGACCTGGAGAGAGCAACAATACAGGATCTGGTTTCCTGGGTATGAATTGACTCTGAGCCCAAGAAAATTTTGCATGTTCTGGTAGAAGGGCATTGATTACAAGATCTACTTCTGAAATTTAATGACTGGATCCTTGGATAAGACACTTAAGTTCTGTGAACCTCAGGCTCCTCATATGTAAAATGGGTCCATAATTCCTGCCCTGCCAATTTCTCAGGGTTGTTTGCGGATCAACTGAGAACGAATATGAGTGAACCAGTTTGAAATGGAAGTTACATACAAATCTAAGCCATCGATTTTATCAGGGTGGCCACAAGACCCAGTTTCTTAGGGAGGGATGGAGAAAGTGTGAGAGTAGGAGACTGTAGCAATACCAGGGTGTTTCTAAAGCAGAGCTCAGAATGAAGAGATCTGCCCAAGGTCAACCAAAAGGACCAGAGATCTACAACTAGAATTTGGCTCTCTAAAATTCACCGCTCTACCCCATTCCTGTCTCTCTCTCCAACAGACTCTACATATTTGGTTTTGGTTTGGGTTTGGGTTTGGGTTTTGTTTTATTTTTTAAATTTATTTATAATTTAATTTTTATTTTATATTGGGGGTATAGTTGATATACAATGTTGTGTTACTTTCGGGTGTGGTCACTTTCAGCAAAGTGATTCAGTTATACATATACATATATCCATTCTTTTTCAGATTCTTTACCCATATACGTTATTACAGAATACTGAGTAGAGTTCCCTGTGCTATACAGTAGGTCCTTGTTGTTCATCTATTTCATATATAGTAGTATGTATATGTTAATCCCAAACTCCTAATTTATCCCTTCTACCCACCTTTCCCCTTTGGTAACCATAAATTTATTTTCAAAGTCTGTAGTCTGTTTCCGTTTTGTAAATAAGTTTATTTGTATCATCATTTTAGATTCCACATATTAGTGATATCCTATGATATTCGTCTTTCTCTGTCTGACTTACTTCACTTAGTATGATAAAGACTATACTTTCAGGGATCATTTCCATTAGTTTGTTACATATTTTCTTCTTCAAATTATATTTTATAATTTAGGAAATTTCTGCCTCTGCTTCTCCCCGTCTCAATTCCTATCCTCTCTCTGTCCTTCTCTATTCCTCATCCTCTTTCTCTCCTTCTCAAACCCCATTTTTCTTTGGAAAAGTTTCAAGTAGAATGAATTCAGTGTCCTCAGCCAAGTCTCTGTATAAAGAGTTCACTATGTACTTTAACAGAAATTATCTCCTCTGAAGAATCCCTACTTTAATCTCCCCCAAGGCAGGTTTTTGTAGTGTTAGAACAAAATGACACGATTCTCTTCAAACTAAAAGCCTTATTAATTAGCATTCAGAAAACCTTGCCACTTCCTCTTCTTACCTTTCTTGTAATTGGAGGCTTAATTGATTGGATGAGTTTCAATGATTTTTTATTATTAGGACCAATCAAATACTCCAGAATAATTGTCTTAACTTTTGAGGGGGGGTTGGGGGGCGGCAATAATCATCTCTAACATTGCTGGGATTTAAAGAATACATCTTGGCTGAGTTAAAACTTTTTTCTGTGTAACGTATGTCTCAGTGGGGCTGGAACCAACATACACCTGAGCCAATAGCCTTTCATGGCAGATGTGACCCCAACCCGGGAGAGCATCTCTTTCATGTGAGATCTCTTGTGGCTCAATGAAAAGCTTGATTGTTTCAGGGAGACCTGACTTAAGACCTCATTACAGGTATGGGGGAGAGACAATTGGCTTATATCATGTTGAGTCATCTCACCAGGGAGATAATAGCCACTCTCCCAGGCTGGAAACCCCTCCATCGCTTACTAACTGTGGGACTTCAGAAAAGTGTAGGGGTCATGGGGTTCTCAGCAGAGGAAAGGAGCTTAATGAGTCCAGCCCTTACCTGCCTCGTCCACAGAAGAGAATGAATGTCAACAGCCCTGAAATCAAATTGCAAAACTATACAAGTGGGAAGTACTATTCTCCATGCAGTAAATGAGCTGAATGCTCATAGAGAGACCTGAATGGGGTTGGAGGACATCCCCTGACCTATTACTTTCTTTGACTTAAACTTCAAATGAGCTTCCAGCCCAGTCTCTTCTTGGGAGCTGGCCTTGACATTCCAATTCAAAGGGGACCCTTCAGCCCTCCTGACATGCCCTTCCCAATTGATTTTGCACCACCCGCAAAGAAAGTGCTGTACCCAGCAATCTCCCTCAGCAAACCTAGTCCTTCAATCCCCTGTGGTCCTGCTGCTTCTGTGGCGGCTCTTGCTCGATGAAGGCGAAGCCTTAGAGCACCAGAGAGGGGAAGACTGCCCTCACCTTGGCACCTCAGGCACCCTACTGCCACTCCAGCCATGAGTGGCGGCATACTTGCAGCCCAGACACTGCCACCTGCCACTTTGATTTTTTTTTTTTGTAACATCTTTATTGGAGTCTAATTGCTTTACAATGGTGTGTTAGTTTCTGCTTTATAACAAAGTGAATCACTTATACATATACATGTGCTCCCATATCTCTTCCCTCTTGCGTCTCCCTCCCTCCCACCCTCCCTATCCCACCCCTCTAGGTGGTCACAAAGCACCGAGCTGATCTCCCTGTGCTATGCGGCTGCTTCCCACTAGCTATCTAGTTTACGTTTGGTAGTGCCTATATGTCCATGCCACTCTCTCACTTTGTCACAGCTTACCCTTCCCCCACCCATATCCTCAAGTCCATTCTCTAGTAGGTCTGTGTCTTTATTCCCGTCTTGCCCCTAGGTTCTTCATGACCGTTTTTTGTTTGTTTGTTTGTTTGTTTCTTAGATTCCATATATATGTGTTAGCATACGGTATTTGATGTTCTCTTTCTGACTTACTTCACTCTGTGTGACAGACTCTAGGTCCATCCACCTCACTACAAAGAACTCAATTTCGTTTCTTTTTATGGCTGAGTAATATTCCATTGTATGGGACTGTGGACACCATGCCTCCATTTCCACCTGTGATCAGAAAGCTCAGAACAAAACAAAGCCCAGCCCCAGGACACATACCTTACTCCTGTCAAATTGCCCCTATTTTCTAAAGAGCCCAGGGAACAAGCGGGGGCTGTGCCTATCTCTTGGAGGAAGGATGCTCTGAGAGGTCTCAGAGCATTTGTCCCCAGCAACGGTGAGGTCTCTGCTCTGGGGCTTTGATGCAAACTTCCCTGCCGGGGAGGGGGATGGCGAGGCCATTCCTCAAAGGTGCTCGACCACAGGCTGGAGCCCTGATCCCTGGAGTGGGTGGGGGAAAAGCGGCAGGGACACAGCGGCCCTAGGAAGATTGGGGGTGACCATTCTGCCTTGAGAAGGAGAGTGAGGCATCTTCTCTCCTGCCAATGCCTGCCTTACCTGTACCCCTCAGTGCAATCTTCCAGCAAAAAGGAGAACCACCTTCCCCTCCGTGGGCAGCTCTGGCCCTGCCTCCAAGGGCACATGAAGGTCATCTGTGGCCATCCCCTCCTTCCCCACAGTTCTAGATTGTGGATTCCGTTACTAAATTCGTAAAATCAAGACAAGACTTAGCGGTCACATTGGAACCTGTTCAAGGTGACAAGCATTGAACCTAGGCTTAAAGATCCAGGGAATACAATGTTTCCTGTGAACTCCTCAGTCCAAGCATATATCTGGTTCTTCCAGATTCCCAGGACAGAAGCCTGGGAGTCATCCTGACTCCTCCGCCTGCCCCCGCCCCCACCCCCCGCCCAATGTCCTAGGCCTCTTCAGTCAGCCAGTAACTGCAGTCCATTTATCTCCTAACTTTCTTCCAGGTCCATGCCCTGGAGTCTGGTCCCCCTGTCAGGTTTAGTCCACACCTGGCTTCCTCCATTGGATTTCCTTTCTGTAATCTGCCCCGCTTCATCCCATATTTTCACACAGGCTGCACAGTGGTCTCTTTGAAAGCCGAATCTGACCACGTCACTCACTCACTCGTGCAGAATCCCTGAGGAGTCCGTTATTGTCTCCAGGACAATAGCCGAACCCCGGCGCCTGACACCCAAGGTCCTTGAGGACGTGGCTGGCTTCCCCGGGAGCACTTCAGCCATTGCCCGGCACATTCTCTTTCTCCCTGTTACTGTCATTCCTCGACTCAGGGGTGCACCTGATTTTTCCTATGTGTTACATTTCTGAAATTCAGACGTGTCTGAAATTGACATACACACTTCAATCCCCCACCCTCACCCCCGCCCCGAGAAACTGTTAATAGATCAATGGTGCATCATATAATCACTAGCATTTTGGATCAGAGGAGCCAGCATGGCAAGTGGCAGAAGTGACAATCAGTTCGGCAAGTGAGGCAGGAAATGGAGAGAGATGTTGTACTCTGGACTTTTTCTGGTGGAGCCGCCTGAAAGGGGATGGAAAGGGTCAAACCGATCTTTTGGCAAGATCTGTCTAGAAGTCGTGTGAAAAATGGATTGGAAAATGATGACAATGGAAGGGGGATGGGAGAGAGAACCAGACCTTAGAAGCGGAAATGTCTAGAGGACACTTTGCAGACAGACCTTAAAGTATGGCCCATTAATGTACAGTTAGTGCAGATCAAGTGTGGGCAAACTTTTTCTGCAAAGGGCCAATTGGTATCTCAGACTAATGAGGGTCTTTAAGATATTCCGAAAAACCTGTTCCATAATCCTGCTTTAGTAATCGAGTGCGCTGCCCAGTCCTTTCTAGCCAGCAAGCATCTCCCTTAACCTGAACCTCACGTTTAATTGGTATTTGTATCCTCTTTGCTTTAACATTCATGGATGCCAGGCGCAGCTTTAAGTACCGTAGATAATTCAAAAGTAATTAAGACTCCAGGAACTTGAAATCTAGTAGAAGAGAGAGACCTGCTAAACAACCGGAAGAGGGATTCAAACACGCTGTACAAGAGGTACGAACCAAGGGCCGTGGGAATACAGAGGAAGGAGGGGGCTTCGTTCTTCCTGGTCCAAGGGAGGGCTTTGCCGAGGGATAACATTGGAATTGGTCCTTGAAAGATGGAGTAAGGTTTGTCCAGAAAGAAGAGACAGCTTGAGCAGAGACACAAAGGTGAAAGTGGTGTGTTCTGAAACAGCAAGGGGGCTGGGGGGAGAGAGCTGGGGCCGAATGAGTGAGTGCAGAGCCTGGAGGAGAGATTAGAGAGGCAGGTGGGGGGCTAGACCGTGAAGGGCTTTGCACACCCTGCAAAAGCTATGGAGTCTGATCCTGAAAGCACAGCAGGCTGAACAGAGACAAATAATGATTTCTCCCCAAACCTTGAATACTAAACTTTCACACTGAAATTAAAAAAAATAATTCTCTCTAAAACTCGGTTCTCTTGCCTTCTCTGCTCTAACATCTACTTCAGCGCAGCTCCAGCCGCGTCTCAGAAACACCCACACCACCACCAAGCCCCTGTTCTGTTCAACTGCTCTTTGCAATGAAAACGCCTCTTCCAAACAGTTAAATGTGAATTTGGGATCTCATTGATCTATTTCCACTTATTACCAACAGCGGTTGGAAGATTTGCATGATGAAAAGTGGGAAGATGAAATTGTCTTCTCCTTGGAGAAATCATCTGTGCACCTGCCATTTAGAAATTATTCCAAGTTCACGCTTCATGAGAAAAGTTACAAATTGTTCCCTGGCATGGAGCTAATGCACCCATCCACAAGCGACCTCGCTCATGTCTAGGTGTGTTATTAGCTGCAACACCCTCTTGGTGTGGCCTTGGGGAAGCAAATGAAGAGTCATGGATCAAGGTCACTGCCAGGCATTCATTCATTCACTTATCAAATATTTATTAACACCTGCTTAGGTGTCCAGCACCAGGCAAATTGCACTGGGAGGTACACACACGTGAATCGAAAAGCACAAGTCTTCCCCCCCTGGAATATAAGGTCCGTGGAGCAGGGACTTGGCTTGTCTGATTCACTGCTTTATTGCCAGTCCCTATAATGATACCCAGCACGTAGTAGGGGGTGTCAGTCAGTATTTACCAAATGAATGAATAAAGGAATGAAATTCTTTACATTGTAGTGGAAAGAATACTGGAAACCTGGGTTTGAATCCTAGAATCTGTGCATGAGCAAGCCATACTCGTACATATTTTTATCTATAAAAATGACTTCCTTCACCAATTAAAAGTTGAAGCTTTGATCCTAATAATATTGAATACCTGTAGTTCCATATCATGTCCCCATATATCTTTATCTTCCTGGATGGGAGAAACCAATCTAACAAAATACCATAAACGTCCTGGTTCCTGAAACATCATCATCCACTACTCTCCAGGTCCCAGATAATACCAGCTGATACTAGGAACAGGGAAAATTGAGACTCCAACAGAACAGAGAATGAGTAACTGCTTTTTTCTTTGTTGGCGTGGTGTACAAGAGCCAGAGGAAGGACAGAAGTCCGACAAACTCCTGCTCTGCCACAGCTGTGCGGTGCCAGTTGATGGAATTTTGTCTAGCCCCCTCATTACACAGTCAGCAAAGAGATATGATCAGCAGAGAGCTGGGCGCGCCACCCCCGCTCCCCTTTGCTTTTTGGTCAAGTGAGTCGTGGTAGTCAGCAAGCCTGCCCTTCCTGGGCAGTTGTAACAGTTCAGATAATAGGCCCACAGACGTCAGCCCTGCATTTATCCGCTCACAATGGCTCAGTTCTGCACTGCAGCATTATTGCAAGCCCACTTTGAAACAAACACGCCTTGAAACACACACAAATGTGTCCCCGTGCCCCCGCCTCTGCTGGAAGCTTTAAAAGACACCTCAGCGAAACCAAGCTGGGCTGTAATGAGAAGGGGCCGTTCCTGAACACGAGGCAGAGGCCGGCAGATACTTAATCAATAAACTGAAATGCCAGGTGAGTTTGAGATGCAGGGGCAGACCGTGGATGCCTGGTCCTGCCAGGCTTGCAGAGTGCCAGCTGATCGGGTTTCGCCCAGACTTGGTCACAAACGTAGGCGGAGGGCGTGTGCGACCTGAGATGTTTCACGATGTCCTGTTTAGATGAAAATGTCATATCCTCCTCCCTGACAATTGCCTTTCATGCCTGAAGAGTCCAATTTCAGGCCAGTCTTTTAGATTATTAGAGGCACTGGGTCCCTAAAGCTTCTCTCTAAATAATGGAAGGAGGGATGTGCTTATTGTCATTAGCAGCAGCAGCAGCTGTGCTCTGACACGTAGTCACAGTTACGAGGGGCCTTTGCGAGTTTGTCATTTAACCCTCGCAATACCCCGATTGAGGTATGTGAGGCAGAGACTCCCACATTTATAGATAAGGAAATGAGACTCATACGGGTTCAATGACTTGCTCAGGGTCACCAGCAAATACACATTAGAACCAAGAACTCTCATGGTTGGGATTGACTCAAAGCTCATCTAGTCCCGGGTTTCTCTTCTCAGATGCCTCTTAATATCCTAGACAGGCAGTCACCTCACTTCTACGTGGATCCTTCAAGGATTGAGTTTACTTCCTCACAAGACAAGTGCTCCGTTCCACTGTTGGTTAAGCCTCATTGTCATTCTGTTCTCCTTTATATCATGGAGCCCACATCTGTCTGCCTTTATCTTACAACCCTCTTTGGCCACATGGAATAGGTTGAGTTCTTCTCCCTGACAATCTTTTCTGTTTGGGGATCATTCCTATGTCTTCCACTCGGAGGTCTTCTTTAAGCCAAAAAATTCCCCAGAGTTCTGAGGTACTCTAACTATCATTGTCACCCTCCTTTGATTGTTTGTTTGGTTTTTGCGGTACGCGGGCCTCTCACTGCTGTGGCCTCTCCTGTTGCGGAGCACAGGCTCCGGACGCTCAGGCTCAGCGGCCATGGCTCACGGGCCCAGCCACTCCGCGGCATGTGGGATCTTCCCGGACCGGGGCACGAACCCGTGTCCCCTGCATCGGCAGGCGGACTCTCAACCACTGCGCCACCAGGGAAGCCCTCCTTTGATTGTCTTAAACTGTTAATATTCCTTTAAAAAAGGGACCCATCAGAACTTGACATGATAGTCTACCTGTGGCCTGAGAAACAGGGTAGAACTGTTACTATCGCCTCCTCAGATTAGGACCCTGTGCTTGTTTTAACGCTACCAGAGCCTGCATAAAATCTGCCCTTCACCTAGAATAGTGAGATGTAGGGAAGGTAAGATTTGATAAAAGAATCATAGAATAATGGGACACAGGGAGGGTAAAATTTGCCGAGAAGATCCTGGAACAGTGAGACATGGGAAAGGTGAGATTTGATAGGAGGGAATCAGGAAAGCATGGAATGCTGCGGTGGAGAGGTTACACTTGGGGACAGGATGGTGGGGACCTTGTGGGTGCTGGAGCTGCTAGAAGGGGCAGAGAGGCTAAGAAAAGAGGCCCTGGGGTCAGCCATACACCCACCTTCTCTGCCCTCCCCTGCAAGGCCCCCAAATTCAAGAACTGCAATTCCTGACTAAGCTGCTTCAATCCCCCATCTTGTGGTTGCCAGGGTGACCGAGGACACATACAGCAGAAACGACTAGCGGTCCACAAAGTCTGTCCTCTCCTGCCATTAGCTAGAGATTAATAGAGTTATAGGTGAACACGTGGCCGCATAACTAGAGATATTTCCCAGCCCTCCTTGTGGGTAGGTATGGCCATGTGACATTCCCACCAGTGGATCGTGAGCCACTTGCTGGTCTAGGCCTTAGAAAACTGGGTGGGGCTCCTCCATGACCTTCTCTCCCTCCCTCCAACCCCACCAGCTGGAATACAGGATGTGGCAGGGACCCAACTTCAACCGTGCCCAAGAGGATAAAACCTGCGGCAGTGGTTCTCAAACTTGATCTCATTGGAATCACCAGGGGGGCTTGTTAAAATACAGGTTGCTGGGCCCCCCCCCAGGGTTTCTGGGGGGGGTCTAATAATTGTATTTCTAACAAGTGATTTCTAACAGGAGATACTGTTGCTGTCCATGGGGAGTCTGCAAATGACACCTTAACTTCTGTCTCGAGGGATTGCCTGAGTTTATAGACACAGTGAAGACATCCAGGACTGGACATCAGACCTGGGTACAAAGAGGCACCTCTGAAGGGTTCCTGAACCATACAGGGCAGAGGACCCAGGAGAAAAGCCTGGGCATTTTGTCAAGCTGGCGTGGAGAAGGATGAGCTGTGCTTTGGCCCCTGCTGGCCGGTGATACAGTTTGCATCTCTGAGTGCATGAAGCAGGATGTACCAATGACTCAAGATTTTGCTCCTTTCAATTCTTTGAGGCTGTGCTCTGCTCATCTGATGGGATCTTGGGGAGTGTCACCTTGGACTTGGGGTGCTGGCCACCCCTGACCTGGGAGGGGCAGCTGCATTTCCTCTGTCCCAGCAGAACCCCAGCTGTCAGCTCTGATTCTGCTCTCCTGGGGTGTCTGCTGCTCGTCTGGCTGCAAGTCCCCCAGGCTGGCTCACTGGGGGGGCCCTGTCAGGAGCAGCCAGGAGCAGCCCATTGAATGCCCCCTCTGCCCCCAGGCACTGTGCCAGCTGTTCTCTGTGCTTTCTCCCATTTTGATCTAGTCAGTTGTTTTATTCATATACTCATATCTGGATTCGTCTCAAAAGGATTTTAAGGTAAATTTGTTTTCCAACCCTCACAAAAGCCTGTGAAGTAAGGATTATTATTTCCATTTTAAAGTCCATGAACTGCTGCTTAGAGAGGGAATATAACACAGCTAGTGGGCACAGTTAATGGCAGAACTGGGATGGAACATTGGTCTTTTTGACTCCAAATTGTATTCTCTTTTTTTCCCCAATAGGCCTTTTTTAAAAGCTATGAAAAATTGATACATATAAAAGAACATATGTAAAGTATATGTAGGTTATAACCCATAACAAAAAAATGCCCCCTGTGAATCAGTCCCTTGGGTTCTCCATGGGCCATGCTGCTTCCAAACGAATATTGCCAGGGACCCTCCAGGAACCAAGGTGAGCTGAGGGCGTTGTAGTGTTTTGTCCTGTAACTCTCACCTCCCCCGGGAGGCAGGCATGCCATGCTCAGAATGCAGGCGGAGAAACCAAGGTGCTGGGGCTCTCCCAACCAGGCCAAGGTCCCAGGTGGGGTCCCAAGGTGACCTGAGGTTCACAGAGCCCAGGGCTTCCCCATCTGGCTGCTTGTCACACCCTCTGGGCCCATTTTGGAACATGTAGACCCCTGATCTCCAACCCTGACCTTGTAGATCAGAATCTCCAGAGCTGTGGCCCAGGAAGGTATTTTTTTTCGAAACTCTGGTGCAGCTGGCCCACAGACTGGGATGGGGGACTAAGTTCTCTAGCCCCAGGCTACACGGAGTGATGGGAGAGCTGGGGATGGAGCCTCAGAGCTGCAGGCAAACCGACCTACTTGACTTTGCCACCTCACGATTCTCAGTGACTTGCAGCCATGGGAGGGCCTCCAGGGTAGGATACGGGCCCTCCTGATACAAACTTGTAAACCCTTTCCCACGCAAAGGGCACTCCACCCCAAAGGCTGTCATTGCCGCATAAGGCCAAAGTTAACGAATGAGTAGTGAGGGTTTCTAATATTTGTTGTTTGTAAAGTAAAATGAGCCTATTGCTAGAGCTGACTGAGGACTCTTAATTCGGCATTCTACTAAGAAGTCTGGCTGTCATCCAGCTCTTGGCATCAGAGATGGCTGGGAATCCTGCAACCCTGGGAAGAATACACGCTGCCAGGGTCCCATTGGTGCCGCCTTGTGCTTTTCAGCTTCACCAGCGTCCGTGGCCTTGGTGGCGAGCTGTCTGGTTAACACTGTGGTGTGCAGTAATGCCTATTTGCATCAGCTGTTTGAGGAGTTTATAAGTTTCCAATAACTCCATGCTAATGTTATATTCACATGCAAACTATCCACACCCCTGTTGCAAAGGCAGCTGTGAACGTGCACCTCGGCTCCCTTGAATTTGCTTGGATGGTAGCATCGCATGTTACCGTGCAGTTCCTTTTTCCATTAAAACTCGGGACGGGTGGGGGCAAGTGGTCCATGGGGCATCTTTTATCCAAGTAGGTCACCAGTCGACAAAGTTTGAGAGCCATCGGCCTAGAGGCGTCAACTCTTAGAGCTGGGAGGGACCTCGGCCCCAAAGTCGTGGAATCTCACAACCCACTATGGTTTCTTTAACAAAGTAGACTCAAGAGGCAGTTTCTCTTCTAAGACTAAGGCCAGGCACACGTACAGTGGCCGCCTGCCCAATAACATGCTATTTCATTTACAGCAGCCCGAGAGCGTAGCTTGTGTGTGTTAATATTAGATTATTTCTCTTCATAGTTAGCTGCCTCCTCACTTCCCGGTTTCCATGGCAACACTTCTCAAACACCACTTGCACTCTGAATACACAATGTAAACACTCTTCATTTGAACATTTCCCAATTTAGGGGTTTGGAACCACAGCCAGCAGGCCTGCCATTAGGAACAAAGTTGAGACCCCAATCCTGGGGAGCTGTTCAGAAGCGGCGTGCTGGGGGGCGCTGGGGGGACACGGAGCAAAGGATTCCTGAGCCAGGTCTTTGATGGACAAGGGGCCCAAAGGTCACTCACTAATACTCTGTTCTTTCTTAGTATATGAGGGGCTCGGGGTGACTTACTGAACTGGCAGGGACTCCTCTGTCACTTAGAGGTGAGGAAACTGAGGCTTGGAGAAGGGAAGTGATTTTCTTATTGTCACACACTTTGTGATGGAGATGAGATCAGAACTAGGGTGTGACCAGGAACTGCACGTGTTCACCCAGCATTCGGTTCCCCAGCACCCTTGTGCTCATGGCAGACACTGTTGGTCCATCCTGGACTTCTTTCCCACTGAGCCTAGACTCATACTTCTCAATTTCAGCACAGTGCTCTGGGAAGCCATTGCCGGTTGATTGGAAATGGCACGTGAGATGATGTTCAGTTGCCATTCCAGCATGACCAGTACTAGATCCAGTACTGCAAAGAGAATGGCATTAGTGTAAGTCACTCATAGGTTTCAGAAGCCTGGAGATCCAAGAAATAGGAAGATAAAGCAGGAAGGAAGTGACTCAGTTGAGCATCTTCTGTGAGCCAGACGCTGACAGAGGTTGGTGCTTCCATATGCATGCTCTTGTCTCACCTCTGAAACTCACCAGATCCCCATTCAAGGGGAGTCAAGGGTTGGTCAGTCCAGACAACAATCAAGAAGGGGGGCAGAGAAAAACTAATTGTGGACCTAGCCAGAAACATAAGACAAAGCAAGTCCATGATGGGCTCCAAGGACTGGATGGGGGAAACGAAGATCAAAGGACAAACCCAACGGGCAACAGGAGGGCCAAAAATGGGAGACGAAGCCCAGTGCTGGTGGGTGCGGAGTCTGCACAGCCGACGGGCAGAAGTGGGGAGGGGTGGGGCGGAGTGGAGGGACCTTAGAGAGGCAGGTGCCTAGTGAGGGTGCTCCCTTTTTCCAGGGATCTGGTACAGGGGTACTGCTGGCTATCCAGAGCTGCCTGACATGGGGCTTCCTCGGCAGATGGTGGTGACATTGTCTGTGCCTCTTGTCTTGAGAATTGCCTCCTCTGGGCTGGCTGGCTGCAGGAATGTTCCCCGAGGCAGCCCAAACTGGCACCCCACCTCTTCCTGAGGGAAAGGCACTGATCCATCCAGACAGGGGTGTCCGGAGGAAAGCCACGTGTCCTTTTCCCCAGTGCATCCTGTGAGCCCAGAGGTGCTGTGAGGGCCTCAGCAGGCTCTGGGCTCAGGTGGCTCCACTATAGGAACTCCCTTCACTAAAGAAAATAGGGACTCAGCCCGCTATCCGGGGAATGGCTCAGGACCCCACTAAAGGCATTGCTTTTTTCCTTTCATCAAAGGAGATATTTTTCTTTCCAGTTTCTACCCACACATAGTAATGCACACATTTTCCTCATAGTTATAAGCATGATAAGGAGAACTGTTGTTGTTTTTTTTAAAATAGAAAAACCTCAGACCTTTTCCATTCAACGTTTTAGCAACCCTTAGCATCCTTCGATTTCTGAGCAAATGATCACATGATTGCTGTGTCTTTAGCAAAGAACCAAAGGACACTCCTGGCCTTAGGAAGTTGAGGAGAGGCTCAGATAGCGGGGCCAGGAAAGTGCCATCAGCGGTGTCCTATGGGAGTAGGTTGCCCTTCCTAAGAGTCAAGATTTTGGGAAGTGGGCAGGGAGCGGGGTTTCCCCCGTTTAGTCACAAACCAGGCTTTGGAGCAGTGGGAGGATGGAGTCCATCATTTGCAGGCTTTAAACAAGCAAACGGAAGGGGAGGTTCAGCCCTAATATAGTAGGTGCGCGGTTTCCCGGGGGCCCTGAGCCTGCTCCTCTCAACCATCAGAGTGGATTTGTTTTTGCTGATTACAAACGTGTGCACTGCGGATGGGGTTTTGCCAGTTGTCTGTACTCCCAGGGATGGCACATTGGGTTTCCCCAGTGATGCTGTAAATGTCCCTGAGAGCCAGGCCTAGGCTTCAGGTCCCCATTCCATAACCTGTGCTGGGCTGGTCTTACCTGGGGCCCTCGAAATGAGCACGCCACGCCCTCAGGGTATCACCCTGGAAGGAAATCCACACACCCGTTGGGGCTCTGGGCTGTGATGACCCGGTGAGCGCGTTTGAGCATTAAACCTGGGGCACTGACAATGCCCTCTGTCCTCAGTACCTCGGATATTGTTTCTGCTTTCTGTTCTCCTGCCTCCTTTGAGAGGAAAGACAAGGTTGAGAACAGTGTTGCCCCTCCTGTCCTCAGAGAAGACCTCTGTGCTGGGGCAGTTTGCCAAATGGAAAGAGCTACGAGCCAGGGAACCAAAGCCTGGCTTCACCACTGACTCACTGTCACCCTGGGAAAGGCATGCCCCTTTTCTGGGCCTCAGTTTCCCCGTCTGTAAAGTACAGGGATTGGGCTATAGCAGGATTCCTCAAAGTGCCAGTTCTACGGGGTTATTAACTGGTGATAGGAGCAGAAAGGAAAGCGGGGCCAAATCAGTTTGGGAAATGTAGAATTTAGCAAAATAAAAATGCTCCATTGCTGCGGACCTTCTCAGAGCCTTTAATACACTTTGTGGATTTCCAAATGGGATTATAGCATAAGGTATTTCCAAAATTTATTTAAACATAGACCCTCTAAACTCTTTCAGTGTCAGTATTAGAATTCTCTTTCTCTCCTTAGAGGGCCAGCAAAGTCACTGATCTTCACTTCTTTGAGTGTCTAAAACTGTTTGGTTTTTCAGTGTGTTTCTAAAATATAAATAGTCCTTGGTGAGGTCTTGGGGGTGGGTGAGGATCCACCTTAAACTAGAGGTTCTTGGAAGTCTTTAGAAGATGGCTTTGGGGGAAGGGTTCCACTCTTGCAGAAACTGTATGCAAAAGCTGATGTGTTTAGTTTGTACACTTTCCTGGGGTGGGGGGCTCAGAGTCTATAGCATTCATCACATTTTCTAAGGCATCTGTACCCCAAAGGTGGTGATGCATTGTGCTCTAATTCTTGGTAGAAGTCATCTGATTTTGTAGGAATTTGGGCAAGACTTTGATATCTTGACTGGAATCAGGGCAGTTGGGAACAGGGAACAGAAGTGACAGGAAAGTGGACAGAAGATGGGGGAAACTAGAGGGACCAGCAGTGGCTCCATCCCGGGCAGGGCATGGCCTCCCCAATTTCTTCCCTGGTCCCACTATGAGTGCCTCTAAAAATCATCACGTGGTTCTTGGCTATGGAACTCAGCTACTGAATATTAATGCTCTGTGGCAGGGAGAAAATTACCGCTGTCTCAGAAAGGCTCCATCTCTTACAGGTCACCGGGGCTCCATTTATTAAATTGTTGCTCAAGGGCACAAATGTCCTGCAAGTATGTGTCTCCTCAAGGGCAGATACTTTCTCTTCCTCAAAGACACGGGGGCCTCCAGCTCGGACTCCCTCCCTGCAAACCGGAGAGGTTGCTGAAAAGGTGAGAAGTGGTGGCAGGAAACTTCCCTCTTTACAGAGAAGAGCCTGCCCACAAATGTGTCCGAAGGCGGTGGGGCATCCGTGGGGTGGCTGAGAGAAGGTTCTGTTGGAACCAAAACCGAAAGAGCAGATCCACAGAGGGAGACTCTGAAGTGTTAATTCAAAAGCAGAGATCTCAAGTTCGCCATTCTGACGGACTACCAGCCGTCCTTGGATCACCGGCATGAGTTTACACATTATTATTTACCAGCGGCCTGAGGGATTAGAATTCTTGGCTTGAACGGCCTCATGACCGTTCACACACATGACCCCACGGAGCACAGGGTTAGCAGTCGAAGGGGAGAAGGTTACTTGTGTAACCTTTGTGTTCTCACAAAAGCTCTTTCTTTCTCTCCTTGGATATCTTCTGAAATATCTCCACACCGCAGGCAAGAATTTGCTTTCAGAACCTGGTTAAAAAGGGGGAAGAGAGAAAGGACAGGCCTCAAAGCTAACTGACAACATTCATCCGAAATCCTTTAAATTAATTGAAAACGCTGAGTCACACCCACCCATTGTATAACAGCCATTTACCCACATTGTGTAACAGCCATTAAAGTATTAGTGTTACTTTGGGGGGCACTTTATTATGCCACCCAGTGGTAAATCTCCTCTGGGACCCCCCTTTTTTTTTATTCCCCCAAAGAGTCTCAGTTTGCTAATTTATTTTCAAATGGGCTGAGTCTGGGTTGATCCCAGCCTCCTATTCAGCTTTTTGCCTCAGCGTAAGGATGGTGGGCTATGTGAAAGTTGGTGTCCAGCCTGAAAGCTGTGCTTGATATTTTAAAAACACTTTGAATTATCTACAAAGGCAGAACCACCAATCCATCACCTAGCAGGCGTTAAAGGATGACTTACACGTGCAGGCGGGTGAGCTCTGAGCTTCCGTCTCTCTGTGTCTTTTCTGGGTCTCAGTTTCCCCCTCTGTCAAAGGAGAGCTTGGACAGGAAGGTGCATTCTTTTTTTTTTTTTTTTTGCAGTACGCGGGCCTCTCACTGTTGTGGCCTTTCCTGCCGCAGAGCACAGACTCCGGACATGCAGGCTCAGCGGCCGTGGCTCACGGGCCCAGCCGCTCCGCGGCATGTGGGATCTTCCAGGACCGTGACGCGAACCCGTGTCCCCTGCATCGGCAGGCGGACTGTCAACCACTGAGCCACCAGGGAAGCTCAGGAAGGTGCATTCTTGAGGCAGGATGATGAAAAGCAGAGATCCTGAACCCAGACTGCCTGGCTCTGAATTGCCGCTTTGTCACTTACCAGCTGTGTGACTTTGAGCAAGTTACTTAACCACTCAGAGCCTTGGGCTCCTTCATCTGTAAACTGTTGATTACAGAATTGTTGGGAGGATTAAAAGGGTTGCTAGGTATAAAGTGCTTTGAGCACTGCTTGGCCCCGAGCAAGGATAGGTAAATGTGATATACTGTTATGATTGTTCTTGTTGGGGCCCTGGGGAGACGACTCTTTGTGCATGGCACTCATCACCCACCACTCACCATTTCCTCGGCTCCCTGGGCACACTGCTGGACTGTATTTCCCACCTCCCTTGCGGCCCTGGCCACTTGGCAGAGCTCTAACCCCAGAATGTGGGTGGAAGTGAAATCTCCACGTCCAGGTCTGACTCATAAAAACCTTCCCTGGGGGACGGATTTTCCATGTCTCTCCTGCTCTGCCATTTCAGCACAGATGAGTTTGGCTCTCCTGGAGGCCCAGTGCTGAAGATGGTGTGGCCACGAGAGGGGAGGGACCAGGAACCCTGGCTAACCGCTTGGAGAAGAGCTGCCTGCCTCTAGGCCCAATTCGGACTTCGTTTGGGTGAAGAATAAACGTCAGCGGTGCCAAGCCAGTGAGGTCTGGGGGCAGCTAGAGTTACTGTAGCCAGGCGCTGGGCTAGTGTGGACATCTATGGAGACTCAGACATCCTTCCCGAGGGGTCGAAACTGCTTGCAGTTGTTCCATTTCCCGTCTCCAAGTTTCTGATGTTATCTGGGTAACTGAGCCAAAGGACACCCAGTTCTCTGGCTGGGGACAAGAGCTTGTATGTCCAGCAAGCCCTGGCCTGGGCTCTGGCCAGCTCCCCACAGACAGCTGCCTGAGCTGACTGCCCACACTTTCTGGACAATGGGGCCGAATTTCTGCCCAGATGCCATGGGGAGCTATTCAGGTTCCCCGGGCAGTAGCCCATGTTCAAAGTATTCCATTTCAGTTCTTAGACCTTGGTCCTCCCCCATCTTCCCCATGGCTCTCCCTTGAGTGGGAATTAGCAGGAGCGTTTGTACAGAAGCCTCTGAAGTGGGCAAAGTGAAACTTCCTCATTAAAACTCAAAATGTAACACCCTCTCCAACAAAGCCAGGCCTAGAAGGATGCTCGCTGTGTTAAATTGTCTACTGGTGGGGAGTGACTTGCTGACGGTGCCCCTGAGCTGGAGACACGTGTGTCCCAACAGTCCCAGAGACACTTACTAATTCCCCTTGTGGCGGAATCCCTCTCCCTTTGATGAAAATCTCCTCCAATGCTTTCTCTGTCTCTCTCTCCCCGCCCTTGTCATTTTTCTCCTGGCACGTAGGTCATTTCTACGCATGTATTCAGGCCCCTCCAGAGATGCAGAGAGGCCAGGGCTTTTTTTTTTTTTTAACATCTTTATTGGAGTATAATTGCTTTACAATGGTGTGTTAGTTTCTGCTTTATAACAAAGTGAATCAGTTATACATATACATATGTTCCCATATCTCTTCCCTCTTGCGTCTCCCTCCCTCCCACCCTCCCTATCCCACCCCTCTAGGTGGTCACACAGCACCGAGCTGATCTCCCTGTGCTATGGGGCTGCTTCCCACTAGCTATCTATTTTACGTTTGGTAGTGTGTATACGTCCATGCCACTCTCACTTTGTCACAGCTTACCCTTCCCCCTCCCCGTGTCCTCAAGTCCATTCTCTAGTAGGTCTGTGTCTTTATTCCCGTCTTGCCCCTAGGTTCTTCATGACCTTTTTTCTTTTTTTTTTTAGATTCCATATATATGGGTTAGCATACGGTATTTGATGTTCTCTTCCTGACTTACTTCACTCTGTATGACAGACTCTAGGTCCATACACCTCACTACCTGAGCCATTAGAAGAAACAAAAAATGTGAAAACAAAATAGAGCACTTTCACAGAAAAACAAAAACCCAAGCTGCTGTAGCCTTTGGCCGCTCAGCTTTTATAAAGCTGCTCACCAATTATAAAGGAAAATCCGGCTTTTGTGCGATGTCATGTTTCATAGTAAGCGTGGAGAGGCCAATCCAACAGCCGAACATTAGCAAGGGTCTAAGGTGGAGACACCTATGAGCCATGTCCCTTGCCAAAGAGCCCTTCCTACTGTCCCTTGTGGTAAGCCCTGCCTGCCTTATTTCTACTCTCAGACTGACAAGCTCCACGCGATCAGAGGGGCAGTGGGTGCCCTCGGGGGTCTGCGCCTTGGAGTGGAGGCTTGGACTGTGACTTACTACCCTGGGGATCTTGGCCAAGCCCCTTAGTCTCCTTAAGTCACAATTTCACGTCTGTGATGGAGGCTGATAGTTCCCTCCTCCTCTGCTTCCACGGTAACAGGATCCTCCAGGGCACGGGATGCTCAGGTAGGCATTTTCAACCTTTCTTGGGTAGGCGTGGTCATGTGACTAAGTTTCCACCAATGGACTGTGAGAAGTGACACAGGCTGGGGCTGGGACTTCTGACATTGGGTGTTCCTGCCTTGTGCTCTCCTCCTCTGTCCTGTGGGCTGAAACCCAGGCGTGCTGGTGAATCAGCTTTTTTTTCTTTTCTTTTTTTTTTTTTTGCAATACACAGGCCTTTCACTGCTGTGGCCTCTTCCGTTGCGGAGCACAGGCTCCGGACGCGCAGGCCCAGCGGCCATGGCTCACGGGCCCAGCCGCTCCGCGGCACGCGGGATCCTCCTGGACCGGGGCACGAACCCGCGTCCCCTGCATCGGCAGGCGGACTCCCAACCACTGCGCCATCAGGGAAGCCCAGGTGAATCAGCTTTGACCGTGAAGATGTTGAGAATGCCCTAGATGATGGCAGAGCCACCACATGGCAGGAGCCTGGGTCGCCACCTTACAAACCTGGATGGCTCTATGGGGACTCTTGCATAAAAGAAACTGCTTGTTCTCTATGACATTCTAGTGCTGGATTTCTTTTCCACAGTAGGTTAGTCTTTAACTGATAACATTCTTCATAGGCTTATGGTGTGGTAAGTTATATAAGGGTAAAGTGCTCTACAGTTAGGTGTTCAATACATGGTGAGCAAAGGGATTGGTCATTCCCTTGTTTAAATCCAAGAAATCTGAGAATCAGATTTACAAAACATAGAGCAGCTGCATAACTTGATTTCAGGGCACCCCCAGGCTCAGCCTGTTTGAGCATCTTTCCTCTGCTAGTTGGCCTTGGCTGAGAGTTCCCACCATCAGTCAGTAACCAGGAGATGACCAGGAAGGGAACAGGGATATCATACACAGCCTTCTATCTCTACCCAAAGAGCTACTTTGCACACCTGTCAGAACGAGTAGCTGTAGCACGGTGTGGTTGGTGAAGGGTATGGCTAATGGGCGGAAGACCAGGTTCAAATCCTAGCTGTACCTCTAACTCCTTTTGCAAACTTAAGTGGGCCACGTAACTGTCAGGAGCCTCAGCTTCCTGAAGCATCCATAAAATGCGGATGCTAATTCTGGCCCTGCCTGTTCCCCAGGGCTACTATGGGGATCAAAAGACACAAGATGGTGAACACTGCATATGGCAGATGCCAGTGGGAGAAACATAACAGATCAAGTCCTATTTGCTGAATGTGGAACAGGTGTGCTTGTCCCTTCCTTCCATGAGTATTTGCTGAGGACCCGCTAAGTCCAGTGAGGGGAGATGTGTGCAGGGGAGTCGTGGTTCCTGTCCCCACAGAGCTTAGAGTCTGCTGGAAACTATACGCAAGGAAATAGGCAATTACAATACAGCATGATGAATTATTTGATAGAAGTACAAGCCACCATGAAAATATAGAAGAGGGGCCTCTTAACTCAGACTTCTGTGGTCCTGGAAGGCTTCCCAGAGGAAATGATATCTCCTTTAATATTGGAAGCAACAGAAAGAGTTAGCCAGGTGTCTTAGTTCAGGCTGCTATAACACAAATACCCAGACTGGGTGGCTTATAAACAACGGAAATTTATTTCTCAGAGTTCTGAAGGCTGGAAAGTCCAAGATCATGGTGCCACCAGATTCAGTGTCTGATGGGATCCACTTCCTTGTTCATAGATGGCTGTCTTCTTGCTGTGTCCTCACAAGGGGAGATGGAGCTCTCTGGGGGCGGGTCCCTTTTATAAGGGTGCTAATCCTTATGACCTAATCACCTCCCAAAGGGTGCCCCACCCTCATGACCTAATCACCTCCCAAAGGCCCCACCTCCTAACACCATCACATTTGACAGTAGGTTTCAACATGTGAATTCTGTAGGGACACAAACATTCAGTCCATACCACCAGGCAAAGGGGGCTTTGGAGGTGGGAAGACTGTTCAAGGAAAATGAAGCAAGGGTCACCTCTGAAGAGCGAGAAAGAGCCTGAAAGAGATTCTGAGTGGCTGGAGCCTGGAGTGAAAGGAAGGGAATAATGAAAGATTGGGCTGGAGGAGCTGGGAGGGTCGGGAGCAGGGTAGAGAGAACACACTTGGCTGCAGCTTGGATAAAATACCAATGCCCAGTTCCTGCCCCCAGGGGGTTTAAAAGCTCCCCAGGTGACTTGAATGTGCAGCCAGTGTTGAAAGTACTGATTAGATCACGCAGGATCTTATATGTCAAGCTCGGGAGCTGCAAGTCTAGCTTGAGAGCAGCAGGGAGTCTCTGAAGCTTTTATGGGAGGAAGGGACATGACCGGATTTTCCCTTTTACCCTAGCTGCTGGTTGGAGGAAGGAATGTGATGGAAAGACTGGGGTTAGAGACACTAGTTAAGAAGGCTGCCGAAGGGTACAGGTGAGGCATGGAGCCAGAGGTGATAATGAGGATGGCAATAAGGGGACAAACCTGAGGCCTGAGTGACGATAGACTGGAAGGAAGTGGGGAAGAGGCAGGAAGACAAGGATCAGCCTTAGATTCCTGACGTGGGGGTCAGAATTCCTGAAAAGACTCCATTTCCAGATACACACTTACGAGTCAGCAGCGGAGAGCAAATAACTCCAGCCAGAGAATTGATGAGCTCTCCTGGGAAAAGGGGTGTAAAGAGAGAAGAAAAGAGGGCCTAGAATAGAGGCACAGAGGGCCGAGGGAAGAGCCGGTTGGAGAAGGAATAGAAAAACCATAAGCACACACTGTTAAAAAAGTTAAGGATGTGACTGTTTTAAGAAGGGTGTGTTTAGGCACAGTTGTGCGCCAGGTCGCCAAGATGTCGTTCCCCAAGTACAAGCCGTCGCACCTGGCGACCCTGCCCACTACCCTCGACCCAGCTGAATACGACATATCTCTGGAAACTCGGAAGGCACAAGCCGAGCGTTTGGCCATAAGATCCCGGCTTAAACGGGAGTATCTGCTTCAGTACAACGACCCCAGCCGTCATGGGGTCATCGAAGATCCTGCATTGATTCGTTGGACCTATGCAAGACCAGCAAATATCTATCCCAATTTCAGACCCACTCCCAAGACCTCACTTTTAGGAGCTCTGTTTGGAATTGGGCCCCTCCTCTTCTGGTATTATGTTTTCAAAACCGACAGAGATAGGAAAGAAAAACTTATCCGGGAAGGAAAATTGGATCAAACATTTAACATCTCATATTAAGTCTGGCAATGATGACTATATGTATTGTTGTTTAAATGAATCTATTAATCATTACAAAGTTTGTCTTTCTTAATATTAAAAAAAAAGAAAAAAGAAGGGTGTGTTCAAGAGTGTCCAGTTCTGCTGAGATGTCTCCACAGGTCACTGGTAACCTTGACAGTGAAGATGAATGGGACCTTGGGGTGGTGCTGAAGTGATGGTGAGAGGGGGCACCTCCTAACAGGGACAAGTATTTTTTACCTTCTTCACATTGTAACCAAAATGTGTTTATTCATTCATTCTATATATACGTCATTTATTAAGCACCTAATGTGCTGGGCACTGTGTTTCAGAGCTGCAGAAAAGACAGCAGGTCCTTGAGGTCCTCACTGGCCAGGAGGAGACAGATACTCTCTCCCATTTCACAAGACCACGTGATGTAATTGCTATAATGGAGATGCACGTCAGGGGCTTTGGAACAAGCTGGACCAACTCTACCAGGGAGGGGGAAGGGGTGGCCAAGAAAGGTCCCAGAAAGCAAGGAAGTGGGATGAGGTTTGCCCTGGTGTGGTTGTCATGGGGGTTGTCCACTGCAGAGTGCAGAGTTCAGCCTGCAGTGGAAGAAGCGCACTTCCAGACCTGCCCATGTTGCTGGGGCCACGTGCCTGGCTTTGGCCAATGAGTGGTGAGCAGCGGTGCGCAGAGCCCAGAGTCCTCAGCTGCCAGCTCAAGACCCTCCAGTGGGCTCTCCTCCCTCTTGCATGGCGAGCAGCAATATCTGAGACTGTGGCTGTTCCTAAGAACGTGAGTAACTGCCCTCAACACACACCTCTTGATAGACAAGAAATGTAGGGGAGGAAAACTATTTTCCCTCCATCTATCTTAGGTTCATTGGCTGGGGCCTTGTAAATTAGACCAACAAAGGACAGATTAACAAGAGAAAACCAAACAGAAGTTTATTCACCTGTGCATTGTGTATACACATGGGATTACCCAGTAATGAATAATTCAAAGGGGTGGTAAGAATTTGGGCTTATATAGCATTTTAACAAAGTAAAAGTACATCTTTAGAGATGTGAGAAGACGAAGGAAAAAGACTTTGTGCTTCCACGGGTGGCAAATTGTGAGAAGGCAAATATAAAGGGAGATCAATGGCGGATAAGGGCGAGTTTTAGCAAAGTTTGTAGATAGATTCCTCTGGTGCTGTCCCTGGGCTGATAAGGATCTAGAGTTGTCACCAGTGATTAACTTCTGTCCTTCCTGGCACAGAGCAGAGGGGAATAATCTCTACAGATTTATTTCCTGCATTTAGGCAAATAGGGGACGTTTTTCTTGTATTTGCTTCTTCTTATTTGCCTTCAGCTCAAAATAATCCTTATGCCAAAGTAGCACGTTTTGGAGTCGAATATTCTGCTACCCTGAAGCAAACTTTTGTTGTTTTACTGTTTTTTTGTGGTTACCACAGCATAACCTAGCCCAGTGGTTCTCAAAATGTGGTTCCTGGACCAGTAGTATCAGCTTCACCTGGGAACTTGTTAGAAGTACAAATTCTCAGGCCCCACCCCGGACTTACTGAAGCTGAAACCCTGGGGTGGGGCTTAGCAATCTGAGTTTTAAGAGGCCCTCCAGGGGATTCTAAAGCATGGTCAAGTTTGAGAACTGCTGCCCTAGGTGGTGCCAACTGATACAGCTATCTGGAAGACACAGCAGGAGGAATTACAATTCATGGAGAAGGTCGTTTAAGTAAACTCGAAAAAAAACGAGTAAGAAGATGAATTAAATGGTGAGGCTCTTCATGTCATAGGAATGAATATTTAAGAAAAAATATAGTGTACCTATCTCCACAGACTGAGCCTTCCTATCAAAATATTGAAAACTGGTCATGTGGACAGTCTCCTACTATGTCACATCACAGAAAATACTGTTGCAGAGGGGATGCTCAGAATCCAATGTCACTGAAGCCACAATTAGGCTAACTAAGATAAACCCAGAAATACACTTTCCATTTGTCTCCATGGCCTTGCTTAGAAAATGCTCCTGGATGCGTTGAATCTGAAAGGTACATAAAATCCAATTCTCTCTTCTGCCGGGTGAGTCATTAGAGCGGCAGCAAAGGCTATTTGGTAACGGGCAGTATTTAAATGAAGCAAAAAGTACAATTTCAAATGAATTGCTCTTTAAACTGTCAGATAAAAGGAATCCATTTGTGCATGTGAAATTATTCCAAGGTTCTAACTATTAACTGAGAGCAGGTGAAAGATGTCAAAGAAAGGTTCTATTAAAGAGCTGGCTAAATGTTTCAAGACAGCCACTTGATGACTCCTTTGGCCGGTTTTGGATTCAGAAATGTCTATTTTTGCCAGCCCTACATGAGCTCCATGGACAAAAGTTTTAGGAAAATACTAAATCCTAGTAATAAGATGCCATTTTTTAAGCTTTGATAAGTTTTTTAAATTATAGTTGATTTATAATGTTGTATTAGTTTCAGGTGTACAGCAAAGTGATTCAGTTATACATATATGCATATATATACACACACATATATATGTATATATATATTGATATCTATTCTTTTTCAGATTCTTTTCCCTTACAGGTTATTACAATATATTGAGTATAGTTCCCTGTGCTATACAGTAGATCCTTGTTGGTTATCTATTTTATATATAGTGGTGTGCATACGTTTATCCCAAACTCCTAATTTATCCTCCTCCCCCACCCCACTTTCCCCTTTGGTAACCATAATTTTGTTTTCTATGTCTCTGGGTCTAATTCTGTCTTGTAGATAAGTTCATTTGTATTATTTTTTTAGATTCCACATATAAGTGATATCATAAAATATTTGTCTTTCTCTGCCTGGCTTTCTTCACTTAGTATGATAATCTCCAGGTCCATCTGTGTTGCCGCAAATGGCATTATTTCATTTTTTATGGCTGAGTAATATTCCATTGTATAAATATACTACATCTTTTTTATACATTCATTTATCAATGGGCATTTAGGTTGCTTCTATGTCTCGGCTATTGTAAATGTGCTGCAATGAACATTGGGGTGCATGTATAATAAGATGCCATTTTGTTCATTAGAGATGCTTTAACCAATGTGACCCAAATGCTGTCTTACGGCGGGACAATAGTATATTATCGCTTTAACTTTTTCCTTTGGTGAAAATACAATGCCAAGGGCTCTTGGCTAGCTTTCCAAATGCCCATTTAACACTGTTCTGTGGTCTTTTATTTGTTATTGATAAATAGCAATCCTTGTACAGCCTGGTCAATAAGAAGAAAATTCTTCAAACATATGAAAAGTGCCCTTTTTGTCACCGGCAGGTATGCTTGGTAGAGGTCACCCATACAGAGGGAGATCCTCGATGGTAAGGCTGCCCTACAGACAAAACAGAATCCTGAGCTGTTCTACACAAGGGCAACCCCGGCCTTTTCCATTTCATTTCCTCTAGGGGTTTCTACTGCAATTAGTCTTGTGTTCATGCCTTCAGTATCCATGGGACTACTGAAACAGGACTACTGAAAATAATTAGTGAATCTTCTCCTTCCCCTGGTCCTCCAGGTACCTCTCACCTGTGTCACTATGCTGCCAGGCTAGCGCAAGCAAAATTCTCCCTGCTTGGTCAGTCCAAGAGGAACTGTGAAGATGGTGCCCCACTAGAAGCATTGGGACAGATTTGAAAGGGCCGTGCTTCTGACACTTGAACGTGCACACAAATCTCCAGGGGGTCTTGTTAAAAATGCACGCTCTGACTCAGTAGGTCTGAGCTGGAAACTTAGAGCCTGAATTTCTTGCAAGCTCCCAGGCAATGCTTATGCTGCTGTGGACCACATTTTGAGTAGTGATGGAATAACACACATTCTGCAAAAACAGTGACTTTTAGAACTGACCCTATTAAACAGGCATTTATCTAAGGGTCTGGCTCCCCTTTGCTTTGGGGTTCCTTGAAGCCAGGAACTGGATCTTACACATTTTTTGGTTGTTTTGTTCTCTGGCTGGCACTTGGCATTAATCCCGCACACAGTGGGTGTGTATTTATTTAATTAAACAGAGCTGGCCTTGTTCCAAAAAGGATTTTAAGCGGACTAAACCCCTAGCAGGCCCTAACTAGGGGCTTGATGAGTTGGCCAGGGAAGGAAATCATTCCCAGGGTAGTCACAAACCCTCTGGGCTGAGGTCCTTCCGCTAAAGGTCCCCAACACCTGCTTGCACCTGGATTACAGCTCAGCTGCTGCTCTTCTGAAATTCTCCCTCCTGCCCCATTTTTAAAGTGGTTTACACCAGACAGCCGATCAGAGAAAAGGAGGAAAAACAAAACAAAACAAAACCCAGAAAGCCCCGTGGGGCGCAGAACTCTCGGGTTTCTCTCTGCCGGGTCTCCAGCTTTGTGCAGGTCGGGCGTAGCGCCCCGCCGCCGGCTCCCCAGCCCGCCCCGAGAGCCCCGGAGGAGCCGGCCCTGGGGGCGCGGGCGCTCGTCGGCTTGGTGCAAGCCTGTTTGTTAGCTCTGCTCGAGCAATCTTCTCTTGCATCTCCCGCCCCGGAGGCGGGGGTCGTGGGGGCCTCGGGTCGCCTCGGGGGTCGTGCAGAGCCCGGACTAGAGCGATCGCTCTACAGAAACCCTTGTTCCCAGAGTCCCTGCGGTGCCATAACCCGTTCCTCTCTGCAGCAGCCTCGGAGGGTTAGAGAAGGGCTTGTTTCGGCTCCTATAGGGGCGGTGGGGAGAGAAAAAGGGAGAAGGAGGGTGATTGTGTGGGTCAGTGGTTGAGCCTCACAGGGGAAGGGAGGAGCGCCCGGGCGAGTGCGCCCTAGGGGAGGAGTACACGTGCTGGGGAGGCGGGGGGTGGAGGGTGAGAGGCGGGCAGGAGGGGAGGAGAAGGGAGGCGAGAGCTGTGGGGGGGAGGCGCCACGGCCTCGCAGACGCAGGCGCCGGCAGCCGGAGAGAAAGTTCCCGGGGACAGCTCGCCCCCGGAGGGCCGTCGTCGAGGCTGCTCAAGGCGAGGGTTGCTGGTCCCGCGCGTCCTGCCTGCCTCCCCATCTGAGCGCACTGGGCCGCCGGGGCTCGGCTCGCCGGGAAGCAGGGAAAGAAACATCGCTGGCCGGCGGCCGCCGCCAAACTTGGAGGGGGAGGATGCTGCGAGTGCGAGCGGCGGCGCGGGGCGCGGGGGCACACTGAGTGCTACCGGGGCTGCGGCCGGGCGACGGCGCCGAGGCTGAGCGGGCAGGTAAGGGGCACCAGCGCCAGGACTGCGCCAGCCCTGCGAGCCAGCGCCACCGTGCCGGCGTCGCCTCCTCGCCACGGAGCCACGGTGAGCGGAGCGCGCACGCCGCGCGCGGGACTCTGAGCTCCGGCCGCGCCGCGCGCCTGTACCTCCTCTCTCCCCTCTGGGCTTCCCAGCCGAGCTCGCCCGCGGGCCATGAAGGTTTGGCCCGTAGCCCCTCGCCTCTGAGCCTCGCGTCGCCCGCTCCAGTCCACGCCGCTCCGCCACAGATAGCACTCCGGCCAGTGGGGCTCCCCATCCTCTGCCAGAGACTGCATCCAGGCGCTCCGGGATGGCGCTCCGCGGCCCCCCGCGGCCGCGCAAAGTTCGCAGGAGACGAGAGATGCTGTGGCAGCAAGTTGGCTTCGTGTGCGCGATTTTGGCGCTGGTGTGCTGTGCGTCTGGCCTCTTTGGCAGATGGGGTAGGTACTGGTGCGGGCCTGCCCCGGGAGTTGGGGGGCTTGGGCTGGAAAGCCGCGGGGCAGCTCCGAGAGGTCTTCCTTTCCTTCCCAGTCAGGTTGGCCCCAAGGGTTCATCCAGTCCCTTACCCACCAGGCAGGTAGAGCGCACCCAGGAGAGCTGATATCGACTCTCTGAGCTGTGGTGCCTGTTCCCCTGAGCTGCGCGCGGCCCTTGGGGCCTCAGAACGCGGCTGCAGGTCTGTGTTACTAAGGCGAAAGCCTGAACCACTGGCCCCCTCGGCGCCAGAGTTCTGTCCCTGGGGTGCCCAGGGAGTGTGGGCAGCGCAGCGGCGGGATCCAGGTGTGGATTCTCTTGGACTGGGGCGGACGAGACTAAGTGGACCAATTTCCATTTTGCAGAGCGGAGAAGGTTGTTCTCCGCGTCCCTCGAAAACCCAGATTCTGAGGCTGGGAACTGAGCCTCAGCGCTCCCCTCGCCCCTGCCAAAGGGGCGCCCTGGGTGTCCTGACGCGTGCTCCCCAAACCCTAAAAATGTGGGCAGTCTGTCCCCTCGGGAGGTTGCTGCTATGTTTCAGCATCGCTTCTCAACTCCTCTTAATCTCCGCGGGACCAGCTTGTGCCTGGAACCACTATCCACACTCCTTCATCCAAGGAGAGACCAAGGGATTTGGGAGTTGCTTAGGATATACAAATTTAAGATGGAAAGAAAAAGAAACTTACGAAAAATATGTTTAGGGAAGGGAGTGGCGGATGTGAGCCTAGGTGGAAGCTTCAGAAGACATTCAGGTGGCTAACATTCCCATTTTTAGTTGGATGCTGTGGACCCTCTAGTATTGTTTTTTTAGTATTCTATTTTAATTTTGAATGTCCTCTAGAAACTATTTAAAAAAATTTTAATTGAAGTATAGTTGATTTATAATGTGTTTCAGCTGTACAGCAAAGTGATTCGGTTATACATATATGTGTGTGTATATACATATGTATATGCTTTTTTCCCAATTACTGTCTAACATTTAAAAAAATGAAAGAAATGGCATGATTTAGCAACCTGGACATGGGGAATAAAGCAGATGGTACCTTCTTGAGCAGTTAGGGACAATTTAGAGAGGTTCATATTGATAAAAATCAGGTGGAACTTGACTTAACTCTTTAATACTGGCTTTCAAAACCCAAACTATGTGATTTGAGGATAAAAGGTCAAAAACTGGCCCTTCCCAACAGAAATCCAGAAAGGTTATTTGAACACCTTAGTACCTGGTGCTTTGCAATTGGGCAAGTTAGTGTGTGTTCTCCCTCAATTACAAGAAATAACAAAATACCTAGAGGCTCCTAGATGTCCGCATTATAGAAGAGGTATTATTATCCAGCTGAAGTAGTATGCACATCAGGAGAGGTAAATGAATACTTTAAAGGTCTTAAAGTGAGAATCATTTTTATTTGCTGGATCAGGAAGGCCTTTAGGAGTTTAACTGCGCTTGGTCATCAGCATCCATACCAGTGATCTCCCTTGTTACTCAATATGGCCCTTGGACCAACAGAATCGGTGTCACCTGGGAGCTTGTTAGTGTAGAATCTTGGGTTGTGGGCCAGACCTACTGAATCAGAATCTGCATTTTAACAAGGTTCCCAGGTGACTTGTGTGCACATTCAAGGGTGAGAAGCTGCGGGCCAGCCCCCATCAACTTTCTCCACCTGTTTTCTGACTTTATCCTGTTTACTGGCTAAGAACTTCATGGTCACCTATCTAAACCCTTTGTTGCACCTGTGAAGGGCTGAGACTGGAGCAATCTTGGCCAAGGTCAGATCGCATGCCGACCACTCTGGGACTAGAAACAATGAACTAGATCTAGGAAGCAGATTACTGTAGGTGAGCAGGTGATACTGTGCTTCCAGTCATTGTATCACTCCCTACAGATGGCTCTAAATAATCAGACAGGGCTGTTGTTGACATAGCTAGATACAGGCGTGTAAGGCCATTGGGAGAATGCAGGCGCCATGTTGATCTAATGGTGTTTGTGACTTATTTTCCAATCCAGGGCACCAAACAGCTTCTGCTAGCAAACATGTTTTACCAGACACATGGAGAAGTAGAAGGCTGATGGTACCAGTGAATGGGACTCAGACAGCTAAGAA
Source organism: Delphinapterus leucas (assembly GCF_059928025.1). Lineage (NCBI taxonomy): Eukaryota > Metazoa > Chordata > Mammalia > Artiodactyla > Monodontidae > Delphinapterus > Delphinapterus leucas. Next base: position 169,614,524 of record NC_143130.1, read on the forward strand.
CTGCACAGATCCGGGTAAGAGATAGATTCTTCCCCTGAGGCATTTGGCAGGGTCTGGAGTTGGTGCCTATGTGGACAATTATAGCCAGAGCTGAGAAAAGGTGGTTTTGTGACCCTGAGTAGGAAAGGGTAGCTATAAGGTGTTGAAAGGTAACGTACAGACGTTAATCATTCGTGCTGCTAAGCAACTCCAGTACTTTCTTTATCCAACAACTGAAAAGATTGCATTTCAGAGTTTGAAATTCTCATTTTTTGTTCTCACGATGCTCCCAAAGGCTCAGTGTTCTGCCCCAGCTCCCGCAATTTTGTTTGCCTGGGTGTCTTCGTTTTCTTTCCCTTTTGCCCTCTGTGTCCGTCTGATGGAGCTTCAGGGACACAAACCCTGCTGCTCTGGCAGAGGGCACTTTGGGATGACTCACCAGGGTCGTACCATCCAGGGTCGCTGCAGGGGTGGGACACGCTGGGTTGCTGGGGCCCCTTCTCTGGAAGAGGAGTTCCAGGTAGCATTGCAGCCTGGTAGATGGGTTCTGCTCGCCCTGGGAGGTGGTTCAATGGGCCCCTTCAGACTTCTCCAGGCGGTCAGAGGCTGTAGGGACCCAGTGATGACATCTCGTCTGTTCTCCTGCCACATGCAGGCTTTGCTTAAATGGGTGGAGATTTCTTCTCAGAACCTGTACGGGCCAGTGAATGGAAGCTGCCCGGGCCTCACACAGGCCAGTCCTAGGTTTTAGCTCTGGTTCCCTAACTTGTGGGTCTTTGTGAGAGGGACTCAGTGGGATGATGCATTCAAAAGCTCTTTGGGAACTATGAGGTTTTATTTTCTTATTTTTTAAAATTTAGGTAGAGTTAATTTACAGGGGTTGTGTTTCAGGTGTATAGCAGAGTGACTCAGTTATACATATATATCTATTCTTTCTCAGATTCTTTTCCGTTATAGGTTATTACAAGATATTGAGTAGAGTTCCCTGTGCTGTACAGTACGTCCTTGTTGTTTACCTATTTTATGTACAGTAATGTATGTATCTGTTAATCCCAGACTCCTAATTTACCCCCACCCCGCTATCCCCTTTGGTAACCATAAATTTGTTTTCTATGTCTGTGAGTCTATTTCTGTTTTGGAAATAAGTTCATTTGTATCATTTTTGAAGATTCCACATTTAAGTGATACCACATGGTATTTGTCTTTGACTTACTTCACTTGATATGAGAATCTCTAGGTCCATCCAGGTTGCTGCAAATGGCGTTATTTGATTCTTTTTTATGGCTGAGTAATACTCCATTGTGTATATGTACCACATCTTCTTTATCCATTTACCTGTTGGTAGACCTCTAGGCTGCTTCCACGTCTTGGCTCTTGTAAACAGTGCTGCTATGAACACTGGGGTGCATGTATCATTTCGATTTATGATTTTCTCCAGATCAGTGCCCAGGAGTGGGATTACAAGATCATATGGTAGCTCTATTTTTAGTTTTTTAAGGAACCTCCATATTGTTCTTCATAGTGGCTGCACCAGTTTACATTCCCACCAACAGTGTAGGAGGTGGGAATGTAAATTCCCTCCTAAAAATTCCTTTTCCTGCAGACCCTATGAGGTTTTACTGTAGATGGGTACTACTTGGCTTTTCTACGAAGTTGCCGGGCAAGTCAATCTTTTTAGGTGTCTGTTTTCTCACCTGTAATATGGGCAGAATAGTACTTGGCCTCCTACTCCAGGGTTGTCGGAAGAACCTGGTAAGGCTCTGTATGGGGCTGTGTGCAAAAGGAACTAGAAACCCAGGCCAAGGGACCAGGTTAGGATGGCAGTCTTCCCATGTCTTATTTTCATAGGCAGGTCTTATCTGCATTTTACAGGTCGGAAAACATCTAGGGAGGAGACACGAGTCACTCAAAGTCATGAATTACAAGCGGGGAAGCTGGCACTGGAACCTAGGCCTGTGGGTATGAAATGTTTGGTTAGTTCCATGCACTGAAGGAGGCCAGGGCCCTCCCTCAGAGCCTGACTTCTACACCATCAACTTCCCTTCCCTCAAGGTGCCGTCTGAGAAGTCCATCTGGGACGCGGAGGTTTTGGTAAACCTCTAAACGGTTCACCCTCTGCTTGATGGGATGGGACTGGGTGAACTTGGAGAGAAGCAGCTGGGATTCCCATTAAACTCTCATCTGTCTTGGTGACCCAGTGGACAGTGGTGCCCGTCCTGTCTTTTCACCTCCTCCAGCATATTCTTCCATCAGCCAGAAGTGGCCAGTGCATTGCAGGACTAAGCCATGAACATGTATAAGGCCAGGAACTATGGGTCCATCCTCTCTAGGCACTTGAGAGGCTAAAATTAGCACCATCCATGAAAGGAAGACTTAGCTACTCTGGGTAAAGAATCAGGGTGAGTGCATTTTTGACTGGTTTCTAGCTCATTGATGGCCTCATCGTGGGCCGGCTGTGTCCTCCTCCTGTGGCTCCTGTCCCACCTAGTCTGGGCACATCGGCTTAGACGGGGCCCCGTTCTTAGGATAGAGTCTTCTATGCCCCATTGTTGCCCTTGTCTCTTCAGTATACTGTCTGATCAGAAATTATTCCACTAACTATGGAGCAGTCAGTCCTATTTGGCAGGAAGGACTGGTCTTGTCCCCCTTGTGGAGAGGGAAGCAGGGAAACCGCAAAATGTTTAACAGTAAGTAATACTTGGATTATCCTTTGTGTTGACTGTTTCTGGGATAGGGTCCTGCACATAGAAAGGACTCAGTAAATATTGGTCAAGTGATGGAATGAAAGGGCATTTTTGAATATTAAACACTTTAATTCTTAGTGTTTATGCAAAGATGAGGAACACGAGGCTCCAAAGTTTAGTGACTTCCCAAGATCTCTTGGCTGGCAGGAGCATCCCTTGGTCATCTGACTCTGGATCTCATGACCTCCCTGCTCCAGTGCACCTGCCCCCGCTCTCCTCCCAGCCCAGGCGGGACTGAAGCCTGACTCCCCTTCCAGCCTCCTTGTCCCTGGACCACGAGACTATCCAGTCTCCTTTCCATTTCACAAGTGTGTAGCGCACACCTGCTGTTGTGTGTCCAGCCCTGCAGTGGGCACTTGGTGGGGAGCAGAAGCAAGTATAAGAGGCTGCCCTTGTCATCAAGCAGCTCACAGTCAAGTAGAGAGGACAGAGTCCTGACACGGGAGGACTGCAGAGGTCCCCCAGGCAGCAGCCCCACGGGGCTCGGAGGACAGTAAGTGACTCCGATGCAGTTCTTTGGAGTCTTAGCGTCTAGATGAGGCAGGCCTCTGCTGCAGTGACAGAAAACCTCCCCAAATTGGGTTTAGCAAAAAAGGGAATTTATTGGCTTAGTCACTGAAAGCATGAGGTCAAAGGTGAAGTGTTGAGACTCAGTTTCTGTCTCTGGGCTCAGATGTCAGCCGGTGTGGGGAGGTGGTGACCACAGCTCTGGCTTTATGTCCTCCCAGACCCAAAAATGCTGGGGGAGAGTGCTGGTGGCTGAGGCAGTTCTGCAGAAGCCCCGAGGTTCTGGTGGCGTGGCTTGGGTCACATGACTTCCCTAAGCCAATTGCTTGGCCAGGGGAGTGTTGGGTCTGGACTGGCTTAGACGTGAGTCACAGGCTCTGCCTCTGGAGGGAGGGGACGGAAGCATCCTCCTCCAGCCCCCAACTCTGCCTGGGAGTCAGCTGGGGATGGGCAGTTTCAGGAGGTGGCCCTCAGTGCTTTATAACCGTCCTGTTCTGGGGCTGCTGCTGTGACAACGGTGGACCAGAGCTCCCTTCCCGTTAGAGTGTCAGGGGGGTGACAGTGTGGCAGCCAATGGCTGCCATCTTTTCTACAGTTACAGGAGTCACCCATAAAGAACCCCAAGGTTCTTACATCCCCTGAAGCTTCTGCTCTGCATCGCTCTCCTCCAGCTAGAGGGCCCCCATCCTGATCTACCAGATGAGGTCTTTCAGGGACGTGGGAAGATGAGGCTTGAAGAATTTCCTGCTGTGTCAGCTCCCAGAGCTGAAGCATCGCCCACAGTAGGTGTTCAACAAACGTTAGTTCACGTTTCCATAAGAACCTCCAGGGAGGGACCATGTCTTATTTTCTGCTCTTATTCGCCTGTCAGAGAAGTATTTAGCTTCGTTTCCTAAAAACACGAATGGGATCCTGCTCTAGTCATCCCTTAAGACTTGAGGTGGAAAGTGGGCTCTTCATTCAGCCTGGGGTCATTTCTCCAGATCTTGGCGGTGTTCCCACCTCATTATTTGTGCTTCAGTGTAAGGGCCCCCCTGACCGCATCACGTTACCCTATGTTATTTTTATGACATGTATCTCCATCTAAAATAATTTACTTATTCATCACCTGTCTCCCCTTGAGGGCTACCTTGCTCACTGCTCTATGCCCAGAAGAGTGATTCTTAATCCTGGCCACACATTCAAATCACTGAAGCACTTTTGCAATGCCCAGGACCCAACCCTGGAGTGTCTGATTGCCTTCGTCTGGGGCCGGGGCCTGGAAATCAGTACTTGTTCAGAGCTCCCCAGCTGCTTCCAAGTTGAAGCCAGGGTTGATGCTTGCTGGACTGGAGCCGGGCTGCTCAGCGTGGTTGGCATCACCTGGGAGCTTGTTAGGAATGCAGAGTCTCAGGCCCCAGACCTACCACAGAATCAGAGTCTGCATCCTAATGAGATCCCCGGGACAGCTTCCATGCCCACCAAAGGCTGGGAGGCACTGGGCTAGAACACTGCCTGACACTTCGGAGGCTTTCAGCAAGTATTTGAATGTTGAATGAAGGCTAACACTTGGTTTAACATAGTGATTTTCTTGAAGACTGGTTTGGTTTCTTTTTTTAAATGTAGGGAAGCTAAAAAAAAAAAAAAAAAAAAAAGGACTTTTCCATACCCTTCAGTGGTCAAAATTGGAGTTTGGTTTTTGTTTTATTTTTCTATTTTTATCTTCCTCCAGAGGCAGTGGGTCCTTCCCTACAAAACGCATGAAATAGGAATGAGGGGCAGTGACTTTGAACCCCATGGGAACTGTCTTAGTTCAGGCTGCCAGAACAAAAAATTACAGACCGGGTGGCTTAAACAGCAGACATTTATTTCTCACAGTTCGGGGGGCTGGGAAGCCCAAGATCAAGGTGTTGGCTAGTTCCATTCCTGGCTTGCAGACGGCTGCCTTCTTGCTGTGTGCCCACGTGGTGGCGAGAGAACTGGAGCTCTGGTTTCTCTCCCTCTTCTCATAAGGGTGCTAATCCTGTCTTAGGGACTCCACCGTCATAACCTCAAATAAACCCAAAGACCTCACCTCCAAACACCATCACGTCAGGGGGTTAGGGCTTCAACATAGGAATTTCAGAGAGACACAAACCTTCAGTCCATATCAGGACCCAAAGGGTTTCCACACGTTTCTTGGTGGTGACACTGGAGTGTTTGAAGACAGTTGAGGGTGGAACCGGTGATTCTCACCCCTAGCCCGCAGGTGAGAAGCACCTGGGAGGCTCTGAAAGTTACAGATGTCTGAGCCTGGCTCTGACCTGTGAGGTCCGAACCAGTGATGGACACCTTCTGTGGCTGACGTTTGGAGCTTCTGGGAACCATGCTCTCCCCCTGCCCCCGCCCCCAGTCTTCTAAGATGGGCCCCTTCTTGTGACTGTCACCTCCCACTGGCCTTTCCTGATCACCCAACCCAAAGTGGCCTTCTATGTCACTGGTTCTCTTGGTTTAGGTTTTAACAGGCACTAAACCTATCCATTGTTATACTGTTTGTTTGCCTCCCTCAACTAGGATATAAAAGGCAAGCCTCGTTTGCTTTTTAAAACCATAATAGTGCTTCAGTGTTTCCTTTTGTAAAGTGAGGGTGGCAAGCGGGGTGATAATTGCATTTATTTCATAGGGTTGTTAGAATTAAATAAGTTTATACCCATCAAGCACTTACACGCATACATGTTCACACATTCGCTCCCATTTTCATTATTATTTTTTTACTGGCTTAGCCCAGAGATGACACAGTGCCCATGTATTGTAGGTACAAGAAAACTACTTGTCAATTGAATTTTATGAGGACAAGTAAACATCTTGACACACATTGTTTGTTTTCTGTGAATACATTTCTTTTCTTTTTTTTTTTTTTTTTAACCTTTTTGGAGATTTGGGATGCTGGAGGATGGCATACCTTGCAGAACTTGCCTCTGAATAGAAAAACTGGTTCTTGTCTCTTGACAGTTAGGTGGTGGTTTACCTTTTGGCTTCCTAGCTGGGGTGGGAATGCCTTCCCCCATTCTTACACTGCCTTTGCCTACACGGTTGAGATTGAGTCCGTGGTCCTGCTCTACCGTGTCACCCCATTCATTTAGGTGCCCAGCATCCTGTACCTCATGTTTGAAAGGGGAGAGAGGAGCTCGGTTCCCTCCATTGATACTGGAGGAATTTGCTTTGTCATGTTTGGTTTTGCTGCTTTTCAAATATGTCTTTTGAAAGGCCTGGTGGCTATGTATCTTCGCTTGAGCCGCCATAACAAAATACCATAGACTGGGGGGCATAAAACAGAAATGTATTTTCTCACAGTTCTGGAGGCTGGAAGTCTGAGATCAGGGTGCCAGTAGGATCAGGCTCTGGTGAGGACTCTCTTACTGGCTTGTGTGTGTCCTTACGTGGCAGGAGAGAGTGAGTGAGAACAAGCCTCTGCTGGCCCTTCTTATAAGGCCACTAACTCCATCAGGCCCAAAGCTCACCTTCATGACCCCGTCTAACCCGAGGGACTTCCCAGAGGCCCCGTCTCCAGCAGCATTACTTTGGGGGGTTAGTGCTTCAACATAGGAATTTTGTGGGGATGGATTCAGTCCATAATAGTGTCCACAGAGGGAAGGCCGGGGCAAGGAGGGCTGACAGAGAGGTGCTTGAGAGGCATCTGAAGTTGAAGGTGGTTGCTAGATTTTCAGGAGAGCAGAGCTGTGGGATCACGTGCTAGGTGGAGGATCTTTTGTGGTCAGCCTGGCTCTGATCTATTCTTCCTTTCTGTTCCATGCCAAGGCTGAGGTACAGACCAGAGGGAGAGGGGACGGGGTTGCAGGTGTAGGAGCCTGCACACAGGAGCCAGCGTTGAGGCTGGGCCGGGAAGACATGAGATCCCTGAGCGGGTGCCCGCTGCAGTGGGTCTCTGTAGGCGCCCGTGTGTGGGGAGCAGAGGTGCGGAAGGTACATCAGGCCGGGTGGGTGTGGAGGTGAGCTGGTACCGGCGATGAGGCGAAGTGTCTGCATTCTGAACGAACGTCTGTTCAGAGGCTGCTTCAAGGCACACATCCCAAGTTTGCAAGTTGTTATGTGAAAGCAAGCGCTGCGTTGGAAAAGCAAGAATTGAACTTATCCCTGTGGGCAGGGAGATCACAGATGACTTACTGTCCCAGATGACAGAGCTGGAGTTCCAGCGGGGAGGGGCTTTCCTGGGCAGGGCAACCTCCAAAGCAGCCGGGTGGCTCCTTGGGGCAAGTGTCACCGTCCACCTTGGAACAGCGATATGCTGGCAGAGCCACAAACCTGATCACAAGTACAGGCCGAGGAAGACAGCACCCTGGCATCAGTGTGATCACTCCTGGCTTTTTTGGGGTGGTGGGAGTGGGGATGTTAATACAGTGGATCAGGTGGCTTGGGGGCCAAAGGCCTGGGTTCTAGTATTGGCTCTGCCAAGATCCTGCTCGGCATTTGGGGTCGATCTTCCCCCCCCATACCCCCTCCCTCCCTTCCCTGCAGACCCTCTCCCTCCCCATTCTCTATCTCTCTCACACAAATACCTCCCCAAACGAGATTACATAGGATAAGTACAAAGACTTCCGGCAGCCACGCAATACCCTGGCTCAGTGTGCACCAGCTCTTTCCTTCTTGGCGATGGCGGCTTGTCATGGGGAAGGCAGATGTGTGGAATTGTGTCCCAGCTCACCGTTACTGGCCAGCCACATGACCTGTAGCGAGTTACATAATCTCTCTAAGCCTCAGGTTCTCTCTGTTGTAAAATGAGGGTAGCCGCATTTCCTGCCTGTCTCATAGGGCTGCTGCAAGCCTTAAATCCCATGATGAATTGAAGTATTTAAGGGTACCTGGCACATCACTGTAATCATGGCGAACACCAGCGTACTGTAGGCAGGTGCTGTTCTAGGTGCTTTCTGTGTATTAACTTACTTGCTCCTCATAACAACCCTTTGGGTAGGTGCTATTAGTGTCCTCATTTTGCAGATAAGGACAAGGAGACTCAGGTTAAGTAACCAGTCCAAGGTCACCTAGCCAGCAAGAAGAGACAGGTGTATGGTGGGGGCAGGGAGAGAGAGAATTAACAGACTTTATTTTTAGAGTAGTTTTAGGTTTACAGAAAAATGGAGGGGAAAATAGATTTCCTATATTACTTGCCCTCTTCCCAGCTTCCCCTGTTAATACCTCGCATTCCTGTGGGACGTTTTTTGCGGTTGATGAGCCAATACTGACACATTATTATTAACCAAAGTCCATAGTTTACATCAGGAGTCACTCTTTGTGTTGTACATTCTGAGTTTTGGTAGATGTATAGTGACATGTATCCACCGTAACAGTATCATACAGAAGAGTTTCACTGCCTTAAACATCTTCTGTGGAACCAAGGCTTTTAATTTGGATGGTGTGGATTGTGCGCCTATACCCTTGTCCATAGTTATGAATAAACAGGGTGGAAAAAGACAGTTTAGAGATGAGGACTTCCGTTGCAGTTCCAGACTCCATCACTGTCTGGGTGCCCCCTGAGGAACAGGGAATGCCTATCCATTGTAACAGCAAACACCTGTGTGGGCTCCACTTCTTGGTATGTTTCTAATACCGATTTGCTTGTAATCAAAAGTTTTGTTGTTGTTGTTTTGCCTTTTTTGCCTTATCCAAACTATCGGGGCCATTTGCTAGCAATCTCGCCTCCTTGCCGGGCCATCTGACTTCCAGATTCTCCACTCTTGACGCCATGCGGGCCTCCCGCAATCCAGAGAGCGCCCGCTCGGCTTCCTCCTGAACTCTGGGGATCGTTCCTCCTGAATTAAAAATGGAAATCATTAAGCATTGCCATGTGTTGCCTTGCGTGGAAGAGATCCAGCCGTGCAACTCAACAGTAAAGTCAAATGCTTGAAAAGCGTGGTTTTTTAAAATTATTATTAAACATTGTCCATTATGAAGAGGCCATTGGAGCATAGCATTTTACGAAAAAAGAAGAAAAGTAAGTGTGCTGGAATAATTTACAGTTTCTCCTGAAAGGACAGTGGATGTCCCCCTTGGGAAAGGAACAGAAGGTCACTGTGTGGCCAAGAAGCAAAGGAGCCCTCTGCCCAGTGGCTTGTCCCCTTGCACATGGGAAAGTGCCACCAGTTTCTGGGTCCACAGCTCCCTTTGGTAAGTCAGCACAGGACGGGGCTTCAGCTCTGGGTCTCGTGTAATTGCGTGAGAAATTAATTGCAATGTGCATTTCTCGACTGTCTACACAGCCTGTACTGTACTAGGCTCTGAAGCTGGAAGGGACCCAGTCTCTGCTGTCAGGGTGTGTGCACTGTGCAGGGGAGACGGGGGCTGAAATAACAGACAGGGTCACCTATGGCAGATACCTCCAGAGGAAAGAGCGACGTGGTTCAGGGCAAGGGTGCCCTCCCGGGAGGAGGTGACATCTGAGCCCACCCTGCAAGGGTAGGAGGTGGCAGTGGAAGGACATTCTAAAGCAGAGGGCTCAGTGCATAGAAAAGTGCTGACTGAGAAATCGCAGCGGCATCTCCTACCTGAGCAGTGCTTACTAGCAACCACGCGTCGTGCTCATTGGCTGTCCGAGGGGAGAGGGAAAACAAACACTTCCTAAGATTACCATGCACAATAGTTAAGTAATTAGGCTTTGGGGATTTAGCATGGAGTCAGTGCTCAACCAGGGCTAGGTTGAATCAGATTACTTTTTTTTTTTTTTTTTTTTTTTTAGAGCAGACGGAGGTAGGGCTGGGCAGTATGCTGGGGCTGTCCAGGATGAAGTGGGTAAACTGGCTCACATTGCCCCTGCCCCAAGCCACAATTAAGGCAGTCACCCCAATTCACAGGTTGTGCTGGGCCCAGAGCAGGTTGTAGTTAAGCTAATAGAAATATTTGCTAGTCTTTCTGCACTAGGCTGTGAGCTCCTTGAGAACACAGCTGTGTCCCCTGCATCTTTGGCTCTAGGACTGAGGCCGGAGTCAGGCATAAACTCAGCTTGCAGCAAATAGTGGCTGGATGGACAGAGGCCCTCGTTCTACCCGTCGGGGAGCTGCGGCCCCCGAAAGCAGCTACTGTCTGCCTGGCTGTCCCGCCTAGCCTCTTGATGCTTGGCGACAGATCCAGACACCCAGCCAGGAGGAATTAAGAGTTAAGAGCTCAGGGGTTAAGAACATGGACTCTGGAGTCAAACTGCCTGGTTTCCGATCCTGCCTCTGTCCTTAGTAGTTACGTGACCTTGAACTAGTTACTTTATCTTCTAACCTCAGGGAAGGGGCAGGGTTTGTTTTGTTCACTGATATAGCCCAAACTCTGGAACGGCACTGTGCGCGTGCCTGCGTGCGTGCGTGCCTGCGCGTGTGCGTGTGCGTGTGTGTGTGTGTGTGTGTGTGTGTAGTAGGCATATAGAAGCCCATACAGCACCTTCCTCACGGGGTTGTATGGGCTAAATGTGTTAATCTGTATAATGGGCTTACAAGAGGGCCTGGCACAGAGCAAGCACTATACAAATATTTGCTGCTGAAATTACTTCCAAAAGATAACTCGAATTGAACATAATTTTATAGGATAAATGTTTAGAACTGAAAGATTGAGGGTGAATTTTGTAAAGGCAGCATTTGCTTTATTTCAAGTAAAAAAGTTAAATTGATATCTGGACTTACGTTTGCTTGTTACTCTTTGAGGACAAGAAGCTGTTGATTTTTTGAAGGGCTGGTGCTGAGACGGTGCAGACCATGCAGGCTGCAGTGGACCTCTGTGTGTGTTCCACATCTGGTCCTTTCTGTTGGTGAAGGGGGACCTGATGAATGAGATCTGGAATTTGGAGACCAGAGTTTGCATTCTGGCCCTGACACAACCTGTGCATGAGTCACTTTGACTATTACAGCCTTAGTTTCCTGCCTGTGAAATGGGCATAATGATGATGCTATTTATCCTAAGGCTTTTCAGGATCAAGTGCTGTGCAAATATTATTACTGTTGTTTGCTTAACTATAGTAGATGCTTAACCCTTTGAAGAACATTCCTTCCTTGTGAAATAGAGAAAATCAGTTATTTGGGGCTTTTCAGAATTGACTCGTAAAACCACAAATAGGATTTGGTGCAAGCATTGCGCATGGCCCGCTTGCAGCAAATCCCGCATGGGTGGAGTGTCTGGCTAGAAAAGAAAGACACAGGAGGTCTTTTAGAACATCCTTTCAGATACCAGCTTTTATGACCCCCTCATCAGTTGATCTCATTTCACACTATAAATGTCTGACATTTGATTCCATTATACATTCCAAGTTCAGGGACCAGCCTTTTAGCTGGGCTGATCCCACACCAGCTGGTTCAGCTCTGTGCCTAAGATTTGTGTTTATTAAAATAGTCACATGGGGCTTCCCTGGTGGCGCAGTGGTTGAGAGTCAACCTGCCGATGCAGGGGACACGGGTTCGTGCCCTGGTCCAGGAAGATCCCACATGCCGCGGAGCGGCTGGGCCTGCGCGCCATGGCCGCTGGGCCTGTGCGTCTGGAGCCTGTGCTCCGCAACAGGAGAGGCCACAACAGTGAGAGGCCCGCGTACCGCAAAAAAACAAACAAACAAAAAAAACACATGGATGAAAAAAATTACTTAGGAGGCCTTCTGTGGGCAGTTTCTCAGAGCTCAGGTAGGAAACCGTTCTTGGGTTTGATATTTGGCTGGACGACCATTCGTGGAGCAACATTGTCTGCTGAGCCCCTGGGGAAATGAAAACTGACCTAGATGTGGACGCTGCCTCCAGGGAGCTTCCATTCCAGTTGAGAGGAACAAAATACAAACCTGGTCTATAATACGAGGGGGAATATGAAGTATTCCGATCCTGGGGGTAAGGACAGAGGAAAGACAGCTCAGTCCTAAATGTCAGAATCAAGAGCATCACATCGAAGGGGCCTCTGGGGATGGGCCCTTGCTGAGCCTTGCAGCAATCTTGTGAAGGTGGGCAGTAGGTATTATTGTTATTATATCCAGTTTACAAAAGATACAGGGAAGGCACAGAGAGCTTAAGTAGTTTGCCTAAGTTCTCCTAGCTCGGAATTGGCAGAGTGGGGTTGGAGCTCAGGCCACCTGTCCCAATAGCCTGTGTTCTTTGGGGAAGATGATGAAGTGTCCCCTGGCTAAGGGACAGTTAGGTCCTGGATAAGCTTAGGGCATAAGGTGTATGGGCGGGTGTGGGAGGCTAGTCACCCTGTAACAAGCATGTTGGGCTAAGAGCCTTAGACCCCCGAAGGCCCTTTGTACCCTGTAAGCAGTGGGGGCCACGGACAGTTTCTGAGCAGCTCTGTGTTTTAGGAAGATGACTCTGCTGGCAACATGGGGGATAACTTCAATTAAGGTAATATGTGAACGTTCTTAGCGTCAAGCCTTAGGAGCTTTCTAGGGGGAAAGAACAGTGAAGGCAGGGAGAACAGTTAGGAGCTATTGCAAAGAGATTTAGGCAGAAGTGATGGTCTTGGGCAGGTTGTGAGGAATAGATGGAGAGAGGCAGCTCCTGTAGGTCTTGGCAGGTGTCGGAGGTCAGAGTTGTCAGTTCTGATGACAGGTGCAGATAAATGCTCCCAACACCACCATTTTCCAAGACGGGGGTGTGGGAAGCACTCCTTCCTTCTTTAGACTTGGACCCCTCTGCAGGGACCCTTGCCCAGAACCTTGTACCGAGCACAGTGGCTGGTTTCTATCCTCTCTTTCATACTCTGAAGTACGCATCTGACAGACACTCATTGGCCCTCTGTGGGTGGGGCCCTGGTCGGTGCTGGGATACAGAGAGAAGTCCCTGTTTCCAGTGAGCGCACAGGTGTAATCGCCTCTTGTGACCTGGAATGACACTCTAATGCCCAGCGTGGCTGGAAGACATCACACACCGTGCAGCATTTGAGATGTGCTTTGACGCAAGTGGGTATTTGCTGGACAGATGGGAGTGTGCGACATTCCTTGTGCTGGGCACGGTGATTGCAGAGATAGGGTGGTAAGAGAGGACCCGGCCGGATCACGGACGAGAGTGGTTTTCAGCTGGCTTTGGGCTCAAGTCCTCGGGTGGGCGTGGTGGGCCCTGTGGCTGCATCGCACCAAGCCCGAGGGGCACTGCTTCTCCATCTGGCTCGTGTAGGGTGGCGGATGCAGTTTCTGGCCTCAGGGAGCACAGCCGAGAGGCGAGGGAGCACAGATCACCGCGATCCTCGTGCTGCTTCTCCACGTTGCCTCTGTGTCGGGACGCCTAGTTTATGACACGTTTTCTATCAGCAGAGCTTAAGCCCCATGGGATTTCACAGAGGCTTTTGCTGTAAGTGACACGTAGGCATTTAAACAAAACCCATAGGGAAGAGTTTTTAAAATGTAGAGCATTGTACAGACTTAGCAAAGGGAAGGCTGTGGCCCTTTTTCTGGGGGACAGCCAATACTCAGAGCCTCACCTGTCCCTCTTCTGCTTGGCCCACTCTGAGTATACAGAGGGGCAGCTGAGTGCTCGTCCTGAAAGGATTCGTGTCATCACGTGGGCGCTTGGCAGAGTGGCAGCAGCCCAGCCTCCCTTTGTCGCTTGGTGACCCTTGTGTCTTACCTTATTTGGAGATGAACATCCAGGACAGGGACCATTAACGTGCCATGTGAAATGCCCTCTGTGCTGAATGAGCTGCCTCAGGGTGGCTGATGACCTTGCCTGACCCGCACGGTGAGGACAGCGCACTGGGTTGGGGCCCGGGATGCAGGACCGAACTTGCGGGACGTGGATTGGAGCCAGAGATGGGAGTCCCACTGTCGAAAGGCTGGCCTGCAGTCTGGAGGAAACCCATTACCAGAAAGAAGTTGGAGCCTCGTTGGAGACCCGCAGGAGTGTCGATAAAGGTGATTAATGGAGTAGATAGAATGACTTAGAAGTGGAGATTAGAGCAGCTAAGTAGCTCTGGCTTATTAAGCCTCTGCCAGAGTGGGCTGCGTGGGGAGGGGGCACTTGACATTGTTTTGCAGTGATTCACCTGCATACAGGAGGCCGCACCTGGGGAATCCTCAGACCAGGAGGGGAAGAGCCAGGGGCAGCTCCCCTCACCTAAGTGCCTCTTAAAGAAAACCTTGGCTTCTCAAACAGCCTCCCCAGGAGGGTGGAGGGAAGCCCCATCACCTGGGCTATTTAAATTAGATAGGGCAGTGCGCTGGCGGGTTTCTAAGAGAACTGGCTGTGGAATGGACTGGCCGTGCTATCACATCTTTTCTCTAATTTCTGGGTAATTCTTCTGTGGGCCTCGGAGGGGGAGCCCTTGAAAGAATTGCTTTGAAATCTCTTTGATCATTTAAACTTTGCTTGTTTTCCCTTAGCGGGCGAAAATTCCAATGTAGCATGGTGTGACAAGTATCTAAATGACTTGTGGGTTTTGGGTGATCCATATGCATTCAGAGGAAGAAAGAAAGAAGAGGGGGATTGGTATCTAATTTGCAGACCACAGGCACTGGGCAGGCGTTGCTGCTGCTTCCACCGCCCCCAAGCTCACAATGAACACTTAGAATCGCACAATGAAGTCAGAGGGCCCCCAAGAGATCACGGGGTCGGGGTGGGGGAGGAGGCGCGTGTTGAAGCTCAGAGCCGTGCCCCTCCATCTTTAATGTGCCCACGGGCACCTGGGGACTTGGGTAAAATGCAGATGCAGGAGGTCTGGGGGAGGCCTGAGGCTCTGGGTACGCGGGCCTCTCACTGTTGTGGCCTCTCCCGTTGCGGAGCACAGGCTCCGGACGCGCAGGCTCAGCGGCCATGGCTCACGGGCCCAGCCGCTCCGCGGCATGTGGGATCTTCCCGGACCGGGGCACGAACCCGTGTCCCCTGCATCGGCAGGCGGACTCTCAACCACTGCGCCACCAGGGAAGCCCAGCGCTGCTTCTTTGGAGTAGTGAGAGTAGAGTCTGCCTGTTCTATGTTTGGGTCCCAGCTCTGCCAGCGACCTGAGCAGCCTTGGGCAAGTTACTTGGTCTCTCTGAGCCTCAGTTTCGCCATCAGTGAAATGGGGGCTATGTTGCTTACCCAGCAGGGGTCTTAGTAGAATTCAACGAGATCATGGCTGTCAGCTGCTTTGCTTAGCGCTGTGACCACTACATAGCCAGAGTTTGGATATGGAAAGCTTGTGCTTAGAGCTTGGTCCGACATTCTCCAAACTGCTTCGAGGAGCCCCGGTCCCTCAAGGTGGTCTGCCCCTCTCCCCATCTCTTGCTCAAAACAGCGTTCATGATTGGATAACTTTGGGGAAGACTTGAAAAGTCTGCCTCTAGTGGAGACCGATTGGGTCACAACAGCATATTCAAGGTTCTGAGATATTCTGCAGTAAAGAAGTATTTAAACTTAAAAATTTGTATCATGGAAAAAGACATAACGTAAAAGTTACCATTTTAACCATTTTAAAGTGCAAGGTTTAGTGGCATTAGGTGCAATCCACATTCTCGTGCAACTGTCACCGTCCCCCTCCAGAGCTTTCTGATCATCCCCAGCTGTAACTCCACACCCGTTAACCAGTGATGACTCGTTCCCCTCCTGCAGCCCCTGGCGACCTCCATTCTACTTTCTGAGTTTGACTACTGCAGATACCTCATATAAGTGGAATCATACAGTATTTTCCTTTTGTGTCTGGCTTATTTCACTTAGCATAATGTCCTCAAGGTTCATCCACATTGTAGTGTGTGTCAGAATCCTTCCTTTTCAAGACTGAGTAATATTCCACTGTGTGTATAAACCACATTTTGTTTATTCATCCATCATTGGACATTTGGTTGTTTCCACCTTAGACTATGGTGAATAATGTTGCTATGAACACAGATGTACAAGTATCTGAGTTTTACACTTTTTTCAACCTAGTATTTCCCCAATATTGGTGGGGAGGCGTGTGGGTGGAAAAATGCTGAACAGTCCGACCCACTCTCCCCAACCCTGTATATTACAGCCCCAGTGGGACTCCCAGGACTGTCCCTGAGGTCCTCAACCCTGACTGTGTTTTAGACTCACCCAGGGAGCTTTAAAAAAAAAAAAAAATACCCATGCCTGGGCTCTACCCTGGACCAATTAAATGAGGATCTTTAAGGTTGGGACCTGGCCAGAGGTATTCTCAAAGCTCCCAGGTGACATTAATGAGTAGCCGGGGGTGCGGGGACTTGCAGAGGTTGACACCCAGTGGTGGTGCAGGGCAGGAGTGAGAACTGAGGCGTATCGAGTCCCAGGATGTCACGGGCTGTAGCTGCTCCACGAGTCTCCATCACCCAGGTCGAGCTCCTGCCCTGGAGCTCCTGTCATGGGTGCCTGAGAACAAGGGCAGCCCTTGTGTTTGGCAGCCCCTTGGGCTCCCATAAGTCCAGACCATATTGAAAAACGTCTGTTGTCCATCTCCACTAGGGAGGCTGTATCCTCAGTGGGAGAACCCAGATGGAGGCAGGGCCATGCCTGCGTGAAATCACCGAGGCTGCCACTTAGTGCCGCAGTGTGGACCTGCCTCAGCGTGGTGTGCGGAGCTGAATGCAGATGAGGTGAAGCATTTCTGATTTTGAGGACACTTTGTTTACAGAGGGCAGTAGGAGCACCACAGTTCAAATATTTCTCAACTGGGAAGATCACTGTTGATCCTTCTTGTCACTTTGAGATTGAGAGATTGAGTTTCTGGCCTTCATGCTGTCAGCCAGATGGTCTGGGCTGGTACACACCGCCCCTCCCTGAGACACGGATTTGCCTCAGCAGGACTTGACCTTGGGAGCCACGGTGTAGTGGTCTGCTGTCCCTGTTTAATTTCTAGGAACTGGCAATCTTGACTGCCCAATCTCACTTTGGTCTGATGTGTCATCGTGTGGAGGAAAGACTTAAAGGCATTTAAATTATTTTTTTATAGCATCCCATGGGCCCAGGAGAATAAGCCAAAAGCCTGTTTTTATTCCAAGTTAAGCCTTCCAGCTCGGTCCTCTCTTTCCGGGAGTGTATGATCCTGGGGTCTTTTGTAAGGAGATCCTCAACCCTAAAGAGATCACAGCAGCGTTTTGCCAGGTCCTGCCGGGCAATACTATTACCTGGGAGGCTGGGGCGAGATGAGCTCCAGGAGGTCCGCTCTTTTCCTGGGCCCGGAAGCACAGTTTGCTGGAGCAGAGCTGGTGAACCCATGGTAACCAAGCCCACACATTCACTTCAAACCTAATAACCAGTCCCCAGCCAAGCTGCAGAGCCTGGGGACAAGAAAATCCCCTTCTGATTCGGCACACCTGACCATGGTGTCATGGGGTGGTGGACCGTCCCCCTCACTCTTTCCAGGTGGGGAGAGTGGCACACTTGGTTTGAACAAACTGGCAGAGATATCCTCAAGCTGTTTTACTCTATAGAGACATATGATATGAAAGAAATGATTTTAAAAAAAACCCTCACAACAATAAGGAGTGATTTTGATTCTTGACCCTACCCTCCTCTTAGGGAGTCTTTATGGCTTTTTAATGACCCGGGTCTCCATCCACTATGCAGGCGGAGGATAAAGGCTGTTTCTCCCTTTCTGTGTAATCGGGCCCATCCTCGTGCAGGCGTTCCTTTGAATTGGCTGTGAAAATCCATCATGAAGACTAGACCACGAAGCAGGGGTATTTGCCATTCTGGGTTTGAGAGGCAGCCTAGGATCCTGTGAGGGTGAGTTGGTCTGGGACTTCTGTGAGTTGCAGGCATTAGAGATCATCTAGCAACTGGCTTTGCTAGCTGCTGAACGCATGTCAGCTCACCCCATTCACGGTGCAGCTGCCTGTCTGGTTCATCTGTCTTAGAAGTCCGCGATTTCCCTTTCTGCTGCTTCCCTTTTCATATAACCCAGTGTCAATATAGCAACAAGTGGCAGGGGCAACCCTGAAACTACTTAGTAGACCCGATCCCCCATGGTTTGCTTGATATGATTTGTTATGGCCCATCTGTTCGTTCACCTCTTTTCTCTCCCTTAACTGCATCTTGGGAGTTGTCTTTTGGATGCAATCTGTGTCTTAAATTGTAGTACCCTGTCGTCTCTTTCCAGGAGTAGTTGGCTCCTGGAAAGAAGTAAGTTTGCAGACTTACCAGAAATTCACCATCACTCTCCATTTGATTGAATAATCTGAGTTTAGCTAGTCTCTGAGGCCAGATTTTAACCGCTAGCTTCTCAGACCGACTGGGTTCCCCACTCACACCTCTCCTGCTGCCTCTGGGCTTGAAGTGTGCTCAGGCGATGTGCTCACTCATTTATTTACTCATTTACCCAAGAAATTCAAGAGCCGCTGATGTGGGAATCACTTTGCCATGTGTAGATGAATTGAACAGGACTCACCCTAACATACAGTGCGAGAGGGAAGAGGAATCATGAATCCAAATATTAGTATGTCACGATGAGGAAATGAACTGCTTCTGCAAAAAAAAAAAAAAAAAAAAAATCCCCAAAGTCAAATGGAAATCTAGCTCTTTATTCCAAAAACTCATTCTCACGTGAAACAAGCATTGCTTAAATGCCCACCCTATGGTGCAGAATACCATAGGCAGATAACTAAATACCAATACCAACAACTAAGATACTCTCTGGGGATAGAGGGACATTCAGATCTACATACTTTCAGAGGCAGGCGAAGCCATGTGAAGGGCCAGAGAAGCAAGAGATTTTTCCTTGTGGGCCTTCATGGAGGAGCTGGCCTTAAAGGTGGCGTGGACAACTTTTGACCCCACGGATGGAGGGAACTACATGGACCCGGGCCCTGAGGTAGGACTTTCTGTGATGATTTGTGTTATTGTCTGCATTTACTTACTTCCAGACCTTCCCGTATGGGGGGGGGCGGTGGTGGGGAATGTGACTTGTGTTATAGGGTATTTCAATCCATTGACATTGGATATGGACATGAAGCTTGCTTTGGCCAGTGGCACATGAGCAGATATGACTTACACTGCCTGAACAGAAGCATTAAAAGCCGTGGTGTGTTTCTGCCAGCTTTTGCTCTTTCCCCTTTCCCACGAAGATGGCATGTCCTGGATGGGACTTATCCTTCTGCCTGGATTCTAGAATGGCAAGACAGGAGAAGCCAACCCACGATTGCCAGTATATGATGCAAATAAGAAATAAATGTGCGCGGTATGCCGCTGGTATTTGGGGGTTGTTTGTTACCGCATCGTAACAGTCATCTAATGAAAGTTGACTGATACAGTCTCAGTCGTAGAGTGGTGTGGTTTGCTCACATGTAGTGTAAAGCGAGGGGGAGATTTGGGGAAGAGAGATTGTCCTAGAGTCAGACGACAGCAGGTTTCTGTTGTCCAGCCAAGGAGTTTGGATTTCTTATAGAGGCAGTGGGAGTTGGGAAAGGAGCCAAGGATGTGATGAGGAATGTGCTTTGGGAAGATGACTCCAACCTCAGGACAGAGGATGGAACTGGTTCTGGGGAGATGCTTGAGGTTGTTTGTGGTCCAGGCAGAAGGAGAAGAGGGCAGGGACAGTGGAGTAGAGACAGGATCCAATTTCAGAGACTAGGTCATTGTCAGATTAACATAGACCTGGCAGCCGCCTGAAGGTGAGGGAGGCAGAGAGGCGCAGGGGCCAGGTTCTTTCTGGTGGGGGGGGCTTTGTCTTGGTGGACCCTCCACAAGCTGGGGGAAGAGCTGACCTCATGTGCGCCATCTGGCCAGTTCACCAAGTGTCTGAGCACTGCCTGTTTCCAAGATGGAGCATTTTGCCGTGTCAAGACGAG
Source organism: Delphinapterus leucas (assembly GCF_059928025.1). Taxonomy (NCBI): domain Eukaryota; kingdom Metazoa; phylum Chordata; class Mammalia; order Artiodactyla; family Monodontidae; genus Delphinapterus; species Delphinapterus leucas. Next base: position 169,634,429 of record NC_143130.1, read on the forward strand.
AGGTCTGGGGAGACATGCCAGGCATTGGGTGGACTTCAGGTTCACTCCCGGCTTTAGAACTTCCGAAAATTCTGTTGCTGCACAAACCATTGTGCAAGCAGGGTAGAGGGTAGAGGTGTGATGGGGCCTGACTAAGGAGACAGATGGAATGCCTGGGGGGATGGGGTCCAGTCGGGGTACACTGTATCCCAGAGCAGAATGCAGGGTGACCCCATGAGGGACTCGGGGATTTGGCCTGCCCCACTCATTGATCAGTGTGTAGTTGTCCCTTGCATCCACAGGGGATTGGTTCCAGGACCTGCAGGGATACCAAAATCCCAGGATGCTCAACTCCCTTAGGTAAAATGGAGCAGTAGTCAGCCCTCCTTCTCCACAGGCTGTGCATCTGTGGATTCAGCCAACTGTGGTTCGAATCTTGATTGGTGGTTGGTTGAATCTGGGAATTCGGAGCCCGCAGACATGGTGTGCCGATTGTAGTAGCATCACTCCTTCATTAATCACTCATTCAGCAAAGTGGTTGAAGTACCAACTCTGAAGCTGGACTGTGTAGGTTTGAGTCCTGGCTCTGCCATTTACTAGCAGTGATGTTGGGCAGGTTACTTATTGACCCTTCTGTGCCTCAGTTTCCCCATCTGCAGAATGGTGATGACACCCCTGAGGTCAGTTGTCTTAGTGAGGGTTCAGTAGCACTTAGAGTAGGATTTGATGATACACAGTAAGGGCTGTTGCAGTCGGGGTGGGGGCAGTATTTATTGAGCACCAACTATGTGCCAGGTACTGTTCTAGGCACTGGGGATACAGCAATAAGCAGAGTCCCTGCCCTCGTGGAGTTTATTTTAGTGGAGAAGGCAGCACATAAATTTGCAAATAAGTAGATGTATAATGTCAGGTGATAAATAGCGTGAGGAAAAATAACTCGGGTTGAGGAGATAGTGACCAGGATGGGTTTGGGGATCTAAAATAGGGTTTTCAGGAAGGCCTCTTAGTGGACAGGACCTGAATGTGGTGAGGGAGGGTGTCTAGCTATCTTCTAGGGGAAAGGGGAGTTGTGTGTCTAGAGAACAGGAAGTGCAAAGGCCCTAAGGAGGCTGTGTGGCCAAAATGTAGTTTGCTCATTCAAATACTTCCATTTCTTTCTTAAGGAAATTGAAGCTTTCTGTTTCTATTACAAGTTCAGATTTTATAACAAATGGGATAGTGAGTCGTGCAGGAATATGGAACCCTGTTCTCAAGCATTTTTTTTTAAATTTAATTTAATTTTTTTATATAGCAGGTTCTTATTAGTCATCCATTTTATACATATTAGTGTATATATGTCAACCCCAGTCTCCCAATTCATCCCACCACCCCCCCCACCACTTTCCCCCCTTGGTGTCCATATGTTTGTTCTCTACATGTGTCTCTATTTCCACCCTGCAAACCGGTTCATCTGTACCATTTTTCTAAGTTCCACATATATGCGTTAATATACGATATTTGTTTTTCTCTGACTTCACTCTGTATGACAGTCTCTAGATCCATCCACATCTCTACAAATGACCCAATTTTGTTCCTTTTTATTGCTGAGTAATATTCCATTGTATATATGTACCACATCTTCTTTATCCATTTGTCTGTTGATGGGCATTTAGGTTGTCTCAAACCTTAAATTGTCTTTTGTAGCCTCAGTTTTACCATCTGTAAAATACGGGTGGTCTGCCTTACCCCTCTGGATGGGTGTGAGGAATACATGAGGTCATGTGTCCTTAATCTCTGCACCCACAAGGCGTCCGGTAAACATTAATTATTAGAAGCCTTGGAAGAGAGTGATCTGAGGACAAGGATGGCATTGTCTCTCCAAGATAACATGTTGGGTTCGAATGTGAGGTCATAAGGGCGTGATGGATCATTATTGTAACCATCTAATTTAAAGGGCCTTATATCCAAGCTGTTATTTATATTGCAGTAATAGCTACTTGCAGTGGTAATTTTCCTTGCTAGAGGGGAAAATGGCCATGACATCTGTGAAATGGCATTGAACTAGGGCTGTGGTTCTTAACTTTGGTTGCTTATTAGACTCACCTGGGGAGATTTAAAAAATCCTGATGCTGAGGCCACATCTCAGACAAATTAAGTCAGAATCTCTAGGTGTGGACCAGTCTGCAGTAGCTTTTAAAGCTCTCCTGGTGATTCAAATGTGCAACCACGGTTAAAAACCACTGAGCTGGGTTGGGTGGGGGTGGCCTCTTGTTTTGGAAGATTCTGCAGGGAGATTCGGGGGCGTGTGTGGCAGATCGATGATCATTGCCACTGTGATATGCGACTGGGGCAGGGGGTGGTGCTGAGGTTAAGAATGACCTCAAGAGTCAGGGTTCCACTAAGCTACTTCCTCTGTAGTGTCAGCTACGTCCATTGCCAGAATGGTTCATTACGCAGCTGGACATAGCTTTAGTTTTAAACTTCTAAGAAAAGTGTCATTAAAATGAGTGCTTTACAGTGGACTCTGTGCTTACTAAAAAGAGTGCAGGCTCTACAGTAGGTTCTGATATCAATCTCCTATTTCTTCCTCCTGGGGAGTTAGTGATCACCCTTAGCCAGTGTGGTGATGGGAATTAACGTGATACATCCTTGATTCCATTCAGTGTCCCACAATGGGCTCATTCCATCTGGTTTGTGTTGGGATGCACCGCATCTTTCAAGGAGCCAAAGGCACCAGCAGCCTGGTATGCCTCTTTGTGGGGTAAGACAACACTAATGGCAAAAGGCAGAGTCAGGAAAACTGAAGCTTCAAGGTAAAGTAGCTGCCAGGAAAAGATGAGGCTTCTCATTAGATAGTGAAATCCTCATTGTTTATGTTGTTTCCCTTTTTGGCTGCCAGGGAGCTGAAAGTTGTTTTATGCTCATTTGCCTTAGATTCCCTTAGACTTTATTTTAAAATTGTAATTCTCTAGTCCCTGTTTACCATTCCTTCTCCACACTGCTACTCGACTTTCAGCTTTTTACTCTGATCTTGATCCTTTTTTTGAAGTATTTGGGTTATAAAAATACTTTTAAAGAAAATAATTTAAGTGCTAGACATTTTGGAGATCACCCTGTGCCTCGATATCTGATTGGAAAAGGGTTGTTCTTATCATGTTCAAAGGAGTTCTTGGGATGTTGGAGCTTCTTTTGCAACTCTGACATCTTCACAGGTGAGGACCCAGGCCCAGGGAGAGGAAAGACTTGCTCAGGAGGTAAGACGATGTGATGGGAAGAGCCGGGCACTCAGCGCAGGAGTCTGGGTCCTGGCTTCTCCATTTACTAGATATGTGAACTCAGGCAGGTTTTAACCTCTTTGAGCTCTCAAATTCCTTATTTATGAGATGGAGACCATCCTAGCTTTGCAGGTTTGTTGTGGGGATTGGATGAGTTAAGGTGTATAAAGCACTTGGTAGGGTGCCCAGCACTTAGAAACAGACATAGTAGCATTTTTATCACGATTATTGCTAAGTCCATGGTCAGCAAACTCTTTCTGGAAAGGGCCAGATAGTAAATATTTTAGGTTTTTCAGACTGTATGGTGTCTGTGGCAATCGCTCAACTCCGCCATTGTACGATGAATCCGTAAGTGTGTACGGATGTGTTGCAATAAAACTTTATTAACCCTGGGCTGTAGTTTGCGACCTGCTCTAGGTCACACAGCCAGTCGGCAGTTTCCTGATTCCCTGTCTCTGGGGCCCCTTCCTCTGGACCCACACTGCACACCATCGGAAATGGAGACTGCACGGTAATTAGTTTGGTGTTGTCCAAACTATTGGTTTTTTGGGTTAATTTCTTTTCCCTAAGATTCATACTAAGGCAGAGTTTCATCTTGAGAAATCTGAGACAGGGTCCGCATGCCCCTGTATTTCCTCTGGGTTTCATCTTCTGACGTGCTTGGTAAAATCCTTTTGAAGCACATGGTTCTAAGGGCTCCCTTTGGTGAAGGCTAGTTGGGGCCCAGAGCCAACAAGGGATGGAGCCAGGCTCTTGTGAATGTGGGAGATTCATTACTGAGAATGTTGCACAGGAGTGACAGTCTAAACTAGGGAAGGAAAGCAGGCGCTGTGTCAGCCCCTGACCGTGGCTTATGATCTGGAGTTACCAGCCCTCAGGGAGGTGGCAAATCATGCTTCAGCCTTGGGAAGGCTCGTAAAATGAACCATTGCAAAACAAGAGGCAAAGAATGGGGACCCCGCATTCCAGGTAGGAAGGCTGGTGTAAGAATTACTGTGAATCCTCCCCTGTCCCCGCCTTCTCCCGATTTTCAGTGTCCTAAATGATAAGTGACTGGATAATGTTTCTTGAGTGTACAGGGCAAGTTCTTTTTTAGTTTTTTTTTGCGGTACGCGGGCCTCTCACTATTGTGGCCTCTCCCGTTGCGGAGCACAGGCTCCGGACGCGCAGGCTCAGCGGCCATGGCTCACGGGCCCAGCCGCTCCGTGGCATGCGGGATCTTCCCGGACGGGGGCACGAACCCGCGTCCCCTGCATCGGCAGGCGGACTCTCAACCACTGCGCCACCAGGGAAGCCCTTTAGTTTATTTTTTAATTAAACTTTTAATTTTGAGAACTGTAGATTCACACAGTCGCAAGAAACGGTACAGGGAGATTCCATGTATTCTTTACCCTGTTTTCCCTAAAGGAGATATTTGAGAAACAATATCACGGGATACTGACACAGACACAGTCAAGATACAGAATGTTTCCATCGCCCCAAGGATCCCTCCTGTTGCTGTAGGGCATTTTAAAATGCAAGCTTGTATTGAATGCGGGGGCATTCAAATAGGGTAGCACGCCAGCAGAATGGTTCAGATACCGTCTGTGGCTGAGTCTTGTTTCCCATAGCAGAATGTCTCCTTTCTGAATTATGGATAAAGGAGCTTTGTAACTGATTTTCTTCCTAAGAGGCAGTTCTTGTGGGTTTGAGGATGTGCCATGGCACTGGTGCCACAGGGCAGACACTTGCCACTCCACCTGGTGGACATTTGGTCATAAGGAATCATTTTAGGGATGGTTGTAGAGGGGAAACCTGCCGAAGCTCAGAATAACACATTTATAAACAATAGCTGCAGGCTTACGAATGTGTTGGACCCTGTTAAAGTCTCTCTGCGTCTAGAAAGACAGTGGAGAGTAGTAACTGGTGAGCTGACCTCCGTCATTTGATCATGTGAGGCTAAGTTCTTTGTGGGGAATCGGTAACAGTGGTGGGTGAGAGCCAACTGCTCTTCGGCACCCTTGCTGCCAGGTTATAAAGAGAGGAAATTGCCAATCAAATTCCGCCACATGCGGACGTACAACCATCAGTAAGATAAATGAAGTTCTAACACACTATCCTTTAAGGTATTCTGAGCACACCTTGAAGGGAAGTTCAAGGTAGAATCGATGATATTCAAGTGTCAGGATTCAGTTAACCTTATAGTCAGGATCAGACAACCAGAACCCACCCAAGCCACAGCCAGACTCAGGTCATTTGGGGATCAGACACCCTCCCTAAGGATGCAGGTTGTCGGCTTCTCTTCCTGGTCACTGTGGGTGGGGATGACCTCCACAACATCTCAGCCTACCCACATGTCTTGAAGGCCACTGATTTCATCAACGAGAGTCCATTTCTAACACCCAGTATGCTGAGCATCCAATTAGGATTCTAGTTACCAGTATTCCCAACTCATTACGCAGATTAGCAGAATCCCTGATGTTTATGGGAAATAGAGACAACTGAAGGACGTGGTGTTCGGCCATTCATCACGCTAACTCACCACCCCTGGGGTGGGAATTCCAGATTAGAGCACTGACATCCCCTAGAGCTTAGCTGAAATCACACACACACGCACACGCACACGCACACGCACACGCCCACACAGTGTCTATGCCAAAAGCTCAAAGTAAATTAGAGATATCTTTAAAAAGTGGTTGCAGGACAGGCTGAGCTTCAGAATGCCACCTTTAACACTTATAGATTGCGGGACTCTGAGATTTTTTAACTCAGAGGCTCTGTTTCCCCATCCTTGAAGTGGGGATAAGACCTACCTCAGAGGGTTGCTTGTGGAGTTTAAGAAATGTTAGCTGCCATTGTTAAGTGAAAAAAAAAAGCTTCTCAGCTTTCTTCTGCATCCACTGGTATGAACAAGACATGTGCCCTTCAGAATCATTCTTAAGTTCTTCTCTAATCAAAAAGTTATAGGCTTTATTTTAGTTGGAGAGGTGGGAATAAGAATGGCAGGGTTTGGGGGGTAAATAGGAGGAAGGAACTGGCATTTGAGTCCCTGCTCTTTGATCAGCACTGTTGTGGGTGACAGTGAACAAGAGTCCTGACCCCCAGGGAGAGGAGAGGCCTTGAACAAGGAGTCAAGAGTGAGATGAACTATGAACAAGTGCAAGAGGCAGTCAGAGCGTACAAGGGGGTTGATCTCGTAAGAGAAAGCTCCCCCGAAGCAGGGATGTTTGACTTGAGACACCACAGTAGACAAGGTAGATGTCTTGTCTGGAAGATGGAAGATGTGAATGGCAGATACAGAGGCACTGGGGCAAGGAAGGAGGTGGTATATTACAGCAATACAGCCAAGTTTGTAGCGTTTGGAGTAGAGTGACGGGTGACGGAGTCGTGAGGTGAGGCTGTAAGGGTGTAGGCTCTACATTGAGCAGGACCTTATAGGCCAGGGGATGGAATTTGGGCTTTGGCGAGCTCTCCCCTAGGGCTTTGCATTGCCATTAGTGTGGAATCTGTTTTCAGATGATTCTCAGATGTGTGGCAGCCTCATTTTGCTGGTGAAGAATTGAGGCACGAGTAGGTTAAGCAGGTTGGAAGTTGGAAGATGGAAAGTGGGCCCAAGATTCACTCCCTGGGCCTTGTTTCACCATCTGCCAGAAGAGGAGGTTGTAGCTGAAGTCTGAGGTCCATTCCAGCTAAATTGGGATGAGTTAGACTTGCAGAGGGACTTACATGGGAGCAGGAACACGGCACCTCCTTATGAGGGTTATAGAATGGTGGCCCGATAAGTTAAAAATGAAAACTACACTCAGGAAATTCCATCAGCCATCTGTGGAAATCAGCCCCTGTCTTCATTCATTTGGGCTGCTATAACAGTACCATAAACTGGGTGGCTTATAAACACGAGAAATTTATTTCTAATTTCTGGAGGCTGCAAGTCCAAGGTCAGGTGCCAGCGTGGTCAGGTTCTGGTGAGGATCCTATTCTGGCTTGTAGATTGCCGACTTCTCATTGTGCCCTCACATGGTGGAAAGAGGGCAAGAGAGCTCTCTGGGGTCCCTTTTATAAGGGCAGCTACCCTACTTGTGAAGGTTCCACCCTTATGACCTAATCACCTCCCAAAGACCCCACCTCTAAATACCATCACACTGGGGGGTTAGGATTTCAACATATGAATATGGGGGAGACACAAACATCCAGTCTGTAACAGTCCTGTTGTCCAAGAATGTGATTCTGTCGAGGTTGGGAACCCTCGAAATTCTGATTAGAATTTCCTGGCTGTGCTTTGAAAATGACCCTCGAGAGTAACTGTAGTTCAGTACAGGGAGTATATAAAAAAAGATACCATAAAAACTCTCCCTCCTGCCTCTGTCCAGCCGCTACCCAGATCCCTTCCGCAAGGCAGCTCTTTCCCAGTTTTGGCGCGTGTATGTACATAGAGCTTGGGGCTGTGTGATGGTTTATGTATTTCACACACATGGTTAGCACAGCACACACATTGTTCTGTACCGTTCCTCGCTATTGAAGGCTGACCCAGATCATTAGTAAATAAATGTGGGGTTTTCTTCCTCTTTAGTCTGTAGAGCATCCTGTTGTAGGATAGGGCTATGACCTATTGACCTGGCTCCCTCCTGACACACGTGTAGGTTGGTGAAGCAAAAGAGGGCAAGGAACAGGGTCGTGATGAGTAATTTAGGAGGGGGATTGCTGGCCAGAGAATATGTGAATTGGGGGTTTTGACAGATGGTGCCAAATGGCCCTCTATCAAATTTGGACCAATGAACAGCCTGTGTCCCAGGAGCCAGAGATGAAGCACCCTGTGGTGTTATCAGATTTGTCGAGGTTGCTAATCTGGGGTGTGGGGAGTGGAGATTTTGTTTCTCACCCATGAGTGAGGTTGAACATCTTTTCCTGTTGGAGCCATTTATTTGTGTCCCCTTTCTGCTTACTATCATTTACATCCTTTTCTAGGCAGACACTTAATCGGTTGCATACTACTTGGGCTGTCTTGTCAGAAAGGGAATTGCCACCTTCACGTGTCCTGAAGGTTCTCAGTTGCTTAGAGAACCTCAAGGTGGCAGGGCCTGGCCCAGCAGGCTGCGGGAGGGGCCTGGCGTGCTCAGTTCCCCGAGGCAGCTGTAACCCTATAGGGGTCGAAGCTTCCGCCCCACTTGTTCTGCCTGCGTCTGCCGCGGTCCTCACTCGAGCTTCCCGCACAGCTGGCCCGGAGAGAGGGAGTGCACTGCTGTCACGCATAGTTGCATACTATGAGAAATTGAACTGAATCACCTTCCGGTTTTCCTTGCCCTCCCAGTGAGCTTGGCCATAGGGCTCTGCCTGTCGGAAACCCAGGGCCAGGTCTTAGACCCTGGTGAGCTCCCCTGCCCCCTGGTTGGTCGTGCTTAGCCGCTTTCAAGCCCCGCCTCACTGTCCCCATCTTGGCTGCTTTCAGTTCATTCAGTTGTTCGTTATCTGTTGGCCTGCCTGCAACGTGGCCAGTACCTTTGTAGCTTGGGGACCGCAGTAGAGATGAGAATGGACAAATGCCCGGAGCTTATAGCCCGGGGTGGGGGAGGAAACAGACACAATAAACAAGCAAAGTCTATAAGCTGCTAGAATAGAATCTCTCTCGTGCACCCAAATCCCCAGGGGAACCTTGTGAAAATGTAGATTTTGATTCAGCAAAGCCTGAGATTTTGCATTTCTAACAGGCTCCCAGGAGATGCTACTGGTATTGGTCTCCAGACCACACTCTCAGAAACAAGGCCCTAGAAGGTGTTAAAAGCAATGGGAGAGATGCTTCCCACTAGCTGTCTATTTTACATTTGGTAGCGTATGTATGTCAATGTTACTCTCTCACTTCGTCCCAGCTTACCCTTCTCCCTCCCCGTGTCCTCAAGTCCATTCTCTATGTCTGTGTCTTTATTCCTGTCATGCCTCTAGGTTCTTCAGAACCATTTTAAGGGGTGAGATGAGTGTGGGAGGGAGACACAAGAGGCAGGGGATATGGAGATGTACGTATGGATATAGCTGATTCACTTTGTTATACAGCAGAAATTCACACAACATTGTAAAGCAATTATACTCCAATAAAGATGTTAAAAAAAACCAAGCAATGGGCGAGAACACAGAGCAGGATAAAGGGGCCCTAGGTGCTGTTGGGGGTGGGGCATTGGGAATATCCCAGAGGCTCCCCAGCTGAGCAGCAATAGGAGGGAGGTGGGGACACTGAGGGGACAGCCGGCACACAGGCCTCACAGCAGCAGGAGAGGGCCGGGTCGCTCTGGGGGACAGCAGGGAGGCACGGTGGCTAGAGTCCGGTGGGCGTCATCAGAAGAGTGGGTTGTAGATGTGGGGCAGAGGGTCTCATAGGCCGTGGAAACACGAATGTTCTCTTCATTTGGTTACTGACAGTGGCCCAGTGGGGTCTCAGGCTCAGGTAGAAGCCGAGGCCAGAGAGATTTGATGGTTTGTCAAAAGCTAGCCCTGAGCCCAGGTCCTCAGACTTCAGATTTTGTACTTGGGGATGCTAACCTGCAGGGTGTGGGAACTTCGTCAGTTCGTGCAGAAATTGGTCTGGTGTTTCAAAATGCCTCTTTGTCCAAATAGTAGAAGCAGGACTGGACTGGGGAGGGCCAGAGGACAGAGGGGAAGCTCAGGGCTGCTGGGCCTGGGAGCGCTTCCATGCCCCCAGGTTTGGGGCGTCAGGCCGGGGCTGGGCTCCCAGGCTTTGGAGGATCCGCCTCTACTCTCCAGCCCGAGGTCACACACAGCGGCCCTGAGTGATGCCGGCCCCGCGAGCCGACAAGCGAGGGGTCCTGAGTGTGGTCTCGGCAGGCAGTCTTTCCCTTTGTGGGTTCCTCTTGGCGTTCGCCCTCCCTCACGGTCCCTTCGTTCCCCCAAAACTGGGTTCGCCTTTTGATAGGTGTCAAGCCAGAGAGTCAGAGAAGGAAGGATTTATTACTTGCAACAAGTAAGGAGAATACTGGGGATCTTTCCCAAAGCAGTATCTCCCTGAACAGCAAAATTGGGGACATTTTAAGCTAAGGGAGCATGCATATTCATGAGGGGAATTTAGCATAGAATTGGAGCAAGAGTCATGCTAGGTTGAAGGAGTCCAGGTCTTAGTGGCTTGAGGTCACGAGAGCCAGCAAAGGTCAGCATCATTAATTCTCTGGCTCCATTTAGTCTGGTGGCCAATTGCTCAAGGGGGTTGAGGACCCTGTAAAACAGCTCAGGAATGTGTGTCAGGCTATTACTTTACCTTTGAAACGGACCTGGGACTCTTAGTGACTGATTTATTGTCTCCGATATGGTTATTTCCCTGGCCTGGCAATAGGTGCTTGTTCACACATTCTTTTGTTCCCTCAAAATCATTAACTACGGAGACCTATTCTTCTGCACGGGCAAGCATCGCGGCCAGGCTTAGATCACAAAATGGCCTAGGCCTAAAATGGCTGCTCTTGCGTCAAGAAAGCCATGCCCCGTTCTCTTCCCCGGAGACCCCAACCTTATCTTGCCTACACCCTGACCGGCTGGCGTCATGTTTATTTCCCCGTGGGTGTGTGCATGCCACGGAAGGTACGAGGGCTGAACCTCCCACTGTATACTTGCCTTGCACGTACCCAGTCTAAACAGGAAACACGGAGCTCTGATGAATTTAATGTGACATCTTCCAAGTTTTTCTCTCGTGCAAACCAGAATGAGCGTGCCACTCTGCGGACTGTCGCAAAATAGTGAATAAAGCTTAGTGTCTGAAGCCAGAACTCCTGAATCTGAATCCCAGATCCATCACTCACTAGCTGTGTCACCTTGGGTGTGCCATTTGACCTTTCTGTGCCTTAGTTTCTCCAACTGTAAAGTGGGGACAGTGATGACAGTGCCTGGGTTGTCGTGAGGATTAGAGGAATTAATGGATTATGTCGCACAGCACGGTGCCTGGTACATAGGACAAGCTTAGTGAATTGCACCATGTCCTGTTTCTTGATGAAGCTTCAGTGGGTCCCATGGGTTTAGGATGGAGTCCAGTCTCTGCAGTGGGATGCTGTTCAGTTCTCTCTGGGATCTGGCCCCTGTTCCCCTCTCTGGCTCCTCTCCCCCCATGCCCCTCGCCTACCTGATAACCCAGCTATGCTGATAACCCACTGCCGCACGTACATTACAGCTACATGTCCCCGAGGATCTAATGCTAAGCTGAAATCCTTCTCAACTCTCACAGTACAGAGGAAACACTTTAGGTGCCGATGGAATCTTACAGAGATGTCAGATGCTGATATTTCAGGTTTCCCAGGTAACCAGACGTGGGACATTTGCTTAACCAGACGTGGGACATTTGCTTCTGTTGGGCCCGAGTGGAATTGTTTCCTTTGTATTTTACTCAATTGTTTTTCTGGCTCTGATGAGTAGTCGTTGGATAATTACATCTCCTTTCAGTATTAGAACCACATTTATCAGTTTCTTGAGACTTACTTGGGCTATTTCATCACGAAGGTCAAGTCAGTGTTACAGCCTTCCTTGGAAGGGTAAGATTAGGGTCATCTCTGCCAGAAGGACTTGGCACAATTAAGACCTAGGGAGAAGTTCTTCTAAAGTCAATAAAGATCCAGACAGAAAGCTTGGTTGCAAAAAGGAATTGGATATCCTGGTGTAAAACCAGAAATTGGTCAGCTTGATTAAATTTCATTTGGGAAGCTCAACTCTGAAGAATCCATGTTGCATTTCCGGACTCGAAGAGACACTTGGACGTGCACATTGATAGCAGCGTTATTCATAATAGCCAAAAGGTGGAAGCAACCCAAGTGTCCACCAATGGATGAATAGATAGAATGTGGTGTAAACATACAGTGGAATATTACCCAGCCTTAAAAAGGAAGGAGATTCTGACACATGCTACAACATGGATGAACCTTGAGGACTTTATGTTAAATGAAATAAGCCACTCACAAAAATAGAATTCCTGTATGATTCCTTATATCAGGTGCCTAGAGCAGTCAAATGATAAAGACAGTAAATAAAATGGTGGCTACCAGGGGCTGGTGGGAGGAGGGAATGGAAAGTTATTGTTTAATGGGTACAGATGTAGATTTTTACAACATGAAGGGAATTCTGGAGATGGATGGTGGTGATGGTTGCATAACAATGTGAATGTACTTAATGCCACTGAAGTGTGTACTTTAAAATGGTTAAGATGGTGGAGTTTATGTATATTTTACCACAATATAAAAAATTTTAAAAATATATGTTGCATTTTAAAAATGTGACAAGGAAGACCGTTTCAACCTGTCATAGGCTGTTTTCAGTGGAATGATGAAATCAGTGGAAGTCTCTCAGATCTCCCTAAAACACAAAATTAAATATGAACAAATGTTTGTTTTTGGTTAAGTTACCTTCTGAGGATGCTCCTGGAAGGGCTGCTATCTGAGGCTGCTTTAGCAAAGAGTGGGGTGTGGAGAGAGACATTAAAGTTGGTTCTTTTCTACCGAATTTTCCTGTTCCAAAAATTGCTTGTTTCAGTTCTGCCTAGAGGGGACATAAGGTGCAAATATTGGGTAGGGAACTGGAAAAGAAAAAGAGAGTATGTTCAGAGAGCCATTTAAATGCATTCAACCGGGATAGGTCTTTTTTTTTTTTTTCCATCTAAAGAGCAAACGGTGGTGACCCATTTTGAAACATGTTTATTTTTAATTAAGTTGACCCTTAGCAATGATAATAATGCTTGTGGGTTCTCCTGTTTGGGAGCATATGCCGAAATCCCATGACATAGAAGAAGATATTATTTGCTGATCCACCTGTGTTCGGTAAGTGCCGGGAGGCTGGTGTGCAGGAGGGGTGAGTGTTTTGGCTGGGCTGCCCGGTGATCACTGCTCCTAGTGTGTTGAGCTCCGGGCTCACGTATCTAGTGGCCTCCCAGACACCTCCTCTGGGAGGTCCACCGGGCACCTCCAAGTTCACACGATCGATGCAGATTCTTGATGTCCTCCCGCACCCGTCCCGATGCCTGCCCCACCTCTTCCCCATCTCAGCAACATCACCAGCTGTCCAGGTGCACGAGCCAGAACCTATCAGATGTCCTTCCTTCCCACACCCCGCCGATCTGCACCATCTAGCTCCAAAGCACACCCCGAGTCTCTCCAGTTTTCTTCCATCTCTGTTATCACCTCCCCTGTCCTGGTTCCCATCCTCTCCAATGTAGTCTGGGATGATCATCTAACTTACGAGGCTTGTCCCGTCTAGTCTAGCCTAGCCTAGGGAGCTCTGTGCCCTTATCTCACCGAGCCTGTTAGGCTCCTCAAGACGAGTGGGAGAACATCTTAACTGGGCCCCCTGTTGTCCCCCTCCCCAACAATCCGCTCTCCAAACAGCCACGATGATTATTGAATCCTTTCTAAAATTATCAAACACTATCACACGTGCAAAAATGTGCACAAGGGTCTTCTCTTGTGGCGCAGTGGTTGAGAGTCCGCCTGCCGATGCAGGGGACGCGGGTTCGTGTCCCGGTCTGGGAGGATCCCACGTGCTGCAGAGCGGCTTGGCCCGTGAGCCATGGCCGCTGAGCCTGCACGTCCAGAGCCTGTGCTCCGCAACAGGAGAGGCCACAACAGTGAGAGGCCCGCGTACGGCAAAAAAAAAAAAAAAAAAAAATGCACAAAACACAAATGTAATTATAACACATCATTATAAAGTGAACACTCATAGAAAGGTCACTCAGGTCAAGAAATGGGCCATTGCCCAGGACCCCCAGGAGCTCGTCAGCTTGTCCCCTACCAACCACACCCCTTTTTCTCTAGTAACCACCATTCTGACCTTAGATGTAGTCACTGCCTTACGTTTCCTAAACTAGGTAAAACTAGTTTAATTTTGCCATAAAAAAACCTTTATATTAATGGAGTTATACAAACACACACACACACACACACACACACACACATTTTTGACTACTTTCTTTTAGTCAGCATTATTTTGGCCATGCGTTCCTTGCAGCTGTAGTTCATTGCCATTGTGATTATTTCATACAATACTATGCATTTCATTGAATACCATACAATTTATCCATTTGCAGTTGTTAGATATTTGGGTTGTTTCCTGTGTGGCGCTAATACCAGTCATGCTCCTGTATACGTCCTTGTCCATGTCACCTGGTCCACGGGCTGACCCTACCTCTAGGGCAATACCCAGAAACGGAATTGCTGGATCATACCGCCAGGCAGCTTTCCAAGGCTTTTATATCTATTTACATTCCCTCTAGTCACATTTGTGGGTTCTAGTTGTGCCATATCCTCATCAACACTTATTACTGGTGGCCTTTTTAACTATTGGTGGCCTTTTGGGGGGCTGTGTAAGTGGTATCTCATTGGAATGGCACTTCCCCAGTTTCTGAAGAGATTGAGCATCTTTTCATCAGTCTGATGACACTCGACATCCTCTGTGTAGAGTGCCTCTTTCATCTTTTACTCATTTTTCTGTAAGCTGTCTTACTGACTTGTAAAAGTTGTTTATGTTTTAGATATGGGTTCTTTGGTTTTTGCTACAATTAGCTCCCAGTCTGTGGCTTGCCTTTTTTCTCTTAAGGGTGTCATTGGATAAAGAGAGGTCTAATTTTAATATAGTCAAATGCGTCCACCTTCCCTAGTTAGTATGCCCTGTGTTTTGTTAAAGGTTGATTTCCCTACCTCAGGGTCACAAAGACATTCTCCTGTTTCGTCTCCTGAAAGCTCTGTAGTTTATTTCACCTTCATTTCTGTAATTTGCTTGAGAATGTTGTAAGAGAGGAGTCCAATGTCACTTTTTCTGGTAGATAAACCCATTGTCCTATTAATGGAGGGTGATCTTTTAAAAATGTACATCATGGATTGTCACCTCCTCCCTTGAATCAGCTGTAAGTAACCTCAGATAGCTTCCAAACCCCTTACCTTTTGCTTACCTTCCTGTTTAATCATTTTGGCTTTAGTTCTGTTTCTCAAATAGGCCAAGTCCATTTCTGCCTCAGGGCCTTTGCATTTGCTGGTCTCTCTCCCTGGAATATTCTCCTCTCAGTGTTTTACCTGGATGTCTCCTTTGTATCTTTAATAGCAGTATCACTCTTTCAGAGGACCTTCTGTGTTTACACAATAGATCTTTCCCCTCATTACTCTTTCTCCTGTATTAAAAGCATTGGTCATTGTCTTAAAATTATTTTCTGTAATTTTTCTCTCCTCAGTAGAATATCACTTCTTTGAAAGCAGAGATTGGCTTGTCTGCTGTTGTGTTTCTGGTCCCAAAACCTATCCTAGCTAACAGTAGAAGCTCATTCATTGTTGAATGATTGAATAAATCCATCATACTTTTGTGAAATAAGAAATTCTGTGAAAACGGCCACCTGGTGCCCTAAAGGACTTTGGCAAAAATTTAAAAGGTAGCTGATGGGTGCTGTGAGGATTTTCCTTATCTAACAAACACTTATGTCGTGCTTACATGTACTAAGCACTGTTTTAAATTGCTTACAAAAGATGAGCTCATTTAATTTTTATAAACCCTTCAGAGTAGGTATTATTATTGTCCCCATTTTGCAGATGAGGAGAATGAGGAACAGACATAATAAATACCCAAGTTCACCAAACTGGGACCTTGAGGAGCTGGGATTCAAACCCAGACAGGATTTGTGTGAGCTGTGAAATACAATGAAAATGGGAAAGGGAAAGAGTGTGAGGGAGTGTCAGTATCCCTCTGGAGATTTGCAGGTGTCCCTGGGGAGTAGCAGAGTTTACTGCAGCATCTCCCATGGTGTTCCATAGAATTCAAAACCCTGAAGATGACCCCTTGATAAAGGACGTTGGGAAATGTGCATCTTTGTGTGGTGGCTCTGGCCCACTGGTGGACAGGGCTGGATCTCAGGGTGGGGAGCGGGGGTCTCAGGACTGGAACTGGCCCACTGGTGGGTGGGTAAGCCCCTGGTGCTACTAGGCTAGAGAGGGGACTCCAAAATGACACTTGGCGGCACCAGGGTCCTCATGGTAGGTTGAGCTCCCCAAAATGGCTGCTGGCAGCATCTGTGTCCCCACGGGGAGTCCCAGTTGCTGCTGCCTCTCAATGAGGCTCCCCAAGACAGCAAATAGGTCTTCCCCACCCAGGCTACTTCCAAATTACTGCATCTGTGCCGGGACTCAGAGTCCATGAGATTTTGTGTGTACTTTTTAAGAGTGAAGTCTGGGCTTCCCTGGTGGCACAGTGGTTGAGAGTCTGCCTGCTGATGCAGGGGACACGGGTTCGTGCCCCGGTCCGGGAAGATCCCACATGCCGCGGAGCGGCTGGGCCCGTGAGCCATGGCCGCTGAGCCTGCGTGTCCAGAGCCTGTGCTCCGCAACGGGAGAGGCCACGGCAGTGAGAAGCCCGTGTACCGCAAAAGAAAAAAGAGTGGAGTTTATTTTCTACAGCCCTCCAGCTCCATATTCCATACATAAGCCCCACTCGTGTTTGAAGCCAGATGTTTTGGGGGCTCATCTTTCTGGTGCAGGACTCCTAGGCTGGGAAGCCAGTGTGGGGCTTGGACTGTAATTATCCTCTCATTTGTGAGCTGCCTACCTGGTGATGTTGGTCTTGACTGTACCTCCTCTCCACCCCTCCTGTCTTGTTATGGTTCCTTCTTTATATCTTTAGCTGTGGAAAATCTTTTCTGCTAGTCTGTAGGTTGTTCTCATAGGTAGTTGCTCTGTAAGTAGCTGTAATTCTGGTGTGTGCATGGAAGAGAAGAGCTCAGGGTCTTCCTACTCTGCCATCTTGGCCATACTTCTCTAAGTATAGTTTAAAAGTAAGGGGAAAAGACATGTAAGCACAACTCTTATTAAAATTTCTGTATGTTTCCTTCCTGTAATTTTCTTATAACATTGAATAGTTTTCTGTTCAATTTTTCTTCCACTTAGCATTTGATTAATAAATATCATTTTATCATTTTTAAAGAGATAAAATTAAAAAAAAATTTGACCCCCTTTATGTTTCATGCCCCCCCACCTCTAGCAACCACCAATCTGTTCTCTGTATCTGTGAGCTTGTTTTTGTTTTGATTTTTTAAATTCTACATATAAGTGAGATCATACGGTATTTGTCTTTCTCTGACTTATTTCAGTTAGCATAATGTACTCAAGGTCCATCCATATTGTGGCAAATGGTGAGATTTCATTCTTTTTTAGGGATGAATAATATTCCATTGTATACATACCACACCTTCTTTATTCGTTTATCTGTTGATGGACATTTAGGTTGTATTCATAGTCTGGCTATTGTGAACAATGCTGCAGTGAACATAGGGGGTGAATATATCTTTTTGAATTGGTGTTCTCCTTTTCTTCAGATAAATACCCAGAAGTGGAACTGCTGGATCGTATGGCCGTTCTATCTTTCCTTCTTAAAGGAACCTCCAGACTGTTTCCCAGAGCAGTTGCACCTATTTACACACCCACCAACAGTAAACCAGGGTTCCTTTTTCTCCTCCTCCTTGCTGACACTTGCGATTTTGTTGTCTTTGATAGTAGCCATTCTGACAGGTGTGAGGTAATATCTCATAATTTTGATTAGCATTGCCCTGATCATTAGGGATGTTGAGCATCTTTTCATGTGCCTATTGGCCATCTGTATGTCTTCTTTGGAAAAAATGTCTTTTCAGATCCTATGCTCATTTTTTAAAATCGGGTTGTTTTGCTATTGAGTTGTATGAGTTCTTTATATATTTTGGATATTAATCCCTTATGAGATACATGATTTGCAGGTATTTTCTCCCACTCAGTAGGTTGCCTTTTCATTTTGTTGATGGTTTCCTTTGCTGTGCAGAATATTTTTATTTTGATATAGTTCCACTTGTTTATTGTTGCTTTTGTTGCCTTTACTACAAGGAGCTTTTGTGTCTTCTCCTGGGAGTTTTGTGATTTCAGGTCTTAACTTTCAAGTCTTGAATCCATTTTGAGTTAATTATTGTATATGCTGTAAGACAGTACTCTAATTTCTTTCTTTTTTTTTTTTTTTTTTGCATATGGCTGTCCATTTTCCCCAACACCTTTTATTGAAGAGACTGTCCTTTTCACATTTGGTATTCTTGGCTCCTGTGCTGTAAATTAATTAACCATATATGTGTAGGTCAATTTCTGGGCTGTCTAATCTGTTCCATTTATCTATGTGTTTTTATGCCAAAGATTATTTACTGTAATTGTATCCTGCAAAGTGACTACACCATTAAATGAAACAAACTGTTTACTTTTAGTTGTTAGATAAGTAAATAGTCTTGGGATAAATGTCTTCTGTGAAAAAGCTTTTTAAAAAACATTTACAATTGTTACCTTAAGATGCTTTCCTGAAAGTGGAATTATAATACTTGGGCAGAGTATACACATTTTTTTTTAATAAATTCATTTTGTTTACTTATTTATTTGGCTGCGTTGGGTCTTCGTTTCTATGCGAGGGTTTTCTTTGGTTGCGGCGAGCAGGGGCCACTCTTCCATCGCGGTGCGCGGGCCTCTCACTGTCACGGCCTCTCCTGTTGCGGAGCACAGACTCCAGAGGCGCAAGCTCAGTAGTTGTGGCTCATGGGCCCAGTTGCTCCGCGGCATGTGGGATCTTCCCAGACCAGGGCTCAAACCTGTGTCCCCTGCATTGGCAGGCAGATTCTCAACCACTGCGCCACCAGGGAAGCCCGACTATATACATTTTTAAGGCTTTGATTTCTAATTGCTTTCTAAGAGAATCATGCCAGTTTGCTATCTGCAGAATATAAAATTCTTTGTTTTTAAACAGACACCGATGACCTATTTTTAATTAGGAAATTCTACTACAAGGTGGATAATTTATGCCATGAATTTTTGTATTCTTACAATTAAACTTGTTTCCCATATGTCGAAGTAAGATTATTATTGTTCAAGTGTCATTCTCCCACATTTCAAGGTTTGTAACTTCTTTTTTCTGTAAATAGCTGATGTGTCTGTTCCTTATCTGTCTGGGGATTTTGTGGTTATACAACAGATGTGTGTCATGTTATTTAAACAGACCAGGGAAAGGCCTGATCAGATACTAAGATTCAGCATGGCTGCTCAGGGCTTGGGGATACACAGGACCTGGGCCCTTGGCGTGGCCAAGCCCAGTCCAGCATTTGAGACCCCCAAAGGGTCTGTATGCATCTCCTTCTCTTGCTCACAGTGGAGCTGATAGGGAAGACGAGTTTACTTCTTCCAAGTCATCTACATTTTAACAGCATCTTGAAGACACCCTTCCCCCCAAACCTCCAAAGTCCCAAAGTGAAGGGATTTCGGGTGTTTTAACTGCTTAGTGAAGAAGATATGTTGGACAGAGATGCCTACCCAGTGTTTATAATAATAATGCTTTATCTTCCTGTTTAATTTCCAACACCCCTGCACATTGACCCCTCTCATTTGATCCTCACGGAAGCGCTGTGAGGGAGAGAAAACGCTCACTGTCTGTTTACAGATGAAGTGATGCCCCGTTGGACAGGTAAAGGAGTTTAGTGCTCACTTGTTGGACCGTCCATCACCACCATGAGATCTGTAAGCGTTTTGAGGATGACTGTCCTTTTTATCTGTGTTGGTGGTGCCTGCACACTGCCTGTCCTCCATCTGGTGCGAGCCATTTACTGGGGTGATCTGGTAAACTCGGCTCTAGGACCCACCCCGCTGTCTTCCCCTTTGCACCCACCAGGCTTCTAGGTTCCCACAGAGTCTGAGTTTCTACAGCACAAAGATCCCCAATGCCCAACTCAGCTGCACAGTCTCATCCTTGTTATTTCAAAGGATGGGCCATTCTTGTGTGTGAAAGTAATTAGAATAAAGCCGTCCAGGCTTTTAACACACAATTGAAACGAAAGGGAATGTTTTAATCTTATAAAAAGACATGGCGTTGCCATGCTCCCAGCAAGCTTCCAGGTAGGAGGCGTCAGGATGGAAAAAGCCACAAGTGTTCATGGCCAAAATATGCCCGTGGCTGGTGAGCGTTTCAGGTTGGCCCACAGTTGGCATTGCTCCCCACACGTTTCTCATCTCGAGGATATTGACGGATTATGTAATAGAACATTTTTTTGCTGAAGATAGAATTTGAAACTGCAAAAATGTTCCCTGCGCTAGCTAAAAAATGTTTTTGAAAGAAGTCTTAGGCTTCAGACTCTCCTTGGAAAATGCCGCAGGGGTGGAGAGGCAGAGTAGTTAGGGAGGGAGCGGGTCCTCGTGAAGGTACAAGGGGGGTGCACAGCTGATTTCCTTAAAACAAGAAGCTCTCAGCTGCATGAATTTCTGGTTGCTAGGTCCCTTAGTAAAAATAAAGCAAGTAAAGGTTGAAATGGAAAGGAAATGAACGAAGCGAGGGATCTTTCAAAGGCAAGGGCAGCTGGACTGGTGTCCTTTAGGGAACAAATTCAATAAATTTGAAGTTTGCCAAGTGCTGGGATGGCAATTAAAAGTCCTTGCCCTCATGAGGCTACAGTCTAGCATGTGGGAGAAGAGAAATAGTAAACAAATACTGTGTTTGGTGGAAAAACAAAGCCAGGTGACAATTACAGAGAGAGGGAGTTGAAATGACTCCGCTTGAGTTGGGGTATGTGGGATGGGGGTGGGGAAAGATGATGACCTTAGCTTTAGTGGTGTTGAATTTGAGGTCTCCGTGGGTCCTCCATGTAGGAGCCAGTGCCCAGCTGGTGGCTGGAGACGGAGCCTGGAGAGATGGGGGCTGGTATGGGATCTTAGAGGGTTGGGGGGCAACAACAGCCTTGGGAAGCACGGCATGCTGGGGCTCGGGGGAGAACTCACAGGTGCTCAGGAAGGATTCGTTGAAGTAACAAATCCGATAATGGCTTGGAACGTGGGGAAGTTTCAGCAGGCGTGGTCCCCTGACCAGGTAACTTGGGTAGAGGCCCGGGACTTTCCTTTGCTTGGCCAGACTGAAATAGAAACCTCAGGCCTCAGCTTCCCTGTTTAACCCCAGCCTGATGCAGTTGGTGCTGGGATCTGACCTCAGGGGCCTCTCAGGTCACTAGACTCTTGGCAGCTCAGGCCCAACCTTGTCTGTTTTGCTTCTTCAGGTCTCTGGAGAGAGCTTCCGAGTTCCCTTTCCAAGAGGTCTGGATGGGGGCACCTTGGCACCCCGTCTGGGGCCAGGCTGGGGCACTGCCTGAGCTCTGGCCCCGTCCCAGGCTCTCGGTCCCTGTGCTTCTCCTTCTGGTACTTCAGTCCTTCCCCTCCTTCCAGTCCCTGCATTCTCTGCTCTCCCGTGTTTACCTCTAGTTGCTCAGAAGGGCCTGGGAGCTGGGTACAGGAACTAGGCAGGCAGCTGTAGGTTGGATTGACCCCACTGAAATTTACTATCAAGTCATTAAGCCAATATATTCACATGGCCACTGACGCAAATGGGCATCCCTAAAAGGGATTTTGAGGCGTATGGTAGAGATGGCTTCTGGCTTAAGAGCTTCCAGGTAAATGGAAATTTGGGCTTAAAAATGAGGACTTTAGAAAATAGTTCCCTTTACCCCCGTAACAGTGATAGCCTCCCCCGGCCCCCCCACCTCCGGCCTCATGCAGCACTGACGTCTGTACTGGAGTCACGTTTTGCTCAACAGATTTTGCAGAATGAAGGTGCAAAGAGAGAAGGCAGCTTGGGGCAGAAGCTATAATGCTGTTGGTATTCGGTCAGCAAACACTGAGTGCCTACTGTATACCAGAAAGTGGCAGCTGGCAAGGAACGCACAAGATGAGGCCGTTTCCCCCTGGGTTTCTCTGCCTAGTTAATGAAACGTGGAGTGTGTTGGTGGCTTTAAGAAAATAACAAAGAGGAAGGACGACGGAGGAGGGGAAGATTCTTCGCATTTCTCAGTCCTTTGTCTTCCTCTTGGGGGGCGGGTGCTGCACCTGCACGTGAGGAGCGGACAGACGGCTCAGCCGGTGCCTGGAGGACAAGCCTGTCCCCACCTGGGTCTCAGAGGTAACAGTTCCAGGACATGAAGTCGGAGCCGACCATCTGGGGGCTGAGCAGAGTCGGGGTGCAGGGCGGGTTGAATCTGTTCGCATGTATTCAAAGGCCACTCTGCGTCTCGTGGTCAGCTGGCCACCAAGTCGTGGCCAGTGGCTGCTGCGCCAGCACCAGTTAGGACATACGGCCCTTGAGGACTTTACACTGTGTTAAGGGTACAGATGAATAGTGCCTGAGGGTTTGCCCTCCACTCTGTCGTCCACGTGGCCATGAGACGGCTCTTCTGAAGGCTGTCACTGTCCGCATCCTTCCTTTGGTTAAAGTCACCAGAATGCATCGCTGCGCTAGCGATGAAGGCAAAACTTCTCAGCCCTGTGTCTGGAACCCCTGGCCTTCTGGGCTCTGCCGCCCAGGCTCCATCGCTGCGCCTGCGCGGTTCCTGGCCGCATCACTCACCCTCGGATGCTTCCTCTATACTCACGGCCCTGCCCCCTGCGCCGTCTTTCCCCCGGTCCTCTATTTGGCGATTTCAGCTTCTTTCTTCAACACCCAAGTGAACAGCCAACTCCCTAATTGTCTGCTCAGATGTGCTGTGAGCAACTCTACTCACCACCCAGCACCCAGCCGGTGGTTGGCACTTAATGGTCCCAAACCTTCACAGAATGGCTCAAATCTGTGATGGCTGTGGTTCCCTCCTTGGTGGCCCCCATCCTCTCTGGGCAGCCTCTCTGCTAGACTCTTGAGGGGTGGAGAGGGTGGGAAGGACGAGAGGACGTGGAAGGCGAGAGCCCCAGAGTGAAGGGCGTGGGATCGCTGCCCTTGAGGGTAAAGGGAAGAGGCAGGGAACGCACAAATGTTTATCCACAAACACAGGATGAAACAAGTGTGTACACAAACAGCAACACCTGTGTGGGGCGTAGCGGGGAGGCAGGGTGATGGTGGCTGTAGGCACGAGGAGGTGACATTGCAGCACAGGGCCCATTGGGAACAGCCTTTCGCTCAATTCCAGAGGCCCCGTCCCCATCAGAGGCAGGCAGAGGGGGAAGGAAGGACTAAATGCACAATCGCTGTCCCCTGGTCTTTGCACAGAGGAGGCTCCCCCTCCTTCAGGTGTCTCCTCCACCGCCATTAGGTGTTCCCTGATGGCCTGAGGGGACTTGGAGCCTCTCCCTCTGCCCCCTCCAGATGACAAACTGCACGAGTGACCAGAACAGCCGTGGCTTCTGCTTGAGTGTGTCCAACAGAATCTCGGCGGGCATCCAGCACACACTGGGGCTTAATAAATGTTTACTGAATGAAGCTCCTGCCCTCCGCCCTCCGCTGGGGCCTGGCAGCCTGCTGACTTCCCCAGCCCACCCTGTGAATCCCTTCTCCCTGCCTTGCCCCTGCCCTTCCCTCTCTGCCTGACCCTCCTTCCTCCCAGTCTTTCCAGCTTTGCTTGCACAGCGCCTCCCTCATGATGCCCCCCTGGATACACCACAGTGTCAGCTGGGCCCTCCTCCCTCTGTACATCTGGGCCGCTCACAGTGTGACCCTGTCCTGGGGGCTCCCTGAGGACAAGGACCACTTGCTCATCCTTTGGCTGCCAGTACACAGCACATCGTCTGGCACACCTGTGCCAACTGGGAAACGTCTGAGTTATTCTTAATTCACCTCCCTCGGCTGTTGGAGCCTTGATGAGATTGGGTCTGCAGATCAGATTCCTACAGTGGTTCCAAGGCTTGCCATTGTCTGCCAGTCTTTTTTTTTCTTAATAAAAATTGTATGTATATATTTTAATAGATCTTTACTGGAGTATAATTGCTTCACAGTACTGTGTTAGTTTCTGTGGCACAACAAAGCGAATCAGCCATATGCACACACACGTCCCCATATCCCCTCCCTCTTGAGCCTCCCTCCCACCCCCCGCATCCCACCCCTCTAGGTCATCATAACGCACCAAGCCGACCTCCCTGGGCTGTGCGGCTGCTTCCCACTAGCTATCTATTTTACATTCGGTAGTGTGTATATGTCAGCGCTACTCTCACTTTGCCCTCCCACCCCATGTCCTCAAGTCCGTTTTCTCTGTCTACCTCTTTATTCCTGCCCTGCAACTAGGTTCACCAGTACCACTTTTTTTTTTTTTAGATTCCATATATATGCGTTAGCATATGGTATTTTTCTCTTTCTGACTGACTTCACTCTGTATGACAGACTCTAGGTCCATCCACCTCACTACAAATAACTCAATTTCGTTTCTTTTTATGGCTGAGTAATATTCCATTGTTATACGTGCCACATCTTCTTTATCCATTCATCTGTCAATGGGCATTTACAAACTTACATCACAGTGAATGAGCGCTAGAGATCCAATGCATGGTATAGTGAATGTAGACAACCGTCTTGTATTAAAATCATCAAGCTTGCTATTGTCTTAACGATCCTTGTTTTGGAGCAAGCTTCTGTATGGGCTTATAGCTCACGCACAAGGCCTTCACGTCTGGATAGGCCGGCCCAGGAGGGCTCAGGTTGACACCCCCAACTCCCTGAGCATTCTTGATGGGGGACAAACTGGAGCCTCTGGGTGCTGGTTTGTGCTTCTCCCTCCCTCCAACGCCCTCCCCTCATGTTCCCCCATGAAGCACATCTTAGCTGTGACATGTTGCTGGCTTCCTTCTTCCCACTGTGAAGGCAGGACTGTAGCTACTCACCCCTTTGTCCCCAGGGCCTGAAGCTCAGAGAGGGAGCACAGTAAGGGAATGAGCCAGCCTCGGGTCTTAATACCCCTGGGGTAGTGTGTGCTGTGACCCCGAGGTCCCCGAGCAGGTGGAAGATATTTATAACAGCAGTGCGTATTCATTTTTGCTTACTTACTATGTGTCTGCCACTGTTCTTGGAATTTCATGCGTATTAACTATTCTTTTTATTGGTTTTTTAAATTTTTATGCTTTAAGTACAGTATAATTGACACACAATACTAAAATTCACCCATTTTTAATTGTACAGGTTAAGAATTTTGTTCATTTTGTGTGGCTGTGTAACCACACTACAGTCAAGATGCAGAAACTTCCTTCACCCTCAACATTTCTTCATGCCCACTTGCACCGTATCCCTCCTTGACCCCTAGTCCCAGGCAATTATTGATCTGCTTTTTGTCACTAAAATTTTGCCTTTTCTATAGTTTCATATATATGAAATCATACCGCATGTAGCCTTCCTCTTTGGCTTCTTTCATTTAGCACAAAGATCTTAAGGTCCACCCATGGCGATGCTTGTCTAAATACTCTTTATTGCTGAGTAGTATCTACAGTGTGGATATACCACAGTTCATCTCTTCACAAGTTGAGGGATATTTGGGTTGTTTCCAATATTAACTATTAATTCTCGCCACAAGACTATGAGGAAACTGAGGCAGCGGGAATAGTGAACTTGCCCAAGGTCACGTAGTATGAGTGGCAGAGGTGAGATTTGAACCAGGCGGTCTGGTGTCAGAGCCCATGTTCAAATCACCCCACCATTCTGCTCTTTACCAAGTGTCTGTGATGTTCCAAGCACTGTTAGTAATAACTTGCACTTGAAAGCTTGGTGTGTGCCAGGCAGCGTTATAAATCCTTCACCCTTATAAACTGCAGAACCTTTTGTGGGATAGGCATGGTTGCATCCTGTTTTGCAGGTGAGGAAGTTGAGGCACTGAGAAGTTTCGTAGTTGTAGCAAAGGCTGAATGAAATGAGAAGGAGGCCTGCTTTTCCTGCTGGATGCGCTGTCCAGATGCTGACCATCCTGGCCTTCTCCTGGGAGCACCTGATCCCGGGGCCAGGCCTCTGGGAAGGGAGGAAGCAGAGTGTAAAGGGAAAGGGGCGCAGTCCTGCCACTGCACGCAGACCTCTCTGGTGGGCAGGCGATCCTGGGATGATGGGGGTTTGCCAGCAGATGCTTCGGATAAACACAGTCCTGGCCCCTGGCCAGAGGGACGAGATCACAGCAGCCTTGTTGAGCCGGGAGCGTGTGCTGGTGGTAGAAAGGGGGATGGCCTTGTGCCCTGAGGCAGAAAGAATATATCGATTGGTGTCAGGTTTTACTGGGGTGTTATGCTCAGGGCTGCCCTGTGACTTCAGCCCTCAGGGTGGAATCTCCTTGCCCTGAACGGATACCTTCTCCTTTGTCCTTGGCTGGGCTTTGGAGGTTAGAAAGGAAACAACCGGGACATCTTCAGAACTTGATTGGATGCACAAAACCCATGCTCGTGGGCATTTTGTATGAGCCTGTTTCTGTTGATACATCCCTCACCCACCCTACAGCCTAGGTTAAAATGCAGATACACGTGTGTGTGCCTTCTCCTGCACACCTCATTGCCACGCCTGTGGAAAACAAACGAAACCGGAACTGGAAGGTGGCCATAGGCGCTGTTTTCCTTTAAACTTGCCCTCTGCCTTAAGACTTGCCCTTGGGTGACAATGTTGATTTTTATGGGTAGGTCCAAGGTGAAGGTTCCCAAAGCCAGAGTTGCCGTTTATTTTCCTTATTTATCTCTTTTTTTAGTATCTGTCCAAGTAGTGAGAACTCTTTAGTTTTTATTTTTACATTGATTTTTTTAAATTGAAGTATGGTTGACTTATGTTCGTTTCAGGTATACAGCATAGTGATTCAGTATTTTTATAGATTATACTCCAATAAAGTTGTTCTAAGATAATGGCTATAACCCCCTGTGCTGTACACTATATCCCTGTTGCTTATCTATTTTGTACATGGTAGTTTGTTTCTGTTAATCCCTTACCCCTAATTTGCCCCTCCCCTCTTCCCGTTCTTCTTTGGTAACCACGAGTTTTTCTATAATCTGTCAGTCTGTTTCTGTTTTGTGTATACATTCATTTGTATTACTTTTTAGATTCCACATATAAGTGGCATTATACAGTATTTGTCTTTCTCTGACTTATTTTACTAAGCAGAATATTCTCTAGGTCCATCCATGTTGCTGCAGGTGGGAGAATTTCATTCTTTTTTATATTGAAAACTTTTCAAAAAAATTAAACGTAACCAGTACAACCCCTCTGTCAGCTGGATGATGAGGACTATGGTGATAGTAATTCTCACTTTATATTTTTCTGTGGGTTTTTAGCAGCATCTTTTTAGATTTTTTTTAAATATATATTTTTAATGAATTTATTTATTTATTTTTGGCTGTGTTGGGTCTTCGTTTCTGTGCGAGGGTTTTCTCTAGTTGCGGTGAGCGGGGCCACTGTTCATCGCGGTGCGCGGGCCTCTCACTGTCGCGGCCTCTCTTGTTGTGGAGCACAGGCTCCAGATGCGCAGGCTCAGTAGTTGTGGCGCACGGGCTTAGTTGCTCCGCGGCATGTGGGATCTTCCCAGACCAGGGCTCGAACCCGTGTCCCCTGCATTGGCAGGCAGATTCTCAACCACTGTGCCACCAGGGAAGCTCTCTTTTTAGATTTTTAAAACAACCCTGGAGTAGGCAGGTCGAAGGCACGATTACTTCCATTTCTTTTTCAACCTGAGGCTCAGCCCGAGTAACTTGCTCAGGGTCACACAGCGGTAAGCGGCGTGCTGGGACTGGACCCGGGCCTCTTGTTCTGAGTTCACTGTCTTCTCGGCCACTCTGCAAAGCCCCCTTCTTGGCTTTGGTTGAGGAGCTCAAGCTTTCCATCCGGCTTTGAGGTGAGATAGACTCAGGAGTAGGAGTGAGGGAGCTGGCGGCTGCTCCAGCTACCATCCAGGAATCATTGGAGTCACTTTAATGCCTTCCGATGCAGCAGGAAGGAAGGAAAAGGCACACCCCAGGCCTAGCTCAGTCGGAGGTTGGGAGGTCTGTCTTTTGACTCTGATCTCATGAGAGCAGAATGTCATCACTGCTTCTGCCCAAGCTTCCGGGAGCTACGGAGTGCTTGCTCTGTGGGGTGGCGCTGCTGCTCTTATATTAAGTCGCTGAACCCTCACAGCGAGGCAGAGGGAGGTGGAGCTTGCCCAGTGACTAAGCAGCAGAGCTGGGATTCCAACCCTGACCCCCAGACGTGCTCTTAATCCCACACCGTTTGCAGAGCAATGGGGTGGAGTTTTGTTTTTCCCGAGGTTCGCCCCGGCCTGGTTTGGAAGATGATGAGATTTGGGGTAATGAGCTGAAATGCGCTGCCTGAGAAATGAACAAGAATGAAGGGGCATCAGCAGGTAGACGGTAGCTCCTCATAGGAGAAACAGCAGGGAAAAAGGGTTGCAAGCTGCTCAAGGGGAAAGATTGCCCATTCCGAGGGGAGTGGCCACGGTGACTTAGGCAGCTGCGCAAGGCTCCGTTTCCGGTGGTGTTTGTACTGTGTTACACCGAACCTTCAGTCGCCAGCCACGAGGGGCTTTGCGGGTCAGGGTGCTTTGGGGATGAAAAACAAGAGGTGACATCATAGCGTGGGGCAAAGTGGGGAAGGGCCAGCATTTGCTGCCTGTGAGTCTCAGGGTGGAGAATGAGCATTTGAAAGAAGCAGAAACTCAGAAACAGAAGTACTTGGAGAGTTGTTAGCGTTTTTTTTTTTTTTGCGGACCTCTCACTGTTGTGGCCTCTCCCGTTGCGGAGCACAGGCTCAGGACGCGCAGGCTCAGCGGCCATGGCTCACGGGCCCAGCCGCTCCGCGGCATGTGGGATCCTCCCGGACCGGGGCACGAGCCCGTGTCCCCTGCATCGGCAGGCAGACTCTCAAACACTGCGCCACCAGGGAAGCCCTAGCGTATATTTTTGAAAAAGTTAAACATAATTCTCATACAGATGGAGAGCAGACATGTGTCAAAGACCTGTTTAACTCATTAATGACAGAAGCAGCGGATGGAAAGGAAAGATACAGGTTCCAGGAAAGATACAGGAGACAGACATACCTCGTTAGTGAAAGGATGCTTGAATCCGATTCCAAAGTGAGATACCAAACCGATGGACATCCCGCAGGGCAGCGAAGCCACCACCTTTGGGATTGCCTTTTATCCCTCCAGGCAGAAACGAGTGGCGGCTTACCAGTCCTCAGCAAGTTACCCTCTAACTTTACAAAGTCTGAGCCACAGTGAGGAAGAAATTATCCAAGTGACATTCCCAGGAAGGCCAGATGATCTTTTGCTGGGCAGGTTAGATGATGCTCTAGTGTGGCATTGAAGAGACAGCAGACATCCATCTGCCTTATTTCAGAGTTGGATAATTTTTCCCTGAGTCTTTAGAGACATCTGGGGAGAAGTTCCTCCGAATTTCCTATAGTAGATGGGTTTGGGACTCTTGCCGCTATTTAGATATTAAAGGACACAGGCTCGTTGTTAAAGGTGGTAGATTGAAAATGCGCATCACCTTCACTTGTTCCCAAAATCCCATCAGAAGACAAGTAAAAGGGTTTTTTGAAAAACTAGAATGCAGAAAGGTAAGAAAATATCAAGCATTTTGGAAGCTGGGGAGCAGAAGTGTGAGTAGCAAGTCATCCTAGAGTAGCAAGTCATCTTGCAAGTGGAGGGGACAGTGTAAGTTGGGCGGGGGGCTGAAGACAGGAGGGTCGGTGGGAGGTTGGGGAAGCAGTTTGGTGCCCTCTACCCACCCCTCCCCCATTTTGCACAACCAGACTACCCTCCCCCTTCCTACTGTGGCAGAAAAAGTGAGGGTTTACTTTTTGGAGAGAGTGGAAGCGAGGGTCCCCGGAAAAAGGAATTAGGAGGTTTACAAGCTGGATGGGGACCTGTAGCTGTCTTCCCCACTCAGCTTCCAAAAAGCTGGCAGCCAACTCTGTACCCACTCGGAGGAGACTAGAAAGTTCTCTGGGGGACTGGTCAGCCTGAGAGAATGGATCTAAAGACCTGACCTCCAGAGGTCCCCACTGAAGCAGCCTGATTGCCCTGCGATGAGACGTTTGGCCTCCAGCCTCACCCGTGTGCCCTGCGCATCCAGGCAGCTCTTCATGCCTCTTGCGTGAGCCCAGAGGGCCAAGAGTCATCTGGCATCCAAGGAGAGCCTTGACTTTGTAGGGCAAACAGAAGAAAAGCAATTTGGAGGCAACGAACTATGCAGGGAGCGAGATGTAAGTTGGGGCCAGGGATATATTCCTAGGCTGTGAGTAGACTTTGCATTACTATGTAGTATTGTTGCCAAAATCTTCAGTGTGGATCTAATCCTGGGGACACAGACAAATCCACATGTGGATCAGTCTAAAAGAAACCATTGGGGAGACCTCACAGATGACAAGGAGAAGAAAAAAGCTGGCCCAACTCTAGAACAGAGGAGGTGAAGATGGCATGTCTACCTACCAAACGCCATGGTTGGATCCAGAACTGGAAAAAGTATATATTCGCAAAACACATTTTGGGGACAGTTGGAGAAATCTGAATGTGAGCTGTATGTGAGTAATGTATCGAGATTAAATTGCTTGACAGTCACCGTAGTGATGTGGGTAGGAACAGGGTCTCTAAACTTCAGTACTGTTGGCATTTTAGGTCAGATCATTCTTTGTGGTAGGGGCTGCCCTGTGCATTGTAGCATGTTCAGTAGCATCCCTGGTCTCTATCCAGCAGATTCAAGTAGCACCCTTTCAAGTCTTGATTATAGAAAATATCTCCAAACATTGTAAAATGTCTCCTGGGAATGGAGGAGAGGAGAAACTGAAATCGCCCTTGGTTGAGATCCCTTGGTATGGAGGGGAGGCTCTTCTTGTTCTAAGGAGAAAGGTGTTGAAGTATCTAGGGCTGAATTTCGCGTCAACAATTTACTTCCGAATGGTTTAGCAAACCAAATGTATGATACAGAAAAAGTGACTGTGACAGATATTAACTGGTCGATCTAGGTAAAGGGTACATGGGCGTTCGTTGCATTATCCTTTAAACCTTTCTTTAGGTTCAAAAAGTCTCAGAGTGAGTTCATATAAAAAATTAGCAAAAGAGAACCCAGAGAATTTTAGTACAATTGAAGTGAGGAGCTCAAAAAATGGCTAAAAGCTAAAATTGAGAGTCTCCTGGCTATAGAACAAAAATTGAAAGCAGGAGCTGCCTGAACCTGCCACATATTCACCATGTGACTCTGGGCAACTGTGTGACCTCTGTGGATTTCCATTTCTTTGTCGGGAGGATGGAGCTCATAATTTCTGTCCTGTCTCCCACACAAATGTAAAAGGCGACTGCTGTCCTTATTATGGAAAGACTGTCTCTGACCCTTAGAGACACTCTCTGTGAATGGGGTTCATGTACTTACTGCTCTGGTTTGCGTTCATTCACCCATTCATTCATCTGAGAAACATTATTTGAAAATCCTACTATAAATAAAGATGGTTTTCTTAAAACCAACAGGAGGGGAAAAGAAAATTAGAGGAGATCAGAAGGTCCAACATTAGAGTAATATCGATAATATTCTAGAAAGAGGGGATAGGGAAAATGGAGTGGGGGGATGTTATTAAAAATACTCCAAGAACACTGCTTGGAACCAAATTTCCCAATGAAAAGCCCATTAAATCCTCGGCAATACGGATGAACATGAGCCTTACTAAGGCTTCTCATTGTGAAATCGTCCCCAGTGTTTAGTAAAGTGTCTAAAAGTTTCCAAAACAAGGAGAAGGAGGTCGCATCGGATGTCTCGGCAGCAGTGCTGGATGCCAGAAGGTCATGGAATAACACCTTGGAAATCCTGGAAGAAAACTGTTCCAGCCTAGATTCTCCGACCTGCTGAGCCTCTCATCGAGGTTGAGGGCAGAATAAAGACATTTCAGACATACAAGGTCTCAAATGTATCTCGGTCTCAGTGGCTTTGCAGACACACTCCTGGGTCTGCTCCTCGGCTGGCCTTTGGCGCCTGGCTCAGTGTCCCTGACTGGCACTGGCCCTTTCTCAGTCACCAAGGTAGGGGACTCCCACCTTCTCTCCCATGGGCTCTCTCGTCCATGCCATTGGCCAGGCACTGACCACCGCGCTGGGCTGGGCTGGGCTCCTGGTCCAGCGGGGAGAAGACGCCTCATGGTGTTCGTTATTTCCTCAAGTCAGACACCTGCTCTGAACTTGGGCTGTGTCTCAGGAAGTGTACACCTAACGAGTCATGGCCCTGATCCACCCACAGACTATCACAGTCAGTGGGTGTGTGAATCAAGAACAGAAAGATCTGTTCCAGAATCCGAGGATCTGGGATGTAAGGATGACTGGGAGGGAAACAGGCAATGATGTGTTTATACAAATAAAACACATCATAAAAGAAAGGCTCCAGCCTGTGGCCACCAGGAAGGGCTCTCGGGGTTCTGGGTTGCATCTTGAAGTTGGGGGGCAGGAATTAGGCCAGCAGAGGAGGAGCCTGTGTGAAGGTGTGCAGACATGAATCGGTATTGGGGGTAGGGGGCTCACAGGTGGAGGGGTCCCCAGTGAGTTTGGGTTTCCTCGCAGCCCTCGGGGGCCGGTCAGAGCACATGAGTCTCAGTGGATGGACCCACCTTCCATGCCACCTTCCTCCAGCTGAGTGAGAGCAGAAAGGTGTGTGGGGAATCATGACCTGGCTGGCTGTGACCTTGAATAACCACTGCCCACAGGTATTTGCCCCTGGTGGCCTGAGGCTGACAGAGGAGACAGGAATGTAGGGGGCCCGCTGGGCTCAGCCCCTGGGGTGTCCAAGAGGTAGGCAGGGACTGGGTGGGGGTTTCTCTCGAAAGTTCTGCCGCATGTGCCACATGTCACGGCCACACACACGTACACCGGGCTCTATTGGAGAGCATGGATCGCCGGGCAAGGTGTCACAACATTGTATCGGGGACTTTGGAGGCAGCGTTTTGTGGCAAAGTGTGCCAAGGCTTCCAGAATCTGGAATGAGGTTTACTTCCTTGGACCTTCATCAGGCTCTTAGCCTTTCTGAACTCACTCCTCTTGTCCATAGCGTGGGGATGATGTCAACCTCCGGGTTTCAAAGATGTGGGTGGAATACTGCCCGTCGCATTACATTTGTACATCTTCAGCCCAAGAGAACAGGGGGCGTTATTGTAGTTCTTAAGAAAAATGGATACTTGGAAACAGGGGCCCCAGGAGGAGAAGTGCTTTGCCTGGGGTCCAGAGGGAGCCAGAGGGAACTGAGATGGGTGCCCAGGGTGCTCAGCCACCATCCAGGAGTGCGTGCCCCCCACCCCTCTGCCTCGTTGACCCTCTGTTCTGCAGTCACTTACCAAGCATCCTGAGTGAAATTGTTGTTAAGCTTTGCAATAATTCTTCTCTTTCTAGGTCTTTTAGACATCAGAAAAACACACCGCTGAGAGTAAGGTTGGGGAAGAGATCTGTCTCCACCCCCATGGACTTTTAAGATGGGGACAGTGAACTCCATGGGTTTGGACAGCCATACATCAGACTTCTCTAATGAGGAAGAACACCCTTCACTTAGCTCTGTGCGCGCACGCGCGTGTGTGTGTGTGTAACCATGATTAGCCTTATTTAAAAATATATGAAAAATTTCAAACATATGTAAAATTAGAGATAATACTATAATGACCCACACACACATAGCCATCAGCCAGATTCATGGCCATCCCCGTTTTCTCAATGTCCCCCCACTTACCCCTTCCTATGTTACTTTGAGGCACATTGCACATATCATACAGGATATCACTCGTCAGTAATTCAGCATTATCTCTAAAGGGCTTTTTCATGACATAACCACCACTGTTGCATACCATGACTGCATCTCAGAAATGAACTACTTTTATTCTTCATTCAACCTAGACCTGAGTCTCCACTGCCTCCTTGGGAAAAGAAGGCCCTAGCCAAAAGACAGAGGGAACCCCAGCACGTTCTTTGCTTTTATTCTTCCCCGGCGTGGCTCCTGGAGATGGAAGAGTGATTTCAGGAACTGTCAGGGGACTTCCCTGGTGGCACAGTGGATAAGAATCCATCTGCCAGTGCAGGGGACACAGGTTCGATCCCTGGTCCGGGAAGATCCCACATGCCACAGAGCAACCCGTGCACAACTATTGAGCCTACGCTCTAGAGCCCACGAGCCACAACTACTGAAGCCTGCGCGCATAGAGCCCGTACTCTGCAACGAGAAGCCACTGCAGTGAGACGCCCGCGCACCACAACTAGAGAAAGCCCGCACGCAGCAACGAAGACCCAACACAGCCAAAAAAAAAAAAGCTGTCAGGATTGCTTTTGGTGGTTTTTACCCCGCCTCTCCCGAGCCAGGCAGGGCTGCTGTGCTATGGTCAGCACAGCGCTTATGTCCAGGAGGGGAGGCAGGCGCAGTCGGGTGGATTGGGCCCCTCTTGTGAGATCAAATTGGATCATCTTGAAGGACCCAAGCCTCTGGTCATGGGTCTACAAGTCATCAGTCCCTTAGAAGGTGGCATCAAGTCATAAAGCTGAACTCCATAAACAGAGAATAGGTGTTCTCCCACACCCAAGGCTACTCCCGTAGGCAGGTGGGCACCGAGCACGTTGTACCCAGTTTGCAGAAGGCTCTGGCATTCCAGAGAGAAGTTTCCCTTGCAACAATCTCCTAGTTCTGCCCTCCCTTCCTTAACTCTCAGCATCACTGGCTCTTGCCACATTTTCTCACTGTGCTCAGTGTTTTGAGAGCTGAGCCTGAATTTTAAATTCATGCTCTCTATATACTGAGCCTTCCTATTACACAAAGTTAGGGGACCTTTATGCCTTGGGTCCAGTGTTTTGCAATTTGCTTGCTTACCCTACTTTTGTTAATAGATCTTTAATTCTCTTTAAACATTTGCTTCTATCTTTTGCTTTTATTAAATTTTGAAATGCACATGTGTTTTTGAGTCCTCTGGGTAACAAAATGTCAACAGATTATAGAGTACATTTTTTTCGGTGCCTGCTGGCCGGCAGAGTTACAACAGCAATCAAAATCTGATTAGAAATGAGGCCGTGACCCCACACATACACACTCTCCCCAGATCCTCTGATAATAAGACCAGGGAAATGTGAGAAATTAAACCAATGATTAGGTTCCCTTCAAATAGTTACAACTTTTTTACCAAATTCCTTTCTGGGGATTGGGCTTGGTAGGATGAAGAGTAATTCAACTGCTTATGTCCACCAGTGACCTGAGCACCTCTAGAATAAGGTTCATGGAGTTTGGAAGATGCCACTTGACACCCACTGGGGATGGCTGTGATTTTTTTTAAAAACGGGAAACAAAGGTTGGGAAGGACGGGGAGAAATTGGAACTCTCATGTACTGCTGGTGCGGATGTAAAATGGTGCAGCTGCGGCAAAAACACTTTGGAAGGTTCCTAAATAAGTTAAACATAGAATTCCCATATGGCCCAGCACTTGTTCTCCTAGGTATGTACCCAACAGAATTGAAAACAGGTGCTCAGACAAAAACTTGTATGCCAATATTCCTAGTAGCATTATTCATAATAGCCAAAAGGTGGAAACAACTCAGATGCCCATGAACTGATGAATGGATAAACACATTGTGGTTGAACCATCCAATGGAATATTACTCAGCCATTAAAAGGAATGAAGGACTAACACAAGCTACGGCTTGGAAGAGCCTGGAAGACACCATGCTAAGTGAAAGAAGCCAGACACCAAAGGCCACGTATTGTGTGATTCCATTTATAGGAAATGTCCAGAACAGGTAAATCCATAGAGACAGCAGATTGGTGATTGTCGAGGGCTGTAGGGAGGGGGGAGATCATAAGGTGTAACTGGTCAGTGGGTAAGGAGTCTTATTTTGGGGTGAAGAAAGTGTTTTACAATTAGATGGGGATGCACATGGTGAATGTACTAAATGCCACTGAACTGTGCACTTTGAAACGGTTAATTTTATGTTACGTGTATTTCGCTCAATTGGAAAAAAGAAATGACAGTTTGGCTTTGTGTAACACAGTCACTGTTTGCTTGCCATGAAGCCAGATAAGTGTGTTGGGGAGGGTGTGCGAGCGAGGTGGTCCGCCGGGGCCGTATGGTGCAGTGGATAAGAGAATGGGCTCTGGAGGCAGGCAGTCGTGGGTTCAAATCCTGACTTTGCCAAGCTGTGTGATGTTGGGTAGGTTGGTTAACCTCTCTGAGCCTCAATTCCATCATCTGTAATATGGAGCTGCAGTAATGCCTACCTCACGAGGTTGCTGAGAAGACCAAGCTCTTAAGGTCAGCCACGAATGGATGGGTTCAAGCTGGCAGCCGGGGGCACGCTCCTTCTCCAAACTCTAGTTCCCTCTCCTGTAAAACTCATCTCCATACTGTAGCTGCTGCTTCTGCTAAACTAAGAATGAGAATCCTGCCCGGCACACCCTGTCACGTGAGTGACAAAGACCATGGGCAGGAATATGCTCGAGCAACTCCAAGCCTCTGAGCCTGCTCTGGCCACAGAGACTGTTGGGGGGGACTTAGAAGGTGTCTTTGTTCCCCCTATGATCCATCTGCTGTGCGTTCCACGCGGGAGGCTGGGCTAGAGCTGAAAGGCACCGGAAGCCCTTTGCCAGGTGACGGGCGAGCCCATGCCTGTCCAGCTCCTCCTGAGAGTGACAAGTGCTCCCTGTCTCCGGCTGGGGCATGCAGGTTTTTGCAGGAATGGATTAGCCCAACACCAGGACCAGCTGTTTAAACCAGCTTAGCTCGGGTGCCAGGAGAGTTTGGGAGGTCCTGGGACCAAAATCTAAGTCAGTGGTTCTCCACTGCCTCCCAGGGGATGTAGGCCAAGGTCTGGGGACATTTTTGGTTGTCACAACCCCAGGGGAGGGGTTTTTATTGGTATCCAGTGAGCAGAGGCCAGGGATGCTGCCAAACACCTTGCAATGCTCGGGACAGCCCCCTAGACAGAGGACTTGCTGGCACACATTGTCAGTAGTGCCGGGGCTGAGATCCCTCTGCTAGATGCATCTGTCAGAAAGACTGGTTTATAATGCCAGGGAAACGCCTCAGAGGGGACCATTCCTGCTTGCCACGTGCATCCCATTCGTTACCTCAACAGCCACGTAGGCACCTCCCCACTTCATGGAGGAAAAAAGGGAGACCCAGGAGGGATGAGTGACTTCGTTCAGGGACCACAACTGCCAAGTGGCCGGGCTGGGATTTGAACTGAGGTCTCTGTCACTCCAGAGCCTGTTTCTTCAACTGCCCATCAGTAAAACAGGGAGAGTGGCACATGTCTAGCCTAGCTTATGGAGACCAAATGGGTCAG
Source organism: Delphinapterus leucas (assembly GCF_059928025.1). Taxonomy (NCBI): domain Eukaryota; kingdom Metazoa; phylum Chordata; class Mammalia; order Artiodactyla; family Monodontidae; genus Delphinapterus; species Delphinapterus leucas. The sequence continues at coordinate 169,671,662 of NC_143130.1, forward strand.
GTATGTTTTATTTAGATAAACCAGCATTACTCAGTGCTTCTTGCCTGGGAGCTGTGTGGCATGGTCCTTGTTCACAAGGCACCTAGAATTGTAGCGGGTCGGGGGTAGACCTTAAAATGGATAAATTCAATCTGCTATGCTAAGGACTAAGCTTTAGGGAGAAGGGTGTACCCACACTGAGGAGGAGCTGCCTGAGCTGAGTACGAAGATAAGAGAGAGGCAGTCGGCTTGTAGAAGAAAAGCAGGGAAGGGTGTTCCGAGTAGGTGGAACAGCATGAACAAAGGGATGGGGTTATGAACCGGCATGGAGCTGTGGCGGGAGCTAGACACTGAACAGGCTCCGGAGGCCCAGGCGACAGGAGGAAGCGCAACAGGATGCCGTGCAGAAGGGCTCGGACCTCATCCCCAGAGTGAGCTGGGGAGCAACAGGTCAGGTGCGTTCTAGATCAGGCATCCTGGCTGCTGTGTGGGAGACGGACCTGGAAGGGTGATGGGCCAGGTTGTCAGGTTGCTCAAGGCAGTGAAGTTGGGCTGAATCGGTGGGGATGGAGGCGCGGCAGGGGTGGAGACGGATGAGAGGCAGGAGGTGAACCAGGCAGAACTTGGTGACTGGTTTGCCCTTGGAAGAGAGGGAGAGGGGCCTAGGCTTGTCCTGGGTTTCTAGCTTGGTGAAGGGGAGTGTTGGTATCCTACCTAAAAAGGAGGATGCAGGAGATTTGGGGCAGAAGGTCTGAGTTTGAGTCACCGTGGGATGAGTAGGGGGTCTGTCCAACACCCAAAGGTTGAGTGGTTGAGTCTGACCTCGGGGTGGTGGATGTGCATGCAGTCGGCCTGCTTTCACTTACGTTACCGGTGAGATTCCTGCAAGCTGCGGGACAGCAGTCACTGGTTTTCGTTTCTCTGTATAATTGCATGGTGTGAACACATACGGGATTGGTTGGTCCATTCAGCTGTCGGTGAGCATTTAGGTTGTTTGGAGTCATCAGGAATATTGCTGCAGTGAACATCCTTATGTTACCAACTCGGGTCCTTGGACTCCTTAATCGACAGGAGTGGATAAGAGGCCAGGTGAGGAATTCAGGCAAGGCTTCATTGGGACTCCGTGCCGCAGCACAAGGGAGTGAAAACAGGTAACAGGTGTCCTTGCTCGTTCCCTAAGGGGCCGGGCGCTGGTTCCTCAAATGGGCCGAGGGCAGGGGCGGATCAGTGGGTGGGGCAGGAGGGGTGGCTTAGGTGACCTGCTGTGGCGGTGCTGCGTGCGGGGATCACGCGCAGTCCCCTGCTTCCGCTCCCGGCACCTCGGAAATGGCAGTTGGCTTGTGGCCTTTTTGTATCTTGTTGTTTATAACTGCCCCAACTACGCACGTGTGCTGTTATTTTCAGTCCAGTTTCTTTGTGTTCTGTTGCTCCAGATGTTCAGGTGCAAGTGCAAGCTCTGGTAAAGGTCCCAGGTCCCAGCCTATCTCACTTATATGTGCCCTTTGAGGGACATGGGCTCTCATTTTTGTTGGGTGTTTAGGAGTAGAACTGCTGGGTCACAGGAAGGTGCTTGGACATCTTTCGTAGACACGGCCGATGGTTTTCCAAAGTGTACCTGTTTACGCTCCCGCCAGGACACATGGGGGTTCTGGTCCCTTTATATCCTGACCAACGTTTCTCTGGTGTCTTGTGATTTTAACATGCTTTTCTCTGCAGATGAATGGTTCTGGGCCCCTTGCCCTGTGTTTATTGGCTCTTCAGTTATCTTCTTTCCACCTGTGATGTGTCTGAGTCTTTGTGCAGTTTTCTAGATTGTCTTTTTCTGGTTGATTTGTATCCAAGTCCCTTGTCAGATACGTGCACTGTGAGTATCTTCTTACCCCCTTGCGTTTCATTTTCACTCTTTTACTGGTGTTTTTTGTTTTTGTTTTTTTTTTTTGCGGTACGCGGGCCTCTCACTGTTGTGGCCTCTCCCGTTGCGGAGCACAGGCTCCGGACGCGCAGGCTCGGCGGCCATGGCTCACGGGCCCAGCCGCTCCGCGGCATGTGGGATCTTCCCGGACCGGGGCACGAACCCGTGTCCCCTGCATCGGCAGGTGGACTCTCAACCACTGTGCCTCCAGGGAAGCCCTCTTACTGGTGTTTTTTGAATGGAAGTTTTAAATTTTAATAAATTGAAGTTAACAATGATGGCAATGAAGTAAACATCGTCATTAGAGGCGGAGCAGAGTGGTAGCGTAGACGGCAGAGGAAGCCTAGTGCTCTGGCTAGTGTGATTTTTATTTATTTATTTATTTATTTTTGGCTGCGTTGGGTCTTCGTTGCTGCGCACAGGCTTTCTCTAGTTGCGGCGACCGGGGGCTACCCTTCGTTGAGGTGTCCGGGCTTCTCATCGTGGTGGCTTCTCTTGTTGCGGAGCACAGGCTCTAGGCATGTGGGCTCAGTAGTTGTGGCGCATGGGCTTAGTTGTTCCGCGGCATGTGGGATCTTCCTGGACAAGGGATCGAACCCGTGTCCCCTGCATGGGCAGGCAGATTCTTAACCACTGTGCCACCAGGGAAGTCCCTAGTGTGATTTTTAAAGGAATTAAGATCTCTGGTTTCTTGAAAGGAAGGAGATGGCCTGGGAGTGGATCTTGAGTCTTAGATCTTTATTATTGGGCAGGTCCCCAGGTCTCTGTCTGTGAAGGGGATGCTATCTTCCTGGCTTCCTGGGGGCTCCACAGGATCCAGCGAATCCACATGGGTGAGAGGACTCTGAAGAAGGATATTCTCAGGGGTTCCTCTCTGAACCCAGAGGCAGAGGCGTGGCCCCAACAGCGGCAGGTGTTGGGGACCGCACACAGCAGGGTCTGCTGGAATAGCCTAGGAGGGAGGGTATCGGGCTCCGGCCTGAGGTGGGTGGGGGGAAGCTGGGCACGCCGCCCCCTCTGCCTCCCTGGGGTCTCCCTCTTTCCATCCAAGGCCTGGGAGCCGAGGAGCCCCGGAGAAAGGCGGCTTCAGGAGGCTGGCCGGCCTGGATTCCGTCTGTGCCACCTGGTAGGTGCCCACTGTGATGGGGCTCGTTCCCACAAGGGCCAGCGGTCGTGCTGGAAACCCAGCTTCCTGTCGCTCAGCACAGCCTCCCCATCGCGCATCGTGCTCCAACCACGTGACCTTTCTGTTCCGCGATCACATCACCACTTCCTCCCTTCGCTGAAGCCGTGCGCTGAGCTGAAGCTGAAGCTTCTCCCTCCCCCAACACCCACCCGTTTTCACATCGTCCAGGCCTCTGCTCGCTGTTCCCCTCTTTGGTGGCCCTTCTCCCACCCACCCTCTCCCTGCTGTGGTCTCTTCTGGAGCTCGCCTCGCCCTGAAGCTGGGCCACACGGCACGACTGGGCTGGGGTCCCCTCTCCCTCCAGTACAGCAGATACCCGAGGCACGGACTTTACACCGTTTGCTGCAGCCCTGTGGCCTGTACTTGTGCCTGGCACGTAGTAGGAGCTCACAGACCCTGAAGGCAGAGGGACACAGACCCACAGATGATAAGGAGTGGTCCTCTGCCACTGAAGTTGGAACAGGGTGGCAGCGACAGGGACTAGAGAGCAAATTCCACGGCCAAAGGTGGGAGGACCCTACCTTCCATCAGTGCCCTCTGTCCTCATTTAAAGAGGACTCGGAGGGGAGTTTGAAGCTCTAAGGGCCGGGCTGAGTTTCCTAAGGTGCTTAGGTATCCCTCGTGATCCTTGGTCCCATCAGTCGTGAAGGTGGGGCATCAGCACGTGGCCACATTTCCCGGCCTCAGGGAGGGCTCTGCCCTGACAAGCCTGCTTCCTGCCCGTTGGGGCCACGTGTTGCCATGATGGCCGCAGCCCCATGCCAGGTTCAGAGCAGTGCAAGGTGGCCGTTTGCTGGGGCAGGACAGGTGTTGGTGGGAAAGTGGCTTTTGGGTGTCTGGGCAGATGCTGGCTGTGCTGAGATCCTGTTATTCTGGGATTTTGTTTTCAACACCCCACCCCGCTCCCATGGAGCTTCTCTGACCGTCAGAGGAAGAGGGGCTGCTTTTCTAAAAGCATAGTACCAGCTGTGGGATCTCTGCCTTTGTAGGATTCCACTTCAGAGGCAGGTGCGGTTTATCAGCTCCAGAAGGAACGTGGGTGTCCTGCCCAGGCTCAGTCAGCACCCAGAACTCTCAGCCTGTGGGCGAGGCTTCCCCCCCCCCACCCACCGCCCAGCGCAGGTGCCAGGCTGGGTGCCTGGTGGGCCAGACGAAGGCTTTGGAGGCACAAGGGGCCCGAGCTGGACGCCAGATGCTGCTGCTAATGAGCCAGTGACTGTGGGGAAGGGAGGTGACCCCTCCAAGCCCTAGTTGTCTCTTGTGTAGAAGGGGACATTGCTCCTTCCTCTGAGGCCTGTTTTTTTTTTTTTTTTTTTTTTTGCGGTACGCGGGCCTCTCACTGCTGTGGCCTCTCCCGCTGCGGAGCACAGGCTCCGGATGCGCAGGCTCAGCGGCCATGGCTCACGGGCCCAGCTGCTCCGCGGCATGTGGGATCTTCCCTGACTGGGGCACGAACCCGTGTCCCCTGCATCGGCAGGCGGACTCTCAACCACTGCGCCACCAGGGAAGCCCTCTGGGGCCTGTTTTAAGGGTTTAATCGAAAGAACAGTCCTGGGAGGATGTGCCTGAAGTAAGGGGTGGATGGCAGCGATGCCCACTGAGCTGCAAAATGCAGCCCGATGGTCACTTTAAGAACTTGAATTGTGGACTTCCCTGGTGGTCCAGTGGTTAAGACCCTGTGCTTCAATTGCAGGGGCCACGGGTTCCGTCCCTGCTCGGGGAACTAAGATCCTACATGCTGCGTGGCGTGGCCAAAAAAAAAAACAAACAAAAAAAAAAAAAACTTGAATTGCATTTACACAGTACTCTGAAGTTCTTCAATTATGTGATATTGTTTTGTTTTGTCTTTTATTCTTTTAGGCTTGGGATTCTCAACCATGCCTGCACATTGGAATCGCCTGAAGGGCTTTAAAATTTCTTTTTAATTTAATTTTTTAAATTAAAATTTTAGGTTTCCCCTCCTCTCCCAACATTATGATGTCATCACAGGGGTGTGGCCTGGGCCCCAAGATTTTTCAGAGCTCCCCAAGTGATTTCTAAGGCTTAGAAGCCCCTGTTTTAGGAGGTCACGTGTATTCTGTAATTCACCACCTTTCAGAAATCTGTAGGAAACCCAAGATAGGTAATTTAAAAATTCATGTAAGTTCTTAAAAGAAACGTTGCCTTATTGTGTCAATTTGTATCTATCATCTTGTCTGTTATTTGAAGTGTGTGGGTCAGCTCCCTAGCTGAAAATCTCCACTGATTTTCTTTTGAGTCCTCTAAACCCCTTCCTGCCTCAGGGCCTTTGCACTTGCTGTTCCCTCTTGCTGAACACTAAGGCAGGGTCCTTGAAATCTCTTCAGGGCTAGCTTAAATGTCACCTCCTCGAGAAGCCTTCTCAGACTTTCCAGTCTCAAGTCGCTCTCTCCCCAGTCACACCCTATCACGTCACCCTTCACAGCCAGAACTGCTATAATTACCCTGTTTATTTTCTTACTTATTGCTGGCTGCTCTGTTCTTAAACATGAGCCCTTGAGAGCCTCGCTGTCTGTTCACTGCTGGATCTCCGGGCCTGGCACCTGAGAAGCACCCAATGAGGACTACTTGAATGTAAATTAGGTTGAACGTGCATCTTTGGCATTTGTGAGCCTCTTGAGAACAGGCCCAAGGATTGTGTCCTTTAAGGCCTCTTGCAGTGCACAGGAGTAGAGGCGCAAGTGGTGCTGTTACATAAAAATATATTCATCAACTTGTCATTAGAATAAGCGTCTGAACTGGAAAGACCAGTCTGAGCATTTGCTCTAGGCTATTACAGAGGGAGGGGGAAATGAAGTAGGTACAAAATTGCAATGTACAATTCTACTTTGAGGTCGTATGGATATACTATAATGATAGAGTCCAGAACTACTGTAACAGTGAAGATAGAGGCCAAAAGTCGAGTGGTAAAATCTCTGGGTTGAAGGATAGCCAGGAATTTCATTTTCTTCTTTATGATTATTTTATATTTTGAAATTTTCCTATAGTGAACACATTTCCTATAACTAGAAATACTAAATTTTAACGGGGGAGATTTCTGTTTTTTGATGCTTCTGGCAAAGTGGCTTAAACACTCTGGCTTGCAAAAAAATTATATATATAGTATATACATTATATATATATTTATATATAAATAAAAGTAAGACCCCTGGCTCCGAAGCCAGATGAACCTGGCTGTACATCTTGCTAGCTCTACCTTAGGCAAATGAACCTCTCTGAGCCTCAGTGTTCCCAGCTGTTTAATGGGGATAATTACAGTCTGCCTCAGAGTTATGGTGAGGATTAAATATGTTAATCTATGCAAACTTTGCCTGGCACATAAGGAGTGCTCAGTATGTGTTAGCCCGTATTTTTACTACTAGTGGGGTACCAGTATATTTTAGGTATACCATCTCACTTCATCGTTTAATCCCCCAAACAAACCTATGAGGTAGGTGTGGAAGCAGAAACTGAGGGAAGTGAAGCATAACTTGCCTTTGGTTGTTGTCAGAGCAGGGATGGGGAAACAGTTTCCAGCTACCTTCTCAGGAGGCCATGAGTTGACCACCTGACCCCACCTGGATACAGAGGAATTGGTCAGTCCTGTTAATCGGTCCTGGAGCAGTTCTTAGAAAATCTTGTGCCCCAGAAGTGGCCCTGGGGCTGTTTCTTTAAACTGTGACTCAGAGGGTCCTGCCTTGGGCATTCTGCCCTCTAGTGGCAGATAGAGGATGTGCGTCTGTTCTAGGCCACCGAGCCTCTTGGCCTGTTATGAAGAGCACTGGATTCAGAGTCAGAAAATCTGTATCCCAGGCTGTGTCTCTTCTCTCACTAGCAGTGAGGTCATTGGCTAATCTCTCTCAGGCACGGTTTCTGCTCCCACCCCACCTTAGACCTGCCTCCGCCTGCACCCCCCAGCCTTGTCTGGACAACTGCAGGGCTCTCCCTGCTTGGCTTCCGAGCCATCATATCATATCACCTCCCAGTTGTCTCAACAACCAGCAGATATGTTCTGGTCACTTTCATATGTAAAGACCCCAGGGGCCCTCATGGCAGGAGGAGAAACCCAGTGTTTACTGAAGGCCTGGCCCGAGCTGGAAGCTTGCCATGTCAGACCCTCTGTCTGGCCCCCCACCCTGTTCGCTAGCCTCATTTTGTGTCCCCGTGTCCTGCACACTGCTTGCGTAGACCCCAGAGGGCACCAGGAGAGATGACACTCGGTTGTGGAATTGACGAGCTGGAGCAGGCAGCCACATAGGTGCCAGGGTATGAGACAGAATGCCCTGAGTGCTGGGGACTTTGCATGTGCCCGGTCCCCTCCTGGATGCCCTTCCTCCTCTGTCTCCAGACCCACACCCCATGGCCTTAAGGCATAGCTTGATCTCCCCATTTCTAGAATGTTGCCTGTTGGCGCTCCAGGCAGCAAGGACTGCTTTCTGCTCTTTGCTCTTACCGCTGTACTCCCTCTGACCCCTCATCGCCCAGGTCATGCCTGTGACAGTGTGTTTCCCACTTGGCTTTCCCTGTGAGACTGGGAGCTTCCCCGGGGCAGAGGCTGAATCGGCCATCAGAGTCGCTTCCCCTACCCAGCAAGGTGCCCCTCATGGAATGGGCTCCACTGTCTATAAATGAATGAAGGGGAATGAAGATGAAGGCCGCTTCCCAGACACCCAGTCCCTGTGCCCTGGGGGCCTCCTCCTGCAGATGCACCTCCTTTACCCACTCCCTTGCGAAGATCCTCAGTGTGGCCCAGAGCCATGCCTGGCCGGACCCCAGTCACCGCCGCCGGATAGCGTGCTTTCGGCCGACAGCCCAGTGACTCTGAAATATAAGCCAGAATTAGTCTAGACCAAACCATTTCATGACTCCAGCTTGACTCACATGAGATATGAACGGGCTAAACACCGAGTGAAATGAATTTTCGATTACCACTTGGGCATTGTGCATCTTTGTGTCTGCCTCGCCCCGTGTTTCTCTCCCGCAGCTCAAGCCTGAACGGACACTCTGCAGTTCCTCAGGGGACAGCCTGGCAGGCAGGGCCTTTGGGGTAAAGTAATGTTGGAAGTAGCATAAGAAAGGAAAATGACAGGCCTCTTCGGGCAGAGGTTTTAGCCTCTCTGCTGTAATTTAAGTTTGCTTTAAATTTCAGGGCTGCATTTATCAAGACTGAAGGGCAGGGTGTACAGTGTAGCGTGGTCACGTTTTAGACCTGATGTTTTTTCAGGGAAGTTTAATGGAGGTTTTTAGGTCAATTCTGATTTCTGAAAACATTATCTGTGTGTGCATCGAGAGCCTGCTCTGTGCTTGTGCTGGGCTGGAGGGCTGATAGAAAGGTGAATTGGATAAGAAGCCTCTCCTCAAGCAGACAGCTGTAAATTAGGACAAGTAGAAAGGTCTCGGTGCGCTAGGAAAAGGCAGCAAATTCAGAGCCCTAGCAGGTCAACCCTGGAGGGCTTCATGGAGGAGGTGGCCATCTAGGTAGGCCTTGGAAGACACTGAGGCTTTAAATACGTGTTAACTGAGGCTAGGGAAGGGCAGCCCAGGTGGAGGGAGCATGATAAACAAAGGCCCAGAAAAGCAGCTGCCTCAGAAACGAGGCGCTGCCAGATGGACCAGAGTGGGACCCGGAAGGGGGAGGGGAAAAACTTGAGGAGGAAGGTTGGGGTAAAGTGGTAGGGGCTGTTTGAGAGTCACTATGGCAATGGCTGCCCTTGGCATGGAAGAGCTGTTGTCACTGGGAGCATTTTCCATCGTTGGGGCTATAGGGACAGCAATAGACACGAACCTGTCAGCTGGGAAGTGGTGGGTGAATGTTCCCACTCCCTGAACTCAGAGGGCAGTTTGTAGGGGGTTGGTTACCAAGTGACCCATTGGCACGATGCAAAGAAAAGAAGGATCTGGCTTCTCTCTACCTCCACCCCCACTCCCATCTGTTCTTTGAAGTCTGACTCAGACTGACCAACGCTAAGAGGAGAGTAATATTTAAGAGACTTAGCTGGGTTGGGGAGCACCCACTGCCAGGTCTTGAATCCTGGCTCTTGCTTGTGCTAGCTGTGTTATTTGAGGCAAGGGATTTAACTTCTCTGAACCTTCATTTTCCCATCTGTAATCAAAGGGGACAAAGTAATTAGGATAGCACCTGAGAGAGAAAGCGGTTCTGAGAATAAAGGAAGCCACTTGTGAGACTTAGAAACCATGCCTGACAAACAGCAAGTGGTTAATAAGTGTGGGCTGTGGCTTTGCTGGAGTTACTGTCTCACTGATCCTGCCTGGTTTGGGTCGTGCCCCAACGACTCTTAGCATCTCTGATAAGACACGGAACCTCCCAGCTCCCAGGTGCTGTGTCTTATAAAATATTATACTGGGAGGGGTCTGCCAGGTAGGTCCCATCTGCAAGGAGCAGAAACAAGCTCAGCTGGAGGTCAAGGTTGCACAGCTCCACTTAGATGCACACCCAGGGCTTCCGAATAGTGACTCGGCTCCCACGGCTGCTCAGGAACACGGATGGGCCTTTGTCACAGGTTCTAGGCGAGCTGGCACCTGCGTGGTCTGGGTGCAGATCTGTCTCCGTGTTCGGCTGAACTGGGATGTCTCAAGGACGGTGTCTGCCCATCCCACGTCCCTTCCCCCCAGCCCTCTATGTGCTTCCTGAAATTGATGCCTCACCTCCCAGGATTCGTGGGGAGAGGGGAGAGGGAGGGATGGTGTCCCCTGCTGCGACGGGACAGCAGAGGTGAGCAGCTATGGAAGGGGAGGAGCTTCCATTTGGCAGGGCTCTGGATACTCAGAGCCTATGTCCGCAGTGGCTTCAAGGCCCTGAAGTGGTGCTGGGCAGAGAGGGGCCTGGGCTTCACTCCTGTGACCTTGGGGAGGTCACCGATGATCCCTATGCTCCAGTCTTCTCAGCTGTAAAATGGGATCAGACGAACCTCCCGAAGTCACCGTGTAGATTAACCAAATGCACGTAAAGCACTTACTAGTCCTTCCTTCTCCAGTTCCTCATGAGTGCCGAAAACCAGCAGGGCCCCTGGGATCCAGCTGTGAGCAGGACCCTGCCCCCAGGCAGTCTGCTTCCTGGGGGGATGGGGTAGCCTTTAGCACAGTGCCTGACACATGATAAACCCTCTAAATGATGCATGGTACCTGCTGTTAACCAGAATTAGTGTTATTTAAAGCCAACCTCTTCTCCCCTCCTCTCCGGCAAAAGGCAGTTAAATCAGCAAAAGTCAGAGAAGGTAGAGTCCACGGCAGGAGCCCAGGCTGCTGAATGGGGTTTGTTTGACGTTTCCTTTAATCTGTGTTTAACGTGTAAGCAGATTATCTGAGCAGAACTGGGACTTCTGTGTGGGATGCTTTGCCCGCCTCTGGCCTGGGCAGCTGGCCTGCGGCACCACCACTGAGGCTGGGTTCTCTGCTTCTGTGGAAATTCCGGGTGGTCCTCGGTGGAGAGATTTGGGCGGGAGGAGGGGGCTTCTATAGCTGTAAAAATGTGTTCGGGACGCCATCTGTGAACGCAGATGCACTTCACCTTTGACCTTTGAGAGGTTCCTTTTCTCCCCCGACCCTTGACCTTTGAGAGGTTCCTTCTCTCCCCCCGCCCTTGACCTTTGAGAGGTTCCTTCTCTCCCCCGACCCTTGACCTTTGAGAGGTTCCTTCTGTCCCCCGACCCTTGACCTTTGAGAGGTTCCTTCTCTCCCCCGACCCTTGACCTTTGAGAGGTTCCTTCTCTCCCTCCACCCTTGACCTTTGAGAGGTTCCTTCTCTCCCCCGACCCTTGACCTTTGAGAGGTTCCTTCTCTCCCCCCACCCCTGTGTGAGTCTATCTTCAGTCCTGTGACCCCACCCCCGCCAGCCTCCCGCTGTCCTGACCAGGGGCGGAGGGCAGGGGTGCGGTGGCAGTGGTCTGCCTCTGGGGAGGAGTGTTTCTATCACTGATGTTTAAAATTGTGCCAGGGGTGACCATAACTTTATTATTTTTTTTTGTCTTTTTACAGTGGGAAATATACGTAACATAAACTTTGCCATTTTAACCATGTTTAAGTGTACAGCTCAGTGGCATTAAGTGCATTCACTTTGCTGTGCAGCCATCACCACCATCCACCTCCAGAACTTTCCAGACTAAAACTCCACACGCATTAAACACTGACTCCTCATTCTCCACTCACAGTCCTTGGCAACCACTAGCCCACCTTCTATCTGTATGCATTTGACGACTCTCGGTGTCACGTATAAATGAGACCATGGAGTACTGAGCTGTTTCTGACTGGCTTTATTTCACTTGGTGTAATGTGTTCAGAGTTCATCTGTGTCGTAGGAGTATCCGTCCTTCATTCTTTTGTAAGGCTGAGTAGCACTCCATGCGGTATGCGTTTACCACGTGGTGTTTCTCCATTCAGTCACAGATGGAACTCGGGTTGCTTCCACCTCTTGGCTATGGTGGATAATGCTGCTCTGAACATGGGTGTACGGTATCTGTTTGAGTCCCTGCTTTCAATTCTTTGGGGTACCTACCCGGAAGAGAAATTTCTAGATCATCTGGTAATTTTATGTTTAGTTTTTTGAGGAACCGCCACACTTTATAAACTCTTTATGCACAGTGCACCCCTTTATTGCCTGCATCTGGGGTCGACACAGCCAGCCCGCCTTGGGTGCCCCATTCCTATACCGTTTTCCTCTGTTGTTGCCTAATAAATCCTTGAGAGAGACCTCAGAACCTGTGTGGCTGCGAGTTAGGTCTGGAGCGTATTGGAGCCTGAGGCTGTGTCCCTGTCATGAGAAATGGGCTCCCCCAGGGCTGCGTAGTGAGGTCTGTGGCTGCCGGCGCCTAGCCTGGCTTCCCAGCCGCGTGCTCCTCCGTTCTTGGAAGCTTCCGACGGCTGACTTCCAACCTTGTTGGTTGAAGAAGGCCCACAGGCACTGATTGGGGACGCCTGTCCTCTGGACTGGACTTTAGCCAATGGCCTGGGTTGCCCCCTCCCTCGTGGCTCACAAGACACTTAATGTCTACACTTACGCATTTGCAGAGTGGGGAGGCCACAGCTCCCCTTCCCCTCTGGGTACTGGTCGGTACCAGTTCCAGATGATGGTTCTGGAACTCATGGTGTTGATGCTGAGGGATGTCAAGGCTACTGGTGTTCAGGTATCTAGGGCAAGGGCTCCAGGGCAGCCCCCCAAGACCAAGACGGGGGCCCAGGAGGCATGTCACGCCCGCCTCTGGTCAGCCTGCGTGGAGAGCAGAGAACACGTCTGGGCTCTTGGAAACTTTGGTCCAGACTTTGTGTTGAGTTTCTTTTTAAAACAAACAAACCCCACCTCCTTTAAGATATGTGCACTAGAACATTTATGATAGAAATACTGTGACAACTGAGATTTTCTTCAAAGTAAATGGGGTATGGGAGTTCCCTGGAGGCCTAGTGGTTAAGATTCTGGGCTTTCACAGCTGCGGCCCGGGTTCGATCCCTGGTTGGGGAACTGAGATCCCGCAAGCCGTGTGGCGTGGCCAAAAGAAAAAAAGAAAAAAAAACTAGAATAAACAGAGTGGGGAGACAGAGGGAGCCAGCACAGCTGGTGGGGATATGAGATGAAACCAGATCGGCCCTGAGCTGATAGTTGAAGCTGGGCAGTGGACACATGAGCGCTCATTACACTATTCTCTCTGTTCCTGTCTGACATTTTCCATATTGAAAATTAAAAAAATATAGCCTTTCCCTCCACCCCTCTCTTGGAAAGAAACTAACCTGCCCCGAGCACTTCTTATGTTTGGACACTTCCCTATTCTCTTATTAAATGCTCACAACACACGTGCAGTGGGTGCTGTTATCCCCATTTTACAGGCGGGTAAATGGAGGCGCCTTGACATTTCAGCAGTTGAGTGGCTTAGCTGCGATCTGAACCAGGTCTGGTTCCCACACTGCTGCTCTGCCCCCTGGACTTGCTGCCCCTGGTTGGTGAGTCCCAGCCCCACCTCGTTAGCCCTGGGTCTGTGCAGCCTGGACCAGCTGCTGGAAACCAGTGCCCTGGGCAACTCCTGACCCTGTCTCTGTGGCTTTGCCTTCCCCTCTCCTGTCCCTAGGAAGCCCTGCCTGCAGGGCCTAGAGATCGGTATAGGGAAGAGGAGATGGGGTAATGACTTGGCCCAGGTCACTCAGCTCCTAAGGGGCAGAGCCACTCCTGGGCCCCAGCCCCCCGGGGGCCGTACGCCTCATTAGCTCGCTCTCATTTCTTGTGTCTTCCCTGGGCTCCTGAACTTTGCTGCTCAAATCTCCCCTCACCCTTGGGCTCCTGGGTTCCCTGTCGAGTCTTGGTCCCAAGCATCCTCTTGCACTTGTTCTCCTCCCAGTCTTGCTTGGTTTCTTAACTTGTGTCTTCTGCTCAGTTGGTCTGTTGCCAGCTGGTCCCTCTGCAGAGGTGGCTTCTCCCATCCTTTGCAGAATCTATGCATGGCATCTCTCCCTGCCCCTTCTCTCCTCCCTCATCCTGGGTCGTTCCCGCTTCCCTCTGGCCTGTGTCTTTCAGCTCAGCCCAGGTCGTGCCACTGCTGTCCCACTGCTCCCACGGCCCAGGTTGACAGCCTTCTCCCACCCTCATGGAGGGAGTGCGTTTCTCTCCACTTACGCCAAGGCGTGCCCACACCATCTCACCTTCCCATGAGCAGAGGGCACAGCGACTGCCAAACAGGACCTGAATTCGCGGCCTCCTACTCGGTTTCGTCAGCCTGTCAGCCTTTATTCCATTTAAGATATTTTTAAACACTCAACACTTTTGCCTTAAGTATTAACTCTTCCCCCAGTTAAAATGTGGCTCTCCTTCCAGTGGATTTTCTCCCTAAGATCTAACAATGTATTTTCTTAAAATGGCTTCTAAAAATTTATCTGTTCACCACCATAAATTTGAACCATCACAAAAATGATAAAGCATCCTCTTTGGCTCTACTCTGTATCCTGCACCAGACTAGCTGGGGGGCTTCTCTGTGAGCCCCATAAGCCTTCCCGGACCCATCTGTATCATCGCACTTACTCGTCACTAGACAGGCCTGCCAGCACCTTTTTTTTTTTTTTTTTGCAAAAGGCACCAGGTTTACCAGGGAAAACTGCAATTCCTATTTTAGGAACCTTGAGTTGACTGTGACCAGGAGGTGGCATGGTATTAGATAGGATGCCAGCTAGTGTAGCAGACACTCATACTTCAGCGTCTTCGCACAATAAAGGTTTACTTCTCACTATGTAACACTCCAGGGTGTGTTCCTGGCTGGTGGAGCATCTTCCACATGATCACTCAGGGACCCAGGCTCCTTCCATCTTTGGCTCTCTCTCTAGGGCTCTGGGGAAAGAAAACAGTGGAATAAACACACCTGCTGCTTGATGACCTTGGTCTGGAGGGGTGCATCTTTTCCACCGGTGAGAGCTGGTTACATGTCCCACCTAAGTGCGAGTGACATTGGAGGTGTTCCGGTTGGCTGGGTTCCTAGCTGACTGGCAGCATCACCTGCCAGCCAGGTACATGCAACATTCAGGATGTGAAGCCCAGTCGAGTCCTTGGATGACAGCATCAGGCAACATCTGGCTGCAACTGCCTGAGAGACCCTAAGTGACCCCAGTTCCACATTCTCTGTCCTGCCCACCCTTCCCAGGAAGCCCCAGCCCAGGCAGAGCGGGCACCACCAGCTCTGGCTGCATGTACCACACTCCTGGAGAGCACCTTTCTCAACCTGCTCTTTCCTTCTCCCCAGTGCCCTGTCGATTTTATTGATTCTTCTTTTTCAGCAGTACCAGAAACACTCTGTTGTATAATTTTCTAGACATAAGGCAGGATTTCTGGATTTAGAGATTAGTGTGTAGAAAACTAATGTCTTTTTTTTACGCGGGCCTCTCAATGCTGTGGCCTCTCCCGTTGCAGAACACAGGCTCCGGGCGCGCAGGCTCAGTGGCCATGGCTCACGGGCCCAGCCGCTCCGCGGCATGTGGGATCTTCCCGGACCGGGGCACAAACCCATGTCCCCTGCATCGGCAGGCGGACTCTCAACCACTGCGCCACCAGGGAAGCCCCAAAACTAATGTCTTGATCTGAAAAATACATTGGGTAGTTATCTTCTCACTTATAATTTTAGGATCACTGAAAGAAGAGACAGTCGCAGATTTTTTTTTTTTCTTTTCTCCCAAGGATTGTCCCTAGATCGTGTCAGCCTTGCTTGATTTCATCCCGACGTCTCATCTGCCTGTCACTTGCCTTCTGGGCGTCTGGACCCTGATTGCTCCATTTCAATCCTTTGCCAGTTTTCCATGCTTCACAAACAGCACTTTGATTCATATATTGGGGCAACAGCTTCTGATCTCTGGGTTGTGGCCGGAAGCAGCCTTGTTTCCAGTGAGTGACCTCTCCAGTAATGGGATATTCAGGGGTTATTGGTTGCTCTTCATGCCCTACTGGGTAGCCAGTGCTCACTTTTAGGACCACTCCCTGAAGGAAGCCTTGGAATGGGAGGTGGGCACTCAGATGCCTCGGCGGTGAAATTGCAAAGCCCTCTGAGTTGGTGGCAAAGAGAAGAGGGAGAAACGATCAGTTAAGATTGACTTTCCTTTTCCATCATTCAAGGAGCCCAGACTGTTGGTGAGCATCACCCCTGTGGAGGTTTCTAAGGAATGGTTTCTGCTTGGAGGTTCCAGCAGTTTCTACCGTTGTCCATCGTGTGATTACCAGGTATCTCCTGCAGCACAGAGAGTGCGGGGGACTTGCCCCACATGGATGCTTGCCGTCCAAGATGGGGGCCAGTCAAGTGCCACAGGAAGTGGTCATGGTTTCTGTCTAGTTCCATCCAAGACAAGCTTTTAATAGGAACAAAGCCATGATTCCTAATTTTCCCTTAATTTAATTCTCACAGTTTGGAGTTTGTCATTTGCTCTCTCTTGTCTTTATAAATTAGAATGTTTTCCTTGATTTGGGCGAGTCACATCCATTTGCAATGTTGTTAAAATGCAGAAGAAATACAGACTTCGGCAAGCAGTTGAAAATGGTCATCCAGATGGGAAATTACTGCACTTACAGTAGTTTTCATCATAATACATAGTCCTACATAAAATTTTGTTCAAAACAATCTTAAAGGAGACTAGGATCAGTTGATGTTATTTCCATAGAAATTCAGATTATTCTTTCTATAACTTTTAACACTATTCTGAACCATAAATAGCTACTTAATATACAGTCATGTAGGGTATCGGCAATACCATTTACACAGCCTCTGTGAATGCTGTTAAATTTTAAATGATGGGTAGAGTGGGAAAGAAGGTACTAAAGTGAACACCATCATTCTAGGCTCTTCTGCTTCAGGGCAAATTTCCTGGCTCCCTCCACCCAGAGAAAGCAAGGTGCCAATTAAGAGATGCTTTGAGGGCTTCCCTGGTGGCGCAGTGGTTGAGAGTCCGCCTGCCGATGCAGGGGACACGGGTTCGTGCCCCGGTCCGGGAAGATCCCACATGCCGCGGAGCGGCTGGGCCCGTGAGCCATGGCCGCTGAGCCTGCGCGTCCAGAGCCTGTGCTCCGCAACAGGAGAGGCCACAACAGTGAGAGGCCTGCGTACCACAAAAAAAAAAAAAAAAGTTGTGTTAATTTCAGGTGTGCAGCAAAGTGATTGAGTTATACATAGATTCTTTTTCAGATTCTTTTCCATTATAGGTTATTACAAGATATTGAATATAGTTCCCTGTGCTATACAGTAGTATCTTGTTTTTTATCCGTTCTGTATATACTAGTTTGCATCTGCTCACCCCAAACTCCCACTGCATCCCTCCCCTAACCCCTCTCCCCCTTGGCAACCACAAGTCTGTTCTCTGTCTGTGACTCTATTTCTGTTTCGTAGATAAGTTCATTTGTGTCATACTTTAGATTCCACATATAAGTGATATCCTATGATATTTGTCTTTCTCTATCTGACTTACTTCACTTAGTATGATAATGTCTAGGTCCATCCATGTTGCTGCAAATGGCATTATTTCATTCTTCTTTATGGTCAAGTACTATTCCTGTTTGTGTGTGTGTGTGTGTGTGTGTACACACCACATCTTCTTTATTCATTCGTCTGTCAATGGACTTTTAGGTTGTTTCCATGTCTTAGCTATTTGAATAGTGCTGCAGTGAACATAGGGGTACATGTATTTTTTTAAATTATAGTTTTGTCCAGTTACATGCCCAGGGGTAGGATTGCAGGATCATATTGGCCTGACTTTTACAGCGAGCTCTTTCTGCCTGACCAGGGGACTCAAGTGTCTCGGGTTAAGAGTTAATCTTGGCTACACTACTTTTAACTTGCCGAGTTGCCACGAGTGGAAGCCACGCTTCCCAACCTTGCTGCCTGTAACAATGCAGTGATGCTAAAGGCCTCTCTAGACCAGCAATTCTCAGAGCAGGGCCTTCGGCTTAACTGGAAAACTTCGGGGGCCTCCTGACAGGCCAGGGCTGATTTTTTAAAAATCCTCTCTGGTTCTTGTGGGCAAATAACGTACCTAGGACTAGCTCCAAAAGCTTCATTTGCAGAAATTGTGAAGGGTAACTGTTACTTGAGCTAGCTACTAAGGGTTGCTTTGCTAAAACTTTTTATTTGTAAACTAAAATTAGCGAGTTGCTAGAGTTTGAGGGACCTAATTCAGGATTCTGTAAGAAGTCTGGATTCCAACCAGCAGTTGGCGTTACTGCCCAGTTCCGACTACACACGTATCCAGACAGAGCTGGAATCTCCTTGACTTGGAGGAAGCTTGCTTTATGAGTGCCCCTTCTGTTTATTGTTCTGAGATGCTCATAGTTTTTCATTGCTGCCATTTTTGCTCTTCATTTATAAGCAAATCACTGTTAGTTTGGCTTCATTGCCAGCTGAGTTTCGTGTGGGTTGTTTGCATCGCAGGGCAAGGTTTGCCACACCTGCATACTTTGGCTTGTCATTTGCCAGTAGTGAGACTGATTTTAATTTGACTAAATCACACTCCTGCTTCTCCCACCATCGCCCCAAAGTGGCTGGGGAGTGATGCTTTGTTTTCATCATGAAATCCTTTGTCCCCTGGGAAGTGGGGACAGGTGAGGTTGGGTGAGCCCCACACGCTCTTATTCCTCCTTCGTGGGCCATAGTGTGAAAGATAAAAAGTGAAAGATGAGAGGGTGTAGAGAAAAAAGAACCCACCTACACTGTTGGTGGGAATGCAGCCACTATGGAGAACAGTGTGGAGGTTCCTTAAGAAACTAAAAATAGAAGTACCATATGACCCAGCAATCCCACTCCTGGGAATATACCCTGAGGAAACCATAATTCAAAAAGACACATGCACCCCAATGTTCATTGCAGCACTATTTACAATAGCCAGGACGTGGAAGCAACCTAAATGTCCATCGACAGATGAATGGATAAAGAAGATAGGGTATATATACACACCCACAATGGAATATTACTCAGCCATAAAAAAGAATGAAATAATGCCATTTGCAGCAACATGGATGGACCTAGAGATTATCATATTAAGTGAAATAAGTCAGAGAAGGACAAATATCATATCACTTATATGCAGAATCTTAAAAAATTATACAAATGAACTTACAGTAATTCCCCTACATACGAACCTTCAAGTTGCAGACTTTCAAAGATGCGAACGTGTATTCCATCAGCTTCGGGTGTGAGTGACATTGCAGCTTGCCCTCCATCTCCTATCGCTGACGATCCTTCAGCTCTACTGTCTCCCACCTCCTCTCCCTCCTCCAGTCAGTAACTCTCCTTGCCTTTTCACTCGATGCCAGCCCCTGTGTGCCAGCTGTTGTACTGCAGTACTGTGCCCTTTAAGGTACTGGACTGTGAGATTAAAAATGGGCACTTTATTTTTTGTGTTTATTTTTTTATGTATTATTTGTGTGAAAAGTATTATAAACCTAGTACAGTACAATACTGTATAGCCGATTGTGTGAGTTGGGTGCCTAGGCTAACTTTGTCAGACTTACGAACAAATTGGATTTACAAATGCGCTATTGGAATGGAACTCGTTTGTATGTAGGGGACTTACTTTATTTACAAAACAGAAATAGACTCACAGACATAGAAAACAGACTTACAGTAACCAAAGGGAATAGCGGGGGTGGGGTGGGGGAGAGATAAATTAGGAGTGTGGGATTAACATATATCCACTACTATGTACATATATAAAACAGGTAAACAACAAGGCCCTACTGTATAGCACAGGGAGCTCTACTCATACCTTGTAATAACCTATAATGGAAAAGAATCTGAAAAAGAATATATATGTATAACTGAATCACTTTGCTGTACACTTGAAACTAGCACAATATTGTAAATTAACTATACTTCAGTTTAAAAAAAAAAAAGAAAGATGTGGGAACTCATGCCCCTGCTCAAAGGCAGACTTAGGGTACAGGAATCCCACAGAAAGGAATGGAGACCAACCCTAGGAATGTGACTTCCCGCATCACCCTACAACTTAACGGCATGTTTAAAAATACACCCACAGCTTCTTTGTCTTGAGAGTCAGTTTACATCTAGCACATCTGTAGCTCTTTCTCTGCGATGGGTTAAGTTTTATACACAGTGTGTACGATTTAGAATTCTGCTTCTTCGTCTGTCTTCTCTCTTCTTGACTGTGTCTCTCTTTGGGGGTCAGAATTCTTTTTCCTGTATGTGCAGCAGTCTGCTGAGCTGTGATGGTGACACATCTAATGGGGGCATTTGAATGGCTTCCTGAATCTCTGTCACTGCCTTTGCTCGTGGTGTTCCCCCCACCTCCCCGCCACCCATACACCCACTTTTTACCAGTGCATAGATAAGAGTTGGAGGCTTAATACAGCATAATAGGGTTATAGGGCACCATCTCCATGCCGGAACTTGTGCTGCCCCAGGGATTCTAACGTGGACAGGCCTCTGGCTCCTGCCTTCAAGGTGCTAATAGCATTTCCTCTTAGTCTGGTAGGTGGAAAGTATACATTTTCTTCTTATTGATCTCTGAGTTTTGACTGCTTATGAAATCTTATATAGAGAAGCATCACGGGAAAGGGGAACTTCTCCTCCCCTTTTGCTGTGGTAATTCACACCAGAGGTTCCCAGTAGCTCTGAGGTTGGAGGATGGTGTGAAATATATCGCAGAGGATAATCAGAGATTTGCATTTGAAATGCAGAGGTGTCTGTTCTCAGAATCCCACGGAAAGTAAGCCTCCCCTGTGCCCAGCTCCTTCTGCCTGGTGCTCCTGGCTGCAGCATTGGAAAGAGTCCCTGAGTCACCACGTGGAGCGACCATCTGTGACTGACAGAGGGATCACAGCCTGGAACTATTTGGGTGTCTGTCCGTGATGTGAGCGTAGTACTGTTTCCTTAACTCTCATTCCAGGGTTCTTTCCCATGTTCTTGAAGGAAGAAAGACCTTTGGCATGAGAATAGTTGCCTAATCGTCCTGGAGGGGCGGGGTGGGTATCTGTGCTCTAGGGGGATTTAAACTGGCAGTGGTGGGAGGAGGTGTGCATGAGCAAAGATGTAGGGGTCGGCTTGGCCAGAGACTGTGTGCAGGTCAGTGATCAGGCTAGAGGGCAGGGTCCCCCCCACGAGAATGGCTGGCAAGGTTGGAATTGTTATCCAGGGCAACAATTTTGAAAGGAATAAAAGATGTTTCTGAAAGTTCTGTTTGTGATTATCTAATGTTGCAAGTTGGCATTTGATAAAAGTAAAGAGCAAGACCACCTGGTGGAGAAGCTTTTCCTACCTGTGTTATTTTTCTCACCCTAAAAATAGAAGCCAGTGACATACTGCTATTAGGATTCACAGTGATACCGAGCTCAGGTTTGGCCACTTGCCACTCAAAAGCCAATAATTCGAGAGGCAAGTGTCAGTAGAAAGAAAAGTAGCTTTAATCAGAAAAGCTGGCAATCTGGGGAGAAGGTGGACTCGTGTCCTGAGACCAACTCCGAAGATTCTGCTCAGCTGTGACAGCTTTTCAAGGGAAAAATGGGGGTGGGGGGAATCTCAGTGAATCATCGAGGCAGGAGGTTGGCTTCTGCATCATTCTCCATTGCGTGCAGACTGGCTGACTCTTTCTTCAGATGTTATCTTGCCCACATGATCTGCCTGCAGGGTTGCTTATGGAGCTGTTAGGGTAGAGAGCTAATCATTCTTTTTTTTTTATGTTTATTTTTTATTTTTATCTTTTTCTTATTAGTTATCCATTTTATACACATCAGTGTATACATGTCAATCCCAACCTCCCAATTCATCCCACCACCACTCGCAACCCCTGCCGCTTTCCCCGCTTGGTGTCCATATGTTTTTTCTCTACTTCTGTGTCTCAGTTTCTGCTTGGCAAACCAGTTCATCTGTACCATTTTCTAGGTTCCACATATATGTGTTAATATACAGTATTTGTTTTTCTCTTTCTGACTGACTTCACTCTGTATGAAATCTCTATATCCATCCACGTCTCTACAAACGACCCAATTTCGTTTCTTTTTATGGCTGAGTAATATTTAATTGTATATATGTACCACATAATCTTTATCCATTCGTCAGTCGATGGGCATTTAGGTTGCTTCCATGACCTGGCTATTGTAAATAGTGCTGCAGTGAACATTAGGGTGCATGTGTCTTTTTGAATTATGGTTTTCTCAGGGTATATGCCCAGTAGTGGGATTGCTGGGTCGTATGGTAGTTCTATTTTTAGTTTTTTAAGGAACTTCCATACTGTTCTCCATAGTGGCTGTATCAATTTACATTCCCACCAACAGTGCAAGAGGGTTCCCTTTTCTCCACACCCTCTCCAGCATTTGTAGTTTGTAGATTTTCTGATGATGCCCATTCTAACTGGTGTGAGGTGATACCTCACTGTAGTTTTGATTTGCATTTCTCTAATAATTAGTGATGTTGAGCAGCTTTTCATGTGCCTCTTGCCCAATCTGTATGTCTTCTTTGGAGAAATGTCTGTTTAGGTCTTCTGCCCAGTTTTGGATTGGGTTGTTTGTTTTTTTAATATTGATCTGCATGAGCTATTTATATATTTTGGAGCTTAATCCTTTGTCCGATGATTCATTTGCAAATATTTTCTCCCATTCTGAGGACTGTCGTTTCGTCTTGTTTATGGTTTCCTTAGCTGTTTCAAAAG
Source organism: Delphinapterus leucas (assembly GCF_059928025.1). Classification (NCBI taxonomy): domain Eukaryota; kingdom Metazoa; phylum Chordata; class Mammalia; order Artiodactyla; family Monodontidae; genus Delphinapterus; species Delphinapterus leucas. The sequence continues at coordinate 169,693,858 of NC_143130.1, forward strand.
CTTTTAAGCTTCATTACGTCCCATTTGTTTATTTTTGGGTGTTTTTCCATTACCCTAGGAGGTGGGTCAAAAAAGATTTTGCTGTGATTTATGTCAAAGAGTGTTCTTCCTATGTTTTCCTCTAAGAGTTTTATAGTGCCCGGTCTTACATTTAGGTCTCTAATCCATTTTGAGTTTATTTTTGTGTATGGTGTTAGGGAGTGTTCTAATTTCATTCTTTTACATGTAGCTGTCCAGTTTTCCCAGCACCACTTACTGAAGAGGTAGTCTTTTCTCCATTGTATATCCTTGCCTCCTTTGTCAAAGATTAGTTGACCATAAGAGTGTGGGTTTATCTCTGGGCTTTCTATCCTGTTCCATTGATCTATATTTCTGTTTTTGTGCCGGTACCATATTGTCTTGATTACTGTAGATTTGTAGTATAGTCTGAAATCAGGGAGTCTGATTCCTCCAGCTCCATTTTTTCCCCTCAAGACTGCTTTGGCTATTCGGGGTCTTTTGTGTCTCCATACAAATTTTAAGACTTTTTGTTCTAGTTCTATAAAAAAATGCCATTGGTAGGCTTCCCTGGTGGTGCAGTGGTTGAGAGTCCGCCTGCCGATGCAGGGGACACGGGTTTGTGCCCCGGTCCGGGAGGATCCCACATGCCGCGGAGCGGCTGGGGCCGTGAGCCATGGCCGCTGAGCCTGTGCGTCCGGAGCCTGTGCTCCACAACGGGAGAGGCCGCAGCGGCGAGAGGCCTGCGTACCGCAAAAAAAAAAAAAAAAAAAAAAAATGCCATTGGTAATTTGATAGGGATTGCATTGAATCTGTAGATTGCTTTGGGTAGTAGAGTCATTTTCCCAATATTGATTCTTCCAATCCAAGAACATGGTATATCTCTCCATCTGTTGGTATTATCTTTAATTTCTTTCATCAGTGTCTTATAGTTTTCTGCATACAGGTCTTTTGTCTCCCTAGGTAGGTTTATTCCTAGGTATTTTATTCTTTTGCTGCAATGGTAAATGGGAGTGATTCCTTAATTTCTCTTTCAGATTTTTCATCATTAGTGTATAGGAATGCAAGAGATTTCTGTGCATTAATTTTGTATCCTGCAACTTTACCAAATTCATTGATTAGCTGTAGTAGTTTTCTGGTGGCATCTTTAGGATTCTCTGTGTATAGTATCATGTCATCTGCAAACAGTGACAGTTTTACTTCTTTTCCAATTTGTATTCCTTTTATTTCTTTTTCTTCTCTGATTGCCGTGGCTAGGACTTCCAAAGCTATGTTGAATAATAGTGGTGAGAGTGGACATCCTTGTCTTGTTCCTGATCTTAGTGGAACTGCTTTCAGTTTTTCACCATTGAGAATGATATTTGCTGTGGGCTTGTCGTATATGGCCTTGATTATGTTGAAGTAGGTTCTCTCTGTGCCCAGTTTCTGGAGAGTTTTTATCACAAATTGGTGTTGAATTTTGTCAAAAGCTTTTTCTGCATCTGTTGAGATGATCATATGGTTTTAATTCTTCAATTTGTTAATATGGTGTATCACATTGCTTGATTTGCGTATATTGAAGAATCCGTGCATCCCTGGGATAAATCCCACTTGATCATGGTGTGTGATCCTTTTAATGTGTTGTTGGATTCTGTTTGCTAGTATTTTGTTGAGGATTTTTGCATCTATATTGATCAGTGATATTGGTCTGTAATTTTCTTTTTTTGTAGTATCTTTGTCTGATTTTGGTATCAGGGTCATGGTGGCCTCATAGAATGAGTTTGGGAGTGTTCCTTCCTCTACAATTTTTTTGAAGAGTTTGAGAAGGATGGGTGTTAGCTGTTCTCTAAATGTTTGATAGAATTCACCTGTGAAGCCATCTGGTCCTGGACTTCTGTTTGTTGGAAGATTTTAATAACAGTTTCAATTTCATTACTTGTGATTGCTCTGTTCATATTTTCTGTTTCTTCCTGGTTCAGTCTTGGAAGGTTATACCTTTCTAAGAATTTGTCCATTTCTTCCAGGTTGTCCATTTTGTTGGCATAGAGTTGCTTGTGGTAGTCTCTTAGGATGCTTTGTATTTCTGCGGTGTCTGTTGTAACTTCTCCTTTTTCATTTCTAATTTTATTGATTTGAGTCCTCTCCCTCTTGATGAGTCTGGCTAATGGTTTATCAATTTTGTTTATCTTCTCAAAGAACCAGCCTTTAGTTTTATTGATCTTTGCTATTTTCTTTGTTTCTATTTCATTTATTTCTGCTCTGATCTTTATGATTTCTTTCCTTCTGCTAACTTTGGGTTTTGTTTGTTCTTCTTTCTCTAGTTCCTTTAGGTGTAAGGTTAGATTGTTTATTTGAGGTTTTTCTTGTTTCTTGAGGTAGGCTTGTATAGCTATAAACTTCCCTCTTAGAACTGCTTTTGCTGCATCCCATAGGTTTTAGATCATCATGTTTTCATTGTCATGTGTCTCTAGGTACTTTTTGATTTCCTCTTTGATTTCTTCAGTGATCTCTTGGTTATTTAGTAACGTATTGTTTGGCCTCCATGTGTTTGTGTTTTTTACGTTTTTTTCCCCATGTAATTGATTTCTAATCTCATAGCTTTGTGGTCAGAAAAGATGCTTGATATGATTTCAATTTTCTTAAATTTACTGAGGCTTGATTTGTGACCCAAGATGTGATCTATCCTGGAGAATGTTCCGTCTGCACTTGAGAAGAAAGCGTGATCTGCTGTTTTTGGATGGAATGTCCTATAAATATCAGTTAAATCTATCTGGTCTATTGTGTCATTTAAAGCTTGTGTTTCCATATTAATTTTCTGTCCAGATGATCTGTCCGTTGGTGTAAGTGAGATGTTAAAGTCCTCCACTATTATTGTGTTACTGTCAATTTCCTCTTTTATAGCTGTTAGCAGTTGCCTTACGTATTGAGGTGCTCCTATGTTGGGTGCATATATATTTATAATTGTCATATCTTCTTCTTGGATTGATCCCTTGATCATTACGTAGTGTCCCTTGTCTCTTGTAACATTATTTTAAAGTCTTTTTTTTTTTTTTTTTTTTTGCTGTACGCGGGCCTCTCACTGCTGCGGCCTCTCCCGCCGCGGAGCACAGGCTCCGGACGCGCAGGCCCAGTGGCCATGGCCCACGGGCCCAGCCGCTCCACCGCACATGGGATCCTCCCGGACCGGGGCAGGAACCCCTGTCTCCCGCAGGCGGGGGGTTGGCAGGCGGACTCCCAACCACTGCGCCACCAGGGAAGCCCTAAAGTCTGTTTTATCTGATACGAGTATTGCTACTCCAGCTTTCTTTTGATTTCCATTTGCATGGAATATCTTTTTCCATCCCCTCACTTTCAGTCTGTATGTGTCCCTAGGTCTGAAGTGGATTTTACATAGACAGCTTATATATGGGTCTTGTTTTTGTATCCATTCAGTGAGCCTGTGTCTTTTGGTTGGAGCATTTAATCCATTCACGTTTAAGGTAATTATTGATATGTATGTCCCTATTACCATTTTCTTAATTGTTTTGGGTTTGTTTTTTGTAGGTCCTTTTCTTCTTTTGTGTTTCCCAGTTAGAGAAGTTTCTTTAACATTTGTTGTAGAGCTGGTTTGGTGGTGCTGAATTCTCTTAGCTTTTGCTTGTCTGTAAAGCTTTTGATTTCTCCATCTAATCTGAATGAGATCCTTGCTGGGTAGAGTACTCTTGGTTGTAGGTTCTTCCCTTTCATCACTTTAAGTATATCATGCCACTCCCTTCTGGCTTGTAGAGTTTCTGCTGAGAAATCAGCTGTTAACCTTATGGGAGTTCCCTCGTATGTTATTTGTCATTTTTCCCCTGCTGCTTTCAATAATTTTTCTTTGTCTTTAATTTTTGCCAGCTTGATTACTATGTGTCTCGGCGTGTTTCTCCTTGGATTTATCCTGTATGGGACTCTGCACTTCCTGGACGTGGGTGGCTATTTCCTTTCCCATGTTAGGGAAGTTTTCAACTATAATCTCTTCAAATATTTTCTCGGGTCCTTTCTCTCTCTCTTCTCCTTCTGGGACCCCTATAATGCGAATGTTGTCGTGTTTAATGTTGTCCCAGAGGTCTCTTAGGCTGTCTTCGTTTCTTTTCTTTCTTTTTTCTTTATTCTGTTCCGCAGCAGTGAATTCCACCATTCTGTCTTCCAGGTCACTTATCCGTTCTTCTGCCTCAGTTATTCTGCTATTGATTCCTTGTAGTGTATTTTTCATTTCAGTTATTGTATTGTTCATCTGTTTGTTCTTTAATTCTTCTATGTCTTTGTTAAACATTTCTTGCATCTTCTCGATCTTTGCCTCCATTGTTTTTCCGAGGTCATGGACCGTCTTCACTATCATTATTCTGAATTCTTTTTTTAGAAGGTTGCCTATCTCCACTTCATTTAGTTGTTTTTCTGGGGTTTTATCTTGTTCCTTCATCTGGTACATAGCCCTCTGCCTTTTCATCTTGTCTATCTTTCTGTGAATGTGGTTTTTGTTCCACAGGCTGCAGGATTGTAGTTCTTCTTGCTTCTGCTATCTGCCCTCTGGTGGATGAGGCTATCTAAGAGGCTTGTCGCTAATCATTCTTTAACTGCTTCATTCTTCATTCTTCTTTCGATCTAGGAAGAAAATCAACAGGTTAGGCAAGGCATGGTGTGCATTCAGGGGAGCATAAGTCAGGAGTTAATTTCAATTGCTTAGTGATCGCATTCCTATAATTAGGTTTTTAAGGTTACAGGGGGACAGAAATGGGTAAACAAGAAAGGGGCAAAAGAGCTGCTTTTAGTTCCCCACTGTCAGACATCATTCCATTTCTGTGGGATTAGGGGCAAAGGTCCATCTTCTGTAACTTCTTCACGCTGACACAGGGTACCATATTCTCAGAGTGGAAGATGTTGACATGGGTCTGTACCATCTCTTTGCTAACAGTTTTAGTTGGCTTCTCACAGATATGGGCAGGGCAAGCTACAATTATTTTGATGCCCACCAAGGTATAGATTATTTTGAGCAATAATGTTAATCCCATTCTTTTGAGGCTAGTTCTTGGAATTGCTCAAGATGGAGCACCTTATGTCATGGCTGCACTCTGGTCTTCATGCAGTTGGTTTTTTGCCTCTAAGTTGTTCTAAAAAACAACTTAAGAATGTGCATCAGGTGCTGAAAGATTCTGTGACTCTCTAGTCCTAATCATTAACTTGAGCCTGCTTTTTGGTGACTCAGGGAGGCCTGGGAGACTTCAGCTTTTCTACAAACAAGAGGCAGGGGACAGAGAGGGGCTGTTGTGCTGGTGGGGGCCACTGCAGTATTCTGCTTGGTTCCAGTAGCATATGTAGGATTTGGCTCCGAAGTGGTCCAGAGCAGAAAACTTGACGCAGGTGTCACAGGGAACCCCAGCCTGACCTCTCCTCTTTGAGAACAAGCCATGCACCTGAAATAAGGGCCAAGAGGACCAAACCCTGAGCTAGGGGCTGCAAACACACCTCTGTCACAGCACCTCCGCCTGGGCCCTGGCTTGGGGCTGAGCCATGAGAAGGATGGGCCCCTGCTGTCATCACTTCTGCGTCCACACACCCCCCGATACAGGCCTTATTTCTGTTTTCTAAATGTCCCGGTTATTTGCCTGTTTAAGTTGGTGGAAACAGGCAGGTGAGCTGCTGTGGTTGGTAAATTGTAGCCCGAAACCGCTGGGTAACAGAAGGGCGGTTCAGTGCCATACTGAGGATGGCCTTGTCCCCAGGGCAGCAGGGGCCACTGAGGGCCTCTAAGGAACAGCCAAGCATAACCACGGCGGGGTTAAGAAGAGGCAAGGGTGGCAGCAGGCGTCTACACCGAGCATCAGAGAGGTGGACATGTGGGAGGAAGAACTGGTGGGCTTGTCGGAGACCGGAGGGGAGAGATGGGAAAGGACACTAAATGGGTGGGGCCCCCAAGGCCCAGTTTTACTGACATCTCCTCCCCCTCCTCCCTGAAGCTTTCTGTGTCCTAAGAAAAAGCCTGTTCGCCTCAGCGCCTTGCTTCCCAGGACCCCTGACCAGCCGGGGGCTGCTCTGATAGGTTCCCTCACACCTGCCCCACCTGATGGGCCCAAACAGATCCCTTCTTGAAACAGGAGGGAAAGGGGCAGGGCACAGCCTTTAGAAGAATGACATAGCCCAGGGACATGACATAAACCGATTAGAACAAAGTAGGTCCAAGATGGCAGACGAATCAACTTTCAGTAGACCTTGAACCTCCCTGTACTCTCATTGTAACACATCAGCAAGCTAAATGACACAGCCACAGGTGCCATGACAGTTCCAAGGCAGACCGTAAGGGTCAAAAAGTGGGCGGTGGTCCAATTCCTGGAAATCCCCGCCCCTTCTTCCCCCCGCCCCCAAGTAGCTGGAATACTCCTCCCACTCATTAGCCTATGAAATTACCCGCCCCTATAAAACGGACAACCCCGTACCCTGGGGCTACTCTCACCTTCTGCGATGGCCCACAGTCTGTCCGTGGACTGTGTTTCTCTCTAAATAAATCCACTTCTTACCTATCACTTTGTTTCTCACTGAATTCTTTCTGTGACGAGACATCAAGAACCTGAGCTTCATTAAGTCCTGAGACCAGGTGTGTGAAAGTCCCAATCTGAGTTGCGCGGTTTCCTTCTGACCCTCGCCGAGCTGGAAGGGGAATTTCTACAGCTGTTTGGGCACAAATCACCGCCGAGAGAGTGGGCTACGCTGGGCAGAGTTGCCACGTGAGGGACCCTTGTCTCCCTGCAGGGTGGCCGTTCCCAGCTCAACGCCTGCTGCTTTCCCGTCCTGAGATCCTCCCAGGCCAGGGTTAGGCCGAGTAGCCCTGGTGACAGGCTCCGTAACTGTCGGGTATTTGAGGATGATCAAGTAGCCTCCTGGAGGGGGATTCCAGCAAGATTTAGGATCTTAGTTAACAGCCCTAACAACCTATTTCTGTTCAGCCTGGTTAGATGGCATTTAAATGCCAGCACTGTCATGAGCTACCTGCCGAGAGCCCTGCTAACTTGTTCAGGCCTCAATTGATCATAAAATGTGTTTTCAGTAGGATACAGAATTACCTAGACCTGGGTTCTCAGAAGATAACATGTTGTTAATTTCATGCACACCGAGTTAAAAATGTCACTCCATGGGGTCTAAATTGCCATAAACTTGCTTACACAGCAAAACCTCACCTTGATTTTGAAACCTACTAGATAGGGATGATATTTCCCATTTGGCCTGATGAATCCAAACAGTTCAGATCAGCAGCAACTGGATCTGATGTTTCTTTTCTCCCAGAAGGGATAGAACAAATATATCTAAAAGAAATTAGGAAAAGACGGTTGGATTTTTACAAAATGTGGATAGAAAACAACTTGATATTACGGTTACTTTTCATATGCAAGGTGTTACCTAAGGAAGAAATCAGTATTTCATGGCGTGGACTTTTAGATTAAATGTTGCCCCGTGTTTGGATTGAAAGCCATTTTATTGCCTCTGGGAGTGGTTGTGAAATCTTGAAGCATCTTCATTTACTAATGTCTGCCTCTACGTTGGTGAGGTATTGGTGCCGGGGCTCAGCTGGCTGCCAGGGCTTTGCTATACGATGGAGCTGAACTAATCCCTGGCCCTCTAGTACCCCCAGCACATTCTTCCAATGAGAGTTTCCATTACGCTGGTTAATTAAGACAACTGCAGAGAAATTTATTAGTTGCAAAGGTAGTTAGAGAAGAGAGTTGAATGTGGCCTAAAGAAACTGCAGAGAAGGAGAACTTGCCTTGAGCCTTGAATGTGGGAGTCGGGGAGGAGTAGAGGTGGGGGTGCGGAACAGTTTTAAATCAAATACCTGTATGTTGGAACTGGTGGTGTTCTGTTAGTGATCTGTACCTTGATAAACTGGAAGAGATCAGAGGATGTTGGCTCAGAATTGGGGGAAACGCACACCCAGCCACCCAGAGGGCGGGTGAACCAGGGGAGAGAAGACCACGGGGCTTGACTAGGAAGCTCCAGCCACAGTGGACCCTTTAGACCCTGGGGAACTGCAACTCCTTTTACCCACAGCTTTGAACCCCAGGTCATTAGGAGTGCCCCTCCCTCCCTGGGGAAGTATTGGACAGTATATAACTGAGCACAGGATCATCTAAGATGAAAGACCACCTCATAATTAGCTGCAGTGATGCGAAGTTAATTCCTTTCCTCTGACAGCCCTAAAAACAACCTGAGAACCTAGGTCTCCTGTTATCTTTGTCTTTTCTCGTTTATTTCTGTGGGCTTTGGTGCTTAGTGGGAGATGCATACTTTGCAAATGCAAGTTAGAAAGTGTTTTTATCGATATTCTTGATGCCTGGTGTAAACAAGTGTGTTTGAGGAGCTGTTGGCTAAAGGAAAGAGAAATCTCAAATCTCACTGGTCCTTCTGCCACTTGAGGGGAGAAATTGGGAAATGGGAGTGAAAGCCTAGGTGGAAATGACTGTTTAGAAAGGGCCTCCACTCACACAGGCATCTATCCTGTAACCGCAGTCCTTGATTTCCCACAGCAGAGCAGGGGAAACAATGAAAAGATTCCAGTCTCATCCCTCAGTCTCATAATGAAGAGTCAGAAATCTCCTGCCTCTCGGGGTTGAGTTAGCCAGCAATGCTTGCAAATCGAGTCAACAAAAATCTATTGTGTGCCTGGTGCTGTGTTAGGAACTGGCAGCACCAAATGGAAAAACAGAGACTGTCCTCAAGGAACTTGTGCTCCCGGTCTGGTAGTAGATCACTGTGTACAGCTGTGCAGGTTGTGCACTGCACAACTCTAGAGGGCGCCATTCAAATCAGAGATATTGTTGATTTGTCTCTTTATTATGAGCATATTCCAGTAACTGGAAGCAAAATGTCTTCAGGAAGAGGCACTTTTTTCTAATTCTAGGCACACTATGGACTAGTAGAGCCTGAATGAGGAGTCAGACAGAAAAACAATGGCAGTACAGTGTGACAATGGCCAGAGTGGATATGTGTGCAAACAGCAGACTTAGTAGGAGGAGCCCTCCATGTGCCTGAGAGAATCATGGAAGGCTTTGCAAAGGCGGTCCTTTGGAAGACCATTCCCCTAAGCAGAGAGGAAGTGTTATGTAGTGGGAAAGAGATTATGTCCAATACCCAGACTTCCTGGGTTCAAATCTCAAATGGGCCCCTTACTGTGTGACCTTGGACAAGTTACCTAACCTCTCTGTGCCCTTCCTGAGTTGCTACTAATTCTGCAATACCCCCAGGGCTTGTGTCTCTTCAGCCGGGCAGGTGGCTCCTTAGGAATGAAGCATGGGGCTGAGGGGGGGGTGGGGGCAGGGAGGCATCTCAGTCCTTCCCCTATAGACAATACACTCAGAGCCCTACACACAAAATGCACCAGCCTTTTCCTGGCACACAGACCCGACAAAGGTCAGATTCACCCACTAATAACAAAACGCATTCTTTTTCCCTCTAAACACCAATGCTCCCAAAAGTAAGAGAAGTATGGAATAAATATATTCAAATCATCTAGGTCCATTGCCCAATTTCCTTGATGATGGGATATATTGGTTTCATAACATTTAAACATTTGATAGTTTGCTGTCTGTGGTCCTCAGATAACGTTTATCAACTTACACTCTTGTTTCAAGGTACGAGGGCAAAGCTGAACAAGATTAATGTTTGCTGGAATAAGTAAACCGTATGTCAAAAGCAAGGCATAAAATTGGTTACCCTGGCTTCTAAAAATACTTCTGTGAGGCAGGCAGGATTGTTGAGTGCTAAGTGCGCTCACAACTTAATTTACTATGGCCACCCACTAAATTGTGCTGGTCCTGAAATACATAGAGTTACATATCGGTCGTTGAAACTTTTTCCCTTTCCTCAGTGTATATCCTTGGGGACAGCCATGAAGAGCATCCCAGATCCGTCATATCACCTACCGTCGTCCACAGACCAAGAACAAAACCCCTAACTAGATCATACAGGTGGATGCTTCGAGACTGTTTGAGAGCATATGTTTGGAAGATCAGAAAATGTTATTCCTTTGGAGGTTAAGATAACAATCACAACAGTAACTGAGAAATCCCCAATCTCAGTAACTTCACCCAGTAGTAGTTTATTTTTCACTTGCTTGGCGATCCAGTGTGAGCGTTTGGCAGGGAGCCTTCCAGGTGGTGACACAGGGATCCAGGCTCCTCCTGCCTCCACTCTGCCATCTTCAGATGGCCTCCAGGGCCCCCGTGGAAGGCGAGAGAGGGTTGAGAAGACACGCCAGCTTCTGAGGCACTTTGGAACACTAGCGACACATGACACACTGGTGATCTGGCTGATGAAGTCCTCTGGGTGGGCAACTGTTTTTACCAGCAGCAACCCTATCCTGTGGAAGTGAGCACGAATCTTTGGGAAGCCTCCCCACCTTGCATCTCTGCCGCCATGCAGTCATGAGTAACAGTACCCTCCCCCCAACACACACACACACACCCCCCACAGTTCAGAACAGCAGACTGTCTAAAGCTCAAAGAGTACAGACTGGAAACAGGACTTCAAAAATCCGGGAGAGGGCTTCCCTGGTGGCGCAAGTGGTTGAGAGTCCACCTGCCGATGCAGGGGACGCGGGCTCGTGCTCCGGTCCGGGAAGATCCCACATGCCGCGGAGCGGCTGGGCCCGTGAGCCATGGCCGCTGAGCCTGCGCGTCCGGAGCCTGTGCTCCGCAACGGGCGAGGCCACCACAGTGAGAGGCCCGCGTACCGCAAAAAAAAAAAAAAAAAATCTGGGAGAATTACCCTCAACTCTTTTAGATACAATTAGGGCTAGTCCTTAGTCAGAATTTAAAGTAGGCATCTTCTCTCATCGATTTTTTTTTTTTTTAATGGCTTGTGGGATGTTAATTCTCCGACCGGGACTGAACCCGGGCCCTCAGCAGTGAAAGCCTGGAGTCCTAACCACTGGACCGCCCGGGAATTGCTCTTCTTTCTTTTACATGCTTCTGATGGTCTTCTCTGCAGACTCTGCTAAACATCTCCATTCGGGCACTGCACCCGCACGCCCACACCTGCTCTCTTCCTGTATTACATACCTGCCTTCAGCCAAACCACTCATTCCTTCAGCGCTGCCGATGCCCAGCATTAAGAGGTGAAGCTGATAGGGCTCATTTATACTAATATGTAGTTGACTGACAGCTCTTTTTCCCTTGGAAATAATAGCATTTTTATTAAAAAAATTTTTTTTTAATTAATTTATTTTTGGCTGTGCTGGGTCTTCACTGCTGCGCGTGGACTTTCTCTAGTTGCGGCGAGTGGGGGCTGCTCTTCGTTGCGGTGCGCGGGCTTCTCATTGAAGTGGCTTCTCTTGTTGCAGAGCACGGGCTCTAGGTGCATGGGCTTCAGTAGTTGTGGCTCATGGGCTCTAGAGTGCAGGCTCAGTAGTTGTGGCGCACGGGCTCAGTTGCTCTGTGGCATGTGGGATCTTCCTGGACCAGGGCTCGAACCCATGTCTCCTGCATTGGCAGGCGGATTCTTAACCACTGCGCCACCAGGAAAGCCCAATAATTGCATTTTTAAAAGAGCGTGTTTGAAAAAGCTTTGCTCCGGTCTTGTCAGAATCGCAGTTCAGTGACTGTTAGAAAGGAGTTGTGTAAATTTAAATTTAAAAGAAATGGAAAAAAACCAATACTGCCCTTGGTGCTGTGGGTGCTATGCATGTCCATCTCCCTGAGTAGAGAGGAATACAGTGTAGTGATAAAGTGCTGACTGCCTGGGTACAAACCCCTACTTTACCACTTGCTGTGTGACTCTGGGCAGGTTACCTAGCCTCTCTGTGCCCTATACTCAGCTATTGCAGAAATTTCTGCAATACCCCAGGGATGGTGTGTTCCCAGATAGATCAGTTAACCCTTCAGCTGGGAGTCGTATCCCCTCCCGAGAAATGACAGGATTTAAGAACAGGACTTAGTTGCTGTTTGTGTGTGTAACAAAGAGGTAAATGTGAACATTCAAGTTGGGAGCTTTTCCATCAGCCCCTTAGTGGTCAAGATGGTGCCAGGAATTATTTAGTGCAGGCCTCACTTCAGTGGTTTCCAGCATTAAGGGTTGATTACAACGCTAGAACCACTTTGCAGGGTGATCACAGACGATGAAGGTAGAGGGATATGGATACACACACACACACGTGTGTGTGTGTGTGTGTGTGTATGTGCACGTATTTTGGGAGAGGGGGGCTAGGCTTATTCCTCATGTGGATTCAGACAGAAATGATTTCCAAAGAACCGAAGTCTTGAATTGCCATGGGATTCTCGTGTGGTATTTGTATACTTATTGCTGCAAAGAGTATGCGTGTGTGTGTGTTTTGTTTTGCATCCACAAGGGGGGGATGAGTCAGGATGGAAGAAAAAAAAAGGGGGTGACTAAATTGACCCGAGATTAAAGTCTATTATTGTATTTGTTGTGGTTAAATTGAGCCTTCTGAGTTTATTTGTTTCAGGAAGTGGCTTACTTCATTATTTTCTTGATTATCCCAGAATAGCAAGCAATCAGTACCTGTGTGTTGGAAAGTGCAGCTAGAGCTTTCCTATCTCTGCAAGCGTGTGAGCTATGTTACCTTGGAAGCCTTCTAGGTGGGCTAATTGTTTTAAAATGATGGCTGTGAGATATGAGCCAAGGTGGAAAAACTCCAGGCATTGGAGCCAGGCCAGTTTGCTTGGGATGAGTTGTGGCTTTCCTGCTTATGGGCTGTATGGGCTCAGGCAAGTCATTTAGGCTTTCCGAGCCTCAGTTTTCTCATCTGCCAAATGGGAATAATAAGACCTACCCTTCAAGTGGTAATTAGGATTAAGTAAAATAATAACTTACAAATGTTGGCTTCTTTATTTCTCTAGAGGGAGTGGACCACTGTTCGTTTTACCTTTTCCCTTGTCCTGGAGTAGGTTCATCTATACCTGTTCTCCCAACAGGGAGTTTCCCTGTGGGAAAACTTAGGGTGGATGTATTTATGTAAGCCTTTTCCTCATGTGAGAACATGGGGAACTTTGATGCCAGTATGTGTGGATTACAAGGCGTTATCATCGGGACTAAATAGAGCATCCTAGGGGCTGGAGTTTTCTGAGAGAGAAGAGAAGCTGCAGGAAAGGAAATCTGGCCTGAGGACCATCTGGTCGAGTCTTTGGGGTGAGCCAGGTGTGAGTGGGGCTTTGGTGGGGCTTTCTTCAGACAGAGGTGGGACTGGGTCAGGACAGCCTATGGAAAACAGCTCCCCAGCCAATTCTGAGTAAAGTTCAGTCTCCTCAGGCCTTTCCCGTCTCAGTCAGGGTCACTGAGATGCAAAGGGGTCCAGCAAGCTGACGTCAGCAACTCCAAGTCATAAGAGGAGGCGATGTTGAACAGCTGGATGGAGGAATGGCCCTGGGGGTGAGGGGTGGCCAGCGCTGTTTCCCAGGGAGCCAGTTTTCTGCAGGGCTGAATGAAGCTGGAAGCCATTTGAGGCTGTAAGGCACAGAGGTGGAGGAGATGCTCAGGAGCGAGGGATAGGAAATGCAAATGCATTAAATGTTTTCATTATTGGGAGCTTTGCAGCTGCCGCTGACCTTCTGTCTTATTTGTTTAAGAGTATCTTGGGTTTTAGTACTTTTTATTGAAGGATAACATACAGGGAAGTGGACTTAATACATTTTCCCAACTGTGCGTACCCATTTCACCAGCACCATATCACGCAACAAAATATTACCAGCTCCAGAAGGCCCCGTGCATCCCCTTCCAGTTACCCATCCTCCTGGCTGTACTGAGCCCTTGTTGTATGCTGGGCCCTCTTCCACACGTTTACATAGACCTTCTCGCTCCGTTTTCTGAACGAGCCTAAGCGGTAGGCACTAATTTGTGCCTGTATCACACGTAGGAAACAACGGAGACATGGCAAGTTAAGAACCTTGCCCAAGGCCACACCACTAGCAAGTGGTGGACAAGAATTTGAGGCAGCCGCATAGCACAGGGAGATCAGCTCGGTGCTTTGTGACCACCTGGAGGGGTGGGATAGGGAGGGTGGGAGGGAGGGAGACGCAGGAGGGAGGAGATATGGGAACATATGTATGTGTATAACTGATTCACTTTGTTATAAAGCAGAAACTAACACACCATTGTAAAGCAATTGTACTCCAATAAAGATGTAAAAAAATAATAATAATAAAATAAAGGCAGTGAGAGGTCCACCTTGCCCATGCGGCTTCTGGGAGGAGACGGAGGACACTTGTCACCTAGAGGTCCCATGTACTATATGCAGAGAAAACAGTGACCAAAAGTGATTGAGAATTTAGTAATTTGATTAATAAAATATAAATGCATCCAGAAACAGAGGTCTAGACATTCCCGATGCTTGCACATGGGGGTGGGGTGTTCATCCCACGTTCGCTCAATGCACGTGGGTTTGAGCATCTCTTAGACAAACCCTGAGCTCTCCCCTCAGATGAAGAAGCACTTCTCTGGTGCCTTTTTTTTTTTTTTTGCGGTATGCGGCCTCTCACTGTTGTGGCCTCTCCCGTGTGGAGCACAGGCTCCGGACGTGCAGGCTCAGCGGCCATGGCTCACAGGCCCAGCCGCTCCGTGGCATGTGGGATCTTCCCGGACGGGGCACGAACCCGTGTCCCCTGCATCGGCAGGCGGACTCTCAACCACTGCGCCACCAGGGAAGCCCTCTCTGGTGCTTTTGACAGATGAGGAAGGCGGAGAGAGTCACTTCTCCCAGAGAGGAGAAGTGACTCGCTGAAGGCCACACATTCAGTGATGATCAAGACTGGGACTCAGACCCCAGTGCATATAGACTCCCTGTACAGCGCTCTTGCCTTTCTGCCTTGCAACACCCCCATTCATCAGCTTCTCCGTGAACACATTTCATAGACACTCACAGTTGAGTTGAAGATTCCAGAGCCTCTGTTGGGTCACAGGCCCAGGGTCTCAAGCTGCCCACACACATCCCTAGCCCCAGCCTTGGAATCAAGGTCGAGCACTTAGCAGAGCTCCACCACCCACTTACTCTTTCGCCAGTGAGCTGCTGCAAATAGCCAGCATCTTCCATGCCCGGCAGGACGCCTGACCCTTTCCGAACCATCTCTGAGATCAGCCAATTCCTTTCTTTCATTTAGGCTCTTACCCAACGTGCAGTGAGAGCCGGTGCCCCGCCAGCCTGCTCTCTCCCAGCCAGAGCCTGTCTCGGTTATTTGTATAAAGCAGAACCAGGTCCCTGAAGCTCATGGGTTCTCTGAACCCTTAGTTGGTGGAGGACGACAAGAAATGCATACAGCCTGCTGACGTGTCTCTCCAGAGAGCCTCCTCTAGCTCAGTGCGTTGGTGCCCTGGGATTATGAACCTTCACTCTTGCACCAGCATTATTGAGTACTTACTGTGTATAAGGGGCACTGTCCAGAGATAAATAAGACAGATGCATGATTTGGACTAAGCCATTTATTAAGGAATCCTCTCGGATGGGCACTTTATGACACACAAGATCAAGGCCTCTGCCTTCCTGGGTTTCCATCTAATAGCAGCTGGATGAGTTAGGACTTTGGTCGGAAGTGACAAAGACCCAGCCTCGACTGGCATGAGCAAGTGATGGGAAATGATTGGCTTCTGACCTGGGAGGTCTGGGTCCAGCTTTAGGCATAGCTGGATCCAGCTTTAGGCATAGCTGGATCCAGGGTGGCAACAGGATGGGCTCAGCTCTCTTCCATACTGGCTTTCTTCCCAGCCAGTCTTGCTCTACATAGGGACCCTGGAAAGTCATGGCCTGCATTGTTAACCACTTTTAGGTTCAGCAGAAAGAAAGCTTGCCCCAAATTCCTAGGATTGCCGCTCATTGGATCATTTACCTGTCTCTGAAGCAGCCTTGTACAGCCAGCCCTAGGGAGGGACTGGCCCCACTCACGTCATATGGACAAGAACAGGGAAAGGGTGTCCCCCAAGGAGAACCAGGGTTGCAGGATGCTGGGCAAGCAGAAACAACAGATGTCAGCTCTGTCAACCACCCCAGCACTCTGAGTACCCAGCTCTGGTATAATCCGTCTCTCCGAGACAGGCTGATCTGCATTTGGGCCAGGCACGTCTGTCCTCTTGGGCAGAGGGTGTGTGGCAACAGCCCACAAGCCTTCCTGGCCTGTGTCATCTCTGTATCATCACCCACCTATATTCATGGCATTATAGTGCCCTCTCATCACTCTAGCCAGAAACCACAGGTGCGTCCTTCCTCCCCTCCTTTGGTCCTCCATCCTGCTGCTCAGGTGGCCACAGCATTTGCGCACCTGTCCCTTCCTCACCATCCTTGAGTTACTGCGGCAGCTTCTGCCTAAGGTCCCTGTCCCCCACCCCCACCCCCGCAACACCTTTCTAGAACAGGCATCAGCAAACTACAGCCCGGGAGCCAGATCAGTTCCCCGCCTGTTTGTAGGTGGCCCACGAGCCAAAAATGGTTTCCACATTTTGAAATGGCCAGAAAAACATGTTAAAGAGTGATCGTCTGTGACGCCCGAAAATTATGTGAGATTCAAGTTGCTGTGAACGTAAATAAAATTTTATTGGCACACAGCCATGCCTATTTGTTGACGTATATGGCTGCTTTCGTGCTAAGGCAGAGATGCGTAGTTGCGACAGAGACCATATGGCCCCCAAAGCCTGAAATACTCACCCTCTGGCCCTCTACAGAATTAAGTTTCCAGTTGGGGTTAAAATACTCTAATCCTGTCATTCCTGTGCTCAGAAGTCTAGTGCTCCCTGGTGTCACGGGGACACAGCTAGATTCCCACCCTGGCACTCAGGTTCTCTTCTCATTGTCGCCTCCCCTGCTTCCTGGGTCCTGACTACACAGGATTCCCGGTCTCCAGGGCTCCCTCCTTCCTGCCTCAGCATCCAGTTCATTCCTTTGCCTAGAGAGCCTCTCTCTCCTTCCTGGGAGAGTCCAGGAACTCTTTGGAGCCCAGCTTTCTCACCTGCTGCTTTTCCCTGAGTCATCTTTTCTGAGCTGCAGTTAATTGTTCCCTTTTCTGTATTGCACTAAAATTCTGTGTAAGCTTCTCCCTGTGGCATTTGTCTTGTTACAGTCGCCATCCACTACACATCTGTTTTCCCCTCCCCGCTAGATTGCAGACACTGCCAGGCTTATCTTTCCTCCCTCCCAGCCCCCAGCACAAATCCTCCCGGTAGATGGTACATACTCAGTGCTTGTCAGAAGGAATGAAAGTCAGGGTCTGTTCTGGAAGCAGCTTCTGTTCCAGGGACAGACCTGCTGGCTGTATAGGAACACACGCGTTGGAGAACTGCAGCTGGTAGAAGAAAAATATGAAATTAAGACAGAATGAACAAGGATTCGAGTTGTCTTAATGAGACTTTAAGGGGGGAGGGGGGAGAATCAGAGTTTTCTGGCATGTTCCTAGCCACCCAGTTTGGGTAGAGAGGGTCTTATGAGGGAGGAAGACCTGTGCTTAGCAGCATGTGGACTGGTAGACCGTGAGAGGCAGAGAGTAGGCAGGTCTTAGTTACAAGGAGGCAGAGTGAGGGAGGCATCGGTGTTCAGGGGACAAAGACAGCAGCCACCATTTTAATGTGTTTTATTCCCTAGACCAGCGTTTTTCAACCCGGATACTGTTGGCTTTTGGGGCTGTGTAAGTCTTGGTTGTGGGGGCTATTCTGTGCATTGTAGAATATTTAGCAGCATCCCTGGCCTCTGCACACTAGATGCCAGTAGCACCCCTGCCCCCAGTGTGGCAACAAAAAGTGTCTCCAGAGCTCACCCAGGCAGGGGAGACATAATCATTCCTGGTTGTGAGAAACACTTTCCCAGATGAGTGTTCCTCCACGTTCTGTGGTCAAAGACTTGTTTCTTTATTTCACCAACACTCTTGTGAAATACTAGAAAAGCATGTTTGTAAAATGCTAGAAAAATGAATCACTCCATAAATGATCACATCCTTGGTTGTCACAACATCAAATTGCTTAAAAGTGTTGAAATGCTTATTCTTCTCGCTCTGTTTTCCTCCTGTCACGGACAGGTAACAAAGGGTTCACAGACCACACTTTAGCACAGCGCTAGACCCAGAAAAATATTCGAGAACCTTCATTCTCTGCTTGAATAGAAGGGAGGTATCATTCCCACTGAATGGGTATCGCTTTCATAAAGTCGAAAAATCATAAGTTGAATCATCGTTAAGTCAGGGATCGTCTGTGTAGTGCACTTCAGGAAGAGTTTGCAGTACTGGGCGGATAAAGGGAGACAGAGGCTGGCAGGAAAGCAGAGACTCATTTCCCTGCCTTAATGATCAACTTCTCTCCTGCCATGTGCTGTGCGCCCTGCATCGAGGGGACAGGACATGAGTGAATTGAGCTGAGGAACCCCAGGGGTCAGGCATCTCATTGGGGACCTCTTACTCTCCTCTTACTGAGCTGGAAACTGAAGACCGCTCTGTCAAAATGACATTTAGGGCTTCCCTGGTGGCACAGTGGTTGAGAGTCCGCCTGCCGATGCAGGGGACACGGGTTTGTGCCCCGGTCCTGGAAGATCCCACATGCTGCGGAGCGGCTGGGCCCGTGAGCCATGGCCGCTGAGCCTGCGCATCCGGAGCCTGTGCTCCGCAACGGGAGAGGCCACAACAGTGAGAGGCCTGCGTACCGCAAAAAAAAAAAAAAAAAAAAAAAATGACATTTAGTGGCAGAACTGAGGCCAGAACTGAACATTCTGGACTCTCAATCCAGTGCCCATTGTCTGATTCTTGACTGCCTCATGAATCTTAATTCTGTTGATGTTTTTGAAGAGGGGGCATGGGCCTGAGAAGACATCTAAGGGGAGAAAAGGCTGGAAGTGAAGGTTCGGTGACCTCACGTGGTTCATTTTATAGTCTGTTCTATGGTTCAGTGAATCTCCTGTTTATAACAAGCTAATAACCGTCTCAAACTTCACAGTGCTTCATGGAAACTAAGGAGTGAAGTAATTTTCCACAAGCTCACAAAGGAAAGCCAAGAAGAAAATCCAGACCCTAGTGACTCTTCATCAGAAACGTTTTGGACAGAAGCTAAGGTTGAGAGCAAGCCTAGAACTTAGAAAGAATTAGACAGACGTTTTTGTTCTTGTGAGATCTTAGGAGAAAGGGGTTATGTGTCTGAATTACAGCCATCTGTCATTCAACAACTGTTTAGTTAAGCACCTGCAATGTGAAACACCCTGGAAATCCATCAAGCCTGCCAGTGTCCTCTTTCTGCCTGTCACCTTGCTTCACCTTATTAGTTGAGCTCCAGTGGCTCGATGTCTCATTAGAACTGTGAACGTCGACAAGGCCCACCGAGGGACTGCCTGGGATCTGTACAAAAGGAGAAGCTGTCGTGTCCTTTCCAGGAAGGTCTCGGTGGGCCTTCCCAAATATGACTGGTGACCTCGGCCCCTGTTTTTACTCAGTCCTGACCTGAGGCTTCCTGCTTTGAGGCTTCTCAGGGCACCAGCAGGGCTTGAGTCTGGGAAGAGAGGCAGGATTATATGCCAAGGAGAAGGGTGGCCAAACAGGAAACCTCTCGGGCTGGGGGTAGGGTGACCCCGACCCACGGCTATGGGTTATCAGGTAAGTGGTGATAGCAGCCTGTCAGGTCCCTCCACCAGCCTGGCCCCTTGGTCTCCTGGTTTGGCCCCATCGGGGCAGGAATGGCCCCTCGTTCTTCATATCCTAAGCCCAACCCTAGTTTGCCAAGATCCAGTGTGTCAGGGTTCTCCAGAGAAGCAGAAGCAACAGGAGGTACACACACACTGTGTGTGTGTGTGTGTGTGTGTGTGTGTGTGTATCCATAAAGAGATTGATTTCAAGGAATCAGTTCATGTGATTATAGGGCCTGGCAAATCCGAAGTCTGAAGGGCAGGCTGTCAGGCTGAAAAAATAAAACCACTCAGGAGCTGATGCTGCAGTCTTGAGACAGAATTTCTCCTTCTTTTCCAGGACACTTCAGTTTTTGCTCTTACGGCCTTCAACTGATTGCACGAGGCCCACCCACATTGTCAAGGGTGACCTCCTTAAAGTCAACCAACGGTAGATGTTAAGGCACATCTGCAAAATACCCCCGTGGCAACCCCTAGATTTGTGTTGATTAAATGACTGGGTACTATCGCCTAGCCAGGTTGCCACATAAAATTAACTGTCACCTCTGCTAGACAGCCCTGGTCATGATTTCAGGACCAGAGCAGGCCAGAGGTAAAGGGGGGAGCTGTTCCAGCCTCCTCAAGGCCCCTTGCTGGTTAGTGGGGATCCCTAACCAGCCTTGCTGGTTAGACCGCTCCTCCCTTAGCTTTGTCCTTGGGTGGGAGGCATTCCCGAGCCCATGTACCTGCTCCAGCATCTGTCTTTCCCCAGGCATTTGCTTGAGGCTGTCTAGGAAGGGGACGTACCAAGTATCTATGTTGGAAATGATGGAGGTCTTTCCTGGCACGTAGGCATGGGTTAACTTGAACTCTCTCGACTGATTGGTGTGGATTTTTACTACGGGGCACTGAACTCCTAATGAGTAGAGTGGCCATGAAATTTATGATCCAAACTGGGACACTTTGGAGAGCAGAGGGGACGTTATTAATCATGCTGGACAGCAGACGTGAATCAAGATGTTTCTGGAGCAAATCAGAGCATATAAGAGACTTAATAACAGCAATCACTGTGTTGTTCTTAAGAGTTCATTAACCCAGAGTAGTTTTCTGTGCCTGTGTTCCGTAGATGAAGGGTTAATTAAGTCAACAAATGTGAGTGCAGTTGTGGGCTGAGTTGTGTCCCCCCAAAGGTATGTTGAAGTCCTAGCCCTTGGCATCTGTGACTTTGACCTTGTTTGGAAATAGGGCCTTTGCAGAGGTAATTAATCAAGATGAGGTCATACTGGAGAAGCGGGGCGAGGTTGCTAAATCCAATGACTAGTTCCTTACAAGAAAGCCATGTGAAGACACAGATGCCCAGAGGAGAAGGCTGTATGATGATGAAGCAGAGATTGGAGTGATGTGTCTGTAAGGCAAGGAACTCCGAGGATTGCCAGCTGTCACCAGAAGCCAGGAGAGAGGCCTGGAACACATTCTCCCTTAGTCTCTGAAAGGAACCAACCCTGCCACACCTTGATTTTGGACTTCCAGTCTTCAGAACCACAAGAGAATAAATTTTTGTTGTTTTAGGCAACCTTGCGTGTGGTACTTTGTTACAGCAGCCCTAAGAAACTAATATGGGACTTCCCTGGTGGCACACTGGTTAAGAATCCGCCTGCCGATGCAGGGGACACGGGTTTGATACCTGGTCCGGGAAGATGCCACATGCCATGGAGCAACTAAGCCCGTGCACCACAACTACTGAGCCTGCGCTCTAGAGCCCGTGAGCCACAACTACTGAGCCTGCGCGCCCCAGAGCTCCTGCGCCGCAACTACTGAGCCCCCGTGCTGCAATTACTGAAACCTGCGCTCCTAGAGCCTGTGCTCCACACCAAGGGAAGCTACCGCAATGAGAAGCCTGAGCACTGCAAAGAAGAGTGGCCCCCGCTCGCCGCAACTAGAGAAAGCCCTCACGCAGCAACGAAGGGCAGTCAGTAAAAGAAGAGAAACTAATATGGGTGCCTCCTACATGCCAGGTTCTGGTGGAAGTGCCAGGGGTACATCAGCAACGCACAGCAGATACAGCCCAATCTTAAGAGGGCTCACCATGTAGACCTTTGTCCCTGGGACTTCGCACAGACTGCTGGCTGCATGGTCTAGCCAGACAGTAATTGTTTCTGCAGGTTGATCGGGCAACTGAGATTAACACCTGGCCCAGATCGATTCTCACACCCACCTTTGCCGGCTGACAACGACAGGACAAGTCAAGTGGGTTCTGTTTCTGACTTTGGCAATGGTGACATGGGCTCAGGTGACATCAGGTCTTGTTCCAGGGGTGCAGAGTGCCTGTTGTGATGAACCCACCTGAAAATGGGTCACAACAGGCAGAGCCCATGCTGCTTCCTGAGCTTCTGAGCTCGGGAGATGAGCTCACCTTTCTAGCAGCAGCAGCAAGGACCATATCCAGCCCCATCCCAAAGTCTCCTCCACAGGAAACGTGGTGGTGGCTGACATGTGCGATTTTCACATGAATCCAGGTGCTTGTTACTTGTCCATCCATGTTGCAAAAACTATGACAATGAGGGAGAACAGTGGGGAGTGCTAAGGTTTATCAGTGGTAATAAATATGCTCCCCTTTTCCTATATTGTGGGAAGTTCTGTGGATCTCTCTTTACTGACATATAACAAATATAAAAAAAATACAGATTTTTAAGTACACAGCTTGAGTTTGACAAATGTATGTAACCATGTAACTACCACCCCAGTCAAGATCTGGAACATTTCTGTCACCCTAGAAAGTTTCCCGTGCCCTTGTCTAATCAGCCCCTCCCCCAACCCCAGAGGTTCTGATTTCTATCCCCGAGGGTAGTGTTGACTGTACTTGGGCATCATATCTGTGGCATCATGCTATTTGTGCTAGATTCTTTCATGCACCATATTTTTAAGCTTCATTCTTTACTGATAAATCATAATAAATGGACTTCAACATTTTACCATAAAAAACAATATAATCATGTTTTAAAGCGTTTGGCAAGGGGGCGATGGGAGGGAAAGTGATTTAGGATTCTTCTATGTGCCACAGCCGTTGTAATGGTTTTAGTGTTATTTCTTTCTAGTTCTTTTCATTTCCTGATTTGTTCATAGCTGCAAAAAAGCCAAAGGTGATTTTTTCGTGTTTCTTTTTAAAATTTATGATAAACATTTTTTCCACATCCCGTGTCTTTACCATTTTTGATAATACTCTATCTAAATTGTGCCATGAGGGCAGGGGCTTTCACTGTCATGTTCACTGATGTATTCCCAGTATGTAGAACAGTGTCAGGACATTGGTAGGTGCCAGTAAATGTTTGTGGAAGGACTAGATGAATGTATCAGAGCTACTTAACCAGTTCCCTATTACTGGACAATTAGGGGCTTCAGTGTTGTACCATTAGAAATAATAAATGTCTTCACGCAAATGGTCCTCCCACCCCATTTTGAGTGACATTCTTAGAACAAATGCCAAATATTGTGTCAGAGAAGAAACATGTTATGGTTCTTGTTAGACAGTCAAGTGCCTTGTAGAGCTGAGTTGCTCACGTATCAATCTTGGCTCTGCCACTTACTTGCTGTGTGACCTTGAACAAATTACATCACCTTTCTGTGTCCTAGTTTGCCCATCTGTAAAATGGGACTAATGATAATATTTCCCAGGCTTGTTGTGAGGCTTAAATGAACTACTATGTGTAAAGTACTTAGAAGGCTTGGTGCATAGTAAGCCCTGTATATGTATTCGCTGTTTATGTTTTATACATAAAAGAGGTTATGCTAAGAAAAGCTTTGCCTATCTTTCCAAATAGAAATGGTTTATATCTTAATAACCACTTCCTTTTGATAACTTAGTAGCGCTGTGTGGTGCCCACTGGCGAGTGGCTCAGAGCTGGGTTGCTGTGTAATGGACAGGAACCTTGGTGACTGGTTCACGTCAGATGTTTTGTGTGCCTGCCTGTAAAATGCTCTTGCTGGAGGCCATCCGGTAGAGGCAGGGACAAGACCGGGGTGAACAGTTTGTCCTCACAGCCCTCAGAATGCTCAACCTAGTGCTGGAGAGAGACATACAGACACGACTAAAGGTTCTTCCTATCGTGGCAGTGAACAAAGACCCCCCCGAATGAGAGCAAATCCCCGATACTTATTGAGAGTTTACTACAAGGGAGTCGGCCGCCATCACTTGTGTTTGCCAGAGATTCAAAGGCAGGTAGGGGAGTGGGGCAGCTTTATAGCGGGGGGGAAAAAAAGAAAAGACTTGCATTTTGCCCTGAAGGAGGTTGCCGGCCTGGGGAAGCTGGAGGTGGCTAAATAGGGGCAGGGTATTTTATGCCATTGGTTTGGGGAGTGTATTCATTTCCTAGGGCTGCTGTTACAAATTACCACAGACTGGGTGACTTAAACAGTAGAAATTTATTCTCTCAGTTCTGGAGGCCGGAAGTCAGAGATCAAAGTGTCAGCGGGGTTGGTTTCTCCTGGAAATTCTGAGGAGAATCTTTTCCTTGTCTCTGTCCTTGCTTCTGGTAGCTGCTGGCAATCCATGGCGTCCCTTGGCTTATGGACACATCACTCCCATCTTTGTGTTTGTGGTCACATGGCCACCTTCTCTGTTTCTGTGTGTCCTTTCCTCTTCTTAGAAGGATACCAGTCCTTGGATTTATGGCCCACCCTAATCCAGTATGACCTCATTTTAACTCAGCTACCTCTGCAAAAACCTTATGTTATGAACAAGGGAACTGCATTCCCTCAAAATCCATACGTTGAAGCTTAACCCCCAAAACGATGATATTTGGAACTAGCGCCCTTAGGGAGTTAATTAAGGTTAAATGAGGTCGTAAGGGTAGGGCCCCAATGTAATAGAACTTGTGTCCTCATAAGAAGTGAAAGATGTCGCTTATATGTGGAATCTAAAAAAATGCTACAAATGACCTTATTTACAAAACAGAAAGAGTCACAGATGTAGAAAACAAACTTATGGTCACCAGGGGGGGAAAGTAGGGGGGAGGGATAAATTGGGAGATTGGGACTGACATATACACACTACTATATATAAAATCGATAACTAAAAAGGACCTACTGTATAGAACAGGGAACTCTTCTCAGTACTGTATAATGACCTACATGGGAAAAGAGTGTACATATGTATAACCGATTCATTTTGCTGTATAGCAGAAACTAACACAACATTTTAAATCAACTATACTGCAATAAAAATTTTTTTTAAAAAGTGAGTTTCCCATAGACAGCAAAAAAAAAAAAAAAAAAAAGAAGTGAAAGAGACACCAGAACAGAAGTGCACGCACGCAAAGAAAAGGCCATGTGAGGACACGGTGACAAGGCAGCCATCCACAAGCCAGGAAGAGGGCTCTCACCAGAAATCAGCCATGCCAACACCTTGATCTTGACCTTCCAGCCTCCAGAACTGTGAGAAAATTAATTTCTCGTTTAAGTCCTCCAGTCTGTGGAATTCTGTTTTGGCAGCCCTAGCAGTCTGATGTACCTTCTTTCCAAATAAGGTTGAGTTCAAGGTTCCTGGTGGACATGAATTTTGGCAGGGGACACCATTCACCCCATTGTAGGGGTCATATTTAGCTTTCTCTGGCTGGTCTTGAGTTGGAAATTGGGACAAAACAGTAGGGAGGCTGGCCCTCACTGATCACGTCCTAACCATCTATCTGGACCATTACTATGGCTGTGGGCCAATTGTGGTTGGGCTTCCTGGACCAGCTGCTGCAGAGGACATGGGTCAGAGTTGTCCTGTATGGCCTGGCCAGTGACGGTTGCATGTTCAGGCTCTTGTCCTGCTGCTGCTAACCAGCTGTGATGCTGAGGAAAGCACTTGACCTGTCTGGACTCCAGTGTTCTCTCTCCCCTTGAAAATGGGACATTAAGCGGTTCTCCGTGGGCGGGAGAGAGATGCTTAGCATCAGGGCAGGGAGAGAGGTGGAGATGGCGAGGATGGCTTAGAAAATATTTCCCTGGTGATTTTGATAAGCCCATGGCCCCTCCTGGGTGGAGAACAGCTGGGCCACTTGGCATCTGGAGCCTCTTCCAGCCATAACATTCCACAGTGGTTTCTCCTGGAGAGAACAATCCTCCTGCTGGATCTTCCAATCATATTTTTATTTTTCGTGGCGTTTAATCTCTTTTGGAATGTACTGAAATGAGAGAGAAGATTTTAAACTCATTTTCATGCTGGTTAAGCCAGTGATTTAATCTAATTATTTTTACTCCTGTTTGGGACATGAGAGTGATGCTGTAAAACCTAGACATTTCAGCTGTTGTCCATGAAAGGTACACAATTCTTAGCAACTTTATTTCAAACCATAGAATTGGGGGAAAATCACGATTTTTTTATTTTTTTGCTTTGGTTTCTGGCACTGGGTGGTTTCTAAAACACAGAAGTCAAAATGATAGAAATCTGAAGCTATTTAAATTACTCACCAGCCTTCCCATCTAGCTTTCATAGTTTCAGAATAAACGTCAGGGCTTAGAATGTGGGGTTATTTTTAACCGGGGTAGAAAGCAAAGGGAGAATGGCATGTTTTGAGGCAATTTTTTTTTCCTTTTTGAAAAATTCAATTCACAGTTTCTATTCCCTGAAGAGAATCAACTAATTAAAAGGTTTAAGAAAGTTCAGCATCTAATGGAAGGACTTCTCTGTCAAACACTCTCCATCTGGGAAGGGTCACGGTTCAGCATCCAAGCAGCAGTTTGAAAAGCCGGGAGCTGAGAAAGGAGGGCTAGCCACACCAACCCCCGGGCATCCTTCCGGGCAGAGCTCATCCTAGCAGCTCCTGGGTTTGTGTCAGAAGGGAGGTGGAAGGCCAGATACTCATCACTCAACAGGCATTTCCTGAACACCTGTCTTGTGCCAGGACCTGGCAGCTCACAGACGTGACCAGTGCAGCCAGACCAGAGCAGACAGGAGACGTTGCCAGGGCTGGACCACGCAGGGTCTTGAAGACCTTGATGGGGTCCTGGGCATTTCTCCGAAGAGTAGTTGAAAGGCATTGAGGAGTTCTAAGCCATAAATGCATGTGGAAAACAGAAAGGAGCAGATTGAGAGTGGTCGTGGGGAGGTCAGGCAGAAGGCGGGTGCAGTGGTCCAGCCAGAGCGGGTGCAGGTGGTGGAGATGAAGAAGCTGACGGACTCGAGGGCTGTTTTGGAAGTAAGATTGTGGAGGATTGGCTAGAAGAGGGCAGAGTGTACCAGTTAGCTTCCAGTGCAGGAAATAGAAACCATTCTCAATATTTTCAACAGAAAGGAATTGAATTCAGGGAATTAGGGCCTTACAAAATTGCAGGAAGGGCCAAAGGAGCAGGAATTGGAAATGGAATATTCAAATTCAGAAACATCTTATGTACAAATAAGGAAGTAGATGCTATTGTCAGGAGAGCCTGTCCACACTTAGATCTCCGAAGCCTTGGTTGCTAGAGGGATAACACCTCTCCCTCTTTTCTGTCCTCTGAATCTGCTAGGTTGGCCGAACCTACTTCTCATTCAGAACCCTAGCTGCACGGTAGGTCAGGTTCCACAGAACAGGAAACAGGGTTAGTATGTGTGAACATGCAGTGCACAGCCTGCACACCCGTCACCTGTACCTAGTGTTCTCAACAGGAAGGCTCATGGAAGGAAGTCGAAATGGATGCTGAGTGCCAACTGGCCTGTCCACTTATCACAGGGTATGAGGGAGGAGGAGGTCATCAAGGATGGCACCAGACCAACATGGAGGGTGGGCCGTTCGCTGGGGACAGGTTTAAGGTATTTACAAGATAGCTAGAGAGTGATGTGCCATTGCCAGCTGGGTATGTTAGGTCTTGAGCTCAGGAAAGATTGAGATCTGGGAGAAGTCTGCAGAGATTAAAAAGTCAAAGCCAGGTCACCTGGAGAGAAGAGGGCTCAGGGCAGATCCCCTGGAACCCCAAGGTTCGGGGTCCCACAGAGGAGGGGGCCCTCTAAAGGGGACTAGGCAAGTGAGGACAGCGTGGGGTCAAAGAAACTAAGAGAGAACATTGCAAGAAGGTGGAGTCACACAACAACTTGGGTGAACCTGAATGTATTTTGCTAAATGAAAGGAGCCAGACCAAAAAGGCTATATATTCCATGATTCCATTGATATGACATTCTGAAAAAGGCAACACATCAGGGGTTGGGATTCGGGGGAGAGTTTAGCTACAAAAAGGCTGCAGAAGGGAATTTGGGGGTGGGGGAACTCTTCCGTCTCAGAGGCTTGAGGACCCATAGAAATGCACATCACAACGAACAAATCTTACTGTAATGTAAGATGGATGGGTGGATGGTTGGATGGATGGATGGGTAGATAGATAACACATACATTCATTCATACGTATGTTCATTCATACATAAAAGAAGTGGTCAGTTTTATTAAATGTTTCAAGGAGGTCAAGGAAAATGAGTGACAGGTTTCCCCAGAATCCACAGAATAGTGGGCATCCACAGTATGAGTGGGTCCCGGGCTGTAAGTGGAATTGACCTAAGACATGCAATGTGTATTCCTCCTTTTGAGAGCATGACTTCTTGACACAGCCCTTGGAGCTTCCAGGAATACAGAACCTGCTCCTTGGATAAAGGAGACCTTAGTCCCGAGATGTGCCCCTCTTGTGGGTAAAATGCTTGGATGGAAAGAGCCTGGTGTTGGTTGGGCTCCCAGCCTGGGTTCTTCTCTCACCTGTGCCAAACAGTAGTTGTATGACTGCGGGTGAATCCTTAAGCCTCGCAGAGCCTCCATTTCCTCATCAACAAAATGGGAATAATGATCTTCTCAGGACTGACATGGCAGATTAAAGGACTTTGAAAAGTCAGTAACGCAGCCTCCAAAACTTGACAAGGGTGCCACTCTCTCCATGGGCTTGCTGCCCGTCCCACCTCCCCCAGGTCAGTAACCCCTGGCTTCCTTCATGCCTCACCATCACAGCAGCCTTCTTCCTGTCTCTCAATCATTTGTTGCCTTATTGGACCCTCACCAGCCCATTAAGGGCACATCCTCAAGGCTAAGCCCCTAGCCTAGCACCTGGCACATAGTAAATGCTCAAGAAGCATGTATTGACTTGAACTCGTTCAGGATCAGGGTGTTTGCCATCCTGATAACCTCCTGCTTTCTGAATAACTTTGGCTTTCTCCAGAAGTTCCCATCACCCTCCAAGGTGAAGAGCTGCCAGACCTAAGGATGCTCCCAGATGCATCAGGGCCTCATCCACCTGCTCCCAGAGAGTCCATCACCTGCTGCGTGGGGGCTTAGTAAATACTTGTTGAACAAATTCATACATTTTGGAACTAGCAGCATTGTTGGCCAAAGTACAGAGCCTTGAAAGGGCAACATAAATTCAGGGTTTCTGAAATATAATGGCGTCACCCATGTAACTGTGTGTGTCAACAGGAAAGGTCAAGTGTGCGCTAGGGGTGTGGCTTGTAAGGTATTAGAGAACTTAGTAGCTAGTGGTGGGGAAGGAATGGCAGATGTCCCCTGGGACCTTACATTTCCCCCCTCAATGTTCAGGAAAGCAACTGGCAGGAAAGACCTCCCGCCCCAGTTCCCCGCTGCCCTGCACACGGTGGTGGGGGGATGTTCCAGAACCAAGAGTGACAGAGAAACCGACTCTGGGCTCCGAGGTCCACAGGAAAGAATGCTAAAAGAGGGGTGGGGAGTGGCTGCTGGGTCGCTGGCAGCTTTATCTCCCCTCCTTCTCCTCCCCTGCCCGCACCCGGGTGTGGACGTTGCTGGAATCATCTCTGGTTTCCTGAGCTCAGCTCCACCTGCAGACACATCTCTTCCCTACACCCACCAGATTTCTGCGGCTTAAAGGCTTACGCGTGACCTCGAAAGCCGCTTGTGTGCGCCCTGTTGATTCCTCTCTTCTCCCTGGTGGGGATTTGAGCGGATAGGGCAGACTCGGCCCCTCTCAGACCTGCAAGCATCCCACCGTTGAACGTGGCCGCGGGCCCCCAATCCCAGCAAGCCCAAGAGAGGAGAAGAAGGTTTTCTCAGGAAGCTGGGATTAAACCGCACCAGCATTCACATCCTAACATGGCCGGTATAATCACGCTTGCTCTTTCCCCCACTAAGCTGATCTCATCTTCTCTTTTGCTTTCACAAACCAAGGCTCATCCTCTGGAACAGCAGGCACAGACCTGGTGTGGAGGGAGGAGTCTGTAAGTCAACAGTCCTCAGAGTGATGGCAGCCTAGCTGGGATAAGTGCTGTGCGTACACTATCTGTATCACTTAATCCTTACAGCAGCCTGGCGGGCAGGTTCCGTAGCATCCCCATTTATAGGTGAGGCAACAGTCCTGCGGTGTTAAACAACTCGCCAGGGTCATGCAGGTAACAAGTAAAGGACAGAGGCACTTCCTGAAACCTAAGCTACCTGCTTCTAAAAACAAAGCCTTAAGCCGCTGTATAGGCTGCCTGCAGTTTAAAATTGCTGCCGTTGAAATAGAGACACAGACGTAAAGAATGGACATGTGGATACCGGAATGGGGGGAAAGGGGGAAGGGACGAATTGAGAGATTGGAATTGACATATACACACTACTAGATAACTAATGAGAACCTCCCGTATAGCACAGGGAACTCTACTCAATGCTCTGTGGTGACCTAAATGGGAAGGAAATCCAAAAAGAGGAGATATATGTATACGTATAGCTGATTCACTTTGCTGTACAGCAGAAACTAACACAACATTGTAAAGCAACTATACCCCAATAAAAATTAATTAAACATAATAAAAATTAAAAATAAAATTGTTGCTGTTGATGACGAAGGTGCGAGGGGTGGAGTTCCTGCTGCATGTGCTCCATGGTCTCTACACCCCACCCCCCGTATGCCAATTTCTAGAGGATTTGACTCTTAAACTGGGGAGTGGGCTGGTCCCAGCTACCAGCTGCCAGCTAGGGAGGGCAGGGTGGCCATCTCCCTGCTTGCGGCCGTTGCTGTCCTCGCCAGGGCGTGCACACACAGTAACGGTGACTATTGCACCACCTTGCATGGTAGCACGTTGCCACTGAAGAAATAGAAGGACAGAGAGGTTAAACGACTCGGCCAGGGTCCCACAAGCTGATGGGTAGTTGAATCAGGACCCAATTCAAATCTTCCATTTCAAGTCAGTGCAGCATGATTTCTATCCATGTTAGAGGCAGCCCTTAACCCTGGACGAGGAACTCAGGATCCCCCTCCTGAGTCCTGGCCTATATGGTCCCTGAACTAGTCACTCCCCCGCTGAGTCTCATCTGGAAAACAGGGATATTTGTGGCTGCAGTGCCTGCCTCATGGGCTCAGGGTGTGTCCAGAAGACTTGGGTGGGTACAGAGGGTGATTAGCAGCTGGTAGCTCTGCCAGTCACTCTGTCTCTACTGGCAAAATTCAGACCATGATGACATTCACTCCCCTCCATAGCCCTCCAGTGTACGCATGGGGTCACGGAGCAAGGCGCTTCGGCTGAACCATTAGAAGCCTGTTCCTACCAAGGACAAAGCCATTTACAACCCGCATCCCCTCTCTGCTGGAGCCCAGACGATAATGTCCTTATGGCACAAAGGCAGCATTACTTGATTCTAATTTTCCAAGAGTGCCCAGTATTGGATAAATCACTGCTTTGGAGAATCAAAAACTGGCTCGAATTTTCATGGCAGAAATGTTTGCTTGATCTGCCCTGAAATATCCCAGACAGTTACATTTCTCCTGGAAGCAAGGTCCTGGACTCAGGAATGTAGAGTTACTGCCTTTATAATTCTCCATCTCTGAGCCGACAAGCCTTGAAGTAGACCCATGCCCTTGAACTGACAGCAGCAATTCTATTAAAGAAGTTTGATTACAGGGGGGAAAAAAGTGAAAGAATCTATGTTTCATTAAATGCTGCTTGTTTTAAAGTGGGAACATGTTCTGGGAGTCTGGGGAGCTAATGTTTTCTGGGTCTTGTTGGGAGAATCTCATCTTAAACAGAAGAGTTTTCTGTTTTAAGGGAGAAACCATCCTTTCAGAGCTTAGAGCCAAATTATATTTACAGAGAAGGGATTTTTGTCCTGGAAGTTTCTAAGCGTTTATCAAGTGCCCACTCTGAACCAGGTATCATTCTAGGCATTTAAGAGGTTTGCAAGGGTAACGAAAGCATTCTAACAGGATGAGATGATGTAGATTGTCGATTGTCATTTTTGTTAATATTTTAGCATTGTTTATTCAACTGAATGTTAAGATCTCTTGAGAACCTACTGTGTGCCAGGCCTGGCCGAGGCACTGTGAATGCAATGCAGGGCAGTGTGGATCCCTGCCTTCCAGAAGCTTCCAGTCTAGCTGAAGTGCCAAGGACGTGGGGGTGTTTTGGTGTCTGATGGGGAACCTGCAAAAATGACATTCACAAAATAAAATACTTACCTTTGGTCATCTCCAATGGGGGGCGGGGCGGTGAGAAGGAATTATTCCGCCATTATAAGTGACATTGAGGTCCAAGAGCCCATAACAGAAGCATTCTTGGGCCAAAGAAGGGCCTATGACATGGTACTCAGTGACCTGAGATGCCACCTGTGCCAGTGGAAGCACACCTGGCACCTGAGTGGGCCTGAGAGGTTAGGGGACAAGGATGCTGTCAGTCCTCACCTCCTCCCTTGTTCCCGCTCGGCATCAGGTGTCCCTCCAAGGCTTACCTAGAGCCTCGCCGCCCATGGATCATTTCCCCTGCTCTGCGTGGCACTGCTAAAAGAGTGCCCTCCCTGGGGACAGGAGATTTTCCTAGTGCCGGCACTGCCATCCTCGACCCTGCCAACGTCACTTGACCTCTCTGGGATCTTGGCTTCCCCCTCTGGAGTGACAGGTCCATTGTGGGCAGGAGGAGAGATTGGGAGGAGTGCCTGATGGGTCTGCGACAGGCTGGAAGGGCTGTGCAAGAGGCTGCCTGTCCCTGAGCTCTGAAACGACTCTAGCGGAAGGGGATGGGCCTCCCCTCTCCCCTTCATGGAGCTGCTTCTCAGTTCTGACTTGACGGTGAGGGAAGAGTATTCCACAATCCTGGGCGGGGGGCTGGGGGGATGCAGGTTTGAAGCCCACGACAAGCTTGACACGCTGTAACAGTAAGGCACGTTATTAAAATTAGTCTCACCGTTTTACCGATGAGGAAACTGAGGCACAAAGAGGTTAAGGAACGTGTCCCTGTCGACCCAGCCTGTAAGTATTAGAGCAGAGTACTGAACTTGGCCGTGTGACCTTGGAGCCTGCCCTCCCAAGCAGGACAGCCATCCCTGGCCTCAGCCTGCCCGTTGGCAGGGATTGTATTTGTAACAGATCCGAGTGTGTGTTGAAGCCACTTGGAAAGCTGTCTGCTAGGAATGTGGTTGGAATCCATTGACAAAGCAAGGAACCATCCCGATTTTCTTCTTTGGTGACTTTTGACTTCTTTATGCTTTTTTTGGTAACTTTATTGAGATGTAATTCATATATCATACAATTCATCTGTTTAAAGTGTACAATTCAGTGGCTCTTAGTATTCAGAATTGTGCAAGCATCACCACAAACACTTTTAGAACATTTTCGTTACCCCAAAAAGAAACCCTGTACCTTTTAGCTGTCACCTCCCAAACTCCATACCCTCCAGCCTTAGGCAACCATTAATCTACCTCTATCTCTATGGATTTGCCTGTTCTCCACATTTTATATTAATGAGATCATACAATAGGTAGTCTTTTGTGAGTGGCTTCTTTTACTTAGCAAAATGTCCTCAAGCTTCCTCCATGTTGTAACATGTGTCAGTACTTCATTTCTTCTTATTGCCAAATAATATTCCATTTGTATGTATATATCACGCTTTATTTACCCACTCATCAGTTGGTAGATGTTTGGGTTGTTTTCTGCATTTGGGTTATTATGAATAATACTGCTATGAACATTTCGTGTGTGGGTTTTGTGTGGACATATGTTTTCATTTCTCCTGGGAAGATACTTGGGAGTGGAATTGCTGGGTCATATGGTAACTCTGTTTAACCTTTTGAGGAACTGCCAGACTGTTTTCCAAAGGGACTGCACCATTTTGCATTCCCACGAGTAATGTATGAGGGTTCCAGTATCTCCACATCCTTGCCAACCCCTGTTATTATCTGTCTTTTTGTTTATAGCCATCCTAGTGGGTGTGAAGTGTTTCATTCTTTTCTTTTAATTGCAAGGGATATGCAAAACATGATCAACTTTAAGGTACTAGAATATCTGGATAATTCCGTATCCAGCAATGTTTTCCTAAGAGCGCAGGTCTGCCCTGGACAGAGAAGTAGCTGGCCTCTCCCCTGGTAGTCTAACACCAGGGGGGCTCTTCAGTTCCATGGCCGACCCCCCCCAGACCTCAAATGACACCCCTTGGTAACTAATATTGAATACCTTACCGTGTCCTCTTGTCTTCCAGCGATTCATGAGTTCCCCGCAGACCTGTTCTCCAATAAAGAGCGACAGCACGGAGCCGTCCTGCTACATATCCTTGGTGTAAGTGGCCCTCTCGGGGTGGGATGTCCCTAAACTTCAGGCATGTGAAACCTGTCTTCAGAACACAGCGTGTCAAAGATCTCATCCGGTCTTTGTAGAGCCCTGTGAGAACAGATGCTGGATGTGTTTTAACCACAAAGAAATGAAATCTTAAGGATAGGAAATGATTTGTTCAGTGTCACACAGCGAGTGGCCCCAGAGCCGAGACAAGGATTCACGTCTTCTTGTGCCTCATTTTCTGCTTTTATAAAATGGGAGTGACAGCATCTTTCCCAGATGTATAAATACAAGTGAACATGGGTCAAGTCCATCAGACGTCACAGGGCACGTGATAAGGGCTCTGTCCCCACTTGCTATCATGATCCCCGGGATCCCCTCACATTTTACTGCCTTGACATAACTAGTTTAAGACTTTGGTGCCCTTCTTCTCAAACTTCCCTCAGTGTTAGATGAGCCTGATGACCAGTGGTGGAGTTCAAGTAGCAGTTCAGAAAGGCACAGTGAGCTCAAAACTAAATTATAGGTAAAAGTCGCTCTTCTCTGCAGGCAAACTACAGCCCGCAGCCACTGCCCATGTCTGTAAATAAAGTTTTATTGGAACACAGCCATTCTCACGCTTTTCTATATCATCTGTGGCTGCTTTTATGCTTCACTAGCAGAGCTGAGTAGCTGTGTCGGAGACTCCGTGATCCACAAAGCCAAAAAACTTTACTGTCTGTCCCTTTGTAGGCAAAGTTTGCCAGCCCCATTGTTTACTGCAGGGAAATGAAAGTGCTCAGGGTTTAATTTTCTACTTCGCATCAATCACAGCAAATGTTCCTCCTGATGTGGTTCCCTGACCACCCAGCACCATCTGCTTACATATTTAAACCCAACACAGTATTCGTCTCTGCAAGAGATAATTAAGCAAGTGAAAGCTGGGATTCTCACATAGAGAGTTGCCAGCTGAGAATAATGTATGAGTGAAGTTTTAATTAACAGGATAAACCACTAGTGAAAATGAAGGTTGTGGGCAAATTCTGAGTGACAGACCTGTGTATTATTTCTCTAATAGAGTTATTATCTTCCTAGTATCTCTGGCTTTCCCATGCCCTCTCCTTTCACTGAGGGGGTGTGGGTTTGGCGAATTAGTCCCGTAGTTCTGTCCCTCTGCCTCATCAAAGTCTTGACAAAGCTTTTTTTCCTGAATCTGAGAGGACCTCAGGAATTTTGAAGGAATCTTTTAAAAAATTTATTTATTTACTTGACTGTGTTGGGTCTTCGTTGCTGTGCGTGGGCTTTCTCTAGTTGAGGCGAACAGGGGCTACTCTTCCTTGCCGTGTGCAGGCTTCTCATTGCAGTGGCTTCTCTCTTTTTTTTTTTAATAAATTAATTTTATTTATTTATTTTTGGCTGCGTTGGGTCTTTGTTGCTGCGCTCGGGCTTTGTCTAGTTGCAGTGAGCGGGGGCTACGCTGAGTTGCGGTGCGCGGGCTTCTCGTTGTGGTGGCTTCTCTTTGTTGTGGAGCACAGGCTCTAGGTGCGTGGGCTTCAGTAGTTGTGGCACGTGGGCTCAGTAGTTGTGGCTCGCAGGCTCTACAGTGCAGGCTCAGTAGTTGTGGCGCACGGGCTTCGTTGCTCCGCGGCGTGTGGGATCCTTCCGGACCAGGGCTTGAATCCATGTCCCCTGCATTGGCAGGAGGATTCTCAACCACTGCGCCACCAGGGAAGCCCAGCGGTGGCTTCTTTTGTCGCGGAGCATGGGCTCTAGGCGCGTGGGCTTCAGTAGTTGTGGCGTGCGGGCTCAGTAGCTGTGGCTCACGGGCTCTAGAGCGCAGGCTCAGTAGTTGTGGTGCACGGGCTTCATTGCTCCGCGGCATGTGGGATCCTTCCGGACCAGGGCTTGAACCCGTGTCCCCTGCATTGGCAGGTGGATTCTTTTTTATTTTATTTTACTTTATTTTGCGGTACGCGGGCCTCTCACTGCTGTGGCCTCTCCCATTGCAGAGCACAGACTCCGGACGCGCAGACTTAGCGGCCATGGCTCAAGGGCCTAGCTGCTCCGCGGCATGTGGGATCTTCCCGGACCGGGGCACGAACCCGTGTCCCCTGCATCGGCAGGCGGACTCTCAACCACTGCACCACCAGGGAAGCCCTGGCAGGTGGATTCTTAACCACTGCTCCACCAGGCAGGAACCTTTTAGGCCAGGCATTACCCAACTATGTCTGGAGAACCAAATCTAGCCTACCTCCTGTTTTTATAAATAAAGTTTTATTGGAATGCAACCACAGCCATTCCATGGCTAATCTTCTACAGCACCAGAGTCAAGACAGACTGTGTGGCCTGCGAGGACTCAAATATTTACTATCTGACCCTTTAAGAAAAAGTTTGCTGAGCCCTTCTTTAGAGCAAGAAAAGGCTGGAGCTTTAGAGCCAGTTTTTGTCTGTAGCACTAAGAAGCTTCTCAGAACCTCTGTCCCAAGTGAAGGAAACAGTGGTGCCATCTTGGCCCCCTTTTCTCTCCAGTGTTTCTGAAGCGTCAGGGGAGCCAGAGGCCCTTCAGCCTCACGGGACAGCCTTTGCCTGGGAGATGCTGTTGGGGGGAACTTCCGAGGGTGTGAATTCAAGTCGGTATCCTAAGCTTTGTAGCAGGGTCTCTCCCACCTCTCTCTGTCCACTTTACCCACACCCCCAGTATTTGTTTCCTTTTTCCTTCCCCCCGCCACCAAAAGATAATGTGTCAAATTCAGCGAAAGCCACACCTGGACTCCAGTAGAGTAGATGTCTACTCCAGGAGACATGTGCCTCAGATGCTTTGGTTACAGTTGATACATCTTCTACTTCAGTCACAGTTAATTAATTGTAAAGTTGTCATAATATCACGCTGTTTTAGCTGAAGCAGCCCAGCCTTTCCCTCTTTTGTGAATAGGGCATTCATGTCACTTTTTCTTTGGGGAAGAAATGGTTTCCACCAGAGCCTAGGGTAAAATCCCATCTCCTTTCCATAGGTCCTGCTCCTTGCCTCTCCCTCCAGCGTCACATTCTTTATTTTCCACCTTATTCTCACTCTGTTCTACCTGCACCAGTGACCTTGCTGTTCCTCAAATGCATCAAACATGCTCCTGCCTCAGGACCTTTGCACTTGCTGTTTCCTGGCAGTTACAGATACTTCATTTGCCTATCTGCTCGTCCCCCACAAAGAGGCAGAGGCTTTTCCTGGCATCCTCGCCACCTATCCCTAATGGCTAGAATAGTCCCTGGCACATAAGATGAGCTCAGTAGAGCCATGTTGGGTGGACAGGTCAGGGAAGAGTTCTGTAGATAAAACCGTCTAAAAACTACCCATCTGTTCTTCCTCTGTCATCAAACAGAAGAAACTGAGACCTAGAGGTGTGACTTATCCAAAATCCCAAGGCAGATAATTCCCAGGATTAGCACTGGAATTTGGACTCTGTTCCAGGAGCCTCCCAGTGTAAATGGCTTGTAGATTTTAACCTGGACCGACATCAAGCCACGTCCGAGAAAAGGCTGGGTCTCACGTCACCGTCTACTTTGGCAGGAGGTGGGCAGTCAGTAACAAGGAAATGATGCCTTCTGTAAAACTAACGAGGGGGAATCAGGATGATGGTTATTTTAAACTCTTAAAATGGCAATTTTAAATGCTTTCCCCCTTGGCCCTTAAGATTAGGATCTTGCCTTTTGAGGGCCTACCGTGGTGCTGAAGAGAGAGCTGCTTCTTTAAGAAGAAGCACAGGACCCTGTGGCATGAGTTCTAGTCCCCTCCACTGCTCAGCAAGTGATTTCTCCTGTCTGGGCTTCAGTTTCCCCATCTGTCAGTGAGGGAACTGAGGAATCACATCTCTGTGGTGCTGGAATTTTCCTCTGTGCCTCCCTCTGCTCACCTGGCCTCTGCCCGAGCAGGCTGGTTTGGAGGGTGATGGACGCCTGGCCGTGCCCATCAGTGGCAGGAGTTCTGGCTGACACTCTCTGTCTCCCCATTTCCTTCTCAGGCTCTATACATGTTCTACGCCTTGGCCATAGTGTGCGATGACTTCTTCGTTCCATCTCTAGAGAAGATCTGCGAGGTACGTGGGAAGGACTTAGTACCCTTTGGCAAAAGCCTGGGTGAGGGGCTGGGGGTGATTGACACGTGGCGTGTCGGTACCAGGCCAAGAAGGACCGGGGCGGGGAGCAGGCCCAGGCAGAGGCAGGGAGGGGCAGGACAGGATGTAGCATGGTTTGGATTCGGCTAAAAGCTATCACAGGTGCTTCAGTGGCTGAACCGCTGCAGCACCTCCTCTGCGGCAGGGCTGAGGTGGCCGGGCTTCTTCCTGGGGTCAGCGATGGGCCCCCACCCCATTTTCCATCAAGCCCAGAGCTCCAGCCCTTCCGAGGACCCCTTCTGTAGCAAGCTCAGTGGGGAGGTTGTGCTGGCCCAGCGATTGGATTCCGCAGTGGCTTCAGAGCCCAGGCTGCCCAGGAGTGCTTTGGGAGGTGAGGGCAGGAGGAGGCCAAACCCTGCCCTGAGCCAGCCTGCCCAGGGGCCTTCTGAGAACCACAGGTGGGCACCTTCAAGTAGGCATTTAGGCGGACCCAGAATCTCCGTGGTTTTCCCGAGCACCCGAAGCCTCCAGCCCCACATTCCAGATGAGAGGATGGGCCTTTGTGGCCAGAACACAGCGTTGCCAAGCAGAGTGGGCCTTGACAGTTCCAGCCCTGTCCCGTGCTGGCTCAGCCCTGGGGACAGGATGTGAGGGTCTGTTTCAGTGAGCAGCCAGGTGTCGGGCCTGCCATTGAGAAGGCCTTCTGGGATGCAGGAGCCAGGCTGTGCGTCCGAGGCCTCCACATCCCACAACCTGACGTGTGGAGGTCCGCTTGGTACCCGAGGTCTGTGTGAGCACCAGAGGAGATGGGCGCTAAACTGGTGGAATCCCCGCTGAGCACCAGACCCTGTGCTAGGCATCCAAAGATGAAAAAGACCAACCTCGTCCTCGTCATCCAGTGGGGAGGCAAGCGCATGGACCTCAGACCCTCACTGCGTGATTCGTGTTTCAGCTCCTCTGTCCCAGGGGAGTGGCTGGCTCGTGGTAGCCACTTAGAAAGACTTCATCAAGGAGATGTTATTTAAGGGCTCAGAGAGTGAACAGAAATGGACAGATGGGGGAAGGGGACAGGCAATTCTGGGTTGAGTGCCTGGCAGTGTGGAGGAGGTGCAGGGAGGAGAGGCCACCGCACCAGCTGCCGTGCTGCTCCCCTGCCCTCTCCCTGGCTGCCAAGTGTCCAGTTAGCATGTTTACTGCCCCCACCTTACAGCCCTGAGGGTCTGCGGTCGCTTCTGTTTCAGAAACTCCATCTGAGCGAAGATGTGGCTGGAGCCACCTTCATGGCTGCAGGAAGCTCGACGCCAGAGCTATTTGCCTCTGTAATTGGTAAGAAGTCCCGTCGCCCCAAGACACAGGATGCAGAGAGAGCCCAGGTTTGGTGTCCAGACTAGTGTGGGCATTTGTCAGCTCTGAGTCTCAGTTTTCTCATCCGTAAAATGGGAGAAGTAGAGAGATAGAAAGTGAATTAGTGGTTCCCAGGGGTGTGAGGTGGAGTGGGGTACTAACAGGTATGGGGTTTCTTTTGGGGGTGAAGGGAACGTTCTAAAATTAGATTGTGGTGATGACTGTATAATTCTGTGACTGGACCAGAAAACACTGAATTATATGGGTGAATTTTATGACATGTGAGTTACATCTTAATAAAGCTGTTCAGAAAGTGGGAGCATTAGAGTAGCCGGTCCCTGAGGGCACCTCCACCTCGGGTTTTGTTGTCCTCAACCATGTCGCTGGTGCTCTCTGATAATAAGAACAGCTTCCCTCCGTTCGTGGGGTGGGGGACACAGAGCCGGCCCGGGTCTGAGGAGGGGGAAGGCCTGGGCTCTGCAGAGGAGTTTGTGCCTCTCTCTTTCCAGGTGTGTTCGTCACTCATGGAGATGTCGGGGTCGGGACCATCGTGGGCTCTGCTGTGTTCAACACCCTGTGTGTAATCGGAGTTTGTGGATTATCCGCAGGGCAGGTCAGTGGTCTCTCTCTCCGTACGAAATGACATAGGGACAGCGCGGGGAGACCCAAGGCCCAGCCCCAGCCGAGCCCGTAAGTGCTGTGGCTGTCAGAAACGGTTTCCTCTGCGAGCCTGCTTCCTCACGTGTAGCAGGGCTGTCCTTCCTTCCTTCCACCGGTGGGTCTGAGAGCAGAAAGAGCATCAGCTCCATGGCTGGTCCAAGGGGGGAGCGTTCATTCAACAGCAGTAAATATTTAAGAGGCGTCTCCTGTAACTCTGACCCTGAGCTAGACTTTGCACATATTTGGGTCCCGCCTTCGGCCTCCCCACAGGACGCACAAAGCTGGCTTGTTGTTGAAACCCCATCGCATCTTCCTGGTCCTCAGAGCCCCAGGGAGACATTAGACTCAATCTCAGAGAGTCAGGCTCAAGGGTAGGCCCCGCCCGGCCAAGGGAGGTAGAGGTAGGCAGCCGATCACCCCCGGAAGGTTCGAACATCGGAGGGAAGAGTGAGTGCCTCTGGCCTCTCCCCCTGACACATGGCTTCTGCTGAGAAACATGCCATGTGGTCACCTTGGAGGAACAGGGGGCAGCTTTGCCATCATTTAGGAACATGATGTGGTATCATTCCATCCCCAAATGTGACAAAGAGCACAGGGTGGCCTTGAATGGCCAGACAAGATGTGGTTCTGGTGGCACAGTTAAGATGAGCTCCGTGGACATGTGTCTGCACCTGCAGGGGTCTGGGGGTGGTGGGAGCCCCCCAGCAGTGTCCCCCGGCCCCCGTACCCCATCTCCCCAGCCAGTAACAGCTGATGTCCCTTTGCTCAGCAGGTCATCCGTCTGACGTGGTGGGCCGTGTGCCGAGACTCTGTGTACTACACCCTCTCTGTCGTTGTGCTCATTGCCGTGAGTTACCTTCCCCCCGCTCTACCCCCCGCCCCTGCGAAGGCACCAGGGCCCTGCCCACCTCTGTCCCTGGCACTAGAAACAGAGAA
The DNA here is from genome assembly GCF_059928025.1 of Delphinapterus leucas. Classification (NCBI taxonomy): domain Eukaryota; kingdom Metazoa; phylum Chordata; class Mammalia; order Artiodactyla; family Monodontidae; genus Delphinapterus; species Delphinapterus leucas. The sequence goes on from NC_143130.1 coordinate 169,734,916, forward strand.
CCCACGGCGCCCCTACCCTGGGGTGTGCTGGCCACTCATTGCAGTCATGTTGACCAGTCTCCCTCCACCGTGCCTCCCTGTCCCGAAAATCTCATACCTGATGCTTTGCTTACCCATCACATCCAGGTACCACCCTGAGGGCACAAAGGCCTTGAAAAAGCTAAAGAAGGCATCATACGGTTGATGCAGTTAAGCTCAAGCACATGGTCCTCAGAGGCCTTCAGATCCTCACTTAGAGCCCATTTACTAAAGAGCGGAGTTTCTGCTTTCCCACCTTACCACGGAGCAGGGAAGAGAGGCCAGCTGGGAGCAATCAGGGTTGGCAGCTGGGAGCAAGGATATGGACAGAAAAGGCAGAGGGACTGAAACAGGGATCCCTGAGGGCTCGGGTACATCGTGGTACGTGACAGTGACACAGCCCATGACACAGGTTACTGCCATCCACAGGGGAACAGCTTCCATCCAAAAGGAGCTTTAAAGTGGCGGCATGAGGGCAGGTCATTTTCACGAGGGCAGATGCACATGGCATGCCCAGATTTCAGAGTATGGAGCGTGCCCTAGAGTGACAGTCCTCAACCTAAGAACATCTAGAGCCAACTGGATTTGATAATCATGACCCTTGTATTAGTTATCTGTTGCTGTGTAACAAATTTCCCTTAACGCTCAGCAGTTTAAAACAGCAAACGTTTCTTGCTTCCATTTTCTATGCATCAAATCTGGGAGTGGCTTAGCCGAGCCCTCTGGCTCACGGGTGTCAGCCAGGGTATAGTGATGTCAAGGCTCCCGTGGGCAACGATCTGCTTTCAGGATCACTCGCTAGGCTTCAGGCCGGCCTCGAGCTGTTCCACAGTGCAGCTCTCGGCATGGGGACGGGTTTCCCTCCCAGCAGGGGCGAGGAGGCACCAAGCTGAAAGCCACAGTCTGCTTGCAACCGAATCTCGGAAGTGACAGCCCATCACTGTTGCCATATTCTGTTACGAGCAAATCCCTAAGTTCAGGCCATGCACACAGACGAGCATGAAGATCAGACAGTGGGATCATCGGGGCACCTGAGAGGCTGCCCACCACACCCCCCAAAAATGAAAGTTATAGATAAAACTATTTACCTATATACAATTTTACAAAATCAATATAATGCCCAAACTATACCATAAAGGACAAATAAAAGTAATTCATAATAAAAGAATACATCTTTCAATGTGTAAATGTTTGGGCATGAAGGTGCTAGAATGCTGAATGAGGTGATCCGTTGCCCCCATATGGGAAATCTCCAGGCCCTACAGCTACCAGTGCAGACTGAGGCTGGTATGCTGGGCTGGCAACCCCGTGAGTGGTGCCGAGATGATGTGATTTTCCAAAATTATGAATGACTCCTGATAAAATCCTAAACAGAGCCAAGTACAATCATCCCTCCATTTGCATGACAGTTAACTTGCTAGAAAATTAAGTATTTATTAAAACCATGTAAGAATACTTTGATTTGCAAAATGGAATTAATTTTGAGGCGCAGGTCATTTTTTTTTTCTGCTTGCCTAAATATCTAGCAGGACATTTAAGACGTGTGCCAAATACGGAAGAACTCCTCTGGTAGAACCATTTCATATGCTCTAGGCTGACTAGCACCCTGGGCCTTCACTGCCTCTAAATGCCAGTAGCCCTCCATTGGGTTATAAAAGCTGAAACTATCCCCATAAATGTCCCCCAGGTTTCCCAGGTGGTGGCACTGAGCTCCCCTCTATTGAGTGCCTCTTCCTCAGAGGCTTGAGTTTGGGGAGCCTCACAGCAATGCCCAGCCAGGAGGACCCTCTCTGAAGTGACTTCCCAAAGCAGATTCTGTGTGTGCTGCCTGCCATGACAGCCAGGAGAGGGGTACAATGGGCCCAAGTCCAGACAACATCCCCCTGGTCTCTCCTGGCATCCCGTGTCTCCAAGATCAGATTGGTGGGCACTGCCCCTCCACCTTCCTGTGCGCACTGGGCCTGGCTGGGGCGGTCACAGGACTCCTCCCCTGGACCACGGAAGCATCATTCATCCGTGTCCCACGTAGGCAATGCTGAGTGGAATTGTTGGGCAATGTCAGTGCCCTCTTAGGAAGCCACGGCATCCCCACCATCACCCCCGGCCTCCTTTCAAATGGTACAAATGGGTCCTTTGCCCTCAGAGTTTCCAAAGGGGTTACTCTTTATTTTTTAAAAAATGACACCCCTTCCTCCCCGCCCACACACACAGAGGTACCACAGATTGATCGATCGATAGATAGATAGATAGGTAGGTAGATAGATGATACATAGGTAGGTAAGTAGGTAGATAGACACAAACATACATACATACATACAGAGATGCCTTTTCAGTTTTTAAGAGTCTTGATTTCAGCAACTCTGTTCCATTAATGAGGGCAGACCCCTGCCATGTTGGCCCCAGTGGCTACTTGGACTGTTGGTAGCACAGGCCAGTTCTCTTTGGAGACCCACCCTAGACCTCACACTGCAGCATCTACTGACCAAGGTTTCCACTAAGGAAAGGTCACCTTCTATGTTTGAGAAACCCAGACATGGAGAGAAGAGCCAGCTTTCTGTGAAACACATAACTGGCCTATGTGTTGGTTCTGGGCACTTAGAGGTCTGCGTTTGTTCTTCTTTTGGAATAAATCTGTTGCCCCGCCCTTTGTTTCTTTTGCCTTCCAGTTCATATATGATGAAGAAATTGTGTGGTAAGTTTTTAAAGTTTGTTTCTCGTTGTTCCTTTTTTGTTAGTATCCTTGCTTGTCGGGTTCATTGAAGCTTTTTTAAAATTATTTTTACAAACATAAGTTTATGAACTTGTGAAAGTAAAAAGGGTATCATTCTAAGCAGTCATGCCTTTATTCTTTCAAAGTGGCAAAAAATTGTTTCCCTTAGTATTCCCACCCTGCCACATATCAAGATATATTATAAAGCTAAAATAATGAAAACAGTATGGTGTTTTGCACAGGGATAAGCATAGGCCAATATGGAACTGAGAACCCAGTAATGGGCCCAGTTCTGGGCTGGGGGAATACGACAGGAATCATGACAAGGTACTAAGTTGGGGGAGGCGGGAGTGGTCCTCATACTACAAAAACGAGGAATTCATATAGAATAAAATAGCATCAGCTCCTTCCCTCACACCTTATACAAGAGTAAATCCCAGAAGGATTAAAGATCTCGCTGTGAAAAGCAAAATTAAAACAATTTAGGATAGAATATAGGGACTCATCTTTATGATATGGAGGTAGGAAGTGATTTCTTAATCAAGATACATAAAGCACAAACTTCTAAAGAGGTTGATATTGCCACTCTGATTTATAGGGCATGAATGTATCTTACATCCATAAGCCATAAAAATGGCTCTCTTCATTGACCATGATTCAGATCTGCACCCTGTATGTGGTTATTTGTTGGGCATAGATTCAGGAGAACTGATGCGAGCGGCTGCGTGCTATGGGCCCAGAGCATCCTGGTTCTGGGTCCTCACCCACCGTGTGAGCCAAGAAGTCTCTCCCTTTCTGGGTCTCCTTTCCCTCATCTGCAGGTGGAGTTTTGAGGGGGTGGTCGGGTCATCTACAGACCCCTTTGTGGCTCTGCTGGGCTGTGGGCTAGCAGAGGAAGAGCTCCCCAAGGTGACTGTAGCTCATGTCAGGCACATAGTAGGTCTTCAGGACACACTTGTCAGATGACCCAACAAATTAAGCTGTGTGACTCCTCAGAGGCTTGTGTTCTGAGCTACAAAAATCCCCACCATGTGTGGGGTTGAACGCTGGTTCTGCAGGACGGCGATAAGAGTGCACCCCAGAAAGACCCCCACCCAGCCCAGCCCCCGTGTTTGGCCCAAGAGGCTCCTGTGACTGGCCCATCTCTTCAGGCAGTTCTTAGGGTCCCTTCCCACCTGCACCCACAGCTTCTCCTGTCGCTGGCCAGAATCTCGGGTGACCATAGGGGCTCTTAGCATCATGACTCCAGGCTACTCCCCTCCCTGAGTCTGGGATGAGGTAGCCCTGGGCCCTCCTTTTTCTAGGTAGCTGGGGGCACTCCTCCTGAGCCGTGTAGATGAGACCCCCTGTAGTTGAGAAGGCCCCACCCTCAGCCTTCTCTGTTACCAAGCGAGCTTCAGACTGCAGGACGGCTGGGGGCTGGGTGGCTCGCCCGCATGCCTGGGTCCTGGGCCGGGCGCTGGGTCAAGGAAGGTGAGAGGACCACGCACCCTGCTCCGCCCGCCGCGCTGGTCACTCCCAGCCTTCAGCGCCGCGGGCCTCCTGGCTCTAACCAGTCTCCTTTCTGTCTTTGAGGTGGGAAGGCCTGGTGCTCATCATCTTGTACGTGTTTTACATTCTGATCATGAAGTAAGTGCCCTTTCTCCTCTTCTGGGCTGTCTCACCCCTGGTTTCACATCCTGCTGTAGCCTTTTGTCCGAGCAGGAAGAAAACCTCCTTCAGCCCTTGCGGTCACTTCTGGCCACCCCAGTTCTCCGGGGGACACCCTGCTGGGGCAGCCAGAGTGGGAGAGAGATAGTCAGCCTCTGTGTTAGGATGCTGTCTGCACTTGGGCCGGGGTAGGTGGCTGGCTGGTTGTGGGGAGGTTGAGGCCCCTCCCCAAAACAAATAACAAGTGGGGATCTCTCTCCCAGCCCGGTCCACACCCCTGGCCCGTGCCGCAGGGGAACCGCTCGTTTGTGCTGACTCTATAAATTGCCTGATAATTTAATGCCACTCTTTTGAAAGCGCCGGGCACCTCCATTTTGTCAGACTTCATAAAATGCCACCCCTCGGGGCTGCCACCTTGCGCAGCTGCACCGGGCACCGCTTGTAGTTGTAAAGCAGACCTCGGCGCCAGGCTTGTGTACCCTGAGGCCCTCCAGAAGCTGCCCAGGTCAGAATCATCTCAGAACTACCCATGATGAATTAACATTCAGCCATAAAAAGGGAAGGAAATTCTGACTCATGCCACAAATGTGGACGAACCTTGAGAACATTATACCGAGTGAAAGGGATCCACTCACAAAAGGACAAATACTGTGCGGTTCCACTTATGTGAGGTGCTGAGGAGACGCAGATTCCTAGAGGCAGGCAGCAAATTAGAGATTGATTACCAGGTGCTTGGGCGAGGGAGTAATTAATGACTCATGGTGAATGGGAACAGAGTTCTGTTCGGGATACTAAAAATTTGGGAACTAGATAGTGGTGATGGTTGCACAGCCTTACGGATGTAATTACTACCACTGAATTGTGCACTTAAAAATGGAAAATAGTTAAAATGGCAAATTTTATGTGGTATGTATCTTTCTACAATTAAAAGAAAAAAAAAGGCTACCCACGAGCTAAGCCACATTCAAGTTTGTAAGTTTCTCCTCACACCTCCGCAGGTAATTAAAAAGGAAAACACCACTGAGGTTTACGACGCTCTGAATCCCCCGTTGACCTAAAACGTTTATAATGTTTTATAAAAATGGGTGATAAGCTGTCAAACTGCAAGAGAATGGTCCTTAAACCATCTCCTCTCTGAGTGCCTTGCAGTGGGGCCGCCAGCCTGGGGTCTGGGATGGAGTCTGTTTTCGGTGTGGGCAGCAGCGCTGGCTGGGATGGTGCAGGGAAGGGCCCCCAGGCAGCCCACGGGAGCAAGGCCAGCCAGGCCTGGGAACACCTGCTTTGAGCCTGTTCCGAGGCTGGGCTGAACTTCTTTTGTCAGGACAGGTTTATAGCATGCAGAGGTAGGCGTCAGTCATTTTCTTGGGCTGAAGGTCTCCTATGGCCCCAGGAGGCCCGCTCAGGAGGAGCAGGCCCCCTGCGACTGCACATTATCCCAAGGTTCCTGTCAGGAGCCTCTGTCAGCTGGGTTGAAAAGCCTCAGCCCCCCACCAGCTCCCCCAGGGCCATGCTCACTGCAGGTGCACAGGGGAAGGAGGTGGGGGAGGGCCCTGCCCAGTCTATCCCGCAGCTCTGACCTCCCGCCTTAACTGACTTGCAGGTACAATGTGAAGATGCAGGCCTTTTTCACAGTCAAACAAAAGACCATTGCAAATGGCAACACGGTCAACAGTGAGCTGGAGGATGGTAATTACTGTGATAGTAGCTCTGATGACCCTTCCATGCCATTGCTGGGGCAAGGTAAGGCTGAGCAGACAGGAGCAGGCAAGCCATGTCATTGAAAGTACTCTCCCCTTCTCTTCCGTGCATACACACGCTCCCTCTGAATTGTCACTCTTCCCCTTGGCCACGGGACCCTAAATGAGGAGGGCGCGTCATTTAGGAGGTGTGGCTCAGGTGGGCGTTTACTAAGATGGGAGAAGGATGAATCACGAGTCCGTGGTCACGTCCTCGGGGATCGCCCCAAGCCTCCCGAGGCAGTCTCAAGCCCTGCTTGGCTTTCCTGAAATGCAGTGAATTACATCTCTGACCCATGTCAAAGACCAGTGACAGGAAGCTGAGGACTTGGGAAGGCAGAGCAGGCTCCGTCTCCCTGTGGTTTCTCAAATGCCAGGCGCAGTTCTGGAGAGCTCTGTTCTAGAGAGACCACTGGCTCCTTGCCGAGATGGACAGCAAGGCCGGGAAGGGTGCCACGGAGCTTCGAGGACTTCCAGACCCACCCCCGAGAGCCCTGGTGGGAGCCCCTTCCCCTGGGGACTGTGGTCTGGCCTCCTCAGCTTCTCTTTGGCCCCTTGTCCGGGGGTTCTGGGCCTCCGGAGCCAGCCCGTGTCTGTCAGCTTCCCCAAATGTCTGGGCCCGACCAGCTCCTGCCTTGGAAACCTTGTCCTCAACTCTTAATCCAGCCAGTTACCAGGTGACTCCATCTGTGGGGACAGCTGCCAGGAAGGCGAGAGAGTTCACACTCTTCCCCATCCAAGACCTGTGTTAAGGCCTGAATAGATTCTTGGGGTTAAGATCTGGAAAAAACCAGCTTAAGCTGACATTGTTGAGTTCCACCCACAGTGTTGCTAGAGGCCTCCTTTAACCAGGACAGAGCCCCTTGGACCAGCTACCCGAGGAGTATTTCTCCTTTGTCCCTCATGGCCTTGGGCAAGTCACCCCCTCTTTCAGGTAACTTTAATTCCTTTGTGGTGTCACTGATGTCTCAGAGCGGACTGTTTGCCAGTGTCTGGGACACGTGGAGGCCGAAATCTATATTCCGAGGCCCTCTCCCCAGCCTCCACCCTGGGGTGGGTCAGGGTAGGAGCTCCCCGCATGTGCGTTCTGGGCAAGCATGCTCTGTCCTGTCCCAGGTAACCCCCAGTAGGAAAGCACCTGTCGTGGGTGCTGAGTGAGGGGTGGATTTCTCCACGTGGAAGGAGGGAGGCTGGTGGGGAGAGGGTGTGAGTGCGGCCAAGGCTACAGCCTGGCTGCCGAGGCCTACCCGCGGGTGGGCGGGGTGAGAAAGGAGGCCTGCAGAGGGTGAGGGTTTCCCACAAGTTTATTGCTTTTCCCCAAATTTCGAAGCCCAGGGCAGTTTCTAAAAAACTGGAAGATTAGACACAGGATTGCCCCCAGGCACAGGGAAAGGTGCGAAGATAGGTTTCCCTCCAGCTCTTATCAGGGTGAATGCGCTTAGATAAAGGCCGAGGAGGAAAAGATTTGGGGGGTTGGGGGGATGCAGGCCTGGAACTGGAGAGGTGGGAAACCCAGAGATACAGCCCCAGTTGGTGGATGCCCCTTCCCTCCCAGAGGGCCGTGTGCAGGGCACTGTCCCCTAGAAGCAGACAGACTGACAGGGGCAGGAAGAAGGAGTGCCTGTACCACCCCAGGGGGATGGGGCCGGGCCTGAGGAGACCGGGGCTTCGGGGCTTTGCCTTTTCTCACGGTGCTGCCACAGAATCTTTCCAACTCGGAGCTTCTCTCCCCTGGTGCTCAGCCTTCAGGCAGGTCGTGTAGACTGCCCCATCCAGGGTTGTCAAAGATTGCTGGCTACTAAATTATTGCAGGAAAACACGCACACGCACACCCCTGGCTTTGCTGGTATCAGCTTTGGTATTTCCCCATATATGTAAAATCAGACATTTTTAACCCAACCTCTTGACAGGAGAGGACACACTGCCTTTTTACCCCCACTTCTATTAAATACCTTTATGTACTTAAATGTTCTTAAAGGTCCTACAGTTCCGCTCACCAAGTCAGCTCGAGCCAGTTTTCTCTCGAGGGGAGTAGCATCCTCCAACTTTGTTCTGCGTACGGTTGTTTGGGGTTTTCTCTCCCTACAAGTTTTACGCGTTTTTTACATCACACTTCAGTTCAGCTCAAGAAAGCAGAGCACGATACACCAAGAAAAGGTGACGAGGGCAAAGGCGGGAAGGCACGCCTTCGTGTCCTGTCACGGCTGGGGGTCCGGCCTCTCGTTGTTGGCTGTCAGGTGGCCTTGAACACGGCCTGACAGCCAAGGCCATCTTGACCGCTGCCTGGGCTCACTCTGGATCCTTTCCAAGCCGCCCTGGCCTTAGACACAACTTTGGCTTGGAGCAGGGAGAGAGGGAAGGATACCTGGCCTTAGGCTGAACTGCCGGAGAAACATGCTGTACCTGGTTGGGTTCCCTGCTGGGCCGGTGCCAGGACGAGGCGCCTGAGGAGTCAGGTATCATGGCTCTTCCCTCCTCCTGAGCTCGTCTGTTCCCCCAGGTGGTGCCCACGGTAGGGCTGGTTCTACCCACGGAGCCTGCGGCTGTTCTGCTGGCTTCCCCCTCCCTCTGAGGTGCAGGCTGCAGAGGAGGGAAGGAGTCCAGCTTTCCTGCAGCAGGGCGGGGCAGCGGGCACGGGGGCTCCCCGATCCTCAGAGTGGGACCGAGCCAGGAGAGGGGACCCTCCAGAAGGCCAGAGGTCCCGAGCATCGAAGCCCCTCTACTAACACCCTCCTTCACATAACCAACCCCCTGGCATCTGGGCCACCATCGAGAATGCTGCCCCAGACTCCCCGGTGTCCACCGCACGCTAATCACCTCTGGCAATCTCTGTTGGCCTTTGTCTCCTTAACTCTTCTCCTCTTCTAAATTGTAAGTAATCTGCTTTCATCCAAGCCGTAACACATGCATTTACAAAACAAAATCCGTGAGTCCAACGCACGCCTTGTTGGAGGTTAGTGTCTGTCTCCGAAAAAATGCATGGTCCTCCTGGCTTTGGTTCTAACCACACGCCTCCTGTCTGCTGAGCCTTGCTGCCTCTTTGGTGAGGGTGTGTGTGGCTGGTGTGCATTTGTTCGTGTTTGTGCCATTAACTCTTGCTTAGGTTTGCTCTCGACTACTCCTGGTTACCCTGTTATCCAGGAAGGACACTCACCGGGAGCCGGTGACCCGTGGAGACGGATGGGCATATCCGCCTTGATAGCCCCTTGGAGGGGAAAGCCCCCCTGCTTCTGTGTGCTGTGTTCTGGAGTGCTTCTGTTTCTGGACCCTCTGGGGCTCTGGAATTAAATGTCAAACCCCCAAGGACTCGAGCTTGGAGCATGTTTGGGAAGCTGGCAGGGCAGGTCTGGGCACTGGGGAGATTGGTTCTTCAGCCTCATGAGTGGAAGCAAAGGGTCAGAGAGAGTGGCCTCCCTGCTGGAGGGTGCTGGTTTTACTGGAGACACTGGGCTCGGCCAACAGCTCTCCGTGCACCCTCCGCAAGCAGGCTTCTCCTGGGTCTCAGTTGCCTCGCCCAGGGCGTGTGAGCCAGATCTTTGACCTCACTGCCTACCTCATGGAGAACAAATTTGGAAGCATCCTTTTGTGCCAGGTGGAGATGGTTCCTCTAAGACAGAGCAGGTGGCCTCATGGGAAGTTTAGAGCCGGTGCTGTCTGGTGCCTCCCAGCATTTTCCATTCCAGGGGGCCCTTGTCAATTTGTAAAGTTTTGTCTGAGCCTCTGTAAACAGTGGGAAAGAAAGATCCTCTCAGAGTCAGGGGTGAGAGGTGGCAGGAATCCTGTCCACTTTGTAGGCAGGCTGCCCTGTGAGGCTTAGATGACGAACTGAAAGACCCTTGCAATTAGCCAAGACTGGGCCCCAGAAGAGAGGGGCATCGATTGGCGGAGGGGCTGGCAGTGGAGATGGGGGAGTGGTCCTGTAACAGGGGGACTTTGGGGTTCTGTCCAGTGCTTGCAGGCGGTTCAGACCCAGTGGCCCACTTGACTAAGGGGATGAGCTGCAGCCAGGCTTCCAGGCGGCTACCAGTTGCTGAGACCATAGCCCAAGAAGTCTGCACCGAGAGGGGAAGTCAGTCGCCCCAGCCCTTGGGTTTGGCCCCGGGGGATCTCAGCACTAATCATGGCTTTGTGCTCAATATAGTGAAGGAGGAGCCGCAGTACAGCAAAAACCCAGTGGTGATGGTGGATGAGGTCATGAGCTCCAGCCCTCCCAAGTTCACCTTCCCAGAAGCAGGCTTACGCGTAATGATCACCAATAAGTTTGGGCCCAGGACTCGTCTGCGCATGGCCAGCAGGATCATAATTAACGAGGTGAGTTTGCTTCAAGGACCATGAGACCATGAGAGCGAGTGGCCTCGGATGGGTTCTGGCAGTATGAGGAGGCCCTGGCTTGTCAGCACACTTTCTGGTGTTGGGCCTGGGGTGTCCTCTGCCAGGCTGGCATTTATCACCGCACCTGTTGAAGGAAGGAAGCCCAAACCTCACGCACAGGCAGCAAATGGTCTTATCGGGAAGGATTTTAAGGCAGGTAGCAATCAAACACCATGCCTGCCATGTTCTGCTAAGTATTTTGTCAAGTACTAGAGTAAAACTAATTGGAGAAAGGCTCGTCTGAAGTATGGATTGTTTATTTTAACTGTTATTCAGGGCAAAAAAAGAATGAATACACACCTGTTCTCTATGAGTAGAGCAACTCTAGAAGGAAACTGAGAAACCTATAGAAACCTTCTGGTTTGTCTCTCTCAGCATGTGGATCCGTCACCTCCTTTGTGTTGTAACCTATGCCTCTTTTTTTTTTTTTTTTTTTTGCGGTACGCGGGCCTCTCACTGTTGTGGCCTCTCCCGTTGCGGAGCACAGGCTCCGGACGCGCAGGCTCAGCAGCCATGGCTCACGGGCCCAGCCGCTCCGCGGCATGTGGGATCTTCCCGGACCGGGGCGCAAACCCGTGTCGCCTGCATCGGCAGGCAGACTCTCAACCACTGCGCCACCAGGGAAGCCCAGCCTATGCCTCTTTTAATGCAACCTCATAGCTGTAGATTTTTTTTCAAGTATAATTCTCTATTGATTCCTATTAAGCTCGAGTCGTGACCCCCTCCCATTGTTACCATTCATGTTCCTACTGAGTCACGTCCCACCTCCTTACAATTCTGCCCTTGCACAGCTGTTTGGGGGTTTTGTTTGTTTGTTTTTGTTTTGTTTTTAATAAGGATGACCTTTCATTTCACTCTTTTTTGGGAGCAAAATATTATGCCTCCATGTCTGACCCTGAGTCTCAGATGTAGATCACTTTGCTCTTTTTGGTGGGCTAAATGTTGTGGACACACGTGCAGGAAAAAAAGTTTTAAGTTTCCACTCAACCCTAGACTTCATGATTTAGGAGTCCCTGCCTAAAACCAACATGAAGGCAGTTAATGGTCAATTCCTCTTTCTTTTGGAAAAATAACATGCCTCCATTTTAAGTAATAATGACTTTTTTCCCCCTCTTTTTGCTTCCAGTAACCACAAGGATAAGTGTTAGGCACACAGTTGTGGAGTATTGCCTTGGGGACATGTTTACTGACTCTTGGTCTCTTGCTGAAGTAACTGGGAAGGATATATGTGTCCATGAGTGATGATCGTTACCCACAAGACCTAAAGCTGATCCATAAATTTTTTTTTAATTTTTTATTTTTTTGCGGTACGAGGGCCTCTCACTGTCGTGGCCTCTCCCGTTGCAGAGTCAGGACGCGCAGGTTCAGCGGCCATGGCTCACGGGCCCAGCCGCTCCGCGGCATGTGGGATCTTCCCGGACCGGGGCACGAACCCGTGTCCCCTGCATCGGCAGGTGGACTCTCAACCACTGCGCCACCAGGGAAGCCCCATAAATATTTTTAATGGGAGCCAGACAAAGATGAGCTGTGCAAAGGCAAACAGATTCTTGGGAGCATGAAAAGCTGTTGATTTCTTGAAATGTGGCCTCTACGTTTCCCTGGTTTCGTAGAAACCCACAGACTTGGCGAGCAAAGTCAGCTTCTGCTTGGGTAGAAAGGAGGCAGACTTGGTCAGTAGCTACAAGGAGATGGGGGAGGGAAGGGGATGGGTCGGTTCAGAGCACACCCATTTCACGTGGCAAAAGACTTAGACAGCAGAGGCCTTCCGAATGGCCACTAACACAATCAGGATGCTCAACATCATTCGTTGTTAGGGAAATGCAGATTAAAACCACCATTAGATACCACCGCCCATCCACCAGAATGGCTAAAATGAAAAGGATTGACAGTATCAAATGTTGACCAGGATGGGAAGCAACTGAAATTGTAATCCGTTGTTGGTGTGAGTGTAAAATGGTTCAACTTGCACCTACCTTATGACCTAGCAATCCCACTCCTAGATAAATACCCAGGAGAAATGAGCGCATATGTCCACAAAAAGATGTGTACACAAATGTTCATGGCATTCTTCATGATAACCAAAAAGGGGAAATAACCTAAATGCCCATCAACAAGCAAAGGATACGTTGTGTGTTGTTCACAGGATGGACTACTATACAGCCCTGAAAAATATCAAGTGACTGCTGTGTGCAGCAACATGGATGAACCTCACAGATATTCAGCTGAGTGAGAGAAGCCAGACATAATATATACTCTTTGAATCCATTTATAGGAAGCTCAAGTTCAGGAAAAACTAATTGATGTTTATAAAAGTCAGAATGGAGTTACCTTGGTTACCCCTGGAGAGAGGGGACCCTAAAGGAGTCTTTGGAGGGGCTGGAAATGTTCTATATCTTGATGTGAACCATCATTGGGCTGTTGGACACATAATATAAATGCACTTTTTGTGTGGAAAAAAATTTTTTTAAACTATGCAAAGTCTCTCCTGTGTGACTGTCTTCAGGTGGTTTATGACCATCTACTGGGGGATGCAGAATGATTGCTGTCATCCAGTGACATGGGATGGGTTGTCAGGTTGGCGCTAAGAAGAGGAGGCCCAGGGCTCTGACTGATACCCTCGCTGGTGTTGGTCCAAGTGGAAATGAGCAAACTTAGCTGGATTCCAAAGTCCCTGGGCCATTTTTCAGGCAAACCCATCTCCAGGGGCGTCGTTCTCGAAACCCTTAAGGGCCGCCACATGGGAGGAACAAAGCAACAGGGCGACACTTTGTCACACGCCTGGGTGTCTGTCTTGCCTCCTGTCCACACAGAGGCAGAGGCTGATCAACTCGGCAAACGGTGTGAGCAGCAAGCCACTTCAGAACGGGAGACACGAGAGCATCGAGAACGGGAACATTCCTGTGGAAAACCCTGCAGCGCTGCAACAGGAGCGGGAGCAGCCGCCGCCACCCCCAGAGCCAGAGCTGGTCGAGGCCGCTTTCCTGTCCCCCTTCTCCATGCCCGGTAAGTTCGGGGCGGGGGGCTCCCGGGCTACACTGCTGGGGGCTCCGAGGGTCCAACCCCGGGTCTTCAGGATGGAGAGTTGGACCCATGAGGGCGGGGGAGGCTGGTGGGAAGGGTGGGCATTAAGTCACTCGGCGAACACCTCCTAAGTGCTGAACTGTGGGTTAGAGCTGCACTGGGATGCAGGCACTGCCCAGGGTTGGGGAGCCTGTGTGCCAGACGGCCGGCCAGATGGAGACTTGGGAAGTGCCAGTAACCCCTAGTGACTGCACTCAAATGCCCAGGGCATCGAGGCTTTCCCATGCAGTAAGAAAAACAGCCATGTATGTTATTTTTATGGGCACGCTCAGACTCTCCAGCCCTTCCAGCACGGGCAGGCTGTTTTGCCCATGCGTTGTACATTTGCTGGGACAGGATATTCTAAGGCCATAAATGACCTTTAGACAGTTACACCTTATCTATTTGATGACATCTCCTACCTATAAATAAGTCAGAACAGGTGTGACTCTGCCCCCAGCCCTGAGTGTCCTCCCATCTCATTGGATGGGCCCAGTGTCATCTGACTGCCAGCTCCGTGCTGACCTCACCTCTGCTGCATCCACACTGGCCTCCTCACTGTCCTTCCCAGAACGTAGCAGGTGTGCTCCTGCCCCAGGACCTTTGCACTTGCCCTTTGCTGGAATGCGCTTTCCCCAGTTATCTATATGGCTCCTTTCCTCACCTTCTTCAGGTCTCTGCAGAAACGTCACCTTCTTGGTGTGGCCTTCCCTGACCACTCTAATTTAAGTATTTTATCTATTTGGTTACCTTGTGTCTCCCCAGCTAAAATATCAGCTCCCTGCTGGCTGAGATCTTTGTCTGTTTCATTCACTGTATCCCCAGTGCCCAAGCCCGACACATAGTAGGTGCTTAGTAGATACCCGTCAAATGAATGAATTCAGGAGTTCGTGTGTGAGAGGATCCCCAGACACACCCAGTCTGTCTTCATCTTTAACCAAACTCCTCTGCAGTCCACGATGGGAAATGAAGGCCTGAACTCTTTGGCCTTATCTCAGAGGTTTTTTCTTGGTGTCCTGCCATCCTGAGAGGCAGCAGAATTCCAGATTTTCAAGTCCAGAACTTGATGTTTTTCTGAAAAGAATTCTGTTTTTAACATCAGGCTTACAGACCGCACCTGATTTGGGACATGGCTTGGGGGGGGTAGAGGGGAGAGGCTGCCCCAGCCCCTCGTCCCCATCTTTATGGGGACACTCCTGCTTCCCAAATAGATGGTGTGGGCCCTCCTGGACTGGGATACTGTGCCACCATGCTTCATCTGGAAAATATAGGTTCTATTTGCAGTCACAGGGCTTCCTCGGAGTTTCTGGATTAGAGTCTCCAGAGCATCCTGAGCACAGCTACCTGGGGGCTCTTCTCCAAATTCAGGGCCTGGTTCCCAAACCCAGATAGTCCAAGGACTGGAAAATGGCCTGGGAACCTTCATTTTCAAACCTTCTCAAGGGGATTCCTGGGGCCTAGGCCAGGTTAGGAATTGCTGCTCCTGGTCAGCACCTCCCAGCCTTCTTTCACATTAAGGGAAGACCCAGAAAGTGCATTCGAATGTATTTCCCCCACTGAGGTCACAGAGGGGCCCAGCCCAGGGGTTGGGTCCTCCCCAGGGCCCCCTCTGCTGACCAGAGGGCTGAGGGATCTGTATCTCGGCCTGCCTCTAAGACATCCCTGGCACGTCGGCCCACCTTCCGGAACACTCTGTGGGAGCAAAGGTCATGCTCAGCCAGCTAGTCTGGTGGGCTAAGGGTGAACTGTTTTTGGGTGGGAGCTTGGCCCCTGGGGCTGGGGCTGGGACACTGAGGGAGGGAGGGGTGGTCTTCTCCAGATCCTGGAAACCTGTATCAGATCATCCGTTTAGATATGCAGGAAAAAGAAGCTTTCTGTGGGGTGGAATCCTGGGAGGGAGGTGTGTCCACCCAGAGGAGAGCCTGCTCCAGGGCTGATGGACCAGGACGGGCCTGCCCCACCTAGTGTTTCTTACTTCTGTGGTCCTGAGAGGTCTGGACACAGTCCCCTGGGTACTGCAGATAGCCTCGAGCCATCACATCACCAGCCAAGTCCACGTGGGGCTGTAATCACCAGTGGGGTTTCAGTTCCTCAGGACCTGGACACCAGATGCCAGGGAGGCCTGGAGTATGGCCACAGAGAGGGAGATGCATCCGTTGTCCAGGAAACAGCCTACCTTGCTGGGGAGTCGAACTGAGAAGGGGCTACTCTTCAGGGTGTTCTGTTCTCCAGCCCCAGGAGGCGGATGCAATCCCCATTTTACAGACATGCGGCCCGATGGGGCCACCGTCCCCACCACCCTGTACTGCCGGTTCGTCTGGATCCTGGTCCTGATGCTGCTCATAGACCAAGGCTCTGTGGGAAACCAGGGAAGGGACGTGCCCTTTTTGGTAGCTGCTATTCTATAAAGTGAGGCAGCCCCATGTAAGGGCAACTCATCTTTCCATTTCCTTGAAAACTTGAGTTTGGCAGGACTTTGTGGGGTGGCCCCAGAGCCAACTACCTCCTCCCCTTGTCCTGCTGCCAGGATCTGATACTCCTTAGAGAATTGGCTTATGGGAAATCGGGTCTAGCTCCCTGCAGGGACTCTGGGCAGGTCACCTCCCGGGGCGGGCGGCGGTGCTTATAATGCTGCTCTCTTGCAAAGGCCAGGACCAGGTCCCTGCCCCCATGAGCCCTTCCCCAGGGAGCTCTGCCCTTCCTGGTGGGCAGGGGCTTCCTGTTGAAGTTGGTTCCACATTCCTCTTCAAGCCAAGGGCTCCAGGACGTTCCCCTGGGCCGGCCCGCAGCAGAGCCAAGTGCTGTGAGCTTCTGCCCAGCGCTTGCCTCTCCTCGCCCTCAGGAACAGGCCGGGGCTTCCTGTGTCCCTGCGGAAAGCTCCCTTTGTGTCCCTGCGGAAGTGTTCCAGGTGTTGCCCTGGGAAACCACAAGTGACTTCCTCTCCACCTCCTCCTCCCCCCTCAATGTGAGGAGCAGGGGTGGGAACAGAGTCGTGTGGCTGCCGCTCGTTTAGGTGTGTACGGCAGCCGAGGGAAATCGAGGCTGGTGTGGACAGAGGCTTACAGGAATTTAGAGCCAGTGGATGGGACACAGCACTGTGAGAAATTCCGAGTATCCCGCCCTCCGTCCACCCACTCGCCCTCCTCATCTTTTCAGCTCATCTCCGGTTGTGGCATCACAATCATCTGGGGCTGTAGGGAGGCCCTGGGGGGCTTTCGGGGTGGATGGAGCTCGTGTTCTCCTAAACTGGACCCCAGGAAGGAAGCGTGGGGCCAGGGAAGGGGTAAGGGGGTGGGGCACTGGGAAGAGGGCAGAATCCGTCCCTCTGGTCGGCTAGGAACCAGCGTGGCTGCAGGTGTCAAGGAGTGACCCCAGGCCATCTGGTGTGCAGCTCTTCTGCAGGGCCAGGGACAGGCTGGGAGGCAGGCTCTGGAGTCCAGAAGTCCTGGGTTCGAATCTCGGTTCTGCCACTCACCAGTGCCCTGGCCCCGGGCAAGCTGCTTCACCTCCTAAACCTCGGTTCCTCATCCACAAAATGGGCCGATGGCATTTGGGTCTCTGTAAATAAGCTAAGTAAGTAAGATAGATCTTTAGACACTGCCTCTGTGTACTGTGTGACACATGGGTGCTCAGTAAATGTTCATTTGGGTCACAGTGTGCTTTAGTCTCATGGTTTCTGTTATACCTAGCTTCGCATGCCCTCCCCTGCTTGGACCATAAACAATGTTCTAGAAAGGTCACGGGTGCCAGAATCCCTGGAGGCCTGGTGCTGTGCTCATCCCCAGGGTCAGGGAGAGGGAATTAGTCTCTGCTAGGTGCCTCCTATGTGCTGGGCCCTGGGTTTCAGGCACTTTTCAGACAAGAGGATTTTTTTTTTAATAGATTTATTTAATTTTTGGCTGCGTTAGGTCTTCGCTGCTGCACGCGGGTTTTCTCTAGTTGCTGAGAGCAGGAGCTACTCTTCATTTTAGTGCGCGGGCTTCTCATTGCAGTGGCTTCTCTTGTTGCGGAGCACAGGCTCTAGGTGCGTGGACTCCAGTAGTTGTGGCATGTGGGCTCAGTAGTTGTGGCTCGCGGGCTCTAGAATGCAGCCTCAGTAGTTGTGGCGCACGGACTTAGTTGCTCCACGCCATGTGGGATCTTCCCGGACCAGGGTTCGAACCTGTGTCCCCTTCACTGGCAGGCGGATTCTTAACCACTGTGCCACCAGGGAAGCCCCAAGAGGATTGTTTTAGTCGGTAAATATTTGGGTACCAGACTGTGTGGGCCTTGGGGATCCAGGTGGGAACAGGACAGCCATGGAGCCTGCCCTCTGGGACCTTCCAGGCTTGCAGGGTAAATCTGAGCAGATAATTGCATGATACACTTTGTGTAGCATCTCCTGCCCTCACCACACAGCTGAAGGGTAGGTGAGGTGGAAACGCCAGCCGCGGCCCCCTGGGCTCTGCCCACCCACATGAGGCGTCACTGGGCTTGTGAACCAGAGCCAGGGGCACCCAGCCCCAGCCTGCATCTGGTGCCCACCCGGTCTGATGCTGGATTTATATCGACACCGGGCGCAGCCATGCTGTTCCTACTCTGAACCACAGAGGCTGGTAATCGGGCCTCCTGGGCCAGCTGTTGGTTGTGGGAGAGGAAAAGGAGAAGGAGCTCTTCCTCCCGTGGAAACTGTGGGCTGCGGCCCAGGCACTACCCTGCAGTGGCCAGCCGGTGACCCTGAGCCCCAGCCCGGCTGGGGAAAGCCCTTAGTACAGGCTGTTTGTGGCTGACGTACAGTCTGAGACGTCCTCCTGCCCTGTGGGCCACACCCTTGCCCTCCAGCTGGACTCCTCCTGCCCCCATAAGGGTAAAGAAATCACATCTTGTGTTCTGGGGTGCTGGCGCTTGTGTCCACCATTATTATAGTGACCACATCTAATTGGAGACTTGCTGTATGTCCGGCATTGAGTGAAAAATAGGGAATTCTTACAGGGCTCTTATGGGGCTTCTGTGTGCCATGCCCTGCTCTAAGAGCCTTACATGTATTCCCTCATTTAATCCTCACGACAACACGTGAGGTGGGGGCGATGGTCATCTCCATCTTATGGAGAAGGAAAGGGAAGCACAGAGAGGTTAAGTGACTTTCCCACAGTCACCCAGCTACTAAGTGGAGAGCAGGTTTCCAAACTGGGCAGCCCTGACTAACCACTGCCTCTTTGTACTGTGCACTTACATTCAGTCCTCGCAGCTGCTTTGTGAGGGAGGCATTATCATTATCCCCATTTTACAGAGAGGGAAACTGAGGCTCGGAGAGGCTGTGGGACTCCCCAAGTCAGACAACCATCATGTGGGGAACCACCCTTCCACCCTGTGCCCCTTGAGCTAGGGACGCCATCCCGAGCCAGTCTACTTGGGAGCGGAAGCCCAGACCCTGGGAGGTTCTTGAACGGTAACAGGCAGTAAAGCTTATTATTGAGCACTTGCGGTGAGCCAGGCAGGGTGCTTCACGCAGGTGAACTCACTGAGTCCTCCGGACAACCCTGGAAGGTGGGTACTGTTATTATCCCCATTTCCCAAGTGAAGAAACTGAGGCTCAGAGAGGTTTAGTTGCCCAAGATCACACAGGAGGAAAGGGCAGAGCCAGGATTTGCACACTGACATTCTGACCCCAGATGTGCTGAAGGGACAGCACTGTAGCCCAACCAGGGGATTCTTTCAACTCCTTCCTTTGGAGCCCGTGAGAAAATGCTTGCCTCCGCCTGGGGTGTCTTCTAGCTTCTGCACAGGTGCCAAAGAACTTGAGTCTGTGTTGAGCAAACCAAGTTGAACTGAGTTGAATTATGGGCCTTTGGGACCTGGCATGCGTTCTTCAGGCCTCGGATGGCACAGCTAAACCTTTTCTTCCTTTAGCAGCATAAAACTCGGTGCAAGCCATCTGAAGGTTTCGGGAAGCTTCTAGGGCTTCTTCTCCCCACCCCAGCCCCATCTTCTACATAGCACTGACAGAGCCGTGCTGACGGGGAAGAGAGAGGTCTGCTTAGTCTCTCTGAGCCCAGTAAGGGATACTGCAGAAACGGAGCTCTAGAAAACTCTGGGCCCTATTCTTTCTTCTTAGCCGCTCGGCACATCTGGGAACACAGAGGAGAAGCTGCTGGTGCCGTGGGCTCATGTACATGTGAAATTCCACACACGGTTCCCGTCTGCTCCAGGCCCCCAGAGACACACGGCACGTTATGGTGGAAATGATCTTGTTTTTGCCTCGGTCGCGGGGGCCACCAGAGAAATCACACATTCGGTAGATTGTCCTGTAAGTCAAGGTCAGGATTTCAAAGAAATGCCCTTGTCAGTCACTGTGGAGCGCTGAGGTGTCAGTTCACACCTAATTAGAACAGACACTGGCTGAGCACTGTTATTTTTTAATATAACAACTTTATTGGAGTGTAATTTATTTACCCTTATGTTCATACCTTTGAAGTATACAGTTGAGTGGTTTTTAGTCTACTCACGAAGTTGTGTAGCCATCATTACCGCAATCAGTTTTCTTTAGCACCCAAAAGGAGCCCCCTACCTATTAGCAGTTATTCTCCATCCTTCCCCCATCTCCTGGCAAATGCTACTACTCTCCTTTGTCTCTTTGTATTTATCTATTCTGGACATTTTATATAAATGGAATCATCCAATAAGTGGCCTTTTGTGTCTGCCTTCTTAGCGTGATGTTTTCAAGGTTCATCCGCGTTGTGGCACGTGTCGGTCCTTCATTCCTTTTTATGGCTGAATAATATTCCATTGTATGGATGTACCACATTTCTCCATTCATCAGTGGATGGACATTTGTATTATTTTCCCTTTCTGGTGATGAGTGGTTTATACAAACAGCTACTAAAGCATAGTAGGGAAAGGGGGGGTCTGTTTCTATTTTTTAATCTAAATGAAAGTGATTTTCCTCTGAAATCTCTGTGGTTAACAACAAATGGTCTCTGAATACTAGAGTTAAAAGGGATTTTGGGAATTTTAGACCTTCTTATATTCCAAAGCAGGAAACTGAGGGGAAGGGGCTTGCCCAAGGGGCGGTCTTGACCAGACAGAGCTGGGCATCTGGACCACCTGCCCAAGAATCTGCTCTGTGATGACCCTGCAGCCAGGCCCGTGCAGTGCAAGCTGGGAAGTGAAGGGGCCCAGGACCCACCATGCACCAGGCGTGTGCTGGGGTCCTGAGGTCACACAAGCTCCCTTTGAGATAGAAGGAGACCTTTTTTTTTTCCCATAAGGATATAGGGGTGTGTTATGGATCCCACGAGCAGGGAAGCAGCTGGACTCCCCCAGGGGCCAGACTCGGGACCTCCGTGAGTGTTGCGGCTCTTGTCTTCATTTCTCCACACCTGCCTGTCTCGTTCTGCTCTTTGGCTGCAGACCGGCTTTTCTCAAATTCACTGTCAGTGCACATGGCAGATGGTGGCCTCACACTGGCCCCAGACTGACTCCTGCCAGGTCCTTCTTCCCTAACTTGGTTCACTGGTGTTGCATCTGAATTCCAGAGTCCTAAGAGAGAGAGAAAATGCTACAGTCCCAGAGGTCAGGGGCCCACCCCTGGTCAGAAGCTGTCCTCGCCAACATGGGTTTGGTGGCCCCCGGGAGGGTGGGTTAGAGGGAAGAAGGGCTGAGCCCACGTGCCTGCACCCCTTGTAGGTGCCTCCAGCTTCATCAGGACATCATGGACGGAACCCATCTCAGATGCAGGAGAAATTGATAGATGTAGGTCCCTTACGCAGTGGTGGGAAGGACACTCCTGGCTGGGCACCAGCAGTGACTCCCACTGAACCACTGCCACCACGCCAGGATTGGGGAGGTGGGGAGCTGGGATGCACCAAAATGTTCAAGAACTCACCGTCAGAACTGTGACCCAGGGAGCACGAGGCTGCTGCCGCAGCTGATCTCCAGCACCCCAGCACCACGCAGTGGACACGGGGCTGCTGGTCCAGCCTGAGGGACCATCTCTGATTCCCACTCAGCTAGCACCTGGGCACGGACGTGCTACTGCAGCAGGACTAACATCCCCAGAGCCCTGCTTAACAGTGGTGCATCTAAAGCAGCAGAAAGGCAGCCCGGCCCCACCTCAACTCTGCTTTTCAAAGGGACCCAATTTGAGTCCAGAACTTCAGCTGCAAGGGAGTCTGGGAAACGCCTCTGCAGACGCAGTAGGAGGAAGTTGGCCTGGGGAATGCTGAGGACCCACTCAGCGTGTCCACCCCTGTGGGAGCTGCAGCGAAGCGTGGAGAGAAGCAGTACAGCCAATCTTAGCTGATGACTTACGCCAGAGCAGCTCTAGCGAGGGACTCGTGTGGCTTCCAAGCTCCTAGTGAAACAGAAGAGGGGACAGGGCCCCGACCTGTAGCTTGGCAGACACATCCTTCATGGAGCCCCAGCCCTGCACTGTGCTTCACACCTTATATTTGGTGCTTAGATTCTGCACACAGCCCTGCTGGGTGGCTCATGTGGTCCCCGTTTCCCGGGGGAGGAAACGGGGGCTCAGGAAGCTGGACACAGGTGAGTAGGGGCCATGGGCAGAGCTGGTACCGCAGGCCTGCCTGACCCCCGAAGTGCCGTCCTCGGCCTGGTCCCAGTGTCGACTTCGGCCAAGAGGGCCCCCAAGCTGGAGCACCTGCTCTGGAGTGCAGGGGGTGGCCAGCTGCTGGGTCTGCGTGGTTTGTAAGCACCTGGAGCCCACAGCCCGGCCCTGAATGTTTGCTGGATGTTTAAAGCGAGCGTGCCTGCCAGCGCGTGGACCAGCAAGCGTTCTTCACTTCGTTGGTGTTCGTGGGACCAGCGGCCTCTGTTTCACCCTCCCCGGGGCCTCCAGATTCAAGGTGCAGCCTTCAGAGGCGGGACAATGAGCTCTGTGCTTTTTGCCTTTTTTTAGTCTCCCCACAGATCCTTGGAGTGGGTGAGGCGGGGCAGTTATCACCTCACAGACAAGGACAAAAGGAGGCTCAGAGAGGTTGAGCGTCCACCTGCTGCCACACAGTTGAGAGTGACAGGACGGAACAGCTCTCTTTGGCCCCAAGCCTTGGGATTCCTGAGGTGGAGTGCAAAGCTGGCCATAGCTTGGGATCATCGTTAGAATCAGGGAGTCGATGCACCGACCCCAGCTCTGGGACGCACTTACATCCAGTCCCAGAGCTGGACATGATAGGGGCTGTGGACACGTACGCGGAGCTGGGGTAAGGGTGCCTGGGAGCTGCACCAACCGAGGGAACTCTGGGCCCAGCTTCTCTGTTGACTGGGAGGTCCTGGTCTGTTTGTCTGATCTGTCCCCCTCTCCTGTGTGGGAGGATGCTTCTTGGGGAAGCACGAACAGGGTTCCAGAGGCTGAACCGTGTTACCTGAGTGTGCGGTGTGAGGGGGAGACTGGGCCAAGGGCGCATCCCTGGGGAAGGGCTCTCTCAGCCCCCGCAAGCTCTCCAGGTCCCTGCACTGAGCTGCCAGGGCGTCTATTACTGGGCCTTTGGTCCCTGTGCACTCAGCCCTGACTGCCCACATCTCCGTGTCAGCCCTCAGCAGGGCCTGCCTTGCTGAAGCCTGTTTTCCTCTCACATCCTCCCTTTCAGTCTTCTCCTTCCTCCCCAACTTCAGCTTGGCAGCTCGGTTTGATTACAGTCCTGACTCGTCTGCTTCCCATGGGGCCGCTCCTTGCCCCTCTTATGCCTTCAGGGTCAAAAGGCATCCTCCAGGACTCAGGACAGTGTAATTAAGAGGCTTTGGTTTTGGACTTCTGGGTCTGCCACTTCCTAGCTGTGTGACCTTGGGCTAGATGGCTTACTTCTCTGAACCTGTTTTAGTCTTCATAAAACCACCCAACCCAGTGCTTGAGTAGTAGATACTCAGTAAGTGGAAGTTAATTAACCATTAATATCAACAAAAGCTAAAATTTGGTGCTTGCTCTGCACCAGGCGTTGTGCTAAATGTATCTCCCATGTTGGCTCACTTCAGTCTCACAATAGCACCGAGAGGTAGACAGTGAGCACAATGAAACTGTTGTTATCCCCATTTTGCAGGTTAGAAAACTGAGATACACAGAGGCTAAATATTTTTCCAAGGTCACCCAGGTAGGATATGCCAGAGCTGGTATTTGAAGCTGCAATCTAGCTACCATTAACCCTGGGGCTTCTGTGCCCCTCAAAGACCAATCAATTTAATGGTAAGTCTAAATTTAAGGATAAAACAGAAGTATATTAAAAGTAACTAAGAATTATTGATTCTAAAGTTCATTAACCCCTAAGGAATAAGAAAACTTTAATGATTCCCCTTCTTAAGAGGATTTTTCTGTTTCAATCACAGCCATGAGCTAAAAGTATAAAGCTCTATGCTGACAGTCGACACCTCTGTCAGCCAGTGGGCAGTAAAAGGACTTCCACAGGCTTTGAAATCACAGGACTCAGAGGGCAGGCGAGCAGTATAGTACAGAGGACCCAGGATTTAAACTCTAAAGACCTGCATTCAAGTCCAGGTACTACCTCTCATTTTGTGATGTTTACGTCACTGAATTTCACCAAACCTTAGCTTACTTACCTGTGAAATGGGGAGATATGAAAAATAGAGTGTTGATATGGAAAATAGAGTATTTGTGAAAACCACCTCCAAGATGTGTGAGGCACAACACAAATGTTGAATAATGATGAGGGGTCTGTTCATTAATCCAGCCTTGACAATGCTCCACCTTCACCTGCATCCCCTTGCCTCCCCACAAGGGCCAGACTAGAGGCCATTGGCTGGGAAAGCAGGGTCTGTTTGTGACTCTGCCACTAATTTTCTGTGAGATTTGGGCAGTTCATTAACCTTCATGCATCTTGGTTTTCTTCTTTATAAACAGTTAAGCAAGTGAGATTTATCTCAGGAATGCAAAGCTGATTCAACTCACGAAGAACAATTAATGTAACACACTGTATTTTTAGACTAAAGGGTGAAAACCACATGATCATCTCAACAGACACAAAAAAGCATCTGTCAAAATCCAACACCCTTTCTTGATTTAAAAAAAAACAAACAAACAACAAACTAGGAATAGAAGCAGGTTTCCTCAATCTGATAAAGGGCATCTCCAAAAAACCCCAAAGCTAACGTCATACTTAATGGTGAAAGACCGAAGACTTTTCCCCCTAATATCAGGAACAAGACAGAGATGTCACTCTTTCCTCTTCTATTAAACATTGCGCTAGAGGTTCTGTCCAGGGTAAATAAGCAAGGAAAAATAAAAGGCATCCAATTTGGAAAGGAAGAAGTAAAGCTGTACTCACAGATGACATGATCTTATATATAGAAAATCCTAAGAAATCCACCCAAAAAACCCCACAACCCTATAAGAGTTAATAAATTTGCAGAATACAAGGTCAGTATACAAAATTCAATTGTATTTCTATACATTAACAATCTGAAGATGAAACTAAAATTTCATTTACAATGCCATCAGAAACAACAAAATACTTAGGGATAAATTTAACAAAGGTAGAACAAGATTTGTACACTGAAAACTATAAAATATTATTGAAAGAAATTAAGGAAGATTAAATAAATGGAAAGGCATCCTGAGTTCATGGGTTGGAAGACTTAAAATTTTTAAGATGGCAGTAGTCCTCAAGTTGATCTACAGATTCCATGCAATCTTTATCAAAATCCAAGCTAGCTTTTTTTTGCAGAAATTGACAAGCTGATTCTAAAATTCATATGGAAATGCAGGGGACCCAGAATAACCAAAACAATCTTGAACAAAGTTGAAGGACTTCCTGATTTCAAAACTTATTACGAAGATATAATAATCAAGACTGCCTGGTACTGGCATGAGATGGAATATATATCAATGGAATAGAATTGAGAGTCCAGAAATACACCCATACATTTAAGGTCAGTAATTCTTCATAAGGGTGCCAAGACAATTCAATGGGGGAAAAATAGTCTTTTCAACAAATGGTGGGCTTCCGTGGTGGAGCAGTGGTTGAGAGTCCGCCTGCCGATGCAGGGGACACGGGTTCGTGGCCTGGTCTGGGAAGATCCCACATGCCGCGGAGCGGCTGGGCCCGTGAGACATGGCTGCTGAGCCTGCACGTCCGGAGCCTGTGCTCCGCAACAGGAGAGGCCACAACAGTGAGAGGCCCGCGTACCGCAAAAAAAAAAAAAAAAAAATGGTGCTAGGAAAATTAGATAGCCACATTTTTAAAAAGAAGTTGGACCCCTAATTCACACCATATACAAAAGTTAATATGAAACAGACTTAAATGTAGTAGCTCAATATATGAAACTCTTAGAAGAAAACATAGGAATACATATTTGTGACCTTGGATTAGACCATGGTTTCTTAAATATATCGAAAGCGTAAGTAGCCAAAAAATAAAATTAAAAAAAAACCATTTCATCAAAATTAAAAACTTCTGTGACTTCTAGGACACTATGAAGAAAGTGAAGAAACAACTGGAATGGGAGAAAACATTTGTAAATTATATTTCTGATAAAGATCTAGTATCTAGGATATATACAGAACTCTTAGAACTCAGCAGTATAAATGGGCAAGGCATCTGAGTCAACAATTCCCCAAAGAAGATTTACAAGCAGCCAGTAAGCCCATGGAAGATGCTCAACATTATCATGAGTCATCAGGGGAATGCAAATCCAAACCACAGTGAGATACCAGTAATCACTCACTAGAATGGCTATAGTAAAAGACAACCCTAAAGTGTTGGCAGGGATGTGGGTACATTGGAACCCTCGTATACTGCCGGTGGGAACGTAAAATGGTAAAGCCTCTTGGATACCAGGCTAGCAGGTCCTCAGAGTTAAACATAGAGTTACTGTATGGTTCATCAACTCTACTTCTGGTTATATACTCAAGAGAAATGAAAACGTACGTCCGCACAAAAACTTGTCCACGCATGTTCATAGCAGCATTATTCATAGTGGCTAAAAAGTAGAAATAATCCAAATATCCAAGTGACGAACAGATTAAACAAAATATAGTATATTCGTATAATGGAATATTATTTGGCCATAAAAGGGAATGAGATACTCCTTCATGCTACATCATTAATGAACTTTGAAAACATTATGCTAAGTGAAAGAAGCCAGACACAAAAGGCCGCATGTTGATTCCACGTATATAGAATGTCCCGAATAGGCAAACTACAGTGATTGGCAGAGCTTGAGGGGAGGGGGAATGGGGAGTACTGCTAAAAGGGAGGGGGGTTTCTTTTCAGGGTCCTGAAAATCATCTGGAATTATGTAGTGACGGTTACACAGTTTTCTAATATACCAAAACCCACCTAATTGTACACTTTAAAAGGGGTGAATTTTATGATATTTTAATTATCTCAGTTTTTAAGTGGAGTTAATCTAGAACGGTGGTTCTCAAAGGGGCGAGACAAGCAGCATCAGCATCTTAATTATCTCAGTTTTTATTTATTTTTTTAAATTTATTTTTGGCTGCGTTGGGTCTTCGTTGCTGTGCGTGGGCTTTCTCTAGTTGCGGCGAGCAGGGGCTACTCTTCATTGCGGTGTGTGGGCTCCTCACTGCAGTGGCTTCTCTCGTTGCAGAGCACAGGCTCTAGGCACGCGGGCTTCAGTAGTTGTGGTTCACGGGCTTCAGTCGTTGTGGCACACGGACTTAGTTGCTCCGCGGCATGTGGGATCTTCCTGGACCAGGGCTTGAACCTGTGTCCCCTGCATTAGGCAGACGGATTCTTAACCACTAAGCCACCAGGGAAGCCCTGTCTCCGTTTTTAAATGGAGTTAGTCTAGAATGGTGGTTCTCAAAGGGGCGAGACAAGCAGCATGAGCAGCATCTGGGAACTTGTTAACAAATGCAAATTCTTGACCACCCCCCTCCGCCCCCAGCCCAGTTCCAGAGCTGCCAAATCATTAGCTCCAGGGGATTCTGAGTTATACTCAAGCTCGAGAACACTAGTCTTGGACCTATGCTCTCTAGATCATGTAAACACTCCTAGTTCCAGCGTCCATGAATATCTACATCATTTGGTGACACACACATCCCCACGTACCGCAGGTTAACCACTTTAGGTAGTTAACTATCCAAATTACTTTGTTTGAAGTTTTTCATTAGCAACTGCATCTGTTCTTATGTTTTTCCCTCCAGTATGATTAGCCATCTGTTTTGTTAGAGTTCATTTTAAAGATTTTTTTTCACATAATTAAATTGTAATTTCCTACTTCAGAAAAGAAATCTGAGAGTGGAAGAAACACCAGCAGCCCTTCTTTCATGCTTACATTTGCACATCAGTTGGCGTCCACGGGGAGCATCTCTCAGATATCCCTGACATTGCACTTGAAGGGATGGCAGTTGGAACGGGGGCTGGAGGGGCTCCTGGTGGTGTCAGAGGAGTGTCCCTCAGGATAGACATTGTCCTGTAGCCCCCCAAACTCTATCACTTCACCCATTAATTAGTCCAGACTCTTAATGTTAGAGAAATCCAACTCAGGCTGGTTTAAGCCAAAGGGCCCGTAGTGGCAGATTCACTGAGAGAATCTACCTTCAGGCAAATCTCAACATGGGGCTCAAATGGTTACAAGACCCTGGGACATCGCTCAGCAAGG
This sequence comes from Delphinapterus leucas, assembly GCF_059928025.1. Lineage (NCBI taxonomy): Eukaryota > Metazoa > Chordata > Mammalia > Artiodactyla > Monodontidae > Delphinapterus > Delphinapterus leucas. Next base: position 169,763,032 of record NC_143130.1, read on the forward strand.
TTTTCCCTGTATTGGCTTCACCCTCTGGCAGCTTGCCAAGGTGACCACCAGCCACCTAGGCTTACCTCCCATCGGATTAACCAGTGCACAAGTGGCGCCTCTGTCTGAGTTAAGGATTGCATTCGGCTGCATGTAACAGAAAATTCATGTGACAAAGGCTTCACCTCAAAGGATTTTTATCACATAAGAAGTCCTGAGATGAGGGAGTCTCGTAGCTCTGTCATACCATTGGTGTCCCATTTCTGTTCTTCCATCCTTAGCAGGTGACTTTTGTCTTCAAGGTTGCCAAGTGGCTCCTGTGGCTTGTATGTTCATGTTCCAGGCAGGAACAAGGAGGAAGGACACAGGGCAGGAGACACGTGTCCCTAAGCCTGTCTCTTCTTATCAGGAAGATAGTCACCTTCCTGGAAACCCTACCATGTGGACATCTCATTACATCTCATTGTCCAGAACTGTCCATGACCACTCCTACCTGCCAGGAAGCCTAGGAAATTAAGGTTTTTAGCTAGGAACCTACTGTCCAAAGCAAAATAGGGTTCTGTTAGTAAGGTGGAAGGGATAATAGATATTACAGACAGTGATTCCCAGCAAAATCCACACATGGGTCTCTAAATGGGTTATCCATCCAACCCCAAACCCATGTAAACCACTCAATGGCAAGGGTTGTCGATTTGTCCACTGGTGGATTCTCAGTACCTAGAATAGTGCCTAGCACTGAACACACTGAGTATTTATGGAATGCATGATTAGCCAAGCTGGACTCAACACACCCACCCATAGAGCTAGGAAGTAGAGTCAGCCCTCCAAGCCACATGGCTGATGTGGAATGGAGGGTTGGTTCCCTAAAGGAACATTAGCATGCTGTTACCAGGAGCGGGGCCTGGATGCTAGGCAGATAAGAGCAACGAATGCCCTGCCCAGCCCAGCATTGCTCGGGCTAGCCAATTCTTAGAGATAGCAAACTACCCACCAGAAGTACACTTTTCATATGCAGGCTACCCCATCCGGAGCTCAGTACTCTGAATCGCTGGCCTCTGTCTGGCTCTCGCACTCCAGGAGGTACTAGTCCTTTACCCTAATCACTGCAGGGTCAGCACCAGACGACTGGAGACAGCCCCTGTCCCCCAGAGCCCGCTGAAACTATTCAAACCAGCCAGTCCGAGGCCTGCTCACCCTGCCTTGCATTTGCTCGTGGAAACCACAATAAGTATTTCGGTGTCTGGTGTCTTACGGTGCCTCATTAAACAATGGAGACGCTGAAGACAGGTGGAAGGTGTGGGTGGGGTGGGGCCCAGCATGATCACTGTGGAAGTTTTCCACACTTGGACCATGACGCACAGTAATAAATATCTTACACACGCACACAGATATCTATAAAAAGGAAACAGAAGTCTTCAGAATAGTATTTAACTCGTTTACTGTAACTCTAATACTTTTTTTTTCCTTTTTAAGGAAATGCTAGTTGCCACCCACTTAATTGATTTCACAGTCCGCTAATGGGTCTCATCTAACAGTTGGAAAACACAGCCATAGAGCAGGTCTGATGGAGCATTGTTTCTTAGGAAACAGTGGTGGGCCATGAGGCTTGCCAGCCGGGTGGGACCAGATCAGGGCAGATGTCCAAACCAGATTCAAAACCCATGCTAGACAAACAGACAAGCATTAGCTTCAATTTGGTGTCTGTGAAAATAAATTATCCTTCTGCTGTGGCATTTGTATATATCTACAAAGGCGCTCCTGAGCATGTAAGTGTCCAGGGTTACAATTCCTCAAAGTGGATTTTTCCCTTACATACAGTGTTTTAGGTCAATTCTGGAGATGCCCTAGGCCTTCCCTGGCGGCCTGGATGAATTGGGATGTGGGCTGAAATTTGGGACAGACTAATCAGGTAGGAAAACTTTCTGCTGTTTGTGCAAGGATTACAAGGTGCAGAAAGCTTTATGTGGAGGAATATCTGGGAAGACAGCTGCTTTTCTAGATGTAGCATCTAGGATGAACACATGAATGGATTTGCTGATTTCTAGCTAACCATATTCTCCTGATTCGTTATTATAAACAGGCTGGGTTGTTTTTTTTTTTCTTAGCAAATATGTTTTTAGTGACAGAAAGATTCAAGCACAGATTTACAGAGCTAGAACTGCTACTGCCAGCCTACTTTGCAATTTCTTTTTTTTTATTGAGCTGTAATTTATAAACCATAAAATTCATACGAATAAAGTATACAGTTCAATGTTTTTCAGTATGTTCACAAAATTGTGCAACATCACCCTATAATTTCAGAAAATTTTCATTACCCCGAAAAGAAACTTCATACCCCTGAGCAATCACTCCCCCCCATTCTCCACCTTCGCCATCCCCTGGCAACCACCAGTCTACTTTCTGTCTCTATGGATTTGCCTAGTCAGGACATTTCATATAAACGGAATCATATAATATGTGACCTTTTGTGTCTGGCTTCTTTCATTTTGCACAGTGTTTTCTAGGTTCATCCATGTAGCATGTATCAATACTTCATTCCTTTTTATGAGTGAAAATTCCATTGTCTTTATATAACTACATTTTGTTTATCCATTTATAACTTGATGGATATTTAGGTCGTTTCCACTTTGGGGCTATTATGAATAACGCTGCTATGAACACTTGAGTACAGGTTTTTGTGGGACATATTGAGGAATTGCCAAACTAATTTCCAAGAGCCTGGACCATTTTACATTTCCACCAGCAGGGTATAAGGGTGCCTATACTCCCACATCTTCACCAATACTTGTTATTATTTATCTTTTTTATTATCGTTATAATTGTGGGTCTGAAGTAGTTTTGATTTGCATTATCCTAATGACTAAAGATGATGAGCAACTTTTCACGTGCTCATTGGCCATTTGTATATTTTCTTTGGAGAACTGTCTATTCAAATCCTTTGCCCATTTTTATTTTTCTTTTTAATTTTTAACTTTAATTTTTTTTTGGCTGCACCATGAGGCTTGCGGGATCTTAGTTCCCCAACCAGGGATCGAACCTGGGCCCCTGGCAGTGAAAGCGCCAAGTCCTGACCACCAGGGAGTTCCCCCTTTGCCCAGTTTTAAAATTGGGATTTTTTTTTTATTTGTTGAGTTATGAATTCTTTATATATTCTTTTTTTAAAATTTATTTAATTTATCTATTTTGGGCTGTGTTGGGTCTTCGTTGCTGCGTGGGGGCTTTCTCTAGTTGCAGCGAATGGGGGCTACTCTTCGTTGTGGTGCACGGGCTTTTCACTGCAGTGGCTTCTCTTGTTGCGGAGCACGGGCTCTAGGCGTATGGGCTTCAGTAGTTGTGGCACGTGGGCTCAGTAGTTTTGGCTCGTGGGTTCTAGAGCACAGGCTCAGTAGCTGTGGCACACGGTCTTAGTTGCTCTGTGGCATGTGGGATCTTCCCGGACCGGGGCTGGAACCCATGTCCCCTGAATTGGCAGGCGGATTCTTAACCACTGTGCCACCAGGGAAGTCCTCTTTATATATTCTGAACACTAGATATTTTGAGTTAATTTTTGTATATGGTATGAGGTAGGGGTCAAATTTCATTCTTTTGCATATCTGTATACAGTTGTCCCAACACAATTTGCTAAAAAAATTACTATTTCCCTATTGAATTGTTTTGACACTGTTGTTAAATATCAATTCACCTTAAATGTATGGGTTTATTTCTGGACTGTAAATTCTGTTTCATTGTTCTATATATCCTTAGGCCAGTAGCACACACTCTTGATTACTGTAGCTCTGTAAGTAAGTTTTAAATTCAGAGCACGTAAGTTTTCCAACTTCATTATTTTTTCAAGATTGGTTTGGCTATTCTGGGTCTCTTTTATTGCCATATGAATATTAGAATTAGCTTGTCAGTTTCTGCAAAAATGTCAGCTGGGATTTTAGTAGGGATTGCATTGAATCTGTAGATCAGTTTGGGGAGTATTTCCATCTTAACAATATATATATATTTTTGGGGGGGGGTGGTACACGAGCCTCTCACTGTTGTGGCCTCTCCCGTTGCGGAGCACAGGCTCCGGACGCACAGGCTCAGCAGCCATGGCTCACGGGCCCAGCCACTCTGCGGCATGTGGGATCTTCCTGGACCAGGGCACGAACCCGTGTCCCCTGCATTGGCAGGCAGACTCTCAACCACTGCGCCACCAGGGAAGCCCCATCTTAACAATATTAAGTCTTTCAATCCATGTACAAGATGTCTTTCCATTTATTTAAGTCTTCTTTAATTTCCTTCAACAATGTTTGTTAGTTTTCAGCATACTAACCTTCTGTTGTATTTATTCCTATGTATTCTATGTATTTTTTTCTTTTTGATGCTATTGTAAATGGAAATTGTTTTCTTAATTTCATGTTTTTGATGTTCATTGTTAGTGTGTAGAAATACAACTGAATTTTGCATATTGATCTTGTATCTTGCAGCTTGGCTGAATTTGTTTCTTAGTTCTAACAGTTTGTGTGTGTGTGTGTGTGTGTGTGTGTGTGTGTGTGTGTGTATTCCTTAGAATGTTCTCTATACAAGATCATACCATCTACAAATAAGGATAGTTTTATGTCTTCCTTTACAATCTGAATGACGTTTACTTATTTTCCTTGTCTACTGTTCCTGGCTCAAACCTCCAAAACAATGTTGAATAGAAATGATAAGAGCAGATATCTTCATCTTGTTGAAGGCTTTCAGCCTTTCACCATTAAGTATGATGTTAGCTGTGGGGTTTTTATAGATGCCCTTTATCAGGCTAAGGAAATTTTCTATTCCTAGTTTGTTAAGGGTGTTGGATTTTGTCAAATGACTGTTTTGCCTCAATTGAGATGGTCGTGCCATTTTGTCCTTTATTCTATTAATGTGGTGTATTGCATTGATTGAATTTCATATGTCAAACCAACCTTACATTCCTGGGATAAATCCCCCTTGGTCGTGGTATATAATCCTTTTTATGTGTTGCTGGATTCAGTTTGCCAGAATTTTGTTAAGGATTTTTGCATTCGTATTCATAAGGGATATTGGTCTGTAGTGTTGTTTTCTCTTGATGTCTGGGTTTGGTATCAGGGTATTACTGGCTTCATAGAGCAAATCGGGAAATGTTCCCTCCTTCTTTATCTTTTGGAAGAGTTTTATGAAGGACTCATGCTAATTCTTCTTTAAACATTTGGTGGAAATACCCATGAAACCATCTGGTCCTGGCTTTACTTTAAAGGAAGCTTTTCCGATTACTGTTTCAGTCTCTTGTTATATGCCTATTTAGATTTTCTATTTCTTTTTGAATCACTTTTGGTAATTTCTGTCTTTGTGGGATTTTTTTCTATTTCACCTAGGTTATCTAATTTGTTGGCACACTGTTGTTCATAGTATTCCTTAATAATTCTTTTTATTTCTGTAAGGTCCTTAGCGGAGTCCCTCTTTCGTTCCTGATGTTAGTAATCTGAGTCTTCTCACTTTTTTTCTTGGTCAGTCTAGCTAAAGGTTTGTCAATTTTGTTGATCTTTTTAAGAACCAGCTTTTAGTTTACTTGATTCTGGGTTTTGTTTTGTTTTTCTATTTCACTTACTTCTACTTCAACCTTGATTATTTTCTTTCTACTTTTTTTGAACTTAATTGGCTCTTTTTGTTTCTTAGGGTAGAAAGTTAGGTCATTGATTTAAGTTCTTTCCTCCTTTTTAATATAGGAATTTACAGCTGTAAATTTCTCTCTATGCACTGCTTTCACTGCATTCCATAAGTTTTGGTATGTTATGTTTTCATTTTCTTTCATCTCAAAGTATTTTCTCATTTCCCTTGTGATTTCTTCTCTGACCCATTGGTTGTTTAGGAATGTGTTATTTAATATCTACATATTTGTAAATCTTCCAGTTTTCCTTCTGTCACTGCTCTCTAATTTCTTTCCAATGTGGAATGGTTGTAGAATATACTTTGCATGATTGAAATCCTTTTAAATTTATTCATGCTTGTTTTAAATTTATTGGTGCTTGTTTTATGACCTAACATATTGCCTATCCTGTAGAATGTTCCATGTGAACTTGAAAAGAAGGTATATTCTTCTTGAATGTATATATTAATGTTTTTCATCAGATTCGGAAAGTTTTTGAGCGTGAGTTCTTCAAGTATTCTTCCTGCCCCTTTTTCTCTCTCCTCTCTTTCTGATACTCCCATTATGCATATGTTGGCATGTTGGGTGGTGTGCCACAGGTCTTTGAGGCACAGTTCATTTTTATTTACTCTTTTTCTGTTCCTGACACTAGATAATCTCAGTTCACTTATCTCCAAGGTCACTGATGTTTTTCTTCTTCCTTTTCAGATTTGCTATTGAGCCCCTCTAGTAAAATTTTCATTTTAGTTATTGCACTTCTCAATTCGAGAATTTCTGTCAGCTCTTTTTTATAAGTTTTACTTCTTTATTGATACTCTCTGATGAGAAATCATTCTCATGCTTCCCTTTTGTTTTTGAGACATTTTTAAAACTTCTTTGTGCATATTTAAAAATAGCTGATTTAGGGGCTTCCCTGGTGGTGCAGTTGTTGAGAGTCCGCCTGCCAATGCAGGGGACACGGGTTCGTGCCCCGGTCTGGGAAGATCCCACATGCCGCGGAGCGGCTGGGCCCATGAGCCATGGCCGCTGAGCCTGCGCGTCCGGAGCCTGTGCTCCACAGCGGGAGAGGCCACAACAGTGAGAGGCCCGCGTACCACAAAAAACAAAAAGCTGATTTAAAGCCTTTGTCCAGTAAATCCAATATCTGGAATTCCTCAGAGATGGTTTCTATTAACTGCTTTTTTTCCATGTATAAGCCTTACTTTCTTGTTTCTGTGCATGTCTTGTAATTTTTGTTGTTGAAACTGGACATTTAAAATAATATATTTATTAATCTATTCTTCCCTTTATGAACTGTTAAATAAAAATACCAGTGAAAAACTTAAAAATAAATAAATAAAATAATATAATGTGGAATAATAAGAAGAAGAAGGAATCACATCCTTCCCCTTTCCCAGGACTATTTGTTGTTGCTTTATTGTTGTTGTTTGTTTGGTGACTTTTCTAATTCTGTAGAATCTATATTCTTTGTTGCCTGACCACTGAAATATCTGTGAGGTTAGCCTAAGGTCATCTAATGATTGCACAGAGATTTCTTTAGATGCCTGGGTGAAGCGAGTCTCCCAGTCTTTGCTGATGGGCTCTGTGTGCGTTCGGGGGCATGCCGTTAACACCCAGGCAGGCAGTTTACAACTCCACCTTGGCCTTTACTTACTTGTTTTCTCCGAGTCTCAGTTTTAGGCAGAAGTGAAAGCTTAGGACGTTCTCAAGTCTTTCCTGAGCCTGAAAATAACCCTGGGAACAGCCCTATGCGTGCTCATGGACTTTCAGCTTCCCAGAACTATGTGGGAGCTTTTCCAGGCCCTCTATGGATATCTCACTACCAGCTTTTCCTCTTAAGCTTTTTCATTAACCTATTGTTTGTCCAATAGCACCTCAGGCTGCACAGTTTTCCACAAGTGCCCCTGACTGTTTTCAACAAATGCCCTCAAGGAAAAGGCTAGTCATACTGGGTGAGCTCTGATTCAGGTAAAATAAAGACAGCCTTGAAAGTGGGGTCTTCTGGGAAACCAGCAGACAGGTCAGATAATGCCAATCCTCTGGGAGTGGACTTGGAAGGAGCTCTAATCCTGTCCTGCCCTTTCTGGTGGATGCCAGGCTACTGGTCTTTCAAGGCTACTCCAAAGCTGATGAAAGGGAATGAAAACAGGGCAAGTTAAAATTCTATATAAAGTTCACTGTTCTTACTAATACCCAGCCAATTTTCTTAAATAAACACTCCCTGGATTGCTACAAGGCTTTGGTTAATTTCCAGAGTCCTAAAACAAGTTGAGGGGCTTTCCTGGTGGCTCAGTGGTTAAGAATCCACCTGCCAATGCAGGGGACACGGGTTCGAGCCCTGGTCCGGGAAGGTCCCACATGCCACGGAGCAACTAAGGCCGTGCGCCGCAACTACTGAGCCCGCGCTCTAGAGCCCGTGAGCCACAACTACTGAAGCCCGCGTGCCACAACTACTGAAGCCCATGTGCCACAACTACTGAGCTTGCGCTCTAGAGCCTGCGAGCCACAACTACTGAGCCCACGTGCCACAACTACTGAAGCCCGCGCGCTTAGAGCCCGTGCTCCACAACAAGAGAAGCCACCGCAATGAGAAGCCTGTGCACCGCAACGAAGAGTAGCCCCCGCTCACCGCAACTAGAGGAAGCCCATGCGCAGCAACAAAGACCCAACGCAGCCAAGAATAAATAAAATAAATAAATTTTAAAATAAATAAAATAAAACAAGTTGACTCTGACCATTTTTGCTAGTGTTCTCATTGCTTTTATGGAGGAGAGAATTTTCAGAGGTCCTTCCTCCACCATTTCATTGGCATCACCCACAAGCCTATTTTGAGCTTGCATGTGCTCAAAATACCCAGTGGCTTATTAAGGACACTATGCTTGCACTCAGTGGCTTTTGAGGCCACTTCTCCTCTGTTGAATTGTTTGCAGATTCCCTTGGTAGGGGCCAGCGAGGTCATGCCTGCCAGCAGGACACCACATTTTAGTCTTGCATCTGCCACTGGCTATGTGACCTTGGAGCAAAGGAGCTGAGAGTTCCAGAGCACCTGCTGTGCCAGGCTCTTTGCGCTGGCTGTTTTACGTGCATTGTATCATGTCATTTTTGCAAGAACCAAAAAAGAGATAATGTTCCCATTTAACAGGTGAAGAAACTACTAAGATGCAAAATGCTTAGCACTATGCCTGCTACACGTAGCAAATATTCCCTGCATCAACTACTGTGCTGTTGTTACTTACAGCTGTTATTGTCAGAGGAGGAAGTGGAGTTGAGAGGATTGCTCAAGGTTATTTGAATTCCAGCCCAGGTCTGACTCCAAAGCCTAGCCGTGTATTCTACATCCCCATTCCAGCTGCCCTGTGCAAATCTGTTTCAGCTCTGGGTCTCACTTTCCTCATCCTGTCAAGTAAAGGATTTGGACTGACAGAGGTTATTCAGTCAACAAACACTTAACTGTCTTGCTAAGATCGCTTCCAGGTTGACAGTATGAAGGTGTGTGATTCTGTGAAGTCCGTTGCTAGGAGTCACATTCGTAGCATTCTCTTGTTTGGCTTGAAAAAATAAACCGACGGGTAGACTGGCAGGTGTGTAACCCAGTGTGTGTTTCTCTCCTCCTCCCTTCTGGCTCCGCCCCATCCCTCCGCAGAGGCAAGAGGGGACAAAGCCAAGTGGGTGTTGACCTGGCCACTCATCTTCCTCCTGTGCGTCACCATCCCCAACTGCAGCAAGCCCCGCTGGGAGAAGTTCTTCATGCTCACCTTTGCCCTTGCCACGCTGTGGATCGCTGTCTTCTCCTACCTGATGGTGTGGCTGGTGAGTGGCAGAAGTGGGGGTGGACCGTACGGACAGCTCCTGCCTGGCGCCTGCCGGCGGTGGGAGAGCTGGTGTCAAGAGCACGCTCAGATGCTGCTGTGCCACCTTCGGCAAGTCGCCTACCTTAACAGACCTTGGCTTATTTCTCAGTAGGAAGGGGTTTCAGCAGAAGTGGGCGGCGCTGTGCTGTGCATCAGGGATACCCAGATGGACGCAGCATGGTCCGTGGAGGCCACAGGAGGCAGATGAACCTTCACACGAACAGCCTGGGACACGCCGCTCTGGTGTGATGGGAAGAGGGGTGGTGGGGAGTCTCTGTAAGAAGCCCTGGAGGGCTAATCACTAGGCTCCCTTCCTTTTCAGTATCCATAGGGGAATGTGATGGAGACTGGAGTCAATGGGAGACAAACACAAGGCAGCCCTTTCCATGCCGCCTGCCAGGGGATGCTCCTGTCCCCTTTCTATGTCCAGGCACAGATATAAACTTTAGGTGGACTCTTCTAGTCCTCATAACAACCCGATGGGGTGAGCAGTTTTATTATGCCAGTTTTACAGATGAGCAAACTCAGGCCTAGAGACTCAGTCATTTGCCCGGTTAGTTACACAATTAGCAACTATTACACAATTAGTCACACAGCTAGTAAGTTCTAGAGCTGGGGTTAGAGCCTGGGTATTGGTCTCCAGAGTCCAGGATCTCAACCACTCTCCTGAACGGCCTCTCAAGTTGTTACTGGAATCTTCAGGTGCCGTTTGGACTAAAGATTTTCAGGCAGAGAGGCTTTGGCGTAGCTGGTCTGGCCACACCTGACAGCTCCCTGGAAAAACCTTTCGCTGGCTGGGCAGGGCCAAGCAGGAGCCCCTTCCGCCTCGCTCTGCATCACCCTGTGGGGCGCCTCCTCTTCCCCTCCCCTCCCCTCACGGGGGGCGGGAGCCCGGGAACAAGGAGAGAAATAGGTACAGGACCTCTGCCTTTCTATTGGGAAGCGCACCTGTCAGCCACTCACGCCTCAGTGGCATGCACGTAGCCACTTCACTCTCGTCCTAACACCTGATGTCCCCGCACATCTAACACACAGGGCAAGGTTGTCTTGGTTTCAGAGACACAGAGGCCTCCTTTCCCTTAACCCCAGGGAAGCAGTTTGGTGGGGTAAGAAGAGCTGTGGGGTCACATGGGAATGGATGTGAATCCTGCTTCTCCCCCTGTGAGCCGTGAAACCTGGGTAGGTGACTCAGCTTCCATTAGCCATGGTCGCCCCCTCTACGAAATGGACTGGTTATTGGGAGAATAGAAGGTCTCCGTTCAGGCATCAGGTCTGAGCTTGCAGCATAGCAAATTGATCATAACTGTAAATTTCAGCCATGTTCACCATGAGATGCAGCCAACACTGTTTCCACGCTTGTTCAGATAGAGGTTTAAATCCCCTTAGATGCTGGTGTGTGTGCGTGCGTGTGTGCATGTGTGTATGTGCGCACGTGTGTGTGCGTGTGTGTACGTGTGCACGTGTGTGCGCTGCGTGTGCGTGCACGTGTGTGTGCGTGTGTGTGTGTGTGTTTAGGAAGAAGAGTTGGAAGTAGCTACTATCCAAACCCCCCAGAAAAGGATGGCAGTCAGACATAATGAAAACTGGCCTCAAAATGAACTGAATTTGCAAACTTAAATTTTTCTGAATAGGGTTAAAGGTCAGCCCCTCTTTACATTTGATAAAAGAGTCCAGCGATTTCTCTTACTAAAGTGCATTCCCCAAACGACATTGTTAGTGAAAAAAGTATTTCGTGACATTTGAGTGCGTGTGAGAATTAGGGAAGATCAAATTAATGACTGAAATTTGTTTCTTCTCTAATTAATGAAAACAACAGTATTATGAAATCAGTTCTACTCATTAGCAGTGAGGTAGGACATTTAATAACACTCCCATCCCCTCAACCTTGAGTTACAAACCCCACTCTCACTTCTTAAAGCAGACTCTTGGCAGTGGCTTGGCGGGAGATACAGGAACCACCTTGCTGGGGCACTCTTACCTGCGGTTTTGAACTACAGCTAGCCTCAGCTTGAGGTGATTGAATGGCCCCCACCGTAGAAAATGGTAAAGACAACAGTGCCACATTAGCCTGATTTCCACTGAAGAAAGATGTGCCTGCCTGGGGGCCATGCTCTTACTTTCCTCATGTCCTGATGGGGGCGCCAGGGAGCAGTGACGTCTCACCTGCCCACACCCTACCTCAGCCACCCTTCACATCTCTCACCCCCAGCGCTTTGCGGAAAACGATTCTTGAGTGTCAGTGTCAAAAGGGAGAGACCTCCAAAATGGGTCATCCTGTCCAGCACCTTTGCCCAACTGGGGAGGTGAAAACCAAAGAGGAGGCGTGACTTCCACAAGGTCAGGCAGATGGTCAGCCCAGCTCTGGACTCGCCTCTGCTTCCCTTCCTGAAGCCCAAGCATCAGGAGGGCTCCGAGAGCCCAGGGCTGGAGTCCAAGGCAAAGCCACACTCACGTAGCATCTCTGGTCCTGAACACTTGGAGAGTGTACGCACACACACGAAACCTTCCTTCTGTCCTTCCAGCCTCCGGCTTCTTAGCCATGTAGTTCAGTAATTTAAGAAAAAAAGAAAAGGAAGCATCCCCAGTATTGCCACAGCCCGGGCAGTCTTGTGGAGACCTCCTTCATGGCCAGCATGGGTTAAGCATTGATGGATCGAACAGCTGTGTGGTTTTGGTGTCCTCAGTGTCTCTCTTCTTTCACAGCCCAGGGCAGGCCAGTCAGTGTGTGCTCTGCTCCGCACCTGGTGATGCTGAGCTGAGCGCTGTTTTGAGGGTAGAGCATCTTCAAACCCATCTGCAAAGCTTTGTCCTAGGAGGGGTATCATTTTAGTCCATGAGCTCTGACTACATGCCAGGGCTGAGCTTTGCCCTTAGAAAGCACACTTCATCTGGGTCTGATCACCCTAATTTTCTCTGCCCCCATAGATTGCAAGACGAGTGATTGAAAGAGAAAGGAAACATACATCTATGGATGTCTTGCACAGACCAGGCACTGTCACCTCATATTTTCTCACTTAATCCTCATTTAAAAGTCCATTTTACAGATGAGGGAGCTGAGGCTCAGAGAAGCAAACCAGCTTATCCTAAGTCACCCAACCATTTGCTGGGATTGGAGCCATCAGCCAAGATGCGAACAACCCTAAGAGATGCCACTGTTCCCGTTTTCTAGATGGGGAGGTGAGCCAGGACTAGTGGGCGTTTTGAATGGGGTCCAAGTACTTTCTAGGGCTTTCCATCTGGCTGCTGCTCAGGGCCCAACCACCTCCCAAGTGTCAGGCATTTATTAGAGGACTGTGTGACCATGCCTCAAGGTCCTTAAAAGCCTGCGAATCCTTTGATCCAACAGGTCTATCTCTTGGAACTTACGCTAAGGATATAGTAAGATGAGATCCCAGAGAAGTTCACACAAGACAGCATGACGGCGAGGTTGGAGTGCAGGCTTCAGAGTTGGAAAGACTTGGCCTGGGATCCCTGCTCTACTGCTCACCGGCTTCATGCCCACCAGCATTGTAACTTAACCTCTCTGATCCTCATTTCCCTGGGCATAATAACAGTGCCTCTCTCACCAGTGTGTGGTGAATAATAAAGAGTACCTGAGATTGTGAAAGTAAAACACCTGGAGAGGATCTGGTACACAGTAGGTGCTCATTAAATGTTACTCGTTACCGTACAGTGATATTGTAAGAGCAAAAACAGAAACCACTTCCATATTCACCAGTGACAGGTTGGTGAAAACTTTAAAGCCATGCAATGGCATCCATGCGTCAGTTTAAAATAATGTTATAGATGAGTATTTGAGTTGGAAAGATATTCGCAACGTATTATTACGTGAATAAATAACTGCAGAATATAGGTCGGTGCTATAACCTGATTTTATTTTTTGTCTAATACACACGCCAAAAAGAAGGTCGAGGTATATTCTAAAGCAGGGGTTTTCAAATGTGATTCCCAGACCAGCAGCCTCAGGGTCCCAACCACCTGGGAACTTGTTAGGAATACAGATTCCTGGGCTTCACCCCAGACCTCCTGAATCAGAAACTCTGGGGGCGGGACCTGGAGATCTTACTTTAACCAGCTCACCAGAGAACTTCCTACATGTTCAAACGTGAGAATCGTGGGCTGATGCAAAGTCTTAATAGTGGTTGTCTGAGGGTATTGAGAAATGGTAGGTGATTCTTACTTTATTTTCTAAACTTTTTAAAACAGTAAACACGTATTACGTAACCTGGAAAAAAGAACACGCAAAAGATGGTTTCAAAACAAAACCGTATTCCAGGTTTTTCTATTGGATATAGCAGTACTGTGTGTAAGTTAAAAACACTCAGATATAAGCACATTTTCCAGGGCTACTCCTCTGTGAGTTGATATTTCCCCCTACTCTTCTGCAGGTGACTATTATTGGATACACCCTTGGAATCCCTGATGTCATCATGGGCATTACTTTCCTTGCAGCAGGCACAAGCGTTCCAGACTGCATGGCCAGCTTGATTGTGACGAGACAAGGTATGGATCACGCCTCAGCCCTGACGGCAGTCAGCATCACCATGTGGGCCCTGACCCCCAGCCCGAGTTACAGTTCATGGCTCTCATGACTTGGCAGTCATTACATCCTGCTATGAAGGAAACTGTGACAACTGGGAAGCATCATGTATTAGATTCCATCCATGGAGAGAGTACTACCAAGATCAACTCCTCCAGACCTCTAGAAGCATTTGTGTGGAGTTGTATAAAAATGGACTTGTTCTGGGAGTTCCCTGGTTGCCTAGTGGTTAGGGTTCCAGGCTTTCACTGCTGGAACTGAGATCCCATGAGCTGCGCCACGTGGCCAAAGGAAAAAAAAAAAGGATGAACTTGTTCCGGCATCACCAATGTGAGATTGAGCAGAGCTAGAGCCCAGACTTTTTTTTCTTTCTTTCTTTTTTTTTTTTTTGCAGTACGCCGGCCTCTCACTGTTATGGTCTCTCCCGTTGCGGAGCACAGGCTCCGGACGCGCAGGCTCAGTGGCCATGGCTCACGGGCCGGACTCTCAACCAGGGAAGCGCCACCAGGGAAGCCCGAGCCCAGACTTTTTATAGCAAATGCAATAGTAATGAGAAATGTTCTGATCCCAGGAAAGCCAAGCGAGTGTATCCTGTATCTCCAACTATTTTCCAATTCTCCTTCAGAATTCTAGACCTTATGTAATGTTATGGTTCGCTTGGCGGTTTTTCTTTGGAGCTAAGTGCCATGCGGTAAGCAAGGTGAGGAATACCAGTATGCTCTTTGATGGCAGAACAAAAGAGCTGTAAAGAGCCAGCCTTCCTTTACTGCTCCCTTTCTACCCGTGAGATAGCATCCAAGCCCGGTCCACAACAGATCGTCCTCTGTAGATGGAAATTTGAAAGTATGGGGGGCAGGATGGGCGAATAATGGAGTGGAATCTCAGAGGAGACAGGAGAGGAGAGCAGTGTCCAGAGAGAAACTTGGTTTGGAAAGAAGGAAAAAGTTTTATTTCTTCGAGATAAAAGAAAGGGTTCATTAGTTGGTCAGTCAGTCCTGAGAAAACACGAATTGAGGGGAAGAGAAGGGTGGGGGTATGTTTGGCAGTAGGCTGGAGCCTTGTGGAGAATGGGGACAGTTGGGGACAGCAGCTGAAGGGTTTGGAATTGAATTGAGTGACCTTTGAGGTGAGTGTATTCATTTCCCAGGGCTGTCATAACAAAAGTACCCCAACTGGGTGGCTTAAAACAACAGAAATGGATTCTCTCACAGTTCTGGAGCATAGAAGTCCAAAATCAAGATGGCGGCAGGACCATACTCTCTCTGAAGTTTCTAGGGAGGATCCTTCCTTGTTCTCTCCCAGCTTCGGGTGTTGCCAGGAATCCTTGGCTTGTGGCTGCATCCGTCCAGTCTCTGCCTGTGTCTTCATGTGGTATAATTCCCTCTGTGTGTGTTTGTCCAAACTTCCTCCTTCTTATAAGGACACCAGTCATTGGATTAGGTCCCACCCTAATTCATTATGACCTCATTTTAACTGGATCACATCTGCAAAGACTTTATTTGCAAATAAGGTCACATTCACAGGTTTCGGGTGGACATGAGGGCTGGGCACTATTCAACCCAGTACAATGAGTAAAAGGAAAGCCGATGAGCGCCTAGGGCCTGGCCGATGTTCAGTGACGTGAATTTGGGAGGGATTCCGGCATGAATTTGAAGTCATACCAGCTCCAACAGCACACAGATGAGAGATCACAAGTTCATCCAGAGCTGGGGTTGGCTGGGTGGACACAATGGAAGGTCAAGGAGGCAAAAGAATGTGCCATTTAAACAGCTGGCCTTGGAGTCCGAGCTAGTGGGTTGGGGGTGGGGGTCATGATACTAGAAGATTCAGGGCTTGGAGGGGAGGGTCCCAATGAGGTCAACGGGGCTCTGTAGGAACAAGGACAGGTGGGAACATCATCTCAGAGTGACTCCTGTGAGATGTAGAATGCAGAAACAGGAGGGGTGAGGCGGGGGCGGGAGTGTATAGTTGTCGTGAGGGTGATGCTGACGTGATTGGCAGAGGGTCCAGCAGACCAGGTTAAAGCCTGGACAGATTCTTTATGGCAGGGGATACAGAAACCTCTGTTCGGAGTCCATCACACAAGGCAGGAGCCATGCGGTGAGCTCTAACACAGAGGCTCTGCATCCTGGGCTCCCTGAAGGCTCACAGCCCAGAGCGTGGTCCAGGCCGGCAGCATCGGCTTGAGAGAAATGCAGACTCTCAGGCCCCGTCCCAGCCCCACTGAATCAGAGTCTGCTTTTTTTAAAATAATTTTTATAACTTTATTTTTTTTAATTTAAATTTATTTATTTATTTTAATTTTGGCTGCATTGGGTCCTCATTGCTGCGCACGGGCTTTCTTTTAGTTGCAGCGAGGGGGGCTACTCTTCGTTGCGGTGCACGGGCTTCTCATTGCGATGGCTTCTCTTGTTGCGGAGCACGGGCTCTAGGCGCGCACGGGCTTCAGTAGTTGTGGCTCGTGGGCTCTAGAGCGCAGGCTCAGTAGTTGTGGCACACGGGCTTAGTTGCTCTGCGGCATGTGGGATCTTCCCGGCCCAGGGCTCGAACCCGTGTCCCCTGCATTGGCAGGCGGATTCTTAACCACTGTGCCGCCAGGGAAGCCCCCAGAGTCTGCTTTTTAGCAAGACCCCCAGTGAGTCCTGCGCTCTTAAAGTTTGAGAAGTGCTGCCGTAAGATTTCTCAGAGGGCAGTGCCTGCGCAGAGCAGTCAGTCAAACCTGAGAAGCTCTCCTCTCTCTTCTCCCAAACCTGGGCATCCTTGTGCCTCCTGACCCATCCGGCTAGTGCCTGCCTCCTCACCAGGGGCAACTAGCTGGTCCAAAACAGTTGCTGCTCATTCCTGTTTCACAAAATCCTGGGATACTGGAAGGCAGGTTTCCCAGAGGTACTGCCCCCCGATAGGACTCAGCTGCCGAGGTTCTGAAGGCACTCAGATCAGTGCCCAGACAGGCAGGGAGGGAGCTGTGAGGCTGTTGAGGGAGGCATTGTGTCCTGGAGGTCAGCGGATGACAGCAACAGGGCGGGAGGAAGAGGCCTGGCTATCCTAGGGGGGCAGGAGGTCAGATGGAGGTGAGGCAGTCGTCCGGATGCTCTTCTGAGTCTCTGCGAGCTTCTCAGCGACCAAGGCAACTTTATGGGCACAGGCCTGTGTGTTTCAGGCTTGTTGCACGGGCGTTTGTTTGTGGCCAGATTATGACAGTCGTGTCCATTTAGGGCTAAGGGGCCAGGTGAAAACAGGTTCAGCCTGTGTGAGTCTTATTTGTAAAAGTTTGTTTACTAACTTTTGATACCTCTCAAATTATTAAGTTCCTAAGACTGTGTGGCTTTCATGAGACTGGACAGTGGGGCAGGAGAGGGAAGGTGGTGACACAGTCCCTCGCCTCTAAGATGCTTCTAGTCTGGTCGGGGGGAAAAAGTTCACTCTTGGGAGACCACCCAGGCATAAAACCTGATGCCCTGTCATCTGGGTCAAGGTCGTGGTGCCATCACCTGGGTCACAAGTATACATTGAGGGTGAGGCCCCTTCCCTCCCAGAGCACCTGGGAGGCTCAAATAAGAAGCACATAGTGGGTCCTCCCAAAACACCGGCTGGCACCCCTGGCAGGAGGAATAATGAAGGGCTCTGGATTAGTTTCCTAGGTCAGCCGTAACTACCACAAACTGGGAGACAGGAAAACAGAAACTGACTGTCCCACAGTCTTGGAGGTTAGAAGTCCGAGATCAGGGTGTCAGAAGAGTTGGTTCTTTCTGTCTGTTCCAGGCCTCTCTCCTTGGCTTGCAGATGGCTGTCTTCATGTTCAGATGGAGCGCTGCCTGTGTGCATGCCTGTGCCCTAACATCCCCTTTCAACAAAAACACCAGTCATATTGGATTAGGATCCACCCTAAGGACCTCATTTTAACTTGATTACCCCGGAAAGACCCTGTCTCCAGATAAGGTCACATTCTGAGGTATTGGGGGTTAGGACCCCAACATATGAATCCTGGGGGGGTCACAATTCAACCCACTACAGGGCTCACATGTAAGACTTCATGAAGGGAGTGGATCTCAGTCCTCATTAAAAGGTTTTAGAAATGTGGGGTCCATGAGGAAGGAATTCCTTTCTAAGGAATAGCACTGATGGAAATAGGAAGGAACAGGGGTTTCCAGCGACCTGCGCTTAATGCATGACATGTCGATTGTCCCCTGCAGGCCTTGGTGACATGGCGGTCTCTAACACCATAGGAAGCAACGTGTTTGACATCCTCGTGGGACTCGGCGTACCGTGGGGGCTGCAGACCATGGTTATTAATTATGGATCCACGGTAAGTTCGTCTCGCTTCCTTAGTGAGATGATGCCATGCGCTTTACAGGGAGCGATAGTGGTGTTGGGCCTGTGCCAGCCAAGGGCTGCAGGGGATGCACTGCCCCCTTCTCCTTGGCACGCTGGCAGCCACTTTGTGCAAAGGCGTCCCGAGCAGCCTGGGCAGTGCCTGCAGGAGGCAGCCCGTGTGTGCCCTGCACTCACGGGTGCTTTGGCCCCGTGTCTCTGCCCACCGGCACGCCTCTCCCCTCCTAGTTCATTTCCTCAGATGAGCAGAGACCTGGATCCATGGCCACGTGCTCACCGTGAACACCCACCTGTGGCTTCCAGATAAGGGAGGGGATAAGCCCGAGCACACTGGGCTTCCAGAACGGATGGGGGCCTGAACAGCCCAGAGGTTCAGGGCATGTGTGTTTGTTTTTCCAGGTGAAGATCAACAGCCGGGGTCTGGTCTACTCCGTGGTGTTGCTGCTGGGCTCCGTTGCTCTCACTGTGAGTTTTTGCAATTCCAAAATAGAAGCCTCACACGTGCATCATTTCCTCTGATTGTGTGCAGTCTCTGAATCCCCTCCCCCTTCCCCTTGGCAGTGAGGGGTAAAGTAGTAAAAACATGTAAATTCACAGATAACCCAAGAAACACTTTCTGCCAAGAATGTTGGCACCAAACACTGCACTTTTCCCTGAGCCACTAAGAAGTCCCTAGAGGAAGTGAGTTACGTTTCCTCTCTTCTTGCTGCCCGGTCTGTCTCCTCTCACTAGTGCTAATAGGAGACAAGTCCTCCCCCAGCCCATCTGAGCTGACATGGGGGCCTCATGGTCAGGTCTCGGGGCTGGCACACCGTGATACTGAGGTCTCCTCACTCCACATGCCCCCAACTGTGCTGACTCTACCTCTGCTTACTTTATTCCATCCTTACAAGCACCTGGTGATATTCTACTTTGCAGAAGTAAGCAAGGCTCAGGGGTTAAGTAACTTGCCCAAGGTCACAGGGATAGGAAATGACAAAGCTGGGATTTGAACCCACACTGGTCTATCTCTAAGGACCCATGGCATTGCTCTGATGAGGTAACTCTGATCCAACCCTTAGGAGGCCTCAATCAGGGATAAGAAAGAAGGTTGTAAAAGGACAGGTGGGCAAGTCTGGAAAGAACATAGAAAGAGGATGTGCTCCAACCCCGTCTCACACACACACACACACACACACACACACACACACACACACACACACTCCTAGCAGAAGTTTGCCAGACGTGGGCCAGCGGGAGCCTTGGAAGTTTTGCTGAAGAAGGCTGAGGATGCCAAGTTCTGAAGCAAAGGCAAGACCCAGTGAAAGTCCCTGGTTGTCACTAAAGAAGGCCCGGGAGGGCATGTGCATCCCCAGGAAGTGGTATACGTGCCCGGCAGAGCCGGTGCCCTGAGGCCAGCTGCTGTGTGTGCCTGCAGTCTGCACCCTTTCATTAGACAAGCATAAAGCCTGCAGGGCTTATTCTGATCAAACCAAGGATCTACCGGCAGCACCCCTCCGCTCTTGCCCACCTTTTGCAGAAAGTTCTGGGGTTCATCGTTCGTGTGTAGTTTTCCAATAAAAGTACCTTTTGTAGTATTTCTCTGCCCCCAAGCCCAACACTCACACCCTCTCCTTCCAGGTCCTCGGCATCCATCTGAACAAATGGAGGCTGGACCGGAAGCTGGGGATCTACGTGCTGGTTCTCTACGCCATCTTCTTGTGCTTCTCCATAATGATAGAGTTTAATGTCTTTACCTTTGTCAACTTGCCGATGTGCCGAGAAGACGATTAAAACGGAGCCGCTGCCCCCCGCCCGGGAGCTCTTCTGGACGCTCCGGTGCTGGCGTCCTCCTTCTCCTCCCCTCCCCCACCACGAGTCTCTCCTGCATCGGCAGCCACCGCCTGTTCTTTCATGCACGGGAAGGAAGAGCCATCGTGGTCTTTGTGTGGTCACGGGCCAGGCTGCTGGGCCTCCTCCGCCTGGGAGTTCTGCCCCCCAAAAGGCAAGATTCAGGGGCCGCTGTTTGAGCAGCTTCGCAGCCCTCTGAGCCACCAGCCATAGGGACGTGGCATGTGTCTCCTCTTTTGGACACTTGGATCACAAGGACTTCTGTGTGCTGGTTGTCCTTCTGTCGCACTGCGGCCTTGGAAATGAGGCGGGCGGTGAACACAGGGTCTCCTGTGGCAATGCAGAATAGGAGTGTTGTTCTCAAGGGTCCCCTCTGGGCCAGAGAGTGTGGGCTCCTTGGGCAGCGTGTGCTACTGAGAGCCTCTGAATCCTGCTGGAGGCACTTACGGTTTGTTGGGAGTTTGGGGCTGTGACGGCAAGCACTCCAACCCTTTTTCTGAAAAAATTGCAAGAATGGAAACAGTTGTTCACAGCAGAAGAGAGAAAACGAGTGAATATTCTTATCACTTTCATTGATGCATTCAGAGAACGAGCAATGAAACATTAAAAATAAAATGTTAGCTATACATCTTCATACTTGAAAAATATCATTCCATACAAAGAAGCTTGATGGGGACCAAAAAGGTAATGCTTATGGAAAACAAATCCTATGCATATCGTGTTGCATTGACACTAAGACGTTTGGTTTGGAACATAGAAAAGAGCGGAAGACTAACATCTAAACGGGTGATAACTCAGAGACACGGCGGAGATGGCAGTTTACAGCCATTCATTCCAGACTTCCTGTGGCATGGGACACGCTGTCAGTTTGGGTTTGTCATTCCTTGTTAATGCTCTGCTCTCAAAACCACCCTGTTCAAAGGCCCAATTGTTTATATGCCCAACAAATTTCATAGCCTGCTGAACTGGAATGCGTGTGCCGGAAGTAATGGTTACTGACAAGAAGAGAGATTTCCTGAAAAACCACCAGTTGCTCTCTGCTGAGCTGGAGGCGAGTATGAAAACCGTAACTTGGAATTTTTTAGAGCTAAGGTCGTTGAACCTTATAGTTTGCTCCACAGGAAAGGCCGAAGATGGGAGGTTGATTCAAAAATAGATAGAAACATATTAAACAATTTCGACTGCTTCATAGCTCTCAAATATATATTAAAAAGATTTACGAACACAAACCATTCCTGGTTTCTAAAAAGAAAGCACAATTCATTTTATATAGAGGTGTTCTTTTTTTATTTTTTTAATGTTTCTATTGCAAAAGGCTATCAGATTGGATGCACTTTTAATATTGGGCTATTTTGCACAGAGGACTGTATGGGAATGCCGCATGATGGTGCGAGGAAAAGAGGCTTTTCGTGATTCACCAGTAATCGGTCATGGGTGATGAGTGTAAATCCAACAGCTTATTCTTTCCTCAGACACAAAGGTTGTGACCCGCAGTGGAATTTGTGGCTGTGCTCTTTGGGGCCTCCTGAATTTCAGAAGGAGGACGTGTTCAAGCTTACGTCCCTAAAATTCCCTTAGCATGGGCCTAAGACATGACAACTCTATCACCAGGCTTCTCTTCTGGATCCTCATCAGTGTTAAGACTTCTCTTTTCGTTTCTCTACTTAGATACTCAGTGGTCTTCTGGTTGAGGAGAAGGGCGATTTTCCTAAGAAATTAGCTAATTGGGAGGCCAGGGAGCCCGTTGGTTCATCAGTATAAATGTCTAGATGCAGAGGGTTTCAGAGCCCTCAGGACCGCTCTGTGCCCTCATAAAATAGCAGCCTGGTCATCTCCATCTTCTCCATCTAACAGACTCATCCAGGTTTCAAACTGTGTCTGTCTCTGTTTGGAGTCTCAAAACTGCCCTGTGGCGTAAGTAGGGATTACTGTCCCCGTTTAACAGGAAATTTAGTCTTGGAGAGGTCAGGTGACTCTAGCTCAATGGCTAGTAAGTAGCAGAACAGGGACCAAGCTCCAGATCGCCACCCGGCTGAGCCAGTCCAGTGTGTGGCCATCCTTGGTGGGGCGAGTGTGCCTATGTCCTTGTCCTTGGGGTTGGTTGCTCCTTATTGTTTGGGTCAAAACTTCATCAAGTTTCTAATTGACATCTGGGTGCTCCAGTTCACATCCTAATATTTATCCCCATCCTGTGTCCCTATTATTTTCCAATAAAGACCAAAAAATATTTTTAGCCACAACAAGGCACAGGCCACACGGTCCCTGATGACACCCCTGCTGGTGTTCAATTCTTTGAATCCTTGTGTAGCTTTCAGAGAGCACATGCTAATCACCCACCTCTTCCTCAGCAGAACCCATCTGAGATTATAAATATGCTGCAGTTGCAGTTTGAGACAAAAAGTAATGCCTCTAGCATGTAGAGCAGTGCTCCTGGCTAATTCTCTTATGACGTTAATGTGCCAATGTAACTTCCTTAAAGGATCTATGCGTTTATTGTATCTGGGAAACTACATATACACTGTAGGTGCAGAATTCTCTTTTTTAACTAGATACTTTTCCACCTCAGGTTTAAAGAAGTGCTTGATTAGTTAGGCCTTCATTTTAAGATACTGCTTTCATCACAGCACAGGATTCCTTCCTTTATTTTATCCCCGAAGCTAGTTAGCAGAAGGTAAAGTTACTCTGCTACAAAAATAGGCAATCTGAAAAATAAACTTAGCTCTTCGAATTGGGGGCAGAAAATGAACCACTGCCCTCAGATAGAAAACGTCTATAAAAGCAGGAGCTGGTGGTTCCTGTCCATTTCTGGTTTGGAATTTACCTTTGCCAGCCCAAGCATAGTCACGGGGGAAGGGGTGCTGTGTCTTGAGAACGCAGCCCTGGAGGAAGGTTCTGGGTCGGCTGCAGTGAGAGACTACTGTTAAGGGCAGGTCAGGGGCATCCCACCCCCATCCTTCCTGTAACCCACAGCTGCTGGCCTCTGTCTTTGTCTTCCGGGTGCACCGTTCTTGTGAGTTTCCACCTGTTCATTACCTGCTCCCCCACCCCTCGCGCCGCCTATTAAGGCTGTTTCTTGCTTCTCCCCGTCAATCTTCTGCCTTTACAGACCCAAGCAGCTGAAAAGGCATAACCCCCGGGGAGCCAGCTGAAACCAGATGGGCGTGCCCACCACTCCAGGGCAGCCCTGCAGACCCCGACCAAAGACCCCTTCTGGGCTGCCCAGGGTGTAGGTCCCAAGGGAAGAAACTGCCCCCTCTTACCTTTTGACGAGGATTTGCAAGGCTCGTAGTGTCAGCAGGAGACCAGCCCTCAGGGAACACCAGACTCCACAAACAGGCTGGGAATCCAGGAAGGCTGTGGGCAGCCTCTTTGGCTGACGCCCTTCTTCCCCCCCCCCCGCCCCCCCCCCCGGGCATTTCCCCTCCCTGAGCCCTAGGGCCCCTCCCTCTCCTTAAGGTGGGTGTGGACAGAATCGAGATGGACTGGGAGAGGGTCACTTCCTTGCCTCCTTCCCCAGGTGTGAAATGGGCTAGCGGGGTCGAGGTCTGGAGCAGGGCAGGAGAGAAGCAGAGAGCCTCCAGCTCGGGCTGGCCCCTGTGAGCTCGTGGCCCTCCCGTCCGCCCTGATGCTGAGTGGGCCCTTAGGGCTGGGGTTGGCCTCTCACACGCCACCCTCTCCTTCTGGTAAGCCCTGTTCCTCCCCTGGCGGGGAGAAGATGGTGGTATGGGTATGTGACAGGCTCTCAGCAAGTGCTTGTTGCTAGAATAAACAAAGAACTTGCCTGTTAGGGTGAAAACCTTCAGGAGGTGGTTCCCGAGTCCTGTGATTTAAATATTCCCAGGTCCCTCTAATGCCCCCTGAACATCATTTCTGTGTGAGTCTTGGGGCAGTTAGCAGATGCGCCCAGGGCCCCTGCGGTGGGCCACAGCTCAGCAACTTTGTCACCACGTGGTGCTCAGAGAAACTTCCAGAAATATTTGAAAATGCTCTCTGGGCAGCTCTTGGGTGGCAGGAAGTCCATCATCCCCCATCCATCCCTGGACCCAATGTTCTGTCCCTGGCCCCTGCCCTTTCTATGTGGATTCACCCAGAGCATCCGGGCACCCCACCAGCTGTGAGCCCTTACTCTCTGCAGCTGGTCACATGAGCCCTTCAAGTGCAAAGATGCTCACAGGGCCTTCTGGAAGCATACGGAAGGGTCCCCTCCAGCACTGGGTCAATCTCCCCCACTGTGTCTGTCATGGGGGTGGTAGAACAGGAGGGTCTTTGCACGGGCCCATCCTACAAGGCAAGACACAGGTGGGACGCAGATTTCGTTACCTGGCTCGTGTAGGGCCCCTTTGCCTTGCTGCAGAGACCTGTTCCCCCAAGGGCACAGTCCACAACAGTATTTATGGCTGTGTTGGGTCTTCATTGCGGTGTGCAGGCTTCTCATTGTGGTGGCTTCTCTTGTTGCAGAGCACAGGCTCAGGCGCGTGGGCTTCAGCAGTCGTGGCTTATGGGCTCAGTAGTTGTGGCTCGCGGGCTTAGTCGCTCCGCGGCATGTGGGATCTTCCTGGACCAGGGATCGAACCCATACCCCCTGCATTGGCAGGTGGATTCGTAACCACTGCGCCACCAGGGAAGTCCCGTAACGGTACAGATTTTTAAAAGGCTGTTGCATTTGCTTCTTAATAGGGAATACTAAATTGGGACACTAGCTTAGTATGTGCTTAACTTCAAACCTCTTAGCCAATGGGGTCAGTATTTGAAGTCACATGCTACCCAATCTCAAGGAAATCGTACCTGCATGAAATGGGGAGAAGAAGTGCTTTTCTCCCATCCTGCCACCCAGAAGGAGCTATGTTTTCCATCACAACAGGGAAGCCAGCTGGGTTGTATTAGAGCTTTGAATATTTTATGGGGATTTTTAAAAGTTCTCACTTTTCAATGACAAATGGCTCCCCGGTTCCCTTGGTCTCTGCTAAATCCCCACACACTGCTGGGGGCCAGGGGCGTGCTTGGTGTCATCTTTTACCTGCGTGCTTCTAAGGCTTTCCATCACCTCTTATGGTGCCAGTGTCTGGTCATCAAGGTGGCGTGTCCTCCGCACACTTCGTAGCAGGGGTTGAGAACATATCCTCTTCTAGTCTGGGAAAACGTCTGCTTCCTGAACACCCTGATACAGAACCAGGGCCATGGGAGGTGGCTCTGACAGTTAGAAATGCCCACTGTACCCATGTGAAAGTCACGTCCTTGCTTGTGTGGTTTTTCCATCGTTAGATTTATGGGCCTGGGATGGGCTGCTTCTTGGTTAAAAGCCCTATGACACACACGGGCATATCCACACCTATTCCCACAGTTGCCGGAATTCAGACAGTTGCTTTTTATGCAACACGTTGGTTGGGACTTATCCACAGTAGAAGCCAATAAAGCCCTTAATCCTGGAGAAAGTATGTACCCTCGCCACCCCACCACTGGAAAACATGCTTTTTAAACTATCGAGAAAAAGTCTGTACAGCTTTTGGTTTCTAGTCGCATGGTTTGGTCTGATCGGCCTTTGTGCATAAAGGAGGACCCCAGACAACGGAACTGTCCCTGCTCCCTGCTCCCACCTCCAGAAGTTCCCAGATACTTGGGAGTATCCGGATGGACACGAAGTCCCCATTTAACACAAGGAGCGAGGCCTTTCCTCCCACTGAAAATGGCTGGGATATGAGCCAGGCAGCTCTGTTTTTCCAAATCAAATGTTCTGGAGGGTTTTTTCTGGCCTCACCTCCAGAGGTGCCCTTCTGAGCTATAGAACACTTTCTGGCACTTCCTCCGTGTGACTGAACCTAGGCTCTTTGGGGGCCCAGTGGCCAGAGCTATGGCTGAGCCTCTGTGGCCAGCTCTAGGGGAGCCTCGTAGGGGTCTGCTGGCCTGGGAGACTGGGTGTCTAATGCAGAGCACACGCTCCCTGGTAGAGTGCCCTCTGTATATGTCTCCTGTCCAGCTGCTGCCAGTTGCTAGGTGTCTAAATACAAAGCGAGCCTTGATTACCTAGAGAGGAAAGAGCGCTGCCAGCCAGATGGGGCCAGGCGCACGTGCAGATGCAGGAGCTGCCGAGGGAAGGGCAGGGGAGGCCTGGCACAGCCCAGGTGCCCAAGAGGCAGACTGGGCACTGTTTCCACAGGGCCATGGGATCTTCCTGGGACCCAGCAAATAGCAGGTAAATAGAACCAGAGGGCTTTCGTGCCCAGAAAGAACCCCCTTGGAAACAACCAAAACCAAAAACTTCTGAGGCTGTGACACATCACTTGAGTCCCCATGAGACAATGCCAGGATGCTAGGCTGAACGCTGCCGTCTTTGTTCATCTTCTCTAACAGGTGAAGCAGGAGCAGTGAGTTGAAAAGTTGTACATAATATATTTATCCTCCTATTTATTTTTTCAATAACTGTGACCTCCTGCACTGTGAATGCTCTGTGATATGAGATCCTTAGTTTAATAAAACTGTCATTAAATTTGAATGAATTGATATTATTGGTTACTAAACACTGGAATGAGTTTATTATTGTGAAGAAAAATCTAGACTAAATATTGAACTAAATCTTTATAAGAAACCTAAAAGTCAGTATTGTAATGCAATATATGAAAATCTGTACACTGTCAATAAAATAAACGAATACAAGTTGTCTTTCCCTATAGAGAGCTTCCATTCATGTTTTAATAGACACATACATATTTGTAGTTTTGGAGAGAATTCTTTACACTGGAATAACAGCCATTTATTGAAACCATTTCTATTTGCATATTGAGAAAAAAATAAACTTCAAAAAGGATGAGGGTTGGCGCCTTTTAATTATAATGATTGGTAATGAATCAAACAAAGCAGAAAACTCATAACTTACCTTGGCTAAGCACGAATGAATCCAGAATGACCCAGCCTTCTCTTGCCTCACCAGCAAGGCCAGCTTTATGGGCAGGGGACCCATGAGGTCAGTCACAGAGGGGCTCACACTCAGAAAGACCCCAGGCTCAGTTGTCACCATCTTGAAATCTTTCATTTTATTTAAAAAGGGGCCCCACAGTTTCTTGTTTTTAAACTGAAGTCTAGTTGCTGTACAATATTATATAAGTTACAGGTGTACAATATAAGCATTCACAACTTTTAAAGGTTATACTCCATGTACAGTTATTATAAAATATTGGCTATATTCCCTGCGTTGTCCAGTATATCCTTGTAGCCCACATTTTCATTTTTGCCCTGGGCCCTGCAAATTATGAATCTCGTCCTGCTCGTCAAGAATAAGGTTATGCTATACCCAACAGACAAGAAGTTGGTATCCTAAGGCAAAGAACTCTTGCAAACTAATAAGAAAATGGCAAAAACCTTCAAAAGAAAAATTATAAAGGAAAAAAAAAGGTAATTCCCAAAAGAAGAAGTATAAATGGCTAATTAACAGAGGAAATTCAATCTCACTGACCACAGCAGGGAATACATATTAAATACAGTAAAATATGCAGGGGCATATTCAGGTTTATAAAGCCTGAAACAAAGAATTTGGGAGCTGGGTCCTCAAAACTATGAATGCAAAACTGAGTGTGAATGTGAATGTTTTTTAGAATGAGAAAAGGAACCACAATAAATTACAAATTTTTTAAAGCTGAAAAGTCTCACAAATGTCGCTAAAGCCAGTAAAAATACCATAGCATTTTTGTTAACTGTGTTAACACTCCTTTATAATGTTTTTTCTACATTTTCCGGCTGTATGTTTTTTCATCATTCTTTCATTTGACAGTGATTTTGTGTTACCATTTCCTATGCAGAGGATAGAAATATAATTCAGTATTTATCCTAGCGTGGTTGACTGAAATGTTTCTTATTTCCAGTTGGAATTAATAAAATATATAACTTCACACAGCTTTACTTGCTAAAAAAAATTAATAATAAGGTTATGCCATCGGCTCTTGTGTCGTGAGAAATTGAGATGAGGGGGAGAGGTACTGGTTAATTCCTTCATTCTAAACGTTTCCTGCGTCCCAGCTGCCTCAGGGCCACCATAAACTTTAACATACACGTAAATCACCTGGGCATCTTGTTAAAAAGCAGATTCTGGGGCTTCCCTGGTGGCACAGTGGTTGAGGGTCCGCCTGCCGATGCAGGGGACGTGGGTTCGTGCCCCGGTCCGGGAAGACCCCACATGCCGCGGAGCGGCTGGGCCCGTGAGCCATGGCCGCTGAGCCTGAGCGTCCGGAGCCTGTGCTCCGCAACGGGAGAGGCCACAACAGTGAGAGGCCCGCGTACCGAAAAAAAACAAAAGCAGATTCTGGTTTAGCAGAATGGGATAGGGCCAAAGATGCTATGTTTCTAGCAAGTTCCCAGGTTTGCCAATGCAGCTGGTCCACTTTGAATACTGAGAAGATGGATCAGTCCCACTCAGAGTGTGATCTGGGCACCTGTGCAGCCTCACAGACTGTTCTCCATCTGCCACAAGACAAGTATAGAAACTGAGAGAGAGTATAAACATTTATGGCAATATGATGACTAATTTTATGTCTGAACATGTTTTTTTCATTGCATTTTTCTAGTAACTTTTTGTTGTACTTATAAAAACACCTGTCCACAAAGAAAATATTAAAAAAAAATCTTTCCCACAGGTTCTACTTTAGATGAGAAGTTGTACTTTATATGAAAGTTTAGATGGTTTTAACTCTTTCCTGTTTAAAAGTCAATCTACAATGTATGAAGGACTTTGACTTGGTAATTCCAGCTCAGTTAGCCTTGTGGGTCCTGCAGCCTCATGTTCTTTGTTCTCACTATCTCATTGTCCCTCAATCCATCTGGTGCTGCATGGCTTGATGAACCAATGGAACACAGGACAGAAACAGAAAATGTTCCCATTTCACAGATGGGGAAGATGAGGTTCCGAAAGCATACCTGCTGTGTGCAGGGTCTTTCATCCACTCACTGTGAGAGCCAGCCTTAACAACCATGCCTCCTCCTATTGCCTGGGGCTGCCCAGACCAGACAAGGGAAGGGGTGGTTGGCTGAATCTGCCCTCCCCTGGGAGCTCACCTCCTAGTTGATTTCACAACTCAGTCTCTATCAGCTTGTTTTTGATGTTTTCTAAAACTTGCTCCAGGCAATTCCAAGTTCAACATGGTCCTGGTGCAGGCAGTCTGATGGTACAGTGGTACGAGAAGCAGGCCTTCTCCTGGGCGTCTGTCGCCCACCCTTGCTATAGCTATATTCCAATTTTTTTAAGTGGGCAAATGTTCACAGCAGTTATTCTCCTTTCCTGCATCAACAGGTAGATGGAGGAAAGGAGAATAACTTATAAAAATGTTGAGCTTATCAATATGGGGGAAGAGAATCTTAAATATTCAACTCCAGGCAATGATATGCAGGCTCAAGAGCTTAGGGGTGATGTTTGCAACTTACTTTGAAATGCATTGAAAACATAAGATGGCTGGGTGGGAAATGGGGAGATGTGTGATAAAGCAAGTTTGGTAGTGTTAGTGGCAAAATGTAGATGGTGGGTATATGGATATTCACTGTACAGGGTTTTTTTTTTTCTGTATGTTTGAAAATTTTCATAATAAAATGCTGGGGGGAAAAAAACAGCAAACTCTCCTCCCACCCCCAGTCGCCTTCCTGCTCTTCAGTACCAGTATCTCACCAGTCGTCAGCAGCAAAATGTCAACTCCTCCCACCACCCCTACCCCTAGTGCCAGACAACGATCTGTCTTCTCGTTTTCTTCCTTGCAGTCGTTTTTGCAACCTCCCACTCCCTTTCTGCTCCAGCCATCAGGGCCCCACTCTCAGTGTTCGCCTGGTCCAGGTCAGAGGCTCCGAGCCAGCCTCCCGGCCTCCACTCTCCCTCCCTTCCCAGTCCCGCTTCCACTCAGCAGCCAGAGGGATCTTTTAATGCAGAAATCTGATTTGTCCCTTTCGTGCTCAGAAGCAGTTAACGACTCCCAGTTGCCTCAATGGACCATCTCAGACCCTCCACAACCATGATGACGATATCTTCCTCTTTATCTTGCATGACTCTGCCTATCCTCAGAGATGTTGCTGTTACCTCTGCTTGAAATGGTTTCCCCACCCTTTATCCTGCAGAGGAGGGCCCACCCTTCTTCTTTCAAGGCCTTCCTAGGCCTCTAGGCCAGAATGAACCACCTGCTTCTGTTTTGTTTTTAAATCTTTTTTGTTTTTTGTCTGTAAGCTTGCTTCTATTACTATTTGGCAATTATACATTTGGAATTTTCTAGAGCAGTCTCAATTTGAAATATACTCACCCATGGCCTCCTCAACCATTGAAAGGCACCCATTTGGGGGTGTCTAGATTACATCTTTTAGACCAGCCCTTACAGCTAGAAAGAGCACAAAGCATTCTGTCATTCAGTAAACATGTATTGAAGGCCTGCTCTGCACCAACTGCTGGTTGCAGAAGTGGAAGACCTACTGCCAGTCACTTCAAGGAGCCCCCAAGTTCTGGGAGGGAGTGACCTCAGGCGGCAAGAGCACGGGGGAGGGACACCCAATCATCCTGGCAGTCAGGGGAGATGTTGACTCAAGCTGAGGCTTAATGGGTGAGGAGAGTGGGGAGTAGGGATGGGGACTATCCACACGTGAGCCAGGCAGAAGGGGACACGTTCAAATCACATCAAATATTTCATGATTCAAAAAGAGACAATGGGGCTTCCCTGGTGGCGCAGCGGTTAAGAATCTGCCTGCCAGTGCAGGGGACACGGGTTTGAGCCCTGGTCTGGGAAGATCCCACGTGCCGCGGAGCAACGAAGCCCGTGCGCCACAACTACTGAGCCTGCATTCTAGAGCCCGTGAGCCACAACTACTGGAGCCCGCGCGCCTAGAGCCCGTGCTCCGCAACAAGAGAAGCCACCGCAATGAGAAGCCCGCGCACCGCAATGAAGAGTAGCCCCCGCTCGCCGCAACTAGAGAAAGGCCACGCACAGCAACAGAGACCCAACTCAGCCAAAAATAAATAAATTTTTAAAAATTAAAACAAAATAAATAAAAGAGGCAATTAACGTGGAGAAAATATGACAGAGATGTTCAAATACTTTGTGGACAAAAAAAATGTTGCCTGCCATTTCAGTAAACAACAAATGTTGCCCGCATCAATACAGCCAGCCCGATGGTGCACCCTCAGGGGAATTCAAGATGGAGAAAAACAGGAATACTGGCCCTAGATACTTTAGATGCCTATCAAAGGAATAATTTCAATGAACCCAGACTCTTGCATCTTCCCATATGTAGAAAAGCACTAAAATCATTAACTTGAGATTTTTCTGTGTGATTAGCAGTTATCTTTTGATGTTCAACTACATGGGTTTTTGTTTTTGTTTTCAGCAAAAACTCCTATACATCCTGACTTCTCTCTTACCTCCTTGGAACAGTTCCTCAGAGCTAGCTGAGAGGCTGATTCTCAGGCTAAAGTCCTCAGTAAGGTCCCTGAATAAAACGTAACTCTCAGCTTTTAGGTGGTGCGTTTTTTTCAGTCAACACCATCTCTACCATACACAAAAATCAACTCAAAATGAATGAAAGACTTGACTGTAAGACCTGAAATCATAAAACTCCTAGAAGGAAATGGGCAGTATGCTCTTTGACATCCATCTTAGCAGT
Organism: Delphinapterus leucas; assembly: GCF_059928025.1. Classification (NCBI taxonomy): domain Eukaryota; kingdom Metazoa; phylum Chordata; class Mammalia; order Artiodactyla; family Monodontidae; genus Delphinapterus; species Delphinapterus leucas. The sequence goes on from NC_143130.1 coordinate 169,794,800, forward strand.
GGCATTCTACATATGTCTCCTCAGGCAAGAGAAACAAAAGTAAAAATAAGCAAAGAGGACTACGCCAAGCTAAAAAGCTTCTGCACAGCAAAGGAAACCATCAATAAAATGCAAAGACAGCCTTCCAAATGGGAGAAGATATTTGCAAATCATGTATTCAACAAGGGATTAAAATCCAAACTATATAAAGAACTCATGCAACTCGACAACAAGAAACAACCCAAATTTTAAAAGGGCAGAGGACCTGAATAGACATTTTTCCAAGAAGACATACAGGTAGCCAACAGGCATGTGAAAAAAATTGTTCAACATCACTATTAGAGAAATGCAATCAAACCCACAATGAGATATCACCTCACGCCTGTTAGAATGGCTATTATCACAAAGGCAGGAAATAACAATTCTCGTACACTACTGGTATGAATATAAATTGGCACAGTCGCTATGGAGGCTCCTCGAAAAATTAAGACTAGAACTACCGTATAATCCAACTATCCCACTTCTGGGTATTTATCCAAAGAATACAAAAAACACTAATTCAAAAAGACATCTACACCCCCATGTTCATCACAGCGTTATTCTCCCCATCCTCCGTACTGATCAGTCTCGGTATCTGATCAGGTTTCTCACCCTCCACTGATGCCAGGTGATGTCTGATCACACTGCCTGCCTTCAGTAGGAATCCCCTTAGGTCAGTTTAGTCAGAATCCCTCTCACCCGTGACGTCTCCTTAGTAATTTTCCATCCACTGATCCCCACCCTGCTCCTTGGTCATAAACGCCCACTTTTCCTTGTTGTATTCAGATTGGAGCCCAATCTCTCTCCCCAGCTGCAAGACCCCACTGCAGTGGTCCCTACACCCACAGCGATGGCCCTCCTTGAATAAAGCCTGCCTGTCCCTTAACAAGGGTCACGAGTCTTTTCTCTTTACTACTTGCCACATTCTGCCTGGTGGCCTCTGGCAGGAGGTGTGGTGCGTGGCGCTTAGAGCCAGCTGGCTGAGCAGCAGAATCCAGGGTGGGCAGAGCACCTCCTGTGGGGCTCCTGACCCACAAACCACCACTGACGTGGGCCTCCGGGCCACAGAGCTGGGGGGGGGGCGGGGGCTGAGGGGCCCGCAGGACCAGCAAGGCTCACTGAGAGGCTGAGCGGGATAGAGGTGCCGTGACCAAGCTGGAACCTTCCAGGTGCAGCACTGAAAGTCCCATGTCCTGGGAAACCCCTCAGGCCAGGGCAAACTAAGTTGGTTGGTCACCCCAGGCCAGGACCAGATTCAGGGACATGTGACCTTTGCATTTACAGAGCCCACGCTTAGGCGGGTCTCGTGCTTGGCTTGATGTTCTGCTGTCTCTGTCTTGAAATCTGTAACACTTTTTGGGCAAGGGGGTCACATATTTTCATTTTGCACTAAGTCCTACAAGTCATGTAGCTAGCCCTGCCCTAGGACAACACCCCTGTGAGGATCACACACACACCACCACCTCAGGTGGTGCCAGCACCTGAGGCTTCTGTGGATGACACCTTCCTTTCTAGTCCTCAGCATGATCTTGTCCAAGGAGACAGCGTTAATTCATAGCAACTGAATGGAACCCAAACTTCCTTAAACACACCTCTTGGCACCCCTGTCAGAGGCAGAGCACAGGGTGGAAGGCACTGCAGAGCCCACGGAGCTGGGCATCTGTTCTGCACTTATAAAAAGCAATAAAGGAAAAATAAAAAACTAAGTCACTAAAGGGAAACTGACATTTGTCACAAGCCTGCTACTTGGCACGCAGCTAGCCGCCTTCCATATAATCTTCACAAGCCGCTGTGAGGTATGCCTCCCCCCATATTGCAGAAGAAGAAACTTGGGCTCAGAGAGGCTAAGAAACTTCCCCAAGGTCACACAGAGGGCAAGAGTGGAGCTGAAAGGGAACTGTGCTGTGTGGTTCCAAAGCAGCCAGAGTGCGTGTCCCCCCAGCACCCAGCCTGCCGCCCAGCAGCTCCTGAAGGCAGGGGGTCCACGGTGGGGAATGTTCTTAACCTGAGGTCCCAGGAGCCTCCTGCAGGGTGCACACCCCTCTGTGGACTCTCACCTGGGATGGCAGCAGAAGCCCAGCCTGGGACTGTGGCCAAGAAGACCAGTGCTGGATTGGATTTCCTCTCACACTGACCGGCTTGTTGCCGCCCCATGATTCTAAAGGAACCACCCTGGGTTTTCTCACAAGGAAGACGCCTTGAAGACACCACACTTGATTTTCAGAGGAAAGATATAGCCCCAAAGGGAGAAGTGAAATAGAAATCACGGCCTCACTCCCACGTTGTGATAGAACATCTTTTTTGCCAAGCACGCTATACAGAGAAGTGTAAGGTACAGTCCTTGCCCGCAAGGCAAAAGACAAACGAGGAGGGTTAGCTACCCTGAGCCATGACAGCACCTCTCAGTGGTGGGCACTTAAGCTTTCTTACGCAGTAACTCATTCTTCCCTCATCACTATCTTGAGAGCTATGTAGGGTCCTACCTCCAGACGTCTACCCATGGCGCTGTCACCTCCCCCTAGGATGCCCTTCCCTTATTTCTACCTGTTGGAACCCTTCTCCAGAAAACCACCAAAGACCAGTGGCTTAAACAGGGTAGGATTTTTTTCTTCTCTCATGTAGAAGACGAGGGTGCTCAGTCCAGGCTGTTGGGACACTCCATGGCGCTGGTGAGCCAGCCTCTTTCTCCACTGTGGCTCTTCGTTCCTCAGCATATAGCTTCTGCCTTATAGCCCAAAGTAGCTGCCTAACTTCATCTTGACTGCAACCTCATGAGAGATCCTGAGTCAAATCCAAGCATTTAAGCTGCTCCTGAATTCCTGACTCATGGAAACTGTATAATTTAAAAAAAAAAAAAAAAAGTATTATTGTTCAAAGCTGTTGACTCTGGGGGTAGTTTGTTAAGCATCAATGGATAACTAACACACCGTACTAGTTAGTTATCCATTTAGTTCGTTTATTCAACTGTCCTGAGCCCGCAACCTGGACACACATGGATGAATCAGACGTAGTGAAAGACTGCCTATCAGAGCACGAGGATTTCCTGGAGGTGGGGCAGAAATCATGTCATTTGTGTCCTTGCCCTTGGAACGCTTTCCCCACCTTGGTACACAGTAGGGTCACAGGACCCGGCACACAGTAGGAGCTCTGCTTCCCAGAGAAGAGCTTCTACCTCCTGGCTTGCCTTCTGGTAGATGAGCCAACTTATAGATGATGAGCTGTTAATGTTCAATCATCTGGCCTCTTGTCAAAAATGTGGATTTGTTTCTCAGAGGACAGTTTCAAAGCCTCTTTGCATTCCCTCACTCCCTGTGCTGCCAAGGGGAAGAGCGTGCAGCCCAAGCAAGCGAGAGCCTTTCCTGAGCCAGCTGCCTTCCCCCTGCCTGCAGCTGGTGTGCATCCTTCAAGGCCCTCCAAGGGTGGCCTCCTCCTTTAGGCCTCCCTGGTTATCCTTCACTGTGGGGGAGGGAGCAAAGAAAGAAAAGGATCTTCTTGAAAAATTATTCCCTCACGCTGAATCTTTATGAACCATATTGTCGGAGCAACTTGAATTATACATGTAACTCATGGCCTTGTTTTCTTAAATAATGAAATACGCGGTACTCTGCTATAAATTCTACAGAGCCTACTTACTGATTCTCACAGAATGCTTTCACAGCTTTTTGCCAAACTCTTGTATCTCTAACCAACCTGCAGTTGCAACGGATGAATGACAGGAATGTTATAAATCACACAATTTTGTTTACACAAATGGGTACAACCAAAGCAAAACAGTAAAGATGTAGTCAGAATTTTACTCATTCGTTGATGACATGAATGACTTCTCTGCAGAATCAGACAATAATTTTTGAAAACTGGAAGAATATTTGCCCAATTTTTTGTGTTTTTCATAACATAATGACTAAAGATATGGCACAATTTTTTTAAAGGCTTTTTTGATGTGGACCATTTAAAAAGTCTTTATTGAATTTGTTACAATATTGCTTCGGTTTTATGTTTTTGTTTTTTGGGCCGAGAGGCATGTGGGATCTTAGCTCCCTGACCAGGGATTGAACCCACACCCCTTACACCGGAAGGTGAAGTCTTAACCACTGGATGGGATTCCACTTCTATATTAGGTTGTATGGGCTGTGACTTCTGCCTTGCTGGCAGACTATCTCTATTGCCTTCTCAGCTTGCACACTTTGATAAAACAAGTGGCTGTGCTGGTCATTTCCACATGGCCAGGCACTGAAGATGGCCTCCAGCTAACATCCAGCAAGGAACTGAGGCCCCTCAAGGAACTGTATCCTACCAACAACCATGTGAGTTTGGGAGCAGCTCCTTCCCTAGCTGAGCCTTCAGACGAGACACCAGGCCTGGCCAACAACTTGACTGCAGCCTTGTGAGAGACCCTGAAGCAGAGGCAACCATCAAAATTGTGCCAAGACTCCCGAGTCACAGAGATTGTGAGATAATGAATGTGTTGTGTGAAGCTGCTAAATTTGGGGTAATTTGTTACACAGCAGTAGATAACTGGTGCACTTCCTTATCTCCAGGCTTTGAGTTACACGAGGCAGACCATTTCCTTTGTACTCAATCCACTTAGAGTCAGGGTTTTCTGTCATTTAAACCCAAGAGCATCTTCCTATGGTGCGTCTCCTCCACTAGCTTGAAAGCTCCTCAAGGACAGGCCTTCCATGTCCTCCCAGAGACTCACTAGTGTCATAACTTTGTGTGAATTAAGGACATACTTGACCCTAATTTTAGCTCATCTTCTGACAGCACAAAGCAGGGAAAATCCAAACGATGACATGGGACTCAGAAATGGAGAAGCCTTTCTCCTTGGTTACAAGTCATTTTTATTTAGCCAACAAGAGATTATTAAGTGCCTGCTGTTTGCAGAGCCCTCCACTGGATATTGGTGAAGGGAGAGAAAAAATTTAAAAGGAGGGTATATTCCTTGCTCCTAGGGAGCCGGCACTCACACTAAGGATAGCAGAGGCATGAGAACATTATAGTGTCTAGAAATATGTAACAAGTACAGGTTAAGAGGGCGCTTCAGTGGGGAGCAGACAGGCTTCAGAGACAAACCTCGGAGTCAGATGAACCAATGCAGTGACTGGGCAGGAGAGAGGTTCCCTGAGACAGATACTGGAAACCTTCAGTTTCTGCCATAGCGATGGGTGGGGCTGGCCAAGGGGAAGTGACACCAGACAAGAAGCTGTCCCAATAATCCAGATTGGGGGCTGCTTTAAAAGCTTTCTGGGGTGTGTCCTCAGCTCACAAGCACCCTTTCTCTCTGAGATTGCCTACCCCTCACAGCCAAGATGGCGCAATCAGGTTACCTCTCCAGAGAATTGGAATTGGGACCACAGGATGCCTGTAGGTCTCTATAAAGGGGTGACTGAGACTTGGAAACTTGGGGGTATTGGGATGGTCTGGCTGCAGAGAGGAGGGAAGAAAGACAGAGACCTGCAGAGAGAGGACAATGAGGTAGAATCCCAGAGACTGGGGCTAAAGATACTCTGCTCGGTTTTAGGGGAGAGATCCAGAGCATATTTGTCAGGGTCCCATCCCTTCCAGAACCTGGGGAATCCCTGTGCACCTGTGGGTTCCACCAGGCACACCTATGCCTGTGTCAGATTCACCTTCCTGCCACATGGAGTCCCAGAGTGGCTGGAGGTACGGAGTGCGGTCAGATCCCAAGCCAGCATCCATAGGGTAACTGGGCTTAGAAATGCTTCTTTAGCCAGTGTGATGTTTCAGAAATCTGAAACAGTCCTATAACAAAATCCAGATTCCCAGGGACTTCCCTGGTGGCGCAGTGGTTAAGAATCCGCCTGCCAATGCAGGGGACACGGGTTTGATCCCTGGTCCAGGAATATCCCACATGCCATGGAGCAACTGAGCCTGTGCGCCACAACTGCTGAAGCCCGCGCGCTCTAGGGCCCATGTGCCGCAACTACTGCCTGTGCTCTGCGGCAACAGAAACCACCGCAATGAGAAGCCCGTGGACCGCAACTAGAGAAAGCCCAGCAACAAAGACCCGGTGCAGCCAAAAAAAATAATAATTCCAGATTCCCACTTTTTTCGTTTTTTATTGTAAGGCCCTGTAGGCAGGCACAGGCCTTCGTTCCTGCTGGGCGTCTTCTGGGGAGAACTGAGAAGAGGCTGCCACTTTCTCCAGAGCCTGGTTCTCAGGTCACCCCAGCCCCTACCCAGTGGGCACAGATATTGTGTTCCTGGCTCACGCAAAGGATACTGATTAATTTCGCCATAATAAAGCTTTTCTCCACCTCTTTTAAAATATTTCCCCAAAGTCACAGGGAATAGAGAAGTGGGAGCTTTTGAGGGGTCAGAAGAAGATAGAAGAAGCCCCAGAAAGAGAGCTGTTCTCTGTATCTATTTTTGCAAAACAAGATATCCCAAACAGCAACCATTTTATTATATTTCAAGATTTTCCCAGTCAGGAATTCAGGCAGGGCTTGTCCAGTGATTCTCCTATTCCGTGTGACATTGACAGAGCTCACTGCACGATATTTAGTTAGCAGATGGGCTGGTCTGGAGGATCCAAGACGGCTTGACTCACATGTCTGGTGCCTTGGCTGATTGGCCCAAGATTCCCAGCCAAAGCCCAGTAGGGTTTGAGCTCAGTTTGTCTTATTCCGCAGCTTTGCCCTCTTACCCCACTCCACCCCCACCCCAGTTCTTTTCTACACCCCAGGAGGCTGACCTGTAAGGACTCCACATCCATAGGGACTGACCCACGGGCTCCCAAGTCCTCTGGCTTCCAGCTGGCTTTGGCTACTGGGGGACTACTAGGAGGGAGGAGATTCAGACCATTTCTCTTCCTGCGTCCCTGGACTGAGGGTGCTTGAGCCTCTCCCCAGGTGGTCTTTTTACAGGACAGGACTCTCTGCTTCTGGGTCTCGTAACCACTGCCTCTCCTCATCTTTGGGCTGAGAAAGGTGACAGATCTGAGAGTTACCACACAGTCCCTTGTACTTCCCCACTACATCTTTATTAAATCCTCCTCAATTAATCGTAATCAGAAGTGCTATTTGTTTCCTGTGAGATCTGACTGATACATTTGTGCTTAGTCATAGCACAAATAATAGTTACTACTTATTGAGTACTTACTACATGCCAGGCTCTGTTCTAAGCCCCTCACGTTAGCTCATGCAACATTCACAGAATCCCTATGAGGTAGGCACTATTATTATCCCATCTCACAGATAAGGAATACGAGGCACAGAGGGGTGAAGTAGTTTGCCTAAGGTTACACAGCCACTAAGTGGCAGAGCTGGGATTTGAACCCTGGCAGCTTGACTCAGGCCCCTACTCTCAACAACTACTCTGTATAGTAGGAAAATTTCTGTTGAACAAATATGCTCTGTTTCCTCAAAGTCTGTAATCCAGCCCAGAGCAAGGTTTTGGCAGGTTTTAAAAAACAGGACTGTGCTGTGAAACGTTTTTCTTCACGAATAGTCCCCAGAAACTCTAGCAAGGCTTGGAGTTGACCTCCTGGAGGTGACCTTCCCCTGCAAATTCCCACACTCCTCCTCTAGAATGAGTCTATTTGCCCTCACTTGTGCAGAGGGAGGGGAAGCCTGAGGAGCATGTGGAGGTGAGAGCCACCCCATGAGGACCCCAGAGAGGCAAGCCAGCCTCTTATATTTGGGGACAATAAGTTGAAGTGTTTACCTCTGCATTCCTACAGTCCTGCCACAACTGGACATCCTGCAGACCCAGCAGGGAGTGGAAGGCAGAGGGAGGGGCTGCAATCAGGGACAGCCTGGAGTCTTTGGGTGATGACTAGCAGAAACCTTTGGGTGATGACTAGCAGAAACCTGACTCAGATTGCATTCGAGCTTTTAAAAAAGGAAAAGAAAATAAAAAGGACTGTATTGGTTCTCATACCTGAGATGTCTAATGGTGCATCTGGCTTTAAGCATCTCAGAATCTAGGCCTCAAAGGATGTCAATAGGGCATAGTCTCTCTCTGCATTGCTTTCCTCCATCTTGACTGTCTTCTTGAGCACAATTTTACCACATGGTGGCCCAGGTGGTTGCTGGGCTGCCCCAAGGTTACACTCTCTCAGCATCAGGCCAGCTTGGGGTGGGGGGGAAGATTGCTGGCATTTCCTGACAGTGCCAACAAAAAGTCCCAGGGAGGGATCTTATTGGCCTAACTTTGGTTATGTGCTCATCCATGAGCCAATCACTGGGCCTGGTAAGTGCAAGGCTCTGATTGGCCAGACTAGAATCATGTGTTCCCTCTAAAATGGGGGTAGAATCTTGTTCTCTCCACCTGAACCCAACAAAGGAGGGGTGACTCCTTAAATGGAAACCAGGTACTGGGGTACTGTTAACCAGAAAAGGTGAGGGTAAAGGAAAGAGCTTGCAGGCCCAAACAGCAGTAGATTTTCACTTCCCAGTAGGAGTCCTGAGATCCATTCCAGGGAGAGAAGTGGTGGGGGTGAGGACTTGGGAGTGAAAAGGGGACCCAGGAAGGGATCTAAGGACAAGGGTGGCAGAGGCCACAACTGAAAGGGGCTTCTCAGATTTTAGTCTTGGCAACCTCTTCCTCGGTCAGTTACTAGCAACAGGGTCAGGGTGGGTGTCCCATCCGGTGTCCCCCTGAGGAATTTTATCTTCACAGGGCAGGTGAACAGTGGGCCTTGTGGAGGCCTCTGAGGGGACGTGGTGAGAGCCTCGGGGCTGGTTCCATGGAACCCAGGCTTTGAGGAGCTTGTCCTGAGTTTCTCAGGGGTGGTCCAGGGAGCTGAAGGAAACCTTATTTGTGGGGGCCATGGAAGAGTGAGGTTGCCCACAGTCCAGATCAGCCTAGAAGGACCTGAAAGACTACTCTAGGTGTGAGAGTTAGATGGACCTCGTCCCTGGGGCCCAGGGAGCCCTGGGAGTAGCCTACAGACTTGTTTTAGGAACAGCAAAGGACTAATAATGGCACTCTGGAGTACTGCCCTATTTCTACTATCACTTGTGCAGGTAGACAAGCAGGGGTATGGAGGGCAAAGAGGTCTCTGGATGTTTCTACCAGAGTCCTGGGTGTCAGTCCTGTCTGCACCTCAACTTGCTGTGTGGCCTGGGGCAAGTCACCTCCTCTCTTTAGGTCTCAGTTTCCTTATCTATAAAATAAAGGAGTTAGATAAGTGGGTCTCAACCGGGATGATTTTGGCCCCCAGGGACATGTGGCAATGTCTGGAGACATTTTTGGTTGTTACGAGAAGAGGGTGATGCTACTGGCAGGGTGGGCAGAGGCCATGGATGCTGCTAAACATCCTACAAGCTCCAACAATAAAGCATTATCTGGCCCCAAGTATCAATAGTGCCAAAGCTGAGAAACCCTGCATTAGACTGAGGTCACCCTGTAGGGTGCAGTGCTGACCACTCCTGTGAAATGTTCTGAGGGCAGCCCAGGCCCAGGAGGCAGTTTTTAGTGCCCAGGCATTTAGAGGAGAGGCCTCCTGGTCCCACCAGAGTTGCTGTAGTTGTATTTGTGTAAACTGACTGACTTTCTCCCTCTGCTCCCATCTAGGTGTGGTCCCCAGGATAGGTGAATCAGACGCCTGGCTTGGTGGAGGAACAGACTGCTTTGTGAGGTAGTGAGTTCATCGTCAGTGGAAGCATCCAAGAGAAGGCAGCATGGCCACCTGTCAGAGATGTGGAGGAGGCGCCCTGCCTCTGGTCTGAGGCTGTTTAGTGGCGATTTCGAGGCTCCTTCAGGCAGGAGGTAAAGCGGGAGAGTACCCTGCGTAAAGCTCTTGGCTTCCCCACCTGCCGGTCCGGAGCGGGAGCGCCTTCCTTCCCACGCGACTCTTCGCCAAGCTGGAAACTTTTCTCTAAGTTTTTCTCCCGGGTCTCCGGGAGACGCCGGAGCGGCGGAGGCAGCACCCCGCGGCTGAGCGCCCGCGCCCGGCGCCCCGGCCCCACACCCCCCGCCGCCAGGTCCGGCCCCGCGGGCGCGGCTGCCGGGGTTTCCGTGTGCCCCAGGGGGGCTCCGGGCTGCGAGCTGCCGCCGAAAGACTTTTGACAAAAAAAACCTCTTGACCACCAAGGCCAGCCTCTTCCTGAAAGCCCCGCTCGCTCCGATACAGGAAGTAGAGGGAGCGAGCGCCCCAGAGCGTGGCGGCCGCGGCGGCTGTGGCTTCCCGACTCCGCGCGGGGCTGGCGGGGGTGACCGCGCGGGCCCTTCCCCAGGGCAGCGCCAGGGGCATGCGGGCGCCCGGAGCCCCGCGGCCCGCGCCGCCCGGTGCCTGAGCCCCTGCGTTCACCGTCCCCGAGCTGCTGGCGGCATGATCCGACGGGCCGGGGCGCCCGAGTGCGCGGACCCCGCGGGGTGAGTCCGGGGTCGGCGACCCCTCCTCCCTCGGTGCCCCAGGGCTCCGCTCGGCCCGCGTCCCTCCCGCCCAACTGCCCCTCCCCGGCCCCGAGGGTGCTCGGAGCTCCGGAGTAGCCCCGGCTGCGGGACCTCGGGGTGTCGGACTGAGACCGAACCCCTGGCCACTGCCAAGGCCGGTCTCCCGGTTCTTCGCGGAGGGGGGCGGCCCTGGTGCCTCTGCCGTACTCCGAGACTTGGCGAAACTTTTAAGCCCAGCTGTCGCTCGCTGGAAAAGCAGCTGGCACGTTCGGCGGCTATGTTGATGGGCGCCAGAGGGGCGCCTCTACCAGTCAGAGCCGAAGCGGAGGGGCTGTGTGGACGCGGCCCCTCCCCGGGCTCTGGTCCCGCCTGAACTTTAGATGCAGTCACTCGCGGTCCGGGCCCCGCCATCCTCCCGCACCCGCCGATCCGCCTGTGCCCCGTGCGCGTCCTCGGGTGCTGGAGCTCGGTAGGGCAAGGGGCGGCGGTCCCGGGTCCCCTTAAGTTTGGACGCCCGCGGCCTAACAGCTGACCAGCCCGCCTACACCGAGGACCCACCGGGAGCCCCTCCCCCACCCCTCTTGCGGGTCTAAGGACAGTGACCTTCGGACCGGCCTTTGCGAAACCCGGGGCTTGGGGAGGGTCCAGGGTGCACGAACTGCGTGTGGCCTCCGGGATCCCCCCCTTCACACACACACCGGGAGAAGGCACAGCTCGGAATGCGTGAAGCCGAACCGGTTTGGGAACTAGCTTTCCAGAGGGGTCTCCGGCGTCTAGTTAGTTTCATGTCCCTCACCCCCCAGCTCACAACCTCGGACTTGTGGACATTGCTCAGGGCTGTGCTCCTGAAGTAGGTTCCCTCGTGCCACCCAGCCCAGCCAACGTCCCGGGAAGCTTCAGGGGGGTGAGGAGGCTCCAGTTCAAAGGCGGATTCCTGGGAAAGCCTCTTAGAACCTTTCTGGGGGCTAAGGTTGATGGGCGCCCCCGGGGAAGCCAGTCCTGGCTTTTTGGTTTAAAAGTCCCGGGCTACTGCTGTGATGGACAGCCAGCTGCTCGCTGGCCTAGCTCCTGACCTCGGCTCCCAGGGCCTCAGTTCTCTGCTGTGTGAAACGGAGGGGTGAGCTGTTCTTGTGCAGTCCCGAATTGGGGGGCAGCTGGAGGTGACTGGCCCCCACGCTAGTGGGGGGAGTGTCTCAGAGGGGCCTGTGATGCAACTAGATCTGAATGTCTCCCTCGTCCCGCTCCCCCATTTCCGCCCCAGCTGGGAAGCCCTGCCTAGATGCTTTCCCCTGGAAGTGGAAAGACAAATGCCATCCGCTGGAGGAGCTGGAAATTCTGTTGGGGAGGGGGGGCCCCCCCGGGGGCTAGTATCTACCACACCCAGTACTGATGGGTGGAGCTAGCAGGAGTTTCCCAGGAAGGAAGGCGAGGTGAGGGGCCAGGGTCCTGATCTCTCTGACGTCCCATATTTCCCCCAGGATGACCTCTCCTTACCCACTTCCTCTTGCCTTTCTTTGTTCATTACTAGGCCAGTTACTTAACCCCTCCATGCCTCAATACTTATCTAGAAAATGAAGATAAGTAATAGTAACCAGCCTTTAGAGTTGTTTTGAGGATTAAATGAAATAATGCATAAGAAGTTTTGCCCATGGGCCCATGGGCAAACGTTTAATAGTTATTATTATTACAACTATTATCGTTTGTTGAGTGTAACCCCTCTGTTTGCTGACTGTTTAACTGTCCTTGGCCAGGTCTGTAAAATGGGGATAATAATAACACCTCCTTCTTAAGACTGGTTATGAGGATTGGATGAGTTAATAGTTAAGTAGCTGCCCACAGGCAGCTAAGGGTTAACACACCAACACAAGCCTGCGCAGAACAGCGTCGGGCACATCATAAATATTAGATGAATGTTGGTTTGTTGCTAAAAACGTCACTTTATTTAAGAGGACCTTTGGGGTTGGAAAAGTTAAATGAGATAGTATCTCATTTAACCTTGCACCCAGTACAGGAATCCCTTTGACAACATTCCTGAAAGGCACTTGCATACCTCCAGTGATGGAGAACTTGCCACCACTGTGGTAGCCTTTCTGACAGGCAGATATCGAAGAAAGTCTGCCTTCTTCTAACTTCTACCATTAGAAACCCTGTTCAGAGGAGCCCAATCCTTCTTGGCTCTCAAATACTAGAAGGCAGTTCTCAGGCGCACCCCTGCATCCTCTGTTCCCTGGGCCGCACATCTACCTGTGTTGCAGTGCCCAAAGATGACGAGGACCAATAATCTATGACCCCTCACCCCCAGGCCACCCACAGAGCTTGCCGACCACTCAGGGCTGGGTCCTGAGTCCTCATCAGAGCTCATCTTTCCACCTGGCTCCCGAAGCCCCCACCTCCTTGCTGGCAGAAAATGATGTCCAGACAGCTAGGGGAACGCCTCCCACCCCACACCCAGGGGCTAGGTGGGGGTCGCTTGGAAGTTAGCCCCCTGGAATAGGCGTATGAGGATCTTGGCAAGCAAGCTCTCTGTCTACTTCTTGTTGAAAACGCTGCCTGGGGAGAAAGAAAATGCCGACAGACTGCCCAGTACTCTGGACGCGGACACTTTTCTCCCTCCATTCATTCAAGTTCGTTCAACAAATAGTATCTGCGTTAGGTGGACGCGGGGGCCCAGCATTAAACCAAGCCCCTGGCGGCTTGCAGGTGACTTTCCCAGAAGACAGAAAGTCAGGGTTAGGGGCTGTTCTGTAGCAGGTGGTCAGGGAAGGCCATTCCAAGAAGACGGTGTTTAGCCGGGGCCTGAAGGAAGTGGGGAGAGTGAGTCAAGCCCTTGGGGGGTGTGGGGTGTGGTCTGTGTGTCGGACACAGAGAGGCTGGAGTGGAGTGAGGGAGAAGAGGCCAGAAGAAGGCTAGTCGCTGGGTAGAGGCTCTGGAGGGTGCCCTGAGTGAGCAGGGGCCACGGGTGGGGTTTGCACAGAGAGGTGACCTGGTTTGGATTTGGACTGTATTGAGGACAGGCTGTAGGGGGAAACAGGAACAGAAGGAGGGGGGCGGGCCTGTGGTGGCCAGGGGAGAGGGCTGGGGCCCCGGGTGGAGCGGGCAGTGGAGACGTGAGAAGCTGGAGCCACAAGATGCGCGGGGTTGATTGGAGGTGAGGTGGGAGTCAGAGGCGTCGGGATGATGTGGGTGAAGCTGTGACTGCCAGGCGGCCAGACGCCGAACTGAACGGCAGGGTCCTGTGGATGTGTGTGCTCAGAGCCCACGCACTTTCATGTGTTTGATCAGTTGAGGGTCTGTTTAAGACTTTATTTGAAAAAGGATTCCACTCTTGGAAAAAATGTGGCCATTACCGTCCTCATCCAATCCCCTGATATGATGACAAGGAAACGGAGACCCAGAAAGAGGAAGTGCCTTACCCAAGGTCAGGGGAGCTGGGCCTAGGACTCGGGTGTCCTGAGCCTTGGGCCTGCAAGGGGCTGCCTGCACAAGGCCGCAGGGCTTGCAAGAGCCCTGGCTTTCTGCCTCATGCCTGACATAATGCAGGGGGCCTGCCAGTCCCCTTGAGGAGTCCCTCAGCCACTCCCAGCTCTAAAATGGGGACTCTTCCTGGGCAAAGCCCACCCAGAACAGGATCGAGTGATGAATTCAGGGTCCCAGCTACCGCTCTGCCCACTGACCCGGGTTTCTTTGCCGTCAGGGGCCAATGCTCCCAGGTGGTTCTGGCTGGTACTCAGCTGGGATACCGACCCCCTTCCAGACCCTAAAAGAGACTCTGGCCCACAGGAAGCAAAAGGTACCTCACCAGCTTAAGCCTTCAGTTCAGGCCCTGAGAAGCCCCAGTGCACCCCTGGGAAGCAAGTAGGAGTGCAGGGGATGGGGGCATGGGGGCTGCTTGGGATAGGGGAGTCTCAGCACATTTGCCCATGGCCCCCTTCCCATCTCCCCTACCACTTGACAGGCCTTATCCTGGGCCTCGGTCCCTATACTGTGGTCTTTTTTTTTTTTTTTAATAAATTTCTTTATTTTTATTTTTGGCTGCGTTGGGTCTTTGTTGCTGCACGCAGGCTTTCTCTAGTTGCTCTGAGTGGGGGCTACTCTTTGTTGTGGTGCACGGGCTTCTCATAGCAGTGGCTTCTCTTGTTGCAGAGCACGGGCTCTAGGCGCGCGGGCTTCAGTAGTTGTGGCATGCGGGCTCAGTAGTTGTGGCTCGCGGCCTCTAGAGCGCAGGCTCAGTAGTTGTGGCGCACCAGCTTAGTTGCTCCGCAGCATGTGGGATCCTCCCAGACCAGGGCTCGAACCCGTGTCTCCTGCGTTAGCAGGCAGATTCTTAACCACTGCACCACCAGGGAAGCCCATCCTCTTGTCGTTTTTATTTTAACTAGTAGCCTCGTAGGTGCAAAGTGGTATCTCATGGTGGTTTTGTCATTTACTGCTTTAAAAAAAAAATTATACACGTAACAACACATGTTCTTTGTAGAAAATTTGAGAATATAGCAAAATACTGTGATAGTCTTGTTTTATATGTCATTCTGAAACCGTGCACCTCAGACTGGGACTTGAACCCACGTGCCGGGACTAGAATCCCCCCAAAACCCCCAGTCTTCCAACTGAGATCGCACACCTGGTTTCAGGACTTAATGAAGCTTGGGTTCTTGATGTCTCATTGCAGAAAGGATTCAGTGAGACAAAGTGATAGGTAAGAAGTGAGAAACACACTCCACAGACAGTGTGGGCCATCTCAGAAGGTGAGAAAGGCCTATACTGTGGTCTTTACTGAAACAGCAAGTGCTAAAATACAAGGACGCCTGCGTTTTAATCTAGGAGATCAGGAAATCAAATCGGAAACCAGCCAGGAATGGGTGTGATATTTGAAGGGGGCACCCACCCTGGGCCCTGGCTGCCCTCTCAGGCCTCCCAGGAGCTCCCTTTAATAGACGGGAGTCTGAGCTGGCCTGCGGTGCCTCCCAGCCATGGGCCAGAGCAGAGGGAAGGGGAGAACGGGTGCAAGACAACCACAAATTCCATCCTTCCGACCCCTCACAGATTCCGTCTGTCATGGCGAGATTCTCTCCTGAGTGAGAGTCGTCCCCTAGGTTGTGTCATCCAGGCAGTGACAAATGAGCAGCAATGAAGGGGGTGGGACGGGTGGGTTCAGAGGAGGGAAGTGCCTGAGCAAAGGCTTGGAGGTGGGACAGTGTAGAGTGGGACTCGGGAGGGAGGGAGTCTACCCCCTGGTTATCAGATAATGGGGATCCAGGGAACAAGAAAGGCAAGTTTTGGCCAGAGACAGATTGATGGAAAGGGGCAAGGAGTTTGAAGGGGACTACCCATGGGGACCCATCCTCATCCCAGGTTACTCTAGGAGTTCGGGGCACCTATATGCCCAGAAAGAGCCCCAACACGGGGGAGGGGACCCAGAAAAGACCCAAACTTCCTGTTTGTCCCTTGCTATCTACCTTCCATTAGAAAGTCCCCTTTATTTATTTATTTTTATAAAGGCAGCCCTCTTTTTCTCTTTTATTTATTTATTTTTGGCTGCGTTGGGTCTTCATTGCTGTGTGCGGGCTTTCTCTAGTTGCGGCGAGCGGGGGCTACTCTTCGTTGCGGTGCACGGGCTTCTCATTGCGGTGGCTTCTCTTATTGTTGAGCACGGGCTGTAGGCGTGCGGGCTTCAGTAGTCGTGGTGCATGGGCTCAGTAGTTGTGGCTCGCGGGCTCTAGAGTGCAGGCTCAGTATTGTGGTGCACGGGCTTTGTTGCTCCACGGCATGTGGGATCTTCTCGGACCAGGGATCGAACCCTTGTCCCCTGCATTGGCAGGCGGATTCTTAATCCCTGCGCCACCAGGGAAGTCCCGGGAGTCCCCTTTAGAAGGGAGCTAGGGGCCAAGAAGCATCTTATCCTTGGGACGCCGCCACATCCTCCATGCAGCCTTCCATCCATGCCAGCTGGAGATTTTAGAGAAGCCAAAACCGCTTTAAAATATTATGTCTTCCTATTTAGATTATAAACCTCCAATTAAAAGGGATCAGAACCGTTCCGTATCTTTCTGTCCTGCCCACAGTTGTCACTCAGTAGATGCTTGAAGACGATGATATACTGAACAGGATTCTAAAAATCGCCTCGCAGCTTTCTCTTTTGTGTCCTGAAGCACCTGGACTTCAGGGCGGCCCAGACCTCAGGGGTAGGAGGGCCCAGATCAGGGAGGTGAGGAATCCAACTCCCCTTCTGCAGCAAGAGGTGAGGCCGAGGCCACCACACCCCTCCCCCAGTCTGGAACAAAGAGGGGGCTGGCCACCCAGGGAGTTGAGTAGGGACCCCCCTCCCTTCATTTTATCCTCGCTGTCTGTGTCCCTCACTTCTGTGGAAGAGAGGCTGGGAGAAGGTGAAGGCAGCTCTGGGTCACGGATAGACATGCGTCCTCAACCAAAAGAATGGAGTCAGCTGGGTGTACAGGATCTGGGGGAGCCCTGGCTGGTCAGTGGGTCCCAAATGAAGGTCTGTGACCCACTGAGAAACTGGGAAAACTGGGGAAAAAAGGTGTTGTGTTTTGTGTGTGTGTGTGTGTGTGGCCAAGGTTGCCAAGCTATCTTTTCTTGGGCAGAACTGTTCCTTATTCTGAGGTTAGGTCTTTTTGCCGTATTAAGCTTCCTTTCTTTCATGAAATGACTGGGCACGTTGATGG
This sequence comes from Delphinapterus leucas, assembly GCF_059928025.1. Classification (NCBI taxonomy): domain Eukaryota; kingdom Metazoa; phylum Chordata; class Mammalia; order Artiodactyla; family Monodontidae; genus Delphinapterus; species Delphinapterus leucas. Next base: position 169,811,860 of record NC_143130.1, read on the forward strand.
TGGTTGTTAGGTTTTAATGTCCTTTGGGCAAAATAAAAAGTTGCTAGAGGAAAGTCAGAAACAGTGCTCAAGCTGCTTCAGTGGAATTTATCCATTCTGTGTCCCCTTCAGCCCCTCGCCCGTCCCTGCCACACCTGGCAATCAGAGAGTTGACCTGGTTATATCGTCCTTTGCTGATTTGGAAAATGCTTGGGGACGTGCGTGCTGTAGAACATCCGTAGGGCTGGAGCTTATCCTAGGGTCCTGTGCCTTCTGCTGATCTGGGATTGTACTCTAGGGAGCAAGTCCCTTACTCTCCCTTGGCCTCAGTTTTCCCATCTGAGAAATAAACTCAGTGACCTCTAAGGACCCTGCTCCTCCTGACACTCAGTGATTCCCTGAATTACTGGCCAACAGGTGTCTTGGAGCGATATTGGAGTGCCAGTCGGAGATGAGACGGCTCTTCTTTCCTCTGATAGAACAGTCTAGAACATACTTTCATAAGAAACAAAGACCCAGAATGGAGACTTCTGGGTCATCACCCTGATCAAGTGCCTGGAAGAAAATGTCTTCACTGCTGTGGGGTGATTTTTGAAAAACTGGTGTTGCAAAAAGCACGTGTCTTTTGGGAGCCCACTTTGGGGAAGGGCCCCTGGCTTCCTGGTAGCGTGCGCGGCCGGGTCGGCAGGTTGGGAAGGTTCCTTGGAGTGGCCTGTCTGAGTGTGACTTGGATCCGTGAGCAGCTCCTGCCCTGGTGCCGGCTGGCACGGGAGCCGTGGGGATGCAGAGGAGGTGGTGGAGGCCTGGTGTCGCCGGGTTCCTGGCTGGGAAGGCTGCTCCCGTTGGGGTTTGAGAGGGGCGAGGTCTGAAGGAAGACCCAGCAAGGGAGGGGTCGGGCAGGCCCCCTGGCTGAGGGAAGGGGCTCCCTGCCAGGCAGGCCGGGTCTCCCCACACACACCCAGTGCTGCCCTGGCAGGGCCAGCCCGTCCCTGCGCGGCAGGGAGGTGGGCCGAGGACACAGTGTGCCCGCTCCCCTCCCCTTGACCTGCTACACACACACACACACACACACACACACACACACACACACACACACACACACAGTGAAACCAGCCCTTTCCCTCCTGCCAGTGTGGCCTTGAAGGAGAAGAAAGGAAGTGGGCAGGTCCAGAGGAGCCCTTCCCTCAGCCGGGGTGTCCACAGGGCAGTGGGGAGGGCCTTACTGACTCCATTCTCATGTGGCTGTCAGCCTCAGGCCTCTGATAGAAGGATCTGGAAGCTGCCAACATGACCGCCGCCTCTGTCTCCCCCCACCTGCCAGCAAGGCCCCCGAGCAGCCTCAGGCCCGTCTCCTCTCTAGGCCTGGGCTTGGAGGAGGCTGTCCCCCGTGGCTGGAACAGCTCTGGTGGTCAGGGGCATCCAAAGTGGTGGCAGTGCCGCTTGCCTCATCTTGCCAGTAGCTCCTGGGGGTGCCCCTACCCCAATCTGTCCGTGTTTGAAAGACCCACCCAGCCTGCTATGAAATGCCAGTTCCCTTGTAGAAGAAACGGCCTACGGAGCGGTTGTGGTCAAGGCCTGTTGCTGCCGTAGGTGCAGAGGCACCGGCGCATGCTCAGGCCACATCCTACGGGGCAACGGCGCAAGCCCGAGGACAGGGCCTCTTGCGTCCTCCGTCCTGGGACCAGGCAGGGTGAGAGCTCCCCCAGAGCCTGGCTCCACCTGCCAACCCGGAGCCGGGGGGTGGAGGCTGGGTGTAGGGCCCAGGATTCCAGGAGAGGGAGGCCAGGGTAGTTAAGGGCTGGCCTTGAGGGGCTCTCTTAGGGGACACTTTGCCCCATGAACGTGGCCCCCATTTCATCACCGACTCTGACATCTCAACTTTGTATTCCCTAGTTAAGAGATGGGACTTCAAATGCTAGACACCACCTCAGCTCCTTGACTACCATTCAATGTGAGGTGTCAGGGCTGATGAAAGAGCCTGTTTTCCCAAGAAAGAAAGAAGAGAAAAGGGGATGCAGAGGGACAGCCCTCAAGAAGGAGAGGAGACCCCAGTGGTAGCAGAGATGCATTCCCTCCTGCACAGGTTTTCCCAGGGCTGGGTTGTTCCCTGGGTTAATAAATGTGCATCTTCACCCACCTCCAGGGACCAGAGAAATAAAGGCCTTTGCATCTGAAATTCACAATTTGACGATCTCTGGCTAAAGGGGAAAGCTCTCAAGAAGGAATGCACTGGGGATGTTTCCCCAACTACCGTGGCCCCAGGCTCCTTAATCTCAGTCAGTGTCAGAGATGGATACTATAAATTTCTCTAGCGATATTGCGGTTCCAAGCATGGACCTAACTCTCTACCAGTGGCGCCTGAGGACAGCATTTATTATGCTTGCTCTTTCTGTTCTTGACATTTTGACAGAGCATCCGTCTAAAATATATTCAGGGATTCTTTTCCCAATGAATGTCTTCCACATCCATCCTCACCTATCCATCCATCCATCCAGTTCTCCAGCTCTCCATTCATTTACCCATCCATCTGTTCCCCCATGCATACACCCATCCATTCATCTACCCATCCATTTCTCAAACATTTGTTGTACATCTAGGAGTTTCCAGTTTATCTACTAGGGAAAATAAGAGAAATATGCACAGAATAAAAGTACAGGGCACTGTATTAAAAATTGCCAGGGCTCTATCACACTAGGCTAGGGTGAGCAGGAAGGACTCCCTGGCAGAGGTGACATCTGGATTGGGGCTTGAAGGATGAGTAGGATTTTAACTGAAATCGGGCTTATGCAGGGAAGGGTATCTTAGGAGAAAAGCATGAAGTGGGGAAAATGGGAAAGGACAAGTTGTGTGTGGGAGCCCTAAAGAGCTCGGTTTGGGGACAGGGAAGAAGGGTTCTTTGTGCAATGGGCCTAGAAAGGGAGTTGGGGCCCACTTGGCTGCAGGTGGAAGAGTTGGATTTTACCACAGTGATGAAGACCACAGTCTGCTCTCCCTCTTAGAGTGGGGCAGCCCTGGGCAAGTCACTGGCCTATACCTGCCAGGACACCTCCCTCTTCCTCCTCTGCCAAGTAAAGCGGTGATCCCTACCTCACAGGCTTGTTACATGAGAGGCTGTTCTTACTTATTTGGGCTGTGAGACCAGGTGGGGGCTGCTACCTCTCTGTATACGGTGTGTGTGTGTGTGTGTGTGTGTGTGTGTGTGTGTGTGTGTGTGCTGTTGATTTTCAAAAAATATTTTATTTTATGCCTGAAAAAGTTCACACACAGACACACAAATAGTGAAATTTAAAGCGTCAAACACTTCATCTTTTTGAGGCTGCACCAGTCCAAGTGCATGTTTAACTTAATTTCGATCTTTGGTGCACAGTTTTGAGCTGTGTGTATATGTTGACTTGTGTTCCCTTTTTTCACTGAGTGTTATTTCCTGTACGTATTTCTACATGCCGTGCTGTGGACGTATGTTGCCTACCTATCATCTTTGACGGCCTTATCATATTATAATCATTTTAATGGTTGGAGTTGGCATAGACATATGTCAACTTTTTTCCAAGTCCCCTCTGTTTGAAATGAAGCCCCTGAAAACTTATGTGGGTCTAGGGCTTGGGGACCATTTCTTTGAGATCGATCACCATCTTGGGTATTTGAGTTCAGGGGTGAAGCAGAGCCTGTTGATTGGCCCCCTGAATTTTAGTTGGGCATAAATTTTAGCTAAACACTTCCCAGTTTCCTTGCAGTTAGGTGTGGCTATGTGATTAAGTTTGGACGGTAAAATATGTGGGGTGTAAAATTTGCTTGGTGATGTCCTTAAAGAGAAGGGTCATGCTTTCTGTTTTCTTTCCCCTTGGCTGGAATGTAATGGCTGGAGTTGAAGCAGCCATCTTGGACTCTGAGGTGAGCTTGAGAATGGAAGCTATGCCGAGTAGAGCAACAATATAATGTATAATATAATAAGGCTGTCAGACATGTTGACACATCATCCCAGCTTTGTACTACTTACCCAGACTTGCATATGAGACAGGAATACATATCTACCTTATTTAAATCACTGTTCTTTTAGATTTTCTATCATAAACTTAATCCTAACTGACACACACACACAATTATCTTTTGTCACATAGCACCAGAGTATATGCCAGAAATACTAAAGCTGCTTTGCAGGGCTACCTGCAAATCTTTATTTCCTAGCGGAGGTGGGAAGGAGGAAAAGGAGGAGAGGGGAGAGGTGTTTTGCATCAACTAAGCCTCTTATTTCAAGGACTACATTGCAAACATTATTTTTTTCTCATATTGAGTGTTCGTGAGTTTTAGATTTCACCAGAAGCTTCAGACTAGTTATTCTGGTTTCAGTTCTGACTCCCAAACTCTGTGCTTTGACAGGGCTCAGTATTGCTGAGCGAGGCAGCCATGTCACTTCCCTCAGCCTCAGTTTCTTCATCCGTGCTTTAGATGGAGAACTCTCCTAGGTTAACCCTCCTTGTGCTGACGTTCTGATGTTGGTTCTCCCATTGCACCGGCATAAGAAAAGCCGGGGCGCATTCTGATTCAGTGCCTGTATCCTTGCTGGCCTCTGCTATTCATTCATTCTTTCTTTCTTTCTTTCTTTCTTTCACTGCTTCCTTATTGACCACTTGCTGGGTGCCAGGCTGGGTTTGTGCTGACCACTGGTCACCAGGGGTCTTGAGTGGTCACCTCACCTCTCTGCTCAGCCTTGAGAAAGGTTTGTCCTGAGATGGCTAGGACTGGCCTTCCCTTTTCCAGGGACAGCACAGGCTCATTTGGAGCCTGTAAGACCCTGCTCCGAGCTGCCATCCCACAGCCCAGAATCACCCCTCCCTGCCCCCGGGCATGAGGAGGGCCTCAGGGCTTTGCCTGAGAGGCCACATGTGAGACCTGGGATTGAGCAGGGTGGGCTGTCTTGAAAGGCTGGGCGAGTGCCTTTGAAGTGGTTTGAAAGGCAGGCAGGGGGCTTCTTTCCACATGCCAAAGCAGACCCCCATCCCTGGCTCTAGCCTCGTCAGGCATCAGAGCTCAGTGTTGCTCTGGTGACCCCCTAATCCAGCCCCCGCTTACAAATAAGGCTCAGAGAGGGGAAGTGGTCACCCCAGATTCTCTCAGCTGCACCCAGCCTTTCTTCCAAGGCTCTGTGCAGGTGCCTAGGCCGCTCTTTTGCACGAGGCCCTAGAGATGGGTGACGGGGTGGGCACAGACACATCAGCCTTCACTGGTTGCCTCTCCCTCCAGCCTCTGGAAAGTGCTGAGCTCTTTCCTGCCTCGGGGCCTAAGCATACACTCCCCACCTCCAACCTCCTGCAAAAGCCTTCCAGGCTGTCGAGCCTCTAGGGCTGTTGCATGCAGTCATGCAGGTTGTTCACTGCCCACAGGCACTTGCTGAGAGAGAAACAAGGGGGCACTGAAATTTCCTCTTGCCAAGCCCTGTGTGAGTCAGGTGTGTGTGCGGGAGTGGAGGTGGGGTTGCCTGCATCCGTGGGGAGCAAGGATCATCTTTTCCTAATTTGCACAGAGGTGACGCATAGGCTACTGGGGACACCAGTGTGGCTTAAACAACAACTGGGCCAGCAGAAGACCCATCGGCACCGTCAGAGCCACGTTCCTCATGCCTGTCGCGGCGTATTCTCTGTCTGTGGCCCCGCTAGCCTGTAAGCTCTCAAGGGCAGAGACAGTGACTCCTCCGGGCAGGTGTCACTGTCAGATCAGCACTGTGCTGGGCACAGAGCACGTGGCTCAGAGAACGCCGTGCTGAGCAAGAGTTGTAAGGGCTGGAGAGGAGTGTCCCGCACAGGCTTGGAAAATGTTTGTCGAGTGCATATATGGCAGGTTACTGCCCAGGAGACAGGTGAGGAGGGATCGACCAGGATAGAGGGCCTCTGAGAGATGGGAAGGGGCCAGCCAGGAGCTTGCAGAGGGGGCGTGGGCTGTGCAAGCCTGAGTAGCAGAGTGAGGGGGGTGACTGGGCAGGGCGTCGCACTCAACTCTGGGCGGGAGGCCCTGAGAGCAGAAGCTGTGGCCGGAGAAACCAGAGCCACACCTGGCCTCGCCCGGGCTCCACTCTGCAGGGCCAGGGCCGAGCGGGGCACAGTGTGGGTAGTTGCCAAAACCTCCCAGCTCCTCCCCAGCCCTTAGACTCCCACCCAGCCGAGTCCTGGAGCCCCTCTCCGGCCTGTACGGTGCTGGTCCAACAGGTACCCGACAACTCAGCCTTGTCCCAAGATACCCAGTCCTGTGGGCCACAGGAGTGACAGGCAGTGCTGTGCCTGCAGGGTGCAGGATGGTCCCCTGGAGTGCTGGGGTCCCCAGCTGGCTCAGGGGTGTCCTGGTCAGACTAGGGTGCATCTGGGGGAGCTTTCCCAGGGAGGTGAGAGCCGAGCTGAGTGGCGTCTAGGAGTTTCCCAGGTAAACCTGGGCGGGGGGTGGGTGGGAGCGGGCACCCAGCGTGGCCCTCTTGCGGGTGCCGCAGGCTCAGTGTGCCTGGCGTTTGCTCTCCGCGTGGCCTGCGCAGGAGAGGGGACCAGGCACCAGAGGCTCTTAGGCTGGATCCTGAAGGCCATGGAGATTGAGACAGGCTTGTCCCCCCCATTTTTAAAGTTGGGCTGTGTATTGGCTTCCTAGGGCTGCTCTGACAAAGTAGCAGAAACTGGGCGGCTTAAAACAATGGAAATTTGCTTTCACAATTCTGGAGCATTCTGAGAGCAAGGTGACAGCAGGGCTGTGCTCCCTCTGAGGCTCTGGGTAGCATCTTCCTGCCTCTTCTCAGCTTCTGGTGGCCCCGGCAGTCCTTGGGGTCCCTTGGCCTGCAGCTGCATCCCTCCAGTCTCTGCCTGGTCACAGGGCCATCTCCTTTCTGTGTGTCTGTGTCCTTGTGTCTCCCCTTCTTATAAGGATGTCAGTCGTATCGGATTAGGGCCCTCACCCCTGCTTCAGTGTGACCTCATCTTAACTAATTACATCTGCAACGACCCTATTTCCACATAAGGTCACATTCTGAGGTCCTGGGGATTAGGACTTCAACATATCTTTTGGGGGGACATACTTCAACGCCATAACAAGGTAAAATTTATATAGAGTAAAATTCACCCTTTTCTGTGTACTTTTCTATACATTTTGGCAAACGTAGAGAGTCAGGTAACCTCCATCACAATCAAGATACAGAACAGTTTGGTCACCCTCCAAAATTCCCCTCTGCCCTTTTGTAGTCAACCCCTCCTCCGCCCCAACTCTGGCATCACTCGTCTCTTCTCCATCCTTGAGTTCTGCTGTTTCGAGAACGTCATGTGAACGCTGCCTTGCGTGCGAGTCTGGCTTCTTACACTTGGCGGAAGACATTGGAGACCCATCCGTGTTGTGTATCTCAGTACTGAGCTCCTTTTTATTGTTGATAGTATTTCATTGCATGGATGTATCACAGTTTGTTTATTCATTCACCCCCTGTGGCACACTGGAGTTGTTTCCAATTTGGGGCAATTGCAAATAAAGCTGCTGCAAACGTTGGCGCATGAGGTATAGGTTTTTGCATAGGAATCACATGGCCGCTTGCATCGGCTGCGGTGTGAAGAAGGGCATGGGGTTTGGGGGAGGAGCCCATGGGGAGACCGGGAAGGATGCTACTGTAGGGGTCGGGGCGAGCAGTGATGGAGGCCTGGACCAGGCTCTCGGCAGTGGGGACAGGGGGATAGGAGCCTACTGGTGTGTATCTAGGATGGAACCTGGTGCTGGACTGTGTTTGCACCCCTGAGGCCAGGAGGCCACCTTTTATTATCTCCCACCAGCCCGCCCTTCACCTCTGCAGGAGACAGTGGCAGTCGTGGCCCAGCATGGCTGTCTGGACATGAGGACATGGAGAGGGGAAGAGTGCAGCCAGGGGCACCAGAGGCTCCCCTGCAGCCGCCACTAATACCGTCCTCCCCTTTTTCTCCCAGATCTGTCCTCTACCTCGGACGGGAACTGACCACGGTGGCAGGCCAGCAGGCTCAGCAGTTACAGGATGCATGTTGAGCTGGGGCCTGGCCTGCGCTCCAGGGCGAGAGGTGTGCTGGGTCCTAGTTCAGACGCCACGGCAGCTCCCAGGGTCTGCTGGGCCCTACACTGTGACCAGGGTGCACGTCCAGGTCGGCCACAGTTGGTGCCAGCCTAGTGAGGGGACGTTTATGGTCAATCCTCGTTATTCACAGATTCTGTATTTGCAAATTGGCCTACTTGCTGAGATTTATTCGTAACCCCCAAATCATAGTGCTTTGGAAGTCATTTGCAGCCGTGCAGAGTGATGAAAGATCTTCTGACACTCGTGTTCCCACCTGAGGCGCCGAGCAAGGCGAATCTGCCTTCTAGTTTCCGTTCTCATACTTCAAACAAGTGTCCTCGTCGTGGTCTGTTACGTTTTTTGAATTTTCACGCTTTTGGCGGATGCTTTCGCTGTTTAAAATGTCCCCTGGGCGTAGTGCTGCAGTGCTGTCTAGGGTTCCTAAGGGCGAGAAGGTTGTGACGGGCCCCGTGGAGAAAATACGGGTCTTAGAAAAGCTTTGCTCAGGCATGAATTGTAGCGCTGTTGGCTGGAAGTTCAAGGTTAATGAATCAACGGTATGTATGAAATAAGGTGTCTTTAAACAGAAACACACATAAAATAAGACAGGTCTTGATCAGTTGATGAAAATGTTGTGACCAGCAGCTTGCAGGAACCTACCCGTGTGTTTCCCCCAGAAGCAATGGTTCTGTTTCCGTTAACTCCGAGTCTGTGGCGACTTTGTAAAACATACCAACTACAAATGCTGAGAATGGACTGTATGTACGTCGTACAGATAAGTCAGCCCCGAAGCTCTCCGCTAAACTGTCTGCACGTCAGTATCAGCAGTTCATTCCTCTGGATTAAGAAGTGCCTGAAAAAAAAAAAGAAAAGAAGTGCCTGACTTGTGCGTGGTCTGTTTTTAAGATGCACACGTCTTTGAGATAGGCACCATCCCTTCTGTCCCTGGACTTTGGTCCTCTCTCCCTCCAGTGAAATTCAAGGCTTGGAAAGGACAGTTTCCAAGGAGGGGAGCAGTCGGTGCCAGTATGTCACATTCTGTGATTCTCACAGATGCGTCTTTGTAGGGAGCAGCGTATCCATCAAGGCATAAAAATCGGGGATCGTTGGCATTCACAGATTTGACACTAATATTACAGCGATTATGTCAGACCCCTTTGCTAAAAGCTGTTTCTCAGTTAATTGTCACAGCCCTGTGAGGCTGGGGTTGCAGTGCCCAATTTACAGGCGAGGAAACTGAGGCACAGAAAGTGACTCAGTGGAAGCCCTCGGCAATCCATGGCAGAGCCGGGACCCGAATCCAGGTTTGTCCGAGTCCAGAGCCTCTGGCCTTCACCCCTGAGCTCCCTGCATCCCTGTGCTGCATCCCAAGATTCCAAGACCCTGCTGCCTCCCCTAGATCCAGGTGTGCCTGGATCCTGGGAGGGATGCTGCCCCCAGCCTTCTGAGCCCCATGGAGGGGGTGACCTCGTAGCCCCCTCCCCAAGTTGGCTGTATATGATGGGCCAGGTGGAGAACCTTGGAGGTGCAGAAAGGGGCACCGACCCCACCCGCCAGCCTCTCCCTCGTCATCCACTGACCAAATCACACCCTATAACCCCTGTCCTTGGAGTCGCTGGGAAACACTTTAACCCGGAGGGGTGGCGTGTTCCTCTTCAGTGCACCTTCCTCTCTCCCCGCCCCAGTGCCTCTCGATGGTCCCCAAGGTAATGAGCCAGTGGCCTCGGCTTCCTCCACCTCCCACACTTGAAAACTCACCACCAGTAACTTCCCTTATGCTAAGGCATTAGGGACTATGCACACTGTAAAGTCTGCGGGGGGGAGGCGGGCGGGAGCCGGGTACCAAAACCCTAGAAAGGATGCAGCCCTGAGGGTGGAATTTCAGGCGGGAGGTGGGGCATCCATTTAGTTTTGTGAGGTGGGCCCGGGCCCAGGAGGCACACTGCCAAGAAGCATCAGGACCAGCGAGCCTGGGACGTGCTCGTGACCAAGCCGAGGAAGTGTGGTAACGACAAGTGTAAGGTGGGCTGCAGGGTAACTCAGTGTTGCCCAGCGGGTGGAGGAATGTGGTGCTGTAGCAGTTCCTGCAAGGTGCAGGTCGGGGCCTGGCGTCCCCAGCCTGTGTCCTCGGGGTGAGGGCAGTGCCCGCAGGAGGGCAGCTGTCGGGCTTCAGCGTTGCATTCGGCCCCAAGCCCTGGGCCGGCCCTGGACCTGACCCCACTTCCAGTTTAGAAATGGGGGTTCACTTTGTCAAAGCACATCCTTCTCGCTCTGTGGTCATGTTTCACCCTTCTGGCAACCTCTGAAAGAGCGGAGGGATGGGTATCCTTTCACTTGTTTCACTACTGAGAGAACTGAGGCCCGGGGAGGGAGTGGGGCGCTTGCCCAAGGACACACAGCAAGTCTGTAGCAGAGGCTAGAATAGAGCCCGGCTCCCTTTCCAGGGCAAAGCATTTTCTGCACCACTCAGAGCTGTCCAGCATGAGTAGTGTCCACAGCAACCATCGACAGAGCCATTGTGAAGCTCTAGATGCAGTTGGCTGTTTTGTCCTCACAGCAGCCTTATGGGGTCTGTGCAGTTGTCAGTCTCATTTCACAGACCTTGAAAGGCTGGTGTCAGAGTGGAATTCAGTCAAGCCCCGGACGCTAAGGGTGAGGGACAGAGAAACGCCAGCAGAGGTCCAGCAGGGCTGGGGGTGGGGGCCTGGGTGAGGGCGTGGAGGGCCCTTGGCTCCCCTTCTGGGCTGAGTCCTGTCCGCCATGGGGCTGCTGCTCCCTCCTCAGCCCCACTGTCAAGCCCGAGAGGGGAGGGCTGTGATCTCCTTCCCGTTTCCCCCAGATGATAGGGAGCCGCTGAGTAAGCAGCAGGCCAGGCCAGAGACCAAGGTCACGGTGTGACTTGTGGGCTGCCACGTGGTGTGGGCGCTCCTGGAGGGAGGCTGGCAGGGGCAGAGGGAGGGCCTCCCCAGAGCTGTCAAGGCCTCCTGTTTTCCAAGCCTGGCTCATCTGGGGAGGAGAAAGCAGCGGAAGGAGGGTGGGCAAGGACTCTGGCAGCTCTGTAGGGATAGGCCTGGGGAGGCCTGGGCTGGGATCCATGTGCAAAAGGGGCCTTGTCTGCAACCAGCCACGGGGGGCAGCTCCTGAGAGAAGGGGGCCTTAAACGCTGGAACAAATGACCGAGGGCACAGTCTCCTTTCCCAAAGAACTTTCCAAGTAAGGTAATGGCTAATGGTAATAACATTGACATGTATATCGTTGTCTTTTTTATCTTCTTTCTTTTTTATTTCTTTCTAATTAAAAACAAATCCCCCACACAGTACACGAATTCACACATGCTGAAAAGATTTAAACAATAGAAAAGTCTAGACCTACACTGTCCAATACAATAGCCACTAGCCACATGTAGCTATTTTACAAATTAAATTAATTAAAATGAGGTAACAGCTGCACTGGCCGTATTGCAGATGCTCCATAGCCACAGGAGCTGATGGTGGCCATACTGGACGGTGCAGACATAGGACATTTCTGTCACTGCACGAAGTTCTTTGGGGAAGCTCTGGCTAGATCACGAACGGGGAAAACCCTACCAACTGAAAAATAATTTCTGGAATCAGTTTGGTTCCTTTGGACCTGCTTTATGTATTTACTTATGTCTGGGTGTCCACCCTTCCCATATGCAGTTCTGTCTGATCTGCCCAGCTACTTGGCCCTATGAGTATGAGGATGACATTTCTCTCTCTCTCTCTCTTTTTTTTTTTTTTTTTTTGCAGAAGAGGAAGTGAGGCTCAGAGAAGGTAAATGGGCCATAGGTAAGGGGAGGGTCAGCATGGGTTTGTTCCCTAGGGTCAGAGGCCCTTCCCTTGGTGTGTCCAGGTGACCGAGGTGCAGCCAGCCAGGGACTACGGCAATCTTTTCACATCCCTGCACATTCCACTCAGTGGTATGTGAAGGAGAGGCCAGACAAGCACATTGATCTTCCAGGAAGACTCTCTGCGGGGCGTCTATTCTTCCATTTTAATTGTGTCCCCTGCAATGTTCGCCTGTTATTTTCTGACTTTCGTAGTAATACACACTCAGTGTAAAAGTTTGGAATGTGCAAAAAAAAAGTGTCAAGAAGGAAACAGAAATCACTTAATCCCAGGATTAACAGCCGCTCGCTCGTGGACCAGCTTATACTCCTGCCGGTAGAGCAGGAGTGGTCCGCTTCCTCCACAGCCCCGTCATGGAGGTCTGCCTCATGATAACCGTTCTCATGGGCTCTTGTAGTTTAAACTCCAGATTCCCTGATTCCTCAGGCTGTTGAGAAGCTTTTCAGACCTTTGTTGGCCATTTGGATAGCCTTTGTGTGAAGTGCCGGCTCAAGCCTCTTGCTCATTTTTCTGTTATATTCATTTTTGTTTGTCTTGTCTTTTCATTATTGATGAGTCAAAGTTCTGTGTATAATCTGGTTCTGAGCCCTTTGTGTTACAAATGTCTTCTCCCATGCAGGGCTTAAATTTCACTCTCTTGATGGTGTCCTGATGAACAGAAAGTCTTCATTTTAATGCATCAATTTTTTAAATCATTTATTTATTTGGCTGTGCTGGGTCTTAGTTGCGGCACGAGGGATCTTCGTTGCTGCGCGCGGGATCTTTTAGTTGTGGCATGTGGGATCTAGTTCCCTGACCAGGGATTGAACCTGGGCCCCCTGCATTGGGACCGCGGAGTCGTAGCCGCTGGACCACCAGAGAAGTCCTTTAATGCAGTCAAATTTAACAGTTTATTTAAGGTTGGGGTGTGTGTGTGTGTGCTGTTTAAGAAGTCTCTCTCTTCCATCAGATTATGAAGGTATTCTTTATTTCCTTCTAGAAACTTTTTTGTTTTGCTTTTTACATTTAAGTCAGAAGAGCCTTTGTGGAACTGATTTTTGTATGAGCTGTGAATAAGGGGTCACGTTTCTGTCTTTTTCCCATGTGGATACCCAGTTGTCTCAGCACAGTTTGTTGCAAAGTCCTTTTCTCAACATTCTACTGTGACCATATGTACATCAAGTGACTGTGTGGGTGGGGTCTATTTCTGGACTCCTCTAGTCCACTGACCTACGTGTCTGTCTCTGCACCAGTACCACACCTTCTTAATCACTGTAGCTCCATCATAAGTCTTGATATCCAGCAGACCAATCCTACCCTTTTCTTCAAGTGTGTCTTGGATGTTCTTGGCCCTTTGCATCACATGTGCCTTTTCACAGAACACATTTGGGGTTCTCTTTGGGAGTGCACCAATTCTTTCAGTCAGTTTGTGGAGAATTCATACCGTGAGAGTATTAAGTCTTCCACTCTGTGGACAAGATCTACCCTTCATCTCTTTCTTGTATTGTATTATAATGATTAATATTTAACCTTACATCGTGAGTAGGAGTCTGGAGGGATTTGGCAGAGTGGTTAAGTACATGGACTATAGACTTAGAGAAGGCCAGGGTTCAGATCCCAGCCCTGCCACATTCCACAGCCTCAGTGAGTTGCTTAACTTCTCTGTGTCTCAGTGTCCCCCTCTGTAAAATGGGAACGATAACCAGAGTTACCTTGTAGGGTTGTTTGTTTTGTTTTGGTTTGGTTTTGGCCACTCTGTGTGGCATGCAGGATTTAGTTCCCCGACTAGGGATTGAACCCGTGCCTGCTGCATTGGGAGTACGGAGTCTTAACCAAAGGACCGCCAAGGAAGTCCTGTTTAGGGTTGTTTGAAAAGGTTAGCTTAGTTAATATATGTGAAGCAGTTAGAGCAATGCCTGACACACAGAAATCTCTGGAAACATTACTAATATATTTTTGAGTAGGTAATACATTCACAGGATTCAAAATAAAAATGTATTAAAAAAAAAAAGACATACAGTGAAATAGTCTTCCCACCAACCTTATCCCCCATGTGGCCGTTCACATACCTGCCCCACTAATTATTAGTTTCTTCTGTTTTCCTTCAGAGAGACTTTATGCAAATACAGGAAGTTCTTCTTTTTTTTTTTCCAACAAGGGAGCACAGTCTACATACTGTTCTGTACTTTGCTTTTGTCACTTAACCACATATACTGGAAACCTTTCCATGTCAGTACACAGAGAGCTTCCTTGTTTTTTTTCGTTTTTTCTTTTTTTACAGTTGCGTAGTATTTATAGAGGCATTGTATTCATTGATTTACCTGTCCCTTTATGATGGACATTAGATCGTTTCCAGTCTTTTCTCCATTACAGACAATACTCCAATGAATCCATGAGTATCTCTGTCCAAGCATCATTTTGCACATGTGCAACTCTGTCTTTACAGATGTATTTATTATTCCAGTGTTTGTATTAGATTGAATATCTAAAATCACTTTCTCTGTAGGTCAAAAACGGTGGAATGTTGCCACTTTCATATGGTACTAATATTTCCTTAACCACTCAGTCATTTAAAAATTTTTATTGAGCACCTATTCCATGCTGAGCCTGGACACACAGCGGTAGATGTGACCGACACCAGAACACAGAGTTTGGGGAGGGGAAGAGACGGGCATGGAGCAAGCAGTATTGTTTACCTTTGGATTGTTTCCAGTTTTTGACGACTCACACTGTGAGTCACGTTCCAGTGAACATCTTTGTCCATTAAGCTTTATCCGCATTTAAAAAATATCTCTTTGAGACAGATTCTAGAAGGGGCATGACCTACACTGTGCAGTTTTCACCAAAACAAGAAAGCAGAGTTCTCTGGTGCTCCTTGTACAGAACGCAGCTCAGTTCCGCATCTGAAACCCCCTTGACGAGAACTTTTCTTTTTCAAAGTTACGAACTCTTTTACTTCTTTTTGCAATAGGTGACATAATCACATGGTTCAAATCCAAAAGGCACAAAAGGATGTATGGGGAAGTGCCTCCCCGCCCATCCCTGTCTGCTCATCTCCCAGCCTCCTCCCTCTCCTCCTTCCCCCCCGGCCCCCGGGGGCCTGATTACCCCCCCACCCCCCCACCCCCCCACCGCCCACCCCCCACCCCCGTCTCCTTGGAGATGCCTCAGCGCATCTTAATGTGCACGCATCACAAAGATGCTCGGGGCCTGCCCACTGGCCTTGGTGATCAGGGTTCTTGTGTCCCCACTGCCTCCAGCTTCAGTCTAAGCCAGGAAATTGGTCCCCCAAATTCTGTCTTCTCCAGTAACCATCTCCATGTTCAGTGAAATTTCCAAGAATTTTCAGGGTGGAGGGGGCGGGGGAGGGAACGTCAGTGCTCTTTCACTATGTGTGACTATTATTGTAAGTATTATTATGATAAGTCTCGAATGGTGTTGGTCCATAGTAGATGCTCAGTAAGTACTTACTGGATGAATGAATGTATGATAACATCATTGAATGTTTGCTATATGCCGGGCAGTATCTTGAACTCTTACAACAATTCCATAATATAGTGATGCTTATATTTCCTATTTTAAATATGAGGAAATTGAGGCGAGAGAGGTTTAGTTACTTGCCGAGGCCACTAAACTGGGATTCTAACCCAGGCTGTCTGGTTCCCGAGCCCATACTTAAACTGCTAGTCGCCATACCACTCAAGGCCTAATTGCACACAGCACTGGGAACAGAATTGGTACCATCATCTATGAACCGGGTCCTGATGGGAGTGGCCAGTCCTAACCTAGGCCTGGCATTGGGGGAGGGGAGGTCAGCAGGACAAGCAGGCTGGGTCACGTCAGGCTGGATTCAAGGGCCTGGCTGGGATCGGGAAAGGGACTGGCACCCGTGAGCCAAAGCAGCTTACAGAGAGAGGGTGGAGGAACTCAGCCCCAGTTCCGGGAAGGCCACGGGCATCCAGGGCTAGAGGCCAGGCGGAGGGAAGCTGTGAGCCAGCAGTCAGAGCATCTGAGAAACGGCGTGTGGGAACAGCCACCAGAAGGGCCTCAGCACTGAAGCCGAGTGCCTCCCGTGGGCTCCACCCAGGCCCCAGTGGACAGGTGGACAGCAGAGCATCCAGCAGGCCGCCTGGGGGCAGGGCTGCGAGCCGGGCACTGCCTGACACATGCTGGGTGGCAGAGTCCTGCAGCACACAGGTGTGGAAAGTTTGAAGGCCTTTGACCCACTCGACCCCTTGATGTGGGCTATGACGTGCGAACTGAGACAGCCAGACCCGTTCTCAGCACTTCCGGGGCCCGGAAGACCTGCTTGAGCTGACTTCCCCTCTGCGAGGCTCTGGGCAGGGGCCTGCCGAGCCCAGTCCCGGCTTCCCTGGGGTGACCCACCGAGGGGTCGGGGGCTCAAGCTGCACCCGTGCTCCACCTCGCCTTGGAAGGCCTTTTGGTCTCGGGGTGAGGAGACACGTAGGGAGCTTTCTCACAACAGGATTCCAAGCACAGTCCTTGGAGCCTCAGGCGTCTGTGGGGACCCGCTAGGGCCTCTTGCGGTTATTTGGCCCGTGGAACTGGGCTGGAAGCATTGGCCAAGCGTTTGCACATTATACATGTGAGAGATGCTGATTCTGAAACCGGCTGCCTCTCTTCCATCTCCACGTGACCTCTCTGGTCATCCTGGAGCTGCGTTGTTGGTTCTGTGTCCTCCAAAGGCTGGGCCGGAGGTGCACCCAGGCGGCAGCTGTAGCTCAGCTTCCACACGTCCAGGAAAAAGCACTTGGTGGAGCGGAAGCCACAGAGAAGCTGGCCTGGCTGCCTGCCTTCTCTCAGGCTGTCTGCTGGGCCAGAGCCAGCCTGGCTCGGCAGAATGCCTTCCGGTGGCACCGGGCCAGGGGTCAGTTGAGTCACAGAATCATGGAATGCATAGTGCTGCAAGGAGCCCCAGTCCTGGGTCTCGTCTGTGCTCAGACAATGCATAGCCCAGGACAGAGCCTGTGGCAGACATCACTAGGAGATCCTAGCAGTCTTTCTCGGCTGAGCCTTTAGCATAACAGTCCAGGCAGCTGCTGCCTATCAACTGGGGTTCACAGGGAAATCCAACCTACTTACCATTCCAGATCTAGTCTAGTCTTCTCATTTTACTGAATAGGCCGCTGAGCCTAGAGAGGGGAAGTGAGTTACCCAAGGTCACAGAATGAACAACACAACCAGACCGTGGCCTCTTGAGTCTGAGCTCAGTGCCATTTCCTTTATATCATACCCATTCTCCTGATGAATACAGGATTTGCACGTAACTACTCATCTCCTAAACTCTTGTTATCTCCCTTCCTTTCCACCATGTGACCGCAACCTCAGAATCCAAAAAAATGTCCCATAGTTCCCCAAGAATGTTATATATGCAGCTGCAGAAAAGCTGGTGCTGTCTTAGGTCATGTTAATAGGAGGAAACTATCTAGATTGAGGGAGGTGATGGTCATGCTCTTTTCTGAGCTGCTCAAGGCACACCTGGGGAATCCTTTCCCTGCTCGAGACTCGACATTTCAGATGGAGAACGGATGATAAAACAGTGGATACTCAGAAGGATAAAAACGGTGCAGATGAGGGGGCTCAAAACCACTCCATAGTTTATGATCAACTGATTCTCAACAAGGGTGTGAAGAAAATTCAATGGGGAAAAAAATAGTCTTTTCAACAGATGGCTCTGGGACAGCAGGATATCCAAATGCAAAAGAAGGAGGTTGGACCCTACCTCACACCATGCACAAAAGTCAATTCAAAATGGAACAAAGACCTAAGTGTAAAAGGTCTCAGACGAAAACAGGGGTGAATCTCCATGATCTTGAATTAGCTGTTGATTTCTTAGGTATGACACCAAAAGTACAAGCAACAAAAGAGAAAATAGATAAATTGGACTTCACCAGAATTAAAAACTTGTGTTTCAAACGACACCTTCACCTTTTCATCAAGAAAATTAAAAGACAATACACAGAATGGGAGAAAATATTTGCAAACCAAACACCTTATAAGGCACTTGAATCTGCATATAAAGAACTTAACAATAAAAAGATAAATAATCTAATTCTAAAACAGGCAAAGAATCTGAATAAACATTTTTCTAGAGAATGTATACAAATGGCCAATAACTAAAAGATTCTCAACGTACTTATACATCAGAGAAATGCAAATCAAAATCACAATGAGATATTCACTAAACTTATCGTGGTGATCTTCTCATGATGTATGTAAGCCAAATCATTATGCTGTACACCTTAAACTTATACAGTGTTGTATGTCAATTATATCTCAGTAAAATTGGAAGAAAAAAAAGTACAATGAGATACAACTTTATACCTGCTAGGATGGCTATAATTATAAAGATAGATAATAACAGGTGTTGATGAGAATGTGGAGAAATTGGGACCATCCTGAATGGCCAGTGGAGTTGTAAGTTATTTAGCCATTTTGGAAAACAGCCTGGCAGTTCCTTACATGCTAAATATAGAGTTAACGTATGACCCAGCAATTCTAATCTTAGGTATATACCCACGAGAATTGAAAACAATGTCTGTACAAAAACTCATACTTGAATATCAGCAGCATTATTCATAATGGCCAAAAAGTGGAAATAACCCAAATGTCCATCAACTGATGGATACGTACAATGTGGCATGTCCATACAATGGGATATTATTTGGGAATAAAAAGAGATAAAGCACTGCCGCATTCAGTGAGCTGTGACCACAGGGGTGAACCTTAAAAACGTTATGCCAAGTGAAAGGAACCAAATATAGACCCACATATTGTATGATTCCATATATGAAATATCAGAAGACAAACCTATTAAGACAGCAAATGGGTAAGTGGTTGACACCAGCTGGGGCATTAGGAGGAAATGGGGAATGACAGCTAATGAGAACAGGATTCCTTGCTAGGGTGGTGAAAACGTCCTAAAATTGATTGTAGTGACAGTTGCATAATTCTGTGATTATACTAAAAACCATTGCATTGTACACCTTAAAATATTATTAAAAAGCAAACCACTCCGTATGCAAATTCATGGAGACAATGTGTGTAAACCACTGTGGGGCTCAGTGTCAGCCACAGGGGAATAGCTGGTAAATGTTACCTCTGGGTACCACGTGGAAGAGGGGGGCTCTTCAACCTGGAGAAGAGATGGCACTAGGGGTGGGGGGAGGAGATGTGCTGGCCTTCTCCACATAGTTGAAGGGCTGTGTGGGGGTGGGATGAGTTGTCCCTGTGGCCTTAAAAAGTGTAGAGAAAGAAACAAAAGGAGAAATTTCAGAGGAGTAGATTTCATCTCAATAGAAATTGAGGATTGCTTCTTGGAATGGGTTTCCCGGTGAGGTAGTGAGCACCCCGTCATTAGAGGTCTTCAAACAGATACAACTATGTGTTGGGATGGTACAGAAAGGACTCCAGTGTTAGGGGAACATCTGAGGCAGAGGACAGTGTTAAAATTCCAGTGGGTGTGCTGCAGCTGATAGGCTCACAGAGGCCTATTGTTCAATATTTAGGAACTTCAAGCTAATTGTTAAGCCATTGATAGCTTGTTATCAGCAATGGTGGGAGTACTTACAATGGCAATCAGCATTCACTACATATCAGGACTTTTTTTTTTTTTTTGTCCGAGACCAGTGCTTACTAGCACATCACTGATCCAGACCACCTGCTCCAACAGGTCTTTTGGTATGCTTGTTACTCAACAGAACTTGGGTCTGCTCACCCACATACAGCAAAGCCAGTCCACTGACCCCAGGTTGTAGTGAAGGAAAGTACAGCGTTTACTGTAGGTGTCAAGCAAAGAGAATGGGCAGCTCATGCTCAAAAGGAAGACCCGAACTCCCCAATGGCTTTCAGGGAAGGGTTTTTTGTTTTAGTTTTTGTTTTAATTAATTTATTTATTTTTGTCTGCCTTGGGTGTTCGTTGCTGTGCGTGGGCTTTCTCTAGTTGCAGCGAGCAGGGGCTACTCTTCGTTGCGGTGCATGGGCTCCTCATTGCGGTGGCTTCTCTTGTTGTGGAGCACGGGCTCTAGGCACGCGGGCTTCAGTAGTTGTGGCACGCAGGCTCAGTAGTTGTGGCTCGCGTGCTCTAGAGCGCGGGCTCAGTAGTTGTGGCGCACGGGCTTAATTGCTCCACGGCATGTGGGATCTTCCCGGACCAGGGCTCGAACCTGTGTCCCCTGGATTGGCAGGTGGATTCTTAACCACTGCACCACCAGGGAAGCCCAGGGAAGGGTTTTTAAAGGCAACATTTGGGGTGAGGGTTGCAGCTCAGGGATCTTCTGATTCGTTGGTGGTGAGGTATCAGGGTGGTGTTTTGGGAATCTTAAGCATCAACCTGGTTCCAGCCAGTCTGGGGTCTCCTGCTTATTATGGTCAGCATGTAGTCACCATCCTCCACCTGGATGGCTTGTCTTAGTTTCTGCAGAACGATTGTTATGCATATCCCTTGAGGAGGAACTAGGACTCTGTTTTATCACTGAACTATTGTTTAAGCTGTCTTTACTTTTCTTGATTGACTACTTTCCCTTTGTTTCTTCATTCTTTCACTTCCCTAATTAGTAACTGCTTGAATCTGCTCTTTGGAACTCAAGGAAGGCCTAGGAGACCAAAGCCTTTTTCTACAAACAAGAAACGGGGGACAACGAGGGGCTTTTGTATCCAGGAAGGCCCCAAAGTGCCCTACTCAGTTTTAATTTCCACTTTTCTTTGATACACCTCAATCCTGAGGGGAACAGGGGCGGGACAAGAAAGGGAATAAAGTTTTGGATTGAGAGGTTAATCATAAACTTGGCAGGGGAACTCAGTTCCAGGGGGGCTTCCCCACCCCTAAAGTTCCCAGATCCTTCTCCTTTACCAGCGGGAACCCCTTCCCTGCTCTGCCCCAGGGTCTGGTGAGCCTTGACTTCCCCCATGAACTGTCTTGAGCTCTCCATCTCATCTAGGAGTTACCACTTAAGTGTCCGCTGTGTCTGGGTTCTTCCTTATGCTGTCCCATTTGACCCTCACACAACCTTTGAGGTAAGTGGTGTAGATGAAAGAGTTAATCAGTAGTTGATCTGGAAAGAAATGGAAAATTTTGTTTGAGCCAACCTGAGCATTATAACCCTGGAGACAGTCTTTCAGAGAGCTCTGAAAACTGTTCACCCCTTAGAGGTCAAAACACAGGTAGATACGTTTTTGAGACAAAGGGCCATACTCAAATGACATATAATTGACAGTTTACAGAATCCAGATCTACATTACAAAGCACGCAGTGGCCCCTTACAAGATTAAGAAGGAATGTTATCTCCTAAGGAGGTCTGGTGAATGCAGACGCACAGCACACACGAAAGAGGAGGGAGGAGGCCCAAACCGGCAAAGAAAACTTTTATGTTTAAATTTTCTCGTCTTGCCATAAAATATGAATTTTATTTTCTCAGTGGCATAGTCTTCCTGTTTACAGTGGGGGACACTGAGCCCAGGAGGGGTGTTTGTTCATCGTATCAGAGCCTCCGGAGGAGGCGGCTCCCAGCCCCAGATGCCTGCCGCCCGTGCTGGACTGTTCCCGTCGGCATCTTCACCTGCAGCTGGAACTCCAAACTGTTACTCCCTCTGCCGTCAGCTGCTGCTCTTTGGCCCAAGTCTTGTGCTGCCACAGTGCAGAGAAACAGCCCCAGTGACCTCCTCTGGCTTCTGCTCTGGTGACCTTGTGGCAGCTGTCAGAGGATGTTCCTAAAAGTCCCCTGGGGCCTGATTCTTTGAATGGACTCATCTTGATGACCTTTCAACACAGGCCCTCAAGGCTCCAGAACTGACTTAAAAATGCCAAGAAAAAAATAGCGGGAGTGAATCCCAGGGAAATTGCCCTGGTGGAAAGAACAGGCTTAGGTGTTCAGAGACCGCCCCCCTACCACCTTGGCTTGTGACATGCTTTGGGACCTTGGGAGAAGATGTGTGCATGTGGGGGTTTTGTTTTGCTTTTTAATTAAATATTTCAAAGGTAGCGAAATCTAGAGGAAAAACATAGCAATGCCCTGGTCACCCATAATTCAGCTTTGTTAAATCCTACCCTTTTGTCATATTTGCTTCAGATGTTTTAAAAGCAAACAAATCATTACAGAACTGGCTGAAGCCTCCTTCACACAGTTCCCTGATCCCATTTTCTTCCAGCCCCTCTGAGGTCACCATTATCCTGAATTTGGTGTGCATGTGTATCCACAAACAAGACACAGAACTGTTGTGTACGTTTTTACACTTTATAGAAATATTTTCATTCCTTCTGTAATTTGCTTTCTTCACTCAACATTGGGGATTTGGTTTGCTTGACTTTAAAAACTCGTTAACTTTTTTCTTTTGAAATAATTTCAGACTCCCAGAAAAGTTACAGGGTTAGTACAATGAATTCCTGTAGTACAGTCTTCATTCAGATTTACCAGTTATCAACATTTTGTCACATCTGCTGGTTCTCTCTGTCTCCTTCATTTTTTTTTGAACCTTGTGACAGTAATTTGCAGACATTGTGCCTCTTTACGCCCATATATTTCAGTGGGTATTTCCCAAACATGGACATTCTCTTACCTAACCTCAGCACAAGAATCAAGATCAGGGAATTAATATTCATGCAGTTGACAGGATTTTGAGATTTAACCGTGTCGCGATTGGTTCCTACCTTTCAGCAGCTGTGCAGTAGTCCAGGGTGAACTAATCACAACTTATTTATCGTTCTCTCACGGACGGACTTTGGTTGTCCCCATTTTCTCTCACTATAAATGCTTCCATTATCAATCATCTCCTTATACCATGTGCGTCCTGGGAGTGGGGCTGCTGGGGCCTGGGCTACGGCACCTCCGTCTCTTTTAGATTTTGGAAATCATTTTCAGAGCAGGTGCAACTGTCTTCATTCTCATGGAGTGCTGTACCCCGTTGGTGCTCTAGTGCCATTTAGGGGCTGAGCAATGGGCTCTCGCCTATCTTAGGCCATTTCTCATGTTGCTGGTGTTTGTAAGAGAAACAGGGCATGACCATGTGCGTGGTTACCCCAGGTAGAATAATGACCTATTTGAGGTGTTCTCCTGTATCAGACGATGCTTGATGCATGTTACGTGTGGCAGGTATTACCAGCTCCATTACACAGATGAGAAAACTGAGGCCCGTAGGGGTTAAATACCTTGTCCTAGGTCCCACGGCCAGATATGGCAGGGATTGGGGCTGAGGCTGTGTGAGTCCTAGTTCGTCATCTTCAGGCTATGCAGAGTGTGTGAAATGACCACCGCATCTCTGATTGCGAGTTTGTCGTGAGAGGGGTCCACTGAGAGGCTGCTGCCTCTTCCTGCAACATCCCACCTCCCCCCACACCCCTACACGCCTGTCCCTGTCATCTGGTCCCTTCCTCTCTCTACAGAGGGAGTCATTTCATTTAAGAGCAGTCAGCATGGAGGAGAAGGGAGAGGGTGGGGGTGGGGGACAGCAATGAGCGACTGTCCTCCCTCACCCTGGGAGTGTCAAGGCACGGCTGGTTCTCCGGGCCTCCAAGGTCAGAGCCAGAGAAAACTCCCCTCTGGGGTTTCTGGACGGTCCAGCCCCAGCTCGAGAAGTCGGTGCCATTTCAAAAGGAGGAAGGCTTTGGGCTTCTGGAGGCTCACGGTGGGCACAGGAGCCCCACCAGGCAATTCAGTTACAGCTCTTAGAGGTTTACTCTTTATCACTCCAGAGATAATCATCAAGCACGGTGTGTCCTCTCATCTCATTTACGCCCAAGAGAAACCCTCTCCGCTGGTTTTACTTACTCCCCGTTTTACAGAAGAGGAAACTGGAGTCAGCGTGGTTATGTAGGCAGTTAAGCCCCTTAGCGAGTCAGTGCAGAGCTGGGATAACACGCGGGCTCGGGAGGCCCCAAAGCCACCAGGTCTCCACCCTGCATGCATTTTTGTGACAAACAGATGTATTTTCACATATTTATTTAAAATGAGTTTTAATCCTATAAATAATGCATAATTAGCATACAAATTTGAAACAACTCCCCTGCACTTCTCAGAAAAAACTGTCCTTAATGATGTCTCACAGAGCCTTCAGGAAATTATTTTTGTGTATAGTTATATTTCTATGTCTCAGTGTGTGTTTGTATATATTCCAAATGGGATAAAAAAACATTAACGAACGCTCTTTCTTTGCCAGGTACTACAAGGATACATATACATGGGAAATTTTTAAAATTTCTTCAAGAAGTAGAATAGTGTAGAGGTTATAAACACAGACTCTGGATCCAGATTGTCTGGGTTTGAACGTCAGCTCTGCTATTTATAGGCTGTGTGACCTTGGATGAGCTAGTTAGTCTCTCTGTGCCTCAGTATCCTCGTCTTTATTTTTTTATTTTATTTTATTATTTATTTATTTATTTATTTTATTTATTTTTGGCTGCATTGGGTCTTCGTTGCTGTGCGCGGGCTTTCTCTAGTTGCGGAGAGCGGGGGCTACTCTTCGTTGCAGTGCGTGGGCTTCTCATTGTGGTGACTTCTCTTGCTGTGGAGCAGGGGCTCTAGAGCGCAGGCTCAGTAGTTGTGGCGCACGGGCTTAGTTGCTCCACGGCATGTGGGATCTTCCCAGACCAGGGCTCGAACCCGCGTCCCCTGCGTTGGCAGGCGGATTCTAAACCAAGAATATGTTCCATGCCTCTCTCCTAGCCTCTGGTGGTGACCATCAATCCTTGGTGTTCAAAACCCATAACTCAACTCTCTTCCTCTCCCTGCACATGGCTTTCTTGTATCTCTGTGTCTTTTTTTATTTTTGGCCACGCCACGTGGATTGTGACATCTTAGTTCCCTGGCCAGGGATCGAACCCGTGCCCCCTGCAGTGGAAGCGTGGAGCCCTAACCACTGGACCTCCAGGGAATTCCTCTGTCATTGAATTTAGGGCCCATTCTAAATCCAGAATGATGTCATCTGGAACTTAACTACATCTACAAAGAGCCTTTTTCCGAATGAGGTCACATTCACAGGTGCCAGGTGTTAGGATTTGGGCATATCTCTTTGGGGGACACAGTGCAGTCCACTCCAGTAGGTGTGAGGATGCCTGTGTGCTGTGGGCTACTTATGGATGCAGAGGCACATTGCTGCCCTGATTGGCATTACCAGGGCCCCTCCTACCCTGGCCCTCGTGTCATTTGTGTACTCATGCACCTTGCACAGAGTGACCGGGCCGTCCCATAACATTGATCGCTGGGACCAGGTCTCTTTATGTCAATACAGCCACTTGGCCTTGAAGCTGGGGTGAGGCCTGCCTGAGGTCAGGATCGTGGGTGGGATGGAGACGGCCTTTTCCTGATCCTCCCCTTCCATCCCACACTCCCCCCAAGTTCCGGCCAAGTCTGTACAAGAGGGCCTCAGTTCTCCTTACAATGAGGCTTCATTGGAACTTTCTGAGCTGCTTCCCTGGGACCCACACAGGCAGCCCGAAGCTGGCGCCCTCATGAGCTGGGAAATGGCGGGGCCTTCTTCCACACAGGCAGCATCCAGCCAGGATGCTGCACCCCGAGCTGACACCACACCACCTGGGTGGCCCCCTCGGGCGGCCTCTCCACCCCAGAGCAGAGCTCTCCTCCCCACCTCACCCAGGTTTCATAGGCCGGTGACCGGATGCAGCACCACGCCAGGGAGCGTGGACACACCACGCCAGGTCACTCCTTCCCTTGGGAGCTAAGGCCAGGATGCTGAGCCCAGGCCTTGTCCCTGTGGCCCAGGGCAAGGGTTTCCCTGGTGTCTGACCACACTGCGTCTGGGTGGGGCAGCACGGACAACCTGCCCCTTGAATCGGAAGGCTGTTAGGACCGCTGGTTAGAGCTAATTGCTCTACTTCCGGTGAGCAAGCAGAAGGAAAACGAGTCATGGAATGGTTTGTCTTTCCGGTGGAATTGCTCTAAAGTTTTTAGGCTCATTATTCTGTGCTAACAGTGCCATTAATTACCCGGGGCCCCCGGGGCTGCCTTCGCAGGGCCCTCAGCTGGATCTTGGCTGGTGAGAGGGAGGGCATGGGAGCTGGGGTGGCCGACCGTGCCAGCAGATGACATATCCAATGTGGGCTCAGTGATGGTCCCTGGCAGTTAGAGCTGGTGTGGCCAAGCTGTTTAATAACAGTAATCATGGCAGGGAAGCAGCCTGCCCGGGTGCCGGCTCAGGGCGTTCACATCTCTGCCATCCTGCTCGAGCCCGGCAGTCCAGCCTGGAGCCCCAGCATCAGCACCAGCATTTAATAGTCGCAAGTGGGCATCTAGAGGCCCAAGGTCAGCAGGGACTCAGAGATTAGGAGGCAACTTCCTGGCCCCGTTACCATTCTTTGGCCTGGTCACAGCAGGTGTCCGTGTCACTCTATCCCTTCAGGGCTCTTGCTCTGCTGCTCCTGTGACCTGGTGCAAGGCCCAAACCTCCCCTAGCCTCAGCTGCTCCTTCTGTAACGTCTAGACCTTGCTGCGGCCTTTGACACTTACAGCTTCCACGCCAAGCCTCAGGTCCTGCCAAGCCACCACTTAGGGGGCCCTGAGCAAGCCCTTGTGACTCCTGCCCTGGCCCACCCAGCGGGAAAGGAGAACACTGGAAGACTTGGGCAGCTCCTGGAAAGCAGTATCTCAAGAGCCTTTGGCCTCTTGAGTGGTTTAGTCTGAGAAGCAGACAGAGGTAGAAACTGAGACCCTAAGAGGGAACAGACTTACCCATGGACTTAACTAAGCTACCTAAGCCTAGTTAGTGGCAGAGAGGGAGCCAATTGCTGTCACTCCAGCTGCCATTAGAGTCCTAACTGGCCTCTGGGGGAAGCCCTGGGCCAAGTGAGAAGGTTTTAGGATGAGTATAAAGCCTTTTTGGTGCCAGAGGACGTTGTGTGTTTCCAAGGGAGGTTGGAAAAACCTAACAGGCCCCGAATGCTTGTTTCTGGGTAATTCTGGCCTCCACTGTTTTCACTGCTTTCCCAGAGGAGATGCTGGACCACATTTCAGGGCTTGGGAAGAGGTCACATCAGTATGAGCTGGGCCGCCCTGGCCTTGAGCTCCAAATGAGACCCAATTCCACAGCCTGTGGACACCCATGGGGCTGCCCTGCTGCCCCTTCCAGACCCATGACTCCTGCAGCTGCCTGGGACACTCCTGTCGGCCTGGTGACGTGGCACACTCTTCTGTGTGGACCCAGAGGGGAAATCCATAGGAAACCACGGCACACGCAGCATCCAGGGAGGGAGGGCTCCTTGGAAGCTTTAGAGTGGAGGCGTCAGAGGAGGGAATTTTTAGCACACTGACATTGCCAGATCTCTCATCACCACACACCTTTCTAGTCTGGTCTTTGCAAAACCCAACACCGCTAGACCTGTTTAATCCCACACTTCCCAGTCTCCCCACCACCCAGAGAACCACCAGGACCCTCGCCCTCCCCTTGAGGAAATGCTCGTCCCCTCGTCAGGACTCCTGGCTCCCGCTGCCCTCTGACCTCAGCAAATGATTCCACTTTTCTGTGCCTCTAACAGGGCTCATCCTGGCCTCCTCCCACCCCACCCCACGGCAGCTCCTTAACAACCAGCTTTATCTCTGGTGCCCATGGGCAACATCAAGGGACATGGAGCAAAGGAGAGGCACCAGCCACATCTTCCTGGCTTTATGACTAGCCCCTTCTGTCTGATTTAAGGTTTTCACCCCTGTAGATATCCTGAGATTTCGTTCCTCAGGTAGAAGGCAAACAGACCACATAGCCCACCCGACTCAGGATTTGAGGCACCAAGATGCTGTTCCTCCTTTTCTGGAATCAAAACTCACATGCCAGTGTGTAGGGGGTCAGGTGGAGGGAGCATGTTGGGAACGGTCTGGAATCTCTTAGACTGGACCTCTACTTTGTCTTGCCATTTCTCAGGCCTGTGATTCTCTTCCTTTCCCCAGGGACCCTGACGTTTTACATCGTCAGCTTGGGGGTCAGGGAGTGTCGACTGGGAGGGGCACAAGAAAGCCTTCTGGAAATGTCTGTATCAGCATATCTAATAGAAATATAATGCAAGCCACATATTTGGTTTTAAATTTTCTAGTAGCCACACCGGAAGTAAAAAGAAATAGGTGAAATTAATTTTAATAATGTTTTACTTATCTCAATATATCCGAAAATTATCCTTTCAATATACAATCAATGTAAAATATTATTAGTGAACTATTTTGTGGTCTTCTTTTTTTTTCATACCAAGTCTTTGAGATCCTGTGTGTATTTTATACTTAGGGCATGTCTCGGTTCAGACAACTCACTTTTAAGATCTGATGTGGCTAGTGGCTATGGTATTGGGTAACACAGCTCTCTCTCTTGATCTGGGTGGTAGTTACACGGGTGTAGACAAATGTAAAACTTTGTCTAACTGTATACTAAAGACTAGTGCATTTCACTGTGTATAAATTACACTTCAATTAAAAAGTGTTTTAAAAACCCTCTTCAGGGCTCTGCTCAAATGCCGTTGTTTTCCTGAACCCACCCTGGCTTGGAATTAGCTACTTCCGTTGCACTGTGCTCCTGTTATATTTATTCCAATCTTGTGCTACAGCTGGTTTTTTCTGTGTATGTCTCACTCATTTTATTATAAGCGCCTTAAGGCGAAGATCACGGTTTGTTCATTTTTTAATTCCCCAAAGGGCCCCTGGCTACATAGATGCTGAATAAAGAAGCATGGTTGAAGTGAATCCCCGTTTGTTGTAAACCCCTCTCTGGGCTGGCAGCAGGACGGGCTGGTCATTTGATTCTGTTCTCAGTCCTATTCCAGATGTTGGCAAAGGAGAGGGACAGCAAGAGGAGAAGGAAGATGGCGTGGGGCCTCGTCTGCCAGTCACTCCGAAGAACTGCCTTCCTCTCCGGGGCATCAGCGTCCTGGAGAAGCTCGTCAAGACCTGCCCGGTGTGGCTGCATCTGGGTCTGGGCCGGGCAGAGGCGACCAGGATCCTGCACCGGGAGGCGGCCGGGGTGAGTCGGGGTCTCTCATGGCCGGTAGGCGGGCACGGCTGTCGGGAACTGCGCGGGCTCCCACGGAAGTAGCTGCCCTCTGGACAGCTGCCCATTTGCTCTCTTTTCTTAGGTTTTATCAGCTTTTCGACCAGAACTCAGGAGCAAGGGACTGGTGGGAGGTGTGGTTTCTGCTCTGGGGAGCAGGTGTCCCACTGGGGATGTACGGCTGGCAGGGGCTCTCTGGGCGTATGGGTGCCCGCGGCAGGACTGACACTTTGAGAACTCAGCCAGGGACTAGAGAGTCTCCGAGCCGGAGGGAACTGAGAAATCATTTTACACCCCCTTATTTTACATGTGAATATGAGGGGCTGTGTGATGGAATCGAACGTGTTTTGTTTTGTCTTGTTTTGGAGTCAAGCTCTGTGAGTTGGGAAATGGCTTCAATTTTTTGAGCCTCACTTTTCTCACTTTGAAATGGGGCCATTAATAGTATTTGCCTCCCCGTGGTATAAGCATTACAGAGGAAGATAGATGCCACGCACCACGCGTTTTCTCTTACGCGCTACTTCCTTTAAAATTGTTTTTAATTTGTTTAATTTTAAAAGTGATACATATAAGTATTTACTGTAAAAAAAATATCAAGCTGGACAGAAGTGATAAAGTAAGAAGCAAAGTGTCTGATAAAGGTCTCTGCCACCCACTCTTTTTCACCTAACCTATTTCCCAGAAGTCTTTTTTTGTTTGGGGCTTTTTTAAAATTGAGGTGAAATTCACATAACGCAAAAGTAGCCTTTTTTTTTTTTTTTTTTTTTTGCGGTACGCGGGCCTCTCACTGTTGTGGCCTCTCCCGTCGCGGAGCACAGGCTCCGGACACGCAGGCTTAGCGGCCGTGGCTCACGGGCCTAGCCGCTTCGCGGCATGTGGGATCTTCCCGCACCGGGGCGCAAACCTGTGTCCCCGGCATCGGCAGGCGGACTCTCAACCACTGCGCCACCAGGGAAGCCCCAAAAGTAGCCATTTTTTAAGTGCACAATTTAGTACATTCACAAGGTTGTACAAGCACCACCTCTATCTAGTTTCAAAACATTTCATCACCCCAAGATAAAACCCCGTATCCATTAAGCAGTTACTCCCATTCCTTCTTCCCCTGGCCCCTGGTAGCCACCGGTCTGCTTCCAGAAGTCACTTCTGCTGGGCATGTGTGGCGTATCTGTCCATTCATCTTCCATGCAGACACCTACATCTGTAACAGCTAGCATTCACCAAACACTTTACTGTGTTCTGGGCACTGTCACGTGTATAAGCACAGTTTTCCTCACAGCAGCCCTCTGAGGTAGGTAATACTAATATACCCATTTCACAGAGGAAGTAACTGAGATACGAAGCAGTTAAGTGACCTCCCCTAGGGGACACAGCGATCGAGTGCCTGAGCTGCCTTTTGAACCCAGGCAGTCGGGGAGCTCCCGTGCTGTATCATACACACAGGTTGTTTTTGACCGAGATGGAATTGCATCTTATAGCCATTTTTTGCTGTTCTTACCTTCAATGTGGTATGTATCGCTACATTGTGTCCGGGGAATAGTCCAAGCTCCTAAACACAGGGGGCTCAGGTAGTTAGCAGACTAATTCATCCTGGACTAGATAAAATCCATCAAGTCAGCAGTTGTACCTGAACTTTGGAATTACTGGAACTCATGGGGCCTCCAGCAAAGTCCCACAAAGTCCCACAGAGCCTCCTGCCATACTGAGTGGGGACCGTAGAGGCCTAAAGACCCAGCTGAATCCCTCCGGGGCCAGGGGAGGCCTCCCCCGGGGCATGGCCCCAGCTGGGGAGAGGGTTGCGGCGAGGGGTAGGGGGGGAGGCAGGGAGACCGTGTCCTCAAGGAAACAAGATCTGTCGTTTCATTCCTCCCCACCTAAAGGCTTTCAGTTTCGAACTGCCTGAGGCTTTAGAGCAGATTATGAAACTGCATAGAAAATAAAATCAGGGATTCATACCAGCAGGTGTTCCGGTCGGTATTCCCAGGCTGCAGCCCCAGCTGGTCGTCCACTCTCCTAATAGGATCTGAGGGGATTAGCGTCCCACCCTTCTTGGGAGGATGCAGCTGAGAAACAGGCCCAAGTGCAAGGTTGTGGTGTGACAAATGGCCATTTTCTGGACCTTACTTGGTCATCAGGAGAGGTGTGTCCAGGCATGCGTGTAGATGGGGGTGGACCAGACAGTGAGGACCGTCCCGGGAGACGGCAAGTGGGTCTCCAAGGTGAGCTGCACTGGGTTTAAGTCATGCCCACTTTGTCCAAAGGTTCGATACTCTCTTCAAAAAGTTTACGACAAGCCCAACTCAAAACAACAGTAGTGGTTCTGTGTGGAGATTGCTTATTAATGGCAGGCCCTGTACCAAGTGTCGTATGAACGTCACCTCATTTAATCCTCGCAATAATCCTGTGAGGTGGGCTCTGCCATTATCCTCATTTTACTGATAATGAAACTGTGGCTGTGAAGAGTGCCCTTGGGGTTCCCAGAAGCAGAGGATCTGGGAGGGGACCCCAGGGGGCACCAGTGGGGGAAATAAGACAAGGAAGGGAGGGCAGCTAATAAAAGGTATGTGTTGGGCTTCCCTGGTGGCGCAGTGGTTGAGAGTCCACCTGCCGATGCAGGGCACGCGGGTCCGTGACCTGGTCCGGGAAGATCCCACATGCCGCGGAGCTGAGCCTGCGTGTCCGGAGCCTGTTGCTCTGCAACGGGAGAGGCCACAGCAGTGAGAGGCCCGCGTACCGCAAAAAAAAAAAAAAAAAGGTACGTGTTGATGCAGGTTACCCCTGGGGGCAGTGGAGCTGGCTTCTGCTGGGGCACTTTGGGAGCCAGGGTAGAACACACATCTCAAGGTCATTCTGCCCAGAGGGCTGAGGGAGCTGATATTATCCACTGACTGCTGATAGCCATTGGTTCCAGGCAATGGGGGATGAGGATTCGTGTTCCAGCACCACCTCTCTGCTCTCAGTATGAGAAGATCTGACTCTGGCCAGAAGCAGCCGGTGAGCAAAGTGATGCCAAGCTGGCTGTTGGAAGCAGGACTGGGGTCCACTAAAAAGAGTGGGCAGGGCCCCAGCAGCCTCTACCACTGGGAGTGAAGTCACCTGCCCAGGGTCACACAGCTATTGAGTTACAGGGCTGAGATTTGATCCCAGTCTTGGCTAAGCCAAAGCACACCCCTCACAAGGGTGAAGGTTAGTAGCTGGAAAGAAAAAGAAGTAATGTTTTGAGGTCAGTCAATACCAGATGGGTTTGGGTATAAGACACGTTTATAAAGACGGATAAAATCTGATCTTACCACTGTCCTCTCAGAGGGTCTGGTGGGGGCTTCATGCACGGATATGAATAGGAAGGCATGGGGAGGGGATGTCTCAGTGCTGGGTAAAAGGCAGGACAGCGAGTGACCTAGAGGAGGCGGGGAGCCTGTCCAGGTGGGCTGATCTGGGCAGACTTCCTGGAGGAGACAGATGCTGAGCTGGGCCATGCAGGATGGATGGGCAGGATTGGGATGGGGGAGCTGAGTGGGTGGATGGGTGATGGAACAGCACAGGCTGAGCCCCAGAACTGGGCATGAGCTGGGCTGGGGCACACAGGGAGGGAAGAGAGCATGACCGCAGGGATTGGAGCCAACTGGAGTCGCTGGAGGGCAGCACCAAGATGCATTCATTGCCTTGCAATGCCAGTGTCTGGCTCAGGCTTAGGTGCAGAGTATGTCTGGCTTTGGGTGTTCGTTAGAACAAGTGAATGAAGGATGGCAGGGAGGATGGGGCTGGTTCTGGGGAGCTGGCAAAGCCGGGCCAGTTGCTCAGGGCCTGCCTGCAGTGAGGGACGAAGGTCACGTGGCTGTGTTTACTTTCCAGGTGAGCACACATCACACAAGGCTTTAAGCCTTCATCCCAGGCTCCGTGGCTACAAGAGGCCCAGACACCTCTTCACCCCAAGTAGGTGGAGGTACCCAGGTCGCTATTTTATAACTCAGGGACTGAGTATAGAAAACGGAAAGCTTCAGGCTGGGTCCTGAAGTGACACCCTTGTCCAGAGCCTTGAATCTAATCCCAGGAGTGAGACCACGGGCTACTGTTAAGACCGAAGGTGATGGGCTAAAAGAGGTCAGCCGGGCCCTTCCTGCTATTGCCCCCTTACTCTCCCTCTGAGACCACAGGGACTGGGTCAGCCCCGAGGACAACAAAATTGGAGGAGATGCACCTTCTGTTCAATTCTCTGCCCTCACACCCCACTCCTCCCCGTGAGCTTCTGTATTTTCAAGCAGAAAGCAAAGCCCTAAAGCTCACGCTCTGATAAAAGACTGGCCAACTTTTACCCAAAGTTGTTCTTTGCATGATCTTATTGATCCTCACAGCGACTTCTGTCTGGTTGGTGTTATTAGTGTCCCCATTTCCAGATAAGGAAATGAAGGCACAGAGAAGTTAAGTCACTTGCCTGAAGTCACACAGCTAGTAAGAGCAGAGTCTGCATAGTATGATCTTCAGGAGATGCTGGGAAGGCCCTTTGCTGCATAATATCACTCTCATGGAACTGTCTGAAATTCCACCAGTGCAATGGCTTCATCGTTTTTAAGATATAGACACTGGGTAGCCCCCAGGCTGTGAGAGTTCGGAGGGTCCTCAGAGATAACCTGGACCCACCCCTCATGGCACCAGTGAGAGACAGTGCTTCATCATGTCTGGGGCCAGTGGTCAGGAGACTGGAGATCCAGCCCCTTTGTCCCAAATATCTGTATGACCTTGACCATGTCCCACCCCCTCTACTACTCCCCATCTCCTGCAGCCTGCTTCTCTGATAAGGTTCTGGGAACATATTGGCCCATTTCTGATTCGCGTATATCCAGAGCAAGGCAATCAAAAGCCATCTTTATTCATCCTGCACCCAAATGGTGGGGTGTTTTTTCTTTTAGTTTTATTTTAGAAGTTTTTGATTTATAGAAGAATTGCAAGGACAGTACAGAGAGTTCCCTTATGTACTTCTCACCCAATTTCTCCCACTGTTAACATCTAACATGAGTATGGTACATTTGTCACAATTAATGAACCAGTATTGATACATTAGTATTAACTAACGCCCATACTTTATTCAGATTTCCTTAGCTTTTACCTAATGTCTTTTTCTGTTCCAGGATCCCATCCAGGGCACCACATCACGTATAGTCATAGGTCTCCTTAGGCTCCTCTTGGCTGCAAGTTTCTCAAACTTTCTTTGTTTCTGACGACCTTGATGGTTTTGAGGAGTACTGGTCAGGTGTTTTGTAGAATGTCCCTCACCTGGGATTTGTCAGATGGTTAGACTGGGGGTATGAGTTTTGGGGAGGAAGATCCCATAGGCAAAGCGCCATTCTCATCACATCATGACAGAGGTTCATACTGTCAACATGATGTCACTGTTGATGTTGACCTTGATCAGCTGTCAGTTTCCGCTGTAAAGTTACTCCTTCTCCTCCCCCTTTCATACAGTTCGCTTTGGAAGGAAGACACTCTGCACAGCCCACACTCAGGGAGTGGGGATTTATGCTCCACCTACTTGAGGGCGGAGCATCTACATAAACTACTTGAAATTCTTACGCACAAGAGATTTGTCTCTTCTCCCCCATTTATTTATTTATTCGACCACTTACTAATATCGATATAGACTCATAGGTACTTATTTTATGCTTTGAGTTATAATCCAATACTACCATAATTATTTTATGGCTCAAATTGTTCCAGATTTGGCCACCGGGAGCTCTTTCAGTGGGCCCCTGTGTCCCTTTGACATAACCCCATCATTGTGCGTGTGTTTTGATTATTTGTTTGTTCAGAGCACTTCCTTACTTTCTTACACTAAAAGATGCTCCAGATTGTCTTGTATATTTCTTGCCTCAGTCCTAGGATCGGCCATTTCTCCAAGGAACCCTTGTTCCTTTTATTGGAGAATAATATTAGAAACCAAGATCTGGCGCTATGTGTGTTCATTGCTACTGAAGTGTCATTGCTTCTAGGCCAAGAGGTGGTCTTTTAGGGAAAGAAACCTCTTGTAAGATTGCTTTTTGTAGTGAGGGGTTAGCTCAAGAGTTGCAAGGCTTTCCTGGTGGCGCAGTGGTTGAGGGTCCGCCTGCCGATGCAGGGGACACGGCTTCATACCCCAGTCCGGGAAGATCCCACATGCCATGGAGCGGCTGGGCCCGTGAGCCATGGCCACTGAGCCTACACGTCCGGAGCCTGTGCTCCGCAACGGGAGAGGCCACAACAGTGAGAGGCCCGCGTACCGCAAAAAAAAAAAAGAGTTGCAGTAGCCTGAGTTGCAATATGGACCAGCCCACATTCAAGGCATCTTCCCCTGCTGTGAGACCAAGGAATACCAGTTATGTCCAATACGGTTTGGCGAAAGCACCGGTGAAACCCCTTTCCTGCCCCTTCGGGATGCCAGGGCCAGGGAAGAAGGCATAGTCAGCAGGTCTGCTGTGTGTCAAGCACCGTCTCTCATCTTTCCACCAGCCCTGCAGAACAGGGGGCAGGCTCTCTATTTTATAAGTGAGGAAACCCACCTCTGACAGAGTCATATGGCCACTAAGTGATAGAGGGTGATTTGAGCCCACCAACTGACTGCTTTCAAAGACTTTTTTTTTTTTTAAAAACCACAGTGTGTCAGCCTCATCCCCAGAAATGCGGGTTTCTTTGGTTTAGAGCGGGGCTCAGCCACCAGCATGCTTTTAAAGCTCCTTGGGCGATTCTGATATGCAGCCAGGATTGAGAAACGCTGCTCCATGCCAGGCTACAGCCTCGTTATCAGTAATGGGAAAGGTGGGCCACGCGTGTCCAGAGGGGGCTTCGGCCACTGGACCCCTGACCTCCACAGGCACTTGTGGTGCCTGGGAAGAACCAGCCACTTCTGTTCCAGCCCTAAAGAGCGTGATTGGAAAATTTCCCCAAGCGACTGGAAAATAGTCCTAAAATAACAAAAGTAGAAAAGCAGACACAGCTCTGGATTGTCCGGGCCAAGAAGGAATAGTAAAAACAAAACCATTTAGAGTGTATTTAGCTTTGGGTTTTTATGTAATTATTTGAAGAGGAGGAGGGGAATGCAGTGGCTGCATAATTCTCTCCCTAAGCATGTTTCTGTCCCAGCTGTTACTGAAATCAGTTGGTCTTTCCAAACCCCCTCTGGCTGAAGGTGGATACGGAAGGGCTCCAACCCAGCCAGGGGCTTGAACCTCCTGGATTGCAGTAATTTACCTGTGAAACTAACCCTCATGTAAGCCTCTTGGGGGTTTGGGAAAGACCCCAGGACACTGATGCTGGGAGAGAATCTTCTGGAAGGAAGGAGTCCTGGACCCTTTAGTCCCCCTACTTCGCTAGACTGGAAAAGCCAGCTCAGAGAGGGGAAGTGACTTGCCGAAGGGCACAGCAAGCCAGGGTCCGCACCAAGAGGGACACTGTGTCCTGCCTCACAGCCTAGGGACCTGACCATGAACCCACTGTTGTTTCAGGGGGTGGTGGTAGGGGAATCCTAGCTCTTCAAAGAAAACTGGACCCTCAGAGTGGGCATGTCGCCCGTCAGTTTGTACAGTTGGGGAAAGAGGATTCTTCTGCTTTTGGTGAGTTCCAAATCCAGTATGTTGGGGAAGCTGACAAAAGGGGAAAAAAATAAAGAGGGAACAGAAGGAGTGGGTGACTCAGATGTCAGCTCAACAAGGCACCAGACGACGCTTGTTCCCACAGAGGAGAGACGCTGAGTGAGGATACTGGGGCACAGCGAGCTTTGTGGGTGGCCCGGTTAATCAGGGAAGGCTTTCGGGAGCAGTGGCTCAGGGAGGGTCCCGGTGTGAGCTGGGAGCAGTAGTGTGAGCTGCTCCATTCCTAATAACCCCAGGCAGCCCGCAGGCAAGGGTCCTGGAGGTGGACAGAGAAGGTTCCGGTGCCTGGACTTGCCACCTCACATTCCCTCACTGTTCACCTTGAGCTCATCCTTTCACTCGGGGCTGAGACCTGAAGTCTGGAGCCGCTAGTGAGGGTGTCTTTCCGTCTCCAGGGTGCCTGGTGCCCCACCATGTTGCCTTTCTGAATCATAGAGCCATCCATGAACAGGAGGATGGAAACGCTTCCTCCGTACAGCAGGGGGCTCTGAGGCAGGTAGAGACACCATATATTGGGTGCTTATTATATGGCAGGCACTCTACCGAAGTCATGTGGGCAGTTCTTTCATTAATCCTTTGAGGCACTGGGCCTATGGTAGCTTCAGCCATAAGGCTACTGTTGTATATCTAATGAGAAATATGGAGGTTTGGGGTCTAGGGCTGGTTAAGCAGTTCAGTGATGTCTTCAAGACCCAGGTCCTTTCCACCTTTCTGTTCCTCCATCTTCAAGGTTAGCTTTTGTCCTCTGTTTGTCACCTCATGGTTACAGAATAGCAGCTGCAGCTCCAGCCATCTCACCCATTTAAAAGCAGGAGGTCATGGGCAAAAGGCTTTCTTCTCTTAGGCTCAGCCTTTTTGTCAGGGAACAGATGTTTTTCCAGATACTTTATTGGCTACCCCTGACTGTGAGGGAGGCTGGGGAAGGGGGTGAGTGGCAGAGGGGAACAGAATAGCCATGATTGGCTTTGACCAAACAGGATTCATCTCCTGAGGCAGAATGCACTGCTCCCAGGCCAGAATTGTGGTCAGTTAGCAAGGAGAGGGAGGGGAACTGGTTCTCAGGGGGGCTGACCCTTAGTGACCATCACAGGCAGGAACTATCATGATCCCATTTTGCAGAGGAAGAAGCAGCCCCAGAGCAGTCACACAGCTCAAGAGTAGCCAACTAAGGACTGAACTCTGAGAGTCTGGCTCCAGAGATCGTGGGCTAAAGTCTTACACAGAAGGGGCCCAAGGCCCGATGCTCTGGACCTTCCCCTTTCCCTCCCTCTTTGCCAGTCCTCTTCCTACACTGTATTCTCATCTGTACAAGGGGTAAAATATTCTAAACGCCAGGGAGGGAGTTGCTGCAAAGTATCTAAAACCTCTAACCAGGTGCCTGGCATAAAACACATGCTCAGTTGGTGGGTTGGCTGGGTTGGAGGACATGTACTATAATGGTCACAACCCTGATCTGAAGGTCACTGGCCTTGCATTCTTGTCCTGGCTCTGCCACGAACAAATAATGTGACCTCAGGATGTCTTTTTGCATTTCTGGGTCTCGGTTTCTTTGGCTGTAGAGTGAGGAGCTGGACATACCCGTGGCTTTCAAACTTCCCCACCAAGCTCTGGGGACCCCTCAACAGCACCTCATAGGAGGAAGAGAGGAGGGGGGTACCCAAAGGATGAGGTCCCACCTCTACATAACCCACAGCTGTAGCATTGCCTACTGTGGCATAACGAACCACTCCAAAATCCAGGGGCTTAAAACAGCCACTATTCAACTTTCTCAGGATTCTGTGGGTCAGCAGTTTGGACTGGGTTCTGCTGAGTGGTTCTTCTGCTGGTCTCTCCTGGTGTCAGTCAGGCAGCTGCAGTCATCTGGCCAGCTGGCCAGAGATGGCCTTGCTCCCCTGTCTGGCGGTTAGTACCAGCTGTGGGCTGGGCCTCATGACTCCAGCGGGCTCACTCAGCCTTCTTCACATGACAGCTGTGGTCCAACAGGGTGAGCATGGAAGCAGACATGCCTCTTAAGGCCTAGGCTTAACCCTCCACAGAGTCACTTCTGCTACATTCTTTTTTTTTTTTTTTAAATATTTATTTATTTATTTGGTTGCACTGGGTCTTTTAGTTGTGGCAGACGGGCTCCTTAGTTGCGGCTCGAGGGCTCTTTAGTTGTGGCTCGAGGGCTCCTTAGCTGCAGCTCACCGACTCCTTAGTTGCGGCATGTGGGCTCCTTAGTTGTAGCATGTGAGCTCTTAGTTGCAGCATGCATGTGGGATCTAGTTCCCTGACCAGGGCTCGAACCCAGGCCCCTTGCATCAGGAGCACGGAGTCTTAACCACTGCGCCACCAGCGAAGTCCCCGGTGCATTCTTTTGGTTAAAGCAAATCCTAAGGCCACCCTTCCAGGTGCAGGGAAATAGACCCCACCTCTTGATGGGAGGAGCTGCAAAGAATTTGTGGCCATTTTAATCTACCGCATAGGCGAATGATCTTTCAGTCCGTTTTCCTATCTCTTTGTTTGGAAAAAAGATACATAATAATCGTATTAATAGTTATCATTTATTTGTCAAACAAGATTATGCAGATAAAAATCTTAGCATCTGGTTTAGTGCTCACTAAATGGTAGCAGTCTATAATAATAATAAGTAACAAGTGCATGCTCTATGCCAGTCATTTATATATATGACCAGCAATTCTCATAGCAGCCCTGAAAGGTGGAGATTATTATTCTCAGGCTCAGACGAGGAAATCGAGACCAGAGGAGTAAAAGTAACTTGCCTACAGACCCA
This sequence comes from Delphinapterus leucas, assembly GCF_059928025.1. Lineage (NCBI taxonomy): Eukaryota > Metazoa > Chordata > Mammalia > Artiodactyla > Monodontidae > Delphinapterus > Delphinapterus leucas. The sequence continues at coordinate 169,851,103 of NC_143130.1, forward strand.
CAGCTGGTAAGGAGCAGAGCTGAGATTTGAGTCCCCCTGCAGCTCTAAAAAGTGGGCTGCAGGGGGTAGAAAGAGAAGTAAGAGGGGCTTGGAGAATTTGCACATGGACCCCCTCAAGGGTGCTGGAGAAGGAGCTCTGGGAGGCACACCCAGCCCGTTAGCCCCCTGGGTGCTCACCTGCAACAACCATCACGGGCAACATCTCCTTAGAGGATAAGCAATGGACACCTGGTGAGGGTAGGGTTGTGATAGGGACACAGGCAGTTCACTCAGATGCCCTTCTTCTGGCACTGGCTTTGGCTGAACTCTGCTGGGTTTAAGCATGGGAGATGCACCTTAATCTAGAACGCTTTGTAGGAGTTACCGGTCTGCATACGTTCTTGCAGTGAGCCGCACAGCGACACTGTTTTTGAGGTGCTGTCTGTGGCTACTTCCTAGAAGGGACCCTGTGACTAGCTGAGGTGCTAAACCTCCCCAAAGGGGAACGTGGAACAGACCATCTTATTCCGAAGGACAGTGGCCAAGGCAGACCACTGACCGGGGTTCTGCCCATAGCAGGCACCTGTCAGTGCCCCCTCCCCGACTGCCATCTGAGCGGGAGAGGTCAGAGGACTCCTCTAGTCTCTGTCCCTGCTCCTCCCCCACTAACTCAGCCCCCCAAACCCCCAACCCAGAACCTTATCTTGGCTTTTCAGATAAGAGCCCCAGGACTTGGCCACGGCAGAAGGAAGTGCTACAGGAGGCTCTGTGGCCATGCTGAAAGGGTGGGTGTTGGACGCTCAGAACTGGGAACCTGAGCCCAGACTGGGGACTTTCCACCCCCGTCTACACCCCTGGCCTGTAGCGAGTAGATAACACAGACTTGATGGCAAGAGATAAGTGAGATGTTCTTGGCGACACCTGGGTCTGCATCTTGCTTCTGCACTTCCTGTTTGCGTGGCCTTGGGTTTATTTAACCTCCCTGTGCCCTGAGTCTTCATCCATCAGAAGGAATGGTAGTAGTGCCTGCTTCCTGGGGCCGTGGGGAGAGCTGGGTGATGCCGAGCGTGAGGTACTTGGCCCGGAGCGCAGACGTCAGCCGCTCTTTTCAGCTTCTGGCTCCTTACCCTCCGCTGAGCCACACTCTCAAGGAAATCCCTTCTGAGTTTTTTTCACAACAAACACATGTGGTAGACTGATCCCCAGTTCTAGATGGAGCCCGAGACTGGGAGACTGAGGAATATCAACCAGCCATGGGGAAGGAGGGTGGAAGCAGATGGAGAATTAATCCTTAGTGAGCATCGGTGGAGACACGTGTATCCCACTGGGTGCTTTCCTATGCAACGTCTCATTTACCCTTCCAACACGGAGGCGTGGGGCTTTGGTTTCATTTCTTGTTTCTGCTGGGTGGTCGTAGGTGTTATCCCCACTTACAGATCAGAACACTGAGGCTCGGAGAAGCCACGGAATTACCCAGGGCCACAGAGCTCACAGCTGGCTGCTCTGGGCCCTCTGGGAGCCCAAGAAGAAAGGCAGATTGTGAGAGACTGTGACTCTCCCCGCAGCTGGAGGAGTTCCTGTCCGAGAGCTCTTATCTCCTTTCTTTCTGTCTGTGGAACGGGAGGGTGGAGAACGGGGTCCATGTCTCAGCAGAGTGACTAAGTCCAGAAATAGTTAGGTGCTGGGTGTGAAAGAGCCAATTAGACTGCAAGGCAGCATTGCTGGAGGTCCCAGTTGAGGCTGGCAACCGTGATTTGTCATTGCGGTCACCCTAGAGAGAGATCAGTGGGGGTCAAATAGTCTAGGAAGAAGTTGACAATCAGTGGAGTAGGCAGTCTATGTTGTCCTGCGGCCCTGGCCGTCCACTCGTCTCTCACTCGGATCTCTGACAAAAAGTCCATCCTCATGATAGGTATCCTTATTGTCTTGTTTTATTCTCTTGTATTTTCTTTTGGAAAGAGAAATGGTTGGTGGCATTTGCCTTAATGGGTCATGACCCACAGTTTGAAAAACACTGCTTTCCTTCCTGTGCCATTCCTGACACTCAGGGTGGCGAGGGGCCACTCTGCTACGTGCATGTGCTTCTGAACCAGTGACCTGGCTTGTGTCCCTCACACATGTGCCCTACAAAGATAGAAACCCCCAGTTTGTTTTCAGTTGAGGAGAGTGCCAGCCTCAGCTCCTTCCCGGTCAGGGTCAAAGATCCAACTTTGCTGTCTGCCTTCCCAGGGACACCACCGGCTCCCGCTTGGGCCTCACTCCCTGTGCCCGGCTCCCCAGAGTTCCAGCAGGGGGGACCCCGGCGGCAGCCGGGAGTTCCCTTATTCCACACTCACTCCCACGTATGTTCACTCACACACGTTCACACACTTGCACACACTCGCTATGCTCTGGGCAACAGTTCTCTGATACCAGTTGGATGTCCTACAATTCAGTTCAATTCTGACATGACTACCCGAAGCGAACACAGACCCCATAAGTTAAAGGGAAGGTCCCCAAAAGACTGCTCTCACTGCAGATGCCAGACACTCGTGGGGTCCCTAGGCTCCCTACACTTCTGTCTGGCTTGGTCACAAACGTGACCCCTCTTTAGGTTTGATAATCTGCTAGGAAGACCCAGAAAACTCACTGAAAGCACTATGCTTATGGTGACAGTTTGAATATAAAGGATACAACTCAAGATCAGCTGAATGTGAGACACACAGGGGTGAGGTCCGGGCTGGGGAGGGGGACACAGAGCCCCAATACCCTCTCCCGATGGAAACCAGGCACGCACCGTCCCCACGTGTCAGTGTGTTCACCAGCCAGGAGATTAGATCATTGCCCGGTGCTTGAACTCAGTCTGCAGTCCCTCTCCCCTTTCCAGAGGTCAGGGTGCGGCTTCGGGTTCCAACCCTCTAGAATTATGCGACTGGCTTTCTGGGGCAGCCCCTCCTTTAAGGTCCCACTTGAGCCGACTGTTAGCATAAACTCAGGTATGGCCCAAAGGGGCTCTTTATGAATTACTAAAGACCCCCATCACTCAGGAAAATCCAAGGGTTTTTGAAACTCTGTGCCAGGAGCCAGAGACAAAGACCAGCTGTGTTTTTTATAGCACCCATAGGCTTACTCTCTCTCTCACACACACACACACACACACACACACACACACACTCATTCTCTGTCTCTCTCACACACACACACTCCCTCACACATGCTGGGTCCCATGGACCTGATGGGTAGGCGGCAGCTCGGCCTTGGATCTCTGAAGAGGAACCAAAGTGACCCCTTTTCTTGGAAAGACGCGTTCCTGGGGGCAGTCCGGGTCCAGGTGGACGCACCAGCTCAGTGACGCTGCTGCTCACAGCGGGCGAGGCTGTGCCGGGACTGCAGAGAAGCGTCTAGAGGAGAGCTGGCCTCCCGCTGGGTCCCCTAGGAGGGCCGTCCTTCCAGGTGGGGTACCAGCAACCCAGCCCAGCTCGCATTTCTGCCCCAGAAGCCTCTCTCCTGCCTTCCTCTATCCGCTGGGTTCTCAGGCTCTCTCCACCCTGCCCTGCACGAGGAGAGGGGCTGGCAAACTCATTTCTGACCACGGTTCAATGACTGATGGGTGCATTGTGTCCCTGCTCCCAAGAGGCACTCTCACGGCGAGCAGACGCTTAAGCCAAGAGACTGCCCTCTGTGGGCCGGGCGCAGGGCAGCTGAGGGCTCAGGATCTAGATCCGAAGGGCCTGAGCTCAGATCCCAGCTCTGTCATCCTGGGCATTACCTGCCTCTCTGTACCTCAGTTTCCTCGTCTGTAAGATGGGGATAATAACTGCATCCCCTCTCATATGAGAGTTAAGTAAGATCATGGAATCTAATGAACTGGGGTTAAGGCTTGGGTAGAGGAGGGAAGCGGTATGTGTTAGCTGCTACTAGTCAATAATAACAATATTATTATAATGTTTTATTGACAATTATAATGACATTGTATTAACAATTATAATACTATATAGCAATATCATCATAATAATAGTAATCAGTAACAATGGCGGGTAATTTGAGGCATCACCCAAGGGGTGGCAGGACAGTGTGCCTTGGTGGGGAAAGGGGAGAAGCGCCATCTCTGTGCTTCTCCAGAGCCTGTCACGCTTGGGGCCACATCCTCTGGAGGCCCCAGTGGGCCTGCTCCCCAATCTTCTCTCAGCATCTTTGGCCAGACTTCCGGTCTTCCAAACTCTAGACCGGGCTCTTGGAGCCTGAGTGGGAACGGCTTAGACCCCTCGTGGGGACGAGGGTGGAGGGGAGGGGGGGACACCATGACCAAGTCCTTTCTCAGGAAAGGAAGGAGTGACCCTTCCTGGGGGGAGGACCAACCCTCTTCCTCTTCCCCAGGGGGAGCTGTGCCCCAGGAGGTTGGGGAGATTCCAGAAGGTGTCTGTCATCACCTGGAAAAAGGGACGAGCCTGGGTGGGGCCAGTGGAGACTAAAAAGAACATTTTAAAACTACACAGTCTATGAAAGGAATCAGGGGTCCCCTCCCCCTGATGGCCACGGGGAGGGCACTGCCCCAGGGCTGCTGTGGGTGTAAGAGTGGAAAACTTCAGAGTCACAGTCCCCTTAACTGAGCTGAACCGTCGTTCAGAGCAGGAGAAGTGAAAGTGAGGCGTCTGTAAACACGCTGGCTCTGGTTTAGACTTTGGGTAGTGCTGGGTTACTAGAGCACAGATAGGTCCCTGGGGCTCAGAAGCATCGTTGTTTTTGTTTTTAATTTATTTTTGGCTGTGTTGGGTCTTCGTTGTTGCATGTGGGCTTTCTCTAGTTGCGGTGAGCGGGGGCTACTCTTTGTTGCAGTGCGCGGGCTTCTCCTTGCAGTGGCTTCTCTTGTTGCGGAACACAGGCTCTAGGCGTGTGGGTTTCAGTAGTCGTGGCACGAGGGCTCAGTAGCTGTGGCTCTCGGGCCCTAGAGTGCAGGCTCAGTAGTTGTGGCACACGGGCTTAGTTGCTCTGTGGCATGTGGGATCTTCCTGGACCAGGGCTCGAACCTGTGTCCCCTGCATTAGCAGGCGGATTCTTAACCACTGCACCACCAGGGACGTCCCAGAAGCATCGTTTTCGACTAGAGTAAACCCACAGGAGAAGAAAGGGCAAGTCCCTCCCTGGGCAGGATGTACAGAACAGAGAGCGGCTGCATAGCGTGGGGTCTGGAGCATGGACACCAGCATCCAGGGCTGAATCCCAGCTCTGCCCCTTTCAGCTGTGAGGCCTTGGCCAGGCAAAGCCTCCAGGGTATGTCCTAGGGGCCAAGCCCATATGGGTATTTCCTCAGTTGATCTTCACACCAGCCCGAAGAGCCAGGTCCTCTTAAGGTCAGAGAGCGCCTCAGTTTCTTCATCTGTGAAGTGGGGATAACAGCAAAACTCATGTCACAGGGTTATTGAGAGGATCAAGCAAGTGAATATATGCAAGGTATTCATAACAGTTCCTGTCACAGAGAAAGCTGTGTATATTAGTTATTAGTTATTTTTGTTTCCATGGGGGAAAAATAGTGTGAATTGACTAATATCTATGATTGTTTCCAGCAGCCTCCCCCAGGGCATACATGCTGGGGTGTGAGTTGAAATTCAACCCGTCCATTTGAGCTTTTCCAAGCGTGACCCTGGATCACTGCCTGTACCAGATTAAGCTGATGCCAGACCCGCTCCCCTCCCCCAACTAACCAGCATCTCAAGGGGCGGACTCAGGAATCTGCACTGATTTAGTCGACCCCCCCCTCAATGGACAAATGAGAAGTTGAGACTCAAGGAGCCAGGGCACTTGGACCACGTGACACATGGCTCTTGGGGCAGAACCCCTAGTTCTACCTCAAGATGCTAGACTCCCCCACCTTGCCTTTTTGTTTCTGGAACATTCCAGATGACTTCCATCTCACTCTTGTCCTTCTAAATAACCTCCCCCCCAAATCTTTGACTCATGGAGTTCCCCCTTCCTCCATTGCAGACGTTCCTGGTCCGCCGGGACAGCAGCTTGAAGCACCCGGTGCTCTGTGTGCACTTCCCTTCTCCAAACGAGAGCTCATCCGCGGTGCTGGAATACACCATTAAAGAAGAAAAATCAAGTGAGTACCATGTCCCCGTTCTGCCTGGAGCCACACAGCAGCGGCAGATGCTACACCCTGTAACCACAGACACTCCTCCCAGGCCAGAGGGTCTAAAATTAGAAGAAGGGGGAAAGCTTTCATCCGCTGAAGTTATTTGGCCCGGTTTGTTTTGAACTCGGTTTATCACTCAAAGTCAATGCGAGTTTCCACTCACCCATGTCACAGCTTGATGGCTGTGCTTCCTCAAGGCCTCTATGATGTTTCCTCTTGTAAGGTCATGGTGGAGAAAGGGAAGAAAAAGAGAGGACATGTCTGGGCCCCTGGGTCCTAGTGACAGCTCAGCACACACTCAAACCATGATCTTGGACAAGTCACTGAACCTCTCTGAGCCTCGGTTTGCTCATCTGTCAAATGGATATAATAGTCACTTCCTGTCTGTATCACAGGGCCTTTGTGAGGGTCAAATGGGCAAGCACTTTGAAAGACAAAAATCCTGTGTGCACCCAGGGCTGCCAGGAGCAGGCTTGAGCCTCCGTGGAAAAATGTTTGGGGACCCCCAAACAAGGGTGGGTTTGTACGCAATTGAAAGGGTTTGGGCTTCCGAAGCCCCTCCTCTCGTGGGCCAAGCCAGGTATTAAGATCCAAAAAGCTTGTTGAAAGAATCTGTAGACTATTCCAAGCACCGGCTTAGATCCTCTTACAGATTGATCCAGGGATGTCAGAAGCTTTTTACTCTTGGTTAGCAGCAGAGTGACAACATTTAAAGAAGGTAAAATATTTAAGTATTTTATAAATATTATAAGTATATGATAGAAATATATACTTTAATCATATATTTGCATAATTAAATGTTATATAAATACAATAAATATTCTTAAAATATTTATTAAATATTTTAGGGTGCTTGTTTCTCAAGAGACACTTGTGCCCGACACTGGGAAGATGCAAAGATGAAAAAGACAGAGCTCTGGCTTCAAGGCTCTCCCAGTGTAGTTGGAGGGTGGGGGGCAAGGTGGGTGGGAGAGACACAGACCTCAACACTTGCTGTGCAGGGTGACAGATGTAACTGCACAGGGACCTCTGGCCGAGGGGCACAGAGGATGCAGACCACAGTGGGAAGGATTCTGGGAGGGTGTCAAAGAGGAAGGAATACAGGCTGGCTCCGGAAGGGTGAGGATATTAGTTCAATTAAATTCTGCTTTTCTAGCTCCAGAGGTGGAGGAGAAAGCAAAAGCAGGGGCAGTTTCCGGTTCTTGCCATACACAGAATGGGTGAAACAGTTCCCTCGTTCGTGTATTCAACAGTTGATTATTAAGTGTCTGCTCTGTGTCTCAGGAGCTGTTCTACCATTGGGGACACAGCAGGGAACAAAACACAGTCCCTGCCCCTAAACAAGTGTGGAGAGTCATGCTATGGAGAACACATAAGTGGGAAGATTAGCCAGCTGTTGCAATAACAACAAAAAATGTAATGGGTTAAACCCAGAAGGGGCTAGTTTCCCAATCATGTGCAAGATTCCTGGTCAGTGGGGAAGGCTCATTCAGGGACCCCATCTGGAGCACGCAGCCCCCAGTTTCTTGTGGTTGACTCCATGCCATAGGCTGGAAGGCGAAAGAGGAGGCTTGTGGGCGGGTCTTACCTCAATGCCTGAAAGTAGGTGTGTCACTTGTGCTCACATTCCGTTGGCTAGAACTTGCTCACATGGCCACACCCAACTGCAAGGGAGACTGGGAAATGTGGTCCAGACACCTGTCCAGGGAGACGCAGAGGGCCTGAATCTTGGTGAACTGCTTGGAGTCTGCTCTCTGGGTAAGGGGTAAGGAGTGTGTGGCGTTGTTAATTTATACAGCAACGCTTAATGACTCCTGCCTTACAGCATCCAGCGGGGAAGACAATGTAGGGATCTCAGAGGGGAAGGAGAGTGTTACAGTTTCCCCAGACCAAGCATATAGCACTCTCTGATGACTGCAGAAGGGGTGAGGTTGTTTGGGGCACCGGAGGCTGCACAGTCCCTGGGTGTGCTTTTGATCTCCTGGGAGAAGAGACAGCCATCAGCCTGTCTGCTTATGGTCTTGTGCAGTCCTGCTACTTATTGAGAGTAACCAGGCTGTCGGGGACTTGGCTGCCCAGACACCAGGTATCTACAATCCTTTAGAAGTCCAGGAGCCAGTTGTGCTCTTGAATTTCAACACTAACATTAGGAAAGTAGCTGAAAGCAGGGGGTAGCATTGTGCTGAGCCTGTTTCACGTCAGCATGTGCTCTAGAAATGGAAGGAGGGAGCGTTGCCTCAGGGGCAGGCTGACCAGGGCGGCTTCTTGGAGGAAAAGGGAGTTGGGCTGGACTGACGGAACGTCTGGAAGTTCTGCTTTCCTCCTTTGTCCCTGTGCTGCTTTCTCCACCTCCCTGCCGCATCTCCAGGGTAATCTCTTCTAGGTCTGCCCAACCCAGCGACAACCTGGCTGCTCCAGGCTTCTGGAACTTGGTCAGGAAGCATGCACAAGCTCTATCTACCCCATGCAACCAGGATGTCATGTCTGGCTATGTGTCTCATTTCTGATTAGGAGCCCAAGGAATAAACCAAGGTGTTCGGGATGGAGGAAGCTTCCTTCCCTGGTTTCCTGTCTTCCTCCCATGTGGTAGAATCCCATTTTTCATTTTTAAACCTTTAAAAATTTATGCTCAGCTTAGCTGAAAAGAGCAAACCAAACATCCTTTGTGAAACATAACTTCCAAATCACGGTTTGTGTCCATTCGCTGTGACCACACAGATGCCATAAGTTTGCATGTGTTTCATTTCGCTTTTTTAATTTTACTCCACTGCTCCCCAAACCTCAGACCCCTGAGATCTTCCCCCAGAGAAACCAGACAACAGCAAGAAATCAGCAGGTCGTGTGTTTCTTTGCCACGTTGCTTCGCTGCTTCAACCTTTGTCCTACCTTTCTGTTCGGTACCTGCCTCCTGAACATGGTGTTTGAGCACGGACCATGGAAGCCACACAGCCTGTGTTGGATCCGAGCTCTGCCTTTTACCACCTGTGTGACCTTGGGCACCTTGCCTAACCTCTCCAGGCCTCTAAGATGGGGGTGATAATGGTGCCTGCCTCCCAGGGTGCTGGAAGGAGGAGTTAGTGTGTCTGAAGTGCTTAGGGTGGGTGGTACCCAGAGCACCACAGAGGGTTATAATTGTGTTGTGGTTCTTGCTGTTATAATGGAGCCTCCTGCAGGATTAAAGCAAAAGGAGGAGTGGAATAAGCCGACACACAGGGTTCCAAGGCTCTGGGTAAATCACAGCCCAGCATGTGGGGCCTGCCTTCTAGTCCCTCATGGGAGGAAGGAGCCACCAACTTCCTCAGTGCTCCTGTGGCCATGGTGGCTGCAGTGGGGGGATGGCCTGAGGAGGAAGTGGGCAAGGGAAAGGCCCAGAGCCTGGAACCGGGACCTTTTGCTGGGGTTCCCCCACACAGAGCTGAGGTGAAGGAAGGAGACAAGGGGATCCCCCGAAGTGGATGGTCAGCCTCATCTGTGACCCCACTCCGTTAGCTCTGAAAGGGAAAGACCCACGTGGACCACCTCTGTGCTTCTGTGTGCTTGGGTCATCCTCTAGTTCCTTGGGAAGCGTTTCTTGGCAAAATTCTGAACCAGTCAGCTCAGGCTAGTTATGCTGTGGTGACAAACAGCCCCGCACCGCAGTGGGTTGCGCACACAGCACTGCACACAGTAAGGTGAGTGTGCTCCTCGCTCACGCCACCTGTCAGCTGAGGCGCTTTACAAAGCATTTCACTCTGCCATCCGGGCTGAAGGAGCAGCACCCAGCTGGGGGCAGAGGGAAGGGGGAGACATGGCAGAATGCCAGGACGGGAGCCGAAAGGGTTTGCTCAGAGGTGGCAGGTGTCACTTCCCATCACATTTCATTGGCCAAGCAGGTAGATGGCCAGGTCAGACTCAATGGGATGGAAAGTATGATCCTCCCGCCAGCATGTGACTAGCAGGGGGGGGTAGTGACTATTTTGAACAACTGTTACCGTCTACTGCATCCCCGATCCCCTTCTGTGCTGCACCAAGGTGACGAGGAGGCTTTGCGCCGTCTGGGTCACCACTTAGCTTCATCAGGGACCCTCAGAGGCCAGATGTGTGTCTGGCGGGTGGGGGCAGAGAACCGGCAGAAGAGACATTGGCTCAGGGGATATAGGAGACGAAGGAGCAGGGCACGGGGTAGATGGAGGCTAGTCCCGCCTCCAGGCTCAGCCCTGCCCCTTTATGGCTGAAATTAGCCACCTGGCTGGGGCACACTGGCTGCTTTTTCATTAACCTGCACCCTTGAAGATGGCGGCAATGACACATTCATGGGGTGGCATTTTCCTGCTGGCCGCCAAATAGCAGAAAACCAGTCGGCCCCATCTGTAGAAGAGGAGCTGTGAGACAGCGGCGGATGGTGTGGTCTGGCCCCTACCGGAAGTGACTGCCTGGTACTTGGCCTGAGCCACTTGGCCGAGTTTCGGGGGGCAGCCCCACTTCACTCCTTGCCTGTTCCCTATGCCGGACTGACCCCTGGCTTTTAGAAAGGCTGGCCTGTCGAACTCAGTTAGGATTTCTTCTTGCCCTGAGCAAATCTCCCACTCTTAGGCCTGAGGTTTTAGGCCAAGTAGTTGAATCGGATAGATACGCTTGCACTTGGGAACGGAGCCCATCTCGTGGGCACACGCGGTGAATGTTGTGTTGATTGGTGTTGATGATTATCACCACTGGACTAGGGGGACCTTTTAAACCAAGGAGGGGAGAGATTCTAGATGAGTCCTCCTGGGCAGTGGAGATCTGTATGTACAGGAGGGCAGAGTGTCACCCAAATTGCCTTTGAGGTCCACACAGGAGATTTGCTTTCTGTGCTCTTGGGTTTGACCCTTTCACCAACTGACCCATTATCCTAGAATGAGATTGAACCTGTATTTGGACCAAAATGTATGAAGTCCATAAAAAGGTAAGGAATGATTATTATTAAAGTCAGGGTTGGTGTGGAGAAGGCAAGCTCTTGATATTTTATCAGGGAGCAAGTACTGCCTCGTGAGTGAGTCTTGCGCTCTTGTCAATGCAAACCTCTTTTGAGAGCATGAGCTTTGGAAAGGCTGACAGTTCTAGGTTTTTATTCTGTCGCTGTCACCTTCCAATATCAGGCAAGTTACTTAACGTCTCTGTGCTTCGGTTTCCTCATTTGCAAAATGGGAACATCTGCAACACAGCTTTTGGAGGATTGATGAGTGAACTCAGGTAGGGACGTGGGACAGTGTTGCCTGGCACAGAGGAAGCACTCAGCATCGTGCTATCGTGACTTAGAATAAGAAATATATCCATGGTCTTCATTCCCTGGCACAGAGCTCCTAAGACCTTTGAAATTTCCTAAGTGACAAGAGCCATAACTGTGTCTTGAGATTCAAAACAAGCCCTTTCAACCACACCTGAGTTCATGTCCATGTGGTGACTTTTGGAAAGTGCCTAAGGATGGAGACTGGTTGCCAGGGAGACCAACCCTACGATTGGAGCGTTGGAACTTTCGGTTCCACCCCCAACCTCTGGGAAGGGTTGAGTCAATCACTGATGGCCAATGAATTGATCAGTCATGTCTGTGTAATGAAGCCTCTGTAAAAAACCCAAAAGGACTGGATTCAGAGAGCTTCCTGTCGGTGAACACATGGAGACTGGGGAGACTGATGCGCTCAGAGAGCACGGAAGCTCTGCGCCCCTTCCTGCGTACCTTGTCCTATGCATCCTTTCCATCTGGCTGTTCCTGAGTTGTAACCTTTTATATAAACCACTGATCTTGTGAGTAAATGGGTTTCCTGAGTTCTGTGACTCACTGTAGCAAATTAATTGAACCCAAGCGGTTGGAACCTCCAGTCTGCAGCCGATCGGTCACAAGCACAGGTGACAACCTGGACTTGTGATTAGTGTCAGAAGTGGGGGGCGGAGCCGGAGGGGGGGAGTCTTATGGGACTGAGCCCTTAACCCGTGGGATCTGACACTGTCTCCAGGTACATGGGGTCAGAATTGAGTTAAATTGTAGGACACCCAGCTGGTGTTGGAGAATTGCTTGGCGGTGTGGAAAAAACAGACATTGGGATTGCTGTCAGGATGGAAGTAGCTCTAACATCCTAGTGTTGTCTCCTGGACAAAATGAAGACGATTATGGGGAAAAGCTATCACAGTGTCTGAGTGTAGTAAGCGCTCAGTAAATACTAGCAGTTATAATTAGCTGCAGAGGTTGAGTAGAAGGCAGCTCAGACCTCAAAACCATCACTTCCTTCGGCACCTTGCTTCTGCAGGACTCCTCTGAGAAGTTAATTCATTCTGCTTATCTCACATTGGTCATTACCCATGGAGGTTTTGGTTAAAAAAAAAACAAAAACTAACCGCAGTTTGTATCTTTCTGTTTTCAGTAATTCCCTTTTCAGCCTCCAAAATTGGGGTTGGTCCAGGAAAAACTTACATCACCAGCTAGTTTAACTCCAAGAACCTGACTGTAAAACTTTGGTGAATTTGTTTCTGTTTTTTTGAAAATAGGTTTTGAATCATAGTGGTGCATATATTTTTTAGCCTTCCTTTTTCACTAAAACATTTTATTATGAGCTTTCTCTGTGTTATTAAACATTTCAAAGACTTTATATCCAATGAACTGCGTGCTGAATGACACTTACGAAGCCGTCTGTAAGACATGGCCCCTGACATTGGCCCAGTGGTGAGACAGACACACACGCATTTAACCAGAAATGCAAGTCAGACAGTCCTAAGTGCTAGAATGTAAGTGCGCACTTTGAGGGCACCAGGAGTTTGTCCTGCTCTGAGACAATGGAACACGGGGGGAGGTTTTGACAGAGGTGGGAGGAGGATCTAGGACACGTGGCCTTGGAGCAAGAGAAGAGGGAAATGGGTTGAGGGGGGAGGGGATGTCTGATCCCAGCACCAGGCCCTAGTGAGTGGCCTCAGCCTGTGTGTACAGTGACTGCCACCTTCAGGGCCTTTGCAGGTTCAGAAAACGTGTCTAAGGGAAAACAGTCCAACTCAACTGTTGCAGAGAGCTGGGGGCCTCTGCACAGCTACCCCTCTTTTAAGGGTGACTACAGAGGGGTCAGGCACCTCCTGGGCTTCCTGTCACAGGAAAGCTCTGCGTGTGGATTATTCATATTTGTGTCTGGAGCTCCCACCTTCCTTTCCAGCTGTTTCTGCCTCCTTCTGCCACCCTCCATGAATAGCTGCTCTCTGGAAGTTCTGTAGCCGAAAACAGATTTATACTGACGTGTGAAAGACTAACACCCCCGTAAGGTACTGCTCCCCGGCCATGAGGGTGCGCGTCGCAGTAGAAATAAAGTTATTGTACTGATGTTACAGGGGTGGAGCGCCAGGCCTCAGCCAGCAAAGAGTGGGAGTTAGTTTGTCCTGGCTGTCCTGAAATAGCAGAGCAGGGGGCACCTGCTCTAGTTAAGGCGCATCTGGCCTCCAGCATCCTCCCCACGCCCACCACCCACCCAGGCTGGCTGACTTCCCGAGGAGACTACTTAGGTTGACGGTGAAGTTTCATGATGCATCTCTTTTTTTTTTTTTGCAGTACGCGGGCCTCTCACTGCTGTGGCCTCTCCCGTTGCGGAGCACAGGCTCCGGACGCGCAGGCTCAGCGGTCACGGCTCATGGGCCCAGCCGCTCCGCGGCACGTGGGATCTTCCCGGACCGGGGCACGAACCCGTGTCCCCTGCATCGGCAGGCGGACTCTCAACCACTGCGCCACCAGGGAAACCCTCATGATGCATCTCTTGCCTGATCTCGCCTGTTCGGGGCAGTCTCTCCTAGGTTATCTCCACGTGGAGGCCCCCCCCTTCCCAGAAGAGGAGTAATGGCTGCATCCCCATCTGGCACAACCTGCCCCCTTTCTCTTCTCCTCCTCTGCACTCACCGTGTCACCCCACCTCTGTGCTGTTCTCAGGGGCTCAAAGCCCACTCTTCTGGGCCTGTCAGGTCTTCTCATCTTCTTTGTTGTCCATTTCATATTTTCCTGTCTGATTTCCCTAGCTGGCTGAGAGGGTAGAGCTTGTGTCTGATACAATATCCGTGGTCCCCATAGCCTAGCAGAGGGCAGGGCCACCGCTCAGCTGGTTAATCACACCTCACACTTGTGCAGAGAGACGGCCTGGTCTGGAAAGACTCAGAGAGTGGGCTTTGAACACAATGGACCGAAACTGAAACCCACCCCTTTACTTTCATCAGCTGTGAGGTCTTGGCAACACTGCTCAATCCTCTACCTCACTAAGCCTTGGTTTTCTCAACCGTGAAATGGCTTCATAATTGTAACGGTGACTAACTGGAACTGCATACAGTAGGCGCTCATAAAAAGTTAATTGCCTCTTCCCCTTCTCTGACTGCCCACCTTCCCCCTTGGCATAGGTCTTGGGGTCAGAAAACCTGGATTTGCATTTAGTTCTTCTGCTTAACTAGCTCTGGGAACTCAAGCAAGGTGTTTGACTCCTGGGCCTCACTTTCATCAACCACAAATAGGGTTAAAAATGCCTCCAAGGGGCTTCCCTGGTGGTGCAGTGGTTGAGACTCCGCCTGCCGATGCAGGGGACGCGGGTTCGTGCCCCGGTCTGGGAAAATCCCACGTGCCGCAGAGCGGCTGGGCCCTTGAGCCATGGCCGCTGAGCCTGTGCGTCCGGAGCTTGTGCTCCACAACAGGAGAGGCCATGACAGTGAGAGGCCCACGTACCACAAAAAAAAAAAAAAAGATAACTCCAAGGAAATTGTTATGTGGAATAGACAAGAAAACATATCTGTCAATTTGATTACTATGTGTCTTGGAATGTTCCTCCTTGGGTTTATCCTGCCTGGGACCCTCTGCGCTTCCCGGCTTGGGTGGCAGGGAAGTTTTCGACTATAATCTCTTCAAATATTTTCTCGGGTCCTTTCTCTCTCCCTTCTCCTTCTGGGACCCCTATAATGCGAATGTTGGTGCGTTTAATGTTGTCCCAGAGGTCTCTCAGGCTGTCTTCATTTCTTTTCATTCTTTTTTCTTTATTCTGTTCCATGGCAGTGAATTCCACCATTCTGTCTTCCAGGTCACTTATCCGTTCTTCTGCCTCAGTTATTCTGCTATTGATTCCTTCTAGTGTAGTTTTCATTTCAGTTATTGTATTGTTCATCTCTGTTTGTTTGTTCTTTAATTCTTCTAGGTCTTTGTTAAACATTTCTTGCATCTCTCTATCTTTGCCTCCATTGTTTTTCCGAGGTCCTGGATCATCTTCACTATCATTATTCTGAACTCTTTTTCTGGAAGGTTGCCTATCTCCACTTCATTCAGTTGTTTTTCTGGGGTTTTATCTTGTTCCTTCACCTGGTACATAGCCCTCTGCCTTTTCATCTTGTCTATCTTTCTGTGAATGTGGTTTTTGTTCCACAGGCTGCAGGATTGTAGTTCTTGCTTCTGCTATCTGCCCTCTGGTGGATGAGGCTATCTAAGAGGCTTGTGCAAGCTTCCTGATGGGAGGGACTGGGTGGTGGGTAGAGCTGGGTGTTGCTCTGGTGGGCAGAGCTCAGTAAAACTTCAGTCGTCTTGTCCACTGATGGGTGGGCCTTGTTGGTTGTTTGGCCTGAGGCAACCCAGAACTGGAACCTATAGGGGCTTTGTTGGGGCTAATGGTGTACTCTGGGAGGGCTCACGCCAAGGAGTACTTCCCAGGACTGCTGCTGCCAGTGTCCTTGTCCCCACGATGAGCCACAGACACCCCCTGCCTCTGCAGGAGACCCTCCAACACTAGCAGGTAGGTCTGGTTCAGTCTCCTTTGGGGTCACGGCTCCTTTCTCCTGGGTCCTGGTGCGCACAAGACTTTGTGTGTGCCCTCCAAGAGTGGAGTGTCTGTTTCCCCCAGTCCTGTCAAAGTCCTGCAGTCAAATCCTGCTGCCCTTCAAAGTCCGATTCTCTAGGAATTCCTCCTCCCGTTGCCGGACCCCCAAGTTGGGAAGCCTGACATGGGGCTCAGAACCTTCACTCCAGTGGGTGGACATCTGTGGTATAATTGTTCTCCGGTTTGTGAATCACCCACCCAGCGGTTATGGGATTTAATTTTATCGTGATTGCACACACACACCCCATCTCACTGCAGCTTCTCCTTTGTCTGGGCATGCGGGGTATCTTTTTTGGTGAGTCTCCTGTGTCTTCCTGTCAATGGTTGTTCAGTAGTTAGTTTTGATTCTGGTGCTCTCGCAAGGAGTGAGCGCACATCTTTCTACTCTGCCATCTTGAACCCAGTCTCAAGAAAACATATTCAAACATATCTGAAACCTGGCAGAGATGCAAGAGTGAGCTGAATACTACTGCATCCATTCATTCACATGTATACGTAGCTAGCATCTGTTGAGCCCTAAGCTCAGATAAGACCAAATTCTGCTCTTAAAAGGGTCATTTGGGTAGCTGAGTGGGTTGAGGCAAGAGTGGAAGAAACAAGGCAAAGTGCTTTCGGGAGTGCTTTGTAGTTCTCACGGCATTCCTGTGCAGAGTCTTGCTCTGGGAGGGGCGCCCCATATTCAGGACTCCTAGGGAGATGTTCCTGGGGGACTCAGCTTTGGGGTTTTTCCCCAAAAGGGAAAGCTAACTGTCACCTCTGAGCACTTCTGAAGCACTTCCCAGATTTGCTCGGCTCTGGAAGCTCCCAGACAGCTTCACCACCAGGAACAGTGACAGCATCGTCGGTGTGAACGTGTGCAAAGCCATGGCAGGTGTCAATAAATAGGGTTCTAATCTGGCTCCCTCAGTAACTTGCTGTGTGACCTTTAGCAAGTCACTCAATGTCTCTGGGCCTCCTGTGAAAAGGGACCCCTGACCTCACCAGGCAAGAGATGGATATAAAATGCCTTAGAAGGATGAAGCCCCACACAGAGAGAAGGCGCTGTTCTTGGTTTGCCTTGCCCCAGACATCCCAAGCACTTGGTTATAAAACCTCACCATAGTGGAGGAAAATACATGTTGTTCAGTGTCCCATGCAGCCCCGCTGGCCACTTGGGAAGCCACAGTATAATGCCTGTCCCACCAACTTCTCCTTCCTGCCCAAACTATTTAAGGAAGCAGTCAGAGGTGAGACCTTCTGGAAAGTTCTGTAGAAATGGACTGGTGACTTCGGTGTTTTTTGTGTGTCCGTCTCCCTGGATCTGTTGAGAAGCAGCGAATCGTTTGCTCTGCCTTTACTGGCAGTCCTGAGCCTGTTGCACACATGCTGTGTGCTTATTGCTGTCTCAGCCTTGGTTTTCACAGCGGAAACTTTCAGGGAACTTCCCGTCTCGGGGATGTTCCTTTCATGTAGTCACTGTTCCCAGTCCAAGGTTGCCCTGGGCAACCCCCAGGTGAGATCCAGTTCCTCATTTCTAGGCCCTACCCTTGAAATCTTAGAGCCTTTGGCCCCCAGTTATTGGGGAAACTCCCTGTGTACCGGGCCCTGTACCAGACTCGCTGTGTATCAGGCACAAGGTGGGCATTCATGGAAGCTGTTCCTCTTGTCTTCACCATGGCCCTAGGAAGCAGGTGCTAGACCCCTATTTTGCAGCTGAGGGAATTGTGCCCAAGGATGGAACAGGGATTGAACCCGGGCCGTCGACTCCACGTTCAGAGCGGCTTCCTCTGGGCCAGGTTGTTTCTTGTCTCGCCTCTCGTGGTCCTCATGCTCGTGGTGCTCCAAGTCAGGGAGTGATGGGCGGTGCCCCTTGGGAGATTGAGCAGAACATCACCAAGTATATGTAAGGACTTTGGAATCGCCCTCAGAGTCTGAGGCCTCAGCTGAGATTATGCCCAAGAGCTTTATGTTTATTGCACAGAAGAGAAAGCTGGAGAGAAAGGGGCAGACAGAGGCTGGACGGCTTCAATAAGGACAGCCATGGAGAAGACTCAGTGGGGTCACCTGAGTTCCGGGCCTCTTAACAGTTCACCCTCTTGATGACCATCGCAGGTGGGTTTGTCTCTGAGCCGCGGTGTTGGTGGCGCACCAGAGCCCGATCATTCCAGCCCGTGAGACTGCTCTTCCCAGCTCTGCGCTTGAAATCAACATGGTGGGACTATTTACATCATGGAAATTGGCAAGTGCCATAAAATTGGGGCTTTCTTTCCCTGGAGAGCCGGTTGTTAAACATTACCAGCACACCACTGCTCAGTTTCCTCGTCTATAAAATGGGGACAGTAGTGCCCACCTCATGGAACCATTGGGAGGGGATGTATGTGTGAGCATTTTGCAGACTAAAGCATGATGTGTGTGTGTGTGTAGATGTGATGTGTGTATTTATGTAGTTTGTTGTAATTCTTACACAAAAAGCTGTCTCTTTAAAAAGGGGTGGGGCTGTATCTTTGCAGAAACAGGAAATAAGTTGGAACCATGGAGTGGTACAGCAGGTGTGGCATAGATTCCCCGAGGAATCGGGAGTAATGTGAGACTATAAACCGATCCTGGGATAACATTTGAGGTCCTCTGTAGTGGAAGCCTGAGGGGCTCCTTCGTACTGGCTTCAGGGTTCCAAGGACCAAAGTCCTGTCAGTCACTGAGAAGACATGGTGGAGTCCACAGTTTTCTCTGTGGCAGTGGCAGTGGCTGTAGTTTTGAAAGAGCCGACACATAGGCAGCCCTGGATGTAAAGGCTGCTTTGTCGCTTACTAGCTGGTTGAACCTGGGCAAGCTCCAGAGCCTTTTTGAGCTCGGTTTCCTTATCTGTGACATATGGGTTTGGGGAGACCCGTGGAGAGGGGCTTGTGGGTCTTGGCATCCCTGGACTGTATGTTGAATTTGTGTTGGTTCCGCTCTCTCCTGGGGCTCCCTCAGAACTCCGTTTTCACAACACTGTCTTAGGATTCCAGGTGGACCCCTGGTCTGCAGAATGTGGCTCAGGGGCTGGTACAGGAAGCTCTCTCTGTGCAGCCCGACCTAGAATGTTCTCCCTGTGCCTCTTCCTCTACTGAGTTATGACATGGAGTATTTATTGAGAACTTTGCTGGGTACAATGAGAGATTCTAAGGAAGTGGGATGCTGAGAGCAACCATTCCCTGAGCCCTTTGTATGAATTAACTCATTTAATCTGTATATCAGCTCTAGGATACAGACACTATCATGAGGCAGATTAAAAATAGCTGTGCTTTTTTTGACACTCCTCCCATCAAGAGGTGGGGGGCTATGGCTCCTCTCCTTGAATCTGAGTCAGGCTGGGACTGCTTTGGGCAATAGAATAAGGCCAAAGTGACACTATGGCAGTTCCATGTGCAGCTTTTTAGAGAACTGGCAGCTTCTGCTTGGACTCTGGGAGCCCTGAGTTGCCATGTAAGAAGTGTGATGACTCTGAGGCCACCATACTGGAGAGGCCCAGAGATATATGGACAGGGAGAGAGGCCCAAGGAGGCCTGCTGAGTCTAGCCTTCCAGCTTTGCCTGCCAAGGCACGGGCATGATTAAAGGCTTCCTGGACCCTCTGGACCAGACCAGTCCCCCGCTGAGTATCAGCAAGTGACCTAGTCAGTGCTAGGAGCAGCAGAAGAGTCTTCCAGCAGAGCCCTGCCCAAATTCCTGACCCAGGAAATCATGAGCTACAATAAGATGGTGGTTGCTTTATGCCACTAAATTTTGCAAGTAGTTTATTGCACAGCAGTAGATACCAGAACAAGTACTATTCTATTTTACAGATGAGGAAACTGAGGAAAAGAGAAGCTAAGTGGCTTGCTCATGGTCACACACTAGTAAGTGGCGGGGCCAGGATTTAAACCCCAGCAGCCTGGCTCCCCAGCACGTTCTTGGCGCTGTGTCATACTACTTGCTCTTAACTTGAAAACATGGCTCTGCTCTCAGGGAAACTTCTATCTCCTTTGGGGTGCAAGGATCACACACACTACATAATCAGAGAATCGCGTGAGACATTTCACTTATTCTTTTACTCAATTTAAGAACACTAGACCCTAGGGATACAGAGGTGATGATATCAAGAAAATGTTAGGATTTTACTGCCCTCAGAGGAAGGACCCCACCCCACCCCAACGCTGGAGGGTGAGTGAGACCCCAGGGGGCCACCTCTGGGGAGTGAGGACATGTGAGCTGTGTCTTGAAGGATGAATAGAACTGTCCCGTTTGGATGAGGGAGGAAGAACATGTGAAGTGGTGGGACGGGATGTGCAAGGACTTGGAGTTTCAGGATGTTGGGGTCCGTCCAAGGGACGTGGTGTCAGCTGGAAGGTAAGGTGTGCGGAGGGAGGGACAGGCAGAGAATGGGGCCACTGGCCAGAGCTGATCACAGTGGGGCGTGCACCCAGGTCTTGCCGCTCAGCCTTTATCTAAATGGCCACAGAGAATGGGGCCAGGCTGGGGGTGGTGGGGAGGAGATCTGATGCTCCTTTTAAACAGAAGTCCCATGCCACTGGGGGCAGCATGGAGGCTGGAATGCAGGGGAGACCTCCGGGGGCGAACACCAGAGGGCACTCGGCAACCATTTAGGGGCAGCATGTGGGGCGTGGAGAGGAGGGGCCCTGGCCAGAGATATCCAGGAGGAAGACTGACAGCCCAGTTGGCAGAACTGGTTGAGGAGGGAAGAGGAGCCTATGTGTCGGGGACCTGTGGCAGCGTCACCCCAGATCCAGGAGAAGGGTGGTTGGAGGGGGTGACAGCAGGGAACACGGGGAGCCACCGTGCCAGCGAGAAAGAAACCCACCACCATCACCCCGGTGCCTGGAGCAGTGCCTGGCACATAGTAGGTGCTCAGTAAATATTTGATGAATGCAAATTGAATAAAGCCCTGGGTCCAGGCCTCTGGACGGAGGGCAGAGCCTGGGGTAGAGATCTGAGAGTCTCCAGGGGTGAGATGCTAAGCCTGCATTGTCCCTCTGTGATGGTCATGTCCTGTGGGTTCAAGAGGCCCGTTTCCACCTCTGTGCTTAGAGATAAGCCCACTCTTCTTACTGGGCGGTAAAAGTGCCATGTGGTAGTTAAAGGGGAACTTGAATTAGATGACGGCCTGGAGAAACCTAAGACTCTGAATCTAATTGCCGGAGGACTTTGAGCCCTGACCCCTAGTAGGTCACGGGAACGTCCCTGTGCCCACAGAGATGCTTCTTGTGGCAGCAGCAGTCGTGTTCCTTTCCCTGTCCAGGGGCATTTATGGTGATTCAGGAGAGCTCCCAGCCCTATGCCTGCCGGGGATTTGGGGAATGGGGGCGGTTCTATAAATAACACCCCTTTCTTCCACTCCTGCGTTCAGAGCCAGTGAGGAAATAGAGGGTCAGAACATCAGCTTTCCTACTGATGGACTGATTTGAAGGAAGCAGTTTGACCTACAGCTGAATTCAAGTGCCCTAGCATCACGCCCCTCATGGAATTTGTTCCCTGAAACTGCAGGCCTCCCCCTGGCAAGGGCCAAGCCTGCCCCAGGGCGCTTACACCGGGGCAGGCGAGAAGAAAGCTGCCTCCTGAGGCCAGCTGGCTTGGTCTTTACCAGCAGGTGTTTCAGGAGCATCTCAAAGCAAGTGAAATGTCAGTTGACTTGAGACTGGTCCCTTGTTCTTGACTCCACACTCAGTGGCTCTGCGCTGCTGGGGAAGCGGACTGGAATGTGATTCCTGTGAGGCTGAGGTCGTGGATTCTGAGTCCTAGCGGACACTCCGGTCTGGCATTCAGTTCCGTTCCAGCGCTGATGTCGGGCACCCACCACGTGCAGGCAGCTCTAGGTGTCGGCATCCACAGGGCCCCTGGGTCCCTGCCGGTTGTCCTAGGAGCACAAGCTGGTTCTCCCTCTGGTGCTGGGTTTCTGAAACTCAGTACTCGACATTTGAAGCTGGATCATTCTTTGCTGTGAGGGGCTGTCCTGTGAGCTATAGTATGTTTAGCAGCATCCCGGGCCTCTGCCCGCTAGATGTCTGTAGTACCAACCCCTCCCCATTCCCCCCAACAACCTAAGATGTGTCCATGCACTGCCAAATGTGCCCTGGGGGGTAGATTTGCTCCTGGTCAAGCACAGCCGACTAGTTCGGCAACCATGAGCCACGTGAGACTACTGAACACTACAGATGCGGTGAGTCTGAACTGAGATGAGCTATAAGTGTAAAATACACACCAGATTTTGAACACTTCGTATGAAAAAAAGAACGTGATGTGTCTCAGTAATTTTTTTATATTTACGGTTTGTTGAAATGATACTATTTTGAATATGTTGCGTTAAATAGAATATATTATTAAGATGAATTTTACTATTTACTTGTTTCTGTTTACTAACATGGCTATGAGCAAATTTTAAATTGCCCACGTGACTCGAATCATATTTCTACTGGACAACAGGGTCTAGAGAGCCAGCGGCCCGGTGTGCTGGGTGAGGTCACGGGCTGCAGAGTCAGGCTCGCTGCAGGTCACGTCCTGGTACCACTTCCCAGCTCTGTGACCTTTGGTGAGCCACTTAACCTCTCTGGGTCTCACAGCTCTCATAAGTGGCAGTCACGTTCTTCTAGACCGCAGATAAAAGTTCCGAAACTCTGAGGTGGGATGAACTTTATAAGCTCCTGAAGTTGAAGCTGGGTTGTTTTCTGGGTGGGGTAGTTTCTCGATGGGTCCTCCCGTGGCCCTCGGGGCTGTTCTTGCGATCAGGGTGATGCCCTGGGCCACCTCCCTTTCCGCCTGTCCTTTCTGCTCCCAGAGAGAGCCATGTTTGTTCATGATGGGTACAAGCAAAGATGCCTCCCCGCCCCTACAATCTGAGTAGAGGAGCTGGCTGATTGCTTTCTTAGCCTTGCAGCTCGTTCCCTGTGGGTAATTCAAGCCCTGGGATGGCGGGCCTCTGCTCAGCATCTCTCCTCCACCCCTCCCTGTTCCTTCCCCCCAAACACCTCCCTGTTGCTTACTCTTTATTTAGTCTTCCCCGCCATTTGGCAATTCGCACATCTGTCCAATGTCTCCCCTTCTATTTCGGCATCTGAACCTATAAATAGTTCCCAGGCAAAGTCCCATCTGCATTGTGACAATTCATTCTGTATTCCTTTTCCCAGACCGAAATCCTCATCTACACGGTTGCTGAATACGGAAGTGCACCATCCAATGAGAGGCATCTTTTATTACAGCTTGGACAGTGTCGTGGCAGTGGCTGCAGATGTGGCGGCCAATGTGGATTCAGAGATAATGCTTTCAATAGTGGCAAGACCAGTTAAACACATGGGGTGATCCAGGCGAGGCCCTGGATCTGGGAAAGAAGAAAGCGCTGGCCCTTGCTTTCTGGGATCTTCACTCTGGGCCAGAGTCAGGCCTGTGAACACATCATGATGTGATGTAGTCATGCTCTACAGTGGAGCGTGTGTCCAGCCCTGGGGCCAGAGGGAAGGGAGCATAGTTCTGTGCAGGAGGCCCTCTCCGAGGGTAACACGGGGCCTGCCTGGTGACTGAGGAGGTGTGTGACCCATGGGAAGGCGTCTCTGTTAGCTGACAGGTGAGGGAGTCACACTGAGTGCATTTGGGTGTGAAGCACCGGGATGCCCTCCCTGTGCCCCGCGCCACCTCTGCTGAACAGAAGGTGACTAGTGCTCCAGGCTCCCAGGCTGGTGGCACCTGCTCATGGCTGGCTGTGCCCTCGGGCCAGTTACTTCAACTCTCTGAGCCTCAGTTTCCTTGCTTACGAGGATAATGGAGTTGTCATGACGATTAGAAATACAGAGGCTAGAACACAGTAGGCACTTGGTAAATGGTAGATGATATTATTATTGTTGTTGTTAAAACTTTGAAAATGATAACCCTCTGTTACTAATCAAGAGGCTCAGATCTGAGCAAAGCCCACACTGCGAAGTTGGAAGAAGCGGGCAGAACAACAGTCCAGGCTCAGAATCTAGATTCCAGAGAGCAACAGAATCAAACTGCAGAAAACACCCAGGCTAATCCTCTTTCACTGGGTGATGCTTCACCTTCTCTGGACTCAGTTTCCCCATCTGTGCAGTGAGGGAGTTTGAACCAGAGCTGGCTCTAAGGGCCCTTTCATTCTGACTTTCAATAGTTCCCCATCCACTGGGAGGCATAGTTGAGTGTGCTTGGGTCTAGTCGGGGCAAATTTGGGGTGTGGTAGAGAACTCAGTAAAAAGACATTGCTGCCTTTTACATCCTAAAATTGTTAAGATGAAATCAAGGGGAGATTGCACCTTATGCCGAGAACAACCAGCATAGATGGCCATGACTCATACCCAGGGCTGCCATGGACAGTTGCCCAGCTTGTGCACTGCTCAAAACTTCCGGGTAGGATTAAATCCGGCTGGCGTTCTGCTCGTCGGGTTGTGCAGTTTTGTGCAGGGCTGCAGCCACCTCTTTGCTCCCTTGCCAAACGCTGTAATGGGGCACTGGGAGCATTGGAAGTGGCCCCCTGCTTGGACCCCTGGCCATGGCTGCTAGGTCCTCCCCTGTTCCTTTCCCATTGGCCTCTAGTCAAAGGTACATAGGGCAAAGGCTTGCTGTGCCCGAACTCTGAACAGAAGGCCCTGCAGCAAGTCCTGCCCCCAGGGGCCCATGGCTGATGGGGGAGACTGAGGGCTAAGGAGGGATAATGTACACTGAGAGGCTTCAGGGCTGGTGGGGGTGTGCGGGATTTACAGAGGACAGGCTGGTAAATAGACAGGGAAGGGACTCCAGGGCCAGCCAGTGAACCAGGGGCTAAGATGCCCACCCTGGACCAACAGTAAGAGCCAGGGACAGAGAAAGGGAACTGCTTTCAGCACATTTGCAGATCATCATCCTCTCCCAGATCCCTGAGCTCTAACTCGCCCCCCTGCCCTCCACTCCCCACCCCAGACCTTCCAGACCCCTGTGTCATCTTTGGCGGAGGGGCTGCTATTCCTCCCTCAGGGCCTGCCTGTGGGGTACCACTCAGCCTCTGCACAGCCAGCGGCAGGGCCCGGGAGGGCCTCAGTTACTCGTATCCTCACTTGGCCGTTAGAGAAGTCAAGTCTCAGAGACTTGAAGGCTTTGGTCTCCAGGCTTGTGGGGGATGGAACCAGGAGCCCCTGCCCGGTCGGTACCATCCGGGTTTGGGCTTTGCCTGGAACGGGAACAGGAGTTTGCCCTGCTCCGAGCTCCAATCGTTGTATGGCTGGGCAGCAAGTCAGCTCCAAGAGCACAGCTGCCTGGCGCTGGCCTGTTTGTTCTCACTTCTCCTGGCAACTCTCCTTCTGCTCGAGCCAGAGCTTCCGGAAGCCCTAGTCCAGCAGCGCCCTTCCTTCTGGAGGGGGTAGAGCCATTCTCCCATTTCACAGGTGACCCAGCTGCACTGCAGCAGCATCTTGAAGTAAGTGGTACCAGAGCTGGGCCTGGAACCATGGGGTCCCCTGGACTCCAGAGAAATTGCCACTCTCCCCACTTCCACCCCTGGGAATGGGGCAAGTAGTTTTCATCTATCACAGAAAATTGGGCCTGATGATAGCAGCAAACAGTCCTTTTTCCTCCTCAGCCACAAACTGTCCAGGTGGTGGCTCCCTTGGCAACCATGGTGTTGCCGTGCAGCGGTGGGTCCCACGAGCCAGAAGGCACCTGTGACCTTCCAAGTGGGGAAGGAGCTGAGGGGGCATGGGAGGGACACCTGGAAGAATGGGCCTGGCCTCACCTGTCCGGCCCGCAGGTGACCCCCCCCCGTCCTGCTCCAGGTGTGAACCACTCCCCAGCCTCTGATCACATTGGCTTTCTATCCTCAGGCTCTGCACTCCTGGCCTTTTCTGTCAGGGACCCAGCTTGGTGACCTAGGGCCCCTTTTAGGAAGTGGGATCAGAATCCATTAGCATCTGTCTTCCAGCCCATTCAGGGTGATCCGTTTTAGAGAAGGTTGGCTTGACAGTGTCCCATAAGGCTCTGGAGTGAGGCCACTTCCTGGGCCCAGACTTCCCCCAGCCAGATGTGACGGCCTTTTCTGAGAGGCCCGAGACCCGATCTCTTCTGCCAACACCGGCCCTTCCTGTGTCCCTCTGGGGACACTGTCCTTCCCGGGCAGTTCTCATCCATCCGGGAATGTGTCCATTCCATAAACGCACAGGCCTTGCTGAGTACAGGGTTTTTTCTTAGATAAAAATCAATGAACATCTCTCCCACCCTCACCCAACCAAATTTTCAATCATAAAAGAGGATGAGCGGGTTGTTTAGAATCTCTGCCCCTCAGGAAGGAGTTTTAGCTAGGTCCTGTGGCCAAAACCACCAGCCAGCCAGTCCCTGTCACCCTGCTCACCGTGAGGCTTCCTCTCGATTTCTAAATCCATTTCCCCTTGTTTCTACAGATATGAGCCCATAAATATTTGTCAATGGTTGAATACATAATGTCCTAGCTAAAGAGTAACTCTGACCCAGCCCTTCAAATGAGGGTCATACCTGGAGATTTATGTATAATTCCTGTTGTCAACCGAACTGTGTTTGAAGAGAGATCTCTTAGGTTAACAAGGGCGCCTGCCAACAAGGAAGACGGTTTGCGTTTCTTGAGTAATCTGTACATTTCACTATTTTAATAACTGTTGGCGAGGCGTATTTTCATTCGCGTTTTCGCGTGACCATCTTTTCCTCATCAAAGCCCAGGGTCAGCTTAGGTGAACAGATGCTCATCCTTCCCTTGTTAGTAAAGACAAACCAGACCCTAAAGAAGGCACATGCCAATAGCCATTCTCTGCTTAAAATGAACATGACGCAGAACGTCTCACTTGTCGATTTCACTCACCTCAGTCACTAGGAATGTGTGGTAATTAAGCCAGGCTTGGCTAAACTTTACCTTTGGACCAACTATGAAGAAAATGTCTGCAGAGGGACTTAATAGTGCCAGTAAGATTGCACAGGGGACTTTGGTCTAGATAAGGATAATAACTGGTTAAAGACCCCTCATACATTAATTATAACAATAGATACTGCCAAATGCAAAGAAGAGTTGACTGTTCATTAAAGCAGGCTGGAAATATCCCTACTGAATCATTTATGCAGCACCAGTCGAGTGCTTACTATTTCGCAAACTTGGACAGTATTCATTCTTTTCATTCTTTTTTTTTTAATTTTTATTTATTTATTTGGTTGCGTTGGGTCTTAGTTGCGACAGGCAGGCTGCTTAGTTGTGGCAGGCGGGCTCCTTAGTTGTGGTTCACTGGCTTCTTAGTTGCGGCATGTGAACTCTTAGTTGCAGCATGCACGTGGGATCTAGTTCCCAGACCAGGGATTGAACCTGGGCCCCCTGCATTGGGAGCGCAGAGTCTTAATCACTGTGCCACGAGGGAAGTCCCATTTTTTTCATTCTTAACATAAAATTTGAAAGACCCTGTTCACAGATGAAAAGACAAGCTATAGTTGGGAGAAAATATTTGCAAATCACACATCTGACAAAGGCTTTGTAACTATAACATAAAGAACTCTCATGGCTTCCCTGGTGGTGCAGTGGTTGAGAATCTGCCTGCTCATGCAGGGGACACGGGTTCGAGCCCTGGTCTGGGAGGATCCCGCATGCCGCGGAGCAACTAGGCCCGTGAGCCACAACTACTGAGCCTCCGCGTCTGGAGCCTGTGCTCCGCAACAAGAGAGGCCGCGATAGTGAGAGGCCCGCGCACCGCGATTAAGAGTGGCCCCCGCTTGCCACAACTAGAGAAAGCCCTCGCACAGAAACAAAGACCCAACACAGCAAAAATAAGTTAATTAATTAATAAACTCCTACCACCAACATCGTCTTTAAAAAAAAGAACTCTCAAAATTAAAAGCAAGCAACCCAAATAAAAATGAGCAAAGGATCTGAATAGACATTTTTCCAAAGTATATATACAAATAGCCAATAAGCATATGAAAATATACTTGACATCACTAATCCTTAGGGAAATGGAAATCAAAACCACAAGGAGATACCACTTCACACCCACTAGGATGACTCGAATCAATAAGACAGACAAAGTACTGGCAAAGGTGTGGAGAAAGTGGAACCTCATCCATTGCTAGTGGGAATGTAAAATGGTGCAGTTGCTTTGAAAAACAGTCCCGCAGTTTCTTAAACATGTAGAGTTACTGTAGGACCCAGCAACTCCACTTCTAGGAATATATCCAAGAGAAATGGAAACATATGTCCGTATAAAAGTGTGTACACAAATGTTCAATGCAGTATTTTTTGTAGTAGCCAAAGAGTGGAAACACCCCAGATATCCATCAGTGATGAATGGATAAACAAAATGTGGTGTATCCGTCTAACAGAATATTATTCAGCCATAAAGAGGAATGAAGTGCTGACCCCTGCTGCAACACGGACGTGGATGAACATGGATGAACATTTAGCATGATGCTAAATGAAAGAAGCCAGACCCACAAGGACACATACTGTATGATTCTATGTATGTGAAAAGTCCAGAACAGGCAAATCCATAGAGACAGAAAGTATATTAGTGGTTTCCAGAAGCTAGGAGGAGGGAGAGATGGAAAGTGACTGCTAATGGGTACAGGGTTTGTTTTGGGGGCTAATGAAAGTGTTCTAAAATTGATTGTGATGATGGTTGCACAGCTCTGTGAATGTACTAAGATCATCGTGCACTTTAAATTGGTGAATTGTATGGTGTGTGAATGATATCTTAATTAAACGGTTTTTAAAAATTCAACATTAAAAGAAACTGTCCAATTAGAAAATAGGAAAAGACATGAATAGACACTTGAGCAAAGAGGATGTACACACGGAAGGGCATTCAACATCTTCTTGAAATGCAAATTAAAACCACAGTGAGATATCGCTCTACACCTAGTGGAATGGCCACAATAAAAAATAGCGACAACACCCAGCTGGCGAGGATGGGAAGAAATTGAATCACTCCTTCATCGCTGGTGGGTCGTAAAATGGTACAGCCGCTCGGGAGAGTAGTTTGGCCCTTCCTTTGAAAATGAAGGGTAGACTTACCATGTGACCCAGCAGTTGCACTCTTGGGCATATACCCCAGAGAAAGGAAAATATATTTTCATGCAGAAGCATGTACATAAATGTTCCACGGCAGCTTTGTGCATAATAACTAAAAACCGGAAATTCCCAGATGTCCTTCAGTGGGTGAATGACCAAGGAAGCTATGGTACATCCAGACCATAGGTTACTACCCAGCACTAAAAAGGAACGGGATATCGATTCACTCAGTAACTTGGACGACCCTCGAGGAAATTATGCAGAGTGGGAAAAGCCCATCCCAAAGAATATGTACTGCGTGACTCCATTTACGACATTCAATAACGTCATCACAGAGATGGAGCAATTTGCTAAAAGCGCCATGCCTGGTGCTGGAGGTACCATGGAGAACAAAAGATACATACACCGTTCCTGCCTTGGCAGTTCATTTGTATTATTGAGTGATAAAATGGAATTTCTTAAAACAAAAAATCTTCTAACGGCTTTCGGTTCTTCATGGATAGCTGACGTTGAGATTGTAAATGCTAGAAGCCAGGCTGGCGTGTGTAGACCCGGAGTCTCCACCTTGTCCCGATTCAGCCTTGATGGTGAGTCATGAGGTGAAAAGTTTCCTTTTCTCTAGGCAGGGACAGAGCCCCAGTGTTGTCACCTGTTGTCACCTTGGGACATAGCAGGTGGGTCTGGTCATTCTCTCTCCTCACTCTTTGAAAGCGGGATGGTTTAGACAGGGTCTGGCGTATTCCCACCGCGGTTTCTGCTGAGGAGGCTGGAAGCTGTATACAGTGGAGTTGCTGCTCAAGGATGCAAAGGTGAGCAGAGGGGAGCCGGCATCTTTGTTGGGAGGACGCAGCCGGCAGTCGCTGACACGGGGAGCTTGTCAGCTGTGCCCACAGTGCTGGGAGGGGCACCGAAGCAGCATGAGTGAGAGGACTCTGGAAACCCATCAGCTTTTGAGAACAATTTACAGAGAGATTTAGCAAATTCAAGAAAAATTTAGAGAATTTACGTATATGCTCATTATAAATGCTCATATATGCTCATTATAAAAATCCCAGAAAAACGTAATACAGGAAATGAAATTCAGTCCACTCTGTATGTGTGCATTTTCTTTTTTTTAATAATGGCTTTATTGACATGTTTTTATTCCATGTATTCAGTATCATACAATTCACCCATTTAAAGTATACGATTCAGTGGCTTTTGGTACATTCAGTTGTCTAGCCCTCACCAAGGTCAATCTGAGAACATTTTCAACACCTCAGAAAAGAAGCCCCGTGTTGCAGTGTGAACGTACTTAATGCCACTGAACCGTACACTTAAAAATGGTTTAAATGCTAAACTTTATGTTTTTCATAGTTTAGCACAATAAAAAAAAAGAAACTCCATCCCCTGTCCCCTGTCCCCTTTCCCCTCCAGCCCTAAGCAACCACGGATGTACTTTCTATCTCTGGACATTTGGTTCACTCTTGATTCTGACACCAGGAGGCCTGGTCAGCCCAGCTGTCCTTCTCAGAGTCTTCCCTGCATGCCGGGCGCAGGGCTGGGCACGGTGTAGGTGATGGGCAAAGTGAGACCCGTTCCTGTTCTCAGTCTCACCGTCTGAGAAGCCTCGGCACACGTCCCAATGTGACCACATACACCCTGCTTCCTGAGCCAAGAATGTGTGATTAGGACAGTACCTCCTGTGTGTGGCTTTCCTGTGGGAGAGGGCAGGGTACCGGCAAGGCTTTGAGGCAGAAGGTGGACCTGGAGCTGATCCCTCAAGGCAGGGAAGCGGGAAGCTGGATCCTCCGTGCACGAGGAGACAGCACGAGCAAAGGCCCGGAGGCCAGCAATCCCAAGTCGAGGTTGGCAGGGTTGGCTCCTGCTGGAGACCAGGGAGAATCTGTTCAAGGCACTCTCCTGGCTTCTGGTGACAGCCAGCAATCCTTGGCTCGTAGCTGTATTCCAATGTCTGCCTCCATTCACATGGTCTTTTCCTCTCTGTGTCTGTGTCCCAGGTCTTTACCTGTCTTCTTTTTTTTTTTAAATTAATTAATTTATTATTTATTTTTGGCTGTGTTGGGTGTTTGTTGCTGCACACAGGCTTTCTC
The DNA here is from genome assembly GCF_059928025.1 of Delphinapterus leucas. NCBI lineage: Eukaryota > Metazoa > Chordata > Mammalia > Artiodactyla > Monodontidae > Delphinapterus > Delphinapterus leucas. Next base: position 169,882,116 of record NC_143130.1, read on the forward strand.
TAGTTGCGGCGAGCAGGGGCTACTCCTCATTGCAGTGCACGGGCTTCTCATTGTGGTGGCTTCTCTTGTTGGGGAGCACGGCCTCTAGGCTTCAGTAGCTGTGACTCGCAGGCTTCAGTAGTTGTGGCACACGGGCTTAGTTGCTCCGCGGCATGTGGGATCTTCCCGGACCAGGGCTCGAACCCATGTCCCCTGCATTGGCAGGTGGATTCTTAACCACTGTGCCACTAGGGGAGTCCTACCTGTCTTCTTATAAAGACACCAATCATTGGATTTAGGGCCCACCCCATGCATTCTGACCTTGTGTTAACTTGATTCCACCCGACAAGACCCTCTTTCCAAATAAGGTCACATTTATAGGTACCTGGGGTTAGGATTGAAACGTATCTTTTTGGGAGACACAGCTCAACCCACAACATGTGGGTACTTTACTATCCTTGTTATACAGCTGAAGAAACCGAGGCGCAGGGAGGATAAGCAATAATGTGCTAGAGACACGTTCACACTCAGGCTGTTTGGCCTGGGCACCTGCATACAACCACCAGGCCAGTGCAGGACACAGGGCGGTCCTGGAAGCTGAGCTCTACCACCACCCACTGGAACAAAGGATTGTCTAACTCTTACCGGTTTGCATTCACCTCTGCTCCAGGACAGTGTGAGGCTGCCTGTCGGGACTCCCTCAAGTCCCAGGTGTCCCGTTGGGCCCCTGCAGGGAAGACCCTGATCTATGCAGTGGGAGGTCTGAGACTCTAACCAGACGCCCCTGGGGGCCTCTACTCCTCTGGGGTCTCCCTCCGAGACAGACTTGTAGCAGACATTTATTATCTCCCAAACCGCATGCCACACACTGTGCTGGGCACTGAGGGAGACTCAAATGTGGGCAAAGCCCTGGCCCTGGCATACAGGAGCTCCCCCGGGTGTGTCCTTGGTGTGCAGGGATGCTATTCCCACGAGCAGGACGGGAAGGTACGAGCAGGGGGCTGGGGCAGAAGAGACCTGGTTACAAAGAAACAGACATGAGCCTTGACCATTGCTTGTGCTTTGACAAATCTACAGTGTTTACTGTAAAAGTGTGATTGGGCCACTAGAAGTTTGCTTGGCCCCAGCTACAAAAATGAATGAGCCCTGGTCCCTGCACCCGAGGAGCGGACCAGAGTGGGGTAAACTAAGTCTAAAGGAGCTGCAGGCTTTATAGAAAGTGCCAGGGGCACAGCAGAGGGAGGGACTGACTATCTTAAGGGTTTTAATCTGTGTCTGCAGAGGTCAGACCCTGTCTCAATGATGAAGAAAACCTGCTAATTGTTGAGCAGGCCCGGCGTAGGAGGCTAGGCTGTTTGCGTGCATCATCACTAATCCCCCCTTGAAGGATTCTTGAGAAAGGTCTTTACATTCCCAGTTTGCAGTTGGAGCGTTCTCTTTACCTCTCCCAACTACGGGAGATCTTTTGGCCAGTTTGTGCTGCTTCCTGTGGAGAGAGTGGGCGATGCACTAATGTGCCACTAGGTGGCGCCATGGGCTGCCTCATGGCCGTTAACTCATAGAGGGTGGTAATTCCGTGCACTGGTGTTTCACAGACTTGTCCTTTAATGGGCATCCTCCCGGTACCCCCGAGTACTGTAATCTATCTAATATTTTTCTTTAAACTCCCTTTAAAATTTTTATGTCTATCCTAATGGGATACCATGGTCTCTTTGCCATAAATGATGAACGTAATCTTTTAAAAAATCATGTTAACCGTGTAGAACAGTGCAATAGTATTAGAAGGAAGGAATGTATTAAAACAAAGCTATTAGAACAAAACGTGTTGGTTCACGTGTCCCCTGTGACCATCTCGCAGATCACCAGTGCAGCGGAAAGCTGTCCTAGGCTTTGAAAATATGACAGCAGGCTGCTGTCACCTAGACGCACGAGTGTTTAGGGTTGGAGGGGCTCCTTCCCTTTGCAGGTGGAGGATCTGAGGTGCTGAGAAGGGAAGGGGTGTACCTAGCATCACACTGCTGATCCCAGGGTTGGAGCCAGGCCTGGAACCCGGGTCCTGCCTTCCCCCTCTGCCCCATGGACGCTAGAAGAACCTCAGGAAATAGGAACTGAAGTGTGATGCACACATATTTCCTGGCCCCTCTGAGGCCCAAGAAAGTACACTGTGGGGTCCCACGTGCAGGGAGCATCACCTGTTGGGCATATGGAACCCTGGGACGAGAGTCAGGAGGTGAGCGATGGACGGCTGCTGAGATCCCTGACGCGCAGCTCACTCAGGTGGTCTGGGCCCCTTGCCCTGGGGCTCTGCAGCAGTGCACGGTGCGGTGCCACGCTTTCCTCTGGGCAGTCCACCCCAGCTTCGGGCACTGACTGCCATACCCTGGCGCCCTGCCCCTCCGAGCAGCCATATCCACCCTGGGGTGGGCTCTTTGGCAAATGCTTTGATCCCTCTCCCTTGTCAAAGCTGAAAAGTTTTGGGGTCACCCTCACTCTTGGATTACATGTGTAGCCAAATCAAGTGGGGTTCTAACAGGCCCTGAGGTTCTTGGGTAAAAGGCCAGTGGCCCCAGCCCAGCACCCCTGGACCAGTGAACCTCCTGGAGGCCACAGCAGAACAGGGAACCTGTCCTCCTGCTGGCCCCTCACAGCCCTCAGAATTGTCAAGTGGAGATGACCTTGAAAGTTTAATTCAAGACTTTTTTCTGACCACGCTGTGCAGCTTGCGGGATCTTAGTTCCCAGACTTAGTTCCCTGGATTGAACCTGTTTCCTCAGCGGTGAAAGCACCGAGTCCTAACCACCGGACCGCCAGGGAGTTCCCTCAAGACATTTTTAAATTCTGCTTTTACAATCTAGAGCCTTCTGTGTTATTTTGCTCAAGATGAGGAATGTGTGTTAGTTAAGGCAACACCGTCTGCTGTAATAGAAGGGCCCCTGAAATCTCAGTGGATTAACACCACAGAAGTTCATTTCTCACCTCCCTGTGGTCCAATGGGCAGCGACGTACATGCGGCCACGGCGGGCCGGGTGCTGCAGCAGGTGCCGTGACCTACGGTGAGCACAGAGCAGACACGCCCTCCCCAGGGGCCTCCCTCCCCTTTGACAGGGACACTCATCCAAGGCCTCTGTCATCTCTCCTCAGTATTGTACCTGGAAGGCTCGGTTCTTGTGTTTGAGGACATCTTCAGACTGATCGCATTCTACTGTGTCAGTAGGTGAGTAGCCCAGGCCCCCAGGAGGGCATCTGATGGCAATAGATGTCCATGCAACCTTGGGTGGGGACAGGGTTGTCACAGAGAAGCCCCAAGAGGGAAGTGTGCCGCCCACAGGATGCAGAGAGAGGGGACAGTCCCCTGGCTTCACCCTGGTAACTGTGAAGGGGGGTGCTGGCTCTGCTGCTGGCTTGGACCGGCCAGTAAAATCCCCTCCCTCAGCACCACCTGCCCCCTGCGCTCACTGCCCATCATAGCAGCTTCCTGTACCCCGGCTTCCAGGACAGCTTGGAGTCCTGCGTGGACCTGACCCGCCCCGTTGGAGGAGTTATAGAAGGAACTCCCTGTGGGAACAGCGGGAAGGGCTGACGCCCTCCCTCCGTGGGAGAGGGCTTGTCATTGCGAAGCAGGTGCTGGGTGGAGAGGGTGTCTGGTAACCACCCTCAGAGCTGCTCTATTTATTCAGGACTGGTGGCAGGTCAACACGAATTGAAAAATACATTTTGGTGCCAAAAACCAATGGCTTAAGCCACAGGGACTTAAGCAGAGCTGGGCAAGATGTCTTGGGGTCCAGGGCCCCAGGCTCACCTCCCCCTGCTTCAAAGAGACCATTCATGTTGCCTCTGGTGAAAGCCACACTCAACCCAGAGGACCACCACCCCCACCTACCAGGACCCTCCTGGAGCCCGTGGGCAGAACAGGTGACGCTGATAATAAGCTGCTGTCTACTGAGGGCTCTCCAGGAACCCAGCACGGCGCTACAGTTCTGTATCCATTCTCTTTTCAAATCTTGCAAACAATTCCACCCGGTAAGTGCTCTTCTTAGCCCCATTTTACAGATGAGGAAGCCGAGACTGAGAGAACTTGCTCAAGGTCGCGTAGCTGGTAAATGGCAGCGTGGGGATTCAAAGTAGATAGAGCTCCAAGGTCCATGATCTTTCCTACAGCCGCCCCACTGTGTGCGCTCCACGATGACGCCGGTGACCTGCCGTGTCCTTCTAGGCCCAAGAAGCAAAGCATCTGTGGCTCCCTGACCCTTCGCGAGTTACGACACGTCAAGCTCTCAGAGTCAGGCCCTCTCCTATTCTGAGAAGTTCTGCCCCAGCACAAGGCGCCAGTCTAGTGTTTGGCCCATGCTGGGTGCTTCGAGTGAGCGAGTGAATGAATGAATGATGACGTAATTGCAGAGCCCAGAATTTGAGCTAATCTTAATCTCTCAACTACCTCTTCGGTAAAATGGGAACGATAATACCCATGCCATAGAGGCTGGAGGAAGAAGTAAGATAAAGGGACAGACAATCTGCGTTTATAACAAGGCCTCTCTGCAAACCAGGGTTTGGCAACTGCTTCTAAGAAAATGATAGTAACAGCTTAGCTGGGGGTCTCCTAGGGGCACACTTGGAAAGGAGGATCCATGTGCAGGGGGCGCTAAAGAACCTGCCCCCAAGGAGGAAGCAACAAGGGAGTGGGGAGCAGGACAGAGACCGGAGAGAAACCCAGCAAGGGTCCATTGCAGGGGCCGTCCCAGCCTCAGCCAGATCCCTCCAGCAGCTCTGGAGCATAAAGCAGACCTCGGGGTCCACTATAAAGCCACGGGGCTGGGCTTCTGTACCCCCAAGCCAGCACACCCAGGCATTCGTGGCTCTCTTTAGGGCCACTGGGGCAGGCACTGAGGCTCCAGTGTGTCAGGACAAGCCTCTGAGGGTCACGGGTGCTGGCCCTCGGGAGCAAACCCCTCCAAGGCTGGGCTGTGGGTGCACAGAGCTGGTGAAAGGCATCCGAGGGGTCCGGGTGGGACTGTGGCAGTGACTGCTACAACCAGCTCTGTGGACCGGGCGTCTGTGTTGAGTCAGGCTTGTGCTGCACGCTGCCCACAGAGCTCTTTCTAACCCTGCACGGTGCTGCCGGGGAGGTGTTTAAAAAGGTGGATTCCTGACCCACACTCAGACTCAACGCTGAGAACCCCTGGGCGTGGATCTGAGAATCCGCATCTTAGCAGCTCCCCCAGGAGCTGATCCAGAATTAACTAATACAAAAGTATTAATGCCTGTCCGTAGGGTTGCTGTGTTACAGTAGTAGTAATAATAATAACATGATGTGATATAAGGACCAAACTGGGTAACACCCAGCCCGTTACTTGGCACATAGTAGATGCTCAACGAACACCCCCATCCTGTGTATGCATTTCCTTGGATCAGAAGAGGTGGCCCCTGGATAAAGCGCTGAACTGGATGCTGGAGGTGGGGTGGCAGACGTGCGTGAAATCCTTGAGCAGTACTGGCTTATGGAGAATGAGGGGGTCCGTGGTGCGGCCTTGAAGAATGTGTAGAGTCTAAGTAGACGTAGGTGGAAGGGACGAGGGGGGCGTTCCCTCTCTGCAGAGCTCAGAGGTGGCAATGAGCAGGGGACATCCACTGTAGGAAGATGACATTTTGGGAGGCAGCGAGGAGGCCTCGAGTGCAAGGGAAGGCTCTGTGGTGGGCAGGAGGGGGGAGCAGGCTGGGGCAGGCCCTGGACACCAGGATCCCGGGCTGGGCTGTGGTCGGCAGCCACCACTGCAGCCTCTTGAGCAGTACGCAGAGGAGGTGGGGAGGGGGTGTCAGAGGTGGCCCTGGTGGTCGGGGGTGGCTGCCGGATGAGCCGAGCGATTCTTCTGGCCATTTCAATACATGCAGTGGCCCAGGAGCCTTTGGAAGCCCCAGTGGCAGGCCAGACCGCCAACCAGGTAGACAGGCAACACCGGGATGAATTCTGCCACCCTTCAAACTGAGAGATCGAGGTAGTGGTGACCGGGCAGGGCCTGAGGTGGAGATGCGGCACTGAGGGCCCGTCCGGTCTGGGTCCAGGCCTGGCCTGGCTGGAAGGGCTGACAGGAGGCCCACAGACGGCCTCAGATGCTCAGAATCACACAACTATGACAATGAAGCAAAGATCGACGGGCCACGCCCACCCCATTGACAATGGAGAAGCCAAAGGCCACAACCCAGGAACTCAAAAAAGGACCCAGAATCTTCTCCCACCTTCCCCCATCCTGCTATTCCATAAGCAGAGTGTATTTCCCCCGTGAAAACACTTCCCATGAAGGGGTGGGGGCACCCCGCGGAGCAGCACAGCCTGTATTGATGGGCAGAGGGGGTCTGGGAAGCTCCCCGGCGACCCGCATCCCAGGCGGCCTCTGCCCTGCTCTCCCCCAATCCAGTTCCCCAAGTTTAGACGGGTCCATTCGACAAACACTCTTTGAGCCTCTGTGGTGTGTGCTAAGGGCTCTGGGGGCATCAGAGACGTGCAAAGCTGCCCGGCCCTTCCAGGAACTTCCAGGGCTCTCACGTAGTTCAAAGGGAGGAGACGGAGGGTGCGGTATAGACAGTAAGGCCATGAAGACCCCCGGGGACAGGCGGACATCACGCAAGCCTGTCAGTGGGCCTGGACGGATGGGATTTCAATGACTCGAATCAGGGTTTGGGAAGAAGGTTGACAGAGCTGGGGATACGGCTGAAAATGGGGGTCGGGGTCAGACTGTGACGGGCCTTGAATGCCAGGCTGAGACGTAGAATTGGGACCAGCCATCCTGGGGCCCCTGCAGGGCCACACTCCCCTTCCTGCCCCACGGAACAGCCCTGGGCTTGAAGTTAGGAGGCCTGGGGCTCAGCACACTCTGCCCTCCACCCACCGTGTGTCCAGGCCTGGACATCTTCCTTTCCCTCTCTGGGCCTCAGTTTCCCCATCTGTACAATAAAGGGGGAGGGTGTCTAGATCCCTTCTGGGAGATCTCTGGAGAGATCGCTGAAAAGATCCCCATTCAGACCAAAGGCAGCAGATAGAGCTGGCTGTGTCGTCAGGGGTGTCTGTCTGGCTGTGTGCTCGCCAGCGGGTACCTGGCTGTAGGTTCACCAGGGGAGTCTGGCTGTGCACCCGCTGCAGGTCTCAGCGCGGAACAGCGGGGGTCAGAGGACTGGAAGGGGTGGGTCACTCGCCTTACCCAGAATAGCACCTTTAGAAGAGCTGCCTGGACTTCCAGGGCCAAGAAAACTGGGGATAAAGCCTCTCCCCCGACCCTCACCAGGCCCAAGGAGGGTCTTAGCATCTCTGGGGCCAGTGCAGGCACAGGACCCGGATCTGACTGGTTGCTCCCTCAGCCTCAGGACTCCTCCCCTCGGCCCCAGGGAAGTTTCCAGTCTGTGTGGCGATCCCAGCCGCCAGCGGGGTTGCCGGAGTTCTTCCTTTATGGGCTGAGGATTTGGGGGCGGTGGGGGGCCGAGAATGGACACACAGGCCCCTCCCCGGACTTGACCTCCGACCCCTCGTGTCTCCACAGAGATTTACTGCCCTTCAAGCTGAGGCTGCCCCAGGCCATCCTTGAGGCCAGCAGCTTCACAGACCTCAAGACCATCTCCAACCTGGGCCTGGGTAAGTCCCCTCTGGGGTCAGGGGAGGTGGCTGGGCCTTAGGAAATGGAGGCCCTGGATTGCCCCCCGCTGACCGCCTGTGCAGATGGATGGCCCCTCAGGCTGACCCCGAGCTGGATCCTGAGTCCCAGCTCCCACGGGACCACCTGCACCCCCGCCCCAGGTGCTGAGCCCCTGTAGCAGGGAGATTCTCCCTCTTTTCGGAGTGGCGCCCCAACAGCTGTCAGGAGGCCTGATGGACAGCCTTGCTGGGTCTGAGGGAGCTGGGTCTGGTCAGGACCCACACAGGCTGACCTGGTGGCAGGGCATGGCCCGGGAGAAGCTGGACCAAACGCCAGGGGACTTCTCAGCGATGACCAGGAGCCTGGGTGCCAGCAGCTGCCCCAGCCCCATCCTCGCCAGAAGGAAAAGCAGCATGAATATGATCATGAGCTAGAGTGTGCCCCCCACTCCCTTGCCTGCCCCTGCCCAGCCACCTGATTCAGCACACCCACCCTGCCCCCTTACCCTTCTGACCTTTTGAGGGATGACGAGGGGAGAGTAAAAGACAAGAGCGTTTCTGATCCCAGCCCTTCCACGTAATAGTAAGAAGAGCACACGTTTACTGGGCCCTTTCCACGTGATGGGCTTCGCTGAGCCAGTGCCAACCTCTGACACGGCCTCTCCATGCTAACCCTCAGGGAGCCCAAGCTCACCAAGTCTGGAGCTGCCAGGAAGACAAGGCAGCCGCCTCTGCGGGCCCCCAATCCTAGGCAGAGGTCAGGTCTCGTTATGAACAAAGCAGTTAATAAGTCCTTATCAAGACCAAACCACACAGGGAATATAGTCAGTATTTTATAGTAACTTTAAATGGAGTATCATCTATTAAAATTTTGAATTACTATATTGTGCATCTGAAACTAACATAACATTGTAAGTCAAATATGCCTCGATTTTTTAATTAAAAAGCTAAACCGCACCCAGGAACCTGCACCACACGGGGCCGAGCACAGCAGTGCATCTTCGCCAGTGCTGGTTGAATGGAGGAGAGGGCGATGGAGAGGGCGGACCCAGGGTGTAGAGGAAGTTAGAGGCAGACCTGGGATCAGAGGCGATCCCCCCTGGTTCCCAAGCCAGCCACTGTCCACCACCCAGAGAGGCCTCTAGACAACAATGCAAGAGATGCCACAGGCAGCTCGTGGTCAAAGGCCAGGAAGTAGGAGGAGTCCAGGCCCTCGGATGTCCGCATTTAATGAGCGCTGACCTTTTAATCTGCATTGATGCATCGGATCTTCAAACAACCCTCTAAAGCAGGTTCTGTTATTGTGGTTCCCACTTTATGGCAGAAGAAACAGACACGAGGGGTTGAGTGACATGTCCAGTGTCACAGGGTCCGTGGAGGGCTGGGCAGCTGGGCTCCAGCCCTCACCCACTAGCTTGTGCTGCCCCTTAACTCCTTATCCAGGCTCTCCTAGGTCCGGTTGACCCAGTTTATAAACTTCAGGGCCAGTTTTCAGTTGATATTGGGGATAAACACTGAACTTGGGCCCCAGATGTTATAGTTGTTGGGCTCTTACCCTTCCAGAAGCTTCATGTGGGACAGGTGAGAGTCTTGTAACTCATACAGTCTAAGGTCTAAAATGGCACAGGTGACGCTCTCATTGCCGTGCCCTTGGCGCTATCTTGTGCAATCCCTGCATCCCCATTTTAAAGATAGAAAGTCAGTTCTTAGCACAGCCGAGAAACTTGGCCAGGGTGCTCCAGGCAGGCAAGAGCAAAGCTGGGATGTGTGCCAGGGGCTTCTGACTCCCGGCTCAGCCCCTCCACTGCCCCTCAGCTGCACCTCATGACCTTCTCAGTTCTTTTGCAACGAGCAGTCAGCTGCCAGTTTTGAGGCCAAGTTGGGAGGGCAAGTGAGATGCATGAGCTCCATCCGGAGAGGCTTACCTCTGAGAGGAGGGTCGGTTAGCAGCCTCACTGTGGGTAGGTTGAGGCAGGCGTCCCTAAGACCCACTGCCCCAGGGACCCGCAGTTTCCTCTCACCTGGGGTGCAAGGACGGGGCTGCCCCTAAGCCCTAGAAATGGCTGTATGAAAGACAAGCTGCTCCTCTGGGGAGAAGCACATTCCTTTCTGGAATAGACAAGCCCTTCTATCCTGGGTGAGCTTCACCTCCGGCACGTTGAGGAAGTGAGAGGGGAGGTGCCCTCTGGGAAGCAGGTGGCAGTTCCAATTGTGTGTCAGCATTCACTTCCTTGGGAAGGGGATTTAAATGGAATCTGAGTACATTGAAGCTTAGGAATCAGGGTTGTTTTTTTTAATTTTTTGGCCACGCCACGCGGCACGTGGGATCTTAGTTCCCCGACCAGGGATCGAACCCGCGCCCCCTGCGTTGGAAGCACAGAGTCTTAACCACTGGACTTCCAGGGAAATCCCAAGAACCGGAGGGTTCTGATCAGGCCTGGTGTCCCCAAGGGCTGAAGGTCAGAAGCGAGGTTCAGCAGAATAGGTTTTCCCTGCAGCCGAGGAACGGTTAACTTTTCAGTCCTTCCCCAGAATGGACGGAGACCCGGAGCCGAAAGGGCACGTCCTGTCGGAGGCCAGAGGCCCTGGCTCTGGGATGTGCAGACCTCCCTGACCTTCACCTGCGGTTGTGATGATAAGTATGCAAAGAGCAGCACTTGCCAAGGGCCCAGACACACCAGGCATTGTGCCCAGCGCATCACACGTTGTTCTGGGCAAGGCACTCCTGTGGCAGAGAAGTGAAACCCACTCAAACGAGCTTAGATAAAAGGGGGCTTAGTGAAAGGCTGCCGGGAAATCTCCGTGATAGGAGCAAAAGGTCAGCCGGGCTTTGCAGGCAGCAGACGCTCATCTCTGCACACAGCTCAGCCTCCTCCCTAAACCCTGGTTCCCGCTCCGACCTGCCACCGGCCAGGCTCTGACTCCCCGACCTGGTGATCTCATAGTTGGAATAAGTTTATGAGGCATATGTGTCTTCTATCACTAGTGTCGGCAGTGGTTCTTTTTCTGGCACTCTACTCACTTTTTACAAAATGAATAGAATGTCATGAATATCCAAATCATTGCACAAGCCCTGCTGTTCAGACAGCGATGATATTGCTGAAACGGGGCTACTGACCTACAGGCTCAGCACCACGTGATCGCCCAGAATGTTTGCTCGTGAGCTGATGTAAGAAAGTCTGAGTTTGCCCTTGGAAAAGCCAACGTTCAAAAGGTCTATGTAGGTATAAGCTTGGGCCCACAAAACTAACATAGGGGGCAGCTCGGCACTAAACTGCATGCAGTTGATTCTGAGTGCGAAAGGAATCTAGGGAAAGCAGTGATAGATAGGGTTTAGATTTGCAGAGGTTCTCAGACATATTTGTAGTATGTATATGTTTTAATATTTTAAAAATATGTTTAGAAAAAGCATATGTTCTATAGTGCTTCCAAGTTTGCCTGTAACTTGCTTTTTCCTTTACATTATATAATGAGAATTTTCCTACTTATTAAAAATTCATTGAAAACTGCAGATTGAACAGCTATCCAACAGCCCGTCTTTAGGATGCCACAACAAAATTCGCCCACTGATCTCACCAGACTTTCTAGCTGTTTCCATGGCATCTGGAATACTTGGCTGCATTTACGCGTCCCCTCTTTGTTCTGCCGGTAGCCCAGGGCTCCTCACGCGTGAAACCTTTGTCACCTTTGCCTTCAGGGTCTACAGCCCAGTACCTGGCCTGGCCCGGGACCTCTGAGGATTGTAGGAGTGGACGCCTGGCAGAAGGCATCCCCAGCTGAGACACAGGAAGCCACAGGGCCAGCAAAACATCTGCCTCAGTCCGAGGGCAGCACAGAGGCAGTGAGGGCACAGGCCCTTAGGGGAACTGCGACCACTGAGCTGAGCTTGCCCAGTGCCGGTGGGCACAGACACCCACAGCCGGGCCAACCGCGAGCCTTGCATGACAGTGTTCCACTTCTCCCCTGGCCTTGGCATTGTGTAGGCTGCAGAGAATGTTACCCACTTCCTTGTTTTGTTTTTTTTTTGCGGTACGCGGGCCTCTCACTGTTGTGGCCTCTCCCGTTGTGGAGCACAGGCTCCGGACGCGCAGGCTCAGCGGCCATGGCTCACGGGCCCAGCCGCTCCGCGGCGTGTGGGATCTTCCCGGTCCGGGGCACGAACCCGTGTCCCCTGCATCGGCAGGCGGACTCTCAACCACTGCGCCACCAGGGAAGCCCTACTTCCTTGTTTTTAAGCATAAAGACCTATGCTGCCACTGAGTTCCCTAATAGGCCCTCAGACCCCAGGGTGCAGCTCCTCACCCCTCAGAGCGGCATTCGCTTTGGGGCCTCTGCCCTGCGAGGTACAACCACCAGGCCTATCTTAGGGGCAGGGGAGTGGTTCCTAATCACCCAGGCCCCGGGCCCATTTCCCTGAACCCCACTGTCTGTTCCACTCTTGTAGGAATACAAACCTGAGTGGTGGAAAATGTGTTCTTTTTTTCTGTGCATGACGGACCCCCCTGCTATCCTGAGGCGGGCAGTCCAGCTGGTGGTCCATCACTTATGGAGCTCTTTGCCCTCCTTTTTGCCTCCCTCTTCTCATTTTCTCACTTATTCTCTTCTTGTCTTTAGACCTCTTCCCATGGTTCAGGATGGAACCAGAGAAGTACAGTCCTAGGGTTGGTCTCTCCCGTCAGTGTGCACCAGGACTGCGGAGCCCAGGGGAGTGTAGGTGAGGCCTGAATGTGTCAGGAAGGCTCCACCAAACAGGTGACACTTGACCTGAGTGTTGGAGGATGAGTAGGAGTTTGCCAGGTGGAGAGGGTGGGAAAAGCATTCCAAGCAGAGGGAACCACATTAGCCAAGACCTGAAGGTGTGGCAGCCCGTGGCATGTTCGGGAAGAAGTGAGCAACAGAGAGAGTGGGTGGAGGTTCAGTAGGCGGCACTGGAAGGGTGTACAGGGCCAGATCCCACAGGCCTTGAATGCCAGGCTAAAGGTTAGGAAGCGATTCTGGACAAATAGCAATCAAGGGCAATCATACGCCCAGCATAGAGCCACAAGGAGTAGAATGGATTGGGGGTGGGGTGGGGGCATGGAGGCAGCCTATGGCCACGATCTAGGTGAGCGGTAACAGGAGTGTCCGAGCATGGGTGGGCGGTTCTCTTGATCGTCTACCCCATAACTTGCACCTTCTCCCAAAGGAAGGGTCTTATAAGAACTTGGAGGTGAGCCTCGGGGGCCTCAGCTCACCTATGGGGCTGCAGCCCGGTCACCTTAGACTGGCCGCCTGCTGCTCCTTGCTAAGAAACCTTCCAAGGAGACCATGCGAAGTACCCAGGAGAATGGACCGGTCATGGAGGGGTCATAGCTGCCCAAGAAAGTGAAGCACAGGGCCCGGGCAGCCCTCAGGAGCAACCCGCCTGGATCTAGGGAGAGCCTGGAGACGCACCCTCCCCCTCCAGGCTCTCCACGTCCTCAGGTGGTGGCTGGCATGGGCACAGAGCCTGGCGTGTCAGAAAGTCCCACAAAACTTTGTCGTCTCTGATGCTGTGGAGACAGCCGGCCACGGCACTTCCAGGCTTGGGAGCCTCTGCCCAGGACAGGGCTGAACCATGAGTCCCGCCCTGCTCCCCTGTGGATGCGCACGGCTCTCTTTCAGTCAGTTTCTCGGCAGCCCCACTGTCCTGGGATTACACCTTGCTCACCTTCATTGGGTTTCTGACCCCTTTGGCCAGCAAGGTGGCAAACACCCACAGCCCCGAGAGTGCCCATCCCTTAGGGCGGGCACGCACACGTGCACACACATGCACGGCTGCCCTTGGCCATCTTGCAACATCTCCTTTCTTTCAATGTCAAGAGCCTGTTGTGTTCTTACCACATTCCCCATTCTGGGGTGCTCACCACCCCGCTACTCACTCACGCCAGGAGAGCAACCAGGATGGGAAGTGTCGCAAGTTCCTATGAAGGGCGGCCCAGCACACGGCTTTATTTATTTATTTATTATTTTTTAACATCTTTATTGGAGTATAATTGCTTTACAGTGGTGTGTTAGTTTCTGCTTTATAACAAAGTGAATCAGCTACACATATACATGTATCCCCATATCTCCTCCCTCTTGCATCTCCCTCCCACCCTCCCTATCCCACCCCTCCAGGCGGTCACAAAGCACCGAGCTGATCTCCCTGTGCTATGCGGCTGCTTCCCACTAGCTATCTGTTTCACGTTTGGTAGTGTCTATATGTCCATGCCACTCTCAGCTTTAGAGCTAGTGTGACCTAGTTCAAATTCCAGCTCCTGCACTCGCCGCCCCGGTGGCCGTTCATCTCCCTGGCTTTCTCATATTCATCTGCCTGCGGGGACAACGTGAGGACTTACACCAGAGGCCTGTGGTCAGGGATCGGTGAGATGGTCCCTGTAGAGCAAGGGATCCCCAGCAGCCAGAACGCAGTGCACGTTTGTTCCTCGTATTGTCTTTGATGCTCTTTTTGGTGGTTTTCTTACTGATGACTCCCTCCCAGAGGTAAAGAGCCCTGGGTGAGAGGCTGGAGGCATGGCTCAATCGCTAACAATGAATTTGCACTATCGATCTCTGAAATGAACACGTGGAATGAGACCTGGGTTCCAAACTCCTCCAAAAGGAGCTGCTTGAGGGAGCTTGCAGTGACCTGCCAGCCAAGTGACCTTGTTCTCAAAATGTGCTCCTGTGGCCTTTTGGGAGCATCCCGAGCTTTTGTCAGATTCTCCATAGAGCCTGGTACCGAGAGGTCAAGAACTCCTCTGAGCTAGTCAAGCCCCAGCGCCCTTTCAGCTTGGACGTCCCATGCCCGTTACCCAGAACAAGCCTGGCGCTGACCATCTGTGCAGGCCTGCTTTGGTGGCCCCAGCTAAGGGCTGAGTCAAGAGCAAGGCATGTGCTGGGACTTAACTCAGCAGTGCAGGAGCTCCAGCTCTCTGAGCTGGGGGCACAGGGCAGCTTCCTGTTTTAACACTGAGATTGGCCAGAGGCAGAATCATTTTGCAGAGGGCAGGCATTCCCCCACTTGGGTGGTCAGGTCTGAGCTCACTGGCTACAATCCATAGTTCATTCTTCCTGCTGTGACAACTGCAGTGGCCCAAACAGGCCCAAAGCAACTTCTCTGTCAGGACCCCATCCTAGGGATGACTAGATGAAGGCCTAGAAAGGTCCGGTGACCTGCCCCAGAGCACCCAGCCGGTCAGCATCGGGAGCTCCGGGGTTCTGCCCCCTCCATCCCCGTACGTACCTGCACCCCGGGGCATGGGTGCCCCCCCCCACCGTGGGGTCTCACACGCCAGGGGACAGGACTGAAGCTGAGCCTGTCGCCAGCACCGTCCAGGCCCCAGCCCGACACCGCAGGGGAGGATGGCTTGGGGCTTCCCCTCTCAAAGCAGGAAGTAGTGGGAGAGGTTTAAAACAGTCCAAGAGGGGAAACCAACCCTCTGAGCGGTGAAGCAAGCACTGCGTGGCCTTCCCTCGCCCTGCCCCCCGTGCAGCCCACAGACACCGCCCGGGCCAGGCTGGGGCCCGGCTTCAGGACTGACCGCCTCTCCCTCCCTCATCTCGACAGGCTTCTGGGACTCCTCGCTGAACCCCCGGCCAGGAGGTGGGAGCCCAGTGGGAGCGCCCCCCGCCTCCATTCTCAGGTCATCCGCCCATTACGAAAACTGCTCGTGTGAAATCGAGCTGTCCATAGGAAGTGGCCACCTGTGGTTTGTGAATCCAGTCTTCATCGAGGACTGCGGCAGCTCCCTGCCGGCTGACCAGCCGCCCCCGGGAAGCTGCCCCTTGCCGTCGCCTCCCGCCTCCGAGGCTACCTCCCCCACCTCCAGGTGGGCCCCTCGCCGCCCAGCTCCCCCTCCCCCGCCGCTCCCTCTCCATCCCCCCAGCTCCAGCCGGCCTCCTCCCCCCGGCCCCCCTCTGGCCTGCCCTCTGCCCGGTTCTCCCTCAGCGGCTGCTCCCCCGCCTCCGCATCCCAAGGCCCTTCCTCCCTCACCCCCAGCGTCTGCCCCCCGCCTGGCACCCCACACCCCAGGCCCCCCGGAGCTTCCAAGCCAGCCACCCATGACAGCCTGTGAGAGGCTCCCGCGTCCCCTCGCAGGCCTGGGCCCCCTCAGGGAGGAAGAGATGAAGCCGGGGGCAGCCCCCAGCCCCTTGCAGTCCCCCGTCCCTCCAGCGCCCACGAAGAAGAGCCTCCCTGCCGCCCCTCCCAGACGCCGCATCGCGGAGAAGGCGTCCCTGGAGGACCAGAGTGCAGGGAAGGCGGACAGGGGGGTGGCAGCGGATGGGGACCCGGTGGGTCTTTCCAGGGCATCCCCGCTCCGCCTGCCTCCCCAGGGGACCTCCGGCAGCCCTGGGGACAGGCCTCAGAGAACCACAGAGCAAGGCCAGGAAGCAGTGGCCAAAGCCGGCGATCTGGGCAGCATGCCAGAGCCTCCGAGGAATATTAGACAACCCCCAGTCCCACCTCCCAGGAAGAAACGGCTCTCCCGGCAGCTGGCCTCGGTCCTCCCAATTCCCCTGGAGACTGCCGAGCTTTCCACGGACAGGGAGGCCCCCGAGAACCCCAGGCCCGGTCCACCTGGAGAAGGCCAAGGTCCTGCCCCCACGGCTGGCACTCAGAGCCCGCATGCCCGGCCCGGGGCCCGGCCCCAGAGCACCCCGGAGTTCAAGGGCTCCCTGGCCTCCCTCTCGGACAGCTTGGGGGTGCCCGCCTCTGCCGCAGACCAGGACTCCTACTCGACCAGCAGCACAGAGGAGGAGCTGGAGCAGTTCAGCAGCCCCGGCGTCAAGAAGAAGTCGTCGATGATCCTGGGCAAGGCCCGCCACCGCCTGAGCTTCGTGAGCTTCACCAGCGTCTTCAGCGCCTTCCTCTCCAACAACCGCAAGCTGTACAAGAAGGTGGTGGAGCTGGCCCAGGACAAGGCCTCGTACTTCGGCAGCCTGGTGCAGGACTACAAGGTGTACAGCCTGGAGATGATGGCGCACCAGACCTCCAGTATGGAGATGCTGCAGGAGATCCGCACCATGATGACCCAGCTCAAGAGCTACCTGCTGCAGAGCACCGAGCTCAAGGCCCTGGTGGACCCCGCCCTGCACTCCGAGGAGGAGCTAGGTCGGTCCGCGTCCTGGGGCAGGGGCTGGGAGTGGGTGGGAGCCAGGGATAAACCCAGATGATCCTCCCTTTCCGTGAACTAACCCCTCTGCTGTTCTGTCTCCTCCTTCCGAGTTCGGCCCATGGGCCCAGTTAGATGGCAGAACCTCAACCACCTGAGAGCTGGGCAGGACCCCACCCTCAGGATGCTCCTGGTTTTCTTAGGGAGACAAGTCACCAGGAGCGATTAGCGGCAAGAAAAAAAAAAAGCACTAACACACATGGCTGCTGAGGGTCAGAGGCAGTCCCTGCAGGAGACCTGGTGGCTGCAGAGATGTAGAGACCCTAGAGGGCATGGACCCTCTTATTCTGTAGATGAGGAGAAAGGCCCGGGAAGGGGAACGGACTTGGTCAAGGTTACACGGGAGCCAGGGGCGGTGGGGAAGCTGACCGCAGGTCCCTGCCTCCGGGTCACCACGCCTCTAGCTGCAGAGGCTCTGAGGGCCTGGAAGGATAGACAGGAGTGGGGTGACGGAGGCAAGGGCAGCTGTGTGTCGTCCTGTTGAAGAGGCTGGAGAAGCAAAGGGGAAGAGGGAGGCGGCAGGATGAGGACCAAGACAGCCAGGACCAGCCCTAGACCCAGACATGGGCCAAGCCTAGGCGTGCATGGCAGGGAAGGGTTATCTTGGCCTCTACTGAGACTCGGCCATGGGAACATGGGCCCCTCCCTCACTTCCCAGGGATAGAGCAGCTCAGGTGTCTCCCTACAGGGACAGGGCTTGGGACCTCGCCTGCTGGGCCAATAGCTGAGACCCTGGGGATCGGACAGAGCCAGAAAGACTTTCCAAGAATATTTCCCTACTGTCAACCAAAGCTGAACATTGCCTTGGTGTCAAGTTGACGTGGGTTCAAATCCTTGTTCAGGCCCCAACTAGCTGTGTGACCTGCACCAGCAGAGCCTGAGTTGGTCCATCTGTGGAGTGGGGATTATGGCATGTATGTTGCACAGTCGCTGTGAGATCAGAGATGACTAATTCTCATTCCACTAGCTGATCAGGACGCCTCTGGGATAAGATGACATTTGAACAATGAAGGAATAAGCCATGTGGATAGCCACATGCATTTCTCCAGGCAAAGGGAATGGCAAGTGCAAAGGCCCCGAGGTAGGAGCAAGCCTGGCTGGTTGGCAGAACAGCAAGAAGGCCAAGGTAGCTGGAGCAGCATGTGCACAGGGAGCAAACAGGTGATGAGTGAGAGAGGTCACAGGGACAGGTCACAGAGGGGGCTTGTGGGCCACGGGAAAGACTTCAGCTTCTATGGTGGATGAGATGGGAGCCATTACAGGGCTCTGAGCACAGGAATGTCATGATCAAACATGACATAACAAGATTATGCTGGTTGCTGTGTTGAGAATGGACCAAAAGAAGCCAGGGCAAGAGGCTATTAATATAACTCAGGTAAGAGATGATGACAGCCTAGGTCAAGGTGGTAGCCGTGGAAATGGTAAGAAGTCAGGTTCTGGCTATACTGTATTCTTGAGACTAGATTCAAATGGATCTGGTAATTGAAAGAGACACATCAAGAATAACTCTACCAAACATTTACTGGGCACCCAGGCCCCCCAGGTACAGCTGCACAGGTTGTATACTGCACAACTCCCATGTACATAGTGCTCTCTGAGGTGGTATACTAGTAAGCAGCCCTGTGAGAGTTTCATGTGTGCCAGGCCCTGTGAAAAGCGTTAGATACCATGTGTGGCTCCTGCGCCCTTGGCAGTGTTGGCTTTCTGTTGAACATACTACACTGCCTCACCTGTCAGAACTGTGGGCTGTACCTGCCGGGGCTGGGAGTATGTCCTTCCAGGGACATGGGGTGGGGAGAGCCACACTGTCGGGCAACAAGACGTGGGGGCAGGATCCCTGCGGCTGGTTTCCTCACCCTCCTGCTCTCGCCCCCCTGCAGAAGCCATTGTGGAGTCTGCCTTGTACAAGTGTGTCCTGAAGCCCCTGAAGGAAGCCATCAACTCCTGCCTGCATGAGATCCACAGGAAGGACGGCTCGCTGCAGCAGCTCAAGGAGAACCAGCTGGTGATCCTAGCCACCACGACCACCGACCTGGGCGTGACCACTAGCGTGCCGGAGGTGCCCATCATGGAGAAGATCCTGCAGAAGTTTGCCAGTATGCACAAGGCCTACTCGCCCGAGAAGAAGATCTCCACCCTGCTCAAGACCTGTAAGCTCATCTACGACTCCATGGCCCTTGGCAACCCAGGTAGGTGGGCAGCCGGGAGGGACCCGGGCTGGGGGCGCTCTCCGGATCCCTGGAGCAGCGATATCGTATGAGGCTGTGACCCCTTCCCCTCGACAACTCCAGAGCCCTTGGAAAGCACTGGAGAAGCCTTCCCAGAATCAGAAGCCTGTTGGGGCAGGAGTAGCCACGGTGGGCTCCCTGGGCGCCGGGAGGGGAGCCGTGGTTGGCTGCCACACTGAAAGCAGCCAAGGAAGCCAGCCCATACTGTGCCTTTGTATGAATTAGGAAAAGGTGCTATGTTCGTTTCCTAGGGCTGCCACAACAAAGTTCCACAAACTGGTGACAACAGAAATTTATTGTCTCACAGCTCTGGAGGCTGGCAGTTAGAGATCAAGGTGTCAGCAGGACCCTACTCCCTCTAAAGGCCGTAAGGAAGGAGGTGTTCCAGGCCTCTCTTCTAGCTTCTGGGAGTTCCTTGGCTTGTGGCAGCATCACTCCAGTCTTTGCATGGTGTGCTCTCTGTGTACGTGCCTGTGTCCACACTTCCCCTTTTTATAAGGACGTCAGTCATATTGGATTAGGGGCCCACCCTACAACAGTATGACCTCATCTTAGCTAATTATATCGGCAAAGACCTAATGTCCCAATAAGGTCACATTTCGAGGTACTGAGGGCTAGGACTTCAACATATGAGTTTTGGAAGGACACAATTCCACCCATAATGGCCACATAAATCAGTTACAGAAGCCAGTGGGGCAGTTACGCTGGTCTGGTCAGGTGTGCCCGAGCTTGGCTGGGCTGACTCGAGGGTCTGTGGTCAGAGGGGGTCGTTTGGAGGCTGGCTGGGCTAGGATGGCCTTGCTTATGTGTTGGGTGGTTGATTGGCTACTGACTGGTCTCGGATGGGGGTGACTGGGCCACGTGTTTCTCATTCTCCAGCAGGTTAGCCCAAGCTTGTACCCATGGCAGTAGTTGGGGTCCAAGTGAGCAAGTACAGCCTGCAAGGCCTCTCGGTATGGACTTGAACTGGCACAACGCCAGTCTGACACATTTCACTGACTCGTTTAGTCACAAGACTAGCCCAGATTTAAGGGGTGAGGAACCAGACTTCCCTTCTTGATGAGAAAAGCTGCAAAGGCACCTAGCCAGGGGTGCAGACGTAGGGAAGGGCATCATTAGGACCATTTATAATCAGTTTACCCAGCGCTCCTCCAGGCAAACAAGCACAGGCATCACTGCACCGTGGTGCCCACCTTACACTGAGCACAATGCTGGCTGGATTTCGTCCCCTGACTACCCCTTCAGCTGGATGTCCCTGTGCAGTAAGCAACCTGCGTAACTGTACATGACAGCCATGGTAATGGAGAGTGGAAGGATTGTTAACCTCTGTAGCCATACAGACTTAGGTTCAAATTCCTGATCTGTCACTTACTACCTGTGTGACCCTGAGTGATTTACTTAACCCCATAAGACCCAGTTTCCTCATCTGAGGAAGCTGTTTTACAAAGAGGCAAAACTAAGACCCCTAATGGTTCAGAAGCCACACTTGGTCACTTGTGGGTATTGGAAACAGCATATGTAAAATGTCAACCTCAATGCATGGTGCCTAGCAGGCTCGACCAGTGGTGGCTGTTTTAGGGGAGGGATTCTCCATCTGCCTTGGAGAAGAGCAGGCCAGTGTGGCCACAGGCCAACAGAAAACATTTGTTAGTGTGTGACTGGGGGATGGTGCAAGGTCCCCTCACCCTAGAAAAACTTCCTCACAGGCCTGGAACAGGCCACAGTTCCAGGTTGGAGTCACTCTTTTGGATTAAACTGACTTGGGTCCAACAGTCAATTGTGAGAATGAATACTGTTCCCTGTAAGCAGATACCACCCTGAGTTACAGCTGCACATTAACCCTTTATCATAATATTGGAAATGTGATTGGAAGAGAGAGGGTTGGAGCAGTGGAGACGGGATGCTGAAGTGGAGGGTTTTCTTCATGGAGTGGGAGTCAGACCTCGAGATCGGGTGTCCCATGCGGTGTAGAGTCCAGAGAACAGGCCAGCGTGTGAACTCCACAGCTGAGAAACCGCCTCAGAAATCTCCAAGGAAGTAAGGTGGGGGTCAGCAAGCAGCCTGCACCCCCCAGAGCTCTCAGAGGTGGACCTGCTCTGCCCCAGGGGTGTGGAACCCGGGAAGCTGTCCAGGAGCCCACAGCAGCGATGTGAGGCTGGAGGTTAAGTCCCCAATGTGGCGTGGCAGAGGGCTGGCCAGGAACCTTCTCAGAGCGAGGCGGCCCCAGATCAGCAGCCGGGGAGGGAGGCAGGCTCAGGGGGTGTCCTGCGTGGTGTGTAGAGGGGGCAACTGGATCAGGGCAGGAAAAGAAACAAAGCCCCGTATAGGACCCTTTGCTGGGAGCAGCCTCAGCGAGAACAGACAGGTGGGCCTAGGACCTTGGAGGAATGTGGAAGAGAGAGATCCAGGCTTCCTTCCCAGCTGTGTGCTTGTGTCCAGGTAACTTCGGTGCTCTGAGCCTCAGTTTCGCCTGTGTTAAGTCAGCACAGCTACACCCACGTTACAGGGCTGTTGTGAGACTGAGATGAGTCTGCAGTTTGCATCCAACCCAGTGGCTGGCACTTAACAAGGACAGTTACCTTCCCCTCTGAACTTCTCATTTCGGCAGTCATTCTCCCTGCCTTGAGGGGGCTTGGGGCAAAGTCAGGGCCCAGGGCTCTACGGACCCTGAGCCGTTATCAGGGAGGCAGCTTTGGGCCTGAAATGGGCAATTGTGTCCTCAGCGAGTCCCCGTTTACTCAGAAGCCTTGAGCTTCCCACAGTTCTTTTAAACACTCAGTGTCTTGGCAGTGACTTCAAACACTGTTTTGCTGACAATGAATTTACTTACTAAAAACTTACCAGCAAGCAGGGAATGGGGGAGGGAATGGCTAAATCTGAGGGAAAAGAAAGACAGAGAGGCACTGCCAGAGCTCAGCCCGTGAAAGACTGAACAGAACAAGGACGCTCACAGTTTCCTTGTCCTTGGCTGGCAGGGGCAGGGAGACAGGAACCTCTGCTGATTCAGCAGCCAGCTCCAGGCAGGGAGACTCTGAGCCCAGAAATTCAGGACGGGATCAAGGCTCCGTGTGAAGATTCCCCACCAGGAACAGACCCACCAGGAACAGATGGGTTTCTTGGCAAGAGCCAGACAGTGGGTTCCCCTCCCACTGCTGAGTGAGCACTGGCCTTGTGAACCCAGTGGCTCCCGATCTTACCTGTGCCCCGAGCAGGCCTGGGCTGCCCCACTTGGAACCTCAGCCTCTTCCCCTGAGAGGAAGCAGTTCTGCCAAGAAGAGCAGGAGTTTGAGGGTTCATTCAAGGACGTGGGTTTGAACCCAGCTTCGGTGCTGTAGCCTTAGACTTGAATCTCATGGGGCCTCTGCTTGTGTGTAAAATGGGGATGATAAGACCTACCTTGCAGGTTGCCGTGCAGGGTAGAGGTGGGGGGAGCACATAGAAAACACCTGGGCTGCGTGGCCCCAAGGAGGTACTAATCTTCCAGAGCCTCTGGTTTCTAGCCCCGTTCAAAAAGAGGCTGGGAACACCTCTCTCGGGGCTGTGGCGAGGCTCAGATGTGAGCAGGTATGTGGGTGAGTGTCCAGTAGATGTGAAGATGCAGGAATGGCTGCTCCAAATGTGGAGGACGCAGCCACTCAGTGGTTTCCAAGCTGGGTTCCAGGAGGCACCCCAGGGGCCACCAGAGGGACACAAGACTGGGCTTGACGCCAGACAGCCCTGCTTGTCCCTGTTTTACACACAGGGTTCCACCTGGGATTTTGTTTGAAATAACCAGTTCTGCTGCTAAATTTTTTGGTCTTTTGAGAAAACCTTTCATTTGGAAAACATTTCAGACTTCAAAAACTTCAAGAATAGGAATAGTACATTAAAATAGGAACATCCACTTACCCCTTGTGGACTGTTAATATCTTACGTCGTTTGCTTTATCATTTATACTCTCTCTATGCATATGTAATTTTTTCCTGAATCATATAAGGGCAAGTTACATACATCTTGGCCCTTTACCCCTAAGTACTTCTGAGAGTAGGGATATTCCCTCACATAACCACATTAAAGTTGTCTGCTTTGTAAACTTACATCAATAAAATATTTTTCTCCACTGCACTGCCTGTATTCCAGGTGGTCACTGATCTAACAAGGCTCTTATTAGCATTTCCTCCTCCAGTTCAGGGTCCAATCCAAGATCAGGTACCGCATTTGGTTGCCTCCTTTAATCTGGAACGTTACAGCCTTTCTTTGTCTTTTATGGCATTGGCATCTTTAAAGAATACAGGTTTTCCTCCCTGCCCCCTCCCCATCTTTTCTTTGTCACGAAAGTTCCTCATTTTGTGTTTGTCAGATGTTTCCGCATGATTAGACTGAGGTTAGGCATTTTCAGCCAGATCTGGACTGACTCTTAAATTCTCTTCTGACTTTGACATGAAGTGACCTTAGGACCAGGTCTTCTGCTCACAACCTCCGCCCACCCGGCCCCGCTCCCCTCCCGCACCCTCACCTCCTCACCCACCAGACGCTTCCAGAGCTTCGCTACTCTGAGTGTGGTCCCCAGCCCCGCCGCCCCCCCCCCCACCATGGAAGCCCTGGGAGGCATGGGCGACCCCGTGGAGGGCACAGCGCCGGCTTGGCTGCCGCTGGCCTCCACCACTGACACCCACTGTACGCGGAAAACTGCCCTCCCCCCACCCGCCCTGTCCCAGCCCCTCAAGTCCAGGAAAGAAGCTCCACCAGCCCATCTCTCCCATTGCACGATGCTGGCAATAGTAACTGGTATCCACACGGCCTGGCTGCTGGAGAGACCGGCTGGGACAGTGGGAAAGGCAGAACTTAGAGACACAAAGCCTGAGGTAACGGCCAGGCTGTCTTTTCCAGAAAGGTAGTTGCTGTTAATGCCCATGATACAGATGGGCCAGGATTCAAAGCTGGGATATCCTCACTCCAGAGCCTGTGCTTCCTCCACCATAGCAGGTTTAGGGGCCCATGTCAGGTAGGGTGGGGGGTGGGGAGCTCCCAGAGACAATGGCTTTGGATAGACCTGGCCCTCTGTCCTGCAGCCAGGAGCAGACTGGGTGAGCAGACTGCATGAGGCTCGGTGAGAGCAGTTAGAACTCCTAGAATTATCTGTCCCATTACTTTGACAGACAAGCTGTTCCCACCTCTTCAGTGTCTAAGACCCAGCATTCAGGGCTGGCCCTGCTGTTGGGGAGAAATAACTTCAAACCCAAGAACTCCTCCATAAGATAGGAGTTGGGGGAAGGAAAGGAGAATGCAGTGCACACAAATGTGGGAGTCTTTCTTAAAAGAATAAAGAGCAGGCAACATCCGAGAGGGCAGTGAAGGCCAGCGGGCTGCTTTCTTCTCTTCCTTCGAGGGTCTGTAGCTGGCTCAGGCAGGGCAGAGGCGGGGGTTGGGAGACCCCAGGTGCAGGGATCGACCGGCCTATGACATTGACTGAGGGTAGACAGGACAGAGAGGGAGGTCAGTCTGTTGGTTTCTAAAAATCGATGTTAAAAAATCTAAACTGATTTCTGATGACAAAAGTCACTAATGTTTATTGTAGAAAAGGATGATTGGTATTGTGGTAGGTTTCTATCTGGTCTCTTTGAAGTAGATACAGATAGGTAGGTAAATAGATCATTAGTTAAGGAAATACTTTCTGCTATAACAGATAAACCCTGCAATCTCTAACTCAGTACAAATTTATTTCTCACGCGTGGAAGTCCAGTTGGATGGAGGAGGGCTGGGGAGTGGGGACTGGGCTCTGCTCCATATAGCCATCCAGGGATCCAGGCTGAGGGAGGCTTTCTAAGTCCCCCTGGGCATCGACATGCAGGTGACAGAGAGAGACAGACAGAGAACATATGTGCCAGGCCTGGAAACCAAGCATAACCTTGTTTTTATGCCCACAACAGAAATGGGGTTCAGGACCTCTAAGATGTCATGTTCTGAGGATTAGAAGCCACGTTACCCTCCTGTCTTGCATAATAACCATGTGTAACATTTCTCAAAATCCAATAAACCAGAAGGCACCATGTTAATCACTTTCTATCTGTCTTGTCACTGAAACATCACAACCACCCCCACGAGGTGTGGGCACTGTTGTTATCCCCATTTTACAGCCAAGGAAACTGAGGCTCGGCAAGGTGAAGCAGCAAGCTCAGGGTCACACCTGAGCAGGTGAGTGGGGCCCTGGGACTTGGATCCAGTTCCTGTGCTGGACTGCTGTGTTCTCCTGCCTCTCCAGGGCGCCCTGGGGTCAGAGATGACCTCAGGGAGGCCAGGCCCAATCACAGTGGCTTCATGCGTTTTCCAGCCAGGCTGGGACTTTTGGCCTCTGGTCTCTGCACCCACAGCCTGTGTGGCTGACTGGCTTGTGGGCTGAGCTCTCGAAGAGGAACCCAGGGAGCTGGAGTGATTTCCTCAGGGATCCACTGTTGCTCAAAGCAGAGCTGAGACTTAAGCAGCATTTGAAAAAGCACGAACAGCCCAACAGGGTCGCTTTGGGAAGCTCAGTGGGAGAGAGGCTGGCCTCTCGCCTCACATCAGCCACAGACTAGAGGGAACTTCCCTCCCTCGGGCTCCAGCTCTTTCATCCGTGCAGCTGGGAGTTCAAACTAGACCAGTGGTTTTCCAACTGGTCCTGGAGAACTCTCGAGGGACTCGAGGGACTGGGGACATCTTGCAAGGGGAAGGGGGGAGGAGGGTAAACAGCAAACCAGCCCTGCTGTCCGACTCGATCAACCAGAGCAGCCAAGTTCTGTATAAGATCTACCCCTTAACGAAAGGATTCCACTGCAAAAGGAAATTTAAAACCTCCTGTTCTAGAGGCTTTCTACTTCCTGCCATCCTGTGTTTTTATCAGATAAGTTCATTCATTCAACAGTTCAACAAACATTTATTGACAGTATGGATGTTAACAGGAAAACCCAGCCCCTGTTTTTAGGATGGTCACAGTTCAAGTGGAAAAACAGAGCATTCAACAGGCAACAACCATGCAGTGAGATAAATGATATTCATTCATTCATTTAGCAAGTATATTTATTTATTTATTTTTTAGATGTTGGGAGTAGGAGTTTATTAATTAATTAATTAATTTTTGCTGTGTTGGGTCTTCGTTTCTGTGCGAGGGCTTTCTCTAGCTGTGGCAGGCGGGGGCCCCTCTTCATCACGGTGCGCGGGCCTCACTATCGCGGCCTCTCTTGTTGCGGAGCACAGGCTCCAGACGCGCAGGCTCAGTAGTTGTGGCTCACGGGCCTAGTTGCTCCGCGGCATGTGGGATCATCCCAGACCAGGGCTCGAACCCCGTGTCCCCTGCATGAGCAGGCAGATTCTCAACCACTGCGCCACCAGGGAAGCCCTGTTTAGCAAGTATATTTATTAAACACCTACTACTGTTGAGGCATCGGATATAAACAGTGAGCACGATAAAGTCCCTGCCCTCGTAAAGCTTTCATTACCTGGGGAGAGACAGCTAATAAACAAGGAAACAGAAATAATACAAAATATATCATCAGATACTGAAACAGGCCACTAGAATGAATAAAACAGGCTAAGCAGTCTGGGGAGTGTGAAGGAGTTTGCTCTTCTGGGTTGGGAAGTCAGGGGAGGCCTCTCTGAGTTAACATGTATTTGTTTTTCCATTCTTCAATGACAAGCCCAGGGAAACCCGTTATAAGGGCACTGAACCTAGCTGGTGGGGAGTGGGGGTCTTGGGTTAAAACTTCCTGGAGGAAGGAAGTGGCTTCAGGTGGGAATCGTGGCGGAGGGTTAGGGCCAAAGCAGCCGTGTGCTGCCCCAGGATCGTTGCACCAGCCACACCCACTTTCAATAAGAGCCCAGTCAACACATTTCAAGGGGCAGTTATGATAAGATGATAGATTCTTTCCTCTAAATCGGGGTCTGCAGGCCAACTCTGGCCTGCCACCTGATTTCGTAAATAAATTTTTATCGAAACAGCCACGTTCATTCATTTACACAGTGTCTCTGGCTGCTTTTGTACAATGGCTGAGTCAAATAGTTGGGACAGAGACCATGTGGCCCATGAAACTAAAAATATTTACTATCCAGCCCTTTACGGAAAAAAATTGCCAACCCCTCTTTTAGAAAATGCTTCCTAGAAGACAAAACTTTATTTTTAATCCAGCCACTTGTTCGATGCTCACAAGGGCTCTGAGTAACAGACTGAGTTTTGTTATTACCTCTGGTTTGCAGATAAGAAAAGTGAGGCTCAGAGGTAGTGGCCCGAGATCACATAGCTGGTTAAGCGGCCGAGTCGGGGGGCCTCCTAATCCAGTGTCCTCACGGTTTGTGAGACCCAGGTGTGCACGCTTTGGCTCATTTTTATCAGAGCTCTTCTCCTCCAAAATCCCCCAGCTTATGAAACACGCATCAGGTCCCCAGCCAGCTCTTTAAACTATAATCGGCTCCCCCAACATCTACAGATGGAAAACAGATGTGACTTTGGCAAAAAGAAAGCAGGAATCAGCAGGAAATGCAGGCTGCAGCCCAGCAGGCCTTTCAGAGGTACAGCCTGATGGATGCGATCCCTGATCCACGCAAGACAGATGTTTCGACCACAGGTGAATTATTTGGCAGTTGTGCCCCAGCCTCCCAGTGTTGCTGCCTGAGGCCCCACTGTGTGCAGGGCTGAGCCCCGAGCCCTAAGCCTTGGGCTCCAGGCTTCAGGGAAGGAGAATGCAGCCCTAACTATCCCTAGGATGTCGGGTGGGAGCCAGTGCATTTAAATGATGCTTAAAGCTTATGTTTGTCCACAAATAGCTCTCAGGTCAGGGATCCTGTGTGGGCATTTCTCACCACATCAGGGAAGAGAGACCCAGATTCTGCTGACCAGCTGTGGGGCCTGGAGCAAATTTCTCCCATCCCTGAGCCTCAGTTTCCTCACAGTGTGCTAAGTCAGCGATGAAACGAACCATCTCATGGGAGCTAGCCGTCTGCCTCTCTTCCCCACTCCATGCTCATGTTGGTAGCTTGAAGTTGGCCGTTGTGGAAAGATTTATGCCATGCAAATTGGCAAATGCAGCAAATCAGAACTTTTTTTTTTTTCTTAGGAGAACCGGTTGTTAAGGATTCCCGTCACACCACTGTCTAAGGCCCATAATGGATCCTAGTTTCCTTGACCATGGCCCCAACCATGGGCAAGACAGAGTGGTGCCTGGTGGGAGCACATGTGGGTCCAGTTCAGCTCACTGTCAGTGTCCTGCATCCCAAGCCCTATGCTGGAGGCTGGGAAGGCAGTGACGGGGCAGAGGCTCAGAGAGATTAAGTGACTTGCCCGAGCTCACATAGCCTCCAACCCTGCCTTCAGGGAGTTCACAATCCGAGGAAAAGGGCAGGCTCTGAAACAGTCAAGGGTGTGGGCACTACAGCAGGAACCATCCACCTGTGCTTGAGGATGTGGGAGGGCCACGAGAAGTTAGTAAGGGAAAGGTAGGGAGGGCGGTCCAGGCAGAGGGAACCGTGTGTGCAAAGGCACAGAGGAGTGAAAGTGCGCGAGGAGTTCAACCGAGATTCAGCACAGTGGGGTGTCCCATGGCAGTGTGATGGTGGCAGAATGCCATTCGGAGTTGGAAGTTGTCGTTCTGACTTCCCCCTAATGGGGGAAGGAGTCCTGGAGGAGTCTGTGTAGAGGCCCATCCGAGTCAGCGCCAGGCCCGAGCTCTGAGCTCTTGCTGGGAGCTCAGCATTCATTCAT
The DNA here is from genome assembly GCF_059928025.1 of Delphinapterus leucas. NCBI lineage: Eukaryota > Metazoa > Chordata > Mammalia > Artiodactyla > Monodontidae > Delphinapterus > Delphinapterus leucas. Next base: position 169,910,826 of record NC_143130.1, read on the forward strand.
TCACTCACCCAGCACCACCTCTGCCGTGCATGCTCTGTGTACTGGGGAGATGGAGAGGAAGTGCTCACCGGTAGTTGGAGGGACAGACCTGGGATCGAAGGAGTCCCCTGCAGTGGGCTAGCTGAACGCAGTGTCATGGAACCAAGGAGATGGGCCCCAAAGCCCTTCCTGAGAATCAGCCGAGATTCTCAAGAAGGGCTTGGGGAGAAGAAGAAAAGGGCAAAGCACTTTCCATCCCCACCACGCACAGAGCCGCAGTCCAGAGGGCTTCCTTCCCCATCTCTCTAAGTCCTCAGACCTTGGGCTGGAGCTGGACCATCCTTCTGGCTGAACGTCACTGTCCCTTCAAGCAGGGTTTCTCACCTTAGCACTATAGACATGTGGGGACTGAGTAATTCATCTTTATGGAGGGCTGTCCTGTGCACTGTAGGTTGTTTAGCAGCGTCCCTGGCCTGTATGCCAGTAGCAAAAGCAACTCCAGACATTGCCAAATGGCCCCTGAAGGGCAGAATCACCCTGGTTGAGAGCTACTGCTCAAAAGCAAATGAACTTGCCTGATTGTACTTTTGGGTGAGCTATTAATACAATACCAAGAAAAAATTGGTGTTCTTGGAGGCGGAGTAAAAATTCAATCAGCTCTTAACCAATGCATGAGTTACAGGTGAATTCCAAAAGGCACAGAACTGTTTCACATCCATGCTGCTGGACATGCCTTGTTCCCTAATTCATAAATCAAACAAGAAAAGAATCTCCCGTGTGCCAGAATTCTAATGATTAAATTATCAACGTGGAAGACAACTGCAGGCACAAAATAATCTTTCCCCAGGAACTCTATAGTCGTGTCTCAGGCTCATAAATGTTTATAGAAGATGTTCTCCAAAACTGACTGACTCTGTGCACAGGCACAAGAACCTTGAAAGAAATGATCAGAGAGCTCAGAGCACAGAGCTGGAATAAGAGGAGCGACATTCTTCCTTAGTGGGCATTTCCATGGAGGCGGTATAGAAGCACTCCACTGTAAATCACTTCCTAGAATTCTCACCAAAACCCCATTGGATGTCATGCTATCTGTGTCAGTTCACATGTGTCTGGAAATGCAGGCTCAGAGAGCTAGAGCACTTAGCCCACGGCCTTATAGCTGGTAAGGAGTCCGGGTCTGACTCTGCTTCTCAGTGCTGTGTGTCACCAACCCCATCAGCCGCTTCATTTTACAGGTGGAAAAACTGAGGCCGCCTGAGAAAGCAGAACAGATATGTCAATAATAGCTCACTTTTCCATTGCGCTCCATGGGTACCGAATCACTTTCGTATTCTTTTTCTCATTTCATTCTCTCAAAAAACGTGAAAGGCCGTCAGGGCATCTTTTTTTGTTTTTTTTTTTTGTTTTTTCTTTAGTGGTACGCGGGCCTCTCAACGTTGTGGCCTCTCCCGTTGCGGAGCACAGGCCCGGACGCGCAGGCTCAGCGGCCATGGCTCACGGGCCCAGCCGCTCCGCGGCATGTGGGATCTTCCCGGACCGGGGCACGAACCCATGTCCCCCGCATCGGCAGGCGGACTCTCAACCACTGCGCCACCAGGGAAGCCCCCGTCAGGGCATCTTTTAGGCCCACCTCCAGCCCCCTCCTTCCCCAAGGTATCTATTACTGTCAAGAGGCTCTGAGCCCCGGGAACATCTCCCACAAAAGCAGTAGTGATGTTATTCCTTTCAGAGGTATTTACGTTTTAGAAGAAACCCTAGGGAAAGGGCACTGCTTAACCCAAAAGAATGAAGGTTGGAGGGGAAACTTTAGGCCTGGTAGCATCTGGTCGAGGGAGGGCTTCACTTCTGCAAGTGGAGAGAGAGATGTGTGGTTCCCAAAAGACGTCAATGTTAGACAGACATCTGCTTCTGGGTGCTTCCATGAATAAGTGTGACGTGAACTTAACTGAAGGCGTTGCAGGGGAAGAGCTGGGAAAGGGGAAGGGGCTGGGTCTTGCCCACGCAGCAGAGGGCACTTTTCTCAGTTCCTTCTTCCTAAACCCAGACTGTGTCTCAGGCCTCCCGACCAGGCTGATCCCAGGGTCACCCCCTGTCATGAGAGTCAGGAGAAAACAGGAAGGCTCCTCTTCCAGGGGTGACTACCCCCCACCCAGCAAACCACCGTCCCCTTGCCCTGGGCAGGGAGCGGCTCACAAGGAGAGCCTCACACTCACCACCTTCTGCCTCCTTCCTCTCCCAGGGAAGTCCTACGGGGCAGACGACTTCCTGCCGGTGCTCATGTATGTGCTGGCCCGCAGCAATCTCACGGAGATGCTTCTCAACGTGGAGTACATGATGGAGCTCATGGACCCTGCCCTGCAGCTGGGGGAGGGTAAGTCACCACCCCAGGCCCATCTCCGGAACCCTGGGGCCCATCGCCCACTCCTGACCCAGCCACACCAAAGGCTTGCTGGAGGGCCCAACAATTACCTCCTGGATGCCAGACTCCACTAAGCCCTGGGACACAACAGTGCCTGACACAGCCCCTGTCCTGGGGGACTCACAGACTAGCAGGGGAGCTGGGCCAGGAAAGAGACCTTGTCACCTATGCTAGACAAGGGAAGCCCAGAGAGTACCAGAGCACGTTACTCAGGCTGTGCAATCAGGGAAGGCTTCCTGGAGGAGGTGATGCCTGAGCTGAGCATTGAAGGATAAATAGGGGCCAGTCAGATAAAGAAGGGGAGAGGCAGTCTTTACAAAGGGAACAGCAGTTGCTGGCAGTGTACAGGATAAGGGAACAATGGTCAGCTCTTAGACAGGGGTGGCCCTGGGGACTCAGCCCCCTGCTCATCCAGATCTGGGCCAGGTACCCGTCAGTGGGAGGAGGGTAATGCTGTGGTGTGGGCAAGAGGCCATGCACTCTCCTGTAGGATGATGGCAGGGGTGTAATTTGTCCCACCCTCACCTTCCCTTCCCTTTCCTCCTTCCTACCACTTCGTCCCGTACACTTAGCCTCGGCCACCCCTCCACCAAGAATCCCTGAGGTGCAGCCATCCCAGATAGCAGTTCTGAGGGAGCCCCAGGCTCCCTCTGAGACACCACCCCCAAAAGGGTGAAGAGACTCTTAGGCCCCCAGTGGCCCCTTTGGGCTTTGTGGTTCTTGAGATAAGCTGGCCCTCTTTGCATCTGTTTGCATTTTTAGACTGTGTCGGTCTCTGGGGGGGACAGTATGACGTGGCTGGTTCTGTGAGTTCTTGGAAGCTCAGGGGAGCGTGTAAAGCTGTGCAGGACTGGCCCGCCCCCGTGGATTGCTGTAGAGTCATAGAGAGTGTCAGGGAAAGAGCCCTTTGGCGGGTGGAAGGATGGAGCGAGGCTGTGGGGCTCTGCACTTGATCTCAGCACTGGCCGGCTCTCTGGCAGTGGTCAGCCCTGCCCTGGCCGCCGTGGCTCCTGTTCCGTCCACAGCCTGCATCCTTGCTGCCAGACAGGACTCCAGGCCAGGCGCAGCGGCGAACAGGGACAGGACAGGGACATCCTTGGCCCAACTACCCTCTCCTTATGGACCTGAAGCCCCCCGCCCCAATCCTGTCATAACCTCCTGCGATCCTTCTTCCTGTTCCCGAAAGCCACGGGGGGTTCGGGTGGGAAAGCTGAGGTCCTGCAGGCAGGAGAGCTAGTCTGTTCGGGGCTACATTAAGTATTTTTAAAAATTGAAGTATGGTTGATTTACAAGGTTGTGTTTCAGGTGTACAGCAAAGTGATTCAGTTATATATATATATATATATATGTTTTTCAGATTCTTTTCCATTATAGGTTATTACAAGATATTGAATATAGTTCCCTGTGCTACACAGTAAATCCTTGTTGCCTATCTATTTTATGTATAGGACTACATTAAGTATTTTTGAGGCAAGCCAAGTACAAATGAATACATAAAGATCTTAAACATTCCACATTTTCTGACCCAAAGCTGCCTGAATACCCTGCAGCCTGCCCCTTTTAGACTTAAGGGTCAGAGCCCCTGCCCCACCTCTGGACCTGTGGGGAAATTTCTAAGGGATCTATGAGGTGTTTGCTGGAAGAAAAGATGGCAGGGCAGAGCCTCGCATGCCACCACGTACCGCCCCTCCCAGCAGACCCTGCCCAGGGCAGCTCTGAGGACCATGCTGCACACACCAGGAGGTGGGCTGTGTGGCATGGGCGCCTCTCTCTCTTCCTACGCCCATAGCCAGGGTGGGAGGTCACAGCAGCCAGGACAGCCCAGCCTCACAGGTGTTGGACTCCAACAGAAGGATGACTTGGGGGTCTGCAGCATGGGCAGGAGCTTCCACCCAAGTCTGCCAGCTGGTAGACCTCCATCTAGACATATCTGGGCCCAAGAGCAGGAGGATGGAGCGCCCGGCGGGCAGTGTTCCTGAGTTTCCCCAGCTTCACCCTCCTGTCTTTGCTGGGGGGTGGCCCACAGGGTGCTCCGTCACCAAAGCCTCTGAGGTGCAGTGAAAAGAGGGGCTTGCCTGGGAGGTGGCGGGGTGGGGAGAAGCAGAGCCCCTGCTGGCCAGTCCCCGCCCGTGATGCTCTGCCGAGTCAGACATGCCCGGGACAAGGGCAGGCCCCTGGGAAGTCCCTGCTCTTGAGAACTTGTTACTCCATCCTAAGAGGAGAAATAACACAGGGTGTAGAAAAAAGAGCAGTTTGGAGGCTGGATTTGGTCCCAGTTCTGCCTCTGATTGGCTGGAGACCTTGGGCAAGTCACTTAACCTCTCTGGCTTGGAAAAGGGAAGGCATTGGGCTAGATTTGGGGTTTTCAGACCATCTGGGCACCTTCTGCAGAGGCAGCTGGGGGAAGGATGAGAGATGGAGGGGGCCTCTGCCTTCTTGTGTTTCACAGTCTGAACAAACACATCTGCATTCACCAAAAAGCCTGCAAGACCGTCACATTCTTTCAACCGGTTCCCCGTGCTGGAATTTGGCAAAGATTGTGACTGGGTCCCACTTTTTCGCAGCAGGCTTCTGGAGAGTGAGAGATCAGGGACTTCCTGTAAGAAGTAGAGAGGAACTGAACACTGACCTGATGGGACCCTGACCCCTTTCTCCCCCGTCTCTCTGCAGCTCCCACCACTCTGGGCAATTACAGGGCAGATGGGAGACCCAGGCAGCTGCTGGGCACCTGACTGGAGCCAGCTCAAAACACAAACCTCTCCAGAAGCACCCTCATAGATTCCTTTGCCCACATCCCGTCTGCACCCTGGCTGACAGCTGGCCATCCTGGGCTAGTAATCTCTTAAGAGAGGCAATGAGGTTTTCCCATCAATGGACAGCACCCTCTCCCTGAAGAGAACGCTCGACTCCAAAACTCACAGTGCGAGGAGTTGCCTGTCACCTAGTGGTCATGGCAGGAACTGCAGGACCCCCAAGTCCAAGGGAAGTCTACTGGGAGAGCCAGGAGGCCGTAAAAAAAAAGCAGGGCTTGAGCAGGCAGGAGTGCACTGGCAGGGCTTAGAGTTCCTCCCCTTTGCCCAAGAGGGTGGGGAACCTCCAGAACAGCTCCCTTAGGTCACCTAACCACCGTGCAATACTCGCATGTTACCGAGCACTGCACTTTATGTGTATTGATCTCATTTACTTCCCTTAACGTGATGGATTTTGCAGATGAGGAAATGGGAGCATAGAGGACACTAACTCACCTGGGAGCACAGGGCTCTCTGCCGAAGACTGAGACCTAAACCCTGCTCTCCGACTCCAAAACTGACCATTCGCAGTCAGCACACTGCACTCAGCTCCTCCCTTCCCAGCCAGGGGGGGATGTGATCACGATGGGAAACAGGACCATGGGGGAATGCCAACTAGAGGACAGGGCTCTCTGCCAGCAAGGGCTGGAGGCACCAAGGAAGGCTTCTTGCACACCCAGGCTTTGAGCTGGGCTGGAAAAGGAGACCCATGAGAGGTCTGCTGGCCCTTCTCTGATAAGGGACACCAAGCCAAGTTCCATGTTGGCCTTGATATACCTATTTCAAAAGCTGTCTTCTTCCTACACTGCCATGCAAGGGCGAGTGATCCTGTGGCAATAAACCCCTTTATCTCGTCCCCCGCCCACCCCAGTCAGGGTATGAACTTTTCCCATACTGGTTGTGAAATTTGTAGGAATATGTAGACAGCTTCATCCAGTGGAGCAGTTAGGAATGCTTTGGGCTGCAAATAATTACGATATAACTAATAATGGTTTAAGTCAGAGTGAGGGACTGGTTTGTCTCTTGCATCAAGAAGTCCTGGGGTAAGCAGCTGTTAGATAATGTGGCAGCTTTTAGCCCTGCCATCAGGAAATCGTAGACCCAGCTCTTTCCATTGCTCTTCAGGATGTGAACTTTTGTCTTTGTGCCTATCACCTCTGATCACAAACAGCCGCTGTGCCTCCAGGCTCACCTCTGTGTTCCAGAAAAGAGGAAGGGGGACAGACAAAAACCAGAAGGGATACAGTAACTGAGTCTGTCCCTTGCAAAAGGCTTTCCTGGAAGCGCCACTCAGGGACTTCCACTTACATCTAAGTAGCCAGAACGGGGTCTCCTGCCCTCTACCCTGAACTACAAGAGAATCTAGGAAGTGAGCATTTTCAGTTGAGTGTGGCTTTACCCCACAAAAGTAGAGTTCAGTTAATTAGGAAGAAAGAGAAGATGGGATTTGGGTGGCTCACTAGCAGATGGGCCTCATGTCAAAACTCATTGCCCTGGTACCCAAAGGGCTGGGGAGAGGCTTGGTGAGTGGGAAGGAGGCCCAGGGAAGCACTGCAAGACCTTGGCCAGGCCACCCTGCCCCCTCTAGAGTGAGGGGCGAAACAAGGCTAGTGCTTCTGAAACATTTTAACCAAAGCCTCCAACAAGCCAAGGAGAGGAAACTTGTAAGCATCTGTGCAAGTTATTGTCTTTTATCTGAACACTTCATGTAAATTTTGTAGTCTGAAGTATTTCAAAGCTTAAATTAGGAAACATTAGGTATTAGGAATGTGTGTGAATTAACTTAAGGTAAAAAGAAATGGGGAAATAAATGAATCAAAGTTTTTACTTTCCTTAAATCTTTAAAAAATAGTGTGTGATAGTATGACCGTAATTAAAATTTTCTCCACATATTTTTAAGTCGTTTTTTAAAATAGGGTATATATGACACATACAATGTGGAGTCTCCCACCCACCCATGTCTCCAAGGCGCCCCTTTCCCCACCCTAAAGACATCCGTGGTTCTTGTGTATCTTTAGATTGTAAAGCTCATTGTAAAACTAAAAACTCATTTTAAAACATCACTTAAATACAAGCAAGAGTTACGTCCCAAAAGGAACGAGCTTTGATCAGGGCCGTACAGATCAGGGCTGGACTTGAAGCTTGTGAGGCTGCGGTGGGCACAGAGCTGAAGTTGGGCCGGTGACCAACGGGGCGGCAGGCGCCTCCTTGCAGCGGCGATGGGTGGGGCTTAGAGAGGTGGGCGGGGCGGGCCGAGCTGGGACCAGCCCCCTCCCTTTGGGGGTGGGCGGAGTCGGTCCTGGCTCAGCCTCCACACCCTTTCCCCCCGCAGGTTCCTACTATCTGACCACCACCTACGGGGCCCTGGAGCACATCAAGAACTACGACAAGATCACGGTGACCCGGCAGCTGAGCGTGGAGGTGCAGGACTCCATCCACCGCTGGGAGCGCCGGCGCACGCTCAACAAGGCCCGGGCCTCCCGCTCCTCCGTGCAGGTGACGCCTGGGGCAGAGGGTGGGAGGGGGGACGCCTGGGACAGACGGTGGGAGGGGGGACGCCTGGGACAGAGGGTGGGAGGGGGGACGCCTGGGACAGACGGTGGGAGGGGGCCGGCGGACCTTGCCCCAGACCATCCCTACTGCCCGCCGGCTAACAAGCCTGACGCCGACTGGCTGCTCTGGCCAACCGGCCCAGCCCCCAGGGGCGTTCACGTGGGAGGCAAAGACACCGGCTCTCGCCTGCCAGCGTGTGCCCAGCCCAGTGGCGGTTGGGGGGTGGGAGTGGAAGTTAAGGGGTGGAGACTACAAAAGTATCAGCAGGCCTCGGTGGGCAAGCATGGTAGGGATATGGGACACTTATCCACTCTCCCTTAGCACCTATGATGTCCCGGCAGGCTGTTAGGGCTGGAGATGTGAACAGCAAGTCGTCCCAGTGAGAAGCCCACGAGGGCCCATTCCCACCTGTGCTTCCCACCCATTCCCATTCCTGCCCCTCATTCCCTATGGTCTGGGTTAGATGCCCTCCTCTGTGCTTCCTGCTGCTCCTTCGCCCTTCACAGCACATATACACTGTATTGTAACCATCTGTGTATGAAGCTATCACCCTGAGAGAGCAGGGCCCATTGCTCACGTGTCTTAGGGGTCCCAAGCCCAGGGCCTGGGACAGAGTGAGACTGGGGTGCATGCAGAATGGCCAGAGTTAGGACTGTGAGCCAGGCTGCAGCCCAGAGCTGTAAACAGCTCTACAGACTCACTTACCTGGCACCCAGAGCTCGCTGGACCTGAACCCCACGCCCGGCTTTCCAGATGGCCTTTCTGTAACCAGCAGAGCCCAGGCCTGGGAGGCAAGAGGCTCAAGGTATGGACCCAGCTCTGTACTAGCTTGCTGTGTGACCCCGAGCAGTGTCTGCCTTCTCTGGGACTCAGTTTTCCTATCAGCTCAGGGGGACTCTGGACTCTTTGAGCTCTGCCTCCCCAGTACCTGTTCTAGGCGGCCAAGCTGATGTCCCCTCTCCTCTAATCAATGGTGTCTTGATAATGTTTAGTAACTGGTTCTCTGGGGAGGGAAAAAAAAAACCCTCTGATTTCAGCTTCTGTCGATTTCCATGGTATAAATGCTCCCACCATGGCTGATTTCAAGCTACTAACTTGGCATCACTGAACTTGGAGTTGGGAAGCGGGTATGAGCCAGCATGAGTTGGCAAGTACCAGCTCCAGCACACCACCACTCCCCACCGCCTCCTGGGACAGCTGTCCCTCCACCAGCTCTTGGAATATGGACACTCTTGGTCCAAGCCTGACCCAGGCATTCCTTACTTCTTGCTTCCACCCTGTGGATTCCCAGTGCTGAGCCAGGCAGAGCATCAGTGCCTCCCGCTTAGGGAGGCGAAGCTCAGGAAGAGGCTTGGGATGGGGAGTCTTCTCAGCACTCTTTCTGGGGTATGGGGAGGTCACCACCCTCTTCCTCCTCCCCCGGTGCCTCCTCTGCACCCCATGCCCTAAATCCCTCCCCTGGGAGTGAAAGCCCGGAGCTTGACCGTCATCAGGTGTAAAGGGCCCTTGGGAGGCCTAACGGGGGACAAGGAGAGCACAGGCAGCCACTGAGACCCAAGGAAGTGGGTGGGCTTTCCTCTCCCGGAAGAAAGACTCTTGACACAGAGCCTGCCCTTCACATGCATTCACTACTCTGCAGCCATAATTACCACCGTTCTGAAGCGGTCATCGCCCTCATGGTCCGCCTCCCCCTCATCAGGAGACGGCTGTGCTGCCACCGTCCTTCCACGAGGGGGCAGCCCTGCACACACCACTTCCTACCCGTCGTCTGGGTCCTCGGGGGAAGGGGGACTCTTCCAGGCTCTGAGCTAGTTTTATGTGCTTCCTCACAGCCACGTAGTAAGGACTGGTTTTATCCCCAGTTGACAGTTGAGGAAATGGAGACTCAGAGAGGTGTAGGTCACACAGTGGGAGCAGATTCAAAGCCAGGCAGGGACTCCTTCCACCATCTCTGGTGGAGGAAGGTGCGAGTGCGATGTTCTGTGCGAATGCTCCCATCCCCAGCCTCGCAGGCATCGCCTCACCCTTGCCCACGTAGCTTATGAGGTGCAACTCCTCCACCTGTCCTAAAGCCCCCATCCTTCAGGCCCAGCTCCCCAATCCCTTTCCCCTAAGTCTTCTCCCCCGCCCTTCCCTGCCTGCCTGCTCTCCCTCGGAACACCACGCTTCTCACCCCCAGGCTCTTCCAGCCCTAAGGCCTGAACTGTTCTACCTGCCTTAGCTGCCCCAGCTGAGCCATGGATGCTGGGGGTGGGTCTGAACCTCTGGTTTTATTTATGCTGCCCTGCGTGCCCAGCATAGCGCCTGGGAGGAAGAGGGGCTCAGGGAGGAAGAGATGAGAAAGTGAGTGACAGATGAATAAATGATGGCGAGCCCGTGGACTAGCCACCAGGGGGCGGGCGCGCTCACTCATTGCCGAGACTGCAAGCCAACCGACTGACCTGGAATGGTCGGCCCCATCGAGAGCTGAGGCTCAGAGAGGGAAGGCCCTTGCCTGAGATCACACAGCAGGGTCAGCTGCAGGTGCCCCGACTGCCAGCCTCACGACCCCTCCTGCCATCCATCCGCTCTCTACAGAGAGGACCCCTGGGGTACAGAGAGGACAAAGGAGTTGTTCAAGACCACGCAGCTCCTCACTCCTGTCCAAGCTCCCAGCATCGGGACGGGGGGTGAGACCCGACGCCGGTGACCCACGCCCCCTGCATCTCGCCCCGTAGGACTTCATCTGCGTGTCGTACCTGGAGCCCGAGCAGCAATCACGGACGCTGGCGTCGCGGGCGGACACGTTGGCCGAGGTGCTGTGCGCTCAGTGCGCAGAGAAGTTCGAGGTGGTGCAGCCCCAGGACCACCGGCTCTTCGTGCTGGTGGACGGGCGCTGCTTCCAGCTGGCCGACGAGGCGCTGCCGCACCGCATCAAGGGCTACCTGCTGCGGAGCGAGCCCAAGCGCGACTTCCACTTCGTGTACCGGCCCCTGGACGGCGGCGGGGGCAGCGGGGGCCCGCCCTGCCTCGTGGTGCGGGAGCCCAACTTCCTGTGAGGCCGGGGCTGCAGCCCCTCCAAAGGCAGTGTTCACCCAGGCGGAGAAGCCGTCAGAAGACCCGGCCCGCGCCCTCACCCCACACACTCACACTCAGCCACACCCACACACGCACGCACACACTCTCCCAACAGGAATGCCCACACATCACACGTGCTCACAACCCACTGAGCGCGCGTAGACCAGCGTGGCACTTAAGCAACGTGATCAGTGGCCCCCAGCTTGCTTCCTGAAGGAGAGTCATAGCCCCCTAGAGGCCACGTTATTCATTAGGCAGAAAGGGAAACGGCTCAGAGGGAGAAGGGGCTCTCCAGCCCCCTGAAGCAGAGTCCAAGCCCGGCCCCTGTTCACACACAGCCCCTCAGGCCAGTCCCTCTGCCCCTGCCCCCCATGCCCGCCCGATCCTCAGTCTTTCCAGGGGAGGGCTTCCCGTTTCCCCAGGACTGTCCTCAGGAGGAGTGGCCCGGCCCCAGCTGCTCCCACGCCCCTCTTCCCACAGGATGGAGCTGGGATGCTCTGGACCCTCCCAGCATCTCAGGAGCATCTCAGGGTGTCTGAGGAGACAGCCCTTCCCCGATCCCTACATAAGAGCCTGCACTTGGCTCTCAGCACCCACAGCCCCGCCGCAGCTCCCAAGCCCCTCCAGGAGCAGCCAGACGTGCACTGGGACCTCCAAGTGAAGCCAGCTCCGTGGCTACGTGGGTGAGCGCAGCCTCGGCCACGGGGGATATTGACAGGGCCGTTGCCTTGGGGGGCACCCCAGGGCTGTGGCACCTGTGGCAAGAGGCACCGTGTGGGGAGTGTTTAATAAAAGCCCTTTTGAAAAGGCGTCTCCTTTTCCCCGGCTAGAGCTCTGCTCAACCAGCCAGGCCCCCCGTTAACAGCCTAATCCCCTTCCCAGGTGGAGTACAGAAGACCACCTCCTTTCCACCGAGGGCCCTATGTTTTGACAGAATCTGCAGCGTACTCTCAGCCCTCCGGGCCCTGGCCCCTGTCTGCCCCTCAGCCTGGTCATCTCCTGTCTCCTCCCACCCACGGTTCCCATCATTCCTGCCTCTGCCGCCTAGCCCAGGAATACCGTTCCATATAGTCTTTGCGTGGTCAAACTCTCTTTATCCTTCAAAGCCCGTCTCCTCCCCCTGGAGGAAGAAGTCAGCCTTCTCTGACTTCCTAGGCTGGCCAGATAGTCCCTGTCTATGGCCCCCAGCCCCCTCGGATCATCTCTCACAAGAGATAGCTCATCAAATTGCATTTGTCTGTTGATATTTCTGCTTTCTCCACCAAATTTGGACCCTTCATGTCTGTGTCCTCAGCACTGATGAAAATGTGTGTTTGCTGAGTGCCTGTTAAATGTCAGCACGCTGCTAGGCCCTGGGAAACAGCAGAGCACAGGACAGACGGCGCTCACGTGGAGCCCCAGTGTGAACAGCAGTGAGCGGTGCGCCCAGGGCAGGTGGGCTGGACTCACCCGGATTATACCCCTGGGCAGCAACCAGCTCGTTCACCAGTCAGCAAACATCTGTCGAACTCTGGCTCCAGGCCAGCCCTGTGTGAGATGCAGGGATTGCTCCAGGATGCAGCCGGCCAGCCCTGGAGGACTTTCCAGGCCGGGGCTCGGTATAACAGACATGACAAAACACAAACAGCTTCTGATCTGAGGCTACCCTCAGATCAGAAGCTGAGGGTAGCCGGCTCTGATCCCAGGTTGCCCTTTCCTTCCCCAGCCCCCTACCCACCACCCAGTGCAGACACTGTTGCCTTCCTGAGCTTCCAATGCTCCCTGCAGCCCTGAGCTGAGCTGGCCATACAGCCTCGTGCCCCCAGCTGTACAGCAAAGTGCCCACCACCTCCCACTAGGCCTGAGGCTGGTGGGGAACGTCAGAGGCGGGTCCATTTACCCAAGCACCCTCTTGGCCAAGTGGGGCCCAAACTTGGGGTGGGGTTGGAGTTCAGAGGGTGGATTGGACACCAGCCCAGCCCTGGGAGTCTTCTGTCCAGCCAGTGAGCTGGACCGGGGACCACTGTAAGAACACGTGTGTGTGTGTGTGTGCATGCATGCATGTATGTGCACAAGCATATGTGCCGGGCCCACCGTCCTGGGGCCTCTCCCATCAGGAGAGGCCGGAGAGCAGGAGGGGTGGGGGTATCTGGACCCCTGTCTTCTGGATGCCTTCTCCCCCCGGGGAGGTGCAGGGGCCTGATTCAGGGCGCAGAAACACCCTCGCATGTACTGAGCCCTCATGGGGGTGCCTGGCACTGGTTAGTGGCTGCTCTGTGTGATTTTATTTAATCCACACACCAGCCCCTTGTGGGAGGTATTTATGGATGAGGACGCAGAGGCTCAAAGGAAGGGGGAGAATGAGTTAGTCTACTTGGGCGGCCTTAGCAAAATACCACTGATGGGGCAGCTTTGACAACAGACATTTATTTTCTCACAGTTCCGGAGGCTGGAAGTCGCAGATCAGGGCTGGTTTCTCCTTGGCTTGCAGACGGCTGCCTTCCCACTCTGTCCTCACACAGCCTTTTCTCTGGGCCCGAGCAGCCCTAATCTCCTCTTCTGAGAACACAGGTCCTATTGGATTAGGGCGCAGCCATATGACCTCATGCTACCTTAATTAACCCTTTAAGGCCCCGTCTCCAAACACAGTCACATTCTGAGATGCTAGAGGTTAGGGCTTCAACACATGAACTTGGAGGGCTCACAACTGGGCCCATAACAAGGGATGACTTGCCCAAGGTCACACAGCTGGTTAGAGGCCAAAGTGAGGTTTGAACTCAGGGCTAACCTACCCCCAAACTCAGGGCTCTCTTTTCTACCCGGTGCAGCATCCCAAGTGACCTGTTGGTAGAAAACCAAAGTCAGATGAGTCTCCCCCGCCAGGCCCGCTCTGGGTGAACTTGCCTGAGGCCATGGTGAGCATCGCAGGGCTGACCTGATCCAGAGGCCCAAGATGCAAGTGAAGCGGCCTGGTTTCTCCACAGGCCCTGAACAGGGGGTCATTGTGTCCAAGGGTGACGGGGCCACAGGCTGGGACGTAGGACAGGGGCTCGGCTGTGTGTCCTCCCAGCGTTTGTCCCCTCTACCCTTGGCCGGCTGGCTCCCTCCTTCCCTCCACTTTTACTGGCCCCCTCCAGTCCCTGAGGCTGAGACTGGAGCCAGCGGTGCTGGGAGAAGCTACGAAGGCTTCTGCAGAGACCAGGGCATGCCCAGGCCCTGCTGCTCTTCCGTCCCCAGGGCCTACCAGCGACAGCTGGGTGCAAAGCCCTGCCCATCGTGAGAAGTGCAAACTGCCCCTGCAGACACCTGGCCCACGATGGCCTCACAACACCTTAATGTGTTGAATCCGGGTCTCCCTAGTATGAGCAAGTTTCTGCTGGGGGACAAGGGACGGGTCTGCAAGGGAGGTGGGCAGAGAAGAGCAGAGGCCCTGAGTGGGAGGAGGGACAGAGGGAGGAGGGGAGGGTCCTCTGGGTGCAGTGGAGACGCCTCCCTCCGCCAGCCACAGACCAGCCTGTCATCCCCACTTGGCGGCTGAGGCTGATTCTGGAAGGCACATGCGGTCGCAGATGCGGTCGCTGTGTGTGCACTCAGCCGGCCGGAATCCAGGAACTGGCCACCTCCTGCTCTGCAGGGCCATCTGGGGCAGGGACGCGGGGGAGCAGCTGGGGCAGGAAGGTCACGCGGGGCAGGGCTTCGGGAGAACAGCGCTGATTCACAGGGGCTGCGGCTCTTCCTCTTCCCTAGCTGTCAGCTGTTTGCTGGAAGACAGCCGTTTCCCAGGAATGCCCTCCAGGAAACCTCTTCGCTGCTGACGCAGCCCTCGACCAAAAGGGAACTCTGAAATCTGGCTTCAAAGTCGGAGAAACTGCTCAGCTGGAAGGTGGGAAGAACCTCCACTCGTAGTCAGGAGACCTGGGCTCCAGGCCAGCTGCGAGCCCTCGGCAAGATGCTCAACATCTTTGTGCCTCAGTGTCCCCATCCTTAAGAATGCTTATGCCCTGATCTCCCAGGCTTGTCGCAGGGATCAGACAAGCTCCCGGGTTGGGGCAAGCGAAGCCTTAGATCTTTCAGAAAAGGGAAGCAAATTCAGAGCTAGCACATGAGGGCAGGGAAGTTGTTCACGGCCAAGGCTACACGGCTGAGGGGACAAGTGGGGTTGAAATCCAGTCTGGGCTCCACTTGTCACCTTGGCACAGGACTGTGTCCACCCAGAGAAAGGGACACCTTTTCCATATGATGGCATTAAATGGTCTATGGGGAGTCCAGGTGAACTCAAGCCTGGGGGCTACCGAGCCACGCACACATTTTCTGTTCAATGTGAGCAGTGTGGTGACAACGGTCAGCATGGGATGTGATGGGGTCCTGAGGCAGGGGAGGGCATGTAACCCGCGGGGAGGGAGCAGAGGGCTTCCCTGAAGACAGGGCTGCCTGAGCTCAGTCTTGAAGGATAAAGGGTTGGCCAAAAGCAGAAGGGAATTGAAGAACCCCTGAAGATGGCTGGAATTCTCCATGGATCTCTTGCATGTCTGGTGAAGACTCACTGACAGCTTTTATTCCAGACTATCTTCTTTCTTTCTTTTTTTTTTTAATTTTTAAAATTTATTTATTTATTTATTTTTGGCTGCATTGGGTCTCTGTTGCTGCGCGAGGACTTTTTCTCTAGTTGCGGTGAGCGGGGGCTATTCTTCGTTGTGGTGCGCGGACTTTTCATCGCAGTGGCTTCTCTTGTTGTGGAGCAAGGGCTCTAGGCGCACGGGCTCTGTAGTTGTGGAACACAGGCTCAGTAGTTGTGGCACACGGGCTTAGTTGCTCTGCGGCATATGGGGTCTTCCCGGACCAGGGCTCGAACCCGTGTCCCCTGCATTGGCAGGCGGATTCTTAACCACTGCGCCACCAGGGAAGCCCAAGACCATCTTCTTAAGAGTATTTGACTAGCCTTGGAGGATAAAGAGAATTTCTCCCTCCTGGGAAGAGGGCAGATTTTTTTTTTTCCTGACCAAGATGATAAAATAATGTCTCTCACTTTGGAAGAGAGTGTCTCCCCGCAGGGTAAAAGTGGGACAGGTCTGCTCACAGCCCTTCTTCCTCAGCCTGATCCAGACCCACTGTGTGCATAGCTTCTACCAGGCCCCACCTCCGCATCCCCCTCAGGGCACTCGGCAGCAAGAGGGGTCGAAGCAAATATGAAGCACGTGCGCCTGGTTGCCAGGGGTAATGAAGTCCCTTGTCATGGTCCCAGGAGTCTCCTGCCAGCACCTGTGAAACTGTGGCAGGTGACCTTGTTAACATGCAAGTGGGGTAAAATCTCTGGCTCTTGACAGTTTCTGACAAGGAAGGTGAGAGAAAGTGAAAAATCACAGAAAAATGAAATACGAGTGTGCTGTATGCAGGGTCACCAGTCATTTCCAGATCGCTTGTACATAAAGCCTGAAGCAAAGAGTAGAGGAAGGTGTGGATGAGGGGCAGCTGGCCAGGCCCTTGAAGAGCCCTGTCTGGAAGCACAGGGAGTCTGGAAATTCTCCACCCACGTAGAGCAGAACTGGAGGGGGCCAGCCTAGAGGCAGGAGCAGTGAGTACTCCTAGCAGTCCGACTGTTGCCTTGAAAGACTATGTCTCATGAAAAGAAACGAGCTTTTCCTGGAGAAATAGCTGATCTCAGCTTCGGGACAGGAAATGTAGAATGAAACATCTTGATACACCAGATACGAAGGAAGCTATGGAGGTTTCCTAGGGTCATGTCAAAAGGGCTTGGGAGCCCACCTTTAAGATTCCATCAGCCTAAAATGAACAATTTGAGCTTCAGTACAGAAGCACAATGGATTGAAACCCATTAGACACATGTAAGTCGTCCGGATCCTGCTGCTGATCCGTAAGAGAGCTGGGCGTCAGAAAAACATGCTGAAGAGCAGCTTGAATATGCAATCAGCAAAGTCCAGACTGAGAAACTCTACCGATGCACGGCCTGGACTCTTCAATGGAAATTGGAAGGAAGAAGAAGGATGAGGAAACCTGCAGAATGAAGGCTAAGACGAGTGTCTAGGGATACACACTTGTGATAAAACCACAAAGAACACAGGGAGAGTGGTTACTCTTTGTGGGGGCTGTTCTGTGACTGGGATGGAGCACAAGCACGGGCTTCCAGGGTGGCTGGTGTGATCGTTGATTCTATGTGTCCGTTTGACTAGGCCACGGTGCTTATTTAGTCAAATATTATTCTGAATGTTGTGGACTTTTTGGATGATGTTAACATATTAAATGAGTAGACTCTGAGCAAAGCAGATGACCCTCCACAATGTGGGTGGGCCCCATCCAATCAGCTGAAGGCCTTAGGAGAGCAAAGACTGAGCTTCCCTGAGAACAAAGGGATTCTGCTAGCAGGTGGCCTTTGGCCTGGACTGCAACTCCTCCCATGGGTCTCCAGCTTGCAATTTTGGACTTACCAGGTCTCCACAATCATGTGAGCTGATTCCTTCAGATAAATGTCTCTCTATATATGTATACACATCCAACTGGTTCTATTTCTCAGGAGAATCTTGACTAATACATCTGGTAAAGTTCTATTTCTTGATTTGGATGGTAGTCACAAGGATGTTCATCTTACAATTCACTAAGCATTACACTTGTTTTGTATGGTTTTCTATATCTGTTTTTATTTTATAATAAAAAGGCAAAAAACTATTATTGGTATATAGGTATGTAAATATGTAGAAAGGGCATTCTAATGATGAATACAAACTGACGTTTGGGATTTCTGGGGAAGAAAAGGGTTGGCCACGTTTTACTCCAAAAGTTTCCGTACTATGTACCTCTTATGACAGAACATGTCTGTACATTTTGGATATAACTAGGGAAAAAATGCTGGTCCTAGTTGTGATACACATAGAAAGGTCACCCTTATCAGAAATCTAATAGAAAATGGCTTAATACGAGGGATGGAGAGCCATGTCTGCTGGGGGCCTATGAACCACATGAGGAGAAAGAAAAGGCAGTGTGACTTACTTATGAAACTGTCATTTATTTGAGAAATGAACAAGCTGCTTTTAACCTTTAGAACCATGAACATTCAAGTTACTGCACTTGTTAAATAGTTAAGTATATTTTTCTTCTACAGGGAGGACAAATAATAAGAGAGAAGCACGGTCACAAAGTAGTTAACGGTTCTAGAAAATAGAAGAACAGAACTTTTACCACCTGAACATTGAGGCCTTTTAAGAGACTCCTTTTAAATATTCTACTTGTCAGTATTTGCATTTCGTTGAACATCAGCCGGCCCCCAGGGCTGCCCATTCTTGAGCTATAGTGATACATGTTCATACACCTTATGCTTCTTGTACTTGTTACTTAAATCCCTAAAGCTCCCCCAAATCTGTAGGACAATGAGTTCTTTATCCTGGTCACGTGATTGGATGTATTAGGACAACCTCATGGAGAAAGGATAAACTGATTAAAAATGGGCCCATTAGGGCTTTCCTGGTGGCCCAGTGGTTGAGAGTCCGCCTGCCGATGCAGGGGACACAGATTCGTGCCCCGGTCTGGGAGGATCCCACATGCCGCGGAGCGGCTGGGCCCGTGAGCCATGGCCGCTGAGCCTGTGCGTCTGGAACCTGTGCTCCGCAACGGGAGAGGCCACGACAGTGAGAGGCCCGCGTACCGCTAAAAAAATAAAATAAATGGGCCCATTAGAAACAGAAGTATGACCCTTGAATCTGTCACAGATATAAATAACCCTCTTTGCCAGTATCTCAACTTCCAGTCCATACCTCCAAACTTTAAAGGCGTCAACCACTGCTAAATAAGACAGGTTTCACTACATAAAGACAGGTGGTCACAAGTGTCGCGGTTTTTAGTGTTCCTTTTTTCTTTGCTATTTTAACAGTCACCTAGGTATATGGCTTATTTTTAAAAAGAACGTTACTGAAACATAATTAGCAAACCACATAATTCCATTTGATGTATACAAGTCACTGGGTTTTATTTAGTACATTCAGAGCTTTACAACCATCATCGTGATGGGTCTCCGAACATTTTCATCAGCCCCAAAAGAATCCTCATGCCCATTAGCAGTCACTATTTCCCCATTTCCCTCTCTCGCTGGTTCCCGGCATCACTCATCCACTTTCTGTTTCTATAGATTTGCTTATTCTGGACATTAGATACAAGTCGGATCGTATAATACGGGGTCTCGTGTGACTGGCTTCTTTCCCTTGGCTACACGCTGGAGCTGTAGCAGTGCTTCATCCTTTACGTGGCCGCATAATATTCCACTACATGGAGTCAGTGCTACTTTTGAATGTCTTTCACAAACCCACGGTGAGTACCACCCCGTGTGGGACACTGGGCCAAGGGAAACAAAGACAAGGCAGGCAGCCGGTGCCCTCGGAGGAGCTTAGATAACCTCCCAGCCCCCAGGCGTGGTGTAAGGGCACGCCTACAAGTGCTGGAAAATCCCCAAGGAAAACGCAAATGCCGGCGGACAGAGGAGAGGGGACTTTTGTGTGTGGGAGAGAAGGAAGCTGAGGAAGACAGGGCACTTTCAGCTACACCTTGAGGATGGGTCAGATGGAGGGAAAGGCACCCCAGGGCACAAGGCACAGGAGGCTGAAGAGTCCAGGCCGTTGGGGGAGCAGGGAGAACAAAGTGGCAGGTGGCGGTGTGGGAGAGGGGAGGCTGGAAGACACAGATGGGGAGCGGACCCCACCAGGAGGGGCCAGGAGCACAGACTACAAAGTCGGGGACCTGAAATTAATACTCAGATTCAGTTATAAATCTTTATTTTTCAGACTTGTCCATCATTGACAAATAAAATACAAAAGCAATCAAAAATTATACTGTTTTCTAAAAATAGTTTTCCATTTGGGGTTTATGTCCCTCTTCCATAAAATCACTGTAAAGACTTAAGAGGTTCTGACTTCAAATTCCTCGAAGACCGTTTCACTGGCTGCAGAAGCCCCAGTGAACGTGTCGCTCTGTAAAAGGCATGGGCAAAAAAAACCCTCTTAAAAAGCAAATGCACCTCTCTCAGTGCAGAGATTTAGCCTCCCAAATCTGTGGGTTTTTCAGAGGATCACACAGGACCTGTAGGAGCTGGGGAAGTAGGTAAAGGTGAGCAAGCCATCCTGGGGGAGGCCTGGAGTGCGGCCCGCGTGGCCTGATCACATCCCCGGGAGGGCCTGCAGCCGTGGGGGGAGCCTCCCTCTGGCCCCAGCTCTTCTGTCTCTGATCAGCACACATTCTAAGGGACGTGTTCACATTCAGAAAAGCGTCGACAGCATTTCAGTAGTAACCAAGGCATACCTTGCTCATGGACAATTTTATTCTGTAAGAAACGGGAAGAAGAAGTTGTTGAACCCGAAGTTGGTCAACTCTGAAGAAATGAAGACGAACAGAACCCACCACGGAACATGTATGACAGACCCACCCAACCCAGCAACCCTGGGGATGCATCTGTTTTGAATTCGTCCACAGTGAGAGGTAGAAGCCGGCAGAAGCCGGCAGAAGCAAAGTGCCCAGGTGCAGAAGAGGACAGCAGTGCTCCATGTGCCCTTCTGCTTTCAGAAGGACACCGACCCTTTAAATGCCAGGTGCAGGGTTACCTGTCAATCGGATAAGGGTTTTCACAAAGGTTGACCAACACGTACAAATGTCTCAAAGCATACTCGTACTGGAGGAAAACAAACCAAAAAGCACGATCAAACATCATCATTTTATAACACGATCAGCTCCTAACATGGGAATATGTAAAGCATCTAGACCAGTGTTTCCTGAGAATTCCCTGGCAGTCCAGTGGTTAGGACTCCACACTTTCACTGCTGAGGGCCCAGATTCGATCCCTGGTTGGGGAGCTAAGATCCCACAAGCCGCCTGGTGCAGTCATAAAAAAAGAAAAAAAAATTACACCAATGGTTCTTAACCTTTACTGAGTCAGGGATCCCCTCCCACCTTTAGATTATCTGGTGAGACTTATGGACCATCTCGTAAGAAAAATGCAAGAGTCATGTACCAAAATGTTCATTGCAGCTCTATTTACAATAGCCAGGAGATGGAAACAACCTAAGTGTCCATCATTGGATGAATGGATAAAGAAGATGTGGCACATACATACAATGGAATATTACTCAGCCATAAAAAGAAACGAAATTGAGCTATTTGTAATGAGGTGGATGGACCTAGAGTCTGTCATACAGAGTGAAGTAAGTCAGAAAGAGGAAGACGAATACCGTATGCTAACACATATATATGGAATTTAAGAAAAAAAATGTCATGAAGAACCTAGGGGAAAGACAGGAATAAAGACACAGACCTACTAGAGAGTGGACTTGAGGATGTAGGGAGGGGGAAGGGTAAGCTGTGACAAAGTGAGAGAGTGGCATGGACATATATACACTACCAAACGTAAGATAACTAGCTAGTGGGAAGCAGCCGCATAGCACAGGGAGATCAGCTCGGTGCTTTGTGACCACCTGGAGGGGTGGGATAGGGAGGGTGGGAGGGAGGGAGACGCAAGAGGGAAGAGATATGGGAACATATGTATAACTGATTCACTTTGTTATAAAGCAGAAACTAACACACCATTGTAAACCAATTATACTCCAATAAAGATGTAAAAAAAAAAAAAATGCACATGTGCAGGGGACTGGCAGCACCCTCAAGCCCAGGTAAGGACTCCTGGACGGGAACCCCCTGGCCCTGCTCCCCTCTGTTAGCCCGGACCTCCCCCTGGCAGCCTGGCTTTTAGTCTGGGACACAGTGGTGAGGGAGACAGATGGTAAGTGATTGCCAAACAGATGGCAACTAAGATGGAAATAACTGGGGGTGTTTACCTTGAAAAACACTTCAAGGGAACCTGAGAACTCACAAGAGGAAGAAAGGAGAGATTCACTTTCTGTGATTCCAGCAGGCAAAAAATGTAACACCAGAGGATTAAGTATTTGTTAAATAAATGGGAATTTTAAAAAGTCATTAAACAAAGAGAATGCTTTGTTAAATAAATGAAAAATTAAGAGCCTCTTAATAATGGAGAGCTATCTCCCAAGTGCCCAGCACTCCATCCTCAGAAGTACCTGAGGATGACCATGGTCTGCACGTCACAGCCCAGAGAGGACTTTCTGCAACAATGAAAATGTTCTATAATGTTCTCAATTCAGTAGCCACTCACCACATGTGGCTCCTGAACACGGGAAATGTAGCTACTGCAGCTAAGGAACTGACTTTTACGTTTGGTTTCATTTTAATCCATTTATTTCTTTAAATTAATTTTTTTCTATTGGAGTAGAGTTGCTTTATAACGTTGTGCTAGTTTCTGCCGTACAGCAAAGTGAGTCAGTTACACATACACATATATCCACTCTTTTTCAGATGCTTTTCCCATATAGGTCATTACAGAGTATTGAGTAGCGTTCCCTGTGCTCTACAGTAGGTTCTTTTAGTTACCTATTCTATATATTGTAGTGTGTATATGTCAATCCCTAATCGATTTAAATTCAAGTTTAAGGAGCCACGTGAGGCTAGTGACTACTGTTATCGAAGTGCATGGGTCTAAAGCAGGACTTGGCCAACTTTTCTGTCAAGGGCGAGACAATAAATATTTGAGGCTTTGTAGGCTGCGTGAACTACTCAACTCTGCTGCTATGTGACTGAGGGTGGCTGTGTTTTGATAAAACTTTATTTATAAAAACAGACTGTGGGGGGAAAAACCCAACAGGCTGTGGGCAGGAATGGGCCTGCGGGCCACAGTTTGCTAACCCCTTCCCTATAAGGAGCCAAGCATCATGTAAGTACTGGCCAGGAAGGAGGCTTTTTAGGTACCTTCCAACCCTGACATTCGACAATCTGCAGAAACTAGGTCCTTTCTTCTCCTCCATGGGCCAGGGCCTGCTTCAACAACAAATTTGGGGAAGAGGTCGGAACAGACCCAGAAGGGAGAAACCTGCATGGCTGGTGTGAGGGGCAGGGCGGAGGGGTGGGGTTTGGCAGGGACAGTACAGTGTGAAGGGAAGGAAGTCCCCTTCAAAGGCCAATGGAAATGGCAGTTGAATGGTCTATGACTGGTAAGCTCTCCCAGCCACTGGGACAGTTCAGAGTGTCTGGGGCCAAGATTTAGGGTCAGTGATTTTGGATGACTTTTCTCCTCTCGCATCCCCACCAAAGGCCCCTGAATGAGCCTGTTGCTTCTTCTACAAGATGGAACCTTCTACAAGGCAATGCACCTGATGTGATTCCCGGTGGACAGTACTAACTCAGGTTTGGGGTTTAAGATGCAGAGGAAGGCCAAGCTAGTTGGCCCACGGAAGGCAGGATGCAGAGGCTGGCAGCCCCAGGGTCCGGACTTACCGTGGGGTTGTGCCAGTTGAAGCAGTGCGTGCGGAAGCGCGACACGGCTGCCTGGTAGCAGTCGTGCGCCGTGAGCGGGGCTCTCTGGGACAGGAGCCCGTCTACCTCGGCATCGGACCCTGAGATCAAGGCGACAATCTTCCGCACTGACTTCTCAATGACATTTCTGGCCTGTGAAGAAACACATCTTTTCCAAATGTATCTTACTTAACGTAGTCTCTCCTGGAACCCTGGACCAGTTAGATGCTTCTTTCATAGAGCCTCCACCCCAGCATGTTGAAAGAGATGCCAACAGATGCTTTCTGCGGCCAAAGGCGCACACGTGAGGCTTCTGTTACAGCTAGAGCCCTTCAGAAATACCTTGCCTTTTAGGGATCTTCGGGCATGATGGAAGCATTTAAATCTGAATGCCTGAAGAGCGGGTATGGCCCAGGCTAAGGAAGTGGGGGGTGCGGGAGGGCATGTAGAAATTGTGCCCCAAAGCAGACTGTTGTCCCATAAGCGGTGCTATGTGTTCACAGGCACCTTTGTCCATTCTGGAAACCATCAGATGCTTAGACAGAAGGATGCAAAGGGTGGACATCATTTTCTTCCCAGATAATGAAAACCAGCATCATTAAGAAGAAAGCTGCTTCCATGTCAACCAAAACTTTCAATCGAGTCCCCTGACCCTCCCGCTCCCCAGCCAGGGTTTGTTCCATTCATGCCCGAATGCTCCCTGCCCACTGTGCGCCAGACCAGCGGGTCTCAACATGTGGTCCAGGACCACGGGGGTCCCCCAGGCTTCTTGGGGGCTCCATAATGTCCTCCCTTTCCCAACTATGTATCTGTGTAAGGTTACATTTCCTTTATATATTTCAACCAGAACAAAAGAGCCCAACAGTGAATACAGACGCAGGTACGATGACCCAGCTGTCTTCCATAACGCCAGGCAGAAAACAGATCTGCAAAAGTGTAGTGATGCCACTCTTCTCACCCAAATTGTTTTTATTTTAGAAAATAATTCTTTTTCATAAAAAATATATTAACACAAAATGGGTTTATTACTATTTCTAAGTGAGTTACTATTTTAAAAATCTCAGTGTTCATTTCTAACGCAGTAAATATTGATATAACCCACACCAACAAAAGCTCTTTGGGATCAATAATTTTAAGAGCGTAAAGAGGTCCGAGAGCAAAGAAATATGAGAACTGTTGTATTACACTGTGGTACCAACAACCACCACAAAACCCCCCATCCTGGTTAATGTACCACGTGTAGGATTGCCAGCTGTCAGGATTATGAGATATATGACTTTAAGACAGATCACACAGATTTTTTTTTTCTTTCCTAGAAAATTCAGGCTGTGTCCCAGCACATCAATCCCTGTGCTGCGCTGATGAGGGGATAGAGTCTACACAGCTGGCTTTGTTGAACGGACAGTCTTCGCCCAGCATCTCGTGAGTACACGCGGGGTGGTTCTAGCCACACAGCTAGAATTTGAAAAGAAATTCGGTCAGTTGCAGACAAACTGATGAGCTGCTGAAAACAAACCCAGTCATCGTAAAAGATTGCTCAAGCATTTTAGGAAGAATTTGGGGCCGTGACTGTGATTTCCTAAGGCAGCAGAAATTTTTTGTGGACTGGATTTTTGTTTTTAAATATGCTTAGCTACTAACTCACCAAGCAGCAAAATAAAAATGTCTTGTAAGCAACTAGGTGTAAAAGAGGAAACACCCATATGCCCATATGCCGTGGCTTCTTGGCAGGAGACAGGCTCCCTCTCTTTGCTTCCTGCTTCCAAAGAGGTCAAGGCCAGTTTACTGACGAAGAATGAAGCTGGCCACTGCCCTGCTCACTCATGTCCATTTTACAGCGAGTACAAAGCCTGGTCTCCTTTCCCATGTACCCGCAGTGTGGCAGGAGGAGGGTGACCCCAGAGCTCTGTCACTTGGCTCCCACCAACACGGATTTATGGTCAGGAGGCAGAGACAGGACTCGCACACGCTGCCCGGCAAGGCTGGGAGCCGCAGCTTCGCCACCACTTACCTCCAGCTGCCTGTCGATCTTCTTGACAAGACGCCTGGCCTCGTGCAGATCATTGGTGCTCATCAGTTTCCTTTTCATGATGGTGAGGGGCACCTCGGGGCTTGGAGTGAGGTCAAGGTGTCTGACTGGGGGCAGGGAGATGGGAGAACTAGCTTTGTGTTTCAGACCCTGAAACTGCATCAACTTCATGGCAGAGATGGACTGGGGAGGGAGGGGGAGAGGGAGCGGGCGAGGGGGTAGGGGGAGGGAGGGGGAGGGAGAGAGAGAGAGAGAGAGAGAGAGAGAGAGTCAGTTTGAGTGGGAGGGGCAGATGTGCCAAACGTCCCTTGGGTCCTGGAGTCCACAGCTCCCCGCACGTGGTTTCAGGACCACTGAAGGGTCACAATCGCAGCCTGAAAGCACCGCTTGGTCTTCAGCAGTGGGCGAGGCAACGCATTCGACCACCTGAAATCCACGGATGAGGAACTTCGAAGCTGCCTGGCATCCTCTGCAGAACCGCTACCCAGTTACGCCACGCTCGCACCAGAGTCGTTTCAGCCAGGGGTGACCCTGGGTTGTGCTCACCCCTCCACGCTCACCCGCCTGCCCCTAGTGACCAGCAGAAGGAAGGTGCAGAGCATCTGTCCAGGTCAGAGCTGAGGTCTGGGTCCACTGAGATGGGCAGAGCTAAAGCCACCGAGGGGCGGGGCCGACCTGGCATCAGGGCCTAACAAACGGGCCCGACTGCCTGGCTGTGTTTGCCTGCAGGGGTCACTGCAGACTGGATCCCGATTCAGAGGGAAAGAAATGCTACAAGCAGTCATGTTCCTAAACCAAGCGACGCTAATCTAAAAACAGTTCTAAAACAAAAAATAAAATATACGCACACGTATATAGAAACATAATGCTTAGAAAAGATCCTTCATACCTCCTCAACCAAGAGCGGACGTGGCTAATGCTGAGGAAATTGTAAAGAGAACAGAAAGCTCAGGGCAGAAGAGTTGTTGCTGGTACCCTCCCTCCCTCCAATCCCCCGACAAAGCTGGGGCAGCGCCACCTTTGACCCTGCCCCCTCTGAATTACCTTTCCCTGGCCTTCTTGCTGCTCTACCTCCCCACTACCCCCCCTCAAAAGCCTGGCCAAGCCCACGGCATCCTGAGTGCACTTCTCGTGGCCTGTGACTGCCCTGCTGGCTCCCGGGCCCTCCAATCGACACTCTGCCCGAGAAGTGCTGAAGGGAATAGCTGGACTGACTGCTCACAAGGTCTTCTAGAAGGCCAATGCTCACATCAAAGGAACAGAACTCAGCTGGTGAGCTCTCAGCTGGTGGCAGGCCACCTGGGGGATGATGTCTGGTCATACAGACTACTGGAAGCCCTGCACACATCCCGAGGGCTAGCCCCAGGGGTGGCACCCAAGGCCCAAGCCTTCAGCAGCCACCTGCTATGACCTCTGTCTGGACAGCCCTGATGGACTGACCTATTTTACCACCTAGGTCCCTTCTGAACATAGCTGGGGGGGTGGGGGGTAGGGGCGGTAAAAGTCTCGAATTTATAGCCAAAGGGTCAAGATAACATCCTGCAACTGCAGGAAGGCTGGACCCCGGAGGATTCAGGGTGTGGGGTTCTACAGGGCAAAGCCACAAAACTCACAGGGGAAGCTTTCGATTCAGTAACCTCTCACTGTGTGCTTCGTGCACATGATGGACCCCCTTGTTTTTGCTCCTTATCACCTTGTGCGCTAGGGCTTTGACCAAGGAGGAAACACAGAGGTTTCAGAGAGGTCAGGTAGGTTGCCCAAAGTCTCACAGCTTTGTGAGTTTGAACCTAAGTCTGATTCCAAAGCACAGGCGGGGTCTCCAGGATGGAGCAGCCATGAGAGGCAGAGCCAGCCCTGCCTCAGCCGTTCCTCACCCGGATGGATCCTGTTTCTCTTCACCGGGAGAGAAACGTCCCCAGTGAGTCAGCCTGAGACTTGAGGCATCATCAGAAGTGCGAGGCTCCCCTCCTCACCTTGTTTCCATACTGCATGACGTGGCTGGTGTTGGTGTGGGACTTCACCAGCTGGTACTGCTTGTGGAGGGTCTCTCTGGTCAGATCCTCCTGCGAAAATGAAAACAGTCGAGTCCTTTGATGATCGCAGCTGACAGCTAAGCCTCAGCTAAGCAGCCAGCCCCCAGATGGCTCACCACGTCCGAGTCTTCCATCCAGTTGACACTATACCAGTCCCCCAGGAACGTGGACCTCGCCTCATCATAGTAGCACGCATAGGACGACTCCCTGGGGTTGGCAGCAGTAGTTGCATAAACTACGAGGAATTAAAGACACATTTCAGTCGTGTTTTATTCTCGGCTGTCTGTGGATTCCACTTGAGGCTTGAGTTCCTCCTCCTTTCCTAGTGCAATCAAAGCAGGTCACCTATGATCAGCTCAGGGAGGGCAGGGAGACCTCCTTGTATCCAGCCCTGTTCACTGAGTTTCAGTAACTCATCTAAAACTAAATGTGGAAAAAGAGAAGCCAGCTGATAGACACTGTTAGACAGTGCTAACAGATTTGAGTAGCTCTGGAATCTGGAAGGATATGGACCTCATTTCATTTCCACAGAAAGTGAACATTTATTAAAGAAACACTTAGATGGACTGAACATATAAAATACCTACCATTTACTACCTAGCTACCATGGGCTCAGAAATATGCTGGACAGATGTCATCGCTTAAAATGTAACTCTCCTAACAGACACTATCTTTATCCCCATTTTACAGATGAGTAAATCTGAGGGTCCAAGAGGGTAAGTCACCTGCCCAAGATCAGAGAGCCAGCAAGCAACACATCTCAAAGGACAGAGGTCGGTCCAAAGACTGTGATCTTGGTCTTAAGTAGCCCTACTAGAACCCGGCAGAGCACTACAGAGTTCACATCCAGAGCTTCCATCCCTTCATCCCCTGACCACTAATCCTCCAGGAGAAGAAGGAGCTCAGAGCTGCCCACAGGTATCCCCCTGCTTCCAAGCACTAGGCTGGCCTAGGCCTGGCTTATGTAAGACACTTGGTTCTTCCCATGGGCAGATTCAGAGAATGTCCAATTGCACCGTGTAGCAAGGTGCTCACCCAGCCCAGCTCAGAGGCCAGTGTTCCCACCACCTACCATCGATGTTGGGGGGCAGGTGGCTCATCATGGACCCAGACTCGCAGGCTTCAATGTAGAACACCATCTGGGAGGTGAACGAGACAGGTGAACTCACCCCGCCCAGGCACAGGCCTCTCGCAAATGCTACTTTGACTTTGCGCACTCTCTGGACATGTTTCTTTGATTGTTTTTTTTTTTTTTGGAAGGGTGAAATAGATTTTTTTTTTTTGACATCTTTATTGGGGTGACGTGTTTCTTAAGAGTCTTTCACTTTTGCTTTTGGGAGACATCTCTGCTGTAAGAAGCAGAGGCTACAGAAGCTGTTGTCATACAAACCAGAAGGACCCAAATTTATGCATGGCTAATAGAATAAAATGACCTATTAGCTGAAATAATGTAGAAAAATGTGGAGCCATAGGTGATGCTAAAGAAAACTGATCTGCCATCCAACGCAGGGAGCAGTGTCCAAGAGCAAAACACGTTACTAACACATACATGCCTGAGCTACACAGGTTACACACAGGGTGCAAAAGGGGCCAGAGAGGGCTTCCCTGGTGGCGCAGTGGTTGAGAGTCCACCTGCCGATGCAGGGGACACGGGTTCGTGCCCCGGTCCGGGAAGATCCCACATGGCGCGGAGCGGCTGGACCCGTGAGCCATGGCCGCTGAGCCTGCACGTCCGGAGCCTGTGCTCCGCAACGGGAGAGGCCACAGCAGTGAGAGGCCCGCGTACCGCAAAAAAAAAAAAAGGGGGGGGGCCAGAGAGGGCCAAAGGGAAAATAAGAAGGTGGTATTTTCCTCCCCAGCTGCCCCAGATTGGTGACAGCCCTAGAAACAGCAGTCCTCAAAGTGTGGTCCCTAGTCCAGGAGCATCAGTATCACCTGAAAACTCAGAAAGGCAAACCCGCAGGCCTCTCCCCAGAACAACTGAGCCAAATTCTGGGGCTGGGGCCCACACTGTACTTTAACAAGATCGCCAGTGATTCTGATCTAACAGCTGAAGCTGTAGAATCACAAAAAGTTAATCCTGGGAGACCAGAGGTCAAGACTGATTGAAAGGACACCCTTTCCAAAAAACACAGCCAATCCAGAGTTAGGAGGCCTGTCGAAGAACCATGGGCTTGCTTCCACTGCATCCCTCACATTCTTCCCCCAAGGCCACCCCAAGCACTGACATTACCTTTTGGTACTTCTTGTGTTTGTGCATGTAATGGATGGTCTCATTCAGGTCCTTGACGTGAAGCTGAAAGGTAAGAATATGGACATTCAGACCAAACACATCAAGAGAAACCATTTGCTGGATAACCCACTAATCAAGTCTTAATGATGCTTTATAAATTCTTATTTAGAAATCCTGAGAGATTTCTAAATAATCGTGGTGAACAGCATTATCCCAGAACATCATCGAGGGCTTTAATCACATAATAAAAAGGGGAAGCAGATGTGCTTCCTCATCACTTTGTCCGGAGCATTCAGGGACTGTGTTCTATGACCGCACCCAAGTTCAGGGACAGCGAGTCATGCTGTGATGTCAGGAGACACGCAGGGAAAACCTGCCGGAAGAGGTGCCTCTGGATAGATTGCAAGCTGCGAAATGTGACCTCACCCTCAGCGGCCACATACAAACCTACGCTGTAGGATGTTAGAGACACACATCACAGGCGGCCTGCCAACACTGAGGTTTTGTTTCCCATTCTCCCAGCTTGATTTTTTTTTTGGCCGTACCACATGGCTTGGGGGTCCTCCGACCAGGAATTGAACCCGGGCCCTCGGCAGTGACAGTGTGGAGTCCTAACCACTGGACCGCCAGAGTTCCCCCCAGCTTGTCTTTAAAACATTAAGAAAAACTCACATCGTCATTAGGAAACACCAGTATTCCAGTGGCTCCGTGATCAGTGAAGTAAACGAACACGTGGTCCCGGGGGCCACTGCCAAGAGACACGCACACGAGCATGAGAGTCCAAGTGGACCATTTGGACTGAAATGCCACCCCAATCAAAAAACTCAGGAGAGGTCTGAGGTTACAGTCTCCCAGCCAGGTGGGAGGAGGAGCCCAGGAGCCCGCCGTCCAGCCTGTTCCCTCTGCTCCCGCTGGGTGCTGTTCTGAACCACGAGGCGCGTCCCAGAGCCTGGAGGGTCTCAATCACGGCCGGGAGGGTGCTCGGCAGACAGCCCAGGGTGATCTGGACAGCAAGGCCTCTGGCAACAGGGCCTCATCCCGGGCGGCCACGCTGTGCCAACAGATCTCTCCGAAATGAGTAAGGGAGCCAGGACACACCGCCAAGCACGGTCCTGCAGCTCCGACTGCCCCTCCGGGCCCCTCGGCCTGCACACGGCCTGGGACGCCCACCTGCGCCCCCTCACCAGGCTTCCACTCAGAGGGCCCTGCTTCAAGGTTGCAGAGATGCAGTAACTCACTCGGAGGCAATCTGGTTCATCCCGCGCAGATGTCCGTCTCTGCTCTAACTCACACAAGCTACTTGTGCCCAGGCCTCCCCTCGGGCATAAGGGAAACAGCACCATTTGCCGAGTACCTGAGACTGTCTGAAGTCATGCTCCTAAGGCCCCTGACATCACGTCAAAATGCTGAATAAAGAGATGCTAAACAAGACATCTCTAACCCACAGCCAACAGGGCAAGCAATGGGATGAGTTTTCTCCCATACGGAGGTTTGCTCTGAACTTACAAATGTCCTCCTCCCACTGGGCTGACCCGCCATCAGAGCACAGGGTCGGCAGGAGGCGGGGCGGGGGCCCTACAACCTGATTGACCACAGAGCCTCACGCCTGTCTTGGCGTGTTCCCCTGGTAGTGGAACCGACCAGCACCAGGATCCAGACAACAAACACAGCAGGTTTAAGTGATGGGGAACATTTCACTAAGACTAACCTGGGACCCTGGATCACAGGGTTAATTCGTTACAGAAATGGGCTGCCAAAAGAAGCCACCAGGTCTGTGCAGCCTGTCAGGGCAAAGGTCCCCACGCTGCCATCTCTCACAGGTAAATAGTCCGGGAACAAAGGGCAAGGCCTGTTTGAATTCTCAGTTCTGGAGTACCACGTCATTCAGAAAAGTGTGACAGCCATAAAACAGACATTACCTCTTCAAGACCTTTCCAGATCCTTTGCCCTTCACTGCCTCTGCATCACCTCTCAACACAGCAAGGAAGTTTTGCGGGGTGACATCCTACAAAGAATGGGGAGTTGAAATCAGATGCAGCTGTCACTCCAAATGAGTGCGTTTGCTGAGTCTGTCGCAGAGGGCCCAGGCCACCGTCCACATACCTCCAAGGCTTAAGGTTTAAGGGCAAACACTTTGCAACCAAGAAAGATCCAGTGTTTCCTAGGCATGTGCATGACCTCGTCTCAAGTATCATCTTGTCTTTGGCTGATGCCAACTCAGCAAGCCTGCCATTCCTTCTTGATCGTTATAAAGTTCATGTGGAGAAACCCAAAGATGTCGGTAGGCAGGGGCAAAGAGCAGAGAAGAGCACACTGCCTCAGAGAGACAGCAAAGCAGGCGACAGAAACATCAGCACTGACCTTTGCAACCAGCTTGCCTCCTAAAAGGCCAGTTCCCAAGGACACTCAACGTCCTTAAAGGGGATTTTGTAAAACGGATATGCAATCGTTAAAAAAATGTAATACAGAAAAGCACAAGGAAAAAAAAACCATCAAAAATCCCACCACCTAAATTCCAAATGTTTCCCTATATAACTATATAGAAACAATTTTATAAAAATGGAATCATCTATACGACACGTATGATGTGTCTGATTTAAATGTTCTTGAATTTAAAAGAGAAAAATGAAACTGAAAGAACTGCTAAACTTCAGACTTTCTCTGTCACAAGGAATATTAGTTTTGATCCCTCTGACATTACGAAAAAGAGACTCTGAAATCCATGAGGCTGAAGTCATAATGGTGTTTTTAAAAACGTGTCAATGTATACAGCCTCAATCGACCGGGAAGCATGTAATGTTCTGGAAGTTATATACTATAATAATTAATGAAAAACTATCTTACAAAATTTAGAGATATATAGATATAGATATAGATATATAGATAGATATAGAGAGATATATAGATATAGATAGATAGACAGATGTAGAGAGATATATAGATATAGATATAGATAGATAGATATAGAGAGATATATATAGAGAGATATAGATATATAGATAGATAGATAGATATAGAGAGATATATATAGAGAGATATATACATATCGTACTAGGGCTGATGCTGAGAAAACTGATTTTCAGAAAAGGGCACGGATAATCTATAATCAGATCACTGGCAATACCCTAAGAAAATCAGGTATTATGGAAGGAAATCTATTATGAGGCTTAAAGTACAACAAGATTAGAAACTAAGGATCAGTAGACTACAACTAACGTCCTTTTTTTTCCCTCTGCTTTCTTTCAAAATTCTCAGAAATTACACCTCACGCACAAATCTTAATACAAACACGAAACATTAACCAGAAATCAGTCTAATGAGGTTCTGATCCCAGAAGTACAAGAAAGAGGGAAAAATCATCACTGAAATGAAACAGCAGACCCCGCTGGCTCCGACCCCGTGATGCGCCTCACCTCGCCCGTGTAGTCCTTTAGAACCCCCTCGTACACGTCTGAGCCGTTGGGCCTGTTGATCACAATTCCTGGGGTGGGATTGCTGAAAATCAAAGGACACGAGTGAAGCACACAATTTGACGTATCTCTGAAATCTATGTCTTGGTGAATACGCCCCTGTTACGCTTTAAAATACTAAACGACCGTGGTTGTCACAGACATTCCTCATTGCCTCTGAGGTCACCAACGTGTTAGTGATTTTAGCAGCTCGGGGGTCTCAGTGTCCCACAACTCCTGAGTTCCTGGCAGGGGCAGCAAAGGACTGAGCTCTGCAAACCGAGGACAGGGACCCAGGCCCCTGTGTGCCTGGCTTCCTGCTGGACACCAGATTGCATCTTGGGGGCAAGATGTCATCAAGAGACCTCTCAGAGCAAAACTACTTTCAGAAAAAGACAGAACAGAAAACAAGGCTTTAATACAAGAGCTTAGGCGTTAAAGCTCAGGATGGATTATGAGCTGTTAACGTGATCACAGTACAGGGCCATAGTCTGGGAACCAAGGAGCTGGGAGACTGGATAGGGTTAGGGTTAGTACCCATACAAGGAGCTGGGAGACTAGAGTGGGTTAGATGTTCTAATGTATTCTAAGATACAATTGAGCCTTCTGTGTACAGGGCCTCTGAGGCGTCCCTGCTCAGAGCTTAGGAACAAGCACCACAGAACCCAATGATGAGTCAGTTCCCCAAGCTGAGAGGGAACTCATGCTTTAAATCCTTCCAAAGCCCCAGCCCAAGGACCTTCACCACCATTTCCTATGTCCCCGCCATTGCTGGGTCCCACCAAGATATGGTCAAAGCTCTAGATGAAGCACCATGTGGAACTTCATCCGGGAGTCTGTTTATATTCTAATGTTAGGCCGCTGATCTAAGGATTCCTGAGGGTCTGTGTGCATTTTTTTAAATGCCCTGGGGCTTCCCTGGTGGCGCAGTGGTTGGGGGTCCGCCTGCCGATGCAGGGGACACGGGTTCGTGCCCCGGTCCGGGAGGATCCCACATGCTGCGGAGCGGCTGGGCCCGTGAGCCATGGCCGCTGGGCCTGCGCATCCGGAGCCTGCGCTCCGCAACGGGAGAGGCCGCGGCGGTGAGAGGCCCGCGTACCACAAAAAAAATAAATAAATAAAATAAAAATAAAATGCCCTGAAGTTCCTCACCATCAAGCTCAAAGCACACCCTACTCACTCTTCAGAGTTAGCGATGTCATCATACATCATCACGATGATCTGCTCATCAGGAATCCCATTTCGGTGAACAATCTGGTAGGCGTGGCACGCATCGGCCTGGGGGAAGTGGTTTTGTCAAGTGTTAGATTTTTCCCGGAAGGAAGCCAATTTTGATGCTCTAATGAGCAACATGCTCCTTCTCATGGAAGACGTGCTGTGACCCGCTCCCTGCCGGGCAGGTACTTAAATTATTTTAAAACACACTCATTTACCTTTTTCAATTCAATTTTTAAAAATCCACCACCCCCATGAAACTTTCATTCATCAGGCAGTTAGCGTATATGTGGATTACACACACACACACACACATACACACACACACACCACCACCACCACCACCATCACATCTACAGGCAACAAGGGCCTTTGAAAGTCCTGAATAAGTTATTTTCATTTTCCACACCACAGAAAAGTCTCCTGAAAGCACTGATTTAGGTCTGAAGAACAGAATGACTTAGAATGATGAACCAGCAGATTAAAAGCTTAGCGGCTAGTTCTGTATCACACAGGATTCTTCTGGTTCCAGTAACTTTAACTGCCATAGTTGCTGCTCAGAGAACTGAGTGAAAACTCAAAAGCTCAGCTCAGGAATTGAAATGAGGGATGTGCTTTTTACTTTAAAAAGATAACAAGGGTTGGGACTTCCCTGGTGGCACAGTGGAGAAGAATCCGCCTGCCAACGCAGGGGACACAGGTTCGAGCCCTGCTCCGGGAGGATTCCCATATGCTACGGAGCAACTAAGCCCGTGCACCACAACTACGAGCCTGAACTCCAGAGCGAGCCACAACTACTGACGCCCTCATGCCACAACTACTGAAGCCCACGCACCTAGAGCCCATGCTCCACAACAAGAGAAGCCACCACAGTGAGAAGCCCGTGCACCGCAATGAAGAGTAGCCCCTGCTCGCCACAACTAGAGAAAGCCCGTGTGCAGCAACAAAGACCCAACACAGCCAAAAATAAATTAATTAATTAAAAAAAATAAATAACAACAAGGGTGACCATATTAAGGGTAAAAGAAAAACTTTGCTAATGTGATCCTTGTCCATAAAAGGGTGAAGACATTCTTTGCTTCCTTTTTCAGATGACACATACTACACTCCATGACATGGAAATCATTTGAGAACAGAAGGGAAATATGTCACCTAACTTTCTGCTTTTATTTAATTATGTCTTTCCTAGGACAAAGCATAAAAGAAACAGTTTGCCCAGCTACTTGCCTCTCTAAGGAAAAGGGCTTTAGGAACTGGACCTCCACAGATCATATTCTACACAGCTCTTAGCACATCAATTAAAATAAAGCTTGCCCAATGTGGATGGACCTAGGGACTGTCATACAGAGTGAAGTAAGTCAGAAAGAGAAAAACAAATATCATATAATATCACTCATATGCGGAATCTAGAAAAATGGTACAGGTGAATTTATATGCAAAGCAGAAACAGAGACACAGATGTAGAGAACAAACTTATGGATACCAAGGGGGGAAGAGGGGGTCGGATGAATTGGGAGATTGGGATTGACATACATACACTACTATGTATAGAATAGATAACTAATGAGAACCTCCTATATAGCACAGGGAACTCCACTCAATGCTCTGTGGTTACCTAAATGGGAAGGAAACCTGAAAAAGAGGGGGTATATGTATATGTATAACTGATTCACTTTGCTGTACAGCAGAAACACAACATTGTAAAGCAACTATACTCCAATAAAAAGTAATTAAAAAATAAAATAAAGCTCACCCACCACCAAACCCAGCATTTTGCCTGTAGATGCCCCACACAAATGGACTTTATAGCAAAAAATGGGTGCTCAAAATACAGCTGCTAAATGTTGAGCGGGTGAGTTTAAGACCTGGCATTCAAGAGCTGTTAGATGAACAGATGACTGAATAAATATGAAAACGCATACATTTATTGACTTTCTTCTATTTGTCAGGCACTATGCTCAGACTTTCTATGCACGATCTCATTTAATTCTCTTAACAACTCTATGTGATAATTATTCCCATTTCATAGATGAGGGAATCAAAGCTTAGGGAGGGGAGGCGACCTGTCCAAGTCACACAGCTCACGGTGAAAGATCCCAGGCATTCGGACTCCAGAACGTGATATTGCTTCAGACAGGGACAATCAAGAAATCATTAAAACTGTAAAGACCCAGGAAGAGTAGGGGGCTGAAAATCTAAACATAGATGATTTTTAAAAAGCTACTAAATATTACACACACACACACACATTAAAATGTTTAAGTCCCCATTTCTATAAAATAACAAGGACCCTCAAACACCAACTGCCGTAGGATGAATAACAGCCCCCCAAAGATGTCCAAATCCTAATCCCCAGAACCTGTGAATATGTTACACTTCATGGCAGAAGGGAATTAAGATAGCAGATGGATTTAAGATTGCTAATCAGCCGACCCTGAAATAAAGAGGTTATCCTGGATTATTCCAGCAGGCCAAAGTAATCACAGGGGTCCTTATTTGTGGAAGAAGGAAGCAGGCAAGTTGGTGTCAGAGGCATATAATGTAAGAAAGACTGGATTGCCACTGCTGGCTTTGAAGATGGAGGAAGATGCCACAAGCCAAGGAATGTGGGCAGCCTTTAAAAGCTGGAGAAGGTAAGAAAATGGGCCTCTTCAAGAATCACCAGAAAGGAAAGCAGCCCTTTGGACACTTTGATTTAACCTAGTGAGACGCATTTCAGATTCCTCACCTCGAGCTGTAACATAATAAATTTGTATTGTTTTAAACCACTAAGTTTGTAGTAATTTGTAACAACAATAATAGGAAACTAAAACATTGATGGTGGAAGTATAGTGTCATTGGCACTGGGCTCCGGAAAACATCTTGACATTATCGGATCAGACTGAAGCATGTACCCTCCAACCCAGCAATTCTACTCCAAGCTATACCCTAGGCCAGGGGTCCCCAACCCCCAGGGCCGCAGACCACTACTGGTCTGCGGCCTGTTAGGAGCTGGGCCGCACAGCAGGAGGTGAGTGGCCGGCAAGCGAGCGAAGCTTCACCTGCCACTCCCCATGGCTCCCCATCGCACGCATTACTGCCTGAACCATCCCCCACCCCCACCCCAGTTCCGCAGGAAAAATGTCTTCCAAGAAACCAGTCCCTGGTGCCAAAAAGGTTGGGGACCGCTGCCCCAGACTATGTGTAATGGGAGAGTGCTCACAGCGTCACTGCAACAGTAAAAATCAAGAAATAATCCAGGGCTTCCCTGGTGGCGCAGTGGTTGAGAGTCCGCCTGCCGATGCAGGGGACATGGGTTCGTGCCCCGGTCCGGGAGGATCCCACATGCCGCGGAGCGGCTGGGCCCGTGAGCCATGGCTGCTGAGCCTGTGCGTCCGGAGCCTGCGCTCCGCAACGGGAGAGGCCACAACAGTGAGAGGCCCGCGTACCGCAAAAAAAAAAAAAAAAATCCAAAGCACCATCAATAGCTGGAAAAATAAACTGCCCTATGTTCATATAATGGAGCATCAGGAAGCTCACAGAAATGGACTACCTAAAATTGAATGAAATACAACCCATGCCTCAAGATACATGAATCTCAGGAACATAATGACAAAAAGAAGTCATAGAAAAAACTATCCACCACAGTTTACATTATATAAAGGTCAAAACAGACTAAAGTAAACATTATGTGGTTTAGTTAAATACATATATGATAAAGTCTAAAGCAAAGCAAAAGAAAACTCAGGAACTTGCCCTCTGGCAGGAAGGGAGGGGGATTGGATCACACAGGGAACAAGGTACTAGTAATCTTCTTTTGCTTTAGTTGGGTACAAGGTACACGGGTATTCATTTTATTATTAATCTTTAAACTGCACGCATGTTATATAGACATTTGATTTCTATTTCATAAGAAAAAAAAATCAAACCAACATTATATCAGATTTAACCTTCCCTATGATGAAACTGGAGTGAGCAGGCACACTCACTGCAGTACAAGTCATACTATTATTTATCTCTCCTGTCAGATATTAAAAGGCAGGTTCATCAAAAACCAAAAAGAACTTAGGAATAAATTTAACAAAAGAAGTGCAAGGAGGCTTCCCTGGTGGCACAGTGGCTGAGAGTCCGCCTGTCGATGCAGGGGACATGGGTTCGTGCCCCGGTCCGGGAAGATCCCACATACCGCGGAGCGGCTGGGCCCGTGAGCCATGGCCGCTGAGCCTGCACGTCCAGAGCCTGTGCTCCGCAAAGGGAGAGGCCACAACAGTGAGAGGCCCGCGTACCGCAAAAAAAAAAAAAAAAGAAGTGCAAGACCTGTACACTGAAAATTATAAAACAGTGCTGAGGGAAATTAAAGAAGATCTAAATAGAGGAACATCTCATGTTCATGGATCAGAAGACTTACTACCCTTAAAATTTTTAGAAACCGATCAGTAGGGATTTCTGCAGAAATTGACAAGATTATCCTAAAATTTGTACAGAACTGCAAAAGACCTAGAATAGTGAAAAAAAATATTGAAAAAAAAGAAAGTTGGAGGACTTTCACTTCCTGTTTTCAAAACTACACTGGGGAAGAAGAGTCTTTTCAACAAATGGTGCTGGGACAATTTGGATATCCATAAGCAAAATGATGAACTTAGACCCTCACTTCACACCATATACAAAAATTAACTCGAAGTGGATCGTAGACTTAAATGTAAGGGCTAAAATAATAGAACTTTTAGAAGATAACCTAGGAGAAAATCTTTGGAACCTTGAGTTATAACTGCAAATATGTCATAGATATGATACCGAAAGCATGGTCTATAAAAGGAAAAAACTGACAAACTGGACGTCATCAAGATTAGAAACGAGTGCTTCAAAAAACACCAGTAAGAAAATGAAAAGACAAACAGCAGAGTAAGAGGAAAATGTCTGCAAAACACATATCTGATAGAGGACTTGTACCTAGAATACGCAGAGAAGTCTTATACCTCAATAAAACAATCAGTCCAATCAAAAGTAGGTAAAAGATTTAAATAAACATTTCACTTAACTGGATATACTAATAAGCCCATAAAAAGATGATGTCCACGATCATTAGTTATTAGGGAAATGCAAATTAAAACCACAATGAGATACCACTTCATAGCCAGACAGACAGTAACAAGTGTTGGTGAGTATAAACCAGGAACCTTCATCTACTACTTGTGGGAATGTAAAATGATGCAGCCACTTTGGAAAATTGTTTAACAGTTTTTTCAAAAGTTAAGTATAAATTTACCATATTACCCAGTAAATTCTACTCTTAGGTGTCTGCACAAGAGAAACAAAAACATTTGTCCGTATATACAAAGACCTGCACACAAATGTTCCTAGCAGTATGATTCAAATAGACAAAAAAATGGAAACAACCCAAATGTCCATCAACTGGTAAACAGAAAAAAATGTGGTTTATCCATACAATGGAACACTATTTGGCAAGAAAAGGAATGAAGTACTGATACATGCTACAACACAGATAAACCACAAAAACATTACCCTAAGAGAAGCCATACACAAAACACCACATTGCAGGGCTCCACTTGCATGAAATGTTCAGAAAGGGCAAACTTACAGAGATAGAAAGTGTATTAGTGGTTGCCTGGGCCTGGAGGTAGGGAAATTGGCCCAAGGGATCTTACTGGGGAGATGCAAATGTTCTAAAACTGGTTTATGGTGATGTTTGCACAATTTGGTAAATGTACTAAAAGAATCATTGAGTTGAGCACTTGAAATGGGTGGATTATACATGCTCTGTAAAATATGCTTCAGTAAGACCATATATTTTAGAAAATATATTCAGCCTGTCCTGTTAGTGCTCCCCTACACTGTCTGGCTCCTCACCACCACCTTGACAGGCAGGTGCTTTTACGCCCATTTCACAGATGCGGACAAGCTCAGGAAGGGCTCATGGCTTCCAACCCAGATCTCCTGCCCCCGACCATGCCCTACACCCTGCCTCCACACACAGTGGTCTCAGAGCGAAGCAGCGATTCTCTCTTGGGTCCTTGGAGTTACTTGGTTGCCTCTAACTTTCTTAATTCAGAAGGGTTTTTGGTCGGAGTCAAGCATTTACTGATACCCAAGAGAGATAAAAGGTAGGGTTAGGCCAAGTCAAATGACTTGGAGATGGTGTCAAAGGTTACTTGAATGGATTCCCTGGAACATATCTGATCTCTATGCATTTTTTCCCCTTAAAACAGAAAAGCCATACGAGATGCCATGTGAGAGGAGGGTATTGAGCAAGGCTTTAAAGAAAGGGCAGAGCCCTCTGGACTACTGAACAGAGATTGCCGACTCAGCTTGTTTCATGGCCTGCGTAAGGAGTTCCGACGGGGTTTACTAATGCATCCCGTGATGTCCTGGTGCAGGCCACTGTCTGGACGCTGGCTGTGCTGCCTTACCTCAGGCCAACTGTAAGCAAATAAGGATAACCGGCTTGGAGCAAAGGCTAAATGCTTGGCGTGTTCTAGTCACTGCCAAGGGGTCCACTTTCAAACCAGGTAGGGGCCAGGAAGTGGTTCTCACAGGCCGCTCACTGAGAGGATATTACCACTTGAGGGTATATTACCACTGCGTGTATATGACCACTTCCCGACATGTGCTCTGAGCACGGCAGAGGCTAAGCCCTGGGTCTGGGCTTTGCGGGGATGCCTCACTGAGCTCACCACCACCTCAAATTTTCCAGAGGAGAATCAGAGGTTTAGAGCGAGACTACGTAATTTGTTCAAACTAATACAGCAGGTGAGCGGAGAGCAGGAATTATACCCGGGGTCTGTGTAAGTCCACGGCCCACATTCCCCACGACCCTGCCCAGCCTCTGGCTTGTACAAGGACAGCCCTCCTGGGCTAACTGCATTCCCCCAAGTCAGTCCTACTCCGCTCTGCTCTCCATCCATGTTTCTGTTTTTAAAATATACGTGATATTTTGCAACAAGATGGATTAACCTCAGACACATTATGCTGAGCGAAAGAAGCCAGACACCACAAAGACTGCATATTGTATGACTCCATTTATATGAAGTTTCTGGAGAAGGAAAAACAATAAAGACAGAAGGCAAATCCTTGGTTGCATGGGGCTGGGATGCGCACAGGCATGGGGAACTTTCTAGAATGATGGAAGGGTCCTAGAACCGGACTGTGGTAATGCTTGCACAACGGTATGAATTTACTAAAAATCACGAAGCTATAGGAGAGGTGAATTGTATGACATGTAAACGTATACCTCTGCAATAAAGCTGTTTCTAAAAAGTGGTCATTGTACACACTTTAAAAGTATATAAAATGAAAGGCGGTCTCTCAGAAATGTAACGACTCTGCCCTTGACCCTCCATCATCATATCTTCTCCTCCCGACTCCAACGTGTGTGAGTTCTAGACTTCTCCCTCTCCCTCCCTGCTTCCTCCTGGCCCCAGGATGTGGATGTTCTCAAAGCCTTCCCGGATGAGGTGGAGCTCCCTTCCTTACCGTGCCAGCCCCCAGCTCGAGACCAGCAGAGGGGAAGAGGCACCAGCATTCTCCCAGCCCCTCACCCCTCCTGCTGTTCTCAAACCACTCCTGTCCTACTGCCAACACGCCAGACCTCCTCCTTCAGTGCCCCACTGCCCGGCAGTGACCTCAAACCGCCCCCCAAGTCCCCTTCTCCTAGTGACACCTGGCTCACATCTGCCTGTCCTCCCAACTCCCACCATCCTCAGCGTCCTCCTGTTGGCCTGGGCAAGGGTGAACTTCACCTTCAATCTACTTAACACCACCCCCCGCTGCCCACACTGGGCCTTATACTTTCCTTCTCGGCGTGCTCAAATCTCTGCCCTAAAAGAAACCCTCCTCCAGTCCTGTACCTCCTCTGGTGACCTACATACTTCTTTTTCCCCCTTACAAGCCTGTCGGAAGAATAGATGGTACTGCTGTCCCCGTGTGCCGCTTAGCTTGCACTGCGGGGCCTCTCTCTCTGTCCTCCATGCACTGCAGCCTGGCTTCTGCCTCTGCCACTGCAGGAGCCTGTCCTCCCAAGACCTTCCCCCCAACACTCAAGAGGCCACATGCCCCACCAGCATCACCCCAGACCAACCAACTCCCTCTCTGTCATCCCATTATCCCAGCCAAAAATGGAAAACAGAGAAATTCAGTTTAACCAACATAGGTTAAATAACCATCAGAAAGCACAGAAAAGCTCTCTGCGGTGATTTAATTGTGCCTGGTGTACAAATCTTCCCTAAACAAAAGAAATTTGT
Organism: Delphinapterus leucas; assembly: GCF_059928025.1. NCBI lineage: Eukaryota > Metazoa > Chordata > Mammalia > Artiodactyla > Monodontidae > Delphinapterus > Delphinapterus leucas. The sequence goes on from NC_143130.1 coordinate 169,953,149, forward strand.
GATAATGAGTGCTGTGTTCACTCAAGGAAAATATAAACCTCTATAAAAATGTAAGTTTAAAGGTCTGTGTAGAGGGGCTTCCCTGGTGGTGCAGCGGTTAAGAATCCGCCTGCCAATGCAAGGAACGTGGGTTCGATCCCTGTTCCGGGAAGATCCCACATTCCGTGGAGCAACTCAGCCTATGCACCACAACTACTGAGCCCACGTGCTACAACTACTGAAGCCCATGCACCTAGTGCCCGTGCTCCACAACGAGAAGCCACCGCAGTGAGAAGTCCCCACTTGCTGCAACTAGAGAAAGCCCACGCACAGCAATGAAGACCCAACACAGACAAAAATAAATAAATTTATTTTTTTAAAAAAGTCTGTGTAGAAAAAAAAGTCTGTGTAGGTTCTAGGGGAGAAGTTCTTTCAAATGCTATTTTAGTGCTTGGCCTCCAAAGTCGAGACGGCAAATGTTGGCAGAGAAACCGTCCGGCCGGTATATGGGCCGAGGCCAGAGATGATTCAGCACCCACGTCTCCTCTTCACAGCCTCAGTGCCAGCATCCTCCCTCATTTAGGGATGAAAATTTCAGTCTGTGGCCACTTCTTTTTGCCTTGCTTGCCTCATTCCATTTTGATATGGAATATTTTACCCAGGGAAACTAGCAACACTTAAAAATGTTTTCTGGAGCAAAGGTTAATCGGATACCTATACTTAATAATATTTAACCAATACATGCTTTTTTAAGTTGGTTGTATAAAAACCAGGGTGGCTAATGAAGCAGCCTATCCACTATCAATGACCCATATTTAACACTGCATCTTTCTGACTCATGGTTAGAGAGGGAGGAGAAAACTGAGCTGGGCAGTTAGTACTCAGGTTGCTCCTCTTTAACTGGGTCAGGTCTGGGTTAAGCATTAAAAAGAAAAGGGATCATTTCGCCATAATAATTTTTCAATCAAGCCAAATTTCCTATTCAGCTAACATACAAAAAGCATTCAAGAAATAAGTCATTCAATAATCATCAAATTATAGAGCCGGTAGGAAGTTCATCTAAACCAACCCCTATTTAACAGATATGAAACTGACACCCTGGGAGGGAAACGCACGTGAGGCAGCCCTGCTAAGCCATCAGGAACACAGATGCTAGGTCCGTGCTCTCTAATACAGCAGCCGCTGGCCACACTTGGTGACTGAGCACTTCAAATATGACCAGTCCAAACTGAATGTAACGTGAAGGTAAACGTGCACTGGATTTTGATGACTTAGTATATTTTAAAAAAATGTAAAGTATCTCATTAGTAACTTTTTATATTGTTTATAAATGAAATGATTTTGATGACTTAGTATTTTTTAAAAAAACGTAAAGTATCTCATTAGTAACTTTTTATATTGATTACAAATGAAATGATGATAGTTTGGCTATATTGGGTTAAAGAGGACATATGAAAGTTAATTTCACCTGTTTCTTTTTAGTTTAAAAAAAACCAAAAATGTGGCTACTAGAAAATTTGCCACGACACAGGTGGCTCTCCTGTTGGACAGCGCTGCTCTGGAGCTAGTCAGTCTGGGTTTGAATCCTGGCTCAACCACTTGCCATCTGGGCCACGTTGGGTTGAAGTACTGACCTTTTCAAAGCCTCAGTCCATGCATCCGTAAAAAGGGAACAACAACCAGACCTACTGCACGTAACCCCACAACGGTTAAATGATTTCATTTGTGTAAAGGGCTCTTAGATGCAAGCCCAGCACCAACCATGATCATCTGTGCATCTTGTCTCTGAGAACTGAAAGATTCAATGACTTATTTTTCTTTTTCTTTTTTTTTAAATTTTCTTACTCTTTAAAAAAATTTTTTTTAATTAAAAAAAATTTTTAGGGCTTCCCTGGTGGCGCAGTGGTTGAGAGTCCGCCTGCCGATGCAGGGGACACGGGTTCGTGCCCCGGTCCGGGAAGATCCCACATGCCACGGAGCGGCTGGGCCCGTGAGCCATGGCCGCTGAACCTGCGCGTCCAGAGCCTGTGCTCCGTAACGGGAGAGGCCACAGCAGTGAGAGGCCCGCGTACCGCGAAAAAGAAAAAATTTTTTTAATATTTATTTATTTATTTATTTGGTTGCACCAGGTCTTAGTTGTGGCAGGTGGGTTCCTTAGTTGTGGCTCGCCAGCTCCTTAGTTGCAGCAATGCGCTCCTTAGTTGTAGCACGTGGGCTCCTTAGTTGTGGCATGTGAACTCTTAGTTGTGGCATGCATGTGGGATCTAGTTCCCTGAGCAGGGATCAAACCCGGGCCCCCTGCATTGGGAGCATGGAGCCTTATCCACCGCACCACCAGGGAAGTCCCTAAAATTATTTATTTATTTATTTTTGCTGCACCGCACAGCTTGCAGGATCTTAGTTCCCCAACCAGGGATTGAACCCGGATCCTCAGCAGTGAAAGCGTGCAGTCCTCACCACCAAACCACCAGGGAATTCCCTCAATGACTTTTTAAATAACAACTTTATTAAGGTATCATTCACATACCATCAAAGTCAACCTTTTAAAATATACAATTCAGTGGTTTCTAGGATGTTCACAAACTCATGCAACCATCACCACTATCAAATTCCAGAACATTTTCATCACCCCCAAAAGAGACCCATACCCATTAGCAGTCATTCCCTCTGCCCAGACCTTGGCAACTACTAATCTACATTCTGTTTCTCTAGATTTCCCTATGCTAGCCTTTCATATATAAGTGGAATCCTATGGTCCTTTGTGACTGGCTTCTCTCACTTAGCATAACGTTTTACGGTTCAGCCATATTGAAGCATGTATACAGTACCTTGCTGTTTTTTGTGGCCAAATGTACGGATGGACTACATTTTGTTTATCCATTTATCAGTTGAGGGACACTCGGACTGTTTCCACTTTTTGGTAACGTGAACAAAACTGCTCCCATCGTCTGAGTACAAGTCTTATTAGGGGACATGTGCTTATTTATTTATTTTAGTATATGCCTAAGGAGTGAAACGCTGGGTCATATGGTCACTGCGTGCGGAAACTTTCGAAGAACTGCCAGACTGTTTTCCGAAGCAGCTGCACCATTTTACGTTCTCACCTGGAGGCTGCATTTTTAATGTATTTACGAATATAGATTCTTTCCGCTCTGATTTCTGCCAGGCTGATTTGCTGGGAATGCCAGGAAAGATGAGGAGAAAGGGGTAAGGGCACAGCAGCAGGGCAGAGGCGTGGAGGGCAAAGAGGCCTCACGATGCTTTGACCAGAGTCCCGTCTGCACCTCAACTTGCTGCGTGGCCTCGGGCGAGTCACCTCCTCTCTTCAAGTCTCAGTTTCCTTATTTATAAAATGAAGGCATTAGACCAGTGGGTCTCAACTGGGGACATTTGGCACAGGCTGGAGACAACTTTGGTCGTGACAGTGGGTTGGGTGATGCTCCTGGTATCTAGAGGGCAGAGGTCAAGGATGCCGGTAAACATCCTGCAATGTGCAGGACAGCCCCCCAACAATAAAGAATTACCTGGACCCAGGTGTCAATAGTGCCAAGGTTGAGAAACCCTGCATCAGACTGAGGTGACCCCAGATGGGCCACTTTGAGAAACTGACAAAATGTTTTCCAAAATGGCTGCACCATTTTATAATCCACCCAGCAACGTGGGAGGGTTCCCATTTCTCCATATCCTCACCAACGCACTTATTTTTGCCAACCTAATAGGAACATAACTGGCTTTTTAAAAAGTCTGTTCTAGTAACAATGTCCAGGATTGTTTACAGAATGCCAGCGTCATAAAGGAAACGATTAGTCATTTTCTTACCTGGTGCCTATAATTATACCAGCCATTTGATCCCGCGACGATCACCACCCAGTGCTTGCCTCCGTCCTCAGGATCATCCACGGGAATAGCACCAGCTCCCAGGGCCAAGCTGAGCAACACAGCGACTTCCCAAATCATTCTGCGCCTTGGAGTTCCACTGTAGAAATCTGGGAAGAAAAAGGCTGAGTCAAGCAAGAAAGGAATGACATGAACAGAAGAACATGACTGGCCCCTAGGCAAAGATCACAGCAAATGGGTCAAAAAGATAAAGACGACTTAGTCGTCAGACACAACAAGCTAAGGATAAAAATGATGACAGAGCAGAATTTTATTCTTAGCTCTGCGGCCCTTTCCCCCGGGGGGAGCAGGGGGCTGCCCATAGCTCCCAACCTTCACTGTGGGTTGAAGTTATGAGTATAAACCAAAGAATATTGAGAAAGCTCTTGGGGCAACCTTTTAAAGTTTTTGTCACAACTTGGAATATGGCAGACAAAATTCATCAACAAACTTAACTGTGTTGGAGAAACGCCTACCACATACTATGAACTATTTGTAAGAAAATAGACATATAATGTGTGCATAGCAAAATGTGGAAGGCAGACAGAATTTAATAGCAGTTATTCTTGGTAGGTGGAATTAAGGATGATCTTTATTTTTGTCTCTTTTACTACAATTAATATATATTAATTATACAATAAAGTCTGTAAAAATTCAACATACATTCAATATAAACACGGGGGGTGGGGCAATTTACGTTTGTGAGTTATCTGGATAAGCTACAGTCTAACACTGGCAGCCCAAATGAATGTCTTTGCATAACACAATCCATTTACATTATTCTGTACAAGAGGCAGGGCAAATATTTTAATCCTTGTTTTACAGGATGGGGAGGTTGAAGCACGAGAGAAGTGACTTGCCCAATATCTACAGACAGTCAGCTCTGGGCAGAGATCAGAACCAATGCCTTCTGAATTCCTGGTCCAGCCTTTCTGCTACACGGTTCTGCATCTCAAGACTTTATTCTTAATGAAGTACATGCCCAATTTTATACTTCATTGCCAAAACTTTGAAGGGCTTTAAAGCACAAAAGGCAAGACCGAGGCCACTTTGCATTACTCAGACAAGTATGTTATCTTACTGCCCTGTGTCCTGACTATGTTATTTTAAAAAACAGCCTTCCTGTGACAGAAGCCAGGCCTCTCACTCTGAGACAAGAGGCAAAACAGTCTTTGAGCATCTCAGTCTGCTCTGAGCTATAGAAACTAAGAGCAGGGCAAAGTCTAGGAGGCTAACCTCTGCCTCCGACGCCTTTTGACGAAACAGCGCTCATTCACTCATTCACTAATTTATTCATTCATTCATTCACCCATTGGGCCAGAGTCTCCTGAACTCCAACCCTGCCAAACAAAGTGCTGGGTGCCAGGAATGCAGCAGGGACAGGACAAAGCCTCTGTCCTCGTGGGCCGCACAGCCAGCTGAGGCATGAGCCACGTCTAAGCCTAAGAGACCATCCTCAGCGCCTGTGCCTGACACCGTGCTGAAACAAAATGATGGAGGATTTCCCCCCAAGTGAAGGAACAGGAAGCCCTGAGTCTGGTAAAAGTTTAAAAAAGTAAAAGCACCTTGGGCCAGCACTTCTCCAACTCGACTGTCCGCCGAGATCACCTGGGGGGCTTGTTAGAAGGCCGATTCTGATTCAGTAGGCCTGGGCAGGGCCTGAGACCCTGCATTTCTGACAAGATCTGGGTGATGCCCAGGACAACACTTGGACCCACAGCAGGCCTCTTCCTTAACCCTGGCAGGCTCTAGTCGGCTCCGCCCAGAAGCCTGGCATCCCCGTCAAGAAACCACACTACTCTGCCCCCTGGATAACTTCTCCCAAGAACTCAGTTCTTGGTGTGTGAGAATTAAGAATCTGAGTTGGTGCTAGATCCAGGTTTCTTTAGCTCCACTGCAAGGTCATGGATGCACGGGTAACTACAATAACATGCCCCAGGTTTGTTTTCAAGATTGTCTTGAAACGGTCAAGGTGCGTAACAGATGAGGGCAGTGGACTGCCCAGGCTGCCCCAACACTGGAACCTGCTGGTCTGTTAATACGTTAGCGTGTATCGGAGGATGCTCTCCCAAGTCCACTCGACCTGCCCGGGGCTCACCATGGGGCACTAAAAGGTGAAGTTATACAAATGTATGAAGCAGCAGCAGTGAGGTCAGGCAAGAGACAGCCAAACTCCCGTCCCCAGAGCTCTGCAGTGGCCTCCAAACGGGAGGGGAGGTGTGCCAGTGACTGCTGAGGTCCTCCAACCAGCAGCCTCCCGGCTGCAGCCAAGCCTCCCGGGAAGCCGTCCCATGCGGTAGGGGTCGGCAAACTCTTTCTGTAAAGGGTTGGAAAGTAAGTATTTTCAGTTTTGCAGGTCACATCATTTCCATCACAACTCTTCAATTCCCACTGTATCACGAAAGCAGCCAGAGACAATACGGAAACCAGTAGACATGGCTACGTTCCGGTAAAACTGAAACAACAGGGAGCCAGAATGTGCTCTCAGCCCACATGACTGGTACAGCCTGGGGTCTTTTATCATCTTGCATCAACAATCATGAAACAGGCTCTCTGGTTTGCACACCATTCTCTTCTGAGTTTTGATCATGCGACTTAATCCCGAAGGGGCTCATTCCTCTGGAGACACTGGCATGTGACCTTTCCCCCTCTTTTTTTTTTTCCTCTGCTTCACAGCATGCAGGATCTTAGTTCCCCTGACCAGGGATCGAACTCGTGGCCCCTGCAGTGGAAGCATGGATCCTTACCCACTGGACCACGAGGGAAGTCCTCCCCCTTCATACTGAAATAAAATACTAAAATTGAATGGTTGCCTGACTGTGAACAACAGAATAGACATCACCAGCTCAAATGCCTAAATTAGCAAACAAAAAACACCACCAGGTTAGTTTTACAAGTTCCAGTTTACCTTTCATTCTTCTACTAAAATACTAGCAAGTTACTCCTCGGTGAGGCAAAGTACCTTATCCATACACAAGTGATATTTTCATGGTTAACATTTGGCTATGGTTCCTGTCTATCTTCTTTCTTTTCTTCTTTTTATAAACACAGAGTTGTGGTTCCTTGAACACAATGCCAAGTTAAAAGCCTCACAGGGACTTCGCTGGTGGCGCAGTGGTTAAGAATCCACCTGCCAATGCAGGTGACACGAGTTCGAGCCCTGGTCAGGGAAGATCCCACATGTCACAGAGCAACTAAGCCCGTGCGCCACAACTACTGAGCCTGTGCTCTAGAGCGCACACACCACAACTACTGAGCCCGCACGCCTAGAGCCTGCGCTCCAACAAGAGAAGCCACCGCAATGAGAATCCCACGCACCGTAACGAAGAGTAGCCCCCCGCTTGCCGCAACTGGAGAAAGCCTGAGTGCAGCATCGAAGACCCAATGCAGCCAAAAATAAATCAATAAAATAAATTTTTAAAATAAATAAAAGCCTCACAGTGTGACACTGATTGGGAAATGCAGCTTAAAAAAACATACTAATGCTATTCTGGGAAACATATCAGGGCCTGGGGCAAAGGAAAGATGTGAAAGTAATATAATCCTTCCATTGCCCTCAGCAATGAATACATCTCAAAGCAACAGGTCTCAGACAGCAATTTCCTGGTCAGCAATATTCTTGACAAAGTCAAAACATGAAAACAAAGTCATAATCTTGCAGCATACCTATTATTCTTGTTTCATCAGAGTGAAAAGTTCATGAGGAAAAAGTAAATGATCCCTGCCAAACGAGCCCTTGGTGACTGCCCTTTGCTCGTGGTCTTCCATGGCACCAGTCACACAGGCATTGTCATCTACTTCTTCCTGTCTACCCACCCACCCATCCAACAAACATGGCCTGAGCACCCACCAGGTGCTCACAGGCACTGAACAGGGCGCCAAACACATGAAACCCTTCGCAGAGCTGACATTCTAGCAGGAAGAGACAGACCATTCAAACGCAGAGGTTGTCTGGTGGTGATGAGTGCTGGGGAAGAAATAAAGGCAGGGGAGGCAGTCCCAGTGGGAGTGGCAGGTATCATTTTCAAAAGGGGGAAATTTTTTTTTTTTTTTTTGCTGTACGCAGGCCTCTCACTGCTGTGGCCTCTCCCGTTGCGGAGCACAGGCTCCGGACGCGCAGGCTCAGCGGCCATGGATCACGGGCCCAGCTGCTCCGCGGCATGTGGGATCTTCCCAGACCGGGGCACGAACCCGTGTCCCCTGCATCGGCAGGCAGACTCTCAACCACTGCGCCACCAGGGAAGCCCGGAGGAGATTTTAAGAAGGTAAGGGAGCCCGCCTGTGTGTAGCAGCAAAACCCTGGAAGCAACATAAATGGTCATCTACAGGAGCCTGCCTAGTTAAATCAATTATGATACATCCTTATAATGGGATACAGTGACGCCTTTAAAAGAGGAAGGCAGTTTTTAACGTGCCAAGCGTGGAAAGACCTCCAAGGGGATGGTTAGGGGTATGTGTTCAGTCTGCTAACTGTTTGCAGGGAGAAAATGACCCAGGTAGTTTTTGCTCTAACCAGGGGCGGGACGGAAGTTTCCCCAAGAGTGCTGTGTTGCTGCACACGGTGGGAGAGTGGGATATGTATGTGTCTATGAGCCATGCAGTGTGTGAGGCACTTTACCATCTTCACAACAGCCTGTGAGCAGTCTCATTACTCCCTTCAGCTGAGACGGACTCGCAGAGGTGGAGAAACTAGGTAGACAGTGGCACTGCTGGGTGACACACAGATCTCATTCCAAAGATTGCTTCTTCCACTACACCACCTCGCTTGTCACAAAAAAAGCACTGTTTATGTGAACACCTGGGAGACCCTGCAACCACAGATGGGAGTGCTACACCCTACACCCCAGGGCCTCCAAGTTTCCCCCAGTAGCAGGATACCCACAGTATTCTTCACCACCCTATTTTAAAGCGCTTGTTGGTAATCGGTTATAAAGAGCTCTTAGAAGAAGAACCCGTCAAAGGAGAACCTGAAACACACAAAATCAAAGTCAATGGACAAGCCTTTACAAATGAATTTCAGCAGCCTCCAAGGACAGGTCCTCACTGGTTCCACTGGTCCTGCGACCCTCTCAGGCTACAGGGCTACATGAGGTCAGCGATTCAATTGAAGGACTCCACTTGACTTCAGGAAGTGTACCATCAAGTGGGGTTTATCCATTTGGGAGGTTTGGGACAGAATGCCCATTCTAGATCAACTGGTACCAGCAATGCAAGTAATAGGCTACCGTTAGAGGACCATCTAAATAGCAGCATCAAGTTCAACTCCATGTCTGACACCAAAGCCCGCACCTTAACCACCATTATGACCTCCCACCATCAGCCCTGTACTTGCTACTTGCTCTGGGTTAGAGACAGCGAAACATCAAAGCCAGGAGAAGCAGCTGGACAGACAATGGTATATGTGAAGAGCCTTCCAAACCTACAGGTTTTTGATTCTGCTCTCTGTTCCCTGGGGGCTTACAACAAAATCATCATGCAAGTGGTCCCTGGCTGACAACATGCAAGAGAGACAAGGACAGATGACAAGGACCCCTCCTTCACCAAACTTAAATCAAGCTCCTCTGAGCCCTCTTCCCGACTAGACCTTGGCCTGCTGAGCCCAGGTTTAGCAAGAATCCTGCAAGAACCTCCCATCTTTGACATCTAATCAAGCTCCTCTTAGTAATTTTTCAGCCACTGACCCTCCCACTCTGCCTATTGGTGATAAGTCTCAGCTGTCCTTGATGTATGTGGAGTTGAACTCAGTTCTATACTGAAGTCTCTCTCTTCTAATGCAACCGCTGGAATAAAACCCATCTTGCCATTTTTTAACAAATGTCAGGCGCAATTACTCTTTAATATCGGACAGGTAGTTACCAAGTCAAGGGAGACCCTCTCTGGGCCTTAACTGTCCATCTGTGAAATGAGACGGTAGAACTAAACTATTAAGGGCCCATTAAGTTCTCAAATCCTTTGATTTCCTGTTTCAAGAGTGAAATAAAAAAATAATAATCCAAATAGGTCTTATGTCAAATCTCAAACAAAATATGGATTTTGTTCAAGTTAGTTAATCAAACTTTTTTCCATAGGGAAAATTTCTGATTCAGTGGCAAAGCAGATTCTAGATTAGAGCATGTCCTTCAAGGTTATCTAATTCTGATTCTATGGAAACTTTTTTCACAACTCTGTAAACCATGGATACTAGCAATGCTAGTAATTCATTTCTAAAGACATGCAAATGAATTCTATCAAGTGAAGGTTCAAGTGACTCCCCTAGTGAAAGAAAGAAGCCAGGCTTCACAATGCACATTTCAATATTTCTAATCTATAAATGTACTTTGGAATCTCCTTTGAACTGGTTGGAATACCTCACTGAATCTCCTCATTAATAAGTTAAATACAATTTTTAACACTTGTTCATTTTTATATCTGTATAAAATTATGACTTAACTTTTTAAAAATTATATTTTAACATTACAGAAGGTACTAGCAGCTATATCATATTTCAAAATATAGTCAAGAAAGCATTATTTATTTTTTTTAATTTTTTACATCAAAGATTTTTTTTGACATCTTTATTGGAGTATAATTGCTTTACAATGTTGTGTTAGTTTCTGCTGTATAACAAAGTGAATCAGCTATCCGTATACATATATCCCCCTATGCCCTCCCTCTTGCGTCTCCCTCCCACCCTCCCTATCCCACCCCTCTAGGTGGTCACAAAGCACAGAGCTGATGATCTCCCTGTGCTATGCGGCTGCTTCCCACTAGCTATCTATTTTACCTTTGGTAGTGTATATATGTCCATGCCACTCTCTCACTTCATCCCAGCTTACCCTTCCCCTCCCTACATTTTTTAAATCTACTAATGATTAGAATTAGGAGTCTAGCAAAGTTAAATTTGACCAATGGTTAATGGTTTTTCCACAGTTTTATTTTCACTGCTTTTATTGGCACTTGAATTCCTTTTTTTGAATTTCTTCCAAATTACTGTATTTTGAAACCTGGGATTAATAATAGTTTGTAGTCTTTTCCCAAAATCAATGAACATGACTTTTATAGCCAGATGTTAATTATTAAGTTTAATTTTGCTATAATTTATATTTTACAAAATTGAAGGATACACATTAAGCTACAGAAATGTACAAAGTATAACATAAAATACCTGTTACCATCATCCAGATCATCAACTGTTAATATTCTGTAAATCCGTTAACCCTCTTTCCCCGTAAACAAAACATTACAGAAAAAATAGTCCCCCATGTCCTGTCCCATTCTCCCCATACCACAAGGTAACCACTACCGTAAGTTATTTCATTCCAATCAATTTATTATACTTTAAAATATATATATCCACTTTATAAACATTCCCCTACTAACAGACATTTAGGTTGTTTCAATTTTTTTACTATTACAAACAATGTTGCAAAAACATTCTTATACTCATCTCCTTGTATACAAATGTCTCTTTCTCTAAGGTACTTTAGGAGTAGAACCACTGAGTCTTAAGATATACCTATTTGGGGGCTTCCCTGGTGGTGCAGTGGTTAAGAATCTGCCTGCCAATGCAGGAGACACAAGTTCGAGCCCTGGTCCGGGAAGATCCCACACGCCGCGGAGCAACTAAGTTTGTGCGCCACAACTACTAAGCCTGCACTCTAGAGCCCGTGAGCCACAACTATCGAGCCTGCATGCTGCAACTACTGAAGCCTGTGCACCTAGAGCCCGTGCTCCACACAAGAGAAGCCACCGCAATGAGAAGCCCGCTCACCGCAACGAAGAGAAGCCCCCGCTCACCGCAACTAGAGAAAGCCCACATGCAGCAATGAAAACCCAACGCGGCCAAAAATAAAATTAAAAAAAAAAAAAGATATACCTATTTTGCTAGCAGCTGTACTGTTCTAAGATACTCTTCCAAATTTCTATCATCTCTCGAGAGTATCAAACTTCATAATTCCTAATCTGATAGATATAAAGTGATCTAATTATGGGGTTTAATTTGTGTCTCCTGGATTACAGGAAAGTTCAAGTCTTATACGTTTAACCATTCAGATTTCAACATCCTCAACATATGTGATAATTTCCCCATCCTAAACTGGGATTCGAATTTTGGTCTACAAAGCAATGTCTGCAGTTTAAGGGGGGAAAAAAATGTGGGTAATTTCCTAAAAAGATAGTCATAGGTGGAAAACTCAAGAGACAGCATTCGCTTCAGTATATTTTTACTGAACAATACTGGGTATGGTGTTCACCTCCTTAACAGTTCACAACCCTTTTTTCATCTTCTCTCTCTTCCCGCTGCAACTGTCTTTAAAACCCTCAGCAATTCTCCTGGGAATTACTGCAATGAGCTCCCTGGTGTTGCCTCTCTCCAACACCTTTCCACGTTACAGAGTATCTAAGATACACATCTACTAAATTCGGCTTCCAGGGCTTTCAGGACAAAATCCAAATCTCTTACAGCAGCACAGGAGGTCCTGCCAAGACGTGCCTCTCTGTTCTCCACTATCCACATGAAATCCCTTGCTCCAACCAGGCTCCGGGACTCCAGGTCCAAAATTGGTGCTCTTTCCCTGTCTTCATCATGCTGTTTCCCAGGCGAAACGCTCTTCTCCTACATCTCATTAGCTCCTGCCCGTCCCTCAAGCTCCATTCAATCATTCCCTTCTCTGCAAAGTTCTATCTCTTCCCACAAGTCAGGGTTAGATGCTGCCCCTTGAACACTGGAATGGTTCATGGTAGACTGCCTCTCCCCTTTACGAAATAATCCCTGCTCAAAAAGCTTAGTAAGGCTCAATATATGTTTGCTAACTAATGCAGCCCTGGAGTAAAGAAAGCGGGGCTACTCCACTCACTACATACCACAGGGCAACTCTCAAATCCTGGGCATTTATTTTCACCTCTCAAACGAAGCATATGACACAAAGTTCCTTCTCCCAGCCCCCAGATTCTGCAGTTCTTGGCACTGAATAACACATGTGGGTATAACCTCAACTCTAAGAGTTAGGAGAGGGGACCAAATCCAGGTAACTTTCACTTCCATTGTTGATGTGAATCATCCTGTAACTCCCACCAGCTCAAGCCTCTGAGAAGTAGAGCTTTCCTGATTTCTCAGGAAGGATGTTTTTATACGTCTGGGTATATTAGTTGTGGTGGTTAACATAACCCCTTCCCCCTTGGACTACTGAGAACTAACTGGAAACTGATGCAATCCTCTGCATTACGAGCCTCAACAGCTTGACCTGCTTCTAGATTGTGAAGATGGGAACCAGGCCCCAGACACGTCCCGGCACTCTCTGGCTATGAGACCTTAGTAAATGTGCTCTCGTCTCGGGTCTGTTTCTCTCTGAGCTCGGAGGGGCCTGGGTCTCCAGCCAGAGCACGCGTAACAGAAGGAGCCCCACCCTGCCAACCAACAACCCCACAGCTTGGCAGGCTGAGAGGTCGCAGCGTTTCCCCTGGGATTCATCGTTTGCAGAAACTCCCTTTCGGTGGGTGAGAAATGGATTACTCAGAAAAGGCCGGAGAAACTGAAAATCCCTGCCTTGAAGCCAAGAGCTGCGGCAGATGGGCGGCCCTGGTCCGGGGCTTGGGACCCGGCCGCAGTCCCCTGCCAGGAATCACGGTTACCTGCGGTGGGACCGTGGGAACTCCTCGCAACGCGCCGCCTCCAACCAGCCACCTTCCGACGGTAGCCCTGCAGTGATTGCAGAGCCGCGTCCTCGCTCTCCTCTTTGAGGGTCTGCTGCGCCGTGGTGATTGGCGGAGCTTCGGGGCGGGGCGTCTTAGAAAGCCAATGGGAAGCGGGAAAGCGGCCGGAGAGTCGCAGGGACTACGAGTCCCAGCGTGCACCCGCCGGGCCTTCTGAGCTCCGAGGCTAAAGAAACCCAGGGAGGCGGGTACGCAGTGAGCTAGGGCTGGGTGGGTGGGGACGGGGGTCCTGGAGTGCGTGGGAACAGGGGGCGCAGTGATTCCACCCAAGGATCAAAGCCAGCGCGCGGAGCACTTTAACCCTCAGTTTCCAAACTTGTGCACATGTTTGGAACCACCTAGAGCAGCTTCAGAGACACTGATGCCTCCGTCTCACCCTAGAGACTGAGTTCATTGGTCTGCGTGTGGCCTGGGTTTTGGAATCTTTAAAGAGCCCCAGGAGATTCGATGTGCAGATCCGTTTCATCCTCGTAACAACCCTACGAGAGGGAGGAACTATTAGCGTACACATAAGGCAACGGAGGGAAGTTTTGTCAGGGAGGTTAATTTTCTGAAGGTCACACACCTCTGAAGTGGCAGAGCCAGAATGCGGAGCCAGGCAGTCTAGTTGCAGAATCCCGTGCTTTTAATCCATATGCAATGCTACTTCTCAGACGGTTGGTATTATCTCACAGGGAGAGAAAAATGAAATACTATACATACAAAGTGCCATGTTGTGGAGCACAGAAAGTTGAGTTGAATTATTGTGAGGGATTAAGTCCAGTTTTGCCCAAGAACATCAAGACGTCAAGTGCAAGATATAGGACTACATTCATGGGTTGTCTTTTTTTTTTTTTTTGGCGGGGAAGCTTATGGGATCTTAGTTCCCTGACTAAGGATTGAACCCAGGCCCTTGGCAGTGAAAGCACAGAGGTGTAACCACTGTACCGCCAGGGAATTCCCTGATCTTCTTTTATAATCTTCTTTTACAGTAAATCATGGGTCAGCATACTACCCTGGGCCTACTGCCTATTTTGTGAATAAAAGTCTATAAGAGCACAGCCTCGGTAATTCCCTGGCAGTCCAGTGGTTAGGACTCCACGCTTTCACAGCTGGGGCCGGGTTCGATCCCTGGTCAAGGAACTAAGATACCACAAGCCGCTGGTGCCGCCAAAAAAAAAAAAAAAAAAGAACACAGCCACACCCATTGGTTTAGGTGTGGCTGTTTTGGGGAACAAGGCGGAGATGAGTATTTATAGGAGAGACTCTATGGCCCACAAAAGAATATATATACTGTCTGACCATTTACAGAAAAAGCTCACCCACCCTGAGTTAAGCAGCTGGCCCAAGGTCACAGCTCCGGAGTGAACATGGGCTTCAAGCTCAGGTCTATCCTAGCCCAAGGTCAATTCTCATGACCACTATGCTTTCACAGTCTTCCTCAATGGGGAACATTAACATTATATGCCAGGTGTAACTGAACATGGAGAGAATTAGGATTCTGTCCCTTACCCTTGAAAACGTACTGTCTAGTAAGAGAGGCAGAGTGTCCTTAACCACTCCCTCAATTCACCCAGAATAAATGGCGACCTCTGGCTGGTGAGGCTTTCACAATTGAAATGGAATAAAAATAGTGGCCTGGTGCCAGGCATGTTTAGGCAACCAAAGGGCTGGGGGCAGCCCCCTCAGTCTCCCTCAGCATCACTGTGGGCTGAGAGCTCAGAGTTGGGACAAGAGAAGGTGGCTGAAAGTTGAGGACCATGGGGAGGGGCGTGGCTAGTGGTTATCATGGTGAAGGTCAGGTAAGCCTCAGAAAAGGCTGTAACGTGTCTAGCCTAGGCCAGCCACGGGGAGGAGGCTGAGACGCGAGAGGCCTGGAATGGGAACTTGTAGGTGGTGGGCCATCAAGCTACCTGAATCCAAATCCCAATTTTACTACTTACAAGCTGTGTGGCCTGAGCAAGTTGCTTAGCTTCTCAGTGCCTGGGTTTCCTCAACTGTTGAATGGAAAAAACGGCACCTACTTCATAAGGTCTCTCTGAGGATTAAATTTGTTAACACAGTACTTAGCACCAAGTAAGTGCCCTATAAATATTAGCTACTCCCTGTGTTAATAGGATCTTTGGTTGCTGGGCTATAAATTAAGAATCCCAATTAGGAAAAGAAGATGGGGATCTGGGCTTCCCTGGTGGCGCAGTGGTTGGGAATCCGCCTGCCAATGCTGCGGACACGGGTTCGTGCCCTGGTCCGGGAGGATCCCACATGCCACGGAGCGGCTGGGCCCGTGAGCCATGGCCGCTGAGCCTGCTCGTCCGGAGCCTGTGCTCCGCAATGGGAGAAGCCACAACAGTGAGAGGCCCGCGTACCGCAAAAAAAAAAAACAAAAAACAAGAAAGAAAGAAAGAAGATGGGGATCTGACTTTGGGCACTGCCTGGGCTCCTGGTACCCACTCATGGGATGGCAGCAAGGTATGTGCTAATAGGAAGCGCCAGGAGCAGGGAGGTTGGCACCAAAACAGCACACAGGTGGCAGGAAGGTGGCAGGCTCCCCGTGGACATACAGGCATGGGAGCCTCCCCATCAAATGCCCCTGGCAGAATTCTCACAAGAAAAGTCACAGTCTGGGACTCTTGCCACCATTCCATGCAATCAGAGGGTAATGAGGCTCAGCTGGATATGGATGTGGCCGATAACTCTCACCAGAGATAAGAGCCCTGAGGAGCCATGTCAAATTCAGACCCTTTTCTTATCTAATGGTGGGAGATTAAGTGAGAGATGAAGATTATAAAGCAGCAAGAGTTGGGGAGAGTGTGAAAGAAATTGGTTAGGTTTAGAGCGGGTTTCTCAACACTTCTCAACATTTGGGGCCCAGTAATTCTTTGTTGGTGGGAAGGTGGGGGCCTGTCCTGCACATTTTAGGATGTTTAACAGCATCCCTAGCCACTACCTATCTGATGCTAGCAGCACCCCTCTCCCAAGTTGTGGCAGCCAAAAATATCTCCAGACTTTGCCAAAAGTTTCCCCCATGTTGAGAACCTCTGGTTTAGACAGAAAGAGATAGTTGAATATATCATTCATTCATGCATTCATTCACTCCATTTGACGTGATGGTTAAAGGCCTGGACTGTGGTTCCAGACCACCTGGGTTTCAATTCCACCTCTGCTACACTTCCTGGTTGTGTGACCCTGGGCAATCATTTCACTTCTCTGTGCTTCATAGGATTGTTATAAAGACCAAATAAAATAATACATGTAATGAAAAACTTAGTTCAGTGTCCAGCCAAGTGTCAGCTATTCACTGAGAGCATGATAAGTGCTGGACCCTAGCCTCAGCCCTGAGGGTCCCTACAGTTAATTCCTCCCACTGCAGACAGACTGATCTTATTTTTAAATTTAAATATTTCAGTGGAAGTATAATGTATGTAGAGGAAAATGCACAAATTATAAATGTACAGCTCAATACACTTTCACAAAGCAAACACGTCCAGGTAACCAGCACCCAGATGAAAGACTGAGCCTGGCCAGCATCCCAGAAGCTTCTTTTTTTTTTTTTTTAATGTTCCATACCCTCCCTTCCCCTGAGCATTTAACTACACTGTTCCCTGCGGCTCCCAAGTCCCTTTGTTTTTATTCTGACCAAGTACTACTTATTCTTTTTTTTTCCTTTTTCTTTTTTTATTGTAGTAAAACATATAACATAAAATTTGCCATTTTAACCATTTTTATATGTGCACTTCAATAGGATTAATTACATTCACATTGCTGGGCAACCATCACTACTCTCTATTTCTGAAACTTTTCATCGTGATTTCCAGCTCAAAAACCATCCCATCCTTCCAGAATAAAATTCTGCCTGGCTTACATAGCCTGCCTAACCCCATGACCTCATTTCCTGCCACATGACTCACTCCACTCCAGCCTGATGGCTTTCTTGCCTTTGTGTATGCAGCTCCCTCTTCCTGGAATGCCCTTCCCCTTCCAGACACATAACTAGATCCTGCCCAAATGGCACCACCTCCTCAGAGAGGCTGCCCTGGGCCAGCCAACCTAAAATAGCACACAAACCTCTAGCCTTTCTAGTTAGCTTTTTACCTAGCTTTATGATCATTCTCTAGCCTTTTACCTAGCTTTATGATCTCATTTATTTTTTGTTAGTTCATTTCCTGGGGATCCACTAAAAGTTAAACTGCTTGAGAGCAAGACCCAGTCTATCTTACTTATTTCTATATTCACAGTGCCTAAAAGTGTAGCTGTCATATAGTAGGTGCTCACTAAGTAGGTAACAATTGAATTAAATGGCATGATACAGGTAAGTGCTGTTTGCTGTGCTCCTGTACTCAGGGGGGGCACCATCTCTTCTTGGTTGTTTATTAAGGATTTCCAGTCAATCAATAAGCATTTATTTACCTCTGTGGTAGGCAGTAGTCTAAGAATGACCCCCATAACCCTCACTCATGTATAATCTGCTCCTCTTTCAGTATGGGTGAAACCTCTGAAGATGATGAGATATCATTCCTGTGATTATGTTATATGGCAAAAGGGAGATTATCTGGGCAGGTGAGCCTACTCTAATTGTATGAGCCCTTTAAAAGCAGAATTTTCTCTGGCTAGTGCTAGAGAGAGTCATTGCTGGTTTGAAGATAGAGGGGCCACAGACATGCAGGCAGCTTAAGGAGCTAAGTGAGGACTCCAGCTGACAACCAGCAAAGAAATGGGGACATCAGTCCTACAAACTCAAGGAATATAATTCTGCCAACCAGCTGAATAAGCTTGGAAGTGGATTCTTCTCCAGAGCATCCAGGTAGACACCCAGACTGGCCAACACCTGGATTTCAGCCTGTGAGACCCTAAGTGGAGAACCAAATTGAGTTCACCTCTGATGGCCACGAGGCTACATAAGTCTACCTTGTCTCCAGACGCCATTTGGAAAAGAGGAGGGAACAGAAAGTATATTAGTTAGAATGCAGAGTCAGCTGCTATGACTAAAACCAAAGTGACAGTGACACAAACAAGATGGGTTTCTCTCTTATGAAACACTTCAAGTGTTAGCAGTCCAGGGCTGATAGAGAAGCTCCCTGGTGTCGGGGACCCAGATTCCTTCTGTCTTGAGCTCTCCCATTCCTAGATCGTTGGCTTTATCTGGTCCAAGATGGCTCCACACCATGTCACGTTGCAGGCAGCCAGCTGGAATATGTACGTGTATATTACATCCTGCTGGCCAGAACTGAGGCACATAGCCATACCTGGCTTCAAGGGAGGCTCGGAAATGCAGCCTTTAGTTGGGCAGCCATGGACCCGGCTAAAACTCAGGGGTTCTGTTATTAAAGGAAGCAAGAGAGAATGGGTATTTGGGGCTACCCAGCCATTTCTGCCACCAAGAAGACAGCCTGAAAGACTAATAGGTTTTCCCCCCAGATCTGAAGGAAAGTGATTTAAACCAGAAGAACCTGAGGAGCCTCTCATTGGCAGCTTGAAGCCATCTTCCTTCCCCCTTTAAGCCGTCTTCCTTCCCCCTTTAAGCCGTCTTCCTGCCCCTGCCCTTTTACCCTGCAAGATCCAGTCGAAGGAAGTAGAGGAACACAATATTTTCTGCACACCTGAGGGGCCTGTGTAAATTTTTAACCCTAAGAAGAAAGAAAACAGAACTAGGTAAGCTTTGTAGTCCAGCTCTGTTCCAGAACAGCCAGGCAGGCCTGCACCTCACCCTCGGGAGAGGGAGAAGGGAGTTCCAATGCCAACAAGCACCGGCACCACAAAGCAGATCTAGCGAGAGGAGCATGAGCCTTCTGCAGATGTTCCGTGAGCGCTCAGTAAATTCCAGGTGACGACAGAAGAGGAGGAGGTTGTGGGGTAATCAGAGACAGGCCTGAAGTCAAGGACCTCAGGAGCCAATTTTAAAATGTCTTTTTTCCCTTTAGTATTAAAGCTGCCGGGGCTTCCCTGGTTGCGCAGTGCTTGAGAATCCGCCTGCTAATGCAGGGGACACAGGTTCAAACCCTGGTCTGGGAGGATCCCACATGCCGCGGAGCAACTAGGCCCGTGAGCCACAACTACTGAGCCTGCACGTCTGGAGCCTGTGCTCCGCAACAAGAGAGGCCAAGAGAGTGAGAGGCCCGCACGCCGCGATGAAGAGTGGCCCCCGCTCGCCGCAACTAGAGAAAGCCCTCGCACAGAAACGAAGACCCAACACAGCAAAAATAAATATTAATTAATAAACTCCTACCCCCAACATCTTCTTTTAAAAAAAAAGCTGTCATGTTTTTTAAAGCTCACTCAGGACCTGTTAGCAGAGTATTATTTTATCATTTAGTCCTCTTTAAAGGATTAATTAACTAATAAAGTCTATGAAGTAGGGGCTATTACTATTCCCATTTTACAAATGAAAAAGTGAAGGCTCAGAGAAATTAAATAAATGGCCCAAAGTCTGTAAGGGAGTTTAGCCTGGAGAGCAGGGGTCAGGCATCAAGCTGCGTGGGGGCTTTTCTCCTCCAAGGATACTGTCAAGGTTGTCTTCATTACCTAGTGGGGTATGCTTTTCAGAAGGACCAAGGTTGAAATTCTGACTGGTCTTAATATAGTTAGTTCTTGAAGGGGAGACACTGAGTTGTATA
Organism: Delphinapterus leucas; assembly: GCF_059928025.1. NCBI lineage: Eukaryota > Metazoa > Chordata > Mammalia > Artiodactyla > Monodontidae > Delphinapterus > Delphinapterus leucas. The sequence continues at coordinate 169,973,284 of NC_143130.1, forward strand.
AATGAACGTGTGTGTGTGTGTGTGTGTGTGTGTGTGTAAACACAAGTCTTATTGTGAAATCTGAAATCTGTGGCCCATCCAAGGGAAACCCACAGTTTTTCAGACTCATTTCTGGCCACATTGTATGTCACCACCACAGTCCTTTCTTCTTTTACTTCCACTTTTTTTTCCTCCAAAGTCACTCTTTTAATGTAAAAACATGTGCTTGGAGGAAAAGTCTTGGTTTTGGCTTGGAGTCGGGCTCAGTTGCAGTGCTGTGTGTCTCAGACCACCAAGGCAGAAAAAAATACTTAAAGTTCTTTTGTTTGTTTGCATCAGAGCAATACTGTGGACAATGAATCACCTGACCCTTTTAAGGTGACCTTCCATGTAATATTTTGCAAAATAAATCAGGATATACTTGGAAGACAGGGACAGTCCATAGGAACTGTCATGGATCAGTTCCCTAGAAACAAAGCCTGAGAGGTGATCCTTGTGCAAGTGAGTTGTTGAGGGCATGTTCTCAGGAGAAACCTAGAGGGGAGTGGGGGAAAGGGACAGGGCAAAAGAAGGAACGCTGAAGAGATATGGATTCAGGAAGAAGTGGGCCTCAGCCTAATCCCACGAGGAGCTCTGAAGCACACCTTGTATCATAGAGGTTGTTCCACGCACCTTGGCCAGTCATTGGCCATGAAGAGGAAGTGTAACCTCCAGGGCATCTCCTGGTGGGGGACAGCTTCCCTTAGCCAAAGGCAGGGTGGGAACCAACCTAAGAAAGGTGCAGAGTGAGCTCTTAGCAGCCAACACCTGGTAGTTCACTGGCCCAGTGAAGGGATCCTGGGCAGAGGGCACCAAGAGCATCCACTACACTGGAACCATCACAACTTAAGCGTGATACTAAAGTCGAATATATATGATAGATTCTTGGTGTGGTATTCTGGTTACTTATTTATTTGGGTTAATTTTAATAGACTTTATTTTTTAGAGTAGTTTTAGGTTCACAGCAAAATTGAGCAGAAAGTACAGAGAATTCCATATACCGCCCCACCCCCCTACCCGATATACACACAGCCTCCCAAACAATCAACATCTTGCACCAGAGTAATGCTTTTATGATAACCAATGAATCTACACTGACACATCATTATCACCCCAAATCCATAATTTACATTAGGGTTCACTCTTGGTGTTGTACAGTCTATGGATTTTGACAAATGTACGATGATATTGATCCACCATTACAGTATCATACAGAATAGTTTCACTGCCCTAAAAATCCTCTGTGCTCTGCCTGTTCATCCCTCCCTCCCCCAAACCCCTGGCAACCACTGATCTTTTAACTGTGTCCATAGATTTTTCTTTTCTAGAATGTCACCTGTTTGGAATCCTACAGTATGTAGCTTTCTCACATTGGTTTCTTTCACTTAGTGATATGCATTTAAGTTTTTTCCATATCTTTTCATGGCTTGAGAGTTCATTTCTTCCTAGCACTGAATAATATTCCATTGTCTGGATGTACCACAGTTTATTTATCTGTTCATCTACTGAAGGACATTTTAGTTGTTTCCAAGTTTTGGTAATTATGAATAAAGCTGCTATAGACATCCATGTGCAGATTTTGTGTGGACATGAGTTTTCACTCACTTGGAGAAATACCAAGGAGCACAACTGCAGCATCACATGGAAAGAGTATGTTTAGTTCTATTAAAAAAATGCCAAACTGTCTTCCAAAGTGGCTATACCTGTACCATTTTGCATTCTCCCCAGCAATGAACAAGAGTTCTTATTCTACATTCTCACTAGCATTTGGTGTCTTCAATGTTTGGCATGTTGGCCATTCTAATAGGTGAGTAGTGGTATTTCATCGTTGTTTTAATTTGCTATTCCCTAATAGCATACGATGTTGAGCATCTTTTTATATATTTATGTGTCATTTCTATATCCTCTTTGGTGAGGTGTCTGTTCAGGTCTTTTGCCCATTTTAAAATTGGGTTGTTAATTTTCTCATTGTTGAGCTTTAAGAGATATATATAATGTATATATATATATATATATATATATATACAGGATAATAGTCCTTTATCAAATATGTCTTTTGCAAAATATTTTCTCCCAGCAAGGAACTGGGATAGAATGGGGAGTGACTGCTAACAGGTACAGAGTTTTCTCTTTGGGGTGGTGAAAATGTTCTTAAATTAGATATTGGTGATGGGTGCAGAACAGTGAATATATTAAAAACCATTGCGGGAATTCCCTAGTGGTCCAGTGGTTAGGATTCTGCGCTTCCACTGCAGGGGGTACGGGTTCCATCCCTGGCTGGGGAACTAAGATCCTGCAGGCTGCGTGGTATGACCAAAAAAAGAAATCTAATTTTGCAAATTCACTGGTGGTCCAGTGGTTAGGACTCCACATTTTCACTGCCAAGGGCGTGGGTTTGATCCCTGGTCACGGAACTAGGATCCTGCAAGCCATGCAGCGTGACCTAAAAGAAGAAAAAAAAACCCCTGGGGGCTTCCCTGGTGGCGCAGTGGTTGAGAGTCCGCCTGCCGATGCAGGGGACACGGGTTCGTGCCCCGGTCCGGGAAGATCCCACATGCCACGGAGCGGCTGGGCCCGTGAGTCATGGCCGCTGAGCCTGTGCATCCGGAGCCTGTGCTCTGCAATGGGAGAGGCCTCAACAGTGAGAGGCCTGCGTACCGCTAAAAAAAAAAAAAAAAAAAAAAAAACCACTGAATTGTACACTTTAAAAGAGTGAATTTTATAGTATGTGAATTATATCATAATAAAGTTTTTTAAAATTTGTGCTTTAGAGCTAAGAGGTATAAAAATTTTAATTGAATATTTTTATAGACATTTTTAATAAAAAGTTGGGTTTCAGGTCAGAACATGACTTCCATATTTACGTAACTTTAGTATCACTCTCCCTCTTTTTAAACTTTTTTAAAATTGAAGTATAGTTGCTGTACAATATTATATAAATTACAGGTGTACAGTATAGTGATTCACAATTTGTAAAGGTTATACTCCATTTATAGTTATTATAAAATATTGGCTATATTCCCTGTGTTGTACAGTAGATCCTTGTAGCTTATTTCATACAAAATAGTTTGTACCTTTTAATCCCCTTCCCACCTTATTGCCCCTCCCACCTTCCCTCTCTCCACTGGTAACCACTAGTTTGTTCTCTGTATCTGTGAGTCTGTTTCTTTTTTGTTATATTCACTAGTTTATTGTGTTTTTTAGATTCCACATATAAATGATATCATACAGTATTTGTCTTTCTCTGTCTGACTTATTTCACTTAACATGATGCCCTCCAAGTCCATCCATGTTATTGCAAATGGCAAAATTTCATTCTTTTTTATGGCTGAGTAGTATTCCACTGTGTGAGAGTGTGTGTGTGTGTGTGTGTGTGTGTGTGTGTGTGTGTGTATACCATGTCTTCTTTATCCATTCATCTGCTGATGGACACTTTGGTTGCTTTCATATCACTGTCCTTTTTAATTTACACTCTCTGTATTTTATGCATCCTTGAAAGCTGCCTTCAGTCCTTTCTGGAATTAAAACTAGATGTAAATAAATAAAGACAGAATGCCTGGGACTTCCCTGGTGGTAGAGTGGTTAAGAATCTGCACTTCCACTGCAGGGGGCATAGGTTCAGTCCCTGGTCAGGGAACTAAGATCCTTCATGCTATGTGGTGCAGCAAAAAAAAAAATTAATAAAACCAAAAAGAAAAAAGACAGAATGCCTGATTCATCTTTGGGGGTCTGGAAATTTTCACAGGTGCCTTTGCAGTACATTTTCAGCAGCAAGAGTGAAACGGAGAATGTGGTGCTGAGGTCCAGCCCCAGGGGTTACAAGTCACACGTTCATTCTGCTGAGTCTTAGGGAAGTACACTTAGTTAACAACACAAATGGTCAACATCTCCTTTGGCCAGTAAGCCCTTCTTAGTCATTTGACAGATGCACTTCACTGCCTTTGACTGTCATGTGACAGTGTGGGCTGGCCTGGGTCAGGTGACTTATCCAGATTAACTGAGGTCAGTAGAGCCAGGCATTTCCCCTAGAACTGTGTCCTGGGTGAAACCTCTAACATTTTGACCTGCCTAGAATTGTCATACCTTAGTGTACACTGATAGGCAAATAGAACAATTCTTAGCTTCCTGGAATCAGAAGGTGCCTTGGGGGAGGCAGTGAGAGTGGAAAGAAAATGAACTATCCAGAGACTTGCTAGGCAACCTTAGATGAATGGCTCCACTGCCATGGGCCTCCAGCCCTTTCTCGTCTTGAAAATGAGAGGGTTGAACTCAGCGATCCCTAAGACCTCTTTCGGCTCTACAGATTAGCTGGTGTAGGGCTTCTAAACTCTTGGATTTCATAGATCATTACAGTTCCCACAAACCTTCCATAAATGACACAGGGTGTTTACTTTTTACTTTCCAAGGAAGGACAATAAAAAACCAACTACTATTACTGCCATTTTCTATCACATCACTTCTAGGAAGAAAGGATATATTAACTTTAAAAAATGGGAAGGAAATAATCTCAGAATAAAAGACAGTCCTTGTTAAGAAAAGGGGTTGGCAACTTCAGCATGTGCACTCTATATGCATTCTGTCCTTCTCATTTTAAGAAACAGCTTTATTGAGATATCTACATGTCATACAATTCAATCATTTTAAGTATGCAATTCAATAATTTACAGTAAATGTATAGAGTCGGGCAACCATTCCCACAATCTAATTTTAGAACATTTCCATCATTCCCAAAAGACCCCTTATGCCCATCTGCAGTCACTCTCTGTTCCCACCACCAGGTCCCAGTTACCACAAATCTACTTTCTGTCTCTATAGATTTGCCTTTTCTGAATATTTCATACAATGGAATCATGCATTATGTAGCCTTTTGTGTCTGGCTTCTTTCATTTAGCATAATATTATAAAAGTCCATCCATGTGTCCATGTATGAGTACTCCATTGTTTTGTTTTGTTTTGTTTTGGCTCAGTAATATTTCATTGTAAAGATGTATACCACACTTTGTTTATCCATTTATCACTTGATGGACATTTGGGTTGTTTTCACTTGTTAGCTATTGTAAATAATTCTGCTATGAACATTCATATATGAGTTTTTGTGTGGATATGTTTTCAATTCTCTTGGGCATATATTGGGTTGGCCAAAAAGTTCGTTCGGCTAATAAAGTTCTTCGTGAAAATGAGGAAAGGGTCTTATATTTTTACTTAGAACAGAACAAACTTTTTGGCTGGCCCAATACCTACAAGTGGAATTACTGGGCCCCCTAAAGATGTCTATGTCCTAATCCCTGGAACCTGTGAGCATGTTTCCTTATGTGGCAGAAGAGACTGCAGAGGTGATTAAGGATCTTGAGATGGGGAAATTATCTTGGATTATCAAAGCGGGCCCAATATAATCACAAAGGTCATTATAGAGAAAAGAAGGAGGCAAAATAGTGTCAGAGTGGTGTAGCATAAGAAAGACTCAACTGGCCATTGCTAACGTTGAAGATGGAGGAGTCCATAACCCAAGAAATGCAGGCAGCCTCTGAAAAATCAAGGAAGCAGATTCCCCCATAGAGCCTCCAGAAGGAATGTAGCCCTGCCAACACCTTGATTTTAGACTAGTGAGACCCGTTTTGGACTTCTGACCACAAGGACTATAAGAGATTACATTTATGTGTTTTTTTGTTTGTTTTTTTTGCGGTACGTGGGCCTCTCACTGTTGTGGCCTCTCCCGCCGCGGAGCACAGGCTCCGGGCACGCAGGCTGAGCGGCCATGGCTCACGGGCGTAGCCGCTCCGCAGTATGTGGGGTCCTCCCGGACCGGAGCACGAACCCGCGTCCCATGCATCGGCAGGCGGACTCTCAACCACTGCGCCACCGGGGAAGCCCCTATTTATGTGGTTTTAAGCTACAAAGTTAGTGGTAATTTGTTACAGCAGCCATGGGAAACTAATACACTGGGTCATAAGCTAATCCTAGCTCTACTTTTACATCACTAACAGAACTATTTAGGGAGACATCAGTGGTTGGAATTAAGAGCACAATTTGCTAGATGTATGGGTTCAGAATCCAACTCTACTACTTACTGTATGTGATCTTGAGTAAGTTTTCTTAACTTTTCTGTTCCTCAGTTTCCCCATCTGTAAAATGGAGTTAATAATAATACCTTTCTTGCAGTCTGTTATGAGGATTGAATGAATAGGACTTAGTACAATACCTGGCATATGGCATATACAGAATCATTTACTTTTATCATTATTCACATTGTCTTCCCAGAACAAAGGAACAGAGGTGAAACCAAAAATTTCCTTAAACCTTTCAAAAAATATTTTCTTCCTCCCATCAACTCTATTAAAACCTCAAAATTCTTTAGACCAGGTTTCCCCTAGAGTGAAGATAAAAGTTTGAAGTCCCATCCTTGGAGAATTTTTTTTTTTTTTTTTTTGCGGTACGCGGGCCTCTCACTGTTGTGGCGTCTCCTGTTGCGGAGCACAGGCTACAGAGGCACAGGCTCAACGGCCATGGCTCACGGGGGCACGGCCGCAGCCGCTCCGCGGCATGTGGGATCTTCCCGGACCGGGGCACGAACCCACGTCCCCTGCATCAGCAGGCGGACTCTCAACCACTGCGCCACCAGGGAAGCCCCTGGAGAATTATTTTTAAGAAGGCTTGGCCCAGTCTCCTAGCTGAAGAAGACAGTGATGTTCTGCCAAAAATTTCTTGGCAGATCTGGTTCCCTCTACCACATCTTGCTCAGAAATCGCTGCTTGGTCCAGGGACAACTAGCTGTTATGTGTTTTCATCCAGTCCCTCAAAACATGGTAAGCACTTTGCAAATGTTGACTGAATACCAAATGAATGTGCAAGAGTTGACCAGAACAACATTGTGGTTCCTACTTCTGGTGACATTCTTTCTAGAGTAAATGAAGTCCCTTTCTGACTTTTGGATGTAGAATAACTTTGGAGATGATATAACCCAGGACCCTGATTTTGCAAATAAAGAAACAGAGATGCTGAAGGAAACATGACAGCTAAGATCATACAACAAGTCAGCTGCAAAGCAGGACTTGAACATGGCTCTTCTGGTTTCCAGCCCAGATGCCTCTCTAGGTGTTGCTACACATCAAAGAGTCTAAGATTTTGAGGTGAATCTGGGCTGATCTCTGGTCATGCCCTGAAAACCACTTGTTGAATCAAGTTCCTGGTATCATGTTGTCTCATTTTCTTATCCTTCCTTTCCCAAATAAAACTTCTTTTTCAATTTTAGTGTTCAGTAAATCAAAGAAATGCTATCAGTATTATTTCTTTTGCATCTTCTTTCTACAGCCTCAATGAGCATGAAAAGATATTGGCAAAATCCACTGTTATCTTTGGCTGGTATCCCAGAACCCGTGACTTCCCCAAACTAGGGATGAATTGCATAGCGAGCCTGCCTTGTGACGTTTAGCAGAACGCACAGATAGTAATTAACATGATTTCAAAAGTAAAAATAGTTAACCAAAGTTGAACAAAAGTAGACCTAAAAAAAAAAAAAAAAAGTAGACCTAAGTTCCTCTTTTTTCGTCTTTCTCTGTAACGAAGCACTTGGTTAAAAGTGAAATGGCTGACTGAGGAAATAAAAAAATCAAAACGGGAAGCAGTAAATGGCTAACAAAGTTTGTACTCAATAAAGGACTCCCAGACAACGTTATGCTTCCATAAATGAGTGAACTGACCCTAAACCTATGAAAAGTTATGCAGAGTGTATGAATAGATTCAACACTCGTCTTCTTAGGGATGCTTTATGCTAATAAACTCCCAGGACTTCTTACCTTCCTTTATATCATTAAGGGAAGGACCTCTGATGTCTTCATACTATTCCTACCCCTGAACAAATGCTCTTTTGTTATCCCCTCCCCAAAATTTCTTTACCCAGGTCCTCTAAAAGTTCTCTTTATTTCAAGCACTGTGGCAGTATTTGGATCTTTGCCAAATTTTTTAATGTTTTATTTCTTTTTCTTATTTCATTACATTGACTGGGACTTTTAGTACAATGGTGAACAGCAGTGGCTATCCTGTCTTTTTAAAAAATAATTTACTTTGTTATTTTGAAATATTTCAAATGTAAGACAAGCCTATAGAATAACAAATGTCCATATACCCACATTCCAGCCTTATCAAGTGATAACATCATGTCATTTTGTCCTGACCCTGAAAAAACTTATGTCTGAAGGCCCCTCTGTCCCTGCTTCCTCAGCCCAGAAGTAACTACTGCCATAACTTAATGTTTATTATTCCTGTAAGTTTTTATACTCTTACTAGGCATACATACATCCATAAAAAGTATATAGTAGGAGATATCTGTATATATATGGCTGATTCATTTTGTTGTATAGTGGAGGCTAACGCAACATTGTAAAGCAACCATACTCCAATTAAAATTAATTTTAAAAAAAGAGTATATAGTACAATTAAAGGAATGGAGGAAACTTAAATGCGTATTATTAAGAAAGACGCCAAACTGAAAAGGCCACATACTCTAGGATTCCAACTATATGATATTCTGGAAAAGACAAAGGTATGGAGACAATACAAATATCAGTGGTTGCTAGGGACGGGGCAGGGAGAGATGAAAAGGCAGAGCATAGAGGGTTTTTAGGGCAGTGAAAATACTCTATGATATTGTAATATGATGGCTATATGTCATTATACTTTTGTCTGAACCCATAGAATATACAACACAAAAAGTGAACCTTATTGTAGGTTATGGGCTTTTGGCGATTATGATGTGTCAGTGTAGGTTCATCCTTGATAAAAAGGGTGCTCTTCTGCTGAGTGATATTGATGATGGGGGAGGCTGTACCTGTGTGGGCGCAAGGGGTACACGGGAAATCTCTGTGCCTTCCTCTCAATGTTGCTGTAAACCTAAAACTGCTCTAAAAAAGGAGAAAAGTCTTTTTAAAAATTACATAGTATTGGGACTTCCCTGGTGGTCCAGTGGGTAAGTCTCCACACTCCCAATGCGGGGGACCCGGGTTCGATCTCTGGTCAGGGAACTAGATCCCACATGCCCATCCCACAGCTGAGAAGTCCGCATGCTGCAATGAAGATCCCGCGTGCCACAACTAAGACCTGGCACAGCCTAAATAAATAAATATTTTTAAAAATTACGTAGTATTATTTCACAGATTTAAAAGTTTTAAATAGATGTTATTATACCGTATAAACATCCTTCAGCAACTTCTTTTTCTCACTCATATTTTTAAAATAAAAACAGGCAATTCTGATCAACTAGGCGCGTCCGGAGCCTGTGCTCTGCAACGGGAGAGGCCACAACAGCAAGAGGCCCACATACCGCAAAAAAAAAAAACAGGCAATTCTGATCAACTAGGCAAGTATGTATCGAACATTCCATGAGGCACAGTGAAAACAGTGAAGAGCTCAAACTCTTGCTCCATGCTGGCTGAGCAGAATTCCTACCTCATATCACATTGTCTTTTCTTGTTTTAATTTTTTATTATGGAAAATGTCAAACGTTTACTAGAGTAGACAGCACAGCATAATGGACCTCCGTGTACCTACCTATCAATTCTTGATCAACCGATGGTCAGTCTTGATTGATTTGTATTGAATCCCACCAAATTCCCCAAATCCACATTATTTTATAGTAAATCCCAGACATTATATCTTATCTGTTGTAGTCAGCCCCCAAGATGACCCCCAGTGATCCTTACCTCTGGTTACTCACGCCCTTGTTTATTCCCCTCCTACACTGAATCCGGGATGGTCTGGGTAGCCTGTAAAATTCGGTAAAAGTGTTGGTTTCTGATCTCTGAGTCTGAGTCATAAGGTATTGCAGTTTCCTCATTGGCCTCTTGGATTGCTCACTGTGGGGGGCAAGGCTGGGTCTAGGACAGCGGTCCCCAACCTTTTTGACACCAGGTACTGGTTTCGTGAAAGAAAATTTTTCCACGGGAAGGGCCGGGGGATGGCTCAGGCGGTAATGCGAGCGATGGGGGGTCGCCCTCCCCGCCGCTCACCTCCTGCTGTGCCGCCTTGTTCCTAACAGGCCGCTGACCGGTACCAGTCCGTGGCCCGGGGACTGGGGACCCCTGGTCTAGGATGACATAAGCAAGGCACCTAGGATGCAAAATATAGGGAGGCATTTACTCTCAGGTGCCAACCCTACACTTGTATAACCCTGAGAGTGCGTGCCTCCTTCAGTTTTGCCCTCTAAGTGACTCACTTCCCTCACTATGGTCCCAGCCCTGGTGGGAGAAGCAAGCTGCCATTTCATGAGGACACTAAAGCATCCTTATAGAGAGGCCCATGTGAAGAGAAACAGAGGCCACCCATCAACAGACAGCACTGACTTGCCAATCAGGTGAGAAGCAGATCCTTCAGCGTCAGTCAAGATTCCAGATGACTGCAGCTCATGGAAGACCCTCATAAGACAATTTGATCCAGACTGCCCAGCCAACCTGCTCCCAAATCCCTCCCCACAAAACTGTGGGAGGTAATATATAACACCATATTGTTTAAGCTACTAAGTTTTGGGCTAATTTGTTATGCAGCAGTAGATAACTAACACAGAGACTGATACCTGGAAGTAGGTGCTGCCTTAACAAAAACCTAAAAATGTGGGATTGGCTTTGAGATCAGGCAAGGGGTGGAAACTGGATGTACCTTGAGAAGTGTGTTAATGAAAGCCTAAAGAGCCTCAAAGAGGCAGTTAGAAGTAGCTTAATGGCCCCCAGGGGGGCTGACCATGAAAGGTTAAAGGAAAATGAAGAAAATATTATCAAAAACTGGAAGCAAAGGAATTATTGGTATTTAATGGCAGAACTTTTAGCCACATTGTAATCCATAGTAACATGGAAAGTAGACAATCTATCTAATTGAGTGATCTAAGAAAATTTTTAAACAGAGGGTTGAATATTCACCTGACTTCTTATTGCTGCCTATAGTAAAATGCAAGAAGAAAGACATATGTTAAAGAAATAACTCTAAAACATAAATTTTTCAGGACTTGCCAGATTTGAAAATTCCCAGAATCTATAGATAGCAAACAATGCTAAAATTAAGAAATGACTTCTGGGAAAAAAATCAGAACACAAGTTATAAAAACATGGTTTAAAGATGAAGCCAAGGGCTTCCCTGGTGGCACAGTGGTTAAGAATTCACCTGCCAATGCAGGGGAAATGGATTGGAGCCCTGGTCTGGGAAGATCCACATGCTGTGAAGCAACTAAGCCTGTGTACTACAACTACTGAGCCTGTGCTCTAGAGCCCATGAGCCACAACTACTGAGCCCATGTACCACAACTACTGAAGCCCATGTGCCTAGAGCATGTGCTCTGCAACAAGAGAAGCCACCACAATGAGAAGCCCACGCACCGCAGCAAAGAGTAGCCCCCTGCTCGCCACAACTAGAGAAAGTCCACATGCAGCAACGAAGACCCAACACAGCCAAAAATAAATTAATTAAATTAATTAATTAAAAAAAAAGATGAAGCCAAGGGTAGACTATAAAATTTTACTAACATGTTAGAAAGATCTAAGGCAGTGCCTCAAATAATGGTTCAAACAATAGGACTTCTAAGAATTTTAAGAACATTGTTCTTAGGCAGTCTCAGGCAAAGCCCAAGTAGAGAAGAGAATATCTTAGAGATTCATGGGTGTTGATTTGCCTAATAACATAAACTCCGGTAAGATTCATAAGGGATCTACAACATTTTAAAGAGAATTATATTAGGAGAAACACCACTGGTTTGGACTGAAATTAAGAAATCTTTGGACCCCCCAGATTCTGTAGGCAGAACACAATTTAAGAAAACTACCTCGTTGTAAAGACAGGCTACCTTTCATGGACAAGGAAAGATGATGTAGAGGGTGGAATCAAGAGCCATAGTGAATCTTCTCAAGCCTTGAGCCCTAATCAGGGAACTAACAACATGTGCCTACTGGATTTCAGAATCCACTGCTATGGACTAGTGATTCTTGTGTGCCACCTAGTCCCCCTTTTTTTTTTTTTTTTTTTTTTTGCGGTACGCTGGCCTCTCACTGTTGTGGCCTCTCCCATTGCGGAGCACAGGCTCCGGACGCGCAGGCCCAGCGGCCATGGCCCACAGGCCCAGCCGCTCCGCGGCATGTGGGATCTACCCGGACCGGGGCACGAACCCGTGTCCCCTGCATCGGCAGGCGGACTCTCAACCACTGCGCCACCAGGGAAGCCCTAGTCCCCCATTTTGGAATATGAGAATCTATACCAGTTACCCTATGCCTGCTTCACCATTGTATGCTGGCAGACCTCATTCAAGTTACATCAGGTTTTACATACACTCATTTGTATGTGTGTGTTTATAGTTTTATGCAGTTTTATCACATGTATAGATTCATGTAACCACCACCACAATCAAGAATTCAAGATACAGAACTATTTCATCAACACAAAAGAACTATTTTTAAAAGCATAATCTCAATATTATTGTCACACTAAATAAATAACTATAATTCCTTAATATTGTCAAAATCCAGTCATTGTTCAAATATCCCCAATTGTTTCATATTATATTTTGCTTTTTCGTTTTCATTTGTTGGAATCAATATCCAAGTAACATCCATATGTTGGAATCTATAGGTTCCTCTCGTCCCCCCACCCCCACCCCGCCTTTCTCTCTCACTCTCTTTCTCTGTTTTTTGCTATAGTTTTTGTTTGTTTTTCTACCTTGCAATGTATTTGTTGAGGAAGTCAGGTTATTTGTCCAGTAGAGTTTCCCTCATTGTGGATTTAGCTATTATATCTCCGTGGTGTTTTTAACATGTTCCTTTCTGAAGACTTGATAAGATTCAGATTCTAATTTTTGACAAGAATGCTATGTAGGTGATGGTGTGTACTTCAGTCAGGAAGCACCTCATGCCTGGTTACCTCCCTCTTTTCTTAAATAAGTTTTATTGGATATAATTCACATACCATAAAGTTCAATTCCATGGTTTTTATCATATTCACAAAGTTGTGCAACTAACACAACTATCTAATTCCAGAATATTTTCATCATCCCAGAAAGAAATCCCATACCCATTAGTGGTCACTCCCCATTCTCCTCGGCCTGCCCCCCCGCAACCACTAATCTACTTACTGTCTCTATAAAGTTGCCTATTCTGTACACATCATATAATGGAATCATGCAATATGTGTTCTTTTGTGTCTGGATTCTTTAAACACTTAGCATAATATTTTGAAGGTTCATCCACGGTAACATGTATTAGCACTGCATTCATTATTATGGCTGAATAATATCCAGTTGTATGGATACGCCACATTTTAAAATCCATTCAACAGTTGATGGACATTTTGGTTGTTTCCACTTGTGTCGTTATGTGTAACGCTGCTATGAACATTCATGTACAAGTTTTTGTGTAGACATATGTTTTTATTACTCATATATATACTAAGGAGTGGAATTTCTGGGTTATTGTTGAAACTCATTTAAGTTTTCTTGTAGCTTTTTGTTTTCCTTTGGCCACGTGGCTTGTGGGATCTTAGTTCCCCGACCAGGGATTGAACCCAGGACCTCGGCAGTGAGAGCACAGAGTCCTAACCACTGGACCACCAGGGAATTCCCTCTTGTAGCTCTTTTTCTTCTTAATATGTATGTCTGTGGGAATGTGCAGCCAAATTACTTTGTGTTAAAGTGAATTGAAATAGCTTCTCCTTGTGTCGTTATGCTACAACTCAATGTACAGATGTATTTCATTCTTTTCTTTTGATATGGGGGATTTATTTTTAAACTTAATTTTGTTTTATATTTATGTGAAATATTCATATGGGCTTCCTGCCTTCCTTTTCTTCTTCCTTACTTAGTAACCCAGTTGAGAAGTAATTGAACAGGTACGTGTGAGGAAAGTTGCCAAGTTTGGAGGTACCCCAATAGCAATCAGGGCTCATATAAGATTATTGGCCCGGCAGGTCAGTGCCCTGGCAGTGGGGTCCTCAGCAAAGAAAGTAGCCAAGTTGGGCAACGACAAAGCAGGTCTGGGAGATTAGTTACATAAAGTGGGATTGAGCAAATACATAAATATATTGAGGATAATGGATAATAGAGAGCAGGTTTCTCACTGTCAGAGAGGAGAGTTGCAAATATGAAAAGGGCAAGTCTGGAATGAACCTTGTGGTGTTGGATTGGGATTGGAAGTATCGGTGTAAACTCATGGTCCTCAAAATATAAAGACGCACAAGTAAACAGCAAGTAACAATGAACACACTTAGCCCCCAAATCTTGGTTTCTAAATACCACTTTTTTCTAGCAAAATGAACCAGGGATCCCTGGGGAAATTACTGATTCTAGGAGGGCACAGAAAGTATAAGATGAGCCCAAAACCTCTTGTGGGGTCCCAGAAATAAAGGAAGTGCTCTAAAAATGATTGTGACATGTCCAAAGGACAAAGAAGCCAGATTCTAGGACAATTTGAACATCAAATAGTTAATAAGTGTTACAGATTATAGGGACTTCTCTGGTGGTCCAGTGGTAAAGAATCCACCTTACAATGCAGGGGGGGCCGGTTCGATCCCTGGTCAGGGGACCAACATCCCACATGCCGTGGGGCAACTAAGCCCATGCACCGCAACTACTGAGTTCGCGTGCCTCAGCTAGAGAGTTTGTGTGCTACAAAACTACAGAGCCCACGCACCCTGGAGCCTGTGCGCCACAACTAAAGAGAGAAAACCTGCAGGCCACAACTAGAGAGAAGCCCGTGCCCCACAACGAAGAGCCCGCACACCGCAATGAAAGATGCCACATGCCTCAACTAAGACGTGACGCAGCCCAAAATAAATAAAATAAATAAATCTTTTTTTAAAAAAAAAAGAGTAACAGATTATATTCCATGGGGTAAAACAGGAATCTATGAGTCTACTTTGATATCAATAAATGAATGAGGAGAAAAGAAAGCACTTACTTGCAGTAGAATGCTAACTAATAAATGTAGGAATGATGGAATCAGAAAGTCATCATTTGGCAATCGTCACAGCAATAATGAATTCAGGCAAAAGCAACATCAACGAATGTTAAGTTCAGCAGATGAATGTTGGATGAGAAACAGGATATTTACATAGTCTTGAAATGTCTCCCCACAAAGTATTTGTTAACTCAAAAGGAAAAACAAGTAACTTCGTGATGGAGAATCTTGGCAGGGTACATTGTCTTCCACTTTGATGATGGAGCACAACTTACTCAACTGGCCCTATTGATGGCCCTTTGGGTGGTTTACAGTCTTTTCCTATCGTAAATAGTTTACAGTGAAGAGTCTTGTGCATGCCTCCTTTTGTATTTGTATCTGATCTGGGCATTATTATTTTTTTTTTAATTTTTTTTTTTTTTTTTGCGGTACGCAGGCCTCTCACCGTTGTGGTCTCTCCCGTTGCGGAGCACAGGCTCCGGACGCGCAGGCTCAGCGGCCATGGCTCACGGGCCCAGCCGCTCCGCGGCATGTGGGATCTTCCCGGACAGGGGCACGAACCCATGTCCCCCGCATCGGCAGGCGGACTCTCAACCACTGCGCCACCAGGGAAGCCCTCTGGGCATTATTTTTGTAAAATAATTTGACTTCAGGACCCCACCCAGATAACTTTCCTCAAGATTAAGATTACTCATTCATATCAAAAAAAAAATTCACTGAGCACTGGTCCAGGTGCTTTTGAATTTGGAAATGAACAAGAAAGCAAACTTCCTGCCTCCATGGGGCCTACCTTTTAGTGTCGACACAGAAATAAACAAAGTAGCATCAAATGATGATAAATGCTATGAAGGAAAAGACAACAGAATAAGGGAATAGTGAATGATAGGGTAGGCTCTATTATTGGGCCGTTAGGATAGGGAGCCTGAATTAATGCACCAAGCTCTGTGAATATCTTCGGGCAGAGGGAACAACTGCAAAGGCCCTGAGGTGGGAGTGAAAGCTGTACCTCACTCCCGCTCTTTGAAAGAGGCAATGACATTAGCTCAGGCACTGCTGTCGATGGAGGCTGCTTGCAGCCTGTGGCTCTAGTACACTTTTCCCTGGAAAGCTCCCTTCACCAAGGGCATTTTCATGTAACTTTACAAAGCATCCACTGTCATCACATTCCAGGGGTGAAACTGGATCCTTTTAAGGTGAACAGAATGGCTCTTGTTTGCTCAATGCCTCTTCAGTGGCTCCTCAGCCAAGATTATGATCCCTCCAGCATGTTCAGAATTTTCTCCCAGCACTGACTCACTCACCCCTCCAATAAGCCTGGGAGGGCAGGGCGCCCAGGGAGTGAGAGCCAAGGCTGGGTCTGCACTGGGATTTCGGGCAGGCTTTGGGTGGGATTTCTACTCTACCACCTGGCTTCAGAGCCTCCGTTTTCTGCCTTGTGTCCTCCCTAGCAATATCCATCTTTGAGTCTCAGACCTTACCAACCACCACCTCTCCCCATTACAGTCGTTACTGATAGCAGAACAAAGATCCTTGTTCCTTGAAGAACAAGCTTCTTGTTCCTGGATCATTGTCACTCTCTCCTGCACAATGCCTGTCACTATTCTCAGTGATTCCAATATACCCACAGCTATTCCTTCCAACACCCTGAGCCTCAAATCCCATGTCATACCCTAGAGCAGACCATGTCATTATCAGTGTATTAGTCTGCTCAGGCTGCTATAACAGAATACCATACAGTGAGTAGTTTAAGCAATAGAAATTTATTTTCTCATAGTTCTGGAGGCTAGAAGTTCAAGATCAAGATTTGGTTTCTAGTGAAAGCTTTCTTTCTGGCTTTTGGCCTTCTCACTGTGTCATCCCCTTGGTGGGGAGGAGAGGATGGGGACGAAGAAAGAGCACTCTCTGGTTTCTTTTAAGAACACTAATCCTATCTCATCAGGGCCCCACCCTTATGACCTCATTTAACCTGAATTACCTCCTTATAGGCCCTATCTCCAAATACAATCACATTGGGGATAAGGGCTTCAATACATGAGTTAGGGGGATACAATTCAGTCCATAGCAACCAGGAACCCCCAATCCTCCATAATTTCAAGCATCCCATTCTCCACCACTTCTTCCTACCTTCTACTTCATTCTCTCCAGGACCTCGGCCCTAACAGTCCTTGTAACCCTCCAGACTCTACAATCCATTTCACCCAATGTGCTTTGCTGTCTGCCACTTACCTCATGCTCTCACACCCTTTAACCCACTTTAAATTCCGTGGTCACTTTCATGGGCTCTCTCATTTCCTCAGACTTGCTTAGCTGAACCTGGCTAATCCATTGCTCCCCCTGCTTGGCCCAGGGCTTATGAGGCAGAATGCCACTGCAGGGGATCACGAAACCAGGCTGATACATCTCACTGTAAGTTCAGGGCCCAGCTTGAAGTGGGCCCTGGATGCTATCCAGAAATCACCCATATTCTCCCTATAATTTCGTTTCCCAGTCTGCTAAGTGGCACTTTCACATCTTCTCACTCCTAAAACCCCATGACCTCCCCCCCAATCCTCATGTTCAGCTGGTGACCTCCTTTCCTGTTTTTCTGAGACAAGTCAATCAATCAGAAGAGAACCTCTACAAGCACCCCCAGAGCATCCACCACTCTACCTGCATCTATGACTGTACAGTCTGCTTTGCTCCCTGTGAGGATGTGCAAGCAAAAGAGCAAAGAGCATCTCACTCTCCATCCAAGTTTACAAAGATTAACCCGCTGCAGCCGCTGACAGCGCACTTGGTGCTTCAGACAAAGACATTATGGCAATAACAGGATGAAGCCCTCTGTGCTTCAGACAGAGGAAATTAAAGGTGGTAACAGGATGTTCTGTGCTTTGGACAAACAGGTACTTAGATAGTTTGATGCATTTCAGGAAGAATTTTAATGAACCCTGCTTTTTGCATCCTCCGTACGTAGAAAAGCACTATAACCATTAACTTGAGATACCTGTTCTTTGTGATGAGCAGTAATCTTTTGTGGCCTCTCCCGTTGCGGAAAACAGGCTCCGGACGCGCAGGCTCAGCGGCCATGGCTCACGGGCCCAGGGCATGTGGGATCCTCCCGCACCGGGGCACGAACCCGTGTCCCCTGCATCGGCAGGCGGACTCCCAACCACTGCGCCACCAGGGAAGCCCAAGCAGTAATCTTTTACCAAGATGTATGCTGACTGCAAGTATTCCCTAACAACAACAAAAATCACATATAAACTAGCCTCCCCCCTGCCTCTTTGGAGCAGTTTCTCAGAGCTATCGGAGATGCTGTCTCCCAGGCTATAACCCTTAGTAAATCCTGAATAAAACCTAACTCACAACTCACATTGTGTGTTTTTCTTTAAGTTGACAGATGGACAAATTGTTCTTGTTCCTAGCTCAGGCATCCCTTCCACACATGTCCCATATGTGCCATCCCCTCTCATCAACTCAAAGGCATTGCTTCAGCTTCCCTTTTTCTCTTGCATTATCAGTTTTTCTTTCTCTTTTGGATCTTTCTTGAAAGAGAGATATTCCATGCTGTTTCTCCTCCAATCTTTAAAAAAAGGAAAAGCAGGGAAAGAAAAAATCCTCTCTTGACCCCATCAGCCCCTCTAGAAACTGCCGATTTTTCTTTTCCTTTACAACAAAATTCCTTAGAGGAATGGTCAGACTCACTCTTTCCAGGGTCCCATATTCCTCTCTCTCTCTTTCTCTCCAGATAGATAGATAGATAGATAGATAGATATAATGGAATACCACAGAATAATGAAAATTCCTCATGCTACAATGTGGTTAAATATTCCACCTAGTATTGACAAAATAAGCCAGACACAGGAGAAAACATACACAAGGACTCCGTGTACGTAGATTTCATAAGCAGGTGAAATTAAACTAGATGGTATAGCTATGCAAAGTTAGGGGTGCTGACTTAAAAAAATGCACAATGTGAGAGTTGTGAGTTAAGCTTTATTTGGGGCAAAATGAGGACTATAGCCCTGGAGACAGCATTTCAGATAGCTCTGAGAAACTGCTCCAAAGAGGTAGAGGGGAAGGTCAGTATATATGTGATTTTTGGTGAAGGGGGAGTGCATGCAATCAAGCACATATTTTTTGCGGAAGGTTTCTGCTAGTCACGAGGAGCAGACATCACCATGAAGGATTTTAGTGGTTTTCTAGACATGAAGAAATACAACAATTGGGCTCATAAAATTGTCTCCTGAAAATATCGAACTATCTGAAGACCTGTTCTGCTAGTTTTTCCCGGAGCACAGAGGGCCTCATTTCTGCCCTCCACCCTGAATTCTTTTCAGGGGGTGTTGAAAGTCAGAAGCTGCAACAGCTCATGGTTTAATCCTTATAGAGGTAGATGGCAAGTGCCAATTTGTAAGTGACCTTTTTTTGGTGTTCTGAGACCCATTTCCAGTGCCTGCTGAAAAGAAACGCCACACAACCTAAGAGCTGTGAGTTGCGTTTTACTCAGGATCTTACCGGGGATGATGGCCTGAGAAACAGCCTCTCAGTAACTCTGAGAAGCTGCTCTGAAGAGGTGGGGGAGGAACCAGTATATACATGAATGTTTTTGTCTAGGAAAACATGTAGCGAAGCATACATCTTGGTGAAAGGTTACCACTAATCACAAACAGTATCTCAGGTCGATGAGTTTAGTGCTTTTCTGTGTATGGGAAGATGCAAGAATCTGGGCTCACTGAAATTCTTCCTGAGATATATGCATCTTAGCTATCTAGGAGCCTGTTCTTAACCATCTGGAGCCTCACCCTGTTTATCCAAAGCACAGGATGCCTCACCTGTTTTTTCCATTCTGAATTCTCCTCAGGGTGCACAGTCACTGGGCAACTGCCCTAGGTAGTGATTTAACCCTTTGTATAACTGGAGGATGAGTGACATTCTTTGTTCCTTTTTTTATACCAACATGGCGGGGGTGAGGGGTGTGCCCCACACTAAAAAACGATTCCCAGACACCAACTGGGTGTCCTAGAGTTCAGCTCAATTCTGACGCTATCTACCTGGGGTTAGCATCAGACTCCACAGGTTAAGGCTTCGGTCCCCCCGCCCCTCACTTTAGAGGCCAGTCACAAGCCCAGGTTGTTATCTGTGGTAGCTGCTTCTTGCGCCACTGTGCCACCAGGGAAGCCCCAGGGAAGGGTTTTTAAAGGCAACGTTTGGGGTGAGGGCTGCAGCGTGCATGACTTTTTCTGATGGGTGGGAGGTGAGGTAACAGGGTGGTGTTTCAGGAATCTTAATCATCCACCTCCTGATTCCAACCAGTCTGGGGTCCGCATGCTTGTGGTCAGCAAGTAGTCGTCATCACTATGATGAGCAGGGGAAGAGGGGGCAGGGTGGGATCTTCATTTTTGCAGAACAACTCAAAGATATGCATCAGATTGTTATATATATATATATCCCTCGAGGAGGAACTAAGTCTCTGTTTTGTTGCTGAACTATTGTTTCTTGACTGCTTTCCCTCTGTTTCTGCATTCCCTCACTTCCCTAATTAGTAACTGCTTGAGTCTGCTCTTTGGAACTCAAGGAAGGCCTAGGAAACCAAAGCCTTTTTCCACAAACAAGAAACAGGAGACACAGAGGGGCTCTTATAACCAGGAAGGCCCCACAGGGCCCTGCTCAATTTCAATCCCCCTTTTCTTTGATATTTCTCAATCCTGAGGGGAATAGGGGTTGGACGAGAAAGGGAATAAAGTTTTGGATAGAGAGGTTAATCCTGAACTCAGCAGGGGAACTCTGTTTTAGGGGACTTGGTTTCAAGCACAGGGTAAGTGGGAAGGGGCACAGAGATTCCATGCCCTCTGTTGGCCAATTTGCCTCCCATCCGCTCATATTCACCAACCAGGAAGCTCTCCAAACTCTGTCCTTTTAGGTTTTGTACGGTGGCTCTATTACAGAGGCATGACTGATTAAATCATTGATAATTGGTGATGTATTCCATTTATTCTACCTCCAGCCCCTCTCCCCTCCCCACAGGGTGGGAATGAAAGTTGGTTGGTTCTCCTGGCAAACAGCCTCTACCCTTAGTGCTTCCATCAGTTCACTAACACAAGACACTTTTCATTACTCTCAACACTCAGGAAATTCCAAGCGTTTGGGGAGCTACGAGCCAGAAACTGTGGACAGAGACAAAATTATATATGGAGAAATATATGTTGGTCATCTGAATGACCAGATATATATTTCTTATAAATCACAATATCTCAGACCTCTGTAAAAATAAGGAACTGATCTCCATAAAAATCAGGATTGTTGTTACCTTCAGGAGAGAAGAGGGTTATGGTAGGAAAGAACACTCAGGGACCTCTGATGCACTGGCAAGCACATGTTTGTACATGTCTGTGATATGTATTTGTACACCCCTCTGCGTGTGTTATATTTCACTGTAAAAATAGGTTAAAAAAATGCAGGGGAAATTTGTGTCCAAGCAAGTTGTGTATAAAATATCCTGAACTCTTCCTACATTAAAATACCTAAAAAAACACTAGATAAAAATATTTTTAAAATATATTTTATATATACACATTATATACTTATAAAATACATATTTACATACATGTATATTGCCAACTTAAAAAAATGCACAATGTGAGAGTCGTGAGTTAAGCTTTATTTGGGGCAAAATGAGGACGACAGCCCGGGAGACAGCATTTCAGATAGCTCTGAGAAACTGCTCCAAAGAGGTAGAGGGGAAGGTCAGTATACACGTGATTCTGGTGAAGGGGGAGTGCATGCAATCAAGCACATACTTCTTGCAGAAGGTTTCTGCTAGTCACGAGGAGCAGACATCACCATGAAGGATTTTAGTGCTTTTCTAGATATGAAGAGATACAAGAATTGGGCTCATAATATCGTCTCCTGAAAATATCTAACTATCTGGAGGCCTGTTCTGCTAGTTCTTCCCAGAGCACAGAGGGCCTCATCTCTGCCCTCCACCCTGAACCCCTTTCAAGAGGTGTTGAAAGTCAGCAGCTGCAGCAGCTCATGGTTTAATCCTTGTAGAGCTCGATGGCAAGTGCCCATGGCAAGTGACAGTTTGTATTGACAATATCAAGGTGTACACATACAATATATGTTTACATATGAAAAACCACAGTGAGGCACCACTGGATACCCACCGAATTTGTGAAGCTGGAAAAAACCATCATTTTAAATGCATGAAGGAGTTAGCAGGAAAGAAAAAAGTATAAGAAATCTGCTGATGCCAAGGTCAAAACCAGATTCCAGAGGTGAGGGAGCCTTGAGGTTAATGAATAAAATGACAGAAGGAAAAAAACGCGATCCTTGCTTTGGCCCTGGGTGGAGAGGTAAAAATCTCCTGGGAGTACTGTGGCCCTCTGGCAGCCCTCACGTGTCCATTCTCCCTTTAATTTACTCTCCTTAGGTTTTTGCTCTACAGCCCCCCAAATAACTCCTGTCTAGACCACCCAAGACCTCCACACTTCTAAAATCCACCAGTCATTTCCCAATCTGAGCACACTTGATCTCTCACAGAACTTTTTTTATTGATGTGAAATTCACATAACATAAAATTAATCATTTTACAGTAAAATTCAATGGCATTTAATACATTCGCAACGTCGTGCAACCACCATCTCTGTCGAGTTTCAAGACATTTTCGTCACCCCAAAAGAAAACCCTATACCCAGTCAACAGCCACTCCCCACTCCCCTAACCCCTGGCAGCCACCAAATCTCCTCTTTGCCTTTATTGATTTACCTACTCCGGATATTTTGTGTATATGCAATCAAGCCCTCTCCCACAATTTGATGCAGTTGATCACTTCCTCTTCCTTTCAACATTTTCTCCACGAGGCTCCCAGGATCCCCACACTTCCTGGTTTCCCTTAACCTGATCTCTGAACTGGTGGGTCCAGGGCTTAGTCATGTACCTCTCCTTCTCTCTATCCCCACTCACTCCCTGGCTGACTCACCCAGTCACATGGGTTTAGGTTCCATCCACGTTCTGATCACCCCAAGCTTTTCTCTCCAGCCAGGACTCTCCCCGGAACTCCAGACTCACACATCCCATTGCCTACCTGACATCTCCACTCGGCATGTCATACTTGCCCTAATCAAGCCTGAGCTCCTGACCTTCCCCACCAAGCCTGCTCGTTCTGATTCATGTCGAGTCCTCCTTCCGGGTCCTCCAGCAGAAAACCTTGACGTTTTCATCCTTGACACTGCTCTTTCTTTCATACCCTACATTTGACCTGTCAGCAAAATCCTGTGGGTTCTCTTCAAAACAGATCCAGAATCTGACCACTTCCATCACCTCCACAGCTATCATTCTGGGGCAGGCGATCTCCTTTTTCACTAGAATTATTGCAATCACCCGATAACTGTTGTCCTACTCCTGTCCTTGGACCCCTTCAATCCATTCTCAACACACCATCCAGACGGATGTATTAGTCAGGGTTCTCTAGAGAAACAGTATGTATGTATGTATGTATGTATGTACGTCTGCATGTATGATAAGGGTATGGAATTGGCTACTGACTCATGCAGTTATGGAGGCTTAGAAGTCCCGTGATCGGCTATCCGCAAGCTGAGACCCAGGAAAGCCGATGGTGTGGTTGCAGCCTGAAGGTCTGAGAACTAGGAGAGCCAATGGTGTGATTCCCAGCCTGAGCGCAGAAGACCAACGTCCCAGCCTAGACAGTCATGCAGAAACCGAATTCTCCCTTCTTCTGCATTTTTGCTCTATTCAGGCCCTCATTGGATTGGTTGATACCCATTCACATTGGGGAGGGCAATCTGCTATACTCAGTCTACCGATTCAAATGCTAATCTCATCTGGAAACATCCTCCCAGACACACTGAGAAATAATGTTGAGCCAGCTATCTGGGCATGCCCAGATTCAGTCACGTGGACACATAAAATGTATATCACGTTGCTAAACGTGAGTTAAAGCAATTCTCTGCTGGAAACCTTCTAATGGCTTCCTAACACTTTTAGCCTAAAATGCAGAATCCTCCACAGGGCCTAGAAGGACCCATATTATCTGACCCCTGCCTGCTTCTCCACCCTCACCTCCAGCCATTCTGCCCCTTCTGCTCTTACAGTCCTGGCCCCCTTTGACCCTGATTTCCGGGTCCCTGCACTCACACTCCGCTCTGGCTGGAGCACTCTTCCTCTCCCTTGCCCCATGTCCTCTGGGCTCACTCCTTTACCTCCTTCAACTCTTTACAGAGGTGTCAGCTTTTCATTCAGCCTGCCTGACCATCCTATTGAAAACTGCAGTTTCCACCTGGAACACTGCCCCCTCCTTCCCTGCTTTGTATTCTCTCATAGCACTTACCACCATCTCATCTCAGCCAGAATTTGACTTATTTTATCTGTCTCCTCTCATTAGAATATAAGCTCCACAAGAACAGGGACCTTTGCTTTGGTCCCTTTTGTTTCTATCCCCAGCACCTGGATTTGTACTTAGCGCATAGTAAATGCTTAATAAATATTTGTTGAATCAATCAATGAATGAATTTTCCAAAAGCTAGTTTAAAGAAAGAAAAGGGGTTTGTACTGATCAAGAGAAAAATTCCTTATTGTTCATAGAAAGGAGAAACCTTTTAAGGATCCCACTTTCCCCAAGTCTCTGCCTTAGACATCTCACATGTATCCTTTTAAGAGAGGGGCATGGCCTTGGGAATTCAGTCCTAGACCTGTCTGCTCCTATCCACTGATAAGGTGGACATAAGACTCGTCACACCATGCGCGGGGGCTACAGGATTGAGTAGACTGAGGTATGTCCACATACCCAGACTTACTCACTAATTCACTAATTCATTCATTCCTCTGGCCTCCCTTTGCAGGACTTACTACCTTGTTTGTAATTGTCAGTTTTCTTATCTATCCACACAGACTTTGAGCTCTTTGAGAGCAGACATTCTATCTGTCTCCTTAATGCCTAGCTGTGCCTGGCACAGACTAGACAACTCAACAAAATGGAAAGAGTGGGTGAATGAAAAACAGTGGCCAGAGTGAAAGAAGGCCAGCAGCTGGGGAACTCACGAGGCTTGTCTTCAGAATGGGGGGGGCACCTGTCTGGATGGAGCAGTGGGTACCTGTTGGGGGAATAACATTGGATGGGTGAAGCTAGGCACCGAGTCCCTGCTAGGCTGCTGCAGTTCCCTAATTAGGGGAGAACAGACCGGTCGGGAGGGACATGAGTTGAAACAAGCACACATTTATTTGACTGCCTCCTATGTGGCTTCACACAGCTACCCCACCTGCATTCAGATGACGGATCCCCAAATCACGATTAACAGTCAGTTTACGTGGGACTGATGTCAATGACCCAGGTGTGCCCCTTCCTGGGCCCCGTCACTAGACTCAGGCACACTTCTCTCCTCCTTCTGCCCTCCGAGACCGGGGAGCCCCACCACTATCCCTCCTTCCTGAGACTCTCACCTCCTTCTCGGCCTCCTGAGGAGAAGGGGTTGGGTTGGCCCTGCCCCTTGGCCACGCCACCAAAGTCACACCTGATTGCAAAGATGATGTCTCCCCTGAGGGGTGATGAAGACCCCTCCTCTCAGGCCTGAGGAACTCCACCAGGCTTTTTTATGCTTGCATGATGGAATGTCTCCAGCATTTCAGTAGAATGTTCCACCCCCATGCTTCTGGGGTCCTTGAAAACCAAGTAGGGGAACTACTTGAGGTGAGTTTTGGGAGGAAAGAGGTAGATTGGCCTTGTGGGTTAGGCAGGCTGGATGGGAGGGGTCCAGGAGGTCCATGGCAAGACCCATGCCTTCATTTTGGATGGAACTAGACTTAGGATGTGGATTATGGATGGAGAAGAATAAGCAGAAGGTCATGCAGGGGGAAACTCAGAGAGACATAAAAATCATACCTACCATTTGTTATGCACCTGTTGTGTGCCAGGTATTGTGCTGGATGCCTACATATGCAATAGATTCTTTCTGAGGTACCTACCTATCTCGTGGAACCAGCTTCTCTAATCCACAGGGTGGGACCACTGCATTCATTCATTTAACAAAATATGTATGCACCTACCAAGTAGTAAGCCCTGTCCTAGGTGCTAGGCACACAAGAGAAGGACAGATGTGGCCTATGCCTTCATGGAGGGGAGAAGCACACTAAGTAAATAAACAAATAAAAGTACATTCTACAGATTATTATAAATTTGCATAATTATAATTGCACAAATTATAATTACACAAAATAAAATTGTATAATTATAAATATTATAAAGGAAAAGAATGAGGTATCGTGTGGAGCAGGACAGGACCTAGTGGACCCAGGGTGGCCAGGGAAACTTCCAGAGCGGGAGAATTTTATACCAAGACGTGAATGATGGGAAGGGACTGTCCGTGTGAATTGGGAATTGTGGGTGATGATGGGGTGGGGAATGTGTGGAGGGGAAATTTCCAAGGCAGTGGGAACATCAAGGCCAATGTTCTTGAGGGTGGGATGACTGGACACTGTGAGTCTGAGGGACAGCAGTTCCAGATGCAGCTGGCGAGGGCAGCCTGAGCCAGATCCTGCAGGGCCTTGTGGGCCACAGTAGGGAGGCTGGGTTTCATTTTATTTTATTTTATTTTTTTTGGCCCTGCCTGGCGGCATGTGGGATCTTAGTTCCCTTACCAGGGATGGAACTGTGCCCCCTATATTGGAAGTGCAGAGACTTAACCAGTGGATCTCCAGGGAAATCCCCCAGGTTTCATTTTACACACTGTTATTTGATGTGTTAATTTTAAAAGTATATAGATTATTGAATCATATAATTTTAAAGTATTTTGATAACTGTATTTCAATATTCCCACTATAATTTCTTTTGTCATACTGTGCATATTATTTTATGGTTCAAAAACACAATTCTGCCTCATGGTTCCAGTGGGGAGAGAAAGAGGAAGCAGGGGGTGCGGGCGGTTAGGGGGGACCCACCAACAGTTTCTGCTACCACCGCCCGGGCCGCCTCTGTGCTCTTGGCTGTGGGAAAGGAGATGTGGATCCTGGGTGCAAGGCCACACCTACAGGAGGGTGGGCAGTGGGACAGCGATGGCAGATACAAATAAACTCAACATCAACAGCCTCATCCAATGGCTGTTGGAAGTTAGAGGGTCCAAGCTAGGCAAGAATGTCCAGCTACAAGACAATGAAATCAGAGAACTGTGCTTAAAGTCCCAAGAGATCTTTCTCAGTCAGCCCATCCTACGAGAACTTGAAGCACCGCTAAAAATAGTGGTGATACCCACAGGTAATACTATGATTTGCTTCGACTTTTGGAGTATGGTGGTTTCCCACCAGAAAGCAATTATCTATTTCTTGGGGACAGGGAGAAGCAATCTTTGGAGAATATCTGCCTCTTATTGGCTAAAGAAAATCAAACATCCCAAGAATTTTTTTCTTCTCAGAGGAAACCACGAGTGTGTCAGTATCAATAGCATGTATGGATTTTTATGATGAATGTAAAAGAAGATACAACATTACACTATGGAAAACTTTCATAGACTGCTTTAACTGTTTACTGTTAGCAGCCGTTGTGGATGAGAAAACATTCTGCTGTCATGGAAGTTTGTCCCCAGGTCTTCAATCTATGGAGCAGATTCCGAGAGCTGTGCGGCCAACTGATATACCAGATCAAGGTCTTCTTTGTGCTCTTTTGTGGTCTGACCCAGGTAAAGATGTCTTAGGCTGGGGTGAAAATGACAGAGGAGTTGTCCTTCACATTTGGTGCTGAAGTGGTTGCCAAATTTCTCCATCAGCATAATTTGGATCTTATGTGTAGAGCCCGTCAGGTGGTTGAAAATGGTATGAATTTTTTGCAGAGAGGCAGTTGGTCACTCTGTCTTCTACAACTGATTATTGTGGAGAGTTTGACAATGGAGGTGCCATGCTGAGTGTGGACAAAGCACTAATTTGTTCTTTTCAGATTTTAAAGCCTGCAGAGAAAAAGAAGCAGAATGCCAGGAGCCCCTTTAACACCTCCAAGGGGTATGATCACAAAGCAAGCAAAGAAACAGGTGTCATTTTGACACTGCTTAATTGGGACTTGTAACATATAGTATACGATCTTCACTTTTTAAATCGTAATGTATATTGGTCAGCTTTGCTCAAATAGTGTTTGTGGGCATGCTCCTTCCATTTTTGACTTAATGAATGATATTTGCTAATTATAACAGCAAATAAAAGACTCTCCACTCCCAAGAAAAAAAATGTTTTGTTTTGTTTTTTAATTCTCTGGGTTTTCTTTGCAAACAATTTTAATGATGGTATTAAAGCAGTACACCCCAGGACAGTTTATCCTGTCTAGGGTGTAAGTATGCAATTGATCTATTTTAAATTCGGTACAACCCAAGAATAATGCAAATTTGTTTTCTTTAGGATATAAGGAGAGCCCTAGGGTGCTCAATCTGTACAAGTTTTTGTCATAAAATGCATACTGTTGATACAAACCACTGTGAACATATATTTTTAAAACTTTGTTTCAAAGGATTGTTTTTTTCTCTTACTGTCTTGTCATGTACAAACTAGTAACTTTCAACCTTGCCAGCATCACTGGTATGATGTATATTTAATCAAAGCACACTTTCCCCTACCATATACTTAAAATGATGATTAAAGCCATTACTTTATTTTACTTTATTTTTTAAAATAAATTTATTTATTTTATTTATTTATTTTTGGCTGCGTTGGGTCCTCCTTGTTGCACGTGGGCTTTCTCTAGTTGGGGGAGCAGGGGCTACTCTTCGTTGTGGTTCATGGGCTGTAGGCACACGGGCTTCAGAAGTTGTGGTACACGGGCTCAGTAGTTGTGACTCGCGGGCTCTAGAGCGCAGGCTCAGTAGTTGTGGTGCACAGGCTTAGTTGCTCTGCAGCATGTGGGGTCTTCCCGGACGAACCCATGTCCCCTGCATCGGCAGGTGGATTCTTAACCACTGCGCCACCAGGGAAGACCCAGAGTCGTTATTTTAAATGTTTGTTAACTCTTTCCTAAAGCCAAAGTTTCTGTTGAAATACGTATTGACACTCCTCTAAGTATAAGGTGGCTTGGTTGTGTACACATGCTGCCTTCCTGGGGATTCAAAAACAGGTTTTTGAGTTTGAATAGCGATTAGTAACATAGTTACTTCTTAAGCTATTAATGATTAAAGTTAATAACATTTTGTACAATTTCCATAGAGCCTATTCATTAAATAACCTTTGTACCATTACATCAGGCCTGAACCCGTTCATTCAGAAAGCTTCAAATTAAAGAAACAATACTGTTCTTTATGAGTGACCAATTATGCTTTCTTTGGTCTACATTCTTTATTCTACAGTGAAATTGAGGCTTGTAAGTCAAAACAAAGGAACTAACTTACTACCACTAGTTTATACAGAACTCAGGATATCTATGACTTTTTAAAACTATAATCTGTTACAATGTTTCAACAGATGACCCTTTACAATACCATGTGGTGAAAATGAATTCAGACTTATTAAATGATGAACTTGTTAAGACACACACACACACACACACACACACACAATTCTGCAAAAGGGTCCATGGCACAAAGAAGATAAGATGTAGGTCAATTCCCTGCACCCAAGCTGGACTGGCCTTCCACAGGATCCCAGAATCTCAGAGTGAGGCTCTTAAAGAACACCCGGGGAACTTCCAGTGGTTGGGACTTGGAGAGCTTTCACTGCCTGGCCAGGTTCAATCCCTGGTCGGGGAACTAGGGTCCCGCAAGCCTGTGGCTCACCCCCGGCAAAACAAAACAAAACAAACCCAGTACAGGGTGCAAAGAGTGCAAAGACATTTTAAACTCGCTAGTAGCTATATCAAGAGCTTCTTGGTAGGGCACGGGGAAAGACTGGGAGGGGCTCTGCATACCTTCTTCCCTGCCCCCCTCCCTCTTCCTCCACACTCTTCAATCAGGACTGCTTGACTTGGATGCACTTTATATACGGGGCATAGACATAAAGATTTCCTTTAAAGAAAGAAGCCCACAGTATAACAATCACTCACATACACCTTAAAAACCACTAACCACCCATTTTACAGGTGAGGAAACGGAGGCCCTGAGAGAGAAATGGAATTGCCTATGAGGCCAAAGCAAGGCATGTGATGTTTGTTGACTCTCAGGCATCTGCTTTTTCCAGGACAGCACAAAGCCTCTTCCCCACCCAGCCCTGCTGCCAATGTTGGGTCGTATGGGGGTTGGAGGCCTCTGAGCAGGGGCAATGACAGGCTGAGGATGTGGGGTGAATGGGTGCCTAGGAGGTTTCATCAGGGCTGCAGTGGCAGAGGGACTCATCTCTGGGAGCAGCTTAGCATTCCAGGTGACATGGAAAACACCAGAAATGGTCTGTCAATCTGGAGGAACTCCCAAACAGGTATGGGAATATGAAATTCCTGGGCGTCACCCAGCGTTGATTCATGGAAATATTACATTCTGTGCTCTATAAACAAAACGATCCAGCAATACTCATTTTACTTGTCAGTCCAGATGTAATATACAAACATACGTATATATTTTTAAGCATAGAGTGCCTCCTGCTGCCGGAAGCTAAAAGTGCACAAAGAGGTTCACAATTTCATTCGTCAGAGCTGCTCAGCAAGGAGTAGAATCACAGAAACCCGGAGCTGAAGAAACACAGGCATCTTCCAAAGGTCACAAAATTCCTAAGGAAAGCCTGCAGAGCTGGGCAGGTGACGTAAATGAAGGGTGTCAGGCTATCTGAGAGGAAGGGCTGTGAAGACATGAGGAATGCCTTCAGCCTCCAAGGGCGTTCAAAGCTAAAAAAGTTTTTTTATATTATTAACTTTTGAAAAATAATAGATTCTTATGGTACAGAGTTCAGAGGATACATACAAAAAAGGATTCATTGAAGAATAAACCTCCCTCTTACTCCTGTTGCCCAGCTGAATTCTCCAAGGAGGGAAAGAAAGTGTCCCTCAAGAGATAGACTCTACTCATCAAAGATATTTGTACACAAATGATAGCATATTACAAACACCATTTTTTAATTTTTTTTTTTAAAACATCAGATATTGTTAATATCTTGGAGCTCTTTTCGTATCCTTGCATAAGAGCTTCTGTTTCTTTTAAACACCTGCATAGTACTTCATTGGATGAATGTACCAAGGTTTTTAAATCAATGAACATTTAACTTGTTTCCAATATTTGCTATTATAAGCAATGCTGTAATTAATAACTTTGTCTATGTGTGAGTATATCTGTAGGATAATTTCCTAAAAGTAAAATTACCTTCTCAGAGGGTATGTGTATTTTTTTTGAATTGTTTTCATTGAGATATAACATACATGAAATAAAGTTAACAGTTGTTAAGTACAGAGTTTATAAACTCTTACATATGTATCCATACCCATAATCAACACCAAATTCAAGATATAGAACATTATCAGCCCTCTAGGAACCTCCATCTTGACCACTCCTAGTCAATATCTGGCCCCCAAAGGTAATTACTATTATAACTTCTATAATCACAGATTAGATTCACCTGTTCTTGTCCTTCATATTAATGGAATTATACAGTATGTGGTCTTTTGAGACAGGCTTCTTTTTTTTAAATTGAAGTATAGTTGATTTACAATGTTATATTAGTTTCTCATGTTCAGAAAAGTGATTCAGTTATACATATATATATTCTTTTTCATGTTCTTTTCCATTATGGTTTATTACAGGATATTAAATATAGCTCCCCGTGCTATATAATAGGACCTTGTTGTTTATCCATTCTATGTATAATAGTTTGCATCTGCTTGTCCCAAACCCCCAATCCAACCCTCCCCCGCCCCTGGGACTAGCTTCTTTGAACTCAACAATATTTCTTTAATTCAAGTAAGTCTGATTCATCCATGTTGCTGCATGTATAGTCATTTGTTTTTCATTGTACATGTCTTTTGATGGACACTTCACCTCCATTTCTCTTGAGTGGAACTGCTGACTCATAGGGTAGCCCTATGCTGGGCCATAGAGTAGGCCTACGTTTAGCTTTAAAGACAGAGCCCAAGTTTTCCAAAGTGGTTCTATCGCTTACAGTTGTGTCAAAAATGCACGAGTGTCCTAGCAGCTCCACAAACTCATCATTACTTGGCATTTTTCATCTTTTTACATTTTAGCAATTCTGGTGGATGTGTAAAGGTATTTCATTGTGATTTTAATTTGTATTTCTCTGATGACTAATAGTGTTGAATACTTTTTCCTGTGCTTTGGCCCATTGGATATTTTCTCTTGTGAAATGCTTATACATTAGTCTATTTTTGTTGGGTTGATTGATATTTTTTTATTGATTTGTTGGAGAGCTTTATATATTCTATATATAAATCCTTTGTCAGATGTATGTATTGTAAATATTATCTACCAATCTTTGGCTTGCCTTTCACTTAATGAAAGCCTTGCAAGCTTTAATGTTGCTGTGGTGGTTGTTGTTGTTGTTGTCGTTTTTGATGAAAAGAAATTCTTAATTTTAACAAAGTCCAAATTTCAATCTTTTCTTTTGTGGTTAGTATTTTGCATGTGTCTTGTACAAGGCAAAGTTGTAACCTCTTTCTGTTGGCTGTGTTGTTTTTCTGGCTAATCCAGCCTAGCCCCGATGACTTCTGGGTAGTATGTCTCTATATGCTGACTCTCTCAGGGATTGTACATGGGAATTCTTGAAACATTGGGGTAGTCTGCCCACTGCCTTTTTTTTTTTTTTCATATGGGAGATCTGGCTCTGCTTCAACTTCTTTCGTTCTCATCCCTTCACTGATTAACAATATTGTTTCTGGAGTCACACTGATGTAGGTTGGAATCCCAGATGTATTACCTACTTCCTGTGTGACCTTGGGAAAGTAGCTAAACCTCTCTGAATCTCAGTGTCTCCATCTGTTAAATGGGGTATGTATTGGATTTCATTAGGTAAGGCTGCATAAGAAACAACTACAAATCTCTAAAAGCAAAGGTTTCTTTTGCACTCATGTGACTTGTCAGGCGTGGGTTGCTTCACATCTCTTTCCTTCCAGGACCCAGGCTGAGGGAGCAGCTCCACCTGGGACAGGCCATTCTCATGAGAGAGGGAAAATATTAAGAGCGTTGGTAGGAATACATAATGGCTCTTAACACTATTGCTCAGATGTGGTGAAAGACACTTCTATTCGCATTCTATTGGCCAAAGCAAGTCACGTGATCAAGCCTGACATCAGTAAGGCTGGAAAGGACACTCTTCCTACAGGATGCGTTGCAGTCACAAGGCAACAGGTGATGATGTATAATCCTTGCTGACCTGAAACAACTAGGCTGCCAGGTATTTCTCCAGCAAAGATGTCTTTATTTGGAATCAGCAGAGAATTGCAATTTGGGGTCTGCCACCATGGTGAGCCACATGTAAGTCCCCACACAGCAAGGGAAGGAGAATGCTGTAATAGAAAGGGAAAGGGGTTGGAAGGGCTATACTAAAAAAAGTGTCCACAGCTTTTCATTGGCTGATTTGTTGCTAGGAGAGAAAAGGGGTCTTTCTACTTTTTGGGTGAGAGAGCCCTCCCTTCTGGTCTCCTGACTCTATTTAATTTAGGTTTCTGTTTCTTAATTTTTTACATCCTTAACAGGAGGAGTCACTTAATAGCTGGCAACAACAATGCCACCTACCACAGGATAATAACAGTACCTTCCTTATGGCTGTTTTGAGAATTAAATGAGGTGAAGCACGTCCAGTGCTTCACACAGTATACTGCACTTAGTAAGTACACAATAACTATTGGAGGCTATTATTATCATTATTACTATTACTATTTCCTGGTGCTGCCGAAAGTTCTTCTGCTCAGTGGACTGGGCTAAACCTTACTTGAGAGGAAGAAAAGAAGGATCTGTAATTACTCCCAATATTTAATTTGGAGACAATAAAACGTTGAGTCTAACGGCTCAAGCTTTGGAGGAATATGGACTCCTTACTAGGGCACATGATCTTAGACAAGTTACTTAACCTCTAGGGTCCTTGGGACTACGTTGTAGGCTTGTCATTAGGGCCAAGTTAAGTCAACCCTGTACACAAAGTAGGTGCTGAGTATTTGTTGAATTATTAAATGTGGATTTTAGACTTATTTCAAATATTCAGTGAACTGTATGCATAACTACAGTACAGTTGTATGGAAAGCCCGTTACTGGCCTTTTCCATCATTTGGGTCTCAGCTCAGATGTCACCTCCTCAGAGAGAGACCTTCCCTGTCCACATCATTTAAAGCGCTTCCTTCACCTCCAGTCACTTCTCCCTATTATCTTGTATTTACAGCTCTGGTAAAGCTCTGAAATTGTCTTGTTCATTCAGTGGTTTCTTTAATATGTCTCTGCCACTAGTTCTTGTTTTCTGTACTCTCATCCCCAGTTGAGGATGGGCCTCAACATCCTCATTCGTAAAACTAGGCGAGCGGAGGAAGAATGGGGAAAGGTAAACGCCGGCCGCTCCACCTGTGTCTCGGGCCTCCAATTCTTTCCGGCAGGGCACCGCCCCTGCCACCCACGTGGGCCGCTGTGGGGCACGCCCCCAGATGGGCGAGGCCTCCAATGTTGTGTCGGCCGCGTGCGGGCCGCGGTCCTAGGGAGGCGAGCTACGTCACACGTACGCAGGCCCTGCCCCCGCCCTTGCTCGCCACAGGCGGAAAAAGGGAGTGGCCAGGCGCAAGGGCCCCGCAGCCGGCGGCGGTGGTGCCTGAGCCGCCTCCAGGTGGCTGCTCTAGGCTCCCGCCCGCTCAGGCAGCTCGGAAGCCACTCTGTTTTGGGGTCCTCGCCGCTCTTCCACGTCTCCCGGAAGAGTAACTGAGCCGTGGCCGATCGAGGGACAGGTTTGCTCAACCTGGACCCTCTCCCGGCCGGCTGCTGAGGACGGGCGGCCTGGGAGGGTGACCAGGCCGCGGTGCAGCCGCTCCAGAGACCTCAGGTGAGGTGGCCGCGGGAGGCCGAGGGGTCCCCTTGGGGCCTTAACGGCCTTAGAGGCGGGGACGGCATCCCCTCAGCGGAGACCCTGCTCTCTCCGCCCTGCCGGGGGCTCAGGAACAGGGCAGGGGAGCCCCCTTGGGCCTCCACGGACGTGGCTTAGTGCCCTCCCCTTCTCTCCTTCCCCCACCCCAGCCTGGTTTGGCCGCTCTTCCCCCTCCGGAGGCTCAGTGCAGTGGGTAGGGAGCGAAGTGGGAGTCTGTACTCGTCCACCTGGGATTGACGACAGAGTCCCTGGGACCGACCAGCTGATCCCCAGCCTCCCTTCCTCTGTGTTGACACTTGGCCTTCGTGCAGGCCCTGCCACCGCCGTCGGCCGACCCATCCCCATCCCCATCCCCATCCCCATCCCCATCCCCATCCCCATCCCCATCCCCATCCCCATCCCCATCCCCATCCCCATCCCCATCCCTTGCGCTTTCACCCTCTCTCTCTTCAGCTCGGCGTGGGCCATTTACTGGGCGGAATTTCTTGAGGGCTCTGTACCTCGGAAGTCTGCTAGAGTTGTTCTTTTGTCCGCGGAGCAAGTGCCTAGGGCCCATCTTAACATTTAATTGGGTACTCAATCTTAAGGCACAGGCTTTTGTTTTAAAACCCTTTAAAACTTTACAGTGAGAGGTAAGATATAAGTTAATAAGTATGTTTTGATTGCTTTATTAGGAGAGATCATTTGTTCCCTACTTACCACCAGCGTTTACTCGGGAATGAGACATACTCTGTAGGGAGTTTTATATGTTATGGAGCATGTCACTTCCATTTTCATTGGATTTCACATAAGCTCTCTGAAATACACGGGCATGTAATTATCCCATTTTGTAAGGAACAGGTTTAGAGGGTGAGTTTCTTCTTGAGGTTGTTCAGATACTGGCAGGCTAGATGGGGAACGCAGGGGTTAAAAAGTGGGTTTGGCTGACTTAGATTTGCCTGTCTGCGCTGCTGTCTAAACTCTGGGATCTTTCTAAACCTTTCCCCCCATTTTTTTTGTGACAAAAGGGTATTGCTAC
The DNA here is from genome assembly GCF_059928025.1 of Delphinapterus leucas. Classification (NCBI taxonomy): domain Eukaryota; kingdom Metazoa; phylum Chordata; class Mammalia; order Artiodactyla; family Monodontidae; genus Delphinapterus; species Delphinapterus leucas. Next base: position 170,009,194 of record NC_143130.1, read on the forward strand.
TTACCGCACAATGTGGTTGTGAAAATTATGTGTGCTAAAGATAACGTTTGCAGGGCACCTAACATAAAACTTAATTCCATTCAGCAGTATTTATGGGTGCCTGCTGTGTGTTGAGAATTCATTGGTGAGCAAAACAGACGTGGCGTTTATCCACCCACTCCCCCCCTCTCCTTCCCCAAGAGGGAGAGACAGGGGAAAAAAATACACATAAAACATGAAGGGATGTGAGGGAAAAGAATAGTGTGTGAACAGAGAATGATAGGACCCAATTTAGATGGGACAAAAGAGCCATTTGGGGGGCAGATGACGTTCAGGTGAAGACCAAGAACAAAAAAAAAGTTAACTGTGAAAGAGCGCTCCAGGCAAAAGGAATAATGTGCACATTCAAGAAATGGTTGTTGACTTTTTTATATGCTACTCTTCTATGAAATGGAAACTAGTTATTTCATCATCATCTTGATTTATTGTGGCACTGGATAAGTACCCAAATATATGCATCAAGTGAATGTGCGATCGTAATTGTTTTATTCTGAACTTAGCTTAATGTGCCTATAGTAGGTACTGAGAATCCAAATTATTGAAGGTATATTTTAGACGTGTATATGCACACCTAAATTATCCATGATAGCGCTGCAGTATTTACACTTTGTTGAAATAGGAATAACAGTAGTAGTGGTAGTTGTAATTATGGTAGCAACTACTCAAATGAGTGCCTACTGTGGGCTAGGCATTTTTCAAAGTGTTTTTTAAATGTAGTATTTCATCTTAAAACCATCCTGTAAAGTAAGTACACTTATTTTCCTCATTTTCTAGGTGAAGTTTCTCAGTTTCAGTCAAGTAGTTTGTTTAGAGTTACGTAGTAAGAGGCAGGGTCAGGCTTTCCAACCCAGGACTATCTGTCTCTAGAGCCTGGTCTTAATCGCGGTGCTCTGCTGTTAAGCCACACTGATCATTTTATATCCTTTTTACAGGTTCACCAATAGGATTATTCTGCTGCCATCATGTCCTGGTTTGCTGATCTTGCTGGAAAGGCAGAGGATCTTTTAAACAGAGTTGATCAAGGGGCTGCAACAGCTCTCAGTAGAAAAGAGAACACCAGCGGCATTGTTTATAGCAAAAATACTGACTATCCTGAACTTCACCAGCAAAATACAGATTTGACTTACCAGACAGGACCTAAAACTACTTACATTTCCTCAGCAGCTGATAATATTAGGAATCAAAAAGCCACCATCTTAGCTGGGACCGCAAATGTGAAACTAGGATCTAGGACATCGGTGGAGGCCTCCCATCCTGTTGAAAATGCATCTGTTCCTAGGCCTTCATCCCAGTTTGTTCGAAGAAAAAAGTCAGAACCTGATGATGAGCTGCTGTTTGATTTTCTTAATAGTTCACAGAAGGAGCCTACTGGGAAAGTGGAAATCAAAAAAGAAAGGGGCAAAACACCTGTCTTGCAGAGTTCTCGGACAACAAGCGTCAGCTCTGAGAACACCAGAGTAACCACCGTCAAAACCATTGAAGAACATCCTTCTGGGAGCCAAAGCCACGGTAGTTAATCAGTCCTCTGTTTCTTTTAGAGTTAACCAAATTGGATGTCATCATAGCCTAAAATGTTCTGGTAGCATTTGTCATGCTTTGTTTTGTTACCTGTCCCTGCTGGCTCAAGGGCAGGCTCTCTGAAGTGTGTGGTGTAAATAAGGGGACAGCATAGAATACTATTAGCCAATATACGGTTACAGTAGGGACCTTTGAATGTTGTCTGTTGTAACTTTACCCAGCCCAGCATCTTATTTTTTAACTAATTAATTAATTTATTATTTATTTTTGGCTGTGTTGGGTCTTGGTTGCTGCGCACAGGCTTTCTCTAGTTGTGGTGAGCGGGGGCTACTCTTCGTTGCAGTGTGTGTGCTTCTCATTGCGGTGGCTTCCCTTGTTGCGGAGCATGGGCTCTAGGTGCGTGGGCTTCAGTAGTTGCGGCACGCAGCCTCAGTAGTTGTGGCTTGCGGGCTCTAGAGCGCAGGCTCAGTAGTTGTGGCACACGGGCTTAGTTGCTCCGCGGCATGTGGGATCTTCCCGGACCAGGGATCGAACCCGTCTCTCCTGCATTGGCAGGCGGATTCTTAACCACTGCGCCACCAGGGAAGTCCTCAGCCCAGCATCTTAAATTATATCCAAAATGATTCTCTAAGATGTTTTAAGATATAAAGAAGAAAATTTTGAAATCTGAAAGGAAACATATAGTTTTGGATTTGGAACTATCTCCAATTCATTTCTTTCTGTCATTGGTATTATAAAAGTAACAGGCGGCTGTACTTCACTTATATTCTGGATTGGGAACTTTTTGGTGTGTTTTTCCCCCTGCCTACCCTGAAAGTAAAGTGTGAGAAACTGAACTTTGATCTGAGTTGGAGGGTTAAAGGCATTGATTTAGTAGTGAAGTAAGAAGTTAGAATTCTGGTTTTCAGTTGTTTAATTTGCTATGAAATTACCTCAACATGTACATCTTCTCACCTGCAAAAAATGATGTTTACATGGTAATGTGGCTAATTTGAGTACCTAGGAAGCATTTTAAACTAACAATAAACATGATAGGTCCTTGCAGAGATTCTTTATAGAGCTGATAGCTCATGGGAGCTTGTTATGTTCTTAAACCTTTTAGCTTCTTCCACAGTCTTGGCTCTTAGTGAATAAAATCTTTCTTGTATTTCAAGATAAAAAAGTGGTAAAGAGACGGGTTTTGGGCACTAGCAGTTAATTAACTAGGTATGAACAATCCTAAATTTCTTTTCAACTATCTTTTGATTAATTATACAAACATTTAGTGAGACCCTATTGGGCCAGGATACAGAAGTGAATGGGTTATAGTTTATTGGATGAGATACACATGGACACATATAATATACATGTAATATAGTAAATGGAGCAGTTGAGGTATGGTCAGAGTGTTGTGGAAGCATGTCTTTTTCCTTATTGATTCATAGATACTCTTTTTATGTTCTAGATGGCAGTTCTTTCTCATCCTCCTCCAGTTTTACCTTGTTTTTTTCCTTTTTCTATAATGTCTCAATAGAAGTTCTTAATATAATGATTTTCAATTTTTTCTTTATGGTTTGTGTCTTTTGGGTCTTAGAAAATCTTTTCCTATCCTGAGGTCATAAAGGTATTTTTCTGTATTATAGGAAAAGGTTTTATACTTTTGCCTTTCATATTTAGATGTTTACCTAAAGTTGTTTTTTATGTATGGTGTGAGGTAGGCATCTAGTTCCCTTTTTTCCCCAAATGGAAATCAGTTATCCCAGCACCATTTATTGAAAATATTTCCTTTCCCTATTAATCTGCAGTACCATCTCTGTCATTTATCAAATATCCATCTATATGTTGGTATGTTTCTGACACTTAATTCTGTTTCATTGGTTTATTTGTCTTTGTGTCAGTGCCACATTGTCTTAATTACTGTGGTTTTATAATATGTCTTTATATCTCAAAGAGCAGATTCTACCACCTTGTCCTTCTCCAAGAATGTTTCGGCTATTCTCGGGACTTTTGTACTTCCATATGCATCTTAGAATTTGCTTGCCAAGTTCCACAAAAATTCTGTTGGTCTTTACTAGGAGTCCATTGCTTCTACTGACATCAGATAGTTTGGTGAGAATCAGCATCTTTACAACATAGAATCTTCTAACTTACTCACATGGTATAATTATTTTTTAGATGTCTTTCATTAAGATTTTATTGTTTCTTCCATAAGTGTCTTGCATACTTTTTGTTAGATTTATTCCTGGGTAGTTTATATTTTTTAAACCTCTTAAAAATGGTATGCTTTAAAATTTTTTACTTTCTGTTTGTTGCTGTCTATAGGTTTTTGTAAATACACACACACACACACACACCCCAACCTAAGATAGCTCTTAAGCTTCATATTTTTCTATACATTCATTTAAATTGTCAACAACACAATAATACCATATGTAGATAATGACTGTTTTCTGCTTAACCCTTTTATCTTTTTAAAAACTCTTTTTATTGCCTTACTACATTGGCTTGTACTTGAAAACCAATTTTGTGTCTTGTTCCTTGTCTTAAAGAGAATGCTTTGAGTGTTTCAGTTTGTGTTCAGTTTTTCATAGGTACTTTTTATTGGGTTAAGGAAGTTTCTGTGTATTTCTAATTTGAGTTTTTATGTTGAATTTTAGCAGTGTTTTTTTCATGTATGTATTGAGATACCATGATTTTTCTTCTTAATATTAATATGGTATACAAATCAGTTGATTTACTTAAACCTAAAACCAAACTTAACTTTCAGTAAATGTTTGCTAGAACTCACTGGTGAAACCATCAGGGTCTGGGGTGTTCTTAGTGGAAGATTTAACTTTGATTCAATTGATTTTCCATTTCTTTTTAAATCTGTTTTTGGTAAGTTATATTTTTTTCTAAGAATTTGTCTATTTCATATACTTTCGGGAGGATTATATTTATTTTACTTAATTTCAGGAAAATAATGTCACAGCTGAAATTTTAACACAGTCAGACACTAATCACTTATAGTAACCCTGCAGAAATCAAAGCTTGATCACAAATACCACCTGAAGAATACCAATATTTGGCACTCTGCTAAATGTTTGTTTTTTTAAAGCAGCATTAACGAAGTATAACTGATATGCAGTAAATTACACATTTTTAAAGTATACAGTTTGATGCGTTTCATCATCATGTACATTTAAAAATTTATTGACATAACGTAGTTTACAGTGTCTCCCTCAGAAGACCATTTTTGGTTATGTTGATCCTCTAGTATGTTTCTTTTCTATTTTGTTAATTTCTGATCTTTATTATTCTGCTTTCTTTGGGTTTATTTTGCTGTTTTTGTAATCCTTATGATGGGTGCATAACTCATTAATTCCTTTCATTTTTAAAAAAGTATATTTTATTTACTTATTTTTGGCTGCGTTGGGTCTTCGTTGCTGCGCGCGGGCTTTCTTTAGTTGGTGGTGAGCAGAGCCTACTCTTCGTTGCGGTGCGCTGCCTTCTCCTTGCTGTGCGCTGCCTTCTCATTGCAGTGCCTTCTCTTGTTGCAGAGCACAGGCTCTAGGTGTGCAGGCTTCAGTAGTTGCGGCACACGAGCTTAGTTGCTCCGCGGCATGTGAGATCTTCCGGGACCAGCGATCAATCCTGTGTCCCCTGCATTGGCAGGCGGATTCTCAACCACTGTGCCACCAGGGAAGCCCCCTACCTTTCTTTTTTTTTTTCTTTCATAATTGAAATTTTATTGGCTGTTTTGAGGATCAGTACACAAACATTTCAATTTGTACACAATTCTCAACATACGTACCAAAAATCTAAAACATCATGCAGTTGTGAATCTTTTCTGAACAGTTATTCCAGTGACTTTCCAGCTTAAAATTTGGAGGCAAATTTTCCTTCACAGGATGTCAAGTACCAATATCTTCAAATATTGATAATGCTCTTATATCGTAAGTCCCACTAATTCACAATTTAATATCATGTACACTACATACTCAAATTGTCCATCGTTCACAGCACATTAACAGTTACTAGAAGAACTGGACTACCACGACCAAAGATGTTACAGAGTGCACAAAATTCTGCCCAGGAGAACCAAGATCAAGGGGTGAGTGGTTTGCTTTAGGAAACAATTCTACCAAAAACAACATGGGAAGAGAAGTAATTTAAAGTGTTTAAGACATTAAATGCACAACTGACTCCAAACTGACATTTAGTGTGCTTTGTATTATAGGATATAAAAGCTGCCTTCCATCTGTGGAATGTTAAGCTGACACCCAAGACAATCAAAGCCTCCCATATTCAATATCCCACTATTTTCTGGTTGTACCAAAAAATAAACAACCAGCAAATGATTTCACCTCTTAAAAAAAGCATGTACACTTAACAAATGGGATGAGGTGGGATTCCCTCCTTTTAAAAAATATTTCTAGAGCTACTAAAAAACTTGCGTTTACAAAATAGTTGGTAAAAATATTCCTCTGGATTGTACAAGAGGGGAGACAGGGACCACTGACTTGGCTTCTTTCTCTCCTGCTTCATCAGAAGCTGGGCTCTCCTCGTTTTTAGTTTCTCCGTTTTCTGCAGGTACGTCTTCTTTAGTCTCCTGGTTAGCCACTTCAGCCTCTTTTCCCTTTGCTCCCCTTTTCCCTTTTGTTTGCACGTTTTTGTCTAAAGATTTATCCTTTCCTGCCTCCTTTTTTGGCTTCGTTTCCACTTTTGCAGGAGCCGGTTTAGCTGACAACCTCGCCGACCTCCTCTTGGGCTCCTCCTTCGCCGCCCCCTTGGCGGAGCCGACCTTCCTCTTGGGCATCGTGGCGGCGGGGCCGGCGCGTGCCGGGTGCCTGCGGGCCGCGCTGAGAGCCTGCACAGCTGGGCTGCCTGGCCGCTGCCACTCCTCCCCCCACCCGAGCTTCTTCCTGTCATTTTTAATGTAAATATTCAAGGCTATAAATGTCTAAATAGTACTTTAGATATATCTTACAGGTTTGGATGTATACTTTATTTCTTTTTAAAATCTTATAAAATTAAAAATAATTTTTAAAATTTTCTCAATTTTTATTCATTAAAAAAAATCTTTATTTTGGAAATTTCAAATACACCAAAGTAGAGATTGATGGTTCCCCTCAACCCCCATATTAACTTTTATCCAGTGATGATAATCAACAGCTCATAGCCATTCTTATTTCATTTATAACATCTCATTTTCAATCTCTTTCTTTACCTCTACCCACCACAGAATTATTTTGGAGCAAATCACAGGTCTCATATCATTTCTTCTATAAATATTTTATTAACTCTAAAAAATACAAGTTTTCAAAATGAACAGTCACGCCATTATCACCATAAAATTAATAATTCCTTTGTATCATCTAATATCTAGTCAGTATTCAAATTTCCCTGTTTGTCTCATCATTTTTACACGTTATTGAAATGCGAAAATCTTAGTTGTACAGACAAATGGCTACACCTATGAAACCCACACCTTTATCACGATAAAGAATGTTTCCTTTGCCCCAGAGAGTGCCCATGTCCTTTTCTAGTTAATCTCCCCACCCATCCCCCAAGCACCCACTGTTCTGATTTTTTTCCCTTTAGATTATTTTTGTCTGTTCTGAAACTTCACGTTTGCCAGCAAAAAGTGAGATCATATAGTGTGAATACTTTACCTGACTTCTTTTATTCAGCATGTTAGTGAGATTCACTCGCGTTATTGAGTATATTAATAATTCTTTTTTATTGTGTAGTATTTTACTGTAGTATTATACCACAATTTACCCAGTCTCTTTTATGGACATTGGGGATTTTCCAGTTTTTGTTTTTTGTGAATAAAGGTGCTATGAACATTTTTGTACTTGTCTTTTTGTGGAAAAATGTTTTTATTTCTGGTCAATAAATACCGAGGAATGGAACTACTGGGTCAAAAGGTAGGTACATGTTTAATTTCATAAGAAATTGTGAATACTTCCCCACAGTGTTTATGTCATTTATATTGCCACCAGCAACCTGTCTATAAGAGTTCCAGTTGTTTCATATCTTCACCAACATTTTATGTCGTCTTTTTAATTTTAGCCAGCTAGCGGGTGTGTTTTGGTCCTTGTTTTGGTTTTAATTTGCATTTCCTTGATCACTAAAGATGTTGAGGACTTTTTCATTTAGATATAGTTCATTTTTTAGCACATACTTAATTTTTTTGGAGTAAGTAAAAAGTGTATTTGCATCACATTTAGTAACAAAACCAAGATGAAACTGAATTAATGAGTATCTGAATTAATGAGTATCTCTTTGGGTAAGGCAGTTTAGACTCCAGTTTGGTATATAACAAATTGCTCTGACCTGTTATTACTCTCCTTGCCTCGAAACCCACAGCTGTTCTTTTATGCCTTTCCAGTATTTTCAATGTTGAAACTTCTCCCTTTTTTTCAAAAATGATTCATAGACAGAAGGGAGGACAAAACCCTTGTTTACCTAAACCCAACCACGTAAATTTCTCTGCTTTTTTTTTCCCCTTCCCAGAACTGTATTCTTGTATCTTTTCTTTATCACCATTTGTTCAGTGTATCCAGACTTCGAGGGTCCTTACAGATCTATAGGCTGTATGTATGAGAGCGAAATTTCATCAGAGGGAAGTCTATTAAAAATTTAAGTTTACTTTTTATGGTGTTTTAGCTATAGCAGTCAACTTGAGCCAAAAGGCATTCTACCACAGTAAGCTACTAGTGCATATATAGTGAGCATTCCAATGTAACAAAGATGTATTTGCTTTTTTTACAGAAGCCTCTAATAATTCAGATTCTGGCCATGAAGGCCAAGAGATTTCTTCAAAGGAAAATGTATCCTCAGGTGCTGCCTGTGCTGATCGCAACCCAGTGCCTGAAGATGATGGGAGATCACATGAACTATCTAATCTTCGGCTGGAGAATCAACTGCTGAGGAATGAGGTTCAGTCTCTAAATCAAGAAATGGCCTCATTACTTCAAAGATCCAAGGAAACTCAAGAGGGTAGAGCCTTATTTAAATTACCCAGGGTTAGGAATTTAGCATTTCAAAAATAAACTAAAAACTTGATTATATCTAAACTATTAGAAAGATTTTAGATGGGAGTTGTAAAATAGTGTTTTCACAGAAATATAGGGCCCAGATTTGGAAATGGGAACAGTCATCCTCCCACCCACCTGCAACAGAACACTGGCCTCTTTGGTCATTCTTTAGAAGCCGTGGATAGGAAGATAGTGTAAGCCTTGTTAGACTGACTTCAGAAGAAGCTTCACTTTAACCCAGACTAATTTAGACATGGAAATAGTTTTTCCAGAGACCCTGTACAGTTTGCTTCAATATTTAATTTTTTTTTTTTGGTTGGCACTCTGCACTGCATTGCTCTTTCTGCACCAATTTTCTAGGTTAAAAGAATATCTTTTTGCCACAGTAATTGAAAGAAACATTTCTTTCCGGTGTTTATCTTCAGGTTTTGTTTTTGTTTCTTTTGGTCTTACTGGGGTGTACATCGTCTACCCTTGATTTGGATGTGCATTCTTTCCTATCTGTAGCAGAACTCCAGAAATCCACTGACCATTTTAACCTTGTGAACTCTCGGCTGTCTACTGATTTTGGCTCCCAAATGCTTTATGACATATCTCCAGAAAAAGACATTTGTAGAAGAGCAGCTAGCTTCATGCCTGTTTCCAACCAATTAACTGTAATATAGATATGAATGTTGGCCTTGGAAAATGGAGGTCCCTCTTGGAGCAAAAAAGTTGAAGATATTTGTAAGCTTCTAATTTTGGCAATAAGTACTAAAGGGATTCAGAGGAGAATCTTTGTGTGCTCTGAGAAAGATGTGTTTACTTGTATGGAGAATTTTCTTTCCTTTTCTTTTTTTCTTTAAAGAACTAAACAAAGCAAGAGCAAGAGTTGAAAAGTGGAATGTTGACCATTCAAAGAGTGATCGAATAACTCGAGAACTTCAAGCACAAGTGGACGACCTGACTGAAGCGGTGGCTGCAAAGGATTCCCAGCTGGCTGTACTGAAAGTGAGACTCCAGGAAGCTGACCAGCTGCTGAATACTCGCACAGAAGCACTGGAAGCCTTACAGAGTGAAAAATCACGGTAGCTATGAGAAAATGAGCTAGAATGTTTATCAATGCAAGTAATGATAAACATGGTAGTAAATACTGTCTTATCAAAATTTAACTTTGTAAATTTACAAGAGAGAAAATGTGGCTTTTGGTAATGCTGGAAATGTGTGTGGTTAAAATGGATTTATTATCTGAATCTTGAGATGCATTGTTAGCAAATTCTGAATTTAAAAATATTTGAAGAGCAGTGTCATTAATCTTTTGACATACAATGATGTGTGGCGTGTGCTTATATTTGGATGCCTAAAGATATAGGTTACAGTCCATTAAAAGGGAAAAAGATTTCTCTAAGAAGGTTTTAGTCAAACCGTCTTTTTTGTGCTAATATGCCAGTGCTCTAAAAATTATTCTACCTTTTCATTTGTATACTGTGGAAATGAGTTATTTCAAGTGATGTCTTTTCTTTTAGAATAATGCAGGATCACAGCGAAGGTAGTAGCCTGCAGAATCAAGCTCTACAAACTCTTCAGGAGAGATTGCACGAAGCAGATGCCACTCTGAAGAGAGAGCAGGAGAGCTATAAACTAATGCAGGTTAGAATGGGGACAGCAGGGCTCTTTTATTATTTGGATGAGGAGGAATCGCTTTACACTGTTCCTAACATATTTACTGTAATAAAATTCTGCAGTGCATTTCAGAAAATTCTGTTTCTGTGGCAAAAACTAAGTATTTGAAAATTTAGCTTGATCCTTGCTAAATTTAATTTTCTATGTTGAAAAACAATTAAAGTACTTAATACTCATTAGATATATACATCTTTTCATTTAATTTGGTTGTGCAGCCAGCATTACCATTATTTGATTAAAAGCTGATTTGAGGGCTTCCCTGGTGGCGCAGTGGTTGAGCGTCCGCCTGCTGATGCAGGGGACGCGGGTTCGTGCCCCAGTCCGGGAGGATCCCACATGCCACGGAGCGGCTGGGCCCGTGAGCCATGGCCGCTGAGTCTGCGCGTCCGGAGCCTGTGCTCCACAACGGGAGAGGCCACAACAGTGAGAGGCCCGAGTACCGCAAAAAAAAAAAAAAAAAGCTGATTTGAGGCATCTCATTCTTTTCATTTAAGCTTTTTCTGATTCCAACTTAATCTGGTTCTGTTATTTCAAGAGAAAGTTGTACATAATGTTTATTTAGAGTTTTACACTTAAGTGAATTTTTGCATCTAGTTTAGTGATTTTCAGCTCTGTCTACACATTAGAACCTCCTGTGTGGTTTTAATACTTTCTGATGCTGAGTCTTCATTCCCAGGGAGTCAGATCCCATTGTGTGAGGTAGGGCATAGGTGTTGGTGATTTCGATTTACACGATTTGCGGGTGTAGCTGATGGGTAGTCAGGGTTGAGAACCTCTGGCTCACTGTCTTTTCAACAGGTGAAAATAGTTCAGCCCTAAAAGTAAGTAACAGGTAATATAGGCTTTTAAAATTTTTTATTAATATATTTTATATACCACAGTAAAATATCCCAAAGTACTATCATCTCATCATGTAGTTAATGTTAAAAATTATTCATGAGATATTTTACATTCTTTTTTGCATACTGATTCTTTAAAATATGGTGTGTTTTACACTTACAGCACATCTCAATTCATTCACTAAATTTTCTTTAGAAATACTTGATGTGTATTTAGATTTCATAAAATTTGTAGGTGAAAAAGTTGTTCTAAACATACTCAGAATAACAGTTCTTCAAAAAGTTAAGCATAGGGTCGCCATATGCTGCAGCAATTCTGCACCGAGGTGTGTATATACCCAAGGAAACTGGAGACACGTGTCCACACGAAAACTCGTGCATGGATGTTCACAGCAGCAGTATTCACAAGGGCCCCAAACTGGAAACAGTACAACGTCCATCAGTCGCTGAATGGGTAAACAAAATGTTGCATATCTGCACAAGGAGATATCATTCAGCCATAAAGAGGAATGAATTATTGACTCATGCTGTAACATGCATGAACCTTTAAAACATTATCCTAAGTGAAGAAAGCCAGACACAAAAGGCCACATTTTGTTGATTCCATTTGTGTGAAATGTCCAGAATAGGCAAATCTATAGAGAAAGAAAGTAGATAAATGGTTGCCAGGGGCCGGGAGGGAGGGGGACGTATGGGTAGAGGATTTCTGTTTGCGGTGAAAATGTTCTGAAATTAGATAATGGCAGTGGTTGCACAGCTCTGAGAACACTACGCTGAATTGTATTCAGGAAAACACTGAATTGTACATCCTAAAAGGGTGAACTCTGCGGAATGTGAATTATATCTCCATAAACCTATTATTAATTGAATTGAGCTTCAGTATTTATGTTAAACTAATTTAAATGAACAAACTTAAAAATGCACTTCTCAGTTGCAGACACATTTCACATGCTCAGTGTGCCTCACTGAGTGGTCCTCTTGCTCCTTTCCTTCCAAACAGGAGTTAATATTGGATCAAAGGTTTGTGGGCTTTAGTTATTGGCGTGTAACTATGAAAGCTTTCTGACTTCTGTCTCACCTTCTGAGTTTTTTGGTGATGGGAGCTTTTGAAAATAAGGGTAAAATATAAATAATTCTCAGAACTAAATTTAGGCTAAGGGACAGACCATGTGTTTTTTAGAGTGTACTTTAAAAGTTTCTTAAGCTAAAAAAATTAGGGAATAGTTTATTAGAAAAACTGAAATAAAGGAAAAACATTAGCCATGATATTAGAAAAGATGTAGCTGTGTACTTGTGTCTTCCATTTGTTTTCTAATAGACTTTCTAGTTTTCTGTAGACCTTTATTCATTTATCAGCTAGGTCAGACCAGACCTAGTATCCAAGTGACCAGATTCACCTGGGAAACTTCTTAAAAAACAGATTCCCAAGCCCAGTCTTGGAAATTCCAATTCAGTTAAGCCCAAGGAAGGCCTTGGGCAGCTGTATTTTTAACAGACTCCCTCACTGATTTTGATGAATTGCCATGTTTGGGAACCACAACCTTAGAGTTCCTGTTCTTCAGTTCCTAACAAATGAAGAACTTTTTTTACCTCCCTGTTATGTTGTTGGGCTGAGCTAATAAATCCCATAAGATATCTAAATGGATGGTTGTAAAGTATACCTCAAAGCAAAATGATATAATAAGTATAATATAAACTTTGACACAGAGTGAGTTTTCTGCACGCCTTAATAAAATGGGAGCGGAGCGCCAGAATTTGGCAGAAGCAGTTACCCTGGCGGAAAGAAAATACTCAGATGAGAAGAAGAGAGCGGATGAGCTACAGCAGCAAATCAAAATGCTTAAGTCCAACTTGGAGTCCTCTAAGCAGGAATTAATTGACTACAAGCAAAAAGCTACTAGAATACTCCAGGTAAGCGTGAGATGCACTTGTGTGAATGTTAAGATAGGCCAGATGACCGAGAGACATTCTGAGATTTTTTATAGATCTGTGAGATACTTTGTTCCCGTTTGACTGGGTTGGCTTGCTTCAGGTGTCTTGCTCTTCTTAGAAATATTATAAAAAAGATGAAATGTCTCCTGTTCCTACCACTTTTTTCCTTTTAAGAAAAAAATTCATTCTGCCACTACCTAGTTCAGGTCTTCAACCTGTCACCTTAATCACCAAAAGCAATGTTTTTTCCTCAGTTAGGTGTTTCAAGATCTGGTCTTTTTTCTTCCACTAAGTAACCATGTGCTGTTGAGCAAGCTGAGCCAGAAGAAGGCAGCAGAGAGAAAGATACAGAGGAAGAAAGAGGACAGACTTACGGAGAAAGGGCTTAAATGAGGTGAAAGGAGATGGAATCAATGCACAGGCGGAAGAATTATCCCCCCCCTCAAAAAAATGAAAGGGCACGTCTTCACTCTGATAAGAACGGCAAAGGAAAGAGAAGTTGAAAGCTACATTAGATGACTACAGTCTTAGATCTAAGGGAGGGGGAAAAAGCTGGGAGAGGAGATCTGAGAGCTGGAAGAGGCCTAGACCAGTCACTGAAAAATTCAAAAGAGGATCAACAAGGAAGAACATAACAACTGTTAAAAACATTGCTTTTGGCTCTTTTGACCACTTTGATCCATTTCCCTGTCCTTCTCCTTTCTTTTAATGCCAGACGTGCGACATCTGCCAGACGTATGATATCTGCTGTCTTCATTTTAGAATGTTAACTTTAACTCTTTTATGTAATTTCTGTCCCCACTACATTTCTGAAATTGTCTTCTCAAAAGTCTTTAGTGACCTAAGTGCTTTCTGTCCTCTTACTAGTTTTCATCCACTTTGATTTTGGTATAGCTTTTTGACCCTGTGAACCCTCCTACCTTCTTGAAAGTTGCCTTCTAATGTTACTTGTACTGCCTTAGCTCTCTGTCTTCTCTTTACTGCTGTTTCTCTTGGGTCCTCCTCTTCTGTCCTTTTTCGTTATTCTTTTTTATTTTGCTTTGTCATATACTCTGCTTCTGTCATTGATGTGACTTCAGCATGGCTCCAGCTTCCCACCTGGTTTCTGAATGCCTGCCATGCCCAACCCCCAAATCAGCTTCCCCTCCATTCTTCTGTTTGCATAAGTGATATGGCCACCTTCCTAGGCAGTGAAGCTTGAAACTGCAGTGGCATTTTGACTCCACCTTTTTCCTTTAGTGCCTGCCTCCTATTGGCTATGACCCCCTTTTTTATTCTACCTCCGTGAAATATCATATTCACCTCCTCTAAACTCTTCTTTCTAATTATTTGTGTTGTATCAGTGTAATTTGTTAATTCATCGAAGAGGTACTTAATTGAGCGCCTAACTATTCACTAGGCACTTTGATAGGTGCCGAGGATACCGAGCTCAAAAGATGTGTCCTCTTAAGGGAGCATTCAGTTTAGTGGGACAACACTGAGGCAATTGATAAAATGAAATTATTGATGCAGTACTATGGGAGCTTGAAAGAAGAAGTCCTTAAAACATACCTGGAGATGTCAGGAATCACTGGAGATGCTGTATGAAGAGGAACTTGAAGGATGAGTAGGAAGACTCAAGGTAGGGAGGAGATTTCAGGTAGAACAGCCTGTGCCAGAGCATAGCGGGCCTGAGGGAACATGGCGTATTTAGGAGACTGCAGCTAGTTCTCCGTTGCTAGAGCATCAAGTATTAGAGATTAAGAGATGGGAGAGAAAACTCAATGACAGCAGATGCCAGATTGTGGAAGGCCTTGCATACCGTGCAGAGGAGTTTTGATTTTATCCTTTAGGTGATGGTAGGGGGTGGGGAGGTTTCAGAGGACTTGAGCAGCATGACCAGATCTGGGTATAAGAACTGCGGCAGCCATGAAGAGGTTAGGGGGGTGCTGGATGTCTGTCTTGTTTATCATTGAATCCCCAGCATGGTGCCTGGCCCTTAGTAGGTTCTCAGTAAATTGTTGGCTACATCGAAGGGGTGAGGAGTGGGATGGCGAGATGTAGATGATGAAGAGGCTTTTATAAAAAATGATGGTAGGAAATTATGAGGACCTGATCTGAGTTTGTGGCAGTGAGGATGACAAACCAGGGACTGCTAGGAGAAATGTAGGAGGTAGAATATATGAGACTTGGAGATTTAATTGGAAGAAGAGAGAAAAAGGTAAATGGAAGCTAGGATGATTCCAGGTTTCTGGTGTGAGTGTACGAATGATGCTCCCGTGTACTACTACAAAAGGGAAAAAGGAAAGACAGTGGTTTAGGATTGAAGGAGATTATGATAACTTATGGTGAGTTTGCAATATTGATGTGACATCGAGGTGAAAGTATCAGGAAGGGCATCAGAAATGTAGGCCTGAAGCTCAGTAGAGAGGTCTGCTGTTTAGCCACATGGAGGTATGAATATATAAATACAGATGTAGATCTAATCATGTTTATTATAGAAAATTTGAAAAATACATAAAAGCTTGAAGACATCACCCATAAAAAGGAGAAACTGTCTTTGATGGAGGAGAGTGACTTTCAAATATTTATGGTGAAGGAACCAATGGTCCTTTTTATTACTGGCCTAGGATTACAGCACTTTTTAAACTAGTCTTCCCATGTCAAATCTCTTCTTCCAACTTATCTTTTATACTAGGTGTCGGCAAACTTTTTCTGTAAGGTGCCAAATAGTACCTGTTGTAGACTTTGAGGTCTGTATGTGATCTTCATCACATATTCTTTGTCTTTACTTTTTTATAATCCTTTGAAAATGTAAAGAACCATTCTTAGCTTAGTGAGCTATACAAAAGGCCACAGGCCAGATCTGGCCCATCGACGATAGTTTGTGAGCTGCCGCTTTAAACCTCTGCCAGAGTTACCTTCCTCAAACGCACCTCTGGTCATGTCACTTCCTTATCCACTTCCTGGTAACTGGCTCTGGACTGCCCAGTACAATTCACACATTTTAGCCTGGTATCCGAAGCCCTCACACACTGGTCCTGACATTCTGTCTGAATGCATCCCGGGATACTCTTGGGCCCTTGTGCTTTTTCATTTTACGCTTTGTCCTCTGTTTTCTCTACACCTTTTAAAATCTTAGCCATTTTCCAGGACCAGTATAAGAGCTATCTTTCAAGTAAAGCCTTCTCTTCCCCAGAAGTGTATTTTTTCTGCTCAGAACTCTGCCTTGTATCGGATATTTGTCACTTCCCTTTTAGTTTATAAGGCAGAGGGCGCTATCTGGAGTGACATTGTCTTTATTACATAGGATGCTTATCATAGTGCCAAACCCACTGTAGGTTCTCCAGAGATGTTTGTTGAGTGGGATGTGATTGTGTGGGGGAGGAAGTATAAGAAAGGACGAGAAGAATCTTGTTAATAACAAGTTTTCAACAATAACATGGTCCTGGGGACTACAGTCCAAGAACACTGTACAGCAAAGCTCTGTTGCATTTTTATCCCTATGGATTTAACATTCTGTGGACTTTCTCTGGTGGAGAATATAATTGGAATATTCCCAAAGCAGTTTAATTGGTGTGTGGTGGATGATATTCAGTGTACAAGCTAATCCCTGCTGTTCTTTTTTTTATGATAGTCTAAAGAAAAATTGATTAACAGCTTAAAGGAAGGATCTGGTTTTGAAGGCCTAGATAGCAGTACTGCAAACAGCGTGGAACTAGAAGAACTTCGGCATGAGAAGGAGATGCAAAGGGAGGACATACAGAAACTGATGGGCCAGATACATCAGCTGAGATCTGAATTACAGGTAAGATACATTACTGTTCAGCTTCACAGACAGCCATTTACCCTCAGGTATTAGTAGCTTGAGACATGATGGATTCTGTATTTTGGGGGAAGGGTATTGGTGAAATAATGTACGAAACTTTGGGAATATTAGTTACCATATAGAAGTGAATCTAAAGCAATAGGTTTCTTGTCCATTGATTGACTTAAAGTTATAGGAATAAGAAAGATAGGTAACCAGATTGATTCATTCAGCAAATACTTACCAGGTATTTGCCATGTGCCAGGCATCTTCTAGGCTTAGAGCTATAACAGAGAACCAGACAGTCTTCATATTTATGGACCTAACATTCTAGTGGTTAAAAACAAATGAGATTTGGGCTTGTTTCTAAAACTAGGGTGTTGTCTAACATTAGAATGGGCTTAGGGATGATCTTTTATAGTTTCACGCGTAATCTTATAATTTATAGTTTGTGTAATTAATATATTTAATCGAAAGGTAAAATTGGGCCACTTATTTATCTTAAACATGGGGTCTTTGACATAGAAGGGGTCTCTGAGGATGGGAAAGATAAAAGTGTGGGGTAATGAGCCTTCTGTTCTTAAAAAAGAAAAAAAAAAAAACAACAACTTTCTTCCAAGAATACTTATCCATGCATTAACTTAGGAAATTACTGATTTGTAAGATGTACATGAACAACAGTGGCAGGTATGGAAGTTGTGAGAATGGGCTGGCTTGTCTGGGATATGGGTTTGACTGTCAGATCTAGATGCAGATCCTGTATCCTGGCTTTGGCACTTAGTAGATGTGTTACCTTACACCAGGTACCACATCTCACTGAGCCTTAGTTGTCTCATCTGTAGGTTGCAGATGAGAACAAGGTTCTCTTGAGAATAAGGGATACTATGTATAAGGGGCCTAGCATTGTTCCTGACACATAATAGGCTCAGTAAATAGTAGCTGCTATTATTTCGGGGTTTTTTTCTTACTGTCCTTTAAAGTGTAGGATCTTTTTTCTCTAAATAATTTTGAATTCCAAAGACTTAAGTCCCATGAATTTGAAATTGAATAAATGCTAAACTTTTTCCTATCTATTCTGTGTCTTTTGTGTGAGATTGTGAAAAATATGATTTGTTTTACTTTAATATCTCATCCCTACCCCAGCACCATTGATGACACTGACACATTTTTCTATCCTTTCTCAAGAAGTTTATGAAATTGATAATAAGGACTGTAGGATTAGGTCTGGCAAAATGGAAGAATTGTTAATTACAGCAGCTTTCATTTGCTGAGCGCTTCATGTGCCAAGCGCTGCACAGAGCCCTCGACATATGTCCTTTCATTTATTCTGTACCAGAACCCTGTGAGGGAGATGATGCATTCTCATTTTACAGTTTGAAGAAATTTAGGTGCAGAGAAGGAAAGTAACTTGCCATGACTCGTAAAGTAGCAGAGCCAGGATTAGAACGCAGCCTGTCTGGTTCCAGGACATGTATCCTTAACCACTGCACTTACTGCCTATCTCTTGAGAATTCATCGGATTTAGTCAAATTTATAACAAAGATTAGCCTACTTTCTACTCACCTTGAAAATGGTAGGGAAAAATAATTTAACTTATTGCTGTTTTCCACTAAGTCCACAAAGTTGTGTGAATTTAGAGTATTTTACTGTGGTTATCTGGGAGTATCATTAATCTGTCCGTTCTTTGAAACAATATGCGAAGTGCCAGAGTTTGTGGAGATGAGTATATAACACAAATGTACCAAAAGATAAAAAGCAAAGTTAAGATGCCAGTTTTTGTTTCATGTAGTACTGTATGAATGGACTTGTGCTTATTAACCCATAGAGGGAAAATACAGAAACCCAGAGCAATGTTCTTTGCCACTAGTGGATTTCAGAGATATCTAGAAGCTGGTTTTTGAGTTTGAATAAGTGACACCAAGTGAAGAAGTTAGAGTGAGAAATATGGGAAGATGTGAAAACAGATGATAGTAGTAGAGCTAAAAAAGAAATATACTAACCTCAGGTGATATGAGAGAAAAGTTATTTTCACTGTATGTTACTGTATGTTGATACCCACACATGTACAAAAACTAATTATAACCTGCAATTTCAGGGGACTAAGGCAGTGAAGTCCTTTTGATGTTACGTTTCTATTCTTGAAATTGTTGCTTTTGAATAGAGAGATACATCTCCCCGTGAGCCGCTGTCTGCTCACGGTCATTAAACCAAATGGTTTCTGCTGCAGCATCCTGTCCATCTCTCTCACCATTTGCCGTGTTATATAAGGAGGTGCCAGTTTTTGTGCTCCGTTTAGTCTGCGTCTGTGTCTCATCCATCTTTATCCCCCCAGTGCCTGTTGAGCCCTGTTCACAGCACATTATCATCACTCAGTAAATACTGAACTGAACAGTTCATCATTGCTTTCACATGTACGGTTCATCTTTTTAGGATATGGAGGCTCAGCAGGTGAGTGAAGCAGAATCAGCAAGAGAACAATTACAGGATCTGCAAGACCAAATAGCTGGACAAAAAGCAGCCAAACAGGAACTAGAGGCAGAATTGGACCGACAGAAGCAGGTAAGGATTTTAGATTGATGATTACCTAGGAAGACTGTCCACTAGCGGTCATATGAGGAGACTTCTAGTAAAGCAGCTTACTGAAATTCTTAGAGGATGAGCTCAGAGGCCCCTCCTACCTTATTACCAGCCCACCCTCCTCGTTGTTCGTTTGTTTTAACAGGTGAAATATAGCGACACAAAATGATTTTGAGACTTGCTTAATATCACACAGCTAATTAGAGAACAGAATAGAATCCAGGATTCCTGTCCCAGAGCCCAGAATTCTTTCTACTGCTCTGTCTGTATTTTATTGTATCTCCTTGTCAGAGTATGTATATTAGAACGCTTGAAAACATCAGTCGATTTTTGTGTTTTATCAGATTTTTACTTTCTAGAAACAGTAGTAACTTCTATTTAATAGAAATATAAATACAACATTAGTGCCATAATAGACTGCTTTTTCTGTTTTGAGAAAAAATGCTTATAACAGACTTTACTTACAAATCATGTTTAAAATTATATTTCGTTATTCAATTAGCAGTTGTCTGCTCTCCAAGCCAAATTATTTTACTTCAATGTACTTATATGATAGTTTCAGTACTAACACGGTTAAACATGTTTACAGTCACATTTTCACAATAAGAATCTATATTTAATATTCGTAACATCTATAATTTACTGAGTAACAACATCGTTATAGGTACTTAGTATACATAATCTTATTTCACCTTCACAATAAAATCACTATTCTCTTCATTTTACAAAAGGGAAAGCTTTGTATATTCCTCAGCACATCACTTACAACGTCTCCAGCTTTGCATATTTATATTCTTTGAAGATTTTTTTCATTAGGATTTATCATTTCTGAAACTGGTTCTATTTTCAGGGAAGTGTTTGTTTTTATCATGACAGTGATTTCCTGAGTAGTAAGAGAAAAATTCACTGAGTAACAACCTGTAGGGTACATCATAGGCTATCTTAGATAATTTGCTTGTAAGATTAGCTCTCCTTTCAGAAATTGCATTTTAATTTATTTAAGGAGCTAGTATATATTAAAAGGCAAGAATTTGATGTTCTTGATGTTTAGTGAGATAACTTTCATTTTATTATGGCCGATGGTTTTACACATCCACTTGCAGTGTGCCCTTTTCTAAAATGAGGGAATTAAGTAGAGGAAAGTGGAGCTGAATGTAGCTCTAGGCTATTTATTTAGTAATCAGATGTTCTGGATGGGAAGTACTTAATCTTGGGATTAAATAGTCCTTTAAGTAATTTAAGTAAATTTCAGCCTTAAATTTTATGCTAGCCTAGAGCTTAAAAGAAACTGGGCAAACCTTCTTGTAAATTGTGATTCCCCTACCTAACCTCATTACCTTCCTCATTTTCTCTTTTCTCACTTATCTCAGTTTTTTTAGTCTGTGAAGTGAGCAGGTTGAACTAAATGTCTAAAGTAGTCTCTAGCAGTTTGATTCCATATCACGTTACTTCTTCATACAGCTCCCCTTACTTTGCACCGTTAAACATAATGCTTTTGAAGGTACTTAATGATTTACTCTTTCTTTCCTGGCATTGCTTTACTCTTTAATTCTCACCTGACTCTTACCGATCCTGTCCATCGTACAAACTAGTTTGGTGCAGTTGTTAGTGAATTTGGAGGTATTTCTTTTTTTCCTCTCTCTGTGTTTTATCAGTAATGGAGCAAAACAGGTGCAAGATATTGCCTGATAAAAATAAGCCCGTGAAAAGCTGCCCAAAATCATCAGGGGCATGCAAATTGAAACCACAGTGAGATATCACTACATGCCCACTATAATAGCCACACTTACAGAGACTGACAGTACCAAATGTTGGAAAGGTTGTAGAAGAACTGGAACTCTCTCATATTCCTGTAGGAATGCAAAATGGTACAGGCATTTTGAAAAGCATTCAGAGAACAGTTTGGCAGGTTTTCTTCCTTTATGCTAGGCATACACTTATCATATGATCCAGCAGTTCTGTTCCTACATTTTTCTACCCAAGAAAAATGAAAACATATGACCAATAAAGACTTGTGCTCTGGGACTTCCCTGGTGGCACAGTGGTTAAGAATCCACCTACCAGTGCAGGGGACTCGGGTTCAAGCCCTGGTCCAGGAAGATCCCACATGCCACAGAGCAGCTAAGCCCGTGCGCCACAACTACTGAGCCTGAGCTCTAGAGCCCATGAGCCACAACTACTGAAGCCCGCGCACCTGGAACCCGTGCTCTGCAACAAGAAAAGCCACTGCATTGAGAAGCCCACACGCTGCAACGAAGAGTAGCCCCCGCTCACCACCACTAGAGAAAAGCCCGCACGCAGCAATGAAGACCCAACGTAGCCAAAAAATAAATAGATAAATAAATTTATTTAAAAAAAAAAAAAAGACTTGTGCTTAGATAGTCATCATATACAAATTGATACATCATGCTGAAGTATTAACTTTTCATCAGATCCCTTGAAGTCTGTTCATTTACTCATTCAGTATACACGCAGCACATATTGATCAAGTGTCTACCTTGTGTCAAGCATTGTTTCAGGTACTGGAGATGACATAGGGAGCACTGACTTAGCTTTTGTTTATTTGTGCCTCACTTTGTAGGAATTCCACTACATGGAAGAAGACCTGTATCGAACAAAGAACACATTGCAAAGCAGAATTAAAGATCGAGAAGATGAAATTCAAAAACTCAGGAATCAGGTATGAAGCAGCATTCACAACTTGAGCAAAGATACCATTGTAAAACTACATTTTTTTTTAGAGATACAGTAAGACTTTCTTTTCCTGTATTTTCACCTGAATCCTATTGTTGGAGTAGTGAGGTAAGTTATTTTCAATGTGATATAGAATTTTCATCGAATGCCATTTGAGTCTGCATTTGCTGTATTCTAGGGCTTGCTTCTTATACAGGTATCTTGTAACCAGTCACCCAAGGAGATGTGGGTTACTCCAGAATTTCATACCATCTAACTTCAGTGGTAGTTTTGCTGATTGCCAATTTTACAGTTGTGTTTTCCTAAGAAAAATCCAACGATACATTTTCTTATTAATAGATCTTTCATTAGAGTCACTAAGACCTTTTTATAACTGAAAATGTGAAACATAGAAAATAACATGTGCCTACCACTCAGATTTGCCAGAGTCTTTATCATTAACTGACAAAATCGTGCATTCACTTACCCTGTCATTATACACTGTCCTCTCTTATGTTCACATGATTGACTTAATAAATAATGAACTTATTGATCATTTAAATAATTTGCATAAAGATTGACTAGTTCATTTTTCAGTTAGGTGATGACTTTGTTTGAACATGAAAAGTCAAATAATTTTAATTTTTTTAAGTTCTTAGACTTCTTAGTAGTCCATAATTTAAAATGTTTAAAAACTTTAAATTTTTATGAGTTGGGGACAGCTAACTGATTTTGAGTGTTCCCTTCTCCTTCCCTTTCCTACATTTGTGAAATGATTACAAATGGTAAGATGACTTGCTAACAGAAAATTAAAGAAAAGAAAGGAGCATAAACCATCAATCAGTTTAATGCTTAGGTAAACATTCCAATATTTTAAAAATATTTATTGAGTACATACTATGTCTAAGATATTGTGGTATTTCTGTTAATCAAGAATTAACCATAGGAGGTTATCTCTGAAAGATTTTTCATCTAAGTAAGAAGGAAGTTGTACAATTTAAAAAGATATCAACCCCTTAATACACTGCAAACAAAACAAAACAGAACAAAACCCCACTCAATTAGTGAGTTAAGATATATACTGAGTGAACAATAAAAAATGCTATTTCTGCTTATCTTATTACCTTTGGGCCTCCTCGGAGAAAAATATCTTTGTTAAAACATTACATTGCATGGGAGTTCCCTGGTGGTCCAGTGGTTAGGAGTCTGCCTTCCAGTGCAGGGCACGTGGGTTCGATCCTTGGCCGGGGAACTAGGATCCCACATGCTGCGGGGCAACTGGGCCCGTGTGCTGCAACTGGTGAGCCTGTGTGCTCTAGAGCCTGCACACCACAAACTAGAGAGAAGCCTGTGCACAGCGATGGAGAGCCCGCTTGCCACAACGAAAGATCCCACATGCTACAAAGACCCAATGCAACCAAATAATAATAATAAAAAAATTACATTGCAGTTTGACTATTTTTTCATTCTTTAAAAACTATTTTATGGGACTAGATAAAAACTTGTGGGAAAAAATGAACCTTGATCTTTATCCCCTAATTAGACTTGTAAAATTAACAAAAATTGATTTGGAATGAAGCTAGGTGTAAGCTACAAAGCTCCTACAAGAATGTATAGGGAAATCTTTTGCAATTTGGGAGAAGACAGATTTCTTAGGACACAAAAAGCACTAACCTAGACGGAAAAAGTGATAAAATTGGACTTCATCAAAATTAAAAATTTTTGCTTGTCAAGAGACTCCATTACAAAAATGAAGAGAGGTCAGCAACAGACTGGGAGGAGCTAGTTACAATGCATAGCACAGCTGGCAGAGGGTTTGTGACCAGGATAAGGACTCTTACTGAAACTAAAGAGAGGCACAACTACTTTTCTTTTAATGGACAAAAGACTTGGGTAGACAGTTCACAAAAGAAGATTATGAATAGCCAGATAAGAACATAAATAGGTGCTCAAAATCATTAGTCATCAGGGAGATGCAAATTAAAACCTCAGGGAGATACAGCACTCCACACCCACTAGACTGGCAGAAAGTGGAAAGATGGGCAATACCACGCGTTGAGGATGTGGTGCAGTTGAGACTGTCATACTCTGCTGGTGGAAGGGTACAGTAGTGCAGCCACTTTGGAAAACTGGCTGTTTCTGATAAGGTTAACAACATACATCTAACCTATAGCCTCAGATATTTACTCAGTCTAAGTGAAGCCATATGCCCACAGAAAGACTTTGTACAGGACTATTTGTAGTGGCTTTGTTCATAAATAGCCGAAACTGGAAACAACTGAAGTGTCTGTCAACAAGTACGTGGGGGCTTCCCTGGTGGTGCAGGTTAAGAATCCGCCTGCCAATGCAGGGGACACGGGTTCGAGCCCTGGTCTGGGAGGATCCCACATGCTGCGGAGCAGCTAAGCCCGTGCGCCACAACTGCTGAGCCTGCATGCCACGACTACTGAAGCCCGCGCGCCTAGAGCCCGTGCTCCACGATAAGAGAAGCCACCACAATGAGAAGCCCACGCACAACACAGAGTAGCCCCCACTCGCCGCAGCTAGAGAAAGCCTGTGCACAGCAACAAAGACCCAACGCAGCCAAAGGTTAATTAATTAAAAAAAAAAAAGTACATGGATAAACACATTGCATACTACTCAGCGATAAAAAGAAACTACTGATACAACAACATGGATAAATCTTTTTATTTTTTTAGTTTTTTTAAACATTATTTTATTTTTGGCTGCATTGGGTCTTTGTTACTGCATGTGGGCTTTTCTCTAGCTGCGGCGAGCGGGGGCTACTCTTCGTTGTGGTGTGCGGGCTTCTCTTTGTGGTGGCTTCTCTTGTTGTGGAGCATGGGCTCTAGGCACGCAGGCTTCAGTAGTTGTGGCGCATGGGCGTCAGTAGTTGTGGTGCGCAGGCTCAGTAGTTGTGACTCGCAGGCTCTAGAGCGCAGGCTCAGTAGTTGTGGTGCACGGGCTTAGTTGCTCTGCGGCATGTGGGATCTTTCTGGGCTCGAACCCATGTCTCCTGCGTTGGCAGGCGGATTCTTAACCACTGCGCCACCAGAGAAGCCCCGGATAAATCTTTTTAAAAAGCCACACACAAAAGTGATCATACCGTATGATTCCATTTATAGGAAATTCAAGAAAAGGCAAAACTAAATTCTGGTTATAGAAAGCAGCGCAGTGTTGTCTGGGAGTGATGGAAATATTCTGTGTTTTTATCTGGGTGTTGGTTGCACGGTTAACACGTTTGTTGAAACTCATTTTATACTTAAGATCTGGGTATTTCACTGAATGTAAATTTTGCCTCAACTCAAAAATATTGAAGTGTGGAGTAAGTAGATTGGGGATCACAGTACAATCTTAAAATTGAGCATTCCTTTTTAATAGTAAGTAAATCTTAGTTTATACTCAATATAATTCCATTTCGTAGTTACTTATTGTAGACCTAGCCCTGCAATTAATTTGTGGGAGTGCTGTAAGCGGTTTAGAAGGAAGGAAGCTTGATGGATGGTAACTAGACTTATTGTGTCGATCGTTTCACAGTGTATACAAATCTCAAATCATTAAGTTGTATACCTGAAACTAAAAGTCAGCTATACCTCAGTGTAGCTTGTAGTTTGCCCTAGGTTGTAGCTAAGAAGTGGCAGAGCTGGGGTTTTCAGCTTAGATCAGTCTCTCAGCCTCTTTTCCAGACTGTGTTGATGCAGACAGTGATTCTTGCCCTCACAGAGCTGAATGGCAGTTTCATTGAGGAGGCAAAATTGTTACCATAGTGAAGCTAAATGCCAAGATAGTCAGTAGGAGTCTAAAAGAAGGCTGAGATCAGCTCGGGCTGGAGTAGTTGGAAAGGGCTTCAAGGAAGAGGCTTTGAAGGGAGGCAGAGCCTGGAGAAGAGAAGGGGACTGGGGAGAAGAGAAGGGGACTGGGTTTGCCCAAAAGGGAAAATTTGAACAGCAGAGCAGAGGCCAAATGGGAACAGAGGAAGATGATACAGGTGAGAGCAAATAGAAGATGGAATGAAGTTATTAAGGAGCAACTGTCAGCCAGACCCTACTAGGAAAATTCTCCTTTCATATCCAAAGTGCCATGTGCAAAAGGCACTCTTATCCTCACAGGTGAGCAAACAGATTGGGGGAAGTGTAGCAACTTGTCCAAGGTCAGGTAGCTAGGAAATTGCAGTGCAGAGATTGTGGTTTTTGCAGTGCACCACAACTGTTGACTTACGGAGGGTTTTGAATCCAGGTTGAGAAGCTTGAACTGTGTCCCGTGTACCAGTGCTTTCAAATGTTTTTGACTGTGATGACATAGCAAGAAATACAATTTAAGTCATGTCTCTATACTCACACACACTTACACGTATAAAACCAAAACAGAAGTTTCACAAAAGAATACTCACACACACTGTGTGCTGTGCCCTCTTTGTACTATTCTGTTCTGTTTTTTTAAATGGCAACTGTGACCCACCAAATTGATTTCATGGTCCACTAATACAGTTTGAAAATCGCTTCTGTAGATGGTGAAAGAATCGTAGAGTTTTGAGAAATCATTTAATGCCACGGTTTACCTGTGGGAATGTAGTAACGTGGTTTCTGTGTTGTGTGCCTTTCATTTTATGTAGTAATCTTATGAATACTTTGCCTTTCAGCTTACGAATAAAGCTTTAAGCAATAGCAGTCAGTCTGAGTTAGAAAACCGACTCCATCAGCTGACAGAGACTCTCATCCAGAAGCAGACTATGCTGGAGAGTCTCAGCACAGAGAAGAACTCTCTGGTCTTCCAGCTGGAGCGCCTTGAGCAGCAAATGAACTCCGCCGCTGGAAGCAGTAGTAATGGGTCTTCTATTAACATGTCTGGAGTTGACGGTGGTGAAGGTAAAAAAAAAAAAAAAAAATAGGGAATCTCAAAAGAATATTTCATTGCCTTAATTTTCAATGTTGCTAATTCAAACATGATTTGAAAAGTTACAGAAAGACCATTTTTGTTTAAAAAGCTTAATCTAACAAAGCAGCCACTTTTCTCGAGGCCTGGGCTATGCACTGTTTGATATGATCGTTCATGAACTGGACAATGGGCTGATTACTATCCCACACTGGTTTCGAACCTGGAGAAGAAGGCCCAGGACACTTAACAGGGTGGTGAGGACAAATAATTCAGTTGAGAGGGGCTTTCAGGAATCTTAAAGTAAGACTTGCTTTAATAACCATAATTATTAATATTAAAGTTAATACATAGTCTCATGAGTATATCCGTGCTCTATAATTTTAATGGAGAAATGTATAGATTCTCAAAATACATGATCAAGAAGAATATTGAAGATTTTAGCATAAGTTTCAACAGATCGGGTTTTTAGTCTTAGAACTTCATAACTACTTTGACTACAAAGTAGTCATTCAACAAATCTTAGTTCTTTGGCTTTACATTTTTAGAACTTTTTTTCAAATAACATGTTATTTTATATATATTTTTTAATAACACAGTCTCAGTATAAAAAGAAATGCAAAAAAAAGGAAATTAAAATCACTTGATAATCTATTGCCCTCAGGTAACATTTTGGAACATCTTTGTCCAGACTTTTTTCCTATATATGTTTGCAGTACTTGTTTTATTGATTTTTAATTTTTTTCATATTAATATATTTTAATAATATATTTCATACAATATGTATATATTGCTTTATAGAAATTTATCACATGAAAATACTGTAGTTTGTTTAATCAGTTCCTTATTGTTGGAGATTGATAAATGATCAGAAATGGAACTGTTGGGTCAACAAGTACACACATTTAAAGGCTTTTGATTCTTGTTCCCGAAATCAGCAAATAATTATTAAGTGCCCACTCAGTATCAGGTGCTGTTGCAGAGATACAGTGGCCAACAAGAGGCCAGACTCTCTGCCCCATAGATCTCACATTCTGGTGTCGTGGGGGAATACAGGGGAGGAGACAGGCAGTAAACAAGTGGTATGAGCTGGAGATATGTGCTACAGAGGGAAATGGAGCAGAGAAAGATGTGCAGGGTGCCACATGTGAGGAGGGGATAATAATTTAAACAGGGTAGTCAAGGAAGACCTTGTTGAAAAGGTGGCATTATATTAAAGTCCCAAAGGAAGTCAGGTAGTAGACTATGACGAGATCTACAGAAAAAGTGTTCCAAGCAGAGAGAAGTGCAAAGGCCCTGAGGCAGGAGTATAGCTGGCATATTGCAGGAGACGAGTGCAGCTGGAGTAGACTGAATGAGGGGCCAGAACTTGGAGGAGGCTGTTTAGGTCTGTATAAGGACTTTTACTCTGAATGAAGTCGGAAGCCATAGAAGGGTCTTGAGAGGGGTAACTGAGCTGACCTGTATATTTTAACAAGATGTCTCTGGCTGCTGTGTCAAGAGTAGACTGCAGAGAGCTAAGCACTGAGGCAGGGAGACCAGGGAGGGGCATGGTATTAACCCATGTAAGACATGCTGGTGACTCAGACCAGAGTGGGGATGGAGGGGGGGTGGGTTCAGGATTTGTTTTAAAGGAAAGCAGGTGGAATTTGCGGGCAGATCAGATGTGGAGTTTGAGAGAAAGGAGTTAAAGGTTTTTGGAAAAGTGGAGTTGTGTATTGAGATGGGGAAAACTGCAGGAAGAGAAGGTTGGCAGCAAGGGCAGGCAATCAGGATAACAGTGCGCGGTGTGCTAAGTTGAGATGTCTACTAGACATCCAGATGGAAATGAAAGGCTGATGGACGAGCCTGGAGTTGGAGGTGGGCTGGGCTGGAGATGCGAATTTGGGAGTTACCAGCTTTGTAGAAAGGGTGTGTGGCCCTCACTCCTGCGGGCCCAGGAAGAAAGTGCCCATTAATGCTGCCTCTCACCAATACTTGGTAAACTCTGATTTTTGCTAATTTCATAGGAAAATAATTTTCTTAGTTTTTGAATTTTGATTTTTGCAGGTATGGAAGTTTACATATTTAAACTGTCTTTTTTTTTCATGTTTTCACCTTTGGTTATTGCTTAAAAGTTGACCTTGAGAATTTCTTCCATATGTAACATAAGGTATATTCAACTGTAATTTTGTTAGAAAGTTGACTTTGGTGTCTGTACGTTAATTACTTATTTTCTTGTTTAAACAGGCACACGTCTGCGAAACGTTCCTGTTCTTTTTACTGACACAGAAACTAATCTGGCAGGAATGTATGGAAAAGTCCGCAAAGCTGCTAGTTCAATTGACCAGTTTAGGTAAGCAGCGCCAGCACCAGTGAGTGACGGACCATATTTTTGTAACATTCTCCAGTGATTTCAGTCATAGTGAGTCCTGTCCAGCAGACCTGATATTGATTGATTGATTGACTGCGCCATGCGGCTTGCGGGACTAGTTTCCTCACCAGGGATTGAACCGGGCCCCCTGCAGTAGAAGCGCGGAGTCCTAACCACTGGGCCACCAGGGAATTCCCAAGCTGATTTTTTTTTTAAAATACTTATTTATTTATTTGGCTGCACCAGGTCTTAGTTGCGGCACGCGGGATCTTCGTTGCAGCATACGGGATGTTTAGTTGCGGCACGTGGGATCTTTTTTAGTTGTGGCATGCAGGATCTAGTTCCCTGACCAGGGATTAAACCCGGGCCCCCTGCCTTGGGAGCCCGGAGTCTTAACCACTGGACCACCAGGGAAGTCCCCCAAGCTGATATTTCAGTGTCATGAAATTGCTTTAAGAGGTCTGCCAGTGCCTGTGTTTTGTTGAAGGTGTTTAACTCTGATCATTTCTCTTCTTTCTGTAATAAACTCTGTTTGAAAACTCATTAAATTTCATTGAGAAAGCCTGTATCATGTAAATGCATCCATTTGAATGTTTTCTCTCCTTACTTCATCATATGGTTAGAATAAAAGATGCCGCTATATATAAATGAATAGTCCTTATTTTCATATATATTTGATATATACTATATAAATAACAATTTATATATATCTTATATATATTTATAAATAAAACTTTTTATACTAGTCGTCACCCACCTTATAAAGAAAACGTTTTACCAGTATATGTGTATAGCCTTGATAAAGTTCATATCTAAATAACCTACTAAACTCTCTTGCCTTTTAGTTTTTGTAATTAAACATAGTTGAAATGAATTGCTGCCTAACAGAACAGTCTCTTCTTACCTTTTTGTGTCACGATAGAGCTGTGGTGTTAAAAATGAGGATGATTTACTAACTTGGATTCCTGAAGCCATGAGCCTTGGATGCCATAGTCACTGTCTCCACACTACTGAGCACATCTATTTCAACTATTAATGTATTCAACATACATATTAATTTTTAGAGAACATATATGCAAGGCAAGGCATTGTGCTAGGGGTAGTGAAAGAAGCAGAAGGGCGTAGAAGAAAGGTGTATCTGTACATGTATCCGTCTTAGGGAAAAAATGTTGCAGAAAGGCATAGTAATAGGTCTGGACATCGTAATGCTTCCCACTCTTCAAGTGTTTACTTGAGTTTCTGTAGTTGGGAGCCTTTTAGAAGTTTGTGTCCATGCTGAAGCTCCCAGATTAGCTATTTACAGGTTCATTCCAACTAGACTCTTTTTTTCCTATTCATGTGTTCATACTTGTCTTTGGTTCCTAAAAGAAAAATGATTGCTAGAGGGACCAAGTTTGCCTTCTACAGTTGTAGCTGAAGAATTAAGAGGAATAGCTTGTGCTAAAAGCTTAGCAGTCAATCCCCAAATAATGATAAAAGTATTTGTGCACTGCTATGATATTTTATATGGTTATTTCAAGTAATCATTTAACAATCTACTATAAAAGAGAAATAACCTGTCTTTTGTGGTAGCCACATAAATAGTTTAAATGAGTAAAGTCTTAAAAAACATGATGAGATATTACCACAGGAACATGTTTTGAGTGTAACTCTCTCCTCTCTCTCCTCCCCTACCACTTGCACAGCATCCGTCTGGGAATTTTTCTCCGAAGATACCCCATAGCACGAGTTTTTGTAATTATATATATGGTAAGTAAACTTGTTTGCAAAAACAGTGCTGCATTTGATTTTTAACTAGTTTTTTTCAGCTGCTGATCTTTTTGACTAAACTTTTAGCAATCAATTTTGAAAGAGAATAGAACTCATTTTTGGTAATTAAGGTTTTTTTTCTTAAAGTATGCAAGTAATGTTGATAATTCATTATGTCTAAAAAATAAATTGCTTGAAGGCTTTTCCGACAGTAAAACTAACCGTAGTGCAGTTTAATGATTACCTTTATTTCCAAGCCCCTCCAGTGATACAATACAAAACAATTGATTTCATTTTTATCTTGAAGTAAAGTTTAATTATTTCCATGTGTTTTGCTTTATTTCCTAAAGGGATCTCAAAGGTGATGTATTTTCTTTCTTAGATTTCTTAGCTCTAATAAAATGGTTACCATAGTTTGGGATGCCGTGTCATATCTTCTGTGAGCCTAAAAAGCCCACTGACTGTTCTGAGTGGGGATGTCTAAAAGTAGTTGAACTGAATTAAGACGGGCAATTTTCTTGCGAAGAAATAAAAGCATACTTAGAAATTTCCTTGTGAGCCACTAGAGGGAAGAGTTACTCCTTTAAACAAAAAGGTTTTAAGATGAGGGGAATGGGGAGAGCGAAAGAAAAAAAATTGAATGGCATCAGAAAGGATTCAGAACATGCGCACATCTGGGTGGGGAGATTATGAGGAACACAGGCACCCTCTGTCAGCATGAGATGAGATGTTGCACTTCTCGTGTGCAAGGCACTTCGTGATGGAACCTCATCATGTCAGCACCACCATGAGGGAGTTAGTGGAAATGTATCACTGCAGGTCCTGTTCTGGACCCTAAATCGACCTCTGAAACCTGACACATTATTCCTGTCAAGAATGTCTTCCCATCTCCTCTTCACCAAATCATGGCTAAACCCTCTTTCAAAACACCAACCACAACTCTGTTCTAAAAAGCCTTTCCAGCCAACTTCATGTATAACTAGCAGTTTTAATCAGGCCATCTACTCTGCATTGTAATCCCCTGATGGGTTCGTTATGTGTACGTGTGCATGTTGTGAATGTGTTCAAGACTTTGCCCCTCTCAACTGAGAATGCTGTAGGTATTGTAGCTCTTTATTACCTTCCATTGCACTTTTTAGTTCATTTGACTGTACAGTTGTTTCTTCCTTGTTTATCCAGTAAACACGTACTGCACGCCTGCACTGTTGCAGACACACTAGCCACAGGAATACAGAGACAAACGAGACATAGCTCCTGCCCTCAGTGCACTGCACAGTGGGCCTTTAGGGAGGATTGATTTATTGGCTAATCCATAAATTGTTTTTTCTTTCTTCAGGCTTTGCTTCACCTCTGGGTCATGATTGTTCTGTTGACTTACACACCAGAAATGCACCATGACCAACCACATGGCAAATGAACTGAGCCAGGTTGTTTTGGTGATTGGTCATCTCTCTCCAGTTTTGGGGTCTGCAGAAGGGTCACTTGCCTGAAATTCCTGAGAAGGGTACACAAGATTATTTTATCACTACAGGCTTTTAACTTTTTAAGTTATTATACAAGTACTCTGCTACCAAAATCTTCTTCTGATTTCCTTCAAATGGTAAGAGTTTCTAAAAACAAAAATAATCTAACGAGCTCAGCTCTTGCTTTTTCTGAGGTCAGGGGCTCAGTGTATATATGCATACACACGGAGATGCTGGGGGTGTCTGCCTCTGTACAGACCATCCTGTATTTTAGGTGACACTCGTTATGGGTTATAATCAGGGAAACTAATTGTATTTAGTGACATAAATAAAATGTTTTCTTTTTGATAATTCAGTCTGCTTTGTATTTTCATATATTTAACTTTGCAAATGTAGATTTACTTTTTACGTTGTTAAATGCTTGATTGGTATAAATCTTTCTATAAATACGTAAGTAAAATTTACTGTGCATTTTTCTTTTAAAAATAATAATTTTTCACTCCCATTTAAACAAGACCTTTCCAGATCGGCGTTCACGAGCAGAGCCAGAAATCAGAGCTGATGCCACTTGTAATTGCATTAGTAGTGTGTGCACTTCTTTTCCTCCCCCTCCCACCCCACATGCTGTCTTCCTTTAATTCTTATTCGTTCACCCATTGTCTTCCTTCACCTCTTTTCCTTTTCTCTAGCCTATACCTTGGGTGGGCTCAGGACATCCATAGCCCCTCTGGTAGCACTTAGGAATCAAATTTGGTTTAACACCCTTTGTGTTTTTAAAATACTCCAAGGCAGAGACTATATAGAGTTATTCTTTGAAAAGGGACATTTTCTTTGCCTTAAGTCCAGTATAATGTCTGTTTTGGCTTTCCTTGTCATCTACATGTCTGAATTCTCATTTTGTCCATGCCGGGCACTGGCAGTCTCTCTTCATATATAATTGGCATATGTAGATCCTGGGCTGGGCAAAGGGTATAGTCCTTCCTGTCAGGAATGCCTTTGCAGTAGCCTGCTGGTGCCTAACAGAAAACCTGACCAGCTTCTATTCTTAATGATATTTGTACTATGACTTTAATTGTCCTATAAATTCTTCAAAAGTTTTGGTATGCTAGATGTATATGTTTCTTATTTTTCATCAGAGAATGAAGTTTTAAAGGTCATCTTAGGTGTGTTTGGGCTTTTTTCCAATTTAACATGAATGAAAAGGGTAGAGAGTTCTATACCATCTAAAAGTGGTATGAGATTTTGGAGGGTAGGGTAGAGACATGTTATTAAATCTACATGTCATAGTTTTGTTTTTTTTTTTAAATTAATTATTTTTGGCTGCGTTGGGTCTGTTGCTGCGCACAGGCTTTCTCTAGTTGCAGCAGCGGGGGCTACTCGTCATTGTGGTGCGGGAGCTTCTCATTGCGGTGGCTTCTCTTGTTGTGGAGCACGGGCTCTAGGAGTGCGGGCTTTAGTAGTTGTGGTGCACGGGCTTCAGTAGTTGTGGCTCACGGACTCTAGAGCGCAGGCTCAGTAATTGCGGTGCACGGGCTTAGTTGCTCCACAGCATGTGGGATCTTCCCCGACCAGGACTCAAACCCGTGTCCCCTGCATTGGCAGGCGGATTCTTAACCACTGCGCCACCAGGGATGTCCCTAGGTGTCATAGTTCTTCTTCAGGGGTGATAGCCTATTCGAGTCTGAGCTGTGAAGTCAACGTCTTATCTCAAACAGAGTGAAGAGTTTAGACTTATTAATATCTTTTAGAGGTTTTTTTTTTTTCTCTTCTAATTTGGAACCATTTCCGGAAAATGATTCAAAGCAGGCTCTGTGCTTAAGATGGAAAATGGCACCTGCTTCATCATCGTGTATTGCCGGACTTCCCGCCTCTGTGCGTCCTCCTGGCTTCTGTTGGGATGGCTCTAAATCTTTTGTTCAGTTTTTATGCATTCTTGGCTTTGGAAATAGTTTGACAAAGTGTTTCTGAGATTATTTTTCTGAAGTTACTTAAATCTTTAATTGACTTTCAGTTTCTGTATTCTTGACCACTAACACACTAGGGGATTTTTAAAAGTCTCCCATTCACTTATCCTCAAATAACATGAAACCTTCTTGACTTACTTAAAAGGATTGTGTGAAAGCTGAATTTTTTTCTTCTCAATGTACTGCTTTGTATTTATAGCTGTCAGTTGGAAAATAAGATTATTTTATTATCTTAAGATTTCCCTTTCTCTAGACTTCGTGCTTTCTAAAACCTACCATTTCTATTGCTGCAGAACAGAAACTTCAAAGGAAAAGCATGAGTTGTTAAAACGTGGAACTGTGTCTACCCTGGTTAGTTTTGTCGTTAAGGGAATAATGTCTGGGGCTGGACATTCTAGCCTTCATTTAGGAAGACTTACATACAACTCACCCTGGGCGGGGAAAAAACCAACCTACTCAAATATGCCTCGCTGGGCTCCAGCTCCCTACTTTAGGAGGTCAGCTGTATTGGAAAAGGCCAGTATGGGCATCTTGGGCTAGATGGAAGTAGAAGGACAAAACTGGCAAAGCCAAAGGGACTAATAGCCTAAAGCCCTTCAGGCTGTGATTGGTCAGAAGAAAGAAATGACAGAAAAATGTCTTGTGGTTATTCTGAACATGTTGAGGCTAGTATTCTTAGGAACTCTTTCCTGAGTGAGAAGGCTGTGGATTGAATGTTTCTGAACTTCTACAGTTCTAACATGTGGTCTGCTCTTCAGACACAGATTCCAACACAAACACCTCCAAGTAAAGAAAACTTTTTTTTTGTATGAACAGTTGAGTCATCAAGTGTGTTACACACAGAAACCTCATTTACAGATGTCTCGAAGAAAAAAAAGTGGTGGTAATATAATCTTAAGCCATCACAGGACTATAAGATAGTTCAAATTACATACCCTTGTGCTGGCCTCTTCTAGGAACTGGGAATAGAGTGGCGAACAAAAGTCCCTGCCCTCTTGGAGCTTACCTTAGAATGGGGAAGGCAGACTACAAACATACGCATAATGTGTCACTAAGAGTTAAATGCTGGGAATAAAAATAAAACGAGGCAAAGGTGTAGAGAGACGTGGGGGAGGAGAGAGGGCAGTCCTCCCTGTAGAGGTGACACTGGTGCAGAGCCTGAATAAGGTGACAGGCCATGCAAAGTAGAGTGGCAGTGGGTTAAAATGCAAAGCCCCTGAAAGGTGCTAAATTTGCTGAGGTGAGGACAGGCTGAACCCAAGGAGGTGATTTTCCTATGTAGTTGCGAAGAATACCAGGTCAATGAATTGGTACTTTCCCCCATAACTTCTTGGTCTCCGCATTCATAGTTAATGCCTCATCTTTGTTCAAGTCAAGGACAAAGAGAAAAATGAAATCCAAGAGCAGAGCCCTTCATATCTGAAGGCAATATCTCTCATCCTTTGATCAACCAGCCTAAGCACGGCTCACTGTCCGGCACCCCTGCTCTTGTGCTATCAGAGCTCATAGACTCAAAATGACATTTCTGATCCCGTGAGGACAAAGATACTACCTTTTTTATCCACTATTATATCCTTAACACCTAGAACACTGCCTGACACATAACTGGCCTTCAGTTGTTGTTCACTGAACTTCATTGACTGAATCAGGCAAAACACTAAATTCACGCATGACTCCTCGAGAGCTCCTCGGACCTTCACTCAGGATCTGTCCTGTCCGCGCAGCACGTCTGGTTTCCAAAGCCAGAGCAGAGAACTGTAACTGGCCAGGCACATTGCTAGTAGCGAGGACTTTGATTGGGCAGCTTGTCAGGGTTTTCCCAAAGAGGGAAAAGCCATAATAATTTAAAATATAAAAGCAAAAGGTGACCTGAGGATTTCGCTGGTCCTAGATGTTCATAGTGAAGACCTTTAATCATCAGGGAGAGTTCAGTCTTGCTTAATGACTCTCCCAAAAGACAGGCAAGGCTGCCTTACCGTGGAGAAGCCTTCTGAAAGCAATACGATATTTAGATTCACTTTTTGAAAGTTCTGCAAAGCAGCATGTAGGTACAATCAGGTTCTTTTCTAATGGCAAATTAAGTTTCCTCTCTACTCCGCTGGACCTCTCCTCTTTAGCCGATTAGCTTCTTGTGGTGCTAGTTAAACTGAGTTTACACAAAGTATATAATAAGGTTTATGCATGTAAACTTATCAACTATTAACAATTTGCTTTCACTCACAAATGTGGCTTAAGTCAACTGAACTCAAGAATTAATTAAAACAAATGTAACTGGAGCTAGAACATGCATTCTCAACGTGGGCTGATATCACCTTCAAGGGGGTGAAAATTGAGTTTTAGATGGGGAAAAGTATCTTACTGTTTATATTTATAAAGCCCAAATATACATGCGGTACATAACAGTATATCTGTGACATTAAGGTTTTATTGGGGTAGGGAGTAATAATGAAGAAAAAAAAAGGTTGAGAAATACTGGGCTAGAAAGATCAAGCAACCTAGATCCTGCCCTGGTGGAGCCTACATTCTTTTTTTTTTTTTTTTTTTTTAATTTTATTTTTTTATACAGCAGGTTCTTATTAGTTATCCATTTTATACATATTAGTGTATACATGCCAAACCCAATCTCCCAATTCATCCCACCAGCACCACTACCACCCTCCCTGCCGCTTTCCCCGCTTGGTGTCCATATCTACATCTGTGTCTCCATTTCTGCCTTGCAAACCGGTTCATCTGTACCATTTTTCTAGATTCCACATATATGCGTCAACATACAATATTTGTTTTTCTCTTTCTAACTTCCCTCTGTATGACAGTTTGTAGGTCCATCCACATCTCTACAAATGACCCAATTTCATTCCTTTTTATGGCTGACTGATATTCCATTGTATACATGTACCACATAATCTTTATCCATTCATTTGTCAATGGGTATTTAGGTTGCTTCCATGACCTGGCTATTGTAAATAGTGCTGCAGTGAACATTGGGGTGCATATGTCTTTTTGAATTATGGTTTTCTCTGGGTATATGCCCAGTAGTGGGATTGCTGGGTTATATGGTAATTCTATTTTTAGTTTTTCAAGGAACCTCCATA
The DNA here is from genome assembly GCF_059928025.1 of Delphinapterus leucas. Taxonomy (NCBI): domain Eukaryota; kingdom Metazoa; phylum Chordata; class Mammalia; order Artiodactyla; family Monodontidae; genus Delphinapterus; species Delphinapterus leucas. The sequence goes on from NC_143130.1 coordinate 170,046,718, forward strand.
CTGTTTTCCATAGTGTCTGTATCAGTTTACATTCCCACCAGCAGTGCAGGAGAGTTCCCTTTTCTCCACACCCTCTCCAGCATTTGTTGTTTGTAGATTTTCTGATGATGCCCATTCTGACCGGCGTAAGGTGATACCTCACTGTAGTTTTGATTTGCATTTCTCTAATAATTAGTGATGCTGAGCAGCTTTTCATGTGCTTCTTGGCCATCTGTATGTCTTCTTTGGAGAAATGTCTATTTAGGTCTTCTGCCCATTTTTTGATTGGGTTGTTTGTTTTTTTTAATATTGAGCTGCATGAGCTGTTTATATATTTTGGAGATTAATCCTTTGTCCGTTGACTCATTTGCAAATATTTTCTCCCATTCTGAGGGTTGTCTTTTCGTCTTGTTTATAGTTTCCTTTGCTGTGCAAAAGCTTTTAAGTTTCATTAGGTCCCATTTGTTTATTTTTGTTTTTATTTCCATTACTCTAGGAGGTGGGTCAAAAAAGATCTTGCTGTGATTTATGTCAAACAGTGTTCTTCCTATGTCTTCCTCTAAGAGTTGTATATTTTTCTTTTATAAATTTATTTTTTATTTTTATTTTTGGCTGCGTTGGGTCTTTGTTGCTGTGCGTGGGCTTCCTCTGGTTGCAGCGAGCTTGGGCTACTCTTTGTTGCAGTGCGCTGGCTTCTCATTGCAGCGGCTTCTCTTGTTGCGGAGCACGGGCTCTAGGTGCACGGGCTTCAGTAGTTGTGGCACGTGAGCTCTAGAGCGCAGGCTCAGTAGTTGTGGTGCACGGGCTTAGTTGCTCCGCGGCATGTGGGATCTTCCCGGGCCAGGGCTCGAACCCATGTCCCCTGCATTGGCAGGCGGATTCTGAACCACTGCGCCACCAGGGAAGCCCCTCCTCTAAGAGTTTTATAGTGTCCAGTCTTACATTTAGGGCTTTAATCCATTTTGAGTTTATTTCTGTGTATGGTGTTAGGGAGTGTTCTAATTTCATTCTTTTATGTGTAGCTGTCCGGTTTTCTCAGCACCACTTACTGAAGAGACTGTCTTTTCTCCATTGTATATCCTTGCCTCCTTTGTCATAGATTAGTTGACCATAGGTGCGTGGGTTTATCTCTGTGGAGCCTACATTCTAAGGAAACTGGTTTTTAAAGTCATGCATGATCTGCCCTCACTCATGAGCTTGAAGCCACCCCCACATCTACTACACTCCAGCCTTTTGTCCTGTCCTAGTCTGTTGCTGTTCCGACTATTCACTGCCTGTTCTTATGGGAAGATTTTACTTCCTGTCCCGCTGATGTCAGCCTTGGCCATATGACCTGACTTGCTTTGTCTGATGAAATGTGAGTGGAAGGGGCATGAGCCATTCCCAAGCAGAAGTTTTAAGCATCATCTTATGGTTTTGCCCCCTAACTTGTTCCTCCACCATGAGCCCAACATGTTCTAGACAGGGGCTGCTCCTGGAATGAAGAGGACGTAGAGCAGAGCCAAAACATGGCGCATGTCAACAATGGACATGTAGTTTGAACAAAAAGTAGAACTTGGCTTTTGTGAGCCCCTGAGATTTGGGAGTTTGGTTGTTACTGCCTCACGACCCAGCGATAGATGACTGATGGACCCACCAATGCCCCCTGCTTTCTCTCCACCTCCAGACCTCCCCTCTGCTTAAAGACACTTCCGTTCTTGGTTCCTGGCCCCTCCTGCTGTCAGCTTAGATGCTTCTTTCTCTATTAAGTCAGAATTCCTCCCTTCCCCTCCCCACCAAAAAAATACCAGGCTAGGTGTCTCTAGTAGGCAGAATAATGTCCACCCCCCAAATGTGTCCATGTCCTAATCCCTGAAACATATAAATATGTTATGTCAAAACATTGCAGATGTGATTAAGGATTGTAACAAAAGATTATCCTAAATTAACCAGCTGTGCCCGATGTAATCATAAGGGTCCTTAAAAGATGGAAGAAGAAAGCAGCAGAGTCAGAGATGTCATGACAGCAGAAGTCAGAATGATTGAATAGCTGGCTTTGAAGATGGAGGAGGGGCCATGAGCCAAGGAATGCAGGCAGCCTCTAGAAGCTGGAAAAGGCCAGGAAGCAGATTCTCCCCTAGAGCCTCCGCAAAGGATTACAGCCCTGCCAGGACTTTGATTTGAACCCAGTGAGACCCACTTCAGACTTCTGACCTCCACGACTGTAAGAGAATAAATTTGTGTTGTTTTTAGGCACTTAGTTTGTGGTAATTTGTTACAGCAGCAATAGACTCTGATACGGTGTCCTTCCCTGGTTATGAACCCCAATCACACAGTAGTTCCCTAAACATAATACTGACGCTGAATTGAATTGCCTCTTAACTTTCCATCACACCATCATTCTGGAATGAAGAAACAACTTTATAAACCAGGACTAATGAGGAACAGTGATGGGTGACAAAGTAGTATAAACCTAAGGGTGGATGCTACAACTTTCTGGCTTGCTTAAGCCAGCTGTGGTGCTGGGCAAGTCACTAAAATGTCTCTGACCCTCGATTTCCTAATCTTTAAGAATGGAGAAGCTGGAAAGATTCACAAAGGATTTCCCCAGGTAAAAAGAGCATTTTCTAAGTTGAAAGTGTATCCGAGTGTTAGTTTTTCATCGGGTGCTATGTTTATTTTAAAGCTGGATGGGAGTGAGAAAGTAGAAAACGGCCCTACTGACAAACAGTCAGCCATGTTCCCAGCTGGACATGAACAATACTCAGAACAAGACATTGAAAAGGCCACTCTTGTGAGCCCCCAAATTACTAACCGACCCCCCGACAAGCATTCCTCCTTTCTGAGCAATTGCTGCTGTTTCACCAATAACAACTCAAGCCCCATTTTAACTCTCCTTCTAGGTGACAGCCACTGAAGTACTCAATCACCCAGTTGCCCCTGCTTCTTGACAGCATCCAACCCAGAACAGGCCCTTGGTTCTTTAATGCCCCCCACAATCATCCAACACAAACACAAACCCTAGAAGAAGCCCCTCTCGTCTCCCCTGCTGGGATGCTCCTGAGGACACCTTCTCCTTGGCTGCAGCAAGCTTGGTAAACCTAACTTTGAAAGTTTGTGTTTTGTTTATTTGTTTTGACTACAGGTGTGGTCTTTGGTCCTCATATTTAATTCTAAATTCACAGACCCGCAAACAGGTTCGGAGACCCATCAGGGTCCTCTAATTAGCTATAAAAATGAGATCAAACATGTCTTTAGTTTGTTTTCATGTAGCCATGGGCTTGGACTGTTTGGTTACTGAACGTGTCAGCTTACCAGATCTGCCTGGCACCAGGTCTTCTGTGTACCTTCTTGGCGAGAACTTTCCAGTAGCTTTTAGTCACTGGAGAAAACCTGCCATATTTTTTCAAATAATGCTTCGTCCTGTGGCAAAGCCAGATGCATTCTGATGAGAGTTTATCAGTGTGAGGGGAAGCAGGTGTGTGTTCCCCGCTGCCATCTGATTTCTTTCTTTGAGTTCTAGAAGCAGACACTCCATCAGCCACCCAGGCAGGAGATTGCCTTTCTACAGAAGGTAAACAAGAGGGTTTGCTTTATTTTCAGCCATAATATTGGACCTAAAAAACATTTCAAATCACTTTTTTTAAAAATCTGATAATATTAGAGTAATATTCCTATTGTGAAAAATACAGAAAAGTGTAAAGAAGAAAGTATCATTCATCCATAGACCCATCACTCTAATAAGTCTTCACATCTGGGCCTGTTTCCTTGCAGTCTTTTCCCGTTGTGTATGTGTATGTACATAGGAAGGTCCAGAAGTGGAGAAAAAACAGCTTATAGTGGAAGTCACACTGTATATTCAATTTTCTATTTTAATTGTATTTCTAAATTACATACTACATGCTCATTATAAAAATTCTAAGCAATACCATATGCCATACCGTACCAAAGTTCGGGCACCCTTTTAGTGCCTCCCCATCCAGCCACTTCCCAGTGATAACTCCTCTTAAATTAGGAAGAAACGAGCTTTAGTGCTCAATTGTAAATAATAAATAAGAATTTAGTGGTGGGTAGGGGTGGGTGTGGCAGTTGTAGAGTGGATTCTTCCCATCCCTTTCGTGGCAGACAGACCCTAAGTTGACCCCCAAGGATCTCCTGTCCATGCCTTTGTGTAATTCCCGCCTAACGAGTGCAGATGGGATCTGTGACTTGCATCTAACCTGTAGAATATGGCAAATGTAATAGGATATTAATGTCTTGATTTGGTTACATTATAAGGCAAAGGTGGTAGGATGTCAGCTTCCTGATTACATTACATTATGTAAGATTCCATCTTAGCAGACTGGATTCTCCTTGTTGGCTTGATGAAGTGAGTGGCTGTGTTGAGGAAACCCATGGGTCAAGGGATGGTGTGTAACGTTTAGGACCTGATGGCAGCCTCCAGCTGACAGGCAGCAAAAAGCTAGGCCCTCAGTAATACAACTGCCAGGAAATGAATTCTGCTGACAACTTGCACAAACTTGGAAGGAGATTCTTCCCCAGTCAAGCCTCCAGATGAGACCTGGCCAGCATCCTGATTATAGCCTTGTAAGACCCAGAACAGAGAACCCAGCTAAACTGTGTCCAGACTCCTGACCCACAGAAGTTTCAAGATAATAAATGGGTATTGTTTGAAGGTGCTAGAATTGGGATAATTTGTTACACAGTGATAGGAAACAAATACACCTTTTCTATGCATTTCCATGCTGTAGGGCTAGGTAGGACTCCTTGGGTGCAAGCAACAGGTACCAGCTCAAACTGGTATAAGCAAAAAGGAAATCCATAGGTTCACCTAACTTCAGGCACGTTTAAATCCAGGTGCTCAAACAGTGTCAACTGGTATCTTTCTCTTTCCTTCTTAGTTCTCCTGTGTCAGCTTGACTCACAGGTAGCTACTCCCCAAAGATGACCACACTGCTTCAGTTCACATCCTCTCAACCTGACAACCTCAGTGAAAAAAAGTACCACCTCTTCCCCACGGGTCCAGCAAGAGCCCTGGGGTAGATGTCCATTGGCTCTGGTTGGACTAACTGAAGACATATGCCCACCAATCCCTGGAGACAGATGGATGTAGATGGCCCCCACATCCAAACCCCATGAAGCAAAAGAGGGAGGGTAGGTGCCAAAAGAAAATAAGGGTGCTGCTAGTTATGCATGTTATAATCAGTGCAAAGGCAGTGATTACAAACAACAGCTGTCTACCATGGGTACACGCATATTTGTACATCCAGATGTATACACAACTTCATATCCTACTTTGATGACATAATAGTATCTGACAGTATTGTAGTAAATACCGCCCACATTATTTTTTGCCTATGTTTTTCAAAATAAACATGAAAAACTTCATACTCACAGAAAAGTTGAAAAGACAACACTGAATATCCATATGCCCTTCACCTAGATTCCCCCATTGTTAACATTTTGCACCATCTGTTCTCTCTCTTTTTTTTTTTTTTTTTTCTCTCTGAATGACCTAAAATTAAATTGCAGACCTCATGGCACTTCATCCCAGGATAGATCCCAGCTTGGATCTGAGAAGAGAGGCAGTCTCCTATATAACAAGAGTACCATTGACACAGCCAATAAATTTAACATTGTGCAAGGATATTACCTAATATCCAGTCCATATACACATTTTTCTAATAGTCCAAAAAATGTTCTTTGTAAGCTGTTTAAAACTGTTTTCTGGTCCAGGATCCAATCCAAGATTACACTGGATTATCCCATCCCACCCCCCCCGCCCCGCCCCGGTCCCTTTCATCTAGAACAGCCCTTTCTCCCCCTGCCCCTTTTTTAGTCCTTCTTGTTTTGATATTTAAAAAATATTTTTTTTACTGGAGTAGAGTTGATTTACAATGTTGTGTTCGTTTCAGGTGTACAGCAAAGTGAACCCGTTATACATATACACATATCCACTCTCTTTTTTAGATTCTTTTCCATGTAGGTCATTACAGAGCAGTAATGTAGTAATTGAGCAGAGCTCCCTGTGCTGTACAGTAGGTCCTTATTTGTTATCGATTTTATACATAGTAGTGTGTATGTGTCAATCCCAATCTCCCAGTTTATCCCTCCCCACCCCAATATTTTGAAGAGTGTGGGCCAGTTATCCTGTAGAAAGACAAACAGCATGGATGTCTATTTCTTCACAATTCGATTCAGGTCTCACATTATGGGGAGGAATTCCTGTACAAGTGATGTCAGGTCAGCACATCCATCCCGGAGCCACAGAATGTCAATGATGCTAAGTTGACCACTTAGTTAAAATGGCTCCTGCCCGGTCTCCATCATAAAAGCATATTTTAACTTTTTTTTTTTTTTTTTGGTAATAAGTATTTTGTGGAGTGATACCATGAGACCATGCAAATACCCTTTTCCCCAACAAATTTTCAGTGGTTTTAGAATGCACTGTCAAAAAGAAAAAACAAGAAAGCACTGGTGATCCTTGCCTGAATTATTATATTGGTGGTTACAAAATGATGATTTTATAAATATATCATTTTTTTCTACCGTTGTTTGCTGGCCTTTTTCTTTCCCACCACTCTTTTTTTTTTTTTTAAATACCATCACTGTGTACTTATGAATTATTTTTAAAAAAATTATTTGTGGGCTTCCCTGGTGGCGCAGTGGTTGAGAGTCCGCCTGCCGATGCAGGGGACACGGGTTCGTGCCCCGGTCCGGGAAGATCCCACATGCCGCGGAGCGGCTGGGCCCGTGAGCCATGGCCGCTGAACCTGCGCATCTGGAGCCTGTGCTCCGCAACGGGAGAGGCCACAACAGTGAGAGGCCCGCGTACCGCAAAAAAAAAAAAAACAAAAAAATACTTATTTGTGTTGAAATTCAACGTGGTCATTATCCTTGTTGATAATTAAACTGTCCCAGGTTTGGCCAGGGGGAGCCCCTTCAAGCCAGCTCTGGCGTCCTTTCCACCTGTCCCCCTTTGGAGCACATGTTTGCTTTCCAGCATACCAAGATGTTCCAGTCTAATCTGGAACATTCCTTTCCTGGACCTGGAATCAGCCATTTCTGCAAAAAAGTTTCCTTTTCATGGAGAAAGATAGAAAGCAAGATCTCGACATTAGGACCTTCCAGACAATTTTTCAAGTTGCTAACCACATAATATTTCCAGTAACTGGTTGGACCACCACTTAACTATTCCATTAATATTGGGTACTTTGGAGGGAAGGAATCTTTCACTATTCAAAGTAACACTGATGAAATGCCTTGTGCATAAATACATTTTTTGAACTGAGTGCCTTAGGACACATTCCAGAGGGGAGTCACTGGGTTAAAGGTAGAGGCACTTTTCTGACACGCTGTGCAAGTCACCCAACTGCCCTCCAGAGAGACAGTAGCCAGCTTGCCACCCACCAGGAGTAGACCAATTTCTTAGTGCCTTTTCACCTGCAGCAAGTATTAGAATAGAAACGAGAGAGCAGTTCTTAAAATCCAATGGAGAGCACGCTATCTCATTGGTTTAATATTCATTTGACTACTGGTTAGGTTGAATATAACCAGGTAGAACATTTTTCATGTTTATTATTTGAATATGTTTTATAAAATCAAGTCATTTTAATGGGAAGACTCAGTAAAAGAGGAACTGCGTGAGTACTAGGTTCTCGTAATTTCTGGATAGTGTATGTGTTTGGTATGATCCCCAAGTGGGAGGGGGACAGACTCTGCTGGGGTCACCAGCAAATGAGGCTCAAAGACCAGAGGCCCCCAGCCTCTGGTCAGCACCTGCTGCAGCACCCAGGGCGCCCCCAGGTGACCAGTGCAGCACCCTTCCCTGCGTGCAAAGCCAAGTGGGGAATCACAGCCACAAAGGAGCCCTTAGTTCCTGCCAAACAGCTCTATAAGCCCCAAGTGGTGGCCTTCACCCCAAGGATTTTATTCTTAGAGGTGAGGGCGGCTATCAGGAGGAAGCGGCATGCCACCTGGGGTTTGACTCACTTCCTTCGATGTACTGATCAACAGTCAACGTTAGGGAATGCTGGAAAGCAAAGGAGAGAGCTTGTCACCAACATGAGAGCATGCAATGCCACCATTTGTGGCTGAACGATTAAGTACATAGTCAGCCAGCAATAGGCCATCTGCTTCCAACCAAGCATGTATAGACAGAAGAGCTTTGATCCCATGCCAGCTAGTCATAGGTTTAATACCACCATTGTTTCAAGGTAGTGAATGAGGGTAAACAATATTTCAAGATATCTGCAGCAGCTGTAATGGGATATCAAAACATCTGTGACTTCCACTGGAAACATATTCACAGGTATAAAATTGTGGTTGGTTGTCTATATTCATAATAAAAGGAAAATGCTAAATTTTATTCAATAATAAAGAAAATAATGATATAACTTTCCCCATTTAAGTTCATGGGTCCCCTGAATTCTATCCATAGACCTCTCAAGGGTCCAGCAGTGGCTAACAACCCCTGCATAGATGGAAGGACCCTGGGTCCCTGGGCCCCTGCTAAGAAGGTCACCTGATGACCACCTACTTGCTCTGAGTGAACAATAAATGAACTCTTTTTCTACTAGGCCACTGAGATTTGGAAGTTGTTTGTTACAGCAGCTAGCATTACTTGTTCTAACCAACACAGAAATCAAGCCTTAGATTCAAGAAGTCCAACGAAGCCCAGACAGATGTGCCAGGATGAGAACCAGGCAGTCTGACAGCAGGGCCAGTCTTTTACCCCCATCCCCACACCCACCCCACTGTCTTCCTGGGTGTGTGACTGGGTGTACGTCACAATCTCTCTGGGCTTCAGATACTTCAGCCTTTTGTTTTCTTAGTGAACAAATATGAGACAAAGACAAAACAAGACCTGGGAATGCTTTGGAGAGAGAAAAAACACAGGTTCAAGGTCAGAGTGAAAAACAATACCGTTAAGATACCATTCCTCAGCAACAAGTAGTGGGAATTAGGCACCTGCAGCTCAGACAGACCTGGCTCTGCCAATTGCTTGGAGAGTCACTAGGCCTCTCTGAGCCTCTGTTTGCTTATCTGTAAAATGGAGACCGAGCCCCTGCAGTGATTGCAAAGATTAGATGAGCTAGGGTACGCAACCGTGTCTGATTCTGCCTGGCATACATCAGGCGCTGGATAAATGCAGGCTCCCTTCTCCAGTGTCTCCTGTTCACTGGGAAAACCCGGGGGCTTGGAAGGGAGACTTGGAGCAGTTTTGCCAGCCACCTGATGAAAAGAGGGTGTCTTCGCAAGCTCCGTTTCCTTGCTCAGCCTATGTGGATTGCCGTTTCCTGCCAAGGCTTAATTAAATCCTGGAGCAGTGAGCACAGATAATTAACGGTGAGGCTCATTAGGTGTGACTTTGGTTAATGTCTATGACTGTGGAAGATCCTAGTCATGGGCAATTAGTATTTATCATGTAATTAGGATGCTCAGTTGGCAGGAAGGGGGTGAGCAGCTTGGCTGTGTGGGGCGGCAGGTGGAGGGCTGGGCCTCGCCTGGGCATAGCAGGTTGGATGCGAGCCCGACAGGGACAGGTGTCCTGGGAGGGGTTGTGGCCGAGCTTCCCTCTGTGCGTGGAGGCCACACGGACAGCTTGAACCCTGAGCAGCTCTGCCTTCAGCCAGACGCTTTCAGCTCAGGGATTCAACAAGCAGAAGCCCGGCGGGGGCGTACGTGAACTTTGAGTTACAATAAAATGGGAAAAGAAACTATTGAAAATTTTACACTGTATTTATTTGCATTCTGAATAGGTAATATATTCACATAGCATCAAAATGTATAAAAAGATAAACTGTGGAAAACTTCTTCCCGCCCTGTCCCCCATCTGCCCAGTTCCCACCCATCTGCACCCTTGGGTGAGACTGATAACTACTGACCCTGGGTTTCTGTGGATCCTTTTCAGATGTGGTGCTTTGCATGTACAAGCAAATCCAAATATGTACCCTCTCCCCACTTGAAAAAAAAGTATTAGCACAGAAATATACTGTTTTGATTCTTGTTTTTTTTTTCTTTTTAACAATAAAGCTTTTCTTTAGGGCAGTGAAACGGCTCAGTGTGATACTATAACGGTGGATACATGTCGTCATAAACACGCCCAAACCATGGACAAGAGTGAACCCCAATGTGAGCTATGGAGTTTGGGTGATGACGATGTGTCAGTGTGAGCTCATCAACTGTGGTAAATGCACCTCTCCGTGTGGGTGTTGGTGGAGGATGCTCTGCCTGCCGGGGCGTGTGGTATATGGGAAACATCTGTACCTTTGGCTCAATTTTGCTATGAATCTAAAACTGCTCGAAAAAATAGTCTATTAAATTTTTTAACTTCATTTTTTAAAGAGCTGCAGGGAATTCCACTGGACAGATGTCTCCTTTTTTTTAACTGTTGCCCCCTAGTGGACATTTAGGCCATTTCCAGTCTTCTGCTCTGACAAACAGCACCCCAGTGAATAACACTGAAGGGACAATGGCCACTGTGATCTTTACGTGGGGGTGTGTCCCTGCAGGCCAAATGCTGTGACAAAGAGACCTTGGCTGGCAGGACAGGGTGGGCCACCATCCCTTGGACCACTGTCCTGTGCTCTGTTTGCAGGAAGGAGAGAGAGAAACCCCAGGTAAACGAGCCCTTTAAACAGTTAGTTGTGTGGATCACTTCTGTCCCCATTCCACGGGTGAGGACATAGTGGCACGGCCGCAGCTGGCTGCTGGGAAGTGTGTCCAGCTGGAAGCATGCCTGGAAGAAGGGGGCACAGAACTGGCAGCACAGATAGCCAGCAATCAGCCCCAAGGGAAATCCCCAGACCTGCGCATACTGGACCAATGGATAGAGACTAGAAGATAACGAGTTCTTGGTAAAATGTGTTTGATAGACAAACATCTCTTGAACCGTGAGCTCAAAAGAAAGACATGAAATTTGGGAACCACTGACCAGATGATCCCTTCCGGCTCTTTAAAAGAAATCTCAAAAAAAAAAAACCACACAAAACAAAACCTAAAATCCAGAAAACAGCAAGTGTTGGCAAGGATGTAGAGAAATTAGAACCCTTTGTGCACTGCTGGTAGGATTGTAAAATAGTCTTACAGTTATGGAAAAATATATGGAGATTCCTCAAAAAATTAAAAATAGATGACCATATGATGTATCAATCCCACTTCTAGATATGTATCCGAAAGAACTAAAAGCAGTGACTCAAACAAATATCGTTTGTATGTTTATTGCTATATATTCATAGCATTATTCACAATAGCTAAGAGGTGGAAGCAACCCAGATGTCCATCAACACATGAATGGATAAACAAAATATGGTATAAAAATACAAAGGAATATTATTCAGCCTCGAAAAAGAAAGTCGGACACGTGCCACAACTTGGATGAATCTTGAGGACATTATGCTAAGTGAAATAAGCCAGTCATGAAAAGATAAATACTGTATGATTCTACTTATATGTGGTATCTTAAATGATCAAATTCTTAGAAACAGAAAGTAGAATGGTGGTTGCCAGGGGCTGGGGTAAGGGCAGGGGGGACGAGAGAGGAACGGTGAGCTGATGTTCAATGGATACAGACTTTGACTTGCAAGATGTAAAAGCTCTGGAGCTCTAGTTCATAACAATGTAAATATACTTAACACTGCTGAACTGTACACTTAAAAATGGTTAAGAGGGTAAATTTTACGTGTTTTTTGCCACAATAAAAAATCTATGAATGCACAACTGAAACTAATACAACATTGTAAATCAACTATACTTCAAGAAAAAGTTGTTTGTTTTGAAAAAAAATTTTTAATGCATTAAAAAAGAAAGAAATCTCTGGGATATCTTTAAAATGTTCATGCTCTCTGACTCAGCTACTCCACTTCTTAGCAAGTGTGGGGGGGGAACCTATACAATTATTTAAGCATCAACAGTTCAAGGTGGACTTATTTATATTTATATTAGCATAAAATTGAAAACAACCCCAGTGTCTAGAAATGGAAGCGTAGTTAAAGAACTATGGCATCCCCAGTCATGGAAAAATACTGAAGACATTTAAAAAATGCACAAGAAAAAATGCTTACAGAGAATTTATGGACACGGAGAAAGCAAAGTTATAATTAATGAGAAAAGGGGAATCAAAATGTTATGTACCGGGCTTCCCTGGTGGCGCAGTGGTTGAGAGTCCGCCTGCCGATGCAGGGGATGCTGGTTTGTGCCCCGGTCCGGTAAGATCCCACATGCCGCAGAGCGGCTGGGCCCGTGAGCCATGGCCGCTGAGCCTGCGCGTCCGGAGCCTGTGCTCCGCAACGGGAGAGGCCACGGCATTGAGAGGCCCGTGTACCGCAAAAAAAAAAAAAAAAAAAAAAAGTTATGTACCATGCTACATCAAACCAAAAAAGATCTTCGTGTAAACACACGCACACACACACACACACACACGAAGGAAATGATAGCAAAGTGCTCACAGCATAATCTTCAGGCATAAGATTACAGGGGATTGTTTTTCTTCCTTTCTTCTTGGTTTCTCTCAGTTTCCAAAAGTTAGCATACAATTTTTTATCATGAAAAACCCCCCACTTGTGGATAAACAACTATGGTGCCTCCAGACAGTGGAATATTATCCAGCTCTACCCGTTATGCCCTCAAATGACAGGGAGGATTCTGAAAGGTGTATGAGTGAAAGAACCCAGTCTGAAAAGGCCACACTGTTTTAGTTGCATGATTCCAACCACGAGACATTCTGGAAAAGGCAAAATAATGATGGAGACAGTGAAACGATGAGCAGTTGCCAGAGGTTAGGAGGGAAGGGGAGAACGAATAGGTGGGATGTTTAGGGCCGTGAAACTACTCTGTATGACCCTGTGATGGAGGCTACATGTCAACGCGTTTGTCCAAACGCACAGAACGTGCGGCTCTGTGGGGAGTCGCTGTCTAACGGGTACCGAGTTTCTGTCCGAGAGACGGCTAGTGGTGATGGTTGCAGAAGAGCGCGAAAGCACTTTATGTCACTGAGCTGTACACTTGAAAATGGCTAGAACGGTAAATTCTGTGTTATGTGTATTTTACTACAACTAAAAAAAAATCGTGACCCCTGTAAACTCTGGACTTTAGGAATAATAATTCACTGATTGTGACAAACGTGCCACATGAATGCAAGGGGTTTGTAGGGGAAACTGAGGGGTGGGGAGGCAGAGGCTCTACGGGAACTCTGCACTTCCTGCTAAATTTTTCTGTAAACTTAAAATTGCTCTAAAAAAAATAAAGTCTATTCATTAAAAACAAAATCCTCACTTTGCTTTTCATTAAAACCACAGCCTGGATTTTGTCAACAGCTATCTTGCAGGCTGTATGTCTTCCCGGTGGATCTGGACGGGCTCTTGTGCCTGGAGAGAAGGGTCAGCTATGAATCACTCCTTGGATTGGAGAGGTGACCAGTCTCAGCCTGGCCTTGAGAGCAGCCATTTGTCATCCTGGTGGGACACTGCTCTCTCCAGGGACGCTCATGGCACGGGGGACACTTGTGAGTGTCGCCTCCCCTGGGGAGGTCAGTTCTCAGGCAGTGTCAGAGCGAGGGAGGGTGAGGGTGAGGGGACGTGCCTGGCCATCAGGTACAGGGGCGGAGGGACAGAGACCATGAAGCCACCCTTCCCCCTGCACTGGGGTTCCAATTCCAGCCTCCAGACCTCAGTCACCTCGTCTGCAAATGGGACAATAACCTTCCTTTGCTCCCCACTGCTGCCAAATCTCCTGGATCTCTGGGGCACCTAGAGGGGTTACAGCCCTGTGCTGGATGCTACATACATCCTTGCCCCAATCCACATGGGAGAAGGCAGAGCCCATGGAGAGGGCCAGTGACCTGCTGCAGGGCACAGCCTCCATCCGCTTTGGTGGGACTGGGCTTTGGGCATACTGATGTACTCTGACAATTGCCTGGAGTGATTTCTGGGGGCTTAAGGTAACCTTGAACTTTTTTCCAGAAAGATCCTGTACCCAAGGGCCCTGAGGTAAAGGCTGGTCTTTCCCTGCTTTGTATTGATTGTTTTTAAATAATTTACCATTGTTTTTAAGTAATTGCATTTGTTGTAAATAATTTACCAGATAAACGAATCAATGTTCTGTGTGGAACATTTAGACCATACAGATAGAAAGAAGAAAATTAAGATTACCTCTATTCACACCACCCAGAAATACAGCTCTGGACATTGTGAAGGACACCCTTTTGGTCCCTTTTCCTAGGGCTCTTTACTCATTCATTATACAAACTCTTATTACCACTTCCTGGTTGTCAGGCACTGTCCTAGGCCCTGAGAACACAGTATGGCAAATAAGATTTGGTCTCTGACCTCAAGGAGATTTAAATGGAGACACACACACGCACACGCACACATGCACACGCACACTCTCTCTCTCTCTCTCTCTCTCTCTTGCTCTCTCAGTGGGTTTGGCTTCGGTACTCAGAATAATGATCATCAGGAAGAGGACGTCTTGGGACCATTTTCCCCACTTAATGTATTAGGAACACTCTCCCAAGTGATTAAATATGGCTTCACAGAATCACCTAAATGGCTACATAGTGTTCCATTCTGTGGACGTGCCACCCTTTATTTAACCAGTCTATTGTTGAACATTTAATGCTTCAGTGAAAAGCTTTTATAGCTGCATCTTTGTGCACAGCAATGGTTCTTTCTTTAGGCTAACTACCTAGAAGAGGAATTGCTGGGTCAAGTCATGTTGCTATTTATTGCCTACCTCTCCTCCAGAACACGGAAATGGCTTTCTCTCCCTTTGGCAGGACAAGAGTTCTCATGTCCTCCTGCCAGCACTGAGCATCGTCAAGCGTTGTAAGCTTTTGTTTTTCACTTTTTGATATAATTTCAGATTTTCAGAAAGATTGTAAGAATAGTGCAAAGAACTTCCTCCTGACCAAGATTTACCAAGTGCTAACATTTCCCCCATTTGCTCGTCTTCTCCCTTTTTTCTGAACAATTTGAGACTACGTTGCAGGTATCATGACTCTTTACCCCAAGTATTTCACTGTGTTTCCTAACAACCTCTTATGTAACCACTGGACAATGATAAAAAAAATCAGTAATTTAGCCTTGATACAATACTACTATTTTCTAATCCATAGTCCATATTCAAAATTTACCAATTATTCTAATAATGTCCCTCCTGTCTAGGATCCAAATGCAGGATTGATTATACACTGGGTTTAGTTGTCACTTCTCTATGGTCACCTATAACCTGGAGCATTATACATTTTTAATACCTTTGCCAACATGACAGGTCCAAATAGTATCCTGTTGTAATGTTCATGTCCTTGATTTCTGGTGAATTGTTCATTTGTCTATCTCCTTTTATGCACTGCCTACTGGTGTCTCTGTGTACCCCCGGAGAGGGGGATGTCCTCTTTCTCTCATGTATTTATACCAGTACGTTAGGAATCAGACGTGGTTCCTGGAAAAAGGGCTGACCAGTCATCGCCCCCCCCGCCCCGGATCCTCCCGGTGTCCCGTCTCCAGATCGGCCTTTGGCCAGGGTTTTGAAAGAGCGCAGTTGTCTGATCGGAGCAAGGACACCCCATCCTTCCTTCTAAACTCTGGGGAGGATGAATGTGATTCCTGTTGGGTTTGACATTTCCTGTGGGATCTGACCCTCTGCCAAGCTGGGCTCTGTTTCCGAGAGGCCACCTGCTGAGTGTCAGCGGCCCCCAAGGTTGCCACTGATCAATGGTTCCTGGCAACCAAGGCCGGTCTGTGTCCTGGGAGGAGGGATTGTGCGCAATGGAAAGCCCCCCAGGGTGCACCGCAGGGCTGCACCTGGGCCAGCACGGGCCTGCACCTGCCTAAGATGGACAAACGCTTAACCCATCTGAGCCCTTTCATCTTCCAGGAAGACGGAAAATGCCAAGGTTCACAGACTCTGAGACACCAGCCAGGATACAACTGTCAATGCCGGCACCACTCCACATTATCTTATCACTTGTAAGTGTTATTTTGTATATAGATTTTATTAAATCAGTTGTCACTCTTTTGTGCAGTCATAAAAAGCAAACTATAAAAAAAAGAAACGTCAGTAGTCACAATCTGACTCTCCTGAATCACATTTTCTTCCTTCTCTCATGTCTTAATTTTTTTCTAATAAGGGAAAATTTAAATACACAAAAGTTAGTAGAAATAGGGTAATGAATTCCCAGGTAATTGTCATCATCAACTCTGGTCTCATCCACACACCTCCTCCTGGATTAGTATACAGTAGACTTCAAGACATCATATAATTTCCCCTGTGAACAGTTCAGGTTTTGTTTGCAAAATATAAGGTCCTTTTGTTTTCAACATCATCCTAATATCACATCACACCTAAAAAATAACGTGGGCTTCCCTGGTGGCGCAGTGGTTAAGAATCCGCCTGCCAATGCAGGGAACACGGGTTCAAGCCCTGATCTGGGAAGATCCCACATGCTGCGGAGCAACTAAGCCCGTGTGCCACAGCTACTGAGCCACTGAGCCTGTGCTCTAGAGCCCATGAGCCACAACTACTGAGCCCATGTGCCACAACTACTGAGCCTGTGCTCTACAGCCCGTGCTCCGTAAAAAGAGAAGCCACCACAATGAGACGGCCGCACACTACAACCAAGAGTTGCCCCTGCTGGCCACAACTAGAGAAAGCCCGCGTGCAGCAACGAAGACCCAACGCAGAAAGAGAGAGAGAAAGGAAGAAAAAAAGAAAGAAAGGAAGAAAGAAAGAGAAAGGTAGATGTTTAAAAAAAGAAATTACGTTATTATTATTTTTTTATTTATTTTATTTATTTATTTTTGGCTGTGTTGGGTCTCTGTTGCTGTGCGCCGGCTTTCTCTAGTTGCGACGAGCGGGGGCTACTCTTCGTTACGGTGCGCGGCCTTCTCTTTGCTGTGGCTTCTCTTGTTGCAGAGCATGGGATCTAGGCACGCAGGCTTCAGTAGCTGTAGCATACGGGCTCAGTAGCTGTGGCTCACGGGCTCTAAAGCACAGGCTCAGTAATTGTGGCGCACAGGCTTAGTTGCTCCGTGGCTTGTGGGATCTTCCCGGACCAGGGCTCGAACCTATGTTCCCTGCATTGGAAGGCAGATTCTTAACCACTGCGCCACCAGGGAAGTCCCTATAATGTGATTTCTTAATACCATGAAAATATCAAGTCCATGTTAAATGTTCTTATTTTTCTATAGTTGGTTTGTAATGGCCTTCGTGTAAGTCTCTATTTTGTTGATACACCTCTTAAGTCTCTCTGTTATCCCTCCCTCATTTTTCTCCCCTTACAATCTGTGGAAGAAACCGGGTCATTTGTTCTGCAGAGGTTTTCCATTTTGGCTTTTTCTGATTGCATTTTACAGTGTCATTTAGCATTCCTCTGTCCCCTGTATTTCCTGCTAACTGGCAGTTAGGGGGTTTTTTAGACAACCAAGAGGAGAAAGTATCCCAGGTGCCTCTCTTGGTCAATGCGAATTTCCCTTAAAAGGGGTTTGGAAAAGTGTTAGAAATGACTGAAGATATTGGGACGGTGGGATTGGGACCCGCTGGGTAAGCAGTTTGGGATGGGACACATCCCCCTCTGTGTCTCATCTCAGCCGAAGAGCTGAGTGTTGCCTCACTGCGCCTCCCTGGTGCTGAATTTCTGGAATCATTTGGGTAAGAAGGCCTCCGGGGTGCATCACTGATTGGCAACAGTGAACTTGGCCCCGGCTTCTCCAGCCTGAGAACTGAAGGCAGCTGATTCACCTGGTACCAGGCGACCTCAGCTTCCTGTGCAGGCACCGTCAGACCCTTGAACGTGGTGCCCAGGAGTGGGGGCTGGGAAGCCGGCCTGTTTGCAGACGTCCCAGTGGTATCTTGAGACACGTTCCTCCTGGTCACATTTACTGGAACATTTATTTCCAAGGACCCCTGAGTGCTGCGCCTTCCTTAAATAACCCGGAGAGGGCACCAGTGGGTCTCCTCGCGCACAAGTCACAGTTCCTAGAAACAGTTCCAAAGGTTTCTTCCCTTCCGTTTTCTTTTCTTTTTTTTTTTCCTTTTCTTCCTTCTTTCTCTCCCCCTACCTCCTTCCTACTCTCTCTGGTTTTTTTCCCTCCTCTTTTTTTTTTTAAATTAATTGTTATTGGACTATAGTTGATTTACAATGTTGTGTTAGTTTCTGCTGTACAGCAAAGTGAATCAGTTATACACGTATACACATTCTGTTTTAGATTGTTTTCCCATATAGGCCATTACAGAGTATTGAGTAGAGTTCCCTGTGCTATACAGTAGGTTCTTATTAGTTATCTATTTTATATAGAGCAGTGTGTACATGTCAATCCCAACCTCCCCACCTTTCCCTCTCTTTAATGACCAACTCAGTCATTTTTCAGTGCACTAAGGGGAGCTGCTATTCAACAAAACCTGCAGCAGGTGGGGGATAGGGTGAAGCTGCGTTGCATGAAGCAGGGCCAGCCCCGTGGAATTGGCCTTAGTACTCACACAACACAGATGAGGGGTCGGGAGGTCCGGGTTCAAGTCCTGCTTCTGCCGTCAGCTGTGGAAGACCTCCCTTCCCTCCTCCTCCAGTGGTCCTACATCCTGACCCTGCCACTTAGCCGCCGTGTGAACTTGGGCAAGTTGCCTGACCTCTCTGAGCTTTCTTCACAAGTAATATAAGGCAGGTAGTGGATCCCTACATCACGGGATTAAATAAGGTGACGGTCTGAACACAGAGCCTGGTGCACAGTAAGCGCTCCATAGCATTATTACTTATAAAGACAAGGTCGGGCTCAGGAACTGCTTTCCCTCTCGGGTCTGAGAAATGCTAGTCTATTAATGATTACAACCTGTGAGCCTACATGGTGGGGGGATGTCGTTTCATTGTGGGTTGAAGCTTTTCTTTCCCCCATAAAGTGGCCTCCTCCTCCCCAGGTGATGCAGACCCAACTGGCCCCTGCGAGGTGGCTCTGATCTTCTGCTGGGGCAGGATTATCCCCTCCATGGGCCACACTGGGTCCCTGGCTGGTCCTTTCAGCAGTGGAGGGAGGCAGTGAGCAGACTAAGTGATGGTCTCTAAGTCGAGGCCCGACCCCAAGTGTCTGATGGAAAAAGGGTCTGGTTTCCAGGCAGGCTCGGAGTGCCTAGATGTAGGGGTCCCTGTGGGCTCCTGTGGGTGAGGCCCTAGGCCACGAGTTTGGGGGAACAGCAGTGACAGAAAACAGGCCTGAGTGCCCAGCCCTAACTTGAGTAAACTAAGAGGAACCGGTCTGTGTGGCAGGGCCTGTGCTTCCCTCGGCGTCACGCCAGTGGGTTCTGATGTTTCCATCAGCGTAGGAAGAATGGGGCTCAGGTGGCCTTTGCCACACCTCCAGAGGAACATTTTGCCTCAGTCTCCCTTGAGGCTGGGACCTTCTGAGTCCACCCCATAGGCCAGGTTTGAGGCAGCTTGGAAGAAAAGTTCTCATCTCCTGCTTCTGGAGCCTTCCCTTGAACCCAGAGCAGGATCCGGGCTTCTCAGGAGCTGCTGGCATATCAGGGCTGGGCTTGGAGACCTCACCCTGCCTGAGGGGAGTGACTGGGGAAGGCAGCTGGTGGGCAGGGAGGTTGCTCATCTTCATACAATGAGAATATCTTCTCCATCAGGAAAAGACGATGATGGGGGAGATGTAATAGTGGAAGAAATAACAGGCTGAGAATTTTCCATCATAGATGAAAGCTATAAATCCTTAAGTTGAAGAAGCAAAAGGAGTCTTGAGCAGGGTTAAGATAAATGACTCCACAAATGGACACACTGCAGATAAACTTCAGGACCCTAAAGTAGAAGAAAAGATCTTGGAAGCTCAGCAAGAAAAGACAAACTGCTTACAAAGGAACAACAGACTGTTAACCACAGCAATGGAATCTAGAAGATAACAACATGCTTTTTTTATTTTTTTTGGTATGCGGGCCTCTCACTGTTGTGGCCCCTCCCGTTGCGGAGCACAGGCTCTGGACGCGCAGGCTCAGCGGCCATGGCTCATGGGCCCAGCCGCTCCGTGGCATGTGGGATCTTCCCGGACCGGGGAACGAACCCGTGTCTCCTGCATCGGCAGGCGGACTCTCAACCACTGCGCCACCAGGGAAGCCCCTTGACGTGCTATTTTAATAATAGTTTGAAGTGCTGGGGGAAATATAAGCATCAATTTAAGAATGAGGGAGATACAGAGACTGAGAGAGTTATCACTACCATGAGTTGAAGGCTCCTAAAGAAAGAGTAAAACCCAGTTCCAGAGGAAGAATGCATTATAAGAAGGAATCTTGATCAAATCAGTTCGGAAACACGGGTACATTTAAACAAATATTCACTGTAGGAAACAACAATCATAAAAATGACTAATTTGAGGAAGCTAAAAAATAGAAATACTGATCAATAAAGACATGTAAGACAACATGTAGGGCAGAATTGGAGAAAAATACTTGAAGTTTTTTTATTATTTGGGATAAAAGAGAGATCCTGACAAACCTTAGACTTTATTATATCAAGCAGGTTAAAAATGTAAGAGTAACCTCTAAAGGAAGGAAAATAGAATGTATGACTTCATACCAGTAGAAGAGCAAAGGGGCTAAAGAAAATTTCAACAATCCAATGAAAGACAACAAAGAAGGAAAAAAGATGAAATAGACAGGTAAATAGAAAACTGGAAATAAAGGGTTATATATAAGTCTAAACCGTCACTATTTGCAATAAATGTAAATGAACTAAATTGTCATTTAAAAGGTAAGGATTTTCAGACTGTGTTTCAGAGAAATCCACTGCCTCCTGGTAATAAGAACTCAGACTCTTCTTAATTTCACAGACGCAGACCCCAACTCCAAGATATTTGTCATTTGTTATGAGCACTTCTTTCTTTTCCAACATTTAAAATGTTTTTGTCATCTTCCAACAATCAGATATGATTATACCATTTATACAGATGAGGAAATCAAGGTTGTGATAAATTTCATAACATCCCTGTTTCCTCAGCTAGTATGTTGTAGGATTTCAACCCAGGTCAAGAGGACTCCAAGTTTAATGCCCTTTAAAGCCCTAAATCTGCACTTCCTTCTTCTTCCCCTGTTCAAGTGTCTCCCTTGGCTCCCTTATAGCTACAGATCATCCATTACAGTCACTTGATCTGTTTGATTGATCTGTTTGATTGATCTGTTTACTCCCATGCACTGGTACAACATTGTCTTAATTCTTGTCTTTTTATATTTTCATACTAGGTAAGGCTCATTTCTCTTTCAACTTTTTTAAAATGTATTTTTACATTCATTTTCCTACGTTAACTTTAAAATAATTATGCCAAAATTTAAAGACACAGAACTTTACTGGTATTTCATTCAATTTGTTCAATATTCACATTTTCTTATACTTCCCTCATTCATCAATCTTAAATGACACTTATTCTCCAGAGGTTCTGCAATAATTTTCTAAGGTGGTCCTATCCTCGCAGATATTCACTGAACTTGGGTTTTCTAAGTAATTAAATTATACCTTCTTCAGATAATGTTACTGTGTTTATTCCTTTCTGGGAGTTATAACTCTTATTCCTGTTTTCCATCTTTTTGCATTGGTAGAACCTCCAAAGCACTATCAAATAATAATGGTGACTGTGGCAGACCTTGTGAATTGTCTACCCCAACCTCCATTCTCTCTTTCCTATTTAATTACAGAATCCTGATTTTTAGCTGGGTACATTGCTACTCAGCATTCTTTGCAGCTACATGGGGCTACGTGTCTAAATTCTGATCAATGAGATGTAAGTGTTAGTGTTATGTGGGACTTCTTCAAAGTCCCCGTCCCCTGCTCCCTTCTACCTCCTGCTGGCTGGAAAAGTTGATATGATGGCTGGGACTTTAGCTGCCATCTTGGATCACTTGTTAGACAGAATATTGACCCTCAAAGATGTCCACGTCCTAATCCTTAGGACTTGTGAATTTGTTAGTTACTTGGCAAAAAGAACTTTTGCTTGTGTGATTAATTTAAAGATCTTGAAATGGGAAGATTATCCTGGTTTATCAAGATGGACTCAATCGTAATCACCAGGGTGCTTATAAAGAAAAGAGGAAGGGCACTTCCCTGGCGGTCCAGTGGTTAAGACTCCGCACTTCCACTGCAGGGGGCTCCAGTTCGATCACCGGTCAGGGAACTAAGATCCCACATGCTGCGTGGCGTGGCCAAAAAATTAAAAAAAGAAAAAGAAAAGAGGAAGGCAGGAGAGTCAGATGAGAGAAAGCAATGTGAAAAACGCAAGTTGGAATGAAGCAGCCACAATCCAAATGCCTCTGGAAGCTAGAAAAGGCAAGGAAATGGATTCTCCCCTAAAGCCTCCAGAGGGAACACAGCTCTGCCGACACATCGATTTGTGCCCAGTGAGACTCTTTAGGACTTCTGACCTCCAGAACCACAAGATCATAAATTTGTGTTGATTTAAGCCTCTGAGTTTGTGGCAATTTGTTAAAGCAGCACTAAGAGACTCATACAGACCTAAGGGTGGAAGGCAAGCACTAGGATGGTGGGAAAATATAGCAGAAATTTTGTTGCACAATGACAAGGGAGTTGCCCTGGATTTCCTACCTCCAGATTTCTTTTGCCTGACAGAAATTTTTTTCTTGTATAAGGCATTATTTTTTCAGGTCTTAATTCATAAGATTAATATTTGATACAGGGATAGAGACCACCTCATTTTAATCTTGATTTTAATGAGAATTAGGCTAGTCTTCCATCATAACATGTGATACAAATACATAAGTTGAGATACTTATTCTTTATTGTGTTGGCAATCTCCTTATACTTTTAATTTTTAGTTTCTAAAATAAAGATGAATTTTTACTGAATGCTTTTGGAGAACCTACTGAGATAATTGTATGTTTTTTCTTGTACGAATTTAATACTTATACACTTTATTTGTAGCTTTCCGTTCTTGAAATAAATCCTACTTGGTTATGTCATAGTATTCTTTTAATATATAATTGAATCCCAACTATTGAGAAATGTAAACATTTATTCCAGACATCAGTGTGATCAACTAGAAATCTGTTATTAAGAGGGGAGGAAAGGGGCTCCCCTGGTGGCGCAGGGGTTGAGAGTCCGCCTGCCCATGCAGGGGACACGGGTTCGTGCCCCGGTCTGGGAGGATCCCACGTGCCGCAGAGCGGCTGGGCCGGTGGGCCATGGCCTCTGAGCCTGCACGTCCAGAGCCTGTGCTCCGCAACGGGAGAGGCCACAAACGGGAGAGGCCACAGCAGTGAGAGGCCCGCATACCGCACAAAAAAAAAAAGAGGGGAGGAAAACTGAATATAGTTTTCTCTGTATTCATGACCAGTCTATAGGGTTTGCTCTGTCTACTTCAGATATCATCTAGGGTTATGTTAGCTTTGTAAAATAAATTGGGTAGCTCTCTCTATTTTTCTATGTCTCCAACAAGTGTAAATATTCCTTGGGATTATTTGTTCCTTGAAAGTTTGAAAGAATTCATCCATAAAAACATCTGAGTTGAAAGCATTTTTTAAAAATAATAACTTGGCCAGTTTCTTTCATGGCCATTACTCCACTCAAATTTTCTATTTCTTGAGTGAAAAGTGTTGGGCTTGGAGTCCTGAATTTGGGTACGGGCTTTACCACTTACTGGCTGTCTCTGTTCATTCATTCATTCCATTGCTGCCTTTTAACACTAATGCCAAGAGCTGTGCTGAGCACTGGAGATAACAGTGGTAGACAAAATAGTTAGAGTCTCTGCCCTCAAGGCCCTCAAGGTCTTCAGGGGGAGACATACCACAAATAGGCAAAGAAAAAAGAAAATAAAATGCAAGCGCTTATAAGAAAGAAAGAAGAAAGAAAGAAAGAAAGAAAGTAAGAAAGAAAGAAAAAAGAAAGAAAGAAAGAAAAAGAAAGAAAGAAAGAAGAAAGAAAGGAAGGAAGGAAGGAAGAAAGAAAAAGAAAGAAAGAAAGAAGGAGAGAGAGAGGGAGGGAGGGAGGGAGGGAGGAAGGTAGGAAAAAAAGGGGCTGAGACTATGAATAAGGGGAAAGCCTCTGAGTGGATGGGTGGTTGAAGATGACCTCTTGGGCAGACACTGTGCCCAGATACCCTCAGATCCTATCAGCTTGTTCTGTGGCCCATCCCCCTGCATCAGCTCTGCTTCTCAGGGCTCACACCTGCTTCCTTTAGGGAACTGCTCTTGGGTTATTGGAGTGGGAAGTGCCTGAGGTTTAGGTTCCTCCCCCCAGGGACCAGTAGCCACAACTGACCAATACAGGAGTACAAAGCCCAGGCAGTCCCCTTGCCTGGAGTCAAGGAAAACTCCAAGCAATAATTTACTCTCCAGGGCTCCCCGTGGGGTCAGGCCTGAGATCACACACTTGCTCAGTGTCTCCCCTTTGCCTGTCCTGCATCCCAGCTCCCTTCAGTCTCCCTTCCCCACTCCAGCATTGCTTAATTAATCACTCACTCATGCCTCCCCATCTCAGGGTTTGCTTTATGTGAACCTGACCTATGACAGCCTCTGTGAGGAGATGATCCTAAAGCTGAGACGTAAAGTGTGAGAAGTAGCCAGTTAGGGGAAGAGCCAGCGAGGGTCAGGGCGAGAGAAGCTGGATTTGGTGGAAAAGAGAATAACGTGCAAAGGCCCTGAGGTAGGAAGAGGCTTGCTGAATTTGAGGCTTGAAAGTGAGCGTTTTGTTTGGGAAATGGTGAGTAGGTGGGAGGGAGGACAGGGCAGTATCCTGCACCAACATCCTTAGATTTTATCCTGCAGCTAGTGGAGGCCAAGGAAAAAGTCTGAGCCAGGGAGAGGCAGGATGAGGGCTATGTGCTACGCTGTGAACCTGGGAGCTGAGTAATGCCGCAGAAACGTGGAGGACATCAAGACTGGGGACAGAGAGATCATAGGGGCGGGTGGGGGGTGGCAATGATTTTGGCACAAAGTTATGTGGGCCTGAACTTGGTGGCTGGGGGCGGGGGGAGGGGAGCAAATTGTGGAGAGAGATTAGGAGATAAAATGGAAGAAACTCAGTAGGCTGAGTAGCATAATGGAAAAAATTTCAATTACAAAAGTAATACATGAAGATATAGTTATTAAGAAATGATTTCCATAAATAGGAAGCAAAGGCTTGGGAATAAAGCGTTCCTGGATTTGAACTCAAGTGAGGAAGTTCACCTCTCTGGGAGGCAGTTTCAGCATCTGGGAGATGAATGTGTGCCTAGGCCCCAAGGATTGTTGGGAGGAATAGATGAGAAACATAGAATTCATCGCATACCCCCTCTCTCATCCCTTCAAAGCAAAAGGGCTGAACCAGAAAGACATTCCCAGAGCTGCCTTTCAGCTCTGACATTCTGTAGTTTTTAACATCCTACAAACTGGGAGCTGAGAGCACAAAAGCCCTGTGTTTGAAGAAGTGTGCTTTCCAAGTAAGCAGAGCATGGTTGCAGTCAAAGGCGGTTTCTGAACGGCTTCAGTGTGATTAAATTCACCACTTAACCAAATTGCTTTCTATTGCCTTGTTGGATGCAGTTGCAAGGAGGTGAAGGGGCTTAATGTGCAAAGCTCGGCTTGCCTGCCTGAGTAATGAATTAACTGTTCCCTCCTGCTGCAGCCTCCTGCCTGCTGGCACCCAGCTTGCTCGCCTACCCCTAGCCGTTCCCCTGGGCAGAGGTCTCTGGTGTCACAGATCACCACGAGGATGGCCAGCATGGTGTCCTCATTGCGTGAAGTCCTGGCCCTGGCATTCCTCCCCCATTAGCATTTTCTCCCCAGAGCTGACAATGTTCACAGTAGTCTTTCAGAAAAGAGACAGCATGGTAGGGTAAGAAGACTACTTACTCAAAGTTAGGCTCTGGGACCAGCTCCCCCACTTACTAGCGTGGGACCTCCAGCAAGTTACCTAATCATAGAGAGAGCTCCAGGTCCTAAGCACTTACATGCAACAAGAGCCTTGCTGGGTGCTTTCCCACACTATCCCTTTACACTTTCCCTTCCTCAAGGCTATCAGCAGCTCCAAGGGTGGATGTTCTGTTGATCTCTGCATCCCCAGCTCCAAGTCCAGGGTCTGGTGTACAGAAGAGTCTCAGGAAATGATCTGTGTAAAGTGATGAATATAAGAAAGAATGAATAATTGGGGAAATGATTGGATGAATGAAGGGATGGAGGATAAATGAGTGGAAAGATGGATGGATTGACAGATGGAAAGAAGAAAGGATAAATGGATAGAGAGTGAAAAGATGGATGGATAATGGATAGAAGGATGAATGATGGTTGGTTGGAAGGATAGATGGATGGAAGGAAGAATAAAAGAATGGTTGCATGGATGGTTGGATGGATGGATGAAAGGATGGATGGGTGGATGGATAGAAGGATGCATGGTGGTTGGTTGGAAGGATGGATGGGTGGATGGAAGGAAGAATGAAAGGACGGATGAATGGATGGAAGAATTAAAGGGTGGGTGGAAGGATGACAGGATTGAAAGATGGATGGGTGCCTGCAGACTGTTCCTCAGAGGGAGGTACCAATCTGAGAGGTCAGCCCCCAATTTTTTTGTCCAAAGCCATTCAACATGTGCCTAGAAGTGACCAGGAGTCTTGGACTTAAGTATCTCTCATCCCCACCTATAAAATAATGGGTTAGACTAGCTGATCTCTAAGGTCTTCATTTTAGTTCCTGCCCTTGGGAACTTAATTCTTAAGAGAAGAGGGAAAATGATAATATTCAACATTGACAGTTTGGAAGAACATTCACTCACAAACATCATTTCGTGATGATGCCTCAAACAACCTGTGAGAACAGCAGGGCGGCTATATTATAAGCTTATCTTCCCCATTTGACAGACGGAGACACTGGGGTTCAGAATAGTAGCACCTGGTATTTAGAACACGCGCTCCGGAGTCAGACAGCCTAGATTCAAATCTAGGACCAGAGTGACCAGGGATGACTTAATTAACCTCTCTGTGCTTCTGCTTCCTCATCCAAAACGGCAAGGGTTAATAAAATCATTCATTCATTTATACACACTTATAAGGACACACGTGCTGTGTCCTGTTCTAGGCGCTGAAGACGCAGCAGGGAACAAAAGTTCCCAACCTCTACCCTTATGGAGCTAATATGCTAACGGAGGGAGAAAACAACAAATAAGCATGCGAGTAAGTTATAAAGTGAGGCAGCTGTAGTAGGTGATGTGGAGAACAGTGGCACAGGGAAGGGGGAGCGAGTGTTGTCAGTGGGGCCGGGGCTGCAGTTTTAAATCGGGTGACCAGGGAAGGCCTCACCAAGAAGGTGACATTTGGGTGCAGACATAAGGAGGCGAAGGAATGAGCCAGGTGGTACCTGGGAGCCCTGCGTTCCAGGCAGAAGGAGCCGTACACGCAAATCCTGTGATAGGAGCGGACCCGGCATGTTTGAGGAGTAGCATGGAGGCAACAAGGGAGGACTAGTTGGGATGAGGTCAGAGAAGTAAGCGGGGAAGGTGCACAGATCCCACAGGGCCTTGAGGCCATTGTGGAGACCTCAACCCTCAGAAGCCCCCGGGATTTTCTGCACAGAGAATTGACATGATCTGAATTAAGTTTTCAACGGATCGCTCTGGCTGCTGGGTCAAGAGTAGACAGAAGGGGATTAAGGGCGATGGTGGGAGGAATTGTTAGAGGGCAAGGGCTGGGAGGGGGGACTTGAGTCAGAGGGGAAGCTGTGGAGGAGGTGAGAAGTGGTTGGATGCTGAACACGTGTTGAAGGCAGAGCCAGCAGGGTACTGACAAGCTGGGTGTGGGTGAAAAAGGAGTCACGGGGATGGACCTAGAGAAGATTCTGCTTAGTGAAATAAGTCAGAGAGACAAATGCTGTATGACATCACATATGTGGAATCTAAAAAATAATACAAATGAGTATATATGCAAAACAGAAACAGACTCACAGATACTGTGGTTACCAAAGGGGAGGGGGACAAATTAGGGGTATGGGATTAAGAGATACAAACTACTATGTATAAAATAGATAAGCGACAAGGAAATACGTATAGCGGAGAGAATTATAGCCATTATCTTGTAATAACCCATAATGGAGTATAATCTGCAAAAACACTGAAACGTTGCTGTTTCAGCGTTACAACTGTACAGCTGAAATTAACACAATATTGAAAATCAGCTGTACTTCAAGTAAAAAAAAAGATCTTTGACCTGGAAGGAGGTCATTGCCGTTTCTTCAGATGGGGAGGTTGCAAAAGGATCACATGTGGTCAGGGAATTTGCCACGAAAAGAATGAGATCATCAAGGGAGTTATACTAGATGGAGGGAGTCCAAGACCTAAGGCTGGGGGGATAGAGGAGCCAGCAGTGGAGACTGGGAAGGAGAAATCAGTGGAGTAAGAGGAAAACCAGGAGAGTAAGGTCCCTGGAAGCCAAGAGAAGCACGTGTTTAAAAGAAAGAAGGGGTGTCGAACGTTGTGAAAGGTCAATAAGCTGATGACTGAGAACTGACCGCTAGATTTAGCAACGTGGAGGTCATCGGCAACTGTGTCCAACAACAGAGCAGTGAAAGCCTGCTTGAGTCGGTGCATGAGAGCATGAGAGGTGAAGAAACGGAGGACGGTGTGGTGGACAAGTCTAAAGGAACTTTGATGTAAAAGGAAGGAGGGGTGTGGGATTGAGGGAGCTTTTTGTTCTGTTCTTAAGAGGGAGAAATTACATGTTCATATATTGAAAGGAACAATCCTTCATCCATCATCCACCCCCCCATACATCCATCCACCCACTCATCCATCCATCCAGCTTCCACCCACCCATCCATCCCACCAGCACTTCCTGAGTGCCTCCATGTGCTGGCCCTGAGCTGGGAGCTGGGATACATAAGCCATCTGCCCTTAAGAGCTCACAAGCTGAGAACTGGGGACACAGTCAAAATTGGTAACTGTGGAGTGCAACAAATGCTGTGATCGGGAATACAAAAAAGATTATGGGAGCAAAAAATTATGGAATGCCTGGAGTATTTAGAAGGCTTCACAGTGGAGATTGATCTTTGGGCTGGATCTTAAAGGAAACATAGGAGTTTGTCATGTAGACAAAGGAAGGGTAGCTTTGTAGACACACACAGAGAGAGGAACCCCGTGCAAAGAAGTGGGGAGGGCTTGGGTTGGAGCCAGGATTGAAGGGCTTTGCATGTTCTTTGCAGACACAAGGGAGGCCATGAAAAATCTCGGGCGAGGGACTGACATGTTGAAGCATAGCTTTTAGGAAGCGGGGGCAGCCTGGAGGGTGGGCTCGGGTGTGGAGAGGACGGCAAGGTCCGTGTCCAGGAGGGGGTCGAAGGCACGGGTGTGAATGGGACCACCAAGAAGGGCGTAGAGTGCACAGCTATGAGGGCCCCGAGGCGATGCCAACCTGGAGAGAGGATGAGGGAGAGGAGTGGTTAAAGGAGGCTGGACCCTCTCCTGCCCTCGACCCTGCTCCAGCTGGGCTCAGTTTGATGTCCACACCCTGCCTGTCCCTCCCTCTCAGTGAATTGCTTCTATCTCCCCACTTCCTGGAACCCAGGAAGTATCTGGCTTACCCTCCATCACTGCAGGGACACCCCTGCCCCCAGCATCCAGCTTCAGCCTGGACCATCTCCCCCCACCCCCAAACCCCGCCAGGAGACCAGAAAGGGGAACTGACTACCTGCGAGGGTCTCACTGCCCTGGGGGGAGTGTCGGTCTCCTTTCCCCTCCTGCTTCCCTGCTCCTCCCCGGCCTCACCCTTGCTGACCTAGGATTCTCTACCCCCTTAGGCCTTCGAGGGCCCCTGGGCCCCAGAGTCGGAATTCTCCATTTGCAAAAAGAAATGACATTCATCATTTTTGTTTTTCAGATTAAAAAAGGAACAAATGCTTGTTTTTTTTTTAAATCAGATAATCCAGAAAGATAGAAAGGAAATTTAAATTATTTACAATCCTATTTCCCAGAGAAAAATCACTGCTACCATTTTGCTGTGTATCCTACCAGAATGTTTTCTTTGCTAGGCCCAAGTGGGCGTCCGCACACACCTCTTAGTGAAACAATAACAGCTGCGAACTGTACACTGTTCTATGACCTGCTTGTTATTTTTCACTTACATGGTGAGACCAGTCGGCACACCTACGTCTCCAACATTGTTTTTTCTTAGCTGAAGAATATTCTGTGGTGAGAAAGGGCCTTGATTGAATCCCATCCCTCTGCATTTAGGGTCACCTCCTCCAAAACACGTTTCCGGTATAAACAGTCCGCTGCGTACATCTTTGTCCGTAAAGCTTTGAGCAAGAAAACGGGGCTGTTCAAACTTGGGGGTTAATATGGCCCCTCCTACTCACATCATGGAGGAAATTGATTTTTATTTTCAAAGTCTGTGGCGATTAAATGAACAATGGTTGCCAGGCAACCCGTGAGTGGGGCCTCAGAGTGGAGACCAGAGCAAACAGCAGCCTCCACCCGCCCGGGGACTCAGAGCATCTCAGGCTCGCTTCTAGGTAATAAGCCCCCTCCCACCCTGTCCGGAGCACCCAGCCCCAGCCATGGTCCCCATCCCATCCTCTCCCCTCCCAAACCGACTGCAGTGGGTCACCAAACGTTTGCAGAAAACAACCCACGTGCGGTGCGGTGTTGGGTGAGGCTGCTGGGATGCACGTAATACCCCATGTCCTGGTCAGAGGTAAACCTCACGCACTCTTGAGAGGCTTAGGAATTTCGGGGTGTCATCCTATAGAGCCTACAGTGTACACCAGCCATTTTCAAGGTATTTCTTTTTTCTCGTTCTGCCTCGGGTTACCCGGTGGGTAGGACCCACTCCCATCAGTAATGAGGTGTCCAAAGGGCAGGGGTGGGGTGGGAATATCAGTCTCTGAGGAACCAAGTGGAGTCTGAAAAAGGCCCCTCCACCACGCCCACAGCTGGGGGATCTGGGGTAGCTTCTCAGGGCAGGGGGCACGCCTTTGATCAGGAGGAGCCATTGAAGGATTCTGCGCGGGGTGGCGGGGGGGAATCAGAAAAAAATCAATAATGCTGTACTTCTCCCTCCATGAAGCAGCATTGTTGGTGGGTCTGGAGGCCCAGCCTCCATCACGAAGAGGGACCGCAGGGCCCGCCTGGGCTCTGGGAGTGGCGTGGAAAAGAGCAGAGACAGCCAGGAGGCTGCAGGATTGGCACCTAGGGAAGGGAGTGGGGTGCCGAGGGAGGAGGGAAGGACCCCCCCCTGCAGCCCCAGGGGACAGTGTGGGAGAGGGAAGGAAGCGAGTCAGCAGAAGCGAGTTCCAGCCCTGTCCCTCTTACTGCATCACTCCCTGCTGTGTAGGAATCCCTGCCCTTCCTCACCCAGACAGAAGCTTAACGCCGAAGGTGCAAGGAAGGCACCTTCAGTGTCAGTGTGTGCTGGGACTTTACCCACGGTTTCTTCTTCAGCACTAGCGTTGGGCACTCTGATTTCCTCCGTTTCACAGATGCAGAAATTGAGCATCAGAACATTTGGTCGTCTTGGCCGAGGGCAAAGAGCCAGTATCAGAACCTGTCTGGTCCACAGCTCCCTCCTACACCACTTTCTTTAAATACGATTTTTAAAAAACAGCTCCTGTGCCTGCACATTTGCTGTTAGAAGTCGCTTTGTGCTAGAAAGAGTAGCTTTGGCCCGTGTCCCATCACATGTGACTCCAACCCTGCCCCTCTGGTCTAACACCTGTCATGGCTCATGACACCCATGACAGAGAAGAAAACCAAAGAATCCACCCCAGTTATCATCATACCCCCAAGTGGGCCATCACTGTGCCTCCTAAGCTCAAGGGGAAGGGAGGAGCAGAGGAGCCCGCTGCCATGGTGTTACCTTAGGCCTGAGGCTGTTCTCAGGGTCCTCCTGGCCATGGTTCTGGGGCGGGGGGTGGGGGAAGCCACCTACGGGGGTGAGAGAGATGGTGCTACGTTCCTTCTGGATGTCATTCACTCACACAGGGCTTCTCTCCAGAATGGCAGGGGTGCTTAGGAAGGTGCCCTAGTCGCAGCCACTAGGTGGTGCAGTTCTGCACCCCCACCCAAAAGTGGCCCCCAATAATCCCCGCCTGCATGTGCAGACCTCCCTACACTGACTAGGGCTGACCTACATGAACCGCAGGACATTGCAGAAGGGACAGTGAATGGCTTCTGAGGCCAGGTCTTGATGGGAAGCCAGCTGTGTGTCATGAGCACACTCAAGCAGCCCTATGAGAAGCCCACGGAGTGAGGAACTGAGGCCTCCTACCAACAGCCAACACCAATTTTCCATTCGTGTGAAGGAGCCACCTTGGAAGCAGATCCTTCAACTCCCGTTAAGCCTTCAGATAAGACTGCTGCCCTGGTCGCCATCTTGTCTGCAACCTCACGAGACCCTGAGCCAGAACCATTCTGGGATTCCTAACCCTCAGACACTGTGGGACAATAAATGTTTATTGTTGTTTTAAGCCAGCTACATGTTGAGGTAATTAGTTACACAGTAATAGATGACTAATACTAACAGAATACCTTAGGGAAACTGGTGAAGCCTGAGAACTGTGTCTGGGGGATTCTGGAAAAATCTTTATTTATTTATTTATTAAAGATTATTTATTTGTTTTTAATTTTTTGGCCGTGCCAGGCGGAATGTGGGATCCTAGTTCCCTGACCAGGAATCGTACCTGCACCCATTGCACTGGAAGCGTGGAGTCTCAACCACTGGACCACCAGGGAAGTTCCTGGAAAAATCTTTGAAACAAAGTTTTCACAGCAGGATTCAAGAATGGCACCCAAGAGATATTAGCCATGGTAGATGTATTAGTGAGAATTCTTTCTGTTACAAAAGACAGAAACTTAACTCATGAACTTAAGCAAATAAAAATGTAAGGGAGGACTCATCCTATCATTAGACTGTGTACCTTGGAAGGATGGGGTGGAGTTAGCTGTAGGCATGATGGGATTTGGGTTTACAGAATTCCAGGGTCCCAAAGTGCAAGGGCCTGAGTTGGGAGTGGACTAAGGAGAGGGCTGAGGGTCAGCAGGATTGGACTCTCCAGCATCCTCTGGGCTCTGAATAGGATGGAACGCTGATGTCAGAGGCTCATCTCCAAGGTCAGGAGAGCAGAGGGTCCCAACATACCTGTGGGCTGTTCCCCACCTGTTCCTTATATCTCAGTGTCCTCAAGCTTCTGCTCTCCACCCTCCCAAGCCTCACTCCACCCCTCCTCCTTCAGCATCAATACCTCCTGGGTCCAGTACCTCTGGACATTGCTACCTGGCCCATGGCCACTGGCCCTTACCCTCGCCACGGCCAACACTGCCCTCAGTTACCCCAAGCCTTCTGGTTTGCAGCAACAGGCTGCACCATCCACCTGACCCCCTGAGTCTGAATCTTCACTTCATCCCCACTCCTCCCTCTCCTCCCATCCCCACCCCCACTGCCCTCTAACAAGCCCCCAGATCCGTCCACAACTGTCTGTCCCACCACCTCCATCCTGCTCCAAGCCATCACCACTTCTACCCCGGATTACAGTAACCATCTCCCAACTGGTCTCCCTGCTGCCTGTCTTACCTCCCCGCCTCTCTCCTCTCCCTGCCACCCGCCACTCTGCCGCCTCTTACTTCTACCCGGCATTACTTGGCCAAGGCTGTGCACTCCACCTGAAGTTTAATTTCCCACTCTCATCTGCCAACTGAACTCCCCTTTATCCTTTAGATCTCCGCTCTGGTGTCCCCTCCTCCAAGAAGTCCTCCTGGATGCCCCAGAGCTCATCATTCCCTCCTCGGTGATGTTGTTGAACCTACCACACTCTGGTTTGTAGAGTGGTTATAAATATGGTGTCCTGAGTCAGAAATGGGATGTTAGCATTGCCACTCACCAGCTGTAGGACAGCCTGGGCAGGGACAGTGTGGGACCAGCAGCCAGGGAAAGTTCTGGCAATAGGAAAAAGAAGGCGTTCCCCACTTTAGGCAACAGAGAGGGAGAGAAGTGCAGGCAGGGTGTGGGTGCAGAGTAAGGCTGGCCCAGAGTGGAGGGCTGGGGCAGGGCTCAGACACTCGTGGGGCACCTGCCTGTGCCCCTCTGCATCACCTCGCTTAACCTTTGTAACGAGAGGTGAGTATTATTGTGCACAGTTTTGCACGTTTAGAAAGTGAAACTCAGGGAGTTTGGGACTCGCTCAGTGTCACGTAGCTATGAAGAACAGAGACAGAATCCGAACTCCAGGTCTGTCGGACTCCAAAGCCTTTCAGCTCTGACACAGAGTCTGTGTAGACCCGGTTGGAGGGTCCTGGGCTTCTCAAGAGGGGAGCAAAATGAGAGCTTAGTCAGCCTGGCCCATGGTGGAATATCCCCTCCATTATGTTGGGTGATAGACTTCTAGTAATACACTCCAAGGTGGCCCTGGCTTTGAGGTTTCCTCTTCTCATTTGTTGAATCAGTACAATCCTGCTTACCTCTAGGTCAAAACAGGACACCTTCCCTCATCCAGAGCCTACTCTCCAT
Organism: Delphinapterus leucas; assembly: GCF_059928025.1. NCBI lineage: Eukaryota > Metazoa > Chordata > Mammalia > Artiodactyla > Monodontidae > Delphinapterus > Delphinapterus leucas. The sequence continues at coordinate 170,081,124 of NC_143130.1, forward strand.
ATCATACCTTGAAATCATCTTGTAATTGCAACATAAGTCCCAATTTATGCTGCCCGCCCCTCCACTTCTGCTGGTGCAACATGAGGATGGCCATGGCCAACAGCTCACAGCTCCTGGTGTTGGGTGAAGGGTGTGAAAGGGGATGGGGGTACTCTTCCCTTTCTGGGGATAATTTTGTTTCTCTGCTCAGCTCATCTCAGCAGCCAGCCACCTTCAGCCTCCCCAGCTAATGAATCCTTCACTTTCCATCAGCTCTGATTAGATTTTTCTGAGCCGCCAGTCTGAGCAACAGGAAGTCTAGCTTGGACTCCACCTAGGAGGGGAAGTGGCCGACTCAAGGAGGTGGAGGAGGTGCAGAGCTATTGGCAGCGGGGCAGGCAGAGAGAAATCAATGGACTCCCTGGAACTTTCATCCCTTGGAAGCCACACAGGACAAGTTTAATCATTCAATAAATATTTAGTGAGCACCTACCGTGTACCACCTCTGTTCTCAACATGGCAGTCAACAAGACAGATGAGGTTCCCACCTGTCCTCATGGAGCTGATGTTCTAGATAAACAAATAGAAAACATTGTTTGCTGTGACAAGTGCAATGATGGAAAATAATGTCTGATCCATCTCTTTGTTAGAGTCTCACGGAGTTTTGAAGCCAGCTCTCATCCCCACTCTGAATTTCTCCTGCAGGCAAAAGCCCCCACCCTTCCCTCTTCCACTCCTCACGTGGCACATTTTTTATTATGGCCTGTCACCTGCTCAGCACAGGGCTGGCCTGGCTCTCAACTGTTTGCTATTGTTCTTTTACAGAAAAGGAAGCTGAACCACATAGTGAGAGAGCGATGGAGCTGAGATTAGAGACCATGTTCTTCACCCTGCCTGTGGAGAGGGCATGAAACTGACAGCTAAAGGGGAGGCTCTGTGTTTCACTGACCCATCAGGAGCCACGTGGGGATCTGGTGGCTCACACACCCTGGACATACGGGCCATGTCCACAGAAAGTGTCCTCTTTGTACCGTTCTCACTGGAGATCTGAGGATGGCTGCAAGTCAGGAATGTGGGCCCTGGAATTTTACATTTGGACAGAGTTGGGTGGGGATAGATTAATTAAGGCACCTGCAGGTAAAATGCCCTCATCCTGAAGTCACAGATCATCCAGGCTGCATTTATCAAACTGCTATCAGTGGATCCTCTCTAATGTGAAAACCTCCAAAAGCAAAACAGACACCAGAGGAGCTGCTTTGTTTGAAGCAGGAAGACAGAGCATGGCCAGTGTCCACCAGCCCCAACCCATGGCACGTCTGTGCAGCCAGGGCCTCTGCAGAGCACAGTTTCAGAACCACTGAGCTCGTCCAACCTCTTCTTTGGAGAAATGGGTGACCCGAGGCCAGATGGTGGATTAGGGACAGAACCTTTAAGGAGCTCACTTGAGATTGGCCAAGTGGAATATAATGGAAATGGCCACCCTTTGGCCACACTGCCCTGCTTTCAAACATAGGGAGGTGAGTAGAGGACTCTATCAGGGACAAGAGTTACCTGGACTGAGAAGAAATGCCTGGATTCCAGGCTTCCAACCCAGTTCTGGGCTTGGTTTGTGTATCAGTCAGGATGACTGAAGGTTATGCTGCAGTAACAAGCATCCCTCCAAATCTCTGCTCGAAACAACAAAAGTTTTCTCTCTCTCTCTCTCTCTCTCTCTCTCTCTCATACACACACACACACACACACACACACACACACACACACACAAATTCACTGCCAGTCTGGGCACCTCCAGGGTCACTGTCCCCTGTGAGCTGACCCAGCAACCAAGCTAACCAAACTGCTTTAATCTTCTGGCACTCACTTCTCAACACTCAGCTTCAGGGCTGGCCAGGGCAGGGAAGGGGACAGGGAGTATCTGGCCCATACTTCTTTCATCCAGAAGTAAAACACATCACTTCTGCTCATATTTCTCTGGCCAAAGAAAGTCACATGGTCACACAATTCAAGAAGGGGGGCTGGGATCATTGGAAGATGACAGTGCATGTCCAGAAATGGTGGCAAGCCCTAAACCTGCCAACCACTGTTTCCAAATCAGCAAAATAGGCAAAGTAATATCTATCATCATGCCTGCACTCATTCATACATTTACGTATTCAACACACTAATTTTTACTGGGGAAGGTGCTGGCGAAACAGTGATGTAGGGTTGGAACTCGGGTCTCCTGGTTTCTAAACCAGGGCTTCACCGTCCTCCTACTCAAGCTCTCTGCCAGCCTGGCTCACATTTTGGTCTTAGTTTGGCTTCTCCCTAAGGCAGGACATGAGACAAGGATTTGGGGGCAGGGAGTTTACTTGGGAGGTGAGCCTGGGAGGCTACAGTGAGGGAGCGAGAAAGAGAGAGACAGGGCAGGAGCGATGCCAACCACGTGCGCATGAGTGAGCTGGTCACTGACATGGGCAACTGGGGCTCCATCCCACCAGGGATCCTCTGAGGAACTGTGTATAACACACCTCAGAACCGTCCTGAGTGAGGGGAGGCTTGGGCTTGGAGACCCACTGACCACCACTGCCCCGCTGACAGAGGGAGGGCTGTTCCTGCGGAAGTGAATCCCCCAGTTCACTGGTGACAGTGCTGCTGTTGAGGTCCAATGGGGGCTGTGGGATGAGCTGCAGGGCACCAATAGCATCCACTATAGATGCTGACGGAAAAGCCATGTCCGTCATGAAGCCATATGGAAACCCAACACAAACAGCCCTGCATTGGCCAAACAATGTGGGCGAGCATGTCTCATGGGCCAGCTGCTGAGATATTTTCTTCTAACCTCCTTTCCCAATTTGGAAGGAGGTAACTCCTCCACATGACAACAACGAGGGGAAACAGCAGCACTGTGGTGCCAACTGACTCGGGCGCGGGGACAGGATGGCGGGCAGCCACAGGTGCCCCAGGGAAAGGTTTCATGCTGGGCTGGACACAGCCTGTCCAGAGGTCAGAAAAATGTGAATGGGACACAACAAGGACACACAAACAGGTCTATCAGGGCACCTCCCGCGGCCAGCACGTCCGGGAGTCGGAAGACACCACCCCTGTGTTTGGAGCCTCCAGCCTCTTCGAGAACCTTCCATGGTAAGAGGCAGCACGGTGCAGATGGAAGAGTTCCAGCCTCAGAAGCAGATGCTCTGGGTTCAAGTCTTGACACCGCCACTAACTGCACACGCACCAAGGCTGATAGATCAGAAGATTGTGTGTGAAGCACACAGTTGAGAGTAGCAGTAGGAGCGGTCACTGATCCTCACGGCCAGAGCAAGGCTCGGTCCCCACTGTACAGAGGAGGCAACTGAAATCAGAAAGCCCCAGATCTTGTCCTTCAGAGCATCAGAGCAGGGCCCCCTGAGTCCCTCTGAATCCAAAGCTCCTCCGATCCCACGTTTCTGGAGCGAACCCAAAGTCAGCTCTCCAGGTGGGGACACCACAGGAAGACCTCTGCACGGGTGATGTGACCCCAGGACGAGGTGAGGCAGGAGGGATGATCACATGACTAGGCCATGTTCCTGGAAAAGTGCAGGAGACTTGTAGGGTCTCAGAAGGAGCCAGGGAGTGAGTTGGGGCCACAAAGAGCACGAAGAATCTTGTTCTTGGGCTGGTCTTGATTTTTCCATCAAGGTGGGCTTTAGGGCCCTTTTGGAGTCAATGATCTTATTGTCAACAAGTTCTGACAGGTCAGTGAGGGCGGGAGAGTCAGGGGAGGTTCCAAGGGGAGCTGACCTGTGGGGTTGGACGGGTCGGGGGGAGGGAAGGCATCCTTGTCCCCTGGGCTCTCACGAAACTAGAACAAGTGAATAGAGTCCAGGCTTATTTCAGCAGCGAGGACCCACCGGCTCCTTCTCTCACTTCCACCACATCTGGATGAGAAGTAGCATTTCCTGGCACCCCATCCTGCTCACATCCCGTGACCAACTCAGCATCTACCTTCCATACGATGTGTAGGAGGGAAGGGGTGTGGTGGGTGATGGGACGAGGTTGGAGGGGAAAGGAGTCGCATGTCCACACTGAATGTTTCTCAGAAACCTCCTCCCGTCCTGGGGCTGCTGGGCGGTCCCACAGTCCCTTGTACCTCGATCCTGAGCATTTAGTCCAGCTAGGCCTATGCCTTGGAGCCAACCTGTGAGCCCTGGGACAAGGGGCCCATGCTTGTTCTCATGGAGCCTAATATAAAGCACACAAGGATGTGAACGATTGATGCTGGAGCCTGGGACCAGGGAGAGCAAGAGGTGACCTGCCCTGGGGGAGGGTCTTAACTCTCAGATCAGGTCATATTTGGATCACCCAGAGATCCAGTGATGACTGATAGCTGTCCAATACCATCTGTAGTGCACAAAATCCTCATCCTTCCTCTGTCTCCGTTTCCTCATCTTATACAGGGAACAATAACAGTACCTTCCTCACAAGGCTGTTGTGGGGTGAATGAATGAATAATGGGACGTGCTTAGAACAGTGCCTAGCACATAATAAATCCTCAGTGAATGTTAGCTGTGTTTTGGTGGTTGTTGTTATGATGGTGATTATTTATACATTCATTCAAGCCCAGAGCCTTATAAGTAAGGGTTTGTGTTGGATGAATGATTGAAATAAATGCAAGTGGATAAAATATTGGCAGCAAATGACATCAAAGATTGAAATAGGGCTTCCCTGGTGGCGCAGTGGTTGAGAGTCCGCCTGCCGATGCAGGGGACACGGGTTCGTACCCCGGTCCGGGAAGATCCCACATGCCACGGAGCGGCTGGACCCGTGAGCCATGGCCGCTGAGCCTGCGCGTCCGGAGCCTGTGCTCCGCAACGGGAGAGGCCACAACAGTGAGAGGCCCGCGTACCGCAAAAAAAAAAAAAAGAAAAAAAAAAGATTGAAATAGACACTTGATTTGGTCTGATTAGTTACCATGATCTGGTATCCTGGGAAACTGCTGAAGAGGGAGGCTCAGAATAGACAGTTTTCCTCTGTACTGAGTACAACAAGGTACACATGGGGCTTCTGCGCTTTGCAACCCACAAAGTGGGCAGGTTCCCTACCCATTTTGCTCATCTCTCTCCTTACCAGACAGTAAACTCTTCCAAGGCAAGGACCATGACTTACGGGGGCTCCGAAACCAAGTGTCAACATGGCTGCGGGGACAGAGCATGTGCTTACAAATTTGTATTGAATGAATGAATGAATGAATATTGTCGGATTGACTCAGAAAATGACAGGACTAAACCTTCGATAAAGGACCTCAGAGCCTCGGCCTGTGAGGGGCTGGGGAATCAGGGGTTAATTATTACCCCTTGAATTGGATGAGATTAGATGTTCCCCGTTCGCTGAAATCGGATTAGGCTGTGTCCAGTTCCAAAGGGGCGAAGAGGTTGGACTTTGGGGTCCACCAGATCTGGGAGGAAATGTCTCAGGCACGCCCCAGCTTTGTAAACATAGTCAAGTTATTTAATTTCTCTGGGCCTCAGTTTCAGCATCTATAAACTCTACTTGATGATATTTGCTTCTCAGGGATGCTGTGCAAACAAAATTGCCCAAGGTGCGTAAAGCCACTTGCCCCCCGGGGAGGGAGCCATATCTTTTTTTCCCCTTTAAAATTTTTTTATTCAATACAAATTATGTCAGTAGTGTAAACTATTAAAAGAAAGAAGTTTTGAGTGAATGGGCCAATTTGCCAAATTGGCTATTTGGCAAAATGATTCTTAGCGAGTTGATTTTTGGCAAAGTAGACCTAGTGTTCTCTTACCGCCATCACCATCTCTGCCAGGGGTGGAGGCAATGAAACTTCATTATAGATTCTATGAAGTGGGGATGATAGCAGCCCTCTCCTCTCTCAAGGGATTTGGAACCACTTATGGTGGTGCAAGTGATGGAAGAGTTCTTTGTAAACTGTAGAGTGAGGTGCACATGTGAGGATCACGAACACGGCTGGAGTAGCAGAGAGAACTTGAACCTGGAGCCCAGCTGGAGTAAACCTCTCAGCCGGGGGGATAGGACTCAGAAAACACCCAGAAACCCAGTGGCGAGCTTCATCCACAAGGCCATGGACTCAGGAGTCAGACTGCCTGGGTTCAAGGCCTGCCTCTGCCTCTCTCTACTGTCTGCGACCCTGGGCAGTGACTTAATTTCACAAGGCCTGAATGCCCTTGCTGGTGAGGTAGCGTTACAGTAAGTACTTTCTGGCGCTGGGGGTTGGGACGAGCCTGTGAAGTGCTCGGTCCAGCTCCTGGGACACAGTAGCACCCGGTAAATGAGGCTGCTGCCTGTTCTCCACAACCTCACTCTCCCACCCACTCTCCAGGGGCAGCAAGACCTCCTGCCTCAGCTGGTCCAGTCTTGGGTTTGCACAGTATGAGGAGAAAATAAACCAGAAGGACAGCAAGGGAAGGGGAAGCAGGGTGACCCATCTTACAGGGGAGGTCATTATCGTAGGAGGCAGGGACCATCGTGACCCCCATTTCACAAGGGGGGTCACTGAGGCGCTGCTGGCACCAGGCTTCACATCCAGGCCTGTTCGTGCTCAAGGCCGGTGTTCATTCAGCTCAGCCAGGATCCCTCTGTGGCGCTGACTCCAGACACCGTGTGGGTGCCCGGGGCTGGAGGAGAACACACGGACAGAAACCAAGTGGGTGCTTGGCCCAGCCCAGCACCCCATCCCCACCCCAACTCCTACTCCTTCCCCATCCCTTCCACCCCCTAACTATGACCTCGTGCCCTGGGGTGCTCTCCTGGGCTGGTGTCCCTGTCAGCCTCTCCAGGATGCCGGGACAGGGACGGGATCGCCAGCTTGGCCTTTGTCCTTCTCTGCCACAGATAACAGGTAATTGCTTTTGTCCCTTATCTCACTCTCACTCCGTATTACTTCCCTGGGGAGATGCTATAACCACGGCCTCCTCCGCAAATCAGGCCAGTCTCACTTCCCTGGGGAGATGCTATAACCACGGCCTCCTCCGCAAATCAGGCCAGTCTCCTGGCTGCAAGCACCGACCGAGGGGCCACTGTCCGGGAGGAGTGAGCTGTGGAGGGGAGATTATATCTTCGGATGGCAGGGACACACTGTCCCTTGGCTCAGGACATGCCGACAGGCCACGGATGACTCCTGGGGGTATAGCCAGTGCCCTGCCGAAGAAGTGCTGGATCCAGAGGTAGAAGTGTGAATCTTGTCGTGGGCTCTGCCCTAGGTTTGCTGTATGACCTCAGGCCCAGCACTTAACCTCTCTGGGTTCTAGGTTTTTCTTGGGTCAGATGGGGACAGTAACTCTTTCCCCCATGATAATCAAGCCAGCTTGGAACCGGGAGACATCAATTCCATGTATTCTCAGTGTGTTCTAGATTCTTGTGGCAGCTTCTTTCTTTAAAATAGCTTTACTGACATACATTTGCACATATTTAAAATGTACAATTTGGTAAGTTTCGACATATGTGTACCCCTGGGATGCCATCACCACAATCAAGATAGTGAACATGGGGCTTCGCTGGTGGCGCAGTGCTTAAGAATCCGCCTGCCAATGCAGGGGACACGGGTACGAGCCCTGGTCCGGGAAGATCCCACATGCCGCAGAGCAAATGAGCCCGTGTGCCACAGCTACTGAGCCTGCGCTCTAGAGCCCGTGCCCTACAAGAGAAGCCACTGCAGTGAGAAGCCCGTGCACCGCAATGAAGAGTAGCCCCCTCTCTCCACAACTAGAGAAAGCCCGCATGCAGCAACAAAGACCCAATGCAGCCAAAAATAAATAAATAAAATTAATTAATTAAAAAAAAAAAGATAGTGAACACATCCATTCCCTCCCCACACTTCCTCTTGGCCCTTTGTGATCCCTCCTTCCCCTCCCCACGTCCACATCCCAGGCAACCCACCGGCTCATCTGCCTCCTTTCACTATAGATTCATTTGCACGTCCTAGAATTTTATACAAACGGAATTATACGCTATGTATTTTTTTGTCTGGCTTCTATTTTGAGATTCCTCCATATTGTGTATTTCAACAGTACATTTCTCTTTATTGCTAAGTCATCACCCATTAATGGATATGCTACAACATTTTTATTCATTTATCTGTTGATAGATACCTGAGGTGTTTCCAGTTTGGGGTGATTACAAATAAAGCTGCTATGAATATTCATGTACAAGTATTGAATGCTTTCATTTCTCTTGGGTAAATACCTAGGACTGGAATGGCTAGTCATATGGTATAGGTGTTTGTTTAATTTTTCAAGAAATGAAAAATTGTTTTCCAAAATAGTTGTACCATTTTACGTTCCCACCAACAGTATATGAGTTCAAGTTCCTCCACATCTTCACGAACACTTGACACAATCAGTCTTTTTAATTTTAGATGTTCCAATAGGCATGTGGTGGTATCTCATTGCAGTGCTTCTTCCAGAGAAGCACGTGGGTGTCCATGCCCCCTGCCCAAGTCCAGGTTGTCTTTCTTAATTAGGAGTTGAGGCAGGGCGTGGGGACCCCTGGAGTTCTCTGTGTGCATCTTTCATTCTTCCCTTCTGCTACTGGAGAGGCCGTTGGGGACACACGGTGACCTCCCAAGTACCTTTCCTGCCTTGGAATTCTGGGACAAACGTACTTGAGACCAAGCTCTCACCTTTGGTAAAAATTCTCTGGCCTCTCAATATCATTGTCCTATGTCCACTTGGGCGTTTAATATTTTTTGGCATTCAATGCCTTGGGAATAAGATCTCTCTCCCTGGGAGATCCTGGGATCCCAGGATGAGGTGGTGGTGGAGTAGCCTGAGCCACCTGGCCTGGAGCTGGGAGCTGAGAGGACTGGGTCTGGGGTGGGACCCATGGCTTCTTCAGAGCACCATCGTCAGGGGTATGACAGCAGCTGAAGGGCTCAGAGGCCCTCCACGCTGGGAGGCTCCCTGGTTCTGAGGCCAAGTCAGAGGGCTCTTGCCCCCCAAACCTTCTGTCCAGGCACAGATCTTCTCCGGAAGAGCTGGCACGCACGGAACAAAATTCGTTGTTTACATTTAGGACCAAATGCTTCTCACCATGTGTCTTCCATCAGAGAAAGCTGAGATATGGTTAAAGTCACCTGGAAGTAAGAGTGGAAGAATGGGTGTTTCAAATGTCTTTCTAAGATGCAGTGGGTATCACAGGCTGAGCCCTCCCATTATTCTTAGCGATCGGAAGTGAGGCCACCCACAAAAAAACTGTCTTGCGTTTCATGTGGGAAATGTCCTAGATTTTTTTGTTTATCTTAAAGAGCTTGGAAGGAACGATTCATGGAGATGTGGGAGACATGGCCAGTGACTCAGGAGGCATGATTTCAGCAAAGAAAGGGACCGCTCAGAAAATCAAGTCCAAAGCCCTCCCTCCATCATTTCAACCATTTCTAAAGGAAAAAATTGAGGTCCAGAAAGGTGAACAGACCTGCCCCAGGCCGTCCAGTCATTATGAGGTAGAGCTGGGACAATGTCTCTAAAATGAGGCAAGACATGGGGCTGCACTAGTTCCCATAAAGTAAGGAGGGTCCTTAACCACAAAAATAACATTGTGAGGGACTCGATGGAGGAGGCACACGACTCCCCTACCACCCAACTTCTCAGAGGTGGAAAATGTCTAACTCTTCGGGAATAAGATGCCATGAAATAAAACAACTACATCAACTGAGAAACAAAACCACAATTCTAATTATTCTATAATTATCTAAAAATTTCAAAAGCTTGAACAAGCTTGGGGGAAAAAAAAAACGATCTTAAAAACTATGGCCCCTGGGACCTGTCAGACAAAAATCATTAACCAGTGTCCTGGGTTCCCTGGAGGGAGGTGATGGTTCAGAAGCATAGACAGCGGCCCACGAAGCCACCCTTAATCTTGTTTCATCTGTGCCTCTAAGAGAGCACTGCCTTCCCCTACAGCCACAGAGTAAATCAGAGTTTGTGGAGCATCATTCGAACTCAATTGCCTCTACCTGAAGAGCCAGGGGGAGTATGTTCACAGGGTGACATGACATCTTTAGGGTTCTGAAAGCACCCAGGTCCCCCAGACATCTCCCCGACCAGTATCCCACCTTGTGAGAAATTCCACCATCGTTCTTGTATTTGGGTTAAGCTATTTTCATCTCCGTGAAAAAACACAGGTCATGTTCCTATGATTGTAGGGTTGAGGATGATTTGAAGCAATGTCCTTCTCCTCCAAAGGCTTGAAATCTAGTTGAGCAGATAGACTATTTACATGAGGTTAATGCCCAGGCTAATACGGTAGCTGAGGATGGTCAAATAGTAAGGGCTAAAAGATCTCTGAGGACAGTGAGATCTGAGTGGTTTGGGCTGGTCAGAAACCCTTTCTGGAGTGGAAGGTGTCGAGAGGAGTTGATCTGAGCCTTAAAGTTTGAGGAGAAGAAGCAATAGCAGAAGGCGTTCTTGGCAGGGGAACGCATGAAAAAGGTATGGGGGCAGGAGTGTGTGTGACAGTACATATGACACAGGGGAGGGGGGAGAGGGGTGAGAACAGTAATTAGTATGGTATGGCTGATGGGGGAGGGGAGTGGAATAATAAGAGAGGAGGCCGAAGAAATATGAGGGGGCCATTCTGAGGGGGCGAATTCCTCCCTTTGCTGGAAGGTGAACCTGTGGCACACCCTCATACTCTAGTTCCTCTTGCCCCTGAGTAATACTTCCTCACCTCCCTGTGCTTGGTGCCCCATCGCCCCACTTCCGTGGGTCCCCCGTACCTCAGAGTAAACGCCTGACGGAGCCGAGACTGTGGCGCCTCCGCTTGGGGGTGCAGGTGGGAGAGCAGAGCTTTGGCCTCAGCAAAGAAGCACGGGAGCAGAGTCCAGTCTGAGAAGGAAGAGGGGTATTCGGGGCAGGTGGACAAAGCTGAGGACTCCAGGGTGGCACCTGGACTTAGGTCTCGGTAGGAGGGAAGGTCCTTGATTAAACCCCACCCAGTCCAGGACTTTCTGCGGGCTCCTGCAGGGCGGGGACACAGGGGGAGAAGGGTAGCCCACATTGCTCGTGGTCTCTGAGCCCGGGGACTGGGGGAGGAGGGGAGAGAACAGCCTGTTCTTCGGGGGAGAAGGCTGCCCAGCTAACTGGCTCTGAAAGCATTTGGCAGGAGAGAAGATGCTCGAGTGGCCTGCAGGCCCCGGCCGGCTAGGAGCTCCCCGTGCATCCATCCAGGCCGGTGCCTCCCAGCTGGGCTGCCTGCAGAGGGGCAGGGCCTGACGCCGGAGAAATTGCTCACCACCTGCCCATCTGTGGAGAGCAGAATCGGCACCACTCGGGGCACCAGCACCCCACCCCTAACACCCTTTTTCCCAGCCCCCACTTTGCAGGGCACTAGATGCAGCTGTGAGGAGCTTGAACATCAGAGATACTCAGTCACCTGAAGGATAACCACATCCTAAAGCTACTACAATGACAGGTGCAGTGACGTGGCACTCACTGTGGGCAGGCCCTGTGTCAAAGCACCCAACTGTACAGCAACTCCTTTCTTTTTTTAATTAATTAATTAATTAATTTTTGGGACTGTGTTGTGTCTTCGTTGCTGTGCGCGGGCTTTCTCTAGTTGTGGCGAGCGGGGACTACTCTTCGTTGCGATGCGCGGGCTTCTCCTTGCGGTGGCTTATCTTGCTGCGGAGCGCGGGCTCTAGGGGCACGGGCTCAGTAGTTGTGGCTCACAGGCTCAGTAGTTGTGGCTCACAGGCTCTAGAGTGCAGGCTCAGTAGCTGTGGCACACGGGCTTAGTTGCTCCACGGCCTGTGGGATCTTCCTGGATCAGGGCTCGAACCCGTGTCCCCTGCACTGGCAGGCAGATTCTTAACCACTGTGCCAACAGGGAAGTAGCCCCAGGAGGTAAGTAGTATCATCAACACCCCGCATTTTACAGATGAGAAAACGGAGGCACTCCCGGACATTGAGCTGCCCAGCCCTGGCGATGCTGAAGAGTGAGGGACGTGGCTCGTTAGTCGGTCCAATACAAAATGGACCACACGAACAAAGTGCTCCCCCAGGGGACAGAGCCTGAGGGAGAGAGGACAGGGAGAGAGCTACGACAGCCACCTGGGACACCCAGGAACCGTGCTGGAGCTTTCCCTCCTGTTATCAGCTCCCGAGACGCCCCAGACATAGTTGGCACTGACAGATGTTGGTGACTGAATTCTCTCGGTTCAATTCATAGAAATCATGCAAAAAATTATTTTGGCCATTTTGTAGAATAGGAACAGAGGCTCAGGAAGGTTCAGTGACTTTTGCAAGGTGACACAGTAGTACCAGGAAGAGCCAGGATTCAAACCCAGACCAGACTCTAAAGTGCAGCCCTTTTCACCATCCTAAGTGGCTTCCTCCAGCTGGTCAGGGGCTCTGGGGACCAGGATCGCCCTGAAATCACCTGAAGACTCTTCCCTGGGAGGCTCTGGAGGCCAGCCTTTTGGGGGCCTGTAGAACTGAGAGGTTGGGGTCTGGGGTCCCGTCTCCCTCGGAGTCCTGGCCGCGGGGCCCCATCCCAGAAGCCCCCTGCGTTGCTTTGACCCTGTTGGGAGGGCAGGGCTGCCTCCCGCCTCTCTCCTACCACAGTGCCTCGGCCAAACAGGCCAGCTGCTCTCCTCTCCTCTGCCCTGAGCCTGCCTCTCAACCACCCTCTCTCCCCCAGACCCCTGGTTTCCTGCGTCTGGTCCCCTCGGCATGACTTTGGGTTTGCACGCCACAAAGCAGTTCTTCCACAGCATTGTCTCTATGGAGCCTCTGCAGATCCACCTCCCAGGTGATCTCCCCCGTGGATCCAGAAGTTTCTGGCCCAGAGGTGTCTCCCTAGAAAAGACATCCCGCTTGGGAGTGAAGTGCCACTGTGGCCCCCTGTGGGAATCTGGGTGCAGGAAGGAGGAGGAGAGGTGGGTTAGGGGAAGACCTCTCGTGTCGCAGTTTGGCCCAGGCCGGGTCCTTCTTTCCAGTCTGCTGTGCCTCGAGCCCCCGTGAGCTCGCCTCTGCGTCCAGGGCTTGGCACCCATGGCAACCTCCCCCTACCTCTCCCACCACCCTCCTGGGCTGGGGCCCACTGAAGCCTGTAAACTGCTTTATTAGATTAAAGCGAACATCTGCGAAAGAAGAAAAGCAAAACGTTAATTGGAGGCCCCTGGGGACGTTTGCAGAGACAGATGGTAGAGGATCTAATGAAATCACCTCATACAACCTCTGTGCAGAACTCGCAGATAAAACACCATTGCCCAGCAACAGAGCTTTGCTACCTGGAGGCCAGATAAGGGGCTTAGAGGAGCTGTGTGTTTGGAAAATGTGATTTTGCAGGCAGGGCCAAGGGTATGTTGACTCTGCCCAATGCCCTGGGCTCCCCCATCACATGGCAGCTGCCACTTTCTCTGGGGTACAGGCAGAAAGCTGCTCTGAAGGACCCCCCTGGCAGGGACTCCTCACGTGGAGGTGTCCTGAGCCCCACAGCCAGAGGAGCAGCGGTTCACTCCCTGGGATCTGGTGCTCCCCAAAGGGGACATTTCAGGGCACCTGGGGCAGTGGTGGCAACGGCTTCCTCTTCTCTCCCTGACTCCTGGTTCAGAAGCATCTCTGCAGGCCCTCTGGAATGAAGTGGAGTGTCTGGGCTGCTGGGAGCTAGCTAGGCCTGATGGGCACATCTACACAACACCTTGGGGCCTCTGGGTTCCTCCCACCTTCTGCTGTCCGTCTTCTCCCAGTGATTCCTGTTTTCTTCAAAGTAAAAGCCAAAGTCCTCGCCAAGGCCCACGAGGCCCTACCTGATCTGGCCCAATATTGTCTTATCCCCGACCGATCTCTGCCTCACTCACTCCCTTCCAGCCACCTCGGCCTTTTTAATCTGCCTCAAATCTGCCAGGTGTAGTCCTGTCCCACGGCCTTTGCACTGACTGTTCATTCTGCCTGGAATGTTCTCCCAGATGTCCACGTGGCTCTCTCCCTTGACCCTTCTCAATGGGGCCCTACCCTGACCACCTGTTTGATGAGGCCACAACTTCCCACCCAGCTATTCTCAGGCCCCTTACTCTGTTCTGCTCCTTCTTTTTTCCCAACATCACCACCTTCTGACCTACTGTATAATGTGCTTATTTATTAGGTTTTATTGGGTTTTTAACCATTTTTTAAATTGAAGTATAGTTAATTTACAGTGTGTTAGTCTCAGGTGTACAGCAAAGTGATTCAATGATCTACCTACCTATCTATCATCTATTTTTCTTTTCCATTATAGGTTATTACAAGATATTGAATAGAGCTCCCTGTGCTGTCCAGTAGGGCCTTGTTGTTTATCTATTTTATACATAGTAGTGTGTATAATTTATCTCTCTCCCTGCCCTCACTACCTGCTCTGGTAACCATAAATTTGTTTCCTATGTCTGTGAGTCTATTTCTGTTTTGTAAATAAGTTCATTTGTATCATTTTCTTAGATTCCACATATAAGTGATACCATATAATATTTGTCTTTCTCTGTCTTATGTTTTATTGTTTATTGCCTGTCTCCTCAGCCTCCAAGAAGTCAGGGGTCTTTCTTCTTTTCTTCACCAGCATACTCCAAGCCTTGAGAACAAAGCCTGGAACACAATAGGTGCTCAATAAATGTTTGTTGAATGAAGGTCTCCCCTTCCCTGTCCCCTAACAGCTTTGGTAGAACTGGAGAGAAAGAGGCTGGGTCCAGGGAGGCCAGAGTGCAACTCCTGAGGTAACTGTGCACCCTTGGGGAAGGCCTGGGGCAGCCCTCCCCGCATAGCCCCACCACTAGCAACCTTGGGGGGAGGGGAAGGCGGTCGTGTCCAGGAAGGAAAACCCAAGGCCCGGCGCCAGGAGCACTTGGCTCCCATTACAGCCCTGTGTGACTTGGGACAAGGCACTGCCCATCTCTGAGTCTCAATTTACTGTCAGATGATATTAACATTTACCTTCTTTATCTAAAAGCAGTAAACTTCCACATTCCGGCTTTCCACACGACAGCCTGAGGTCGACTCCTGCCTCTGCCACTCACCAGGCTGTGTGGTATTAGGCAGGTTTGGGACCTCTCTGAACCTCCACCTCCTGATATTAATGATAGGGTTTCATCACAGGTGTGTGAAGCCGTTACTGTGTGCTAAGGGGTCAGGTGCTGCGGTTCAGATCTCATTTACACTCAGCACAATTGTGTGCCCTGCGTCTTCACAGCTATGTTTCAGGTGGGGACACTGAGGCAGAGAGTAGGAAACGAACCAGGGTCACTTGGAGACTTGCTGGTAGCTCCTGGGTAGACTCTGCATCTGGCTCCAGGGCTCTCTCCACCCCCTCATTCCAGCGCTGTAGCTTGCCTGATGCAACGTCCGCTCCCCAACCCAGAGGATTCTGGCCTTGGCCCTTCCTCACCATCGGGACCTCACCTTGGTCAGAGGCCTGGAAGTGGTCTAGAGCTGACAAGATACTTCCTGGGTAGGACAGGAGTCTAGTGAGCGACCCTCCAAATTAATGCGAAGAACAATCAAGCTCCAGAGCCAGGGATGGAGGGAAATCTATCAGGGGACAGAAGGGCTGGAGTCTTAGAGGCACTGAGCTCCACGTGGCTCAGGATGGAGGCCCATCAAGGGATCGAGGGATAGACGCTGTCAGACCACCCACACCCCAGACAGACCATGGGGGAGTGGGGGAAGGGGCAGTCAGCCTCTTGTTGTGGGTTCTGCAAGTCAAGGGTCAAGGATTCGAGGACTTGTGGTGGAGGGGTGGGAAGGAACCGGGGGTGGAGGGTAGGGGGCGAGGAGAGGAAAGGAAATCAATAAAGAGTGTGCTAGTAATAGTGTGTGCAGGCAAGCCCGACCCCAGGGTGAGGAACCAGCTGAATTCCTCAGGGAGCCGATGAGAAGCTGTACCAAAAACCCCTCCTTGGAATAGCGCCCAGGGGTGAGGAAGGTGGGGTGCTTCTAAATGAACCTCTGACACTTGTCTTCCATTGGCTTCCCCCCAAATATTTACCTTCCCATATTTTGACACCCCTGGAAGCCTAAAATCCTTTTCCTTTCTCTTGTCACTTCTCTACAAATTTATTTGTTAAGATGCTATATAAGCCCAAGTTCTAACCATCCCTTTGAGTTACTCATCACCGAGATTTCTCCTGTGTGAGGTGCACCACATGCATTAATAAACTATTTTTCTCTTGTTGAAAAAATAAATAAATGAACATCTGAGGGCAAGTCCCTGAGCTTTCAGCTTCCGGTGAATGCGAGCAGAGCAGACTTCTGGGTTTCCGTGAAAACCCTTTGGGCACCAAGGGGTAGATCCTGGCAGTGGGCGGTGGCCCAGGACCCTGAGAGGCCCAAGAGACATGGGCAGGGCTTGGACTGCGTCTGCTAGAGTTAGGCTCACTGGCTTGAGGGGAGCAACTGGGGCTGCAGCCAGCCCCGAGCCTGCCGCTCCCCACGGGCACAGACAGGCTGCCTCTGGGGTCTCCCTTGGTGGTGCATTCTGGGGGAGTGCACTTCTGTGAGAAGCACCTCCGAAGTCCTGGGAGACCAGCTCTGGTGGGGGCTCTGGTGCCCCTCCCCAGTGGGCGCCCCCAGCAGGACTCCCACTCCCCCAGCTTAGAGCCTGGAGCACTCCCAGGGATGCTAGCTGGGGGGCAGCTTTTGCCCCACAGAGAGACTAGGATGCTGATTCTGTCGCCCTGCTCTCACTCCTCAGACTAGAAGGCAGCCACCTTCATGCAGCCAATATTCTCACACAGCAGTGGCCATAGAGAGTGCTTTCAAATTTTTTATCGTGGTAAAATACACAGAACATAAAATTTACCATTTTAGCCACTTTTAGGTTTACAGCTCAGTGGCATTAAGTACCTTCACACTGTTGCACAACCATCACCATCTATCCCCATAATTTTCTATCTTCTCCAACAGAAATGCTGTTCCCATAAGGCAAACCCCCCCTCCCCCCTCCCCAGCCCTGCTCCTGGCAACCTCCATTCTATTTTCTGTCTCTGAATTTGACTAAAGAGTGAGTCCTTAAAAAGCATTTCAGTGTCGTTCTCACTGCCCAAATCTGCCTTCTGTTCTCTCCTCCTCCCCACCAACCCCAGGTTGGCCCTTGGACTCTGGAGTTAGGGGGTAGCATCTTGGCTGCCAGTCCCATACCTCTTTCATCCATTTCTTCACTCTTTTCATTCACTGAAGCAATGGAACAATTGAGGGCCAGGAGAACCAGTTCTGGCTCTTACAACTTGCTGTGTGATCTTAGGTAAGTGCCTTTCCATCTCTGAACCTCAGGAATGGGACTAGAATCTTGGCAATACCTGTGTCACTCACTGAGTTTCTTACAGACCTGGAAACTGATCGTTTTAAGGCATTAATTCAGACAACTGCCCATTAACCAGGAGATTTCTATGCCCGTGATCAAACCCTGAAGTGTTGACATCCTTTATAAAGCCTGCATGGTTTGAATGAATTTGAATGGTGTTGTCTGTGATACGGAAATAAATAGTGCTTGGCAATGAGTAGTCCTTTTCCTTTGACATAGTGACAAGGGGTCTATAAACACTCCCACCATCAGCACCTATTCACCTGGACACCCTCCACCCCAGTGTTGCTGTTTGTTGTCAGAACTGTTCACTGTCCTTATTGGCTATTTCCTTGTTTCAGTTGGGGTTCAGGTGCAGAAAGCAGGATAGTAAACGACTTACAGAATCACTGGGAGGACTGAAGAAGTTGACTATAGTATGTTTCCAGAAACAGCTCACAAAGCCACACCCCAGAATTGAGCTGCCACGGGAGCTGCCCATGCCAGGATTAGGAAACTTCTTGCCAAGTCAGAACGCTACCACAGCCACTGACTCGAGAGCCACCCACCTCTGCCATGTCCACAGGAGCAACATATTGGCTCTGCACCCTGTCTCTCTCCACACAGTTCCTGAGCAAATACCTCTGATTGGTGGAACCTAAATCACATCCAAGTCTTCAGCTGCAAGGGATTCTGGGAAATGTAGTTTTTAGTTTTCCTACTTCTGCCCACCGGGAGAGGGTTGGAATGGAGGTTGAACAATCTAATCCACAGTGTCCTCCATATACTCACAAGGTAAAGAACTCCTGACTTTGCTTTGCCCCCTGCATCCTGCTCTTGGTGAGCTATGCTATAGCTCCCACCACCTACTCAGCTCAATGCTTCATCTAACATACAAAACCAAGGCAGTATATATACTTAGCTATAATCATAACACATTCTGTGCGTGGGTCAAAATTTGGCAGTAGATCTGGGAAACTGTCAGGGGGAGCCAGGAGCAGTGGGTAGACTGAGAAATACTGGTTCCCTAGTACTCTAACATGATCCTAAGATGGGCTGCTAAACCCCCCTTCAGAGCAGACCGTCCTTCTCTCTGATTCCTCTTACTGCATAATTGATGGAGAGTTAACCACATCTTGGCCTTAGGTTTTTCATTTCAGCAGGAGTGATTCACAGAAAGAACATTTGTCTGGGGCGGGGGGGCGAAACAAACAAACAAAAAAAACAAGGACCTGACCATGGGCACCAGATGAGAGGTATTTGCTTTAAGCAGAAGCGGCTCCAGAATGTCAAGACAAGAGGAGCTCAGGGGCAGCGACCTGATTAGAAATGGGGGCTAGAGAACTTGTTCAAAACTTTATATAAAGCCAGGACATGGTTTTGTATGGAGATTGCCTGTATAGATTTGGAGCAATAAATAGAGTCTTTCACCATGTTTCATCCACCTAAAGCTGGAAAAACATCAATTGTCTTTCTCAGAGATGAGAAACCTTAGAAAGCCTGAAGGCAGTAGTTTTGGATGGGTGTTGATGATGAAGATCAGTTAAACATAAGGCTGGTAGAGGGCGTAAGGCATGGGAAATAGAGGGAGGTGACACAGACAGACGACTGGTCCCCACACTCCACCGTTTCCTAGCTGTGTGACCTTGGAAGAGCTCCTCCATCTCTCTGAGCTTTGGCTTCTGCATGTGAGAAACAGAGATGTTGATATCTTAGGCACAGGTTTATTGTAAAGATGAAATAAAATAACATGTATAAAGCCCTGTAGCAGATGTCAGTGTTCCACCTATGTCCCCTTGCACCACCTCAGAGGTTACCTGTAGACAGTTCCCATACATGCCAACAGCTTCCGGTGTTTCTCTGTCTGAGGGTATTCTCTGGCAGTGGGAGTTTGCTTGGCCCTTTCACAGAGCAGACAGGAAGTGCGGGGAAATCAACGTCTTCAGGTGAGACCCTCAATGAGGGAAAGGAATCGACAGGTAAGTATCCCAGCGTCCTCACCCCAGTGGAAAAATCCCGAGGTGTGTCCTACACAGTTTCTCAGTAAGTCCCAGCTAGACTGAGTCTCCACTGCCCTGAGTGGTAACTTGCTTATCAATACACATTTCATTGGTTCTTTTCCTTGTCTCACTTTCCTACTCTCTTGCTCATGGAATAACTTCCAAATGAAGCATTCCCAAATCCTCGCTTAGGGTCTGCTTTTGGGGAAACCCAATCAAAGACAGGCATCTGGGGCTTCCCTGGTGGCACAGTGGTTAAGAATCCGCCTGCCAATCCAGGGGACACGGGTTCGAGCCCTGGTCCAGGAAGATCCCACATGCCGCGGAACAACTAAGCCCGTGCGCCACAACTACTGAGCCTGCGCTCTAGAGCCTGCGAGCCACAACTACTGAAGTCCGCGCACCTAGAACCCGTGCTCTACAAGGGAAGCCACCGCAATGAGAAGCCCGCACACCGCAACAAAGAGTAGCCCCCGCTCGCTGCAACTAGAGAAAGCCTGCGCACAGCAACGAAGACCCAACGCAGCTAAAAATAAATAAATAAATTTATTAAAAACAAAGACAAGCATCTAACCCAATGCCTGCCTCCTTAAAAGGGACCCATCAACAGCACCATACAGGGTTTCTCATCAGAACCATAACACAGAAATTATTTGAGTGGCTATTTTTTCAGTTCTCCCAAGAATGGTGCATAATTCATACCATTCTAGATGCATGCAAGAGACACTAATTCATGATGAATGCCTTAGGGTATTGGGCTTCATTCTCTTGTAAAACTGCATCCGTAAACAAGTAAAATAATTGTGTCTACCTCATAGGGCTGTATTGTAACTCCTAGAACAGTGCCTGGTTTTTAGCAAGTTTTCCACAAGGGTTAGTTGTTGGCATCACCCCCATGGGTTGTGTGGTACAGAATGTACATAGTCCTCCAGTATCCCATCTTCCTTTAGTAATCAGAACCTCCCCGTGGCTGCCCAGTCTCCCTCACAACTAGGTGTGTCCACGTGCCTAAGTCCTAGCCAGTGGGCTGGGAGAAGTGTTGCAGGCAAGGTCTGCATCAGAACCTTACAGAGAAGCTGCTTGGTCTCCATCTACCATTTGCCCCCTTTGAGATGGTTGAGAAATGGTGGCAACCAGAATAGCTGCCTTGATATCAAAGGTGGAAAATGTTTGTTGAGGATGACAGAGCCACCCCGTGGATCCAAACTGTTCACTCTGGGACTGTTGTGGAAGAGACAAATAAGACCCCATCTTATTTCACTGTATTTTAGGGTCTTTCGTTCCAGTGGCTTATCCTTACCTAACCAATCCAGCCCAAAGCCAAAGATGGGATCGATGGATGTGAGTTTTCTCCTTCTTTCAATTTTCCATTGTGCCGACCACGTGCCCAGCACTATGCCAGAAACTGAAGTCGAAAGATGAGCAGGACGCAGACCAAATCCCAAGGAGCTCAAAGTGTAATGAGATAGAAGGATCTAGAGGCAAGAAATGCCGACCACATGTGATAAACACTCACACAAATGTTGTGGAGGCAGAGAGGAGGGAGCAATTACCTCAGGTCCTCAAAAGGATGGAAGCATTTGCCAGGCTATAGGGGAGGGAGTGGAATGATAATGAGAGGCATTCCAGGGAGCGGTAACAGCATGTGAGAAATCATGAGATGGGGGGAAACGTGGGCACTTGAGCAAAACAAGCTCTAGGTCCAACTTTACCATTCACTGGCCATGTGGCATCTTGGAAGCTCATGTTAGCATACTGGGTCTCAGTTTCCAAATCTGCAAAGTAGAATAAAAACAATCCTGCTCTAACTTAGGGTGAGAGTTACCGTAAGGGCTCAGTGACGAAACATTCTGAAGAGCTATACGGCATGGCGTAAGTGCTAGTTACTGGCGTCGTCACTTGTAAAACCTAGTTTGGGAGACTTTTGCCGGTTGGTTATGCGTAGCTTCACGGGGCAAACAGGATCAGGCTTCTGGAGAACTAGTGCTCCCGGGAAGGTGGCAGGTGCTCTGAAACTTCCCAGGAGAAAAATCCACTCAGCTTGGAAAGTGGTTCAACTTTCTCCACGGCAGTTGGGCAATGCACATCAAGTGTCTTAAAATGTCCATTTTCTTCGACTGAAGAGTTCACCTACTGTTATATGAAATGACATGAAAGAATTGCAAATGCTGCAGAGGTTTGTGTACAGGGCTGTATGTTGCAAACCTTTGCACCACATTCAGGATGACCCACATCAGAAGGGCACTTATGTTTTCAGTGTTTGACTGAAGTTTTTCACTGGGAACTGTCTTTTACCAAGGGAGTCACCTCCACAAAGACTATAGAACATACACTATAAAGTGATCAGTACTTCTCTCTGGGTTGTGTGAGTACAAGTGATGTTCTGTATTTCTGTGCATTTCCAAGTTTTTGAGACAGACTCCATGTTAATGTTCAGCTCTATTCTCCAGGCTGTTTTCCCTCTACCTCCTTACTATTCCTTGAACACGCCAGGCACATTCCTCCCTCTGGGTATTTGCACTTGCTGTCCCTCTGCCCGGAGCCCCCTGCCCCTGGACACATGCAACCCCCTCCCCCAGCAACTTCAGGTGACTTGCTAAAATGTCACTTCCTTGGTGAGGCCTCCTTAGATCCACCCTCTTTAAAATATAACCCAACCCCTTCCCCCAGCACACCCATCCCCCTTCCCTGCTTCATTTTTGTCCATAGCACTTGTCCCACCTGACATACCGTGCATACCTACAGCAGCTAAGAGCTGTCCTAAGCACATAGTAGGTGATTAACAAACAGTGGTTAAATGAATAAATACCTGCATGAACAGGACCTTTTTAGTCTCTTCTGAGCTTCTGCCAGCTTTTCCTTTAGGGGCGGGAAGTGGGAAGTAGCAGCAGATGGGAGGGGACTGTTACAGGAAGAAGGAGGGGCTCTTGGACGATGCCAGCTGATGCCAAACTGTTGCCCAGATACCCGCTTCACTATGACAGTGGGGTCAGGTGGCAAAGGGTAAGAACAGTAATGTGGCCAGAGCATAAGGGCCTCAGGGCAGAGAGGAACAAACGAGGAAACCAGCCTTACACACAAACCATCCAGGTTTTGAGAACACTCAAGAGGATGTGAGAGCTGTTCTCAAACACACAAATGGGTTATCAGCCACAAGAAGGTGATCCTAAGGGGCTGAACGAGGTCTAATGAGTACAAGTTACAAAGACCTCTATTTCGGTTTGATATCAAGAACTGTCCCCTACCCTTCCCTCCCCACCCGCCATGAGCGCTGTCCAACAATGGCCAAGGCCCAGGATTCACTCATCTGTGGGTTGAATTTTCAATCAGTACATTCAACAGTTATCAGTTAAGGGCATTTACTCTGTCAGGTGCCCTGCTCAGGACTATGAAAGCAATGAAGACTAAACGTTATTCAAATAAATAAATGCATATTAGAAATCGTGAAAGCACAAAACTGAGTTGCCAGAGAGAGAGGCCCGATTCAGACAAGGGGTCGGGGACCTCTAGACAGCCTCCTAGATATTTGAGGGAGCCCTGAATGGTGAGCATGCCTCTAGCCAGTGGGATCGAGGAAGCAAGACCCCCTCAGGAGGGGGCCCTCAGGAGCAAGGAGTGGTGCGCTAGAATTGGCAGGACCTCAGCGCACTTCGGCGGCCCACGAGGTCCAGAGACTGGAGGTGACTTGCCCACGGACACACAGCAAGTCGGTGGAGCTGTCGAGGGGTGGACGATCCGCTGAGTCCCCCGTGCCGCCTCCTGGAAGCCAGATATCCTCCTCGCTGCCTCACCCAAGAGCTGTGTGAGGCGGTGGCCATCAGCAACAGCCCGTGAGGCTGGGGGTGTTGCTAACTGCGGCCAGACCCCCGGAGGGTAGGGGCGGGTCCTATGACGTCATTTCCGGGGTCCGGGGTGTATATAAGTGGGGCGCGAGGGTGCCACTGCTGCAGTGCCCGAGCCCAGAGGGGAAAGGCGGTGGGGGGATCGACAGGCGGACGCACACAGAGACCTTGCGACCCCCATCCTCGCGCCTGTGTCGCCGAGGCCGCCCGGAGCGACCAGTCCAGCCACCCCTCGCCCCAGTGCGCGCCGCGCCCGGCCCCAGACCGCCAGCTGCTCGGCGCCCCGGGTTCGCCATGCGCTCCGCAGCGGTCCTAGCGCTTCTACTCTGCACCGGGCAAGGTGAGCGAGCGCGGGGCCTTGGGGGAGAGGGTCCCGGGCGTCCCTGCCTGCTCTTGCCCTGCCTGCCCTGAGGTCCGGGCACCGCGCAGCGCCGCGCGCTCCTCCATGCCTTCCCTCCGGCGCGGCGAGCTTTCAGCGCCACGGACAGCGCCTCGCCTCCCACCCGACCCCGCAAAGGGGCCCGGGAGCTGATCCCGCAGGCCTGACTCTTTGACTCGGACTCCCGACCCCGCGGGGCAGGGTCCCCTGATGTCCCCACCCCGTGTCTGGGCTGCTTCAGGGCCGGCGCCGGCTCTGCGTCGTGGCCGGCCAAGGTCACCTGGGTAGGTGGGAGGACCGCTGCGGGCTCCCCACTCGCCTGCCTCCCCCTGCATCCTCCCTCTGCCCCCGTCTGTCTTACCCTTGACTTCTACCTCTCCCATCCCCCGTCACAGTCCTCCTCTTCCATCTCTTCCGCTCCCCTCACCCTCTTTTCTGTCACCTCTGGGGTCTCTCTGCCTCTCCCTCATCCTCCCCCAGCCCGATCCCACTCAGCCATTGGCCTGTTTGCACAGCTCTTGCCTTCGGCTCACACACCCCGTCCAGAGCACGAGCTTTCCCAAGGGGAAGGGTTAGGGCTCTCAGTGCAGCCTCTGGGAGCCATCTCCGGGGTGGGGGGGGGCGGGGCAGCAGCTGGGGAAGGGAAATAAAATCAGTTCAGCATCTCATTTGGGTGGAGGTGGTCTTAAGAGGGAGCGCGCCTGATGGAACCAGTCTGGAAGGACCGCGTTCTCCCCTCGGAGCAGAGGAGTGACCCCAGCTCTCTCTTTTTCTTCCTAGTCATTGCTCTCCCTGTGAACAGCCCTATAAATAAAGGGGACACTGAGGTAAGAAGGGGTGCGGGGATGCCCCGGCATGGGGGCCAGGAGCATAAGGCCAAGAGCCAGCACTACGGCTGCTGAGCCTGGGGACGGCTTCGCCAAAAGAAGACATCAAAGTCTGCTAGTCTCCTCCTGTGGGGCCTTCCCCCGCCTCCTCTGAGTTGGGTGTGCAGCCCGATGGGGCCTGTGTCTTACCCGCGGGGCCCAGGTGCCAGGCCCCCTGTCTTGAACACTCCGAATCTCACAGGCCCACCACAGGCTGGCAGGGGTGACTTCTCTGAGGCTGTGGTTGTCCACCGACCTGCGGGAACAGTCTTCATCTGCCTGGCTCCGGCCTCCCGCGTTGCTCTTCCCCAGAGCCCTGCCAGCAACACACCCGCCTCGTTCCCCAGTCACTAAAGCCCTGGCTGGCTCTCCCAAAGGGCCACAGTGAAAACACTCTTGATCATGGCTCCTGCACCCAGGGTCCCAGCCAGTTGGGGCTGCTGGTGGAGGCCACCCAGGAAAGGGCCTTAGAAGACACTGGTGGGGGCTTCTGTGGCCAGCAAAAGACACTCTGTGTTGGGTGTATACTCGAAATTCATTCATGTCTGAGTTGGGGCTGTTTTTCCAGTCTCTGATGTTCACAGATACCTCCACTTGGGAGTCAGAGAAATTTCTACTCCCTGCCTTTTCAGGAGCTGTTTTCTTCTATTCCAGAGAGGCTGTAGTTGAAACCCAAAACATCAAAGAGATTTCAACCTCAGTTTGCTCATTTCCTATTCGTTAGTTACAGACAGCCCTAAATTTAAACCTATACCACTCATTGTAGCTGTGTGATGTTGGGACGATTCCTTAACTTTTCTGAGCTTCCCCTTTTCCTGTCTATAATAATATTTCCTTTGAGGGGAGTTGTAAGGAATTGGAATCATGTGAAGTACCTGGCACATAGCTGGTCCTCGGTAAATAAGCATTTTCATTCCTAGAGCTTCCTTTCATGACCTCCCCATCACTCTTGGGACCCATAACCAGTTCCTCGCTCCCAGAATCTGTCCTCATGGACTGGTGGTTACCTGATTTCCCCAGTGCAAGACTTTTGGTCGCAGGGAGATATAGGGTGCAGGCTATAAGCTCCTCCCTGCCAGGTCCCCTTATGGGACACACTTTGTATTCAGCAGCCTGGGGTCAGAGACACCGGAGCAGCTGGTGAAGACCTGCACGTTTTAACCTAGGATGCCATGACTACCGTAGAGCCTGTTTGCCGGTTTGCCATCCTGGATCTTTGGATGGGTTGCCTTGGCATCCCGTAGACACAGCCTCCCGCCCCCCCCCACTCCCCACCAGTGTTGCCTGTTGCGTGTCTGACACCTCCTTCTCCTCTGCCCAACTCTAGGCAGCTGAAGCAGGTTGGGAGTCGTGAGTCCCTCCCTGGGTGTGTGTGTCACTTCATGCATTATAGAGTATTTTCCCATCTGTGCCTCATCACCCTGGGAGGGGAGTTGGGAAGGTCTTCTCACTCCCATTTTACAGATGAGGAAATTGAGGCTCAGAGAGGTCAAGTCGCTTGCCCAAGACCACACAGCTAGGATATCACACTACGGTTGGCACCATCTTCAGATATCATTCACTTATTGGCTGCCTGATTATCCATAGCACCTTGCTGGGCACTAGACAAGACTTTCAGAGATATGGCTGCTGTCGGCCTGAGATGGACACCCAGATGTAGCAGATAGATGTGTGCCCACATCCAGCCAGGAGATTCACCTCGTGGGTGACTATGGAGCCAGACTGTGAGGCTGTCACTCCCTGCATGTGACAACACCATGGATATCTAGAGAGAGTTTTCCAAGTCTTGTTTCCAGACAGGGTAGAGCCAGGAAAGGTCTTTGTTCTCCACTGGGTGGTCCAGAAAGGCCTCCTGGAGATAGCTGACCTTTTGGGCATCTGCAAGACTAAAGTACTTTTGCAAGACACACCTCTAATGCCCAGGAGCAGCTTCCCCATCTTCAGAGAAACCCTTGGGATGAGAGGGTACAGGGTACCCACCCTCACCTTAGAGGGGCTCCTGCCGGCCTGGTGATTGGGGTGCCTGGCACTTGGTAAGCACTGTGTAAGGTCTTTTGGTTTTGTTTTTAATTATTACTATTGCTGTTACTATGTAGCTAAGAAAGCAGAGCTGTGCCCCTGAGCTAGGTGTCCATGGACTCCTAAAGATACAAGAGAATGTCCTTATGTCCTCCATAGAAATTTACCCTGGAACTTCAAGGAACTGAGCCCCATGCCCAAACCAGCCCCAACCTGCCCCAATCTCTTCCCAGGTGATGAAGTGCATCGTGGAGGTCATTTCTGACACGCTGTCCAAGCCCAGCCCCATGCCTGTCAGCCAGGAGTGTTTCGAGACACTCCGAGGAGGTATGGGCCAGGCTTGGGGTGAGGGGCTGCTGCCTGCTGGGCTGGGGGGCAAGGACATGGGTGTGTGGTTTTGGATGGAATTCAGTGATTTAATTCAGTAGTCACTGACCAAGTGCCTGCCTCAGCCAGGCCTGTGCAGGGTGGTATAGAGAGATGAAGGGCTTACAGCCCCTGTGAGCCCAGAGCTTACAGACTAGCAGAAGGGACAGATATGAACACAATTAACCAGAATCCTGGGCAGAATGAAACCAGGGCTGGAACAGCGAGCCACCAGAATGTGAGGTCCCTGTGGACAAGGCTTTGTGTGCTATATCCCCAGTGCCGAGAACAACCCCTGGCACCCGGTAGATACCCTCTAGATGTACGATGAATAAAAGAACAGTGTGGGTGGGTGGGCATGAGAAGGACAAAGCTTTCCAAGCAGGCAGTCAATGTTGGATAGATCCAACATTAGCACTGGGGTTGGGCTTTAAGATAAAAGTTGAAAATCAGTAAGTAGAAAAATGAAAAAAGAGCACCCCGGGTGGCGTGGGCAACACGGGCAAAGGCATGGAGATGAGAGAACACGTTGTGCTTAGAGACACCCCTGCATCACCTCAGGGGCTGCCATCTCTTGGCGAAGGTCTGGGTGCAGGGACTGTGGCTGACCTTTCTGATATAATAGCAGATGGAGAGATACCTTGGAAGGGAGGTCATTTCAGAAGTGTTATCTCAAGACCCAATCTTGCTGCTACCACCCAGGTTTTGAGTTTCCAGAAGAAATTCCTTGTGCTCAGCTGAAAATATTGATGGCAATCTCTTTCTGGGCTGTTCTCTGGAAACCACCCCTAACGACTCTTTTTCGTTGCAGATGAACGGATCCTCTCAATCCTGCGACATCAGAATTTGCTGAAAGAGCTCCAAGACCTCGCTCTCCAAGGTATTTTCCAACCGCTGCATGCGAATCTGAGTAAATTCCAGTAACTGAGAGTCAGAAAATCATGGTGGAAGGTTGAGCAAGGTCTTGTTTCTGATACCCAGTTATTGCCTTTCAATTATAGGGTGGCAAGGTGGGGTCCTCTGTGCCACCTGGTCTGGTCTATAATTAATGTAATTAAAGAGATCAAGGCCCAGAGAGGTTGAGTGACTGGTCCAAGGTCACATAGTAAGTTAAGCACATCCCAAGACCAGATGCAGCTCTTCTAATACCCCATGGTCTCTGGAGTTCAGCCATTTTAGAGGGGACACTTTCAAGACTAGGTTGCAGAGAGGATCCCTTTTCTCTGTTAACAGAAAAGAAAATTGGTCTCCAGGAGAGAGGAGGAGCCCCTTTGCCCTCATGAGCTTCTGCTCAAGGGGGAGATGGGAGAAGCAGGGTCTTGCTTGCCCCAAAACACAGACCAGACTTTCAGTGTGCTTTCAGAGCGAGACATGGCTTTCTCCAAGAGGTGAAGAAAATCTACTGATGCTCTTGGGAATGGAGTGATTTTGTGAGGTAGTGAGCTCCTTGTCACTGAGGATGTTCAAGCAGAGCCTGGATAGGATGCTGGGAAGGAGGGTTAGGCTGATGTCATCCCACAGAGTTAGCTGCTCTGCCCAGCCCCAGGCTCCATCTTGGGTTCATGTGAGGCACAGAGGCCTCCCTGGCAAATTGGAAACAATGGGTTCTGGCCCTGCATCTGCCCCAGGCTGACTCCCTGTGGGAAGTGGCTTTTATTTGGGGCAGGGCCATAGGCACCCTTGTGCCTCTCCCTGAGAATGGCCCTCAAGCATGAATCTTGCATCTCCCTCTAAAGAAAGTGAGGGCCCATCTTTAAGGCTGGGCTTGTGTCTTGGATGGGGTAGGGTGGAGGGCATGAAGGCTGCTGGGGCTCAGGGAAGGCCCCCACTCTGAGGCTTCTGGGGCAGACTGGGCCATGTGTGAGAATGGAGAGGGATCTGGGGAGGCGGCAAGTGAAAATAACCACAGCAGGAGGGCTCCCTGAGACCCTCCCCAAGTTAGCACGCCATTCTTTCTCTCACTCGCTCGTCCTCCTGGAAGACAACATCCACCGCATATCGTTGCTAGGAGTGCAGTATGATAATTTTTAAATTAAGTATTGAGTGACTGACTTACTGCATTTAAATAATTAAATATAATGTCAATGGAGACTACTATAGGGGATGTGTCCTGAAACATCTGTTTACACACATACACACACATATGTGTGTGTGTGTCTAATATAAACAGTGTCCAATATACAGGTACATTATTATTTTCTATTTAAAGCGTATGGGATAGGGCTTCCCTGGTGGCGCAGTGGTTGAGAGTCCGCCTGCCGATGCAGGGGACACGGGTTCGTGCCCCAGTCCGGGAAGATCCCACATGCCACGGAGCGGCTGGGCCCCTGAGCCATGGCCACTGAGCCTGCGCGTCCAGAGCCTGTGCTCCGCAACGGGAGGGGCCACAACGGTGAGAGGCCTGCGTACCGCAAAAAAAAAAAAAAGAGTATGGGATAGATCTATATGTCTCTCTGTCCATCCATCCATCCATCTATCCATACATCCACTCATCCACCCACTCCCTCTTCTGTACTCTCACGTCTTCTGCACACCTCTATCCTAGCATTTACCATGCAGCAACCCTGTTTTATAGATGAGCAACCAGGTCTTGGATCGCCCAAGTCACCCAAGGTCACAGAGCAAGGAATTAACCAAGAAGTCGGTCGGGGGCCAGATCTACACGTACCCCCGGCCCACAGCCCCCATGTCAGCCTGCTCTGGCCACCCCAGAAATTCTCAGCATGGGAAAAAATCACCACCAGCTGCAGAGTTGGCCTGGCCTGGGCCACCATCAAGAACCAGGGATGGGTGGAGACAGAGCAGACGGCATAGCCTGGTGCAGGGGCTGACGCAGGGAGAAGGGTCTCTGGTGCTGACCCTGGGCTTGGATGCAGACAAGAGCTCAGCCTGGGCTTATGGGGTCCAGGGGGAACAGGGGTTGCCTGAATCAAGAGCCCCCATGAGGGGACAAGCAGTCACTATTACCTCTTGCTGCAGGGTCCCCTAGCTACCAGCCAGGTCCTGAGGGCCCTTCACTCTCTACTTCTGCCCCTGGGACCATCTGCTCCATCTGCGCCTTTATTGCTCCATGAACCAGCAGGCAGGGCTTGTTCTTATTTTCTAGGTGAGAAATGGAGTCTGGAGAGGTGATGGGGCCAGGAGGGGGCGGCCAGCCCTTACCACCCCCCACCAGCTCCTACCCCCTCAGTCTCTCACAGGGCAAGCCCAGAACATGATGTGCCCACTTTACAGATGAGGAAACAGAGGCCTTCCCTCTCACAGACAAACATGTGGAGCTCAGACCAAATGGGACTTTTTTCTCCGTTTTTCATACAGGAGCCAAGGAGAGGGCACATCAGCAGAAGAAACACAGCAGTTATGAGGATGAACTCTCAGAGGTTCTTGAGAAGCAGAATGACCAGGCCGAGCTGAAGGGTCAGTGCCGACCAGTCTGGCCAGGGACCAGGGGAGGGAGGATGAAAATAACAGTACTTATGATAGATCGAGGGTTCCTGGGAGTCAGAAGCCCCTCCTTTAGGCCCTGTAAGGTAGCTCATATTTCCTTCTCTTTACAAATGGGGAAACTGAGTTCCAGGGAGGTTGAAGTAGCTTCCCAAGGCATAATTGGAGACGTGACTCTGGGTCTGTCTCACTCCAAAGCCCTTGATCGGTCCCATCTGCCCACTTCAGGGACTGACACTCTCGGGCAGGAAGTCTCTGGCCTGGCAGATGGGCAGCTTCGACTCTTCCCAGTGGCCACCGCAACAGGGTCCCCACCCCCAGCGCCTGCCCTCCTGGGAATTAGTGGTGCCTTAGCATAGCCTAGTGGCAGCAGGATCCCAGAGGGGTAGGTTTGAAACACTAAATGAACCTGGATCATCTTTCTTGAAACCAGAGAGCTTTTAGGGGTCACGGATCATGGCTTAGGTCAAGGGGATGCTCTGTTACTTACCTTTCTGCCTAGAAACAGCCACACACTTGCCCCTGCAGCCCTGCTCTTTGCATGTGGAAGGTGAGTGAATAGGGCCAGTTCCTAAGAGCGGGGATCTCAGTGGTCTTCTGTCGGGGCTGAGAGGGGAAGCCTGCTGGTGTGGCCGAGGTGCCCTTGCATTGGCCAGGCCTGTCACCCTAGTGGCTGCTTGGGGCACAGCAGGGACTCTCACATTTTGGCTCCATGGAAATGAGTGTCTGGTTGACTCTAGATGTCTGCCATGGGCTGTAGGAGGGGAATAGTGTAGCATTAATGGGGGTAGCAGCCACATGTCAGTGCAAAGAGCACCCAGTACTTGGCATTTGGAAGCTTGGGTTCAAGGCTCAGCACTGCTGACTGTAGGCACAGACAGGCCACCTTACCTTTCTGAGAATCGGTTTGAGTTTCTGTCAAATGGGCATGGGAGCTTTTCCACCTGGAGTCCTGGAGTCAAATGATGGAATGTACTTGGTAGTGTCTTGTTCAACAGTGGTCATTCTAGCAGTGGGAAGGATTTTTACTAGTTAGAAGGCTGTCTTCAAAGCAGCTACAAGAAAATACCTTTTAATGAAACCTGACAAACATTGAGGAATTGAGCACTTTCACAGGATGCTCAAGACAGAATACCTGCACAGAGGGGAGAATGAAGTTGCAGTAATGGTGCCTCTTACACAGAGAGGTTAAGGAACTTGCCCAAGATCACACAGCAATTCAACAGCTGTCTTAATTTTAAATTCAAGGCTCTATCTTCTGGGGTCATTTTCAAGGTCTTTTTAGAAAAAAAAAATCACATCTTGCTTCAAGAGGTAGAATTACAGAGAAAGGAACATAATCCAGTTGCACTCAGGTCAAACCTAGACATGGAGAGGGCAACCCTAATTCTCTCATGGGTGTCTTGGGCTGGGCTTACTGGAAGCCAAGAGATACAGTGGCTAAGATATGAAATTGGTCTCTGGGGAGATCCCACATGCAGCCTGGTCCTCAGGGCCTGACTTTGCTCTGTTGTTTCTGTAGAGGGGACAGAAGAGGCGTCCTCCAAGGATGCTATGGAAAAAAGAGGAGATTCTAAAGAGGTGGAGAGGAATGGTGAAGATGCGGATGGACCCAGGCCTCAGGCCGCCCCGGAGCTTGGGCAGGGGTCCAAGGCTGAGGAGGACAACCAGGCCCCAGGGGAGGAGGAGGCCTCCTCCAATACCCACCCCCTAGCCAGCCTCTCCAGCCAGAAACACCCAGGCCCACAGGCCGAGGAGGACAGCGAGGGCCCCTCCCAGGGTCCAGTGGGCAGAGAGAAGGGCCTGAGTGCCGAGCAAGGGCAGCAGGCAAAGAGAGAAGAGGAGGCCGAGGCTGGAGAGGAGGCTGTCCCGGAGGAAGAAAGCGCCCCCACTGCAGCATTTAACCCCCACCCGAGCCTCGGCTACAAGGAGATGCAGAGGGGTGAGAGTATGTATGACGTCTGAGACACCAACCAATGTGTCGGGGAGAGGGGGATGGGACGGAGGGGGGGCCTCACCCACAATCTCATTCCACCTTCACGACAACCCTGAAAGGTAGGTATTATCTCCATTTGCCTGATGGGAAACCAAGGCTCAGAGAGGTTAAGTAATTTGCCCATGGTCACACAGCTAATTTGTGTAAAAGCTGAGATTCCAACCCAGGCTCGTCTGACTCCAAAACCCTGCATCTCCCACTGTTCCACATAGCCCCTCCCCAGCACCCCCGCCCCACCCCCGGAGGGGAGAGGGACTTTGCAGCGTGGGTAGGTGGGCTTTGGGAACAGAGGGACAGCATGACAGGTGGCAACAGGCTGGTCTGGGGACACTGTTAGCTTCACCCAGGGTTTAGGAAAGCCCCTGGCTCCTCGTGAGGCCCTGGTCAGGGTCTTCCCTCCCTCCCCAGGTGGGTGACCCCCGGGTCAGGGCTTCTGGGGTGAGAGGGCCGAAGGAAGAGGCAGACTCTGGCCAACCCACCCCTCAGAGCTTTAGTGGGTCTTGTAAAGCACGGTGTCAAGATGGCTTTTCCCTCCCAATGATCCGTTGTGAGGGGCTGAGCTGGACCCCGCCTACGGGTTCTGTGGTCCCAACCGTGGTCACAGAGAGGCCCCGGGGAGTGACAGGGACTGGGGAAAGTGGCGGTGCCTCCCTCATTCCCCTGCTCTTGCCCACCGCCTGCTCCAGGTTGGCCCGAGGCTCTGGCTGTGGATGGAGCCGGGAAGACTGGGGCTGAGGAGGCGCCGTCCCCCAAGGGGAAGGGGGAGCGGGACCATTGCCTGCAGGAGGAGGCGACGGCAGGGGCCCCGCAAGGCCTCTTCCGGGGCGGGAAGAGCGCGCAGCCGGAGCAGGAGGGGGAGGGGCGGCTCTCCAAGGAGTGGGAGGATGCCAAGCGACGGAGCGCGATGGACCAGCTGGCCAAGGAGCTGACCGCCGAGAGGCGGCTGCAGGGGGAGGCGGCGGAGGAGGACCCGGACCGGGCCATGAAGCTCTCCTTACGGGCCCGGGGCTACGACTTCAGCGGTCCTGGGCTGCAGCTGCCACGAGGCTGGAGGCCATCCTCCCGGGAGGACAGCGTCGAGGCGGGCCTGACCCTACCGGTGCGTGGCTACCCGGAGGAGAAGAAAGAGGAGGAGGGCAGCGCCAACCGCAGACCAGAGGTTGGTATGGGCGGGGGGAGCCGGCCCTGGGCCAGGCCCCCAGAGCATGGGCCCAGCTGGGGGTCAGCTGCAACCAGACATGTGGCCCCTGCACCACTGAGGGGACACTGTCCCCCCTGGAGTCTGGGACTGGAGGGGCACTCAGACAGGGGGCTCTCGGGAAGCTGGGAAGGGACAGGGGAAAGGGTGTGTCAGTCAGGGGGGCAAGTGAACCCCAGCTCATGGAGGGGGGCACCCAGGAAAGCTGGCGGACAGGAGACAGAAGCTGGAGAGCTGGTGAGTCAAGCCCGTTCCCAGAGGTGCTGGGCGGGGACTTTGTCCTGAAGGCAATAGGGAGCCTCTGCAGGCTTGGGAGCAGGACAAGGGAGTGACTGACAGGTG
The DNA here is from genome assembly GCF_059928025.1 of Delphinapterus leucas. Taxonomy (NCBI): domain Eukaryota; kingdom Metazoa; phylum Chordata; class Mammalia; order Artiodactyla; family Monodontidae; genus Delphinapterus; species Delphinapterus leucas. The sequence continues at coordinate 170,114,799 of NC_143130.1, forward strand.
GAGCTTGGAACTTTGGATGGAGAGAGCTTGGAAACTAAAAAGACCTGGCAGGGACTGGCCTGGGGAGGGCTACTTGCTGCCTGGGGGATCCAGGCTCAGGGCAGCATTGGCCTTGAGAGCTGGGAGGGCACGGCAGGAGGGGACACTGGAGGCATCCTGGGAAGGCCCTACTGTTGGTCCAGCCATGTCCTCTCCTGGCCCCCGTGCAGCCCAACCACACCCTCCTCCCAGGTTCAGGCGCTGCCTCCTACCCCGATGGCGAAGGCAGCAGGGGCAGGGCCAGCTGGACCTCAGGGCCTGGTGGTGATGGGTGGGGAAGGCACGGACCTGTGCTAGAAGACCTGGGTCCTGCCTCCTAGCTGGGTGACCTTGGGCCAGTCACTCCCCTTCTCTGAGCCTCATCGGTTCCCCCATTTGTGAAAAGGGGGTAAGAAGTCCTTTCTGTTCACCTCATTATCATGATCAGAATGCACGTGAGCTTTGAAAACCTGGCCGTGCCCAGGGCTGCTTGGGAAGCTCAGTGGGGTGCAGGGACATGGTCCCATAGGAGGGGATGGGATGGGACTTTGGGGCAGGCTGGCGACACCACCTTGGGGCTGGAGGAGGCCTTGGGGGGTCTTCAGGCCTCAGTGGGGATCGGGGCCTTATGGGGGTGGGACGTGTTCAAGGCTCTGGCCCCAGTGCTCTTCTCTGCCCACCCAGAAGAGGATGTGGTCCCTTCCTTGGGTCCCCGAGCCATTCCCTGGGCCTGGGACCAGGGTCCCAGCAGCCTGAGAGGAAGAAGCCTCCTTCTTGGGAGCTGGCGCTAAGAGAGGTCACCTGCCTATGTCTCCAAGGACTGAGGGGACGGGGCTCCAGGAAGCAGCAGCCTGCCCCCCACCCCTCCCCAAGGCTGGGCACCTTTGATCGTTGCCTTCCCCACCCACAGAAGCTGGACAGAGCCAGGTGCCTTGGGGCACCCTCCAGCTTCCCTTCTCCACAGGCAGAGGGAGCCTTGGGCTACAGGGTGGAGAAACGGGGACCCCTGAGTCCTGTGGACAGGACGGAGCAGGGCCCCATCCACTTAGCCCAAAGATCTTAGAAACAGCCCCAGAATTACAGAACTCCTGCCCGGGGGCTACTCCAAGATGGGGGCCTCTGGGGTCCCTGTTTCCATGGCAACCATCATCCATCTATTCTGACTGGGCCCCAGGTGGGTGCCCTCTGCTTGGCATCAGGCAGGGACCCCAGGAAGACCACCCCTCTCAGGTCAAAGCTGGGGCGTGGCCTTCCCTGACCCCTGCTCAGAGTCTGAGGGCATGCTCTGTGGGTGTCAGTCCCAGAGGGTCCCCTGCTGCCCTGGACCACCCTGGCAGCTGGAGCTTGGGCACCCAGTGACTGGGACTGAGGATGCAAGCCCAGCCCTAGGCAGGTCTCACGTCCTGAAACCTGGGCCACAGACTGCTGACCCCTCAGGTAGGAAGGCCCGTGGCAGACAGGAAACCCAGGCACGGCCTCACCCAGGAAGCCATCGTCACAGTCTAGGCCTTGGGGTCGGGGCACTGGAAGGCGCTCTGGAGGGCACCGGAGGCTTCGTTTTCCATGTGCCTGCCCAGAGCCATTCAGGGGGCGGTGGGCCTGCGTCCACCAGGGCACATTTCTGCGCCCAGTGCCCCTCAGAGCAGCCCCGCAGGGTGGCATCACTGTCCCCATGGAACAGATGAGGCCCTTGAGACTCAGAAAGGCAAAGCCACCTGTCCAAGCCCACACAGCTAACCCGGGCACAACCAGCCTGTCTGCACGCCCCATGCTGCTGGCACAGGCTCCCTGGGCCAGTCCCCGTGGGACTCTTCACATTCTCTCCTAGGACCAGGAGCTGGAGAGCCTGTCGGCCATCGAGGCGGAGCTGGAGAAGGTGGCCCACGAGCTGCAGGGGCTGCGGCGGGGCTGAGGCGCCGGCTGGCCCCACCAGCCAGGGCCCCGAGGCACCCTGTGGTCCTGGCTCTGTTGTCCCCTTTGCAGGTCTTGGCCAGATGGCCTGGGCGCTGCTTCCAGTAGGGAGGCCGCCCCCAACCTGCCCAAGCCCAAGCCACCCTGTTGCCCCAACGCTCCTTTCCTCCTGTACTTGACCCCTGCCTCAGTGTGGCCCCCGCAGGGCGGACCCCTGACTTTAAACAATTTTCCTCTCTCTGAACACGGGCAGCTTTCTCGAAGTTTCCCTCCCACCATTAGAGCCATTGGGCACAACTGCAATAACTTCTGACTTTTGGGTGAAAGCTGAGAACTCCTGACTCTAACATACTCTGTACAAAATTTATCTAAGGATAAATAAATCTGCTCTGGGCTCTTTCCTGTTTCTTTGAACCTTCCCCCGCCTTGACTCCAAGTGGGGTAGGATGGACTGGATTTCAGGCAAAAGGACAAGGGGAGGTTCACTTCCCCTGGGGTGACTCTGGGCCACTTTCCAGCCAGGGGATCGTGGGCAAGTGACATTGCTGCTTGAAGCATCAGTTTCCTCGTTGTAAAGTGGCGCTGACACCTGCCCCAAAGCACGTGTGGGATTAAATAACTCTTCCCCTAACTCCCAGCCGCACATGAACTGGGCCGTGCAGGGGCGGGGCCCGTTTGGGAAAACAGCCTCTGTTCTCTCTCTGCTGGGTGGAAGCCCTGACAAGCCCCGGTTTAGTGCCTGTCACCAAGGCCACAGGCCCCAGCCAGCTTTGGACTTCCTGACCTGGGCCTCTGAGCTGCAGGCCCCCCTCGGCATAAATCTGTCATCCCCTCTGACCTGATACGTGCACAGGACTCTGGGGCGTCTGAAGTTCTTGAACTTAATGGTTCACTATAGCACGGCAGTCTTAGTCGCAGTTTTGAGAACGAGGAAACTGAGGCTCACAGGGCGAGATGACTCATCGAAGTCGCAGGCAGGAATGATGCCCAAAACGTTTAACCACGGGGGCTGCAGGATTATGCAACCAGAACAGACAGGCTGGTGTGCTGGACCGGTGTGGACCAGCTGAATATCAGGGCCGATCATTCAGTCATTCAACGAACACCCGTGAGCAGCTGCTATGGGCCCGGCAGGCCTGGGCACACAGGAGTGGCCCGGACAAGCCCTGACTTCAAGAAACACACTGCCCAGAGAATGTGGGCCTGGAATCCCCAGCCTAGCTGTAGAGCTTGGAAAAGCATTCCTGGTGCTCTTGGAGCCTCATCTATAAAATGGGGACAATACTTATGACCTCCTCACCTGATCATGGTGAGGATTCGAGGGTCTAGACAGCCTGGACCAGAAAACCACTACAATGGCGATACAAGTCACTTGAGGGTTCTTGGCAAGTCTGGGCCTCTCCTGAGTCCGGCGAGGGGGCTGCTGCTGCCTCTCATCCCCTGAAGCACAGAGGGACACCCTCCAAAGAGCTGGCGCCATAAGGTGTTTATTCACATGTTTCAAAGGGACAGGTTTACGCCCCATCCCCAACAATTACCGAAATAACAAACACAGCACTAACTGTATTAGGCAACTATCAGGACACCCACCACCAAGACCACTTAGCAGATAAAGAGAACACAGGACACCTTGTCCCTGAGATACCCCATCCCAGAGGTGGGCCACCTGTGTTGTCATAAACACACGGGGCAGAAGTGCAACCAAGTCAAAAGAGCCAGAGGTTCTTGGTTTTTACAGAAGCCGTGATTTTACACATAGTACATATAGATTCACATAAACATTATATACACGTATGCACACAAACTCAGTACGAGCCAGCTTGGGGTTCTGGCAAACGTGGCTCGTGAACAGGATTGAAACAAACGTTTGTCACAAAGCACAGGTGTCAGCGCCGAAACTGGAACTGCCAACGTCTTGGTGAAATCACTGTGGGAGAAGCTTTTCGAAAGAGAAAGCAAGCTTCAAAGAGGTGGGGTCCACACCCAGCCCCGGAAGCCGAGGTTGGTCTGGCTGTGGGAAAGAGTCCCTCCAAGTCGCCAGGTCATGGGCAACTCTGGAAGTAGAAGGGAAATGCAACCATTTCTGGAAAAGGCCCCAGGTGGTCTGGGTGGGGCCTGGTGGTCGGAACCAGAAGGAAAAGGGCCCGGGTGCTTCCATGCCAACAGTCGGCTCTCCAGTAAACAGCATGTGGGTGGAGGGCCATTCCAAGATCACACTGGCAAGGCTGTGCAGAGAAGGGGCAGAGGCAGAGCCTTGCGCACGGAGGGCAGGACCGACAGGAGAACCGCCTGTCTGGAGGCCTCGGCCGCAGCATCTCACGCTCAGGCTCTGGCACGGGCAGGGTGGTGTGTGCGGCATCAGGGCGTGGCCAGGCTCACCGAGGAGGCCAGAACCTTCGTCAAGGGTGGATGCACTCCTCTACCTCGTGGTAAGCCACGTGCAGGGGCTGTGCTCCTTCAGGACAGCCAGCACGCCGCTCAAGGTCTCTGGAGCTCAGGGGCCCTTGAGCCATGGCCCGGGAAGAGAGACGAGCTGTCGGGGATCCCGCTGGGTGAAGGGTCAGTTTCTAGGGGGGAGAGGGGAGGGCAGATGCAAACCCCAGGGACACCAGTGAAGCCATTCAATGGTTCTGTGTGGCCAGCGGCCTGCGAGTCCCTGAGCTGAGGACCAGTCTTCCAGCAAGGACAGGGCGCCGCAGTGTCCCTCGGTCCTAGAGGGGCCGCAGGGCAGACAACAGCTGCTCTTCCCAATTGGATTAAAGGACGGCTTCCTGCCAGGGTCCTTCAACCTTCCATACAGCGCACATGGCAGTCCTCTGGGTAAAGAGGAATCCTTTCTGGAGGTTGTTCTCTCCCTCACTGATGGCATTAACTCAGACAATGCCCCATATAAACTCCCCGGGGACTCCAGCTGCATCCGTCTCCTGCAGGTGATGCTGCAGGATCTCTGGTCCAGCCCGACCCACCCCGCGCTGCAAACCCATGCTGCCAAGGGCAACCCCCCCGCCCCCCACGCTCTCGTGGGGAGGAGACATCCAGCTCCTATACTCAGTTGGGGCTGAGTGCTTGTGGAACCACATCATGATATAACCTGCAAGCAGAACCCGGCCCGCAGCCTCTGCTCCAGGCTGCCCAGGGCAGAGACCTTGCAAGTGACCCTCGGAACCTACCCAAGGCCTCAGGCAAAACGTGGCCCCGCCACTTGCTCCTGGAGCCCTTCGGCAGCCCCAGCCACTGACCACCACCCAGGTGCCACAGGGCACGGCCCCCAACAGGCCCACCAACTGGCAAAACAGCTTGGGGAGGAGAGTCCCAACTGCCCCCGGGGTGCCAGCAGGGCCGGCTCCAGGCACCACACGTGTACACCACAGCAGGCCCTCCCCACGGGCCCTCGAAGGTGCTGAGAGTGGCCAGAGGCAGCAGCACCAAGCCCTGGGGAAGAAGAGACCGCAAAGGCTGAGGGCCTTGAGGGGGTCTGTCTTCCCCTGATGCGGAAGCCCCAGGGCCAGGGACACGGAGACCTAAGAGGAGACCGACTCCATGGCCGGTGTCCTGGGACCCGGTCAGCGTGCATCAGGTGACACTGAGGATGGGGGTCGCTTGGTGAGACCTCATTGCTGCTCACAACCCTCTCCCCGTCTACGCTCCCTCCACCCCTGCAGAGACGCTGGGCCCGGGGAGAGGCCCGCACATGCCCTCGAGAGTGGCCAGTCCCTTCCCCACCACCCACCACGCAGCTCCTGGGCCTTTATGAAGCCTAACCCCGCCCCTCGGCTTCCCCACCCTGCTGGCCACCCGCATCGAGGCTGGTGGAAAGTGCCACGTCACTGCAAAACAGTTACTTGATATCTGGGCCCTGGACGCTAACGTGTGGGACCCGGAGGGGAGGCATCGATTAAACAGGACACGATGTGGCCAGGGGCCCCGCCTGGCACCGGGTCACCCTGCACTCCCGACCTGTCCTGACTCGGTTCAGGACTGGAATTTTACTCAAAAAGGTAAAGCTGTTTTATTAAAAGACTGGAGGAGGGCACAGGATCTTAGCAACGTTTTGTAAACACGTGTGAAATGCAGTTTGATTTCAGTAGTTTATTTTGGAGACAAAGCAGTGCAAGAGGCCGGCCACGCTTTCCTGCTCCCCCGGCGCTTGGGGTTAGGCTAGGAAAGGCGACGTACAGACATTATAATCAGGGTTCAACACTCAAGTCGTGTAAACACGGTGGTCGGAGGGCCCGTGGTTTCTAGGACAGCTGGGCACTTCTGACGGCAGCCGCCCTCCCCCCAGCCCTTCCTTTCCCAAAGTGGGCGACCGCCACGTCCCTGCTGACCAGGCCTGAAGGTGTCTGAGCGCCCAGCTCAGCGGCCGCTCTCAGTCCATCCTCCCTGGACCACGCAGGACGGCCCAGAGGCCTGTTCCTCTTCCTCAAGAGGGACTGATGAGAGAAGACACAAGGCTATGCTCAGGGGGTCCTATGCATCCCGCCGGATGGTCACACGGCCCGAGGACTGACAAAGCCCCTCACTGATCCCCTTCTCTGCAAAGGGGGCTGCCGGCCTGCCTGGACCTCGGGATTGGACTGATCTGCTGCCATCAGGGGCTGGGGTGACTCTAATAGGAGAAGCGGGTAATGTGCTTTCTCGCCTCTGGGGCTGCAAGCCCCCTCGCACCTGGCTGGCTCAGTGCTTGGGGCTGGCAGCGAGCATGAAAGGGGTGGATCAGGCCTTCTGGGCAGGTGTGGAGCAACGCGCAGCCTCCTCCTGCCTGGGGGGAGAGCCCCAAATCGCCTCGATGCCAAGGAGACGCTCATCTGGGTTGACGTCACGGAGACACAGGCCGCACTGTAGGGGCCAGGGCGTCAAGCCTGCCCTTGAGTTCCCTGGTCATGACTGCCCGGCGACTCTTGGAATGATCGGCCCAAAGTCACAGCACAAATCCTTGGCACAAGCAGGATCAGCCCAGAGGTTCCCAGCCAGGCAGGCTCCTCCCGGGTCCAGGGAGCAGTGGCGCTTGGTCAGGGAAGGAGGCCCCGTTGCGTGGGACACGTGCTGACGGGCCTAGTGGACTCCAGGGAGCTGCACGTGGAGAAAGGCAGCCGGCCCAGGGCTGTGGCCTTCCCAGGGAAGCCTCCTCCTCCTCCTCTGCTTTCGTGAGCGGGCAGCAGGTGGACCACAGCCCAGACTCCCCGCGTGGAATCCGCAAGGAAATGGTATCTGGGGCCTCCTGCTTCCCCTGGCTCCTCCTGCTTTCGGGAGGGGGCAGCTGCACACCGGATGGGGCTTTAAGCCAGCGGTAAGGGAAACGGGGCCAGGCCTGGCGTGGCGGCTTGGAGAGAAGAGAGACGGGCAACCGTTTGCTGGCTCTGCTCAGCCGCCGACAGCCTGACCAGGGATGGCCTGCTCCAGGGTCCCCGAGGCCTGGGCCACAGCAGCCATTGAGAAGAACAGACGTGGACGTGCTCGGGCACTCACACACGCACGGCGACCACGCACACGCACGCACACCCCCACACACGCACGCATGCACACCCCACCTCACATTCAGACCTAGTGTTGAAAACACAAGCGTGTGTAAACTCAGTGGAGAGATCTGCACAGCAGGAATCAGGCGGGATTGTCCCTCTTCCGCGAGGCTGGACCACTTGGGGTTCTCTTCCGTCCCCACCCCCACCCCTCATGTAGATCATGACATCAGAGAATCAGGTTAAAAATTAAAAAAAAAAAAGAAGGAGAAGGAGAATCAGATCCTTGGGAATTCTTAGTAGTAGCGTCACCGTCGTGAGCTGCTCGCCCAGCGTGTGTGTGTTCTGCAGCCCGCGCTGCCCCTCAGGGTCCCGGGCCCCGTGCGTGGCTACTGGGAGGAGGCCTTGGTGGCCAGCGAGGCCACGCAGTGCTGCTGGAAGCTGGGCGACACGGCGGCGGTGCAGCCGAGTCTCTGGTGCGGCAGCTTGGAGGTGCTGCCCGCGCCCACGCCGCCCACGTCGGCCTCGGCCGTCCAGGGCGGCTCCTGGCCCATCATGCTGCTGCAGCAGCCGGGGCTGGCGCTGCACGTCCGCTCGGCCGCCAGGCCGCCCGCCTGCTCCGCCAGGAGCCTGCTGTGCCTCAGCGGGGCCGCGTCCCCCGTGCCTGCCGCGGCCGCGCTCTGGCCCTGCAGCACGGTGGTGATGTGGTTCAGGAGGTCCGTGAAGAACTCGCTCACGCCCTCGTAGCCTGGGGGTGGGAGAGACAGACAGCACGCTGAGCCAGGTGGGTGCGGGGGGCGCGAAGGGGCTCCCGGGCCCACGAGGGCTGGTCGAGTGCACACAGCCTGGGCTCCAAGCCCCGTGCGTGCGGCCCCGAGGGGCCAGTCCTTGAATTGGGCTGCACCCGGAGGGTGAGAAGCCGCTGAGAAAGCGCCCTGTCCCTGCTGAGCACAGCTTTGGCATCTCATTTAATCACCCCCCTCCCGACGTGGTCTGATGCCATCATGCGGGGGAGGTGGAGTGGCCAGAGGTGGCAGGACAGAAGGCCCGCTCCTCCAGCTCTGAATCAGAAACACCCCTCCTCCTCCACGTGGCCCAGCTCCAGCTTCCCTGTGTGTAAACTGAGGACGGGGGAAGGGGGGCTCCTGTGGGCAGGACTGGGAGGGCTGGAACGTGGGTGAGCCCTGAGCAACGGCAGCTGCTCCTGGAACTGAGTCCATTTCCCTGTCACCCCCGAAGTATCAATACCTGCAAGGAGGCCCGCCATGCTGCGTACTCTGGGCACCCCCCAACAAGGCGACCACACTAACACCACTTCCCTAACAAGCAGGCCCAGATCTCCTGAACAGAAACCGCCGGTACCCACCTGGGGCCTGCGTTTCCCATCACAGATGCAATTGCGAATGTCAGCAAACAGTCCTCGGAGCCACCCATCGCGCAAATTTCGGATCTAGCTCGAGGATTTTGCTGACTTCTTTTCGAAAGCTGCTTCGAAAGAAACTTGACACGGGGTGGGTGCCCCCGCCCCCGCCTGCCTGAACCAATTTGCAGCAATGAGAACCGGGCACACAGCTGCAAGAACAATGATCGGGACACAAAGCAGGTCCCCAAAAAGGGACAGCGTGCCTGCATCGGGAGGGGGCCCAGGTACCACCCCCTGCCCTGGGATGTGACCCCATCGCTGACACCAGGCCTGGTGCTGAGAGGTGCCGACCCCTCGCACGTCCTCTGGGATGGTTTTCACAGCCGTTGGCACGAGCTGCAGGAGAATGAAGGTTTGGACTTGGGCAGGTGCGTTAGCTCGTACAGAAAAGGCTGCCCAGGGGCCAGGCAGATGGGGCTGCCTCACTGTGCACGCTCTTATGTGTCCAGCAAACAGTGCTGTGGTTTTGAGGGAGCCCGAGGCTGAGAGGGGCAAGCAGAGGCGCCCAGGGGAAAAACAAAACTGGGTATATGCTGGCATGCACAGCACTTGCCCTGCTCAACACTCCCTCACTTGATCATCGCAACCCTCTGTCCCCATTTTCCAGATGAGGAAGTGGAGGCACAGAGTTAAGTAACCAGCCCCAAACACCAAAAGAGCCATCAGCAGGTGGACACATGTTCACTGTGACGGTGGGTATGGTGACAATGTCCAGGGCTAGCGTTCATCCAGGCTCACCGAGTGCTGGCCCCCGGCTACATGCTTCACGTTCCTTGCTCGTGGCATCCTTACAGCCCCCGGGGAGCGGGACCTGAGGGTTATCTCCATTTCACAGACAAGGACACGAAGCTGTTAAGTAGCAGCACTGGGATCTGAACCAGGCCCTTTGGTGCCACCCGTGCCTTGAATACATGTGGTGCTGGGTGCCCCACTCTAGGACTGGGCGCTTCCTCGGCCCTGGGGCCGGGGGTGAAGGGCAGGGCAGTCACGGCCCATCGGCAGGCGCGCTGCTGGGTTTCCAGGGCAGAGATGCGAGCAGGGGAGAAGAGCTGAGATCCGCTGACAGGCCACCAAGGAACATAAGCTGTTCCCTCAGCAACAGCTCTGCCGTCCCCAGACAAGGCCCGGCCCACGGCTCCACGCAGCCTGGGGAGGGCGGACTGAGGCGTGAAGGAGCGCTGCAGGGCAGGCACTGTGCACACGCCATCTCCTCTGCTAGGAGGGGAGAAGAGTTCCCACTGTGCACGAGCGAACACTGAGGCTGCCCCCTCCGGAGGTTCGCCTCAGCAGATGGTGAGGGCAGCCAGGATCTGAACCCACGACTCAAGCTAAGGAGCAGGCAGCCTCAGGTCAGGGGCCCAGGGCCCAGGCCCAGCCCCACTACCTGGTAGCCATGTGACCTTGGACGTGTCGCCCAGCCCCCTGGCTCCGCGTGCCCGGCAGTACATGGAGATCCTGATGGTCCCTTGCACGCTGTGTGGTTGTGAGAATGAAATGAAACCCTGGGGGTAAAGGTCCCCAGGCAGGCTGGGCACCACTGGGGGCCACTGCTGTCACCACTACCCAGAGCCCAGCACGCAGCCTGGGTGGCGGGGCTGCTACCGGACACCCATGGCCCGAGGCACAGGGTGAGGGGGCCCAGGACCATGAGGACTCCAGATCCAGGCCCGTAAACCCGGCAGGGAGAGGGCGGGGCCCCAGGCGGCCCGTCTCCTGGACACCGCCTCCTCTGGGCCCCAAGCCCCACACACTCCCGGGGCCTAACTCAGCACCGGGCTCCCTCACAGTCTCCTCGGGGCTCAGCTCCATCACTCAGGCTTGGCCCGCCAGGGGCCTCCTCTTGGCTTCCCCCATCCACGCTGGCTCACAGTGGCCGTCCCTTCTCTGAACACCCGGGACGCCCTCAGAATGTCCGGCCCGAGTCGCACAGGTGCTGACTGGGCAGGTCCAACTCAGGACCCAGCACAAATCCGCAGCTCAGTTGCAGAGTTCCTCCCCGCGCCCCCCCCCATCCTTCTAGAGCCTCCACCCCACCAGCCGGGCATTGCCCTGCCCGGTCCCCCCAATCCACTGACTCAGCCACCTTTTCGCTGTCGTTCCCTCCACGTCCTCCCTGATTTAGATCCTGATTTATTATAATTGTTCCCCTGACGCAGCCTCAATTTCCCTGTGCTCTCTCATTCCGTCACCCTCGCTCATCAAAAACCCACCTCTCCGTCCAGGCTGCACCCACGGTGACTACAGAGAAATAGGCCATTGTCCCAAAGGGTCTCAATTTCTATTCACGAACACAGACCTCAGATGGCCGCGCCACCTTGCTCAGAGTGAACGGCCACACGGTGGGCTCCCCTCTGACCTCTGACCTCCCTGCTGCACGAGGCCTCGGGCCACAGGGCCCCCTCCGCAGGCCCTGCCCGGGATCCTTAGGGGTGGCTCCCTCCCTTCTTGCCAGGCCCTGCTCCCACTCCCGCTTCACAGAGGAGCCCCTGGCACCCCCGTCCCCCGAGGGCAGGGCCCCCGCCGCCCCGCACTGTCTGGAGCAGCTGGGGAATGCAGTGGGCCTTCGACAAACTGCATGACAGAGACAGCAGGGGCCTCCCCCGAACCTGGGTTTCCTTGGCTGTGAATCGTGGTGCTGGCCGGGCCTGGCTCACATGCTCTCAGTGCAGGGGACACGTGTCAAGCACCCAGCCTGGTGCCCCATGATGCTCCCCAAGCACGGGAGCTTCCTGCTCCCTGCAGACGCCCACTGCGCAGTGCCCTCCTGCTAGCAGGGCTCTCACGTGAGATGCTAGCCTCCCCGAGGGTGGGAATCGCTTCCTCTCTTCATATCCACTGAGCAGTGACGATGGCTCTACCTCCAGAGCAGGTGCTTAATAAAGGCAAGAGCCACGGCCTTGAGACAGAGATGCCCACCGAGAGGGTAAGCGCCCAGGCTGCTCTGGGCCAGAGGGAGCGAAGCAGCACTGTCCCTGGCCTGCCGTGAGATGGGGAGTCGCCTGGCCTCAGCACGTGTCTCTGTGAAGTAGCTCAGCCCAGGGCCACCGCCACCATCACTGCTGAAGCTAACAGTCCCCTTGAGGGTTCTCGGGTGATGTCTCCCGCTGAGCCCCTCCCTGAGTTGGGATCTGAGGGGTGCAGGGCAGAGCCTGGTGGGGCAGCAGGCCCGGCAGTGCTTCCCGCCTCAGGGCTGCCGCAGACAGCATGGAGCAGACGCCCCAGCCGCGGGGAGCTGGCCGGATCCGAGCGTGTCCCCAGCATGGTGGCTCAGGGCGGGGGGAGGAGCACGGCCTTGCCACTACCCTGCCGTATGACCTGGGACAACTTCTCCCTCCCTCCCTGCGTGTAAACTGGGATTTATATGCCCTCCGGTGTCCTTTCAGCTCTTTAAACCTACAAGGGCCCAAGAGGTCAGCTGAGATTTGGCCCCGAAAGGCCACTGCTGGTGGCACCGGGCCAGGAGAGGCAGGGGAAAGAACACGTGTTTAGCTGCAGGCCCACTACGTGCCCTGTAAACCCACTGGCAGGTGGGGCTGAGGCTGAGCAGGGGCTGCTCCGACCCTGGGCCCCAGACAGTGAGGGATGGAGCTGGTCAGCCCGACTCTCCGGCCCCCACCACCCGCCCAAGGCTGCCAGTCTACAGACCGGTGAAGGCGGCGCCCGGCCCCACCGCTCACCTGGGAAGGCGTTGATGTCGATGACGGCGTGCTGCCCCGTCTGGTTGTTAATGATGATGTCGATCCCGAAGAGCGATACGCCCAGTGCCTGCCGCAGGGCCCGGGACAGCTCCCGGATGACCTCGTCACTCGGTCGCTCGAAGACACCCTCGATCTTGTCCAGCTGCCAACACACACATACACACACACACACAGACACACACACACACACACGAGTCAGGCCCCGGGTGGGGAGGCTCCACGCCTCGCCACACACAGAGACCCCCCAGGGAGGTGGAATAGGCCGGGCCTTACCCGCAGGCAAGAGGCAGGACAGACCCACCAGAGTCGGCACGAGGATGGCCATTTCCAAGTCCTGCCAAGGGCTGGGCAGCTGCTAGGTATACAGCGTACGTGACCTCTAGTCCTCATAACCAGCAGGGAGGCGAGCACCGTTATCAGCATTTTATACACAGGGGAGCTGAAGCTCAGAGAGGGTCAGGGGCCGGTCCAGGGCCACACAGCTCAGGGCTGGATTTGGACCCAGGCATTTAAGCCTGTAAAACCCAAGCCTCTTAGCAAGGAGGAAGGGGAGGGAGAATCTGTTGTGAACCCACGAAGACTGTGTGGTTCAGGAAGCCTGTGAGCTGGACCTTGAAGATGGGGAGGATTGAGGGGGGTGGGGGGAAGGGACCCAGATGAGAGCACAGTGGAAGCAAAGGTGCAGAGGTAAGAACCCACAGGAGAGAGCTGGGAGCAGCTGGAACGGTTAGGGCAGAGGCGGGCAGCGGGGGGAATTTCTGTCGGCATCACCGCACTGGCCCACCATTGCCGGAGCCTCAAGGCTGTGAGGTGATAGGTTCCGTGGACCGGCCTTCATTTACTGGCCGGAAGTAGGCAGGGGCGGGTGGTGGTCACAGGGCTCCTGGGTGGGGCTGACACTTCTCCCCTTCCGGATGAGTCGCTAACTCTGGTGTGGCCACACTAACTCATGCTCAGCGGGCTTTTCCCCGAAGAGTCTACTCTGCTGCTGCCGCCCAACTCCCGGGTCCAAGTTCAGCTTTTAGCGAAGCTTCCACAGGGCTCGTGGGGCCGTCCCGTGGACTCCCGCTGACACCGCTCACTTTCTGCTCTAATCACAGCTGGCCTGGGACAGGCACACAAGTCTTCATGGGCTCAAGCGTGGCCCCTGGCCCGGGCCTCCAAGGAAGTAGAACACCGCCCTGGGAAGGACTGAAGTCCGAGGGATCCGGACTTGAATCCTGACCGTGACTTCCTAGCTCTGTGGTCTTAGGGGAAAGTACTTGGCCTCTGTGCGCCTCGGCCTGCTCACCTGCAAAACGGGGCCAACGAGGCCTCCATCCCAGACTGCTGGGAGGAGTCACAAGGTCACCGACGTGATGGGGACCGCGCATGCCTGGCTGGAGGAGCCGCTCCACTTGCATTTCAGGCCATGGATGGCAGCACGTCAGCCGGAGTAGGGCTCACGTGTGGTGCTCAGGTGATAGCAGAGTCCTATGGACTGGGGGCTCGGGGCCAAAGGGGAAGCCCGGGAGCTCACCCATCAGAACTAAAACAGAAGCTGGGTCAAAAAGCTAAATGGAGAATTACCACGTGACCCAGCAATTCCACCCCAGGTGTGTAACCTGCATGCCACTGTTCATAGCTGCATTATTCACAACAGGCAAAAGGTAGAAGCAACCCAAATGTCCATCAACAGATGACTGGATAAACAAAATGGGCTACCCGCACAATGGAATATTGTTCTCACAACGCTACCACGTGGATGAACCTTGAAAACATCAGGCTACATGAAAAAGGCCAGACACAATAGGTCACGCACTGTACGGTTCCATTAACATGAAAGGTCCAGAATAGGTAAATCCATGGAGACGAGAAAGCAGCTCAGTGGTTGCCAGGGGCTGGGGGGAGGGGGAATGAGGGGTGACACTTAACGGGTACAGGATTCTCTTTTGGGTGATGCAAATGCTCTGGAACTAGACAGACGTGGCAGTTGCACGACGCTGTGAATGTACTTAACGCCACTGAACGGTTCACATTAAAACGACTAATATTAACACGAAGTGAGGCTGGGTCAGGTGGGCTGGGGACAGAGCCCTGGGTACCCAGGACACGTGGTGCTCACCCCCAGCTCAGGAAGCCGAATGGCTGATGGGGAACTCCCAGACACGTGCAGGGCAGGGACCCCACAACTGGGCACTGTCGTGCGCTACTGTGAAAGCCACATCCACCGGCTCTGCATAGCAGGCGGCGACCCCCAACAGCGCCCATGACCCCGCTGCCTCGGCGTCTCGTCCAGGAGAGATGCTGTCTAAGCGTCTGCGTTAGCTTCGCCGTGACAGACACCTGCCTGAGCCCAGGTCAGCAGCCTGGCCACTGGTCCTGTGGCCCGGGTCCCTCACCGAGTCACAGCCCTGGGAGGACGCCTGGCATTGCCCAGTCCCCGCTGCTTGCCCTGAGCCATAACGGGCCCTGCCGCGTCTTGTTTTCTCGCCCCAGGAAACGGGGTAATAAGAACACCCCTGCCGCCACGGGACTGTGGTGAGGATCCACGAAGCTCACCCGTAAGGCCTGTGGCTCAGGCCTGGCAGCAAGGGGACCAATGGCTGCTGCTCTGTTACAAAGCCTCGTGACCCCGCTGCTTATAAAAGCACTTTCTCAGCTCAGCTAAGGAATCTCAGAAGTCCTTCTGGAGCCCTTTGATTGTCTGAAACAGGGAGGCGATGGAGGTGGTAAGAGGTGCTCAGGTGGACCCCCCAGGTCCCCCGTCACCAGTCACAGCTGACACTGGCCGAGCACCTACTGCACCCAGCAATGCCACGTGCTTTTCATCTAGGGACGCCCCGAGCACCACCACCACCCCACAGGCTCAGAGAGGCAATGTGACTTGCCCGAGGCCACACAGCTGGAAGGTTGTGGAGCTTCGGTCTGACCCCAGGCAGTCCTGTCAGTGTCACACTCTTAACCAATACCCTGTGTCTGGGGGGGCAGCCAGTTGGGTGTGGGAGCTGCATCCACCCTTGGGAGCATCCGGCCAGGGAGGGAGCAGGGGTTTCAAGGCCAGGGCAGGGCTGCCGGCACCTGCACAAGGCCGAGATGGGGACTGGGGGGACCTTGGCGAGCAGGAGAATGCTAAGGGGCTTGTCTGGACACCCAGGTCTGGGAATGGCCTTGTCTGTGCATGTGGGCCTGACATCCCGAGTGGAAAAGGGACGGCTGACTGCATTTCCCTCTTCTCTTTTCCACGTTGCCAGCCCTGGGGGAATCCCCACACAGCACTCATGAGCTGAGGGGAAGGGGGAGATGGCAGCGGGGCCTAAAGGTGGAGAAGGCCCCGCAGGGTCTGCAGGCCGACCTTTGCCACGTGGCAGACGGAGACGCAGGCCGAATGGCAGGTGGGTGATAAGCCAGGAAGGTGACTTTGCTTCTGGCCCTCACAGTGACCCTCTGGCATCAGGTAACAGCCCAGCGGTGACTAGAGCTGCTCTGTGCCAGGGGAGTGGCAGGGACAGCCTCTCGGCAAGTCCGCGGAATGCCAACCCCCTCCAAGAGTCACAGGCCGAATGCGGTCTGAGAGCCTCGCAGGGAAGATGCCCTGCAGAGCTGGGCCAGCCTGAAGTTTCTGCAGCTTTTGAGAGACCAGAACGTTTTCTTGCACAGGACACCTATTTGCGTCTTATAATGTGCACAGCCAGGCGCCGAGGGGCTCTGTTTAAAATCTGGTTGCTCTCCAAGCATCCTTGACCACAAAGCTTGTTCCCAGGGAACGTCTATTAACATCTTGAGGGACGCTGGTGTTCCTTCCAGGTCCCTTCCACGCCTGTGCTCTGTCGAACCCTCAGCACACGGCTGGCTCCTCAAAGGAACCAGAAACAGACAAGAAAAGCACAGGCGGCCTCGGTTGGGGGACAGGAGGCCCTAACCCGGAACGAGGGGGAGTGAGGCCTAGAGGTGGGGGTCTGCTGTGGAGGGGACACTGGCAAACCCTCCGAGCATGGCCAGGAGGGGAGCGGAGAGCTGGCAGAGGGCTCATTTCAGCGGCAGTGGGGGCAGAGACCCCTGGCTCTCAGGACACACGGAGGAACAGCAGAGGGTGGCCCAGTGCTGACTTCTAACTGCTCAGCAATTGCCAGGGAGATAAGAAATCCTAAATTCCCGGAACACCCAGCTTTGGCATCAGACTAATCTGGGGTCAAATCGCGTCTCTGTCCCTGAGCGAGGAGCCCTGTGAATCTGGCTGAGCACAGCCCTCCCGCCTCAGGAAAGTGGGGATGTCTGTCCACCCCTGCCAAGGCTGTTTTGGGCCGCAGGGCATCGAGGATGGAGCCTGACACGCAGCGACGTTCGCTGAACAGCAACCTCGAGCCCATTACCCACCGTGAACTACCCCAGCAGCCCCAGATGTACACGGCAGGCTCTTAACAAACGCTCCCTGGACTCATGTGGGCAAGGAAAGAAAAAGGAAAATTGAGGTGGTGCTCTGCTCCCTTTTCTTAAATCAGGCAAAAGGCAGATTAGAAAGCAGGACTTCAAATTCCTCACGGTTGGGGGGATTTCCTCATGTAGGAGGAGAGTTAGAAAATCATCCACTTGGAGTAGCCCAGAGACGAGCGGGCGTGGCTGTGATGACCACTGGCATGAAGGCCCGAAGCAAGCGGGGAAGAGGGGTCTCTGGAACCGCCCTGGGTCCCTGGGCTGGGGGGAAGGTCCTGCCACCCTGCCCCGCTGGACAGCCAAAAGCACCCCACACCCAGGGCTCGGCGGGAGGGACATACCGCGGTCAGCACCGATGACGATTCTGGCTTGGACACGTTGTGGCTGTTGAAGAAGATGGACTCACGGTCTGAAAAAGCAAAGACAGGAAGAAGCCGGAGTTAGAAGCTCGAGGCAGGGACGGTGATTCCAGCACCCGACACCAGGGGACAGCACCACCCCAGCCATAGGCCACAGTGGCCTTCAGGCTCAGCGTCCAGCGGCAGCCACCTGGGCCTCCCTACCCACCCCAGGAAGACATGACGCCACGGAGACCCGCACGCCCAGGCAGGGCTCCTGTTTCCATTTTCCTTCCCGTATAAAAATGAACGGCTTGATGAGTGCACCTCTGCCTCTGCTCTCGTCTTACATAACCATACCTGATTTTCCCCAATACCCGAGGCCCCCCCTCCCCAAAGCGTGTCTAGAGTGTCTTACGGACACGGCACCAGAAAGGGGGCTAAGTGAGTGGGAAATGCTGCATATGTGCATATCAAAGGCCCAGAGTCAAGAGGTCAACTGATGTCATTTAATCCAGCTTTCCCCTCCAGGTTCTGCCCACGGAATGCCTTTTCAGGGTAGCCGCTGAGAAATGGCTAGGCTGCCACTTGGCACGTGAGTGTTTAAAATACAAAGGGTTTTGCTGTTTCCCCGCTACTTAAGGAAAAAATCGGAAATCAGAGCATGGGCTTCTGTAGGACCCATCCAAGAAAGCATACAGTTTGGCTTTGGAAGTTAGCACTGCCCCATGAAATACCCTCCACATCTCCCACCCCCTCCCTCTCTGCTCCCACTGCCCCCTGGGCCCCCTCGGTCCCACGGGGGCACCCGAGAGGCAGATCAATCCCAAGATTATTGGGAGTGACGAGCAGCTGGTTTGCTCATTCACCCCCTGGAGAGTAAAGGCAGGTCAGTCGGTCAGAAACACGTTCTCCAGCAGCTGGAAGTGCGGCACACAAATGCACGAAGCACAAAACCACGAGCCTCGGGGTTGGGATCTGGTAAAGACCATCATCACACTGTGATCCCCCCACCCCAAGAATGGCACGGGCCACGAGCCCCAACGTGGCCCCAGCAGCCTCTGCTTTAGTCCTTCCTGGCAGGGCATTACGGCTCCCGTCCCCCAGGACACATTGCTCATCCCTGGGACCCAGGCCTCTAAGCGCAGGCCAGGAAGGGCCCTGGCTGAGCACCGCTGTGTGCCAGGGGCCAGACCGAGGAGGCACCTGCTCTGGCTGCCAACGCCCGCCCCCCACCACCTCCAGGATTACAGCGCCGCGACAATCATGCATGAGGAAGTGATTCGGGCGGAGGCTGAGCAGGCAGGCGCTGAGATGTACCTGGCATCTTTCCCGCTAGCGGGGCATGCAGGCCCCTTGCCGCCCTGGTGTGCCCGAAAGTCCTCCTACCGCTCCGACCAGAGCCAGTCCAGACGGGGGGCACGAGAGACGGTCCTGGGGAGGAGCCTGGGGAAAATAAACACCCTGCAGGACTGGTGCCAAGCAGCCCCACCGACCTCGACTCCTGGGCGCCGACAGCCAAGAAGAGTGAGCCTTCGGAGGGTGGCAAGCTCCACGGGCCAGAGCCCGGAGCAGCTGGGATGGGCGTTCCGGCCTTCTGTAGGCACTGCCCACCTTCTCAGCCTGTAGCCCAGCCTGGCCGAGTCCTACTGAGCTCAGGGCGCCTCCCACCCACCCTGGGGGACCCAAGGGCAATCGCCAGGATGGCAGAGCAGGCCTGGGGAGAGAAAGGCCACCCAGAGCAGGTGGACACAGCCAAGCTGTCACCCAACAGCTTCTTGTGGCAAGATCGAAAGTGTGGGCCATTTCAAAGGAGACTCGTTTCTCCTCCTGGCTAACGCTGACCTGGGAGCCCTGGCCAGAGGACTGTTTAGCAGGGAGGGGAGAGCTGCCCTTTACTCAGATCCTCCCCATGTGCGGCCTGAGTAGGGGCCGGACAGAGTGGGAGCGGATTCCGGCCATTTGATGAACCAGGAGACTGTGGAAGCCGAGATGGGTCAGAAAGGGTCAGAGCATCCCTTGGTGCCAGTTTCCTTGGGTAGCTTCAGGATACTGAGTTCCCTAAAGATAAGCCTGGCTGGGCCCTTGCACCTTGATCACAGGTGCACCCTGGATTGGGGGGGCCCATCCCCTCTCTGTTCCTGGACTAGTCCCGAGTCACACGGAGCCCCGGGAAGAACCACCAAGAACGCCCACAGGAGAGGGGAGGCAATAAGAGGAATATGGGTATTTTTGTCCCCAATTTACAGACAAGAAAAAGAGGTTCAAAAGAAGCAGAGTAAGTGACAAGTTTAGCACCCAAATATCCCAGAGGGTCTGAGGGTGCAGCTGTGAGCTGTGGCCACACCTTCTTCAGCTTCATTTGCTTAATCTTCACATCTCTGGCGGGGGGTGGGGGTAAAGCATGTCATGGCGCTGCAGACAGTGGCCCAAGTCTCCTCCCAGATCCCATGCAAGCATCAGCTCCGCAGAGGGGCCGGCCCCGGCTGCCCTGCCCGAGTGTCTCCCCTCACCCAGCGGTGTCCCAGGACCCACTGTTTCCTCTGCGGTCCCTCATCTGTGCTGCCACAATTCGTCTTTTCATTTCTTCTTCCCTGGTGTGTAGTTTCTCCCGCTAGAAGATGAACACACGAGGGCAGGACACTTGGCTGATTATCTAGTTCCCTGCTGGATCCCAGGGCTGAGCGCCTGGCAGGTACAAGGAAACAGGGCATTTGTTACACCTGAGGGCCTCTCGATGCAAGATCACCAAATCTGGCCCGCCACCTGTGTTTGTAAATAAAGGTTTATTGGAACGCAGCCACGCCCATTTGCTTACAATGCTGTCTACAGCGGCTCTTAGGCAACAACAGCAGCATTAAATAATTATGACAGAGCTGGAAACACTTACTCTGGACTTTTGCAGAAAAAGCCTGCTGACCCTTGCTCTATGTGGTAAGCGGTGTCGTTCCTTTATATACACACCCCTAAGGAAAAAAAGGCCCACGTGCAGAGTCTAACAAAGGCGTTGTGCCCGCAGAGGAAAAGAAACAGAAATAAACCCACTGCACAGAAAGGGGAGCAGAGAAACACACCCACTGCGACTCTGGAACTAGTGGAGAGAGGGGAGCAGTCTCCCCAAGACCGTGGACCAAGGGCAGAGAACATGTGTTCCTGGGGCTGGCACAGGCCAATCTCAACCCTCTCTGTAAAAACGTGTCTTCAGTTCCAGCAGAGGCAACTGCAAGAGGCCTGTGGCCGTAAGACACACCAGACTTCAGAGATGCTAACAGGTGAAAACCAAAAGTACATCTGAGAATCAAAAGAGCACAGTAGTTGTGGAGTTTGAAAGCTGGTGTCCTCATCGCCACTGCAGGTCAAAAGAATCCCCCTCAAGGAGCCTCCATCTCCCTGCATGGACAGGGGAGGCCGGCGAGCCCGCCACGCAGGGCCATGGGAGCCAGAAAGCTGGGAGGGGGCTGGAAAGAAGCCAGAGCCCTAAAGCCCCCTGCTCAACTGGTCCAGCTTAAAGAGCCGCTGTCACACTGTGCTTCTCATCCAGAAAGAGAACACAACGCGTGGAAAGAACAACGAGCTGGTGTGATGCCCTGAAGACAGTGGACACAGAATCAGTTTTTGGGGATGGAGGGATGGACACAGTGAAAATCACTCAGCTCGCCTGGGCATAATAAACACTTCTCCGTTAGCTCTGTGTTTCTCCACTGATTTACTCGGCCCCAGACTGCATATTATGGTAAACTGGCAACCTGGAATGGCCATGAGAAGACACAGATGCGGAGCCCCTGTCCTCAGACACGGGACACAGAGCTCACGCCCAGCTCTGTGTTGTTGTTCCCAGATGGAAACTGGCCCAGGCCTTTGCAACCAGGAGAAAAAGGGAAGGAAAAGAGGGACTTTTCATGTGGAAAGGAAGGAAACCACGTGGTATATTTCTTTTAGAGATGGAGTGATTTTTGGTAAAATAAATAAAAAGGCATACCTACTCTTCCCTTAATACATTTTGCGTAGACTTAAAGAACGTATGTTTAAAAATCAGGAAACAATATAAACAGGCTTAAAAGAACATCAGCCTCATCCTGCCCACAATTGATAAGAATGCCTCTTGCCAGTACACAGTCACATACAAAAAGACCCCTCCTGACATCGGTCTCCCCCGCCCCAGATCATTCCATCAGCCCAGTGGGTAGAGGGAAGGACGAGCGTGAGCACCGGGATGCCCTGAAAGCCCCGCCAGCACTCAGAAGGGCAGTGGAGGGAGACACACATTTCCAAAGTGTCTGCTCTCTGGGTTGCGTTAATGGGAAGAACGGCTGAGACAGGATGCGAACAGCTGGACTTCAGTCAAGAGGCGTGGCCTGAGGCTTCCCTGGTGGCGCAGTGTTGAGAATCCGCCTGCCAATGCAGGGGACACGGGTTCCAGCCCTGGTCCAGGAAGATCCCACATGCCGCGGACCAACTAAGCCCGTGCGCCACAACTACTGAGCCTGCGCTCTAGAGCCCGTGAGCCACAACTACTGAGCCCGCCTGACACAGCTACTGAAGCCCGTGCTCCGCTACAAGAGAAGCCCGCGCACTGCAACAAAGAGTAGCCCCTGCTTGCCGCAACTAGAGAAAGCCTGCGCGCAGCAACGAAGACCCAATACAGACATAAATTAATTAATTAATTAAAAAAAAAACAAAAACAGAGGAGTGGCTTGAAGCCATGAGGAGCGGATGGTGACAGGCAGTCCCACAGAGGGATTTTAGGAAGACACATCTGTTTGCTCAGAGGGAAATAACGCAGCCTGGACATTTCATCTGGTGATGGCGGGTTTCCCGTCCAGAGAGAAACACACAGTGAGTGAGAGCAAAACACACCAGGGCAACCAGACGTCCTCTGAGGGGTCCTCCTGGAAAACCGTGCTTATTCCAGAGACACTGCCACTGTTCCAAAGGTTTCTGGAACTTGCCTTAGAGACGCCTCCAGAACCACTAGAACAGTCTTTTAAGCGGCCCCAATACCAGCAAATCCTTATCTTAGTGTCAGTTTTTGAAACGGCCAAGGGTCACCTGCAGCTGGTGAGCAGCTGAAGAAAAGCTGAGCGCGTGGAGCCCCCCAGTCTCCCTAGAGGACCCCCTCAGATGCCCCAACGCTGGCAGAACCCTGCAATGCCACCACTGCGTGACATCTGAGGGACACGGAGGACCATTATCCACTGATCCAAAACACGCTCACCGATGCGCTCCTCAGCCCTGTGGGGGACCCGGCAGGCTGACTGTGGCCACCCTTGACCTGCCCGGGGTGCCACAGCCGGGAAGTCCTGCGCCCTGTGTGCTGACTCCGAAGAGAGCATGCGTCCACCTCAGCGGCTGCAGAAGCAGCAGGTAACTCAGTGTTTCCCAGTTGCAAAAAGGAGACGTGATAAAGCAGCCAGCGCTCTGGTCCTCAAAATATGAGGGGCCCCTCCCTCCCTCCCCCTCCCTGGCTTCGCCTAAGGGACCATCATCCATTCCAGCGTGTTCCCTGTGGGCCTCATGACCGCACGGGGCCCCGGGAAGTGGCCTGGGGGCAGAGAGCTTTCAGGTTCTTCCTGCAATTTATGGTAGCTGAGACAGACGGAGCCCCTACAATGACCTGGCGTGCCCCAAGACCTCTTTACCTACTGGACACAGCTCTTCCAACCTTCAGATCACCTCTCCCCGCTCCAGAAACTGGCGGCTGGTGCCGTGCTCCAGCCACGCCCCTAAGCTCAGGGCATCCAGAGATGGCGCGACGCTCAGTTACCTGATGTGCCCGCGGAGAAGTTCTTCAGCGAGGGCCTCTGGACCACGGTATAGGACTCGCCGACCACGAACACCTTGTACAGGACGGCGTTGTGGTTGATGAAATTCTGGACCACGCAGGGCGGCTGGATGGCGCTCAGGCCCTCCTGGTTGAACACGATGGCCATCTGGGGAGACAGGGGGCCAAGGGCTTGGTCAGAATCCACCACCTCCTCAGCCTCCGGCATGGGGTGTGTCACCTGTCCAGAGCACTGCCACCAAGGCCCACCCCTGGTCCTGTAGCACAAGGGCTCCCCAGGAAGAGTTTCAAGCCAGGGTGAGTGGAGGGGGACTTTAGAAGAACACCTGGGGATCAATCCACGCCTGCTATGAGGGTTTGGAAATCCTGTACCATCAGGCCGGCCATGGAAGGATGAGCTGGCTGTGCACTGCATAATTCCACTACTCACACTGCACCCAGGGAATGGGACCCCCTGGGTTGTGTACTACTTAACCCTTATGACCTCCTAGAGGTTCCTCCACAAAGTCTTTGGTCGGGTGGGGGGTGGTGGTGTGGGGAGGGGGGCAGGTGGCTGGGCCAGGAAGCGGAAGACAATGGATCAGGGTTTGGGAGGCCTTGGGTCCAAGCCTGCATAATGACAAGCGCTGCCTTTTGAGCGCTCATGACACACCCGGCCCTGTTCTAACCACTTTGCATGAGTCACCTGGTGTTTCCCTCACACTGTACCCCCGAGGTGGGCACCGACACCACGCCCCTTTTACAGATGAGGACACTGAGGCCCCGAGGCACTTAGTGGCTGCTGGAAAGTGACAGAGCCCAGAATGGGCTGGGGTCCAACAGCCCCCAGCCTTGCCGTCTTACACACTGAGTGAGCCACACGAGCACTTGAGGAACGGGAACATGCCGCTCCCCGTCCCTGAATCCTCTGGGGACAAAGGCCTCCACCAGGAGGGTCCGGCAGGGGACTGAGGTCGAGATGGGAAGAGGGGCGGCTGGAGAAGGCCTGCCCGCTTTGGCTGAGGCAGGGCCCACTGCAGTCAGCTGCCAGTGCCGGGGCCACGGCTAATGCTTCGTTCAAGTCCACGGGGCCCCAGGAAGGAGCCACCAGATGCCCAGAGCTGCTGAGAGGGGTAACGGGGCTGGACAGCTGGCCACCACACTGGCTGTTGCCTCTCACAGCAACTGTCACAGGGCACCACCACGATGTGCCTGGTGCTCAGCTGGGTGGGGCAGAAGTAGAGATCCAGGCCACACGGGGAAACAAAAAGTGCGTGTGTGTGTGTGCGCGCGCACGCGCGCGTGCTTATCTCCTTAGCCATCTGACGAAAGTAAGAGAGCCATACACGGGTTCAAGACCCAGCCCTGGCACTCGCTGCGTAAGCCCTGTTTAAGCTCCATTCTCCTCACCTGTGAAATAGCATCAGTAACCACCATGGTGGGGCTTCCCTGGCGGTCCAATGGTTAAGACTCCGCACTTCCACTGCAGGGGGCACGGGTTCGATCCCTGGTCAGGGAACTAAGATCCCGCATGTCGCGCAGTGTGGCCAAAAAAAATTAAAAATAAATAAATAAATAAAATAACCACCATGGGGTAGCTTCGGGGTCCTCCGAGCTTTTGGCTCAGTGGGGGTTCTTTTTGTTTTTGTTTTTAAAGGAGGGGGTGCGGTATTCCACTGTGGAGCAAACTTGCGTGCTTACACCAGCTTAAAGCCAAGACAAGAGCCCAAACCATTGTGTGAACCTAAGATGAAAACAAACTAGTCCCGATTTCAGTTGAGCGAGGGACCGGGGAATCAGAGGTAGGGCTCGGGCAGACTGGGGTACAGGTGAGGACCCCGGTCAGAAAGCCCCCTTTCCTGTGTAAAGCTCATCACGAGCACAGAGATGTGACGAGCCTCGGCGTCCCACCCACAGGCTCACGCCACGGAGGGCGCCCCACCAGAGGGGGCGTCCCTCTGATGCTAACAGCCTCCTAGGAGGCAGACGGCCCGCGGCACACAAGCCCCCTGGGAATCTGCAACACCCCAGATCCCAATCTCAGGGCTCTGTCCCTGACCCCCACCCAGCAGAGGAGCCCCTCCCAGAAACAGCGCATGGCGGGCTGGGGGAGGCCCAGGGGTGGGGCAGTTGGGGGAGACGTGGCACACACCTTGGAGCCAGACTTGGATAACTGGACTGAGGGGTGAAATAGCCTTCCCTGAAGGCGCTTGACCCCATGGAGTCAAGACTCCCCTGGAGGAGGGTGGCCACCTCGATCCGGAACCCCCGCCCCGTCAGCAATGACCCAGCGGGCTCCAGGGCAACTGGTTCCACGACAGCGTATCAAACACTCCCTGGGCCAGGCCCCATGGCAGCACATGCAGCAACTCCCTTATCCTTCACAACAGCCACCATATCCCCAGTTACAAGTGAGGGACGGAAACTCAGAGAGGCTGGGTAATCTGCCCAAAGTCACACAGCCGGTGGTGCTCAGAACCAGACCTGGTCCCAGGCTGGTGTGATTCCAAAGTTCTTACGTCAACAGCAGAAGCGGTTCCTTCCTGGCAGGCTCACCTATTCTGCATTAGGCCGGCCTAATCACACCAATGACCACAGTCGCCTTTCTGTCCTGAAAACCCCGAGGCACTGACCAACAGAGGAACCGTTTGGTGGTGAAAAGGGCCAGGTGGAAGGTTGGGGAGCCGGTGTTGGTGCCAGCAAGGGGAGTGTGGGCTCCAGGGACACAATTCTGGCTGCTCTGAAGCCTTCTTGCTCCCTCCCGGGGCCCGGCCCAGGCGCACACCCCTGGCCCGGAGCCCAGGCAGGCCTGGACAGGAAAGGCTCCACGAGGGCTCCTGACCTTAGGAGACAGCTGACCTTTGCTACAGGCCAGGATTTCCTGCCCTCACGTTCCCCCCCACAAGCAAAGGGACTCCTCGGCCTTGCAGCCCCATCACGGCATGTACCACACCATAGGGACGCATCTGTTTACAGACATTTCCCCATAAATACACGCCAGGGATAAAGACACTACATAACATCTTCTCCAGGGCGCAACGCCGGGGTTGTCCACGTTTAGTCATAGGTCTTGGGGGAGCATTTCTGGGGCTGCCCGCGACAGACTCTCCCACAGGGCCTTCTGGGTGGGTCAAATGTCTACAGCCCAGGGTGTCCTCCCATGCACCTAATGAGGGGGTCCCCAGGCTGGGCTGGGCCCCTGAAGACAATGTCCCAGGCATGGTTCTTAAGGACGGCAACAGGCCCAGCAGAGCCCCTGCCCAGCCATTAGCTCCCAAAAGGCTTCCTCCGCTCAGTCTCCCAACCACACCCCACTGGTACCCTCCGCCTCCGGGACTCTGTGCTCCCCACCAGGGCAGGACTCACATCTTACGCATCCTTCCCGGGGCACCCAAGGCCGGGAAGGACTACTGAGTGAACACAGGAATGAATGAGAGGGTGGGGCAGTCACGTACACGGCAGGTAGGGTGCTCCTTCCTCCTCTCACCCCCTTCCCAAATTCAGCAGGCCTGGCATCCCTGTGGGCAGCGATGGCATCTTTTCAGTGGGGCCCAGGCCAGTGCCTGGTACGGAGCAGGAAGTGACCGACACCGACAGGCCAAAGGACTGGTCAGATGGAGGCCTGGCTCGCACGGGCACAAAGGGGGCAGGCACAGCCATCGCGGCCTCGGGGACAGGACAGGCACAGGGTGTGGGTGGAGACAGCGTACAAAGCCACAACCTCAGGAGCAGCAGGCTAGGCGGGCTCCCAGAGAGACACCGCGAGCCGAAAGGATCGGGGGCAGGGGGATGGCCGGGGTGGGGAGGCGGGGGGCAGGGCAGTCAAGTCGTCACATCTTCCACTCACCTCGTGAGAGTTGGTGCCATGAGCCACTCTGGTTTTGCAAACTGTGGGTGGGGGAGAGAAAAAGAGGGGTGAGCGAGGTTATTCACCCACAAAGCCCAGCCTTGCAGGTACAGGGAGAAACTCTCAACAACTCCTGCAGCCCCTCAAGGGAGGGGCAGGTGGGAGCTGGAGGGCGGCGCGGACTCGACCAGGGCCAGCACCTGCCCGCGGGTGAGCTGGACGGATGCCGCCAGGCCAGGCCCTCACCACCCAGGAACCCAGGGACCCGGGGCCATGCTCTCCCCGGCGGCCGAGGCCTGCCTGCACCCTCAGGAAGTTTAAGGCCCACCCGGCCCCCACGTGGCGCGCTCAGGGCGCGATACGCACTGAACGGGAAGGCCAGGCCATTCTCCTCCAGGAGCCGCATGGTGTCGTCTCCGCCCAGGCTCGTGAGCTCCATGAAGGGTGGTGAGCAGATCCTGTCATCTGGGGGTGGAGGAGAAGCCCGAGTCAGCACCGCCCTCTCCCCGGGGCCCCCTCAGAGCCCCTGCCCACCCCATCTGATGGCCCATACGCCGCCGCAGTCACCCACATGCCCCGGGAATGAGAGCATAGACTTTCATTACATTTTCGAATAGTGTTTCTGTAATGACGGAACCAACACATGTTAACGGCAAAGGCTGAAGATCAACTAGAAGTGAAAACGAGACACAGTCACAGATACGACTGCGATTACCTCCTAGCCCACACTTGGGCATGTGACACACACACACAGCTCCACAACGAGGTACTGTTTTGTAACTCAAATTTTCACTCAATCAACTATGAACACTGTTCTGGGGCAATAAAGACTTCACCCTCCAAAGGGTAAGCTGGGATGAAGTGAGAGAGTGGCATGGACTTATATACACTACCAAATGTAAAATAGATGGCTAGTGGGAAGCAGCCACATAGCACAGGGAGATCAGCTAGGTGCTTTGTGACCCCCTGGAGGGGTGGGATAGGGAGGGTGGGAGGGAGGGAGATGCAAGAGGGAAGAGATATGGGGATATATGTATACGTATAACTGATTCACTTTGTTACACAGCAGAAACTAACACACCATTGTAAAGCAATTAAACTCCAATAAAGATGTTAAAAAAAAAAAAAAGACTTCCCCCTTCATAGGCAGTATCAGCTTAATGATAATCACGGGAACGACACCAGCCCTTCAGCTCTTACCCCAGGTCTAGCACTGCCAAGGGCTTTACGTACATCGCCTCTGAAGTCTGCAAATAATCCCGTGGGGAGGACGCTGAGGGGGGTGGGGGGATTAAAGAGCGGCTCGCAGTCACACAGGGACCCCTGGCATGCAGCCTCTCGCCACCTAACAGAGGCGGCTCCCGACCCCTCTGTCACCCCGACGGGCCACACTCGAGCACAGGCATCGCCCTCCTCCTGCCACCACACTCCAGCCCCGGCCCCACCCCCATGCTGCTGCTTTCCTGAGTCCCCACTCTTGGAGGGGTGCTCGCTCACCCTGTGGGTTCCAGGCGTGTTTGGTTTTCTGAGAAGCTCTGGGAGCTGGGTGTGCTCTGTTCGTCAGGACGCTCCTGGTGCCAGACACCGAGTGAGGGCAAAACAGATTATCCGTGGGAAAACAAAGTGTCTTCTGAATCTCTCTACTGATTGTTAAATTGCATGACTGGCCTGTTATTACTACTCAGTCTACCTCTCAGGGCACCAGCTCCCAGGAGGTAAGACCACCCTGTATTTCTGGGCACAGGAGCTGGGAAAGGCTGAGCATTAGTGGGATGGGGGTGACACCCCCATCCCCGCCAGAAACTTGGAAACCAAACCGAAAGCAAACAGTAAAGCAGCTTGTCTCCAACAGCTTCTAGCTACTTGGCTGGCTAGGAGGTCAGTACATTAAAACACTGAAACCAAGGTAAGATCCAGCTTCACATATCTCATAAAAGCCAGTGCCAAGAATTACACAGGGAACATTAAAAGTGTTTTAATCTCCCTCCCCGCCCCCCGCCAGCGAAGTCCAAACTCCAAACAGGCGCACAGTGATGGCAGGTTCTCGGGGACCCAGGGAGGGTGGAGCCCTGGCAGACGGCGAGGCAGGCCCTCTGCACGGGGCACTCGTATTCCTCAGGGACAGATGCTGAAACAGAGGCCCAAAGAGGCAGTCTTTGCCCAAGGTCATGACAGCCACATACAGGGCCAGGACAAGGAGCCAGGCTCACATGGCAGGCCAGGGGAAGAGAAGCCAGGGACATCAGAGCAGGGAGGTAGGGCTGGCGGGGGGGTGGGAGGGGCGTTGTCCTGGCTCTCAGCTGTAAGCCATTATCTAAACAGGCCCCATTTCTGCACACCCTGCCCAGAGTCAGAGCCGGGTGGAAACACTGGTGAGGGGCTGGCAGGCTGTGGAAGGAGGAAGCGCTCTGCGCAAAGGTTCCTTGCTGCAGCCCCTCCAGCCCAGCCCTAACAAGGCGTGACACTCCAGGCCAAACAAACTGGAGCGTGTGGCAGCAGGCCGGTCTGTGTCAGTTGCCTACCTGGCCTGGCAGGGGGTCCACCCTGGACCCAGGCCTCCCATGGGAAGACTCGGAGATCCCTGGAGTCAAACAGACCACCTCCGGTCAGAGCTTCTGGAGTTTTCGGAGCAGGTGAATCTGCCTGGCTTTTAGATCCGCCTTCAAGGCCCTTCCCACCCCAGCCCAAAGCTTTCAAGTAATGTCACAGCTAACGGCCAACAGTCAATAAACCCCACTTGTTATGTGCCAGACACTACTCCACATAGTCTGCAAAGCCATCATCTACCCTCACAAGAACCCCACAAAGAGGTGCTGTCACCCCCATTTTACAGATAAAGAAAATGGGGCACAGAGAGGTGAAGCTCCCTGTCCAGAGTCACACAGTGAGTAAGGGGTGCAGCTGGGGGCTCATCCCCGGGCAGCTGATTCCCAAGTCCATGCTACTGACCACGGCCTTCCTAGTAGAAAAAGTGCCTGCTCCATATCGACAGGATAAAGGATGAAACCCACACGATCCTATCAATAGGTGCAGAAAGGGCTTCCCTGGTGGCGCAGTGGTTGGGAATCCACCTGCCGATGCAGGGGACACGGGTTCGAACCCTGGTCTGGGAAGATCCCACATGCCGCGGAGCAACTAGGCCCGTGAGCCACAACTACTGAGCCTGCGCGTCTGGAGCCTGTGCTCCACAACAAGAGAGGCCGCGATAGTGAGAGGCCCGCGCACCGCGATGAAGAGTGGCCCCCGCTTGCCACAACGAGAGAAAGCCCTCGCACAGAAACGAAGACCCAACACAGCGATAAATATTAAAAAACAAAAACAAAACAAAAAACAGTTATTCCTTTAAAAAAAATAGGTGCAGAAAAAGCATTTGAGCTAAAACTATAAAACACTTAGAAGAACACACAGGTATAAATCTTTATGGCCTTGGATTAGACATGGTTTCTTAGACACCAAGAGCACAAGCAACCAAAGTAAAAGTAGACACATTTGATGTCATCAAAATGTAAAACTTGTGTGCTTCAAAGTACACTATCAAGAAAGTGAAAAGACAACTCACAGAATGGGGGGAAATATTTGCAAATCATATATCTGATAAGGGTCTAGTATCCAAAATATATGAAGAACTATTAACAACCAAACAATTAAAAGACCGATAACCCAATTTAAAAAATGGGCAGGGCTTCCCTGGTGGCGCAGTGGTTGAGACTCTGCCTGCCGACGGAGGGGACACGGGTCCGTGCCCCGGTCCGGGAAGATCCCACATGCCGCGGAGCGGCTGG
Organism: Delphinapterus leucas; assembly: GCF_059928025.1. Taxonomy (NCBI): domain Eukaryota; kingdom Metazoa; phylum Chordata; class Mammalia; order Artiodactyla; family Monodontidae; genus Delphinapterus; species Delphinapterus leucas. Next base: position 170,145,449 of record NC_143130.1, read on the forward strand.
GCCCGTGAGCCATGGCCGCTGAGCCTGCGCATCCGGAGCCTGTGCTCCGCAACGGGAGAGGCCACAACAGTGAGAGGCCCGCGTACCACAAAAAAAAAAAAAAAAAAAAAAAAAAAAGGGCAAAGGATCTGAAATGGGCAGTTCTCAAAATTGGACATATGAATAGCCAATAAGCACGGGAAAGGATGCTCAACATCATTAGCCATCAGAGAAATGAAGATCAAAACCACACCTATTAGGCTGGCTACAACCAAAAAGACAGACAATAACAAGTGTCCTGACATTGCTGGTGAGAATGTAAAATGGTCCAGCTGCTTTGAGAAACAGTGTGGCAGTTCTTCAAACAGTTAAACATAGTTCCAGTGCGACCCAGCTGTCCACTCCTAGCTATACAACCAAGAGGACAGAAACGCATGTCCACAAAAAACCTGTCCAGGAATGTTCATAACAGCGTTATTCATCACAGCCAAAGAGTGGCAACAACCCAAATGTCAATCAACCGATGAGTGGGTAAACAAAATGTGATATAACCATGCAATGGAATATATCCAGCCATAAAAAGCACTGATTCATGCTACAACATAGATAAACCTTGAAAACATTCTGCTAAGTGAAGGAAGCCAGTTAGAAAAGCCACAAAATATATGACTTCATTTATCCCAAGTGTCCAGAATAGGCCAATCCATAGAGACAGGAAGGAGACTGGTGGTTGCCAGGGCCTGGGGGGCAGGTGGAATGGGGAGTGACTGCAAATGGGAACATTCCTTTTTGCGGTGATGAAAATGTTCTGGGATTAGATAATTGTGACGGCTGTACAACTCTGTGAATATATTCAAACCTACTGAACTGTATCTACACTTTAAAAAGGTGGATTTTATGGTATGTGGCTTATACCAATTGAAAAAGAAAAATAAGGAAAAAACCCCAGCGGTAGCAGCTGCCATCCAGAGAGCACTCGCTCCCTGCGGGAAACTGGGCTAAATAAATGCTTCGGGTACAGCGTCTCCTTCGATCCTCCAGAAAACCTGCAGAGACCCGTCCCCCAGCCCCGCCCCTGCCAAGGCCAGGGTGAATCAGAGAAGCATAAGGAGAGTGCTCTCCCGGAGAGATCTGGGGTCCAGATGAAATGCAGAGACGAGACACTTCCAACGAACAGGCTGCATCCAGCATTAGGCCAGACACCCACACCTTTCTGAAATCTCAGGCTCTGGGGTCTGAGGTGGTAGCCTGGGTGATGGCAGGACCCAGCAGAGGAGGCCAAGGACCGAGTGTGACAAGAAAGAGGGGCCCAGGCACAGCGTCATGCTCTTCCTCCTTTATCCTAACTTGGAGCTTGTTGACCACACCCTGAGCAACAGGCCCTACCAGCTGCAAACCCCATGCCCTCTCCAGGGTGGGCCCGGGACCAAGACCTCCCTGCTCATGCATCCTGAAATGCCCACAGACCAAGCTCAGTCTGTGGGGGTCAGCCTTGGGGGAAGGCAGTCCTGTGCCGGCAGGACAGAGGCTGGAAAGGAACCTGTGTCCCTCACTGGGCTGCAGGCTGCCACATGCCTGGGGCCTGTCCCAACGCTGGACTCGGGTACAGCAGACCACGATGACTCTACTGCTTGACCCAATTTCTGGCTGCTTGTAGCCAAAATCACCCTGCCACGCCTGTGAAATCACAGTAAATTAGAAACTACTACTGTTTCTATTTTGGTTTCAACAACCGGTCACCAACAAAAAAATGTGTTGTATCCCTGGAGCTAGAGACCCAGCAATGAAGAACACAAGCAACGCTGCCTCGTGGAGCTGACATTCCAGGTGCACGGACCGGACAATAAGCCCGATGGATGAGTAAAATGGACAGCTAGATGGTGCTGGCAGGTGACACGGGGAGCGCGAGGGGGCTGCCAGTGGAGGTGGAGGTGTGATCGGGATGTGCCTCGTTGAGCAAAGACACAGGAAGGCGAGCGGTCAGCCTGGGCATCTGGGGGAAACGAAACGCGCTCCTGGCAGACGGAACAGCCAGTGCAAAGGCCCTGCTTGAGGACACGCTGCCGTCTGGTCATACAAACGGACCCAGCCTTTGAGGTGAAGACGGTGACATCAGTCTAGCTTGTGGACACAGAGGTCTCCCGAGTGGGAGTGTCGAGGAAGCAGCCGGGCCCTGCAGCGGTGCAGCCGGCGCCTTGGTGGCAGCAGACACGCCGGCCCCGCCCCATGTGAGGGACAGCGACAGCAGAGTTCCCTCCAGCTCCGCCCTGGGAAAATCACAACAGTGCCAACAGCTCTTCTCCCCCAAATAGAATAAGACTCTTTCTATCAGTCAGCACTGGGCGCTATTTCTGGTTCCCCGAAAAAGGCTACTGCCGCTTATTTATTTGTCGTCTTTATTTCTGGATGGAGTTGGAAAGAGGCTTTTTTTTAGTCAGATGGTGGGTTGTGTTCTGGTAAGAGCTGAAATATTAGCCCCTGGGAACCGGAAACACCCGCTCTTCCCTCTCTGCTACCCTCGTCAGAGAACGTGAAGCCAGAGGTCCTCGGAGATGGCAAGTCCTATCATGTCCAGAGAGGGAAAGAGAATAGTTCAAGACCATACACAAGTCATAGGCAGGCCCAGGGTGAGAAACCAGGTGTCCGAGTCACATCACTGCCCTGTCCTCTCTGGCAGGTGGCCACGCTCCCATGCAGCTGGTGGCAGGTGATACAGAGCTAGCAAGAGGACAAAAGACGATGACAAACAGGTGCTACAAGAGGACAACTAGGGGTAGGGGAGAGGGGGAGACAGCACTTTGAAGGCGCAGCTCTGAAGCCTGACTGAACCTGGGGTAAACTAGCTGTAACCTTTGGCAAATGACTGAACAATGCTGGGCCTTGCTCTTTTCATCCGTAAAATGGGAGCGATGCCTCCCTAGAGGGCTGTTGGGAGGCCTTGGCACCAAATAGGCACATAGCAGTGGCTGCTATTTCTATTACTACACTGGGCAAGGCCACCTGGAGAGTGGGTAGGTTCTGAATCGTCGCCACCGGTCCATGTCCAGCTACCGGGGATGTTGGGCCCCAGGCCTCACCCTCCTTGGCTCCCTGGCTGTGCCCAGCACGGTGCCAGCAGAACGGGCCCTCTGCACACAGATGTGAAGGAAGCCTTGGTAGGGCCCCGGCGATGCAGGGCCTGGGGACAGCTGTGACAAGACTCTGCTTCAGTTCTTTTCTCCCAGACAGGTATAACTTCTTCACCCAGATGATACCCAGTGGAAACAAAACCTGGGGCAGGGACAGTCCCCAAGGACATGCAGAGTGGGAATCCTTTGCAGGGTGGGGCCCCAGAGAATGACACCCACGAGTGAGGGCTGTGCTGAGGCGAGAGGAGCTGCAGACAGGCCAGAGAAGCAGCTCCGAGGGCCTGGAGCCCACTGCGTGCTCCTAGGCAGCGGAGAGGACTCACCTGGGACGTGCCAGGGGGAGGAGTTACTACATTCGAGGGCTCTGTCTCCCTCTCTAGAACATTGGCTCCATGAGGGCAGGGGCTGGTGGGTTTATTCACTGCTGTGGGCCCAGTGCCTAGAACACTGAGGTACACAGTAGGTGCTCAACAAGTGCTTGCTGAGTGAAGGGACCGATCTTTGACAGCGCCCTATGCACAAGGCCGGCTCCTCGGGCATCTAGGCCACATCTGGACGGACGCAGAGCCTATGGTCAGCGTGCCTGGGCGCCAATGTCCCACATTCCAGGCCGCCTGCCTGCCACCTGGGCCCCCGGGCCACCGTTGCTTCCTCACACTCCGCTCCCTCGAGGCTGCCCACCCAGGTTTGTTCCATCTGAAAAGACGACAGCAGCTGTCACAGCTGTCCCCTCTCAGCCTGGCCACTGGCTTCTCTGGAGGACTCTCCCCTGCAGAAGCATCTTGTTTATCTACTTTGCTATGACTGTGACTGGACTTCCCTTTTTAATTGTTTTTACTGAATGCTGTTGCCACCAGTATTTTCCCGTGGTTTTGCATTTCCTGGTCACCTGACTGGCGACACGTGCCCTCAGGTCAGACATTCATGTTTGTGCCAATCTTCCTCCGTCATGGACTGAACACCTCTCATGCATGATAAGCCTCTGCGCTTGTGATGAGCCATTTCCACAGGCCGCGTTCCCAGGAGGGGGTCCGCGCTCCACCAGCATCGACGTCTCTATGTTTCTTGCCACGGGGTCATGCTGCTTCCCAAAGGGACAGCGGCAGTTTCCTGGGGCACCAGCAATGCTGGGTCTTGACCATGCCTTCCCAGCCCCAGGCAGTCCCTTTTTCAGAAATCTGGGCAGTACTTTCGTGAGGGAGGATGACGGGTGACATAGTGAATGGTCCCACCCCCGCACACACGGTCACTCAGGGTCGAGCAGGCCCCGCGGCAGAGGGGGCGAGGCCCGGAGACACCGGCTGGCGTGGGGGGCTGGGGGCGAGGCCCGTGCATGACCCAGTGAGCAAAAGCTCTGGACGGGGGCCCAGAGACGTGCATGCAAGTTCCGGCAGCTCCCCTGGGCCCAGGCGAGCCACGTGGCCTTTCAGGTCTTGGGCTCCTATCAGTAGACCGGGGGTCATAATGAATCACTCCTGTCTACTTGCTGGAGTTGAAAGGATGAGGAAAAAGCGCTGCGAAATGCCAGCTAAAGAAGCCAGCTCCCCCTTGGCGGGGATGGGGGTGCAGGGGGTGTGGTGGGCAAGGGCCTGGAGTTGCCATCTGTTCACACCCCCACCCCCAAACGACACGACAGGGGAGCCTCTGAGCTCACAGGTGCCTCCGGGAGCTGGGTGGTGGCGAAGGGCCCCTCACCCGGCTCCCAACAGGTGCACCCTAAGCCCTGCGTGCTGAAGGCAGCGCCGAGGGAGTGTGTGACTCAGGTATGAGCCAGCAGACCGACCCCCGGGAGAGCGGGGTTGCGCTAGGGATCGCGTGCAGACTTCTAACTGCATCCTGGAGAGACCAGGGAGGGCTCCTCGGGGGAAGGCGACATCCCGGTGGGCCTCGGTACAGGCCGGAAATTTCAGTCCATGCAAACCCTCTCTCCTCAGTCAGAGAGCTGCTGCCTCGACTTGGGGCTCCACCTTTCAGGCAGGGGCCTTGTCTACCGCGTTCATGGCTGCATCCCCAACGAACAAGTGTACAAGTGAATAAACGAAGCGCTGGCCTGGGCTCCCGCCTCTCCTGGCCGGAGGGAGGTGGCCCTTATCAAAAGGCAGGTTCGGGCTTCCCTGGTGGCGCAGTGGTTGAGAGTCCGCCTGCCGATGCAGGGGACATGGGTTCGTGCCCCGGTCCGGGAAGATCCCACATGCCGTGGAGCGGCTGGGCCTGTGAGCCATGCCCGCTGAGCCTGCGCGTCCGGAGCCTGTGCTCCGCAACGGGAGAGGCCACAACAGTGAGAGGCTCGCATACCGCAAAAAAAAAAAAGGCAGGTTCCCTCACATCTCGGCCCAGCTCGGGGCACCAAATGCTGCCTCTCAGATCTGGGCTCGGCCCTGCCTCCCTGGGCCACTCCCCATTCCCCGGGGCCTGTGCTGTATGGCAGGAAAGAGCCTTATCAGGAGGGGACAGTGAGGAGATCCACCATGTCACTGAGAGCAGGCACGGGAGCGGGGAGGCGTGGGCAGGGTCCGGGCTCTCACTCAATCTTCTGAGAGTTGAGGAAACTAACCCCCTGATTTCACAGGCCCTGGAGCCTCTACACATGCTGGTCCCTCGGCCCTGCAAGCCCCTTCTTCCAGCTCCTTCCTGGCCTGGGAAGCTCCTGCTCGTGCTCCAAGCCCTGGGTCAGGCCACCTCCCTCCTCTGAGCACCCTCTTCTCCCACACCTCGGAGGAGGCCTCTCCTGTGGGCTCACCAGGGCCTGGCGTGCCTGGGTTTGAATCCCGGCTCTAGCTCATATCAGCTGTGCCACGCTGGCCAAGTAACTTTATTTCAGCCTCAGCTTCCTCGCGGGAAAGAGGACAACAAAAATAGTACCGACTTCACAGGGTTGTCTCCCACTGCCCCACGTTTACAAAATGTATTTTAAAATTATGAAACAGTTCCCTCCAGGAAGGGCGGCTGCACCCCAGAGTCTGGGTAGCTGCAGTGGCCCCAGCCTGCCCAGCACGATCCATCCCAGGTTCAACCCTTGGATGATCTGACGGGACAGACAGAACAAGTGCGGTGGCCCAGGGCTGGGGCTTCCTCCCAGCTGCTGGCGTTTGTTAACCAAGGAACCCCCTTCTTGGTACCCTCACCCCAGAACCATCTTCTCCCCACTGTGGCTGCAATACCCTCAAACCACTGGATTCCTGGCATCCTGCCCACCTCACCTACCATCCAGCCCAAACTACACACAGCGGCTGGATCCTGGATCATCTTCCTAAACCTCCGACCTATATATTGAAGCAGCTCTCAGCTCAATAACTGTCCAAGGCTGACGTGAGCGAAGAGCCTTTCCAGGCTCCTGCGACATGATTCTGTTTGCCTTCCCATTACGGGCTGTACTGTGTCCCCCCAAATTCGTATGCTGAAGGCCCAACCCTCAGGACCTCAGAATGTAGCTATTATTTGGAGATAGGGCCTTTAAAGAGGGGATTAAGTTAAAACGAGGTCACATGGGGGCCCTAATCCAACTGATTCATGTCCTTAAGAAGAGGAGCCAGAGGGAAGACCATGACAAGACACGGGGAGAAGACAGCCCCCTACAAGCCAAGGAGAGAAGCCTCAGAGGAAACCAGCCCTGCCAGCACCTGGACCTTGGACTTCCAGTCTCCAGAAATGTGAGAAAATTAACTTCTGTGATTTAAGCCACCCAGTCTGTGGCGCTTTGCTGTAGCAGCCCTGGAAATCTAACTCACTTCCCAGCTCCTCCCAGAGGCAGAGCCAAGACCATTCCCAGCCACCGCCCGGCTCCATGCACAGCGGTCTCCTCACCCCCGGCACACGCCTCTGGGACGCCCCTCCTCCCACCAGTCGGCAACAACCCGCTCGGCCGGTGTCACTCAGTTTCCCCTAAGCCCCTGGGAACAAGCTGTCTCATAACAATGACACCTCCCCAGCATCTCCTACTGGCAGTCTCACCTGTTCCACTACCATCTCTCTCCTGCATCGCTACCTTGTTTGCTTGCTCATCTCTGGTCCCCTAGTAAATTTCCACACATTTGGGTTCTGACTGTGCAACCGGGCAGTACGTTCCTTGGGGTCAGGACCTGGCCTGACCCCTAGCTCAGTGCTGCTCAGAGACGGCAGCCGTCAGTGGAAACTCTCTGACAAGTGCACGTGTGTGAGATGAACTGAATAAGTGTGAGCTGTGAGCCCGGAAACAAAAGGAGAAAGGGGGGCATGGAGGAACACAACTGACCAGCACAGGGAAAGAAAGGAGGTGGCCTGCAACTCCTCGACTGGCCACCACGCGGCGCTGTTTGTCTGGCACAGCCCTAGTGACTGTGGCCATGGGGCTTGAGTGCTGGTCTGGCCTGCCAACCCACAGACTCCAGTGTTCATGCCTCGTCTGGTGCCTGACTGTCCAAAGTCACCTGCCCCCTGCCGTCATCCTGTTAGGGGCAGGAGCCACGTGTTCTTGAATCCTAGACGGGGAAAGACATCTGTGCATCCTGGGCGAGCCAAGTCTTAGCCTGACAGCCCCTCTGAAAACAACCGAGTGGCTTTTTGCCTCGTGGTAATTGTAGCCACCCAGTAATGCAGAACAGACAAGTCGGGGAGGGAAAGCAGCCGCAGGCCTGGATCAGGAGGCGGCAGCCAGGAAAGGCCCGGATGGCCGGCCCACGGACGAGAAGAGATGGAAGTGGTCTCTGAAGTGGAGCCGGGCCTGGGCGTGAGGAGGGCGCTTCGCATCCTTACCTTGACTCTCCTGTCCCCCCGGTCCACAGTATAATGTCCCGTCCACCAGCCTGGCCACGGAAGGGCTCCCCAAGGCAGTGCTCTACCCTCGCCTCCCCTCTCTCCTCAGGAGGCATCTTCCTGGGATGCCCCCAAGCTGCCCCGCCCCACCTCGATAAGTCAGAACCTCTGCTGATTCCCCCCAGCGACACTCAGGAACTGTCCCCTGCTCTGACCCCGTGCATCCCCTAGCACCTCCTTCCAGTTCATTCTGCATTCCCTTTATTAAAGGTAACTCATCTCTCCCTATAGCCTGAGGCCCCCTTGAGGCACAGAGGCTGGATTCGTGGGGGGATTTGTGTCGGGCTTCAAAAGGGTGGAAACGATTGGACAACGGTGACATCATCCTGTCTCTTCAGACCCATTCACAGCCCCAGATGACATGAAGTTGAAATAATATGTTTTGTTTTGTTTAAGTCATTCAAGTTCTAGCCCTTGAAGCCGCGTGCCCTGGAGATGTGGGGACTGGGGAGCCTGACTCATGGGAACCACCTGGAAATCTGCCACGGCTTTGGGCCGATCCTGGGAGAGGCAGATCCTCATCCGCGTAGCCCCTCGTAGGCCGTGGGTGTGTATGCAGTGGTGGGCTGGGTGCCTGGGTTCCGATCCCAGGTCCACTGTTTCCCCCTGGGCTGGCCGCCCCTCTGTGCCTCTGTTTCCACATCTGCAAGATGGGGGTAACACCGGCTCCTACACCCTAGGCTCCTTGTGAGGATGTGAGGACTAGATGAGTCCCCGTGAGGGGCCGGGCAGGGGGAAGCACCACGTACGGCTTGGCTGCCTTCAGTTGGCATTGGGTCTGCTCCTCCTTGCGCGCTGAGGCCCAGTCAACAACCTGGGCATCCATTCTGAACCCACGATGGGGTGGAGGGCTCCCCAGGAGCTAGGACTCTCTCATGAGTATCAGGCTTAGGACACAGGTGGCCCTTGAGGTACCCCCTCTGGGAAAAGGGAGGAGAGAAGGCCCTGCCCGCTGCTCAGGCACCAAGGGCTCAGACGGAGTCGGAGGCTAAGCGAGGCCGAAAGTGAAGGGTGTACGGGAGCTGGGTGCTGAGGCAACCCGGGGCGAGCCTTCCCCAGGCAGGACTGGGCACTCACTACCCACCGTCCAGTTCACCCACGGCGTCTGAGGGCAAGAAGGGCCTGTCACCTCAGAAGGTCACATGAGGACAGTGGATGTGAGGAGAGGCCAGGGTTCCATCCACCCAGGCCCATGGCCACACAGACCAGGCGGTGAACCTGGAGGCCTCAGGGCCCAGGAGCCAGCCTGGATGGTGCTCGTCCCCAGGACCCCCTGAGGGGAGGCAGAGAGAAGTGGCACTTCCTGAGTGCCGACAGGCTCGTGCTGTGTCCCTGCCGCTCACGTGGTGAGGGGGGGCTCGGCAGATGGGCCGTGCAGAGGCCCAGCCTGGTGCTGCCTGAGGCACAGGGAGGGCCGGACAGCCTTTGCTGGCTTGAAGATGGAGGGGCCCATGAGAAGGAATATGGGGGCTATAAGAGCAGAGGGTGGCCCCTTGCTGACAGCCAGCAGGGAAACTGGGACCTCAGTCCTACAGCCAGAAGGAAGTGATTCCTGCCAACAAGCATGAGCCTGGGAGTGGGTTCTTCCTTGGGGCCTTCGGATGAGAACGCAGCCAGCTGACACCCTGATTCCCATCTGAGACACCCTGAGACCAGAAGCCAGCCACGCCAGGTAGACTTCTGACCTACTGAACTGTGAGATAACGAAGGGGGGATGTTGAAAGCCACTCAGTTTGTAGTTACCTGTTATGCAGCAATAGGAAACTAATAGGCTTGGTTATTATGAGTTTTCAAAGGGGGACCTTGACTGTGTTATTTGGAGACACTGGGTAGGGGGATGGGTGCATTTCAGCAGTGGCTGCAGCCCCTACTCTGCTCCCTGGAGGCTTCTGAGGGGCCCCGCTAAGGCCCTGCTGCAGCTGCTACCTCCCTGCTACCAGCCTGATCCTCAGCTCCCCAGCTACAGGCGTGCTGTTGCGGAAAATACTGGAAGGTGGGGAACCAGCCTGAAATTGGGGGAGGGGGTGGCTTCTGGGCAGGGACAGAGGGGAACACAGGCCACAGGTCTGACAGTCCCCAGTCTGACAGCGCCCTGGTCAGCTGGACCAGTTTCCATCCCGCCTGACTCAGCTAAGGACCTGTTTCTTCTCGAGGGGACAGAGTGCTATCCGCACCCAGTGTGCTCGAGGCCAGGAGTGTGGAAGTTAGACACTGGCCCCGGTGGAGACAGGGACATTCCTGAGTCCCATTCCAGCTTGTGGAAACGGTTGCTGGAAACGCGGATTAACTCTGTGGCAGCTGTTTGCACAGATTTATGGCCCCTTCCGGACCCAAAGGCTCACTGCCCCACTCGGCTCCAACTCCCAAAATGCAGCAGCCTTTGCTGTTTTCAAGACGTTTAAAAAATAATATATGAAGTGCTCTCTCTGGCCATATATATTCTAAAAGCAGAATAGAAAATGTTAGCTTGGTCCAGTGCAAAGATGAAGCTTCCAGCAACATAACAGTCCATATATTTAAACAATAAGACAATCTCCTTAACCCCCAAAGGGGCTCTAACCAATCAATAAGAAAAAGACCAACAACCCAAGAGAAAAATGGGCAACTAACATGAAAAAATTCATACACAGAAGAAATGCAAAGGGGCAACAGACACAAGAAGAAATGTGTAATCTTGTCAATCATGGAAGAAATGCAAATGAAGGTAAGACAGTTATCATTTCTCCAGCAGCCACACACTATAAGGAGTAAAATGTTTTCAAACCTTCTTTTTTTGTGTGTGTGCGGTACGTGGGCCTCTCACTGCTGTGGCCTCTCCCGTTGCGGAGCACAGGCTCCGGACGCGCAGGCTCAGCGGCCATGGCGCACGGGCCCAGCCGCTCCGCGGCATGTGGGATCTTCCCGGACCGGGGCACGAACCCGTGTCCCCTGCATCGGCAGGCGGACTCTCAACCACTGCGCCACCAGGGAAGCCCTGTTCACACCTTTTGAAGAACAATCCAGCAATATGTGCAAAGTGAGAAACGTTTATAACGTCTTCAGGAAATTCCACTTCTAGGGATTAATTTCACAGACCTATGCAAAGACCTGTGTTTACTGCAGCTCAGTTAAAAGAAAAAATCCAGATCAAACTGCAATGACTTTATGAGCCCAGTATAATTGAGTAAATTATGGGTTTTTTCATTCACATGCTGAAATCTTATGCTGTCATCAAAAAGGGCAGATCAGACCTAGTCGTCCTCATCCTGGAAAGAAGCCAAGACATATGTTCAGTGGAGAAAAAGCAAGTTATAGGAGAACACAAGTAGTAGGACACTGCTTCTTTTCTTTCTTTCTTTTTTTAAGCACACATGTATTTGTACATGTATGAGAAGAGCCTGGAAGGATGGATTCCATACTTAAGAGCGGCTGCCTCTGGGAAGAGAGGTGCGGGCCAAACAGATTTGAGCCACTGGCAATCAGGGCCCTGCCTGCTGACAGAGGGACTTCAGGACCACATCTGAGCAGGGCTGGGGGTGCGTGGCCCTCAGGAGGCATCCAGTCCAGCAATTCCTGAGGTGTGCTGTGTGGACCAGGCCTCTTACCATAAGCGCAACAAAAATGAGAGGGGGGCCCATAACTGATTAAGTGGAAAAGGCTAAATATTGCTGTATTTCATCGGTTCTAGGGCATGGGTTTGGTTTTCTTTTGTTTTCTTCATTTTCCATCTCTGAAGTTGAGATGTGACTCATCATTTATGGTGTGTCAGAATTTAATTAGCATTTTTTTCTCTATTTGTAAATATAAGCTATCAGCGCAACTTCCACCGGTGGTAAAATTCAGTTTGCCTGCCTCTGAGAGACTGAAGATTCATATTAGCACATAAAGGCTCTGAAAAGTCCTGCAGCAAAGAAACGTGTCTACTCCCGATTTCTCCACCATATCTGACACAACCCCCAACTTTTCCTTTTCCTTCTTAATTCTTATCTTTGCCTTTCCCTTTGTTTACAAACGAGATCATGCTGGGGCTCCATGGATGCCCTTCCCCACCATGGATGTCTGAGAAGTCCCTGTCACTTTCCAGTGCAACTGGGGCAAAGGGAGGCACACTCACTCTTTAAAACTCTGTATAGGGACTTCCCTGGTGGCGCAGTGGTTAAGAATCCGCCTGCCAATGCGGGGGACACGGGTTCAAGCCCTGGTCTGGGAAGATCCCACATGCCGCAGAGCAACTAAGCCTGTGCGCCACAACTACAGAGCCTGAGCTCTAGAGCCTGCGAGCCACAACTACTGAAGCCTGCACGCCTAGAGCCCGTGCTCCACAACAAGAGAAGCCACTGCAATGAGAAGCACGCGCACTGCAACGAAGAGTAGCCCCTGCTGGCCGCAACTAGAGAAAGCCCGCGTGCAGCAACAAAGACCCAATACAGCCAAAAATAAATAAATTTATTTAAAAAAAACAAAAAAAACTCTATACAAAAACCATTTGGCAAAAACCGCAATAGCAACAACTGTCATCAAGAACCATCAATGGATGCTTTAAAAAAAAAAAGTGGGTAAAAGTCTGACAAGAAACAGGATGACTGAAAAGTGTCTCCTTATGAGATAACTGCCAACACAAAGAGAAAAACAGAAATTTGCAGAGGAGAGCCATGGCAGACACAACTCTGACCAAATAATCTATTAGCCAGAGGGAAGACACATCGATGTCATGTCCTCCTGATCGGAGGGGGGAACAGTGTTGCTGGTGTGGCGCTCCTGCCCCAAATGCAGAATCCCCACCTACTCAGGGGAAAACATCAGATACCCCCAAATTGAGGGACACGCAGCAAAATAAACAGTCAAGGCTCCTCCAAAGTGTCAAGGTCATGAATGACAAACAACCTGCGGCCCCGATCTAGGTGGACGGAGTCCACAGATGGACAACCAGACTGGATCCTGGGCCATGAACAGGGTAGCAGTGGGACAGCTGTGAAATTGTTTAATAACCGTATTGCTATTGATGTGAATCTCCTGGCTTAGAGAACTATAAACTGTCACACAAGGTGTTGACACTGGACGCAGCTGTGCAAAGTTATACAGACGGGCACTTTGTGTAGCATTTTTTGCACCTTTTTTGGGTAAGTTTAAAATTACTTAAAAATAACAATTATACTAAAAAAATTGTATACAGTCAGCCCTCTGTATCCACAGAGTTCAACCAACCACGAATAGAAAATATTCAGGAAAAAAAATTCCATTAAGTTCCAAAAAGCAAAACTTGAATTTGTCATGTGCCAGCAAATATTCACACAGCACTTTATTGTATTTACATCTATTTACATATAATTTGCATTGCATTGGGTATTAGAAGTAATCTAGAGATGATTTAAAGTATATAGGATGGGACTTCCCTGGTGGCGCAGTGGTTAAGAATCCGCCTGCCAATGCAGGGGACACGGGTTCTATCCCTGGTCTGGGAAGATCCCACATGCCGTGGAGCAACTAAGCCCGTGTGCCACAACTACTGAGCCTGCGCTCTAGAGCCCGCGAGCCACAACTACTGAGCCTGCGCTCTAGAGCGCCCATGCCAAACTACTGAAACCCGCGCGCCTAGAGCCTGTGCTCCGCAACAAGAGAAGCCACCGCAATGAGAAGCCCGCACACCGCAACAAAGAGTAGCCCCCGCTCGCTGCAACTAGAGAAAGCCCATGTGCAGCAACAAAGACCCAACGCAGCCAAAAATAAATACATACGTACATACATACATACATAAATTTATAAAATGCTATAAAAAAATAAAGTATACAGGAGGCTGTGCGTAGATTCTGCACAAACACTGTGCCGTCTTACGTAAGGGACTCCAGCATCCTGAGTCTGGTATCCGTGGGGGGTCCTGGAACCAATCCATCACAGATATGAGGAATGCTAATGTGAACTTTACAATAAATCCATAAAACTGATATAATTAAAAATAAACACACGTGATGCATTTCAAACATGGGTGTGGGTGCTCAGGAAGGATGGATGGAGAGGGGAGTGCTGTCCAAGGGGCCTGGTCACAGGGTCACAGAGGTCACGATCATGGATGCCAGCATGGATTTGGTGCTAAAAAGAATCTCAGGAACCCAGGACTCATAGGGTCACAACACACCGCGTGTGGTCTGAAACACCACAACCCAGTGTCACCCAGGAGAATTACCATCTATTGAGTATTTATGCCTTAAATGCATAACCACGTTTAATCCTTACAACAACCCTGTGAGGAAGGGGCTGCTATCATTATTCCCATTATACAGATAGGAAAGCTGAGGCTCCATGGTGAGTTAAATAACTGGCCTAAGTGCACACAGCCAGGCCATCTGAGTCCAGATTCACTACAGCACTGCTTCTGTAGAAAAGACTACTGCAGAGGCGTGTGTCCCCTGGACTGAGCTGGAGGCACAGAGTGGCCAATGGTCAGTCCTCCCACCTCTCTGGGCCTCTCTCCTCATCTTTAAGATACGGAGAACAGTTTGGGGGCATCAAGAGCTCAAGATCTCTTTCGGGAGCTTCCCTGGTGGCGCAATGGTTGAGAGTCCGCCTGCCGATACAGGGGACACGGGTTCGTGCCCCGGTCCGGGAAGATCCCACATGCCGCGGAGCGGCTGGGCCCGTCAGCCATAGCCGCTGAGCCTGCGCATCCGGAGCCTGTGCTCTGCAACGGGAGAGGCCACAGCAGTGAGAGGCCCGCGTACCACAAAAAAAAAAAGAAAAAAAAAAATCTTTCGGCTGGAAAGACACTAGGTGGGTCTTACATTCACACTGAAGTGTAAATGACTGGTGTCTAGTACTTTCTGATCAACTTTGACCAACAGGTGTGTTTGAGCATCCGTCTGCCCTACCATGTCCCGGGGAAGAGATGTTGAGATTTCTCACCTGGGCACTGGGAGAATGCGTGTGAAGGGGGAAGAAGGCTCTGGGGATCTCGAGTCTGCAGGGGTCAGTCAACTCAACAAGGGGAAAGGGAGCCAGAGGTCACAAAGACAGCGTCTGGCTCACCTACTGGCCCAGGTCAGCCTTGCACAGGCAGGGGCTTCAGGGACAGGCCTGGAGGAGCCATCAGGGCCTGGGGAAGGTGGGGAGGGAGCCATCAGGGCCTGGGTTGGTGCGGGGGGTCACTCGGGAGTGCCTCCTGAGAGGGCGGGTCTGTGGGTCAGGAGGAAACAGGTTCCCAGCAGGGTCTGTGTAAGGCGCCGGACAGGCCCGAGCATCTCCGTGTGCCAGCAGATGAGCAGGAAGCCTGGCATCTCGTCCAGAGCCTCTCTTTTCTCAACTGAAAAAGGGGATCATTACAGCCCCCTCGGGAGGGTTAGCAACAAGGGGAGGAGAAGCCGCCCACCAAGGGCCAGGCCGGCCCTACGTGCTCTCCTCACGACACCCTGGGCGAGGGCGTTTACCTCCTCCGTGCAGGTGACAGATGGGAGACTCTCCAGGGCTCAGGAGTGACTCGGGCCCCGGGGCAGGGCCAGGTTCAGGACCAGCTGCCTCCTAACGTTGACGCGGGGCCCACCTCGGCCTGGCCGACAGGCGGTGCTCCACTACCACCCTGCTCTGCAGACCCCACACCTCCATCCGGACGCGGGGTCTCTGCCTGCATGGCTGGAAGTGGCTGACGTGGGAACGAGGACAATGTTTCTCCCAAATGCCCCAAAATCCTGGAGTGGAATCAGGCACCGAGCACCCACGCAAAGGCCCCCGCCTCCCTGTCAGCCCATGGGGCCCGAGCCTCTTCCGTGGCCACCCGCTCCGGCAGTGTGTCCAGGCCTGGCCTGGCGCCGGTCCTCCCTCACACCAGACCCCTCGGCCCCGTGACGTGGGCAGGCTGACACCCGGGGAGCCCCAGGGCAGGTAGGTGCCACAGGGGCCAACTCCTCACAGGCCCACCCGACAGGTGTGCGAAGCATCGTCCTGGTGGGTTAATCCAAAACTCCAGCCTCCTGCACAAAATCGGAGCTGGAAGCTAATCCTGACTCGGGAGTAACAGTGTTCGGGGGGCTACACCCCTCTCCTCTTTGTCCTCCAAGACTCCAGGCCCTGCTACTAACTACCAGCTTCTGCCACGTGCCTCCCACCCAAACCCCGGGCACCCTGTGGGACCAAGGGGAGGAGCTGAGAGCACCGGGAGCCCAACTCTGGGCCACACCTGCTGCAGTGGACAGGGCCAGACCTTCCCCACACCTCCCCCGAGGTGATGATAACCACGCATCATAGATGAGCAAACGACTCTGAGAGGGCCAGTGACTGCCCAGGCCGCACCAGTGGGGCTGAGATTTCAGCCCAGGCTTGTCAGGGCCGAAGCCTGCTCTCTTCCATTACAATGTATCGCTGTTCTCAAAAGGGACAGGACTTTTGTTTCCTCAGTAACCACACGGGGCAGAGACTCCACGACTGAAGCAGGGATCTTGTCTGGACAATGCCATCGCCTGGACACCAGAGGGCACCCGGGGGCAGTGCCAGCTGGCGGAGCAAGAGCAGCAGGGCCGGAGCCCACACTGCATCCATCGTGGCCTCGACCCCTCCTCAGCAGGCCGGGAGCCGGATTCGGGAACCACTGGCTAAGAACCCACGCAGATGGCGTGGGTTCAAACCCCAGCTCTGCCCCTAGTAGCTCTGCGGCCTTAACCAACTAGATTCAATGGATACAGCATCCTCACCGCTACGGGGTGGTGACAGTACTGCCCGTCTCACAGGGTCATCGTGAGGATTAAACCAGCTAATACAGTGCTTGGCATGCAGTCGGGGTGCCCCCTGAGCGCTGACAAAGCGGCCCTAGAGGAACGGTGACCTGCAGGCACCACAACACTGGGGACACAGGCGGACCTGGGGCCCAGGCCTTGACTCCAAGGCCCCTCCCGCTCTCTCCTCTCCCACCCACGGCCCTCCGCAGCTCACCAAGGGCGGACAGCCGGCCCCCACCTCTGAGTGAGACCCCCCAACTCGACCACACACCCCCACCCCGCGGCGGCTGCTCTGCGGGGATCGGGTCTCCCAGGCTCTACAGAATGTCATTTTCTCTTTGCTTGGTGTCTAGATTACTCCATTTCAATCCAGCCTCTAAACGGCCTGCAAGATGAGCCCTGATTAAATTCCCATAAAACCACAGGCAGAGACGCTCGATCTGCGGTGTGCACCCCCCCCCCCGTCCCCAGGGAGGCCCGGCGTCCGGACGGCCATCTGTCACCCCCGGAGCGCATGTGTGGGAGCTGCCGGGGCAGCCACACCTCATCGGCAGCCGTCTTGGAAGGGCCTCTGAGCCCTTTGCCCTGTGGCCTGAGACCCCCCACCACCTGCTGCCCCCAGGGCCAAGGACACAAACCCACAATCTCCAATCATAGCCCAGCTTTCTCGCCCATCGCTCCGGCCAGTTCAGGAGTCGGCTAGAGCCTTGCCCAGGATCACTTGTCCTAGGGCGGCAGAGCCAGGCCTTGGTCTCGGGGCTTCCACCTCAAAACCCCGGCCCTATGCGGAAAGCAGGTGCCCACGAGAGAAGAGGCCTGCAGGTGCGTGTCCAGCAATCTTGGCTGGTGGCGCCGCCTCCCGCTCCCCGCAAGCCGGCGGCAGGCAGCGTTCAGCTTCTGGGAGGCTCCTGTACTTGGTTTGAACTGGATCCAGGTCTAGTGCCATCTCTGCCTCTGGCTAAAGGGTGTGGGTGCAGCCCCGCCCAGAAGCAATCACCTGTTAGGGAAACCTGGGGCCCAGGCACTCCGTCAGCTACTGACCTCATGTCGTGTGAGCTGTTATGTGGAAGGAACGTGCTGCTGAGGCTGCCCACCCTGGCCAGCTGGAAGGGGAAAGGTCATTCCAAGAGCCATTCACCCATGGATGCCGCAGGCAGGAACCCACTCCCCGGAGGGGAAGGCGGACAGCTAGCTGTGCCCCAAACTCATCCTCCCCGCTCTGCCATGGTGACGGGGCTCCCAAATGTCAGCTGGCCACATGGTTGCCCAGAATAAAGACCACTTTCCCCGATTCCCTTGCAGCTCAGTTTGTAACTCGGTTCTGACCACTGAGGTATGAAAGAACATCACTGTAGCTTCCAGAATTTTTCCTTAGAAGATACCCAGGGCTGTTTCCCTTTGCTCCCTTTTTCTTAGTCCCCTCTCCATCCTAACGTCTAGACTGTAGATGTGGTGGTGAGAGTTTCAGCACCACCTTGGACCAGGAGGGCCACACCAGAAGAACAACGAGCTGGGGGAAGCCTAGGTCCCCGCCGTCACTCGCCAGCACCGGCCAGCCTTCCTCTGGGCTTTTACGCGAGAGAGGAACGAAGTCCATCTCATTTAATCCACCCTCCAGGTCTCTGCTATGGTAGCAACTTTGTCAGCGGGTTTCAGACTGACACGTCTGCAGCGGGAAGGACCCTGCCTTCCCTCCAGGCTCTGAATTAGGAAAAGAAAAGCTCTGGGAGCGTGGAACTGAGATGGCACCAACCACACAGAGCCGCCCAGGTCCTCAGACAGGTGAGGCTGGAAGCTCCGGGCAGCAGGCCTCACCTGTCCCCCACAGCTGATGCTCTGTGCAGCGATGGATGGCCCGAGCGTGGACCCTCGGTCCAAGGGCTCTGCCTGTTAGCCCCGGGAGACCCTCCCCATGTGTCAGAGCCCACCAGCCCACCCCCAGTGCAGAGCAGGGAGCCCTGTCACCTCCCTGCAGCAGCCTCACCCACTGCCCTGTCTTCTGTGCAGCCACCAAGGCTCTCTGAGGACAGGGAGAGCCACGCTGGCACAGGGGTGGCAACAGCTCCAGGAGTTTCTGCCAAGCCCCTTCTCCCAACACAAAAGCGGTGTCATCTGGACTGCTGTACCTGAGGAGCTAAAAGGGTAATTACGGCCCTTTACAGCAGGATTAACAGGGCTGCGAGCCTCCAGTAATCGCAGGAGTGCGGCAGGGGAGCGCCAGGGATGCGCTTCCCAGAGCAGGTTCTCTGTATCCGCGCCAGGAGCAGCCTGGCCTCTGGGAGGATGGGAGGTGGAAGCCAGCAGCGCTTCCGCATGTACCGCCCCGGGTGGGCAGGAAAAGGCTCCAGGAAGTCCCAGCCTCTGCCTGCGCTCCTGGAAGAATACCAGCCCGGCTCGGCGTGCACGATAAGGAAAGCCCAGGGTGCAGCGGTCACGGCCCACCCACACAATTCCTGCTGGCCCAGGACCAAGCCGGTCTTGAGAGTTTGGTCAACAAGTTCTCACTGGGCCCCCTAGCAGGCAGCCCCTGAGCTGACCTCAGCTGGGTTGGAGCTGAGTGGGGTCTGTCTGTGTCCCCGCTGGGGGCCAGTCACCAGCCCCTCACACCTGTGGCTGGGTGGGAGGTCACCCTCACAACAGTAACGACCATCAAAATCTACCTCTAGGCCGCGTCTGCACTGCCTGTCTGAAATGTACTCTCATCTCCTCACTCACCAGCTCCCATACCTTCAAAGGCTGCTCTCGAATGGAGTTCCCAACTGCCCGAGGTGTTCGAAGTCCCCCCTCTGACCGATGGTCTGCAAGTCCACACAAGCACCCCACTTCAGCTCCCTCCCTGCTTCATTCACACCCCCGCCCTGTCTGGGAGGCTTTCGCCCCCTCAGTACTCACCCCCCAGCGACAATCCTGCTGCCTGTGCACCCTGCAGTCCAGCCCGCTGAACACGCATGCTCACACTCTAGGCCTGAGCTCACCCTTGATCCCAGCCCTGATTCTCTACCCATGAAAATGGAGACAGATTCCAAGATCCAATCCAGATGCCTCAGCGCTTTCCAGTGTAAAGTGCTGAGCAGGAACAGTGGCTCCCATTCCTGGGTGACCCCATACTGTCATCTCCTGTCCCTTCGCGGACAGTTGGCATCTAACACACACACTTCCTGGGAAAAGGTGGATTTCCTTTCCAGAACCAACGTTCAGCCAAAACATCACTATAGATCTTCCTTCTCATCTGGGGGTTCTGGTTCAACCCAGGGAAGGAATGCAAAGGGAACGGAAGTTGACACGGTCACTGACCACTCCAGACCCAAGGATGGGAGGATGCTGGCATGATGAAAAACGCTACCTGCTTTGGGGCCCCCCAAGAATGTCATGTCCATGTTGTCTCCTGGTGACGGCCAGGCGCCCAGGGCAAAAATGCCTCAAGACCTCTTCCAGGACAGCCAGGTCCACCAGCCAGCTCTTGCACAGGGCAGGTTCCTCAGAGAACCAAGCACTCACCAATTCTCCTGACCAGGGTCCATGACTGCATCCATGCCAGGTGCTTGCTAGATCCAGGGCCCTCTGACTATGGACATGAAAGTCAAGCTTAGGGGTTAGGAGCTGGGGAGCCTGAGTCAGAGAGACGTGGCTAGATTCTAGCTCTGCAGCTTACAGGCTTGGGTGATGCTGGCACACCTGTTAACCTCTCAGAGCCTCCTGTGCAGAACAGGGAGGATGGATGATCTGGCCCACCTTTATAAATAAGCACCAGAACAGAGACTGTAAGAAGGCGGCTTAGCCCAGTGCTAGGCACACAGCATGTACCCAATAAATCCTGCGCTTATTATCCCCATGCTGGTCCTGTGAGCCAAAGCACCCACTGGTCCAACCATCACGTGAACAACACCTGGGGCCAAGTCACCATCCAGGTCAGGGTTCAAGGCAGCCCCTTTAGGTCACACACATGTGGCCTGGATGGCAGGAACAAGGGCTGCCTCTCCTGCCTCTAGGAGGATTCTCACGCAGCCCCAAGGCCCAGGCAAAGCACTTTCTCTTAAAGTGAAAGAAGAACTCTCAGCGGGAACGCCTGGACCAGGAGGCAGAGCTAGGAGGTGACTGTGAACGTGAACCTTTCCAAAAAGCCCTTCTCACATAAACAAACACCTTGGAAAGGCAGCCTGACTTCTCTGGAGCTGCCCTGCCCTGGGACGTGGGGAGGATGAGTCCTCAGGGGCACGGGCCCGCAGCTGGCAGGAGACGCTCCCGCAGCTGAGAGGGGGGCTCCCGCCTGCGAGAACAGAGCGTACCCCGCAAGGTCCAGCCGCCACATTACATATCTCCATGTGTTTGATCAAAGGCCCTTCAATTTCTCTGTTTGTCTCTTTCGCCCGGTTACGTAACTCCACTCGCCCGCCTGCCGCTGAGCTGCTCTACACGCACTTCTGCTCCCTAACCACTGTCTTATCTGGATACTTCATCACCACTCGTGGGTTTAAGACAACAAAACTTGAAGTGGTTGGAGCCAGTCTCCCAAAGAGAGCACCCTAGGACTTTTACTTCCTAACTCTGCTGGCCACAGAGGGAGAAGGAAAGGCCCTCCCCAGAACGTACAGCTGCTTCCTGTGTCAAAGTGCTTAAAAAGACCGGACCCCCGTCCCTCCTCCCACCCCACGCAATGACCACCTTGTGTCCACGAGCTGGGCCGACTGCCACGGATGCTGAGCCACTCACGTCCGTACCTTTCATGTAGGCCTCGATCTTCCGGATGAGCTCATAGGACTTGGACCGGTCAAGCAGGGTTCTGATGGCGGGAAGGGGGTCCAGGACAATGGTCTCAGGGTGGGCATCAATGTATTCCTGAGAGGAAAGAACACTCCTTCCGGTTAGAGAGGGAAGACTGATGCTGAAACGAGGGTGACAAGAAGGTTTCGTCCCACGTGCCATCCCCACATCCATCTCTCTGTTCTCCATCCCCCCACCAGCCCTGACCTCTGGTTGAGGCAACACCTGGTCTCAGGAAACTGCCTCTACCCACTCAGCCCCACTGGGATCACGTGACTTTGGTCAGGCCAATCAGCATGTTCCACCTCCTGGGGCTGCCGGCTCAGGAGAGGACATGTGACCCGAGTCCACTCAATCAGAGGCAGGCTCAGTGCTGTTGTTGGAAACGCTGGGACAGGAGCACTGTCCCTCCCTGAGGACAAGAGGAAGCTGGGAGACCGGGCAGCTGGGAGCAGTCATCCTGGGATCTGAAGGAGAGAGAGCTGATGGAGCCCAAAGTGAGAAAACAGAGCCGAGAAAAGGAGAACAAGTCGGTTCTGGTCAGCTTGTGCAACTCCTGGATAAAGCCTCACCTGAAACCCGATCTGCTCCACGGGTGGATTATGCTCAATGAGTGGCCAGCACCCTGAGCTGATAACGGTTCTGAGGCAGGGCTGGGGAGACTGGGATGCCAGGGTTCAGTAGGTCTGTGGGAAGGTGATGAGACACTCGCCATGGGGCAGCCACCCGGCCCGCAGGTGCTCACTCCAGTAAGTGCTTATTAATACCCATTAGCTTCATGGTAGACCATGGAAATGCAAGCAGAACTATGATAAGGTTAGTCTTTAAGGAAGTTACAATCTTCTTGGGGAAATAAGGTTAAGGCACATGAGGAACGAGAAACCATTATTTGCAATGTAATTCAACGGAAGACAGAGCAAGATGTGTCCAGGAAAAGAACTCAGGGATCTTGGGCCGCCATGAGACACCGCTGTGACTCCAAGAGCTCCAAGTCACAACAGGGGGCTAGAGCAGTTTGTCAGGAAGACAAAGTAAATGAGACCATCCCTCTGGCTCTAAAACTCCATGATTCTATGGACACAAATGGGGGATGCTGGAGTAACAGGAGAGGGGCTCAGAGACAAGCCTGGGTATAAGGAAGGCCATTCACTAGCTGTTGTTGTTACTGTGGGTTGAATCGTGCACACCCACCCCCGGATCTGTTCAAGTTCTAACCCCCGGTCCCTGTGAACATGGCCTTATTTGGAAATGCCTTTACAGATGGAATCGAGTTAACATGCGGTTATACAGGATTGGGATGGACCCTCATCCATTGACTGGTATCTTCATGGCGAGGAAAATCTGGACACAGAGACACACAGGGAGAAGGCTGTGTGAAGATGAAGACAGTGACCGAGCTCAGCTACAAGGCAAGGATGGCCAAGGACCACTGGCCACCAGCAGATTCCCCCTCAGTCTCCAGAAGGAACCAATCCTGCAGACACCTTGATTTTAGACTTCCAGCCTCCTTAACCGTGAGAGAATGAATGTCTGTTGTTTTAGGCCACTTAGTTTGTGGTACTTTGTTACGGAAGCCCCAGGGAATAAATACACCAATTCACCCCTCCCCGCCCATTCCACAAGATCTGTCAGCGAGGTCAGCAGAGGCCAGGAGCAAAAGCCATAATGCTTCTCTTCTAGTAAACCTTATCAGAAAAAAGAACGCTCCATTTGGGATTTTTTTTTTCCCCTGGTGAACCTATTTTGGTTCCTAGTAATCATTTTTAAGAGCTCTCAACACAAAAGCCAGAGATCCATATCTACCTCTCTGAAATCTGTTCCCGCCTTATGTTTCATACCAAAGTAGCTGGTTATGAGCTTATTGGTGTCTTTTTCTCTGGATGTTTAAAAGAAGTCTCCATCCCTGAGGGGTGGCCAGTGCATGCATCTGGGGAGGCCTTCGTCCCGTCCTCACACCTGTAAACGCCACAGGGCCTACACGCTCTCGCCGCAGGTCCTCTCCCGGCACGTGCGCCTGCAGACCCAAATGCAGAACAGAAGCTGCCTTCGCGACTTCCTCCTCCTCCTGAGAGCCTGGCCCGCTGCCCTGATCGGACGGAACAAGCAGGCAGCTGATGCCGGAGGGCCCCCGTCTGGCACCCCCAGGGGACGTGGGAACGAGGTGAGAGATGTCTGTAAGGAAGGTCTATCCAAGGATATAACTTGGATAGGTTCTCTCTCCTACAGCCTCACTTCAGGGTACCGAACCTCTCTGCTGTGGGCTCCCCAGAGGCAACTCTCCCCATCGGCACTGTTCCTTTACCGGAGCTTGTTCCTTTGAACCAGATCTACGCTGCCACAAGAGCATGTCGTTCGTGAGACACCAAGATCGACATATACGACCGAAATCATGTTAATGTCCTCACGTTAAAAGGTCATCCACTCAACAAACTTCACAGCATCCACAGCGCTCAGGGCATCGTGCAGGGTGCAAACAACACTGGACGAATGACAGCCTTCTAGGTTTTCCCCTACCAGGTCTGGCCAATGAATTCACGTTCTGGGCTATGAATTGAAAGCACTGCAATGCCCTCACCACCCACTGCCAGGAAGCAGTGCAGTACAGAGGGAAGAACAAGGGACTGAGAGTCAAGAAACCCAGTCTCAGGGCTTCCCTGGTGGCGCAGTGGTTGAGAGTCTGCCTGCCGATGCAGGGGACACGGGTTCGTGCCCCGGTCCGGGAAGATCCCACGTGCCGTGGAGCGGCTGGGCCCGTGAGCCACGGCCGCTGAGCCTGCGTGTCCGGAGCCTGTGCGCCGCAACGGGAGAGGCCGCAGCAGTGAGAGGCCCACGTACCGCAAAAAAGAAAAAGAAAAAGAAAAAGAAACCCAGTCTCCCGCTGCGCTCACCTTCCGCTGGCACCTTGGACGAGCCATTTGGTTTCTCTCGCCTCGGTTTCCTTGTCTGTGAGTTGCGAGTATAAGTTGGAGAAACCTAGGAGTAGTGTTTAGGAGGCACACTTCAAGGCCACACACATGGGGCTGTTCTAGAACAGGACGGGCAGCCACTGGTAGAGGCATTACAGGTAATGGCAGGGACACACACAAGCTCACTGCTTTCCTTCAAAAGGAAGGCAACATCAGAGACGTTGCTTCGACGGGCTGGCCCAATTCTCTCCCAGCCACCGAGGTCCAGTAAACCATGACCCGCCCTCAGATGTCCCCACCGCAGTACCGAGAAGGATGTCCACATGGTTGGCAGACAACACAAAGCTGGTTCTGGTTCCACTTTTGTGCATTAGGGCAGCGGCCTTTACTGAGAGAACTCAGACTCATTAAGACGTGAATTGAAGCCAAAGAAGCTACAAGAAACCAAAGGAGGGAAGATGTGACAAGCAGGCACCAACAAGCTTTTGACCCGGGATGAAAGCATCAGAATTAACAGAGGAATTATTCCTAAACATGATCTCTTTTGGGACAAGGACGGAGAGGGCAAAGAAAGAGTTTTTCCAATCACCCCATTATCCACAAGCAGATTTTCCTCCGAGCCTTTCCGTTTATCTATGGTATCGCAGGCTTCATGCATTTTTCACAGGTCTCTTAGAATTACCAAACAAATTGCTGGAAGGGTGAGCGCCCTGTTACCGTTTTTATCACCACTCGAGGAAGAAAGGCCCAAACCGTCTCCATGGCAAACGGTAAACACACGTTCTGTTAGACAGCCTGCCTCGAAACACCTAGAAAGGCATCCTGGAAGTAAACAAGGAAGAGTCTGGCTTTAAGCAGCTAAAGCAAGGGAAATGCAGAGATATATAGCTCGGGGTCAGCAGGGCCAGGAAGAAGTCTAGAGAATACTGACAAAGGAGCACAGATGGGCCAGATGCCTCCGCCCCCCCGAGGCCCATGGGGTGATGACGCCAAGAGGGGCACCGGGCCCTCTGCTGGGCTGGGGAGGAGTGGGCAGCGGTCAAGTTTTCCCCACTGAGGATCTGAGCCGAATGAGAGATGAACCGAGATGAACATGAGAGATACCATTTCCTCTGCAGTTCCATGTATGGCCAGGAAAGGAGAAGGAGTGGGACACAAGGATTTGCTCTCAGCTAATAGAAAATGCAGATGGGAGTCCCAAGTTCAAATCCTGCCTCTGCCACCTTATGTCTGTGAAGAAGAAACTGGAATTAATCTCTGACATTTCATTTCCTGTGTGTAAACGTACATTGCGAATAAAACCTATCTCAGGGAATAAAACCTATCTCAGGGAGCTGCCATGGACAACGAGATGACAGTGACAGATATGAAAAGAGTTGGTAGTGGGAGTTCCCTGGTGGTCTAATGGTTAGGACTCAGCTTTTTTTTTTTTTTTTAAGGTGTTGGGGGTAGGAGTTTATTAATTAATTAATTTTATTTTTTTGCTGTGTTGGGTCTTCGTTTCTGTGCGAGGGCTTTCTCTAGTTGTGGCAAGCGGAGGCCACTCTTCATCGCAGTGTGCAGGCCTCTCACCATCATGGCCTCTCTCGTTGCAGAGCACAGGCTCCAGACGCGCAGGCTCAGCAGCTGTGGCTCACGGGCGTAGTTGCTCCACGGCATGTGGGATCCTCCCAGACCAGGGCTCGAACCCGTGTCCCCTGCGTTAGCAGGCAGACTCTCAACCACCGTGCCACCAGGGAAGCCCCAGGACTCAGCGCTTTCTCTGCCATGGCCCCGGTTCAATCCCTGGTTGGGGAACTGAGATCCTGAAAGCTGCACGGTGCAGCCAAAATAAATTTTTAAAAAAGAAAGAAAGAAAAAAAAAAAAAAGAAAAGAGTTGGTAGATACAAAAACAAAAAGGATTCTCATGGTTCTACAGCACACAGACCCTTAGGGCCCAACCCGACCTAAGATCTCTGAGCCCGTTGCCTGGCAGACAGGGGGTCGGGCCACCTCTGCACTTGCGGTGAGCAGCCAGAGCATAACACGATACCCGGCCCAGGGCAGCCGAGGCTGCAGCGAGCAACCCTCTGCAGACAGCTCAGGTCCTGACAGAGCCGAGCTGCAGTTGGCCAGCCCGCTCCTCACAGGGAAGCAGGAAAGGCACCCAGTATCCACCCCCTGGATCCTCAGGAGGTAACAGGGCTCTGGTCCACTCCCCCAAAACACCGCAGGTCTCTTTCTAGGAAGTGGTAACACAGGGAACTATATTCAATATCCTGATAGACCATAATGGAAAAGAATACTAAAGGATGTATATATATGTGCAACTGAATCGCTTTGCTGTACAGCAGAGATCAACAAATTGTAAATCAACTTACACTTCAATTAAAAAAAAAAAGTGATGACTCATTTTTCAGAGATGTGTACTAAAACAATTTACAGGTTAAACATGATGTCTAGCATCTGCTTCACAATAACCGGGCACAGGGAAAGAAGTAGGTGAGGGGGCTTCCCTGGTGGCGCAGTGGTTGAGAGTCCGTCTGCCGATGCAGGGGACACGGGTTCGTGCCCCGGTCCGGGAAGATCCCACGTGCCGCGGAGCGGCTGGGCCCCTGAGCCACGGCCGCTGAGCCTGCGCGTCCAGAGCCTGTGCTCCGCAACGGGAGAGGCCACAACAGTGAGAGGCCCGCGTACCGCAAAAAAAAAAAAGAAGAAGTAGGTGAGGCACAGGTGAAAGCACAGCGGCCACGAGCTGCTGACTCATGAAGCTGGGTGACGTACGGGGAGCGCATTGCAGCATCCTCTCAAGCATTTTTAAATTTCCCAAAACAAAAAGTTTGGGGGGAAATGGAGGGAGTGGGGAAAGTAATGAGGTCCTCCCTTTCTTCAGCTCCCTGCACCCACAACTGTGCCAGAAATGAGTCCGAACAGCAACACTATCTTTCAGGAAGGAGCAGGAGGCCGCCACCCAGATGGGAAACACAATGAGAGTTACTCATGGTAAAGATGATAATAAATAATCATAATTGATAATAATTTAGAATAACAGCAGCTACCATTTACCCAGGACTGGCTACATGCACGCCACTGGGTAAAGCGGTTGGCAAGTACTATTTCTTTTAACATAAAAATCCTATGAGGTAAGAGCTAAAACTATAAATCTCTTAGAAGAACACACTGGTGTAAATCTTTGTGACCTTGGATTAGACAATGGTTTCTTAGGCATGATACCAAAAGTACAAGCAAGAAAAAATAGGTAAACCAGCCAGCATTAACAGCAGGAGCTTATGTGGGTCCAGGATGCCACCTGCCTTGGACCTGGTGCTCTGGAGTGAGGGAGTGCCCGGGCACGCACTCACCTCATCACGCTCGGGACCCAGCAGCTGGAAGGCTGCCTGCTGGGCCGTGTGCCCCTGAGAGCCCAGCCGGGCACAGCCTAGCCTCTAACCCCGACGGCAGGACTGGGAATTCAGGTTTGATGGACGGCTCTGGAAATCTACGCCTCTGGAGGAAGGCGAGCTAGGATGGAGGAAGGGCCACCACACAGAGTGCTGGGAGCCCCGTCTCCTCTCTGGGTCTCAGCTTCCTCTTCTGCCAAGTGAAGGCCATTGCTGGGAAGAGGTCTCACGCGTAGGAAGGAGTTGGAGGCCGCCAGACCCGCGTAAATTCCTGCTTTCCCCACTTGCTACGTGGGGCCTCTGTAAGCTTCAGTCCTCATTTGTCCACAACTCAGTAGGGCAGGTCTAGAATAGGAAACAGAGGACCGAAGCCCGGGGCCAGCGGTGGGAGGAGGATGGAGAGGCTGGGAGCTGCCTGGACCTCCCACGAACGAGCAGAGTCTCCTACTGGGTCTCTGGGTGGCCGGTTGTTTGAAAGATGGCTTCGTGGGTTCACATCCAGCAGACGCTTATGCAAGCCCCAGAGCGGGAGCGAGCCTGATGCCCTGTTCTTGGGGTGCTGTCAACCTCCGGCAGAGGCAGGGCAGGGAACAGCACGGCGAATGCTAACAAGGGGCACGTGCAGGGCTGGGTGAGCTCAGCACCGGCTCCCTGCCAAGCATTCTGTGCGTTAACCTGCAGCCCGGAGGGAGAATTTCACCAAAATCCTGCTGGCCAGGACCAGTGGCGGGGGGTGGGGACCAGGTTGGAAGCCATTCATGGAATAGGGAATTGACGGCGCCCAGTTTGTTGGAGAAAGTCCATCTCCTGGTTTGGTAACTGGCTTCCTTCCCTCCAGTGGCCCTGTTCCCCACCCCGGGAAGAGAATGTCACGGGGCAGGACAGGAGCTCTGCACTGGGAGTAGGAAGGGAGCCCACTGCCCAAGGCTGAGGAAGGAGAGGAAAAGGGGAGGGCAGAGCCAGGCAGGGCTGGGCTGGGCCGGGTTCAGGGGAGCGGCACTGCTCTACTGCTTCATCGGGTGCTCGGTACACGGTGTATCTGTGTGTAGCGAAACTTCAGCAAGCTATTCACAACATGCACACTTTTCTCTGTGTATATCACGCTTCAATTAAAAAAAAAAAAAAGGTGGGCACGGAGAGAAAGCGAGCACCGGGCTAAACAGCAAGGCCCTGGGCCGCAGGCCCTGCTCTGCCGTGTGCCTGCCTTGTGCCTGCCCGGCCCGGGACGCCAGCCTCCCATGTGGAGTGCATCAAAAGTGGAAAACGGGGCCTTTCCCTGGCGGCGCAGTGGTTGAGAGTCCGCGTGCCGATGCAGGGGACACGGGATCATGCCCCGGTCCGGGAGGATCCCACATGCCGCGGAGCGGCTGGGCCCGTGAGCCATGGCCGCTGAGCCTGTGCGTCCGGAGCCTGTGCTCCGCAACGGGAGAGGCCACAGCAGTGAGAGGCCCACGTACAGCAAAAAGTAATAATAATAAAGTGGAAAACGGGGCCCAATTCCACCACGACCACCTCCACGGCCCTGGGAGCCACCAACACCGATCACGGAGGCGATCACTTGGGAATTACAACCACCTTTTGTGCTAAATACCCCAATGGGACTTCAGAATCCTGATTATCACTTGGTTCTAGAAGTAGAGAAGCATCGGCACTCAAATGAACCCCACACGCCACGCACAGAACTCTCCAAGAAGATTCCCAGAAGCCCACGAATCAGGGTGTTTCAGTTAACACTCAGCCACCAAGCGCGTGCTGAGGAAGAACTCAAATGACTTCCTTGTAGCTGTTAAAAATGACTCGTGGGGGCTTTTACAGGAAAGGGGGTGACCTTGGGCTTACTCAGCATAGTCTCACTCCTTCTGGCTCTTCCTGAGAGCATGACCAGCACCCAGAGCGTTCAGCTGATGGCACAAAGGCTGGCCTTTTAACGAGCTCCTTCCACACCAAGTGGGAGGTGAAAGCCAGGAAGCTTCTAGTTCCTCAAGTCTTGACACCATGATGGAGGTCCTGGCAAGATGCTAAGATGTGTTACTATTATTGATAATTACAACAGTAATAATGATAGCAGCTAACTTTTCCTAAACGCTCACCAAGTGCAGGACAATGTCCTACACCTTGCAGCAACTGACGCTATATACCTCATAACAATCCTATATAGGAAGTCCTAGTAGCAGCCCCATTTGATAGACAGAGAAACTCAGGCTCAGAGAAGCTCAGTACCTTGCCCAGGCTCCCCCGGCTAGGAGGTAGCCAGGATGGGACCTGAACCCACACCATCTGGCTCCAGAGCCCTCTAGTTTCTAGTCAGTGAAACAGGCATAGCAAACCTGGGTAAAAAAAAAGCATCTCAATTCTAGCTCTAGCCAGGATCACTCAGGTTCATTCTTTAAAAAAAAAAAATTTTTTTTTAAATTTTCCATTAGCTATTTATTTACATAAAACAAAAAAGACTGGATACTTTTACACGGGCACACGGTTACCATGTGGTGATGCTGAACCTTTCCTTAAGCACCAAGTCATGGAGGTTTAGTGGAATGAAAACTATACTGGGAATCAGAAGCCTTAGAATCTTAGAATCTTGGTGTCACTAAATAATTTTGTGACGTGAAAAAAATTTACATTTTCTCAGATCTAAAAACCTTCTTTTAAAACTTATGTTAAAAGGGAAAAAAGTAAGCCTTTCTCACGTTCTGCCAGGCCAAGTCTTTAGCCTAGAGGCCTTTAGCCTGGTGGTTCAGCCCGTGAGGCCAGGCACACTGCGTCTGGTGGCAGCACAAGGAAAAACAAAAAAAAGGAAAGGCTGCAGGCCCATCTGCTTCTCCCATCACCCCAGGGTCTGCATCCCGCTTCACTCTTCACTCAAAGGCCCCCAGGGACCACCACACTGGGCCAGTCTGCATCTATCCCCAGCCTGGGATCAAGACAAACTAACACAACTGAAGACAGACACTTCTTAGGAGAGCAAACAAATGGCATGGCCGGACACCGGAGTCCACAGCAGCCTCTGGGAGGAGGATCCGCATGGCACCAAGGGAAGGACGCGTGCCCGACGCACAGAAGGGCCGCTGTGGACACTGCTGGGGGAAGGAATGGGCCCCGTGGAGGGAGGATTAACACTACAGCAGTGTCGCCAGCGATCCCACCTTCAGAGGCACAGTATATGCTTCTGCCGAGAGCAAGGCCGGTCGCTGGGAGGGCAGCCGCAGGTGAGGCATGAGGTCATGAGCCGGGCTGAGCAGAGTCTTCCGGGTGGACAACTAACAAATCCTCTGGCCAGACCACCGAAGCCTGTAATCAACTGAGGCCAGGACCCAATGTCTCTGAGTCAAAGCCTTCCTGGCACCACTCAGAATACCTGCCTGTTCATTAGAGCTCACAGAAAACCACACACCGTGGACAGTCCTGAGGAATCCACACTAGGCCCCAGAGCCTTGATGTCACAGTGCGCCAGGCAGCCACAGCCCTAGCTAAACCCTGCCACCCATGGCTGTTCAAGAATCATAGGCTGAGGGTCTAAAGAGGCAGCCGGATCTGGCATAGGGCTGCGCCTGGAGATTCCTGCGGCTAAACTTTGAGAGTAGGCTCCCAGGAGCCAAGAGAAGGTTGTGGCACCATCCAGTACATACTAGGGGCAGGACCGCCGAGTCCAGCCACACAGGGAGCCATCTGCAGCCTACCGAGCTGTTCAGTGTGCAACCTGTGTAACTGTCCCTGACAGCCGGCCAGCCAAGGCTTCTGCCTTCCAATCACTGGCAGACCACCCCTTTCAGGCCAGCTGCAGCACCAGGGCAGTCCGGACCCCAGCACCAGGACCCTGAGGCACTGTGAAAGTTAAGGCAAAGGCAGAGTCTAGAAATCTGGGTTCAAGTCCTGGAATCACCATTAACTTTATGTGTGCTTCCGGAGGTCACAAGTTATCTGTATCTCAGATTTCTCGTCTATAAACAAGAGAGTCAGAACAATGTATTTTTAACATCCTTTCTGACTTTTAAGTTCTAGGATTCTTTGATTCTGTGACATGATAAACAAAGAAAGAAAGCTCTTTGGGCCTGATGGAGCCAGACTGCTACATGGGAGCCCAGGGCCTGCTCCCCTCAAGCAGGTGCACAGCACTGTGACTGCACAGGACAACTTTGGCAGGGTGGTAGGACACAGCAGAGGGAAGAAGGCCAGCAGGACGGGCACACGAGTGACAGATAATGGCTCCATGTCGGGGACAGACACCCACTCACTAGCTCAACCAAGCCCATACACACCCTGAGACTGTCCTTTGCAGTCACCAGATGACTCTCCAGCCCTCACAGACTCAGCCTGGCATGTTAGACGGCTTGTCCTCACCTACTACCGCTTCTCTAACTCTCCTCAAATGGCTCCCAGCGAGAGCTGGGCTTCCCCACCCAGCAGATACCTTGGTCTTAATCAACCCTCGTTTGTATTCCAGAGAGATCTCAGGTGTCTGTGCGCCCAGCCTGAGGCCTCCCAGACAGCATGAGACCAGGGAGGGTGAGAGCCCGTGATGGGTGTGTATGTGTGTTTGGGAGGGAGGGGGTCACCTCTTCAGCCTCAGAGCGGCCACATCCCACCCACCCTCACTGGGGGCTCGTAAGTGGACAGGGATGCGGGGGTGACTGGTGATAACAGAGTAGGGCAGGGTTGCCACACGGGGGAGCGGGTGGGAGAGCGGGGAAGAGGAGGGGAGAGAGGGTTTCTGGAAGCCAATGACGTTGAGCCACAAAGGGTCACAGGCATGGGACGCGTGAAAAGACATTCCAAAAGCAGAGGCATGGGGTGAGGGGCCCGCGTGGCTAGGTGGACGTAGGTGAAGACAGGCGGGAGAGGCAGCTGGAGACAGACCAGCCAAGGGGCTTGGACTTGATCCTAAAGCAATAGGGTCCCGAGGCGGGGAGTGACGAGCCAGCTCTGAGTTTGGCGGTGACCTGTCTAGAGGTGTGCAAGGCTAAGGGGCCAAGCCTGGAAGGGACGAGGCCTGGGCAGCACGTCAGGCGCAGTGCCGGCCTTGGGGGCACGTGCGCCGGGCTTCGCAGTTCAGGAAGGACAGAGATGCTGCCTGACCTTTGGCACGATACTGTCTCTGATCTGGCAGAGCTGCTGAAAGGAAAATGACGATGCAATTTGCCCCTCAGCCTATTTTGCTCTTCAGACCCGTTATTTAAACCCACGAGCTCAGGCCCGGGTGGTCAGGCCCTTGCAGCACAGGGAGTACAGAGGAGAAAGGTAGGGTGTGCACGAGCACCAGACAGGAGCAAGGTGGCCCAGACACTGCCCCTCCCAGGGCCCTGAGTGCCCCACGGAAAAAAACAACAGGATGAGGAGGTGATTGCTAGGGTCCCGGCACTCTCCGATTCTCTGCAACTTGGCCAAATTCAACCGATTAGAAACACCTCCCAAAGTGGTGGGACGTGGGCCAGCACTTGCTTGGAGGGAGTGTTATTGGCCCAACTTCTGTGGAGAGAAATTGGGCAACAGCCAAAATTAAGACTACATAAATTCAGCATTTCTATTTCTAGGTATTTATCCCACATAATTCCATGCACGTGCACACAAAGATATAGGTACAAAGATACTTAATCACTGCAGCATGTTTCCGAAACATGATCAGAGATGTCCTAAGTGTCTATCAGTAGAGAAATGGTTAAGAAAAGGATTTAAGGCCATTTAACGGAATGCTATGCGGCCATTAAAAAGAATAAGGCAGCCTGAAGGAAGGACTGATATGAAATCATTTCCAAGAAAGATCACACAGAATAATGGCTTTGTGTGAGGACGGGAAGACCGTCTTTGCTCATGTACACGGAACTCCCCTAAAAAGGCTCTAGGCTGCTGCAGCCATGGCTGCCCCCAAGACGGGGATGCGCTGGACGGGCAGCAGGGGTGGGAAAAGGCTCCTTGAATTTGCTGCATGTGCACGGGTTACCTACGTCAGACGGCAGAGAGCCAGACGGAGGGGACATGCGCAAGGCCATGCCTACGGAATCCACCAGAACCACAGTGCATGAATAGGCTGGTTAAACTCACTGTCCCGGGGGCAGAAGGTGGGAGAAACACTGGAGCGTTTGCGGAGCTTCCTGGGAGCAGAACGCCAGCAATAACGCCCCACTGTCCCTGCGGGTGAACAAAAGTCACAGAACTAGGGGTTCAGAAGAGACAAGAAGAGGTTGGAGCACCCAGGCGCCAGGCTCTAGAATGAACTGGATGCGACCTGTGCCACTGACGGAGCAGAGGGAAACCCCTTCCAGATGGGGGGTGGGGAGAGGGAAGCAGAGCACCTGTGGAGGCGGGGCTGGGCCCCAGCATCCTGGGTGTGTGACTTGCACACCCGCCCCAGTGTGCCCGGGTCACAGGCACCCCCATCCCATCTCCAGGCCGGATGCCACCCACGACTGTTCATCCGCCTGAGTCATCTTCCCAGACGGTCTGCGGTGACACGCGCCTCCCTCAGCCATCTAGGAGAGAAAACCGGGGTCCCCGTGGGGACGACACACTGTGGTTGACAGAGCTCACAATAAGTCCATGAAGAAAAGCAATCCCATCAAAGTGTAACCCCGAACGCTGAGGAAGAGGGGGCGGGGAGGAAACGGAACACTTTACCATCTGAGACAACAAACACCTTCTCCCCCGCTTCCAGGCCCCCGACTAGAACAATACCTCCCTTTCTGTCCCCAGACCTCAGCACCAAACTTATGTGTTCTCCACCTCCCGTCAGCAGGAGGCTGGCAAGGTGCCTGGCCAGGCTGAGCACCTGACAAATGTCACATGCCCTGTCACAGTGCCACGGCACTACTCAGGTCCTCAGGCAAACAGAGAGAGACCTCGGCCACACACCACCTCCGTGACTGGGGAGGGATCTGCAGGGCTGGGTGCCAGCCAGGAGAAGGCATCTCCACAAGGGCTGACACTAAACCAGGACAGGCTGGCCTTTCCACTCAGGGGTCACTGTCGGGACCGGAGGGGGTCCCAGTGGTTATGTGACCAGGTGTCACAGCCAACAGCTGAGCGAAGTGAGAAGCGGACAGGGGCTGCCTGGTCCCAGCAGCTCGGTTCCGCCCCGGCTCAGCAGCAGCCCCTCACTCCTTAAGCACCCGTCTTAACCATGCGCGCCTTCTCCACACACCTGTCCAGGTGAGCCTGGGGAGGGGCCCCTGCCTTCAGGCTGCTTCCCAGGACCCCGGCCACAGGCCGGCTCTGCCCGCCCAGCCGGGGCCACAGCCCTCCAGCCGGAGTCAGGCTCCCAGTTCCCAGAGCAAGCGCAGGCACCCGCTCCTGCCCTGCTGGGTGAGCAAGGCTACAGCCAGGACTTGGGGCACCCCAGCGCTGCTGGCGGGGAGAGAGGAGTCGTCTGGAGCCACAGCAGAGTTCGCAGTGTGACGCTGAACTCTGGGACGCGGGGCCACTGGGGCTGGGGGAGGCCTGGGCGCCTCACCCCTGCACGAGGCCACCCCGCCTTCCCGGCCTCTGGCCGCAGCAGAACAGAGAACAGAGACAGCTACTGCTGTTGGCCGTGACCCTGGCAATGACCCCTAGCGCTGCGACAACGGTCTCACTTCCTGCTGCACACCCTCAGCCCTCTTCGAAGCGGCAGCCAGCGCACCCTCGGTCCGCACATTCTCCCGCCGCTGCTGCGCTCAGCTGCACCAGCCCATTCCAGGTCCGCAGGCCTCTGCGCCCGTCTTGCCAAGGGGCCTGGCAGACGTAGCCCCCTCGCCTGCTTCACTCCCTCCCCCTGCTCACTAGGCCTTTTAGGCCTGGCTCAAGTGTCACCTCCTCAGAGAGGTGATAACACCCTCCCTGTTATCACAGGTCTTGATTTTTCTTCTTCCTAGAACTTACCACAAATGGAGACTATGGTGCTTTTCCTCCATTTACTTGTGTTTTCTTAGCATCAACCCTGCCTCCCCTATAGCAACACACACACACCCACACACTCACACACACGCACACACACTCCGTGGGGAAAGGGGCTGCATCCACCTGACCTGTCTTATTTTTTGTACCTGTGATGTCTTTTAGGATTCCTGGCACACAGCAAGTGCTCAATTAAGACTTGTGGAATGAATGACACAGTGGTTATTTGACGAATGATCTCATGGATCAATGGAGAGACTGCGAGATACTGGCCAGGTCAGGGGCTAGAAGCCAGGGAGTGTGTGAGGCCTGAGGCAGGGGGCATGGACCCCAGCCAGCGTGGGAGGGGCTCACAGAAGGTCCTCGTGGCTCACTCTGTCCGTCTCCAGAGGACGGAGGTCAGCGGAGGCCCAGCCCGTGGCCCACCAGAGCAGCTTTACTCTTGGCTGGTGAGAGACTTTGTGATTTATTACACAAAGTCAAAAGAAACCACATGGGCCTTTATCGTGGGCACACAGACCACATGGGTGGCACAGAAGCAAGTCAGGAAGTCATGGCCCCAAAGAAGCCAGGAGGAGAGTGGAAGACACCTTCCTGCCGTAGATGTTCCTGAAATAAAGAACCCACGGGACTACAGACCTCTTGGTGGGAGTTCCCAATCTCCAAAACCCAGATACTGGTACTCGAGGAGCCCAACACGTCCACAGGGCCGAACTAAGGAACCCTGAAATGTGTATACACAAGTTTTCCCTATGACTTTGGGAAAATGCATTAGTAGCAAACATTAGTATTTCTAAAACCCAGAAGACCTCCAACCCTGAGCTGTGAAATGGTGACTGTCCACGTACACACAGAGGGACCACGGCCAGTGCGCCGGGTGAGCTCAGGCTTCCGCGTGGCTGTCCCTCCCACCACCCCACCCAGTGCTGTACAAAGTCCATCTCTGCTCTGGGCAGGTAACAGGCAGGGTCATAAAGCTGTGCGTCTTCCTGGGGGGCTGGCCTCCCCCACCACAGGGAAAGGCCCTGCAGACACTCAATGGCCCTAAATGGCCCCAAGCTCCCTGGGGCAGAATGAGAGATTCACAGCCACTGCCCGCTGGCCTGGCCTGGACGCACAATGGGTGGATTGTGTGGCCACTTCCGCCATGGGAGGAGGGGCCTCGTGACCCAGGGCAGCAGTCATGGGGAGGCTGGCCTCACAGCCTCCCCGGGACAGGATCTGTCCTCGGGCCAGGGCCACCAGATCTGCCCAGCTCTGCCTCCCCTGGCCTCTGCCGGCCAACATTTTATCATCGTGTGGCACCAACGATGTCAGAGCAATGCTAGACAGTGACCGGGAATCACTGGCTCTCAACCCTCCAGGGGTCCATCCGCTGCCTGCCAAAGCCCCTCTGAAGCATATCTGAAAAGAGCACAAGCCGCCTTCTTACTGATTGGCTGTAGGCAAGTGATTTAACTTCCTTGGGCCTCAGTTTTGTCACCTAAAAAAATGGGGAAGTAATTCCATTTTTCCCATGGATTGATATATAAGTATCAGATGAGACAGATACAAGATGTGGAGTGCCCAAGACAGAGAGGGCCACTTGGGATGTGCTCGGGAAACGGTGGCCTCTCCCGTGGCTCCATGGTGACGGCCTGAATCATTCCCTGGTGCTCAGGGCTCTGACCCCCGTCCAGAAGGCACTGCCCCCAAGACAGACAGAAACTCACTTAACTTTTGATAGGTTTAGATGTCATCTTCTTAATCAGATTAGAAAGCCTCCAACAACAAAAACTGTTGTTTCTTCTACTTGCCCTCTGCGCCTACAGCACACAGTACAGAGCCCCGTGCTGGCAGCTGCTCAGTAAACGTCTGAGGTCGACAGGGTTTGAGTCAACACAGCTGTGAAATCATTTTGGAGCCAGAGGGGTCTCGGAGTAAAACGGAGCTGTGGTCTTGGAGGTGATCGCCGCTGTTCACGGCAATGGCCTTTTGGATTGGGTACCACTGCTCTCAATGCCACCGTCTTCTGCTGGCATCCTGGCGTGTTCCTGGCATGGCGGGCGGGGAAACCGAGGCCCAGGTGGGTGAGCTGGTGAGCGGTGGAGCCAGGCACAGTATCCAAAGTCCCCCTGAAGGCCACCCGGCCCTGCCTCTAAGGACAGTCCATACTTCCACCCCCCTGTCACAGAGCACAACTCTCACTTGGGGACACTTTCATAATCACTGTCTCACTGACTTCTCTAAGCGCTCTCAAGTTGGCTGCAACCGACAGTCACAGATAAGGCTGCTGGACTGTCGTCATGGTATGATAACAAGCCGACACAACTGAGTGGTCACTAAGTGCTCCGGCTGGGCAGAGTGTTTTACACGTGTTCTCGCACGCCAGGCGCTAACAGTAAGAGTGGTGAACACTTGCACGCACTTGGGGCCGAGGGCATCATGCATGTTAACTTGTTGAAGCGTCTTTTTTATTTTTTAGAAGAAAAGGGCCCTGTGCATTGTTTGTTCACCACGTTCGGCTCCCCGGCCTGCAGGCGGCTCCTACTTCCCTGATCCCTGCCTGGAGGACCCGTGTGGCCACTGAAATGTTAGGAGTCCCCAGCTTGTGTCACTTTGGGGCAGAAGCTAAGAGCCAGGACGAGCTTCACTGAGGTCTCTTCCCTCGGCCACCAGGACCCGTCAGCAGCTGCCCATCATCCGGGTCCCAGACGTGCAGCAGAGCTCAGCCAGCCCTCGGAGGGTGTGCGGTACAGGGCAGAAGGAGGCCTGTGCTGGGGCCCGGGAGCTGCTCGTTACTGCGGCGCGGGCGAGCCAATCCCCACAGAATGGAGAGGGAGGGGTCTTGAAAGTCACCCCCTCCAATGTCCTCCAGCATCTCAGGAGGACACTGGAGGCTGCAGCTACACCGCCAGGGAGCGGCGGGCCACACGCGGGCCCCGCTTCCTGCCCCGGGCCGGGCCCCAGCAGATTCTCAACTCACGCCTCGAGGATCACCAGTGCTCTGAGGGCTGGACACGTGTTAACATACTCAGTCCCTCCACAGTCCTGGGAGGTGTGGACGACGGCTGTCCACTTTTTATAGATGAGGGAACTGAGCACATGCCAAAGGCCAGCCAGCAAGCAGTGGGGAGGCCAGCTCTGAGGCCAGGCAAGGGCTCCAGTTATCAGCACTCCTAACCACCCTGCTGTGGGCGCCCAACAGTCTGGAGGAGGAAAAAGGCAAATCTGAGGGCTCTAGACATTTGCACACAGAGTATAAGGAGGGCTCCAAGGAAGATATACAAGTGTTCGACAGACACGCAGAAAGATGCTTGACATTATTAGCTGCCAGGGAATTTTTAAACCAATTCAAAACTACAAGATACCATTGCACGCCCACTAGGATGGCTAAAATCAAAGTCAGATAAGTGTTGGCAAGGATGTAGAGAGACTGGAAGCTTTATATGCGGTGGGGATCTAAAATGGTACAGCCACCAGGGAAAATAGTCTGGCGGTTCCTCAACCGACCACCTGCACCAGCAATTCCACTCCTGGGTGTATACCCCAGAGAAATGAAAACACACGTACGCATAAAAACATGCGCATGAATGTTTCCGACAGTGTTCTTCATAACAGGCAAAAGATGGAAACCACCGAATGTCCACCAGCTGATGACTGGACAGACACAATGTGGTCTAGCCATACACTGGAATATTATTCAGCCGTGAAAAGGAAAGAAGCACAGATTCACAGTACAACATGGATGAACCTTAAAAACATTATGCTGTGGGAAAGAAACCAGTCACAAAAGATGGTATTGTCTTTTTTTTTTTTTGGCCTCTACACGTGGCCTGTGAGATCTTAGTTCCCCAACCAAGGATTGAACGCGCGCCCTCGGCAGTGCAAGCGTGGAGTCCTAACCACTAGACCACCAGGGAATTCCGAAAGATGGTGTATTATATGATTCCATGATATTAAAGTCCAGAACAGGGAAATCTATAGAGACAGAAAGTGGTGGTTGTCTACGGCTGGGGTGGGCGGGGGGTGACAGTTAAAGGGTACAGCGTTTCTTTTTGAGGTGATGCAAATGTTCTAAAACTGACTGTAGCGATGGTTGTACACATCTGTGGATACATTAAAAACCACTGGATGGTACACTTTGAAATAGTGAATTTATGGTATGTGCATCTCAATAAACTTGTTTTTTAAAAGGATAAGGGGTAGGGGGTAGGGAGCTGGGCTACTGAAATGCTACTTCCTTTCAGGTAATGATGACGAAGAACCAACGTGCAAAGTGTGCGTTCTCTGCCGACATCCCCGCGGCGAGGGAAGAGCACCCTCCCAGATCCACTTCATACAACCAAACAGCTGACGGGACCCGAGAGGTGAGGGGGGCGGGGCATCGTCCTGCACGGGCCCAGGAGGGCCCGGCCGGACCGCTCAGAGGCTGGCCTGTCACGGCTGAGCAAGGAACGCTCAGGACCACAGGGGCCCTGGAGTGAGGAGGGGCCACTGCTGAGCCTCCAATGGCATGAGTCCCTCTCCATCTCAGAAAACTGCCAGGTTCCTATGACCACAGTGTCCCCACTGCTCGGAGCTCATCCTGCACTGGTAATTCCCCCTCCTAAGCAGGGCCTCTCGTTCCAGTTAAATCTGATCTTATCGCTCCCACCCTGAGCCTTCAGGATAAAGTCCAAGCCCCACAGCCTGGTGTGAAAAGCACTCTCTCCACTCTTATGGTCCTGCAGGTCCCCACATCCGAAGGGAGGTCCACAGGCACCCAAAAGGCGGCGCTGTCTGCCTCGTGAGCCCTCCCTGCCCCCGCCCAGCTACCCACTGGAGCCACTTTCTCCCTCCCCTGACCCGCATGGGCGCCCTGCACCAGCCCCGCACCCACGACGCTCTTCCACTTCACAGACACGTAGACGTGTCTCCTACGTACCAGGCACTGTGTGCGGCAAAGGGGACACCCGGGGAGCTTGAAGCAGACGTGATCCCTGCTCCTGCGGAGCTATAACCCCTAAATGGCGAAACTGGCAGAAGCAACCAGTAGAGAATGACAAACTTCCAAACGGAGGGAAGGAAAGGTGCAAAGTTTTAAGGGCCTGGGACAGAGAATGTGTCCTAAGTCAGGTAATCAGAGAGACATCCCTGAGGAAGGGACACCTGAGCTGAGAGCTGGGGGTGGGGACGAATTCCAATTAAGGGAACGTCCTGTGCAAAGGCACTGAGGTGGAAAAGAGCTCGGAGCTTGAGCATCTGCTGCAGGAGGGCCACAGCAAGGCAAGGAAGGGGCGGGTGGGACAAGATGAGGCTGGGGAGCGGGGGAGGGAGGCCGCGGCCAGACTGCAGGCCTCACGGGCCACTTCAGAGGCTACAGTCTTCACTATCTTCGCAATGAAAAGGTGAGAAAGTTTTTAGTCAGGATGAGCGGGGATCAGGTCTGCGCGTCTCCTAGTGCATCACCCTGGGGTCTGCGAGTGCAGTTCCTGGTTTCCCGAGGCCTCCCCTCCGGGCTGGGGGCTCCTGTGGATGGTGGTCAGCAAGCAGTGTGCCACTTCAGAGGAAGCTGTCCCTGTGGTCACACAGGGGGTCCAGGGGCCATTTGGGGGACACTTAACATCCTTCCAGCTAATGAAGATGGGGAGAAGAGGTGACAGTTTAGATAGACTCAAACCTCCTCCTTCCGAGTTCATTCAGGGAAACCCCAGGAAGATCCATCTAGACGGCACCACCTGACTCATGGAATACAGTCACCATAACACTTCGAACAATTCTGGGGCAGCAGCAGAAGGGCCACCCCCCTCAGCCCCCGGGCGACACCTGACAGCTGGCCCTGGATGCCACAGTGAGGAGGTTCTGGTCGCTCCCCTGAAGAAGCAGCTCTAGAGGCCACGAAACCCTCCCACCACCCCAGGGGACCTCTGTCCAGGTCTGTTCCCTGATAACTGAATCTCGGGCAGAGCCTCGGCGGCACCAGGCTGTCGGCTCCACGAGAACCTTGGCGCAGAAAAACAACTGAATCATCCTGATCATTCTCCACGCCAAGTCCTCTCGAGGCCAATATTCCTTTTGGTGGGGGGGCGGGGGGAGGTGGCAGCTTGGGAGTTGATTTCTATGGCAACCAGCTTTAGTGATCTGCATAAGCTCCAGACACACAACCCCCAACCTGTCCACAAGGGCAGCCAGAAAAAAAGCATAACCTCTCAGCTCTGAGAATTCCTGTCCATCCCTGGGTCCTGGAGGTTTAATGGAAGCATCCCATGGGCAGAATGCTCTAGGGCTGTCAGAAACATCTCAGAAACTCATCTATCTTGACCCACACAGCCCCAAGCCACTTCCCCAGGGACCCGAGTATCGCCTTTGGTGAAGGCCCTTCGAGCTGAGACCCTTCTGGGGCAAACCACCTTTCTCTGTTTTCTTACAACAAAATGCAGAAAGGCCAGCTTTGCAAACCCAAGCCCGGGGACCTGCTTCCCAGTCTCTGAAATCTGAACGTCCTTCTGCCTCTCCTGACCCTGGGCCCCTCCCCGCACCTAAGCCCGTGCCTCCCTGTTCATGTCCCGAGAATAAATATTAAAACAGGAATCTGAAAACAACGGCACGGTCAAGGTCAAGTGTCAGTCTATGGCCTGGCTCTGAACTTGAATCTCGTATCTCGCGCAGGGTGGGAAGACCAGGTCAGCGCCGACAGCCCGGGGCCCCGTGGCGGGAGGATGGCCTGCGTGCTGCTGAGCAGGCCTCACCTGGCACCTCTCAGTCCCTCTCTCCACTGGCCCCTGCCCCTCTCCTCTCTTTTCAGGGCCTGTGCAAAGTGCAGCCTGTCACCCTTCTCCCCAAAGGATCGTGCTCTTCTCAAAAGAGGAAACATCCCGGCCTTAGCAGATATCCGCTTCATGCTCAAGCACAGACGGCAGTGAAAATTTATCCCGGAGATACTGAGGCTGGAAGGTTATCCTGAGGTCACCTCAGGCATCTGAGGGCCGGCTGCTGTGTGTGCCCTGGGTGGGACAGACTCCTGGGACCCAGCCGAGACCTCCCTGGGAAACGCAGCCGGTGGCTGAAACCCTTGAAGCTGCACGTCCCCACGTGCCGCCTGACATGCTCTCCAACCTTCTCTGCACAAGAACAGGAACACAGGGGACCAAGTTCCCCTTTAGTGCTCAGCCACCACCTGCCCTGCGCCGTGGGCTGTGGGTGTGCTTGCGGGGAGCAGGGGATGGGAGGCCCCCCAGGGTTGGTTGCTCCCTAACTCCCAGTCCTTTATCTAAGAAAGTAATGACACAGGCAGTAGCGGTGGGAGCAGCTGTAAGAACTCAGCCAACATTAGACACTTCTACATACTGAAAGACATCTACTTCTCACAGCCACCTGCCCACCTTAAGAAGTAGGACCTAGCAGCAACCCCATTTTACAGAAGAGGAAACTGAGGCTCGAGGGGGTCATGTGATCACACTGGTATCGACCACCAACTAAGCACTGGCTGGGGCCTGAGCACCGGGTGAAGCATTTCATACGCATCGTGTTGTTTACTCTTCCCAACACGGTATGAGGTTTTCCTGGTACTAACACCATTTTACAAATAAGAAAACTGAGGCTTGGCGAGCTCACAGAGGAGCCCAAACACGCCTTTCCCCACGGCCCCCCAGCCCCATGGAAGCGGAAGAGACTTCAGGTTGCTGGCCAGGCAAAGGCCCTGCAGGGCACCACGTGTGGACAGCGCACCTCCCCACTTGTGTGGGGGAGTGGGACAGGACACCAGCAGGGCCACAAACGGGCCACCAGGGCTCATGGGAAGCGGCA
The DNA here is from genome assembly GCF_059928025.1 of Delphinapterus leucas. NCBI lineage: Eukaryota > Metazoa > Chordata > Mammalia > Artiodactyla > Monodontidae > Delphinapterus > Delphinapterus leucas. Next base: position 170,188,703 of record NC_143130.1, read on the forward strand.
ATCTGCGAGAGTTGGTCAAGAAGGGGGCGAGAGCCACAGGGAAGTGAGGGAGGCTGAGGCCACCGACCCTGGACACATGGGGGAAGAAAATGCTGTCAGCAGGAGGGCTGCTATGTGGTGATGAGAGTCCCCTTTGTCCTGATAAAGAAAGACAGGACGTCAACCCTCCGGTTATCACACACTGCAAAGCGCTGGCTCGAGCATCCCTCCCACAGGGAGGCCCTCTCTCTCGGCTGCATTTTCACTGATAACATGACCTTGTTTTTCATGACCCCGAGCCGCTTTCCTGAGGAATGAATCATGCTCTTGTCCACAACACAGAAAACACAGGGCAAGTCAGCGGCGGCAATGGCAGCACCCCCCAAGGTGGCGGGCGGGTTACCGTGGGGTCAGGACCCAGGCTACTGGGGAAATGGGGAAGGGAGAAGGGAAAAGCCAAGAAGACTTGGTCCCAGCTCAGAGATGGGCACTCAGGGTCAAAGCCGTGAGCTCGGAGAGGGGTTCTCCACCAAGGCAGGACTCAGGGGCCAAGGGCAGCCGCTCCAGTTCAAAGGCCCTTGGGGGTCCCTTTCTTCAGGGGTGGCAAGAGGGTTCCGCCCCTGTGCCAACTCAATGCCTGTGGCTGTGGCTGTGTGTCGCTGAGGACGTAAAGGCACGTGCGAACTCTGCAGTGCTCAGATCGGTAAATCAGGTCTCTAAGCGTAGAGGGCAGATCGGGTTCCAACCATGCCCTGGTTCAATCCCGTCTCGCCTCCGACGAGACGGAGGCCCCGGCAGGGAAGTGCCCGACCACAAGCCCATGTCTTCTTGGCAGTGGCAGAGCCGTGTGTACAAGCCGTGTGTACACAGTACACGGCAAGGCAGCTCCACGGCTTTAGAAATGCACAGAACCACTCCCGGCCTTCCGCCTCACCCCTCCACGCACCTGGAACCTGTGCACCAGCTCCAGGGACTGGCTGTCGTTCTGGTCGGCTTCGAGGATGACATCGGTCAGTTTGTGGATGATGACGTCCAGGGGGCCCTGCTCCTCGATTGGCCGGCTAAGGTTCAACTACAAGCGGGAGACACAGAGAAAAAGAACAACTTCAGCTCCTGAGCCCGCTGCCCCGTCTATCCCGTCTCCTCTGCATGTCCCCGTGGCACGGAGAGGGGGCAGGAGGAGGGCTGGCACTCGTGGGACAGGACGGGACGAATGGGATGAACTCGCTGAGGACCTGGAGCCCTTCCGGGGCAGGCCCTGTGTTTACACTTCTGTCCCCGAGCCCCAAGCAGCCCGGGACACAGAAAATACACACGTGGAATCAGGGTGACGAAGTTTCTGTGGATCAAGGGAGAGTCACTGTGAAAGCATTTACTGGCCACACTGCAGCTGCCCTACCACCCAGGTTTTTCAGGTGGGGACACCAGGGTTCAGGGAGGTCAAGTCCAATGACTGAAGTCACACGGCCAGACCTGAACTGAGATGCAAGTGGACACTCTCTCCACAAAACTATACACCGTCTCGGCAAAGCTGTGATCTGCGTGAACCTAAGAGCTGCTGCTTTGAGAGACCAGAAGCGGGCACTTCACACTGAGATCAGGGCCTACGATGACAAAGTGAGGGGGCACCGGGCTGCCTGGGGTCCCTGAGGCACGGCTCCACTGGGGGGGGGGGGGCGTGTTTATTTTTTCAAGAGCGTGGGGTTAGGAAGATCGGGCCCCGGGGGGAGCCAGAGCTGCTGGCTGACAGACAGTCGACATCACCTGACCCCCAAGACAGGAGCACCTGCCAACAGCCGGGGCCGCCTGACACCGAGCTTCCTGACTGGCCAGATGTCTGCTGCCCGGCACGCGGCCGCCACCAGCTGCGTGGCCCGCTCCCTTGGAGGGGACGGCGCCAGCCCGGCACCTGGCTGACCCCCTGGGTGGCCTCAGCAGAGGCCGGAGACGGCCACCAGCCCCATCCCTGCCCTCAGCCCCACCCCCAGGGGGGCCTCCCTCTGGGATTCCCAGCTGTTTGTTTCAAAGTCGTTCATAAAGAAATCATGGTGACAGCTCTAGGCAGACACTGTGCTAAAAACGTATGTCTGTTCGTTTCTTTTCATTTTCAAACCACACAGTGAGAAGGAATCCCACAGACACAGACTTCTGAGACCTGCCTGGGACCTCACGGTGAGAGGGCAGAGGCAGAGCTGAAGCCGGGCCTGTCCCATGCCCCATGCCTGCCCTGTGCCACGGGACGCTGTCCTCTACAGCCACGACCACCCAGCTGCCTTGTCCTCTGGCTGCTGGCCGAGTCCGGCCATTTGGAGGTACCAGCAGAAGATGGGAGAGGAGCCTGGGTGTTTGCTCCCACCGTCCCCACTGCGCAGGGCAGCCCCTCTCCCAAGACCACCACTGTCCCTAAGCTCTTCCTTCCCCTAGTCCCCTGAGGCCTGGGGTGGTGACAGCCCGCCATTCTCGGGGTGCCTCACCACCTCCCGCTGGCTCCTTTGACCCTGCCCACACCTTGCCATCCTCCCTCATTTAAACTCTTTTTCCGTTAAGGCTTCGGAATGTGCCAGCTCTTTTCTGCTGATATCCTTAACTCCTCTTTTTTATTGTCTGCCAGGAAAGATGTTAAGGGATTTTACCTATTTGAAAAAAAAAAAAAATCCCATGGACTTCACCAAAAGAAAATACTGAAGGACACCGATCCTTCCCCGTGGTGACTAGCCTGTGTACAAAACAGCAAAAATGAGACCAGCTGAGAAGGCTGCCCATCTTCTGGGACTCCTGGACGGGGAAGGGAAACGGCATTTGTCCTCACAGCACAGCCAGGAGCTGGGGGTGATGGTCCCCCTTCACAGACCAGGACACCTAGAGCCCAGGAGGAAAAATGACCGGGCAAGGTCTCGCGGGTGGGGGGTGGCCCGGCTGGGGCCTGGACACAAAGTGACACCAATGGGCTCAGCCCGCAGCCAAGCTGCTAGGTGTCCTGGGGCCTGTGCAAAAGCCTAGCGGCATCCCTGGGCCTCAGTTTCCCCTAGGATAAAAAACAGGAAACTCCAAGGACCTTTCCGGTTCTGTCCGCGGATTCATTATTACATTCCCATCCAACTCCACTTCCCAGAATAAAACAGAATTGGAAGGAAGGCAGAGCAGCCGGTGGGAAGTGGGAACACGGGCAAAGGACAGCTCATTCTCAGAGGTGCCACAGACACAAGCCCATTTGTGTTGTAACTGCGGCTCCACTGTGACAGGCACCAAAACAAGAAGCCAATATTTTCAGATCAAGACAGCCACGGATAGAAGAGAACTGGGTCACATGGTGATGCTGGGCAGGGCGCCCCGGGCCTCAGAAACCCCATCCCAGAGAGAACATTTCCCATGCAGCAAGCGGGGACAGAGTCAGCCCCTGAGAGGAACCTGGGGCCCCAGTGCGTTTGGGGAAGGAGGTGGGCAGGAAATGCCCTCAGCTCATGCTCGCCTGGCATCACCCAAGGCCTGTAGACCTGACAACCGTGGGCTGTTTGGAAAATAAGCTCCCCACGTTCCCGGCCGCCCCACTGAAGGTAAACAGTTGAGTTTTGGAAGCCGGCCACCTTCCTTTGTGTATTTTCCAAGCATTTTTGTGCCAGTGAAACCCTTTCACGAGAACAGCAATCAGGACACACGTCAGGCCTGGATGGTCTCCGCTCAGCATCGCTGCAGCATCCTTGCTGGGGCACAAGCAGTGCTGTCAGTGGCTCTAAAAGGCCCTCTAGGGCTTCCCTGGTGGCGCAGTGGTTCACAGTCCACCTGCCGATGCAGGGGATGCGGGTTCGTGCCCCGGTCCGGGAAGATCCCACAGGCCACAGAGCGGCTGGGCCCGTGAGCCATGGCCGCTGAGCCTGCGCGTCCGGAGCCTGTGCTCCGCAATGGGAGAAGCCACAACAGTGAGAGGCCCACGTACCGCAAAAATAAATGAATGAATGAATGAATGAATGAATGGCCCTCCAGCACCACCTTTCCTCAAGGGACCAGACAAGCCTTGGTCATCCTGAGGGGTTCTACCCCAAGGAGCCGGCAGTCTCTCCCCACTGGCTGGGAAGGGGGAGAAGGCCCTCTGGGGCTGCATCCTCAGGAGTGGTACTCAGCAGGCTCTGGGTGCACGTGGGAAAGAACCCAGGACCCTGCAGAGGAGGGCACCCTCAGAGGGGGGATGACACAGGAGGGACCCTCAGGAGGGATAGGCAGTTGCCACAGAGGAGGGGACACTGCAGAGAAGGGGGACCGCAGAAGACAGGACCCTCAGGAGGGAGATACTGCAGAAGAGGGGACCCTCAGAGAGGGAGGGTGTCAGAGACGAGGGACCCTCAGGTGGAGGATGCTGCACAGAAGGGAACCCTGGGACCAGGGGAGGCACCTCAGAGGCTTCGTCTCCCAGATGCAGTGGGGATGGGGGCTCGGGTGGAAGTGAACTCACTTCAGTTGTGCCATTTTGTTTTTCTGACCACACTCTGTTCGCAGAAAAGGGAACTTTCCCAGGGACCTGTTCTCTTCCTCAGAAAGGGTCCCTCTCAGCCAGTCACAAGGTGTCCCGATGAAAGGGCCACCTGCCGTGGCCAGAGGAGGTCTGCAGGCGCCACGTTTCCAATTCACACCATCCTGTGAGGCCAACGCTGGATGCTGTCCTGTGAGCACTCAGAACTCGGAGGGAACAAGGGCCCCCTGTTTCCTCAGCGAAGAAGGCAGTGAGGCGGACTAGGGTGGGGGGAGGGCGGGGAGGAGATGGGACAAAGGCCCGCGGACCCCGGTGGCCTAACAGTCACCTCTGACCTCCGAAACAAGCAACCCCATCATGCCCAGGCCCGGACCCAAGGTGAGCTGGGCTCCGCCTACCCCCGCCTTCCCCACCACCTGGTCGAGGAAGACAGGATGAGATAATGGGCACAGCAGACGCCTGGAAACCCCTCCCGGCTCAGAGGCTTCTGGGCTGGAGCAGGTCACTTAATTGCTCTGTGCCTCGGTTTCCCTATTCAGAAAACGAGGATGTCGTAACTACACCTCCCAGGGCTGGATGAGAACTTTCCGTTTAGAGATGTGGCACATGAGCCCTCCAGACAAGTTCCTGCTTCTGCTTGGTCGCTTGTTAATCGACAAGTATCTTCTGGACCCCACCTGTGCACCAGGCACAGACGACGACCCCTGCCCCCTCAACTCAGGGCCTCAGGCGGCCGTAGGAGCATCTCTGTTCACTTTGGATGCAGCCCCAGCTGCCCCAGACCTTGCACAGGGCGGTGCTCTGCTCCTCTGCCAGAGCGAGCCCTCTGCCTGGGATGTCCCCCACCGCGCATCCCCCTGTCCACATGTGAGCTCTTACTCATCGTCCAAGTCCCAGCTCAGAAGTTCAATCCTTTTCCAGACTTCTGAACTCACCCCTCCCCAAACAGGAAGAATTAATGGCTCCCTCGTCTCACCCGTGTCCCCAGGACCCTCTTGCACATCCCTCCAGGATTGCACTGTAACTTCCAAGTATAAAGGCATTTCTTTAACCCTCTGTCTCCTCCACAAGACCGTGAGATCCCCAAAGACCAGGGCTGGGGCTTGGCATCCCTAGGACCTAGAACCGGGGCTCCAGGCAAGAGCTCGGTAAACGTTTGCTAAATGCGCTGGCAGCTTTAAAGAACAGAGTGAACAACGCAGACCAAGGAGGAGGGACCTTCCGTAGAGCAGGGTGACTCTTTTCTGCTAAGAGGGTTGAAATAGCCTCCCAGAGGAGGAGGTGTCCAGATCAAGCCATGAAGGGGAGAAGGAAGAATGGGACCTCCAGGGATGGGCAGCGGAAGGGAGGTGTAATCCAGGTAGAGGGGGCAGCTGCAAAGATGCAGGACTCACCTACATTAAATCCTCTCCTGTATCTATCAATTCCAAATGCCTCAGGTGTCCTAAGCTACCACCTCAGCCGAAAGAACTTTTCCTACAGCACTGGCCCCTGAATGGCACCTTGGGCAAGGGGCAGGTAGGGTGAGGGGTGGCCCATAACCGCCCCTCTCTCATGCCTGATCTGCAGGCTGGAAGCCGAGGACTCAGCGGAAGACTCCAATGCCTAGGGGACCCGAATTCGGCTGTGGTATGAACAACTAATAAATCTTCAGTGCATTAAGCCACTAAGAATTTGGGGTTGCCGGCTTTGGCAGTTAGTCTACCCTAATACAGTCCCCAGAGGGGAGAGTGTGGATGGGGGAAGGGCGGGGGGTGCCGAGATGAGATCAAAGGCAGAGGGTTTCAGCTCTCTGGAGGGTTCTCTGGGCTGTACTTCCAGCTCTCCCTTCGCTCCCAAACTCCCGCACGTGCTTCCCTGACATGATCAGTAACCAGCTAGATACAAAAGAAGCAGGTTCATCGGCGAGGCTGGGGACTCGGGAAAACTGGCTCCCACACCTGCTCCCGCTGGGGGCCATTCATCCTCTCTGGATGCAACATGCAAGGTGTTCTACCCAGAGGCCTGGGCTGCTAAAAAAAAAAGTCTACACTTCTCTGAACACCCAGACAGGTTGCAACTGACCTCTCAACCGCAAAGGCCGCAAGTGAAGCCAGTGAGGACATCAGGCAGGTGTGGTTACCATTTCACAACCACGCTCGGCAGCCGGGTCTCGTTAGGAGTGGCTGTGAAGCTATGAGGCCTGGCACATTATTTAAGCTCTGTGTCGCTCTCACGGGTCCCCACTCAGGCTGTTGTGAGGATTGAACGAGTTAATGTGTGTAAATTACTTAGGACGGAGCCCAACACAGAGCAAGTGTGCAAGAGCTGTGTACCGGTGCCAGGACAAAGAGGCTTCTGGCCTGAAAACTCAGGTTCCGAGGGGGGTGACCACACAGGCCTGTCCTCAAATGGGGTTTTCCTGGATGACAGGAGTGTCTTTTATTCTGATGGGACTTGGTGGGTTGGATAGGGGCGGGTCACCAGAAAGATCAAGGCATGATGAGATCAAGCCATGACTGCAACTTTCAGCCCCACTCCCTATCCTTTGGCGGGGGTGGCTGGAAAATGAAATCGCGACAAATCATGCCTTTGTGATGAAGCTTTCATAGAAAATTCCACAGGTACAGGGTTCAGGGAGCGTCCTGGCTGGTGAGTTCGTGGAGGCGCTGGGAGACTGGGTCGCTCAGAGGGCACGGAAGCCTCTTCCCACGCACCTTGCCTGACGCACCTCTTCCACCTGGATGTTCGACTGTATCCTTTCCCATAACCCTCTATAATAATCTGGTAAATAGTAAGTCCACTGTTTTCCTGAATTCCGGAAGCCACTCCGCAAATTAATCAAACTAGAGGAGGGGGTCATGGGAACCTGTGCGGGCTCAGGAGCACAGGTAACAACCTAAACTTGCAGTCAGCATCTCATAAGTCTGCAAGGATTCATCTAGTGGGACTGAGTCCTTACCCTGTGGCATCTGACACTCATCTCCAGGTGGTCAGGGTCGAAACTGAGTTAAACCGTGGGACACCCAGCTGGTGTCGCAGGATCGCGTGGTGTGGGAAAAGCCCCCCGACACCTGCTATCAGACGTGGTGAGTGTGTAAAATTGTGACAGTAAAGGAGAATTGCGGGAGGTATGCTTTTCCTATTCAGTTGTGCACTCAAAAAGATCAGCTATTCCATTTCCCTATTCTTGGTCTTCACATTACTAATGACCAGTGGAAATTTCCCCCACGTACTGTTAACAAGAGCTCAGGTGCAGACGAGAATTTGGATTCTGCAAAGCTAGGTCACTTGTCCTAGCTCATATTAGACTCCTCAACGTGTTCACGCTGCCCCATTAAAATGGACCATCATTGTTAATGATGATAAGTAACCCAGAGTCCTGACTTTGGGCCGCAGACTAGCTAACAAGCACTGACCGCAGGAGGTGCAGGTGAGGACACTGGGTCACAGGTTAAGTAGCCTGCCCAAGGTCATCCCATTACAGCTGCATGGGAACCTGGTCTCTCTCCTGCCAAAGCCAGACAATTAGCCACTAAGCCAAAGGGTGCCCCGGGCACCTGGGGCTTTCCTTCCATCCCTTTTCTGCCCCTCAATTCACCCCCTGCGGATGACGTGTTTTTCAGCTGTGACTTCCAATGCAAGTCACTAGATGAAAAGTTTTTGACTCAGCCAAGGTCCAGACTCAATGGCCCTGATGAACGGCAAGTGGGCAGGAGTCTCATTTATTCCTCTGGACTCTCCACAGGTCTGAGGAGCGGGGACAGAAGTGCCACATGCAACATGGAAAGGCCTCGCCGGGCAGAAGCAGGGCTCTCCTGAGAGAAAAGTCAGGTCTGGTGCCTCAGGGACAGACTGCAAAAGGGTGCCTGGCCTCGGAGGATGCAGCCGCAGTCCCGTGTTGCTTGGCGGGGTTGGTTCCAAAAGATGACAGGGGAGAGCAGCCCGAAGGCCCTTCCCGGCAAGAGCGACTCTCCCTCCCAAAGGAGCTCAAAGTGGCCCTCAGAGACCTCAGGAGCTGGGGGTCACGTGGGACTGGCCACCAAGACCCACAGGCTGGACCAAGCACAGACGCTGGTCACCCCGGCAGCCTCTGCCCCAACACCCCCTGACCCAATGCCCCAATCTCTCAGCAACTGGTCTCCAATTACTAGCATAACAAACAACAATCTGGTTAAGGCAGACGCGTGGATAACCCTTCTCCCCCAGAAGGGGAAGGGCCAACTCCTTCAACGGCCTAATGATGAAGGTCCCTTGCGTGCAGCTCCAAAGTTCTGGGAATCTGCATGCCAACTTTATCTCAAACAGCCGGGGAAGTCATTGCCTCTAGCATTTAAGACAGTGTTGGCAAAGCCTTAGTGCCGGGCTGAGCCCTCAGCAGGCCCTCCGGCAGGCACGGTGCCAAGGAGCAGTGTCAGCTCTCCCTTCCTGGAGACTCCTCTGCTCTCGGGCCCTCCAAACCCTCATCAGTCACAGTGCTTGCCGGATCCGCTTCCTCCGAGACCAACCAGTAACTGCCCTTGGGGTTCAGATCGGACTTTTCTGGGCCCCAGGCATGATGCTCACATCACTGGCGAGTTTCAGAAAAAGAGCTCTCCTTGGCCTGTGTGCCCTCGCTGAGGTCCAGGACTGTGTCCTCTTCCTTCCTGTGACCCCTGCATAGCCTGGCACAGCGCCCGGCTGTGCCGGAGACCAGCTAACATGTGCTGAAATGCTTCCCTGAGGCTAGAGACTCAGACCATCCACCCATCAACCTACCCATCCATTCACACAATGTTTATTGAGCACTTATACAGCCACCCCTCCAAGTAAATGCTATCCCCATTGTGCACTGAGAAAATGAAGACAGAAGGACAAGGTAACTTGCCCAAGGGCACTGCCAGTGGGGGGCAGGCCCAAGGGATTTCTGACCCCAGTCTCTTACCTGCTCCTTTCCCCACAGCCATCGCCCTCATTCTGTTTTCAGCACGCTGTCCCGGCTCCCAGGGGCCAGGACCCCCAAGGTCCCCTAGCTTAGTATGCCTACACGGTGCTCAGGGAAGGGGGTTCCACAGGGCCCACTGGAACCCCCAGTCGAAGTCTTCTGCAGAAGTCCAAGTGGCCCCAGAAACAGGCTGCAGACACCCCGAGCCTGGCAGGGTGAGAAAGTCGAGGGTGCCTTGGGGCCACAGAGCAAACAAGGATACATGCCCAGGGGACAAGCAGGGTGATGTGGACGCCCCAGTTCCAGCACTAGGTCGTGCACCCCGCAGAGAGGAGGCCTGGCCTCCACAGGGAGCTCAAGAGGCCCAAGGCCTTACAGTAGCTGCGTTCTCAGCCAAGCTAGCAGGCCACGAACTTCTGGGGGCTAGAAAGGCCGGGCTCCAACCACAGCACAAAAGAGCAAAGGAGGAGCCACCCCTCGGTCACCCGCATGGCTTCCTGGGCTTGAGTCTTGCCCTCCCAAGCAGACCATGAGCGTCTTGAGGGCCCCTGCCTCTGTGTGCCTGTCTACAACCAAGTATAATGCAGGATCGGAGAGTCACCAGACACTGACCCTCAAGGACCCAAGAGGGTAGATGAGGAAAAGAGGCAAAGGGACAACAGTCCCCACAGAGAGGCTTCCGTTCACCTCATGTGACCATCCCAAAGCTAAAAGCCTGGGCTGAGACGGGGTGAGGCTCTCCATCTGAGCTCTCAGGCAGCTCAGTTCAAATGCCACCATCCCTCTTCCAGAGCCCCCCCGACCCCAGCCCTGCACTGGCTCTCACCTTTCTCCCTGCACTTCCTACCGAGGATTTCAGATCAAGCACTGACTGACCTGGACGCCAACTTCCCTCCCAGGTGGTAGACTTGAAGTTGGTACCCAACGCATGCTGCATCCTCCACCCGAACGACACGCGCGGCCAACGAGGTGATGGAGGTGTGAGAGAACGGCACTCCGCGGGCCGTGGGGGTGAGTGTCTGCAGGGAGCAGAACGTGACAGCAGGATGTGCAAAAGCACATGGGGTGAGACATGTCTCATTTGACAAACTCTCAAAACATCAAGAACACAATCACAGCAATCCTTGCTTCTGCTCTTTAAGATTTAAATAAAAGAGAAACCGCTACTGCTTCGCGAATCAGACACAAAAGACTGTTCTTCAACCTGGCCTTGTTTTCTCGGAATCTCAGCGTGGGGGGGTGATGAGAGTACCCGCTTCGCAGGGCCGCTCTTTCAGCCGTTCGCTCATCCTTTCACCCACCCGTGCATCCAGCCATGCACTCGCTCACTCACTCAGCAGTTCCTGTGAGTGAACGCTCTGTGCCTGGTTTTGCTTGAGTGCTGACGATACAACAGTGGACAGGACGGCCAAGGTCCCTGTCTCAGGACCTCATGCTCTAGTGGAGGAAGATGGACAATAAACAAATAAATAAAATAATTTCAGGTGGCCATCAAGCGTCACACCATGAATAAAATCAGTGTAGAGAGCATACTGGGGTGGGGGGGGGGGTGGGACGGACTCATCAGAGAAGGCCTGTTAGGAGTTGAGCTCTGTCCGCCCCCGCAAAAAGGTTAGATCGAAGTCCTAAGCATCAGTACCGTAGAAGGTGACCTTATTTAGGAACTGGCGCGTTGCAGATGTAATTCGTTAAGCTGAGGTCATACTGGAGTAGGGTGGGCCCCTAACTCCATATTACTGGTGTCCTTATAAAAAGGAGAAATGTGGGTGCTGACACACATCGGAGAGAATGTCACGTGAAGATGAAGGTGGAGATCAGGGTGATGCATCTACAAGCCAAGGACACCAAAGATCACCAGTAACACCAGAAGTTAGGAGAGAAGCCTGGCACAGGTCCTCCCTCACAGCCTCAGAAGGAACCCACCCCGCTGACACCCTGATCTCGACTTCCAGCCTCCGGAGCTGTGAGACGATACACTTGTAGTTTAAGCCGTACAATCCTGAATTCGTCACAGGGCAGCCCAGGGAACTAACGCGAGGCCTCCCCAAGGACCCACCATCTGAGCTGAGACCTGAACAAGGAGAAGGACCCAGGAATGATGGAGGAGGAATGGGGAAAGCCGGGTGGGGCCCCGAGCACAGGCTGCATTGCGGCGGGGGCGGGGGGGGGGTGTCTCAGGGGGAGGGAAACAAGGGCATGGGGCAGGCTGTGTAGAGCTGCCAAAGACAGGACTGGGAGTTGGGAAGGTGTCCCCAGTGGGAGGGGAAGCCCCTGGAGGGCGCTGGGCAGGGAGTTACCTCTCCGTTCTCTCTGAAGAGACGACTCTGGAAGTTAACACCTGTGCGGTGTCAGCAACCGGCCTCGAACACACTGGAAGCACTTAACATGCACAGTTGTCGATTTTATGGCCTCACAGAACAGAGGGCTTAAGAAAGAACTTCAAGAACCAGGATACTCTGAAGAGGGCAGGTCAGGAACCTGCACTGACCGGCCGAGTAACGGGGGGCCATCGCTTTCCTTGTCTGTAATATGAGGGCCCCGGGGCTGGTACCCACAGCTGGTGGCATGAGAATAGCTGACCACCCCCAGCTGGGATTCCCAAACCATGCCCCCTTGCTCCCTGCCCAGCCCTGGCTCCCAGCCCAGGGTGTTTTTTTTTCCTGCTGACAACGGAAAACACATCTCAATGTTGCCTTTATCTCCACGATCTTTGCAGAACGGCAACTGGCAGCTCGCGTCACAAGCGGCTAAGAATTCTCCAGGCCAAAAATACATACTCTTTGTGCCTCCTCTTTAACAATAAGAAAGGAAAACTTTGAGTCAAACTTCTACAAAGCCTGCAAAGATTATTTTTCAAGCCCCAAAGCAGTATCCTTTCTATAGTCATTTATTTCCAGTCCAAAGAGAGCATCCCTTGAGGCAGTGTCCAAACTGGTATTTGATATAATGTTAATGAAAGCATTTTTTAAGAATTAAACCCATCCCATGGAAAAGAGAAGTTCAGTGCTCTCCAAATCGCTTGAAAAGGCGCTGGGTAGTATCAAGCCAAACTGGCATCTTCAGTGCAGGGCTCAAGTATTTTAAAATGCTCGTGTGCACTGGCCACTGACAGAGGGAGAAAGTTGGCGCTAGAACCCTTCCCGAACTCACTTGGGAGAATTCTAGAGAATGCCGGGTCACAGGAATGTAGAAACTTGACCAAACCACCACGGAAAATCCTAGGCAATGTATCTGCCCACCCCTGCCCTGCAATGGGAGAGAGTCCCCAAGGATCGATCACCACACACCACACGGGAGGGGGCAGCCTGACGCACTTCTGATCAGCAACTTCCCGGAGTGGCACGTGGTGACCCTGAAAGGTTGCTAAGACTCGTGACGGGGAGACTGCAATGCACTCGACGGCTCTGGGCAGCTGTCTTTAAGCTCAGCTTTTAAGCTCAGGTCAACGGGTTGACAGTGGTGACAGGACAGCTCACGCACCCTGCGAGGCCAGCCCTTCTGGCCGGGGGTGCGCCTGTGTCCGGGCCCTCCGCAAAGGGCCTGGCAGTTCCATCTCACTGCGGCAACCGGAAGAGACTCAGAGTGAAAGCAGACAGCTGAAAAAGCCCGCGAGCACGGCAAAGGCTCCACTTCCTAAAGCAGGGCGGAGGAATGAAATCTGTCGCAGGTTTTTCCCAGGGTCTACAAATTAAATCAGCAAGTCCATTCTCTATGTCTGCGTCTTTATTCCTGTCCTGCCCCTAGCTTCTTCAGAACCATTTTTTTCTTTTTTAGATTCCATATGTGTGTGTTAGCCTACAGTATTTGTTTTTCTCTTTCCGACTTACTTCACTCTGTATGACAGACTCTAGGTCCAACCACCTCACTACAAATAACTCAATTTCATTTCTTTTTATGGCTGAGTAATATTCCATTGTATATATGTGCCACATCTTCTTTATCCATTCATCTGTCGATGGACACTTAGTTTGCTTCCATGTCCTGGCTATTGTAAATAGAGCTGCAATGAACATTTTGGTACATGACTCTTTTTGAATCACGGTTTTCTCAGGGTATGTGCCCAGTAGTGGGATTGCTGGGTCGTATGGTAGTTCTATTTTTAGTTTTTTAAGGAACCTCCATACTGTTCTCCATAGTGGCTGTATCAATTTACATTCCCACCAACAGTGCAAGAGGGTTCCCTTTTCTCTACACCCTCTCCAGCATTTATTGTTTGTAGATTTTTTGATGATGGCCATTCTGACTGGTGTGAGGTGATACCTCACTGTAGTTTTGAGGACACGGGGAGGGGGAAGGGGAAGCTGGGATGAAGTGAGACAGTGGCATGGACTTATATACACTACCAAATGTAAAACAGATAGCTAGTGGGAAGCAGCCGCATAGCACAGGGAGGTCAGCTCAGCGCTCTGTGACCACCTAGAGGGGTGGGAATAGGGAGGGTGGGAGGGAGACGCAAGAGGGAGGAGATATGGGGATGTATGTATATGCATAGCTGATTCACTCTGTTATAAAGCAGAAACTAACACACCATTGTAAGGCAATTATACTCCAATAAAGATGTTAAAAAAAATTTACATCAGCAAATGCAAAAGTGTTGTCATAGATTCTGCTCAGAGGCCTGGGACTAAGTGGAATTTGGTATTAACTGCAGTCCTACAGGTGACAGGAAGACCCGAGGGTCACCCAAACTAAGCCTGGGGGCGGGGGGACCAGGTTCAGGAAGGTCCTGGAGGGGGTGACATCGAGTTTAAACTTACTGCACCAGCACAGCTGCACCTCAGAGGAACTCGAAGAAACAGCCACGGTATCAATGCACAGAGTTGCCAAGCCTAGTGCGCAGTTACTTTTTCTCATCTTAGCAGGAGCCTTTATCAATGTTGCACATAGGGGACACTCTTCCCATCAAACATCCCCCAGCACCTCCTCTGGGCCTGGCCCCTTGCTAGGCACAGGCATAAGGACCAGGGCCGAAGGCAGGGAGAAAACCAACCAGGAATCAGTACACAGTGACCACAGGGGTGGCCCAGGCAGGAGTGGAGGACCGTGCAAGGGGTGAGGACAGCCAGGGTCGGGGGTGAGCGGTGTAACCGAAAGAGAGCGAGCTTCGTCAGGGAAGAGGCCACACTGGAACTGATCCTGAGCAGCGGGCGATGGGGCCAGCGTGTGTGAAGGGGCTCAGGTCAGAGAAGAGGTGGGAGTCTGGGGACAGAGGAGAAGCCAGAAAGAGGGTCACACAGATCCCTCGGGGTCTCAGGAGCCAGGGAGGGTTTCTAATGGGAGAGAAAGGCCATGTATGCGTGTGTAGCAGGATAAGACCAGGGCGCAGGAGGGCTCCTGGGCAGCACGGGGGCAAAGAGAAAGGTGTAGAACCAGGGCAGTAATGGGGGTAGGGAGGGAAGAAGCAGGAATATACAGGGACCGAGTGGCTGGGGACCGAGGATGGGGTGGGGTGTGCACATAGGACAGATGCCTGTCAAGCAGTAGAGGTACGGGGTGCTGGCCACAGCCTTTCTCCAAAGCCAGGGGTCGAAGAAAAGAGTGGGCTCTCACAGCTACTGAAGCCCACGCGCCTAGAGCCCGTGCTCCGCAACACGAGAAGCCACCGCAATGAGAAGCCCACGTACCTCAACAAAGAGTAGCCCCCACCCGCCGCAACTAGAGAAAGCCCGCACACAGCAACGAAGACCCAACATAAAAAGAAAAACCCAGCAGCCAAAAAAAAAAAAAAAAAAGAGTGGGCTCTGACACCGGGGTCCCAGACCCCCAAAGTGTGAGCCCCCAAAAGCGATCTAATATTTTCCCCATAGGTCCCTCCTAACCTCTGATCCAACACCCTGGTTGCGGTGCCCTCCCTCAGCATCCTGCCCCAGCCAGTCAGTCAGTCAGAGGCTGGCTGATTTAGGAGGGAGATCCCGCAGCATCCAGCAGTTCCTATGGCAACCACCCCTTCCTGTCTCTGCAGGAGGGGGAGACACTGGAAAACCCAAAGGTAAAGCAGCGGGATTTGTTGGAAGGCAAGGAGACCCTTGAGTTCCTTGATCCTGACCCAGAAAACTCTCCTTCTCTCTGGGGAGCCTACAAGCGTCCTCAGAAGGTGACTCCAGTCCCTCTGCCCAGTTATGCCTATACTCATTTATTTGTCTGCATTTCCAGAACCTTCTGCCAGGAACGGACATGGGAGGTGGGCTCTGCCATAGCACTGACCGTCCTGGGTTGAGATGATCTGTCTGCTCTGCTTCCCCTCCTCAGAGGGCGGGGCGTGTCCTAGTCACCCATGTGAGGTGGGGACTCGGCAAATGTCCCTGCTGGCTGAATGGATGCGTGCTGACCCGCCCAGCAAGATCAAGTCAGAAACTGAGATGAGAGCCGCGGCAGTGAACTCACCGGGGGGAGAGGACAAGTCACAGCTGCAGCACACGGGGCAGCGGGCCCTTACCGCTGGGCCCAGGCTTCGGCGGGCCCCTCCGCCTGGACGTCCCCACCCTCCTGCAAACCCCTCACCTCTCAGGCCTGGTGGCTCCTCGCAGGCCACTCCCTCCCCGCCCCACTGCAGGCAGCACTGAGGGGCTGGTTCTCTGGGCACCCATGGCCTGCATGCCAGCCTGCTGCTCAGCACACGACTCTCTCCCCTGGACTCTCCCAGGACCATGCCTTGCTCACCCCTGCACACCGTCCCTTGTCTCATCCCCTCGCTGAGGCCGGGGACCTGGCCAGGCTACTTCACAGTCATTCATTCAACACACAGGAACCAAGCTGTCACTGTGTATGCACCTGACCCCAGGCCAGGGTGGCAGGGAAGGCTCTCGGGGGCAGACGCAGGCACCACGGGGCAGTGAGGCATAAAGAACAGCAGCTCTGCCAGAATGACCAAGAGTGCGGCAGGGGCGCAAATGAAGGTGCAGTTATTCAAGCAGGCGGTCAGGAAGTCCACTCAGAGGAGGTGGCCGGTGGGCTGAGCCGTGAAGGTATGTCTGGGGGCGCACATCTGCACCCATTTACCAGGGAGTCCCAAATCAGCAGTGCAGACCAAAGCGCCAGGGAAATCCTGCATCTGGAATCCAGGGAGAATGGGAGGTCAGCAGATGGCCAAAGAGGCAGCGTTGCCTCGGACACAGGGCTTGGAGAGCAGGGCTGCCGGAAGGGGCAGCAGAAACCGGCATGGCTGAACCTGACACCAGGAATGGGAAGGAGTGGTCCACCAGGCACCACCGAGGCCGTCCAGGACAGCAATAACCACAGGCTGAGCGGTGACTAGTGCCCTGCAGCGCCGCGCCCGTCTAACCCTCCTTGGTACTAGAAGACAGCAAAGCCAGGGTTCAACCAAACCTGAGTCAGCCCGGGACCTGAAGGCCGGGACCCTGAGCGTGGCCCAGCCAGGGGTCCATAACGTTCTGGGGCCCACGGCATTGAACCGTGGGCATGGATGTCCCAGACAAAACTTGGTGGGAAGAAGTATGTGATGCCCGGTGGCTACCCGCTTCCCAGCCTTGGCCTGAGCGCTTTTGATAACTAGTTCATGGCTCTCTAATTCCCAAAGAGCATCCTAAGAGAGGATGGAAACAGGTAGGAGGGCGTGTTCACCAAGGCCACCCCTTCCCCAAGCCTCAATTACGAAATCAGTGAAATCTGCCCTCGTCCCAAGGAGCTCAGATCGGCAGCCTGGAGGGCCACAGGGAACAAATGAGGACACGAGACAGACACTGTCCCCTCCTGCTGGCAGCCCTGCCCCAGGATGCCTGCAGGGTGCGGAGGACTGCAATGTCCAAAGGGCATAAGGTCAAGGTCACAATGAGAAAAACTGCAGAGGTCTGGTGGAGGTCTAAGATGAACTCAAAGGCAGGGAGGGAACACAGAGCTGGATGGTCAAGGTCACAATGAGAAAAACTGCAGAGGTCTGGTGGAGGTCTAAGATGAACTCAAAGGCAGGGAGGGAACACAGAGCGGGACTCGGGCTCCTCTTCCAAGCAGCTGCCAGGGGCACACAGCCCATCCGACCCTCCAGACTTGTTCCGTTGGCTGGTGGCCCCTCCCCGCTGCTCCCCCCACAGGTCCCAAATCAGCAGTGCAGGTCCCTGGGGCAGAGGGCTCCCCTGTCCGGCTCCATATTTTCTCCCCCCTGCCCCCACCCCCCAAGCTCGGACCCATCGCCTGGGAACACTGACCCTATTCTCTCTGCTCTGGGATCATGACCCAGAACACGAGCTGCCTTCTCTCCCACTCATCTCAGTACCAGGGGGCAGGGAGAGGATGGCTCTCAGAGCTGGGAAATGCTAAGAAAAATCTCCCTGGAGCAGAGCCAGGAGGGGCTGGAAGAGATGGACAGCTACCAAAGCAAGGCTGCCTCGAAGGAAGAAAAAGGCTGTACCTGCCAGGGGTGCAGCCCAGACCACAGTGGGGATCGCGGGGGAGTTGGGAAAACCCCAGAACAGAGCCTCCGGCTAGTGAAAACCCCGATATTCTCCCCACCCTCATCCACTCAACAATGCTCCTTTTTTCTTGGGCAGTGACCCCACATGTCAGGGCTGTTCTTGCACAAGGCTGGCCCTGAGGGCTGTCCCCTGCTCCCTGGGTGGCTCCCTGCTCTGGGGCAGAGCCTGCCTGAGTCAGTCCCAATCCCTGGGGGCCGCAAACAACCCCCCCAACCAGAGCACATCTCCCCGCCAAGCCCCTGGCCCCAGGACAAAGCCACCTCCATGTCCCTCGCATGACCAGCAGGGCAAGAATGACAGGAAAAGAGATGGAGAGCACTTCTTCACCCAGGAGGTCAGACCCCACCTGCTTGCAAGGGCGGGGAGGGGGCATCTGCCTTTATTTCAGACAGGCCCGGGGGTCAAACTCACACTGACTCTTAACAAAAATTCAAAACTTAGCAAGGATTCTTTAAGGTGTTTCAAGAAGCATGAAGGTTGGGTCTCACTGCTGGAATGAAATGGCAACCACAGATGAAGGCCCAGCTCAGGCTTCGATCTAACTCCAGGATGGAGCAGCCTGACCTTCGCAGCCACCTGCGGGCTCGGTCCCTTCACACAGGGGAGCCGGGCCCAGGACTCAAGAACAGCAGCTAGAAGTGGTGGGGCGGGAACACAAACACAGCTTCCAGAAGGGTGCGGTCTGAAAGCCCAAGACAGTAATGCCACTTGGCGCCCCACGAAGCCCAAATGGGACTCGGGCTCCTCTGCTTGCCAGGAGCTCAGGTTCTAGAGTGTTCCACAGCGGAGACAAAGAAAATCAGGCTGACTGGAAAGATATCAGATGTGGCTATGAAGTAATGCGACTTCCTGATCAAATTAATAGTTGTTCCTTGTAAGAGATGTTTAAATTCCAAGTTACTTATTCACACCAGATAATTCTTCCTTGATTTCAGAGGTAGCCAATACTACCTTGGTATACATCCCTCCAATTTTTAGATAAATCTCCCCAAATTGGAGTCACACTACATAAACAGATTTGGATCCTACTTTTAAAGTAAGTGCTATAATGGACATTTTCCTATGGCATTACACGTTCTTCTAAATCACTGCCATTTAAAGGCCAATAAAGCATCATTTATTTCACCAACTCCCTACCATTTAACATTTGGTTGTTTCTAATTGTACAATAACGTAAGAAAAGGGATTAAATTGTATCCCATATACTCTTTTTTTAAAAGGGAAAGAGGAGTGGGATATATATGGTTAAACCTGTAAAACCACTTTTCAGAAGACAAAGAGGTAAGCTCCAAGCAACTACCTAAAACAATGCATTTAGTGGGAAACCTCAGTTCTTGATCCTGCCAGAAAATAAGATGTTCGACAACTACTCCTGCTACCTGTGCCCTGTTTCTTGCTCAATTCTTCTCTGAACTGAGCCCCAAAAGATGTTTCCCAAGTTCTGCAGTAAGTTCCCTGTGCTACTGCCACTGACCGCCCCCCTCGGCTGCTAGGGCATCCTCCTGCACCCAGTTCCCGAGGGGGCCCAGCCACGACAAAAGCCCACCCATGGCTCCCCTTATGCTACCAAAGGAAGCCCAAGCCCAGAGTTCCTGAGTGCCTGCCTCCAGCTGGGGTCCGGCCCCAATCTGCCCTCCCCAGGCTCCTGTCGGCCAAGCAAGACTCCTTCCTGCTCACTGCTTCCCAGGAACACCCTGCATCCCCACCTCCTTGTTTGGAATAGGATTTCCTCAATTAATCGGCCCATGAACTTCTATAAGGATCCTCCTTCGCTCTGGGTCTACTTCTTTATAAACCTAAGACCCATAGACGCTGCCTGGGTGGCCACTCAACGCCCCTGCGCTTCAGCTACCACTGAAGGGGGGAAAGGAGGCACCAGCCCCGGAAAGGGTCACTTGAAGTGGCTCCTGACACCTGGTGGCCTCTCGGGATCAACATGCCCTGCCCACTCGGCACCTCCAGCAGGCCGGTAGTGCCCGGGCCGGTGTGTGGCCTCAATACCACTGGATGGGCTGACCCCAGCCCCTGGCTGGCACCGTTGCCGTCCACAAAGCCGAGGTGGGAGGGAAAGGGGCGTTTTCACTTCTCCTCCAGGACCTTCTCTGCCCTCAGCAACTCCTCCAGAGGGGGCCCTGCTCTGCAGACCCGCTGCCTCTGCATCCAGCTCCCCAGACCCCCAAATGACCATTCTCTTCTGGATGGGGTGAGAGCACACACTGGGGTCCCCCCACCTCCAACACAGGCTACCCAAGGAACGCCCAGCGCATCTCCCATGGTTTCAGGAAACGTTTTGTTCCTTTTGGGTAAAACTGCCTTAATTTTAAAACCTACCTATTCACACATCTGGCAGGCTCTTCACCCTTACCATTCCCCTGGGAGGAGAGAACGGTCAGGTGATTCCACACCCATTTTACAGACCAGAGAACTGAGCACTCTGAAGGTCTGCGTGAGGGCAGATGTTAAGCCTGGGGCCCATCCTTGGGGCTTCACGAACCAAGGTTTGCTTCTTGCTACGAACAGGGACTGGGCCCAGGGTCCCGGGTGTGGCCCTAAGGTACAAGGACAGAGCAGGGGGAGGGGAAGAGGCAGGTCTCTGCCCACCATGCCACCTCCACCTGCACCAGCTCCCACCAAAGACAGAGTGAGGTCCAAGCCCCCGGCCACAGCACAAGGGTCCCCTGTCACACTGCCCGTGCCCACTCCCCCCTCCCCGCCACCGACCATGAACGCAGTACATGTCAAAGGCCAGCGCTGGGTCAGGTCTCGGGGGCCCGTGCCTCCGCCTCCTCTAGCTGGTGAGCTCCCAGCCTTCCCCAGAGGGGATGTTCACACACTCCCTCCTCGGGGGGCCCGGGCAGGCCGTGGCTCTGTGGCCACTCTGGCGTGCTGCCCTTGTCCCCCGCCAAGCCCGCCTCCCCCCACCCCCGGCACGGGGGGGCACATGGGGTTGTGGAAACAGCCAAGCTTGCGAGGCAGAGGGAGCCGGTGCCAGGTCCTGGCCCACCTGCTGGATGGCCCTGGGGCGGAGCGAGGCACTTAACCTCACCTGCTAGAAAGGAAGGAGGGTACCTGCTTCACCAGGTGTCGAGTGGCTGGAAGGAGAAAGGACGCGAGCCGCACAGAGCGCAGGGCAGACGCTCCGCGTGTACTTCTCCTCCCCGTCAACACACAGTCGGGGCAGCAGGCGTCGGCTGATCCTGCACAGCTGCCGTGGGCTAACCCTGGGCAGGAGTCTGAGGGGCACAGTGCTCTGTGCCTGCCCTGGCCTTTCTTACCACTGCCGATGGCAGGCCTGAGGTCAGGGTTATCTGCTTACCAACGGTCCTGGCTTCCAGCACGACTCACTCACTCACGAGGCACTGCCCTCGACTCTTTACTCCTCAAAGACCCCAGCAGGAGAACACTACTGTCACTTACATCTCACTGATGAGGAAAGAGATTCTAAGAGGCTATGAGGCCAGGGCCAGGCTGTACTGGCAAGTGGCAGAGCTGGGCTTTGAATGAGGCAGGCTGACCAGAAGGAAGGGAGGAAGGGGAAGGGGAGCAGGAGGGGGGGAGGGAGGGAGGAAGGAACCCCCCTGCATAACTGAATTCTATGTTCTCTCCTCACAGTCACACTTGTCCAAACCTTGCCCACAACCTCCTCCCGGCAGGCCTTTTATCCCACAAAGTTCCCTCTGAATGCCCCCTCCTCCAAGAAGTCTTCCTTGACCCTTCCCCGCAGGTAGGCATGGCAATCCTTCTCCCCCTCCCTGTTCTGAGCATGTGTTACTCCGAGTCCCAGGGACCAGTGGGTTCTGGGGTGTGAGCGCAGAACTGCCCCAGGGCTGCCGTGAACAGGGCCCCACTAAAAAGGCCAGCGTGCAGCCCAGAGTCGGCAGGAAACCAGGAGAGCCACGCCCGGAAACCGGACCCCGGCAAGGGAGGCTGCACCCTGAAGCACAAGCAAAGCGGGCCCTGCAGCAGTCAGAAGAGGACGCACTGCGCGGCCCACACCCAGGCACGTGCCCTCCCCATCCGGCTGGCACCTGCCTCCACGGCCATGAATGCTCCCTGTCCCTGCTTCCTGGACAGCAGGGCCAGGAGGTGGTCTGGCATGTGCCCACACCCAGCACGTGTCCACGTCCAAGTGCAGGATGGCCTGGCCTCCGTGATCCACGGGAAGACATGTAAATTGAGAAGTTCAGATGCTGGAAACCCCCAAAATACAGCAAAGCTCTACTGTGGCCGACCCTCTCTGACCATGAGCTCCGGTAGCAAGGGCCCCATCTCACCCGGCCTGTGCCCCCCACGGTGTCTAATACTGCACACCATCTACAAAATGACAACAGCGGTGGTGGCCTACCGCGCACCTGCCACGTGCGGGTACCTTCAGGCCCATCTCAACCCTCAGGACGCCCCCCGCAGTGGGGGCAGCTCAAGTCATTTAAGTTAAGGACATTAACCTTCTAGAGTACAAATACCATAAATGTCCCAGGTCTCAGAGGAACAGAGCCAGGACTGAAACACAGATCTAACACATGTGAAACATGTTTTTCCTACTGCTGCCCTGATATTCTAATAAACGTCCACTGAATGAATGACAGCCATAAATGAACAGAAAGTATAGCTAAGAACGAAGACAGTCCCTCTCTCCTCAGCCAGGTGCCTTCAATGCCAGTCCCTGGGTGGGCCTGGATGCTGGAGGTTTTAGAAAACGCCTGTTACTTTTTCAGGTCACCACCCCCCTGCAACGTGTAAAAGGATTTGGCAAAAGGATTTGTTTGAGGCTGCGATCTCACTGTTTTGAGGTTGTTGATCATACACCCTTTCCACGGACGTGGCTGGAACTGGGCCAGGTAGAGCTGGGCCCTAACAGGGCTTTGAAGAAAAGTCCCTTTTCTGTCTGCCTTGTCTTCATTTCAGGGGGAACTGGGGCTGGTGGGGTGACCCAGGTCCTGGCTTCAGGACGTTGTGGGGCTCAGGAACACGGGGAGATGCTAGTGGGCAGAGAAAGGGAAAGGAGCCTCAGAAAATTAAAGTTTCAGCCCTATCCCTAAAACCTTTCTCACGCAGCGACTCCCAGGATAAGAAAGCCAGGCTGCCCATCAAGGCCCACACTTTGAGTAAAGTCTTAAAAACAGCTTGGTATTGACACAAAATACTGACCCAGGTCAGCCACCTGGGCCACGGGTGGCTTCAGGGCACACACAGCTGTAAAGCTGGGGCTCAGAGAGGTAAAATGACTTGCCCAAGATCACACAGCTAAGAGAGGCCAGGATTCAAATCCGCCCCAGTGTGTGCAGAGAGGCAAGAGGAAAGGCGAGAGGTAAGGAAGGGTTCCCTGGGGGAGGCAGGTAAAAGACAGGCCAGGTGGGCTTCTGAAGGCAGGAATACCAGCGGGAAAGCACATGTGGGGATGGAGGTGACAAAAGCCCACATGCTCTCTTGGGTCACTGCAGGAAACATTTAACACACGTGTGGGTCAACCCACTGACCATTCTTCCCTTTGGGGCTGTTACCAACAGGAAACCTGCGACCCTGTCAAGCAGGGGCAATGCCATCTTGAGGCCACGCCAACAGGCAGCTCCACCTGCCCAGCCCTACGCGCCTGGAAGAGCAAAGTACAAAATACGCCCGGTGGGGACTGTGCACCCCGGCCTGGGCCGGCCCCAGCCGGGCTGGGAGGAGGCCAGTTCTTATCTGTAGCCTGATTAAAGCCAGGCTGGATTTCCAAGATCTTTAAGCCCTAAGGCCAGGAGCCCTATAATCAGGTTCCTCTTCCTGGAGTGTATCAGGGTTCTGGGGGCCACGCTCAGACCACAATCTCTCCATGACCTGTCAGGGGCAGGCCTGGCACCTGCCCAGCATCCTGCAGGGAGCTGCCCACGGCCATTCCCACACCACACCCCCGACCCCTGACGGCCCACCCACACCTTCCTGCAGCTCTGGTCTCAACCCTGTCCCTGACACAGCTGCTGCCTGAGAGACCAGTATGCAGACCCCATCCCCACCCTGAGTTCTGAGCCCACGGGGAACCTTCTCCCCTCCCCCAGAGCTCTCTGCTCCCATCATTCTGGAATCTGGCTTGTAAAGGACCAGCCTCTCGCCGCCCTCCCCTTTGGCCCCATCACCCAGGAAGGTCAGAGCCACCAGCCACAGGGGAATTCCATGGGGACAAGCCTATGAGCAAATGGAGGAGCACAAGAAACGTAAACAACGAGGCGGCCGGTGCGGGGTAACAGGGAGCAGCGGGGACTGCGGGCAAGTGGCAACGAATTCAAAGAGAAAAACGTAAATGTCCTGTGTGGGCCAAGTGTGTCACTTGCAGACCAGGTACTGTCCAAGTCCCCAGGCCCACCCCCTCTACACAGCTGGGGAGGCTGAGGCCCAGCCGCAAGGGAGGGTGGGGAACGGAACGAAGGTCAGGCAGTAATTACTGAGAGTCCAGGATAACACTGAGCTCGAAGCCTAGGCCGGTGCTAATTAACCACCTTCCCCCACCTGCTGAGCTACAGCCCTGGTGAGTGATGCTGCACGAGGCTGGCAGCAGGTGGAAACTGGGACGTGGATAACCCACAGGGCCTCCAGATAAAGGACTGAAAGCTGCCCACATAGGGCCTGGGGTTCATTATATGCGATAACAGATCAATGCTGACCATCCCCCAACTCCATGGGGATCTCAGATTCTGGAGGAGGAAAAGTGGGGGTGTGGGGTCGATGCGGGGGGGTGGGGGTGGGACGAGGGGCGTTGTCTCACACCAGCGGGAAGGGCCGCCTCAGGTACCCAGGCTGGTTAGGAAGGAAGGAGGAGGAGGAAAATCCACACTGTGCCAACTGGGTCCAGCCCCAGGGACCCCAGCCAGGGGCAGGCTCTGGGGCTCCAGGGCCAGAACCAGTCCAGCTATGGAGCCAGAGAGGTGGGGGGAAGGCACATTGAAGGGCCCCATCCCTGTAAGTTGTCCCCTCAAGAACCCTGACTTCACAGCCCAGGCCACATGGCCTTTCAGCCTGAGATGAAAGTCTGCGCCTGAAGTTCCAGGTCTGACGACGATGATCCGCCAGGCGCCATGTCCTCACCACTGCACACAGAGCATTCCCAGGTCGGGTCAAACCTTCAAGCCTCACCTCTCAGAAACAGGCAGGTGGGCCAGGTATGTCCCCGGGCAAACCCTCAGGCTCCTCTGGCAGCCTCTGAATTCAACTCCTCTAACGTGTGTGTGCATGTGCTGGGGGGCGGATTTCAGTGCAGCCTTCCGGTACGCGGGCCTCTCACTGTCGTGGCCTCTCCCGTTGCGGAGCACAGGCTCCGGACGCGCCGGCCCAGCGGCCACGGCTCACGGGCCCAGCCGCTCCGCGGCACGTGGGATCCTCCCGGACCGGGGCACGAACCCGCGTCACCTGCATCGGCAGGCGGACTCTCAACCACTGCGCCACCAGGGAAGCCCTCAGTGCAGCCTTTGAAGTCAACTCATCTAATGACCCCAGAGAGCCCTGCTGCAGAGCACAAGGCCTGAAGTATGCTGTGCTCCCTCATAACAAAGGTTCTTCAACAAATCACCAGGATGGAGGCAAAGGTCAGAGGAAGGGAGACGCTGTGTCTTCCTGGAAGGTATTACAGCACTCAAGAGCCAATTAGAGGCCCTGGTTACAGGCAAATCAGGGAACTGATTAACAAGAACCAGTAATTAAAATTAAGTTATGTTTTCACTACATTTCACTGAACTCTCTAATTCAGACTTTTCACTGTTTCGGAACTAATTTCTGAGTCCAGTCTCTAGCCTGGGAGAAACCCAGTCCGCCCTGGGCCAGAACTGCCAGAGCATCCTTCCTGAACTGCTCTCCTCACCCACTCAAAAACCCTCCATGGCTCCCCAGTGCCCCTACACAAACCCGCACTGCCCCCGCCTTCCTTCCCCACTCCCAGCTCACTGCCTCCCAAAGCGCCTCCCTGTTCTGGCCCCTCCCGGTCCTTGAGCCTGGCCCCATGCCCTGTGGCCTAGACATCCCCAGCTTCCCTGCCACCCCCTCCCTGACCAGGCTCTTTTCTGCCTGTGTGTGGTCTGAACACAACTCAAATCTTAACTCTCAGGCCATCTTGATCTCGCCTCCCAGGCCGACCATAAACTCAACTTAAGACCGTTTTGTGGGCTGTGCTCAGGGTCCCAGACACGCACAAACTTGCTTACAGGAAGTCGCTTACAGGAAAGTCACAACCATTGAGCAAGCCTCGGGCTAGTTCCTTTCCTATTTTGTCGAGGAGGAATTGTGCTAACCCAGGGCCCCAGGGCAGGGGCACCAGGATCTGTGCTGCCTCCCACCGCCTGGCTCCCTGGCTCGAATTTCCTCCCCAGCGTGTCCCCCACCGGGTGCTCTTGATAAAAGGAAACCATGAACCATGTCCCTGTCATAAAAGAGATAAGACCTGCCTACAGGAAGTGGTGAAAGGCTGGACGGGATTTAGTGCCCAGAGGCTTCCGGGTGCTCTGCAGCTTCGGGACCCACGGGGAAGGGCCAGGTAGGGAGGGACAGCCCAAAAGACTAGGGGAAAAGAGCACAAAACAAAATACTTCCAAGTGAGTGGTCACCAGGAAAGCCAGGGGCAGAATCAGGGAATCAGTACTTTTCTATTTCTCCGTGGACGGAACACTCCAACCACCTTCTCCTGCGCCATGACACTGCCTCTCACGGCAGCTGAGAAACTCTCGAGCAAACAAAAACGGCAAACGGATCGGTCGTTATCGTCAAAGCTCGGCTGCTGAGGAACCTATGCAGATGGGTCCCCACATCAGTAGCAGTCAACGGAACCACCCAAAGGGTGGACGGGCAAGCAGCGTACACGACCTGGCGTCCAGCCATCTGCCGCCATCGGATGCCCACCATAAGCCTTTGTCCAGGGTGAACAGCGAGTAGGGAAATCACTACGGCCTCTGCCTTCTCTCTCCATCCTCCTCCCAACTCAACTAACCAAAGTCAGAAAATGGAAGGGCAGGGGCGGCTACTGAAGTGGGCGAGAAGACACAAACGAAAAAGCCTGGGTCCTCGAGTGAGGCAGGTTGCTGGTGAACCACCGACTGTTTTTGCCAGCCTTGCATCCACGGCCCACCCTCCATATAGTCCCAGGGGAGAACCTTTCTCGCCTGCTTTTAATTCCCAGGGGTTTACCCCTTCCTCACTGTCAGGATGGGCATGGGACTCAGGCCTGGCCAATTAGAACATCGCATCATCCAGACCTGTGTCGGATTCAAGAACAGGTGTTACAGATTGAACTGTGTCCCTCAACAAAATAGGTTAAGTTCTAACTCCCACAGCTGTGAATGTGGCCTTATTTGGAAACAGGGTCTTTGTAGAGGTAATCAAGTTGGAACGAGACCATTAGGGTGGGCCCCGATCCAATACAATGGTATTCTGATAAGAAGAGGAAAAGTGCCATGCGAAGACACAGACACACAGGGAGAGGAAGGCCAGGTGGAGACGGAGGCAGAGGTTGGAGTGGTGCAGCCGTAGGTCAGGGGCCTCCAGAATCTGTAAGAGGCAAGGAGGAGCCAGAGGGAGTGTGGCCCTACCAACGCCTTGATTTCCAACTCCTTGCCTCCAGAACTGAGAATAAATTTCTGCTGTTTGATTTTGTTACGGTAGCCCCGGGTAACTAATATAATAGGTATGTAACCCAAGTCGGACCAATCAGAACCAGCAAGCATCAGCCAGCCAAGGGACTTTTGCTGGAACTCAGGGCAAAAGGAGAGTCATACTTGCTTCCTATGAAGTTGTTAAACTTATGGGATGGAGTTGCTGGCAACCTTTTTCACACGACCTGGCAAAGCCTGCCCCAAAGGAACCCACACAAGGAGCCTGAAAAGTGAAGAAATGCTTCCGATGACATAAATTCGAGTCCTTGATGGCCTAAAACCCATCAACCTAGACTTTTTCAGACATACGTGCTAATAAATTCTATTTATTCACATTTCCTTAAGTCTCCTTTCAAGTTGAAAATCTGTCACTTAACTGCCTAAAGAGCTTTTAAGTTTTATCATACACGAAGTACAATTTGTTTTTTTTTAACATAACGTACGTCCAAATAAACATGAGCCCCAATAGTCAACCCCTTGGGCATCTAAACTTTCAACACTAACAGCACTGGTGTCCTTCTCCTTGGCACATGCCTTCCACCTTCAAAGTTTTGTTTCCATGATGGCCAGGACTCATCCCAAAGGTACACTTGATCTTTGTTAACAAAAACCAGCTCAGCCAAGTTCAGAATAAACAGTGAAGATGTGTTTGATTTTAAGAAATGTTGACTAAAAATGGCTTGAACCTGAGGACAGAAAGTTTAGAGGGAGGTGGGTCTCTAGAGGGTTTCAACAGCTTGATGTCAGCAAGAGCCCAGGCTCTTTTCAGGTTTTTATTCTGCCATGCTTCCTATGATAGATTTCTGTCCTCATGCCTTTCGCCTCCTGGTCACAAAACAGCTGCCATAGCTCTAGGTACCCTGTCCCCAGAGGGTATCTGGAAGGCAAGAAAAGGGGGACAAAGGTCAAACTGCTACCTTTATGTAACACAGGAAATATTCTTCCCCCTTACATCTTACTGGTCAGAACAGCAAGACATGGGTGTCTCTAGCTGTAAGGGAGGCTTGAGATGCAAGTCTTGGACAAAGGGAACTATGTTGTCATGACAGGCCTAAGTCAATCACCAATGCCACCTGGGGCAAAAGAGAAATGGTGGAAGATGGAGAGTGAAGATGTGCCAGGAAGGCAACTTCCCAGATGCTAAAGAAAAATGGAGTCCACGTGCCCCTTACAAATCCTAAAAAAACACTTCTGTGGCTTCTACGTGACCTTAGGGTGAAGTCAACAAATAGGAAGAATCAATTATCAAGCCCCCCCACCCCCGCACGTGCCAGGTTCTTTGCTAAGTACTTAGATGAATGCCCTCAAGGACCTCACGGGTAAGGGGGAGTGGGGGGCAGGAGCTGGTCAACCTTAAACGGCAGAGCGTCTGGAGGGAGACCAGGGATCCTGGGCCAGGCCCGCGGCAGCCCCCAGGAGTGAGCCGTCTCCTGGGGGGTGGGGGGCGCATATGGGAAGTCAGGGAAGGCTGCCACTAGGAAGTGACACCTGACCTGCATCTTTAGGATGAAAACGGTGTGCCAAGGTGGGTCATGACAGGTATGTGCAGGCACAGAGATGGGGCAGTTAGGGGTTCGCTGTGTCTGACTTGGGGAGTGGCAGAGCCCAACCTGGGAGGAGCATGGTAAGCGGTTCTCGGGGGCTAGACTTTCACCTGAAGACAAGGAAAGCAGGGGAGTGACTCAGGTAGTCTCGATGAGAGACGATGCCACAAGGTGGAAGCTGGGCCAAGAGGCAGGGATGCCAGTCAGAGGTGTGGCCGTGCTAGGTAAGGGGTGACGGGGGACCTACGACCGAAGGGCGGAGGTAGGGATTGGCAAGGAAACATCCAAAGGGAGAACCACCAGGGCCCCAAACTGATGAGCTGTGGATGTGGAGGGACAGAGGGACGTGGGCTGGCTGCCTGGGTGGGAGATGGGAGGCACTGCTTCTTTATGACTCAAGAAAACAGGAGAGGGAGCAAGTCTGGAGAGGACGGAGGTGAGTCAAGATACAGAACACGGTGCCTCCAGGCAGAGATGCTTCCCAGACATTCGAGGCCTGACGAGGGTAGGGGCAGACAAGTACAGCTCCACTCAGCTTCACCCGGCTGCAAAAGACCATGTGAGGATCAGACTTCCTGGGGCAAAGCAAAAGCCAGGGGAACGGCAGGCTGCAGGAGAGCTTCTCACTGCCTTAAATAGAAGCAAACTGCTCTGGCTGATCTGCAAGTTGACACAAAGAGGGCTGGGTTGCCCTGGGAGACCCCCACAAAGCACATTTTAAAGAAAGCCCAGTGGTTACGCTACTTCTCTCGTCCGTGTTGCCAGTGTGTAGAATCAGAACTGAATTGCGTTTGTAAAAGGCTTGTCTTCCAAGAGCCTCGAGTGGGCAGGATACAGCCCCTCTTATCTTGTCCGCATCTGTGCAGTGGAGAGGTAGGTCCTTCCACTCCAGCCCGCCCTGTGATCCACCAGGTCCCTGTCCTGCACACGGAGCCCTGCACTCGTGAGCATCACTTGTTCCAAATGGTTCTCCAAGATTCCCGATTGGCTACTTCTGCCAAGTCCACCGCAAGAGAGAAGGGAGCAAAGGCTGACACCAGGAGTCAGGGGTCTCAAGGGGGTGTCTCTTGCAGCTGGTCTCTGAGAGCATCCCCTCCATCCACGCTGCGAGGTCCTTCTTAGCTCCCGCTCCTCTCCTCGCATGACTAACGCTTCCTCCTTTTATTCCCTCACCCACTGAGGTGGCAAATCACAGGCCTGGAGAGGTCTGGCAAGCGTAATTCTCGAAAGATGGGGTCAGGTGGGGACAGGTTAGATAGACCTCACAGCCGAACCACTGCAGAGCCCGCCATGACCAACAGCGTCCAGTAGGTGGCGCCACCGTGGTCTTGGGAGGAAGTGAGTGACGCCAAGGAGTCAGCAGACACCAGACGTGCACAGTACCTGCGCAGGAGATTAAAATGCTACGCTCTCCAATGATGGTGACCAGAGGGTACTGAAAGAGATTCAGAGTCTCCCCAAAGCCAGGTTCTGTCTCCCCACTGGTGGGAAGCTCCTCGGAGACTGGGGCAGCTCTGCCCTCAACTATATCCCAGTGCTCGGCACAGAGCCCAGCTGGCCTGGCACACAGATGAACGAATGCCTGATGAATGGATCAAGCCAATGATGGCCAGACTCCACTCCCAGGGCTTCACCGCCCTGGCCATCCCGCTCGCCTCACTGCTCAACAGCACTCTGCACACACAGTACCTTGAATGAATGAGGCCTGGGGGGAGTAGGCTGCCGGGGTCCAGGGCCCTGGCTCTCTTGGACCCCGACCTCCATCTTCCCGACTCTGCTCCCTGTACCAGTGATTTTCAAACCTTCTCTGACCTGTGATGTCTTGCTTGAAAGGAAATCCCCCACAAATCAAACGCAGATAAAAGGGTCGCAGCTACGGTTGAAGGGAGCCTGTTGTATGCGGGGGTCAGCAACGCCACCCTCAGAAAGCAGGTTCTGGAGGGTTCTGCTCAAACTGTGCTAGCCCCTCTTGCCAGCCCTAATGCAATGAGCTTGGGCAACCACCCGTGCCTCGCAATTCCTTAGCGTGGGAAATGGAAAACAGCACATGTAGCAGAAGTCTTTCAATCTGAAAGCTGAGTAACTTGCCAATCCCTGCCACTGTAGCACACACGGGGCGGTGGTTTCTATACCTTTTGAGTGAGGACTGTCAAGGACAACTCTGTCATGAGAAATTCCAGCACATTCCACTCCCGAGGGCACCAGTATCTTCAGTTCACCCTTTTGGTCACCAGAGCTTGCCTGGGAGGAGCCTTAATCTCTGCCTGAGGGTTCACACAGGGGTAGGGGAGAACTGAGAGAACAGAAAGCACCATGGGTTCAAATCCCAGCTCTGCCAATTAGTAGCTCTGTGACCCTAAAATTTACACATCTAAAAGACAGGGTAATTAATCATCTCTACAGCTCACAGGACTGTCTTGGGGTTTACACGGGGATTTTTTTCAAGTGCTTTATAAACCACTCCCAAATGTTAGCTATATTTACACTGATTTTATTGCTGGGCTTCTAAAGGCCAAGCAGAGCAGACTGGGTTTCTCCTGAAGGTCTTTTATTACAGATGCCAGGCAGATTTATGGCAGCCTGCTTCTCCCACCAGGATCCCACGATCCTGGACTCTGTACAAAGTCTACGTCTTGGTGTCAGACACTGACTGACACCCCCCACCCAGGGAGGCTTAGTCTGGGCTGTCCTTATCCTGGGGGTCCCATCTGTCCCGGTGGGAGTACAAAAGGAAACGCCCAGAGCCTGCCTGAGAGTGATCCAGGGGCCTGGACGTCACCAGCCTCCTGGCTTGTGAGCAACCCACCCCTTGTCCTGGTCCACTCTGCACTCACGTAATACCTGCCTGCCTCACCACCCTCCTCCCAAACCCAGGATCCCCAGGGGCCGATGACCGGAGTACATGAGCTCAGGCACAGAGGAAAGGTGCCGCATCTCCCCTCCCAGGTTCAGTCCCCCACTCTGACAGCAGGCAGTGCAATCTAGGGAAGGGCGCCTGGGCACAATCCCCTGGATGCCCCCAAAGGACTCAGAAGGAGCTTCCATGGCCCCGCCACATTCTTCACCACCACTGCTTAAAACCAGTGGTCCTCAGACGGGGGTCCTCGACCAGCAGCGTCGGCACACCCAGAAGCTTATCAGAGGTGCAAATTCTCGGGCCCCTCAGACCTGCTGGTTCAGAGACTCTGGACTGCGGCTGGCCACCCGGTGGAAGACGCTCTCCTGGGGATTCTAGGGACACTCAAGTTTGAGAACCACGGCTTTAATCCACTGAGCCTTACCCTGGCTGCCTATTAGAATCGCCTGGGGAACTTTAACATAAACCAATGCTCAGGACCCAACCCCCGAGATTTTGATTTAATTAATGCTGCCCCCAACAGTACGTGTGCGAATTTTTTTCCTCAAATACTTTAAAAAGAATACAAGGAACACAGAGGGCTCTTAGGGCAGTGAAACGACATGATACTATATGGTGTCTGATACTGTGATACGACACTATAATGGTGGACACGTGTCATTATCCTGCAGACCCCAGTGTGAACTATGGACTTTGGGAGACGATGACACGTCCGTGTAGGTTCATCGGTTGTAACAAATGCAGCACTCTGGTGGGAGATGGTAATAGGGGAGGCTGTGTGTGTGTGGACAGAGAGTACCTGGGAACTCTATACCCTCGCCTTAATTTTGCTGTGAACCTAAAACCACTCTAAATAAAAAAATCTTGGGAATTCCCTGGCAGTCCAGTGGTTAGGACTCCGTGTTCTCACTGCTGAGGGTCCAGGTTCAATCCCAGGTTGGGGAACTAAGATCCCACAAGCTGCACGGCAGAAAAAGAAAAAAAAAAAAGTGTCTTCCCTGGTGGCGCAGTGGTTGAGAGTCCGCCTGCCGATGCAGGGGATGCGGGTTCGTGCCCCGGTCCGGGAAGATCCCACATGCCGCGGGGCGGCTGGGCCCGTGAGCCATGGCCGCTGAGCCTGCGCGTCCGGAGCCTGTGCTCCGCAACGAGAGAGGCCACAGCAGTGAGAGGCCCGCGTACCGAAAAAAAAAAAAAAAGGTAGTCCATAAAATAAATACAATACAAAAAAGAAGAAGAAGAAGGTGATTGTGATTCAGGCGGTCTGTGGAGCCGGGGCTGATGCTCGGGAGGAGGGCAGGACAGCCAGGTTTCGGAGTCGGCAGGTCAGACCACACGGCTCTGGCGCTCAGGGAAGACACCGAAAGGAGGGAATTAACAGTCACAACTGACGGAGGGAAAGTTGGGTGGGGACAGGCAGGCTTTCTTGAAGGCACTTTCTTGTAGCCCATCCAATGGCTCATTCATCCAACTGAGCTTTCACCGTCTTCCCTCCCCACATCCGCCTTAACCCCTCCCTCTGGTGTAGTCAGTACATCAAGCGCTGGCCTGAGTCACTCCACTTGGAGTCAACCACAGTCCCCACTTTCTAGGTGGGGAACTGGAGCAAGTCACCACGTGTACCTGCTTTGACCTCCGTTCCCTCATCTGCATATGGAGGGTATTGAGAGGCTGGAGCGGGATACGGCGCAGGGCACAGGGTAAGCCCACACCACAGTGAATGCAGGTTGTAATATGCAGCTGCTACAGCCTGGAGCCCACGTCCGAACACCCTTCACTCCATAAATGCTCACTAGTGTCTGCTCCGGGCCAGAGGCTGGGGGTACAGAATTTGCACCCCTTTGACTCCAGGGAGGCTCGAGTCCCTCCATGAAGGGCAAGGAGGACGTCCCTGAGGCTGCTGGCTTCCCACCAGGTGGTCTCTCCTTGGAGCCTGTCACCCGTGGCGAGGGGAGCCTCTTCCCCAGAGGGAGCCTCCGGAGGGACGCCTGTGTCCCGACAGGCACTGCTGCTTAAGAACCCATGTTCTAGAGAGAGCCCAAGGGTACGTGTTACAGAAAACAGCACATTCTCTGCTTCCCATTGCTTTTTTTTTTTCTTTTTTGCCTTTTATGTTTTATAAGCATTTTACTGAAGTATAACATACGATAACAGAAAAAGCATGTATCCCAAGTGAGCAGTGCGATGGAGATTCACAGAAGGATGCCCAAGGTCAAGACTGAGAAGAGAACGTTTGCAGGACCCCAGCAAGCCCCGTCAGGTCCCCCGTGTCCGTGTCCCCAGAGGTAACCACTAGCCTGCCTTCCAGCTCCCCCACCCCCGCCCCACGGTAGTTTCACCTGTTCAGGAACTTTACTATCAGTGCTCTTCCAGGTCTGAGCAGCATGTCAACGGGACATCCGTGTTTCGCACGTGGTGGTCTTTGGTTCGCTGTCATCGCTGCATATGTGACTATGACACCCTGATGTACCCATTCTCCAGCAGATGGACATCTGGGCTGTTTCCATGCTGAGGCTATTATGACTACCCCTGCTTTGAACATTCTATGCCTGTCTTTTGGTAGACACAGCGCTCCTTTCTCTTGGGTAGATACCTGGGGTGGAACTGTGTGGTCAAAGGGCAGGGATAGCTCAGCTTTAATCAAGCCATGTTCCAAAACCCCACACCAATCCCCAGTGCTTTACCCTGCTTTATTTCTCTCCCTCTCGCTCTGCACCATCTCACTCACTTCAGACGTTTATCTCTTTTTAGTCTTTTGCCCTTCTAGATGTCGACGCTCCATGAGGGCAGGGATTTTTGTTCACTGCTAAGTCCCCAGAGCCTCTGGGGACACTGCCTGGCCCAGAGAAGATACTCAACAAACACCTGTAGGCCAGCCTCTGAGCTTTTCTGCATTCTCACCTGCACACAAGAGTCGGGACACCTCTCAGCAGTCCCTCTGTCCTTCCTCCCGCAGCTGCCTTTCTATTCATCCAGTCCCCAGTCCCAGATGCCGATCAGGACTCGACTGAAGGCCGAGAGCTCCCGGCAATCCATGCCATGCTGCATCCCTTCCCCAGGACGGAGCATCCAGCCTCCTGGGAAAAGCCCTGCCTCAAGTCTCGGTCCTGCGAAGGCCGGCTGACTGCAGTGCATTCCTGAGTGCCGGCTGCAGGCCAAGCCCGCAGGAGTCAGGAGGGGCAGCCAGAGCACCCAGTAGTGAGGGGAGAGAGCCGGGAAAGTGGGTCAAGCAGCCCCATGGGGCTGAGGCAGGTGAGGCCTTTGGATCACAGGAGCGCTCCGGAGAAGCTGGACCTGACCCAGTCCAGGGAAAGCAGAGAGGGCTTCAAGGAGGAGGTTTCTCAGGAGCTGCCTGTTCCGAGATGCCTATAATTCCCCAGAGAGAGAAGGCTGGGGCAGCCACGGCAAGTGGAGATGGGCATGTGCAGAGCTGGATGGGTGGAGGGATAGATGCAGCAGGGCCGAGGGGGATGGGGGAGATGGAGTTGGAAAGATCTCAGGGTAAGATGGTGGTGGGTGGAGACAAAGAACTGCCAGGCCAAGTCCCTGGGCTCTGTCCTAAGGACCGGGAGCCCCAGGGGTGTCCTGAAGAGGTCACCCGATGGCAGTGTGTTGGGCACAGGCAAGAGAGCACCTGCCATCTTGCTGAACCACAAGCTGTGAGCCGGCAAGTCTGGCGAGTGTATGCCTTTCCCACAGGTGCCCCGCGGTGCAGGCGCTGCCCGTCCCCAGACCCACTCGGAGCAGCAAGGGCTTGGAGGGGCAGAGATAGGAGGCTGGAGCAGTGCACCCCCCATGGGAAGGCGGGAGCCAGAAGGAAGGAGGTAAAGTTGGCATGGAATCCACAGTCTTGAACACCTTGCCTGACCCAAGGCTGGCCCTCCGTGCAACAGCCGTGGCTCTGGCTCTCTCTACCTCACACTGCCAGCCCTTCCAGAACCTTCCACGCCACCTTGGGGCAGGGCCTCCCCTCCGGAGTCTCAGACCCTGGCGTCACCAGGGCAACAGCCCACAAACACGGGAGCCCAGGCCTCAGCACCATAAACAACCCTGACAGATTCAATAAATAGAGATGGACTACAGCAATTTGTGGGGAATTTATAAGAAATTAAAAATCAGTGCGGACAATAAACAACCCATTGCAGAATCTGCCCCCACTTAAAGCTGAATAAACCACGTGCGAGCATTTTTCGAGCGTGACATTGCGAGGCTGAAAACTGGGCTTGGCCAGGAATGCTTCCTGAGCCTCTGAAGCTGGGTGCTGCTGGGGAGAGGGCATCCGCACGTCTGCTCGCCTCATAGGGCGCTTTACAGTTTATACAGGGCCTGCGGTCGCCCATCTGCTCCTCCCAAAGGGGTGAGTTTGATTAACACCATTACGATGATGAACCTGAAGCACAGTGACTTGCCCAAGGTCACACAGCTGGTCAAAGTCAGAGAGGATGCAAACCCCGGTCAGCTGACTCCAAACCACTGTGCGCACAGAGGCAGCCACGTGTGCATGTGCCACACCCACAGCAAGTGCACCCGAGTGGGGTCTGATGTGGGGAGCCGGCTGAATTCTCTAGAAATTTGCCCTATTTAAAGAGCATCAAAGGGGCCTGTTTCAAACGGATCAACGCATTCTCACTCATACTCCTGCACCACCCAGGAGGGCTCAGATCTCCAACTCTGCAGTGCAAGCGTGGCAACCTCACCAGGCTGTCTTCAAGATGAAAGGCTAAGAAATAAGGAGGCACAGATGGAGAGAATGACTGGGAGGTTTTCTACCCCGCTTTCTGAAGAGTCAGAGATTCACAGGAGGGGAGGGTGAGATGGAACCCCAGAGATCGCATCATTGCCAGCAGCCTGTTCCACAGAGAAGGAACCAAAGCCGGCCCTGCTGCACGAGGGCAATGAGCCCGGGGGAACACAACTTGGGAACACCCGCGGGTGCCGCCTGGTCAGACTCTCCAGGTCACCGAACATTACAGGATTAGAACAACGGGAACAAACTTGGGTGGGAGAGATGAGTGCAGAACCACCAAGCAGGGCGGGCAGGTGCAGGCCTTCTCCCAACAAGGGGTCACAGGCTAGAACAGGCGAGCATCGGTGGGGGTGGGGAGGGAAGGGACAGTGGACAGAGCTCAGGAATGGGGGTGACTCTGCTCCGCAGCAAAGGCCCATGCGAGACAACAGGGCTGGGTGTGTGGCATCCTCGGAAAAGTCTCGAAGGGCACAATAGGTTTTTATGGGAAACCAGGGAGGTCCAGTTAGCACTGGGGCAGGCGGGGAGAATGGTAAGAGTAGCAAAAGCCCAGGCCTATGGGAGTCAGGTCTCTCTGGTTCAAGGGCCCCGGTGGTTGGTACTTGCTAGCTCTGTGGCCTTAGATATGTCCTTAAGCAAGTGACATGTCTGAGCCTCAGATCCCTCACCTGCACAACAGGGAGAATGATAAACAGATTCCCGCCTCCCAGGACCACCAAGATAAAAGTCTAAACGTCCAAGAGAGACGGGGACCCAGGCTCAGCAATGACAAGGAACTGGTTCGAAGTCATGTGGTCAGGGTTCCGTAGGATAGTGACCCATATCCACACTGGAAATTCTCCTCCAAAGTCTGGGCTGGGCCCTTTCCACCACAGAAGCACTGCAGGGTTTGACTCCGGGCTGTACCCAACTCTCCCACCCCGAAGGGAACCTGACATGCAAGCTGGTGTTTGATACTCTTTTTCAAAAACTAACTTTCCAGTCCTCAGTTCCCCGAAAACTAACTGGCAGCCGAAGGACAGGGGTGAATCCTGACATACCAGCACCAGCCACAGATTTCTGAACACGGTTTTCGTGCCAGGCCTTGTAGTAGATGTCCTGACTCTATCTCAGTGAATCTTCTCAACCTCAGAGGTAGGTGCCATGAAAATCCCCTTCCACATGAGGAGGCTGGGACCAGAAGGCAAATGACTCGCCCACCGGCACTTGTGAGGATAAGGCTGGTCCCTTGACGGAGACGCTCGCCGCCTCTGCCGGTCAGGGGGAGCGGGGGGGGGGGGGGCGGGGGGCGCGGGTTGGTGTTAGGGAGACGGGAGCGCTCCACTCTCAGAAGTGGTCTGAACTTCAGCTTGGCTAGCAAACCGCGGGTATGTGCAAAGAAGAGCAAAGCACCTGGAAGCAGGAGGGGTCGCAGAGAGGGCGGGAAGACCACGGTGCTGATGGTGGATGGCCCAGGGAAGCAGCCTGTAGCCCGGCGGTGCTGGAGACCACCCACCCAGGGGCCGACACCTCAGCACGTGTCCACACTCTCCATCCCTTTCCCAAGGTCAGGAACACACACGGGCAACAGCCTCCAGCCATGAAGGACAGAGAGGGGGGCTCCGGGGCGTGGGTGAGAACTGAAGGAGGGGAGAGAGGACGCATGAGAGAGAAACAGAACCTGGGTGCATCCGAAAGTCCAGCAGGACAAACTCCAAAACCAATGTCCCTTTCTACAATTCCCTATCATGTTTGGCTTTTTCTTTTCCCCCAAGGAGTACATACTACTTTTCATAAACTGTGAAAACAACAAATATGATTTATTATTCATATAGCCCACAGAACTAATCACCAACTTGCCCCAACAATATCAGAACCAGATGTTCATCACAGCACTATTTACAAGTGACAAACCAGAACCACAGCCAACATCCACCAAGAAAATTCAGTAACTTTGCCGACAGAGAGAACATTATGCAGCCATTAAGAAAACAAGTCTGTGGGACTTCCCCGGCGGTCCCGAGGCTAAGACTCCACGCTTCCAGTGCAGGGGGGCCCGGCTTCGATCCCTGCTCAGGGATCCCGCATGCATGCCGCAACCAAGAGCCTGCATGCTGCAGTGAAGATCCCGTGTGCCGCAACTAAGACCCGGTGCAGCCAAATAAATAAATAAAATATATATATAACAAAAAAAAGAAGAAAGAAAGAAAAAGAAAACAAGCCTGAGTGGAGCCTTTAACAAAAGGGGAAACTTGATCAACAATATGTTAAGTGTGTTTGAGGGGAACAGGTACAAACAGAAAACAATTTTGTTTAAAATATATAAACTGGGCTTCCCTGGTGGCGCAGTGGTTGACAGTCCGCCTGCTGATGTGGGGAACACGGGTTCATGCCCCAGTCCGGGAAGATCCCACATGCCGTGGAGTGGCTGCGCCTGTGAGCCATGGCCGCTGAGCCTGCACGTCCGGGGCCTGTGCTCCACAACGGAGAGGCCACAGCAGTGAGAGGCCCGCGTACCGCAAAAAAAAAAACAAATATATATATATATATATATATATATATATATATATATATAAAAACATGTTCTATTTCTACAGAGAGAGAAAAAACTCAAAGGACGTTCGTGACAGGTGGCTGCTGGTTATCTCTGGGCCACAGGTAAAGACGTTTTGCTCTTACCAGCCACAAAGGAGGCTCTCCTGGACCACTTTGAAAGACATTTTCAAACTGCTTCTGGAGGGTCAGAGGATCAAGCGGGACGGAGGTGCCACCTTGGCAGGTGGCCCGGGTCCCACGGCAGCACCACACCATTTGAGGCAGCAAACGGGTCCAGAACGACCCGGCTAGAGAGTCCCTGGGTTCTGTGGACAGACGGGCCTGGCCTCAACACACCTCAGGGTGTTTCATCTTCTCCCCATCAGGCAAATGATGGCACTGAGGCCTCAGACAGCAAAGTGAGAAGGCTGAGGCCCAAAGCTGGCTTGGGGACACCCTTGTCCTTATTGAAGTGGGAGCCGGGAGTGGTCAGCATGGGATATTCACTCGGTACATACTCTTATTAAGCACTGAGCTCAGGGGAGGGCTGGGCCTCACATTTATCAAGTTCAATAAATGGGTACCCCCAGCCCCCCACTGTGTATCTCCCCCTCCTCTTGTGCCAGGCTCCCTTCCCCTCAGGCCACACTCCTAGGCCATCAGCTCAGTCCCAAAGGCATCCTTTCTCCTCCAGGCTTTTGATGCTCCTGTCAAAACACTGTAAATAACGTATTTCCACTTGGCAGGGCCTGCAGCAAAAATATTGCCCAGGCAGGGAGAAGGGAGTGAGGCAAGGGCTGCTTCCACGCCAGGAAACCCACACCCTGCCTGCCCAGGGATCCAGGGGCCCCACCCACCAGGGATGGGAGAGACTCCAAGTCGAGGCCAAATTTCTGCTCCATCAGACAAAGGGATGGGCTTCAGAAGACCCTTCAAGTGATCTCAGGGGCAAGAAAACCAGTGAGCTGCTGGAAGATCCTTACCAGCCCCCAACCTGACCTCAGGCTACTCACGGCTCTCCTTCAGGAGGCCTTCCCACCTGCCCTGGTCTCATCACATTCGTCAGTCTTGTCACTGTCTGGTAGATGAGCCTCAGAGAGGTTTTGCCACTTGCCTAGGGTTGCACAGCTACAAAGGGGAGAAGCTGGACCAGGGGCCAGTCACTGAATTCTCGGTCCAGGGGAAGGTGGGAAGGAGCAGAGCAAGCACTGGCTTTGCCGCTGCACAGCCTGGAACCCAATCCCAGTACTGCTGTTCATCTTCTGGGCAGCACAGGGCAAAGCCACTCCACCCGCCTGAACCTCAGTGCTCTCGCCTGGAAAGTGGGAATGTGGGCAAGGCCCAGACTATCACTGCTGCCACCTGGGCTGGTTCACAGAAGCGCAGCCCAAAGACATCACAGCACTGTGGAATCACTACGTGGGCATTTCAGAGCTCTGAAGCAATATCACTAGGTGATCGTTGCCCAGGTGCCCAGGCTGGTCACTTTCTTTTGAGAACCGGGGAGCCCTAAATGTTCCCCCAGGACCCCTGATGAAAGCCCCCCCATTCCCATCGGACCTCTGAGCGCCTCCCAAGTGGCTTCTGTGGAAGTGATGAGTGAGCCCCGCTCCACGCCAAGTTCTTGGGACACAGCGTGAGCCGGGATCTCCTTATAGGGTATGCTCTGAGGGCACTGCAGGATGTTCAAAAAGAGAAAGACTCAGACTGCTGGTCCGTCTGGAAAACCGGCCTGCGGGGAAGGGGGACAAGGCAGCCAGGCCGACTGGGTCCCTGAAAGGTCTGCCCCTGCCTGTCACTCATAAAGGACATCAGAGAACCTGGGAGAAAGGCGGGGGGGGCGGGCGGGGAGAGACTACAGGGTTCCCGGGGGGTTCTCAAGGTAGGGATGGCTGAAGGGGAGCCAAGCTGCAGCTCTGGGTTCACAAACTTTTGGAAAAGCCATGAAATCGCAGCTGTGCACATGCCTCCTGGGGCTTCCCCCAGCCAAGGGGAAGCTAGCATGCCAGGTTGGGGAGGAGGGCTTATGTGGCCAGGGTCAGGGGTCAGCACCCCTCAGAGGTGATGCCTTGGCTGGGTGCAGGGAGATCTCGAAACAGGAGGTAAATCAGCCTGCCCCCAGCCAGGGCAAACTCGGCTCCAATCCCAGAGGGCACCACAAACCAGGCTGCCCACGTCCCAGTCTAGGAGAGGCCTCGGGCTGCCATGTCCAGGAGGGCACCCCCGAGTGGGGACCCCATGGGACCACAGCAGGAGCATCATCCTTGTCAGTCCTGCTCTTAGCAAACCAGACAGGTGTAA
This sequence comes from Delphinapterus leucas, assembly GCF_059928025.1. Lineage (NCBI taxonomy): Eukaryota > Metazoa > Chordata > Mammalia > Artiodactyla > Monodontidae > Delphinapterus > Delphinapterus leucas. The sequence continues at coordinate 170,230,047 of NC_143130.1, forward strand.
CTGACACTGTAGACATTTCTGGCTTCTTTTCTTTTTCTTTACTTGTGATAATAAATGAAACAAGAGAGATCCTTTCACTTTGGCTCAGCTACCAACCCGATCGTTCACCTGCACAACACTTTAGATTCATATGAATTTCCATGCGCCGCAAGGACGACGAGGATAATGGCTCCAGTAAATAATAACAGCTGCTTCTGAGGACGGCTACGTACCAGGCTCTGCGCTGTTCCTTCCCTGCACTGGCTCAATCTCATGACAACTCTGCAAGGCCGGTTCCAGTATTATTGCCTTTTTGTCAACGGCTCTTTGGGGGTAACTTGTCCAGTTCTAAGTCCAGAGCCCGAGTGTGCTGGCAGAGTTAGCTGCAGCCCAACACCCATGCCCACTCTCTTCTCCAAGTTCATGTGAGGTGACAGCATGCCCAGCAGAAAGACCGCACTTCTAGCCTGCTGGCCGCCAGGATCGAGTACCTATTAGAACACTCGGGACCAAGGCAAGACAGGCAGCAGTGTAACGTGGGATTTCTGGGGAGGCCACCTAGGGAGAACAGACTCAGGTGCGAGGCAGGGTGCCCTACTCCCTAACCACTTCCCTACGGCCTGGAATGTCAACACGATGGCTGAAGCCCCAGCAGCCGTCTTCGGCAAGGAGGTGATCTGGAGCCTAGAAGCCAGAGCGGAGGATGGCGTGGCATAGAGAGAAAAGGGTTCTGTGCAACTTTACGGAGCACACACACCAGCTCTAAGTTCCTGCGTCCAGCTTCTTTCACACGGAGAGAAATAAACATGGTATTTCTTTTAAGCCACCATTATTTCCAATCTGCTGCTGGCAGATGAATGCAAATCCCGATGGCTCCAGAGTGAGGCTGCAGGCGGACGAGAGCTGGCCAGGCAGAGGGGCTGGGGGTGGGGGTGGTCCAGGAGAGCTCCCCCTCCCCCCGCCAGAAGGACAATGTCCCTGCACCACAGACTCATGGAGGATGTACTCAGGCCACCATACTTCTGCTTCTCTTGGAATTCTCCCTTTTTGTCCAGGTCAAGAGAATAATTTCGTATTTGTGACACTGACGAGGTTCTTCAACATTTGAGGAAGGAAGGTTCAATCTTCTCCATGGTTTTTACTCCCCCTCCTGGGAACTTAGACTTCTTCTCCTCCATGGCAGCTAATCTCATTTCCCTGCACGCTTTGGCTACCAAGAAGCTCAGAACTACCCTGCTGTATACCCTCACAGCAGCGGGCCTGACAGGTAATATTAATCCTCCTCTGTTCCTCAGCCTCGACTTAATCCTATCCTACTAACCTTGCCTTCAGGGAAAGAGATGAGTGTAAACAGTAGAGTTTAGAGCAGAACACTAAAAGGCAGGAATATCCCTAGACTATGAAAGTAACGCAGTTTTCTCTTTCTGGAAATAGCTAAAATGACAAACTAACAAGTTAGCACTTCATAAGTACAAGGGAAATTCTCCGGTTTACGTATACTTTCTGACCTTTCAAAGTGGTGCTACGTGACGTATCACCCTAGTGCTGGGGAAAAAAAGAAAAAAGAAATTCCAAGACCCCTCACCCGGCCTCAGCCTTCACACACCATCAAGCACAGGTTAAGAACCCTCCACAATATACAAATATGTTATTCCTCTACTTCCTCCACTCAAAGGTTCATTAGATCTTCATATACCAGTTTTGAAAGTATTAAAAGATTTTTAAATAGGTGTTAGAAAACCAAAAGAGATGGGCTTCCCTGGTGGTGCAGTGGTTGAGAGTCCGCCTGCCGATGCAGGGGACGTGGGTTCGTGCCCCGGTCCGGGAAGATCCCACAGGCCGCAGAGCGGCTGGGCCCATGAGCCATGGCCGCTGAGCCTGCGCGACCGGAGCCTGTGCTCTGCAGCGGGAGAGACCACAGCAGTGAGAGGCCTGCGAACCGCAAAAAAAAAAAAGGAAAACTTAGCAGTGGTTATTTCTGGAGAATAAAATGATAGGGAACTTTTCTAATGCATATATTTCTACAATATTTAATTATTTTCCACTGATTTCCAAAGATTCAGCGGTAAGATGCGCCTATAAGCCAGAAGGCACGCCCGGCTGGCACAGCCCCCAGAAGAAGACATGGTCCACAGCCTTAAGGAGCTTCCAGAGAAGAGGAGAAGCTGCCAGAATATGTGATTATGCCATGGAATGGGAGCTTCTGTGCCTAGGAGGTTGTGGGCACAGGGGGGAGGGGCCCAGATGAGGGAGAGGCTCTCTGGGCCTGGGGAACCCAGGAAGGCTTTGAGGAGCTAGTGGCAGTGAGCTTGGCCACACAGATGAATGAGTGTCCACCAGATGGAACAGGAGGAAGGCCGCGGCGGGCTGCCGGGACAGGATACACGGAGGAGCAGGCTGAGGCTCTGCAGAGGGTGCTCTGGGGTGCATGTGAGGGCGTGGCCCGGGCTGGGCTCCCCAGAGTGAGAACCAACAGCTAAAGCCTTTGTGGATCCCTCCAAGGAAGGCTCTTCACCCTGTAGGCTGGGCCCTGCAGCCACGCTGTGACAAGATGGAGCTTGTCTGGGAAAGAGCACCTGGGCAGCAGATGGGCCAGTCCAGGAGAGAGGTCAAGACACCCGGGCAAAGGAACTGCAAGGAAGCGCTGGTTTCAGAGATGATGCACAAGCAGTGGTGGGGTGCAGAGGTTATGAGATGGACCAGAGCCTGCACGCTGGTCTCGGCTCTGCCTCACGCCAGCTCAGAGGCCGGGGCAAGCTCTCTCTGACTCAGTTTCCTCATCCGTAAAGCAGGGATAATAAAAGTTTATCCACTGGGACCTCCCTGGTGGTCCAGTGGTTAGGACTCAGCGCTCTCACTGCCGAGGGCCCAGGTTCAATCCCTGGTCAGGGAACTAAGATCCCGCAAGCCACGCGGCACAGCCAAAAACAAAAACCAAACAAATAAAAAGTTTATCCATCAATAGAGCTAATAATTGCACTAAATAATAGTCCTTCTCTGGATTGTTGCGGGGATTAAATTAGTTAATGTACATAAGCGCTTAGAGAAGATCCCAGAACACAGTAAGGCTGTGTCCACATTGCTTTGATCATCTCCCCAACACCGTTATAACGACCACTCCTAGGGAGGGACCAATATGAACCCAAGCAATTCACGCACATCCCGGGTTTCTAACAGCCACCAGCGGCCCTGAAGTCAGCAGGAAGTACAGCAGGGCCCCAAGGACCTGCCCCAGCGCTGCCTCTCATTCGCCTCCCAGGGGCCGGGAACTGCTACAGCACAGGGGCCAGACCCAGAAGCTGGGCCCATCACCCGGCAGCACCCCAACCCACCTCTGAATGGCCCACTGAGAGGTTAAGAACAAGGGCTAGTCCTTACCTTACAGAGACATGTAGTGACACATTCATGGATGAACTGACAGAATGGTGAGACTGGCCTCAAACTGTCCAGTGGGGAACGAGGTCTCCAGGAAGTGATACTGGCCAGGTGGTCACGGACAGCAAGCTGAGCGATGGGCACACAGGGTGCCCTATACCGCCCTCCCTAATCTGCTATGTCATGTGAGTCTTCCATAATAGAAAGCTCTCGGCTCAGTCCTTCATTCACTCACCCAGCAAACACAGAGCACACACAGGGCCAGGTGCTGCCCTCCTCAGAGACAGGAGGGTTCACCGCAGCATTATTTACAATAGCCAGGACATGAAAGCAACCTAAATGTCCATCGGCAGATGAATGGATAAAGAAGATGTGGCACATATATACAACGGAATATTACTCAGCCATAAAAAGAAACGAAATTGAGTTATTTGTAGTGAGGTGGATGGACCTAGAGTCTGTCATACAGAGTGAAGTAAGTCAGAAAAAGAAAAACAAATATCATATATTAATGCATATATGTGGAATCTAGAAAAATGGTACAGATGAAGCTATTTGTAGTGCAGGAATAGAGACACAGACATAGAGAACGGACGTGTGGACACGGTGGGGGGAAGGGGGGTGGGATGAATTGGGAGATTGGGATTGACGTATATATACTACCATGTGTGAAATAGGTAGCTAGTGGGAACCTGCTATATAGCACAGGGAGCTCAGCTCGATGCTCTGTGATGACCTAGATGAGTGGGATGGGTTGGAGGCGGGGCTAGGTTCAAGAGGGAGGGGATATATACATACATACAGCTGATTCACTTCGTTGTACAGCAGAAACTAACACAACATTGTAAAGAAACTATACCCAAATAAATACAATGAGATAGATATACCATGAAAAAAAAAAAAGACAGAAGAGGGTTCTGGCCCAGGAGCACAGGCAGCTCCAGTTTGGGGGGAGGGGGTCTGCTGGGGGAGCAGGGAAGCTGTCACTGGCAAGGTGACATACGAACAGGTCTAACAGCACAAATAGAAACATGAGAGTGGGGAGGGGGCTGGAGAGGGAGATGCCAGCTTCTTAGCCACCGAAAGATTTAAGGACGTTTCGTGATCCGCGAAACGGCAGATGGCAACGCCCGTCTCCACTCCTGCTTTCCCAGTGCCAGCTGTGCACCCGGGGTCCTCAAGTCAATTCACCATTTCACACAGAGTCTCAGCCCCAGGAGGTGCACCCTCCCCAACTCAAATGGGCACCAACTATTTGCAATGGAGCTTCTGCAACTGGAAACGTGCTGCCGGCTCACCTGGGGACGTGGATTCGGCAGCTCTGGGTGGCCCTCTAACCCGCTCCCAGGCAATGGCTGGCGCACCACACTTTGAGTAACACTCTAGACAACTTCACCCCACAACGACCTCAAAACAGGTGACTACTTTCAAAGCAGAACCTCTGCTGCTGGCTCTTCCTGTCCCTTTTAAGCCCTTCTTATTTTGCCACGCTCCTTCTTCCTTTTGCTTTTACGTGCTTACTTGTTGTGTCCCCCGAGGTGGCCAGTGAAATCGGAAGGCCCACCAACGGCAGAGGGACAAGGAGATGGAACCCTGACTCGGTGTGGACCGGTGTTGCAGCTGGGGTGGGGGTGGGCTGGGAGTGGGTGCCTGGCTCCCGCAGAGCCCACCCAGGCACCCGGATTCCAGCTTCCCTGGCCGGAGTGCTTTCTGTTTAAGGACTTACTCAAGTTGACTCAGCGAGTCAAAGGCCAGGAAGGAACACCCCAGAACTGAGGTTCACAGCCCTCTGAAGCCACGCAGGACTGCACTGACGCCGGAGATGGTTGCTATTTGTAACAGCAAGTCTAAAAAGCTCCAGAATAAAAATAAAACTGGCAGAACTGAAACCATTCAGTCGACGTCGACAGCACTTACATCGTCATTTTCCCACGCTGCCCTCCAAAACATGATCCCTTATGAACAGCTACTACGAACAGCTGGTACGCTCCCCAACATATAACACTTCCCCGGCCCCATGTATCATTATTATAAAAATACTTTGATGATCATGCTTACAGATAAATGTGACTAACTCCATTAAATATACGTTAAGTAAATAAGAATAAAAACAACTTTCAAAGTTTTGAAAATGATACAAATATCTGTTTCAATTTTTAAAAAATGAAATCTATCTTTTAAAAAGGAATTAAGGGGCTTCCCTGGTGGCGCAGTGGTTGAGAGTCCGCCTGCCGATGCAGGGGACACGGGTTCGTGCCCCGGTCCGGGAAGATCCCACATGCCGCGGAGCGGCTGGGCCCATGAGCCATGGCTGCTGAGCCTGTGCGTCCGGAGCCTGTGCCCTGCAATGGGAGAGGCCACAGCAGTGAGAGGCCCGCGTACCGCAAAAAAAAAAAAAAAAAAAAACAAAAATAAAAACTACAATTAAAAAAAGGAATTAAGTTAAAATCCACAACAGTTAGAAACCGAAAAGTGTTACTTTGGCAGGGGGGACAGAAAGATCACATTCTTTGCGCAACATATTTTTCCAAGCAGCACAGTTTCACCTGCAGCTGTATCCCCCGCCCTACACACATATAAACCACACTGTTCATAATCAAGGATCAGGGAAAATAAGCCCACAATCCTTGCGCTTCTATTAGGCGTCTTAGGTCCTGCGTGCTAAGTGTCATCCCAATTTAATGATGAGGAAAGTGAGATCACACACAGACAGAAAACAGACTAACGGAAACTCAAACCCAGATCTCTGGAATCCACGTGGAGGCTGCACTCAGCCAAGAACAATCTATATCCCAATTATGGTTCCAAACGGCCACATGGAAACATTCTGTGCGGAGCCAACTTCCCAGTCCCATGGCCACCCTCCCTGGAGGTGCTGGGGTCTGCTGCCAGAGGTCAGCATCAGGGTCATACTCAGGTGGCCTTCAGAAAGCCCCTGCCCATAAGGAAGTGGCGGCTGCCCTGGGCTGTTCCAGCTGCAAGGATGTCAGGGGCCCAAGAAACACCAAGGCAACCGATATCCCCCAAGCCCCTTACACTGGGCTCCAGAGCACCCAGCAGAGGGAGCAGATGGAAGGAAGAATGTTCAGAGGTGTCCAGCCCTACCTGGGCCCCAACTACCTGGAAATAAAATCCAGGGGGCACCAAGGTCAGCCAGCTGGGCCACCCTGGAGACAGACTGGGTGGCAGAGGGAACCCAGCTGGGGATGAATCATTTGACACCTTGAACAACGTACTTATTAAAACAATTTTGAATCGTGAAAATATTAACTAAATAACATACATTTTTTAAAGGTGAATGGAGAGTCCAGCACCTATAATCCTTGGAGGAAGGCGTACCACTCACTCAGCCATGTGACTCTCCTTCCAGCTCTCAGTAAGGAAGCCGCTACTGAACTTAGCTGCCCGCCTTCAGCACACCTGTCTGACCCAGCGTTCGCTCCCCGCTGCTGCTCCTAAGCCCCCCAGTCTGAGGACTGACTCCGCACTCTCTGTCGCCCCCCCCCCAACCCAGGCACCACACCCCGCCCTCTGTGTCCCCTGCCATCCACTACTGTGTCCATTCCAGCCAGACCCAGGGTCCCCGCTAGGCTCCAGCCCCAGCCTCCAACCAGAAGACCCAGCTCTTCACCCTCCAGTCCGGCTTGTCTAATCCCCCACCGTGTGCCCTCCCCGTGGGACCCTCCCCCATCACCTCTAACTGGCGTGCACACCTCTCCCACCGAGAAGCCCTTTGATGGCCCCAGCATCCCACGGTCAGCTCACCCGGCCCTCCTGTGGGCTGGCCCCACCTCCCTCTTGACCTGGCTGCTTCCCGACTCCCTCACGGCCGAGGCCTCGGCACTTCCAAACCATTCCACTGGCAGTCAAGAGACCCCCTTTCCCAGCCCCTGGGTCCTCGTACAGGCTGTGCTCCCTGCCCAAAATGACATTCAAATACCTCACCTCCCCACCCACACGTACGCCCCGTTTATCCTGTATCAAGAGGCATCAACGTCCCCGTAAGGCCTTCCCCTCTGCCTGCCCACTCCCCACTTTCATGCCTGCTGCCCCTGTGTCCTCGCAGGGCCCACAAAGGCACAGACAAGCCCCCCCACCCTCCAGGCTTGCCCGCGTGCTCGGGGTCCCTGTCACTGCACCCCTCCAACTCCAGATGCCCAGCACCCAGTCCTCTATCAGCCCTGGGCATGTGGCCTGCTTTCGGCATCTTTCTGTCTGTCTCTCTTTCTTAGTCTTTCCTCTTCTGCTTTATCCTCTGCCACCCAACCTCCTGCCCTGAATGCTTTGTGCAGAAAGGGGGAGACGAACACACAAGGAACTCCAACATCTCAAGCAGGCGACAACTCTGCAGTAACCCCCAGGAAAAGCCTGCAGCCCACCCTTCACTCTTTTGCAAGCTGGGGAAATGTATTTACTTCCTCACCGGCTTGAGAAACAGTGGCTGCTCCAGAGACTGGGGTTTCGTAATGTCTGAATTCTCAAGGAATTTGTAAGGAGGACAATGAATCTCGAACCAGCAGCTGTACTTCTCACACTTACAGCTTGCTTATTTGCATCTTAAACTAAGACTCCAACCCCTCTCGGGCTAACAGTCATCTCCCTCTCCCCTGGCGCTTTGAGGAGAACTGGTGAAAGACAGCCCTGGGAACCTGGCGGGCAGGGGGTGGGATGCGATGTACACGTTCCTGAGGATGCCAAGGCTGGAGGTGGGCAGGGCAGTAGGCACGTTGTTCTCTCCGGATCTTCTTCCACTGAATTCAGGGTTGTCCTAGAAAGGGGCGATGGGGTCCAGGGATGGAGAACCCACAGGCTTCCGTCCCAAGCCTTCCCCACAGATCAGGTCAGAGTGGAAAATGCTCCCAGGGGAAGGCGCCCTGCAAGGGTGATGCAAGCCTCCTGCCCAGCCCTCAGCAGAGCCCCAGGCCACAGATGACCCAAGTGGCCAAGGAATGTTTTCTCCCAACAAAGGTTCACTGGGTTGAAGGGCCGTGATGGCTGTGCCGTGCTCAACACTTGGTCACTTTAGCACCTAGTTGTTTTGGGAGTAGCAGGGCCTCGGGAGCAGGTCCAGCCCTGACCGGGGCTGTGGGCTTGAACCTACCTCTCAGCCGGGCTCTGTCAGGTGGCCAAGGCTCATCGCCACTAGCCAGGCTCACCCTTCCCTCCTCCAGGAAGGAAGCCTTCCTGACTTACCAGGAGGGGTAAGGACCCTCCTCCGTGCCTGTGCCCATGATCCCCACCACTTTGGCCCCTGGCTGCCAACTGCAGACTTCAGAGAGCTGCAGGGATGTGGCCTGGGCCCATGTGAGTCCCCAGCACCTGCAGCCTGGTACACAGCAGGCACCCAGTAAAGGTTTGCTGAATCCTGCTGCAAGGGGTGGGGGGCCCAGTCTTCCCAATCGGTACCTGCCAGTGATGAGGGGCCCTCACCTCATTGGCTCAGCAAGGCCAATTGTTAATGCCTGAAATGGAGGAGTCAAGGGGCCCTGTGCGTCCAGCACCCTCATCACAACAGTACAGAAGAGACAACTGAGGCAAACAGGTACCTGCGACCGTCACTGTCATGACAGGTAGCCCCTGAGGACACAGGGGTGGAGGGCATCTTGTCCCACTCTCCCCCTGTGCTCTAGTTGAGTCCCAACGCTGATCACAGAGCAGGACTTCCATTCCTCCCAGCCCTGCTGGACTCGGGCTTACCTGGGGCTTCTCATGCTACCTGCGCAGGTAACGGCAGGTGTTTATTATTATCAAGCATCACTTGGCCCAACAGACCCACGTTAGGAGAGGTCAGCTGGCCCGCAGACGAGCCCACCGCCAAAGCCTTTCTGAGTCTCAGACACACAGGCCCCAGAGGCCAAGTGGCCCAGTCCCAGCGGGGCCTCTGATGGCCTGAGAGCCGGCCTGCTGTCCCCCGCTCCAAGGCGGTGTCTGCCTCAGAGCCTGGTTCTGGGAAGCAAACGGGGTAATGCTCTAAAGCAGTGGCCTTCAAACCAAACCTCCCAAAACAAATGTTTAAAACTATATATCAATTTGCACATTTTCAAGTTGACATCTAAAATTTCTCATCGTAAGTTTAAATACTTGTAGAGGATGTAATTTCCAACATAGTGTAAATATTAACATTTCAGAATAAAACTGTTACTGTTTCTCTTTTAAATGGATATAGGGGAATCTAAATACCATAGCGATCTGAGATCCACCATCATCCATCTTAAAATTACAGAATCGGGCGCTTCGTAAACACGTGGAAAGATAGCAAGGCTCCTTCTGCCTCCTCAAACTCCAATTTCCAATCCACATCCCTCAGAGATGTTTCCACTAACAGTGTATTTCATGTTTGAGGGCCTTTCATTGATTAGTCTATCGTAGTATGAGGCCAAAAAAAAAAGAGTATAAATGTCTTAACTTTTTAATTTCATGTGACCATAAAGCTCTGAGTGTCAAAAGTTTTCTTCTGGATTGAATTATTATTACTATTAGTACATAACTGATCAATATAACAGAAATATATTATAAATTTGTATAAGTAATAATCATAAAAATTAAACCTTATTAGAAATACATCTCAGAAGAGATGAATGGTAATTTTTTAAAAATTATTTCACGTATCCAGAGATGACTATTACCGACGGCTAGAATAAAGCAGTGTTTATTATCAATTCTATCTCCACTTTTCAATCTTTATAGTGCTGAAGCCACCTATTCGAATAAAATTTTAAAATGGAAAGGAAAGAGATTTACCATAGCAAATTCTCTGAATTCCTTTAGAATTATACGGCAAGAATTACAGTAGTTTATTATCAAAACTCATTTTTAATGTTCTAGCATCTGACAACTCAATCAGACCCTCTTTCAATTCTGTTGCAAGCAAAGAACTGGAACTACCTCACCTGCCCAGGATCCTAACAACCAGTCACATGGTGCCCAAGAAGGATGTATGCCCCTGGGTCACACATCACGTTCAGATCCGCCTGTGGGTAATGAGAGTGTGTGCTTCTCCTGTAGACAACCAGTTTCCAGTATGCCAGGCACGGTGCCAACTGCTTTACCCAAATTAATGCAATTTGTCCTCACAACAATCCCAGGGGACAGGCACCACTATTATCCCCATTTTACAGACAGGGAGCCTGAGGCACCTGGGGGTTAGGAAACTGGCCCGAGGTCAGACGGTCAGAAACATGAACCCAGGCCATCTGGCTCCCACCCCCACTACGTGCACTGCCTCTGTAGAGATGGATGGAGGGCCGATGGGAGAGTTTACAAGCTCCTTCCCAAGCAGATCAGCTGTGGGAACTAACACATGAGGAGGCTGAAGATCTGCAAGAGTTACTTTCTTAAATGTGCTCCCACCCCCTCCTTGGAGAGGTTACACACAAATGCTTCCTTCCATTAAATGGCATCATTGCCTGGTATACAGTAGTGCCCAACAGATGTTAGCACCCATAGTGTCACTACTGCCATTCAATAGCTGGAAGAACAGCTCTCGTGACCAAGACAAACACTGCAGGTCTTACCATCATTTTACAGTCTTGGTTCCTGACCCTAGGTCCCAGCATGCTTTTTTTAAATAGTAGCCAAAGGCCAGGTAATAACAGGTATGGAAGCATGTAGTAAACCGAGCCATCTATTAACATGCAGGGGAGACCCAGTTATCAGAAAAACCATGGGCTTTACAGACAAACCAACTGAACTTAAATCCAACTCGACAGCTTACCAGCTGAGTTCCCTGAGGGAAGTCACAACATTCTGAACCTGTTTCCTAATCTCTAGAATGGACGTGAAACACCGCTCACATTACCAGGTGGCTGCACAAAATGGGACAATGGCCTTCAGAGCACCTGACACAGGAAATGCTGGGTGGAGGCTGGTGGTATGCTTACTCTCACCCTCTTCAGTCACTGCCACCCAGTGACTGGCAAACGCCCATCTCCAGCAGCCAGTGGCCCACCAGCCTGGGGTCTGGTGCACAGAGGCTCGGCTGATATTGAAAAAAAAAGCCAAGTGGCTTGGTTTCCAATTTTTGCAAAGAGCCTTTTCTCTACGTCTTGAAATTTCAAGTTCTCCAAACACTCGGGGATGCTAGGAGGAGGTGAAGAGAGAGGTGTGGTGGGGGGTTTTATTTTTAGATGTCGGCATGGAAAGCTTCCAGCCTGCCTTCACGCTGGTCCCCAGCCACCACTTCCTCCCTCCCTCAAGGCATCACCAAAATGAACAGTAGACGCATCAAAAAAGATTTCATAACTCTTCTTCTGCCTGGTACATTCTAAAACAATGGCTTCGGTTTCTCATTCCACCCACAAAGTGGATTAAAGGTTTTCATCTTCCCAGGAAGCCATGTAAAGAGAACACACTGACCCCTCGGTTGTCCCTCACATCCTGAAGCTCCAAGGCACCCTCCCCCGTCCCCCCTCCTCTCCCCTCCCATGGGAGGGGTGGCATCCCACTGTGCTATAGTCCGGGATCTGGTGTGAACAGAAATCAGATATTGGGGGTAGAGGATATCTCTTCACCTTTTAAGCAGTGGTTGTTCGTAAGCACGCGAATTCATTTCCTCTAAAAACAGCTCCCAACAGAAATTTCCTCATGGACCCTGATGGGAGGCTGTAGCTAACCTCAGGGAAGCACTTGGCCCTTCACACAGTAACCTCCAACGATCACTCCAACTATGGGTCTAGGCCTTGGTGGTGGGTATAGGAGCATCTACAAAGGATCTGGGGGCTTCCAAGGTAACCGTCAAAAAGGACTGAGAGACAAAACTAAGCCAAAGCATCCTGGAGCAGGAAACACCTAAGCTCCAGAATGACACAAATACAACTGCACCTCCTCTGCCCACTGTTGGACCCCTAGCAGGCATTACCAATCGATCCCTGTCCTCAGCCATTCACGGATTTTAGAATCCTCCAGGCACCCACTCCTAATCAATCAGAAATGACGCTGAAAGCATACTTTTTAGTAGGCTTCAGACCTCCCCCTTTTGATGGATGGAGAAACTGAGGTCCACAGAAAAGCTCAGTGCAGATCATGAAACTGCAGAGCCAAGATGAGGCAGGATGAAAACTACACAGCTGCTCAGAGGCTTCTAGAAACTACCTCCTCTCCCAAAACAAACCTCAGCCTTGGGGTGACAAGTTCAACCCACAAGCTATGAAGAGCGAGGCCAGGAGGAAGAGCTCAGCAACCTACCGCAGATACTGTATCAGAGGGCCAGGCTCCCCATCGGCGCTGAGGTAGCCCCGCCCTGGGTTACCCTTTCTGCAGCTACAGCTGGAAGAAGCGCTGCCAGCCGAGCTGCACAGACAGGCAGACTCACCCTGGACAGGAACAGAGAGGGCGACAGCAAGCACAACCAGGCCACCCTCGGGTCTCACCAAGACCCACTGCTACCTGCTGGGGAGCAGGCAAAACCTCTGGGGCAAATGTCACAGCCTGCCCCTGACCAAGAGCTGAGGGAATCGTCATGTCGCCACAGAGAGCAGTGGCCCCCTTCCCATCCCCCGTGAGTTGTCATTGCCAGGACAAATGCAGCTGGCCAGAGGGATCCCCTGGCGTGACACACCCAACCCCACCCCCCCTCCCGGCCTCCCCACTCTCAGGCAGATCAACCTCCAATGCAGTCCGAGCTTGTCATCTATTTTGGGCCCACAGGGCAAGCCCCACCCCGCCCCACCCAACCCCACCCCCCCAGGAGAGTCTCCAACCATCCTCCCTTCCCCAGTGAGCTCCTGACCCAAGTCCAACCCAGGGTGAGGCAACACAGGGGTCAGGAGCCCCCACTGACTCAGTCCACACTCCAGGGGCCAGGGGTACATCGGGAGGATCAGATATGGCCACTGAGAGCAGAAAAGGGGTGACAAGGGGGAGGGGGACGAACCCTGGGGCAGGGGGAGGAGCATCGGTGGAGAAGACGATACCACCGTCAGCCATAATACAAGAATGGTCCAGGGTAGGAGAAGGCCTGTCCCCAGAGCTCTAACAGCCGAAGCAGAGCCCCTGGGGGCTGGAGCTCCCGCAGCGGAGCCTGAGGACAGGCGATGGCTGGGTGGCTACGCCCCTCACCCGGCCCATCCCCGCCCCCACCAAGGGCGCCACAACTCCCGCACCAGCAAAGCAGAGCAGTTCCTCAACCCCGACACACCGCCAGCTCCAGCTCGGTCCCGCCGGGGCGGCAATCACATCCATTGCACGGGGAGAGAAGTTAAAAACGAGAGCACGTAAGGAGAGGCCAAGCGCCCAGACTCTTCAGAGAGGGGGGAACAGTGAGCGCTGAAGGCCCCCCCAGCTGAACAACGGCGAGGGTGTGGTCTGTACTCACCTGCACGACTTCTATCCCTCGCTTCCTGTGGAGAAAAACAAAGAGAACACAGGTTACTCCAGCAGGCAGGAAGCATCCTTCCAGAAACTTCACTAGGGCCAGCTGGAGGCAGAGCAGCGAGGAGACTGCAGCTGCACCTCTCAGGCCATGGTCCCCAGAATGGCCTTGTTTTCAAGGGGGAGGTTTATGAACTCCTAGCCAGCCCTCAAAGCCACCTTGCGGCTGAAAGAGAGGGCTGGGTGCCCAGAGAAAGCTGGCTGGAGGCCACTCACGGCCAGCCGTTCCGCACACCAATCCCGGGGCCAAGGCTTCGGGGGCACAGCTCCAGCCTGGACCACCCCAAGACCCTCCCACCACCGATGGCCTTAACCCAACCCCCCAACCCCACTCCCTCCCGGGTCAGGTCGGACACCTTGGCCCAGTCCCTCAGGCCGGCCTCAGCCCATCCCACCGCAGCCCATCCACATTCCCACGTGCAAGAGGCCCCAGGCCCTTCAGTCCTGCCCGGCTGCTTGTCCACTGCTGGCCATCTCTGCCCCACTGACATCCTGCCCGCCCTCTGAGCCTGGTTCAACCACCACGGTCCTCGCCAATATCCTTCCAGGCCTGGACTTCGCCTTCCCCGTGTCTCCCCACATAATCCCAGGGCTGCCGTGCTCCCACACGCGTGCCCTCACTCACCCCACCCCGTGGAGCCTGGGTTGGGGTCCGTGTCTCCAGAGGAGCACACAAAGGCTCCCTGCCAACTCCCCCACCCACAGCCCTTACTGCAAGCGGTTCAGGACACACAGGGCTGCGTGGCATCTCCAAGCCTCGGTCTCCACCCTCCATCCCAGCCTTCAGGATTCGGCTCCGACAGACGCCCTCCCAGGAAGCCTTCCCAGACTCACGGTGTCCTCTCCCGGCCCGCACACGCCGGGTCAACTTGGGGCACCGCTTCCCAGCCCATGGTTCCGGAGCGCCGATCGGCTGTCCCCTGGGGGCAGAGCGCGTGTGGACCGCAGACAGCATGCCAACAGCCCGGGCCGTGTGCGCTTTCCTGAGAACAGAGGCTGAGCCCCCACAGACACTCAGAGGAGGCTGTGATCAGGCGAGGTCAAGGCCTGGGGCTCTCTCGCCCTCACTCCCTCCTTGGAGCAGGGTCTGAGGCAAGTTCGCTGTGCGCCCGCCTGGCATCCAGACGCCCCTGAACATAGATACAGGAGCCGCAGCTCGGTTCCTGTGCCTGGCTTGGCCCTTGGGGGACAATACAGATGAAACAGCCATGGTTCGGGCCCCCGAGAGCCTCACAGCCTAAGGGAGGAGGCGACACAAAGCCCCAGGGGAACCTCCAGGCCACGGTGAGCAGGCGCGGCACCTCACACGGCACAGCGGGGGTGACACGCGCCAACCCTCACGTCTGTCACTGAGCTCCTCCAACAAGCATTTCCCAGCACCTTCCGAGCACCGGGGCACAGAGTGGAAACTCACAAGGAGGCCACCACGTAAGACAGCAAGACACAGCAGGAGGTGACCAGGTCACACTGCAGGACGTGCCCGGCTGCCTGCACCTCCACACGCAACACCTCCCAGGACCCCGGGCCCCGAGGAACCCCATCTGAAAACCACAGTAGTTGATGCTTTCAGGGTCCTCGCCGTCACTCAGCTTTCTCTGCAGTTCTGGAAGGAATGGCAGCCGATATGCATCTGCTTCCACGATTTCATGAGGGGACGGGCTGGACACGACAGCACCGCCCTGGGCCACCAGAGCCCACGGCAGGGGGACAGACGGCGTCACTTAGAACCCATGTCACATCCAGGCGTCGGCTCACAACCCACACCATTCATTTCTGAGCCCTGTGGACACCCCAGAGCCCCTGCCTCATCCCCAGACCGTCCTGGCCCCAAGGGAGCATCAGTGACGGTAACCCGCCATGGTCACGTGGCCTGTGACTGCGACGGGCTAGGCTAGGCTCAGCGTGCCTCCTCACCCTGCCCGCCCCCATCCGCAGCCCTGGATGGGGATCTTCAACAGCTGAGGGGGGAGCCTCAGGGGACGAGTCTCGGGGACAGACAGACGGCCTGCAGGAGGCAGGCCCGTGTGTAGGTGACCCACACCAGGTGGAGAGGGCTTCTGCCAGGCCCCGGGCCCGGCCTGGCTTCTCCCTCCAAGTTAATTCTCTCGGCATCCAGGTTATCCCGGCGTGTGGCTCTCGTGTCCTTAGGAAGGCGGCTGCGGTCACTTCCAATCCATCCACATCAGACATCAGCCCAGACAGTTCCCACCCTCCTTACCCCTGTCCTACAAAACAAACAGGACTCTAACTTTGAAAACAGATGGAACATGTAAAATAAAAGAAACAAAAAAGTGGTCTCGAGGACAGACTGACAACCTCAAGTGGGGCTGAGCTCCCAGGAGCCAGTGCAGTTTCTCTGCAGCTCAGAGCACCAAGAACAGGATAAACTGCACCTCTGGCAGAAAAGACGGGGTTCGGGTCCCCTTTCCACACACATCTGGCCACACGTACACCAGACACCCTCGTGGTGAGAGGAGCTAAGGCCCACTGAGCGCTCGCAGCACCTTCCGCGGTGATTGCCCATTACTCTGACCGGCAAGCTGAGGCCCAGCTGCCTCAGGAGAGCGGGTGCTGGCTCTGCAGCTGGGCTCCCCACACCACACAGTCATGGCGCAGCTGGCTCAGGAGGTGCCAAGAGGGCAAGCCTGGTCTCCATGCCCCAGGGCCTCGGTGTAATGGGGAGCCTAGGGACACAAGCGGAAAACCACGTTCCCTAGGGTGGTGGGATGCCACGCACCCCATCACCGCCCACTCAGGAAAATAAGGTATAACCTGCCGGGGCTCCCTTCTGCGCCTGAAACCTCTGCAGAACAAAGGTACCAAGAATGTTCATTTCCCGAGCAGCGGGCTCCTGAAACCCGGCCCTAACCAGAAAGTTCAGAAATTGAATCATGACACCAAAGGAGAAGCGGGAGGAGGGGGCGAAGGAGGGAGGGAGACGGGAGGGGGAGACGGGAAGAGAAACCAAACCTGTCGTCAACTGAGTAAACTGCTCCTCCTGAAAACCCCAGCTCCCTGACCTCACCCCACAGACACACTTGCACGGGCAAAGCGTTTCAGGCTGTGGACGTTAACTGCCCCACTGCCCGAGAGAGCAAAAGCCTGGCAGCGCCTAAAACCCCCAAGAGGGGCCACTAACAAACTACCTGCTGTCAAAGGAGTACTATGCAGCAGTTTAAAGGACAAGGAAGTGCTCCAGGCCCCATGATGCATTCGCCATCTCCAAGACACTGCTACGGGAAAGCGACATGCAAACCCTGTGGGCCGCAGACAGTTATTTGGGTTAAGCACAACATCCAGGACAAAAGAGGCATGCTTGCATATATGCAGAACGAATCTGAAAGTACTACCAGAAAATAGTTGTGGCCTGGCCTCTAGTCAAGGGCAAGGGCAAAGGTGGCTGGGAGGTGATGTGAGGACACTTCGTTTTCACTGTGCACCCTCGTGCACTTCTTGAATTTTGTGCCAGGTGCCTCTAACGCATGCCCCAAAACTAGGGAAATTTATATTTTTTTATTTTTTACAAAATGACAGTTGTCAGCATTCCCAGGGTCTGGCATAAAGTAGATGCCTGGTGAAGGCATGGGTCAATCGACCAGTTGATGGAGTGAAGAAGAGGAGTTCAGGATTTATCTAGAAAAGCTCCCCTGTGCTGCTCAAAGAGGAGCCGCCATGACACCCCTTCCGGGGCCACTGGACTGTCACGCATCAGAGCATCCAGTTTGGGTGCTAAGCCCATTTAAATACTTGGGCACCGGGGAAACAGATCGGGAGGGAACACACTGCAGCGTTAACTGTGGCTGCAGCAGTGAAGTGATGTGTGGTTCTTTTCATTTTCTGGTAGTTTCTAAGTTTTCGACAATGAGCATAGATACTACCTCAAAAATTATAGAAAAAGTAACAATAAAAGTTAAATAATTAAAGAATTTTACTTAAAACCTGCATCTCAAGAAAATGCAGGCTCTAAATTGTCATTTCCTTGATAAATATTGGATTAATAAGTTTTGGACAGAGGTGTACCTCACAACTCATAATATAAACCTGCTTTTCCAAAAGCTGGATATCCCATAAGGGAGGATCCATTTTGCAAAAGGGACCTCCCTCTCCAGACGACCAAGGAGAGCATACCCTTGGGGAATTTAAAATACTTACTTACAAAACGGAGTATCTCTTCAGGGGAGAAGACAGAGCAATCAGAGAAGGCTTCAAGGAGGAGGCGGCATTTGCCATTCGAACAAAAACTGAAGGGCAACTACAGACAGACACTGGGGAGAAGAAGTTAAAGAGGAATAACACGAGGAGTGTTCCCCCTTCCCAAAAGTCATCTGGGAGTGTGGAAGCATAAGCCCCACTGAGAGGGCAGGCGGGGGCGATGAGAAGTGGATACAAGATGCAGGCTGGGCACAGCCCAGGGGCCCAGAATGTCACCCCACAGGCCAGTGGGTTCCAAATGCCAGGACAGATGACTAAGAATCACCCCTGGAACTTGTCAAAAATACTAAATTCAAGGTCCGGTCCCAAAGGCTCTGATTCAGGAGGTGAAGGGCAGGGTCTGAGAGGAACTCGGGGCTCGTCCAGCTCCCAGGTGTCCTCTGGAGCGGCCAGGTGTGGAACAGCTGCTCGTCCCCAAGGAGCAACTCCTGCCGCTTGAGGAGCAGTAGGACCAGATATGCCCGGGAAGGGGCGGGGGCCTGTTCGTTCAGGGGCAGCCCCTCCAGGTCTTGGGGACAGGAGTAGAGGTCACGAAAGAACCAGAGCTAGCTGTGATGCTCACAGTCTGGGTGCAGCAGGCTGAGAACACACGCCAGCACCAGGGACGGAGCGTAGCAGGAAGACGGTAACTTCTCCATTTTTTGACCGCAGTGGTGCCAGGAGGTGGTCAGAAGCCTCCACTGAGCTGAGCAAACAGTTCAGGCCTGTCTGGGAGGCAGGCAGACGTGGAAGAGGTGGGGGGCATCCCCACGAGGAGAACGCGGAACCAGACCCAACTGTACCTCGTGCCTCACTTTCCTCACCTGTCAAGCGAGGAGAATACTGGACCCCACCGCATAGGACTGCTGGGCCCACGCTGGGGCTGGGGGCCTGTTACTTCTGTTCTGCCCTGCCTTCCTGCCCTTTCAGAACTGCCCCTCCTCTATCCATGTGATTCTGATGGGCAAACAGAAAACTGAGGCACTGCAGCCCCTCCAGGGGTGGGCACGTGGCCTGGCACCTCACTTAGCTGCAGGATGAGCGCGGGACCCAAGCCAGACCAGCCCGGGGCCTTTCCAGGACGGCTCCTGGGGCAGTGTCAGCAGCACGAAGGGCACGTCCCGGAAACGTCAGACGACACCATGGGCAGACTCTCAAGAAGGAGGCTACACCAGGAAAAAAGGCCAGCTCTCCCTTGCCAGAGGCCAAGGCCCCAATCCAGCCGGCCTAGAGCCTGCCCTCTCTAGACTTTCAGTTGTGGATTTTGAGTTTCTGTCACTGGCCACTGTCTTGCTTGATACAGCAGAGCTTAGTAAGTAAGAGCAGCACCCACTTCCTGAAGACAAAAATCACCCCAAATGACACGGTGTAGAGAGAGGGGGGACAATACAGGACAGGAGTCCAGCGAAGAGGACCAAAAGCAAGAGGACTAGAAAAGAGCAAGGTCCCAGAAGCCAGGGAGGCACGATCATCCAGAGGCACCAGCCCAAACCACTCAGAGGCCACCATAAGGCCTGAGACTCAGCTGCCGGGTGTCGCACCAGGAAGGGTAACAAGGTACACCTTGGGACACCAGCAGGCCTGCCTCACAGCAGAGCGGGGCCCGCGAAAACCAGCAGCAAGAACAGGACGTGTTGCTGAGCAGCCCCGGGTCTCAGCTTTCACATCTGTTAAATGGGTCTGACCCTTCCAGACCTTCCAGGGCAAGTATGAGAACCGAGGGCTGCGGGCAAGTGAAGCACATGCAATGGTGAGTCAGCAGGGTAGAGGGGATTAGGCCGAGACAGCGGTACCCTCTGACCAACACGGAAAGAAAAGTCCCGTGACAGCTGGGAGAATTCCAGGTGCTCTGAGAGAGCAGAGCAGCGACCAAAGAAGAGTGAAGTCTGCCAAAAAGGGGGCCCTTGGGTTCATCAAGAATCGCTTTCTTGGGACTTCCCTAGCAGTCCAGTGGTTAAGAGTTCGCCTTCCAATGCAGGGGGTAGGGGTTCGATCCCTGGTCAGGGGAGCTAAAATCCCACATGCCTCGCGGTCAGAAAACCAAAATATAAAAAAACCCAGAAGCAATATTGTAACAAATTCAATAAAAGACTTTAAAAATGGTCCACATCAAAAAAAAAAAAAACAAAAAACAAAAAACTTTAGGGACTCCCCTGGTAGTGCAGTGGCTAAGAATCCGCCTGCCAATGCAAGGGACACAGGTTCGAGCCCTGGTCCGGGAAGATCCCACATGCCACGGAGCAACTAAGCCTGTGCATCACAACTACTGAGCCTGCGCTCTAGAGCCCACGAGCCACAGCTACTGAGCCCGCGAGCCACAACTACTAAAGCCCGCGCGCCTAGAGCCCGTGCTCAGCAACAAGAGAAGCCACCGCAATGAGAAGCCCACGCACTGCAATGAGGAGTAGCCTCCGCTCTCCGCAACTAGGGAAAGCCCCCGCGCAGCGACGAAGACGAAATGCAGCCAAAAATAAATTAATTAATTAAATAAATTTAAAAAAAGAATTGCTTTCTCACGATATGCAAAGCCACAGCCACCTGCCTCCCACCCAGGCACAGCAGAGGGCTGGCCACAGTGCACAGCAGAGGAAGGATAATCCTGCTGGGGAGGGAGGCTGGCCAGGCTGCCTCAGAGCAATTTCACAGCAGAGGGGATCAACCCGGAAACACAGGTTTCCCCCACGCCAACAGGCAGGGAGAAAGAAGCTGCACCTGCACCAGAGCTAAAAACCACTTAGAGACGGGAAGTGTGTAATTATATAAGTGGAAACCCAGGCACATTCACATCCCAGCCATTTGTAGCACAGCTTGGTAATCACCAGATTTCAGGAGCCCCGAATAACAGGCCCTTTAGCACCACGAGGCCTGCAGGCAAAGCCCCTGCCCCCGCCTCTCCCCAGGCTGCAGAAGGCAGGGCCTCGAAATGTCTCCCGAGGACTCAGGGTTCCCCGAATAGGCGGCTGGGCCTTCTCTTTCACCCGAGTGCGCAGAGGGACACGCTGTCCCCACCACCCCAAATGCCACACCAGCACCACCACCTAACCCACGCTCAAGGACAGCTCCTTAGGAGCCCTCCTTGGCTCCGTCCTCCTCAGGGACCCCACATCCCAGCACAGAGCATGGATGTGAAGGACACCTGGCTCCGTGCCGCTGACCCCTGCTAGGCTAAGAGCTAGTAAAGTGGACATTAATGGTGACCACCAATATGACAGTTCTCCTCCTCCTGGGCACTCCCCTGGACACACACACACACACACACACACACACACACACACACACACGCTCACTCACTCAGCAGGCTAGGCATAGCCATGTGGCTTGCTTTGGCCAAGGAAATGTGCACAGAAGTGCCCCATGTCACTCCTGAGGAGAAGCAGTCGATGGCCAGTGGTCAGCTCTCCAGCCAGTCCTCCTGGTCGTCAGCAGCTGTGGGGGCACGGGGGGCACAGACGGCCCCCAAAGCCATCCCAGACCCACTCCTGGAAAGAAACCTGGCTGGGTGGCTATGAAGCCAGGCTGGGAACCAGAAAAAACTCTATTAAGAGGACCTTCAGCTTAGCAGTGGTTCTCAACCAGGGCAATTTTGCCCCAAGGGGACATTTAGCAACATCCGAAGACATTTTTGATGGTCACACCTCGGGGAAGTGCTCCTGACATCCAGAGGGTGGAGGCCCTACAATGCACAGAACAGCCCTTAAACAGAGAATGATCTGCAACACAGTGCCGAGAATGAGAAAAGCCGAGATGCAGAGGACCAGCCCTGGAGAGTAACGCAGGCCCAGAGGGGACTCTGAATGAGCTATAAAAAAACCTGTTGTTGCAAACCTCTCAGGGATGTCTGTTATTGTAGCCTAACCGGGCCTAACCTGACTGATAAACGCTCCTTGAGGAATCGGGGCTTGTGCCCTCTGTCTACACCCCAAATTCCTAGCACAATACCTAGCACAAGGCATTTGGAGGTGCAGCACACAAGGCATCGGGGGTGGGGGGAGTAGCACAAGTCCCTCCCTTCATCAAACTCCCTCAAGAGAGACCCTATGCTACAAAAACACTCAGGCCTGACCTAAGTCTGTGCCTTTGCGCAAGCTGTTCCCTCTGCTGGAACGCCCCTCCTCCTCTGGCAAAGTCCTGCTCATCCATCAGGGGAAGCTCAGACATCATACTTGCCGAGAGGCTGTTCCCAGCCCCTTCCCTGGGCAGAAATAATGGCTCTTTAGCCACACAGCCATGGACACTTAAAAGACTGCTCTGTGCTCAGTTTTGGGCCGTGAGCCCCCGAGGTCTGAGAGTTTGTTCTTTATTCCAGTGCCCCGTGCCCACCACCGACACCCCCCACCTGGCAGGTACTCTGCAAGCACTTCCTGAATGAAAGAGGCTGACAGCCTCCAGTCCATCCCTGAGTGCCCCTGCCTGTCTGCGTCCTCGGCAGCCCGGTTCACTTGTCGATGGTTTCGTAATTTGGATTTGTCTTCTCTTGGCAGTGCCAGAAATCGAAATGGCCCAATACAAAGGCAACATACAAAGAGAATTTTAAAGCCAGTGCAAACATTTGAATTGTTTGGACAGCTCCAAGAAAGAACCAGATAAACTGGAAGCTAGCATATGTCTTTTTTTCTTGGCGGCGGGGGCACGGGTGGGAGGTCAGGGGGAATGTAAAACCCTTCCCCTGATTGCACAGTCACCACCTCCGGTAACTGAAGACCTTCCCCCATACTAGGTGCCCCACCTGCAGGAGGTGGGCCAGAGGGTCCCGGCAGTGGCATGAGTCAGCGTGTCCCTTCCGACCTAGAACGAGCCCAGGGGATGCCTGGAAGTGGCTTTTCCTCATGAACCCAGGATGTGGGCAAGAGGCAGAGCTAGTGACTCACCTTCCCGGCATCTCCAGGAAGAAAACAGAACCACCAGGGCCAAAAGGCCTTTGCTATGGAGGCACAGGGGCTGAGGCACTTTAAAACCCCACCCCCTCAACTTTCAGGGTGGGGAAACTGAGGCATGGGTGGAGATTACCCAAGAATGTGTTCTGCTGCATCCAAAGTGTCACGTTTCAGATTAGAAATCGCCCTGACTTTTCATCTGAAAATAAATGTTGAAATTCCCTTAACGCCGCCACTTTTCAATATAAAAATTCTCTACTTGAAATTCTTTTTAGGTCTTTCACTACCCCCTTGCAGGTGCTAAAATTTTTCCTTCTCATTATTAAGGATGGGCCCTAGGAGCGGGAGACCCACAGGGGCATCAGGAGGTGTTGGTTCCAGCGCTTTCCCCCACCCCCAGCCCCAGCAGTCAGTCGACCTGCCTCAGGGCTAATGACTCGGTCGGTTCTCTTCAGAGCAGTTTCTTATTCCCAGGAATGCAAAGTCTTTTTAACATCAGCCCAGTGAACAAGGTAAGCTCCAGCAGAAAGGGAGACAGGAACCCCTGTGCTGATATTTCTGCCCTTCGGACCCACTGGGGGAGGGAGAAGCCTGCCCAAGAAGTTCTGAATTGTTTTTAGCACCTATCCTCAAGGTGCCACACGCTCTCAAAATAACTGCACAAGCGTGTGTCCCAGGACTGCTTCTGGGACGCTGACACTCTTTCACAGGCTGCATTCCAGAGCAGATTAAATATCTCCATCCACCCAGATCCTGCTGCTAGCACTCCCTTACAATTGAAAGCTCCCTCCAGCCCGAGGGCTGGAATCCAAGACCAAGAGAAGGGTTCTTTGAGCCACCAAGGTTGGGGCGGGGGGGTGGGAATCTCTGCCCTGCGCTGTGCTGGAACTCCAAACACAGGAGCACAGAGATTCCCGTCTGCCTCTCATCAGACATTTGCTGGCCACGGGGCCCTTGAACACAGTAAGCCCCTGGGCGATGGCGGTGAGCACGGGAAGGTTTCTGAAGACTGCTGCTTGAGCTGAGCCCCAGGAGTAGCCAGGAGGGGGGCTGCCAAGGCGTACCGGGAGAAGGCTGCCGCTACAGCTGGGGCAATGCCAGGGCCTCTGGGCACTGGGGTTCCCTGGGCCCCTCTGCCATAAGCACCAAGTCTGCTGTCACATCAAAGCAAAGGTGAGGTTAGCCCCATCCCCAATCTCTGAAAACTTAAACCACAAGCACCTTATTCAAATACTTCCCCAACCCCCAACTACTTTCAGGATAGGGGGTTGGGAAGACAGGCCCAGGGAGTCAAGTAACAACCTTACCCATTGGTCTGTGACTAAGAGCAGGGAGTCAGGGCCTGGCTCTGACCTTGACCTAGTCCCTCCTGACAGGTTCTGAAAAAGGCGGTGCATCAGAACAGTATATTCATTTCCTATTGCTGTTTTAACAAATTACTACAAAGTAGGGCTGAAAATAACACAAATGTATTCTCTTGCAGCTCTGGAGGTCAGGAGTCTAAAATGCGTCAGCAGGGCCATGCTCCTTCTGGAGGCTCTGGGGAGAAATCATGCCTTTGCCGTTTCCAGTTCTAGAAGCTGCCTGCATTCCTTGGCTTGTGGCCACATCATTCTGACCTCTGCTTCCACTGTCACATCTCCCTCCGACCTTCCTCTTATAAGGACCCCTGTGATGACACTGGGCCCTCCCAGATAATCCAGGATAGTCTCCCATCTCAAGATCCTTGACCTTAATCACATCTGCAAAGTCCCTTTGCTACATAAGGGACCATATTCACAGGTTCTGAGGACAACTGGGCGGAGGGGGACATTATTCTGTCTGTCCCGACAACAAGGCTCTCGCAGCTCTGCCACTCCGGAACCTCAGACACTCTCTCAAAGTGCCCACGTGTGGGCTGGTGGTAGATTAAGATTTGTCCAGAGGATCGTTGGGCGTCTCGACAGTCACCAAGGAGGAGGCTGGGGCTCAGCCCGCGCAGTGCCCGCAGGACTCCAAAGGGGCAATGGATATAACCAAACACTGATATGGGTCCCTGATGGGAAGAGGCACCCAGGGCCTGGGTGGCGAAGACCTAAGGCCCCAGGCCTGGAAGGCTTGGTTGTAAATTGGGGGAAGGGGTGATATTCCTGACCCTTGAGTCCACCTCAAGCTCTATGAGAAATGCCCAGACTACCTAGGCCTCCCCACCCTCCGCTCCAAGGCCACCTGGCTCCAGCGAAGGCCACAGCTCCAAGCTGCCAAGTGGACGCAAGAGACACTCTCCAAACTGAGGCGTTTGGAGCCTGAGCCCAGCACCTAGGCACACCGGGGCCAGAGAGGGCCTGCAGAGCCCCCTTTTACAGGCCCGGGGTATCAGGCCCTGGCCCCTGCCCACTTCAGATGCACTGAGCAGCAAACTCTAGAAACAGGCAGTGGCTTCATCTGGTGCCTCTGAGACCCTCAAATTTCAGGGAAGGTTCCAAAGGCCTGGATACAACCCAAACAAATGATTGGCAACACCTGTAATTCCTGAGCCCCTCACGCCCCACTCAAGGAAAAAGGGGATCGACGAAGAGGCAGGGGTAGGAGGCAGGGGCCAGGAGGGGCTATGAGATGGGCAACAATGGCCACTTAGCATTCATTTCAAAGGCTGCATTAGGGGGTGTGACCGTCCTATTTCTTCAAGTGAGGACGTTTAGAGAGGTTAAGAAACTCACCCAAACATTATGCTAAGTGAAAAAAGCCAGAGAGAGAAGGACAAATACTGCATGGTATCACTCCTAGGTAGAATCTTAAAAAAAAAAAAAAAATCAAACTCAAAGAAACAGAGAACAGAATGGTGGTTTCCAGGGGCTGGGGGTGGGGCTGGGGTCAGGAGGAAATGGGGAGAGCTTGGTAAACAGACAAACTTTCAGTTATCAGAAGAATATGGTCTGAGGATCTAATGAATAATACAGTGACTATAGTTGACAATACTGCATTATATAACGGAAATTTGCTGAGAGTAGAACTTCACTGTTTTCACCAAGAAAAGGAAGGGGAGTAAATATGTGAGGGGATAGATGTGTTAATTAACTCAATTAATCCTTCCACAGTGTGGAATATCGAATCATCACACTGTATACTCTAAATATATTACAATTTTGTCAACTATACCTCAATAAAGATGGAAAAAATACATATGTATTGCAAAAAGAAAAAGAAAGAAAGAAAAGAAAAGGAACTCACCCAAAGACTCACAGCAAACAAGCCACAGCAGAACCACAGTCTAAGGTCTGGTCTGTCAGCAAAGACCATCCTTGCCCAGCGATCTATGAGGGTGCGGGTCCAGCCAGGTCTGCTAGGGTTCGTGAAGCTTCTGGGATTTCCCGAGGAGGAACTGTTCTGGACAGACCTGCCTCTGCTCCCCCACCCAGCCCAGCCACTGCCCCAAGTCTGGGCTGAAATCCTTCCTCAGACCCCTGACCCCCAGGAGCCTGGAGGAGGGGTGTCATGGCCCCTGGGAGGCCTGAGGAGCTGTGACTGGCCACAGGCATCCCGAGACCACTGTGCAGTGGGGACAGGACATGCCTGGGTCATCCAAGGCCCAGAAGCAAGGGGAGCCAGCATGCCTGTTTTCCCCCCTCCAAGGGGCTGACAGCTCCTTCTGGCCACCGTGTCACCTGAAATCCTCACTTTCCAAGCAGGAGGAACCCCTCCTACAAAGCAGAGGGACAAGGAGGCAGATTTTGGCTCAACTGTAGGAGAGGCTGCCGGCTCCCCAAGGAAGGCTGTCCAGGCAGGTGGCGACTGCCCCGTGGTGGGATGGACTCAAGCCAAGGCTGGCTGCCCGTGTCACAGAGGGTAGACAGGTACATGGGGAAGGGGATGGGGCTAACGTCTTAGGAGGCCTTCCCCATCTCTAAACGTTTCTGACCCCCAAGGAGAAGGAGCAATTGGCCCTCTGGGCCCCCCGAGGAGGACAGAATGAGTCCGGGGCCTCAGAGGGCCCCACCACCAAAAGCTGAAGCCCAGAGCCTCCTCCCTGCAGGCAGGCACGTGCCCCACCTCCTTCCTGCCTGGCCTCCCACCCTGCCAGGCTCTGCAGCTGGGAGCCATGGCAACAGGCCCCAAACAGCCCAAGAAATCCCTCCGAGAGCCCCACGCAGGGTGTCACAGCAGCCGCCAACCCGAAGCCAAGAGCCGGGGCCCTGGGCAGAAGTGAGAAACACCAAAAAGAGGAAGCCCCGAGTCCAGCCAGAGGAGAAGACCGCTTCAGTGCCAGCAAAGGACAGCCTCCCCGCCCCAAGAGACACAGGCCTCCGTCCCGAGGGCCACCAGGACCATAGGCCACCATCCTGCCGACCCCACCCACCCCCCCAGGGGTCCAGCCTGTGACCCTCTACATCTAAGACGTGACTCATCCCCTCCCGGCCCCCCACTCCTTCAGCTGCCCTCGCCACACCCCCAGCATTCAAGACCTCTGCAGCAGGTGCCCACCTCCTCATGCACCCCGTCTGCTCCCAGCACACCTGACTCCGTGCCCTCTCCCACCTGCCCACGCTGGAACATCCCCACCCCTGCCCACCATCCACAGCACTGGAAGCCTCTTCCTCACACAGAGGGCAGCCCAAGAAGAAGGTGGCTGAGGAGCCCAAGGAGATAAACCCCAGCTGGAAGGGCCAGTAAAGAGTGCCTTCTCCTGACCTGGGTGTCCCCTTACGTGAGGACAATGCACACAGCCCACTCTGTTCCAGTCCTTGTTGGGGAGTGGGGGGCCCGCTTCCCCGAGTCAGGACGTTAACCTGCTGGACAATTCTCCAGGAATGACCTTAGCTGCCAGGATAAGAACTCAAGATACAGAAGAACGGGTCCAATTTGCAGGAGGTGGGGAGAGGAGGCTGTCAATTTTTTTTTTAGGCCAAGGTTTTCTTAAACCAGATTCTTCCTGATGGCTTGCTTTCCATCCAAGGCATTCTTTTACTCATTCATTTACTTCATGCCTATTTCTTGAGCACCTACCACATGCCCAGCATGGTGGACACACACAGTCCTCAAGGAGCTTACAGCATAGAGGGGAGGGTGAACAAGCAAACAACTGAAAGTACAACAAGCTGTGACATGTTCTGAAAGGAACACTCGAGGGACTGACAGAGAAGATGGGACTGTGCTGAGATCAAAAGGCTGAGGAGCAGCCAGATGTGTGGTGGGGGGAAGAGCCTGCAAAGCAGCAGGAACAGCATGTGCAAACGTCCTGAGGTAGAAGGAGTTTACAGCAGCTGAAGAACTCAGAAAAGGTCATGGAGGCTGATCCATGGTGAGGATCGAGAGGGGCAGGAGGTGTGTCTGGGGCCCTGAGGGGCTGTTTTTGTACCATTTGCTTCCCTGAGCCAAAAAATTTTCTTTCTGCTTAAGCTCATCTGAATTGGGTTTTCTGTCACTTGCATCCACAGAATCCTGCAACATCCAAACCAACACATCATATTCTATCACCTTCTCCACCAGCCTGGGCCTCAATCTTGAAAGCAAACACTCCCACCCATCCAGTCGCCCAAGCCAGAGCCTGCACCGCCCTCCACTTCTCTCCCGCTGCCCCATCAGTCACCAAAGAAAGGTTTCATTTGGGCCTCTAGACAGCCAAGGGCTGGTGGTCCCTCTCCCAGGGAGGTGGCCTACTGCATGCTGGGAGGAGGGGCAGGAAGAGAAAAGCAGATGGTCTCTTGGCTGAGGGAAAAAGAGAACCCCCAATAACACTGGCCAGCTGATTGCATATAATTATGAAAGAAAAACGTTATTTAAAATTAGCTTCCCAAATGCGAATATAATTTCAAGCATCCCTTGCAGTGGGGTTACAATGTCAGCCCAAGGAATGTTTTACCACCAGCAGAGATCATTCAGGCCCCTGAAGGCAAAAAATAACGAAGCCAACAGGGGCACCAGTGCTCCCCGAGAAGCACTCCCAGCTGCCCAGGGGGAAGCACCAGCCCAGGAAACCCAGCCCAGAACCAGCCCGGCTCCCCTCCACATCTGGCTCAGGGCCCTCCCCAAGAAGGCAAGAGGCGTGTCTTTCTTCTTTTTTTCTCTATCTTTAGGGTCTTTGATGTTCAGACTCAAATCCCAAGAGCAGCCAGTTAATAATAACAAGGACAGCTTCAGTCTCTGTATACCTCCTATACCCAGGTGCTCTACTCTGTGCCTCAGTCTTCCCATCTGTAAACTGGGCGTGACAATGGAGTGTAATTCACAGCGTGCTGAGGACTGAATGACGCCCGGGCAGCCAGTCAACAAGCCTCCCTCTCCCACTGAAGCCTCAGAACAGCACTGCCGGCTCTACAGACGTGGAACCTGACCCTCAGAAAGGCTACACGAGCTCTTCGGCTAGTGGCTGAGGAGCAGGGATGCAAACCCAGTTCGGCCTGAGTCCAAACTCCTCAGTGTGCCCCTCCTGGCAGAGCTGCCAGGCCAGCGTGCACTCTGACCTCAGCCCGCAGCCCGGTTCTCCCCAACCTTGGCACACTACCCTCTTCGGGACTCTGGGTTTTAAAACGCCACGGGCTCTGGCTGGGCGGCTGACTTCCACTATTCCGCTCTCTCCCCAGGGGATGCCTTTTAGCTCTGGGCCCTCTGCCTCCTAGGGTCCCCCCATTTAATACACAAGAACCAAGGCCCAGAACTGAGAGGGACTTGAGGTCACAGGGAGGTCACACCCAGGATAAGCCTGGAACTCAGGAGGTGGGGGGCACCACACTGGCATCCCCAGTCCGCACCAGCACCCAAGGAAGGGAAAGGCTATAAGAGCCCCATTTCAAAGATGAGAAAATCGAGGTTTGGAGAAGTATAAAGGGATAGGTTCAGGGTCTCCAACAAGGGCACAGGAGAGCCATGACCCCCAGGTCAGAGAACCAGCCACACGGAGTGCCCACAAGCACACTGCCATGCGGGCCTCGACGGATGTGTGAGGACAGTGCGCCACCAGAGCGGCCACCAGAGCAGGCCAGACCCACACCTGGTGGCTGGGTGGCAACAAAGCCAGCCTAGCAGTGGTTCTCACTGGAAGCAATTTTGTCTCAGGGGACATATGGCAATGCCTGGAGACATTTTTGGTTGTCACAACGGGGCGAAGGGGTGGCACCCAGTGGCTGGAGGCCAGGGTTGCTGCTACATCCCACAATCCACAGGACAGCCCCTAACAAGCAGAAGGATCCAGCCCGAAATGTCAATCGTACGAAGGCTGAGGAACCCTGAGCTACAGAAATCTGTGAACAAGGATTTGGACCTTCCTGGACATGGGGTTGGTTCAAAACAACAAGATTTTCAAATAAATAAATATGCATATGTGTGTGTGTATTTATGTAAATATGGATACAGGTATGCACACGTGTTTTGCTTGCATTTGCTACAATATCCTGGAAGCATAAAAAACTAGGAACAATTCCAAGGGGGGAAGCTAGGGGTGAAGGGGCACAGCTAGGACGAGACCCTTTGCACTCTAAGTCCTTTCTTGCCTTTTGATTTGAATCGTGTGACTATACTGTCTATTTCAATACATTTATATCCTCTGAAAATAAAAAAATAACACTTCCCTGCATGTAGAGTCTCTTTCAACTATCCAGCCTCTGGTTTGAAAGCCTCTGGAGCAAGACGACCTGAGGTCAGCCTTCCCAAATGTCTTCCTGACAACGCCGTGACTAGATCCTGGATTCAGATGCCCACAGAGGCACAAGGACAAACCCCAGAGAGTTCCACACACCCCCTGATCTGCCCCTCCGAGCCTGTCCCCACAGGGCAGGGCTCCCCACCCCCAGCTTTCTCCTCTTCACACTTGCCACCACCTGTTGCCCCCAAAATGACGCTCATAAAAGCAGGACTCTCTTTACTTCTTTTTTTTTAATTCATTCATTCATTCATTTATTTATTTATGGCTGCATTGAGTCTTCGTTGCTGTGCGTGGGCTTTCTCTAGTTGCGGTGAGCGGGGGCTACTCTGCGTTGCGGTGCGCAGGCTTCTCACTGCGGTAGCTTCTCTTGTTGCGGAGCACAGGCTCTAGGCACGCGGGCTTCAGTAGTTGTGGTATGCAGGCTCCAGTAGTTGTGGCACGCAGGCTCCGTAGTTGTGGCTCGTGGGCTCTGGAGCGCAGGCTCAGTAGTTGTGGCGCACGGGCTTAGTTGCTCCGTGGCATGTGGGATCTTCCCGGACTGGGGCTCAAACCCGTGTCCCCTGAACTGGCAGGTGGATTCTTAACCACTGCGCCACCAGGGAAGTCCCAGGACTCTCTTTACTTTCACAACCCACAGCTGTGCATCTATGGACTCAATGCCCACTTCCTGACCCGGTAGGCAGATGAACAAGCACCCAAGTCTGGGGGGCAGGCCCGACCTCATTCACAGAGGACAGGCCCCCCGGTGACAGGCCCCCCGGTTCTGGAGCCCCAAGAGCAGAGCTGCCCACTGCTCTCAGTCCTTCGCAGGAAGTCCTCTAGACCTTCAACTACCCCAGTGAGGAACCTGAGTGCAATGAACACCCCAAATCCTACACAACTTCCTCCCCCTGCTGCCCCTACATGGTCGGGCCTTGGCCTAACTCTCCCTCCCCTCCCCCAGCCCCACAGCCAGGGGTCAGCAGGTTTCCACACAGTGCTTCTCAGACGTGAGTGTGTAACGTGCACAGGCACCTCCCGAGGACCCCGCCACAAAGCAGATTCTGCTCAGCGGGCCTGCGGCAAGTGGGCTCCTGCCACACCCTGAGCATGAGGTCCTCACGCGTCCCCAGCCACCAGCCCAGTTCACCGCCATCTGCCACCGCACCCTCTGGACCCCCGTCAGCTCTCGCCTGGACAACCATGGGTGCCTCCCCCTCCCCACATCCAGAGCCCACCTCTGATCTGTCCTCCATGGGAGCTGGCCAGTGGCCCAGCTCACATGCCTGCTGGGGCTCCCACAGCCTTCGGGACAGGCCCAGACTCCTGCAGGGATGGCTCACGGGGTCCTGTGCCACCTGACCTTGACTCAAGCCTGCCCCAAATGCCAAGGTCCAGATGGACTGGATGGCACTGGGCTCCTGGGACGCTCCCTCCAGCGTCCACGGCCTCGCTCCACCCCTCCCAGCAGGGAGGCTCTGGGGGTCACCCAGCTCTAACCCTGAGGGGTCCAGTAGAGGTCACTTAGCCTCGGCAAGAGCCTCCAGCCTCTGTTTCCTCCCTGGTTCAGGCCTGAGGGCCTGTGGGGTCTCCCCCTCCCCCGCTCCCGGAGGCTGGGGGAGGGGGAGAGGGGGAGGGGGCAGGGGGCGGGGCTGCCAGGCAGGGGACAGAGGCAGGCAGAGGAAGGCAGCTGCTCTGCACTGCTTCCCAATGAGACAGAGAGGAAACAAGCAGCAGGGCTGTATCTGTCGGTCTGCTCTGGAAACTCATCTGTGCCCACAGCTCAGAGGAGGCTAAGAGGGACGTCCCCCCACCCCTGCACACCACCCCTCGCCTAAATCAACAAGAGGCTGTCAGACGGGCTCACCCTCCAGGACCCCGTTTAAAAGTCACCATTTCATCATCGAGTGCTTGCCATGTGCTAAGTGCCATCCGTGGACCTCTTGTCCACCCACTGGCCCTGCAAGTGGGGGGACTGTCACCATCCCCAAGAGAAGCTTAGGGACTTGCACGGACCTCCCAGCAGGGCAGCCAGAATCTGCGCCGGGGGCGGGGGGGAACCTCCAGGCTCCAGGCTCCTCACCACACCTGTTCACCTGCACAGCCCTACCTGCCGCTCACAGAGTGGGGATGCGCATCAGAGGTGCTCCTTCCCCTGTACCCCACCTCACTGCTCTCTAGATGCTCATCAGCCCAGGCTTCCCGTGGCTCTCTGCAGCCCCCATCTGCCCCTGACCCGACATGTCCAGAGTCCCTGTCTGAGGACCCCTGACCTCACAGATCACACCTTCCCACATGCCAGCTCGCTACGTGGACTTCCTTAAATCCACACTCCTCTGTCCAGTGAGCTCCTCCAGACCCTCAAAGACCCAGCGGAAGCCTTCCTGGCTCCTCCTAGACGGAGAAAACTGCCCCCGCCCCCCACCACTACCGCTGTTCCGAACATGAGCACAACTAGCGTAACCCTTCAAGGCTTCTATCTCCCGCACCCAGCTGAGCCCCCGGGTGCTCCCAGCTTAGTACCGGCTCTAACCCAGACCCACAGCACCACCGATACCACCACCTCCACAACTTTAATACCATCCGCCTCCCGTTTACCAAGGAACCTGGGATGGGGTACTTCCAACATTTATAAATAAATGAACGACAGGTGAACGACATGAACGACAATGAACATTTATAAATAAGTGAACGACAGGGCTTTACATTCGTTATTTCAACTGACACATCAACCGTGAATGTTAAAAAGTGCTCTGCTTATCCTACAGATGTAGGAACTGAGGCTCAAGAGAAGTTCAACAACAGAGCTAGAAAGTGGCAGAAGCATGGTTGAAACCCAGGTCCCTCCTTCCAAAGCCGGCTCTGGGCACTCTGTTATTCAGGTGGAGGGAGGGGAGCCCAGGCTGCCCCAAGCACACAGAAGAAGTGTCCCTGTGACCGCCCAGCCAGGAGGACGGCCTGCTCCAGGACACAGTCACACACACACAGGTCCTCGCCCACCTGAGGGCTGAGCGCAGCCCCAGGGGCGCAAGGAGCCAATGCTTTTCAGCTGACATTTAACCTTCTCAAGAATAATTCGCCCAGACAGCCTCAACACCTTGCCCTGGAGCTCTGAACACCGCCCAAAGCTTTCAAAGCGTCATCCATGTTCAAGGGCCATCTTGTGGGGTGATTTGATGGGAGTCTTTGCCGTCCCCTCTCACATAAATAGAACTCAAGCTGCACGCCACGGCGTGGGCAGCCCTGAAGAATCTGGCTCCGCCTCCCTCTCTACTGCTCCCTCCCTCACACCTCACAAGCCTGGCTCCAGCCAAGCCCTCCTCCCTGCTGCTCCACAAACACACCAAGCTCCTTGGCCCTAAGGCACCCCAGGGCCTTTGCACTTACTCCTTCCCCTGCCTGAGATGCTCCAGACTCTCCACAGCTTGCTTCTTTCTGACCAGTCAGGTCACAGAAAGAGTCTCTCCTTTAGAAAGGCCTTCGCTCACCACCCTGGGGACAGTCCCCAGATGGCTTCACATCACTGCTATCACTTCATTTCCTGTTCCCTCCTGATATCACCCCTTTACCTCACTGGTTGACATGTCTGTTACCCACACACACCTCCCCCCATGGACCAGAGCTCCAAAGGACGAGGCCTTTTCCATCCTGGCCATCCGCACCCTTTGCAATGACTTTGCCGCTGCGACCAAGCCAACAGAGTGGCATTAGTATCACTGTCCCAATTTCACAGATGAGAAAACCGAGGTTCACACAATTAAGCTCTTTGCCGAAGGTCACAAAGCTAGTAAGTCACAGAGTGGATACTGGACCAAGCTGTGTCTCCCAAAATGTCTTCTCTAAGATGTTAACATGTCAAACGCAAAACGCTAAGTCAAAGACAATAAGGTTTCTTTCTGGCAAGATGTCTTAGGATTTCTAATATGCTATTGTGTGTTTTAAATCTCCAGGTATGCACTGCTCCCCAAACTTATGTGACCATGGAATTGCTCGTTGGTGGATTATCTTGTAGAAATCTTACAAGATAATTGTTCTAAAGAATACTTACACGTCATCCTTCCTGAAAATCTAGGCCAACTGTGTCAAACAAGCAGCTTTCACCTGGGATCCATAGAACCTTTGCTTCAGAGAGCCTGTGGCATTCTCTGTGTTTTGGTATATGTGTATTATTACATGTCATTTCTTCAGAATAGGATCTATAGCTTTCATCAGAATCTCAAAGATCTCCACAACCTCTAAGAAAGGTTAAGAAGCAACTGTTCTACAGAAACAGGTGATTTATGTGACAGCCTCAGTATTTCCCTGAGTAAATTCCATTTTTGTACTAAAAAAAAGAAAAGAAAAGAAAAGAAAAGAGGTGAAGTTCATTTTTCTCACCCCCTGAATCCGGGTGGGCCTTGAACCTTGTTTGGCCAACAGACTGTGGTGGAGAGACCAGGCCTCCAGAGGCCTTGGAAACGCCCATTGTCTTGGACCCCTGCCCCCTGGATAAGAGCACACACCCAGGCAGCCTGCTGGGCGATGAGACACCCATGGCCGGGTCACCCCCATCACCCTGGCTGAGCAGAGGTCAAGCCGCAGAAGCAGAGATCCTGACTGACCAGCCGCTGACCGCAGATACACAAGGGAGCCCAGCCCGAACCGCCGCGCCCAAGAGCAGTGAGCTCACAAGTGGTTACTGTTTAAAGGCGCTATGCTGGTGATGGTCTGTTATTCAACAATAACTGATAAAACTCTTACTTACACGTAATGAATCAGAAAGGGAAGCAAGGCAATTATATTCACAATGATATCCAATGCAGCATTATCCACACCAGCAAGAAAACTGGAAATAATCTAACTATTCAATCATAAGATTATAGCTCAATATATCACAGCGTAGACACCCAACAGAGCTATCGCATAGCAATGGAAAAGGACCATCGTCTATAGTGCTTTATTTTCAGGTGGGGTAACACCATTGGGATTATGTTTTAAGTCCTTTTGCCGGCAGGCGGGGGACAGGGTAGGGAATGATGACACTTTTATTATCTTTTAAGATATTTGGTTTATGAAAAGGAAAATTAAACTATAAATACAGGATCATATTGATTATGTAAGTCCTTAGCTTTTAAGGATCATACTAAATTACATATGAACTATGGCTGAGACTTTCTTCAAAATAATACGAGGGAAATAAATAAAACAAGATGAGCCATAAGTTAATAATGGTTAGTACTTGGTATGGGGGGAGGGAGTTCATTTTATTATTCTTTCTTTTATACATGTTGGAAATGTTCATAATCAAATTTCATAAAAATTTTTAAAAGATCACTCTAAAGACTGTAGCAGGACTTCCCTGGTGGCGCAGTGGTTAAGAATCCACCTGCCAATGCAGGGGACATGGGTTTGAGCCCTGGTCTGGGAAGATCCCACATGCCGCAGAGCAACTAAACCCGTGCGCCATAACTACTGAGCCTGCGCTCTAGAGCCCACGAGCCACAACTACTGAGCCTGTGCTCTAGAGTCAGCAGACCACAACTACTGAGCCTGTGTGCCACAACTACTGAAGCCCACGCGCCTAGAGCCCGTGCTCCACAACAAGAGAAGCCACTGGAATGAGAAGCCCACGCACCGCAACGAAGAGTAGCCCCCACTCGCTGCAACTAGAGAAAGCCCGTGAGCAGCAGCGGAGAGCCAACGCAGCCAAAAATAAATAAATAAATAAATGAGTTTATTTCTTTATTTTTTTAAAAAGACTGTAGCAACATGGAATTAGTTTACACTACAAGGCTGTGTGCAGAAAGCAAAAATCAAAAAGCTACCCATACAATGTTTTCAACTCTGCAACTTCAGATACAAAAAAGGAACTAGACGTGGTGGGGTGAGGAGTAGAGGAATGATTTGTCTCTTCAAATTTTGCTTTCATGGTGTTACACTGTCTTTACAGAGGACCAAAAATGCCAAGAGAAAAGATGACGTTCTTTCATTTCCTTCAGCTGGGACTCAGCATGAGTGAGGGGCTGGCTGGTGGGGGACCCTACCCAGAAGCACGTGGGGCTGGGAAGGAGGAAGACTCTGATGGAAGCAGCTGAGGAAACCCAGACTTGGCGGAGCTACAGAGGACCCCCTCCCCCCACCAACCGGCCCCAGCAAGAGTGCTGGGTTAGGAGGTTATCAACCAAGATTGGTCCTTCCCAGTTTAAGGGGCCACACCAGCTACCCCTTCCTTTGACCAGTTTTGAGATCACAGATGATATTCAGCTCTCTAAATATTCATCTCTAGGCAGAAAAAAAAATTATTTGGGGAAGAGCGTAAATTATAATCAGATCCCCCATCATGTGTCAGAGGCCACCTCCACCAATTCAGCCATCACCTCCTCTGATCCCCCGAACTTCCC
This sequence comes from Delphinapterus leucas, assembly GCF_059928025.1. Taxonomy (NCBI): domain Eukaryota; kingdom Metazoa; phylum Chordata; class Mammalia; order Artiodactyla; family Monodontidae; genus Delphinapterus; species Delphinapterus leucas. Next base: position 170,266,811 of record NC_143130.1, read on the forward strand.
AACTGGGTGCTAATGTGCCCATTTTACAGACGAGGAAAAGGAGGCCCATCACCTGCCCCAGGTCAGTCATGCCCTGGGCACTGGGGCTGGGTTCAGGAGCCAGCGGCAGGCCTGGACCAGCACACCTGTTGGCTTCCTTCCAGGCAGCACCTCCACTAAGGGCCACATGTATGTGGGGCAGGAGGTAGAGACCCACACACACTGAGGACCCCCAGCCTTAGATGGATGGCAACCCCTGTACAACCTCTGTCAGGTGAGATGCTACTGACTGAATGTTTGTGTTACCCCAAAATTCATGTTAAAGCCCTAACCCCCAATGTGATGGTATTGGGATGGGGGGGGCTTTAGGGAGGTACTTAATGTTAGATGACGTCATGAAGGCAGAGACCCCACAATGGGATTACTGCCCTTATAAGATGAAAAGACCAGAGCTCTCTCCCCGCCACGTGTGGACACAGAGAGAAGGTGGCCATCTATGAACCAGGAAGTGGACCCTCATTGGGAACCAAACTGGCAGGCACCTTGATCTCGGACTTCCCAGCCTCCAGAACTGTGACAAATAAACACCTATTGTTTATGGTGCCCAGCCTATGACATTTGTTACGGCCGCCCAGGCAGACTAAGGGAGAAGGTAAACCGTGAGCCCCGGGGCAAGCCTAGAACCCCCAAGAGAAACTGACAAGGGGTCTTTTTCAAGCCCGAGGTTGTACTAAAACAGAAGAGTAAAGCTATGTTCATATATTATTTCCTAGGCAATGACAGTTCAACATCTGTACAAGTATAGAATCACCCATAAGCTGTATGAAACGAAAAGAAAAAAGGTAATTGTATGAGAGCATGGATAATGGCCATCACTGTTTCAGAAACAAAAAAGGGGGCTGTGCATGTGTGTGTGTGCGCGTACACAAGTGTCTGAGAGGACAGGCGAGAACGTGGTAACACGGCGGCCTCCAGGGCCTGGGGTGAAGTGTAAGGGAGACTGAGTTTTCACTGCATGCTCTTAGGTGTGGTCTAAATTTTGATCACGTACATTATTCTTTTTTAACAAAAGATTTTTAGTGCTATTCACAAGTCAGATGTAAACCTGCCCACAAGAAACTATGGAATTTTCGTGCAGACAAGTCACTGACCTGCTCCAACTCGGTTTCTGTTTCCAAGTGCTGTTTTTAATCAGCTGATCAACTGAAACGACCCCTCCTTGCAGCCTCACATAACAGACCTGATGAGCTGACAACTCGGGCCCAAACGGCAGTCCAACCAGCTAAACCAGAAGTATTCGCTCCCCAGGACCTCCGAGTTGGGGGCCCTCAAATAGGGACTCTGATTAAGGCCATACAGCTCGACAGTGAGAATGAATGAGACAGACGTGAGCTTCCTGACCCGGCTGCTTCATCATACAGCCCCAGGAAGCTACCAGGGGGCTGACAGATGTCAGGCCAGGCCTGCAGTCCACGGTGGCCACAGCAAAGGGGAGGGCCCGGGACAGCCTTCCCTTCCACTGTTTTCCCACCACCACTACCTCTATCTACCTGCCACCAAAGGCCACGCCACTAACAAGAACCGCTGGCCTACGAGAATTGGGGAACACCCAAGTAGAGGCAGCCGGCAGGCAGGGCAAGGGCACTGAGCAGGGCAGCCACCGGCTTCTCAAGGGGTCCTTGCTCCCCCACTGGTTCCAGAAAGGAACCATCAGGGACCAAAACCCCTCACCAGGCCCTACCACCCTGAGCCTTCTCCCGGCCTCCAGCCCTGCCCCTTCGCCAGGGGCCCCCAGGACTGGGGCCCTGAGGTGTGCAGGGCCTGGGTGTGTGGCCACCAGTCACTTCCTCCCCTTCCAGGAGGAACCACTCCCGGCAGGCCTGCTCGGGTGCGGGAGAGCAGGCAGGAGAGCCCACGTCCCGCGCTAATGCTCCCCTCTGCGGGAGGACTGAGCCCCCAAGCCAAAGTTCACAGCTGCGAAATCCCGCAGGCTCCCGGGGAAAAGGCACCTAAACATTCCCCGGCGTGCATGGGGCAGGGCCAGACGGCAACAGGGCGACGGCGTGTTTACGTAACGCAAGACTGTTTCACCCCAAACACTCGGTGTCAAAACAGCCTCTGCCCAAGGCCCCAGACCCCATCCCTCAAGGCAGGGTTACATAAGCCCTTCCTCCAGGATGCCCCTGCGTGATCACTGGGCTCAGGGCCCTCAGAATCTGCCTGCGTCCGACTGGCCGTGGGAATGAACCAGCTCGGGTTTGTTTGAGGAGAAAGAGGAAGCTAGGGGCCCAGCTTCAGGCTCTCACTCGTGGAGGTGGCCGTCACTCCCCCGCTGGGAACAGCGCCCTGGCCCCGGAGCCCAGAACCAGGGAGTATCCCCACCTCCCCTGGCTGCCCAGTGGCCAATCCCACTGTCTTCAGGGAAGTCCCCAGCTTCCCGCGTGGGGTCCACCCGGCCCACACGCAGATCACGTGGTAGGGAACGGGGCACTCCCCCGGCCCCAGCACCTGGCTGTGGGACAGCTACGTGTGGCTCAGGCTGACCTACGTCCCAGGTGGAGGTAGGCGCCGAAGCCACCAGCCCGGGTCTGTATCCCAGTCCTGCCACCAACCAGCTGTGACCCTGGGCTAGTTATTTAACCTCTCTGTGCCTTCACTCCTTCTGTTAGGAAACAGGGGTACTAAAAGCCCACACCCTCATGGGGTGTAACACAGATCAAAGGAGATAACACACAAGGAACTCGGCACTCAGAATAAAGGTCAGTCGTGAGGACTCACCTTGTATCACATGGGCCTGAGAATGGAGCCACACGAGGAAGGCCAGGGATCCAGAGAGACTGGGTCCCGAGGACACCATGAGAGCCCCTGAATCCACCTATACCTGAAGCCAGACCTCTGCATGGAGTTACCACTTACAGGAGCCCCTTTATTACTGAACCCAGTTGGCACTGAGGCTTCTACCAAAACCAAGACACTGCTGCCACTTGCAGAAATCAGTCAGACAATCGCTCTTCTGCTCAGATCATTAACTTCATCCCAGCAACTCTCCACGTCTGTTGGTTGATTGAGAGAGAGAAGCCTGGAGGACACGGCTGCGCCGGCTGCCCCACTGTGTCCTCCGGCAGTGAAGACAGATTTGCAGGCACCTGGCCAGTCCTCAGGTCTCACTCCCAGGGGAGTCCCCATTCCCCCCACCCCAGAACTGTCCATGTCCCATATGGCTACCCGCCCACTCCCCCGCCCTTCCCAGGGGAGCAACCCAAATCCCAAAGAGCTTACCCTTTCGGCATTCCTGGCAAGGTTGGAGGAAGGACAGGAAAGACCACCAGGCTGGGGGTGGGTCCTACCCCCAACTGCCTGGGCCCATGAACCAAAAGAACTCATCCTGGACGAGGCGGGGTCTGCCAACAATGGCTCAGAACGGAACAGAAAAGAATAGACCCTGGCCTCACATCCTACCTGCGGTTCCCCGGAAGCCAGAGGAGAAGCACCTGTGGGCTCCAGGGCTCAGAACCAGCACATCGGGCCGATCCCCTGTGTGCACGAACCATCAAGGCTGGACGCTCTGAGCTGCAAATCCTCACCTGCAAGGACCCCTTCTGGCTCCGAGGTTTTGGGAAATTCCTCGTCTCAGATGGCGGACCTCCGCATCTCACCAGCAGGGGAAGTTTACTCTCCATCACCCATCGACACAGAGGGCGTGACTACAGGTTGGGGGAGTGAAGGGCAGCCCTCCCCTGCTTCTGTCAGAGATGGCCTCTGGCCTGAACAAGAAAGGAGCAAGTTTGTGTGCTGAGCCCCTCCTGTGTGCACGCACGAGGCTGACTCTTATCAAGGAGGAAATTAAGGCCCAGAGAGGGGCCAAAACACACCCCGGTCACCCATCCAGTAAGAGGCTGGGTCAACCTTCACATCCCACCACTGACCAAGATACACACTGTCCCTGGGACATCACAAGGAATCCAGCACAGCCCTACCTAAGCGGCTTCCGAAACTCAGCTTGCCCATCTTCTTCCCAGATGTGAAGGCTGCTCAGACATAAGGTCCTGGTCAACAGCTCCATCACCCTTTAATGGCTGACTCTGAATAACAGAGTTACCAGTTGCCCACCAAGAGCCAGGCTCTGCGCTACAAAAGACTCAAGCTGCCTCAGCTCACCCAATCTGCAGAACTATTCTGCTGCAGGTTGGTAGAAAACTCCCATTTCAGGTATAGAAACGAAAGCCTCAGAGAGGTTAGGTGGCTTGGCCCAAAGTCACACAGCCAGAACCCAGCACCCCAGCCTGCAAGTTCCTGCTCCGGATCTCGAAGCTCTTTCACAAGCATCCCCCCACTTCTGAAGCCAAGGAATGGCTCCAATGAGAATGTTCCCAAGAGCCTTCCAGGCTTTTGCGGTCTTTCCAAGATGCTTCCAAAACCCTCTACCTTCAGTAGAAAAAGCACCAAGGTTCCCCAAGGTGACCCCAAAAAGGGACATGCATGGCAATTTAAACAGAAGAGTAGGCCATGGGGCCTCATCCACATAGGCTCAGAGGATTTCAAGGGAGGCGCGTGTGAGGCGGGAATGGCAGGCTCCTGGGAATCTGAATGACGCTGTCTGGACAGAGCACGTCGCAAACTGGGCGGCCCAAACTCGGCATCCACAGGACGGACGGCAACGCTGCTGAAAGGTGACTCAGCTGATACCCAGCCTGAGTGGACACCAACGGAGCCAGCACCTAAATTTCCTGACTCCAGGCAAGCCATGCATCCAATTGAAATTGAAAACGAAAAGGAGAAAAGTTAAAAACTAAAGGGCACCGAGGACGGGTCATTAGAAAAGAGCTCAGACAAAAGGAAAGCCATCCTCTCCTCCTCTGCCTTCGTTTACAAAGAAAGAAACTCTTCATGGTCAAGGGTCGGAGCTTTAGATTCACAGAAAGTGCTGTTCAAATCGCACCCCCAGGAGTGACCAGCTATGAAACCGGGGGAAGGTCCCTGACCCTGTCTGAGCCTGTTTCCGCGTGTGCACTGGGAGCCTTAAAGCACAGGGTCAGGCCCGTGGCTGGAGCTCCAGAATCGGGAGCTACTGTTATTCCCAGGGCTCAGCTGTTCTCGTAACCCTGGAAATGATGCCACGACATCTACGGCCTCAAGCCACGGACCCCACTGCCCCCTCCATGCCAGGGCAGCCACAGCAGCTCCCCCAAGGGAATAAGCACATTCCTCACCAGCAGGGACACTGAGGCCCAGAGGCTCAGGCAGCGAGGCTCTGAGCAACCCAACCTCCTTCGGCACAGGCCACGCCTTGCTGCGCCCGGTTCAAAGTGCAGGCGGGGGGCTTGGGGGCTGATTGCGCAAGAAGCCGAACTCCTTCCCGACAGGACCCTGGAGCCCCTGCCCAGACCTGCCCACAGGGAGGCGGGAACAGACCTCTGACAGAATGGCCTGAATTCCTTTGCTTTTCAAGGATCCCACAGTGAATGTTAGGATGTTTAGAATAAAATCTTGAAGAATATAAGCTTTAGCGTCAGCAAGGCCAGGTTCAGATCCAAGCTGCCCCACCTACTAGCTCTGCATCTTCCTTCTGGGCCTCTGTAACACAGGCTGGGGAACAAAGAGGAAACCCCATCCAGAGAGAAACCAGGAGACATTCCTCAGAAAGACACCCAGGATCCCGGGAGGATGGGAAACAGCACAATAGCCCCTGGGGACTCACACATACCCCCACACACACATGCCCCCTTCTCTCCTCTCCAAGGCCCCCCCCCATCCCCCCTAGAGAACAGAAAGAGAGCCACACACAACCTGCAGCGCCCTGCTACCACCCTCCCCTCCATGGGACCCAGCCCAATGCACTGCGAGGAAGAGCCTTCCGCGGCCCCAGGCCACCCCCGGGGTGCTCACCGCTGCACGGGTCCACAGCACCCAAACTCATCCACCGGGAAGGGGGGTGCCTAGCAACCTGCACTGGGACGAGGGCCCCAGGGAGGGCTCCAGAGGTTTCCACACCCCAGCCCTCAACTGTTGGATGGATAAAGGGTGTGAGGCAGAAATGAAAGCAAAACTGCCACAGGGGCCTCCACTCTGCAGCCACCTACCACCCACAGCCCCTCCCAGGAAGCAGTGAGCTGAGAGGCTGGGGGCATGTCCTGGGCACAGGCGCTGGAGGTCCCCCACACCAGAAAAGGATAGGGGAGCCAGGCAGGGAGGCTCTCTGCCTGCCCTGGGCTGGGGGCTCCACCAGAGATGTGTCAAAGGCCCCAGACCCTGGCCTGGCCGGGTAGGAGGGCATGGGAGGTGGCCCACGGGGAGGGGGAGTCCCGTCACATCCGAAGCACCTGCCATGCTCAGCAGCCCTAGAGGTGGGTGTACTATGCCCGCTTTACAGATGGAGGAGCAGAGGCCTGGGAGAAGGAATGGCTTGTCAGTCATCTACAGTCAATCAGGCAAGTCTCGTGCTCCGAGTTTACAGACATCTCACCACCCACCACCCCTCTGGGCCCCATAACTGCACACAGAGGATGCTCAGAAAAGAATGCCTTGATTTTCTTCTGAAACTGGGTATCAGTCCAATGGTACCAAGATGTCACGTTCAAGATGGAGATAAAAGCCACCTGGCAGGGTAGAAACAGCAGGGTTCCAAGAGTCAGTGAGCCCCGAGGGTGAATCCAAGCTCTGCCACTCACAGCTGAGTGACTAGGCAAGTCATCACACCTCTCCCCAAGCCTCGGTGTCCTCATCTAGCAAATGCAGATACGCCGTCCTGGAGAGTAGATTCCCGACCTACAATAGTGCCCGGCCCGTGGTAAGTTCTCCCTGTGCTCTGAAATCTGGTATGAGCCACCGATCCAGGAGGGAACAGGAGGGAACTTCAACACAGCCCTTCGGAAGCACGGAGGGCCTCCTGGACAAGCCCCCGGTTCTGGTTTCATGGCTCAGAGGCTCTAAGACCCGAGCAGGCCGGAGCCCGATGAGGAGCCCATGGGTTTGCAGACTAAGCTTCAGAATAAGGCACCGCAGGCTGTGCTCCAGCCTCTGCCGCGGGCCCCGGCCAGATGCTCAGCGTGCACCTGGCTGAGCCGGTCCCCAGGAATGTCTCCCGTGCAAAAACTAGCTCCTCCCCAGCCTCAGGATCCATCTCTAAGGAACTTCAGTGCAAACCAGCAGCCAGAGGCGAGACATTTTTAAAAGGGGAAACAGGACTGCCCAAAAGGTAGCAACCAGCAGGCAGGGAAGCTGGGTGGGCAGCCTGGTGCCCCTGCCTTGCCCCCCTCCCGTGTGATGAGGCTCAAACGAGGCAGCAGATGGCGAGTGCCTCACCAGAGTTTCCCAGGGTGGGCTCCGGGGAACACGAGTCCCGCACAGGGACTCCGGGAACAGACCAGCCTGGGAAACTTTACATCCCAGATGCCCTCCTGGAAAGCCCCTGTCCCAGAGAAGCCCCACAGTAAGGAAGCTGCTTTTGCCTGTTTAACTCAGCGTCAAACGTGCCTGATGGTTCGGGGGTGAGGCCTAGTAACACTGTTTGGGAAATGACAGTGTCCATTTCCCAGAAGAATCAGCAGGGCACTTGTTAAGAGGAGGCTCCCAGACCCCTTCCCTGGAGAATTTTAAGGGGGAGGGGGTGGACTCAAGGATACGTTTTTCCCTGGTGCCCTCAGTGCTTCTTTTGTTGGGCGAGTTCAGCAAACACTGGCCTGGAGGAAGGTAAATGAGTGTAAAAGAGAGCAAGCATCCTTCCCCCCACTCCCTGGGCACCTGAGGCCTAACCTGAGCTTTAGGAAAGGTCAGCTGGCCTAGGGCCTACCAGGGCCATAGGATCCCCCACCCATCCTCGCCCCAGCCCCCCAAAGCCCAGAACTGCCCATTCCTGAACACAAAGTCTGGACTGAACGAGGCCAGAGGGGAGCATCTGTCCTCCTGTCTGGCCCCCAGAGCACAGCTGCAGCCTCAGGTGGAGGAAGGTTCCAGGGCCACCCCCCTGGTCCCCTGTCACACTGTCAGGGAACCATGCTACTGCAGGACACCCTGCTGCCTCCTTTGACCACCGCCTGTCTAATGTGGAAACTGGCCTGCTCTTCCCTAGACGGCTGCCCTCGGTCCTCAGGGAACCCAGGGCCATGGCAGAGGCAGGCCAGGGCGTGTGACCTCCGGGCAGCAGACCCCACCCGCCCTGTAGCTCCTAGAGGAACAGGCACTCGCCCCTCATTAAATGTCACCTCCTCAGAGAGGCCTTCTCTGACCACATAGTGCTGAAGTGGCTGCAGCTGCTCCTGTCATGGCTTTCCCATCTGCAGGCTTCCTGGCTCTAGTTCTACCTTGCAGCGTTTTAAATGTACCTGTGGGCTGGTTTCCCTTCATCTCCTTACCAGGCGCAGGGGGGCAGGGACCGGCACCAGCACAAGGCAAGCCAGGGTGGATGCTCGGGACTTGCTGAGTGAATGAAGGAATTAAGAAATGAAGCCAACGGTCTCCTCCCTGACCTGGGACCTACCACCTTCACCCTGGGTCTTCCTTCCTGGCCCAGAGCACTCCAGAGTCACAAGTAGCTTTGGCTGAGTCACAGGGACACAGAAAAGGCTTCCAAAACCCGCCAGTCAGTTCCTTCATCCACTAACAGATGCTCTCTTGAGCCCCTACTGTGTGCCCTGGTACAAGCACTGGGGCTTCAGCAGGGAACACAACTGTCAAAGTCTCGACCTTTATGGAACCAACTTTCCAAAGGAGAGACAGACAATGAGCAGAGGGAAAGAACACGGGCAGCCAGGGGGCACTAAGGGTTTAGGATCCTGAGCAAAAGGAAAGAAAAAACGGCATCTCCCAGAAGCTATCTTTGGGAGGGACTTTGGCCTGTGTGTCCTGCTTCTCCCTCCGGGGCAGCTGGCGGCTTAGCAGTCTACCCAGCGGGCTCTGACGGCAGGGCTGCTGGGAACACCAAGGGCAGTTAACAGGGTGGGCACCCCGCACCCACGGGCCTGGGAGGGAAGGGGACAGGAGTCCGGGGATCCTTCACGGAATGATTCTCAAATCGGCACAGCCAGTGACAGATCCACCCCCCTGAGCCCTAAAAATGGGGCACCCCCAGGAGCTGTCAGCCCGTCAGGCCGACGCAATCCTGCCCATGAGGCCCAGCTGGGGAGGCACAGGCCACAAGGGCAGCTGCTTTCTGAGGGCAGCTGGGAGCAGGCAAGACAAAGCAGCAGGCGGAATTCAAACAGCCCAATGGGAACGGCCTCATTCACGGCTCCAGAGGAAGCGCTGTTTGAAAAGAGGCTTCAGCAGGCAGCGGGGAGGGCGCGCTGGTCTTGGAGTGGGGCGAGGGCCCCCTCCCCTGACCCCTACCACATCCCGCTGTGTCGCCTTGGACAAGCCACCGCACCCTGCCTGGGCTTCCCTGGGGAGCACGGCACTCTCCCCTAAGCAGGCCACACACCCAGGCCGGGTCCCTGAGGGCCAGCGGAGGGGGAAAGGTCGGGATGGGCCGCATTCATGCACCAAGAGGGAAGGGGTTTAAGACCTCGTCTTTGCCAGGGAGGGAGTAGGTGCTCAGTTCCTGAATGATGATTTGCTTTCTAAATGAATCTTACTTTCTATAAAGGAGGTACCAGAACATTCCCTCAAAAAGCTAGCTTACCAGCTGAATTCAAAATACAAGTAGGAACAGAAACCCTATTTACATCCAACTGTTCAGGAACTGCACTCATGCGGCACTTCACTAAGCATTTACTGAATGCCCCAAACCTGCGAAATCACGAGGGAGAAATAACCCGTGGAGGCAGGAGGGCCCAGGGGTTAGGATGGGAGGCCCCAGCCTGATGCACAAGTGGGCCCAGCTCTGCCCCACGCCTGCCCAAGCACAGCCAGAGCCGCCTACATGAACTCAATCTCACTGTCATAAGAGAAATGCAAACCAAAAGTGCCATTTCTCACCCATGTGTGTGGCCAAGATCAGAAATATCTGTCCACGAGCTGTGCTGGGGAGGGTGTGCGTGACAGGCCCTCCCATGCGCTGTCATCTGTGAGCAGTGCCCTGTCCTGGTGAGGGGTTTCAGAACTGCCACGAAAAAGTAAAATGCCTCTGCCCTTTGACCCAGGGCTCACTCATCTAGCAATGAGCACTCAGGCGATGGGGCAGAGCACTCCCTGCCCCACTGTCCACACCGGCAGAAGCCAACCACAGGGCAAGAAATACGGTCCACTGTTCTAAGATCTGGACCCCAGAGCCGTTAAAGAAACGAGGCAAGTGATACAGAACTGTCTCCAAAGAAGCAGTGATGTTCAATTTCTCTAAGACACGGTGTTCCGTGAAAGGAGCCAAGGGCAGAACGATATGGGCGGAAGAGACCCCCACACACACGCACCCTGTGTTTTGCACAAAACACCCCGAGAGAGGGGGCAGGGGCAATATAGGAGTAGGGGATTTTTTTTAAAAAAGGTTATTATGGGATTATATCAAATCATATGTGTGAAACTTGTGAAAGTTGTAAAGCACTACAGAATTTCAAGAATCTTTCATTCAATTAAAAAAAAAAAAAAGTTAAAAAGGAAAAAAAAAAACACCTCCAGAGAAAGAGACTGCCAAGAACACATGTCCCTGAGTGACCGGAACTCAAGAACAAGAAGGAAACGGACTGACTTTTCATTGTGTATTTTGAGTCCTTTTCATTGTGTATTTTGAATCCTCTGGGTTTTATTTTAACATATGAATGTATTTAATATTCAAAAAGATAAAACAATAAATGTTAATGAATAACAGCACCATGATTGCTCATGGAGACTCTTGGCATTTTCAGGAAACCCAGCACAACCTCCTCTTGAATCTCAGAACTTAAAAAAAAGGGAAGTATCATCTGGCATTAATGTAATTTTCTCAGGCTCCCCATCCATAAAATAGGTGAGGACAGCAGCCCCGCCCCCCAAGGGGCTGTAAGAGTCCCACAGGCCGGGTGTGAAGGGAGATGCTGGGAGGCACCAGGCAGGGTAGCCCCTCCTTAGCCGTGCCCGCCGGACCCACACACACCTCACACCCAGGCAGGATGAGCAGTTAGCATCCCTCCCGGACTTCAGGGTCACTCAAAAACTGCCCAGGCCGGGGACACTCGACCTGCAAATGCCAAAGATCTGGGAATAAAAAGGCATTCGTGGGCGGAAGCCCACTCCCCCCTCACCAAGGACGGCAACCACCGTTCACAGAGCTCCAGGCACGGTATGCACCCGCATACTGACATTTTTAAGGCTCATAACCCTGAGCTAATACTGTCATTATCCTCACTTTAAAGATGAGGGCACTGAGGCACATGCCCAGGGTCACATGGGTGGCCTGTTGTAGACCCAGGCCTGGGACCCAGGCAGGCTCATCCACAGACAGCAGCGCCCAGATGGCCGTCTTCTCCTGTGGGAAGCCCAGTTTGCTCCCTCGGAAGCTGCTGGAAAGTGTTTACTTGCAAGGCTGGGTATGGACAGTCCCGATGCACAGCTGCAAAGAAAACCTAAGTCAGCACCTCTCCCCACCTCCACGCCCCCAAAACGGTGCCAGATCCAGACACGAAGACAAACAGAAAAATACCCACTCACAGACCAGCAGCACTTAACCTAGGAAAAGGTTCTCCTTCCTCCCCACTATGAATCTCCCAAAAGAATCCCGGCATGGAATAATGCTAAACCATCCCAGCAAAAACGAACCTTCTGGATTCCTTCATTTAAAGAAAGGAATGGGGACTTCCCTGGCAGTCCAATGGTTAAGACTCCGCACTTCCACTGCAGGGGGTGCAGGTTCGATCCCTGGTCGGGGAACTAAGATCCCACGTGTCGCGCAGCAAAAAATAAAAGAAAATAAAAATAAAGACAGGAATGTAGGCCCTGAGGGGCCCTGAGGGGAAGCGACAGCCTGGGGGTACCCTGGAGGCCAGGGTACTGTTAACACCAAACTCCCAGCTCCCTCCTTCTGGAGCCTCCAAGAGCCCAGGCCTAAGCTGGGCAAAGAACTTCTTAATAAACAAGGCAGCCACATCCCCAGGTGTAGAGACCTGGGGTCTGGGCTCAGGGAAGCCCTCCACTCTGAATGCAATTCCCTCATATGCCCCAAGCCTCAGTTTCCCCATTCTGCCACCCTGAGCTACAGGGAGGATGATGTGAGATGAGGTTCCAGCATTAAAAAGTCAGGTAGGGCTTCCCTGGTGGCACAGTGGTTGAGAGTCCACCTGCCGATGCAGGGGACACGGGTTTGTGCCCCGGTCTGGGAAGATCCCACATGCCGCGGAGCGGCTGGGCCCGTGAGCCATGGCCGCTGAGCCTGCACGTCCGGAGCCTGTGCTCCACAACGGGAGAGGCCACAACAGTGAGAGGCCCGCATACCGCAAAAAAAAAAAAAAAAAAAAAAAAAAAGTCAGGTAACACGACAGTAAAGACAGACAGAGGTTCACCCACATTCTACACCAAAATGCTTTGTGATGTCCTGTGCCTTTCTACCACCTCCTGCAACACAAGTTCAGCCGCAGGAAAGAGGAGTGGGGGGGTGAGGCGTTGGAGGGCTGACACAGAAAACGCGGACAAAGGGAACCAGGTCAGCCAGCCTTTCCACACGGGGCACTGTGGAGAACTAAGAAAACTAAAAATTAAAAAACCACCCAACATGCACTTCCCTGGTGGCACAGTGGTTAAGAATCTGCCTGCCAGTGCAGGGGACACGGGTTCGAGCCCTGGTCCGGGAAGATCCCATATGCCGCGGAGCAACTAAGCCTGTGCGCCACAACTGCTGAGCCCGCGGGGCCTAGAGCCCGTGCTCCACAACAAGAGAAGCCACTGCAATGAGAAGCCCGCTCACCGCAACTAGAGAAAGCCCGCGCACAGCAATGAAGACCCAACGCAGCAAAAAAAAAAAAAAATTACCAGACATTTCCAACTAACAGCTTTACTTCTCTGCTCCCCGCCTGAAGTTCCTTCTGGACTTCTCAAAAAGGCACAAAGGGAGATGTGAGGGAGCTGCAAGCGTGCTCCAGTGTGAGGGGAAGGGGAAGGGAGGTAGGAGGGTAAGAGAACACCAGAGCCGTCCCCGTGGAGAAGGGAAGACACGCAGGAGAGGGGCGGGAACAAACAGTGCCACGAAAAACAAGCTGAGTCAAGGCCCATCTGTCGAGGAGCCAGAAAGCCCATCCCATCGAGGTGCACCAGGGCCCAAAGGGTTGGCCCTCACGCCTGCTAAGGTGTCCCAGCGGGACCTGCTCCAACGGCCCACGGATGCCTGCAGCGGGTGATGACCCTCAGAGAGCAGACATTACACCTGCTGAGGCCACACCTCAGCCTTGCAAGGAAGTGTCTCCAAGACAAAACGGCAGCAGCTGGACCCCGTGAAGATAATGAGGGGGTCCGCCCAACTGTCGGAGATGCCCAAGGAGAAAGGACTTGCTTTCCGTGTGGGTCTCAAGGTGCCCAGGTTGGATCCATTCTAGAAACTGAACAAAAGGAACGAAAGTATGGAGGCTGCTCCGTCTCATGCCATATCCCCGTCTGTAAAACAAAGGGGCTGGGGGGACTTCCCTGGCGGTCCAGTGGTTAAGACTCGGCGCTTCCATCGCAGGGGGCACGGGTTTGATCCCTGATTGGGGAACTAAGATCCCGCAAGCCGGGCAGTGTGGCCAAAAAAAACAGGGGCATGGGAGCAGTGGGGGTCAGGGTGGGGAGGCTGGTGAGATGATCTCCCACACCCCTTCCTGCTCTAAGATTTTTACAAGGCCTGACTGACATTCGACTAAACAAACAACTCATCCCGATCCACTCAGGTCATCCTCTCTGCCACTGCCACTGCCCCAAACATTCGGAGCAGAGCCTCAAGCCATTTTCAAACATCTCTGGACTTCTTAACTATGGAACTCACAGACAATTCATCACCCATCCAAATGGGAGCGCTGCACCCCCGGATTGTGAAAGTCAAACACATGACAATGTCCATCTACACCCCCTTCTCGGCCACTGAAACTGCACCAGCATTCATATCAAACACGAGAGCAGCAAAAGACTCCGGCCACTCTCTCGAGGGTGGGAGTGTTTTGCACCCAGTACAAAAACGCGGCCACCAGGGGGCGCTGCCCTGAAAGTAATAAAGGAGAGAAGAAACAGAAAAATTCTTTTTGGTGTTTTCTTTTCCTTCCCAAGCTTAAGTGACAAAATATCTAAAGCACCCCTGATGAAAACACAAAGTGGGTTTCCTGAGGTTCTAGAATGACCCAGATGTTTCCCTTCCTCTCTTTGAAGCCCATTTGGCCAGAAGAACGCAACTAGACTTTGAACACAATAACCCCTTCAGAGAAATCAACACTCCGCGCTGGATTTCCCCCAGAACGGTTGACATCACGGCTTGCCCTGAAGCCCCCTCTTTAAAGACAGGAGGGTCCACGGGGAGGGAAAGCCAATCCGCAAGTCCAGCCTGAGGACCCAGCCACAAGTCTCGGCTGGAACTGTTTTGGGAGAGCCTCCTAATTACCAAGCAAAACATACCAACCAGATGACAAGCCTCATGCTTTAAGCTGCAGACACAGGATGACACAAATACAGAGAGACCTCGGGAAAAAGGGTGCAAGGTATCAGTGGGGATTTCCCAAGTCTTAGATGACTGCAGGGGGAGCTCGGGCACCTAACACCAGCACCAGACTTCGAGAACACGTCAAAGGGGCTTCTCCACATTTCTTCAGTGTCTAGGGCACATTTTCCACAAGCGTGCGTATCTGCGGTGCAATGTTCAAGTGCCCCTTTTTGACGCTGCAAAAGTCTTCAGACCCACTTTCAAAGCTCTGGCTGCAAGTTCCTCCTGGTTTCCTTGTGAATTCCCCGGCCACTCGGCATGCCCTACTGACCATGAAAAGCTTACTTTCTCCTGGGGAAGCCAGCATGAGAGAAGGCAGCCAACTCCATCCCCAGACCAAGGGATGCAGAGCCAGGAGCTGTTTTATACAAGGTGCACCCCTCTGGCGGTGGGGAGAAGAGCTCCTGGGCGGCTGGAACAAGGCAAAGAAGCAACAGGCCCGGGGGACAGGCATGAGGGGCACAGAGGTACTGCCAGGCCAGCCTGCGCGGGCCAGCTCAGACTGGCCACTTGCTCCGCACACCAGGAGATAAGGAAACCCAATTGTTCAATTCATCATTATGTTTGGTGACCCAACAGGGACAAAAATGCAAGTGGGACCCATTTTCGAGAATCAAACCTACCAAGTGGAGACACTGCATAACAAAAGGGTTTTCCCCCTAGAGTTTGCAAAAGGCTTGAGGAGCTTGATTCTCTCAGGCTTTCACTGAGAGCAGGATTTAACTAACAGCTTCTCAGAGGCAAAGCCACCGTGGTGGAACAAGGTGAGGCATACCTGACCCAAGACTGGATGCATCTGTAATGGACTAAGAATGCGATCTTATTAAAACACCAGGAGTCTCCCCCACTGAGGACCAGCATGGGGAGGTGGGGCGGGGGGGGGGTGGAGCCCAGAGGGAGGAAAGCCATTCTACACCGCAAGCATCTACCCAGCACCTCCTCTGCACCAGCCACTCCCTAGCTGTGGGACCCGGGGCCAGGTACCCCATCTCTCTGCGGATGGATTCCCCTTCTTAGACACGTGGCCCTGAATCACCAACCCAGCCAATTCCCAAGGCTGGTGCGAGGCTCTAATGAGACAGCAAATCACATACATGCCAAGTATTGCTAGTCGCTTCAAAGAGGCTTAATCCAGTGACATGCAATGACAGCTTCTTGCAAAGAGAGCTGCACCGGCGGGGCACATAGTAGGTGGTCCGCAAACATACAAACACTGGTGCCCTTCTCCATGAAGGGAAGCGGACGAAGGAAAAAAAACACTCCAGTCCAAAAGTAACCTCCAGCCACAGGCAGACAGCGTGGACCCCCCGATTTCCCAGGTCCCTCTGCCACCTTTAGCAGCGCTCCCACCGTGCCCTGGGGAGCCAGGGGTCTCCCCACCCGGGGTCCCAGTGCACCTGAGAGCCCTGGTCCGTGCCACACCGCCCATACTGGCCACTGCTTCTCTCGAACACAGCCGGCGGCCACCACCGCCACCTGGCTACTCGGACTCAGTGTCCCCGCGTACCGCTCCTTTCCGTTTCGCTCTAACCTCCCAAAACAGCCGCTGAGGCTGAACTGGGCTCAGGCCGGGGGTCCCCGGACGCCGGAGCCCCGTCCCTCCATACCTGCACAGCTCGGCGAAGGCCTGGAAATTCAGCTTCTTGATTTTCTTCTCGCTCAGCCAGTAGCCAACTCTCTTCCCTTTCAGAAAGGTCTGCATCTTCCTTTTCGGGCGGGGAGCTGGGGTCCGGAGGAAATCGCCCACAGGCCGAGTCTGGCGGCCCGGCGCGCGCCGCGAGCTTGCGGGCACCTCCTCCCGGCGGCGGGGACGCGGAACGGGGCTACGGGCGCGCAGTCCTGCCGGGAGGGGCGGGCCGGGGCGGGGCGGGCGCCCAGGCGGAGGGAGCGGCGCTCAACGCGGCATTCCACTGGCTGCCGCCGCGTCGGGGCCGCCCGCGCCGCCGCCGCCCACGCCCCCGCCGCCAGCCGGGCTCCCGGCGCGCAAGTTCGCGAGCGCCAGGCCGGGCCGGGGAGGAGAGGAGGGAGGCCCTCCCTCGCCGGCGCCGCCCAGCCCACCGCCCTCCCGGCGCTCGGGACCGAGAAACACGCCCTCCAGCGGCGGCCACGGCGGATCGCCCCCGCGCTCTGGCTGCGCGCCGCCCCCGAGTTCCTCCTCCTCTCCCTCCCTCTCGCTCTCGCCCGCGGTCCCCACTCCGAGTCCCCGGCGGCGCGTTCGGCCGATCCGACCCGGGCGCGTGCCCTTCCCGGCGCGCTCGGACCCCGGCGTGGCGCACGCGGCCGCCCGCTCCCCCCGCCCAGTCGTCCTCACCCGCCGCTGCCGCCACTTCCTCCTCGTCCCCGTCCTCGGCCTAGCCCGCAGCCCGCCGGCGCCGCCGTGCTGACCCGGCCGGGCGGCCCGCTGGACCCCGCCGGGGCGGAGGAAGCGCGGCCGCGCCGGCCGCTAGGGGGCAGCACCGCCCGCCGCCTCTTAAAGGCGCCGCGCCTTCCCCCGCCTAGTCCTTTGGTGCGTGTTTGTGTCGAGGCTCTGGCTGTTGAACTTGGGGACTGAGGGCGCGGGACTGAATTTAGGGCAGCCCTTCCCAAGTGCTTTTACTTTTTAAAGAAGCGAGAGGAGTCGTGGTGTGGGCATTTTCTGCTTGTCCTTTGGGAGTGATCGAGCCACTGAGTTTCATTCATCAAAAGCATCTCTGTACCCCCAGCACTATTCAGTCCCAACTGCTGTAGAGGGCGCGGGAGGAGGGGGGCGCGGGGTGGGGGGGGCGCGGCGGATGCAGGCAATAAATAAGATCATCTGTCTTCCCCGGAGGAGACAGACCCAGGCCCAGGATGGGGGCCCCTAGGGTGGGGACATGAACACCCAGGGGCCTTCTCAGGCTTAGGAAGTTAACCACCAATCACACTCTGGGCCCCCTCCAACGGAGGGGGGGGAGGGGAGAGACTAGAAGTATCAGGGATCAGGGTGGGACACTCCCAGAAGACACTTTCCTTTCAGGGTGCAGGGCGGCCGCAGCCTCAGCGCTCTTGATTCATTAACCCCACCCTGCCTGCCCAAGCCCTGTGAGGCGGTAGGGAAGCATCCTGCCTTCAAAGAGTCTGAGAGAAGTGGGCATCTCTCCCCAGGCCCCGGCAGAAAAAATGAATGGGGGGTGGGAGGGGTCTCAGATTTTCAGGGAAGACATTTAAGCTGACCTTGAAAAATAAGGAGGATGTTGACGGGCCTGAGAAGGGGGAATAGCTTGAATAGAGGCAGGGAGAAATGGAAAACAAAGTTGTTAGGGGTGACAGACTCTCCTTGACCAAACTGGAGCTCATTCTTTAAGGCCCAGCCCTAGGCGCCTGCCTTCTTCCCCTAATTACAGCTTCCCCCATCCTTCTTCCTGCAGGGCTTCCCAGTTGCAACCAGGTGAAGCTTGTCCACACCTGACTCGGAGTGAGCACACAGGTCCTCTGTGTCCACCTCTCAGCTAGCTCCACCCTTCCCCCATCTCCCCTCCCCTTGCACCCCTGCTGGGTGACCTTGCAGTCTACTCAGCCTCTCTGGGCCTCAGGTCCTCCCTCTTACCTTAGGAGGTAAGCCCTGCCTCATGAGAGCACTTCAGGCTGCAAAAGACCAGTGGCTATGAGGTCTAAAATGTATGGTGTTATGAGGGGGTGTGGTGCAGAGTGGGGACAGAAGGAGAGGAGAGATGTCTCTCATTGAAATGGGAAGAACAGTCTTTGGCTTTAGAAAGACCTGGCTTGAGGTGGGCGGGGGGGGGGGGGGCGGTCCTAGTTCAGTTCCTCCCAGCTTGGACAAGTCACTTAAGTTCTGCCTCTGAGCTCTGGGTGAAGAAAGTAATGCTTGCCTTAAAGAATTGTGGTGAACCTGAGAAATATTTGGGGAGGATTAAGACAGGGTATTCGACTGGTCCTCAGCAGGTCATCAGACATGGGGCTTGTTACTGTCTCACCCAAGGACTCTTCTTTTTAAACTGAAGTATAATTGACTTGCAATATTATATTAGTTTCAGGTGTACAGCATAATGATTCAATAAATTCCGAATTGATCACCATGATAAGTCTAGTTACCATCTGTCACCGTACAAAGTGATTACAATATGATGGACTATATTATTGACTACATTCCCTGTGCTGTTATTTATTTTAGAGCTGGAAGTTTGTCCCTCTTAATCTCCGTCACCTATTTTGCCCATTCCCCGCCCCCTCCCTGCAACCACAACTTTGTTCTCTGCATCTATTAGTCTTTTTCCATTTTATTATGTTTGTTCATTTGTTTTGTTTTCTTAGATTCACCATATAAATAAAATCATATGGTGTTTGCCTTTCTCTGTCTGATTTATTTCACTTACATAATAACCTCTAGGTTCATCCATGTTGTCACAAACAGTAAGATTCTTCCTTATGGCTGAGTAATATTCGTGTGTGTGTGTGTGTGTGTGTGTGTGTGTACCACATCTTTATCCATTCATCTATGAATGGACACTTAAGTTGCTTCTATACAAGGATTATTTTTTTTAATTTTTATTTTATATTAGAGTATAATCGATTTATAATATTGTGTTAGTTTCAGGGGTACAGCAAAGTGATTCAGTTATACTATACATATATCCATTCTTTTTCGGATTCTTTTCCCATATAGGTTATTATAGAATATTGAGTAGAGTTCCCTGTGCTATACAGTAGGTCCTTGCTGATTATCTATTTTTATATATAGTAGTGTGTATATGTAAGGATTCTTAACTTGAGGCTCAATTAAGTCCCCTCCTTACCCCACCCCAGGACTCCAGAACCCCTGCAGCTGCCAGAAATTATATGTATAATGACCGTAGCTTTCAACAAACTCTCAGAGTCTGAGTCACTGATTACTCCAGCTTCCTGTCCTAGCAATGAAGCAATGGACCCAGAGAGGGAAAAGGATTCGCCCAATATCACAGAGCAGATAAGAGGGAAAGCTAGAACCAGCATCCCAAGGTCAAGAGGCCCCTCACCCCCATGGCTCACCATCATTCTGGAGATGGGAGGGATGTGAGAGGAGAGGGACAGGTTCTGAGGGTCAGGACCCCTGCCCAGGGTAAATCAGGATCCTCCCATGCATTGGTAAGACCAGGGACCTACCCACACTTCTCTGGAACCCTGGGCAGTTCATGGCCTCAAACCTCCTCTCCATTGAGCATGGGAAACTATACATTTTTACTTCTGTTTTAAGTTGTTGGTCATCCCTCAGGGAGCTCCAGGGCTAGAACCACCCTTCAGAGCTGTCCCACCTTGACCGAGGGAGTGCACCTTTCTGCCTGCCCCATCCCTGCTCAATCAACCAGACTTTGAATATGGGCTGACCTAAGGAAGGGGCACAATCTCGGGCCAAATATTCCTCAGATTCACCACTTTCTCCTTTCTTTCAGTGCCACAGAGCCCATCAACCCTTCCCCAAAACGCTTGCCCACTTCTCTGTGCCCACTAGTTCAGCTAGTCTGTTCTCCACCCTTCAGCCAGAGCAGTCTTCAGAATGTAAGTCAGATTTGATCAGTCCAATCAGACTGCACCATTGCCCTCCCCGCACCCCACGCTGCTGAAGTGGCTTTCTACTGTACTTGGGGTAAACCAAAACTCCCTGATAAGGCCAAGGCCTCCCACCCTCATCTCCCACCACCTTCCTCTCACCCTGCTGCCTCCTCTTGTGGTCCTTGCTGTCCCCAGAGCCTTTAGCTATGCAGCCCTTTTTTTTCTGGAATGTTCTTCCCTCTCTTTGCTTATTAACTCATCCACCAGCTCTGAGCCCAGGTGTCCCTTCCTGGCATCTCAACCATCTAGCTCTCTGCACCTCCAATGAGGATTGTCATCCCACTTGCCCCTTTGAGTGGTATACTTGACTAATGTTTGTCTCACCACTAGACTGTAAGCCCTTTGAGGGCAGGGACTGTGTTTTTCTCTGCTCACCATTGTTCCCATAACACAACAGTAGATAATATTTGGGACTTCCCTGGTGGTGCAGTGGTTAAGAATCCACCTGCCAATGCAGGGGACGTGGGTTCGATCCTTGCTCCAGGAAGATCCCACAGGCTGCGGAGCAACTAAGCCCGTGGGCCACAACTACTGAGCCCGCGTGCCACAACTACTGAAGCCCATGAGCCTAGAGCCTGTGCTCTGCAACAAGAGAAGCCACCACAGTGAGAAGCCCGCACACCACAACGAAGAGTAGCCCCCGCTCACCGCAACTAGAGAAAGCCCGCGCCCAGCAAGGAAGACCCAACGCAGCCAAAAATTTTTAATTAATTAATTAATAATTTTTAAAACACAGTAGATAATACTGGCTGGGCGCTATCTGGATTCTAGAGGAAGCCAAACTGCCTCTAACAGTTCCCTACCTGCAGAAGTGCTCATTAAAAGTGACTGATTAAATGAACCTCAGGTAAGTCCCTCCAGGTGGTCCCTGACCTCTCTGAGGTGGGAAACTCCAGAAGGGAAGTCTGGAGACATCTACATTCCCTTTGGGAGGCAGATGAACCATTAAGGGATTAAATGGGGTAGTGTGTGTCCATGGCCTAGGGCCATATGGGAGAGGATTCTGGAGCAGGGAGAGGAACAGTAGAGAGAGGGCCTTGGGGAGGAAGGGCATCTCCTACTTGGGAAGTAGGGAAGGCCTCCTAACCCCAATCCTTCCTCTGGGGGAGGAGGCTTTGGGAGGTGAGACAATGTAGTGATGGAGAATTTAGACGTAGGGTTCAGCCGATAGACCAGAATTCTAGCTGTGTGACCTTGTGCAAGCTTCTTAACCTCTCTGAGCCTTGCTTGCCTCACCTGAGAACCATAAGATGGTGTCCATTTGTAGGAGACTGGTTAAGTAAACCCATTCTTTAACAGTCTGACACAAAGTTAAATGTGCTAGCTCAAGATAGCTAAAGTGGGGCTTCCCTGGTGGCGCAGCGGTTAAGAGTCCGCCTGCCAATGCTAAGGGGACGTGGGTTCGTGCCCCAGTCCAGGAGGATCCCACATGCCGTGGAGCGGCTGGGCCCGTGAGCCATGGCCGCTGAGCCTGCGCTCTGCAACGAGAGAGGCCACAACAGTGAGAGGCGTGAGTATTTATTATCTGTGTGACTGGGAGCAAGTTAATACATCTGTCTAAACCTCAGTTTGATCTTCTTTTTTTTTTTTTTTTGCAGTACGCGGGCCTCTCGCTGTTGTGGCCTCTCCCGTTGCAGAGCACAGGTTCCGGTCGCGCAGGCTCAGCGGCCACAGCTCACGGGCCCAGCCGCTCCGCGGCATGTGGGATCTTCCCGGGCCGGGGCACGAACCCGCGTCCCCTGCATCGGCAAGCGGACTCTCAACCGCTGTGCCACCAGGGAAGCCCTGATCATCTATTATGTGGGAGTGATTATCAAATGTAGCTCACAAGGTTAGCAAGAAGTTTGAATGAGTCTAAATTCATAAAGGACTGTATCAGACACGCCTTATTGAGTGTTAGCCACCATCATCCATAAGTGGACCCCTATGGCCATTTAAATAATCAAATAGGATAATATCTGTTCATTCACTCAATCAGTAAATATTTATTAAGTATCTGCTATGTGCCAGGAACTATTCTAGGCACTAGGGCTACTGCAGTGATGAAAAGACTGCAAAAATAGGAGGCAGATGGATCCCCCCCAACCCCCTGTCCTTGTGGAGCTTATATTCTCATAAATGACCTAGTACATTAGTAAGTGATACATGTTACAAAAAAATAATAAAGTGTACAAGGAAGATGGGAAATGGCGGATCGCCATCTTAATCCAGTAGTCAGGGTAAATCCCACTGGAAGGTGACACTTAGCCAAACTGTGACAAAGGTGAGCAAGCAAGTCATGCAGATATCTGGGGTTAGAGCTCTCAGGCAGAGGAAGAGCAAATGCTCTCAGATAGCCTTGGTGTTGACAAGGGACAGTCAGGAGGCTAGACGGGCTGCAGCAGAATGAGCAACGGAGGAGGAACAGGAAGTGAGTCCGCAAAGAGACCACACGCGGCTCCTGGGCCACTGCAAGGATGCTGCCTTTTACTTGGAGCAAGATAGGATTCCTTGGAGGAATACAGGACCAGGATCACTCTGCTACTGTGTGGAGGAGAGACTGGGTGGGGGGGCAAGGATGGAGGAGAGAGGGACCAGTTAGGGTTCTCTTGCAATAATCTAGGTAATGAATGATGGTGGCTCAGACCCAGGCAGCAGCAAAGATGGTGAGAATTGGTCAGATATTGACTCAATGGGATTTGTTGGTGGGTGGGATATAGGGTTTGAGAGCAGGGGAAAACTCACGGATGTCTGAGGTTTAGAGTCTGAGCAATTGGAAAAATGGAGGTGAAATGGGGAAGATGGCAGGAGGTGAAGCGTTAGGGGCTTAAGTCAGGAGTTCTGTTTTAGACAGTTTCGGTTTGAGACATCGGTCAAACATCTGATGGAGATGGCAAGCAAGCAATTTGATAAGAAATCTGGAGTTCAAGGCATGACTCAGGCTAGAGACATAAAATCGGGCGTTGTCAGTATAGGGGTGGTATAAAGCCTGGATGAGATCACCGAGGGTGTGAGTGTAGACAGAGAAAAGTTCGAGGACAAGGCCAGGGACATGACAATATTCAGAGGTCAGGGAGGAGAGGAGGAGACAGCAAAAGAGCTGAAGAGATAGGAGGAAAAACCCAGGAGAGTACTAGCCCCGGAAGCCTCGTGCAGGATGCCTGCTTGGGGGACAGAGCCATCAGCTGGTGGCGTAAGGGGACTACTGACAGGTGGCCTTGGATCTGAACACAGGGAGATCATCGGTGGCCTTCATAAGAGCAAATATGGAAGACTGTCTCGTATACGTTAAATCAAAACACCCAGGTGTAATACAGTGTGGATGGTAGGCTGCCACTGAGTAAAAAACGTAGGGGACCACATATCCATGTATATATTTGCGTGGACAGAGAATGTCTGTTTTCTGAAAAGATACACAAAAAACAGTGGCTGCTTTTAGGGAGAGGAACTGGGAAAAGGAGGTTCCTACAGAGAGGAATCATATTTCATCGCATATTTGTTAAGTGATTAAAATATTTTTCATCAAATTTATATTGCTTTTTCAACTAAACATAGTTATCAAAAGGAAAAACACATGGATATTATGAAATGAGAAATATATATAAAGTGCTGACCTATAACAGAAGTCCAGTAAATGTCCATTTCCTGTTTAAAGGTTTGTTTACAGAAAGGGAAACTTCCAAGGCACTCCTGTGGGTTGGCTTGTCTTCACCAAGATGATAATGAATCCGAATTTTTTGCCAGTATGCATCTTTTGAAAATAACATTTTCCAATAATTAGTGTTATCATACTTTAAAACATGAAGAACAAAGAAATAAAACAAAACAAAAACAGGAAAAACAATTTCTTAATGACATCTAAAACTTGATCCATATTTAAATATCCCTATTTGCCTCTATGAGTTTTCTTTATGACTGGTTTGTCCAAACCAGCGTCCAGACCAAGGCCTTGCATTGCCTTTGGTTGTGATGTCTCTTGAGCTCTTCTGACCTCAACCAACTCCCCTCGTGAAAGACACTGCGTTGATTGTCCTACAGAAGGACCAACTTTCTGGGATTGTTCAGCGTCTTCCTCGTGGTGCCATTTAGCTTGTCCGTCTATCTCTCCATTTCTTGGAAACTAGAAGTTAGATCTAAAATCTTGATTAGATTCAAGTTAAAAGCTTTGGGCTGAAATGCATTATAGATGGTGTTATGTTTACCAGAAAATGCATAAGGTCCTCTTGTGCTGAGATGCTTACATATGTTTCCACCCACATAACCACAGCCCAAATCAAGACTGAGAACATTCCTAGCTCCCCAACGGGCTCCCTCGCATGCCCCCTCCCAGATAACAGCCCACACACAAAGGAAACCTCTATTCTGACTTTCTTCACACAGATGAGTTGGGGCTGCTTCAGTACTCCATATAAGCAGCGTCTTATAATATGAACTCTTTCACTCAACATTATCTGTGATATGCACACATATTTTTGTGGGTATCAAGGTTTTTCCCCCGTTATTGTCTTACTTCATTAGATGAATATGCCACAATTTTGTTGTCCATTCCCTTGCTGATAGACTTCCTAATGGTTTTAACACCAATAGGTAATTTTGCCAGAATTGTTGATTTCCTTGAGGATTGCAGAACTGATCAGACTCTAAATCAGCTCTCATTGCCAGAAAAAAGCGGCATAGGAGACATTTAAACTGACATTGCAGGCCTAGTGGGAGAGAGATGATTCAATTCAAGAGATGTTCATTTAGAGTGTACACAGCTACTGAGACCATGAAACTGGTTTTCAAAGAACTCCCCAGTACATTGCTTTACAGACTTCTACAGCCACCTGCAAAGAAGGGTGTGTTCTCCCCGTCTTGATACTGAATGAGGACCCTGATGGGCAAAGTGCCCAGCTGCAGGCCACACAGTGATGGCAAAGTGGGACCTGCTGCCTCCTGCTGGGCTTTCCCCACCATTCCCTGTTGCTGTGGGAAGAAGCAGAGAGGTCTAGGACAGGAACCCTCTTCTCAAGACCTCCAGTGGAAAGAAGGAAGGAAACACTCAGAGAAACGAGGCAGTGCAATCGAGTTTTGCAATGCGGCTGGCTGCAGCAACATGCCCTTTGTACAGGCCAATAAACCGAGGCAGAGGGAGAAAGCCAGCAGCATCCAGCTCTGCCTGTGACCTGAGCAAAGCCAAGTTCCAAGGACTGCGAGGCCAAAGTCTCCTTGGGCGATGCCAGCTCTCTGCTCACACCATTATATTCATGCCCAAAGCCAAAGTGGTGAAAAAGCAGGGACCAGGCCTGTGCATGGGGATTTGTCTCCATGATGCCCCCCTTCTATGACATCTGTTCTCCTTCCAAGGCCTGGGAAACGTCCCTCTCAAAGCCATCAGTAACCTCCATGCCAAACATTAGCGACATTCCTTTAGTCCTCTGTGGCACTTAGAAAACACAGCTATTGACTAACCATATTAAGCAATGCCACCCACAGCCCACCCCTGGCAGCCCCAGGAGCCCCAGTGACATCCACCCTCTGGGGTCATGGGGAAAGAGGCCCCTGGTGGCCTCTCGGGTCCTAAATTGCTTTTCCTGGCACAGTCCTGCCCTCTGCGCTCTGTCAGAGGCCTGCAAAGGGACCTCACTTTACAAGAACCCAAGATTTAAAAGGAAAAGTACAAACAAGCTCACAACCCACGTGTCTCAGCAGTTGACGCTTTCCCAGGCCAACCTTGGGTCTAGAACATGAGTCCGTCTACAGCAGCGAGTCTCAAACACCGCTTCCAAGCACACGTCGATTGCAGAAAGAGAAGCATACACACGACCCAAGAGCTGTGTGCTTCTTCAACTCCAACGAGCACACGATCACCTGGATCTTGTTCAAGTGCATGTTCTGATTCACTGGGCCTGGGGCAGGGCCTGAGACCCTGCATTTCCAGCCAGCGATGCTGTTGCTGCTGGTCAACATGCCACTCTGACAAGACACTAGAAACTGTAATGAAACACAGACGGCTGTACTTAGAATCGCTGAAGAGATTTTAACAATAAATACCTCTGTCTGCGCCCTACCCCAGACCAATGGATCAGAATTCTTGATGAGGGGAAGGGAACATGGAGAGAGAGTGAGACTCAAAAATAAATGAGTGGCACCTAGCATAGACCATGATGATAATGTACAGTGAAACGAAGAGTATAATTTTAAAACCCTGTTCCTCTAAGACCAACATAAAGAAATCCAAGAAATTAGAGTCTGAGAGAGAGAGAGAGAGAGAGAGAGAGAGAGAGGAGAGAGAGAGAGAGAGAGAGAGAGAGAGAGAGAGAGAGAGAGAGAGAGAGAGAGAGAGAGAGAGGGGAGAGAGAGAGAGAGAGGAGAGAGAGAGAGAAGAGTCTTCCCCAAGATATTTGGATGCACGCAGGGATTGAACACTATACCAAGATACAGAAAGAAATGAATCACAAAATTATCATCATCATTTATAATCAGGTACCCAATATTCTTTACAGTTTAAAAGAATAATAGCTACTATGCATACATTTATAAGTCTCCTTATATATGTATATATACAGTGCGCGTGCAGGATCACTGTCAGTCCTCGTAACAGCCCTACGCTGGGTTCACACTTATTTCCTCCCATTTTACACCCGAGGAAGCTGAGGGGCAGGGAGATTAAGGAATTGCCCCAAGGTCGGTGTGACTGGTGGGGCTGGAGCTGAACTTGGCCTCATGCTGTAAACCCACCACTGGTTTTTGTACAGCCCATGAGCTGGGAATGGTTCTTCCATTTTTAAATGGTTGGGGAAAAAAGTCCAAAGAAGAAGAATTCATGTCATGCGAAAATTACACGAAATTCAGATTTCAGTGTGTACAAATCAAGGTTTATTGGCACGCAGCCACACCCATTCTTTTCTGTCTTGTCCATGGCTGCTTTCCTGTAGCAACAGAGTTGAATGATTGTGACAGAGACCGTATGGCCAGCAAAGCTGAAAATGTTTACATCTGGCCTTTTCCAGAAAAGCTTTGCTGACCTCTGCTCTGAATGGTTACCCCGTTTATAAATTCTCCGCTTTTCTTTTTTTATACTTAAATGAGCGCTGTTTTTATCCTAAAACTACTAAATTCGAGCATGTATAAAGTAGCTTTTATAGGGTCATATAAACAATAAACTAATTGTCTGAGATTTCTGGAGGATGAATTCAAGCCCATGAATACAAACGTATTCAGTGTTCAGATGTGTGAGGCCATAAAAACATTTACAACAAAAGGAAATCTTAACCTTTCTCATATATGGGTATGTAGCAACTGGAGGCTAGACCAGGCCTGGAAGAGGCTAGACCAGGCCTGGAAGAGGCTAGACCAGGCCTGGAAGAGGTAAGCAGCTGACTAAGAAAATCAAAATGACAAACTAAAGAGGGTGAAGTACCCACCAAGTTATTTCCATGTGTTTGTAGGATATATGAAACATTCATTTAGCAAATATCTCTTGAGGCCAATTACATACTCTGGGGAGTCAGCAGAAAGAAACACAGAATTTGGCTTCAAGAAGCTCATGATCTAGTAGGAAAATCAGGCGAGCATGTACAGAGCTGTATGAGACCATGAGAAGTGGATATCCTGGCAGGCATCCTGGAGGAGGTGAGTCTAGAATGGTGAATTAGCAGGTACTACATAGAAGTGTGGCTGTAAGACTCTCAAGGGCAGGCTTTGTGTGTTTCTCAGCTCCGTATTCCAACTGCTCTGTTGCAGGGCTGTGCCTGGCACCTGAGAGGCATTTCTTAAATATTTTTAATTCATCAGAAGGTAGGGAAGGAAGATGAGAGAATCACAGTGTAGGCCTCTGGGAGATAACCTTGGGTAGATTCTGGATTCTGCCTGGCTACCTGGGAAGATGGGGAGGATCATGGAAGACTTTTCAGCTTTGTTTTGTTTTGTTTTAATGATAAAATGAATATACATTTATTAAAGGACATTTGGAAAAAGGAAACTATGGAAGAAAAAATTACCTAACAATCAGGATTAGCATTTATTTCCTTCCAGTGTCTTTTCTCTCAACAGGTAACAAGTTTTTATTTTAATTTCGTGTCCTGCTTTTGCCTCTCTCATCGTCAGACTTTAAGCATCCTCTATGTTGTAACAGCCTTAAGAATCATTGGTTTTAACGACTGCCTAGTTGTCTGGTGACTAGACCATCAACTCACGTAACTAATCCCCTGATATTGGACCTGAGCTATTCTCTGGTTTTCAATCTTATTGTGAGGATTCAGCAATTCTCTTACGTACAGCACTGCCATGAACGTGTTAGCAATTATTATAGATAGTTCTGGATGAATGTCTTTATCCCTGAAGCTTACTTATGATTTTGTCCTTGGAAATGAGGGGAATAATGGGTTCAAACTCCTTCAGTATCAAAAAGTCAAAAGTATTTCCCAAAGGCTGCAACTGACTTCAAACTTCCTGGGCAGCTTTTAAAATGGTAATACCTACTCAGAAGCAGCCTTCTCAGTTTTTCAGCTGTTTTTTAGTGCAAAGGGGCTGAGTTTTCATATGTAAATGACATCAGGTACTAAGTCTCTGAGTTACCTGCACGAAGTCCTTCTTTGACAGGTGCTGACTCCCTTTTAAGACACCAGTCAGACCCCAGTTGTTTACCGTATTTACGTGCAACCCCCAAATGTTGCCAGATCAAGCAAATAAAACTATTGGAAGTCAGTTCCACTGGAATCTCGGATAAACAATGAATAATTTTTTGGTATAAGTATGTCCCAAATGGGCTGTGAGGTACACTTATACTTTAAAAAAGGATTTGTTGTTGAGATTCAAATGTAACTAGGCCTCCTGTATTTTACCCAGGTGTATCTAACCCTACCCATGAAGAGCGCATCCAACATTTGAAGCCCTCTCATTGTGAATGTGACCTTCATCTGTCCCCTGGAGTTAGTTCCTTCTGTTCTCCTGGGAGTGGGACTATCCACGTTGATTGGATGCCAAGGGTCCTCTCCCTGATGCCGGATTAAGAAAGCTGGGCATGGCCTAGAGGAGCTGGCTTTGTTTGTTTTGTTGGGTAAAGATTTTGCCTGCTTATATTAGTGGGTAAATGTTTGTTTTCTTTTGAGAGAGCCAGAAATATCCAGGCAGGCCTGGCCCCAGAAGGCTTGATGGAATAGGTCAGAGCAGCTTCTTCCTTGGTGTCCTTGAGGAAAGTCCCTTATGGATTTTCAAGGCCAGTGGAAAGAGAAAAGAGCATCTTAGCCTGAAGAAGCAGACAGTTGGGGGCTGAGGGGTGGGGGGTGTTCAAGCTTAAAGAGACATCAGGGACCATCTCCCCAACGTTTTGGTGTGAAAGGACTCTAAAAGCCTGCTGGAAGCTGAGGTCACCCTGAGAAGTCCTTCTCTTCCAACTTCTGCAGTGTGAGCACTGACCTCCCTCCTGGACTCTGACCCCTGGTCAGGAGTACCGGGCATCGTTGGGACACACAACAAGACTCTCTGTCCTCTGATTGCCCTTCAGGGAGGAGCAGAGAGTCATCCCACCCTTACCCACTGGCTGGTCTTCTATCTCCAGGCCAGAATGGCCCCATTTCCTCCAGCTGGCTGTTCTCTTCTGAGCCTGCTCCAGGCTCACCCAAGCCCACCTAGGTCTGCCTGGCTGCCTTAAGGCAGAGTCAAAATCTCTTCCCTTGAGATAGATATGTCTGTTTACGTGGCCTCGTATCAAATTAGCTTTTTGGACTGGTTCTACCACACTGCCCTTCATAGATAAGGAGGCTGAGGCCAAGTACCCAGCCCAAAGTCGCACAGCAAACGGGTGGCGGAACAACACCTTGAACCCGGGTCTCTGGCTCCTAAGCTGGACTTCTTTCTGCTGTCACACACAGTCCTGCCCACAGTCTATCAGGAGGGGTATATAGCCTGGAGGCTCTGCGTGTGGCTGGTGAGTGCCTGGTATTCAAAACCCAGGCCTTACGCCTGGTGGATACATGACATTGAGAACCTTTCCCAGCCTCTCTACTGAGATGATTCTGCACACACTTTAATGTTGAGTTCTAGGGATGGAAATTAGGGTGATCTTGGACACCACTCATGTATCCACTCCCTCACTGAGCGCCCTCCATGTGCCAGGTGTTGTTCTGGGCACTGGAGATGTGGCATCGAAAGAAACAAAGCCCTGCCCTCCTGCAGCTCACATTCTGGTCTCAGACACAAGCAACACAAACAAAAAATGTAGACCACTGTACAAGGTCAAGGAGCGGTGTGTGCGGAGAGGAAAAATCAAAACGGGGGCCCACCTCTGGTCTCACCCTGGACTCTTGTGCCAACTAGCGGACACTTTGACAATTTCCAGGGCTTTTTCTGCTTGTCACAATAGGGGCGGGCAGGTGCATACCAGGTGTTTAGCTGGCTGGTGCAGGCACACCAGACATCCTGCAATGCACAAGACACATGAAGCAATGAGGGGCTGAAAACTGACCTCCTCCGTGACACTCTGGAATATCCCAGCAGACATCTATGTAGGTGAAAAATCTGCTTATAATTATATGAACCTAGAACCTAACTTGGTTTTATAAATAAGCAGCAAGTATTTTGTACACAGATTTTTCACATACTGCACCTTCAGGAATTCAAGAACTATGTACACAGAAGGAAGGTTACACTACGTTTTGTTTGGGATTCCACAAAGAGTTGTTCACTGTTTTAAGAAATCACATCTCTGTGGAATCTGAGTCAACACGTTGTATCTTTGTGGCTGTCACATTTATAAGAACTCTAGGTATAAGTGCAGAGAGCTGCCAGAACATCTATTTGTTAAAATATATATTAAATATTCATTTCCTTTTATTTTTCCCTTAAATTATTGTACATTCTATTGATTTTTTTTTTAAAGTATGTGCTTAGGACTTCCCTGGTGGCGCAGTGGTTGAGAGTCCGCCTGCCAATGCAGGGGACACGGGTTCGTGCCCCGGTCCGGGAAGATCCCACATGCCGCAGAGCGGCTGGGCCCATGAGCCATGGCCACTGAGCCTGCGCGTCCGGAGCCTGTGCTCCGCAACAGGAGAGGCCACAACAGTGAGAGGCCCACATACCACAAAAAAAAAAAAAAAAAAAAAAAAAAAAGTATGTGCTTAGGTAGGTTTTATTTTATGCTTATGTGAATTTTTTTTATGCTTATAAAATGTGATAAAAGGGGGCAAATGTGCTAATGAGCAGGGGCCCTACAGGGGGAAGGAAGGAGCCATGAGCATATCTGGGGAAGAGTGTTCCAGGCAGAAGCAACAGGGTCTGTGAATGGGGGCGGGAGGTTGGTGGAGAGAAGACCCATGGAAGGGAGCCTTGTCAGCCATGGCAAAGACCATGGACTCTGTCCCTGGCCCTAGGTCAGCGCTGAGGATTCAGGGTTGAGCTGGCAGGACAAACATGTCCCAGGGGCCAGGACCAAGCAGGAAAGGGACATAATTTAACTCCTTCTTTTTTTTTAAAGCTCACTGTGGTTGCGTGATGGACAGTGGCTAGGAGGCTACTGCAGGGGTCCAGCCTTGACGGTGGCTTGGATTAGGGGAGGAGGCCAGGGTGGTCAGATTTGTGATGTATTTTGAAGGTAAAACCCACAGAATTTGTTGATGGAAATGTGATTGAAAAAACACACACACACAGTAGTCAAGGACTCACTCCTCAGAGAAAGGGTGAAAAAAGGAGGGAGCTGGCTAATCTATAGGGGATATTCAGCTTTCCAGTTAGGAGATTAATTTGAGAGAAGTTTTGCACTTTGAAAATACAAAGGATCTCTAAAAATGTAAAAAATTAACCCTAATTAAAAAGCACTTGTTAGCATATGTTTAAGCTGGGCGGTAGGTCTGCGGGCTGGGGATTATTTTATTACTATGTCTTATCACTTACATATGTATGTTACATATTTTGGGGGGGGCACCTGTTAAATATCACACAGTGGTACTTTTTAAAAAGCTTGGCACTGACATCTGTTGTGCGCCCAGGACTCTATTTCCCGGACAAAGACAGAACTAGCCAGAGCATGGGTAGCGTCAGACCAACAGGTGGAGGTCAAGAGAACACTGAAGTGAGAGGTCAAGGGCTCAGAGCAGGATAATGGAGCCGGTGGAGCTGGACTTCAAGGGCTCAAGCTCTGGCCTTGATGTTTGTCACGTGACCTTGGGCAGGTTCACTCACTTCTCTAAGATTATATGTTTTTTTTTGGTTTTTTGTTTATTTATTTATTTATTTTTGGCTGTGTTGGGTCTTCGTTGCTGTGCGCGGGCTTTCTCTAGTTGCAGTGAGCAGGGGCTACTCTTCGTTGCAGTGTGTGGGCTTCTCATTGCAGTGGCTTCTCTTGTCGAGGAGCACGGGCTCTAGGCACGCGGGCTTCAGTTGTTGCGGCACACGGGCTCAGCAGTTGTGGTTCACAGGCGTAGCTGCTCTGCGGCACGTGTGATCTTCCCAGACCAGGGCTCGAACCCATGTCCCCTGCATTGCCAGGTGGATTATTAACCACTGTGCCACCAGGGAAGTCCTCACTCACGTCTCCAAAACTCAGTATCCTCATCTGTAAAATAAGGACCATCACAGCGCCTCCCCCTAATATTACCGTGAGGACTAAAAAGAGATAATACATGCAAAGCCACCAGCACAATGCCTGGCAGGGATGCCGCTTTTGTGGTTGCTGCTGTACTTGAGGATGGGATCAGAAGACGAGAAGGGTGTTAGCTGGATGCTCTTGAAGAACAGCTACCTGGGCGCTGGGCTCCCCAGTAAGTATAGGAGTCCCCACCCAGGGCTCTTGCTGGAGAAGCATCCAGTTTTCGTGCTTCCAGCATCCTCCTTCAAAGGCGTCCTGCAGTCCAGGCCCTTTGACTAGCACCTTCTTTCTTCAAGCAGAAGGCCAATCCAATCTCAGCTTCCCCGTGGCCCAGAGTTAAGGGGGAAATGTTTTCTCCAGAAGGTCACTTCGTTCTGTACCTATAAGCAAGCTAAACGGGAGGCCAAATTGTAACGAGGAGGCTATTTGACGAGCAGGGGGAAGTAAAGGGATTGATAATATCTTAAGATGTGCATCTGGTCTCTTCCCCCTCCCCTTGGTCAGGCTGGGGCCATGGTAGGGCCAGGCTCGAGGAGGGACCTGAGTGGTCGAGGGATTGGTACATACAGGCGGACCAAGCAAACATGGAAATAGTGTGGAGACAATGGGATCCAGTTTCTCACCATCAGAGAAGAGAGTAACGTCTGATGGAAAAGAGGGAGTGCCCGCTCGGGCAGCACATACACTAAAATTGGAACAATACAGAGATTAGCGTGGCCTCTGCGCAAGTATGGCATGCAAGTTCGTGAAGCGGTCCATAGTAAAAAAAAAAAAAAAAGGCTGGGGGGACTCCCCTGATGGTCCAGTGGTTAAAACTCCACGCTTCCAATGCTGGAGGTAGGGGTTCAATCCCTGGTCGGGGAACTAAGATCCCATAAGCTGCATGGCGAAATAATTGAAGTATACAAAATGTAACATTTAACTGTGCAATACAATTATTAAAAAAAAAAAAAGAAAGAAGAGGAAAAGACTGAGTAAACCCTGAGTGTTGAATTGGAATTAGAAATGTTGGTGTAAACTCATGGTTTTTAAATGGATGTATAGGTGCAGGAGTTTGTATTAGATGCATGTATTAACCTATACACACACACATATGTATATACACATGTATTTCCTACTCCTATCTGCCAGAAAGCCTGGAAGCAGTGTCAGCTCTGTATCAATAAGCATACATAGCACACAGGTCGTGGTGTTTTTCTTTTTGTTTTTTTTTGGCCTCACCACATGGTATGCGGGATCTTAGTTCCCTGACCAGGGATCGAACCCTCACCCCCTGCATTGGAATCACGGAGTCTTAACCACTGGACAGCCAGGGAAGTCCCCAGGTCACGGTTTCTAATCACCATTCTCCACCAAAACCACTAAAACTCATTATTCAAATGATTGAGTCCAAGGCTGAGGCACGGAAATTACAAGATGAGCCTGGAACATCTTGTGCCAAATGTAAGGAAATATTCAAAAAAGGAAAATGATGTGTGTATATCAAAGTAACACAAGAGTCAACCGAATAGTCAAATAGATAATTGTCAAACTGACAATAGTCAAAGTCAAAACAATGTAAGCATTTGTCTGGCTCTTTTTTGGAGACCATGAGCACCTTAATAGTTTATTAAGTATCTTAGTCTATTTGGCTGCTATAACAAAAATACCATAAACTGGGTGTCCTATAAACAACAGAAATTTCTCTCTCACAGTTTTGGAGGTCAGGAAGTCCAAGATCAAGATACTGGCAGATTCTGTTTCTGGCAACAGCCTGCTTGCCGTCTTCTCCCTCTGTTCTCACGTGACGGAAGGGACAAGGGAGCTCTCTGGGGTCTGTTTTATAAAGGCACTAATCCCATTCGTGAAAGCTCTGTCCTCTTGACCTCCCAGAGCCCCCACCTCCAAATGCCATCATATGGGAGATAGGATTTAACATACAAATTTTAGCGGTATACGGTCTATAGCACGGAGTACTTGATAGAGTATAGGTTTGGCTGCTATAATAAAAGCCTAAGATTGACTATGGCTGAACAAATAGAAGTTTAATTCTTTTGCCCTTAAAAGTCTGAGCTGGGGGCTTCCCTGGTGGCGCAGTGGTTGAAAGTCCGCCTGCCAGTGCAGGGGACACGGGTTCGTGCCCCGGTCCGGGAAGATCCCACATGCTGCGGAGCAGCTAGGCCCGTGAGCCGTGGCCGCTGGGCCTGCGCGTCCGGAGCCTGCGTTCTGCAACGGGAGAGGCCACAACAGTGAGAGGCCCGCGTACCGCAAAAAAAAAAAAAAAAAAAAAGTCTGAGCTGGTATGGTGCCTCTCCTCCACTAAGTCATCAGGAACCTAGGTTCCTTCTGTCTTCTTTCTCCGCATCCTCAACACTCAGCTTCTACCTCATGGGTCAAAGTGGCTGCTCCATCTCCTGCCAGCACATCCCTGTTCCAGCCAGAAGGACAGAAGAAAAGAGAGAAGAGGTGAGTATGTGCCCTCTCTTTTTTTTTTTTTTTTTTGGAAGAAACGTAACGGGACCTGTCACCTTTTGCCCTCTTTAAGGACATGACCTAGAAGTTGTACATATCACTTCTGGTTACATCACACTCTCCAGAACATTGTTACCAGGTTGTGCCAATCTGCAAGGGAAGCTGGTGGAAAAAAATGTAGTAGTTAGCTCAGCAACTATGTACCTAGCTAAAAATTACTTTACCATGTTAGAAAGGGATAACAGGAACTGGGGGACAGTTAGCAGTCTCTGCCACTCTTACAAATAAATTCTTTGTTTTGCTTTAGTTAAACAGAGTTGATTTCTGTTGCATGTGACCAACATGAGAGGAGTACAGGAAAAGGGGACACTAACTTTTATTGACCAACTCCTGTGTCCCAGGCACATCACACAGATCATCTCTTTGAATCTTAGCAGTGACTCAATAAAGTAGGGTTTGACAGGTGAGGAAACTGAGGCTCAGAGAGACAAAGTAATGTGCTCGCAGTCACAAGCCATGAGTGACAGAGCTAGAATCGGAAACTAGATCTCTGAGACCCAGAGTTCTGGCTTTTCCCATGGTACCACACTTGGGGTGCTCTTCCTTTGCCCAAGACACCCCCCAGGCCCCTAACCACGCCTCGCCCCACTGGTGCTGGGAATACACCAGCCATAGCAGTGCCTGCTTCTCACTTTCTGCGTGTGTCTCAATCTGTCTATGGTTGGCATCTTCTCCCTTTAGCAATGTTGACGCCAGCCTCAATGACGCACATTTGTGCTTAGACAGTAGGCTGTGTCTGTAGCTACACCCTGATCTCATGATTAGAACTTGGGTGTTAGGACACACCTCAGCCATCCCTCGGTCACTCATGTACTCTAAATAAGGCAATGATAGATGCTTCCCCAAGGAGCAGCCAGTGTGGCAAAAGGCTCAAAACTAAACATAAGTTTAAGAGCACTGAAGGTGCTAAGAGAGAGGTATGTTTGGGGTAAAGCAGGGCACACAGGATGTAGGAGTCAGGAAGGGCTTCAGAGAAAAGAAGTTATTTGGTCCATGAATCCCCTGAAACTATATGCAAATCTTTGTGTGTCTGTACGTGTGTTTCCTCCAGGGTGAAGGTCCATGACCTTTATCATATTCTCCGAATGATTGACAACTCATGGGGTAGAGACTCTGGGCTAGAGATCGAGAAGGCTGAGGAGGTCAGGGTGTGGCGATGGGGTGGGGATGGTGTGGGCAGGAGCGAGATGCGAGGAGGGCACGGGCCCCTGCTCAGAGGAAGAGCCTCTGCCGTGATAAGGAGCCTGGACTTCACTCCAAGGCCAATAGGCAATTACTGCCTAGGAGGGGTGTCTGTCTTACGCCTGGCCTATGTCACGTAGCCCTCAGAATTCTGCATTGTCTAATGGTGTCTCCTAGGTTATGTGAGTACACAGAGAATCAGCTTCCCACAAACACCAGATGAGGCTTCTCACGGGAGATGCACTGGGTCTCGAAGCATGAGTAGGAGTTTGCCCCGATGATATAGTCAGAAAGACTATTTGGGCTGTATGTTACGGAAACCCCCTGGAATTGTCTTAAAACCATCAATGTGCTTGTTAATGTTTAATAACCAGTTTTTAGCGGGGGACACTGATTTGTAGCATTTGCCAATTTCTGTGGTGTAAATACTGCAGCTGTGGCCTATGTCGAGCTCCCAACGTGATGTCATGGAGAAAGATGTACAATTAGCTTTCAGGAGCTAGTGTGAACCAGCTCCAGGACACCATTGCTTAAACCCATTTATTATAAGAATATAAGTGAGGGGAAGGGGCAGTATAGGGGTGGGGAATTGGGAGGTGCGAACTATTGGGTGTAAGACAGGCTCAAGGATATATTTACAACACGGGGACTAGAGCCAATATTTTGTAATAACTGTAAATGGAAAGTAACCTTTAAAAATTGTATAAAAATTTAAAAATACGTATACATATATGTGTATCTCATGGGGACCAAGCTGGAGCTGCAGCCAGGTTTCCGATAGGACTGGAAGCAGGAACTGAGAGCTTCTGCAACCTCGGCTACCCTTCCCCTCTCTCCTCCTTCTCACTCTTCTATTTGCACTCTTGTCTCCTGTTGAGGCAGATTGGCTTTCTCTGCTCCCCAGTCCATGGATCAAAGAACTGCTACTGCCAACAGTTTCCAGATTTTCCCTCTTGACAAGAAACCAGCCAGACTGAAGCTTGGCCTCTCTTAGTCCAATTTCAAATTCCTTGGAGTCCATTGGCCCAGCTTGGGTCAGGTGCTCGGCCCTGGTCCAATCAGCTGTGATGAGAGGGCAGGCCATCATTATACCAAGATGGCGAGCAAGCCCTCTGATGCTGCAAGTCTGGGGTGTTGGGGAAGGAGAAGTAACCAGAGGAAAAGGAAGCGAGCTCTGAGCCACCAACTCCTTAGGTATCTTGAGGCAGGAAACAGGGGAAATTAATCATATGATAGTTCATGCTGTCTCCTCTAGTCTTGAACTATCCACCTAGAGAATCACTAATTCATTCATTTATTTACTCATTTATTCATGCATTCAGCATTAATTTGAGGTTTATTGAATATATACTCTATATTAGAGGATATGTGGGGCTAAAAAGGAAGGGGAAGTTGAATAAGATTTAGTAACCATCCTCCAGGAGTTTGCCATCTGGGAGA
The DNA here is from genome assembly GCF_059928025.1 of Delphinapterus leucas. Taxonomy (NCBI): domain Eukaryota; kingdom Metazoa; phylum Chordata; class Mammalia; order Artiodactyla; family Monodontidae; genus Delphinapterus; species Delphinapterus leucas. Next base: position 170,304,592 of record NC_143130.1, read on the forward strand.
GAGACAAAACATCCATGACACAGGCTTCACAGAAGTACTTTCGAATTGCCGATCCCCTGAGGACCGCACGGGGGAGTGGTGGCCGGCAGCCTCTGAGACAGCCCCAGTGAGCCCTGCCTCCTGGTATTCACATCCCTGTGTAGTTCCCTTCCACACTGCACTAGGGTTGGTCTGTGTGGCCAATAGAATAAAGTTGAAGTCACGATAGGGAACTTCGGAGCACAGGTTACGAAAGACTGTGGCTTCCGTGTTGGGTCCCCTCTGTCTTGCTCTCTTGGATCACTCACTCTGGAGGAAGCCAGCTGCCAGGTCATGAGCAGCCCTATGGTAAAAGCTCAGGGGGCCAGGAACTGAAGCCTTCTGCCAACAGCCAGGCGAGTGAGGTGGGTAGTCAAGCCTTCAGAGGAGACCGCAGCCCTGTTAACAGCTTGACTACAGTCTCATAAGACACCCTGAGCGAGAACCACTCAGCTAAGCCACTCTCAGATCCTTGACCCTCACAAATGATGGGAGATAGTAAATATTTGTTGATTTAAGCTGCAAAGTTTTGGGGTGATTTGTTACACAGCGATAGATGACTAAGGCAGGAGGCGAAATTTGAAGTGGATCTTAAAGGATGAACTCATCAAGCAGAAACAAAGAAAGGCAAACAAAGAAAGTCGTTCTAGCAATGCCATGTGCAAATCTGTAGACAAGAAAGTGCAGGACATGAATGGGGAACAGTAGCTTGGTGTGGCCAGAACTTGAGAATCATGAAATTCTTAGATGGTTCCTGGTATGGTTAAGTGCTCTGTGAGTGTCGACACTTCTCATTAGGAATTGGGGGCTGAGAACTAACTCCATGGGGCCCCAGGACCCATGAAACTGCAGACACTCCATATCACAGTGGGAATAAGAGTGTCAAGAGAAGCAGCACTGAGGCCCAGAAGGCCTGCAAAGTGTGGGGTGGTGACCCCGTAACTGAGCAGGTGGCCCAGAGGGAGCCTCTGGCCCGGTCTCAGGGTAAGTTCTGGCTGTCCTCTAGAAGGTGACTTACCTAAGGTAGTGTCTCCCCGGGGAAGGGGGAGGATCTAGCTGGCTGAAAGCTTGTGGTGAATGAGGAACCTCCAGGCTGGGGTTCCCAGCTCTGTCTGAACCCAGTGATTGGTAGTGGGGTTTCTGGGCCCCTGGGAAGGCTCTGGTCTGAGAGCTCTAGGGTAGACAGGACCTGATGGTGCCATGGAGTAGAGACGGCCAGTGCCACCTTGGGCATCAGGGTTGGAGGGGCCTGAGCTTTGCTCCTGGGCCTTGACTGCAGAGCCTGTTCTGGGGACAACCCGCTGTGGAAGTGAGCCTGGCCAGCCCCAGCTCTGGCCTCCCCAGCTGACTGCTTGGAGAGCTGGCCGCCCAGATCTCTCCTCCTCCTGTCTGTACTGGACGGGGGGAGAGGGTTCATAGATTCCCTGCCGTCTGCATCTGTGTTGCTCCCCTACCCAACACCAAACCCAATTTGGCATTTCCTGGGCCTCGTCTTGCCTCTTTGCCCACATCATCACTGCTCCTGAAATATGAAAGACGAGAATACCTGGAGATGAAGCTTGGACTTCACCCGCCCCCAGAGACTGGGTCAGAGGAAGACGTGTGACCCTACCTGGGCCGGTCAGAGACCATGAGGGTCAGCTTCCGGACTCAAGGTGAAGCCAGGAGGTAAGAAGCATTCTTTTCATGAGAGCAAGCTGGAGTTGGGGGTAGCAACCTGGCCTGCATTCAGAGAAAGCTTGAATAAGAAGAAAACTGAGGAGTTCCCTGGCAATCCAGTGGTTAGGACACTGAGCTTCCACTGCAGGAGGCACGGGTTGGATCCCTGGTTGGGGAACTAAGATCCCACAAGCAGCGCAGCATGGCAAAAAAAAAAAAAAAGACGACTAAAGTGGAGAAAAGCAGAGCCAATACACTCAATGTTTCATGTGTGCCGGCCAGAGCTAGCGACTTGGCCTGCTTCCCCAGAAAGCAGAGCCTGAGGCAAAGGCTTTCGCTACTCCTTTATCAGGGAGTGCAATTCCAGAGAGCAGAAATCCTTGTCCCTCGACAAGACAGGCGGGCGAGAAGGAGGCACTGACAATATCAGGGTGCTTCGTCTTCGAGGACTGTCCTCTCAAAAGCTCATAAACTTCATCTCAGGACAGTCCACTGAGGGAAAAAGGGTAAGAATGTATCCCCTTCTCCCACCTCCCATTGGTCAAAGGTTTGCCTAGCGGGGCATTAACGCTCCTGCTGCCCCACATCCAAGTTGTAGGGCTGCCCTTTGGGCCGGGAGCTACTGGGGCCCCTGGGAACACTGGAACTTACAGTCTTTGTGGGGAGAGAGGCGGGGAGGCAGGAATTAAACAAGTAACTGCAAGGTGATGAGTGTTTTGAAGAAAGAGAGCAGGATATTCTGGGAGGGGTCAGGAAAGGCCATCTGATGAAGAGGTGGTGAATCCAAATGTAGATCCAGAGGAGGAGCTGCAGTTAGCCAGGCCACGGGGATGATGGCGAGGAAGAGCCATCCTGAAGCCTGAAGTCCAGAAAGAGCTCGGTGGGTCTGGGGAACTAAAAGAAGGCCAGTATTCTGCAGCACGTAGGGCCAGGCAGGTCGGTAAGCATTTACAGAGCACTAAGTATATACGAAGACGAGGCCCCCTATAGTTTGAGCTGCCCCGCCCCTTCACACTGTTTTCAGAGAACTGTGCTTTGTTCCTTCCTGCCCCACGGGATGCCCTACCTTAGGAACAACCTGGGCCCCAGATTGAACCACACCCCTCTGCTCGCAGTTGATTGGGCTAGAGGTGAACACCTCACCGAGGCTGGACCAATCAGGGTCTTGACTCCTGGAGACTGGCGAGGTTGGGACAGAGAGAGTGATAAGGCTCTTGGCTCAGGGCTGGACAAGTTACATCTCCACTCAGGAGATGCTGGCAGCCAAGTTCTCAGCCGAGGCGACCAGAAAGGAGTGAAAGATACTTCTGCAGAGAGGAGGTGTTAATGAGGCAGATGCAAGAGATGAGGAATCGCCAGAGAGCCTGGTTCCTGTTCTGCCGGGCAGTGGCTGCACCCCTACCCTGGGGATCCTTGAAACAAAGCCCCTTTTTTGCTTAAATTGCATCCAGTGGGTTTCTATCTTTTGCAACGAAACAAACCCTAACTTTAGTGCTCGAGCTTTATAGATGCATAAATCCGGCAGGATTTCTGCCCTGAAGAAGGTCATAAACCAGCGGGAGAGATGGACATATACACTGAACATTAACTACAGGGCGATAAGTGCTATAATAAAAGTTTGTTCAAGGCAGGGAGGCTGTGCAGAGATAAAGTAAGATAACGGATGTAAAAGCATTTCGAAAAGAAAAACGTGTTATGTATGTCCCCTATCATCATACTTAAGCAATTCAATTGCATTTCTGCTTCGATTTAATCAGGAACACAGCCACCCGACTTCCAGAATAATGCTGATCTTATAAGGCAGATGCTGTTATCTGGCAAATAAGAGTAAATTATCCAGGGTCTCATGCTTTCTTCTTCCTCATCGGTGTTTGGTGAGTGGATGGAAAAAATAACATTACGATTTCCCAAAGAATTGGGAAGCACTTGCCGTTTCTGCCTTGCTGCTATGTCACAATTTTCTACCCTTTCTGCCCCGCCTACATCAACCTCTCCTTGACTCCAGGAAACTAAAAGGCTGCTGACTCAACTAAAATAAAATCTCTCAAGTGAATCACTGATTGAGAGGTTTGCTGATAGACACGCCATTGCTATGTGAACTACAGATAGCGGCATTATGTCTGGAGAAAAGGAATGACTGCTTCCATCTAAACAATCTTCAAAATCATCCTGTGCGAGAACGCTTTGAACATTGAAATATGTTACGAAAGAGCAATTATGTCTTATTGAGAAATACCTTCCCTCCGCCTCCATCAAAGACAGACACCTGTTTATTCCTGCTGAATTTTAAAAAAATATTTATTTATTTGGCTGCACCGGGTCTTCGTTGCGGCATGCGGGATCTAGATCGAACCCAGGTCCCTGCATTGGGAGCGTGGAGTCTTAGCCACTGGACCACCAGGGAAGTCCGCTCCTGCTGAATTTTTGATGGTGCAGCACAAGCATAGCTTAGAGTCACCCTGTTGCACAGGAACAAAGCAGGCTTTGGTATCACCTGACCTAGGTTCAAATTCCAGCTCCACTGATGGTCAGCTGTGGGGTCTTGGGCAAATTCCTTAACCTCCCTGAGCCTTGGTTTCCTCATTATTGAAGGAAGGAAAAGACACTGACAGAAGATCAGCCATCGGGGTGGTTGGGTGGGTACTAGAACCAGGTAGAGTTATAAGGATTAAATAAGAGAAGGAGAATAAGCACAACCTAACATGAAATGGAGCAAAAAGTGTGTGTTTCTTCACTTGTGTCCTGGAGGCAATTGGGTTTTCTGGGCCAGGTTGGGAGAGCAGAACTTCCTTTCTAGCTGAGCTGATCTACTCCTAGGGATCAGAATCTGATCAATCATATTTCATGACAATGATGGGCTTCTAGAGATTTGCATTATTTAAAACTCAGTAGTCTAAGAATAATTTCCCCACACGAATAATTCTAAAGTTGGGGGCACAATCCTCAGAGCACAGATTTTACAACCATTGTAGTCTTGTGCTTTCATTGGACCTTTGCTCTCTGCACCATCTCTAATATTTTGCAGAACTCTCACACATAAATTAATAGCAAGAGCTATCACAGTGACTGGCCTTCTTCATAGCACTTTATCTCAGCTAACCTTTCTGCAAAAGTGATCACAACGTTAATGCACGGTTCAGCCTCAGCCTTTCCAAGACCACTTGAACTCAGAGTCCCAATACACCTTCACACCACTGTGGTTCCCACACTGTTGACGCAGCCTATGTATTTGTTTACCTGTTGAAGTGGCGCCACCCTGTGGCAATGTCATGAACGGTGTACAATACCCAGTCTCACCACTTTTGAAATGAAGGGATTCTTGACTAATATTTTAATTGGGTGGGGTTCTGTATTTCAATTATGAGGCATAGTATCAGGCTTTCTTCATATTCTTCCATTATTTCGGATTTCCACAATTCAAATGAGCGTCATATGGAACTACACTATAATCGATTTACTTAAATCTTTTAACTCCAGATTCAGAAGTTTCTATTAAAGTTTTCCCATCCAGAACATTTTTAGGAGGGCTACTAAATTGGGGATTAAAATAACAGTGTGTGTGCGTGTGTGTGTGTGTGTGTGTGTGTGTGTGTGTGATACACTTGTCTTTCTGTGGGCATTGTGTCTATCTTACAGCAGCTCTAGGAGGAGGGCGCTGCGGGGGTCACTCCTATTTTATGATCAGGACCCTGAAGCCAATAGAGAAGTAAAAGATTTCCCCAACATCTTACTGGAACAACGCCTGGATCTCCTGGATACTAATCCTCAGACACTGTTTAAGCTTTCGATGTTTCAGCTGTGCCTTTAAAAACTTTTTGTCTCCCGATGCTCCTTCCACCCCTCAGAATAAGTGAGAAATATGCAGGCTTCAAATCAGACAGACCTAGGTTTATATGCCAGCTTCAGCAGCAGTGCAGCTCGGGCAGAGGCTAAAGCAATCTGAGCCTTAGGTTTCTCTACCTTTACAAATAAAATTGAGGTTAAAAGCATGCGCACACGGACTTCCCTGGTGGTGCAGTGGATAAGAATCCGCCTGCCAATGCAGGGGACACAGGTTCGAGCCCTGGTCCAGGAAGATCCCACCTGCCGCGGAGCAGCTAAGCCCGTGTGCCACAACTACTGAGCCTGTGCTGTAGAGCCCGCGAGACACAACTACTGAAGCCCGAGTGCCACAACTAACTACTGAAGCCCGCGCGCCTAGAGCCCGTGCTCTGCAACAAGAGAAGCCACCACAATGAGAAGCCCGCGCACCGCAACAAAGAGTAGCCCCCGCTCACCACAGCTAGAGAAAGCCCGCGCACAGCAACAAAGACCCAACACAGCCAAAATAATTAAAATTAAATCTTTACAAAATAAAGAAAATAAAAACATGCGCGCACACACGAGCGTGTGAAAAGGCTGGTGAAATCTGAATAAGTTCTGTACATTGTACCAATGTCAATTTCCTGGTTTTGGTATTGTACTGTAGTTGTGTAAGATGTCACCATTAGGGGAAGCTAGTTAAGAGTACATGGAACTCCCTGTACTATTTTTTCAACTTCCTGTGAGACTATGATTATCTTTCAATGCAAACAGTTTTTTTTAAATTTAGGCAATGAATTGATAAAGACAGAATCTGCAGAATATATTTTCAAATGTTAGTGATCTCCTGGTCTTTACTGAACCATGGGAGAAATGCTTATGTCATAATATTGCTTGGGGGAAAAAAGTCTACTGAGTTGCCCTCACGGCAAGTCGTGATTACAACTGTATTCAAGGAAAGGACATTTTTACCACAAAGACGTGGAGGAAAATACTTTGAAAAGTTAGTGGTATCCACACACCTATGGTCAATTCATCTTTGACAAAGGAGGCAAGAATATACAGTGGAGAAAAGACAGTCTCTTCAGCAAGTGGCACTGGGAAAGCTGGATAGCTACATGTAAATCAATGAAGTTAGAACACTCCCTCACATCATACACAAAAATAAACTCAAAATGGCTTAAAGACTTAAACATGACACCATAAAACCCCTAGAAGAGAACACAGGCAAAACGTTCTCTGACATAAACCATAGTAGTGTTTTCTTAGGTCAGTCTCCCAAGGCAATAGAAATAAAAGCAAAAATAAACAAATGGGAGCTAATCAAACGCATAAACTTTTGCACAGCAAAGGAAACCGTAAACAAAATGAAAAGACGACCTACAGACTGGGAGAGAATATTCGCAAATGATGTGACCGACAAGGGCTTAATTACCAAAATATACAAACAGCTCATAGAACTCAATAACAAAAAAACAAACAACCCAGTCGAAAAATGGGCAGAAGACCTAAGTAGAAATTTCTCTGAAGAAAAAATACAGATGGCCAACAGGCACATGAAAACATGCTCAACATCACTAATTATTAGAGAAATGCCAATCAAAACTACAATGAGGTATCACATCAGAATGGTCAGAATGGTCATCATTAAAAGTCTACAAATAATAAATGCTGAAGAGGATGAGGAGAAAAGGGAACCCTCCTACACTGTTGGTGGGAATGTAAATTGGTGCAGCCACTATGGAAAACAGTCTGGAGGTTCCTTAAAAAAACTAAAAATAGAGCTACCGTATGACCCAGCTATCCCACTCCTGGGCATATATCCGGAGAAAACTCTAACTTGAAAAGATACATATGCCTCAATGTTCATTGGAGCACTATTTACAATAGCCAAGACATGGAAGCAACCTAAATGTCCATCAATAGAGGAATGGATAAAGATGTGGTTAAAAAAAAAAAAAAGATGTGGTACATATATACAATGGAATATCACTCAGCCGTAAAAAGAGAATGAAATAATGCCATTTGCAGCAACACAGATGGACCTAGAGGTTATCATACTAAGTGAAGTAAGTCAGACAGAGAAAGACAAATATATGATATCACATATGTGGAATCTAAAAAATGATACAAATGAACTTATTTAAAAAACAGAAACAGACTCAGATTTCAAAAACAAACTTATGGTTACCAAATGGGAAAGAGGGACAGAGAGGGATAAATTTGGAGTTTGGGATTAGCAGATACAAACTATTATATACAAAATAGATAAACAACAAGGGTCCTACTGTATAACATAGGGAACTATATTAAATATCTTATAATAACCTGTAATGGAAAAGAATCTGAAAAAGAATATATATATATATATATATATATATATATATATATATACACATACATACATCTATCTGTATGTATGTATGTATAACTGAATCACTTGACTGTGCACCAGAAACTAACACAACATTGTAAATCAACTGTATTTCAATTAACAAAAAAATTTTTAAGTTAGTAATGATTATCTCTGACTAGTAGGAATTTGTTTGGTTCTTACCCACTTTACTGTATTTTCCCAATTTTCTACTATGAATCTAACTTGTATAATCAAGGAAAGTTACTTCATCGAAAGAAGAACAGACTGGAGCTGAGTCAGAAAATCCAAGATATGTGGTTGCCTGTCACTCTGGACAGTATTGGTCTTGGAGAGTTGAGGCACTCTTTATTATTTAATAAAATGAATTATAAAATAAATTATACATGCTTATGTGAAAAATGCATATAGTAGGGTAGAAAGGAAGTTCCTTAACTACTTCCTTCCTACTTTCCAGAGGTAAGCATTGTTAACTGTTTATTTTCCTTTTTTTTTTTTTCAGACCATACTCATGTCAGACTTCTTGGGGAAATTTGCAGCTCAAGTTACAAAGAAGCACAGAGGAAAGGCAATCATATCTTATGTTGTTTACTTCCAGAAGGAACCTCACTCTGACCAGGACTACATCAAGCCTCCTCCTTGAATGTATACGAGCTGTCTGCGTTTGTCGTTGGAAACTCAGCCCCAGGCCCTTCCATCTATTGAAGGCTTCCCAAGCTGTTTCTGCAGGTCAGCAGAGGACGTCTCCAGGGCCCATGCATGTGGCCACTGAGAAATCTCTCTTTTCTTCTCCCCATGAAACCCTGGGTGGTGCTTTTCTTTTCTTTTTTCCAGCTCCATCTTATATTTTTATTTGTGAGATTTTGCAGAAGTGAATGAACGCCAGAAATATGTAAGGAAATTTTGTTACTGTTTGACGGTTTTTTACAAGATGACAAAATTTTCATTTTTATGAAAAGTATTTCTAATTTGCTCCCTCAAGCAAAGTTTGTTTTGTTTTGTTTTACTGTACTTTTTTTTTAAAACATCTTTATTGGAGTATAATTGCTTTACAATGGTAGGTTAGTTTCTGCTTTATAACAAAGTGAATCAGCTACACATATACATATATCCCCATATCTCCTCCCTCTTGCGTCTCCCTCCCACCCTCCCTATCCCACCCCTCTAGGTGGTCACAAAGCACCGAGCTGATCTCCCTGTGTTATGCGGCAGCTTCCCACTAACTATCTATTTTCGGGTGGTGCTTTTCATCTTGGGGTCTGTAGGCATATTACTGGGGGTCTATGGGTTCTACCAAAAGTTTTGAAAGTTGTGGCTTCATTTTTGGATCATCTAGATGACCACCCCAGAACCAAGCACCACTTCACCATTTTAAACTTGCTTTTCCATTTGGATTAAGGTCACGTTCATGGCAGATGAATCAGTGTGCTGTATCACTGAAGGCAAATATTTCACTAGAGTTCAAAGAGAGAAAGATGGCAAGAGAACTGGGTGGTCCTGCGAGATGATGGATTTTGCAGCTCTCATCTCCTTTCCATCCAACTAGTGACGATACGCATTAGCAGTTAAGTGTGGTAGAAATAAACAATAAAAGAATTTCACTAAATGCTTTCAAAATATTTCCTGTATTATGTTTGGCAGGGTGCACAATTAAACTGATTGGCTCATTAAAATAATGGATAGGCGGTTAAAAAGGAGTTTATTATTCAACCCCCCCAAAAAAATCAACATTGATACTGTCAGTAACTCAAATAATAGTCCGTTACCTGCCCCCCCCCAAAAAAAAGTCAAGTTGAAAATACATCTTCCTCCCATTAAACCGCACACCAGTGATTCACAGTGACCCAATGTCGGTAAAGCATCATCCATCACGCTGATTTAATGTTAATTTGAAGTTCATGAGCTTTTGTTTGTATTTTTTAAAATTTATTTTATTTTATTTATTTTATTTTTGGCTGCGTTGGGTCTTTGTTGCTATGCACCGGCCTTCTCTAGTTGTGGCAAGCGGGGGCTACTCTTCGTTGCGGTGCATGGGCTTCTCACTGCGGTGGCTTCTCTTGTTGCGAAGCACGGGCTCTAGGCACGCAGGCTTCAGTAGTTGTGGCACGCAGGCTCAGTAGCTGTGGCTCACGGGCTCTAGAGCGCAGGCTCAGTAGTTGTGGCACAGGGGCTTAGTTGCTCTGCAGCATGTGGGATCTTCCCGGACCAGGGCTTGAACCTGTGTTCCCTGCATTGGCAGGCGGATTCTTAACCACTGTGCCACGAGGGAAGCCCTGTTTGTATTGTTAAGTTTACTTTCATTTAAAAGCTGGGGAAGCACGTGAACTTTCTAAATATGAAAAATTAACAGTTTTGTTTTTCTTCCCTGCCTTGGAAGGATTCAACACAGTCTAGGAAGGGAGTCTCTCCCCACCCCCAGCCCCAAGCACATGCCCCAGGGGGCAAATACTTCTGAACATTTCCCTTCCCTTTCCCAGTAGTAGATGAAAAAATGAGTCCTTCCAGCCCTCGGGGCAAGGGTAACCAGTTTTTCAATGGGTAATGATTTATTGTCCAGTTTTTTTTGGCCCATCAGGCTCTACCAGGAAAGAGAGAGAGAGACTAGGGCTTTTGTGTGAAGGGATTAAGCGGGAAGGGCTGAGTGTGAGGCGCTGTTGAGTGCCCGCCCGCCCGGGGCCTTGCTGGAACCTCACCAGCTTCTCCCGGGAGGCTCTGGATACAGACACCTCTGTCATCTGCATGCAGAATGGATCAGCTTCTGGCAGGGACAACACCCAGTGATGCCACAAGACTGTGTTCTGTCCCCAAGCGACTATGCACTAAGGATGCCTCCTTGAAATGCTCCAGGACCCCAGGGGCCCCAAGGGCACGCCTGGCCACCCAGAGAGAGGGATGGGAGGAGGCCCCATGGCTGTACTTAGTTGGGGAATGACAAACTCGAGCTGAAGGCCCCCAACCTGGGACAGTGATTGGAGACAATCCAGGCACCAATCAACCGTGTCAAAAGACATCCCCGAGGAGGGGCCACTGCCCCACTGCTGCTGGTACATGGGAGAGGGCACAAGGAAGCGGACTTGGAGGTGCTGAAGGAATCTGGAGGCTGGGACCAACCGCAGTTCCAAGACGACGCAGACAAGAGCTTCAAGCAGCAGGAAAGATGTCCCTTCTCCATTCCTCCCTCCCAGCCTTTCTCTAGATGGGCTGGACCCATCAGAAAGCCATCTGGCAAGGTCTGGAATGTGGTTTTCAGAGTCCCATCCCCAGAGCAGGCAGATGGGTGGGCTTGGGACAGAGAGACACTAGGCCAGTGACCACCAAACCACATTTAAGTCCAGGGAGGAGTTAATGTCCTGTCTTTCATTCAGGACCCTGAGCTACAAGCCCCAGAAGCCACTCCGGCTGATTGAAGCTGAAAAGGAACTGACCAAAGATTAGAAATTGGGCCAGAAACACCGGCAGGATCACAGCCCAGAACCAGATCAGAAAGGACACTGCTGCCATCTAGCATCTGACAATGCTGCCCTGGTGTGATAGATTCTGCTATTTTCCAGGACGGAGTCCTTCTCCTCTCTTCCGCCCCATGCCTCCCTGCCCTGCTGACTCTGGGCTTGTCTGTGTGACCTGCACTGATCCATGGAATGTGGGCAACTTGACTGTGTGCCCTTTCTGAGCAGCGTTTCTGCCCTGCTCTTGACTACTCCAGGGACCTGCTGTTTCTCCAGCACGAGCTCGAGAAAGATGTGAAGCACTTCTGACCCCAGCTGACAGCCTGGAGCCCAGCCCATAGGCGCCGAGGAGAAACCAGCCAAGATGCAGTACACCAACAACCCATCCACAGAACCGTGAATGACAAACACACATTTGCTGTTGGAAGCCACTGAGATTTTGGGGGTATTTGTTAACACAGTAGAAGCTGACAAATACACATGACCAGCTGGCAGAATCTCTCCTCCCCTGCTTCTTTACAAAAGAGCTCCAGCTCCAGATACAAAATCCTCTGTGGAGGTGTCCACCGGCAAAGTCCAGGTCACACACCTGTGTGCACCTCACAGGAAGACTGGGAAAGTGCATATCAGGTGTTGCCTTTTTCTATAGAAGTAGGTGGGCTCCATATCTTTTGTATTCCAATCGGACTCAGTGTGGGGCCTCTGGGTTGAATAGTGTCCTCCAAGAATTCACGTCCACCTGGAACCTCAGAATGTGATCTTATTTGAAATAGGGATTTTGCAGATATAAGTGGTTAGGATAAGGTCATACTGGGTTAGGGTGGGCCCTAATCCAATGACTGGTATCTTTATAAGAAGAGAAAACTGACACAGAGAGATACACAGGGAGAAGGCCGTGTGATGAGAGAGGCAGAGATTTGGTGATGTGTCTACAAGCAAGGAACACGGAGGATCGCTGGCCACCACCAGAAGCAAAAAGAGAGCATGGAACTGATCCTTCCCTAAGGCCTTCAGAGAGAGCAGAGCACTGCTGACACCTTGCTCTCCACTTTTAGCCTCCAGGATTGCGAGAGAATACATTTCTGTTGTTTTAAGCCACCTAGTTTGTGGTCCATTGTGACAGCAGCTCCAGGAAACCAATGCAGTGGGCAAATCCCCACGTATAAGAAGGAGGTATAAAGGCTCCCCGCCCTCCCGCAACAAATTCCCTTTCCTCATACTTATTTCAGTAATATCCTGAAACAAGAATTCAAGCGGAGGATTCTTCAATGTTCTTTCTTTCGTTCTTTGGCTGCACCAGGTCTTAGTTGTGGCAGGCAGAATCTAGTTCCCTGACCAGGGATCGAACCCGGGCCCCCTGCATTGGGAGCACTGAGTCTTAACTGCTGGACCACCAGGGGAGTCCCTGTTTTTTCTTTAAAAGCAGTTTGCACATCAGCTCAAGGGAGTGTTGCAAGGGCGTCCCCTGGGTACCATGGCCCCTGAAGAAGGAATTTGGTGTTTTGGGTTCCTTCCTTCTCCTGGATCCCATGTGATCCAAAGATAACTTTGCCTGGATAGGGTTACTCCAGACCCTTGGAGGAAAACAGATGCCTCTTCAAAAAGTCTGTATTTCAGGGTACAGGGGCTGCTGTGGGGACAAAATGTGTAGGGCTGGAGTCTGATATGAGGATGACCTCAGCTGATTCTGCTAGACTCCAAGTCATATCCACAGCCTTTCTAGCAAAGACTAGTGCCACCTGTTAGACTCTCTCCAAGCCACTTTGAAATAGTGTGGGGCGTATAAAGGTGTTTCTTATGTGTCTTTTTAACATTGGAGATTCAACAAGGCCATGGCATGGAGAAAGGGAGAGGGGCCGCTTTAATTAACAGAATTCAGAGGCATAACAATCAAGGGTCATGTGTGGTCTTGTTTGGGTTCTGATTCCCATAAATCAACTGTAAGAAGATCTTTTTTGAGCTAATCAGGGAAATTTGAATATGAACTGGGTATTAGAGGATATCAGGTCATTAGGGACACTTTTGTCAGATGTGATATTGGCATGATAAGAAAAGGTCTATTTTTTCAGAGGTACATATTGAAGTATGTAGGGACCAAATGCCATCATGTTTGGGATATGCTTTGAAAACATTATAATGGTGGACTCAAATTTTGACCATTGATTTTAGGTAAGAGATGTGATTTCTAGCAGTCTATCTACTTGCCCTTAGTATGAGGCCATTTTGAAAACAAACATATCATATTGTAACAAATGGAAGAAGCAATAAAGCTATTTGTAAAAATATTTAAAATCATCAGAGAAAGGGAACCCTCCTACACTGTTGGTGGGAATGTAAATTGGTACAACCACTATGGAGAACAGTATGGAGTTTCCTTAAAAAACTAAAAATGGAACTACCATATGATTCAACAATCCCACTCCTAGACATATATCTGGAGAAAACCATGATTCCAAAAGATACATGCATCCCAATGTTCACTGCAGCACTATTTACAATAGCCAAGACATGGAAGCAACCTAAATGTCCATCAACAGAGGAATGGATAAAGAAGATGTGGTATATATATATAATGGAGTATTACTCAGCCATAAAAAGGAATGAAACTGGGTCATTCGCAGAGACGTGGATGAACGTAGACAGTGTCGTGCAGAGTGAAGCAAGTCAGAAAGAGAAAAGCAAATATCGTATAATAACACATATATGTGGAATCTAGTAAAATGGTATAGATGATCTTATTTGCAAAGCAGAAATAGAGACACAGACATCGAGAACAAATGTATGGATACCAAGGGGGGAAGGGGTGGGGTGAGAGGACTTGGGAGACTGGAATTGACATATACACATTACTGATGCTATGTATAAAATAGACAACTTATGGGAACATACTGTATAGCACAGGGAACTCTACCTAATGCACTGTGGTAACTTAAATGGGAGGGAAGTCCAAAATGGAGGGGATATCTGTATGTGTATGGCTGATTCATTTTGCTGTGCAGTGGAGGCTAACACAACATCGTAAAGCAATCATACTCCAATAAAAATTAATTAAAAAAAGAAGATGTGGTATATATATACACTGGAATATTACTCAGCCATTAAAAAAGAATGAAATAATGCCATTTGCAGCAACATGGATGGACCTAGAGATTATGATACTAAGCGAAGTAAGTTAGACAGAGAAAGGCAAATCTCATATGATTATCACTCATATGTGAAATCTAATTTTAAAAAATGATATAAGTGAACTTATTTACAAAACAGAAACAGACACACAGATTTTGAAAACAAACTTCTGGTTACCAAACTTCTGGGCGGGGGAGGGATAAATTAGGAGCTTGGGATTAACATACACACACTACTATATAGAAAATAGGTAATCAACAAGGACCTACTGTACAGCACAGGGAACTCTACTCAATATTCTGTGATAACCTATATGGGAAAAGCATCTGAAAAGGAATAAATATATGTATATGTATAACTGAATCACTATGTTGTACACCTGAAACTAACACAACATTGTAAATCAACTATACTCCAGTGAAACTTAAAAATAAATAAATTATTAATTAATTTAAAAAAAAAACATTGGAGAGATATTAGGTTAAACCCTGTATATTAAACACACGTGTTTATTTACACCTGAAACTCATCCAAGGACTAAAACAAAGATGGACCTAGAGAACAAGGAGAAGGGGGTGTGTCTGCTGCAGGGGAGAGCTGTGTCTCAGTCCACTCGGACAGGATAACAAAATAGCACAGACTGGGTGGCTTATAAACAGCAGACATTTACTTCTCAGAGTATGGAGGCTGGAAGTCAGCAGTCAGGGGGCCAGCATGGTCAAGTGTGGGTTTTCTTCTGAGTTGAAGACTTCTCATTGTATCCTCACATGGTGAAGGGACGAGGGAGCTCTCTGGAGCCTCTTTTTACAAAGGGCATTAATCCCACTCATGAGGGCTCCATCTGCACTACCTAATCATATCCCAATGTCCTATCTCCTAATAATATCATCTTTGGGGGTTAGGATATCAACAAATACATTTTGGAGGGACACAAACATTCAGACCACAGCAAGACATCAACACATTTTTTGGAATAAGGATAAATATTGAAGGAATGGTACTGACCTACAAGAGCAGAGGAAGGTACAGAGGAAGAGGAAGTCCCTGCAGCAGTGGGGAGCAGGGCAATGCAAAGCAAATCTTCACCCTTTCCAGAAATTCCAAAGACATTAAAGGCACCAGGGACAGAAGCAGGCACTGTAAGGACATGGGACTGAAGACAGGGTGTAACAGGTTGAATAATGGCCCCCAAAGATATCAGGTCCTAATCGCTGGAGCCTGTGAATGTTGCCTTACTTGGAAAAAAGGGTCTTTGCAGATGTGACTAAATTAAGGATCTTGAGATGGAGAGATTATCCTGGATTATCCAGGTGGCCTTAAAGGTAATCACAGATGTAATTATAAGAGGAAGCAGAGAGGGGTTTGACGCAGACACAGAGGAGGAGGCCATATGAAGACGGAGAGGTTTAAAGATGGTGTCCTTAAAGATTGGAATGATGTGAGCACAAGCCAACGAACGCCAGCAACCAGCACACCTCAGGAGGCAAGGAATGGATTCTATCCTAGAGCCTCTGGAGGGAGGGTAGCCTGCTGACCCTTTGATTTTAGACCAGTGAAACCGATTTTGTACTTCTGGCCTCTAGGCTTGTAAGAGAATAAATTTCTGTTGTTTTAAGCCACCAAGTTTGGGGTAATTTGCTAGAGCAGCCACAGGAAACATTCAGACAATTTGGCTGAAAGTCAGATAAAGGAACGGTAGGACACCCAGAGCCCGAACCTAACCTGTGCTGCCCCACCTTGGCAGGAGATGGAGGTTTATTCTCTGGACAAGTTGAACTTGAACCAGAGATGCTCCTGACTCAGGGATGCCAGACACAAGGTAGGGTGAAGTGAAGCTCTTGATGGAAAACCTGGAGAGTAATGAGGGTCTGCATTCCCAGCAGGAGATGCAGGGCCTCCGTATCCCATCTGACTCCTGCAATGTAACTAGTCAGGCTCATCCCCCTTGGGCAGGAAATTTAAGGATCGTTCCCTGGAGAAACTGAACAGAGAGAAAAGACCTTTAGCTACTGACGTTTGGGGGTTCCCCCAACCAAGAAGCTGGCCTGCTATCCCAGCACCCTGTGGTGAAGCCTCAAGTTCCACCCATGAAAACAGAGCTTAAAATCAGGTTTTCAGTGCCCCACTTTGAGATGAGACTTGACAGCTAAGGAGCATCGCACAATTGAGAACCCACCACACATTTTCTCAGACTCATCTGAGAAAAGCTTCCAACACAAAAGAGAATAAAACAAACAGAGGAAAGAGACTAGGATGCAGGGCTGCCCATAAACCTCATAAGATGCAGCCCCTGGTGGCTTCCACCCACGTGAGGGGCTCAGGACAGCAGTTCCCAGGTCCTTACACAAGGATGGATCTGACTGGGGGAAACAGGAATAAGGTAGGGAACAGTAGAAAACTAAAAATATAAACTCAAACTCAAACAAACCAAAAAAACTGGAATAAAAATCCTGAATGATAATGAAGGATAATGAGCCATTGAGACAGACTGCACTTCCCAATTATATATTTCTCCCATTCCACATGCTCTTTTCACAATGGGAATGGAGTGGGATCTATGCCTTTTCCTTAAATCCTTAAATCTGGGTGGTGGAGGGGTCTTGACTGCCCAGCCAGTAACCGGTGAGTCCAGCAGAAGGGATGCTGTTGGACCTCTGGGGCTGGGTCATAAAAAGGATACAGCCTCTGCCTGACAGCTGGGGATATTTCCCCTGGGAACCCAACCACTATGTTGGGAGGAAGCCCAGGCCACATGGAAAGGCCTGGCAGACAGCACGCACCCCTCCCCAGCTGGCCCGAGCTGGCCCCAGCATCAATGGGCAGACAAGGGAGTGGTAAGACTTCAGATGATTCTAGGTCCTCTGCCTCAGAGTCTTCTAGCTGAGGCCGCAGACCTCATGTAACAGAGACAAGCCATCCCTGCTCAGCCCTGTCTGAATTCCTGACCCAAGAAAACTGTGAGAGATAATAAGTGATTTTTGTTGTCTAAGTTTTGAGGTAATTAGTTAGGCAGTAATAGATCATTGGTAGTAAAAGTAATACAGCCATGAAATTAGGACAGAAAGTCAATAAAAATGGAATAATCACACAATATGGATGAGTGAGAAGTAACGCTGTATCTGAATTTAAAATTCAACAGACACCACATTGTAAACCAACTATAGGTCAATTTAAAAAATTAATTTTTAAAAGAAAAGAAAAGAAAAAGAAAAAAATTTCAACAGAAAGGCTGGCAGACGGCGCTGAGGAGATGGAGTTCATCTTTCTGCGGCTTTGCTCGGGTCCCGTGCTCACCTTGCACGAATGTGATTCGCTGATTAGTTCAGGTCTGGGTCACGTATCCACCCCTAAACTATGGCTAAGCTACGGCGGAGAAAATCCCCAAACAAAACCAGGGCTACTGCTGGAAAAAGAGAGAGCAAACTCGGAATCGAGCACAGAGGTCCTGGGGGACCTGCACATTTCTTCAGTCGCTCTGCTCTCAACTAAACCCAAACCCAAGTCACTGAGAGAAAAAGCCTATCTTTTGAGCATCCCTTGCTTGGCCAGTCTCCCAACACTAGAGGAATCCCCTGCAGCTGGCTGGGACTCGTACGCCTGCTCGCTGCGGAGAAGTTGCTTAGCCTCTGCTTGGCTTAACGCTTTATCAGTTACTATGAAAAATGAGAGAATAGGGTTGGCCTTTTGGAGTTTATCTCTTACGCTTTTTTGGGTTTTCTTTTACTTATTTAAGAATGTGTAAACATTACACCAATAGGAAGTATTCATTGGAAAAAAGCAGAAACTTCATTTTTTAAGAAAAGGATAAAATTGCACATAATTCTGACACCCAAAGATAACTACTGTTAACATTCTGATGTATGCTTGGCCAGATTTTTTCTTTACAAATATATTTATCTGTTTGTCAACACAGAAACAGATTGTTCCATAAATACTGTTGTACTCGACTTTTTTCACTCAATAGTAGGTTGTAAATCTATTTGTATACCAAACAATATCCTTTTATTAGGCTGAACCATATGAAATTACCAAAATTCAGTTTTGAACTACAGAAACAGTGATTGCATATGGTTTCACCCAGCATAATTCTGTTTTAACCACTGCAGATTTTATAGCCGTTTGGGCATGGCATAATTTATTCAGCCTATCACTTATTATTGGGCACTTAGTTTCCAATTTTTTTTTCACAATGATTAAAAAATATTGCAAAGGAAAACTCTTTTAGCCCATTCTTTGTGGCCTTATTTTTTTCTTTTGGCTGCGTCGGGTCTTAGTTGCGACACGCGGGATCTTCGTTGCAGCACGTGGGCTTCTCTCTAGTTGTGGCGCAACAGCTCCAGAGTGTGTGGGCTCAGTAGCTGCAGCTCCCGGGCTTAGTTGCCCTGCGGCATGTGGGATCTTAGTTCCCCGACCAGGGATTGAACCCCCGTCCCCTGCATTGGAAGTTGAATTCTTTACCACTGGGCCACCAGGGAAGTCCCTTTGTGGCTATTCTTACTTAGTATCTTGGGATACATTTCTATAAATGGAATACATTAGATTAAAGGAATGTACATTTTATTTATTATTTTTAAATTAATTTTTATTGGAGTATAATTAATTTACAATGTTGTGTTAGTTTCAGGTGTACAGCAAAGCGGATCAGTTATACATATACATGTATCCATTCTTTTTTAGATTATTTTTCCATATGGGTCATTACAGAGTACTGAGTAGAGTTCCCTGTGCTATACAGCAGGTTTTTATTAGTTATCTATTTTATATATAGTAGGGTGTATATGTCAATCCCAATCTCCCAATTTATCCCCCCGCCCCACAAAGGAATGCACAGTTTAAAAGCTTTTGTTGCATACTGAAGGAATAGTTTCTGAGAAGCCAGAGCTTGTTGGGACAAGGTAAGTCTTCTCCCCACTCCCCGGAGGATGGGAGTGTCAGGGGCCCTGGGGATTATTGCTTCTCCCTAAAGGGCAGTCAAAGGGAAGGAGCTGAAATCAGAAGGGAATCAGAAACTAGGAAGCAGCTGGACATTTACTCCTTGGAGTAGAGAGAGACTGAGAGGTAATTATGCCTGTAACTCTAAAAAGCTGAACATATGCTGGTTGTAAAACCTGAGAGGGCCCATGGCAGCCTTTAGAAGGAACAAAGGGCAAATCTGTGTTTCTTACTCTGATCCATGAAAGAGTTAAATTAGAGAAAAGGAATGTAATGGAGGATTATTTTTCTTTTAACCTGGATCTAATAGAGGAATTTAATCATTTAAAGGGTAAATACAAAGTAGAAGTAACAAAAATATAGACTTTGTAAAACAGAAAAACAAACAACCAGTAGCTGCCATAGCCTCTGCAATGGCCCCCAGTATTCTCACCTCCTGGAATTCACACTTTTGTGCAATCTCCTCTCCTTGAGAACGGGCTAGATTTATCGCCTGGCTGCTAATGAGTAGAATACGGCAGAAGTCATGGGATGCCACTTTTGATAAGATTATAAAAAGACTGTGGCTTCCATCTTGGGTGTTCTCTCAATCTCTCTTGGATTGCTTGCTTCTGGTGGAAATGGTGGAAGTCAGCTGCCGTGTCACAATGCAGCCATGTGGCGAGGCCTCCGTGGGTGAGCTTGGAAGATTTCCTAAGTGACGGCCACAGCCCTGGCTGACACCTCTGTCAGAGAGCCAGAACCTCCCAGTTAAGTCGCTCCCAGATTTTTGATCCAGGGATCAACTGTTGGTTTTCAGCCTCTAAATTTGGGGGCAATTAGTCGTGCAGGAACAGAGAACAAATACAATAGCTGTTTGTTGAGAACTTACTGTGCAGCAGGTACAGTTCCCTGCACTTTACATTATGAATTCATTTGGTCTTCACAATGACCCTGTAAGTGCTGTTATTACTTCCATTTTCAGTTGAAGAAACTGAAGTCCAGAAAGGGTTAATAAACTTTCCCAAAGCCATAGAGTTAGAAAATGGTGAAGCTGGAATCTTATTTGAGGTATTCCGGCACCAGAGTCATGCTCACGTAAATAAAGATGAAAAGAGAGCTGCTCATATTTCACCGGATAGAATTGAATTATTTGCCCACGCCTGAAACAAGCAGTTTGGCAAAGGGTACTGAATCATCTTAAACTGATCAAGATTTACCACCCCTACTCCCTGCAGGGGCCAGGGGAAGGCTAGGTCCCACCTGAAATTCACAGTTCTGTGAAGTGGGTGAACAAATCTGGCTTTGGATACAAAGGAGGAAGGGTATGGTAGGAAGTGTAGCAATGAAGACCCTACGCAGCCAAAAATAAATTTTTTTTTTTTTAAAAAGGTTTGAAAAAGAAGCAAATAGTACTTAAAAAAAATTAGTACTGTCGATCTAAATGTCATTCTCTTTAATTTTTTAAAAATAAATTTATTTATTTATTTTTGGCTGCATTGGATCTTTTGCTGTGCGCGGGCTTTCTCTAGTTGCAGTGAGCAGGGGGCTACTCTGCAGCAGGGGGCGGATTCTTAACCACTGCGCCACCAGGGAAGTCCTCTCAAGCCTTTATGTGGAAAAATATTTAAATACTCAATATGAAACAGTGACTTCCTCTCTAGGTCCATGACACTTCTAGAATCTTTTATTTTTAAATTGAAGTATAGTTGATTTACAATGTTGTGTTAATTTCTGCTGTACAGCAAAGTGATTCAGTTATATATACATATATATATACATATATACATATATATATATATATATACACACACACATTCTTTTCTAATATTCTTTTCCATATGGTTTATCACAGGATTTTTTTTTTTTTTTTTTTTTTTTTTTTGGCTATGCCGTGCGGCTTGCAGGATCTTAGTTCCCTGACCAGGGATTGAACCTGGGCCACCGCAGTGAAATTGCCAAGTCTAACCACTGGACTGCCAGGGAATCCCCTATCACAGAATATTGAATATAGTTCCCTGTGCTATACAGTAAGACCTTATTGTTTATAGAATCTTCTAACTACCTTGGCAGAGAGGCCTGGCCATGACAAATGGACTGATCCATCTGTACAAATGAAGAACATCCTTAGCGGTTCCACCGCACTCCCAGTGCATTTCACAAAATTGGAAACTAGATGGTTTTAGAGATGAGCTTCTGGAAGTCTCTTATTTTATTTTAAAAAATATTTATTTATTTATTTGGTTGTGCCGGGTCTTAGTTGTGGCAGGTGGGATCCTTAGTTGTGGCAGGTGGGCTCTTAGTTGCGGCATGCATGTGGGATTTAGTTCCTTGAGCAGGGATCAAACCCAGTCCCCCTGCATTGGGAGCGTGGAGTGTTACCCACTGGACCACCAGAGAAGTCACTGGAAGTCTCTTATTTGAAAGACAATGACATTTAGGGACTTCTCTGGTGGTGCAGTGGTCAAGAATCCGCCTGCCAGTGCAGGAGACATGGTGTTCGAGCCCTGGTCTGGGAAGATCCCACACGCCATGGAGCAACTAAGCCCGTGCGCCACAACTACTGAGCCTGTGCTCTAGAGCCCGCGAGCCACAACTACTGAAGCTCATGAGCCTAGAGCCCATGTTCCACAACAAGAGAAGCCACCACTTGCCGTGACTAGAGAAAGCCCGCGCACAGCAATGAAGACCCAATGCAGCCAAAAATAAATAATAAACTTTTATAAATAAATAAATAAATTTTAAAAAAGACGAGAAATTTTCCAGTCCTTGAGAGGGGCAGGTATGACGACACTTACATAAGAAATAATCCCTTTCCCTGCTTTGTTCTGGCTAAGGCCTAACCTGAGTGCTTACCGCCACCTGGTGGTGTTTAGATGAATAACCATTTTGGGGAAGGGCCGGCCCTCCAGTTACTCACTCCCTAGTGACTTAATTCCCAGGCCATTTGTTATCTGCTTGCGTACGTATGTATGTTTAAGTATCTATGTATATATTTCAACGAACATCTTATTTTAGAATAGTCTTATATTTACAGAAAAGTTACAAAGATAGTGCAGAGAGTTTTTGTTTGTTCGTTTTTAGAATTTTATCATTTTTATTTGCATTTCTTTGATTACTAGAGCAGCCAAATAGCTGTTGATGTCTTTTGGCTATTGGTATTTTTTTCCTTGTACTGTACAGTAGGTCCTTGTTGGTTATCCATTTTACATACAGCAGTGTGTACATATCAATCCCAAACTCCCTAACTATTCCTCCCCGCCACCCTTTCCCTCTGGTAACCATAAATTCATTCTCTAAGTCTGTGAGTCTGTTTCAGTTTTGTAAATAAGTTCATTTGTATCTTTTTTTTTTTTTAGATTCCACATATAAGCAATATCATATGGTATTTGTCTTTCTCAGTACAGAGTTTGCGTATACTCACGTCGTTTCCCCTATTAACATCTTTAAAGATATTTTTTAAAGTTTATTTATTTATTTTTGGCTGTGTTGGGTCTTCGTTGCTGCATTCAGGCTTTCTCTAGTTGTGGCGAGCGGAGGCTACTCTTTGTTGCGGTGCACAGGCTTCTCATTGCAGTGGCTTGTCTTGTTGCAGAGCATGGGCTCTAGGCGCGTGGGCTTCAGTAGTTGTGGCACACAGGTTCAGTAGTTGTGGCTCGTGGGCTCTAGAGTGCAGGCTCAGTAGTTGTGGCGCACGGACTTAGTTGCTCCGCGGCATGTGGGATCTTCCCGGAACAGGGCTCGAACCCATCCCCCGCACTGACAGGCGGATTCTTAACAACTACGCCACCAGCGAAGCCCCTAAACATCTTTCATTACCTTAGTAATTTGTCATCTCCAATAAACTAACATTGATATGTTACTATTAACTAAACTCTAGACCATATTCAGATTTCATTTCTCTATTAAGGTCTTTTGTTCCAAAATCCCTGCCAGAATACCACATTACATTTACTTACCAGGTCTCCTTACTCTCCTCTGGTCTGTGACAGTTTCTCAGTCTTGTTTTTCACGATCTTGACAGTTTTAAGGAGTGTTGGTTAGGTATTTTGTAGAATGTCCCTCAATGTGGGTTTGTCTGGTGTTTTTCTCGTAACTAGACTGGGTTATGGGTTCTGAGGAAATAAAGTGCCCTTGTCATTGCATTGTTATCATGAATATGTGCCATCAACGTGACTGATCACTGATATTAACCTTATCCTAGTAAGGTAGTCCTTGCCACGCTTGTTCACTGAAAAGTTACTATTTTTCCTTTCCATATACTATGTCTGAATTCAGCCCACACTTAAAGGGGGACAGGAATAAACTCCAGCTCCTAAAAGGGGAAATAGCCACACTAATGATTAGAAATTCTTCTGTAAGGAAAACTGGACTCTTCTCCCACATTTACTTATATCATAATGAACTCATGGATATTTATTTTATACTTTGGGTTATAACCCAATACTACGCTATCCACTTTGTTCCTCAAATTGTAGCTTTCGCTAGTGGGAGCTCTTTCAGGCTTGCTCCTGTGTTCCTTTGATGTGTCAACTGATTTTTGCTTTATGAGCACTTCTTTTGCATATTTATTTTTAATATAAAAAAACAACACTTTTAGGAAACAAAAGAAAACTAAACTACTCTTATAGTCCCATCATCCCAACACAACTGGTGTTTTAGTGATGTTTGTCATTTACATTTTTGAGACATAGCTTATAAAGAACATGTTCTATTACTTCACCTGATTTCATAAACATAACTGCCATTTTTTACAATTATGTTGTGTTTACCAGATGCATATGCCAGGACACCTTAAGAAAAGCTCTCTGGAGTCAGACTATGTGCCCCCCGCGCCCCCGCACCACTGAATATTTGCTCCTCAATCCTCTCGTTCAGAAAAGGGAGGAAACGATGGTATGTTTTTCACAGAATTTAACACAGCAGCATAGAGTAGATTAACAGCAAGGACTCTGGAAATAGATGGCCTGAGTATAAATCCTGACCCTGGAAGGATTTAGTTAGGAAACCCTGGGCAAGTTACTTAACATCTCTGTGCCACAGTTTCATCTGTAAAATGGGTAAACAAAAGGCCTTGCTTCTCACTATTGTTGGAGGACCAAATGCATTCAGTGGTGCTCAGCGCTTATTCCATAGCAAATGCTCAGTGTCAGCTATTATTGTTGACTCTGGGTAGACCTCCATGGCAGGGCTTACAACCTAAATTTAATTATACAATCTACTCCCCCACCCCCCCCATCTCGGTGCCTCACATACAGGAGAGGTGCAACATTTTTTTTCTAATTAATTAATTAATTTTTTTTTTTTGGCTGTGTTGGGTTTTCGTTGCTGTGTGCAGGCTTTCTCTAGTTGCAGCGAGCGGGGGCTACTCTTGGCTGCGGTGCGCGGGCTTCTCTTGCAGTGGCTTCTCTTGTTGTGGAGCACGGGCTCTAGGCGTGTGGGTTTCAGTAGTTGTGGCTCCTGGGCTCTAGAGCGCAGGCTCAGTAGTTGTGGTGCAGGGGCTTAGTTGCTCCAAGGCATGTGGGATCTTCCCAGAACAGGGCTCAAACCCGTATCCCCTGCATTGGCAGGCGGATTCTTAACCACTGTGCCACCAGGGAAGCCTCGAGGTGCAACATTTATTAACACCCATGTGTGCACACATTCACAGTGTCTGTTTATCAGCAAAATGCAGCTAATAACACTTCTTACTACTAAGGTGGCAAATAAATGACTATACGCATATAAACAAGATCGGAATTACATCTTTGAATTTATCCATATATCATCTAGTATTTAGTTTCTCTTTCCTCACCTTTATCGAAGTGTAACTGACAAGTTAAAATTATATACATTTAAGGGGTACAACATGATGGTTTGATGTGTATTTAACCTTCCATAGTGTGAGAACTTACGGGAACTTATAAAGAATGAAACCATGACATTTAGTCATTAACAGAAACATTATACTATGCCTTCGAATCTAAACCAAAAACGTATATCCCAGAATTGGTTCTTTGGGGGTATTTTTTATTAAAGATAAAGACTTTCAGTCTGATCTTTCAGCAATTTTCATTTTTTCTTCATGCTTTCATTCTTTTTTTTTTTTAGAGACCAAATCACTAACCCATGTCCACCCTCCCTGCTGCCTGTGGGTCTTACAGGTTCTCATACTCCCCACTTCTTAGTGTCCAGTTTGCAGTAGTGATTAAGATGTAGTCCACACTAACGCATACTAAGAGTTCATTTATTAAATGTTGTTAACAATCTGCCCTGCTTCCCTTGTGAGGCTGGGTCCAGACACCTTAGGATTGCTTCTCTTTCTTAGCAATGGGAAGAACATTGGCCTTGCAGTAAGGCAGATGACAGAATTCTGAAACTAGCTGTTTTCTTATATTGCAGGATTTTTAAGAGGATTAAGTGAGGAAGTACATGGAACATTTAGTCCAGTCTGCCGTGCAGAGGTATGCAATGTTCCTGTCTTTCTTTTCACCCTCCAGATTCAACGCCCTGATGCCTTTGAACCTGCTACTTGCACTAATTTACACAGTCTCATTTCATTCTATTGTACTTCAGGAGAAGGTCCTGCCGGCACTCTCACTTAGAAAACTACTCCCTACCCACCTGGGCACCAGGAGAAAAGTGTCCAAGGGACTAAGACCGTGCAATTCAGTGGTTTTCAGACTCATGCTTTTGGAACCCTTTGTTCAAGTGAAATCTCCCTTGGAAACTTGATACAAACAAACTGGGTAAAAAGGTCATTTTATTCACATTTATTTATTTTATAAGTTCACATCTATAATTTTGTAACCTATTGAAATGATATTCAGAACTAGATGCTTTGAGACACACATCAGAAATCTGGGGTTAGAGGTAGCAGCTGCAAACTGACCAACTGCAGCATTTAATTCTGCCTCTTGTTTTGATGGCATAGAATCAATAAAATTCCGATTCGCACAGAAAATAACCTCTTAACCCCTGCTCACGATCTTCATGATTAACGTAGGGCCGTACACAGCCCAAAACTATCTATGACACATTATCACATCTGACAGCTACACTTGCACCTATTATCATACAAGCTGACATCTGAACGAGATCGGATCAGCATATGCACCTGAGCCTTGGCTGTCCTCTCAGAGTATCACATGTGCGTAGTGATGAGACTTTTTGTACAACTGTGTGTGATAAAAAAAAATTCACAGGGTGAATTTAAATATATAAATACCAGTGCAGAACTACATCCTTCTAGTCAATGACACATTTAGGAGACATTAAATGGGCACAGAAATGACAAAGGATTATACTGAGAACTGCACAAAAATAAGTTACTTGGCAACACAAGATAGGGATTGGTTAATGTCTGTCACTGAGCATACAGACTGTTCTACCTTATGCTCTGCTCACTGCCAGAGAGCCCTTCCTGATTTCCCAAGATTTAGGTGAAATGCCCCTCTAATCCTGCCTGGAGGAGGGCCGCCTCCTCCTCAGCTGCCTCTTCATCCTTTATTAGTGTCAGTAACTGCAATAAGCCAGGGGCTGAGCCATCCTCTGACAGAGCAAACTTCCTGCGCGGTGTGCTGTGGACTGCTCCAGCAATGGCTTGCTCCAGGCGGGCCTGATTCACAACTTCTTGCTCAACTGCTCCTCTCTCTACCAGTTTCTGTAGTGAAGGCTCCAGCCTTAGTACATACACAGACAATTTTTTTTCATCCTTCTGGTAAGTGGTCAGATATTTGACCTGCAACACCCTAGGATTATCAGTAACCCCAAATACCTGCTCCAGAGCATGCAGGCATTCAGGGACTGTAATTAAAGGACTGTTTATCTTGAGGACGCGAATGATATCAGATGCCGGGCCTCTAAGGCTCTCTAGCAATCGCCTTTTTTCGGCATCTGACACCTGCCATGTCTTCATCATATGAGTGGCATGAAACAGCCAGGATTCAAACTCTTCTTCTTCTGGCTCTGGAGGATCACTGCCTGAGAATACTCTCAGCTTTTTGTATTCCAGGTGTTGCAGGGCAGGCTGAAGAGCCTCATCTAATGCCTGTGCCAACATAGGGGCCCGCACTTCTGGGATCATGTCCTGGTCTAGGTCAAAAAGGTCGTTTCCATACCCAAGAACTCTGGTAAACTCACCCAATGTCACGCCCTCTCCCTCTAGGAATTCATGTAACCTGCTTATAAATTCATTGTCTGGGTCAGGGGTCTTAAAGATCACTCCCCAGGCACGCCCGCTTCCGGGTATCTCTTTAGGGACCAGAGCATGACTCGTCTCCTCAGTTAAGTCCTATTAAGGTTGCATTCCTGTTCTCTTCCCTCTGGAACATCCTCCCGAGCAGTCGGTACTCGCTCAAGGGAGCAAAACCAGATCGCAGAGCCTCCTCAATTTCTGCCCTTTACAGGTCTGGGGGATGTCGGCAATCAACAGCGTTTTCCGCGGGTTTACATCCATCCCCCTACACCAGTCTTCTAAGAGGCTTAGCGTCATGATGCCCAAAATAACACATTTAAATTCCAATTTGTCCCGGCCACTGATGCTACTGCAACTCACAGTATTCCTCCACGGTAACCGAGTTAAGTCTCGTCAGCGTCTGCAGTTCCGACGGGCAGTGAAGATGAAGTAGTCACGTCAGTTCAAGTTGTAAATGAATAACCCGAGCCCGGAGAAGCCCCGCGCACCCGCGCCGGCGGCCGGCCGCACTGCGGCAAGCAGCCACTTTACCCTCTCCCGGCCTCGGGCGCCCCGCAGCAGACAGCGGGGTCCCACTTCACCTCGCAGTTATCTAGTAGTCATGTCTGGGTGCGTCGCCGGTGGCCGAGGTACCAGGGCCTGCTTCCAACGCTTCCCGGGCGGCCAGGTCCGAGGAGCGGGAGAGCGGCTTCTCCTGCACTCGCATGGACACTCGAGAGGGATATCCAAACTGCGCAGAGGCGCGCCGGGGAACGACGGGGGCGATCAGAGCCGCGAGCGAAGCACCAGGGAGAGGCTTTGAGGAGCGCTGAAACGGCCAGGCCCAGGCTGCCGCCCACCTGAAGGGTAGAGCTACAACCGGCGTCTCCGTAGCCTCCCCCGAGTTCCAGCAGAGCGTCTCCGGGAGCGCTCGGGGAGGCGGTGCCACGGCGGAGGCTCCCTAACGTCACGAGGGGGCGGGCCTTTCGGGGGGGCGGGGCAAGCGCGCTTCCGGCCCGAGCCGGAAGCCCCGACTGTGGCAGCATCCGGGACGGCGGGCGGGCGGGCCAACCGGGACAGGAGGTGAGATCCGGGACCTGCCCAGCTCTGCAGGCTCGGCCTGTGGCCGCTGCCGGGCACTGGGCTCCCGGCGCTGCAAGGCGGAGAGGCCCGAGTCTGGCGCCGCCCGCGCAGCCTTGTCGCGGCGGCGGGCGCTGCAGCACGACAGGGGGCGGGGCCGGCTGCAGGGGAGGCCAGGGTGGCTGGGGAGGCTCCCGGCTGGGCCGAGTGACACAGGCTGGGGCTCCGGCAGCGGCGACAGGGGCCGGGCCGCCGCGTGACCTACTGCAGTCACGCTGTGCTTAATCACAATTAGCTTTTGCTCCAGGCTGGCCGTGCGCACCATTCTCCCAGCCGGTGACCCCGGGGATTTCTTTTATGGTGGCTTTCTCTGAAATGCCAAAGCCACCCGATTATTCAGAGCTGAGTGACTCTTTAACGCTTGCCGTGGGAACAGGAAGATTTTCGGGACCACTGTAAGTGTTTAAGAGTTGCTGTCTTAACTTGGGGGCTCCGATATTGGTTTGACTTGTAGAACCAAGTTTTCATGTCTGAAGCAATACTGTTAATTCAGAAAGTATTTGAAGTATAGAAGTGAAATGTTCCCTAGGGAACTAGTTTAATTACAATTTAAGGGAACGTGTACTGGACCTATTTAAGCCAGATTTAGTGATTTATTTATCTGTGGGATTCAGTAAAAAGCACACTTTATATATACTGAAACTCTACTTCCGCATAACTATTACATAAAACAACCTGTAAGATGTTTATACTTCTTAATAGATGTAAATTTAATTTAGTTATTTTAAACCTCAAATGTGTTAGGGAGTATTTTAGAGCTCATTGGACGAAAAGTAAGTACATTTGGAACAGCTGACATGACAGCATTACTAGACCCTCACTGTGTTGTTATTGTTGTTTTAACTCAAAGGCACAGAGCATGGAGAATGATGAACTTCCGTCAGCGTATGGGATGGATTGGAGTGGGATTGTATCTGTTAGCAAGTGCAGCAGCATTTTACTATGTTTTTGAAATCAACGAGACTTACAATAGGCTGGCCTTGGAACACATTCAGCAGCACCCAGAGGAGCCCCTTGAAGGAACCACATGGACACACTCCTTGAAAGCTCGGTTACTCTCCCTGCCTTTCTGGTTTTGGACAGTTATTTTTCTGATACCTTACTTGCAGATGTTTTTGTTCCTTTATTCTTGTACAAGAGCTGACCCCAAAACGATGGGCTACTGTATTATTCCCATATGCTTGGCAGTTATATGCAATCGCCACCAGGCATTTGTCAAGGCTTCTAATCAGATCAGCAGACTACAACTGATTGACACATAAAATCGGTCACTATTTTTTCCTTACAAGTACAAAACTGCCAGTACTGTATGAAGCCTGATCACAAGACTGCAGTTTCTTCACAGATCTCAGGAAGCTGTGGTGGGGCAGAGGCTTTTTAAAGAATGTGACTAGGGGACTATCTTTATCTGAATATTGAATTTTTAGGTAAAGCCTGTGATACAGTACTACAAAATCATGTTGATGACTTCAGATTTTGGAAGTAAAATTTTATCTGTTATTTGAATTCTTTAGAAACTTGAATAAGTACCTGGATTCATATTTTTATTCTACTGTGCAACATAGTGATGATTCAGAAATTTTTCCTTTGGGGAAAAAATGAACATTTCCATTGTGTTTAATGTAAAAAGGTCCAAACATGGTCATAAAATTTAAATTTTATACAATTACTTGGCTTGCTTTAAAATTCTTCAGACTAAAACACCAATTCATCCTGTTGTAGCTAAGCCAGCTATTTATACTTGCTTGCTACCAGCTTGTGAGAAATTGGTATAAAATTATTGAGGTGATGGCTGTCTTGAGAAGCAAAATGTGTTCTTCGTTTTGGTAATGCTACTGGCATTATTAATTAGCTAGAATTATTCATGCAACTTTTTTTTTTTTAAACTACTTGGGAAGAGACTAAGTGTTTGAAAGTTGAGAAATCTAACACATAGAAGATAAAAACAAGGTGTTCAGTGAAAATACTTAAGGCAGTCCCTGTCAGATGTGTGACATCTAAAAGATGCTCTCAAGTCATCGTCCTGATTTTCTTTTCTGCCTAGGGTCCAGTTTTCAGACGTTAGGTTAATTGCATGAAGATGTGATCCCTGTACTGCGTCCTTTGCATCTGTACTTACTACCTCATGTCTGGTAACAATACAAGTAACTAAAACATGGAAAATTAGAAATTAGGATTATTTTTCTTCTTTTCTGGGTGAGATCAAGATATATTTTTATACAGTTAATGTCATCAATACCAGGGAAATGTTTACACTGACCGATCTGAATAAGAATCGTAACATTTTTTGGTGCTTACTCCGTTGGGCCCTGTCCTAAGAGCTTTACATGAATTAACTCATTTAGTCCTCCCAACAATCCTGTGAGATAACAGCTATTATTATCCAGATTTTACAGATAAGGACCGTGAGGTGGAGAAGTTAAGTAACTTGCCAAAGGTTACACAGCCAAGAAGCAGAGGCAGAGTTCTAACCTGGCATCTGATGCCTTTATTCCTAATCACTGAACTGTAGTGCTTCTCACAAATGACAAATGTTTCAGCACTGGGTACTGTCTGCCTAACCATGCTAAAGATTGGAAAAGAACTGAGAAAGGTTTTTCTCAATTTGTGTGAGCTACTGAAAATCTAAAAGTTTTCAAGCAAGCTCAACCTTTACCTTATATCAGGTTTGACCAGAATGGAAGGCTGAGCATTCCATAGCAAGCTTTTACTTGAAAGATAAAGCAGGTACTCTTGTAACTCAAAAGCAGTGCGATCAGATTCTTCTGTTCTTCTCCAGTTAATCTCATTTCTCTCCTTTACTACTTCCAAAGGTCTAGTTACTGAAATGATATATTTTTTGCTACAATACATTGAATCTTCAAATTAAGCAGCAGTTTGAAATATATGTTTCTGCAAGCGTCAGATAACCAAATCACTTGTATCTTTTGAATACTTACTAAAAATATGCATGCTGTGGGCAGTTTCCTGAATGATACACATTCATGCTGCACAAGAGTCCTATGAGGCAGGTATGTATTGGTACTAGTACCATTTTACAGAAGAGGAAAATGAGGAAACCTGAAGCACATACCAATTAATAACTTGCTCATGGTCACACAGCAAGTGGAAGAGCTAGGATTTGAACCCAGGATATCTGGTTTCAGATCTCCAGCTCTATCATTCCACTATACTGCTTATCAAAGAAAAGATTAAAGGAAAGTCATTGAGCAGTTTCTTGTTTTGTCTTGAGGCAGTGATAGTTTGGAAATGATTTAAGGAAATTATTTCCATGATTTTTTGTTTTATAAATGCTTGATGTAATGGAGGGTTTGTGAGTTTGCTATTTGTCTTGTAAGGTAGTAATTCCTTTTTATTGAAGTAGACTTTCTTACACTTAAGATTCTAGTTATTTGGGATTTGGTGAGCAAATGCTCAGTCCATCTCTTTCTTTCAAGATATTGCCTTGATAGTAGAAATATTAAAATAATTAGAGTAGGAGTAATGTATTTCCAAATGCAATCACAAAGGTTTAGACTGCAGGGTTAATCTGTTTTTTGATTATTTAGGAATTAATTATCCAAGTTTTAGATTATTCCTATTTTCTCAGTGGCTATTTAATAGTTCAAAGCACTCTTTTGGTAAAGAGAGAAAGGGGAAATTAGTCCTTAGCCCTATTAGATTGAGGTGGAGGTTGAAACCAATGGATAGGAGACCTGTGTATTGTAACAGATCACTTATTTCATAGTCACATCACAATACAAAAAGCTGTGAATACAGGATTAGATAATGAGATAAATGGCAAATGTAGAAAGTGCTTCAGGGATTTTAGGGAAGGGACACATCCTAGTATCTATAGCTACTCAGTGATATTTGCTTCCAGATTGAGAAAAACAGTTACAGCTCCTAGTGGGTTTTTTTTTTTTTATATTTATTTATTTTATTTGGCTGCGTCGGGTCTTAGTTGCGACATGCGGGCTCTTTGTTGTGGCACTGGGCTTCTAATTGTGGTACATGGGCTCTAGAGCGAGCGGGCTTAGTTGCCCTGCGGCATATGGGATCTTAGTTCCCCAACCAGGGATCGAACATGTGCCCCCTGCAGTGGCGGGGCGCAGAGTCCTAACCACTGGACCGCCAGGGAATTCCCAAATTTTCTGGTTTTAAAGAGGTTACCAGTTTCAAAGTAAAAAATGTGATTCCCCAAGTTTAGAATTTGATTCTACTTCAAACAAAGCTTTTATAATTAACAAGCTTTTCTTTGCAGAAGTGGAATCATCAGATAAAGTGCTACGAGAGTAACAGCACCCATAAAATAATCAAACCTGTATGTTTGTTCACCATGGGTAGTGTTAAAGTCTGTGTTAAGATTATCTGGTGTTGATTTCCTTCTTGATGGATTTAATGTTCTCAATCTCCAAATCACTGGCAGAAAAGCTTACTGCAGTACTACATGACTCATTTTTGCATCAAGTATGTGCCATCACTTTATAAATTCTCCAGTATATTGATAAAGTTCCATATAACTCTGGACCATGGTTGGGAATCATTATGCATTGGTATTTTTGTTTTGGTCTAAGGCAGTGAGTGGGTCTTGAACTGTGGCTGAATGTTAGAATCACTCGAGGAAATAAAAAACAAAGCAAAACTCCGCATAAACAATGCCAGGGTCCCTCCCAACTATCAATCCCTGGGGGGAGGGGCCAAGGCAATCCTGTTTTAGGAGGTCTTCAAGCAAGTCTATTAGGGTTGAGAGTTACTGGGCCAGGGGTTTTCACGCAACATAAAGCTTCAACTGTTACTCGTGAGAACTGTGTTTGTCTTTGGAACAGTGTCAACAATTATTTCATGGTAGGCTTACCCCAGCTGTCTGAATTGTGCAAATCTTTAAAAAGGTGTCTATATATTCTTTCTTTTCTTTTTTTCCAAGGTTTAAATAGACTTCATTGTTAAGCAGACTTATAAACTAATGTATGTGGTCCCAGGATGTCAAGCATGGAGAAAGAGAGGTCATGAAGATCAGCTGCAGAAGGTCACTAACTGAAGGCCATGATCTAGGGGAGGCCAGCCAGGAATGCAGTAGACATGATCAGGACAGGCTAGGGGTGGTCATGTCACAGAGAAGGGAAAGGACAGCCCTCTTTACTCCTGCTTCTTGTAGCTCTCCAGTTATGACAAGACCCTGCCCCAGGCAGGAGGAAACAGGAAGCAGAAGGTGAGCCCAATGGCAACATCCATGGTCCTGAGCTGCTCCCATGGTGGCTTGGAATGCATCTGGGCATGCAGCACCGTGAGCTGCAGGCTGGCCTGTCAGGCCCCTCAGCAGCAGTGGCGGCAGAGTAGACATGACCATACCAGGTAGACTGCAGACAGCTGCCAGCCAGAGCCCAAGGTCGGGAATGAGATGTCTATATTTTGTGATTCTGATTCCTATCGTCCAATTTATCCTGAATACACTTCTGTCAGGCTTTTGCCTCCCACTCTACCAACGCTGCTCTCTTGTCAAGAGGTTGCCAGTCATTTACATGTAACAACCCAATGGTCAAATCTCAGTCCTCAAATTACTGTTTTTTTTTTTTTTTTTTTTTGGCTGTGTCTTGCCTTGTGGGATCTTGGTTCCCTGACCAGGGATTGAACCTGGGCTCTTGGCAGTGAAAGCGTGGAGTCCTAACTACTGGAGTGCCAGGGAATTCCCCTTATTATTTTTTTTAATGGATTAAAAAAAAACACAATTTATTTATTTTGGTTGCGCCAGGTCTTAGTTGTGGCAGGCGGACTCTTAGTTGCAGCATGCTTGTGGGATCTAGTTCCTCCACCAGGGATCGAACCTGGGCCCCCTTCATTGGGAGCACAGAGTCTTACCACTGGACCACCAGAGAAGTCCCTCAAATTACTTTTTGACACACTCCCTTGTCCTTGAGCTATTTTCTTTGGCTGGCTTCTGGATCAGTACTGCCCAATAGAATTTTAGTGATGTTGGAAATGTTCTGTATCTGTGCTGTCCCTATGAATAGCCAGGAGCCACATGAAATGAGCCCTTGAAATGTGGCCAGTGCGGCTGAGGAACTGAATTTTAAACTTTAATGAAAAAGTCACATGTGGCTAGTAGCTACCATGTATTAGTCCAATTCTAGATACTTTTCTGATTTGCTTCCTTCCTCACCAGCTTCTCCTATCCCCTTTGCTGTTTCCTCTTTGAGGATCTGCCCAATTTCCAAGTGTTGGCATGCCCCAGTTCTCTTTTCTACACTTAATCCCTTGTCATCACATCCAGGCTCATGGCTTTAAAACCCAAATTTCTATCACTTCCTTGATCTCTCTCCTGAGCTCCAGACTTGGATATCTAACTGCCTACTTGATATTTACTAAGATATCTTACCAGGCACCTGAAACTTAACCTGTCTATAAAGATAAGCTGCTGATCTCTCCACCCACCAAAATCTGCTCAAGTCCCCTAAAAGTCTACTATCAAACAAGAGGCGAGGGATCATTTTAAAAGTTATTCCTCTCAAAAATCCTTCTATAGCTCCCCTTCTCAGAATAAAAGCCAAAGTCCTTAACATGGCACACAAAGTTCTAAGTAAGTGGCCCTCGACTTTGACTTCATTTTCTACAACCCCCTCCACCCCTTGCTCCACTCCAGCCACACTGGTCTTCTTGCTGATTCTGGAACATGCCAGAAAAACATGTTTCAGGGCTTCTGGGCTCAGTGTACCTTCTGCCTGGATGCTCAGCCCTGACCGGCTCCATCACCTTCTTCAGACCTTTGCTCAACTGTCAGCTTAGTGAGGCTGCCTCTGACCACCCTACTGAAAATTAAGCATCCGCCCCCCCCGTTTTTCTCCAGAGCACTTACTGTCGTTTGACATGTTATACATTTTGTCAGAATCTAAACTTCATGAGGGCAGGGATTTTGTCTGTTTATGCCGTGTGCCCCATGCCCAGAACAGTGCCTGCCACATAGTAGGTGCTCAGTAATTATTTACTGCATGAGTGATTTTTATTGCCACTCAACAGCTCTCTCACGAGGCTGCAAAACAATCTAGAGAGAATAAAGTTACTAAGTGCATAGCATAATTTGTCATGTGTTCTAGGTAAGTTTGGTTACTTAGCTCTTTCCAGTTTCAGCATGTAGGGATATATTCTTTTCAAGGCCAAGATTTAAAATGAGTCTCTCAATTTATTTTTTCTAACAGTTCTTGTGATGTTGGCTGTCTTGGGATTTTCCTTATTCATGCGAGAAAAACATAGACCACAGTCACAAACAAGGTTTTAAGTGGTGGTTAGTCTTGAGAAATTCTTAAGTTACAATCACGAAAACAACGGTTTCCTAAACCACCAAACATACACAGCAAATATCATGAGGACATCTTAGAGCTACAGCACACACTTTCAGTACTCTGGTATCAAGGGGCAATACCTTGGCCCTATAAAGCACTCATTTAAACTGGTAATGTGCTTCCAGAAGTTACTTCTATACCCAGCAGAATTTCTGGCATAAGAGTAAATTTCTATTTAAAACTGTACCCCAATTGCCTTGTTGCTGCCCCAACGTGAACTGCTATTTTTTAAAAGATTTAAATAGAGGCTTACGGTCTAGCATTCACTGTTTCCTGGACCATGTCTTTATTTTATTTTTTTAATTATTTTTTTGGCTGCGTTTTGGTCTTCGCTGCTGCGTGCGGGCTTTCTCTAGTTGTGGCGAGCGGGGGCCACTCTTTGCTGCGGTGCGCAGGCTTCTCATTGCAGTGGCTTCTACTGTTGCAGGCAAGGGCTCTAGGCGGGTGGGCTTCAGTAGTTGTGGCTTGCAGTCTCTAGAGCGCAGGCTCAGTAGCTGTGGCGCATGGGCTTAGTTGCTCCACGACATGTGGGATCTTCCTGGACCAGAGCTCAAACCCGTGTCCCCTGCATTGGCAGATGGATTCTTAACTACTACGCCACCTGGGAAGTCTGGGCCATGTCTTTAAATAGAGCAACTCTGATCCCAAAGGTCACCTGAGAACTGGAATAGTTACAGTAACATTGGGAAATTCTTTTTATACTTTGAGAATACTGCACTGGCTAGAGGGTTAAGGCTGGGCCCATCAGTTTTAGAAATACCTCCTCCCTTTCATTAATGGTACCCTACTCTCATATTTAGCCCAGCTCTCGTAAACCTCTTTAGAAGTTGCATACTCCCTTTTCTGACAAAGTAGTAGTCAGATGGGAAATGTGGACATTTTGTTTTGTTTAAGTCTGGATTCGTTAATTTTTGCCCTGAATTACGTACATGACAATGTTTTAAACTACTGAGCCTGTGTGTCTGGAGCCTGTGCTCCGCAGCAGGAGAGGCCGTGATACTGAGGCCCGCGCACCACGATGAAGAGTGGCCCCCACTTGCAACAACTAGAGAAAGCCCTCGCACAGAAACGAAGACCCAACACAGCCAAAAATTAATTAACTAACTTTTAAAAAGTAACTGTTTAAAAAATAAATAAAATAAAATAAACTGTTAATATGGCTGATCTGCCCTTATTAAAAAAGCATGACTTTTTTTTCTGTTTGTGTAGAAAAATATGTAACATATGCTTTTTTAAAAAAGCAGAGAGGGGGGCTTCCCTGGTGGCACAGTGGTTGAGAGTCTGCCTGCCGATGCAGGGGACACGGGTTCGTGCCCCGGTCCAGGAAGATCCCACATGCCGCGGAGTGGCTGGGCCTGTGAGCCATGGCCATTGAGCCTGCGTGTCCGGAGCCTGTGCTCTGCAACAGGAGAGGCCACAACAGTGAGAGGCCCGCATACCGCAAAAAAAAAAAAAAAAAAAAAAAAAAAGCAGAGAGGGCTTCCCTGGTGGCGCAGTGGTTGAGAGTCTGCCTGCCAATGCAGGGGACACGGGTTCGAGCCCTGGTCCGGGAAGATCCCACATGCCGCCGAGCAACTAAGCCCGTGCGCCACAACTACTGAGCCTGTGCTCCAGAGCCCGCGAGCCACAACTACTGAGCCCACGTGCCTAGAGCCCGTGCTCTGCAACAAGAGGAGCCACCACAGTGAGAACCCGACGGACCGCAACCAAGAGTAGTTGCTCACAGCAACTAGGGAAAGCCCATGCAAAGCAATGAAGACCCAATGCAGCCAAAAATAAAATAAATTTTTTTTAAAAAAAAGCAAAGAGAACAAGAGCATACAATGAAAAGTCTCACTCTCACTCTCAACCCCAACTCCTTCTTCCAGGTGCAGTTTGACTGTCCTTTCAGAGATACTATATGCATATCTAGCCAATATTCTCCACTAGAAGCATTCTGCACTCTGTTCTACATCTTGCTAGTTTTCATTTAACATCATATACTGCATAGTGATCTTAATAACACATAGAGCTATACCTTGGTCTTTTTTTAATGGCTGCACAGAATTATTGTACTAATGTGCTTCTTTTTTAATTTAATTAACTAGGGTCTTCTGCTGATGAACATTTAGGTTGTTTACGATCATTTGTTACCAAGAATAATGCTACAATGAATAGTTTTATATATTTATCTGTGCATACGTGTGCTATTAACCATAGGATAAATTTCTATTAGTGAAACTGCTGAGTCAAAGAGCATGCACATTTAACTTTTTTTTTTTTTTTTTTTTTTTTTTTTGCGGCACGCGGGCCTCTCACCACTGTGGCCTCTCCTGTTGCAGAGCACAGGCTCCAGACGCGCAGGCTCAGCGGCCATGGCTCACGGGCCCAGCCGCTCTGCGGCATGTGGGATCTTCCCGGACC
Source organism: Delphinapterus leucas (assembly GCF_059928025.1). Lineage (NCBI taxonomy): Eukaryota > Metazoa > Chordata > Mammalia > Artiodactyla > Monodontidae > Delphinapterus > Delphinapterus leucas. The sequence goes on from NC_143130.1 coordinate 170,342,941, forward strand.
GGGGCACGAACCCATGTCCCCTGCATCGGCAGGCGGACTCTCAACCACTGCGCCACCAGGGAAGCCCCTCACATTTAACATTTTGACAGAATCGTCAACTTGACTTTTGAAGAGCTTATACCAATTTACACTCTCACCACCAATATATTATGGACTTCACACCCTTTCCAGCTCAATACTGCATCAAAACTTTTGCCCTTTCAGTCTGAGAAGTAAGAAAACAGTACTGCATTGTGGTTTTACTTTTCTTTGAAGTGAAATTTTCTATTGTCTTTCTGACTGGTACATGTGAGAGCTATAAAAGGAATTTTAGTTCTTAGTCATTTCTGTTGAAAATACTAAATACTTTTTCCCGCTTTGTCTTTTAACCTCATTTACAGAATATTCAGAAATTTTCATTATTATGTAATTGCATTTACTAATCTTTTCTATCATGGTGTCTGGATTTCTAAAAATCTTCCTTAGGTAACCTTCCTCACTCTGAGACTATAAAAACTCTTAGTCCATTTTCTTTTAGTACTTTTACAGGTTTTTTTTTTTAATACTAAACATCTTGAATCTACCTGAAATTTATTATGCCCTAGGTAGTGAGAAAAGAACCCAACTTCATCACAAAAACTAACCAACTTGTTTCTCATTTGTTAAAACCGAAAGTGTTATTTTACAAATATTCTCCAATTTCTATAATAATTTTACACTCTAATCTTACTATATACTTAAATGTGCAAGATGACATCACAGGACGATTGTAGTATGATTAATTTCCCCGAACATGTTGAAGCCTAGGTTTTTAAGATATCTTATGTATGCATCTTACTGCAGAATGTTAGATAAGAAATGATATTCTATGTTTGTAGATTGAACAGTTCTACCGAGAAATAGGTGTATCTTTAATAGGCTAAATAGGATGTAGGGAAAAGTACTACATAATAAACTGAGGGCCACAGATGTCTCTCATTTTTCCATTTGGAAGAAAACAAACTTTATTTCCTTAAAAATACAAGCCTTCTCAATAGAAGTTTAAAAAAAATATTGCAGGACTTCCCTGGTGGTGCAGTGGTTAAGAATCCGCCTGCTAATGCAGGGGACACGGATTTGAGCCCTGGTCCGGGAAGATCCCACATGCCACGGAGCAACTAAGCCCGTGCGCCACAACTACTGAAGCCCGCATGCCACAACTACTGAAGCCTGCGCGCCTAGAGCCTGTGCTCCACAACAAAGAGAAGCCACCACAATGAAAAGCCCGCGCACTGCAACGAAGAGTAGCCCCCGCTCACCACAACTAGTGAAAGCCCGTGCACAGCAACGAAGACCCAACTCTGCCAAAAAATAAATAAATTTATATATTAAAAAAAAAAATTTGAGCAGCTCAAAGAAATACTTCTAATAAAGTACATTTTATGAGGGGGTAAGTACAGGGGGCCAGGTTCCACAGAAACATATAGTATGGGGACCTAACATTGTCTCAGAAGCTGAGAAAGTTCTGCTGAAGGAAATGTTTAAATGTTCAAACTTCCTAACTAATATTACAGCCAAGCAACAGTAACCTATTATAAAACAGTAAAAGTTCTTGTCCTTGGCCAAAGAACTCTTAAAATAAGTACTTAATGTGACACAAAAGCACTTACATATATACATATTTGCATATGTCCATATATTTCATATTTAGAACTCCATATGTTTCATATTTTAAAAGATTATCTAAGGGCTTCCCTGGTGGTGCAGTGGTTGAGTCCGGCTGCCGATGCAGGGTACACGGGTTCGTGCCCCGGTCTGGGAGGATCCCACATGCCACAGAGTGGCTGGGCCCGTGAGCCATGGCCGCTGAGCCTGCGCGTCCGGAGCCTGTGCTCCGCAACAGGAGAGGCCACAACAGTGAGAGGCCCGCGTACCACATACACACAAAAATAAATAAATAATAATAATAAAAAAATTACCTAAGTCTAGCATCAAGCTTATTTTTAGGTAGGATTGTGGGGTTGACTTTCTTGTATAACAGTAGTCAACTGTTGGAGCTGTTTCAGAGAATAACTGTATCCTGTATGCCTGTGGCCAACAGTTTTACCTCTGGTTTTCAGATTAGAAAACCAGTCAAGGCATTTCTTTTCTACTGGTACTTCAAGCTGGTCCCTCAAACCTTCAAAATCTTTTTTGTCATGCATGTGGCTCACTTAGGAAGACAGTATTAGAATCAGAAAAAGATCGATCAGACCTATAACCCAGACCTCCAAACACTAGACCACAAGCAAAAATATGTTGACATTTCTTCTTCATAAACATACTTACTAAACACAGAAGGAGACAAAATGTTCAGGAGCAAAGTTCAGCTACTACTTTAAACGTATGAACTATTTTAATTATACAGCTTGTTTTTTTAAGGATTGTATAAAGATAAAAGATTATTACAAATCAGTAACTGAGCTGAAATCCCAATATTAGAGACATTATCACAAACTAAACAAGGTAATTTCTGACCATTTATAAAACTTTTTCTAGTTGGTATTGTTTTAATTACATAAGAGTACTTAGTGGAAGGCTGATGTTCCAAGTAAAACAATACTTTAAAGATATGAAAAGGTGTGTAAATTCAGTTTCCTTAATAGCATGTACTTTGTAAGCTATAGGTTTCAGAATGTGTAACTGGGAAAGTGCTACGGGAATCTTTCAAAGGCTATGTGTATAACCCAAGCTCTGCCAATAAGCTCTGTAACTCAGGGCAAATACCTCACATTTGATTCACCTCTGAAATAAATCACATAATCTGTAAGGTTACTTCCAACTCTAAAATTCTATGACAATTTGTGTTTCAGTAGGTACATGCTACTTGATTTCTCTGCAGTTTAGCTATCTAAATGAATGAGGAAACACGCAGAGTAAATGAAAAATGCCTTAGTCCTTCCGACAAGCAGAAAAGGAATACATACACACACACATATATTTTAGGAATATATACATATGTATATTTAAAGGATTTGATAGTCCTTTGCTAAGCAAAATCAAAGTTTGACTACAGGATGACACGAAATATCTTTTTATATTCAACACAGGTTGCTTACCTAAAGACTTATATTTGTGTTAACATAAATAGCACATCACAGCCTAAAAGCACACCCCATTTATAACTCTCTTAAGGTACAGGTTAAACATATATCCATTGAGTGGTATCGTCTCCAGAAGTCTGTGTACTGGGTGTGAGTGTGGATTCAAGGTTTCCTTGGATCTCTCTCAAGGGCTCTCCTTTCTCTTCAGTATTTCTCTCTATTCCCATTTTCCTTCTACTTATACAGAACTGCCATTCTTAAATTTAATACCCAATTTTCACCACTTGTTCATGTCAGTTCCTTGAAATATAATTGTCCATGAACCTTGACATGTACTTTTTATAACAGAAGCTAAAAGATGTAGACATCACACAATTTAATCCAGAGGGTATTTAAAAAGTATAAAGAAAGAATTCAGTTGCCAACATAGTGGATTTTATACATTATTAAATGTCTATTTTATCTCCATGGTCTGAAACTTACTTCTCACTCAAGAAAAAAGATTCCTTTCTAAACATTTATTCTATCTTTCTTTGATGGAAACAGCCGAAAAGCTTCTTCTTTGACAAAACTGTCCCAGGGGAACAAAGCAAATGCTTTCCAAATTAGAGCACAAGTCTTCCTTAAATGTCAGTGTGTGATAAATAAGATATCATAGCAGTCTTTTAAATTTCATAAAAGCTACAGTTAAGTTGGTGTTTTTGGCCGTTTTGCAGAGGGTCCATCTGAGTTAGTTCTGTTATCAACGTTATTTTCATCTTCTGCATCATCTTCATCATCACCTTTTAAAATAAATATTTGTTGTATGACAATATGTTCATTGGTTGAAAGAAATATACAAGCTAAAGCAGCTGATAATGAGGCCATTTCACTTTAGGGATTAACAGAACAATAGATACATCAAATTAGAAATATGTACAGTTAAAAAGACTTTGGGAATTTTGGTGTTTAAAACCTTTCTTTTCTATCAGTTTTTTTTTGAGATATGATTCATATACCATAAAATTCACTTTCAAAGCGTACAGTTTATTTAGATATTCACTAGGTTGGGCCACCATCACCACTGATTCCAGAACACTTTTCATCTTCCCAGAAAGAAATCTCATACAAATTAGCAGTCACTTCCCATTCCCCTCAGTCCTTGGCAGCCACTAATCTACTTTCCTATCTCGTAGATTTGTCTATTGTGGACACTTCATACAAATGAATCGTAAAACATGTGGCCTTTTGTGTCTGCCTTCTTTCACTTATCATGTTTTCAGAGTTCATTCATGTTGTATAGCATTTATCAGTACTTCATTCCTTTTTGTTGCTGAATAATATTCCATTGTATGGATATATATTTTGTTTATCTACTCATGAGCTGATGGACATCTGTGTTGTTTCCACTTTTTAGCTATTATGAATAATGCAGCTATGAACATTTGTGCGTTTGTTTTTAATGGGAACATGTTTCCAGTTCTCTCGGGAGAACGAGGAGTGGAACTAGGAATCCCTAGGAGTAGAATTGCTGGGTCGTACGACAAATTTAGGCTTAACTTTTTGAGGAACTGACAAAGTGTTCTCCAAAGAAGGTACACCATTTTGCATTTCCACCCGCAGTGTATGAGGGCTCCAATTTCTTCACATCCTAGCCAAGACTTGTTATTGTTCTTTCTGATTACAGCCTTCCTAGTGGGCATGGCATGGTATGTCACTGCGGCTTTGATTTGCCTTTCCCTGAAAGTCAATGATGTTGAGCATCTTTTCAGGTGCTTTCTGGCCATTTGTATATCTTATCTGGAGCACTGTCTATTCAAGTCTTCTGCACATTTGGTAACTGGATTCTTTTTTTTTTTTTTTTGGTCGTTATGATGACTTTTTTTCAATTGAAGTATAACTGACCCATAACACTGTCAGCTCCAGGTGCACAACACAGTGACTCAATACTTCTGTACATTACAAAATGATCACCACTATTTGTCTTTCTAGTGTTGCGTTCTATCACTTTTCTTTCATAATTGTTACATTTTTAAAATTTTGTATTTGTTAAGATATGATTCATATAAGATAAAATCTGTCATTTTAATCTCTACAGCTTTTAACAAAGGAAATTCAAACAGAAGCTTTATGGGGACTTCATTAAATATACAAAAGCATGTCTTCCTGTATGAAGATATTACTGACCCACTATTAGAACAGACGGCAGTTACTTTTCCAGTAAATAATTTTATATATATATATATATATATATATATATATATATATATAAATGGCTCTATCTATACCTGTCCTTATTCCAATGATAATATTTTCAACGGATCAGAGAGGAACTTTTGGAGCCAAGAACCAGGACTTCTCTCTCATGGAAACAATCTATTATCTGAAGTTCGTGTAATATTCTGAATTGGTTCCTTCACATTATCTGGCAAGCAAGATGTAAACAAGATGGAAAGGAAAGTACAGTACAGTTTAAGCTCCTCTACAGAGGAATTAAGTCCTGATTCTAATATTTAGTTCTTAGGTTCTTCAGCTCAGGGTAGTCAAGACAAGACTTAAAAAAACGAATACACTTAAATTTCCCGTTTCTACTTTCAAACTGCACCTACAAAACTGGGAAAGGAAAGGAGTCCCTGAGGGTTAAGACTTGTTCATCTGAAATCTGCTGCAATCTTCGGAACCTGCTCCTATTCTGTGACAGATGGCAGTCTTCCAAATTTGTTCGTAATTTTACACCGGGGAAGATTCCTTTCCATCCTTCAACACCCAGCTTAGAATTCACGCCCTCTCTGAAGTCTTCTTGGGTTCTCTAGGTTTGCAATAGCTACAGAGGAGCCTAGGGTCATCCTTCTACTCTTTAATAAGAGTGTTTGTCTGTCTAACCCCTCAGCGGTCAGAGTTCCACAAGGACAGGAACTGAGTTTCATTCTTTCTCCAGAGCTCAGCTCAATGACTGGCATAGAGCAGTAGACGTTCAGCACGTTTTTGTGTGTATGTGATTTAACTGCAAAGAGAATCGTGAAAAGCAGCCCTGGTAAATGAGCCCAGGTACGGCCCAGATCTGGCGGAAGGTGCTAACAAGTTTTAGTTGGAGTTCTTCCCCCCAGGCTCACTTTCTCCAAGTTTGCCACTCCACGCAGGCTCCCTGAGCAGACTTTCCCCGGGCGCCCCTGCCCACCCATCTGTCGCTCCAGCACCATCTCAGAACTCACCGTCCAACGCCTTCTCTGGAGCCGCCGCCACCCGGTCCTGTGCTTCCCGCTGTACCGGGGAGCCGAGGAGGTTGGTCACCAGCTCCCTCATCTTAGCCACGCCCGATAACAAGCCCTGGAAAGGGTCGGCGACGCCCGGCGCCTCACAAGGCACCCGTAGCTGCTGTCGCTGCCCGTCCTGCCCGACGTACTCGGCCAACAACTCCATGGACACCACCGAACTTCCAGAGCGCGCAGCGATGACGCGCCACCCGGAAGCGGAAGCCAGCTCGCCGCTGGCGCAGGCGGCAGAAGGGAGAGGAGTAACTTCCGTTTGTCGGAAGTCGCTCCTCCCCCTTCCTTCGCTCCCCGTCTCTGGGATTGGTGCCTGGCACTGAGGCCCCGCCTCCTCCGGCCCCGCCCCTCGCGGCCGCTTTTCCCGCCTCCGCCGGGGCCGAGAGGCGGTCCGGGTGACAGTTGAGAATGGCTGGAGCCGAGGAGCCCGCTGGGCGGCAGTCGGAGCTGGAGCCCGTGGTTTCGTTGGTCGACGTACTTGAGGAGGACGAGGAGCTGGAGAATGAGGCGTGCGCCGTCCTGGGCGGCAGCGACTCGGAGAAGTGCTCCTACTCGCAGGTGGGCGCGCGGCCCGGGCCTCGCCTCCCCCGGGCTCCCCTGAACCTTCTCTTCCCCGCTGGACTTACCCTCTTCCCGCCTGCCGCGGCCGGCACCCCCGTGGTGGTCCGGGGCCGCTGTTCGTAGTACGTTTCCCCATCGCAGGCCCAGTTGTCCTATTACCCTTAGTCTCCCGAGCCCCCTGCCTCAGCCTGTGTCCAGCAGGGCTCCCCTCCTTTCTCGGTCTTCCTCCGTCGCCGCCCCCCCCCCCACGATTCTCCAGGCTTTGGCCCTGGAGCGGCTGCTCTTTCCTTCCTTTCCCGTCTCTTCTCGGTGCCTCAGCTGCTTTTCACGAAACCGTCCCCGTGACCTCTCACATCCAGACATCTTTGTCTCTACTTTTCGCATCTTCAGAGCATTTATTAGGAATCGAACGGGAGAGTCAAAACAGAGTTAAAGGAGAGAGCTCTGGATTTGAAAATCTCCCCGTGTGGGCTGGGCTCCTGGACAGCTGGTTCCTCTGCAATTTAGTTTGACAAGTGCTAGCTGGGTTTTTGGAGAGAAGAAGCAAGTACTGCATCTGTCTGCAGTCTGCCCCCCAGGGGGATAGACCGGGACCCGAACAGCTGGTGGCACTGGCAGAGGAGGGGAGGGGAGGAGAGAAAGCATTTGGAAGATGTCGTGAACAAGGATTTGAGGGGGTGTGATGTCTTTGTTTGGTGACTCATCCTATATTTCTAGGTACAAAAATGGAGAAAGGTGGGTAGAAGAAAACTAATAAGAGGTGAGAATTGGTAGGAGGAAGAAGGTTACCTTCCAAGGGGGTGGAGTGGAACGCTGAAGGATGTGGAGAGAGATTTGGGGTCATTATGTGGTGCGGACTGAGATCATAATACCAGTTGTCATCGTTGTCCAGTTGAGTTTACACTGCAAAGTGGTTACATTTTTTATTAATACACCTTGTGTCAGATGTATTTAATGTTGTCTGGTATTTAAAAACCTTTGGTCACCACTGAAACAACTTTTTCCCTGCTTTCCTTTTTTTAAAAAGTCTGTTTGTAAGTTACCTTTGAAATGTAGTTAGGTTTTTGAAACGTACTTCCTTAACATTTTTTTTATTGTAGTGAAATATGTGGAAAAGTGCACAAACCATGTATAAGTCTTGGGAAAGCATAAACAAAAACACATGCAGGGATTCCCTGGTGGCACAGTGGTTGAGAGTCCGCCTGGTGATGCAGGGGACACGGGTTCGTGTCCCGGTCCGGGAAGATCCCACATGCCGCAGAGCAGCTGGGCCCGTGAGCCATGGCCGCTGAGCCTGCGCGTCCGGAGCCTGTGCTCTGCAACGGGAGAGGCCACAACAGTGAGAGGCCCGCTTACCACAAAAAATAAAAAATAAAAAAAATAAACAAACACATGCAGGTACGTACTACCCAGATCAAGAAATAGAACATTACCGGCATACCAGAAGCTTCCTTGTATCTTCCTTGTATCTCCCCCCTTCCCAGAAGAGGGTACTATCCATTATCAGGATTTGCTTGTTCTTCTTTCAACTTTTTATTTTGAAACATTTTAAGTCTACAGATAAGTTGAAAGAATATTATGAACACCTGTGTACTTTCACATATATTCACTTTTTAACATTTTACAACATTTGTTTTTTCTTTTACCCCTTCATTGTAATAGACTTTTTTCTTTTTTCCTCAGCCACTTGAAAATAAGTTGCAGACCATGACACTACACCTCTGAATACTTCAGCATACATCTAAAAATCAAAGGGATTCATTTAATGCATTGGTTTTCTCTTTGGTGGAACCACAAGCATTTTCCAAAATTAAGTATGATTATTACTTACATAAACTTAGACACATTCTCCTACATTTTTTTTTTTTTTTTTTTGCAGTACGCGGGCCTCTCACTGTTGTGGCCTCTCCCGTTGTGGAGCACAGGCTCCGGATGCACAGGCTCAGCGGCCATGGTTCACGGGCCCAGCCGCTCCGCGGCATGTGGGATCTTCCTGGACTGGGCACGAACCCGTGTCCCCTGCATCGGCAGGCGGACTCTCAACCACTGCGCCACCAGGGAAGCCCTCTCCTACATTTTTCTGTGTTGAAATGATTAAGCAGACCAGCTTATTCACAGCTGACTGAAAATATTAAACTTCTTTCTATCACTTTAAGAAAAGATTATATGAAAACAAGCACTAGTGTATGAAACATGCAACAGTGTTTTGGTATTCTGTTGAATAAGCTTTTTTATTAGCCTCAGTGTTTTTTACAGGAAAATCTTGACCACAGGTAATCTGATTTCAGTTATTTCTTAGATCATAGTATGGGCATTAGGTGACTCTGCCATGTTTCTTCAAGTTTTTTCTCTCTTTTTCCATTTTGGGGCTGTCTTTTAGGGCTCAGTAAAGAGACAAGCACTATATGCCTGTAGTACCTGCACCCCAGAGGGAGAAGAACCAGCAGGAATTTGCCTAGCTTGCAGTTATGAATGTCATGGAAGTCATAAACTTTTTGAGCTATACACAAAAAGGTAAAATGGTCAGAGACTGATGCTGAATGCTTTTCAAATATTTAGATTCTTTTCCAGCTGCACTTTTTTCTTAATCTTTTTTTTTTTGCATTCAAAGTAGTTGTGCACTGGTAAAATGTAATGTGTTTTTATATAATATAATTGGAGAGAGCAGTTTTTCCAGAGGGTCTTCTTTTTCTTGAAATTAATTAATTAATTTTATTTATTTATTTTTGGCTGTGTTGGGTCTTTGTTGCTGTGCGCAGGCTTTCTCTAGTTGTGGAGAGCAGGGGCTACTCTTTGTTGCGGTGCATGGGCTTCTTATTGCGGTGGCTTTTCCTGCAGAGCATAGGCTCTAGGAGTGTAGGCTTCAGTAGTTGTGGCACATGGGCTCAGTAGTTGTGGCGCACGGGCTTAGTTGCTCCGCGGCATGTGGGATCTTCCCAGACCAGGGCTCGAACCTGTGTCCCCTGCATGGGCAGGCAGATTCTCAACCACTGTGCCACCTGGGAAGCCTGGCAGGCAGATTCTTAACCACCGCGCCACCAGGGAAGTCCCCAGAGGGCCCTTTAAAATAAAATTATGGTGCAAACTCAACTACTCCTGCTGCTCTGCCATGATTTTATTAGTGTTTGTGTAATATAGATATTTGTCTTTATGCATGTTAATCTCTAGAATTATTAAATCTTTTATTGTTATGTGCTTGGAGAAATTCTGGATTGGATACATGAACAACAACCAAGGTCACTTTTTAGATCCTAGAAGCCAGTTGAAAGGGAAGAGGCTATGACATGAATTTAAAGAGTAAGTCATTAGATTTAAAAGAAAAATTAAAATCGGCTCTTCCTCCTTTGTTTCAGAAATTTTTGTTGTGATTGTGGAAACAGCAAGTTTAAAAATTTGGAATGCAAATTATTTCCTGTAAGTAAGCACCGTAACTATAAATGCATGAAAAGTAGCTGAGATTGATATTTGTCCAAGTGGATAAAAACCAAGTATTTTCCAAAAAGGAAGTTCTTATGCTTATTCTTTGTAAATGGAAAAATCAGTATTAGGCTGTATCCCATTTATTACTTTTTGGAAAACTAAGTAACCTTTTCAGAGCCTACAGTATAGATTGTAATTAATATGAAGGGTTTGTGGGGGAATGTTCTAAAGTGATTCAGGTTTAGTTATGTTGATTGTGCTTATGCTTTAAGGTTTTTAAAGCAAAGGGGATGACTTTAAAAACTGAATAAATAAAACTTGGTAATAATGAGTGGGTTATGTGCACTCAGAAGTTTTTCAGTGCTTTTTGGATAAAAAAAACTATGCTTATACGCTAACTTTCAATGAAATAACAGAAATGAAAGAGAAAATAAGGGACTTTACATTGTTCAATCGTATTGCTAAAACTGTCATGCTTTTTCCCTCCTCAAAGATTATTTTTAGATAATTTCCTTGCCTGCCTCCTAGTAACCTGGGGGCTTTGGCTATCACAGCTGGACATTAAGAAGTCTTTTGAAATTCTAGGCCAGTGTCAGCTTACATAGGTTGATAATTAATATTTATGATTCATTTTCCTCCAATTGCTACAAAGAAGACATAGAAAATAAATTTTAACTTTTCCCTGTATCCTGGAAAAAGTATCCCTTTAATAGGAATGAATTTTTTTCCTTTGTACTTTGAAAGTTAAAGACCAGCTTCTGGTGGGTGGAGATATTTAATGCACAAATTTATTGAATGCATAAATTTCATGATGCATGAAATTATAGTTAAAGTTAGACCATATTATATATTGAAATTAATATCTTTCAGGACAAAGCAAAGATAAATTGTGGCAATAAGTACAATGACAACTTTTTTGGATTGTACTGCATTTGCAAGAGACCTTATCCTGATCCTGAAGATGAGGTAAGAGATTTAGAGGTTAGCACCGGGACTGTGTCATCTCTAGCCTTCACTCCTCAGCCTTTTGTCATATTTGACCCTTTAGCTGTTCAGCAGGGATTTGGGGATTGTGAAAGGATTCTAGATTTATTCCTTCTTATGAATCTGGGCTGGAGCTACAACCAGAACAGATCCCAACTATTATTCTCATTCTTACATCATGAGAATGAAATATTGGACAGGACTTTCTCAAGGCCAGAACTTTTTTCCTTCCCCCCCCCTTTGCCTGCCTGTTTGCTCCATTCCCCTGAACACTTTCCAGAAAATGACCTTCAGTTTCTTACATCCCTGCAAGGAAAGAAATAGGGTGTACAAACTGGATCCTCTTAAAAATTTCAATTAGACGTACACACAAAACTTAAAAAGAATTTTTCTTCTTCCTCACTCCTGTACCTTCTTACCTCCCAGAAACAACCACTGTTAACACTTTTTGGTATATGTATTTTTAAACCTTTTTCTGTGCACATATAAGTGGGTGAATGTGAGTTTTAATTTCTAGTTTTCTTTTATTTTGACAAAAGTGAAAATTCTGTGCATTCACCTCTGCAACTTGCTGCAATTCACATTACCTCCCTGGGCCTGGGTTTACGTTTGAAGTGAGAATATGTTACTTATTTATAAAGTTTTATGGGAATCATATATTAAGTAACTGATATGAAAGCTTGGATAATTGCTCACAAAGTGCTTATCTTAATGTAATCCTTCTGTAACACCAGTTCATGGAGAATGAACTTCTTTGGCCCCTTGAATTGCTGTTTCTCCCTGTTCGCTTGACTTCTGGCATGTGGATAGCAGTTTTACAGAATTGGTAGAGAATTATTTAATATCTAATTCTAATGTGTGCCAGATTTACTTTGGTATCCCAGAATTCGCTGTAATCATTAACAAACAAATGGCTTTCCCGTGTTAGATTCCAGATGAGATGATCCAGTGTGTAGTCTGTGAAGACTGGTTCCATGGAAGGGTAAGGAAAGCTTTTACCTTTTAAAGACATTGTCTTTACAAAAAGAGAAAAGATCTTGTCTTTTGGAATTTACTATATTTTACGTTATAATTACTCTTCTAAAAATATAGTAAAGATATGATCAGCATACTAGTGCAATATATTTCTTTCCCCCCGCTGTGTTGGGTCTTCGTTGCTGCACACGGGCTTTCTCTAGTTGCGGCGATTGGGGGCTACTCTTTGTTGTGGTGCGCGGGCTTCTCATTGCGGTGGCTTCTCTTGTTGCGGAGCACGGGCTTTAGGCGCTTGGGCTTCAGCAGTTGCGACGTGTGGGCTCAGTAGTTGTGGGGCGTGGGCTCTAGGGTGCAGCCTCAGTGGTTATGGCGCACCGGTTTAGTTGCTCCACGGCATGTGGGATCTTCCCGGATCAGGGATCGAACCCGTGTCCCCTGCATTGTCAGGCGGATTCTTAACCACTGTGCCACCAGGGAAGTCCCGCGATATTTTATAAAATAATGGGCTTTTTGGACAACTTGGTGATCACAAGGAAAATGTTCGATTTTCTGTGTTCGCAGCATCTTGGTGCCGTTCCCCCTGAGAGTGGAGATTTCCAAGAGATGGTGTGCCAGGCTTGCATGAAACGCTGTTCTTTTTTGTGGGCTTATGCTGCACATTTGGCAGGTAAATGTCTCTGTGGAGTTGGTATTCCACCAACTTGTGCTGTATGTTCAGAACAATTTGTATGTTCAATACGTAATTTTTATCAACTAGTTTTAATTGGACTCTGTGGAAAAGAGTATAAGATCTGTTCCTTCTCCACAAGGTGCTTATAGATAGATTGGGAGACTACCAAGAACAAATTTGTACTTAAGTGGCGTGATGCAGAGTATGGATGAGACCAGAATTAGAGAAAACGGAGGAAGCAGTTTTGAACGGGATTTTGAAACATAAAGAGATAAACATTGTTCTTAAATGTAAGACATGCTGTTGGTTGGGGAGAGGGTGGTGGTAGTTAGTCATATAGTGCTTTTATTATACTCTAAGGAATTGGCCCCAAACCACTAATCAGCAATGAATGTTCTTGAGGCATTAAATATTTTATTTTATTTGTAATGCTATATGTGTTAATTTATTTTTAAAGTGTCAGTTGTCTCCTGCTCTGGCCTCATAATTTCTTGCCCTTCTCACCTTTAGGGAACACTTCACCATACAAACCACAAGCAGCATCAGACATTTTGATTTGTCTCGCTCTTAACCTTGGTGTGCTTCCTTTCTGTTCATACCCTTTACAATTAAATCTCTCTTTCTGCTGGACCTGAATTTATTTCGCATTCATCAGGTTTTCTTAACAGTTCCCCTCTGCCCCTCCTTCATTTCCTTCCCTGTCAGCAGATGGCCTCATTTCCTACTAAACTGAAATGCCATCATGCAAACTGAGTTCCCTTATCATTCCTCTTCTCTCCACAGTATTTCTGTCTCTACACGCACCCTTTCTGATTTCCTTCTCTCATAAAGAAAAGCTGTTGTTTTTTCTAAAACTGCCCTTCTACCTGTATTTGCAGTTAAATCTCTTCCTATTGCCTCTTGCTTCTTGAGGTGTCCCTGTCTTTAACATCTATAGTATTTTTTTTTCTCCTTTACATAGAAAGTGCTTAAGTAGTGATTGGTATTTTTAAATGATCTTTGCAGTTATTTGACTCTTTGGATTAGGCAGGCATAAACTAAAAAAGTGTTATTTCCTTTCTTATTATTCCAGAGATTAAGGTTGACTTTCTCCTTTTCCAGATTCTGAAGTATGTTTTAATCAGACTAAGTGATTTCACTGGCTAACGGGTCTGTGGATATGTGTGTGTGTGTTTTCACTGAACCCACAGTAACCAAAGTGACTGCTGAAGATGATGGGTTGCTGCTGAATGTTGATGTGGTAGGTGACCAGGAAGTTATCCAACCTGAAAATGGAGCTCATCGTGGTGGTGCCCTCAAAGAGGATGTTCCAGAACATGGAAAGGCTGCTGAGAAGGAAGTTAAAGCAGAGCAGATGAACGAACCATGTACCAGCTCTAGTTCTGAAGCTGATCTCCAGGTAACATGAAATCTGAGCTATAAAAGAAATAAAACTTAAGCAAAATTAATTCTGTAACCTATATAGCTTTGGGTTTCAGTTGTACCCTTTGCCTAAAGAAATCCTTTGACAAAATCTAAACTATGAAAACTATGATAGTTTAAAAAACACACTTCAAAACTTAATTTAATTTCAGACAGCATTTAAGAATCAACATCTCAACACAGAATCACAGTCTGGCTGCAAACTTGAGGAGCTTAAAGCTAAGCAGTTTATAAAGAAAGACACTGCCACCTATTGGCCCCTGAACTGGCGTAGCAAGTTATGTACCTGCAAAGACTGTATGGTAAGTGCCTGATCAAGTTCAATATTAGTATGTTTTGTGGACTGATGCCTAAACTAAGAGCACCTGAGAAGTATATTTATGAAACTGATACTAGAGTATAGAGAACTGAAAAGTTTTTTTATATTAAGCAAATTTATGAAATAGTATTTGCAGTCTGAATGCTTATGGAAGAAATTAAGAATTATGCAATACTTTTTATTAGCTTCATTTCAGTGGAAAATAGCTTATCTTTTTTATATCATAGAATTGCTTGGAAACACGTATTACTTGAAAGTTACAGTAAGTCAGTGGTTTTTAAATAAACATCTCTTAGATCGTATAATATCTACTGGGAAGTTGGGAGCTTTCTAAAAGATTTGGGCAAAAAGAATAAAACATTCAAGCAACTCTGCTAAAAGGCTCAGGTTTTTCTGGGTATTATTTAAATAAATTTTTAGTGATTCTCATGAGGTTGACTTTCTGAGAATGACATACAGTTCTAATGGGGAAACTGGTTTTATTTTTTAAAGAAAATGTATGGCGATCTAGATGTCCTGTTCCTGACAGATGAATGTGACACAGTTCTGGCTTATGAAAACAAAGGCAAGGTTGACCAGGCAGCTGACAGTAGAGACCCTCTAATGGACACCCTTAACAGCATGAACAGAGTCCAGCAAGTGGAACTTATTTGCGGTAAATATTGTTTGTGAAAGTTCATGAAGTTCATGAAGTTTCCTTCACCATTAAAAAAACTTACGTATAAGGAAGACAACTAATAACCTATTTTAATTTAACACAAAGATGGTTTAAATTTGGAATTGTATAGTAGGCCTCACCTACACTTGCTTGATTGTAATGTTGCTGGGTATTTAGCTGCTATTTCCATTGAATTAGGGTTACATGCTAGAATAATTACATGCTTGAGAAACCATAACATGCTATTTTGATTAAGGGTAGATGTATGAGTAAAGAATAAAAGGAAATCAATTTCTTTTTCCATCCACTGAAATAATTTTCATTGAACATTACATGTCATCTTTTTGAGCAAAGCATGCCATCTTTTTGACAGTTCTTGAGGATACTTCAGTGGTTCACAGGAAACCACTAGAGGGGAAACATTCCCAAACCCTTAATTACAGGCTTTTACATTTTTTCCCCCAGTATGCGCAGCCTATTTTAGTGATTTCCATCCTAGCCATTTCTACTCGGATGCCACCACTTTTGTGCCCCTTTTTGGACATTGATTATTCCTGTCTTGTATTTGTAACTGTTTGATTAATTTCCTTTTACCTTTATTGGAGTAAAAGCTTTCCAAGGATAGAGGCTGCATCTAAAACATTTTTGTAGCCCTCAAGGTGCCTTGTACATAATATAAATTGTTGAGTGAGTGCACGAGTTTTAAAACTTAATGTTTGACAAGTCCAAGATATTTCTTTCAAGCACTAGAATTCCAGAGAGATGGAAAACTTTAAAAAAAATTCTTAGCTAATCATTTTGGGGATGAGGATATCTCTGTTTTTTGAGGGTTTTTAAATGAAAAAGTGTCCCAGATGTCAAAATGGAGGAATTTGAGAGAAATTGAGAACAAGTTTCTATGCAGATTTCACTTAAAGAAAGATGTGGTTTAGACTAACATACTCAAATGTCAATGGTCAAGAAATATTTTGTTTCTAAATGCAAATGGCTTATCTGAAGTTTATGTCCTTTTTTTGTTGTTTTGATTTAGAATACAATGACTTGAAGACTGAACTTAAAGACTATCTCAAGAGATTTGCTGATGAAGGCACAGTAAGTTTAGTTAGAGTTTTAATCAGAGCCTTGTATGTTTGGAATAAAGTATCTTTTTTATTGAAGTATAGTTGATTTACAGTATTATTTTAGTTTCAGGTGTATAACATAGTGATTCAACATGTTTATAGATTATACTCCATTTAAAGTTATTATAAAATATTGGCTACATTCCTTGTGCTGTACAATATATCCCTGTAGCTTGTTTATTTTATACATAGTAGTTTATGCCACTTAATCCCCTACCCTTCACTTGCCTCTCCCCCTCCCTCTCTCCACTGGTAACCACTAGTTTGATCTTTATATCTGTGAGTCTGTTTTGTTATATTCATTTGTTTTATTTTTTAGACTCTACATATAAATGATAACATGTAATATTTATTTTTCTTTATCTGACTTATTTCACTAAACATAATAATACCCTCTAGGTCCATCCATGTTGTTGCAAATGGCAGAATTTCATTCTTTTTTATGGCTAATATTCCATTGTGTGTGTGTGTGTGTGTGCCACATCTTCTTTAACCATTCTTCTGTTGATGGACACTTAGGTTGCTTCCATATCTTGGCTATTGTAAATGATGCTGCTGTGAACATTAGGGTGCATGTATCTTTTCAAATTAGTGTTTTCAGTTTCTTGGATACATACCCAGAAGTGGGATTGCTGGATCATATGGTAGTTCTCGTTTTAGGTTTTTGAGGAACCTCCGTACTGTTTTCCATAGTTCATTTTCTTTGATGAAAAAGATGACTGAGAGCTTAATGCAGGCAGAGGAAAGGGAAATCAATAGTAGTGAAACACCAGTGGACTAGCCACATCAGGAGTCCTTCCTAACCCTCCAGATGAGGGACGGAGCAGTCATGCCTGATCTGGAGAGAATCGTAGCTTAGGAGAGGGCCATTGGATCAGCCATACTGATTCTCTCAGTCCTGACCTTCGAGCAGGGATTTTTGGAGAAGGAAGGAAAAATGAAAGCCAGACCGCTTTTCTGTGATTTTTGAGTTCTCGTTTAAAATAAAACAACTTTATATTGGGGGGCTAAAACATTTCTCTTGCTGGTTAGGACGGTCTGTATGCTTTTAAGGGTGACACTAACTCTATAATGTATAAATTTTTTTGGCCACGTGGCACGTGAGATCTTAGTTCCCCGACCAGGTATGAGCCCATGCCCCCTGCAGTGGAAGCAAGGAATCCTAACCACTGGACCGCCAGGGAATTCCCATGTAATCTTTTAAAATAGTTTTCCAGGGACTTCCCTGCTGGTCCAGTGGTTAAGACAACACACTTCCACTGCAGGGGGCGTGGGTTCGATCCCTGGTCGGGGAACTATGATATCACATGTCACGGGGTGCAGCCAGAAAATAAATAGATAAAATAGTTTTCCAGATGAATTTACAAATACCTCCTGGCCCTTTACTACTCATACATTTATGATGGACTTTTTCTTCTAAAATACTTTTTTATCTTCCAAAGGCAGATAATAAAGCAAAACTTTTCTTTTCATGGCCTACAGTTGTCCTTCTGGACAGAAAATGTTTTGCTCTGCTATAGCTAGACAGACAAATGAAGTCAGACATGGGTCTGATGGACACTCGGGACGTGCCCGGAAACTTGTTTTCTTGGAAGAAGTCTCTGCCAACTGAGTGCTTTCTCATAAATGTGGGAAGAACTTGTAGCTGCCTGGATATCTGGCAATGCTGCCTTTCTGCAAAATGAATTGTGAAGTCCAAAGTTAAAGAGACTTCCTAAATGGTTTTCTCATTTTTAGAGAATGTTCCTCACTGTCACTAGGGACGGACGTCTTCCTGCTTCCCAGCAGCTCTTAACAGACAGTTATTCTCGTTTCTGTTGCAAAGGCTGTCCTCTGCTTAATGCAGCCTCAGGCTTCTCTCTCACTGGAACTAAGAGGGTCCGTGGGTGTAACTTTTTTGGGTTTTTTTTGTTTTTTTTTTAAAATAAATTTATTTATATATTTTTGGCTGCATTGGGTCCTCGTTGCTGCATGCGGGCCTCACATTGTAGTGGCTTCTCCTGGTGCAGAGCATGGGCTCTAGGCACGCGGGCTTCAGTAGCTGTGGCACATGGGCTCAGTAGTTGTGGCTCGCGAGCTCCAGAGTGCAGGTTCAGTAGTTGTGGTGCACGGGCTTAGTTGCTCCACGGCATGTGGGATCCTCCCGGACCAGGGATCGAACCCGTGTCCCCTGCATTGGCAGGCGGACTCTCAACCACTGCGCCACCAGGGAAGCCCCGGGTGTAACTGTTTTAACCTCAGCACTGTTAGTGGACGTTCAGGGTCTTTCAGGTGTGTCAAAGCACATGCTCTTGCCTCTGCTTTTGTGTAGTTTGTGGTTGCTGTGCTCTTTATTGATTTTATTACACACACACTTAAATTCACGTAAAAGAAAAAAAGTAGGTATGTTGTCTTTTTCCATTCACATTTGAAACAATTTTATCCAGAGTCTTCACATGTGTCTTCAGTGTATGGATCTTTGTGACAGCTAGAGCCATTCTTTATGAGTCTGAGATTATCTGATGTGATGATTTAAAAGGACAGAAAAATATTTTTTATTGTTTGTTTTCGACATTACAAACACCTTAAGTTGTCATAAAGCTCATCTGCTTTGGTTGTATTTGGCTATAGAAGAGAATGCTAATAAGGTCTGGGTGTTGTCAAATGAGGGACTGCCCTTTATTTAATGTTTGTGTCTGACTAAAAAATAATAATAACACTTAGACACTACAAATTTTCTAGGACAAGCCAATAAAATGATTCATTATTGGACCCAGGTATTTATTCTTTAACATTTCTACTCTGCATATTGGCTGTGACCATTTGAGGATGCCTAGAAACTCTAAAGATTACACACTCTAATTTGTGTAATTTGTGGGCTTTTAGGTCTCCTCCTACTGTTTCCTTGCCAGAGAAATGTCCTTGTATTGCCTTTCAGCGTTTAATGTTTGATCTGAGCTAGGGGCAGATCCTTCGCATTGGAACTCCCCAGTATCCTATTTAATAGCATTTATAAGTGTGCATTCCCAAGCCCAGGGCCTTAGAGCTCTGAGCTGTGGTTGCCTCAGAGTGCGTTAGCATCTCGATCTTGAGTCTGTGAGGGGTTCTAATTCCTCACAGGTTGACCCCCGGCTGACTCTTGGTGCCTGTGAGACTGGTGTGTCAGCTGCCAGTCTGGTGTGGAGTTCTTTCATTTCGAGGAGTTGTAAGATCATGTCTCGCCCCAGTGAGTTATTCAGGTTGCCTGTGCCATTTGGGGATGTCGCGCTCTTACCCCTGGGGAGTGGAGAGGGAGGTTTTCGCTTTACACACAAGTATTTGTCCTCTTTCTTACTTCTCTCTCTCTCTCTCTCTCTCTCTCTCTCTCCCTCTTGCTCTCTGTATTACAGTGCTTTCTTTTTCTTTTTCTCTTTCCCTCCCTCTCCCCGCCCCACCTTTATTCCTTTATAATAATAAGAATGTGTTACCTTTGTAATTGAAAACCATGTTAACAGACCTGTCAATTGCAGCACAGACTCACTCTTGGGGTGAGCAGGGACTCCTTCCGGGTAGGCCTGGTTTACTTTTTTATCCATATTTCCCCTTATTTTCTTATTTTTCATATTTTATTTTGCTAATAGAAACACTTCTATGTGATGTTCTAGTCCTTTTTCCGATAAAATACAAGATAAATTTCTCATTTTTATTGCATAACATGATTATTCCATTTACTGGGGGTACTGCTTCCATGGTTTTTGCCAATTATTTTTCTACTTATATAGCAAACATCTTTAATTTTGGACTCTTGAAGAGGGAAGAGTTTGGGGGTTCCTTTTTTTTCAGTAAAGGAGAGAGCACAAATCTCAAAAAAAGCAGATTTTGTTTGCTGTGGGTGCTTCTGCGGGACTGAAGGACATCCCCAAGACAGCTGTGTCATGAGGAGAGCAGTGGCCTCGAGACCATTGGTCACCTCAGTTTTCATCCTGGCTCTGCCGCTTTTCTTTTCAGCTGATATTCATTGAGAACTCACTCTGTGCTGGGCAGTGTTTTACAGGTATTACATCTCATCTGCTCTTCAAACGGCCCTGTTAGATGGTGCTGCTTTCATCTCATTTTAATGAGGAAACCAAGGGCGGTGGTGGAACCCACGCTCCGTACCAGTGTGCTGTCTGCCTACCGCGTGATGCTGACTGGCCGGTCTCTGAGCCAGGATGAGCTTGTCTATGCAATGGAGATAGGATAATTAATTACACATTAACACAGTCCTTATCAGCAGTACTGTTGGACTTGATTGTGAATGTTACAGCCAGTTAGTGCTCTTCTGTGATGTTCCCTTTCCTAATTTTCGCTCTCCCTCAACAGGTGGTTAAGAGAGAGGACATCCAGCAGTTCTTTGAAGAATTTCAGTCAAAAAAGAGAAGAAGAGTAGATGGGATGCAGTATTATTGCAGCTAGACTGGAATATGGCACCTTCTCATCCAGCCAATGAAGATGCCACTTGCTGTTCCAGGAATAAAAGAGGCATATTTCACCTTCGGTCCTCATTCTGTCCTCCCTGGAGCGGGCTCCTCCTGCTGATTTCACAACCAGCATTCTTTCTGACTCAGCTAAATGCAGCTCATTCCACAGACTTGAGCCCCACCACGCCAGTCCAGCCAGGGTTATTTGCTCATGAGTTTCAAGAGGTTTGATTTGGTTTTGAGAAAGTAAACTAGTTTTTTTTTTCCCTTATGATTTGCTCTTTAACTCCCGAGTGTGTCTGCCCTGTCACAGAGCCGCTGTCTTCCAGGACCTGCTCTGTCAAGTTCTCTTCCTGTCAGCTCCAACCTCCGTAGATCCCCCCACCCCTGCGATCATGGTGCCTTGGGTCAAAGCTTCCTCAAGCCTGTTCTGCCCCTTCTCCCACATCTCTGTTTTCTGAGCTTTGGTCACAGCTTAGAAGGGATCTCAGAGCTTGCTTCCTCCAGGCCGAACCTCCGGAGTAGCCAGGACTGATGGTTTTCTGGCCTAGATGTTTATCACAGGCAAGGAGATTGGCTGATGGCAGGATTGAGGAAGACTACCTTTGTTACAAATTTTACTAAAAAATTTAAAGTGAAAATTTCATTCACAAGTCTACTGGCACTAGAATATTAGAATTTCAGTACTGTAGTGCTCACAGGGCTTCCTGGAGAAAATCTGCCATTATACTGGTCCCTCTCTACTGCCTAGAAAATAGACCGGGTACTACCCTGTGAAATCATGGTGGTTTACAAAGTCCTCTGGGTTTCTTTATATTATCAGGGATATTCATAAGCCTAGATTATAAACAGACCTATTTTGATATTGTTCTGTTAAGAAAATGGTATTAGAACCCCCAATAAATTATTATTTTTCCCCTTAAATCTGTGCTGAAGAAAAAAGCTACTGGCTTAGCTTACTTGTAGCGAGCAGGGCAGTGAGTGCTCTGTTTTGGGAGACGATGTGGAAGAGATCCCATGTGCAAACGATGAGCTTTATGTATATAAACGTTACTGTCCACAGCTGAGTCCCTAATGACTGTGAGATCTTTTGAAGAACCTCATGGGATGTTGTATAAAACCCCATATTTGAGGGGATGTCCTTTCAGTTGGTTTGAAATCTCTTTAAAGCCCCTCAGTCTGTGTGGAAAACACCTTTTGATAAACAAAGAGCCCTCAGTTGCTCTCTCCCTCTGGAGGAGCGTGGTCTTTCCTGGCAGTAGACGACACACTTTGAGGTGTGAGACTATACACATTTGAGGCTTTGGGGCCACAAGTGTATGTTAATAATTTTGTGTGTCCAGCAGTCACAAGTGCCCACCGATCCCTGGATAAGGTGAACTAGGCCTACAGAAAGTCAAGGACGTAAAGAAATAGTACAACTTGTTTTTCTGCATCAAACCTCCTAATTACAGATCCTGATGAAGAGTGACGTGTGGAGCTGGAAGGTCTTGTGGCCACAGGAGATGCCTGTGTGCTCTGAGCTGGCCTTGTAGAAAGGGTGGAAAGGCTAGGGTGAGAGCTCACGGCATCTTCAAGGTGGTTTACATCCCCAGCTTGGGAACTCTGGCCCAAGTCTGAGGATTTTTGAACCCCCTCCGCAAGGTGGTACTAGTTGTGTACCATTGTGGCCTGAAAGTTTATATCTTCTCAGACGTTTGATTTAACTATCAGAAAGTTCCCCCCTTCCTTATGACAGCTCAGGACCCGGTCCTGGAGGTGACGCATTACTGGGCAGCACAGCACAGATCACCCAGTGGTGAAGGGCTCGTTTTAGGAAAGGTACTGTTCCTTTTTCATTAACCAGAAAACCTCTTTTTTTAACCTGTTGTTAACAACTAGTTTTCTTATTGACTGTATTGGACTGTCTCTTCTTGTAGAGACTGATTTTGGCCAACATGTGGCAGTTGATATTAATGCATGTTTTATGCAAAACAGGAATATGGTATTAGTTACTTTTAAGGAATTCTGGCATTGTATGTGCATTTTTGTAGAATTGTTACTGGACTTATAATTACATACTTAACTCTAATAAGGTTTCTGTAAAATTTAAATAAACCAATTCAGAATAGTGGTTTTTCAGATTGTTTTTAGTCACTTTTTTTTTTTTTTAAAGAAGATGTTGGGGGTAGGAGTTTATTAATTTATTTTATTTATTTTGCTGTGTTGGGTCTTCGTTTCTGTGCGAGGGCTTTCTCTAGTTGTGGCAAGCGGGGGCCACCCTTCATTGCGGTGCGCGGGCCTCTCACTGTCGCGGCCTCTCTTGTTGCGGAGCACAGGCTCCAGACGTGCAGGCTCAGTAGTTGTGGCTCACAGGCCTAGTTGCTCCGCGGCATGTGGGATCCTCCCAGACCAGGGCTCGAGCCCGTGTCCCCTGCATCAGCAGGCAGATTCTCAACCACTGCGCCACCAGGGAAGCCCTGTTTTTAGTCACTTTTAAATGTACACAGCCTCCCTTTGCAGGCTGTAAGAAAATGGGTCCACTCCGGCAGCTCTGCCTGCCCTGGGGCCCTGCTCCAGCAGAGGGGATGGTTCCTGTCTCTGCAGCTGTTTTATCCGATTCAGCCTGATCCCAGGTCCCGCCAGCAGAGCTCCTTCACTCCCCTCCCCACCCCCACTTTAGGACACCTCTGAGGAGGGAGGGCCCATGATTCCCTCTGGGGCCTAGATGAACAGAGAACAAAGAAATGGGCGGTCATGACCTATCGCAATGTGTTCAGGTCCTGCTGTGTGCAGGGGAGAGGTCTGGGAGCGCACAGGCCAAGGAAGAGATGAGGTCCACCTCCATGGTAGCCATTATTTCAAAAGTAAATGTGAGAACAAACCAAGAAGCCAGTGTAGAGGTCCATCTTTGGCCTCCCCGCAGCTCTTGCTTCCTTGGAAATGATTCACACTTGAGGTCATCACCTGTGGTGAGTTAAGCTCAAGTGAATGAAGTGCTCTCTGTAGGCCTGGAGCTGCCCTCATCTCTGAACACGCAGGATTACAGGGAAACAGCAGTTCTCCCAGCTCCCCCAGAGGACCCTAGCGGACTGGAAGAAAATTGAAAGAGCAGCCCCGGTGACAATCGGACCTTGGCAGTGACCTAGCGAAGCTCCCACGGGGGGTGAGTGTGTTCCGCGGAATGTGGGGAGCACAGGAAGCCAACCCAGCAGAGCTCCCAGGAACCAGTGAGGCTGCCTCCCAGTCAGCTCACCTGGAAGCGGCTGCCAGGCACAAGCTTTGGCCTGAGGGGCATCTGGCATTTGGCACAGGGCCAAAGCCATACTCCACTCACTTGTGCCCCAAACCACTGGGCCTTAGACGGGTTGTGTTCCATACTTAGTCACAGGATCCCTAGGTTGGAAGGGATCTGAGAAGTCACCCGGCCTCACCTCTCAGGAAGGGGTCCCTCCCTCGCGGGTGATGCTCAGAGGGGACCAGTGCTGGTCTTGGCCACCGGGCTTCCATGCCTCCATGCTCTTGGTGGCAATGCCTCCCCTTCCCTGCCGGGTGACTTGAGGCGCCTTGGCCTTCTCTCTCAGCTGCGGGCAGAGATCCTGTGAGCCCTGTGGAGCCCGGCTTAGGAGAAGCCAACGGCCTGGAAGGTGGAGAAGGGAGAAAACCAGGCCCTCGGTGATGCGCGCACTGAGCCACTGGATTAGTCCCATCTGAAGCTCATACAGCTCGTAGACTTTTCCGTAGCAGGGAGCACTTCTGCGGTTCTCTAGCTCCTGCTTCTGAGCACTTCTGGTGACAGAGTGCCCCTACTGCACACGGCACTCGTCCCCTGCTCTCCCAGTCTTGGTGCCTTTTCCTGTGGAAAAAGTCTGGACACTTCTGGACTTTTCCACTGCCTCCCATCCAAATCTTTGTTCTGGTCTTCTCCCAGGAATTCCTTGGCTGCCCCTGCTTAACTTTGCCTCAACTGCCCCACCTGGAGACTCCCATCACCCTGGAGATGGCTGGGTTTCTCCTCAGCCATCTATCCTCCTGTGTGGAGCCTGTGGCTTGTGCTACTCTGTTTCTCCCACTCACGTCCCCGACTCCTGGCTTCCCTCTCTTGCCTCTGCCTCAGGCCTTAAGGCTCCTGGATGCAGCTGACCTGTAGTTAAATGAGCCAAATTGAAAAGCTCTACAGCTGTATTGGGTTCTCCAGAGAAACAGAACCAATAGCGGATATATACACCCATCTCTCTCTCTGTCTCTCTGTCTCTCTCTGTCTCTCTCTATATATCTATAAAACAAGGAATTGATTCACATGACTGTGGAGGCTGAGAAGTCCCACGATCTACTGTCTGCAAGCTGGAGACCCAGGAAAGACAGTGGGGTAGTTCCAGTCCCAGCCCGAAGGTCCAGGAACCAGGGGAGCTGATGATGTAAGTAAGTGTCAGTCCTAGTGCCAGAGGAGACCAGTGTCCGAGCTCAGACGGGCAGAGAGTAAATTCTGCCCCCGCTTTTTTGTTCTGTTCAGGCCCTCAATGGACTGAATGACGCCACCACACTGGGAGGCTCATCTGCTTTACTCAGACTGCAGCTACAAATGCTCATCCAACTCAGGAACGCTCTCCTAGACACACCAGGATAACGTTTAGCCAATGTCTGGGCACCCCACGGCCCAGTCAAGTTGACACAGAAAATCAGCCATCACAACAAGCGACCCGTTTGTCTCATTCCACCCTGAGCAGCACCTGTGGAGTGAGAGAGGCCGCCTGGGGTCTGGAGTCATGGCCTGTGCCCCGGCTGTTACGTTCTCTGGGCCGCAGGTGCCGCTCAGGCCATTCCCTGAGACCACGCTGGGGTCACAGCACCCCAGCCGCGAGGGAAGGGGCTCTCTGCTCCCTCAGGCCTGGAGCTGTGAATAAAATGGGGCAGCAGCTGAGGAGAGAGAAGCTGCTGAGAATGACAGACGCACCTTCCCCACCAGTTTCTTCACGGAGCTGTGGAGCCAGCCACTGATTCCATTCTCAGGTTCTGTTCTCGGTGCATCGGCAGGTCAGCTGCTGTGACGGAGGCCTCCGGCTCTCTCCTGCCCAGCCTCCGGCTCCCCTCCCCTCCACGACCTCTTCATTATGGATGGAGAGACACTGCCGTGTGGCTAATATTCAGATCATCACTTCATAACAACACTTAGCCCTGTTAGTGATGACATATTCGTGAGTTTATTTGCTTAGTATCTGTCCTCCCCACTAAACGGTTAATTCCACGAGGTCAGGGACTGTCCTTCCAGCTCATGGTTAAAGGGCTGGAACCTGGGGGCCGCCTGCCCCGCTGTCAGGTGACTGCACAGCTGCGGGCTGCACGCGTTTGTGCGCCTGATCTCATTCACCCACCCACAGCAGCCTGAAGAGTATGACTGTCCGTCCCCATTTTACAGATGTGAAAACTGAGGCTCTGAGAAACCCGGGATCCATAGCTTGCCAGGGTGACTCCCAGCTCATTTCATTCAACAGTCTGGCCTCATGCAAGTGGGGCACCAGGAACAGTTAAGAATCTTGGAGCAGGGACTATCCTGGCAGTCCAGTGGTTAAGGCTCCACACTCTCACTGCAGGGCGCACAGGTTCGATCCCTGGTCGGGGAACAAAGACCCTGCATGCTGTGTGGCGCGGCCAAAAACATTCTTGGAGCAGAAATGATGGAAGATGCCAATAGTTTTTGCATAAATCACAGGATGTCGTATATTGCCCTGGGATAGGAGGGACATTGACTCTCTTCTGGGTTTTGTTTTGGTAAATTCACTTATACTTACATGACAGAATTGGACTGTCTTCCAGCATCTAAACCACTACAGGGAGGGTTTCCTAAGCCTTCCAAGAAACACGACCCCAGCGCGGCGTCCCCAGGCTAGAGGCTGGGAACGGATGGCGACCCCAGAGGAGAGTGTGGTGCCTTCGCCCACAAGGAGTATCACAGAAGAGAGGACGAGGGAAACGGCGGCAGCCTATTTTGCCCACGAGGTCCAGGAGTGAGGAGCGAGCTGGAGGGTGGCCCCCACGAGAGGAGGTGAGGGTGGAAAGTGGCCGGGAGCTGGGTGAGGGCCGACTCAGCTGGCCTGGGCACTGAGGCCGGGAGCCTGGGCGCCGTGGGGACCATGGGGACTGTGGCTGTACAACTGTCTTCAGTTGTCCCCCAGAGCTGGGTCCAGACCCCGGAGATGGACATGTCCATTGTTCATGGGTTGAGTTTGGCCAGAAAATTGGTGGGAAGGTGAGCAAACTGAGGAGGCCAACACCTAGGGACATGGGGCTGTCCTTGAGAGGGGAGCAAGGAGGCCAGAGGTCAGAGGTTCCAGAGGAAGACAGGAGGGGCATCTGGGACATGGTGGCCTGACAGCAGGAAGTGAGCTAAGGTTTCAAAGGTGGAGTCCTTCTGGGGACAAGGGGAAAGGTCACAGAATAGCGGGGAGGGGAATAGAAGAGCAGGTAGCTGGAGATGGTCCCCGGCGCTACCCAGGTTGATGGCCGGGCCTGGAACAAGAGGACAACAGGGAGGCTGCGACAAGGCCTCGGGGTATGAAACGAGTGACAGCGTAACGGTCACGAGCTGAGAGTGGGACAGCCAGACGGCAGGGGCTGCAGAGGTGCTAGGGGTGTTACAGGGGGGCCGCCACACGCTGCCTATCCTGACCCTCAAGTGTGGAAAGTGCGAGACGCCAGTTCTCGGGAGAGGCCTGCAGGGCGGGAGGAGGGCTGGACCTCAGCTAAGGCAAGAGGCAGGAGAGGAGAGAGTGGGAAGGTGGGGGAAGCACGCAGGAAAGGTGGGCAACGCGGATGGGGTTGGGGGACGGCCTGGGAATCCAGGGGGCTGTGCAAGCGACCTGGGAGAGCGGGAACAGCAGGTCCAGGGGGACGACGGACCCCATCGCTGCAAAGGGCACAGTCCTGGAAGCCGCGGGGGGATGCTGGGAAGTCGGGGCACTCGGGCCTCTCAGGGCCATCCACACCTGGACTAACCAGAGTTTGGGTGGATCTGTTCAGAATGTGGAGAAATGGGAAGAACAAATGTTTTTAGTTTGGTCACAGAGGGTGGTGAGGTATCTGGTTCCTCTGATGGAAGGTTCCAGAAATGGAGGATGTTTACGTGGGTTTAAGGTGAGGGATTTCAGGAGGAGAGTGCGAAAGGCAACAGCTGCCCACAGACCCTCACAGCAGGCCTGCCAGGGGTGTTGAGGGGCTTCTTCACCTGAGAATGGGGAGAAGACTCAGAGTGACTCGAGGATTATGTGGCAAAATAGTTAAAGTCCACAGTCAAAGCTCACTCCGTGAACTCTGTGAACTACTGTCACCCCATTTAAGGATGAGGACCCGTAGGCTCCTCGTGGTGCCCGGTGACGGTCCCCGCTAGGCAAGTCTCCCTCCGGAACACGAGCCCTTCCTCCCTCGGGGTTTCTGGTCTCGGCTTCCTCACTCTCTCCCAAGCTCGGCCACCATCCAGCAGTGGTCGCAAACATGCTTAGACACCAGACTTTGTGGATGCAGATCCCTCGAAATTTACAGACAAGTGACGCTGGCCCCAAATCCAAGGCTCTGCAAGATGTGAAGCTCACCCACTGGGAAGACATCAGAGGAGGACGTCTTAACTCTGATGCTGACGCAAAGGCTCATGGCCGGCATCTGAGGCTATTCAGAATGGTGAGCTCTGGGGGTTTGGAGACCAAATAAAAAGAAGCCCATGGGCAAAAGGTGTGCAGACAAGGGATATGTCAGTGGGTCCTTGAGGTGAAGTCAAGACGGAGGTGAGGCCCACGGCCCAGTGTCGTTATCACTGTCAAGTGTAAAGCTGCGTTTGGAGCTGGGACAATTAATGTAGGCCTAGTGCATGATGGTGAGCAGACCCACGATTCACTTCCATACTTTCTGTGAAGGGAGCATCCCTCAAACTCGGACAAATAAGCAAACGTGGAGGCAAAGGTCTGGGGGGGTCTGGGGAGCGTGAGGGTCCCCTTCCGGGGAGCTGTCATGTTACTGTCAGTCGGACAGATGACCAATACTAGAAATGACCAATGTCTCAGTTCATCTGCTTTGGTCCTGTTACAAGGGGGATGGGATGGCAGGTTCTGGCAACTAAGGACAGGGACCTTCACTGGGGTTCTCTAGAAGTTTTTTTAAAAAACATTTATTTATTTATTTTGGCTGCCCCAGGTATTAGCTGCAGTGTGTGGGATCTTAGTTGCTGCATCTGAGATCTTTACTTGACGCATGCAGGATCTAGTTCCCTGACCAGGGATCAAACCCGGGCCCCCTGCATTGGGAGCTCGGAGTCTTAGCCACTGGACCACCAGGGAAGCCCCTCCCTAGAGGATTCTAAAATGAACTCCTGCTACTGCTGAATGATTTCTTTTTTTTTTTTTAAAGACATAGATAATGATTTTTTAAAATAAATTTATTTATTTATCTTTTGCTGCATTGGCTCTTTGTTGCTGTGCGCGGGCTTTCTCTAGTTGCGGCGAGCGGGGGCTACTCTTCTTTGCGATGCACGGGCTTCTCATTGTGGTGGCTTCTCTTGTTTCAGAGCACAAGCTCTAGGCACATGGGCTCAGTAGTTGTGGCACGCAGGCTCAGTTGTTGTGGCACGCGGGCTCAGTAGTTGTGGCGCACGGGCTTAGCTGCTCTGCGGCATGTGGCATCTTCCCGGACCAGGGCTCGAACCCGTGTCCCCTGCATTGGCAGGCGGATTCTTAACCACTGGGCCACCAGGGAAGTCCCTGAATGACTTCTGATACTTGGAGAAAGTAGTTGTGATTAGGAACTAACAGTCTTTTTTATTTTTGGTCGTGCCGCAAATCTTGTGGGATCCTAGTTCCCCAACCAGGGATTGAACCTGGGCCCTCGGCAGCGAGAGCATGGAGTCCTAACCACTGGACCACCAGGGAAGTCCCGGAACTAAGAGTCTTTTAAGAGCAAATTATGCTGAGCTGGCCTCCTCCTCTTCCATGGGGGATAGACCCCAGCTGGGCTGCACATGGGAGTGTGACAGTCTCTCATGAGGGATACGTGGAGATGAAGAAGGGGGGCTGGCCATGACTCCCAACACCTCACCACTACCCCAGCCTCCGTGCTCTCCGTGCGCCTCTCCACCCTGAGCTCCTCACCCAGGCCATCGCCTCATCTCCCACGTAGACTCCCGCACCAACCCGACCCCACCTGGCTTCTCTCCCTATCCCGCCACCAAACCGCTCTTGCCAACCCCACTCACCTTCTCCATGGTGCCGACCCAAAGCATCTTTTGAGCCTGATTTTCCAAAATCTCCGAGCAGCAGCCACTGAGTTAACTTTTGGGGAGGGGTGGAATTGATCCTTCATCTCTTAACCTTTAACTTGAAAAAGTAATACATGCAGGTAATTTAAAAATTCAACCAGTACAAAAAGTATTCAGCTAAGTTCCCCCCACCCGATTACAATGCCCTTCTCTCTCCAGAGGCAGTCCTGCTTATAGGTCTTTGCAGACGTTTTTATGAATATACAAATTTATTATGTAGCTCCTTTTGCTTGTCTGCTCCACAAGTGGGAGCGTCCATATGCCCTGTTTTGTATTTTACTCCTTTCACTTTATAAATTCTGAAGATCATATTCCGTCCTTTTTGAACAGCCTCTGCCTGGCCTTCTGAGTACCACACTAGTTCTCTGTCTACCTGGTAGCCCGCCCTTGGTCAGCAGCTCCCTCAAGCTGACCTAGAAAGGTCGGAGTTCCTCCAAAGTTCATTCCTAGGCTCTATTTTCATCTTTAAACCTTCCCCACTAAGTCACCTTATCTACTCCCGAGGCTTTCAATGCCACCCACGTATGTGGACAATTCCCACCTGGCACCTCCAGCTTGGCCCCTTGCTTCTGAGTTCCCAGCTTACATGGAATCACCAAGTGAACACAAGCAACGTTAAACTCACGGTCTTTCCCCTAGATCTGACGCCTCCCGCTCTCTCCCCACGTCCAAGCAATGCCCAAGTCCTGTAGACATCACCTCCTGACCATATTCCTCTGTTCTCTGCAGCCTCCTGCCTGGTTTCCTGACGCATCCCTGCTCTGCCTCAATCCAGTGATGTGCGGCATGCAAATCTCATTACAGTTATGCCCCTGCTTAAAACCCTACAGCAGTTTCCCGCTGATCCTGTTAGGATCAACTTCAAAATCCTTGGCCTGCCCTGCAAGGGCTGGCAAGATGGGCTCAACCCTCTGTCCCAGCCCACACTGGTTTCCCCAGTGCTCAGGACCTCCTGCCTCAGGTTCTGCCTCGTCCCCGAAAACTCCCAGGAAACCCGCCCCTCCTAGCCCCGTGACTCCACCTTCCCCTGCACTTTGAAGGTCACTTCCCCATGGAAGCCTTCCCAATCCCAGGACCAGTAAGACCCCCAGCCTTACCTCTGTAATGGTACGATGTCTTTTCTTCCTTGAGACCCTAACGTTCTTATGGGTGGGGCTGTGACCGTCTTGTTCATTCCTGTCACCTCAGGGCCTAGCAGGGTCTGGCAGGTAGCAGTTGCTTACTTATTGGATAAATGTTTGAACAAGTAAATGCCACGCTTGTAACTACCTCCACTCTCTGCACACTGTGGCCCCTGCCTGGGCCACCAATGCTTTCTGGTGTTCAGTGCGACACCGTGGTTGAGAACTTGGGCTCTGTAGCCACAATGCCTGGGTTTGAACTCAGGCTCTGCCAACTTACTAGCTGTGTGACCTTGGACAAGTCACTTGATATCTCTGTGCTTTGGTTTTCTCATTTGTAAAATGCACTAATAATAGTAGGTGATTCACAGAGGATTAAAGAAAACAATACTTAACTCATTGATTACAGGGAAAAAAAATAAAGTGCTTTGCAGTGAATCCAGCGTGTTTCTCCTCCCATTCATTCCTGGGCCATGTCAAGCCAGCCTTCCCCTCAGCCACAGTAACCTCCTATTGCTATGTACTGTTCCAATTGTCTCTCTAGCTAGTTTTTGTTTTTTGTTTTTTTTGGTTTTTTTTGGCTGCGTCGGGTCTTAGTTGCCCTGGGAGGGCTTAGTTGCTCCGCGGCATGTGGTATCTTAGTTCCCCGACCGGGGATCAGACCCGCGTCCCCTGCATTAGGAAGGCGGATTCTTAACCGCTGGACCACCAGGGAAGTCTCTTCCTACTTTAAAGCTTCTGAGAATAGGTATCCTGTCTGCTTTATCTGCTGCTCCACATTCCCAAACTCTGGGAAGAGTGGACTCAAGAGATATCCCTTAATGCACTGAGGAGAGGTAAGGCCTCAAGTAGCTAGGGAAGCTGGCCTGAACTCACTCTTCCAGGGGAAAATTCACAAGAACAGAAGTGAAAGTTGACTTACCCAATTTCCTGTTTTAGATTTTGAGGAAGCTCACCTTCAGAAACCTTAGGTTTTATTTTATCTTGATATTCCAGTTAAACTAAACCTAAGATGGTTACGAAATATAAAAAGAGAACTGCCACAGTGAGGCACAGAGGGTGAAATGCTAGGATGGCACTTATCAGTGAAATGCTTAAAGTAAAAATTTTAAATAGTGATTTTAAAAAACGGAAATTGGAAAACTTTCTATTTTGCATGTTTTTTTTGGAAAACTAGACTCTAGCTCATGACTCCATTTCCCTTTCAAATGGAAAAATATTAACGCTCCTGAGTTTGAATCTAAGCCAGGTGTCTGACACTTGGAGGCCTGTGAATCTTGGGGTGCATTTGGGTCTCTCACCGACTGACCACAGCCCTTCCAGTGACTGATTCATTCCAGTTGCTGGGTCCCTGTGTTTGGAATGCTGAACTTCCTCTGGAGACCCCTGTGCAAGTTACTTTTTTGCTCAAATTGTAAAATGAAATCTCTCAGAAAAATCCCAGTGAAATCACAGAAAATTCTGAACTTGAATCAAATGAAACATGGTATTTCCAAGAAATCCATAATACTTTTAAAAAGCCTCTGAATAACTGAAAGCATAGAGACAGAGGAGAAGCCCACCTAGAAAGCCTTCCACTTCTACCTAGTGGTGGGGACAACATTGCTTCTAAAACTGAGGGCTGTGTGCTACCTGCTAAAACAGACTGTATCCAACTCAGCGGGTTCTATCCAAGCCATTTATTTGAAACGCCAACTATATGTAGGATAAAGTCAGTGTTACATGCTTGTCAGTAACAGTAGAAAAATAGAACCAGTGAAAACCTTTGTACAACTGTAATGATACTCAAAAGAGAAATGTATCATTTTACAATGCTTCACACAGACGAATTCAAGTTTGGAGGTACCTAAATAAAAATACTATATATTTCTTTAAAAAACACTATGTACATTTGAAGCGTAAACAAGTTTTACAAAGTACTGGTTATGCAGGTTGTAGAAAACACTTGCATAGGACATGAAATCAGTTTAAGAAAAATTTCTGAGCCTTTAGCATTGAAGGCACTTGACTTTATACCAGTAACAGCACAACCACAAGAAATGCAGTGTTGTAGAAGATACCACCTCTCTGACACACAGACGTGGTACACAAACAGCAAGTGGAGTTCAGGAATCTTTATCGTTCAGCCACCCCACCTAAGAGCAGGATTCCGTCCCACGTGCCCATGGAACCCAGATACACAGTCATGTGCAGGTACACGATGAAGCTTCCAGAGCTCATTTCAGCTCTTAGACAGAACCCACGTAAACACACAGACACAAGAAGTTATTTTCAAGACACACACTTGCAAGTAATCTTTCTATAGAAAGGGCCACAGCATTATAATATTCAGAATATGGAAGATTGACTCATGGTCTGAGGCTTCTCTAGAGGAAAAGAAAAATCAAAAAACTTGCCAATACAACAATTACATAACACCTATTGCAATCGACAGGACAAAAAGACAACATTTCATAAAACACTGTTCGTACAACAGTGTTAATGGAAAATAATACAATACACTTTAGTGTGTGACGGTAATTCTTTTAGTAAGGTTATCTGTAATGAGGTTTTAAAGTAAACTCCTTAGTAGACAAAGTAAACCACTGCAGAACGGGGAATAGCACCCATCACTGCTGCTTTAATAGTAACTTTCAACAGTAAGTTGAAGGTCAACCAAATAATTAAAAAAAAAAGGCAAACATTTCCCTTTGAGTTCAGTCCTAAGATAAAAACGTAAATGCCTTAGAATTGCAAAACCAGTATCTTACAAGTGTTTCAGGAAACACATTTTCCCCTAAAAGGCAGATTTCAACATGAAAATTCATATTCTGATGAGTAGTTACTGAGAAGTGTTCATCTTTCACCTCTAGAGACCAACACGCGGGGGTCATCTTTGCGTCCCGCTGCTGCCAGCACGTGGGGGTCATCTTTGCACCCCGCTGTCGATGCTGCATACGCTGTTTCCCCTCCATCATCACCTAAATCCAAAGGGACAAGTATGGTCCACTGCTACTAGAGCTTGAACAACAAATCCAAAGAAAACTCAATAAAGAACAGTTTTTTAAGGAAGCATAAACAAGAATTAAGCAAAGTTTCACAGAGTTCAACCAAAAAAAACCCCAGAAGACTCAAATAAAAAGAACTCATTTAAAATCTACCTGGTTACCAAAATGTCAGGAGAGATGAGGTCTAGGGACATGCCTAGAAAAAGCTACAGGGGCGTGTGAAAAAGAGTATGAATAGCCCATGGTAAATTCAAACAACGATTTTTTTCAGGAATAATTTTTGCCTTTCATGCTGCTATCTTCTTCCCTTAGGAGTCACAGGTGACTCTGAACTGAAATTACTAATCAAAATCACAAAACTAAAACAGAAATATAAGAAACAGACTAAAAGCATCTTGAAGAAACGCAGATCTTCTCCTTCCGCTCCAGGATCTAACTGGTATTCGCTAACCTCGACACGGCGGACACCAAAGGTGGCGATTGTCTAATGGCCTGATTGTCCATGGCCTCGAGAGGAGATCTGGTATGTTGAGATTTGGTTCTCATGAAATTTCTACACCGAGTAAAATGCTAGGTCCCGTGGCCTAAATTTTATATTATACATGTTTATTTCTGAGAGCAATCTTACTCAGGCTTCACATTTATCTTCGTACAGCACTGAAAGATTTTAATGCTTAGTAAGCATTAAAGAAAACTGAATAGATGGGTTCAAAAGCCAGAGGCACATAGCTATTCAACCTACCCTACTGACCATACTTCACAAGATACATTAAAAGTCCACTAACACCTACCCTAACACTAAACCCACATCTGTTTCCGTTCTGGAAGTCACAGCAGTCCACGATCCACAGCACGTTTCTCTCTATACATAGAGTTTAGCCAGGTATGCTACTAAATTATTAAAAGCAAACTTCATAAATTAAATAAAACTATGAACAGTGGCCACTTCTTTTATAATTATATTTTAGGGACGTGAAAGAATATTTAATAAATTTTCAGAAAAATGCCATGTGTGGCACCAATAGCTCTTGTCTAACATTTTTAAAAAAACACAGGTTGGAGATGAGAAAGATTTCCCCCACCAACTATGTCTACTCACTCTTCTTTGCAGTACCAGCACAGCACAGTCTGAATTCAGAATAGAAATTTAAAACTGTATCAAAATAATTCATGTCAACACATGTATATAAATACACATTAAGGAATATGATGGAATTAACACTTTGTGTTTCTGAGGAGAGACAGACTGAGATTGGCTTCAAAAGACACCGTCATCTATCATAAAGTCAAAAACCTACTAAAAATGAGAACAGAGTCCTAACGTTTTTCATCTTTAAAAAAAAGGAGCCTCAAAGGCGACGATGTGTAGCCGACCTCACAGCAGCCTGGCGTTGACTCTGGGAGATCTGGGGCTCGGTGTGCAGCTTGGCCGACATCGAGGGACGTACGGGCAGCAGCTAACTAGCCAGGCAGCAGAGCGAGTGGTAGCGGTTTGCCGGTGTAGACAGACAAACGGATGTGTTCCCATCTTTAAGACTACCTACTGTTAGGATTTTTTAAAATGTCAGATTATTCCTGAGTGTATATCCACAGGGTAAAAGTAGGAAAAGATTGTAAGAGAAACTACAGTTTCGGGAGAAATCAGAGTTCTTGACACCCAATAGAAACCTATTTACTTAAAAGTGCATGTCATTCATTTATATGGTAGCTTGTAAAGGCTCCCTAGCCCTGCATAGTTTTGGATTGAGTGTGAGTGATTCAGAGTTTTATATATATATACATACACAGAGAAGAGGCTCCCAAACATCCTTCGCGGGAGGGAGTGTTCAGAAAGTCTCTTTTCTTCTAAGTGCTACGGCTGCGTGTGTATGTGTAAAAATAGAAAGTGAATGCTCAAATAATGTCGAAGTGATTTAAAAACTCAAATACTAATGTATTTACATTGGAGAGTAAGAAAAAAACAGTCCTTAGCTCACACATTGCCCTTCTAAGGGAGAGGATCTTAAAAGATCCCATGTGCTCAGTGGTTCAGTAAAATCCCAAACCAGCGTCCCCAGTGGAGTTCAAGTAGGACATGTAGTATTTCACCGAAGGAAAAAAAAAAAGGTTTCTTTTTCTTTTTTGGTGACAAAGCATTATGCATTACACAACAACTTCTTTAAAGGACACCAAAATTCAGACACACTTTGAAAAACACTTAAAAGAAAATATATGCTTACAAACACCAAATGACATCCGTAAGGCTGAAGCCCTTTTGTTTTTTTTCCCACAGAGAGCAAGACAACTGAAGGCAGCAAGCAGTCACTCCCCCGACTCATCTGGAGAGTCGCAGCTCAGAACCGGCAATCCCGTAGGGCAGGCTTAAGTTACTTCGCTAATTCCACTTCTTTAGGATTCCAGGAAAGCCGATCGCTTTAGAACCTCATCTAGTGAAGCTCTAATCCACACTACCAGAATCTGCAGTGATTCTAACAGCACTTGCACTGTGAGTAAAGCAATAGCTTGAGTCTGGACACAAAAGGCTTTTCTCCTTCTTGTTCTTTACTGAACCAGGACTTCAGGATCCTGACTGGATTCCTGCTGGAGGAATGAAGACCAGCTCCCAAGACTCATTTAAAAAGTATGACGTTAGATTTATGAAGACTGAGAGGGAAGATTTCTGAACTAAAACAATTACTGAAAAGAGAGGAGCATTTTGATGTGCTGTTCTTTGGAATTTCCATAATTAAAAAATAAACACAGAACTATTTCATAAGAAAATACATCTTAGTGTGCAATCCAATGCACGTGGAAATTGCTAGATGAAAGGTAAAATGCAAAAAAGTATGAAAATACAGTCCTTTAAATGTGGCCATAAAGTTTAACATACTGATATAAAAACAATACAGATAAAAGTACAAGTGCAAAAAAATTCCATCATTTGTAAAGAGAAAAAAAAAAAGTGCCAGCTTGCTTGCTCTTAAAAATGCTTCCCCCACACAGTTGTTCCAACACAAAATAGACAGACGCAGCATTCAGAATAACCCTCTTAGCATGCCATGTCTAATAGACGTGTATATACAAAAACCAGAATAAAATAACGTGAAACTGAGTTATCAGCTGGCATCAATACTCTAAGTTGTTGGGTTACATCATAAAATGGGATGTTTCACATCTCAGGCACAGACGACTTGGAGGTTGCTCTCAAAGGGCAGACTTTTTGTAGAGGAAGTCTGGCTTGCTTGGTGACCTCCTTCCTCTGCTGATTGAATCTTCCCTTTCCAAATCTGTATTTCGCTGAGCTCCATGGCCCAAGGACTCGCTGTCTGCCAGTCTTCTACCAGATCTCTCTTCTGGAGCTTCAGAGCTACATGCAGAATGTGACGGTCTGTTAGGAGTCAGCCCAAAAGTCAAGTCAGTTTCCACTGCTGTCCGCCCCCTGACATGGGCTGGACCGTTGCCGGCATTTTCTGGGGCTGCCAAAGGAAAGTCCGACCGCTGGGGAGGCTGCTCAACAACATCGAGGTGTACCGGCTCATTCTTTTGTCTGTGCAGATGCCCATCAGGGGAAAGTGGATATTCTCTCCTAGCTTCTTCCTGCTTTTTAGGAGAGGTCTGGCCAGGTAGGTAGGCTGACTTTAAGCCGCTTGGTGATACCTTATTGTGGCTATACAAATCGGGACCAAAATATCCACCTTGCGAAGGGGAAGGGCTGCGTCTGCCAGGAGCCGGAGTAGATGGTCTACAAGCAGCGTTCGAGAAGTCATAGAAATCTGGATATTCCTGCTGATTTTCTCGAGTGTCTGGTTTTTGCTCTAGTGTGTGTTTCTTTCGAGACGTGTGTGTATGCCTCTGTGGAATACATGACAGGTGCTGGGGAGGCCCTGGTCCTACTTCAGAAACTGACTGGCTTAATTCTGTGTCTACAGCAAGTTCGGGAAGCCTCCTGTCCTTGAGTGACAGTGCGGACACTCCCATGGCGATATCTGGCATTAGATCATTTAGCACAGGTTGTGTATACTGCAAACAGAAACAAAACGGGGGGAGGGTTAAAAGAAAAAGGCCCAAGACTCCTTCTTTTTCAAATGATGTTCACTGATTTTTGTTTCCTCATTAGAAAAATGATACATGCTTTTTTTTTTTTTTTTTTTTTTTGGCTGTGCCATGCAGCTTGTGGGATCTTAGTTCCCCGACCAGGGATCGAACCCAGGCCCCCAGCAGTGGAAGCATGGAGTCCTAACCTGGATTCCATGGACCATCAGGGAATTCCCCTGCTTATTTTTAAAATGATAAAAATATAGAAAGCTATAAGGCAAAACCCCCACAAAAACCCTAAACTTCCCTACTTGAGATAACCATTGTTATTAGCATTTTGAAGCAGTTCTCTCACCTTTTATATTTTGCACACATATTTTCATAAAATTTAGTGCATATATAACACTGCCATTAATACTATTTAAATTACTGCATACTGTTCTCCACTGTATTGATGAGGCATGACTTCTTAACCATTCTTCCACTGTTGGACCTTAAGGCTGTTTCCAATTTTTCATTATTATAATCAAGGCTGTAATGAACATACAGATAAAACACCTTTGACGGGAGTTTTATTTAAAATATAAAGTAGGACTTCCCTGGTGGCGCAGCGGCTAAGAATCCGCCTGCCAATACAGGGGACACGGGTTCGATCCCTGTTCCAGGAAGATCCCACATGCTGCGGAGCAACT
Organism: Delphinapterus leucas; assembly: GCF_059928025.1. Lineage (NCBI taxonomy): Eukaryota > Metazoa > Chordata > Mammalia > Artiodactyla > Monodontidae > Delphinapterus > Delphinapterus leucas. Next base: position 170,381,866 of record NC_143130.1, read on the forward strand.
AAGCCCGCGCACCACAACTACTGAGCCTGCACTCTAGAACCCGCGAGCCACAACTACTGAAGCCCACGCGCCTAGAGCCCGTGCTCCGCAACAAGAGAAGCCACTGCGATGAGAAGGCTGTGCACCGCAACGAAAATTAGCCCCTGCTCCCCGCCACTAGAGAAAGCCCACGTGCAGCAACGAAGACCCAACGCAGCCAAGAATAAATAAATAAATTTATAATAAATAAATAAATAAATAAAATATACAGTAGTAGAACTTTTGTAACTGTAGAACTGAGGGCCAGGCCGATAAGATAGGAATTTGGTTTATTCAACACTATCAATCTTTGCTGTTTCTTCTTTTTGGAGGGGTTCGGGGGGACAGCAGGGAAAGCGGATAGAAGGGTATAAGGTGAGGAAGGACCATAATTTGACCCAAGGCGTACACTAGTCCACAGCTTCCAAAAGGCCATCTTTTAATGAAGATTCCCTTAACTAATATATGTATCTTTTGTTCTTCTCTATATTGAACACTATTAACAGTATGTGACTAAGCAGGCAGACTTAAAAATCACCAGTTTTTTTTTCCAAATGTATTATATAAAACAGAAATTCAACCTCTAATGCAGTGCAAGATCAAGCAAAGAATTCTTGCTTAATTTACTAGCTACCAGCGCTGGCGACTGTGATCGCCAGTCAAATGAGTGTTCTGGTGGAAGAGCTTGCTAGAGGCAGAGACATGCATGCGGGTTAATTTTCTGCCCATTTTATGAATGAGGAGTCTTCTGCCACATTGTTCCCGATGGTATACTCAGCTCCAAGCAGCTTCCCCTTCCTGCCCCAACAAAGCCTTTGGTAGAATAGTAGACTCTACAGAATAGAGGTCGGGGCCAGACTCTTGACACGTGCTTGAACAGCACACCATGAAACCGGTAACGTCACCTGCACTGTCCAGTAACCCCACCCTTCTGGATACCTGCACGCGAACATAAGGGAAGGCCCTGGCCTACTCCCACCGCAAACACCTCGTCTCTCTTCTCCGTCCTTTTTCATCCCCCTACACTCTCTTTTTCTCTCCCTTTTCCATACTCCCTTAAGTCTATGCTTTCAGCTTGTCAGTAACTCTTCTGGGCACCGCTGAGTCCCAGGGGCCAAGGAAATTGCTTCTGACATTCCAGCAGCTCGTAATTTTAGGTGGGTTACTGAGGTGCACACTCACCACTTGTCTCTCAGACACTACTGCTGCTGAGGCGGCGGCGGCTCCCGTCTGTCTCCCCAGCCCTGTGGGGCCGGGACAGTCAGGTCCTGCTGCTTGAACACCTGGCAAACAGACTGGAGGGGGCACTGCTTTAGGAGCTGCTCTGGAGTGAAACAGTGAATGATTACAGGGATAAGAGAACGAACGTGAAGGGTGTTGGCTGGGAGGTCTTTGTCTCCAGCCCGCTTTGAGGTGGTGATGGACTGGGGTAGCTGGGGGGTGGTACGGCGGTGGTGGAGGTGGCAAGGGTGGATGGAAGGCCACAAAAGAGTCCGGATCTGTAAACACGGTTTCTGCAGCGGGGTTACTGCTAACTCGACATCTCCCAGACTGCCTCATTGTCAAGAGTGGACTTTCATCTCCAAAACGTTCATCAGGAAAGAACTTGTGAGGATTCTAAGAAAGAATGGGGGGGTAAACAAGGTAGGATATTTGTTAGCAGATTTCCTGGACAGAAATTTACAGGCTGAGTTAAGCCAGTACCTAGAAAAACCACATTCAGCAACAGTAAAAGGCGCAACAGACTTTTCTAGGCCAGAAGCCCAAGGAAAAATTACCTCAAAAACAGTATAAAAGGGTAGAGCGCAGCAGCTATCAAGGAGAGCGGTGTAACTGAATACTCCAGAAAGCAGGTCAGTAATCTCTTGCAAGATTATGTGATAATCAAAAACAGGAAATAAAACCTAATGCAAATATGTCTTTGCTAAGAAAATAAAATTAACATTAAAAACAAAAGGAGGGGGCTTCCCTGGTGGCGCAGTGGTTGAGAGTCCGCCTGCCGATGCAGGGGACACGGGTTCATGCCCCGGTCCGGGAAGGTCCCACGTGCCGTGGAGCAGCTGGGCCCGTGAGCCATGGCCACTGAGCCTGCGTGTCCGGAGCCTGTGCTCCTCAACGGGAGAGGCCACAATAGTGAGAGGCCCGCGTACCGCCAAAAAAAAAAATAAATAAATAAATAAATAAAGACAAAAGGAGGAACTAACACACCATTGTAAAGCAATTATACTCCAACAAAGATGTTTAAAAAATTAAAAAAATAAAAAAATTTTTAAAAAGGAGGAAAAGGCATATAAGTGAGGATTCTAGAACTTTCTGACAAAACATCTGTACACTTTCAGTCTGAAATAAAAACTACAAAATACTATTCCTTACCTATTATATAGAAATAAGTTTGATTAATATTTTGATAAACACTACATGGAAAATCTTAAATTGTAAAACTCACACAATTTAAGAGATCAAATTAAGATACAATTTAGAATGGCAAAGAGAATAGAAATGAACAGAAAACAAGCCTGTTTTAGAGACGGAAACCCCAGTAAAAACTGAAAATCAAGAACCTAAAAATGGTGCAAAAAAAAAAGAACCTAAAAATGCCCTGCTCCTTGCCTAAGGCCACCATACCATGTTCCCCTTTGAAAACTCAGGCTAAAGTGGTTTGCAGTTAGTGGCAAGAAAACAATTCAATCACTTGACCAGATGAAATTAAATTTTATTTTAGGTTCTACTTTAGTTGCTGTGAAGACTACTTTACACATTTTATACAAAAATGCTACTGCTTTTTGTACCAAATAATTACTAGAAATGGGTTTCTTTGTGCTAGTTAAAAAAAAATAAAAAGCACTCATTCCTTGATTCTCATGCTTATAGGGTTTGAACCATCATGCAAAAAAAAAATTCTTATAATAAAGGGGAGGAGAGAGGGAAAAAGAGGGGCATATGGAAGGTCTGTTAAGTATGTAGTAGGCTAAAACCTGATACCTAGTGACCAAACCAGGGACAGAAAGCAGCGGAAGGTCAGAATTTTCTACTTTCTCTTCCGCTTCTGTTGGGCGTACACACCATGAACTTTTAGCAGTTAGCATTTATGCGCTTAATATATACAAGAGGCATAGTTGCTTTACATACAGCAGCTCTTATCTTCACAACAATTCACTTTACAGGTAAGGAAACGGACGCACAGAGTGGTGAAGTAACTTGCTCCAAGTCAACTAACTGGTAAGCAGCAGAGCCAGGATATAAACCCAGTTCTCACTCCAGAGACTGCGCCCTGTCCACTCTACCACACTGCCTCTCACTGGGGGCTTTCAGGTCATCCAAGACACCAGGGACAGTCAAAGAGCACGTACAAAGAAAAAGACATGCTACGAGGGCTCCTTGGGATATGTAAAATACTGCCTGAGTGACAGTCAAGGCTCCATATATTTTAATCTTTTTTCAAGTATAAAAAATTGAATATTTATTTAGAATTAGAAATCACAAATCGCAAATTTTAAAATATGACATATAACACAACATCACAGAATCCAAAAGAATACCATAATATTTTCATTATTAATAATAACTGACAATCTAACACAAGGCTCCCTATTTTAAATGGTTTAGTGCCGTTTCCCACCTGCAAGAGCTCTGCAGCAGCATCTGCAAGCCCGAACTCTCTCAATACTCGAATCTGAATTTCATAGCTCACTGTGGCGCCTTCCCCACAGTTAAGTGCGTAGGCTCTCTGCACCTGCTCAGTGTGTCGCAGCTCCTGCAGACGCCTGACCATGTCTTTCATAATGAGGAGACGAGGAACTGGAAGAAGAGAAATAGTTTGTAGGCACAATACCTGAGCTACACAAAAGACCACCTGTTGAATGCAAGAAAAAAGCATGTGTTTTGCATCAGAATCTTCTCATAAATTTTTGATAGTATTTTAATTTCCTGGAAAGATAGTAATTTATATACTTCTAATTATTTTTTAAGGTTTTAAAATTTCACTGTGTCCAAAAGGCTCTTGGTAATACCAAACAGCTCCTGAACTGCATTATTAGTTCACAGCCCAAATAAAATTTTATTTGCATATATTCTCTTCTGAATCTCAGGATATTTCAAAAGTCTTTTAAATATATTCATTCTTTTATTCAAATAATTTTTTGAGTCCTGACTATCCAAAATATGATCATTCATTTAAATATAATGCCTGAAACAAGGTTACTGCCTTACCTGGGATTTCATTTGCTACAACCGAAGGAGGGCTTGACTGGTTACTGCTGATCTGCTGGTGGCTGATCATGTGACAGCACTGTGGCACGGCATTATTGACCATGTAAAGTGTGTCTGGCACATTGGACATTCTAACCATTCTCAAACGCACAAGATCTGTTTGTTCCACCATCATCTCGTCTAGCACTGACTGAAAACAATTCAGTATTAACAGAATTAGTCAACCTTACACCTCTGCTAAATCACATTTAGAGAAAGATTACCGCCATCATCATATAAAAAGGGAATTAATTTATTGTTTCCAGTGTATGAAGCTTAAAATTAGTGGTGAAAGGAAAAAGTACCCTAATCTCTTTAATTTTTTTTTGTTTTTTGTTTTGTTTTGTTTTGTTTTGTTGCGGTACGCGGGCCTCTCACTGCTGTGGCCTCTCCCGTTGCGGAGCACAGGCTCTGGACGCGCAGGCTCATGGGTCCAGCCGTTCCGCAGCATGTGGGATCTTCCCGGACCGGGGCACAAACCCGCATCCCCTGCATTGGCAGGCGGACTCTCAACCACTGCACCACCAGGAAAGCCCTACCTCTTTAATTTTTAAAGGATCTTTTTGGAGCATCTTTGAAAAGAAAGAATCATTTTCTGAAAAATCTGCTTTTTTTTTTTTTTAAATTTACTTTTATTTATTTTTTTCTACATTGGGTCTTCGTTGCTATGCACGGGCTTTCTCTAGTTGCGGTGAGCGGGGGCTACTCTTTGTTGTGGTGCATGGGCTTCTCATTGCGGTGTCTTCTCTTGTTGTGGAGCACGGGCTCTAGGCATGCGGCCTCAGTAGTTGTGGCCCACGGGCTCTAGAGCACAGGCTCAGTAGTTGTGGTGCACGGGCTTAGTTGCTCCGAGGCACGTGGGATCTTCCCAGACCAGGGCTCGAACTTGTGTCCCCTACATTGGCAGGCAGATTCTTAACCACTGCGCCACCAGGGAAGCCTGAAAAATCTGCTTTTTTATTTATTTTTTTGAAAAATCTGCTTTTAATTGAAGTATTTGAAATTTGAAGAAGGGATATAAAATTAATCAGAAATAACTTATACATAAAGTTACTATAAAGAAAACAATGTATATATGTATATAAATATACATATATATGTATATATGTATGTATATACAACAATGTATATAAATATCAGAGCCAACAAGAAATGCTCAAAATATAAAATATTAAAGACTGATATTAAATTCAACAGACCTATACATAAACCTAATTGTTAAGTAAGTTTCAGATGAATCTATCTCAACAAACTGCAGAACGGTCAAAATGGCATCATGTAAAAACATTTTCCACATTTACTGGGGGCATTTTTCTGCTTATGCATGGGTACAGGAGGACTGTCTGATCAGCTTACTGCTACTCCATTTTGAGACAGAGCAGAAGGGAGGGTAGATCTAGATTATTACGGGCCTTTTATCACCAGACTCAACCTTCCAAGAGGCCTCAGCTGCTTGAGTGACTTTAATCATTGAACTTACTTCAGAAAGACCAGACCCAACCATTCTGCTTTTTTCCTCTGTTTTACAACTATTTAAAGTGTCAACTACTCGGGGTGCGGGGGAGGGATAAATTGGGAGATTGGGACTGGCATATACACACTACTATATATAAAATAGACAACTAATAAGAACCTACTGTATGGTACCAGGAACTCTATTCAATACTCTGCAGTGACATATGGGAAAAGAACCTAAACAAGAGTGGATAGGGACTTCTCTGGCAGTCCAGTGGTTAAGACTTTGTGCTTCCAATGCAGGGGGCTCGGGTTCAATTCCTGGTCGGGGAACTAAGATCCTGTGTGCCGTGCGGTGTAGCAAAAAAATAAAAATAAAAAATAAATAAAAAGAGTGGACATACGTATAACTGATTCACTTTGCTGTACAGGAGGAACTACCACAGCATTGTAAATCAACTATACTCCAATACAAATTAGTTAAAAATAAAATAAAATTGGTAAACTGGAAAAAAAAAAGTGTCAACTACTCAATAAGGGATAGATTATCATCCTATTCAATAAAATAAACCTCTCACAAATCCTTTCATAGACATATCTTAAACTAGGGACTCCAACAATAAAAATGAGAAAAATTTTAAGATAACTATGTTTCTATACCCAAACACATTGTTTTGCCTGTTAATTCATTTCATTAAGCTTACTGGTGATTTCTGACTTTCAAAGACTGTCAGTTCCTCAAAAGGTCACCCCAAAGATCTTACGGCTGAACATTTCTAATAAAAATTGCAGTATTTCATTTTCCATTACCATATTTACGTGGCGAGTTCTTTATGTTATAATATACATAATGCCAACTTTTTACTTAATAGGCCTAAAATTTTGTCTTAGTTTGTATACTTATTCCAAAACTAAACACAATTTCCAGCAGCCACTACAAAAATGTTACAAGAAGTCATGGCATTTCTTTAGTTTACAAAAGGAAGAAAATATGTATGCAATCTTCTCTCAAACATTTCTCCCACCCTGAAGATCACAAAATACTGACGACCATTTCATTAAAATGAAAATTTTTTTCCAAGCTAACAGTTTGCAAGAAAAACTGATGAGAAAAATGTAAAATGCAATTTAATATGACCTAAGTTATAAAAATAAAAACATGCTTGATAACTCAACATTTGGAAAACTACTCTGGTGAGTAGTCAAACTAGAATTTACTTTCACTTTCCCTATTATTGGACATTTAGACTATTTCCAAATATTTAAGTAATATCACAATAAATGTCTTTGTGTTTATAGTGTGTAACAAAGTAGTCTAACATCTTAAAATGGTTTTTATTACCTTTGCTTCTTCTACATAGGGAGAGAAGAGTCGAGGACGAACATATATTCCAGCATTTTTTTGCCGTAACCAGGCATTTGACTTTCCACCTTCTGTTGTAGGAAGCATATCTGACGGAGGAGTACTAATCAAGCCTCTTTTCATCTTGAAAAAAAAAATTTTTTTTACAGAAACAGAGATTTGTGTAGCACCGCAATATTACAAAGATAAAAATAATTATACCTATAAATCAACATGTTTGAACTTTAGCATTTAAATACAAATTTAGGAATATAAGTGAAATTTAAAAATACTTCAAATGTTCAATAATATTTAAAGGATTCAGCAAGCCATAAAAAGGTACTACAATTTTCCATTTTTCTCTACATAGAGGAATGATGTTTTAAAAACAAGAGCTGTACTAATTAAAAATATAATGAGTCAGACTAACTTTCAGAACTCTTAATGAGAACCAATTTGTTTTTTTCCTTACTCATCTGGGAACGGATTCCTCCCCACCTTACCCTCCTCAAGGCAAAAAAGCACATTCCTGGGCCTGTATCTACAGTACAAAGATGGACAGTCTGCACGGTGATTAGGGGCAGGGGCTCTAACGGAAGGAGAACTTGGCTCAAACCCTAACTCTCCATTTAACAGCCACGTGACCATGGACATCTCCTTTTACCTGGGCCTCACCTTAAGGGCCCCTAGGTAGCCCTGGAGATGGGACACTGCACGACTAAATAAATGTGCTGGCCCTGTTGTTCCCACATCTATGCTAGGAGACTATAAATCAAATCCTTATAGCCCATGAGGTGACTGTGAAGAGTAAATGAAGGTAAGGAAGATAAGCAGCGCCTGGCAGAGTGCTTAGCATACACTGAAAGAGCGTTATGGTTCACAGCCATTATTAGTGAACTTTTACTGGGGACTTGCTATGTGTTAGGCAGGGGATTAAGAGCAGAGATATATATTTTCTAAGTCTATTAAACAAAAGTTCTAAAATTTTTTTCTAAACCAAATTCAGGGATCAATTTGGTTTGAGTCCCAGGTTTTAAACAAAACCAAACACTGTTTCTTTAATATTATTCTTGTTAAATATAATAAACGTCTAATTGCTGCATTAAAATCATGTTGAGTTAAAATATAGCAATAGACATATTTTGAAAATAGGAAAAAAACCCCACAACTCTAATCTGTTACAACTGTAATAATGTTGATATATTTCCTTCCAGTCTTTTTCAAATGAATTTTTACCTAACTAAATTTTAGAATACATAAAAATACACATTTTTCGTATGCTAACACATATATATGGAATATAAAAAAGAAAAAAAACATGGTCATGAAGAACCTAGGGGCAGGACGGGAATAAAGACACAGACCTACTAGAGAATGGACTTGAGGACACGGGGAGGGCGAAGGGTAAGCAGGGACGAAGTGAGAGAGTGGCATGGACATATAGGCACTACCAAACGTAAACTAGATAGCTAGTGGGAAGCAGCTGCATAGCACAGGGAGATCAGCATGGTGCTTTGGGACCACCTAGAGGGGTGGGATAGGGAGGGTGGGAGGGAGATGCAAGAGGGAGGAGATATGGGGATACATGTATATGTGTAGCTGATTCACTTTGTTATAAAGCAGAAACTAACACACCACTGTAAAGCAATTATACTCCAATAAAGATGTTTAAAAAAAAAAGTTAAAAAAACCCCACATTTTTTTATCCTTCTTTCTAAAATGATATTCCATTATTATGTTGCTATATTAGTCTTTACAACCATTGGTCAGGGCAGGCAGCAAAAGATTCTGTCAAGGAGTCATGCTGTAATTTATTTTCCCTGTTATTAGATACATAGGCAATTTCCCAAAATTTAATGATGATGCTACCAATGTACCAGCTATATCTCCCCTATGGAACAGTAATATTATTTCAAAAATCAGTGACCTAATAGGTAAAAAAATGATAACTTACTGTTTTATTTTGCTTTCTTTGGTGTGTGTGTGATGACTAGTGAGACTGAACATTTTTCTGATCAGAGAGTCCATAAATATTCAATTATTTTCTTCTAGTTTTTCCATATTTCAACTTAATATTTAATTCTTCAATCTAACAGGGATTAATTTTGTGTGCAAGTGAAATGAGGGTTTAACTTTAAGCACACTTCTTCCCTCTCCCACTGATGGGTTAGTATAGCACTGCAGTGATTTGTGACAGCTCGCTTATTATATGTTTAATTCTTATATTAATTAGGATCTTTTTCTGGGCTATTTTGTCTTCTCTATTATGCTAGCGCCACAGATTAACAGAGTTTTAAAATATACTTTACATTATGGAAGAGTTATCCCTCCTTAATTATGTTCTTTTTAGAGAACTTAAAAGAATTCTTATCAGTTTTTTTCCAGATGACTTTTATAATGTTTCTGTGCAGTTGAATAATAAACTATTATGATGTTTACAACATCATATTAAAGTTATAAACCAATATGTGAAGAATATTTATTTTTCCCATCCATTAATTACAGCAATTCTTACAGTCTAAAAAATTCACTTAAAAATTATGAAAGTAACAATCAGTCAGCTCCATTAATTTTTACCTGAAATACAATTATCAGATTCATCCCTTTTACAATGAACTAATCTCCTCCTCTCCTGCTCTCTGATTTACTGCTATTCTTAAAGAGTCTCCAAAGGTAATTTCTACCCTTTCCTTTTTTAATAAGGACTACTTGATCTACACTGATAAATGGCTGGATCAACTCCACTGGAAACTATCCTCTTGCAAAAGTAAGACTGACATATCCACTCAACTCTCATCCACCAAACATTTATTTGTGCCATGTGCCAGACACTGGGGACACGATACAGTACAAAACAGACATCTGTCTCTGTCCTCATGGAATTTAGTTTCATGATACTCCATTAGTAGAAATTATTTACAATGATTTTAAAAAAAGACACTTTCTTTTCATGAAAGGGATAAATGAAAAAAGACACTTACTGCATCACTTAGGACTTCACTGTTTATAGGTAAAATATGTTCAATTCGCACAAAAGGTAAGAGAGAAGAAAGGATCTCTCTAAGCTCTTCGATGTCCAGGTCTCGTCTTTTTACACCTCTCTTGTTCACACTATGAGCAGTGCCACTCAGTAAGTTTGGCTCTATGACAGAGACAGAAAATGAGGAGTCTCCAACCAAATCCAGATTTTCAGAGAAAGGCTTGCTTTCTTCTCTGGTACACTTTCAGTAACACTCTTTACATTAAGTATATCTGCTTTAAAAAGCGTTATAAGTAAATTATTTTTATGTCTTAAGTTTTCATAATAGCGATACTCTCAGACAAAGAAAAAAGCATGGTGTCAACAGTACAATAACATTCTTTATGATTGTTCTGCATTAAAGAATACAGAATTCTTTTCCATATACTAACTCAAAGGAGAAAAAATGACAATCTATTAAAATCTAGTTTGACCAAGGGCTTTTTCTTAAGGTTTCTCACTTTGGTGACCAGTTTTTTAAAAAGTACAATAAGGGCAATGCAGACCAAATGTTATTTCTGATCACTGTAGGTTATCAGTATGCTCATTAGGTTACTATGTATGTTTAACAGCAATTTAACGATATTCTAAAATTATATCACCTGGTATCTTAAAGCAGCAAAACCTAATGTACACTCTATTTGACTTTAAGAATTTTATGAGCCTCCTAAATTTTCGTAATATGGGAATGTTAATGCATAAAAGTGAACCTTTTAACATCTGATGTGTAATACCACTGTCCAGAGCAGAGAATAAAATGTTTTCTTCATTTAGTATTAGTGAAAGGGGAAAATCTGAAATGTATATATATGCTTTTGATATTGAGGTGAAGGAAATTTCATATTTGGGGAATTTTTAATCATATCTTTAAACCAGGGGGCTGTATATTTTTCTTCCTTAAAAAAATAAGATCTTAAAAAAAAAATAAGATCTTTATCATTCACAAATATAAATGCTGGATTTTTTGCAAACACTACAGGCAAACTGGTATTTCCCTTAAATCACGTGCTAGATAAAGAGATATTGTTTTTTGAGGGGGTAAGGTATTTTTGGAGTCATTCAAAGTAAAATTATTGCACGTGTGTGAAACAGGGTTTTTTTTTTCTCTTGTCTTGCTATGCTTTGGCTTCAGTACTTGTAAAAGACACTGCTTTTCAAAAGAAATTTTTTCTCAAAGTAGTGGTGTCCTGGTTTCAAATGAAATATTACAAGAAATTCCCAAATATGTAACACGTAAGGGCAGAAACCTTATGTATGAAGGGGACTGAAACAAAGGGCACCCTGGTTGGTGCAGCGTCCTCCTCATCCCTGTGAAAGAGCCTTCTAAGCACAGGCTCCGGACGCGCAGGCTCCGGACGCGCAGGCTCAGTGGCCATGGCTCACGGGCCCAGCCGCTCCGCGGCATGTGGGATCTTCCTGGACTGGGGCACGAACCCGTATCCCCTGCATCGGCAGGCGGACTCTCAACCACTGCGCCACCAGGGAGGCCCAAAACCACTGTTTTTTTAAGGGAAATTTTATCAAGGATGTTCATTATGTGCTCAAAATAAATATGGCATTTCATCATTACCAGCCTTACATCAACGAACAAGCCTATGATGATTATGTAGCATTATATACAATCAACTCTTGTTACCTGGGGTGGTTTTGTTCTCTAAAGCCACTACAGTTAGTGAACACTGAACCACTGCTCCTTAGGGAAACACAGGGTTAGGTCCCTGTGAGCGTCTGGTCACATTAGTTTTGTTAACCAATCAAGACATAACCTTGTTTTATGTGTGTTTCTGTTTAAAGACACCTTATTAGTGCATATTGTTGATTCATTAACAATGAACTCACAGCCAACAGCACTGTAACTCATGCCTGAACTGTGCTTATCAACACGCATATTCTCTCCATAAGGCACACCACAGCACTCTTGGACTTAGGGACACTAAACAGTACTAAGCATTACACGAGGAGGCCATTTTAGACCGTGGGATCACCAGAAAAACCCATAAAGGTGTGAAAAACACGGCACTAAAAAGACTGTGAAAAGGACACTGCTTTGAGAGCTGAAATAAGATGGCAGAGTGTCACTCCGTTCTACCTTAAGCTGGAAACGTATGACTCGAATTTTGTGTCACACTGCACATCTCTGCAAGGGAACATGCTAGTGTCATGAGTACTGATTTGGGGATCACAAATAAATTTTAGCAAGTAGGTGAATGTGAAAATATAGAATCTGCAAATAAGGATAGACTGTATAATGGCATTTCAAAAATGTCCCCAATTAATAGTAGTGGTTTTTGTATTTAAAAAATTTCAAATCTGAAATTGCTAAAGGCTTTTAGCAAAAGATAAATTAGGAGAAATAAGATAGGAGGGCTGCTTTTGTTCCCTAGTGCTTAGGTTGTAGTATATTAAAGGGACACTATAAAAAGATCTGAAGGCAGGTTTAGCTTGATTTTTTTTTTTTGCGGTACGTGGGCCTCTCACTGTTGTGGCCTCTCCCGTTGCGGAGCACAGGCTCCGGACGCGCAGGCCCAGCGGCCATGACTCACGGGCCCAGCTGCTCCGCAGCATGTGGGATCTTCCCGGACCGGGGCACGAACCCGTGTCCCCTGCATCGGCAGGCGGACTCTCAACCACTGCGCCACCAGGGAAGCCCTAGCTTGATTTATTAAAATATATTTTAAAATGTGGGCAGAACAACTCTGTAAGTGTACTAAAAAACACTGACTTGAACACTTTAAAAAGGTGAACTTTATGGTATGTAAATTATATTTATGTAAAGCTGTTGAAAATGACAGGAAAGGGAAACCTGCATTTAATTTTTCTAATATTTTGATTTGAGTTCACTACCTAGAGGAACACAATATTCTATGAAAGAAGGAGCACAGGTGGGTGGGCTAACCCTAGCTATAAATGTAAGACTGCTATAGAATCATAAGCTTCCAAAGTTTAGTTAAAATCATAAGCTACATATGATGCTTCTATCTCTTCTGCAGTATCCCCAGCTGGAGGCCATTCAAAAGGATTATTTCTCCTTTACCTTCCACAAAAATTTAAAATAAACAACAAATATACTCTCTTTGGGTAGTCATATATATTTTTTTTCCTTGAGGTAAAATTCACATAACATAAAACTCACCATTTTAACTATCTTAAAGTGTACAACTTAGTGGGACTTTTAGTACATTTAGAATGTTGTGCACCTATCACCACTATCTAATTCTAGAACATTTTCATCAACGACATGCTTTTGTAACACTTTAATTAAATGAAAAATTTCACTCTAATACTTTCATAAATCAGTCAACATATATTATTAAACACATAGAAAGATAACATTAAGAGTATCGCTTTAAAGTTGCAAAATTAAATTTTCTGGTATATTTATTTCTAATAAAAGTATACCCTTTCCACTAAAGGATTCTACTGATTGTAAAAATTTGTTTTCACCAGGCAACAGTGGCAACTGTCAAAAGACTGATGTGCGGCACGCACTTCAGTAACTTCCAGGAAAAGCTTACAGTTGCAAGCTAGTTTTCTGAGCTTACCTCTGTCCGCTATTCTCTTCATTAACTGATGCTCACCCCATTTAATCAGATATTTAAGGATATCTTGTTCACTTGCCTATAATAAAAAACGGTTTACATTTATTTTAGTGCAATCAGATAGATGGTTAATCTCATTAATGACTCTTCCTAGGTCATAAAGTAAATACAACGTGCAACTTGTCACGCTTCACTCTTTACACTGGCTGTTTCCAATGTCTGAGCTAAACCTGTGGTGTATCAGCAGCAAATACACAAGACCGAATGACATGTGTTTTGTCCAGTAACCTCACTCTTGGCTCTAATTAAATTTTTATTCTTATTTCCATCGTTATTTTTTCTTTATCCTGTTTTCTTCCCCTGTTTTAAATTTACCTTACTATATGGCTTCGATACAGCTGGCTTAAATTCTTTTTGGGACAATATGGAGATAAACAGATGAAAGTAAAAGTGTAAGGATACAGTGTGACCGCTATCTCCTGCAGGTGCAGAATAAAACAAGTATGGCAACTTGTTTTGGCAGAAGACACTACAATCTCCACAAAGTATGCTACTGAATGGCGAAGGACCCTTCAAGCACTGTCTGTGAAACGGCAATGTGCCCCTCATTCTTTTGTACTTTTTTTTTTTTTTTTGGCTGTGTTGGGCCTTCGCTGCTGTGTGCGGGCTTTCTCTAGTTGCAGCGAGTGGGGGTTACTCTTCATTTCAGTGCGCGGGCTTCTCATTGCAGTGGTTTCTCTTGTTGCGGAGCACGGGCTCTAGGCGCGCAGGCTCCATAGTTGTGGCGCGTGGGCTCAGTAGTTGTGGCTCGTGGGCTCTAGAGCACAGGCTCAGTAGTTGTGGCTTGAGGGCTCTAGAGTGCAGGCTCAGGAGCTGTGGCGCACAGGCTCAGTTGTTCCGCAGCATGTGGGATGTTCCCAGACTGGGGCTTGAACCTGTGTCCCCTGCATTGGCAGGCAGATTCTTATGCACTGTGCCACGAGGGAAGCCCCTCTTTTGTACTTTATTTAAAATCTGAGGGCAAAATCTAGGCTGCTGTCCAAGGTTTTTACTTTCTAAGAAGAAATGCAAAGCTTCTAAAAACAATAATTGAGAGAACTGACAAATCCTAACTCCCATAATGTCTGCATCAGGACAGTGAAATAAGGTTAATGAACACAGATACTAAATAAATCAAAAGCAATTATGACATTTGTACTGTAATCAAAGCAATATATGAAGGAAAAACACAGATGCTAAATGGATTTTTTAAATCTTCATTTCTGACTGAGATGGAAGCATTTCATAATTTTTCTGGTACAAATACAAAGAAACAGGAAATGGCTCAATGAGTTTATGACTTCATAACATTAAAACTGTTGTACAGTTTCTAGCATAAAATTCATACAGCCAATGCAAAAGGAGAAAAAAAGAAAAAAAAAAGCTTGAACATATTCTACCTGAAAGTATTTTTTTACAATATTTTAAATCTATTGTTAGTTTAAATTACCTAATTATGAAGGACATATAAGTCAAGGGCACAAGAATTTGCTTAAAAGTACGTCTGACTAAAAATAAGTAGTTGAAAACATTATTATACTTCAGCAGGACACACACATTGAGTTTTTATAAGCATTTGAGTAGGTCAGAAATGGAATATTATTCTTACTTTGTGCTGCTTAAACTAACTATCTTCTGATACTTCACCAAATAAACGGAACCGTTACAGTGAATCTATTACTAACAGAAGCCGAGAGAATCACCATTGGGATATGCTTCTGACCTTGCCTTTTGCCTACTGTCACAGCCCCTTTGGCGTGGTTGGTTAGGACCTGGGCCGGTTCACAATGCTGAATCATGGCGGCAGACTGCACAAAGGGCCAGAGAGCTAGAAGGTTGTGGCTGCACAAATATGAAGAGGGTATTCCTGGGTGGGCTGATCTCCCTAGATGGGAGAGTAACAGAGTACAGATGGGTTTCTTGGTGCACCTATGAATGACAATGAATTTGAGAGGTGTATAAATGATTACCTGTAGGTAGTCAGACTGGATAGCAGTAAGCAGATGGTCTTTGCTGAGTTCATAAAAAACATCCGAAGTCATGACCTGGGAAAATTCCTCACAGAGGAAATGTAAAGCTTGTCGGTGTACCCATTTAGAGCCATATGGATGAGAGCTCCACTTGAGGATGGCAATTAAGGTATCTAATGAGATGCTTTCAGCAATGATATCCTCACAGCCTAAAAGAGAAGGCAAATACTTCTTGAGATTAATCATAAATATTACTTATTGAACATCAGTGTGTTAGACACCAACCTTAAAAGTATCAATGGTAAAAAAGAACAAGGAGATAAATAAAATCTCATAGTAATCACCAAGACTTGGTGGGATGGGGTAACAATTGGTAACTATAATAGATTATGACATCTATAGGAAATCTGCTGTTCCATAAAGACAGATCCATAGAAAAAGGCAAGGAGCCCTCATAATTGTTTAAGAAAATAAACATCTATGTGCAACTCAACAATTTGTATAAGACATTATAGTGGAGGGCACTGGACCAAAGGGGAAAGAAAGAAGAATAGGTAGAAATGGTACAGTTTTGGGAACTGGCAAGAGGAAGGCTTGGATGACACCTGACTGATAAGAGAATCCACCCTTGGGGGTAAGACAGGTGGGCTATCTTCTAGGAACTATGAGGACACCTGTTTTTTGTATTATTCTAATAAAAAACCAACACTTCGCATCGCCGATAGTTTGATCCCTCAGAATACAGATAAAATACTGCAGTTTTTTGTTCATCTGGTGAACTAAAAAGAAATATGTGGTTTAAGTGAAAAGGACCAGGATCCTGGAGAAAGTGACTATGGCACCTTAAAAGCTCAAAGAAGAGAAGAAGAAAATCTGAGGATAGTCATCTATTTTCCTTAGGAAAGATAATTTCAAAATACAAAGATAAAATGTAAGTAAAATTACAGTGACAAAGACTGTGTAAGGGAAAATGGCTAAAGTTGGACAGAAATTCTTCACAACTAAGTTTACTATAAAATAAAAAAAGAACCCCAATAATGGGGGGGTTATTTAAACACCACCACCACCAACAAAAATGTGGCTAAACAGGCTGCTCTCTAATGAGCTCAGAGGTTTAAAAGATAGAGTAGTAAAAGACAGAAAGGGCAGCAGTGAACTCTGGAGACTTCCAAAGCTCAAAGTTCTTGTGAACCTATGAAAAGTGAAAAGAGAAAGATAACAACTCCCATTTTCAGGTGATATAAGATCATTAGGAACCAATAGCGAGTCTGTAAAAAGTAATGCTTCCTCCCCTTTTCTGATATGGTACCAGATAAGCAGAATATCATAGAGAACTGTATAACCTGATTTCTGCAAAGCATTTAACAAAACACTTCATGATGTCTCTAGACTGTTAGCTACAGAAGACGGGGACCGCTGTCTTCACTGTATCTCTAGCACCTTCTACCACATGGTAGGCATTAAATAAAAATTTGCTGAATGTACAAATGAGATCTTTGAAGATAAGACAGAAAGATGTGGAGGGATGACAGAACAGTGGCTAACAGAACCATTTGCAAGTAGCACTGATTAACTCCCGGGATGGAGTGGAGAGTCTCTGTCTTTCCGATGTTAATCAAGAATTTGACTTTCTCTTTCTGACACATATATATGGAATCTAAGAAAAAAAAAAATGTCATGAAGAACCTAGGGGTAAGACGGGAATAAAGACACAGACCTACTAGAGAATGGACTTGAGGATATGGGGAGGGGGAAGGGTAAGCTGTGACAAAGTGAGAGAGTGGCATGGACATATATACACTACCAAACGTAAACTAGATAGCTAGTGGGAAGCAGCCGCATAGCACAGGGAGATCAGCTCGGTGCTTTGGGACCACCTAGAGGGGTGGGATAGGGAGGGTGGGAGGGAGGGAGACGCAAGAGGGAAGAGATATGGGAACATATGTATATGTATAACTGATTCACTTTGTTATAGAGCAGAAACTAACACACCATTGTAAAGCAATTATACTCCAATAAAGATGTAAAAAAAAAAAAAAGGAATTTGAATTAAGTTGTGGAAAGTATGCTTCAAAGTCTTGAGATGACCTAAAGCTGGGAAACGCAGTTAAAAATACACTGGATAAAATGATCATAATTAGCTAAAAAGATGGATCGAAATGAAGATGAAATCTAACTAAAAGAATCAGAAAGTTCTATATTTAGATTAAAGAAAAGCAACGGCACAATAAAAGATAGGGGCGAGCTAGCTTAACTATAACCGCTTATTTAAAGATAATATCTGGGTATGTTAACTGAACAAATGCAAAATGTGACATGGCTGCTATAAAACTAAAGCAATCTCAGGCTTTTAAGATACAAGCATAGAGTCATAATCCAAGGAATAATGTTGCACTGCTCTCCTGTGGGGTGCTGTGCTCTGTTCTGAGCCCTGTGTTTAGACGGGCAATGACAAAACTCCAGAATTCTCAGAGGAGGGTGTAAGTACAGTGGAGAGTTTGAGACCTGTTACTGAAGAAAAGCTCTGAACAAACAAGATTATTATTGATTTATGTAAGAGAAACCTGAGGAGAGACATAAGAGCTATCTTTCAATGTTTGATGGAACCTCATGAGGCAGAAAAGAAATGACCCATTCTCTGTGGTTGCAAGGGCAAGTCCTGGGAAACACTTGATGGTAAAAGAAGAGAGATTTTGACTCATTATTAAGAAATTTCTAACAATTAGAACTGCTCTCCTTACCTCCCCTCAACAAAAGGATCCCTCTAGAAAAAGGCAGGAGCAGAGGCTAGCTTGTCGCATTAGGAGTAGAGTACCAAGAACCCTTACACTGGGCATGGAACTAAGGTAGGAAGACATCCAAGCTTTTTCTGCCACAAAGATAAAATCGTTTTTAGAAATAACAGAGTAAGCATAAGAGTAATTAAATCTAAAGATTAAAGATAAATTTATTTAATCTAAACATTAAAATGAGATCCTTATAAACGAAATCTGCATGTAAACAACACCAAAGGCATGAATATGTGCTGATGAGAAGTGGGAAATATGGAAGAGTTCTGAACAGTTCTCAAGATTTTACTGTAAGCCTTGAATGCCAAGCTGAGGACAGGCCTCGCGCAGCAGCCAGTGGAGGACTCCTGTCAGTCTGCTGTTTCAAGGCGGGCATTGAAGTGGAGTCAAGTAGTATGAGTCAACATGACAGGAAAGGCAATCCGGTGGACATGTTTGGGGACAAAGCCAGGCAAATTAGAGAAAATGTGGTTTTTAAAAGAATGTGTCACAATCCTACTAAAACCAGGATATTGGCAGAGGGGAAGAAAGGGAATTAAAGATAACATCATATATTTAAACTTCTGAGGTTTACAAAGAAGCTAGACATGACAGGAAAAATGGACTTTGAAATTAAATTGACTTGAAATCCCAGCTTGACCATTTAGCAGAAAAGTCACTTTGGGCAAATCACTTACCCTCCCTGAGCCTGAAATGTTTTCATCTGTAAAACTGGGATTATATTCCTAACTCAGGGTTATGATATGAGATTTAAATGAGACCGTATCCTTGATGATATTCTTCCTTCATTCGAACATTCTGGAGTACCTACTTGCCAAGTGCTGTAATTACAAAGCTCTTTCTACTGCACAATTTCCTGGGTAATGTCACCTGTCCTCATGGCCTTAACTCCCATTGTATCCTTATGTCTTTCAAGGTCCAACCTAGAGCTCTCTCCTGACATCCAGAATGATTTCTTAAACTTCCCAGACTCATTCCTTAACTTCCCAGAGTTCACATGGATATTCTGCAGACATCTTTAATCCAAAAGTCACTTCGTTTCCTCTGGGAAATCTAGCCCTTCCTCCTCCCTCCTCTAGCACTTCCCTCCCCATATATATATACACCCACATATATATACACACACATATACACACACACACACAACTTTGTTATATATGTAACAAATTATTCAGTAGCCTGACTTCAAGATAAAATCCAAACTGCAGTTTTTTGGGTGATCTGGCCTCTGCCAACTTCTCCAGCCCCTACTCGGCTCATATCCTGTACTCTAGTCATACTGCATTACTTACAATTTCCTAGAATTCCACCGAACTCTCTCACCTCTAGGCCTTTACATATGTTGCTCCATTTTTCTGAAATGCTCTTAATTTTCCTTCGTAACTCCTCCACATCTTTTAGACTCAGCTTAGATATTGCCTCTTTCAAAAGCCTATCTTGAACCTGCTCCCCAAAGCCTAAGTCAAAAGTCAGGTGTTCCTCTTACCTAAAAGTTTCCATGGTGCCCTGTGTTTCTCTCTGTAATAGCATTAAACTCTCATACTAGTTTATCTTTCTGATATATTTGTCTGAATCCTCTATCAGACTGAGCGCTCCTTTGGGATAGTGACCCCATCTTTTTTTTTTTTTTTTTTTAATAAATTTATTTATTTATTTATTTTTGGCTGCGTTGGGTCTTCATTGCTGTGTGCGGGCTTTCTCTAGTTGCAGTGAGAGGGGGCTACTCTTCATTGAGGTGCGTGGGTTTCTCATTGTGGTGGCTTCTCTTGCTGCAGAGCACGGGCTCTAGGTGTGCAGCCTTCGGTAACTGTGGCACGCAGGCTCAGTAGTTGTGGCGCATGGGGCTTAGTTGCTCCGTGGCATGTGGGATCTTCCCGGACCAGGGCTCAAACCCGTGCCCCCTGCATTGGCAGGCGGATTCTTAACCACTGCACCACCAGGGAAGTTCCAGTAGTGGCCCCATCTTATCTCTGATTCTATCTATCTACCTGACACCTGGTAAATAATTAAAAACAAACATAAGAGAGGGCACGTGCTCTCTTTTTTCCCTATAGAGCTTACTGACTCCATTTCCTAACTACAGACTAAACAGTACATATATTCCTTTAAAGACAACTAAATGACACAGTCAGAATGACTACTTTATCTTTTTAAACTAGAACTTTAGAGCTTATTAGACTATTATCCACATGTGCTAGATTACTGTTTAGACATATTCACTACTACCAGCCTTCTGATCCCCCTACCCCACCACCTCCACGGGCAGAGTGTATTTCGCTGCCCCAAGGCTTTGGAATTGGCCATGAGATCTGCTTTGGCCAATTAAATGTTAGTGAATGTGATGTGACAAAAGGCTTCAAAAGTACTTTTGGGAACTAGACTTGCCCTCTCAGCTTCTGCCACTGCCATGGGAAGCACATACTGCGGCTAGTTTGTTGGTCCCAGGAGGAAAATGAGCAGCAGTGGGAACACAGCCACCGGCCCTACTCAACCATGGTGGCAATCAGAGTGACTCCAGTGCTGCAAATTTAAATTTGGGATTTCAACTGACCTGGAAATCTGTGAGAAATACATGTTTTTTATTAAATGCCACTGAGATTCTCTGGTGGTTGTTACACAGCAATGACTAATAAACCATACACCTTTTTGGATGAATCAAAGCTTTTAATGATTTCCTTGTAACAGAAAAACTCATCTGTAGCCTAGCCATGTAATGGCTCAAAGATGCCCATGTATTTTGCTCAGGTAGCAGATTTCCAACAATGCTGTTGTGAGGCTGGCAGACAGTATGAAGTCTGTCTTTTTGCAATTTACAATTCTTTTTTGCTTGTGTGATAACCCCATTTTACAGATCCATCTCCAACTTTTTATATCCTTTCTTCTATTCTCTTTCACCAGAATATCTTCTTTCTTATCTTTAACTTAAGGTGGCAAAAATGCCTCTCTCCAAAAATTTGAGCTATATAACATGAATGATCAAGGCAGAAATACAAAGTGAAACAAACTAATTTGACATTTAATAATACAAATGATTGTTACTGCTGCATGTTAAATAGGACCACTTTCTGTTTTTATTATGAACATTTTTGTTTTTCTCCTCTTCGTGCTCCTCTGATAACTAAAATGCACTTCAACGTTGACAGATTTCCTGAATAATACACTGTCAGCATATGTCTTTACTGCCACTCTCATAGTCTTCGTTATTCCTAGGTATACACCCTCATACATGTTTCACCAGTATCAGTGGGAAACCTTTTCATTGTCTCATATCCAACAGGAAATGTATAAGCTGCTTCCAAACTTAGAGTTTCATATTGGGTTTGAGGTGGTAAGCGGAAGAAAGAAATAGACAAGGGGGAAGAAAGAAAAGGAATTACGGAGATTACGGCTTGTCATGCAACATAAAACAACATAATAAGGTTAGAGGAAGGCTGGCCTTAGAGCATGCATAGTGACTCTTCAGTGGCACCAGAGTTAGAATGAAGACTTCAAGTGCAAATAGGCTTGAGAGAAAAGTTGTTTCAGTTCTTCCCTACTAACCCCGACATGACTGATGCCAAATCCTAAGGAAAGGAATTATGAAACAAGAGGGAAATGAGGGCAGCATGAAGTAGCAGGAAGAGCATATAAGGCTTTGAATTCAGGTAATTATAGCACTAACTCTTGGCTCTCACCTATCAGCCTGTACTAGATCAAAGCACACCACCCTCTGTTAGTCTCATTTCCTCACATCCAGGATGAAATAATTCCATCAGAGTTCTGAGGATTATGTTAAATAATATTGAGGAGCCAGTGTGTCCATGAACACTATCCTTTTTCTAGGCAAGAAATCTTAAATCAGCTGTGCCAACTCTCTTTCTCTCTCTCTTTCACACACACACACACAAAACAAACTAGTTAATGTTTCTTACTGATTCTTCCTTCAAAATGCTCTTTGATTAGCTTTATTTTCCATTCCCATTAACACCACCTTGGTTCAAATCCTCAGTACCTCACACATTAATTATAGAAAAGCTTCCCACTATCTCTGTCCCTTCAGTATTCTAATCTATAATGATCACGCAGCCGAAAGGTTTGCTTTCTAAAACACCACCATCAACATATGATCCCTGCACATCTATTTTAAAAAGGCAACCAGAATTCCAGATCCAAGGCAGAGAATAAGCATGAGACATGGGAGTTAGAAGACAAGTCAATCTATGCCTTAGTGTTTTTCATTGCTAGTCCTTGGACTCTGCAACATCTGGGAGCTGGCTGGATAAACGTTCCTCTCTGCTATCCTTCAGGAGGACCATTCTGAAGAAGATTCTACAAAACTCAAGGATCCTGGCTTGAAGCAGGCTTGAAGCCCAGTAGCCTCCAGTGGTAACCAATACAATGGCCCACTCTTACACTGCTTTCCTTCCTCCCCTGTTTCAATCCCTCTAATTCTCATTCTTGTTCATGGGATGCCTTACCAAATAAACTACCTGCAAGCAAGCCTTTGTTATAGGCTGTTTCAGCACAGGTTATGGGGGAATGAGAGGAGACACCCACACTATGATAGTAAGATAAGTGGCCCTAGGAAATAAGATTCTTGAGTGAGATTCTGGAACTAAATCACTCACTGGTAAGATGGCGAAGAGGACCCCATTCCTAATGACAAGTGGGGTGGTGATAACCCCTGCCTGTAGCAGCATGACAATGCTAAGATCCTTCACTAAGTGAAGTCTTAGTTCGGTAGTAGTGAACTTGAATGGAAACATTAGTAATTCGAAGGACCTGATGTGGCTGGATGAAAAGTCATGAAAAAAAGAAAATGACAGTCACCCCTCAAGTCTAAGAATTTTGTCAAAATCAGGAAACTTCTAGATCAGTGTTCAAAGAGACCCTTATTTCCTGCAGCTGCAGAAAAGACTGCCAAAACTCAGGCTCAAGATTTAATTTTAAGGATATCAGAACTACAAAGAAGACTTGAGCAAAGTCTTGGCAAACCTCTGACAAAATCTGGGTCTTGATAGGAACAGGTGGACACAGAAACCTGGAAGGGGGATATTTGGGTGGGTGAGCTAGGAATGCTAAACCCCAAGATTCACTTGAACTTTCCGCGCTGGGAGGAGCAGCGCCTCCCAACTCCTTGCTAGAGGACAGTAGCGTTCTCTTGCCAAAAGACCCTGGAGGTGCCTGAAAAGACAGGGTTTGTCTTCTTCAACATCTGCCCCTGCCTCCTCTCACTAGCTCCAAACCAATAATCAGGATCTGTTCAAGCATAATCACGTTCTGAGAGAGAAGGTACAGTTCCTGTTCTGGGAAGAAAGCACACCCACCCAAGGAATTACAAGACCTGGATATAAATACTGTGAGAGTGGATACTGAGAGTGCTGTGCCAGGGGGCTAGGTCTGGGGCAGTGCAAAAGGAGCAGGAAGGTGTTCGTCCAGAATCCGAGGGACTCAACTGCAGTACCTTTTGGTGCTTCCTGGCTCAGTGATAATGGGGGCTGGGCAACTGCAGATACTCCTGGGATGAAGGTCTGGGTCATCTCACCTGGCAGGCTATCTAGACCTGATGAAATGCTGGCAAAGCATGAAGAAAATCTAGGTTGGGTGATGGAAGAGGGAGACTGTGCTGACCTGTACTGTTTAAACTTGCTTAAGCTAAAACTCTTTTCCACGATCTCCATCCCTGTCTGTTTCTAAGCTAAAGTTGGCCAAAACAGAAATGTGTGATTTGAAAGGAAGCAGCAGCAGCAGCCATTACTCTCTAGAAGTCACTGTAGGGACTTCCCTGGTGGCGCAGTGGTTAAGAATCCGCCTGCCAATGCAGGGGACATGGGTTCAGTCCCTGGTCTGGGAAGATCCCACATGCCATGGAGCAACTAAGCCCGTGTGTGACAACTACTGAGCCCACGCGCCGCAACTACTGAAGCCCGTGTGCCTACAGTCCGTGCTCTGCAACGAGAAGCCACTGCAATGAGAAGCCCGTGCACCGCAACGAAGAGTAGCCCCTGCTTGCTGCAACTAGAGAAAGCCCGCGCGCAGCAACGAAGACCCAATGCAGCCAAAAAAAAAAAAAAAAAAAAAAACCAGAAAAAAACCACCAAAAATCCCGAAAACAAACAACAAAAAAAGTCACTGTAGCTAGATGTGGTGACAGGCAGACACAGAGGTGCCCGTGGATTCTAGCTTGTCCTTGCTCTCTGCAGCTCTGCATCCAGCTCGCCCTCCCAACTGCAGCCCTGGTGACAACACCAGCCCCAGGCAACCACCAGATGATTGGCCGCAGATCCACGGAGCCACTATCGGGCGTGCTTCCCCCTTTGCAGCTCCACCTTAGTGGCTCGATGTCCTTGGCTTCCCAGGTTGACTGGTTGTTAACTCCTTTGGGTCTAACTCCTCTCCCTTTCAGACCCTCACTTCCCCAGCTTCTCCCACAATTGTGTAAGGCCCAATTCCTATAATAATTCCCCTACCCCGAAAGTCAGAGTTGCTCAGCTTCCCTGACTGAACTCTGAGTGATATAGTTACAATGAGAATATCAATTATAGCCTCCAGCCAATTGTAGCAGCTGGGACTGTGGCTAATAGCACCATCTTTCCTGAACTGAGTCTTTTATAGAGGCGTGGCTGGTTATCACCTTGAAGGCTCTGTGATAAATTAGATTTAAATTACTGATTTCCCCTAATTAAGTTAAATCACATGGAATTGTTGATATTAAACCATTCTAACCTATGAAAATCAGAAGATTAAATAATGTATTTGTTTTCCATTGCTATGCAACAAATTATCACAAACTTAGTGGGTTAAAACAACAAACATATCATCCCATATTTTCTGTGGGTCAGGAGTCTGGGCACGGGTCACCTGGGTCCTTAGTCAGGGTTTCTTAAGGCTGCAGTCAAGGTGCCAACTGGGTTTACATTCTCATCTGAAGGCTCAACTGGGGAAGAATTTGCTTCCAAGCTCATTTGGGTTGCTGGCAGAAATCATTTCCCTGCAGCCGTATAACTAAAGGCCCAGCTTCTTGCTGGCTATTAGCTGCGGGGTTCACACTCAGCTCCAAGAGGCTGCTTGCAGTACTTGCCATGCAGTCCACTCAACAGGCCATCTCACCACATAGTAGCTTACTTCTTCACAGCTGGCAAGGTAAAAAGTCTCTAGTGTAAGTCTATTATGAAGGTGGAGTCTTACATAATATAATGAAACCATGGGAGTGATATCCCATCATCTTTACCATACTGTATTAGTTAGAAACAAGTCTTACGTCGCACTCACACTTAAGGGGAGGGGGTTGCATAATGGTATGAATACCTGAAGGTGAGGATCATTAGGGGTCACAGTAAGTTTATAAGCATCTTAGCAATATCCTTTCTGACGTACTAGACAATCCTAATCATTTTAGTCTGCCATAGTACTCATTTCTTTGATCTGCTTTAGCTGCCTTTTCTCAGAACATGTCTAACGTAACTACATTTCTGAAGAGCAGTAAGAACTGCAATCAATATTTTAGGTAAAGGTGTATCATAGTTTGGCCAAAAAAAAAAAAAAAGGACTGATAAGAAAGCCAAGAATACTCAGTGAGGGAAAGGATAGTCTCTTCAATAAACGGTAAAGGGAAAACTAGATACCTACATGCAAAAGAATGAAACTGGACCCCCGATCTAATACCACTCAAAAAATTAACTCAAAATGGATTAAGGACTTAAAGACTTTAAACTGTAAAACTCCTAGAAGAAAACACTGGGAAAAAGCTACTTGACATCAGTCTCGGCAAGTATTTTTGGATATGGCACCAAAAGCACAAGCAACAAAAACAAAAATCAACAACTGGGACTATAACAAACTAAAAAGTGTCTGCATAGCAAAAGAAACAATTGACAAAATGAAAAGGTAACATACGGCATGCGAGAAAATATTTGCAAGCCATAAATAACAAGGGGTTAATATCCAAAATATATAAGGAACTCATACAACAGCAAGCAATCTGAGTAAAAAACTGGGCAAAGGACTTAATAGGCACTTTTCCAAAGACATACAAATGGCCAACAAGTACATGAAAAGGTGCTGAACATCATTAACCACCAGGGAAATGCAAATCAAAACCACAATGAGACATCATTTCACACCTGTTAGAATGACTATTATCAAAAAGACAAGAGACAACAAATGCTGGCAAGGTTGGAGAGAAAGGGAACCCTTATGCACTGTTGGTGGGAATGTGCATTGGTACAGCCACAGAGAACAGTAGAGAGGTTCCGCACAAAATTATAAATAAAACTATCATATGATCCAGCAATCCCACTTCTGGGTATATATATGTGAAGACATGAAATCACTATCTTGAAGAGATATCTGCACTCCCATGTTCATCACATCAATATTCACAATAGCCAATCCAAGACATAGAAACAACCTAAGCGTCTATCAACAGATGAATGGATAGAGAAAATGTGAGATATCTATATCTATAATCTAGATCTAGTATTCAGCCATAAAATGAAAGAAATCCTGCCATTTGCAACAACGTGGATGGACCCTGAGAGGACTATGCTAAGTGAAATAAGTCAGAGAAAGAAAAATATGGTATCACTGATACATGGAATCTAAAAACATCAAACTCATTAAACAGAGAATAGAATGGTGGTTTCTAGAGGCTGAGAGGCAGGGAAAATAAGACGTTGGTCAAAGGGTACAAGCTTTCAGTTATAAGATGAATAAGGTCCAGAGATCTAATGTAAAGCATGGAGACTAGTTAACAATATTGTACTGTATACTTGAAAGTTGCTGTGAGAGCACAGCTTTAATGTTCTCATATAACAACAATAAAATGTTAATTATGTGAGGTAAAGGATATGCTAACTAATCTTATTGTGGTCAACATTTTGCAATGTATACATATATCAAATCATTGCATTGTATACCTTAAATTTACACAATGCTATATGTCAATTGTAGCTCAATAAAGCTGGGGGAAAAATAACTCTGGATTAAAATCTATTTTCATTATAAAAAAAAAGTAGACTGAGTTTTTCTGGGTTTTATTTCTTATACTCTTTTGGCTAATGTTCAGAACCTGGCTGTCCCTGTTGGGTAGAAGGGCATTAACATACAGGCAGAGACTTAAGTGTAACATATTTATCTATGTGGAAGTATGTCTTTCAAACTTCTGCCCCTTTTAACAGCCTTGTAAGATTTTCTTGTAATAGCTAAATGCCAGAAAGCATTACTAGTATTATAGATCCATTCCAAATATCTTTTAAAATTCCCTTTCAGTATATTTTAAAAGTTATGTTCTAATACAATCTCTGGATTGTCTATCTGGATGGATATACAAGAAACTGATAATACTGGTTGCCTCTGTGAAGGGGAACAGAGGGGCTGGGGGACAAAAAGTTGAGAGGGCAAGAGACTTTTCACTGAGTACCCTTTTGTACCTTTTGAATTCTGTTCCAGTTGAATGATTATCTATTCAAAAAATCAAATAATAAAAAAAATAACAAAAAACACCAGGCTATAGAAGGTGCCAGGAGTTCCTTCCCTCAATGCTCAATATAAAATCAATCAATGACCACAAAATCCAAGCAAATATTGGGAAGGAAAGGAGAAGGTTCGCTGCTTTGAGAACATTACTCCCTTCTGATGGGAAAGACACAATCACTGAGATTCATGTAACTTGTGTGTGAAAATGTACAAAGAGTGCTTGTATTCTTTACTCTTACAGCTCTGCCAAGCTGTGTGAAAGGGAAAAACAAAGATGGGAAAGAAGCTGAAAATGTCTAAAGAACAACTTTAGTAACTAAAGGAGGAGGCTAAAGCACACAGACAACTGACAAAAGACTGAAGATTTCTCTTTATACCATGAAAGGAAAAAAAAAAAAAAAGACTAAGAATCCCTAAGATACTTAGTTGAATATAGATTTATATTTCTTTAATGTCTGTTATAAATTAACGTTTCTAATATGACATTTTTAGTATTTGTGCTTAAGTGTTTTTTGGGGTGAGAACAGCATAATGAAAGGGAGAAGCATTCACGGGGATGTCCGTTCTCTGCACACCAACACTATATATAAGCCTCTGCTAAACTAAAATGCGAGGGGATCTAATTCTGGGACCTACAGGATGCCTGAACTCCTTGAAATTGAACACACGTTCTCACGTGCGGGCATCTTACTGGAAGAGAGATGCCAAGATACACCACTAGAGTCGGACTGATCCGAGACCCAATCCCAACTCCCTTTAGCTGTGTCATGTATGAAATTTTGCCTGTTTCCTCATCTGAAAAATGTTTCCTAATCCTAAAAATCTCCCTCATCAGGTTATTTTGAGGATTAAATAAGAAAATATACACACAGCATCTAGCACATTAACATACGATAAACATTAAATAAATGGCAGCTATTACTATAATTAAGTTCCCTTGAAGAGGGCACGCACCGTTCTGGTGCATTCTAATTCAAAAGCAAGTATGGGGATTTGCGGGGGTAGGAGAGGGTAGGAAGGGAGCATAATCTTAAGGCAGCAGAGCAAGTCAAAGATCATAAAGGGAACAGAAAGGGTCAGTGACAACCTAAATGTGCACTTTTCTCTCACAGATCATTTATTAAAACGCTACATAAAAATAATCCTAGTACTTATTACGTGAAAAACTCAGAAGTGTATGCCTCTTTATCTAAAAACAAAAAATACCCATTTATACCCATACCATGTTTATTATTCTTAAACCATTTTCCCACTAGTAACAAAACAGTAAGCTAGTATCCTTAATTCCATTATCATAATAAAGGAAAAGTCCAAAGCTCTTGGGGTAGAGCCATGTAATTATGACTTTCAGAAAACTTTTTGATATCTACTGGTTTTTATCTCTTCAATATAATCGTGTTCTCCCTTTGAAACAGTGTACCTCACAGATGATTTCTTCTTACAGAGATCATATTCCCTCTCCCCCTCAAATGGGAAAGAGTAGCTCTAGAGTTGGAAAAACCAGGATTCAAATTTAGGCCTTAACACTTTCTAGTTGTAAACCCAGGTGACAATATTGCCAAGCCTCAGTTTATCTGTAAGATGGAGATAATACCTACCACAGAGGATAATGTGAGCTAAGAGCTTACACAGTGCCTGGCAAAAAAAATAGGTGCTCAAAAAATTCTACCAAATAAATGAATAGAGTAAGGAACTTTTAAAAAAGAATTAGTACTTTTTGATGCATAATTAATAGATTTTACCTGCTTAAAGAACGTATGCATTTAAAATAAAAACACTATTTCTGGAACATTTCTTGTGGTCTCTGCATGCTGCAACCAAAGAGAGCCTTCAGAAATGGAAATTTAATCAGGCCACAGGCTCAGGATAAGGCCAAATGTCTCAGCATGGTATACCAAGTTCTTCATTACACAGCCCTGCCGGCTGCTACAGCCTCATTTCTCCATACCATACCTCTCTTATCTCTGCAACCCCTCCCCTTCCCACCAGCCAAAAGTGCCTTGCTCTCATTTATCTCTAGGCCTTGCTACCTGCAGTTCCTTCTGCCTGATATGTGCTTTATCTCCAACCTTTATTTACTTAACTCCTTTCATTCTCCAGGTCACTTCCCTGTAAAGTTCTTGTATAGTTCTTCTTGATACTGTCCCTCCTTCCCTGTCTCTCCTTCCCTAACTCCCTATATTGAGGTTTGAGGCTCCTCTTTTTCCTATGTGCTCCCTACCATTCAACGCTTTACTCTATTAGGGCACTGACACTGGAATTGCCTATTGGCACTCACCACTGGACTATCCTATTCATTTCTCTACTCTCAGGGTCTGGCATACAGTAAGAGGTCAATAAGTGTTTGCTAAATGAATAAAGTATAGGAGTCACAGTGCTAATTCTATACCAAGGATCCATTTGAATCAACAGGTTACATTCCTCCCTCCCCCCATAATGTCCCATTGTTACCTTTATTTGCTTGAAAACTCAGGCAGCTGCTGTTCTCTCAGGTTTATAGACCTATCATGATGAACAGATTTACGACACTGTATCTATCTACTATTTAACTTAGTACTTGCTACCTTCCATTTAACTAGGTTAGGAGGGGGAGTTCACACCACTGAAGACTTTAAATACTTAATATTTTTCTTTACACTTATAAGCAAAAAACTATCAATCTAGAATTTACAATGAGGCATAAAAATAACAAAGAAATTATTTAATCATACATTTCTGAACCTCTCATAATTAGATACAAGCTCAGACAGATATCAAGGTTTAGAAAACCAAGGTGATGCCCACGTATTTTCTAGAAATAGTTTAGTGAATCAGGTTCCAAAATTCACCACTGGTTTTTTTTTTCTTTTTTTGGCCGTGCCACACGGCATGTGGGATCTTAGTTCCCCGACCAGGGATTGAACCCTCACCCCCTGCAGTGGAAGCCCAGAGTCTTAACCACGGGACCACCAGGGAAGTTCCAGCATTGTTCTTTAATGTAAACTTCATTAGGAAGGAACACTGACAGTGAAAACTTAGTATTAAAACAAACCCACTTCAGGGGTCTATTATGGTTGAAGAGGAACATGGTTAAAAACAAAGCCATGTAACTGTGCAAATAGTGTTTTCAGTTTTCTGGCATGACTTTCAGATGTGTGGATATTTCACCTTCAAGTACTTTGACATGTAAAAACATTTACTCAAAGTCTTATGGACACATCAGTGCTAAGTATGAGGCATGTTTCAGTGGAGAGAACAAAACCAGAGCTCAAAGTCTTTTAATATATCAAAGCTACCCGCTTCGTGGAGACATATTTAGTGAGGCTAGCTCATGTTAATTTATAATAGGAATTGATACTCCTTTTCATCTACATATATGAAAAAACAGCTGGATGGAAGAACTTTCTAGTCAGTTTATATTCACTGAATGTTTTAGCAGGCTCATAAATTAACACTCCAAACTCAGATTCAGTCTTCAGGAGATATTTATAAAAAGGTACTATTTGTTAAGTGTTTTTCACTGAGTAGTGATTCTGAAGGCTCTTCAACACCTTTTGTATTATTTTTATTACCTGAATATCCAACCAGGGCATCCTTACATTTTTAGAAACGAACAAGAATACAGTTATTAAAATAAAGTAACTATTATGTAACGACATAATTTTCCCAAAGTTTATTAAGTATGTAAAAAGCGAGACACAGGATAACATGTATAGTACGTTACTATTATATTACAACAGAATAAGATATGCATGTGAAATACACACACACACTCATACACATGCAAAGGTTTGCAAGGAAACTCAAACTGTTCAAATCATGTCATCAATAAGGATTTGGGGAAAGGAGTGGTAATAGGTGAAAATACACTTTAGGCTATGTTTCTGTACGATTCCCTTTTTCAACAATGAGCATACACTGCTTTTGAAATAAATTCATTCAAATTTAAAGTTGTTACAAGGAATGGTTTACTTATGAATGTTACCAAACACACTGTCTATAAACTTTTTAAAAGTACGAAGTATAGGGAATTCCCTGGCCGTCCAGTGGTTAGGATTCTGCCCTTCTACTGCAGGGGGCACGGATCTGATCCCTTGTTGGGGAACTAAGATCTGGCATGCTGCTTGGGGCGGCCAAAAAACCAAAGTATATAGGAAGCTTAGCTACTGCATATAGAGTTGGTGGTCGGTAAATTCTTGTTTTGAAGTCCATCTTTTGATCAATAGAAGTGGCCTTGGGGAAGTAACAATGTAAGTTACTCATCTCATCTCTAAAACAGGCAGGATGATAGCAGCTACCATATGAGCTATTGTAAAGATTAAGAGAGGTCTTACACATAAAGGGCTTAGCTCAATGTTTTGCACACTGTAATAGCTAAAACATTTAATCTATCTTAACTCCTGGAATAGTTTCCTGCAGCCACTTTTAAAACCAGAAGTAGACAGAATACTTGTATCTGGGCAGAGTCCTTCTACTCTGGATATTTTAGGAGTTAAGTGCAATATTTGGTTTTAAGGCAGAAACGTCAACTATGTATCTCAACACTGAGTTTGAAAAGCCAGGATATTTGTATAATACAGAGGTTCTTCCTCCTGTCATTTCCCCTCCTAACTCACGAATAATGCCCTCTCCCAATCCCATTTTCCTTGTACTGGTATAACCTGCATCTTAGACTGCATTAGTTTCTGCACTCCTTGGCAATAGAAGGTATAAGAGGAAGGTCAAAATCTGACGATGGCAGAGTCAGAAAAATAAAAATAAGTTGGGGCTTTAGGAAAAGGCCACAATTTAGGCCGTTTTTCTTAGTGTTTCTAAGAGAAAAGGGAACTATAACTGAATCAAAGCAAAATGGGAGTATACACCAGATAGCCCACCACCATAGGGAAAGTTCTATGGACCATTTTTTGGAATGGCTCTGTTTTGCCATCTAGCATTGGATGTTTCTTGCAACTGCATCATTGCTTTTAAAAAAAGTCTGAATCTGGTAATTTTTTTAGACCTCGGAGACTTGGAACTGTACTGTCAAATTATGTGTAAGGAAAATAACTCAATTCTTATCTTTAGAAATTGTCTACTTAAGAGTTAATGTATTCCAGTTTTAAAACCATTTGTTGAAGCCCAACTGTGAGCCAGGCACTGTGCTTGGTGCCTGTACTTCTAAGAAGAGGAATAAACGAGCTCAAGCTGAGGAACCCAGACAGAATTTATATGGTTAGTATGTGGCAGAGGCAGGATTAGAACACAGATCTAACCTCATCTAATGTTGTTTATAAAATACCATTAAATTTGGGCACTGCTATTTATCTCTGAACCTCTCTGAGCAAATGGGAGATGACATGAATCAGCATATTTGAAGTGCCTGCTAGGTACACAGTGGCATTTGAAAACTGTAATTCTCTTCTCCCTGGCACTGCATCTTGTATAGCAACAGTGTTCAAAAAATGTTAACCTGGGTTTCCCTGGTGGCGCAGTGGTTGAGAGTCCGCCTGCCGGTGCAGGGGACACGGGTTCGTGCCCCGATCCGGGAAGATCCCACATGCCGCGGAGCGGCTGGGCCCGTGAGCCACGGCTGCTGAGCCTGCGCGTCCGGAGCCTGTGCTCCGCAACAGGAGAGGCCACAACAGTGAGAGGCCCGCGTACCGCCAAAAAAAAAAAAAAAAGTTAACCTGAAATCAAGTATCTCTGTTTCAGAATACACTGCAGATGCTATCTGCTACCTCCAGGTGGCCAGAATTCAACATACTCTTTAAATAATATAAATGCTCAGCTCTTTCTTATCTCAGAGAAGTAGTACTGTTGTTCAAAGTTTTGTGTTCATATCCATACTGACCTGAGTATAGCATTTCATCTTCTATCTGATTAATATCTATAAAGTTCAAATTAAATCCAATTGCTTAGACACTGACTATAATAAACACACAATTTGGGTTGGGGGAAATAAACCAAACCAATCTTCCTCTATTTCATTTCCCTTCACTGTGGCATCCTTGGAATTTCAGTATTACAGAAAAAAGGTTGTGCTTAGTGTTGAGAAAAGGCTTCTAATTAAACTCCACATAGTTTTAAATAAAGAGGAACAGACATTTGATAGACTTTACTTCAAATAAACTGTATATATTTTAAAATAACACTTGCTATGACTGCAAAGTGCCTGGTGTATATTACATTTACATTCAAAAAGTCATATAACAAGCCATAATATTTACACTCACTGTCTTCTAAGTATATAAAATAAGGGTGAATAAACACTCTACTTTCAATAGACAAGAAAATGGCAACCCCTTTACAATTTTATTTTCCTTTAATAAAACAGGATAGGGCTTCCCTGGTGGCGCAGTGGTTGAGAGTCCGCCTGCTGATGCAGGGGACACGGGTTCGTGCCCCGGTCCGGGAGGAACCCACATGCCGTGGAGCGGCTGGGCCCGTGAGCCACGGCCGCTGAGGCTGCACGTCCGGAGCCTGTGCTCCGCAACGGGAGAGGCCACAACAGTGAGAGGCCTGCATACCACAGGGAAAGTTCTACGGGCCATTTTTCGCGTACCGCAAAAATAAAACAAAAAAAAACCCAGGATAAATAAGAAGTAAAAAGATGTCTAATTTAGAATAAGAATTTCCAAGTTACTTTAACATTTTGAATTATATTTGCATTATTACTGTAAATATGTTTTTATTAGTGAGATTTTAGATACATAATTAGTTCTTTGATCTAAATTATAATTAGCACAAAAGGTAAGATTATACTTGGATTAAACTTTTTTGGCTTCAAAAGATTAATAGCCTTGACTGGCTTCCAAGAATATTCTAAATTCAATTGGTATTCTATTTCATATCAATGGACCAACAAAGTAAAGAGCTGATGAGACAATTTTACTTGAAATTTAACTTAAAACTGCATTTAACAGTACAGAGTTATACATCATTTGGACCACATCTAAATTTACTTTTATAAATAATACTTCATATTTATCTCGATTGAGGCTCCCTGCTTTCATTTTATTTGCAACTTCTAGGGTTAAACATTTATTATACCCCTCCCCCTTTTTAAAAGAAAACGTTACTCAGTTTTCATAGGTTCTAAACATAATTCAAAATATATAACTGAGAGTCTACCAGGGGCAAAGCCCTGTGCTAGGTTTTTTGGGTGATTCAAAGATGACTCAGATTTTGATCTTATCTTTAGAGAATATAGTTGATACTAGTTGGTAGAGGAAATGAAACAGTTATATAGGTTAATTTCAAAATAAGTCAGAAGATGTAAAAACCTAAAAGAATAATCAAAGTGTTTTAGAAGTTTGCAAGAAGTAGAAAATACTTTTAATTTGTAATGCCTAAGACCAAACAAGGGAAGTAGCATGTGAGTTTGGTCTTAAAGACAAGGGTGGGATTTGAACATTTAGTGAACAAAGTGAAAGATATTACAAAACCAAAGAAAAGTGTGAGTAGAGGGTCAGAGGTGAAGAGTTTATAGTTTATATGAAAAACGGTTTAAGTTCTAAAATAAAATGTGCAATTAAATATTTTAAATATTACATGTTACAATTTTGAGTAAGTTTTGTAAGCTAAATTTTATTGTGATTAGAGATGTGTAACTTGAGTCTCTTGAACTGCCATTCCTGAAACTGAGATTAATTCTTCATCTATGTCACGTATTTAACTGAAACCTATATTTACTACTCTGATCTGCTGATAATGGTCTTTAACTTAGTTCCATTGTTCTCTAGGAAGTATATCCAGACTCATCTGCTGAAGAGGAAATAACTACAGACAGAAGCAAAATGAACTGTCAGCTCAACCAAACCGAGACAGAAGGAAGAGTGTCAACATGGGGACAATGGAGGGGGTGGGAGGAGGGAGGAATGGATTAGAGTGGGGACAGTTAGTCTTTGCTATTTTGCATTCGTTTCAAGTCACACACTCTTGGAATCTGGCCAAGTTGCTAAGAGAAAAAATTAGGTCATTGCTTTCAGTTGTTTCTCTGTTAGATTTTTAATCCAATAAAATATAATCACATGTATTATGCCTAAAAATATGGACAGTGAATTTCAGAGGCTATTTTGGAACTAAAGTTATAAATTTCATATTCCAAAGACTGAAAAATACAGTTTTGATCAATATGAAAAAATAAATCTGTTTAAATTATATTACTGTAAAATGTCCTGGACTGGAATATGCATGTAGATGTTGGTGTTAATTCTGCACTATTTTGTTCTGAGGTCAATGGTATTTATGACATGGAAACAGAAGTTCTTACTGTAGGCCTGTGGGTTGTTAAAGTTCATGAGAAAACCTGTAGTTCTCCTAAAGAGTGGATTTTTACTAAAAAGAAATTATGAATCAATAGTATATTCTCACTGTTCTCACATTTTCAGAGCTGCTTACACAGCGTATGCTAAGGTCATTGTGCAAAGTCAGTGATCAAACACTTGGTCCTTCTTTTGAGGCTCTTCCAACCTAGTCTTCTATTTTGGAATTTTATACACTAGTCTTTTTAATATAGGTACTGTTATGAACTAGGCTTCTAGGCTGCAACCACAGAAAACAACTCTAGTTGGCTTAAGCAGAAGCGGAATTTATTTGAAAGGATACTGCCAGTACAGAGCTGCTGGGAAAGTTGGAGAGCAGACTCAGAAAACAAACAACAAAGGAAGGCTGCAAGTGAGGACTACACCACAGAAACAGTCCGGTGAGTACCTTGTGCAGCCCTGGGACCCTGGCCAAAACCACTCCCGGACGGTGAATGCCATCACTGGTACCACTGTCACTGACTTCTCTCCTTTTCCACTAGGTGTTGGTGTTGCTGCTCCTACCCTGCTTCCAGAAAGAATTCTCTACAGTCCCCGATTCTCTGTGCCATCAGCTCTAGACTGAAAAAGCCTAGGTCATGTGCTGAAGCCCTAAACACAGAGAAGGCTGAGAAAGCAAGTATCCAACCTTTTAGGTTTTTACACTGGGAGGTGGGCTCTGCCTTCTGTGAAGACCTACACAGTGAGGAATTTCCCAACGTTAGGAAGGAGTTCCTTACTCTGGGCAGCTGAAAAAGTCAAATAACTGATATTGGAATACTTGCCTATTCAGGAAAGAATGGCCCCGCTCAGTACAAAGCCCTCTGTTCTCTGGCGAAGTGCTCTGAAGCAGTCTGAGTGGTGACGTACCCAGGTATTTAAATCTCCAGCTGGCCCACAATTCCCCCACATATGTGTTTAGCCCCATCCGCAAGCGCTTCAGTCCCACCAGGCTTACAGCTGAGGCTCCTCTGAGTTGATGCTTCAATCACTAGTCTGCTGATTTGTTCCTGCCACTAGGCCACAGTGGCCTCCCACCATCATCCTCAAAAAGTGGTTCTCATACTGCTCCCGTGCCTCACCATGCCCAAATTCCTGGGCTTGGGGTTGGAAGAGCTGGTATGAGTCACAACTTCATCACTTACAAGCTTAGGAGAAGGCTAGTTATTAATCTCTGAGCCCTACTATACTCATAGGTTGTCAAGATAACCAAATGAGAGGAAAGTAAAAGCCCTGTGTAGACCAAAATTATAAGCATGATCTCATTAGTTAACAGTCCTGATAGGTACGATAAATCCCCCAGTTCTTCAGGATTGTGGCCAATCTAGATCTCTCTGGTTCTTCTGGGTACTGATGTCATATCTTTATTTTATTATAAAAAAATCAATTTTATAATCAAAGCAGTGTATGCTCATAATTTAGAAAGTCTTGTACTTAGCAGTAAAAAGCTTACTCTAAAAATAAAACCTCCTGCCCTATCTCTCTTCCACACCAGTCCTGCTTCCCAGAGGCAACTACTCTCAGTTTTTTAGTACTTTAGTATCTTCTGGTATTTATCTTTATTATAATTTTTATAAAATTTTATGAAAATAAAATTTTAGAAATTTTATTAAACCAACATTCAATGTTCAAATTATGATGACTATTTTTTTTTCTTGATGTGGACCATTTTTAAAGTCTTTATTGAATTTGTTACAATATTGCTTCTGTTTTATGTTTTGGTTTTTTGGCCACAAGGCATGTGGGATCTTAGCTCCCCCACCAGGGATTGAACCCAAACCCCCTGCAGTGGAAGCACTTAACCACTGGCCCACCAGGGAAGTCCCTATGATGACTATTTAAATACTACTTACTGCTGAGCCAGGCTGGATACTAGAATTACATTTTCCTCCATATGTAACTTTAAATTTTTCTGGCAAATATTAATTTCCTCTTTTCTCACTTGCTTCATTTTTTATAAATTAACAATAGCTAATTCTTCATAAATGTACCAAAAGATCTGTAACACCTTTTTCAATGTCACTTGTCACTTAATGTTCAAACATTCA
The DNA here is from genome assembly GCF_059928025.1 of Delphinapterus leucas. Taxonomy (NCBI): domain Eukaryota; kingdom Metazoa; phylum Chordata; class Mammalia; order Artiodactyla; family Monodontidae; genus Delphinapterus; species Delphinapterus leucas. Next base: position 170,420,050 of record NC_143130.1, read on the forward strand.
GGTAATTGATTTCTTCCCAGATATTTACTTCTTGGAGCCTTTCCTCCTCCTCCTAGTCCAGTCTAGACTAGACGCCCACTACACCTAACATACAGCTCGTGCCTAGGATTTTCTTTTCTTCTTTCTGGTGTTAGGCCCCATTTACTGGATCCCACACTTCCTTGTTCTTGGTTTACTTCATCATTTAGTGGAACACATCCTTGGTAACTTCCTGAGTAGGGGTAGACGGGAGGTAAGTTTTTCGAGGCAGGACTGAAAAATGCATTTATTTAGCCTGACACTTGATTGACAGTGTGGCTAAGCATAGAATTTTGTGTTTAAAACAATTTTCCATCAGCTCTTTAAAGGCAATATGTAATTCAGTTGTTGCTACTGAAGAGTTCAATACCATTCTGATTCCTATTTCTTGTATGGAAACTAATTCTTTCCTCTCTAAATCATTTCAGAATCTTCTCTTTTTCCCTGGTGTTTTCTAGTGAAAGGGATGAAACTTTTAATATAGAAATCCCTTTCGCTTTGGCAATATTGATTGTATTACTCCTTAGATACTGTCTTCTCTTCCATTTTCTCTAGTATATATTTCTAAAGCCATTATTTAAGATGTTACACTTTCTGGATGAATACTCTAGTTTTCTTATTTGTCTCCACTGTTGTCCCTCTCTTTGTTATTTTACTTTCTAGATTTCTTAACTTTCCCTTTCAATCCTTCTATTACAGTTTTCATTTCCAGAAGCTCCTGTTTTTACTTTTATAGCATTCTATTTATGTCTCATTGTTCAATAAAATGCTCTTTTCTGTAAGGATATCTTGATTCTACTGACGTTTTTCTTCTGCTCCCTTCATTGTCTGTTTCTTCTACGTTCTTATTTCTGTCTCAATTTGGAAGCTTTCCTCAAATGTCCAGGGTTTTTGTATTTAAGACTGAGGCAGTAAATACCTTCTTGGAAGCTCTTACAGAAGGAGGCTTGCTGACTGTAGTCTTCTCTGTAGAACCACTGGAAGGTATACTGGCTTTCTCACTGTGTAATTTCATCATGAAACCCTGAAACAGGTCTATATGCTCTTGGGCTGTTCACCGCTTCTGGAGCCAAATTTACTGTCTTGGACAGTAAATGTCCAAGATGTCCGGGCTTGGACCAGAGCAGGTGAAGGTCAGGGAATGACTTCACCATTTAGTTTGTAGGCTTTCACATAATTCTAGGTTTCAACCTTGAGCCTTACCCCCACCCTTCTTTATCGTTATCTCCAGATGTGGAATCTCTCTAGTTCACTTTGTTTGAAAATAAACCTCAGGTCTCTTGTGTTTAGAAGGGAATTGAGGGGGCAGAGGTCAGGATTTGCCACCTGGTTGCAACTGATATTAATGCAAGGACAGATGGACCACTGAAACAAAATGAAAAAGTACTAACTCATGTATTCATGGGAGCTTAATAAAGGGTGGCACACAGTAAGTTGAGGCCTCATTACCTGTTAATTCACCTCCTTAACAGTGATTGCCTACTTATCTGAATAAAACACATTCTCAATGTAGGCCAGGAATCCTCCCTTTTATCTACTTGCCAAACCACTCCGGCTGTCTGCCTATATTGCCTCTTTTTATGATGTTATTTTATTTTTTTTTAATTTTTAAAATAATTTTTTTTATTTATTTAATTTTTGGCTGTGTTGGGTCTTCGTTGCCATGTGTGGGTTTTCTCCAGTTGTGGCGAGCGGGGGCTACTCTTCATTACAGTGCGCGGGCTTCTCATTGTGGTGGCACCTCTTGTTGCGGAGCATGGGCTCTAGGTGTGTGGGCTTCAGTAGTTGTGGCACGTGGGCTCAGTAGTTGTGGCTCACGGACTCTAGAGCATAGGCTCAGTAGTTGTGGCGCATGGGCTTGGCTGCTCCGCGGCACGTGGGATCTTCCCGGACCGGGGCTCGAACCCGTGACCCCTGCACTGGCAGGTGGATTCTTAACCACTGCGCCACCAGGGAAGCCCTATAATGTTCTTAAAACTATTAAATCACCTCTCCACCTTGAAGGGCATATGTTGTCTCAAGGTCTTGCCTCCTTCGATAGAATTTGTCTCCTTTTGAAACTGGGCTTTAACTTTTAAAGTTAAATCTAATTTGGAATAAAAGGTAACAGTCATTAATTCATAAACATTTACTGAGTGCCTACTATGCCCCAGGCACTGGGGACACAAAGATGAAAACAATATGGTCCTATCCTCAAGGTGCCAGTCTAGTCTCACAGCCTTTCTTAACTGGGAGTCCTCGTCTGAATCATAGAACACAGAAAATTAGTTCGGTGACTGTTTTCTTAATTCTCTCCAAAATGGTATGTAACTAGTATCATGCTGGATGCATGGAAGAGATGCTAATTCATTACACATAATAGATGCCTCAGAGGACTACAGGTTTAATCTGCCTGCAGAACTCTGGCTGAGAGCTGAGTGACAAACAGCCAGATACAATAGTTTGATAAGTGGTACGCACCAGCTCACTAGTGATAAAATTATAAGAAAATCTTAAAAACAGTAATTACTTAAAAAAAAATCTGTAAACTATTCTCAATATGCGGTTTAGTCAATATAATTATAAAATTATTTTTTAAAACTTAAAAAGTTAGTTTTAGAAAAGACTGTGGTAGTGAACAATGTATGTTGTGATGATTAGCATTTAGCAGCTAACATTTATTGAATGCTTACTATGTACTGGGCACTATTCAGATCACTTAACATATATTATTTCCTTTAATCCTCATAAATCTACCTTATAGCATTACAATTCTTATTTTACAAATGAGAAAACAGGGGCTTAGAGAGATGACTTATAAGGTCAAACGAGTTAAAACACGATAGTAAATGATTCAAATCCAGCCTGTCTGGTACCAGAGCCTGAGGTCTTAGGCTTTATGATATAAAATCCCTCTCCAAGTGACTAAATATTCTCCTTCCCATGGGAATAGGTAAAAATTACCTTGAAGTTATGGTCTGTTATAAACCCTAGTATGAACAGTATAATGGGTATGGAAGAAAGATAAGGCCTACATGGGGTGCGAAAAACAAAACACCAAATAACCCAAACTCTATATTTTGAATAATTAAAGGAAACAGAGAGTCATGTACACCCAAATTTTTTTTTTTTTCTTTTCTCAGTACGCGGGCCTCTCACTGTTGTGGCCTCTCCCATTGCGGAGCACAGGCTCTGGACACGCAGGCTCAGCGGCCATGGCTCACGTGCCCAGCCGCTCCGCGGCATGTGGGATCTTCCCAGACCGGGGCATGAACCCGTGTCCCCTGCATCGGCAGGCGGACTCTCAACCACTGCGCCACCAGGGAAGCCCATGTACACCCAAATTTAAGGGAATATTTGTTTGCTTGTTTTAAGTAACCAAAATTAAGGTTCTGCAAGGAGTGTTGTTTTATAGCTTTAAATGTGCTCCAAAAAATACAATTTCTAGCTAAATTATACATATAAAAAATTTAACTCACTTAACATAAAAGAACTCTAGATCAAGTATTATCCAAGATCCCAGAACTGGCTCACCGTTTTACTTTCCATTAAAAACTTAACAGCAACAAAACAAAAAAACATTAAGGGGTGCTTTCCCATTTTTAAAAACAGTAAAGTATACACAGTACATTTTGGTTTCTTATTATTTAAACTTGTCAAAAAAATAAAGCCATTTTGAGAAAATAGAGACTGTTATCTCTTTTTGGTAATGTTGCAACCTTTAAATTTTTCTGTAGAGGCATTTTCTGACAAATTTGGTTTTACAGAATGAAAGAATGGTAGGTCAAGCTGCTAGGTTATTTTTGTGACATATTTTCCTATATTCTGATGTCTAATAGTCTACTATTACTAATAATTTTTGTTTTAAACTAGTAAGAAAATATTTTGATGACATTTTGATTATGGTAATAAAACAAAATTAGTACTATTACTACACAGGTAATGGTAAAATAAGATTTTAAAAGATTCTTTACGTAATAGAAATCTTAACTTTTTCACTCATGTTTATAATGTCTTCTGATAATCTCTCTCATTCATTTTGTCACTGACATTGTTATTTAACTGGGGCTTTTATTTTTATTTCTCAAAGTCTTATTAATTTGTTGATTTAGCCATACATTTTTTTCAAGTTAGAAAAATGTGCTTAGCTTTCCTTATTTAATGTCTTTTACCCAAACCATTAACATTCTCTTCTAATTGGCAACTTCTAGTGTTCTTTTAGCAAACCCTCACCAGCTAAATTTCTCAAGTAGTTTCATGTCATATAGCTTGTTTTCTTTTAATATACAGCCATAGAAAGCTAAGAGTGCATTCTGTCAAGCCAGCAAATTCCCTTTGCTCTCCCATGGAAGATCTCTTTCCAGCTGTGAAATGTTAAGATTCTAACGTTTACCAACAGATATACAATTCTTTTAATGTAACTTTCATGTATTTATTTGCTTGTAACACACAAAATGTGCCATTCTAACTTAGTTTCAGTTTAAATTAAATGAAGGCACGAGTCTAAGCACTAACTCTGCCTTATGCCCTGTAAACTGTTGCTTGAGGTACAAGTTGAACTTGAAAAGATATAGAATATTTTAAAATTTAAGTCAGAAACCTTGCCCAATTCTTTGATTCAATTAATTCGTATCCAAATGGGACTATCTTCATTTCTGTAATGAACTTTCATTCTTATTCTAAATATTTAAGAATCAATAAGGCACTGGTGTAAATATGAGAATCTAAGTCACCCAAGGAGTCTTAGGTCAAGAATAACCTTGAAATCTGGGAAACAGGGCTAGCTCAAAGCTCAAGAGCAGACAGGGTGTAGGTGGATGGTAGCTGGGTAATTATATATTCCCACACCTATCATCTTACATTAGGGAAGAAAGAGCCTCAAGTCTCATCTATTGCTTAGTCATTAGTTTTGAATGCTTGGTTTTAATACCAAATGAAGAGCCACATTAAAACTAACCCTCATTCTGTCTCAGATGTCGTAACTACAGATTTGAAAAACTGACCCTGTTACATCCCAGACACTGAAATCATGGAACATATTGGTTGTGTTTTCAATTTGGAAGACAAATATGTCATTTTAGAAATCAAGATTAAAAATCAGAATTTCATACCTTGTGCAAGCATGTTAAATTCCAAGAACAGTGCTATGTGGTAAAGTTCCATGGCTTCTTCTGCCCTAGTCATGTTTGGCTTCCCTGCGACGAGAGCCTGAACTTCACTGAGACTCCCCACAGAGGGGCTACAGTGCAAAACGGAGAGGTCCACCACGTCAGTATACATACAGTGTAATATAACTTTCGCATATTTTTTTGGTATAATGGACTCATCTAATATAATTCTTGTGGGAGTCCTTAAAGTTCGGTCTGTGATTTCTTCACCCGTCCGTATCCTCCTTTGTAATAAATTTCGAAAAAATGGGGACCGTGCTGAAATAATAGCCTTATGAGCTTTGAGCTCTTCATCTAAACAGTTCTGATTTCCACCAAAAGCTTCAACCAGTTCAGAGTCTGAAGAAAAACTAAGGACGACATCATAATAACACATGTAATCAAAGAGTCCACGCATATCTACATCAAGGGAATTTGGTGTTCCAAATTCTTCACTAAGCTGAACGAGGATATCAACATTTTGAAACCTTGAGTCCTCCATTCCAAACTCTCCTGTATAAAGGTAGTGTAACAACGCAGAAAACATGGGCATATCTATACCAGCTGTACTGATGTCCATTATGATCTCTGCCCCATACTCGGGTGAGGAAGAAAGTAGTGTTTTAAAAAACGGACATCTTGCCGCCAAAATGGCACGATGAACAGGAAAACAGGTTTCTTGAAATATTAAGTCTACATCAGTACAATACTTGTACTCATAAAGATCGGCCATATCTTTCTGCAATGTCCGGGCTTCTGGTCTAGCCAAACTGGCTTGTAGAGAAAGCTCCTTTAAGGCTGAAGTTCCCTCATATTCCTCCACTAATGCATTGACATCTCGAACATCCCACCCAGAGAGGAGTTCTCGCATCTGCTTGGCGTGATCAGCAGACCTGTTAGATTTTCGACGCTTGATAAACTTCTTCTTGAGGGTGGCAAGGCCAGAGGTTCTCTTTTTTTTGTCTTGTGGTTTCTCATGGCCATGGTCAAGGCTATATAATTTTGATTCACAACCGTAGCCTTGCTGAGAATAGGATGATGTCCCTAAGAAGGAAATTAAACAAATGAAAACTTGTCTCTTTTTTCGTGACAGTCATTTTCAGCATTCAATTTAATACGCATTTTGTGCTAAAAATATTTACAGACAGACATTTCTGAACCATTCAAATAAAACTGATTTCTGTTTTCATAAAGGAAGACTAAAGAGTTCAGATAACTCATTTTTATATTAAAGAAAGAATAGGGACAAACAGAGCACATTATTAATTGTAAAAAATGCTGCATTTGTATGGGCAAAACAAATGGACCAAGACATAAGAAACATATTTTGCTATTTCCACACCAATGGAGATTCCTAGTTTTCCTAGGGTAACTGGCAATTATGGTTAAGACAACCAAAGAAAAGCTCAACTGTGCTATAGCAGCTTGCTTAGGATAAAAATCATGTAAGCCAGATTTACATTTGATGGGAAAAAATCTGGATGCTACAGAATTATTACCTGTAATAACTTTTTCCATAGCTTAATCCTTTTTTTAATACAAAAAGACCACCGAAAACCCGATTCTATTTATACTCACAAAAGAAAATGAAGTTAGAAAAACTGAAACAGTTACCTATAAAAGTCTGTTGGGCTTGAGAATTTCCCCCTACCCTCGGGGAACATGAATGAGGATAGTTAGATGCATTAGCACCCATTTTCTTCAGTCACTCAGGCATTCCATCTGCTGGTTCTTCAGAGTATAATCCCAGAGGCCTTTACGAACTTTCAACCCTGGATCCAGTAGCCTCTTTTCATCCATTTCTTGATATGAAACAAAAATAATTTAATTCATTTTTTCAAATGTATCTCAAATTGTACAGTTAAAAAAAAAGCAAGCTACTGAAAACTGCTTTTATTTGCAAATAATGACATGCTGTAAAATTCACACGTAAAAATTTCAGAAAACGTAAACAGCTGAACTATGAATCAGTACTATCTGTAATCTTGAGCCATAAAAGGTACCAATTATATACTTTCTAAGAAAGTAAAAAGTAACATATCAGACTTATTTAAATATAGTTACAGAAAGAATATTTCAAATCACAGGGAAAAGTATTTAGACTAAAAAGAAACTTTTCAAAACAATTTTTTTCCTTAGAGGCAACCACCAGTCAATATAATCTAACATTCTAAGCCATTTACAAACACTTAAGAGGTGTCTGATACCAGTAGTGCAAATGCATGTATGTTGATGCAGACATACAGAGAACAGATAGTTGAATGGTTTGTTGTTTTTCTACCTTAGATAAAATTGTTTAAATTGATCCTTAATCTGTGTAACTAGGCATTTTACTGAAAGAGGGGGAAGGAAAGGTGGACAGTTCAAACTAAATTATCTTTAGGCTACTTGTCCTACAGCAATTTTGAGAGAAGTTATAAGTACAGTGAGGAGACACAAGGAAAAACAAAAACTTTTATCATTCCTCTCCATAAAGCCCTGAAATAAAAACACTACTTTCTTTTACCTGATATTATGACTTAACAGGGACAGGGCAGTACCAGTTTAAGAGATAATTTTAACAATTATAGATTAAATTCTACATCACGGAACCTTAACTCTCAGAGCTGCAAGCAGAAAATATAAGCACAAAGAGAAGAAATTCTCTGAGTGTTAACAGGAATGCTTCAAAATATTTATACCATCCAGATATATAAAATTTATTTGACCAAAAGCAATAATGGCTTAAGAGAAAACACAACTTAAAATCTATTATTGGAACTGTTAGGAAACCAACCAGTAGGCAGTCAATCTGGCCTCATAATTAAGGATAAAACGTTTTAACAAATAAGAGTTAAACACACACACATACATATCACAAAAAACCTGCTGGAAAACAGAACTATGTCAAGATTCTTGGAATTTATTTTCATCTCTGTTACACAGTGTAACCTTAGGAATTCAAGCTTAAGAAAATCACTCTACATTTGTCCTTTCCTTCAACCTTTTCCTACTATAAATATGTGGAAATTTGTTTATCTAAGCATAGAATTATCTACCTATAGTGTTCAAGAGAAAACTGGGAAACTTTCTACTAATTACATGTTATGCAAAGTAGCAGTAACTTCAATCAAATCGTATGCTCACATGAGCAAATTTAATTTCCTATTTGAAATTTACCTACCTACCCTAGGAGAACACAGCACATTATAGACTTTTTACTTCAGTGCACGTTACTGATGCACGGCAGCAAGAGATGTGACAGTACGTTCTGTTTTTTTTTTTTAGATTTTTAAAAAATATTTATTTTATTTATTATTATTATTTTTGGCTGCGTTGGGTCTTCATTGCTGCACGCGGGCCTTCTCTAGTTGCAGTGAGCAGGGGCTACTCTTCACTGTGCTGCGCAGGCTTCTCATTGTGGTGTCTTCTCTTGTTGCAGAGCACGGGTTCTAGGTGCGTGGGCTTCAGTAGTTGTGGCACGAGGGCTCAGTAGTTGTGGCTCGGGGCTCTAGAGGGCAGGCTCAGTAGTTGTGGCACACAGGTTTAGTTGCTCCACAGCATGTGGGATCTTCCCGGACCAGGGCTTGAACCCGTGTCCCCTGCATTGGCAGGCGGATTCTTAACCACTGTGCCACCAGGGAAGCCCGACAGTACATTCTGTTAAGAACTACCCAGCAAGGAATCCAGAGGGTTTAATCAAGAAAATTACTTCTTCCAGAAAAGTCAGTTTTCTTAAAGGTTGATGCTCAGTGTACGTAAATTCACAGTTTTCTATTCTTAAATATTAAAAAGGTAGAAAAAGCAATTTTTTGGTAATTCACTTCGAATGTTGTCAACTTTTATAAAATGGTAACTAAATGTGCCTGTGTTAATTTCAGTTCAAACTTTAAAAAACAGTAAGTCTAAGTAATAAATCTTAGGTTTCAAATTGAGCTCCTTAAAAAGTTTCAAGGTTCTATCAAGGCATTTTTACTGGTTCTTTAAAAGAAAATAGGGTCTCTAGAAAACAATACAAATCAACTTATTTACAAACCAGAAACAGACGCACAGACACAGAAAACAAACTTATGGTTACCAAAGGGGAAAAGGGAAGGGGAGGGATAAGGGATTAACAGATACACAGCACTATATATAAAATAAACAACAAGGATTTACTATATATCACAGGGAACTATATTCAATATCTTGTAATAACCTATAATGGAAAAGAATCTGAAGATGTACACCTGAAACTAACACAATATTGTAAATCAACCATAGTTAAATATTAAAAAAAAAAAAAAGAAAGGAAAAGAAAATAGGATCCTGGAAAGCCAAGTCTGTGGCCTCATTTACAGGTCAAATCCTATTCTCAGTCACTAAAGATTTGTATTTAAAACATAAAAACAGCATAGGCAATCCTTTCTCAAAAAAAGTTTGAACTATATTAAGAAAAATCCAGAATAAAAACATGCAAAATAAAAGCCTTTACCAAAATGAGAAAAAAAAAGATTAAAAAGATGAGCTTTAAATCAGGAAGTAATGGTAGATGGTGGAAAGTGCTGATAAAGTGTTTCTAAAGTGTCACTCTACGAAGTGAGAGAGCGGCATGGACATATATACACTACCAAATGTAAAATAGATAGCCAGTGGGAAGCAGCCGCATAGCACAGGGAGATCAGCTCGGTGCTTTGGGACCACCTAGAGGGGTGGGATAGGGAGGGTGGGAGGGAGGAAGACGTAAGAGGGAAGAGATATGGGGACATATGTATATGTATAACTGATTCACTTTGTTATAAAGCAGAAACTAACACACCATTATAAAGCAATTATACTACAATAAAGAAAGATGTTAAAAAAATAAATAATAAAGTGTCACTCTAATGGTAGTCCTCGTCTCACTTCCTTCTTTAAGGAAGGAAGTTCCATTCTTCCAACTTCAATTCTTGAAGTTCCATGTTGCTTCATTTTTTGTTGTTGTTCTGTTTTGCTTTTTGATTTCTAATGACTGCAGAGTAAACCCACTAACATAGCACAAAGTATGCTGTCGAAACAAACCAAGGAAGAATGGAGGCTTGCTTCCAGATGAAGAAAAGTCAGAGCATCTATAGAAGTGGACAGAGTTAACTGCTCTCACTTTGTCACATAAATGCGTGCACACACATATACGAGAATTATCTTCATCTGAGAATTTTGTACAGTTTGCAGGGACACCAAACATTATTACACTGGTTTGTTTGAGATTTAAACCATGCCAAAAATGCCTTAAAAAAATCTCAGTTTTATGATGAGCACAATTAGATATTCTAAAGCAACCACAGAAGGGTTAGAAGACATCACCAGACCCACTGAAGACACAAGAACACCTAGCAAGCACTAGAGAAGTCACAGCTGAGATATAGATGCTTGGCCATTTGCCACTATAATTAGCACCACCAGGACAGCTGGGGTCTCACTCTGGTGATGTGGCTTGAAATAAAAATGTCTTTGGGACTTAGGGACAGAGTCTCTTCCTGGTAGCTCCTAGTCAATGGAAATCCCCTTCAAGATTAACTGATTTGGGTGACATTAATATCTTCTACTAGAGCTCTAATACTAAAATAAACACAGGCCTTGGAAAGACTTGGTGGGAGAATCTTTTCTGGATCAGATATAACCCTTAAGTCCACCCTGTGTCCCCAATTCCAAATCCTGGGGGCAACCCTGACTAAGTTACTAAAGCTGTATCTCTCAAAATTCTCAGAGAAAATTCTCTTTGGTTCTTAGGTAACCAAAACCTCATGCCAAGTGGAACACAGTATGATGTTATTTCTTAATCGAATCCACTGCCTTTAAATGCTGGAAGTGAGAGTCAGTCACAGTCTTACCTCTCCAGGGATGTTTTCATTCCAGGCAAGCTTTGTCTGTATCCTACACAGAACAAGATGAAATCTAATCTTTGTATGATATGACAGGAAAGGAAAGGGAAAGAGAGGGCCTATGGGACTGGGAGAGGCCCAGAGGATGCAAATAGCCCTAGAGAACTCATAAACCCTTTTCCTAGAATCACCTTTCTGGGGGAGCTCCTTCTGTTAATAGTTGACATGACCAATCTCAATCAGAGGATCCAACTGGCTTAAAATAAGCTTCAGTGATTGTAGTAGACCCAACTAAGGGAGAAAAATCATGCTGAATGCAACAGAGAGAATTAACAACCCTATGAAAAAAATTTCAAAACCAAAAATCAACCTCTCTCTCCTCCCAAAATCCCTAGGCTAGCATTTCCAAACAGTTTTCGCAATGTTTGGAAAATGCAGTATTAAACAAAGCTTTACTTTACTTCAGAACTTTTTGGCATCTTTAAAGTGGTAAGGTGCATTGTGAACCTCCAAGAGGAAGTATTCAGCATAATCTAAAGGAGGCCCTTTGCCCCACAGAGCATTGAAAGAATGGACTTGCAGAACACTTGCAGAGTTTAGAAAACTCTGACCTTTGCATAAAAATACTAGTTACACTTTAGGGAGCAGAGAGAACAATGAGTGTCAGGTATCTGGGACAGAGTTCTTCCTCTTGTCACTAATTTACCACTTACACAGGATAAGCTACATTTAACTTCTATGAGTCTCAGTTTTTGTAAACCTAAACTGAAATGTATGGGTTGCAACATCTATAAATTACGTCAAAACAGGGTTCCTAAAATCCGCTGAAGCTGTAATACTTATTGATTTGGAAAATGAGGATGGGGAGGGGGGTTACTTCTATATTAAATGTTAGTGTACAGAGAAAAAAAAAGGCAATTGGACTTTGGAATTTAAACATGCTTTCCACTTAGTCCGATTTTTACGGATAATTATAGAAGAACAGGAATGTGGGGCATATGTGAATATGAAAAACAATTATAATTAAAAAGAAATGCAAAACTATAGTAATATTTCACTTCTGTCAAATCTAAGGTGACCACATCATTCAAATCATATCATTCAAATCAGGATGCTTGAGAGTGAAAAGGGGTACAGCCGAGGCCTAATGAGGCAAAGTGAGATGAATGATTACTTCTATAGCCAAATCTCACATTTTCAGAGCAGCTAGAAATACAGCTTAAAAAGAAAAAAAACTAAGTTAAAAGAATATAACTTCGTATGCCCATTCTCATTACCCAAACGTGTTTTACTTAACATAACAACTAACATTTATTGAGGGTTTACTATATGCCAGACTCTGTTCTTAGAGCCTTTATATGTATTAAACCCATTTAATTCTCCAAATACTGCTCCCCACTTTTTTAAACTGATGAGTCTGAGAGGTTAGTAACTTGCCTCAAGTCACAGATATTGTAACCTTCAGTTCTATCCTTGGACACCTAATAAGAACAACAAAACAAAAAGAGACTGTGAACAGTAAATCAGAAGCAGTCAGCAAGAGACCTCTGCCTTTTGAAGGCATCTTCAAATAGATGAGATCAGAGTGAGAGTTTAGAAAGCCACCAACTAGGCTCATATGTCTCTCTAGGGCCACCTAACACAGAGGCAGATGACCTCCACCCAGTACCACAAACCCTATTCATTCCAGTGACACAGAACAAGAATGTTTATGATAGCAGCAACTCATTGAGGTGAAATTACGTTCCATTAAACATACTTATTAAGGCAGAGAAGTCAGACTCATGGAGCTAAAAGGGACTTCAATTTTATTTTGGTCAACCTCATTTTTGAAAGTGAATTAATTATAAACCCACAGAATGGGAGAAAATATTTGCAAATCATATATCTGATAAGGGATTGATATCCAGAATATAAATTTCCTACACCTCAACAACAACAAAAAAATCTGATTAGAAAATGGGAAAAGGACTTGAATAGACATTTTTCCAAAGAAGATATATGAATAGCCAAATAAGCACACGAAAAGACAACATCACTAATCGTTAGGGAAATGCAAATCAAAACCGCAATGAGATACCACCTCAAACCTATTAGGATGGCTATTATCAATGAAACAGAAAGTAACAAATGTTGGGCAAGGATGTGGAGAGCTGGAAACTTCATGCACTGTTGTGCACTGTGGAAATGGCTACTGTGGCAAACAGTACAGAAGTTCCTCAAAATATTAAAAATAGATTTACCATATGATCCAGCAATTTAACTTCTGGCTATATACCCAAAAGAACTAAAAGCAGGGTCTCAAAGACATATTTGTACACCCATGTTCATAGTAGCATTATTCACAGTAGCTAAAACGTGGCAGCAACCCAAGTGTCCATCAACTGATGAAAAGCAAAATGTGGTATGTACATACAATGGAATATTACTCAGGCTTAAAAAGGAAGGAAATTCTGATACATGCTACAACATGGATGAACTTTAAAGACATTATGCTGTGAAACGTCAGTTTCAAAAAGACAAATACTGTATGATTCCACTTACATGAGGCAATTAGAGTAGTTAAAATTATAGAGACAGAAAACAGAATGGTAGTGCCCATGGGCTGGAGGTGGGAGCAAGGGAATGGGGAGTTAGTGTTTAATGGGTAGAGAGTTTCAGTTTTGAAAGATGAAGAGTTCTGGAGATGGGTGGTGGTGACAGATGCACAACAGTATGTAATACCATTGAATTGTACACTTACAAATGGTTAATTAAGATGGTCAATTTTGTGTTATATTTTACCACAATTTAAAGTTTGAAAAAATTTACAAACATTGCCATCAAAAAACTATTGTCATCAGAAAATATACATTTGTGAAGCTTTATGGCTAAGGTTAAAAATTCACTTATCTAAGGAAATCTCTTCCAAGTAAAGTAAAATAGAATAGTTATTACTATGTTTCTCTTCAAGCATCACAGAGCTCATTTGAAAAAATATTTAGACAGGCAAAATCCTTCCATTTCAGGAATGTTTCATTTTATCACCCATTAATAATATATATATAAATATTTCAACATCAAATGAAATAAACAGCATTTTATAAAATTATAACATTTGCCAGAAATAATGTAGTACATTTTAATTTTTACATTTAGAAAAAATGTTATTTGCTCTTTCATATTTACATATTTCTGATTTTAAACTGTAGCATGAAAAATTTCAAAAATATACATAAGGGAATAGTATACGAGCCCTTAAGCCTCTATCACCCACCGTGATTCCAGAATTATCAAAGTTGTATGTATGTATGTATGTATGCATGTATCTATCTATCTATTTATTTTGGCTGTGCCGGATCTTCGTTGTGGCACGCGGGATCTATCTCCCCGACCAGGGATGGAACGCGGGGGGTGCGGAGTCTTACCCACTGGACCATCAGGGAAGTCCCCAAAGTTCGAAAATCATTAACAGAATATACAAATCAATTTCCCTAACATTTTTTCCATCTTTATTTTTCTCTTTTCTTTCCAATGAGATATCTTAAACCAATCCATTTCCTCATATGCGTACTGGGTACTGGTTGAGATAGATCTTCATTTAACTTCTGAGTTGTCTCCTTTAAAAGCTCACACCTTGGGACCTGCTATTCCCTTCATCAGTAACACTTTTCCACAAAGTCTTCACACGGTTCACTCTCTCACTTTATTCAGGCCTTTGCTCAAATGCCATCTCCTCAAAGACGCCTTCCCTAATCATCCTCTAAAAACAACATCCTGTCCCATCCCATCATTCTCTATCCCCTTTCTTCACTTTATTTTTCTTTGTAGCACTTTTCAGCACTTGAAATTATTGAATATGTACTTGTTTGCTTGTTAACTGTCTCATGCTACAATGTAAGCTCCACTTACACTGAGCCAGAACTTTATTTATTTGACACTAAATCCTCAGCACATAGAACAGTGCCTGGCATATACGAAGTATTGAGCTGAAAACAGCTGAATGAAATCAATTTTTAAAAAATAACCGTTTAATAAGGAAATACTTGTTTGTAAACATTCTTTGAGCTCTTCAGTCCAAAAATTGTTTCTTAGGATCCATATTCCACATATACAGCCTAAGCCTCTTACAAGAGTGTGATTTAATTAAAACTGCACTAGTTCTTGGGAGTAAAAAAACATTTCTTAGGGAAAAAAAAAGTACAGATCACAGTGTGCATACAGCCTCAAATATGACTCTTTTGAGATATTTCAAAATATATAAACAGTACTGTTTAAAAAAAAAGCACCATGATCCATCCAAAAATTAAATTTAAAAATAAAAATTAAATGTAGAATTACCATATGATCCAGCAATTCCACCTCTGGCTATATAACACACCCCCCAACTAAGAAAACAGGGACTCAAACAGGGTGGTACAGCCAAAAGGTGGAAGCAAACTAAATGTCCATCGACAGACAAACGGATGAACAAAGTGTGGTATATATGTACAGTGGGATATCATTCAGCCTTAAAAATGAAGGAAATTCTAATACATGCTACAACATGGATAAACCTTGAGGATATTATGTTAAGTGAAATGAGCCAGGCACAGAAGGACTAATGTTATATGACGCTACTTATATGAGGCATCTACAGTAGTTAAAATCACAGGGACAGAAAGAATAATGGAGGTTGCCAGGGACTGGGCAGTTAGTGTTTGATGGTACAGAGTTTCCATTGGAGAAAATGAAAAGTTCTGGAGGTGGATGGTGGTGATGGTTGCACAACAATGTGAATGTACACTTAAAACTGGTTAAAATGTTAAATTTAATGTTATACGTATCTTTAATCATAATTTTTAAAAAGTAAATGGAAAAAAAGGCCCCACTAAAAAAGCAATGACATGTGCTCCCCTTTTTTACATTCTTTTAATGACTGTAGCAGGAGTATCTTCTAACAGGGATATATAGTTCACAAAATGCTTTTCTACACATTAAGTCATTTTATCCTCATATTAAGTCTTCAATGTAGATAGGACAGGCTTCATTCTCTAATCTCTGAATTAGGTAATTAAGGTAAAAAGATGAAGTGACTTATCCAAAGTAAAATATTAATATACAGTAAAATGGCAAAGACAAAACTAGACACCAGTCATTCTGATCCCTAATTCAGTGTTTTTCCCCCTAAAGAAGGAAGTACCTTAAAAGTCCTCAGTTCTGGGCTTCCCTGGTGGCGCAGTGGTTGAGAGTCCGCCTGCCGATGCAGGGGACATGGGTTCGTGTCCTGGTCCGGGCGGATCCCGCACGTCGCGGAACGGCTGGGCCCGTGGGCCATGGCCGCTGAGCCTGAGCGTCCGGAGCCTGTGCTCCGCAGCGGGAGAGGCCACGGCAGTGAGAGGCCCGCGTACCGCAAAAAAACAAAAAACCAAAAAAAACAAGGGGCTTCCCTGGTGGCACAGTGGTTGAGAGTCCCCCTGCCGATGCAGGGGACATGGGTTCGCGCCCCGATCCGGGAAGATCCCACATACCGCGGAGTGGCTGGGCCCGTGAGCCATGGCCAATGAGCCTGCGCGTCCGGAGCCTGTGCTCCGCAACGGGAGAGACCACGACAGTGAGAGGCCCGCGCACCACAAAACAAACAAACAAAAAGTTCTCAGTTCTATACCAACCTTTCTGATGGGAACAGCCATGTCTTCCTTATGCGTCTATATGTCTAACTACACTGTTGTTTTTGTCACAAGTCTTTTTTTTAAATAAATAACTTTATTTTATTTATTTACTTTTGGCTGCGTTGGGTCCTCATTGTTGGTGAACAATAAAAAGTTTCTGGATTGTGGATTATACTCCATAAATATCAAATCCCTCAGCATTCAAACACCAAAGGCAAATATGACTATGCTTCTCTATTTTCACTCCTTCCTATCTATCACTTATTTTTTCCTCCTGTGCAGGAGATACTTTTGCAGCTTCTGTAATAAAGGAGAGAAAAATATAACAAAAGTAGAGAGAATAGTAAGACAAAGCTCAACAATTACCAAGTTTCAGTAGTTACCAATTTGTGGCAGTCCTGTATCACTACATCCCAACCCACTCTCTACCCAATCTCTCTGGATTATTTTGAAGCAAATCCCAGATAGCATATTATTTCATCTGTAAATACTTCCTTATGAATCTCTAAAAAAAAGGATAGAAAAGAGCAACTACAGTACCATTATCACATCTAAAATTATGAACAATTCCTTAATATGAACTTCCCAGGCAGTGCTGTCATTTCCACCAGTTTTATTCTTTCTTAGTTTGTTTGAATCAGGATCCAGATAAGGCCCATGCATTGTGACTGGACGACTATGTCTCTTAAATCTCCTTTAAAAGGTCCCTCCCCAACCCTTTCCCCCTTGCAATTTTTTTTCCTTGTTGTTGTTGAAGAAATCAGGTTATATGGTAGTTTCCCATAGTCTGAATTTTGGCAAATGCATCACCATGATGTAGCTTAATATGTTTCTCTCAGCCCTGTATTTACAGAAATTTATAGATCTAACAACTTAATCAGATTTAGTGTCATTTTTGTACTTTTAAAGTTTATTTTGTCAAGACTGCTTCACATGTGGCGATGTGTACTTCCAACAATAGGTACCAAACGTCTACTTCTCATTCTCTAATATTAACAATTAACAGTAATCACCAACTAGAGTCATTAATTCATTAGGGGCTGCAACATGGTGATATTCTATCACTCCTTCTTTATTCATTAGCTGGAATACTTCTGTAAGAGGAACTCATCAACTATTCAGTTGTTTGCACAGAAAGGTAAGAATAAATGATTCTTTACCTTTATTTACTAATTTTCAGAACAATTAGCATCCTAGCATTCTCTAAAGATGATCAGCAAGTTAAAAAATTATGTGTTCATGGATTTAAACATATTTGATGGCTTTCAATTATTTGTATTTATCCCAGCTGAGGCTCAAACTGTCCCATATTTGGACAGTGGAAGCTTATTCAAATTGGTCCCTGAGATCATACGACACAACACTACTTGTCTCTGAGAGCGTCTTTGCTTTCTAGGGTTATACCTTATTCTAGGCATATCTTGTATTTTTCTTACCTTAGACCTGTCATCAGCCATCTCTTTAAAGGAGACTTAATTCCTTTCAGTGAAAAATGGTATTTGGAAACCACAGTCTGGGTGCTAGGGGGTGCTGGCCGCCTTTTTAGTACAAGAGTTAGGGAATTTTCTACACACGTATATTTAGATACACATACATCCTGAGTGTACACTGATGCTTCCAATTCAAATTCAGGTTTAGAGGGTTTTTACTTAATCTCATTAACTTTACACGTGTTTCTCCTTCCTCACATGTCAAAACCCTGTTCTCAGCACTGCCTACATAATTGTTCATTTATTTTATCCCACAATACACACAATAGCCAAGAATTAAAATGTCAACACTATCATCAACACTACGATAAATGAACATCTTTTTTTTCTGGCAATTCTTTTTTACCCTTAGGATATACCCAACTCAGGATATCCTATAAATTACTGTGTATGTGAGTCACTTGGAATAGTTTGCTCTGGGTGATTACATCACTAACTGGAAGTACACTTTTATTTCACTTTTGATTTTTAGGCACAGCATTTTTAATTAACTTTTGCTACATAATTCTGTAAAATGTTTAGATGAGTCTAAAGTCAAAACCACAAAATAAGATATATTCAAAGACTAGTTGCTCCCCGTCTACTCCAACCTAGTCTCTCCCTACCCCACAAGTAACTTTACTAATATTTTTATACAATACCCAAATTCCCTATTTTCTGGCTACTATCCACTGGCTCCCTACTATGAGCAATACTGAAATCAGCTAGTATCTTCTTCCTCCTCTCTCTCTCCTCCAGTATCTAATTTTAAGTAATATGTTTTAATTTACAGTTGATATCTATAATCCGTAAGCTTATTCTACTTTTCATATATTCCTCCTGCATATCTGGTAATTAAACTCTACAGAATTAAACGATAAAGTGTTACATACTACACTGTTTCTCAATCTTAGTTCTACCAATAAAATTTTTTTTTTTTTTTTTTGCGGTATGCAGGCCTCTCACTGTTGTGGCCTCTCCCGTTGCGGAGCACAGGCTCCACACACGCAGGCTCAGTGGCCATGGCTCACGGGCCCAGCCGCTCCGCGGCATGTGGGAACTTCCCAGACCAGGGCACGAACCCGTGTCTCCTGCATCAGCAGGCGGACTCTAAACCACTGCGCCACCAGGGAAGCCCTACCAATAAAAATTTTATTTTAATGTTCATCACCAATTTAAAACACCAGTTTAAGAGTCCACAATTCCTTACCAGCGAGAAACTTTGGGGGCTAGATACATTCTAAAATTCAGACTCTTTTCCTTCTCTCTCTCTCTCTCTCTCTCATGCTCTCTCTCTTTTAAAAGAAAGTCATATGGTATATGAAACATTTGCTGTATACTATGTAAACACACCCAGTGAGATTAGTCATATTACCCCATATTTTGCAATAAAATATATTAAACATTTAAACTAAGCTGTGTTAGTTCAGGTTAGGTTTTGTTGCCAAATGAATTCAGGTCACATCATTGTTTGCCATCAAATGAGTCTCCCTAAAGAAATGGTTATCAGAACTCTTAGAATTTCAAATTATAAATAAGATATTGTACACCTGTAGTTAGTAGCTCAAGATCATGTATAAAAATAGTATTTTCCTTACCTACCCACCACCAATAAAAGGCAAGTCAGAAAACATTTTGTTCATATTAAATAAAGATGTATTTTAAATTGCATTTTTCTATAAAACTAAGTTGTGTTACTGCAAATAGAGATTACTTGTTAGAGTTCTGCTTAGGAGAATCTTATTAAAGCCCACGTGGGCTTCTTCTAATAGAACCTATTATAATTCAAAACAGCTGTCAGTCTCCTGCTGCTACTTTTTTTTTCCGATTAAAAACATATTCTTAAAAGTACATCCCATTCCACGAGTTTATGCAATATTCTTTTAAGGGTAACCATTAAAAATTTTTAAGCTAGAAAATGAGGGGAAAAATGCAGATAAATGAGGTGAGCCTGGTTCTTAGAACTCTGGCTACAGTGCAGATTCATATTGATACTATATATTCTTGGTATTAATATTTCTAGTTATAAAATACTTCCTAAATGCCTGCTTCATAAATGCACATTCAGCATGGTCAGAAATATGTTATCTCTTAGCTTTTTAAAAGATTTTTAAAAGATAATCTTCAAGGAGTCATGAACAGCCTAGAATAATCACTAGGGAAAACTAGTGATGATCATTCTAAATAGGATAAGAAAACCAAAACCAGTGAAAGAATCATTAAAATTAGATACTAAATTCTTTGAAATAATTTTAAATGTAGAAATTTTCTCATTTATGAAAATTAAACGTACATTTAATGTTAAACTTGAAAACTATTATGCATTCAGATGTGTATTAAATGTAAAATTAATACCAATATTTAAGTAGGTTATCCTAGAAATGGCTTTTAGTGTAAATAGGCATTAAAAACAAAAAGTTAAAAGTAAACCACTTTACAGATGTTTCACTGCTAGACATCAAGCAGGTGAATTAGTTTAAATTTAAGAACAATATTTTAGGGGGTTGTTTCCAAATCTGATGATTAGCTACAGGACTCCGAATTATTAACCTAATTATTTTTCTCCATACCCACACATTTCCTTTGCATAAAGAAGAGATCATTAGTTTTGTTGAATTTTAAATCCCTAAATAATTATTCAACGTTTATGTTTAATTATTAAATTTCTGATGAAAAGTCATTGTGCTCCTAAGAACATTTTCAGATGGGGCATCTAATTTGAATAGAAAACTAATCATACTATTTGGTGACAGTACAAAAGCACCACCATCAAGCAGTGTACATCCCCTCCCCCCTCTTAGTTTTACTGTTTTACAAGATTAAAATGAGTTTATTTTCTTTACTGAAAATATGGAAAAAAATAATTTTTAGCATCTCTGTAATTTTCAGTTGTATTTCTTTCTCTCCCCGGAAGTGTTTTTGCCTTCTATTACTAGAGTCTGAAAAGTTGAGAGTTACACTGTTGACTCAAAAGAATTTTAAAGATTGTAGAACAGATCATAATATACAAAGAACAAGATACATGTTAAACTTTCTCTATCCTACCCACCCCAGAACCTTAATGTTTCCCCATTCACTTATGAGAATTATACTTTTGTTGTTTAAATTGAAAACAAAAAAACAAAAAACCTACACAGGAGAGTATGACAAAAGGCAATTCCCTAAAATCTGCCTCCCTTCCCACATCAACAACAAGTAACAATTTGATTTCTGCTTTTCTAGCATTTTTTTTTTTTTTTTTTTTTTTTTTGCAGTACTCGGGCCTCTCACTGTTGTGGCCTCTCCCGCTGCGGCGCACAGGCTCCGGATGCACAGGCTCAGCGGCCATGGCTCACGGGCCCAGCTGCTCTGCGGCATGTGGGATCTTCCCGGACCGGGGCACGAACCCGCGTCCCCTGCATCTGCAGGCGGACTCTCAACCACTGTGCCACCAGGGAAGCCCTTCTAGCATTTTTGACATAAATAGTTTTAAGTAGGGATATTTAACAATGAGTTCTGTAAAAAAATTTTTTCATTTCATAATATACCAGGGATATAGAAACACGTGTACATATAAATTTTACTTTGTCTTTTAAAGACCCCTAAATAGAACTGTACTGTATAAATATGCCATAATTTATTTCACCAAAACACTGAAAATCATTTCCAATTTTTCAATATTATAAAACAGTCCTGCAATCCTTTTACCTCTATCTTTAACCGCTGTAAACTATACCATTAGAATAAATATCAAGAAATAATATTACTGGGACTTCCCTGGCGGTCCAGTGGTTAAGACTCTGTGCTTCCAACCCAGGGGGCACGAGTTTGATCCCTGTTCGGGGAACTAAGATCCCACATGCCGCTAGGTGCGGCCAAAAAAAAAAAAAAGAAATAGTATTATTGGATAAATGGGTATATATATTTCTAATTTGGAGATATACTGGTCAGAAAAGTTGCAATTTACATTCCTATCAGCTTTGCATGAGAACATGAAAACTCTGGTCATTATTAATCTTTGCCAATCTGATGGAGGAAAAAATGATCTCATTATTTTAATCTTCATTTTAAAAAATTATAAGTGAAAGTGAATCTCAATATATTTATCAGCCTCTGTGTTTCTTTATAATCTTTGCCCATTCTTCTATGTGGCTGTTCTTTTTATTAATTTGTGACACTTTTTATATTAATGTTAAAATATCAAGGGAGAATATTCATATTAGCCTTTTAAAACTATGATGGCTTTTGTCATAAATGTTTAAATTTTTTAAATAGTCACTTGTTTCAGTCTTTTCTTTAGTAACGTCTGAGTTTCATGCTCCTTCCTGTAAACATTTTTACATCAGAAAACAGATTTATATATACCTATGTAAGTAGTTAGAACAAAATAGAAAAAAGTTCTCAATTTTTGTTGTCATCTCCAAATTAGAGTATGTAGGTAAACACACTCTTCAACCACAGCAGAAAGCTGTCATTAGACAGTTAAAGAGTTTACAGCACAGTTATTGTTAAGTAATTCAGTATGCTAATTTAAACAAATTTATTAATTCCTAAATATGAAGATAATTTAATTATCTGGTGTTGCCTGGAAACAAGATGGATATATTTTCCAGATTAACAGGAGGATGCTTTCCGGAAGAAGAAACTCAATTACTCCAATCTATTCAAATGTCGTTTGCTGAAGACATCCTGGGCATCCAGTGTCAGAACTGCAGGTGTCTTTCCCTCATCCTTCTCCTCTATATCAAACTGGTTCACCAATCCACCTGCAAATCACTTAGACTAAGTCACTATTTATTACTTCTCTTGAATTGTCACAAAAATCAATCTTGGTCTCTGCTTCCAGTCTAATTCATCTAGCACACCAACACTAAATTAATCTTCCTAACAGAGGTTCAATCAAGAATATGCAATAAATACGAACTCCTAGCTACAAATCCTACCTGTGTAAAGTATTTTACACTTTAAAGTATATCAGTATTTCCCAAAGTGTATTCTACACAACATCAGTCTTGCAAAATACAATGAAATGAGCCTTAAAAAAAAATCTTGGTTAGTTTGGGAAACACTGTTTACTATAGCCCAGTTTTGTAGAATTATTTATATTATTCATTAAGAATCTGAATACCAATTATGTGCTCTATGCCAAGTGTTGAAGGTTATAGTTGTGAACAAAATAGTCTTGGTTTTCATGTTGCTTACAATCAAGTGAGAGAAATGGACATTTAAACAGATAATTACAAAAATAAAATCATACACTCAGATAAATACCATGAAAGGCATGGGGTGCTATGAGAAAGAATAAGTTGATTTATTGACATTAATAAGCCCACAAGACATAAAGAACACATACAGCATACAGAAGAAAGATCTTAAACACATACATAAATATAAATAATACATAAACATAAATAATGCTTGAGGGACTTCCCTGGTGGTGCAGTGGATAAGACTCTGCGCTCCCAGTGCAGCAGGCCCGGGTTCGATCCCTGGTCAGGGAACTAGATCCCACATGCATGCCACAACTAAGGAGCCCGTGAGCCGCAACTAGGGAGCCTGCCTACCGCAACCAACACCCAGTGCAACCAAATAATAAATAAATAAATAAAGCTTGATATTATTTATTGACAGAGGTAGTAGTGATGTGATGCTGGGGAGTTACAGCAGAGTCAATAGTTTAGCAAATTCTAGGAAGAGCAAGAAGGCCAAGGTGGCTGACGCAGGGGAAGTAGGGAAGGGAGATAATGTAAGATGAGGCAAGACAGGTAGACAGAGGCCAGGTCACACACATCACTGCAAAAGGCTGAGAGTCCTGCAGCTAAGTAACCTGTATAACTTTGCTTAATTCAGTATTCCTGAACTTTAATCTAAGAAAAACCAGTAACAGGCCATGTCCAATGTTCCACAGAACATACTTTCAATCATATGATAGTAGTGGATGTATAAAGTGAAGGTTTGCACTGGGTTAGTGTTGATACATTTTAAGAGAAAATGACACAATTTGAAAGCTGAGTTTTTATTTATTTAAACTTTGAATTGAAAAATATCAAGCAGAAAAAAGTTAGCCACAGCAGGCCTGAAACTGCTATCCTTAGAAAGGCCTGCTTGAAAGGCTGGCCCTGGTTGGTCTTTGGGAACTTGGACTTTCCGTGTTTTTGCCATTCCTTAACTGATAAGGACAGCTCACTGTACTTAAACTGTCTGTGCAAACAGTATGGTTTATGCTGCATATTTGCTTTCCTTCTGGGAGCCTGGAATTTTGATACATGTTAGGTAGTAGATGCCTGTGTGACCAGCCATCAGTAAAAACCCTAGGTGCTGAGTCTCTAATGAGCTTCCCTAGTAGACAATATTTCACTTGTGCTGTCACAAGTCAGTGCTGGAGGAACTAAGTGTGACCTGTGTGACTCCACCGGAAGAGACCTCTTGGAAACTTGCCCCTGTTTTTCTTTGGACTTAGCCTCATATGTCTTTTTTCTTTGCTGATTGTGTTTTGTATCCTGTGCTGTAATAAATGATCTCCATGAGTATGACTATGTGCTCTGTCAGGTGAGTCCTCCTAGTGAACCTGGGGATGTTCTTCGGGGTTTCAGTGCAAGAACAAGATAGAATACTGTGAAATGTCTCCCTCCACCTCTGTCTCCCAGTCTCCCAAAATGAAACTATATTGTTTTGGAATAAATATCTAGTTGGTATTCAGGTACAGGGCTTCTTCTTCTTCTTTTTTTTTTTGAATCTTAGAAGCAATTACCATAAAAAGCAGAATAGCGGTGACCTTTAAGGTGGTTGTGATTGAGAAGAGGCATGAGTGGGGCTTTGAGCATGCTTCCACTGTTCTATTTAGTGACTATGGTGGTGTCAGCGTTAAAATAATTTGTTAAAAAAATAAGTTAAACTTAAATTTGTTTACTATGCCTCTTTGCATGTGTATTATTTCACAACAAAAATATGTTTTGTTGTAGCTGGTATGGCTTTGAAACTTGTCAGCTGAAGCCTCAAAACTAAATCCATTTCCTAAAGAAAAGGATATAAAAGAATGAACGGAAGGCTAAGTACTGAGGCACAGGAAATGCTTATAATTTGGTAGCTGAAAGAGAACAAAGTAAAGGAAAGCATGGAAAACACTAATCAGGCTGGGTAGTGACCCAAATAGGTTGCGTGTAAGAAGTGGCATCTGAATGAGGTTTATTTCAAATTGAGAAGTCACCCCTTTCCTCTGTGCTACCAGAAAGTTTTGGATACACTTCAATTTCAGTACTTACCACTCTGTAGGGGCAATTAATTGTTAAGATTTCTACATCCTCAAAGAGACTAAGTTCCTACGGTACTGGGGCAGTTTCCTTTTCCAGCTACTGTATTCGAAGTATCTTGAAGAGTGCCTGGCTCATAACGGGTCCTTAATAAATAAGGGGCTTAGAAATGGAGAATGAAACCAGAAAAGGCCCATATCAAAGAAACCATGAAAGGAGAGAATGTAAAGAATTCCATGAGCAGTTTTAAATTTTCTTCGGTTTTCTTCTTTTTCTCCTACTTTTAAGAACCTTTCAGGTCATTACTGTTTTTACTCAATCCTTTCCACTCTACTGCTACCTCCTCATCATTGCTGCAACAGCTATCTAAACACCAACTATGTGCAGGGCACTTAGCCAGGTAATGTCAGGGGTACAAAGATGAGCTTAGTGCCTAGTGCAGGACATATTCCAATACATAAACAACACAAAGCTGCAAGTG
This sequence comes from Delphinapterus leucas, assembly GCF_059928025.1. NCBI lineage: Eukaryota > Metazoa > Chordata > Mammalia > Artiodactyla > Monodontidae > Delphinapterus > Delphinapterus leucas. The sequence continues at coordinate 170,445,822 of NC_143130.1, forward strand.
GAAGACAGAGAGAAAGAACAGGAACATGGCATGGACGCTAGAGGACTAGAAAAGGCTTTAGTGATTACAAAAGGCTTTCATGGAAAGATGACATCTGCTTTGGTTCTTGAAGGATATTAGAATTTAAATAGGGAGAAACATAGGTAAGGGCATTTCAACAGAGAGAACAGCTTAAGAATTAATAGGTATATGAGGGACAACACACAAAGAAATGAGGCAAGAAAGGCAGGAGTTGACGAGATAAGAAAAAGTAAGAAAGAAGCAAAAATTATGCCATTGTCCAGTGAGTAGAGCTGATAAAGGAGACCAAAATGGAGCAGCCACAGATGTAAAGGAAAACCAGAAAAATGTGGTTTCATAGAACTGAAGAGAGGAAACTGAACCGGAAGTAAAACTGGAGTGAGATGTTTTATAACTCTTTTCAAAAAAGACTGCAAAAGGTGCCAAGAAGTGAGGCAGTAATAGAAAGGATGTGAAAGTCTGGAAAGGTGTGTGTATGAAAGAGAGGGAGATATTGTAACAAATGAGTAGGGATGATGCAGTAAAGCATCAGTTTTCAACTGGGTGACTCTGCTCCCTTGGAGACATTTGGCAATGCCTGGAGACATTTTTGGTTGCCGTAACTAGGAGTGAAGAAGGGTACTACCGGAACCTCGTGAGTAGAGGCTGCGGATGCTGCTAAACATTTTGCAAGTACAGGACAGCGCCCCACAACAAAGAATTATCTGACCCAACATGTCAGTAGTGTCAAAGTTGAGAAACCCTGTACCAGAGCATAGGGGATACAGAAGAGAGAATGATTAACCAAAGAAGCAAAGTCTTTGGTAAAGTGAGAACATTCATGCAGGAGGAAGACTTTTCTGGTTCTCTAACCTACTGACCCTGATTAGAGCATGAACCTGGAAGCAGCTTCAGGCATTACTTATTTGAAAAGTGTACTGAAATACAACATTCCAATTTCTCCCATCAACATGAACGACAATGTGCATGCCTTAAATCATTATTTACCCTGTGACTATTCTATATAGATAAACCATTTATCTTTTGGGATACCATCAAGGTTTAAAATGTGGGTACTTCTGTTTTTTTCTAAGTTCCATATATGTACGGCAATCACGTCCATTAAAAGGTTAATAGATATAAATGATCAGAGTGCATATACTAGTGTAATTTTATTTTGTAAAATCTCCTAGGTACCATTTAGAAATGAGTTACAAATAATCTGTATTTTAACAGTTCATAGGGATACCATGTGAAAAGGAAGCCTACAAAAGCACCAGTTTAAGATGCCAAGTAACATTGCTAGAAAAGGATAAAATGAGTTAACAGTGATTATAAAAATGGGGCTGTAACTATCTTTGGTTACAAAGTGCAATATATTTCAAAGCCACAATGAACTTGATCATATAAATTTCACTTTGTATCATAAGCATGAAAAGACTATTTACTGACATGTATTATGTGAAAGGTACTAAGAGGAGCTTAATCACAAATTCTGCTCTCAAATAAGAGACAGTCACTCATTTAAACATTTTCTGAGCACCTACTATGTGCTGATAATAGGCACATGAGGATATAACAATGAACTAGATAAACATAATTTTTGCTTTTAAATTACTTAGGGACAAGCAGATAAATAGGCCGTTACAATGTAGAGGAAGCACAGATTAGTGAAGATGAACTCTAGAGCCAAACTGTCTAGGTTTGGATCCAGATCTGCCATTTTATAAGCTTTGTGATCTTGGTCAAATTGTTTATCTTTTCTGTATCTGATAATAATATTTAAAAGTATTTACCTTATGGGGCTGTTGAGAAAGTGACATCTGAGATAAGATCTAAGACTGACAATAAGTGTGAACTTTTTTCTTGGTGAAGGTAATGGTGGGGAGGGGTTGGGATGACAAAATAATGCTCTAAAAGGCAGAGGAATCTGACTATGTGAAGGCCCAAGGAAAGAACAAAACCTGGCTCACTAAGGAAATTAAAGCAATTCTACATAAAGAGTGTAACGGGGAGGTATTTGGCAGTAATAAGGTATGAGCCCAGAGAAGCAGCAGAGCCTAGATAACAAAAAGCCATATGATCCATGAAAGGGGGTTTGGACTTTATTCTAGAGAGTTTTTGTTACTTAAACACACACACATACACATACAAACCGACAGACTTTTTCTCATTCAAGAATTAATAAGTCCGTGCTGGGAAAACTGAATGAAATTAGAACACTTCTTAACACCATACGCAAAGATAAACTCAAAATGGATTAAAGACCTAATGCAAGGCCAGACACTATAAAACTCTTAGAGGAAAACATAGGCAGAACACTCTATGACATAAATCACAGCAAGATCCATTTTGAATCACCTCCTACAGAAATGGAAATAAAAACAAAAATAAACAAATGGCACGTAATGAAACTTAAAAGCTTTTGCACAGCAAAGGAAACCATAAACAAGACAAAAAGACAACCCTCAGAATGGGAGAAAATATTTGCAAACGAAGCAACTGACAAAGGATTAATCTCCAAAATATACAAGTGGCTCATGCAGCTCAATATTAAAAGGAACGCCTGAGGGACTTCCCAAGGCGGTCCAGAGGTTAAGACTCCGAGCTCCCAATGCAGGGGGTCCAGGTTTGATCCCTGGTCAGGGAACTAGATCCCGCATGCCGCAACTAAAGATCCTGTGTGCCGCAACTAAAAATCCCACGTGCCACAAGGAAGACCCGGTGCAGCCAAATAAATAAATATTTTTAAAAAAATAAAAAATAAAATAATCTCTGCTTAAAAAAAAAAAAAAGGAATCCCTGAGCGTCTATCCTCAGAACACTATATTGTGTTTTCACATAGATTATCTTAATTAATCAAAGAACCCTAAAGAGAGTGATACTGTTCATTTTACAGATGTGGAAACTAAGGTACCAAGGGAACAAACAACTAGACGTCAAAACAAGAAGGCTGTTCTTCATAGACAAATTTGTCTTTTCATACTCAGTCCAACAGATGATTTTACAATTTCTAATGTGTACTGTATTCCTCCTTACCTTGTTTTAAAAATAACTACAAATTACTATGTCAAAGTTTTATTTGACTGAAGCCAACAAATGGTGAGGTACACCAAGTTGGGAATTTTAACTCTCCTTCCCTATCCTTCCTCCCTTGTCAGACTTTACCGTTGAAGCATGTGACAGAACTATGACTTCACAATTAAGGCTATAATGAGATTTCTCTGTCATAAGCTATTACTAACATTCACTACAAACTCATCTAGTTCTGCCTCAAAGCTTTTTTCCTAACCAGAAAATTCTCATGTCTAGTCTCAAGCAAGCAAGAAATATTTTGACAAAGTCTGAAGGCAAGCATAATTAAGTCTTATGAAGCATGTTATGGAATTTTTCTCTAAAGAACAACTCACAAGTAAATTCCAGATAAAACAAATTAAATAAGTATAATTTCAGAATATAGGGAAAAAAAGACACTATACTTGAAATTCTTCTGGCATTCAGTCTCCCCCTAAAGAAGGAAGGAAACTGCACACTAACAACACAATTCATTACTGCTCCTTCCATGATTCCTGTTTTAAGTAGGTAAGAGTGTTCATAAAATTTAAGGAATTGTAGCTAGAAGAGACTGTCAAACTTTTTATCTAAGTGGATATTTTTAGAAAACAATTAAGGGCAAGCAAAGAACACTTTGCATGCCTGGCCTAATTGATTTTTCCATCTCACTTTAGTTTTAAACTCAATAACATACCTCATATTTATTAAAACATTGTTTACAAAGCACTTACTGATGTTATTATTTCATCCTAACAACTCACTGGGTATCTATAGTTTACCAGACACTGTGCTACATCCTATAGGCTTTGGCTCAAAGTACAAAGAGTTACGTGGAGGAGTTAGACACACGAGCAACTGATGATAAATATAGTAAATAAGGACTGGAAGAAAGGTCCAAAGTACTAAGGGAGTGAGTGTATGATTACTAGTAAAACTAACTTTTGAACTGGGTCTCGAAGAATAAAGACGACTGTAAGAATCAGATTTCTGATGGCAAATAACCCCGAAGAATTGGCTTAAACAATAGGAATATATTCACGAAGAGAAATCGCGCAGTAGGGAAAGCCCCAGGCCCAGCACAATACGTGTCTAAAATAATGTTGCCATGCACCTACGTTCGTTCTACCTCTCTGTTCTGCCATCCTCAGGGCATGTTTCATCATCCCCTGTGGTCACAAGACAGCTGCCAGTGGCGACTGGGGCCACATGTTCTCTTGCTCACAAACAATAGGGGAAAAAATCCTCTCCCCCAGAAATAGAATGTCTCTTTCCTTTCAATCTAACTGGGACAAATAATAATTTACAGGGAAAGGCCTTGAGCTGATTGGCTTGGAGTAATCAAAATCTACCGCTGAAATGGGTGATGAGTCATCTTCTCAGAGTCTCCTGGATGGCAAAGAACAGGAGAACTCCAAGCACTGGGATAAACACATGAAAAACAGAAGTAGTAGGAACAAGAAACAGCTTAGTATGACTAGCGTAATGGGAAATCTAACGTTAGACACAGTCTACAAACTGTTGTGAGTTTGGACTTTACCCAATAGACAATGGGAAGTCAACACAAGTTTTTTAGGTAGGGAAGTAACATCCTCCAATTGCATTTTTTAAAAAGTGTGGTAGCAATATAGAGAACAGCCAGAGAAGGAGAGGAAAAGTGGGAGAACAAATGGCAGAGACTCCACTGGTAGGCTGTTCAATCAATAGTCCAGACTAGTAAGTAAGTGGTAACAGGGAGGGAAAGAATGGAATAAAAAAAATACAAGGTGGCAAAGCTGCTACATAAAACACTGTGTGTGTGTGTTTTCCCTCTTACAGATGAGGAAAAATTAAGCCTCAGACAGGTAAAATGGATTGCTTAAGATTGCAAAACTATAAATAGTAATCAGAATCTGAATGGAGGTCTGATTCCCAGTTCAGTGTTCTAACACATCACAACTATGTCTAAAAACTCCAACAATGCTCAAAAAAGATTTTTTTTGAATCTTGTGATTTAAAGGATGTTCTGTGTATTGTATTAAAGTGATTTCTGTTTATTCCAACTTTAACATAATGTTCATTATATGGATTTAATGTCAATTTATAAAACTTAGTACATTATATGTTTTTGAAGTTTCTACATTATTTGAGATAGTAAGGATGCTGTGAAAGACTCAACTTGCAATGTCAAATTTAGACTGCCTGGTCTTCCCTGGTGGCGCAGTGGTTGGGAGTCCGCCTGCCGATGCAGGGGACACGGGTTCGTGCCCCGGTCTGGGAGGATCCCACGTGCCACGGAGCGGCTGGGCCCGTGAGCCATGGCTGCTGAGCCTGCACGTCCGGAGCCTGTGCTCCGCAATGGGAGAGGCCACAACAGTGAGAGGCCCGCGTACCACAAAAAAAAAAAAAAAAATTTAGACTGCCAAAATTTTAAAAATTAAAAGAACTGAAGCTTGCATTAAAAATTTTTGAACTTGTTTTGTAAATAAACTAGGTACTGAATGTTTGAATTTCAATATAAATCTGAAGTTAGTAGCTACATGAAAAGTTTCCTTTAAACTATGCTTCCCTTTGAAATTTTGGATTCTGATAACCAACTTCCATTATCATCAACTTAAAAAGAAAAATGTCTCATCTTAAAAAAGATAATTGTTTTACAAAAGTCACTTGCCTGTTTCTTTTTAGAGTGGAGAAGTCTGATTTTGTTTTATTACCACTGTACCAAGACTGGGTTAAGAGGGAAGGTGGTTTAAAACAGAATAAACACTTTCTATAAAAATTATAAACAATATATTTTTTAGCTTATTGGGTTAAATCTTAGTCTTCTGCTTTTAAATTCAATTAATAACTTTAGTGAGCACCTATGTGCCTGGCACTATGCAGCTGCTGGGAATACAGCTGGAAGCAAAATAGTACTATAGTTACTCAGGCATGTTTTGTATGATTATTTGATTAGTGTCAGTCTTCCCCACTGAATAACTACAGCAGTATTTTTTTCAGCCAGAACATAACTGCAAATGTACAAAGATGATGCTTAAAAAAAACAACCTGACAATAACATTCCACCAATGACACAAGAATTTTCTTTCACCAAGTAGAAACTCTGCACCCATAACTGAATTTTTTTCTTAAAACATACCTGCTAAAACACTCAACAAACCAGGAATATAAGGAAACTAGCTCAACATAATAAAGGTTATGTATGGAAAATCCACAACTAACATCATACTTAATGGTCAAAGACTGAAAGCTTTCCCTCTAAGATGAGGAACAAGACAAAGATGTGCATTTTCACCATTTCTATTCAATACGGTACTGGAAGTCCTAGCCAGAGCAATTAGGCAAGAAAAAGAAAGAAAAGTCATTCAAACTGGAAAAGAAGACATAAAATTATCTTTGCTAGAAAACAACCTTACCTTATACGTAGAAAACTCTAAAGATTACACACACACACACACACACACACACCATTAAAATAAATGAGTTCAGTAAAGTTGCAGGATACAAAATCAACACACAAAAATGAGTTGTGTTTATACACTAACAATGAACAATCCGCAAAGGAAATTAAGAAATCAATCACGTTTACAATAGTACCAAAAAGAATAAAATATTCAGGAGTAAACTTAACCAAGGAGATGAAAGATTTTTACACTGAAAACTACAAAATGTTGTGAGAAGAAATTAAACACAAATAAATGGAAAGACATCTGGTGTTTACGGACTGGAAGACCGGAAGAGATGTCAACACTACTCCAAACGATCTACAGATTCAATGCAATCCCTATCAAAAAAATCCCAATGACATATTTTGCAGAAATAGAAAAATCTATCTAAAATTCAAATGGAATCTCAAGGGACCCCAAACAGCCAAAACAATTTGGAAAAAGAACAATGTTGGAGGCCTCACACTTCTGATTTCAAAACTACTATAAAGCTAGAGTAATCAAAACAGTACGGTGACAGCACAAAGACAGACTTACAGACCAACAGATTTCAGAAATAAACCCTCGAATGTATGGTCAAGTGATTTTCAACAAAGATGGGCAGACCATTCAATGGAAAAAAGACAGTCTTTTCAACAAATGCCATTGGAAAAACTGGATATCCACATGCAAAGACCTAAACATAAGAGTTTTTTTGAGGGGAAAACTCTTAGAAGATTTTTAAAGGGGAAAAGCTTCATGACACTGGATTTGGCAATAATTTCTCAGATGTAACACCAAAAGTATAAGCAACAAGAGAAAAACTAGATCAGTTGGACTTCATTAAAATTAAAAACTTACCAAAAAAAACCTTTTGTGCATCAAAGTACACTCAACAGAGTGAAAAGGCAATGCATGGAATGACAAAAATATTTGCAAATCATCTATCTGATAAGGGATTGGTATCCAGAATACATAAAGAGCGCCTACAACTCAACAACAACAAAGAAAACCAACTAAATTAAAAAACAGGCAAAAAACTTAAATAGATTATTTCTCCAAAGAAGATATACAAAAGGCTGATAAGCTTTAGAGATGCTAATATCACTAATCTTTAGAGAAATGCAAGTGAAAACCACAATGAGATATCACTTCACGCCCATTAGGATGGCTGTTATCAAAATAATAAAAACAACAAGTGTTGGTGAGGATGTGGAGAAACTGGAACCCTGATGCATGCTCATGGGAATGTAAAATTTTCTGGATATATACCCAAATGAAATGAAAGCAGGGACTCAAACAGATATGAGCACACCTATGTTCATGGCAACATTATTCCAAAAGCCAAAAAGTGGAAGCATATGAAGTATCAACTGACAGATAAATGGATGAACAAAATGCAGTATATACATACAATGGACTATTATTCAGCCTTAAAAATGAAGGAAATTCTGACAAATGCTACAACATGGATGAACATTATGCTAAGTGAAATAAGCCAGTCACAAGAGGACAAACATTGTATGATTCTACTTACATGAAATACCTAGAGTAATCAAATTCGTAGAGACAGAAAGCAGCAGAGTGGTTGTCAGGGGCTAGGAGTAAAGGGAGGTGGGGCCTTAGTGTTTACAGGGTAGAGTTTCAGCTGCAGCAGATGAATGGAGTTCTAGAGATGGATGGTGATAAATGGCTGCACAACAACGTGAAGTACACTTAATGCCACAGAACTGTACACTTAAAACTGGTTAAAATGGCAAATTTTATGTTATGTATATTTTACCACAATAAAAACGGCAACAAAAAAAAGATACCTGCTATGCATCTTTCCTAGTGACTCTATCTTAGTGTAGGATCTCATCTCTTCATACCCAGGTAACTGCAATAGCTGCTACTGTCCCTGGTTCATTCCACTCTCTCCTCATTCTAACTCAACCAACAGATCACTGACAGGTGCGTCTTGGCAGTTTTAACATATTAATGTGTGGCCTCCAAACTTTCAAAGTCTCCCCATGTCTTGCACAAGAGGATAAAAATCCAAATCTCAATCCAGTACTCAAACCCTTCTACAAACATATCCTTTCAACTGTCTAATGTCTTCCCAAGGAAATTCAGTTGTCAGCTCATCCTAGTTTCCCTCTCTATTCCCCTCCCCCAAAGCTAATCTCCACATTACACTCTTGCTTTTCCCTCACAAAGTAACTGCTCCAATCTCTCTGTAAATCTAAACCCTCACAGAAGCTAGCTCAAGTCCCAAGTGTTCCAGGAAGTTATTTAGACTCCTGAGGCCTCACTCATCTCCCTCTAACCAGAACATGTACAGCATACTTTGTATTGATAGATTGTTTTCTAGGCTCAGAGGGGTACATCTTATCTTTTCTGAGGGCAAAGTCTACATATTTCACTTGTTTCTTTCTCCAGTAGCACCTAGTATTGCAAAATACAAAGCAGATCTTCAATAATCACCTGTGTAACTGAACACAAGGTACAACTCTGGTGTGTGAGTTTCAATGACTAGAATATGAAATCAGAAGCATTTGACATGACTACTTCTGAAGGTTAGCCTGTGACACACAACACAGAAAGCTGCTGTGACTCAAGTGGCTATGTGGAAACCAGGTGGTACAACCTGGCAAACACGACACAGGTGTTTTAAATCCTAAAATTAGAGCCTGATACAAAGAACCTGTTTAAATGCTGGTAATGAGGAACAAAACAATATAGTAGTTAGGTTTTGTGGGACAGAATACTGGTTTTACTGAATGCATGCATAAATAAGCAATGCTATAACTGGACAGAAATATAGTCAGTCACAGACCTATGAAAACTCTAAATGAAATGTCAGTTGGTTTTTTATTAAACTCAGGTCAGGGAAAAGAATCTTCATGAGTTACTTGTGGTAACTGACGGTAACTGTCAAGAATCAGTTACCTCTCTGATTTCTCCTTTCAACTACACTGTACAAAGACCCAGGGATGAGGATGGTGGTGAAGAATGCAATCAATGAAGAATACGAGGCTCAGGAGTGTAGTGAAAAGAGCTCTCTAAATAAGGCGGAGAGAGGCCTAGATCCTAGTTTTGGTCCAATCCCTCGCCAGCTGCAGAACCCACAGCGAGTCACTCATCTCCCTGGGCCTAGTTTCCCAGTTCTAAAACAAGTCACATCATATCGTTAAAGGTTTTTCTGACTTCAAAATTCCAGGACAAGTTTAATCACAGCTGCCATTAACATGTATGATTCTTGCAATTTCAAATCTTTCTTTCACATTTCCGGGAGAAAGTAATTGATTTCAGCAATCTAAAAGAAATGGATGCTATTCAGAGACAAAAGATTCTGCTACTTGAAAAAACGAAGTAATTCTGTAAAAATGCCTATTTCCTCATTACAGTAAGATGTTTTAGCAGAGGAAACAGTTCTCTGGTAAAACCAAGACTGCTTCTGCGAATTAGGCCTAATCCAGAGTACTTATTATCTGTGCTGGTATGTGAAGAGGTGCTATTGTAGTTCAGAGCAGAAACAACACTCAGGGCTTCCTCCCCCCAAACGGTGAGAAAGTTCTCATCTTCGGGGTAAGGCTAATAAACAGCTGTGCAAATGATGAGACACTGAAAAATGCACGCTTTTAGCCTTTCAAGCACTCCAAGCACAGGATTCTTTACCAAAGACTCCGTATTGTCTCTCTCCCAACCTGTCAAAGCGCAATTCCAGTTTGATCCCGAAACAGTAACTTACCCGGACAATCTAACTTCTCCCCCGGGGAGCAGCCGTACACAGGCCTGCATTCCTCGACCCCTGATTCCGGACGGCAGCTCTCACGCCCACCCCGGGGCGGTCGCAGCCCCGCAGCCGGGTAAACACGCGCCCGAGTCTCGGGAGCGGTTTCCCGGCGTCCTGGGAGCGACGAGTCCCGCCCCTCGTAGCCCCGAGACTGGAGCCGGCCGAGCCGCCGCCGCGGCCACCTCGGGCCGCTCTCCCCGCCCCAAGCGCCACACCTCGCGCCTCTGCCCCCGGGACGGCTGCGCACTGCCCAGCCCGCCCCGCTGAGCGCACCGGGACCGGTCAGCCTGCCACCGCCGCCTCAGCCCCAGACGGACCAGTGACCCTTCCCCGGCTCCGCGCCCCCCGCGGCGGCCGGGCCCCAGCCCTGCGCCCCCACGGCCCCCGCACAGCCCCTTCCTCGTCGGGACGCCCAGCACCGCGCCGGTAACAGCCTCGGCTCACAGCCTCAGAGACATCGAGGGACACTCACCCCGGAGGCTCCTCCCGCCGCTGCTGCTGCTGCCGCCGCTGGGACCGCGGCCGTCGCCCCCGCCGCCGCCGCCTGCACCGCCGTCCGCACCGGCGCCAGCGCCCCCGGCCATCCTCCTCCTGCCGTCGCCGCCGCCACCTCCCGTCTCAGCTCCTGTCAGTGGCTCAGGCTCCGGGGCTTCTCCAGGTTTCTCTCGCCGCCATTTTGACGCCTGGAGCGAGCAGGAGGGACTTGGCTCGGCGCAGGCCTGGGGCGCCTGCGCGGCGCTGCGGAGCCGGCCCGAGCCCCCGCCAGTCCCCGCCGCCGCCGCCGCCGCGCCCGGGGTCACGTGGGCCGGCGGCGGCGCGCGCGCCCTGGCTGGCCGGGGAGGCGCGTTCACGGGACCTGGCATCGGTTGGAGCCGAGTGCGCGCGCATTATTCCCGCCCTCCGCTCGGAGTCTGAAGCTCGTTGCAGCATCTTGCTTATTCCGGGGAATTGTGGCAAATCGTTAAATCTGTCAGAGTGGAATTATAATAACTACGCTACCGCAGACCGGTTCTAACAATTCATGTTTCCATCCGGCGGCCGGCATCATGATCTATCGCTCACGACACATCTTTCGTAAAGCGAAGACTGCGCTTCCACGGAGAAGTCCTTTTTGACAGTCTTGGCGTTTTCTTGGCAGTTTATCTTGAGCCCTGTCTCTATGCTACTTTTACAGACACCACCTTGCTAGTTGTATAGTGGATTTGTTTTTTTTTTTTCATCAGGCACCGAAAAGTTTTCCTCAGCAAGATACCCCCATAAACGTGGGATAAGGATTGATGAAAACACAGTCGCCGCGTGGGAGAGCCAAATCGCTCTCCCTAGATGCCCCTTGTCTGGGAGTTTGCAGTAAGTTCAGCGATGCACTAACAAAAACACTTATGTTTATGGAGCACCTTACAGTTCGCAAAACACTGGTAAATGCGTGGCTTTCTTTGAACACCAAAACCGCCCTTTGAGGTAGTCAGGACGGGTATTATTATCGCCCTTTTACAGCTAAGGAAATAGGCTCAAAAATACTAAGTCGTTTGCCCCGGGGCGCACATGCAGCATTAGTAAGTAGGCAAGACAAGACTAGAACCCAGACATTCTGACCCTGGTCATCAGACACATTATCTCTCACAGTTCTATGACAGGCCCTAGCAATACATCCTGTATTTGTCCTCTGGGAATTTATTTAAAACTCCCTTTAAAGTATTTTCATTTTCAGTCTCTCCCCACCCTTTGAGAAACAAGTTTTCCAAGTCATGCCACCAAGTCTTTTTGTTGCTCTCAAACCATCTCTAAGCTTAAAAGAATAAGAGCAATTTCCAATTTTGTGATGTGTTTTTAACCATCTCTTTGTCCTTTATTATTTTATACGTTTTGCATTTGGTTGGAATATTTAAGTTGTTTTTTTTTAACATCCTTCAATGGAAGTATTTTATCTCTTTAAATATGATTGTTACTTTTCTCTGGACTTCCTTCAGATTTGATGTATCTTTCTTGTGCTCACTCATCACCTCCTTACTTCCTTGGAAAGACTATTTCTTTCCAATTTGTGTTATTTCATTTTTACCCCTTTCACCCCACGCATCTCTCCCCAACCCCAATACTCGAAGGTTTGGAGATTGTAGCAGAGATTGTAGTATTCCCTTGTCCAAAAAAAAGGACCCTTCTAGCTGGTAAGGGTCTCTTCAGCTGAGCACATGTGTGGACAGGAGACAAGAAGTGCATGGAAAAGTGAAAAAATGCAAGGGAAATAGGCCCATCTAGTTGGAACAAAGGTTTGGCTCTGTGTGCCCACCTCCAATTCCCCTATACTGTTATACTTCCCCCTAAATGCACAATTGAATCTTATCTAAATTCAAGGCACGTACCATTATTTCTATTATTTGGCCTTTGTCTTCAGCTAAATACTGCATTAACTGAAAGAGCTGTTATATGCAAAGTAAAAATTCCGTTATTCAAACCACCTCTTGATAATTTATTAAACATGAAATAAGATCGGTCTCCACTATTTACACTTTCTCATTTATTCCTAACTTTCACTGCTTGATTTTGATTCTGTTTCCTAGAGACAATATAACAAACAAAATTAAAACAATACTAACAATATCATTCTAAAATCCGAGGGTAACCCCATTTTTCTGAAAGCTTTTGATGTGTAAATCTATCAAAGACTTTTTGAAAAGCCAAATAAGGTCTGCTGGTTTCACCTTGTCCTTTTGTCTATCTGAACACTAGGAGAACTCTAGTATGCTAGTTCGGTTAAGATTTACCTTTACAGAAATCATGCGTAAGTGTTCCATGATTTTTTTCCACCCTTTAAGTCATATACCTTGTGTTTTCTTATCATACCACTTAGGTGTACTTACTAGATACTGAATTAACTTGGTTTACACATCATATGTCAGAGTTTAGATTTGTCTATTTCAGTTCAGTCCTACACATGCTCAGGGTAAAAAATAAATGATTCTTTGCCCTCGAGGAGCTTAGACTCCAATAGGAAGACAGACTAAAAAATAATTTTTTTTAAAAAGTGCTAAGACAGTATTCAGGAGCAGTGAAGAGTATGGGTTCTAGAGTCAGACAGATCTGGGTGGGCATGTGACACAAGCCAGCCAGTGAGAATCTATTCTGGCAATTTCTGGCAGGCTCTCCTAGGAGATGTTTCTTCTTAATCTAAATCTCTGGAATTATGACCTTAAAGGACAATGTAAATTGTCTTCCTTAGCTATAAGGAGAAAGACATGAGCAATAGGAGAGAATGGGGACCACAAGCAGAAAGAAACAGAAATTGAGAAAAATGGAAGCCCTGACATCATTTGAACTCCTGGGCATAGCTGTGCCCTAAACCAGTCCAACCTTGGTCTTTTAGTTTTTATGAGCCATTAAGTTGCCTAACTCCCCTTTTTTCATCTTAAACTAGTTGGAGGTGGATAAAAGCAGTACATTTCTGTCACTTGCAATCAAGTGTTCTGTTCTTCCACTCCCTGCTCCCTCCATCAGTGAATGTCACCCCATTTTCTGTTACTCCAATCTGATCCTTCATTTTTCTACCATACGTAACGATCCACCAAAGCCTCTCCCTAGGCTCATCTTTCTGGAAGCTGAGTTTTTGAAATCATGAAGAAAAGGAAAATTCTATTTCCTCCATATCAGCATTCTAAGAGAAGTATTACCATACTTGCTTTATTTGTCTAAAGCTCTGCAGCTAGTAAAGGATAGTGCTGAGGTCTGACCTTTGATCTATTGGCTCCAACTGACAATCTCTCTTCACTCCAGCATAACAGAAATCCATTGAAGAATATCTGGGTGTGCCTCAGGAGAGGAAGAAGAATGTTGGATTTAAAAACGAAAAAGAGATGTAAGAAAACTAAAACTTTTCATCGCTTATAATTTTTTTTTGAAGAAAGACTCTATTAAAAAAATAATGTACAAATTTAAAAAGAGTGAACTTGGAACACCAAGATTATCTTTTGAACTGCAGAAGGGCAATTGTTTCTCAGGATTCTTTGTAATAATGGATGGCAGCTTTTGTTGGATCTTATATTAGCATTGTGCTTTCAATTCAAAAGTGTGTTACTGATGTTACCAGTTGCATAACTCAGTGTTTTTCCCACCTTGCAGCTCTCTGCTCTTACCGCTTTCTTATCTTGAGTTTCTCTTTGAGGTCATGCAATTGTAAAGATAGACACAAACAGACCCAGAGAGAGGCACTGCATTCCTCGAAGACCTTCGGTCCTGGAACAGCAATTAAAAGTTTTTTCTAGAGAGGAGAGAATTGAAGATGTTTGAGCCTGAGGTACACTTCAGTCTCAGTACATTATATAATTTTCTAGAACCCTAACACCAGTTCATTTAGAGCATGAACATTTATAAAAATCTCATTAAAAAGAAGTGGGTTGGGCTTCCCTGGTGGCGCAGTGGTTGAGAGTCTGCCTGCCAATGCAGGGGACATGGGTTCGTGCCCCGGTCCGGGAAGATCCCACATGCCGCGGAGCGGCTAGGCCCTTGAGCCATGGCCCCTGAGCCTGCGCGTCCGGAGCCTGTGCTCCGCAACGGGAGAGGCCACAACAGTGAAAGGCGCGCGTACTGCAAAAAAAAAAAAAAAAAAAAAGAAGTGGGCGAGTGTGCCTTTCTTTTTCATTGTATACACAGAGCTCAAAAACCTGATCTCTAGGCTATAGCTCTAATCAAGCCCTTTTATATAACTATAGCAGGAAGGTTCCACATTGTAGGTCACTGAGCATATATTGAATCCGGGGCTCACTAAGCCCTTTATTGAACATTGGAGAGGTTTAAGTCAACAGTGCTAGTCTCTTGTGACTTGAAGATATCAAAGGAGGAAATTTGTTTGTTCCTGTAATTTGAGGAGCTAAAAGTGCCACCTCCTGAGGTAGGGGTGGGCCGGCAGGGAGCTTAATTGCGTTGTGGCTGAATTTGGAGTCAGATTTACTGACACTGTCAAAAGTAATGTAAGGTTTTTTTCACAGAGAAAGACCTAAGATGCTTGATTCTCACGTCAGCTGCACCCCAGCCTAACCTGTTCATCATTCGGATTAGTCCAGCCAGGCTTGTCTCTTACAGAGCTCTTTCTTAGCCTACTTCAGCATTTTTGTTGACTTTTTTATTAAAAAGTGGGGGAAAACCTGAGGAAGAAAAAGACTTGACTAACAGAGCATTTGTTAAGACTCTTTGGGTTGCAAGTGATAGAAATCCAGCTCCGATTAGTTTAAGCCCAAAGCAGGATTTATCATAGAGAAAATAAAGAGTGACCCAGAACTCAAGGACAGGAAAGTATCAGAGTTTCAGGAACAGTGAGAACCAGGGATTTGAACTTGGTCAGGATGTGCCTTCTGTTGCTTACCTCTGCTGCTTTCAACAGCTTGGCTTCGTTATTAACTCACCGTGGAAGGGCTTTCTCCGTGGGTCGAAAAACAACATGGCTCCCAAGTTAGACCATTCATTGAATAAAAGAGTCTGAGTTTCAGGCTGCTGATCCCAAGCATAACATCCCTGGAGAGGGGCGCTTTGGCCCAATATTTGAGTCAGGAGCCAAACTTCAAACCAATCAACAGTGGCCAGGAAGTGGGGATAGGCTGTATTAAATCAGTTCTTACAAGACTCATGTAACACACAGGTGCTCAAACCATGGGGATTTAGGAGTCCCCTAGACCCTTTTAGGGGGCCCACAATGTCACCGTTATTTTCATTAAAAACACACAATTAAATAAAAATTCTTTTCATAATAACACTAAGATATTTGACTTTTTCACTCATTCTCTGCAGAGCGTATGGTGGAATTTTCCAGAGGTTACATGACATGGGACATCACAACAGATTGAACACAAAAACAGATGTGGAATCCAGGTAGTTTATTTTTATTTTTATTTTTTTTCAGGTAGTTTAGTCTTCTATTAAGCCTGACAGTAAAGAGATTTAAAAATGTAAAACAGGGCTTCCCTGGTGGCGCAGTGGTTGGGAGTCCACCTGCCGGTGCAGGGGACACGGGTTCGTGCCCCGGTCCGGGAGGATCCCACATGCTGCGGAGCGGCTGGGCCCGTGCATCCGGAGCCTGTGCTCCACAACGGGAGAGGCCACGACAGTGAGAGGCCCACGTAACGCAAAAAAAAAAAAAGTAAAACAATGCCACTCATCTCACTATTTAAAAACTATATATTTATATTTCATAAAAATGTTGTTTATGTTAGTATGTGATGGGCTTGTTATTGCTATTTTTAAGTGAATTAATAAATACTTTAAATATTTAAGTATTTCTAATATAGTAAATATTAATAGTTATAACCTACATAAACAAAAGCTCTTTAGAGGCATCAATAATCTCTAAGGAGTTCCTGAGATTAAAAAAGCTCCCGATGAGGTTGGGAGGGAGGGAGACGCAAAGGGGAAGAGATATGGGGACATATGTATATGTATAACTGATTCACTTTGTTATAAAGCAGAAACTAACACACCATTGTAAAGCAATTATACTCCAAGAAAGATGTTAAAAAAAAAAAAGAAAAAGCTCCTGAACCACTAATATAACTATGGGCAACTTGCTTGATTTTTCTGTGCTTCAGTTTCTTCATCTGTAAATGGGGATAATAATAGGGCCTACCTTATAGGGTATGGGAGGATTAAGAGAGTTAATACTTTGTGAAGTGCTTAGAGCAGTTCCAGGCACATAATAGGTGCTTTAGAAGGGTTAAATACTACTACAACTACTACTACTACTACTACTACTACTACTACTGCTACTAAAAAAGAGGTTCACAGACTATGCCAGAGGTCAACAACATTGGAATCAAAAAATAACCAGTCAGAGAAAACTGTATGAAAATGTCTAGGGTTTTATGTTAAGGCAGGTACTACAGAAAAAATAAGTACAAGGGTAGAAATTATCTCATTACTTGGGCTTTATATATCGTGATTTAGGTCATTCCGTAGTTTGAGTTTCTCTAACAGTATGATAGCTGATTCTGTGTCTCAGGGTTAGCAACTTTCCTACATGGTTCTCCTTTTTGGTTTTGTTTTCAAAAAAATTTTATTTTTTATTGATGTATAGTTGATGTACAATATTATATAAGTTACAGGTGTACAATACAGTGATTCACAATTTTTAAAAGTTATACCCCATTTATAGTTATTAAAAATATTGGCTATATTCCCCATGCTGTACATATGTCCTTGTAGCTTATTTTATACCTACTAGCTTGTACTTCTTACTTCCCTACCCCTATATTGTACATGGCACTTTAGATCTACTTTGACTATTTGTTGTGCCCTAACCCACAATTTGCCCTCCCCTGTTGGCAATACATGGGAAAGCATGATATCATTGTGTGACCCTCTGTGTACCAAAGGCACATTTAATCCTTGAAGTATTCCTGAACTATAGGTATTATTAATTCAGTTTCACAAGTGAGGAAACTAAGGCTGAGAGAAGATGTAAGTGGCCCAATGTGACACAGTTAAAAAATAACAAAGCCAGGAATTGAACCTAGATTTGTAGGATGTTGAAGTCCAACATCTTTCCAGTATTCCCTCCGGTCTCCCATCTAGAGAGAAAGAAAGAAAGTCTCTAATAATAAACAAAGTCTCTCATTTCACAATTAGAAATGAAAGACTTAACTACACCTCTCCTCTTTTCTAATACATGCGTTTAATGCCAAAAATTTCCCTCTGAGTACTGCTTGAGCTACATCCCACAAAATTTGATGTATTTTGATTTTTATTCAGTTGACAATATTTTCTAATTTCCCTTGTGATTTCTTCTTTGACCCATGGGTTACTTAGAAGTGTGTTGTTCAGTTTCCAAATATTCGAGGATATTTTTCAGATACCTTTCTGGTTTTGATTTCTAATTTAATCTCATTGTCGTCAAATGATATACTGTGTATGAGTTCAATCCTTTCAACTTATTGTGACTTGTTTTATAGTGCAGAATATATTCTATCTTGGTAAATATTGCATGTATAGTTGGAAAGAATGTGTGTTTGGGTATTGATAAATAGAGTGTTCTATAAACATCAGTTACTTCAATATGATGGTGTTGTTCAAGTTTTCCATATCCTTACTGATTTTCTGTCTATTTGTTTTGTTGAAAACAAACATTATTGAAAGAGGAGTTTTAAATTCTCCAACTATAATTTTAGATTTGTCTATTTTTTCTTTTGCGTCTATCAGTTGCTTCTTCAACTATTTTGAAACTTTGTTATTAAGTGCATAAGCATTTAGGAATTTAATGTCCTCTAATTAATTGATCCTTTAATCATTATGAAATGTCTCTCTTCATCTGTGCAAAAATTCTTTGCGAGGATATTTACTTTGAGAGTATAGCAAATCCAGCTTTCTGTAGTTAATATTTGCATGTATATCTTTTTCCATCTTTTTACTTTTAGTCTATCTATATCTTCATTTTTAAGTGGGTTTTCTTTAGGCAGTATATAGTTGGATCTTAAAAAAAAATTAATATGATAAACTTTGCCTCTTATTACTCATATTTATTTACATTTAATGTAAATGGTCTAAACATACAATCATCAACCATGTGGTCCAGGCTCAGATATGTCAATTGAGGTATATAATTTGTCACCCCAAAACAGATTCAAAATTTCAAGTTTTTTATTTCAATTTTTCAGATGTCCTAAATGGGATATATGGACTACAGCACTCCTTCTAAAAATTCCCTTTCATTTTTCCTTCTACTTTGCTCACACAGTGCAATTCTTTGCAAAACTTTTTTTTCAACTCTTCAGAAAATCGCACCCAATGGTGTCTTGAGTTTCCTGTCCTTTGCCCCTTCTGTTTCCTCCTGATTCTGCATTACAGGAGTTCAAAGGGATAGTTCTGACATCTCGTCTTGAAGGATGAGGGAGAGAAAGAAACTGACTAGGCAAAACTCAAGTCTTCTTTGGCCCATAGCAGGAGAGAAACGTCTGGGAACAATTATTCATTAATATCTCTCGTCCAGCTGTGCTCTCCCATATCACAGCTACAAACAGGTGACCAATATTGAAATGTGCCATTGTGCATTCATTCCCTCTCTTCACAATCTAGGGCCTCCCTTGCCTATGTTGTCAATTTCTACTGTGTCGGAGAGGCTACTCTCTCCAGACAGTATCTTTAGTTGGGAAGGAAAAGAGAGCAAAGAGATATGAGCATTCATTATTCATTCATTCAACATATATTTATTGAGTACCTACCATGTATGAGGTGCCTCTTGGGGTGCTTCGGGGTGAGCAAGTCAGACAAGACTCCTGCTCTTGCAGTGCTCACCTCCTAGTGAAGGAGACACAGTTACCACATTCAGATGGTCCTGATGGGACATGAAGAAAATAATTCAGAGAAGGGGAAAGAGAGCCATGGGGAATAGGGTGAGGGCTATATTTTTGCAGGATAGTATAAGGATGGAATGACGTAAGTGAGTATGCTGTGGGAATGTCCAGGGGAGATTTCTCAGGCAGGGACCCGTAAGTGAGACAGAATGAAGCCATGTAGATTCAAGAGACTGGTGTGACTCAGCATGATGTACAAAGAGGAGAGTGAAGACAAGGAGATGAGGTTAGGTAGGTAGCTAGGCACATTCATGCAGGGTCTGATTGCTCAGGGTAAGGTTCTTGAGCAGAGCTGTCCAAGAGAACATTGGGTTGATATGAAACCTATGTGTAATTTCAAACTATCTGTCACTATGTTAAAAGAACTAAAAACAAATGGGTATAATTAATTTTTATACTGTATTGTTTTTAACCAGATATACCAAAATTGTATCATTTCAGTATGCAATCAATATAAAAACTTGGCGTTTGGCTTTCAAAAAACTTTGCTCAGAAAAACAGGTTGTGGGCCGTAGATTGCTGTCCCCTAAACTAAGGAAGTAGATATTCTTTTATTTTTTTTTAATTAGCCAAAACAATCTTGAGAAAGGAGAATAGAGCTGGAGGTATCATGCTCCCTGACTTCAGACTATACTACAAAGCTACAGTGATCAAAATAGTATGGTACTGGTGCAAAAACAGACACATATACTAATGGAACAGAATAGAGGGTCCAGAAATAAACCCACATACTTATGGTCAATTAATCTATGACACAGGAGGCAAAAATATATAATGGGGAAAAGTCTGTTGAATAAATTGTGCTGGGAAAACTGGACAGTCACATGTTAAAGAATGAAATTAAAACATTTTCTCACAACATACCCAAAAATAAACTCAAAATGGATTGAATACCTAAATGTAAGTCTGGAAACCATGAAACTCCTAGAAGAAAACATAGGCAGAACACTCTTTGACATAAATCATAGCAACATTTTTTGGATCTGTCTCCTAAGGCAAAGAAAACAAAAGAAAAACTAGGCTTCCCTGGTGGCGCAATGGTTAAGAATCCACCTGCCAATGCAGGAGACACAGGTTCGAGCCCTGGTCCGGGAAGAGCCCACATGCCACGGAGCAACTAAGCCCGTGCGCCACAACTACTGAGCCTGCATACTACAACTACTGAAGCCCATGCGCCTAGAGCCCTTGCTCTGCAACAAAGAGAAGGCACCGCAATGAGAAGCCCGCGCACCACAACAAAGAGTAGCCCCCGTGCGCATACTAGAGAAAGCCCCCGTGCAGCAACGAAGACCCAATGCATCCAAAAAGAAAAAAAAAAAAAAAAAAGAAAAACTAAACAAATGGGACCCAATCAAACTTAAAAGCTTTTGCACAGCAAAGGAAACCATCAACAAAACAAAAAGACAACCTACTGTATGGGAGAAAATATTTGCAAATGATATGACTGATAAGGGATTAATATCCGAAATATATAAACAGCTTATACAACTCAACATCAAAAAAACAAACAATGAGATATTACCTCACCCCTGTCAGAAAGGCTATCATCAAAAACACCACAAATAACAAATGTTGGCAAGGATGTGGAGAAAAGGGAACCCTCATACACTGTTGGCGGGAATGTACATTGGTGCAGCTACTGTGGAAAACTGTCTAGAGGTTTCTCAAAAAGCTAAAAATAGAACTACCATGTGACCCAGCGATTCCACGGTTGGGTATATGTCCAACAAAAATGAAAATAATTCAAAAATATACATGCACCCCAATGTTCATAGCAGCAGTATTTACAATTGCCAAGATATGGAAGCAGCCTAAGTGTCTATCAACAGATAAATGGATAAAGAAGATGTGATGTATATATATATATATATATATATATATATATATAAAATATATATATATATATAAAATGGAATACTACTGAGCCATAAAAAAGAATGAAATTTTGCCATTTGCAACAACATGGATGGACTTGGAGGGTATTATGCTAAGTGAAATAGGTCAGATAGAGAAAGACAAATTCTGTATGATGTCACTTACATGTGGAATCTAAAAAATAAAGTAGTGAATATAAAAAAAAGAAACAGACTCACAGATATAGAGAACAAACTAGTGGTTACCACTGGGGAGAGGGAAAGAGCAATGGGCAAAAGAAGGGTAGGGGATTAAGAGATACAAACTACTATGTATAAAATAAGTTACAAGGATATATAGTGCAGCACAGGGAATGTGGCCAATATTTTATAATAACTTTATTTATTTTTAATATCTTTAAATGGAGTATAATCTATAAAATTTTGAATCACTATGTTGTATGCCTGAAACTAATATAATATTATAAATCAAGTATACTCAGTAAAAAGATAAGTAAAAATTTAAAAATTAAATTAGATATAATTGACATATAACATTATTTTAGTTTCAGGCGTATAATATAATGATTTGCTATTTGTATATAAATGAGACAAGAGGGAAGGGGGCAGGGCACAACCATTAAAAGAATGACACAGCCATTGAGGACACAACAATAACTGGTTAGAACCTACTAGGTCCAAGATGGCAGATGATTCAATTTCCAGTAGACCTTGAGCCTCATTATATGCTCATTGTAATACATTATCATGCTAAATGACACACCCACAAGTGCCATGACAGTGCTGAGGCAGACCATAAAAGACCAAAAAGTGGGCAGTGGCCCAACTCCTGGAAATCCCCGCCCCTTCCCCCAAATAGTTGGAACAATCCTCCCACTCATTAGCCTATGAAATTACCCAGCCCATAAAAACTAACCACCCCATATTTCAGGGCTGCTCTCACCTTCTGAGACAGCCCACACTCTGTCTATGGAGGGTGCATCTCTCAGGGCTGCCCTTACCTTCTGAGACAGAACATATTCTGTCTATGGAATGTGTATCTCTGCTTTCCCTTTACTATGGTTTGCTCTTGAATGCTTTCCTGCGGGAAGCCAAGGACCCTCACCTGGTGGCCCATCCCAAAAACTCACCTGAGACCTGGGACATGACCATCCTCTCATGCCCCATGTTCCTGCAACCCCTTTACAAAGGATATTAATAAATCTACTTCTTACCTATCACTTTGCCTCTCGCTGAATTCCTTCTGCACTGAAACATAAAGAACCTGAGCTTCATTAAGTCCTGAGATGAGTTGTGTGGTTTCAGGTGGAAGATTGTGGGTTCAAGTCCCAACTGAGGTGTGTGGTTTCATATTGAGAAATGATCCCTACAATAAGTCTAGTTAACATCTGTTACCATACACAGTTACAAAATCTTTTTTCTTGTGATGATAATTTTTAAGAACTAAAACTTTTTAATGAGATGTTTTGCATTCTTTTTTTTACTAGATGCAATGGACTGCATATTTATGTTCCTTCCAGATTCCTATGTTGAAATCCTAACTCCCAATGTGATGGTATTAGGAGGTATAGCCTCTGGGAGATGATTAGGTCAAGAGTAGAGCCCTGGTGAATGGTATCCTGTCTCATAAAAGAGACCACAGAGAGCCACCCCATGTAAAGACACAAGGAGAAGACAGACAAAGAAAATAGAGGGAAAGACATAAATAATACATAGAAGTAGATCTCCCAGAGCTAAAGAAAGATCCAAGTCTTCAAATTAAAAAGTCTCATGAATGAAGGAAAGAAAGAACCATATCTAGCCCTAACTTGGAGA
This sequence comes from Delphinapterus leucas, assembly GCF_059928025.1. Taxonomy (NCBI): domain Eukaryota; kingdom Metazoa; phylum Chordata; class Mammalia; order Artiodactyla; family Monodontidae; genus Delphinapterus; species Delphinapterus leucas. Next base: position 170,469,067 of record NC_143130.1, read on the forward strand.
AATTTCACAAGTCCAAAGATAAAAATATTCCAAGAAGAAACAAGAGGTTACATCAAAGGAATGAGAATTATATTGGCTCACATCAGTTACACTAGCTGCTAGAAAACAAGGGAATAATGGCTTTAAAATTCCTGGAGAAAAATGATTTTGAGCCCAGAGTTCTATACTCAGCCAAATTAGCATTTAAGTTTGGAGCAAAATATTTTTTTGACTTCCAGGGACTGAGGAGATTTATCAACCACAGACTGTTCCTGAAAGAAGTGCTTAAGGATGTACTACAGCAAAATGAAATAGGAATCCAAAAACAGAGAAAGAATTCAGGAAGTAGAAACAAGCCAATTAAAAGAAATACTAGAATGCTGGTTGTGTAATAAGCCTAAAAGTAAAATAGTGTGAAGAAACTAGATCATCTTAGAGAGTAGATATAGGATTATTATAGTATTAAATTTGAAAATCACAATATATTCCATTTCTCCCTCAAGAGCTACAAGTCTAGTGACATATAATTATATCACCTTCTTTACTGGATCCAAACACTCTATTTGATCCTGTCATGAATATTTTTATATCATCAGCACACAGCAGATACTTGTTCTTGGTTTTCAATGTTGGGAATTAAGTTATAGACCATGTATGGAAAATGTAATTAACATTAGAGAACAGAGTAGAAATGTTATAAATTCCACAAACAGAAGTAATGGCATGTTGAGAGGTATAGGTAGGGAGGAATGAAAGATAAGGGGAAGTAAGTACAGAGGTGTTCAGCACCTCACCTTCAGAAAATCGAGATACTGTGTGCCGTAGCGCTGGGGGGCTGGGCAAGGTAGGTAAGGGAGAGGGCACTGTGGGAGGGGTAGGAAGCAGGGCCTAGGGGCACCGGGACAGGGGTATTGCACGTGCGACGTGAGAAGAGGTGCACGAGGATGGGGAGTGGGGAGGACTGAGGACGTGTGAGAGGGCGGGCCACAGCAGGGTGCGGAGCGGAAGGGGCGTGGCACGGGCGTGGCTTAGCGGGGAGAAGGGGAGCAGGCCCCCCACCCTTTGGCCCGGGCGCCTGCGCAGACCAGTTGCCCGCCCAGTTCTGGAGCTCGCGCGCTCAAACCTTGCCTCGCGTCATTTCACTTCATCTCAAGTCACTTCGCCTCGCTGAGCCTCGCGTCTTCGCCTCGCGTCTTCGCCTCGCGTCTTCGCCTCGCGTCTTCGCCTCAGCCGAGAGTCATGCCGCGCCTGCCGGTTATCTGCCTACTTCCCCGCCGCCGTGTGACCCTGCTGGTCCTGCAGCGTGGCCAGCGCCTGGTCCACTTGACGCTTCCGCGCCAGCGCCCCGCGTCGACCATCGTGAGTTGGGGCCCACCCGCTGGGGCGGCGCAGGCGGGACGCGACGGACGGGAGCGTGTGGCCGAGGCGGGGAGGACACGGCCGCCGCTCGGGTGGGAGGCTTCGGTGGCCGGGCCGCAGTTGGAGGGCTCAGAGGCCCGGTGGGGGGCCGGGGCGGCGTCGCGGTGAGGGTGCCGGGTTTGGGCCTGAGGCGGCGGGAAGCAGGGACCTGGAGAAGCGCGGGCCTCAGAGGGCCGAGCCTTAGTCGTCGGTACCTTTTATGGGCGGGAAGTCCGAGGGGCAGAGCTGTCGTTGCCCACCTCAGAATATCTGCCACCTTCGATCACCCTCTAAATTGCCAAGACGTAGCATTTCCCCTAAAACGCTGGAAATCGTGGGCAACGTCTAGCTTCCAGAGTTCAAAGGTCAGAACTGGGGCGCCATGAGAAGGAAAATGAGTTTTCCTCAAAAATTTCTATTGGGTCGCCTAGGAAGGGAGCTCCCGCTTTTTAGGTTTCACCAGGCCCCCGTTTTGATGACAACAGCCAAACTCCTCAAAATCGTTCTTTCTTTTGTTCGGCAGCGAGTGACTGTTGCCGGAAGCCGCCGTCGCTAACAGCGTTTTTCATCTTCTCTTCCAGGCGGTGGCTATTGCCCTCGCGGTGTTTTTCACCGCCTTCTTAACCCCCAGTGGGTATGTGCTTAGCAGCCTGAACCAGTACCGAAGACAGTAGTGGGAGAAGATGTAGAGCAGCTGTTTATGTCCGGCAAACTTTCAGAAAACGCTGTGGCTTCTTTAAATGCGCAAAAGTTCGTAGTTGGGTTGATGGCGCAACCATTGTGGGTATTCACCTTCATAACCACATGCTTATGGTGAATATTTTGCACTTTTTTGGTATTGTGTATCATAGAGTTATACAGTCACTTAAAAATGTTAAATAAAATTGAGACACTTGTTCATGCTTGGTATTAATGTGTGGTCACAGGATATTTTCAAAACGTCGTGAAAGCCGACAAAATCTACTGAAGGAAAATACACTTGACCCGTGCAAGGTGGGGAGGTGCGGGCCTCCGGAGGGGAGGGGGCGGTGCGGGCGGAATTAGGAGTGCTGACCCTCCCTGCGGTCGAAATTCCCTCCGTAGCTTTACAGTCTGCCCTCCAGTATCTGAGGTTCTGCCTCCGAGGGTTCAGCCAACCTCGGATCTTGTAGTATATATTTGTTGAAAAACATCGCTGTGTAAGTGGACCTGTGTTGTTCAGGGGTCAGTTATACACTAATGAGAACTGCAACGTAAGACCAGACTTACTGAACTTTTTTCTTCTCTGACTCCGGTGATTGTGCACTTAAGCTTCTAATGGCTGCGTCCATGTGCTCCAGCTAATGACAAAGGAATGGTCTACCTTTGTGCTGGCTGGGGAAGAATATTGCACTGGAGAGGTCTTTGCCGTAAAACTGGAGCGCTTAATTTTCTGAACCATTTACTTGACACACGTATTTATTGAGTATTCTCATGGAATAATGCTATATGTTGGGAAATGGTAGTTCATTTTGTTGAACAAATTCTGTTGCCCTGTCTTATTAATTTTACATGCATAAAGGTGTCACTTTCAAAGTACAGTGGATTCTTGTTATTTGGGGTAGTTTTATTATGTAGTCACTGTGAATGCAGAATTAGTACACGCTGAACCACTGCTCCTAGGGGAAGTACAGGCTTAGGTTCCTGTGGGCCTCTGGTCACAATATGTTTCTCAACCTATCAATATATAACCTGATTTTACGTGTGTTTCTATTTAAGGACACCGTATTTATTATATATTATTGATTCATAAGTATTGTACTCATGGCTGACTGCACTATAACTCATGTCGGATTGAAGCTTATCTAATATGTATATTTTTCCTCTAAGGCACATCACGGTCTCGTGCTTAGACACTCTAGACAGCACTTCAGCACTATGCTTGGGGACCATTTTATTTTTTAATTTTAATTTATTTTATTTTAAAAAATTTATTCAAGTACAGTTGATTTACAGTGTTGTATTAATTTCTGCTGTACAGCAAAGTGATTCATTTACACATATATGCATTCTTTTTCATATTCCTTTCCATTGTGATTTATCACAGGATATGGAATATAGTTCCCTGTGCTATACAGTAGGACCTTGTTTATCCATGCTGTATATATTGGTTTGCTTGGGGGCCATTTTAAACAGTGAAATCTCCAACAAAAAGTACAAAAATGTAAAAAATGTGACACTAAGAAGACCATGGAAAGGACACTTGTTTACAGTATGAGAACTGAAATAAGAAGTTAGAACATAGCCTTGTTTGACCTTAGCGTTGGGCGATTCAAATTTTTCACCACCCCTGCATGTCTGTGAATGACGTGAAAGTGTGAGTATTGATTTGGGGATTGCTAATCAATTTTAGCAAGTAGGAGAATTTGCAAATATGGACTCTACAAATAATGAGGATCAAGGGGAATTTCTTGGAGGAGGTCTTGGTTCTATTTGTGAGGTGTTTTGGAAGATTTTATTTTGAAATCTTAAGAATTTACAGGATGTTCTTTGGGGAAGAATTAGCGTGTAGAAACTTTCATGTCTTCAGGTTAAATTTTTGTGGAATAGTTTTAAAATGTGAGTTTGGGGAATAAATGAAGTAGTTCAACTCTCGGTTTAAAAGTGAGATCTGACAATAAACTAATGATTTTCCTGGTGAAACAGCTGATTATAAAATATTTTGACGGTGATATCATTGGTAGAACTTTGACTATTTCCCAGATGAGTACTTTATTGGCTAACATCCAGTAGGTATAAAGTTCCGGCATCTGATCATCACCATATGCATATACTGCCTATCTATCTCTTCTCCATAGCCAGATTTAAAATTCCTTGAGGAAGTGTGAGGTGTGATAATTTTTTAATCCTTAGGTGTAGGGTAGTAGATAAATCAAAATATTTACTCTTTGATCAGAAGACTGAAATTCCTCCTTCATGTGAACAGGCATTTAGTGAGCATCTATTATGTGGTCCGTAGATGGGAAAGCAGATAGTTCCTATCTTATTGTTTTTCTGACATTTAGCTCAAAGGCTGGCAAATATTCTGAGCTCTTCTTTTTTTTTTTAATATAACCTGTTGAGTGGTTAAACTGCTGATGAGACAAATAGGGTTCATCTCTCTTGCCAATTTCAGTCCTTTCTAGTAGTAGTGGCTGTGTGTAATGCTGTGTTAAGGAAGATTATAGAAGAAATGGAATAATTTTAATTAACAGTATAAGTAAAATGTAGCATTTATATCGACTAAGCTTGTCCTTTTTCTTTGATAATTTTTGGCAAAGAAATTTATAGAAATTATAAATTCAGGTCTTTAGACAAGACTTATAAATCATTTATAACATTTAATTTATAAGCATGATGAACACAGTATTTAATTTGTAAGCATGATAAATATTTGTGGCAAATATTTCTGTCAAAGATTTTAAGAAAGATTGATGATTATGAAATACTTTTATTCAGAAAGATCAGGGGTAGGCCATTTTTCAACACAGAAAAAACATTTTCTGCGAAGTTCTATTTATTTTTAAAGTTCTGTTGCTATGGCAAGTTGCTGAATTTGGATAAATCACTTTACTTATGGAAGGCTGTTTCCTTTTCTGTAAAATCAGCAGGTTGACCTAGACCAGTGATTTTTAACTTTTTTGCTTTATTCAAAGCAGTATGTCATTGAAAGATTTTGTGGCCTACCGTGTAAGCAGGGCATTAACATTTTTTTTTTTAAATAGTAACCTGAGGTTAGTCAGAATTAAACTTTCTAAATCAAGTACTGGTTAAAATTGATCGTATAATTTATGCACGTATGTGTACACATATACATTCAATATGATACTTAGGGTAGGCCTATCATGGGGAAAATCACTTCTTTAATATATTCATTTTGTCAGCCTACACTTCTCTCAGCTTTATTACCCCATTGTTCCTACCACACCTTTACTTGGCATCATTTGGACTTCGCCATTCTCTTCTGTGAGGAACCTGTTGTTTTTCCTTTTTCCTTATCCACCCTTCCCACCTTACCCACTCTCATTTAAGTGTTCTATTGCCAATACCTCTAACTTCTTTGCCCTTTTATCTTTTTGTTCATGAGCCCTCCAGAATACAAATCCTATATCAGTCTTAGTCCCCCCATTTTGGCTCAGGCAAGAGCTGCAAAGGAAATGAAAGAATCACACTGTTACTGCTATTAGAAATTCATTGTCTCCAAACTCATAAGCCTGTAGTGCTTCTTGAAATTCCTTTCTCTTTTCCTTTACTTTTCATGATAGTGGCCATTTTAAATCTCATGTTCTATTGATTTATTATATCAGCCCTCTACTTAATCTTAACAGAGTACCTCATCTCCTACTTCACAGAGGAAGTTGAAACTATTCCTTAATTATTGCCCCCTTATCTACAAATGTAACTGAATCCAACCCATCTTTCCTCTAATTGCAGTGGAATGGAGAATTACCATTCTAGGGCTGACCCTCTTTCCTGTGCTCTGGGTCCTACATCTTTCCTACCCTATGGGATACAAAGCTCTAGCAGTTGTCTAACTTAGATTTCTCTTTACCGACTCCATCTCGTGATAATTTAAATATGCTCAGCTTTCATTCCTTAAAAAAGGGAAAGAAGCCCTTCCATCTCCTTTAACATAAGCGTCCAAGTTTTTGGTAGCTTTCTCAACTTCTCCACTGATTGAGTTTTCAATTAACTGAATGCTTATTTCTACTCATCATTCCATTGATATGCTATCCAAGGTCATCAGTAGCTTTGTCACTAAATCTAGTAGATAGCTCTTAGTCCTTACCTTTTTGCAGTATTTCGCATTATTTACTCTGGTTTTGAAATAATCTCCTCAGTGGTATCACACTTAACGGTATCACAAACTTCTCATTTATCTCTCATCAATTTGATTGTTCTTTCTTAGTCTTAGCCTCCTTCCCCTTCTGCTTAAAATTTCTTCTCTCTGTATATTCTCAGCCTTTGGATGGCTTCAGTTACTTATTGATTACTCCCAAATCAGTCTTTCTGTCCTAGATCTTTCTCCTGAAATCCAGGTAGTTATTTCTGTGTGCCTAGCATTTCCTCTTTGATAATGCATAGACACTTCAGATGAAAAATACCCAAACCTGAAATCTTTCTCCTCTCAAATCTGCTATTCATCCTGTGTGCATTCATGCATTCATTCAGTGTTTGAGCACCTCCTGTATACCACTGTACACTGTGCTGGATATATACAGGAGAATCAAATAGATAAAGTCGCTGCCCTAACTTAGTCTAGAGCGGGAGGTAGACAGACATGTCAACTTAAATACATAATCACAAATAGGATATGAAGAATAACTAGGGGACCTAACTTAAGTTGGGGGAAGGGCAGTCATTGAAGGTGTGTTTGCTGGAATGATATTTAAGCTGAGACCTAAAGAGGTGAACAGTGGGGAAGGAAATTAAAATTTTAGAAGGAAGTCATGTCTGAGACCCTGAGGAGACCAAGATCTTGATATTTTATAGAACTGAGGAAAGCTACATAGCTTTAAGTGTTGTGGGTGAGAAGGAAAGTGTTGTGAGAAGATGATGAGGGAGTAGGTGGGAGCCAAATCATAGATGGCATTATTGACCATGTTTGAATTAGAATAATTTTTTTATTATATGTACAGGAAAGCTACTAAAGGGTTTTTGAACAGGAAAGTGATAGGATCTGGTTTTAGGAAGATAGCACAAGTAATTTAGGCTTATGAAAGTAAATGTAATGAGAAGTGAATCATGTTTGCCTTGAATCTGAAAAGTAAGATACTACGGTCTCTTTCAGCTGCCTATACCGGAAATAAGTGTAGGAACCCTCCTTGGCAGTCTTTTTCTTTACTATAGTTCTAATCTTACAAAGTCTTACTAATTGTACATTTTTAACTTTTCTTACATTTGACCTTCTTTTCATCCAACTCCAGCTTCACCTTTTAACAACTCCTGTCTATTTTTAAAAATAAATTTATTTTTGGCTGCATTGGGTCTTCGTTGCTGTGTGTGGACTTTCTCTAGTTGTGGTGAGCGGGGGCTACTGTTTGTTGCGGTGCGCGGGCTTCTCATTGTGGTGGCTTCTCTTGTTGTGGAGCACAGGCTCTAGGCACGTGGGCTTCAGTAGTTGTGGCTCGCGGGCTCGGTAGTTGTGGCTTGAGGGCTCTAGAGCACAGGCTCAGTAGTTGTGGCGCACAGGCTTAGTTGCTCCGTGACATGTGGGATCTTCCCGGACCAGGGCTCGAACCCATGACCCCTGCATTGGCAGGCAGATTCTTAACCACTGCGCCACCAGGGAAGTCCCTAATCAGTTTTTAAAATTATGGTTAAAGTAAGTGAAAAGTTATCTCCATATAAAAAGAATGGAGAATTCAAGATAATCTAAATCCAGTTTAAAAAAAAACCTTTTAATTGAAGTACAACATACATAAAAGTGTGTAAGTTGTAAGTATATGGCTCAGTTAATTGCACAGAGTTAATACAGCTATGTAATCAGTACCCAGACCAAGAAAGAGAATATTACCAAGATCCAGGTAGCCCCTAAAGATAACCCCCATCCTGACTTCTAACAGCATAGATTAGTTTTGCCTGTTTGAACTTTATGTAAATGGAATAGTAGAGGATGTATTGTCACCTTTGGCTGAATGATGTTATGTATGTGAGATTTATCCATATTGTATCTTAGGTTTTTACTAGATTTATTGTATGTGGGGTAAGGTTAGATAAAGAAGGTGGATGCAGCACACATCACACATGTTCCACCTCCAAATATATCTGGAGAAAAACTCAATAAAGCCTAAATAAATAAATAAAGCCTAAATAAATAAATAAATAACAGAATAAATTATAAGAGGCCTACACCTAGATATATTATGGTGAAATCTGAGATGACAAAGGATAAAGAGAAATTTCTAAAAAGCTTTCAGACAAAAAAATGTCAACAAAGAAATAATCAGATCTCTTGTTGTAATGCAATCTTTGTAGGCAATGAAACAGCACTTTGAAAGATAGGGGGGAAAAAGATTTTCTTTAACTGATCAGAATACTATACCTAGCCAAAGAAGCATTTCAATGGAAGAGAAAAATAAAAATTTTTAGATGTGCAAGGCCTCAAATTTACCATTTGGGGTATTTCAGGTGGGTTGTGGAGAATGATCCTTGTCCTTGCCCATGCAAATATATGTTTTTTTAAGTTTCTCATTTAATTAAGGATATAACATGTTATTACAAATGAAGTGACGGCACAGAGCAGATCAGATACAGCATATCTTAGTGCATCTTTTCATGGCCCTCAGAATCTTAATGGGATATGTAGCTGCTGGAGATGATGTCCAGGCAGAAAAAGGTACTTTTGGAGCTGAGAAAACCAAAGTCTACCTATGCTTTTGCCCATTTATACTTGGGGCTGAAGTCACCATTCAGGTATAACTTAATGTACGTGCTTCCATTAGTGGGAACAAATACTCATCTCTCTTGATTCTTAACCAAAAGACAGCATTACCAAGGGTGCATTTTCCTCTGAGAAGAGAGAGCATTTTTTGCTTTTGTTTGTGAGTGATCAATGGTTTATTCAGGAGGGGAAAGCCCCAGCCTAATGTTTTCCTCCCTTCCTCCGCACCTGCTAGATGACCCCCCCCCCCCCCCGCCTACCATAGCCCCCACAGACCTTTGGCGGGGTGGGGGCTGGTGAGAGGAGGTATGACTCGCATCTTACTGCTCCTGGTTTGGGCTTCTCTCCAGCTGGTGTCCAGTGTTTCCAAGCCTCTTGTTTCATAGAAATCTATTTATTTTTTCCATAGCCCTCACCACTGACTCTACCTGGGTGACTTTTATACTGATTTTGATTTGAAGACTATCTTAAATCCATTTCTCTACCTTTCTCCTATTAAATAGTTATTAGAATCTTCATTCCTGCAAAATGAATCCAGGGAAGAGGAAGAGATGGGGTGATAAAATAGTACTGAAAAAGACCAGTCAAACAAAATAGTTAAGTCTGAGTAATTTTTTATCTGTAAAGTAAAACAGCTTAATAATCTGCAACTGGACCCTCACATGATTGCCTCAGATGCTAAGGTATGTGTTGGGGTAAGGGTGGATGGTGACCAGCAGGGAAGGCTCTAGATACTGAAACTGATGGAGAATTGTATATTGGCCATGGTGGTAATATTTAAATGAAAGTTATATTCTTTCAAAATTTAAGGGTAATTATAAGAAGAATAGAAATAGGCTATATATTTTCCAAATTTCTAGAGGATAAAATGGAAAAGAAAATGAATGTGAATAAAGGTAGGAAAGAGAAAATAACAAGAATGAAGAATTGGAAAAATGGCATAAGAGGGCAGGAATAAGTTTAAAAATATTAGTAATTACAGTAAATGTGTTGACTCCCTGTGTTAGTCCCTTGTCTGGGCAAGCTCAGCTGTCCTGGACAGTGGGAAGGGTAGGCAGACCAATCTAAGTAACAGGCTGCACAACTTGCCCTAGTCAGCTCTTACTCAGGGCAGCAGAATAGTGACCATTTGTCTTTTTCTAGTCCATGATTTCTTCTACGGATCGTAATAATTAAAGAAATTAATTTGAACACAGTAGCTACATGATTTATTACAGTGCCCTGATTGGAGTCAATATGAAAAGCAATAGGGACACAGCATTCCTGTGACACAGGTTTAGATTTACGTATTTATGCAAAATCCAGACTCCTTCCTTTGTTTCTATTTAATATTTTCTCAGAGTGATTCTACCGTACCACCCACCCTGGAACCACTTTAGGCCCATTCTTCTAATTTTGTTCATTTTGCAGTCATAAAATGAGTTAAGTATTACCTTTTCATTATATCTGCATTTTTCTTTGCTTATTTTAAATTTATATCTGCATTCTGCTCAAGGATATCAGTGTTTCTTATACACTGAGACATTTATAATTTATTTTACTCACCAAGTCAAAATTTTAATGAATCAAATTCCTCTATTAGAGTATTCATTTAAAAAAAATCCACCTATATTACTAGAGACATACACCCCCAAAACAAAATAAATGAGGGGTCTTTTGCAAAAGATGATGGGAAAAAATCTCTTCTCCTTTGAAACTCGTTGAAAATGACAAACATGAGAATGTAGAGAAAAAGTGCCATTTTTAATGAATTATAAAATCCATAACCGTAAGACACAAACTATAAAATAGCATACCTTACCAAATATTGTAAACAAGGGATCCTGAAACAAAGACTGAAACAAGGGAGCTGCCTCTTTATTCTCTAAGGAGAATTGAGATCTCATTGAAATTTTTCACAGGTATATACATTGATTCTTTGTTTAGAGGGGTTGGAATGAGTCACAGGAGAAGTGACAAATATCTCTTTAGAAAACTGCCAATTACAGGGGTGTTAGTTTACTTGGTATTTCTATGATTTTGCGTCCTAGTAAAGAGGTTGCTGGAAGGGAAGTGAAGTGGAAGAAGGAGTGATTAGTAAATCACAACACAAAATACCTTAACCCAAAGGATGTTGCTGTGATCCTCTGCAAAAAACTGGTGGCAGCAAAGAAAATAGATTGCATGGAAGGGTGTTACAGACATCAAATCTGTGTGAAATTCTCCAGCTTGATTCCCATTACTCCTGCTTATACTTTTCTTCAACATGTACCTAGTCCACTTCAAAAACTAGACTGTGCATGAAAACTTTTTAAAAAATTAAAATATATTGGAGGATGTATAGTAAAGAATTTAACCTTACCCCCAAAGAGGTCTGACCTTTGTCCTCAGCTTGGAGAGGTCTCTAAGCCTTTGGAAAATCGTGCCTAATAGGAATGTCTTATTTGCATGGGGCCCTTGGATCACACTAGGTAGTTAATGTGATTAGGGTGGCGGCTGGCCACAGCAGATAATAATGCGATTTATGGTGAGGGCTTTGGATCATGCAGTATCAGCTTATCTCTGGAAGAGGCCAGGGACTGGAGACTGCTATGAACATGGAGATTTGCATGAACTTTCCTAGTTGGCAATATTGTGTGTGCATTGTTACACATCAATACCAGGAGAGTAATGCTGTCCTGACTCCATGGAGGAAAGGTCAACTGGAAGATCTGTATTTGGAGCCCTCCTGGCCTCTGTCCTGTGCACTTCTTCCCTTGGATGATTTTAATCTGTAGCCTTTAGGTGTAATAAACCATAACTGGGAGTACAGTAGCTTTTGCTGAGTTCTGTGAATCTTCCTCATGAATCATTGGAACTAAGGGTGGTTTTGGGAACCTCCGAACTTGCAAAGATGTCAGAAGTGAGGACATTCTTATGTGGGCTGTGCTCATTGACTTCAAAGTTGACTAAACTCTTTGCAGGAGGTGTTCAGAAAAGAACCCCAACAAAAGGCAGGTTAAGAAAATGCCTCAGGGACTTCCCTGGTGGTCCAGTGGTAAAGAATCCACCTTACAATGCAGGGGACGTGGGTTCGATCTCTGGTCAGGGAACTAAGATCCCACATGCCATGGGGTAACTAAGCCTGTGTGCCCCAACTACTGAGCTCGCGCACCTCAACTAGAGAGACTGCATTCCGCAAACTACAGAGCCCACGCACTCTGGAACCCTCGCGGCACAACTACAGAGCCCACGTGCCTTGGAGCCTGTGCGCCACAACTAGAGAAGAGAAAGCCCACATGCCACAGCTAGAGAGAAGCCTGTGCACCGCAAAAAAGAGTCCACATGCAGCAACGAAAGATCCCGCTTGCTGCAACTAAGACCTGATGTAGCCAAAAATAAATAAAAATAAATAAGAAATAAATCTTTTAAAAAAAGAAAATGCCTCAAAGGAGGTATGGGAAAACAGGAAGAGTTTGGATAATTGTTCTACATACTCCTGTTCCGTGTTTCTTCGTGGGGAAAAGAGATTTAGCAAAAGTCTCAAAGAAAGTCAACAGAAGGAGGTGAAAAATGGGTTGGAAGAGTACAATGAAGAAATGAAAGAATGTAAAATAATGATGAAAACCATGTGAGAAGCAACAAAAAGAATAGACACTGCTGAAAATACATTCAGGCATATAGTAGCTGGGATAGTTGAGAAGTTTCTGAACTTCAAGGATAAAAGTGAAAAACAAGGCAAGTATAAATAAATTATATATAGTATTGTATAATTATGTTATTGTAAATTATTCAAAATTTTGAGTGGGAATTTAAATATTGTTTTAGTCATAGTCTCTCCACTCCAGTTCTCTGTTTACAGAAATAGTCCTTTTGTTTGATGAATTTATAGTGGAGAAAATACTTTTCTTCATATTATTTATTTTTAAAATAACATGTTAACATTGACTTTTTTGGGAGGTGTGTACAGTTCTTAGTTTTAACACATGTATAAATTTGTGTAACCACCTCCACAATCAGAATACAGAACTGTTCTTTCACCTCAAAAAACTTCCTGTGCTGACCCTTTGTAGGTACGTTCTCCCCCCACTCCTAACCCTTGTCAACCACTGATCTATTCTCTGTCCCTATAGTTTTATCTTTTTTAGAATTTCATATAAATAGACTACCAGTAAGCAACTGAGACTGGCTTCTTTCACTTGGTATAATGCCTTTGAGATTCATCCATTTTGTTGTATGTATTGAATAGCAATACTTCACTTTAATTGCTGAGTAGAATTCCATTTTATGGATGTACCACAGTTTGTTTATACATTAATCTACTGAAGGACAGTTTTTGTCAGTTATGAAAAGAGTTGCTGTAAACATTGGTGTGCAGGTTTTTGTGTGAACATATTTTAATTTTTCTAGGCCCAAGGGCTAAATCCAGCCCACTGCCTGTTTTGTAAATAGAGTTTTATTGAAACACAGCCATGCTCATTCATTTACAAATTGTCTGTGGTGACTTTCATGCTATAATGACAAAATTGAGTAGTTGCAATAGAGGCTGTTTGTCTCACAAAGCCTATATAATATTTTCTACCTGGGCTTTACAGAAATAGTTTGCCAACCTCTGCTCTAGGAGTGAGAGTTTGCTGGTGTTTGTTTAACTTTATGAGAAACTTTTCAACAGTTTTTCCAGAGTGGCTGTACCATTTGTATCCCCACCAGTAATGTGTGAATGTTCCAGTTGCTCTGTATCCTTGTCATTACTTGTTATTTAAAATTTTTTTTTTTGCCTATTTGAAGGCAAAAAAGCTTTTTGAAGGTAGGAACTTTTAATTTTCTCATTCATTAGAAAAATAAGTCTGAAATGTGTGTTAAATGCTTAGTGTGGCAGATTAAGGACAGCCACAAATTCTTTGACACTCCCTTTGAGAGGTGCAGTCTAAGCCTCTTCCTTTCGAGTCAGTGACTGGCAGATTCTGTGACTACTCTGATGACTAGAATATGGCACAAGTGATGGTATGCTAGTTTCTTGGCACGGTCCTTAATATACTGACAGTTTCCACTTCCTATTTTTGGAACATTCTAGGATGCCTCAGTTGCCATGTAAAAAGTCCAACTGCTTGGAGGCTACGCTGGTGGAGAGGCTATATGTAGGCACATGGTTCAAAACCAAAGCTGTGCCCAGCCTTCTAGTCATTCCTGCCAAGGTGCCAGGCATGTTTGGATGCCATCTTGGACCCTCCAGTCCATTCCGTCTGCTAGCTGAGCGACCCAGTGACCTCAGTTAATGACATGTGGAACAGAAAAATCACCCTGCTGATATTCTGCCCATATTCCTGATGAACAAAATTGTGAGTTATAATAATTAGCTGTTTAAGTCATTAAGTTTTAGGGTAGTTTGTTTTGCAGTAATGATAACCAGAACACTTAATAGTATTGGGAGAAGAGAGTACTGAGGCAGCTAGAGAGATTTTGGGGGAAGAACAATAATCTTACAGAGATTTAAGTTTTTTTCATGTGCTGTGTAATGATGTAAAATCTTTTCCTCATCTTTCCTCACAATCTTCTGGGAAATTGTCATCATTCACTAACACATTCTGGAGTAAACTAGAGTTGGTGGTTTTCTGAAGGAAAAGAAAAATTCTCACAATTCCAATCTATCTGTCTATCTATCTAATCTTATATGTACATATATAGCTATATGTGTGTGTTATATATACATATATATGCATACATATCTTTAAGTAAACTTTTAGAGTTATTTTAGATTTACAGAAAAATTGCAGAGGTGATGCCGAGAGTTTCCGTATATTCTTATCCAGTTTTCCCTCATGTTAACACATTATATAACGATGGGACACTTGTCAAAACTAACAGATGAAAATTGGTACATTATTATTAACTGAACTCTAAACTTTTTTGGATTTCAGCAGGGTTTTTTTCTTTTAAATAAAGGCCTTTTTCTGGTCTAGGATCCAATCCAGGGTACCACATTGCATTTAGATAGATTTGTGTTTGTTTAGAATAAACCCCTGGCCCAGCAGCCTTGGATGATGGAGACAATTTGAACTCAAGATCTCTCTCTCTCTCCCTCTCTCTCCCTCTCCTACTCTTGTTCCCTCTCATTTTCTCTACCTTTCTCTCATGCACTCACGTACACACACAAGTGAGCATACAAATGATGAGAGCTTTCCATTTCTGTTTGTGGGATCTGTAGAGGACTGAGCAGAGACTCCATTGACATTCGCTGCAGCTGAGGCAGTGGAATTTGCAAGATGCAAGAAAGGAGTGGGGTGAGCGTAGTTGTTTCACAAAGGAGATGGTAGGTATACCGAAGGATGAGGACTTAAAAAAGCACAGATGCAAGGGGAAGAGGGAAAGTGTTGGAGAGAAGACAGGAGTTGGAGAATAGGTGTGATTACCTGGGACACATTCTGAAGGCTCAACCAATGAGGTCTTGCTTATATTGTGTGATATAAATAGGAAAATTAACTATAATAATTTACTTCTATGCTTAGCATTCACCATCATCTACTTTGCTTCTGAAATGTAGTTTCCGTTTCCTTCTGTGAGAGGATGGGGAGAGGTGGGAGTTGGGGTTGTTGAGGGAAATAGTTGTGAGTGGGTAGGGAAGTAGGGTAGAAAATGTCTAACATAATTGATTTTAATTCATTGTAGAAAGAGCAGAAATCAGGGTTCTGATCTCTGAGTCCCAAATTGTCTTTTTTTCTTTTAAGTAAGTTCTGACCAGTTTCATGCATTTGCTTTGTTATGGATTCTCTTTCTGACTTCCCCAATTCTGTGTTCTTCTGCCACACATAAGAAGAATCTGAATTTTAGAAAGTTTATGAGGAGTTTTAGAATGTTGAGGAGGAGAAAGCAGGAAGATCTTGGGGGCTATGTATGTGTGATGATTGGGGACGGTTGGTGGGGAGGAAGCTCTGCGTTTAGACAGAGTCCATTTTTTGGTATTTGTTTTAAAACCAAAAAGCCAATTTATTAATTTACAGTGAGAAATATGGCTGTCAGAGGGACTGAATATTAGCGTCCTTTGGTCACAACACTTATAGGCAAGTTATAAAAAGAAGTGGGTTTTTTTTGGGGGGGGTAACCATGAAAATAAAAACAAGGGACATAATTATGTAATTGGACTGCTTGCTGCCGTCAAGCTGAGATAATCTGATATAGCTGCTTCCATAAAAGGATTCACTAAGACCAAGCAGTTTGAGTCCCTGTGCGAGGGTACTGCTAGTGATGTACTCCTTTTTCTATGCTTCCATGTCAACTAACCATTTCTCTAGATCATTATGTGTGGATATGACTTTTTTTTTCTTTTCTTTTTTTGTTAAAAACCACATAATACAAAATTTACCATCTTAGCCATTTTAGGTGTACAGTTCAGTAGTGTTGACTTATTCTTTTAAAAAACTACTATTGCACAGCATGGATATACCACGATAGATTCGTTCTCCTTTTGATAGACACGCACATCCTCCCTCCCTCCCTCCCTCCCTCCCTCTCTTTGTTCTTTTTTATATAAAGTTATTTATTTATTTATTTATTTATTTTTGGCGGCATTGGGTCTTAGTTGCTGCGCGCAGGCTTTCTCTAGTTGCCATGAGCGGGGGCTACTCTTAGTTGCGGTGCGTGGGCTTCTCATTGCGGTGGCTTCTCTTGTTGTGGAGCGCGGGCTCTAGGCATGCAGGCTTCGGTAGTTGTGGCTCGTGGGCTCTAGAGCGCAGCCTCAGTAGTTGTGGCACACGGGCTTAGTTGCTCCGTGGCATGTGGAATCTTCCCAGACCAGGACTTGAACCCGTGTCCCCTGCATTGGCAGGCGGATTCTTAAACACTGTGCCACCAGGGAAGCCCCCTTCCTCTGTTTTGTTACTTCAGGCAAAGTTGAAAGAAACATCTTTGTATATGCGTTTTAGATACTGGTGCTTTTATTTCTAAAGGATACATTTCTCCAACACAGTATTTCTGGTGGAGAGTATGTATTTTGAATCTTAGTACATATTACCTGATTAGCTTCCAAAAGAGGTTGCAGCAATTCATATTCCAATCAGCAATGCATGAGAGTGCACATTACTCTGTACCTTCATCAATAATGGATAGCACTGCTTAAAAAAATTTTTTCCCCCAGTTTGATGGATGAACACTTTTAGGTTGAGACTACCTCCTAAGTAAAGCAGTCTTTTTTCCTTTTCCAGTGCTTTATCCTTAGTACCTGGATGGCGGCACTTCTTTTGAAAAATATTGAACTCTTAATCTTTTTTCTTATAAGGAATCTGATCTTCCTTTTTCATCCATAACTTTGTAGTGGACTGTTGGAGGTAATATATCTTTACATCTTCGATTCAGAGAAGACTTGATCAATTGTTTTGTGTTTCAATGTGTCCAGATTGGCTTTTTCTAATAAAATTCACTGGCTAATATTCGTGGTGTATAAGGACTAATGGATAATCTCTTTAGGAATGGATTGGAATGGATCAGCTCAAACTTTTTATCCTTGTATCACTGAGTTTATGTTTCTTATTAAAGAGAGAGTCTGAAAAGCATTTTGAGTTATATTACTATTTCTTGGTCAGGGAAGGGTGGGCACCTCAATTAACAGTCCCAGTAAGACTACATGAAAAGGGGGATAGGATGGCTCCCCACATTAAAATCAGGGTGCTGTAACCAAAAAAAAAATTGAGAAAAGATACTGAGGGAGCTGAAACAAGTTGCTTAAATCTGAGATGATGGAAATAAAATTAAAGATAAATTTCCACCTCTAACCACGAGAGAGTAACTATTATCTGCGCAAGAAGAGACAATAAATTGACAGCACAAAATAGAGTCTAGAAATACAGCTGTCAATACATAGAAACTTGATTAGACAATGGTGCTACTGCATAGCAGTGGATTAAGGATAGTTTTTTCCAATAAATTGTCTGAACAAGTGGATATCCTAACACAATGTAAATGCTATGTAAATAGTTACCAGTGCACGGCAAATTCAAATTTTGCTTTCTGGAATGTAAAAAAAACCCATTATGATCAGTGGTTTGTTGAATCCTCAGATGCGGAACCTGTAGATACAGAGGGCTGACCATAATGAATCTTCAGTCCATTCTTTTTTATGGAGACCGTAATGGCAGTGATCCCATATTCAAAAAGCTAAGGAAGTGAGTTATTCCCCTGTAGCCACAGGAAGTCTCTAATAACTTCATTTTCTACTTCATTTCCATCACACATTCCAGTGGTTCCTTAATAAGCATTTTCCTTGGATCAAGATGAGTGTTTTGTTTGAAACATTGACTGTTTGGATGAATGATCACCCAAATCTCTTGGGATATACTGAGAACTTTGTGTTTGTACCACATATTACTCACATTCTTGAAGAAATGAAGCACTGCATTATGGCTACCATTTCATCATTGGTGATAGGCTACCAAGGGTTTGGGATAAATTAGACCTCAGGACTTATATGTGTTGTGGGGATAATTTTGAAGATTAGTAAAATTAGAAAAAATGTTGTGATAATTCCTTTAAAAATTGGGTTTGACTATATGTTCCTATATATAGTAAACATATATTCTAAGTATATATATACTAAATATACTATATACTGAATATATATACTAAACAAAATTTTGATAGTTTTATGTTCTTTTAAAATCATCCTGTATAAGAAGTGCAAAGGTAATTACTCCAAAAGGCAGGTAATTAATGTAACCTTTGGGGGTAGGGGAGAGAGTTCTAAGTGAGAAGGGCAAGTTAGAGGCTTTGTAATGTTGACAATGTCCTGTTTCTTGACCTAGATGGTGATTATACTGGTGTTTGCTTATAGAACAGTTCATTAAGCTGTACATTTATGTTTTACATAATTTCCTGTTTGTCATTTTTTCACACTATAAATGGCCTTAAAGAACCTGGGAGAAAATAATTGTAGTTTATGTGTTTTATATGTTTTCTTCTTAGATAGAAGTTAGAATGGTCCTCTAGACCTTTGGCAAATTTGATTTATTAGAATCAGTTTCATCAAGGATAAAGAGGTAGAATGGTTGGTATTCTTGAAATATGAGCATTCTTTGAAGAAAGATGGATAATAAATAGCATAGCAGCTTGTGGTTAGATATCCACATATGGGATAGCAGAGAAAGTCTTTGATCTTCCAGAGAATGAGGAGCAGAATCTATTGCATAGAGTAGGATTCAGTAAATGTTTCTTGAATTAACCAGGACTCAGTCATTAAATAGGGCTCTTTTCAGAAACACTTCCTCCATTAATATTTTATTGAGAATAAAGGTTACAGTTCTTCATAATTCACATAGGAAATAGGATTCTCTTCTTTATCAAAGTGAGCCAAATGACATAGACTTATTTCCAAAATTTTTAGCTGACAAGAGTAATTTAGAGATAAAGACATTAAAGCATTACTTAAGGATGCTTGCTATTTTTCTAGGTGAAATTACATTTCAGGAGCAGTCACATGAAGTATGTTTGTATAAACTCTTCTAGGTAGACTGGATAGAATCTTTTATTTTTGCATTTTCCTTAGAAAATTCTTTTTATAGAAACAATTAAATTGAACCAATTTTTAAAAGTCACATTATTATTAGAAATTCAAGAATTCTTTTTTTCTGGTTGTGTGATTAGCTATTTTTCACCTAGAAAATATTTATATTTTGGCTGGCCATTCCCTCATTCTTCTGTTTTCTTTAAAATCTCAGTCCTATATGTGTAGCTGATTCAGTTTATTATAAAGCAGAAACTAACACAACATTGTAAAGCAATTATACTCCAATGAAGATGTTAAAAAAAAAAAGAAACTTATGAAAAAAAAAAAGGCTCAGTCCTTGGTCCTCTGCTATTCTCTATGCATGTTATTTCATTTAGGGAGCTACTGTTGTCCCTTTACTTCAACTATCACTTTTATGATGATAATTTCCAGGCTTTATCTCCTATTCAAACTCCAGTCCAATTTTGGTAGATTCCTTTAAGATGTTTGAATGATCCACCATTACTTCAAGCTAAATGTCTTCTAAAAGAATTCTTAGAACCAATGACTGACTTCTCTTAAACTCACAGTTTCTACCAGTAGTTAGTTCTACCATGCTTTAAAGGGGAAATTAAGGCTCTTTGGCTGTGAAGTCTATTATCCCATTGATTGGCTGTGAAGTCTACTATCCATTTATCATCAGGTTTGTTTTATCTTATCTTGCTAAGTGGTTATCTCCACTGAAGTTTCACACACATTGGAATAATAATACTAATGATACTTCACATTATTAAGTACTTACTAGGTGCCAGGTACTCTTCTAAGAGCTTTATTTGTATTAACTCATTTTATCCTCATAGCATTTACAGCTGTTGCTTTATGCAGCTGTATTTTTAAATCATAGAGGGGAAAAAAGAGTTAAAACCAAAAAAATAAATTTTCACTGTCTTTTATATTCATCTATGTAATTACCTTTTCAGTGCTCTTTACTTCTTATGGATGTGAGTACTTTCATTTCATTCTCAAGGCCTCTCTTTAATACTACTTTTAGGGATGATCGGCTAGTAATAAATTCCCTAGGTTTTTGTTTCTCTATGAATGTCTTAATTTTGCTTTCATTTTTGAAGATAGCTCTTCTGGGTGTAGAATTCTTGTTTGATAGTTTATTTTTCTTTCAGCACTTTGACTATATCATCCCACTGTTTTTGGTATACATGGTTTCTGATAGGAAATCAGCTGTTAATCTTGCTGAGTTTCACGTATAAGTGATGAGTTGCTTCTTTCTTACTACTTTCAAGATTCTCTTTATCTTTGGCTTTTGACAGTTTGACTGTGATGTGTCTAGGTGTGGATCTTTTTGAATTTATTCCACTAGGAGTTTGTTGAGCTTCTTGGATATGTAGATTAATATTTTACACCCTATTTGGGAAGTTTTCAGCCATTATTTCTTTAGGTATTTCTGTACCTTTCTCTCCTTTTGGGACTTCCATTATGCATATGTTGATATGCTTGATGATATCTCACATGACTCTGAGGCTCTGTTCACTTAAAAAAATTTTTTTTTGTTACCTCAGACTGGATGCTCTCAGTTAACCTGTATTCAAGCTCACCAATGTTTTTCTTCTGTCTGCTTGAATCTTCTGTTTAAGATTGTCTACTGAATTTCTTATTTCAGTTATTATCATTTTCAACTCCAGAATTTCTCTTTGGTACTTTAAAATTTTTTCAATCTTTTTATTGCTATTTTCTAATTAGTGAGACATTGCTCTCATACTTTCCTTTATCCTTTAGGTATGGTTTCCTTTAGTTCTTTGAACATAATTAAAATAGCTGATTTGTCTTTCTCCAGTAAGAAAGGCTTTCTTACTTTCTTTTTTCTGGCTTTCTCATGGCCAGTGTCTATTGGTTGCTTTTTTCCCTGTGTGTGTTGTATTTTCTTGTATCATAGCTTTTTGTTGAAAACTGGACACAATATAATATAATGTGGTAACTCTGGAAATCAGCTTTTTCTCCTTCCCTAGGGTTAATTGTTGTTGTTTTTTATAGTTTGTTTGTTTAGTGAGTTTTCTGAATTAATTTTTTAAAGTCTATATTCTTTGTTGTGTGTGGCCACTGAAGTCTGTTCTTGGTTAGCTTAGTGGTCAGCTAATTATTGGACAGAGATTTTCCTAACCGCCTAGAACCAATAAGTCTCCCAGTCTTTGCTGAAGATGTGTGTGTGTGTGTGTGTGTGTGTGTGTGTGTGTGTGTGTGTGTTGGGGGTATGCCTTCAACTGTCAGCTGAGCAGTAGACAACTCTGTCTTAGTCTTCACTTCCTATACAATGTCTTAAGGTTAGCCAGAGGTGAGAGCTTAGGGCCTTCTTGGGTTTTTCCTGAGAATGTGCACACCTCAGGCATGTGCATAGTCCTATATGTGTGGATGGTCTTCTAGATTCCTGGGAATATGTTGGAGCTTTTCAAAGCCCCTGTAATATCTCATTCTCCATCTTTTCCTTTTAAACTTTTTGGTTAGTCTACTGTTTGTCCCAACTGTTTCCCACCCCCTCACGCATCTGTGATGCCTGCAGTTGTTTTTGACAGATGCCTCAGGAAAAGCCTTTTCAAATTTGCACTTGGGCAAGCTCCCAGTCAGGTCAAATACAGACAAACTTGTAAGTAGGATCTTGTAGGAAACCATCTGACCAAATAATGACAGTCCTCTGAGAACAGGGCTTTAAAGAAGCCCCAACCTGGTTCTGCCACATCCAGTGGCTGCCAGCTGCTAGTTTTCACTGCAAATCTAGTCTGTTAGCTTTCAAGTCTGCTTCAGAGCAGGAGAGTGGGGGATGGGACTAGGGCAAATTAAAATGCTACAAAGGTCTCTGATATTATTGAGGTTCAGTTTTTTTGTTTTTGCTTTTGTTTTTTTAGTTAATGCTGCAAGCCTTTAGTTAATTTCCAGAGTTTGGAAAAAGTTGATTCTGGCAATGTTTGCCAGTTTTCGCTTTGCTTTTGTGGAGAAGAATTTTCAGAAGTCCTTACTTTCCCTTTTCATTGATATCTCACTAACTGTTAGGAGCTTAGCTGCTTTGTTTTACATAATGTGGGTATATAGAAGCAAAAGATATTATTTTTTGTGCCACAAAAGTGTTGTGATTTGACCCTATCTACAGGATCAGAGTAAGCCAGTCAGGTGGGATGTTGTGCTGGGCACAAGACTGAATGTAACCAGGAGGGCCATAAGTCATAAGTGAAGGCAATTTGAGGTAAGGCATCCAGGATAGAGGAGCAGCAACATTATGGGGAAGAGTCAAAGTTGGAACCTGGGTGATAATATTGCACATAAATTTGTAAGGGCACATAAACTTGGAAATGTGGGTAGAAATAGAAGAACGTATAGAGTAATTAACAGAGCCTAATCACATAAGCAGGCCCAGGTGATTAGTTTAAGACTGAGACCATGAGTAGCAGACTGGACCAGAGCTCTATGTACCTAATATCCATTGCTGAGCACTTTGTATGTATATTTCATTTAATCCTCATATCTGACCTTTTGATGTAGTCATCACTAACCCCATCTTATACAGATAAGAAATTTAGTATTTTAGCTGGGCCTTTTTGCTTCTTTGGAACCAAATTCACCACAAGTAGTGGAGGGTTTATTGTGAGGGTCACCCAGATATTAATTAGGGTCTTTCTTTTCATTAAAGATGTGATTAATTTGGCCAAATCTCATTTATACAACCTTTCTTTGATATCACTAGTTCCTTTGGCATATTTTATCATGTTTCTCATAGTCTCTACTCCTGCATCTCTGACATTGTCTTGGTTCCACCTCATATCATTGTGGGCACAAAGCCCAGACACTTCTTTCCACAAAATACCCATTAGCACCAAGAATTTTATCATTTAGATAACTTTATTGAAGATTTAAGGGAGGACAGAAAGGAGTCTGGTCAAACACTGGATAAACTTCTATCATTTTTCTGTCTCTTTCTTTTTATTCTCTTTTCCCTCGATTTATCAGGAGTAACAGGAAAATTCTTCTTATCTTTGGCAGAATAGTTCTCTCCATACCCAAATTTATAGGACCTTCTTTCCCCAGGCCCTTGTCAGGGTATTTACCAGAGCAATAGAATTGACCTTCTAAGAGAAATTCTGGCTCCAGTTTTTGAAATAAAATATAATAACATATTATGTCATAATATATGTTAATAATAATATAGTATAATAATAATAACAGTATAGTATAAGTTAATAATATTTACACACATATTTGAAGATGTACAAATATATTTTACTATATTAAGTAGAGGAAATGTGTGTGTGTGTGTTTGTGTGTGTGTGTGTGTGTGTGTGTGTGTGTGTGTGTGTGTGTGTGTAGGAAGCAGGAATCTTAGTAAAGCAGTTATCCTTAACAGTTACCTGGGAAAAGCTGAATTAGTAGTCCTCAGGAAGAATGGGAACCATAACAGGCTGAGATAGAGCCTGGAGTGAGAAGGTCATTCATAGTCCTTGGGAGTTTTAGGGACCTTAGAAGCAGTCTGTGAGTCTTTGTGTGCTTATCTATCATTGACCTAACTCAGGTAACCCTACTTGCCTATTTATGTATCTTTGCTCTTCTCTTCTTATGATTAACTGGCTGATTCTTTTGCTTTCTTATTTACATTTCTGTGAGGGGAGATCTTTTGAGGAGGAACTTTTTAAAAAAAATTATTTATTTTTGGCTGCGTTGGGTCTTTGTTGCTGTGCGCGGGCTTTCTCTAGTTGTGGCGAGTGGGGGCTACTCTTCGTTGTGGTGCACGGGCTTCTCATTGCAGTGGCTTCTCTTGTTGGGGAGCATGGGTTCTAGGCACGCAGGCTTCAGTAGTTGTGGCGCGTGGTCTCAGTAGTTGTGGCTCGCGGGCTCTAGAACGCAGGCTCACTAGTTGTGGCACACGGGCTTAGTTGCTCTGTGGCATGTGGGATCTTCCCAGACCAGGGCTCGAACCTGTTGTCCCCTGCATCAGCAGGCGGATTCTTACCCATTGTGCCATCAGGGAAGTCGCAGGGGAGGAACTTCTTATACTCTTTCAGCAGGTGCTGTTTTGGGTCAGTTTACCTGAGAAGAAACTGTGGGGGTATCAGGCACAGTATTTGACAGGTTTAATACTTAGAGAAATTTAGTATGCCCAAGGTCAAGCAGTGGCAGAGCCAGGATTTGAATGACAATTTATCTCAAAGATTATATTCTTTTTACTGTTCTTTTGGGCAAGACTTTGTTTTAGGCTTGATGAGGCTATGTAAATAACCCCTGTTCACAAGGAGCTGACAGTAAGTAGATAAATGTGGTATAAGTTAGCAGTCATAAGTCATAAGTGCCATATGAATGGTACAGGCAGGGTGTTCCCCTGTATTGGCAGGCAGATTCTTAACCACTGTGCCACCAGGGAAGCCCCGGAGATTTTTAAAGATGGGAATGTAAAGAAATGAATTCCAGGTAAAGGGAATGACGTAAGTAAAGGCTTAATGATGAGGAAGTTGCAAGGATAAATTTGACTATAGGTTAAGGTACTGGAATCGATGGTACAGCCTACTTTAGGATGATTAATCTGGGAACAGCATGAAGGATAGATTAGAGTGGAGTGAGATTAGCACTAGGGGAACTACTAAGGAAGGAGTTTCGATAATTCAGATGTCAGATCAAGAAGAAATATATTAGTGTTATGGCAAAAAGTGTGGAAAGAAAGAATCGAATTCAAGGACAACTCTGAAAGAAATGGCGAGAGTTGAAGCCTATATTAGTCTGCTAATACTATAGAATACCATAGACTGGGTGGCTTAAACAATAAGAATTTATTTCTTACAGTTCTGGAGGCTGGGAAGTCCGAGATCAGTGTGCTGGCAGATTCATTTCCCTGGTGAGGGCTCTCTTCCTGGGCCACCTTCTCACTGTTTCCTTACATGGGGGAGAGAGTGAGTGTGCGAGCAAGAGCAAGAGTGAGAGTGCGAGAGAGCATGAGCTCTGGCCTCTCTTCCTGTTCTTATAAGGGCACTAATAATGCCATTATGGGCGCCTCCGCCTCATGGCCTCATCTAATCCCGATTACCTCCCAAAGGCCCCACTTCCCAATACCATCCTGTTGGGGGTTAGGGTTTCAACATATGCATTGGAGAGGGAGGGAGACACAACCCAGCCTGTAGCAAAGCCTGTGATTAGATTATATGGATGAGGTATAGTGGAGAGTAAGACAACATTGAGATTTCAAGTCTGGGTAACAGTGAGAATAATGGCTTCAGGAAGAGGTGTCGGTGGGGATAGGAAAATAATGCATGGTTTATGTATACTGAGTTTAAGGTACTAATGGGACATCCAGAAATAAACATGTATCAGTTAAATTATGAGCTTGAATCTTGGTAGACTGGTTGGGCCAAAAAAATTAAAGATTTGAGAATCTTCAACATGTAAGTTATAGTTGAAGCATGGTAATAGATAGTATACCCAAAGAAGAAAGATTTAGAGAAAACATAAGAATTCTGAGGCCGAAGCTTCGAGAAACAACTCATATTTTAGGGGAGTAGAATCAGAAGATGAAGGAAGGGTCAAATGGAGTAGACAGATACTACTCATCCAAGAGGGTTGTATGTACATGCATTGGGCCTAAACTCATAGTAATGATAGATAGCACATGGCTGAGTTCAAAACAAGATAAATATCAATTTGTATTAGAAACTGAACAGAAATGCAAATTTATGAGTAGGGTTGATGCCACAAGTCTGCTGGACTCCAGGCTGAAAGAAAGCAATGGTATTTTGGATTTACCTCCTGCAGGATAATGGAGGTTAAAGTGTTCCATGTAAGACAGGAACTAGAACCACACTTACTGCTTGAAGCCTTATGCTTTCCTTAGCCTCACTCCATCTCGAGAAAAGAGTCTGAAAAAAACTGTTGGCTCTTACTTGGGATACATACAGTTTAGAGCACACTGTAAGACTAGAGATTCAGAAAGATACTGATAATAGCCTTGAGACTTGGGACTGAATCAAACTGCCCAAAGACTTCTGACCAGATTTGTGATACCTCTATTTAACAATCTTATCTGCTAGTATAATAGGATCTGGTTCAGGACTTGCTGTCCAGGGAGTTAGGTAGAAACAAACAAATCACAAATTGCTAGATGGAGAGGGTTGAATACAGGGGAAAAGAAGACAGAGAAAAATAAAGATAAGAACAAAAGCCTCTTATACAGGATGCATCCAAACAAAGATTCCACAAATAAACCCACAAGAAACATGGGCAAGACAATAAACTATGATAATATGGATTCAATATAGATAAAATTAATTTTTATGGAAAGAGCTGGCAAAAACCTTAAAATAGGATGTTTGGGATTGAAGGAATAAAATCCATAAAGAGGAAAAAATTATGAAAAAAAATCAAGCATACACTAAATGAGAACAGTAGAAAATGAATAATACAACTAGATATATGAAAATGAAATATTTACATCTTTGAAATAGAAAATTCAATGTTGGGACACAAACAAGATTGAACACAAAGAGAATCAGTGAATTAAAAGACAATTCTGGGGCTTCCCTGGTGGCGCAGTGGTTGAGAGTCCACCTGCCGATGCAGGGGATGCGGGTTTGTGTCCCGGTCTGAGAGGATCCCACATGCTGCGGGGCGGCTGGGCCTGTGAGCCATGGCCACTGAGCCTGTGCGTCCGGAGCCTGTGCTCCGCAACGAGAGGCCACAACAGTGAGAGGCCCGCGTACCGCAAAAAAAAAAAAAAAAAAAAAAAGACAATTCTGAGGAATTAACTCAGAGGTAAAAAGATAAGGAATATGAATAAGCAGTTAAGAGATATGAATTGAATGAGAGGTTATGAAATAGAAATAGAAGTTCCACAACAAGAAAAGGGAAGAGATGGTAGAGAAGAAATATTTAAGAGAAAATGCAGACAGTTTTCCAGAATTAAAAATGTCATGACTTCTCAGATAGAAAGTGCACTCTCAATACCAAACAGAATAAAATAAATCTACATGTAGATACATCTTAGTGGATGTGCAGAGCATTGATTATCAAAATAATGTCTGAAATGAGAGGAAAAAATGTATTATTTAATAAAGGCAATTAGAGTGACAATAGACTTCTCATCAATAAAGAATTCCAGAAAACAGTGAAATGATACCTTCAAAATTCTGAGTGGAAAATGATTCTGGGCTAGAATCTTATACCCAGCTAGCTACCACATGATAGAGTGGGGCAAAAGAGAAACATTTCAGCATATGAGAATTCTCTAGCTCCATAGCTTTTCTAAAAGAAAGAATAAAGGCTGTACTTCAGTAAGAAAGAAAAGTGAACCAAGAAGGAAGGTATGGTATACAAGATGTAATTGTGAACACAGAAATGGACAAAATATGTTGTTAAATTTACTTAGCTATTGATCAAATGAATGATGTTTTATTTTTAAAGGCAAACTGAAACTCTAGACAACAATAACAAAATAGGGAATCATGTCCAATTGCAAGGAGGATAGAAATACTGAATAGCTTGAATTTGTTAGAAAAATTCATAATTAAACATTTTATTTTAAAATCTGAAAAAGTAATCAGTTAAAGACTGGAAACACAATCTATATCTTTCAAATGAGCAGAGGGAAAAAGAGGATTACAGAAATTTTTTTATTAAAGCAGTATGGGAAGCTCAAGATGACGGAGTAGAAGGACGTGAGCTTACCCCCTAATTGCAAGAACACCAAAATTACAACTAGCTGCTGAACAGCCTTCAACAAAAAAATGCTGGAACCTACCAAAAAGGGAATCTACATCCAAAGACAAAGAGGAAGCCACAGTGAGATGGTAGGGGTGCAATTGCGATAGAATCAAATCCCATACCTGCCCGGTGGGCAACCCACACACTGGAGAACAACTGTACCACAGAGGTTATCCCACAGGAGTGAAAGTTCTGAGCCCCATGTCAGGCTTCACAGCCTGGGGGTCTGGCAATGGGAGGAGGATTCCCTAGAGAATCTGGCTTTGAAAGCTAGTGGGGTTTGATCACAGGACTCCACTCTTATAGGGTGCACACAGACTCATGAGCACCAGGACCCAGGGGAAAAAAGCATGATCTCATGAGACTGGGCCAGACCTACCTGCCAGTACTGGAGGGTCTCCTGCGGAGGTTGGGGGTGGCTGTAGCTAACTGCGGGCATGAGGACACTGGCAGCAGCAGTTCTGGGTAGTACACATTGGCATGAGCCCTCTGGGAGGCCACCATTAGCTCCACCAAACAGCCTGTAGGGTTTTGGTTTTGTTTTTTCACGTCTATGGATTTGGCTTTTTAAGAATTCACATGTGAGACAATGTTATATCTTTCAGTGTTTTCAATTTCTTGAGATGTTTAACTTGTGAGAGGATGTTCCATGAGAAAAATGCCCAAGGGGCTGCATGATGCATGAGGAGGAAGTCAACCAACAGCAGCTTCACATTATGAGAATCAGGTTGCTGTTCTGTGAGGAGACAGCAGGATGGACGCTCTGTCTCAGGAGGACGCCCAGGCTGAGCCATGCAGGGTGAGATGGTGCGTGGGGGTTCTGCTGTGTATGAGCAAAAGCCGAGGTGCTGCTCTCAGTTAGTATGTCAAGGGGCTGTGCTGGCCTTTTCCCTGAGGTCCTTCTCTCTTGTGACCTTAGCCACAGTTCTGAGTGTAGCTTTCCTTCCGCAGGAACCTGCTCCATGTTGTTCATTTGTGCTCTTTCCAGCCATTAAAAGCCAAACCTTGGTGTCACCAAGGGCAGCACATTCCCATGAGGTAGCTGAAGCTCTGCTGATAGTTGTGTTTTCACCCTGGGTCGCCTCAGGCCAAACAAACAACAGGGTGGGAACACAGCCCCACCCATCGGCAGACAGGTGGATTAAAGTTGTACTGAGCATGGCTCTGCCCACCAGAGGGACATGTCCCAGCTCCACCCACCACCAGTCCCTCCCATCAGGAAGCTTGCACAAGCCTCTTAGATAGCCTCATCCACCAGAGGGTAGACCGCAGAAGCAAGGAGAACTACAATCCTTCAGCCTGCAGAATGGAAAACACAATCACAGAACTTTAGACAAAATGAAATGGCAGAGGAATATGTCCCAGATGAAGGAACAAGATAAAACCCCAGAAAAACAACTAAGTGGAGTGGAGATAGGCAACCTTCTGGAAAAAGAATCCAGAATAATGATAGTGAAGATGATTCAGGATCTCAGAAAACGAATGGAGGAAAGGATCGCGAAGATGCAAGAAATGTTTAACAAAGACCTAGAAGAACTAAGGCACAAACAGAGATGAAGCGTACAATAACTGAAATGAAAAATACACTAGAAGGAATCAATAGCAGAATAACTGAGGCAGAAGAACGGATAAGTGACCTGGAAGACAGAATGGTAGAATTCACTGCTGCGGAACAGAATAAAGAAACAAGAATGAAAAGAAATGAGGACAGTCTAAGAGACCTCTGGGACAACATTAAATGCACCAACATTCGCATTACAGGGGTCCCAGAAGGAGAAGAGAGAGAGAAAGGACTTGACAAAATATTTGAAGAGATAATTGCTGTAAAATTCCCTAACATGGGAAAGGAAACAGTCACCCAAGTCCAGGAAGTGCAGAGAGTCTCAGGCAGGATAAACCCAAGGAGGAACACATCAAGACACATAGTAATCAAATTGACAAAAATTAAAGACAAAGAAAAAATATTAAAAGCAACAAGGGAAAAATGACAACATACAAGGGAACTGCCCTAAGGTTATCAGCTGATTTCTCAGCAGAAATTCTTCAGGTCAGAAGGGAGTGGCACTATGTATTTAAAGTGATGAAAGGGAAGAACCTACAACCAAGGATACTCTACCCAGCAGGACTCTCATTCAGATGTGTTGGAGAAATCAAAAGCTTTACAGACAAGCAGAAGCTTAGAGAATTCAGCACAACCAGACCAGCTTTGCAACAGTTGCTAAAGAAACCAGTGACTCAGAACGACCTTGTACATATATAGACTGCTGTATCAAAACCTCATGGGAATAGCAGACCCCAAAACTACAATAGATACACACACACAAAAGAAAAAGCAACACAACACTAAAGATGGTCATCAAACCACAAGAGAAGGGACTTCCCTGGTGGTCCAGTGGTAAAGAATCTGCCTTACAATGCAGGGGATGCGGGTTCGACCCCTGGTCAGGAAACTAAGGTCCCACATGATGTGGGGTAACTAAAGCCTGCGTGCCACAACCACTGAGCTCGCGCACCTCAATTAGAGCCCTCGTGCTGCAAGCTATAGAGCCCACATGCTCTGGAGCCCACGCACCCTGGAGCCTGCACACCACAGCTAGAGAGAGAAAATAAAACCCCACACGCCACAACTGGAGAGAAGCCCATGGGCTGCAACAAAGAGCCCACGTGCTGCAACTAAGACCTGATGCAGCCTAAAATAAATAAATAACAAATAAATCTTAAAAAGAAAAAAAAACCCACAAGAGAAGAGAACAAGAGAGGAAGGGAAGAAAAAAGACCTACAAAAACAAACCCCAAACAATTAAGAAAATGGCAGTAGGAACTTACATATTGATAATTACCTGAAATGTAAATGGATTAAATGCTCCAACCAAAAGACATAGACTGGCTAAATGGATACAAAAACAAGACCCATATATATGTTGTCTACAAGAGACCCACTTCAGACCTAGGGACACATACAGACTGAAAGTGAGGAGATGGAAAAAGGTATTCCATGCCAACGGAAATCAAAAGAAAGATGGAGTAGCAATACTCATATCAGACAAAATACACTTTAAAGACTGTTATAAGAGACAAGGACACTACATAATGGTCAAGGGATCAATCCAGAAAGAAGATATAACAATTGTAAATATATATGCCCCCAACATAGGAGCAACTCAATATATAAGGCAAATACTAACAGCCATAAAAGGAGAAATCTACAGTAACACAATAATAATGGGGTATTTTAACACCCCACTGTCACCAATGGACAGATCATCTAGACAGAAAATCAATAAGGAAATACAGGTCTTAAATGACACATTAGACCAGATGAATTTAATTGATATTTATAGAGCATTCCATCCAAAAGTACCAGAATACACACTCTTCTTATGTGCACATGGAACATTCTCCAGGATTGACCACATGCTGGGCCACAAAGTGAGCCTCAGTAAATTTAAGAAAATTGAAACCATATCAAGCATCTTTTCCAACCAAATGCTATGAGATTAGAAATCAACTACAAGAAAAAAAACTAAAAAAACACAAACACGTGGAGGCTAAACAACATGCTACCAATGGATCGCTGAAGAAGTCAAAAAGGAAATCAAAATATACCTAGAGACAAATGAAAATGAAAGCACAATGATCTAAAACCTATGGGATGCAGCAAAAGCAGTTCTAAGAGGGAAGTTTATACTGATACAGTCTTACCTCAGGAAACAAGAAAAATCTCAAACAACCTATCCTTATACCTAAAGCAACTAGAGAAAGAAGAACAAACAAAACCTAAAGTTAGTAGAAGGAAAGAAATGATAAAATCAGAGCAGAAATAAATGAAATAGAGATGAAGAAAACAATAGCAAAGATCAATGAAACTAAAAGCTGGTTCTTTGAAAAGATAAACAAAATTGATAAACCTTTAGCCAGACTCATCAAGAAATAAAGGGAGAGGACTCAATAAAATTAGAAATGAAAAAGGAGAAGTTACAACAGACAACACAGAGATACAAAGGATCATAAGATACTACTACAAGCAACTGTATGCCAATAAAATGGACAACCTGGAAGAAATGGACAAGTTCTTAGAAAGGTACAATCTCCCAAGACTGAACCAGGAAGAAATAGAAAATATGAACAAACCAATCACAAGTACTGAAATTGAAACTGTGATTAAAAAACTCCCAACAGGGACTTCCCTGGTGGTCCAGTGGTTAAGACTCTGTGCTCCCAATGCCAGGGGCCTGGGTTCGATCCCTGGTCAGGGAACTAGATCCCGCATGCCACAACTAAGAACCCACATGCTGCAACCAAAAGATCCCACATGCCGCAACTAAAAGGATCCCGCATGTTGCAACGAGTGTCCCACATGCAGCAACAAAGATCCTGCGTGCCACAACTAAGACTCAGAACAGCCAAATAAATAGATAGATAAATATTTTTAAAAAAAGAAAAAAAACCTCCCAAGAAACAGAAGTCCAGGACCAGATGGGTTCACAGGAGAATTCTATCAAACATTTAAAGAAGAGGTAACACTATCCTTCTGAAACTGTTCCAAAAGTTGCAGAGGAGGGAAAACTCCCAAACTCATTCTATGAGGTCACCATCACCCTGATACCACAATGAGACAAAAAAAGAAAATTATAGGCTAATATCACTGATGACCACAGACGCAAAAATCCTCAACAAAATACTAGCAATCGGAATCCAACAATACATTAAAAGGATCATATGCCATGATCAAGTGGAATTTATTCCAGGGATGCAAGGATTTTTCAGTATCTGCAAACCAATCAGTGTGATATACCACATCAACAAACTGAAGAATAAAAACCATATGATCATCCCAATAGATGCAGAAAAAGCTTTTGACAAAATTCAACACCCATTTATGGTAAAAACTCTCCAGAAGGTGGACATAGAGGGAACCTACTTCAACATAGTAAAGGCAATATATGACAAACCTACAGCTAACATCATACTCAATGGTGAAAAGCTGGAAGCATTTCATATAAGATCAGGAACAAGACAAGGATGTCTACTCTCGCCACTTTTATTCAACATAGTTTTGGAAGTCCTAGCTATGGCAGTCAGAGGGGAAAAGAATAAAAGGAATCCAAATTGGAAAAAAAGAAGTTAAACTGTCACTGTTTGCAGATGACATGATACTATATATAGAAAACCCTAAAGACACTACCAGAAAACTACTAGAGCTCATCAATTAATTTGGTATAGTTGCAGGTTGCAAAATTAATACACAGAAATCTGTTGCCTTTCTACACACCAACAATGAAAGATCAGAAAGAGAAACTCAGGAAACAATCCGATTTACCATCACATCAAGAAGAATAAAACGTCTAGGAATAAACCTACCTAAGGAGACAAAGTATCTGAACCCTGAAAACTATAAGACACTGATGAAAGAAATCGAAGACAACACAAATACATGGAAAGATATATCATGTTCTTGGATTGGAGGAATCAATATTGTCAAAATGACTATACTGCCCAAGGCAATCTACAGATTCAATGCAATCCCTATCAAATTACCAATGACATTTTTCACAGAACTAGAACAAAAAATCTTAAAATTTATATGGAGATACAAAAGACCCCGAATAGCCAAAGCAATCTTGAGAAAGAAAAATGGATCTGGAGGAATAAGGCTCCCTGACTTCAGACTATACTACAAAGCTACAGTCACCAAAACAGTATGGCGCAAAAATAGAAATATAGATCAATAGAACAGGATAGAAAACCCAGAAAAAAACCCATGCACCTATGGTCAATTAATCTATGACAAGGGAGGCAAGACTATACAATGGAGGAAAGACAGTATCTTCAATAAGTGGTGCTGGGAAAACTGGACAGCTACATGTAAAAAATGAACTTAGAACATTCTTTAGCACCATACGCAAAAATAAACTCAAAATGGAGTAAAGACCTACCTGTGAGACTGGACACTATAAAACTCTTAGAGGAAAACATAGGGAGAACGCTCTCTGACATAAATTGCAGCAATATCCTTTTTGATCCATCTCCCAGAGTAATAGAAATAAAAACAAAAATAAACAAATGGGACCTAATTAAACTCAAAAGCTTTTGTGCAGCGAGGGAAACCATAAACAAAATGAAAAGACAACCCAGAGAATGGGAGAAAATATTTGCAAATGATGTGATGGACAAGGGATTAGTCTCCAAAATTTACAGCTCATGCAGCTTAATCTCATCAAAACAAACCCAGTCAAAAAATGGGCAGAAGACCTAAACAGACATTTCTCCAAAGAAGACATACAGATGGCCAAGAGACACATGAAAAGATGTTTAACGTCGCTAATTATTAGAGAAATGCAAATCAAAACTACGAGATATCACCTCACACCAGTCAGAATGGCTATCATCAAAAAATCTACAAACAATAAATGCTGGAGAGGGTGTGGAGGAAAGGGAACCTTCCTGACACTGTTGGTGGGAAGATAAATTGGTACAGCCACTATGGAGGTTCCTTCAAAAACTAAAAATTGAGATACCATATGATCTTGCAATCCCACTCCTGGGCATATATCCAGAGAAAAACATGGTCCAAAAGGATACAGGTACCCCAATGTTCATTGCAGCACTGTCTACAGTAGCCAAGACATGGAAGCAACCTAAATGTCCATCAACAGAGTAACGGATAGAGAAGATGTGGTACCTATGCACAATGGAATATTACTCAGCCATTAACAAGAATAAAATAATGCCATGTGCAGCAACATAGATGGACCTAGAGATTGTCATACTGAATGAAGTAAGTCAGACAGAGAAAGAGAAATATCATATGATATTGCTTATATGCAGGACCTAAAAAAACTTATTTACTAGGAAGAAACATACTCACAGACTTAGAGAAAAAACTTACAGTTGCCGGGGGGAGGGGTGGGGAGCAGGGATAGTTAGGGAGTTTGGGGTTGACATGTACACATTGCTATATTTAAAATGGATAACCAACAAGGACCTACTATATAGCACAGGGAACTCTGCTCAATATTATATAACAACTTAAATGGGAAAAGAATGTGGAAAAGAATAGATGCATGTATATATATAACTGAATCACTTTGCTGTACACCTGAAACTAACACAATATTGTTAATCAACTGTACTCCAATATAAAATGAAATGTTGAAAAAATAGATGCATTACCTCAGAGAATGTTTTAAATTTTAAATTAAAAAAAAAACCCTTAAAGTGAAAAAAAAAAGTAATATGGGAGTAAAGGAGAAAACTGTTAGCAGACAGCCTCAGGCATATATAAAAAGTTGTTTTATGACAAGGTTGACATGGTATTAGAAATTGTTGGAGGAGAATTTAATAAGTGGTTTAGGATGATACTTATCCATACAGGAAAAAGTAAACCCTACCTCACACTATACACAAAAATTAATTTTATTTACACTTAAATGTAAAAAGTAAAACCTTGAAACTTTTAGAAATATAAGATAACCTTTACAATGTTGGGGATGGGAAAGAATTTCTTAAAATATAAAAAGCACAAATTATGAAGAAAAGCATTGATAAATTTGGCTACGTTTACGTTTTAAAACTTCTGTTCAGTAAAAATTCTGTAAAGAAAGTAAAAATCAAACTAGAGCTTGGATGAACATATGAGTTTTCATTTGGTGTCATTTTCCTTCAGCCTGAACATTTTGTTTAGCATTTCTTACAGTGAAAGTCTGCTGGTGACAAATTCTCTTCATTTTTTGAAAAAAAAATATTTTTAATTAATTTATTTTATTTATTTGTTTTTGGCTGCATTGGGTCTTCGTTGCTGTGTGTGGGCTTTCTCTAGTTGTGGTGAGTGGGGGCTACTCTTCGTTGCAGTGCGCAGGCTTCTCATTGCAGTGGCTTCTCTTGTTGCGGAGCATGGGCTCTAGGCTTGCAGGCTCAGTAGTTGTGGCTCATGGGCTCTAGAGTGCAGGCTCAGTAGTTGTGGCACATGGGCTTAGTTGCTCTGCAGCAAGTGGGATCTTCCCGGACCAGGGCTTGAACCGATGACCCCTGCATTGGCAGGCAGATTCTTAACCACTGCATCAAAATTTATTTTGTTTTCATTCTGATGGATATTTTTGCTGGCTATAGATATACTGACAGTGTTCATTTATTCATTATCTTCTGATCTCCATTATTAGTCAGTGGCTAAGAATTGATATTCCCTTGTATGTAATTTGTCATTTTCCTCTAGTTTCTTCTAAGATTTCTTTTTTATCTTTGTTTTTTGGCAGTTGGAATTTGATGTATCTGGACATGATTTTCTTTGTATTTCTCCTGTTTAGAGGTTTGCATGGCTTCTTAAATCTGTAAATTTTATTGTAGCAAATTTGGAAAATTTTCAGCCATTATTTCTTAAAATATTTTTTCTGCCTGTTCTTTCTATCCTTTCCTTCTGTGACTAACATCATATATATGTTAGACCTTTTGCTATTTGACCCTCAGTCCTAAGGCTTTGTTTATTTTGTTCCAGTTCCCCCCTGCCCCCATCATTCTTCATATTGGATAATTTCCATGGATTTATATTCACTTTACTACTTCATCTATTAAGTCCATCTAGTGAATGTTTAATTTAAAATGCTGTATTTTTATGTTCTAAAATTTCCAGTTGGTTTTTTAAAAAATGTATTTTCTATTTCTCTGCTGACATGCCTATC
This sequence comes from Delphinapterus leucas, assembly GCF_059928025.1. Classification (NCBI taxonomy): domain Eukaryota; kingdom Metazoa; phylum Chordata; class Mammalia; order Artiodactyla; family Monodontidae; genus Delphinapterus; species Delphinapterus leucas. The sequence goes on from NC_143130.1 coordinate 170,505,665, forward strand.
TTTTCACTCATTATGAGCATATTTTCTTTTACCTCAGTGAGCAGAATTAAGCTTTAAATTCCTTGTTTGCTAATTCCAACATCTGGGTCATCTTGAGTTTTTTTCTGTTGATTGTCTTTTTTCTTAAGAATAGGTCACATTTCTTTATGTGTCAGGGAAGTTTGAATTGTATTTTGGACATTGTGAATGTTACATTGTAAAGATTGAACTTTGTTATTTTCCTCTGAAAGGTGTTGATTTTTTTGTTTTAGCAGATAACTAATTTAATTCAATTTAAACTACAAACTAACTCTTAGGTGTTAGCTTAAATCTGAGTTTATTTCTTTTATCCCTAGCTAGATTGTTGTTTGCACACCCCCTGCATGTGTATTGTTCAGGGATCAGCTAGAGATTTGGGCAGAAAGACATAATTTACATTTCCTCCTTTCAGGCTCTCTTTTTCTAGGAGTTACCCTTTCCCTTTCCAGTAGATATGGTTGTTCTAAACTATGTGCTTTGGTAATTCAGACTAAAAAGGCTGTGAGTATGCTGTTGGAGTCTTAGCCACCCTGTACAGCACCAACTAAAGCCATCCCTCAGGCTAAAAGCCATAAAGAGAGGAAACATATTCCTGTGCCATTCCCTTCCTCCAAGTGTTGAGTTTGTAATTATTATTTTGGGGAGGGTAGAACCAGCAGTAGTTTATTTGGGCACATTGGAAGTGGAAACTGGAGAGAATATACATTGATAACAATCATTTTGTTAAGGAATTTGGCAGTATCTAGTAAAAGCTGAAGTTGAGAATATCTTAGAGAATTTTTTGCACAAGTACATATGTATAAGAATGATCATTGCAGTTTTTTTTGTAATAGGTAAAAATTTCAAATAACCTAAATGTTCATCAACAAGACAGTAGGTGAATAGACAGTGAGATATTTATAAAATGAAATACTATACAGTAGTAAAGATGAATAAACTAGCAATATATATATATATACATCAATACGATTAAGTCAAAATGCAATGTTGAGTTAAAAGATGTAAGTTTCAGAAATATATGTATAGTATAATTATATAAAGTTAAAAATATGTGAAACAATACATATTGTTTTGGATATAGATACATATAGTGTATGTAGCTACCCTATCTAAAATGTACTCTATCCAAAATTACAACCTCTTTCAACATTTCCTGTCTCTTTTCCCTGCCTTAGTATTTTTTCTTTTATGTAATTACCAGTACTTAATGCACTATATGTTTTACATATTTAAATTTTTTTGGATTGTCTTCCCCACTAGAAGACACGAAAGCAGAGATTTGTGTCTTCTTTGTTCACGACAGTACCCCCAGTGCCTAGAACACTATTTGGCATATAATAGGTACTCAATAAGTATTTGCTGAATGAATAACCACCAATTAGGTAAGTTTGCTGGGGGCTTCTAACGAATCTAAAATGTTTTGTTTCTTAAAAGTAAAGTATCTAGTGTAAATATGACAAAGTATTAAGATCTGATGGCACTGGGTAGAGGCAAAATTAGTGTTTATGACATCATTATTTTTTATATTTCTATGTTGGAAATACTTCCTTAAACAATACAAACACCAAAAAGTTTGGAGAAGATTTTTCAGAACATTATAACATTGAACTTAAGGGAAGAGGGAGTTTCAAAAATGGATAGGGAGATATTTAAAATGTGGAATTAGTCACCAAGGGATAATTGTAATTGACTATTAGGAAATTATTAGTGACTATTGCAAGAAATTGTTTCAGCAAGGAGATGGTAATAGGTGAGATGCTGAAGAAATGGAGACAGCTGGTGGAGAAATGGAGATCACTTATTCAGTGTGATGCCAAGTAGAGCTTTTCCAGAGTGGAAAATTTATTCATGTTTGTGAGCAGAATGAAACAATCCATTGAAAAGACAGAGACTTAAAATGCTGGAAAGAAAGGGCAATTAATGGATGCATTTATAATTAGAGGCATAGATTAAGAAGAAAAGAGCACTTCACTTGGCAGTGTAGAGAGGCATTACTTCTGAAATAGAAGAAAAGAAAGAAAGGTTGATGAAGATCAATGGAGACAAAGACAAGGAACGTGAGGGAGTTCCTATTTGTTTCTTTGAAGTAGTAAGTCAGGCCATCTGTTGGAATGGAGAAACTGGATAATGGACATGGTTCAGGTTAGTGAATTAGCCCAATGGACATGTTAGGAGGTTGAAGTTGTAAGAGTCTAGGTTGATAATTAGGTTATCAATAATATGGATGATTTCAGGCTTTGAATGGTTTGACATAGTCAGCATAAACCTTAATGGAATGAGTGCATTTGAGTGGCTTGGACAGTAATGCTAACAAAAGCAAACACTCATATGTTCCAGGGATGATTCTAGATTCTCGTATGTCATTTAACACGTGCCAGGGATTGTTCTAGATTCTTTTTAAAAAGCATCTATTGAAGTGTAGTTATTTACAGTGTTGTGTTTAATTTCTGCTGTGCGGCACAGTGACTCAGCTACACACACGTCTATTCTTTTTCAGATTCTTTCCATTATAGTTTATCACAGGATGCTGAATATAGTTCCCTGAGTTGTACAGTAGGACCTTGTTGTCCATCCATCCTATACAGAATCTGCATCTGCTAATCCCAAACCCCCAATCCTTCCCTCTCCCCCCCCGCCCCCCCGCTTAGCAACCACAAGTCTGCTCTCTATATCCGTGAGTCTGTTTTTGTTTTGCAGATATGTTCATTTGTGTCATATTTCAGGTTCCACACATAAGTGGTATCATCTGGCATTTGTCTTTCTCTTTCTGACTTACTTCACTTAGTATGCTAGTCTCTAGGTCCATCCACGTTGCCGCAAATGGCATTATTTTGTTCTTTTTAATGGCTGAGTAATAGTCCATTGCACATATATATACCACATCTTCTTTATCCATTCCTCTGTCGATGGACATTTAGGTTGTTTCCATGTCTTGACTATTGTAAATAGTGCTGCTATGAACATAGGGGTGCATGTATCTTTTTGAATTATAGTTTTGTCTGTTCTAGATTCTTTATGTGCATCCAGTTAATTCTGACAACAACCTATGTTATGTGCATTTTGCAGGTGAGGAAATTGAGACATAGGGAAGTAACGTGTTCAAGGTCACACCCAGGCAGAGCTGGAATTCAAACCCAGGCTGTCTAACTCCTGAGTCCATTCCTTAATAATATTATACTCTCTCAATGAGGCAGTAGAAGGTTTAATTGATGACAAACAGCAGGGTTAGTAAAACAGGCCAAGAGGGAGTAATATACTTTGTTACTTTGTTTCTGGGTTATCCAAGATACCAATTTAAAAAAATTCAATTAGGGCTTCCCTGGTGATGCAGTGGTTGAGAGTCACCTGCTGATGCAGGGGACACGGGTTCATGCCCCGGTCCGGGAAGATCCCACATGCCATGCAGCGGCTGGGCCCGTGAGCCATGGCCGCTGAGCCTGCGCGTCCGGAGCCTGTGCTCCGCAACGGGAGAGGCCACAACAGTGAGAGGCCCGTGTACCACACACAAAAAAAATTCAATTATTATTTTCTTTATCAAAGCCTCAAGCCTCCCAGAAATTTCTGAATAAATCATTGAGCTTTCTTTTGTTCACATAGAACGTTTGTCATCTTCTCAGAAATTTATATTATATTCACATTTTCTTTCAGAATGATTCCAATTTTTTACTTGCAATTAACTCTTCAGCATCATTCTTTACATCATCATTTATCTTTGAAGCTAGGAACTTCTCTTTGGGATGTGTTTTTAGGAATGAACAATAGTATAGGATGATCGGCTTGATTAGCCAGACCAACCTGGCAATCACTGAGGTGACACAGTCCAGTTGTGTGTACATCCTAAAGAGCCAAGTCTTATGAACATTTTCACCAATATCATGAAACTTGGCCACTGTGTGTATCATAATGGGTAGCTTCTTTGTTGTCCATAGACTATTTTGGGTTACTCAGAAACAACTTTCCTTGACATTTGTTCATTTTTTTTTTACAGGCATCCAAAAGTTTTCACCTTTATTTAGATAACTAAATATAACAGCTGTCTCAGTGCTTTGTATTTTGAAGTACTTGCATTCACAGTTCAAAATTTCCCTTTTTCTTAAGTTGCTATTAAAAATGTCGGCTTGATTGGAAATTTAATTTTATTCAAGGCTAAATAAAACAGTTTTAGAATCATCATTTTAATTGCTCCCCAAAACCCAATGATCTTAGCTTCAAATTAAAATTCCCCCAAGGGATGATCGCTGGGCACAGTTTTACATGAGGCCAGCTTACAGGGGGAGTAACATTTAGGCAGAGGCAATAGCGAGGACTGAGATCTTGAGATGAGAGTGATCCTGCAGTTTCCAAGGAGCAGGCTCAGGGTCACTGGGGCCAAGGGAGTGGGATAAGATGGGGTCAGAGAGGATGACAGGAGTTGGGAAGGAAAGACCATTCAGGGTTTGTTCTCCATTATAAGGACTTTGGCTTTTTACTCTGAATGGGATGGAAAGCACCTGCAGGGTTCTGTGCCAAGAAGAAGGATGTTCTGTCTTAGATTTGAGTAGGACTACTCAGGAAACTGTTTTGAAAATCATGGAGAGGGGACTAGTGAGGATTCTATACAATGTGAGACATTAAGGTGGCTTGGGTCAGACCAGGAGTTAGTCCGGGCCACACGTGGTTTGAAGCGCCCGTTAGACACACAATAGCACATGCTGAGTAGACAGTAGGAGACCAAGTCTGGAATGCAGGGAAAAGTCTGGGCCGGAGGTAAGCTTAGGGAGCTGTCACCATGAAGATGGTATTCAAAGCCCCAAAAGTGTTTACTGAATGCCTAAAGTTTGTCAACTAACGGTTGTCGAGGGAAGAGCTTTTCGTTGAAAAGGAAATTTGAATGCTACAAAGTTAGAGGTTTTCAAGAAATAGAGGGAGTGTTCTCAGCCCAGGCAGAGAAAGTAGAACCCATGGAACATGACCCAACCAGGACCCTGGCCTGAGAATAGAGATTGCAGACAGACATGGCCACGGGCTGAATGTTTCTGTCCCCCGCAAAACCGTATGTTGAAACCCTAGTCCCCGAGGTGATGGTATTAGGACGTGGGCCTTCAGGAGGTGGATTGGGACTAGTGCCCTTATAAAAGAGGCCCCACAGAGCTCACTCGCCCCTTCTGCCATGTGAGGTCATGTCAAAAATACACCAGTTATGAACCAGTAAGTGGGTCCTCACCAGACACGGCATCTGCTAGTGCCATGATCTTTATTTTTTTTCTTAATTGTCAAAGATTTCTTTTGAATATTTTGTCCATATCATATATAATTTAACATTCTTTTACCTAAACTAAGGATTTTTGTTGTTGAGGTGGAAAAACAGTGATTTAGTCACCACAGTTATCAGTATTAAAAATAATTGGTCACCTCTTTCAGTTCTGTTCCCAAAGCTTTTTGCTAAATTAACCTGCTTTGATCATTGCTCCTCAGCTTTCACCGGCTATTTAAATTATTTGAATTAAGAATGGTCATAATGGTTGACACTTGCACAGTACTTGAATTTTAAAAGGAATTTCACATTCATTATATCATTTGATCCACCCACTAACTCTTTAGGTGACAGGGCAGGTTTTATTGTTCCCATTTTACAGAAATTGAGGCTTAGGGAGATTAGGATTGTCCTAGAATGAATAAGTAAGTGGTAGAACTGAGTCTTGAATCTGATTCTTCCTGACTCCAAGTCCAGGCTCAGAATGTCTTTCCACTACTTGATTCTTTAAGTATTTTCCTATTAATATGCTTGAGGTGTGTTTCCATCGCCTTCTTTTACTACTGGCTTCATTTGGTTTCCCAGCAGAGGGGCTTCCTAACGTGCCTCTCTCCCTCCTGGGTGATTGCATGGGAGCCCACCTAGGTTCCTCCTGTTTCCAATCTTGCATTTTCCTTTTCTGTGGCTCTTCCAGCTTCACCATCCGTGGAAATCTCCTCCTTCCCTAGACTCGACTTCTAAAGTCTTCTCACAGCCCCCTGGCCTTGGGACCTCCCATCCTGATCATCAGCAGGAGAGCCCATTGGAGAGGGGAGACAGGGCACGGACCGCAGCACGCCGGGAAGCCATGCTGAGGGTTACTTCTGCATTTCCTTCCTCGCGGTCCTCAGGAGCATCCTCGCCGCCCTCCGGCCCCGGCTCTCTCCAGCCCGCCCCTGATCCGCCTCCCCCTCCTGCCGCACGGAGGCTGAGACCAGGCGTGGGACGCACCTGTGTCCCTCTCCGGTCACACCGCTGAGACACCGGGGCTGCTCCCGGAGCAGGATTTACAGGCCCGGAGAACACCAATGGGAGATCCAAATGGTCGGGGACTCCGGCACTTTAAGAGGCTTTTCTCTGGGAAACACCCGTCCCCTCCGTGCGCCTTATGAATGGAAATCCTCCTCCCCCGGTCGAGCCCATTCTCCCATTTCACCAGGAGCCGCAGCTTGCTCCCTCCTTTCGGTCTCCCCGCCCACATCAACGCGGGCAGCTCCAGGAGGGGACGGACAGGAAGCCTTTGGCCGCCTATTAAATCCCACCCATTTCTCCGGGGGCGATTTCCTAACCTTCCGGGACCGAATTCTGCAATTTGATGTGCGTTTTGTCCGAATGGTAGCGACACGGGCCTAAGGGAGGGGGAAAGCGAGGGGGTGGGGGTGGGGGGTATGCGCTCTTTTCCTCGCAACATCGCTGGCGGAGCGAGGGAGCTCACACGACACAGATTTTGGGGCAAAGCCTTTGCATCTGGACAGCACCATGTCCACCAAAGCGGAGCAGTGTAAGTAGCAGCCGGCCCGGCGTTCCGGCCCGGCCTCCGGCTGGGAGCTATTGCAGTTGCAGCGTTTGCGGCTGCTGGGAGACCTTGGCCTCGTGCTGGTGCGGGGGTGGGGGCTGAAGTTGGGGGGGGGCGTTGGGGGGGTGGGGCGTGGGGGGGGAAGAGAAGGTGGGGGGAGGGCGGACGTTAATGAAAGCGCGGCGCTGTCCCCGGTGCTGAAAAATTATGCGGGCTTCCTCGGCTGGTGGCGGGGTTTGGCAAGACCGAAAGACCCTACGAAACGAAATTAAAATGGGGTCATTTTCGGGAAGAAGAGGCCTCGTATCTTTCAGATAAATATTTCGGTATCTCTTGTTGGAGTGGGGGAAGGGGGGCAGCAGCACATCAGGGGCGGAGAACTGTCAGTGCCACCCGAGCCTGCCGGGCCTTCTGAGCATGCCCAGTTCTCGGTGCTGGAGCCATAGGGGAGTTCGAGTCTGCAGTTTCCACTCTGGGTTGGAGAGGCTAGAAGGCAGAGAAGGGGGAGGGAGGATTCTGGAGTCTGAATTCTGGATTCAGTGTGAGGAAAATCAGCTCAATAACACCAGCACTAATGCTAAAACTAACCACAACCAGAGGTTAAAGCCAGAGCCGCTGCTTGCAAGAAAGTGAAAGGGGCAATGGAAAAATGATCTAATTATTTTTTCAGAGAGGTTTCCTTTGTAGGGCAGCTCACACAAACTATAAAAAATAGCAGGAGGATTTTAGTTTTCCCAGGAATGATTGGCTGTGTGTTTGGTTGGAAACAAGCTGCTAACTCCTTGTGGACAGAGGAAGTTTCTAATAGGCTCCCTATAGCATTTCTTATTGCAGTGCGCATTAGTAGGCCTTGGTATGTACTTGGTAGGTTGATTAACATGAAACCTTTTCCTGAGTGCATGTGAAGGATTCAGGAACTTAAACTTCTGTAAATAAAAGGTGTTTTTATTAAGCAATGAGTTTGAATTTTTAACAAGTATACCAAAAGCTATTCAACGAATTGACTCTAGTTTCTTTCAGAGCAGCACACAGTTATGTGGTCACGGCTTGAAAGTCTTTTTAATTCTTCTTTGGAATGGCTATTAAAGCCATTTCGTGAGACACCAAAAAACAGTAGTCTCGTTATTTTGGGGCAGTAGCCTGTATTTGTTAAAATGCAGTATGCCACTTATTCACCAGGTAGATTAAATGAACTGAAGACTCATAGAATTCCCAGATTGATGCTTCATTAGAGATCCTTTATGAGCACCTGCCATCCAGTGCTTGTACCTCTATATAAATTTTTTCTTTTTTTTTGGAATATGGAACACCTGAGTTTGAATCCTAGTTCTGCCGTTTACTGTTTGACCTTGGGCAAAATAATTTGACTTCTATGAACTTTATTTCCTCATCTGTAGACCTGGGGTAATAATGCCAGTGGGGTGGTTGTGATTATAGGTGAGAGAATACACATAAAATGTTGAGCAGTGAGTCCAGCATGTAGCACGTACTCAATAAATGATAGTTATGATATTGACAATCATTTCCCACTTATTAGTCCATCTCTTCTAAATCATTAGGAAGTTCTTTTGTGATTTTTTGGGCCTGTTTTAGTTCAACCTAACCCTCAAAGATAAATTTGGCTTCTACAGAGGCTTTTGAAAAAATTATGCATTACGTTTTGAGTAATGGTAACATAGTTGGAGTTGGTGCAGAACTTGAGGATAACACACCCTTAAAGGTTTTATTTTAGTACAGTTGTTCAAAAAGCCACTACCTGTCATTTGCTCTTATAGTTACATATTATGTAAGAAATATCAGGTATCAGTAATACCAGTGAGTATTACTGTCCTCTTCCTTGTTATATTTTGAGATGCACTGGATGCTTCGTCTTGTCTCTTTCCTGGGCAGTTAGTGCCAAGGTGGATAAAATCTATCTGTGGACTTGGTTGTGTAGTGCACATAGTGTGTAGTTTAGTAGGTAGTTTAGAATTTTTTGTGAAACAGGTTTTGTTCTGTTTTTTTAGCTGTAGATGGAAAGGATACCATATTTGAAGCTAGGACATATGGATTTGAGTTTTTCATGTCCTTCTGATTAACTGTGAGACAGTTAACTGGGCAATTAACTTAATCGTTTTGTGCCTCAGAGTTTTCATCTGTAAAGTAAGGAGTCGGAGTAGCAGCTATCTTTGTTTAGCCATTAGCATTTTGGAGGGCAAAGGAGGCAACACAGGAGTAGGCCGTGAAAAGGATAAGGTGCTTTGGGTGTTTTTCGGCATCTTTATCTAGGGTGGAGGGAAGTTAAGAATCTCATTTCTCTCTCTCTTTGATGTGCACTAACATGGATGAGTTGACACTCCAGTGCACATTATATACCCGAAAATAGAGCAAATACATGAAAGGCTGCATGGTTACTATTTATGAAGGGTGAATACTTTTTAATAAAGTGAAGTTGCAGATCTGTGATTCTTGGACTCTGTAGGAGTACGGCTAGGAGGAAGGAGAAAGAGAAGGGAGGGCCGTGAGATTTTTCTCTTCTACTGGATGTGAAGACCACCAGAACATGAGAGAACGAGAGAGTTCATTTCTTTTCTGCATTCAGGAGGAGTGTGCTTAGTACTGTTTGCCTAAGGACCAAAGGGGAGATGGAGGCTTAATGCAGTGTCAAAATAATATTTCTGTTACTCTTTTCCTGAGGCCTCTTGATGTAGGTACAGGTTTCTTTGGTACAGGAAGTGGACATAGTTCGGTTGAGCCAGCAAGAGGAAGTATTGCATTGCAACCAAACAAATTACGTGACTTAACCTTTGAAATGTAATGTATCCCAGTTATGTGAAAGATGATCTTATTTTTATGTAGTAGCATTTTCTTTAATAAAATAAGTGATAATGATGAAAGAGAGTGTAGGTATAGTTAAGATATACTTTGGAGCTTGTTTCATACGTTCAATCAGTTTCCTGTGCTTTGTGCAGAACATCATAACAGGAGGTGAAAGCTTCCTAGCAATTTCTCAGGCGATTGCACAAGAGTTACAGGTATTTTCCTTGAAATGCTTCTTTTTCTTAAAGTCACAGTTCACTGTAGTGAAAATGTTTATGTAGCTGATATAGAATGATAAAAATAAGAATTTATAGTTCTTTCACTTGGGATTCTAAAGAGGAGAAAGAGGAATCTAACCCCCGCCCCCCATTTTCCCTGTCTTTTAAGAGTTAATATTGACCAATCTGGGGCACTTTGGGTGTGCTCTTTCAAAAGAAGCTTGCTTTTGATAACAGCAGAAGTTAAGAGTCAGGGTTCTAGAATCAGACTGCTGCTTGGGTTTAAATCCTGGCTCTGCTTCTTGCATTCTCTGTGCCCTTGGACAAGTTAACTCGACCTCTCTAAACATCAACTGCATTGTTTCTAAAATGGGGATAGTCATAGTTGTGAAGATTAAATGAGGTGATCCATGAAAAGCGCATAGCACAGAATCCTGGCATATAATGAGGAGTTAATAAATAAGTTAGCTCATTATTATTATCATTATCATCAAGTATTAAACCTTGTGCTTACTGCTAAAATAAGGATAATTATAAAGTTTGGATCTAGTCCCCCCCACTGCCCCCCACCGCCACCAGCCCAGAGTGGAGCAGAAAAAAAAGTAGCCATTGTTTAAATGGGACATGGGCTCTTGGGCTATTTTTTTTCTCCTTTGCTTGTCTCCAAGTCTCTTCTACAACAATCAACCTAACGTATTTGGGTGGGAGTGGATCCCTGCATGGCAATTCCTTGACTTGATATATCTAGCAGGGAACTGGCTGATCACCTAAACAGAACATTTCTAGGGCATGAACTGCCTATCCATCACCTTTTGTATTGTGATGACAGTGTAGCATCTGGTTAACATAAATCACTCATATAAATATCCATCAAAATGTTTGTCAAATTTGGAAATTAACCTGATATTTGGGGTATAATCTCAGTATAGCTAATTACAGAAATGTGTGTGCCATTTTTAATGTATTTACCCTACTCAACATCTTTATCTCAATAACTACAAATCTTTTGATGACATCAAAACAAACAGTTTTAAGAGTATAGATAATTAGCAGTATGATTTGAAGTTGAACTTGCTCCTATCCCCTACATATATGTATATATTTTTGGCGATACGCGGGCCTCTCACTGTTGTGGCCTCTCCCGTTGCGGAGCACAGGCTCCAGACGCGCAGGCTCAGCGGCCATGGCTCACGCGCCTAGCCGCTCCGCGGCATGTGGGATCTTCCCGGACCGGGGCACGAACCCGTGTCCCCTGCATCGGCAGGCGGACTCTCAACCACTGCACCACCAGGGAAGCCCTATCCCCTACATATTTAAGGGCCATACTTAGAGAAATCAATAGGTAGTTTTATTTATTTTTATGTACATTATTTGGTAATGTGACTAAAATATAAAAGCCCTTCTCCTTTGAATAACATTGCAACCTGTAGTCATTTAGAAATCTTTGCACAACGACATAGCTGACTTCTCATAGACGGAACTCTAGTTTTATTCACGTGTAAAAATTAGAGTGTACCTATTAACCATACTTGTGGTCGCAAAAAGAACACCAGGTTTTTAGCTCTGATTTCTCTGCATGATTTGACACTAGCTTTTCTATTCCTTATTTAAACTCTCCTTTTCTTCTTTCTTTGCTGGCCATTCCTGCTCAGATTTTTTCTTAGGGCTACCTTTCTTCTCCCTATCTTTAAAAACAGGATTCTGTCATTAGTTCTCTCTTTTTTTAAAAAAAAATCCCACAGACTCTTTCTCTCATTCACTCTTGTGGTATTAACTATCACCTCTATGTGGATGACACCCAAATTCAATTTTCTAGTCTAAACGTGTTTCTTGAACTATGGCCTCTGTGCCTATCGAAGCGTCCTATAGGCAACTCAAACCCAAACTCATTGTCTTCTGTCCCAAACTTGTACTTCTTTTTTATAATACTCATTTTGGTGAATGGCTCCATGATCTATCCACCCATTCACCTAAGTCAAAAAATTGGGAGTCTTCCTAAACTTCTCCTACTCTCTACCATTACTATTTAAGCCCTAATGACTCTTGCCCATCCAACTAAATCCCTGCACTAACTCCTTGATCTAGTTACATTGGACTATTTTTTTCCAGTTCTTCCAGTGCACGATGTTCTTTTTGCCTGACATGCTTTCTTTCTCTTTCGGCCCTTTTCTTTGCCTTCCTAATGCTTACTTATTGTTCATTATTTAGCTTGGAAGCCCTGCGTGATTGTCACTCTTCCCCTGTATGCCCTACTCGTGTGCTCACACTGTATTGAAATAATTAGTCTTCTTGTTAGTTGCCCTAATTTGAGTGTAGACGGTATTATGTTCATCTCTGTGTCTTCAGCATGCAAATCATTGTCTAGGGCAGTGTTTGCACAGAAACTGTTTCTTGAATAAGTAAAAATGAATGAAGGTGAAGTAAATGTCTTTCATAAAGAAGGATTACATAATTACATTTTGGATATCATTCACCTGAATGTTTCATATTTTCATTAATGTGAAGTTCTGTACTATATACAATGTTCACATGCTTTTCAAATGGATTTACAGGTAAATAAAAATATAGTTGTCAAAAGTACTTAAAACATATTTGCTAAATCAAATTTTATAGTATTTATATAACAACTTACACTTTTCCTGAATGTTCATTATATTTTTGGTTCTTTCTCTTAGTTAAAATTTTCTCTTAGTATATTCAGCATAATAATCACGATTCCTAATTGGTAGACAATCTTAGCACGCAGCCAGCTTCTTTTTTCTTTTAAGATAAAGTGACAATACATCTGAAGTCAGGGACTCTTCATGCTGTAACTTGACTTGGATCCTTTGGTAGTATACCTGTGCAAATTTTCTGTATTGATTACTCAACCAGTAAATAGGCTTTAAATTGGGATTTTCCTTTTGCAGTATTATGTTGGAAATTCACATGCATTTGTTTCTCATATTCTGAAAAGATATGGGTAGCTCTGCATAAACGAACACATACATTGGCTTAGAAATGAAATGTTTATTGCATAAAAAAACTACATTAAGCAAAAATGTATACTTATCAACAAGCTCGCTTCCTGTAGTGTGGAAAGCTCAATCATTTCATTTAGAATATTTAGCTCTTTTCAACCCATACGTTCTATTTCTGTCTTGCTTTTCTCTCCTTCTGGACATTTCTTGAAAGGACAATGCTTCTAAACAGTATATAGTTTATTGTGTGAGTCTCATTTACTATTTGATGTGGGATTAAAATTGGAGGGATATTCAGCATTTCAGAGTGTATTTCATCTTCATTGGTCTTAGAAGCTTGGTCTGACACTAGGACAAAACTTAAAGGATATGTGTGTGTGTACATAGGTACTTATGTATATATATGCACGTGTGTGTTTATATACCTATACATTTATATATATATATAATGCTATTTTAAGAAGAAATGAGCTTGCCTCAGAAGTGAAAATAGATAACTCCTAATCATATAACCAATTTAACATGTCAGAGTTATATGTATCTGAATCTTAAGATCTCTAGAAAGGAGGGTTTAGATATCTATTCTTTGTGCCTATTATGTATTAAGCAGTTGGACATATATTAGCTTAATTCATTCTCATAATACTTTTGAGAGTCAAGTGTTACTGTATTATGTAAAACTCTGGTTTTGTGTCTTAAATATTCCTCAGGTACCCCACGTCCTCTTTATTCTTACCATCACCATCCTAATTATGGAATTTATCATTTCTTTATTATGACAGCCTTTTAATTTGTCTCCTTGTGTCTGCTTTTGTCCCCATCAAATCTATCCTCACGTAGTCCCCTTAGTGATCCATCTAAAATACAGAGGCTATCGTGTCATTTTTGTCATTCTCTTCTTTAAAACACTTCCTATCTTTAAATAACTTCCTATCACCTTTGACCCATGTTAGAGCTCCACCTCTTTGGGAGTTGGGTGAGCTCCTCCTAGATGTTAGACTATATACCATATACATACAGTAACTGCTCACTGATGTTGGATGATAGCATGACTTAATTTCGAGGCACTTTACTTTTACATTACATTTAAAAAAATTTTTAATTTTATTTATTTTATTTTTGGCTGCATTGGGTCTTTGTTGCTGCACGCGGGCTTTTCTCTGGTTGCGGCGAGCGGGGGCCACTCCCCGTTGCAGTGCACAGGCTTCTCATTGCGGTGGCCTCTCTCGTTGTGGAGCACAGGCTCTAGGTGCACGGGCTTCAGTAGTTGTGGCACATGGGCTCAGTAGTTGTGGCCCACGGGCTCTAGAGCGCAGGCTCAGTAGTTGTGGCGCATGGGCTTAGTTGTTCCGCGGCATGGGGGATCTTCCCGGGCCAGGGCTTGAACCTGTGTCCCCTGCATTGGCAGGCAGATTCCTAACCGCTGTGCCACCAGGGAAGCCCTACATTACATTTTAATATGCGTTCCAGGTCCTTCTTATGTCGTCCTTTAAATGTGGCACTTGAAAAAGACTCAATACCTTATACATACCTTCACTAGTGCAGAGTACAGGAACCTATATTTCAAAATGTAAAGAGTCCTTTAGCTCTTTGTATTATAATGTCAAGCCTCTGGTCTGCTGAAACTGCCAGATCTTTTCCATAGGAAATACCTGTTAAGCCTGTTTTCCTTCATTCTCCAGCTGTGCAGTGGGACGATAATAGAGCTTTGTTTAACCCTGTGCTAGTTTCCTAGGGCTGCTGTAACAAATTACCACAAACTGGGTGGATTAAAACCAGAGAAATTTATTCTCTCACAATTCTGGAGGCTAAAAGTCCAAAATAAAGGTGTTGGCAAGGCCTTGCTTCCTCTGCAGGCCTTCCTTGCCTCTCTCTTACCTTCTGGCAGTTGCTGGTATCCCTTGGTGTTCCTCGGCTTGTGCTGTATCACTCCAATCTCTGCCTCCGTCTTCACATGGCCTGTGTCTCCTCTGTGTCTCTGTATCCAATCTCCCTCTCTTTTCTCTTATCAATACCCCAGTCATTGGATTTAGGGCCTCGCCTAATCCAGTATGACCTCATTTTAATCCGATTACATCTACAAAGGCCCTATTTCCAAATAAGGTTACATTTATGGGTATCAGCGTTTAGGACTTGAACATAACTTTTTGGGGAACACGATTCAACCCACTACAAACTACTAATTTCATCTTTTTAGTGTCGTCTCATTGTTATGCCTGATTTTATCCTTCAGCATAATAGACATTTCTCCATTAGTTTTGCATCAACTACCAAAGTGATATGCATCCCTATATAAAATATTCAAAATAAAAATGTTGATCAGGAGAAAAGAAGTAAAAAAAAGAATGTGGTGTGCCATTAAATAGCTTGTTTCAAGTTGCTTTTGAGCCATTGATCAATACATTTTAGATAAGACAGTTTCACCAACTGCAAGTGCATCCTATTGTGGTACTACCCAATCCATATTTTATCAACTTGTCTGTTCTCTTATTCAACAAATATCTATTGGGTGTCTGCAGTGTGTCAGGCTCTGTACCAGGCTCTAGAGGAGCTTACAGTTGAGTCTACTCTGCTGAGATGTATATACTCTATCTTTAGCTTTCCTTTGTTACTCTGTCCAGATTCCCCCAAAGAAATAAATTGAAGTGAACTTGGCATGACTTATTCACAGGCAGCCAGTACTTGCTCCTTATGACCATTACTGCACTCTCTCCTTTTTTTTTTAAACTGTAGGCTGAATTTTTTTTTTTTTTGGTAGAGAATTGTATTGGAATCCCCTCTCCCCCATTCAACATTTTTCTTCTTTTCCAGGTTTTTCTGGCTGTTCTTTTTCATTCTTCCAAACTAATCTCACAATCAAGTTGCATAGGTCCAGAAAAAAGCCTGATGGTATTTTTGAGTATCACATTAAATTTATAAAATAACTTAGGGAGAACTGGCATCTTCAGGATATTGAATCTCACTATCTAAGAACATTGTATGTCTTTCCAATTATTTTCAAGTCTTTCTGTGCCTTTCCGAAAAGGTGCTTTTAGAGGGCGTGCTTTTAGAATTTCTTGTTAAGCTTATGCTTAGTGTTTTTTTTGTTTTAAATATTTTTATTATTATTTATTTTATTTATTCATTTTTGGCTGCGTTGGGTCTTTGTTGCTGTGCGCAGGCTTTCCCTAGTTGCGGTGAGCGGGGACTACTCTTCGTTGTGATGCACGGGCTTCTCATTGCGGTGGCTTCTCTTGTTGCAGAGCACGGGCTGTAGGCGCCGGGCTTCAGGAGTTGTGGATCGCGGGCTCTGGAGCACAGGCTCTGTAGTTGTGGTGCACAGGCTTAGTTGCTCCGTGGTAGGTATGTGAGATCTTCCCAGACCAGGGCTCGAACCCGTGTCCCCTGCATTGGAAGGTGGATTCTTAACTGCTGTGCCACCAGGGAAGCCCCTGCTTAATGTTTTTTGAAATCCTTTTTTTTCTATCATAATTGAGATTTGTCTTTTCTTCTATATTTTTATTTTTATACCCGAAGGCTATTGATTTTTGTATGCCTATTTTGTAACCTTACTTTACCAAATTATTTTCTTTTTGTAATTGCTTTTCCATTGATTCTTTGGGTTTTCAAGATATATAATTATATAATCTGCAAATAGAAAATAATTTTATTCTTTTCCATCCAATTCTTACATCTCTAATTACCTTCACTTTTCTAATTGCATTGGCAAATATTTCCAGCACAATGTTAAATATAGCATAGAGCGTATTCTTGTGTGATTTTGAATTTTAGTAGCAAAGCCTCTAGTATTTCTCTATTAAGTAAGATTTTGGGGGGGCTGAGGTAATATACTAAGGAAGTGTCCATCAATTCTTATTTTATTGAGTTAAAAAAACTTGAATGGTGTTGAATTTTGTCAAGTTTATTTTCTGTATCTATGGAGACCATATGACTTCTTCTCTTAACTTTATTAATATGCTGGATTGGATTTTATGTTTTATTTAATAATATTTGCAGTGATATTCATAAGTTAGATTGGTCCATTTTTGGGGTGGGGTGGGGAGTAATTCTAGTCAGGTTCTGGAAACAATGTTATACTGACTACATAAAATGAGTTTGGAAGATTTCCTTCTTCTTCTATGCTCTGGAATAATTAAAGTAACATTGAGGTTTTCTGATCTTTAAAAGTTTGTTAGGGTTCCCCTGTGAAATCATCTGGCCTGCTGCTTTTTTGTAGTGGAACTTTTTAACTTCTTCCTTTATTTCCTCTATGACCCTTGTTCTATTTAGACTTTCTGTTTCTACTGGGGTCAATTTTGGTAAGTTTTATTTCTCTAAATTTTTTTTCATTTCATCTAAGTTTTCAAATTTGTTTGCATAGAATTATGCAGAAGAGTCTTTTAGAAAATTTAAGATTTCCCCTATTTTGATGTTTATTTTCTCCTTGTCATTTCTAATGTTATATATTTAATGTTGTGTACTTGTGTTTTCTCTCCCCATCCCTATCCCCTTTTTTCCTGATCTAGTTAGTGGTTTGTCTGTTTTATTCATTTCTTTTCTAAGGAACCAGTTTTAGATTTATTTATTAATTCCACTGTTTTTTTTTTGATTTGTAAATTAATTTCTGCTTTTATTATTAATTCCCTTTTCCCCAGACATCTTTTCTTTTTTTTTTGGCTGCACTGCACAGCATGAAGAACTTCCTCGACCAGGGACCGAACCCATGCTTCCTGTGGTGGAAGCCTGGAGTCTTAACCACTGGACCACCAGGAAGTCCCAGACATCGTTTTTTTAAACTTTGGTGTTTTTTTTCTAGCTTCTTGAGTCGGGTGTTTATTTATTTTAATATCTTTGATCAGGCATTTCTTCATGCAATATATTTTATTTGACACTTCCTTTAGCTGTAGGCTACAGATTCTGATGTCAGGCTTTTATTATCATTTTCACAAAGTTCTGCAATTTAATTTTGTATTTTGCCTTTGACTCAAGTGTTGTTTAAAAGTGTGCTTGTAAATTTCCACATGGAAGGGCATTTTTGTTTATTTTGTGTGTGCATTTTCATTTCTTTTTGAGGTATAATTAAAATATAACATTAGTTTAAGGTGTGCACTTAATTCAGTGTTTGTGTATATTGCAAAAGATCACCACAAGTCTAGTTAACATCTTTTTATTTTGTTATTGATTTTGAGTTTTACTGCATTATAGTCTGAGGATGATATTTGCATTATTTCTATTTGGAAATTATTGAGCTTTTCTCTGTGGCGTAAGGTTAGGTCAGTTTTTATGAATGTTCCATGTGTACTTGAAAAGAAATTGTAATCTCTGTTATTGGTGTTCAAAGTTTGGTATAGATCTAAAAGATCCACCTGATTTATGTTGTTTTAGTCTTCTATACCCTTACTAATTTTTAGTCTGCTTGATCTTGGATTTTGAAAGGTATGTTAAATCTCCTGTTGTTAGTGTGTTTTTGTCTATTTCTAGTTGCATCTCCTGTAAGTTTCAGCTTAATTAAAGTTATTGCTGTGTTATTGGGTTCATAAGTATTAATAACTGTAATATCCTCATTGTGAATTGTAGCCTTAACCATTATGAAGTGGCCTTTTTAATATATTGTAATGCTTTTTGGTCTCAATTCCACCTTGTCAGATATCAAGATTAAGACTCCTGTTTTCTTTTTGTGTTTGCCTGATATGTCTTTCTCCATCCTTTTATTTTTAACTCTTTTGAATCTCTTTGTTTTAGGTGTGTCTCTTGTATTCTGCATAGTGTTGGATTTTGATTTATTAGCCAATCTGAAAATCATTTTCTTTCGATAGGTGAGTTAAGCCCATTTACATCTATTGATATGATTAATATGTTTGGCCTCAGTTCCATTATACTTCTTTTTTTGTCTTTTGTATCTACGTTTTTTCATTATGCAGTTGGTTTTACCTGCTTGTTCGTTCTGTTGGTTAACTTTATACTAATACCTTTAAATAATACCATTAGTCCACTTTTTTTTTTTTCGGACTTACTGGTTCCCTACGTTGAAAAATATTGAAATTAGCTTGTAACCTCTTCTCCCCTGCTCCTTCTATCCCAGTATCTGATCTAAAGTAATATCCTATTATTTCCAGTTAACGTTTAATCGACAGTCATATCCATATGCACTCCTTATTCCCCCGACCCCAATTTTTGATAATTACACTTGTCTGCTATATTCTCTCTTTTATGACCATGGGTTATCTTTGTTCTATAGGAATATTTATATTTAGTGCTCACCAATGGTTCTTATATCACTGTCTCGCTCAGTCTTTTTGGTCGTCTGAGTGTTTTTTTCTGAGAGATTCTTTTGGAAGGGCTCACAGGATCAATGTACCTTGAGTTTTGGCAAGTTTATAATAGTTTGTTTGCAGCTTTTTACTTGGAGGCCAGTTTGGGTACATGTAAAATCCTTGATTCATATTTCCCTTCCTTGAGTGTCTTAAATTTGTTACACCATGTTCTTTGGGTATTAGGAATTGGTTGAAAAGTCAGGGGACAATCTTGTTTTCTTTCCCTTATTAGTGTCTTAGCCTTTTTGCCTAGTTGCCCAAATGATGTTTTATTTTCTTTTTAAAGTAATTTTCACTGTAATATGATTCAGCGTTGGTCACGCTGAAGTGATTGTGGTGTATCCTTTCAATGTATAAATTCAAGATTTTTTTTTAATTTTAGGAAAATGTTCTGAAATTATAGAATATAATTTAATATTTATTTTGGTCTATCATTTGACATTCTTTGAGATCCCTATCATATGTATGTTGGGTCTTTTTTGCTTATCTTCTGTATGGATCACTTTCTATTGAATGTTTTAAAAATCTCTCTCTGTATTTCTTTTGAGTTTTTAAAAAAAAATAACTTATTTTTGGCTGAGTTGGGTCTTTGTTGTTGTGTGCGGGCTTTCTCTAGTTGCGGTGAGCAGGGGCTACTCTTTGTTGTAATGTGCGGGCTTCTCATTGCAGGGGCTTCTTTTGTTGCAGAGCACGGGCTCTAGGCGTGTGGGCTTCAGTAGTTGTGGCTCGCGGGCTCTAGAGCACAGGCTCAGTAGTTGTGGCGCACAGGCTTAGTTGCTCCACGGCATGTGGGATCTTCCCAGACCAGGGCTCAAACCCGTGTCCCCTGAATTGGCAGGTGGATTCTTAACCACTGCACCACCAGGGAAGCCCCCTCTTTTTTTAAAAGAGTTACCTGTGCAGTATATCTTTATTAGTCTTTATATGAACTAGCCTATTCATGGTGATTCCACATGTATATATATTTATTTAGCTCTTAACTTGAAATGTCAAATATAAATAAAATTGACACTATTCATTTAAATATTACCTTATTTCTCATAAATCCAAACTTAATCAATATAAGTAAGTACAAGCATCTGACTACATCATTCTGTCTTCTAGTGTAGACACGCCCAAATACCTACATATTGGAATGCATGTTACTTTGTCCTCTTTTTGTTTATTGTGGAAATAGTTACATATAATAAAATTCACTCATTTTCAAAGCACAGTTTAATGACTTTTGCAAAGCAGATAGAATCCTGTAACCACCACCTTAACCAGTATATGAAACAGTTCTCTTACCTTAAGAAGATTCCTTGTGCCCCTTTGCTCTTGATCTCCTTCCTGTACCCCCAGCCCCAGGCAGACATTGATCTGCTTTCCATCACTATAGTTTGCCTTTTCTAGAATTTCATATAAATGGAATCATTCAGTACATAGTCTTTCTAATTGACTACTTTTATTTAGCGTAATGTTTTTGAGATTCATTCATGTTGTTGCATGTATTAATATTTTGTTTCTTTTTATTGCTCTGTAGTGTTCCATGGTTTGTATATATTATTTGGGTTGTTTCTAGTTTTTGGCCATTATGAATAATGTTGCTAAAATATCTGCATACATGTTTTCATGGGGACATATGTTTTTATTTCTCGAGGGTGAATACCAAAGAATGGAATTGCTTGACAATATGGTATTTACTGTTGTAAGGTATTGCCGTATTGTTTTTGAAAGTGGCTGTAATGTTTTGCATTTCCACCAGCAATGCAGCTGCTCCATATCCCATCCTCATCAACACTTGCTATTGACAGTCTTTTTAACTTAGTCATCCTAGTGTGTGTGTAGCTGTATTTCATTGTGGTTTTAATTAGCATTTCTCTGAGGACTAGCAGTGATGAACATATTTTCATGTGCTTATTGGCCATATGTATATCTTTTGGGAAATGTTTGTTCCAATGTTTTGTCCATTTTTATTAGCTTTTTTTGGTTGTCTTCTTATCGAGTTGTAAGAGTTCTTTACATATTCTGAATAGAAGGCCTTTGTTCTGAAAAATTTCGCTTTTGCTCTGTGGCTTACCTTTGTGTTTGCATAAGTATGACTTTTGAGAAGTGAAACTTTAAACCATGAAATCCATTGTTATTAATTTTTTCTTTTATCATTTGTGTTTTGGTCTCCTGTTTAAGAAATCTTTGTCTAACTCAATGACATAAAGATTTTTTCCAGTGTTTACTTCTAGAAATATAATAGTTTTATCTCTAATATTTAGGTCAATGAACATTTTTGAGTCACTTTTTATGTATGGTATGAGGTGAGGCTTGACGTTCATTATTTTCTTTTTTTTTGGTGGGGGTACGCGGGCCTCTCACTGCTGTGGCCTCTCCCGTTGCGGAGCACAGGCTCCGGACGCGCAGGCGCAGTGGCCATGGCTCACGGGCCCAGCCGCTCCGCGGCATGTGGGATCTTCCCAGAACGAGGCACGAACCCATGTCCCCTGCATCGGCAGGCGGACTCTCAACCACTGCGCCACCAGGGAAGCCCCTTGACATTCATTATTTCCACGAATAATATCCAGTTGTCCCAACACCATTTCTTATAAAAACTGTCTTGTCTCCATTGAATTACTTTGGTACCTTTGTTGAAAATTGATTGACTGTGTATATGTGGGTCTATCTCTGGACTCAATTCTCTTTATCCATCTATATGTCTATCCTTATGCCAGTGACATACTGTCTTTATTTTGTAAATTTATAGTAAGGCTTAAAATCGAGTAGTGTAAGTCCTTCAACTTTGCTCTTATTTTTCAGAATTATTTTAGCTGTTTTAATTTCTCTGTTTTCTTATATAAATTTTGAAATCAACCTGTCATTTTTTTCAAAAGAAGCTTATTTGAATTTTGGTCTATAGATCAATTTGGGGAGGATTAGTATCTTAACAACATAGAGTCTTCCAATCCTTGGAATGATATATATGTATACTTATTTAGATCTTGTTTAATTCCTCTTCGTAATGTCTTGTAGTTGTCACGTCATTCATTAAATTTATTCCTAAGCATTTTTGTGAATGTAGTTGTTTTTCAAATTTCATTTTCTAATTATTTGGTGTTAGTTTAGAGAAATACCATTGATTTTTGTATGTTGATCTTATATTCTGCACCCCTGCAATGTTCACTTATTAGTTTAGTAGCTTTTTTGGGAATTACTTAAGGTTTTCAGCACACCCCATCATCATGTCATCTGTGAATAAAGATTGTTTTACATCTACCTTTCAAATCTTTATGCCTTTTATTTCTTTTCATTGTCTTATAGCACTGGTTAGGACCTCCAGGACAGTGTTAATTAAAAGTGGTATGAGTGGATATCCTGGCCTTGTTCTCGGTCTTAGGTAGAAAGCTTTGACCCTTTCACAATATTGAACAACCTTGCATTCCTGAAGTAAACCACATTTGGTCATAATATATATCCTTTTAAAATTTTGTTGGTTTCTATTTGCTCATTTTTTTCTTTTTGGCTGCACAGCATGGCTTGTGGGATCTCAGTTCCCCAGTCAGGGATTGAACCTGGGCCACGGCAGTGAAAGCACCAAATTCTAACCACTAGACCACCAAGAAACTCCCTATTTGCTAGTATTTTGTTAAGGATTTTTGTGTCTATGCTCATGAGAGATGTTGGTCTGCAGTTTTATTTTCTTGTAATATTTTTGTCTGGTTTTCAGATCAGGGTAAAATTGACCTCATGAGTTAGGAAATGTTCCTTTTTTCTACATTTTCTGAAAGAGTTTGTATAGAGCTGATATTCATTTTCCCTTAAATTTTTGATAAAATTGACGTTTGAAGCCATCAGAGCCTGAAGGTTTTTTCTTTCCTTTTTAACAAAGGTTTTAAATTTTAAATTGAATTTATCTAATTGATATAGAACTCTTCAAGTTTTTGTTGTTGCTTTAATTTATTCTTAGTTTTGTTATTTGTGTCTTTCAAGGAATTTGTCTATTTTGACCATTTGACAAATTTGTCCAGTTGTCAATACATTGTCTTAAAGTTGTGTGTAATAATACTTTGTTACCCTTTTTATATCTGTAGGATCTGTTGCTGTGTCTGTCTTTTATTTCTTTTTAAAAAAATATTTATTTTATTTTTGGCTGGGTCAGGTCTTAGTTGCGGCATGCAGGATCTTTATTGCGGCCCGCGGGCTTCTCAGTAGTTGTGGCATGTGGGCTCCAGAGCACATGGGCTCTGTAGTTTGTGGTACATGGGCTCTCTAGTTGAGGCTCGTGGGCTTAGTTGCCCTGATTTTGATCGTTTTCTGTTTTCTATTTTATTGATTTCTGTCACTATCTATACTATTTCCTTCCTTTGGTTTGCTGTGGGTTTAATTTGCTCTTCTTTTTCCATCTTCTTAGAGTGAAAGTTTATTGATTTGAGACCTTTCTTGTTTTTGAATATAGGCACTTAAATCCATAAATTTCCATGTGAGCCTTACTTTAACTGCACTCCACAAATTTTGATAGGTTCTATTTTTGTTATAGTTCAGTTCAAAATATTCTCTAATTTATCTTGTAATATTTTTCATTGACCCAAAGTTTCTTTAGAAGGGTGTTGTTTAATTTCTAAATATTTGGGATTTTGCCCGATTATCTTATTTATTGTTTTCAATTTCTAACTTAATGCCACTTTTGTCAGAGAACATGTTCTATATACTTCAATATTTTGACATTAATTGAGACTTGTTTTATGGCCCAAAACGTGGTCTACACTGACCGGTAAACATTCCATAAGCACTTGAAAAGAATGTATATTCTGCAGTTGTTTGTTGATGTGTTCAAATCCTCTATGTCCTTGCTGTTTTTTGTCTAGCTTTTCTGTCAGTTGCTGATAAAAGCATATTGCAGTTTCTGACTATGACTATGGAACTCTCTATTTTTCCCTTTAAAACTGTCAATTTTTGCTTCTTGTGTTTTGAAGCTCTGATACTGGGTTCATACTCATTTATGATTGTTATGTTTCCCTGTTGAATGATCCATTTTAACATTATGAAGTGTCTTTTTTATCCTTGTTAATGTAGTTTGTTTTGGAATCTGTTTTATCTAATATTAATAATGCTACTCCAGCCTACTTTTGTTTACTGTTTGTGTGGTGTATATTTTCCATCCATTTTCTTTTAATGTTTTATAATTTCCTATTGGCTTCCTAGCAATTATAACGTACCTTTAATTTTCACAGTTGATTTGCAGTTAATAATGTACTACTTTATTTAAAATATAGAAACCTTGCAACGTTATAGTCTCATATCCCTCTTTAATTTATAGTTATATGTAATACATACACATATGTTATATATGACACAGGACAGTGTTATAACTTTAAAATTGTATAGTTAATAAGGAAATTAAGAGGAAAAAGAAAATATAGCCTTTTGTATTTACCAAGAGATTTGCCAGTCCTGATGCTCTTCGTTCTTTTCTGAGGATCCAAGTTTCTATCTGGTATCTTTTCTCTTCAGCCCAAAAACTGTAACTGCAACTCTGCTTATGACCAAATTTCTTAGATTTCTTTTGCCTGAAAATGTCTTCATTTTGCTCCTTTTTTTTTTTTTTACATTAGGTTCTTATTAGTTATCTATTTTATACATATTAGTGTATATATGTCAATCCCAATCTCCCAATTCATCCCCTCCATTTTGCTTTTATTTTTGAATAATAATTGTGCTGAATATAGAGTTCTGCTTTGACAGCTTTTCTTGTTTTTTTCAGTACTTTAAAGGTACTATTCCATCTGACCTTCATGGTGTCAGAGGGGAATTCAGCCATCAGTTGTATTATTCCCATAATATGTATAAAATATATTGTTTTTCTCACTGCTTTCAAGATATACTGTTTATCTTTGTCTTTAATAGTTTGAATATCATATGGGCTTCTGTTGGCATAGTTTGCTAGATTTTATTCTGCTTGCTGTTTGCTTATCATTCTGTGTCTGAAAATTTCTGTCTTTTATCAAATTTGGGAAATCTTTGGCCATTATTTCTTTAAACATTTTTTTCTGCTCTATTCTTTCCATTCTCCTTTTCTAATATTCCAATTACATATCCTTAATTGTACTGTTTGATGTTATCTAACAGATTTCTGGGCTCTGTTCACTTTGTTTTTTCCAACCTTTTTTTTCCTCTGTTCTTCACCTTGGATGCTTACTATTGCTCTATTTTCAAGTTCATGTACTCTTCCTTCTGTCATGTCCATTTGGCTGTTAAGTCTATCAAGTCACGTTTTTATTTCAGAAATTATGTTGTTCAGTTCTAGAATTTTCATCTCGTTCTTCTTTTATTATTTTTATTTTTCTGCTGGGACTTCTTATTTCTCTAATGAGAGTTTCATGCATTGAAAGCATGTTTTGTTTTACTTCATTGAGGATATTATAGTAGTTGCTTATACCTTGTCTGTTATTCCAACCTCTGTTTCATTTAGTGATCAAACTAGTTTGATTTTCTTTTCTTCTGAGAATGTGTTTTATTTTCTTGCTTCTTCATATGTTGGCTAATTTTCGATTGTGTCCTGGACGTTATGAACGTAAAGTTGTGAAAACTTTGGATTCTGTTATTTCCCACTGGCAAATAGTGTTTCCTTTGTTTTAATGGGTCATTTTCTTGGCTGGACTTGAACTGTAAAACTCTGTTGCTTATGCCGTAAATCCTTACTCTGCTCAAATCTTTTGCCTTTTGCTGGGCTGCTTAGAGTCTGTTTTGTACTCGTGTGGTTCAGGGGTCAGTCAAGGAGGTAGATTCCCCTACTCTCTTCAACATTCACAGTTTGCCAGTTTTCCTTTTCTGTTTCCCCAGGCCAGAAAGCTTGTGGGTTTTTCTATGTCTGCTCTCACCACTGTGCACACTGCGTGGGCTGCACTTAGCTCCAGGCCCATGGAGACAGGAGCTTGCTGGTATAGTTGCCTGTCTTCCCTCCTCCTTGGTAGCTGGAATTCCCCTATCAGAGTCTATCCGCTTCTGTTCATTCTCCTGTACCTTCGGGGGGTTGCTTTTTCATTATGTACAAGCTTCTTAGTTGTTTTCTGTGAGAGGAAGAGCGATTGTAGGTAGAGGTTTATTTTATCATAACCTAGAGCCTCTTCATTTCTTTTCTTTTCTTTTTTTTAAATAAATTTATTTATTTGGCTGTGTTGGGTCTTTGTTGCTGCGTGCAGGCTTTCTCTAGTTGCAGCAAGCAGGGGCTACTCTTTGTTGCGGTGCGCGGGCTTCTCATTGCGGTGGCTTCTCTTGTTGCGGAGCACCGGCTCTAGGCGCGTGGGCTTCAGTAGTTGTGGCACGTGGGCCCAGTAGTTGTGGCTTCTGGGCTCTAGAGCGCAGGCTCAGTAGTTGTGGTGCATGGGCTTAGTTGCTCTGCTGCATGTGGGATCTTCCCGGACCAGGGCTCAAACCCATGACCCTTGCATTGGCAGGCAGATTCTTTTATTTATTTATTGGTTGCATTGGGTCTTTGTTGCTGCGCGCAGGCTTTCTCTAGTTGTGGAGAGTGGGAGCTTCTCTTGTTGCGGAGCATGGGCTCTAGGTGTGCGAGCTTCAGCAGTTGTGGCTCACGGACTCTAGAACACAGGCTCAGTAGTTGTGGCACACTGGCTTAGTTACTCCGCGGCATGTGGGAACTTCCCAGACCATGTGTCCCCTGCATCGGCAGGCAGATTCTTAACCACTGCGCCACCAGGGAAGCCCTTCTTTTTAATTTTAAAGAGTTCCTCCTTTCCATGCTTTATCTTTCTTAAGCATCATCCATTGCGTTTATTTACTCCTGTGTTTCTACTGGTTTAGTCTTCATTTAAAAATATTTTTTTCTTTTATTTCTAATTCTCTCTAGAGTTCTTTCACGTTGATTGTCACAATCTCTTCTTTAGTCACCTAATTTCAGTGTGTTAACAACACAGTTTCAATCATTTTCTTAATTTCTTTTAGCTTTTGCTTTGAAGTATTGGGTTACAGTTTTCATCTGCTTAGTGCGCGTGCCTCTGCTTCTTATTCTCTTTCTCTTATGATAAATTCATATGGGATTTTCCATTGCTCATTTTTAAAGTGAAATAGGTTTTTCTACAATTTTTAAAGACAGAGGGGGTGGTTCAGGATAACTTTAGGGCTCCTCTTTCATTTTTTAGTTTTTGGGCAGAGTGATAAAACAATATACTCGTGTACTTTCTGAGACCTGCTTTCTTTGGTTTTCTTTCCCATTTTAATTTGGACTTTCTTTGCGTCTAATATCCTTACACTGTTCTCTCTTGGGATTGGGATTCTCTTCCCCGCAGTTTCTTCTGAACACAGAGCTTTATCTCGAGGTTAGGCTTGACTTGTTGTTAGAGTTGAGAGTCTCTTCCATCATTATCAGATCTTATCATCTGAAGAACTCCCTCCTTGCTTTGATTTCTATTTTCAGATTGGGACACCACAGTTTCCAGTGAGTACCTGTGGATGATTTGAGAGTTCTTTTGACCGGAGGACCATCAGAGGCCCTTATGTGTCTTCCCTATGTATCTTACAACATGGATACTGATGTTGCATGGAAGTGTAGCTAACAGAAGTTTGTCCCTATCCACTTGTAATTGGTTCATGGGGCTACCTTGTCACCTAGTTTTGTTGTAGATAGTTTTGTCAGCCAGTCTTTGGGTTTGTCACCCTCATTGACCTTTCCGTTTTTATTGGAGGGGCTTGGGTTGCTTCGTAACCTATGCTGCTGCCATTGCCCTCTTCCTGGAATCCTCCTCCTTTAGGGTATTTAACATGACTCTTTTAAAAACCCTATTCTCTGGTATTTAAGATCCGTTTCTTGGATAAATGGCTGTTGCCTTTAGAACCAGGCTTGTGACTCCTCACCCACTCTCTACGTCTGTATCAAGACGAAGTCACAGCAGTCCCTTTAGTCCTTTCTTTTTTCCTGTTGCCATTAAGAGGAGATGACCAAAACTTGTAAATATGGGAGCCTCCTAATCAATGGCAATATTGAGCTTTCCTTATACCACTAGGCTTAGGCTTGCTCTTCAGTTTTCTGAAATGAAATAGTATAATGTTTATATGCACTATATACATGCTCCGGGGATGAAACTATAAAGAAAAGCAAAGAAATGATTCAGAAAATTTAGAAAAGTATTTACCTTTATGGTGAGTGAGAGGGATGAAATTAGAGATAGACACGCATAAGATATGGGAAATGTTCCATATTTTAATCTGGGTGGTGGGTACATGAGTATGCATTTAATGTTATTTTTGAATCTGTATATATAATTTTATGTCCTCTTTCATAACATCAAGAGAAACTAAATAGAGTCTCTGGAAAACAGCCCTAATTCAGTATTCATGAGAGTCCCTTCCAGGGACATCACTGAGCAAGGTCAGGAGTGAGTCCAGGAAAACAAGACAGCTGGGGCTTTTGCCGGATGCAGAAGTGTGAGCCAGGTACTGGACCTCTGGCAAAAATATGGTTGAGGAATGGGTTACTCTGTATTTTCTGCTTAAGCTCAACATGACCTACCCCCAGCCCTTAGAAGTAGGTCAAGGAACACTTCTTTGGGAGTAAAATGAGTGTTCTTAGCTGTTCCAGGAGACTGTGGAAGAGAGTAGGTGCTTTGCTGGCTCGAGAACAAATAAGAGTCTGGGGCACATTCACCCAGGCCTTCCGCCTTTGGTTAAAAACCCTGTATATAGGGCTTCCCTGGTGGCACAGTGGTTAAGAATTTGCCTGCCAATGCAGGGGACACGGGTTTGAGCCCTGGTCCGGGAAGATCCCACATGCCACAGAGCAACGAAGCCCTTGCGCCACAACTACTGAGCCTGTGCTCTAGAGCCCGTGAGCCACAACTACTGAGCCCACGTGCCACAACTAATGAAGCCCGCGCGCCTAGAGCCCGTGCTCTGTAACAAGAGAAGCCACTGCAATGAGAGGCCTGCTCACTGCAAGGAAGAGTAGCCCCTGCTCGCCGCAACTAGAAAAAAGAAAGCCCGCGTGCAGCAACAAAGACCCAACGCAGCCAAAAATAACTAACTAAATAAATAAGTTTAAAAAAACAAGAAAAGCAACAACAAAACAACCCTGTATATAGGCATGGGGCTCTTTGTGATGACAGCTTTCAACACTCTGTCTTGGACCACAGTGCTCTGATCTTGTCCAGTTGCTGTCTATGCCTGATGCACAGTTGGGTCTTTCCCAGGAGAAAGGATGCATGGGAAATAAATTTTTTGAAACCAGTAATGTATAAACATGTCTTTATTCTTGATTTATAGTTTTCCTCAATATAGAATTCTACTTTGAGGATCATTTTTCTCCCAGGGTTTTAAAGGCATTGTTTCATTATTGTCTTGCTTCCAGTGTTGCTTTTGAGAAGTCTAAAATTCCTGATCTTTCCTAAGTGATGTTGCTTTAAAAAAAACCTCCAGAAGCACGTTGAATTTTTTTGTCACCAGTTTCTGACATTTCATAAAGATGCGTTTTGTTATATGTCCATTTTTATTCATTTTGGTGGACCTTTTTAATCTGCCACTTTCTAAATTAAAAAAAAATAATTTTGTTAATTTTTTTTTCTGCTGTGCCACGTGGCTTGTGGGATCCTAGTTCCCCAAAAAGGGATTGAACTCGGGCCTCCTGCAGTGGAAGCACGGAGTCCTCACCACTGGACCTCCAGGGAATTCCCATGTTAATTTTTTAACCCTTTTGGTTTTGCTATTGCTTTTTCTCCTGAAGCTCCTTTTATTCTCATGTTAGATCTCTAGGATTGATCGTTTCTTATTTTGTCTCTCTTTTTGCTGTATTTTGGGAAATTTCCTCAACTGCATCTTCTAGCCCTTCTATTGAGTATTGATTATTTCTGGGATCATGTTTTTAATTTCTAAGAACTGTTTTCTGTTTTGTTTTGTTCTCTGTATATTGCTTTTTTTATCATTTGTGGATAGAGTCTCATATTTCTGATATTAATGACAGTTTTTTTAAAAAGGTTTCCTTCTCTTACATAGATTCTTTTTCTCCAAGTTGATGTTTTGTTCCTTCCGTTTGTCTTCCATGCTAGAGGCTTTTTTTTAGAGGGCTGGACGTCCTTTGCTATCCACTCATGATTACGGGTTGGGACTAAGGAGCTGACCTGAGCATGTCGGTGGGCCATTTACTGGGGGAACCCCTGATGTCACTGTCTGTCTTTAGGTCTTTCCTCTTTGACTGGTCAGATTCACAGAAGGAAGGAGAAAAAAAGAGGCTTCTAATCTACAGCTTGAAGAGTAAGGGTCTGGCTGCTAGGTGTGTGTGTGGGGAGGGGACAGAGTTTGACTTACTCTCTATTCAGTATTCACACTTCATATAACCACCAGTTCCTTGTGTTTAAGTAGGTTACCTTGGTCTTCAGTTGTGTTTAGTTTCTTCCATCCCAGAGACCCTCTGGTGTACATTCTCTTTAGACAATAAACTTCAGCTCTGCTGAGTTGGGGAGAGGTGCTCCCTCAGGGATGTGAGGTAGGGAGAGAATTTAGGGATCCAATTGCTTCTTTTTAAAAATATTTATTTATTTATTTTTGGCTGCGTTGGGTCTTCGTTGCTGCATGCAGTCTTCCTCTGGTTGTGGCGAACGGCGGTTACTCTTCATTTAGATGGCTTCTCTTGTTGCGGAGCACGGGCTCTAGGCACATGGGCTCAGTAGTTGTGTCTCGCGGGCTCTAGAGCGCAGGCTCAGTAGTTGTGGCGCACGGGCTTTGTTGCTCCGCGGCATGTGGGATCTTCCCGGACCAGGGCTCTAACCCGTGTCCCCTACATTGGCAGATGGATTCTTAACCACTGCACCACAAGGGAAGTCCCCCAATTGCTTCTTAAACAGCTTTCAACCAATCCCTCTTTTTAAAAGTTCCTATTCGCACCCCCCAACCTCCCACCCCCGCAGTTCCAGAGCTAACAGTGCTGCCAATTCCATGCCTTTTGAGAATTCTGAGATGCACATCATTGTTTCTCAGCTTTCCTCACTGCTGGCCTGGGATTTGACTTTGTTTGATCTGCCAAGTCAATGGCTACTTGTTTATTGGTTTTCAAGCTTCCAGAATTATGTTGTTGTGTGTCTTCTTGCTTATTGTCCCTTTCTTCTTGTCTTAAAAAAAATCTTTTACTGTAGTTTGGTAGCATTTCAAGTATGCGTGATTTAGATGCTTGTGTTCACTTTTGTGGTCTTAACCTAGAAACTTTCTCCCACT
Organism: Delphinapterus leucas; assembly: GCF_059928025.1. Classification (NCBI taxonomy): domain Eukaryota; kingdom Metazoa; phylum Chordata; class Mammalia; order Artiodactyla; family Monodontidae; genus Delphinapterus; species Delphinapterus leucas. The sequence goes on from NC_143130.1 coordinate 170,536,924, forward strand.
TTTTCATGGCTGTTGTCTTCTCATTTTTTATGTCTTAACTTAAATATAATCTCTTCTGAGAGGCTTTTCCAAACCACCCTATGTAAAGGAGGCATTCCTTATCCTTTGCTTTATTCTCTGTTTTAGTTCCCATATCTTTATAGACCTTTAAAGCAATTTTTTTTTGTCCTTTCCATTCATCTTTCACACTTTATCATAAGCAACATGAGATCAAGGGCTGCAGCTCTCTCATGCATTGTTATATCCCTAGTGTTCGGCACATAGTTGACCTTCAGTAAATATTTGCTGAATGAGTGAAAGTACATATTACATGTAGGCCTGAATTTTTAAACTTGATAGCAATGCCTTCAGTTTTTTCACATGTAGAAAAAGAAGGGCAGGGGAATAGAATAGCTCCTACCTCATTGGATTGCTGTGAGGCTTACAAGGATTAAAAGGGTAAAGTGCTTAGAGCATTGCCTTGCACATGGTAAATACTAAGGAGACGTTATATTTTTAAGAGTCTTAAAAAAAGAGTCTCTAAAGAGTTATCATTTTATATTTAACTGGTGTTCAGTTTTGATCAGGTTAGAGAAAATGTTGTTGTGTGTTGGACTGAATTGTTTTTGAGTATTGTGTAGTATGTTCTGAATCACAGCACATCTGAATTTTAACTGCAGGTTGATCATGAATCTCAATTTGGACTGTAGCACTGTCATGGAAGAGAGTGTACTTTATCAGGAAAACAGGATCCCAAATATTTTTGAGTTTGTCCATGTAACCAGACACTTAAGTTTCAGGACAGCGCTGTCTGTAAGTCAGGTTCTTATTTAGGCAGTTGCACGATATCTGCATATTCTTAAGGAGTATAATTTATTTTCGGTACAATCATTTTCTTTTGAGATGGAACCACACTGATTGGATAGATGGTTGATAATTCAGGTATGTCTTGGATATTGCCCTTAGATGTAGAAACTTAAAGAATGATTCATACTCATCAACCTTGGCATATCTGAAATTTCTACCAAATATCTCCTCAGTTCCTCAAAAATCTATGCTTATAGACAGCTCAGTACAGTTTAGCAATGAGAGTTAAAATATTCTCTAGTTTTCTTCTGCTAAAGCCGTATGTCTAGATTTATACTTCCTTGAACAAATCAGTAATACTCTTGTTCCCCCTGTCCTTGCAGTTTCAAGTACAGTATTCAGAGGTCTCATCACATCAGAAAGAAAGTACAAGCTTGTGAGTAACTCTTCAGATGGGATGTGAGGTACTTAAATTTTGGCCTCTTAGATTCTTCAATTTCAAAATCTTGATCTGAGGAAGCTATCCAGTAAACTTCTAAAAACAAACTTGTATAACCTAACCTGATTGTATTAAAATAAAATAGAGATTCATATTCCATTTCAAATATTACTAATATCCAACAAACACTCAACTTGAAGAAGATTCACTGCCTTTATCACTTTCTCCATCACCATATGAAATGAATCTCACTTTCACAGTTCCTAGCACAAGCTCTCAGGACCAACAGTGCAACAGGAACCAAACAGGAATCTTCAGTTTTCACTTGAATAAATTGTTTTTCCCCCTTTCTTTATTTCCAGTGCCCCATTTCTGACAAATGAGGTTTTTCCACGTTAAGAGGTTTTCCAGTTGGCAAGCGGTCAGGTCTCACTAATTCATGCGTGAAAGCATTGGATGATTTTATGTATCTATGTGTTTTTAAAAATAGGCTCAAAAATGTATGGTGGGCCACAGTTTGTTCAATTGTTTCTCTTTATAGGTGACATGTAAGTGCTCTATCATTTACCTACTGTGTGACCTTTGGCAAATTACTTAACCTCTCTAAGCCTTGGTTTTTTCATTGGTAATATGGCAATAATAATAATAATTATTATTAAAAAACTATTATTTTTATGTTCACTGGCACAAAGTAAACACTCAGAATTTAGAATTATTATTGTGATTGTGACTCAGAGGATGAGAATCATGTCTTTTTTTATTGTTGATCTACCCATGCCTCAAGGTGCCTAGCGCGTAGTGAGCGTTCAATCAACAATATCTGGTGAATGAATAAGAACACTAGTATCTTTCCCTTCACCTTTGATGCTTAACTTTTGCTCAATGTCAAAAATGTCTTAGAACTCCTGACGTATTGTTTTTCACAAGTTAACTGTTCAAAAAATGTGACAAATAATGTATGTGGAAATGCTTGGAAAAATGTAAATGGCTATACAAGTGTGATTGATGATGACGATGATAATGACGACGACGATGGTGGTGTTGGAATCACTTGCCCAAGAATGGGAGTGTTCGCTGACCTCTCCTGTCTGCTGAAAGTGCCATATAAAGTTTGTCTCCTGGAAGTAAAGCTCACTGAAGATTATATATGTAAGTATAAGAATATTTGGAAGAATTGACAATGAGATTTGTGACATGTGACATCTTTTTGCTTTTGAGGGGAGATTTCACTGTTTGGCTCTCTAAATACGTGTATCCTTTCCCGTCTCCCTTCATTTGTTACTTTTAGGAGGTTTCAGTTCAAGAGGGTGACCTTCCTCAAAGAAGGAGGATCATTCTTTGATCAAGGATTTGCAAAGAACTCTGGCTCCTCATTAGAACTCCCAAGCCATGCGTTGCTGCATTGTTCTCCCCACATCTCCATCTCTGAACATCTTTATTATTAGCTGTATTTATTCTTTAAAAAAGATGAGTTTCTGAATATAGAACTGGGTTTTAGTACCAAATGCAGTATTTATAGTGTGTGTGTGTGTGTGTGTGTGTGTGTGTGTGTAGGGGGTTATGCTTGATTTTGTTGATGAAAGATCACTGCTGTGTTTTCCTTACTCTACAGTCATTCCATTTCGAGGGACCAGAGTATTGGACTGGAAAGGGGGAAGCAGAAGGATCTCACGTGTAACTGCTAATTTTAGTAGCAATTTATTATCCACTATGTGCCAGTCATTGTGCTAAACAGTTTATATATGTAATATTTTAAATCCTTTAGCAACCCTGCGAGAGAGATCTCATCATCCCTGTTTTATAGGTTAGGAAATTGAGGCTCAGAGCAGTGGGGGAGGCCGTTAGTTAGTAATTATATCAATAGCATGTGGCAATAAGGGCTATGATAGAGCGCAGCCCTGTGTGCTGTGAGAGTACCAATGAGACCATTTAATGCAGCTTGTGGTAGGGAGGGTTAGTTGTCTATGGTGGAAGTGGTTATAGCTGAGATACGAAGAATTCTTAGGAGGTGGCCAGGCAGAGAAGTATGGGTTGTATTCCTGTAGAGAGAATAGTGTGTGCAAAACCATGGAAGGGTGAGAGCGTCGTGTCGGGGTTTTTTGCAAGTCATTATGGCTGAAGTGTGGTACTTAGTGAAAAGACGGAAGATGAAGCTTGACAGATGAGCAGGGATCCATTCATGCTGGACTCTATATGCTAAGTTAATTATCTGGATTTCAACTAGCAGGAAAGGAGGAAGACTTGCATTTTGGAAAGATTACTCTGGATGTCATGTAAGAAAAGGATCAGAAGGGAATCAGTCCGGATGTGACAGCAGTAATCTAGGAAAGAGATATGCAGGCTTGAATTAAGGTGATGTAAATGTAGATGGAGAAGAGAATAGATTTTAGAGACTATTTCTAGATAGAACCAATTGGGCCAAGGAGTAGAATCTATTGGACACGACAAACACTTTGAGAGACACAAAAATAGTAAGTTAGGACAGATATGTAGGGTGATTAAGGCGTCTGATGCTCTAATCAAGAGAAGAAATGAGGGACTTCCCTGGCGTCACAGTGGTTAAGAATCTGCCTGCCAATGCAGGGGTTACGGGTTTGAGCCCTTGTCCAGGAAGATCCCACTTGCTGTGGAGCAACTAAGCCCGTGCACCACAACTACTGAGCCTGCACTCTAGAACCCGTGAGCCACAACTACTGAGCCCACGTGCCACAACTACTGAAGCCCGCACGCCTAGAGCCTGTGCTCCGCAACAAGAGGAGCCACTGCAATGAGAAGCCCGCGCAGCGCAATGAAGAGTAGCCCCTGCTTGCCGCAACTAGAGAAAGCCCGTGCACAGCAATGAAGACCCAAAGCAGCCAAAAATAAATTAATAAAAAAAGAAGTGAAAAAGGAACCAGGCATAATTCTTACTTTAACCACTGAAGTGAATATTTATAGCAATCCAAATTTGTGAAGTATGTCCAAATACTCTGTGTTTATGTCTATCATTTCTCAATGAAAGGTTAAACTGAAAAGAAGATGAATAGTTTAAAAGGACGCAATCACAGCAAATCCATAAAGTCTTAGACTTCATGGAGTGGAAGAGGAAACCAATAAAAAATAAGATGGATTTAAGATATATGCTTCCGAATCTACAACGTTAATAATCAACTTTTGCAAAGAATTTGGAGGAAGTATTATTTTAATTTCTCACTTGGCAAAAAAGGAACAGAACAAAACAAGCAAACAAACAAGCAGACAAGCAAACAAGAACCCCTGAGGCTCACACATAGCTCTAGGTGGAAACTCACTGCTTCCCAGAGTTCTCTGCAAGACGTTGTGATGGCTCCACAACATTTACCCAGCATGTTTAGGGTCCAAGTCAGGAAAAGTACAATAAGTGGCCTATTCTAAGAAAAAAAAAAATGAGTAAATACTGCAAAAAATAATGAAGAACCTATAAAAATGTTTGGAGTATATAAAGTGAAATGATTATTTGGAGTTCTGTTGAGTGAGAGATGAGGGGAAAATAAATCAGGAAAAGAGTTTTGGGTTAATTACATGTTGTAGAAACAAATTTTATCTGGAAATTACTTATTTGTGTAAATGATACTAGAATGTTAAAGAATTTATCTAGAGGACGTTAATAAGATGTAAGATAGCTGACGTTTAAACTTTTAATTCCTTTCAACCCCTGTGTTAACGTGACCATCTGTTATGTGCCCAGCATTGTGACAAGATGTAAGGGCATTACAAATGATATATGAGTTCTGTCCTCAAAGATCTTAAAGTGTTGTTAGGGAGACTAGATTTGCAAACATGAAACTCATTTAGAACCATCCAGAACAGTTTATTATCAGTGAAAAATTTATATAATTAAGTGGCAAAATTTTTGAGGCAGATAACGAGTGCTTTAAGTCTTCCGAAAGGGAGGCAGTGATAAGCGTCAGTTAGAAGGTTTCTTGAATGGTGTGACTCTTAAGGTGGGTCTTCAAGGACTAAAGGGATTTGGTTTTTCAGGCAGAAAAGTGTGGGACTGGTGAAGTAAGCAAGTGTCATTTTGTATTTCCTAAAAAAATAAACAGATTTAGTCTAATATTTCGTTTGTTCACTCTAGTGTTACTTAATGAAATATTGGAAACAACCTAAATGTCGAACAGTAGAATAGGAGAAATGTCAGTATTTCATGCTATATCATATTTAATAATTAAATATTATTAAACTAGTAAGAATCATTAAGGAACCATGTGACCTGGTGGAGAAGCCTGGCTTGTAACCCGTTAAACTGTCAGTTCTACTACTTCCCAGCTTAGTGCCTTTGGGCAAGTCATTTACTCTTTCTGAGCTTTGGTTTATTCAGCTTAAGTGGAGATGATAATAACCACTTTGAAAAGTTATTGTGAGGATTAAAAATAATGTATATTAAGAAATAATGTATATAGAGTGCCTGATAAATAGTGGACATTCAATAAACATTATTATTATTAGTTATACATATACTATTGGTATGTAAAGAGATACTGTCTTTCTGAAGGGTAATGTCTCAGTTCTTACCGAAAGCTTTAAAATGAGTATTTCCTGTTTGACTCAGCAATTACACAATTAAAAATTTATTCTAAGGAATAAAGATGTGTGCACATATTTAAGAGTATATTCTTTGCAGCATTGAATAGAATAGTAAAAATAACCCAAAAGTTCACAAATAGATGATTGGTAAATAAATTATGATTCGCTTACATAAAGGACAGTTATAAAGTTATTGAAATGATGATGTAGAAATATATTTCAGATATAGAAAGTGAGGAAAGCAGATTCTAAATCTGTATACAGTATAACTCCATTTTTGTAGATGTATATTTATGAAGAGAAAATTTTCAGGAAGGATAATATACCAAAAATGTTATCTGTGGTTGTCTCAGAATAGTGGGCCTTCAGGTAATTTTAATCTTCTTACCCGAATTTTTTTACTTTTATGGTAATAAGCATAGATAATTAAAAATTTTAAAATAGGAATGGATTCCTAATTAAAATATTTAGAGACGTAGGAAAATGCTTAAGATTTAAAGAAAAACAAGTTATTAGTTTATTTTTGTTAAAGTATTTTTGTAGTTTTCTATCTATGCCTAAAATGAATGACTGAATTTTGTTTCCGTGGCTCTTTCTCTCAAGATGTAGCAGTTTCCAAGATGGTAGGGATAGGATGAGCAATGAAGAAGCAGAGAGCAGAGATTAGACTTGTGTTTGCCTGGATAAAAATCATCACTTTCTTAGACCCCCCTTTCATGTTTTCTTCATTTTCATCACAGCTTTAACCTTTGGCTTCCTTGGCTAGTTTCATAAAGAAGCACAGTGTAACCTATTTAACCACTGCAGAAAGCCACTTTCTACCTCCCTCCTGCTCTTCCTTTCATTCTTACTAGGATCCAGCAAATTCAGCACCCACTAGTCACTAGTCACTGGGCATATACAGTGGTGAACAGGGGACATAGTTCTTGGAGCCTACTGTCCGCTTGGGAGAGATAGTCAACAATCACCCAAATAAGTATATAACTAAGAATTGTGCTAACTACTGTGAAAAAAAGAATAGGGTGTTGTGAGAGAGGAAAATGAGGGTGGAGGAGAGGGAATCAATTTAGACATAAGACTTCCATGGGGAAGTGACATTTAAAGTCAGCCTTGGGCTTCCCTGGTGGCGCAGTGGTTGAGAGTCCGCCTGCCGATGCAGGGGACACGGGTTCGTGCCCCGATCCAGGAGGATCCCGCGTGCCACGGAGCGGCTGGGCCCGTGAGCCATGGCCGCTGAGCCTGCGCGTCCGGAGCCTGTGCTCCGCAACGGGAGAGGCCACAGCAGTGAGAGGCCCGCGTATGGAAAAAAAAAGAAAAAAAAAAGTCAGCCTTGATGCATGAGAAGGGGTTAGACAGACAAAATGTGGAAGGAAAAGCATAGTAGGAAGAGGGACAAACACGTATAAAGATTTTCAGGCAAAAAATAGCTTTGTGTGTTCAAAAAAACTGGGGCAAGAGCCAACGTGTCTGGCCTTTGTGGTATGACGGGTTGGAAGATAGGCAGGGACCTGGTTAAGGATTTTGGATTTTATTCTGAGGGCAATGGATAGCCACTGAGGGATTTGCACGAAACAGTTTATATTTAAAAAATATCTCTTTGTTTTCTCTGAGGAGAAAGAACTGGAGAGAGGCGAGAAATAAGCAGAAAGGTGAGTAAGGAGGCTTTTAGAATTGATTGGGAGATGATGGTGCCCAGTGATGACAGTGAAGATAAAGAACAGAAGACAGTTGGAGGTGTATTTTGGTGGTAGCACTGGCAGGACTTGGTGACAGATTGGATTAAGGAGTGGGGGAGAGGGAATAGGAGCTGTCGAGGACATTTTGCTGGGGTGACTTGGTGGATTACATGGATGGTGGTGAGGAAAGAGATAAGAGTTTAGTGTTGGACATGTTTGCCGCGTAATATCTGTAAGAGAAATTGAATAGATAAGGTCTGTTACTCAGAAGAGCGACCCATCCCCATCTGGGATGGTGATATACAGTTTTCTGTGCAGTGTAGTTTTCTTTTTAATTAATTAATTAATTTGGCTGCGTCAGGTCTTAGTTGCGGCACGCGGGATCTGTGTTGCGGCATGCGGGGTCCTTTGTTGCTGCGCGTGGGCTCTTCATTGCGGCATGCGGGCTCCAGAGCGCATGGGCTCAGTAGTTGTGGCACGCGGACTTAGCTGCCCCCGCGGCATGTGGGATCTTATTTCCCCGACCAGGGATCGAATTCGCGTCCCCTGCATTGGAAGGAGGATTCTTAACTGCTGGACCACCAGGGAAGTCCCGAGATATACATTCAAGAGTAGTTGGTACAGATGGTGCTTCAAGCCCTTTGGATGGATGGAACTGTGGAGAGAGTACTGAGAGAGGAGCAGAGAATCTGAGTCCTGAGGAATTCCAACATTTAAACTTTAAGTAATAAGGGAGGTGGCAAAGTGTGTTGAGAGGGATACACTAGGGAGGTAAGAGGAAGATTAAAAGAATGTGGTTGTCAGGGAAACCAACGAGAGAGTTTCAAGGAAGGAGGGATCGGAGGGATGGAATGTGCTGAAAGGTCTAGTAAAATGATGGCTGGGAAGCGCCCTTTGGATTTGGCAACATAGAGACTCTAGACGATGGTGGAAAAAGCAGATTCTGGGCAGTGGTGCAGGCAGAGGCCAGGCTGCAGAGTGAGTAGAAGTAAGAATGGGAATGATGGGGAGGTGAGAGTGTGCACACAGCTCTTTATTATCTTGGCTCTGAAGAGAGGCCAATAGCTGGAAAGGATTGTCAAGTCGAGGGAAAGTGTTTTGTATCCCTTTGACAAGGGAGATTCTAGAGTTTATTTGAATGGTTATGGAAATAATTTCGTAGGGAGGGAGAAATTAATGATGTAGGAGAGACAACTGATGGATGGAGGGCACTCGTGGTGGGACTGATGCTTGATATTTACTGTATGTTGAATATGTACTAGGTATATGCTAAGTTATTAGCACAGTAAATGATTTATTATTCGCAATAGCCCCATGAAGTTGGTATGATTATCCCCATTTTACAGATGAGGAAACTGGGGTTGAGTAGAGAGAGAACCAAATTCTTAGTCCAGAGCTGTTTGATTTCAGAGCTCAGACTCTTAGCTTTTACTTATACTCTTAGAGGACTTCCTCTAGTGTGGTATTTTAGTCAGTTTGCCAGAGCTGCCATAACAAAGTATCACAGACAGGATGGCATATACAACAGAAATTAATTTTCTTGCTGTCCTGGAGGTCAGAAGTCCAAGACCAAGGTGTCGGCAGATTTGATTTCTCCTGAGGACTGTCTCCTTGGCTTGCAGATGGCTGACTTTTTACTGTGTCCTCATATGACCCTTTCTCTGTGCACATACATCTCTGGTGTCTCTCCTGGGCTGTAATCTCCTCTTGTTTTAAAGACACCAGTCAGCCTGGATGAGGGCCCATTCTAAGGGCCTCATTTTAACTTAATCGCCTCTTTAAAGGCCTGATCTCCAAATACAGTCACATTTTGAGATTAGGACTTCAACATATGAATTTTGGGGGACAAAATTCAGTCTATAGCAGATGGCTTCTGTTTTCTTAAAGTGTAAGGGAAAAAAACTGGCCGTAGGGGTAGTCTTGAAAAGTGTGGAGAAAGATGAAACAGTGATTGAAGAGGGCAGAAGAAGGAGCTTACTAGAGAAATGTAACCTTAGGGTCAGGTGAGATTGGAGGTGATTTGTTTACATCCAGTCAACCCAATTATCTGAGTTTCTGCAGCAATATTTAGGCGTATGGGTGGAGTAAATTATTACATATGAGCCCTCTGCTGCCATGAGGTTGCTGTGCGCTCAAACAACCATCTCTTGTATGCAAAGTTGAAATGTAAGTGAATTTCATTCACATCCTCAGCACAATTACAAATTACTGTATGTCAGGGACCTTTCTGGCTGTTCTTAAATAGTTGAAAACAGGAAAGTTAAATAAATCAGTGACTGCTAGGATTTTGTTGCATTCACCAATGAACAAATTAGCTTGCACATTTTTCCAACCGGTTCTATAAAAAAAATTGTTTTTAATGATTACTCACCACTATTTTTGTTCTTCTTTCTCTCCCCCTTTCTTTCTTCCTTTTTCCCCCATCTTCACTCATCAATTATTTATTGAACACCTACTAGATGTCTGGCACTAGGGATAAAAAGAGTCCACAATCTAGTGTGGGAGACAGGTATATATGCAAAAAACCCCGAAGTGATAGTGCTATTATTAAATTAATAATTCATGTGTTCATTTATCCTGCAAATGTATTGAGTGCCTGCTATTAAGTGCCAGGCGGTGTGTTAGGCTTGGGGTAGAGACATGAATAAGGTATAGTTTTTGCCTTCAAGAAATTTACAACCTGGTAAAGAAAAATAAACAGGTAAGTAAACAAAGGCAATAACATTGTAACGTTTGTAAAATGTTAAAAGATCTCAAAGAAGGGAGTGACTCTTTGCTTTCCCTTGCATGTTTGGATACCCATTGAAAGGAGTCTTTGCTGCGTTTTAATGAAAGGAACTGTAAAAAGCACATTTGTTCATTTCACGTTTTCGAATGCTCACTGTCTTTGTGTAGTGACAGTTTTGTAGTTCTTGAATCACGAGCAAGCATTGAGTTGGGGGATCGATGACTTTTCTCCTCATTTGAGCTTATTGTCCAAAACCTACACTATCAACACCTTTTTAAGGTGGTAGAATGATTAATGGTATTCCTGAAATACTCGACAGAAACCTGCTGAATGTTAAAGCTTGAGAAAAGTCACAGTAACAAAGCATTATTGTGATGGCGGGTATGCAGAAAGTGTATGCTGGCCTAGCACATATCTCAAATTCTTGGATCTCAGAACTGTGTATTAATATAGGGGTTCCCTGTAATGTAATTTTAAAAAAGATGATGAATGGCAGATCAAAAACATGGAGAAGAAGATGGATTTTTGTAGATTATGTAACTGAAACATTTTCAACTGTCATCTACTTTTACCTAAATTTTTATCATCTCAGGAAAAAGATTATTTACAACCAAACACTTATTGGGGTTAATTGAGACAATGGATTTAAACCTGTTGCTTTCTTCAGAGGTGATGTGCTATATAAACTCAAGTTACATAGTTATTATCTACAATGTAGACTTATTTGTGTGGGAAAATGCTAACCATGTTATGGAAACAGTGCAAATAGTAGGAGGGGAAAAAGGCAAATCTGATAAATGGTATACTTGAGATTTAGAATCTATAATTAACCTAATAACAGCTGAAAACTGCTTTGATGTCATGCAGTGAACACCCACTGTCTGTCTGCACACTGACTTCATTTCAGATGGTGTGCTAGAGTATATCATAGTGGAAAGAGCACTGGATGGGAGTCAGGGTTCATAAGTTCCAGTCTAGCTCGGCCGTTGACTACCTATGTGCCTCAGTTTCCCTACTTTTAAAATGAAATGGTTATGGGCAAAGGTCTCTAACTAAGGTCCTTCTAGTTCTGCTGTCTCATCGTTCTGTGATTCTACGTCCCATGCCTATCAAAAGCATTTTGACTTTCTTCAAGTTGCTTAAGCCAGCATTTCAGTTAGAATGTATCCAGGAGCTTGTTTCCGTGGGCTGTTGGGAACAGCAAGGCCGTGCTTCTCCAGGACTTGATATGTCTTCTGTTAACTGCTGACAGTGAGCCATACCACCTAAAAGGCTCCTTTGGTAGCCTTAAAGATTGAAAGGACAAATGGACAGTGTTGAGAGCTCTGTGGAAGAGGAGACCTGAGAGACGTTGATCATCATGGCCCCTTGGGATTTGCAAAGAGGAATGACTAGAACTGGGCCATTCACTGCTGCCAGGTCAAAGGTCAGGTCAGGAATGTGGACAATGCTGGTGACTCCAGGTAGGTCTAGGAGGGTAAATAAGCCTATTTAGTCCCTCCTGAATCTTGAGAAGATCTGGGCAGCCAAGCTCAGAAAGCTATTAGGAAGTCTCCTAATTTATGAAATTACTTGGAAGAAAAATGTGACATTCATTTTTTGTAACTTGTTACCACACAGTCATTGCATTCTTACTTAATACTCACCAAGTTAATCTACTTTAACAATTCTCACAGTTCAAACATTCACTAAACACACTTTATGATCCCTTATTGCGTTAAAAATCTGGTTTTGTTTGTTGCTATTATGCAACGGATTCCCTATGTCTTAGGAGTTTTAGTGTTGTTGAAAGACCTTTTGAGTTTTCTCCAGTTTTAGTTAAGCACTATTAAATATAATTCTCTGGTGGCAGAGATATATATCTTATTATTATTTTGCTAATAATAAGCTAACTTGGGGGTCATTATAGGATGATTTGGAGTACTGCCTTTCTTAGTGATAAAAAGTAACGGCTAATTTGTGACTAGGATATCAAGCCAGGTAACTATAACTAATTTTGTGTGTGGAATACAATTATAAGTAAATTAAAGGCCTTTTATAATTGTTTCCATCATGGAATTCCAGTAAAAATGTACATATTTTCCTTAAAATACTGATTAACTTCCTGTATCTGATCATTAAAAAAAATAACTGTATGCCTAATAAATATTATAAGATGATTCTTTATTTTTTCTTTCTTTTTTTTTTTTTGCTTTTATCTAGTTGCTTCCAAGATCCGGTACTTACAGGAATATCATAACCGAGTTCTCCACAACATTTATCCTGTACCTTCAGGAACAGATATTGCAAACACCCTGAAATACTTTTCTCAGACCTTGTTAAGGTAAGCTTTAAAATATCCTGTCCTTTGAAAGAATTATTAGGTAGTTCTACTAAATTGATTGGGACCTAAATTTTTATCGAACTGAAAGTCTTGAAGGACCTTATGTTTTCTAGTGCTCTGCCAGAAGAGTCTGGACTCAAGCTTTCTGGGTGTATATAGCAGATGAGATCAGAGGCCTAACTGATAAAAATGGCTACTGCCTGCTTTCCTCAGTTGAACGCCTTTTCAAGAGATTTATATAGTGATAAAAGTTATATGTTTGGCACTAATATAGAGTGGAATTAAAAGGAGAACCTACATTTGCTTAAAATTAAGAACAGGAAACACGATCTTAAAGAAAATCAGAATTACGAAGCATTTTAAGCTCATCAGTAGTATTTCCTATTTCTCGAAGCATAATTTATGATAATAACAATTATTTTTAATCCATGTAACACTTCAAGTGTTCAATATGCTTTACAATCGATATGGAGGACAACAAACAAAACCACGGCCACCCTTTTATACTGTCTGCTTTGACTATAAGGTAGAGACAGGGAGGACCCATCTGCCTCAGAGTTCTCATTAGGAAAAACAGGCAGACAAAGGTGAGCCTTTCAGGTAGACTCAATTGTCGGGGAAATAACATCGAAGAGGTGAGAGCACACTTCCCTTTCCATTAAATTCTAAGGCTTGGTCTCCTCCATTATCCTGATCTCCTCGCTCCAAATCTGATTTTAGAAACCCGTTTCTTTCAGCTATATAACAGCAAAAGTTTTGTAAGATAGGCATTAGGGAAAGAATACCAGCTCAGAACGACTGTAGTGGCACTGGAGTTCCCAGCAGTCTAAGGCTTTGCCCTGGGCGGACTGAATGCCTTGTAGAAAGAAGCCTCACTAGATCAAGTCAGCTCCTAGTCTTCAGTGCCACTGTCTCTGTGTTCTTATTCTTTGGAATGTCTCTTCTTCTTTAGAACCCTTAGTGTCCTTGTTCTATGTTAAAGGGATTCTGTTTATCAGATTCATAGATTTCATACTTACATAGTAAGTTTAGGACCTTGTTATAGGACATTTCTCTTTTCCAATGGCAGTGGAATAATTAGCTCAGTTTTCACAGTAATAATCAGATAAGGCACCAAGGCATCCGATTCTGTCCTCTTGAATTCTCCTTTTGTCTTTGAGGTCAGGGTTCTCAACGGGAAACACTTTCCTTTATCACAAATTCTGAAAGCTGTCTAAGTGAGAGACACTTTTCAGTAGGAAGCAAATTCCGAATTCCATTTGCAGAGAAACTGTGACATTCTGGTTGGCACTTTGAAACTTGCTGCTTAGGTCTTAGTCATGGTGCCAAAAAACTAAGAAATTTGGGATATTGAAGTCATGTTTGCAAGACATGAGGATTCCATTTTCTTGAGCAATGAATCATTAGAATATGATCATGGGTGACAGCATTTTAATGGTAAAACTAGTGTTAAAATAGTTTATTTAAGTGCTGTTGGGAAAGACTTTATGCAATTGAGCCCATTTTCAAAGGGAGGCAATATCAACAGCCACAACGAATGGTAGTACTAACCAATAGCTATTATTATCATAGCAATATTATATTATAATATGTAATAGAAATGATATGTCAAGCACTCTTCTAAGCACTTTACATGTGTCATCTCATTTAACCCCTCATATTAATTCTATTAAATAAGTTTGCTATTATACCCATTTTATATATAAGGAAATGAAACCACAGAGTGGTCAAACTGCTCAAAGTTAACATATCTGGTGAGCGTTGGAACCAGAATTCGACCCTGGGAGTCCTAATCCACAGCACACGCTCTGAACAGTCAGGCTACGCTGCTTCTCCTTACTATTGCTGCTTATCATAATCCAGGGGCACTTCTCTTAGTAAAAACTTGGTTTGGCCTTTGAGAATGCTGGCATCCATTATGAGTCCATAGAGTATAATTTTGGCTCTCTTTGAGATCTAGGGAGGAAAGGAAGTGCTTGGCGCAAAGATTTACCATCTTTTTTTTTTTTTTTGGCCGCACTGCCTGGCTTGTGGGATCTTGGTTCCCTGACTAGGGATTGAACCCATGCCCCCTGCAGTGGGAGCGTGGAGTCTTAACCCCTGGACCGCCAGGGAAGTCCCCATCCTTTTGAAAGTTAAATTGAGCTATACCTGAGGTGATGTGGACAGTGTTTCAATTCCCAGATGTTTTAGCACTATCTCCCACTCAGCAATTTGTTGTGGCTAGTAGGTCCGAGGAGAGTTGACAGCCTATAGGACACACACACATCAAGTGGGAGGAAGAAAGAAGACACTGAGGAATGTCACAAGTCCCTGGTTGGACTTTAATACTCACAGGTTCAACTCTTGGGCTGAACCCAATGCATTTTCTTTCTTCTCTTTGCCTACCTCAGTTTTAAAAAAGTTTTCGTCTCTTTTGTTTACTTTCCAATAATTCCAGTAATACAGAACTTACAACTATTGTCCTGTGTATTAGACCAAGTTGTGGTCATTTTCATCATTCTCACCGTTGGTTTATACATCCGTAATAATCATATTTATAATTCTTCATTTTACTTATGCTGTTAGAAAGTTCAAGACAAATAAGATGGTCTAAGTATTTGGTGTCCAAGATTCTTTGACAGTAATGCTTTCTACTTCCAAACAAGATGGTTTCCTTTGCATTTTATATAGTTTATTATATACATTCAGAAGCACTTCTTGCTTTCAGAATTCAGGTTCTTGGAAAGAAACAAGGAAGCATTAAATTCTCACAGAGTAACCCTCTGTCTTTCTCTTTGGGTATTCTCAATGAAGTTAAAATTATTTTGGTTAAAATATGCAACTTGAAGTTCCAGCAGCATCATTTAAGTCACAATTGCATTTTTAGAGTAATAGTCATTTGGTATTCATGCACGCACGTAACTCTCTCTGATTCCAGTAGAGGTTTGTACATATTTTCAAAGGCAGAGATTAGGCTAGGTGTTTAACTTCAATTAATTTAATCCATAGGAGAGGAGAGATTATTTGCAGAGAAATATAGAGACCATAATTGACTATATCAGCAGTTGAACAGTCCACATAGGTCCACTTAGTTTATTATTGGACTTAGAGTTCATGGAGGTTCCCCAAACTCTAGGTGAGCATAAGGCAAGTCCTCTGTGTTACTCATCTTGCTAGCCCTTGAGTCTAGAGCAATGTTCTGTCCTTAGAAGGGGATCAGTAAGTATTTGTTGAATTGAATTGACTTGAGTCCAAATTTCATACATCACAGGAACTCTTCTAGAGCATTTACATAATCTAGCAGTGACCAAGGGTCCTGGGTAAGATTTTGTATGAGTGCTGAGGTGTCCTCATTTTAACTTAGTAGGGATCTAAGTGTGGCAATGGACACACAGTTTATACACAACTTCAGAGTTTAGTGTTTTGTTTGCTTTTAGCATTAGAAGTGACTATGAAGATCATCTGGTTTAATCTCCCCTCATGGCTGCAGAGGAGTCTGTCCATTTTATATTAGAAGCATTCTGGGACCATATTTTAAACATCTAAGGTCTTCTATAGGGATCTTGCCTTTTATCTGGGAGAACATTTAAAGGCTTTCTTCTGGTCTTCCTATTTCAAACATTCTTTTGGAATTCCTTTCCCCAGATCACTCTTCTGGTGCCATTCGAACTGCTAGCACATACAATCTTTTTAAAAAAATCATTGAGTTTGGGGAAAGCTACTTGCTGCTAACTCTTTAGTAAATGTTTAATATGTTTTTAAAAGGGATTCTAGTTTCAGTTCGATAATCTTAATTGAATTCTAATGTCTAATGGCTTAGGAACAAAATACAGACCTTCAAATGACTGATTTATTGTCCACAGAGTAGCTTTAGAGCATAGCATAATCAAGTAAATTTTATGAAGTGCATAGGTCTAATTCAAATGTCAAAGTTCATAATCTTATAGAAAGTTGATATGACATATTAATTTTCTGTGCTATAGATACCTCAGGGCGACTCCTCATCTTTCCCCACACCCACAGTGTTCCTCTTCTCTTGGTTTCTCTTGATATTGGAAGTAAATGCTTGGTAAAGAGGATCTCAGGAGTGAAGAGGAAAGGTGAAGAGTTGTCTGCTGGGTCAGACTCTTCTGAGCAGGGCATTCTTAATATTCTTTTTGGTTGGGGGTACAGACCTCTGGGAAAGAATCTCAGATGGGGAAGATGGTTTTATCATTCCCAAGTTAGACAGTTTGGTTGGGGAAATAAGTTTCCTTTTTTTAATGAATAAACTTCACAAAACATCATGAAATCACAATGCATTGTACATTTATTCATGAGCCCTTCTTAAGTTTTTGCACAAATGAAAACATTTCCTTACATTGAAACATGAATGGTAATTTAAAACTGGTTTCATGGATTATTCATCTTCAGCCATTTTTTCTCAACCTCACCTACTTATTAAATCTAAAAGCAGTGAGAAAGAAGTTTACTGTTTCAGTGCTGACGTTTTTTCTTCCCTACGTATATGAAGTTGGTGCTGCTATCATTTGGAAACCCTGCATATACAGGAAGGGAAAAATACCAATGTAGAGCCTCCAAAGTTGATTTCACTAATGTTTGTTAAATTATATCAAACTTTGAAAAAATACTACTGTGTATTTGAAGAGAATAATGTGCTATATTTCCCCCACCAAGGAAACGTTTGATGAGAGCAATGTACTTAATTTAGAGAAAAGCATTAATGTATGCTCTACAACTAATTTTATTCTCTAAGGCAAAGTATTGTTTTTCCGTGCCACTTCTATAAGAGCCACATGTTGCAATTTTGGAAGGATGTTGGTAGTAGGCTAATTTAGGGCTGAAGTTTGGGAAATAATATTTCTGACTTACATCCATTGTGATTTTAAGGGAATTTTCAGTGGGATAAAATCCTACAGGTTTAAAACAGATTTTTGGTGAGTGGGTTTATCAAGAATATAACATTTAAAGGGGGTACTTTTAGGAGTAATTGAGTTATATGAGTAAAGTATAAAGTCTGATGGTATTTATAATAGATGTAGGCAGGCAGGGGTAACTGGAATGTTGATATTATCCCATTGTAAAGTATAAGCTTACAAAGTTAAATACATCACACACAAAAAAGGTAAATTAAATCCCTTTAAAAATAAAAAAGTTACACTAAATCTTAAGTTATTTATTGCTAAGAAGTATTATATAACTATTCTGAAGTTATTTTTATTATTATTAATTGTTTTTCCCTGGACATTGGGTAACAGAAGACAAAGGAAATCGAGGTAAATTAGGCACATGGCAAACAAAAAGCATGTAGTCATTTTTCTTACATTGTAACATATTTTGCACTAAGAGTAAATAAAAATAAATGTAAATTTGAAATAGCGAGCATGCTTGACACTAACCAGTTCTTCACACCACTGTAAAATTGTAAATGTAATATCATTAACTAAGAACTTAGTAATGTTTGATGCACATAGAATAAGTGTAAGATAAGATTATTTCTATGTAATGAAACAATTATAAATTGTTATCTATTTTGATTAACATCGAAGTGTGCTGTATCAAAGCACTTCGTAAGTGCAGCAGATATTACCATTATAATGTCTTAATGATTAAATAGTATAACCTAATTTAAAAAAACTAAACATTTGGCTAAGCAGTCATTTCTTCTGTTTTTAAATTAGCAACTTTTCTGCTTTATTGCTTTTACTAAAAGGTTTTTATTTAAAAATTAGTGCTAAAAGAAAGCCAATTTATTTTTAAGAATTTCTTTTTACTTCCATTAAAATTTTTTTAACTTTGTAAATTATCTTTTCTTTAGTTTTTAGTGAGTTTTGTTGAATAATAACGTAAGTAGCAGCAGTAATATATATATGAGATCTTATTGTATGACGTGCAGCTATATAACAGATACTGCTTGCTTAGTCTTTAGAATTTTGAAGATAACTATTTAACAAATCTCTGTTTGTATTCATAAAATAAAATGTTTCCTCCCCAACATGCAAAATTTTAAAAACACACATAAATAACCATTATCATTAGTTCACAAACATATGCTATGGACCATCTACTCTATATTATTTTATAGCTTTTCCAATGTAGTTTAGCTAACATTTTAGAAATATGTATTATTTCTAAATTCATATGCCTGTTTAAACTTCATTATCTCAAATGATACTGACAGAATGTCATGAAACAGTATCATAATATACATATAGACATTATTTTGATGCAATAAACATGTGATTTTTAAGACTCTCTTAATAAACACACATGTTTATTCTTTGCTAAAACATGTTTCTGCAAGTGCCATACCTATATTTTGCAAGTTTTTCTTTACCTGATTAAGACAGTCTTGCTGAAAACTTCCTTTGCTTTGAAAGCTCCTTTTAATTAGCAATGAAAGCTCTAACTCATTAGACAAAGCCATCATTCTTCCTTTCCGGAAACCTCGCCTTCATCAAATCAATAAACTGTAAAACATGGGTTTGGCACTGAAACATGCATTTTTATATTTTTGCTCCTTACTAGCCAGATAACACATGAGATGCAATGCAACTTCCACAAAATAAGCCTTACGTTATTGGTATCTCTGCGCATGAAGCTCTGCGACCCGTACTAGATTTGTAGATGCTGCTGGTGTGGCAATTGCATCTTATGTGGGATGTATCTGGTGTTTTATTATTTGTTTTAGAGTGTCATTTCAATGTAATGTGCTGTTCTTTGTGTCTTTGTTGTCTCTTTTTTTTCTTTGTCCCCCCAACAGCATTTTGTCCCGCACAGGGAAGAAGGAAAACCAAGATGCCTCCAATTTGACAGTGCCCATGACCATGTGTCTTTTTCCTGTGCCATTCCCACTCACCCCATCTCTAAGACCGCAGGTCAGTTCCATCAACCCTACTGTTACTCGCTCCCTCCTTTACAGCGTCCTGCGAGATGCTCCCTCTGAACGTGGCCTGCAAAGTCGTGATGCTCACTTGTCAGACTACCCTTCTTTGGACTATCAAGGCCTCTACGTGACTTTGGTGACTCTCCTGGATCTAGTTCCTTTACTACAGCATGGCCAACATGGTGAGGATTTAATCAAAACTTTTGAAAATGTACATGTATGTTTATAGATGCTACGGACTGTTGTTGTTATTATAATAAATTGCTTGAAAGGTCTTTGTGTGGCTAAAACCTTTCTTACACTGAAACTTAATTATGGTGTTTCCCTTATTATCAGTTTTTTGCTGTTTTATGGCCAGAGGGATGTTACCCAAGTGGGTCCCCCCATGGGTGGGGGGAATGGGCTTGAGAAAGGAGGAAGACTATAAAAAGGAACTTACCTATTCTCCCCTGATCTGCTTATCAGGGAGACTCTGGTTGAAATTACGATTTGGGGGTTAAGTTTTAAAAACTTGCCCCGCAGAAAATGTATGAGGTGGAGCTTAAAGGGCACGTCATATCCACTGACTAATTCTGTGATTTTTGGGAGCAAATCACAGAATCTCTCCGGGACTCATTTTTCCTGTCTTTAAACCCAGGAGGTTAGATAATAAGGAATCTCTAAGAACTCTTCCAAATTTAACAAACAATCAATAGTTATTAGAAAATGTTGACCAAGTGGTACAGTGTATAGTGGTGCTATATGCCATATATAGTATATGCATGCCATGTATGGTATACACTACACAGTCTTAGTGGTGCTTTAGGACAGAAGCCTAAGAGCATGCTTCTTTTCTTAACTCTTCCTCTTTCTACTGTGTGTCTTTAGTAAATTTCATTATCTTGCATGCTTACCAAATTCTTCTAGCCCATAAAAAGGAGCACAATAATATCTACTACTTAAGTATTCAATATTATATTTGGGAGAATCAAATGAAAAATCATACAGTAAGAAAAATGACTTTTGCAGCAAATGAGCTTTTAATACACCAGTTGTCTTAACTTTAAAGCACTGATAATTTGGTCCATGGAGGTATGATAACCAAAGTTTCACTGTCCAAAAAATTGGAATTTCAGAAATGGGTGGGTGGTGGAGGTTATTTTGTCTTTTAATTATGGCTAACTTTCCTAAGAGAATGCTTAATGGTTTATTTAGTAAGATGTGTTCTGAACTTAAAAAAGAAATCTTCTTTTATAAAAATGATGAAATAATGATTATTAATTTGTTTTTTCTTATATTTACAATTCTGTATAACAGTGAATATAAAAAAATGTAGAAACTTGTGAGTTTGCTTATTGTACAATTTTGTAGCTGTTTGAGTCTAGTCACTTTTATTGTGATCCTATCTCAGCTCAGAACTTAAAGGAGATGACTCTTTGAATGTAATATTCCCGGAGCTTGCCATGGTGGTGAACTTGTCAGTGCTTTTCCTTTGTGACTACCTGCCTGGTCTTGGGATGGGCCACTGAGTTAGGGCCCCTTGATTAAGATAAAAGCATTCACATTCAGTTAATGTGTAAATTGTGACAATTTCAGGGGGGATTATTTGTATTTTTGCTCTTTTACCCACAGCTATTTTGTGACCTTCCTCTTTACTGTTATCTATAGGCTGTGTTCTGCATAACAGATCTTAGAAGATAGGAAAAACTCACTAGACCATCCCTTAGAAGTTAAAAACTAATACAACCCTGTTTTGATCTGAATGACATCAGACTTTCCGAGGGAGGGAGTTCGGAACCTGGAATTCTGGTTCCCAAGCTGGAACTTCTAAATAAGAATGACTGAGGGGTGGGTCCTGAGGATCTGAATTTTTAACTAGCTCTCTGGGTGATTCTTCTGTACACCAAGTTTGAGAACCACTGCACTTGCACTGTACCCAGCAGAGCTGCATTTTTTTTTTTTTTCTTGCAGTACGCGGGCCTCTCACTGTTGTGGCCTCTCCCGTTGCGGAGCACAGGCTCCGGATGCGCAGGCTCAGCGGCCATGGCTCACGGGCCCAGCCGCTCTGCGGCATGTGGGATCTTCCCAGACCAGGGCTTGAACCCGTGTCCCCTGCATCGGCAGGCGGACTCTCAACCGCTGTGCCACCAGGGAAGCCCCAGAGCTGCATTTTTGTTGCAGTTCAGCTACTAACTCTCAGGTGATCTTGGGCAATCACTTCCCTTCTCTGGGCCTCAGTCTCCTCATTTGAAAAATATTCCAGGGGGGCTTCAGGTTCCTTTCAGTGCCAATGTTCTGTAACTAGGCTAAAAGGCAGCTGAGGTGTCTTATGTGCACAGACTCAGTCAGTTCTTAGGAATACACTTGTGAATGTTCGATTTTATCAATTTGAGCCCAAGGTTGACTGACCCTCACCCCCCAGTGGGCAGTGTGGCCACATCCTCTCGGCTGTCAGTTGATGTGCTTGTTGAGGTGGCATATTAATTCTAATGATAATCAGAATTAACATTAGGCATCAAAATAGCACAAAGAAGGTGCATCTGCTACAAGACAAACAAGTCTAATAATTTTCTTTTATAATGGATACGAAAATGAGAAAAAGTCTTCATTGTCAAGTCTTGGCTGATGACCTGTATATCAGGAGATCCAGAGATATCAAAACATATATTCAGTGTAATGGGATTTAGTTTACATGCACTCTAAAGCTAAATCGTTATGATTTTTTGAATGTCCTCTATTTTTACTCCTTGTGCAGGTAATAATAATAATATTAATATTCATAATAATGTCTAATATTTGTGGAGCACACATTAGGTGCTATGTTAAGCGCTTTACGTTTTTCTCATTTAAACCTCCTAACAATCCTTCTAATGAAGTGAGGTAGGTACTGTTCCTGTCACTTAAAAATGCTGATAGATAGATTATTATTAGGTGGCACGTCCTTCTGTGATCATTGATAACTAAGTGCTCAGGGTCATGCGGTATCAGTTTACGGCTTCCTTTCTTTGGTGCGTGCTGAATCGGCCACTGTGCTGGAAGACGCAGATTACTTCATTGCCCAGGACTCCAGATGTAGGAGGATTGTTCGGTCGATGGAGCAGAAATAGCATGGTTTTATTTCCAGTCTTGCCCTTGACTTTTCTAAAAATTCCCGTGAGAAAATAATTTAACATCGCTGTGCCACAGTGATCTTGTGTAAAATGTAACAGAGGTAAGAATGCTGGAAGGATTTCAAGATTCGTTAATCACTTGGAAAGTGCTTTTAATTTATGATATCAGGGAGTAATATGAATACCAAGTACTACTGAAGATGGATAAGGTGTTGAGGAAAAGCTCACATCATAGATATGGTTGACCCTCGAGCAACTTGTGGGGTTAGGGGCACTGAGCCCCCATACAGTTGAAAATCTGCAATCTCTGCTGCTCTCTCTGCCTCAAAAACAAAGGAATTGATAAATGACTCACCTAAGGGCAGGGAGCTGAGACAGTTTGGATAGAATCAGGACTCAGACCCTAGTTCTTTGGGTTCCACTTATTGTGATCTCTAATTGAACACAAACTTTTCCCCACAGTTAGTTGATTTAAAGATCTGTAAAATGAAGATACAGGTACTATATTTATTGAAAAAATCCATGTGTAAGTGGACCCACACAGTTCAAACCTGTGTTGTTCACGAATCAACTGTATATTTTTTTCTTTTCTTTTTTTCTTTTTTTTTTTTTTTGCGGTACGTGGGCCTCTCCCGCTGCGGAGCACAGGCTCCGGACGCGCAGGCTCAGCGGCCATGGCTCACGGGCCCAGCCGCTCCACGGCATGTGGGATCTTCCCGGACCGGGGCACGAACCCATGTCCCCTGCATCGGCAGGCGGACTCTCAACCACTGTGCCACCAGGGAAGCCCTGTATATTTCTTAATGCAATCATTCATCAAAGACTGTGTACGCACTCTGCAGAACTCTTGATAGGAAGGGAGTGATGGTTGCTTATAATTTAAACCAGTTCATAAAAACTTAAAATGTAAAATTAGCATTTTTTGTTAGATGGCAAAATATTCAGTGACTGATTACTTCATTTTGTTTTGTAGATCTTGGACAGTCAATATTTTATACAACTACGTGTTTGCTCCCCTTTCTCAATGATGATATTCTGAGTACTTTGCCCTACACGATGATATCAACTTTAGCTACCTTTCCTCCGTTTCTGCACAAGGATATTATTGAATATCTCAGCACATCTTTTCTACCAATGGCTATATGTAAGTTCGGTCTTACCTAATACTAGATTATTTTTATGTGTTGTATGAATGGAAATTGCTTTTGCTGTTTAGGCTACAGATTTTCAAGATTATAATGGAATCACTTGCTGTATACATGTGCTTTGATTTAAATTCAGTTATTTCAGCATGAATAGTATGGTGAACATCAAAGAAATGAAAAGACAATTATACCTTAGAACTGTTGTGTTCACATAGTTTGATCTTATTGGATAGGAAGAAGGAACATGTCAAGGCACAGTCTGTATTTCCTCCATATAAATTATGGTATTTTTTGGCTACTTTAGAAAAAAGGGTGGAGCAAAGTGTTGCCTTTGATGTAGAAATTCTTATCTTTTGCATCTGAAAGAAGTAGGGTGTGCCGGGAAGAGCAATGGATAGAATCAGGATTATGTAGATCTCCTGTGGTCTCAGTTCTATCTGTAATCTGACGTATGATATGAGGTTGGGCGACTGACATAGTTGAAACCTCATCTCCAGAATGATGATATCATCAGCTTTCCCTCACAGGGGTGTTGTGATGACAAAATGAGTCAAAATTTATGAAAACACTTTGTAAAAAGCTGAAATTTACAACTCATGTGCAAGGTACTCTTATAAACATGGAATCGATATGAATTCTGTTTCACTTTTATAAACTTAATTCTGCAGGCTTTCCAGATGTGATAACAGAGAGAAAAAAATAAGTTGGGTTGTGTTTTTTATGATCAAAATCCTGCTAAAGTATTTTTTAAAAGAAATGGGTGATTAATTAATTTACGTTTCAGTGGATAATCTGAAAAGATTATGGGTTTAGGAGTCAAACATATCTAGATTCAAATCACAGCTCTGCTACCAACTAGCTGTGTGAGCTTAGGCAAGTTACCTAACCTTTCTGTTTCTTACCTGTAAAATGAGAATAATGATAATACTGCCTCATAAGGTCGCTGTGACAATTGAAATGATTAACTGGAATGTTGATAGAGTGCTAGCACAATGCCTAGTGTTCAATAAGTGTTAGTTTACTTCTTTCCTTCCCTCAACTCTTGTTCTATAATAATGCCTGTGTTGGTCACATTCAATTCCTAGAGATCATTTTTCACTGTTTTAATGTTATGTACTTTTATGATCTTATTAAAGTTGTTGCTTTGTAATAACAGTTGGTAAACATATGTACCTTTGAGCCACATTTACTTATTTTACAATTCAGTTTAATTTTAGCTATGGAATTGTAATTTTCATGTCTTTTAAACAAAGAGTCTGACTTCTGCCTAAATTATATAGCTATTTAAAAAATTAGCAGACTGATTATACTGTTCAAGTAATAGAATATTTGATCGTTCTCTTTTTTGGTTCTGTGTATCCTTATTGAGAAGTACTTGCTTATGGATACAGCCTTAGGATTGCATAGTTGTATTTTTTTTTTTTTTTTTGTGGTACGCGGGCCTCTCACTGTTGTGGCCTCTCCCGTTGCGGAGCGCAGGCTCCGGATACGCAGGCTCAGCGGCCATGGCTCACGGGCCCAGCCGCTCCACGGCATGTGGGATCTTCCCGGGCCGGGGCACGAACCCGTGTCCCCTGCATCGGCAGGCGGACTCTCAACCACTGCGCCACCAGGGAAGCACCCCTGTATTTTTTTTAATAAGTATGTTAACTGTTAAACTTAGGCATAGAAATTTTTTTCTTTTAAGAATAGCAGGTGAGGCTGCATCTTTCTAATAATGAGTGTAAATTCACTGTATCCTTCCTTCTTAGAAATAAGTTAATAATTTTGGGAGATGTAGTGCATATTTCAGGCCCTTGAATTTATAAAGAGCAAACGAGCATGTGACAGCTGGCAACTTGTTTCTTCACCCTTGATTATTAATTTCTGCTTAATTAGAAACAGACCCCAAAACATGCCTTGTAGTCACATTGGAATCCTTACTTATTTAAATGTGTGAACTTGACAACTAAGGAGAACAAAATAGTAAGTTGAGTTTACAAAAATTGTGTGAAAATTTTAATGCTTATTAGTGGAGTAGCTTGGTGTTCGTTTAAAGGGTAGGGACAAGTCATTTCTGTCTCCATTTTTTTTTTACTGTAAAGGAGAGGTTTAGAGAATAATGTTCCATCTCTAAGGTTATTTCTGTCTTAATAATTCTAGGTTAAATAACATCAATCTTATTTTACGTAAGAGGCACATATCTCCCTCCAATGCAATCGCTGATCTGGTTCATTTATTTTGCTGCTCTGGTTTTAGTCTCCTAGTTCTGACTTTCTCGTTTCTCATCAACAGTAGCCAGTCTGTGTCATCTTTAAATCTTTGAAAAGAAATTGTGGTACTAATCTTTAAAGCCAAATTCTATTAAACCATTCAGGCATTTCTTTTGTACTTATTCCTTCATAGAGTAGATACAAAGGACATAGATCCAAAGATGGAGGGAATTGAGTTCCAGATTAATCAAGTCAAACTGAATTGATGTGAGAATGTGTGCCTGTTGTTTGCACCCATGTTGGTTTTATTTTTGGAAGTTGTTTCAGTGTGTAGAAATTCTGACCAGAACAAGAGGGGAGCATTTAACTTCTTCGAGAATATTTTTATTTCAGGCCTGAGATGAAGGATGTTGCATTTTCTGAGTACTTGATAAAGTCTTTAAGACAAAAAGGCTTTTATCTCTTTGGTATGGTATTCACAAGGTCAAATGTAATACATGGACAGTTTTTCAGGTGTTAAATGATTATATCATTAAGGACTTAGAAAATGAAAGTCTGAGCTCTCAAGTGGACCTAATGAGGTATTGCAGCTCCTTCAGTTTAAGAGCCCTGCATGTATATCAGTTATGTCTTTTATGTCATTTTTGTCATTAAACCAAGTACTGTTGCTTTTATTTTAAATAACTCCTTTGAGGTGCTGCAGAGCAAACTGCAATTTATTGTAAAAATTTCCTTTGACATAACCTTTTCTTGTTAACTCTTTCCTTGTGTATATATTAAGATACACTTGTTTTTATTCCACATGTGTGCAATAGGCTTTGTTTATATATTAAAGGAGTTACTAAGAATTGAAAAAGTCATTTGCATTTCACCATGGAAACCTCTCTTTTTTCACAAAGGTTCTGTGATTTGTGGACCAAATTGAAATATGGTTGTTGGGAAGATGATATTTTGGCAGAGAAAAGAAAAAGCGGGTCCCAAATGAACATTATGTGATGTAGGATACATTATTTTAAAGTGAATAGTAAAGCTGAACAATTAAATCAGTGAAAGAGCCTTCTAGCGGTATCTTGGTATCCTGAACTGTGCAGTCTCATCTAGTTTCTTTTCCAACTTAAATTTCCTCAAAAATCACTCATCCTCAGGTAAAAGAAGAGGTTCATTTAGATCTTTGCATTGAATTAAAACCAATTGTATGATCTAATTGAAGGTCTGCTTCCAAACCATTGGCCCTGTATCATTTTTTTTGTTCTATTGCTACTACAGAGGATGTGTGTTATGTTCTATGATCTTCCAAACACTAGTAAGTAAAGATAATAGAAAAAAGACAGTAAAATACCAACACAAGATATTGATGGTATTCAAATAATCTTTTATATATAAAATCTGTTTTATTAGCTAATGATTGTTTTTATAAAGTAGATCTTACTATACTTTAAGAGCTTTATTATTGAATTGTGGGAAATGTTTTGGAATAGGAATCCAGAAGGGCTGAATTGTAGGCTGAATCTCTCAACCTTATCAAACTTTAGTTTCTTTAGCTGTAAATTTGTGAATAATCATAACCTCACTTGTCTACATCACAATGTTTGTTGTGAAGGCCATGACATAACATATGGGAATGACCTTTGAATATTGTCTGATGTTATATCAACGTGTAACGCTCAGTCAAATAACGGCCATGTCAAATCCCATTGCAACTAATTCCAGTATTCTGCTCAAAATCACATGTTGTCCTGAAATTTTATCATCTTAAATATTGCTTGAAATAATAACGGGCCATCTGCTGAGGCTTGGGATTTTTCCCCCTAGAGTGTGTTGTGTAACAACAGTAATTGCTATGTCAGGTTTAGATCTCATAGAACCTGACAGAACACCTCTGCAGTGTTGATGGGCAATCCTGTCTCTATGACTTTTTATTAATCTACCAATCCGCACATATTTTAATGCTACATAGACTTCAGGTTCATGGTGTCTTAGTCCCCCCTTTATGTTGAACTGATACGACCTTCTGACAGCACAGGTATCTTACGCTCAAACCCTACCCCATGGAACGCAGTTGCCTCTGCTTTACACAAACAGAGGCCACTTGCTGATCCAGGCAGCACAGGAAATGGTTCTGTCATGCGGTAGAACGGGCATCAGAATGTTTTTCTTCTTCCCAGGTGATTCCCTTACCTTTACCCCTTAAAAAGGTATAAGACTAGAGGGGTTTATTTAAATATATTTCAATTCAGACCACTCCTTACCACTGTCTCTCATCTGGACCAGACCAATAGCTTCTGAGCTGGTCTCCATGCTTCTACTCTTAGCCCCCCCTACAGCCTGCTCTCCACCAAAAAGCCAGAGCTATCCTCCAAACGTGTGAGTCAGATCATGTCACTTGCCTCTTTGAAAACGTGTAATAGCCTCCAATCACTCCTACAAATCAAATTCAACACCCTTCCGTGGCCCACAAGGCCCTCTGCCTTGTGATGTGGGCCCTGCTTATCTTACTACTTCATCACTTGTGTCTGCTAATGTTCACTCTGCTCTGTCCATATTGGCCTTTCTGCAGTTTCATAAAGGCACCCAGCTTTTGCTTTTCCTCTGTGTCAAAAGCCCTTCGTGCAAATGGTCACGTGATTTGCTTCCTCATTCCCTTCAGGTCTCAGCTCAAGTATCATAGTCTTCCCAGAGGCCCTTCCTTACTCTCAAGCTAAAATAGGACCTTGCATTGCTTTCTACGTATTCCCTTGCCCTGCTTTATATTTCTTCACAGGTATTTGTTTGCCTGTTCCTCTGGAATAGTGCCGTCCACAGAACTTTCTGCAATGATGGAAATGTTATATAAAATTCTGTGCTGTCCAGTAGAATAGCCGCTAGCCACATGTGGCAACTGAACACTTGAAAATGTATCTAGTGAGAGAGAGGTTTTTAATTTAGTTTACTTTTAATTAGTTTAAATTTAACCACATGTGGCTACTATATTGGATAGCACAGCTCTAGCATTTAAGCTTCATAAAGACAAAGACTTGCCTATCTTATTTATGGCTGTGTCTCGAGGGCCTAGAACAATGTCTGGATACTGAAAAGAAAAATACTCTGTGAATAAATAAGTGACTAGCACATTAGCTGTGAAGTCAAGTGACAGGCTGTAGTCCTAATAATTAGGTTGGTGTTCACATGCAAAATTTGGTTTCTCGTTTATAAGATGGCTTTTCCCATATACTTTTTTTTTTAAATGAGAATCATATAAGAGCTATACATGATAACACGTTAGGAATTATAAAATGCAGAAACAGATTAAGAAATTGTTATTGTTCATAGAAGGAGGGGATGGTGGTAATGATTGTTTTGGTGGTGCTAGGAAGATGAGGGAATAGGTCTTAAAACTTAATTGTATTTTCTGAGCACAACATTAAATATAAAATTTTCTTATTTTTATTACTTCTCTGCTTCCTTCCATCGTGTGTAGCTTTGACCTTAGACACCCTTATGGGGACAAGCTACACATCTGTTTGCCTCGTGCCTTTTTAACAAGATTCAATAAATGATGTGTGCCTCTGCATGTTTATTAAATTAGAATTGTGGTGATTTTGTTCAGTCTGTTAGAAAGCTATGAAATTGCAAGGCGCTGTCTGTTTATAGAAATATTGGAGCCAGTTCCTGAGGGCTGGAGCCACGGGAGCACTCTTGGCTTTGTGGCTGACCATTCTTGAGGGAGAGCGTAGATTTGTAGGGGTAGGGGGGACATTCAGAGGTCACCGAGCCATTTGTCCTGTTCTCCAAATAAACTTCATCTAAATCATCTGAGACATTTGGGCATCTCTCCCATTTTTTTTTTTTTTAAATATTTATTTATTTATTTATTTTGGCTGCACCGGGTCTTAGCTGCAGCACATGGGATCTTTTAGTTGCAGCATACGAACTCCTAGCTGTGGCATGCATGCGGGATCCAGTTCCCCAACCAGGGATCAAACTCGGGCCCCCTGCACTGGGCGCGTGGAGTCCCACCCACTGGACCACCAGGGAAGTCCCATCTCTCCCATTTTTAAAGGCCTCCAGGCACAGTGCTTCTCAGCCTACCTTAATAAGTAGTTTTCATTTTTTAGAAACACTTATAGTTTAAAAGTTTGAAATGAGTTTAAATAAAGGTGAAAACACTTGTCCCAAAAGGAATGGATATAGTATACATATAATTATTTTTCCTTGCGTATGTCAAAGACTACACTTTCTTTTGCTTTTTTTCCCCCTTAAAGAAAGAACCCAAGGGCATGCAATTATTCCTCCCACACTTGGACACCTTACTGAGTATTTCCTTTTTTGTTCTCATTCCTGTAGTAGTACTTCTCAAATGCAGCTCTAAGACCCACTTGGTCAGAATCACTTGATGTCCTTATTAAACATGTAGCTTTCCTGCTTCCAAACTGATTGAGTTAGACTCTCTAGGTATGGGGCCCTGGAAGCTGAATTTGAACCACCGCCCTGTCTAAGCTCTGAAACTGAATCTTGTTCTTTAGGATTTGGCACAAAGATTGTTTTCCTTGATTAATCGTATTTGATTAATCAGCTTTAACATCTACGAGCAGTGAGCTGATCCTCACATCTTTGTATAATAACTAATTCTTATTTATATTGTATAACCAAACTAATTTATGTACCTGAATATCACCTGCTCAGTGGGTTAGCAGCAGCCCAGCAGTAAGTTACTAATAAAAGCAAACTCAGGTAAATGGAACTTAATTATAGATCTGTTTTGTTTGTTTATTTCTTTAAAGCTATTGTAAAGGCCACTGTCCATTGTGGTGCTCAGTTTTTTACGTTAAAAAGAAGAATCATGTTAAATTTTTTTTTGTCTTCTCTACTTTACTATACAACAAACCTTTTATTAGTGCTTGAATGATTCTTTTATACCTGTGTTTTATTATAAGTTGCCTTATTCTTGTTGGTTGTAGGTGAGATACTATTCCCACACATTGCACTTTAATACTTTAAAATAAAGCAGATTTTAGGGTTATCTGCTTTTTTCTTGTTGTCTATGTTGATGGTCTTCTGCAGTATGTGTTGGAAATTGAGAGTTGACTTTTTGAGGGTGTTATAGTCACTGTTTACTGTTCTGTTCATGCTTTCTTGACAATTTGCTACAGGAGCCCAGCTCTAAGGAGAGGTTTCTGCTATTCCTGCAATTATCCTGAGAAAAGGAATTCATTTTATATTTGAGTCCTTGTAAAGTATTGTGGGCCCTTTCTCAGTTACTGTGTTTAGAATAATAAAATACTCTGGGGACAACATATTACCGCGAATGACCTCCATCAGTGATAGTTCTGGATGCTTATAGAGGTTACCTGATACCCTCTATTAAAAAAGAAAGAGAAAGAAAGTTAATACAGTATTGGATGTCATCCTAAACAAGCCACTTAAAGATGTCTCTTAAAAGCAGTATGTAAGTGGTTATCACATGGAGATCACAATTATACGGCTAAAAGGTGAATTTTGAAGAAACCAACTGACTTTGTGATTGAATACTGCGGGATAGGATAAAATGTCCAGCAACAGCATTATTCACAGATTCAAAAAGTGCTGTATTTCAAACAACTCAGGTGGATGTGAAGATGGTAAGCTCTGGAAAACTAAAAAAGTGATTGTCATGGTGATTAAGATGCTGCTGATGAAGTTACATGTGAAGGTTTGAATAAAATCGTTTAATGATAGGTGAGAGTTGAAAATAATTTTAAAATTGATATAACTAAATGCATATGGTACCCATTAAAAGTAGACTCTTTCATCTGCATCTCTTAAAGTTAATGCATTCAAGTCGTGTTCAAAAACGTTTTATTTTTACCTTCTTATTTGGATAACCTTCAATATGCCTTATATTTGGGTACATGGAGGATTCTGTTTTTTCTTTCTTTTCTACCTAGATATAAACATCTTGGAAACAGAGATCACATTTAAGTACAATTCTGATAAAACGATTACATTACCTTCTGGCATTGCTCGTGCCCCTTGAAGATTCTCCCTAAATGTGCCTATGATAATGACTACTGTAGCGTTTGTAGGCTAGGACAAATTTTGTGGTTTTATTTATGCAAAACTTCTATTGATTTTTTTTTCAAGTTTCTTCTCAGCTCTCATGCTCTATGCAAAGTAGCAACTAAATATAAATGTACAAATATATAAATATATATATATAAATAAATTGTGTCTAATCAAAAAAATTTTGGTTTCAGTGGGCTCCTCAAGGAGAGAAGGTGTTCCTGCCCACGTTAATCTCTCCGCATCATCCATGCTAATGATTGCAATGCAGTACACATCCAATCCAGGTAAGTGAAAATTTGGATGGCTTCAGTAATTCCAAACCAATAATTAAATAAGACATCAAGTAAGCAAGCTAGGAATTCTCATGTGAGAAGAACTTCTCTTGGTAAATAGAAACTGGAGATGTGTTAGAAAACAGACTTTCAACTTGAAATAAATTTCCTTTGCCTCTTGCTATTAGCAGTCATCTTGCTGACTACTGATCTTTTTAGAATGTCTGAGAACACAATTTTAGAACACTGACTGGAAATTGCTTGAATATAAATATATAGAAATAATTAAATTAGAAATATAAAAATCACCTGCAATTCTAACAACTAAAGATAACCACTGGGACTATTTTGTGAATTCGCTACTCTGACACCACATGAATATCCTTGCACATAAATCGTTCGTTACATTCCCACTAATTATACGTGAAAGTACATTGTAACCTGTCACTGAGTGTTATTATAACATTTGTATAGAGATGGACAGATAAAAAGTAATATGTCATTTTGATCTGTGTTTCTTTGATTTCTAGTAATGTGGCACAGATATAATCTGATATATTCTGTTGGATTTCCATTCATCAGTGTAATTGCAGATGAACTTTGGGAAACTGACCTAAAGGGGGCTGACTGTTGGAGTCACATGCTAAGATATGAACTCAGTTTTTATTTTCATTTGGAAAGTAAACAAATTTGGTGGCCCTGTTTTCAGCCTTCTGCTTAATTACATAATGAATAATAATTGAGTTTTTGACTCAGCATAAGGAAAATAATTTTTTTCACTTAAAATCTTAATGCTTCTTAGCCTGGAGTGTCATCCTTTAAATATGAAATTCCTTATGATTATTATGTGCATTTAATTAAAATGTATATTTTTGGGGAAGTTATACCTCGTGTCTCACTCTGGCTTAAAGGATCCTCATAATGTCATTTATATTTATTAGATTTTATGTCCTGAAAAAAACCCCTTCACATAGAATCTAGTTAGTTAACTAAAGTCTCATCATCAGGGTTTGGTCCTAATTTCGAAGTTGGGAGGCAGTAGAGCAGGTTGGGTAGAATCGTGTGCTTTGAGGTTAAGCGTATGTTGGTTCATATCTGAGCTCAGCGCAGATTGCCAGGTAGCTTAACCTTGAGCAAGTTCTTTAACTCCCCTAAGACCAAGTTCCCTCATCTATAAAATGGGAATTCTTCCTGTAGTACCTTAAAATGTTGTTGTGAGGATTTAATGACTTAAGTGTGTGTGAAGTGCTTCTTTAGCATAGTGATTTGACACATCATAAGCACTGCTCAGGAAACAGCAACACGGATCTCTACAATCTGTCATTGTCTTCTTGGAGTTGAACGTTTCATTGGGAAACCACTGTGATCAAATACTTCTGTTATTTCTTAATCTGTATCTTCATCTGTTCATGGGGGAACGTGTATAGCTAGCTATTCTATACTAAGAATGACATTTGGGACCCCAAATTAATCTTATGATGGGGGAAACATAAGAAGTGAGGTGCTATCCACCAGGGGACTCTCTGAGATCAAGCGCGTAGGGCATCATTATCCTTTGAACTTTTAGGGGAGACAGCAAGTGGCAGCCTGGTCCTTGTAGCTGATTGCGTATCAAGGATGGAGCAGGGTTCTTGCTCAGGCACCAGGAATTCATTGCAAAACACCTGTGTACATGGCTCCGTGTTAGGCATTGTGAAAACCACCCTGAAATGTAAGATATGATGCTTGCTATGGAGCTTATGTCTCATTGGGAAGATTAGGCATGTTTACATAAGTCATTAATTTACAATGTAAAGTAGTATGTAAAAAGTACCAAATAAATACTATAGACTGTATTAATTCATCAGAGAAGAGAACTCTATGGGTTGAAATGATCAGGAAAGGCTTTGTGCCACTTGAGCAAAGAATGGGTCTTAAAATACGGATAGAATTTTGATTGATAAGGTAAATGGGGCGTTCTGGGAGGGAAACAATTTATTTATTTATTTATTTTTAAGTTTTCATTGGAGTATAGTTGCTTTGCAGTGTTGTGTTAGTTTCTACTACTGCACAACAAAATGAGTCA
This sequence comes from Delphinapterus leucas, assembly GCF_059928025.1. Lineage (NCBI taxonomy): Eukaryota > Metazoa > Chordata > Mammalia > Artiodactyla > Monodontidae > Delphinapterus > Delphinapterus leucas. Next base: position 170,571,073 of record NC_143130.1, read on the forward strand.
GCCATACATATACATACATCCCCTCCATTTAGAACACGACAGTGCATTAAGTAAAGTTCCCTGTTCTATACAGTATGTTCCCATCAGTTGTCTATTTTATACATACTATCAATAGTGTATATGAGTCAATCCCAATCTCCCAATTCTTCCCACCCCCACCCCTTTCCCCCTTGGTATCCATTTGTTCTCTATGTCTGTGTCTCTATTTCTGTTTGGTAATTAAGATCATCTATACCATTTTTCTAGATTCCACATATATGTACAATATTTGTATTAATATACAATATATGTATTAATATACAATATTTGTTTTTCTCTTTCTGACTGACTTCACTCTGTATGACACTCTCTTGGTCCATCCACATCTCTGTAAGTCACCCAGTTTTGTTCCTTTTTATGACTGAGTGATATTCCATTGTATATATGTTCCACATCTTCTTTATACATTCCTCTGTTGATGGACATTTAGATTGCTTCCATGACCTGGCTATTGTAAATAGAGCTGCAATGAACATTGTGGCACATGACTCTTTTTGAATTATGGTTTTCTCTGGGTATATGCCCAGTAGTGGGATTGCTGGGTCATATGGTAGTTCTATTTTTAGTTTTTTAAGGAACCTCCATACTCTTCTCCATAGTGTCTGTATCAATTTACATTCCCACCAACAGTGTAAGAGGGTTCTCTTTTCTCCACACCCTCTCCAGCATTTATTGTTTGTAGATTTTTTTGATGATGGCCATTCTGACCGGTGTGAGGTGATACCTCATTGTAGTTTTGATTTGCACTCTCTAATAATTAGTGATGTTGAGCATCTTTTCATGTGTTTGTTGGCCATCTGTATGTCTTCTTTGGAGAAATGTCTATTTAGGTCGTCTGCCCATTTTTTGATTGGGTTGTTTGTTTTTTTGATGTTGAGCTGCATGAGCTGCTTGTATATTTTGGAGATTAATCCTTTGTCAGTTGCTTTGTTTGCAAATATTTTCTCCCATTCTGAGGGTTGTCTCTTCGTCTTGTTTGTGGTTTCCTTTGCTGTGCAAAAGCTTTGAAGTTTCATTAGGTCCCATTAGTTTATTTTTGTTTTTATTTTCATTACTCTAGGAGGTGGGTCAAGAAGATCTTGCTGCGATTTATGTCAAAGAGTGTTCTGCCTATGTTTTCCTCTAAGAGTTTTATAGTGTTTGGCTTTACATTTAGGTCTTTAACCCATGTGGAGTTTATTTTTGTGTATGGTGTTAGGGGGTGTTCGAATTTCATTCTTCTACATGTAGCTGTCCAGTTTTCCCAGCACCGCTTCTTGAAGAGGCTGTCTTTTCTCCATTGTGTATGTTTGAGGAGGGGAAGCAGTTTAAATAAAGGGGCTCTCTAGGTCTGTTCATGGGCAGTCAGTGCACTCCTCTGAGCAAGGCTCGTGTAGCAAACATACGGAGAATAGCAGACACTGTGTAAGAGAAAGTACCCCGGAGCATCTGTGCTTGAGAACGCAGTCATGACTTCAGAAAATTCCAAGTCTAGTGGACCATTTATATACTCCACAAACAGTTACTGAGTATCTGCTATGTGCCAGGCACGGGGAACACCATAATTAGTAAAACAGAACCGACCCCTTTCCTCTCTTCATAAAGCTTACCGTGTGGTGGAAGGAGAAGACATTAATCAAATAATTGTAACAGTCAATGCCCAGTTTCAATTGTGACAGGTTCTTCGAAAGATGTACATTGTGCTATGATGAGACCCTATAAAAGGGGATTTTTCTTTTACTGAAGAGGTCAGAGAGGGCTTTTCTGGGAATATAACGTTTGGTCTGAGGACTGATGGATGAGTAGCATTAACGAGGCCTGTCAGGGAGTGGAGGTTTCCAGGCAGAGGAATCTCATATGTCAGAAGGGAGCCTGGCAAGCAGGTGGGACTGAAAAGTCATTGTAGCTGGAGCTCAGAGTGAGGGCTGCCTGGTGTGAGATGAGACTGTAGACTTCTGCAGGCCAGAACATGCAGGATGTCGTGGGCTCTGGGAGTCCTGCGTTTATCCCAAGTCTAATGGAAAACTGCTGAAGGACTTTGAGTGGTGGTGTGTGTGTCACCCGAGCTGCAGTTGAGAATGGATTAAGAAGGAGCTGGAATGGATACAGATTGACCCATGAGGAGGCCATTGCATTTGTGTAGGCATGTAAAAGTCAGGGTTGATTGAGGCCGAGAAAAGTGGATACATCTGAGAGCTATTTAGGAAGTAAAACTGGTAGGGTGTGGTGATGTATTGGATATGGTTGCATTCTGGCTTCTGAACTGGGTGCATGGTGGTTCCATTCACTGCAAAAAGAGACACTGGAAGAGAAAGACCCGGTTTCTAAGGGAAGACCATGAGGTCTACTTTGGACATGTTATGTTAGAAGTGTCTTTGAGACATTTAAGAGGAGATGATATACTTTAGACTAATACAATGTCCTATGTCAATTATATCTTAATAAAGCTGTGGAAAAAAATCACACATAACCTCAGTAATAGTTATACATATCCAAAACACAAAAATGCAAGAAAAGCAGGTTTCTTCAGAAAAAAGAGGTAATAGTAATTAGGAAGTTGTATTATGAACCCAGAACTGAGTTCTGGGCTAGAAGTAATGAACTTTGAGCCCTCATGTAAGTGTCCAGTGCTATTCACTGAATTGCATATAGAGGGTACCCGAAGTTGTACAGGCATACCTCCTTTTGGTGCACTTTGCTCTACTGTGCTTCACAGATATTGTGTTTTTTATAAATTGAAGTTTTGTGGCAACCCTGCATTGTCAGACAATGGTTAGCATTTTTTAGCAATGAAATATTTTAAAACTGAGGTGTGTACACTGGTTTTTAAGATATATTGCTATTGCACATTTAATAGACTACTTAATATATACTTTATGTTTATATAAAGTATACCTTAATATACTTAATGTTTGTATAGTGCAAACATAACTGTTATATGCATGGAGAAACCAAAAAATTTGTATGATTCGCGTTATTGCCGTATTTGCTTTCTTGCTATGATCTGGAATGGAACCTGCAGTATCTCTGATATATTGCTGTATATGAGTGTGACATTGCTTACAAGAGAGCACAGAATGAAAAGTGGATTTGACTTAATGACCAGGCCTTCAGGAGCTCCAACAGATACTGGCCCAGTGGAAGAAGAAGTCTTAGAGACAGCTCCGCAGTATCAGGGGCCTGAGAGACCATCTCTGTGTTTCTCTTGAACTTCTCCTCATGTTTGCAAGATATGCCACAGTGGAGGTTATTATATTCTTACACAACTACATCTAAAAACAGGTTTCAAAAGTATATCCTATCAAATCCTATCAAAAATAGGATCAGTCAGGGTAATCAGAGAAAGGTCTCCTGGTGTGCCTCTTTCCTTCTGTCAAAGAGGAAAAATGAGTCTCAGAAACTCCTCAGCAGATTCTTTCTTAGGTCTTGCTGGCCAGCACTGAGTCACATGGCCATCCCTAGCTGCAACAGAATCTGGGAAATTGTCTTGCTTGGCAGTCTGTGTACTGGGAGCTGAACAAGGAAGAAAGGGTTGTTGATAGCAGTTGAGCAGCAACAACAGTATCTGCCACAGGTAGTAGGAGAGGGTCAGTCATGAAGTCAAGGAAAGAGGGTGGTCAGCAGTACTAAATGTTGCTGAAAGTCAAGTGGGAGGCAGACTGATAAATGTCCATAGAATTGAACGACATGGAGGTCATCAGTGACTAAAGGGAGACCTGCTTCAGTGCCATGATAGGGTTGGCAGATAGATTAGGGAAGGTATAAAACGGGTATCTAACTAAGGTGAAAGTATCTTTATTCCTCAAGTAAACATAGGCAAATCAAAGAAGATTGCTGTTGTATAGCTTTTAAGGACTCCTCAACAAGATGGAGTTGGTGATAAAAGACTGCCATTCTAATCCATCAGTCTGTCACTTGCTATCTGTCCAACCTTGGGCAAGGTAGGAAACTAAACCTCACTTTTTTAACTGCAACATGGTGGTTATGAGATACATAATACATAAAGCTCTTAGCTCCGTACCTGGCACATAATGAACGCTCAATAAATGTAAGCTGTTATTATGATCCTATTAGGCTATTTTTTTCCCCGTGCAGTTCTTGATTACATTGATATAAGTTTATGTTATAAAAGTATGATTACTAGGGAGTTTTCTTAATATTTCCTTTGTTAAGATGAATAAAATACTTCTCAAGGATCTTGGAATAAAGCTTGGTAAAGTCAAGGGCTTATGAGTTTTGAAAGGCATGAATATATGAAAATAAGTAATTTCTAGTTTAATGATTAGAGTGAAAAGTCTAATATAATTTAGACTAATATAGTTTATTTTAAAGGACCTTTTGTCTGGTATTTACATTTCACGTTCAAATTATATTTTCTTCCTTACAGTATATCATTGTCAATTATTGGAATGCCTCATGAAATATAAACAAGAAGTCTGGAAAGTAAGTTTGGGGCCACATTAAACTCATAGTCACAAGTTCAATTTCTATAATATAGTAAAAATTGTTTGCATATTAAAACTATTGTTTAGATCAAATTTATTGATGTCTTATTATTTTGGTATGGTAGAACTTATAATCCTTTCCTTACTGGTTAATTATTTACCATTTAGAGCAGAAATGATACTTGAAGAACACAGTGGCTTGACAGAAAATATAATTGGATATATCTTATTCTTGAAATTTAGCAGATACTATATTATGTGACAGTTTTACTTGATTTGAAATGTTGCTTGGGAAACTTTCTTCTTTCAAATAGGAGATGTGAATTATTAAGAAATATGTTTTAGGGAAATGTTTTTAAAAATGCAGTATTTGGCAAACTGGCTTTATGCTATTCTAAAATCTTTCTTTCACGTTATTCTGAGGAGAGAAGAATTTGTTAAAAGATAGTGTACATCTGAATACTACTGGGGGGCTTATTTACAGGACCCATAAAAATAATTTTAAAAATATTATAATATGATTTAATCTGCAAAGCCCATCTGGATGATGAGATTCCAGGGAAATTAACCACCTCAATCTCTCCATTAGAATTTTCACTGCTTTGGTAATATTGAATGAGCTACCTTTATTTTTATTTGATGATGCTAGTGAAAATATGCTTCTTGTCTCCTTTAGGATCTTTTGTATGTGATAGCCTATGGGCCTTCACAGGTGAAACCTCCAGCCGTGCAAATGCTGTTCCATTACTGGCCCAATTTAAAACCTCCTGGGGCAATAAGCGAGTACAGGGGCTTACAGTACACAGGTAAGATTAGGATAGCTCTGTGATGCCCCATCTTTATTTCTTCTGTGCCACATTTGCCTCACTTGCTTGTATTTTTTAATCTTGCTAGATTAAATTTACTGTGCCTTTAGACATTGTCATAAATCCTTTTTGAAACTAGGTGGTATAAAAATAAATTAATTAAAATTAATTTCAAAAGCTTTTATGACATCATAGCAAACCACGTTAAGTTTCAGTCCCATTTGCTGTACACCTGGCCTCTGGTCTTAACACCGCTAATGCTGATCACTGCAAAGGTGTGAGCAGTCAGTAATGCTGCAGATTGGCTCAGATTTAGCAAAATCCCAAGTGGCTAATTCTGCTCTGTTGAGAAGGCTTCGAGTGCTTTCAACATTACCAGTTCAGGCACTAAATAAAAATTGAATGACCCTGAAAGCCTAGGTAGACATGAAGACTCAACCATTGGTGAATACTGGTATAATTAATCGCCAACAAGTAAATACTGAGTTTATTGTAAAGACATATATTTACCAAAAACCAAACAAACTAACCCTTATGTAGTTTATGTTTATATGTTATAAAATCAAAGGAGCAATCTATGGCTAATGTAGTTTCTGATGCCCCTGACTACCCTCTCCCCCCACTTAACTGTGTAATATTTTTTCTGAAAATGGAAGAGATGCATATTTGGGCATAGCTTTTATTCAAGTTATTGTGGAGTTGTATACTGATATTCTGAGAAAGTACTTTTTTCTTGGCATCACTCATCTTTCCAAAGGTGATTTGAGGTGGTTCAGAGGGGATTTAACATAATTCAAGTGTCTGTTTTATGTTCCTGATTAAAGCCAAGTGTTAGAGGTATTGATGGTCCTTGGTGGGCTTATTCTAAACTCAGAACAAATAATATTGGCCTTAGTGGTAACAATAGTATTAATTGAAATGATGAAGGTAGATAGTAGGTAAATTTAAAAAAATGGAAATTGGTATCATTGATGTTTTATATCATTGCTAGTGGAGAATGTTTAAGCGTTGCTGAGTGGATAATTTGAATGTAAAAGCAAGAAGTTGGAAGCACTAATAAAATAAAAGGTGAAATGACGGAAATATTTGACACCATCCCTTCTCAATAGATCCCTGAAATAAGCGTTTATGGGATGTATGAATGGGTAACTAGTATCAAATGAAATTTATTCATTTGATACATATTTGAAGAGTACTATAGGAAAGAGAAGTATAGTGCTAGGCACTATACTTTGTGTTGACGTTAGAAGAACTGACACAAAACCAGACCCCATGGAGCTTAATGCAGTCTAGATATGGAAATTCATTCATTTCCTCAGCAAATATTTATGGGGCATCTACTATTAGCCAGACATTATCCTAAGCACTGGTGATACAGTGATAAATAAAACAGGCTAAGACATTGGTGTGAACATTCCAGCTGGGGGAAAGACCAGGAAACTACCTGACAGTGTAATAAGCACTGAGGTAGAGCAAAAATACAGAGAGCTGTGGGAACACACAGGAAGAGCCTCTGAACTCACCCTGATGGTGGGCAAATTTGGGGAGGGTTAAGTTGTCAAGGAAAGTCCTCAAGTGTGTGACATGTAAGCTGATGCCTGAAAGATATATGCACGATAGATAGAGTCATAAGGGGAGTGAATCATGAACGGCTAAAATGTGAGTTTGAGGCAGAAGGAACTGCATGGGTTCAGACTTGGAGGCCGAAGATAGCATGATCGTATTTAGGAACTGGAAAAAGTCATATGCAGCCAGATAGTGGAGGGACAGGAGGAGAAAAGCCAGAGAGAAGCAGAAAGTCTGACAGGGCCCATGAAAGAATGTGGATTTTATCCTAGCAGCAAAGTGAAACCATGCACAGGTTTTGTTTTTTGTTTTTTTTGTTTTTTTTTTTGCGGTACGCGGGCCTCTCACTGTTGTGGCCTCTCCTGTTGCGGAGCACAGGCTCTGGACGCGCAGGCTCAGCGGCCATGGCTCACGGGACCAGCCGCTCCGCGGCATGTGGGATCTTCCCAGACCGGGGCACGAACCTGTGTCCCCTGCATCGGCAGGCGGACTGTCAACCACTGCGCCACCAGGGAAGCCCCATGCACAGGTTTTAAATGGAGAAACCACATGATGAGATTTGCCTGTTCAGAGCATATGAGAAGCCTGGCAAACTGACAGCCACTTCCGTTTACCCCCGTGACCATACCCTCTTGGAAGAGCCAGCCAAACCTGTCTCCCCAGAATAGCTCAGCCTATGCTTACTGAGATCAGAAGAGATGCTCTCATCTTCTCTTGGCTTATCTGAACAAGATGTCTCTGTCTAAAGGCATTCATTCTCCAGTCCATTCTTGTACTCATATCTCCACACACTTCCATCCTTTCAGTGTGTCATTATTTGTCTTCTACCTGCCAGCCTCTGTCCAAGGCCCTGGGAAACAGCTGTCTTGGAACTACCATGCTAGTTGACCATCGTGTTTTGTGCAGGAAACAAGGGATCATTGAAAAAAATTAATCATTCTGATCTATGTATTACTATTTATCCAGCACTGGCTGTCTGTCTGACGTCATTCTAGCTGCTTATTATCTCATTTAATATGTTAGCCTTCTCCTAGTTGAACAAAATTTATGGACCAAGCGCCATATTGGGTTTTATAGACATTTTTCTCAGTTAATTCTTACAAACATCTTGAGAGGTAGTTTTCTTATTGCAATGTTACAGATGAAGCGTAGGACAGAGAGTTTAAGTAACAGCACGAAGTTCACACAGATAATAAAGGAGCACAGCTTGAATTTGATCCTAGATCATCTTAATTGAAAATCCACATTGTTCTGTTCAATTCAGTTCTGTAATTAAACTTTAGCTGGAGCACTAGAAATTTTCTGCAATGCTTTCGACAATGAAATATGCACTAAAGGGTATCTTTGGTATTTAGGTGGCATTAAAACCCTAAATATTCTCAATAAAAAAATTATGTGGAGATAGAATTTTATGGACTTGGAAGCTCAAAGATGAAATACTTTCTTAGGGACCAGCAACACTGTATGTCTTCCCAGTGATTTATTTCCTTTTTAAAAAGTAAATTTTATTTTTTATAAAAGGAAAATTTGCTTCTAGAAAAATTATAGAAATATGAAAGAAAGAAAAAATACTAACTAGAAATGACCATTATTAACATTTTGGTATATTTCCCTCCAGTTTTTTTGATGAGCATTTTAAAATACAATAGAGGTCATATTGTATATAATTATACAAAGTTACCCCCCCTCCTTACTATGACATTTTTCAAATACAGAAAAGTTTAAAGAGTAACACTATGGGGGCTTCCCTGGTGGTGCAGTGGTTAGGAATCTGCCTGCCAAGGCAGGGGACACGGGTTTGAGCCCTGGTCCGGGAGGATCCCACATGCCGCGGAGCACCTGGGCCCGTGTGCCACAACTGCTGAGCCTGCGCTCTAGAGCCTGCGAGACCCAATGCAGCCAAAAATAAATAAATAAATAAAATAAATTTGTAATAATAATTAAAAAAAGAAAGCCATTGTAACAACAACAAACAAAAGAGTAACACTATGAACACACATATAGCCACCTAGATTTACTAATTATTAGTAATTCACCATAATTTTAACTATACATATATGTATTTAATTTATTTATTGCTTTTAAAGCGTAATAACATGGGAATGTTTACAGCTCATATGAAGATGATGATCAAGTAGTGAGGATTTGGTAATCTACAATGTTTGCTTCTTTTGAGTTTATTAGTATTTATCAACAACAAAAACTACCCCAATTATTTTGGTCATTAAATACAAGTCTTAAAGATACAAAAATTACAAGTTTCTTGGGAATGAAATAGCCATTATATTGTTCTATAAAGCTCTGCTGTGGGGGAGAAAGAAATTATTTAGCAATTTTCTTGCTACAGTGTGCCAATAGTACATAATTTAGCCTTTGTTAACAAAGGTGAACACAAGTTATTGTGTAGTTTCCATCTGAATTAGAGGACAAAAATGTGGCACAATATATAATTTTCCAAGACCGAGATTGTGGCAAAAGTAGATCGAGAATGACTTAAGATAGCACTACAAGGTTAAACTTTGGTCTAGTCTACCACATATCTAACCCTACATTAGTAGAGTTGGATTCTTGAGTTGTATACAAGTTAAAAATACAAGAAGGCCTACCAGTCCTTTTACGTCCTAACTTCCTCCTCATTGACTTCTTATTTATCTTTTTATTATATTGATTTTATGTCCACATAATTTAAATGTATAATTTAAAATAATTTAAAATGTTTTAAACCATTTTATTGGTGCATTATAGACATGTAAAAAAATACAAATTTTAAGTATATGTGGAACACCTCCCACCATGTTTACTACCATGATTACCTTCTCCTTCTGTCCCACAGGTAACCACTAGCCTGCCTTCTTTTTTTTTTTTGGAAAGGAAAGTTTGCTTTATTTTGGATGCTGGCACACAAGGGGGTTGGCGGGGGGACTCCTGTCCAAAGGCTGACTCCCTCCCTCCCACACCCCCTCCACCCTGCCCCGCCAACAGTCAGTGGGCAAGAGCTTTTATAGACGGAGGGAGGGGGCTACATGCAGAAACAGAACAGTCAGCTCTGACAGTCATCTTGAAATTTGTAATTGGTGGTCTGACCAGCATCATCTTGATTGTCTTAAGTACAGTTCATCTTCAGTTCCAGGGTTGGTTTGTTCCCATTTCTTTGATAGCCTGACTTCTAACATCAGAGATCATTCTTGCCTAGTTTTAAATTTTATATAAATGGAATCACACATTATTTGTGTGTGTGTGCCAGTGTGTCTGTGTGTGTGTGATTTATCCGTGGGTTGAGCATAACTGCACTTTGTTCATTTTTATTACTATATATATATATATATATATATATCTCAATATTTTACCAAATGTATGTACCACAGTTTATGTATCCATTTTACTATTAATGGATATTTGGGTGGTTCACACTTTTTGGCTCTTACAAATAATGCTGCCATGAACATCCTTCCCCGTGTCTTTTGGTACACACATGAACACATGTCTGCTAGATGTATGCCTAGGGTAGAATTATTCGATCAGAGGGTATGAATCTATCCAGTTTTAACGGATAATGGCAAACAGTTTTCTAAAACTAGTAATGGTTGTACTAGTTTGTACTACCGTTAGTAGTGTATGAGAGTTCTTTTTGTCTATATTTCACATTTTGAGCAATACTTAATTTTATTTGTTTTCAAAATTGTAGTCATATTCGAGGATTTGTAGAAGTACCTTATTGTGCTTATAGTTATATTGTGCTTATAAGTACCTTATTGTGTTTCCCTGATTACTAATGAAGTTGAACACTTTTTCATATATTTATTGGCCATTTGGATATCCTCTTTATATAATCTTTGTCAGTTACATATGTTACAAATATCTTTTCTTATTTTTTCTCTCTTTTAATGATGACTTTTGATTAACTGAGCTCCTTATTTTTAATGTAATCAAATTAGCAATCTTTTTCATTATATAAAGTGCTTTTTATATCCTAGGAAAATCTTTCCCTACTCCAAAATTATGACAATATTATTCATTATCTTATAGAATATTTGTTTTTTACATTTTACATTTAGATGTATCTGGGACTAATTTTCCTGTATGGTGTGAGGTAAGGGACAATTTTTTTTTCCTCTTATGGATAGTCAACTCAACATCATTTACTGAAAATATCGTCCTTTTATTTATTTATTTATTTTTGCGGTACGCGGGCCTCGCGCTGTTGTGGCCTCTCCCGTTGTGGAGCACAGGCTCCGGACGTGCAGGCTCAGCGGCCATGGCTCACGGGCCCAGCCGCTCCGCGGCATGTGGGATACTCCCGGACCGGGGCACGAACCCGCGTCCCCTGCATCGGCAGGCGGACTCTCAACCACTGCGCCACCAGGGAAGCCCAATATCGTCCTTTTATTACTGCTCTGTAGTACCATTTTTGTCATAAATCAAGTGCCTATTTGAGGATGGCTCTGTCTGTGGATTCTTTTAGTTCTATTTGTGTATTTTTCCTTTTCACAATACTACACTGTCTGAATTAATGTACATTAATAATAAAATTTTATACCCTTCAGTGCAAGTCTTTCTACCTTGTTGTAATTGTTGATCTCTTGCTTGTCTCCCCTGCTTTCTCTTCCTGTTCTTTCTTCTTCTCTTCCTCCTTCAAGGTTATTCCTAGCTATTTGCTAAGTTGAAGAGTTTGTCAAGTTAAACACACACAAGCATATACCTAAACAACTAGGATTTGATTGATAGTTGCCTTGAATCTATAGATCAATTTGGGGAACTGACATCTGTGTAATGTTGAATCTTCTAGTCCATGTGCATAGTATCTCTCTTCATTTATTTAGGCTTTCTTTAGTTTCCCTCAATGCTGTTTTGTAGTTTTCTGTGTAGATGTCTTGCCTATGTCTCATGTAGTGTGTTGCTAGGTATTTATTTATTTATTTTGATGCTATTGTCAATGATATATCTTTTAGAAATTACATTTTCTAAGCCTTTTTGCTAGTATATAGACATACAGTTAATTCTAGTATATTGATCTTAGATCCAGCAACCTTGATAAATCACTTTTTAATTCTAATAATGAATCTGTAGTTTTGTTTTTAAAAAATTTTTCATGTGTGCAATTATATTATTGTTGAATGATAACAGTTTAATGTCTCCTTTTCAGTCCTTAAGGCTTTTATGTCTCTTGCCTTGTTGTATGGGCTGAAACCTCCTATGCTATGCTGAGTTCTAAGTTCCTTCATGGTTTCCTCTTTGACCCATGGGTCATTTAGAAGGATGATGGTTAATTTCTAATCATATGGGGATTTTCGTAGTGAAGTTTTATATTGATTTATAGCCTCACTCCTCTATAGTCAGACAACATACTTTGTATTACTTCATTCCTCTGACAGTTTTAAGCCCTACTTTCTTTAGGGCTGAGCTTATGGTCATTTTTGTAAACATTCCTGTGTACTTAAAAGAACTCATATTTGGCCGTTGTTTGATACTGTGTTCTATATAAATATATCAATTAAATAAAATTTCTTAATTGTGTAGTTCAAATATTCTATATCCTTATTGCATTTTTGTATGTTTCTTCCATCAGTTACTAAGAGTAGAATGTTAAACTCCCACTGATGATTGTGGATTTGTGTATTTCTCCTTGTAGTTCTGTCAGTATTTGCTGTATAAGTTTGGAGGCTGTTTTATTAGGTGTGGACAAATTTAGAATACACTATCTTTCTGGTGAATTGAAACTTTTACCATTATGAAATGCATGCCTTTATTTCTAGTAATGCTTTTCTTAATATCAAAATCTACTTTGTTTTATTCTAATATAGCTACACCAGCTTTCATGAGTGTGTGTGTAGTATAAAATTTCCGACCCTTTTGTTTTCAGCTTTTTAAGATTTGTATATTTATTTCATGTGTGTCTTGTAAGTAGCATATAGTTCTATTTTTTAAACTCAGTTTTCATGATCTTTGCCTTCTAATTGAAACTCTTAGTCCATATATATGCAATGTAATTACTAGGATATTTGATTTTAAATCCACCATTTTCTATTTCTCCTGCCTTTTGTGTTCTCTTTTTTCTCTCTTTTTGCCTATTTTGCACTAATTGAGTATATTTAAATATTTCATCTTTGTCCTGGTGAGTTATTCATTTTAAACATTAATTTTAAACATTACCCTAGAGATTACAGTAGTCCCCCCTTACCCATGGTTTTGCTTTCCATGGTTTTGGCTACCCACGGTCAACTGCAGTCCGAAAATATTAAATGGAAGATTTCAGAAATAATTCATAAGTTTAAAATTGTGTGCTGTGTTGAATGGTATGATGAAATCTCACACCCTCCTGCAGTGTCCCACCTGGGATTCCCAACCATAGACATCATATTCTCCTGACATCCAGTCATCAGCATCATCATGGCTTGATGATCCAGGATAACCCCAAGCGGAAGATCCATCTTCTGATGTATTGTCGGAAGGTCAATAGTAGTCTAACACAGCAACACAATTCCTACGTCATTCATCTCAGTTCATCTCATCATGCAGGCATTTTAATCTCACATTATCTTAAGAAGGGTGAGTACAGTACAATAAGATATTTTGAGAGGGAGAGACCACATTCACATAACTTTTATTACAGTATATTGTTATAATTGTTCTACTTCATTATTAGTTATTATTGTTAATTTTTATTGTGCCTAATTTTTTTAAACAAATTTATTTTATTTTTTTATTTTTGGCTGCTTTGGGTCTTCGTTGCTGCATGCGGGCTTTCCTAGTTGCGGCGAGTGGGGGCTACTCTTCGTTGCGGTGTGCAGGCTTCTCATTGCAGTAGTTTCTCTTGTGGTGCACGGGCTCTAGGTGTGCAGCACACGGGCTCAGTAGTTGTGGCTCGCGGGCTCTAGAGTACAGGTTCAGTTAGTTGTGGCGTATGGGCTTAGTTGCTCCGTGGCACGTGGGATTTTCCCGGACCAGGGATTGAATCTGTGTCCCCTGAATCAGCAAGCGGATTCTCAACCACTGCGCCACCAGGGAAGCCCTGTGCCTAATTTATAAATTAAACTTGATCACAGATATATATGTATAGGAAAATCATATTATACTCAGGGTTCAGTAGTATCCATGGTTTCAGGCATCTGCTGGGGGTCTTGGAACGTATCCCCCATAGATAAGGGGGGGGTGGATTACCATACACCATGTATTTTTTTTTTTTTTTTGCGGTACGCGGGCCTCTCACTGTTGTGGCCTCTCCCCCGTTGCGGAGCACAGGCTCCGGACGCGAAGGCTCAGCAGCCATGGCTCACGGGCCCAGCCGCTCCACGGCATGTGGGATCTTCCCGGACCGGGGCACGAACCCGTGTCCCCTGCATCGGCAGGCGGACTCTCCACCACTGCGCCACCAGGGAAGCCCCACCATGCATTTTGACTTGTCAGTGTCCAGTATAAAATAGTACTTTTACCTTTTTCTGTAAAATGGCAGAAGATTTTAACTTCTTTTACACACTCCTGACTTTCATGCTATGCTGTTATGCTCTTTCTATTTTTAATAATTACAGAAAACATAATTATTATTGTTCTTTGCAGTCAGTATTCATTAGATTTTTTCTTGCTCTTTTCCCTTTTTATATCTGTAAGCTCCCATCTAGGATTTAATGTTTTTCCTTAATAATATCCTTCTGTATTTCCTTTAGTGCCTTTCTACTGAGGATACATGTTCTCAGTTAGTGTTTGTCTGAAAATGTCTTTGTTTTGGCTTGATTTCTTAAAGATATTTTCTCAGTGTGTAGAATTCTAGATTGGCATTTTCTTTCAGTGCTTTGAAGATATTTAATGATCTTTTTGTTTTCATTGTTTCTGTTGAGCTGTCAGTTTTTGCTCTTTTTTAAATTGAAGTATAGTTGATTTACAATACTGTGTTAGTTTCAGGTGTACAGCAAAATGATTCAGTTACATATATATATGTATATGCATACATGTATATATATATTATTTTTCAGATTCTTTTCCATTATAGGTTATTACAAGATAATGAATATAGTCCCCTGTGCTATACAGTAAATCCTTGTTGTTTATTTTGTATATAGTAATGTGTATCTGTTCATCCCATCCTCCTAATTTATCCTTCTCCCACCTTTCCCCTTTGGTAACCATAAGTTTGTTTTCTATGTCTGTGAGTCTGTTTCTGTTTTGTAAATATGTTTTCTTATGCTGTTTTTTAGATTCCATGTATAAGTGATAACATATAATATTTGTCTTTCTCTGCCTGACTTACTTCACTTAGTATGATAATCTCTAGGTCCATCCATGTTGCTGCAAATGACAATATTTCATTCTTTTTTATGACTAGTATTCCATTTTATATATATACTACATCTTTATCCATTCATCTGTTGATGGACACTTAGATTGCTTCCATGTCTTGGCTATTATAAATAGTGCTGCTATGAACATTGGGGTGCATGTATCTTTCCAAATTAGGGTTTTTGTTTTTTCTGGATATATGCCCAGGAGTAGGATTGCTGGATCATATGATAACTCTATTTTTAGTTTTTTAAGGGACTTCCATACTGTTTTCCATAGTGGCTGTACTAATTTACATTCCCACCAACAGTGTAGGAGGGTTCCCTTTTTGCCACACTCTCTCCAGCATTTTTTATCTGTAGACTTTTCGATGATGGCCATTCTGACTGGTGTGAGGTGATACCTCATTGTAGTTTTGATTTGCATTTCTCTAATTTTAGTGATGTTGAGCACCTTTTCATGTGCCTGTTGGCCATCTGTATGTCTTCTTTGGAGAAATGTCTATTTAGGTCTTCTGCCCATTTTTTTATTTTTATTTTTATTTATTGAGCTGTATGAGCTCTTTGTGTATTTTGGAAATTAAGCCCTTGTCGGTCGTTTCATTTGCAAATAATTTCTCCCATTCTGTAGATTCTCTTTTCATTTTATTTATGGTTTCTTTCGTTGTGCAAAAGCTTATAAGTTTGATTAGGTCCCATTTGTTTATGTTTTCTTTTCTTTCTTTTGCCTTGGAGGATTGATTTAAGAAAATATTGTTACGATTTATGTCAGAGAATGTTTTGCCTATCTTCTCTTCCAGGAGTTTTATGGTGTCATGTCTTATATTTAAGTCTTTAAGCCATTTTGAGTTTATTTTTTTGTACGGTATGAGGGAGTGTTCTAACTTCACTGATTTACATGTGGCTGTTCAGCTTTCCCAACACCACTTGCTGAAGAGACTGTCTTTTCTCCATTGTCTCCTTTGTGGAAGATTAATTGACCATAGGTGTTTGGGTTTATTTCTGGGCTCTCTATTCTGTTCCAGTGACCTATATGTCTGTTTTTGTGCCAACATTGGTGCCAACACAATGCTGTTTTGATCACTGTAGCTTTGTAGTATTGTCTGAAGTCTGGAAGGGTTATGCCTCCAGCTTTGTTATTTTTCCTCAGGATTGCTTTGGCAATTCTGGATCTTTTGTGGTTCCATATAAATTTTAGGGTTATTTCTTCTAGTTCTGTGAAAAAGGTCACGGGTAATTTGATAGGGTTCACATTAAATCTGTAAATTGCTTTGGGTAGTATGGCCATTTTAACTATATTCATTCTTCCCATCCAGGAGCATGGGATATCTTTCCATTTCCGTGAATCATCTTCAATTTCCTTTATCAATGTTTTACAGTTTGTAGTGTATAAGTCTTACACCTACTTGGTTAGATTTATTCCTAGGTGGTTTATTTTTTGGATGAGATTTAAATGGGTTTTTAAAAAAACTTTCTCTTTCTGATATTTCATTGCTAATGTAAAGAAATGCAACAGATTTCTGTATGTTAATCTTGTATCCTGCTACCTTGCTGAATTCATTTATCAGTTCTAATAGTTTTTGTGTTGAATCTTTAGGGTTTTCTATATAGAGTATCATGTCGTCTGCATATAATGACAATTTTACCTCTTCCCTTCTGATTGGGATACGTTTTATTTCTTTTTCTTGTCTGAGTGCTATGGCTAGGACTTCCAATACTATGTTGAATAGAGTGGTGAGAGTGGGCGTCCTTGTCTCATTCCAGAATTTGGTGAGAAGTCTTCTAGCTTTTCACCACTGAGTATTATGTTGGCTGTGGATTCGTCATAAATGGCTTTTATTATGTTGAGATATGTTCCCTCTGTACTCACTTTGGGGAGAGTTTTTATCATGAATCGAAGTTGAGTTTTATCAAATGCATTTTCTGCATCTGTTGAGATGATCATGTGGTTTTTGTCTTTTGTTGATGTGGTGTACCACACTGATCGATTTGCATATATTGAATCATCCTTGAGACCCTGGGATGAATCCAACTTGATCATGTTGTATGATCCTTTTTATATGTTCTCGGATTCAGTTTGCAAATATTTTGTTGGGGATTTTTGTATCTTTATTCATCAAAGATATTGGCGTGTAATTTTTTTTTTTGGTAGTGTCTTTGTCTTGTTTTGGTATCAGAGTGATGGTGGATTCATAGAGTGACTTTGGGAGTTTTCCCTCGTTTTCATTCTTTTGGGAGAGTTTGAGAAGGATAAGTATAAGTTCTTCTTTGCATGTTTGATAGAACCCCCAAATGAAGCCATCTGGTCCTGGACTTTTGTTTGCCGGGATTTTTTTAAAAATCACAGATTCTATTTTACTTCTTATGATTGGTCTATTCAAATTATCTGTTTCTTCTTGATTCAGTTTTAGCAGGCTGTATGTTTCTACAAACTTGTCCATTTCTTCTAGGTTTTCTATTTTATTGGCATATAACTGTTCATAGTATTTTCTTATGATTTCTGTTTTTGGATTTCTGTGGCATTGGTTGTTATTTCTCCTCTTTCTTTTCTTATTTTATTTGGGTCCTCTCTCTTTTCTTCTTGGTAAGCCTGGCCAGAGGTTTTGTTGATTTTATTTATACTTTCAAAAACCTAGCTCTTGGTTTTATTGATATTTTTCTATTTTTTTAAAATCTCTATTTTATTTATTTCCTCTCTGATCTTTATTATTTCCTTCCTTTTGCTGACTTTAGGTTTTGTTTTTTCTTCTTTTTCTAATTCTTTTAGGTGGTGGGTTAGGTTGTTTATTTGGGATTTTTCTTGTTTTTGAGGAAGGCCTGTAATGCTATAAACTTCCTTCTTAGGACTGCTTTTGCTGCATCCCATAGATTTTTTTTTTTAATTTAAAAAATTTTATTGAAGTATAGTTGATTTACAATGTTGTGTTAATTTCTGCTGTACAGTGAAATGATTCAGTTATACATATATATATATATATATATATATATTTGCCTTTTGTTGCATCCCATAGATTTTGTATGGTTGTGTTTTCATTGTTGTTTTTCTCAAGGTATTTTAAAAATTTCCTCTTTGATTCCATTGTTGACCCATTGGTTTTTTTAGTAGCAGGTTGTTTAGTCTCCATGTGATCATTTTTTCTCATTTCCTTTTCTGTGGTTGATTTCTAGTTTCATGCCAAGTTGTTGCTCTTTTGAAGGTTAAACTGCCTTCTTTTTTTCTTTTGAAAACTATTCTTTTTTTTTTCTATTTGATTGAAATTTTCTTTTTTTCCAGTTTTATTGAGAAATAATTAACATGTCACTGTATAAGTTTAAGGTGTACAGCATGATTGTTTGATTTGTATATATTGTGAAACTATTATTGCAGTAAGTTTAACTAACATCCATCATCTCATATATCAACACAAAGAAAAGAAAGAAAGGAAAAAAATTTTTTCTCCTTGTGATGAGAAATCAGGATTTACTCTCTTAACAACTTTCTTATATATCATACAGCAGTGTTAACTATAATCATCATGTTGTACCTTACACCCTTAGTACTTATTTATCTTATAACTGGAAATTTGTACTCACAACTTCTTTATCTATTTATCCATTGATGGACACTTAGGTTGCTTCCATGTCGCGCCTATTGTAATAATGCTGCTGTGAACATGGGGGTGTAGATATCTTTTCAAGCTAGTATTTTTGTCTCCTTTGGATATATTTCCAGAAGTGGAAATGGTAGTTGTATTTTTAACTTTTTGAGTGTTCCTTTTACTGTTTTCCATAGTGGCTGCACTAATTTACAATAGTGCATGAAGGTTCCCTTTTCATTACATCCATGTCAGCATTTGTTATCTCTTGTCTTTTTTTAATTTAATTTTATTTTATTTTTGTGGTACACGGGCCTCTCATGGTTGTGGCCTCTCCCGTTGCGGAACACAGGCTCCGGACGCGCAAGCTCAGCGGCCATGGCTCACGGGCCTAGCCACTCCGCGGCATGTGGGATCTTCCCGGCCCGGGGCATGAACCCATGTCCCCTGCATCGGCAGGCAGACTCTCAATCACTGCGCCACCAGGGAAGCCCTCTCTTGTCTTTTTGATGCTGGTCATTCTAACAGGTGTGAGGTAGTATCTCATTGTGTGTGTGTGTTTTTTTTTAATAGATCTTTATTGGAGTATAATTGCATCACAATACTGTGTTAGTTTCTGTTGTACAACAAAGTGAATAAGGCATATGCATACATATAGTGAATCAGCCATATGCATACATATATCCCCATATCCCCTCCCTCTTGAACCTCCCTCCCACCCTCCCTATCCCATCTCTCTAGATCATTGCAAAGCACGGAGCTGATCTCTCTGTGCTATGCTTCTGCTTCCCACTAGATAACTATTTTACATTCGGTAATGTATATATGTCGATGCTACTCTCACTTTGCCCCAGCTTCCCCCTCCCCCACCATGTCCCCAAGTCCCCTTGTAGTTTTAATCTGCATTTCCCTAATGACTAGTGATGTTAGGCACCTTTTCATGTACCTGTTGGCCTTTTGTATATCTTCTTTGGAAAAATATCTATTTAGGTTTTTTGCCCATTTTTAAATTGTTTTCCTCTTCTTTTTTGCTATTGAGCTGTATGAGTTCTTTATATATTTTGGATATATGGTTTAAAAATGTTTATTCTCATTCCATAGGTTGTTTTTCACTTTGTTGAAGGTTTCTTTTGCTGTGCAGAAGCTTTTTAGTTTGGTGTAGTCCCACCTGTTTATTTTCGATTTTGTTGCTTATGCTTTAGGTGTCATATCCAAAAAATGACTACCAACCCCATGTCAACGAGTCTTATTCCTATGTTTTCTTCCAGGATTTTCATGGTTTCAGGTCTTACAGTTAAGTCTTTAATCCATTTCAAGTTAATTTTTGTGAGTAGATAGGGATCCAGTTTCATTCTTTTACATGTGAATATCCACTTATCCTAGCACCACTTATTGAAGAAACTGTTTTTTCTCCATTTGAGTACTCTTGGCTCCCTTTGTCAAATATTAATTGACCATATATGCTTGGCTTTATTTCTGGGCTCTCAGTTCTATTCCATTGGTCGTATGTCTGTTTCTATGCTGGTACCATACTGTTTTGATTACTATAGCTTTATAGTGTAGCCTGAAATCAGGGAATGTGATGCCTCCTGCTTTGTTCTTTTGCAGGATTTCTTTGGCTGTTTGAGGTCTTTTGTAGCTCCATATAAATTTTAGGAGTGTTTTTTACATCCATAAAACATGCCATTGTAATATTGACAGAATTGCATTGAATCTATAGATGGCTTTTGGTAGTATTGACATTTTAACAATATTAATTCTTTCAGTTCATTAACTTGGGACGCCTTTCCATTTATTTGTGTCGTTGATTTCTTTCATCAACGTCTTGTAGTTTTCACACTAGAGATCTTTCACCTTCTTGGTTAAGTTTATTCTAAATATTTTATAGTTTTTGATGCTATTGTAAATGAAATTGATTTCTTTATCTCTTTTTCATAAAATGCATTGTTAGTATATAGGAATGCTACTGATTTTTGTATCTTAATTTTGTATTCTGCACGTTTACTGAATTCATCGATCTAACAGTTTTCTTGTTGGGTCTTTAGCATTTTATATATATAAAATAATGTCATCTGCAAATAGAGACAGGTTTATGTCTTCCTTTACAATTTTCATACATTTTATTTCTTTTTCTTGCCTGATTGCTCTAGCTGGGACTTTCAGTACTATGTTGAATAAGAGTGGTGAGAGGGGTACTTTGTCTTGTTCCTGATCTTAGAGGAAAAGCTTTCAACCTTCCACCATTGAGTATGATGTTAGCCATGGGCTTGTTATATATGGCCTTTATTATGTTGAGATATTTTTCTTCTATGCTTAATTTGTTAAGAGTTTTTATCATGAATTTTGAGTTTTGTCATATGCTTTTCCTGCATTTGTTGAGGTAATCTTATGATTCTTTTCTTTCATTCTACTAATGTAATGTATTATATTTATTGATTTGTGTATGTTGAACCATTTTTGCATTCCACAGATAAATCTCACTTGACCATCGTGAACGATCCTTTTCATGTGCTGCTGAATTCAGTTTGCTAGTATTTTATTGAGAATTTTTGTATCTATATTCATCAGGGATATTGACCTTTAGTTTTTTTAGTAGTGACCTATCTGTGGTCTCCTGAATATCTGGTGTGTTCACCAACGTTCCTCACTTTGGCTACATTGGAAATACAGTGCGTCTCTAGCACAATGTGACCTATAAAATCTCTGTTCAGCTTTCAACCATTAAGTATGTGTTCTCTGCTAGTCCTTGTGAAGTTTTTCTGTGAGACCATGCAGTTTAGGATTAAGCCAAGGACCTGAGGAGCGTCCTTACACAGATTTATGGGACCTATTCTCTGGCACTCCCTTCTGTTCTCACTTTACTTACAAATTCCAGTTGCATTAGCACTTCGTCACTCTGATGTTTCCTCTACCCCCCGAAAATGCTAATTACTAATTGGGTTTCACTTCTCTTTGCTGCAGTTTGCAAGTGTTCCCAGGCAGAAAACCAAGGTGAATGTAGAACTTAATTTGTGTGTTCCCCTCTTTTCAGAGGATTGCAACCTTGTGTTAAAATCTATGCCCAGTGTCGGAAACAAGTTGCTTTATACATTTTGTCCAGTTGAAGGGTAAGTCCAGTACAGTCTTAAAACATCATGGCTGTAACTGGAAGTTCCCTTGTTTCTTCAACAATGGCTTATACCATATTCTCATCCTTCTTTCTGGAATTCCAATGACACATATGTTACATCTTTTCTCCCATGTCTTCTATGAATATTTTTTTGTATTCTCCTCTCTCATTTCATCTTTCTGTGCTTCATTCTGAATCTTTTTATCTGACTTTTCTTCCCCATCATTAATTGTTAACTTCCCAAATGTATTCTTAATTTTGTTAATTGTATTTTTAAGTTCTAGAATTTCCATTTGGTTCTTTAAAAATTCCAATATCTGATTATATTCTCTGTCTCTTACTTTATAGAATATATTAAGCATAGTTATTTTAAAGTCTTTTCCTGATAACTCAATATTCCAGATCTCTGATTCTATTGTAATTTCTTTTTTTTTTCTTGTCTTTGTATTTGTATTTTTTAAATAATTGTGTGCAAGATATTAGATAGAAAAACTATGGGGTTAATTTGAGGTTTAGGATTAAGTTATGTTTCTTCAGAGAGTATTTGTGTGTTTGCTTCTGGCAGGAGGCTGTAGAATTGGTAACCCAGGTCACTTTAATGCAGCTCAGAAAAAAAAATCTGTGGTCAATTCTTGAGATGATTTGAAGCTGGTCTTCAGTCCCTGTGAGGGTTGGTCTATTTCTGGTTCCTCTTTACTCCTAGGTGTGACCTTTTGGGACCTCTACCCACAGCCCAGGGAGATTTTTAGGTTTCCCATTCCTTGGTAGTCACCCAATTCCAAATTTAGTTCCCCTATTTCAGAGAGTCTGTTGAAATCTGCTCATCTTGTGGAATTGGCAGAAAGAGAAATAGGCAAAGGAGAAAGAGTGGCCTCAAATGCCAGGCCTACCTTTTGGCAATCTCATTTTCTTTTGGATCATGGCCCCATAATTCTCTCATACAATTCTCTGGGTTTTTGTTTGTTTGTTTATTTCCTTTTGCATTTAATCTTGTCCGGTTTTCTAATTGTTCTCATTAGGAGAACTGACTTGAATTTATTTGTCTATTGTTTCTGGAGAAATGGAACCCAGACTTTTTTTAATGTAGTATTTTCAATGGTGAAATGAAGGTCATATATATTTTTTGAGGTCAGGCATATTTAAGAATGTCTTTCTATTTCTTCACACATGAAAGTAACCTCTGCCTCACTGTGAAAAATATGTAAAAATTGCTTCATAGGTTCCTGGAATTTCAGAGTTATAGAAGACAAATCTTAGACCAGTGATTTTTATCTGTTACAGGAGTTACCTTTGTTGTTCTTAATTCTTGGAGCCTTATCTATTTATTAAAAAAAACCCTTTTCTTAAATATTTCTATATAAGTATCTTTTCATTAATTTCTATAATGTGAAGAACACTTTCAATCTGCAAATTCAGGTCCTTTTTTCAGGAAATTTCGCATTAATGAAATTTTAAATTATTGCTTTCTTCAAATTGTCTTGGTTTATTCCTCAGGAACACCTGTAATTCATAGGTCATGTTTTCATTTTCTGTGCTGTGTAGCTGTTAATAGCCACTATTTTCCATACATTTATCTTTTCCTCTATATTCTTAGTTTTTCAGGTTGGTTTACTCTATAACTTACTTGACTTTTTCCCCAAATCAGCTCTATTTATTGCACTGAATGAGGGTCTCTAATTTTGCTATCTAATTTTTAGTTTAATTACGTTTATCATGTCTCTTACCTAACTCTATTTTTATCTCAGTCTGTTAGTGTCCTATGTCACCCTGAATTTCTGTGACTGTCTACTCCTGTTTTTATAGAGGTCTTATGTTCTTGCTTCATGTTGCAGATGCCACACACTTTCCTAAAATCTTTTGATTCATTGACTAGATAATTTTCAGACAAATGTTTTCTCTCAGGTTTCAGTATACTATTTCATTTCCTTTGAAGTATACATTTGGTTGGTCCTTCATTTTTTTAAAAAATCAATTTTGTTGAGATATAATTTTCATGCAATAAAACGACCCACTTTAAGCATAGTTTGATAACTTTTGACAAGTGTATACGCTAATGTAACCAAAGCTGTAATCAACATACAGGACATTTCCATCACCCCACAAATATCTCCTAGTTTTATTTTCAGTCCATCCACCATAGGCAACCACTGATCTGCTTTTTGTCATTATAGACTAGTTTTGCCTGTCCTAGGATTTCATATGAATGGAATTGTATAGAATGTACTATTTTTGTGTCTGCTTATTTCACTCAGCATAATGTTTTTAAAATTTATTCATGTTGGTATATAAGTAGTTCACTTTTTAAAATGTTGAGTAGTAATGCATTGTATGGCTATATCAGTTTATCCATTCACTTCTTGATGAACATTTTACCTATTATGAGTAAAGCTATAAACATTCATATAAAAGTGTTTTTATGAAGATATACATTTAGTTATTTTGATAAATAACTGGCAATGAAAATGCTGGATTATATGGTAAGTGTATTTTATAAGAAATGTCCAAACACTTCTTCAAAAGTGGTTGTACCATCTTATACTCCCTCCAGAAGTATATGAGAGTTCAAGTTCTATATTATTATCAACACTTGGGATTGTTGGTCTTTTAATGTTAGACATTCTGATGGCCAAGTAGTAATATCACGTTGTTGTTTAGTTTGCATTTCTCTGATGACTAATGCTAATGAACATCTTTACAGGTGCTTATATATATATATATATATATATATATATACACACACATATATTTTTGAAGTTCTCAGTGAAATCTTTTGTTCATTTTTCAATTGGGTTGCTTGTCTATTATATGTTCAAAATAGAAGACTTTTTTCAGATATATGTATTGTGAATATGTTCTTTTAATCAGGGGATTTCCTTTTCAGGTATTTCAAAGAGCAAAATTTTCAAATTTTGGTAAATTTCAGTGTATCGATCCTTTTTCTTTTATGGTTCTTTCCTCTCCCCTAAGGTTATAAGGAAATTCTCCTAAGGTTATAGGGAAATTCTCCTGTGTATTATTCTAGAAGTTTATAGTTTAAGCTTTTACATTTAAGTATATGATCCGTTTGGAATTAATTTTTGTATATGGTGGGACGTAAGGGTTGACTTTTTCCCGTAAGGATATCCGATTGTTCCAGTTCAATTTGTTGAAAAAATTACTCTTTCCACATTGAATTACCTGGACTGTTTTGTTGAAAACCAATTGACCACATATGTGTGGATCCATTTCTAGACCCCATATTTTATTTCATTGTCTGTCCTCTCACCAGTATCACACTATCTTGATTACTATAGTTTTATAGTAAATCTCGAAATTATGTAGTGTAAATCCTCCAGATTTGTTCCTTTTCAAAATTGTTTGACTATTTTAGGACCTTTGCATTTTCATAGAAATGTTACTATCAGCTTGTCAGTTTCTACAAAACAGTCTGATTGCATTTTGACTGGGATTACATTGAATATGTAATTTAATCTGGGGGAGAATTGACCTCCTGAGAAAAGACTCAATATTGAGTCTTCTGATCCATAAACGTGGCATTTCTAGCCATTTATTTAGGTCGTATTTAATTTCTGTCAGCAATATTTGCTAGTTTTCAGTGTACAGGTCCTGTAGATATTTTGTTAAAGGTATTCCTAAATATTTTATGGGTTTGGGTGCTATTGTAAATAGTGTTTTAAAATGTAATATTCTACTTGTTTATTGACATTATTTATATAGATATAATCGATTTTTGTATTTTGACTTTTATATCCTTGAACCTTCCTAAATTCACTTATTAATTTTTGTAGCTTATTTGTAAGTTTATTAAGATTTTCTGTATATATGATTATGCTTTCTTGCAAATAAAGATAATTAAAACTTTTTTTTCTTCTAATTTGTATGTCTGTCTGCCTGCCTACCTGCCTGCCTGCCTCCCTCTCTCTCTCTCCCTCCCTCCATTTCTTTCTTCCCTTCTTCCTTTCTCCTTTTCTTTCTCTCATTGCACTGGCTCATAACTCCAGTTCAGTGTTGAATAGAAGTGCTGAGAGTGGATATCATTGTTTTTTTCCTTCATCTGTAGGGGGAAAGTGTTCAGACATTCACCATTAGACATGATGTTAGCTGTAGGATTTTCACAGATGCTTTTTATCATATTGAGGAAGTCCTCATCTATTCATAGTTTGCTGAGAGTTTTTATCATGAGTGAATGTCTATTTTGGTCAAATGTGTTTTCTCCTATTAGATGATCATATGACTTCCCCCCTTAATTCTGTTAATAAGGTGAATTACATTGATTTACTTTGCAATGTTAAACCAACCTTGCATTCCTGGGATAAATTCCACATTGTTTGCTATATTATATCGCCAGATTCAATTTGCTAATTTTTTGTTAAGTGATTCTGGTCCTGCATTTATGAGGGATATTGATTTAGTTTTCTTTTATTATAATGTTTTCATCTGGTTTTGTTTATAGAGTAATGCTGGCTTCATAAAATGAGTTGGAAAGTGTTTCCTCCTCTTCTATTTTCTGAAAGAATTTATGTAAGATTTGTATAATTTATCCCTTTAATAATTAATAGTGAATCCATCTGGCCTTGGGGCTTTCTTTGTGGGAAGGTTTTACATTATGAATTCAATTTAACAGTTATGGGGCATTTAACTGTCTACTTTTAATTGAGTTGAATTTTGTAATTGTGTAACCAAGTTTTTTGATGAATGTGGGCATTTTATCCAACTTGTCCAATTTATTGGCATGTCTGCAGTATCTGCAGTGATGTCCTACCTTTCATTCCTGATATTGATAATTTACTTCTTCTCTATTTTTTTATTCATCAGGCTACCTAGGGGCTTATCAATTTTATTGAACTTTCCAAAAAAAACCCAGCATTTGGTTTTATGACTTTTTCTGTTTTCAATTTTATTGATTCCTGCTTCTATCTTTATTATTTTCTTCCTTCTACTAATATTTAATTTAATTTGCTCTTTTTCTATCTTATTAAGTAGAAGCATGAATCATTTATTTTGGACCTTTAAAATTTTCCAAAATAAGAATTTAAAGCTATAAATTTCCCTTTAAGCATTCCTTTAGTTGCATCCTACAAATTTGATATGCTGTGGTTTCATTGTATTTCAGAACAGAATATTTTATAATATTCCTTGTGATTTCTTCTTTGATTTATGGATTGAGTAGAAGTATATTTTTTTAAATGTACAAATATTTGGTGATTTTCCAGGTATATTTTTGTTATTTATTTCTAGTTTAATCCTATTGTGGTCAGAGAACATACTTTATTCTATCACTCCATCTAAATTTTTGGAGCTTACTTTATGAATGTGAATATTATCTTAGTAAATGTTACCTAGACACTGTGTCTGTTCCACAGTGATTGAGTGGAGAATTCTGTAGTTATCAATTAAGTCAAGTTGTTGAGAATGTTGTTCAAGTCTTCTATTTTTATTGATTTTTTTTGTCTGCTTGTTTTATCAATTACTGAGAGAGGATTGTTCAGATTTACAACACTAATTATAGACTTATTTCTCCTTTTAGTTCTGTTAGTTTTGCTTCATGTAAATTGAAACTCTATCTTTAGATACACACATATTTATGACTGTTATGTTATCTTGATGAATTGACATTTTCATCAGTGTGAAACATCCTCCTTTGTTCCCGGTAATATTCTTTGTCCTGGAGTCTACTTGTCTGAATTGATATAGACACTCCAGCTTTCCTATGACTAGCATTTAAATGGTATAAGTTTTTCTATCGTTTACTTTTAACTTCTCTACCTTTGTATTTCAAGTGTGTTTCTCACAGGCAGCATATATTTGGTCATGCTTTTTGAAAAACTTAAAACCTATTTGACAATCTCTGTCTTTTAGACTATTTACATGTAATGTATTTATTGTTTAGGCTATTTATACTTAGTGTAATTACAGATATGGTTGGGCTTGAGTCTATCATCTTGTGCTTGTTTTCTGTTTTTCCCATCTATTCTTTGTTCCTTTTCATTTTAATATCTTGCCTTCTTTTGGTTAATTTTTACTATTCCATGTTTCTCTTTTTAAATTGTTAGTTATACCTCTTTTTAAAAAGAATACTCTACAGTTCTACAATTACAATATGCACCTTTAACTTCATAGTCTACCTTCAAGTAATATTATACTAGTTTACACGTATGCAAGAATCCTGTGCACTTTCATTTTCCCCTTCCCATCCTTTTAGTTTTTTATCAAATATTTTACTTCTATATATATAGAAAGTTGTTTGTAGTTATTCACTGTATTTTTCATGCCCAGAACTCTTTATGCCTTTGTGTAGGCCCTAGCATCCATCTGGTATCACTTTCCTTCAGCCTGAAGACCTTCCTTTAGCTTTTCTTGTAGTGGAGCTCAGGTGGCAATGAATTCTCGTATCTTGTGTTTGCCTTCAAAGAGTCTTTATTTCATATTCATTTTTGAAGGATATTTTCACTGGGTCTAGAATTATAGGTTGACAGTTTTTTTCTTTCAGCCTATTAAAGATGTTGTTCCATTGTCTTCTGGCTTGCATTGTTTCTGACGAGAAACCAGTGATCATTCTTATCTTTGTCCCCCTGTAAGTAATGTCTTTTTTTCCCTGGTTGTTTTTAAGTTATTTCTCTTTATCATTGGTTTTCATCAGTTTGATTATAATGAGTTTTGGTGTTATTTTCTTTGCTTTTATTTTGCCTAAGCTTCATTGAGCTTCTTGGACCTGTGGGTTTATAGTTTTCATCAAACTTGAAAAAATTTGACCATTGCTTCTTCAAATTTTTGCCTCCACCCCCACCCCCACAACCTTGCTTCTTTTGGGCTTTTAACCACATGTATATTCCTGGATATTTTCCCACAGCTTACTGAAGCTCTATTTATTTTTCTTCCAGTACTTCAGTTTGGGTAGGATCTGTTGTTACATCTCTGAATTCACTGATCTTTTCTTCTGCATTGTCTAATCTTCCTTTAAGCCCATTCTGAGAATTTTTAATTTTTGATATTGTATTTTTAACTTTTAGAAATTCCATTTGGTTGTTTTATTATGTCCTGCATCTCTGTCCTCATTGTGTTCATGTTTTACTTTGAATATGTTTATAATAGCTGTTTTAAAGTCTTTGTTTGCTAATTACCTCATCTCTGTAGTTTCTGGGTTTGTTTATCTTGGCCAATTTTTTCTTCCTAATTGTGGGTAATATTTTCTTGCATAATATTTTCTTCCCCTTTCAAATATCAAGTAATTTTTGACTGGATGCTGGACTTCATGAACATTACATTATTGAGTGTCTGGATTTTGCTGCCTTCCATTACAGTGCATTGAAGTTTGTTTTGGCAGCCAGCTTACTGGTGGATCAGCGTGACCCTTTCAAGCCTTGTTCTTATATTTTCTTAGGGTGAACCTGGACTAGCCATTTCCCTAATGTTAGTTTAGCCCAACGACTAAGGTGTGACCTCCCAGAGTCTCAATTGAATATCCCAGGTTTTCACTGAGTTCTCTCCACTCTGGCCGGTTGAAGCTCAAATATCTCTCAGCCCTGTATGAGATGTAGGAATTATTAAGCTTACAGATCCCCCGTAGTTTTCTCTAAGCAGCTTAATGGAGTTTTGCCTTACACATGCTCAGCTTAGTGTAAAGCCAAAGACCCAAAAGGATTCCTACTCAGATATCTGGAGCTCTTTCTTTGCATAGATCCCTCATCTTTGGTACTCTGCTCAGCAAATTTAAGCCTCTTTGCCTTTCTAAATTCTTTTTTTGTCCCCTCTACTCAATGAAACCACCCTACTGTGCTTATCTTTTTACCTCTAGGACCAAGACCTGGAACTTGCTTCCAGGAAGAAACCAAGGGTAATTGTAGGACTCATTTCATTGTTTCTTCTCTCAAAGGTCATTGTCCTGTACTACCTGTAGTCAAGTTTCTTAAAACAGTTGTTTCATGTATTTTTTAGTTTCTAGTTATTTATGGTAAGAGGGCGAGTCTAATACCAGTTACTCTGTCATTGTTGGAAGCAGAATTCTTGTCTGCCATGTTTATGCTATATTTTTGTTTTTATTTTCAAATAAAGGGAGGTCTATCATGAAAATATTTGCCATATGGTAAGGTATGTAGATTGTCCTTGTATCAGAATCAACTGTGTTGCTTTTCCCAGTTACAGATACCTGGGCTTTGAGGTTCCAGGCATCATATTTTAAAAACCTTTACAGATGATTTGTGATACAAAACAAAAGCCAATAATCACTGGTCTAGTAAGCTTAAATCTAGTGTGTGACTTTGGTGAACTTAAAGGAGGTATTCTACAACCTGTGCTTAAGTTAGTGACACCCTGTAAAAATAGAATAAAAAGAGGAGTAGGACCTCCTAGATATCCCCACCATCCACATATAAAACACTGATTTCTGGCAGAGCAGGAGTTTTTGGAGCTCTGATCAAGTGCTATGGCCATTTCACGTTCTAATTTGTTTGTACCTGTGCCATAACGGTTGTTATGTAGTTTAAATATTACTTTTATCTAAAAATGTCATGAACTTTTTCTTAATATTTATAAAGTGATCTGCAAATATTCTCATAATACATGGATTCAGAGATGGTTAGCAGATTTCATCTTGTATGCCAACTCTGTTTTGACTAGTGGTGACTTCCTGGAGCTCAGTGTTGAGAAAGATTTTAAGGCCAGTTCTAGACTCAGCAGGAAAGAATGCTCTTATCTGTCATGAGTTTGGGATTGGAGGAATGGGGTACACGTTCCATGTATTTGCAACTTCTGTACTGGTTGAAGGCACTCTTTTTTCTCTAGATTTCTCTAATTACACAAGAAAACTTGTTGCTACTCTATCTTGGCTTTTCCACATGTAGGAAACAAATATGGCATGTCTTTATTTAAATTATTTCTTCATTCATCCATTCCTTACTCATTCATTTCCTCTTTCTTTCTCTCAAAAGATATAATCAATATGATATTTTGTTATTATAGTAGTAGTTCTAGTCTGTACTTCTTTTTAAATAAGTAGACCCATTGTGTATTTTTTTTTTAAGGTCACTGGTTCTGTTGACCATATTTTCCTGAATTCCAAATCAGACACATAATCTTATTCCTGGTCTAACAATAGCATAGAAGAATTGGAAGTTGGGACACTCTTAGAAAATTTTACAAAATGTTCAGAGCACAAATTAGGCTCAGATCATTAATAACAAATATTTTTGGATTATAATTAGACATGTAACTAAGAATATCTTCTCATCTGCAGATTTTTATATATTAGGCCAACCATGGTCCTATAGGATTAGAATATGGCGATTTAGAAAAATGTCCTACTTTCAAACATAAAATCCTATTACATTTTTTTTTAATGGTGGAATATTGTTAGCTAAGTGCCTTGGGCTACAGAATCATCTGGATGATGAGAAGTAATTGTAATTCTCTTTCTGATCTGTCTCAGATCACTTGGTTCTTGTCCTCATTCTGTGTGTATACTGTGTTGAGGAGTTGGGTATTAGCAGACTAGCAGAGGTTTAGACTGTGGCTAATGTGTGAGAGGGACGCATTTCGTTTGGGCAAGAAACTCATCTTTTCAGTCTCCACATTTAATGGGGATGGGTGGGAAATGGAATGGTGGAGGTTGCCTTACTACTCATTTCACTTGTTATTAATCTGAAACACTTCCTGCTGCCAAAAATCTAGGATGTTTAGCATAGTATACTATAGTGAAAAGAGCACAGTTTTGAGAACCAAGAGATATATGTTCTAGTCGTAGCTTTTCATTTACTAACTCTGTGACCGTAGCAAACTATTTAACCTTTAAAATTTTAACTTACACATAAAATGAGGTTAATAACCTGCTGTATCTATCGCACAGGGTTGTTGGGAGGATCAAGTGAAAACACAGATGTAAAAACTTCTAAGAATTTACTAATGGTATATCACTGTGAAATAATATTATGGTATTGGGTATGCCACCTTATATTAGCTTGTCTCTCCCCATGGGAAAATGGATGGGGTTGTGATATCTTTGCTTAATTTAAAAATACTTCATAGACTGAAAAAAAAATAATTATTTTAGGAAACCTTCTGATGATGGTTCTATTTAAGGACAACTAGTGAAGTATCTGCTGTGTTTTCCTAGGGCGTGAATAATGTCAGTGAGAAATACTCATCAGCTATGCTTTGCTTTACAGCTTGGAACCCCATCCACTGCCAGCACACTGAATGCCACAACGCAATTAACAAGCCAGCTGTGAAGGTACTGTTTGATTAGACATGGTGCTGTAGTGTATTGTCAGTGGTCAGATTATCAGGAGCAAATTGCTGAATGAAATGGAGATTGCATCCTGCTCTGTAAAGCAGAAGCCTGTACTCTGTGGTCATCTCAAATGACTGTACTCTACTTGGATCTGACTGTACTCTGGTGGATTGGTTCAAGACAGAGCAATGAATAGTGATATCTGCAGATTTGTCTCTGAGTTCATAGCCAAGTGCTGTGGAGAACGGCGCTAATTATCAGAATAATTCTGGTGAAACACTTACATAGTCCTTGACTGATTTCTGTCTGGGCTAATAAACTCAGGGGAATGTACTTTGGCCCTGTTTTCATGTGTTTGCTACAAGTTATGAGTGGTCTAGTGTGTGACTATGTGAATTCAAGAGTCGTAGGACAAAAACAGATAAAATTGTGAAATGACTGAGTGGTAGTTGGACAGCAAACACATGGAAAATTACAAAAGAGGTAAGGGAACAGTGGTTTAGAGAGGTCAAGTCACTCTCCTAAGGTCACGCAGACAGAACTAGGTACCTTGACTCTCAGCCTTATTCTTTTCCTGCCACATCTAATTGGTTCTGTCCTGTTATAATCCTGAATCTTTGAAGTAGAAAATTAAGAAAAATAATTACACCACTTAACAAAATTACTTTTGGTATATTTGTCGGATACAACACTTGGCTGGAGAGACCTGTGTCTGGATTTACAAGGGTTGATTTTTAAATTCTGAGCAGTGGGAGTTAGGTCAAGTGATTAGAGTTCAAGTTGCTTTTTAGAACCTATTGTCAAGGAAGTTTGCCTCTCTTGTTCTATAGAGAGGTAGATTGTAAAGATTATCAAGTAATAGAAAAATAATACTCTAATTTTTAGAAACAGAGTAGAAGAGGTAAAATGAGATATAAGAAATATAAATATCAATGGAACCAAAAAGAACTCTAAATGGAATAAAACATGTATTTCATATACCAAAAGTGGCACAGGAGTGCCAATTATCATATTGTCATCTACATATATCTTACCAACAAAGGACATCCTTCTATTATTATGCTTGATCTCTGCTTTTGATGAAAGTAAATTGAATGAATTTATGCTGAGAAAGAGCAGGTGAGGGTAACGCACCAATGGAAGCTTAGTCCTCTCCCATTCTACGATGTGTACTCTTCCTCTGAACTTCCATAAACATTTGGGGTTCAAAGGTACTTTTCTTTGGTGTGAGGACATTTTGAGCTAAACACAAGTGAGTTCATATAGTATTCAGCTTAATTCTTCACAGTGGTGAGACTTTCACAATTCCCGTAGTTTCTATATCTGTCCTTTCCTCTTTCTGCCTAAGTTACAGTGCCCTCTTTTCGTTCACCCAGACATCAACAGAAAGGAGGTACTGAAAATCTGTTTAATTTTTCCAGTTATTTTTTCCTTGATTTTATGTCAGACTGCATTCTCGGGAGTCCTCTGACTTGCTGATTAGTAATGGTTTTTGGCTTCCTTCCCACAGAAGTCATCATGCATTAGAAATTCTCCCTCTCTTTAGGCAAACAGCCCAGTCTACTCCTCTGGCCTGGCCTCACTTTTCTCACAGGCCATTCCCTATAGCCAGTCCTCCAGGATAAGCCAAACCATCCCACTTTCTGTCATTTTTTAATTGAGGTAAAGTTCACATAACATAAAACTAACCATTTTAGAGTGGACAATTCAGTGGCATTTATCACATTCACAATGTTGTACAACCACTACCTCTATCTAGTTTCTAAACGTTTTTCTCACCCCCCCAAATTTTACTTTCTCAGTCCCAGTTTTCTTAAAGGGCTTCCTTTTACATTTTCACTCTATGCTTCCCAGAAAGGGAATATTCTTGTTGTCATTTCCTGTGCAGAGGCTGTTTTTGCACGACCACCGGTCTGGCTCAGGGTTATTCTTTCTTTACAATATGAGCACTCCACAAACCCACAGAGATATGAGCATATGACATGTAAATCAAGGGTACCCAACATCCAGATGCTTACAGAATAATGTTAAATGAAAAAGAAATTATGAAGTGTACAGTATGATGCAAATGTAGTTTAAAAATCACATATATGAATTTTATATTCATCTTCATAATGAACACCAACCAGTAATTCTCATCAAAATATTACCAGTGATTACATTGAGATGGAGGGTTAATGAGTTATTTAAATTTTCTTCTTTCCTTTTCTTCATTTTCTGAAGCCTTTACCTTGGGCATGTATTATATTTATAGACAGAAAATAACTATTTTTAAGTGTAACAGTCAGATGTGAACATATTAATGTGGATGTAAACTGACCTGTTCAGTGTGGAACAGGATTGACACTACTAGCCACAAATCTGAAGGGTCATGTTAATTCATTTAACATGTCAGAGGTCAACTAGCTAACCTCTAATGACTCTTTACAGTTCTAACATCCTAGGAGTTTTTACTTTGGAATGGAATGAAAAAATATCTTTACCTGACAGAGGTATCAATGACTCATTAGAAATGAGAGTAAAGTACCTATACTGAAGAAGAGGTCTACATGGAGTGCATGGGAAAAACTCAGGGAAAATGGATTTATTTTCACAAAAAGCCTAATATCTCCATAATAGTGAGTTATACCTCTAGGCAGTAATGAACCAAACTTGGGTCTGCTCGCCTGTGTGCAGTAAAGCCAATCTACTGATACCGGCTGGTGGTGAAGGAAAGCACAGCATTTATTGTAAGGCGCCATACAAGTAGTCTGGGACAGCTAGCGCTGAAAACACCCTAACTCTCTGGTGGGTTTCAGCAAAGCATTTATAAAGGCCAGGTGGGGGCAGGGGGGAGGGGTCGCAGGGTCTGTGATCAGCTCGTGCACAATTCTTCAATTGGTTGATGGTGAGGTAACACGGTGATGTCACAGGGGCTAACCTTATCAGTCCTTAGGTGCCAGTAGGTCTGGGGGCTACAAAGTGCTCGTGATCATGAAGTAGTTAATTTCTTCCATTTAGTGGTGGTTTTAGTATCTGTAAAACAACTCGGGAAATGTTCATCAGATACTGTTATATAACTAGGTATTTCGGAGAGGAGCTACAGCAGAGGATATGGGGGAAGGGTTTGTCTCGGGAAGGCCCCATAAGGTCCTGCTCAGTTACATAATGATTTGCCAAATAGAAAAGCATTATATATATATATACATATATATACATATAATGCAGTAGGTTGCAAAAAAGTACTTTTAAGGCAAGAGCCAAAAGTTATGATAGGATCCTAAAATGAAAGTATGTTGGAAATTATAGCTCATTATATCCCACTCTGTTTTTTGGTTTTACTTGGTCCTATTTGAAAATCACTTTATGAAATATTTGAATCCCAGATAATTAGCTAACACAGGAGTCAGCAAGCTATGGCCGCAGTTAAATATGGCCTGCTGCCTGTTTTTGCAAGTAAAGTTTTATTGGAACACAGCTGTGCTCTTTTGCTTACATATTGTCTCTGGCTGCTTTTATGCTACAACAGCAGAGTTGTAGTTGTGACAGAGAACTCATGCCCCACGGAGCCTGAAATATTTACTTCCTGGCCATTTACAGAAAGTTTGCCAATCCCTGATTTAACACACCAGAAAGTAGTTATTCACGGCATCAAAGGAAGCATGAAAGTTACCTAAGGAAAATTTTCACACTGGGCCTTTAGCACCAGGGAATATATAATTTACAGATTTTGATGGTATAATTATTTAAGTTTAGGAATTCTAACTCTTACTTCCCCAACCATTGAAACTCCTAAGGGTTTTAACTTTAAATGACAGGCTGCTTGGGTCATAAGTTCAGTTCATTTATCCCCTTCAAATCATTAAAAAAAAAAAAAAAAGCCTAAAGAAAAGGCAGAGTGAAGTTCTAGAAGAATTTGTGTACTAGGCATGTTAACTCATACTCAGCCATAGCATAGATTGATTACTTCTTGAAGGGCAGGAACAGAATTCAAAACGACTTTGAGACTTCCCTGGTGACGCAGTGGTTAAGAATCCACCTGCCAATGCAGGGGACACAGGTTTGAGCCCTGGTCCAGGAAAATCCCACATGCCATGTGGAGCAACGAAGCCCGTGTGCCACAACTACTGAGCCTGAGCTATAGAGCCTGTGAGCCACAACTGCTGAGCCCGTGCTCCACAACTATTGAAGCCCGTGTGCCTAGAGCCCGTGCTCCGCAACAAGAGAAGCCACTGCTATGAGAAGCCCGAGCACCACAACGAAGAGTAGCCCCTGCTCGCCACAACTAGAGAAAGCCTGAGCGCAGCAACGAAGACCAGCGCAGCCAAAAAAAAAAAAAAAAGAGTTCAGTAAGTCATAGACATTTAAACCAATGCAAAGTACAAAATTCATTTTTTACTAGTCATTGAATGTTTTGTCCATTTGATTTAAAACATCCAGATATTTGAAATATCCTAATGACCAATTTAAGATTAATACTTTAATCTCTGTACTTACACTAATGAAAACAGGCATAAATAACTCAAAATTGAACAGAGCACTACAGGGTTAAACAAACTACAGTTCATATGTGGAAGAAAAAAAACTACCTGAAGTTGAAAGTTGGATATATAGAACTTATTCCAGAGTAAGAAAAGTGAATCACTCAATGTTAGATTTAATGCTAAGTTTTCTGAATGAGGTCTATCTTGAGAAGCAAAATTCTCTACTGCCAGCATTTCGGTAACAGTTATGATTTTTAAATCTTAATAATACATTTTCCTTTTCCCAAAGAGAGATTACTGCGTTTACTGCATTAAAGAAGGAGTTACTATATGAGTAATACAGAAGCAATTTGAACAGCCACAGAACAGGATGTTTTGTTTTTTTTGTGTGTGTGTTGGGTCTTCGTTGCTGCGCATGGGCTTTCTCTAGTTGCGGTGAGCCGGGTCTACTCTTTGTTGTGGTGCGCGGGCTTCTCATTGTCGTGGCTTCTCGTTGCGGAGCATGGGCTCTAGGCACACAGGCTTCAGTAGTTGTGGCACATGGGCTCAGTAGTTGTGGCTCGTGGGCTCTACAGTGCAGGCTCAGTAGTTGTGGAGCACGGGCTTAGTTGCTCCGCAGCATGTGGGATCTTCCCGGGCCAGGGCACGAACCTGTGTCCCCTGCATTGGCAGGTGGATTCTTAACCATTGAGCCACCAGGGAAACCCACAAGATGATTTTTTATCTTTATAGAATGAGGGTGGATTTCTTTTTTTAAAATAATTAATTAATTAATTAATATTTGGCTGCGTTGGGTCTTCGTTGCTGTGCGCGGGCTTTCTCTAGTTGTGGCGAGTGGGGGCTACTCTTCGTTGCGGTGCGCAGGCTTCTCATTGCGGTGGCTTCTCTTGTTGTGGAGCAAGGGCTCTAGGTGCACAGGCTTCATTAGTTGTGGTTCAGTAGCTGCAACTCACGGGCTCTAGAGCGCAGGCTCAGTAGTTGTGGTGCACGGGCTTAGTTGCTCCGCGGCATGTGGGATCCTCCCAGACCAGGGCTTGAACTCGTGTCCTCTGCATTGGCAGGCAGATTCTTAACCACTGCACCACCAGGGAAGTCCAGAGGGTGGATTTCTTGACACTATTTGTGACTTGAATTGCCAATAACAGGAGAAATGAAAAACTCCAATGTGGGAAAACAGTTATAGGTTGAATGGGTTTTACTGAAAATATTTATTCTACTTTGCTTTCGAAAATCTATTATCGAAACATTTGTGCCCTTGATATAGGGAACGTGATAAACAGGAGAGTTCATTCTGTCTTTTCATGTGTTTCAGATGTGTATAGACCCCTCCCTGTCTGTAGCTTTGGGTGATAAACCACCCCCATTGTATCTCTGTGAAGAATGCAGCCAGAGGATTGCAGGGTAGGTATAAGCAAAGGAAATAGGGCTACAGTGAGAAGAGAAGAATAATCACTTCGACTTAAATTGGTTGTTACCTTCATTTTCCACTAGCCTCTCTGTTTTTTAAAGGTTAGTTTGTCAGATATTTAATATATATCAAACTTTCATTTGAAAAGATTTCAGCTCTGAAAAATTGCAGTATTTCTCTCCATGTGACAAGAGAAAGCAATTCCACTTAATAAAGCAGCTCCACTCTTCAAGTGACCCTGTGAAAAAGGCCGCAGAGAAAAATAAAAGAAAGCTGTGGTTTTCAAACATGACATAAAATTCATATGGGATTTCTATGCTTGTTCGTTTCACAGACTCACACTCAGCTTTGTACAAATCATGCTGTATTTTGGTTGACTTAATTAGCATCTGGAAAGTATCATTTAAAGATAACTGAATATGATGAAATGCCTATAATTTATAATTTAGATGGAATGCATTAGACATTTAAATAGTTTATTATGATAGTGCTCTTAATTACACATCCTTTATATTAAAAGCCTTTTAGCAATAGCGTGCAGCTTATAAACCTTCATGTGGAAGGGTAACATTGCAACAAAGTTCAAAAATGAATTCTGTTTTTCTTTATAGGGACCACAGTGAATGGTTGATTGACGTTCTTCTGCCGCAAGGTATGGCTTACTTCAGAAGGGATGAATAATGAGTAATCATGACTAATGGCACCGTTGATTTTTCTCCTTTTGTACTGTTTTATTTTACAAAGACAGCAACCGAAGTATTACTTTCTGTGCATATTCACTGATATGAAGCATGATATCAGTGTCTTGCTTGTAATATACCCACACATTTAATAATGAGGGAAGAGGTATCATCTCCACCACAATTAGAGGTAGGTGTTGGAATTAGGATTCTGTATGACCAAAGCTGGATTCTGCCTTAAGGGGTTTTCTGTGTATATAACAGGTGTTGCCAGTGATACGTTTGCTGTGCAAGTCAGAAAGGAAATAAGGAACATCAGTGAGAAGAGCATAAATAATGGGTCTTTCTCCTGCCATGGTTACCAGCTCTGTGTTTTTAGGGAAAATTATTTAATCGTTCTGAGAGTCAGTTTCCCCTTCAGTAAAATGGGGATAAATATATCTGACCCATCTCAGTGAAAAGACGAGATTGTAACGCTTGCAGTTTGCTAGAGTTCTGAAAGCTGTGCCTGATAAGTTGGCAGGTTGCAGACAGAGTGTTTCCCTACACATGGGGAAGCAGGTATTCCGGCCACCTAATTGCAGGATGAAATGACCAGGAAAAACACTTAGCAGAGGAAAGATGAAAAGTGGAAAAAGCTGGGGGCATACTGAGCACAGATCAGGCACCCAGGAAGAACTTGATCTATGACTTCAGAGGTAGATACTAAAAGAATTTTTATG
This sequence comes from Delphinapterus leucas, assembly GCF_059928025.1. Classification (NCBI taxonomy): domain Eukaryota; kingdom Metazoa; phylum Chordata; class Mammalia; order Artiodactyla; family Monodontidae; genus Delphinapterus; species Delphinapterus leucas. The sequence continues at coordinate 170,610,360 of NC_143130.1, forward strand.
AAAGGCCTCACTTAAAAAGAAATGTAAAAACCTCATGTTAACTAAATTCGGTTAACACTTTTTTCAAAACTTAAGGTCCTTCTTTGCCTGATGATAATTACACTCCTTCTTTGTAGTCTAACTCTTAATATTAGGTTATCTCAACCTGAAGAAATAAATTGTTTAGTGAGTGCTCTGCATCTGTAAAATGGGTCAATAATGTCAGCCTCTATATCCTTTAAAGAGACACTTAAAAATTTTATATAAGAATATCTGTAAAAAGACTTGGGCTTATATGGGTAAAGGTAACCTTTTTTCCCCCTTAAATTAGTGAACTTCCAGTGCTCCGAGGTAAAACCCATAGTCAGGTTCTAAACTATGTTTTAAATTTCAGATATGTTGCTGAATTCTGGCCATGATCTGCAGATGGTATTCATCTGTGGAAGAAAACTGATAATAACTTTGCATTATTTATCCAGAGATGTGACCCATTAACCTCAGGTTAAGATAAACTCCAAGATATCAAACTGTTAAATAACCATTAATTATACAAAATCAGTTTTAACAACTGAGTTGTTAATTTCATTGATTTGACATCCGCTAATTCATAATTTCCAGACAGAGTTTGGGAGACATTTATCTTTGATCTTTTTAATAAATTGTGACACAGGCATTTAGTCTATTTTTTGAGCACTTACTATTTCATGGGAAATGTTAACAGATTCTTGGAAAAATTATTTTCAGTTACTCTCAAGCATCAGTTTTCATGGAAATAATTGGCATGCGCACTAAAAAGAGTTTTTATCCATTTATTAAAGTCAATCCTGAAGTACTAAAGTAATTTGACAGCCTTACTCCAGCTGGCCAGTCCATGGGTTTGAAATTGCTTTCTCTTAAATAAGCCTGCAGCTGGTTTTGCACTAGTTAAGGACTGATGTAAGTTGATAGTTTGAGTCTAATTCATCCAAGTTATTAAGTTTTTTCCTGCAGTTCTGATACAGCAAATCATCTCCATGGTGAAACTCTAAGCATATCACGTCAACTCAGTGCCACAGCGTGATGGAAGGACAGTAGACAGGGAGTCCAGGGACGTTTGCTCCAGATTGGCCTGTACCATTGATGGCCCGTGTGACTCTGAAGAAGCCATGTAACCCTCAATTTTGTTCTCTGTCAAATGAGGGGGTGAGGTTAAAGTTATTTGATCTGAATTCTAAGTCATGTCTGAGAAGATTGAATTATTTCTAAGGATAGGTGAAAATATTTGCAGCCTCATTAAACATACCACAGGTAATTTTAACCTCATTAAACATAAATAGATGACAGTTTATGAGAGAAGGGAGAAGCTGTTTTGGCCAAGTCTGGAGGTTGTGTTACTAAGCTTGTTTTTTGCTCACCTTGGTGGCTGCCCTTATTTAAAACGGGCTCTCTTTCTTTGTTGATATTTTGTGTACCTTCCCCTTACAGCTGAAATATCTGCTATATGTCAGAAGAAGGTAAGAGCAAACCATCTGTGTGGTGGGGCATGATTTGCTGTGTTTGTATGTAAATTCATTCATTGACATCTGCCTCATTTCTGCACCATGGTTTCCCAGTGTGTACATGTCACTGTATTTGTGAAGGGGGAAAGGAAATAATTCAGCATGCAAGATTGCTGTGTCTGGATGGTCTCTATTTACATTTCTGCTTTTGCTTACCCATCTATGCACAGTGTTTCTGAAAAGTAATCTGAAATAAAAGCATATGTGTAGCTCTGGGATAGAAGTCTAAATACAAAAAGGTTGTGACCCTCTGGGCATCGTTACTTACATTCTTTCCATGTACCAAATACTCTCAGCACCTTATAAGACCTCCAAAAGTCTTACCCATTTATGACTTCAGGCTTAAAGTCCATTGTCTTATGATCTGCATCTGGTCTGGTCACTGATGAAACCCCTCGGGTACGAATTTTCTTGAACCAGAGACCTGTGAACTAAAAAGGCAAGTTACATACCCAACGCAAAATGCGAGACAGGGATTGGATAACAGCAATAGACCCCTGTTCAGAAAGAGGAAGGGGAAGCAGATAGCTGTTACTAGTCAATAGCAGCTCCAGCCAGGAACATGTCAACAGTTCCTCTGTCTTTAAGGAATAGCAAATATGCCTTGATTAGGATCTGATTTTGCTTCCTGGGGATAGTTTCCTAAGTCATTTCTTTCCTGGGATCTTTGCTCCACTCTTTAAGACATCTTTCCTTTATAATAAGAAATGGCCCATGTTGCAGCTGAGTAACCCTCTCAGTCTGCTTCCTGTATGTAGAAGTTGGGGTTCCATAGTCCTCTTTTCGTGTTGAACTGTGTCTGTCCCGTTTGGTCTGCTGATGGTACTTTTGCTAGTATGCCTCTCTTTAAAACTTTGTGGATTTTCAATGAATCTAATTGGGGTTCAGTGCCCTCAAAGGCACATCTATAATTCTTTTTGAGTATAGAAATGCCTTCTATACTTTGGGCATTTCAGCCCTTAACATTATTAGAAGCCCTGTTCTAGCTGAAAGGCTCAACTGGGCGTCGCCTTATATAGCTTTCTGAAGTTTTAACAAGGGATCATATAGTCATTCAGCATACTTTTGATTTCATTTTTATTCCGAGGCTATTTCCTACTTTGAGAATCTTTTACAAGCTGGAGAGACTAGGACGAGAAACAGTTTTATTTCTAAATTGGCATTTCCTGGCTCTGGTGGTATACGTAACATACTTGACACCCAGGGTGGATCATTTTTTAACACTCCCCTCCTTTATATGACAAAATTATTTTGAGTAATAAGGTTAAAATTAGCACATTTTTATTACTTATCCTTTAATAAATGTTGTGTTTTATATGAAAGTTAATTTGGAGAACTTTCCTTAAGTTCCTAATAGATCAGAATTGTTTGAGCTTGCTTTGGACAAAGTTTGTGTCTTTCAGTACTACATATTCAGTACTACATATTCCTACATTTGAATAGTAGGTTTGAGATAAACATCAAGATTGTATCAAATACAACATTGTAAATCAGCTATACTTCAGTAAAAAAATAAATTAAAAAATTGTATCAAATAAGCATCAAGAGACAGATGCTTTATTTCAATTCTGCTGTTCTGTGAGACCACTTGGAATTATTTATTTATGTTTAAAATTCAAAGCAGTGAAACAGAGTGGCTAGAGCGAACCTTTGAAAACATGCCCAGCTGAATCTGAACCTAAGGGAAATCTCTCTAATTTACTTTTGAAATGAATACATGTAGCTGAGTCCACAGGGTTTAGGACTGATTGTGGCTTGGAAATATATTATTAAAACTTAGTAGGAACCACAGCAACTGTTTAGAACTTTGACCAACCAAAGGTTATTTAGGGGCAAAGTATTTTATTGCTGATATTATTTAGAATTGACGGCACATGGGGATAAGGCAGGTTGACTTTTAGTTGATATTCCAGATACTAACATACACAGTATGTCCAGATACTACCTAAGAAATCACTCAAAATGTAGCAGCATGAAACAACAACTATTTAATTATGCTTACAGATTCTGAGGGTCAGGGATTTGGACAGGACACAGTCCACAGCCTATCTCTGCTTGATGATGTTTGGGGCCTCATCTGGGAAGACTAACTTGACTAGTTAGGGGCTGGAATTACCTAGAGACATCTAGATCATATGTTTGGGCTCTGGGATGAGGTGACTTGAAGGCTGGGCTTAGAGTAGAGACTTACACATTGCCTCTCCATGTGCCTTGACCATGGCACAGTTCTAAGAGTATCCTGATGAGGAAGCTTCTGAAGAGAGAATATTCTAAGACAGCAAGTTGGAAGCTGCATGTCCTTTTAGAATTTGCCTTGGGAGTCCTGTGAGTATCACTTCTGCCGTGCTCTCTTGGTTGAAGCAGCCACAGCCCATCCAGATTCAAGGCTCATGAAAGCATATCTGAGGAACTAAACCAAAAGAGCCTCACCCACAGCTGGACTTAATTTAGACAAGAAGACCTTGGACCTCCAGCCAGGAATTTGCATGTGGGAAGAATGTAAATAATTTGTGACCAGAAAATAGGATTGGAAATTGCAGGCCTTAAACGTTGGGACTTTATTATAGCTAATAACTACCCACTAAACCCATATCCACATCCTATTGTTTATGTAACAGTGGGAATCCCGGAGGAACAAAGACTAACTATAACTGAAAGGAAGAAATAAACACTAACAATGTACTCCGATATAACCCACCCTGCTAGTGATGTGGTTGGGTTTGGTTTGGTTTGGTTTGGAGAAGCCCCAAACCGGTAAGGATTCATGTGCTTCCAGAATGAAATTTAGTAAGTGAAAGAGAAAGAAAAGGCACAAAGCAGGAAAGACACCTCACTTGGAGAAGTCAGGGCTGACTTGGATGCTGAAGAAGACCTGGGCTTCAGATGCAGAGGAAGCACACTGTATTTTAACAAATAATTTTAAAAAACTTGTTAATAAAAGGGAAAAAAGATCATAAAAAATTTAAACTTGCTTTTATGATTTATTGACCTGGGTCCTGTTCAGAAAATGAGATTTCCCAGCACTCGTATCCAAAGGCTTGTGCTAAAATCGAAGTGGAACAAGCCTTACTTTGAGATGGTTGTTCCGATAGGCAATTCAATACATTGTCAATGTTTGGACATAGGTTTTGTACTTGCCTTTTTCCTTCTTCTGTCTCCGCACTTCGCAAGATATCTGTCATGGAAGGTTTTCAGTCTTCCTCAAGCCCTGAGTTCATAATGGCTTAGGATATTATTTCCCCTATTATATTCCATCTTTTAAAAAATTTTATTGGATTATAGTTGATTTACAATGTTGTGTTAGTTTCAGATGTACAGCAAAGTGATTCAGTTATACATATACATATATTCATTCTTTTTCAGTATGTTCCATCTTAATAAGCTCTATTGAAAGACTGAAATGCTCTCTTGACACAAGACATTGATTATGTGGTGGTGACATCTCTAAAAGGCTTGGGCACAGTTTTGTGCAGAGGTCAGGGATATTTCCTGATTGCTCCTCAAATTGCATTATGTGGGCGCTGCCTTTCTCCCCTGCTTCTTGTCAGGGCAGGTCTGATAATAAACCCCCCTGAGCTTCAGAATCTCTCTTATACTGCACCACTTTTCTCACTTCATCTGTTGACTCCTTTCCTCTAGTTGATGTCAGCCGCTGAGTCTGTGAATGGTTCTTGCTGTGTTTTGATGTTCCTGTGGTGTCCACTGACATATTCTTTAGGTCTTGATAGAAAGAGTGCCGGTGGGGATGGACAGGCCAGCTTTGGGGTCATCAGCTCGGTGCAGCACAGCTCCCTGCCTGTCCTTGAATGCACCAAGGACAGATGAGCTGCAGTGGAAATCGGCTCTTTAGGTGGTGGATAAAATAATTTTGAAAGTTTATTTTAGGGGTTAAAATTGTTTGTTTCCGACTCTGATGTGCTGTGATGCACTCTCTCTGGACCACAGTTTTAATTTTTTTTCATATTTCTGCTGAAAACTCTTGAAATGCTAACTTGAAATAATCCAGGAAGACCCCCATGCCCCATGGCTGAGGTCACTTTACAGAGGACTTTTCAACAGTTTCACTCATATTTAGAACGTTTCTACCACTCACGCTAATAGAAACCACTTCTCACCTTTATTTTTAACTATAGCTGAAATCTCACTGGTTAGAGATGACCTGCATTTTGGAAACTAGTGGCACTTCAGAAATGTGCTGCCACTTCCAGTGGCCCTTTAAGTTTCCATTTGTTCCAATTAGTAGCCAAATTTACCTCAGTGGTGACTTTTAATTGATTTCACTCTTTTTGTTCTAGAACTGCAGTTCCCACGTTAGAAGAGCTGTTGTCACCTGCTTTTCAGCAGGGTGTTGTGGTCGTCACGGAAACAGGCCTGTTCGGTACTGCAAAAGATGCCACTCAAATCATCACAGTAACGAACTGGGAGCTGCCTCGGAGACCCACCTCTATCAGACCTCCCCTCCACCCATCAACACTCGAGAATGTGGTGCCGAGGAACTTGTCTGCGCCGTGGAGGCGGTGATTAGGTAACAGCTTCATTAGAAACTTACCCTGAAAACACTGCCTTTGCTTTGAGCCACCCTGTTCACATTGAGATGTGCAAATTTATTTATTTATTTTTAAAATTATTTATTTATTTATTATTTATTTTTGGCCGCATTGGTCTTTGCTACTGCACGCGGGCTTTCTCTAGTTGCGGCGAGCAGGGGCTACTCTTCGTTGCGGTGTGCGGGCTTCTCACTGCGGTGGCTTCTCTTGTTGCGGAGCACCGGCTCTAGGCGCGTGGGCTTCAGTAGTTGTGGCACGTGGGCTCTAGAGCGCAGGCTCAGTAGTTGTGGCACACGGGCGCAGTGGCTCTGTGGCATGTAGGGATTTTCCCGGACCAGGGCTCGAACCCACGTCCCCTGCATTGGCAGGCGGATTCTTAACTAGTGCGCCACCAGGGAAGTCCGAGATGTGCAAATTTAATTCAACTTCAAGTGCCCTCAGCCAGGCAGCTCAACTTCCACAATGTTGCAATGACGATGTTTTAATTCATTCATTCAACAAATATTTTTATCTAATGCCAGTTATGTGCCAGGCATGTATCAGACACTTGGAAGACAGAAGAGAGTAAAATGTAACCTCTGCTTTCAAGTTACCCATGTAGGGACTATAAAAACAGAAGAACGAAATTGCAATCCAGTGTGGTGAGCACAATGACAACACAGAGTAGGGGGTCTTAGGGGAATGAAGTGGAGGCGCCAGTCAGAGTGAGAGGTGGGAATAAGGCTGTCCCAGACCTGACTGATAGCAGTGAAGGATGGGAGAGCTCTAGATAATTCGGTACTGGAGTAAACCAGAAGGCTGTGGAGTAAGGCAGGGGCCTGATCCTGCAGGCTTCTGGCTTTTTCTCCTTCTGTCACACACAAAAAAGGAAGCTTTAGAAGTGATAACCTCTAGATTTGTTCTCTTTTTGTATAATATTCACTGAGGCAAGATTTTTAAAAATTAAGAAAAAATATTAGAATGCAAGTTTTTTTTAGATGTTGGGGGTAGGAGTTTATTAATTAATTAATTTGTTTTTGCTGTGTTGGGTCTTCGTTTCTGTGCGAGGGCTTTCTCTAGTTGTGGCAAGCGGGGGCCCCTCTTCATCGCGGCGCGCGGGCCTCTCACTATCGCGGCCTCTCTTGTTGCGGAGCACAGGCTCCAGACGCGCAGGCTCAGTACTTGTGGCTCACGGGCCTAGTTGCTCCACGGCACGTGGGATCCTCCCAGACCAGGGCTCGAACCCGTGTCCCCCGCATTGGCAGGCAGATTCTCAACCACTGCGCCACCAGGGAAGCCCCAGAATGCAAGTTTTAAAGCGAGGGACTAAGTCTTCTGTTTCTCTTATCCCAGTGGCTGATACATGTAGAAGTGCAGTAAATGTTTGCTAAATAAAACATTACAGAAAATTTGGAAATAGGAAAAAAAATCAGCCATACTGCTCTCATCATCATCACTTTTGCACATGTTCTTCTAGGTTTATTCAAATGCATATTTTGTTTATATAACTGCAATCACAGTGTATCCACATTCTTTCTGATGTAACCTTATACCATTAGCTCTTTTCCATGTTGTGTAGTTTCCACGTTTATCCTTTTTAGTGCCTACATAATATTTATCTAGATTATTTTCCTCCACCAGTAGATATTTCAGTTTCTTCCTTCTTTTTTTTTTTTTACTGTTAAAAATAACTCTGATAACTATTTTTGTGTATAGTGCTGTTCGTATATATTTTTTCTTAGGGTAGATGACCAGAGGTGGTTGACCGGGTCAAAGGGTCTGAATATTTTAATGGTGCTTGATACATTACCAAACTGATTTTCAAAGAGTGTATGTGAATTTCATACATCACTGTATGAAACTAATAGTTTTTGCTAAACCCTTGCCAACATTGGGTATTATGTTTTTAAATTGTCATTTGCTTAGCAAGTGAGAAAGGACTCTTCGTTGCTCACTGTCGGGTCTTTGAATACTAGATATTAAATAGTTTTCCATCTGGGTACCAGTTCCTCAGTCTTTCCTTGTATTATGCATCTGATGTCCACACAGCTTCATATTAGATATAGGAGAAGCATTGACATATAGTGGGATGGTTGGTGAACTAGAAGCCAGAAGGCATCAGTTCTGCTTGATTCTAATTGTTTGGAGGAGGTAGCCTCTTTGTGTCTCAGTTTGTTCACCTTTGAAATGGGGATGGAGTAGAAAATAGTAAGGAAATTAGGCTCCTTCCCATTTAAAGGAGAGCAATGAGTGATGCTTGAGTACTCATGAAGTAATTGCTCTGAATAGGTCATAATCTCGAATGTGTTTTGGCAGTCTAACTTGAAATCTCTCCCCTTTGGCAGCTTGTTGAAAGAAGCCGAGTTCCATGCTGAGCAGCGGGAACATGAGCTCAATCGCCGGCGGCAGCTGGGCCTCTCCTCCTCCCACCATTCCCTGGATCACGCTGACTTTGACAACAAAGATGATGATAAACACGACCAGCGGCTACTCAGTCAATTTGGGATATGGTTCTTAGTAAGAAAAGAAGTTAACTCTTCTCTGCTTTCTTATGTTTCATTCCAACATTGCGCTGACGAGGAATTTCTTCTGTTCTTTTTAATGAAGTAAATAGTAAATAGTGAAAAATTAGACTTAGCATAGGGACTCTATACTCTAGGACAGTAACTGCACATTGGATTTACCTGGGAAGGCTTTTAAAAAATGCCATTGCCCAGATTCCACCCCAGACTCTTGGGAACTTTTTAAAAAGCTCCCTAGTTGATTCTAATGAATAGCCAGGTGTTGAACCTACTGTGCCAGACCCTAAACTGTTGGAAATGCACAGTTTGGCAATAAACAAGTGGGAAAGTTGCTAGGGTATATTGTGAAATATTGGATTCAATATAATTTACAGATCATTCATCCGATCGACATGAAAGTTTGCTTGAAAGTTCAGTCTCTGTGGAGCTTTTTGTGTATTTATGGCAAGTCTGCAATACAGCCAGAAAAATTATAGCCAAACCAATGCAAGGAATTTGATTGCTATTGACTGATTCAACTGCAGTATTCATTTAGGAAAGATCAAACATACAGATCCAAAGTTCCAAGCATGCTGAATTTGCCAGTTCTGCAGAAAAGCAGACTTTTGTTTTTGTCCATTGGAGACATGGGCTAAGTCTCCAAAGTGATACATCTCTTTTATGCTTTCACACATTTTTTTGGTTTTCTTTTGCTTTGTTTTGTTTTGCCAAATTGCAGTTTAATTGTTGATTTCGCATGTCTTGCTGCTAGAACTTATTATCTAATGACATACTGACTACTATGGTGAACTCCTGAAGGCAGAGATAGTGTTTTACTTATTTTTTTATATTCCTGAATGCTACTTCAGTGCTTAAAAAGAGATTATTTCAGAATGATTGAATTACTAAGTGATGAGCAGTTTTGGAAAGTCTATTTATAACATCGGGAACTGGGGGGGCTCTAATGTTTCAGAGTTATTACTGATAGGAAATTCTTGGCTACATCTGATCATTTTAGAACTGAAATATATATAGATTATTTTTTACTGAAGATATTTATGAAATTTCACTTTGTAGACTTAACTTGTTTAAAGTATCTAGTGCAGATTATGTAACAGATTTCTTATATGGGAAAAGCTTGTAGGGAGGTGCAAGCTCGAGGGGAAATTCTTACAGTCCATCTCTCTCTGTAGAGAAGAACACAGTTTCCAGGCTAAGTGGTCCTCCATCAATTTAAAAACTGCCTATTTTACCCATTCATTTTTCTGATGAGGACAGAGAAGCCCAGAGAGGCAGTTCAACTTGCCCACAGTCACTGCTAACAACCAGTAGCAGAAGGTGGTTGGGACACAGCTCTAGTCCCAAACTCTGACTGAGGGGCAGAGAGTGCCTGATTCAGCTTCTTCTGAAGGCCAGTCTTGGACTTCTTAACATACAATTCCTAATAGCCAGAAGGAAAGTGTACATTTAAAACTTTGGACAGATCAGAACCAAGACGGTGGAGTAGAAGGACGTGCTCTCGCTCCCTCTTGCGAGAACACCAGAATCACAACCAGCTGCTGGACAGTCATTGAGAGGAAGACACTGGAACTCACCAAAAAAGATACCCACATCCAAAGACAAAGGAGAAGCCACAATGAGACGGTAGGAGGGGCGCAATCACAGTAAAATCAAATCCCATTACTGCTGGGTGGGTGACTCACAGACTGGAGAACACTTATACCACAGAAGTCCACCCACTGGAGTGAAGGTTCTGAGCTCCACGTCAGGCTTCCCAACCTGGGGGTCCAGCAACAGAAGGAGGAATTCCTAGAGAATCAGACTTTGAAGGCTAGTGGGATTTGATTGCAGGACTTGAACAGGACTGGGGGAAACAGAGACTCCACTCTTGGAGGGCACACACAAAGTAGTGTGCACATCAGGACCCGGGGGGGAGGAGCAGTGACCCCACAGGAGACTGAACCAGACCTACCTGCTACTGTTGGAGGGTCTCCTGCAGAGGCAGGGGGTGGCTGTGGCTCACCATGGGGACAAGGACACTGGCAGCAGAAGTTCCGGTAAGTACTCCTTGGCGTGAGCCCTCCCAGAGTCTGCCATTAACCCCACCAAAGAGCCCAGGTAGACTCCAGTGTTGGGTTGCCTCAGGCCAAACAACCAACAGGGAGGGTACCCAGCCCCACCCATCAGCAGTCAAATGGATTAAAGTTTTACTGAGCTCTGTCCAACAGAGCAACGGTCAGCTCTACTCACCACCAGTGCCTCGCATCAGGAAACTTTCACAAGCCTCTTAGATAGCCTCATCCACCAGAGGGCAGACAGCAGAAGCAAGAGGAACTACAATCCTGCAGCCTGTGGAACAAAAACCACATTCACAGAAAGATAGACAAGATGCAAAGGCAGAGGGCTATGTACCAGATGAAGGACCAAGATAAAACCCCAGAAAAACAACTAAATGAAGTGGAGATAGGCAACCTTCCAGAAAAAGAATTCAGAATAATGATAGTGAAGATGATCCAGGACCTCGGAAAAACAATGGAGGCAAAGATCGAGAAGATGCAAGAAATGTTTAACAGAGACCTAGAAGAATTAAAGAACAAACAAACAGAGATGAACAATACAATAACTGAAATGAAAACTACAGTAGACGGAATCAATAGCAGAATAACTGAGGCAGAAGAACGGATAAGTGACCTGGAAGACAGAATGGTGGAATTCACTGCTGTGGAACAGAATAAAGAAAAAAGAATGAAAAGAAATGAAGACAACCTAAGAGACCTCTGGGACAACATTCAACGCAACAACATTCGCATTATAGGGGTCCCAGAAGGAGAAGAGAGAGAGAAAGGACCCGAGGAAATATTTGAAGAGAAAATATTTGAAGAAGAAAATACTTGAAGAAAACTTCCCAAACATGGGAAAGGAAATAGCCACCCAAGTCCACGAAGCACAGAGAGTCCCACACAGGATAAACCCAAGGAGAAACATGTGGAGACACATAGTAATCAAACGGACAAAAATTAAAGACAAAGAAAAATTATTGAAAGCAGCAAGGGAAAAATGAAAAATAACATACAAGGGAACTCCCATAAGGTTAACAGCTGATTTCTCAGCAGAAACTCTACAAGCCAGAAGGGAGTGGCATGATACACTTAAAGTGTTGAAAGGGAAGAACCTACAGCCAAGATTACTCTACCGGGCAAGGATCTCATTCAGATTCAATGGAGAAATCAAAAGCTTTACAGACAAGCAAAAGCTAAGGGAATTCAGCACCACAAAACCAGCTCTACAACAAATGCTAAAGGAGCTTCTCTAAGTGGGAAACACAAGAGAAGAAAAGGACCTACAAAAACAAACCCAAAACAATTAAGAAAATGGTCATAGGAACATACGTATCGATAATTACCTTAAATTTGAATGGATTAAATGCCCCAACCAAAGGACACAGGCTTGCTGAATGGATACAAAAATAATACCCATATATATGCTGTCTACAAGAGACCCACTTCAGACCTAGGGACACATACAGACTGAAAGTGAGGGGATGGAAAAAGATATTCCATGCAAATGGAAACCAAAAGAAAGCTGGAGCAGCAATACTCATATCAGATAAAATAGACTTTAAAATAAAGAATGTTACAAGAGACAAGGAAGGACACTACATAATGATCAAGGGATCAATCCAAGGAGAAGATATAACAATTATAAATATATATGCACCCAACATAGGAGCACCTCAATACATAAGGCAACTGCTAACAGCGATAACACAGGAAATCGACAGTAACACAATAATAGTGGGGGACTTTAACACCTCACTTACACCAATGGACAGATCATCCAAAATGAAAATAAATAAGGAAACAGAAGCTTTAAATGACACAATAGACCAGATAGATTTAATTGACATTTATAGGACATTCCATCCAAAAACAGCAGATTACACTTTCTTCTCAAGTGCTCATGGAACATTCTCCAAGATAGATCCCATCTTGGGTCACAAATCAAGCCTCAGTAAATTTAAGAAAATTGAAATCATATCAAGCATCTTTTCTGACTACAACGCTATGAGATTAGAAATGAGTTACAGGAAAAAAAAGTAAAAAGCACAAACACATGGAGGCTAAACAGTACATTACTAAATAACCAAGAGATCACTGAAGAAATCAAAGAGGAAATCAAAAAATACCTAGAGACAGATGACAAAGAAAACACGATGATCCAAAACCGACGGGATGTGGCAAAAGCAGTTCTAAGAGGGAAGTATATAGCTATACCAGCCTACCTCAGGAAACAAGAAAAATCTCAAATAAACAATCTAATGTTACACCTAAAGGTACTAGAGAAAGAAGAACAAACAAAACCCAAAGTTAGCAGAAGGAAAGAAATCATAAAGATCAGAGTGGAAATAAATGAAATAGAAACAAAGATAACAATAGCAAAGATCAATAAAACTAAAAGCGGGTTCTTTGAGAAGATAAACAAAATTGATAAACCATTAGCCAGACTCATCAAGAAAACGAGGGAGAGGACTCATAGCAATATAATTAGAAATGAAAAAGGAAAGTTACAACAGACACTGCAGAAATACGAAGCATCCTAAGAGACAACTACAAGCAACTGTATGCCAATAAAATGGACAACCTGGAAGAAATGGACAAATTCTTAGAAAGGTATAACCTTCCAAGACTGAACCAGGAAGAAATAGAAAATATGAACAGACCAATCACAAGTAATGAAATTGAAACTGTGATTAAAAATCTTCCAACAAACAAAAGTCCAGGACCAGATGGGTTCACAGGTGAATTCTATCAAACATTTAGAGAAGAGCTAACACCCATCCATCCTTCTCAAACTCTTGCAAAAAATTGCGGAGGAAGGAACACTCCCAAACTCACTCTATGAGGCCACCATCACCCTGATATCAAAACCACACAAAGATACTCAAAAACAGAAAATTACAGACCAATATCACTGATGAATATAGATGCAAAAATCCTCAACAAAATACTAGCAAACAGAATCCAGCAACACATTAAAAGGATCACACACCATGATCAAGTGGGATTTATCCCAGGGATGCAAGGATTCTTCAATATACGCAAATCAATCAATGTGATAAACCATATTAACAAATTGAAGAATAAAAACCATATGATCATCTCAATAGATGCAGAAAAAGCTTTTGACAAAATTCAACACCCGTTTATGATAAAAACTCTCCAGAAAGTGGGCATAGAGGGAACCTACCTCACCATAATAAAGGCCGTATACAACAAACCCACAGCGAACATCATTCTCAATGGTGAAAAACTGAAAGCATTTCCTCTATGATCAGGAACAAGAAAAGGGTGTCCACTCTCACCACTATTATTCAACATAGTTTTGAAGTCCTAGCCATGGCAATCAGAGAAGAAAAAGAAATAAAAGGAATACAAATTGGAAAAGAAGAAGTAAAACTGTCACGGTTTGCAGAAGACATGATACTATACGTAGAGAACCCTAAAGATGCCACCAGGAAAGTACTAGAGCTAATCAATGAATTTGGTAAAGTTGCAGGATACAAAATCAATGCACAGAAATCTCTTGCATTCCTATACACGAATGATGAAAAATCTGAAAGAGAAATTAAGGCAACACTCCCATTTACCACTGCAACAACAACAAAAAAATACCTAGGAATAAACCTACCTAGGGAGCAAAAAGACCTGTATGCAGAAAGCTATAAGACACTGATGAAAGAAATTAAAGATGATACCAACAGATGGAGAGATATACCATGTTCTTGGATTGGAAGAATCAATATTGTGAAAATGACTCTACTACCCAAAGCAATCTACAGATTCAATGCAATCCCTATCAAATTACCAATGGCATTTTTTATGGAACTAGAACCAAAAATCTTAAAATTTGTATGGAGACACAATAGACCCCGAATAGCCAAAGCAGTCCTGAGGGAAAAAAACAGAGCTGGAGGAATCAGACTCCCTGACTTCAGACTACACTACAAAGCTACAGTAATCAAGACAGTATGGTACTGGCACAAAAACAAAAATATAGATCAATGGAACAGGATAGAAAGCCCAGAGATAAACCCACACACATATGGTCACCTTATTTTTGATAAAGGAGGCAAGAATATACAATGGAGAAAAGACAGCCTCTTCAATACATGGTGCTGGGAAAACTGGACAGCTACATGTAAAAGAATGAAATTAGAACACTCCCTAACACCATACACAAAAATAAACTCAAAATGGATTAGAGACCTAAATGTAAGACCGGACACTATAAAACTCTTAGAGGAAAACATAGGAAGAACACTCTTTGACATAAATCACAGCAACATCTTTTTTGATCCACCTCCTAGAGTAATGGAAATAAAAACAAAAATAAACAAATGGGACCTAATGAAACTTGAAAGCTTTTGCACAGCAAAGGAAACCATAAACAAGACAAAAAGAAAACCCTTAGAATGGGAGAATATATTTGCAAACGAATCAACGGACAAAGGATTAATCTCCAAAATATATAAACAGCTTATGCAGCTCAATATTAATAAAACAAACAACCCAATCCAAAAATGGACAGAAGACCTAAATAGACATTTCTCCAAAGAAGACATACAGATGCTGAAGAAGCACATGAAAAGCTGCTTAACATCACTAATTATTAGAGAAGTGCAAATCAAAACTACAATGAGGTATCACCTCACACCAGTTAGAATGGGCATCATCAGAAAATCTACAAACAAAAAATGCTGGAGATGGTGTGGAGAAAAGGGAACCCTCTTGCACTGTTGGTGGGAATGTAAATTGATGCAGCTACTATGGAGAACAGTATGGAGGTTCCTTAAAAAACTAAAAATAGAACTACCATACGACCCAGCAATCCCACTACTGGGCATATACCCTGAGAAAACCATAATTCAAAAAGACACATGCACCCCAATGTTCATTGCAGCACTCTTTACAATAGCCAGGTCATGGAAGCAACCTAAATGCCCATTGACAGACGAATGGATAAAGATTATGTGGTACATATATACAATGGTATATTATTCAGCCATAAAAAGGAACAATATTAGGTCATTTGTTGAGACGTGGATGGATCTAGAGACTGTCATACAGAGTGAAGTAAGTCAGAAAGAGAAAAACAAATATCATATATTAACACATATATGTGGAACCTAGAAAAATGGTACAGATGAACCGGTTTGCAGGGTGGAAATAGAGACACGATGTAGAGAACAAATATATGGACACCAAGGGGGGAAAGTGGTGGGGGTGGTGGTGTGATGAATTGGGAGATTGAGATTGACATGTATACACTGATGTGTATAAAATGGATGACTAATAAGAATCTGGTGTATAAAAAAATAAATAAAATAAAATTCAAAAAAACCCAAAAAACAGAAAACAAAAAACAAACAAACAAAAAAAAACTTTGGTCCAAAAGATAGAGATACAATTGCTATAAAGACTTGTTTCCCTGGCCAAATATTGACAAGTTGTACATTAAAAAACGAAACAAAACAAAAACAAAACCAAAACCCAGAAAAGGCCTCTACCTCTTGTTAAGTGAATAAGCTGCAGCGGATGTCAAGAAGAGAAGGACAAGGTAAAGCAGTTACCCTACAGTGGTATTATGTCACTCCTGTCCAGGGGGGGGAGATTTCAATTACTCCTAAATGTAGTTTTAATAAGAATTTAAACAAATCATATTTCAGTAATTCTTAAAGTGGTTCAGAAATTTAAAGAAATAAATGGGCATTCAAAGGGCTCAAAGAACAACAACAAAAAAACCCCGAAAAAACCTCTGCCTATTTCAAATGGATTATACGGGGCATCTTTCTTTTGTTTTCGTCTTTTACCAAACATGTAATAATTATGTAAGGAGGCTGAAGGAGAGTCTGATCTCCCTATTTCCAGGTGAGCCTCTGCACGCCCAGTGAGAACACCCCTACGGAAAGCTTGGCCAGGCTGGTGGCCATGGTGTTTCAGTGGTTTCACTCCACAGCCTATATGATGGATGATGAAGTTGGAAGTTTAGTGGAAAAGCTGAAGCCTCAGTTTGTCACCAAGTGGTTGAAGACAGTATGTGATGTTCGCTTTGATGTCATGGTCATGTGCCTTCTTCCCAAACCAATGGAATTTGCCAGGGTAAGTGGAGGCTGTCGATGAAAAAAAGCATAGTCAATAATCGATCTAAGAAAGAAATGGAAAATGTTATTTGAGCCAACCTGAGGATTATAACCCAGGAAAGAGTCTTTCAGAAAGTTCTGAGGACTGTTCCGCCCATTAGAGGTCAAAGCCCAGGTATATAAAATTTTGAGACAGAGGGTTTTACATCAAATGATGTATTATTGACAGTTTACAGAATCCAGATCTACACATACAAAGCACGTAGTGGGTCATGGGTCATCATGGCCCTTTACAAGATCAAGAAGGGAAGTTATCTTCTAAGGAATTGTGACCCTTGATGAGGTTAAGAAGGAATGTTATCTCCTAAGGAAGTCTGGTTAATGCAGTTGCACAACACACACTAAAGGGGATGGAGGAGGCCCAAATGGGCAGAGAAAAATTTTTTTTTTTTTTTTTTTTGCGGTACACGGGCCTCTCACTGTTGTGGCCTCTGCCATTGCGGAGCACAGGCTCCAGACGCGCAGGCTCAGCGGCCATGGCTCACGGGCCCAGCCGCTCCACGGCATGTGGGATCCTCCCGGACCGGGGAACAAACCCATGTCCCCTGCATCGGCAGGCGGACTCTCAACCACTGCGCCACCAGGGAAGCCCAGAGAAAAATTTTATGTTTAAAATTTTCTTGTCTTGCTATAAAATATGAATTGTTTTCATCAAGGCCTACAGCTTGGACCTTGTTGGAGAGGAGGACTTCGGGAGAAGCACTATTGTTACAGAAACACTGGGTTTGCCTCTTGGTGGGTGTCGAGCCAAAAGACACAACCAAGGCAGAGAGCTGGAGGAGGAGGGATTTATTACTTGCAGCACGTGAGGAGAGCACCAGGGATCTTTCCCAAAGTAGTGTCTCTCCGAACAGCAAAATTGGGGAAGTTTTAAGCTAAGGGTACGTGCATATTCATGAAGGGGCTTGAGCAGAGAAGTCAGCATAGAATTGGGGCAAAGATGGACAGAGTCCAGACTTTAGTGGATAGAAGTCAGGGGGTCAGAAAAGGTCAACATCATCATTCCTTAGGTTCCGACCAGTCTGGGGTCTCAGCATGTAGTCACCATCCTCTATCTGGTAGGGTGTGTGTGGGGGGGGAGGGGCTTAGTTCCTGCAGAGCTCAAAAATATGTATCAGATTGTGACGTATATTCTTGAGGAGGAACTAGGACTCTGCTTTATTGCTGAACTATTGTTTCTTGACTGCTTTTCCTTTGTTCCTGCCCTTAAAATCGTTAATTACTGAGACCTGTTCAAGGGCAAGCATTGTGGCCAGGCTTAGATCACAAAATGGCTTAGGTGAAATGGCTTCTTTTCTGTCAAGAAAGCCATGCTTTCTTGGGGACACCCTACCCTTTCTCTGGGGTTCTCTTTCTCTGGGGACACCCTACCCTATCTGCTTACACTACCTTAGCCGCTAGAGTATTATCAGTGACTGTAGAAGAGGGACGTCTCTCTTTAACTTAGTCTTTTATTTATTTATATTAATTTTTGTTATAGCTAAGTGAGTTTAGTAACTACATTTTAAGTGATGTGCCGCTTTGATGATAGTTTGTGATGGGGAAGAATGGCAAGATGAATGTGCAAAGTATCTTTAAGAAATTTAAGGAAATATTCTTTCCTGATATCGCTGAATATTTTTATTAAGAAACAGGAAAAAATAAAAAAGCCTTTCCATGAGGTGGCAAGAGCTCAGTCCTTTTCTGGTTTACAGCCTGTGGAAAGGCTAACATTTGACTAGGGGCAATTTCTGTGGTTTCACATATATTTCTAGAGATGAATGGTCCCTGCCCTCCCATCCGGAATGCCCAAAAGATTTAGGAACTGCCACAATGCTCCTTTTCCTCTGGCTTATAGGACAAATTTCTCTGTGCTTATCCTCTTGCTTCTGCCAAGGTGGATCACAGGCTTCAGATATACAGCTGGTAAGACATCATATTTCTTGAATACAATATGATTTGTGTCTAACCCAGCAAGATGGATATCTAGAATCAGTTTCTGGCAGCAATATATGAAATTTTTTTCAAGGTATTTTCTAAGTTTTAATTTTTTGTGTGATTTTTGGGTTTACTTTCAGTGAAGTCTTGAGGCAGTTTTCAGTTTATTTTATTTATTTATTTATGTATTTATTCATTTATGGCTGCATTGGGTCTTCATTGGTGCGCGTGGGCTTTCTCTAGTTGCAGTGAGCAGGGCCTCGTCGTTGAAGTGCGCGGCTTCTCATTGCGGTGGCTTCTCTTGTTTCGGAGCACGGGCTCTAGGCGCGTGGGCTTCAGTAGTTGTGGCACGCAGGCTCCGTAGTTGTGGCGCACAGGCTTAGTTGCTCCGAGGCATGTGGGATCTTCCCGGACCAGGGCTCAAACCCATGTCCCCTGCATTGGCAGGCGGATTGTTAACTACTGCGCCACCAGGGAAGTCCCAGTTTTCAGTTTAAATAAGATATTTAAGGATAAAACAGAACACAGACCTTCTAGAGAGTAGGTTTTATTAGATTTCCAGGACTCAGAGCGTTCTTTGCATTTACCAAGATACACTTCTTTCTTCTTTGGTGCCACCTACTGACTCATATATAAAATTAGATTTTTGCATGATGGAAATGTGCAAAGAATGCCATTTCCTGGCATTCTTTGACTGTGTTGATATGTTTTCTATTATTGTTCCTTTTGGAATAGTAAAGGACTGGTGTGATCTGATTCTGAAAGATAAGAAGAAGCGATTATGTTGGGAGGAAAACTATTCCTCTTATAGCTTGGGTTCAGTGGTTGCGAGCCTGCATATTAATTGATAAGAGACATATTAACAAGAGAAGAGACAAAATTTATTAATATTTATGCACAGGAGTACTCTTCATTGATGGGTAATTTCTTTAATAACCAGAGATAAAAGGTTTATATACCAGACTTCCGGGGGGTGGGGGTGGGAGGAGGCATTTTGGAGGAGGCTTGAATGGGAAGATATGGAAAGTTCTTTTGGGCATTTTGATGCCAATGGAAATGGGCAGCCTGTCTCCAAAGCAGCTGAATTCACAGGAAACTTCCTTTGAAGGGGGTTAATGGCAGCCATATTTTTCTGGAGGCTCTGCTTTAGTCAGGTAAGGGAAGTTCAGATAAGGTTCCTCTCTACATCTTCTTTAGCTCAAATGTTTTCACTTTTTTTTTTAATCTTCACTTTATAAAGGTAAAAAATAATCTTTATACCAACTCTAGGGGTCTGAGTGGGTCCCCACATTTCTCCTATCTGTAACTTCCCTAGAAGTTTCACACAAAAAGGAATCTAGGTTGATTGACTTGGAAAGAAGATTTGAGTTAGGAAATGCTAGGTAAGAGATCTGAAAAGGAGGAAAAGAGCATAAATTAGAACAAGGAAATGAAAAGAAAACAAAGATTAGTGGTTAGAGTAGACAATAAACCTAGTTTCTGAGTCCGAAGGGCAGCCAGTCAAGAAGATTTCTAGATGTTGGGCTTGAAGCATCTTTAGGTGATGAATGAGACCATCAGCGTCATGGTCATGGTTATTTCCTAGAGCAGAGCATGGAAGATGAGGATGTTTGGTGAACTTCCTCAGTGGCCTAAACTGTTGCAGCAATAAGTCCTTTGAAGTTTATGTCAAGTTGTCCTGCTTCAGCTTACAGGACTTTGGGACAAGACAACCTAGAGTCTCAATAAGGAACTGGGCAGTCAGGTTCTATAGTTCTTAGTGACACCAAGTGAAGAGGGTAGTAGAAAAATTGGAAACATTAATTGCTGAAAATGTGCAAGACAGAAGGATCCAGTTTATAAAGAGGTTAAAAATAGCGCAAAGACAATGAACAGGACTAGAATCTGATAATCCACAGGATGGGTTATAGTTTTCTGTTGAAACATAAAATTTCTCTCTCAATTACCACCATTTTGATCAAAGAAAAACAAAGTAAGATGATTCTTGTTCACAACATAAGTCTAGTCTCATTAAATTTGGCCTGATTATTTGCATAAGTGCAGCAAAAATGGTATTTGACCACATGGGCTTTTAAAAATTTGCTTTGCTGGAAGTTTTTTAAAGAATCTCAGATTGGACTTTTATTGATTTATTTTTTTAAAGATTTTTTTTGATGTGGACCATTTTTTAAAGTCTTTATTGAATTCATTACAAGACTGCTTCTGTTTTATGTTTTGGTTTTTTGGCCACGAGGCATGTGGGATCTTAGCTCCCCAACCAGGGATGAAACCTGCACCCCCTGCATTGGAAGGTGAAGTCTTAACCCCTGGACTGCCAGGAAGGTCGCTCAGATTGGACTTTTAAAAGCCTCTCCACGCTCGGAAGCCAATCTGTCATCATACTTATCTTCAGTACCTATAGATTTGGGTGAATTTCTCTTCTTGAGGTCCCCAAAATACTGTTTCCTGGGCCTGTCAAGAAGTGACTTTTCTTATTTGCCTGTAGGCTGGGAACATCATAAGTCAGGTATCAGGCTGGTTTTTTCCAAGAGGGCTTTATAAGCATTGGTTCCATGATGTCAACCTTAGTTCCTTAAAGCTGTCTGGTCATATTTGATTCTATGCATATCTTTCTCAAGTATGACATTTCAGTCAAAGCCTTGATAATATAACCAATTTTTCCAATTATGTCTTGTTACAAGGAGAACAGATTCTTACTGAACTTGTGTAAATAGCTATATTGCCATATAAATAAGAGTATTGTAAGAGTTTCTGAATTCTGGGAGGTTCAGGTAGGGAGAAAAAGAAATGTTTTCCTTTTGTTTACAAAGGTATAATCTACTAAATAGTCATGAGTTATAGATAGCTTAAGAGAAATCTTATACCCAGAAAACAGAATATTAATGAACCAGCAGTAAAAAACACATAAAAATTATCATCTTCCTTCAGCAGTTCACTCAGTCCCATGTAATTAATTATTTGTTCTGCTTGGTCTTGGGTTAGCAGTTTTATGAACCCATTGGCTTCTGCACTAGAGTTCTGGAATCTTTACTCAGTCCAGTGGCACGGTCTCAAAGTAACTTGAGCAATTCCATCAGAAGTCTATACCCCAGATTACCTGTTATAGTCCTTGCCACGGTCTCAGAGACAGTCCTTTTTGCTAAAGATGAAGCATTCTGGATAGTAGCCGATTGCAAGAGCTTTCTGGAAAACACTGGAATAAAACGATAACTGTGAATGATAAAGGCTTAAAATGGCTGTATTAAAGATCTGATGAGAGCAACTGGAATTATGATGATAAAGTTATGCCATTATTGTATACTATCAGGCAAAATAGCATAAGAATATAATAGTGAGCAAAAAAGGCGTTGACAGATTTTTAGAAATTACATCTAATTCCTGGAATATTTATGTTAAAAACATTTACCTATACAGATATAAGCTAGGGAAGGTTAAGAGTCTCTTCTTATTTGACCATGATTTTCATGCAGTTCAACATATTAAATAGACCTAATTAGCTTAACATCTCTTTTTACTAGGAGAGAACAAATCCTTTGAGGTTTTCCAGAGGCCCTCTCAGAAGTCTCAAAGTCAATTTGAGATCAGGATTTTATTTAGGATTTGATTTTGGTATATGTACTGCCGAAGCGAGCATAAGGATTTGATCTGGGGAAGCAAAATATCAAAAGTTGTCAAAGTGTCAAAAGGTTTGGACACTTAATTAACCAGGATGACAGGTCACTATGAAATGATACTTAGTTATCCATTTAACCAAAATGGCAATACAGATATCAAAAGTAAATATGGGATCTAACATAATTTAAAATTGAGAAGACTCGGTTCTTTTAAATAATTGAGGACATGATGAAGACATGTTCCCCCCCTCCCCACACACAGTTCCTTTACAACTTCATATTTTCATTCAGGTTTTTGTCCTTCACTTTCCTCTTTCTCATCTGAAAGCCTTCACACAACCTCTAAACCACTATTGATATCTTAGGACAGAATTACAATCTTTTCCCTTGACAAGAACACCCCTCATTCCTTGAATATTTTGCATAAAGAGGTTTTTTCCTTCGTCCTTATTATTTCTAGAAGTTTCATTTATATATTGATTATAATTTTCAACACTTAATAACCTCTATTTTTCCACGAAGACCAGGAAGTAAACAATTGTGAATTGCTTGTCACATACCAGCATTTTGTAGCATACTAGCAAATTTTATGATTATACCATCTCATAACTTCTGGAGGATATGCTTCTTCATAGTATAATTTCTCAGAGTGGCAAAATGAACACATTTATTAACAGATCCAAACAGCTTTAGCTCTCTGTAAAAATAAGAAGCCAAAAGTAGATAAAATTAAACTTATATTCAGTAGTTAATGTTTTGGTGTTTTATCTTATTTAGAAATGA
Source organism: Delphinapterus leucas (assembly GCF_059928025.1). NCBI lineage: Eukaryota > Metazoa > Chordata > Mammalia > Artiodactyla > Monodontidae > Delphinapterus > Delphinapterus leucas. Next base: position 170,633,418 of record NC_143130.1, read on the forward strand.
TCTAGATATTCAATGAATATCTATTATTTAACTCAATATAAATTTAGTTTCAGGTTACCAAAAAGATTTTGGAACCTACTTCTAAGAAGACATATTATAACACACAATTACTGTTGAAATAAAGTTTTTCATAATAATAATTTAATTTGATTAAAATGGAATCTATAAATTTTATAATCTTAAACCTCTAGTAAATATAATATTAGCCCATTTGGCTAGTAAACCCACGTCAAATAAAAATGTATGCTCATATGATACTCAGTGCTGATAACTCAGAAGATGCAGCTGTTTTTATTAAACCAACAGTATTAAAATAGTCTTATTTATCAAAGATTTACACAAATTGTTACTGAACTCAGATTTGGCTGCTCACTTCTCAAAAGCCAATACTTGAGAGGCAAGTATTTGTAGAAAGGAAAGTTGCTTTAATTAGAAAAGCCAGCAATCTGAAGAGGTGAACTCATGTCCCAAGACCAAGTTGGAAGATTGTGCTCAGCCATGACAGTTTTTTGTTTTTTTTTTTTTTGCGGTACGCGGGCCTCTCACTATTGTGGCCTCTCCCGCGCAGCCATGACAGTTTTTCTGTTTTGTTTTTTTTTTTTGCGGTACACGGGCCTCTCACTATTGTGGCCTCTCCCGTTGCGGAGCACAGGCTCCGGACGCGCAGGCCCAGCGGCCATGGCTCACGGGCCCAGCCGCTCCGCGGCATGTGGGATCTTCCCAGACCGGGGCACAAACCCGCGTCCCCTGCATCGACAGGCGGACTCTCAACCACTGCACCACCAGGGAAGCCCCATGACAATTTTTAAGAGGAAAAAGGGGAAAGAATCTCAGTGAATCATTGAGGCAGGAAGTTGGGTTCTGCATCATTCCCCGTTGGGTGCAGACTGGCTGACTCTTTCTTCAGATGTTATATTGCCTGCGTGATCTGCCTGCAGGATTGCTAAGGGGGCTGCTGGGGGTAGAGAGCTAGTTATTCTTTAACTCCTTAGTTCTTCATTCTTGCTTCTTTTAATCCAGGAAAAGAATCCACAGGTTAGGCAAGGCATGGTGTGCACTCAGGAGAGCATAAGTCAGGAGTTAGGTTAAATTGTCTAGTGATCTCGTTCCTATAAGGTTTGAGGGGAACAGAAATAGGCAAACAGGAAAGGGGCAAAAGAGCTGCTTACAAATCCCCACTTTTCAGACATCATTCCATTTCTGTGGGATTAGGGGTGAAGGTCTGTTCTCTGTAACTTCTTCATGCTGACATAGGGCACTGTATTCTCAGAGTGAAAGATGTCGACATGGGTCTGTAGCATTTCTTTGCTGACAATTTTAGTTGTCCACTTATATATATGGGCAGAGCAAGCTACAATTATTTTGATGCCCACAAAGATATAGATTATTATGAGCAATAATGTTAATCCCATTCTTTTGAGGCCAGTTCTTAGAAATGTGCTAGCCATAGATTCAGTACTGCTCAAGTGGAGCACCTTATGTCATGGCTACAGTCTGGTCATCATGCAGTCAGCTTTTCCCCTCTGGTGGCAGTTAGAGCATCTGTAAAACAGCTCAGGAATGTGCACCAGACACTGAAAGATTCTGTGACTCTCTAGTCCTAATCATTAACTTGAGCCTGCTTTTTGGTGACTCAGGGAGGCCTGGGAGACTTCAGCTTTTCTACAAACAAGAGGCAGGGGACATAGAGGGGCCTTTGTACTTGGGGGTGGGGTGGGGGCTCAAGGTTCTGCTCAGTTTCTAAATCACATGAACTTGAAAAACATTTGGGTTGCTTCCTATATTTCTGAGAGTTTGGGGAATATTTAAATTTTTTTTTCTTTTAGTTTTATTGATCTTTGCTATTGTTTTCTTTGTTTCTATTTCATTTATTTCCACTCTGATCTTTATGATTTCTTTCCTTCTGCTAACTTTGGGTTTTGTTTGTTCTTCTTTCTCTAGTCCCTTTAGGTGTAAGGTTAGATTGTTTATTTGAGATTTTTCTTGTTTCCTGACGTAGGCTTGTATAGCTATAAACTTCCCTCTTAGAACTGCTTTTGCCACATCCCGTCGGTTTTGGATCATCGTGTTTTCATTGTCATTTGTCTCTAGGTATTTTTTGATTTCCTCTTTGATTTCTTCAGTGATCTCTTGGTTATTTAGTAATGTATTGTTTAGCCTCCATGTGTTTGTGTTTTTTACTTTTTTTTCCTGTAACTCATTTCTAATCTCATAGCATTGTAGTCAGAAAAGATGCTTGATATGATTTCAATTTTCTTAAATTTACTGAGGCTTGATTTGTGACCCAAGATGGGATCTATCCTGGAGAATGTTCCATGCACACTTGAGAAGAAAGTGTAATCTGCTGTTTTTGGATGGAATGTCCTATAAATATCAATTAAGTCTATCTGGTCTATTGTGTCATGTAAAGCTTGTGTTTCCTTATTTATTTTCATTTTGGATGATCTGTCCATTGGTGTAAGTGAGGTGTTAAAGTCCCCCACTATTATTGTGTTACTGTCGATTTCCTGTGTTATAGCTGTTAGCAGTTGCCTTATGTATTGAGGTGCTCCTATGTTGGGTGCATATGTATTTATAATTGTTATATCTTCTTCTTGGATTGATCCCTTGATCATTATGTAGTGTCCTTCCTTGTCTCTTGTAACATTCTTTATTTTAAAGTCTATTTTATCTGATGTGAGTATTGCTACTCCAGCTTCCTTTTGGTTTCCATTTGCATGGAATATCTTTTTCCATCCCCTCACTTTCAGTCTGTATGTGTCCCTAGGTCTGAAGTGGGTCTCTTGTAGACAGCATATATATGGGTCTTGTTTTTGTATCCATTTAGTAAGCCTGTGTCTTTTGGTTGGAGCATTTAATCCACTCACATTTAAGGTAATTATCGATACGTATGTTCCTATGACCATTTTCTTAATTGTTTTGGGTTTGTTTTTGTAGGTCCTTTTCTTCTCTTGTGTTTCCCACTTAGAGAAGTTCCTTTAGCATTTGTTGTAGAGCTGGTTTTGTGGTGCTGAATTCTCTTAGTTTTGCTTGTTAGTAAAGCTTTTGATTTCTCCATTGAATCTGAATGAGATCCTTGCCCGGTAGAGTAATCTTGGTTGTAAGTTCTTCCCTTTCAACACTTTAAGTATATCATGCCACTCCCTTCTGGCTTGTAGAGTTTCTGCTGAGAAATCAGCTGTTAACCTTATGGGAATTCCCTTGTATGTTATTTGTCATTTTTCTCTTGCTGCTTTGTCTTTAATTTTTGCCAGTTTGATTACTATGTGTCTTGGCGTGTTTCTCCTTGGGTTTATCCTGTGTGGGACTCTCTGTGCTTCGTGGACTTGGGTGGCTATTTCCTTTCCCATGTTAAGGAAGTTTTCGACTATAATCTCTTCAAATATTTCCTCGGGTCCTTTCTCTCTCTCTTCTCCTTCTGGGACCCCTATAATGCGAATGTTGTTGCGTTGAATGTTGTCCCAGAGGTCTCTTAGGTTGTCTTCATTTCTTTTCATTCTTTTTTCTTTATTCTGTTCCACAGCAGTGAATTCCACCATTCTGTCTTCCAGGTCACTTATCCGTTCTTCTGCCTCAGTTATTCTGCTATTGATTCCTTCTACTGTAGTTTTCATTTCAGTTATTGTATTGTTCATCTCTGTTTGTTTGTTCTTTAATTCTTCTAGGTCTCTGTTAAACATTTCTTGCATCTTCTCGATCTTTGCCTCCATTGTTTTTCCGAGGTCCTGGATCATCTTCACTATCATTATTCTGAATTCTTTTTCTGGAAGGTTGCCTATCTCCACTTCATTTAGTTGTTTTTCTGGGGTTTCATCTTGTTCCTTCATCTGGTACATAGCCCTCTGCCTTTGCATCTTGTCTATCTTTCTGTGAATGTGGTTTTTGTTCCACAGGCTGCAGGATTGTAATTCTTCTTGCTTCTGCTGTCTGCCCTCTGGTGGATGAGGTTATCTAAGAGGCTTGTGCAAGTTTCCTGATGGGATGGACTGGAGGAATATTTAATTTTTAAAAGCTCTTATTTTTTTTTAAGCCCATTTAGAATAGAGATCTTTTAAGGTGTTTTATAAATTAATTTGGCAAAACCATCCAGAGGAAGAAAATACCACATATACATACCATACATATATAAACATACAGGCAGACACAAATACAGACCTTATAGAAAATACAGACCTAATACAAAACTCACTAGTTTATATAAGAGCTGGTTTTCATCTTTACCTCACTTTTATTCAAATTATGTTTCTAGCAGATGGACCAAGTTGTTAGTTAATCTGTTCAATATAGGGTTAAAGTTTTTAAGCAATATTTGTAGGGGGAGATCCTTAAGAGCTTTTTATTTGCCCTGATATATAATATGATAGAGGCTGTGATTCAGCCTAAGACAGTTGTTTTAGTTGACTAAGAAGTTACTTTTTAAAGGCTGGAGTATGCTAAGGAAAAAGGCATTGGAGGTTTGTTAAGGGGAGTGTTAAGTGATGCTTATCAGGAGGAGAAATAAATTTCTCCTATTTTATGAGAGGAGGCAATAGTACAAATAAAAGCGAGGCACCCCTTAGAGAGCCACATTTAATTTCTTGAACATTTGCATTTTAAAGAGATGATTCTCAAGTCCTTGAGAAGGTAGTGTTGGGTGGTAGAAGATTTAAATGTCAAAGAGGGAGAGAAAGGATGCAAGCTTGCTAGATAACAATCTAAGAGGGTTTTCCAGGGCAGATTTGTCTCTTAACAGGTTTTGACTGGGACAAACAATAAATTCTCTTGGCAGCGTTGAGCTTTTACAAGCAGGCATTTTGAGGAAGTTCATGGGAGGTGGACAAAATTATTTGTGTTGAGAGTCTGAAGTTTTTAACAGGTCCAAGGTGAGGCCTTAGTTGAGAAGAGGACTCAGAGGAGCCTGTCCGAGGAGGCTGGGCCTAAGACAATTGCTATTTAAGTGTTTCTTCTTCTGAAGGGCAGGGCAGTCGCTTTTCCAAAGTCCTGACTTTTTACAGTATCTGCAATCATTTTGAGATGAATAGGGGAGGCTTTGGGACTGGTAAGAAAGATGGATGAGCTTTGGGATTCTTCTAGAGCCACAGTTTAGTTTTTGTAAATATTCAATTAGTAAGGCAAGGCCACTTATTTTTAATTCTTCAAAGAATTAGATGACAGCCTCAATAATAACATTAAGGAGCTGGCCTGCCCATGCAACCACATTACTTTGAAGTAACCTCTTTATATCAGAAACGAGATTTTCAACTAAAGTAGAAAACAAAAGACTCCTATGATCTGAGATTTGTAGATTTAGAGCTGTGTGCCTTTGCAATATTTTTTATAAATTGTGTGACAAAGGTTTTAGAATATATTCCTTTTCTCCAAGTAGATCATTCCATTTTAGCGCAATTAAACTTCTGAGGGAAGGCCTTTATAATGGCTCCTACCAGGCTCTGAATGTCAACCTCCAACTGGGTCATTCGTAGGAGGGAGGTGGTGGAGGGGGGAGGTTTATGGTGGGTGTGGATTTTATTTTTCTTTCTAAATCAGATTTCTGTTCTTCAGTTTTGTTAAGGGAGTCTTTTAGGCTAGCTGTGATCCATTTTTGGTATGCTTCTGTCAATCTGATCCTTCCCCATTGGTAAGAGGACATTTATTTAGGGTGAGAACTCTCTAAAATCCTTTTAAACATAAAAACTTTTCCAAATCAAAGGATCCATTGTCTGGTCACTGACAATTTAGTATCTCCATAAGGATACCTGTTCCAAAATGTGACCCAAAACCAATAGGCCTTTATATGGCTTAACCATAAATTAAATAGCCAAAGGGACCTCAGTAATGATGCATTCCACAATCGCAACATTATCAGTGGTAGCTCTTCTGAGTCTATGTAACTAACAACAACCCCAGAAATGTAGTCACTTCCTGAAAATGTCTAGTCAATCATCTAGCGTGTTGGCCAATATGATACCAAATAGATATTTCAAATTTAAATGGAGTTTATTTGTTTTGAATAATGTGGAATTCTAGATATAACAATTAAATATTTTAAATTGGATTCATTTAAAATAAGATAGTTTTGGGGCAATTAATCTATGACCAAGGAGGCAAGAATGTACAATGGGGAAAAGACAGCCTCTTCAATAAATGGTGTTGGGAAAACTAGACATGCAAAAGAATCACACTGGACTACTTTCTCGCACAGTATACAAAAATAAATTTAAAATGGATTAAAGACTTAAACGTAAGACCTGAAACCATAAAATATCTAGAGGAAAACATAGGCAGTATGCTCTTTGACATCAGTCTTAGCAATATTTTTTAGACGTGTCCCCTCAAGCAAGGGAAACAAAAGCAAAAATAAGCAAATGGGACTACATCAAACTAAAAAGCTTTTGCACAGCAAAGGAAATGTTCACAAAAGGAAAAGACCACGTACTGAATGGGAGGAGCTATTTGTAAATGATATATCTGATAAGGGGTTAATATCCAAAATGTACAAAGTACTCATACAACTCTTATAAAAAAATCCGATTAAAATTGACCAGAGGACCTGAATAGACATTTTTCCAAAGAAGACATACAAATGGCCAATAGGCACATGAAAAGATGCTCAACATTACTAATGATCAGGAAATGCAAATCAAAACCACAATGAGATATCACCTCACACCTGTCAGAATGGCTGTTATCAAAAAGATGACAAATAGCAAGTGTTGGTGAGGATGTGGAGAGAAGGGAACCCTCTTGCACTGTTGGTGGGAATGTAAATTGATGCAGCCACTATGGAGAACAGTATGGAGGTTCCTCAAAAAAATTAAAAATAGAGCTACCATATGATCCAGCAACTCCACTTGGGTATTTGTCCAAAGAAAACAAAAACACTAATTAGAAAAGATACATGCATCCCTATGTTCACTGCAGCATTATTTATGATAGACAAGATATGGAAGCAACCTAAGTGTCCATCAATAGATGAATGGATAAAGAAGAAGTGGTACATATATAATGGAATATTACTCAACCATAAAAAAGGATGAAATCTTGCCTTTTGTGACAACATGGATGAACCTACAGGGCATTATGCTAAGGGAAATAAGTCAGATAGAGAAAGACAAATATTGTGTGATTTCACGTATATGTGGCATCTAAAAAAACAAAACAAATGAATAAACATAACAAAACAGAAACAGAGTTATAGATACAAAGAAGAAACAGGTGGTTCCGGGAGGGGAGGAGGGTTAGGGGGAAGAGAGAAATAGGTGAGGGAGATTATGAGGTATAATCTTCCAGTTGCAAAATGAATGAATCACAGGGATGAAATGTACAGTGTGGGGAATATAGTCAATAACTATGTAATATCTTTATATGGTGACAGATGGTAACTAGGCTTATTAGGGTGATCATTTTGAAATATATAGAAATATCAAATCACTATGTCGTGTAACAGGGACTGATATGGTGCTCTAGGTCAATCATACTTCAAAAACGAACAAACAAACTCATAGAAAAAGGGATCAGATTTGTGGTTACCAGAGGTGGGGAGTGGGGGAAAGGGGAATTAGATGAAGGCAGCTAAAAGGTACGAAATTCCAGTTATAAGATAAATAAGTACCAGGGATATAATGTAAAAACATGATAAATACATGAACATTGCTGTATGTTACATGTGAAAGTTGTTAAGAGAATAAATCCTAAGAGTTCTCATCACAAGGGAAAAATATCTTTCTATTTCTTTAATTTCGTATCTGTAGTGACGGATGTTCACTAAACTTATTGTGGTAATTGTTTCATGATGTATGTAAGTCAAATCATTATGGTGTACAGTACACTTTAAACTTATACAATGCCGCATGGCAATTATAACTCAATAAAACTGGAAGGAAAAAAATAACGTATTTTCCCACAAATCTTGTGTTATATAGTAAAGACCTAGGACCAGTCAACCCTTTGTTACTTTGATACGTATAATAGTAATATAGGATCTTTATTTAAAATCAGAATTACAAACAGAACCTCAGTTTGTAATTTTAAGTTTTTCTGCATTAGAAAATTAATATACTATCTTATTTAGTAAAAAATATAGCTTTTAAAAAAGTCATGGATTCAACCAGCCTTAGAACATTCTTAGGGAAAAAATTGTGGCAGAATATGCAGTATAGGGGAAAAAAGTACTCTCTGTCCCTTCGTTTTCCATATGAAAAATCTTCAATACAAAGTGTACAGTAGTAGAGATCTGTGTTCCTTTGAAACACAGGTATAACTGCACATATTTGCAATGGGTTTGTCAAACCTTAGAAAAAATGCTCCAATAACCTGTTCACCCTACTAGGAATAAATCTTTGGAATTTTAATTCATGTGTGATTTGAGAAGTCTGCAGTAGAATAGTTCAAGTTCAGTCTGTGATCATTATTTGGACCTATTTGTAACTATGGTTTCTTTTTGGTAACAAAGGGATCCTGGTGGTTTGTAGTTTTTTCCAAATCTTACTCAATATACTTGGCCCAGGTTTCAGATGTAATGGATAGTGGTCTTTGTACCCATTTCATGTAGTATTTCCTTGAGTATAAATGTAACAAGTGCACTTTGTTCTTTTCCCCTGTGGCTGTGGAAATGCCATAAGGTTGGTGGATACTGGGATAAGTCCTGTAGCACAGTGACTCAGTTGAAGGAAGGTCTCAACCGAATCCTCTGCCTGATTCCCTACAATGTGATCAGTCAGTCCGTGTGGGAGTGTATCATGCCAGAATGGCTGGAAGCCATCAGAACAGAAGTCCCAGATAATCAGTTAAAAGAATTCAGGGAAGTATTAAGGTGGGTAAGTAGTGTAATGACGTTACCGTTAATTATGATGTTTAACATTTATTGAGCATGTACTGTGTGCCAGGCCCTGTGCTAAGCATTTTATATAATCTCATTTACTTTTAAATGATCCTATAGAAAAATTGGAAGGTTCAAAATGAAATAGTTGCTATAAATTGTGCTAAGATGATTTGTAATTGTTCAGAAAGGATTTCGTTCTTATGGGATAATAAAAAGATACACCATATTGTTTATTTTCAAATGTAATTATGATTTGGATAAAGTGGGAGAAGTACAAAGGGACAATGTTTTTAGATGCTGGGGAGCAATTCCCTAGAAGTGCAATTCCCTAGAAATGCAACTCCTTCTGTTAAACCTGATATGAGTATGAACCCCAATGTTATTAACAACTGTATGAATTATTTATATCTATTCCAACGACATAAGCTTTTTCAGTAAAATGAAACATGCTAATAGTTCAGAACACAGACTAAACTGTTTGGCTCCCCAAATAAGATATAGATGGAAATGCAACAGTAGACCCTACTATATGCCCACTGGTCATTTACTTTTGTTGCTCTGCTTTTCAGCAAAATGTTTGACATTGAGCTTTGTCCTCTACCTTTTTCAATGGAAGAGATGTTTGGCTTTATTAGTTGTCGGTTCACAGGATACCCTTCCTCTGTGCAGGAACAAGCTTTACTGTGGCTTCATGTAAGTAAATGACACTTTTGATCATTTTGGGCAATAGTTTTTAGCCTATGAACTTTAGCTCCTTGGGTAGGGGGCAGAGAGTTATTGCAAAGAATCCTTAAACACGTATGTTTGCTCAGGACTATCTGTAGACTAGTAACTCATATGCATAGACAAATAGCTATATTTCAAATATATTAGCTATAGTTGTGGTTAATAAAATACAAATTTGTGCAATACTATTACTGAATTCATAGTAGCTTTTGGTTCTTATATTTTTTCTATCAATAGATACTAAAAGTGTAATAGCTGTCTTGTGGGATTCTGATAAATTTTTTGATATTAAATAGGTCCTTTACTTGGAAAGGTTGAAAGTTACTGATTTAGGGAGTAGTTCATGCTATTCCCTCAGCCTGGAATGATTTCATTTCCTGTCTCCATATGTGAACTCTAGCTTATTCTTTAAAATTCAGCTCCGAAATTATCTATGAAGTTTTCTCCTACGTCACGCCCTTATCTTCCCATTAGAGTTCATTATTCCTTCCCCCAGTATTCATATAGGTTCTCTGTGTAAACTCTATTTCTGTTTAATATTATAGTTAACTTTTATCTCTTTTCCTGATTACAAATGCCTGGAGTGCAGGGTCCAGGTCTTTTTCATTTTTGAATTTGTAACTCCCTCATCCTTTCCTCTCAGCATCTGGCACATGCTTTGTTATTTAGTGTACATTCTTAAAAAATTATTAAATTGAGTTGAATTCCTGTTATAAAATTTGGACAATTTCAGAAAAGGAGGACAGAGTCAATATTTAGATTAGCTCTGGGTGCAGATACATTTCTGTATCATGGAAGGATGTGATCCCCAAGGCTTTTCAAGTTCTGGAGATGCCTTTCTGGGTTGTAAACTAAAGAATAATATTTTTCATAACTGACAAGTAGTAAAGGGATTTTTTTTTAAAAAGTCACTTTTGGGACTCAGAATTTTAACTTTTCATCCCCAAGTAGACTTCCATAAGATAATTCCATTTTAGGAAAGCCCATCCTTCTACAGATGGCTAGATAGCGCCTCAGTTATTCAGTTATACACCCTTTAGCTGTGCCATCTGGAGGTGAGCAGACAGGCCTGTAAACCTCCAGAACATAGAGGTTCTCCATAGCTAGAGCAATTACAGCTTATATGTTTTACAGACTGGGCTTTGACACAATTTTGCTTTGAAGACAGAGTGCTTCAAAGCACTCTGTAGTTGAAGGAGGTTTTAAACCTCTGGTCTAACCATTTGGGGAACAGAGTGAACAATATAGTGATTGGATTGACTCATTTATTAATTAATTATAGAAACATTTATAGAGCTCCTATGTACCAGGCACAGTAATAGGCAGTAGGATAAAAATGGGATAAGAAATGATCCTTTCCTCATACTTCCTTTTTTCAAGGAACTCACAGTGGGGAGATAGTATCAAATAATCAAATATAATAAAAAGTGATAATTGCTCTAATAAAGGTATGTACAAAGTTTTAAGAAAGCGGAGAAGACAGATGGATTAATTCTGTCTGAAGGAAGGAGGCACCTATTTCTAGAAAATTCATTACAGATAAAGTAACATGATTTTGACAGAAGGGTACCTGAGAGCAAGGTCGGATGGGGCATTAAGGTCAGAGTGGGGAAGGATTGGAGGAAGATTGCTCGCAGATTATACTAGTTCAGGAGAAAAGTGATGAACTAAGGCAACAGCAGTGGTATGGAAAGGAGGGGACAGCATCAGGAGATACTTAGAAGTTTTAATAGAAAGAACATGGCGATTTATCGGGTGTGGGGAGTGGAGGAGTGGGAATGTTCAATGATAGCTTTGAATTTTTTAGCATGAATAATTGAGGATGACCGCAGATAGAATATGTGTGAGGCTAAATGTCCTTATGTTCAATAGGTCACCTTAGGGAAAAATGTTAAACATAGTTTTTTTGAGTTTTAATGTTTATATTTTGGGGGACATATGCCTTTTTTCCCCAGGTATTATCAGAGTTAGACATCATGGTTCCACTTCAACTATTAATCAGTATGTTCTCTGATGGAGTTAATTCTGTTAAAGAACTGGCAAATCAAAGAAAATCAAGAGTCAGTGAACTGGCAGGGAACCTTGCAGCTCGAAGGGTAATTATTGCCACAATTGTTTTTGTCTTACTTGTTAAGATTTTGAAAACTCTTGTCAATTATAGTGGGCCTTAAAGTCACATCCTCATAAACTGCTCTGAAAATGCTTTCTTCATCCTATCCCACTCACTCTGTTAACCTTTTAAGCACATTAAATAACAGAAAACACTGTTCTAAGACATGTTTGGTATAGTCTGTAATCAGTAAGTTACTGAGTTTTCATTTTCCTTTGAGTTTTTCTCCTACACATCTCTGCTAGCTACCTCTCATCCTCGATAAACCAAAAAGAGTAGCTTGAGCTTTTGGGGTACTATCCAGTTTTGTTTTGTTTTGTTTTCTGGTGAATAAGAATTCTTTACCAGCTAGTGGGCAGACCACTGCTTCACTTTGGGAATGAGGAGTTTGGATATTTTTGTTTGCTTGCTCTTTGTTTTTCCCTATAGTGTTTTGGGAAAAGATGATCAACTAGGGGTGATGGTGAGTGATGTTGTCACTGTAAACTAACTGAGCCCATCTTATTGACCCCTTTGTACCTTTGAGGATGAGAAAATATAGTCTGGTCTACAGTGTACAAGAACTGTTGGACATCTGTGATAATTTTTCTATGGAGAGGACCTGATAAAATTTCTGCTGTTGTTCTGACATTCCCAGACCATGATCAGTTTTGGAGAGGTTGACTCTCATCAACCTCTCCAAGGCAGGGACTGTTCTCACCTGTCTCCTTGCCAAGCCTCTCCATAACATTTTCCCGGCTGTATACTGCAGGCCCCCAGTCATTCTACCTGCTCTCTAGGGATTAGAAAATGAGAATATAACATGATCATGGGATCATAGTTTGTATTCAGTGCTTTCTTTTTAAAAAATCATTACTCCTTTTCTCATCTGCCTCATAGGAGCCAGCTGCCAAACATTTATATTTTATTGATTTCTTCAGTAATCTTTAATATTACAGTACATTATTAGCACTTTATACTGTGTAACGTATTCACACTTAATGACATCACAGGATTGTGTGAGGCAGGTGGGAAGAGCTCATGAGCCTCATTTTACAACTACTTAACCTGAGGTTCAGTGAACTGAAGTGATTTGCCATAGATAACGCTATCATTATCCAGGTATTCTGATTCTTAATGGGGGTACTCTTCTTTTTTATTTTAAATATGGTGTTCAAGGAGATTTCTGATCATTAGAGAGATCTTAAAGAGAAAAAAGATGATTTCAGAATGATGTACAGGTATGTCAGTCAGCGTCCTGCTACAGAATTTATCCCGGATGGCTCAAATGAAGAGATTTTAATGGGTACTCTGCCTATAGAGTTATGGGAAAGGTTAAGGGGGCGATGGGGTTGGTGAGGCACCCAGGGGCCAGCAGTAGTTCACTAGGAAGCCTTTATACCCCTAGGGCTGAAGGAGCAAGGGAAAATGTTCCTGGGCCTTTTGGGAGCTGAAATTATAAGGAAAGGCTGGCTAGAGGAACTATAGAGGGTGGAGATACTGCCAAAGATGTAGCATCAAAGGAGGCAGGAGGTGGGAAGAAATAACTCCTACCTCTCGCTCCTTCAGCTTCAGGTCTTCCACTGGTGCCTCTCATTAACTGAACCCAACTGGAAGCCAGCCAGCAAGAGGGTCAGGAGAGACTCAGTCCTGGGCATCCTTGGGCATAGAACAGGGCAGAAAAGGGCGGTGAGGGCCTTCTGGGGGGAAGGATTGGGTTGGCAAACGGAGAATAAACAGTACAGCAGGCTTGACATATATCGTTTTTTCATGGCAGTTTAATACTTATTATACCCAGAGACCATTTTTCTTTAACCAGTCATGTCAATCTGAGATTCTGTGCTAATGATTTTACAAGTGATCTTGCAATGCCTTACTTCTGTAAGTTATCATTTTTCAGGTTATGGTTTTAAGTAGATGCAGACAGTTTAGTTTAATTGGAAATGTTTTACGGAATGAAAAATATAATGGCAAAGAAAGCTGCCTTCATTCTTCAGGGTACTTATGTTTCATTCACCTGACAATTAGAAAGTTTAGATATTTTATTTCTTATTTTTATGTTTTGAGAAGATTCATAGGATTTGGAGGTACTAATGCCATTGGCTAAGGAAGGAAATCAGTGTGACAGCTGGAAATACCTTACACAGAGTCCTCCAATATTTTGTACAGCCATTTGAGCTCCTGTGAGTTCACTTATGTGTGTTAATGTTTTTTCTTCTAGGTGAGTGTTGCCTCTGATCCTGGTCGACGAGTTCAGCACAATATGCTGAGTCCGTTTCATAGTCCTTTTCAGAGTCCATTTCGGAGTCCTATGCGTAGCCCATTTCGTAGTCCTTTCAAGAATTTTGGACATCAAGGAGGAAGGACTATTGACTTTGATTGTGAAGATGATGAAATGAATCTAAATTGTTTCATCCTCATGTTTGATCTTCTCCTGAAGCAGGTAGCTGAAGCATGAACTTCCTTTAGTTCAGAGGTGAAGAATGAGGGAAAGCATTGTATAGTGATTCTTTCTATGTGTTGGGCATCTTCGCACTTACGGAAATGATGCAGCATCGCTCAAGACATTTCACAAACTTCTATGGGGATTTCCTAAGGAGTCTGAAAAATACTTGTATGAATAACTTCAATGATGTTGACACATGAGAATGGATATGAATTTTAGAAACACCCTAGCATCATTAGAATTGATTCTGTTGAACAAATTTGGTGAACAAACTGGGTAATGCTGTTTTGGGGAAGAGCAAGGTACAACTCTATAGTGATGGGCTGATTTTAATATATTATATAAATTGATTTTTGAAGTTAATTTTAAAAGAAAAAGACTTTGGTCAGGAGAACATTTTTTCTTAACTTATTATTTTGAAATAATTTCAGACTTACAGAAAAGTTGCAAGAATAGTACAAAAAATTTCCAAGTACTTTCCCCCAAATTCTCCAGATGTCAACATTTACCACATTTATTTCTCCTCTCTCTCTCTTAATTATGTGTATGTATGAATTGTAGAATTTTTTAATGAACCATTTGAAAGTAAATTGCAAACAGGATGTCCCTTTATCCTTAAATACTTCAGAGTGTATTTTCTAAAAAATGACATACTTTTACATAACCAAGTACAGTTATCAAAATCAGGAAATTAATATTGTTATAATATTATTATCTATTATAAAACTTACAGAAATTATTCATTTAAAAAATTGATATAATAATCATACCATATTTATAGCAAAAGTAAAAAGTTATTTTTGACTGAGGACACAGTCCAGCATCACTCATTACAATGATTTGTCCTGATTTATTAGTTCTTTAATCTTTGTTTATCTTTCATATTCTTGACATTTCTGAAGAGTGCAGTCCAGTTACTTTATAGAATACTTCTCAGTTTGAGTTTGTCTGAGGTTTCCTTATGAATCAATTTGAGTTAAGCATTTTTGTCAGTCATACCACAGATGTGATGTTATGTTGTTTTCAGTGCATGATATCGGGGGGCACATGACATCATAATGTCCCATTACTGGTGGTAATAACTTGGTTAAGGTGATTTCTGCCAGATTTCTCTACTACAAAGCCACTATTTTCCCCTTTGTATTTAATAACTAACTTGTAGGGAGCTACTTTAAGACAGATTTCCTGTTTTTCATCAGACTTTCACCTTCTAGTCTTAGTATCCATGGATGATTCATGCCTGAATCAATTTTTACTCTGTTGGTTACCAAATGATAATATTCTAATTCCATCATTTCTTTTAATTTATTAGCTGGCATTCTACTGAAGGAACAGGTTCCCTGCCTCTCCCATTTATATGTTTATTTGTTTAATCTACTTATACCCGAATGTAGTCATGGATTCTTTTGTTCAGTGGGCTAAAATCTATTTATTATTTATTTTGAGGCTCATTTCATCCCACATTTGGCCACTGAGAGTCCCTTCAAACTGGCTTCTGTGTTCTTTTGACATATTCCCATCATTCTTTGAACATTTCCTTAATGTCTCACATGACAGAATGTTCCAGGCTCATTTTATATTTTCCTAGCCCCAACCCTGGAATCAGCCATTTCTCCAAGGAATCCTGGTTCCTTTAGTGGATAATGGTATTTAGAAACCAAGATCTGGACACTAGGTGAGGAACAGCATTTTTTAAATGTGTAAAATCTCACAAAGTGATGGCTTTAAAAAAGAACTCTCCTTTAAATGTCCTACATGATTTAAAAAATAATTCCTATTACTTTGTATTGTGTTTATATTCTTTTTAGAAGATTCCATGGAAAGTAATGTATGCTTATGGTCTGTAAGCCTTATCATCTTTAAATAATTTATATTGTCATCAGTTAGTGAAAATTGTCCCCAGTTAGTGTGCCAGTGAAATATTGGACAAAAGGACCAAACTCCTTCTTCTTTTTTTTTTTTTTTTGGCTTTTTTTTGGTATCTTTCAGATGGAGTTACAAGATGATGGGATCACGATGGGCTTAGAGCACAGCTTATCAAAGGACATTATTTCCATTATAAACAATGTCTTCCAAGCCCCCTGGGGGGGCTCCCACACCTGCCAGAAGGAAGAAAAAGCAATTGAGTGTAACTTATGTCAGTCTAGTATTCTCTGCTATCAGCTTGCTTGTGAGCTCCTGGAGAGACTGGCTCCCAAAGAAGAAAGCCGGCTGGTGGTAAGCAGTTGAAGACATGAGATGATCCATGCCTAATGGTAATAAAGACTGCAGTAGATGGTGTAATGGAGTCTTCCTCCAGTATTATCTTATGCTCCATGCTGGGTTATATGTGAGATTGCGTTAAAAGAAAGTTTCCCTGTTCCTTCTGCTAACTCAGGCTCCTGGAAAGAGACATGAGATGGAGATACATTACACAGAATTCTTGAGTTAGAATTCTTGAGTCTTGAGTTAGGGTTGTAGTATATCCGTTCATACAATTTTCATAAATACAAAGCATTACTGGTATTCTTGAAATAACTTTTATCACAAAGTTATATTACAAAGTTTAGATAAAAATGAATACTACAAAATATAGACATCAAATATTGAGTAAGTAGATTGGATATGGACACTGAAAATTCCTTGGTCACCTCAGTGTATAAAACCAATTGACTTGATCAACAACCAATAAAGCTTTCATTTCATTTTCTGCTTTTTAAGAAAATTGTTTAAATAGGGAACAGCTAATATATGCCATGAATTATCTACTCCATATATTAGTTATTCCCTGTTTAGCCTATTTTCCATCTAAGATACACACATCACCAAAACACCCACATAGCATCATAGGTAGATGAACCTCAATCATCTGAGCCGGTGTTCGCCATCTTCTCTTTTTCTTCCTCTAGTGTTTGTCTAGGTAGAAAGCGACTTCTTTTAAAAAATTCTTTGGGGATGTATAGTATATATGCAGTAAAGTGTTTCTTCAGTTTTTAAATACCTTTCAGCCCACGTAACTCATTAGTCCTACCTGCCACAACATAATGTTCCTGTAGTATGGTTTTTTAACACCGTCATTGGGTATATAGTCTAAAGCAGTCACAGTAATAGATGGTTCGAAAACATCGTTTAGCTTAGAGCCTAATAAGGAAGATGATTATGTAAATGAAAAACCTAAGATGCTCACGATGATCATAGTGAGAAAGAGATGAACAAGATAGCTATGGGAGGACAGAGAGAGGATGAATATAGGTTAGAGGTGTGATGGGATAGGCAAGGTCTTCCCGGAGGAGATGTCTGCTGAGCGCATATTTGAAGGAGGAGTGGAGTTAATGAAATGAAGGTGATAGGAGAGAAGGACTGTTAAGACCCAGAAAACTCTCTGTTTAAATGATACAGAGGAAAGGGGGTGATGATACACTCAGGAAACTACGAGTAGTTCATCGTTGCTAGAGCAGCGAGGAGGATGGCAAAGGAGTAAAAGGTAGACTCAGTTTTATAGTCACATTTATTAAGGGCTCTGTCTGCCAAACTAAGAGGTAAGGATTTTGTCTTGGCGACAATGGGGGAATCCTGAAGAATTTTAATCAGGGTGGTGATATAATTTGATGAATTTGAGAAATTCTGCCAGTGGAGGAGAGAGATTAGAGGATTTGGAGGCCAGGGACAGGTATCTAGTCAGAAGGTAATGCTGTCACTCAGGGGAGAAACAGGGGAGCCTTAACTAAAGCAATTGATGGCGGTGACAAAGAGAAGGTGTGGACCTGATGGATTTTTAGGAAAGAGAATCAACAGCACTTGGTGTTTAGTTAGCGTTTAGCGATGGAAAAGTTGAGGACAAATCCATGTTTCCTGGCTTGGGAGCTGATGATGTTTCCATTTACAGAAAATTATACGTGAGTTATTGGGTGTATGCTGAAGAAAACTGGGTGTATGCAGCAGGAAACTTTTTGCCATATCGAATTTTATGACACTCAGTTTATAATTTGATTTAGTGTCTTGTTCATGGGTGACCAAGGAACAGGGCCAGCCTCAGCAAAACTGCAAAGTTGGCAAAGATATTCTTCAGAACCCTCCCAGACACCGTTTTAGCACTGGTTTCTTTCTTCTTGGTGTCCTTCGTGTATCCCATCAATCTTTACCTCCTTCTTGCTTTCAGCTGGCTATCAAGTAATTCTTCAAATTACTGGTTAAAGTAATTACTGGTTAAAGTGTTAGCTAAAGAGGATATTTTAAAATTTTATTTATGTAAAAATTTTTTTAACTTAATTTTTATTTTATATTGGAGTATAGTTGATTTACAATGCTGTGTTAGTTTCAGGTGTACAGCAAAGTGATTCAGTTATACATATATCCATTCTTTTTCAGATTCTTGTCCCGTATAGGTTATTACAGATCATTGAGCACAGTTCCCTGTGCTATACAGTAGGTCCTTGTTGATTATCTATTTTATATATAGTACTGTGTATATGTTAATCCCAAACTCCTAATTTATCCCTCCCCCAACCTTTCCCCTAAAAGAGGATGATTTTAGAAGAGGATATTTGAAGGTGGGAGTTGAAAGAGAGAATAAAACTGGAATAGGAGGGTAACTAGAGATGGATATTTTAAACGGTAGCTATTCCTAGTACATTCTGTCTCTCTCTTTAAATCTTCTTTTTTGCCCCTTTTCCAGCTTGTTATATATCTATATATAGACATATAGATATAGTGTTAAGTATATTCACATTGTTGTGCAACCAATCTTTTTCTCTCTTGCAAAATGGAAACTCTGTACCCATCAAACAATAATGCCCATTTCTCCCTCCCCTTAACCCCTGGAGACCACCATTTTACTTTCTGTTTCTATGAGTTTGACTCCTGTAGATACCTTACCTTATATAAGTGGAATAATCCAATATTTGTCCTTTTTTAACTAAAAATAGAACTACCATACGACCTAGCAATCCCACTACTGGGCATATACCCTGAGAAAACCATAATTCAAAAAGAGTCATGTACCACAATGTTCATTGCAGCTCTATTTACAATAGCCAGGACATGGAAGCAACCTAAGTGTCCATCAACAGATGGATGGATAAAGAAGATGTGGCACATGTATACAATGGAACATTACTCAGCCATAAAAAGAAATGAAATTGAGTTATTTGTAGTGAGGTGGATGGACTAGAGACTGTCATACAGAGTGAAGTAAGACAGAAAAAGATAAACAAATACCGTATGCTGGCACATATATGTGGAATCTAAAAAAAAAAAAAAAAAATGGCTCTGAAGAACCTAGCGGCAGGACAGGAATAAAGACACAGACGTAGAGAATGGACTTGAGGACATGGGGAGGGGGAAGGGTAAGCTGAGACAAAATGAGAGAGTGGCATGGACATATATACACTACTAAATGTAAAATCATAGCTAGTGGGAAGCAGCCACATAGCACAGGGAGATCAGCTCGGTGCTGTGTGTCCACCTAGAGGGGTGGGATAGAGAGGGTGGGAGAGAGACGCAAGAGGGAGGGGATATGGGGATATACATATGCATATAGCTGATTCACTTTGTTATACAGCAGAAACTAACACAACACTGTAAAGCAATTATACTCCAATAAAGATGTTAAAAAAGAAAATTTGTCCTTTTTTGACTGGCTTATTTCACTTAGCATAATGTCCTCAAAGTCCATTCATGTTGTAGCATGTGTCAGAATTTCCTTCCTTTTCAAGGGTGAATAATATGCCGTTGTATGCATTTTGTCTATCTGTTCATCTGTTGATGGACACCTGGGTTGCCATACCTTGCTCTCTTTAACTCACATATTATAGAAGTTTCTTGCTCCTGAAAATTTGACTTCCCCCAGCAACCAGTATTTGTATCTAAATATATTGGTGTGAACCCCTTATTATTCTCTGCTAATTAAATGCTGTGATTAAACAGAATGAGCATGGATTGGAATCACCTGGCAAGTGAGACCTGCTCACAGGGATTACAGCAGAGATGAGAAAGCAGGCCTAGGAAGATTTAACAATGTTTTTGAGATTTTTTCCATATTTATTTTAAGGGAATGAAAATATTTCAGAAAACAGCTGATCCAAATTTCCTTTAACCATTATGGCAATAAACTCAAGTCTCTATGGAGGCACGTGCGTTTGCCCTCTGGGGCTCAGCACACGGCCTGGGACACAGCAGGTGCTCATCCATCTTTGTTGAACTAAGTGGAACCGTTCTTTACATCCCCAAAGGGCTGCTCATCTGGCTGCTTGTCATATTTGTTTCAGGAGCCCACAGACAGCCTTGAGGATAGCCTCCTTTCTTCCAGACCAGAGTTTATTATAGGCCCGGAAGGTGAGGATGAGGAGAACCCAGCAACTAAGCATGAGGAGAACCCAGGCAATCGCACCGAGCCCATGGAACATGCTGGTAGGTGGACCCTGGCTGATGGGGAGAGAGGTGTGCACATCCCAGTTTGCACAGGTCTAACACTCAGAACCCGGATTTCTTAGATCACCATCGGCTTGGGCAAGCTCAGACTTGGGTTCCTCAGTACAGACTTGTGCACGTGAACCATTTCTCTCAGGATTATGAAGTGAACAGATCCAGGTTGTGCTTCTCACAGTAGAGAGGTCACTGAGCATATTTCTTGCTATCGATAAAAACCTACCCTGTCCGTGAAAGCATCACCTCTACATATAGTGAATCATGTTCTCTGTGGAGAAGTGACTGTGAACCAAGGCTGAAGGGCCCAAGTGGAGGCTGCCAACACTCTTGAAAGCCACTCAGGGCATTTGGCCAAAGCACAGTGTTTTTGGATAGAGGTGACCAAAGTTGAGCTCGTGCAGCTTCTGAGCCCCAGGGGCTTGGCTGTGACCCTGGATGGCCTCACCGTGAATAGCTGTACAAGTCGTACTCTAAGGCTAGTTGGCTCTGCTGAGAGCTGGGAAGAGAGGTGACCTCCTTCTACTTTGGTTAAAGGCTCTATGTAGGTGAATTGGGACCAGCAAGATGGCAGGCAGGCCTGGAATCATCTCCAGCTCCTCAAACTCTGAAGGAGTTTCAGGAATTTAGGATGGAACTCCACTGCCTCTGAGGAAGCCTGGTTTCTGGATCTGCACTGTGACACTCTCGGAATTTTTGTCTTCTTGCTTCCACTATCCTGAATTGTTAGAATACCTGGCCCCTGGGGAGCCTACTCCCCAGAACCAAAGTTTGGGAAGCTTTCCATCATTTCTTCAGTGGACAGCAAACATTATTAAGTGACTGTTTTGTGGGGCTCATTGCAAGTCACGGGGTGTCTTATCAGACCAAGGTAACTACATCATTAGTACAAAATGCTTGGTTGAAACTAACTGCTTCAGCATGATTGTGTAAATAGTTAGTTGAGGATGTATGTGTTACCTCACACTATTTAGAACCATTGAAACTTAGATGAGGGAACACCTGAGATAACCTACTTCATTGGTTTTCAGTGTGTACTTGGAGTTGTAAATCTCTGTGTTGTTTCCTTTTGACCTTCCTTAATTGGGGTGGCAATTGGTGAGAACATGTGGGCAAATGATAAAGACCCAGGCTCCCCACCCTGCTTCAACCAGAGTGTTCTGACTTGCGCTATTTCCTATGTTGGAGCTCTAAGTAAGATTCTCTTTCAACAAAGGATTTCATAGCAAGGAATTTGAAACCTGCGGATCTTGGTCAGCCTTCTCACTTTGTAGATGAGGAAAGTACATCCAAGATGGGTTAAGCAACTTGCCCATGGTCATATAGCACAAGTTATTCATTCCTGATTTATGCTTTTTTTTTTTTTTGTGGTACGCGGGCCTCTCACTGTTGTGGCCTCTCCCATTGTGGAGCACAGGCTCTGGACGCGCAGGCTCAGCGGCCATGGCTCACAGGCCTAGCCGCTCCGCGGCATGTGGGATCTTCCCAGACCGGGGCACGAACCCGCGTCCCCTGCATCGGCAGGCGGACTCTCAACCACTGCGCCACCAGGGAAGCCCTGATTTATGTTTTATGCTTAACATGATTTCAAAACTGTAATAGAGCATCAGGGTCATCTGAGGAGCTGAAACACAAAATGAAATGAGTTCCACCTGCTCACCCCTGATTCTGGGCATATTTGGGGGCGGGGGACTGGGAATTGGAAACCCAAATATTGTACAACTAGTTAGTGGCAGGGTTGAGACTAGATCCCAGGGCCATGTTTCTATCAGGCATTGATGCCTAAGGGAAGCAACGATTTCACTTACGATCCAATAACCTGTACTTTTTAGATATAAATATATATTTTTAAACCTGACATAGCACACAAATCAGTTCACTACCATTTTAATTTATATGTAACATTTTATTTGAACAATGGTTAAAATGAAGCAATTTGTTTTTATAAATTACACTTTCCTTTGCTTAATTGTTGTAAACTCCACTTATTTAAACACTTGCTGTATTCATCTCCCCCAAACACTACTTCAGACTCTGGTCACAGCCTCTGGTCTGTTTTCCTTCTTTTACTTTCTGCTGTCCTTACAGGACACAGTTATCACTTGTGTCCTCAGGGAAGAGGAATTTTCTTCCAAGACCGGCCTTCCTGGCTGCTACGCATGCTGACCCTGCTTCTGCTTTGTGGGTCTCCAGGTGTTGGTCTTGAGCTCCTCTGTCAGAGAACAGATGGGTGTTCTACTGACACGTGTTCAGCGGTTTCCTTCTCTCATTCTAGAGTATTTCCTCTTTCTGTGTTTTGTGGCCTGGTACCTATTCCTTATAGCAGTCAGAGATGTCTTCCACTAAAAATGTTGAAAATTTCTTTCATGCTAGACCAAATGGAGTTTAGTGCTGATAACAAGTATTTAAAATACATTGGAGTGGAAGATCCCCAATAAACTAGTATACACACCAAGAGGGTTTGACTCTCACTGTCTCTGATCCTAGGAATGGCCAAAGCTTAGAATGGTGATTTGAAAACATTTTACGTTCGTTTCTATATCTGGTTAACTTTTGAATTCTTTTCTCTAGCATGCCTCATGTAAAATATACCACCACTACCCACTATAGAGGCAAAGTTCTTTTTTTTATTTATTTATTTATTTATTTATTTATTTATTTATTTATGGCTGTGTCGGGTCTTTGTTGCTGCGCACGGGCTTTCACTAGTTGCGGCGAGTGGGGGCTACTCTTCGTTGTGATGCACGGGCTTCTCATTGCGGTGGCTTCTCTTGTTGTGGAGCACGGGCTCTAGGTGCTTGGGCTTCAGTAGTTGCAGCACGTGGGCTCAGTAGTTGTGGCACGTAAGCTCAGTAGTGGTGGCTCACGGGCTCAGTTGCTCCGCGGCATGTGAGATCTTCCCAGTCCAGGGATCAAACCCGTGTCCCCTGCATCGGCAGGCGGATTCTTAACCACTTTGTCACCGGGGAAGTCCCAAAGGTCTTTTTAGAGCTCCTCACAAGAAGATACAACCATGAGTAGTTCTGATTTGAATATGCTCAACTTCTTTAAAAGGCTCCCTTTTTGCACATGGGAGTCCTGTGCATGTGTGAATAGTGTACACTTGAGTCCTGGGGTAAATCCCTCCTTAGGTGCTAATATAAGTTGCGTATCTCTCTTTAATACCTGCTTATCTCCCTTTCAGTTAGAAGGGCAGACCTCGGCAGGCCCTAAGCCCCTTCCAGGTGTCAGCAGAAATAGCTGCCCACAGGAGCATAGGGCTGGGCTGGGGTTGCTTCCGGGAATCAAAGACATCTGAATACACAGTGGAAGGTGGAAGCTGAGGATCCTAAATCTAGAAGGTTTCCTGCACTTGCATCATGGAAAGGATATATGCTACCTTGGAGAACAAATAAACACATTACATGAACACTTTTTAATATATTCTGTTTCTGTGTTTACTCCTCTTTGTTTTATGGTCTTGATCAATTCATGAACGGTGAAGGGAAGGAGTTATGCTAACCTTTGTGTAATTATTTCTTCCCAGCAATAAAGAATGATACTGAAAGAAAGTTTTGCTACCAGCAGCTTCCAGTAACGCTGAGACTAATATACACCATTTTCCAGGTATATTTTTTGAAATATTTGAATATTATATTTAGTAGCATTGCCGTTTTAGATAACTCAGTAAACCTGTGGTTCTTTGCATAGGAAATGGCCAAGTTTGAAGAGCCAGACATTCTTTTTAATATGCTCAATTGCCTGAAGATCCTCTGTCTACATGGAGAGTGTTTATACAGTGCTAGAAAAGATCATCCTCAATTTTTAGCCTATATTCAGGATCATATGTTGATTGCAAGGTATGTCTTTCTAGTAGTTTTTTGTTTGTTCATATTTTAGGCTTTTATCTGTGAAAATCATTTTTAGAATAAGACTTACCAACTCATTGGGTTATTTCTCTTAGCCAGCACAGGCTAATTACCTATGGGAACTACTTTTATTTCTTTTATGTAGTCTAATTTTTGAGTATGTCAATATGAAGAATAGTAATTGTCTTTGCTAGGTACTTTAGAAGTAGAAAAGGCAAAATAAGGATTATTTTATGCCTTTCAGTTGTTAGATGGCTTAAGAATATTGTGTATTCTAGGTGGGCTGACTTTTGTTGTTAAAGCGATCTCTACCAAATATGTACCCAGGCCATTTGGATTGCTGATGCCGTGGGATCTCTGCCTCAGCCTTCGGGCTTTGTAGCCCAGGTTTTTCCCCCAAAGTACCACCCTGACACAAAAGCCATGGTGGACAATGTGGGGATTTGCGGAAGGGACGCTCTTCCATTTTTAAAACAAGACTGCCTTAGAGAACTGGGAGAGCTATATGTTACTGGCCAAATCCAGAATTTTTTTGTCACTGAGAGGGTTTTCTACTAGTGCTGTATATATATATATATATGCTTCGCCTCCTTCAACTAAATTGCAAGCTCCATGAGGGCAACTGTTTGGACATTCTTCTTATATAAGACCTACTGTTGTGCTCTGGAAGCATCATCATCCTTCATCACACAATAACAGTAGCTCAAGCTTTTTGAGTACCTACTGTGTGTTAAGTACTATATATCATTTCATTTAATACAACCAGCATTGGGAGGAAACAAAAGTTCAGAGAAGTTAAGAAATTTACGCTTGGTTACACAGCTAATTAATGGCAGGGTTGGGATTAGATGTATATTTGTCTGATTTCTACTATTAAGATGAAGCACACAGTGTTTGAAAGTTACTCCTTTTCATTCCATAGCTTTAGTACGTCTTCTCAAAACTAGGCTCTCTAGTGACATGTACCTCAATATGTTCTCTGTAAAACGGAGATAACGTGTCACTTCTTCTTTCTCTTAGTGCTGCATTATAAGTTTTTAAAGTCAAACATAGTTTTGATTCTGATATTAACTCTGGAGCCAAATAGAAAACAAAACAAAATGAAACGAAATAGAAGGCATACTTTAAATAATTGAATAAAAATTTTGAAAACATTATTACTAGAAATATATATTCAGCACTATTCTGGCATGCAATGATAGGGACTTAGCTTAAACTTGCTAAGGTATGTTTTTGACCAGTAGTAGTCTGGTTTTAAGAATGGCAGGTACTCATAAGATGTTACCAGGGATACCTCTCTCTCCTTCTGTTTTTTTTCTCTCTCTCTTTCCCCGCCCCTTTCTCCCTCCCCATCACTTAGCCTAGTTCTCTCTGTGCTGGCTTCTTCTCCTCAGGCTGTTCCTGTGAGGTGGGAAAGAGAGAAGGTTGCTAGCAGCCCTAGATTGACATTACACTTCATTCTTGAGATTTCAGAGTGCATATCAAAACCTGGAAAAAGGATGCTAGCACTCTCATGCTTGGGTCACACGCCCACCCCTGGACTAATTACTCTTCATGACGCTGATCACCCTGGGTTTTGTGTTCATTATTAGGATAGAGAAGGTGGGGGAACTTGATTGACAGCCCTGCCAGTTGGTGGAGAGGCTGTTCTTAATAGAGAAAGAGTTGTTCTTTGCTAGAATAAGAGGAAAAATTTAAAAAATCACTTATCACCCCATCATCTTAACATAACTGATATCAGTTATTATTTAACAGTCATTGTTCATTTATGTACCTTCATTTATAATATACAATTTTTAACTTTTATGTTAAAAATGCACTGTTAACTGGTAGTGTTTTCCTATGTTATTACATAAAAGTAATTTCTTTAAAAAAATTAACATAGGAAAAGAGCATAGGAACGGTTTTCCAAGGGTTATACTCTTGTGAATGAATGGAATTTCACCAAAAGCATCCCTACCAGCCCTCTGTTAACTATACCTCCCACAAACTAAAATAATAAGATTCTTTTCCTAGAAAGATTGTCATAACTGTAACCACTTTGCTTCTTCTTGATTCCCCAGCCTGTGGAGAGTCGTCAAATCTGAATTCTCCCAGCTATCTTCATTGGCAGTTCCTCTCCTTCTTCACGCTTTGTCACTTCCTCATGGTGCTGACATCTTTTGGACAATCATTAATGGCAATTTCAACAGCAAAGACTGGAAGATGAGGTTTGAAGCAGGTACCTCTGTATTAGCTTAAAAATTCTCTCTGGGTCACAAGGTAAACCAGATGTCCAGTCATGACATCTCTTTTTGGCCCTCCCTTCCCCTCCCTTCTTTTTAGAAGGCATTGTCCTGCTTGCTAGTGTTCTTTGATGGGTCTACTTAGTTGAGCTCCCTTGATAATAGAATTTTTCAGAGGGGTCCTTAGGTAGGTTGACCATGTCTAGGTTTGTCTGGGATAGTCCTAGTTTATGCCTGTTGTCCAGGTGTATTTATTAATTGCACCCTTGTTTACTCTCAAATGGGTCCTGGCTTGAATAATAAATCATGTAGTCACCTAATAGGTTACTTGCATTTGAGTACCTGGGAATGTTTGTTAAAAATGCAGATTTTGGGGGCTCATCCTAGACCTACTGAATCAGAATCTCAGGAGGTGAGGCCAGAAATCTATATTTTCTAACAAGTTCTCCAGGTAATTCAGTGAAGTTTGAGAAGCTCTGCTGTTGTACTCTTGCCATTGGAGCATCAGTGACCAAATCTGGTGCAGTGATGGGTATAATTCCTACTGCTTAGAATGGCAAGTTCCCAGAGGAACATGGTAAGGAAGGAATTGGGATGTGTTCCCTTAGCCTTGCATCTGCTGGTACTCCCGTTCTCAGGGGGCAGCAAGCAGGGTTGGCATAGCAACCTGTGCCTTATCAGAATGGTTTCATATATTTTAGTGTCTCAGAAATTTAGCAGAGAAATGGAACTTCCATCAGGTGAGTTAACTACTCTACTTTGAGTTCAGTTCCCTAATAACCGACCACTTCAAAGAGTTCCTGCTTTTAATGCCCCATGAATCCCAGGGGCTGGTTTATTTATGTGATAGCACATAATGTTGTATGAAATTAGAGTAAAACCTTCTAGCAAAAGCCTACATAGCATTGGCCACATTTTATAGGCATTTGAATACAAATAAGGCAGGTAAATATTTAACTATGCTCTTTCATTACAATTTAAGGATTAGATTATTGCCAAATTAATCTTCTGAATCACAGCTCGGATTATGTTGCTTTTCTACTCAAAAAATTTTAATGGGTTTTCGATGCCCAGAGAATAACTGCAAGTGTTTGCAGCCTCATTTCCCACTCTTCTTTCTACGTATACCATTGCTATTTCTCCATTGCTTCCTGCTTCCCTTCATCCATGTGTTGGCCATTCTGTGCTCTCCATCTGAAACCCTCTTCTATTCAAGGTTCCATTTAAATGCCACCTCCCAAACAATGATGAACAACACAATAAATGACATTAAAAACTCTCTAGAAGGAATCAATTGCAGAATAACTGAGGCAGAAGAACGGATAAGTGACCTGGAAGATAAAATAGTGGAAATAACTACTACAGAGCAGAATAAAGAAAAAAGAATGAAAAGAATTGAGGACAGTCTTAGAGACCTCTGGGACAACATTAAACACACCAACATTCGAATTATATAGGGGTCCCAGAAGAAGAAGAGAAAAAGAAAGGGATGGAGAAAATATTTGAAGAGATTATAGTTGAAAACTTCCCTAATATGGGAAAGGAATAGTTAATCAAGTCCAGGAAGCGCAGAGAGTCCCATACAGGATAAATCCAAGGAGAAACACGCCAAGACACATATTAATCAAACTATCAAAAATTAAAGACAAAGAAAAAATATTAAAAGCAGCAAGGGAAAAGCAACAAATAACATACAAGGAATCCCCATAATGTTAACAGCTGATCTTTTAGCAGAAACTCTGCAAGGCAGAAGGGACTGGCAGGACATATTTAAACTGATGAAAGGGAAAAACCTACAACCAAGATTACTCTACCCAGCAAGGATCTCATTCAGATTCGACGGAGAACTTAAAAGCTTTACAGACAAGCAAAAGCTAAGAGAATACAGCACCACCAAACCAGCTTTACAACACATGCTAAAGGAACTTCTCTGGGCACGAAACACAAGAGAAGGAAAAGACCTACAATAACAAACCCAAAACGATTAAGAAAATGGTAATAAGAACATACATATCGATAACTACCTTAAATGTAAATGGATTAAATGCTCCAACCAAAAGATATAGACTGGCTGAATGGATACAAAAACAAGAGCTGTATATATGCTGTCTACAAGAGACCCACTTCAGACCTAGGGACACATACAGACTGAAAGTGAGGGGATGGAAAAAGATATTCCATGCAAATGCAAATCAAAAGAAAGCTGGAGTAGCAATTCTCATATCAGGCAAAATAGACTTTAAAATAAAGACAATTACAAGAGACAAAGAAAGACACTACGTAATGATCAAGGGATCAATCCAAGAAGAAGATACAACAATTGTAAATATTTATGTACCCAACATAGGAGCGTCTCAATACATAAGGCAAATGCTAACAGCCATAAAAGGGGAAATTGACAGTAACACAATCATAGTAGGGGACTTTAACACCCCATTTTCACCAGTGGACAGATCATCCAAGATGAAACTAAATAAGGAAACACAAACTTTAAATGATACATTAAACAAGGTGGACTTAATTGATATTTATAGGACATTCCATCCAAAACCAACAGAATACACTTTCTTCTCAAGTGCTCATGGAACATTCTCCAGGATAGATCATATCTTGGGTCACAAATCAAGCCTTGGTAAATTTAAGAAAACTGAAATCATATCAAGTATCTTTTTGGACCACAATGCTATGAGACTAGATATCAATTATGGAAAAAAAATCTGTAAAAAATACAAACACATGGAGGCTAAACAATACACTACTTAATAACCAAGAGATCACTGAAGAAATCAAAGAGGAAATCAAAAAATACCTAGAAACAAATGACAATGAAAACACGACGACCCAAAATCTATGGGATGCAGCAAAAGCAGTTCTAAGAGGGAAGTTTTTTTTTTTTTTTTTTTTTTGCAGTACGCAGGCCTCTCCCTGTTGTGGCCTCTCCCATTGCAGAGCACAGGCTCCGGACGCGCAGGCTTAGCGGCCGTGGCTCACGGGCCCAGCCGCTCTGCGGCACGTGGGATCTTCCCGGACTGGGGCACGAACCCGTGTCCCCTGCATCGGCAGGTGGACTGTCAACCACTGCACCACCAGGGGAGCCCTATACATATTTTTCATATTCTTTTCCATTATGGTTAATTAAAAATAAGTGAATCAGTGAATTTATTGAATAAATACTGTATGTACTAGTTATCATGGGAGCAATACAAAGAGTGTAAGAGCAGATTCTTGCCCTCAAGAAGCTCCTAATTTAATTGATGAGATCAAATATAAACATGTAAGAGGTTAAGAAACTATAACAGTATAAATATAATTCAAGACAACAGAAGATAACGGTATAGATATAATTCAGACAACAGAAGATATGTCATATAGCTATATATGAACACACAAATGCCATAGGTAAATGAATAGTATTTTTGCAGGAGTTCGTGGGATGAAAAGGCCACTCTAGGAAGTCAGAGTGACTTTACAGAAGAGTAGAATTTCAGCAGCAGACTCTTTAAGGATGGTAGAATGTCAATAAGCAGAAAAGAATAGAAAGAATATTCTATCTAGGCTGCTGGAACAGCTTAAGTAAAGTCCTGAAATGTCTTTGCATGGAACTGTATTGCTTCACTATTTATTATAACTTTTTATAAAGCTATGTTTAAAGAGTGGCTGGAATAATTTAATATAGATGTGCAGAATAATGGTACATCTGTTTCATGGAAGAAATATGTGGCTTCTATAGCCCCAGGAAGACTGGTTGTCATATCACTTCATGACATATTAAGGGCTTAGAGCCAGCCCTGGTGGGCACGTCTCACATCCCTGTGTGGTCTGCAGAACCTCTATAGAATGAACAAAGATATGAGCATGGAGGCATTTTGAAAAGTTTGAAATGTGGCTGAAAGTTAAACAAAGGTAAAGACCATTAAAAGAAAAGAAAAGAATAGAAAACCCAGAACTAAATCAAGGCTGCCTGACATAAAAATACTACACTGCGTAGAAACGGTCTCTGCCGCACAGATAAAATGGAACACTAAAGAAGGTGGCACTAGGGCTTCCCTGGTGGCGCAGTGGTTGAGAACCTGCCTGCCAGTGCAGGGGACACGGGTTTGAGCCCTGGTCTGGGAAGATCCCACATGCCACGGAGCAACTGGGCCCGTGAGCCACAACTACTGAGCCTGCGCGTCTGGAGCCTGTGCTCCGCAACAAGAGAGGCCGCGACAGTGAGAGGCCCGCGCACCGCGATGAAGAGGGGCCCCCGCTTGCCACAACTAGAGAAAGCCCTCGCACAGAAACGAAGACCCAACACAGCCAAAAATAAAAATAAGTAAATAAATAAATTAAAAAAAAAAAAAGGTGGCATTAGAATTTCCTTTTGGTATTTAACATCAGTGTAGGGGGGCCCAGAGTTAGCTTTTTCTCTGTGGGCTCATTTCTCAGACCGTCTAAATAAATGTCAATTTTTTTTTGTTCTCTGCCTTTGACATTGCAGTGGAAAAAGTGGCTGTAATTTGTAGATTTCTGGATATTCATTCAGTGACCAAAAACCACCTGCTGAAGTACTCCCTGGCACACGCCTTCTGCTGCTTTCTGACGGCTGTGGAGGACGTCAACCCAGCTGTGGCTACGAGGGCTGGTCTCCTGCTTGACACCATAAAGAGGCCAGCCTTGCAGGTGACGTCCCTCAGATGTGCATTATCTGCTCGGCTCCCCTAATTCATTGAGTTATTTGTCACATGAACACACAGAATACTGATGATGGTGGTAGCAGTGGAAATGCTTACATTGAGAAAAGCATCCCAGAACCACACTGTATTAACACATCTCTTGTTTTTATTTGTTGATTCTTTCTTTCCAGTCTTTGTCCCTATGCTGCCATCGCTTCTGACAGATGTAATTATTGTATAATTTTGTGTGTGTGGCAGATTTTTAAACTAGCTTGGTTATTTTATACCATTCAGCTGGCTCCTGGGGCAGAAGCCCTTGTCACTGAGTCTAGATGCAAAGAGAAATCAGATGAATTATGATATAAACCAAAGCAAAACAAGAGATGGCAAATATACTACTGAAATGAAATACCACAAAGTAAAATCAAAGAGACATGAAATATGAGACCTGGAGAGAGTTGTTTATTTATCTTATTTGGCACCTTTATTTTATACTTGAAAAAACCAAGTCTCAGAGAGATAACGTGACTTTTCAAAGAACACGGAGTGAATTCATGGGAGAACCAAGACTAGAACCTCTAAAGTCCTGATCTACTGTTTTTCCACATTGGCACCTGATTTATTATTATATTGTTATTATTAAAAGTAATAATAATGGCAGGAACTAACATTTGTCAAACAGGTATTGTGTTTCCGGGGCAGTGTATTAGAAGTGTCCCATCATGCATTACTTCATTTAATCCTCACAATAATATTGTGTGTGTTCCCATTTTACAGATAGAGAAGTTGAGGGTTAGAAAGTTTAAGTAACTTTTTCAGAGTCACACGGCTAATAAGTGGCAGCACAAACTCAGGTCTGACTCATAATAATGTCCATGTTCTTAATTGTGTGTGTGTGTGTGTGTGTGTGTGTGTGCGCGTGCGCGCACAAGGTCTCCCAAACCAGTGTAAGAGCTTCTCTTGTAAAAAAGACTAAGAAGAAAGGGCAAACTATGCAGAATCTGAAAAATTGTAGAGCTCTGCTGCTTGTGGACCCATACCTCCCCATGTAAAAATTCCCAGTTGTCTTCTGGATAGTCCTTCTGTGTTGGTCTTAATAAGACAAGGTAGTTGTATGTCTAACCCCTGCTCAGGGCTTGGAACATAGGAGGCACTCATTAGATGAGAGTTGAATGAATTAATAGCATAATTGGGGAATTAGTTTTAAAATTTCATTCAGAAATTTTAGATTTAGAGAAATAGATGCTCAGTCCATTCCAACTTGGGTTTCTTAAGATTCTATGTTCCACTCACATTCCAAGAAGACAAGATGACTTTCCTTTCTTTTAGAATCATGGAATTTAGCATTGAAAGGGAATTTAAAGACCATATTCTTGTGTATTCTAAAATGTAGTTTTGGAAGTATGCTTCTCTTAATAGAAAGTAACAGACATTAAAGAAAGAAACACTGGTCTGAGGGTATTTGGATTAAGTGGTTATTATTCGATGCATCAGAAAAATCAATAATATACATTTAGCTCAGATTTCTGAGTCAAAATTCAAGAGATATTCAACAATTAGGAGAAGCGCCTCTTCTGCGTTGTTGTTTTTTTTCCCTACCGAAAATGCAATCAAAGAAGATTTCAGTTGAATCATTCTTCATTGTAAGCATGTATCTACATCTGACTTTCCTTTTTTTTTTTTTTTTTTTTACCTTTTCCCCAGGGTCTGTGTCTTTGTCTTGACTTCCAGTTTGATACTGTGGTTAAAGATCGACCCACAATATTGAGCAAGCTTTTACTCTTGCATTTTCTTAAGCAAGATATTCCTGCTTTGAGTTGGGAGTTCTTTGTCAACAGATTTGAAACGCTTTCTTTGGAAGCTCAGCTACATTTGGATTGTAACAAAGAATTTCCTTTTCCTACAAGTAAGCAAAACAAAGAACTTGCTTTAAACAGTCACAGTTCCTATTCTGGTGCTTGCTGGATAAACAGAAGATACTCCGCATGTAGTTTAATTTCCCATTCTGGAGGATGCCTTGACTTCATGTACTCAGTTCATCAAATGTTTATTGAATATCTACTGTGGTAATCTGCAGGTTAACTATTTTCTGGCATTCCAACATCAAAATTTTTCTCATTTAGGCACTTCCCTGGCAGTCCAGTGGTTAAGACTCCACGCTTCCAATGCAGGGGGCATGGGTTCAATCCCCAGTCGGGGAACTAAGATCCCACATGCCACGTCGCGCGGCCAAAGAAAAAAATGAAAAAAACCCCTCATTTATTCGAGGACCGATGAGAACTATTTATGACTCTGTGTTCCTTAAGTATTATTCAGCCATCATGTTTGTAATGTCCGTGAGCAATTTTGTGAGATATATTTGCACTTTGTAAATTTACTCTTCCATGCTTAGTAATCAGTTACCTGGAGCTCTAAATAGATGGAGGAAAGACTTTGGTCACTCAACTATTTATCCAGTGATAACAAAATTAGATACTTTAATCTTATGGTCTAAACAGAAAAATGATAAACGATAGTCAAAATAGGTAATAGCCATGATTTTTTAATATAAGGCTTATCATAGAGGGAGATAGATGAATGAGAAATGTATCCATGGAAGATGACTTTTAATATTGAAAATATACACAGATGGATTGTTTCAAACTACTTGTATAACATAGCGAGTTAAGGAAAATGATCACCTCTAATTCCTTTTGCAAAGCTATCACTGCTGTGAGGACCAATGTCGCTAATCTCAGTGATGCAGCATTGTGGAAGATCAAGAGGGCTCGTTTTGCAAGGAACCGCCAGAAGAGTGTGCGTTCCCTCAGAGACAGCGTGAAAGGGCCCGCGGAGTCCAAGAGGGCGCTCTCCCTCCCTGAGACCCTAACCTCCAAAATCCGTTGAGTATCTTCTTCCATCCTTCCCTTAAATCTGTTTGATGTCTTTCTGAGGCTGACATGTCTTGTTGAATGTTCACAGACAGTAGTGTATTTAGCAAACTGAGCTCCTTCAGCTGCATTGGCCTTCACATTCCCTAGAGGGTCCCCTCAGGTGTGTCAATGCCCTGGGTGGCTTTTCCCAGTTGCTGGTGAAACAAATCCCTGATCCAGCAGTAGATTGTTTTGAAATGTAGAAGGCAGTAAATCCATTGATGCATGGCATGAGACGCAGGAGAAGCGTTTGCTCCTAAGTCCTAGAATATGAAAGTTTCCACCACCACCATTATAACCTAAGACCTTCCTGGATGAGACTTTGTCAAGACCCATGGCAACTAAGAGGGTAGAGCAGAACTTTGGGGAATGCATTTTCTTTTCATGCATGACAAAGCCAGCCAAGAAGCTCCTAGAAAACCAATAATAATGGTGTTTTCAAAAAAGAAAAAACAGGCTGATAAGAAGTTGAATTTCTGCCCAACTTCACCAGATAATTTATAAATAAAAACAAACATCATTGCCAATTAAAAAAAGACCATATATACTTGTTTTCTAAAGGTCTTTTTTTTATATTGCGCTTTTAAAGAAAACAAAAAATTACCAAATGACTAGATGAACTGTAATGATTAGCAATGGCTCATGAATGACAAATAATTAAAAATTCATAACTAAATCATCATATTAGCGAATAAGTACATTAAATATAATACTAACTTGTAATCATTTATTAAATGATTTAATTTTTAAATAATGTCATGAAGTTAATAAAATAACACCATAAAACATATTTTTTTATGCTGTCAGAAGCTGAAATGTTTGCTGTTTCATTGACGTTTCTTAGAAGTCAGCTTTATGTAACATAACCATTTTTAATCATAAATATGATTTTATTTTGGTTATTGCATTTCTCTCTATTTTATGACAAGCTACGGAAATGTGGTATTTTAAACTTTGGAAGAGTCAATGAAAGCCCTTTAAGCAATCAATGACCCAGCTTTTCAGGGAGCAAAGATAATAACAGATGGCCATTTAAGAATAATCTTTAGCATTGCTAGGCCCAGTGAAACTGCATCAGATTCTAGAAACCAGTACCTAGATTCAATAAATTACAATTTCGATATGAATTTCCCAGCTCTTTTATAACCTAACTAATCAGTTTGGGATATAAAGTTTATTTATTGTTATTTCTTGTTAATTGATTCACATAACAATTTTGAAGAATAAGAATTGAAGTAACATTGAAGGATGTTCTTTAGATTCAGAGAAAGCCACAGAACTTCTGTGACGTAAACATCTTGTATGTGATGTTAATTACAAATACGAAAACTAAACTTGCTCCTGCTATCCAGTGCAGTTAGCACTGAGTATGTTTTCTAGGCTCAAGTTGTTTTTAATGCTTATTTAAATAGAGTTGTTGTTGATTTTTAAGCTGTGAGGTTGACCAGGCATGAGCAGTCTGCTCCAGCTCTCGGTGGGACACCCGAACAGATGCCAGGTGGGTACTTCTGACGTTGAAGGGCCGTGTGCAAGTGTCTATCACAGGTGGACAAGGTAAAGAATGCGGTGTCTCTAACTGGACCAGAGTGATGTATTTAGGATTTGAAAGCTCGGAGGGTTTTACCCCTTCGAGATGCTCAAGTGTTTGAGCCCCTGACATGACAATTCTTTCCATCTTAAAATTGGCAGATGACTTTTGATCCTGTTAACTTATGGTCCAGTAAGAAGCATCATGTTACCTGAGTATGCACTTTTCCCCCGAGAGCCAGTATGACTAGAACTATACCTAGTACTTATATTTGTATGTGTTTTTACACATAGAAATATTATGTTCATATGTATCTGCTCTAGGAAAAACATTTCATTTACATTTTAAAAGGTTATACATTTGAACCACCATCATTCACTCATCCCCTTAGCCATTTCCGATTCTTTGCAGCTCTTACATGCATTTCTGTCTCTCGAGAAAGGAGGATTTCCATTGTTTAGAGGACCATGGGATCATATTCTGCTTGGTAGAGTGTAACTGTCCTTTGACGTTCTTGATAGATTAACTTATCATGAAGTATCTTAAGGGTTGAAGGGACGCTGGCGAGCCTGTTACAGACTGAATGTTATCTACACACATGATGCCATACTTGCTGGGAAAATTGTGGAGGTTCTGAATACCTGCTTATTTGTCCAAAACAAACCTGGTAACTACCACCTATGTATCATGCTATACAACGTTTGGCTTTTCATCTAAGAGTAGTTTTAAAATAAACTTTTCAGAATGGTACCGATACTCTCAGAAGGAGAGTATTTCAAGTAAGGAGACTTTCAAGAACGTGTTGTAAAAACGATGGTAGAAAGAGAAGCAGTTAGGCGTGGGAGACGAGGGGAAGAGGGAGAGCCCTAAATACTATGAATGCAGATGGCAGATGTTGGCCTAAGTGCATTTTTGCTTTTAAAATTGATGAGAAAAGGGGAGCACACACTTGGCAGAGTCCCTCTACCTTGTTTTGAGCATCACTCGGGCCTCAACTGTGCTGGGATTAAAAAAAAAAAAAAGAATAAAAATAAGAATTTCTGATCCTGAGCTTCATTTAAAATGTGAAAATATCCATTTTCCCTTCAGTTAGATCTTTTTGAGATTGGTCTTATGCAATTTCATAAGTTACCTTTATCTTACCCTGTCTTTTCTTTTTGTCTTAAGGCTTAGTTGAAAAGCTAGTCTTTAATTATTATTATCCATTTTAACAATCCAACCGTAGGAGTCCTCTCACATCTCTTTGGAAAAACATGTACGTATGTTTCTTGAAGAAAAGCCTTTAGGTTTCTAACTGTCCCATCAAAAGTGATCAGATGGAAAAGGGGCAGATAACAGTATTGTTTAAATTAAATATAAAGCTAATGCTTCTGGAAAGATAATTACATGACACCACCATAAGCAAAACTTGCTTAGATTTGGAAACAGGTGGCTCAGCTTATAAGGCAATTTCAAACTAGGTTTTCATTTTTGCATTATTATTTACTGAACACTGAGTGTTTTAACTTGGAAGCAAAGATACGCCAGGATAATCACAAGATTGTACAGAGTGGTTTAAGATAGTAATCAAATGGAAACCGAAGACCTTGCTATTTAACGAACATGCTTTTGTTTGGTACAAGTAATGAGCTCCTCTGTGCAACACCTCTTACTGATCAGGCCTGAAATAAAGCAGGTGTCCTTTAATTATGCAGCAAGACTTAATTTTAGTTGCTGTTTAGGCTGAACTTTTGGACACTGGATTTACAGTTTATGGCTCTCTGATCTTAGCATTTATATATTGCCCACAGCAAATTTTGCAGCAGAAATGCACTTGTATAGGGGGTAAACTCTGCAAGGCTACTGAAGAGTTGCATTCCTCTGTGACTTTTTTTTTTTTTTTTTGCGGTACACGGGCCTCTCACTGTTGTGGCCTCTGCCGTTGTGGAGCACAGGCTCCGGACGCACAGGCTCAGTGGCCATGGCTCACAGGCCCAGCCGCTCCACGGCATGTGGGATCTTCCCGGACCGGGGCACGAACCCGTGTCCCCTGCATCGGCAGGCGGACTCTCAACCACTGCGCCACCAGGGAAGCCCCCTCTGTGACTTTTATGAGTCAAATCAAAGGCCTTTGTGCATATAAGTAAAATTCATAGACTGTCATAGCTGAAACCTTAGAGATATGTTAACATTATCATTTTCCAGAAGAGGAAACTGAGGTTCCCAGAAAGGAACAAGTTTCACAAGCTTGTTGGTGACAGATCTGGGTCTCAAGCCCAGATGTCTTGATCTCTCTTGCAAGGCATGTGTGGTAATGCTAGCAGGAGCTCAGCACCTTCATTTAATCCCAATTGATGAAATATACAATTTTACCTGCTAGTTTGAATTTGGTATAATTATAATTAGATATAAGCTGTTTTTTCACTGATGCTGTGAGAACCAGGAATTCTTTGCTTTTGGTGATTCAGAACACCTGTTGAATCTTAATTGAATATAATGCAGCAGTTATGGTAGGTTACCATTGGACCGTACTGGAAAATTGGTATCAACCCCATGTGATCATGGGAAACTTAGTTATATCTTCTTCCTCATCCCCTGGGATGAATAATTAAACAATAGTGGGTATATAATGTTAATAACGGCAATAGCACTTTATATATGTATAGTACCTTTTTATAAAGAGTGTTTTTAATGCAAATCATCTAATTTCGATTTCACAACAACTCTGCATATACATAAAGTATTATTTTTTTTTCCACTTTACATACAGACAGGAAAACTGAGGTCCTGGGGGACTAAGTAACTCTGCTTATATAATTGGCTCATGATCACATATAACTAGTTAGTTAGATAGAGACTGATACTTGAGTCCAGGAGACTTTATTTGCTTTCTTTCCACTACAGCTTCTTCTCAATAAATTGGTCTTAGGGTGTCCCTGCCTTGGGGTACGTGAGGACACCAGTCTTATCAGGGAGCTGACTTGGGCGCTCAAGCTCCAATGTGACTTAAGCCCATGAGTGTCCAGACCAAAGGACCTTTCCCGACCAGGACTTATAGATTGGTCTAGAGCTATCCTAATCCCTAAAGGGACATATATACTTTCAATTCTACTCCAGCCTGCAGAGAAATCTTGAGATCTCTTGGTCTGAATTTGTGTCAACAAGAGAAGGTACCCAGTACTGGGTAGCACTGGTAAAACTCTCTTGTATTTCCCGCCTCCCTCAATGTCCAGCCTAGAATTCCAAATTACTTCTCTTTGGGCTCTCTCTTTCTAGAGGTGGTTTACATTTCATGTCTCCACTAACTTGCAAAATGCCTATTGATCATTAAGAGCCAATAAATCAAAGAATTCAATTGTTTTTATAGGAATGACCCTGATTGAAATGATAGTTTCGGAAAATGACAGTTTCTATTGACCAAACACTTATTGGGCACCTGCTGTACTAGAAAATATGAAGAATGTAAAGATACATCAGAAGTTCTTGTACTCTCAACTTGCTTATAGTCAAGTAAGGGAGATAAAGTATGAACATAGGTGAACTCTCATCTCGTGTGAAAGTGGTAGTACTACAGGATCGTTCACGTCAAATGCAATGGGAGGAGAGCTGGAGGGAACAAGGAAGGTTTTGTGGACAGGTGACTCAGCCAGGCCTAGACAGGTGGATAGGAGGTAAATGCATGGTGATAGGATGTGGGATAGGAGACGCAAAGGCAGGGATGGGGAGCACATGAAGCTATGCAGCTAGTAACCGGCCCCAGCTTTACGGCCCTCCTGTGGCTCTGTGCATACAGAACAGAACTGCTGTGAACGAAGCCTTAAGTTGTTTTAATGAGCCACGGAGACCAGTGAGGCAGTGTAGTTAGAACTACCAACATAATGCGGACTCATTTATAGTGCTTGATCATTGGTTTCTCTGGACCAAATGCAGAGTAAACTCATAGAAACTTCCTTCCACTACCTAACTGTCACTTGTCGGCTTGACAGAGGGGTCAGTGAGTCGATTTACACAGAGGAATGTTCCCTATTTCCCTACCCACTTCCTTGCTGTTTGGGGACTTCATCAGGTTTTTGCCCATGTAGAAAAGATATGAAATATTTATTTGAATTCAATGCACTTTAAACATATACGAATTATGAGCATCTACTATATATCAAACAGTGTCCCGTATTCTGTGAGGGATGTAAAACTGGATAAGACATAGCACTTGCCTTCAAGGAATCTTTGTTCTTACAGGGGAAATACAGCAAATGGATAAAAAAAGAAAGTTCTGCCTCGCATAATAGTTATTTGCCACATGAGAGTTGGGAAATGCTAAAGGAAATTTTCCTGCACTCTTTCCCACCCATCTTCCCTCCTTTCTTGTTTTTGGAGATGTATAGATTTAGGGACCCCAGTTGCTGAGAGGAGGGTGGGCATGTTAATAAGAATGGCTTCTGGGGACCAGATCCATAGGATAAAGTTGGGGGTGCGGGTGGAGGACCACCGTGCAAGGTGAAGAGAGCATCACGAGCAAAGACACCAAGATGGGAAAAGGCTGGCTCCGTTCTGAGATCCAGGAGTAGCCCCGTGTGTAAGACTGTGGAGCATTTAGGGTGGAGCAACAGGAGATAAGTCTGGAAAAGCAGATCCTGGTCCTGCCTGGTTTCACATCTTCTGAATAAATAAAACTGTATTATACCGTGGCGTTTCAATCAGTTGTGCCACTCTGTGGACAGGTCATGATGGACCCGGTCCATGTTAAAGTGAGGGTAGGAGTAGCTCTGCCCCCATGATAATAAAGATTTTTACATTTTTCTTTACAAAAATGATAAAATCAAATCCCTTAACCTGTTAAATCTCCATAGTTAAAACAGATATAGGAATTTCACAGACTAGAATTCAAAAGGAAGTGTTTTAATTGTCACATTTAGAGAAAATATTATAGGCATTTAGTTTTAAACTGGAAATTTTATATCTTTTATAGATAACTAAAATAGTAATGTTGTCTTTATCCATAAAGAAAATTTCAGCTTTCCTAAGCTCATTTTTCTTAGGGATTTGATTAAGGTAACTTTTCCTGATGAAGAGTGGTGTCAGTCACATGCTTACACTATTTTTAAAGAAAGACAATATACAAAGCATAGACTTGCAAAGCCCACACTTGGAGGGTAAATTATTGGAATGAAAAGAGATTTCTTTCACTTTATGTAAAAAGTTCCATTAACTAGTTCTTTTTTCAGTACATTTAATGGTTTGTGAAAGATCACTCATTACTGGCTATTCAGGGAAAGCAAAGAGCAGCAAACTTAAAGCTAAGCACGGCAGATCGATGAAGATGAATCCAAAATGAGGATGGGCCCTTTGTGAAATGATACTTAGTCATTAGGAAAATGTGATTTGATGGGAAAAACTAAGGTTACACACTTTTAAAATGAATGTCTACTTGCAATGGGGCGAAGAGATTTGAAATATTTAAACTTGAAGCCTGATAGTTTATTTTCTAGACTTGAACTAGATAGGAGGAAATAGGGAGCCGGTGTCCTAGCTGGGCCTTGTCTGGATCTCCCTTTCTTCTGTTTGAGTCCCCTAGACTCTCAGGGCTAAAAAACAAAGTTGCATCTCCTTCTCAATTCCTCCTCAGTTCCATTTTTAACTTTGGAGTCAAGCCAGTCTAGACTTGGAGGTGGCTGAGCAGGGCTGAGTGATACATGCTCTCCTAAACCTTGCCCCCCAGAGCTAAAACGAATTGAGGAATGAAGCTATATCATCGTAACAGCCATTGCTTGCTGCTACAATAACACTGAACCCTGCAGGTAACCTAGATTCTCACACTTGTCACATTCTTGGCCCAAGCTTGCCCAGAGCAATACCCTCCTGCTAGTTGTAAAGTAATACTCTGATGGAAAAAAAAAAAATCAAGACTAAATATTTTTCAATGCTGAAAAGATAGTTCTTTAAACTTTTAAAATAAGGATTTGGCCTGATCTTCTATTTCAGACATTTAATTTAATTATAATATACAGTAATGCTTTACATTTATGACCTTTTGTGAAATAGGGTGTTCCACATGAATTGATTTTTTTTCCCGATGGGTCAAGCATGCCTCATAAATAATGATAATAGTAACAATTTATTGACCACTCTCTGTATGTGAAACAGTGTAATAAACAAATCCTTAGGTTTTATTTGAATAATTTTTGGTTAAAACTTCTCTAAAGTACATTGCATACATTTATTCCTTCATGAACAGGCTCTATGAGACCGAAAAATGTTGTTAATGTCCGAGGGTCATACTGAAGTTTGTTAGGTGGTTTCCCCTATACTAGAGGTTCTCAGACTTAGTTGATTCTGCTGCCTCTTCACTCATTGTCAACTATCCCATCTCAGTGTATCACTTTTGAAAAGGTCAACATTCTTCTGATCATCTTGGGAAAACTAGACAACCAAGCATGTAACCTTATGTGCAGTTCTAAACTAGTAAATTCAGAATTTGACATTACCTTCATGCCACTACTTCAGAGAAAGTGTTTAGGCTTGAGACAGCTAATTTCTGTGGTCCCCAGGAAACATTTCTTCTATCTTGCTTCTCTTGGCTGGTCCTAGAAGATTGAGATTTTTGCCAAATTAATTGAGGCGTTAAAGGATATAAATTACTACCTAGCTCTTGGTTGTATCCTGCATGCCATAATTAAAATGGATAGAATCAAAGTTTGGTTTGTAATGATTTG
Source organism: Delphinapterus leucas (assembly GCF_059928025.1). Lineage (NCBI taxonomy): Eukaryota > Metazoa > Chordata > Mammalia > Artiodactyla > Monodontidae > Delphinapterus > Delphinapterus leucas. The sequence goes on from NC_143130.1 coordinate 170,675,738, forward strand.
TAACCAAAGCTTGTCATCATTTAGAATGTTTCCTCTCAGGATGAGAGATGAGAATGCTGGTGTGTGGGTCTAACCCACCAGGCAAAAACTTTGTTTCCAATTTAGAAATTCTCATGTGGCTTGTCAAAGGAAGGACAAGAATGCATTTAGGGTATTTTGAATAAGGCCCAAAACATAAACATAAATATGGAAGAGCAAATCTCACTCTTCCTTCCCTCAAAGTCCTAAACTAAACCAGATCAGAAAAGGCAGAAAACAAGGGGAGACAGGGTATAATTTCTGACTTTGAGAAATAACAGAGAAAGTCAATGTCAGGAACCTACTCAGATATAATTATTTGTTAGGTTAAGAGTAAGTCAAGGGCTATGGTATTTTTTCTTTCCATGTGAACTTTCAGCTCACCTTCATGTGGTGTTTTTCTCTGTTTTTAAAAGTTCATGCTTCTTTCTTTCTGTCTGTGCCCTCCCACCCCTTATATGTTTCTCATTACATACAGCAGGGCTTATAATTTGCTGTTTCTAATTTTGACTATATCGTTCAGAGAGTGCACACTGCTAATACCTTAGAGTTTGGAGAAGAAAACCTTTCTTTCTGTATCAGCTGATATTTGAACATAACTGAATTGAGATTATAATTTAGACAAAATAACTCAATGGATGTTTTAGTCGCTCAGTAGATTTTAGGAAAATGGTTTTTGTGGTTATTCTTACACGCTTAGTTTACAAAGCTGGAAGGGAAACTTCTCTTTATTAGTGAGGATAAAACTTTGCCAAGATATTCAAAAATTTGCTAAAAATGCAAAGTTTGTGTAGGTATTTGTCTTGCTGTTTGAAGATAACTTTGCTTTATAGTGTCTCCTTATTTTTTGCATTCCCTTATTCTTCCCAAATCACTTGGTCGTTGTAATTTCCACCCTGGGACCAGTGCTTTGCTCAGTAGGCCATATTGTGCCTTTAAGTTTGTCTAGAGCAGACCTTTAAATATTTAGAGGCTTTATCGATGTAAAGAATGAAATAGGGCGCGATGGTGCTTCATTGATCAGTGAGATTTTCGTGTAAACTTACCTGTGGGGGAACCACCCACTGATGGCCTTTCTTGTACCGACAGGCCGACAGTCCCCTGAGGATGACAACACCATCAAGGACCTGCTCCCTGAAGATGCTGGGATCGACCACCAGACAGTGCACCAGCTAATTACAGTGCTCATGAAGTTCATGGCCAAGGACGAGAGCAGCGCCGAGTCAGACATCAGCAGCGCCAAGGCCTTCAACACGGTCAAGCGGCACCTGTATGTCTTACTTGGCTACGACCAGCAGGAAGGTTGCTTCATGATTGCACCTCAAAAAATGCGCCTGTCAACTTGCTTTAATGCGTTTATTGCAGGAATTGCCCAAGTAAGTGTAAGCTTTCAGGAGTCATGCCGTTAGGCTTTTAGTACAAACAAGTCATTAAATTCCATTTAGCTGATATTGGTTAAGTGTAAAGTTTTGCACAAGTTGCTTTATTAGGCAGGGGTACGTGGAGGACATCAACAGCCTGATATCATAAAGGGAGTTGGGGATTTTGGGGGGGTAAAACATACAGAAAACAGCATTTTAATCTTTTTTTTTTAACATCTTTATTGGAGTCTAATTGCTTTACAATGGTGTGTTAGTTTCTGCTTTATAACAAAGTGAATCAGCTATACATATACATATGTTCCCATATCTCTTCCCTCTTGCATCTCCCTCCCTCCCACCCACCCTATCCCACCCCTCTAGGTGGTCACAAAGCACCGAGCTGATCTCCCTGTGCTATGCGGCTGCTTCCCCCTAGCTATCTATTTTACGTTTGGTAGTGTATATATGTCCATGCCACTCTCTCAGTTTGTCACAGCTTACCCTTCCCCCTCCCCGTGTCCTCAAGTCCATTCTCTAGTAGGTCTGTATCTTTATTCCCATCCTGCCCCTAGGTTCTTCATAACCTTTTTTTTTTTTCGATTCCATATATATGTGTTAGCATACGGTATTTGTTTTTCTCTTTCCGACTGACTTCGCTCTGTGTGACAGACTCTAGGTCCACCCACCTCACTACAGATAACTCAGTTCCGTTTCTTTTTATGGCTGAGTGACGTTCCGTTGTCATTTTAATCATTTTTACGAGTACAGCTCAGCGGCAGTAAGTATATTCACATTGTTAGGTAACCATCACCACCCTCCATCTCTAGAACTTTTTCATCGTCCTAAACTGAAACTCTACCCGTTAAACAATAAAGAAGTGTGGAAGTTTTGTTTGTAGGTTTTTTTTTTTTTAAACCGTCTTCCTTTCTTGGCTTCAAGTGGAGAGTTGAGTTAATCGTCCAACCTACTTCATGTCACCTTATCATCATTGGCTTTTTTCATGTTTCTCTGCTACTTCTAACTGCTGTATTATACATCATGGTATATACATTTTCCATGATTTAACTATCCACTCCCCCAGTGATGGACACTTACATTGCTCCCAACTCCTCACCACCCCATACAGATCATCAATGAACATTCTGTACGTGCACCTTATTCACCAGTGTAAGAATTCCTTTGGGATATGGGTCCAGGAGCAGACGTAACAGATCATTGGGTATATATATGCCTACTTTGACCAATGTTACGAATCTCACTGTCCGAAATGGCTGTCCCAACCTGCAAAGGGTGTAGAACTTGGGGCTAGAGAGAAATGGATATGAATTTCAGCTCTGCCACTGTTATTAACTCTTAAGCATCCTTGCTTCTTTGCTCACTGGTAATAGATTTTTGGGGGAAAGATTAGAGACAACATATTGCAAACGCCTTAATCAGTGCCTATCTCATGGTAGGGACTCAGTGATGGCAGCTGTTATTATTTAGCTCAAATAGATCGTTAATATAATGAACACAGAGAAGCAAAGGGGGAGCAATATGTATGTCTCTTGCTGGTGTTGATAACTAGGTGGATCTTCACTAATACTCAGCTGTCTATGATGGAGAGAGAATACATCATTTCAGATACCAAACTTTACCTCCCTTCCTCCCTCACTTCTCTCTTTCTATATTCACATTATGCATATTTATTTTAGATATATAAGAAAAAAATTAAAATGCAAATCTCCAGGAAACCCATGACAAATATAACTTACTAACATTTTGGTGTATGTCACTGGCTCCAGATTTACATACATTCATATATACATGCATACACACATATGTGTGTATATGTATATGTGCACATATTTTTTATAATAATGGGATCATTTATACATACTGATATATGTATGTGCCTGATGTGTGTATGAATATGTATATATATACATATATGTATCTTTTAAACCTAAAATTTATTGTGAAGTTCATATCACGTAAATAAATTTGTACCATGTTCCATTTAATGGCTACACAGTATTCTGTTGTCATATAAACAATCTTTTATTTAATTCCATATTGTTGAATCTGGAGGTTGTTTTCAATTTGCGGTGGCTATAATGCTGGATATCTTTATGCATACATCTGGGAATGCCTGTCAGATTATTTCCTTAGGATATATTTAATTGCTGTATTAGAGGCTATGTGCTTTTTCCTACTTCTGAATACATGTTTCTAAATTGCTCTCCTGAAACGTTGAGAAATACTCTTGCTAGTGGTGTCTGAGAATGCCCATTTCCCTACATAATTACCAATACTATGTGTTTTCATTGATTCTAGTTTAATTCTAGTTAATAGTTTAATAGGACATTTTAAAAGATGAAATTTATTTTCAACAGATAATTAAGTAGATAAATTAAATAGTTAAGTAGATTAAAACTATTTAAGTTACAAGTTATTAAATTTCTTGTGAGCTAGGATTTTTCCCCCTCTATATGTACTGGCCGTTACTATTACTATTTTGTGAGATACCTGTAAAATATTTCTCCCGTGTTTTGATGGTTCAAAGTTTTCCTTTTGGCTTATAAATGCTCTTTATAGTTTTCCTTCAGTTATTACGTTTTTTCCTATTTCAGGTTATGGACTATAACATTAATTTGGGAAAACACCTTCTCCCCTTGGTGGTTCAGGTGCTCAAATACTGCTCTTGTCCTCAACTACGGCATTATTTCCAACAGCCACCTCGTTGTTCTCTCTGGTCCCTAAAACCTCACATCCGGCAGATGTGGTTGAAGGCCTTGCTTGTCATCCTTTACAAGGTGAGTTGCTGTAGTCACTCATTTTTTGGGTGGAATGATTCTCTTAGAGAGAACATTTAAGAGATCTCTGTAGGATAGTAATTTGACCTTCAGAGGAAGATGCATGATACACAATTAGTGTCGAGAAGTAAAGAGCCGTTGGAATGAAAATAGAAATGTAGACCATGCCAGTGTATACTCCAAAATGCTTGAAGCAAAATCTGATGAATATTGATCAATAATCTCCCTTTATGCTCAGAACCTCATATCTTATCTATATATTAATTATTATGTCAGAAAACAAGAAAACTATTAAAAATTGTATTCATACACCAAATGTTTATGCCAGGTAATTTTCTTGAAAGGACTTATAACTACAAAATGGCATGCGTTGCCATCCATGATTTGGTGCAAGAGGAAGGGAATACAGTCCCTTGTCAAAATAAGGCCATGATAAGAATTTATGTTTCTGCTTTTCTATATTTTTCTTTTTATTATACCCAGAAGAGACTGAGAAAAATATCTAGCAAGATCAAGTGGAAAACTTTACCCTTCAAAATAACCGTTTATATTTTTCTCCCTCCATTTCATTGAGCAGTATCCATACCGAGACTGTGATATCAGCAAGGTCCTGCTGCATCTGATTCACATGACAGTCAATACACTCAACGCACAATATCATAGCTGCAAGCCCCATGCCGCGGCAGGACCTCTGTGCGGTGACAACAGTAACATAAGCAGATACAGCGAAAAAGAAAAAGGTACTTTACATATCTCAATTCTATCTCAAGCTTAGCTTGCATACGTAATACATTTCTGCACAGTGTTTCTCTTAGATGATAGAGGAGCCCCCCCAGATATCATTCTGGAGTCAAAAAATGACCTACTGCTTCATTAATTTTCCAACTTTCCCATGAATGTTGCTGCTTTCGTTATGTAAAATGAACACTCAAGAGAAATAATCGATATGCTTCTAAAGCCCCCTTCATAAGAAATCGTGTTTTGTAAAAAAAATTGTCTGCTGTTTAGTTAAGGAGGCTTTGTAAACCTTTTCCTATATGTTGGAAACATCTTGCTTTGGACTGTGAAGTACATCTTGGTTGGTACTCAGTGGAGCCATAATCTTGTCCATCTCTAGTTTGCTCCTGACCTTGTGCTCGTAGATTTGAATGGAGCCTAAATTTGCTGAAGTGCTTTTTCCTAGCCTCCTTATTCAATAAGAATTAATTTAAGGCAACTGAAATGAAACATTTTTGCTGCATAGGTTTAAATTATTTCCAGTATCAACACTCTTTATATTGATAGCTTTTCGGCAAAGGAGGCAGTAGAATGAAACTTTAGATAAACTTCCAGCCTGGATGTTTTCAGGTGAGAGCTTAAGAGCCAAGGTGTGTCTTTAGTGCATGTTGCAGGGTGACTAGACTTGTAAAAGGTGACATCATCGATCCAGTCCTGGGAGAAAGCCAAGTGCCCCGTGGCCCTTTGTGGTGTTAATAGATTCCTTTTCGGTGGGACTGCTCTGGAAATGTCTGGATAGGAGGGATTGGAGCCAGTGTTCCACTTGTTCGTTTATTGCCAAAAGGTCCAAGAGCCTAGGTTGGCCAGAGATAGAGCTGTCAGAACTAAGTTCATTAAGTTCTGGTACCATTCAGATCCTTCCCGAAGAATATCTTAGGTCCTAGTTTCTGGGAAATTAGACAGATTCAGTTGAACTATAGATGTCGTCAATGTGGGCTCAGTATTTGGGCCAATCCCAGATGAACCTTTCTGGATGGGAGGAGCCATCTTGAAGTCTTTCCATCTCTCTCATTCAGTACATTTTGAGAATTATTTCCAAGTTATGTAAGGGAAGTTACACAATGATTTCTTCGAAAAACTGTATTTTTCAAAGGAGAGTATTTTTAAAAAGGAAATAAATTAAACAGATCATTGTGTTGATAGGCTTCCTCATCACCGCAGAAGTTCGCTGGGAGTTTTGTATCCATTTTGATCATTAACGCTTATTTTTTTATTTGACCAAAAAGATTATTATGATTACTTTGTCTAACATCTACTGCTTCAAATTTCATTAACTTATAGAATCTTGTGTTTTAAGACAGGATCGGTCCTTAAAACTTAACCCTGTGCTGGTACTCCCCTTATACTCAAGAAGTCTTAAATAATCAGAATCACACCTGAGGCTCATTTTGTCAGACAGGTAGATATAAATATAGGCCAAATACTATGATTTCAGTGATGTTCAACTTGAAGAGTAGGTTAATTCCATTTACTGTGGTATTAAATGCATTTTTGTAGCCTTTTCTCTTGCTGCTTTGTACATGGCTTTGGCTTTTCTAAAGGATGCAAGAAGAAAATTTATTAAGTGGACTTCATGGGTTGCAAAATAGCAAGCTTTTCCTCATTACTGTGTTTTTGGGTTTCTCTTTGATTTAAAAGTAGCCAAATGTGGATAGAAGAGAACATAGAAACAAGCTTGATAGGACGCTAAGTGACCAGTTTGTTTATGAGGCCTCAGGACCATAAGAGTCAAAGATTCTTTCTGGGATTCATAATAGCTACCTGTGGCAAACTCTTACTTTAATATGGGGAAATGTTATTTTCTGTTTTCTTTTTCCTTTGTTTATCAGTCCATAATCATTTGTGGAGCTTTTGAGATGACTGGTGGCTTTTCTAAGCTTTTTCTGTGTGTTGTGTGTTTCATTGCCAAATGTAGAGTACAGTATTTTGCATTCACAAAGTTTAAGGTGCATGTACTGCTAGGCTGTGTCTATGCCAGTTCTCAAATCCCAGGAAGGCATATATTTTTGGAAGGGGCAAGATCCACTCATTTTGTTTAATTTTCTTTTGCCAAATCAGCCTGAAAATTCACCCAAAGCAGGCACATTTAAGGAGTGTCCCAGATTCCTGACGTGTATTGGTTATCTGGTTTTAAGTACATTGGAAAAGTTTTCCCATGAAGGTCCTATTGGAATATCGAGATGCCTGTCTTGAAAATGCTGCCCACTGTGACATGAAGTATGAGGGGCAAACTTGTAACAGTTGCTCTGTTCAACGCATGAATAATTTGACACCTGAATGAAATGCCAAGCCAGGCTAGACTTGGGCTGGTTTAGAACCACCCCAGGCTGTGTTCCATAATGCTTTCAATGAAATGCTTGTGTAGATACAGCCTAAGAGAGAATAACCTCTTAAGTGTAATTTTGACTTTCTCTCCCCAATTAGAAGAAGATAGTGTTTTTGATGAATCTGATATTCATGATACACCTACTGGACCCTGCAATAAAGAGTCTCAAACTTTTTTTGCAAGATTGAAAAGGATAGGCGGCAGCAAAATGGTGAAATATCAACCGGTTGAGATGAATGTTCAGAGAAGTATGAATTTTTTCCTCTTAGTAGTTTTATGCAGAAATGTTGTACTCTACCATTTTTTGGGGGTGAAATCTCAATTTTATTATGTTACTACACATTTTTAATACCGTTGATTTGATATATATGTATGCACAACCAGTATATATATATATGCACTTATATATATACGTGAATTGACAGATACATCATTAATGTCATGATCGTCTTAGAGGGCCATCGCTTGATTTGATTTGTTGCAAAATGTTTGCTTCTCTTCCACACAATTTGAATAAAGTTTCCTAGATCCACCTCAGCCAAAAGCGATCCCCTCTCCTGTGCACAAATGAACAGAGCTGAGGAATTATCCCGAAGCCCGATTTCAGAAATAAGATCTTAAACTGCCTTTTGGGGTTCTCTCATTCCAAAGTTTTCTGGGTTTTGAAATTAGAATGAATCTTATGAAAATTTGGCCAGGAGGTCAGTTTTACCTTCTGGTAGAGCTGGGATTATGATTATGGTCGATGCCAATTGTATGCCCAAGTTTGAGGGGAAGAGAAAGGTGAAATCTCCAAGTAAAATAGTACTAGCTTTTTCTGTTTTAATCAGGTGAAATAGAACTGGCTGAATATAGAGAAACGGGTGCATTACAAGACAACATTCTACACTGTGTGAGAGAAGAAAGCATTCAGAAAAAAAAGCTGCGCTCTTTAAAACAAAAATCTCTTGATATAGGGAATGCAGACTCCCTCTTGTTTACGCTAGATGAGCACCGTAGGAAGTCCTGCATAGACCGGTGTGACATAGACAAGCCTCCAGCCCAAGCTGCATATTTCGTGCAAAGACAGCATGACCATGGACGGTCTAGACAGAACTCTGCTACGAGGTCTGACAATGCCGAAATCCCCGAGAACCCGGCTCTGGAAGGTTTTCAAGAAGCTCGGAGGCCTGTAATACCAGAAGTTAGGTTAAACTGCATGGAGACATTTGAGGTGAAAGTGGATTCCCCAATAAAGCCTGCTCCCAAAGAGGATTTAGATCTGATAGACTTGTCCTCAGATTCAGCATCTGGGCCTGAAAAACACTCTCCGCTCTCAACATCGGACAGCGACTCCCTTGTGTTTGAACCTCTTCCCCCTCTCCGAATAGTAGAGAGCGATGAAGAGGAGACCATGGACCAAGGGGACGATGGTACCTCTGGTAAGGATGCTGCTTCCTCTCCCTCCATCCGCAACCGCCCCTCTGCCCTCAGCCTCAGTACGACGCCCCTCGTGCAAGTAAGCGTGGAAGACTGTTCCAAAGACTTTTCTTCTAAGGACTCAGGAAATAACCAGTCGGCGGGTGACAGGGACTCCCCTCTCATAGCTCTGGAAGACCCCACGGACTCCGAAGAATTATCAAAGCCTGAGGAGCTGCAGGGGTGTTCCTGTGGCAGCCCGCTCACGCTTAAGCAAAAACGAGACCTCCTTCAGAAGACGCTTGCTCTCCCTGAGATGTCACTGGACGATAACCCTGAGCCCAGCACTGAGGAAGGGAAGCCCGGTGGGCTGATGCCAAGTTCAGGGGCAAAAACTGTCCTCCTCAAAGTCCCTGAAGATTCGGAGAATCCAATGGAAATTGAGAAGCCAGACGCCAGTGCTGAATCAGACGCAGAACAGAACCCTGAAAGGAAGGCAGAAGAGGAGGTTGCTGAGGAATCTGAATTTAAGATTCAGATTGTCCCCAGGCAGAGGAAACAGAGGAAGATTGCGGTCAGTGCCATCCAGAGAGAGTACCTTGACATTTCCTTCAACATTCTAGACAAATTGGGAGATCAGAAAGATCCAGGTGAGCGCGTCTTTCTTCTTCCTCCCAGCCTTACGTTCAAGTTTCTGCATTTTACTTGTTAGGGTCTTGGTACTGATACGCATCAAACTCTAAATTTTAAAATGTCAAGGAATGACATTATAATTGCTTCATTATCACTCTGAACCCTTCCTGCTTACTGGAGTGTGTTGGATTCAGATGTGGTTCTATTGGCTCCATAAATGTTTCTGTATTGGTTGTTTCTAAACTCTGCACTCAATTCTTGATCATCCTTGACAACAAGAGGCAATGATTAATTCATATCAAGACATTCCAAGTATCATTTTCGTTTTCCTCAAACAGCAAAAGTCATTAATTGTACTCTTATTGCTTTCTTTTTTTTCCTGCTATACTTTAGTGAATAATGATACAGCTAAAATATCATGAAGGGCTAAAATAAAGCAGAGTGCTTGGAATGATTAAGAATTGACTGTATAGTCACTTAGGGTCTATACTGGTTACATATTCTAAGCAAGTATCAGCAGTCTGGCAGACATTGTGTGCCCTCAGGAACCAAAAAGAGCCCAGTTACAACCTAGACTCTAATCCATGGTCACCAGTTGATGGTGAAGTTGTTATAGTACGAGCACTTCCTGCCTCAAATGCTGTTTCTTGTGTTTCCTTGGAGGCACTGTTTCCAAGAAAGATTAACTTGAAAAAGTGACAAGCTGGTAGTCCACCTCATCCTAAAACACAGTTCTCTGCTCTGTTATCATAATACTGATCAGAATGTTGCGTCATTTCTCAGCCCATATTTTAAAAATAAACAAAAAAGAATGTGAATCTCTAGGAAAAATGAGATTGGCCAGGGATGATTATTTTAGTAGATCCATAGACTACAGAACATTGAGCACTGGCAAAAATCTTGGGGACCTCTAGTATAATCCCTCATTTCCTATAAGAGGACACTGACACTCGGAGGAGGGGACATGCCCTGCCCCAGGTCACACAGCACTTCTCCCCCACTCCATAACAAAAGCAACTCCTCAGAGAACAGGCTCAGCCCTTTTATTTGCCCCGGGCATTTCCTGAGCTTTCCAATTGTTCTCTACTTCACAGGACAGAGCTGTGTACCTTCAAGGGGCTCTGTAAAAACTTGTCAAATGAACATTAATGTATTTGGAAAAGGCCATGCTCCAGCCAGGCAGGGGGAAGAAAAAGATTCTCATAATAACAAGAAAGTGTAAGAAGGTTTCTTGGGAAACTGGGACACCCTTTTATTATTTGGAGCCAAGAAAATTGTTGCATATAGATGGAGCAAAGCACTGACCTAGAAACTATAGAGGCCTATAGGTGGGTATATAAGAAACCATATAAGGTCTGTAGGGTGGGTATATAAGAAACTATATGAGGTCAATAGGGTGGGTATATATGATATATAGGTTGTATATAGGTTGTGGTATGTATGTTTGTGTGTGTGTGTTGCTTTCTTTATTCATCCTTATGTCAGGTTGTTCCCCAGGCTACCAGGGAGGAGATTGGTATTATATTAATATATTTGTTACCAGAGCAAGAAGGAAAGTATCTGACAATTAAGATGATACGTATTTTAAATTTTTATAATATAGGTTATACTGTCATAATCATTTTATATCTGCGTAGTGTCCCACCTGCCACAGACATGCAGAGCTACCCTTCCTTGCTGGGTGTTGGAAGGAGGGCCATGTGCTCAGAGCAAGACTCAGGCTTCCCGAGACCTTCTTGCCTCTATCAGTCATAGTCAAGGGAGGCCTGGACTCACAGCCTTGCCATTGCTAATTGCCTTGAGTCTACCAAGTCTAACGGCATTGTGTACTTTCCTTCTGTTCATGTCAGTCCCTGCAAGAAGCTCCAGATCACCCTTCATCTCTCTCACTCTAATTTCCATAAGGCCTTGCACATCTCCTGTCCAGGTCCTTTCTCCCACCTTATCGCAATTCCTGAAACTTTTCCTCCATCAGAAATTCATGGTCCTTCATGTGCTCTGTTTCCTTTCCCTTCTTAGTCTAATGGAAACCCAGCTCTTCCCTGAGGAAGCATGTCCTTGGACTAGGGCCAGGGTGTAGGCATCTTCCTTCCTCATCATTTCCCCCTTCAGACCATTCCCACCTTGTCTTTAAAAACACCCAGCTCTGAGTCTCACATTACTTACCCTGACTTTCTCATTTATTGACAGTTTTAATTCCTGGCTCTTTTTACTCTTTCCTAAACTATTCCTGTCTTAATTCTTGTTGATTTCAGTATTAATACACATAGTACAGTGTCTTAGTGCAGTGTTTTCTGACACTCTGGCTTCTCAGTTCCTCGAATTCGTCTTCCCCAGAGACTTTTTTTTTTCATCTTCCACCCTCACTCAGTTACTTATTCCTATGGTCATATCACAGAACTTGTTATTATCAATAACTGCAGCCTGTCCATGGTGTCAGTCCAGTGTCTCCCATTCTCTGATTACCATTTCCTCTCTCTCTGGACAGCACTGTATTGATCCTATTGCCTCTCACTGTTCCTCCCCTTCTTCATGTCTTCCCTTCTCAAGTCAATCATTACAATCCCTTCTTGCCTACATCATTCCTGACCTCTGCTTTTTCAGACTTGCTTGGCTAAACACAGCCCTCATCAAATCTGCCTTTCCATCTACCAACGCCTGTACCTATCAGATGAGTGTGGCTGGAGAACAAAACGCATAACAATATTGACTGGTCTTATTTTAAATTCATGACCATGAACCTCAACTGGGTCCTTAAAGCTACCTGGCATCACACCGTATTTCCCTGGTCCATTCACGTTTCCATTCTCCTGATTATTTCATAGCGACTTTTCTTTCCAGACTTTCAGTATCTCTTCCTATTTGACATAATCTGAAGAGATTTCCACATCCTCCTACCCCTTCCCCTGCCTCCCTTCCATCAACTGCACCCATACACCTGGCCTTCCTAGCTGGGGCTGCAAGTGAACTGTGTTTTGGTCTGAAGTCAGCCTTTCCACATGTGGACATGATTCCATCTCTCTTACTTACTCAAGGATGTACGCCCAGAAATCTCCCCTCTTGCTCCTCCCTTAGTTTTTTCTAAGGTATCTTTGACTTGAATATACAAACATCATCTTATTTCTCTCTTTTTAAAAAAGCTCTTGATCCTAATTCTCCCCATTATTATCCCATTTGCTTCTTCCCTTTTAGCAAAAAACACCCCCGCCTTTTTATTGAAGTATAATTGACATACAATATTATATTAACTTTAGGTGTACAACATAGCAATTCAATGTTTATATGCATTACAAAATAATCACCATGATAAGTCTAGTTACCATCTATCACCATTTAAAGCTACTACAGTATTGTTGACTATATTCCCTATTCTGTGTGTTACATCCCCATGACTCATTTTATATAACTGGAAGTTTGTGCCTCTTAATCCTCTTCACCTATTTTGTCCATCCCTCCATCCCCCTCCTCTCTGGCAACCACCAGTTTGTTCTCTGTATCTATGAATCTGTTTCTCTTTTGCTTGTTCACTTGTTTTGTTTTTAAGAATCCACATATAGGGGAAATCATAGAGTATTTGTTTTTCTCTGTCTGGCTTACTTTACTTAGCATAATACCCTCTAGGTTTTAGCAAAACTTTTTAAGGAGTTATCTGTACTATCACTATTCCCAATTTTCTCCCATACTATTCTTTCTAAAAAGTACGCATCATTCCTATGAGGCTTCCAGAGTTCACCCAAACTTCACTTGTCAAGGTCACCAGTGGCCTCCACTGCTAAATCCAATGGTCAGCTCTTAGATATTATCTTCTGACTCAATAGTTCACAGAGTTGATCACCCCCACGTCACTTGGCTTCTGGGATACACATTCTCTTGGTTTTCTGCATATTCAGTGGTCACTCCTTCTCAATCTCTTTTTTCGGTTCCTCCTTAACTCCCTAATGAGGGAGTGCCCCAGGGTCTTTGTCCTTGGTCCTTTTCTCAGGTCTGTCTACACTCAGTGTGTTGGTGATCTCATCTACTCTTGTAGTTTTACATACTGTCTGTATACTGAGACAACTCTATTAGGTACCTACTGCTGGAATAATGCCGTGTAACAAATAAACATACAGATATCAGCAACATATAACAATAAGCATTTATTCAATTCAAGGGCTGTTGGCTATCTGCAGATCAGCTAATCCAGGCTGGACTGGGTGGCCAGCCTCCTCCTGGGACCCATGAAGCCTGGAAATATTTTCTTAGGGTGATGGAAGAGGCACAGGAGAGCAAGCCCTGTTGCACAGGAGCTTGGCCAGCCTTTGGTCATGTTATGCCTGCAAACTTTCCACGAGCCAAAGCAAATCACCTGGCTGGAGCCAAAGTCAAGAGGGGAAACACACTCTGCCTCTTTAGTGGGAGGAACTTTTAAGTTACATGGCAACGGTCATTGATTCGGAGAGGAGTGAAGAATTGGGGCCTCATCTGCCAAAAACTGCATGGGACATACTCATACTAAAAAAGTTTCTGTTTTTTATCCCAAATTAAATTTCAACTGGGTGTCCTCTTTTATCTGGCCACCTTAATCTACCTTCAGAATCTACTCCTTCTCACCATCAGCCCTGCTTCCACCCTGGTCTGAGCCATTAACATCTCTCACATAGCCATTAACATCTCTCACATAGCCATTAACATCTCTCATGTGGATCAACTGCCATAGCCTCCTAACTGGGCTCCTGCCTTTTACCCGTATTGCCTTCATATCTGCCCAACGCAGCAGCCACCGTGATCCTTTAAAACACGAGATTATACCATTACTCCGCTTAAAACCCTCCATTGGCTCCCATTTCTTTCATAGTAAAAAGTCAAGTCCTTTAAATTCCTAAAATGCTTTATGTAGTCCTGATTCTCATTAGTTCTCTGACTTCATTTTGCTTGGTTCTCTCCACATTTCTTCTATTCAGCCACAGTGGCCTCCTGCCATTTTTTGAACACTCCTTACATTTTCTTACCTTGGGGCCTTTGCACCGGCTGGTCCCTCAGCCTGAAACTGTCTTCTCCAGATACCTGCCTGGCTCCCTCTCTCATTTCTTTTAATTCTCTGTTCAAACATCAGGTTCCCCATGAGGCCTGGACCACACCCCACCTTTCCACCCCTACCCGGCATCTTAGAATCACTTTCTCTTCTCTGTTTCTCTTCTATAAAGAATTATTCTTCTAATATACAATAATTTATTTACTTTTATGTATGTTAATTATTGTCTGTCTGTCCCCACTGTTCTCTCAAAGGCAAGAAATTTTCTCTGGTTTGTTCTTTGATTGTATCCCAAGTACCTAGTAGAGTGGTGGCAAATATTTGATGAATGAATGAATCGATAACATGACATTTTCTTCACATCAGTATAAAAAATTGAATAGAAGAATTTTAAGCTAAGTGTATAGCTCTATTCAAATACTTGTTGTCTTAAACTATATACAAATGGAAGGCTTCATAAAATGATTTAGGACTGAGCAAAAATTCCCTGGCTTAAAGAATCTTGGTACACTAATGATTATTAATAAGTATCTTACAGTTATGACGTTTCTTTAAAATTAAAGATACCAAGGATTTTAATAAGCGTATCGAGACTCTAAAAGTCTCAATAATCTGTTAAAGAATTCTTGCCTTTAAGCTTTCTTGTTCTACATTATCGGTGGGATTATTATGCCAGAGTAGCAGCAAATGTAAACCAGAAGCAGATAAGGGTAAGATAGGTAATTATGCATGTTTTAAACTTGTGGTTTGTGGAGAATACCTAGGAGAAAAGCAATAGCTTAATCACTAAGGAATTTTTAATGGGTAGTTATTTTTATGCTGTATTTGGAGAGTTTGGGAAACATTGTAACAGTTATACTTCTTTTGTTACCAAGAAAGTATTTATCTGGCAAATGTATCTATTCAGAAAGACCTCTGAGAACCAAAAATAGATGTTCCAAAATCAGTGCTTAAAAGCTTTTCTCCTCAGCCCTCACCTAGGATCTATTTTACTTTTATTTCTGACAGTTTAATAAGTTTAATGATCACCCAATAGTAGAATAGCATCTGCATACTTATATTTTATGTATGTGTGAATGTATGGTGACTTGCTCTGTGGCAAGAAAAACAATTGATAACCTGAAAAGGAGGAGACAGATGTCATGAAGCTTAAGAACTTGGAGCCATTTAGGGTGGACATGTTATAATCATGGAAGCCCATAGTGGTAATTCCTGGCTGCTCATTGAGCTCAATATACAGTGAGTGTTGCTTAAGATGTCAAGGAAGTTTATAAAAAAGTTTTAGGGGTTTGCCAAGATAACCCACTAAACTTTTCAAAAAGCTGTAAAGGATAATCTTTACCTAGAATAACGTGGGACAGCTTGTTTCCCATTATTCATAGATGAAAAAGACAATATTATATGCAGAAAATATTTTACCTTAGATGCATCTGTCAACAGCAGAAGCAAATGATACGTCTTTCTTGCTCAACTAATAAAATCGAAAACCTGAGTAATTGGTAAGTAATTATTCCAAGTTAGATACAGTCCCTGCTCTGAAATTACTTATGATTTAGCAAAGGTTGTAGACCGGTAAACAGACAGTTACATTATGGCGTATTCATTTTGGTACAGGTTAGGACAGGGTGTTCTGGGATTGCATAAGAGGGTCACATGATTCAGTTTTTTGTTTGAATCTGGGGGTGGGGGTCCTGGATGCTTTTCTGGAGGAGGAATTGTCTATATAAATTGAGATGTAAGTGATGAGGAGGAAATTGCCAGACAAAGGTGGAGTGGTGGAATGATATAGGTGGATCAACTGTAGGTGCCTTTGGGTTTTGTATGAAAAGAAATTCAGTTGCGGAAAGGTGCAAAGATATGTGATATGAGCATGCTGAGCTCTAGCTTTGTAACTGTGCTGTCGTTAATTTCTGAGAGGCACAGCAACACATGCAGAATATAATGTGGACACAGCTCCCACGGAACTTTGAAACCAGTGTGTATGTGATTCCATTAATGTAGTTAGTAGGGCCAGAAAGTATATAATGATTTGAATGGGAGAATTGGGCAAGAGGGGAAAATATATGAAAAAGGTTCTTGAACTTGCTTTTAATCAACGTCCTGAGTTTTAAATAATATTTCTGTTTGTAGATCCTACTACTAAAGGACTTTCAACTTTGGAAATGCCACGAGAATGCTCATCTGCCCCCACATTAGAAGCAGGTGTGCCAGAAACAAGCAGCCATTCTTCAATATCAAGTAAGATTTCCTTTGGTGATCATTTCACCTGTACATTGATTTGGAACATTATCTGCTGCATAGTTTTCAATTTTCACACTCTTGGTATTGTTTTTTTCTTCTTCTTTTTAACGTTGTGTTAGCTTCCTAGGTAATACTATGTTGTATGTTCTCAGAGACCCTGAGACATAGGCCCACTTTTGTCAGCATCTCAAGTGTTTGATAAATCAGTACAGCTACTGATAGGCCAAGAATCCTAATTTGTTAAGGTATAATCACTGGATAATTCAATAAAATAAGTATTATGTATGACTAGCCTAAACATAAAACATGGAACTGGTTTTGGGACAAGTGAAAAACATTGTCTGTGACAGAATTTTACATGAAACACCTTTGTTTAATTTGAATCACCGCCATCATTGACAAAATTTGTATCTAAGTTGTCATCAAATAAATGTATCAGATATATCATGATCCCAAAGTTATTATTGAATATAGCGCTTTTGGACTGGAAAATTAAAATGGCATGAAGTATTACTGGATCTACTGGAGGCAACTATTCAGTATTTTGAAACTACCTTGTTTGTTGGGTCCTATATTTTGCCCCTGAGGAGCTTGAGTTCCACTGAGGTGAAAATAAGGGTGTCCACCTGGCTCAGTGGAGTCAATTAAAAGACTTTAGCATGGGAAATTCTCAGTAGGAATCAGAGATACAAACAGTGGTGCAACTTCTGCAAACCCTTGTCATCTGTGCTGGTGTATTTTGTGTTCCATGTGGCCACTGCCTCAAGGGCTAGTGAATTTTCCTTTGACAGTCTTTTGAAATAAAGATGATCCTGAAAACCAGATAAACATCTTAACTTAAATGCTGGACTGGTAGTATGGAACAACATCGTCATCTTCATCATTCATTTATTCATGCTTTCATTCATTCAGCAACTGCTTATTAAGTGTCTGCTGAGTGCCAGGCACTGTGCTTGGTACTGGTGATCACAGGTGAATGAATAAGACACCCCTTGTTCTCCAGGCATTTACAGACATAATAGTCATAACTGCTACCAATTATTTGACACCATGTTCCAGGCACTGTGCTAAGTGGTTGCTCTCTTAACACATTGCTGTCTTATTAAATCCTTGCGTCAGCACTGCATGGCAGATATTATTGACCCAGTTTTAATAGACTAAGAAACAGGTTCAGAGAGGCTAAGTGACTTGCCTAAAGTCATACGGCTATTAAGTGATAGAGACAGGAATTGATGCTAGGTCTGTTTGATTTTTCAAGCCCATGGTGTTTTTTAGTATACCACACTGCCTTAGAATAATTCAAATTCAGTTATAATAGAGATTACAGAAATTCTAAGAAAGCATTTTCAAGTAACAGTTATTTGCCCTTTTGGCAGCAAAGAAGAACGCCTCATTCTGAATCTAATTGTTCTTCTTTTATCACAAAAAATCTGTTTTATAACATGAAAAAATGCCCATTTTTAAGTCCATAGATACTAAAATCATGAAAGTGTATCTTCTCCTAATTTGCATGAGTCATCTGAAAAAAGTGAATTATAGTTAGAATTCCAAGTTGGATATAATTTGAGATAGGATGACTTAAGTCAGTTTGACTTCAGTGCTAGTTACATGTATCATAAAATAAATGTATCAATGAATCATGATCCTGAAGTCATGATTGAATCTAGCCCTTTTGGATTCAGCATAGTGCATCATTAAATTTCCACCTTCCTCCTTCTCTCCATTTAAAGCATGTATTGGATAGCTCTTGGTGGTGTGTTCTTAGAGACATAATGCCAGGTGCTTTACACACTGAGCTAAACATTAAGGGACTTTACTCTCAGGGAATTCTTCTGTCTTTAAAAAAATACTGAGGACTGGAGAAATTAATCACTAGAGGTTTTTAACCCTTCTTTGATTTTGTCTGATAGATGGGGCTAATTTTTAAATTTGTCGATCTTCCAAAAGATTTCTGCTTTTGAATTTTACTTGAAATTTGTTAAATTTTCTAAAAGATTTCTGCCTTTGGATTTTACCTGGAGCTGCACTTTCGAGTGAACCATGAAATTGCAAAATTTACCAATCAACCACAAGAATCAGATTTTTCATTAGTTTGCATAGTCATTTCCATGAATTCAGTTAACATGGACTCCAAGACACAAGAATTCTCATCACACCCCTCTTTTTTGCTCAGTTTATCAGCTGATTATTTTGTAGCTAAACATGCCATGACCACCATGAATCAAACAGCATGCTAATTACATTAAAAATAACATCATAATTGATTTCGCATCACACCAAGTTGCTGCCCTGGTACCATGATTGTGAAACCTGTGTATAACACGTAAGGCTTTCTAGGGCCATAAAGACATCTCGGTTTCTACCATCCCCTTCTAGACCGTGTATTTCAGAGCTTCAGTTTCTGAAATTGTCCTTATAAGAGAGTGAATAACCACGAGTTCTCAAATATCCAGTTGTTTGGGATCATGTATAAAAGGTCTCTTAGCGATGCTCTTCCTTTCTCACTGGGCTGGTGGCAGGGATTGGTGGGACCACTTGAGGAGGGATAGGAGGGTAGGAGACAGGTTGCTTTCTCACTCAGCAGTCTGTTGTCAGAAGTGCTTTTCACTGTTTTTCCAGTTTGGAGATGCTTATGTACGTGACTTATCAATCATGGGATATTTGTCAATGCCTAATTGCAAGATAAAAATGTTACCACTATTTTTTTTTAAAACAAAGATGTGTACTAGAATATACTTGTGGAATGTTATTCAATTCACATTTTTCCAACAGTAGGCAGAGGCTCATACAGAGATTGAAAACAGCATTGACTTTGGAGTCAACATGTTTTGGTTTTACGACCACCTCATTTGCTGGTTGGTTCCAAGGAACATAATTTCATTTGCTTCAATTTCTCCCTAAAAATTGGGGTTGATATGTGTCATCCTACTCCAAAGTATGCATGTACATACACAAACACACACACATGCGCAGGGGCCTCAGAGGGATATAATGGAAACTGAAACTATGTATGTATGCACAGCTCCATTAAAGAAAGTTAAGCTATAAATTCAAAGTAGTAGTATCTGTCTTGAATCCTTTTGGGAACAAGGCAGAGTATATAAATTAAAAAGTAAATGAAAATATCATATTGTTGTAACTGGGGTAAATATTTACAGGCTACAGATAAGTGCTCATAGGCACTGTTTCTTTCTTTATCGAGTGAAGACAGGCACCAGAAATAGCATAGTGCCTTAGTTTTTCATCTGGACAGGAGCATACAACTCACTAAACAATGATGAATAGCCAACGAAGGTTCAATTAAGATTCTGTATGGATGTGTAGAGCCTTTGTGTGCTGTGCATATTTATTCCCCCTAGTAATTATCTCCTAATTTCCTCCATATAGCTCAGTATAGGCAGATGAAAAGGGGATCCCTGGGAGCTCTGACAATGAGCCAGTTAATGAAGCGACAGCTGGAGCATCAGTCTAGCGCCCCCCATAACATCAGCAACTGGGACACTGGTGGGTCAAGCCTTTTCTTCTTGTTTTACCTCTCAGATTAGCGAATGCCACTTTCTCTGTGTCCCCTCTGCTTCCTTGTGAAGGAATAGATTTTTTCTCATATTCTGTGGTTCAAACAATTTTTTTAACCTAAGGTAATTAATTAATAAGTCTATTTAAACTTTCCAAGTATTCTAGAGCCACCGGTTCTTCCATCTCGGCTGGTCCAGCTCTTTTTTTTTTGTTTGTTTGTTTGTTTTCCTCTAAGACCCAGATACCAGATGTTAGGCTATCTCTTTGGGGGTTAAATGATATAAATGCATAAAGGAGGGAATGGAACTATGATTTCATGATGCAAATTAGAAAACAAAACACCAGATTATCAATATTCTCTGTTTTATAAACTCTGAATTATCAAAAATGAGGGACTATTGATAGTAATAATAACAGTAATAACAAATGTCAGCTTAGTGACGTCATGATCTGCCGGTAGGTTTGGGAATATGAGCTCTGTGTTTTAGTCAGCAGGGTCACCAGGTTGCAGCCGCACACCCTCATGCTCATACGATGGAACTGCCTCTAACCTCAATTTTAAAGTAAGAATTGACCGCCATGACATGTCTATTTTAAACATGATCGCTCTGCATTTTCTAAACTTTGTTACCACGTTCTGCACACGTACTACTTTCTCAAACCAGTAGTACTGCTGCAATTCTGCTCTTTTGAGTGCCTGCCTTTTCTTTTTTTCTTTTTTAATTAAATGGGTCATTTGATTACAAGATTATATATGTGAAAGCTTTTTGCAAGATGCATGCACTTTGAAAATGCCAGGGTTTACTACTGTGATATGCTCTGGGGGCCAACACTTGGATAGGACTATTTTTGTATCTTGGTTAGTATACTTTCTGGCTACAGTTATATGAAATTATTTTAATAGCTTTCTTCATGACCAGGAATTACAGTGTCCACAAAACCAAAATATTGAGATACTGTTAATTTTTCATAACCATAATATTTACATATATTTCGTCTTATTTTCCCCACTGTTCTTCAAGAAAAAAAAGAGAGCTAGTCTAGATAACTAAATCCTACACACCATACCCAATCCTATATTTAACAGATAATTTCAACTCTCCTGGCCTTTATTAAGGTTCTTAACATTTTAAAGGTTTAGTGTTTTGTCTTCTTTTTAGTGATAAGTGGTAGTGAATAATGAAATGGCCAAAAGCCAACGGGCAAGGGAGACAAGGAGAAAGACATTGAGTAACCAGCCTTGAGGGTTTACTGGGTTTGGGTGAAGCTTTTCTGTTCACACCAAAGAGGACTTTGTTCCTCTCTTTACTGAGCTCGTGCTATGTAAAACTGAGAATGGAAGCTTTTGTTAGGTTCATTCTCTGATCATTAAATGCCCATCTTTCGTTAGGCTGACCTGAAGATTATTTGACCATGCTGCTGTTCTCTGTAGCAAGCTCAACCTAAGCTATCCATTTTAGATTCTGACTACAATTACAGCTTAGTTTGATTGACTCTGTAGAGCTTTAAAAAGGCAAATAGATCTCAATTTCTAATCCAAATTTTAATCTAAAGAAAAAACTACATGATGCCAAATAACCCATTTAACTGAATGTTTCACTTTTCAACTAAACCTCAGCCTTGTTCATGTCACTCTGGTTTATCATCTAATACTTAACCATTTACATGCTGTCTGAATTTCTTTCGTCTGAGTTTTCCTGGGCTTGTTTTCCATCCTCCAAGTTGGTTTGCTAGTCACCAAGTCCTCCTAGAGCTTCATCTCAATATTCTTTTTTCTTATTAGTGTCATAAAAATTCTCCCCAAATCCAAGACCAGAGAGAGTCGATGAGTGTGGAGTTTTTTGTTACGTGGCATGTCACTTTATACCACATACGTTGATTCAGTGACTTGCTAGTCTCCAGAAGAACAAATCTGGTCATGCAGACACACTGAGAAAGGCAGCCTAAAGCATGGGTCATGATCGACTCGCCTCAGCATGCACCTGCTCGCTCAGAGGATACCTGCCTCTTCTCCACCCATGCGTATCTGATGGCTTGCTTCTTTGCCTCATCTTTCACATGAAAAAAATGTTCCTGAAGCACTACTCCTCCATTTGCCCCTGTCCCCTTATTCCTGTTCTGCAGCCCTCAGTCAAATGCCTGTCATTTCCTTGCTACCAGTTCCACATGTTTTCTGTACGATCTATCTGGTCATTGCCACAAATGATCACTTATGTATTTATTGATTTGCATGTCATTCATGGCTGTGACATTAGCCTTTCATTTTTTTCATTTCATATCAAGAGATTTGCGATCTGAGCTTTTGTGGGGGAGGGATTAGAGAATCTGGACTCTTAGGGATGGTTTTAGATACTCTCCTGCTTTCAGCTGCATCTCATACACCTGAATGGCAGGTTTGTAGTGAAACCCCAAGCAACCCTACCCTAAAATCTAGGATGTTTCCTGTAAATGTTAATAATCAACAGTAACAATCACCACAGAATGGCCCCAAGAGATTATTGGTTAAATTCTTTGTATTGTGAATTGTGCGCAATTGACCGCAATGAAGACTGAAATGTTCTATTTATCCACAGAACAGATACAGCCTGGGAAACGCCAGTGTAATGTGCCAACGTGCCTAAACCCTGACCTGGAGGGACAGCCACTGAGAATGAGAGGTGAGCTGAGTCGCAGAATCTCAGACCGAAAGGGTGATAGAAACCATATATGTCAATCATCTAGTCACCCAGCAGGTGCTGGAATCTCTTCTTCAGCAGCTCCATGAAGTGGATCCAACCTTTGCTCAAACGCTTCCAGGACCTGGGAATGTACGACATCTCATCTTTGAACATGACTGACAAAAATGTCTTCCTTATAGTGAATTTTTAACCTTTGGGGCCACACAAAGCAAGTCTAGACTCTCTCACGTAATTTTTAGATATTTGAAGAGAGCCACCAGTTGCTTGTTTCCTCAGGCTTTTCTAAACCACACATCCCTGGTCATTTGGTATTCCTCCTGATATGTATCAGTCTTCCATATCATCCTGTACCTACTTCTCTGAACATGGCCCAGCTTATCTATGTTTCTTCTAGATTATTGAGATCATAGATGAATAGCTTCTTTTCAGCTATCCGGAACTGAACAAAATATACACTTGACTTTATGATGATCATAGGAGCAAGCTGAGAATAAATCTATGCTAAGATAATCAGAATATGTATTTTTTAAATTCATCTTATGTCTAGTTAATCATTACTTTTGTTCTTTTTTTTTTTTTTTAATTTAGAAGGCAGGTTAGCCTATTACTTGTGACAACCCAAAAGCAAAAATGAATTATGACCACATCTCTTAGCTAGTCCCATAAATCAAGCAAACCTATTATCCTGGACCATATCACTTCTGATTTTCCTTAGGAATGAGGAGACAGTTATCTCCAGCTTTGGCTAACATTTATTTGGCATTGAGTAGCAGTTTTATCTCCTGTATCCGATGAGATGAGACTCTTCTCATTTATGGGCTTAGGAAAAGCTTTTATGAGCAGAAATCAGGGTGGTTGAACAAACTCTGGTGCTTGTCCATGATCTAGTGACTCGGTCAATAGAAGCAAAAGTGGAATGAGGTAATGGGAACAAAGAAAGTCTCTTTCATGGTAAACTGAAGACTCCATTGATATAGCTAGGGGACTGATGTGTGCGTTTACGCTTTGAGACAAACCAGCACCTGTATACTTCCTCCAAGACTCTCTAAGAAGCTTTTGTCAAAATCTCCAGCTATGGGCTTCCCTGGTGGCGCAGTGGTTGGGAGTCCGCCTGCCGATGCAGGGGACACGGGTTCATGCCCCAGTCCGGGAAGATCCCACATGCCGCGGAGCGGCTAGGCCCGTGAGCCATGGCCCCTGAGCCTGCGCGTCTGGAGCCTGTGCTCCGCAATGGGAGAGGCCACAGCAGTGAGAGGCCCGTGTACCTCAAAAAACAAACAAACAAAAAAATCTCCAGCTATGAAGTTGGGCTTTGGAGGAGGTCCCCTCTTTATTCAAGTTTCTAAGAATGTTCTGTTTCTGTTCCTAATTCCATATACAGTGCACTTTGGGTATTCAGTAGGGGAACTAGTAGGGGTGGCACCAGAAGTGTTGCCCTAGATAATGGGAGATAATGGGACTGCCCTTAATACTGCAGACTTAGTTGTGACTCAGCTATAGCACAAGGTGGCTGAGGTCAATGGCTTCCTTTTTGCATTGCCCACCTTCTCCTTGTATATTACTCTTTGCTCCCTTATCATAAGCAGTATTTAGAAATCCATTGATTCAGCTAATGTTGCCATAAGGTGGCCAATGTCTCATAACTTAACCTATCTGCTTTTATAAATGACTGTCATAAATATTGCCTTGTACATTCTGTGTTGTGTGGAAAAACAAATTCATGATGCTGTTGTCAAAAATATCTGTTCCTTGGGCTTCCCTGGTGGCGCAGTGGTTGAGAATCTGCCTGCTAATGCAGGGGACACGGGTTCGAGCCCTGGTCTGGGAGGATCCCACATGCCGCGGAGCAGCTAGGCCCGTGAGCCACAACTACTGAGTCTGCGTGTCTGGAGCCTGTGCTCCGCAACAAGAGAGGCTGCGATAGTGAGAGGCCCGCGCACCGCGATGAAGAGTGGCCCCCGCTTGCCGCAACTAGAGAAAGCCCTCGCACAGAAACGAAGATCCAACACAGCAAAAATAAATTAATTAATTAATAAACTCCTACCCCCAACATCTTCTTAAAAAAAAAAAAAAAAAAATCTGTTCCTCGGCATTTGTATTAGGTAAGGATTGGCTTGAAACCACCCAAATGCCTTGGATTCCCACTTTTCTTGACTTGAATTGTGATTCCTATGTACGCAGTAGTAATTAGCAAGCATCTTCTGAAAGCCTTGACTCAGAGTTGTTGGTTTTTTAAAAAATCAGTTGCTTATGTTTCTAGTAAGACTGTATATATATCACCACGTATCTTGTGGGCTGAGTTTCCACTTTTAGCGCAGGCATTATGGCATCTGGCAGATGTGGTGTGTCAGTGTTCAAGAAATGTGGAGTACTGGAGTTGAACTTTCTTTGTTTTGGTTTCTTGAAGCAACTTCATGCAGTTTACCTTACTGTTTTAATAATCAATCATATCTTCTTTTATCTTGGCCCGGTTCTTGCCTTTTCTATTATTAATCGATTTATACCTTTGCTTGTAATAAATATGTTGCTTCCTTTCAAAGCATCATCTTTATGAAACAGCTGGAGATCTTTGTTAATGATATAATTGGAAAGAGTATTATCTCAGAGATAGCTGATAAATATAGTAGCAAAATTTGGATTCCCATTTGGGATCCTCAGAAGTGACATCAAGACATTTTCAGATAATTTCCTTTGCTGTTTGGGTCTGAAGTCTCCTTATAAACAGATTTTGTAGCCTTTGATCGGACAAGGGAGTCTGTATAGTATGGAAGCATCAAAGGCTTTGATACCATTTTTTTCTCCCTCAGATTGAAATACTTTGCCCACTTGGTGAGGTTTCTAAAATTTTTTATGTTGATTCCTTTAGAAACCAATTCTCTGAATCATTATCTTTCTCCTATTTAAGGAAAGACCAGACAGTTT
This sequence comes from Delphinapterus leucas, assembly GCF_059928025.1. Classification (NCBI taxonomy): domain Eukaryota; kingdom Metazoa; phylum Chordata; class Mammalia; order Artiodactyla; family Monodontidae; genus Delphinapterus; species Delphinapterus leucas. The sequence goes on from NC_143130.1 coordinate 170,701,414, forward strand.
TGTTTTGTTTTTCAGCACAAAGTTAGCAGTTCCTTAATGAAAAACAGATTCTTTAATGACCATTGGGTTTTTCTGGCTTCTTTCCTGTTTGAAGAACTCAGAGTCTCAGTTATTACTTTGTAGAACATGGTATTATTCTGAGTTGTCACTTTGGTATTCTTCTTGGAGTGCCTTATTTCCATAGTTCCTGGAGAATCTGTCTAGCGCTGGTGGTTTTCTTAATGGAGAACAGCCTCCTGGATCTCCAGATTTACTCATCACTAGAGCACTAGATTCCTGCCTCAGATTTCTCTGAAGGCAGCAAAACCCAAAGTACTAAACTCTGTGATATCGATTGGCTGAAGTCACCAGATGGTTCATTCAAAAAAACTTCACATTTCATTCATAAAGATTTCAGTTTGAAAAATGAAGTCTTTTGCTTTGGGGCTTATATTAATTTACAAAGTAGAAAACTTTCCTGATATTTCTTAGCTCAAACTTCTCCCCTTGCTTAGGTGTGTAGAGATCTAGGATCTGATTCCCTTTCCAAATTAGCAACATTTTAGTGTTGGCATGCATTTGTGATTTTATGTAGTATTGTATGAGCAGCTTCCATTTATGCCTAGCAATTAAGGGTTGTAACTCATTTAAGGATACCCTTGAATAGATCCCACACACACACTTTTTTTCCTCTCTGTTTTAGTACCCTGTTGGCACACCTGAACTCTTTCTGATTTTTTTTCAGACTCAAGAAGCAAAATGAACCATAGGAGTCTAGCTCTTAAAATGATATAAGCCAAAACAAATCAGTCTTTCTTGAATTCATTTCACTCTTGATGGTTTTTCACAATGGAATTGGGCTGTCCCTGTTACATCCCTGTGAATGTGATCTTTGGAGGATTTATAAGAGGAGAATAGGGCTTTTCCTGGCCCCCAGACACACATATTTATTCGCCACCTGTTTCTTTGCTGCTTACCCAGGTGCCACGAAATCCAGCCTGCTGTCAGCACCCAGCATTGTGAGTATGTTTGTACCAGCACCCGAAGAATTCACAGACGAGCAGCCGACGGTGATGACAGACAAGTAAGCTCACAGTTATTTTCTTCACTGTTTACAGAATTTGAGAAGTTGCTCACCATGGTTGTGAGAAAATATCAGAGGAGGCATGCTATGCTTTTAAGTCATAATTTGTTCTTCAAATGGCTGTAGCCATAAGTGTTGGTAAACATTTGTTACTTTAGAAATGCAGTATTGTATGGGCAGCTTTCATCTATGCCAAGGCATTTTTGTTTTTTTAATTTGGATGAATGCAAATAATGTCCACTTACTGATTATTCCTAGCAATAATTTCACACAAATGAAATCTCTCATCCAGAAGCTTCAAATTGTTAAGAGTGGGACTAAATTTGAGATATGATCCAGCTGGTAGAATTCATTCTCTGAATCTCAGATTGGTTACGTTGCCTCTCTGTTTGTCAGCCTTCAGTCCCCCCAGATTTCTTATGGGATAAAGTCCAAATGCTTTAGCTGATTGTAAAAGGCCCTTTAGGTTGTGAAGGTATGGACTTAACCACTCCTCACCAGGAACTCCTTCCCTAGCCCCCTCACCTTCTCCAGAGCATGCCTGATGTGTTCTCTCCTCTGTGATCTCATAGGTGCCCTTCACTCTGTACTTTCTCTGCCTGGTGAACTCCTATTCATGCATCAAGACCCAACCTGAGGCCAAGTTTCCCTGATTTCACAAGGCAGAATGCATCATGCCATTCTCCAAGTTTCCATAGTATTTGATACATCTCTCTGTTCTACCACTTATCACGCTGTATTTTAATCGTTAGATGTTTATACACACATGTTCTGTAATAGATTGTGAGTTCCTTAGGGACTAGTACCCTTTCTTCTGTACTTTATACTCTGAGGTCCCTATACATTTCCTGGCACATAAATGCTGTTCAGTGAATACGATAAAGAATAAGACTTGTACAATTTCAAGTTTGGAGAGATCCCTTGGGCCGGGGAGGCTTCCTGGTAAAGGTGACCCACGTGAGAAATTGAGTACGCTTGTGATAAAAGGAGAGGAAGATGAGGTGGAAGGGGCTGGTATGAGTATCCATGCAGCTGGCCACAGCTGGCCATCATTACTGAAGAAGTGAAAGGCCTGTCTTGAACAGCTCCTGACCATGTCCACATGGGGAGCACCTAGTTGCTTGTGGAGGGCTCTTCTTAGCTCTTTCTTTGGTATAATTTTCTCGTTTTGTGTCCTCCTCCAAGTCTCAATATTTCCTAGTTGTCTTCCCGGTTGCCTTTGTGTGTACTCCATTTATCTTCGTTTTTAGTTACAAGTGTGAATCCTATATTTTTTTTAAAAGTCAGTTTGTAAGGAGTGATATGTATGTATATCAGGAAGTTTGTAAGGAGTGATATATATGTATATCAGGAAGTTTTCAGATGGAAAGGTCACAGTAGCTATTTTAGCGCTGCCTCCCTTGCTTTTCCCTTCACCGTATAAATCTGTTCAGCGGCCACTGAGAAAAAGAGCTCCGCTTTGGTTGAGATGACATCAGTTGAACCCACATTAGATACTACAAAGAGCAATAAGCTGGAAGTTCCTTAAGAGCAGGGACCATTGTGTTTTTACAGACTGCTCTCTCAGTAGGCATGGTGAGTTCATAAACTGATCTGAGTGACGGGTAGAGAAGAGACTTGATCCAGACTCCCTAGGCTTTCTACAGGGTTCTATTGACTAGACTATTCTGTCTCTCAGTCACAAATAGGATTTTAAATTTTTTATTTATTTTTGTTTTATTTCTTTTTTCAATAGATCTTTATGGAGTATAATTGCTTCATAATGCTGTGTTAGTTTCTGCTGTACACCAAAGTGAATCAGCCATGTGCACACACATGTCCCCATATCCCCTCCCTCTTGAGCCTCCCTCCCACCCTCCCTATCCCACCCCTCTAGGTCATCGCAAAGCACCGAGCCGATCTCCCTGTGCTATGCGGCTGCTTCCCACTAGCTCTCTATTTTACATTCGGTAGTGTGTATATGTCGATGCTACTGTCACTTTTCCCCAGCTTCCCCCTCCCTGCCCCCGTGTCCTCAAGTACATTCTCTGTGTCTACGTCTTTATTAATAGGATGTTTTTAAATCTGAAAGATTGAGAAGGCTTCCATTTTTGTCTAGATATTTTTCACTTTTAATTTCAACAAATGAAAAAAAATCTAGTTAGTGACTATCCCCAGCAATAATTTCACATGCAGAAAATCCTTCAACCAGAAGCTTCAGACTATTAGTCCAATTGGCGCTCACTGTAAAAGGGAGCACTAATTCGTGTAAAGGCCAGATGCTAATGAGTTGAAAGACCATTTTCAGTGATCAGCGGAACCTTCCTGATCTCTGGTGTGTGTGCTATTTCTGTGTCTAAGGTGATGGTGGTGCTGGAGTTTTCTATTTATTGTTAGAATGGGACCGCTGACCTCCTTTTGGGGACTTTTCCAAGACTCACCAAAAATGGCTGCATGTACTTACACCTTGAAACCACTGTCGGCTTTCATGGAAAGCATTCCTCTGTTTTCTTTGCAGATGCCATGACTGTGGGGCCATTCTTGAAGAGTATGATGAGGAAACCCTTGGGCTGGCCATTGTGGTTCTCTCCACATTCATTCACTTAAGCCCAGACTTGGCAGCCCCGTTGTTGCTGGATATCATGCAGTCTGTGGGAAGGTGAATGTCAGCTTCTGTTTTGTTTGGTAGGAAGGAGTCTTACTCAATCTGTATCCTTAAATAAAAACTGCCAATTCAAAAGTGAAACATTTTGTAACCTTACAGATGCTTGATATTTGTGGGATCAACTCAGACTAATTTCACAAACTGAATGTACCAAACTTTTGGTTGAATTCTGCAGCCATGTAGGGTCATGAGTCACAACGTCAGAGTGGAGCTAGAGGAAACTGCACTAAGAAAACCCTACTGTTTGTTGTTCTCTATTAAACACTATGTGAGCCAGTGTATGTTACAGTGCTCAGAACTGTGCATAATTCACACGAAACACTTTGTAACTTTTAGATATTATTATTATCTTTCTTTACCTGTTTTTTAAAAAAATATTTATTTATTTATTTGGTTGTACCAGGTCTTTGTTGCTGCAGGCAGCCTCCTTAGTTGTGGCATGCAATCTCTTAGTTGTGGCATGCAATCTCTTAGTTGTGGCATGCATGTGGGATCTAGTTCCCTTACCAGGGATCGAACCCAGGCTCCCTGCTTTGGGAGCGTGGAGTCCTAACTACTGTGCCACCAGGGAAGTCCCTCACTTTACCTGTTTTAAGATGGGTTCTCTAGGCTCTTGTAATCTTAGGGTGGCTCACTTAATTATGCAACTTGCGGCATTGTCACGTGAAGGGATAAATGGAAGTATAGTAGTTTTATACTTCTGACTCAGAAAAAGGAAAGATGCACACATTTTGGGAACAGAGCCTTCAGCCTGACTGATTAAAACTTAGCTGCTTTGAGAATTTTCATGTTAAGAAAATTCCATTTAGTAGATAGGACATTAGAAGAAAAGTGATGTACTTCATGGATATAAGTAAAGTTCAAATTCAGTAACAAATTGTAGTCCTAGCATACACAACGTATAGGAGAGGACTGAGTTAATTCCCCGTGAATGTGTTAAGTTTCCAATCTGTGCTAGCACAGAGCTAGGTGCTTTAGGTTGCAGGCATTACACCTAGCTCTTGCCCTCAAGTGCTTTATGGCTTAGTTGTTGAAGAGGACAGTGATATGTGGAATAACTGAGTAGCCATAAAAGATGGGACATGATTAAGAGCTGTATTCATGAGTGATATGTGTGGTGAGTGCTGTGGGAGTTCAGGATGGAAATGATTTCTTAGGGAAGGTCTCTATGGAGGAGGTTGGAGAAAAAAACCTGGATTCTGCAAATTCCTGGTATTTGATGGAGGAAAGAGAATGAATCTTGATGGAGCTAAAATTTAATCTTTTTAATGAAAAAAATGGTGATTTCAAGTTAAAGACAAACAGGGAAGCATTAAAAACCCCTCAAGCCCAGAAGTATGTGACTCCCTTATCCCCCTTCCCCAGATTTTTCTTAGGTGTGTGTATCCTTAGGAGTATGCAGTCAGACTTGGTATAACTATTCCACCTCTAATACTTAGAAATAGCCAATGTGTAAAGTAAGTGATGAACACAGGGAGATAGAGAGATAAGAAAAGATGAATTAAGCCCTTGATTTTAACCTAATCATAATAAATGTGGAATAAATGTTATACCAGCTATCAGCAATACTTGTGAAATTGAAAGTTTTTTATTAACGCAAGGTCTCGATTCCTACTATCAATACTTTTCAGTTTTAGAACAGACAGAATTATTGTTCCGGTCTGTTACCATCTCCTTGAAATAGCTGATCTAAGTTGTAATAGATACACAGAGGGGTTTTTATTTTGTTTTAACATAAGGGAGAATAAATCATGTTCAAGCATTGCCAATTCTTAGGATGGAAACAAACAAGTTTTGAAGAAAAGCAAAGGAAAAACAATAGAGATATATTTTTACATACTTACATATAAAAATCGTTAAATCTGTACCTCCTTTGGGCAGACTAGCAAGAGACAGGGAGAGCATTAAAGCAAGCTGCCCAGTTCTTAGCAACCAAACCTACCAAGAAGGCAGATTCAGGAGTCACCTGATTCAGGGTTTCCTTGCATACCTCAATTCCCGGTGAAGCAGTGTGGATTTACGAACACTTAAGTTTATTCTAGTCCCACAGGAACTATTTCCAGCATGTTCTAAGAGTGTGTAAGTTCAGCACATCCCTTTCATTTATCACCCAAGCCTTTCCATATGATTTCATATTTTGCTCTCTATTTAGATCTCTTAAAATTTACCCACCCCTTTTTCTAGATGCAGCCTTCAAGATCACATTGGCTGCACCCTTAATTACTGTTTATTTCATTTGCCAATGATTATCTATTCATTGTAGTGTCATTAGTATGAGAGAGACCATAACCAAAGAAACTGGGAATCATGTCTGGTGTTACTGGTGCTGGACCCTCTATTCCTGTCCAAATGCATTCTTGACTCGATTCACTGTTGTGGTCTTAAGTAAATAACTTTTTAGCATTCTCCTTGTTTGTTTCTTCAGTATCTCACTGATCAAGACGTGTTTTTCTAAACCCACAAATTTATTACATTCTTTTTCTTTCTATACATCTAGAATATTTCCATGCATATAGAACCATATAATTATATTTTTCAAAAATTACATGTTATATATTGATTACTTAACCTAATACATTTCTCTTTTCAATATGTCATTTCAACCCAACGATTAGCTGACAAATACCCGTTACCCATTTTGCTATCTTACAGAGGCTTTTACAGTTTGTGGTTTGTTTGCGGTGAGGTTTCAGAGGTTGTATACAAAGAAATGAATTTTGAGTTGAGTTAATATGGGGATGGACTGGGTCAAATACTGTTCTGTTATCTGTCTAACCTGGCTGCAAAGGACATGTTTGTAGATTGACTGGGTGCTATTCAACTAACTTAACTGTATGCATCTCCGTGGAAATATTTGATGCAGAAAGCAGATTTCAGAAACTAGATTAAATTGAACCCTGGAGATTGACCCCTGAGTGGATCCTCTGTCCCTGGTCAAGGGCGTTGTCAATGGTTTTACATGTCCCGCATCGAAATGGGAGCTGCAATGTGGCATACAGTACTCATGCATTTCATCATGAAACCCTAAGATACTCATGTGACTCTGTTTACTTTATTTCCTAGATTGGCATCCAGCACAACTTTTTCTAATCAAGCAGAAAGGTAAGGTCCTAAAATGAGCTCAAATCTCACTTTCTTTTCGTCCCCTGTGCGTGTTCATCCATTTCTAAAACACTAGAGTGTTTACCACGGGAGGAATATGGTTAGGTTCAGTTGCAGCTCCAGACAGCACTCGTTCATTTTCTCTTCACACCTTCATTTATTCAATCCTGCATTCACTCATTTCAGTCAACAAATACTTTTTTTTAAAAAATAAATTTATTTATTTATTTGGCTGCGTTGGGTCTTCATTGCTGTGCTCGGGTTTTCTCTAGTTGCGCCGTGTGGGCTTCTCATTGCGGTGGCTTCTCTTGTTGCAGAGCACGGGTTCTAGGCACACAGGCTTCAGTAGTTGTGGCACGTGGGCTCAGTAGTTGTGGCTCACGGGCTCTAGAGCGCACGCTCAGTAGTTGCATCCCACGGGCTTAGTTGCTCCATGGCTTGTGGTCCCGGACCAGGGCTTGAACCCGTGTCCCCTGCATTGGCAGGCGGATTCTTAACCACTGGGCCACCAGGGAAGCTCTGATGAGAAGTTTTTAATTTAGATGAAGTCTAATGTTTTAAAATTTTAAAACAACTTATGACTATTCCTTCTTATTGTTTATCTAAGGAACCTTTGCCTATCCTTAAGTCAAGAATATATTTTCCAGTGTCTCCCAATAGAAGTTTTATGGTTTTAGCATTTATATTTAGCATTTACATGATCCATCTCAAATTAATCTTTATGTATGGTGTGAGGTAGGGATTGAAGTTCCATTTTATCCATGTGAATACCTTAGTTATTTCAGCACCATTAAAAAAAAAAAAAAGACTTTCCCTTTCCCCATTGGATCACTTTGGTGTCTGTTAAAATCAAATAACCGTATTAGGTTCAGTCTATTTCTAGCCTCTCTATCCTGTTTCACTGATCTGTATGTTGATCCTTGTGCTGGCACCACACTGTCTTGATTACTGTAGCCGTATAGTAAGCCTTGAAGTCATTGTGAATTCTCCAACTTTGGTCATCCTTTAAAAGAAGGTTGATTTGGATATTCTAGATTCCTTACATTTCCATATAAATTGTAGAAAAAGCTTCTCAATCTGCGGGGGAAAGCCTCCTAGGATTGTACTCAGACTCTAAGTCAGTTTGGGGATAAATGATATCATAAAAATATTGAGTCTTTCAATTAATAAACATGGTGTCTATTGTCATTTCATTTGGTCTTTGTTTCTCTCAGCAATGTTTTATGGTTTTCATTGTAGAGATCTTGCATAGCTTTTGTTAAATTTATTCCCAGGAATTTTGGTTTTTTAATGCCCATGTAAATGAAATTTAAAAATTTTTTGTTTTCTAACTTTTTGCTGCTGATATACAGATATACAATTTTTGTATTAATATTGTAATGTAATAAACTAAATTCACTTAGTTGTAGTAGCTGTCTTTTAGATTCCTTAGAATGTAAAGGCAATTGTATGTAGAAAGTCATATCGTCTGTAAATAGTGACAGTTTCACCTCTTTCTGATTTTTATGCCTTTTACTTTTTTGTTACTCTCTTGCATTGGCTAGGGCCTCCAGTGTAATAGTAAAGATGTGAATGAGCACCATTGCCTTGTTCCTGCTCTTACAAGACAATCATTTAATATCTCACCATTAATTATGTTTGCTATAGGTTTTCACAGGTGCCCTTTACCAGACTGAGGGTAGTTCCTTCTATTTCTAGTTTGCTGAGAGTTTTTTATCATGAATGCATGTTGAATTTTATCAAATGCACTTTCTGTTATCTATTGAAATAACTATGGTTTTTGCCCTTTATTCTTTAAGATATTGAATTGCATTGATTCGTTTTTTTTTTTTAATTTATTTATTTTTGGCTGTGTTGGGTCGTCATTGCTGTGCACAGGCTTTCTCTAGTTGCGGTGAGCGGGGGCTACTCTTTGTTGCGGTGCGTGGGTTTCTCATTGCAGTGGCCTCTCTTGTTGTGGAACACGGGCTGTAGCCGTGCGGGCTTCAGTAGTTGTGGCTCGCGGGCTCTAGAGCACAGGCTCAGTAGTTGTGGTGCACGGGCTTAGTTGCTCCGCGGCATGTGGGATCCTCCCGGACCAGGACTTGAACCCGTGTCCCCTGCATTGGCTGGTGGATTCTCAACCACTGCGCCACCGGGAAGGCCATTGATTGGGTTTTGAATATTAAGTCATTCTTACATTCCTGGGATACACTCTATTTGGTCACGGTCAATCATCCTTTTTATCTACAGTTGGAGTCAATGTCCATGAGGACTATTGGTCTGTCCTTTTTCTTTTCATTTTGTTCCTTCTTGTTTTTTGTTTTGCTTTATTTGTAATGCTTTATCTGATTTTAGTTTTAGGGCCTCATAAAATACACTGGGAAGGGTTCCCTCCTTTTCTAATTTTCGAAAGAGTTTGTGAGAGTTTGGTGTCATTTCTTCCTGAAGAACATTTTTGACCTATAAGTTTGAGCCAGCATATCAGGGTAGACAAGGCAGAAAGAAACAATTAGACAAGACGGATTTTTTACTAGTTATCCAGCTGGGCTCTTTGATTTCCTCCTTCTGCTTTTCAGCAACTCAGCTACAGTCACCTCTGGGAACGTCCTTTCTGATACTTCGGTCTAAGGGGAAAGGCCAAATAATCATCTCTTGGCTCCCTGTTTTGATATGCAGTTGGTAGTGCAGAGGGTAAAGGGGAAAACTGCACATATCAAAGTCCTAACCTTTTTACAAGTAGCAGCTCAGATGCCCCAAGAAAACTTCCCAGATCTTCCAGTAGGAATGAACATGTCCCTCCTGCATTTTCCCTCAGAGGGGCTGTCTCTCTTAGCCAACGCCACTTTCTGAGAGGATCTTGCTGATAATCCCCATCCTGGATTCTAGTCCTGACTCTGCCATTCTCTGGACTTGTAGCCTTTGTAGGTCACCTTTTCCCTCTGGCTGGGAACCCTCATCTGTACAGTGGGGTGGCTGGAATTAGTCTGAGACCAACTCTGGCATTACCTGGTTCCCTCTTTCTAAAAACGTATCGTTAACAGGGATTCCGTGTGACTAGAATATTTCATCTTACTAATGAAAATGACAGTGGGATATTCCATAAGAGGACTGATGTGTATGTGAATAAATAAGTAAATAAATACCTGAACTCATGCTGGTTGCTCCAAGATTCCTTGTGTTTTCTCTCCCTGGTCAACGCCAGCATGATGCTCCCCGGCAATGCAGCGGGGGTGGCCAAGCAGTTCCTGCGCTGTATCTTCCATCAACTGGCTCCCAATGGCATCTTCCCGCAGCTGTTCCAGAGCACTATCAAAGGTAATTCATCCATGGGGAATTCAGACACCACAGACGTGGCTAGTCGCTGAAACCCAAACGCTACTGAATCTGATTGTTGTCTTTCCAGATGGGACTTTTTTACGGACCTTGGCCACGTCTCTGATGGACTTCAATGAACTGAGCTCTGTTGCTGTCCTCAGTCAGCTCTTGGAGGTAGGTTTGCTTTCTCGGCACTCTGAGCCCCTGCCGAAATCACTGCTGAGGAAGAAATTCAGGGTCATTTAATTTAAGTATTAAAATTTAAATGTCAAATTAAATTTTAAGTAATTTAACATTAAAAAATTAAAAAAATGAAAATTGCCAACGCATAGAATAGTATCAGTTGGACACTGCTGTTTAGTGTGGACTTAGAATTTACTTGAAGTCTCTGGACCCCTTCGCTAAGAGGTGGATGTCAGGCGTGGAACACTCACCTCCACAAAAGTCTCCAGCTTTCAGAATGGGTGGTGCGCAGATCCATGTGCATTGCATCACGAGACTTGGATTCAGATTTCAGCTTCACTGTTTGTTTGTGTATCACAAGATCTGGGTTCGAGGTCTGCTTATTTTCTGTATCATGAGACTTGAAGCTACTTCTCACCTCCACGGCTTATTCGCTGTATCGCTTTACTTGGAGTCTGTCTCCTGTCCTCTGCTCATTAGCTTTTCTCAGTTAGCTTGGAGGGTTGGCAGATTGCCGTAGGGACTTTGCTGTTGCTATAGTAGGCATCCTCAGTCTTTGGCCGGTGGATTTCCAACAAGCATCATTCACTGCGTTTCTTGACACCTAACCACACCAACTGTAGATCCTTAAAAGGTGTTTCTAATTTCCTGTTCACATTTCACCCTTTCTCACTGAGTCAGAGATCACAGTTTCCCCCCCAACTTTGTGTGGACTCGTCCATTTTTCCCTGTACTCCTGAAGTTACAATGATTAGCTTTTATAGCAGGCACACAACACGCGTTTATAGTGGGAATATATGATTTTTAAAAACTGACCTTCGCCAAATAGCTGTATGAATTCCCACACTGTTTCAGCAGTTGATTGCCTATGCTTTGTGTTTTTAGGGTCTAAATAACAAAAAGAATTTACCAGCAGGGGGTGCTATGATACGCTGTTTGGAAAACATGGCTACCTTCATGGAGGCTTTGCCCATGGATTCTCCTAGCAGCCTCTGGGCAATCGTCAGCAACCAGTTTCAGACTTTTTTTGCCAAGCTGCCGTGTGTTTTGCCTCTGAAGGTAAGCTGAACCCAGGACTTCATTTTAAATTACTTCCTTACTGTTTGCAGATCATCTGGGTCTTGGGTGATTGAATGTTTCATAAAGGGCTATAAGGAGTCTCTTTTAGCCACAGAGTAGAGAGTGTTATTTAGGTTTTCTCTTCAAATGTTACAGATTGACGGTAATATGCAGTGGACGTTTTGACTCAGTGATTTCATGTTTCCGGTTGAGTAAAACATAAAAAAGTTCAGGAAGACGTTAGTAGATTGTGTTTATCTAGAAATTTTTCTCAAAAGGATATTAAATAAAAACATAATAGTTTCATCTAAAAGGAGACCAGACATATAATGTAAGGCTTCAATTTTAGAGCATTATCTAAAGGGAAGTGATTGCTTTTGTGTGTGTGAATAAAGTACTTGAAAGACCAAGATGATATTTTTCTATTTGACAGCTTTACCCCTCCTCCCCCTCCTCCCTCCCCCCGCCCCTGCCCAACGCCACACCGCCCTCCAAGAATACACACAAAATTACCTAGCTAGAAATCTGGTAGCCTAAGGAACATTTCCAATATGAGCCCATTAAATGCAAAACCAGAATCCTCTACTGTCAAAACTGGAAGAGACCTGTAAAAACCACCCTTTCCAACGCTCCCATTTTCCAGATGGAGATCTGCAAATTCAGAGAGATAGTGGCAGTGTAAAGATTAGAACTCAAGTCTTCTGACTCCCAGTCCAGTGTCCTTTCACTAGCAGACTCCTAGAGTCCTTCTAGAACAAGGGTGAATTAGAGGCATTCAGGTCTCTATAGCAGGGAGAAAGGAGGTAGCTGGGAGTGGCCATTGCTGTGTCTTTGAACCTCATTGGTTCCACAAGCTTTTTGTGCTTTATCCAGGTCACAGATAAAAATATTCAACTTGCAGCAAAACTGGATCTGACAAGTGAAGTTACACGTTAGCAGCACTACTTCTGAAAAGAATATTACATATATGTAAAATGTTTTAAAAAGACCAACCACCTCTGATAATACCTTTTCCCAAATTGGCAAATTTGGAAAATGCGACCCCCAAATAAGGTCTGTAAGGATGATAATTCAGGGACCCTTACCTTGGTGTATACTGGTTTCTTTGAGTCTGAAATTACTGTAAGAAGCAGGAATACTGAGATCTTTGCCATCTCTCACATCCTGTGATTCTTGTCTATCCAGAAATCTAGAGTAGTTGAATAAATCCAAGCAAAGAGAATTGGTACTTTGAAACTGTGTATGTACATAGCTATTGTACATATACACTTAGGAAATCAAGTGCATGCATTTTTTTAACATCTTTTTTGGAGTATAATTGCTTTACAATGGTGTGTTAGTTTCTGCTTTATAACAAAGTGAATCAGTTATACATATACATATGTCCCCATATCTCTTCCCTCTTGCATCTCCTTCCCTCCCACCCTCCCTATCCCACCCCTCTAGGTGGTCACAAAGCACCGAGCTGATCTTCCTGTGCTATGCAGCTGCTTCCCACTAGCTATCTATTTTATGTTTGGTAGTGTATATATGTCCATGCCACTCTCTCACTTGGCCCCAGCTTACCCTTCCCCCTCCCCGTATCCTCAAGTCCATGAAGCAACTGACAAAGGATTAATCTCCAGCATTTACAAGCAGCTCATGCAGCTCAATATAAAAAAACCAAACAACCCAATCCAAAAATGGGCAGAAGACCTAAATAGACATTTCTCCAGAGAAGAAATACAGATTGCCAACAAACACATGAAAGGATGCTCAACATCACTAATCATTAGAGAAATGCAAATCAAAACTACAATGAGGTATCACCTCACACCGGTCAGAATGGCCATCATCAAAAAATCTGCAAACAATAAATGCTGGAGAGGGTGTGGAGAAAAGGGAACCCTCTTGCACTGTTGGTGGGAATGTAAATTGATACAGCCACTATGGAGAACAGTATGGACATCCCTTAAAAAACTAAAAATCTAACTACCATACGACCCAGCAATCCTACTACTGGGCATATACCCTGAGAAAACCATAATTCAAAAAGAGTCATGTACCACAATATTCAAGTGCATGCATTTTAACACGACCACATGGACCTTCCCTAGGAGCAGAGAGCCATTCAGGGCCATTCATTGCTTAGGAGCCACACACTTTTAGAGAAGGTGTGGGGCAGGCATGGCAAATTCAAATGCCTGTAGGGCGGTGCTATAATGAAAATATTTAACTTGAACATGGACTAGTTGGAAGTATTGCCAGCTGGAAACAATTAGTAAACCTAATTTGTAATAATCAGTCCTGTCCAAAGGGACCCTGACTGCAAGGTTAATGAGTGGAGTGGAGTGAGATAAGGAGAATTGAGACCCTTGAGAACGGGAGAGCACAAGTCCTTTCTAATGGGGTCAGCTGCTACTCCACTCTAGCCGACTGTTATTTGAGAATGCAATCCTCATCTCCCCACGTTTCCTGAGATATTTCCTGACTTCCTTCATAGGTCACTGTGGGGACCTGATGAGCACCCGGTTTTCAGCCCCTGGTTTAAAGTAATGTAAATGTCACGTCAACTCCTATGGGTATTGAGCAGATTAAATAGACCAATGGTTCCCTTAGAAGGTATTGATACTTGTGAAATGCTTTCAGCACTTATCTGAAAACTTGCCCTGCTGGATTTTGTCTGGGCACTGCCTCTGATCATCCTATGCTGTGTATTTAATCTCTGGGGAAAACATTAAGCCATTGAAAGACCTTCTGTAGTTTGTTCTCATCAGTTTAGAGAAATGGGTTTCAAACATCAGTGTGTGTCAGTGTCCCTGAAGGACTTGCTAAAAATCTGACTCCTGGGCCTTATTCTGAGAACTTCTGGTTCAGTAGGGGTGCGACCTGAGGATTTGCATTCCAACTAGTTTCCAGGTAATAGAGGTGCTGCTGGTCCAGGGATCATACTTGGAGAAACACTGGCTTCGTTTGTACTATCTTAAAGAGGTTCGTATTGTACACAGCTGCAGAGATTTCACTGTAACCTGCTCTTTTCATATATTTAACAATGTTAAATAATATCATTGCTTATTCTTGCTATAACATTTTCCCCCAAACCCAGTACACGTTATTTAAAAAGTACATTTTGATGTGGAATTGTGCCAGAATATGCTACTTGATTTGTGAGGCATGATTTTCTCTTGTAGGAATTTTACTGCTTTTTCTTAGGTTATTGTTATATCTTTTTGTAGCAGAGAAATGACAGATGACATGTTCTTTATTTGGACTAATAAGCCTAATGGTTTTAAATTGATCTAAGTAGGTTTTTTTTTTTCAACAGGACCTTTCACAAATTAATAGACCTCTTTAGGATTGGGCACATTTAATATCAATTCACATTATTTAATTGTTTCACACTGTTTAATTAATGGTTTAATGAAATTTTTAAAGCTAAGAATTATTTTTTTTTCAACATGAATATATGGCATGGAAAACTGTAAGGAGACAGCTATATTTCAGACTTTTTTTCCCTAAAATAAATGCTTAGAGGAAATACATGAAGCAAAAATATGTTAAGAAGAGTACTGACTTTACTTTTTTTGTATTTGTTCATAGTGTTCTTTAGATTCCAGTTTGAGAATTATGATTTGCCTCTTGAAGATACCCTCTACCAATGCCACAAGGGTATGTATGTTTCAGAAAAACATAACCAGTTAGTTATTTGGTTATTTTTTTAACCTAAAAAGACAGGCATATAGCAAGCAATACTGAAGAAATAGTTATCACATACTGAATCCTTCACTTTCAACCTTTTTTTTTTAATTTATTTTTTAGTGAAGTATAGTTGAATTACAATGTTGTGTTAATTACTGCTGTACAGCAAAGTGACTCAGTTATACACATATACACATTCTTTTTCATATTCTTTTCCATTTTGGTTTATCACAGGATATTGAATATAGTTCTCTGTGCTCTACAGTAGGACCTTGTTGTTTATCTCTTCTAGATATACCAGTTTTCATCTGCTAATCCCAAACTCCCAATCCATCTCTCTCCCACCATCCACCCCTTGGCAACCAACAGTCTATTCTCTATGTCCCTGATTCTGTTTCTGTTTCATAGATAGATTCACTGTCATATTTTAGATTCCACATATAAGTGATATCATATGGTATTTGTCTTTCTCTTTCTGACTTATTTCACTTAGTATGATAATCTGTAGTTGCCACTTTCAACCTTCTGAAAGTGCCTAGTATGAAGAACTCTAATAGATTACAATATCATTGGTCCTTTTAGTCCTGGGCCATGTCCACCAGTTCATCCTCAATACTATGAACTAGATGATCCTTCCAAACACAGATCTCATCGCACTGGTTCCTTGTTTAAAATCTTTGATAACTTCTCACTTCTTTTAAGATAATGTCCAAATTCCTTAATGGAGCATACAAGAAGGTACTTCATTAACTTGCAAGCCTACCTTTCCTAGTTAGTCTTTGGCTACTTGTCCCATCCCTGTGCTTCCTGCGCACTTTCAGAATCATCATCATTACCGTCAGCGAAACAATAACCACTGTTTGCTGAGCACTTACCATATGGCAGACATTGTGCTAATTGCTGTACATTTATCATCTTATTTAATTTCAAACTTCCTTGCCTTTGCTTAGGCCATTTCCTTTGCCTGAAACGCTTTATACCCTTGCTGGTGAGTGAACTCCTTCTCATTCTTCAAGATGAGAATCTGAATTCCATTCCAATTTTTAAAAGGCTCACGTTTTCTGTAGCAACTTCCTCCTATATCAGATCCCACAATACCTGACAGAGCTCTTTATATGAGCAGTTATATTATACTGAAGTCTCCCCAGTGAGCCTGTGAGCTTTATGAAGTCCAGCACTGTGTCTCATTTACTTTCGTATTCCTGGCTACATTCCCAGGCTGCATTATATGCAATAGTGCAATAATTTGTATTGCAATGGCTTGTAGCTACTAGTTAATATACCAAGAAGCCACATCCCCTGTAACTTCTTACCTTGACTGTGCTTGCATAGACTCATGGTTTATGCTGGAAAATTGCATAGAGATCGTTTGGTCTAGTCTGCTCATTTACAGATAAGGAAACAGGCTCAGAGAGATGAAGTGTCTTGGCCAAGGTCACAGAGCTGGTTACTGGAAGATTTGAGACTTGAATCTATGTCCTTTGATTTCAAACTTTTTTATTTGTCTGTTGTACTGTAGTGCCCCATTACCATGCTGCTTTGCTAGATAAAAGAGCAAGTTTCTATATAGGTCTGAATTCAGGTTTCTTTTTTTGACCGATAAGGATGTATATCAACCAGAGACATATTCCTATCCCTATCCCTGTTCATTCATTATTAGTGTTTTAAGGCAACAACATTTATACAAAGCAAACAGTACTGAATCAATAGTACTATTTCAAAGAGTGTCTCTAAGATTTTCTGTATGGAAAGCACTGCATGGTTTTGCGGGTAATACAAATAACAAACATAATTCCTATCCTCAGAGGCAGCTATCATGTAATGAATTCATTTTTGTATCCATAAGGAAAAAGGACCTCAAAAATGCACATATTCTTTGATTTAGTCATTCTTTTTCTAGTAATCTATTCTAAGGAAGAAAATGCAAATTTCATGCAAAAACATATTTATTGAGATGTTATATATAATAAAATCTGACTTTTGTGGCCATTAAAATGGATCTTTATGAAGAATTAAATAGCATTGGAAATTTCGTACGTTACTATCTTAACAAAATGTAGTATTATATATACGTGTAAGATTTCAACTGAGTAAACTGGTGTGTGATGAAGAAGAGAAATATATCAAAATGTTATCACTGGGTGATGGGAATATGGATGACTTTTATTTCCTTATCTGTGCTTTTCTACAGATCCTGAGTTTGCACACTGAGCATGTATTACTTTCATAATCCAGATAGTTAGGACCATAGAGGTTGAGAAGTAGTGGAAATCACAGCATCGAAGTCTTTTGGAGCCCAATTAAAATCCTGTCTTCCCTACAGAGCAATTCTCCCTCTGGAAAATTGCCCTGGAATTTGAGTTTGAATTCCATTCAATGGCTGTATGGCCTTAGGCAAGTTACTTGCCTACTTAACTGCCTCAGCTGAAGAATGGGGATAGTAAAGCTTCAGAGAGTTATGGCGCAGTTCATAACTAACAGTGATGGAAGGCTTACTGTTGCCAAGTGCTTTACATACATTATCTTCTTTAATTCTCACAACACTATTGAGATGGAGGTCATTATTATCCTCATTTTACAGGGAAGAGAATTAAGCCCAGAGAGGTTAAATCACTTATTCAAGGTCACAGAGAGCTAAAGTTTGCAAACACTGGTGTGAAATTCTAGAGCTTGTGTCATTAATTATTATAATATACTGTCTCCCCAGGATTGTTATCAGAAATTTAAACGAGATAAACGAAACAAAAGCGTGTAACTCTGCCTGATACTTAGTAGGTCCCCAATAAATGTCTCTAAATGACTTAAGAAAGCATAAGGATCTAAAACTGACCCTTTATGGGTGGGATTCAGATGGGGAAACCAAAACTGACAGCCTTCCTGGTAAACACTGGCAGGAAGCTGGGTCCTGATGTGTATTATCTAAGCTAATAGTGCTTTGGTACTTACGTGCAAGGGTGGTTTGTGCTACTTAACTGAGATGACAGGCTTCTAGAGGAGCTGGGTCTGATGAACTCACACATGCCTAAAGATTCAGAGAAATAGAGTGGGAGATCCTAAAGCAAACTTCCCAGAGTCTTGATTGCTGGGGGTGGGTATGAGGATAAGATTGGAGTTACATAGGTTTATAAATGATGCCACATGGAAAAAATGGATTATTTTTAGCAATAAAATGATTAAGTCATGCTCTTTGAGCCATTGATTGAAGATTCAGTTCTGTTCTTGTTAGACAAACAGGGTTGCTACAGTAGCCACCTGGCAACAGATTTGAAATTAAGAAAGAGTGATCCCATTAGTTAAGGTATCATTAGACTTTAATACTTTTTTTTAATGAAAGAATCAGCAATTGATTTTGGTTTTATTTTGGCCCCAATCTCATTGCAGAGTTTGTTGGAACCATTTTCAAAACTGCTCAGCTTTGTAATTCAGAATGCCATCTTCACTTTGGCCTACCTGGTGGAGGTGTGTGGCTTATGTTACCGAGCTTTCACTAAGGTAAGGTTGCATGTGTGTTTATGTGTCCCTGGGAAACAAAAAACTGGCAGAAACATATTCTTTCTAATCAGTATCAAATCCCTCTTAGGTTAATTGCCTCAGTATAGTTAAAAGTGAGTAATTCAACTGAGATCTAATAAAATTCATTAGAAGGAAACACTTTGCACACACAAATATATAAACTATACGTTATATATGCAAATGTGGAGAACTGAGGGTCATATGGTTTAGAGAAGAGGTATTCCGAATGAAATGAGATAATGGTCTAAATGACCTCTAATGTCCTTTTCAAGTTCACCATCCTATGATTAGTGGGCAAGCCATCAGTACATATCAATTTTATACCCAGAGTAGAAAAATACCAGCTTGTCATTTGTAAAAGCCTGTGGAGAGCTCCTTAATTCTCATCATTTGTCTGTCTCCCCAGTTCTGGGTTCTTGGCCTCTGAGACTGTAATCTCATCGTTTGTCATCTTGCTTTGATAATGGTTTCTCTATTGCATTATCTTTAGTATCCCCTGCCCCACTACTGAGGAAGTGGAAAAGTACTGCTTGCCCAGTGCATATAGCAGCCTTGTTGGTGCTGATAGACACTATCCTAATGGAAAAGCAGAAGGCAGGACAAATTGAGAGCGTTTCTGTCCTTAAGAACAATGTGCAAATGCTACTTTTCCAATTTCCAAATTTTCCAAGTTTATTTTCAATGGGGTTTCTGTTTCTGTTGTTCCCTCTTAAACATTCAGAATACTCCTTTATTCACGTTGTCCACTTCTACAAGCCCTTTAATTTCTCCTAAAAATCTAACTTTTATCAAGGTTTTCATTCTATTTAAAACACCCTTGTCTCCTTTCTTACCATCTTGTGTCCATTCCGCCATGTTAAGTGTTTCATGATAACCTTCTCTTTAATCTTTATGATTATAAACTGTTTATTACTCTGCCTGGAACAATATGTTTTCTAACTACGAAAATAATCAGTATTTTTTTCTTCTTTCAAATCCTTCCTGAAAAATAACTTCTTTTACTTTTTTTCACTTAAAAAAAAAGACACAGCAGCAAATACAATGAAAAGATATTCTATTTTTAGAAGTCATTTTATTTCTTAATTTTCTTTATGTTTGATTTGTTTAAATTATATATTTTATAGAAGAGGAATCATAATGAGTTTGTACTTTCTATGCTGTGTACTATAAGTATTTATTACAGTGGACCTTCCACTATTTTGAATTCAAGATATTTTTGGTTTTAAATATTCATTATGCATTATATCCCCTCATAATCTATCATAACTTTTGTGGCCTCTCTCTTCCTGTTGTCATCTACCCTTCTTCATTCTGCAACTCAAAATGACTATTAGTTGTAGAAAGCTTTGATCTAGGGCATTCCCACCTTTTTCACAGATAAGGAGAAACTATAAGAAATAGCTAAAGAAATAGCAGTATCTAACTGAGGCTTCTCCTCAACTGCTTCACAGCACTGTGTTAGTTTCTGTTGCACAGCAAAGCGAATCAGCCATATGCACACACACGTCCCCATATCCCCTCCCTCTTGAGCCTCCCTCCCACCCTCCCTATCCCACCCCTCTAGGTCATCGCAAAGCACTGAGCTGATCTCCCTGTGCTATGCTGCTGCTTCCCACCAGCCAACTATTTTACATTCCGTAGTATATATATGTCAATGCTACTCTCACTTCGCCCCAGCTTCGCCCTCCCACCTCATGTCCTCAAGTCCATTTTCTCTGTCTACCTCTTTATTCCTGCCCTGCAACTAGGTTCATCAGTACCATTTTTTTTTTTAAGATTCCATATATATGCGTTAGCCTACAGTATTTGTTTTTCTCTTTCTGACTTACTTCACTCTGTATGACAGACTCTAGGTCCATCCACCTCACTACAAATAACTCAATTTCATTTCTTTTCATGGCAAGTAATATTCCATTATATATATGTGCCACACCTTCTTTATCCATTCATCTGTCGATGGACACTTAGGTTGCTTCCATGTCCTGGCTATTGTAAATAATGCTGCAGCGAACATTGTGGTACACGTCTCTTATTGAATTATGGTTTTCTCAGGGTATATGCCCAGTAGTGGGATTGCGGGGTCATAGGGTAGTTCTATTTTTAGTTTTTTAAGGAACCTCCATACTGTTTTCCATAGTGGTTGTATCAATTTACATTCCCACCAACAGTGCAAGAGGGTTCCCTTTTCACCACACCCCTTCCAGCATTTATTGTTTCTAGATTTGTTTGATAATGGCCATTCTGACGGGTGTGAGGTGATACCCTCATTGTAGTTTTGATTTGCATTTCTCTAATAATTAGTGATGTTGAGCATCTTTTCATGTGCCCAAGAAAAGACATGGAAAGGTAATAGCTTTGGAGACTATTTGGCAATCGGGCAGTCTCGATAACTTGAAAACCGTCCCACTTAAAATGCTAGAAGTGATGGATGAAAAGTAATAAACATGATTTTAAATATATAGCAAATTTTATAAGAATGAAAGTTGAAAAAGTGAAAAGGGAATTGAGAACCAGAGTGGTAAGCATATAAGCTGATATTGTAGCAGTCTTGGGGTAGAGAAGTTGATTGTTTTGGTAACTTAGTAGCTTGAGTTTTTTGTTTTTAATTGAAGTATGGTTGATATACAATATTTTATAAGTTCCAGGTGTACAATATAGTGATTCACAATTTTTAAAGGTTATACTTCATTTATAGTTATTATTAAAATTGGCTATATTCCCTGTTGTACAATATATCCTTGTAGCCTATTTTATACCCAGTAGTTTGTACCTCTTAGTCCCCTACCCCTTTCCCTTTCTCCACTGGTAACCACTAGTTGGTTCTCTATGTCTGTGAGTCTGTTTCTTTTTTGTTATATTCCTCAGTGACTTGAGTTTTAAAGCCCATACAGAGAAAGGAAATGAAGTCTTGGGACTATTTCAGGCTGGGAGTTGGAGCTGAGTTGTCCCCAGGAGAAAGCCAGAACCCTTGAAAGGCTATATGTTTGAGAAAAGTTTGATTTGGAAAGGATATATTCTTATATGGAGGTGACAAAGAATGGGCTCTGTCTGAGCCTGGGAACTGAAAGATTTGTAGTTTCCCTTGAGAATTAGTAAACATGAGCCTATCTTTGAACATGTTTAGAATTTGAATTTGTAATACCTGCATGCTCTGTGAACCCCCAAAAGCCAAATAAATTGGTGCTGGGCAAGTAATTGCATTGGAGTGTCTGGCAGAAACAAGCTCAAAATCAATCCTCAAACCTCTCTGGAGGGATATGCCTTCAACCTAGGCCCAACAGGATTCCCATAATTAAAATCTGGATGATGGGCTTCCCTGGTGGCGCAGTGGTTGAGAGTCTGCCTGCCGATGCAGGGGACACGGGTTCGTGCCCCGGTCCGGGAAGATCCCCCATGCCGCGGAGCGGCTGGGCCCGTGAGCCATGGCCGCTGAGCCTGTGCGTCCGGAGCCTGTGCTCCGCAACAGGAGAGGCCACAACAGGGAGAGGCCCGCATACCACCAAAAAAAAAAAAAAAAAAAATCTGGATGAACATGAGATCATGATCTAAAATTACAAAACATGTGAAGAAATAATCCACCATGAGCTACTTTAGCATAGTCAACAAAAATCAGATTATTCCCCCTAAGAACTTCCAATATTAGAACAATGTGATAGAGACTATAAAAACATACTCTGAATGATAAGCATTAAAAGATGAATTAAAAACTTGAGAAAAGATCTAGTCACTTAAAAAAAAAAACAGATAGATTTGAACAAAGTAGAAATTCTAGAAATGAAATAGTCATTGACATAAAAAAAACCTCAGTGGACAGGTTAGAGAGCAAATTAGACATAGCCAAAGAGGGATTTAGTGAAATGAAAATAGATCTGAAGAAATTATATAGCATGCAGCAAAGGGAGATAAAGAAATGAAGAATATAAAGGGAAGATTTAGCCAGTAAATTTGAAATCTTGGGAAATAGGGACAATTTTCTAGAAAAAATGTAATGTGTAACAATCAGAAAAAAGATGGCTAGACTTAAATGATGAAAAAATGGAATCAGTAGTTAAAAACATTCCAGTTTTTTTTAACATCTTTATTGGAGTATAATTGCTTTACAATGGTGTGTTAGTTTCTGCTTTATAACAAAGTGAATCAGTTATACATATACTATGTTCCCATATCTCTTCCCTCTTGCGTCTCCCTCCCTCCCACCCTCCCTATCCCACCCCTCTAGGTGGTCACAAAGCACAAAGGTCCCTGTGCTATGTGGCTGCTTCCCACTAGCTATCTATCTTACGTTTAAAAACCATTCCAATTTTAAAGACAACTTTCATTAAACATTTAAGGAGCAGATTGAGCTCTACTTTATGCAAACTAAAACAGAGAATAGAAAAAAGGGAACAATTTGCAACATATTTTATGAGGCCAATAGAATTTTAATACCAACCAGACAAGGGCAATAGGGGAAAGGAAAATTATAGGCCAGTTATACTTCAAAGATGCAAAAATTCTGAATGAATAATCCCAAGTTAATGCATTAAAAATAAAACCTCATGCTCAGCCATAAAAAAGAATGAAATTCTGCCATTTGCAGCAACATGGTGGATGGACTTGGAGGGCATTATGTTAAGTGAAGTAAATCAGACAAACAAAGACAAATACTGTATGGTATCACTTATATGTGGAATCTAAAAATACGACAAACTAGTGAATATAACAAAAAAGAAACAGACTCACAGATACAGAGAACAAACTAGTGGTTACCAGTGGGGAGAGGGAAGTGGGGAGGGACAGATTAGGGGTAGGGGATTAAGAGGTACAAACTATTATGTATAAAATATAAGGATATATTGTACAACATGGGGAATATAGGAAATATTTTATAATAACTATAAATGGAGTGTAACCTTTAAAAATTGTGAATAAATATATTGTTCCCCTGGAACTTATATAATATTGTACGCCAACTATACTTCAATTTAAAAAATTTTAAAAAGCTAAAGCCTCATGACCTAGTGAGGATTTTCTTGTAATATAAAATTGGTTTGAATATTAGAATATCTATTTATGTTACCATGTTGCCAGATTAAAGGAGGAAAAGCTTTTATCATTATCTCAAGAGATACAAAAGAAGCATTCTATATAATTCAACATCCATTTATGATAAATCTTGTCAAACTAGGAGTAAAAGGGATAACTTGATAAAGGATGTCTACCAGAAATCTCTAGGAAACATTATACTTATGGTGAAATGCCAACAGTAGTCCCTTTAAAATCATAAGTAAGACAAGAATGGCCATTATCACTGCTTCTATTTGCTATGGTTCTGGAGGTCCTGCTCAGTTGAGTAAGACAGGAAGAATAAATCAAAGTATAAGGATTACAAAGGAAAAAAACTCTCCCTTTTCATAGATGATGTGATTACAAACGAACTGAAGAGAATCTATCTATAGACACCTTTTTATAACTTTTATGAGAGTTCAGCAAGGATGCTGATACAAATGAATATGCAGAAATCATCTACCTTTAATTATTCAGCTACAAATGATTATAAAATGTACTTTTAAAATAGCATTTATTGTGGCAACAAAAAATGAATCTAACAAAAATATGCAAGAATTTTATGGAGATAACCAGAAAATTTTATTAAACAACGTTAAATAAATGGAGACAGATCTCATGTTCATGAATGAGGACCCAGCATAATAAAGATAGCTAATTCTCACAAAATAACCTATAAATTTAGTCTAATTCCAATAAATATCCTAGACTTTCTCTCCTGATACTGATGGACTAGATAATTTGAATGTATCCTCCCACTGGATTTGAAAAGTTTCTTAAAAAAGTGAACAAACTGTTCTCTGAAAACTTTAAAAAATCATCAAAGTGCTAACCAGATATAGAATTACCAGGCTAAGATCTGAGAGAACACAGAAATGCAGAGATGTGAGTCTAGCACTGAAGACCTTTTTTTTGCTCTGGGGGTGTTTGCCTATCTGAAAGATGTGACAATTCTGGAAGATCCAGGAGGCTAGGGGGAAAAAAGTCAGAATCCGGGACCTTCCAAGAGTAGAGACTCTCTGATCCTGCACCTCCTGCACCTTTTGGCTGGGACCACTAAGTAAAGATAACCCAGAAGTAAAGTTGTCCTCACATGGACCCAGATCCCTGTCAAGACCTTTGGGGGCCCAAGATAAGATATTACGAGGTTTGTATGTGTATTAAGGTAACCCTGGATCACTAGTGCCTCCAGTACCTGGTAAAAAATGAACAGAAAGCTCTTTGGAGGAAGATAACATTTCAGGCCTCAAATTATTTCTAAAAATATTTTAAAAATAAAGGATGCAACATGCAAAGATAACCAGACATATGAGGAGGCAAGACACCACAAGTGAGAATAAGTAGAAAGAAAAGACAGTGGATACAGACCTACAGGGTCTCCAATAAGTTGGTTATGATCAAGAAAGGACACATAGGGGACTTTTAAGGTGCTTGTGATGTGTACCCGACCTGGGTGCTGATCACATGAGTGTTCAATCTATGCTAATCTGTTTATCTGTTCACTTATATTTTATGTACTTTTCTGCATGGGTGCTATATTTGACAATAAATAAAGCTTACAAAATTGAAAATACTCTAGCATTGCATTAACAAGGACAGATCAATGAATTTCAGTATGTTCATACAATAAAACATCATTAAACTGTTTAGTTGAAAGAATGAGAACTATATGTATCAACAGGGACTCACTTCAAAAATATAATGGAGGGCTTCCCTGGTGGTGCAGTAGTTGAGGGTCCGCCTGCAGATGCAGGGGACACGGGTTTGTGCCCCGGTCCGGGAAGATCCTACATGCCACGGAGCGGCTGGGCCCGTGAGCCATGGCCGCTGAGCCTGCGTGTCTGGAGCCTGTGCTCTGCAACGGGAGAGGCCACAACAGTGAGAGGCCCGCGTACCATCAAAAAAAAAAAAAAAATATATATATATATATATATGTGTATATGTATAATGGAGTAAAAGATTATAAGTTGCAGAAAGATTTGCATTGTATGATAACATTATAGAAAGTTAAAAACAAGCAAAAATAATAGTAAGCCTTATAATGGAGGTATACATATGTAGTAAAAGTGTAGTACATGAAATAATAAACACCAGATTCAAAATAGTTGCTATTTCAAGGAAGGGAGAAAGAAAAGAGAGCACTGTATAGGTAGCTTCAACTATTTCTGTGATGTTTGATTTTTGATAAAAAGTATTAAATAAAGCAAAATGCTATGATTTAACAAAGATGGGTAATAGGTAGATGATGCATTCCATCTCTCTAATTTTCTGTATGCTTGAAATAGTCCACTTAAAAAGTAAGTTCCTTTTGAGAGGATATGAGACCCTTTCAACAGTGTTACATGTTTTTCTCTAAATCATTTTCTATTGAAAAACATCCTTTTAGATTTGTTTAGTTTCTGCAGTTCTTGGAACCTCTCCTCTGTGAATAAGAACCAAATCTCGTGGTTTCAGTCTTTAAGAGGTAGCCTGTCTTTTTCTTATCCATTAAATTATGTGTTCTCAGTGCTTCACTAAACTCATTACAAACACAAAAATGCTCTTTTTCTTTTTTCTTGGGTTTATTTCTTAAGGACAGTTCATTATGCATTTTAAAATACTGTTTCTTATTTCTGATCTGTGAATCTTTTGGAAGCTCTTTTGACATAGATCTATTCTAATTGAAGTTTTAGAAATCGCTTACCTTCTTCTCTCTTGTTTCGTTTAGGAGAGGGATAAATTCTATTTGTCTCGTAGTGTTGTTCTAGAACTCCTGCAGGCCCTGAAGCTCAAATCTCCTTTACCGGATACAAACCTCCTTCTGCTTGTCCAGGTAGGCTTATGCCTCATTTCACTTTTCATGAAATTCACTTATGTTTGGAAAATTTAAGGAAGGTGTGGGATATATGCATAAATTAAATGTCTGTCCAGAGATAAGAAATAATATATCTTACGTGAGCCATGATCTGTCTGTCACTATGCACTTGGCACTTCCACTGGCTAAAAAAGACCGGAAAAGGAGTATTTATTTTGTTCCTACTGTGGAACTGGTTCTGTGAGAGACAAAAAAGAAGAATGAAACGATAATGTGTCCGCGAGAAGTTTATGGTCCAGTAGGTTGGAGGGGCAGCCCATTAATGGCTACCAGAGCTGAGGCAGGACTAACGAAGTCAAAAGTGAGCGACCCGGAGGCTGAGGTCTGATCGCAGAGTCGCATGAGTATGGATGGGTCGCCAAATCTCTGTGAAGCAGAAGTGAAAGTGAGGGTGGGCCCCAGCCAGATATGGTCAAAAGGCAGGACGGACTGAGTCCAACCAGGGTGGGATGTGGGTGTGAAAGAACCAGCACCACAGGAGCCCTAAGGCAGGGGGCAGGGCTTGAACACATACCAGGCAGGCTCTAGAGAACTTGCAAAGATTAATGCTTTTGGTTGTAGGGCTGCTTACGAGAGGCTTTAGCTCTCCATCCCTGGCATCCTAAGCTCAGCATCTTAGGCAAGTGTGCAGGTTTTGATCACACAAGATAGGCTGCAATTAGTGCCATGAGTGAGAAAGAGATGTAGATAAAGTCCTAGGGGGGAGTTAAGAGCAGGAGGCATCTTACCTCATATGGTGTGAAATCAGGGAAGACTTCATGAAGGAAGTGGCGTTTGAACTGGGTCACAAAGGACTGGTGGGTGCAGGCCAAACTCTGCCTGGGGTTGGAGTTCAGCACCAGAGGCTGACCATCTTCAAGCAATAAAGGGAGGCTTCAGCAGAAAGATGGAATAAATTTAGAAATAACGACATGAGGATGGGTTTAGAAAAAGGCTGGCCATGCCAGGGGTGTCAGCAAGGGATCAGGTAAACTGGGATCCTGCCTCTTACCCCAAAGGTTGAGCCTGGTTTTAAAGACTTGGTCATGAGCTGCAGCTGGGATCAGGGTATCATTCAGACTGCCTTTGTGCAAAGTACCCAGGAAGTGTGTCACAGCTGTTTCAGTTCTCCCTGCTGAGCGTTATGGCCAGTCCCAGAGTCTGGTCCTACAAGGTTGAGCTTAAATAAATGAAGGAAAATGGAGCTTGATATCAAGGAACTAGACAGGTTTCCCTGAATCTTAGGTACCTTGGGTGCCATTTGGAGAGATGAGGGAGAAGGGGAAATTAATGGAGCACCTATTAAGTGCCAGGCAGCATGCTGGGGTTTTATATATCCCCCTCACTCCTTCAGCCGTGAGAGGAATTGGTCCTGCACCGTAGATGAGGAGACTGCGGCTCGGGGTGGGGGCGTCAGTGACTTGCCCACGATCACACAGCTGGCATAAGTAGCGTAAGCACCTGACCGCAGGGTCTAATCAGTATAGAGCACAGCCTAGTCAGGGCCCGCACATCACTTGCCTGGATTACCGTTAATAGCTCTTAGCGTTTTGCACCGTTCATTTCTCCCCACGTCAATCCAGTCTTATAGCCTATGGCTGCCTAGAGGAATTTTGCTAAAGCTCTGCTCTTTATCATATCATTCTGTGCATCGAAAACCTCCAGTGACCTTGTGGTACCCGAATTGTCAAGGTCTTCCGTTGTCTGGCCATATTTGACTATTCAGCATTATTTCCCACTACAAATATTTACTGACCACCTATCTTCGGCTAGGTTCTGGGGATATAGAGATATAAAAGCATAGGCCCTACCCCTATAACGTGCTAACCAGTATACTGAAAATCTGTACGGTATATAAACTACTGTAGAGGAGGGAGCGGCCAGCTCAGCCTGGGAGATGGAGGAAGGCTCATTAACCGTTATGAGCCCTGACCTGGCCCAGGTGCTGGGGAAACAGAGATGAATGTCATGGCCCCTTCCTCCCAGGAGTTTCCTGTCTGGTGGGAGTAGCTGACATCGAAACAAAAATTCCCGGCGCAGTGTGACGGGTATGGTAGCAGAGGTGTGTACTGAGGAGGGAAGTAGTGTAGAAAAGGGATCGTATGTTTTTGAAGGGTGTGCAGAAGTTTGGGGGTCTACCTGGGAGGAGAGGAGGAATACCCTTGTCATTAACCATTTAATATCCACTAACTGGTCCGCTTCTTCCCCCGCCTTATACTAGTAATCCTTGGGAACAGAACCAAGTTTTTCTCAAAGGCTTGAGATTTAATAAAAAGTTGGTATACTTTCAGTGAAGAATGGTCTTAAGGCATGTTTAAAGAGCTTTCCCAGGCACAGTGATGCTTTCTGAGAGGAGTGACTGCTGGAAAATGATGGCAGTGGATGTTGGGCATGATATAGTCAGAGTGAAATGGCTCCCATTGTACCAAGATGCTGGACAGCCCAAGAGGGAGACAGAAGCAAAGCATAGCCGGGAAATATCTGTGTTCCTAAGAAGAGACAGATTGAATCTCTTCCAGTGCGTTGCCGTTGGCCAGTCCTACCTCTTCACACATCAGCAGCAACACCACTTTTGAGTACAAGTAACTTTGATGCAACTGACCATAGAGGTTAATAAGATCAACACTGGTTTGGAGGAGAGGGCAGGTGACCTAGGCTTAGTGAAGTAGCCCACGAGGGAGGTAAGGCCAGCAGGTTGACAGTGTCTGGAAGTCACCTGCTTCTGATAGCGTTTAGACTGGGGACATGCCACCTCAAAGCAACCTCAGTTTCCAGGCCCTGAAGGTGCTTTCCTGCGGGCGTCAGAGGCTGGTCCCTTGATTGCCCTCAATCCTGGCAGAGCCGGTCTGTGTGGCTGATCTTCTTGGGTTCTAGCACCCCGCTTTGTGACTGCAACTGGGGGCGGGTTTTTCTCTGAAGTACGTTAGCTGGCTGTAATAAGCACTTGTCACAAGACAGTGAAAGAACACCGACAGTTTAAATTGCTCAGTGCTTCGGGAGACCCTGAAAACAGTGGTTATTGCATCACAGCTAGGTGAATAAATAACAAACACAAATTAGCTTTAGGAAGAAGGAAGACAAAAAAGTAAATTCTTCTGTGTATTTTGGGTTCTCTCATGCCATTTCAAATGTATAACATTTTCATCTTTAAAAACAGGTATGTATTTGTCATTGAGTCATTAAGTTAAATTTAAAAATCAGATTGTAAAATTATTTAGATCAAAGAGATATCTGGGGGGGACACTTTGAGATCATGCCCATGAGGAACAACCTAGTGAATAATATTTCGACCTTCTCCAACAAAAAATATTAAACACCATGCCATTTTGAAGTAACATATCCTTGTTCTATAAACTCGGAATAAACCAGTAATGAAAAAATTACTGAGAGAAATAAAAGTGAGGCATACCTTAAAAAAAACAAAAGTAGTTCCCTTTTCCCCGCTGTGCTTCCTGGCTAAGTTGTGGAGAAAAGTCTGCCACGGGGCCACTCATGGGATGAGGGAGAAGCATCTTTTGTCTCACTACAGAAAGCGGTGCATCTTTCTGCAGGGTTTCCCCGTTCCTTTTTCTCTTGCCCTTGACAAATGTTCAAGCGGGTAGCAGAAGTGGTAGCCTGTTCTCTGGTAGTTTCTCTTAAACCAGAGAATCTAGCATGGAGTCAGAGAGAAGCTTTCCCCTTCACTGGTGGGCAGTGTCAGTTCCTGGTACCTGGGAGACCAGATTCACAATATGAACAGACAATGTGTCTGGGGCAGACAGCGACTTCCTTCTTGGATATCATGACCGTCATCTCAGGACACTGGAGGCGGCTCTGTTTAACTGAAAATGCAACTTGGAAAAAGAAAAGAAAGTAACAACTGGAAGGAAAAAGTCCCCTGGTGGGAAGGGTGAGAGGGAGGGATAGATTGGGAGTTTGGGACTGACATGTACACACTGCTGTATTTAAAATGGATAACCAACAAGGACCTACCTTATAGCACAGGGAACTCTACTCAATATTATGTAACAACCTAAATGGGAAAAGCATTTGAAAAAGAATAGCTACATGTATATGTATAACTGAATCACTTTGCTGTACACCTGAAACTAACACAACATTGTAAATCCACTCTGCTCCAATATAAAATTTTTAAAAAGATAAATTTCTTAAAGCTTAGAAGTAAAAAAACCAAAAGTCCCCTGGTGATCCATCATGAGTGACACTAGCCCCATTGGCGAGAAGAGAGTCAGTTGCTCAGACCTTGGATTTACCATTGGTTCTTTCACCCCACAGGGAACCACTAGGATATTCCCTCTACTATTGTACTTCTCTAATTAATAACTTAGTAGATAGATGAGTTCACAGATATGAGGCTGTTCATAATTCTTTTCATGGGTAAACCATACTTTTGTTGTTTACCAAATACTCTGGCAGTAAGAGTGTTCCTTTAAAGGACAATGGAACACTTGCCCAAGGGATGCAGGGTCATTCAGGCTCTAAACATTTCAAGGCAGTGACAGGTACCAATCTGGTTTTCAATTTCTAGAACTTCTTCCTGGAGGCCTGGCACTGTGGAGTATCTCCCAGTCTGCTATATTATGGTTGTTCAGCCATCACTCCTGTTATTTGTTTTAACTTACATATACAATCAGGTGGCCTTAAATGTTCAGGTGGATTTTTTAAAAACGGAAAAAGAGGCATGGAGACAGGAAAGAATTTTCCAAATAGAAAAAATATATGTATTCTTCAGAATCTACTATTGTTGACCATCAGGGTGTAGTTCCCCTTTTATACTTTGGACAGTTGCCCTATCTTGTTTTAATTCAGATCTGTTGACATTTTTGCTTTCACTTATAACATTTTCTCTTCTGCTGTCATGCTGTAGATATTTTATGTGTAATAAGCTATTATTATTGTTCTCAGGATGGATTAGAGTTTTCATAATGGAGTGGTAACTCATTGAAAGCTACCATAAAATCTATATAGGCTCAAATCCAAAAGAATTTCCTCAGCTCCTATTATGTGTCAAGAGTAGACATTCTGCTAATTTGCATGTAACACTCCCACTGTGTGGGATACACCTGCATATTCAAGCTGTGGGAAATCATGTGGGTGAAAGGTTTTCTTTTAAAGATAGTTTAGTTGTGGGCTGGAGGACAAAGAAACGGCAGAGTTACGGCTGTTGTTTTTAATTCCCAGATACTATTGATGTGGGGTAATTAATATTTGTTGCGTTAGTAATAATCTGATCACTCTCTGGGATGAGAGGTGGTGATCCTATTTTATTATCATTTTGATAATGATTTTAGTAATGACACATAATGGGTATTGCGTTTCTTTTGTATTCATGCGGGAGTGCCTATTTCAGTGGCATATTTCTATCTAAAAGTACTGAATTCTTCCTTCTATAGCCATCATTCTTTTTCCCTCTGATTTAGTTATATCTTTATATTTTGAACAACTCTATAAAATAATAATGGAGTTTTTCAGTTGGCAGCTATATAAAATGAAGACAGAAAGGTTTGTTAAGGTTTTAGTCACACATATTATGTAAAATTACACCGGAGGAAAAGACATTGATAAAAAATAGTAGATGATTTTAGAGGTTTATGTACTTTTATGCCTTTTAGTACATCAGACTCTCTGAGACTCCTCCATAACTTTTAGAGTGATTTTTAAAAAAATTAATTCTGACTTCTGAAGTTATCTATTAGCTCTCGCAGATCGGACGTTTGAATTTGGCCTCAAATCTTAACACCACATGGCTGACAACCTGCTTACGTTATGCTACGCAATAAGGTGAAGCTCTAACCTGAGTTTGGTGAGGGAGAAAGGCTTCTGCTGAGGGAGATACAGACACTTGAAATTTTGCTTCTTCACACATTTTCTCTTGCCCTTAAGGGCACAGCCAGGCTTGCAAGCATACTT
The DNA here is from genome assembly GCF_059928025.1 of Delphinapterus leucas. Classification (NCBI taxonomy): domain Eukaryota; kingdom Metazoa; phylum Chordata; class Mammalia; order Artiodactyla; family Monodontidae; genus Delphinapterus; species Delphinapterus leucas. The sequence goes on from NC_143130.1 coordinate 170,733,742, forward strand.
TAGGGGTCAGGGTTTGCACCATCCTTACATAGGATACTGCAGAGGACTCCTACCCGCTTCACCCACAGTTAGATGCATCTCTCTCTTTTCTTTTTGCCTCTCTTAGCTGTGCAGTCTCTTGGTTCTGCTGTAAAGAAATTAATTAAAACGTTGGAGTCCTGACGGGGCTTTTGGAACTTATTATAAGTCGTTTGTCTTAGATGGCAGACTCTGATAGCTTTTGAAAATATGTTTTTTGGGAAAACATGCAGTATCTGCCAGGAGGTTGGGAGTGTTCCTCCTTTTCACTATGTACCTCTATCAAATATTTAACTAGTTTTTTTTTTTTTTGGCCGCGCTGCGCGGCTTGCGGGATCCTAGTTCCCCCACCAAGGATCAAACCCGTGCCCCCTTCAGTGGAGTCGTAACCACCGGACCACCAGAGAAGTCCCTCAAATATTCTCCTTTTTTACTTAGAGGTTTGCCAAGGTTGTAGGCTTCATTATTATTATTTATCCTCATTTATTCACTTTTTCTTATTAGAAATAAGTCCAAGTTAGGAGAGCAGACATAAAGCATTCTTGAATAAAATAATAGAAAATTTTAGGTGTTCCCTAGATGTTACTAGCTGGTCTTCAGAGTTAATAGCCAAATGGATTCTTCAGCTTTCTCTAACTGTCTGCGAGGCAAATGGAGAGGATAGAATGTGAGCCTGGAGATTTGTGTCCACTCCTGCCATGCGGCTTTCAGGGACAGCTCTGCTTGCTGTCGTCTCAGCTCCAGCTCAGTTACCTGTCCCGAAATACCTTTCAGGGAGGACCGCCTCTCCCACACTTGAAAACCAGCTCATGGCCCCAGATGAGAAGTCTACAGGCCCCTGACCCTCAGAAAGTCTTTTGACGTTAGAGCTTCACCTTATTGGCCAATGCTGCCTGTTAATAACGCCTAGATTCCAATCTCTGGCTAACCTGACAACATGCTGGGTTTTGTTCCTCGTCCTCCTTGAGACTTTTTCTGCTACCCCGATCCGTACTGCTTCTCCTCAGTTTGACGGGGACCATGCCTGCCTGGCTGACCTACCTAAATTTACCATGCTCTTCCAGTATGAGAGTGAAATGAATCAGAAGGAAGAGCTGTCAGGGTCAAAGCTTCTTTCAGAACCTCTGAGCTCTGGATAGCAGCAGCTTTGGATCCTCAAGTCACTGGGGCCAGAGGCCAGGAAAGAGAAACTAACCAGGAACCAGCTGCTCATAGCAAACTCTACAGACTTCATGTTTGACTTTCCCCCTAAAACCATTAATAAACAGTTGGGCATTGCATTAAGTGGGAAACACCTGTAAAAATCTGTAATGAAGCAAATCAGGTTGTAAGCTGACAAAGCCATCCTCACCATGATCTCGAGTTGTACCTGATTAATCGTCTCATTTCACAAACTCTTGCTGAGCCCCTCCGAGATGTCAGGCATGAAGCTAGTGCCAGGCGTGAGCTGCATCAAATCTGTGGTCTCGAAGATCTTGTAGCCAGTTGAGAAATAGACTTGTAGATCATTGCAACCTGATGTGATGACTGTTACAATGGAAATGTGTGGAAAGTCCTGTGGGGATACAGAGAGGGAGGCGGGGGCGGGGGGTCGGTGGTCATTATCAGCACAGAGGATAGGCGTGAATGAAGTGGGAGGAGAAACACCAGATACTGAGGGGCCTCGGACGGGAAGAAACAGGTACAGTCCTCACTCTGAAGTTGACTGTTTTTCTGTTTTCAGTCTAAATGTATGGTATAATGACAGAAGTCCGGAAAATCTATGAAAATTCAGGAACTGTCAAAAAGTGCTGAAGAGTAAATAGCATGACTTCAGAATAAATCTGACAACGCTGACACCTTTCCTTTCTTCCTTGATTGAATGTGGCACTTCAGTGCCACTGAACTACTGTCTGGTTAAAGTGAGAATCTGTGTGTTAATCCCAGTACTACGATTCTGAATTTCTGGTAGGAATGAACTCTCATGACTAGCAAGTCCCATATATCTAGGGCAGCTTGTCACCAAAGTAAACGCTAACGAATTTAAGCCACGTTAATGAAATTACAAATTCCTTATTACTGTCCAAATGCTCTTAATTTTCCTTTCAATTTCTTATCAGTTTATTTGTGCAGATGCTGGAACCAAACTAGCTGAGTCGACGATCCTGAGCGAGCAGACGATCGCCTCTGTACCTGGAGTAAGTCCTGACTGAGTTAACTGTCCACACTTCCTATTACTCATTTCCTCATTTAGCCAAGAGGTACTTTTGGCCTGTGTCCTGGTTCGCTTTTGATAGAACAAACACTGTAAAATTGAAATCATTAGTATCTTGTTTGAAAGAGCACTGGTGAACATTTAAATCAATCTCTGCCCCTGGAAACTTTTAATTCCAGGAAACATGAATGAAATTGAAGCAGCCAATTAAGGAGAGGGAAGAAATTACCAGGCATACAGCATAGATTTGATTAAAGTTCAATTTTTCCAGAATCAGTTTTCTTACACTGGCTTCTGTTAACCAATTTGATTTAACTACTGCCAGAAAGAAATAAGCATTTAATATCTTGTTTTCCTTTATAATATTTCCTCTGAAAATTGAAAAAAAACTTCTGTTATCATCAACTAGTGAACTATTTGGTGAAATATGTTGAGATTCTTATAGATAGGATTGAATATGAGAAACCACAATAACTTATTGATAGCAAGGTTATTGCAACAAACTGAGAAAACTTAGAGATATAAATTATTAATGGAAAAAATTTATTTAAATTTTCAGTAGAGAAAAAAATTTTTTTTAGTTTATTTGTTTACGTATTTATGTATTTATTTTTGGCTGCGTTGGGTCTTCATTGCTGCACGTGGGCTTTCTCTAGTTGCGGCGAGCGGGGGTACTCTTCATTGCGGTGCACGGGCTTCTCATTGCGGTGGCTTCTCTTGTCGTGGAGAACGGGCCCTAGGCACGCGGGCTTCAGTAGTTGTGGCACGTAGGTTCAGTAGTTGTGGCTCGCGGGCTCTAGAGCGCAGGCTCAGTAGTTGTGGCACGTGGGCTCAGTAGTTGTGGTGCACGGGCTTAGTTGCTCCGCGGCATGTGGGATCCTCCCGGATCAGGGCTCGAACCCATGTCCCCTGCATTAGCAGGAGGATTCTTAACCACTGCACCACCAGGGAAGTCTGAGAAAAATTTTAATAAGGAAAAAAGATCACTTATAATCCTTCTGCCCTAAAATAAGAACCCTATTGTTTTAGAAAATTTTTACATCTTTTAATCTATTCAGTATCCTAATTTGCTTATTCCCATATTGTTGGAAATCTATATGCTTTCTAGTTTCTTTGCTTGTATAGCATAGCATAGTATATAGCATATACACAAAGATCCTCTTCATGTTTATTTTGAATGATATCCTTGGGATAAATTCCTTAGTCAGTGGGCAGGAACATCTTCACAATACATATTCCCATGTTGCTTTCCAAGAAGGTTTTATTCATTTACATTTATAAGTATACCAGTTTTATCCACAGCACACTAAACATTACTTCATTTTTTTTTTTGATGTGGAGAAATATTATGAGAGAGGAAGAATAACAGTCATTCAACCCAGAGATAATTTTACTGCTAACATATTAATGTATTTTCTTTCTTCTTTTTCTATGTATATTTTTAAATATAGTCAAACCGTAACATAGATGCAGCTTTGGCTTCAAATGTCATAAGCATTTTCCCCAAAGTGACGTTACCTCATGTGACTGCACACATAATAGTGGTTAACAATATGGGTTTTGATTCACACCTGAGTTTGAGGCCTGACATTTACTAGCTGTGTGATCGGGAAGGTTATTTAACCCATGATGCTTTGGTTTGTATTATCTGTACAATGGGATATAATAGGGCCTAAGGTCTAGGTTGAGGATTGAATGAGATAATGCATGTAAAGCACATTAGCATGGTGTTAAATATATAGTACGTGCTGAGTAAACATTAACTATTAAAAATAATATTAATGGAGGTAGGGGGACAGGACAGGTGATGTTTAAGGGTACAGACTTACAATGAGCAGTAAAAAAGTCCTAGAGATGTAATGCACAGGTCAGTGAATATAGACAACAAAATTGTATTATAATAATCAAACTTGCTAAGAGACTAAAACTTAATTATTCCTACCACAAAGAAAGGATAATTACATAATGTGATATAGGTACTAATTATTGTTACGATGGCAGTTATATTACAATATATAAATGCATCAAATTAACATGTTATACACCTTAAATTTACATCATTATATGTCAAACATATTTCAATAAAAAAATAAAATACAACTAAAAGTAAAAAAAATACTATTAACAAACACTACTTATTGTTGGATAGTTTCATTATTTTCAGTATTCTGCAATTGTAACTAATGTGTGATAAACATCTTTGTGCTTAAATCTTTGTTCATATTTTAGACTATTTCTTTATAATAGATTTCTAGGAGTAGATTCATAGATTCTGGGTTTTTTTTTAAAGGTTCTTGACAATAGTTGGGGTAATACAAGATGCTATGAGATAAAATTCCAGTTCTTAGCAACTTAGCTCCAAAAAAGTTTATTGTTTGCCCAAGTGAAGTTTGAACGGGTGTCCTGATTAACAAAGGGAGGAGGACTTCCACATGAGCACTTGGGGATCCGTTTTCTTCTGTCATGTGCAGTCCTGTGCAATCAGCTGGTGGTTGGGGAAAGAGAAGGGAATATGGTACATGGAACGTTTTCATGGGCCAGGTCTAAAAGTGGTGCACATTTCTCTTACTCACGTTCCATTGGCTAGAACTCAGTCACTCCGCCACACCCGACTGCAAAGGAGGATGGGAAATGTGGTCTAGTGCATCCTAGGGAAGAAGAAAAATGGTTCTGTGAGTAGCTAGCCAGTCTCTGCCCAGCACTCACTGATTTCCTTATTTAATTCTCTAAAACTCAATATTTACTACCTATGCGATAGCTAAAAAATAATATCCCTAATATGTAAAGGTTTATTGAAATCAACAAAAGACAAATATTCCAAAACAACAAAATAGCAACAGTTATAGCTCTACATATAGAACCCTTTCCAATGACCAATAAGCCATTCAAAATAAGCCTTTTACCCTCACTAGCAATCAGTGAACTGTAAATTAATATAAATTAATTTAATATAAATTAAAATATAAAAATCTAAAATCAGTTAGCAAATCAACAGGTTTTTCTTAACAAAGAAACTTACTGATGATGAAGTGAAACAAGCATTCTTGTTTTGTTTTTTTTTTTTGCGGTTCGCGGGCCTCTCACTGTTGTGGCCACTCCCGTTGCTGAGCAACAGGCCCCGGACGCGCAGGCTCAGCGGCCATGGCTCATGGGCCCAGCAGCTCCGCAGCATGTGGGATCCTCCCGGACCGGGGCACGAACCCGTGTCCCCTGCATCAGCAGGCGGACTCTCAACCACTGCGCCACCAGGGAAGCCCGAAACAAAAATTCTTAAAAGCTACTGGTGATAGTCAGTTTTGCTGAAAAAGAGTTGACAATCTACTTCTAGGAATATGTTTGAGAAAGTAATTAAATATAGAATTATCTACAAGCACATAAAGAATTATCTACAAGTATATTTATTAAAGTAGCATTTAAAATAGCAAAAATATGGAAACAAAATTAATGTGCAACATTAGGGTATTATTTAAATAAAATAAAGTACATCTATAAGATAGACTATTATGTGGACCAAATCAAATTTTCAAAGAATATTTAATTAATTGGAAAATGCTTATGATGAATCTAATTAAAAAGCAGGTTAGAAAAAATTATCTCAATCTTATAAAAAATGATATATGTGTGTATGTTATATGCATTAAAATATATTTGGAAATATTAACAGTGGCTGTCTCAGAGGTGGAGAGCAGGAATTAGGATTATGGTGATTTTTCTTTTTCTTTTATTAATTTGTATTTTCCAAGGTTTCTACATCGAACACGTGTTATCTTTATAATGTAAGAAATGTAACTTTAAAATCAGATACAAGTTTTGAGAAAGAATTGGATGTGGTTCACTTCAATTCATGTTTTTGAGATTAGAGTATGTTTTCAACTCCTTTATCATCAGTTTTTCCACTGAAATAAACATAAGTCTTTTGAAACAAGTTGAGCTAGACTCTTTATGTTTTTTGGTTTTTTAAAATAACACACTAAGGTTATACTTATGTTTTGCAAAGTAAAAGAAAAAAGGGGGGCAATTGGAAATTATATGCTTTGTTTTATAAGTGTAGATGGCTCACTGAAGTTATCCTGACTAGAAAGTGTATTTTAAGCCTTTTATTAGATCTAGTTACTGTCTCTAGAGCAAAAGTAACTGGTAATAGTAAATTCTTTCCTCTCATTTTTTGAAATTCAAGAGTAAAAGACAAATATTGAATAATGCTCCAAGTAATTATTTTCTGTGACATTTGCCTAGTTGAAATGGTATAAAATATTGCCTATGAAAGAAACAAATCCCTTTCAAGAAATTCAGGAGCAGAGTATATGCTCTTATTTGCATGACATGTGAAAGGTCAGAGAAAATGGAATAAACTGGGGGGGGGGAAATCCTTTCTTGCACTAAGGGACTAATATTCCCAAAGCTGGAGCACAATAACCTTTTATAATTCCTTCACTTGATTTAAATTAAAAGAAGAAAACCTTAAAACATATGAAATGCTTGGAAAACACTCTTGACAGAACTGCCAATGACCTTATTTTACTGTTTGTTATCCTGTCAGAGGAACCGACAGGCGTAACATTCTAGAAGAGATAGAAGGTGATATAGTTCAGTGCTGTGCAGATTTACATGAATATGGGAAAATGAGAGCCACTGGGTGAGCTAGTTAAGTATATAATGTTCCAGATTTTCCTAAAGAAAGCTAAGAAAGGCCTTAGCATAGTATTCAGATGGCTTCAAAGAGGGCCTGCTTTTGATCCACACTATATCCAGTCTTATGTATGAGTTCTCTCATACAGCTTTGATGTAGCAGCCTGTCTGTCCATTTTCCTTTTCTTTGTTTATAATCCTAAATTCACTGCATTGCCCTGAGAGAGCAGGTTTATTCCATTTAATAACCTGAAACACAAGTATGCTTTTTTTTCCTTTAAAACTTCTCAAACACGCTGCTAGTATGTGGGGAAGATGACCATTTTGTTTCTTTAATTATCCCTAGCAAGAATTCAACAATGATAAATTTATCTGTTTAATAGTGTACCTACTATGTATAAGAAGTTGTAAGTGCTTGAATATAAGAATTTTTGACTCTTTCAACAAACATGATATTTGTTTATGTCCTTTTTTTTTTTTTTGATAGAGAAAGACATCTAAGATTATGGTGGTAGAATTTGGTGGTACATATTTTTTGTGTGTCTAAGACTCCCTGGAGTGATAAAGTGTTACTGTTGTTTTGAGGTGATTCATGTCATGAAGACCGATACTAATGACTTTTACATAGGCTAAATCTTTATATACCAACCAGTTTAAAAACAAGCAAACAAAATCAGTTCAATGACCCAGTGGGAAAAAAAAGCCTGTAAACCCTGTCTTCCCTAGGCCATCCCATTTCTTTGCTCTCCACCACAAACCTTTTTATTAATTTTTGTCCAAAGTTGGGGCAGACAATCACAGGCTATGGCTGAGAGTAACGAAGTGAGTCAGAAATCCAGAAAATGAAACAACTCATTAGTAAACAGCGTGAAACCAGAGCGAGACAATCACTTCCGTCAGGGCAAAAGTGCAGGCCGTGACTCAGAGCGCGCGCCCCGCCGTGTCCTTCTGTGTGTTTCAGTGCGGGACGGCGGCGATGGAGTGTGTGCGGCAGTACATCAACGACGTGCTGGACTTCATGGCAGACATGCACACGCTGACCAAACTGAAGGTAAGAGGGCCTGCGTCCCCTCATCCCTCAGGTTAGCGAGACTGGAGAGACATTTTTAGGGAATTAAGCAGACTGGATGGAAATTTATCATTACCTGGAGAGGCCGTGGTGGCACTGTTGAATGAGCCCATGTCCTGGGATTCTGAAGAACCGAGTTCCACCTCTGTGAAGAGGGAGTGAAGAAAGGAAAGGATATTTCCATGGCGGCTCCAGTTCTGTGCATACCTTTACTTTTGCCATTTATTCAATTCTCATAATACTCCTATTGTAAAATATTCCCATTTTACCAATGTAGACACTGAGGCCTAAGGTTGTGCAGTCATTTGCTCAAGATCACGCTACTGCTAAGTGGTGGAATCAGGGGTGACCTAAGACTGTAGTGACCCCCAATCCATCCTCTTTTCACTGTGCCACCCATTTAGCTACCCTGAGCCTCAGTTTCCTCATTAGCAAAGGAAGTCTAATAAACCCACCTAAATCAACCTACCTTTGCTGCCCGTTCTAAGGTTTGGTGTGAAATAATGCATGTGAAGACACTTTTGTACACTTTGGTTTGTATGAAATGTGTACACCTTATGCAAACGTAAGTTGTTTATGGTTTTTATCTGCATTAAGGCTATGTCCTTCCAGAAAATAATTAAAGACAGAACAACATTTAATTTGCATATGGATAAAATCCCAGTGAGGTTGTTGAGGATATTGATTGCTTTGCAGGGTGGAATGAATTGCTGATGCAAGTCAACTTCCCTGCTGCGAGAAGACTAGGGAGCTAAAAGATTGATAGTCCGAGAGATTTGAGGAAGGCCCCAGACAAAGAGCAGAAGAGGAGCCAGACATGGCCCGATGAGCAGCCAGATTGCAGTCCAGCACTAAATGTGGCTTTTTGATAAATAGGATCTAGTCATCCCAGAAGTTCATCAGCTAAAGCTATGGTCCCTTCAGCACCCAACTCAGTTTCCAGACTCTGCTCAGATGATCCAAGTGTTTCTTGGGATAGGGATAGACTTGCAAATGCTCTGCAGAGAGTAGAATCAAAATTTAAATTGATGATTTCTCACAATATCCAAATCCAGTCATTTCTGAGTAAGCTCCCCTAGTGTTTGCTCACGCACGTGCTGAATCTGGTTGCCCACGCTGAAACCACTTTGCTGTCTGAAGAGGAAACAATATTACCTAAATAGTTTTATAGCCACTTCCAAAATACAGAGAAAAATAATAAGAAGGATCCATGATGACCAAAAGGTTAGGGACTGTAGACATAATCCAACCCTCTGATTTTACATATTAGGAAACAGATCAGAAAGGTCAAGTGGCAAGTGGCTTAGCTGAGGCCATGTGACTGTTAGGACAGAACTGGGTCTAGAACCTAGGTCTCAACTCCCAGTTCACTGCTCTTTCCACTAAGCCACACTGAGCAACGAAATTTTTCTGAATTAATTCAACTGGTATGTATTGAGCACCAATAACATGCCTGACACTGTTCTAGGCATTTAAGGATGTGATGATCCGCAAAAACAGACTCAGTGGCTGCCCTCAGTTATAGTCTGGCAGCGATGGCCAATTTTAATGAAAATTTCATACAAACTAAAGTGAAATTGTGACTTTCACAATTGCTATGAAAAAGAGGTAGACAGCAGCATGAGAGCTTCTAATAGGGTGATATGACCTACCAGGGAGGTTAGGAAGGCTCCTAAAGTAGATCAAGGAAGGCTTCCTGGAGGGGGTGACACGAGCTAAAATCTGAACAATGAATAGGGTTAATTAGGCGAAGAGAGGCAGAAACAGTATTTCAGGGAGAGAGAACAACATAAGCAAAGGCCAGTGATGGAAGGGAACATGGAGAGCCAGTGTAGCTGGACCACAAGGATGAAGGGGTAAGATGCAGAAATCTGAAGTATCTAGATCATTCCAGGTTGTTTAGGCCATGCTAAGGAATTTTTTTCCCCCTTTATCTTAAGAACAATGGGAAGCCCCTGAAGCAGTTTAAATGGGTTGTATGCTTGGGAGTGGTGATAGAAGGTGTGGAAATGACAACCTGATCTTCTTAAAGAGTGCCCTGGAACATCCCCATTTACTCTGCCAAAGTCACAAAATACCACTTGGTTTTGTAGAGCCACATGAAGACATGTTCCCAGCCTCTGCATGAAGATACCTTTGGTGGCCATCTCAAAGTTGGGCTGGCTCAGATTGCAGCCATGGAAATCTCACGGGGCAACCACAGAGATAACAAAGCTGTGATTCGCTATCTGCCTTGGCTCTATCATCCCCCTTCTGCAATGCAACAAGGGTAAGACCCTTATTATTCGGGCCACGAGGCAGGAAACACCCCTGAGTTTCCTGGGGCTCAGTAAGAGCTACTGAATGCATTGAAGATCTATGAGAATAGAATATGGTTGGTTAGGGAGATGGGAATTGAGACCAATTTCCATACTTATTTGCTGACCTGGCAGCATTTTTGAACACGAGTACTTCATGACATGCTGGCAATAAAAGTTGCCCTCCTACAAAGACCTCAGTCATCCTGATGGATGATGAAAACTTGGAGCTTAGAACTATCACTTTAACTCTGAATTCCCACTAGTTAAGTAAATTGATAGGTATTTATTTGTGCACTTACATAGTTTCTGCCTTCAAGGAGCTTAGATTATAGCTTGAACAGAATCTACATCAGAGATGAAATAGAGTTCAAGGAGGTGTGAGCCCCTGACCCTGCCCATAAGGGAGGCTGAGAAGAGGGAGGTGCCCGTGGGCTAGTTTACTTGGGACCTTGGAGCACGCTTGACCTGCCATCTTGCATGGGCAGCTTCCTGGCTAGAGGAAAGGTTTGGAGTGGGGTGTAGGGGGGGCAGGGGGAGAAAATTACTGGAGAACAGGAATGTGGGTGGCTGTGTATTTTATCTCCTCTCCTATTCCTTCCCTTCTGGTGGGGATATCCGAGAACTTTCTAATGAGAAGAAAGGAAAGAGTTTAGAAAGAGAAGCTCATCAGAATGGCAGCCAGGTTTGTGGAAGAATGATGTTTAATCCTGTGTCGCCAAAGGCTGCTCTTTGCTCGAGAAGCTAAGATCCAGGGTTAGAGTGCAGAACCAGAAAACCAGATTTATCATTTTGTTCTCACTTTGTTGCTTTGGTGTTTTACTTCATGTAACTGCCTACAAGACCACACTTTTAAACCCCTCCATCAATAAGCATTTGTTAAGCACCCAACGAAACCGAAAACACAAAAACATCTCTAACACTTCCTTCCTCCCTAATAGACCAAAAGAATTCATTGAGTGTGTCTCTCACATCCGGCTGCTGTCCTGGCTGCTTCTGGGTTCCCTCACTCATAATGCAGTGTGTCCAAACGCCTCCTTTCCCTGCCTGCCAATACCTCTGGATGCAGGTTCCCATATTGCAGATCATCTTATTGTTATCCTGATTGGATTTCCAGAGCAATCAAAGGTAAGTGATTTCTGCAAGATTAAAACCATATGCATCAAAATTGCTAATGGAAACCCTTATCAGCCAATTATGTTTCTTCTGAGAAGAAAATGCATCTTATCACTTGCCCTCCTGTGGATGCTAGGAAAGCAACTTTGTGCTAATGCCGTATTTAAAGTTGTTCAAATTCCCAGACTATCTTTTCTTCCCCCTAAATTGTTTTTCGGTTTACTTTTATGTAGATAAATTATGGAGGCAAGCAAGAGTTAGCTTCCTAGGCATTTCTGTCTCAAAATAATGAAGAGCAATACAAGGATGGAAATATAATAAAAATTCTGTGATCAGTTTTTAGAACCAAATATGAAGAGGAGGATAATTTACACTCTAATTTTTTATGCACTGCCTTTCAACTTAAATCTCTAGAGATACATGAAGATAAAAAATGAAAATAAGGCCAGTTGGGAGCTCACTAAAGTATATGTTGGAATCCCTTACACAGAGGAACTTATAAATTGTAGAGACAGATGATGTGCTTAAGGGAATAAAGTCAATCCAGGGCAAGCATCAATCTGAACCTATACAAGCAAACTAGACACACTGGTACTAATCAGTTATGAGGAGACAAGGTCCCCTCACAGAGCTTAGACAAATTCTAGGAGGTCACGGCGGGTTTGGGAACAGCTGGGATTTAGGCCAGGGCAAGCTGACCTGCAATAGATTTATTCTGAAATCAAATAGGGCACCCATCCAAATGACCTGAATGATGTTTGCAAAAGGAATTAGGCAGTCAGTTCCTAATATTTCAACCCAATCTGTGTTTGATTCCTCATGATGGTACTTTGTAATTCTGTGACATTGAAAAAGTTACTTAACCTCTCTGAGCTCCAGGTTTTCATCTGTAAAATAGATGAAATGGTTTGAGAATTACTGAGGTGATCTATAAAAAGTCTTTACCACAGTGTCTGGGACATTATAGGTGCTTACTCAATCAGTACTCATTACTAGTTAGGAATACTATCTGTACTTACTACTAGTTAAGAATACTATCAATACTTATACAAGTTAGGAATACTATCAGTACTTATACTAGTCAGGAATACTATCAGTACTCACTACTAGTTAGGAATACTATCAGTACTCACTACTAGTTAGGAATACTATCAGTACTCACTACTAGTTAGGAATACTATCAGTGCTCACTACTAGTTAGGAATACTATCTGTACTTACTACTAGTTAAGAATACTATCAATACTTGTACAAGTTAGGAATACTATCAGTACTTATACTAGTCAGGAATACTATCAGTACTCACTACTAGTCAGGAATACTATCAGTACTCACTACTAGTCAGGAATACTATCAGTACTCACTACTAGTTAGGAATACTATCAGTACTCACTACTAGTTAGGAATACTATCAGTACTTGTACAAGTTAGGAATACTATCAGTACTTATACTAGTCAGGAATACTATCAGTACTCACTACTAGTTAGGAATACTATCAGTACTCACTACTAGTTAGGAATACTATCAGTGCTCACTACTAGTTAGGAATACTATCTGTACTTACTACTAGTTAAGAATACTATCAATACTTGTACAAGTTAGGAATACTATCAGTACTTATACTAGTCAGGAATACTATCAGTACTCACTACTAGTCAGGAATACTATCAGTACTCACTACTAGTCAGGAATACTATCAGTACTCACTACTAGTTAGGAATACTATCTGTACGTACTACTAGTTAAGAATACTATCAATACTTGTACAAGTTAGGAATACTATCAGTACTTATACTAGTCAGGAATACTATCAGTACTCACTACTAGTCAGGAATACTATCAGTACTCACTACTAGTTAGGAATACTATCTGTACGTACTACTAGTTAAGAATACTATCAATACTTGTACAAGTTAGGAATACTATCAGTACTTATACTAGTCAGGAATACTATCAGTACTCACTACTAGTCAGGAATACTATCAGTACTCACTACTAGTCAGGAATACTATCAGTACTCACTACTAGTTAGGAATACTATCTTTGCTGCTGCTGCTACTGCTATCACTACTCATAGTATAATTATTAAGTGCTGGGCAGTGCGTTCATGTATATCACCTCATTTACTCTTAACTACAACTCTTTGAGGAGGGTACTGTTATCTCCATGTTACAGATCAGCAAGCACCCTAAAATGGTAGAATGATTGTTCTTCCTAATCTAGTGTAGGGATAGGAACGTCAGTTTCATTAAAGGGCAAGGGGGAGGGTAGATTTATTCTGCAAACTAAGGTGCCTTCTCTCTGAAAAGATGCTTGGTCTCTAAGCGCACTCCCACTAACTGAGTGAAGAGCAGATTGTTTGGAGGTGATGAATCATGAGTTTGTAACTTGGAGACGACTCCTCCAGCCTTGGATCACTTGAATTACATGACTTCGGCTGTGCTCCTTGGAAAGCTGAAGCCGTGCGGAGAGGGCTCCTTGGAGCACCACAGCCCACTAGCATGTAACGGTTCCCTGTTTTCTTCCTTTTCAGACCTCCGTGTTGCACATGTGTTCTCTTTTCCATGCATTTATCTTTGCTCAGCTCTGGACCGTATATTGTGAACAAAGTGCTGTGGCTACAAATGTTCAAAGTCAGAATGAATTCAGCTTCACAGCGATACTGACAGCACTAGAATTTTGGAGTAGGGTGACACCCAGCATCCTTCAGCTGATGGCCCATAACAAAGTGGTGAGTTCACAAATGAGTTTCCCCTCTTGGACAGAGTCTCAAAAACCACTCTCAGTCCTCACATTACATGTTTTTTTAAAGACTCCAGTTGTAACAGTACATAAATGGATTGGTGAATTTTTATGTTATAACCTGGGTGTTCTACCTGCATAATAATTTTGATGAAAAACAATGCAAACAAATTTAGTAAAAACCATTTTTGTTTTCTCTGCCTAGTGCCAAAGGAAATTTATGTGAAACTTCTGCCTTTAAGAGTTGTCTTGTGCTGTAAAGTCAGAGAGTGAGGAGGGAGATTTATATTATTTTTGGATTCTAAGGCAATTTGGAAAAACCATAGCCAGTTAAGTCATCTCTTTGTGGTGTTTAAGAGCAGATTGGGGCTCCCCTGGTGGCGCAGTGGTTGAGAGTCCGCCTGCCGATGCAGGGGACACGGGTTCGTGCCCCGGTCCAGGAAGATCCCACATGCCGCGGAGCGGCTGGGCCCGTGAGCCATGGCCGCTGAGCCTGCGCGTCCGGAGCCTGTGCTCCGCAGCGGGAGAGGCCACAACAGTGAGAGGCCCGCGTGCCGCAAAAAAAAAAAGAGCGTATTGACTGTACGTGTTAATTCTACTTAGGGCCCAAAATTGAAAAGAGTCTCACCATTTTGAGTTGCCCTCTGAGGACCTAAGCTCCTCAATCTTCAAATCCAGTTCCATTTTAATGTGGATGGCTCACCTTGTTGGAAAATAGCTGAGGTATGGATAGCATGAGCCCACTTCATTGAACAAGCTTAGCTTAGTCCTATGGAGTCAAGATTGGAGGGTGTATGGAAGGAATTTACAAGGGAGTCCTTTGGTTTAGTTTGCTACTTTGGAGGGAGATTCTCAGCTGGGAAAGCAGCATCCAGTGTCTTGGTTATGGGGGCTTCATCAATAGAGTTCTTATCTGTGAAGGGCAAGGGGCCTGGAAGAACGCCATAATGATGATTACAATGTGCCCAGAAACCCAGTAATTCACTGTCCACCAATGCATTCTGCAGTGGTTTTGACTGATTGAATATTAGTCTAAGAAACATTTTCTTTTTGTTGTAATTGGAAAGGGGATTATATTTTTCCTTTAGGGAAGCACTTTCTTTTCTTTAGAGAAGCAGATATTCTAAGGCAGTTCTGTAGGGAGAGAGGTGTTTTAATTCAACTTAAAGGAAATTTACGTGAAAACTTTAGGGTACACCAACAGTTCTGACCACCGCATAGATAATTACATTTATTAGATCATAGAGTCTGGGACTGAAGAAGCACTTGGAGGTCAAGTATTCTATTCTGCTCTTTTACAGACGATGAAACTGGGACCTTAAATTTAAACTAGAGATTCAGAGTTTCCTTCTACTGTCACTCGTTTTTTGATACCATTAATACCTCTCCTCCAAATGTCTCTTAATATTCAAATGTTGGAAATGAATTTGTTACTGGTGAATCTTGTACAAATGGTGTTACAAATGAATTTGAATTAATTTTAAATTCTGAAAATTTTGTTAAACTACATAAGCCAGTCTGGTAAAATGCCCCCTGGAGTGTTTAAAATCTAGCCACAGGGATTTCTGATGAGGGATATCATTTCTATGGTATTTTTAAACTGTCGTAAATATGACTGCCTTGTTCCACGGAGAATAAAGCCTCAAACACAGATGGTGCAATAAATGAAACAGCCGCTCCAAGTGAAGAAACTGTGGAGAAAGGATCGATCAAGATGGAGAAAAGACCCAAGCCCAAGAGTTCTGCAGCTGGAAATGAAGGAAGCAGAAACCGTTTATCCTCTGGTGTGAATTGCAGTGTGGTGTGGATTAGAGAGATTGATACCTGAATTCACTGGCAGACCCAAGTTAAATGAGGAAGGCATGGCATGAGGAAACCTCTGCAGCCTATAAAATTCAGTTTCTGGTTGAAGTTTTAGAGAGGAATAAATACCCCTGGTCCCCTCTGGTTGTTGTGCAGAATGTCCTCTTGGGCACAGGGCATGCGGCTGCAGACTGTTTCCGTATCACCTTGAGTGGAATTGATTTTCCTGTTTGTTGTTTCAGATGGTAGAAATGGTGTGTCTCCATGTGATTAGTTTAATGGAGGCATTGCAAGAATGCAATTCAACAATTTTTGTCAAGGTAGGAAAATCTTATGATTTCTATAGACCATTTCTTGCTTCTAAAAACAAATGTGGATTTATTTTGAATGTACCTTCTGAAGAGGAAAATAAAACTGATTTAATTTTCACATTCAAAGTTGGGGCTGGAGGAATCGGGCTCATATAACAACTCTAGCTGGGTTCAGTATGTCACACCATGATTGCATGCAACATAAGTAATTAAAATATTACCAGAAACATTGATCTGGAAATGATCCTAGAGTCATATAAATTGTTTGGTGGAGCCTCACCTTGCAAGATATCCAGACAACCAAGGAAAATACTCTGTCATTGTTTGACTTGGTAGCTGATACTATTCTCTAAGATAAATTAATTTTGTTTCTAATATTACTATTCTAAATCACTGTACAGTGTGTGAAAGTAATTCAGGTATTTGTTTTCTATCCAGGGACATCAGAAACATGCTAGTGTGATAAAAAGATAAAAGAACAAAGGAGAACCTGGTTGCTCACTCACTTTCTCTTTTTATTTCCATTCTTTTTCCTTTCCTTTCTATCATTCCACCTCTCTGTTTCACTGATTCTTTGTCCTTCCTCTTCTTGTAGCACTTCCTTCTTTGCCTTCCATGTCTATATTCCATTATCCCAGCCACCATCACCACCCACCTCCCCCCTCCCAACCCACAGAGTGCATCAGTTTAGAACCTTATAACTTCCTATTTCACTCCTTGGTTGACTCCCTTCAATAAAGGACATTTGTAAAGTTAACTCACACAGTGCTGAAGAAAAGCAGCACGTTTTTAGGGAAAGCTTGACTGTTACCAGAAAACTGCAAGGTTGTTGGTTAAAAAGGGATAGATATAGCTTATCTAGCTTGACAGTCAATAGCAAAAGTCAACACTATGGGAGAAACTACATGACTGACACTTGGGTGATCATACCTGATTTTGTTTTTTACAGCTTTATTGAAGTATAATTTATACACAGTAAACTTTACATACGTAAAATGTACAATTTGATATCTTCACATCACACGTATTATACCCGTGAAGCCATCCATCACCACAGTCAAGATAATGGATATTGTCCTCCCCAGCTAAAGTTTTCTCATACACATTGGTTAGTCTCTGTTCCACCACTTCCTGTACCCCACTTCCTCATCGCCAGGCACCTGCTGATCTGCTTTCTGTCATAATAGCTTAGTTTGCATTTTCTAGAATTTCATATAAATAGATTCATACAGTAGCTATGCTTTTCTCTGCCTTCCTTCACTCAGAATAATTATATTACCATTAATCCATGTTACATGTATCAGTAGATTATTTTATTTCTGAGTAGTATCTATTATATGGATATAACGCATTTTGTTTATCCATTCATCAATTAATGGACATCTGAGCTGTTTCCAAAAGTTTGAGGCTATTACAAATAAAGCTGTTATGAATACACATACCCAAGTCTTTGTGTAGCTATAGGCTTTCAGGTGTGTTGGGTAAATACCAAGGAGTGGAATTGCTAGGCTGTATGATATGTGTATAACTTTTAAAGAAATTGGCAAACTGTTTTCCAAAGTGATTGTACCCTGTTACATTCACACCAGCGGTATGCGTTCCAGTGCCTACACATCTTCGTCAAGACTTAATGTAGTTAATCTTTAGTTTTAGTCATTCTAAGAACTGTGTACTGCAAAATTGCATTTTCCTGTTGACAAGTGATGCTCAACATCTTTTCATGTGCTTATTTGCTATCCATATATCTGCATGGTAAAATGTCTATTAAAATTATTGGCCCATTTTAAAAATCAAGTTGGTTTTTTTCTTATTATTGAATTTTCAGAGACAAGTCCTTTATCAGATATGTCATTTGCAAAGATTTTTTTCTGTGTTTGTCTTCTCATTGTCTTCACAGTGACTTGTGAAGAGCAGAAAGTCTTAATTTTGATGAAATACCATTTATCAAATTTTTCTTTTATGAATCATGCGTTTGATGTTGTATTTAAGAAAATCTTTGCCTAATCCAAGATCACAAAGAGTTTTCTTTGTGTTTTCTTCTAGATATTATATATGTTTTCTTCTAGGTGTTAGTTTATATCTATGATCCGTTTTGAGTTAACTTTTGTGGATGTGTGTGGTATGGATTGAGGTACTTTTTATGTGTGTGGATATCCAATTATTCTAGGATTGTTTGTGAAAAATTCTATCCATTGAATTGACTTTGCACTTTTGTCAAAAATCAATTGATCATTCATGTATGGTTCTATTAATGGATACTCAATTCATTTCTATTGATCTGTTTGTCTACCTTTGTACCACACTGTCTAGGTTACTATAGCTTTCTAATATGCCTTGAAATCATGTAGTGTTACTCCTCTAAATTTCTACACCTATTTCAAAGTTGTTTTGGCTATTTTAGGTCCGTTGCATTCTAGATACATTTAAAAATCAACTTGTCAATTACTACGAAAAGCCTGCTGGGAATGTGGGTTGCACTGATGTATACATCACTTTAAGGAGAATTGAGATGTTAACAATATTGAGTCTTCCAATCTTTGAACAGAGTATACCACTCTATTTATTTATGTCTTTGTTAATTTTTTTCAGCAATATTTATAGTCTTCCATATACAGGACTAGAATATTTTATCAAATTTATTCCTAAGTGTATAGTAATTTTATAGTATTATAAATAGTATGGTTTTTTACATTTAAATTTTTGGTATTTTATTGTTAGTATTTAGAAATATAACTGATTTATGCCTTTATACCCTGCAATCTGTTAAACTCATTTATTAGTTCTAGTAGCTTTCTTGTAGCTTTCATCAGATTTTCTCTGTAGACAATTATGTCATGTGCAAGTAGAAGCAGTTTTCTTTCGAATTTTTATACTTTTAATTTCTTTTTCTTGTCTCATTGCTCTGGCTAGATCCTCTAATACAAGTTGAATAGAAGTCATGAGGGTTGGAAACCTTGTCTTGTTCCTGATCTTAGGAAGAAAGCATTCATTAAATATAAATGTTAGCTGTTAGTTTTTCATAGATACCCTTTGTCAGATTGAGTAAGGGTCTCTTCTATTCCTAGTCTGCTAAGAATTTTTGTCAGGAATAGATGTAGGATTTGTCAAATGCTTTTTCTACATTTATTGAGATGGTCATTTGATTTTTCTTTTTTGACTATTAACAGTGAGATTCATGGATTGATTTCTGAATGTTAAACCAACCTTATATTCCTGGGACAAACCACTTGGTCTTGAAGTATTATTCTTTTATGTATTGCTGAATTCTATTTGCTAACACTTTAAAATAATTTTTTTGCATCAGTGTTTATGAGGGATATTGGACTGTAATTTTCTTTTCTTGTAATAACTATTTTTGGTTTTGGTATCAGGGTAATGATGGCCTTATAGAGTAAGTCAGGAAGTGTTCCTTTCTTTTCCATTTTCTGGAAAAGTTAATATATGTTTGGTATTTTTTTTTCTCCTAAATATTTGGTCAAATTCACCAGTGGAACTGCTTGGGCTTGGAATTTTCTTTGCAGGAGGGTGTTACACTACAGATTCAATTTCTTTAATAGATACAGGGCTATTTAAGTTATCTGCTTATTCTTGAGTGATCTTTGACAGTGTGCCTTTCAAAGAATTTGTCCATTTCATCAAAATAGTTGATGTTATTGGCATGAAGTTACTCATAATATTCCCTTATTATACTTTTAATATTTGTAGGATCAGTAGTTATGCTACCTCTTTCATTCCTGATAATGGTGATTTGTGATCTCACTTTTATTTTTCTGATCAATCTGGTTAAAGGTTTATCAATTTTAGTGAGCTTTTGATTTAAAACAATGACAACAATAACCAGCTTTTGGTTGGTTTTCATAGATTTTTTCTGTAGTTTTTGTTTCATTGATTTCTGTTCTTTATCAGTTTCTTTCTTCTGTTGACTCCCAATTTAATTTGCTCTTCTTTTTCTTGTTTCTTAAGGTGGAAGTGGAATTCACTGATTTGAGATTTTTTTCTTTTATAACATAAGTGATTAAGATTTCCATCTAAGCACTGGTTTAGCAGCATCCTACAATTTGGTAGTTCTGTTCTCGTTTTCGTTCAGTTCAGAATACTTTCTATCTTCCCTTTTGCTTTCCTTTTTGACCCATTGCTTATTTAGAGGCAATAATTTAGTTTCCAAATATTTGAGGCTTTTCTAGAGATTTTCTGTTATGGATTTTTAATCCAATCCCGTTATCATCAGAGAAAATATCAATACTTTGTATAATTTGACTCATTTTAAATTTATTGAGTCTTGTTTAGGATATTGTCTATCTTGGTAAATGCTGTGTGTACTAGAAAAGAATATGTCTTCTGCTGTTGTTGAATATAGTTTCCTATGTCAGTTGATTCAAGCTTGTTGATAGTATTTTTCAATTTTTTCATGTCCTTCCTTCTTTTTCTATCCACTTAGTCTATCAGTTATTGAAAAGGGGTATTGAAATATCTCCCTAATTTATCTTTTCAGGTATACCAGTTTTTGTTTCACATATTACGAAGCTATTATTAGGTGTATAAATGTTTAGGATTGCTATATCTTCTTAATGAATTGAAATTATGAAATGGTTCTCTTTATCCTCGATAATATTCTTTGGTAATAATAAAGGCAGTCCAGCTTTCTTTTGACTAGTATTAGTATGGTATATCTTTTTCTAGCCTTTTAACCTATTTGTGTCTTTTTATTTAAAGTATATTTCTTATAGGCAGCATGTAGTTGGGTATTGGGCTTTTTAAAAAATCCAATCTGACAATCCCTTTTAATTGGGATTTTTAAACCATTTTCATTTAATGTGTTTTGTGATATCATTTGGCTTAAAATACCTTGCTATTTGTTTTCTTTATTTCCCATCTGTTCTTTGTCCTTTATTCCCTCTTTTTCTACCTTCTTTTTGACTAATTGAGTTTTTAATGATTAAATTTTGGATACGGTTTCCACTTTTTGGTCTAGATTCTTAAGGTGGAAGCTGAGGTCATTAATTTGAGAACCTTTTTCTATTCAGCTGTCAGTGTTTGGTTTTCTGAATTTCCTCCTAAGTACTGCTTTGGCTGTATTCCTCTGAATTTTGATATATTCTCATTTCCATTCAGTTCAAAATACTTTCTAATTTCCCTTTTGACTTCTTTGACCCGTGGGTTATTTAAATGTGTTTTTCAGTTATCTTATTAGCTATATGTCTTAGCTGTGGTTGACTTAAGAGTTTATAGTCGACATTTTTAGTGGTTGACTTAAGAGTTTATAGTCGACATTTTTAACTTAACACAATCTGCCTTCAAGTAATAATGTACCACTTCATGTATAGTATGAGAATGTACAACAGTATACTTCCATTTCCAGACTTTGTGCTATGATTGTCATCCATTTTACTCCTACATACGTTATAAACCAAACCATAATTTTTTTTTGCTTTAAACAATTATCTCTCAAAGCAATTTAAATTTTGTTTTATATTTATTTATATTTTCTGTTTTTGCCATATTTTCAGTTTTCTTCATTCCTTTCTGTAGAATTAAACTTCCATCTTCCTTCTGCCCAAAGGACTTTCTTTACAACTTCTCATGTAGGTCTACTGAAGCTTGATTCCTTCAGCTTTCGTATGTCTGAGAAAGTCTTTACTTTGCCTTCATATTTGAAAGCTATTTTCAGCGGTTATTGAATTCTAGGTTCAAAGTTTTTTTCCCCCTAGTATTTTGAAGATGCTATTCATCCACTGTCTTTTTGTTTCCATTGTTTCTGAGAAGAAATCTTTGTCATTCTTATTTTTTTTCTTCTGTATATGATACGTCTTTTTTCTCAGGCTGCTCTGAAGATTTTTTTCTTTACCATTGTTGCATATGCCTTGGTGTAGTTTTCTTCATATTTCTTGTTCTTGATTTTGTTGACTTTCTTGGATCTGTGAATTTATAGTTTTCATTATATCTGGAAAAGTATCAGCTATTGTTTCTTTAAGATTTTCTTGCATACCTCTATTTAACATACTCAATATTTCCTCTACCTTCTTGACCATATTGAATATAGTTGTAATAACTGTTTTAACGTCCTTGTTTACCGGTTCTGTTCTCTGTGTCATTTCGGGGTCTTTCCTAGTTACTTGAGTTTTCTTCTCATTATGGATCACATTTTCCTGCTTCTTAGCATGTCTGGTAATTTTTTATTGGATTCTTGACATTTTGAATTTGACTTTTTTGGGTGCTAGATATTTTTTTATTCCTACAAGCATTCTTGAGCTGTACTCTATGCCATAGTTAAATTACTTAGAAACAGTTTTATGCCTTTTAAACTTGGTGTTAAGCTTTGTTAGGTAGGATCGGAGCAGCAGTTTGTCTAGGGCTCCTATTTCTTCACTGGTAAGGTAATATCCTGAGTACTCTATTTGGCGTTCTATGATTTGCAAGACTTTTCCACTATAACTAGTGGAAACACAAACTATTGCTATGTGATTACCAGGGATTTTTCCCTCTAATCTTTTTAGGTTATTTTTTCTTCAGCCTTGGATAATTTTCTCACATGTGTATACTGGTCAGTATTGAGCTGAAGACTCAAGGGGAGCCCTTTACAGATCTTCAGAGAGTTAGTGCTCTCTCTCTCTCTCTCTCCAGCTCTCTCCTTTCCACTACTCTGCCTTACAAACTCTAGCTCCCTTGGCCTCCCTGGACTCCCAGCTCCATCTCCTCACCTCAGGAAGACCACCAGACTCTACCTGGGTTCCTTCTCCCTGTGCTACTGCCTGAAAACACTGTCTAGGCAGTGAGCTAGGGTAACTGTAGGGGTCACCTTGTTCGTTTCCTCTCCCTCAGTGATCGCTGTCCTGCACTGCTGATACTTAAAGTCTGAAAATCATTGTTTCATTACCCTTCATCTGGAACTTTAGTTTTGTTTTAGGCAGGATTGTAAATCTGGTCTTTGTCACTCCATCTTGGGTGAAAGAGAAAGTTTCATGACTAATTTTATTTTGAGGGCTGGGAAAAGCACAGAGTGAAATGAATATAGTCCAACTGAGCAGGAAGTCTTCAATTTATCCCATAACATAAACCAAGATAAGAGGAAAAGTATCCCTTTGATTTTGATGAAAAACATATTTTTTTAAGTGTCCTTCAGTTTTCTGGATATTGTTTTTGGAGAAGAAAAAAAACCAACCAATTTTATTATAACATTACAGTGCCCAGAATAAATTACATCTAATTCTTACTGACAGCTTTGTAGGAGCCACTAGCAAAAGGGTACTGAAATGAACCGTTATTCAAAACAGTCAAATTAGCATTCCTGAAATAGGATGACTGCTGGATTGTATAATGCTGTCCTTCACAATGAACTTTAACCTGACGCCTTCAGTCAGGTTGGTAAATCACAAACCTGAAGGCGCCTTGCAGGTATGTTTAGAATCTTATGGTCTTGTGTTACATCAGTGGGGAAATAACAAAAGCACTTCTAAAATCAGCCTCAGTATTCCCCTTGTTTGCCTCATAAAGGCCCTTAGCCCCTGGGGCAACCCTGGGAAAGATGTCCACCCAGGGGCAGAGTACTCAGTGTTCCCTGGTCTCAACCCACCTCCCCATCCCTCAGGATTCTTAACAAGAGGTCAGTTCAGGTATTTCCCAAACATCAAGGCCAAACATCAAGAGGCCTCACTCTGCTTTTCTAAACTTGCTTTTCATGACCCTGTGCTAAGAACCTCACCCTTCAGCATCACGTGAACCCCCACTGCTTCCTCGCCTCTCTGCACACTCCCACCTCTGGGCTTTGCTTCCTTGAGTGCCCTTGTATTAGTTTGCTAGGCTGCTGAACACTGCAGATTGGGTGACTGACTCAAGTAACAGAAATGTATTGTCTCGTGGTTCTGGAGGCAGGAAGTTATGAGATCAAGGTGATGGCAGAATTGATTCCTTCTGAGGCTGTGAGGGAGCATCTGTCCCAGCCTCTCCCCTGGCTCCTGGGGGTTTGCTGGCCATCTTTGGCGTTCCTTGGCTTGTAGATCTCTGCTTCACCTTCATGTACCGCTCTCCCTGTGTACCTATCTGTGTCCAAATTCCCCCTTGCTATAAGAACACCAGCCATATTGGATTAGGGGTCCCCACTACTCCAGAGTGACCCCATTCTAACTCGCTACATCTTCAATGACCCCATTTCCAAATAAGGTCCCATCTGAGGCTGTGGGCAAGGACTACAACGGCTATATGAGAGGGCACAATGCAATCCATATCAGCTCTGTTGGAGTTGAGTCCGAAGGAGCGTGGACTGAAATGATATGATGCATTTGAGCATATTAAAGATCTGAACAGTCCTGAAAGAAACGAACATTTCCAGACTTATTAGATCATAGCCCCCCTTCCCCATTTAAATCCCACCCAACTGGAGTTCTGTGGAATACACTTTGGGAAATGTATTCTGTCCCTGACTTGCGGATTTATGAGGCCACGAACACAAGTCAACACTTGGCGTTTGGAAGGGCTGAAGTGTGGCGAGAGACCAAAGCGGACAGAGGAGAGCCGCTGCTGGGGGAGCTCGGGCGGGGCACCTGTGACCTCCTAGGAAGGGTCTCAGGGCAAATCAGAGGCAGCGGAGGGGCAGGGCTCCCCAGATGCCCAGGATTTGAGAGCCTTGCTCCCGGCTGGAGCAGGGACCCGCTGCTCGCCTGCCCGTGCACCCACACTGCTGAAACCCCGGCCTGCGCTCACTCCTGCTGTGTCTCGTCTCCCAGATCACAGCCAGGCAACTTCAGGGCTTGTCTTTGTCCATCACTTAAGCATTTTAACCGCTTCCCAGTGATCTTTTCTTAACGACCACAGGCAGAGAGCTTCACCATGCTACTTGGAGACTCAGTTCTAAAGATCCCCTGGAGGAAATTCTATTTCAAGAAAGAGAGGATTTAATTAAATAAATACACATTTAATTTCCCATGCTTGGTAGCTTTCAAGAGACAATCAGTCATTTACCGTGTGTGTTTCAGGCACTCATGGGGCGCTTATTAACCTCCAAATGCCACCAGCTCAGCAGGGTTTGGCCTCAGAGAGACGTTTGTCTGATAGCGGGGGAACTCTGTAGCAGAGGCCCACATCCTTTTGTGATGTTAAAGGGATTCCGTGTGCCTTGCTTTGCCAGGCAGTAAGTGGAGCTTATGTGGGAGAATGGAGAACAGTAATAATGGGCCTTCTGTGTTTCTCCATACAGCTGATACCTATGTGGTTGCCAATGATTCAGTCAAATATCAAGGTAAGTCACCCCCGGGTGGACTGGAAGCTCAGTTCCCTCCAGAGAAGCTCATAACATTCACAGGGCTCCACAATGCGCCACTCATTACCTGTTCCTGGTCTCTGGGGGCTGATAATGCAGGAGACCCTGCGGGACAGGTAGGGGGCCTGTGGGCCGAGGTGACAGCAGGAGCCGCTGTCCTACTCATCGTTGATTGAAGGGGGAGGGGGAGGATCCCAGAGTCTGCGCGAGGCTCCGCTACTGTCTAGAACACAGTCTGAAAAGCTACTGTACCTTCAGAGGATACCCATGGGATCCGGTCCCAGACATGTCCGGTGCTATTTCCTGGCCACTAGGACTGACATTTTGTGATGGGAAGAATTCTATTAAGAGAGGATAACATTCAGTGAATGACAGAATTGAACTAGAAGGGACCTGCCCACTCCCCCCCTCATTCTATTTAAGAGGAAACATAGGATCGGAAGGAAGAGTAACTTGGACAGGGTCCCACAGCCAGGGAGGGGGAGACAGAACGTAGTTCTCACTGCCAGGCCCCGCCTTGAGTGACGCATTGTCACTGCAGGGCCAGACATACTCCATGGCTGTAAATCTAGTTACTGGGGCTTAACATTAAGATGGCAAAGCTCACCACCCTCTCCATCCCAAACTGGGTCCCGTCTAAGGCACTGGGAGTATCAGGAAGGAGGGGGAGAAGATGGAAGCCTTGTTGCTGGATTTCCTCCCAGAGTTGGGGAGGGATGCTTGTGGAAGGAAGGGAGGTGACTTCAAGGGATACCAAGAGAGATATACAGCTGTCAGCAGTGCCCACAGGCTTTGAGTACTGGTTCACGGCCTAACTGCTGTTTGTGGCCACCGGTAGGGCCAATGGCTTTGCTGAAAACCTCATTGCACCACTAGCTTCTGTTGTGAAAACTGCTTGGACTTTCACCCCAAGGCATTCCAAACTGCCCTCCCCCTGCTTGGCAGTCATCTGTGGCAATTTGACATTGCCCAGAGTGCTAAGTGGAGGCCAACAGAACTTCATGGAAAGCTAAGAAGAATAAGAAAAGCTTACAACCTAGCTCCTTTGTGTGTACATGAACGTGTGCATGAACGTGAGAACAGAGAGACTATAATCATGATGAAAATGTCCTGAGCCCTTCCTATGTGCCAGCTTCTGTTCTGACCCCTCTGTTAAATCACTTCACCTTACAATAACCCCGTCAGGTGAGTGTTACTATCCCCACTTTGCCCATGAGACAATCCAAACACAGACCGAAAAACCTTGTTCCCCAAGTTGTTTACAGAGGACCGAGGATCTGAACCCAGGGAGCCTGGCAACATAGCCCGCAACACCAGGCCCACATAGCGGGACAACTCTAAGTGTCAGCCCCTGCACTCGTGTTGCAAAGAATGAGTCGAGATGGGAGGGGCATTATTTGGATGGATTTGGGCCAGGTGGGCTCTAAGAACATGGCACCAGCCCACGCCCTCTGCCCTGAGCCCTCCCCAAATTTGAGAGTTGGCCTTCTTCAGGCCAGACAGCTCCCGTGCCACGTGTAAGTTCTGCCTGCAGAAGAAGTCCCGGCCGGCACTCCTTGGGTTGACAGGAACCCGAGCAGGAAAGAAACTAAACTACCGTCTTGCCCTTTCTTACAGCACTTATCTGCGGGACTCCAGCTTCGCCTCCAGGCCATTCAGAACAACGTGAACCACCACAGCCTCAGGACGCTGCCGGGCTCCACCCAGAGCAGTGCCAGCCTGGCGGCCCTGCGCAAGTGGCTGCAGTGCACCCAGTTCAAAATGGCCCAGGTGGAGATCCAGTCCTCAGAAGCAGCCTCTCAATTTTATCCTCTATGAGCGGACTCCTCGGCTCTCAGTGTCAACACTCTGGTTTAGCAATAATGGGTTTCAAAACAAAACAATTCGATCCAAGCAGGTTGGGGAACATATTGGTACTGTACATTCTCTTTCTAGTTTAGTAAAAGACGTGCAAAGGCCGGAGAGGGCCAAAATGAAGCTTTCTTGCTACACATTTCTGATGACTCCTTGGGCTATCCGATTAAGTGTTTCCTTACATTATTTTTTAAAAACCAAATCATTTTTCTTTAACTAACTTCTATTTTTTTTAAGAAAAAAAAATAGACTGGTGGGTACTCACAGAAAAGTTGTATAAGTCCCCCTGTTGCTATTTTTGATGATAGAGAATAAATAGGGTTTTTGAAACCTTTGTAGTGTTTTTTCTTAAAATCCACTCTTGGCAATGCAATAAAAAAACCCCGTCACCATAAGCCAGTGACACTTGACTGAAGCTTTTTGTCATTATCCTGGGAAAAGTGGCAGCTTGCAAGGACCATTACAAAGTGCACTTAGAAATTAGGTGGTTAAACTGTGCCAACTGTTTTCTTTGTTTTATAATATCATTTTCCAGGACTGTCCAGTAAGTTTTATTATTTTTAAAACTAGTTTTTCAACTCATTAGTCCTAGGCTGTACTTTCTTGTAAGCTTTATGACAACCACTTTAGTTTTGTGAATAATAAATTTTATTCTTTTGTTAATACTTGTATACAATTCAATTTAAAACTGTAGATTGCATACTGGACCAGACGATTCCCCACGCTGACACAGAACACTGCACCTGGAGCTGTGTTTCATAAAACGGAATTTTAATAGTGTAAGAGCACCAAGATTTATCAGCACTTATATTTAACATTTGACTGTGCATTCACAAATGATATTTCTCTTCTCTATCCCTGTAATGCACTGACTAAAAGAAGACTTAATATACATTTAAGCTGTATATTGACATGCTATTAAATGCATTTTTTATTATCTTTGTGAGCCTGGGGTTTTTTAAAATCAGTTTATAGAGCTAGAGTTTAGTTCCTGACAACCATTTCTTCTAAACTTTTAAAACTTCTAACTTCCATTAAGACTAAGTACAATTTTTAGAGGAAAAGGCTTTCTTGAAGGTCATTTGGTGAGAGAAATACACAATTTATTTGAAGTCCATTCTCTAGGAGGGACTTTGAGGGCATGAGACTTTTTTTTTTTTTTTAATGTTGGTTTTAAAGAAGCTTCTCTCTTCTTCTGGGAAGTCTGATATCTTAATGCTTCTCAGGGGAAAACAAGTCCTCAAATGTTAAGTATTTCACATGAGTTCTAGAAAGACAGGCTGGCAGATCTCCATTCTTATGAAAACTTGTGGGGAACCAATAGGTCCTTATAGTAAGAGTGTAGAAATGATTCTTCCTCATATTTTGCCAACAAACTCTTTGGAAAGGCCTTCCCCTGTTCAGAATTCTCCTCTGTCCCAGTCGTGCTTGGTTATGCTTCTGTGCACATTCTGTCTTGTATGATAAAAAGTTGCGCATGTACTTATCTCGCTTGTAAACTGTGACGGCTTTGAGGATATGTCCTGTCTCTGTATCCCCAGGGTTTGGCTCATAATACATGTTTAATTAGTGTCTATTGAATGGAACGGATTTGATTAAGCAGCAGGTCTTTCTTGAGCTACCCAGTGGGCTCAGCAAGGGCTAAATTGTGACTTTCTCTTTTTTATGCAGGGATTCCTAGAGGGGGTTACAGACACAGGCTGGAGCAGGAGGCCCTGGCTGCTCTCCCTGGAGGTTTAACTGACTTCCCCATCTGGGCTCAGCTGTAGGCCCAGCTCTTTAGTGGTCCTGAGCCCACCCTGCCACAGGTGGCCGGGATCTTGGTGGCCCTATTCTACCAGTAGACAAGGTCCAGAGTCATCCACAGCTTCTTCTCCATCTTCTTTGCCCAGTTCCTTGAATGAACTTCTGCCTCAATTTCCCTTTGTATTTGCATCCCCCCAAGGGCTGGAGATGACCCTTTAGCTCAGCCCTCTTGACTGGGTCACCTCTAATGCTTCCTGCTATCTGGACCTGTTTCCTTTACCCCAGTCACAACCTGGGTCCTTGGTCCCATCCAGGCAGGTCTCCCTCCTTGCCCCTCAGAACTGTGGGACCAGTTTTCCTACCAGCTTGACCAAAATACTGCCCCTGCTGGGACCCTGCCACTTCATTGGCTGATAGAGATCAGCAGGCTTCTCTGGCTTACACTCACTCCCCCCTGCCCACTTCATTACCCAGTATCCTCATCTTCTTTTGTTATGTCATTGTGGTAGCCTCTCCAGCAAGCGGGGCTCAGGCACTTAGAAGAAAAAAGCCAGGAAAAGAAGGGACAGATGGAAGTTTAGCAGGATTTGTCCTTACAAGGAAGAGGAGAAGCCATTTGCCTAGGTCAGGAGTCAGACAACTGCAGCCCACTGCCTGTTTTTGTAAAAAATCTACTAGAACACAACCACACCAGCCATTTACACATTGTCTCTGGCTGTGTTTGTGCTACAACGGCAGAGCTGAAGGGTCATGAAGGAGACTGAATAGTCCTGAAAGCCTAAAACATTTACCATCTGGCCCTTTACAGAAAAAGTCTCCTGACCTCTGGCCTAGGTGAAGGCCACCGAGGAGCACTGAGTTGAACCCTTGCATGGGTATGTTTTCCCCAAAGCCTCAGGGTTTTTGAAGTTGCATTACTAGTGTTTCCTCACCTGTAAAATGTGGACAGTGACACATTCTACCTCACAGGGTTGTTGAGATGACGAAATAAAGAATGCAAGGAGAGAGCTTAAAGCAATGCCGGGCACATGGTAAGCCCTCAATAAAAGTTATCGGTTGCTGTTTTTGTTCTCATGTTAAAGCCTAGAGAAGTAAAGCTCCTTGCCCAAGGTCTACGGCTAGTAAGAGGCAGAGCCGGAACATGACCCCAGGTTGTCTGACGCCAGGGACTGTGCTCTCAACCACGGTCCATATAGACTCCTGCTACCCCACAGTCCAGCCCCGGGTGACAGCTCTGACAGCAGCAGAGAGGGCAGAGAGACTTCAATCCAGATCTGGCCAGTTCTGATTATTGGCTTGGAGAAGAGCCAATAAATAAATAAATAAATTCAGTTTTCCTTCCCTCACGGAATCCTACAGGTTCCAGGATGTGAACAGAACATTCTGAGATTCCCAAGGGTAGAATGGGCCAGAATCTGCAAATGCGTAGATTCCATGACTCTTTTGCAGTGAGCATGCCTCTTACTAGTTGGGTGACCTTGGACACGTTATTAAATCTCTCTGGACCTCTGTTTTGCCTTATCTGTAAAATGGAGCTGTCTACGCATCTCCCTGGGGGGATGGAAAGCACAAACGAGTGGAGGACTGAGGTGGTGCTTGGGAGACTGTACCAGACTCTGTGGACCTCCGAGGAAACCTGTGCCACCTTATGAAGACCAGACGAGGGGACAGCTCCCAGCTGCAGGCTCATCTGGTTTTTCCTTCAGCCAGTCCCTCAGAAGCAAGACCTACAAGACCCATGGGAGCTGAAACGCGCTCATTAACCAAGGGTGTCCAGTCTTCATTGTATGCCATTCTTTACAAGCGTGTCATTCTGCCTGACAATGGGATATTTTCAGCAACTCTCTTCCCTAAGAGTCTCATCTGAGGCCAAGTGACCGCAGCAACTTCGTCTCCATTTCCAAGCTACAACAGGACAAATAAAGTTGGATTGGATCAGAGAAGATGGGTTATTCACCAAGACTCTTTCGTGAGCTGGGACTCAAGGGCTTCTGGCGTTAATCGGACAATGCAGATCATTTAATATACCTCTTTAATAGAATTAATTTGAAACTATGTATTTTGGGCAAATTGGGTGTTTTAACAGTAATGGTCTTAAGAAGAATGAAGGGAGTGGTTGGAACTCAATGGAATGGAACCAAACTATGTTTTTATGAGTCAAACCCTCTGGGAGAGGAAGTGTTATCAGTAAGAGGCTGGCCAGTTCCTTCCACTGACAGCAGTGAGCCTCTTTTGAAGGGGGTTCAAGTGAAACCACAGAGCCACCGTTTACTGAGTATCTACTAGGTGTTAAGCACTTCACAAACATTATCTTTACTTCTCTTAGCCCTCTCTTCCCCGTTAATATTCCCACTTTGCAGGTGAGGCAACTGAAGCCCAGAAGTTAAATGGCTCATCCAAGGTCAAGCTGGCAGTAGTAGCATTAGGACCAGAAGGCCAACTGACTCCATCAGAGCTTCACTCAGTAAATGTTAATTTCTCTCTCCCTTTCTTTGATTCTGGCCTCTTTTGGCTAAAATGTGCCAAGAGCATGGGATAAAGCAATCTGAGGGCTCTTTTGGAGGAAGCTCAGTCTTGTTGGTTTCTCTGTTTATTAATCATCCATAATAAATTTCCATTGAGCCACTGTCACTTCATCTGACAAAGGCATTTTCTCCTTTACTTTGGGAATTCATTTATTTGCCAAAGAATTATAGCTCACAAATTAAATCACATTTAGCTTCCCACTTAATATAATAGTTTTATGGCAAAGAATAAAATTTTCTGAATGCATCAGATTGGGATGGTGAACTCTATTAGATTAGGGGTCTGAGTTCACTCAGCCCTGCTGAGACTTGCCCCTAATTCAAATAATCATAGCTACCCTCTGTGTGGGCTTACTGCATGTCAGGCACTTTAGATACAGCAATCTCATTCAGTCTTCTCAACAGTGATGTGAGGCAGGTACTTCTGTTATTAACCCCATATTACAGATGAGGAAACTGAGGCATGGAGAGACAGTATCTGCAGGAGTCACTCAGTAAGAGGCAGAGCAAACTTTGAATCCAGATATGTCTGCCTCCAAAGCCTTGGCTCTTTCTCCTACATAATTCTGGCAGGTCAATGATGGGTAGAGTCCTTTGCTACTCACCTGACCACAAGGTAACCTAGAATCACATAGACCAGAAGTCAGCAGCCGGCAGCCTGCTGGTGAAACTTGGCCCACAGCATATTTTGTTTGATGAACTTGAACTTTCCATTTCCCCTTTCAGTTTGAATACTTCCGCTAGAGCATGCAGTCTACAGTTTTGTACCGTTTCCCACTACTGACCTCTGCCTCCCAAGCAGGAAGACCCCACAGCCTCTCGGCAGAAATCCTGTTGCCTTCCAGTTGGTGCTTCACTCATTCACCTGCTCCACCCTGCAGGCTTGTGAGTTTGCCACCCAGTTTAGACCGACCGTCTCATTTTACGGGCCTAAGACGGGGTGGGATTGACCCAGTGTCACTTAGCGAGCCAGTGGCCAAGCAGGACTTGGGGCCGTGCTCTCAGCCCCACAGTGGCCCACCTCTCCCTGGCATCACTCCCCGACCTCCATCTGCATGGCCATGGGCCCCCTCCACACCCCGACCCATCAGTTCGACCTCATTTCTAGTCAGGGCTGGTCCCTGCAAGGTGAGCCCTGGCAGCAGCTCTTCCCTGCAGGGTGCCAGGGACATTGGCGGAAGGCACGGATCTGGTCGAACAGAGAGCTGCCTTTTTAATCATGCAGTCCAGACAGGCCCCCGCCCGCAGGCCGGTGGAGAGGGGAGCCTCCCGGGGCTGCCTGGCAGATGCCCTGATTTCCGCTCCTTCAAGTGGCCACTTGGAAAAGAAAGGAACAAGCAAGTAATCAGGCGTGAAAGACAGAAACACTCCAGGTGAGGACAATCACGCTGCCCAGGTGGGGTGCTGGGGGCTGGTGGTGGGAAAGTTCCCAAGAGGGGATCGGCCAGTTCAGACAGCACGGTGTGCCCAGAGCCTTCAGCTAGAGAGCCCGATGCTGGGCTCAGGGCTGGGGGGCAGCTGGAGGGGGACACACACAGGCTCTGCGGCCAGGCCAGTTGCGGACGTTCCCGCCGACCCGCTCTATGACCGCCGGCAAGTACCTCATCTCGCTAAGGCTCAGTTTCGTCAGCTGCAAAATGGGGATGCTAAGTCCTGTCCGCGGACGTTTCCACGAAGAGTAAACGCAACGATGTCTGTCCGGTACTTAGCACAGAGAGGGAGTCGTAAACAGGAATGAGAGTGGAACTTTAAGGACCCCTCGCTACTCCTGGGGATGCCAGGCTCTGGGCTGAGCAGCCGACAGTCACGCAGCCGTTTCTTCTTCCAACTGTAATGCCACGTGGCAGCTGGTGCTTTGCTGAGATGAAATCACAGCTTGCAATGGGACCTTGGCTCCCATCCTCTGGAATGCGGCATTCCTACGCTGCTGGGCTGCGTGTGGTGACTCAAGGCTCTCCCTCCCGCGTTTCTCTGTTTGAATGAGCAACTGGGAAATCCTCCTGCATATGGTGTGTTCTCTCCTCACCGGGACTTCACATGGTGTGAACACATCCTTGTGTTTGTAATGGGGATGATATTTTGAAAGTAATAAATGGATATGTCTTTTGTTCTTCTCCAGGAAATCGCGTTCCCCAGCCTAGCTCCATGGATGGCGTGGGTGGGAGGGGGTTCAGACGCAGGGAAAGTTCTGGTCACACAGGATGAGGGAATGGGGAGCCCGCCTCTTCTGGACCCTAGTGGACTGTTGGCCAAAGAAAAAGGGAGACAAACGTAGGGCAGGGCAGAGAGGCCAGGTGGGCATGTCGGCAGCTTCCCTGCTAGGGGTGAGAACATTGTAGAAATGTTCTGATGGGAATGTCATGATGGGAATGTCCCAGGGAGCCCCATCACATGGTGGTGCACAAGCCTCCAGGAGAAGGGCCGGCAGCCCTGGGCAGCCTCGGTGCTGCAAATGGAATCCTGCACCCAGCTCCAGCAGCTCTCTCCCGGCTTGCGGGAGCGTGCAGGTTCCAGAGTCCCCGTGGCTGGAGCTGAGAGAGCAGGAAGATGGGCAGGGCCCATGGTCAGGGGAAAGAGGCTGCCACAGTGTGGACGTTTGCAGCTGGGGGTGCCGTCACCCTTGGAGACCGGAAGGGCCCAGGCACAGTTCTGCAGTCACCTGGCCCGGAAGCAGCCCAGGCCGGCCACGAGACCTGCCAGGACCCCGAAGGCACCACGTGGTCTGCACCTGCCTCTGCCTGTGCCCGAGACCACGGATACCCCCCTCAGGGGCACACCTGGGAGCCTCCTGGAGGGGAGCCGGACTGAGGAGATGGCTCGCAGTTTGAGCATCTGTCCCAAAGAGACAGAGTCATCCAAAAGAAACTAGTTAAACCAGAAGAGGCCCAAACACCATCAATTTGCAAATTCAGGGTTTTCTGCCGCCTCAACCCCCCTACACCCAGTGAGGTGGGGACTCTGAACAGTTTTGGGAAATAAAGTGCTGTATTCTTTTCTTGACGCTGTGTGTACGGTATTAAATTTGTAACCCACAATTAATCAATGAATCCTACAAACATTTCTGGGGTCAGTCACACTGGGGGTCTAGAGACCTGGCAATGACTAAGACCCAAAAGCAGAGCAGGCCCCTGTCCTCACGCATCTTATATTCATGTGGGAGGAGAAAGACAGGAAATGCATACACTTCTCAACAAGTGTCCTTAGCTAGCGAGAAGTGCTGTATTGAAAATAAACTACTAAGGCGACAGATTAGAGAAGGACTAGGGCTGGTTGAAGAAAGCCACAAGGAAAGAGTGGCTGAAAAGACCTAAAATGAGAAGGTGCTGGCACATGTGAGGAGCTCAGGAAGGCCAGGGTGACGAAGGGGAGTGGGTGCCGGAGAAGCAGGGGCGAGGTCAGGAGGGGCTTTGTGAGCCAGTGCACGGAGTGTGGCGTTTAAGTATGAAAAAAGTCATGGGCAGGTTTTTAACTCACGTGTGGTCTGACTTACGTTTTGTAAGGATCCCTCTGGCTTTTGTGGGAACGATCCTGGGGGCGGCAGGGGTGGAAGCAGAGCGCCCAGGCAGGGGCTGTCACTGTAGTCCAGGCAGGAAGTGATGGTGGCTTGGATGGGGGTGGTCGGGGCCGAGTTAAGCAGATGGATTTAAGTGTTTTGGAGACCGAGTTGATAGGACTTGCTGGTTTATTGGCCACTGACAAATGATCACCCCTGAGAACATGTCCCTTTTGAGAGGCAAAGAGGAATAAAGACTGACTGTCAGGGTTTGGGCTGAGAAACAGTGGTGCTGAAGAGGCCAGGTGTGGAGGTGAGGACAATGGGGTGACGAGAGGTCGTAAGGAGAGAGCCAGGAGTCCTTCCGGGCTCTGATGAGATGCCCGCGTACAGCAAGTGTGCAGTTGGACGCACTCAGGTCTGGGGATGATTGGGAAGTGGGAACCGGAGTCATGCATGTTTGATGGGGTGTGAAGCCCAGGACTGGATGAGCTCTCTGGGAGGGTGTGGCAGACAGAGGAGGGGGATTGCACGGAGAGGCCAGGCAGTGGGGAGGCCAGCCAGCCACGGTGCCCAGCTGGCTTCTTTTTTCATCACCCACGACGACTAAAATGGTGCTGTTTGTCGTCACCGGGCGACATTGAACACAAATGTGGGCCTGAAATCTCAGTATGTATTCCTATGATCCAGACATGTTTATTACACTTTTTTTTTTTAAGTTTGACTAAGAATGAAATCGAAAATTAAGTTCTCACAGAGAACAGACTTACCGCTGAGAATACGTCCCATTTGAAAGGTTGAGGCCAAACCTCCAGGCAAAAGTCAGTGGCATGAAGCCAGCCCCCCTGGAATTCCACAGAACAAGGGCTCCTTCCACCAGACCCTCCTCAGCCCTGCTCTTTGAGGACAGGTTCAGAGTGGCCTCACTGGCGATCGTCTGTGTGCTTAGCTGTGTCGTCACGATCCTCTGGACCCCTCTGTCTTCCTGGGCAGGGATTGGACTTCCTAGGGTTGCGCTCACGTCAGGGGTGCAGTGCCCCCTACTCAGACATCCCCCAACCTGCACGCCCACCATCAGAGCGACTCTTTCTTTGGGGGGCGCCTTGCCTGACTCCCTTTTCATAATTGCATTATCCCCATGTATCAGCGAGTCTGGAAAGGACTTTTTTTTTTTTTTAATTAAGGGGTGTAGGGCGGGCACATGGGGAACAACAAACAAAAGCTTCTGATTTCTTCTAGTTCTAACGGTGGAGACAGCAAGTTACCTCTTTGCTCTGGGAGGAATTCCTGAGGGCCCCTCTTAGCTGGGAGTCAGTAGACACTCATTTCCTTTGGGAAAGGGTGGCTTGTGTTTGTCTTCGTAAAAAAAAAAAAAGGAGGATGCTTTCCCTCAGGAAGCTCCTGGGAGAAGAGAACTAAGCCTGAACCCTGTCCCTTCTGGGCTTCACTGTTAGAAGAGCTTCTCTATTGGCCCCAGATGGCTCTGGCTCTGGTTAGCGGACAGGAAAGGACCCCCATCCCCCTGAGGAAACTGAGTGGAAGAAATAGAGATGTGGCATGAGGGCAGGAGTACAGGGCCGAGGTCAAAGGTCAAGGGCTTCTGTTGAGGGAATGACTCTGAATGACCGACCTTGCAGCCAAGGCAGGGGTGACGATGCCCACCAGGGGCCAGGGAGGATGAGAGTCCAGTGCAACCTTGTGGGGGCAGGATTCTGCTTCCTGTCCCTGAGAAGCCGTCCCAGGAAGACCCTCTTGAGGCCACACGGCCACCCACAGAGAGCCATCAAATGCGAGGCCAAGGGTGCCTCAGGCACCCACACCCAACGGCATCTGGGCCTGGTGGGAAGCAGCTGTTTGCGTCAGCCAAGGGGAGTCAGGAGGTCCAGGGCCGCCGTTCATATTGTTCTGGGCAGCCCTGCAGGCCCCTCTGGTTTCAGGGAGCCCCTACTACCCCTGGGGGGCCTGGCGTGGGCTCCCCACCTTTGGTGGAGGGGCCCTCCGAGTCTGTGGCTCACATGGCTGGGGCGAGGCCTTCTCGAAGACTGAGAAAAGAGGGGCCGCCTGGGTCTCAGGCCCATCTCTGGTTCCTTCCCTGGGGCTGGGGGCGTCCTCAGGGTCCAGGTGCCGGTACTGACTGAGAAGGCAATTTTCCCCTCACCCACCTACACAGAGCCCCCCTAAAGTCGTCCCATACATGAATGTCTCACAGGACTTGGAGAATCTTCTGTGGAGACCCAGGAAGCAGGGACTGGGTGTCACGTGATGGCTGGCTTGTTGGGGACCAGGGGCAACCCTGAAGGCTCTGAAGTCTGTAGCCAGATGTAAGTCCCCAAGGGATGGGTAGAGAGGACAGGAGAGCTTCAGGCTCCTGCAGGCTTGGAATGAGGACCCAACTGCTGTGACCTCAATCCGGTGATGCTGGGACCCTTCCAGTCCCTTCCATGTGCACATCCTGGAGAAGCAGCTGGCCAGGGATTATTACTCTTATTTTACGGATGAGAAAACTGAGGCTCTGAGAGGGGAGAGGACTTGCCAGAATCACATATTAATTGATTCATGTTAGTACTAAATGAAGTAAGTCAGAAAGAGAAAGACAAATACCATATGATATCACTTATATGTGGAATCTAAAACATGCCACAAATAAACCCATCTGTGAAACAGAAACAGAATCATGGACGTAGAGAACAGACTCGTGGTTGCCAAGGGGGAGGGGGTTGGGGGAGGGATGGAGTGGGAGTTTGGGGTTAGCAGATGGAAGCTTTTATATCTAGAATGGATAAAAAACAAGGTCCTACTGTATAGCACAGAGAACTATGTTCAATATCCTATGATAAACCATAATGGAAAAGAATATTTTTAAAAAAAGGGTGTATATATATGTAGAACTGAATCACTTTGCTGTACAGCAGAAATTAACACAACGTTGTAAACCAACTATACTTCGATTAAAAAAAAAAGAAATCACAAAAATGATTCATGTTAGATCCATGAATCCCTGACTCCAGCTTCCAGGGGCTGGGGACGCTGAGTGTCCTGTTTGCTTTTCATGGGCTGGGAAGATAATCGGGTGTAAATCTAGCTGGGATGGACCATTTGAAATCTGAGGGCCTGTCTGGGTTGGAAGGGCCTCGAACTTATAGCCACACAGAACTGGGTCTGAATTTCGGCTCTGCCATTTACTGCTTTTTTGACCCTTGGTGAGCCACTGAACCCCTCTGAACCTCTCTGAACCTCAGTTTACTCTTCCGTGAAATAGGGATGATCTACATCCTCCTAGGCTTGCAGGAAGCATTAAAAGAGATGATGTATGTGAAGTGCTGGGAAGTCGACCCTGGGTGTCCCTCCATCTCCACACGGGTGTCACTGTCTGTTTACATCGCCACCACCAAACTGCTCCTGGGGGTGGGGCCCTCTCCTGTTTCTCTGAATCCCCAGGACACAGCATGGTCAACACCTAGGGTAGGAGTGGATGCAGGCTCTCCAGGGGGTGACAGGTTCACACAAGAGAGGAGAAAGATTCTGGAACTGTCCACGGGAGAGGGCAGACATGAGAGCTGTGCACGCAGGGCTGTCTGTGCCGTCCAGAGAAGGCAGAAATCACTGGGCTCTGTGCACCCGTGGGCTTTTGGTCCATGTGGTCAGGGAAGAGGCAGCTTCTGAGAGGATCTGCACAGCACATTAGATGTGGCCATGCAGCCAGGCCAAGGGGTGGGGGAGGGGAGCCTGAAACCTGCAGACGGGGAGGTGTGCACGTGGAGTGGCGCTGCGGTGAGCGGTGTGGGATGGCCCAGGGAAGGGCAGCCAGGCCAGAGACCGTGGCCAGGGAGTGGTCCCTAGCCGTCAGCGGGGTAGGTTTGAGGAAGTTCCTGTGGGCAGACAGAGGCTAGATGGAATGAGGCAGAGCTTGGGGAAAGTGGGGAGTGGGACCAGCACTGGGGGTTGGGACAGCGGAGGTGGGACTGGACAGCCGATTGGAGGGCCAGGGCGGGACCTGCCGGATTTGAGGGCGAGAATGAGCTGGGACCTCAAGCATCGGGGAAGCTGAACCCCAGTGTCCAGTGTGCTGCCTGCCACATATCAGATGCTCTGTAAGTACTTGGGGAACGACTGAGCAAATGATTGACAGCTGAAGTCAGGAGCCTGAGGATGTACATTTGGGAGAACCGCTCCCCAGCAGAGGATGGGAAGGAGGGGTGGCCCGAGGGGTCGGATGTGCTGGATAAGGGCAGTCACAGCGGCGCCCGGAGTCTGGGCTGGTGGCACTGTTTGTGCCAGGGATGGAAACAGGAGACAGGGCATCAAAACTACTATGTCAAGGAAGTTTTCAGGTGCTTTCCTGACAGCTACTTTGGGAAGAGGGAGGAGGGAGCTTAATGGCTCCCTCCTGGGCGGGGGTGGGTGGCAGGGGAGGGTGGAGGAAGGAAGTGGAGGTCCAGTGGGGCCGGTCCCTAGGCAGGTGGGGTGGGTGGGCATGGCCAAAGATGAGGCCGCAGCGAGGCCGCCACCGGGAACCACGTGCCACTGCTCCCTCCACCTCACAGGACCGTCTCCCGAGATGTCACCCACGGTGAGTCTCAGTGCCGCGTCTGAGGGAAGCAAGGAGGAAGAGCCGCCCCCCACTGGCCAGGGGCAGTCATTCCAGCACAGCTCCGTGCCGCCACCCCGGTCACCTGTGGATCCCACCGTGTCCCACACCTGGGTGGCGGCAGCAGGACCCCGAGCACGAGGGGCGAGGCTCACGGGTGGGCACGGGGCTGGCAGGCGGCCGGAGCACCCGCCGTTGTTTGCCGTGTTGGTCTCCGTCTGGAGCTGGAAGCGCGGCCAAAAGCCCCAGAAAGGCGGGGTGGAGATGGGAAGTGGCGGGGGCACTTTGCCGCTCTGGGCTGACGGCTCCCCAGCACCTGTCCTCTCCTAGGCTGGTGCTGCTTCCTGCCCGCCGGGCACCTGCAGGGGTCAGCAGAGCCTCACACCCAGGCCTGATGCACCCTGCCACACGCCCTGCTGGCCTCGGGCTTTGCTGCTGTGAGTTTGGCCAGGCTGGGGTGCCCGGGAGTGAGGTCGGAGGTGCCCCACCGAATCTTCACCCGCCCCAAACAGGGGACCCGGGTAAGTGGCCAGTGGGCGGAGGAGCTCTCCCTGTGGCCTGGGTGGCAGCCTTTTATTAATGACAGCAGTGACAGTGACAGCAATGGTGGCCACCACCCACCGTGCGCCTACTGTCTGCCAGGACACGTGTCAAGTTTCGGGAAATGACAGCTCGTGGAATCCCAGGTGGAGGTCGGGGGGTGTGCCACTGGGGTGACAGCCTCCTGGCTCTCAGCAGGGACTTCCACGGCTCCCCTCCGCTCCCTGACCCCAGATGCCTGAGACACAGGCCCTTTCCTCCAGAGCCGCTGCACTGAGCCAACATCCCCCTCGGCTGGCAGCTTGGAGAAATTCCAGGCCCCCAACTCCGGGCACACAGGGGCCTCCCAATTGCCTCCACGGAGCTGACTCTGAAGCCGTGGGGAACCCAGGTAGAGGTGATGGGGTCCAGCAGCACCCCAACTGTGGGGAGACAGTCTGGGTTGGGGTCCCCCTCAGTCGTGTCCAGTGGCTGCATGCTGAAGACACCCAAGTCTGGGTGCAAACCCCAGTCCCATCCGTTTCCTGTGTCTGCGTGACCTTGGCTGTCACTCCGTCTCCAAACTCTTTCCTCACTCCTCGGATAAAAACGATGATGCTGCAGGGGCAACTGTTTTCTTTCTCCATCCCGCCTGGCCCATCAGACAGGAGCCTCTTCTCTCCAAAAGCACAGGGAAAGAGGGCTGCTCCTGGTGGGGCTGGGGTCCCTCTGCTTGGGGGCGCAGGGTAGGCCACACCACAGTGATCTGAGCAGCTGCAGACTGACCCTGGGGGCCGAGGTCTAGACCTGGGGGTAGATATAGTAGGAGGCCTGTCACTGGCCACAGAAGTAACCCGTCTCCCCTCCAGCGTGGCCCGCTGATCCTTGGCCCCCATGATTCCCGTGAGCACTTGTCAAATTAGAGCGACTGGCTCATCCATTCCGCCAGGCACTTTTCCCGTTTCAGCTCTGAACGTTCCATATTTTAGGAAACCCCCCAGTCCCAGGCGAACTAGGATGGTTGGCCACCCTCCTCTCACTTGAGTCAAGGATCAAGGTGGCCGGGTTGGGGCTGACGGAGAGGCTTGATACCTTGGAATCCCCACAAATGCCAGCCTCGGGGTGTTACGATAAAACCATATAGAAACCAGGCAAGCAAAGTACCACGGCCAGCCAGGTACCCAAGGTACCTGGGTCTATAGCACGGCCTCAAGGAAGGACCACACCGCCACACTCAGTCCGCTCTCTCCTTCCCCACTCCGCCACAAAGGACAACTGACAGCCATCTTTATAAGTATATTTTTATTGAAAATAAAAAGGCATGGTGCTTTCTTCCTCGTAAGTAACACGGAGCCCACCCCCAGTGCTGCCCGTCCTGCTTCCTGTGCAACATCTCAGCACAGAGTCGACATCAGTGGCTTGTTGGTGGGCAAGACGGCACCGATGCGTGTATTTGTCCATTGAGACAGAACTCCTGGGAATAAGAGCCATCTTCCCGGTACTCTCGGCACACGGTTAGGAAGGCAGGTCTCAGGGTATTTACATTCATGCATTAGATATCTCACACTACCTGGGCTGTTTAAATCATACTTTGTACAGATTCAGAGAGTACAGTAATTATATATAGATATAGATATAGATATCTCTTTAAATATATATATATAACTATATATAATATATATGTCTATATTTTTACAGCTATTAGTCTTTCTTCTAAAACTGGCTTTAGAAGCTTCTAAGGAACACCTGAAAACTCTGGGAGATCTATATGCCACTCTAAAGTTGGGCTCAACTAGGAGACGGCTGAAAAATATCTATTTGAGAAAATGCAGAGAAGGAATGTGCATTTCGTTCTCGAAAGTTCAGACTAGTCTGAGGATTGGTCCGTGTTTAGGGGCTGCAGATACAGTCCTTAAATTAAAGTTCGAAGCTCAAACACCAGGCTGGGGTAGTTTTATTGTTGCTCCTGTTGCTTAAGCTGAAAATCCGGTGGGGCTCTCCCCCTGCACCCGTGAGAGCTATCTTCCAAATGGCCGGTTCAGGGTTTGTTCTCAAGTGAATTCTCTTTTAAAAACTGGGCCCTTCTCTTAGTTTTCACTAACTGGTGAGAGGAGATTTGACAAACCCAATTTGGGGGAATTTACGCACAAACGTTAGCTTTTCATGGAGCCCTGGCTGTGTGTCTCCAGGGAAGGGGATACTGGCCCCAGAGTGATGGATGGATGGTCCACCGGGGTTCCTCGTGGGGAGACTCGCCGGGGCTGGAGGATTAGGCTAATTGCAAAATCCGGGCCTCCTAAATTTAAGCTCAGGTTGGGGAAGGTGGACCAGTAGGTTTGTGCAAAAGCCGGGCTGTGACCTGCCCCCCTCGGGGTCCCCCCGAGACTGGCTGTCCAGCACTCCACGATCCCTTAGCTCGGATCCTTCCCTCTGGCTGAAGGTGCTCTCCTATCACTTCTGAACCCAGGATGGATGTGCTTAGGGCTGGGGTCCTGCCTGGGTCTCTATTCAGGGATCAGGGGGGACTCAGCAGG
Source organism: Delphinapterus leucas (assembly GCF_059928025.1). Lineage (NCBI taxonomy): Eukaryota > Metazoa > Chordata > Mammalia > Artiodactyla > Monodontidae > Delphinapterus > Delphinapterus leucas. The sequence continues at coordinate 170,776,433 of NC_143130.1, forward strand.
AGGCTGCAGGCAGTGGGGGAAGTGCGCTGGGATGGGGTGTGCCCCGCTGAGGACCCACAGCCTCTGGCCCGCTTGTCACCCGGATCTGCATCCTTGGGAACTGGAGGGCATGAACCATGAGTACTGTCACGTGCTCACCAGGGATGCAGGCCACAGGTGGCCCTGTGCTAAGGTGCACAGGGAGAGCAAAATCCAATCCACACCCACACTCAGGCCTCAATGCACGGGGAAAATGGAAAAGCAGGAAAAATCCTTTCTGGGAGAGTCTGCCCTGGACCTGTCCTCAGCCTGTACCCGCTGACCTGGGAGCAGGACCTGGGTCAGGGTCACAGTGCACTCACCTTTTCCCCTGCGCTCGGCCCACAGACAACTCCGTGGGCACCAGGGCTCCTGGACAATGGATGTTTCAAGGTTCAGCCCAAATGGGGACTGGTTTTCAGTCTATCAGTCTCCCCTGGATGGGAAAGTCTCACCTGTGGCCCAAACACCCCCCAGAGAACGACACTGATGGCTTAGGAGGCGGTCAGGGTCCCCAGGCTAAGTCCCTACATAGCCAGCCAGTGGAGCCGCTGGCTGGGTCGGGTCCCTTCTCAGCAGGTGTGTGGGCAGTGAGGGAACCGCGGGGCGTGTTCTCCCAGCGCATGGGCTGTGCAGAACCACAAGGCTGCTGTCTCCAAGGGCCTAGCAATGTGCCCACGGGGCAGGTGGCCGACTGCCAAAGAGGCTGGCAGATGGGGGTCACCGGGCCAGTAGATGGGGGTCACCAGGCCTGGAGGGTCCCTCTCCTCACATCTCCTTTTCTTCCCTTCATCTACCAACCACTCTGGAGGGTTCAGCGCTTTTAGAACATAAAAGATATTCAAAGCAAGCCACAGGAAGAACACTGCCTCCTTCTGGGTGACGGGAGGCCTGGGGACTCTCAGGGAAGGGTCTGGGTACCAGGCCTCAGGGGAGCATCAGGGGCCCCAGCGCCAGGCAGGGTGGGCCCAGCCCAGAGGGCCAGCGGTGGGTTTGGCACAAGCGGTGGCCTCTGCCGGGGGAAAGGCAGGGCCTGGCTCACGTGGAAGCGTTGGTTCCTCTGAGGGTCAGGTGGGGGAATGAATCTGAGGACAGACGTAGTGGCCCCTGCCCTTCCCGGGCCCCGGGCCTGAGGTTCAGTGAGTCGTTTTTCCCTGGACGGCCAGACTCCACCCCGGGGTGTGAATGGGCCCCTCTGCTGGGTCTGGAGGGGACTCTGCAGGCTGGGCTCACGGCCCTCCGTGGCAGGGGTCAGCAGACAGGGGCCCCAGGCGTCGGTGGGGACGGGAGGGAGAAGGCAGGCCCTGAAGACTGAGACAGCTGCAGATGGGGCGGCGGACAGATGTGTGGGAAGCACCTTTGAACGGGGACGTCTCACGGATGCACCCATGGCTTCTGTTGGGAGCAGCTTGGTCAAGGAAGAAGCAGGTGGGCTTCCTGGGGAGGAGGAGAGGTTTCCTTTTGGCTAAAGGGGGATGCCTCCCCGCCCCAGCAGACAGACTCCCTGCCTTCTCAGAGCGTGTGCTTTAGACAGCAGCCCGGAGACAGTCAACGGATCAAACACAAGACAAGGAAGAGACGGGGCCGCGGGTGGCAGCACTGCCCCGGGTGCTGCACGCAGGTGAGCCTGGCTCAGCATGGTGTCCGCTGCCCCTGCCCACGGACTGACCAGGGGGTGAGGCTGGGCAGAGTATGGTTTCTCCTTCGGGAGGCTCGAGGCCTTCAAAGCAATGAAGTCCCGACAAGCCCAGTGTCAGCTCGTGTCCACTTGCTTTCCTGTGTCCACTAGTGCCGCCGAGGTGCCCCTCTGGCCAGCGGCCCAGGGCCTGCAGACTCACACCACGGCGCTGTTCACGTCCACCCCTTTGTTGCTGTGCGAGGAGGTCATGGGATACTCAGCAACACCGGTGCCGTTTTCCTCTTTTCTCAGGGGTTTCCTGGGGGCCGGTGCAGCAGCGGGAAGGCAAGGGAGGGGGAGGCAGGGGTATCCATTAGTTATCGATGCCTGGCGAGGGGTATCTCACCCTCCTAGTTTTCCCGCCAGGCTCTGTTCCAGGTCAGCATCCTTGGGGTGCTAATCTTCATGAGACTCAATCAGAAGCGGGATGTGGTCTTAAACTAGGGTGACAATATAATGTCATGCAAACGTAGCTGACAGTGAAAGAGGGGAGCCGTGAATAATGAAGCAGGGACAATAGGCAGGATTTGGAACTGTTCTGGACAAACCAGAATGTATGCTCAGCCTAGTATGATATCAGGCTTTGGTTGGTCTCTTTGATTATGAGCCGACAGACATGACGATGAATATTTGGGGTGCAGACGGTTAAGAGGGGAGAGGTGCTAGTAGTTGGACTTTAAAATCTGATCTCTGTGTGATCAAAGGCAGGTGGAAAATGTGATGAAGTGGATGGTGGCAATGGTGGTAATGGTGGTGGAGGCGGTGCTGGTGATGACAGGGATGGCGGCACTGACGGTAAAGGTGGTAGTGATGGTGGGTGGAAGCGGTGGTAATGGTAATTGGGGCGGAGGTCCTGGCGGAGCTGATGGCGGTGATGAGAGCGTCGGTCACGGTGGTGGTGATGATGGCGACGATGACAGTGGTAATAGTAATGGTGGTGCGGTTGAAGGTAGTGGTAATAACGATGACGGTAGAGATGGTAACGGTGGTGGTGGTGGTGATGGTGAATGTCCAGACTAAACTAGTGCACCCCAGTGGTTCTCAAGCACTTCACATCGAGCCGTTTGAAACTCACTCCAGAGGCCCTTTAACCCCAGGAGCCATTTGTCTTACAAACGCAGGGCATCGGGAAGGCTGGGAGGATGGCTTTGAGAAGGCTCGTGCCCACTCCACTGAGACTCTGAATTCACAGCACTGCTTTCTGGCCTGGCTCAAATCCCACTTCCTCTCTTGCATGGCTCAGGAGGGCTTTGGCCCCCAGCCCCAGGCCTGAGTGGCCACAGCCTCCCAACAGGTCCATGCCATACATGCTGCGTAGCCCGACCCCATGCCACAATCCTGCTGTCTCTTGGGTGGATCTGAGGCCCATGAGGCAGCAGCTCAGACACCTCCTGTATCTCCAATAACGCTGGGGCTGCGCCTGAACTGGCTTTGTGTGTTGTCTAAGTTGAACGCTTGCGGTCATGGTTGAAAGCCTAGGGACTGATTGCATCTGCCTTCTCAAATGTCCTCAGAGCCTCCCCAAACCCATCAGGAGAAGGCCTGGTAGGTGGAGACAGTTTGATGCCTATGGGATAAGGGCCTGGGTGATTAGTTTAGGGGAGGGAGGGTCTGTGAGCGGCTTATCAGTAGTTTCATGGGGTGGGACTACCAGGCCTGTTCAGAGGCGACATGGTTATCAGCCACACATTTTCTTGTCCCCTCTCACAACGGTCCCCTGAAGAAGATAGGCCTGAAGTTATGAGATTCATTTCATGGGGCAGCTGAGGCTTAGGGAGAGCTGTGACTTGCCCAAGGACCTCCCAGCTAGTTTGTGGTGGGACCTGGAACACCACCCACCACCATGTCCTGGTCCAGACATCTTTCTGCTGAATCAGCATCCTCCTGCTACTGATGATAAAGCAGGCATCCCCCCCTGCCCCCCACCAAGAGGGCTCTGTGGTCCAATCACCTTAGGAAGGCCCTCCTCCGTCCTCCTCTTGGAGATTCCCCAGAGTTCTCCAGAGTCCTCCCAGAAGCCTGTCGCATTTTGCTTTAACCCAGCACATGCTATGTTCTAGGGTCTGAACACCCCATTTATGTAGATGCTCACAGACACTTTCTGGAATTCAGAAAGGGCTCAGACAAGTTGCCTTGTTTGTGATGGGCTCCTGGAAATGATGGACTCTGAGTTGACCTCTCCCCCTGCGCCTTTCTCCCTCTGTCTCCTTTACCTTTCCTCCTGTCCCACCCACCCCTTCCCAGGGGCCTCAAGCAGCTCTGACCTTGCTGGGTGGGCTTGATTTCTGACTCAGGGAGTTTTACCTAGCCTGGAAAACTGGGTGTGGGGATGCATATTCTTACAGTGAGATCCTTTGTTGCCCCTAACATGAGGCCGCCGATGGACTTAAGTGAGATTCCTAAATTTATCATTAATATAGAGGGATTTCATCAGGATCAGGGTTCCAGAAAATAGAGGCAAAAATCTCTGGGCCCAAAGATTTTTCTGTTTTTCTCCCTAATAAATATTCACTCTTGGGCTAGGTCTGAAAACTCAGCTGCAATGGGTCCAGGGCAGGGGAGATGAGGCTTAAGGGCCTTCAAGGGTGGATAATGAGGGACTTCCCTGGTGGTCCAGTGGTTAAGACTCTGTGCTTCCACTGCAGGGGGCAGGGGTTTGATCCCTGGATGGGGAATTAAGATCCCATATGCTTCGTGGCACAGCCAAAAAAATGAAAAAAAGCGGGGTGGATAATGAAGAGATGAAGGGGTCCTGGAACTCACAGGGAAATGGACTAAGCCTGGAGGGCACAGAGTTCCTGCCCTTTTTTTTTTTTTTTTTGCAGTACTTGGGCCTCTCACTGCCATGGCTTCTCCCGTTGCGGAGCACAGGCTCCGGACGCGCAGGCCAAGCAGCCATGGCTCATGGGCCCAGCCGCTCCGTGGCATGTGGAATCCTCCTGAACTGGGGCACGAACCCGTGTCCCCTGCATCGGCAGGCGGACTCTCAACCACTGCGCCACCAGGGAAGCCCTTCCTGCCCTTTTCAGGGAGTAGGTAGGAACTGAGCAGGATTCCTTCTGTCAGGAGGAGAGGAGAGATTGCTAACGCAGGCTGCTGGCTGGGAGACCCCTTTGCATTCCCGGGGCCTTGGGGGCCACGGTGGCTCAGAGGGCGTGGCTGGAGGGACACTGGAGGCAGGTTCAGGAGAGAGCTCCAGGGCCTTCTCAGTGACTCAGCCAGCTTCCCAGACAGGAAAGGGGGTCTCGGCAGGGTCCACCCAGCAAAGAAGGCAACATTTGGCTGGCGCAACACTGCCTCAGGAGCAGTCCCAAAGCCTGGGTGCGCTGAGGGGAGAAGTGGCTGCCCCAAGGGCTTTTCTGAGAAGTGAACTTGGTCTGCTCCCCTCCCCACTGAAGCTGAGCCCCCATCCACTCTGCTCCCTGGGCAGCCCAGTCCTGAAGCCCTTCCGGGGTTCACTGGAGCCCGGTGGAAGCCGGAGTTTTACCTACGGCAGGACAAGGCTCTGCCTTGAACCCCATCTCCGTCCTCTCTCTAAGCACGGCTCTTCAGGGTGACGCTGCAGAAGTGCTGGGAGGAAGAATCAGGCTCAGTAAACCCAGCTCCACCACTTTCTAGCTGTGTGACCTTGGGCAAGCCACTTAACCTCTCTAGGCCTCAGTTTCCTGGTCTATAAAATGGGCACAATAATGGTGTCCATTTCATAGGCCCGTTGGGAGGATTAAATACGTTAATGCGTGTCAAGCCCCTAGATGAGCATCTGGCATACAGTAAGCGCTCCATAAGTGTGTGTTAGCTCTCAGTACTACGGTTGGAAAGGGGTCAGCGGGGAGCAGCCAGTGGTCTCCAGTCCGCACAGACTTCCCACCTAGTGTGCACCCTGCAGGGCTCCTGAAGTGCTAGGGAGGCTTATGCGGACCCAGCCGGGCCCCCTCCGTGAGCCAGCCGGGGAGGTCCCGCTAAACCAAGAAGACCTTTCCACCCGGTCTGTGTGGGAAGAGATGGGCGCAAACGGCTGCCTACATGGCCTGGTTCCTAAAACCAAGAGAAAGGGAAGTGAGCGCTTCCTTGGCTCTGTGCCCGACTCCCAGCTGTCGGAGGGTGAGGTCTCCCACCTTGAGACCCCACGCCCACCCCACCCCGGCCTGGTGCACAGGGGGCCCCCCGTTCTCTGCTTGGAGGGCGGCGCCGATGCCTCACTGCCTGCAGAACAGCGGCTGGTCCAGCCTGGGCAGGGCGGAGCCCTCTCGGTCAACGCTGGCAAGGCTGCCACAGGCCCCACCCGCAGCCCCTGCTCTGTGGGGTAACTGGAAGTGAAGAACAGCTCTGAGGGCTTGAGAGGGAGGCTGCCGGCTTCTTGCCTCACGCACCCCACGGAGGGTCATTCTCAGCGAAGTGAGGTTAGAGGTCTCAGACCCCCTCTTCCAAAGGCATTCATCCTCCCCACAGCCCACTCCCGACACACACACACATATCTACGCACACATGCACCCACACATACCACACTGCACGTACATCACACACACCCCCATATGCACACACAATACACAAACCCACACATACATGCACACATATACACTCATACATGCCCGCCACACCCATACATACATACCACACACACACACGCACACGTATATCACACACACGCTCATACACACACACTACACACACACAATACACAAACCCACACATACATGCACACATACACACTCATACATGCCCCACATACATACACACACTACACACACATATACACATACATGCACATATATATCACACACACATGCTCACACACACACACACACACACACACACACACACAGGGTTCTACCATGAGACGCCTCTGTAGACTGCAGATTTCTCCAAACCTCGTCAAGAAGCCAAAGAAAAGCCTTTCTGGGCCACAGAGGGCGTACCTGACCATGAGAAGCAGCAGCCCCATTTCCCGCCCCGCATCCTCTGCCACCGCCAGGGGAAGGCGAGCCAGGCATGTGGCTGAGGAACCTCTCACTCCAGTCGCGTCCCCTGTGCTCACCGTCCCCCCACCAACCACCAGGGCTGCCTTGTTCGGCCACATCTGCTGAGCAAGTCGAAGGATGGCATCGGGAGGCTCTGAGACTCATGTCCTCCTCGGGACCTGGCTGGCAGGACAAGGCATCTGGATCTTATTCTGAGTGCAGCGGGAGCCATCAGAGGACTCCTTGTATTGGGGATTCCTGTCTATCCCCTCACCCTGCCCCATAACCTTGACCCAGCATGTCTGGAGAGACGAGTTCAGGGAGGATGGAGCTTCTTGGTGACAAAAGAAGGCCTAACAAGCAGGGACCCGTCTGAGTCTCCCATCCGCTGGTGCACCCCACAGGGCTCCTGACCCAAGGATCCCGGGCAGACAGAGCAGCTGGTCCCTACAGCCCGCCTCCTACCGCCAGGATGGGATTTCATCACCCGCCACAGCCTGTGGACCCCTATGGGGAGGGGGAGAAGCACAAATAAGCCCAAGTAAGTATCTCAGCCCAGGGCAGGTCAGGACACCCTGCGCCCCAGCCCCTTCTGGGCCCAGTCTCTTCTTGGAGGGAGAAGTGTGGTGATGGTAAAAATAATGAGAGATCCTGTGGCACCTGGGACTCAGAAGAAAGCTGTGTGTTGATCCCACCACTGGGACAGCCGAGAGGATGGCAGCGTGGCTCAGGGGAAGGAGTGCTGGCCCAGGAGTTAGACGGTTGAGTCTTGGTCCTGCCGCAAAGCACTGGAATCAGCTCTCTGAATCCAGCCCAGGTCCCAAAGGAAGTCAGACGGTTTCTGAGCACAGCCATGCATCTGTGCTCAACACCGATGCCAGAAGGGTCCCTCCTTGGAGCATACTACTTTTCACTTAATTCACGGTACAGCCAGACATGATAGTCTCAAATTCCAGCCAGAGAGGTTGGATTTGGGGGCCTGGGGGGAGTGGCACTGCTATAGAAGTGGCAGAGGGAAAGGCTGGGTCTCAAGCACCCAATCACTGCATTAGGCCCCCACCTGTCCCAAGAGGTGTTGGTGCAAAAGATAAGCCCAGTCTCAAGACTCCAGGGATGCAAGATGGATTCGAGGTGAATTTCTTGCTCCTGGAAGTTCATGGCAAGTTGAGGCTGGATGAAGAGGTTCCACTCCTATTCCAAATCCTGGACCCAGCCCACCTGGTCTTCCTCTGGCCCCTGCTCTGACCCTGACTAGGCAGCTCAGCAGAGGCCAGGGAAGAGAGGGCTGGGCTGCTGGGCGTGTCCTCTGGGGCGGAAGGGGAGGCAGCAGATGGCAGGGCCTGCCTCCTCTGAGGCAGTCTCAGCCTGAGAGTGTGTCATGTGCGCGTGGCAGGGAGGCCAGGCCTCTCCGGGCGTGACAGGGGGCTGCTGAGTCAGTGTGCGAGCACTGGATCATGGGTACCAGGAAGGGGCCTGGCGGGAGGGGGCAGACATGGCAGACGGTCAGGAAGCTGATGAAGGGGTGAGGCCAGGCATTAAAACCATGCACACATTATTCGCTCTAAGAGCAGATTCTACTTCACTCACCCAGAGGGAGAGGAACAAAATGACTAAGTTTACTGAAATTCTACACAGAGTTTGTCATTTTTAAAGGCAGACTCTGGCAAGTCTGTACAAACAAGCCTCCATTCGCACCACAGGAAGTCATGGAAGAGTACCACGTGCCAGGCGTGTGCCAGGCGCTGTGGAGGAGAGAGAGGAGATGAGTGAGACAGGACGACCACTCCCCCGTCTAATGTGCCTGTTGTGTGCGTGTGCGTGCGTGTGCACAGTCACTCACGCACTCATGCACATGCAAACACCAACATTAACCGACCTAGAGCAGAAAGCAGAAATGTAAATCCAGGGAGAGCTACAACTCTAGCTTGGAGGGGAAGAAAGATCTACCCAAGCCCAGGGTGCCATGTCCGAGGAGGTGTGTTTGAGCTGGGTCTTGAGTGAGCAGTAAGGACTCAGCTGGAAGCCAGGAGGGCAGCTCCCTGCATCCTCAAAGAATGTGAGACGAGGGCTGGACACCTCTGTGACCTGAGCCACGTCTCGTCCCCATCCAGGTCTCAGCTTCCTCCTACGACCACGGAGGTTTATTGTGGCTCAGACATCACAGGAATCTCCTTTGCCCTCCTCCATGGCATTCCAGCTGCCTGGGAACCAGCTCTTCTTGACTTGCCACACACTCGGTAAGAGCTAACCCTCTTCTGGGCCATCCCAAAGCTCCAAAAAGCACGTCAATTCTAAAAAGAAAACTAACTTCACTAAACTGACTTGCTATCGAGTCTATGATTCAGGAAAGATCTTGGACAAATTCCACGATGGAGTCAAGCTAAAGAAATAAAGACCTGGAGTGGGAGAAGGAGAGGGAGAGAGCTGAGTGCAGCAAGTTCCCAGAGGGGAGCTTGGAAGGCTGCTGGAGAATGCAACAGCTGTGCATCAAGCCCAGAGAGCTACCATCCACCTGGAGAGGAGGACGGATTCTCCAGGACAAACATGGAACTGACAGATTGATCACCTGATGTATTTGACCATATTGGGAAGAGGCATTGCTCACTCCAGGGAAGGAAACAAATCATAGTGCACTCAGCTGGGATCAATATTTACATTATCACTTACTAAGGGAGACACTGGCTAGTCATTGAACCTCTCACAGGAGACACCTATAGGAAGTGGATGGGAAGTGGGGAAGTGCTTTGTATGTCTGTGGGTAGTGTTAGGGTCCTGAACCTTGTGTCTGCTATAGTGAAAAGTCAATTGATAATGTTTCAGATTGAAAGAAAAGGTAAATAGAGTATCCACATCACTTAGAATATGCAGGGAAATACCAGAAGGAACAAGGAACACTCAAAGGTGGTTGCCTCGGGCTTCCCTGGTGGCGCAGTGGTTGAGAATCTGCCTGCCAATGCAGGGGACACGGGTTCGAGCCCTGGTCTGGGAAGATCCCACATGCCACGGAGCAACTAGGCCCGTGAGCCACAACTACTGAGCCTGCGCGTGTGGAGCCTGTGCCCCGCAACAAGAGAGGCCACGACAGTGAAAGGCCCGCGCACCGCAATGAAGAGAAGCCCCCGCTTGCCGCAACTAGAGAAAGCCCTCGCACAGAAACGAAGACCCAACACAGCCAAAAAAAAAAAAAAAAAAAAAAATGTTTGCCTCTTATGAATGAGATTTGGGGTGAAAGAGGGACAATCAGGGGGCTGCTGGTTTTCTTAATAGGCTGTGACTCATTTGACATTTTTAACTATGCGCATGTGTTGCTTTAATAAAAATAAAAATTAAATTAAAAAGTGATAATGAACGTTCAAAGCCCTAACCATACTTTCTAATCATAAAGCTGCCTCAAGAGGCACACATGGCACTCCTGACACTTGGGGTAGGGGAAGCACCTCTCCCACCCACTTCTCTTCCTCTCCCTCATTACCCCGAGGCTCTCTTTTTTCCTCTTCATAGCACTCAGCCTTTTAAAGCATTTCATTTATTAATTTGCCAGTGTGTGTATGTTTGATCTGCTTCCCCCAGAAGGAGGGGGCGGGCAGGGACCCAGTCTTGTTTATCACTACATCCCTGACATCTAGTCTAGGTCCCAGCGCACAGTAGGTGCTCGATAAATATGTGTGGCCCAGCACTGGCTCACTGAGCAGCCTATGCCGGTCAGTGGGTTCTAAGGCCCATCAAGGAGACTTGGGTGTTCAAAAGTGTCTGTTCTCCTGGAAGCAACTCAACCACGAAAAGCTGATGTGCACGGGAGCCCAGCAATGATGCGGGCGCCCAGGCACTCTCAGGCACACGTGTGCACACCGCAGCGTACTCCCAGGGAGCAGCATGCTTGCTTATTGTCTGCAATTAGCAGCCTGCAGGATCGGCCAAACTGTTCTGCAGCCTTTTATTGGTCTTTCAGCCAATACCCTGTAAATTAGAAGGAAATGGCTGTCAAGTGGCTTAATGGCAAATCGGTGGCAGAGGGTGAAAGGCCCGTGCCATGCACCAGCAAAGGAAGCAGGGTGTTCTTCCTGTGCCTTGGGAGTGGGGGTAGCTCAAGGGAGGGGCCTGGGAGGGGTGAGGCCATCTCTGCAACGCAGGCCTCTGCATGAAGGGTGTGGCTGGCTGGCAGAGAAGCTGCAAACCCACCTAGGAGAACGACCTCACTCTTGAGGGCCCACAGGCCTGTGGGGTGCCACCTGGCCCTCCTACCCAGGCACTGCGCACCCCGCACCTTGGAGCTTGATCTCCATGCCTCTTGCTGACTCTGGCTTGTCTGAGGTCCTTGTCCTGCCCTGGACCAAGAGGTTCTTCTGTTGTCCCTGCTCACAGAGCCTTGGTCTCCCCTGCAGGCAGTCCTCTCTCATTGTAATTCCTGGTCCTTGGGGGGCAATCTGATTAACACCCGCTTCTCCCCCTAGGGACGTGTGCAGTGAAGACAGGGGCTGTGCCTGAAGCACCCACCGCCAAAGCGCCCAGGCCAAGCACAGCCCTGGCCCCTGGCCCAGTATTTACACGTCTGGGCGGTGGAAGGACCTAGCGGCAGTGGTCCGCCTGCCATGCCAGGACAGAGAAACAAAGGCTCAGGGAACTGGACAGAGACTTGAGGGACCCTCACTTTGAAGATGAGGGCAGTGATACCCACTGAGCTGGGCTGGGGCTGGGAACAGAACGCGGGGGACTTGACTCCCAGTTCTGGGTTCTTTTAACAGCTCCAGGCTGTCCTGTTGTCTGATGACAGGTACATGCCAGGCCTGGGATGGGGAAGCGGCCTGGATGGAGCACGAGGTCCAGAACGCCCAAGGGCTCTGGGGCCTGACCATCCCGTGGTCACAGCAAGCTCAGAGCAAGGAGCCACTGAAATGCAGACCGCGTGGGCTCCCCACGGCTGGGAACCCTCCAGAATTTGGGTTATTGACAGGGGACTTGGGGGCCACTGCACGTGTTAGTCCCACTGACTAACACATGGGATGCCCATCTCCTTCCAAAAAACTTCTCAAGCCCCCAGGTCTAGATGAGGTGCCCCTTCCTCTGGGATCTCCCAACCTGGATGCCTTGAGCACCTTACCTCCCAGCACAGAGCCGGGACCTTGGGAACATTTGTTGAGTCACAGGATGAAGTTTGAGTCACTGAGTCTGTGTGTGGAAAGTGCTAAGTAGACCCCACCTCCCACCAAGGTCAATGCCCAGTGAGGGCACCATGGGGGTGCTCCTTCTGCATCTGCCCCCCCACCCCGTCTCTCTCATCCCTGCGGCCACAACCCACATGCCAAGCCGAGCTGGCATCTCCAGAATCATCTCCTTCCCATCCCAGCTGATCCTAGAACCATCCTCCCAGCAATCTGGCTCCAAAAGGCTGTGTTGTGGCCATTCACAAAGATCTCTTGGAAATCCTCCCCTAGGACTCCAGGCTGTGAAGAGTGTTTTTTTTAAGAAAGCAGGGTCTATCACTGAATTTTCCTTTTAATGGTTTTATAGCGACATGCAATGCTTTTGTTTCCTGAGAGAAAAGCCATGTTTCAGATGAATTATTAACCAAAAAGAATTGACTGTGAGCAAGAAATCTTCCATTTACTCGGGAGAGAAATGCACACAGACAGCTGCCTGCGACAGGCTATCTCTTACAGGGTCAACTGGGGGAGCCGGGAGGGGGCATTTGCTCTCCTACACCGGGCGTAACTTCTGCTGCTCCTCCCCCAACCCACGAGAGGTTGATCCACCTTCCCCAGGTCAAGCTTCCTTCCAGGAGGCTTCTGGGAGAACTGGCCTCTATTTCTGCCCCCACTGACCATGAGTAGCAGCCCCTCCTGTCACTGATTATCTGTCCTCCTGCGCCAGGGATGCCCTCTCTGGACTGTGAGGGTCTGAACGGCAGAGGGCTGGGTCTTCACCCAGAGGAGGTTGCTGATCTGGTCGCTAGGGCAGAAAAGGGACTGTGCTCCATTTACTACGTGGGCCCGGGAGGCTGACACCTATGCAGTATCTCCTGGGCTCCTCTGTTTCTTGGGTTTGGCCAATGGGAGGCACCTCCAGGAGACCTGGGAGCCTGGAGAAAGAAAGGGTGGGGAGTTTTCTCCCCCCACCTGCTGTGTTGGGGCTGCATCTCCCGCAGTTCCAACCACAGGTCCTGCTGCTTAGCCCTTCTTTCGAGTCTCCGGGCTCTCTAGGTTCCCCCTTGTATTATTTCCGTTGTCCTAGGGGTGCCAAGAGCTCCCACCGCTTTTAGTCCTGAAATGCTTCACGAATTCCACCGCTCGGTGGATCTGCCCACACCCCCTGGAGGAAGCCCCGCCCACACCCTAGGAGGAGGCCCCGCCCACACCCCTGGGAGGAAGCCCCGCCCACCCTCCGGGAAGGAGTCCCAGCCACACCATGGAAGGGATCCACTGAGCCGTCTGGGGTGAGTTCTCTGTCTTTCCAGGCGGCTGACAGACCCGGGAACCAAAAGCCCAGAGCCGGCGGAAGGAGACGGGAGGCCCCTCCTGTTGCTCCGAGGGCGGTGAGGGCGGGGCCTCCACACACCTTCTGTGAGGGCCGCCGCTCCGCCGAAACAAGGCCACCGCTGGCCGAAACGCCACGGTGCGGAGCTTCTTCTGATAGGTTCGCCCTGCCCTCCTGCCCTTGGAGCAGGTAGCCCATTTCTTCAGGAGAGTTTGGGGCAGAGAGAGAGAGGCAGAAGCGACGCTGTATCTTTTGGAAGTGCCTGAGCTTATTAAAAAGATGGTGCAGCCTGTCTCTGGGGGAAGGAGGGTCCTTGAGGGGACTACTGCCCCGTTCTCTGGCAGTGCCCCAGGTGGATCTCGCACACTGTTCCCCCAGAACCTTCAGTAGCTCCCTGTGTCTACTGAATCACGGGCCAACAGCTCCGCCTGGTGGGACAGACGCCTTCGCCGTCGGGCTCAGGGTTCCCTCCAGCCTCATCTGCCCCGTCACAGGGGCTTCCTGGTGCCTGGGATGCCTCCCCTGCTCTGCTTCTTAAAGTCGTCCTCCCGCTGCAGCAGGCTCTCAGCTCAAATGCTGTTTCATCCACATCAGAGTTCACATGACTTCTGCCTTTCCTGCCTGGTCACCAGGACACTCCCAGGCTGTTGGCCTGATGCAGCCCTGACCATATGCATGTTTTCAGACTTTTGATATTTTACTCTTTCTGCTTTTGAATTATTAAAGTGAAATCACACAGAACAACCGACTAAAAGGGTAAAGTTAAATAACTTTGGTCTTATGATTGCTCAGAATAGATCCTCTAACTTTGGGCCTTAGGGAATTTTTAAAAAACTTTCTTAAAAACATATTAACAATCCCTATGGCCCGTTGGCGTTTTGCAACATTATTGTTTGTCTTTTGATTTTATCTTCCCCAACATCCCCCAAGGCCAGGGAGGCCATTTTTTTGGAGGAGGCTAAGAACTGGAAATCAAAGGACATAGCCAGAGCTACTGTATTGTAAGTGCAGGGGGTGTCACACCGTGGCCTATTCTGCTGTACTTAGGGCCCTTGGACACACCTCAAACCTCCTCAGGCCCCAACAATAACCATATTGAGCTGCACACCCCAACTCAAGTGAGATGGTAGTTAACAGAAATGACGGAGAGTGTTATTGAAAGATAATTTGCTGTTTGGATCATTCATGATCCTGCTGGAACACTCCTATTCATCCTTCAAAACCCAGCTGAGGTGGCACATTCACGGAAAACCTTCTCTGAGGCATCACTACCTCTCCTCCCAAGAGAACCTCGCTCCCTCCTCTGTCAGCCTTCTTCCTCTGTCTTTGACTATGGAAACAGTGAAAGCTGGTGCAGTACTTGGTGAGCACGTACTGTATGCCAGGCACTGCAGAGTATACATATTATGCAGGCCATTCACAGAAGGCATCTCACCGTTCCCCAGGGTGAGACCGTTATTCTTGACTCCCATTTTACCAATAGGGAAACTGAGGGCCAGAGAGCTGATTTCCTCCTGGTCACACAGCTTGAACTGGAGTCTGAATTTAGATCGGACTCCGAAACCCAGTTCCCACTCCAAACCAGCATGGCACCCCCTCCAGCCGCTCCATCACCCACCCTGCAAGGATTATTTCCATGCTCCCAGGCCTGAAGAGAGCTCTTCACAGCAGGGCCTGCGACTTACGGATAGGGGAGCTTTATACTGCATCGAGCCTGACATATAATTGGCGCTCATCAAATTGCTCGCTGAACCCCCTAAAAGGACAGGGGCATAATATCTGAGATCAACTTTAAATACTTCAGCAAATAAAAAGATACAAAGAAAAGGAAAGAGAGTAAATATTAGCCAGATCTTGGTAACTGTTGAATCGGGGTGAAGGTAGATGGGTGTTCACTGTACATTCTTTCTGCTTCTTAAACGCTTAACAATTTTTATTATTAAAAAACCACCAAAAACAGAATGGGGGTGGGCAGAGGACCCCTGAGCCCAGCTGCGCTCCCCTCTGGGCTCAGAGCTGGGTGAGCACTCACCTCTTTATGGCTTTGTAGCAAATGATGACAAGCACAGTGAGAAACACCAGGGAGGCACAACAGACCGCGATGATGATCACCGGCCCCGACCACCAGCTTTCCTCAGTGGGACACGAGGTAGCATTGGGAGCTGAAAGAGACAGGAGCAGCCTGAGTGTCCCCTGGATGAGTGGGTCCCAGCCGGCATCAGAGCTGGACAGTTGTGGGTGACACCAAGGCTGGTCTCACCACCATCCATCACCCAGATGAAGGCTCTCCAACCTGTCCTGCTGTCCCCACCCCCGCCCAGCGGCAGGTGACATCATGGTTGGCCTCCAGCCAGGCAACGTGCTCCGAGCTGGGGTCAAGCACCGCACCCGGAGCCATCCATCCTCCCTTGGCATGAGCTAACTGACAGCAGGGTCGGGTTTAATTTCCCATGAAAAGTAACAGAACATCTCATTCTCTCAGTTGGGACATTAAATCTGCTTCCTCTGAAGGTGAGGGTGACAAGCAGGGCCCGCAGAGCACGATGGGCAGGGGAGAGAAAGGGAAGCCTGTCAACATCCGTTTCGTAAGCTAATTTTTTGCAAGAGGCAAATCTTCTCCCTTCTTGGGTTTGGTCCATGTGGTGGGTTTCCGCAGCTGTCTCAGCCTGCACAGGGTGGCCACAATTTGGAAAGCATATGACATGGGTGCTGCAGGGCACCCTTGTCATTACTCAGTCCGTGGGGTCCTTGGGGTGAACCTGTCCTCCCCCTTGGCATGAGCTGCGTGGGTGGACCCACACACAGGTGTAGATGAGGCTTGCAACAGAGCCGGTTTACTCGGCTCTGAGAAAAGCAGAGACATCACACAGCCTTATCCCAGAGGCTCTGGAAGACCTAGACCCAACTGGAAAGAATTGCCTGGAATTGCAAAAGGAATGGAAGTGAGGGAAAGAGAGAGAGAAAAAGGGAGAGGGAGGGAGGGAAAGAGACAGGGGGCTGGTAAGGGAGGACAGATGGACAGACAGACATACAGACATTACTAGTTTGGGGCAGTTCTTCAAGACGTGAATATATGCAAAAGAATCAAAACTATGCCCCAGACTTAATAATAGGCACCTCGAGGGCTTCCCTGGTGGCGCAGTGGTTGAGAGTCCGCCTGCCGATGCAGGGGACACAGGTTCGTGCCCCAGTCCAGGAGGATCCCACATGCTGCGGAGCGGCTGGGCCCGTGAGCCATGGCCGCTGAGCCTGCGCGTCCGGAGCCTGTGCTCCGCAGCGGGAGAGGCCACGGCAGTGAGAGGCCCGCGTGCCGCAAAAAAAAAAAAAAAAAAAAAAAATAATAATAATAGGTACCTCGAAGGGTACAACAGTGACAGATTTCCCAAAGGAAAATGACAGGGAACAGTAACAGGGAATAGTGACAGGTTTCCCAAAGGATACCATGGGTGGCTTCATTATTAAATTACTATTATTGATGATGTTGTTATTGTTATAATCATCAAGGTGTAATTTACATATAGTGAAATGCAGCCATCTTAAGCGTACCATCTGATCAGCTTTGACAAATGCGTCCACCAGTGTAAGCCACACCTCTTATCATGACATAGAATATTTCCATCACCCCAGAAAGCTTCCCTGTGGCTCCTTCTAATCAATCCCTACCCTCTTGGCAACCAGCAAAACCCTGTTTTGCTTTCTAAAGTCACAGATTAGATTTGCTTGTTCTTGAAATTCACATAAATGGAATCATGCCGTGCCGTGTGTTTTTTTGTTTGCTTCCTTTGTATAGCAGTGGTTTTGTGATTCACCCACATCGCTGCATATTTCAGTAATTGCTTCCTTTTATAGCTGAGATGTATTCCATTGTATGGATATACCGCAATTTGTTTATCCTGTTCACCTGCTGATGGACACCTAGGCTGTTCCCAGGTTTTGACTTTTGTGAACAAAGCTCCTATAAACATTTGCGCACATGGTATAGACATACTCTCTTGATATAGACATGTGTTCCTGTTTCTCTCGGATAAACAGCTAGGAATGGGATCACTGGATCCTGTGGCTTGTGTATGATTAACTTTGTAAGGAATTGCCGTGCTGTTTTCCCCAAGTGCTTGTACTCTTGTATACTCCTGTTGGGAACAAGGAAAGATGGAGAGAAGGGAGTGGTTACAGGTTACCAAACTGTTATCAAATTGTGGCATTGTTGCGTCTGGATTAGGAGATCCAGGAAGCCTTTATGTGCTTCCCAGGGAACAGGTGCTAAAGCCCCATTAACAGGTGCAAGGTCCCCAGAGGTGGAGCTCAGATCCTCACAGAGACCAAGCAGATTCAGAAATGCATCCTAAGAAATGACTGGAACAAGGATGTCACTGAGCCACATGGCTGCTCTCAGCCCGGTGAAAGCGGGACTTTAGAAACTCCAACACTGAAAAGATAGAGAATATAGAATTCAAAAGGGGAATAAACTCTAGAATAAGGGAGAGGCAATCCAAAAGGATTCTCATTTTTCCCCATGATGAACTTCTTCAGTGCTTTTTCTGTGAAATATCAAACACAAAATCCTTCCCCCTCATTGTTCGTCTTTGGGGTGCCTCTGGCTTCGCTGAGTCTCCCCAGGGTGACTGGGCACAGATATTCCCCACAACAGTGGTCATTGCTGGAGAATCAGAAGAGCAACCAGATACACGGGGTCCCAGCCCCAAATGGTTTGCATTTTCACTGCCAAGGGAAGCAATTTTGTTTTCTGTCGATTCTACCACCCAGGCTATGACCCCTCTGGGCAAGTGTCCAGGGCCAAGCCTGCAGCCCATGGGAACCCTCACACCAGTGGCCCACAATTTACCCAACACTCCCATGGCCAGGGCATTCATCTACCAGTGTGTGGTCTCAGTCAGGGGCAGCATCCCTCCTGGGGGCATTTGGAAATCCGGGGGTGGGGGCTGTCTTTGGTCGCCTAGCAGCTATGGATATTAACAACAGTGACCCGGATATTCCCACACAAGGTAGACTTGTCCCTCCAGAATGCCACCAGGGCCCCTGTTGAGAAATTCCATCAACTTGAAACAGAAGAAAGGGTTGATTCTAAACTTCGTTTGGAATTAGACGCTAAATTTCAGAGTGCGTCTTGTGATGTTCTTTTCTTTACATTCGCTGTTAATGAGGTGGGAATTTCCTTCTTGCTGACTTTTTTCAAACACAGTTGATAATGAAAGCAGGGAGGTTTGTTCTAGAGGGTCCTTCTGCAGAGGGTCCCCCTCTAATATTCAGCTCACCACTTGCATGTGAGGAAACCACCCCAAGCAAAAATACTACCAGATAATGAAAAGAGGGAGGTGTTTTGTGAAACAGTCCAAGGCATAAATCTTGGATTTTGCCAAGAAAACAGCTATTGTGTTCAAAGAATGCATCCTTATTTATCCTTGCTTGACTCATTCCTTTTACATTAGAAAAGATCAGGAGATGTTGGAGTCTGAGGAAGCCTAGGAGGTGTCATTTCAGAAAAGAGAATAAATTCTGAGGCTCGGGATCAAGCAGCTTTCCCAGGGGCCAGGATTAGGACCCCAGGATCTTTAGGCTGCAGGCCAGGTCTGCCCCTGCCTGAACTTCCTTCTCACTGGGCGTGGCCAGTACTACTTTCCAGATGTGATAAGACCGCTTACCCTGTGGGCAGACGGATGGCTCATATTCGAGAAGACAGAATCATGAAGGTTCTCACTCACTCGTTCATTTGTTCATTCATCCACCACACATTTACTAATCACCCTCTGTGCCTGGCACCGTGCTAGGAGCGGGGAGTACAGAGGTGAATTAGATGTAAACTGTGCCCTTCCCGGGTCTAATGCCAGCTGACCAAGACCTGATCACCTTGCTCAAGGAGGCAGCAGGCTCCAAGAGGAGAGGAGACACAGGAGGTGCTGATGTGCAAGGTGAAGGTCACTTGTGGCCGAGGAGAGGAAGCCACTTGGCGCCGAGGTTCAAGGGGAGGGTGATGCCTTGTGAGAGGCAGGTGGTCAGATGGAGGAGGGTGCTGAGGCCACCAGAGCGTGAAGCCCCTGACACGAGGCTGCCGCGGAGCTGACTTCTCTGTCACTCCCCCTCGCTCCCCGCCAAGATTCTGCAAACACGACAGACAGGCAGGAGCTGTCATGATATCTCAGGGGTCACGACACCCTCCCTCCTGGGACTCAATGAGGCTTTGTCTGCTGTATTCATTAAACACCCCTGATGCCTGTAAAGATAATGAGACTGGCAACCAGAGAGCGATTTAGGACAACACGGACTCAGTTTTGCTTTTTCGCAGTAGCTGCCGTCTTTTCAGTCAAGAAACGCAGCGTTAAAAGCTTATATTTGGGACTTCAGCTTCCGGCCAAGGTGGAGTAACAAGGCCCAGAGTTGGCACCACTACCCATCCCCTCCCAACATCTAAAAGATGTACCAAATATACAAAACAATGGTCTCAAAACAATGGACATCAAGGCAACAAAAGGCAGTGAGAGACAAGAAACAAAGGAGGTGGGAGTTCCCTGGAGGCCTAGTGATCGGGATTCCGGGCTTTCATTGCTGTGGCCTGGGTTCAATCCCTGGTGGGGGGAACTGAGATTCCACAAGCTGTGCAGCGCAGTCAAAACAAAAACAAAAACAGAGAAGGTGAGCGGTCCGGCTGCCCCAGCTTACTGCCTGGAGACAGTTTCTAAATATCAGTCCTGGAAGGGAGATGCCGCCCAGGTCCAGCCCACTGAGAACATCGAGGAAATGGGGCAGAGAGGAAGCAAGACAGATGAGGCCCCTCCCCCAGGGCACCTGCAGAAAAGCAGAGGGAGCCAACAGCACCCACAAATAAATAATTACAGATTATGGCAAGTGCTAGAAAAGAAATGGAGAAGAGGCTGAGCTGCCCCCACAAGTGTCTGGAAAAGAAGCAGTTGGGGGCAGGGGGGTCGCTTTGGATGTCCCCATCTGAACGGTATCACGGGGGCTAAGCAGACCAAGGAGATTCCTGCTGGGGTGTGTGGACCTGCCTGAGGTCCGGTGTCACAGAGGAACTGCGTGAGGTCAGCTGCTCTCTGGGACAAGCGCCTTTCCTGTATTCCTCACTGGGGTATTTGTGTCTATCAAATGGGACGACAGAGACAGTGTTCTTGAGGGTACCAGGAGTACCTCCCTCCCTTGCGCGGCACCAACTCTGAGGCCGCTATTAGTCCCCCTTCTGCAGTGGGGACACACAGGCAGGGGCCTGCCAGGATTGGAACCAGGTGTGCCTTGTGACAACACTCATGGCCAACTCAGTGCATACTTACCTTGGACCTGGGGCCTGCCACTTCCATCTCTTCTTCAGAGCCCGCTGTGCACTGGAGATGTTTGATTGACAGGAGGGGAACTGAGTGGGGCATGAATGAATCAAAGGAACAGTGAGTTGGGTGGAAACAACCTTAGTTTTGCAAGATATTTTTCAAGGATTGCTAGAAGGGAGTGAGAGCCATGTTCTTTGTTTTAACCTGACGTTTCCATTGTGAGATGGAGGCTGTGATTTATCCCTGGCTCGGCCTCTGGACCCGCATGTGGCCACCTGCGGAGGCCAGCGCCACGCTCATGTGGCTCAGTGTTTCTTGAGCGCAGCCTGATTGCCAGGCCCTGCTGGTGACACCACGCGCATGCAGTAGCCTCTAGGGCATCCTTAGACGTCTCTAACTTTCACAGTCTGGTGACTCATGCCCAGACTACCCGAGTGGCTTCCCGACTGATGCCCAGGAGCTGGCCTTGGTCACGGCCAGGTGAGGAGGTGTGACCTGCACAGAAAGCTGCTTCCTGCCCCTCGCAGCTCAGCTCCCAGCCCGCTGGGCGGATCACAGCCACTGAGCGTGGGCTGCAGTGTCAAGGGTCCCCTGAGCTGCAGAGACTGGTCTCCTTTGAGGGGCTGATGTCTGTAAACATGCTTCCCAAACCACAGCAGACACGCTCAGCCTTTGCTGTGGAAACTGAGGTCAGAAGCTGGCCCGGGCCTCACGACACGGCCAGGGACTCGTTACCCTTGGGTATCAGGTGCTGCCCTGGGCTTTGGGAGCAGATGCGAAGGGGGCCACACAGCCCCGATAGGGACGGTCTCGGGGCACAGTTGGCCCTCAGAGTGGGTGGGCTCCGTTTCACCTCCACACCCTGCCGCCCACGTGGAGGGTCTTGAGGACTCTGTCCAGCATGTCTAGGAATCGTGCACACACTGCAAGTTGATGGAGTGTCTGAAGAGCCTTTAAGAGGATGGTTACTCTCGTCTTGCCTCTGCCTGCTCGCCTAAAACCCCTGTTGGTTTTATGTGGCTCACGAGGACAGCAAGGGGTCCAGGAACTTTGCTAGTACATTTGTGTGGTGGCAACACCCGGCCCCCAGACCCTTCAGACAAAGGAGGACACGAGGCCGGGAGGAGGGGAGGGACAGACCTGGGCTTCCCGTCCCCCAGCCCTGCTTTATGTGCTGCCGCCAAGGACCGTGAAGGACCTGGATTCTCAGAAGTTCCTTCACGGGCTGACGGCCCTTTCCCTTCACTGCCTCGGGGTCCCCAGCCCCACCTCTGTTGGGCTGCTTGACACAGACCCCAAATCCAACGGCGACGGCCCCTCCCTCTCACGCCCCACACAGAGCCCATTGTCTGCAGGACACAAGGAACCAACTCAGGCCGCTGCTCTCCATTCACCGGCACAGGCCTCCACTGGGAGGTCTGTGCCAGGGGCGTCCACCCCCCTGCCTGGGCCAGCTTGCGGGGAGGCGCTCACTCGTTTCCTACCGGCACGTTGCCAGCGTGTGTGGCCGGACTTTAAACCACAGATACAAGCTCAGACCTTGATGCTTTACACAACGCCCTGCAATCAGCCCCCGTTTCTGGAGAGAAAGGAGAAGGCTCGTTTGAGTTGCTCCGATGAAAGCAGTGAGCATCGGCACCTCAGCGCGGGGGCTCCTTCCACTCCTTCTCGGCCACTGGGAATCTGGCTTTGGGTGCAGCACAGAGACTCCCCTTTTCCATAAGTCTTCCGCATTCCTCCCCCAGACCCGAGGTTCCCACAGCAGGAAGCCCCAGGCTGCCTAGTAAGAGCAGGCAGAAGGCGTGAATTCCCTGCTCCTGGGGGGGCCTCAGCAGTTTGCCTTTTCCAGAACCCAGGGCCCGTCCCTCTCCACCCTGCAGGTTGGACACTGCAGCCTGAATGGGGGTCCCTGGCCTCCAGGGCGGCCAGGGAGGGGCAGTGTTCCGGGGAATAAGTGCTGTGACGGCGCGGAGGGCCACCTGTCTTGCCCACTACGCCTCCCGCAGTCCTGTCGCTGGTCTCCACTGACTTCCACACCCAGCCCGGGAGCCCCCTTCCTGTTCCTGCCAGCCGGGCTCTGGGGGCTGTTGCAGCCGAGCATTGCCTGGCTTTCGTCTGCTGTAGATGGACTTCGTTGGTCTACGGAAGCGCGGGAGGCCTTGGCCAGCCTCTGGTGAGGGGCTCTGCCAGGAGACAGACCTCAGTTGGCCACCAGGACTCCAGAGGGGCTGGAGCCACAAGGGCCAGCCAGGCTGGACATCTCACTGGGCTTCACAGGGAGGGCTGCCCAGGGCCCCTGGACCTCCCCTCACTGTGCTACCAGTGGCCCCCGCAAACATCTTCTCCACCTCGGCTTCTTTTCCGCCACTGCTACATGTGTGCAGCCTCTCTCAAATCCCCACCTTCTGTGCTGGAAGCATCCATCAGTGAGTTGCCCCCTTCCTGTCCTGCCCTCGTTCCAGGCTCAGACCCCAGCCTGGGGGTCAGCACGCCCTCTGCTCCACAGCTAGGCCACCAGTGGCCGGTGTGGCTGAGCGCTCCGACCTCCTCTCCACCTGCCTCTCCCTGACTCCTGGGGAACCCTGTCTGGTTATCACTGTCACCAGGCCCCTCCTCCCTGGGGTACCTCCCCCAGTTCAGCACAGTGGCTCTTCAAAGGACCTGGAAGGATCTGGGGTTAAATTCCAGATTCCAACCCTGGAAAAATCATTTAATCTTTTAGATTTAATCTCAATTTAAATTCCACTATAAATTGGGAGGAAACAACAGCACCTCCTCCACCGGGCTGGTGCAAGGATTAAATGAGATATGAGATCAGAGAGCTCACAGCAGACACCCCTTAGCTGCCCCCGCATCCTTCCCCTTCTGCCTCGCAGAACCCCAGTTCTCCTCCTGTGTCCCTGATCCCCTCTACAGGGCCCAGGCTTTGGGGAGGCGGGACCAGCCCAGGAGGTGGGTTTTCAGTGGTCTCAGCCAGGCCTGGTTGTTCCAGCCCTCTGCCCCTAATTGGATCAGAGGTGGGCATGTCATGCAGTTCTGGCCAATGACACGAGGGGAACAGTCTGCTGGGCGCTTCCAGACCTGTCTCCTTGCTGTTAGAGGCATGAAAACAGGCAGGCTTCTTTCCCTGTGGACACTGCCATGCCCTTCTTTACCACCAAATAGAGCAGCTTTGGGGGCGCTGAGGGTACTGGTGTGGAGGGTGGGTGGATTGCAATGCGAAGTAGGGTGGCCTCCAGGGGCGACTTTTGAGCAAAGACTGGGATTTGGTAAGGGGGTTCATCATGCAGGTACCTGAGGGAAGAGCCAAAGCAATGGCCTTGAGGTCACTGCAGGCCTGGCATGTTGGCATGACGTGGGCAAGGGGAGGACGGGAGGAGATGAGGTGGCTCAGGGTCTGGAGGCCATGAGAGAGGTGTGGGCCTTTACACTGAGAAATAAGTTGCCATTGAGGGGTCTGGAGAGAGGGGTGGTGAGATGTGACTTACACATTGGCTCAGTGTGTGGCAGGGGGTGTGGCAGGGGATGTGTGCCAGTGTGGGAAGCTGGGAGGATACCGCGATAGCCCAGGAGAGAGCTGACGGTGGCTCAGATGGGGGTCAGCAGTGGAGGTGGTGGGCAAAGATAGATTCTGAATATGTTTGGAAGGTAGGGTTCACGAAAGCTTGGATGTGGGTGTGAGAGACAGAGAAGAGGTGAGGATGACTTGAAGGATTTGGGGCTGAGCAAGCAGAAGGATGGAGCTGCCATCAAGGGACGGGGAAAGCTGGGGCAGGACAGGTTTGCTGGGTGTGGAGGTCGGGAGTAAAGTCTGAAATTCCCATCACACACCCAAGGGAGATGGCAACCCAGCAGCGGGATCTAGATTCTGAGTTCAGCAGCAAGGGCTCTGCTGGAGGCATAAATTTGGGAGCTGTCAGCACCCAGTCCTGAGAGGGGATGAGATCGTCAAGTGAGGAAGCGTGAGCAGAGTGGAGAGGAGGGTCCAGGCCTGAGCCCTGGGGAGTTCCACGGGAAGAGGCCAAGGAACAGAGAAGGAGGCAGCAAAGGAGGCTGGGAGGAGAGGCCAGCAGGGACAGGGGCCAAGGAGATGTGGGGTCCTGTGGCCAAGTCAGAGCAGGACGTCAAGGAGGAGGGGACAGTCCGCTGTGTCCGCTGCAGCTGACGGACAAACGCCACGAGGCTGAGAGCCAGCCGCTGAATGGAGCAACATGGCGGTCACCGCTGACCACCACACAGGTGGTTTTGCGGAAGCGCTGGAGGAAGCTTGACCGGGGCCATCTAGGAGGGGATGTGGGGAGAGGAAATGGAAACAGCAAGTATGCACAGCTTTTTGGTGGAGTTGTGTTGCAAAAGGGAACAGCAACATGGAGCCATAGCTGGGGCGAGCAGTGGTAGCAAGAGAAGGATTCTAAGACGGGAGATGAAGCGTGTGTGAGTGCTGGTGGGCGGGACCCAGGAGAGGGGGCGGCCTGTGCACAGGTGGCAGGAGCTGTGCTGTGGAGGAAAGGTGGGGGGATGACAGGTGAGAGTCAGTGGAAGCTGCCTTCGGAGGGAGGCCAGGCCAGCGCCAGGGCTGAGAGCAGGATGGGGGAGGGGTGGGCGTTCCAGGGGAGCAGAGAAGGTGATCCGGTTTTCTAGGAGGGCAGGTGGGTGACTGGTCTGGCTGGGGAAGGGAGGAGCTTGAAGGGCCAGTGATGTGAAGGCGAGTCCAGTTCCAGGTTGGCCATTGTGCCCAGCCGCCTTCAGCTGCCGGTGGTGGGCAGCCGGGTTTGCCCAGCGTGTATGATGAAGTGGGTGCACCCGGGGGAGTGAAGACGGTGCTGGACGAGAGGCGGAAACTGAGGCACACCGCCTGGTCACGTGAAGACGCCCAACTCCACTTGGGTGGGTGGTGGAGCTGGGATTTGAACCCAGACATCTGGCTCCAGGGCCAACCCGTAACTGCTACACAGACCAAAAACCAGCGAGCCAGCAAATCCAGGGGAGCAATGCCGGGTGTGGAAAGGGAAGATCGGTGTCACCTTGGGCTGTGGGGAAGCCTCTCTGAGGAAGTGGCATTTTGGTCGAGCCCTATAGGGCTGGGGACAGGGGACAGCCCTATGGAAAGGTCCTGTCTGGGTTGGCCTAGGCTGCAAGGGAAAGAATGGGGAATGGGCAGCTGGTGCCCCAAGCCTCTGCATCCCCCCGGTGATGGGGCCACCCCGCTAAAGCCCTGCTGAGGGGCTCTGGGCCCTTCCATCTGTGAGTCCCAGCTGGTTCCCTGAGCTCCACGAGATGCTCACTCCTCTGATTTATTTACTTCTGCCCGGCGTCCCGGGCATGGAGCCCAGCGTGGTGGCAATGTGGCCGCTTATCGTAAAGGACACGGTTCTCAGGATCGGCTCCTGGGGGGGGTGGGCATTAAGAAAAAACCCAATACATTATTAATAATTGTCTCCATCGTTCCCGTGACTAATTAGGAAAGGAAAATTATGAATTGGATTGAAGTGTGTATGGTGGGGGCAGCCTTGGTGTTTCCTGATGCCAGGGAGAGGCCTGGGTGGAGGCCTGAGAACAGGAGGCCGCTGCCTGGGGCAATTAATTTTGCCTCTGATGGCGACTGCAGAACACGTCTCCCCTTGTTCTTCACCCAAACAGCCCTCTTTGTGAGGCTCCTCAAGGCCGGGACTTGTACTCAACAGCTCTGCTATCTTTCAGGAGCTGCAGCCCACACTTTCTCTGTGCCCGGCCCTGGGGACCCTCCCCAGATCTGCCAAGCCTTCGGTTCCCACCCAGGGCTGCAGATGGACTGCTGCCTGGAAGGGCTACGTTTAGCCAGCTTAGAACAGCGCAGCGCTGTCCAGAAGTGAGGAGACGGTGCCACGGGGGAAAGCTCTAGGGGACCACCTGAACCCACCCTCATTGCCCCGACTCCTCCTTGTCCGAGGACAAATCCATTCACTCCCTCAACACCTATCTGCTAAGAGCCTACGACATGCCACGCACTGGGCTAGGTGCTGGGGAGAGGAAGGTTGGTAAAAACACACAGGGACACTGCCCTTGTGGTCCAGTCTGCTGAAGAATGGACACTAATTCACTAACCACCAGCTAAATGCACATTTGATTCCTGCCTCACCGAGATACTGGGCATGTGCCTTAGGTACAAAAAGCAGGAAACTACACAACAAAAAAATAAGAATTCCCCGAACACGAAGACCCAACATAGGTTGACGGAGCGCGATGGGCTCATCTTCGTGAGAGGCTCATGACCTTGGGACAGGAACATGCTCCCAATGGTTTATGTTAAATGCCCAGCAGAGCCCCAGCACCGAGTTGATACTCAATACCTTTTGGAGAACTTTCTCCCTTTCCAGAGGGCACTTAGATGATGGGGTCTCATGACTGCCCAGTCAGGTAGAATCTGCTCGGTCCAAACAGCCGTCATCACTGTGAAGAGGGGTTCAGGATCAACTCAGCCCAAGGGTCAACAAACTCGGGCCCACAGGCCAAATCTGGCCCACCACCTGCTTTTGTAAATAAAGTTTTATAGAAACACAGACACACGCCCATTTGTTTACATATTGTCACGGCTGCTTTCTTGCTGCATCGTCAGAGTTGAGTAGCTGCAGCAGAGACTGTATGGCCTGCAAAGCCTAAGTTATTTACTCTCTGGCCTTTTACCCCCCCCAACTTCTGGTGGTCTTCGGCTGAGATTCTCAGACAAGCTTAGAAAACTGATCTGAGAGACCCCTGAAATTACACCGCATATTTGCATGTTACAAGTACACGTTCCACTCCTTCCATTTTATATTTTAGAAAGTCCCTTTACTCCAAATGTCACACCAGTGCCCTGGTGGGGAGGTGTCTAGACATGTGACACAGGGCTCTGTTCTGTCTGGGAGTTTTAACAGTGACAGTCTTGACTTGGCCACACCGCACCTGCTAAGTGGTCAGTTGCCGGGGCACAACATTCCCTGGAAGGCGGGTGGGGAGCATCTACTGTGGTAATATGCTAGGTACCATCCGCGGCCCTGCGGCAGGGGCAAACAACAAAGGGCAGGGTCACCACCATAACATGTTTGGTGGCTCTTCGAGTCAGGTCTAGGGCCCGTGAGTGGAGGCAATGGGACGGGGGCAGATTTAGGACTGACTCCCCCCAGGAGCTGCCGACACTAACTGTCCTTCAATGCAGCAGGCTGATTCCTAAGGCTGGGACAGCCCGCCGCTTTGGCGTTAGGCTCCAGGATGCTTCTGGCTCCTGCTCGGTTGAAAGGCTTAGCCTCAGCTTAGCAGCGGCTCTGTTCCATTCCTCCTCTGACAGTTCTAAGCGCACAGGAGAGCCTCTGGCCCCGCCTTCCTCCCCCTGGCCCCTCTCATGGGTACATCTCGGGGTCTTTTTATTTGTTGGGCATTTGGACATTAGCTGCTGCAGCTGCCTTGCCCACACTTGGCTGTGAAGGTGTGGGAGGTGAGGCGGGAGCTGCTCCCACCTGTGCTGAGGTGCAGGGGGCATGCAGCTACCTTGACTTCCCTGGGCACCTGTACTTTCTTTAGAAGACTGCCTGGGGCTGCTAGAGTGGCCGAGCACAGGCAGAGAACCTGGGAATTTACTCCTCCAAAGCCCAGAGAGTCCTCAACCCGTGACAGGTACCAGGTGGGACAGTCAGCCTCTGCCACCGGCTGGGGACAATGGTGAGACATCACCAAGCCTCCAGAGCACCCTATGGGGTCAGGCTCAGGCCTCCTGGACTCTCACTTGGCTTCCTCCCCGCCCTGTCCCCCCTCCTCTGTTGCCTTCCAGTCTCCCCTGGGAACGCCTCCTTTAAGAATCCTTGTCTCTGAGGACAGGTTCCACGTCAGGAGCCCTAGACTCGAGGTCACCGTGGTACCGAAAGATCGTGGCCTGCCTTCTAAGGCCTCAAATAAAATTACATCCCAACGAGCTTCATGTGTGATTTCTATGTTCTGGAAGATTCCTTCCCAGAACCACCCTTTGCTAATTCTCTGGACTGAGCCTAAGTTCTGTTTAAAAGGTCCCTGTTGGGTTAACCCAAGGATGATTTTTGTCCTGAATGCGACTACAAAGGGACAGTGACACAGCTGAAAAAGATCACTGCTGCTCAATTGGTCTTTGTTAAAAAAGGAAGAAACCTGCAATGTCTGTAGCTTTGGGGCAAAACCATAGTATTAAGAAGGAAAGAAACCTGTATGGATGGTCCATGGCTGTGCTCTGACAGAGTAGCCACCCGCCACATGTAACTACCTAAATTGAATTAAATTAAGTGAAAAGTTCAGTTTCTCACTTGTACTAGCCATATTTTAAGTGCTTAGTAGCCACACGTAGCTAATGGCTACCATACTGGACAGCACGGATACAGATCATTTACATCATTGCAGGAAGTCTACTGGATGGCACTTCCAGGTGTCCAGGGTGATGAGAGGTGAGACGTTCTGCTTCGCTTTCCAAAAAGGGAGCCAAGAGTAGTTTTCATACCTCATGGAAAGCAAAATGAGACAGCCACACGTATGACGACTGTGCTCTTTTCAAAGCCCTTTTTTCTTCAGATTCTTTTATTTCATTCTCATTTCTCCTCCCCCACAAATAGGCCAAGGCAGGAACTCTGAGCATCACTTTACAGGTAAGGAAACTGAGGGTTCCTAAGGACAAAAGAGGCAGAGTCACAGAGCCACTGGCAGAGTCACAGAGTCGGAGCTTCTGAGCTGTAAGGCCTCCGCTGCCACTGCTGGGAGGTTCCAGGACAATGACAGCAGCTGGGAGGCCCAACAAGTCAGCTCTCTGAGGAGCTGTAAGTGTGCTGGGGTGCAGCCTAACACCCACGCTTGGCAGACACACTCAACAGCCATGTGGCTTGGCGAGCGGAACACGTGACCCAGAGTGGTCACTCTGTCTTTGAGATAATGAAGCAGTGGCTCTGCCCTCCGTGATGAGCAGCTGTGCAGTGGTTTCGCTGCAGGGGAATGGGGCCAGGCCCACGAGAACCCCACCATCACACTCCCCGTGGACAACTTCCGTGACGCTGGCCTGTCTGAAGGATGTGGCAAGCTGACCCTGGGCAGAAGGTCTCAACTTGGCAGCTGGCTCCTGCCTGGGAATTCTGTTCTCTTTCTGGACAAGCAGCTCATTCTCAAGATCAAGGCCACATAAGCTGGTGGCGTTGCTTGGAAACCCCTGGAACTTTTGAAAGTCACTTCATCAGTCTGGACTTCAAATGCCCATATGCCAGATGGGAGTGGTGAGCTTGGCCTAGAGCTGGGTTCCTCAGCCTCGACACTGCTGACATTTTGGGCTGGATCTTCCTTTGCTGTGAGGACTGTCCTGTGCTCTGGACACATTAGCTGCCGGCCTCTATCCGCTGGATGCCAGGAGCATCCCCCTCCCAACTGTGATGACCAAATGTTCCCTGGGGAACAAAATCTCCCGGTTGAAAACCAGGGGACTGGAAGGTCTCCAGGGCTGTTCCCTGGCTCCACCACGCGGTGCAGAGATGGATGCCTCCAATGCGGGCACGGCCAATAGTGCAGCCCTGACCCGCCTCCCAGAGTCCAGCACACCAGTCCCAGCCAACGGAAGGAGTTAGGCCTGATGGCCTCCCAGCTGGAACCTGAGATTCCAAGCCAACTGCCTCCACGACGACCCCCAGCTACTGAGAGGCTGCCCAGTGGAACTGCCCGTAACAGCATCCAAGAAGAGGGGAAGGCGTTATTTTCCGAAGCATCCATAATTCTCTCTGCCAAGGCAGGAGACAATGTGCCCTTGCTGCCCACAGTCCAGTTCATTCTAAATCGGAGAACAAGGAGCCCATTCACTCTCGGGAGGGGCGGAGGGCAGGCCGACCCCCCTTCCAGGAAACGGTAGCCTTTAGCCTTCTCTGGGTGCTGGTGAGGGTGACACAGAAACTTGGGAGCTGGCAATGGGCACTGTTCATATTGTTGTCTTGTTTTTTCTCTGGTGAAAGAAGGGGACAGAAACTAATGGACGTTCCTCCCTGACCCGCCAGGCAGAACTCTGTCATTTTTCCTGGGGAGAAGACTTAACAATAGTGATTCTTCTTAAAAGCCACTGGATACCGTCCCTTTCTTAACTGGAGAGATGAGACCACCCTCTTTTCAAACAGGACTCCCTCGAGAGTGGAAGGCACAGTGGAGCAGGGTGTCTCTGTCCCGTTCTGGGCAGAGCAACTCAAAGTCCGGGTGCAGGAGGTCACGGTCCAGGATGCATTAAATCCCACAAGGTGAAGTAGGAACAACTTGCCCATCATACAAAGGTGCTGTGATCGCCATCTACACAAAGTCACGGCCACTGTCGCCT
This sequence comes from Delphinapterus leucas, assembly GCF_059928025.1. NCBI lineage: Eukaryota > Metazoa > Chordata > Mammalia > Artiodactyla > Monodontidae > Delphinapterus > Delphinapterus leucas. The sequence goes on from NC_143130.1 coordinate 170,807,162, forward strand.
GCGTTCACACACGTCAGACCTCTAGACTGGGGCTGCCAGGCTGTTTCTGAGCCTTCATTAGTGTTTTGTGTTTGTTATCTATTGGCAGACTAGCAAATGCCTAAGGTTTCAGAAAATTTTATGGAGGACTACTTTTATGTCTTAAAAATATTTCAAGGAGCTTACTACAACTCTAATGATAATAACAGCCCCTCCTTTGCTAAGCCCTTTTGAAGCCACATTGCGTGCGTGCATATCGCCTGATTGAGGTCTCTTGATCCATCAGGAGACGTGGGTGTCACTGTCCCCAATTACAGGCGCTCACTGAGGAGAGGTCACCGGAGAAGCCAGGATTCCAGGACCATCTAATGTCAAAGTCCGTCTTCTTTCTACCACATCCTATTGCCAACCAGGCAAAGACCACTGCTATTGGATTTTGGCGGCAGGGCGCCTTGGCCCAGCTGGAAGAACAGATTGGAACATTGCCGGGGGATGCCTCGACCTCAGACCCATGGCTTCCATGGGGAGTGTCCCCGGCCACACTCCCAGCCTTCTCTAGCCCTTTACTCACTCCTCTTAAGGGTGGAGGGTAGGACTTACTCAACCGAAGATCCGTGAGACGTGCACAAGACCTGGGAACACAGTCATGCCCACCCTGGACCCCAGGAGTGATGGAAAAGGGAAATAAAATTCTCAGCAAGGGAGAGGTTGGGAGAAACTTTTTATACGACATTCAGGATAAATACTCCCCCCCCCCCTTTTTTTTTTTTTTTTTTGTGGTACGCGGGCCTCTCACTGTTGTGGCCTCTCCCGTTGCAGAGCACAGGCTCCGGACGCACAGGCTCAGCGGCCATGGCTCACGGGCCCAGCCACTCTGCGGCACATGGGATCTTCCCGGACCGGGGCACGAACCCGTGTCCCCTGCATCGGCAGGCGGACTCTCAACCACTGCGCCACCAGGGAAGCCCTCCCCTCTTTAATTCCTTATAGTCACAAGCTCCCTGGACACATTGTTCCAAAATCCAACGGCTGTTGAGCACCTCAAGAACCCAGACACTGTCGCCTGTTCTTTATTTTAATGACAGCTGGCCACACAGGTCACCATAATCAACTGTCCCACCATCTGCCTTTGACAGGGACATCAATGGGGCCTTGAAACCCTCATACAGACAGGGTGACACTTTAGGAACCAGCTGTGTCCACCTGCTTCAGAAAACCCAAGGTACCACAAACAAATGCCATGTAGCCACGGCCCTGGGCAGAGGCCGGCTCTGCCTCAGGCCCCTCCCCTGAGAATGAGGTGGAGTCTCAAACGCTCTTCTGATGCTGAGATTTCCTCAGTTCTAGGGAATCTGAACTGTAAAATATGATCAATAACCCTGAAGGTTCTCAAGACATCCAGACGCTGGTCAGTGAAAGGACATGGAGGCCTAAGGGTTAGCCCAGGTACCCAGTTTCCTTCCCCAGAGGCTACTGGACCCTATTTCTTATGTGTCCTTTGAGACAGCAGGTCTGTTGTATTTATATATATTCCAAGTGAGAACACCATTTATGGACTGCACGTTCGTGGGCCTCCCAAACTCATACGTCAGAATCCTAACCCCCAAAGGGACAGTGTGAAAAGTTGGGGCCTCTGAGAGGTGATTGGGTCATGAGGGTGGAGCCCTCATGAACGGGATTAGTGCCCTTATAAAAGGAACTGTAGAAAGATCTGTCGCCCCTTCTGCCATGTGAAGGCAGAGGAAGAAGGCACCTTCTATGAACCAGGAAAGGGGCTCTCACCAAACACCAAATCTACCAGCAACTTGATCTTGGACTTCCAGCCTCTGGAACTGTGAGAGTTAAATTTCTGTTGTTTATAAACCACCCAGTCTATTCCATTAGAGTAGCCAGAACAGACTAAGACAGCATCCTATACATACACCAGGCATGCTATCAGATATAATATATATTTCACTTAATATATTTTGGCAATGCTTTCACGTCAGTATGAACAGAGCTGCCTTTTTAAAAAATTGCTGAATGGCGTGCCAAGGTATGGATATGCCACGATGTATCTAGCTAGCTCAGAAGAGGATGTTTTTCAAATGCAGGACCTCAACGCTTTGTCATTTGCTGCCAAAATTAATTTGGTAGCAAAACCTGAGCTGTGGGGAAGTGGGTTTCTTTATGGTTGTGATTTGTCTCATTTAGTGTGAATATCCACACGTTTCACTGCAGGAATATTATTGGATGCTGGACTGCCTGGAGGTGTTACTTAATCCATTGATATATGATATATATTGATATATGATACCGCTTTTGTAAAATCTGAAGCATTCTGATTTCCAAAACACAGCCAGTCCCAAGTTTCAGATAAGGGATATGGAGCCTTTCCAGTACTTCTGTTAGACAGAGACGGTAAACCAGATGCCATGGGCTCCTGGGGCCTTGCCTCCTGTCCCAAATTCACCCTGAGGCCAACTCAGCATCTCCCGCCCCCAGCCCCTGGGGCCAACCCACAGGCAGTAATGAGGAACGAGCATTTACCGAAGATTCCCTAGAGAAGCACGAAGGGATCACCAAGCTTAGCACAGAACAAAGACTCACTCCAGTCCCTCCAGGCCCCCCTGCCCCTGCCCCCCCAAGTCCTTCTAGCCTCCTTCTCTCTACTTTTCTCCCCTCCCAACCCCACACTGCCTCAAACTGCCCTCATCACCTGGAGGACTCCACTCTGAGCCTTAGCTCACACTTCCATTCCACAGCACTGCGAGGTGCTGATTTTTAAGAGAACACCGAAATCAGGATTTTTAAAATGTGAACTATCTTTGATGGTTACATATTGTTTCTTTCTCTTTTTAAACACTGGGTGTGGCCCATGAGGCCACGGGCCCATCAGTGTGGTATCTGATATGGCTGCCATTCCCATCCTTCTGGGGGGCAATGACCTAGGTGATGGCCTCAGTAACGGATCAGCTTTAAAGATTTATTCCTCTGGGAATAAAGGAAGGAAAGGAAGCTGTCATCTTGAAAAACAGAGAGAAAGTGAATGCAGCATTCTTAGGTCCTGGAGCTGCAGGCGGCCTCTCCCATACCTGTCTCTCTCTCCATTCGCTCCCCAGAAGATGTATCCAGTCCCCGGGCTTCAAACACCAGCCAGGTGCCAGCCACTCCCATATTTACCGTTTAGACCCAGCATCTTCCCTGAGCTCCTGACTCAGCATCTCCACTTAGGTGGTCCACAGGCCAGCTTAGACTGTCTGTGTCCCAAACCCAACTCTTCACTTTTCACCCCTCAACCCCCTCCTTCTCCAATCATCCATTCACCCAGCTGCTCAATTCAGAAACTGGGGGATCTTTCCTGATATCCCCCCCTCCCCTCCCCGTTCCCTCCATTCAATGCAACAAAAGTCTCGTCATTTCTTCCTTCGAATTTGGCCTCCCGTCCCTTCCGCCCTCACCTGCCCTCTTGACAGCAGCCTCTTAACTGGTCTCTCCTTTCCCATCCGTCCTCCACACAGCTGCCAGAATCTTCCTTGTAAATTGTAGATCAGATGCCTAACTCCCCTCCCCGTTTTGGCCACGCAGGCTCAAACCCTTATAGGGAAGAATCTAGAAACTTTCCGGGCAGTGACAGGACAGCCAGAGCCAGCAGAGTGGGATAACTTCCAAGGGGAGGATGGATAAGTTGTGGGATGTGCTTTAAAAAAAAAAAAAACGCAAGAAAGGAATTAGCGGTATTACTTAATGGCTGCACCTCGGAGACAGCAGCACTTAATAAACAGCCACCAGCACGCTCCCACTCCTATAGTCCCTCCCGGAATGAGGAGCAGTAAACGTCAGAGCCGGTAATCCCACAGGGCTTTAAGGGGCCCGCAGAAAGCATCTTAGGGTTGAGAAAGGAGATAAACTGCTTTGCTGGTTATAAGGTCCAGAATGTTCTCAGAGATGAGACAAAAATCTTTTGTGTATTTCTCACTGTAGAGGAATGTAGGGCTCTGGCCTGGGGGTGGGGCCTGAGGGAGGGGGCTTTGTGCTGCAAATCAGCTGTGGCTAAGGGCTGGGGTGACTCATCCCCTTCCGTGTGCACCCCTCAAGCTCTCCAAGTCTCTGAGGTGAGCTGGGTACTTCAGGGCACCGGGCTCTGTCTTGGTGGGAACAGAAGACCAGTGGAAATGGGGGACAAAGGGAATGAAAGGAACAAAAATTGGGGAAACACTTAAAAATCTCAAAGGTAGGAGGACAAAATTGGGTGGGTCTTTACAGCAAAGGACTCTGCCAGATTCGGGCCAAGAAATTGAGGGCATGTTGTGCGGTATCTAACTTGATGGAGATGCTCCTTGCTTCTAAGCGTTGTAGGAGACGCCGCTGGGGTCCCCCATGGACCACTGGGGCAGTCAGTGATTTGGAAGCATAAAAGGCTGCCCCCTTGCCTCACGGCTTCCTCGTTGGAGCCGCTCACATGCTGAGCTCCCTGTGGGTTCCCCTGAAATCATACCGTTGATCGGCTTCTTCCGTTTCGGGTCCTGTTTCCCTCACTTCCCTCCTGAGAACCCTCCTTCAATGATGACACAGCTGAACCCAGCTCAGGCTCTGCCCCTAGGGCACCCGATATAAGACAAGATGACCAATGAAAGTCAAGAAAAACATGATGCCTATAAAGACACAGCCTAATATAAGTACCTGACCACGTAAGACCATGCATCAAATTTCAATTTCATACATCAACATTGACAGCATAGGGGAGAACAAAAGCCCTGGTAATGGATAACCAAGAGCCCTGTCCTCCAGCCAACCAGAATGCCAACAGGCGTGAACGGCATCCTGTCTGCGAGTAGGCCACGTAAAACAGCTCTGTGGCGTGGACGTGGGAAAGAAGTAGACCCCTTCTCTGCCTTCCAGGGGACTGTGAGTTGCTGGGGTCATCAAAGACCACTAGAGTCACTCAGCAACGTAAACACAAGCTCTCTAAGGACCTGGGCCAGGTCTTGCCTATTCTGCATCTCTCTGTTGTTCGCAAAGTGTTTCATAAATGGTTGATAAATGAATGTGGACTAGCCTCAAGCCATTATCCAAAGTGAAACAGAATCATCGAAAGAGACAGTAACTGTCTTCCAGGGTAGCGATGCGGGTCACTGAGTTTTCCAAAAATGGAAAGAGTGAACTCTCCTGGGGACACCGGGTTAGGACTTGAAGACTGGCTGCTTCAAAACAAGGCTTGGTGGCTAAGCAGTTTCTCAGCCGGATCCCTGTGAGTATCATGGGGAGGGACTTTGTCGTGTAAATTGCCCCCTGCGTGACATTTCTTATCCCTGGCCCCTGACCACCAAACGCCAGCAGCACTCGCCGCTCCCCCCAAACAAGAATCCCCCCCACTTTTCTAAATGGACTCTAAGGGGCTGATTTACCCCTGACTGAGAACCACAGGTAGGATCAAAGTCAGCTCAAGGTGAGAGAGGGAAAGAGGGTGTCGGAGGGCAGGGCACTGCCTCTGTGTGTGTGTGTGTGTGTGTGTGTGTGTGTGTGTTGGGTGGGGGAGATTCATCTGAACTTGGAGAAGTATGAACTTGAGTACGAGGGAAAGGGCTGGAGAGGGAGGTGAGGGGAAAGAGAAAAAGTGCCTGTTTCAGAGAATCAAAATACTCTTGAGTAGTCAAGGTAACTGTATTTCCAGCACAATCAGAGTTTAGAATCTCTTAAGCCCAGCAATTCTCCTGGCCGAGTAAGAAAGGAAGAAAAACAGCTCTTCCCCAGGCAGCCCAACAAGCCAGCTGGAGCAACCCATTCGTAATCCCAACTTCCAGACCTAGAGGAGGGGAGGCCTTCCTGGAAGAGGAGTGACCAAGAAGAAGTACTTGCCGTCACCACCTGCTCTGGATGTTGGCAGAGGCCCCAGAGCGAGCATCCCAGCATCCCAGACAGGCTGGTCCCAGACACCTTGAACCTTTACTGGCTTCTTTCTTTGGAGGCCAAAGGGCAAAGGAGAGCATGGGTGCCACTGTCAGGTCCTGTCCAATCTTTCTTTTTTTTTTTTTTTTGCGGTACACGGGTCTCTCACTGTTGTGGCCTCTCCCGTTGCGGAGCACAGGCTCCAGACACGCAGGCTCAGTGGCCATGGCTCACGGGCCCAGCCGCTCCGTGGCATCCTCCCGGACCGGGGCACGAACCCGTGTCCCCTGCATCAGCAGGTGGACTCTCAACCACTGCGCCACCAGGGAAGCCCCCTGTCCAATCTTGATAAACTAAAGGAAGGCCCACGCTGCAGGACTAACAGATACCATCCGCATTTGCAACCTAACCATATTTAGAGAGAGGAATGGGATGGAGAGCCAGCATAAATCAAGTCCCCATAAACTGGGCTGTAAAGGGGAACAAAACAAGGCCAACATCTTGGCACAATCTTAGAAAGAGACACACGACTGTGCAGTGGACTCGGCCTCCTTCCTGTCTCTGTGACATTAATAGTCTTCAAACACCACCTGGTCGGCTTAACTCAGCTGCTCAGAAGCTTTAGCTCTTCTCGAATCACATCCAGACTCCTCAGCCGGTCCATCCCGAGACCGCGCCCACTCCCATCACCCTGCCCCGGTATCCCACGCTCCCAACAAGTGGGACCATGCTCAGGTTCCCAAAAGGCCTTGGGACTCCTGACTCCCCACATTTCTCATGCTGTTTCTTTCACCAGGAGCACCTTTTCCATCAACCCTCATACCCCTCCCCACGTCTGCTCTTCAAAATCCTAACTGCTCTCAATTCCATGCCACCTCCTCCAAGCAGTCATCCTTGATGGCTCAGAGCTCCCGCCTCTGGGTTCAGCAGCACTTCGTATCCATTGTGCTCTGCGCTGGATGACAGCTTTTTATCCCCCCTCCCCTGGCTGGTGAGCTCCTCCAGGGCAGGGAACAGTTCTTACTTATCTCTATGTTGCTCACCCTAGCACCCAGTAAGTGCATAGGAGGTGTTCCGTACAAATGAGCTGAGTGAATCAGCATCCTTGCTCAGCAGATGGTACCAGGGCCACCAAACTGTTGGCAGACACTGGTTGGCATCAACTTCTCGTCCTTGTATCTCCTTCTTAGACTCTCTCCTTTTCCTCTTCATCCTTCTCCACCCCATCCTGCTGGCTCTCTCTCCAAACTGTGTCTGGGATCTGTCTGTCCATCTCTCCTTCCCCTTGGCCACTGCCCCAGTCCAGGACTCCATCTCCCATCACCTAGACAACAGCGATAGCTTCCTGGCTGGTCTTCCCTATAACTCTCTTTCCCTTCCAGCCCATTCTCCACTCGGCCACCAATGATTGTCTTCAAAAGTAAATCTGTTAGTGCCACCTTATTGGTCCAAACTTCTTTAGTGGTTTTCCATGGCACTTTGGAAAAAATCCAGCTCTGTAGTAGGTAAAGTATGGTTTTCAAGACCCTGCGTGATTTGGTACTAACCTCTCTAACATCGTTTTAAACCACTTTCCCCCTTGATCACCACGCCCAGCACGACAGTTGTTCCCACCACAGGGCTTTTGTACATGCTATTCTCCCTGCCTGGAATGCTCTCCCCGGTCTTCACAAGGCTAGTTCCTTCTCCTTCAAATATCAGACAGCTCGGAGAGACCTATCCTGCCCACTCTGTCCAAGGTAGGGCCCTCTCTGTAGCCTCCGTTTCTGCCATGTAATCACCACTACATCCTCACATCCCCAGCTCCTGCCACAGCATCCACCCCAGGGCAAGAGTTCAGCAGATGTTTGAACACCTGCAACAATCTCCCACTGGGCATCCAGACTCTAGTTTCATTTGGTTCTTGACCAAAAAGTTAGAAGCGTTTTGGGTTGTGAGGTTTTTTATAATCTTTTTTTTTTTTTGCTGTACACGGGCCTCTCACTGTTGTGGCCTCTCCCGTTGCAGAGCACAGGCTCCGGACGCGCAGGCTCAGTGGCCATGGCTCACAGGCCCAGCCGCTCCGCGGCATGTGGGATCCTCCCAGACCGGGGCACAAATCTGTGTCCCCTGCATCGGCAGGTGGACTCTCAACCACTGCGCCACCAGGGAAGCCCCAGGTTGTGAGCTTTTTTATAGCAGAAACTAAGAGTGGCTTCTTGATGGAGGTTTCTCAAAAAACTAAAAATAGAATTACATATGACCCAGCAATTCCACTCCTGAGTATATATCTGAAAAAAACAAAAGCACTAATTCTAAAAGATACATGAACCCCAGTGTTCATCGCATGTACCCCAATTATTTACAAATGCCAAGATATGGAAGCAACCTAAGTGTCCACCAACAGATGAATGGATGAAGAAGATGTGGTATATATACACAATGGAATATTACCCAGTCACAAAAAAATGCAATTTTATGATCAAGGGATCAATCCAAGAAGAAGATATAACAATCGTAAGTATATATGCACCCAACATAGAAGCACCTCAGTATGTAAGGCAAGTGTTAACAAACATAAAAGGAGAAATTGACAGTAACACAATAATAGTGAAGGACTTTAACTCCCCACTTACAGCATGGACAGATCATCCAGACAGAAAATCAATAAGGAAACACAGGCCTTAAATGACACATTAGACCAGATGGACTTAACTGATATTTACAGAGCATTCCATCTGAAAGCAGCAGATTACACTGTCTTTTCAAGTGCACACGGAACGTTCTCCAGGATAGGTCCCATGCTGGGCCACAAAGCAAGCTTCAGTAAATTTAAGAAAACTGAAATCATATCAAGTATCTTTTTCGACTGCAACGCTACAAGATTAGAAATTAACTACATGAAAAAAACTGCAAAAACCACAAACACATGGAGGTTAAACAATATGCTACTAAACAATCAATGGATCACTGAAGAAATCAAAGGGGAAATCAAAACATACCCAGAGACAAATGAAAACAAAAACACAATGATCCAAAACCTATGGGGTGCAGCAAAAGCAGTTCTAAGAGGGAAGTTTATAGCAATACAAGCTTACCTCAGGAAACAAGAAAAATCTCAAATAAACAGCCTAATGTTACATCTAAAGCAACTAGAGAAAGAAGAACAAAGAGTGAAATTTTGCCATTTGCAGCAACATGGGTGTACTTGGAGGGCATTACACTAAGTGAAATAAGTCAGATAGAGAAAGACAAATACTATATGATATCACTTATATGTGGAATCTAAAAAATATGACAAACTAGTGAATGTAACAAAAGAGAAGCAGACTCACAGATATAGAGAACAAACTAGTGGTTACCAGTGGGGGGAAGGGGCAATACAGGAGTAGGGGATTAAGAGGAAAAACTATTATGTATAAAATAAGCTACAGGGACTTCCCTGGTGGCACAGTGGTTAAGAATCTGCCTGTCAATGCAGGGGACACGGGTTCGAGCCCTGTTCTGGGAAGATCCCACATGCCATGGAACAACTAAGCCCATGCACCACAACTACTGAGCCTGTGCTCTAGAGCCCACAAGCCACAACTACTGAAGCCCATGCACCTAGAGCCCGTGCTCTGCAACAAGAGAAACCACTGCAATGAGAAGCCTGCGCACTGCAAGGAAGAGTAGCCCCCACTCGCTGCAACCAGAGAAAGCCCGTGCACAGCAACAAAGACCCAACACAGCCATAAATTTAAAAAAAAAACAAAAAACAAAAAACCTACAAAGATATACTGTGCAACACAGGGAATACAGCCAATATTTTAAAATAACTACAAATGGAGTATAACCTTTAAAAATTGTGAATCACTACATTGTACACCTGTAACATATAATATTGTACATCAACTAGACTTCAGTAAAAAAAAAAAAAAAAAAAAAAAGAGTGGCTTCTTGCTTCTGAGTATACTTAAACTCTTAACTGTTATTTTCATTTGTCAGCATTGATTCACTTCAGAGAAACTATCACCATGTTTCTTACAGAGTTCAACTCTTTTCCTGTACCCACAGAAATGACCTCCATGATGGTTCCTCCACAATAGGCCTCTGCTCTGGGCTAGACCTGGGTGCCAGGATTGAGACCCAAGAGGTGGCTTTGGGAATGCCAGTCCCAGGGCCCTGGAGATACAGGTGGGGCAGATCTGGGCTGCGTAGCCAATCACAGTGCCATGAAAGTGATGAAGGACTCAGGCTTCACACCCGGAAGCACTGGGTGGTAGGCGTTCATCCCCCACCTGGCAGATGCATAAATCATTTCCCTCTTTTAATTACACCAGTACCAGCCCACTTACAAAGCCCTTCATCAGAGCCTTGTTCGAATCCGAGTGCGCATTGAGGGGCTCGCTGGGACCTGAAATCAGATGGTTCTGTCCTGGTTCCAGGACAGCCCTGGTCCCAGCATCTCTGGGGCAGACGCCACTGGAGCTGCTCGCCTTGTAGCAAATGCAGTGTCCGGCCACCCCTCGCTGCTTTCTTCCCATAGCACTTACATTTCTAGCACACTCTACAGCCTAAAGGTTCATCAAGTTTATTGTTCTCTGCTCTCTCTCCCCTGCCAGAGTAGCAGCTCTGCATTTACTTTGTTCCACGGTGTAGCCCAAGCTCTTGGAATGTAGAAATGCTCAAGAAATGTTTGAATGAATATAGGTCTCCCAGTCTTGCCATTGCCTCCCCCAGCCTCAGCTCCTAGCATCCCGGGGACTCTGCTTCTGAACCCTGATCAGCACACCCACCTGTGACAACGCAGACCAGATCTTCCACTGGGGGCCCCTGGTTGCTCCCAGCCACGTCCACACTAGCTCCCCTACCTTGCTCATGCCCTTTCCCACTCAGCTCATCTTCCTGAGGCCAATCGTACTTCTCCCCACCTTGCAGGTATGCAGAGTGGGCTCGCCTCCTCCCTGAAGCCTCCCTGGATTGGACTAACTTTATCACCACCTGACTTCCAGTGGTCCCTAAGTGGCAGCCACGCATTTGTTTCAGTTCTTAAGCTTCTTCCTCCTTCATTCTTCCCCACTCTAGAGGAGAAGGTAAGTGGATACAGGAGGGTGGATACCAGCGCCTGGTTACGAATCCCGTGAGCCCTCCCAGCGCTCGACTCCTTGCCTATTCCCCTCTCCTGGGTTTCCTCCTTCCCCTCTGGCTGCCCTTTCTCGTGCTCCTCTTTCCCCGAACCCCAGGCTCTGTCCTCCCCCTGCTCTCCCCAGGTGATTGATCTCCAGTGGCTTTGGCCCCAAGGCCGTTGCTGCTCCCACCCCATCCTTAGGGCCAGCTCAGCCTTCTGCCCTCAACTCCAGACCCACCAGCCAACCATCTCCCCCGCTGTCCTGTGCCACCTCCAATGCCTCGTGACAAAGCCTGGAACTCCTGAGGCCATCCCTCTCCCTCGTGTCCTGTCTCCAGGACAGAGTCTTCCTTTTCCCTTACCCTGGACAGCGGCTGGTCACTGAGTCCTGAAATTTCTCGTGCCCCATAGCTGCTGTCTGTCCCAGGCCACCATCTCCTCCCCGCCCTCTGCTTTCAACTTCCTTCTACTTTGAACCCAGCCAGGGCTGAGTAAAGGCAGCTTAGGTGGCAGCTCTCCAGTTGGACCCAGTCGGACCCTCCAGAGCTCGCACCGCCCGGGGAGTGAGTCTGAGACTCCCGCACACTGTCAGGCTTTGCCACGCCTCCACTCCTCTCTCACCATGCCTCCCATCACCGTGGCTTCCCATCCTTTGCCCCTGCTGTTCTCTGTGCTGTGAGCACGCCCAGCCCTCACCTGGAGAATCATCCCCCCTCAGCTCAGCCAGTGCCTCCTGCACGACACCTGCTCTAGGATAAACCCTCTCCTCTCAGGGGCCCGATGGCCTGCGGACACTTGGTGCTCCGTTTAGCCTACAATTCCTGTGTGTTCTGCCTTTCCTGGCTGTCCACAGGCATCCCAAACTCCACATGAGAGAAAGCAGAGCCCGGACCGTCCCCCACTGAAGCTTCCCTGGGTTCACCCTGTCTTGCCCACTGTGCCCTCCTCAGCCTGTGGCCTCAGCAGAGAGCTCTCCATGCATTTGTTGAATGAGTAAACGTCTGTGAGTGATTTGCTGCTCTTTAAATATGTAAATTAGGTATCCTCATGAAAGGAGAACACTCGCTTGAACGCTGACGTGCTTTCTTGGGTGCTAAAGAGAGGTGTGGGCTCCTAGCTAAGAGATGTAGATCCATCTGGGTCTGACCGGGGGCAAGGTCACCTGTGGCAATGACAGTGGAAAAAGGTGACAGCTTGTACCAGGTGCTGCTGGTGCCCTTCCTGGGCTCGCTGGCTGGGCTTCCAACCGCCAGGGCTGCAGCTCTGCCTGGGTAAGTCGACACCCCACCCTCCATCGAGCCCTAAATAAGACATGGTCCCAAATGCTCCTTGGCAAATGGCAGAAGCTTAAAAAAATGTCAGTCCCCTCTCTACCCCCTTGCCCTGGACAGTTTCTCTTCTGTCTTCCTCATTTAGTCACACTTGCATTCATATATTCAAACACTCAGTGTGCGCTTTCCATGTCAAGCTCTGAGCTGTCTCTGGGGACAAAGACGAATCAACAGTCCCCGACCTCAGGGACTGGATCAGCAACTAAACAGGCCAGGCTGGCTGCTTTGACCCGGACGTAAGAGGGACATTCTAGATGACTTCCATAATAATACGAAAGAGCTAAGTCTGGCAGGGCAATCACCCCGTGCTGGCACTGTTCTGAGCACCGTCACCTTCAAACTCATGTGACCCTCTCAACAGCCCTATGAGGAAAATGAGGTCCACGTGAGGCCAGAGTCAGAGGGCGTCAGAACCAGCCTTCCATCCCGATGCGACAGGTGGGGCCCTTTAGCCAGGATCATGCCCCCCACCCAGCAGGCTCCCCTTCCATTATGGGGGCCGCACCCTCCCTGCCCTGTTTGGCCCCGATTCTGGGGTCATCACAGCGCCCGTAGCCGTACCAGGAGGTCACGCACGTGCAAGCCTCACCAGTCTTTTGGGCCCTCAGCTCTTCCTCCTTCTGGTACAGACCCCTTCCTGCCTCTGGCCTCTGGTTCCAGCCGAGGGTCTCAACCTTGATTCATGCAAGAAGCACCTCCACTGAGGGCGGGCCCGGGCATCAGTCGTGTCTAAAGCTCCCAGGGGATGCCGATATGCAGCAGGGCTCAGGCATCCAGCCAGAGGCAGGCTAGCCGAGGGCAGGGCTGTGCACAGCTCATCTCTGCAGCCCCAAGACCTGCCAGGGCACAACCTCTTGGCAAACGTTTGTTCAATAAATCAACGAATATAGGTTTGTTAAGAAATTAAAGTCCACATCAATTTGTAATCTTTTATTTGCTGGATATGAGCAAATACATGGAAGACAAACGATTCCATGTACTGAAAGATATTACGGATATCAGACACTCGAGTTCGGGCACAAGAAAATCACGCTACCATACACGTGATGCTCAGTGTCGAGGGGAACTCAGGGCAGAGCCAGCCAGCCCTTTTTAGGGTTGGGAGAGCTGAGACTGGTTTGGATAAGAGATTTGCTCAAGCAAGGATTATATTGACAAGAGCCCATTTACTGGGAGTGGGAACGTAGCGGGTGCTAGGCTAGGCCCACATATTATTCATGCTCCCACAAGTACCTTCTGAGGACGGCATCCTGAACCCCCTTCGGCAGATGAGGAAACGGAAGCTCAGAGAGGTTGAGTGACCAGCACACAGCTGGTAAGAGACAGAGCCGGGCCCAGCCACCAGATCCTACTACTCACAGACCAGACGAGTGGCTCAAAGATAACAGCACAGAAAACCCCACCTCCCGCGAATGATGAACATCCAATACCCCAAGGTCCAGATCAACGGCGGCAGTGAAGACCAGCTTGGCACCAACATGGCCCGTGAAACAAGAAATGACCCAAGTGACACAGCCTGTGTTGGGTATCCAAAGTCCCGTGTCACACGCTCACCTCCTCCCGGCACCACGCGGGTCTGCATCATCATCCCGCTGCCGAGATCACAAACATCCGAGGGGACCGAGGAGGGGGAGCTTGTGAGTGACGTCCTGAGGCTTCCCCCGCTTCTTCATTCCACAGGACCTAAGAACATCCTTGCTGCCCTCGTTCCCTACAACCGCAGCCATCACCTCACCTCCAAAACCATCTTAAACCAGACCAGGACTTGACGCTGCTGCCGCTCCCCTCCCCCCATCCAGGCCACCTCACAGGCTCCCCCATCACCACCTGGACCGAAGGGACACCCTCCTTGCTGGGAGCCGGGCTCTGTAAAGTATAAATGAGGCCACACCACAGCCCTGCTCAAAACCCTCTCGAAGTTTCTGCTTACACTTAAGATAAAACCCCAACCCCTTCCCTGGCCTCCCGGGCCCTCGCCCTGGGGCTCGCCTCAGCCAGCAGCCACAATGGCCCCTCACACACCCCCGAGCGCACGAGGAACTCGCACTGCTGTTCCCTCTGCTGAGAACGCTCTTCCCCCACGTCTTCCTTGCCCACACCTTCCCTTCAATCGGGTCTCAGCTGAAATGTCATCTCCTGTCCCCAGACCACACAATCTAAGTGACCGCCCAGTCACCCCCTATCAGATCTTGTGATTTTAATTACCTTTGTAGGATACACTATCTTCTATTTTTCTGGTGATATTTTTGGTTTATTTTCTGTCCCCCACACAGGGACCCTTCCATCCTGTTCACCACTGCACTCCCAGAACCTTGTACAGTGCCTGGCATACAGTAGAGCATAAGAATCTTTGCAAAAGAAACAAATTAGTAGCTACTGAGGACCTGTGATGTGCCAGGCATATGCTAACAAGCTGGGGCTATAAGTGGACACGGCGGACACACGTAATTCTTTGTATCTAGCAAAAAGCCCAGGCATTAGTCATTAAATGATTAATTAGATATTTAAAGAGTAGGATGATTGCTATAAAGGAAAAGAAAAAGTTCAGAGAGTGTGTGTATGTACGTGTGTGGTTTTAAAACGTACACAAGTTCCCTGACACTCCTCTACCATGAGGCGGAATCGAATTCCCTGAACCTAGAAGCTGAGCAGCCTCGCTTACTTGATTCCAAGGAACAGAATGCAGTGGAAATGATGCCGCATGATTTCCTCAGTTACATCATCAAAGGCGTACAGCTTCTACCTGCTTCTCAAGCTTGGAACCCTGCCACCATGCTGTGAGGAAGCCCAGGCCACGTGGAGAAACAAGACTAGCTGGGGACCCGTCCAGGCGCCATCATCAGCCATCAGGCACGAGCAAGGGAGCCTTCGACGTGGCTCCAGCTCCAGCCAACTGGTTACAATTGCATGTAGACCCCGAGCAAGACCCTCCTGGTGGAGCCCCGTCACCCCCCATAACTGCTGAGAGGAAAGGACAGTACACTTGGGTTGTTTTTTTAACCACTAACTTTTGGCGCGACTGTCTCCATAGCCATCGAGACCCAGAACAGGGAACGGAGTGACCTCTGTAGAAGTCAGGGAAGGTTTTCCTGGAGGATATTTGAGCTGAGATCTGCCTGAGTTGAGGTTAACTACTTTGAGGGGATGCCTGGCAGACACGAGGACTAGTATATACAAGAGGCTCCGAGACAGGAAGGAGCGAGGCCCATTCAAGGAGAGGAAAGGGGACCCCTGAAGCGGACTCTCAGAGATGGAGGAGGAGAGTTAGGCAGAGGACTCAGCAGGAAGTAATCCGGTGACCTGGAAGTACTTCCCCTCCTTACCAGCTGGGCCACCGAGAACAAGTAAGTCACCCTCTCTGAGTCCCAGGCTCCTAAGGGAAATCAGGGCTGATACGACCTCCTACAAAGGAGTACGTGAGGATTAAACGAGAAGAGAAGCACAGACCTTCCACCTCAGTACCGGGGGCTGAGTACCAGTTCCTCCTAGTGTTCTGGCTGAGTAAAAAAAGCATTCTAGAACTTCCACAGTCCCATTTGCTTCTCTCTGTTAAAACGTGGCCCTTGGCACATAGGAAGGGAACCAGGTGACCCCATTCCTAGCTCCACCACTGCTGTGTGACCTTTGCGGAGTCAACCTCTCTTCGGGTTTTTCTAAGAATAAAATGAACGCGAAAAATCAAATCTATCTCAGCGCTTTGAGCTCCTTAAAGACAGGCACTATGGGAATGCAGGCTCACGCCTCTGTTCTGCTACAGCTATTTTTGGCCCCATCAGCCTCAGAAGCAGGTCTCGAGGGGGTGTACATGCTCTTCCTTGAGGGCTGGTACACGGCTCCTTCCTCGGCCGCAGCGTCTGAGTCACACGCGGGGACGAGTGGGCCATGGCTGACATTTACAAAGTCGGCCCAGTCCTGAGCCCTGGCAGCTGCCGTGGGCTTTTCGGTCGGGCCCTCGAACACGTCTATTCCTTTGCTTTGCCAGGGTTCACCCCTGCCCATGCCTTCCAGAAATACTTTCACCCAGGGACTCTGGGGCTGACCCTGGGGATCACAAGCCTGGTGACAGCTGCCCCTAGTGGGGCAGGAATGGTATTCTCAGTAAACCTTTTCTTTCCTGTTGGATACCTAGGGCCATCTACACGTCCTAAAAGCACTCATTTCCTCCCTGAGTTTCTAATCAGATGCTCCTTTCTCAGCAGCGAGGTGCCGGAACCACGTTTAAACAGCTCCCAACCCGAACGTCAGTGACTATTACTATTATTATTACTTCTACTGTTATCATTAGTATTACTTATTAGCTGCCATTCAGTGAGTGTTACTTGGGTTCCAGGCTCTGCGCTGTGTTAACTTCATGGCATGGAATTCTCACAACCGCCCAGCCCATATGCAGCGGGTATTGTCATTAGCCCCACTTTACAGATGTGGAAATTGAGGTCCCAAGCTGTTAAGGACACGTTGCCCAAATCACTTAGCTCATGAACAAGGGTGGACCCCAGAACTAGAGGGCAGGACAGCCAGGCTGAGCCACTGTGCTGTAACACCACTGTTAAGCATGTAGTTTCTGCCAAGTACAGGCTGTATAATTTCCAGTCTTCACTGCAATCCCTCCTGAGGTTAAGTATCATTAGCTCCATTTTACAGATGAGGAAACTGAGGCTGAGAGGGATGAGATGTGCCGAGGGCCGCAGAGCTAGGAGTGGAAGAGCCGCACGTAACTCCAAAGTCTCTTGACTCGACTGCCGTTCTCTAGGACACCGGTTCTCAAAGGGTGTGCCCTGGCCGGCCAGCGCATCAGTGTCACCTGAGAATATATTAGAAATGCAAATCCTCCGGCCCACCCCAGACCTACTGAATCAGGAACTCTGGGGATGGGATTCAGCAACCTGTGTTTGGACAAGCCCTCCAGGGGATTCAGACCACACCTGCATTTGAGAATCACCCAGTCTAGTGCCTCCCACTGTTTGCAAAAGTTTACAAAGTGCAGCTGCCCTAGGCAGTCACCACCTAAAGTGAAGGGCGTGGGCAGAACTTGGGAAACAAAGGGCAGAAACTGGAGATGCTGGTCAAGAATCTTCCACATCACAAGAACCCTTTCCAAGTTCCTTCTCGGTGGCAAGCAGGACTCAGGGCAAGGCTGTCTCAGCAGACGTCCCAGGGCGGCTGGGAGGGGCAGCCGAGCTGGGGACCCACAGACAAATGTGGGGCTGAGCTGCCCCCATGATCAACATGTTCTAGAATGGAGCTGGAGGCGGGGGGTGAGGGGACAGTGCTCTTGAAAGTTTCACAGTAAAACAAAATAAAACATAAGAAATAAATTGAAAGACCATGTTGCCACTGCCAGAAGGGTGGCCCAGCAGTAGGTGACCCACCATCCCAGTTTGCCCAGGACTACAGGGTTTCCCGGGAGGCAGGGCTTTCAGGGCTAAAACCAGGAGAGTCCCGGCCAACCCGGGACACGTTGGTAGCCCGGAGCAGCAGCGCAGCAGCAGGTGCTGTTTGGATGAAGAGGGAGGCCTGCCTGGCCACAGGGAGGATGCCCAACAATTCTGGCAAATGTTTCTGGCTCTTCCTTTTACAGGCGACTTTATAGGTCTGTGTGAGTAGGTACAGAGGTTTCCCTGTGTCCTCTTTCTCCCTCTACCTCCGACACATGTACCGAAATCCATACTCCTGCAGAAGGACATTCCTGCAGCAGGGCGCCTCCTGCCTGATCCTCGGGCTCCGAACTCCGGGCCTTTGCTTCAGCCTCTCCATGGACTGTCCGGCCACCCTGTGCTCCTGCCTATCCGAGGTCTGCTTGGAAATTCTCCCATGTTGTCCTGATCCTCCCTTCCTGCCCTTTTTGGAATTAAATATCTTTCCCCCAAAGCACCTCTTTTTTCCCTAAGTCTAACACTCAGAGGCTGCTCCTTGTCAGAATGGTTTTCACACAATGGTTAGCAGCAATGGATACCGGTCCAGTTTTCAAAAGTGCTTGCCACTTACATGAATCCTCCAGTCAACCCCATTGGTGGGTGAAAACCTCACACCTAAAACTCAGGCTTAAGTTTACCAGCCCTATTTCAACCATTCTACACCACTGGTGGGAATGTAAATTGGTACAGCCATTATGGAGAAGTATGGAGATTCCTTAAAAAACTAAAAACAGACCTACCATATGATCCAGCAATCCCACTCCTGGGCATATAGCTGAAGAAAACCATAATTTGAAAAGACACATGCACCCCAATGTTCACTGCAGCTCTATTCACAATAGCCAGGACGTGGAAGCAACCTAAATGCCCATCAACGGATGAATGCATAAAGAAGATGTGGTACACATACACAATGGAATATCACTCGGCCATAAAAAAGAATGAAATAATGCCACGTGCAGCAACATGGATGGACCTGGAGATTATCATACTAAGTGAAGTGAGTCAGACAGAGAAAGACAAGTATCACATGGTATCACTTATATGTGGAATCTAAAAGAATGATGTAAATGAACTTATTTACAAACTGGAAATAGGCTCACAGACATAGAAAACAAACTTCTGGTTACCAAAGGGGAAAGCCTGGGGGGAAGGATAAATTGGGAGGTTGGGATTAACATATACACACGACTATATATAAAATAGATAACCAACAAGGACCTACTGTATAGCACAGGGAACTCTACTCAATATTCTATAATAACGTATATGGGAAAAGAATCCGAAAAAGAATAGATATATTCTTTTTATATATGAATTCTTATTTCATAGTTATATATGTATAACTAATTCACTTTGCTGTACACCTGAAACTAACACAACATTGTAAATCAACTATAGGCCAGTATAAAATAAAAAATTAAAAAAAAAGTTTACCAGCCCTCTTATAATCATGCAGAGGAAGTGGCAGGGCTAGCACACCAACCCAGGCTCAGGGTCTCGACCTCTCATGCCGTGTTCTCAGTCTTTTCATTACTCGGGCCCCGCCATTGAGAACAACTCTCTGTGGGCCTCCAGTGCACCCAACACAGGGCTGGACGCAGAGCAGACACTCGGCAAACGTTCACCAGGTAAATCAGAAGCCCTTGTGAGCGGCAGGGATGCAGGCACATCTGATGACCAGAGGAGCAAAGGCTGGCACGTGCCTGGAGCCAGTGTATCCAGAAAGATGGCAGGAAAGGACACTCCTAGACACACCCTCTTCAGATTATGGCCCACCGTACCGTGAGCTCCCTGTGGGCAGGAGCTGCTCCTCTCTTGATCATGGCTGACTTCCAAGCCCCTGCCAGCACCTGGGGAGCTCCGTGCACACCTGCTGAAGCCCCGTGCCCTCTGGGAGAGGCTAATTCCTCAGGGATTAAAGAATATGCAGAAGTTGTGGATGTGGCCATAGCTCTGTCTGACATTACCGGGCAGTACTCGTGTGTGGGGTTCTAGGCTGAGCTCAGTGAGGACCAAGACAGTGTACAAAATACATTCTCTGCCACTGGTCTAACCTGCCAGGAACCCCATGGCTGTGGGGCGCATCCACTGTCCTCCTGCCCGGTGTCCACGTCTTCATCCTTGGGTTATAACCCCTCTACCTGGATTTTCCTTTCAGAAGCCACCACCCTCTTAACCTCTATCCATAAGCCTCAACTGTCAACCGTGGTCACATGGCCCAGGCCTGACCACTCAGCACATTCCATCTCGTAGGCCATCATGATTGGTTCAAGGATGGGCATGTGACTCAGGCTGGTCTAGGGAAAGTCAGCCCTGGGTCTTTAGTTGAACGATTGAGAAAGAGAAGCTCTCCTTGTAGGGAGATTACTAACTGTAAGGTTGACGGAATCCTGGAGCCACAGAGACTGGGCCTGCCTGAGAGAAAAGGTGACCCGGGAGAAATCACAAGAGAGATGGACACGGAAACCCAGCACCGTCATCATATAAGAACTGCTGCTGGAATATTCCAATACATGAGCCAAAAAAATGAACAGCTCTCTCTAGTTTTTGCATCACTTCAAGATGGGTTTCTGCTACTTGTAACTGAAAAAGTCCTACCATAGAATCAAACTACACCTGCTGTCCTCTAACCCGGAAGTGCCCTCAGGCCTCAAGCTCACAGGAGGCCTCTGTCCCCTCACACCTGGCACGGCCGCCCGCCTCCCCTTCTCCACAGCCCCCCACCTGGCTTCAGGCCTTCGTGGCTGGTCTGGGGTCTGAAGTATCTCAGTGGTCCCCTCTTTACCCCAGTCGGGTAGCTCACCCCAATCCACCCTCCACATGGTCAGGAAAGTTGACTCTGAAGCGGACGGTGTGGGATCGTGTCACTTCTTTGCTTAATACCTTCGTGGGCTCATCGCTGCCCAGAGTAGAGTTTCCTAAAGGATGGGGTGCGTGTCCCTGCAGGTAAGTGAGCTGGAATTGGATGACACGTGGACCTGGTGCTCAGACACACAGAAACATAGAACAAGAAACTTAGGCCCCTTTTGATTCTTTCACAAACCTTCTGATTTCTTTCTTGAGAAATATCTCCGCACGGGGCTACTACAGCTCTGCCACCCGTCTACCTACCACCTGCTGCGCTCCCTTTTTAGCAGAAAGAAAGAAGGCCTCGAGCTCAGAGCCTTTCATGACAGGCTAGAACTTTAAAACACCGGTTTGTTTGCATTTGTTTTTATGGTCACCTTCTACTTACGCAAGTGATTCTGGTTTTTCACTGATGGTAGTTATTAAAGTTTTCTTTGGAGATTAATTTGTATCAACACAAAAGTGAGTCTGTTTAAAGAAAAAAAAATAAGGCAAACAACAGGAGGTATTTGGATAGGGGAATGTTTGGCAAACAGCGATTCACAGGATGAAATGTGATCTACTCGGCCAGGCACACAAGGCCCTTCACAGTCTGAGGGGCTTGGACCTCCCATGAGAAGTCCCATAGAGTCACACCTCCAAGCCTTTGCTCTCGATGGTCCTTCTGCCTGGATGCCCTTTCCCCACCACCCCTTCAATGACCTAGAACAATTCCATTTATTATGAAGACCCAAGTCAATGTTACTGTGGCTGTAGTTTGGCCCAGCCACTCAAGGATTTCCAGTGCACCTGGAGAACAATTTCTGTGCTCTCTCAGGTCACTTTTTGTCGGTTGCTGACAGAAGGCCTTCCTTGAGGCCGAGAGATCCCAGAGACCAGAATGGTGTCTGGCACAGATGCTCGGTTTGCACAAGATGAACTGAACAGACTCTAACTGGCGGACGTGGATCCATTTAGGTACAAACACACCTGGAAGCAGCAGGGGCCTGGAGCTTGAATAGCGGAGGGAGAAGGAATTTCATGGAAGGGAAGGGAGTGAGGGGCCAGGGGCCTGAGGCGGGGCCCTACAGTACAGCCCAGGGATTCCTTCAGGAGAGAGAAGGAGGGTGAGCATCTTGGGATGGCAGGACCCTGCAGAGGCCGGGAGCACAGGGCCTGGTAGGCTGAGGTTCTTGACTTTAACTTGCACTTGAATCATCTCAGAACTTGTTAGGATGCCACTTCCTAAGTCCCACCCCAAAGGCTCTGACTCAGTGGGTTGAAGTGGCCCTGTGCAGCGTCACTTTAAAACGAATGCTTCAGGCGATGCTGAGGGCCACACTTTGAGAAGCACTGAGCCACGGGTGTCAGGGAAGAATGGAGACAGGTGGGGGCCTAGCAGACAAAGTGCAGAAACACATGTGAACTGCAAAAGATTCCACCAGAACACCGCATCCCTGCCTGCACACCGCAAGCTTGGAAACACGGCTTACCAGAGAATAAGCCTCGTCAAAGTTATTTAAAACATGCCCCAAATAACTCAACGGAGATGTGTTTAATGAGGTGGATCCACACATGAGCTTGGGCATTCTATAGGCCGCAACTTGAGTGATCAAACCAAAATACAGAATCTCTTGTTAGAGACCTTATCAACTGGCAATTGTAAGCAGGGAACTTAACCCCTACGGGTCAGGACTGAAGCCATTTCTGGCTAAAGAAACCCTCCTTTGTTTGCAATCATATTGTTCAGAGATGAAATCAAGGCAAACAAGTGACCGGGGCGGGGGAGGGGATGCGCGGGTGTGTGTGTGTGTGTGTGTGTGTAGCAGAATTTGCTGCAAATAGCTGAACAGCACCCGTGTAACTTTGCTCTCAGAGCCTCCACCTCGGTTCTATACTAATTGCTCCCTTACACATGTATTAAAATCAAAAAATGAAACCATGCTCATGGGAGGGGTATTTCAGACCAGTGCCCATGGTTGCCCCCCTTCAAGGTCTGGCCTTCGGAACAATCCAGGCAGAGCCACTCATCAAATGGAGATTGACTTTTATCTGATTAACCAATGGAGAAACATCCTTCTCCATCTCACAGGAACATTCTGTGGGAAAGGCGTTCTACAGACTGCAGGGAAAAGTTGGGTCTTGGCTTCCCTCCTGCTTGGCCAGTGGAAAATTACAAAGGAAGCAAGGCTGCCCTCTGCTTCCTGGCTTCCCGGGAACCTGCTTCCCAGGTCCTTCCTGGGCCCCGGAAAACGCGAAGAGAAACCGGAACCAGAGCTGAGCCTTTACTTACCTGGGGCGGAGAGGAGTCGGGGAGGCGGCGGGGGCGGCGGGGGTGGGGGCAGCGGGGGTGGGGGCCGGCACTGGCAGATGTGTTGGCAGCTGTCCGTCACCTTGGAGCAGGACTTCCGGGGCTCCCCGTGTGTCACCTGCAGGGATGGGCACGGGCGCCCGAGAGAAGCCAATGCGGCATCTGGGAGCCCAAACGGGACCACCCCGACGCACGCACCCCTCCCCAGACCTAGGCAGGAGGAAGAGCCAGAAACTGGGCTGGCTCGCAGGGAACAGTGTTACGCGGGGCTGGCCTGGCAGGGATGGAGACCTAGGTTGTATTTCCAGCTCTGTGGGACCAGGGCAGTTGGCTTGGGCATTCATGAGAGGCTTCTAGAATCTCCCCATCGTGCAAATGAGGAAACTGAGGCCCAGGCAGGAGAAGTGGCCGCCTGAGGTTCTCACACCCAGATGGTGACAGGACACTGATTTTACCTTCTGCGTAACCTGACCTAACCACTTCTCCCATCTGCCCAGCTACGGTGCAGGACCAAGCCCTCGCCTCCTCTCTGGCCACAGTTCCTGATGGCCTCTCTGTGTCCACTCTGGGCCAAGGTACCCCCACCTTGGGGGAGGGCCCTTACCCGGCCAGGCCTCTGCTCTGGTGGCGCACGTGACGAAGGGGAGCAGAGCAACCTCCCCAGTGTGATGCACGAGCCACCCGAGTGGCCTTGTGGGAAACACACCTGACCACACTGCCTGCACCCCCCCGCCCCGCCATGCCCGGATGCTCACCCACAGCTCAGGGGAATCACGGGGCCACAGGGCCCTGCAAGGGAGGGCCCCCCTCCCCTCCTGCTCTGGCCTTCTGCTCTGCTCTCAAAGCCCTCCTTCCGGTGCCTGGCGCCTGGTCATGCTCCCTCCCTTTGAGCACGCTGCTCCAGTGGCCTGGAATCTTCTCCGACACTTTTCCCTCTGCTTTACCCATTACTCAGCTTGGTACCACCTCCTCAGGGAAGCATCTCTGACCGCGCCCCCCACCCCCACTAGGTCAGATCTCCATTTTACAGGTTCTCCTGGCACCGGATTTCACTCTGTGAGGCAGAAATCCACATGGGGGCGTTTACCTAGCTCAGCTGCCTATCTACCATTGGACTCTAAGGTCTATGGGGTCAGGGGTCAGGCCTTTTGTTTTTTCTCTCGCCATCATAACACCTAAGGAAATGCCTGGAATTCACCAGAATCCACACCTCTTGATTCCTGGGCTGGTGTTCTTTCAACACCAGTCCCACTTTCCCCATCTGTAAACTAAAAAGGGGAGCAAAAGTGGGTTGTGTTCACCCAGCGGTTCCCAGCCCTTCTTGCACATCAGAATCTCCAGGCAGCCTTAACAAATACTCATGCTCGAGCTTTTCCCATGCCAGTTAAAGTCAGAATTTCTACAGGTGGAGCTGCGCATGCGTATTTGTTGAAGCATCCCAGGTTAAACTATGTAGCCAGTGAGAGAATGGCTGGTTTAGACCAACTGCCAACATCCCTCTCTATGGCAGAGTGCCATAAACCTTTGAACCTAGCATTTTCTGCCTGTCCAGAGAACAGCTGATTTAAAGACATGAAGGAAGAGTTGGTGGTCACCCCCTACTTCAGTGATGCCCACAGTTCATCTCTCTGGCTGTCATCTCCGGTGAGTAGAAACCCAGAATCCCAATTTCCCTGCAACCAGCCACGGAAGGCCTGCCTTTGGGGGCCAGTGCAGACCCTTTGCTGCACGTGTTCCAGGCCCGCAGAGAGAGCCAGCAGGGCTCGGCTGCTCGCTTGCCACTTGGCAGATGTGAACAGGATGGGTAATGGCTACCGGAATGGCAGCAGGTGGTGGATTGATTTACAGCCCTGACTTGATATTGACGAGGCCACGAAGCTCCTGCTCACCACCTTTTAGTGTTTTTAAAGGACCACTGACTGCATTTCAAACTCTGGAAGGCAATCTTACCTCCCGCCGGGAAGAGCATATCCTCAGACCGTGAGCCTTTTCTGTTATTTTACGGAGGTGATTAACTCCTTAGACGTCATGGCAAATCCACTGGCTTCTCCCCCAGCGTAGTTGTCAGCCCTCCCATCACCATCTGGATTCTGACCTTCTAAGACCATGGCGGTTGCTCAAAATCTCCCTTCTCCCAACGGCTGGCCTCTGAGATTGCTTCTCCGCTGAACTCTACCAAGTGTGCAGACTTCAAGCAACGCCATTGCCAAAGCAATTACTTTCCCACTCTCCGAGGTGCAATTTATGCAAGAACGTTCAAGGGGAGCACGTTTCTTTAACCTGGCCCAACACAATGGCCTATTTTCGTGCGAGGCTGTAAGGGCACATCTTTGTAAGAGTGCATTACAATGTGATGAAAGTACAGGCAGGGAAACCAGGGCCAAGTTTCAAGGCTGAAGTGGGGGAAGTGCAGGCACAGACGGCGTGTTAAACATCTGTGGTCTCTCGTGTAACGGTCCCACTGAAGTGCGAGCGGGCACAACTGCTTACCCAAAGGTCATCACAAAATTAGCGAGCCTGAGCGGGCTGTTCTTCTCCCCGAGGCGGGGACCCCTGGGGCTCCTCACTGGTTTGGTCCAGTGCAAGCCTCTGGCCGCTGAGCCTCCCTAGACTGACAGCTGGTTACACAGGTCCTTTATCCACTTGCCAACTTCTATGCATCCTTCAAACCCAGCTCTTACATGGCTTTCCCAGGCAATCTGTCCTGAACCCCACGTCCCCCCAAATGAGACCCAGCTGCCCAGTGCTGCCTCTTCACCTCATAAACCCTCCCCTTTGGGGCCCTTTTCCCACTGTTAATGTCCTCCCACACTAAGTGGTGAGCATCTTGGAGCAGAAAGGTAGGTGGGTCTGTGCTTTATCAATCCTAAGTGTGACTTCCTGAGCCCTACTGTGTGTCAGTCGTGGGAAACAGGCTCTCCTTTCACCATGAGGATAATCAAGAGAGGTAGCTCTTATCATCCACACTTATTGGCTGGGACGACAGACTTGGCAAAAGCTAAGTGATTTACCAAAGTTGCACAGGGCCCGGCGTTCCATTGGTGCTCAGTAAAAGTGTGTGCCGGGGATTGTCTGCCCAGCAGTGGAGAAACATGGGATCTACCCCATCCCCCAGCTCCGGGTCCACGTTGGGATTCTGCGGGTCGGCAGTGTCGTGTTTAGACCAGCAGAGAGGAAACCTCAGTACCACGAGCTTGTCTCGATGCCTGGCTTGGTTGGTTTACATCCTGGGGAGTCTTACAAGGAGAAGAAACTTGCCCCTGAAGTCACTTGCTCTTAGCTAGACTTAACCAAGAAGGAGCAGAGGCCCAGAGAGGTCAACGACCCGCCTAAAGCCGGTATCGTGACTTCCTGTGACCACTTTTTATTCCGGTTTTGCCATCTCCTGCCGTCCTGTCCCTGCTCTGCAGCATCCTCCTGGGGCCAGAATCCTGAGGCACAGAGAGGTCCTGCAGTCACCTGGATTTGGTCCCTGGCACCGTGGTCTGGGGGACACGGTGCCGTGGCAGCCAGTTCTCACTTCTGGCCAAGCAGTGTAGCTCTCTGGCCCAGTCCTTGAATCCATCCACCTCTCCTCACTCCCAGAGCTACAGCCCTAAACCAGGACACCATCACATCCCCACTGGGTAGCCCTGCCTCTCTCCTAGCGTTGCCAGATAAAATACAGGACACCCTGTAAAGTTTTAGAGAAAACAACAACATTGTTTAAGCATAAATATGTCCCAAATATTGTATGGGATATACTTAATGCTCAAGAACGATCCATTGTTCATCTGAAAATTGAACTGGACCGCCTGTATTTTTATTTGCTAAATCTGGCAACCCTACTCTCACCAGCCCCTGTGCCTCTTGCCTCGCCCCCTCCCTGAATCCAAACTTTGTGCTGGAGCTGGACTGAGATTTCTAAAATGCCAATCTGAGGTTGTGTCGTCTCTTTCTTAAAACTTTCCACGGCCCCCAGAGCCCTCAGGATCAAGTCCAAACTGTAAGACACGATGTTAGTGGCTTACAACAGAGGCCTCACCTGTGTTCTTCCAATGCCCTGCCCTCTCCTCCCACCTCGGGGCTGTTCCCTCCACCACCTGGACACTTCACTCACGCTTGCATCCTGACTCCTGATTTCTCCTTGTTCGTGTGTCAGCTGAAGCACTGCATCCGCGAGGTTTCTCTGAATCTTCCACAAGCTCCTGTTTCTAAGCTATTTGCTCCTGTTGAGCACTCCTGCCTATTATGACTTGTCTAACAATCTCTCCAGTGCTAGACTGTCAATGCCATGAAGGCAGGGACCCCTAGATCCCTTGCACTTAACACGGGGGGCCTGGCAAACAGTAGGTGCCCAATAATTGCAGCTGACTAAATAAGTGAAGCTGTAATGACTGACCACAGGGGCAGGGGGTCGGCATCGCTTGGGTCTGGGATGGCTCCTCATTGCCACACAGAGACCCACAGGCCCGGATCAGAGCCTGTCTCCATGACAATTGCTTTAGGGGGGCGCCCACAAGGATGATGGCTTCTGGCATCTTTTATCGAGACAGTAACTCGATACTGTTACAGCGCCACAGTAACTTGATGAGACACACTCCTGTCACACCTAATAAATTCGCCAGCCTGTCATCCTCTTCACTTGCAAAAAAAAAAAAAGGACTCATGTGGAAGTGAACTTAGAAGAACCCTAAATCACAAAAGCTCAAAATCTCAATTCCAGACACATGAAGGAAAAATGGGAAGAGCCTCAAGAGTGCCCCCACCAACCTTGTGGCCATTTAATGTCATCTGACTGTAATGATTAAGTTTCTTATCATCCAGGCAGCAGCCAGAGGCTCCGGGCTGATCTCAAGGTTGGAACCTGGTGCTTTGAGGGACCACAGACCTCTTGCTTCACCAGTTATTGTGCTGGTCTCACCCTTCCAGATGTTTACGACTTAGAGGGATTCTTCTGGCAAAAAGCTCATGAAAGCACAGATAGGTTTCTTTATGTTCAAGAAACTCCTATGACGTGACAAATGACACTCTCTCCACTTAAAGGGAAACACATGGCTTTGTGCACTTCGATTTTTCCTCTTCTCCCCTCTCTTCTGGTTTCAGCTCTTTTGCTCAAAAACCAAATCCATTCCTTCCAAAGCCCCTTTTCCCTTGACTTCTCAGTCCTTATCATTTGTAGATTAATCTTTCCAGTGCCTCCAGCCAAGATTTTACCCATTCTACTTGCCTGGAGGATTTCTTTTCTAATTGATTTTCACAAAACTTGATTTGTATTGAGTAAACGGCATCTGAAATACACACACACAAACTCACACACACATTTGCTTGTGTGAGTACTGCCTGGCTGAAGGACACTGCTAAAAAACGAAGCTACTTTACAAAATCCTTTCTTTTGGTGGTGGGAGTGGGTAGGGAGGTGGTGGATCTGCTGTTTCTATCCTGCTAGTTCCTGCAGAAAACTCCAGTCCTTGGAGATTAACAACATCATCATGTTGCTCTCTGTACTAGCTGAAAAAGTCTCCCAGAAGAGGGAAAATTGTAAACAAACGAATACAAAAAGGAAGTGAGCTTAACGCCTGAGGTTCAGCTAAAAGTTGAACGAGAGAAACTGGTCCCAAACCACCCAAGTGTTTCGAAGTGACAAAATTCTGAATCCCGAGGAGGCACAGCTGAGTTTAATAACTGCCGATTCACACATTAAACAAAGCTGTCAAATTCCGAAAGGAAAACAATTGTGAGTGACACAGAAGCAAGCCAGGGAAGAGAGCACAAGATGGGCCTGGCGCTGCAGCAGGGGGGTATGCCCCTCCTCCACTCGAGCTCTCCCCTGAGCTGGCTGGTTCCAGCATTAGAGCCCCTGGTTCTCTCCAGGGGTCACCAGGGCTGCCATACAAGCAGGACTGACCACCCTGGTTCCCAGCAACGCCCCGTCACTTGGGACAGCTCATGAGCCTTGGCAGCCTGGCAAGCAGCGTTGCTCAATCCCATCTTCTCTGGACTGTCACCTCCTACTCAGGGCAACTACCTGAATAGTCCCCAAGCCCCAAAATGCCAACAGAAGGACATGAAGCTGCAAACACCCCAGAGTGGGTATTTCAATGACTGAAATGGTAAAAATGCTGATCAAAACAATTCAAAATTCTTGATCAGACTACGTAGCAATCAACAGAGTACCTGGCTAGCCAGTGAGAGGAGTGACGTTACTATTACTAACATCAATAATAGCAGCGCCAGCTACCATTTAGTGTTTATTATGGTTCAGGAGCTGCGCTAAGTAATCTTTATCTCATCAAGTACTTATACTAGCACAGGGAGGAAGAAGAAACCAGAGCCCAGAGAGGTTAAGCGCACTGTCTAAAGTCCCCCAGCTGGTAAGGGGCAGAGCTGGGGCTCAAAATTCAGAGCTGACACCGAAGTCCACCTCTTCACCATTCCACTGCACTGCTGACTGTGTGCATTCTGGGAGGGACTAGGGACCATCCCATCTTACCATCTCTCTGACCCTAACACAGGTCACTCGAGTTGGTGGCTACCTGGTCTCTGCCCTGGGGACTGGGGGGCCCGGGGTGAAGATTCCATCCTCAGGCAGTCCTTATAGATGGACAGCTCCTTCTTACATTCCCCCACCAGTGGCCACCTCGCAAAACCTGTCCACATCCTCAACTCTACTACCTACAAGAAACAACCCCTTCTGTGTTGAAGTCCAGTTTAAGAAGGCTGATATGAAGCTTACCAGTGGCTCTGATGGGAAATAAAGAAGGTATATTCTTGGTATCATTTTTCTTTTTAACTTTGTAAAAGCTCTAAGGTTTCTTTGTCTGCATTTCTGCAATAGAATATTATCATCAAGAAGGCATTCCCTCAGCCCTTTCTGTTCCAAGGCGCTGTCCTGAAGGCCTCAGCAGGCCAGGACCGAAGCCTCCTTCAGGAGTTTCTTATCTTTTCAGAGCGAGAGTATGCATCCTTTCTTTTCCTAAACTCTTCCCAGGACCAATCAGAGGGGCGACTGCAGGAAGCCAGGGTCGTGGGAGTGAAGTGACAACCACCCCCTACCCGGTCCTGACCAGGAGGTCCTCAGGCGCGCGCAGCCCGCGCCACCGCTCACCTGCACGAAGCCCCAGAGCGGGTGGAGCGCGCAGTGCAGCAGCAGTGAGGGCCAGCAGTAGCCACGGCGCAGCACCAGGTCCCGGAGGAGCATCTCGGCCCGCGGCACCCGCTCCCGGGGCGAACTGTCAGGGGAGCAAAGCTCGGGTCAGGCGGGCGCCGCTGGCACCACCGTGGTTGCGCACCCGCACACACGTAGCAGTCCAGGTTGGGCGGGCACGCCCCGCACCCTGGGGCACCCTCGTAAACCAAGCCTGGCCTTTCGTTCCAGCTTGCATCCTCGCTGACCCTTCATGCACACTCACAGGGGCCGGCATCCAAGAACTTACAGTCCGTCGTGGTGCACGCCCCCGGAATCCTGCGCGCAAACCCTGGCCCCATGCACACCTCCAGAAACAGCCAAGCACGCTTACCGAGGCCCGTGCACCTCCCCAGAAACAGCCATGCACAACTCTCTCCCACTGTGAGCACACTTCAAACCCGGCGGGCACCATTCACCCTGCGTGCACACCCACAGAAACGGCCGTGCACACCCACCGACTCCTGCCCGCACGCTCGCTGACCCCGCATGTACACGCTGCGTGCACCCTCTCTGCCCCGCCGGCCCTCACTGCGCACACTGCAACACATGCACCTCAGTGCGCGCCCCGTTTGCCCTCGCGCTCTGCCGAGCCCCGGCCTCCGGCCTCAGGGCACGAGCTCCCCCCGCGTCTCCATCTCCGCCCGCACCCCTCCGGGGCCTTACGCCACCTTGCCTGGCGGCGGCCCCAGCCGATCCTCGGCGCGAGGAAGGGAGGCGCCCGCTCCCCCCCGCGGCAGAATCTGTTCCCTAGCGTCCGGACGGCCCCCATTTAAAGCCAGCCGCCTCCCCAGTCCCCCGCCCTCTAGGCGGGGCCTCGGTCCTCACCCTGGCGACTGCGCGGGCGCCTGGGGGCTTCACATGCCTGGGAGGAGCGCCGGGCACTGGAGCAAAAGTTTGCGCGCGGTTTGGGCCTCCGGGGCGGCTGAGCCGGGGGCCCCGGCAGGGCGCGCTCGCACGGGGCGCAGGGCGCGGTGGCTCCGGGCTGCGCCTGGCCGCGCGCGGGGCGGGAGGGGCTGCACCCCGCGCCCGGGGCCGGGGCGGGCTGCCGAGGCGGAGGCGGAGGGCGGGGAAAGTCTCCTCCTAGCCGCCTGGAGCGGGCGGTGCGTGCCCTCCCCGGGTCCCCGCCCTCCCCGGTGGCGCCGCGCGGCTGCCCGGGGCGCTGGTGTGCCCGAGCTCCGGCCGCCCGTCACGCCAGCCCGTGAGAAGCAGCGGCTAGAGGCGCTGGCCTCGAGCGCCTGTTCTGGCCGCAGGGCCGCGGGCGGAGGCGAAATAAATAATGGACGAAAAAGGAAAACAGACGTGAGCCGAGCCAGAGCTCGCCCGCCTCCCGCCCGGGGCTGCGCTCCCGCCCGCGCTCCCCGCCGCCGCAGCTGCCGCCAGCGCCGCTGCAGTGATTCCTCGTCTCCATCTAGTGAGGCTATTGTGTATTGGGCGCTTAATAATTTATTTATCCACCCGCGAGGCAGACTTCAGCTCCCGAGGGTCTTGCTCCTTGCCTGCCGTCCCCCCCGCCAAGTTTCTCCGAGGGGGCGGGAAGGGAGTAAGGACTGACTCGTGGAGACCCCTTTTTGCGCTCGATCCCTGCGGAATCCCTCCCCTCCTCCACCCCATTCGGACGGTGCCGAAGGCGCCCCGGTTGCCCGGGCTGGAGGTGCAGGCCGCCACTCTCGGGGCCAAGTGCTGTGTTCTCCCTTCTGTAGTCCCGGGCGGGGGGACCGTTCCAGCCACACGGCTGCACCTTGGAAGGAGTTGCCGACGGCCCCGGGGAGGACCTCTCCACCACTGCTTTTCGTCAGCCATCTCAAACTCCTGTTTGAGGCGAGATTATCAACAAGTCGGTGGCGAAGTAGCGCGTTACGTTTCTTTCAAACAAGCTGCCCCGGGCCCCGCCAGGCCGCACCACAGGTATGCATGACCTCCGCTGATCGGGTGAGAGCACCTGACGAGCGCTTTGATTTATAGAGGAGCTCTCCAGAGCGCCCCCGCCCCCAACGCATGGACAATCTTATTTTTAGGTTGGGTGAAGGAACCAGGGGGTCAGGACAGAGAGCGGAGAGTCGGACACCATAGCTCATTCATAGAAGGAGCATTTACTTAGTTTCTTTCCCCCATCTCTCTGGGCACCCTTAAGTCACCCCCTGTAAACACACACTCTATAAACTGCTCTGCAAACCGGCTTTCAGACCAATTTCCTAGCGACCTCTTTCATACTGAGTGCTGACCCGAGGCTCTTCTCCATGCAGGCTCCGTAGAGCCGCATCCGAACCAAGGAGATGTTTGGACACAGTCGTGAACGAGGCCCTGTCCCTTCCCTCCAAGAGCTTGGGGTCTGATCTGGGAGACAGTTAACAAAACCAGCCATTCCACTGTCCATTGGCATTCTGCTGTCAGCTGTGTGTGACAAAAGCACTATAAGGGGAGGAGAGAGCAGTGAAAACTGGAGGGAGGGTCAGGAAAGGCTTCCAAGATTGGGTGACCAGCCGGGAGTGGGGGAGTATTTCAGGCATTGGGAACCCCCTGGGCAAAGATGTGGAGATGCTTGTTCATTTGTTCATTCATTCCATACATAGTGTCTGGAACACCTACTAAGGGCCAGACAGAACATTCGATGCTGGGTATACAACAGTGGACAAATCAGATCTTCTTGTTGCCTTTAAGGGGCCCATCATAGTGGGAGGAGGGACGGGAAGAAAATATAGGTGTCGGGGCAGGAGGGGCTTCCTGGATGACTTGCTTTCACCAGTGGTTTGAAGCAGGAGAATGAGGCACAAAATGAGCCCTATTGGTCAGCTGAGGTCCAAATAACACGGTATTTTAATGCCTTTCCACTGAAGCTAGCCAGGGTATTTTGTTCAGTCCACGACTTCAGTCTTTAGATATGACAGCAGCCCCTGAGGTTTATATGGAACACTTTGCTACTTAAAAATGTTCTTAAATCACATTCTAATTCAGTTCTTACAATTCTCTTGGGTAAATGTAATTGCCCCATTTGACAAGTTCAGAGATGTGACTTTCCCAGGATCACACAGCTGCTCACCTGGGATTCAGAAGTACTGGCCCCAACCAGAGGTCCAACACTTCAGGAGAACCTAGGCAGGCTGTGCCTCTTGGAAAGCCTGCATCAACCATTCTGATCTTCAGTATTCCTGTACTGGACCCAGTCTACGTACCTCCTGAGTGTCAGCTGGCTCCACATTCTCCCAGCCCTCCTAACGCCATGGAGTATCACACCTCTGTTAGGGTGAAGACCAAGCAACCCATGGTACCTGGGATCTGCCTACCAGGGCCAGGTAACTCTCCTCGAGAAATGCAGGGGCGGGCTTCCCTGGTGGCGCAGTGGCTAGGGGTCCGCCTGCCGATGCAGGGGACGCGGGTTCGTGCCCCGGTCCGGGAAGATCCCACATGCCGCGGAGCGGCTGGGCCCGTGAGCCATGGCCGCTGAGCCTGCGCGTCTGGAGCCTGTGCTCTGCAACGGGAGAGGCCACAACAGTGAGAGGCCCGCGTACCACACACACAAAAAAAGAAATGCAGGGGCGTTAAACCTTGCAGCAAATTTTGACGAACAAAAGACAAGAGATGGGAGGGAGCCAGCATATGGATGGTAGTAGTTCCATTTGGCCTGTCAGGAGATGTCCAGGAGGTGTGACTGAGTGACTGGCAATGTTTTCTTCCAAAGATGCAGCCACCTGGATAACCCACAGCCTTGTATTTACTGTCCTCCTTCCTTCCTTTACTTCCGTTTTCTTTTCTTTTTCTTGTCCTAGAATTGTAGCCCTCAATAAAGTGTTAGCAAGCCAGCATTGCTTCATGCTTTGTCTCCTAAGGAACCAGGGACAATGGGTACCACAGGTGGTCCAGAAAGCAAGTCTTCAGGGTCAGATGTTGGAGCTGGATTTCCCATCTATCTGGAAGCTATAGGGGCCCCATTACTGACGGGAAGCAGGTCATAATCACGCATATATTTGACATTACTATTTGTAAAGCTTCACCTCTGGCTAAGTGAGATGAGATGTGGGTAAAAAGCAAGGCTATGGGAGGTCAAGTGGCCACTGTGATTGATCAATGATAATCATAAAGACTGTGAGGTTAGATGGCTTCTTCTGACAGCACTGGAGATTTTGCAAAAAGAAAGTGATAGGGAAGCTATTTGCCAACTTGAGGCATACTTTGTGAAAGCTTTAAGGACACTCTCATCTCTTGACATCCACAAGGCACCTGAAAAATAGGCTCAGGATCTGATTGTAAGGGTGGCAGAGCTGGAAAGAACACTACACGTGCAGCCACACAGCTGTTCACATCAGGGCTCTGATAGGGAAAGAGTTGGACCTTGTGATCTAGAATAGGAATATTTGGGCGAACAAGCCTGAAAATCTTGGGTCTGCAGGGGGAAGTGGCTCAGCTAATTGTTTATGGAAATAACAATACTGAAAACTCAGGGGCATGGAGGTCCGGTAAATAGTCAATGGATGAACTCATAGGAGTGGACACAAAGGGTACTGATGGTCTTGCCTCATATTCATGTTCACCAGGGAGCATCCATTGCCAAGGAGACTCTCAGCAATCAGTTGGACAGGATGACCCATCCTGTGGAAGTCAGCCAGCCTCTCTCTCTGGCCATCTTAGTGCTTCCCTGAACGATGGCTTGGTCTGCTGAAGGCTGAGCCGTGGTATCAGCTTGGAGACAACAACCTGTGGGGATGGGCCATTGTTCTCCTGGTTGCAGTGTGAGTTGATAGATGTGTCTTCAACAGCAAGAACACACAAAATCTGGGAACAAAGGAGTGAAGTAGGATTGGCCCCTCTGAGCCCACGTGTCAGAGAGATACCTGCAGACTCTGTGTTTTTTGTTCCTGCAAATGTAGACACTAAGGGGTTAGTGGTCCTGGCTCCTAGAAGCTGATGCCTTCATCAGTGAACACAGTAAGGGATGCTCAAAACTGAAAGCTGTAAGTTCTACGTGGGCATCTTGGGCTTCTCTTGCCAGTGGACCAGCAGTCAGAGAGAGGAGTTGCTATACTGGCAGGGCGGTCATCCTTGATTACCATGGGGATCTAGGCTTGCTGTTACGCAGTGGGCACGGGGAAGAGTATATCTGGCTACGGACTGAATTTTGTACCCTCCCCCACCCCGCAAGTGCGTATGTTGAAGCCATAATTCCCCAATGTGACTGTATTTGGAGAAATGGTCTTCAGGAGGAAATGAAGGTTAAATGAGCTCATAAGGGTAGGGCCCTAATCCAATAAAATTGGTGTCCTTACAAGAAGAGGAAGACAGATGAGAGCTCTCTTTCCTTCTCTCTGCATGTGCTCAGAGGAAAAGCTCTGCAAGCCAGGAAGAGAGTTCTCACCAGAAACCGACTCTATGGACCTTTATCTGGGACTCCCAGGCTCCAGAACTATGAGAAAATGAATTTCTGCTCTTTTTTTTTTTTTTTTCCTTTTTTTGCAGTACGCGGGCCTGTCACTGTTGCGGCCTCTCCCGTTGCAGAGTACAGGCTCCGGACGCGCAGGATCAGCAGCCATGGCTCACGGGCCCAGCCACTCCGCGGCATGTGGGATCTTCCCGGACCGGGGCACGAACCCGTGTCCCCTGCATCGGCAGGCGGACTCTCAACCACTGTGCCACCAGGGAA
Organism: Delphinapterus leucas; assembly: GCF_059928025.1. Classification (NCBI taxonomy): domain Eukaryota; kingdom Metazoa; phylum Chordata; class Mammalia; order Artiodactyla; family Monodontidae; genus Delphinapterus; species Delphinapterus leucas. Next base: position 170,842,783 of record NC_143130.1, read on the forward strand.
GCCCAATTTCTGCTCTTTAAGCCACCCCTCCTGTGGTATGTTGTTATGGCAGCTCGAGCTGATACTCTGGGATTCTCTGGAGCTTCTCTGCTCAGAGATAACATGAACGGGCAGTTAAGACGTCCAAAGACCCTCCAGGTAAGAACCCCGGACCAGCTGAAAAGCTGGCCATAGAAATCTAGAATGGGAGGTGTAGGGGGCGAGATAATGAATATCAATTATGGCCCTAGGACCAGCTGCAGCAGTGGGACTATAGCTTGGCTTGCTCATGCTTTTCTGTCTAAGTTACAGTTGGACTTGTACCTTCACTCTCAAATTGGTGGCATTTTCTTCTCAAGTTACTTGCAAATAGCATAGAAGGATGTGAACGGTTCTGAGTAATGCAGGGGGGTGGACTCTATTAGACCACATTTAGGCACCTAGATTTGTCTGGCTCCACCTGCTTCCTTACTCTGCTCCCTGGAGAGAGCGGCCAGAGCTACCACCATCCCATCTCCTAACACTGTGGTTATCTCAGCCTCCCCACCTTGGCAGAGCTGAGCTTCAGTGTGGCCTCCATCATGCCCACTGTAGGAGGGGTCCCAACACCAATGGAGGGGACCAGACTCATGGAGGTTTGGGCTCCTACTACCAATCCCATACTCAGATAAAGCCCCACACCATGGTGGATGGGATCCGACTCCCAGAGCAGCTATCTGTAGGGGCCAAGGAACACGACCTGAAAGTGTAGAGAGTTAACTTCCTGTGATACAGACTTTGATCAAGGAGAGACAGGGTAGGGAAAGATGTGGTAGATAATCCATCACCCTTTCTCCATCCGTGGTTCCATCTGGCCTCTTCGAGTCTGTCTTGTGTGACTAAGCACTTGGCTGTGTTCCCCAGCAAAGCTGTGGCCAGACCAGTGAAGGGCCCACATTTTCTTTGCCTTCCTTCCTTCCCTGCCTCCCTGCCAATTTCCCCTTGCTCTTTCTGACCTAGAAATTCACTCCCCCAAATTTGTTATTACCTCTGCTTTACTTCCGGTTCCTGGGGAGTTTAGACTCAGACAAGTTCTTGGAGGGTTCATGGGCTCTAGAGGGTGTGGCCACATGCATAAAATGAAGTAGGACACTGCATTCCTACTGCAACCTCTGAAGACCCACAGCAAATTCAAAGGGGTTCCTTAAGCATCCAGATGGTCTTCTTCAGGTCCCCACTCCTGTGCATCCAGGCAAGTTCTAGGTGGGAAGAGTCTCATGAGGGTCGAGAACACCAGCTCTTGAGCCAGACTGCTTGATTCTTATAAGCTGTGGAGTCTTTGTAGAATACCCTAACCTTTAAAGCTGGCCTCTACAGAAAAAAAAAAAAAAAAAAAAAAAAAGGGCTTCCCTGGTGGCGCGGTGGTTGAGAGTCCGCCTGCTGATGCAGGGGACACGGGTTCGTGCCCCGGTCCGGGAAGATCCCACATGCTGCAGAGCGGCTGGGCCCGTGAGCCATGGCCGCTGAGCCTGTGCGTCCGGAGGCTGTGCTCCGCAATGGGAGAGGCCACAGCAGTGAGAGGCCCGCGTACCGCAAAAAAAAAAAAAAAAAAAAAAAGCTGGCCTCCTTTTCTTTGTCTATCAGGAATTATAGTATTTAGATGGAGTTAGATTGCAGAGTTCTTGGAAGGATTAACTGAGATAATTCATATAAACACTTAGCCTGGCACATAGTAATTGCTCAGCGAAGGAGTCTCTAATTATTTTGATGGATAAAGGCGCAAAAATGCTGCCCTTTTGCAAAAGTGCTAATTGGCATCAGGAATCTTTTTAAGTAAAACGCAAGGAAACAAAGGAAACACTTTATGACCAGTAAAAGAGCCCTCATTGAACCATGAAGTTATGCAGGGTAATTACGTCTTGAAATACTGCAAATAAACACAGTTATTGAAAAAGACATTGGTGGTGTCCAAATCGTTCATTACCTCTGCTTGAGTGAAATATGGAATTGTCTGTGTCACGTTTTATAGATCAGCTGTGACTCTGTCCAGAGAGGACATTTCCCTGATTGCTCTCGTACTGGGGGAGCGGGAACCCAAGTCTCTCCTAGGTGTTGTCCCAGACCTCACTGGTCTTTCTGAGGTTGGTCCCACACTCCAACCAGTAACCTAAGAGCTGAGCTGGATTCATTACAAGGGCTATGTGGGCAGATTTGCCTTGCCCCAGACTGTGAGTTAGGCCCTTTCCCCAAGAACATTTTGGTCTAGATTTCTTGCAGCCAGATGTTTGGACATGGAGGAGAGTCAGGAAGAATCCCGGATTTTAAACTTTTGTTTAAAACCACTTGTATCTTCCCTCATTTGTTGTCCTTTCTTAAATCCTAAGAAAGGACCAAAACTTTGGGGGAAATTGTCAGGACTGGGCATGCTTGGTGGCACAGCCTGGTCCAGTGCCATTTTCCAGTGTCAGAGGAGAGTCCAACAGATATGATCCAAGAGAACATTTGATTGGAACTGCTTGGTGGGCCACCCCTCTGGCCCAGTGGGTCAAGTCCAAATGCCAGCCCAGCTGAGAGAGCTGGCTTCATCTCTTCTCTTCCATGTGCTGGGCCAAGCAGGAGCCATCAGGCTGAAGGAGATAGATCTTCCTCCCCAATTTCTCACATTCTAGTAGAGGGAGGAGAAGCATACATGATTCCTAAGCTGCAAATAGGACCGTTTCTCTTCTCTGCTTTCAAGCCCCCAGAAGACTCTCACACAGCACCCAAGCATCCCCAGCCCCTGCCGCTCCGCACTCACTCCCCTCTTTGTCCTTGGTGCTCCAGCACTTCCCGCTGTTTCACATCTCCCGGCTCTGCTCACGCTGTTTCCTGTGCTGAGAATCCCTTCTCCTCTTGCCAACTTGGCTAATTCCTATACAGTCATCCCTGTCTCCCTTCTCCCGATCTTACACACCTCTCCATCATGGCACTCGAATTATTAGGACATGGGCAGTCAGGGATGCAGCAGGGCGTGGACTTAATGGAAAGAACTCTGGTATTGGTGTTGCTTGACCATGGGAGGAATCTGGAAAGTTCCGTTCAGCTCTCTGAGCCTCACTTTTCCTGTCTGCAAAACAAGGGTGCTGACATTCACCTTGCTGGGCTACAGGGGGAAATACTAGAAATAACGCATGTAAAGCGTAGAGCCCAGTGCCTTCACAGCGCAGGCCCTCAAGAAATCCTGTCTGTTCCACCTAGGTGCAAGTTTGTCTCCTCTCCTAATTGTGCAGGCCTTGGGGGAAGGGGCTCTGTTTTATTCATCTTTGAGTTCAGACACCCGGCGGCCCCCCACGTCTAACAGGGGCTCCGTAAATATTTGAGAGTGACTGTAGAACCCAGTGCCACTGGGCCTCTGTGCAAGGGTCTCCTTCACTCTCCAACCTCCCTTCTCACTCTCTCCTGTTACCCCGCCTCCAGCCTCCTTGTTATTTAAACACTCAGATCCAAGCGTGCCTCAGGGCCAGGGCCTGGGCCTGGCTGTTCCCTCTGCCTGAACACCCTTCCCCCATTTCAGCAGGGCACACTCCCTCACACCTTTCAAGTCTTTGTTTGCCTGTCACTCTTCTACCCAGACCCGTGCTGACCACCCTATTTAACTTGATAGCCAACGCCTGCTGGCTTTCCCCATTCTCCCATGTTGTTTTATTTTTCTCACTAGTATATATTGCTTCCTAATACACACTTTTAAAACTTGTTTCCTGTGATCAGTATGTGTCTCCTCTCATACTAAAATGTAAGCTTCCTGAGGGCAGGGGGTTTGGACTCCTCTGTTCATAGCCTGGAGCAGATACTTCCTGTATCCTGCACCATATCCGCTCAAGGCACCACTGGTTTCAGCACAGCCATGACGGACAGCTCCTCTGCACGCTGGGGTCCTCCCCCGCCCCGCCCAGTAAGCTGCCTGAGAGCCAAGGAAAGCAGGGAGAAACCAGAAGTGCGGGGGGCGAGGCCTTCCGAAGGACCTGAACAATGGAGTAGGGCTGTGGACACATACCCTGGCCTGCCTTTGTTTGAAGACTATTCTGAAGCTCGTTCTTACAGTTCCTTGGGGGTCCCCCCTCAGTGGACTGAGGCCCTTTTGACTGCGGTGAGGGGGCCAGATAACTGTCTCCATTAACACAGCCTTAACTGGCTCCTCCCTCCTCCTCTGGGCTCACCTTCCAAACAGATCACCCACATGAGTCCTGGTCTCACACTGCTTTGGGGAGAACCCAAACCAAGAGGCCAGCACACTCCAAGCCTAGAGCATGCTTGACCTACGACGGCCCGGTACATATTTGTTGAAGGAGTGAACGGAAAGAGAGACAACTTACAGAATTTTACATTTTGTGTCTTGCTTTCTGATGAAATGTTTGGGTGACTTTTTTTTAATCACAAGGTGAACTTGCTGAATCCTGTTTCTTCTTGTTTACACAAGGATTTTCACAGAATGGCTTCTGCCTGGGAGCCAGTCTTTGAGCTTTGTAGATTTTTCAGGGAATGAGGATTTTTGCCATTTACTTTAGTCAGAAATGTCGGAAGCATCCAGGAGCTTGAAGATCTGCTAACACCCGCTTTGACTGGCCCATTGCTCAGCTATTTGTTATAACTTTTCAAAGAGCATGGCTACCTCAGAGTATGATGAGAAGGATTACCTTGGTGTGTTTGTCCCTGAAATAACTGAGATAATCTGTGCTCATTTAGGCACTTAACGAACATTTATAGAATACAGATTATGGGCCAGACTTGAGCACTGGAGATCAGAATTGCCTGAGTCGGGGTCCCTGCCCTCCCTCTGGGAGCTCTTGGCTAGTGGGGGAGACAGAGAAGGGAAGAGATGCTTATAAACACGGTGTGAGAAGGGCTGTGATAGAGGTGAGCACAGGCTGCAAACTTTCAGGAAGAACCTAGTGCTTTCAGCATCTCGGCATAATTGTACTTTCTGCTTTCGATTAACCAAACTGTGATTTTCTGCACACGTTTGCTGTTTACAACTCCCTGCCTTTGCATGTCCAGTTTCCTCTACCTGGAATGCTTTCCCTCCATCTTCATGGCAAAGTCCTAGTCATCCTTCAAATCCTGGCTTACATCGCTTTGCCCAGGAAAGATTCCCTCCCCTATCCCAACACCCCACCAGCCTCATCCTGTCCTGTGCTGTCTGTAGCCTGCCTCTTAGGAGCTGCCCTTTTTACCCTCTCGTGTGAGCAATGAGTAATTGATGGCGTAGGGGTGGGGCGCACGATTTGGGAGAAAAACACATTGACTCTGATATCAAACAGAGCTGCGTTTGGATCTTAGTACTGCTGCTTCCTGGCTATGTGTTCTTGGGCATGGCTGGAGAAAATGGTGGGAAAGTACAAGGAAAGAGCTGCGGGAAGGAAAGACTCGACCGTGGTGGGCCTCGTGAGCCATGCTAACATATCTGGAATTCATTTGGGGGACAGTAGGGAAGCATTTAACAGTTTTAAGCAAGAAAATGGCATCGTACATTTGTGACTTATAAAGACCATGCTGGCATCACGGGAAAGAGGGATATGAGTGAAGCGGTGCTCAGATGGAAGGTGGGCAAGCCGAGTGCTGGTTGAGAGCCTGGACTTAGAGTCACACGGTCTAGGTTTGAATAGCAGCTTTTACCTAGCTGTGTGATCTTGGGCAATCATTTACACTCTCTGAGCCTCAGTTTCCTCATCTGTAAAATGGGAACAATGAAATTACTTTCTTTTCCTGGGAAGATCATAAGAGAACATAAATGGGAATGGGTTTTGTCAACTCTAAAATACCATGCAAGTACTAGACATGATCAGTAACCAGTGGGGGCTTTAAACATGTTAGTTTATTTCTGGTAAAAGGAAGCCTGGGGCTAGTATGGTGCTCCACAGAGTAGGGTCCAGGCTTTTTCTAGCTTGTTGATCTGCAATTCTCAGCATGTAGGTTTCTTTTTACTTCATGGTCCAATATAGCTGCTTGAACTCCAGCCATCAGATCCACATTCCAACTAGCAGGGAATAGGAAGAGAAAAAGAAGGGTAGGTTCCTCCCTTTAAGAACACTTTCTGAAAGTATCAAATGACATTTCTGCTTACAGCCTATAGACCTGGGCATAATCACATGACAACACCTAGCTGCGAGGGAAGCTGGGAAAAGCATTTCAGAGCAGCTATGTGCCCAGCTTAAAATCAGAGATGCCATTACTGATGAATAAGAGAGATACTGATATTGGGGAACAACTAGACAACTAGCAATTTCTTGATTTGCACTGTGGAGTTCATATGTTAGATTTCTTAAAAGTGAAATGTATGTCACCCATAGGACATCAGACAAGAAAGAGCAACCCCAGAGGCTGTGTTGCAGGAAGGGTGCTTAATTATGTTATATAAGAGGTTCAAGGATATCCGTTTTTCCCCAGTAATGGGGGCCCTCTTTTGGATCGTATTCCAAGGAGACAGTGACACCTACCTGCTTGGGAGAGGCTTGAGCAGCCCCTCGTGTTGATGCAACCATGATGAGCAAGACAGAGGGCAGCCTCATGGAGCTCAGGTCAGAGAGGCAGGGGGCTGAGGGGCCCATGGCAGCAGCAGGCCAGGTGGACCGTCCAGAGGGAGGCAAACCTTTGAGTTTTGCAAGAGTGTGAAAGAGCCTCTAAACCAGAGGCAGCCAGCCCATGTGGACAGCATGGGGCCACACAACCTGGAACGCATGGGGATGTCTCCCTGAAAGCCCAGCTCCTCTCTCCCAGCCTCTCTGCACTTCCTTAATGGGTGGAGCGGCAGGCTGAGACCAGACACCACCAGACTTCTTCTGGCATCCATGGTCCATACCTAACTGAGCATAGAGAAAGCTTTAAAACAGCCCCAGAGTAAATCATTCTTTCCAGGTACTTTTATCTGTAGATCCTTAGCATGCATAGATTCTACACAGTGAATAGAATTAAGATGCTGGTACCCAGAGTTGGGTAAACCAGGCAATAAGAACGACTACCATTTCTTGGCTGTTTACTAAGCACCAGGCTCTGTTTCAAAGATATTACAGTGTTAACTCCTTATATCTTCATGGCAAACTTATAAGGTAGTTACTGTTCTTGTCACCATTTTATAGATAAGGAAACTGGGAAAGAATGATGAGTCTGCATCAGTGGTTCCAGAGTGTGCCCCTTGTGGCATCCACCTTCTATGCCATGTGACTTGGTATTGCCCTCCCACTGACTCTGGGCCTCTGTGACCTACTTTGGACCCATGGGGAAGTGTAGTGTAAGCAGAGCTTGGAGGGTGCTGTGTAACTGGGTTTTCTTACTTTTGCTTCTCTTCCCATGGTCACATGGTGCCCTGGCTAGCTTGCCAGAGGTGAAAGACCCATGGAACAGAATTGAGTTGCTCCCAGCTGAGGCCACCCTAGATCAGCCAACAACCAACTGAACCTCAGACCTGTGGGTGAGCCCAGCCAAGATCAGCAAAGCTACTTAGCCAATCTGCAACTGACTCCAGGTGCATGAGTAAACCCACCCAGATCAGCAGAGCCCACCCAGATCGAGGGGGCCTCCACAGATCTGGGAGCTAGGTAGGTATTTCTCACTGTACACCACCAAGGTTTAGCAGCATCATTGTGACACTGGATAGCTTGAACAGGAGATTACGTAAATTCTCAGCCAATCATTGGTACAGCCAGGAGTTGAACCCAGGTGGTTTTCCTGCAGAGCCCACACTCTTAGATGCTCTTCTATTCTGGCTGTTAGCAAACTATGGCCTGCAAGCCAAATCCAGTCCACCCCGTTTTTGTAGAGCCTATGAGCTAAGAAAGGTTATTATAGATGAATATTTTCAATCGGTTTGATGATAGGGAAGTTACTTTGAACCTCAATTAAACAAATGCTGTCCCACAAAAAAGAATTCCATTCTTCTCATTGGTAGACTTATTATACAAAATTTATACGTAATTATTATATTTCTAATTTCATCAATAATTACTTGTGGAAATTTGTTCTTATTATGTAGGTATCTATACAATATCCTTGATTTTGCCTCTTAGCTTGCAAAGCCTAAAATATTTACTCTCTGGCTCTTTACAGAATAAGTTTGTACACTCCTGTTCTACATGATGGTTTGATTGAGATGTTTGGTCTTTCAGTTTGGTCCTCAGGCCCAGAAATGGAAAGAATCAGACAGTTAAGAGCTCGATAGGCCCTCAGAGGTCTTCTAATCAAAACTCAGAGGCAGAATTAGACTCAAGGTCTCTGGTCTTCTAGTCCAGAGCTCTGCTACTGCTTTCTAGGGGGACTTTCTAGTTGGATTTGTTTAAAAGCCTCCAAATCTCCAACTGGAATGTTCTTGGTACCCACAGGACTCCTCTTGTTATCCTCCCTTCTGAGGGCCCGCACCCACTCACGTGAGAATGGATGATTCATTGTTTATTTCTCCAGCTCTGCCCCGAGCCATCTAACATGAATTTGTGCTGTGTGCCTCTGTGATAATTAAAAACTTTGAACATTTAGGAATGATTTTTACTGCAGACAGTGGAGAAATTCTCTCCTGAAGAGTTTCACTGTCTGGCCTCATTAGAAAGGAGAAATGGAATGGGAGAATAAAGGAGAAAACTCATTTCTTCCCTGAGTGTGTTAATGAGCTAAGCCACAGGAGGCCATGTGCAGGCTGGGCTTCAAGCTGCTGTAAATTAAATTTATTACGCACCAAGGGATTCTAATAAACATTATTTAAAAATAGCAACAGACAGTCATTTGTATTATGTCATGTGACCTGGTTATGGCGACACATTTGCGCCTCTGCTATTAATCAGAGTCACTTTGAGAGGCAGTTGATAAATACTTTTAGAGCTACTGGCACCTTCCACTTAATTAAGATTGTCCTGGAAAAAAACAGGGTGAGTCAAAAATAGTCATCGTGTATAGCGTTTCGCCCTGGAGGCCCTTGATGCTCATTAGGTGATGCTTATTACGCTTTCCAAGAGGGATAAACCTGAAAGAAAATGCCTCTTTCCTTAATGAAATCCCGGGCCCTGGAAGGTTCGCATTGGAGGGCACTTTCTTAAGGTCGGGGTTGGGGTGAGGTGGGGGGATACTGCTGAGCTTTGCTGGGAGAAAGTCACCTTTGCCTGGGACGAGGATGGTGTTACCCACCTGCTGCCACCCCATTCCTGCCTCATGGGGGTGCTGCTTGCCCTTTATCCCTCTGGGCGCAATATGGACAAAAACCTTTCTTTCATCCTCTGGAACATGGAAGAGAATGTTCTAAGAATGCCTAGAATTATCTTTGGAAAATACCAAACATGAGCTTGTCACTGCCTCGTTTAAGCTCTCGGAGTTGGTTGCTCTCTGTGATCTAGTACCTGCCTCCTGTCCCCGCTCTGTCCCCACCACCCTCCACATGTACCACTAACCGTACAAGCAAGTACGTTCGTAGGGCTGAGACTTTGGGATCTGGAATCAGGTTGACCTAGGTTTGAATTATCGTTCCGCCACTTACTGGGTGGGCAACCATGGGCAAATTACTTAACTCTTACCTCTGTTTTCTCATCTATAAAATGGCGACAATTATGCCTAGCGCATAAAGTGTCGTGAGGATTTCATGAAATAATCCACGTGAGGGCTGGGCACTTGGAAAAGCCCTCCAGAAGTGTTAAAAAAAAAAACAACAAAGAGCCTTAGCAGTAGTTCCTCGGCAATGCTGTTCCCTTTCAATTCTCTTGGCTCAAACCAACCTCACCCCATGCTTTGTCTCATTAACAACTTTTCATCCTTTGAACCTTTCAGCTCAAGCATCATTTATCTTGAGAAGCCCTCCAGACCCCTGTCTGATTTAGAGACCCCTCTTCTGGGCTCCTTTCACACGCGGGTCCTTGGCTTCATCAACGTGCTAATAGTCAGTGCCTTTGTCTAGGACTGCTGCGGGCAAGGCTGAGGTCTTCGAGGACCGAGATCATTGCCTTTGTGCCCAGCATCTGGTGCAGACCAGGTGCTCAAAAAGCGTCTGCTGAATAAAAGAACCAGCAGAGGATATTATGAATTGAGGAAATGGGGCCCACAAAGAATGTGAGATGAAGCTTAGTTTGAGTTCCCCTCAAAGTAGAGTCTGAGTCAAGGAGTTGGGTGACAGGTGTTTTTTCCGAAGGCGAGAGAACGGGGAAGGAGAAACAGGCAATACTAAGTGCTTTATCACACTGCTGTGGGCCACTGGGGCTCAGCTTCACTGAGGACCCCTAAGGAACACAGCATCGTTCCCAGAAGGGAAAGGAGGTAGGGGCTTGTACCCACCGACTGCCACCCCTGTTGGTAGGGGTTGTTGACCCCTCTGCATTTCTGGGCTGCCCTGTGTCGGGGCCAAGTGAGCACCAGGCAGGGAAGCAAGATGTGTCTGGCGCTGTAGCTGACATTCTGCAGCGTGCCCAGAACTGTCCACCACAGCTACAGCTGGCATCAGAGGTGAGCGAGGGGGGTAGGGCGGGTGCCAAAAGTATCAGTGACATTTACCCATTTCCAGTTTGAGTTCCATCCCAGGGTCCTTTTATCTCCTCCTCAGTCTTATTTCGCATGGTGGACAGGACTGTGGCACCCACAGTTTAGGAGAGTGTGGCTGGACATCTTGACACCTTCAAATCCAGAACCGAGGGAGGGATGTGGCATCTTCTCTTGGCCCCCAATTCCATTCCCACCTGGGGGACCTGCTCCCTCCTCGGGAATGGTGTACATGGCAGCCAGCCTCCAAGATGGTCCCAATGGTCATTGCCTCCTGGTGTTTGCGCCTGTGTAGACACTTCCTCCACTGAATCATGGCTGGCCTGTGTCCCCTATAGAATATGGTGAAAGCGACAGTGTGTGACTTCTAATACTGGGCGATAAAAGGTGTTGTAGCTTCCATCTTGGCCTCTTGGATATCTCACTCTGGAGGAAGCTGGCTGCCATGCTATGAGAGCCCTCAAGCAGCTTCATGGAGAGGCCATTGTGGAGAGAAGGCAAGGCTCCCAGCCAACAGCTGATGCCAACTTGCCAGCCATGTGATGATTCTCCTTAGAAGTGGATCCTCCAGCCCTGTCAAGCCCTCAGATGACTGCAGCTCCAATCAACATCTAACGGCACCTTCATTAGAGACCCCAGGCAAGAACTGCCCAACTGAGCCCTTCCCAAATTCCCGAGCCACAGAATCCATGAGCATAACAAAGGTCTGTTTGATGCTACTATACTTCGATTTGCAGCTGTAGGAACTGGAATACCGTCCTCTCCATGGGGGACCCTCAACTTCGGTCTAAAATGGAATAGAAAATAAATAAATAAAATAAAATAAAATAAAATGGAATAGGTTTTCTCTCATGGCTTTAACAAGATAACCATGTCTCTACATGGACTTTTTCAGCTTTAACAAGAGTCACACCCGTGATGTTTCCATCCTGCCTTTTATAAAAGCTGAGAGGGTAGAGGGAGGAAAAGAACTGGGGAGGCAGCTCAAGATGGCAGTCGCCACCAAGACAATTCAAGTAGGTAGTTCATCGGTTACTGGGGGCACTTGATCACTGTGGATGTTCAAATGGAGAATTCATGTCCTAACCCAGGTGGGCTTGGCCGTGACGCAGGCTGGGAACTCAGGCATGACTTGGGTAAGGGGAGGAAGGCAAAGCTGCCCTGGCCTGCTGGACTGGCCCTAATGGCAGATCCCACAACCCACATCCAGGATCCAGGTATTAGAGCACAGCTGGACCCCATCTGGTCTAGTGCCAACGCTCAAGAGAAGTCAGTTTCTGGGTGAACCTGGCAAATCAGCAACCTCGGTCCTAGAAGGGTAGTTTGGATGAAGTCCCAGGTGTTCTGTCCATGATGGTTACAGTGTCTAGTTACCTGAGTGGAGGTCTCAGGACCTCCACCAAGTGGACCTGTTTTCTAGGATCAGGCCCTAGTTGTCCAAAGTAGTGTAGGGATCTAGTTATATGAAATGATGTTTACCAATGTAATGTGTTCCAAACAGTGCCTGACACAGTGTAAGCCCTTAATAAGAGTTAGCAGTGATGGTGATGATAATGATGGTGGTGGTGGTGGTGGTGGTGGTGAGGGGGAAGAGGAAGAGGAAGAGGAGAACTGGCCAACGAAATGGGGTTGAGGGACGAGGTCCATTGGACCCCCAGGTGCCAGGGCGTGTGCCTGGGGCACACAATTCCTAGCTTGGGCAAGAAATGCAGCCATAGCCCCCTCCTGCTGGTCGGTCTGCTTTTGTTGGGACTGGCCAAGGATCTGGCGGTGTGGCGCCCCAGTTATGAAAAAGTGAGTATTTGGGTGGGAGGAGCTGGGATTCCCTTGGGCTGCACTGCAGGAGGTGGGGCATGCATCATTAGAGCAGACTGAATAAGGAACAAAGGAGCCTGGAATTTGCATCTGAAGAAGGGCTACCTCAGGATGATAAAGGCCGTGGGTCTGGAGGATGGACAGAGAGTAGGGCCTGGACCAAAATGAAGGTTTCCTAGGGGAGGATAGCAAGAGGAGGGAGCTCGCTTAGAGGACCAGTGAAGGCCAATTAACAAATCCAGTCTTAAAACCCTGTTCTTTCAGAAGAGAAAGGTCAGCGTTTTATGTTGGAGAATTCCAAGAAAAATTGCAGAGTCCCCTTCCCTCCGCGAGCCCTGCAGAGGACAGAGCTTGGGCCCTCCGTTCCCAAGGTGCTTTGGGCAGTGGTCTTAGGCATGACCTGAGGCCTCTGTGAGCTCTGTCGCGGAGAGCTCTGCTCCCAATGTGTTCACCTGCCTCTGCTGGTGTGTTAGGAGCTGGGGTGCTGCCTGGAGGTCAAGGCATGTCGGCAACATGTAGTTGGGGGTCATCCCGCATACCCAGCCTGGGTGACAGAGGCAATATGTGGGTTTCAGGGATAAGAGGAATCATATCCCTGGCTCTGTGAATGCATGGCCATATGGTAGTAATTCATTCCTTAATTTAACAGATGTCTCTTGGCCTGCTGTGCGCCTGGAATTATGGTAAGCAACAGAGACAATAAAAGTAACAGCATTGGGACCTCCCTGGTAGTCCAGTGGTTAAGACTCCACCCTTCCAGTGCAGGGGGCGTGGGTTTGAACCCTGGTCAGGGAACGAAGCTCCCACATGCCACACAGCGTGGCCAAAAAAAAAAAGTAACAGCATTTACTGAGCCCCAACTATGCACCAGAGACAGCGCCAGGCATTTTACGTTGACTAATTCATTTAAACATATTGAGCCAAGTAAGATGTGAGTTACTCACAGTTTCAATTTCGGGGTAGAAAATGGGTAAGAACAGTGCGGTATGTGAAGCTCCATGATGAGGTGAAGGGCAAGGTTGCTATGGGGCCAGGTGGGCCCGGACCCAGCCTAGGGGAGCCACAGGCCAGGAAGGTGACTTCTCAGTTCACCCAAATGGTGACCAGGAGCGAACCAGGCAACGAAAGAGGCAGAGGATGGACACAGGCCTGGGGATAGGGGAGAGCATGCCCACTGGGGAGCTGCAAGTTACTGAATCTCTCCAGGCCTCAGTTCCACATCTGTGAAATGGGAATAATAGTTACCCTGCAGGATTGTTGTGAGGACTGAGATAATATAAGTCTATTGCCCAGCGTATGCTTTGGCTCCAATGGGTCCTCAAAAAGTGACGTCTGTCACTACAATTGTTGTGGACCTCACCCTCTCCAGATCTCCCAGGTCACCCCATCCACCTTACTCGTCACAGATAGGCACATCCCTTTAAAAAAAAACCACCACTCCCCAGAGCTTTCAGAGCCAGGAGCATCTTGATGTGACTGGTAAGATTGGGCACATGCACCTGTCCAGGGAGTCAGGGGTTGCTGAGCACCACCAACAGTCAACAGAAAAGAGCACTGGACAGGGCTTCCCTGGTGGCGCAGTGGTTGAGAGTCCGCCTGCCGATGCAGGGGACACGGGTTCGTGCCCTGGTCCTGGAAGATCCCACATGCCACGGAGCGGCTGGGCCCGTGAGCCATGGCCGCTGAGCCTGCGTGTCCGGAGCCTGTGCTCCGCAACGGGAGAGGCCACAACAGTGAGAGGCCCGCGTACCAAAAAAAAAAAAAAAAAAGAGCACTGGACAAAGAGTCAGCAAGTTTGGGTTTTCTCTTACCATTTACATGACCTTGGGCAAGTCATCATCTCCCTTTGCCTCCAGAGTCCTCCTCTCTTATATGAGAATAATGACACCCATTGCTCAGAGTTGATAAGGATTAAGTGGGATAACACGCACAGTGCCTGAGACACGGCAATCCCTCAGTTTATTAGCTTTAGTCTTCATCGGCCCATTTATCATCATTCTCACCATCACTGATATCTGCCTCGGGAGTTCACTGGACAGAACAGTGGACCAGGAGTCAGCTTTCTGAGTTAGAGGGGACGGGGAGGATTGGGGGCAATTTCAGATATGAGAGTGTCACGTAGCGAGAAAAGCCTGATGCGTGTACCAGGTATTTATGGTCTCATGGCAGAAGCCATGAGTAATAATGAGACACTGATGCTACAAAAATGAAATGTCAGTAGTATATTAGAGGCAAAGAGCAACTGCACTGCCTCGAGACCTAATACAAGCAATGCTTAATGCAGCGTGAGCTTCAATTACAGTTTTACAGGGCTGGAGGCACAAGGGACCCCAGGTTTGCTGGCCCGTGGGGAATTCCTGATCTATTGCAACTCTCTACCATGTTACAGACTGTAGTAAATTGTGCTGTCTGTGAAACTGCTCCTGGCTTCTCAGAAAAGGGCTGCTTTGGTTGGGTGGAACAGATGTGCATTGGGACCTACTGTGAGCCAGGGACACAGAGCTGAATACAACCCATTCCTACTTTGGAAGAATCATAGTCTAGCAGGAGAGACGGGGGTGAGCAGATAGTACAATAATGTGCATTTGGGCGGTAAGCCCAAGGTATTGAGGGGCACAGAAAAGAGGCAACCAACTCCAAATGGAGTTATCAGAAAGAGCTTCCTGTGGGAGAGATGTCTCACGAGCCTAATCTTGAAGGTCAGTAATAGCCACCTTGCATTAAACGCCTACTATGTGCTAGGCTCTTCACATACGGTATCTTATTCAATCCTTTGACAATCCTGCAAAGTAACTGCTACTATTCCTAGTAGATAGAAGGGGAAATACTCTAAGAGATGTTAATCTGCCCAAGGTTACACATGTAAAAAGTGGAGGAGATGGGATTTGAACCCCTGTATGTCCAATAATTAAGAAAAAAGAAGTAGGGGCTTCCCTGGTGGCGCAGTGGTTGAGAATCCGCCTGCCAGTGCAGGGGACATGGGTTTGAGCCCTGGTCTGGGAAGATCCCACATGCCGCAGAGCAACTAATCCCGTGCACCACAACTACTGAGCCTGCACTCTAGAGCCCGCGAGCCACAACTACTAAAGCCCACACACCTAGATCCTGTGCTCCACAAGAGAAGCCACCAAAAATGAGAAGCCCATGCACCACAGTGAAGAGTAGCACCTGCTCACCACAACTAGAGAAAGCCCTCACGCAGCAATGAAGACCCAATGTAGCCATAAATAAATAAATAAATAAATAATAAAAAAGAAGTGAGTAGGAACAGATCCAGAGATGACCATGATGTTGGAATTAGCAGGCAAGAACATTAAAGAAGCTACTATAAATATTTTCAAGGACTTAAAGGAAAGGATGGTCTGATTGAGCAAACAGATGAGGAATCCCAGCAGAGGAATGGAAGCAAAAGAACCATATGAATGTTTTAGAACAGAAAAATACAACATGAAATGAAACGAAAGATTCACTGGATAGGTTTAACATCAGATTGGAGAGTTTGTGAACTTGAAGACAGTTCACAGAAATTACCCTATTTAAAGAACAGAGAGAAAAAAAATTTTTTTGATGAAGAGTACCCCAGTGACCTCCGAGCCAATATCAGGCAGTATAGCACACATGTACTTAAAGTCCCAGAAGACATGGAGAGAGAAAATAGGGTAGAAAAATATTTGAAGAAATAATGGTTGAAAATTCCTAAATTTGATGAAAATCACCAATCAATGGTCCAAGAAGCTCAGCAAACCTAGAAACATCATACTCAGACTTCTGAGAACCAAAGGTTCTGAGAACCAAACAAAAATCTTAAAAGCAGTCAGGCAAAAATGACATATCACATACAGGAGGACAACAAAAATCAAGGCTGACTTCTCATCAGAAACAATGGAAACCCAAAGGAAAATGGAATGAGGTCTTAAAAGCACAGAAAATAATAAACTGTCAACATAGAGTTCTATATCTTTAAGAAAGAAGAACGAACTCAAAAGAATTGAGAGCAGGGACTCAAACACATACTTGTATGTTAATGTTCATAGCAGCATTGTTCATAATTGTCAGAAGGTAGAAGCAACCGAAGTATTTACCAACAAATGAGTGGATAAACAAAATGTGGTCTATCCATACAATGGAATATTATTCAGCCTTACAAAGGAGTAAAGTACTGACACGTTACAACATGGATGAACTTTAAAAACATATGCTAAGTGAAATAAGGCATAGACAAAAGGCCAAATACTGTGTGATTCCACTTATATGTGGTACCTAAAAAGGCAAGTTCATAGAGACGGAAAATAGATTAGAGGGGCTGGGGTGGGGAATGGGGAGTTATTGCTTAATAGGTACAGTTTGCATTTGAGGTGATGAAAGAGTTTTGGAAATAGTGGAGATAATCATGCAGATTGTGAATGTAATTAATGCCACTAAAAATGGTTAACATGGAAAATTCTATGTCATATATATTTTATCACAATTTAAAAAAATCAATAATGTAATATACCAAAAACCATTGAATTGTACACTTTAAATATGTGAACAATGTGAGATGTGAATTACAGCTCAGTAAAGCTGTTTAAAAATGAGGGGAAAATAAAGATATTTTCAGGTAAACAAAGGCTGAGAAAATTTCTTACCACCAGACCTGTGCTGCAGGAAACACTAAAGGGAGTTTTTCTGGCTAGATGGAAATGAATCTAAAGGGAAATTCAGATCTGAAGGTAGGAATGATGAGCACCAGAATGATAGAGATGTCGGTAAATATAACACGTTAGCTTTTACTTTCTTCTCTTAATCTCTTTAACAAAAATGTCACAGCGTAAAGTAAAAATGATAACATTATAATGTTAAGTTTATCACTTATGTAGAAGTAAAATATATGGCAATAATATCACAAAGGATAAGAAGATAAATGTAATTGTAGTCTTGTAATGTTCTTAAATTTGAAATGTGAAGAGTGAAATATGAAGTGGTACAATATTGATTCTAAGGGGACATGGTAAGTTAAGGATGTATATTAGAATCCTCAGAACAATCAGTAGAAATAATGAAAAGAAGTATAGCTAAAAATGCAATAGAGAATATAGAATGGAAAACTAAAAGAAAAAAAATCAATTAATACAAAAGAACAGGAGAAAAGCAAAAGTACTGGAGAAATAGAAAAGCAAAAAAGCTGAGACAAATAGGAAAAAAAAAGAAAGCAAGATTGTAGGCATAGACCCAACCACAGCAATAATTATACTAAATGTAAATGGATCGAAATGTCCATTAAAAAGCAGAGATTGTCAGACTGGATAAAAGAGCAACTATATGCTGCCTTTAAAAGATGGCCTTTAACTATGAAGACATAGGTTTAAATTAAAAGGACAGAAATAGATGGACCATGTGCATGCTAACCAAAGAAAAGCTGATATGTGACTGTCTTAATATTAGACACAGTAGACTTCAGAACAAAGCCGAGACATTTCATAATGATAAAGAGGTCTATACAGCAGAAAGACGTAACAATCCTAAATGTGGTGGCACATAATAGCTTCCAAATGCACAAAACAAAACCGGCCAGAGCATAATGAAGTGGACACATCCACAGAGTTGGTTATGGTAATGCTTATTTCTCAGTAACTGGTGCTGCAACTAGACGGCAATCTGTGGGCTCAGATGCTGCCCCCTGGGGATGAACAGGGAACGAGTAAACTGTTACCACGAGCCAGCTGTGTGCAGACCCTGTGTGCCAGGGTTAGCCATTTAATTCTCACCATGGTCCTGCCTGATTTCATTTGCTCCCATCTCATAGTTGATGGTGTCCCATTTTCCACTTGAGGAAACTGAGCCTAATTGAAACAAGATGACTTGCCCCTCACTGCACAGCCAGCTAATGGTAGAGAGACCAGGCAGGAACTGAGAACTGTCCTCTGTCTCCTGTTCTTTCCACTCCCACGAAGCCCTGGGGACCCTGGGCACAAAGCACTCACTTCTCTTCAAGGCTCTAACAGTAGCCCCCAGTGGTCACAGGGCAGGGATTTCTTGTTGTAATTTTATAGGCAGAAGCACAGACATGTTAACTAACAACCCCAGTACACAGTGTACTCAAACTGGCCACCATAGCCATCTCCCTTCCATCTCCAGGTTGAGCCCCAGGACCCTCCTCCAAAGGGGTCAGACTAGAAGCCCCGCTGATGAGATCGATGGCCGGATCTGTCTTCCTTTTTAAAGGAGCTTCTCCTTTTCTTTATCTTTTATAGCCTTCAGCGATTTGTCCAAAACTATTAGGTGCCAAGCACTGAGAAGCCCAGCCTGGGGAATCAGGTGGAGGTGACATTCCTTATTTCCCCATCGTTCCCCTGCCCCCCCAGCTCCTCACTGCTCCCCAAGGCACACATGTTTTTTTATTACAATTTCCTCTATCCCAAATCTGTTTTTATTAAGGAACAATCTATACAGATAACAAAGAAAGAACTATTGCTCCCACCACCAGAAGCCAAAGAAACGATAACAACGTGCAGAATAGAGTCACAGAGAAATTCCTTTTCAACTCATTCTCACCTGGCTATAGACGCCCCACCCCACTGGCACACTCACACCACATGCTCGATATACACTCATACACATAACCACTCGCACACTTGTTCACACCAGGCTTCCACACTCATTGGCCCACACTCGGGCACGCACACAAACACACACACATTCACACATTCACGGAAATACAATCAGGGTTTATTGCGGCTTCAGGAAGACCAGGAGATGGCTTGACGGGTATTCAAGAGTTTTTGATGATGCCTTCACCAGCAGGAAAATCATGAATTATTTATCGAATGATTCAATAATTAATAAAAGTCATCACAAAAAGCTCGCTGAGATAGAACTCCGTAAATAATTCCCCGCTATCATCAGCATATATGTGCGTGTTTGTGTTTATGTAAGAAAGAAAGAGGTAACAGTTTGAAAGAAGCCTCCTATTTTAAATTAGCTTCAAAATATGCTGTTTATGGCCCTGACTCAGTTTACAGGCTTTTTGTTTTTTTACCCCCTTGCAACTGTCAGGAAAAGAAATAGCCACAAAATCCCTCTCTGCAAGCTTACCCCCTGGTTCACTCCTAATGGGCTGTGTGGCCATCACTTCACTGAGATTTACCTCGGAGACTCTTTACATATGCCACAAAAGGACAATTTACAGTAAGAGAAAAGACAAGTAGCTAGTAAGTTTATGAAAAAATGCTTCACTCCAACATGAATCAAATAAATGGAAAAGCTGTACACACAATAATGTGTACAGCCACTTCGAGGACTCAATTCTGAGAAAACAGCGCACAATATAGAAACGGGTCGATATGCAAAGATGTTCACCGCAATGTTATTTATACAGGGACCGCTCTGAGCACATTGAAGCCTGTGATCGGCACACATGAGCCCCTGGGTGCCTCCACCCTGCCCCCAATCCTCCCACACTCCTCTTTGCTCTCTAAGTTGACAATGCATACTTTTCCCTCTCTCAGCTGGTAGCCTTGCCTCAGCCAGGAGTCAAGTGGACAGGGGTTCCCTCCTTGTCTTGGCTTCAAAGCAACCAGTGGGTACACTCCGTGCCCAAACCCTTTGCCTTCCCTCCCAGTACGGCTTTGTGGTTATCCATGACCTCCTACATTGGCAATTCCTCCCTCCCTACTGGGCCATTCCAAGGAGCACAGGAATATGTTTTAGTATCTCCAAGCTTTAAAATGTTCTCTCCTTACTTCACATCCCCCTGCAGGGGTCACCCCATTTCTCTGCTACTCTTCACGGCGCACAAATTATGAAAAGCTCAGCTGAGCTTTGTTTCAGTCTCCATTTACCATCTCTGGTGCTTCAGTACCTCCTTTTCCCCCCGGCTTACTCCAGCCAAGCACATTGCCAGCATCTTGCTGATGGCCAGTGAGTGAGTTCAGCGGCCGCCTCCTCCTTCTCCTCTTGGCCTTCCCTACTTCTCTGGCCGCCCAGCTCAGCTCTTGGTGCTGCCCCTCCTCCTCTGAAAAGCCCTCCATGGCATCTTGGTCCCTCATTCTTTTTTATTTCTGCACACCTGGGCCACCTCCTTTGTCTGGCTCCCTCCCTCCTGAGGGGACCCCACCCAGGCTCACAGCTTTAAGAACCATCCATATGCCAATGACACCCAGATGGACATCTCTACTCCGCTGGATCCATAGCTCTAGGCTGGTATTTCCAGAATGGACTTTAAGTGGGCATCTGAAGGAGTCCCCTTGATTACCATCCCCTCCCCAAATCCAGATGTGCCTTTGGAGGCACCACCGTCCCCCTGGTCTTTTGAGCAAAGCACCTAGAAATGGAGAACATCTCCATTCCCCTTTGTCCGCTATCTCCTCTATCAGGAGGAGCCACTGACTTCACCTCCAAAATGAAGTGTGTCCCCAGTGTGACCCTGTCCTCCATCTCCACTGCCAGTACTCTGGACCTCACCTGGACCTCAGCTTCCTCTCCTGCCCTCTGCAGTCCAATCCCCCTCACACAGCCACCAGCGTGACCTTGAAACAGTGGGAGTCAAACCCATCAACTTCCTCCAAACCTCCCCCAGCACTTGGACCAGAATCCAGCCCCCTCGCCCAGAACAGGAAGCCCCCATGTTGTACCCTGCCCACCTCTTCAACCTCGGCACATAGAACACTTTCTCTCTTTCAGGGATGTGCCAAGTGGTTCTGACCTCAGGGCCTTTGCACTGCCCTTTCCCGTATTCTAGAATGGTCAGACAGCTGCCTTCTCGTCACCTCTCAGCTTAACTGTCCCCTCCCCAAGAAGGCCTCCCTGATCTGACCACCCCATCTGAAGTAATCACCGAGTCACTGTGTATCACTTCACCCTATTTTTGTTACTTCACCCTAGATTCATACTTTGCAATACTAAATTTCAGATTTATTTCTACTTTTTATTTTTCTTATTTAGTTTTTTACTCATCACACCCTGTATCTCTCTCTCTTTCCATCATCCACTTATCATTTATTTTTGAATGTAAACTCTGAGGGCACTGTCTGCTTTGTTCACCACTGCATTGAGAATAACGCCTCACTGGCACACAGTAGGCGCAAAATAATGTTGAGTGTTGAGTGAGTGAATCGATCTTTTCTTAAATGAGTGTCATTTAGTTCTTCTTTCAAATTATTATTCCATATTATTTTACTTATATTACATATAATTACATGTTTATGTATTTTACATATACCTCTATTTTACTTTCCAGCTAAAAAACAGATAATTAAAAATCTACACTGTAGAAACATTTCTCTGAAGATGCACTTTCTTTCCAGTCCAAATAATATTGGACACAAAAGTACAGCAACTTTGGGCTTCCCTGGTGGCGCAGTGGTTGAGAGTCTGCCTGCCGATGCAGGGGACACGGGTTCGTGCCCCGGTCCGGGAAGATCTCACATGCCGCGGAGCGGCTGGGCCCGTGAGCCATGGACGCTGAGCCTGTGCGTCCGGAGCCTGTGTTCCGGAACAGGAGAGGCCACAACAGTGAGAGGCCCGCGTACCAAAAAAAAAAAAGTACAGCAACTTAGAGACAAGGCAACATTATATCGTGGTGAAAAGCATGAACACTTTATTTATAGTCAAGTTCCTCTCCTGCCTTTATCAGCTGTGTGATCTTGGGTAAGTTACTTAGCTTCTCTGGGCCTTGATCTCTTCATCTGTAAATTAAAGCAAACAACAGCCCTTGCTTTAAATTGTCGTTATAAAGACTTAAAGGCGTAATCCTTGAACCCGCTTAGCACAGAACCAGTCACATTGCAGGGCTCCATAAGTGTTAGCTTTCACTACTAATGGTGAATTTAGGTAACTCTTCAAGGTAGTCAGACACAGAACTCTGACCAGAGCAGTTTTTCCAGAAACTAAATCCATAAGCTACTCAGCTATGTGTTCTAGAAAACAGCTGGACGAAACTCAGAGGAAATGGACACTGGTTCACGTCTTATTCATTCCACAGATCTCTGCGGGGTGCCTAATGCATGCCAGGCCCTGGGTACAGGCCCAGCCTTGTCCACACGGAACGTGCAGAATTCACAACATACCTCACCTGCCTTGGAAGGACAGAGACTCCCAGCGCAGGGCTCTGCCCTCCTGGAGCTCCATCAGCCCTTCCAGCCTCCACATCTTTGCCGAGGCTGTGCCTGCTACGATGAAAGCCCCTCGCCCATCTCCTGATTCAAATCCTATCCCCTAAAGACCAGCTGCTAGAGTTCTTCCCTGACCTCCAGCTCCCCACTTCCCCCCTCCTCCCACAGCCGGACTTGCGCTTTCCTTCCACCACATACTCACTGCTTTTTACCTGCTTCTCTTTCACGGAGGCATCACACAGTGTATTGGAGCTATTTTTGTGTGTCTGAACTCCCCAGATAGACACTTGTTGAGGCTGGGAATCCCACCCCATTCACCTCCGTAGCCTCAATGCAGAGTGCTGCAGCTGCTGAAAACCCTGCACATAGTAGGTGCTCAATAAACATTAGAATGACCTATGGGGAGGGAATCTCCTGGAGATCCAATGGTTAGGACTCCGTGCTTTCACTGCCAAGGACCCGGGTTCAATCCCTGGTCGGGGGACTAAGAGAAGAATGACTTATGGGGAGCAGAACAGCCATGGACCTACCTCTGGGGCAGAGCAAGTTTAAGAGATGGTGCCTTTGATCACCTGGTGAGCTCTGCTTGTTCCGCCCCTAATTCCAATTCTCAGTTACTGAGCACCTTTTTTATACCAGCCCCTGTGCTAGGCACTTTCTATTCATCGTTTCATTTTATCCTCCCAGCAGCCCTGCAAGAATTCTTCTCTCTTCATTTTATGATGAAAAAACTGTGGAATGACTTGTCCCAAGTTACCAGTGACTAACTGGAGGAGCCTCAGCCCTCAGCCCCCTCTCTCCTGGTGCCCCTGCTCCAGTGTCTGCCCTCTGTGGTTGTCATCTATCTGGCCCAAACCTTTCACGCTGCTTCTTCTTTGATGAGAGTCCCACCTCCGGCTGGATGGGAAAACCCTGCTGGGACCCCAGATCGGGAGAGCCAAGAGGAAATGGTCACAGCAGCCCACCCCAGGTGTGACCCGAAGCTTGGGGTGGGAGCGGGCTGTTGGATGTGGTGGAGGCGTGGTCAGGCTTTGGGACTGAGCAGAGGAGAAGTGATGAGGGGCCTGGACTTGGTGTCAGAACTTTGCGGGTTCCCGTCCTGGCTCCGCCCCTTGTCAACTGTGTGATCATGAGAGCACGGTTTTGCCTCTCTGAGCCTCAGTTTCTTTGTTTGTAAAGCGAGATCTCACTGGCCTGCTGGGGGCACTAAGTGAGGCTGTAGTGACTGCTGTCCGGTGTGTGCCGGGCACCCTTCTCTGCCCTTCATGTTCCTCAGCGCCTCTAGTCCTCCTGCCAGCCTGGGTCATGGCTGTGACTACTCAGTCTTGCTGATGGGGAAACTGAGTCATGGGGTGATCCCGGAGAAGCAGGATCGGCAATGCACTGGTGGACTCCAAGTCCAAGTCCGGACTCCGCTTCCTGAGCACCGCCGCGGCATACAGCAGGCACTCAGAGAGTGCTCCAGAGCTGGGGAGGCAGAAGACAGCGCCTGGGGCAGAGTGAGTGAGGGTGGCACCCTGACACTCAGGGGCGGTTAGCAGGGCGGCAGTTCCCCGCAGCGCCTGCCGTGGGCGGGGCTGCCGGCGGTGCTGACAACCAGGCAGCTCCTGACTCAGCCACTGCGGGGCGGAGCCTGCGTGGGAACTCCCTGGCGAAGGGGGCTCTCGACCCCCCGAGGTGCCCTCGGAGGCGGACTGTCACGCGGCAGCTCCCTGAGCCATGCAGCGCGGGATGTGGGCGAAGCCTCCGCCTGGGAGCTCGGGGGCTAGTCGGCAGTGAGGGTGGGTGCTCTATGCGGGGGCTGAAAAACAGCTCTTTTGGCTTCAGCCTCAGGAGCCAACAGACCCTCGGGTCATCCCAGTGACCGGTTTCTGCTGCTTCTTGCATACCTCCTGGGGCAGGTGTCTCACCACTCGTTCCACTTGGGGTCAGCCCTGGCTTTTAGTTCTTTCTTGGATTGAGACAGTGGTTTCATCTCTGTGACATCTCCCCATGAGATTCAGTTCTGCCCTGTGGAGACACCAGCCTTTTGTTTTATTATAGTATTTTTTTTTTCCACCTGCAGGGAGGTGGAGTAGTAAGGAGAGGAGGACAGATCTGCTTTCAAATCCCAGCTCCCTTCCTTACCAGCGCTCTGACTCTGGGCAAAAGGTCTTACATCTGAGCCGCTGCTTTGTCACCTACAAAATGGGAATGAATAGGATCCCTCCTGCGTTTGCTGTGAGGATTGACTGAGAAGATAAAAGCCCCCAGTGCAGGGCTTGGCACATAGTAAGCACTCAATGAGCAGCAACCATTGTTCAAATTAATTCTAATTTCTCTCCCATGTAAAAATCCCGTAACGTACTTACAGCTCTCGAGTGCCCCCCAAGATCTCCGTCCCAGGTTCAATCCCCCCTCCCTGGTTTCCAGAACCTCCCCATGGAGTGTGTGTGCGTACATGTGCATATGTGTGTGTGTGTGTGTGTGTGCACAAGCACACAAGTGTAGGCAACTCAGTCACGACTCTCGGTGCTCCGTCCCCCGCTGGAGGTGTCCTGGCATTTCCCACCCGCCTTGCTTGAGCCTACTTCTCCTGAGTGCGCTTTATTTTGTCATTAGCATGACCTGGGGCTTTGAAAGCAAATTCCATTATAGGAATGACAGCTGGCAGCCCTGGCGAATGCCTTCTTGCTTTGAAATGGATGATACAGAACTCTAAGGACTCTACTAGCCTCTGAAAGGCAGTTGGAGCTCAGGGGGCATCCACCCGCATCGTGAGCTTGGGTACTAGAACACCGTGCTGGGGTGTTAACTTTAAGTCCTAATAATGTTCCTAGTTTCCAGGCCAGCACTGGGCTGTTTTCACTCGGGGTGTCACCTGGAAAATGCCATTTAGGATTTTAATTATGTCCTGATACTGAGTCAAGTCCCCAGAAGGCCTGGTGAGGGGAGCAGTCCGTCAGGGAACCGAGTTTGCCTTCCCGCTGACAGTTGCAAACTTTATCAACTCGTCAAGTCGGTTCATCCTCCCGTGCCTCTGTTTTCTTAGCTGGGAAAGGGGAAGACTGATACCACTTCCCAATTAGGATCTTCAAAGGGCTCAAAGGAGAAAAGAACGTGAAGGCGTGTCCTGCTGCAAAGAATACGCAGCTACTACCATCACTGCTGCCCTTGGGCAGGTTCTCTGGGGGCAGAGGGTCTTGAGTGGTGATGGGCTGTGTGGAGGCCGACTGGAGTCAAAGCTGGAGGCAAAGCTTCCCACAAGGAGGAATTTTCAGGTGATTATCTGAGACTTGTTGTCACTGCCTGCAGCAGAGCCTCAGGCACGGGGACGCTGCATTCATTGTCAGGAGCCTCTGTACAGTGATTACTAATAACAAAGGTGTCTGGTGGTTTTAGCAGCCCTAACCCAGCAGGTGGATCTTTTCCCCATCAGATGTCACACTGAGTTTTCTCCCCTCTCACTTGTCAGTGGTACTTCCCTGGCCTCCGTCTTTTGTTCGTCACTTAACAGAGATGGATTTCAGGGACCAGGAAGTATTGATTAAATCACATCTCTAAATTACTCTGCTGTCTTCTCCAAAACACTGATGATGGTTTTCTGTGAAGGCCCCTGCCAACAGAAAGCTTTTCACTTCAGAGACCAGACTCCGTTTCTTTTTGTTTAACTCAGCGGCCTGCCCAGGGTGGTGCTCAAAAAATGGTGTTGGATACATAGATAAATGGGTGATGGAGGGAGAGATGGAGGAAGGGAGGAAAGGAGGGAGGGAGGAAGGGGTTAGGCAGGAAATGATGGATGAATGGAAAGATGGAGGAATGAATGGATGGAAGGATGGTTGGAAGGAGGGATGGGAGAATAGAGAGATGATGGATGGAAATTCAATTTACAGCAGAGACCTTGTCTTTAGGAAGAAGCATTACTCTTTTTTTTTTTATGCAGTCATTAACTTAACAAATGTTTACTGAGCATCTACAATACGCCTAGTAATTGGAGCACAGCAATAAAAGAGACACCATTCCTGCCTTCAAGGAGCTTCTCCTTCACTGCGGAGAAGAGGTCTGTTAAGTTCGAGTGTAGATGAGGATACACGGTACTCAGTTCCCGGGTTGCTTGGTGGAGACACCCAGTGCAACCGGAGGGGAGTCTTCAAGGGAGAATGCTTCTTGAAGGCAGGGGAATCAATGACCCTCAGCCTGAAAAACACCTTTAAAAAATTATATATATATTTATTTATTTATTTTTGGCTGTGTTGAGTCTTCGTTGCTGCCCGCCGGCTTTCCCTAGTTGCGGCAAGTGGGGGCTACTCTTCGTTGTGGTGCGAGGGCTTCTCATTGAGGTGGCTTCTCTTGTTGCAGAGCACGGGGTCTAGGTGCACGGGCTTCTGTACTTGTGGCACGCGGTCTCAGTAGTTGTGGCTCCCGTGTTCTAGAGCGCAGGCTCAGTAGTTGTGGCACACAGGGTTAGTAGCTCCGCGGCATGTGGGATCTTCCCGGACCAAGGCTCGAACCCGTGTCCCCTGCATTGGCAGGCAGATGCTTAACCACTGCGCCACCAGGGAAGCCCTGAAAAACACTTTTTTGCAAATTGTCTCGACTCATCTCTTAACCTCTACATTTGGTGTTGGTTGTATTTCTTATCAGGCTCTCGATCTTTTTTGGTTGTGAGTTTTATAAAGACTTTTAAAATAATGTGTTCTGATGCTTCCCTAGGGGATGCTTCCCTGATTTCTCTGACTCCCCGCCAGGAGAGCACGCTGGCCTAGGAGTTGAGAAGCCTGTTCTGAATCCCAGCTCTGCTATTGACTTACTGCATAGCTTGAGCAGGCGGCTCTCTCTGTGTAGACCTCAGTTGCTTTGTCTGTAAAATGACCCAGTGTTTTCCACTCCAAGGGTCAAGCACTGCAGTGTGGATGGATCATTGAACACAAGGTCTGCCCCAGAGTTGCTATTCCTCTCTCTGTCTCCCTGCAGAGACTCTCTCAGAGTCACTCTGGACCAATCATTGCTGTACCTTACGCAGCCTCAGGCTGTGGCTCCGTGGAGGCTGGGCCAAGCTGGGGTTACAGAGGGCCCACTTCTTCCCACTACCTTCAGGCTGTGCTCAGATGTTAAAATCCTACAGTGCAGGGTAGGGAAGAGCAGTGGGCAGGGAGTCCACATGCGTGGGTTCTGCTAACTCTACTTTGGACCCTGCAGGAAACTCCTACACATTCTTCACACCCAGACCAGATGTCACCTCCTCTGGGAAGCCTTCCGGGATCACTTTTTGTCCACCCACCTTGCCACCCCCAACAGGGCCTCTGCTCCCTTCTCTGCTTCTTCTCGCTTCAGGCTGACCTCCAGACTGGCACTTGTCACTCCTCATGGACTCTCAGCCTCGTGCAGGCTGGGCCATTTCTTCTTCAGCTCTGGGTTCCCAAAGTCTGGCAGGAGGTCTGGAATCTATCAGGGCTTTAGTAAAGTGGTTGAATAACTGTAAGAACAAATGACCATGTGATTGCATGAACTAAATGATGACTCCTGTGATCTCTAACTGGAAATCCATCCCACCCCCTCTCTGGAGCCTCCTTGTGTATAAGGAGGCTCCTTGTGTATAAGCGTTGGACTGAACGATCTGAGGTCTCTTTCAGTTCTAACGCTCTAATTTGATTTAAATTTGTCAACCTCCTTGTGTATAAGCGTTGGACTGAACGATCTGAGGTCTCTTTCAGTTCTAACGCTCTAATTTGATTTAAATTTGTCAACCTGGGATGTTCCCAGCCCCTGGGCTTCCCTGACACACACGTGTACTCACACACATGCACACACACACACACACACACACACACACACACACATACATATTCAGGCACACACCAAAGCTGCCCAGCGCTTGGTCTCCCCGGCCTCTCAGTTTTGGTGGGTAACTCTCTGTGTGACAATGTTCTTTATTTGACAGATGGCAGGGTGGTTGTAGGACCTTGGGGAAGCCATCAGCTCTCCCTGGGGAAGGACTGCCTTTTCTCTTCCTTGGCTCTGTGTGTTACACCCCAGGCCTTGGGACCGGTTCTGATATAAGTGAAAGCTGACGGGGATTGTGAAGGGGGCAGTCACATACAGTTCAGAAAAATAAATCAGGAGAGACTTCCTGGAGGAGACATCATTTGCGATTGGCCTTGAGACAGAGATGCCTGGGAAACAACAGTGAGGAGTGTGTAGGTACTTTTTAGCCACAACAGACATGTTTCTTTTTTTTTTTTTTTAACATCTTTATTGGAGTATAATTGCTTTACAATGGTGTGTTAGTTTCTGCTTTATAACAAAGTGAATCAGTTATACATATACATATGTTCCCATATCTCCTCCCTCTTGCGTCTCCCTCCCTCCCACCCTCCCTATCCCACCCCTCTAGGTGGTCCCAAAGCACTGAGCTGATCTCCCTGTGCTATGTGGCTGCTTCCCACTAGCTATCTAGTTTACGTTTGGTAGTGTATATGTGTCCATGCCACTCTCTCACTTTGTACCAGCTTACCCTTCCCCCTCCCCATATCCTCAAGCCCATTCTCTAGTAGGTCTGCTTATTCCCATCTTGTTTATTGTTTATTCCCATCTTGCCCCTAGGTTCTTCATGACCATTTTATTTTTCAGATTCCATATATATGTGTTAGCATATGGTATTTGTTTTTCTCTTTCTGACTTACTTCACTCTGTATGACAGTCCCTAGTTCCATCCACCTCACAGCAAATAACTCAATTTTGTTTCATTTTATGGCTGAGTAATATTCCATTGTATATATGTGCCACATCTTCTTTATCCATTCATCTGTCGATGGACACTTAGGTTGCTTCCATGTCCTGGCTATTGTAAATAGAGCTGCAATGAACATTGTGGTACGTGACTCTTTTTGAATTATGGTTTTCTCAGGGTATATGCCCAGTAGTGGGATTGCTGGGTCTTATGGTAATTCTATTTTTAGTTCTATAAGGAACCTCCATACTGTTCTCCATAGTGGCACAGCAGACATTTTGAGGTGGGGAATAACTTGACCAGAGCTGTAATCTGGGAAGAGAAATCTGGCAGCATGCTCAGGTGTAAACGGGGCAGGGAGTGAGTCTGGAGGGCTAGGAAATAGCAGCTACGGGGCTGTGGCGGGGAGGTCCCAGTGAGAAGCCATGAGTGACCAGTTAGATTTTTTTCCTCATTGTGTTTATTTAAGCCAACTTTGCCTGGACCTGTGGACTGGGTACGTCCTGCTAAGCTGAGGTGGACCCTGGGCTCGTAGCCCTCTCCCCGTTCTGCAAAGGCACAGCCTGTTTAAGCAGAAAGGCATCAGTGCCGGGGGCTCTGGGAACATTGGCCAACTGCCAAGGCCAGTGGCTGCTAGGCTACAGAGTGTACCTTCTGGGCCAAGGATCCCATTCCACCAGGCTACGTCATGATCCCAGATTCCAGGCACCAGCCTGGGCTTCGTCCCCGCTCCCTTCCCCCTGTCTGTTTGTCATCTATGGGGAAACAAAGTGAGTTTATGATCCTGATGCCATGTTGGCCATGGGGAGTGAGGGTGCATCTCCAGGAACCCCACGCTCAGATGGGATCTGTAACCAGGCAGCCCTTGGCCAGAGGAAACCCAAGATTCAACCACAAACCAGCCCATCTGCCACTGAGAGAAGAAACCCACACACTGCCTCTTTCAGCCAATAGGCTCCTTAGGGCTTTGGAAAAATTGGAGGGGCAGGAGAAGAATCCTGGAGGCAAAGATGAACTTAACCTCCTACCCAGGGCCAGTTATTTTTTGGTGCCATCACGCACAGGACACTTCCCAAAGGTACCCTGGTGACGTCCACATCTGACAACCTGAACTTCAATGTCCTGCCTGCCCCTCTTTTTCCCCCTTTCTTTTTTCACTTTCTTTTTTTATTTTTGGCTGCACTGGGTCTTCGTTGCTGCACGTGGGCTTTCTCTAGTTGCCCGCGGTGAGCGGGGGCTACTCTTTGTTACGGTGCGCGGGCTTCTTATTATGGTGGCTTCTCTCCTTGCGGAGCATGGGCTCTAGGCACACGGTCTTCAGTAGTTGCAGCACACAGGCCCTAGAGCGCGTGGGCTTCAGTAGTTGTGGCGTGTGGGCTTCAGTAGTTGTGGCTCACGGGCTCTAGAGCGCAGGCTCAGTAGTTGTGGCGCACGGGCTTAGTTGCTCTGCGGCATGTGGGATCTTCCCAGACCAGGGATCAAACCCGTGTTCCCTGCATTGGCAGGCGGATTCTTAACCACTGTGCCACCAGGGAAGTCCTCTTTTCCCCCTTTCAAGATAACTTATTTCACCACATTTCCCGCTCCTTCTCTGTTTAACACAAATACTAATAAAATCCAGCTGAGACTTGCTTGCTCCTGCTGCCAAGTGGGGACTGTGCTAGAGCCTGCCTGGCGTTGACACATAGAATCCTTGTGCAGCCAGCTCAGTAATCAGATGAGGAGGCCGAGGCTTGGAGCAGTGAAGTGACTTGCCTGTGGGACTGCTGCCCATAAGCAGGAGAGCTGGGGCTTGAACCCAGAGCTCGTGACTCTTGCCATCACGTCCCTGCTATTTTCTTTCGCCTTGATGGTAGGTGCTAATGTTGAACTGCTGACCCCTTTCTGTGGAAGAGTCAAAACACTAATTAAGTGTTAACAAAGCTAAGGAATTTTTTTGGAGTAATCACTCCTGCTCTAAAACCTTCCATAGCTCCCAACTGCCTTGATGTGAAGTGTGAAGTCCTCAGCCTGGCCTTTTGGAGCCTCCAGAGAAGGTGCATCCAGCCCACAAACATGCCTGGGTTCCAGCCCCACCAGCCATGCTCTGTCTGCCTGTTACAGACAGGTACAGATGTCCCTCCCTCCACAACGCCTTCAGAACTGTTCCTGACAAAGGGACCCCCTTCCGTGAATCCTTTGTGAACACCATTCTCATGTCACCGGCAGTGAAGGATCCGCTAAGCACATGTCACAGCATTCTGCGTGATTCCTCTGAGGCAGACGGGACGCAGACACAGAGCTGGGCGGAGAGTGAAGCTGATGCGTCAAAGCTGAGCCATCTTTGCCCCAAACGTCTCAGGACTGTGCCCTACAGAGCCACTCCCCCGGCCCTGCCTGGCCTTCTGGCTCTCATCCTACCCGTCTGGACTTTGCCTCGTGACCTGACTCTCCCACCTGGCCTCTCCCTTGCCTGGGCACCTTGTACTGGATGCCAGCCACTGTGCTTTCTTTGTACGATGTCATTTCATCTTCACAACAACCCTGGAGAGGTAGATATTCCTGGTTCCATTTTACAGATGAGGAAACTGAGGCCAAGACAGGCCATTTGATTTGTGCAAAGTGACTTGATCAAAACCTCATAGCTAGAAAGACAGAACAAGTGTTTGTTCGTTCATTCACTCATTCAACTAATATTTACTGAGTGCCTAATGTGTGCTGAACAAAATGGATTTGGTCCCCTGCTCTCCTGAAACTGATGTTCCAGAGCCTGGGCCCGGACCCCCAGAGAGCACAAGGATCTGTCTTGAGGCCGGAAGATGCAGGGACCACGTGCCTCCTTGGATCTGACTGGGGTCTTCCAGTGATATATGGAGATTCATGTTTTCTTTCTGTGTTTCGGGCACTCAATCCATCACACTCTCTGGCATTTGGGGCTGCCAGCGGCCTGGGCTGAAATCTGTTGGAGTCATCCTTCCTCCCATTTGATCTTTAAAATGAGAGTCGAAGGGCTGTTGGTCACTTTCATGAGAGGCAAGAGATGATGGCAGCCTGATGGGGCTGTAATTTCCCAAGCCCTGTCTTCTCTCCCATCCTACCAATTGATGGGACAGGGCTGCTTACCTTCAGGGACTATATACTCTGTCATCCCAGCCATATGTTCTCTGTCGCCTCCTATTTGATTCTCCCTCAGCCTCTCAAGTCGGAGCCTGTGGGGTTAGGAGCAGGGTCAAGACACATCTTCAGGTCCACCGAGGAAGCCAGACTGGCTCCAACAGCCAGGCCAAGAGTTTCCACTTGTGTGGGCAGCACTGTAGCTGGAGGTGGAGGGGTCAGAGAGGAGCAAGCCGGGCTCCCATGGCCAGGTTTTCTGAGGATTAATGCCTGGAGAGGGGGAGGGGGAGTTAGGAGGAATCACTGTGTCTAGAACTTGCCCTCAAGCTTTTTAGGAGGTGGGGGGAGAGAAATTAAGAAATACTATTTTGGAGATTCAGCCCTTGTCAGTTGAATCATTTGCAAATATTTTCTCCCATTCTGTAGGTTGTCTTTTCGTTTTTTTTTATACTATACTGCAACTTCCCGGACCGGGGCACGAACCCGTGTCCCCTGCATCAGCAGGTGGACTCTCAACCACTGCGCCACCAGGGAAGCCCGAAAAAGACATTCTTGACTCAATTTTACCAACAGGGAAACTGAGACTCACAGAGGCCAAGCACCTTGCCAAGGTGGTACGGTAACTGAGCTGGGATTTAGACCCAGAGCCTTAGCCTGTGACTTTCCACTGTGCCGCTGAGGAGGTCCAGAAGTTTTGGGCTTAAGGGATTCACACATATGAAGTCATAAGAGACTGTTGTACAAACCAGAACGCAGAGCTATTGGTTTACCACTTTGATGTAACTCCTCCAGGCTCCGGAATACTCCTGGCCATCATGGCTGAATTAGTCAGCCTCTGGTTTTCAGTAGGCACAAAAGCAGAGGAAGCAAAGGTACACATTCTTGGGGGATGTTTCACTGAGGCCGTGGAAAAGCCTGATTAATTCTCCCACCACGTGTGTGAGGCTCCTCTAGTGGGTGGGTGGAGGCTTCCACCAGCTGCTAGCAGAACACTGATAAATCTTCCCTCTTTGCCTTCCTTTTTTTTTCCCCCTAAATCTCTTCTAGACCACCGTCCTGGATATCTATGGCTGTAACAAAACAACCCAAACTTAGTGACATAAAATCCCCATTATTTTATTGCAAACAAAAATTCTGTGGGTCAGAAATTTGGACAGGGCACAGAGGGGATGGGTTGTCTCCACGATGTCTGGGGCCTCAGCTGGGGAGTCCCCACAGCTGGGGATGACTCAAATAGCTGGGAGCTGGAATCATCTGGAAGCTTCTTTACTCGCACGTCTGGTTCCTGGGCCGAGGTGCCTGTTGGCTTTCTTTTTCTCTGTGGTCTGCATGTGGTCTTGTTAGCACAAGTTCATGTTCCTGACACACAGTGAGTCCAAACAAACGGAAACGTTGGAGTTTGGGGCAGAGAAAGGTTTATTGCAGGGCCAAGCAAGGAGATGGGTAGCTCATGTCCTAAAAAGCACCGAGCTCTCCGAAGGGTTTCGGCAAAGCATTTAGAAAAGCCAGGTGAGGGAGGATATGTGATCAGCTAGTGCACAAGTCTCTGACTGGTTGATAGTGAGGGAACAGTGTCACAGGGGTTCACATTACCAGTCCTTAGGCTCCAGGAGGCCTGGGACTATGGGCTCATGGTCATCAAGTTGTTAACATCTTCCATTTGGTGGGGAGCAGGTGGGGGTATGCTTTCCCATCTGTAAAACAAGTCAGGAAATGTGCATCAAATACTGCTTTCTAGGTACTTCACAGAGAGGAGCTAAAGCAGAGGATATAAGGGAAGGCCTGTCCCGGGAAGGCCCCATGGGGTCCTGCTCAGTTACAGTCTCACCCCTGCAGCTTCAGGCGTCAGGATAGTCAGACTCCTAATTAACGGTGGCTCAGGGCTCCAAAAGCAGAAGGCCAAGCCAACAGGGCAGAAGCCACGTGGCTGTTCATGGCTCCGCCTCAGAGGTCACACGCCATCACTTCTGCTATACTCTATTGGTGGAAGCGGTTGCAAGTCCATCCGGATTCAAGCAGAGAGAATATAGACTCATGTCTTGAAAGGAAGAATGTTGAAGAACTTGCAGCCGTGTTTCAAAACCACCGTTATCACCTGCATTGTTTGTATATTCTTTCTTCAGAGAAGAAACACAGCTGAATGAATCCATACGTGGCTTTCTTTTTCATGATCCAGCCTCACCTTCCCAAGAGAATAGCTAACAAAAAGAAGCAATTAGTAAGCACTTACTTTGCGCTAGTGGCTGCACTAACGACTTCACATGAGGAACGTGCTATCGTGTTCCCATTTTACAGATGGAAAACCAAGGCTTCCAGCAGGCCAGGAGGTTGCCCCATCACCAGCAAGGAAGCATCAGAGGAAAGAGCCACATCTAGAGCTCCTTGTTTTCAGAGCTCATGTCCTTAATGCCTTACTCCTCACGACACTGCCGGTGAGCTCACTTGGCCCAGTTTTATTGACAGGACCTGGCTGTTTCCCACAAGTCTTCTGTTATCACTGATGCTCTCCACATTCATCAGAAGTGAGTTCTTCCTGCTCTCAATCCCAGAATGAAATCTTATCTCCACATTCCAGGGACACCTGGTTCTCCACTTGTTCTGGCTACAATTGGTATATGTTTGGCATCTTCCTGAATGGTTTCACTATAAAAACGCATTATGAAACCATAATAATTAAAATTGGGAACAACCCAAATTTATTTTCAGCTGGGCAATGGATAAACAAACCGTGATGCATGCATACAATGACGTAGTACCAACTATAAGAAGAGACGAACTACTGATTGTTACGAAAACATGGATGAACCTCAGATGCCTTATGCCGAGTGGGAGAAGCCAGACTCAAAAGGCTGCAAACTGTCAGATTCCATTTATGTAACAGCCTGGAAAAGGCCGAACTGCTGAGACAGAAAACTGAGAGGTGGGGAAGGCATTCACTACCAAAGGACTTGGTAGAGAGCATGGAATATTATGCAACCTGAAAAAGGAAAGAAATTCTGACATTTGCTACAACATGGATGAACCTTGAGGACATATGTTAAGTGAAATAAGTCAGTCACAAAAAGACAAATACTGTGTGATCTCATTTATATGAGGCATCTAAAGTCTTCAGATTTGTAGAAACAGAAAGTAGAAGGGTGGTAGCCAGGGGTTGAAGGGAGAGGGAATGAGGGGTTGTATTTAATGGATACAGAGTTACAGTTTTGCAAGTTGTAAAAGTCCTGGTGATCTATTGCACAACCATGTAAATATACTTAACACTACTGCCTAGTACTATAGTACTACTGTACTTAACACTAGTACTAGGGTACTACTATACTTAACACTTAAAAATGGTTAAGATGGCGAATTTTACGTTATGTGAGTTTTTTTAAATTATAATTTAAAGTTAAAAAAATTAATTTTAAAAAAGCATCATAGTTTTTTTGAGGTAGTGGAGCTGTTCTATACATTGACTGTGATGGTGATTCCCCAACTGTATGTGTTTGTCAAACTCATTAAACTGGACACTAACAAGGGAAAATTTTACTATAGGTAAATTAATACTCAACAAATCTGAGTTTAAAACAAAAAGAACATGATTCTGGCACAGAAATAGTCCACTCAATCATTCAATGTGTATTTCTTGAGTAATTACTTTTTGATAGGCACCATTCTAGCTAGCCACTGGTGGTACCAAGATGACTATCATGGAGTTTACATTTTTATGAGAATGTAATAAAATGTAATGACCAGACAGACTACTGGAATAAAAGAGATCGTCCAGAAATAGACACAGATACATGTATATGCATATAAATTTAATAAAGGATAAAGATGGCATTCCAAATAATAGAGGAAAATTGACTATTCAATAATTTCTAACTTTATACTATTGATATATCCCAAATAAATTCCATATAAAGACTAAAATTTTAAAAAGTTCATGTTAAAAATATAGAAACCATGAAGAATAAAGAAAATATAAATATTTATGTAATCTTGGCCTGGGGAAGAGCTTTCTAAGCATGAAACCAAAGGCAAATCCATAAAAAAATAAAGATTAATAGGTTTGACCACATATAAATAGAAAAGCCTGACCTCAAAACCAGTGGAAACTGGAAGGTGAGAGGAGGAGAGAAAGGACTGTCTTTTGGCTTCCACCTGAGGTCTGTACCCCACCAGCAGCAGCCATGCCATTTGTACCCTCTGGAGTAGCACCATCCAAAAGTCTAAGCATCAGACACGTGGTGCTCCATCAGAGATCTCTTGTGGGCCCTCCTCTTAGATGTCTGAGCACCAGCTGTCAGTGCTCCCTCGAGAGTTCCATGCACTGACATTGCGGTGTCTCCTGTAGGAGCCTAAGCATGAGCTTTAGGGGGGCTCCTCCTCCACACTCCTGAGTTCTGGTAACATCAACTCTTTCCTTTGGTTCCCTAAGTCCTGGGGATGGTAACTGCTTCCTGCCATTATTAATCTCTGAGTTATCTCAGCATCTTTTTGCTTTTCATCTTCTTAACACCTATGTAGTTAATTCCCTATATTAAATCCCCTCTGTTTGCAATACCTATGCTTTCTCTTTTCATGGCCTAACTTTGACTGATACAGTCTTTATCCTAGAAATTCCACTTCTAAGAATTTACTTTAAGAAAATAATCATAGATGTGATCAAAAATTTCAGACATTAGGGCTTCCCTGGTGGCGCAGTGGTTGAGAGTTTGCCTGTCGATGCAGGAGACACGGATTCATGCCCCGGTCTGGGAAGATCCCACATGCCGCAGAGCAGCTGGGCCCGTGAGTCATGGCTGCTGAGACTGCACGTCCAGAGCCTGTGCTCCGCAACAGGAGAGGCCATAACAGGGAGAGGCCTGCGTACCGCAAAAGAAAAAAAAAAAAAAAAATTGAGACATTAGTAATAGCAAAAAGAAAAAAAAGTAAAGCAAATGAGCTAATTACAAAGCCCACCAATATGATGGATTTCTATCCCCGGAACGACATGTTAAAGTTCTAACTCTTTGAACTGCAAAATATGAACTTGTTTGGTGGACTTCCCTGGTGGTCCAGTGGTAAAGAATCCTCCTTCCAGTGCAGAGGACACGGGTTCGATCCCTGGTTGGGGAACTAAGATCCCACGTGCCTGTGGGGCAACTAAGCCCGCATGCCATAACTACTGAGCTCGCGAGCCTCAACGAGAGAGTCTGTGTGCCGCAAACTACAGAGGCAACGCACCCTGGATCCCATGAGTCACAACTAGAGAGAAGCCCGCGTGCCGCAACGAAAGATCCTGCATGCCTCAACAAAGATGCCACGTGCCTCAACAAAAAAATATAATAAATAAATAAATAAATATAATAAAAATAAAATAAATATTAAAAATAAAAAAATAAAGAAAATGAACTTGTTTGGAATTAATGTCACTGCAGATGTAATTAGCTAAGTTAAGATGATATAGAAGCAGTATAGATCCTTAATCCTGTATGACTGGTATCCTTACAAGAAAAGAAGAAACACAGAGACACACAGGGAAGAAAGTCATGTGCTGACAGAGGCAGAGAGTGGAGTTATCCTGCCACAAGCCAAGGAATCCCAGGGATTGCCTGCAACCACCAGAATCTAGGAGAGAGGCATGCATGGAACAGATTCTCCCTTTGAATACCCAAGAAGGAATCAACCCTCGACTTCAGGCTTCTGGCCTCCAGAATTGTGAGAAAATATATGTCTTTTGTTTTAAGCCACCATGTTTTTGGCACTTTGTAATGGCAGCCCTAGGAAACTAATATAATGAGACTGGTTAAATAAATTATGGTATAGGCACATAATGGAAAACATAGCAATGATTAAAATGTAAAATAATATTGTGGAAGAATTTGTAACAATATGAAAAGATGTCCCCAATGTGTTAAGTTAGAAAATAAAATGTTACATAATTTGAGCCTGTTTGTAAATTAACAACAACAAAAGAACATATGCATGGCAAACAACAACCTGTAAGGTAATATGCTAAAATAATACTGGCTATATTTGGGAGGTGGTATTGTGAGTCGTTTTTATTTTCTTTATTTTGATTATCTTGCTTCCTAAATATTCTACAATGAGCCATGTCTCACTTATGAACAAGAAAATCAAGGCTTTTTAAAAAAGTGTTTTCAGTTATAGCATTTCCTCTGCTCCTTTCAAGGACCCTACTGGAGAGTCAAAGCAGGTACCCTCATGCTTAATGTTCTTTGGGGAAACTGAGGCTCACAGTCGTGGGGGCAGGGAAAGGCACTTCCCTCCATCCCACCATCAGAAGTTGCAGGAGCACTTATTCAAGTGGGGATAGGGGAATATTTCTTTCTCTCCTTGAAACCAAGCTCCATCCAGGACGTCTAGAGAACAAATGCGGTAAATGTGAACGTGGATGATAAATTATCAGAGATGTCATGCAGAGAGACCAAATAAATCTCTCTGCTATTTTTAGCCCCTCTGTTTCCATTGACTAACTCCACAGGACTAATTCCTAGCTTGGCTGGGAGGCCCTTTTGTTATTGATTTAGAAATTTATGTTTAATTACTTTTAATTTTTATTGTGAAATTTCCAAACATTCAAAAGTAGAGACAACAGTGAGCTGCCATGTGCCCAGCACCCAGCTTCAACAGCCATCAGAACTGTGCCACCATAGCTTTGTCCCACCTCACCTTTCCCTGGAGTATTTTAAAGCCGATTGCAAACTTCATTTCACTCATGAATACTTGCATTTCCGTCTCAGCAAAGAGGGGTGTGTGGACATTTTCTTACGTAACCTCGGTGTTTCATCTAATAACATGAACTATAATTCATCAACATAGCCTGCTATTCAGTTCGTATTTACATTTCTCTGAGGCCTTATTTGGGCTCACTGTATTCTCAGACACAAAGGAGGCAGCAACTGTAGAGATACTTTAAAACATTCAGCATTAAACCCATAGTCATATGATACGAGAGGGTCCTATTTCCCAAACCTCGGAGATTCTCGTCCTGTTCTATTGCTCCTTCCTGGGCAAGGAGCAGGGTGATGAGCTCTGGTTGGAGACAGGACAGGTAGGAGATGGGAGGCAACATAATCCAGTAGAAAGAGGTCTTCAAAAGAAGACTGATCTGGCTCTGCTGTGTGACCTTGAGCGTGTTACTTAACTGCCCTGTGCTTCAGTTTCTTCTTCTTTCAAGTGCGAATAATCCAAGTCAGTGATTTGTCTGTTTGTCCTTAGATCCACTGTCTGCTCTTCCTCATCTGTGTCCAGAGGGCAGCAGCTTGAGGACCAAAGCTGTGCCCTGAGGATGGCCCAGGGGAAGGTTGGGAAGAATCCAGTTCTTGCTGCTGTTGTTGGGAGCATCAGAACCACTGATTAACTAACCCAGAGCCGCCCACCTCTGGGCTTCCTGCTGTGAGATACAAATATGCTCACAGCTTCACTAAAGGAATGGGAGTTTGGGTGATTACTTGCAGCCAAATCCATTCTAATTAAGATGGATTTAAGTGTAAGAGATTTTCAAATACAATTCAGAGGGTCCTCAGAGCCTAAACAATTTAAGGAAGTTTTCCTTCTCACCTTTCCCCCAGACTTCCCCCAGGTCTGTGGTCATGTTTAAATCAGAGTCTTCATTAAGACTGAAGATAGGGCACACTGGCTCACAGACACGTTAAGGATACATTCTGAGAGCTATTAACACAAAGTATTTAAGCAGGTAAGTCCCTGGGGGTGAAGATAGCCCAAAGCAGGAAACGAAGACGGAGGAACAGAGATTTCTCACACAGAGGTGACCAGGGACTGTCACTGGGAGAATGCTCTGGGGTTTTCCTCTTCGTAAAGCCTGGGTTTCAGACAGTGCCTGTCTTTGAAGAATGAAGCTGTGGCAATCTCATGGGTAGATCAAGGAAAAGACATGCTCCTGTTTCTCAAATTATCGAGGTCAACTGGGACACAGTTTCCAAGGCTGAAATACTCCAGGCTTGTCTTACTTCCCCCAGCTCTGTCACATCAGAGTGTCACAATGGAGGAAGACTCCTGGTACCAGCAGCCACTGCTCAGCTGTTGTGGGCATCTGAGGCCCAGAGAAACCGCGTGCCTGAGGATTTTCCTCACCTGGAACAGGGGATGTGCAGGGTGCTGCCCCCCGACTCACCCACCACCAACCTCACCCTATGACCTGCTCCAGCACTGTTCTCTGACCACTTTACAGAAGGGAAGACTGAGGCTCAGAGAGCTTCTGCCTTGTCAAGGACACATGGCTTCTAGTGGCAGAGCTGGTGTGCAATCCAGATGTGTTGGCATCTGTAGGAGGTATTGTTTCCACTGTAGGGGGGTACCTAGCCTTATCGGGGCCTGGAGCAATTCTTTTAATTGGAGACAAAAAGAAAGAAAGAAAGAAAGAAAGGAAGAAAGGAAGGAAGGAAGGAAGGAAGGAAGAAAGAAAGAAAGAAAGAAAGAAAGAAAAAGAAAGAAAGAAAGGAAGGAAGGAAGGAAGGAAGGAAGAAAAGAAAAAAGAAAAGAAAGGAAAAGAAAGCCATGGAAAATTAGTTGAGAAAAACTGAACTTCCACAAGAACTGAATGTACCTGCATTTATACATGCTTTCAGAGAGACTTCATTTGAGCATGAATATTAAGTAGTGAACGACATAGTAATAGCTGATGCAAAGTAATAGCTACAGCCTGATTCTGTGGTCCACCACTAATTCCTTAACCAGAGTCCATTAACCCTGTCATATGTTCATTCATCCCATGACTATTTATTGAGCACCAACTGTGTACCTGACACCATGCTAGACACTGAGAAGTACAAAGATGAAAGTTACAAAAGATTACAGGCTTCAGAGATTGGGAGGCAGATCTGTAACTGGATGGTAACTGCTAGAGTGGGGTAAGCACTCTGAGTGGTGATCATACATCCCAGTTTGCTTGGGACAGTCTCATTTTATGCCTGTTGTCCTGGAGTGAATCATTAATAGTGGCTCTCCTTTACTCTCAAAAGGGTTCTGGTTTGATTGCTAATTACATGATCCCCTTAATAATGAGAGAAATATAAAAGTCCAGTGGTTTAAAAAAAAGTCGTGATTCTTCTACATTATACGGGTAGTGTGTTGTCACTTTTACTCCATCCTGGTCCAGGCTGGCCTAGGCATGTGTCAGTGAGGGAATTGTCTCATGGACACAATCTTTTCTTTTTTTTAGTTTCTGTTTTGATACTAAATTTATACCTTGAACATAAAGAGTCAAATGCTGTATCTCATTGAATCTAGGATGATACTGATTGCAAGGTGAATTCTAATTTTATATACCAGTGAGGAAGAAAATAATGCTACCAGTTGTAACTGGCCGATGCCATTGATGGTTAAACAGAATCTTAGTTTCAGAGATGTTAACTTGTGAAAAAGGTGTCTTAGAATCTATGAAATAAAGTAGTTCTAAAAAGCTTGCTATGGAAATGGCAGTCCCCTGATGCCTCTCACCACCATTTTCAAATGCCCTGAATCAAGCGCTTTCAACTCTTTCAGCTAACTTTCCCCCCATTGGTATCTGTGATGGTTAATTTTGTGTTAACTTGACTAGGCTACAAGGTGCCCAGATATTTGGACCAGCATTATTCTGGGTGTGCCTGTGAGGGTATAACTGGATGAGATTAGCATTTAAATTGGTAGGCTAGGGAATTCCCAGGTGGCGCAGTGGTTTAGAATCCGCCTGCCAATGCAGGGGACACGGGTTCAACCCTGGTCTGGGAAGATCCCACATGCCGCAGAGCAACTAAGCCCATGTGCCACAACTACTGAGTCTGCGCTCTAGAGCCCGCGCACCACAACTACTGAAGCCCACATGCCTAGAGCCCATGTTCCGCAACAAGAGAAGCCACCGCAGTGAGAAGCACGCACACTGCAATGAAGAGCAGCCCCCTCTCACTGCAACTAGAGAAAGCCCACTCACAGCAACGAAGACCCAATGCAGCCAAAACTAAATAAATATAATTATATATAAAAAAAAAATCGTAGGCTAAGTAAAGCAGATTGCCTTACCTGGTGTGTGGGGTGGGCCTCATCCAATCAGCTGAAGGCCTGAATACAACAAAAAGGCTGAGTTAGAAGGCACTCCTTCTGCCCAACTGCCTTTGAGCTGGGACACTGGATTTTTTCCTGCCCTCACACTTGACTGGGTCTTGAGCCTGCTGGCCTTTGGATGGAAACTAAACCATCAGCTTTCCTTGGTCTCCAGCTTGACAATTTACCCTGCAGATCTTGGGACTGGCTCATCCTTAATTGTGTGAGCTAATTCTTTATCATAAATATATATATAATACAGATTACCACAATGCATCATCTCATACAGTTTCTACATTTCAGGAATCTAGGAGTGTCTTAGATGGGTGCTTCTGGATCAGTCTCTCGTGAGGTTGCAGTAAAGCTGTCGGGCAGAGCTGCAGTCATCTGAAGGCTTAACATGGGGTCGGGGATGCATTGCCAAGAGGCCCGCTCACACGGCTGTGGAAGGAGACCTGAGTTCTTTGCTGGCTGTTGGCAGAAGTCCTCTGATTTGCCCATCACATGAGCCTCTCCTCAGTGCTGCATGAGTGCCCTCACAACAGAGCAGCTGGCTTCCCCCCGGGGGTGGAATAGCAAGAAGCAGGGATCACGGGGCTCATCTTGGGCATTGGCTACCACAGGAGGCAAACAATTTGAGACTTTGCATTTCTGATAGTCTAACTGGCAGTAAACTTAAGTGATAGTCTACTGGCTACATATTTCTACATTGGAGGTCACTTTTCTTCAGAATCTTGAAGCTCTTCCTCCATTATTCCTGGCTTCTGTTGTTGCTGTTGAGAAATCCAACAACATTTGGATTTGTCATCCTTTTCTCTCTTCTCACATCTCCTCTTTTTGCCCCCTGCATCCTGAAATTTCCCCAGCATGGTGGGGATAGAGATATCAGCCCAGAGTCTATCTCTGTGAATATTTGTTGAATGATTCATGGATGGATGGATGGATGCATGGATGCACAAGTAATGATCAGTCCCAGGCAGCACGTAGAGGCATGTTAAATGACTGCTATGGCCAATCATGAGCTCTGTAGCTGCCAAGCAAGAGGAGAAGGGAACTGCAGCTTAGCTGCAGAATCCAGCTCCTGGCTCCAAGGCTGGGCTCAGCTTCTTCTAGCTATTAACTCACTAGTGAACAGGGGTTCTCAGTCTGGGTTCTCTCGACCCCCAAATGGTCTGAAGATAGAATTCAGGGGTGTCCATGAACTTGGTGGGAAAAATTATATCATAGGCAACAAACCACGGTAATGTTAGCGCTACGTTGAAACCAAGAAAAATCACAGATATTTTTGTATCATATTATGGTTGTCACAGGTATCTCAAAATACCATTTATGCTCCGCACTACTTTAATATTATGATTGCTATTAGATACTGTGAGATATAGATTACTCTTGTCCAGTCTTACCATTAATGCACTGAAAAAACATATATAGTACTAGATCAGAAAACTGGTTTTTACCATATTTTGATAAGTTTATTCCAATATCATTGTTTTAGAGTTTTTTTTGGTAATTCTGTGTATTTTATTGTATGCACTTACAAATATTACTCAGAGAAGGGGTCAATCGGCTCCATCACATTTTACTCAGGGGTCCATGGACAGAGATGGTTAAGAATGCCTACAAGGGCAGCCCCAGAGTGTCCAGAAGCCCAGGAAGAGAGCTAAGCTCTGGTTAGACAGCCCCGGCTGGCTTGGCCGCTCTCACCCACTGCTCCTCTGAGCCCAGTGCACAGAAGTCGAGTCTCACGGGATGTGGAAGGAGAGGAGAGCCCATCACCGAGAGCCCCGAGCTGGGCCAGGCTCCCTCCTCAGCACCCGCACCTGGGCCAGTGGCAGCTCCAACAGCAAGAGTCCTTTAGGTGGACACTTCGAGGGTTCTGACATTCAGAAGAGAACGCTTCCTCCTAGGCCCAAGAGGCTAATGACTAGGTATTTTTGTGCCTCTTGGAGCCATGGGCCAAAGCTTGCCCAGCTCTGCCGAAAAGGACACAAAGACAGAAAGCACATTTGGCTCGGGTAGTCAGAGCTGGAATTAGCGCCTAGAATAAGAGCTTGTGCAGTGCACTACCAAGATGCCCCTGCAGGACCCAGGCATTCCCTCATTCTCCTGGCTGCCGGGACTTCCGACCGCTGGGGGCTCAGAGCTGAGTCCCTCACCAGGCACTGCCTTCAGCTGGAGGGAGCTGACTCCCCTAAGGCCACTCCTTACCTCTGGGCTGCCTGCATCCAATGACTGTCCCTGTAGGGGGAGGAAGGCCCAGCCCCTTGTCTCAATATGGAACACTCTGAGGGCCTCCCCAGCTCCGGAGCTCCTGTGGGACCGGTTGGGACCTCTGTTGCGTCTTGATCAGAGTTCAACTTCTCTTTCTGCCTAATCCTGGGGCTGGCTAATGGAGGTGGAATGACTGAGGGGTCCCCAAGCCACGTATGTCACCAAATTAAAGATGATGTCAGTAACGCACAAGCATGTGGCCTGTCTGTGACCCGGGAAGAGCATCACAAACAATGGACACTTGACCATAATCTGGTGACGCCTACGGACCCCTTCTCAGAATAGCGTTTGTAAATGCACACAGTCAAGTGCAGAGAATTATGACTTTGGCTTTGGGTAAACAGCCAGTGGATACATGGTAGACCCCCATGTCACTAGGGTCTGGAACTGGGAAGGTGGGGGTGACGTGTCAGATCCGACACACGAGGGAGACTGGTGGTGACTGTTAACTGCCCCCGGCATCCTCTTTTCTCTTCTTTCTAGTAGAATCACCGCTCTCCCCTAAGTTTAAGTGAGGAGCACAGCCACCCAGTTGTGGCC
Source organism: Delphinapterus leucas (assembly GCF_059928025.1). Taxonomy (NCBI): domain Eukaryota; kingdom Metazoa; phylum Chordata; class Mammalia; order Artiodactyla; family Monodontidae; genus Delphinapterus; species Delphinapterus leucas. The sequence continues at coordinate 170,887,765 of NC_143130.1, forward strand.
TGCATTCGTTCGCTTGGGCTGCCATCCCAAAGCACCACACACTGGGAGGCTTCAATAACAGAAACTTACTTTCTCACAATTCTGGAAGCTGGAAGTGCGAGATCAAGGTCTTTGCAGGGTTGATTTCCTCTGAGGGCTCTCTGCTTGGCTTGCAGACGGCCGTCTTCTCCCTGTGTCTTCACAGGGTCTTCCCTCTGTGTGTGTCTGTGTCCTAATCTCCTCTTATATAAGGACACCAGTCATTCTGGATGAGGGCCCACACCAGTGGCCTCATTTTAACTTAATCACCTCTTTAAAGGCCCTATCTCCAAATACAGTCACATTATGAGGTACTGGGGGTTGGGACGTCAACATATGAATTTAAGGGGACATAATTCAGCCCATAACACGCCTACATTCCCCAACCCCCTTGCAAGCCAAGCAACTGAATTCAGTCCTATGAGCTATGCACAGAAGTGCTGTGCACAGCTTCCTACAGCTTCCGGGTCAATTCCCTAAAGGCAGCTGCCTGTCTTTGGTTTTTCCCCTCCCAGTGGCTCTGGAGCAGCTGCCTTGGACACAGATGGAAGTCACACGTTAGGATGGCGGAGCTCACCGCTAACCTGGGCCCACGGACAACTCCATGAAGCACAGCCGTCTGCCCATCCTGGATTGTCACTGTAATAACGACAAAATCTGCGTGGCCCACAGCAATCAGCATTTATTCCATTCACGTGTCTGCAGGCTGGCTGAGAGTCATGTAAGGCCTCTTATGAGCTTGTTTCACTGGCACTTTGTGGCTTCCACCCCCATGCCATTGGTCATGACAAGTCAGCTTACTGAGTATTATTAAGTCACGGTGCAAGGCAGTAAAATACCTGGCACCTCTAGCGGGGAAAGTGTAAAGACACACAGCAAAGAGGACAAATACAGGAAGGGGTGATCAGGTAGGCCAATAATTTACCGTGTTTGCCTACATTTAGACGATTATGTGAGAAACAATGAGACCTCTTTCACATGTCTTTTTGGATGCCGTGTTACAGTAGTTTGGCCTGTAGCCTAATACAAGACCAAGTGTATACACGCCAGAGCAGCCAGCATTGGGGAGCACTGAAGGGTGAGCCTGCAGACCAGAGCCAGAGAAGCTCGACCTCATCACCATGCCCATCACTGTGTCCAAGAGGCTAGTGGGGCCAGAAACAGGGGGCCAGCCTGAGAGGGCCATGAGACAAGGAAGAGAGGACCACAAGTCAATCCATAACACAGAACATGAAGCCACCGCAGAAGAAAGATCCAGAGTTTATTGAGAACAAGGGAGACACTGGCCTCAGAGTAGGTAAGAGAACAGTAGGCAGTGAAGAATTCTGCCTAAACGTCTCTCCAGGGCTGAAGGGTGATCAGGCGTACAGAGTGGTAACTGGGAGTCTTGGAAGGCATTTGAGCAGGGGAGAAGCCCGTTTACATTTGTGCTTTGGAAAGATCTCACGAGGGGAAGGGAGCAGCTGTGTGACCACCATGCACCGTCACCCCAGGGCAGCGGACTTACTGGCACATCTTGCCTGGAGCACAGATTGAGACAGGTGGGGCCGCTGGGGAGAAAGAGCCACATAGATCTGACGTGACGGGGACTTGTGTCCACAGAAATCCCCTAGGACCGCTCTTCATGAGAACAGGCACAAATTCAAGGGATCAAAAGAGCTGGTGGCCTGTTGAGTTGAATTGGCATTAACACCCGTGAAATATAGTCTCTGAAGTCTCGCAGTCCATCTCTCATCTCGAAAGCTCTTGCAAACCCATAAAATTAATGGCAAATCATTTAAAATCGGTGCAGTGAACTCCCGGAGCTTTATCTCAGCCTTGCCCCCCGGAAGCCAAGCCGCAGTGGTAACTGCTGATGCACTGTCTTAGTTTTCCAGAAGCAGGGACCGGTCTTCAGTCCGCCGCGTGGCTGATTTCTTTTTCAGGCCTTCTCCGTAGGGGTGGCTGAATTTGTGGCAGGTCAAGTGACTTTCCCCAGGGAGTGTGTCCCCTGGTTCTGGCAGATTCTGCGCTGTCCGCTGAGAGAGGAGAAGTGTTTGGGCCACAGCTACAGGAGGGGCCCGACGTGCTGGGCTTTACGTTTCAGAACAAGAGGGAGCCCTTCTGGGTTTAAATTCAGGACAGCATAGCCCATCACTTCTCTCTTTGGGTCCCTGTCTCTCTCTATTATTCCCCTGTCCCTGCGATGCTGCCCCTCTCTTTCTTCACGTGCCTTCACATTTGTCTTAGCCCCGCCTCTCTCTCTGCATTGAAATCTGAATCACTGTGCGTGCGTTTCTCTGTCTCTGTCTCTCCCTGTCCCCACTCTCTTTATGTCTGTCTCTCTGTGTCCTTCTGCCTGTCTGCCTGTCCCTTTACATTAAGCCTCCGGCTCTCTGGGTCCATGTCTTCCTCTGAATCTCTGTGTCAGTGTATGTCACGGTGCCGGATTTTGGTCTTTGTTGTCCCCGGTGGTGACTTGTATCGGGAAACCCTAGAGCCCCCTCTTGGAGATTCAGGACACCCACATTAGCACGTCAAGAGCACAGTATTGTCCTGCAGAAGAGAAGCCTTTCTGGTTCCTGTTTTACCCTGTGCTTTCCACCTGACTTGTTTGGAAACAGAACCACATCCCCACCCGCAAACACCTACGAACAACCCGCAGAATAATCTTAGACTTTCTGCTCTGTGCCCTGGCCCTGCTCATTGATATTTCTGCCTTTCCAGCTCTCCCTTTTCCTTTCTGCGTCTCTGTGTCTCTGTTTCTTTCTTTCTTGAGTACCTGCCCTTCCCCCAGCCCACTCCCATCTCTCATCTCTCTGTCTCTCTCTCTCTTTTTCTCTCTCGGTCTCGTGTCCCCTACACCTCGGGACAGCCTTGGCTGTGGGATGGGGGTTCCTTGGCCTCTCCCAGAAGCCGGGGGCTGGGAGGGAGACGTGGTGAGCATGTGGGTCAGGGTGAGGCCGAGTGGAGGGGAGTCTCCAGCGGAGGACTGAGACAGCCAGAGGATCCCGATGTTGCGGCCACCGCGTGTCCCGAGCGGCAAGCGCAGTGGGAAGCACGTGGGGTCAGCTCGCCTGTCGCAGGACTGGGGAGGTGCCCGGCCCCGCTGGCTTCCACAGACACCGCCAGAGATCAACCGAGGCCACAGGGGCCGAGGAGAAACACGAACAGTGGTAAAACGGGGGAAGAGTGAAAATGGGCTTTGGAAAGCACATTGCTATTTCTTCTTGCTGTCCACATTTTCCTTTCCCATCTCTCCTGTAACTTACCCTATAACTCCTCTCCTTATTTTCTGCCTGAGGCCCTACTTCCTTTACCTCGGTCTTTTGCAAGCGGTTCACGTGTCTCTGCCCTCTGAGAGTGTCCTAGCAGGAAGGCCTGGCACCTACCTGATGCTTTAGACTTTAGATGTCACCAAGAACTTTACATACGCTGTTGCAACAACCCAGTGAGACAGCAGCCCTGCTCCCATTTCACAGACAAGAAAACCGAGACCCAGAGAGAGTGAGTGACTTGCCCAATATCACTCAGTAAACAAGAGAAGCTCAAGTCAGCCAACCCGACCAGCTCCCCCCGCCCCGGCGCACCTGTGGCCTCCTCCGGGGAGGGGTCCTTTTGCTCTAGGAGGAAAAGGTCATTTCTCTCATCCTTGTCCTGGTCCCAGTACTCCTAGCTTGGTGACTCTGGACAAACACTCAGATGACTCCAGAGCCCCCTGAGCTGAGTCGGGGCCCAGGCCGTGGGGATGGGAGTCTGCACCCTGGTCCTGGCAGGTGCTTTGCTGATCTATCTTCTTTTTCTCCAGCCTCGGCTCGATTACGCCAGGAGGAGCTGGCCCCTGTACAGATCTTTCTGGATCCTGGAACACTGACCGTCAGTGACTTTGGTGGCAGGTGAATTTCCAATCCTGCCTTACATAAGGAAACACAAAGTTCATATTCCCAAACACCCCGGAAGACCGTTCCTTAGCTATGACCTGCCCTCATTAGGGACAAGGTGAGGATGAGTGGGTGGGGCAGGATGGGCCGGGAAAGCAGGGGTCTCAGGGTGGGGCTAAGCTGGCTCTCAGATGGGCAGCCGCAGAAGGCGGGTATGGATCCAGTAGCTGAAGGCGCTGAGCAGCTGGGAAGAGCTGGCCCAGTGCGAGGCGCGGTGGATGTCTCATCTCCTTTAACCCTCAGAGTAGCCCTGCAGGCAGGGGCTGCCGTCCTCTATCTTTAGAACAGGGATCTAAGGCTAAGTCCCCAGGCCTCCAAGTCCCCCAAACCAACCGTCTCTGAATGCAAACCCTGTTGGTGACTTTCCCTTGGGGGGTGACGAGGGCTTCGTTCCTGGGCTGTGGAAGCCATGACTCAGGCTGTTGTATAAATGGCAACAAACCTCAGAGGAGGGTTGCGCTAAATGCCTTTGGTCTCAGGAACTTGATTCTGACCATCCTTAGACCACCAGTGTGGCCGGAGCCCAGGCCTTTGCTGCACAAATGGGCTGGAGGAGGACCAGAGTTTACCTGGGGCTCCAGCGTGGATCTGGAAGGCACTCACCTGGGAAAGGAACTTATAAGACTTGAACGTGGTACTGCCACTTCGTTTACCAGAGCGAAGAATTGGGGAAAGCCTCAGTGCCCATCAAGAAGAGTCTAGATAAATAAGCAATAGATCAGCAACTACAAAGGCTTAGGGAGCTCTCTGAAACTGACAAGGAGAGAAGTCCAAGACAGATCGTGGTGTGACGAAAGCAAGTTGCAGAATATGATGTAAAATGGGATGTCATTTAGATTAAAAGACACACAAAGCCTTAGGTTTCCGTATGTAGCTATAAATGTGTGTCAACGCATAGTAAGAAGCCTGGAAAGAGACACCCCAAAGTGATGACGACGTTCTCTAGGGAAAGGACTGGAATGAAGGGGGGTGATGGCTGGAGGGGGGTTTGACAAGGGGGAATTGGGATTTCTCTGTGGAGTTTGAATTGCTTACAGCAAAAATATAATTATGTTCTTCTTGAATAATTAAAAGTAAATGCATAAGATAATAACAAAAAATGGCAAATCTGCTTTGTGGATAATAAACACATGGGGTGGCAGCTTGATATGTTTGATTGATTGATTCATTCATTCACTCATTCAGCCAATAAACATTAAAGAGTGTGTATCCTTTGGGACAGGCCCTGTCTAGGGGCAGGAGCTGCAGAGATGAAAGATGGAGCTTAGGATCCAATGAGGAAGGTAAATGTCAAACAAAGAATGACAGTCCAGGGTGATAAAGTCATCCTAGGAGTTGTGATGGCCCAGGGAATCACATAATCCAGCTGGCCCGCAAGTACCCTGGAATTTTATTAAGAGGTTAACATTTAGGTGGGGCTCTGCAGAATGAGTAGGAGCCCAACTTGCAGACAGGGAGAAGGGTCCCGGCAGAGGGGACAGCATGAGCAAACGCTGCAGAGCTGCAGAGCCCAGGGCCATTCTCCAGGGGGCTGGGACCCGTTTCCCCCTCCAGCTCCCTTTCTCCTGGAGCCAATGCATCTGATGGCAGTGTCCACCATGGCACCTGTATGAAGACACCAGATTCTAGTCTGACTCTGCCCTCTCAGTCACATAATCTCTCTGATCCTGTTTCTTGTCTGGAAAAGGGCAGAAATCGGGGGTGGGAGGAAGGTGATAATTCCTGTCAAATTTCCAGGATTGTGATGAAGATCAAGTGGGATAATGGTTGGAAAAGCATTTCATAAACACCAATATTATTTAGATTCCAGTCTTGCTTCTAGAAGCTGAGCTAGTTGCCTAAACAGAAAAATTAAATGAAAGAAGGAGAAGCTGAATATGCCCCTCTCATATCCCCAGACCCCCATTAACCAGGGACAGGCAAAACCATTTCAGGCCGTCTCCTTCCTGAGAGGTTAGGGATGCAGGGGAGAAGGGGTGGGGGTGAGGCAGGGAGGGCACAGCCTCGTCACAGCCATGTGTCGTGAGGACAGCTGTCCTTTCCAGCCAGCCTGTGTTGGGGCCAGGCCAGGCTCAGGCCCAGCTATGAAGTCACCAAATAAGATTTTCTTTGCTCTCAGGCTTGGCTCTTTTCCATTTTTTTTACATCTTGCCAAGGAAACCAACTCTTGGAAGATTCTGCACTCTTTCCATCCTACAGAGGGGAGTTCTGGTCTTCCTTTTGGGGGTACCCAAGGGCCCCCATGCTGACAGGGCCATGGTCATCTCTGGACTTCGATGGCTCGGGATGTGAGCGGAAGCGCCACTCAGAGCCCCCAGGGCCCTCTGACTTTCTCAGGGATCAGAGCTGTGAGGTGAAGGGAGATGGCGCAATCAGCAACGGGGACAGGGATGGTGATGGAGGCTCCAAGGCTCTGCTGAGCTTGTACAGCGTAGCTCACTGCGGATTTCCATCCAGAACCTCAGACCAAGGAGTGGTCCATAAAAGCTGGCAACAGAGCTGTCATCCCAGAATGAAATCCACAGTGCTTGCGTGTAACTGCCCCTCACATACAGCGTTGGCCTGAGAAACCCAGGTTTATCATTTGTCGAGCAAAAATCAGAAGGCAGTTTAGGGAAAATCTATGGTAAGCTAGAGCCTTGTCTGTTGAATCCAGCTTGAGGTACGAGGGAGCAGTGTGGATGGTGGGATCTTGGGATGAAGATCTGGATACCTGGGATCCTAGCTCATGGGCTGAGGGGGTGGGAGTGGGGTACAGACATGTAACAAAGCAGATATGAATGCTGCGGTGGCAGAAGCATTCAAGGGTCCCCAAGGCCATGCTTAGGTTTAGGGTTAGGACTCACATGACTCAGAGAGCTATTTTATTCATGGTTATGGTTTACAACAGTGAAAGGACACAGATGAATGGGTTAAGAGGTACAGGGTAGAGTCAGGAGAGACCAGGCACGAGCTTCCACTTGTCCTCTCCCAACAGAGTCCTACAGACAGAGCTAATTCATGTAGCAACGTGTGGCAACCAAAGATGCTCACCTGAGCTTTGGTGTCCGTATCAGTTGTGTGGGCATGGCTGACCTTAGTCTCCAGCGCCTCCAGAGGCCAAACTGGTACCCCGTGGCCCAAAGCCCCCAGCATAAATCACATTGTTTGTGTAGACTACCTGGCATGGCCCAAAGACACTCTCATCAGGAAGAATATTTCAAGGGTGAACGGGTTATCTCCCAGGAGCTGGTCCAAGGCCACACCTCTCAGGGTGTGGACAACCCTGATCTGCTGCAAGTCAGCCTTTGCCAGCAGAACTCAGAGCCTGATTTCTTTTCCCTGCTGGGTAAGACTGGGTGGAGAGAGAGGGCAGGAGAGAAGCTGGCCCGGCTGGGCCACAGCTGGCAGGAGAAAACTGCTTACCCAGACCTGCGGCTGCATTAGCCCAAGGGAGGATTGAGAGCAAGAAAGCACTCGGGAGGACCAAAGCGCCTCCATTCAGGGAGGGATGTTCAACTGGGTCAAATGTTGTTATAAAGATGCTGTGTAAGAAGAAGGACAACCAGGACGGGGCTGAGGTGGATGGCACAGCTAGCCATCCTTGGCCCCTGGCATGGCCACTGTTGCATGTGAGCTGATCTCCAACCCAGAGAAAAAAGCAAGCTGGGGTAGCTCCTCAGACAACTAGGAATAAAATCAGGAGGGAGGCTTGGGCTCACATGCGAAAGAATTTACTAACGACCAGAACTTCCAAAGGTAGGCAGAACTGCCTTGGCTGGTAGTGAGCTCCCTGTCACTGGAGCATGCAAACAGAGGCTGGGCGGCCACCTGTCAGCGATGCTGTGGAAATAATTCTCGCTCTGGGAGGAAGAATGAACTCAGACGAACCACTCCTCCTACTCTTTCCCCAGGTGACTGCACTTGGGCTGGGGCATTAACCACATTTTATACGTTCAAAACTCCCCAATTTTAAATTCCAACCAAGACCACTCTCCTTAGCTCCAGTATCAAGTCAGTTTTCCCATCGAATGTCCAGTACTATCTACAGCATGTCTGATACAAAGTGGGTGTTCAGTAACTATTTTTGAACAATTGGATGAACAGAAGTCCCACCCCCACCCCACTTCTCTTTTCCACTGGTTTTGTACCATCAGCACCACTTTGGGCAAACAGCTTTCCTCTTGCGAACCATGACCCATGACGCTTATACCAGCTGTGCCAGCTTCATCCTTCTCCACTCCATACCTCCACCCAACTGCTGGGACCCCCAGGGGCATAGACCAGGCATTCTATGTTGCTTGCCGTCATCCAGTGCCCTGCCACTGCGCACGAACCACCTTGTTGTGTGTTTGCCTTCTCCCAATACTGGGAGTTTCTGGAGGTAGTGATTGTACCTGATTTGTCATTGCATACCCAAGGGCCAGCCCAGGCACTGGCATAGAGCAGGTGCTCAGAACCCCAGTGTGGCATCAAACTGCAGCATTCCCAGCTCTGACCTTAGCTCAGATGAGCTGCGGCTGGCTGCCCCTCCCCGTGCCTTCTGCCAGTAGAGCATGTATTAAATTAATGAACTTGCTTTTCCAGTGCTAGGAAATCTATTTCACTTTAATGAAATCCAATTAGTGCCTTCGCTGTGGAGCCCTGGCCCTTTCAGACTAAAGATGCCAAACTAGGGGACACCTCTTCCTGTAACCCAGATGTGCCTTCCCCGTCCCCATCTTCCTTCCAGGAACAGCATTGCCAACAACTATTTCTCAGCTTCTTTTATCCAAAAATACACATCTGCTTCCTACATTTCTCTATCTCATGATTCTATGAGTGTTACTCTGCAGAGTAACATGGGGAGGGTATTCTTTCACTTATACATCTAGTCACCCACCTTCTCATTCTTGCACTTATTCATTCTCCGATCTGCCCACATATTCATCCATTCATCCACCCTTCTGTCTGAACATTCATTCATTTACCCACCTGCTCTCCCAAAGACGTATCTACCCAATCATCCAACCCACCCAAGTATCTACCCAGCTATCCACCCATCATTCCACCCATGCATCCACACATCCACGCATCCACCCCCCCATCCATCCATCCATCCATGCATCCATCCATCCATCCACGCATCCATCCATCCACCACCCATCCATCCACGCACCCATCTATTCACCCAGCTATCCATTCACCCATCTATCCATGCCCCCATCCATCCCCCATCCCCCCAGCTATCCATGTACTCATCCACCCATGCACCCATCCATTCACCCATCCATCCACCCATCTACCCATTCACCCATCTATCCATGCATCCATCCACCCATGCACCCATCCATTCACCCATCCATCACCCACCCATCCATCCACCCACCTATCCATGCACCCATCCATTCACTCATCCATCACCCACCCATCCATCCACCCATCCACCTATGCACCCATCCATTCACCTATCTATCCATGAACCCACCCATTCACCCATCTATCACCCACACATCCATCCACCCAACTATCCATTCACCCATCTAACCATGCCCCCATCCATCCCCCCATCCCCCCAGCTATCCATGCACTCATCCACCCATGCACCCATCCATTCACCCATCCATCCACCCATCTACCCATTCACCCATCTATCCATGCACCCATCCACCCATGCACCCATCCATCCACCCATCTATCCATGCACCCATCCATTCACCCACCCATCCATCCACCCATCCACCCATGCACCCATCCATTCACCCATCCATCACCCACACATCCATTCACCCATCTATCCAAGCACTCACCCATTCACCCATCCATCACCCACACATCCAACCCCCCATCCATCCATGCACCCATCCATACATGCAAACATAGCCAACAGACGTTTCCTTGAGCACCTACTTTATATGAAGTCCTTTGCCTGGCCCTAGGGAAAGAAGATGAACAAGATTCAGTTACTCCCCTGGAGAAGCTTCCAGTCTAGCAAGAAAAAAGGAACACACAATGTTCTGCTCTTGCATTAATGAGCTCTTACCTTAGGAGAATCTGGTGTAAAATACCAGCCCAACTACTCAGTGGCTCAAATTGCTTAACGTCTGTGTGCCTCCGTTTTCTCGTTGCAAGTGGTGCCCGCCTCATGCGTAACGGGATGATTAAATGAGATACTCATGTAACGTGATTAGTGGGAATCCCTGTATGCATTAAGTGATCAACAACTGATCGCTAATATTATTCTTCAAAATATCGTTACCATGATCATTATTGATATTCCCCCATACATTATTGATATTCCCCCATACATTAATGATATTCCCCCATACATTATTGATATTCCCCCATACATTAATGATATTCCCCCATACATTATTGATATTCCCCGATACATTAATGATATTCCCCCATACATTATTGATACTCCCCCATACATTAATGATATTCCCCCATATATTATTGATATTCCCCCATACATTATTGATATTCCCCCATACATTATTGATATTCTCCCATACATTAATGATATTACCCCATACATTATTGATATTCCCCCATACATTAATGATATTCCCCCATACATTATTGATATTCCCCCATACATTATTGATATTCCCCCTTACATTAATGATATTCCCCCATACATTATTGATATTCCCCCATACATTAATGATATTCCCCCATACATTATTGATATTCCCCATACATTATTGATATTCCCCCATACATTAATGATATTCCCCCATACATTATTGATATTCCCCGATACATTAATTATATTCCCCCATACATTATTGATATTCCCCCATACATTAATGATATTCCCCCATACATTATTGATATTCCCCCATACATTATTGATATTCCCCCATACGTTATTGATATTCCCCCATACATTAATGATATTCCCCCATACATTATTGATATTCCCCCATACATTAATGATATTCCCCCATACATTATTGATATTCCCCGATACATTAATGATATTCCCCCATACATTATTGATACTCCCCCACACATTAATGATATTCCCCCATATATTATTGATATTCCCCCATACATTATTGATATTCCCCCACACATTATTGATATTCCCTGATACATTAATGATATTCCCCCATACATTATTGATATTCCCCCATACATTATTGATATTCCCCCATACATTATTGATATTCCCCCATACATTAATGATATTCCCCCATACATTATTGATATTCCCCCATACATTAATGATGATATTCCCCCACACATTAATGATGATATTCCCCCATACATTATTGATATTCCCCCATACATTATTGATATTCCCCCACACATTATTGATATTCCCCCATACGTTAATGATATTCCCCCATACATTAATGATATTCCCCCATACATTATTGATATTCCCCGATACATTAATGATATTCCCCCATACATTAATGATATTCCCCCATACATTATTGATATTCCCCGATACATTAATGATATTCCCCCATACATTATTGATACTCCCCCATACATTAATGATATTCCCCCATATATTATTGATATTCCCCCATACATTATTGATATTCCCCCATACATTATTGATATTCCCCCATACATTATTGATATTCCCCCATACATTAATGATATTCCCCCATACATTATTGATATTCCCCCATACATTAATGATATTCCCCCATACATTATTGATACTCCCCCATACATTAATGATATTCCCCCATATATTATTGATATTCCCCCATACATTATTGATATTCCTCCATACATTATTGATATTCCCCCATACATTAATGATATTCCCCCATACATTATTGATATTCCCCCATACATTGTTGATATTCTCCCATACATTAATGATATTCCCCCATACATTATTGATATTCCCCCATACATTATTGATATTCCCCCATACATTATTGATATTCCCCCATACATTAATGATATTCCCCCATACATTATTGATATTCCCCCATACATTAATGATGATATTCCCCCACACATTAATGATGATATTCCCCCATACATTATTGATATTCCCCCATACATTATTGATATTCCCCCACACATTATTGATATTCCCCCATACGTTAATGATATTCCCCCATACATTAATGATATTCCCCCATACATTATTGATATTCCCCCATACATTATTGATATTCCCCCATACATTAATGATATTCCCCCATACATTAATGATATTCCCCCATACATTATTGATATTCCCCCATACATTATTGATATTCCTCCATACATTATTGATATTCCCCCATACATTAATGATATTCCCCCATACATTATTGATATTCCCCCATACATTGTTGATATTCTCCCATACATTAATGATATTCCCCCATACATTATTGATATTCCTCCATACATTATTGATATTCCCCATACATTATTGATATTCGCCCATACGTTAATGATATTCCCCCATACATTAATGATATTCCCCCATACATTATTGATATTCCCCCATACATTAATTATATTCCCCCATACATTATTGATATTCCCCCATACGTTAATGATATTCCCCCATACATTATTGATATTCCCCCATACATTAATGATGATATTCCCCCATACATTAATGATGATATTCCCCCATACATTATTGATATTCCCCCATACATTAATGATATTCCCCCATACATTATTGATATTCCCCCATACATTATTGATATTCCCCCATACATTAATTATATTCCCCCATACATTATTGATATTCCCCCATACGTTAATGATATTCCCCCATACATTATTGATATTCCCCCATACATTAATGATGATATTCCCCCATACATTAATGATGATATTCCCCCATACATTATTGATATTCCCCCATACATTAATGATATTCCCCCATACATTATTGATATTCCCCCATACATTATTGATACATTATTGATAAGATTTGATTACTTAGGCATTTAATTATTACTTTATACACTCAATGAGTATTTATTGAGTATATGCTGCATATCCCAGCCTGTGCTAAGCCCTGTGCCCTTCAGGAGTTTAGAATCTTATTGTGTATGCAAGACAGATACACTTGAAATAGTTCCGTAGTAATAATAACCGCAGAAATGTTTGCAATAATAATGACAGCTAATATTTATTGAGAGCTTATTATGTGCTGGGTGCTGTTCCAAGCATTTTCTCTATATGAACTCATTTCATGCTTATAACAACTCTGAGACAGGTCATGGTATTTTTCCCATTTTACAGATTAGAAAATCAGGACAATATCGCAGAGCTGATAAGTAGAGGAGGTGGGATTTGAACCACTGTCAACAAAAGGGGGCTCACCCAGAATGCACTGCTGGAATGTGCAGAGGGAGAAATTCCTGCCAGCAAGCTGCTTGGAGAAGGCGGCCAGGTGCAGATGGAACGTCCTTCTGGAGACAAGCATTTAGCACAGCCCTTCCCCAGATGTGGGCCGTGGACTGGCTGCAACAGATTCAGCTGTTCCTGAAACTCAACCAGACCCTCTGAATGAAAATCACTGGGCGGGGCCTAGGAATCTGCATTTTAGGCACAACCTCCCACTTACCAAATCTTGAAAACCACGGCTCTGGTGTTGAAAGCAGAGGCTCGTCCCCAGCTTCACTACCTACTCCCTGCGGGATGTCAGGCACATCACTTAGCCCCTCTGGGAGTCAGTTTCCCCTCTGGGAAGTGGGGATAGTAATATTTGCCTCTTGGCCCACAGCGGCTCCCAGGGTGGTGGAAGGGAGGTCAAGGGCAAGTGTGGGTGCTTTCAGAGTCTGAGGACCTCTTGTGGGCTTTGTGTTAGATCCATCGGGCTCCCCCTGGGTTTCCAGGCCTTCAAGGTACCTGTAGAAACGTCAGCACTGACCCTTCCTCACTGGGTGACTTGCCTGATGCCTCGGTTCTCCTGGGAACCTTCTTCCAGGACGAGCGGCAGAGTGCTTGGGATCTGACGGGAGCTCATTGCCCTCGCCACACCCCAGCCCAGACGGCATCAGTGGTGGCTCCCCTCCCACATGGCTAGGAAAGCTTTCTCACCCCTCCCAGCTTGTGAGTAGCAGACAGGGTGTTTTAGGACGCAGCCCTTGCTTCTGCCGGGTGAATGATGAGGTCGCCCCAGAAAGAGGGCTCTCTTGGGGCGGGGGTGGGGACATGACCTGGGGTCACCGTAACAGCTGAGAGATGGAAATTCATCTGTCAGTGCGCCTGTCACCTTGACTGTCACTGTGACGGAACAGCACAGAGATCTGCCAGGCGCTCCTGGTGGCCTGTTTATTGTCTTTTTGAAGAAGATGGTGTCACCTTGGCAGCCAAGGGCAGCGTTAGCCTGGTATCTGGCCCAGCAAGAGCACCCACGTGGTGGCGTTCTGAGATTTGGATTAGCCTGGGTTTGGGAACCAGAGTCACAGCCAGTGACACGGGCATCAGGGCTGCAGCAAGGGAGGGGAGGCCTGCATGGTGTGGCAGGGGCTGGGGGCACTGGAGAAATGCCACCAAGCCTAAGCCCGAGGCGCCAGGGGGGTGGAGCGACTGGGGATCCCCAGATCCCAGGGGGTCTCTGGGGAGGGCACATCCACATCCACATGTGTGGAGGGTGCTGACTTTAAAAAAATGCACAGTGTGAGAGTTGTGAGTTAACTTTTATTTGGGGCAAAATGAGGAATATGACCCGGGAGACGGCATTTCAGATAGCTCTGAGAAACTGCTCCAAAGAGGTGGGGGGAAGGTCAGTATATATGTGATTCTGGTGAAGGGGGAGTGCATGCAATCAGACACATATTTTTTTGCAGGTTTCTGCTAATCTCGTGAAGGTTTCTGCTAGTCACAAGAAGCAGACATCATCACCATGAAGGGTTTTAGTGCTTTTCTAGATATGAGGAGATAGAGGAATTGAGCTCATAAAATCGTCTCCTGAAAATATCTAACTATCTGGAGGCCTGTTCTGCTAGTTCTTCCCAGAGCACAGAGGGCCTCATCTCTGCCCTCCACCCTGAACTCCTCTCAGGGGGTGTTGAAAGCCAGCAGCTGCAACAGCTCATGGTTTAATCCTTGTAGAGCTCGATGGCAAGTGCCCATGGCAAGTGACAGCTTATAGCTGACAAGGGGGTCCACAGCAGGCTCTCAGGGGTGCCTGAGGAGCCCTATGTGTGAGGAAGACTTCAGTCCCAACCCTCATGCCTTTCAAGAATAAAGGCCCCTTCCGATCTCAATGGGAGTTTCTCACACTGACGATGTCTAACAGGGAGGTGTATTAGTTCCCGGGGCTGCAGTACCAGAGCATCACAGGCTGCGCGGCTTAACAACAGAAATGCATTATCTCACAGCTCTGGAGGCCAGAAATCTGGAATCAGGTTATCAGCAGGCCTGGTTCTTCTGAGGCTGTGAGGGAGAATCTGCTCCAGGCCACCCCCGCCTCCTGGGGATTTGCTGGCAATCTTTGGGGATCCTTGTCTGTAGAATCAACACGGAGATTGAGTCTCCACCTTCAGCACATGGTGTTCTCTCTGTGTGCGTGTCTGTGTCCAAATGACCCCTTTCCACAAGGATAAAGGTGACTTCGCCGGCATTTGTCCTGGGCACAAGCGGACAAGTAAACATTTACACCACTCCCCCATCCACTTAAATACCAGGTAGCCTAGACTTGAGGTGGCTGACAACTGCAGGGATGAGTAATTCATGCTCCTCAGGGGCTTCAATTATGCAGAAGCACCGCTCCTTCTAGAGGTGGAGATATTTAGAGCAGGCCCTCCCACTGCTAGTCTGCGAGCTTTGGCCTCTGTGGCGGTGTCCTGTCACCTGGGAGTCTCTCGAGAGTGGGACTTTGCCATCCTCCCTGAGGTCAGCCTGGCCCTGGGTGACCCCTGCCTACAGGCTGGCTGTGGAGACCCTCTTAGCGTAGGTTAGGTTAGCCTAGGTTTGAGACGTGGCAAAGTCAGAATTATCGTTACAGGTTGGGGGGAGCATTTACTGACCTGAGGAATCAGCTGGGACTCTGCTCAGAGCTCAGCAGGGTGCAAGGAAGCTCATCCAACAATAGAAATAAGAAGGTCTGGGTGGGTTCAAGCCTTCTTCCTGCTGTGTGGTCTCGGGTAGGTCATTTAACCTCTCTGATCCTCTGTTTTCTCAGCTGGAATATTGGGGTAATGTGAACCATTGCCGTGTAGGGAGGGTCAGTGGAGATGACAATGTGAAGACATGTGATAATGTACAAAGAGTTCAAGTTCTAAAGGATTTGGCAAAACAAAACATTCAATAGGCAAAAAGTGAGCAAAGGATTCTAATATTTTAAAATTCTTTTTTTTTTTTTTTTTAACGGTACGCAGGCCTCTCACTGTTGTGGCCTCTCCCGTTGCGGAGCACAGGCTCCGGACGCGCAGGCTCAGCGGCCATGGCTCACGGGCCCAGCCGCTCCGCAGCATGTGGGATCTTCCCGGACCGGGGCATGAACCCGTGTCCCCTGCATCGGCAGGTGGACTCTCAACCACTGCGCCACCAGGGAAGCCCTTAAAATTCATTTTTTAAAAACTTTTCCTGTGTGTATATATGGAAAGAGAGAGAGACTGAGAGGGCTGCTTACTTTTCAGAAGGCCTCTCACCTGAGTAATCTTGTTCTGACACCTACAAGAGCTCTGGAGGGAAGGAGGAACAGGGATGATTTATCCCTATTACACAGCTGAGGGAAGTGAGGCTCGGAGCTGCCTTGTGACTTGCTCCAACTAGAGAACGCTTTGGCTTGGATTTGGGGTCACATGACATCTTGGTGGGTAGGGAGGGCAGGACGGAGGAGAGATGGTACAAATGCCTACTGGGCACTTCCTCGGCCCTGGGGTGAGTGCCAGGGCCTGGCTATGCCACTGGATGAGACCCATTCTTGCCCTCAGGAGGCTCACAGTCAAAGGCAGAGACAAAGAGAAGGCAGAAGTAACTATGGGCTCCCCAGGAAAGAACAGGGACCGGGGACTCGGGCCTGGGTGTCCTCAGGCCCACAGAGCCAGGCCTGGCCTCTGGAGGGCACTGGGACTGTCTGGGGAAGGCACAGCAACGGGTTATAGGCACAAACTGGATTGATCCCAGGGCTACCTGGGTGGCAGCCCCTGCCCACTGAAAGGGTAGGGGCTGGAGAGGAAAAATGGCACCCAGAATTCCTTCTCGGCACATTAGGATCAGGCAGGATCTCTTTCCCCTGAAATCCTCCCCATCCCTCAAGGCCAGCCAGTGCTCTCTCCTCCATGCATCCTACCTGGATTCCCTCTGCTGGCAGGACCCATCCTTCCTCTAATTCCCACGGCACGATACCTGTGCCTCTCTTTGGCTGGAATTCCATCAGGCCATGCCATTGTCCCCTGTCAGTCCCTAAGCCAGGAGGGCAGTCACCTGTGACGTAGCTTCTCTTCATCTGAACCTCCGGAAAAGGGGGCAGCCAACATTTGTTGAGTTCATGACACTTGACCATATGATCATCTGGTTTAATCCCCAGAGCAATGTCCCTTTGGCAGCTGTGGTGATGTTGTCACTGGTCATAGCCCAGACTTTGAAATCATTCTTGGGTTAAACCTCAGATCCAGGGCTCCTACGGTGGGTGGACTTGCACTAGTGCCGGAGCCTCTCAGAGCTCGGTTCTCCTCAACTGCAGGCCGGGACATCACACTTGGGCCTCACGGTAACTATTACTGTTACCGAAACTGGGCTCAGAACAGGTGGTAATAAATGTATATTCAATGAATGGACACACAAAAGTGCAAATGTTCCTTGGCCTTGAGCAAACTTTTTGCAACTGGAAGGAGGCAGATGTCAGGGGAAACGATGATGCAAATTGGAATTCAGATGGTGCTAAACCGCTAGGCTTGGTGAAGGCGGCTGCGAAGTCATCCTCTTCTCATTTAAAGTGAGTTATATAGGTCCATCCACCTCACTACAAATAACTCAATTTCGTTGCTTTTTATGACTGAGTAATATTCCATTGTATATATGTGCCACATCTTCTTTATCCATTCATCCAATGATGGATCTAGAGTCTGTCATACAGAGTGAAGTAAGTCAGAAAGAGAAAGACAAATACCGTATGCTAACACATATATATGGAATCTAAGAAAAAAAAATGTCATGAAGAACCTAGGGGTAAGACGGGAATAAAGACGCAGACCTACTAGAGAATGGACTTGAGGATATGGGGAGGGGGAAGGGTAAGCTGTGACAAAGTGAGAGAGTGGCATGGACATATATACACTACCAAACGTAAAATAGATAGCTAGTGGGAAGCAGCCTCATAGGACAGGGAGATCAGCTCGGTGCTTTGTGACCACCCAGAGGGGTGGGATAGGGAGGGTGGGAGGGAGGGAGACGCAGGAGGGAGGAGATATGGGGACATATGTATATGTATGGCTGATTCACTTTGTTATGAAGCAGAAACTGGCACACCATTGTAAAGCAATTATACTCCAATAAAGATGTAAAACAACAACAACAGCAACAATAATAAAAATGACAACAATAAAGAAAAAACAGTGAGTTATAATTCTCCAGCAAACAGGGAACAGGGCACTTTGCTTTAGCGGAGAAATGGAACCTGGTTGGCCAGGCAAGGCCAGCAGAGCATCCCTACCTCTTGTGCCCTGATTGCGTCCCCGGGGTCGTCAGTACCAGAAGGAGAAGGCGGGCAGACCCCCGAGGGTCCAGGAGGAGCTGATGGGGGCCTAGCCCAGTGCCAGGTCCCAGGGGAAAACCAGGAATCTCTGCTCTGGGTGCTGTGAGGAGGGGGACTTACGGGCACACCCCTTCCCTGCCCAATTCTATCAGAAGGTGACCAGGATGAACAGAATCGAGTCGGGGAGAGGGCCTCCCTCATTGACAATAAAGAATGCCAACCCTAACAGTGAAATTTTGAAAAGGCTTTTGGGCACGAGGCCTGAAGGAAAGAGGTTAAATACTTTTCAGCACGATAACGATCAGGGAGAGTGGAGTGGCGGTTGGGAGTAGGTGACGGGATGCAAAATCCTTCCTAAGAAGGAAAGAACTGTCTTTCCTCCAATTGGAAAAGACTAGACTTTAAAGTAAACTCAAGATGCGTCTTGGGAAAGGAGGGTTATCCGTGAGGGACCCTCCTCCACCTGAGGTGAGGAGACTGGCCCCTGGGTCGGGGAGAGACACCCATTCACCCTCATGCCTGGTCCATCCTCCCCCCTGCCCTGGGAGCCTGTGTGATGCTCCAGGGAAAAATGTTTGGGGTCTCTTCTGCTCTAGGGATGGTGTGAACAAGCCCCTGATCAGCAGAGATTGCCCACTGGGGGAGGAAACCTGGGGGGGAGCCCAGCTGTGACGGTCCTGCTAGCAAGCCCACCAGGCCAGGATGAATTACTGGGGGTCAGCGCTGGAGGGGGTGTCTGAGATTGCCCCCAAACTGGGAGACTGAGAAACCTCCATTCCCAATGTCTGGTCCAGACCCGCCAGCCAGGGTCACAGGGGACCCAGGACAGCTCCCAGGGTTTCTGAGGCCCCTGCCCAGGACACACCTGCCTAATTGCTTCTTCCCCTCTCTGCAGGAACCTCTGGGAAGGAGGTGCCCGATGGGGAGTGGAGAAGGGTCCACTGCGGGCTGGCAACTAGCTTCGGTTGGATCACAGCCACAAGTTTTGAGCACCTGCTGTGTGCCAGGCCCTGGGAAGGGACCAGACTGTGCTGCGATCGAAGCCCAGAGGAGAGTCTAATGCAGCAGGGGTGGGGTGTGTTTGGGGGCACTGGGGGGGAGTCAGGATGGAGGTGACCCTCTTCCTCCCCCACAGGGTCAGTTGCTAATTCCTGAGCCTGCAGGAGGGACCCAGTCCAGACGGCAGCAACCAGACGAGGTCCCAGCAGACGCTGCTGTCAGGGGACCTCTCCCCCTGGGGCCCTGGAGTCCTGGGGTCCTGGGGTCCAGCACAGACACAGCGGAAGTTTGCTGAGTCCCTCCTGTAGAATGATGCACGTTACCTAGGCTTCCAGGGCTACTTGCCTGCATCGGGGAGTGTCCTCAGGGCAAAGGAACGGAGCCCTGATGGGGTAATCTTGTGCAGGGGCAGAAAGCATCAGGCAGCCAGGTTCCAGTCCCGTCTCCCCTTTCCTCACTCTGTGACCTTGAGCTGACTCCTGAGCCTCAGTTTCCCCAAGGTCGGCCTGAGCTGGTGGATTTAGCTGGGTCCAACCCAAGCCTTTAAAAAGAGCGCTTCAGGGTCAGGGCATCTTTGCCCTCTTCCAGGCCCCTCAGGGATTCATTTGCATTCTTGGAATAAAAATGTGACTGTACTCCATGCTCAGCTGCACATTTAAATGCTTATGCGAGGTTTATTTTGGAGAAGTACCTCTTGGGACTGCTGGCTGGGCTGGCGCCACCGCCTCCCCTGGGTGAGGCAATCAGCCCCCCGCTGAGGCTGGAGCCCACAAGGGGCCGAGCCTCCAGACTTGGGGGAGGCACTGTCCAATGAGAGCCTCACCCCAGGGGCTGTCGCGAGGCTGTTGGGAAATGTCTCATTTTTATATGTAAATAAATCCTTTCCAGAGATTGCTCTGATCACAGCAGCCTGCTGCTAAAATGTTTTAAGTGTGTCCTTTGCCACCGTAAACTTTGTTAAGCATCATTATCAAGTTCGGTTGTTTTCCTCTGCTGATTTCACAGAGATCGCCCCCTCCCGCGGCTCTAGCCTGTTCTGTCTTTGTACCCCGGCTGCATACCTCTGGGGACGGGGACCAAGCCACCCATTCCATAGTAGGGCACCCTGACTGACGGAAGAGTGAGCTGGAATGGAAATTCTCTTCCTGTAGCTGTCATTTCTGCACCCTGAGCCACGTCTTGCTCTGGCCTCTCAGAACCAGCTTTTGCCCCCTTGGCCACCCTCCATGTATGGGACCAGGCTCCTACCTCCTTTCAAGGCCTTTCATGTCCTCCATCATTTGGTTGTGGCCTCTTCCTCACCCTCACCTGCTTTCCCCCCTTACTTCCTAGGCTCTGAAGCTGTCTATCCCTCAAATACACAAAGCACAGTTCCACCTTGGGCTTTTGCACATGCGGTTCCCTGTGCCAGGACACTCTTTGCAGGTTTCCTTCTCAAGGATCCCTCCTCAAATGTCGCTTCCTCAGAGCAGCCCTCCCTGGCCATCCTCGGTAAAGTGGCCCCTAACCCCATCACTCTTTATCATCTTATCCTATGTCATTTCCTTCAGAGCAGGTACCATGGTTTAACTATAACACAGTGCAATGTTTACCTAGTCACACGTTGCTTGCTGTCTACCCAATCAGAATGTGCGTCTTCCGCCAGGGATGGGTCTTTATCTTGTTCCCACTATAATCTTGGGTCTAGCACACGGGAGATGCCCAATAAATGCTTGTTCCAGGAATGCAGTGCCGTGTCCTCAGAGTCTCCTTGCTGCTGGTTCCTCAATGGTCACTTGCAAAAAGTGGGTTCAGGGCCCTCATATCCACAGCCGCCTCTCTGGACATGTTTCCCTTTGTCTATATCACAGATGTCCAGACTCACTTAGCAGGAGCAGCTGTTCTCCAAACAAAATCTTAGTGGCAGGCCCACGATATAAAACAGATAAACAGGAAGGTAATCTGGCTGAAGTGAGGGAGGAAAGCAGGGTACCCCTGCTCCCAGTGTGCCCCACCAGGCACCTCCAGAGATATCTGGTTCTGCCTGCCCATACTCATGCCCTCTTTGGTAACAAGTCCTGATTCTCCTCCGGGGACCCACCCTTACCCATTCTCAGGCAGCGATTCCGTGCACCAGACCTGGTCAATCAGCCAGTGCCACACTCTGGTTGCAGTGATTGGCGCTGGAAAGGCACGTGACCTGTGTTGGTCCAGAGTCCAGCGCTGGAACTTTTCCTAGAAGCACCGAATAAGAAGTCTGCTCTTCGTTCTGGGGTTGCTGGGCAGGTTGAGTGAAAGCCAGAATCTGTGGGCATCCACAGAAGAGAGCCTTCTTGATAAAGCCAAATCAGAGGATAGCAGACTCGGGAGATGGAGAGAAAGTAAGCAAGGACTAATGACATTGTTTGGACTCCTGGATCCGGCTGTACCTGCAACCCTGCACTTTACAGTTACCTGAGCTGATAGATTTCCTACTTTGCTTAAGCCTGTTTCAACTGGGTTTTCTCTCACTTAACAACTGAAGGAACCCTGACTGTTCCATTAGGGTTCACGGAGCAAGGTTTAAGAACCACTGTTCTATATCATCCTTCAAGTCAGGCAGAATGCATCGGGTGTTTTAATTTCTGCTAGTATGTTCTCACGGATATAATAATACCAATAATAACTACCAGTTCTGCAGCAGTTTTCGGCTTTCATCAAGTTTTCAGAACAGTGTGAAAAAAATAACTGTTTCTGCCTGTAGATGAGGAAACTGAAGCTCAGCGCGGTTGAGGGACCTGCACAGTCCCCTGATGAATAAAGCACAGACATGCCTCTGCAAGGGGTTTTTAGAAGTTATGACCAATAAGAAAGAAATTGATTTATATTGATACTTTAATTACATAAAGAGCTCACATAAATTGGCAAACTAAACAAATAAAAAAAACAATCTTCCAGTAAATAAATGAGCAATAGAAAATTCTCTAAAGAAGTGATTTAAAAAATAAATTAAAAAAATGAAAAAAGTATACAGGCTCACTAGTATTTTAAGAAATTCAAAGGGAAACAGGAAAATACTATGTTTCTCATTTTTTTAAATGTGTGAATATGAAAGCAAAACAAACAAGCACTGAATGCTGTCCCGGATGTAGAAAGATTGATGCTCTTCCATGACAATCCTTTTGAAAAGAATTTGGCAAAAGCATGTTTAAAACAGGGCTTGGAGGGCTTGCCTGGTGGCACAGTGGTTGAGAGTCCGCCTGCCGATGAAGGGGACACGGGTTCGTGCCCCGGTCCGGGAAGATCCCACATGCCGCGGAGCGGCTGGGCCCGTGAGCCATGGCCGCTGGGCCCGCGCATCCGGAGCCTGTGCTCCGCAACGGGAGAGGGCACAGCAGTGAGAGGCCCGCGTACGACAAAAACAAAAAACAAAAAAACAAAAACAGGGGTTGGCAAATGTTTTCTGAAAACGGCTAGATAATAAATATTTTCAGCTAATTGAACCAGATGGTATCTGTCGCAACTACTCAATCTGCCATTGTAGTGCAAAGCAGCCATAGGGACTTCCCTGGTGGTCCAGTGGTTAAGAATCTGCCTTCCAAAGCAAGGGGTGCGGGTTTGATCCCTGGTCGGGGAACTAAGATCTCACATGCTGAAGGGCAACTAAGCCCATGCACCGCAACTACTGAGCCCTTGTACCACAACTAGAGAGAAGCCCATACGCTGCAACGAAGATCCTGCATGCTGCAACTAAGACCTGATGCAGCCAAATAAATATTTTTTTTAATAAAAGCACCCATAGATGTGGGCAATGCTGTGTTCCAATAAAACTTTATTTATAAGAACAGGTGATGGGCTGGATTTGCCCCAGGGGCCGTGGTTTGCCAATCCCTAGTTTTAAACATTTATTCTTGAATTATTAAAATGATGGTCGTAAAAACATGTACTTACAAGGAAACATACTTTGAATATAAAGTTAAATGAAAAATAGCAAGTTATCCAATTGTGTATAATCATAACCATGCAAAGAAAACCCATAGACAAATATGAGAGAAAGCAAATATACCTGAATTAGTTAGCTATGGCTACATAGAAATCTAAATTTTAGGAGCTTAAACCAACCATCTCCCAAGACCATGGGTTGGCTGGGCTCTTCTGTTGATCTGGGCCAGTCTTAGCTGTTTCCAGAGGTTTAACTGGGACTGGCACGTCTGAACTGGCCAGAAGGATGGCTCATCTCTGCTGCATGTGGTTGCCTCTCCTCCAGCAGGTCAGCGCAGGCACGGTCACCTAGGGGTGCTGACAGCAGTCAGACAGCAAAGAAAAAAAAGCTTATTTCTTTTTATTACTGAATAATATGTCATTTTTTTTAGATGTACTGCAGTTTATATATTCATTCGTCTTTTGAAGGACATCTTGGTTGCTTCCAGTTTTGGTGAATTAGGAATGAAGTTGCTATAAACATTTGTGTGTGGGTTTTTGTGTGAGCATAAATTTTCAACTCCTTTGGGTAAATACCAAGGAGTGAGAATGCTTAATCGTATGGTAAGAATACTTTTAGTTTTGTAAGAAACCACCAAGCTGTCTTTCAAAGTGGCTGTGTCATTTTGCATTCCCACCTGTTGTCCCACATCCTCGTCAGCATTGGATGTCCATATTCCAGATTTTGGCCATTCTAAGAGGTGTGTAGCTGTATCATTGTTGTTTTAATTTGCATTTCCCTAATGCCATATGATGTTGAACATATTTTCATATGCTTCTTTGCTACCTGTTTCTCTTCTTTGGAGAGATGCCTGTTCAGATCTTCTGTTCATTTTTAAATTGGGTTGTTTTGTTTTCTTACCGTTAAGTTTTAAGGGTTCTTTATGTATAATGTATATGAGTCCTTTATCAGATATATGTTTTGCAAATATTTTCTCCCAGTCTGTAGCTAACCTTTTCATTCTCTTGACTGTTTTTTCATTTTAATTAAGTCCAAGTTACCAATTTTTCTTTCATGGATTGTGCTTTTGGTGACATACCTATAAACTCACTGCCAAACCCAAGGTCACCTATGTTATCTTCTAGAAGTTTTATTGTCTTATATTTTACATTAAGATCTCTTGTGAGTTCATTTTTATAAAAAGCAAAAGGTCATTATCTAGATCCTTTTGTGTTTTTTGTTTTGCTTTCTTTTGGTGGGGGGTGGTGGTGGTGAGTGGATGTCCAGTTATTCTAGCATCATTTGTTGAAGAGATCATCTTTTCTCCATTTTATCACCTTTGCTCCTTTGTCAAAGATCATTTGACTATACATGTATGGGTCTGTTTCTGGGCTCTTTATTCTGTTCCTTTGATCTACTTGTCTATTTTTTCATCAATACTACACTGTCTTGATTACTGTAGGTTTAAAATAAGTCTTGAAGTTGAGTAGTTGAGTCAGCCCTCTGACTTTGTTCTTTTTCAGTGCTGTGTTGGCTGTTCTGGGTCTTTTATCTTTCCAAATAAACTTTAGAACCAGTTCGGTGATTTCTAAAAAATAACTTGCTGGGATTTTGATTGGGATTTCATTGAATGTATAGATCAAGTTACGTAAATGTACCTTTTTATAAATGTATAGTTGATGCTGGCAGGTGAAAGTCATAATATAGATTCCATTGCCCACACATGCACATGAACATCTGCAGATTGCAGGCAGTGGCTTGGAAAAAAAATCCTAGGGACAATGGCAGCATTGCCAGTGCCCACAGTGGGCCAGAACCGACACCATGTGGACAAACACGGACGTTATGACTCCAAGGCAAAGGTGGGCTCTGGGTGTGGAGAAGTTCTGAGAATGCCTTAATTGACTTATTTTGCTTATATTTTCCTTTTAATGTATGCAGAAGGGTGATACATGATTTAAAAAAACTCTAAGTCTAAACAAGTCTAAAGTAGTTATTTCAATAAATGTGAAATAAGAAATGTTAAGGTGACAGGGAAGTGTCATAATTTATGGGTCTCCTTTGTGTCATCGTTATGACAGAGGTTCATTCTTTCTTAGAGGGAAATAGAAATAATAGTGCACCTTAAAGTTGATGTCCCTAGATTCTACGATGTACAGTAAAGGGTTGTATCTGTCAGCATCCCGGGAGAAATCCCGTAGCATGAGTAGCATATGTGGAAGAGGTCATGAGTTTAATAGAGGGGATATTTACAAAGTTGTGGGCAGGGCTAAGGGAAATCAACAAGGGTGGTGCAGCTTCTTGGGTTGGCCATGCCTGGGAGCCTGAGGGGCAAGAAGGAGAAGTTACCAAAACCTGGAGAGACTGTAGGATAGGACGGCCTGACTCGTGCTGCCATCTTTGCAGGAAAGAGCAAGGGGAATGAACACCCCCGCCTCTCTCTCTGGTACCCCGATCCTATGCTCATGCCTACCGTTGTGGGACCCCACTGAGAAGCAGAGGCAAGAAGTCATTGAGGGCTTCCCTGGTGGCACAGTGGTTGAGAATCTGCCTGCCGATGCAGGGGACATGGGTTCGTGCCCCGGTCCGGGAGGATCCCACGTGCCGCGGAGCGGCTGGGCCCGTGAGCCATGGCTGCTGGGTCTGCGCGTCCAGAGCCTGTGCTCCGCAACGGGAGAGGCCACAACAGTGAGAGGCCCACATACGGCAAAAAAAAAAAAAAAAAAAAAAGAAGTCATTGAAATGCACCCAGCGATTCCCCTGCTGGACACAGAAGTGTGTGGAGAGTGGGCGTGGTTCTGGAGGGGCAAATGGAAATCATCCCGCAGAGGGTGGGCCAGTGTTCCAGTGGGCTGCTCTTTTTTTGTTTGTTTTTAGTTTTTACTTTATTGTATGAAGTTTAAAAGTTTCTGAGTTCTGTTTGTTTTTTTTACTTTTTGCAAATAATCTTTAAGGAAAAAGTTGAGCTTGTTTTCACAAACTTACTTTTTCTTTCCACATTGAAGTATAGTTGATTTACGTTATGTTAATTACTGCTGTACAGCAAAGTGATTCAGTTATACATTATATATACATCCTTTTCTAAAAAAATATTCTTTTCCATTATTGTTTATCTGTGGGCTGCTTTGAATTCCATCTGCTGCTCTCACCATGGCGCCCTGTGCTGAGGTCCCACAGGCAGACGCTTGACCAGGTGCACGGGAGCCTTGAGCCCCATCGCTGTCGAGAAGGCCCGCTAGCTCTCCTGCACCCTCTGTGGGCTGTGCTGCTCCCACCCTGTACACAGCGTGGCCAAGGTCCAGCCTCAGGAGCCTCCTCCCTCCCCTCTCCTGGCCCAGCACCTGACATACAACATGGGACTCCGTGGGGAGAAATGAAATGTCAGCTTTGGGGCTGAAACTCGGCTCAGGGCTGGCAGACATCAGCTCACGGGCTGGGCGATGGATAGCTGGAACTCAGATTGCGGGCTGTGTATAGTTTATAAGGTGAGTTGTGCATATTTCAGTCTTGGCCCAAACACCTGCTTGCCCGAGTGACTTGTCAGGCAAAGTCTGTTCTGATTTAGCGCTCTGGACCTGCCAACTTGATCCTGGAAGCTAACTCTGCTGTTTGCCAAATCCACCTCAGATACGGGATCAAAGGATCTGTGCGCGTCAGAGCTGTGTCATCATTCCAGGGCTCCCTGTCACTGGACAGACCAGGAAACTGAGGCCCAGAAAGGGAAGATGCTGGCCCCAGGCCACAGCGTGTGGGGTGGAACAAAGAACCTGGGGGTTGGAGTCTGCTGCCTGCGTTCAAGATCTAGCTGTGGGATCTTGGATAAGTCACCTAATCTTCCTGTCCTCAGTTTCCTACTCTGGGGCTGAGAATAATACCAAGCTCATTGGTTGTGAGACTCACATGAGCTCTGAGCCAGGCGGGCTGTGAGCAATTTTGGGCAATGCTGGTTCATGTCCATGTCCCCTGTGAGCAAGCCCAGAGTGGGCCTTAGTGTTTGTTGAGTGACTTACTGAGCGTGGAAAGGGTTTTACAGACTGTAAAGTGTGAAGGACATGCTACTCATTATGTTAATTGGTGCTGTGTAATGAGGTCGAGTTTCTGCAGAGAAGTGAATCTCACCAACCCTACCCGTGGGCTTGAAGGTCTCCGAAATGAATGTCCTGTTTGCTCTTCTCAGCGGCAAATCCAGAGGTTTCACTCATGGGATTTAAAGGAGATACTGACGGTTTGAACAAGAGCCACCCAGCTGTCAGGTGCTGCGGTAGCAACTGCTCAGCCTGGACCTTTAATGCTGGCCTGGCAGCCAAGGCGGTCAGGAAGCCCTGGGTCATGGCCACAGCCCGGAGGGAGCAGCTGACACAGGGAGTGTGTCCCCGGGGTTCCCAGGAATATGTGGGTTGGACTGACCCCAGCAGAGGGTCTGCTCTGCAGTGTGTGGGCCCATGGAAAAGTCTCAGCTCCCAGGACTGGCAGGGAGTGGCCAAGAGAGGCCATGTGGCCCTGTCGGTGCTGAGGTGGTCACGACCGTGGCAGGGCTGCTGCCAGTTCCACAGAGAAAAGTGAATTCTGGCAATGGGAACACAGAAGCTGAACGAGGCCTCAGAGACCCGCTTGTCCCAGTTACTTTGTGGAGAAAGGGTCAGAGGCCCAGAAAAGGGAAGGTCTTGCCATGTAACACAGCAGGTCAGCCTTGAACTCAGGTCCACGGTTTCCTGAGTCAGGGCTTTTCCTAGTCTCTCCAATCACATTAGAGAATAGTTTCCAGGCTCCCGGGAGTAGGCATTGCAGGTGTTCTGTGTGGAGCATGTCCATGGAACAGCCAGGATGCTCTCAGCAGAGTGGCTGCTGTGCATGGCTCCCTCCTACTCTAGTCTAAAGAGATGGCAGTGCCTGGAGTTGTGCAGTGTGTAGCCTGTGCAGCTGTACACAGCAGCCCTGGCTGGTCTCGCACAATATACACTCTTGTGACAGTGTGTAGGGTATGTCCAGAAGTGGCCCATTTGTAGTGTAGGTGTCTCCATCATTCTTGCTAGCTGGTGTTTTCCTTAAGGCATAGGGATATACTCTAATTAGACAACTCAGGAAGGTCCACACTATAAGGGCCTTTGAGGCCATGTCATCCACCCTTTTTTTTTTTGTTTTTTTTTATCCTAAATAATAAGGAAACTAAGGCTGAGAGGAGAGAAGGAATTTGCCTATGATCACACAGTGAGTTGGTCCCAATTACTCTTTAGCAACTCCTCTGCAGACCCCTCTGTGGCCTTGGACATTTCCGTGAGCCTGCCCTTGGTCTCACTCACTTGGAGTCCACCCATGTCCCCTGCACTCCTGGATGCGTGCCCACCTCTGCATCCTCTCCTCTTCCAGCTGCTCTGTGCGCCACTGCGGAGGGAGTTTTCCTACCATCTCTCCTGCTCCTCTTGTCAATCCTTCCTCCTCTCTCTGCTCCAGATTCATCTTCCTAAGGGGCCATCCTGGAGCTGGGCTCACCAAGCCACAAACTCTCAGGGCCCCTCACACCCAGATGTTGTCAGCTGTCGGGTGCCCTGCCCCCTGCCCCCTCCTTCTTCCCTCTGGCCCGTCTTGTTGCTCTGTGGTCCTCAGCCCATCCATTCCTGCTGTGGACCAGCATCCCGTAGATGTCACAACCGAAACGTCTCCCATCTCTGCTGTCACTTCCGCTGCTCTGGCTCCCCACTGCTCCTTCTATCTGGCCTCCTTGTCCCTCAGTCCATGCCCTCAAGGAGATGAGAAGCCTTCAGAGGTCCTTGTGGGTTTCTGTGTAAAATCTGAGCATCCCAGCATGGATTAGGAGCCCTTCCAGGTCCAGCCCCACCCCAGAGCTCTCCCACCCATTGCCCGTCTTCTGCTCCCTTCTCTCCAGCCTTTTCCAAATACATGTGGTTCTCATTAGGCTTTGGCAGTCCCCTGTCCCTTTGCACATGTGCTCTCATTTCCTGGAGCATCCTCTCACCTCCTTGAAGACTCAGATCAAGAGTCCCCTCTACCTAATGTCATCCCTTAACACCCCCCTCCCCACCCAGTGATGTATAATGCTCAAAGCACAGAGACTCTCCATCTTTTCCACTGCCCCAAGGCAGTCTCAGCAGGACACATGCCTGTGGGTTGGACCCAGCTCTCTGCAGGGTCATGCTAAATCTACCCCAGAACATTCTGGAAAATGTGTCTTGCGTGAGAGTGATGTTTGTATAGGAATAACTTGAAATCTGCTTTCATTTGTTGAGTCCATCACGGACAAGTGCTGGGCTTTTGGCAGTGGTTAGTAAGAGTTGCCTTGCCTCGCACCTCATAGCAGATCACAGCGTCCCAGCGTGTATCCTGTCCCACTGCAAGGTCACCACTTCCCAGGCAGGGCTATAACAGTTTACACGTCTGCCTCCTGCCATACTGAGAGTGGGGCTGTGCAGGGTGTCATGGTGACCCTTCTTCTGCCCTGGGGGAAGACAGCTCTGGTGCACGGGGCCAGCTCTGGGCCAGGGCTGAGGGTCGGGACACCTCCCTTGTGAGTATTCTGTGTCGAGCCATATTCACCTCCACCGCTTGCCTGTGAGGAGGCAGGACCCTCACGGACGGATTTGCCTGCTCCAGACTCTCTGCATCTGACTCTGGGTCCCAGGCTGTGCTTATCAACAAGCTCCCAGAGGATCTGACTATGGTCTGGAATTTGGGAACTTTGGGGCTGCCATTCCCACAGGGCTCCACATCCATTATTGTCATAATAACTCTGAGTCACGTGGCTATTAGCACACCTGTTCACAGGTGGGTGAGGGAGGCTCAGAGAGGGAAGGTAATGTGCTCGGGTCCCCTGTGCTTCTGCACCCCCCGAAAATTTAAGATCTGAACTTTCAGTGTTCTGTCGATTGAATTTACAATGAGGGGAGAGGGTGGGGACCAACGCTGAGCACTCTGCCCTCTTACAGTCCCTAGGGGTGGAAACTGGATCTTTGGACCCTGAAGCTGTGGTTGGCAATGCCTGGGGCCACCTGGTGGCGTCCCTGGGAACTGCAGGCAAGTACCCAGGAAGACATAAGGGGCCTGTCTGGCATCAGCCCCGGGACCCCCGATCTGTGCACCTTTGGGTGGCACAGGCCCGTCCATTTCCTATGGTGACAAGATGCCTCCACAGCGCCACCAACATCCATTTGAGGTGTTTGCTCCTTTTGATTCTAGTTTAGACATCTAGAGTCTTTGAGTCGGGTCTGGCTGGGCTCCAAGCAAGTCAGGGCTCTTTGGGGCCTCAGTTTCCCTGCTCGTCAGAGAAAAGGCTGGATTCGACGTCTGGGGAGTCCTCTTGGCTCTGAACATTTTCTATGTTATGACTAAGGACAAAAGATGGCACTTTGATGGAGCTAAAATAATTCTTTCTCAAGTCTAGGTTCAGGATTTGGCGAGAGGTCGCAGACCCCAGAGCTGGGAAACGTGCTTTATCCACTCCACGAGGAAGGGAAACACGGGCTGAGTCACACCCGGCTCTCCTCCTGGACTCCTGTGCTCGCCAGGCATTTTCTGTAGATGTTCAAATTGAAGTATAATTGGAAAACGAGGCTGTAACTCCGGGATAAGAGGTGGCAGGGCCCAGGGCTGCTGACTTAATCAGCAGGGAGCGGCTCACTGGGGCTCGGACACTTTCCAGCTGGTGGGACTTCTCTTCTGCCGCTTTTCACAGCAAACAAATGCCACTTGCGTTCTTTCTCCATTCCAGAAAATTCCCTGGAGTGAGATGAACATATGGGTGAAGCTGGACTTTTTCTGCTTCTCTCTAAAAGCTTGAGCAGGAAAAGCTGCATAGTTTGCAACCTAGGAAGAAAGGATGGTTTATCCTCTGCCCGCGGGGCCCCAAGCCCAGCCTCCTGCCCCAGCCCTGGAGAAGCGGAGGCAGCTCACATGGGGAGGCACCCCTTTCCCACTCTCCCTCGTCCTCTCTCCCTCTCCCCTCCCCTTCCTTATCCTCGGCACCCCCTCCTCTCTGTCTCCCTTCCCCGCCTCTGCTAACACACAACTGTGACCTCATCAAGCCCCAGACAAACAAAGGCTGGCATGGCTGCTCTGGGCTCTGCCATCTCCCAAATGCTGGGGTCCTCCAGGCTCAGACCTGGACCCTGGGCCTCATTTTAATTTGGGGGAATTTAACAGAGAAAATTCCTCATAGGAAAATGATGACATCACGTGTCCCCTCTACTCTGAACTAACTGCTGTTATTATGTGACAATTGGGCATTTTCACTCACAGAATTTTTTTTTTTTTAAATCACTCTCTTCCTTTTTATTCAAAATGATACACGCTCATTTAAGAGTAAAGGTTAAACAACGCTCACCACCTGTTTCCACCACCCGGAATTGGCCATCACTGATACTTTGGCATATTCCCTCCCAGCCTTTTTGTTCTGTGTGTATTAAAGAAGCGAAAGAAAACAGTATATAAATATATTATCCCTTAAAAAAATCAGAACATTATAGATTTAATTAGAATTCCCCTGGTCCAGCCCCATGTATTGCAGTGACACCCCTACCATGAAACCATGGTGGTCACTTTGTGGTGTCTCCTTTGAGCCCATTTAAAATGCATTTGCAGTATAGCACAGGGACCTATACTCAATATTTTATAGTTACCTGTAAGGAAAAAGAATCTGAAAAAAGAATATATATATGTATATTTACGTATAGCTGTGCTGTACACCTGAAACTAGCACGATATTGTAAATCAACTATACTTCAACTTAAAAAAATAATAAAATAAAATAAACTGCCTTTACATACAGTTAGGAATTCATAGAAAATGCATAGATCATTTGGTGTTTTATTTTTATCATTCCGTACTTGTCATTCTCAACTTGCTTTAATCTCTCCATGTATCTTGAGCTCTATTCCCATTGACCTGTCTTGAGTTAATTCCCTCCCTCCCCTCCCCCTCCTCTCTCCTTCCTCCCTCTCCTCCCCCTCCTCTCCTTTCCCTCTCCTTCCATCCTTTCCTCTCTCTCTTGCTCCTTCCCTCATGACCTGTCCACTCCCCGGGCCTTTCTTACCGACCTGGAGTGGTTGACATGTCCATCTGTGACTGCTGCAGCCCAGACCTGCCTCTGAGCTTCCTGGCCATTCTCCCACCCAGAAAGCCTTCCCCAACCATCCTCTCTCCTCCACCTCTGATTTTGTGTTATTCTTTTGTGTGTGTCCACTTCCACTATTGCACTTATCACATTTTGAGGTTCTGGACTAAGAAGACAGAACAGCTTGTGTAGTGAGTTGAATTGTGTCTCTCAAAAAGATATGTTGAAGTTCTAACCCCAATATCTGTGAATGTGACCTTATTTGGGAGTAGGGTCTTGGAAGATGTAATAAAGTTGAGATGAGGTCATACAAGATTGAGGTGGGCCCTAAATCCAATGACTGAGGCCTGTGTAAGAGAAAGGAGAGGGAGATTTGGATACAGACACACAGAGGAGGCACCCAGGAGAAGGTCATGCAAAGATGGAGGCAGAGATTGGAGGGATGCAGCCACAAGCCAAGAAACACCAAGGATTGCTGGCAACTGCTGGAAGCTGGAAGAGAGCAAGGAAGGATTCTCCCCTAGAGCTTTCAGAAGGAGCACGGCCTGCTGACACCTTGATTTCAGACTTCTACCTTCTAGAACTGTGAGAATCAATATCTGTTGTTTTAAGCCATCTAGTTTGTGGTACTTTGTTATGGTGGCCCTAGTAACCCAATACAGCTTGTTACACAGCAAAAACTAGCTGATACACCCATAGATTCATTAAAAGATAATCATGTGACCTTATGAGAGCTAATGAGACTGTGTAGGGACTGCTGGCTGCTCACCAAAAATTCATTTCCTCTTCTTCCTGGGCAGACTGCCAAGCTTGGTGTGGCCCCATGGCTGGGGCTACTTAATGGAGTCTGGGCTGCCGTGACTTGTGCCACTGCTGGGCCAAGACTTGGAAGAAGTGGGTGTGTCATCTACTTGTTTTTCTTTTCCCTTCCACTGTCTAGATACAGATGACAAGCCTCTAGGGCAAGGGGGCAGCCAACTAAGGCCTGTGAGCCAGGTCTGGCCTGTGGGCCTATTTTTGCCTGATCCACAAGCTAAGAAAGGTTTCAAAACGAAGAAGAAGGAAAGGATGTGATAGAGAACTACAAAGCCTAAATATGTACCATCTGACCTTTTACAGGAAATTTTTGTAGATTCTTGCCCTGACAATGGTAGAATCACAAGATACAAAGAGTCAGAATTCTTGAACAACCATATGGAGGAAGGACCAGGAATACCTACCATGGATATTACACGAGAGTGAAATACAATTTAATAGTTTGAACTGTTATCACATAATTCTGGGGTCTATTTGTTACTGCAGTTTAGCTTTGTCTAATCAATACAGAGACAGTGAGATTCTCACTTACACTTCTGGGAACGGGATTTTTATTCTTATCTCCTAGACCTGGAAACTGAGATGAGGTAGGGACAGAACTGATGGCCATCCTGCTACAGGCGAATCATGGGGCCTAAGCTACAGAGGGGAGGATGTGGAAGAGTTAGAGAACAACCTGGTCCTGATAACATACATTGTCTGAATCCTGGAGCCAGCCATACCTGCAGCTGACACTACTTTGGACTTCTCAGCTTACAAGAGCAAATAAATTCTCCCTTTTATTTAAGAGAGCTTGGGACTGTTTCTATTACAGGCAACCAGAAGATTCCTAACCCATTTTTGTATTATTAGAGCAATAACTTTAAATCTGCTGACATTTATTCAGAAAAACAATTAAATCATTCACAAAGCTTTGGTGCTTTACGTACTAGTTGTTACAATTAATTGGCAACAGACCTCCCAATCGCAGAATTTTACAGGGGCATTTGAGGACCATGGCTTGGAACAGCTGCTTTGGAAACAGAATCCTGGCTTCAGGAAGGGGAGACCAGTTAAGAGCCTGCCTTTATGCAGGAGCTCATTTACAAACTGCTGCGGACTAACCACTAAAATAAAGTCAGTAGAAGAAGTTAGCACAGGCCCGTGGGCAGACAGAGTGTGCTGCCCTTTGCGGACAAACGTACACAGACGGAAGGAGAACATGCGTGTCTGCACTGGCAGCTTGGAGCTGCCTAGACCATCTCTGGAAGGATATGCCAAGAACTGGAAATGTGGCGGC
This sequence comes from Delphinapterus leucas, assembly GCF_059928025.1. Lineage (NCBI taxonomy): Eukaryota > Metazoa > Chordata > Mammalia > Artiodactyla > Monodontidae > Delphinapterus > Delphinapterus leucas. Next base: position 170,922,337 of record NC_143130.1, read on the forward strand.
CTCCAGGGAGGGGACCTGGGAGGCTGGGGCAGGGGAGGGTGTGACAGTCTCTTTTCACTCTCTATTCTTTTGCATCTTTAGGGGACAACGCATGTGTAACTCTCCTTGGCCATGGAGGCTGATGGGGGCTCCAGAGGCAGGGCAGGCTTGGGTCTGGGATCTGAGGCTCACACTTTGGGCCACACCTGCCATGAATGATCCACCTGGAAGTGGATCATTCCACTGGGGCTGCCTTCCTTTCTCCTGCATTTTTGTTCATGGTGATATCCTCCCTGCCGGGGTCAGAGAGACCAAGCTTCTCACCAAATCAGAGACGACCCAGGAAGACCGAACATCCTTGATAAAGAAGCTGAAAATCGCTGTGGTGACCACTAACACGACGGACACCCCCTCAACGGTTATTATTTATTTATTTATTCTTGGCTGTGTTGGGTCTTCATTGTTGCACGCGAGCTTTCTCTAGTTGCGGTGAGCAGGGGCTACTCTTCGTTGCAGTGCATAGGCTTCTCATTGCAGTGGCTTCTCTTGTTGCGGAGCACGGGCTCTAGGCACATGGGCTCAGTAGTTGTGGCTCACGGGCTCTAGAGCGCAGGCTCAGTAGTTGTGGCGCACGGGCTTCGTTGCTCCGCGGCATGTGGGATCTTCCCGGACGAGGGCTCGAACCCGTGTCCCCTGCACTGGCAGGCGGATTCTCAACCACTGTGCCACCAGGGAAGCCCCTTGTACCCTGTTTAATGCCCTGTGTGGGGCCCATCACTGCCAGAAGCTCTGTTCAGGGTCTGTTTCTGGCACATGATGGAACAGGCTGGGGCTTCCCCGGTTCCTGCTGTGTCCCAGCATCCGGGGAAGCCCAGGCACAGAGCAGCGCCGTAGGTGCATCTGCTGGGTGTCAGGCAGAATGACGAGGGAGTCCTCAGGGCTGGGAGCTCAGGCACCTGGAGCGTGTGCGCGGGGAGGAACTGAGAAGAAGCTTAGAGAGGATGGGGAGGGGTGGTGGCCCAGCCCTCGGAGCGCTGTCGACTCCAGCCATTCATTTCCCGGCTACAAGCCCGACTCGCAAGCGCCCAAGTCCACTCTCCTTTTAAAGTCAGATACATGCATTTGGAAAGGAAAGCATCATCTGTGAGGTCACCGCACGTGGGGCTGTCTTCTGCCTCGGGAGTCAGGGCTGGAAATGCCCCTGTAGTGCCTGGCTTGTGGCCCCGTGGCCCCTCGTGCACCCCTACTCTTCATGCTGTGCCCTCATCGTCCGTGTCGGGGTCTTACTCACCCCACGACCCACATCCTCCCGCCTGCCTTGAGCACCCAGTGCAGGCCCTGAGAACCCAGCGTCCTCCACCCTAGGCCATTGGACCAACTGTTCCAGCAGGCGTTTGAGGAGGTTCAAGTGCCCTCTGCTGGCTGCTGGCTGAGTTCCTACATGTCAGAGAAACAGCTAGGAGTTGAGAGAGGTGAGCCCCACCTCTGTCCTTATCCCTGCCCCCTCTCGAGCCTCATTGCCCACCACCTCCCCCTGTGGTCCTTAATATGCAAGATACATCTCCCTTCTTGGAATGCTTTCCCCCCGCAAGGCTCCTGCATTCCCACTGGTCCATCTGATACACTCCAGTCATCTCTAAGACTGTACTCATTTCCTCCAGGAAGCGTCCCTTGATTTCACCCAGGGAAACTGACCTCGCCTGCTTCCTGTCCCTGCTGTCCCCGGGAAAACACCTATGACAGCTTCTGACAGGCTGTAAGGTCCTTATCTGTTGACGTGCCTTTCCCTGTGGGGCCTTGTCCCTTCTGTCCTCCGCACCGAGCACAGAGCTCACGGAGACAGGGGCTCACACAGGAAATGTTTGGGGAATGAATGATTTTAGTGTCAACCTACTTCAAAAGTTCTACGCAAGACCATTCTGAGGCAGGTGTCTCGGCGCAAAACCATATATGATATTTATTATATTGGGTTGGCCAAATGTTTGTTCTGCTTTTTCCGTAACATCTTACAGAAAAACCTGAACGAATTTTTGGCCAGCCCAGTATATATGGGACAAAAACATTGTGCATAAAAACGTGCTCATTAAGAAAAAAATCAAATAATATGAATGTCTATGAACTGAAAAATGAAATCTTCTTCAACCCTCTCCCATCCCTACAATCTTTCATAAATCACCACTATTATCAGTTTGGGGTATATTCCCTCCAAACTTTTCCTCAGCATTCCCTTCTACTTTATTTTACCTTTACTTTTTTCTTTTCTTTTCTTTTCTTTTCTTTTTTTTTTACCACAAATGGGGTCACACTATACACATAATTCTATCCTTTTTTTTTTTTCATGAAATGATCCATCTTGAGATCCTTCTAAGTCAGCACCTGTAGGTTTATGCCATTCTTTTCAGTAGCTGTAGAACATTCCATACTCCAGCACTACTGCACCGTATAAATTCCAAGTGTTTGGGGTTTTTGTCTTTGTCTGTTTTTTTGTTTGTTTCTTGAGCGCGAACAAGATTTCCAAAAACGTCTTCACGCACAATTCATGTGCACATATTTCTGTAAAACTGACTCTTGGGAGTAGGGTTGCTCAGTCTAAGGGCAAACCCACTTCACTTTTAATAGATGTTGCCGAAGGATTCTCCAAAGAGTTGATGCCAATTTATACTCACACCGGTAATGCTTAAGTGTGTCTCTGAGTGTTATTAGACTTTCTAAAAATTCTGACCTATGTGATCATCTCAACCTTCAAATCCAGCTGAAGTCTGGTTAAAATGGGCATTTAGGGTGGCTTCCATAGGAAGAGATTTGGAAAGGGTGCAGGGTAGGTATTTGAACCTCCAGCCTCTCAAAGCAGTGGTGGCGGTCCCACTCCTCCTTGACCAGGAAGAGAAAGGCCCTCCCCAAACCCTGCTGACCCCTTGATCCTGGATCCATTGCCCAGGACCCTCAGCAGGCCTCCCACCCTGGGGCAGGGGGGCTCCTGGACCAACCAGAGCCCCCAGAGAGGCTACTTAGTCTCTGGCAATGCCTCCCTGCCCACCTGGGTGAGATCCCAGATGACTCCATCCTGCTCTTTGGGAGGGGAATGTATTTGGGAGAAGTGGAGAATAATACACTCGGTGATGCACGACCAGGTGAGGAGAGAATCCAAAACAAAGAGAACTGCAGGCTTTAGAATGTAAGCATGCTTCCTGTGATGTTTAAAGTGGTCCACTGGGCACATGGAGGGGGCGGCTGCAGCATCCCGCTGGCTCACCTCCCATTCTACCCATACCCCAGACGAGGAGGACTGTGTTTGGAGAATGAAACTTGGAAATAGCTTGTCATTTGTGCAGTTTAAAAAGATGGAAAAGGGGCAATGGGGCAGTGCCAACATTCAAACAGTGCTCTTCACCCCAGACTCAGGTCTTCCTGGCCAGCACCCTTGGGGTGCAGGGGGCACAGTGCCCGTAGTCGCCTGGGATCATTTCCATAGTCTAAAGATCATTTCTTTAGTCTTCTAAGAGCTGCAGGATGGCCTCCAGGGAGGCTGGCTTGCCTTTCTTCCTGCTTTTATTCTAATAGGCCTTATGCAAGGACCTTAAAATGACTCAGGGAAAAGCCAAGGTAGGGAAGAGGGGTGGGCAGCCTTGGTGCGGTCAGCAGCAGGGTCCCTGAGGGGAATGTCATTAGGGACCCAGGAGATGCACCTGACAGCAGGTCAGGGGAGGGAGGGTGTGTGCTGGGGACCATGAACTGGAGGCTTACTGGGTATAGCCCTGAGAATGGTGCAAACACTGGTGCTGAAATATATATCCCCATGTTGGCGTGGCTTTTTAGAGTTTCCAACCTGCTTCCATTTTCAGTCATTGCGCCTTCTTTCATTCTAAGAAGAGGCAGAGTAGGTGTTAATTATTATTCCCATTTACAGATGGGGGGAGGTGTCCAGAGTGGGGGTCCTCACCCAGAGGCAAGGGTCTCCCCTCGTGGCTATTTTGAACGGGGGGCCTTCTTTACTTGGCCAACTCCTTTGCTTCCTTTAGGATTCAAATCAGGAGAACCGGACTCCAGAAGCCCGCCCTGGGGCTCCCACCCCCGGCCCCTCTGCTTGCTTCGCAGTGAGGCACTGAAGAGCATCCTGTCATCAGGGTTGTAGCTAAGTCTGCTCCCCTCCTGGAACGTTCCCTCTATGAGGCAGGGGCGGTGTCCCATGGATGACGCCCCTGGGCCGTCCTCCATCCCCCAGGCCCGGCCCCGCCCACCCGCGGGTGCTGAGCGCATGTTGGTGGGTAGAGGGATGGGGGTGTGGGTGGAAGCAACGAGCAAACAACATCACTGTGATCCTGAAGCCCCTGCTGGACAAAAACAATGCGGGGTTCCCAAGGATCCTAAGACTACTCAGGAAACAGAGATTAGATAATCCTGGGGTGGAGGGGCTGGAGGGTGGAGGCGAGAGGGAGATAAGCAGGGGCTCTGGAATCCCTTCAAGGTGCTGGGGTGGGGTGGGACGTGGAGGGCTCCCTTTAGAGTCCTGAAGGGGCAGGGGCATGGGCTGCGCGCCTGGGAGGCCATGAACTTTGGGGCAGATGGACCTAAAGGCTCCCTCACCCTGAATGCTGGAGACCCTGAGCAATTCTGAGGGCGCCCTCTCGTGGCCCCTTGACGCCAAAGCCGAGCGCCCACAGGAGAATCCTGCAGTTTCCTCTCCATACCAACACGTGGTGCAGAAAAGGGGCTTGGAAGAGAGGGTGGGGGCACTGGTTTTGGAGTTGGGAGGCTCGCCATGCCACTCATACACCGGGGTGCTTTAGGCAAGCCACTTCGCCTCTCAGCTTCGGTTTCCTCATCTGATTAACAAGGGGCTTGGATAAAATAAATGGCCTTCACAAAGGGAAATGCTGACCACTGGCCAGCCCCGGGCTAAGCACACGCCTGTGTTGCCTGGACGTCCTCCAAGGGCACAAGTAGGTGACGGAGGAGGAAACTGAGGCTCAGATTGCTTGAGTGGCTTTCCTTTGGTCACCCAGGTGATAAGCGGCAGAAAGGAGGCTGTGATTCCAAAGCCCTCTCTCTCCACCTCCATACAGGGTTTCTCATGGCCTCCAAGGTCCCTGCCACCTCTGTCCTGTGGTTCGAGGTGTCTGATGGAGAGAAAGAGACTCACAAGAGCCCTTAGGGTCCTGGCAGGCAGTTAAGACAGGAAGTAAAGAGCCAGTCAACAGGGCTTTCATATACAAAATGCACTGTCCATGGGAGTTCCCTGGTTGCCTAGTGGTTAGGATTCCAGACTTCTACTGCGTGGCCCAGGTTCAATCACTGGTCGGGGAACTGAGATCCAGCAAGCCACATGGTGTGGCCAAAAAATAAAACAAAACAGGACTTCCCTGGTGGCGCAGTGGTTGAGAGTCCACCTGCCGATGCAGGGGATGTGGGTTCGTGCCCCGGTCCGGGAGGATCCCACATGCCGCGGAGCGGCTGGGCCCGTGAGCCATGGCCACTGAGCCTGCGCATCCGGAGCCTGTGCTCCGCAACGGGAGAGGCCACAACAATGAGAGGCCCCCGTACTGCAAACTAGACAAAACAAAACAAAACAAACAAACAAAAAAGCAAAAATGCACTGTCTTTGCAGAAGAAATTATGACCACCACTCAACTAGCCATCAAAACTATGTTCTCTGGGCCAACTGCTTACCCAGGAGAAGATCCGGCTGCCCCAGGGCGCAGCTCTTGTCCTCCGCCCCGCACAAGTGGAGGATTTGGTGAGTGAACTTGAGCCCCAGTGTGTCTCCTTACAGTGGAAGTAAGGCTCTGGCCGGTGCTTTCTGGTCTCAGGGAGCATCAAAAACAAAAAAATAAGAGTGATTCTCCAACATTCACCTGTGTCCTCCTGGGCACTATTCAGTAATATCTAAGTTAACATTCATTTTAATTATTTCAAAATTAATTAATAGAGGTTAATTAATATTTTAACTGAATTTAATTAATTAAAATTGAAAATAAACCCTGTAACTATATTGCAAATTGCACCATTATATTGCAGTGCTTTTCTGTGTTAGGAGAGCATTATTCTGTCACACGGAAACATTTAAAATACCACCATTTCTGTACCTTCAAAAGACACTTTAGAATGTCTTTGGAAATGTTTTTAATATGATGAGACCTTCATGCAATGGAAGTGGTACAGGGCTTGCCTGAACCCAGGCTGGGTGTTCCTGGGGGCAGCGTCCATTCATCATGGGACTCAGCCTCCCTGGGGAGAGACCTGGCAAGAGATCTGGCAAAGGAAACTGAGGCAGAGGCCCAGAGGTATGGGCCAGACCCATGCCCAGGAGTCTGGGAAACATTCATTCATTGAGAACTTATTTTTTGGGCACCCTGTGTGAGGTGCTGTTCTAGGCACTGGGACAGAGATGTTAGCAAGAGTCCAAGTTCCTGCCTTCCGTGCGACTGACCTCTAGTGGCAGCAGACAGTAAAGCAGGTGAGTAAATATCCTCAGTGTTCCGGAGGTGAGGGCGATGGAGAAGAATAAGCCAGTGGAGGAGGATAGGATGGGGGGTGAGAAGACACACCACGGGGCTAGTGGGGCAAGACATAAAGGAGGTGAAGGGGTGAGGCCTGCAAAGATCCAGGGCAGGGGTTGGCAAACTTTTCTGTGAAGGACCAGATAGTAAATACTTCGGGTTTGCACGCCCTCTAGTGTTTGTCACAGTCCCTCTGCTCTGCTGCTGTCACCCAAAAGCAGCATAGACAACAGGTCAATGGATGGGCATGGCTGGGTCCCAGTAAAGCTTTACACAAGCAGGTGGCGGGCTGTGGCTTACCAATCACTGATCTAGGGGAAGGGAGTTCCAGGAAGAGGGAACAGCACATGCAAAGGCCAAGTGCCTGGTGACTGAGGAATAGCAAGGAGAACGGTTATACCATGTACCAAGCACAGGAACGCAATACAAGGGGGAGACGATGGCCAGGAGACCTCAGGCTTGGTGCTGGGACAGAGGTGAGGGGGCTACTGCATTCATCGTGGCAACTTTTCTGACTCCCCTCTTACCTGATCAGGACCCATCGGGGACCTCGGGAATGGAATGCACAAAGCCGGCCTGAACAGCCCATTTGCTGATCATGCCAATGTTCCTCTCCTGTGGTAAGACTTTGTTCAGAGAATTCTTTAAAGGGGTTGTTTTGGGTTGGATTTGGGATACACACAGAGTTGTGATCAGATGTCTGGAAATGCAGTTAGATGATGAAAAGGAGTCCGCTGTATATGGCCAAAGTGGGACAGTTGCTCCAGGCGGGGAGCAGAGGGCTGGAAATCCATGAGGTCAGAGACAGACAAGAGGGGACAATGCCCCCCCTTCTCTGAGGGGTGCTGCAGTATAGACACAGACTGAGGTCAAACCCAGCTCTTCTGCTGCTCAGCTCAGTTATAAGAAATAGTTCTTCTACCTCCCCAAGCCTCAGTTTCCTAATCTGTTGAATGGGAAGGACAATGCCCACCTCAGAAAGTTTCATTCATTCATTCATTCACTCACTCATTCATTCATCGAGGATTAAACAAGATGGCAGATATAAAACTCTGAGCACACTGCAGTATTCAAGGGGAGTCAGACCCCTGCCCCACCATCTTTCTCTTGGGAAACCCCATCCCTAGGGGGCAAGGGCTCCTCTCTGATGATGAGAGTGTGTTGTTTGTGCAAAGCAGCCGAGAGGGAGAGCTGTGGCTGGGAAGGCTGAGCACTGAAGAGGCACCTGTTGTTTACAGGTTGTTAGGTGACTGTCTGTTGAGTTTCCAAGATGACTCAGAAACCAACCAATCATTTTGCTCCATGTTCAAGTTTGTTCATTAAATCATACACTCAGCACACTTTATTATGTGCCTACTGTATGCAAATATACATGGAGGACAACTTTCCTGTCTAGCCTTTTCCTGCCCCACTCCCTGTGGCAACCTCTCCTCTCCATTGCACTAAACTTCTCACTGTCTTCATTCTCCAGCACGCCTAACACCCCAGTCTCAGTTTGGTGAACTCAACTGATGAACTCTGGCCTGGGAAGTGCGAGCACTTGAGTCCTCGGGGAGTCGCTTCCCTTCTGTGGGGCCCTGATCCCTTGATGAAAACCCCAGAGGTTGGGTTACCAGAATGCCAAGCTTCATACCCCTAGCTTTGCATCCTGTGATATCAGACAGGATTCAGGGACACCTAGCCCATCTCTATCCAGGCCCACAGAAGACACCACTAGCCAATCAGGGCATTCTAACTGCTGAGCCCTGCAGGGCCCTCAGAATCTTTCCAGGGGGCACCTGCCAGCCATTACCAATCAAATCCGAGTTGGCAGTTGAGATTAAACAGACTTTCATTCCTGGCTGGTGCCCTGGATGAGGCGAAGAGACACATCAGAAAGGCACCAGATACAGTCAAGGTGACGGGCATGTGGAGGGTGGCAGGGATCAGTATGGGGCAGTGGCGAGAATGTGGGGGCAGCGGTCCATTGGGGGCACCCAACAGGGGTACTAAGACAATACTTCTGTGTCATTCCTGTCACATCAGCCCCTTTATGGGTGAGACATGCCCAAGGTGGGCTTCACCTGCCAGTTTTGGACCCAGCTCAGAGGGGAGGAAAAAGTGAGGGAAGGGCATTAACTATGAGCCAGGCACCATGTTAGTCTTTTTCAAAGATGATCTTTCCTATTTCCCATCATCCACCCTGCCTGGGAACTACTGTTAGCTCCATTTAAAGATGAAGAACCTGAGTCTCAGAGCTTATTGAACATGATGATTAACCATAAAACCATAATAATCTGCTGGGGTTGGACTCCAGCTTCACCTCTTCTGGCTGTGGGGTCTTAGACTAGTCGCCTAGTCAGCCTGTGCCTCAGTCTCCTCATCTGTAGAGTGGGGATAATAGCAACAGCCAGCTCATTATGAAGGAGTTAATATAGATGACGTTTTGGGAACATCCTCTAGCATAGAGTAAGAGGCCTATTTGCTAGGCTGTTTGCACGGGTGTCTTATTTATTTTGATATCTCCAGCACCTCACAGAATGCCTTGCACATAGTAGGTGCTCATTAAATGCTTTGGAACTGAGCCATTGAGCTCTGACTATCCTTAGAAGAGTCTTGCATAGCTCTCCTTGTCCCCGTTTCACAGAGAGAAAAACTGAAGCTTGGTGCGATAAGGTCACCTGCCCGAAGTCCCAAAGCTAAGAAATGGTGGAGCGAACTTCCACTCCAGGTGTGTGTGAGCCCAGAGTGCTTCCCTTGCCCCTGCCTCCTTCAGGGGCTTCGCCCTTCGCTTTTTCCTTAAAATGTTCCAAAGACTCACCTGCTATTGAGCCCCTGAATAGAGGATATGTAACCACGTGTCATAGGAGGATGTGAGTGGACAGTGATTCTGACCAGAAGGAATTAATTAACCAATGAAGTCCGAAAGCTAGATCTATAAAGTAACTGAGATATGTGATAAGTGTGTTCCGAGCTAACCTTGATTCGAGGCAGTGGAAGGTGAAGAATGAACATGATGTAAAGTGAATTAAGAGAGTTCAAGGTGCCCATAAGCTGGGTAGGGATTGACCATGGGTTTTAACTTATTTGGTGGAGGCTGCTGAAAGGTACAGAGCCACTGCAGGGGTCAGCAGGAAAGGGTGCTGACCTGCTGTGATGTCTGCCCGGGGATGGACGTGAACAGTTGGCATCTGTGAAGGAAATGATAAAAGGCTGGTTCTTTGGCTGGGAACTGGCCCCAGGAATGGTGGCAAAGGGATCCTGAGCCCTTCCCCAATCTCCTGATGCTCACTCAGTGACTCAGGCGTTTTGTGAATGGCCAGCCTCTAGAACAATTGGGAGCATTGACTTCTAGAGAAACTGAGCCTGGGCTAAGAGCAGAGCCCTCCTTGGTGAGATGGCCATGGGTCTGTCTCATTCCTCCTAACTTCATCCACAGGTTTCCTTCGCTGTACTAAGTGACTTCTAGCCTTGGAATTATAGTGAAGTTTCAGACCTGGACACGTTTCCAGACTCTGTGAGGACCTACACCTGCCCAATTTATCTGTCCTGGAAGGAGTCTCAGAGAGCATCCAGGCAGTGAACTTCCATCCTGGCTGCACATTAGAATCACCTGGGGGGCTTTTAAAAATACCGGGGCCTGCCTCACCTTCCCCCCCACTGCGCCAGTAAAAAAGATTCTGAATTTGTTGGTCTCAGGAGGAGCCTGGCATTGGGTAGAGAAGCACTGATTTAGGACAACAGTAAAATGATGGCAACATGTTGAAACTAATGGACTGTAACAGTTATGTATGTACACTGAAATACGTAGAGCAACCACTAAAAAAACTATGCAGAGAGATATATCCAAAGAAACAGAAAACAAATGACCAAATGGCAGACTTAAGCCCTAACGTATCAACAGTTAATGTAACATAAATGGTATAAAAATTAAAAGAGATTGGCAGAGTGGATTAAAAAATGACCCAATCACATATTGTCTACAAGAGATTCACTTCAAATATAACTATATAGGCAGGTTGAAAGTTAAAAGATGAGTAAAGATATATCGTGCAAACATTAATTTTTAAAAGCTGGAGTGGCTATATTAATATCAAGTAAAGTAGATTTTAGAGCAAAGAGAATTACCAGGGATAAAGAGAAGCATTACATAATGCTAAAAGCGTCAACCAACCAGGAAAACATAGCAATCTTAAATGTTTGCACATCAAACAATAGAACTGCAGAGTATATGAAGCAAAACCTGATAAAGCTGAAAGGAGAAGTAGACAAATCCACAATTATAGTTGAATACTTAGACACCCCTCTCTCGGCAACTGACGGAACTACCAGACAGGAAAGCAGCAAAGATGTAGGAGAACTGAACAGCACCATCAGCCAGCAAGATCTAATTGACATTTATAGAACCCTCAAGCTGACAACAGCAGACCATACATTCTTTTCAAGTGCTTGTGGAATATTTGCTAGGATAGACCATACCCTGAGTGATTAAACAAACTTCAACAAATATAAAAGAATTCAAGTTATACTGTGTATGTTCTCTGACCATAATGAAATCAAAGTAGAACTCAATAGCAGAAAGATTACTCCCCAAATCTCTAGGCACCGGAAATTAAACAACATACCTCTCATGCTTCTCAGTAATCAGTGGGTCTGTAATCATTTGTAATTAGTCAGAGTTCTCCAGAGAAACTATATCTATCTGTCTGTCTACCTAATCTATACACACACACACACACATATATATATATGGGAGAGAGACATTTATTATGAGGAATTGACTCATGTGATTATGGAGGCTAAGAAGTCCTATGATCTGCCATATGCAAGCTAGAGACCTAGGAAGGCTGTTGGGTGTACTTCCAGTCTGAGTCCAAAGGTCTGAGAACCAAGTGAGCTGGATATGTAAATCCCAGTTCAGTTCAAGGGCAGGAGAAGACCAATGTCCCAGCTCAAGCAGGGAGGCAGGAAGAGAAGAAATCTTCCCTTCCTCAGTTTTTTGTTTTATTCAGACCCTCAGCAGATTGGATGATGCCCGCCCACACTGGGAAGGGCAATGCCTTCTTCTCAGTCCACTATTTCAAATGCTTATCTCTTCCAGAAACACCCTCACAGACACACACAGAACTAATGACTAACCAGACATCTGGGCACCTCATAATCCAGTCAAGTTGACACATAAAATTAACCATCACAGGGTCAAAGAGGATATATCAAGAGAAATACCAAAGACGTACTGAACCGATGGAAATTTAAGATAAAAGATGTCAAAATTTGTGAGATGCAGCTAAAACAGCACTGAGAGGAAATTTTATAGCACTAGTTTCTTACATTAGAAAAGAAAATCTCAATTATCTAAGTTCATGAAAGTAGAAAAAGAAAAGTAAAACAAACCCGAAGAAGGGGGAAGAAAAGAAATAATAAAGAGTAGAAATCAATGAAATTGAAAACAGAAAGACAATACAGAAAATCAATAAAATGCTTGTTCTTTGAAAAGTTCAATAAAATTGATAAACCTCTAGCAAGGCTGACCAAAAAAGGAGACACAAATCACCAGTATCAGGAATGAAATGAGATAGCACTACAGATAACATCAGACATCAAGATGATAATAAAGGAATACTATGAACGACTCTATGCACATAAATTCAACAACTTAGATGAAATGGATCAATTCCTCAAACACTACGAACTACTAAACCTCATCCAATATGAAGTAGATAATCTAAATAATCCTATTACTATTAAAGAAATTGAGTGTGTAGTTAAAAACCTCCCCCAAAGAAATCCCGAGGCCCAGATGTTTTCATGGGAGAATCCTACCAAACATTTGAAGAATTAGCACCAATTTTATACTCTTCTAGGAAAAAAAAATTGGAAACACTGCCAAATTCATTTTCTGAGGCCATTGTTACCATGAAGCCAAAACCAGACAAAAACAGTACAAAAAACAAAACTATAGACTAATACACACAATGAACATAGAGAAGAGAAAAAAAAATCCCCAACAAAATATTAGCAAATTAAATTCAGCAATATATGAAAAGAATTATACACCCTAACTGAGTGGAGTGATTTTCCCAGGAATGCAAGGCTGGTTCAATATCTGAAAATCTACCGGTATAATTCACCATATCTATAGGCTAAACAAGAAAAACCACATGATCATATAAATTGATGAAAAAAATCATTTGACAATATTCAACACTGATTCGTGATTAAAAAAAACTCTCTGCATATTAGGAATAGAGGAGAACTTTCTCAACCAGATAAAGGGCATCTACAAAAATCCTATAGCTGACATCATACTTAATGGTAAAAGACTGAATGCTTTCCCCCAAGACCAAGAACAAGGCACGGATGTCTGTTCTCACCTCATTCAACATAAAATTCTTTCTCTGAACCCTGCCCTTCCTGAGAACCCATGTGATGAATGAAAATTTGAGGCTCTAGCCTCTCTTCTGGAGAGTTGGGTCCTCAGACTCATCTGCTCATTCATATAACTTTCCAGAAAGCACAAGAGAATGCAAAGGAGTTCACCTAATTTTATTATGCTGAATCTGCTCTAATTTATGTTAGGAAAAAGCACACTTTCTAAGTTTGGAACGTTTGTAAATAACACTGACTTGTGACACACCAGCCCCACACCAATGTCCATGTGTGCAACATGGAGGCTGAGAGCTGCTAATGTAATCCAGCCAGGAAACTGAGGCCCAGAGAGGGTGAGTGACTGGTCCAAGATCACACAGCCAGGTATGGGCAGAGTTCAGAGGTCTTATCTCCAAAGCCAGTCTCTCTTCTGGCTTCATAATAATGCAGTGAAATCACTTCCAATATGGGACTTGATCACATTGACATTTGTCTCTGTCAGTGCAGTCGAGCTGTGGCCCAGGACACAGGGACCGTCTGAGCTGGGCTGTGACTTCTCCAGGTCATCGTGAGGTCTCTAGCTGCTCTGAGGGAACAGCCATACTGATGTTCAGCCTCAGTTGTGAGGCAAGGTCGCCAAGGCCAGAAGCCCTCGGCCCAGCAGCCAAATTTCAACCCGACACCTCCCATTACAAGGAAACAGGAAGCCCGTCTGCTCTAATTACAGCTGACAGCAAGCCTCAGGCTGGTCTTTCATAGAAATACTCCCATTATGTAAGGAGGTTACATAAATCATCTTGTGATGTCCGCGTCATACATCCACGGAGGTGCTGGCTGGACCACTGTGCCCTTGCCCCCAGTGTAGCCTCTGCACGTTTCCTGAGCGGAGGTTGCTGGACAGCACAGCTGATGTCAGGATGTAATCTACAGGCCCTCATTTCCACATTCCCTGTCATCAAAACAGACTCCTTGCTCTAATCCACTGTTTGCAAAATAAGTAGAAAGTATGCATTTGTGTGCGAAATCAACCTGTACTGAGTACACACTGCTGTCACTGTTTTACAGGTTGGACTCCCACACGCTCTTTCTTAATGGGCTTCTCTGCATGAAAGCAGTTTGAAAGCGCACTGCCCCAGATCGCCTCCCTAGGCTCCCTCTGGCTGGGCTGGCACAAGACATGGCCCACTGCCTCCTTTAGCTTTTCAGTTTCAGGCTGCACCGGTGTCAGCTAATTCTAGAAGAGGACCATGTCAGATGACATCCAGAGATTCTGGATGGGTGGTCCCTAGTAGTTTGTTTGGGAAACCAAGGAAAGTTAGGGTGTCGTTTGTTTCACCGCTGGATGGGCCCGAAGATGGATGCTTAATCATCAAGACAAAGTTGATCTCTCCCCGCCAGTAAGTTGCCTTGGGAACAGAGAAGCAAGTGAAATGCGCCCATCCTTGCACCCTCTGGTCCTGGCACATAGTAGGTACCGAATGGAGTCCCTCGTGATGAATAGCGTGGATAAACTTGAGGCGGGGTTAACACGACTGGGATGTAGGAGATCCATGGCAATGACAGCAGATGGTTGGGACGGGACCCTCAAGTTCAATTCAGCACAGCTCACTTGCTTTCAACAGAGCTTTCTAGAGCCCCTGCTGTGGCGCGGGGGGATGCAATTGTGAAAAAGAGCTTCCTGCTTTCAAGGCACACACAGTCGAGAAGGAACACACAGTCGAGAAGGAGCACACAATTTCTCATCGAGTGCAACCATGGCAGCCACAAGGGTCAGTCATGAAGGCCTGCTCTGTGCCAAGGCCATTCTAGGCACCAGAGATACAGAAATGAACCGGCAGACAAGCTCCCTGCTCTCGTGGAGCTTGCCCAGGCAAGGCTGGGAGGGTGGGGCAAGCAATGAACAATAACACTAGACAGGAAGCAGTTGCTTCCAGTCCAAAGGATACATTCTATTCGGCAGGATGGCCAAAGTATTTAATTCATGAAACACTTAATGAGAAGTTACTCTGTGCTGGGCCCCAGTAGGGGTCAGATTCCAAAGGGCCTTTTGTGTTAAGCCAAGGAGGTTAGACTTCATCTTTGAATCTGTAAATGGAGGGATGGGAGACGGTGTCGTATACAATACTGGCAGGTGGAAGTCTTCCTGGATGTTTGAGCTGGGCCTTGAAGAATGCTGAGGGGACAGGGTTGCCTGAGTTGGGCCCAAGAAGCAGAAGCCTGAGGCTTGTCTTTGGGTGTGTCACCAGCTGTAAACAGGGAGAACAATTTACTCCCTGCACAGGACCAGGACCAATGAGAGAATGACCGTGGAAGGACTCTCTAGAGGGAAGCATGATCATCATTAGTGATGTTTTTCCACCTGTCTTTACGGCCCGTTGGAAAATCACGGAGAAGCCTTCCCTGGCAGGGGTCACCGGCAGCGCCAGAGGCCTGGCCTGAGGCCTGGGGTGCGGCCGCGTCCATGTGGGGCCGTGGATCAGGTTCTCAGGCCACAGTTCAAGCCACAGCTGGCCCCGCTCCCCTCGCCTGGTCACCGATAGCCACGGCTCCCACGTTCCTGAGTCGGAAGTTGAAAGTCACATTCCAACGAAAGGATGCAAGAGCTGAACCCAGGACTTGATGTAGAAAATCTGGTCTGCGAGGCCTCCTGACAGCTCAGGGAATCAGCGAGGGCTGGTGGGACTGGCAAGGGCTTTGTACACAGACAGTCCTGACTTCAAGTTCAAGCTCTGCCGGTTAGTAGCTGCGGGGCCTTGGGAAAGTAACTGCACCTCGTGCTCCTCCTCTGTGACGGCCACACGCACACCGTCGGAGCCGTCTCAGGGCCACGTGAGACGGTCCACGTGCATGCGTCTCAGCGCGAACCAGATGCCCTACAAGTATCGATTGTCTTCACCCCATGTTTTTCTCCCTCCCTTCCCTCTTTCCTCAAAAAGCATTTGGTGGAAGAACAGCCAGTGTTAAGAGCTCTGGAGAGTTTTAAAGATGCAGACTCAACTCCCACGGAGCTCAGGGACCTGTTGGGGACGAGGGTCCATTACTGGCTGAAAAGCAAGGGGATGTTGTCACAGGCAGGCAGCATCAGGTGGGTTGGAGTGACCGCAGGTGCCCTGGAGTCTAAAAGGAAGCTGAGATCTGAGCAGAGTGGCCCGAGAGCATCTCGATGCTCTTAGAAGGGAGAAGGCGTTCCAGAGAGAGGGGCAGGCAGGAGCAGACACGGAGTGTGCGGGAGGCCAGGCAGGAATGGGGCCAGTGTCCCAGCAGAGAGTAATGGAGAAGGTGTCTCCTGGGCCGGCGCTGGCTTATGGAGGAACTGGAACGCACATCAGACTGGCTGACCCAGCCTCCACCGGGCAGCAGGCAGCGGGGAACCGTGATGAGAGCAGTTCCAGAGCCTAACCTGGTGACCTCAGGCATTAGAGTGTTTTCTCCAGCCGTGTGTGTGCAGGGCATTTTGGAGCAGAAAGGATGTTTCTTGCTTCTCCCAGTCAGGGTGGGCTGGGTTATGCTGCAGAAACAAGTAACCCCTAAATCTCAGGGGTTTACAATGGCAGCGGTTTAGCCCTCAGCCACACAGACGCTGCTGCAGATACGGGCCAATAATCCAGGATGCTCCGGTCCAAGGTCACCTTCATCTCAGCAGCAGGGGAAGAGGGCATAGAGAACAGGGCACTGGCTCGTAAATGCCTAAACTGAATTCTCCTCCGAACCCGTCATTCTGCCTGTAGAGACTCTCAGGCCAGAGAGGAGGCGGCTTGGAGCCCAGTGCTGTGGGCAGGCGCCTCGTGCTGGCGGTGGCTGCCTATTGGCCAGCAGGAGGGGGTGGGACCACCACTCCTGGGTGAGTCCTCCTGCCCTGCCAGTGCTCCCAGTCTGGGGGAGTGGGAGCCTTGGAGAGGAGTCCTTGGCATTATAGGTTGTATGTCAAGGTGTGGGTTGGTGTCAGCTGGCTAGGGACAGGAGGAGAAGGTGGCAGAGGAAAGGGGGAAAAGAAAGGAAGAGGAAGGAAAGGAGGAGGGGAGAGAAGAGGCAGAACGTGGGATGGTGGGGGCCCACCCAGCTGGCTGGCATGGAGGCCTCGCCCATCAGCATTTCCCAGGCAGCTTCCCTCCGCCTGCGGCCTCACCTTCCCTCTGGGCCGTCAGTGGGCAGGGCCAGGGGCTGGCTCTAGGCTCCCTTGCCTGCTCAGAGCGGCCCTGCTTGCGGGCCCCGCCAGCGTTGGCACGGTGACAGTAGCCAAGTGTGCAAACTTGTGCCATTGTCCCCAGGCCGGGGGGAGCCATGGAGACTGGCTAATATGACACAGGAAAATGTTTGCTGATGGCAATTCTATGGGCTTTGTCCACCTCTTTCTCCATCATGACGACTCGATTTAAGTCCCTAACTGTTTGACTACAAATGCTAGGGGACCGTGCAACGCCAACCTTTTGTCCGGCCGCGCTGAATGGGCAATTCAGGCTTTGTGCAGCTCAATTGAGGAAGCAAACATAAAGACAAGATTCCTGAGAGCTCCAGCTCCCTTCCCATGGATATCCCAGCACCTCGTTAGAGAGTCCTGCCCTGGCTACCTCTCCAACATCAGTGTGCTGCCCGCCCTCGCAGGCCTGCCAGCGCCCGATGCCTTGGGAAGGGGGTGGGGAGACAGAGAGGACAGAGGAGAGAGGGAAAGAGGGAGACAGAGAGCAGAGAGAGCCACTCAACACTCAGGGACAGCGGGGAAAGCAGCCCGCCCCGGCTCACCCCATCCGATTGTCTGTCTGCACTGGAGCATGGCAGCTGTAGGCCTGGAGTCTGGGGGAGCTTTGCCAGCCCATCTCTTCTGGGCCCAGCCCCTCCTCAATCTTGGACTTTTTAAACGTGCACGCGCGCGCGCACACACACACACACACACATACCCGCGTTCGTGCACGCACGCGCGCGCGCGCACACACACACACACACACCCCGCCCCCTCGAGAAAACAGGGAACCGAGGTCAAGGGGAGGAGGGGCGTGGAGGCCGAGAAGGAGAGTGGGCTGAAGGGTAGAAATTTACCGGGAAATGATTGCATTTGGGAGCTGTCTTTTTTGTGATGGTCCCCATGGTGACAATTTGTGACGGCAAAGAATGTGGGAACGGGGCGCTGCCGCCTGATTGGGATGCTTTGTATCTGGAGAGGCGCTCCTGATTGGCCTGAGGGGCCCCCCAGCTCCGGGGACTCGTCCTCCATTCAGCCCGCTCGAGGGCTGCACAACTGCCTCCAGCCGGACCACGGAGCTCGCCGGCCGCGCCGGGCCTGGCCCAGGTCTGCGGCGGGGAACCTGCCGGGCCGCCTCGGCGGGGCCCGGGGCCCCGCACCCTCGGTCAGTGTGGAGGTGCAGGCGTCTCAGGCCCCACTGCGTGGGGACGTGGGGCAGGCTGGGGCCTGGGGGAGGGGCGAGGTGCTGCGGGCGGCGGCCGAGGAGGCATGAAATTGCTGCAGATGCTCCTACGGGGGAGTCCCTGCTGCCCACAGCCTGCGATCAGCCCGCCAGGCAGGCCTCGGCTTGAGTGCCAGACGGGGGTCCTGCCTGTCCTGCGTGAGAACTGTGGGTGGAGCGTGGGGACTGAGGAGGGGGGTGGATGCTAGCAGGGCTGGGGGCGGGGGTGGGAGGAGGAGGGCACCGCCGGGGAGACAGGGGGCTTGGCCTTGCCTTAAAGTGGAGCGGTTGCCTCGGCTCAGAGAATGAAAACCTTGCTGGCAGGTTGTGGATGCCGGCGGCGTGGTATGTGGGAGACACAGTGGGCTCCAGCCCCAGCAATGCCACTTGTGGCTGGGTCGCCTTGGGCAAGTCGCCCGACCTCTCTGAGCCTCGGCTGCGTGTGCAGGGCAACAGACCCAAGAAGACGAAACGTGTTTGTGCATCACAGATGCGCTGGGAATGCTTAGAGGCTTGAATGAGCGTCCCACGACCCAGGACTCTGTCCAGGGCTGAGGGGTGTTGCGGTGAGCACCACTGTCTGCAACCATGGGGCCTCTGGGGAGGGCTGAGTGTGGTTGCTCAGAGAGACTCCAACGGCTGCTGTGTCCCTCCAGGTCAGCTCCGTGCCCTTCCCTGGAGCCGCCAGCCGCCTGCAGAGCCGCCCTCTTCATGGAAAGCCCCGTGCAGCAGTCCCCTGGTGATGGCATCCGACAGCGACGTGAAGATGCTGCTGAACTTTGTGAACCTGGCATCCAGTGACATCAAGGCGGCCCTGGACAAGTCTGCACCCTGCCGCCGCTCGGTGGACCACCGCAAGTACCTGCAGAAGCAGCTCAAACGCTTCTCCCAGAAGTATTCCCGGCTCCCGCGGGGCCTCCCCAGCAGAGGGGCCGAGCCTCACCTGAAAAGGGGGTCCGAGGACCGGCCTGGGAGGCTGCCCCTCGATTCTGGCCACAGTTCCAGCCCCGGCGGGGGTGGGTGCTGCAAGGAGAAGGCGTTGGGGAACCCCTACAGGGAGGAATGTCTCTCCAAGGAGCAGACCTTACACGGGCCGGATCCAGAAGCTGCCAGGCCTGGCCAGGTGCCCATGAGGAAAAGACAGCTGCCGGCTTCCTTCTGGGAAGAGCCACGGCCCACCCAAAGCTACCCCGTGGGGTTGGAGGGGGGACTGGGCCCCAGGGAGGGACTTCCCTATGAGGGTAAGAAACACTGCAAGGGCTTGGAGCCCCTGGGGCCCGAGACAGCCCCAGTGCCCGCATCCCCAAGGGCACCCGCTGAAAAGGAGCCACTCAAGATGCCTGGGGTCTCCCTGGTGGGCCGTGTCAATGCCTGGAGCTGCTGCCCCTTCCAGTACCATGGACAGCCCATCTACCCAGGCCCTCCAGGGGCCTTGCCTCAGAGCCCACTCCCCAGCCTGGGCCTCTGGCGGAAAAGCTCGGCTTCCCCCGGCGACCTGGCCCACTTCTGCAAGGATGTGGAAGGCCCCGGGCAGAAAGTGTACAGACCCGTGGTTCTGAAGCCTATTCCCACCAAGCCGGCCATGCCCCCGCCCATCTTCAACGTCTTTGGCTACCTCTAGCCGGGCTGGGAGGGCCTTGGTCCCCATCGCTGGCCTGCAGGGGTGTTGGAGACCCCAGGAGCTCTCCTGGTGAGCAGTGGGCTGGGCAGTGGTGTAGCCTCTTGAGAGCCTTCCCTTTGTGTGTGGGGGGGAGGGGGAGGGCAGGGGCTTCTCAGGCAGTTGCCCAGCCAGCCCTTGCAGCCTTGGGAGCGGTGGAGCCGGGCTAGGCCGGCCCCTCTCCACCCGGGCCAGAGCCCGACAGATCACCTGCAGGCCTGTGCAGACCTCAGTCGGCGGGGCGTTGCTCTGGCCTGCCAGGCGTTCCAAAAGCCAGAGTTACGCACCTGTGCATCTGCCACCCACTGTGTAAGCCAATCTCAGTTCTGTTCTTCTTGTTCTTTGTAAATATTAAGAAGGCTAAAAGAATAAAGACATTTCTTTTGCAGTTTTCACATCTTGGGTCCATGAAGTTGAATGGTCCCCAGGCCTAGGACATGCTAGCTGGCCCAGATGGAGGGCCACCTACAGAGGCTGTGGGGGAAGCCTGGAGTGGCCCAGAGACCTCTGTGATGTCTGGGGATGGGCACAGGGGCCCAACTGCTCAATTCCAAGGAAGGAGGGTGGAGACAGTTCACGGGAAAGGAGTCTCTGATTCCCCACGCCAGAGAACAGAGCGGGGAAGGTGTGGCTACCCAGAGGGTCCAAACTGCTCTAGAGAATAGGGAGGCTGGGACCAGGGCAGGGGGACCTGTGCTCCTGGCTCTGCCGTGGGATGTGGGGCTGGAGCCTTCCTCCTGGGGCCTCTCTGCCCCACCTGCAGGATGAGGGGTGGGATGAGAATGGTTCCCTCTGCAGTACCTTCCACTCCAGTCACAGCCTCAGGGCAGAGACTGGGCTAGGTTACCTGCCAATGGCTCTCTTCCAGGGCCTGATGCAGCCCCTGGCACACCCTAGGCGTCCTGCCAATGGAATGATGAGGGCCTCTGCCTGTGACAATGCACAGAGGGGGGCACTGGTGGCGGGGAGTGGCCCTTGGTTTGGCCCCAATAGTGCCCAAACCAGCAGCCTTGGGAGGTGGGGGGCCGGCAGAGCCAGAGCCCGAGGGATCACCCACATGCCTGTGCAGACCTCAGTCGGTGGGGCATTGCTCTGGCCCACACCTCACACTGGCCCAGGATCTGCGCTGCTGTGTGTGGCATGGCTCCGTGGCTGAGAGCGTAGGGGCTGCCATGGGCGCTAAGCGGCTCATTTCATCAAAACACAGTTCTCACGACCGGGACAGGTGCAGGGGACCAGCCTGGTTGGGGACTATGGCTCCCAAATCAACAGCATACTGTTGAACAAGTTAATGCCCGCTCTGTGCCTCAGTTTCCTCCTCTGTAAAGCAGGGACTAGATCAAAGATAGAAAACAGATGCACCCACCACTTCTGAGTCCAAGGCAAGTATCATCAACTGGTCACATACTCTCTCTGTTGGGGCCCGGATATGGCCTCAGAATCCTTCCTAACACAAGGTCCCAGGATTAGTGATTGCTAAGGGCCCTTGCTACCCTGCCTGTTTTTACTCCAGGATTCCCCTGGAGAGGGGCATCCACATGGAGGGGCAGCTTCACTGGGAAGCCGGTGGGTTTCTGGTGGTTTCTGCCTGATGGTCTCAGAGGACTTCAGAGCCATGAGGCCACATGATGCCGGCAGGGTTGTCCTGAGTTATTATCTGGCTCATGCGGTAGGGAGTCCTCAGCCAGAGCCCTTGCCTCAGGCTGCTCTGGTTTTAAAGAACAGAGAGGGGGCCTGGAGGAGGCATGTCCCCTTCTCTCCCCACCTGCACATCATTACAGAGGCCCTGCAGGACCCACTGTGATGAGGCTCGGCCCCTCCACATTGTACAGCAGGGTGTTAAAAGCTCTAATCTGGGCCCTGCCACCAGCTAGCTGTGTGACCTTGGGCAAGTTACTTACCCTCTCTGTGCCAGAAGTCCTCATCCAAAAACTGTGATTGAAAATAGACCTGCCACGTGGGTAGCTGTGGGGATGCTGTGAGTGCCGGGCACTCTAGTACTTCACAAAGGATGGAAAGCTGCACCAACCCAAAGTTACCTCTCCTAGTTATCTGACGGTGTCTGTAGGTCCTTCCACACCGACATTTCAGTGTTGTTTATAGAGTGGGCAACCCACGGGAACGGGTGCCCGGGTCATCCAGCCACCCGCACTCCTTCAGAGAAGGAGCTCAGCTCTGGGAGGCATGTTTTCTTGGGGTGCTGCTCGAGTACACCGGGCCTGGGTCCCCACAGCTCCTCTGGGGCTCAACCTTTCCCAGGGGATACCTGGAAGTGCCTTAATTCAAATTCTGAAAGCCTTGTCTGGAAGCAGAAACCTTTACTAAGGTGCCACTCAACAGAAGCACCCGACACCGTGATTTTCCACGTCGAAGCAAGTTGGGGAAAAACACAACTTGGAAAACTTCAGTATTAAAAACAAAGAAACAAAAAACAGCCGCTGTAGCAGGAGCAGCTGCTTCCCTAACCAAGAAGTGAATGGTGTTGTCTCAACATGAAACCCAGGAACTCATCTCCTGCTCACAGGCTCAGATCTCCAGCACTGGGTCAAATGTGCCCCTGCTCACGAAATGAAGACACTTTTCAGGACGCTTACTGTTTGGTGATGCTGTCTAGACACCTCTGAGGCTGAAGTCTTCCCAGGAGCTGGGTGAGCACAGGAGTGGTGTCTGTACAGTCTTCTTGACAGCAGAGATGGTCAAAAAACGGAACCACTGGCTCAGTGTGAGCACTGACCACTCAGAACCGACCCCCCAGGGGGAAGCAGGGCATTTACGCTTTAGCTGCTGGGTGATTCGGAGGTGCGGGGCTGGGCAAGGCACTGGAGTGGAGGGGCTCTGACCAGTGCCTCCCAAGCCGGGCCCCACATCCTACAAATAAACGGTGCTGATGCTGAACCCAGGGGCTGAGCTCCCCCTTCCCACATCTCCCACCACCTCCTTGAGACTCACCTCCTCCAGGGGAGACCTCCCTCAGACCAGCGTCCCCGTCCTGCCCCATGCCTGTGGCCCCTGCCTGTTAGGACCCTCTAGGACATAAGGCGACCTGAGAAGTGCTGTAGGTTTAAGAGTTTTGCCTGATACCCAGCCCCACCCCAAATGCCCCCAGCCAACATCTTTCTTCTCTGTCCCATCATTGACTGCCACCCCCTCTGGCTCCCAGGTCAGCAAAGGCATTCTTCAGTCAGGGCTTTCCTCCGGCTATGCACTGAGCCCGCCTTGGCCCCTTCCCCTGGGACCCTGGGGTTGAACATCCCCAGTCTGGGAGGACGCAGGTTTCCTTCAATATTTCCTCAGGATCTCTGAAGCAAGACAGCATGGGACTCTAGCCAAGCACTGCTGGGCTGGAATCCCGGGGATTTGTCGTGTGTACCCAGGCAAGTCCCTTCCCCTCTCTGGGCCTGTTTTCCCTCCTGTACCAGGAGGGAGTGGGCAAGATGTGGCCTAGTCCCCTCTGACTCCTGGCTGGGAGGTGTCATTTGTCAGACTCATCCTCTTCAGGAAGACACTGGGACTTACTGGTTCCATGGCA
Organism: Delphinapterus leucas; assembly: GCF_059928025.1. NCBI lineage: Eukaryota > Metazoa > Chordata > Mammalia > Artiodactyla > Monodontidae > Delphinapterus > Delphinapterus leucas. The sequence continues at coordinate 170,945,746 of NC_143130.1, forward strand.
AGCCAGCGTGTCAGAGCCAGCAAGGCCACCAGGGGCCACAAGGATGGCAACCTGAGGCCCCAGAGGAGTGAGCCGACAGCAGAGCCAGCCTGGGACCAGTGCTCCCAGAACCTGCCCAGCTGCTTGTTGGCCAAAAGCCAGAAACTCCGTCTAACCTCGCTGAAGCCTCTCCTGGGGTGGGGGCGGGAGCAGACTCTGAGGAAGGTCACCTGCTCTGGTGTCACCTGAGTGGCTTTAACCAGTCAGGGAAGGCAGCGCCTATGAGTCACTGGGACTTCCATGGAAACAAGGCAATCTTGGCGAGCCCAGCGGGACTCAGACGGCGAGAAAGCACTATAGCCGGGCCAGACCTCAGCTCTCTCACCTGCACCACCCCAAATGGGCTCGCAGCTCCTGCCGGACTCCTCCCGCACCCACGTGAGGACAGAAGGATGCAATGGGGGGCACGAGGCTTCCTGTCTCTCAAGTGTGGTGCCTTTGCAAGGGCTGACGATGTCCATCCTTCCGGCGTTTGCTCACAGGAGCCGGTATTTGAATGGTTTTTCCCAGTATCTCAGCTTTTGTAGCAAAACGGGTAAGACGTGAAGACAGTGCCAGGGGACACGTGTATAGGACAAGCCCAGGTGTCAGGAGACTTGTAGGATCTGAGACCCTGTTTGTGATGAAGCTCCAGTTTCCATGACAACTGAACCGGGAGAGAAAAGCCAACCTTGGCTACTCCAACCACAGGGCAGGAAGCTGCCCCCTCTCCTGGGGCTGTCAGGTCTCTTCTGGTGAATGAAGGACACATTCCCTTGGGCCTTTCAGAAGCCCAAACCAAAGTGACATTATCAGGGGTCCATGTACCCTGTCCCAGCACCTGCTCCTCCCCCACTCCTGCCAGGAGCTGGGCTAAGGACCTGAGGCCCCGGAGGGGTCTGGCGAAAGGGACTTCACCGGGCAGGACACCATCTGTGCAACATTTATTGTACCTAAGGAAGCCCTCTGGGACCGGGGTCTCCCCACCCCACTCCCCTGGGCCACACCTTTGGGGAGAGAGCTCAGAGTCAAGTGGAGAGTTTCCCAGAGCAAAGGGGGAGGGGCACAGGGACACTCTGCAGCAAGGCTGTCTGGGAAAGACAGACTCACCCCCGAAAGCTCTCCAGCCACAGCCCAGAGGTGGCGCCAGGGTTCCCTGCTGGCCCCTGCCTTCCCCAGACCACCCCAAGTTCTGCCCTGGTCCCATCTCCTGGCCCCAGGAATGGAGCCTTCTGCCATCCCTGATGGCAGAGAAGGTTGGGGATCTCCTCGTCCATTTGAAAACAAACATGGTTCTTCTCCTACTTGACACATTCTGTCCTCTGCCCTGGGCAAAGCTCTGGCCCAGAGACCGGTGAGATCACGGCGCTACCCCCGCTGAAACGGAGGCAGCCCACAGCCTCGTCTGTCACCAGGTCCCCTTGGATTTGGGGCCACTGCTGTCCTGACACTCAGTGAAACAGTCTGAGGAACCACTCCTCCTCCACGTGCCCCGGTTACTGGGTGTTCTCATATTTCAGGTATCTAATCAGCCTGCCTGGGAGTGGCAACGTGTCCAAGAGTTTTATACGGTATTTCCCAATGGCTTTTCGAACTTGCAGCCGGCAAAGGTGAGCCAGGGGTCTTGGAGGTTCTGGAAAAAGGAGAGAGAGATGCTGATTCGCCATTTGCAACCGGCAGACGGTTTGCATCTGTGACCCCTGGTTTGTGGGAAGTAGCCAACCCACGTAGCTGGCTAAGAGAGTGGGTGTCTGGACTACCCCCATGCTCCATAACCCCGGCCCCTGCCAACTGAAAAGACGTCACCCCGCATTCGTCTGCACAGCCCAGGGAAGTAGTAGGGCAGGTACCAAACCCATTTTACAGGTGAGGGCTTAGTGGGGATCACACCTGGGACTAGAACTGGCATTTCCTTTGTCCTGTGCCCCCTCCTCTACACACCAGCCCAGAGCCCGCCCCTCCCCACAGCCTTAGCAAATATGACCTCTTAAGTGCCCCCATGCACGGAATTCAGCTCTGGGCTCTGGAGGGTGCAGAGAAGTCAGGGTCAAGGGGCAGGGACTGGGCAGCTTCCAGCAGGTCCCAGAATCCTACCGGGCTGCCTCCTCCAGGAGGCCCCCGGGATGCCTCATTCAGTGGAGTTTTCTCACCTCGGGGGCAGGGGGAGTGGGAGAGAGAGGTAAGAGCAGGACCTGATCCATCTAGTAATTCATTTCAGCCCTGGGAACAGGGTAGGTATTTGCTGAATCAAAGAATGCCATTCATTCATTCAACAAACACATGCTGACCCCTTCACTGTGGCTGGCCCCGTGCTTGGGCCAGAGATGCAGGGGTACCCACTCAGGAGCTTTGGGGAAAGGCTTCCACACCAGATGGTGCATCTGAGCAGGGTCCTGATGGGTGGGTAGGAATCTGCCGGGTGAGGGAGGGAGGGAGGCAGGGCATTCCAGGCAGGGGAAGTAGCAGTGCCAAGCCAAAGAGGCCACCGCCACTCAGGGAAGATCAGGGTGCAGCAGGAATGTGGGGGGAGTGGGGGGAGGCCAGCCAGCTGCAGGGCTGTCTCACTAGCTGTCCCATCACGGCCCTGCTGACACTTCCGCTGCCCTCTGATCTCAGGACCGAGGCTGCCCTCTGGGGTGCTCAGACCCGCACTCGGCTGAATGAAGTCTGAGCTTGTGGGAAGGCAAAAGGCCACTGGGTAGGCAAAGGACACAGGGCCACCAGGGCTGGTATCCTGGCTGGCTTTGGAGTCTCTGATGTCAACGTCACAACACGCACGTGGGAAAGTGTTTCGCAGATGGAGGGTGGGCTTTAAAGTAACCGGAAGAAGTATTGGTTAAGAACTATTTGTTCTTCCTGTTAATAAATGTTTGTAGCACACTAAAGGGTTCAGCATATTTTTTTCCCATGGACACAGTTTAGTTGGAAATTACCCTTCCCAGGCAGGGCCTGAGGAGGGGACAGTGAGAGGTGGGACGACATCTAAGCAAGGACCGCTCTATTCTCTAGTGGCCTCTAGTGGCCAGTCACGGTGATGGCAACCAATTATTCATTAATTCAAGGAACGTTTGTTTATTGAGCATCTAGAGTTCCCAGTGAGTGGGCAAGTCCATCCCACCCTCCCCCCGTCCTCTGCCCCCTCCTCCTCCCCACTATCGCCAGCCCAGTAACTTTATTAAGGGCCTCAATTCAAGAGCTCCCAGGCATTTGTGCAAATGGAAAATCCTACGGCAAGTGTGGGTTCAAAGGGGCACAGGGATCAAGGAGAACCTGGCAAGTCAGAGTTGGGGCACTGGGCTGTGGGACAACTGGACAGGTAACGAGGCAGCGTCTTCACCTGGGGACAGCAGCAGCAATGGTGGGATAATAATAACTTTCTGTGGGTCAGCCTCTGTCCTACGTGATTGACAAACATTTGGTCAGAGACAGGGCTGTGCCCCCTAGCGCCAGAGAAAGCCCTGGGGCAGCTGGATTGCCTCGGGGCAGGCATCTCCTCAGTATCGGCTGCAGCGCCCAGTTCAACTGGCTCTGACGCCTCACCTGCCCATAATTTCTGACAGGAATTCTTGGCCTGACTCAGCTAGGCTGCTCCATCTACACTGCACACAGCTGCTGGACCGTGGCCAAAGCCCACCTCACTCTGCCAGGTACACACCCGGCCCTGCAAACACCCCAAGCTGGCAGAGCTGGATGGGGCTGGACATTGAGCCTGCCAACCTGCTCTGTTCAGACAGAGATACTGAGGTCCAGAGGGGAGTCCTGCCCACGGTCACCCAGCAAGCCCCTGGTTCCAGAGCTCCGGGGGCCTGGCCCCTAGACCGGTGACCTGACAGCACTGGCACCACCCGGGAGCATGTTGAAATGCAGACTTTTAGGCCCCGCCCCAGACCTGCTGAGTCAGACTCTGCATTTTTAAACAAGATGCTCAGGTGCTTCGTGTGCACTTTGCAGTTTGAGATGCCCTAGCCCATAACTCCCTCCTCCACCCCACCACACTGCTTCCCAGTGGCCCATAATCCTGGGCGACTTACTCTAAAGGTCCTGATACCCGGCGGGGAGCCGGAGTTTTTGTTTAAAGCATCCTAGAGAGATTTAGTGGCGGGATGTTGGGGTCGATCAAGCCTGGGTTTGAAGCCCAGCTCTGCCACTAACTAGTGGTGAGACGCTCGCCAAGTGACAGTCTGAGGGTCAGGCTCCTCACTTACAAAACGAGGAATCACGGAGCCACTGGATGTGACACGCAGCACAGAGCCTGGCACGAGAAGGTGCTCATCAAATGTCAGTAACAGTCACAGGCCCCGAGTCCCGGCCTGAGTCAGGCAGGGTGAGCTGCCGGCCGCAGCAGTGACAGCCCCTACCTGCTTTCTCCTTGATGACAGCCCAGTCCTCGAAGCTGTCAATGTGCTCCTTCAGCCGGGAGCAGAGCTGCACGTTGCCCACGTAGTCCAGGAGGACGTCGATGATGGGCCCTGCCCAGCGGCTCACCTCCGGGGCAGACAGGATCTCGCAGAACTGAAAGGGAGCACACACGAGTGCTGGGACACCCAGGACCAAGGGCACTGCCTCGGCAAGCTCATCCTACAGGTGGGAACCTGCGGCCAGTGAGGGCAGGGGACACGTCTGAGGACAGACACTGGGCACGCCCAGGGTAGAATCCAGTTCTCCACATCCACACCCCTCTCTCATCAACACAGGCCTACTGCTGCCAAAAGCGGGAGGTGGGCAACTTGGGCAAGTCACATCACCTCCCTAAGCCTCAACGTCCTTGTCTAGAAAATGGGTATATGACACCAACTTCAAGGGTTTTTTTTTATGAGAATTAAGGTAATATAAACATAAACTTCTCTGCACACAGAGGATAGCCCATAAGTGATGGCCATTAGCCATTGTTAATATCTCCAAGAGGAGGGTGTTTCTAATTTCCTTTTCATTTTAGATTCTGGCTTATTTAAGTCATCACCATGGACAGGTCTTGCCGCTGGGGTCACTGACTTTCTGCACCTCACCTGACCTTGTACCAGCCTGCTCTCACCTCCACCCGGATCCTGGTCAATCAACCTCATATTCAAGGTGTAGGTTTGCTGGGGGCGATGAACCCCTCAGTTTTGCAGTGTTCCTCACCAATCCCCTGCTCCACTGTTCCTTCCCCCAAAACTGCAGACCAAAGAAAGGACTTAATCGCTCACGTGAACCACTAAGTTCTGCTGCCTCTAAAGCATGCTAACACCGGGTTCTGCTGCCTCCGAAGAGCGCTAAATACTAGCTTACACTCCCTCCAAAGTGCACTGACCGTGAGTTCACGCTGCCTCCAAATCCTGCTAACCATCGTCTTCTGCTGCCTCCCTAGTGTACTGCACCCCGCCTCCGGTGCACACAGCCTCGGGAGCGAGTGAACCACTAGTCCCCCCAGCCTCCGGAGCGCACTGGCCCTGGCCGCACTCCCCCAGACGCGCCTTCCTACCTGGACCACGCCTGGCGCCTTGCTCGAGCCGGGCGCGTTGTTGAACCTGTTGGAGGACGACGGGGCGGGCGGGTGCGGGCCGTTGCCGTACAGGCACGAGAAGCAGGGCTCGCCGTTGCAGCCGAGGTCCATGAGGAACTTGAGCAGCGACAGGCACTTCATGGAGAACATGATGGTGGCGGGGAAGGCGGTGGGGTGCGTGGCGATGTAGGCGTCGATGTTGGCGCCGTGGTCCAGCAGCAGCTGCATGGTGCGCAGGCAGCCGTGGCGGATGGCCACCAGCAGGGGGTTGATGACGTCGCGGTTGGGGTCGGCGCCGGCGAGCAGCAGCAGCTCTGTGGCGTACACGTTGTTGTTGACCACCGCGAAGTACAGCGCTGAGCTGCGCCGGTCCTCGTAGAGGCGCGCGCGCTCGGGCGCCAGGGGCGCGTTCACGTCGAAGCGCGCGCTCAGCAGAGCTTCGAGCACCTCGTCGTTGTTGCGCTCGGCGGCCAGGTGCAGCGGGCTGATGCCGCTACGGCGCACGCGCGTGCGGCTGGTCACCGGCAGCAACATCTGCACGATCCTGCGGGCGGGGCGGGCACGCGCGGGTCACGGGGCGGCCCGCACCTCTGGGCCGGACCCGCGCCCGGGGGGAGCGGAGGGGCCAGGCTCGGCCGCTCGCAACCACTGAGTGAGGAGGCACGGACCCACCAGCAGGGGGCGCCGCGGAGACAGCCGTTCTCACAGTTACCACTTGGGGGAGAGTGGGTCTGCTTTACAGATAAGGAAACTTGAGGCTCAGAGAGCTTCCACCACCTTATCAAAATCACAGAGCCAGTAATGAGTGGAGCTGGGCTTCAAACCCACAACGCTTAGCCTCCAAAGTCTGAGTCCTTAAAAACCTCAGCCAGACTGGCCTGTGGTTTCAAGAATCTCTTGCCAACTTATTTCAGGCTAAGGAGTGTTGCCCATTCCCAGCTCAATTATCTGAAGGAATCGATTAGAAGGCCCCCAAACCTAATGACTGCCTGGGCTACTATCTTCAGGAGGCAGTAGAGCCACATCGTGAAGCATGGAGCTAGACCCTGCCCTGCCTAGGTAGGCTGGGGGTGTGGGTAGGCGTGGGCGGGCAGGGACAGCCATATCCAAGGGCTCACTATGTGCCAGGAGACATCCAAAGGCTTTACAAACACTATTCGGTTTAATCTTTACAACACCCCATAAAGTATGTCTCGTCATTCCCTTTTATCCAGATGAGAAAACTCAATGCTCAGAGCGGTTAGGGGGCTTGCCCAGGCCATACATCGGGAGACAAAAACCAGGATTTGTACCCTCCTCTGACTCCAGGGCTGAGCTGTCCTGCATCTCTGTCTTGCTGCCCTGAGGCCTTGGTGGAGCCACCAGGTCCTGGGGGACAGGAGGGGACAAGTCTGTCTGGCCCCAGCCACTCCTGCCCCAGACCCCAGTTAGTCCTCAGTGACCATGAGGTCGCCTCCCTGGTCCTGGGAGTCTCAAAGCCTCTTCCCCTGAAGGCTGACTCTAGCCTCTCCCCGGCTCTCTGCCCTGCCTGTGGCTTGGAGAGGGCTGATCAGCTGCGGTTGAGGCTGGAGATCGCTGCCAGCCCTGACTCTGCTCTCTTCTGGTGAATCAGGGACTATTGGCAGCCCTTAACCTACGCTAATCTGTTACATCCTCCCAACAGCCCTATGAGATGTGTACTAGCATTAACCTCATTTACAGATGAGGAAAGAGAAGCCCAGGGACACACAGCCAGTAGGTGACGGAGCCAGGATTTGAACCCAGCTAGTCTGATGCCCCTAGAGTGAGGAGCGTACTCTTAACCACTCCTCTGCCTCTTGTGTGGCAGTCAGGAGACAGCTGCTATGTCACAGGGTTTTACATTCTTCACAACACATTACTTGCCTGCCCCATTTTATCTTCACTGCAGGCTGTGGAGGTAGCCAGAGTGGGTCTGTGGCCTTCTTTGTAACAGGCGGGGCTCAGGGGGATGAAGTGACTGATCAAGGGCCATAAAGCAGTTCTAGGGCTTGACCCCAGGAATCCTGACCCCTTGTATTTGCTGTCTTCCCCTAGACCCCTGCCACCTGCCAAGCTCTTGCCACTGACGTGATTACAGACCCTAACCCACACATTCCCGGATGACAGGTGACCTTGTGTGGGCTCCAAGGATGTGGCCATGGCAGGGCAAGCAGGTGCCACCAGGCCCATTCCCGCACCTCTTTGCCTCCTGGCTCTTGGGCTCCTGGGGCTTCTGCCTTCTTAGAAATGTGATGCCAGGGACCTCCCGTTAGGATCTCAGTGGAAAGTATTATTATGGTTAGTGACGCTGTGTTTGCTTAAAATCTGCCTCTCAAACCTCAAAAGGAAATTCACACACCCAGGGGGGCTAATTGCCTCCTAATTTCTATTTGTGCAGGCTCAGGAGGCCTGACCTCGCTCTGTTGAGGTTCTGGTCAAAGGCGGGGGCCGGGGCCTCAGCCTGGACCACAGCCATCGCCAACAAATGCTCCCTAACAGCCGTAACATGCCCAAGCACGGGAAAAACAGCGAAAGGGACTGCCTGGGGCCACTGGCCAGATGGGCTGGTATCTCTGGCAGGTCACAGCTGGTCTCCACCGGTCCTTTGCCGAACCAAGGGAAAATGGCAGAAATGTGGGAACGTGACTGGACGTTGCCTAGAGTCCCAGAAAATAACACAGTGAAATTATCTAATTGTTGTGCGCTTCTGGAGGACTTGGCCAAGCTAAGAGTAAATGTAATGCTGGGCGGGGTCTGGAGATCAGTGTGTCCAGCCTCCCATTTTACAGAGGGTGAAACTGAGACCCGGGTGTGGGGTGGGAGGTGGAGGTTGGACTGGAGGTGGATGGCAAAGCCAGGACAGAATGCAGGCGTCAGAATGCCCAAAGCCAGGCCTTTCCATGATGCCCCAGTCTCCCTAGGCCTGGGGAGTGTTGGTCGCCCCGCTGCATGTCATCACTTCTCTCCCACAGCCCAGCTGGTGGGAGGAGGGCAGGAGGACGAGGGGGAGACCCCACAGGACAGACTGGGACGTTCCCATTTCCCCCACGGGCAGGTCCTGGGACCACAGGTACTCAAAATGCACCTTAAGAAGAGAACAAATGTACCCATTGCCTGGCAGAAACTTTGGTGTCTGGGAGGCCTAGTTCCCTGTCCCTCTCTTCTCCTTTCCCCAGCACGGAGGCTGCACCCACCAGCTCAGCCTCCTGGGTCACCGGGTCACGGTGGAGTGACCTCTGCCAGCATTCAGTATAAATTTGACCACGGACTTGACTTTCACGAGGGAGCCAGCTGCCCACAAATGGCTCTGCAGTGGTAGCACTGTGTCAACCTGGCAGTGTGAGTGTGTGTGTGTGTGTGTGTGTGTGTGTGTGTGTGTGTTGAGGGAGGATTACCTCTTTTCTGAGCCCTTATGGCTCCAGCAAAGGCTCCACCAGTGGAGAATCTGCCTGAGGGTGTTCCCGAGGGCACAGTGGGACTCCTGCCCACGGGGGATCCCTCTGGGGGAAAGTCTGCAGCTCTTCCCCTGGGAGCTGGAGCAGAGGAGCAGGTCCTCCACGAAGGAGGAAAAACAGGCCCACTGCCACTCTGTGCCACCTGCTGGATGAACAAGCAAGCCTAGGGGTCTCTGGGTCCTCGGAGAGAGAATGGAGCTTGCTGAGGACGCAAACTGCGTGCTCTCAATCCCTGTGCAACTCAGAATCCCTGAGGGAATGATGAAAATGCAGGTTCCTGGGCCCTGTCATTCAGGGCCCAATTCAGCAGGTCTGGGGAGGGGCCCCGGAATCTGAGGTGGGTGATCTATGCATCACGCCTTGAGAAACTTTGCTGCAAACCTTCATTTTCCTCCAGAACGTACAAGCAGTAAACCAGTTTCTGGAGTGGATGGGGTTAGAGAAAGGGGCCTGTCCTCTTATTTTCTGGGAGGACTTGAGCGCTGAGCCTCAGTTTCCATTTTAATTAACGGGCATGCTAACTTGCTTATGAATGTGTTGAAAAATGCATTTTAATTTAATGTATTAAATGTTCTCTATTCTGCCTTTCCCAGAAAGAGTTTTAAGTGGCTTGCAAAGGTAATATAAATTAGAAGTAAAAGAGAAAGGATATTTAAAAATTAGTGAAGGCCCAAAATACAAGTCAGTATTATATGTCAGCCACAAACTACACATTGGTTCTCCCCTGGGATGTCTGGTAAAAGCACCTGAGGGCTTTTAGAAATCCTGCAGCCCTAGCCCCAACCCAGATTGCTTACAGCGATATCTCTGAGAGTGGCGCCCAAGCCTCAGGGTTTTAAGAGTTCCCCAGGGTTCCAGTGTGTAGCCAAGGTTGAGAACCAGTGGTTTCAGTGCTATTCTAAATTCAGTTTAAAGGGACCCTGCGCCATCTGCTCTTGTCTAATACTACTTCTTAATAAGTCTATCTTTGGTGCTGAGTTTTAATCTCATAAGGTGTCTTTGCTAAACTGGAAATGAAAAATAAGAAAAAGTGTGTCTTGGGGCTTCCCTGGTGGCGCAGTGGCTAAGAATCCACCTGCCAATGCAGGGGACACAGGTTCGAGCCCTGGTCCGGGAAGATCCCACATGCCGCGGAGTAACTAAGCCCATGCGCCACAACTACTGAGCCTGTGTGCCACAACTACTGACCCCGTGCGCCTGGAGCCCGTGCTCCGCAACAAGAGAAGCCACCGCAACAAAGAGTAACCCCTGCTCGCCACAACTAGAGAAAGCCCGTGTGCAGCAATGAAGACCCAATGCAGCCAAAAATAAAAAAAGATAAATAAATTTATAAAAAAAGAAAGAAAGAAAGAAGAAGTGTGTCTTGGAGGGGCCTAAGACTTTGGGGTCTTGGGGTCTCCTTTCTCAGCCACGCCCAAATGTCACGCCCTCCAGTTAAAATTGCTGAAGGCACCATCTGGCGAGCACCGAACCCAGATGCTGGAGCCGCTTTCCATGCTACGGACAGGAAGGGCGTCCTGGCAGGTGGTGAGTGCGGAAGGCCTAGGGAGGTTCACATCAGATCCCCAAGCAGCCAAGGGAGGACAGCGTGAGAGGGCCACATGCCACGTGCCTAGAGAATGAGTGCAGCACTTGGGGCTTGCCTGGCCGCGGGCCCTGCCAGGCGGCAGGAGCTGCTGGGAGTCGGCTTTACTCCTTTGTAGGGCAGCCGTCAAAAGGTGGCCTGGGCCCCTCAGTCTTGGGGTCGAGAGGGAACTGAGGTCTGAGAATGGAGGGTGAATAACCAGGGAAATGGCTTTGGGAGTCAGCACGAGTCCAAAGCGGGAGACTCTGGGAGAGCATAAGCCATTCACACTGGTGGTTGCAGAGAGGCCCAGCCTTTCTCCCTGGCCATCCTTAGCCACACCCAGTGCTCTCTCAAACTCCCCACCAGCTGGGGCCAGACTGCTGACATCTAGTTCCACCTGAAGGCACTGGGTGTGACTGGAGGATGCCAAGTGACAGTCCCAGCTCGGCCACTCTCTGGCAAGCCACTTCCCATCTCTGTCCTCTGGTCTCTCCTCTGCAAAATCAGGCTTGGATTAGATCAATGGTCCCCCCGCCTCCAGAGGTCTGGCTGGGCTGTATTTGGTTGACTCAGAGCTTTTCAGTGATAGAGACTTGGGCTCCTTCTCTCCTGGAGATTCTGGTTCCGTGTGTCTGGGATGTGCCATTTAAAAAATAGCCCAGAGTGACTGCGCTGTACAGGCAAGTATGGGGAGCCAGTGAACCAGGAGATTTCAAGGGTCAGCCCTTCTGTCTCTTTCCCTCGGGATCTCTCTGGAGTCAGGTTAAGAGAATCCCTGTGTGTTGACTGATGCTGGATCTTTCTGGAGATGAAGAGCAAGATGCTATCTTGCCCACCACCTCTGCCTGACTGAAGTTGCTTTCATCCCTTCATTGGCTTCACTGAAAAGTTATGGAATGTACCCTCCCTACATAAGAGAGAACGCAGGCCCAGTGAGCACCTACTGTGTGCCAGGTGCTCTGCTGAGGGCTTTATTTCCATTCTATAGCCGCGTATATCCATTTCACTAGTCCCCGCAACAGCCCCTAAGGCAGTGCCACCTACCTCCCATTTTACACAAGAGGGAATTGAGGCTCAGAAATGTTAAGCAAGCTCCCCAGGGCCTCAGGAGGCATTCAAACCCAGATATGTCTGCCTCACGGCCGGCCGGCTACTTGGTCCAGAGAAGGCGGGGTCTACCCTGTGCATGTATGGGGCGTGGAGGGAGGAGGGCATCCTTGGTTGGTCATTTGTGCGGGTACCTACAGAGCAGGGCCTGGGGCCCCTGAGGGTCAGCTCTGTCTCCTTGTGTCTCCACTCCATTCTCCAGGATGTCACTCTCACCCCCATTTCCCTCTGCCTTAGTGGAGACCACCCACACTCTCCAGCACGCAGGATCTTCTCCCTGCTGAGGACAGGGCTGCATTTCCCAAAGTGTGTCGTCTGGGGTACATGAGATGGGATTTTAGGTGAGAAGGTTTTTTTTATTAATTGTAACTTGATAATTTAATAGTGTGATAAATGTTCCCTTTTGAAAATAAATTCATTTAAAATAATAACGTCTTGAAAGGAAAATACTAAGAAGTGAGGGTACAGATATCTAAAATCAGGAAGAATGTCTGTGAATGCTCAAAGTTTGGGGAACACTGGTCGAATGGAAATTACTGGGCCCTGTGCACCCTCCATGGGCAGCTAGAATTCTACCTCCTAGGCGAGTCTTCCCTGACCCTCCAGCTAGTGGTGGTGCAGGTGGGGGTTTAACAACTTGCTCTCTGGGGGGAGGAGGGGCCTCTGATTTCTAACAATCATTAATTTCCATGGTGTAAATACTCTTACCATGGCCATTTTCAGACTACCAATGTGATCACTCAGCTCACAGGAGCTGTACAAGCCAGCTCTAGCACTCCTCTGCTTCCAGCCCATGCTAGTCTCTAGGACCACCACGGACCTCAGCTCTTCATGCTCTTTCATTTGTCATGAATTTGTGTGTGTGTGTGTGTGTGTGTGTGTGTGTGTGTGCGTGCGCACGCGTGCACCTTCCATCCCACCAGATTGCTCCCTGAAAACTTAAGCTTCTCTCATCTCACTCAAAGTACCTAGCACATAGTAAGTGCTTAAGAAAAACTAGCTAGTATCAATGGTACTATTTGTATTATTGTAGGTATCCCCTGTATACCTGCTAACTGCCTAAGTGGTTATCTTTGCATCCCCAACAGAAATATCCACTAGTCCAGACTCATATCTGGCTTTCTGTGTGGAATCCAGTAGATGTGACGTTTGGAACAGGTGAGTTCCTGTCATTTGCAGGCTGAGTGACCTTGGGCAAGTCGCTCACCCTCTCTGTCTTAGCTTCCTCATTTGAGAAAAAATGAAGATAATCGTATCTACCTCAGTAGATCTGTTAAAAGAATTATGAAAAGTACAATTGTTAAAAGAATTAAACACACTTCTAATGTAAAGTGCTGGAAGGTGCCACATAGGTGTTGGCTATTACTGTCCCTGCTGTTGTAAGCATTCCCCCTAGCTCGCTGACTGCTGAGGGGTCTTCCTCTTTTCCACCTAAAATGTGGCCTGGGCTCTGACCTCTCCTGGGCCTCCCGACCCCCGTGGGCGGGGCATTCAGAGGAATGGGTGGGGCGGGGGAGGAGCCTCAGGGGTGGGGGCGGGGCCTGGGCTGACCTGTAGTTGCCCTTCTTGGAAGCGATGTGCAGCGGGAGTATGCCATCCTTGTTGGCCTTGTTGGCGTCGGCACCCTGCGACAGCAGGAACTCCACCACCTTCTCGTGCTCGTTCTTGCAGGCCTCGTAGAGGGCAGATGCGTGGTCACTGGCCTGTGTGTTGATCTCAGCACCTGGCAAAGGAGAGGCGGATGGGTGAGTGATCAGGGCGGTCACTGTCCTCGATGTAACGCCCACCTCGGGCTGGCTGCTGCTGCCCTAACCACTGTGATACATTGGATCACCCAGAGGACCTCCAGCTCCTTTCTGCTACCTTGAGACCCGCCGTCTGCCATCCTGAGCTGCGACAACGATGCCGGGATTTACTGAGCGCTTGCTCTGTGCCAGACGCTGTGCCTTACCTATGCTATCTCTTTGAGTCCACAACATATTGTAACCCCACGCAATCAGTAACAACTTTATCTCCACGTCACAGACAAGGACGATGAAGCACAGAGAACCTCTGCAACTGGCCCCAGAACCCCCAGCCCATAAGGGAAGAGCCAAAACTTGAACCCCGATGATCCGATGGCAGAAGCCTTGACAGATGGTCAGATGGCAGAGACCATGCTCTCAACACTCATTCCACCTAAAAGGATCCAGATCCTGCCCTGAGGAAGGTCCTCACAGCTCTAGGAGGGCACAGAGCCTCCTCGTAAAGAAAACCCTAATAATTTTATTCATTGGGATTTGCTCTTCCCTGCCTTCCATTTCAAGGAATAAGAGAGGAATTACTTCTTGTCTCCTCTGGAGGGAACACTACGCCGTGCTGCGGGAGGGAGGAGTCCAGCCTGGTGACAGAGTCTCCCGTGAGCCCAGTCCCCTACGCCTTCTCCGTCTCCTGGTGGTGATGGAGAGAATGCAGGGGTTTCTCTGCAAAGAGCGGTGCAGCCTGTTCCCAGTCCCTCCCTATTCCGGAAGGAAATAGAACTGAGACGGCAGTGAAATGTCAGTAAGGGCTGAAATCAAGAGCATCTGTTAACCACAGATCCCCTCTCTCTGGGCATCCAGCTTATCACAAGCTTTCTTGTAATTTAAAATTTTTGATGACTGATTTCTGGTCTAGAGGAAAGAGCACAGGCTTTCATGCCAGACAAGAACCAGTTGAAGTTTCTGTTTCATGCTTTACAAGCTCTGTGGCCTTGGGCAGCCTTTAGGAGCCTCAGTTTTCTCATCTGTTGACCAGGAATAATAGTACCTACTCAACTGCAAGGAGTAAATAAGGCAATGTAAGCAAATACCCGCTATAGACTGAAACACTCATGTCCCCTGAAAACTCTTACGAAACGTAATCCCCGGTGTGGTGCTATTAGAAGGGGGAGCCTTTGGGGGGTGATTAGGTTATGAGGGTGGAGCCCTCATGAATGGGATTAGTGCCGTAATAAAAGAGACCACAGAGAACTCCCTCACCCCTCCACCATGTGAGGATACAGAGAGAAGATGGCTGCCTAGGAAGTTGGGACAGGCTCTCATGGGACACTGAATCCACCTTGATCTTGGACTTCCCAGACTCCAAAACTGTGAGAAATAAACCTTGGTTGTCCATAAGCCACCCAGTCTGTGGTATTCTGTGAACTAAGACAACCTCCCCACCAGGTGGCTGGCACAGAGGGGCTGCTCAGCAAATGCGAGTTCTCCAGGATGGAGGGGCCGGGGCGCTGAGGCTGGTTCTGCCTCCACCCCGAGGGAGACTTGGCCAGCGTCTCAGACACTGCCAAGCTCTCAGAGTCAGGCTCCGTGGAAGCCTGGACCCCGCCGGCCTCCGGCAAAGCCGCCTGCTCACACAAGAAAAATATTTGCATTTGCAAATGGACTCAGCCCACAACGGGAACAGACCCTGACTCAGGGCTTCAGCGGGAGAGCTGGGCAGATGTTGTTTAGCCTTAGCCAGTTCCCCTCGCCTGTCCGCTGAGCACCCTGCCCTTTGCCCAGCCTCCTTTCCTGGCTCCCAGGACCCTCCCTCAGGCTGGTCAGCCCAGATATGTCCCCGGCGGCAAGGAACTGCCCTGGGTCTGTTTTCCCAACTGCTCGGGCACAGTGCTGAGTAGGTGGTTGCTTATCCAGGCCAAGCCCCAGGATGGAAATTCTCGAGGCCTGGGGCGGGGTGGCGGGGTGTGAAGAGCATGCAGTTTGGAGTCAGATGGACGCAGTCGGAGTCCAGGCTCTGACCGTGACCAATCATTTAACCTCTGCGAGCCTCGGTCTCCTCATCTACAAAACGGCATGAGGACACTCCCTACCTCTTAGGGCTGTGGAGGGAACCCCACTGGCTTCTTGTGCTCATGCTTTAGTGCAGTGCCCGGCACACAGTGGGTCCTCAACAAATGATTCCAGCTCAGCCCCAGCGTCTGGCTTACCTCTGGGTTCTCTGTTGCTCAAGTGGAAGTGTCACTTCCCATGGAGAGAGAAAGGAAATCAAAAGTGTTCTTGGGGTAGATCAGAATATAATACTCTTTAACCAAAAGAATGTCTGCCAAAGTCTTGGAGTCTTCTGTTACTGGGACATGATATTTCAGGCAATGTTATTTTATTTTGTCCCATTAAGTGAACAAAGATTTTTCAGAGGCAAGGGGTGCAAAGACCAGGGTTCAAATCCCAGTTCTAATTTTCCGTGAGACCTTGGACGAATCATTTTCCTATTCTGGTCCTTGGTTTCATCACCTATAAAGTGAGGAGGTGACCTAAATGTTGTCTGAAGTTCCTTCTGGCCATGATAGAAGAGAAGTGGTTAGGGTGTCGGGAGACTAAGATTCTGGCTAGTTCTATCACTAATTTGCTACGTGATTATAGATAGATAAGTCCCTTCCTCTTTCTGGGCCTCAGATTCTTCATTTGTAAAATGAGGTTGTTGGGCTAGGTTAGAGATGGCTAATATACAGCACGTGTGCCACCCCACTCCAAGTTTGTGCCTAATTGCAGGGATCACTTGTGGAGCTCAACACATTTCCGGCTGAGCCTAGACACAGCCTCAGAATCCTTCTCAACACAGTATTCCCGGAAGATAGCATCACTCAGTCAGAGTATATCCATAGAGGACCCCTAAACTTGCCTTCCCTTAGAGTTTGTCTCTGAGGTCCTTCCCAGCTGTGCCCCTTGGGAACTCCATGACCCAGGGACCCTAGCACTCACCGTGTTTGGTCAGGAACCTCAGTGCCTCCAGCTGCCCACTCTGGGCGGCCACGAACAAGGGGGTGATGCCATAGGCATTCTTGGCTTCCACCTTAGCACCTCTGCTCACCAGGATCTCCATGACCTCCAGGTCATTGCGAGCAACAGACTCGTGCAGAGCCGTCCAGCCTCGGTTACAGCGGTGGTTCGTGTCTGCGTTGTACTGCACCAGAATCCTCACCGCCTCCACGTTCTTGCGCTCACAGGCTGTGCCCAGGGAGAAGCAAGATGGTCAGCAGGGCCCCGGCAGGAGCTGGCCAGCCAGGACTTCATTCATTCGTTTGTCCGTCTACCCATTCACTCATCAGCCATAAGTGGATTCACTCAGCAAATATCTACTGGATCTGCGCTAAGTTTCAGCCTCTGCATAAGCCACTAAAAGTCATAGTAATACGGATCAGAATTAATATTTGCTGATATGTACCTGACACTGGTTATGTGCCAGGCACTCTATTCTAAGCACTTCTCATAATTAACTAATTTAGTTCTCCCAACCACCCTTAAAGGATGTAGTGTTATTCCCTTTCACAGATGAGAGAAGTGAGGCACAGAGAAGTTAAGTGACTTGCCCAAGGTCACACAGATAGTAAGTGGCAGAACTGGGATTCAAATCCAGGTAGTCCGTTCTGGAGTCTCTGTCCCCTGGAAGGTTCCAGAATGCCCCTACCTCATCTCCCTTTCCAGTGTTACCTGCTTCGGTCCTCCACGAGCCAGAAGGGGAGGAGGAGGGCAGTGCCATCGTCCTGATCAAAACACTTCCTCAAAAGCTACTCACTTAATTTGGGCTAAAATCTATCTTCTGAGTCTGCTCAAACATCCCGTATAAGCCTCATCTTGCAGTAGGCCCTAAATGCAGCCTTAGCACTGGCAGAGCTATTACCAGGGAGGCTGGGCACTTGTCCAAATTAACCATCCCTAGAAGCTTCTCTGAGTCAGTCAGAGGGGGTGGTGAGAAGGAAGGGGGGCTGCCTGTGTAGTGTTTCAAACAGGACCCCAGGCTTGGTTTCCTCACCTGTAAAGCACAGATAATGGAACCTTCCCGAGAGGATGCCGTGGGAGGGTGGAGTGAGGTAGCATACGAAGGCTCTAGGGTGGAGCTTGGCACATAGTGGAGCTCATGCGGGACCAGGGCCCGGGCTTCAGCTGTGAGTCACCCAGCATATTGGGCGCTCTCTCTGCGTCAGCTCCAGTGCCCGGGGGACATGAGTTCTAGGGAAGACACTTCCACCACAGGTCTGCAGTGGACCTGGTTCCTGCTGCCTATGGAATGTTCCAGGTGCTGGATACCAGACACAGGGAAAGTTGGAGATTTCTGTAGTTTTTCAACGTGTAAAGGTCCTATCATTTTTGCAAGCCCCAAAGCTGATTGCTTAAGCGTATAGGCATGAACTAAACACTTGATCGTGGAGTAGTTCAGAGTGTGGTGCTGGCATCCAGCTCGCGGAGTTTAGATCCCAGATCTGCCCTTGCTGGCTGTGTGATCCTGGCTGCCTCATGTCAGTTCTCTGTGCCTTAGGGCTTCATCTGTAAAATGGGATACTAGCATCGCCTACCTCGTACGTGGATGGATATGAGGGTTAGAAAAAAGAACACAGCCTGGTACTTAGTAAGCACTCAGTAAATACCAACCGTCATGAGTATTTGGATTTTGACCCTGGGTACTGCCAGGGCAGCCAGTGAATGTCCTTGGATGATGTATTGGGTAAGACAGGAGTGTTTCCTTTTCTCGAACATCCTGGAGGTACAAATTCCCTCTCACGCCTCTTTGCTTTTGCCTATGCTGTTCCCCTGGCTTGTCCAGCTGGTAAATCCCTCCCATTCAGGCTCAGCTCTGGGACCGCCTCCTGCGGATGCCCTCTTCCACATCAGGGCCCCTCCCCAATGTTCCCAGGTGCCTTGTGCCAAGCTCTTCAATGCCAGTAGCTAACTATTACATCATCTCTGAATCGACGCCCACCAGATGGGGAGAGCACATGGGCACGGACCGCATCTTTTCATCTCAGGGCTCTCAGCATGCCTGGCCCATGGGAGGACTTGGGAAATGTTGACTGAATATGTACATGAATGAATGGTTCAACTATGTAAGTTATACATCTAAACGAGGCTGCACCATCAAAGTAGACCCCCTTGGGGAGTTGTACAATTTGCAAGCAATCCTCCCCATTGCCCACCTAGTTTCTGGACCCTCCCTCGGGGAAGCCCACCCCAGTGGGCTCACCTTTGTAGAGTGGTGTCTCTCGGGCCTTGTTGGAGATGTCGGGCTCAGCCCCAGCCTGGAGCAGGGATTGGAGGCAGTCCAGGTGTCCCCTGCATGTCGCCAGGTAAAGGGCCGTTTCCTCCTGCAGGGTGCGCTGGTCAATGATTGCCGGGTATGCTGGGGAGGATAGACCAGGAAATTCAAAAGGAGGAAGATACCCACCTCCCCCTCCAACACAGGGGTGGTCCCAATTTCCTCCCAGTTCCAGGGACAGATGTGAGTGGCCTCCACCTGAATTGACCATCCACACTGCCACACTGCCCTGGCCTTGGATTCAGTCACTTTCACAAGGCTGTTTCAGCTTCCCGGTCATATTAATCCAGCTCAGATGCCACCTCCTCTGGGAAGCCTCCCCTGGTTGAACCCCCTCCTTCTCCGAATGACCCTGTCCTTCCCTTACACTCCCACCAGCCACTGCCAGAAGTCCGTCTCATGTAGTCGCTCCTGCCCTGGAGTGTGGTGGGCTGCCTGGGGTCCGTGCTTCTTGAGAGCAGAGGTAACTCCTGCCTGCAGGTGTTACCCATCCACATCTGGCCTGGGGGAGAGCCGAGGCTCAGAGAGGAGGCATGATTTGCCCAGAGTGTCACAGCTGCTGGAGACGGCCTTGGCAGGGCACAGGCACAGCTGCGGTATTTTCCACACCAAATCAGCCCCTGGAGCATTCTCGAACAAACTGGCAGTGGCTCTCCCACAAGTCAGCCTTCCCTCATTCCTTTTCTAGGAATTAGGCCCTCCTGTCCTGGGAGGCCTGGAGAGGTGGGGGGATGGGTGGGGCAGCGCTGGCGGGATGGCTTGCTTCCCCAAGCACTTCCTTGCTTCCAACTTGATGACTTTAACTCTGCAAGCGGGGTGGTAACTTTGCCTTGCCCCTTTCACTATGGTTGTGGTGAGGCAAAGCTCCGCAAGGAAAGTGACCTTGCCCGTGCGTCCGTCCCCATCTGTGGCTGCGCACAGAGCCCAGCGCCTCACCTTGATGCAGCGCCTTCAGGCAGCTCAGCTGGCCGTAGTAGGCCGCCTCGTGCAGCGGCAGCCAGCCCTCCTTGTTGGGCTCTGTGAGGTTCTTCCCCGCCTTGATCATCGCCTTCAAGGCCTCTTCATCGCCTTCCTTGATGGCCTTTAGCACAGGGTCCACGGGCCTGTGAGAGCAAGGGGCAGGTCATTCCTCCGGACTGGGGCAGGCAGAGGCAGGGCCAGGTGGCCTTTCTCCCAGAAGGAAAGCAGGGCCTGCTGGTGACCAGGAGTGGGGCTGGCTGTGGGATCGCACAGTCCTGCTTGGCCCTGCTGCTCTGGGACAGGTGCTCAGCCCCTGCAGCCGTGTCCTCTCAATAAGGTGAATAACTTTTCCTAACCCACATGGGCGTGCCCTGGGAACTCTGCCCTGACCTCGGCCCTGACCTTGGCCTCTCTGACTCTCAGCCCCGTCACGGCTTCCTCAGCCTGCCTGTGACCGGGTCAGCCTCTCCCTGCCTCCGGTCCTAAGCCCTCAGCTAACCACTGGCTTTTACATGTCTTTGATTGTTTGCCCACTGTCTGTCTCCCCCACTGGACTCTGAGCTCCAAGACCACAGGGCCCGTGTCTTTCTTTTATCCCTTATGATTTGGTTCCCACGGCCCAGCTCAGTGGCTGGTCCATAATAGGTACTTAATAAATACTTGCGGCTTGAAAGAAAGAGAGAGAGAGAAAATATGAAAGGAAGGGAGGGAGAGAGGAAGGATTCAGAATTTAAGAACCCTGACAATTATTTCACTCCTTCATCCCTTCTATTTCCAAAAAGACAGCCTCTTCCCTGTTAGAGTTTTGCTTGCGTCTTTGGGGATTGTATTTATATCTCTTTCAACACAGTCTTTGCAATGGCCTCCTCTGAGCGTTTGGAGGACGCACTGGCCTAAGAAGATAAAGGTGAGGGCTCTGGATCGGGCTTTGCCAGTGTTCCGTCCCCCTGTGAGCATCCCTGGGCCTGGAGTATTCCCATGCCTTTATCTCCAAGTTGGGCACCACAATGGGAAACTCCACTAGAAACGTGGCCGGCTCATTCACTTCCACAGATGGAAATCAAGGGTCCCTTTTAAACAGAGCTCCTTGGTGGCCAAAAGAGAATCAGGGGAACCCTCTGTCCCTGCAGCTTTCAGTGGCTGCGTCTGCTATACCAAGACCATTTCTACCAGGAGGATTCGGGCTTCCAGTGTCGGCCCCCCAAAGGGATAGATAACTGACCCCACTGGAGGTTTTAGTGATAATTAAACTCCTTCCCTGAGCATAGCACTCCAGAGTTTACCAAGCACCTCCACCTTTGGGGCCTGTTTTCACTGAGACAAAGGCGCAGACCCTTCAGAGGGGGAGTCCGTACAGTGAGCACCTCTCTGGGGTCTTCCCAACCCCTTTCCTTTCTCCGGACCCTTCTCCTCACCTCTAGAACTTTCAGCTGCTGAAAGATTTAAGTACCTGAAGGATTAATATGTTTGACACCTTCACAATTTAAAACTTCTGAATATCAAAAAGATTTCGGGGCTAATATGAAAGATAACTTCTTAGCTTGGCTCATCCAAGCCACTTCGTTTGTTTGTTCGTTCATTCATTCATTCATTCATTCATGCACTGAGCTGGCTTCCCCCATCCTTGGAGAGTCAGTGAGGACAACAGACTGCTGTGGGTCCACTCTTGGGGAAAGAGCTGCGTAAATGGTCCCATTTCCCTGATGGAGGAGGTGAGAACGGAGGCAGGTCTTGTCCCAGGGCCGTCATCCCTGTCAGTGGCCACGATAGGCCCAGAGTGTCTCCAGGGCCAGCCCCTTTACCCTCCCAGCTGCTCCCCCCTCCAGCATGAGCGGCACTTCCTCCTGACTCTCAGCCTCTCTGGTTATTAATAGCTTCAGAGCACAGATGCCGGTTAAGGACAGACCCAGCAAGGACGATGGGTAACTGACCAGATAAGCCCTGAAGTCCCCATCAACGCCATCACTGCCACCTTGATGAGTTCCGCTTACGAGCGGCCCAGAGCAGCCCCGGTTGGTGTCAGGAAAAGCCCCAGTGGGGTAGGTGTCCTGTCTCTCCCGGAAGGTCTCCTGTGGGACCCGTCTGAAGTGGAAGGGAGGAGGGCTGGCTGTTCTTGTGGCTTTGGCGGGTGTGCATTGTCATGAGAACATTCTTAGGACGCACCGCTCAGCTTGGGCCTCGTCCAGCTGTGGTGCAAGGACCCTGGAGTGCTCAGACACACACACCGCCAGCTTCTGTATGAGCTCAGCCAAAGTGCCCGCCCCAGGGCTGGGGGGAACTGCTGCGGGTATCAGACCATCAGAGACCGAGGAGCTGGACAGGACCCTGGAGGCCACTCTGTCCTCTCCAACCTTCTCTATGGAGAACGGAGACTAAGTGAGGGTCAGCGACTCACAGGCAGTCTCACAGGAAGTGGCAACAGCGCTGAGACCAGAACCTGGTTTCGCTTTTCCAGACTGTCAAAATCCTACCTGCAGCGCCCAAGGAAGAGAGGGGTGGCAGGGCTTGAAAAGGGCTGGGAAGAAGAAACAAAACATAGGCCAATTGTCTCCTCCCTACAATGTAACCGATCAAGGAAATAGGGGCTCCAGCGATGGGACTGCTTTTTTGTTTTTAGCTGCTTCTGGGGTCGAGCAGAGAAGGAAACAGCACAGAGCTATTTTCTAAGGACTCACCTAGCCCAGCACCCTGGTGCCAGGCAAACAGAGCCTTTCCTGCATCTCGGATTATCTTTTGGTTTTAGCACCTGGCACTTAATAAATAAAGGCAACAAAGCAAACCAAAACTTGTGGGTATGGGCGTCGTGGGTGTGCTAAGATAGACCCACGGTGATGGCATGCGGGAAAGTGAGGCAGAATGGGGGGCTGGCTCATCGGCCTCAGCTCTGAGCCCCTGGAGTACTAGAGCCGTCTCCCCAGTCCCCCTCTCGCTGGGTCCCCAGGTTCAGAGCCCTACGGGGCTACTCCAGCACGCAGGGCCCATTCTGGGGGAACTGAGGGGTTAATCACAAGCTCGGCCTGGCTGGCAGTTCCTAGAGGATGGAGTCTGCGACCACCAAGCCCAGCTCGGCAGGAGCTGCTGGGTCTCAGGGGGACACACCTGGGAGGGTTGTTCCTTGGAGTCCCTCCAGAGTACCCCTCTTCCTGGGGGCTGTGGGACTGCTTCCCATCCCTGCACCCCAACCCCAGTTTAGAGGAGAATGGGCTTGGATGGTCTGGGGGCCGCGGGGTGGGGGCACTTACGCCAGCTGGAAGGACTTGCTGTGGTTGTATTTCTGCATAACCTCCTGGAACAGGCCCTTGGGGGCTGCGGTCGTGGCGCTCTCAGGAGACACAGTGGACCTGGAGGGTGCAGGGCAGGAGTGAAAGAGGGAAAAATACTCTGCATATGAGAAGCGGGTCATGGCCGGAGGCAGGAACGAGGATGGAGGGAGAGCGAGGGGGAGAGACTGACAGACAGACACAGGGCTCTGAACCAAAGCAGATGGCCGGGTCCTCCCTGTGCGCTGGACACAGCTGCTGTGTCTCCAGATTATTTTTGGCCCTTGGAGGAAGCCCTGGGAGATTTAAATGACCATATAAGACAACAATGAGGTTAACCTCACCCCAGCCCCGAAGGTCCCCCTCCCCAGCCAACCACGCAGGAGGCAGATATGAAGCAAGGTGACATTCTTCACCCAGGAGGATGTGAGGAGTAGTCAGCAGCAGGTCCCAGGATGAAAGGGGCTCAGTCCCAGGGCGGGCCAGGCTGGGTCCCCACAGGGATGGACAAGAGATTCACCGGGGTGGGGGGCTAGGAGAGCCAAGCTGGGGCGCCAAGCCAGGCCTGTGCTCTCACCCTCACCTCACTGGCTCCTCGTTAGAGGGTCCTGCTGTCCCAGGGTCAGGAACAAGCAGTACAAAGGGTAGAGCAAAAAGATGCATGAAGAATTTCATCGGAGTCAGGGCTTGGAGTCAGAGTGACACGGGTTCAAATCCAGGCTCTGGCACTCCCTGGCTGTGTGACCTCGAACAGGTGCATCTTCTCTGGGACTTAGTCTGGTGAGGCCTGAGTGTGTGAATGGTGTAAAGTGCTTACCAGAGGACCAGGCACAGGGCTCCACATGTGTCCACCATTCATTGCATCATGATTTCGTCTCTCTGAGTCTCAGTTTTCCCACCCCACTGGGCTGTTGTGAGGACAGGAGGGGTGAAAGGAGGGGAGGTGGCCACTGCACAGATCTGGATTGGTTGGAGCTGGAATGGGAACAGGGCATGCTGGCCCATCTTCCAGTGGGTTGGGGACCCTGGTGCAACAGACACTCCAGCGGACCCGGCCTGGTCCCCTGCGCCCCTCTGCGGAGTCCCCTGAGGGATTGGGAAGGATGTTGCTACAGGTGACCAGCATCCCGTGGGCCACGGAGGTGCTGGAGCTGTGACCCTGAGGCCCTGCAGATTTTGTGGACACCCTCAGCCACACCGGGGCACAGGGAAAGGGAGGGAGCAGAGAGAGACAGGAAGGATGCCAGCCCCCTTCACCTGCTGCACCTCGGTCATCACCTCCCACCTTCCTTCTCCCCCACCTGCTCCTGAGCAGCGAGGCCGAGTGTGATGCCATGAATGCTAGAGCGGGTGCCAATGCCACCGCCTTTCCTAGACTCAGAGACTGAGGCTCCTAGAGGCAGGAAACGGCCCCAGGGTCACACGCAGCTGCAGAGTCGACTCCCGTCTGCTGCGGAGCTCCGACACACGCTCCCTCCTCCAGAGGCTTGGTGTCTCCCGCCCCTTTGTCCCTTCTTTGGCTCTCAGGCCACCATGCTGACAGGCCCTGAAACTGGGAACAAGCCTCCACCCCTCTCTGTGCCTCAGTTTCCTCCTTTGCAAAATGAGGAGGCAGGACCAGACCAGGGGTTTCCTCGCTGCTGTGGTTGCCGTGGAGACTTCACTGCAATGAACTCACATGGAAACTCAGGATGCCATACAGATCTCACACCACATCCTGGGGACAGGGGTGCAGAGACTGGCCCTGCCAGGGCCCCTCTTCCCGAGCCCTGAGAGCTGCTGTTTCAGTGTCATTATCTACCCTTGCTCCCGGCCCTGAGAAGCGGAGGATGCTGGGCAAGACGGAAGCAGCCGGAGGCCAGGCCCACCTGAGCAGTCCCCAGCCCTGTGGTCATGACAACGCCCTGGGCTTCTAGCTCTACATGGCCTGGGGACCCGGTCACTCTCATCATTGATCCATGTGTGGCCTCCCATCACTTTTTGATCTTAGAATGCTTTTAGCCAGGTAAAACTCATTGATGAAAACCTACCCACCACCCTAAAATTAGGACATCTCTCTGATGGTATAATAATAACAGCAACAATGGAACGGTGAGGCTGGTGGGGATGGCAGCGAGATGGCGACGGTGACATTCCCTCACAATGCGGCATGGCTTCGCCTCCTTTCTATGCTTGCACAGCCTGTGCTAGGGCCTGGGGGTGCAGATCGATGGCATATTTCTTTTTGTTGATCCTCAGGTGTTCAGAGGCTCATGGGATCGGGGGGGGGCGGGGGCGGGGGGCGGGTAGGCGAGGACACATACCACCACAGAGCCGCAAGGGAGGGGCTGGGAGAGAGGCAGGAGGACCCGCTCTGGGCGCTTTGAAACTGAGCGTGTTAACTAGGCTTTAGGGGCAGGCAGCATGAGTGCTCAGAGCCGGAAGGGGAGCCAGGCCGCTGACCGGGTTCCGTGCTCTTTCTGATCAAGGCGACAGGCCCCATTTCACCTTGGGTCCAGAGCAGGGAAATTCCCAGCAGAGAAAACCACTAGGGCTGAGTCATCAGAAGTGAGAGGAACACGGCAGGATGTGGGCAAAGATCATGCCCTGGAAGGGGCCCAGGTAGGGCCCCACGTCCTTTGTGTGGGCGGGCAGGCCGGGGTCAGTAGTATGTCACCATCACCAGCTCCCAACAGCCCTGTCCTGGAGTCCAGCTGGTCCCGGCTTCAGACACAGGTCAGGCTCGGTGAGGGTGGGGACTAGGGCTGTGATGATAAGGCCCCCTGACTTCTCAGTGGGCCCTGTCTGAGTTAGTGAGAAGCCCAGGCCAGCCCCAGGAAGGGTGTTACATTGGCCTGGACCTGGCTGAATGCGGGTGGCAAGCAGGCGTCTTAATAGCAGAGGGAGCTGACAAATACAAGAGTCTTCCCATGCCTGCCACCGAGCAGCATCCCATACCTGTCCTCCCATCTGGTCCTCACACGAACACAGGTGTCATGAGTACAGGGCCTGGCACCACAGGCGCTTGATAAATTTAAATGAATGAAACAAAACAAGCAAACAAAAGCCTTTGTAGGGATAGTGTCCCGTATGGTAATCTTGGTGCTGTGTGGTTGTATGCCAAAACCTCAAATTCCTGGAGAACCAGCCCCCTGCCCTGTTGGCTGGAGAGAGGAAGAGCTCACACAGGATTGCCCCCTCCACGCCCATTCCCCCCATGAGAGGTCTGTTTCCCCCGCACCCACTGGCCAATGCATCCTTTCTGGGCTGGCCAGAGAGGACTCGCATGTAGAGAACATGGATTCCAAGCTGCAGCAACTTCTGCCTTCCCATCCATGGCTAAGATTCATTGAGAGCTTGCTTTGTACCAAGTCTTATGATAGGCACATGGCACAAGTCATCTCATTTCATCCTCTAGTCCACTTTGTGAAGGAGATGAAATTGGCTCCCTTTTGCGGATGAGGAAACTGAGGCTCAAAGAGGTTTGCTTCCTTTAGCCTGTTTGGCAAACTCCTATTAATCCTGCAAAGCCCACCTCCTTGACTAAGAAGTAGATCAACCCTTCCTGTGTCCCTCTGACACCGAAGCAGGCCTCTTTGCTGCATCCATCCTGTTGGATGATTATGTACCTCTGGGTCTTTGCCCCCATTAGACTGAAAGCTTAGGGAGAACAGGAACCAGGCCTGATACACACATCCAGGTGCAGGGAAGTCACCTGGCACATCGTAAGTGTACAGTAAGTGTAGGTGGCTTATTTGAATTGTTTGCAGCTGTGCACACGTCAGCCCAAGCAAGTTCCTGCTTCATTCTTTCTTCCTTTTTCTTCTCAGAAATTTAACCTTAAATAAAATGCAGAAGTTTAAAGACTGGAAGACTCAGCTTCCTGGAGCCACTCGGACTGCTATTTTCGTACCCTTGGGCTCCCTGTTCCATGAGTGCATGAACCCTACTTCTCCACTGGATGGGACGTTGGTCTGCCTTTCAGGGGGCCCTCAGTGGGCCAAGCCTTGGAAAATGATCCTCATACATGTTCAACCTTCACCCCTTACCTCGTGGTGGGAGAGGAACAAATTGGAAGATGACTTTAAAAGGGAATATTATATTTTCTCTGGGATGCTGAGCTGACTTTCATTTCTAGGATCCCAAAGACCCGCTTGACCTTTACGTCCACGTTTGCCATTTTGGTCACAAGCTGATGACAATAAATTATATTTCTAGAGAATTTTATTGGATTCAAAATGCAGGGACTTCCCTGGTGGTCCAGCAGTTAAGACTCCGCGCTCCCAACGCAGGGGGCCCGGGCTCGATCCCTGGTCAGGGAACTAGATCCCGCATGCCGCAGCTAAGAGCCGGCACAGCCAAATAAATATTTTTAAAAAATGCATTGATTTGCCAAAAAACATTCATTGGGCATCTACAATGATCCAGGCTCTTTGCCAGGTACTGAGGATACAAAAGTGAGTAATATCTCTTCCCTGTCCCCAAGGAGGTCACACAGTGTCCCTGGGGACACTCTCAGGAGGCCGGGCAATGCCTTCCTAGGGTGACACAAAAGCTTGTCCATGATACAGAGGCAGCCTTGAGATGGGCACTCAGGGTCCTCAGGGAGGAAGCGGAGCGAAGTTATTCAGGCTGCAGGATGTGGGACAGCACCCACCTCATCTGATTAGCTTTTCATAAGAATACTGCACAGTAGGCCTGGGCAAGTTTTTGTTATTGCCATCTTAGGCATAAGGCTGCTGGGGCTCAGAAAAGTCAAGTAACTTGCCTAAGGACACACAGCCAGTAGGTGACAGAAGAAGGAGCCGAACCTCCCAACCCACTCCTGTTTCCACTCTAGCCTGCCACCTCCTCACTCATTCACGCATTCATCCGTTCACCAAGAGCTATGCGGTGTTGCCACGGGTCAGGCCCTGTGTGCTAGACACGAGGCCTCACCGGAAGGAAGACGGCTGAGGCCCCTGCCTTCAAGGAGTTCACAGGTTAATGGCAGAAAGAAATACATAGAGACTGTTGTAGTCAGGGCAGTGAAAGAAACAGTCAGGAAAGTAAGAGAGCAACGTGCCTGACCTGGGAGTCTGGTCAAAAATGAGGCGGAGCTGGCCAAGTGGAGCCTCTGGGGACATATGTGATGTCCGCTTTCTAAACCTGCTGTGGGTCTACTTAGATGAACACTATGATATTTGGGGGAAAAAGTGGACAAGGACCCTATTGGGCCCCATACTTACTGTGACACCATGTCTGAATGTGAGCACAAATCCGTGTGTCTCTTGTTTGGGGGACCCTGAATCTCTGTGGGGAGAAGTCTCTTCAAAGTGGAGGAGGGACAGGAAATAGAGAGAGGCTTTTGCAGAATCAACAGAGCTGGTCAAGTGACTGAACTTCAGGGTGGGACAGACCTTGGTTCAGTTCCTGGCCCTGCCGGGCGTGTGTTTTGTCATGCGTAAAATGGGCACAGAAACGTCCACCTTGCGTGGCTTTTGTCGGGATCAAGTGAACGCCTGTGGGCTGGGCATGTGGAGGAAGAGAATGTGATTAACAATCCCATGAAAGGGATTTGCTTCCCTAGCAGGGCCCAACCCAGCCTCCTTTCGGAGATGAAAGGGCAGAACAGAGCCTAGGAGGTTTCAGGTCACATCAAGAGTGAGGAGATGCAGGCTGAATCCTGCCCTGCCTGACTGTGCCTGGATCTTGGGTGAGGGCCGCATGGCCTTGGATAAGTCCTTTCCCTGCTGCGTGAGAGCTTTCTTTCTCAGGATAAATGTTTACACCCCACGTGGGGCCTCCACTTCCTTACCACTAGAGGAAGGAGGAGGTCAGGGCCCAGTTCTAATGTTTTCAAGTGTCTACAGCACTCCTGGAGGGGGTTCCCACGCTGGGCAGAAGGCTGCAGAGGCCCCAGGACGTATGGCTTGTGCTGCAGGCCGGGTTGGAGGGAACTTGCTCTTCTCTCTATCTGATCCCTCTGAGAAAGAGGAACCTGTGGTCTGATTTAGGCTGAACTGGCCAAAACAGGAACCAGGGTCTCTAGAGCATCAGCCACCACGAGTCCTTGGCCCTGGGCTTCTGTTTTTCAGATTGGGTCTCAGGATGGGATGTCCTTGTGGTCAGCTCAGTAACCTGGAGCCTTCATATTCCTTCCAGCTGCCCAAGGAGGTTGCCTGCCTTCCCCTTTAGGGAGGGGGCTCCTGAGTGATGGGCAACACAGGCCTTTGCCCAGCCTTCCTGGCAGAGGTGGTCCAGCCTTGGAAGGGCCAGAGTCACTTGGGGAACACCCTGGTAGGTTTCATCAGGGCACAGGGCCAAGATGTACTGTCACCTACCTTCATCCGTGTCGACTGGCTCTGGACATCGGAAAAAGTCTGTTTATTGTTGCTGCTGTTATTACCATTATTGTTTGAGGTTCAGAGAGGTTAAATGACTTGCCCAAGGTCACACAATTCAAAATTGCATCTGTGGAACTGCAGTTGTGGCCCGTATCATATTTCTACTGGTGCGACATGGAACTGCTGTAGGTGGTCCTGCTAATGGGAGGATGAGGTCGTGCTGAGATGGGGAGCCAGAACAGGAGGCAGGATGGTTTTCTGGGCAGATGTCATTGCTTCTCAGACATGTTTTGCCAGGGTGATGGCATAGAAAGGGTTGGAAGCCCTGGCCAGATTCAGAACATCGGTTCCTTTGCATCCAGACATAAAGCCAGTGGTACAAGGCCGAGCCATGGGCTCTGGAATCAGATAGCTCCAATCTCTGCACCACTGCCTTCTAGCTGTGTGACCTTGGACTAGTTACTCAGCCCTGAGCTTCAGTTTCCTCATCTGTAAAATGGGAATATAGCATAGAGCCTCCTAGAAGGTCCTTAAGAGGATAAAATGAGGCAAAGTGTGTACAGCACCCAAGGTGGCACTTGGCACCTTCAGAGCTCAGTAAGTTTAGATAACAAATGTTAGTCATTACAGTGTGAAAATGCACCTTAGAGACCAGGATAACTTGGTCTTGGATTAACAGTGTTTGGGATCTGTGCCTGATGGACGCCCCATCTGGCCTCCCCTCGCTCACCTGGTCCACGGGTAGAAATGCGCAGGTTCGCGGTTGACACGTGTGGACACAGCGGCCTCAGTGGTGGCTGGGCCCCGAGTCTTGTCAGCCAGGCTCTGCTCAATGGCCATCTGGACCAGCTCATCCTCGCTTAGGCTGCTATACAGGTTGTACTCCTCTTGCCCAATGGCACGCTGTCTGCCCCGAGCACTGATCTCCGTGGCCATCCTCTTCCACCTCTCACCTTGGCCTCCAGAAGACACTCAGTGGGGAGGAGCAAGCATCAAATCAGAAAAGTCTGTGAGGAGATCAAAGCCACCCTGGTCACTAAGAGTTATGCAAGGTAGCTATGTTTACACACAGGGAAGCCTGTGCTTTCTTGTGGCAATCACACAATCATTTTTCATCCATTCATTTTGTCATATGATCCACCCAACCACCCATTCATCTACACATCCATCCACCCACTCATCTATTCATCACTCCACCAGCCTATCTAACTACCCGTCCAACCAGCCACCCATCTATCCAATTATTCACCATCCCACGCATCCAGCTGTCCACCCACCCACTCATTTATCCACTCACCCTCCCATCTGTTCACTTAGCCATCCATCTGTCCAACCATCTAATCATCCATCCAACATCCATGCTCCTATCCATCCACTCATCTGTCTAGCCAATCATCCAACCATCCACCTATCTCTCCATTATTCACCCTCAGATGTATCTGCCTATCCGCCACCCATCCATTTATCCATCCATCCATCTATACATCTATATATTCAACCAACCACCCACTCATCCACCATTCATTTTTCCATTCCAGACAGCCTATCTATACACGTGTGCATGAATCGTTAACTGAGAGATTATTTACTGAGCACCTCTTCTATGTCTGACACTCTTCTAAGCACTGGTGATACGACAACACGATCCCAAGAGACAGAATCCCTGCCCTCAAGGAGGTTACACAACCGTGCCCACATTCCTTCCTTCCAATCATCCAACAACACCCTATCCACGCATTTCTCTGCCTTGTGCTAGAGTTGAGATTATTAGAGATGAATCACATGATCTAGTTAAAACCGATGGTTAAAATCATTTGCCATGTAATTCCAGGGACTGTCTTCTTAAAAAAAATTGCCTTAAGGAGAAATGGACTTTGGTTGAGTCAACTGCTCTTAGGAAATGAAGTAAAATCAGCTTAGCCTGATTTTCATTTTGACCGGCTGACATGCAGTGTGGCTGTAGGTCAGTGATTCTGAGCCCTGACTGAAGATTAGAGTCACATGAGATCTTTTCAAAAAATACCAGTGCTGTAATTCGGCAAATATTTGTTTGCTCGGCAAATATTCACCCTCCCCTTTCCCCTGGAGGCAGAATGTTGCCCCTTCCTTCCCCACTGAGATCGGGCTTGGCCGTGTAACTTGCTCTGGCCAATGAATGTTAGTGGATATGATAAAGCAGCCACTTGACATGCGCGTGTGCAGTGGCACTTGCTCTTCTGCCATCGCCAGGACTCCCCCTTGGAGCCATTGCCCTTTAGCTGGGTCCCAGAGTGAACCCACCTGGGGCTGCCATAGCCCAACCTGCACGGAGGAGCTCTGTCCAGTGGGCCTGCAGCCTGGCCTGGCCTAGATCAGCCTACGGACCCGCAGCGCCAGAGCGCGAGAATCAATGCTTGTTGAGGGTGCTTTGTCATACAGAGTTCTCGTGGCTCTAGTTAACCAATACCCAGAAGACTAGGCCAGGCACTTCACAGAGAGGACATCTAAAAGGCCAACCACCAAACGTAAGGGCGCTTAACTTCCTAAGTGTTTGGGAAGAACTCAGATTAAGACCCCAATGCAATACCACTATACACCCACCAGAATGGCTCAAGTGAAAAAGATGGGAAATGGCAAGTGTTGGAGAGGAAGTGGAGCAACCGGAATGCTCCCCACTCGTGGCAGAAGTGTCAAAATGGGATGGCATTTGCTAATGCTGAGCATATACATGTCACGTGACCCCCAAATCCCACTCCGGTCTCTATGTCCAAGACAGGTGAACATATGTTCACCAAAAGACAAGTTTGAGAATAATTCATAGCAGCGTTATTCAAAATAAACCCCAATGGGGCTTCCTTGGTGGCGCAGTGGTTGAGAGTCCGCCTGCTGATGTAGGGGACACGGGTTCATGCCCCGGTCCATGGATGAAGCATGACTGTTCCAAGACAATTGGGACAATCTCACCCCCTTGGCCAGTGACTAATTTAGGGGTAGGCATGTAGCCTGGTTTTGTCCAAAGAGACATAAAGGAAATTCTGCCGGGGTCTCCCAGGAAGGACTTTCCTTTTCCTAATAAAAGAGAAAGCAGTGAAGAAAATGACTCCTCGCCCACACCCCTGCTTTGTGTTGGAGGACTTGCTGCTTGGAGTGGTGGCAGCTATCTTGTAACCATGAGAGGGACAGTGTCGCAACAGTGAGTTTGACGGAGTGAGTGACAGGTCTTCTGAGTCCTTCATTATATTGTTGAGCCGCTGAACCAGTGCTGGGTCTGCCCATCCCGGCCTGCTTATTAGGTAAAGACTGAAGATCCTTATGGTTTAAGCCAACGTTAGGTGGGTTTTTTTGTTATATGCAATCAAAAATCATCTTAAAACATGGTTCTTAGGCCTGACCGAGAGTCTTGAAAACACGCCAAGGCTCTAGTCCCACCGAGACCATGAGCTCAAAGCCTCCAGGGCTGGCGGCCAAGCATTGCAATGTTCAAGGCTTCCTTGACAATTTTAGTAGGTAGCCAGTGCTGAGAACCACAGCTCCACATCAAGTGTCAGGTAGCTGCTCTGTGTTCCACCCTAGGGGAGGGAAAAGGGGCATTCTGACCTCAAAATCACTTTGTGCCTAATGTTTGGGGTACTATTATTATTACCATTATTATTATTTTGCAGCACCGACAACCTCAGTTTTGTTTATTGTGTAAAGAACCCAAGACTGGCAATCAAGAGACTTGGGGGTTTACGTCCCAGCTCAGCCACGAGCATCTCTCTTTCTCTCTCAGGCTCTCAGTTTTTCCATCTGTTAAATGGTGGGATGGGCTAGAACCTGCCTTCCATCCCTTCCATCCTGGAAGGGGGCACTGTGCAGCCAGGTGTTCCCCACCCCCAGCTGACCCAGGCCCTGCTTCCCACCCCTTCTTTGCTTCCCTGTGCCTGAGGTCCCTGCCTTGGCTTTTCCAGAGCTGGAGTTTGGCTCTACCCCCACCTGGCACAAGGCAGAGGCTCAGTTCATGTGGTGCTACCCTGACTGGAAGTGCCGATGCCCAGTGCCTGCCCAGCGTCGTGGTGCCCTGGCCTGAGGGCATCTGCTCCAGACCAGGAGCGAGGGGGAAGAGCACAGGACTAAGAGTCAGGGATCTGGGTTATAGTCTCCAAGTTGATGCTAAAGCGCTGTGTGACCTCAGCCACATCCCTGTCCCTCTCTGGGCCTCAGTTTTCTCATTGCAAAAAGAGGATTTTGGCTAGAAGGTTTCCAAGGGTTCTTCCAGTTCTAAAGCTTCTACAACTCGTTGAGATGTTTGGTTAGCTCTGTGCTAGTGAACACCAAACTCTCTGTCCCTGGGAGTCCCTTATGGTCACTTCAACAGGTCCACCGTATGTATAGAGCTTAGCATCGGTCATGGGGGAATAGGGAACCAAGCAGGAATGGAAGGATCTCAGATCTGAGTGTCAGGAACCCTAGATCTAGTTTCAATTCTGCAACTTACTAGCTATGTGACCTTGGTCAAGTCACTTCCCCTTCTGGGTCTCCGTTCCTTTATCAGTAAAAATGGGAATGAGACAACCCACTTCACCATGCTGAAGGGGCCATATACATGTGCTGGTCAAGTGCAGGCAGCTGGGAGGGGACCCCTCCAGCCCCTCACCCTAAGGCAGCATTGGCCCTGCAGCCTGGTATGGGTAGCTCAGAGGTACCCGGACAGCACCCGGCTCCAGCAAGCACCCCTTCCTTGACCAGATTCCTAGGGAGGCGAGGACAGTCAGGTGATGGTTACCTGGAACTGCCATCTCCCGCAGCTAATTCCAGACTCCCAGGCCCTCCCCCGTGGATCAGACAGCGTCCAGAGACTTTCCCTTTTGTCACTTATTCCATGGCATTGCCCCGACAACAGCCCTAGAAACTAAGAACGTCTTTTGTTGAATTAACTTATTAATTCTTATGCATCCTCTCTCTTTTCAAAAAGACTTGATGCCCCTACATGATTGAACCCATCTGATAGACGAGGCAATTAAGATTCAGAAAGGGGAAGGGAAAGGTTTGCATGAGGACAGGCAGCTGGAAAGTATGGATTTGGAGCCCAAGCTTCCTACCTCAAATCCAATGCTCCTTCTGGGAATTCCAGGGACACCAATCCAAGTAAGTGGCACTCACAAGGGTTCTGAGCAGGCAGGGGTAATATAGCCATCCTCACCCAACCCGGCACCTGCGCGGCGGGGACCATGGTGCGTTCCCACAGATGGGGGTTGACCTTGAAGGGACCTTGAGGGAGAAGAACTTCCCTACCCTCACTCTTGATTTTCCCACTGAGATCCTTAGCCTTTGAGGGGCTTTGAGTAAGTCCCCATCTTTAGAATCCTCCTGTTTAAAACGGAGACCCTGGTAAGTACTGTTGTTAAGGAGGTGGTGGTAGAATTAAGAGGTTCAAGCACGGACAGGCCTAGCGCTGGGCCTGGCCGTTGGTAAGGAAGTGTGTGATACCAGGCTACTTCCCCATCATTGGGCCTGTGCAATTACAGGCTAGGGCTGCTGCCAGGGGCACTGGCAGGTGGAACTGCTCAGCCTTAGCATGAGGGGGCAATTAGGAAGCAGCCTATGGGGGACTTCCCTGGCAGTCCAGTGGTTGAGACTCCACGTGTCTACTGCAGGGGGCACAGGTTTGATCCCTGGTCGGGGAACTAAGTTCCCGCGGGCCACGCTGCATGGCCAAAAAATGAAAAAAAGAAAAAAGAAAAGAAGCAGCAGATGGGGTCAGCTTGGCCGGGTTCAAATCACAGCTTTGCTGGTTGTTAGCTCTGTGACCTCTTAGAAGCTCAATTTCTTCACCTGTAAAATGTACCTAAAAGAGTACCTATGTCATGGCAGAGTGAGGGCAGGGGTGAGGAGGTGAGATCCTGGGTGATGCCCTGCCCCTCTCTTGCCCTCAGTTTCTCATCATCTTCGTGCTGTCCAGCTTGATTTCTGAGGCCTCAGCCTGGGGGCTAGGCTACCTTCTGGGCCTGAGTCCTGGAGAGAGGCCAGCGGTCTCAAGGGACCCTCTGGGAGGCTGATTGGGGTTAAAAAATAGCCCTTTCTCAGGGAAAGGGAGAGTGTAGTGGGCCCTGCCAGTCAAGCCAGGGGCCTACAGAGGGAGCGGTGGTCGAGAGTAGCTGATCCAAGGCCAGCTTGGAACAGGAGAGACTGGAGCCACCCCTGAAGCTTCCAGGGGCTCCTCCTTTGCCTCCTTTGTGGGGCCCCAAATTCTGGCTCCAGGGGAGCCCCCACCTCTCCCAGGACAGCTATAAAATGGGGATAACAGTGGCTGTGACGGGGCTCCTTGAGTTAACACAGTAAAGCACTCAGAACAGTGCCTGGTCCATCCACAGCCAGTGCTCTTCTAAGTTGGGCCTCAGTTTTTACATCTGTGAAATGGGTATAGAAACATGGACGCTTGCAGGACTGGAGTGAGGACTAAATAATAGCATTTGAAAAGTGGCCCTTCTTCCCCCCAGTTCCTTCCCCTCTCCGCAAGTCCAGGCTCTCTGACAGCCAGGGTCTGCCTGGGAGCTGCGGTGGGGTCTCTGTAGCCGTTTGGGGGCCTGCGGCGGGAAGAGTGGCTTCCTGGATGTTTTATCAGAAACTGGGGGTGCGAGGTGTGGCTGGAAGGGTTGGGGGCAGAAAAGGGACTGGCAGTCATCCTCCAGGGCATCAAGTTCCCCCTCAGCCGGGGACTTGAGTCAGGAGTGAGAGCCCAGACAAGAGGCTTCCTGTCCTCTGCTCATCTGCCTTCCCTTCCCTCCCCTCCTGGCCTCATTCCCTGGTTAGTCACCCTTCCAGACGCAGTTCATGCAGCTCCTCCACCAGGAAGCCTCCCTGATCTGACGGCTGAGGCATCCAGAGCTGCCCCCAAGGGTACCCCTGACGTTCTAGTGCTCTGACTGCCCGCTGTGGGCCTGGCTCCCTAGGGAGTCTGGAAACTTCCACAGAGCAAGCCTGTATCACATTTGTGCCACAACCCCAGGACATACCCAAGGCCAGGTACACAGTAGGTACTTAATAAATGTTGGATGGGCAGGCGAATGAATGATTAGGTCAAACCTTGGAAGCACAGCTATTATGAGAAGACACTGTGCGTGGCAGAGGGCGTGACCACAGGTGTCTGACTGCCTGAGTTCAAAGCCCGCTCTGCCACCAGCTGGCCGTGTGATGGGGAGCAGATTACTCCACTCCCTCTGCCTCGTTTTGCCCCTCTGTAAAATGGAGATAATGATAGCATCCGGCCTACAGAGGTGCTGTCAGACAAAACGAGGTAACATATAGAAATGTGGGACAGGGCGCTCGGCATGTGGCCAGTGGCCCAGGAAAATCTGCTAACATTAGTCCGTGGCTCCCAGGATGCTGCGGTTCTCTGCTCTGACCCATTCCTGCTGAGATGCTGTCACCTGGAACTCGTTCCCAGTTGGCAGTTTCCATGCAAACTGTTTTCCCCTGACAGCGGTGGTCAGGAGGGTCAGCTGTGGCTGTTGGCCCCCCGGGCTGTCCCGGGTAGCCCCGAGGGATGCTGCAGAGACCCGCTGGATGGGTCCAGGGGTCAGTAACGGGGTCAGAGCTTGGGAAGGAGGGAGATCTCCACGCTTTCCCTAAACCCAGCCTGGGTGCAGGATGGCTTCCCCCCACCACTTCCAAATCCACTGCTCCCCAGGGCCCCTCCCTCTGCCGCCTCCCTTCCTGCTGGCACGACCCGCTGTCCTAGGAACTTCAGAAGGACCCACAACCCAACCCACTCCTCTTCTTCCTGGGTTTGAAGTCATGTATGAGGTGACCACCTACAAATGACAATAGTGGGTTTCTGGTGAGCACTTAGTTCTTGGATCAGGGCCGCACGTAGTAACGGCGGGATGAGTATATCAGGCAGGGTCCACCTGGGTGTTTTAGGTGTGAGTGTGGACTGTGCAATTCAGCTCTTATGCAAAGCACTATGGTTCAGACACTGCAACAAGCACTGGGAGAACCACAGCCCTAACGCCTCCCTTTGCAGTTAATTTACACTCTCATGTATGTTGTTAGCTTGAGCTGTGTGATACATTTGTGATGAGGGTACGGTTCCCATAGATTTGTGATGAGGGTACTGTTCCCATTCTACAGATGAGGAAACTGAGGCACAGCAGGAAGAAACTGATGAGGAAGAGACCAGAGGCTACATCTTCTGACTTCACACCTAGCCCTCATCCTATGTAACCCACAGCCTCCAGTTCTTTTTTAAGTTTTGAGTAAAGGCCTGGGTTAAACTAAATTAATTATCTATCTATCTACCTATCTATCTATCCATTCCAGGGCTTCACATCACATGACCTTAGCCCAAGACAGTCCTAAATACCTGCCGCTTGGTGAGCCTGGGGCCGTATGAGGAAGTGAGGAATTGACCTGGGCTGTTCCTTGGCTCCCAGGGTCCTCAAACCCCTCTCCTTGCAATGCCCAGTATGTTTACGTCAAAGCTTATCTTTCTGATCTGCTGTTCCTCCAGGATCCAGAGGGGTCCTAGGAAATCTGGGGAAACACTCCCAGCTGGAGAGCTCGTGAGTGTAAAACATTAAAGCATTCTCTCCCCTTCCTGGGTCCTATGGCTTTAAAACCTAAACCGTAAAAAACGCTGGTGCTCACACTGCTATATATAAAACAGATAAACAACAGGGAACCATATTCAATATCTTGTAATAACCTATAACGGAAAAGAATCTGAAAAAGAATAGATATGACTGAATCACTTTGCTGTACACCTGAAAAAAATAGCCCTTTCCCAGGGAAAGCGAGAGTGTAGTGTGCCCTACCAGTCAAGCCAGGGGCCTGTGGAGGGAGCGGTGGTCGAGATCCAAGGCCCGCTTGGAACAGGGGAGACTGGCGCCACCTCTGAGGCTTCCAGGAGTTCCTCTTTTGCCTCCTTTGCGGGGCCCCAAACGCTGGCTCCAGTATATCAACTATACTTCAATAAAATTTTGAAAATAAAAATAAAAAGGCTGGTGCTGTGGGTCCCTGCAATGTTTCCTGGCCAATTTCATGTATTACACCATTTGACTTCTCAAAACCTCCAGAGTCAGGGGAGGATTCTTCCCATTGCCCAGATGAGGAGACTGAGGCCCAGATTGTAAGTGGCAGAGAGCCTGCCTGCCCCTCTTTTCATCAGACCTTCTGACACCGAATATTTAGGGCAGTGGCCAGGGGTTTTAGTTACTCTGGAAGTCTCTGCTCTGGCTAAGGGGCGAACTGGCCTTGCGGGGGAGGGAGAGTGGAATCCAGGCCACCTTCATTGGCCCCCAGAGGGGCCCAGGTCAAAGCCCCAGGGTGGGCCTTTGTAGCAGGCAGTGCTGACAAGCCTTTGGCTGCTGGCGTCCAGGGCCTGGCAGCTAATGGGATTGGAGCCTTTTGTCCAGACTCTAAAGCTCAAAAGCCCCTCCCAGCTCTGCTAATCCCAGAAACTTTGATGCTGGTTACACACTCCTGGCTTCTCTCGGGAGTTAGGACTTTAGGTTTCTGAAGCTGGGCCAGGGTTGCTGGAGGTTACCAAGGGGATCTTATCACAGCTGACCCCATAGCCCAGGAGGGAAAGCTGAGCCCCAGGGATGGGGCATGACAGGCCCAAATGACCCAGGTAGGAGGTGACGGCCAGGGATTTGAACCTGTCCAAAGCTGCTTCCGCTCCCACGCCACCACACCGCCAGACCCTCTGTGCCCACTGTATGTTTGGGAGACCAAAACTCCATCTGAAATGGGCTGAGCGCCCCTTGCTAACCTGAATCAGGGCGAATCACTCACAAGTGGTCTAGGACCCTGATGACAAGTTTTAGAAGATTATTTACTTATTGTTGTACATTGAGGAAGCTACCACAAAACAGAGGGTGAGAGGGAGAGAGGGAAGAAGAAAGAACAAGAGGAAAAAACCTCTTTACTGTTTTTGGTGGAAAAGATTCCATTTTCCGAGGAGAAGCATAAATTCCACACAGGCCCAAAGGCCCACAGTCTGAGGTGGTGCCATGAGCACCAGCTAAGAAAAGCATCAGTGAATGCCAAGTGTTTGTTTTTGTTGTTGTTTTGGGTTCGAGGGCCTCTCACAGCTGTGGCCTCTCCCGTTGCGGAGCACAGGCTCTGGACGCGCAGGCTCAGCGGCCATGGCTCACGGGTCCAGCCGCTCCGGGGCATGTGGGATCTTCCCGGACCGGGGCACGAACCCGTGTCCCCTGCATCGGCAGGTGGACTCTCAACCACTGCGCCACCAGGGAAGCCCGTGAATGCCAAGTTTTATCTCTTTGGGCCCCATGCTATTGAGTCCCCGGGCTCATGGGTTACCTTCAGCTCAGCCTCCCAAGTGGAGGACACGTCTCTCACCCCCTGGCCCTGCAGTGGCTGGAGGTGAGCCCTAGCTATGCTGACCCTGGCACAGCTAGGTGCCTTCCCAAGGTCCCCCTTGTCCATCTCCCTGTCTTTTCCTGTTGCAGTCAGCCTGGCTCGCTTGGCACATACAGTCTGGACGCAGGACTCCAGGCCCCTGCCCCAGCCTCTGTCCAGGGCTCAGCAAATGCCTTGCTTTGCCATCTGTGCCAGCACCCCACACGGTGTGGGGCTGAGCCTCTGACAGCTCCTGCTCCGCCCCTCTGCAGCCCAAGTATGGCCTTGCCTAGCCCTATCCTGGGTACCTGGAGCACAGGGACTCTCCCTCATCTTGGCCCCTGGGTGGCAGAAGGTTCTGGAAGCTCTAACTCCAGGCTTCAGAGGGGGAAGTCTCAGGTGGGACAGGGGTGTCCTCCCAGAGCCCCCTCCTCACCCAGCCTAACCACACGCAGGACTGACTGGAAATTGTTTTCTTCGAGATCACACCAAAATCAGCTAGGGTTGTTCTCCTTTCTGTTTGTTTTGTTTGCTTTTTGCTCTCCTGCCTTGATTTAAATATTTTTCTTCTCTCTCTCTACTTCTCCTCTCTTTTTCCACCCCTCTCTTCTGTGCGCTTTTCTTTAAAAACTTCAGGCAGGTTAGGAATCACCTGACTTTTACCTTACCACCATCTCCCCGAAACGTTTCCCTCAACCGCAAAGCTCCTAATGACTTCATTGATACCCCCAGGCATTAATGAGTCCAGAAGAAAGTGCTAAGGATGAGAAGTAAAGATATAAACAAGTCCTGTGCCAGCCGCCCACTCCGGGCCGCCTGACCCTCTACAGCTCAGCAGTGGAAGGACAGTGGGTGGGTCCAGAGGTATTTTTGTGCCTCCTTTGGGAAGACTCTCTTGGATCCAGCCTGTCCACAATATACAGCACCTTGTGATGCTTCGAAGGTGCCAGGGCGTGTCTGTTTACCTCAGTGCCACTCCCCTGGGAGGCTGCAGAGGCCACGGCTTAGACTGTGGGCACCGGAGGCCCATCGGCCATGAGGCCAGGATTTGAGTTCCAGCTCCAACTCCTCCTAGCTGTCTGGCTTTAGGCGAGACCCTTAACCTCTCGGGACTTCAGTTTCCACATCCGGGAAATGGGAGTAACCATCACCTTTAACTTATGCCCATGAGAAGAGTCATTGGGAACAACCACCGCAAGCCCTGGACTCAGTGCCGGGCTCACGGTAAATGCTCAGTGAGCACTCACAGGTACTGATTACTCTTATTAATTGTAAGGTCACCAGGGGTGGATCATACTGGGTCCCCACCCCAAGGAGGAGGAAGAGGGCATCATGGGCTGGCCTGTTTGTGCAAGAATGGATGATGCAAACTAGAAGGGTGCCAGGTGGAGGCGGCTGCCAGCCCCTGGAGGAGGTTGTGTTGTAAACAGACCTGCCACCAGCTGTCGGGACCCGTCCAACTGTTCCAGAAGTGACTGGAGCATCTGCCCCTGGCTGCCTCACTGAGCTCTGCTCCAGGCTCCGACAGCAGAGATCAGGGCCTATGGCTGGTGGGCTGGCCCCTCAGGATCTGTCTGGGCCCCTGTGAACTCCCTCAGTCCCTATCTCACACATAAGCTCTTCCATCCTGGGCAGGGGGCTTGGCCTCTGCCCCGACTCAGGTCTTCATCACTTACCTAAGGGTCACTGCCTCCCTGCCTCTTCATTCCGGGCCATCCCCCTGGCTTCCTGGGGAGCTGCCTGAAGTCAGATTCCACCCACGCCTCCTCTGCTCAAAAATGATCAGAAAATGTTCCATCTTCCTGCC
Organism: Delphinapterus leucas; assembly: GCF_059928025.1. Taxonomy (NCBI): domain Eukaryota; kingdom Metazoa; phylum Chordata; class Mammalia; order Artiodactyla; family Monodontidae; genus Delphinapterus; species Delphinapterus leucas. The sequence goes on from NC_143130.1 coordinate 170,987,080, forward strand.
TCACCTGGTGGGACCTGCATCCCCCATCCCCACCCCCCGCTTCCCCTCCCAGCATCACCCCCACTTCTCACCTCCTGACCCTTTGCTATAGCCACACTGCACTTCCCACCATCAGCCCAGACCCACCCCGGCTTGTCTGTCTTTGCGTGAGCCGCCCCTCCACCTGGAGGTCCCTCTCCCACCCACCCTCCACCCACCTGAAGACATCCACCCATCCTTTCAAAGGCCATCACCTCCTTGAATATGTCCTCATGTTTACACACACACAACGCTTCTCATTCTTTATGTGGTGTCATAGTTTTTGTTTGCAGATCCTATTCCCTCTCCTAAACCCCACGTCATTGCAGGTACAGCCCTTGGCATCCAATGTTGCTATCACCTGCCCCCCCCCCACAATACTGCACACACATAGATGCTCCATAAATGGCACATGAAACTGACGTCCCCACGCATGAAAATATCTTTCATTCAACCTAAAAGCATTTCTGAAATTCATTTGTCTGACATAGACCTTGACCAAGGCCTACGGAACCAACAATAGCATCATTGATAACTCCTTTTGCATTTCCATTTTTAGAAGCACACAGCAGAGTGATATTCTGAGCCAGAAACCTCCAGAAGATCGGACAAGTACGTGCAAACAGCCGATTCTTGTCCCCCAAATCCAAAATGAAAATCACCAGCTTGCTTTATAACTCAAGAGAATAAGAGAAAGAGGGAGACGCAAGAACATACTTGGACTTTAAGAGGTTACAGATAGGCACCGCAGCGGTAAGCCCCAGCCAGACAAGCAATCTTGCTGTATAAGAAAGTTGAAAGCATGCATTACCTGTTAGGCTCTGAAACAAGGGTACAATTCAGGGGTAATAAAAAAGATTTTCTTGAGAGTGCCTTAATTCAGAACATGCTCCCTGAGTTTGCCTTCTGCCCTGGCCCTGGGCTCCTGGCTGCTGTGCCAGGCAGTTCTGAAACACTCTCCTTTGAAGCAGGGAGTTTATTTTGGGCCCACCGCATGACCAATGATGGCAAGCCAAGCTATAAGATGTTATGAATCTCAGATTTCCTGTTTAAAGATTGCACTGGGGAAGCCGCGATCCTGGTTCCTCCAGGGCGCGTCAATTACAGACTTCACTTCGGAGAGCATCTCGGAGCTTTGGCCCTCCCGTGATATCATCACTTGTGATCCCTGACATGGAGGCCATATATGGATATGTTTCTGGAACTCCCCAGGAGGGAGCGAGAGAGGAGAGAGATGCAGAGGGTAAGAGACACGGAGCTGGAAGATAAAGACACAAGAGCAAGGAAGGAAGTGTAGGAGCGATGAGAAGGGAAGAGAATGGGGAGAAAAGAAGAAAAGTGGGAAGAGAGGATGGAGAGAAGAGAAGTAAAGGGAAGGAGAGGAGACAGGGAGGCTGGGAAAGAAGAGAGGAAGGAGGGAGATGGAGAGCAGGCAGGAAGGCAGGGAGGAGGATGGGCTGAATGAGAGGGAAGGGAAGGTGAGAGCGTTCAGTGTAAGGGCCTTTGCAGAAATCACTGCGTGCGTAGCAGGTGGCACAGCCTGATATTTGGAGGTACCAGGATCTAGCTGCTGGAGGCCATGGGGTGGGGCTGGAGCTACAAAGGGCAAATAAGCATGTGAGCAAGCCTTGAGCGGAGGCACGCAGCAGAAGGGAGCCCTTCCTCCAGGGCCAGGGAAGAATACCCCGTTTCTGGAATCGATGGAGTGCCACAAAATGTCAGCCTCGGGTGGTAAAAAACAACACACATAGAGGCACACGCACTGGGCACACGGGATGCCAGGCACCCATATGCCTGCATCTGTGTTCAGATCTCAGGTGTCAGAGTCAGGGGGCTGGAAGTGTCACTTAGTCTATTCCTCTAAGTGGAAAATAATTTCAATTTCAAAGACCCATTCCCCCTTTCCGGATATTGGATTTATGACCCCCCTGGCGTGGCTCACTTTGCGTAGTTCATCTGGAAATAAATCTCAGTGAGTTCAGGGTGCCCTGTAGTCGGGTCAGTGTTCTGGAGGGCTGGCCCGGGGCTGAGGACGGGGGGACATGATTAGTCTCAGGCTGTCTCCCAGCTACTTACATCACTCCCGCTGGGACAGTCCCCCCAGGCCACTGTGGCTGGCGGGTCACACACAAGGACAGCTCACACTCAGCCCCTCCCAGACTGTGTGCCATGGTGGCGGGGTGCAAGAGAAGGTGGCGGCTGTCTAGGGCTCTTTAATGTCTGGGAATTTTTCTCAGTAGGAAGGAGTTCTAGTGGACTCCATGGAATGCATCCCTAGGGTTCTGCTGCTTCCTTGGCATCCCTGCCAGACATGGGGCAGAGATTCCTCTCCTGTTGATGTGTCACAGACCTCAGATTTGGCCTGGGAGGGCTGGGCCATGGGCAGACACAGGGCCCCTTCTCAGGTGACCCTCTGCCTTGCCTCTCCCTGCCAGTCCAGACAAACCACTTATAGTCAAGAAACCTGGAGAAACTCAGTCTCCAAATCCTGTTGCCTGTGCCTGCACTCATCTTTTGAAAATTAAGAGCCCAAACGGTAGGTGAAGCATCACGGGGAACAGAAAGTGCATTGGGGGTGGACAGCAGGGGGAGGGGACTGGCCAGATACACTTTGACTTGTATATGATAACGTCTTTTGGCTGTACTCACACAACTTTTCCAGCAAGTGCTACTGTCACCCCATTTCACTGATGAGAAAACTGAGGCTCGGAGAGGCTGGGGAGTTTGTCCATAATCCCAGAATCTATAAGTGACGGTTTAGCAGTTTGAACCACATCTGCCTGATGCAAAAGCCAGTGCTTTTAGTCAATGCAGCTCTATCCCCCAGGTAATGGGAATCCAAACGTTGGGGCAGAACAAGGAGCCCTGCAAGGCTACGACTATAAATTGGTGAATACTTGCTGTTCCCCTGGTCCTTCACTCATCCCACTTGGGAGACTTGATGCTGCAGGTAAAGGCCCACAGACCCTGAGATAAACACCGGTTGGCCTGTCTGTTGACATCACAGGTCACTCAACTCCAAAATGAACAGGTTGGGCTAACCTGGTGATTCTCCACCTTAGCTGTACGTTAGAATCCTATTAAACTTAGCCACGCCTGCCTCTACCCCAGAGATTCTGATTTCATTCATCCGAGGCAAGGCCTGAACAGCACCAATCTTTAAAAACTTTTCATTAAATAATAATATACCCACAGAAAACACACCTATCATAAGCGTACAGGTCAATCAACTCCCAGACACCCCAGCACCTACGTCAAAGAGAGAATATTACCAGCACCCCAGAAGACCCCTTTTGCTCCCTGCACCCATCTCAATACCACCACCCACCACCTCCTGCCAAGGGTGACCACTCCCCTAACAGCTAGTGGTTCATGTTGTTTGAACTTCATATGAATGGAGTCACGCCTGTGTCTTCCTCCACTGAACTGTAGAGTGTGAAGTCCGTCTCTATTGTTTCATGTAGTTATGGATTGTTCCTCCCTGTTGCTGGGTAGCTTGCCATGCTATGAATATATCACAGTTAATTCACTCTACTGCTGATGGACCTTTGGGTGGTACCTAGTTTTCGGCTATCATGAACGGCATAGCTGTGAACTTTCTAGACTATCTTTTGGTGAATATCCATACCCTTTTCCGTCGGGTCAACACCTAAAACAGGAATCGCTGGATCAGAAAATCAGCATAGGCTCAGTTTCAGGAACACCATCAGTTTTCCAAAGTCGTTGTACCAACTTACCGTCCCATCTGCCGTGTGTGAGAATTCCAGTTCCTCCACAGCCTCACCAACACTTGACAGTTTCCACCTTTTCTCACATTATCCATTCTGATGGGCAATAGTGGTAGCTCACTGCAGTTTTAATTTATGTGTCCCTGATAACAAATTACACAAGTGTCTGAGAAGTCCTGGCCTCAGTGATCTTTGGAGCCTTTGTGCAAGGCCCCAGAGGTGGTCCTGTGGAACAGTCCTCCAGGGAATGTTTTTACGGGGACAGAAAGGGCTAAATGGGGCAGAGATGCAGAGGCAGAAACCAAACAACTGGTCAACCGGCAGGGCAGCAGAAAGAAGGCTGGGCCGCCAAGAGAAAGCCCCCAGGGCTCACACATGGCACCAGGAGGGTGCTACTCTCCCGATCCTACATAGAGCCTCCCCTCCCTCCCTCTCTATCTCCTTACCCTGCTTCATTTTTCTCCATAGCGCTTATCACCCCCCCTTAACTATTATATATTTATTTGTCACTTGTTTATTGCCTGTCTGTGCCATCTGGAATAGTCTTTCTGTTCACTGCTGAGTATCAGTACCTACAACAGTTCCTGGCACATAGTAGGTGCTCATTAAATGGCTGTTGCTATATGTGCTTACACGCAAGCCACACAGCTCCTGGATCTAAACTGGGAAGGGCTGTGGCACGTCCACCAGACTCATCCTGGTTCTTGGCGGCACATACTCTCACACATAGACACACACAGACACACAGACACACAGACAGACACACACACACACACACACACACACACACACACACACACACACACCAGACCTCTCCCTTTCAGGCTCCCCTCCATGTTTATTTTAATCTGAATTCGATGAGTAAAGTTTTGGGGAGGGAGGCAGTTCATAGAGCCCCAAACCTAGTAGGCACCAGAGAGGGAGCCAAGCCCAGCATGTTTTCCATATGACAGCGATACCTCTTTCAGGAAGGAGAGAAAGAGAGAGAGGGGAGAGGAAGAGCCAGAGAAGGAGAAAAAGGGGGTGGGAGCTGGGATGTGGTTCAGTGCCGAGTCCTGGGACAGTTCTGACCCAGTGAAGGAACATCGTCTGCTAAAATAAGCACCACTGCAGCCTTGGCATCCTGGCCCCCAGCCCTGGCTGCCTCTTAATATCAGTTTATTTTGGTTTCAAGAGATGAAGAGGGACAGGAAAGAGTCAGATCCACACCCTGGGCAGAGTTCTGGGAGGGAGAGCACAGAGGGCAGCCTGCAGGGGTGGGGAGGGCAGACGAAGGCCCCAAGTCCTGGGAGGGAGGGAGGTGCATCGTGGAAAGGAAGGAGGGGGCGAGGAGAAGGCAGAGAGAAGTCCCCCACCCCTCTTCCTTTCTTTACAATGAACGCTGTGCCCTCTGGGGTGCGGCCAACTGATGGTATATTTCCTCTGGAGCAGTCTGGACCCCCATCAACATCCCAGCTCTGGGAGCCAAGGAGAACTCCTGGGAGAGAAGACAGTCTGCCCATTCATAGAAAGCAGAGGGAGGGTGTAACCCCGCCCCTCAGATGGGAGAGAAGGGCAGGTCAGCCTCACACCCCATCGACACCCTAGATGTGCAGGTGACACCCCCAGGATGAGGGGGCCCCTGGGGACTGGCGAAGGGGCAGCCTGACCCCGGCCCTGCTCCCTCCAGCAGCCCCCATGCATGTCAAGGGAGGAACAATGGCGTCTTGTAAGGGTTTGCATCACAGTTAGCGGATTTGAGGCACAGATCCATTGTGGGACACGAGCTCTTTGCAGCCGGCTGGGGCCTTCCTGAGCCATGACCATCCACGACTGACCCTTCAGACAAGAGCGGCCAGGACAGAGCAGCAGGACAGAAAGAAATGGCAGAGCCACGGCCTCAGCCAGCCTCACGGTTCCCTGCACTATACCTCATCCCCCGTCATGCAGATCACCAGCCATCCTCGGCTGGCAGCGCCGAGATATCCCTGCCCAGAGACGCAGAGTAAGGCCGTCTACCCCGCCTCCTGGGCTTCAGCCCTCGGATACGGAGCATCTGCAGCAGGAGCACTGTAGCCCCAGCACCAGCTGCCTGTAAGCTCTTTCTCCGAGGAGTGTCTTGCCCTTGGAGGAGGTCCCAGTAGGGGGTGGTCCTGGGCCTGGTGGGGACACGCGTGGTCAGCCCTGCGCAGACGACATCTTCCTTTTGCGGAGACACCACCCACATGCAATCCCAGTTAGCACCGCCCTGTCCTGTTTCCAGCACGGGCATTGGTGCCGGCTAATCCCAGCCCAGCCCTCGCTTGCTGTGGGACCTGGCTACAGCCCTGCGCCCCTCTGGCTCTCAGCTTCATCGCCTGAGAACAGAAGAGTGATGAGTCTTCTCTCCCATGGCTGTTAAGGGGTTAAATGAGCTCCCAGGGCTCAGACAGCCCACCCAGGGCCCAGCACTCAGGAGACGCTCATCCATGGTACTTCTTCCTTCCCACCTGCCACCTGCAGGGGGAAGGTGTGTGCAGGAGGGGAGGGCATCTCCCATGGGTCAGGCAGGCTCAGGTGACCAGTGAGTGGGCCTTGGACTGAGCCATCCTGGAGGCTGCTGACCCTGTGGGCCAACCTGAGTCACCATGCCCAAGTCACTGTTGGGAACTCGAGTTAGCTCTGTTAGCTGCTGGGAACAGATTATCCATGAACATAAACGTTTCAAGCAGGTCTGGGAACTCTCTATTGCCCTTTGGCAAGAGGGAAAGGCATCTCATCTCCCAACCAAGGCTAGCGTGGAGCAGGCCCTCCCTCCTGCCCCGGGATGAGCCAGGCTGTGTCAGACGCTGCATTTCCTGCTGGATCCAGCAGCTCCTTGCCGGCCCAGCGCCATCCCTCCATAACTGCATTGGAGCAGTGAGGGCAGGAGCCTTTCGTCTTCAGCCCTGGCCAGCCGCTCCGGAGGCAGAGCTTGCGGGGAGAAAAGTGACAGCTCCAGAAATGCAGCTCTCACCCGTCTGGCATCTCTGCAGGGCAGCCAGCTGAAAGGCGGCTGACTGCTTCACCTTGGCCTTACTCCTCGGGGAATCCAAAGTGGCCACGTGACACTGCAGAGACGTCAGCCAGATCTGGCACTCCTGGGCTTGCTGCAACAAGGAGGGCCTGTGTTCTGGGTGGGAGGCAGGGCTGAGGAAGAGGCAGGCAGTGGACCAGGCGCCCCGACATCCTGGGGGTGGGAAGGGATGCAGATGGCCCCGTTTAGCAGCCCCTGCAGGGGTCCAGGCACCTGCATGGCCATCCCGGGAGGGAGGTATTATCATCCTGATGGAGGAACCAAGGCCCTCCTGGGACTCGCCTGCACTTGGTGATGGTGACACCTCTGCCCACATAGCCTCGGTCCCAGAGAACTGAAAGATCAGAAGATGAAGAAATGCCAGAACCAGGAGGTCCTGGGTCCTGCTCCATTGTCCTTTTTCTGAGAAAAGGGAATTTGAGGCTGGAGGGTGAGAGGGGCTCACCAAGGCAGAAGCCACAGCTTCCAGAAATCCATTCTGCTTTCCGCAGCTCCCTCCCAAGCTTACGGTGTGATCATAGTGGTTGATAATCACATCATGCCCTGGACCCTAAAACCCCAGTTGCTGGGCAAATTGGCGGGAATCCCACCACGTCAGAGGGGGATGGGCCCAGAAAGTAGGCCAGACATCTTCATGGGCACATTTACGATGCCTGTTACCCCCTGGAGACTCCCAGAGATGCTTCGAGGCAGGGAGGTTGTGGTTTGCAATAGACCACAAGCCCCAGTGACCAGCTGGAGGCTTAAGCACAGGCAATTTGGGTGTCAATGTCATTGTGCTTCCTTGTTCCCACTCCAGGGGGTCAGGCAGGGGCCACTCCCAGCACAGAATTGCTTGTAAGTTGACTGCCCCAGATCTCCCTTGCAGAGCCAAGTGGCTAAGAACCAAGACTCGAGTCATCTACCAGCTCCACTACTTGCTAGCTGTGTGACCCTGGACAACTTACTTAACCTCTCTGAGCTTTGGCTTTCTGATCTATAAAGTGGGGAAAAAATGATAGTACCTATGCCTCATAGGAAGGTTGCAAGGATTAAATTTTATATATAGTAGTCGCCCCCACCTTACCCTCGGTTTCACTTTCCATGGTTTCAGTTACCCTCGGTCAACCGCAGTCTGAAAATATTAAATGGAAAATTCCAGAAATAAACAATTCATACGTTTTAAATTGCAAGCGGTTCTGAGTAGCATGACAAAATCTCACACCATCCTGCTCCATCCTGCCTGGGACACGAATCATCCATTTGTCCAGCGTATCCCGGCATTAGTCACTTAGTGGCCCTCTCAGTTATCAGATCGACCGTTGCGGTACCACAGTGCTTGTGCTCAAGTAACCATTTCACTTAATAATGGATCTAAAGCGCAAGAGCACTGATGCTGACAATTCGGATGTGCCAAAGGGAAGCCGTGAAGTGCTTCTTTTAAGTGAAAAGGTGGGAGCTCACAAATTAATAAGAAAAGGAAAAAATCGTATGCTGAGGTTGAGAAGATCTAGGGTGAGAATAAATCTTCTATCTGTGAAATTGTGAAGAAGGAAAGAAATTTGCGCCAGTTTTGCTGCTGAACTTTAAACTGCAAAAGTTACAGGCACAGTGTGTGATGAGCGCTTAGTTAAGATGGAAAAGGCATTGAATTTGTACAATAGGTATTTTGAGAGAGAAAGAGAGAGGGATCACACTCATATCTTTTATAATTGTTCAGTTTTATTATTAGTTATTGTTGGTAATCTCTTACTGTTCCTAATTTATAAATTAAACTTTATCATAGGTATGTATGTATAGGAAAAAACAGTATATATAGGGTTGGGTGCTATCCATCATTTCAGGCATCCACTGAGGGCCTTGGAACGTATCCTCCATGGATAAGGGAGAACTACTGTGTATATACATTCCTTAGAATAAAAACTTACGTCAATAAATGTTGGATGTTGTTATTAGTTTAAACTTCCTGATAGAGACAGAGGGGATGGTGGTTGGTTGAAAACAGTGGTTCTTAGCTGGGGACAGTTTCCCCCCAGGGGACATTTGACAATTCCTGGAAACGTTTTTGGTAGCCACAACAGAGGGAGGTGGGTTTCCTACTAGATGCTACTGCATCTAGTGGGTAGAGGTCAGGGACGCTGCTAAACATCCTGCAGTGCACAGGACAGTTTCCCCAATATAGAATAATGGTCAAAATGTGCACGGTGAGGTGGTGCAGTGGGAAGAGGGCGTGCGAAGGGAGGAAGAGGTCTTCTAGGAGGGAGAGAGGCTCCCCAAGGATGGCTTTGGATTTCAGGAATAGCTGCCGTCAGGAGGGCCAGGTGTTTGGATTTCAAATACCTTGTGACTGGTATAGGGATGGCTCACTGAAAGGGGCTCATAAACAGCCCTGAAGGTCCCGCTGGTAGCTGGTGCATTCGGACAGACAGACACACAGAACAGACACAGGCACACACACACACACACACACACACACGTGCTGTTGATGCTTAGATCACACACACACTACACACACAGCTTACCTTCTTTCAGTGAAGAAAAGAGGTGAATTTAATCTACCAGTTGGCAGGGCAGTTAGCAAATGAACTAGTCTTACAAATATATTAAGTAACTGTTGATGTCTCTTGTTTCCTAAAAATATAGATCTGGGGCTTCCCTGGTGGCGCAGTGGATGAGAGTCCGCCTGCCGATGCAGGGGACACGGGTTCGTGCCCCGGTCCGGGAAGATCCCACATGCCGTGGAGCGGCTGGGCCCGTGAGCCATGGCCGCTGAGCCTGCGCGTCCGGAGCCTGTGCTCCGCAAGGGGAGAGGCCACAACAGTGAGAGGCCCGCGTACCGAAAAAAAAAAAATATATATATATATATAGATATAGATATAGATATAGATATAGATAGATCTGTCTCTCTTTCTTGGTGCATGTGTGTGGTGATAGGCACCTGGCACCTTGGGAAGAGCTCAGGCCTGGCCTCTAGGGTGCTGGTCTTGGCCCTTCTGGAAAGTTCTGTGTGACCCTATGCGAGTCTTTCCCCTCTCTGGAGCCCTGAGAAAAGAAGGAAAGCACGGCCCTGAGAGCTGTTAAGAACACCGGCTCCTCCAGACTCTGAGCGCCTCTGAAACCAGAGTGAGCAGCTGTAAGTTGGGGTACCCACATCTCTGCTCTCTGAGGATAAAAATTCTAATTGTAAGTCAGCTGAATTCAAATCAAGCCTATGTAATTATTTCAAAATCAGAAATTAAAAATGGGACAACAATGGCTTTGGACAAGTCTCTGAATCCTGGGATTCAACCTCCCATTACACATAACTGCAAAGTAACTAGCTGTTGGGCAGAATTCAGTCAATACATGTGTTTGCACAGGTCACTCTCTCCCACACCCGTGCACACACGGGCTTGTACACGCCCCAGTGAGGCTGACCCTCCAGGAGGCCCTGGGGTGAGCGGACACTGGAATGCGGTGGCCGAGGGCTTGAAAAGCATGGGCACTTGTGGTCAGCCTCACGCTGTCCTGAGGGGCGGATGTGGCAGTCACCATTTCACAGATAAGGAGATGGAGGCATTAAGATACATTTCCAAGTTCACTCGGTCAATACAGGGGCTGGATTTAAAATCCTCTCTCTCTCTCTGTTCTTTCCCTTCCTCTCTTACTTCCCAATTTTCCTGGTGCCACTGAAGCCAGCCAGCATCGCCTCCAAACTGCACTGTCATCGCTCCTGGCCTGGCCGCCGAGAAGCGTGTGACCTGGGTGCACACCGGTGCTGCCAGCAGTCAGGGCTGTGCTGTGGGGGATGACTGCCAGCCCCTGGGCTCCTCTTCTTGTTGATGCAGGGCCTATGGGTGGCCCCAGATGGCCAGCTGGCCCCTCAGTCTTATCCTTCTCTCCAGGCCTCTAGGTCTCTATTTAGCCTGACCAAATGGGATCAGGTGTCTGCTGTGCCACATGTCCTGGGATAAGGACCATTGGGGCCTGAAGATAATCTCCAGGCTGCGGTGCCCAGTGGCCTGGTTTCTGACCCACACAGTCTGGTGCCCGTCGGGGTGAGTGCTGCTGCGTCCCCAGGGGTCACGTGGATGCTGAGAGAATCAAAACAGGCTGCATCTGACACGTGCTGCCCAGGCGGTCTTGGTGGGATCTCTGAGGCCTCTGCAGTCATCCCCCCAGAGATCATCCCCGCCTTCTGCAGCCTCATTCCCTCAGTGCCCCCACCCTTGCTCCATCCGTCTGCACGTGGCTGCACTGGACCCTCTTGGATCGGCAATGCCCTTTCCCTCCACCCTTTGGGCAGGTTCTGCACAGTGGCTGATGCAGGATTAGAGTAGATGCGGCTTGGGTGGTCTGCTGAATGTCCCCTCTCCCTCTGCTGGACGGCTTACTCAGCCTTCTCGGGGCCCCAGGTTCTCCCCTGTAAGTCAGGAACCATAACTAGCACCTTCCTCATGGGGCCGATACAGGGTTTCAGTGAGAAGGTCTAGGGCAGTGGCTGCTTGAGGCTCAATAACTGTTAACTATCACTATTTTTATCCTCGAGGCACAAATGAAATGCCATGAGCCCTACTAAGAGCCAGAAGCAGTGTCGGCTGCTGGGCTGTCGAAACCCTACATCCCGGCCCCAGGGAGGCACAGCCTGGGGGGCAGGGAGCAGGGGCCAGGAAGAGGGGGAGGGGGAGGGAAGGGGAGGGGGAGGAGGAGGGGGAGGGGTTAGTGCGTGGGGCGGGGGGTGTGGGCCCGGGAGACCTTCCAACAAAGGAGGAACAGGCTGCCCTGAGTCTCAGCAGGTGAAGGTTGTCTCGGTGCACAGGTGGGTGCAGGGCATCGCAGGCAGAGGGCACAGCATAAGCCAAGGTCCGTGGCCTTGGAGCCCGCGGCCAGCTGGGCAACCATAGGAGGTGGGCCTGGCCAGAGTGCAGCATGTGGGGAAGGGCAGCCGTGGGCTGGAGGAGTCGGCAGACGCTGGACCAGGAGAGCTCTGCAGGCCATACTGAGGACCTGGCCTGTGGGGGAGATGATGGAGAGGTGCTCTGGTTTCCTTTGGGGCTACCAAAGACAGCCCTTTACTCCTCTCGCGGATCAGTCCAAGGTCAGTGTTCCAGGTGGGTGGGTAGCTGGCTTCTCAGTCGGTGACCCAAATTCTCACGTTGCACTGACATCCCTTAAGTCCTGGCATCATCCGTATGTTTGAGGCAGGGTTGCCTCCGGCTCCAGAATTCTGGAGGCTGGGAAGACCGAGATCAATGTGCTGACAGACCCTGGCTCACATGGCAAAGAGCAGCCTGGGGAGGGTCCTTTCATTTCTACAGCCTGGTGCAAGGTACACGGGTGGGGGGAGGGATGGAGGGAGGGAGAGAGGGAGGGAGAGAGGGAGAGAGACAGAGAGAGAGAGGGTCTTTTCTGGGAGATACTCGGATATAAGTTTGGGGTGGATGTGACTCCCACCTCATTCTGGGCCTTCAGAGGAAGGGGAGAAGCTCCGCACAGCAGAGAGAGAAGATTGCGGCCCCAGGAAGGAGGCAGTGGGGGAGGGCGATGTGGAGGACCAGCCCTGCACCCAGGGGCAGTGGCGGAGGAGGGAGGGGTAGCACCCTCCCACCTGCCTGAATTTCCCAGGAAGGTCAGTCAGGCTCCTGAAGGGTGGGTGCTGTAGACAGTGAGCCTACAGGGGGAGGGGTCCAGTCTGGGTGGAGCAGGGGCCTTGCGGGACAGGAGAACAGAAGCCCTGGAACTGGTAGAAGTCTTGGGAGAGGTTTTGGACTCAAAGGGCCAGAGACCCTAATGAGCTTGGAGCCAGTTGGAGCCACGCTTTGAGGGGTGAAAGGCCCCTGCGGACATCTGGCCACATCTGCTTGGTCTACACTCGGAGCCTCTTCCTGGAGGACTGGGGGCTTATGTGTAGCATCTGTGACTCTGCGCCATCCCCACCCAGCCTTCTGGGAAAGTCCTCTGTAAGTCTCGTCAAGGGGACAGAGCCTAAGGGGGATTAAGAAGCCCTGGTTTCCTTCTCCACACGGTGCTGGCTGCCCCTTTGCTGTCAGATCCCTGCTCTGCCCTTCTGTGCCCGGCAGGCTGACCAGAGCATCACCAAGGTCCCTGCCCTCTGGCTTTTGACTGGGTCCAGCCAATGGGAAGCCAGGTGGGCGGGACAAGAGAGACGTCGGGGGTGTTCATTTCTCCAGCTCCCCCTCTGCTTTGGGCCTAGGTTCCCAGGGACTCCATCCCCCATGGCTGCAGCTCTTCAGGCAGCTTCTCACCAGGCTCCAGAGCATCATTTCCTCCCTGGGATGGTAACAGCTTCCCATGGCTCCTGGACTCCGGGTGCCTCAGTCTGCCTTAATGCCCTTGACCCTGCCCACCCCTCTGTCCCCTCATCAACTTCATCAACTCTTCATTTAACCTTTTGCATGTGCCTGCTGTGTCTTGTATTAGATAAAATATAAGATATCCAGTTAAACTTGACTTTCAGACACATAATAAATCATCCTTCAGTCTAAGTACGTCCCCAAAATTGTGTGGGATATACTCATGCTAAACAATTCCTTGCTGTTTATCTGAAATTCAAATTTAACTGGGTGTCCTGTATTTTTCTTTCTAAACCTGGCAATCCCACCTGCAGCGTCCCTGACTGATACACTAACACATCCCTCAGGTCATGGGCATTTCCAGCCACCCCTGACTAGAGGAATAGGTGGGTTTCAAGCTCTTATACTCTGCCCTGCTGAGACGGAGCTACATACAGGCTGCTTCTTTCTCCTATTGGGGCAGTGGGAGGCTTCCCTGGGGGCAGGAGCATAGTGTAAAGACGAGGAGACTGGCCCAGACATCTCCGCAGTTGTGTGGCATCATCCCCTAAAATGCCCCCAGGGCCACGGGCAGAAACGGCCCCAGTCCCTGTTCCCATGAGCAGGTCCTGGCCATCAGCAGAGACGTGGCCGAATTCTCAGCCTCAGCTTTGAGCTCACAGCAGAACCCCGAGGGGGGTGGCATCCAGGACAAGGACGTTTGGAGAGAGAGGGCAGGGTGTCAGATGGACTTGGAGTCTTAGACTCGCTCCTCTGCCACCAGGGGGAGAAGACGCGCTGCCTTTTCAGGGCTCCTGTGATTACATCAGACCCACCTGGCGATCTCCCACTTCTCAGTCCACTGATGCAGAACCTTAATTGCACCTGCACAGGTGATGTAATCACGAGTGTGATGGCTCGTCGTATTCACAGTCCCGGGGCCTGGGGAACCCTGGAGCCAGGTGAGAACTTGGTTCACCTCTGTCCCCTTCCTCCTGGCCTTCCGAACTCCACACCGCCCTGGTCCTCCTTCCTCACTGTGGCTCCTGCTTGGTCTCCTTCGCCCCGTTCACCCACCAGCACCAGCATTTTTAGGAACATCGGGATGCCCAGAGCATCTAGGGAGCTGGCAGAAGCCACCCCAGCTGGGGATTCAGCCCCTACTCGGGGAAGCTCGTGGCCTGGGTTTTGGGGGCCTTGCCTCCAAGCTCAGTGGTGGAGTGACGTCCCAGGGTCGGGTAATACCCCAGGAGAGTTTGGGAAGTGCTGAGACTCCACGGTGAGGGGTCCACGGTGAGGGGGCAGCGCTGGCAGCTGGGGGTGCACGTCGGGTGGGCGACCCAGACAGAACTGGCTCTTTTTCCAGCTTGGCTACAGAGCTTCAAGAGAGGGTCTGGCCTTAACCAGAAATGGCTGTGGACCTGAAAATGGCACAAATGCTGGACTAACATCAGGCAGAGTGATAGTGATAATATCAGCTTTTTTGTGTCGGGGGGCACCTACTATGTTCCAGCTGCTAAGTGTATGTGTATATCAGCTAATTTAATCCCCACGGCTACGTATGAGGTAGGTACTATGTTAACCCCCATTTCCCAGAGAAAGAAACTGAGGCTCAGCAAGGTCAGGAGACTTGCCAAGACCGGACAGCTCATGACTAGAGAAGAGCTGCTGAGGGTTGTCACATCTGCCTTCACTGCCGTGCCGAAATGTGACATAAATCTGTGCTCAATATTCACAACGTGGTTATAACGGCACAAGACTTTCTGCGGGGAAGCAGTTGAACTGGGACTTAACGAGGGACACGATGAGGAAACATATTTGGCTTCAGTGTAAGGAAGGGCAGATGTTCTGGCGGTCAGAGTGGCCCAAAGGTGGACACGGCTACTTTGGGAGGGAATGAGGTCCCTGTTCCTGGATATATGCAAGTGAAGAGGCTGTTTCCATTTTCTGGGGCCCTGGTAACAACAGATACTGTACTGAACATCCTACACGTGTCATCTTTAGGTTCTCACTGCTCCATCACATAGGCGCTGCTGTCCCCGATTTACAGGTGAGGAAACTGAAGCCCAATGAGATTAAGTGACTCAGTGATGGTTATGTAGATGGTTGGTGGGGGAGCCATGACTCAAACCCAAAGCTGTGTATCTCCAAAGCTGTGCTTGTACCCATACAACTATCGAACGCCTGCTGTGTGTCTGGTACTATTCTTCTAGACGCTAAGACCCAGCAGGGACAATTTAGTCCCAATCCTTGCCCTGATGGAGATCAGATTCCAGTAGGGAGAGAGACAGTCCAGAGTAATGAGACCAAAATAGACCTCAACGAGAATGAGGCGAGACCAAAGGTAAGCAGGAGTCAGGGGGGTTCAAGATGGTCAGGGGAGGCCACTCTGAGTGGTGCATCTGAGCTGAGATCGGAAAGGAAAGAAGAAAAAGTATTATGAAGAACTGGGGGAACGGTGCTCTGGGCAGAGGCAACCACGGGTGCAAAGGCTCTGAGTGGGGCAGGAGAAGAACAATGTGGGAAGCATGGCCAAGCTGGGGGCCAGATCACTGGGGGCCTGGTCATCCAGGGTTTAAGCTTCATTTGTAGTTATTAGAGGGTTTTTAAGCACTGGTGTGCTGCAGCCCACTCATGCCCGCACATGAGAACCACCTGTTAAATCTTCAGGATTTTTGCTGTTGTTAAACTATTAGTAGCCTGAAATCAGCCATGGTGGGAGTACTTACACCATGGAAATGGGCAGCAGGTGGGTAAACATTTATCTGCCTCACACTGGTTTTAGACAGGGAAGTGGGGAGAGTGGATCTGTGCCTGAAGGAGCGCCCTCTGGCTGCACGGGGGAGAATGGCCTGCAGGGGACAGAGAAGCAGGGATGCCCTGCAGGGAATGTCATTGCAGGGATGCCCCGCAGGGAAGGCCATTGCCTTGGTCCATGTTGGAGAGATGGGGGTTTGGACCAGGATGGACCAGTGGATGGATCTGAGTGATTTTGAAGGCAGAACCAGTGGGCCTTGCTGAGATGACCCCATTACTGAAGCTCAGAGCAGGGAGGTGACCTGCCCAACGCTACACGTCTGGAATATGGAAGAGGTATGATTGAGCCCAGGCCTACCAGGCCCCTAAACCCTTTCTGTTCCCTATACTTCAGTGTTTCCCTAAGTTGCCATGAAGATTCTTCCTGGGAAGCTTATGGTCTAGGATGAAGAGGAAATAATTAATGATGTTCCTGGCTGCCTGTGGTCAGAGCACCCCTTTCCCACACCTCTTCCCAGGAGGGTGGGTCCTCTGAGCTGCGGTTGGGGGTGGGGTGTGGAAGGAGCCAAGATGTCACCGTCATAGACACTGGGAGGCCCAGCTCCCACTGGTGGACACTGGGGCCATGGCGTCTGTCCTCCCTCCCAGGAGGGCCCCAGGAGGGCTGCCCCAGAGATGGTCTTGGAGGGTCCTACGACCTGCTTGGGAGACTCCCAGCTCTGGGATGCGGGACCTCCCCTGGGGCAGGGCAAGGACCAGGGCTGGAACCAGTCTAGGACCTCAGAGGAGGAGCTGCCACAGCACAGCTTCCCGGGGGCTGGGGCTGCTCTGGTTTTTGCTGGGGTGGGAGGGAGGGGATAGGGATATATCTGAGAGTCTAGCTCAGTGGGAGCGGGGGATCTAAGCAACGCCAGGTCTTAGCGAGATGTCGGCAGAATCACTAGGCCCCGCTTGTCTGCCTGCACCTGCCCCCCCCCCGCCCCCTCGCCCCCCACAGGCTTCACACACTCCCAGTCCCTTCCCTGAAGCCGCCTATTGGCACCAATCCCAGCAACAGGGCTCATCTGCTCCAGCCCCTCCCTGTGTCAAAAGTCACTCTCAGACAAGGGTCCTGTACTGCGGGATCACTGTCACTGTGACCTTCTGCAAGAGGCGAGAAGGGAGGAACAGAAGACAAAACTAATCAAATACCTACCAGGTGTCAGGCAGAGCTGCTTGCTTTCCTCAAAGAGTTAAAATTACAGAAAGGTTTCCCCTCATACTCAGCCCCTAAAATAAGGCTCTAAAAAGTTTACTCTTATCCTTCTAGACTTTCTTCTTTGTACACACACACACAGGCTATTTTTTTAAAAAACTGAGATAATGTTACGTGTTCTATGTGGATTATTTCATGTAATCCTAGGTTGTTATTATCTCTACTTTGCATTTCAGGACACTGGCGCTCAGAGAGGTTATGTACTTTGTCTAAGGTCACACAGCTGGTAGAACTGCCTGGCCCCACAGCCTCACTATCTGCATCTTGGGCATCACCTATGGGTGCAGAAGGCCAGCCTTGTTCCTGCTGGGGGGCATTTGGGGCTGCAGAGCAGGTGGGGCTGGAATTCTGGGCAGAGGCCTGATCCGGCCTTCCCTTCTGCTGTGCTGTGAGGCTCAAGCCCTGGGGTCAAATTCCAGCCCCACTGAGTCCTTGTTAATGCTTTTTAAAAGGGGATTCTATTGCCATTTAATTGTGGCTCTGCCCTTGAAGCAGACTCCCAGCCGTCTGTAACAGACAGCTTGGCCTTGGATTTCTCTCTCCCAAAGCCCAGGGGATAGAGGCTGCACTGGGAGGTCTGCGACCTGGGCCACTCACCAGCTGTGGAACCTTGGCTGTTCCTGCCTCTCTCGCCTTGATGTCCTCTTTTCAAAGTTCCTTTCAGCCCCAAGGTAAGCCCATGACTCCACCCCTAGTCACTGCAGCTTGCTGGAGAGAGGAGGGGGAGGAAGAGGACGAACCAGAGCAGAGAGGAGGGCTCGGGGGCAGCTTAGTGGGTTTGGAAGGGAGTGGGAGTTTAAGAACAGGTTCTGGAATCCCTAGACCTGGGTCCAAGTCCCAGGGCAGGACCTATGCAGTTGTACAAGGCCCAGGCTCAAAAGATTCCCGGGGCTTCCCTGGTGGCGCAGTGGTTGAGAGCCCCCGGTCCGGGAAGATCCCACGTGCCGCGGAGGGGCTGGGCCCGTGACCATGGCCGCTGAGCCTGCGCGTCCAGAGCCTGTGCTCCGCAACGAGAGAGGCCACAACAGTGAGAGGCCCGTGAACCACAAAAAAAAAAAAAAGATTCCCTACTTGGTTTTACGTTCTGTCATTGCTGTCTTGAAATTCTTAACTTTCTGAGTAAGGAGCCCAGCATTTTCCTGTTACGCTGGGTCCCACAGATTGCACAGCCAGACCGCTGCCGCGTATGAGCCGCGTGCCCTTGGCAAGTGATTTCACCTCATCGATCCTGAGTTTTCTTATCTGCAAAATGGAGTGATGCTTACACCCCCTGGGAGGATTGTTCTGAGAATTCAAAGAGAGATGCCTGGTAAAGAGCCAGGCAGCAGTAAGTCCATAACCGGTGTCAAGCCCTGGTAATTGTGGCCATCTTTCTGTAGGGCTCTGTAGGGCCTGACAGGGAGAAATATCTCTGGAGCCGCAGTCTCTCTCCCAGCCTTGTCCACGGGGGCAGGCGGGGGGCACATTTCAGGCCAAAAATAAAATCCTCGTGCTTCCCTGGTGGCACAGTGGTTGAGAGTCCGCCTGCCGATGCAGGGGACGCGGGTTCGTGCCCTGGTCCGGGAAGATCCCACATGCCATGGAGCGGCTGGGCCCGTGAGCCATGGCCGCTGAGCCTGCACGTCCGGAGCCTGTGCTCCACAACGGGAGAGGTCACAACAGTGAGAGGCCTGCGTACCGTAAAAAAACACAAAAACAACAACAAAAAATAAAATAAAATAAAATCCTCACTGGGAAGCGAATGGTGCCACCATACCCACAGCAACCCCTGCCTGTGGCTATACTGGGTCAAGTGGTTTAGGGCCCTACGTTCCTGGGAGATCAGGTGCTGTGGGGTTTGAGCCTGGGGAGAGATGAGATGTCTGGTGAGGCTGCTCCAGCACCTGCTTTCAGCCGGGAGAGGGTCAGTCACGTGACCTTCATAAATGAAGGCCTGATGCCTAGATGGAATCTCCCCAAGGGCCGCCTCCTTCACTCTATGTCTTGGCTTGTAGGACCCCCAAGGTGTTGTCCCAGCACCTCAACCTCCCAGATGATTCCAGAGTCCCGACTTCCTGGATTCATAGCTCAGCAATTTCCCAACGGTGAGACCTGGAGCAAGTTACTCAACCTCTCTAGGCCTCAGTTTTCCCATCTGCGAAACACTAACAGGTTTGACCTTGTGGACGTGTCGTATTAAATCAACGCCCGCATGAAAAGTGCTTACAAGCATGCAGACAACGTCAGCCGCTGCAACGGCTGGCCTGCCTTCTTCCACTCTGCGCTGAGCCCGACTGCGGGCTCCGAAATGCCAGTCTGACCACGCCTCTCCTTCAGCCGCTCGTTGCCTTCAGGATGAAGACCAGACTCCTTGTTCCGGCTCCTCTGAGCCTCCATGTGGTGAGGCCCAGTTCAGGGGCCATTTCCCCTTTTAGAGTCCACAGCCTCAGGATTTGCTCAGGGAAAGCTCCGGCCCCCAAGGCAGAGCCTATGATGTGACTGTCAGCCAAGCCAAGGGGCGGGCACATGACCCAGGCTCAGCCAGCTGGGCACCTTCTGTAAGGACTTTGATTATTATTATTTTTTAAAATAAATTTATTTTTGGCTGCATTGGGTCTTCGTTGAGGTGCGTGGGCTTCTCATCGCGGTGGCTTCTCTTGTTTCGGAGCACGGGCTCTAGGTGTGCAGGCTTCAGTAGTTGTGGTGCACGGGCTTAGTTGCTCCCTGGCATGTGGGATTTTCCTGGGCCAGGGTTCGAACCTGTGTCCCCTGCATTGGCAGGAGGATTCTTAACCACTGCGCCACCAGGGAAGTCCCAGGACTCTGATTCTTAAGGATGGAAAAGCTTATGGAAAGGGGTTGGGAGGGTTCATTTGGGAGGTTATCCCCCTGAGTTCCTGCTGCCTGGATCTCCAGGGCTGCCCTGAGCCCCGGTCCTCTCTGAGCCTGGGTTTTTAGCCTTTCTCCTGATTCTGTGCAATCTCTCACAACCTTCCATTGATGCTCTCTTTGTCCAGAGTAGCCCTGTCAGTTTCTGTTGCAGGCATTCAGAGATCCTGGTGGATACACTCTGGCTTCAGACACATCCCAACTTTGACCTTCACCTTCTGCTTTTAAGTATCTACCTGCATTTCTCAGTCCATGCATGCTACTTTGTGCCTCTGAACCTTTGTCCCTGCTGTTCCTTCTGCCGGGAATGTCTTTCCCACCTTATTCTCCTCATTCATTCTTACCCCAAGAACCACCTCAGACATTGTCAACTCTGCGGGGACTTCCTCCAATCCTCCTCTATACCACACCCCCGCCTCCAGGCTGGCTCTGACCCTCTGGGCAGCCCTAGGCCCTGGGCTTCTCTCCCTCAGCAGCAGCATTTCCTCGTCTGAACCCAAGACCAGATCCAGGCCCACCCACCTCCATTTCTCAGTTGGCCACAACAAATGTTTTTTGGGCTCCAGAACCATGGAGGGTCATACAGGCAGCTCCCTTGGGACCTGCTCAGGGATTCCTCAGCCAACTAGGACCAAATCCATTGCCTGCTGAGGAGGGGTCATGAGGGGAATTGCTGAGGACTGCGAGATTGGGAATCGTCCCAGAATAACAATGAGCCTAACTCCTCCGGGTTGGCCATTGCTCCAGCCCTAGCCTTTGATCCAGAGCCTGTGCCAGCCTTTGTCATAGCCCCAGCCCCTGCCCCAGCTCAAGCCACAGAACTGACCTCACACCCCACCCTCGGCCCCAGCCCTGTCTCTGCCCCTGCATAGGCCCTTCCCCCCACCTCTGCCCTCACTGCAGACCCCCAGCATTCTTCCCAGTGAGACCCACCCAGGCTGCCCTCTGTAGAGGTCCTGCCTCTGATCGAATGGGGCTTTTGGTGGGGAAGGACTGGCCAGTTAATCGGGCGGTGAATAGAGCAGGTATATCAGAGGTAGGTGCCGCGCCCAAATCCCCTCAGTGGCACAAGACCTGCAGCTCCAACAGTAGGTGACAGAGCCGAGCCTTAGGCAGGGGCAGGGGCAGGACCAGGTTTAGGTCCTGAAGGTTCCTTCTGTTCCTCACCTCCCCTGCCCTGGGCCAGACTTTGTCCTGAGCCATGGACAGGGCTGAACCCTCCATGGTTGCTGAGTGCCCCAGCTGGGGAAGTGCCTGAGCTATAGCTACCCAAAATCAGGTAAAAGGAGGCAAAAGGGGGAGTCCCAGGACAAGCCAGTAGGATTGGGGAAGCTTGCAAGGTTGGGGTATCAGTAAAGACCACCACAGATGACCATCCTTGAAAGAAAGGCAAAAACAGCCCAAGTCTCCCCTGAGGTCACCAACGCCTCTCCACCCCTTCTCCTTGGGAACTGAACCAGGGCAGCAGGGGTGGGGAGGGCCACAGGACCTCGGGGAATCAGGCCGTCCACTCCACCCACAGGTGGATCCTGCAATGGACACATCATGAGGACAGAAGCCAGCACTGTGATGTCACAGCTCAGGTGCGGCTTTGTGCTCCTGGAGCTGTCGAGTGAGTCAGCTGGGCCCCTTCCTCCTTCCCGTGCTCATGTACCTGTGTCCGATGCTCAGGGCTGGACAGGTTGACTGTGTAGCCCCACCCCTTCTCTCCCTGCTCCTCCCACGTGCTGGGGCAGGCCCAGCAGATGGCCAATGAACAGCACGCTTAGGGAGACTGTCTTCTTTTGGCCATAACTAGCAACCAGTCTTAGGAGAGTGGCCCAGGAACTCTTTGCAAGGCTGTGTTGAAACCACCTGTCAACTAGGCCACCTTCCCAGCTTGACCGTGAGCTCATTCAAAGGGTCTATCCCGGTCCCCAGTCTAGCTCTGTAGAAGCTCAGAGTATATGATGTTAGTTAAATGCATAAATGGCTGGAGGGACGGGTGGGTAGAGATAGATGACAAAGGTATCTCCTTCCTATGTGGGCTACTCTCTCACCCGTCCCCAGCTCTGACCCTCGGAGTCTTTCCTGAATGCTCTTGGAAGCTAGCACCTGTTGGAAGTCCCAGGCATTTTGGTACCCATGGGACTTGACGGTGATGGAGCTGTCCCAGTTATGGGGTGACAAAAGCAATAATGCCACTGCAGAATGGCACATTTGGTCCCTCCAGAGCTGGGGGGCACAGCTCAAAGACCTCAGACTTTGAACTTAATGAAAGCCGAGTCCAAATCCAGCCCTGTTGTACATCCTCAAGCTGGTCACAGGGGCCTCTCTGAACCTCTGTTTCCTTTTCTATGAAGTGGGAATGTGAACTGGCTTCTGAGGACCGTCAGGAGAATCAGAAGAGAAAGCTGCTGCCTTGACTGTTGCTGTGGCCATCCATCTTCTTCCTGCCTGGCCCACGTGGCCCTCATCCTCCAGTGTAGCCTGAGGTGGTGAGGGGCAATGTCGGCGAACGTGGACACAGGCCAGGAGGCTGGCCTGAGCAATACCGGTGACAAGGACAGGGACCTGCAGGTGCTGTTCCAGGAACTCTGCCAACTCCAGGCAAAGTACGAGCTGTCCCAAGCCCCGCCGTGCCCCCTGCCTCAGCCCCAGGGCCACCTGCGGTGGGCTGAGCAACTGGGACTGAGCAAAAATGCCTGAGGAGGCCAGGCCAGGAAATGAACGGCAGGGGACTGAGGCCCGGGAGCAAGTCAGCAGGGGCAGCTGATTGGCGAGTGGTGGGGAGGTGGCGGGCTTGGCTCCCGCCCTTTGAACTCAGACCTTGGGCCAGTCCCAGGCCCTGTGCAAGCTTAGTCTCCCTCCACGAAGGCAGGGCTGTAGGTGACCATCCCTACGCATCTGTCAGCTCGGCCCCTCTAAAATCAGCCTGCAAGGTTGCTGCTGTGTCTCCAAGCAGACACCCTGAATCCTTGCCCCTTGGTGACTCTTCAATTTCAGGCTGCCCACGAAAGCCTGAGTTATATGCAAAAGGATGGATTGATATCTGTGAGTGATTTTATGGAGAAAAGTCCCAACCGGTCCATCGGATTCTCATAGAGCTTCCCAACCTCCCCACTGAAAGGTTTAGCACTGTAGCTCACAGGGCCCCACGTGGTATTTGCCAGGGGAAGACAATTTTTTCCTGCATTTTTCAGGACTGTATGGATGAGAAAATGGGGCCTGAGAGGCAGAGTGGCTTGCCCTGGGGAAGTCAGCAGTCACTCAGAGATACCCACCACAGCCTTTCCTGCTCTGCCCTCTGCCCTTGACCACTGACCTTGAAGGCGACCAGGGTGGGCAAGCTATTGGAGACTCATCTTGCTTGGTGATGCCCCCTGATGGCTGGGCAGCAGCACGTGGCTGTCGCCCCTCTGGGGGCTGCCGGGGCCCCAACCACAGACTGAGTGCTTATGATGTGCTGGGAGCCCCAGACCCGGTCCCCACCGGCCTATGAGGGAGGGGTCTGGTTACCCCTGTTATGGACGGGCCAGCCAGGCACAGAGAGGCAAAGCCTGTGGCCGGATCACCGGCTACTGGGGACTCAGACCATCTGCCACCAGCTCAGCCTGCAGGAGGGGCTCCATAGACCCCATGCCACAAAGGCCCGGCCTCGCTGGTCCCCAGGCCCCTTCCTCATGGCCTGACCACAGGCATCTCTTTGACCTCTTTGTGGCTCAGTTTACTCAGCAGTGAAATGGGGCTGGAGGGACTCAAGTTAGCGGCCCATTGATGGGGTCAGTGACCAGCCCAGCCCGGATCCGTGCAGATCCACAGAGGCTGGCCCTTGCCAGGGGTCACAACCTGGAAGTCCCCAAACCGTGTTCTCACGTCTGACTCTCTCGCCGGCGCTGAAATGTCTCTACAGACAGAGGAAGCTGAAGAGAGAGGTCATAAGGTTTTTGAAGACTATCTGATCAAGGTCCTTGAGAAAGTCCCCAAGGGTACGTATGTAGCTTCCTCAGCAGGCCTGTCCTCTCTGCAGGCACTTCCCAGCCTGGGAACCTGGGCGCGTGTGAGCTCGCTGAGCACTGAGCTCTCCTTGCAGAGTGGGGATCCACAGGCTGTTGCCACCGTGGTCAAGCCAGCCAGGGCACCAGCCATGTGGCCTGCAGCAAGTTCTCAACGTCTCTCTTCAGTGGGAACAGCAACAGTTCCGTGGGCTGGATCCTTTATGAGCACGTAGCCTGGAGCCCGATGTTTAGCTATAGCACCCAGTAAGTGTCAGCTATTATTATTACCTCATTTGTCTTTGATTTTGCTCTTAGGAACTAAAATTACACAGGCATCTGAAATGAGTTTTGTGTTCTGTTTTACCATGATTTGCACCAGAATCCACTGTTAGCAGTGCTGAAAACTTGATAGGAAAGAGGAGGGGAGCCAAACATACATAATTTTATTATCGTCATTGTCTTTACATCACCAATAATAAAAATAACTATTACTGTTTATGAAATATTTACTCTGCGCTAAGCTCTTTAGTAAATCTTTTTTACCCCTCTTTAGGAGCTGCTGAGAAGTGTGTTACCCAGGCTCAGTGAGGTTAAGGGACTTGACCAAGGTCTCCCAGACAGGAAGTGGTGGGGCTGGGTCTCAGACTCTGGTCTATCTGATTTCAGAGTCACTGTGCTAAGTGCTCTGGAGCTGCAGGAGCCCCAAGGACTCTGCCCTGGAGGTCAGGGAAGGCTTCATGGAGGAGGGGACCATTCATGGGGCTCACATGCTTTCAGCAAAGGGGAACAGCGCTGCAGGCAGAAGAACAGCACAGATGCAGGCTGGAGCCAGGCCCTGTGCAGTGGGTTTGGGGTTGAGTTCCAGTGTGCTGGAGCGCCATTATCCGCCAGGGGTCGCTGGGAGATGTGATTGGAAGGTTGAGCAGCACCAAAGAGCCTTGAGCACCATGCCAAGGAGGGGCGCAGGCCTCCAGGTCAGGCACAGGGTGTGAAGCAGACCCAGCACCCAGCGCTGCTTCTAGAAGCCTCCTAGTTTGGGACCTTCCTAATTCAGCAGTTCAACCCTGTTCAACCCATCCAGAATGAGCAAAGCTGGGGACCCCATCACGCGGGACAGCAACAATCCCTGTCCTCTTCCTGCAGGCTCCCCCAGTCAGCAGCTCCTCCCGGGGTGGCGGTGGGGGGTTCTCCTGCCTCACTGGGCAGCCTTGATCCAGAATGCCTGCTCTCAGCCGGCGGTGGCCTTTCAAATGCAGATTCTTCTCTTGAAGAGGTGGGAGGTCAGTGATGGGGCGCTCTCAACTTCGGGGCTCCAGTGGACAGCAGAAGTCCCACCTACATTATTAGTATCACTGCAGGGGGCAGGCGAGGGCTGGGCATTCTATGCCCACCCATCCTGCCATGCACTGTCTCTATAGGCTACAACCAAGGGGAGGAGCCAGAGGAGGCCCCGGTGGAGGCCATGGTGGGGCACTATGGGAAGCTCTTCGCAGTCAGCCAGGACATCCAGAAGCTTCTGGAGGCCTTCTTCAAGATGAGCCAGTTCGTGCACCAAAGCCTAGAGGGAGTCTCTAGAGGGAGGCCATAGGGCTCTTATCCCGGTAACAGCTGCCTGAAGCCCGGCCCATCCCCCTTGGCCCAGAGAACTGGGATATAGGGACCCCCTTCCCTCTGCATCCCCAGAGAAGGCCTGAGGCAGGCGCGGGCTCCTGAGAGGGTCTGAGTGGGGTGCTCACTCCAGAGCCTTGTTCTGTACCCCTTTCCCTCCCTTCCTGCTGGGTTTCTCCTGAGGAAGACTCAGCTTATACTTAAAAGGTGTTCTTCGTGGTAGAAAACTCAGGAGTTCTAGATTCAGACAGACTGGGGTTCAAATCCCAACTCAGCCTCTGACTAGCTGCATGACCCTGGGCACGTTTAGACCCTCTCTGAGCCTCAGTTTCCTCATCTGTGACATGGGGGCAATTCAACCTAGTTGGTAGGATGTTGTGAGACACTGAACACAAACTGTCTCAGAGTTAAGTGCCCCAAGAGGCCATCTCCCTCATAGTTGGTTCATCTTCTAATAAATTGAACTTTCACCCCAAGGGATGGGCATTCCATCCGGAAGAAACTACCCCGGCAAAGGCATGGCATGATGAATTTTTGTGCTGCAGCTGGGGCCTGGGGACACGGAGAAGACAGAGGACGGCGACATGGGGAGGAAGGGAACAGGGAAAGGCAGGCTGGCGAGTGGGCTGATTCTTGCAAAGGACAGTGGCATGGCATTTGCAGCCAGTCTCTGCCCCCTAGTGGTAGCACTGAAAACCTACACCATTTTGTACGGTTTTTTTCCTTCGTGGGCGGGGCACTGTGAGAAGCACTTAACAAGCTTTATCTCATTTAAACCTCACCCCAGCACCCGGAGACAGGTGCTTCTATTCCTAGAGCTGAGACTAGAGGAGAGGAGTGAGGTGAGCATGCAAGTAGAAGGTTGGATCCCAACTTTATTGAGAATTTTAATACTTTGTTCATCATGGATTTTTGGTTTTTTTGCATTAACTTTGATTTTTAAAAAACACTGCATTTGGGAATTCCCTGGTGGTCCAGTGGTTAGGACTCCGCGCTTCTACTGCAGGGGCACAGGTTCGATCCCTGGTTGGGGAACTAAGATCCCGCAAGCTGTGCAGTACGGCCAAAACCAAAACCAAACCAAAAAATTGCATTCAAATATTATTTATATTAATTCTGAGTTAAATGTTGCACCCTAGTCCCAGGCATGCCATTTTCAAAGTAAGAAAACTAGGCCTTAGAAAAGTGTGGACACATGTATATCCTGTGTCCTCCAAACACATCTCCGCGGGGCCTGGCGTGGGAGTGCACCCAGCACATCCTGTGCCCCGCAGGCCTGGGCCGCAGAGGCTGTCACAGCCTTGCCCCCTGGTGTCCTCCCAGCCGTTCCTGCAGCCGGAAGGGCCCAGACAGGTGGGTCTGCTTACGGTGAGAAAAGCGGGCTCCAGGAGCTGAGCTGGGATTCGAACCCTAGTCATCCTACACGTCCATTTTCCTGCATCTCCTGGTGCCTTAAAGGGCGCTGACCACCCAGAACTTTCTCCTCCTCCACCCCCATCATTGCTCAGATCCCCGAGCCGTGAGCTCCTCGGGACCAGGCCCAGGGCAGGCGCCCCGGGAGGTCAGCTGCACCGAATTGACCAGCCACCCTACCACAGAGCCTCAAGATCCGGCTGTGCCAGCTGCAGAAGAAGTGTCACCACAAGCAGGAGCAGTGGCGGCAGCTGGAACACAGTGTCACCTACCAGAAAGACACAGGCAGCTGTGATGTGAGTCCAGTCCACTGGCTGGGGTGGGGGGGCGGGCAGCCCAGGGGCCGGGGGCTGCTGTCTCCTGGATAATGATCGGCCCCCAACACACACACACACACTCACACACATGCGCACGCACACGCACACCACTTACCCACGTACCTCTCCTTGGTGACTGTTAGCTTTCAAAGGGCTTCTCTAAGACGAGCCAGATGTCACGTGACAGGTGGGAGAAGTGAAGCCACAGGTAGTTAGGGACCAGCTGGGATGCCCCCGTACAGTCCCAGGGCCTAGCATCTGTGCTCCTAAGTATTGGTTCATTCTTACTCATATCCATTCACAGATGAGAAGAATGAAGCTTGGAAAGAGTAAGTCAGGGCTAAAGTCCAGGGCCGGGATTTCTGGGTTTAATCCCTTGAGCTACTCCTTCCTGGCCTGGAGAATGTGGACTAGTTATTCTCCGGACCCCCGGGTCCTCCCCATAGCAGAGCCTGTGCCCTTCTGGCCTTGGGGGCTGCCTGGAGGACACCGGGGAGCAAAGGCTGGGGTACAGGGCTGTGCCAGGCACACTCCACCTGGGCAGGGCGCAGTCAGCAAATGTGGGACCTTCTCAGGCTCTTGTGGGATCCTAGTTTGGAAGACATGAGGGTTGGGGTCTGTGGGCTGCTGACTTCCAACCAAGGAGCTTTGACGGGGAACTGGATTGGCCACAGTTCATAGAGTCTGTTATGGGTCTTCCTCTTGAAGGTGAGAAGTGAGGTTGCTGATCACAGCCCTGAAGGCCTGAAGTCCACACCTCTGGAGCTTCCCAGAGTGAGGAGCCCTGGGTTCCCCCATGTCCCCTCCTGGCCCCTCCCCTGGGTGTGGACCACAGATGTGCCCAGCCGGGAGGACCCTCTTGGAGGTTAGTCGGTCCGGTGTCCCTCTTTGCAGAGGCGGATGCTCTGGCCCCGAGGTGGGGAGGGACGCGTCCAAGCCCCTTTGGTTGTGGAGCCCAGGCCAGCAGGAGGAGGTGGCTCCTGGCTTCAGGACACGTCTCTGGCCTGAGTGAGCTGGGGGCAGGGGGCAGGGAATTCTGGGAGAGGCCCGAGCCTGCAGGGCCGGCTGCTAAACTGCATGCCAATGGTCATCAACAGCACGGCCCAGCAGTGCTGCGCCTCTGCCCACGGCATGCCCAAGGGCACGGGTCTCTTCTCCAAGCTCGACCTCATCCGGGTGAGGACTCTCGTGCCCGGGCTGGCCTCCGGCCTGAGCCTGTCCTCGGCCTTGGCTCATGGCGCATGGGTGGTGAGCTGCCCTATTCCTCCACGGCTGCATGGCTCCTGCACAGGTGCGGTAGGGTCTCAGGGTCTCTTTTAGGCTCTCAACAAACTTGTAATGAACGCTCATTGGTGCAGGGTCAGAGGATTGTAAAGGAACTCCTGCCCTGCCTGGTCTTAATGTGTAGCCCCACCCCGGCACATCACACACATACACACACACGGGGTACACACTCATACAGACACTCCTATGGGCTCTCCACACACCCTGCAATATACACAAAACATACACTGACACACCTGCAAACAAACACACCAAGGTGCACACAGATGTAGTCACATTTACACGGGGAGGCACATTTCAGTGACCGAGGGAGCCTCTGTGCAGGGTCCTCATTTTAAACTTCAGACTCTCGTCAAGTCCACTGAGATTTCCCTTCTCAGTCGGAGGGTCCCCACCAGGACCAAACTCCCACCAGTCATAATGCTGATGCTGCAGTAATGGAGGTCATGTGATCAGGTTGGCTTCCACCCACAGCAACATATCTTGTTTTCTTTTTAATAATAGCTTTATTGAGATATAATTCTAGTACCCTAAGATTTACCCTTTTAAAGTGCACACTTCAGTGTTTTCAGTACAGTTGCAGAATTGCGCAACTATCATTAGTATCTAATTCCTGAATCTTGTCATCACCTCCCCAAAATACATTTTGTATCTGGCTTCTTTCACTTTGCATGATGTCTTCAAGTTTCATCCACATGGCAGCACAAATCATTCCTTTTTTTTTTTTTTTTTTTTTTGCGGTACGCGGTCCTCTCACCGCTGTGGCCTCTCCCGTTGCGGAGCACAGGCTCCGGACACGCAGGCTCAGTGGCCATGGCTCACGGGCACAGCCGCTCCACAGCATGTGGGATCTTCCTGGACTGGGGCACGAACCCGTGTCCCCTGCATTGTCAGGCGGACTCTCAACCACTGCGCCACCAGGGAAGCCCAAATCATTCCTTTTTATGGCTGAATAATATTTTGCTGCATGGATAGACCACTCTTTGTTTATCCATTAGTTGATGGATATTTGGGTTGTTTTCATTTGGGGGCTATTATGAATAATGCTGCTATGAACATTCATGCCCATGTTCTTGCATAGACATGTCTTTTCAGTTATCTTGGGTATAGACTTAGGAGTGGAATTTCTGAGTCTTGTGGTAACTCACGAGGTAACTCAGCGAGGAGCTGCTGAACTGTTTTCCAAAGCGGCTGTGTAATTTTACAATCCTATGATCAAAATATGAGGATTCCAGTTTCTCCATATCCTTGTTAACACTTGGTGGTCTGTCTTTTATAATTTAGCCATCCTAATGGGTGTGAAGTGGCGTCTCATTGTGGTTTTGATGTGCATTTCCCTGATGATTAATGATGTTGAACGTTCTTTCACGTGTTTATTGGCCGTTTGTATACCTTCTTTGGAGAAATGTCTATTCAGATCCTTTGACCACTTTTTAACTGGATTCTTTGTCTTTTTATTGCTGAGTTGTAAATATTCTTTGTATATTCTGGATAAAAGTTCCTTATCAAATATAGGATTTGAAAATATTTTCTCTCCTCCTATGGGTTGTCTTTTCACTTTGATGGTGTCCTTTAAAGCGCAAAGATTTCAATTTTGATGAAACCCAATTTATATATTTTCATTTTAGTTACTTGTGCCTTAGGCATCATATCTAAGTAACTATTGCCTAATCCAGAGTCATGAAGATTTACACCTAAGTTTTCTTGTAAGAAGTTTATAGTTTTAGCTCCAATATTTAGGTTTATGATGTGTTTTTAGTTAATTTTTGTATATGGTATGAGATAGGGGTTCACTTTCATTATTTTGCATAAGGATATTCAGTTGTCCCGATACCATTTGCTAAAAAAACTGCTCTTTCCTCATTGAATTGTCTCCTCATTCTTGTCAAAAATCAATTGGCTGTAAATGTGAAGGTTTATTTCTGGACTCTGAATCCTATTCCATTGGTCCTTACGTCTGTCCTTAGCACTGTCTGGATCACTGCAGCTTTGTAGTAAGTTTTGTAATTGGGAAGTGAGTCCTCCAGCTTCACTTTTCCTTTTTGAGGTTGTTTTACTCTTGTAACTGCATGTCTTGCATCGTGCGTGGAAGTTCCGTGTCTGGGTGGGTTTCAGGTCTGGTGTGACCCAGGCCTCAGTGACACCACGAGGACCCGTCCTTTCCACCCTCCTTTGTCGCCAGCTTCAGCATTGGCTTCATCCTAAGTCATAACTTGCTTTACTCTTTCGAGGCAAGTTCAGTGGAGTTGTTTGAACTCGGGATTCTTAGCGCCTCTGGGACACTGGGGCCGAGTCCCATGGCCAGTGTTTTCTAGCAGCAAGAGTCCACAGTGAGCGAGCCTGCGTCTTAGTTGAGAAGAGCTCAGGAGAATTTCACAGGCAGTTATCAGGGCCTCTCTGCTCCATGGCACAGCTCTTGGGGCACCATTCACAGTGAAGGCTGCAGAACTGGCATCCCCTGAGGCATAGATCCTTCACATCATTATATATGAATGAGCATTTAAGTAAGGGCACATTTGCCCTACAGTCACAGTGTATTAATTTCATCTTCTTCCCCCGCAAAAAGGAAGAAATTACCCAGTGATGTCAGGTGTCCCAAAGATCTCCCTCAGCAATCACTCAGTCAAGTCTCAGAGTCACCCACATGCGTTCGGCATGGTACTAGGGAAAGAGAGGTGGAGGGAGATAAAGGTCACCTGGTCCTTAAGAAATGAGTGCCGCTCAGAGAGGGAGGCTGGGGGCAGTCAGGGTGGGCTTCTCGGAGGAAGCAGTGAGAAGAGGCAGGCAACCACATTCAGGAAGCTGCACAAGGACCTGGGCTTGGAGCCATCCAGCTCTGCCACTGCTGGGCTGTTTCGCTTCAGACAAGTCACTTAACCTCTCTGAGCCGCAGTTTGCTCATTTGCCAATTGGCATTGATACCACATCTTTGGCAGCGCCCTTGTGAAGACTAAAGGAGACGCAGGTCAGCCTTGATGTTGCTTTGGTCCCTGGGAAGTGGTGTCCAGGGGCCAGAGTACAGTCAAGTGAGAGAGATTTCTTTTTTCTCCTAGGAATTTATGTTGGACACAATGGAGACTGTGAGATTCATCTCACTGCTCAGGGGACCCAGAGTGTGCTGGACAGCAGACAACCCCAAGGACCGGGGCCTCAGAAGGTACCCCAGACCATTCAGGAAACATTCAAAGAGTCAAGATTCGATCCCCAGGACCCCCTTTCCTGGCACCCAGACTTCAGAGTCCCCAGCCTGTACTGACACAACCCAGGGCCACCAGCCCTGCCAGCATCACGACCATCTCTTTACCTGCTTGGCCTCCTTTTTTCACCACCAGCGCTCCTGAGTGGGTGGGAGCCAGGGGAGGCGGAGGTCAGTGAGAGGTGGGGCAGCTAGGGCCAGGTGGGGTTGAGGGGGCACTGTTCCCTGCATTGGGGGATTGGCAGGGATCGAGGTGAGGCCTGCCTGGGACTGTGGGTGAGACAGAGGGAGGTTCCCGAGTCAGAGGCAGCAGCCAGGTGGGAAGTCCCAGGTTGGAGACCTGCACCCAGAAGCCGGGGATGCATTTCTCGCTGTCATTGGTGGGTCTGTCTGGGGCCAAGGAGCTTGAATGGATGCCCGACTATTGGGAACGCTGCAGTCATAGGAACTCTCACAGAGAGCCACCCTGAGCCATAGGATGCGTGGGAGCTGGCCTGGCCCACAGCAGACCGGGGGTACTCAGTTTGTAGGAGAACATCTCATCACTGGTTCCCAGAAGCTGGATACCAGTTTGGTGCCTTCTGCCCACCTGAGGGTCCCTGAGCTGCCTGGAATGAGTGCTACTCTCAGGGGGACTGGGGGCAGGGCAAAGCCCCTCTCTGGGCTGGTTTTCCCACGTGTGAAATTGGGTGCGAGGATGTCTAAGGGAATCCTCTCTCCAGTCTGACGTTCTTAGGTCAAGGTTAGAAAGGCCTCTGCGTGAATGGCACTGGCTTGGTGTTATTGAGCCACGGAGGTGAAATCACCCTGGCAGCCACCGCAGCCCCGAAAAGGATTCACTTCTGCGGGTCTGCTGATGTTAACTGATTTAGGTTAACTTTGAAAGTTCGGAGCAACTGATTTGCAGCAAATGGTGGGGCATCAGCAAATTACCTTTCAAAGGGGAGTTTCAGAAAAGATGCTGCTATTCCTTCAACAAGCACCGAGGGTCTGCTGTTTTCCAGGTGCTGTTGGGAGAGGGGACGGGAGGCTCGGAGGGAGGGGGTGGGAGGCTGGGTAGGACTTGGGCACTGAAATATTTAGGGGAGCTAAATATAAGAAAGAAGGTTATGTAGGGTCAGGTCTTAAGAGCAGTTTTTTTTAAAAGGCCGAGGGGAGTTGCAGAGAAAGCATCATTTTGAGTTTCTGACTCTCAGGCCTTTGGGGCAAAGAGAGCATCCCAGGTAGGGCTTGAGTCAGATTTCAGAAGGGAGAGGTTGGGGGAGGGCTGAAGAAACTGAAGGGAACACAGTGTAGGGCTTCCAGTTTGGCTGGAGCACAAAGAACCCGACGGGCAGTCTGAGATGGTGGGCTGGGGAGCTACCGTGGGGTCCCAAAGGCCAGGCTACGAGGTTTGGAGGCCATACCTGGGGGTGTCTTAGACCATTCCGGCTGCCATAGCAAAATACCATACACCAGGTGGCTTAAACAACAGATGTTTATTTCTCACAGTTCTGGAGACTGGAGGTCGAAGATGACGGCATTGGCAGGTTTGGTGTCTGGTGACAGCCCACTTCCTGGTTCAGGTGGTAGAAGGGGTGATGGAGCTCCCGGGGTCCTTTTCATAAGGACACAAATCCCATTCATGAGGGCCCCACCCTCGTGACCTAATTGCCTCCCAAAGGCCCCACCTCCTAACACCATCACACGGGGGTTAGGATTTCAACATAGGAATTTAGGGAGCAGGCACATTCAGTCCATTGCAGGGAGCATCTCGCATCCATACCTCACTGCTTACTTTCTCTCCACCCAACATCCACTTTCCAAAGAGATCTGAAGTATCTCATTAGTCTCCCTGTAATGTGGGCACATGTTAGGCCAACAATTATTAGATTTGAACATTCCTCAGGAGGGCTTGTCACAACAGAGTGTGGGTCTACCCCCAGAGCTTCTGATCCAGCAGGCCTAGGGTGGCCAGGCCTTAGAATCTGCATTTCTGACAAGTTCCCAGGTGATGCTGATGCTGCTGGTCTCAGGCCCACACTTTGAGAACTGCTGCTTGGGAGTAATGGCAAATCCCAAACGCCTAAGCTGGGCTCTGCTTCACCTGGAGTACCAACTCCCCCTGCCTGGTCTGCAGTCCCCATCTGCACAATGGGGCAAGCGTCATGGGGACCTGGCATCCTGGGAGGGCCATCCCCACCCCGTCTGACCTCCTGGGAGGTGCTGAACATGACACCCTGTTAGGGGCCCAGGGAACAGTCCTCTCACTTTGCCCACAGAGGCTCTGTGAAGAGCTGTTGTCTTTCTGTCCTCTGCCATCTGCCTGCTGTGCACATGTTGTGTGTATGTTTGCAGGTCTAGTTCAGATGTTTGGCACACTCCTTGGGGAGGAGGGCCATCAGAACAGATACCTGGGGTGGCGGTGACCTGGCCATTAGCCTAAGTTTGCAGTGGGCACCTGAGTCTTTTAGGAGCTCCCAGCCTCCTCTGGGCAGAGCTTGGGTCATGAAATTGACAACTGGGCACTGCGCTTAGGGACCCTGCTCTCTTAGGCTGCTGGCATGTACTAGAACGCTGGGGTTTATCCTTGCTGGGCTTTCTTGTCAGACAGAAAGCTCTCTCAGCCCTGACCCTGTACCTTTAAAGCACTTTCCTCCTGGGTTCCATATTAGCTGGAGAAAGGCCTTCGAGGGCATTTGGAGAAAACCACAGTGGTTCAGGTACCTTATGAAATATCATTTCATCTGACTGCCCATCTAGATCCTGAGACCCCAAGACACTAGGAGGCTCAGGGCTTAGACATTTTCTGAGACTGAGAGCTCATTACCTGACGTCAAATTCCAGCTTTAATTTTCTTCAAGTGTGAGGACATTCTTTCTACAGACCATCCAGGGAGAGTTGGACTATTAGCTAATGGCTGGTGCTGAGAAAATTGGCTAGTTGGCAGGAAAATCAAATTATGTCCTTTTTCCACACCACATACTGTAGTATATTCCAGTTCCTTTGAATGATGGCTTTCCAACTTTAATGTTCATTAAAACCACCTGTGGGGCTTCCCTGGTGGCGCAGTGGTTGAGAGTCCTTCTGCCGATGCAGGGGACACAGGTTCGTTCGTGCCCCAATCCAGGAGGATCCCACGTGCCGTGCAGCGGCTGGGCCCATGAGCCATGGCCACTGAGCCTGCGCGTCTGGAGCCTGTGCTCCGCAACGGGAGAGACCACAACAGTGAGAGGCCCGCGTACCGCAAAAAACAAAAAACAAGAAACAAACAAACAAAAAACCCCGCCTGTGACACTTGCTAAACAGGGCTCATTCTCAGAAATTCTGATTCTGGCATGAGGCCCCCAAAATCTGGATTTTGAACAAGCATCCCAGATGGTTCCAGTGCAGACTGGTCTCCAGTCACGGGGTGAGAAACACTGAGTATCTCAATGTCAAAAAGAAGAAAATCTGCTCCACATTTACCTGGTCTTTAGTGAGGAAGAACTTTGGAAGCATGAAAGCAACAGCAGTGACACGAAAATAATTTGACCACGTAAAAATGAAAAATGCATCCACCTCAGAACACAGCCAAATATCTAAAGACAATAAACTGGGGGGAAATGGTGAGAAATTTGAAAAAGGATCAATGTTTTTGATATTTAAAGAACACTTACACAGTAAAAAAAAAAAAAAAAAGACGTCAATTGTTCATTTCAGCAAATCACAAAATAAATAAAAACGGCCTATAAACATGAAAGGTATTTCGCTTCACTAAAAATAAAATTACACCTCATAACTTTTGCCCATCAAAAAATGCTTAGTTAATACACTAATGCATATAAGATAGGCTCTCCAACACTGCGAGGCTGTTTGCATAAACTCTCTGGAAAGCAATTTGAGAAGAGATCTTAAGAGGCTTACAAAATGTTTATGTCCTTTGGCTCAGCAATTCTAGGTCAAGAAATTTAGGTTAATAAAACCAGAGCTATTTGGTTCAAAATGACAGAAAGCCCAACTCAACTTGGCTTAAGCCACAAAAGAGAATGTATTGGCTTATGAAACGAGAAGACCAGGGATTGTAGAGCTTCAGGAACAGCTTGATCAGGAACTCAGTGGCAACAGAATCCAGTCTGTCTGTGGGCTCTGCTCTGCCACAGCTTGGCTTCATTTTCAGGCTCAGCATAAACAAGATGCCTGGCAACAACCTCGGCCCCGCATCCTTTAAAGTGGAAGTCAGAGGAAAAGAGAGAATGTCTCTTCCCAGTAAACCCTGGCAAGTTCCAGGATTTACTCTAATTGGATCACCTCGGGTCAGGTGTCGCTCTAAACAAATCTCTGATTGGCTAGGCCTAGGCTCCCTGTGCATCCTGAATGAATCTCTGTAACTAGGGGAGATTCCATGCTCTGATTTCCAGGACTTGATCAAATTTTTGTTTGAGTTTTTGTGAGATGGAGTATCTTTCATGGCTGGAGACCAACCATATGAACTGAAAGAAGGGTTCCCCAAAGGGAAATCAGGCAGCTGTTATTACAGGGAGGTGAGACCTGGCGCTGGGCAGGCACAAGCCAGAAATGCCCTTTACAATACAGAAACGGTGTCTGTACCAAAATGTCCACCACATTGTTACTTACAGTAGTCAAACTGGATACAAACTCAATATCTCAGGGGAAGAGTTCAGTCAATGATGCAAAACTTTATGATTTTATAATTCTGCAGCCATTAAATTCCATGTTTTCAAAAATACTTAATGTAAGGAAAATTATCTATAGGGTGTAAAGTTAAGTGAAAAAAGCAAGCATTTTTTTTAAGTTGAATATAAACTCAATTTAGTAAAAATTATATATGTAAAAGAAGGAAATAGACTAAAGCAGTGCTTCTAAGTGGGAGGATCCTGACCCTGGGGTGGAGTGGGAAGTATTATACCCACTGGGTACAGTAGATTGAGTAAGTGGTCCCTAGTCTCCACCCCCTGTGGTGGCGTCTACATCTGCGCTCCTGCCACAGGCTCAGTATTCACTTCTTGGCTTTGGGTTGGCCCTGTGACTTGCTTTGGCCAATGGGATGTCAGTGGATTATGACACAAGCAAAGGCTTAAGACTTATTGTGCAGTGGGGCTTGTGTGCCTCTGGGAGCCTCCTGGTTGCAGGGGGATGAGAGCCACAGGGAGCTGACATAGACCAACCTGCAGCTCAGATCCACCGACACCATTCAATCCTCACTAAATCCACGGACCACGGAGTGCGAAATAAATGCTTATAATTGTAAGCCAGTGAAGTTGGAGGTTGTTTGTTACACAGTATTACAGCAAGAGCTGTCAGATACACCCTCACACCTCTTCGGATTCCATGCTCTCTCCAACCCAAGAATCACCAGCGTGTGGGGAGCCAATCCACCTGCTGGGCGGGAACTGGGTTCCTGAGGAACGCTGAGCTGTCGAAAAAGGATTAGGAAGTCTGTTCTGCCATGTTCATCAACCCATCCTCTGGATTGGAGGATTCTAATTTTTAATTTTCTTCTTTTTACTTTTGCATATTTTCCAAAGTTTCTGCAATAAGCATGGTTAACTTTTATAACCAGAGGGGAAAAACAACTTTATTCAAAAATTGGAAAAATTAGTTGGAAACCAACTCTTCTTTGCATCTCACTGATCCTAACCTTTGGTGTCTTCAAGAACAAAGCTAACTGTCAAGTCCTTCACTCACAGGACTCTCTTCAAGTCTCTGAAGACAGGGTTCTTGGCCCCTGCACGCTGTCTTTTCTCCAAGTTCAGCAATTCTGATTTCTTGAATGTGTCTCCGCTCTCTGAATGGATCCTACTGGTTTCTAGCCTTAAAATGTGGTGTCCCAATCTAAGTTCCATTCTCCAGGTAAGGAAGTTGGCCAGACAGGGATAACAGGATACATCTGGAAGAGGCTTCCTTGCCATGGCTCCACCTGAAAAGGCACTGGGCATTCCTGCCTTCACATCCCAGCCCATCACCCTGGGGCATCAGGCTCTACCCAGGAACGGCCTGGCTACTTCAAGGCTTGTGCCCAAGACTGTAAGTGCTGGCTAGCCCATGGGAACATCTCAAACGTCTTCAAACCCGAGCCCACCTGGCACCAGTATGTCCCTGTTTCTTACTAGGCACCTTCAGAAGGTGCTGCACTGTTTCCCTGCCCTTTGATGCTGGAGCTCGCTCATCCTGGCTACCAGCTACCAGGATGCCCAGCCCTGGGTCTCCAAGCTGCTCTCCAGCACTGTGCAAGGGGAGATGTGAGGCCCGGAGCTGCATCTCCCTCACCCCTAAATCTCCATGCCTAGTCAGGACCTGGCACAGAGCAGGTGTTCAGTGTTGGACAACGGGGGATGTGTGAGTCAAGAGAGCTAGGCTCCCGATGACCCTCCCCATAGCGAGAACTTCCTGATGTGTTACTAGGATGCTGCTTTTGGGCCACTGTACCTCACTGGGTCCTTCCCACAACCCGTGATCTAGAAAGTGGCAGTTTCCCAGTTCCATTCTACAGAAGGGGCAGCTGTAGCTCAGTGCAGTTCTGTGACCTTGGGGTCACACAGCCGCTCAGTGGTTGAGCCGGGACATTTAACTCAAGTCCATCGGGCTCCAGATGGACTCCAGATGGAGCGATGTAACTGGAAACAGTTTGGTGGCAAAAAGAACTCTAAGAACAAGCACTGACATGCACTGGACGCTTGCCGTGTGCCAGGTACTCTGCTGAGTTCGTCATTGTTCCTGCAGCCTTCACGCCCACCCTGTGAGAATGACTGTCCCATTTTGCAGATGAGGGAATGGCGGCTCAGAGAGGTTGGAGGCTTGCCTGAGGTCACACAGCCCAGGGGGCAGGCCCCACATCTGTCTCCTTTCAGAGCTGATGTTGTGGGCTGAAGGGGACATGGGTATGAATCATGAACTAGAGTCAGGGGTCAATGGCTTAAGTTCCAATCCAGGTGGAATCAAGTTCTCAGGTGGAATCAAGGGAGAGTGTGCTACTATAGATCCCTGCTACTCAAAGTGTGGTCCGGGGACCTGCGTCATGGGCATCACCTGGGAGTTTGTGAGAAAGGCAGAACCTGCATTTTAACAAGATCCTCTGGGGATCCATGTGCACAGTAAAGCACTGGTCTGATTTGCTCTGAGGCAAGCCTGGCATTACCCTCAGGTGAAGGTGGAACTCCCGAGGACAGCACCAGCCCTCATCATCAGGGTTCTGCTGGGGTCTGGGAGGGGTGTCTGTCTGTGAACTGGGAGGGGCGATGTCTCTAGCCCGCCAATCAGCCACCTGGGCTCCCACTGAGAGCTGCACACGGTCCATATGTGCTTCGAGGGAGGTTCCTTCTGCCCTGACTTTCTTTCCCTGCCCCCGTCCCTTCCCTATCCACTTCCAGCCTCACCTCCTTCATGAAGCCTCCCCAGCTGCCTCTGCCCCACGCAGAACGAGTAGAGCCCGCCTCTGGCTGCCACCCCCTTGTAAAAGGCTCTCAAGAGTAATTACCTCCTTATAGGTGTCACTTAATTGTTTACATTTGTATCTCCCCCACTGGAAGGAGAAGTTCTCGAGAAGAAAAGCTATGTCTTAGCCACATATTCCAGTACCCATTGTGGAATAGGCCCTCAAGAAATATGTGTTGAATGATTGCATCCTTATATCCTCTGAGTAAATGAAGAATGAAGGAAGGAAGGAACGAACGAACGAATGAACAAAAGTCTTAAGCAAAGGAGTGAATCTCTAAGTGAAAAATTTTAAGGACCATGTAGGAGCCCAAAGTGAGGGATATTTGGGGGGACAGAGGAATCTTGGCTACCACTTGGCCCTCAGGGTCATCCGTGTCCCATGCATCGATGCCGATGGATACCTGGGGCCATGCCACTTTCCAGGATGAGCTGTCTCCCCAGCAGTCACGTAGGGTGAACCTTGCTAAGCCAGGCAAGGGTTTAATGAGTCCTCCAAGGGAATTATTAGGGGAAGAGCTCCCTCTCTCCCCTCTCCATAACATCATAAATCATAGGAATGCTGTAGCCAGTCACCTGGGCTGTTCCAAGGAATGAGGAAGGAGGGGGCCTCAGGACAGCCAGTGCCCACATTGGAGCCTGTGACAGACAGTGTCCACCTCTTTGGAGCCAGCAGAGACTTGATCTGGGGTGAGTGAAGCCACACAGGCCCACAGGGCTTTTTCAGTCCTCACTGGCCTTTAACATGTGGAGTTGGGATGGATGAAATGGAAGGGAATAGAAAAGCATGATTGACCCGTGTGTGTGTGTGTGTGTGTGTGTGTGTGTGTGTGTGTGTATTTCTGTCGATTACTAGTTTATATACAATGGCTGGATAGATTATCACCAGCTCTGGAGGATGGACTTGGGAAGCTCTGACTAAAAATAAGATCACATGATATCTATAAAGATGGCTGATCCAAAGGTTGGGAACTTTCAAATTTTCTTTTTTTTCTTTCATACCGAATAGTGTAGCACATCATTTTAAAAGATTTCAAAAAGTTGATCTAAGACCTTTATACAGTTTGGATTTTACTATAAAGTCTTGCATAAGATATAGTGGGGGGAGTGGGAATACCTACAGTTGTTTATTCCTGCAATGATTGATTTCATTTGTCTATTTCCTGTGATCTCATATAAGAAATTATTCTAGGCAAAATGCTGCCACTTAGAAGATGAACA
The DNA here is from genome assembly GCF_059928025.1 of Delphinapterus leucas. Lineage (NCBI taxonomy): Eukaryota > Metazoa > Chordata > Mammalia > Artiodactyla > Monodontidae > Delphinapterus > Delphinapterus leucas. The sequence continues at coordinate 171,027,420 of NC_143130.1, forward strand.
AATTTTAATTCTCCTTCAGCAACTGGCAAAAAGGTGAGAATTGTGAGAGTTGGAAAGCTAGTCTGCGAGGAACAGCTGCTTGAAGTATGGGAGTAGCAGGGTCTTTCGTGGGCAACTGAAACTGATACCTGGGCTCAGAGAGGTGCAGTAACTCACTCAAGGTCACACAGCAATCAGGTGGCAGAGCCCAAGTCTGGCTGACCTCAAAGTTAGAGCATTTGTCCTGATCAAAGCCTAGAACTCCCCCCACCGCCCTCCCGCCAAATATGTCCAGTGGCAGAGAAGAGTTTACTCAGACTTTCAGGGGCCTGGTACTCAGACCCGAGGGAGACCAAATATTTTTGCACTTTTGCATTCTCATCTGAAAATTTCATGTTAGCCAATTTGCCTTCTATTTCATAATACTTTGTTCTTATACAAAAAAATCATGTTTTCTTCCCTGTCAAAATCTTTGAGGAAAACAGATGATCCAGGAAGCTGCTCAGTGTTTATGCAGCACTTCAAGCTCTGCCTGGCAGAGCTGGGGGCCCCCGGGACCTGGGCTGGGGAGCCAGCACTTACCCCACACAACCTCCATCATCTGTAAACAAAAGCTCGTGTTTCAAGAAGCTTTTACCAACACCTCCAAGGCGAAGCTTTTCTGAGCTTTGCTCTCCAGGGGTCTAGAGCTTCCAGGGATCACAGCCCTGAACTTCTCCATTTTTCACGTCCTGGGGGATGGTAGTTTGGGGATTCACTCAGCTCTGAGATCTGCTGAATCTAACGGAGGCTGTGCTGTTGTGGCACCACCCCAGACCCTCTCTCTCCTGCTGCCCCACATCCAGCCACTGCAGGTCCTGTCATGTTACCGTCTGCCCCTGGGTACTGTCCACTTCCCCCATGTCTGTGCCCCACCCTAGGCCCTAGCCCTCTCATCTCTGGCCTTCAGGTCTTCTGCTTCCACCCCCACCCTCTCGAAACCCATTCTCCTCATAGCAGCCACAACGATCTCTCAAAAAACACATCTGATTGTGTCCACCCTCCCTCCTGCCCCTTCCAAGGCTCCCTATTGCCCTCAAGACAAACCCCTACCTGAGGCCTCAAGGCCTGCATGACCTGGTCCTGACCCCCTCTCCAGGCTGATGTGAACCACTCTCCCCTTCTTGACTTGCACCAGCCTGACGGGCCTCTCCCAGTTCCTAGAATTCACCAGCTCCTCTCCCTGGATCATCACCTATGCCATTCCCTCTGTCTCTAGTGCTTTTTCCCTTGGTCTTTGCTTGTGCCTACTCATTCATTCAGTTCAGTTTTCTGGAGCACCTACTACGTGCCAGGCACTCTGTCACGTACTTGGTGTGCTGTGGTGACCTGGTCCCCACCCGCTTGGAGCTTCCCCAAGGCAGACACACATTAATGGTGATGAACTGTGATAAATACTAGGACAGGAAATCACAAAGTGCTAAAAAAGAGACTAACAGGCTGGGGACAGGGAAAAGAAGGACAAATGAACCCTCCTCCATCTCAGCCTTCAGACCTCAGTCAAAATTCACCTCCTCTGAGAAGACTTCTCTCTCCCCGTGAACAAGGCCAGAGCCCTGGGTTACTGGTCCCACAGCACCCTGTTCTCTTCCTTCCCAGCACTTGCAGAGTTTGCAGTTAGACATCGATTTCTGTGACTAAAGCAGTAGTAAGGAATGGTGCTGTGGAGCATCCACTCTGCATCCAGTGGGGGCTTGAGGAAGTAACCCCAGAGCTGGCTTCACCCACACCATTACCCAGAGATGTGAGTATCATTAACACCACTTCCTAGAGGAGCAGACTGAGGCTGAGAGCAAGAGAGGCTGTATTAGTCATCTAATGCTGCATAACAAATCACCCCAACACTTAGCTTAAAACAATGAACATTAACTACCTCATTATTCTTGTGGGTCAGGAATCTGGGCATGGCTTAGCTGGGTCCTCTGGCTCAGCGTCTCTCCACAAGGCTTCAATCAAGCTGTCAGCCAGGGCTGTGGTTTCATCTGGAGGCTCAACCAGAGGTGAACTGGTTTCCAAGCTCACTCATGTGGCTGTTGGCAGATGAAGTTCCCATAGCCTGTTGGACTAAGGCCCTCAACTTTTCATTGGCTGTTGGCTGAAGGCCTCCCTCAGCTCCTTCTCCTGCGGACCTCCCCATAGGGCAGTTTACAGCATGGCAAGTAAGAGAGAAGAGACAGTGAGCCAGACAGAAGCCACTGTCTTTGGGTAACCTAGTCTCAGAAATGACACTCCATCACTCTTGTACTCTGTTTGTCACAAGCAAGTCATTAGGTCCAGCCCATGCTCCAGGGGAGGGAATTACACAAGGGCATGAACACAGGAGGTGGGGTTGTTGGGGACCATTAGAGGCTGCCCATCACAGAGGTCATGTACCTGCCCCAGATCTTTTAGCTAGGACATGTTCCAGCCTCCTTCAGGGGCAAGGCTCTCTGTCCCGCCTCAAGGAGGTGAGGATGGGGCGGGGACAGGAGCCTTTTGCCAAGCCCAGGACCCCCCAGTGGCCTTGGCTTTCTGTCAACCATACCCAACGCTTTCTCCTCCCATGGAAGCTGGGAGTATTCCCTGCCCAGCCCAGGAGGCTGTGTGGGCTATGCGCATTTGCTACCCAGACTGGAGAAACGTTAGCTTTCACAACCCAGGCCTGGGAGGAACCCACAAATGGGCAGTTGGCTGGAAAACTGGCCTATCTATTAGCCTCCTAGGGCTGTGGGTTATGTTTAAACTGAAAAGTGAGCTGTGATGTGGTATAACTGAGCCTTGTAAGGTTATTTCTCTTCCAGATTTTCTTGCCTCATTAGAAAAGCCACAGCAGCCTGGCAGGTACATTCCTTTTGTTCCCCCCCCCGCCCCCCACAAATTAACTCTCACTGTGTCTCCTGGTGGAAAATTAAATCTCAGTCATCCAAGGGGCTCCCTCCTGTCCTGCCCGCACCCTATAGGGGTTGTGTGGTCTGGACAACAGATTCAGTGCAGAGAGCCAGAGGTCACCACCCCACCAGAGCAGGAGCTGAGCGAGGCCAGCGACTTCTGTCAGTTTTGTGCACAGATGTGCATAGTCGGTGCCCAGCACACAGTAGATGTGCAATAAGTCTTTGCTGAATGTTGAGTGAGGGGTCTTTTGTTCTGTGGCCACAGTCTTTGCCCAAACATACATGCGCCTTGGATGGAGGGACAAAAGGGGTCTTGGCCAGCCAGGCCAGCGTCCAGCGTTCCCCCAGGGAACACAGGCCTTTCCTCTTGTTCTGGGACACCTGCTTCCACCCCTTCCCTAATTCCAGAAAGTTCTCCCTATTCAGTCAGCCCCAACTCCCAATTCCCTAATCCCCCAAGTTCCATTGTTCTTTCTGGAAAGAACTTTTCTTAAAAATAAAATCCTCTTTCTCAACAATGCCCCTAGGAGTGGGAGCCAGGGTAGACCACTGACTCCAGCGCTGGCCCACAGCTCTGCGACCCGGAGTGAGGGAGGGGGAGGGGGAATCTGATTCTATCTCACCCTTCCCAGCAGTGAAACAGCACACACGTTGTATCTCAACAAAGTTTTCAGCTCAAAGTTGCAGGCTCTGATGCGAAGGGTAGGGGCAGGGGGCAGCCAGGAGGACGGCATTGACATCCTGTGAGGAGGTGAACCAACTTACAACCCGGGGGTCCTGCAGAGCACCCCGCCCTGCAGCTCGCAGAGCAGAGAAGGTCAAGTGCGTGAAACAGCACAACGTAAAGAACACTAGAAGGTGGGTCTGCACTGAAACAGCTCCTGCCAACAGGGGTACAGCTGCCTGAGATCCTCCCATCATAGTCTCTGGACATAGATTTGGGAGAGGGCAGATGACCCTCCTTTCCGGCAAAGACACAAACCTCCTTGGGGCTCCTTCCTGCCACATGCAAATCCCTGCCTGTCCTCTTTAGGCTTTGCCACACAAGATGAACAAGACTCAGGCCCCAGTAAGTACCAGGCAAAGCCCACATGTATTGGGCACTTACTGGATACCAAGTACAGTGTCAGGTGCTTTTCATGATCATCTCATTGAGTCCTCCCGAATGCCCTTTGAGATAGGTATGAATACCTTCACTTTACAGATGAGGAAACAGAGGTATGCCTTTCTCAAGGAGCATTGCCATGGCAATCACAACACAAATATATACCTCATGCCATTGCTCCTACTTGTAATTACCAGGTCCTACTGCCCCCTCCAAATCACAGCTGCAAAGGATCAGCACCACAGAAGGCCAGAGATGATGTAGTGGAAATTCAGAGGAATTCATGACCAGCCTGGCAATCTGGGATGTCTTCATGGAGGAGGAACCAGAATTTGAAGGATGGGGGACTTCGACAAGTGAAACCCATGAAAAGGACATTCCAGGAGGAGCAGAGGCTTAGAGGTGGGAAAAATGGGGAAGGTTCTGGGCCCTTGGAGCCAGCCTCTTATGCTCATGTGCTGGGGAAGTGGGGAAGTGAGGGAGAGAGGGGATGAGAAGGGTGGGCACATTGTAGGGAGTAAAATGGGGTCAACCTGCGAGAGCTCTCTGGGTCTGACCAGCCTGAGAAAGGCCAGGCCATGAGTCACAGGGGCCACAGAGCCCAGCCCCGAAGTCTGGGGGTGTCCAGCACCCAGGTGCCCAGGTCCTTTCCTGGAGGACAAGACACCCCTCTCCAAACCTGTGAAGTCATAACAGCCATCCCCCGACCCACCCACCCCCCCCAACCCAGACACCTGGAGGCCAGGCAGAAGCGGAGCAGGTAGAGGAGAGCAGATTCATTCCAGAAAGAACACGCTTACACCCAGCCAGGGGGCGGCCCCTACAGAGACGGTTCACATTTGCAGCTCCATCTCAGCTTGAAAACTGGCTGAACTCTTTGGAAGCTTTCTTTCTCTTCTAACCAGACTTTAGGGAGCTCAGGAAGATGTCTGATTAGTTACAGACTAAAGAGATTACATTTTCCCTGCTCATTTGAGCCCCAGTTGAGGAAAGTTTCCATATACTGAGATTCTGGGTAAGATTGTGTTTTTGTTTAAAAGCTTCAATAGTAAAAATATTTTTTAAAATCTTCTTTTAATGGCCTACATTGTCCAATCTCTTCATTGAGTGAGGAATCAGTGGCCTAGAGAGGGCCTGGGTGTCACCTGAGGCCACACAGCAGTGAGCGGCAGAGTCTAGAGCCAGCCTGGGGCTCAGGGTTGCCTGTGAACTCCAGCTCAGCGCTCCTTGCACATGCCAGTGCTGGCTTGGGTTGGAGCTGCTGTGGCCTGGGGAGAGAATGAGATGGGCCAAAGGCCCAGGTCTTAGTATGGCCCAGCATGAGGGTTCCTAGAAGCCCTCCTTCTGGAAGCCCCAGATGCCTCAGATGTGGGCTTGACCAGGGTTAAGCCTGAGACCAAGCCCCAGGCAATGCCCTCGCAGGTCCTTCCCGGCTCTCCTCAGCAAAGACACCTCACCCACACCTGCAGGGGCCACACCTGGCTCAGTCATTCCTCCAGCGAGTGAAGCCTACCTAACACAGTCTGGACCAAGCACTGGATGAGGAGTCAGAAGTCTGGGATCCACCCCAGCTGAGCCTCTTCCTAGCTGAGTAGCACTTCGCTGTGCCTGTCACCTCTCTAGCTTCCTTGGCTGTAAAAACACAGAGCAGAAACTCTCCAAGTGCAAAAAGAGGCACCGGGAGTACACAGCCCCTGCAAACACGGGCATTGTTCCTCAGCAGAGCAAATTCAAACCCAGCTCTGGAGTCAGGCCGCCTGGGATTGAATCCCACTGTGTGCTGGGTCAATGTGGGCAAGTAGCTTAATTTCCCTGTGTCCCAGTTTCCTTGTCTGTAAAACAAGGATAATAGGACCTACCGCCATAAACTAGTTGTGAGAAAATTAAGATAATATAGTTTGAGAGTTTTGTTTTGTTTTTTTTTGCAGTACGCGGGCCTCTCACTGTTGCGGCTTCTCCCGTTGCGGAGCACAGGCTCCGGACGCGCAGGCTCAGCGGCCATGGCTCACGGGCCCAGCCGCTCCGCGGCATGTGGGATCTTCCCGGACCGGGGCACGAACCCGTGTCCCCTGCATTGGCAGGCGGACTCTCAACCACTGCGCCACCAGGGAAGCCCAGTTTGAGAGTTTTGGATGATGCTGGATACACAGTAAGTACTCAGTAAAAATTAGCTTTTATTATTATGGCCCTTTGAGTCTTGATTGACCCCAAACTCCCCAACCAGTAAATGATATGCACTTGGAAGATACAGATGTTTGTCTATTCAAGAGCCTAGCCTGGTGCCTGGAGCAGGGGAGTGAGAGTGTGGTGTGGAACTACTTAATACATGCTCCAGGAAGTATTAATACTTATAAAAGGGCCGCATACAATTCACTGGAGCCCCCTTTCCCCACCCAGAGCACCGTCTTCCAGCGGTCAAGGGCTGGTGAATGAATGAATCTCTGAATGATACATATTCCTCTGTTTGATGTTCAGCAATAATGAGCTTGTATGCAGGGTGAGTCACCAAGCGTGGTTCACGGTCTGTGTCTTGTATATAGCCGTACAATTCCACAGGCACAGAATCAAAGATCCTGGAAATTCATTCATTCGACAAACATTAATTGGGTGCGTGGCAACCTGCTGATTCAGGAGTTGGAAGGGTGTAAAATATTATTTTGAAGCTACACACGCAGGCAGGTAACTTCATGTTATGGGACATGTGTTCCCTAAGCGCCTGTCCTCTGGTCTTGAGCAAACTATACTTATATGACCTGGTTTATGAATTAATGAGGGCCAGCTAATCTTTCAAAATTCAATTTGCAGTTTTGGTCAAAAGCCCTTCAGCCTTTACAACCTGTCTTCCTGGGTTGGGCTAACTCCTTTGCCAGTTAAAAGGTTTCTGTGTCTTTAAAAGGAGGCGGTACCCTGTCAAGTGTGCCCCAAAGGATAGGCTGGAGGCGCGTGAATTCCCACCCGCTTTCTGTGACGTCCTGTGGCCCGGCTTCTGATTGTCCGCCTCAGACGTCAATCGAGGGGCGTGTGTCTTGCTGGGACACAGTGGTGGTCTAACCTCTGGTTTGCGGAGCGGTCGGGTGTACTCTCCGCTCGCCCCCACGCCTTCGGGGCCCCCGCCGCCCGACGCAACGGCGGAGCCAGCCAGTGGTTCCCGGGGCGCCCTCCCGCACCGATCCCTCCTCTCTGGGGCGGGACCTGGCCCGACGGCTCCGGTCACTATGGTCAGTGGTCGTAACGGGGAAGCGGGGAAGGAGGAGTGGGAAGGGGGGCTCGGTAGGCGGGGTCGCCGCCTGGGTGCATGTGCACTCGCGGGACTGGGGGTCGGGCGCGAGGCTCGGCCGCCGCCGTCAGACCCGACGCGTTCGGACACCCCAGGAATACCGGGGGCCCAGTCCTTCCTTGGAAGGCCCCCGTGGACGGCCAGCGACGGAGACCCAGCCCGGCTCCCAGGCCTCCCGCCCCGGCGCGTTCGTCCCGGCTGTCCCCGAGTGCCGCTCGACGGTGGGCACCCGGAGGCTCCAGAGCTAAGGGTCGCTTCCCTTTTGTTAAGTAGACCTCCAGTCGGCAGCTCACGACCCCACCCATCCGAGGGCTCAGCCATGAGAGACCTCCCACTCCCAAGCCCCAAGAGTGGACCTGGGGAGTGCAAGGGTGTCCGGACATCCTCTCTGACCTACACGTCAACAGAAGGTCTTTGGAGTTAGAACCCACGTGGAGGGGCTGTCTCAGGTTGTGAGACACGTGAATTAGGGGTCCCGGCAAAGCAAAGACTAGAGGAACCCCTGATTCAGAAGGCAGAAAGGGCCCTAGAGACCCTCTGAGCCAGGCCAACCGGGTCTTGGTCAGCTGGGGCCACTGAGGTCCAGACAGGGAGGGGGCCGGGACTGATCGTGGTAGACTTGGACCTGAACCCAAGCCTCTGGACTCCCAGTCCGGTGCTCTTTGTATTACTACATCAGTCCATCTTGGGGGCAAGGGGAGGCGGGGGACAGGAACTCTGCAGAGGACTGGGTGTGATGAGTGCCTAAAACTCTTCAACTCTGAGCCCCCCTGCTCCAGGGAGCTTGTAGAGTATAAGGACTGGTGGCCTGGCTTGTGGTCACACAGCCCTGAGTTCAAATCTCACCTCCATCCCTTGGAAGGCCAAGAGGCTTTGGTTGGTCGCTTCCCATCCCCGGCACTATTTTTCACGTCTGTATACTGGGCTGCTGTGAGCACCACGTGAGGTGATGCGAGTGGATCAGTTGGCTCAGATAATTGGGCACGGCTTTCCCTGTGAAAACAGGGTCCTGGAAATGCGCATGCACGGGTGCCTGGCTTTTCGTGCTCGGCCTCCTCCCTCCCATGTCTGGGCAGAGGAATGGGTCACCACTGCAGGCTGCCGCTGGCTTGGGGCACAGGTCAGAAACTGGTCACGGTCTGACACATTCTGACTGTGGTGTGGGCAGCCAGGTCATCTGCGCTGGCCTGTCCTAGACAAACCAGCCTGCTGCTGGGTGTGGCTGAGGGCTTCTGGGGCATCTGGAAGCACCAGCTTCCTGCTTCTACCCAGTACCTAAGGGTTTACCTGGCTCTGCTGCTCCTGGAAGGGGACCCAGGTGTTTCTGCATCGCCCGCCAGGGAGTGGCCAGAGCTGAGGTAATAATGGGTTTAGCCACCCTGGAGCCGAGGCTGACGGGGCTTCCAGCCACCACTGGGTAGCTGAGAGCATGGCAGGGGTGGTGAGGGCTGGGACCTGAACTTCTGGCCTTCGTGCTGCACAGTAAGGCCTCTGACTCCATCCTCACGTCTGCCCTGGACTCACAAGACCGGAAGTCAGAGGGCAGATGGAGTCAGAGCATCAGCCCTCAGCCTGTGAGGGGTGGCGTGGCTGCCTTGGAGAGGGATGAAGTTGTTAACTCACAAAATAGGACGTCTGCCGGGGAATCCTGGGAGGGTGGGGGCGGCAGAGGCAGTGCAGGGTGTGTTCTCTTCTGTTCACCCAGCACTTATTGAGCACCTACTGTATGGCAGGTACCGTGCTGGGCCCTTTGGTGGTTTTCTGAGTCTGTGTGGTGTAGATGGTGGTGAGTGTGTGTGTGGTGGGCAGAGGAGAATGTCTTTGGAGAATACGGTGTTTTCTTTCTGTGTTCGTTTCAAAGTCACTGGGCTAAGCTTGATGAAGGGTCCCAGGGAGAAGACACAGAACCCCTTGGGAATGCAGGGGCCAGGGTGAGGACAAAGCCTGGGGCTGCCACTGGCAGAGGTTGTAGCTAGTGAGGGGTCTCATGCTCACTCAAAGGGCATTTAACATTCAGTGAAGAATGAGGGTCGGATGTGAATAGCAAAACCACAGGGCCCTTCTGTGCTTTGTTCTTTGGTTTGTCAAACAAGCCCCAGTAGGTACCCTAGTCCAGCCCCATGCTGGGCACTGATGAGAAAGACAAGGGGCTTGCCCACTCTTAGGAGCTCACTGCCTGTTGGACAAGGCAGAGCTGGGCACAAGCAATTCTTGAGCTACCGGTCATGACCTAAGAGGCCTGACCATGGGCTTGGGGAGCACAGCAGGGAGCCATGCACCCTGAGGGAGTGGGGAGTGTTGAGGAAGGCTTCACAAAGGAGTCTTTTGAATGGGGTATTGAAGGATGTATAGGAGTTTTCAGGAAGGATTTGGGGAAGAGTGTATTCCGGTCAGGGTGGGACAGTGTGCTTACAGGCCTGTAAACATGGTTAAGAGTGGGATATGCTGGGAAAGGTGAGCGGTCTGTATGGATGCAGGGAGCTTGGGGGAGGGAGGAGAGATGAGTTTAGAAAAGCAGGTGGGGTCAGAATGTGCCATGAAGGGCTTCGCATGCTGCACTGTGGGGTTTGGACTTTATTCTGCAGGTGTGGCTGGGGAGGGGCGAGGACCATAACATATTTTTGACAAATAAGAGATGGTTGCTTTGGATGCCTTCTGGCAATGGAGTGGACAGAGGGTTGGAAGTGGCCAGGCTGGAGTCGGAGACCAGCACATACATCTGTTCACTCATCTGCTCGTTATGCATTTTGGGGGCATTATTGTGTGGCAGGCACTGGGGAATCTAGTCATGACAGGCAGGCAAAGTCCCTGCCCTCATGGAGTTGACGTTCTCGTGGAGGGTGACAGACAGCATGCAAGTAAACGAGTGAACCTACATGTCAGAGAGCTCTAAAGACATAAAACAAGTCAAGGCAGTAGGGGTGGGGAAGGGGCAACTTTCACAGGGTGGTCAGGGAAGGAGGTTGCGTCATCTGAGTCATGTAAAGAGGCAGAGAGTCATTCCATGCAGAGGCACAGCATGTGCAAAGGCCCTGAGGTGTCTTGGGGGAACACAAGGAGGGTCACTGTGACTGGAGCTCACGAGAGTGAGGGGAGCAAGGCCGGATGGGGTAGGACCTGGGTGGTTGTCATCCAGAGGTTGAGTCTTCTCCCATGTGAAGGAAGCCACTGGAGGGAACTGGGAAAGGGCATGTCTTCATCTGCTTCCCATGGTAGGAGCCTGTGCTGGCTACTGTGGAGGATGGTGGGGCTGGGGGCTGGGAGTGGGAGCCAGGAGGTCAGTTGGGCAGACACGTGGTGCAGCCTCCCTGGGGGCAGATGGTGGCAGCTCTGGCCGGACACAGGAGCTGAGCTGAGGGAAGAAGGGGGAGGAGTAGAAGAGGCCTCCCCGGTCTTTGGCATGAGCTCTGTCTGGATGGAGGGGCTTTTGAGGATCTGGTGACACCTGGAGGGGATGCAGGGGTGGAGAGAGAAAGCAGTTAGGGGCACAGTAATTCTGGGATCTTGGTCAGACATCCTGGTGGCTGGTGTTGTTTGAGGCCGGAGCTCTAGGGAGAAGTCAGGGCGGGAGATCTGAGTGTCCATTAGGAGGATGCTATGAGTCCAGGGTCAAATGAGAGAGGGCCAGCATCTGAATTCGGGGTCTCTGCAAGGCCAGCCAATAACTGTGACCCAAGGCGGGTAGGGGTCCAGATGCAGAGTCTTCTCTGTTTCCTGAACTGAACTGCAGAGATGGGGGAATGTGGGTGGTAGCCTGAGTTACAGTGCCCCGAAGACACCCACATCCTAATCCCCAGAACCTGTGACTAGGGTACCTCACGTGGCAACAGGGGCTTTGCAGTTGTGATGAATTAAGGGTCCTGAAATGGGCAGAGTACCCTGGGGTACCCAGGTGGGCCCAATGATGTAATCACAAGGGTCCTTATAAGGAAGAGGCAGGAGTCTGGGAGTGAGGAGACGTGACAGTGGGAGGAAGGGATCATGAAGAAATGCAGGCAGCTTCTAGAAACCGAAAAAGGTAAGGGAGTGGCTTCTCCCCGTGAAATGTAAGATAATAAACCTTGTTTTAAATCACTGAGTTTGTACTAGTTGCTGTTTGTACAGCAGCAATAGGAAGCAATTCAGGACACTAGGTCTCCCCTGAATCTTGGGCTCCAAATGTTTTTGATCACTCATCAATAAAAATGTTTAATTATCCCGTATGTCGGTATATTATACATCATACCCTGAAGGAGACATTTAAAAAGCCATTTCCTTCCAGCCCCTGCAAACAGCCCCCTGTGGAGACCCCAGCCCCAAGCAGGCAAGGCCAGGTTTGGAGCCACGGGGCACCTCTAGAAGTGACAGGGACCTTCTGAGGGGAGGTGGTTGGCTGAGTTCTAGGCCCTGGCCCTCTGGTGGTGAGGCTGCAGGCTCTGGCCTCTGCCATGGAGCAGTTGGTAGCTTGAGGTCAGGCCACGTGGTGCGTTGTGGCTTCTCGGGGCTGGGCCTGGTTCACCAGGCTGACTCATGGCCCGGGGTCAGCACACCAGCAGAGCAGCCTCAGAGGGAGGTCCAGCAGGCTAACGGCTGGCCTTGCCCGCCGGGGCCCAGCGTGGGCCCAGGAGAGGCCCACCAGCACCTCAGAGCCTTGGCTGGGGGTGCACACAGAGGCACCTAAGCGTACGTTATGGGGGGTTTGTAGGCAGAGGCATGAGCCCAAGGCCGGGCTGCTAAGGAGCCATCAGGAAGTGATGATAGGGCCCACGAGGGCCAGGTGGGTTCTCTTTGTGGAGAGTTGGGGCAGAAAGGCACCCAGGTCTGTTGAATACCTTTGATGTGCTGGGTGACCAGCATCGAAGTTTCTCCCTGGATTGCCTCACTGTGTGACCTCGGGCAAAGAGCTTGACCTTTCTGGGCTTCAGTTTCCATTTGTAAAACAGAGCTACTGCGAGGCCTAAGTGAGATCATCCCCAGCGCCTGGCATACGGTGACCTCCCGGCAAAGGTAACTTAAGTCATTCAACAAGTGGTTACTTAGTGCCTTCCGGGGGCCCGCTGCTGTTCCAGGCACTTGGAGTACTGTGATAAAAGTGACAAAGGACCCTGTCCTTGTGGAGCTTCATTCTCCTGTTGTTTCGCCTCTCGTGAGAGCTCAGAGAAGCTGGATTCAGACTCTGAAGTGAACTGTATCTGTTCCAAGAGGGGCCCACGGAGAACTCACGGGAGGGGCAGGGGTTTGGTTTGGGTCACAGGTCATGTCATGGGTCAGACCTTTACGGCCTGCAGGACTAAGCGGCCAGGGCCCAGTCCTTGCAGCGTGGCCCTCCCCACCCTGCAGCTCCCTGCCACCCCACCGTCTGCTGGGGGTCCCTGGAGATGCTCGCACAGTGCTGTGTACGCGGGGTTCCCGTGGGCAGGGGGCGCAGCAGCTTGTGGGGTGGGAGCTCCTGCATTGCCCTGGCAATGGGACCTCACTCTGGCTCTGCTTGGTCACTTCCTTACCGGAAGCTTTCAGGGCTTCAGCTGCCACACCAGTGGGGCAGAATCCATGGATTGGGGTATATGGATGGCGGGGGGGGGGGGGGGGGGGGGAGGGGCGGGGTATATGGATGGCGGGGGGGAGGGGCGGGGTATATGGATGAGAGATGGGGATCGAGCGCGGGGTCAGCAGCACTATTGTAGGTGGTTACGTGCTGGCTCTGATGATGGGAGAAACATTCTCTCACTTTGAAATATCTTCCTCGACTCAATAGCTCAAAGCTGTTTCCAAGCAGAGGTGCTCTCTGCCTGACTTAGTTAATTAGCATCTATTTGCAAACCAGCAGTTTAAGGCTAAAATCCTTTAGGATTAGGTAACCTGATTAGGTCTGACAGGACGTTGTCAGGCGAGGCTTGTCCTTTTTCCATAACATCCTGGAAATTTGGGGCCATGATTTAAAAAAACAAACCACCAATTAGAGTCAGCCAAGGTCAAACCCAGAGTATTGCACCTGATTTGTGGGCCAGTATACCGAGGCTGCTCTTGCAGGGGTGTGACCAGGGTCGTGCCGACGGGGAGGGGGGCGGGGACCACCCGGGCTGACTTGGGTCACCCTGGGCTGCCAGGCAGGGACTTAAAGGTGCCAGAGCAGAAGCTCACTCCACTCACCCCTCCCAGTGGCCCCAGTAAACACACCTGGGACCACGAGGGGGCGCTGGAGCTAACTCACAGCTCCATCACAGGGCAGGGCAACCAACCTGGGAGCCATTTGTCAGGAGGGGTGGATCTTAAATAGTATTGAGTGAAGGAAAAAAAAGCCACGATATCTATAGAATAATTTGTATGCATATTTAAAACACGTGCATACATAAAACAACTCTGTATTTTAAAAAAGACATACATTCGACTTACATGAGGTCCCTAGGATAGGCGCATTCATGGAGACAGAAAGCAGAGTGGTGGTTGCCAGGGGCCGGGCCCTGTGGAGATGAGGGGTAGGGAATGGGGAGTTAGGGTTTCATGGGTAGAGTTTCAGCTGGGGATGATGAAAAAGTTCTGGAAAGGACGGTAGTGGTTGCACAACGATGTGAATGTACTTAATGCCACGGAACTGCACGCTTAAAAATGGTTATGATGGTATATTTTGTGTTATGTATGTTTTAGCACAATTTTAAAAAGGCGGATACGTATTGAAAGACGTACCATAGGGAATACCTATAGAGGGTGGGGGGATGGCAGGATGGGAACAGCGATCAGGGATGAAGGGGGAAAAGGTGACAGAATGCCTTGCAGAGGCCGGTACTCACAGTGGGTCTCTTGAACCCTGCGTGTGATGAGCTTGGCTCTCAGCGACCCAGAGCCCCCCACCCCCTGCCCCCAAACTGCTGTTTAATATTTTTCTTTTAAGTTGACTTTTAAATAGCCTAAGTAAATTTGTCTCGAATGCCCAGTCGATATGACTATGGCAAGTGGAAAAGCTAGGGAGGCTTCCCTGAGTGAGGCCCGTTTCCCCTTCCTGACCCACCTTTAACATTCTCATTTTGACTGGTGATGGTGGGCTTTCTAACATCTTAAATACTTATCTCTACATATGTAAGATTAATTCCTTATACTCCTTTCCACTCTCCCAGCGATACCTTCTCAGAAACTGCCCATCAAATAGAACTGATTTTATGCATCCTCCCACACCATTTGTCGTCTCTTTTGGGGGCCACTCCAAGCGTGAGCAGCGTTCAATACAGCTGCGCTGCTTTTTAATCATCCATTGTTTAAAAAGACCCAAGCCGTAATTTTAAGTCTGCTGTGGGTAAAAACAAGACTTTTTGTTGGTGATAGGTAAATAATGGGACTTTGGAATGAAAGGAGACGGCGGGTGGGTGAGTGCGTGAGATGGGCATTGTCGAGTGGGGACACGTGCTGTTTCTGAATAGTACCTGTTTGTCATCCTGCCTTACCCTCGGGTCAGCAGAGGTGGATTTTTAAATTCTGAAACTCATGGGATCCCGTGGCTATTCGCTTTATGAGCACACCGTATGAGTGCAAAATTAACTGTACACCAGCCATTGGTATTTATTATGCCAATAATGTAAGTCTTCCATGATTTAGAATAGGTCCAAACATGTTCACTTTTTATAACTATGCCAATGAAGTTAGTAAGTTAATGTTTTGGACTTCCCTGGCGGTGCAGTGGTTAAGACTCTGCTTTCTACTGCAGGGGGTGTGGGTTCGATCCCTGGTCGGGGAAGATCCTGCATGCTGCGAGGCATGGCCAAAAAATTTTTAAAAAGTTAACAAGTTTTGTTTTAAGTTAAAAAAATTGCAAATGAAAATGGAACATTTTATGCTCCAAGTCAGAGGCCTTCTCACCCTTCAAAAGAGGCTAGCAAATTGGAAAGGAGTTAAAGGTACACTGGAAGCCTGCTTTCTCCTTGGTGCAATTAGAAGGTTTGAAGAAAGTTGAAAAGAGATTAATTTTCGCTCCCAATGTCGCCAATGTCTTCTAACCCCCATGTCCAGACATCACCTATAAATGATCTCTCACTCCACCTGTGATGAGCAGCCCTCAGACTGGGGGACCCTGCTGTAGGCACTGAGGTCTGGGGCTGAGCACTCTGCCTGTAATGGATGGAGGGGGAGCTGCAGGGGCCCAGCCTGAAGGTGAGAAGGCCCCAGACTGCCCTGCACACAGTGTTCCTTTGAGGCCTAGCAGCCTTGGTCCCTCTAGAGCTCCTGGACTCTGAGCTCTGTCTGCTTAGCAGTTTGGCTTGGTAGAATTTCCATGGGCTTCAGAGTCAGGCAGAACTGCAGCAAACCTCTTCCTGGCACAAGGGACCCAACCTTGTCAGTAGAGTGGGTTTAGTAATTGTCAGTCGGGATTAAATGAAATAACGGGAATATGTAAGCCTCGGTCCCAGAGCTTGGCCACACAGCTGGTGTACAGTAATGGCATCCGTTATTATTTCATACATCTTGGGCTTAGGGTAGCAGCAGATCATCAAACCATCCTCCATGCGTTGGCTTTCAACCTCATGGTCACAGGATGGCTACTGGAATGCAGACGTTGCATCAGTATTAAGTCAGGAAGAAGGAGGAGGCGGACGTGCTGTCTCTGTTCTTTACATACCAAACTAAAAGCCTTCCCCAAAGCCCCCAGCAGATTTTTTGTGAGTCCAGTTGGCCAGCCCCGGTCACTTGGCTGCCCACAGCTGCAAGGGAGGCTAGGAAAATCAGTAAGGAGGAGGTTAGGGTTGTCATGACTTAGCCTAGGCATTTTCCATCACATTGCCCAGAGTAAAACAGGAATCCTGTTTGTAGGGAAGAAATGGGTAATGGCTGATGGGAAAGCAGCCCATAGCATCTGCCCCAGGATGGTTATTTGATTCCTCCTGATGGCTCTGCCAGCCTGCCATTGTGGTGTCAGAGCAGAAGTGAGGAAGGAGCCTGAGACTGACTTAATTTTGCAACAAAGGTTGGGTACAGAATAGAAGCTTCCGGAAACAACACCTAGAATCCCTTCACCCACCCACAAGCATTTGCACGCTCTCTTCCTTCTTTTAGAAATACTTTTCCTGCTGTTTTTAGGGACAACATTCATCTTCTCACTGTTTGGCTTTCGTCTGGGAAGATGCCCGGGCGTCCCACATCTCGGGAGGGCATGTTTGGGGCCACCAGAAAGGGAGAAAAAGGAACAAAGCATGAGTTCAAGGGAGGGCCCAAGCCTGATTCAGATGAGGTGGGGCAACCAGGGAGGCTTCACCGGGGAGATGGCTTTTATTCATTCCTTTAACAAACATCTCATCCCCTGCTCTGCTTCGGGCCCTGTGAGGGCCCCTGGGGAATCAAGTGAATGGAAGGTCTCAGATGGCTTGACAGCTGCCCGCTGGCAAGGGAGGCCCGCGTGACTTTGGAGCCTTTGAGGGCTGGGAGCTTCCAGGCCCCCCAGAAATGCCGATTCCCAGTCACAGAGCCTGGATGCCAAGTACAGGAATCAGAGCCAAAGAAGCTCATTGTCAGACAGAAGTTTAGAGTCTGTCCAGGGTGGAGACCACGTAAGCCTAGAAGTCCCTTACGCCTCATTGTACGATTCTGTGGGCCAGCTCTCTGCTTCCGGTGGTGAGCTCTGGAGAATCTCATCATCAAAATCCAACCCATTTCTCCAGATGGGAAGGGGTTTGTAACACCGAAGGCTCCTTTTCAAGCACTGCGGTATTGGGTGGAGGCCACTGTCTAGTCAGTGAGGAGGCTGAGAGGCCGCCCGGTGACAGCTGTCAAAAACGATGGCCGGGGACTTTTCCTCTAGTGGGTTCCCGGCCGTTGGTTTGCTAAGTGCAGCTGGGCCCGGCAGGTGCTGAAGGGTCGGGGTCGTGGACCCCCGCCAGGTCTCAGTAGCGCGGAGGTGCAGGCTGTCGCCGAGGGCCGCGCTCCGCCCCGGGGCCCCCGCCCCTTCCCCCGGCCCGGCCGCGGCCTCGCAGTTCACCCTGCTTGTGACGCGCCCCCGTGGAGGGCAGAACGAGGCTGTGGCCGAGGGCGCCCTGCGGCAGGCTCCGGCCCTGGGGGGGCAGCGCCCGGGCTGCCCGATCGGTACCTGTGCCAAGTGGCGGGGGGGATGGCGAGGGGGAGGCGGGAGAAGACGAGGCAGACCTGCTGGACACTTCAGACCCCCCCGGGGGGAGGCGAGAGCATGGCTAGTCTGGAGGATCTGGAGGACGAGGGGACCCACTCTGGGGGAGAGGGCGGCAGCGGTGGAGCCCGGAGACGGGGCAGCGGCGGGGGCAGCGTGAGCAAGACCTGCACCTACGAGGGCTGCAGCTAGACCCCGAGCCAGGTGGCCAAGCAGCACAAGCCGTGAATGTGCGAGAAGCACCGCAACCAGATGTACGAGGATAAGTACAAGAAGCAGAAAAGCCACCAGGCCCTGAACTGCGGTGGGGCCGCCCAGCCTGGCGGCGCAGGAAACGTCAAACTTGAGGAAAGTGCAGGTGATACGCTCTCCACTGTCAAACAGAGGACAGGATCTTTTGGGGATCGACCTGCAAGACCTACTCTTTTAGAACAAGTGTTAAATCAGAAAAGACGGTCATTACTAAGAAGTCCAGAAGTGGTGCAGTTTTTACAGAAACAGCAACAACTATTATATTAGCAAGTTTTGGAGCAAAGACAACAGCGGTTTCCAGGAACATCAGTGTGAGGGAATTTATCAAGAAGTCCTACACGTTTTTTATCTTATTGTAGTGGATGGACATATTTTTATACTAAAGATAAATGGGGTAAGATTTGCCAGTAGAAGGTAAACAGTCATTTTCCTGTGAATGTGTGTGCATTTGGGGACAAATACGTATCGCGCGTTGTGCATCTATGACCCTGTTTCTGTTCTGCTATATTTGTTCGTTTGTTTTTTTAGATTCCACATATAAGTGATATCATGTAATATTTGTCTTTCTCTGTTTTCACTTCACTTAGTATGATAATCTCTAGGTCCATCCATGTTGCTGCAAACGGCAGTATTTCATTCTTTTTCTATGGCCGAATAATTTTCCACTGCATATATATACCACATCTTCTTTTGCATATATATACCACATCTTCTTTATCCATTGATCTGTTGATGGGCACTTGGGTTGCTTCCATATCTTGGTTTATTGTAAATAATGCTGCAGGGAACATAGGGGTGCATATATCTTTTCTAATTAGTGCTTTTGTTTTCTTTGGATAAATACCCAGAAGTGGAATTGCTGGGTCATATGGTAGTTCTATTTTTAATTTTTCTGAGGAATCTCCATACTGTTTTCCATAATGGCTACACCAATTTACATTCCCACCAATGGTGCACAAGTGTTCACTTTCCCTCACCAATACTTGTTATTTGTTGTCTTTTTGATAATAGCCTTTCTGACAGATGTGAGGTGATACCTCACTGTGGTTTTTTTTTTTTTTTTTTTGCAGTACGCGGGCCTCTCACTGTTGTGGCCTCTCCCATTGCGGAGCACAGGCTCCGGACGCGCAGGCTCAGCGGCCATGGCTCACGGGCCCAGCCGCTTCACGGCATGTGGGATCTTCCCGGACCAGGGCACGAACCCGTGTCCCCTGCATCGGCAGGCGGACTCTCAACCACTGCGCCACCAGGGAAGCCCCTCACTGTGGTTTTGATTAGCACTTCCCTGATGATTAGTGATGCTGAAAATCTTTTCATGGGTCTGTTGGTCATCTGTATGTCTCCTTTGGAAAAATGTCTATTCAGATCCTCTGCCCGTTTTTTAATTGGGTTGTTTGTGTTTTTGATGTTGAGTTGTATATCTTCTTTATATATTTTGGATATTAACCCCTTGTTCAGATATATTATTTGCAAATATCTTCTCCCATTCAGTAGATGGCCTTTTCCTTTTGTTGAAAGTTTCCCTTGCTGTGCAAAAGCTTTTTAGTTTGATGTAGTCTCATTTGTTTGTTTCTGCTTTTGTTTTCCTTGCCTGAGGAGACATATCCAAAAAATGTTACTAAGGCCAATGTCAAACAGCCTACTGCCTATGTTTTCTTCTAGAGAAGTTTAATGGTTTCAGGCCTTACATTTAAATCTTTAAACCGTTTTGAATTTATTTTTGTGCACTGAGGTATTATGTTCTATAAAACGAATCAGTTCGGAAGTTACAAGTTGATACCCCTGTATGGTGGGCCTGACCCTGGCTCCCTGCCCGCCGGGGACCATAGCGTCTGGGATACTAGTCACACACCCGCAGGTGCTTCTGTCGGGGGGAGGTAACATTCACTGTGTCCTGCAGCCAGCAGTTCAGAGGCTTTCTGTTGGTGAAAGCCCAACAGCTGCTTTTGAAAATTGTTACAGTTTCACTCCTTTTTCTGTCTTTCAGAGTGAAGCATCTTTCAACCTAATATCAGAAAAATGTGACACTCTATCAATTCTTCGGGATCATCCTGAAAACAGGATTTACCAGAGGAAAATCCAGGTAAGGCAGAGGGTCAGAAGAAGGGGAGCCTAGATGAAATGGGCTGGAGTTGGGAGCAGAGAAAGAGGTGCCACTTTGAAGGTAAAAAAGGCTTCGCATTTGGACCAGGTTCCTGGGCAAATTAAAGGGCTCCCAGAATATTGTGATGTTGGGCATTTGCCTTAATGAGAAATCCTTTCGCTGCAAAGAGAAAAAAAAAATAGCACTTTTGTTTTTAAAAAGCTAGGCAGTCTCCTAAGTGTTTCCTTTCTCCCTGAGACCTCAGTACAACATTGCAAGGTCAGAACTTCTATTACCCGCGTTTTACAGCTGAGGGAAACGAGGCACAGAAATTAAATGGCAAGCGCACGGCCCTACTGCTAGTGCGTGGAGGAGCTGGCATTTAGACCAGGCAGGCTGACCTCATAAAAGTCGTCTTTGTAACCGCCCTGCAAGGGCATCTCTCAGGAGGGAAAGCCCACTCCAGCCGGGCTATGAAAAAGTGGGGGTAGGGCTGCTGGAAGGATGCAGGGACAGTCACAGAACAAGAAGGAGCCTGGGTGCTCCCCTGGTGCCCCCTCGCCACCTCTCGGCTTCCCGCCGGGGCAGGAGCAAAGGCTGGGCAGCACACTGACTCTCGTGTCCCCTGGAACCCCCTCGGGAGCTGAGATGGAGTTTTCAAGGAGCGCATCCTTCCCTACGGCCTGCCTCTGGTGGGCCCTGTCAGCTCCACTCTGGTGGGACCCCTTGAAAACCAGCTCTGCTGTCAGAACCCTGATGGTAGGCAGGCCCGGGAGGCAGCCATGGGGACTCCAGGCCGTTTCAGAGGGAAGCTGACAGCCAGGAGCAGAGCTGGAGCGGGTGGCATGGGGAGGCCACACCTCCCAAGAAACCCTTTGAAGGACTGGCCAGACTGCTTGGAGAAGGCTGGGGAGGCCCTTCCTACCGACTCTGCAGCCTCCTGGCCCACCTCACAGGCATGCCCACCCTCACTGCCCCACCATGCACGCCACTGCACCTCCTCTCAGTGCCATTCCTCTAGGAAGTCTTCCTGGACTGCTGAAGTCTGATGTAGATGCCACTGCTCCGTGGCACCCCGGTGCTTCCCCTGTCCTCCTGTCACGGTCATCTGACTGTCCATCTCACCTCAGACTGTAGGCTCCCGAGGGCAGGGCCGTGGGACCCCCACCCCGTTCGTGCTCAGTGTCTGACACAGGACACACTCTGAGTAGTTTTAGTTTTGTGGGATGAGAGCTGGGACACCGTGAAGGGCAGCCAGTCTGAGAGGAGGGAGCAGGTGTTACGTGGGGGAGGCAGGGGCCCCGGCCCTGACGGGACACGACGGGGGTGCTGTTGGTGCAGACACCCGCATTTCCTCTGCCCCCCGCAGGAACTCAGCAAAAGGTTCACTGCGATCCGCAAGACCAAGGGGGATGGGAACTGCTTCTACCGGGCCTTGGGCTACTCCTACCTGGAATCTCTGCTGGGGAAGACCAGGGAGATACTCAAGTGAGTGGGGCACAGGGGATGCTGGGTGGGCTGCCAAGGGGCCAGCTGGGGAGGGACAGTGACCTAGCGGGCACTCTCAGCCCCTCCGGTCTCAGTGCGCTTAGGCAAGTCGCCTTGGGTGCGTTCTCGAAGGCTCACTGCAAGGAGAACACAAAGAAGCGTTGCCCCATTGTTCTGGATGATCTCGCTGACCTTGAGTAACCCAGGGGTCCACCTGGTCAGCCTGGATCCAGAGTTGATGCTGTCCAGGGTCCCTCTGTCCCGCAGCTGCTGCCCGTAGAGATCCTCCCTTAGACCCTCGGGTTTTGGCTTAGCTCGAGGCTTCTCATACTTCAGCATTTGTGCAAACCCCCTGGGGTCTTATTCAGATGCAGATCCCAGTCCAGTAAGTCTAGGGCGGGGGATTCCGCATTTCTCACAAGCTCCCAGAGAAGCCGCCCCTGCCGCTGGGCCTCGGACCATGCTGGGGAGCAAGGAGCTGAGAGCTGCTTCTTACCTTTGGAGGTCTCACAGCCCTTACAGGATTGGATGAAGACCCCGGGCTTCCTTGTCAGACACCCTTCCCCACATACCCTGGGGAAGAGTGCAGAGTGGCCACAGGTCACAGAGCCCCTGTAGTTGAACCGTGGACCCCGGCGCCAGAACTCCTTCGCCGAGGCGGGTTTCTACCCTGCCTTCCGTCCGGGGCCCCCTTGCTCCTGCAGCCATCGCCCAACTGGGTGCCACATGCAGACTGTGTTGTGGGCCCTGGGGATGCAGCAGCAAACGAGAGAGACAAAACACCCTGCCTGTGGAGCTGGCATCCTAACAGGAAAAGAGGGACAGTGGATACGAAGCGTACTTGATGTGTCAGACGGTGATAAGCGTTGTGGGAAGAAAAATCAGGCAGGAAAGGAGGCCAGGTTGTCCAGGGGTAGAGGCTGCAGTTTTAAGTAGGGGTTGGAGAGGTAGGGGGGGCAGGTGGGGTAGGGCCTCACGGGCCTTTTTAAGGACTTGAATGTCGGCCTGAATGAGATGGAGCCACAGAGGGTTCAAGAGAGCAAGGGGCCTGATGTGCGGCCTGCTACGTGCAGGATAAATGCAGCGGCGCGCAGCCAGGGAGCAGCAGGGGACGTGATCCGGGAGAGCCCAGAGGAGGGGTGGTGACGGTGGCCTGAGCAGGTGGAGGTCGATCGCAGAGCCCTGCAGGGGTGGCGCCAACAGGATTCACTCGTGGCTGGAGTGGGGTGTGTGAGCAGAGAGAGGAGTCGAGGATGGGTGCCTGGGGTTTGGCCTGAGAGTTAAAAAAGCAGGAGCTCCATGTTGCTAAGTCCGAAATCCCCGTGAGCCATCCAAGCGGGGTCCAGTGGGAAGTACCAGGAGGGTGTTACCCCATTTTACAGATGAGTAAACCGAGCTTCGGAAAGGTTAAGTGACTTGCCCAAGGTCCCACTAAAGCTGGTGTGTGGCTGAGAGGGCCTGTGCTCCAAGTCCTGACGCCGTCCTTCTCCTCCCTCACCTTGTCAGGGCGGGAGTCCTGCCCTGGGTGTTCGTCCCTCGCTTGACTGGGTCTGTGTGTCCCCAGGGCTGGCACGGCGGGGCCAGCAGTGGTTGGTGAGGAATGAGTGGGGGGATGCGGCGGGGGCTCGGGAGTGTGTGGCCAGGGAGGGAAGGGTGTGAAGGTAGGAAAGCTGGGAACAGAGCTGTGCACGTTCACACCCTCACAGAACAGTGGCCAGAGGGGCCCTCCCAGCACCCCTCGTGGAGGCCTGTTACCATCACCCATGCCATGCGAAAGGGGAGCCTATGGCCCAAAGCCGGAGAGCGACTTAGCAGCAGGGCTGCGGCTCCCAGCACAGCACTCCTTCCTACACCTGCCCTGGCCAAACCGGGCTCAGATACGCCGGCCGGCCCAGCCTTTGGTGGTTTGCCTTTCGGCAGAAGCGCCTCACCTTCCAGGTTAGATGGTTCCACTTCACACACACCACCCTCCCCTCACCTCCCCTGTCCCACAAGTCACCTAAGCCTCCCAGGCCTTTCTCATTGTGCCTTTAGTCCCTCGTGAAAACCCTAGAGTCTGGTCTCCCCTCCCAGGGGACAGGCTGCGGTTACGCCTGTGCCAGCTGGTCCCCCAGAGCCTCTCCACTTGGTCCTTCTTGCGGGGGATGCACCCCCTTCTGTGGACCAATCACTTGGACTGTATCTCATCTCTGCTGCTGAACTCTGTGTCCTGGGGCAGCTCCTCGCCATCCCCAAGGGGACCAGGACAGGTCCCAGATGGGGCCGTGGCAGTGGGGGGCCTGCAGTGGGAGCACTAACAAAGCAGGGGTCCCTGGACCAGGTCTTGAGGGATGGTCAGTGCTGGCAGAACTTTAGTGGCTGTTTGGCGGGGAGGCCTGATTTGTGGTGTGAGTCGATTTCTGTAGTATAAATACTCTTGTCATGATTTTTTTTTTCCAAGCTACCATCATGGGGTCACTGAACAGGGAGTTGGGAAGAGATACGTAACACATGCTATAGTCCAAATCATATTGCCACCATCCACGCACAATAGACAAAGATTACCTCAAGAGCACAGATTATAATTTGTGTTTTAAAGTTATTTAAGTTTACATAACTTGATTCTTAAACAATAGCTGTTTAACACCTGGATGGCAAAATGCGTAAATTTAACAACTAGCTCTTGTGAGCAGGTACAAACCAGCGCTAGCACACCTCTGAGAAGAGCATCCCTGGCTAAGGGGACAGTGGAGGCTAAGGGTTTGAAAACGCAAATGGGTAGTGACTGTGGGGTGTGAGGGAAGCTGTGAGACTTGACTAGAGATGAGGCTGCTGAGCTCCGCAGGGGCCCTTCCAGGACACCTGTGCTGAGGAGCTGTGTCCTGAGGGAGAAGGCTGTGGCAGGTCACTCTAAGGTCCCTGTGGAGAGGGGACCAGGAGTGAGGGAAGGTTGGGTGTGGCCCAGGCCAGAGATGGTGTTGACACACCAGGAACCATGGGGACAGGAAGGAGGGACAGAGTCAACAGACCTTCGAAAGGTAGAATCAATGTATCTGGGAGTGGGTGGTGATTACCTCAATTTCCTCATCTGTGAAATGGGTATGCTACCCACCTCCCGTGACTGTACAGGGGAGGACAGAACAAATCAGTGTGTGGTCCACGTGGAAGTGCTTTGAAAAGTAGAAAAGTCCTACTAGAAAAAAAGTCCTAGTAGAAAAGTGACACGTACCCTCTCAGGTGTGTATGGGGGTGGTGGGTGAGTGGGATGACAGCTGATGTCACAGCAGCGCCCCCTGCAGTCCCTTGTAAGTACCAGTCTTTCCCCTCCAGGTTCAAAGAGCGTGTACTGCAGACCCCAAACGACCTTCTGGCTGCTGGCTTCGAGGAGCACAAGTTCCAAAACTTCTTTAATGCTGTGAGTTAACCTGGGCACGACAGCTGAGGGGCCAGGTCCTCCCTCGCTGGCAGAGCAGACAGGAGCGGGCACTGGCCGGAGTCCCCTCACCGCCCAGGGCTCTGTGGTTGCGCCCCTCTGGCTCCTCCCAGCTGGGGAAGGGCTGAGGGTTGCTTCCTGCTTGTGGGGACATCGAGGGAACAGGGAGCCCAGGGCCCTGCCGTCTCTCTGGGAGGAGGTGCCTCCTTTGGGGCACTAGCTCTCAGGCTGGAAACTTCCCCCAGCCTCCTTCAGCCCCTCCCCTCTCCACCCCATTCCCCGGACCCCACTAGTGAAGGCGGTGGGGTTGGAAGACTGTCAGTTCTGAATCTGTAAATAAGAATTGCAACCACGGCAGTGAGGAGGGAGACTAACCGCTGCTCCTTAGACGTGACTCCGGGCTAAGGGACTCACTACAGAATATCTCTAACCCTGTTACTGAGCTTTGGTGGGATCTCTGATTGATTGATTTTGGCGCCTCAACTTGAGGATTTGAAGATGGAAATGCCCGTGGAGGGAGGGGCGGGGCCTGCCCGTCCCCTGGCTGAGGGCCCAAGGGCTGCAGTTTTACAGTGTGGTAGAGCTCGTGGAGAAGGACAGCTCCGTGTCCAGCCTGCTGAAGGTGTTCAACGACCAGAGCTCCTCGGACCGAATCGTGCAGTTCCTGCGCCTGCTCACGTCAGCCTTCATCAGGAACCGCGGAGACTTCTTCCGACATTTCATCGATGAGGAGATGGACATCAAAGACTTCTGCACTCATGTAGGTCCTCGGGGTCCAGGCTTTGGGGACTCGGCCTCTGGCCCTGGGCTCCGCTCTCATCCCTCTCTCCTTAGGAGACCTTAGCACCAGCATTCCCTAACCAGGGAACCTGGGTGTCATGTCTACATTGCAATTCAAAGAGCACTAGGTTAGCAAGCCGGAACACATCCTCCTTCTGCCCAAACTGTGTGGCTTTGGGCAAGTCACTTTCCCTCTCTGGGCCTCAGATTTCTCATCTGAGAAATAAGGGCTTTGGACTAGACTGTTCACAAAATTACAGAGTAGCAACCCCAGAGTCACATTTGCCCAAGACCTGTTTTGTTTATGATGTATGGTATTTACCTGAAAGAGGTGCCAACATTTAAACATTGGGCAATTTTCGTATGAATGTCTGGATTTCTCTGGAAAAATCAGAAGATCCAGCTCCCCAGGCTTATTCCTTTTTGTTTTTTTTTTATAAACTTATTTTTTATTTATATTATTTATTTTTGGCTGCTTTGGGTCTTCGTTGCTGTGCGTGGGCTTTCTCTAGTTGCAGTGAGCGGAGGCTACTCTTTGTTGCGATGTGCAGGCTTCTCATTGCCGTGGCTTCCCTTGCTGCGGAGCACAGGCTCTAGGTGCACGGGCTTCAGTAGTTGTGGCTCACGGGCTCTAGAGCGCAGGCTCAGTAGTTGTGGCGCACGGGCTTAGTTGCTCTGCGGCATGTGGGATCTTCCCGGACCAGGGATCAAACCCGTGTCCCTTGCATTGGCAGGCGGATTCTTAAGCACTGCGCCACCAGGGAAGTCCTTCCCAGGCCTTCTTCTTGCCCGGCAGTAATCAGCAGGACCTAAATGGCAGCTGCCCTAGTTATTGGGACTCAGTAGGCAGCTTGTCTCTCCATTGACTCACCCACTCGCTCACCTAGCCCTCTGTAAGCACGTAAGCTTGAAATCCCTTTATGATAAAGTCCCTTTCTGCTGAGATTCTTTGACTCTGTGCATTAGGAAGCCCAAGCTGAAAAACTCCTGCTCCCCTTTCCAGATTCTTCAAAGTAGTGTCCTCTTCTCACAGCTAGGGGGTCCAGAATCAAAAAGATCTAGATTCAAGCCTTGTAACTGTGGCAATTTCTATGTTACCTCCTCACTGAGCCTGCGTTTCCTCCTCTGGAAAATGCAGATGTCAACATCTGCCTCACAGGTTGTTGTGGAGATTATTTCCCAGCGCAGAGGTTTTGACCTAGGACCACGAAAGCCAGGGTTGGACCTCTCACTTGTCCTCTGCCAGGCCTCCATCCTCAACTGGGTTGTTTTCTCATTGTGACCTTTGCAGGAAGTAGAGCCCATGGCCATGGAGTGTGACCACATCCAGATCACGGCCCTGTCCCAGGCACTGAACATTGCCCTGCAGGTGGAGTATGTGGACGAAATGGACACGGCCCTGAACCACCACGTGTTCCCCGAGGCTGCCATCCCTTCCGTTTACCTGCTCTATAAAACTTCCCACTACAACATCCTTTATACAGCCGATAAACGTTGATTAATTTTAGGCCATGCAGTGGAGCCTGTCACCTAACGGGACTGCGCTTTCTTTTTTTTTTTTTTTTTGCGGTACGCGGGCCTCTCACTGCTGTGGCCTCTCCCGCTGCGGAGCACAGGCTCCGGACGCGCAGGCTCAGCGGCCATGGCTCACGGGCCCAGCCGCTCTGCGGCATGTGGGATCTTCCCGGACCGGGGCACGAACCCGTGTCCCCTGCATCGGCAGGCGGACTCTCAACCACTGCGCCACCAGGGAAGCCCTACGGGACTGCATTCTGAATGGAACATTACAGCTTTTCAATTTTTTTAAGCGATTTAGACTATAGTTAGAAAATGTGCAGCCTTTTGGGCAGAGTCACTGGGAATAAGGTCTACTCACTACGGACTGGTGGTAACTTGGCAATATTTTTAATATTTATCTTCATGGAGGATCAAATGTTTTCTAACTCTGGGCTAGGAAGCCATATGCCCTGGCTCTACCCCAGTTCTGAGACCTTGCATAGGACACCTCCTCTCTCTGGGCCCAATTCTTCGTCTGGAGGAGGTTCCTGCCGGTGCTGACATTCCATTGTTGTATAAAAATGGGGTCCTCTGGTTTATTTTCACCAGGGGCAGTGCCTCTCTATAGGAGAAGAAAAGCCCAAGATCAGCTGTCTTGAGTGACTTACCAGTTCTATAAAAAATCAAGTCCAGTCAGCTGTTGGACTGGACTTGGGCGCACGGTGAATTGAGGCCAATTTGAATGCGAGGGCTTCAGTGTACTTCCAAGCATTCAAGACTGTTTTCTTACCCCTAACTTGAGGGAAAAGATACTTTTATGCCAAAGTCTAGAAAGAGGCCTGTAGCCATCAGCGTGAAGCCCGAATTGTTGGGCCCCTCTATCTCCCTCAGGGCCAGGACTGCCTGCTTTCTGGCGGGCAGCCCTGCAGGGTTCTGCCGCCAGCCCCACCTGGACAGTCACTGAGAATGCCCAAGGTCTGGGACCAAGAAGGTGTCTCATCGTCCCCAACACATCCTGGAAGTAGAATATGGATCCTCAGCCAGGTGGAGACATCGATCAGCACATGTAGCCGTAGACTCCAGCTGAGCAGAACTGACAAGGTTTTTTGAGGCTGTCTTTGGCTTCCTTTCCCCTTCCCCCGCTTCTGTTTGGCTTATGGGCTGGCTAGAGGTTAGTGGGAAAGAACAGAGATAAGCCGCGGAGACTGGCAGTGGGGAGATCACCTCTGGGGAAACTGCCTGGTAGCCAAGAGCCCTGGCGCTTGCCAGTCTCCCTGTTCATCCGCCTGGACATATGCCCCTTAATAACCTCCTCACCTTGCTGCCTCAGGATCTCGAGGAGCCCTGGCTGGGCTGGGGCGCTGCCAGCAAGCTCTCTTCCTCTCTGGGAAGAAATGGAGAATGCAAGGGTGTGGAACTGCCTTCCTTAATCGAAGGCCTCACAGGTTCCATTCTGCAGGGGTCTGTTAGAATCTGTTGGCGCTGCAGTGCCAGGCTGTGGTGTCTGCCGACAGGCAAACTGGGCACCAGGAGGACTGGGTGACAGACTGCTCCCAACCCTCGTACACAAATGTCAGACTGGTGTCAGTCTTCCGCCTTTGTGAAAACTGATGTCAGGGTGCTTTTAATGCCAGGCAGGGA
Organism: Delphinapterus leucas; assembly: GCF_059928025.1. NCBI lineage: Eukaryota > Metazoa > Chordata > Mammalia > Artiodactyla > Monodontidae > Delphinapterus > Delphinapterus leucas. The sequence goes on from NC_143130.1 coordinate 171,055,924, forward strand.
CCCAGGTTCCCATACTGCCCTTGGCTGGAACTTGGCCCCCAAGGGCTCAAGCTGAGTGACTGTCACTTTTTCACAGGAATGTAAAGCTGACCCTGATCTCTGAATTGGTTCAGTGATCCCACCTTGCTCTGGACAGGAGTGCTGTGACAAGTATACTGTAAGGGTGGGGTAACATGTTACATGTTTTGTGAGTATCACGATCCCTGTTTCCAAACTGAAGGACACTGAGCTGAATCTTGGCTGCTCTGAGCAGTTGTGATGGGTCCCGGGCCTCCAGCTGGGCTCTCGAGCACAGTATAATCAGCACTGGCTGCCGCTTAACGGCATTTGTAGCTTGTGTAGCATCCACAGAAGCAAAGCTTTCTCTTTGGCAGACAGGCTGGAGAAACTCCCCCTGAGGTGTGTCTGTGCTGTGTTTCCAGGCCGGAGAGCCTGCCAGTGCTCATGTGGGACCCTCTTCCCAGGAGAGATCCTATCAGTTTAGAATCAGAATGCCCAAGAGAGGCAGGCTGTTTTCATGTCCTTCCTCTCTGCTTTCCCATTTTTCATAAAACCATTGGCCAAATCCAAACCACTGCTCTCTTCCCTTCACATCTGCCCTCAGATCTTGCCTCTGAAGGGAAAGCACTATGGAGGAAAGGAGTGGCAGAATTCAGAGAAGCTTTAAGTAACAAATGTAAACTCCGGTCACCCGTGGACACTGCCCTGCTTATGTACCGCAACCAAGTCACGCCAGCAATCACACTCCCTGGGTAATTCTTCACCCACCCCACAAAGCCTTCTCTTTGCAGACCAAAAGCTGGAAGGAAGGTTGCTTTCAGAGTTTGTCTTTACAACTGCACATGTGTTACCTTCCTTCCAAAGGGAACTTTACAAACCAGTGCGAATATCTGGCAACAAAAAACACTGCCCTTGCTTTTGGTTCCTACTTTAAGCACAGAGTGGCTCTGGAGCCAGGCTGCCTGGGTTCAGATCTTCAGCTTTGCCACTAACTAGTTATATGACCTTGGCCAAGTCCCTTCACCTCCAAGTTCCAGTTCCCACATTAGTGAAATGGAGACAACGTATCACAGAATTATCGGTTCAAGTGGAACAAGATTACATGTGAAAACAATCGCAAGACCTGGCGCCTAGTGAGCGCCCTACAAGTGGGATGCTTCCCCCCATGGACCCTTCCCAGCGGGCTGCGGCAGAACACTGCAAGATGGGAAAACACGCCACCTTGGCAGTGGCACTGTGGTTTCCCCAACAGGGAAGAAGTCTAAGGACCAAACGCATTCCCGTGCTGAGCGGAAATAGGGGCAGGGCTGTGGCTCAGTAAATGGTTCCCCAGGGGCCCCTTGTCCCGTGGGATGTAGGCCAGGCCCACAGCTTCCTCGGGCAATGGGTAAAAACATTTTCCTAGCATTAAAATGGTTTCCATAACAACTATTCGTCCTGGCTTCTTAATAGTTGGTACCTGGCATGCACCAAAAATCAACACTACTATCCCATGGGGCTTGTACGTGTGAGTGGACTAGCACGGGTAGGAGTGTCCTTGTTTAGTGAAAGGTCCATACACTCAGGAAATTCTGTCCTTGGGCTGGGCTGGAGGTGCCAAAGGAACCACAGGCCTCACCAAAGCTTCACCTCATCAGGTCAGAGAGCAAAACTGTCAGGGAGGCTGGCCCTATCTTTTAAAACCTAGCTCTTTAACATGTTACCCCACAAAAAGGAATTTTCTGTTAGAGGGCGAGGACAGGCTGTCACAGGACATTAGTGGCTCTGTTTGGCCTGTGACAAGTGTCCTCAGGCCTCTCATGGCTCAGGTGCTGCTAAGGGACCCTGACCCTGCGTATACTTCCACTGTATCATTTGGAAAATGGAGAGCCCCCCTGCCATCCTCTGATAGCTGTCACTCAGGGGCTTCACAGACTAGGGCTGTTTTCTTCTGCATTCTCCTCTCCCAGTCACTGGTGACACTGGGGAGACAGGCTCTGGCAACACTGCTGACTTTTAAAACCAAAGCAGTTTTCTCAACTTCCCTTGGGCCTACAAGGAAATACCCAAGGTTCTTATCCCAGCTCTGCCGCTTGACTGCCGTGTGACCCTGAGCAAGTCTTAGCCACTCACAGTGAGCTTTCTCAACTGCAAAAAAGGGTACTATAAGACTCATGTCCCAGGGCCTTGACGGAAAACCAAATGACAATCGAAGTAGATAAAAGTACCTAACCAACACTCAGTGATACCTGAATCTGAGTTTAGGCCAACTACCCCGTTGCAGTTGCCCACAGGGACTGAGGGAACACAGCTGCCAACCATGAGGCCAAGGGAACGTTCTGTTTAGAAGCCCAGACTTAGCTGTGCAGAAATCAGTGCTTCTCCCATGACTGTGGCTACTCACCCAGGCTGGCCCAGAGGAAGCTGCGGAGGCGCCGGGAGGTCTCGGGTTCCCTCAGCACATATTTGCACCGGGCCCTGATCTAAGTGCAAGGGCTGCAAGGAGTAATAAGCAGCTTCTGCCGCAGGGAGCTCACGAGAGGAACACATCACCTCCTGGGTCTCAGGGGCCAGCAGTGCTCAGGGGCAGGAAAAGGCAAACAGGCCAAGGAAAAGCTTGGACAAAGGCTCAGGGCAAAAGAATGGGGGCGTGAGACCGTGGGCAGCAAGCAGTTCTGTCACACAGAGGAAGGAAGCAGAGAGACGAGGCTGGAGAGACTGGCCAAGGCCAGATCCCAGGTGCCTCACAGCCAGACTCAGCAGACTGCTCCTGGCTTCCCCACACGTGGCTCTGTGATGTCACGGAAGCTGTGTTCTCTTGGAAGCCGGCAATCTCTTCCCTGCCCACCTCCCAGCGAGGCTAAGACAAGACAGCAGCTGTGAGGTAGAGCTAAGGAGCTGTTAGGATTCTTCTGTGGAGAAAAACGGGAACACACGTCGGGGACCCAGGCAGAAATGACTTTACAGTGATCTGCGAAGCTCACCAGCCTCTCGCTCTATCCACACCGTGCAGCGGAGTGAGACGCACCCCGCGTGCATCCTGCAGCCAGAGGACTATGACCGTGTCCCCATATCCTGGCTAAAAACTCAATAAAATGCGCCGGTTCTGACCACTGTTTTTAATTGAGGAAATCAAGTTAACCATACAAGAAGCCGGTAAACACTGGAATGCAGAAATATATAAGCTGCTATACATAGAATTCGTACTGTGAAACAACACAGATCTGCATGAGGTCTCTCCTGCTATGGGAGGTGGTGTGTGCAAGAGGGAGAGTTTTGTAACTGGGGCTGACAGTGGTGTGAAGTCAAAGGTGCAAAGGTTTTCCGTACAACCAGAGGACACAGACACAACGTGCGGTCACCAGCAGACTCTGACCTGGGGGGCGGTTAGCCTGCACTTGTGCTTGGCCGTGGCTGTTCCTGCTGCTGCTCTTTCGGCTGCTTCTTCTTCTTCTTCTTCTTCTGTTTGGAGAGGCAGCTCAGCGCGGACTCACCGTTTCTTGGGGCGGACATGAGCTCGGGCAGCTTGCCAGACTGAGTGGGATACCTGGTTTTCAGGTCATCTTTAAACAACGGTTGGGAGAGTAAATGGCGCAGCTCCTTCTTCAGGACTTTCGTCTGCTTTTGTCGCCGACGCTCTTCTTGCTGGTCAACTTTTCCTCCTTGAAACACAATTCAAAATAGATCATGTTTACTATGACTTGTAGGAGCATTCTGTGTCCCTTGATGGATAATACTTGTGATGAGAAATGTTTTGGGACTCTTGGGGAGGAAAGCTCTCTGCAGAAACTAGTGTTGGCTAACTTCCAACACAGTTTAGGAGAACCACTCAGGGCCACTCTGTCCTTTACTCCTCCAAAAAACCCTCTAAGACAGGAATTATCTTTATTTTACAGTTGAGGAAATCCAGGTCACTTGCCGAAGGTCACAGAGCTAGCTGCCAAATTGAGATTACTACCCCAGTCTCCTGACCTGAAGATGACTTTTCTTCCTATGACCCACCCACTGGTTGCCTGGAATTTGGTGACTGGATGGCTACAAACCCCTCAGGAGACAGTGAAAGCCACCTATGCAGCCCAGCTCCCCTGCATCTCCCTGCCAGCGCTGTAACTGCACCTGCAGAGGCGGACATGGCCAGAGGGCTCCACGCCAGCCTGACCTCAGGAAGGGAGGCCAGGGCCTCACAGCACAGCCCTAGCCCCAAGCCTGAGCTACCAGGAGGACCACTGGCTGTCACCGAGCCTAGTGATTTGGTTCCTGGCTTCCACGCTGAGCAGAGAGCAGTTAAGCCTGCCTCTGAATTTGTTGGCTTTGGCACCGAGATGCCAACACCTCAGCTGAGCTGCCCACTTGTGGGGTGGAAAGAGCACTGGACCTAATTCTGGTGTTAGTTCTAGATGTGGTTCTACCACTTCTTAGAGTCAGGAGCTTTCCCAGAGCAAGGACCACACAGATTCATCCCTGAATCCTTAGTCTCTGGCCTAGGTTCGGAGCAGGGGCTCAGTCAACACCTGGTGCTGGAGCTCCTTCCCTGCACAAATCGCTTCTGTGAGCCTCTAGTTCCCAAATGTAATAACAATTCCTGCTCTGTTTACATCATGAGGCTGGAGAAGAGCAAATGAGATGATGACAGAAGTGCTTTGTCAGCTTGGAAGACAGGTGCCAATAAATAACTTAAAATGTGCCCAACACTTTCTATTTGCCGGGCATTGTTATAAGCACTTTATACTCATTAACTCAAGCCATCTTTGCAACCCCATGAGGTAGGCAGGTACTTTATGACCTGCGTTTTATAAATGAGGACAGCCTAGGTACAACAGAGAGGTTAAGTAACTTGACCCGGTCACACAGCTAGTCAGGGATGAGGCAGCAGTCAATCACATGCAGCCTGGCCACAGAGCCTGCCCTGGCGTCACTGTCCTGCACCGCCTCTCCACACAAACGATGGCAGAGGCAGACCAAGGCTGAGGGCTTTAGGCTCATCTGAGATTAGGGCCTGTCACAAAGAAGGAAAAGGCGTCCTGCCGATTTTGATAGGACCCATGGTGGTGGGGAGGTTCCAACAGACAGAAGCTGAAGGGAAAAACGAAAGATAAAAGCTGAATGAACCCTTCCTCAAGTCCATCTTGCCCCTTACCCTTATACATTTCTTCTTCCAGCTCAATCTCAAGGGCAGCTGCCGCCTGCTCAATCCAAGAATTGTGCAGACAAGCCTGGAAGTTGCGATACTCAGCTTTTTCAATCTGTCGAGCTAAACGGATTCGTTCCTAGAGGAAACGAACAGAAAGCATTCATCTGACAGAGGATTCAGGGTTCTGGGAAGAAAAGTCTCATTTAAGTTGTGTTTTTAAACAAGCTCTTGAGATCAGTGTTCAGTGAGATGCACCTCAGCTCCCATCAAAATGCATGTGCTTTGGTTCCTGACTAAAGCACAGAGGGCAACTGCTACTTGTGAGCGTGTACACACGAACCACAAGAGCTGGCTTTCCAAACCTGCTCGAACAGCCCCTCTTCTTGGCAGCCCACCTCGGTCAGACTCCCGAGCTACACGTGCCAAAGGGAACTGTTTCCCCAGACACCGCAGCTGGCTTCCATAGCTGAGCTGAGACCTGGAGGCACCCCGAGAGCCCTCAGTTAGGGCCCCGCTCTCACTCACAGGGACAACACAGAACTGTCACAGAGCTTCCATCCCCGTCTTCCACACTGTCCTCTGCCAAAAACATTTCAGTTCTCCTTCTCCTGGGTTCTGGGTTCACACCGCAGTGACAGGATACAGCAGGAAAATGGGAAAGATCTTGTGATATAGGGAAAAGAGCCACGGGAAGCCGGGGTGGCTCCTAATCCCCTCTGCATTCCCCACCGCTCCATCTCACCTCCCACCCTATCTCCCCGCACAGCTAACAGTCCTTTCGAGCCAGAGGAGCCAGCAGAGCTTGAACCATTCCTTGCTTTTTGCTCCCCCAATTCCTGGAAGTCCATCCCTTCTTCACTCCTTCACATCTCTGCCTGCAGGAGGCTTGGAGGAAACTAAATCTCCTACCAATGTTACCATATACCCACCAGTCCACAGTGCTCCATTTGTACCTGAACTTCAGCCGGACTCAACCTGCCTCACGAGCCAGTGGATTTCTATGCAAGAGAACCCACCCTGTTTTGGTGCCTGACATGCTGCAGCCCATAATAAGCAGCACCCACTCAGGGAATGTTTATTGAGTTAAAAATAAACCCCCGAAGGTAGGAATTACAGGCATCTGCTTCAGGGATGTGACAAACCTTTAGTTTCTGCCTCAGCACGACACACTGACCTCACTTCCCTACAACCCTCCATCCAAAGGCATGTCCAGACAGCCATGCTCACTGTCCTTGTCCATGGGGGCGGGGGGGGGTGGTGGTGATGGTGGAGGTTTCAGGGGCGGAGGGAAGGAAGGGTTCATGAAGAAAACTCCTCCCACTCTGGCCACTCGCCCTATTCCCCCTTCTGCCAGACACGGTGCCCCCCACCCATTTCTTTTTTTTTTTTTTTTTTTACAAATCTCCCTGCTTAGCTATTGGCAGAACTACTAATTAGTTTCCAAGGGTGGTACTGCAAGAATCTCACAGCAAAGTGAGGGAGCAGCCCAATCCCTCCCCTCATTAGCACTGGGCTTCGGACTTTTCTTTTTACCTTGACTGCATCCATGTACTTTGTCTGCACAGGGAACAGCGGGATGTCCTCATCTTTCTTAAGGGTTTTGTAGATCTTCTTAAAGTTGATCACGTCCTCAGGCCCAACCAGCATCAGGCTGAGGCCTTCACTGGTGGCACGAGCAGTTCGACCGCTTCGGTGGACATAAATCTCCGAGGTACGAGGGACCTGCCAAAGGAGGAACTGGGAGGTCATCGTGGCTGTCACCAAGCACTGCTCTTCCCCTCAAGGCCAACAACCCAAGGCTGGACCCTCCCCCCTCTCAGCCAGGCAGCTAGAAACCTCTCCAGCACTGTCCCTAAGTCCAGCCCTTGTCCCTAAGTCCCACATCCAAACTGTCCCAGGTTTAGCCCATTCACTGTGCAGGCTCTGCCCTCCCATGCCCCCTGCCCTGGTTCAGGTCGTCATGACCATTCAACTGGACAATGGCAGTCACTTCTTATTTGGTCTCCAGTCCTGCCACTGCCCCCCTGACCCAACCCAAAGCTGCCAGTGTCATCTTCCTGAGTCAAAGCTCTGACCATCATAACCCCTCTACCTAAAGAAACTCTAATGGTTCTTCATTAACTCTGCATGGATGATTGATGATGGTAATCATAACCAACATTTATTAAATAATTACAATGTGCCAGGCAATTCTAAGCACTCTGCATGTATTACTACCCCATTTATCCCTCAACAACAACAACATGAAATAGATGCTTTCAGGATTATCCATGTTATAGACTGGGAAACTGAAACACACAGATGTTAAGCAATTTCCCCTAAGTTACCCAACTAAATGGCGGAGCCAGGATTCGAAATGAAGCAGTCCAGCTCCAAAGGCCATGCTAACGCTTGGGCTATACTGCCTCTACTCCAATAAAAACTGGATATGTTATCCACAGATAACGCGGCATGGCAGCCGACAATCCCTCCCTTCCCACAGCCACAGCACACACCGCCAACCAAGAGCAGTCTACTCCACTGAGCGCCGATAAGGCTCAGTATCTTTTCCAATGCAGGGCTCCAAGCACGATTATCAGTGGTTCGTAACGGTGCGGGAAATGATGCCTTCTTCACTTTCCTCTTCTAACATACATACACACATAACATCCTCTTCTTCTCACTCCCTGTCAGCTGCCCCCTTCCACGTTTTCTCCTTCTCCTTCCTTCTCTACCTCTACATGCCCAAATCCTCTCCATCCGTAAATGCCAAGCATCTTTTAGAAAGCACTTTCCAACCTCCTAACCTCCCAAACTAGCAGTTCTCTCTCTCTCCGATTTTACTCTGCAACTTTCTAATATCTCCTGCCTTAAATTATGGGCATGGTCCTCTCACGTCCTCTGGTGGATGTGATACTTCTTAGGGGCTACAACGGTATTTTGTTCATCTGGATATTTCCTAGAGACTGACCCAGACTCTGTCCCCAAAAGAGGAAGAATAAGAATGTGCTAAACTGAATTGGCACCCTCAAGATGGTTAAAAGCATGAAGGATTTAAAGGGGAAATAATCATGCCAGAACAGCTCCCATTTATAGAGTACTTACACTCACTAGGCGATCCGTCGGCATTAGCTCATTTAATTGTGATAACCCTATGGCGTAGGTAGCATTATTACTCCCAATTTACAAACGATAACATTGAAACCAGAAATACTAAGTAACATGCCGAGAGCTAACCCGCTAAGCAGCAGCCAAGAAGCATTCGAACGCTGGAAGCGTGGCTCTGGAGCCCACACGCCTAACGGCCACTCTAGGCTAACCTTTACCAGGTACACGCGCTGATCCTCATGTCAGTATCAACAGCGTCTAACATTTAGGAAGTGCCACCTGGCTTTCGAAACTCCTCATGCATAATAACTTATTTCACCTTAACAAGAACTTGAGAAGTCGATACTGTAATAACCGCCATTTAACAAATGAAGAAACTGAGGCACAAAGAGACTAAGTAACTTGCTCAAGGTTACACAGCTGGGATTTAAGCCCAGGCAGGACTTAATTACCACACTCTTCTAGTTCTCTACAAGCAGGGTAATCATTTTACATGCTAAACTTATTATGCCCATTTCATGGAAGAAACTAAGACTCTAACCTGCCAACATCAAGTAGCCTGCCCAAGTCAAAAAGAAAGGGGCTATCTGATATTTGACACCAGACAGTGTCAAGAGGTTTTGGAGGATAACTCTCACCACAGTGTTCCAAAAGTGGCAGCGCCAGTTGGTCACCAGATGCTTGTGGTATTCTCTGTTGCATGAGGCCTTGGGACCAACAACTCCTCCTCCCTCCCTCAACCCTTGCTTCAAAAATTCCCCACTCAATGTTGGGAGATGCCTACAAATTCCCTGATGTCCCTACCTGGTAATGGATGACATGCTGGACTTTAGGAATATCCAGGCCCCGGGCTGCCACATCTGTCGCCAGGAGAACACAGCTGTGGCGGAGAGAGAAAGCTCATTAATAACGACTAACGGCTGTCATTAGTCAAATTCTTACCACCAACCGAGTACTCTAAACACGACAATGCTTACGGACACTCTACGAGACAATACTACTACACATCTCCCTTTGACAGATAAAGAAGCTGAGGCTCAGAGATTAACTTCCCAAGGTATATATATGGCTATTCAGTAGTGGAGCCAGGATCCAAACCTGGGTTTCACTGGCCGCAATCGACAAGCCACACTCTGCAATAATAAAGACTACCTCAAGCGCATTAAATGGGGCCATACTTTAGGTCAGTGACCTCATCTCCTATCACCCTCCCACTTAATTCCCTCCAGTCACACAGGCGTCCTTGCTCTCCTCGCTCTTCCTCAAACATGCCAAACCTGCTCTCACCTCCCAGCCTGTGCACTTAGTGCACCTTAGGCCATAAAGGCCTTCCTCAGATATTCACATTTCCTTACTTTCTTCCACTCTCTGCTCCAATCTCACCTTATGAGAAAAGTCTCCCAGACCACACACCCACAGTCTGCACAGCTCCCTATACAACTTCACTTCTCAGCACTCAGCACCACCTGACGAACTGTATACTTACTTTTCAGTTTATTACCTCCCTCCCCTGGGATGTCAACTCCACGAGAGCAGGGACTTTGCACTACTCTCTACTCTATTACCAGCCCCTAGAACAGCGCCGGGTTCACAGCAAGCACTTAATAATATGTACCGGGTGATGTTTCTTAATGTATGTGTAGTTTGAGGGGAGTCAAACGCACCTGAGGTATGTCTTAAAAACTAAAGATTTTAGGCCCTTCAGGGTCCCCACTTCCTGCATCTCTGGGCTGTGGAATATGATGCAAACTAAAGTTTGTAAAATATTAAACCACCGTCTAAGTCAAGGTGAGCAAACTTCTTCTGTAAAGGGCCAGAGAGTAAACTGTTTTTGGCTTCATGGGCTTATGTGCTTTTCCAGACCTTACTTTTTTTATCTATAAAATAAGAATAATGACAAGTGGCTAAGTATTAAAGCTAACATTTAGCAAGCTCATACCATGTGCCAGGCACTGTTCTGAACACTTCAAATGCGTAAACTCACTTACTCCTCAGAGCAGCCCTCTGCCATAACTTTTATTATTATACTGATTATGAGAAAACTGAAACACGAAGAAGTAATCTGACCAGCTAGAAGTGACACAGCCAGGATGTGATCTCAAGCAGTCCGCTTCCAGTCTGTGCTCTTAACCATGATTCTATTCTTCTCAAGGACGTTAGAAGGGAATGAATGTAATAATGTACCTAAAATGCAAGCACAATACTGAATCTATTGGTAAGTGTTCAATAATAATAGGTATTATTGTCACCATTACTCATTATTAAAGAAGTCTCTGTTGGGTATTACCAGCAACCAAATGTACTAAATGAGAGTGAGCCTGCCTCACGCTGTGCAAAAAAAAAAAGGGCTACCTTCTACGATAAGGCGCCCATGAGAGAAGGTAGCTTCCCACCATCCTGGCGACACAGACCCAATGGCTAGTCTGTGGACAGGCCTGACTTACTCCTCCAGATGGGCAAACTGCTCCAGGTTTCTGAGCCTCTGCTTCTGGTGCATGCAGGCATGTAGGGTCAGCGGCATGACATCCAGGACTTTGAGGAGCCCAGAGAGGCGTCTGATGCAGGAGATGCTGTTGGCAAACACTAAGGTGCGGCCTGGATACTGCATCAGGAAGTAGTACAGATATAAGTCTTTCTCATCAGTCTCACAGTGGATCTTGGTCTCTGTCAGCGTCTCTGCCGTGGCCTCCTTTCTTGTAAGGTCGATGACCTTGGGCTTGCCCCGCATGCCAATCTTCTGCACGAGGAGGTCAAGTTTGGCAGACCTGTCGATTTTCTTAGCGTGCTTCTTGTGAAGGACTCGAGCAGGAGCTTGATGTACCAGGGTCAGCGTGGCCGAGAAAACAAGCGTCTGTCTCTTTGGGTTGTACTGGGCATCACTGAGCATCTCTAGCAGCTGTGAGAGCTCAGCAAAGTGGCCTTTCTCAACCATGCGGTCAGCCTCATCGACCACCAGGCACCTACAGATCCAGACAGACCCACATCGCCTGGTCAGCAGCAGGTAAGAGGAGTCCCCCACGGCATATACTCTACCGCCCCACCACCCCCAGGGCCCTCAGCTAACCCCCCTCACACATGCTCGGCTTTCTAAAGGCCCAAGTCTGGCTAGGGCCACACCATGGCACTTTGTAACAGGGAGAAGGCATTGCACACTGTGCCATGTCACCTCAGGTCCACTTCAGAACAGGGGCTGGGGGAAACGGGGAGGTACTGTTTCTCACCTGAGCTGCCGAAGGTTGCTCAAATGAGGGTGCTTTTCTTTAACTAGCTCCCACAGCCGGCCTGGAGTGGCGATCACAATCTCAGGCTGGCGGTTCAGCATCCGCTGCTGTTTCTGTGCGGACATTCCACCAACCAAAATAGCAGTTTTAATGCCTGGGGTACACAAAACGTCAGGGACGCTGTTATTCAGACTGACGGCTTACTTCTTCCAACGCTGACACAGGCGCCCCCACATTAGTAAAGGCTGCGAGTCACCAGCACAGCTCCCCTCTCCAGGGGAGTGCTAAGAGCTGGCCTGCCCTGTTGATGCCATCGCTAGAGGGCTTACCGGGTCTTCTATGATCTAGGCCCTGACTATTTCCCCAACCTCATTTTTTTCTACTCTTTCCCCTCCAACCACACCAGTAGGGCTGGATTTGAACCCAGGCATGGTGACATCCAAAGCTCTGGAAAAAATGAGCAGTGGTGCACCACAGTGCTGGGAAAGATGTAACTTGTAGCTGTGACACACCTCCCCTAGGAGTTCCTGCCCATGCCCCTCAATTAAAATTAAACTGAATCTCCTCTGATGGTTAGTGTTCTCTTCTCTCTAGTGGAGGGCTTCGCAAGGTAGCCAGTATGGAAGGAACGCAAAGGGTCACGCAAGCAAAGCGCTTAGTAAAGTGCCTTGTAAGATACAGTCAGAGCCTGACAAGTAACTGCTCCTTTCACTATAAAATTGAAACCCCGACTCTGCAGCCTTTCCCAAAGAATTCCCTGAAAAAGTTAAGTTCTAATGCCCGAAGGCAAGTGTCAGCAAACTTTTCCAACAGTAAACATTTCTGGCTCTGTGGGCTAAATGGTCTCTGTACAATTACTACCTCTATTCCACTCTGCACTGGTGACGCAAAAGTGACCGTAGACGCGTGTAAGTAAGTGGGCGTGGCAGCACTTAAAAAAAAAAACCCACAAAAACCCAAACAGTGGTTTGCCAAACGCTGCCCCAAGTATCTACTGTATCCAATAAGTTAACTAATTTTCTACGCAGCTAGAATAGCATTAGCTATGTGTTATCCTTGGGAGAATAAAGAATGTGTCACTCAAACAGTTTTCTGTCGGGCTTAATTCTCTGGCAGAAGAGAAAGGTTCCCTCTAGAGGGCGGGCACAGCTGATTCACCTCTGCCACCCCAGCTACTGGAATCCTTTCAGGCAACACTTATTAAACGGAATTAAACCTCACTTGTAAACTTGGCCACAGCATCAATGTGTTGTCTGACTTGAATGGCTAGCTCTCGAGTGGGAGTCAGAACCAGTCCAAGCAGAGGACGCCTTGGATGTGCAATTTTGCCACCCAATTCTTGTTTTAACTTTCTAGTCTGCTCTTCATCAAGCTTCTCCTCCTCGTTTGCATCCTGTTTGGGAATGGGCGTCTCCCTGATCAGGGAAGAAGGTCCTTCACCGGCATCATCATCACAGGAGGGCAGCACCTGGTTTGAGACTGTGGCTCCAATCTTGGCTCTTGCCTGGCTGGGTGGTGCTCCAGCCTTCGCTCCAGCCTCACTGGGCAGTGCTTCACCCTCAATTCCAATCTCAACAGGCAAAGCTCCAGACTCAGTTCCAGCCCTGCCTGGTGATCCCGTCTCAACTCCAGCCTCATTACTGGTCTCCCCAAGCGGTGCTCCTGTGTTACTTAGAGCTGGGATAGGCTTCTTCTTCACCTGCCACTGCAGCACTGCATGAATCATGGGAATGGCAAAGGCAAGAGTTTTCCCACTTCCTTAGAAGCAGAACAAAAAATAAACAAAAACAGTGTGAATCAACAGATGTACATACTTTCGCCTGATTCTATCCTTTACACCGAATAAGGGACCCTGAAATAGCCAAGTGCCACCCTGACCGATCCAAAGCTCCTTCTACCCTACACAGGTATGGTACCCCTACAGCACTGCAACCAGAGGGCACCTGTAATTAGGAGTCTGAGGAAAAGTCTGACAGACTGGCATTGCGGGCTGAGGTCACCAATAAACTACAGACAAATGTCCAAACAATGAAACCCTAAAGAGATGGGCAAGTTTTGTGCGTGTGTGTGTGTGTGTGTGTGTGTGTTGCTGTTGTAAAGGAGCACAAAATTGAAGGGTAAGGAATGGAAATCTGTATAATACTTTCCCCAAACCTTTTTCTGGTGGGGAAGGAGGGAGTAAAAGAAAATTTTCTTAGTTTTCGAGAAAATTTTAAAACTTTTGTCTATGCTTGAACATTTTCAAACTAGCCTTTGGATGTATACAGAGCCCAAGTATTCACACCATCTGTGTGGACAAAAACAAACAAACAAAACAAACCACTTCAAGCTGAGAATTTAAAGTGGTTCCAAAATTAAAATGCCCCAAGCAGAAGCAAATAAGTGATCTCTGTATAAAGAAACTTTTATCACAGACCTCAAAGAACTCTCACAGATAATTTTCAGAGGAAAATGAGCACCTCTCAGGAACGAGGTACTATAAGCAAGAACAAAAAAAAAAAAAAAAAAAGAAAGCAAAAACAAACTCATAAAACTTCAGAGAAGAAAAACAGCACTTTTCATCAGAAACAACAAATGCTATAAAATAGTGCAATGACATCTTTATCAGAAGACCTGGGGAAAAAAATCTGACAATCTACAACTCTACACTTAGCAAAAATCTCTTTCAAAACAAAATGTAAAATAAAGACTTTTGTAGGTATACAAAAGCTGAAAGAATTTATCATCAGCAGACCTGGTATACAAGAAATATTAAAGGAAGTCTTTCATGTAGAAGAAAAGATGATACTGGCTGAAAATCTGGATCAACACGAAGGAATGAAGAGCACCAGAAACGGTGGCATGGATAAATATAAAAAGTCTTTTTCTTATTAAAACTTCTTTAAAAAATAACTGACTATTTAAAGGAAAAATAATGAAAATGTGTTTGGGGATTTCTAACACATATAAAGTATAAAACAAAAAGCACAAAGCGAAGAAAAAATGGAAATCTACTCTTGTAAGGTTCCTGTACTATATGTAAAGTAGTATATTGTCACTTGAAGGTAGAGTATCTGCGAACCCAAAGCAACCTCCAAAAGGACACAACAAAGAGTTATAGCTAATAAGACTATAAAAAAGAGAAAACGGTATCACACATATTCAATCCAGAAGAAGGTAGAAGAGGAACAAAGGAATAAAGAATAGCTGGGAGAAATAGCAAGCAAAACAGATTAAAACCCAACCATTATCAATAATCACGTGAAATGTAAACGACCTCAACACAATTAAAAGACAAGATAGTTGGATTAAACAGCAAGACCCAATTATATGCTGCCTATAAAAAACTCACTTTGAATATAAAGATATAAATAGGACAAAAGTACAAGTATGGAAAAAGACACACCATGCTAACATTAATCAAAATAAAGCTGGAAAAGCTACATTAATAACCTGACAAAGGAGATTTTAGAACACAGAATACTTCAGGGAAAAAGAGGGCCATTTCTTAACGAAAAAAGTGAACTCATTTAGAGGATACAATAGTCCTAAACATTTATGCATCTAATAACAGAGTTTCAACATTCACAAAACAAAAACTAACTGAACTGCAAGTAGAAAACTATCACTCAAGAAAAAATAAAAATATTTCTAATATGGTAAAGCAATTAAGTTCATAATTAAAAACCATCCTATACAGAAAAGCGCAAGCACAGATGAATTCTACCAAATACTTAAGGAAGAAAAATGCCAATTCTATACACACTCTTTCAGAAAATTGAAGGGAATACTTCAACTCACTCTGAGGCCTGCATTACTCTGATTCCAAAACCAGTCAAAGACATTACAAGACAAAACTACAAACCAATATCCCATTAACAGAAATTCAAAAACCATCAACAAAATTTTAGCAAATCAAATCCAACAATGTACAAATAATACACTGCAACTAAGTTCAGTTTATCACCATTATCAACAAACTGAAAATGGAAAAACATATATCTCGATATATGCAGAAAAGGCGTTTAAAAAAAGAGAGTAACCATTCCTGATACAAATCCTTCTGCAAACTAGGAACAGAAGAGAATTTTCTCAACCTGATAGAGGACAAATAGGAAAAAACCTACTGCTAACATCACACTTAATGATGAAACACTGAATATCTTTCCCCAAAGATCAGGAACGAGGCAATGATGTCCACTATACCACTTCAATTTCAATTGTACTGGAGTTTTAGCCAGTGCAATAAATAAGACAAAAATAAACAAAAGGCATCCAGACTGGATGAATAATTATCTTTGAAGAAAAATCCTATGTAATCTTCAAGAAACTAGTTGATGGTACCAAGTTGCAGGATACAAGATCAATATACAAATATGCAGATTTCTATTTATTAGCATCAGAAATAGGAAATCTTCAATTACCATTTACAAAAGCATCGAAAATATGAAATACTTAAGGATAAATCTAATACATGTGCATACATTGAAAACTACAAAGCGCTGCTAAGGAAAACTGAAGACCTAAAAAAAATGGAGGGCTTCCTTGGTGGCGCAGTGGTTGAGAGTCCGCCTGTTGATGCAGGGGACACGGGTTCGTGCCCTGGTCCGCGAAGATCCCACATGACGCGGAGCGGCTGGGTCTGTGAGCCGCGTCCAGAGCCTGTGCTCCGCAACCGGAGAGGCTACAACAGTGAGAGGCCCGTGTATCGCAAAAAAAAAAAAAAAAAGGAGAGCTATACCACATTCATGGACTGGAAGATTCTATATTGTCCAGATGTCATGTCCTCAGTTGGCTCTATGACCAAGGCAATCCCAATCCGAATACCAGCTGACTTTTTGGTTGAAATTGAAAAACTGACTCTAAAATTCACCTTGAAATGCCAAGGGCCTAGAACAGCCAAAATAACTTTTGAAAAGAACAAAATTGGAGGACTTATACTACCTGATTTTAAAGCTACTGTATCCAGCATAGTGAGGTATTGGGAAAACAGTAAAGATAGACAAACAGATCAATGGAAAAGAAAAGACTCCAGAAATAGACCCACACCTATATAGTCACTGATTTTCAAAAAAGATGCAAAGGCAATTCAGTGGAGAAAGTAGTTTTTCAACAAACAGTGCTGGAATAATTAGATAGCCACGTGCAAAACAAAACAAAACCTTTGATCTGTATTTCTCCCCATAAAAGTTAACACAGGAAGGATCAGACTGAAACACAGAACCTAAAACTAGTAACACTTTTAGAAGAAAATACAGGAGAAAATCTTTGTGATCTTGTGTTAGGCAAAGGATTCTTAGGTAAGCACATCTGTAAAAGAAAACATGATCATTTAAACTTCATCAAAATAAATAACTCCTGCTCTTCGAAAGACACTGTAAAGAGAATGAAGAAATAAGCCACAGACTGGGAGAAAAAAATGCACATCTGATAAAGGAGGTGTATCTAGGATATATTATGAATTCAATAATAGGAAAACCACAACCCAATTAAAACATGGGCAAAAGAACTAAACAGACACCACCAAAGAAGATAATATGGATACAATTAGGCACTCGAAAAGACGCTGCTCAAGGAGTCACTAGGGGAATACCAATGAAAGCCACAAGGAAATATCACTAAAATTTTTAAAGTCTAAATCAAATTAAAGACTGACCACACCAAGTACTGGCAAGGACATGGACCAATCTGAACTCTCATAACCTGGTGATTATGTAAAATGGTCCAATCACTTTGGAAAGCTCCTAAAAAGTTACATTTACCATAAGACCTAGCCATTCCACACCTAGGTATTTACCCAACAGAAATCAAAGCATATATCCATACAAAGACTTTTACGCCAATATTTATGATAGTTTTACTTGTAAATGCCAAAAACTAAAAAGAACAGAACTATCCATCAACAGATAAGATAAACAAACTGCACTATATCCATACAGTGGAATACTACTCATCAATAAAAAGAAATGAACCATTGGTATTTGCAATAACATGGCTGAATCTCAAAGTATGCTGAGCTGAAGAGCAGACACTCTCCCTCCCCAAAGTACATACTGTATGATTCCATTTTAAAATTCTGGAAAATGCAAACTAATTCATAGCGATAGGAAGACTATCAGAGGTTACCTGGGGATGAACAAGGAGGGGAGCCTAGGGAAGGAGGGATTTATTAAGGGGCCCAAACATCTTTTGGGGGTGATGGATATATTATCTGCATTGGCAGCAGTTTGCCCACAGCCCCAAAACTCTTTGAGACTTGGACCTGTGGATTCACAGCATTCCATAGAAATAGCCTGATAGGAGCTGTGGTATAAATCCAAATGTCAATCTCTAGCCCAAGTGGCTCCCATCTCTCCTCTGCCTTCCAGAAACAGACTTCCAGGCCTCTCTGCACCTACCAAAGTAGTGCAGCAGAAGGCTTAACAGTACATAGACCTAGCCTAGAACTATTCAAGCACTACCACTTTCCAGTGGGGCAGTTTTAGGGACACCGTCTACCCTCTGTGAGGCCGAGTTTCCTCTTCAGTAAGATGGAATAAAGGAATCTACCTCAGGGTGGTTTTCAGAAACTGAGTTCATGCATGTAACACAGGGCGTGACGTATTTTAAATGTTAAATAAATGTTCTAAGCTATTACTGTTACCTCCATCCCCCTTTCCTGGGGATTCCTTCCTCTTCCATCTTCATGACTCTTATACAGGACCTCACCTCAAGTTTCCTGACCACTCTTCCAGAAATCCAAGGCACAAAGTGTCTAGATCAGGGGTCCCCAACCCCCAGGCCACGGACCGGTAGCGGTCTGTGACCCCTTAGGAACCAGGCCGCACAGCAGGAGGTGAGCGGCCCGGCCAGTTAGCGAAGCTTCATCTGTATTTACAGCCGCTCCCCATCGCTCAAATTACTCCCTGAGCTCGGCCTCCTGTCAACATTATGGTGAACTGTATGATTATTTCATCATATATTACAATGTAACTAACAATAATAGAAATAAAGTGCACAGTAAGTGTAATGCACTTGAATCATCCTGAAACCACCACCCACCCCCTTCCGTGGAAAAACTGTCTTCCACAAAACCAGTCCCTGGTGCCAAAATGGTTGGGGACCGCTGGTCTACATGGTCCAGCTCTGAAATGGAGCAGGACTCTATGGTCCTTCCCGCCCATGTCCTCTGCCTGCGTTTTGTCTGTGGAAAAACTTCAGCCAAAGAATAAGTTTAATCAGAGAAGTGAGAAAATGCAGAAGCAAAGGAAAGCAGTCCGACAAGACTAAATAATAAATGTTTAGTCAATAAGCATAGCTAAGGACCTTTAGTTCCTTCTCAAGGGCTATAGATAATATTCTGAGCCATATCCTGTGAGCTGTCTTGTAGATACCCTCTGTGTATCTACAGATAAAAGGCCCACCAGGTGGAAAAAGTTAACTACATGATGACCAGACTGTAGCCATGACATAAGCTGCCATTCCGAGAACTGGCCTCAAGAAAATGGAAACAAACCGACCCTGGAACTGAAGATCAACTGTACTTAATGAAGACGATGCTGGTCAGACCACCAGTGACCAGTTTCAAGGTGACTGTCAGAGCTGACTGGGCTGTTTCTGTTGCGGCCCCCTCCCCTCCATCTATAAAATCTCTTGCCCACTGGTTGGGGGGATGGGGGGGGTCGGCCTTCAGACAGGAGCACCCCCCCGCCCCGCCCCCCCCCCCCGTTGGCCGGCATCCAAAATAAAGCAAGCTTTCCTTTCACCAACCTGGCCTCTTTACTGGCTTTTGAGCGGCGAGCAGCTGGACCCCACTTTTGGTTACAGTTCTGTGTCATACAATATAGTAGCTACTAGCCACATACCGCTGTCAAGCACTTAAAACTCTAAACTGGTTGTAGAGTAACTGGTGTAGAGTAACTGGTGGTTACTCTAAACTGAGATGGGCGGCAACTTGAAAATACACATCAGAGTCTAAAAACAGTATAAAAATAAGAATGTAAAATATCTCAATAATTTTACCTTCATTGCGTACTGAACTATGTTATGTAATTGGTTAAATATATTGTTAAAATTAATTTTCACTTTTTAAAAACCTTTTTTAATATGGCTCCTAGGAAATTTTAAGTTACATACGTGGCTCACATTACGTATATATTTCTATTGGTTACTGCTGGTCAAGTTAGACTAATAGCTCCAGGCTTGTATTGCTCCTTCCCCCATCAGCAGTTTAGTCTCCCCAGGGTGAGTGTACCTGTCACTGCTTCACAAAGTCTCAGGTGGCCCAAGGAATGAGGGAGCTTTAAGCAATGCCTAGTCGCAATAGTCACCTCCTGCCCAAATCTGCCTACAAAACCCACCCAATGGTTACACAAACTCAAATCCTTTCAATGCCAATAAACCCACCAACTCCCAACGCAGCCCTTTTTATCTTTGGACAACTCTTGCGAATGAGACACTTCTTCCTTATACTAATGAAGATCGACCTCTCCAGAGGGCTGATCTTATTAGCCCTACTTTACCTCTGAGCCATTCAGAAAAGGCTCAAGACCTGGAAAAAAACTACCATTCGCAGATCACTTACAATGTACTGTGTAAATTTTAGTTTACTATTGTTTTTTGTTACTAGTTTACTATTGTGTAAATGTAGAAATTTAGTAGGCACTTATATTTAACCCACATAGCAAAAGAAGGAGGTACTGCAGTTGTCTATCTCCATTTTATAATAGGGTCTGCAGGGCTCAGAGAAATAAAGTGACCTGCCTAGGGCACCAATCAGGACATGGCCTATTTCAACCCAGAGCCAGCCGACTTCTAAAAACCTTCACTCAACAGTGCTTTTGTGGTCATGCTCCCAACATTCCCATCTCCCAGCCAACCAGCCTGTTAGCAGCCACAAGCTCAATCCAGAAGCAATCTTGCCCTGGCCGCCAGGTAAGGATGCCCTTACCTGTCTCAGCAGCCCCAAGGATGTCCAGTTTGTCACGAATGGCAGGTGCCAAGGTCAGAGCTTGGACTGGTGTGGGGGCAGAGAAGCCTAGGAAGCTGAGCGCTCGGAGAACTGGCTTGGGTACAAAGAGATCCTTCCAAGCCGATACATCTGCCTTGTGATCATGCATTTCAGGCATCCAGGTCTTTGCTTTTCTGGGCACCTTTGGAGTAGTACCCTGGGAAGGCTCTGAGTTTTTTTTCCCTTTCTTGTTCTTCTTTTTTGGAACCGTCTGGGCCGGGCTTTCTGATGCCATCTCCCCTACCTCTAGATCAGGACAAACTGTGCCATCTCCCTGGGGCCCTGGCTCACTACCTTTGCCCTCAAACACTTTCTGGGCACTGGTTCCTTCAGTTTCCACATCTTTACTCTTCTTCAACTTCATCTTTTTCTTTGAGGAGGTAGACTCTCCTTCCTCCTCTCCTTCTGAAACAGCTTGTGCCTTTCTCTTCTTGGGCTCCTCCTTTGAGAAGAGACTG
Source organism: Delphinapterus leucas (assembly GCF_059928025.1). NCBI lineage: Eukaryota > Metazoa > Chordata > Mammalia > Artiodactyla > Monodontidae > Delphinapterus > Delphinapterus leucas. Next base: position 171,076,768 of record NC_143130.1, read on the forward strand.
GAGGAACTCTTCGCAGAGGAGACCAACTGATACTCCGTCAGTTCCTCAAAGCACACCAAGTCATCCATCTGTCCGTCTGCAAACATATTTGGGTCAATCTTCACCTGCTTCCATTTTCCCACAACTTTGATGCCCTTCCTCTGAATTCTGCCATAGTTTGATGGCTTTGGCCTCGATTTTTTCTCTTTCAGCTTCATGGTTGCTGAAAAGGAGAGAAATGTTCCACTAGATTGGCAACTGAGAAGCACAGGGCTCTGAGGCAACAAATATTTTCTAAGCAGCCTATAGAGTATCAGACCCTGCAAAGAAGTGGACACAAAGATGGCTCTAACGGTGATGCTGCCAGCTAGAGAAGATCAAAGAAGGAAAGAAATGTACCCACACAGTGGGCAGCTTGGCCTGCAACAGAGGGGACACAGGAGGTGTAGCAAAGACATATGAGCTAGATCTGGTTTGGATTCCAGATTCAACACTGACTGCTCGCGTGCCCTTGGCAGGTCCTGCTTAATCCTCTCTGAACCTCAGTGTTCTCATATTTTAAAAAGGGGGGAGGGGGTTACTAGCTAAGTCCCAAAATGTTCTCTGCAATAAATAACATTATGTAAAGCATGGAGAGTGAAGCCTGCCACACCCAAGCCATTTTGAAGGCTGAATAAGTATGTGCGGGGGGTCGCTGGAGGGTGGGTGAGGAGGGCAGCTTTATTAAGAGTGCACAGAGCTTTCTTCCTTCTCAAGCCTTGCCCCAAGAGGGCAGATGCCTCTGCCACGACTCTGGCCTTTGCCAAATGACTTAAGACCCAACCAGCTTTTTCATTACCTTTTAAGTGATTTAAAAACAAGTGATCTATGCACAAGTCGTCAGACTGGAACTCGAGCCACGTTCTCCCTTTTCAGAAAGGCCGAGAAAACTAGATCCTGTGGAAAGACAAAGGGAAATCTTGGTTCAAATCTGAACCCGTCACTGGCCAGCTCTGGGTCTGGGGTGCACGTACTGATCACTGTGAGCCTCAGTTGCTCGTCTGGAAAATGGGGATGATGAGGGTCTGTGTCTCCTTGGAACGTCACGCGAAGACAAAAAGATGACGCAGGTCCAGAACCGCTCAGCATGGCGCCCCGACGGCAAAGCAAGCCAGAGCGCAACGAAGGTTCACCCCCAGCATCGGCTACGCCGCGATCACAAGCAACCCGGATCAACGACGGGGGGGAGGAGGGAGGCACATGGGGGCGAGGACGCGGACTGCGACCCGCAGAACAAGCAGGAGGGGTCCCTCCTCCTGGCGCCCGGCGCTGGCGCCTCGTGTCAGGCACGAACCGGCTCACGAAAATGAGAAACCGAGGGGACCCCGGCGCAGGATCGGCCAGGCCGCTTGACGAGGCCGGCGGCCGCCCTCTCTGGTCCCGAGAACCCAACGGCCTGGAGAGACCCGCGCTGGGTGGCCGCCTCCAGCTCCTCTCGGGTGCCGGGTCCGGCCCCGGCCCCGTTCCGGCTCCGGCCTTGGCACTCACCGTGCAGGGACGCCGACTAACCGCCTCAGACACTGCTGCTCCAGCCCTCCTCGGCAGCGTCCACCGCAGTTCCGGGGAGGGGCTTGCGCCCACGCACGCGTGCGCATTGCGAAGGAAGTCCCGCCCCCATTCTAGACCCCACACTTAATTCGCTGCGCGCGGCGGGTTTCCGCAGTGCGGGTACCAAGAGCGCAGATGTTGAGTGCAAGGGGCCGCGCTGATAGGTCCTCCTCTCGGGCTTAGGGAGCGGGAGCAACAGGTGGAGCCCGCCGCACTTCCTCTGAAGGGGCTCTGTTCTAGCTCATGTATGGGAACGTAAGTTCTTGTATTCTTGCTTTGGTTTTAGTGCAGTGGCTGTTTACGTACTGGCTGTATGCCTGGAGCCTCGCAGAAGTTTTAGCATTTAATTTACAACTCAACCAGCCTGTATTGGAGGTGTTGTTTTCCCTAGGTTTTCATGCCTCGCCTGTTGCTCACTGATGGTTGGGGAAGGTCGGGCTGCCTCCAATAATCAAGCTAAACTGGGTCCTTTGTTATATGCAGAGAAATCAACTTCACGGTAGTTACTCTGTTTTTTGAGGTGGGGATCACCAGACCATCTGGGAAACCTTTCCCATACACTGTCTCTATGTCCGGTGACTTTGGGAAGTCCTAAAGGACAACGGGGGAATTCACCAAGCTTAGGTCGAGTGAGCCTCCCCACCACCCCGGAGCCACCATGGGACACAGCTCAACTCATTTCTTGGAGGAACTTGCCAGTGTGTCCCCAAGAGCCTGGGTGGCATAGTCTGCGCCCACCTGGCGCCTGAAGTCCACGGGGACTGCACTTCCTGTGCTCCGGACTTCCTCATAGGTACTTTTCCATCTGGCTGTTCATTTGTATCCTTTAATATCCTTTGTAATAAATCCGTAGTGGTGAGTAAAGTGCTTTCGTGAGATCTGTGAGCCTTTTGGCAAATTATCAAACCCAAGGAAGAGGTCATGTAACTGAACGCAAGTCTGTGTGCCTGACGAACAGTGAGGCCAAACAATACCAAAACGTCATTTTGGAGCAGAGAAAGGTATATTGCAGGGCCCTGCAAGGAGACGGGTGACTCATGCCTTAAAAACCCAGAACTCCCCAAGCTTTCAGCAAAGCCCTTTTATAGGAAAGGTGAGGGAGGGGCCTGGTTAGTGTTTGCAAACTTCTTGGTATCACATCCTTTGTTCTTGAGGTCAGGTCACGGTCACCATGTTCCTGTAAACCTCCACCAAACAAATGTTATTCTCTGTTCTGACAAGGAAGGGCAAGGTCCCAAGGCACAACTTTCACCTTCCGAGGTCCAGGCAGTGCTTAAGAGGAGGGGGTCTCTGTGCAGACAGGTTACCCTGCCTGGGAGCCTTAGTCCAGCACCCAGTCTGGATTCTCCCGCGAGTGCCCAGGCCCTGCTAAGGAGGCAGATCTCAGCTGGTGGCGCCCTCTGGGCCAGGTCCCCAAACCCTGCCCAGCCGTCATCACTGAGGGACCCAGGCGCCCAGAACCCCAAGGGTTCGACCAAAACAACCCAAAAAACCTGTTCTGCTTAAGTTACCTGGAGTGACTTCTGTTATCTGCAGCCAAACCCTGACTAACAGGTGCATGGAACACACACACACACACACATACACACAGAGTTTTCTCTTTTAAAAATTATTTTTAGTATTAGCAGATTGAACACATTTTCAAATATTTATTGGCCATGTATAATTCTTTTTTTAGGAACCACCTCTTCTAGTCTGAGTTCCTTTTTAAAGACAGTTCTTTTGAAAAATTGTTTCATAAGAACTTTCTTTACATTGGGGATTCTAATGATGCAAAGGGTATTGTGTTTTTTTTTTTCCCCCCTCAGTAGATTACATGTCTCTTACCCTTGTTTGTGGTGTTTTTAATGTCACATGTGGTCTGATGGTACCACTCTTTTCTGTTCCATAGGTTGTCTTTCTATCTGTCTTCCAGTGACAGGAAATTCACAGAAACCAATAGGCCTGTTTCTCCAGGAGGGGGATGCCTCTCATGCCTTGAATTCCGCCAGGAAAGCAGATTGGATACCAAGTGACGAGGAAGAATGTTGTAGTTTATCTTATGACAGGGCCGAAAGTAAGCTCATCACACGAGATGAATTGTGCCGAAGCACAGCAGTAGAGGGCTGCCACTCACTCAGGCAAAACAGCGCCGTCTGTCCTGCTGTGGTAACTTTTATTAAAGCATTATCTAGGTTTACACTTTAAGACTTGTTTTCTTAACATTTCAGAAGTGCCAAAGCAGCAACCTATGTTTTTATTAATTATAGAAGCAATAATTGGCTTTCGTGAGCACCTGCCATGCTTCGTCCTTGAGCGCAAAAGCAGCACAGGGTTCCCACCATTATTTTGATTATACTGAAGTAGCACAAGGACATTTCCTTGAGCTCCCACCACTCTGATTATACTGAGGACATCTCATGGATCAGTGCCCAGAGCACTCAATGCTTCTTCGCAGGCCCCCGGTTTGCCGGGTGGGGGGGCTCAAAGCAATCAGGACTGTTTGCAGTTCTGGCTTATTCACCAGCCCTCAGTTTGCTGGGGGAGGGGGGGCTCATGGGTCACGTCTCCTTTCCATGTCCTCAGTTGTTCCACTACATTTCTCCCTTTTTGTTTTGTAATTTTTGTAGCATCAAGGAGAACACGGCAGCTTGTTGCGGTGTTGCATGGCGGGTAGCTTTCACTCGTCGTTGGACTACAATTAAACATGTGATTATTATTATAATGAGCATTAACAATCCTGCAGTAGAAGCTGTTATGGCTATAATACCCATGACAGCTGCAATCAACATTCCTACAAATCTTTTACGTCTTTTTAACGCATCAGCTAAATATTGCAAAACAGCCATAGGAAGAGATTCTTGCCATTCCCTTCCAAGATTGACAGGAAGCCAAAGACCTGTCCGACCTCGTAAGATATACAAACTTTTAGTAGATATGTTAAAAGATATACTAGAGTTAATACAGGTATACAGAGAGCAATTTTTACACATTATAATACCTTGAGTCTCATTCCATACAGCTGGTCCCTTTAACAATATATAAGGTAATTTCATACAACTACGAGTATACCGAGTAACATCTTTATGAAAAATCAAACTATGATTTTCAGATTTATTAACCATATGCCCTACCCAGGCATTAATCTTTCTCAGAGCTGCCATAAGCTTCCACAAGTCCTTTTGGATAGGATATCCATTTAAATGAGGACCAGGAGGAGAAAACCCTCCAGCATGCCATACTATGGTATCATTAATAGTATCGCTATAAATAGTGTTATCCTCTTTATGCCAGTATAAATTCTTCAAACCCTTTTTTCCTCGGGCGGAGCCAAAAGGGCTCCAATCAATGACACTTCCCCAAGAAGTATTAACAAGAACCCGAGCCATTTCTCCTCGGCATCGAGTCCAATGGACCCAATCCGATAATCGATCCACAAGAGGCACCTGGCATGGAGGCATATAAGGTGCGGAAACATTTTCATTAAGAGTGGAATTAGAACTTTTAAAACTATAAGCACTCAAAAGATATAACCCATGATATCTGCTTTCATTTTTGACAATACTTAACCATGCCTGATAATTCATTTTAAGGCAATGATCTCCCTTTCCCATACAAATAGGAGGTCCATTAACACCCACCGTGTAATTCTCTATTATCCTTCCTTCTTCTTCCGGCTTCAAAGGGCCTCTATCATCAAAAGGACCAGGCAACCATCCAGACTCATTTACATATACAAAAATTGGGGCATCCCACCAGGTAACCCCCATATTAAGAGGAGGGTTAGGAATATAAGTCCAATAAGTATGGTTAGTACAATTTATCTCATTGGCTGATATGCTTATTACCTGTGCAGACAATATTGCCAACATAGCTACAAAAAGATTGGTGCTAGTGAGGGGTTTACCCTGCGAAATGACAAGATTTTCAGCAGTGCCTGCAAACTTTTTCACTTGCCCCCAGGTCAATGAAGGTGCCTTCTTTGTTCGATCCAATGGCACACGGAATGCTCTCTTGCTCAAATCCATCTCCGCAAATCCCTTTGTCATTCCCGTCACATCAAGGCTACGCTTAGTTGCCATCCCGAAGCTTTATCTTCTTAGCCGGCACCCAATAGGATTCAGCTCCTGCAGAAACAAAAGCATATCCTTGGCCCCAACGAAGAACCTCGCCAGGTTCCCGAGTGTTAGTATTTTTATTTAATATAAAAACAGGCTGTCTAAGTTCTTGTGTACTTATTTTTGTCCAATGTCTGTCAGCTGCACTAAGATCATGTTCTCCATGATTCAAAAAATTAAGAGTAAATAAAGCAAGACTTTGTACCTCATCTCCCCCTTTTTGTTTTATAAGAATTTCTTTCAAAGTGCGGTTTTGTCGTTCAATAACCGCTTGTCCCATACTGTTTCCTGGGATACCTGTAACATGCCTTATATTATGTGTGGCAAAAAAAGTCTGACATTTCTGAGAGTGATATGCAGAAGCATTATTGGTTTTTATGCTGTCGGGAATTCCCATAACAGCAAAAGCTTCTAATAAATGAGTTATTACAGCATCAGCTTTTTCAGAAGATAATGGAGTTGCCCATGAGAAATGAGAGTAGGTATCTACAGAATGATGAATGTATTTTAACTTTCCAGAACCAGGATATTGAGTTATATCCATTTGCCAGATAGCATTAGCAGATAAGCCTTTAGGGTTAACTCCAATATTCAAACAAGGTTGATTAATAGCAGCACATTGCGGGCATGTACGGAGAATAGTTTTTGTTTGTTTCTAAGTAAGATTAAATTTATTTTTCAATCCTCTGGCATTAGTATGATGTCTATGATGTTCTGCTGTAGCTAATTGTACGGTACCCACTAAAGTATCAATAAAATCATTTCCATCTACCAATGGACCGGGTAAATGAGTATGAGCACAAATATGAGTAATAAAAAGTGGTGCAGTACGTAGTCTAATTATATATTGTATTTGCAAAAATAAAGAATGCAGTTCTGATCCATTATCTGGGATAAAAGCGGTCTCAATATTTTTAACTGTAAATTCCACATACTGAGAGTCTGTAATTATATTAAGAGCAATTGGATAATCCTGTAACAATAGTATTACAGCAAATAGTTCTGCTTTTTGAACTGAAACATATGGAGATTGTAACACCTTTTGATCATGACTGTTAGCATATCCTGCTCTTCCCGTTTTATTGGCATCAGTAAAAAAAGTTGGTCTTATAACAGGATCTAATTGAACTATTTTTGTCAAAATCCAATTAGTCTTTTTCAAAAACTGTAAACGTTTATCAGAAGGATAATGATTATGTATTTTACCTATATAATGAGCACAGGCAATTTGCCAGTTATCCTCTAGTTGAAAAAGAGTTTGTATTTCTTTGTTTGAAAAAGGGACTGTAAGTTCATGTGGGTCCTGACCACAGTTTGCCTTAATCGTAACCTACCTTTAATAATAATATCAGCTATTTTTTGTACACAAGATTATAATTTCTTTTGAGCTTTATGAGCTAAAAATATCCATTCTATGAGATTATCTTGTTGTTGTAGTAAACCAGTAGGAGAATGAGGAGTATGAAATACAATAAGTCGTAAATGATCGAGAGATTCAATCCGATCCAATTGTGCATCATGTATATGTTTTTCTATCCATTTAAATTCTTGTTCAGCCTGGGGAGAAAGTTCACGGTGACTATTTCAAGGTCTTTTATCTAGGTACGCTTTTGAAAACATATTAATTTCTCAACATGTTTTCAGTAGCATAACCAGACAAAAGTCCCCGAACATAATTACAATGCATTCCATACGCATTAATGGCTTCTTTTAGCATTTAAAAAAATTTTTATATCATGATGGTTATACTCAACATTTACATATCCATTTGGAAATTGATCATTAGCAGGCATAGCTTGTCTAACAATAGGGAAAGCAAAAAATGATTCAGAATATTGCTTTTCTTGTTTATTCATCTCTTCTTCCAACAAGTCTATTAGATTCAGGTTTTAGAGGAAAGCTCTCCTTGGAGGCACCTGACTTCCCTGAGAATTCAGGCCATCTGGTGGCCCTGCCTCTTCAGCTCTCTTAGGGGTTCAAGGAAAGTTACGCTTTTGTAGGTTTTCCAGCTTTTTCTTATTGTCGGGTGGGAGTAACGCTCTCTCCAGCTTCCTGTACCCTAAGCAGCTCTTCCTTCTTGATAGGTCGGCGAGTGGCCCACAGAATGCAGCGCCTGCACGCTGGACGCCTCCTCGAGACTATCTATTGGGGGTGTAAGCAGAAGTGTTAGAACTGATATCTCATCCTTTAGAAAGACTCCAGAAAATGAGGCCACTCTGGAAGGAAGTGAGACCTCACTCTGAAGGTGAATGGAGTCTTAGGGGACACCAGGAACGCCTGTCGGCCGCGAAGGAACTGGTGAATGCCAGTTGCCTTTCGATTTTCCAGACACAGCGTAGTGACCATTCCTGATTCCATCTCCTCCTCTCGAGGTGCCCAGAGCCCCACTGTAACACTGGCACACTGTCCTGTCCTTGCCCTGGTGGTCTGCAGGTCAGCCTCCCCACAGCACTTTGAATAGGGTCCTGCTCACCTCTGGATGTCTGGTGCCCATTAATGAGGAAGGGCAGAGGGCTCTGGGGTCAGTGGCTCGATATGCATCCTGGCTACCCCTCACCTCTGCCTCCCTAGGAAGCTTTGTCGACCCCATCATTGAGTGAGGGGTAAACTGAGACCCACCGATGGTGCACAAATGGCCCTGGGTTATACAGCCCATCCCCTGTAGGATGGGGACCAACCAGAGCCTCTTGCCAAGTGATTCTGTGTTTGATCAGCCTGCCACCTCCCTCTGCCCCTCTACCACAAGGCAGGTTGGGAGGATGGGGAGAACTGGAAACTTCCAATTCACAACTCACAGCCCCCCAGGGCTGCAAGGAACAAAGACAGGAAGGTGCACCTGCAGATGATCTTTATTTCTCATGCTTCTCTGAACCGAGTGGGAGTTTTGGAGGTTCGACTTGGGGTACGTTTTCTCCTGGCTGGTCCCCTTCAGCTCTGGGTCCACCTGGAGGAGAGGAAGAAGGTGCCTTTTTTGCACCTCCAAGCAAAGCCCCAAAAGCTGATCCAACGGAGCCCAGGAGGATGTTGGATGATGTGGAGAGTCCAGCTGCCCCTGTGGGAGACAGAGGGTGAGCACAGGAAGGGTGCAGTGACCAGTGGCTGGGGCCCCTCAGGAGGCCTGAGGCCCAGAGATCCCACCTGGATGCCTCCCCTGGGTCCTGAATCCCCCAGGGCTCTGCTTTGGACAGAGGGAGGGGGTGAATTCATGGGAAGTGAGAGACAGAGGGAGAGTCAACCACAGACCCCAAGAGCTACAGGTCCCACTGAGGCCTAGAGAGGGGAGGGGACCTACTTAGGTCACCCAGGTGTCAGATTTGGGTAGGGCTAGACCCAGAGCCCAGCTATCACATATCCTGGGCTCCTTCCCTCCTTCTCTTTTCCAGAACACCCTCACCGCTCCGCTTCCCTCCTGCCCCCAAACCTCACCCAGGACTCAGGGAGGACAGTGCGGCAGAGACAAAGGACCAGGGACATTGATGCCCACGAAACTGGAGAGAGCAGACAGGCCCTCCCTCCGGCTTAGCCGCTGGGCTGAATCCTGTGCTGGTGTGTCACACCCTCCCCGCTTCCTCCCGCCCGGACACTTACCCACAGACTGGAGAGTGGCCACGAGGCTGCCGGCGGCAACTCCGCCCCCATTGGCCATGGCGGCCGCTGACATCATCTTGGCCGCTAAGGAGGAGGCTGCGATTCCTGCCCCGGTGAAGCCCACGGCGCCCAGCACCACGGGCACAGCCCCCACGGCCAGGGCTGTATGGGGAGAGGAGCTGGGTCGGGGCGTGGGCTCAGGGGAGTGGACTCCCTTAGGAATTCCTTGACAGTTTCTGGGGACTGTCTGCTCGGAGCAGACGGGAAGCAGCCGCTTGGAGAGGGGTCCCAACGTAAAGAAGATGGGAGTGTGGAGCCAGCTTGGGACAGTAGGTTAGAGTAGGCCCCTGGTTGGGTCTCTAACTTGCTGGGTGACTACGGGGAAGTCACTACCCCACTATGGGCTTCAGGTTTGTGTCTGTGTACATGTAGAGGTGAAACAAACCAATAAACCACTGCTGTTTTTAGCAGCAAACCCCGTTTCAAATGAAATCTTCTCTACATGCTCATTACATATAAGGACTAGAGTTGCAGCTACGTCGGGGATCGCGGTGACCTTTTCCGAGCGAGTACGGCTCTCGGCCCCTAAGATTCACCCGCGTGGCTCCGGGAGCGGAGCGGGGCTGGCGGACCAGCTCTCACACGCCCGGCAGCGCCACCTCTCTAAGGCCTCCCTCCCATCCCGGGACCCAGGCCAGCTGAAGGCCTGGCGATGTGGGGATCCAGGAAAGTCACCTCCTCCTATCGCAGCAGCAGCTGCCCGTTCTTGAGAGAGAGAGAGAAAGAGAGAGAGAGAGAGAGAGAGAGAGTTGATTGAGGGATTGAGGGAAAGAAGCGAGTCCCCTGGCCCTCCGTGGGTTGGGGTCTGGGAGGCCCGCCCGCCCCCTGCCCAGGCCACCAGCCTGATGGGGAAGAGAAACTTACTTATCATGGTGACGCCCTCCTCGCAGCAGCTGAGCTCAGGAAATGACTAAGCTGCACGAGATGCTGTTATTTCCTGGAGAACCACTAGGGACGCGGCCGGCCCCTCGCAGCATCTCGACCCCAGCAAAACGCAGGAACGCACATTCTGCGCGCCTGCTCGCCTGCCCCCCATCCCGCTTCCCACCGCTCCTCGCCGGTCTTACCCGCCTCCCACCTTCATCCCCCTAGTCCTTCTCCTCCCGGCGCCGCCTCTGCTGGCTCCCCCCGGGTGGTTCTCTCTTGTTTGGCGGCTCCACCGAAAGGAAAAGAGCCCTAAAGCACCTGAAAGCCGTTGCAAGCGGACCGGGGTTCCAAGTTGTAACATTTTGCCCCCTGATGACAGAAGAGTTGTTCGCCACAAAGCAAAGCAAAACAAAACAAAAAACAGAACGTAAGGAGAAAATTTAATTTCACTTCCAGAGGGAGACAGTGGTAGATTTTGGTGCATTTCCAGGCTATTTCGCTAGGACCGCCCCATCTCCGTCACTCTCTGAATGTGTAACCTCACCTCCAAGTTCCAATCACACTTGCACACTACTTTGTAAATTACTCATTTTATTTAATCGGCCGTTTTTGTTTCCCCAGACTGTTTAATATCTTCAACAGGATTTTTTTTTAAAGTTAAATTTATTGAGATATAATTTACACAGAGAAAAACTCAACTCTTTCTTGGCCGCCCTGCTTTCCCTGGACCAGGGATGGAGCCCATACCCCGTGCAATGGAAGGGTGGAGTCTTAACCATTGGACCGCCAGGGAAGTCCCAAAGCTCAACTTTTGAGTGTACTTTTCTAGGAGTTTGGACAAACTTTCACAGGCGTGAAACACCGGCTCAGATACAGAACGTTTTCATCACCCATCTCCCCCATCCCCCAATTCTCTCATGCTCCTTCCTCATCAACCCCTCCCTGAGCTCCGGCCGTAGCGGCCTATGATCAGTTTTCCGTCCCTAAACATTTGCCTTTTTGTATAATTTCAACACGATTTTTGCTTGTCATCAAACATTCTGTCCTGGGGATAACCTATAGTTCAATGTATCAGTCCGCGCCTCCCCCCCGCCCCCAGCCTTTTTGTTTTGGCTTCGCAGCGCAGCATGTGGGATCTTACTTCCCCTACCAGGGATCCAACTGGTGCCCCCTGCATTGGAAGTGCCAGGTCTTAACCACTGGACCACCAGGGAAGACCCCCTTTTTAAGGATTTAAATTCTTATTTTTCCTCTATAAGTTATCCTGGCTTGAAGTGCTTACATCATGGTTCACAAGTATTTTCTGATAATATAGTCCTAGAGGAAGAATTGCTGGGTCAGAAACTGTACATTTCTTATGGCACCTGATACTTTATTGTTAGGTTGTCCTCCAAAAATATTGCATCAGTTTACACTCCCCCCAAAAGTATGAGAGAGGATCTATTTTTCTCTACTCCTAACCAACAATTAGCTTTGTCATTAAAATAAAAAAAACCTTTGCTGATGGAAGGTGAAAGATGATGCCACTTTAATTTACATTCCTTTTTTACTTCTAATCAGGCTAAACCATTTTTAAGTTACTTAGGCTTATGCGGTCTTATTTTGTGAATTATCTTCTAGTATTCTTTCTTCCATTGAAGTGTTACTTTTTTTCCTTACAGATATATAGGAATTTATTTATATTTAACTATTTTATAGTTAAATATTTAACTATTTTAATCCTTTCTCATAGATGTTGCAAAGTTTTGTTTCCAGTTCATCACCTTTTTTTTTTTTGAGGGGGTAGGGGGACTTTTTTTTAACACAGAAAAGTTTTTAATATTTATGCAAATGTGCCAACATTTTGCTTTATTATTTTTTCCTTTGTGTGCCTAAAAGGGCTATTTCTGCTGGCTATCAGATACATCATCACCTGTATTTTGGGTTTTTTTTTTCACTTTTTAAAATTAATTATTTAATCCATATGGAATCTAGTTTGGTACATATAGGGTACTTTACATATCTATGTATGTCTTAGACAACCAGCTCAGGTAGAAACACCATTTATTAAATTCCAACACTATTCATCAAATCATCTTCTATTTCCTCTTTGATTTGAAATTCCAACCTTATATTCAATATTCATATACTTGTATATATGCCAGTATACCTGTTTTGGAATATTCTATTCTGTTCCAATGAGCTATCTTTTCTGGCAACAAGATCACACTGTTTTAATGTTTATAAATTTAATATTTGATTTAATATCTGTGCTCATTTTCATTTAGGTTTAAAAAAATCTTCTGGCTCTTCCTTCCTATTAGTTCTTCAGATGAAATTTTTTTAATTTCAAAAAAACTTTTTTTGCTATTTTGATTGAAATTGAGCTAAATTTTTGAATAAATATTCCGGGAGAAACATTTTTGCAAAAGCGATTTTTTATCGAGGTATATGATAAGTCTTTCTACTTATTCTTTTTCCATATCCCTGTGTAAAGTTTTGTAGTTGTCTTTGTACAAGGACTACATATTTTTAAATAAACTTTATTTTTAAAGAAGATTTTAGATTTAAGGAAAAATTGCAAAGATAGTACAGAGAGTTCAAATATACCCTGCACCCAAGTTCCCCTATTATTAACATCTTATACTATAGGGTACATTTGCTACAATTAATGAACCAATGTTGGCATGTTATTATCAAAGTCATACTTTATTCAGATTTCCTTATTTTTAACCTAATGTCCTTCTGTTCCAGGATCCTATCTGGGATAACACATGACATTTAGTCATCATGTCTACTTAGGTTCTTCTTGGCTGTGACAATTTCTCATGCTTTCCTTTGTTTTGATGACCTTAAAAATTTTGAGGAATACTGGTCAGGTATCTTGGAGAATGTTACCTCACTGGGATTTGTCTGAATTTTCCCTCTCATGATTAGATGAGTTATGAGTTTTGGGGAGGAAGGTCACAGAGGTAAATTGCCATTCTCATCACAGCATATCAAAGGTACATGCTATCAACTTGACTTACAACTGTTGATGTTGATGGAAGACATTTTCACGTATTGAGGTATGGGGAAGTCGTTTTGGCTTATATGGGATTTGGCTTGAACTGTATGATGATAACTAGGACGGCCTGTCAAATATCCATTGTACATCGGCCTTAACCACAACAACAAAAAGAATGCAGTTATACCCGATTGTTTAGAATGTCCACCTTGAAGATAGGGATGGATGCCTACCTCCTTCCTGTGACATCAGTGCTAGTACTCCTTTGAAGATGAGATTCCCCCACTAGACACCAAGGTCATGTGCATGTGCTAGACTGTCTCTTTTGAAACCTTGAAGCAATGTACCCCTGTTATGTTTCATGTTCGGTCTTTGTTCTGACAAGATGTTGAACTGTGGTTCAGGCATCCAACATGGATCTGGCTGGCCATTGTGAATGTGGTTTCAGACACATTCCTGCATCACTGAGAACTTGACTTTTCTGAAGTGTATCCAGCTCAAGGACACCACCAGTCATTCTCAAAACAGTATCTGCTAACAGCTAACAGCTGCCACCTTATGGTCTCAAGGTCTCTCCTGGTAACTATGCAACCATTTTGGACCCCAACCAATTCTTGCTTAAGAAACACCCTTACTTCTTGCCAGTTCCAATCGTAATTCTTTTTTTTTTTTTTTAACATCTTTATTGGAGTATAATTGCTTTACAATGGTGTGTTAGTTTCTGCTTTATAACAAAGTGAATCAGCTATACATATACATATATTCCCATATCTCTTCCCTCTTGTGTCTCCCTCCCTCCCACCCTCCCTATCCCACCCTTCTAGGTGGTCACAAAGCACCGAGCTGATCTCCCTGTGCTATGCAGCTGCTTCCCACTAGCTATCTAGTTTACATTTGGTAGTGTATATGTGTCCATGCCACTCTCTCACTTTGTCCCAACTTACCCTTCCCCCTCCCCGTGTCCTCAAGTCCATTCTCTAGTAGGTCTGTGTCTTTATTCCTGTCCTGCCCCTAGGTTCTTCATGACCATGTATTTTTTTTTTTTTAGATTCCATATATATGTGTTAGCATAGGGTATTTGTTTTTCTCTTTCAGACTTACTTCACTCTGTATGACAGACTCTAGGTCCATCCCAATCCTAATTCTCGACAAACAGCTTATGTAACGTCGTGCTTTTTACCTAGATAGGCCTTCCCCATTTTGTAGTCCAGCAGAACACAACTCAAGTGCTTCTTGAATCTGTATTTCCCGCACTATAGTCCTTCGTTTGGCTTGAATAGAACTCTTTTCTGCTTCTTGATTATTTCCACTGACAATGTTGAGCTTCATCACCTGGCTGAGGTAGTGTTTGTCAGGTGTCTCCACCATAAAGCTACTTTCCCCCATTCCTTTCCATACCATCCTCTAAGGAAGGAAATCACTGCAGCCGACATTTCAGGAATGGGAGTTGATGCCTCACCTCTTTGAGGATGGCGTATCTTCATAAATTATTTGGAATTATGCCCAGGAGATTTGTCTCTTCTCCCCTACTTATTAATTTCATCATTTGTTTATATCAGTATGGACTCATTAATATTTATTTTATACTTGGGTGCATAATCCAATACTACCTTAATTATCTGGTTGCTCAAGTTTTTCCAGCTTTGGCCACTGGGTGTCTCTCAGTTGACTTCTGTGTCTCTGACATACCCTCACCATTGTGTGTGTGTGTGTGTGTGTGTGTGTGTGTGTAGCACTTCATTACTTTCTGCCACTATAAGATGCTCCAGGAAATATTTTGCATAGTCCTTGGCCCAGTCCTAGAATTGGAGCCCTGGTTTCTTTTATTGGAGCATGGTATTAGACAGCAACATCTGCAAGCTAGGTGTGCTCATTGCTGCTAGGGTATCATTGCCTCTACGTCCTCTCAGCTGCAAGTCAAAGAGATATAGGCATGTATACTAACCCATATATGTACACATATCCGTAAATACTTCTATGCGTTCTGATGTTGAGCCAGACATGAGTTCACACTGATATCTCCAAGTCTAATCCATCACTTCATGCGTCATTCTAACCTCTCTTCCTTTATCTTAATTCCCACTCCAATAGGGAAAAACATTGCTCTCTCCACTTACTTAATTGTTCAGTTCCAGTGTATAGCATAGCAGTATCAGAAGCGTTAAACCAGTGCTATGTATTTTTTGTAAACATTTAAAAATACTTTGTAATGATCTCTACTGTCCTGAAATGGAATTCATAGGTAACATCATCTAGCTACACACAATACATTGCCAAAAAAGTAATACGAAAGAGAAGTAAAAGGAATCTATTTATAATTAAAAAGTGTATATTTCAATATGTATGTGACCAAGCACTATTATACCAGAAGATAAAATGAATCAGCTGTTTGCATCCATTTAAGTTTAGATTTAGGTTAATATAATTATTCAACTAAAAATTATTAACACTTTTTTTATAGCTGATACTTTGAAGCAAGGGCTTAAGACATATACCTATACATTCATAGATCTATATCTAATCACCATGCATGTGACAGCTGCACATACAGACTGATTCAAGTACCATGTCAAGTAGTGACATTGCTACTATGATACAACTTTTTGAAGTGGTTAATAACTCTCGGTAAAGTCCAGAACAAATCAAAGTACAATGTCTCCCTGATTTGCAAGATAATTGCAATTCCTAGAAAATTCAATCTATATTAAAATTATGCAAAAAATACTTGCATGTAAAACATGGTGAAGTTCTAGGCTTAGATACTTATGAGTTTTTTGCTTATGTGTAGGGACCTTTGAAATTTTTATAGGATAACTTTTAGTTGTGCATTTCTGTCCTGTGTATTTCAGATGTCAGGCATCCCTGGTCCGGGTAGGCTAAATACTAGAACATCCCTCCATCACTGTGACTATTAAAAACATGCATCAATTTTCCAAGATGTCCTCTAGGCGGCAGTACCATCCCACTTAAAAACTAACATCTTAGGCAGTAACTTAAAAAAACTGGAATGTTTATAATTATTTAAAGAGAAAATAAAATAAATACAACCATTGTTATTCATATTTTGGGCATTCATTTTAAGAATAATTAGTGCATATTGAACATTTAACTTGTGCATAAGAATTTGGTATATGTGCCATTTTAGAGTTATGATCCCAAATTTTTTTTTTTTTTTTTAGGCACGCGGGCCTTTCACTGTTGTGGCCTCTCCCGTTGCTGAGCACAGGCTCCGGACGCGCAGGCTCAGTGGCCATGGCTCACGGGCCCAGCCGCTCCACGGCATGTGGGATCTTCCCGGACCCGGGCATGAACCTGTGTCCCCTGCATCGGCAGGCGGACTCTCAACCACTGCGCCACCAGGGAAGCCCATGATCCCAATTTTAATGGTGTGCTTCAGCAAGAGATTTGATCTTGTGATTATAAAGATGAAAATTATTCTATTTTAAACCAATTTTATAAGGAAAACTTAAAGTTCAAAATTGTAAAAATTTATTTTATTAAATTTATAAGATTCACCAAAGTTCATGGGATAGCTTTGCTTATTAGAGACAAATGCAGTGTTTAAAAAGAAAATTGATTACATAATATACACAAACTTAGAAAGAAACTTGGTTATGTTAATATATAGGCAACATAAAATATTTAGGGGAATTTGATCAATAAGTTGTAAAGGTCCTCTTAGATTCATAAATAGAATATTAAGGATTTAATTAACCTTAAAAACAGGAATATTAGCTTTTAATTTTGTTATTTTAATAAATTCAATATTAATTAAAAAACCCAAGACACAAATAGTCTTACTGTTTACAAAAGCTGCTTTCAAGGATAACCTAAAACTCACCCTCTTAGTCTCCTTTGAGTAGTGCCAACTGGTCTTTTCTGATTTCCTGGGATTTGCAAATAAAGACTATAGTTTAATAAGACTATAGTTTAAACAAATGCTGGAGAGGGTGTGGAGAAAAGGGAACCCTCTTGCACTGTTGGTGGGAATGTAAATTGATACAGCCACTATGGAGAACAGTATGGAGGTTCCTTAAAAAACTAAAACTAGAACTACCATATGACGCAGCAATCCCACTACCGGGCATATACCCTGAGAAAACCATAATTCAAAAAGACACATGCACCCCATTGTTCATTGCAGCACTATTTACAATAGCCAGGACATGGAAGCAACCTAAATGCCCATCGACAGATGAATGGATAAAGAAGATGTGGTACATATATACAATGGAATATTACTCAGCCATAAAAAGCAACGAAATTGAGTCATTTGTAGGGATGTGGATGGATCTAGAGACTGTCATACAGAGTGAAGTAAGTCAGAAAGAGAAAAACAAATATCGTATACTAATGCATATATGTGGAACCTAGAAAAATGGTACAGATGAACCGGTTTGCAGGGCAGAAATGGAGACACAGATATAGAGGACAAACGTATGGACACCAAGGGGGGAAAGACACAGGGGGGTGGGGGTGGGGGGTGTGATGAATTGGGGGATTGGGATTGACATGTATACACTGATGTGTATAAAACGGATGACTAATAAGGACCTACTGTATAAAAAAAAAAATAAGATTGAAAAAAAAAAAGACTGTAGTTTAAACCAAACACAAAAAGCACTTAACCATATAGGATAGGTTATTAATTTGAATACATTAAAATTAAAAGTCTTTATTCAACAAAAGTCACCACTGGAAGAATAAGAAGTCAAGTCACACAGTGGGAGAAAATATTTGCCACACATATAACAAATAACTGATATCCAGAATAGATAAATGACACCTACAAACCAACAGAAAGGCAAACAATCAAATAGAAACACATGCAAGAGGCTTCAAAAGAATCCACAAAATGAGGCTATTCAAATAAGCAATTCATATGTGAGAAGACGTGCATCACCACAAATCCAGGAAATATAAATTAAAACCACAATAGAAGGAGTTCTGTTTCTGGCTAAGATGTAGGATGTGAAAAGCCTTTGCTAGTGCTGAAAAACAAGAAGTCAATGGATAAACAGCAACAACAACAACTATATATATATATATATATATATATTTAAGTAGGTGTTCACAAATATTCTTTAATGGGCCAGAGAGAATATACTTTAGGTTATACATGGCCTCTGTTGCATATTCTTCTTCTTTAAGACAATCCTTTAAAAATATAAAAGCCATTTTTATCTCATGATCTGTACAAAAACAGGTTGTGAGCTGGATTTGGACTGTTAACCAACCCCTGTTTTAAAGTCATCAAAGAGCTGTGGACAAAGATATCTAAAATAAATTTTTGGTTTCTAGGAAAAAACCCTAGACACAATACAGAGGCTTAGCTAAAAATTAATTGAATAACTAAATGACATACTAAGTAATACTTAATTCACCCAAAGTAAGCCAGAGAAGGATGAGTGAAGGAAAAAAGAATATATGGGACAAATGGAAAACTAAATCAAGGCGGTAGTCTTAAACCCAACCATACTGATGACTATTTAAGTATCATATTTTAAGTATCATATATCAAACAGAGACTGTCAGACTATATAAAAAGGCATACAGAATATTCACCAAGATAGACCATATACTGGGCCATAAAGCAAATATTAATAAATTTCAAAAGACTGAAAACATACTGGGACTTCCCTGGTGGTGCAATGTTTAAGACTCTGAGCTCCCAATGCAGGGGGCCCAGTTTCGATCCCTGGTCAGGGAACTAGATCCCACATGCATGCTGCAACTAAGAGTTCACATGCCACAACTAAGGAGCCCATGTGCTGCAACCAAGGAGCCCGCCTGCCGCAACTAAGACCCAGTGTAACCAAATAAATAAATGAATAAAATAAATATGAAAACCTTCAGAGCACATTATCTGACCATGAAGGTGTTAAATTAGTAATCAATAACAATAAGATATCTAGAAATTTCTCAAATATATGGGAAAAGAGCAACACAATTCTAAGTAATCTGGAACAGATTAAAAAAATCACAAATAAAATGAGAAAATATTTTGAATTGAGTGAAGATAAAACACTAAAATGTGTGAGATGCAACCGATTAGTACATAGAAATATTTTTTGTACAGCTTTAAATGTTCATATTAGAAAATAAAGATTTACAGTAACAGCAAATTAAATCCAGAGTAAGTGGAAGGAAAGAAATAGAGCAGAAACTGATGAAATAGAAAACAAACAGTAGGAAAAAAATGCACAAACCCAACTTTTTTTAGTAAAACATTTTTTAAAACTCTATCTAGAGTTTTCCTTGATCAAGAAAAAAAGGAGAGAAAACAAAAACTGCCATCATCAAGAATGAAAGAATAGTTATCACAACATTAAAAGGATAAGAAGGAAATATTAAAACCAACTTTATGCCTATAAATTTGACAATGTAAATAAGACAGACACATTCCCGGAGAAATTAACAAACGGACCCAAGAAGAGATAGAAAACCTGAAAAACTCTGTACATTAAATTAATTTAATTCATAACTGAAATGATTCCCACAAAGAAAACTCCCAGCCCAGATAGCTTCACTGATGAAGTCTATCAGATGTTTAAAGGAAGAAAAGCTACCAGTTTTGCACAAACACTTTCAGAAAATGGAAAAGAGAATATTTCTAACTCACTTCCTGAGATCCGTATAGCCTCAATATCAAAATCTAATAAAAGCATTTCAGAAATAGAAAACTACAGACCAATCTTTCTTAAAAATTAGATGAAAATACCCTGAACAAAATATTAGCAAATGAAATCTACCAATATATAAGAGAGACTGTATCATGACAGTCTAGCGAGGTTTATCCTGGCAAATAAGGTTAGTTCAACATTTGAAAATTAATCAAGGAATTTACCACATATACAGAATAAAGGAAAAAAAAAATCATATTCATCTCAACAGGTGCTTTGATTAAAAATTCTAAGCAATTTAGAAATAAAAAGAAACTTTTGCAATCTTACAAACATTTTCTATGAAAAAATCAGCAACAAATATCATTCTTAATGCTGCTGTACTGGGTGCATTCCCCTTCTCATTGGGAGGAGGAAAGGATGTCCGCTTTCACCACTTCTATTCAGTATTGCCCTTGGACGTCCTAGCCAGTGCAATGAAGAAAAGGGGGAGTGGGGAGAAAGGCATGAAGATTGAAAAGGAAGAAGTAAACCTTTTTCATGCAGAACATGATCGTTTACGTAGCAAGTCCTAAGAAATCCGCACACACAAAAAACGCTAGAACCAACGAGTGAACTTAAAATATTGCAAAAATCAATTGTATTTATAAATACTAAAAAGAAAAGTAAAAATGACACTTCAGTAGCATCAAAGGATCTTCAAAATGACACATACAATAGCGTCAAAGTTGTAAAACAGTTAGGGATATATTAACAAAATATGTGCAAGACATGTACATTGAAACTAGAAAATATTGCTGAGAGAAATGAAAGGGGACCTAAAAAATGGAAAGATAAACCATATTCATGGGTTGGAAGACTGAATTTTAAGTTGTCAATACTCTACAAATTGACCTATAGATTCAATGCAATCCCTTAATTCCTCTCCCAGGTATTTACTCAAGAGAAATTGAAGACAAATGAAGTCCACACTTGTAGACTTGTACACAATATCCAAAACAGCTTTATTTAGAATAGCCCCATGTGAAAAGAACCCAAAGCGTACAGTAACAAGTGAATTATACAAGCAGTCCATGTTCATTAGAACTTTTAGAATGTAATGGTATGCAAAGTGGAAAAAAAATTAAAGGTCTCCAGTTTCCTACTACTAACCCCTGTTGATGTTTTTGGGTATGGAGCTTTGCCCCCATTTTGCCTGCCTGTCATTTAGTCCTTAGGGCTACCTCTAACTGAGGCTTCCTCCCACCGCTCTTCTGAAAATTCTATTGGGTTTGAGCCAATCATCCAAGTCATAATAAAGTGAGTGAATTTGCCTGGGATCTGTCATGCTTCAGAAGATGTGGCAGCGCCGGGTGGCAGGCCAAGATTTCTGAGATCCTGGGTCCTACCCTCTCACAGTCTCTGCCAGCCTTGCAGACTGACTACCAACAGCTAACCTAGTTGGGCCTACTGCAGTGGAGATCTGAGGACCAGTCTTTGGGAGAATTAGATTCCTGACTTGGCGCGCCCTCTTGTGGCGGTACCTCAAACCGAAGCACAGTTGCAGGTGGGCTGGGTACCACACGTGCAGCACCCAACTGGGTTGAGACGGAGATTTGTTTTGAGGGCTGGAGCAAACTTGTCATGAATCTCAGACTGAAAAAGCTGCAAGGCTAATTCCCTTTCCTGGAGCAAACTTTTGTATTGGGTGAGGAGAGATCTCTCAATGGAAGAGGTTTTCCAGTACCTTCTTTTTTGGACATCTCCCCAACTCTCACCCATGCCATTAAATGTTGTTTCTTCCCCATTCACAGGGTGGGCTCCCAGAGTCCATGCTCGTGAACATGACCTCACTTCCCAGACCACATTGATAAGACCAGGGCTGGTCACTTGGCAAAGCTGGACCAACTGGGGATCTTTCCCTGGAAATTTGGAAAGAAAGTGATACAGAGACACTAACTGAGTAGCTGGGTCTATAATAAAGGACATGGGAGTCCTGGGGTAGCTGCTCACAGAGTTGTTCTTTGCTATGTCCATGTGGGCTGAGTAGGAGAGAAAGCTGATCCACTGGTAAGGAGAAATGGAGCAAATGTACAGAAAGAAGCCAGAGTGAGGACGGAGAGAGCCCTCCCTGTGTTCTCAATTCTAGACCCCACTGAGGTCTGGCTGCATCCAGCTTTTGGGTTCTGAGATGCTCCTAGGCCTTATTATTTATGGTCTCATGTCTTAAGCTACTTAAAGTCCTACCACATCCGCCTTGGTGCCGGCTTGTAGTGCTACTCATTCATTCACTCATCCGTTTATTCATTCAGCAAATAATTATAGACCATTTGTATGTATCAGATATTGCTACAGAATCTGGGGCAAGAGCCATGAACAAAAAGAAAAATGTGCTCTCAACTCCCTCATAGCGAGGACAGTAAGTGCAAAGGTCCTGAGGTAGGAGGTGTTTGAAGAACAGTAGGGACGCACGTATGATGAGAGGAGTGAGTGAGGGCTGAGATGAGGTCAGAGTCGCGGAGGGAGTGTGGGGTGAGGGAGACTGCGTGTATATATGTGTGGAGGTGGCACAGGGCCTTTTGGGCATTTGAAAGGACTTTGACTCTTGCTCTGAGTTACATAGGAAACAACTGGAGGGGTTTAAGTACGTGTTACGATCCTACTACCTTTTTTAAAGGTAATATGTAATCAGACATTAGTGTTCATTTCAGAGCCTGGGGAGATCCATTCGAGACTCTGAAATTGCAAAAGCATCGTAGGGTGTGGGTGGGTGGCTAACACTCCCTGGAGGGCGCAGGTCTGGGTCCTTGGCAGCAATTGGGATGTATTTGTAGCAAGAATGGGGGCTCAAACAGGCTGGGCTTGGGTACCAGACATTTGACATCTTCAGGTCTTTGCCCATCTGATTCATTCTCTTTTAGGAGTTCCCATCTCTCTTCTCCCATGGGACTGGGAACTGAAATGTGGGCCGGGTCTGGTCTCCTCTTGCTTGGGAGGAGGGACCACTCACTCTGCCCAGATCTCCCTCAGTAGACAAGGGGGACTGTGGGGCTGAGGGGGAAGGGGAGGCCTGCAGTAGGCAAGACGGATCATGGACCCTCCCAGGTCTTTGCATCTTACTTTATTTTTATTATTATTTTTTTGGCCACACCATGCGTCATGCGGAATCTTAGCTCCCCTGACCAGGGACCGAACCTGCGCCCCCTGCAGTGGAAGCATGGAGTCTATATTTTTTTTTGACATGATATTTTTCTTTATTTACTTAGGTCTTCTTTAACCCATCTCATTAATGCTTTGTAGTTTTCAGTGTCTTTCACATATTTTATTAGATTTATTTCTAGAGATTTAATTTTATCATATTCTTATAAATAGTATTGTTTTTCAAATTTTATTTTTCAATTGGTTGTTGCTAGAATACATAAATACAATTTACTTCCATGTATTGCCCTCATAATCCAGCAACCCTGATCAATTTACATAATCATTTTAATTGTTTGTAGATTATTTGAGGGGTTTTTTGGTGTATAATCATTTAAAATTTTATTTCTGCTACCATCATTTGTATCTTCTTTTTTTTTAACATCTTTATTGGAGTATAATTGCTTTACAATGGTGTGTTATAACACTGCTTTATAACAAAGTGAATCAGTTATACATCTACATATGTTCCCATATCTCTTCCCTCTTGCGTCTCCCTCCCTCCCACCCTCCCTATCCCACCCCTCTAGGTGGTCACAAAGCACCGAGCTGATCTCCCTGCACTATGCAGCTGCTTCCCACTAGCTATCTATTTTACGTTTGGTAGTGTATATATGTCCATGCCACTCTCTCACTTTGTCCCTGCTTACCCTTCCCCCTCCCCATATCCTCAAGTCCATTCTCTAGTAGGTCTGTGTCTTTATTCCTGTCTTACCCCTAGGTTCTTCATGACATTTTTTTTTCTTAAATTCCATATATATGTGTTAGCATACGGTATTTGTCTTTCTCTTTCTGACTTACTTCACTCTGTATGACAGACTCTAGGTCCATCCACCTCACTACAAATACCTCAATTTCATTCCTTTTTATGGCTGAGTAATATTCCATTGTATATATGTGCCACATCTTCTTTATCCATTCATCCGATGATGGACACTTAGGTTGCCATGGAGTCTTAACCGCTGGGCGGCCAGGGAAGTTCCGGTCTTTGCATTTTAAACAATTGGGAATCTTTCTCGAATTCACAATATAAATCCTCTCTCCTATTTCACTGACACACAGGGTTCTCCCAGTGCATCTTTCTTTGTCCCACTTTTGATAGACACGTGTACTGAGAAAGTGTCTTAATACAAGAAAAACTATAGTCCAAATGCCATAATAAATGGCAACAGAGGCTGGAGAGGACTGGGCAACTCAGAGAATCGCCGTCCTGTGCAAAGGAGGGGTCAGATCTGAGATGCTGCCCTGTGGGATGGGGCGTCCAATAAGGCCAGAACTTTTGAATTTTGAAGACAAGTGAAGTCTCCGGACAGTCTTCCATTAAGACAGCATCAGCATCTAGAACAACTACCGCATCCTGGCCATCCCAGCCTTGGGTAGATCCAGCCCACAGGCCACCAGACCTGGGCCCCAGGCCTCTGGAGAAGGGCTTTCCTCCCCCAGCATTAGTCTTTCCCTTTGATGCTCAGTGGGGCGAGGCCTGTGTCCCCCGCTGGAATGACCCACCTCCATCTCTTCTGCATGGGAGGGCGCTAACTTATTTTAGGGTTGCCTTGGTCTGTTCCTTGCCATCCTAGAGAATTAGGCAGAGTGCCTGCCGGTCTGTGGGATAAACTCTCATGGCCCTAAAGTGGGGTTAATAGAGCCTGTATCAATGTGGGGTTTATTTATTCACTCAGCAAATATCTATTTACATTTCGTACATGTCAAACATTGTTTATCCCCAAAGTGGAGTTAGTGGAGCCTCTATCAAAAGCCTTTTCCTGAAGAGCAGGTGCAATGCCATGCAGGTGGTCCTGAATATTCAGTAATGTCCCATTTTCCCACTTTCTCAATCTATTAAAGATGCTGTCACTGGAAAATTAATCCCAAGCCACGAGTCCTCGTTTGCACAACATTGGGACAGCTCTCCTTCGAGTGTTTGTAATCTCGCTACATAACCACTTACCGCGATGCTTTAAAAGTCTCGTGGCTTCGTGTCTAGCACTTGCACAGTGAGACCACCCTCCCTGGGAAAAATTATGAAACTCCTTTTTACCAGTTCTGCCAAGTGATCTTTACATGCATCTGAAACTAGCTTTGACTGAAGGAGTCCCATGGTGCTCTGTTGTACAAAGTAAACAAGAAGCCACCCCTTAGGATGAGACACTTTATTTATCTTACCAAAGTGACATTGATTTATAATATTATATAAGTTTCATGTGAACAACATTGTGTTTCTACTTCTATATACCTTACAACGTGCTCACTACCAAAATTCATTTTCCATCCAACACCGTACAGCTAATCCCTTTTCCCATTTCACCCTCCCCTCCTTCTCCTCTGGTAACCACTCCTCTGGTCTCTGTATCTTTGTACCTGTTTATATTTGATTTGGTTTGTTCACCTTGTTTGTTGGTTGGTTGCCTTTTTATAGTCCACATATAAGTGAAATCATATGGTATTTGTCTTTCTCTGTCTGACTTATTTCATTTAGCATAATACCCTCAGGGTCCATCCACGTTGCTGCAACTGGCAAGACTTCATTCATTTTTATGGCCGAGTAGTATTCTATTGTGTATACACACCATGTCTTCTTTATCCATTCATCCCTTAATGGGCACCTAGGTTGTTTCCATATCTTTGCTATTGGATATAAGGCTGCAATGAACATAGGAGTACATATATCTCTTCAAATTAGAATTTTCCTATTTGGATAAATACCCAGAATTGGGAGAGCTGAATCATATGGTTCTAGTCTGAATTTTTGAAGAATTTCCACACTTTTCCACAATGGCTGCACGAATTATTCCCATCAACAGTGTATGAGGGTTCCCTTTTCTCCACATCCTCACCAACGTTCGTTATTTCTTGTCTTTTTTTAAAAATTAATTTATTTATGGCTGTGTTGGGTCTTCATTGCTGTGCGTGGGCTTGCTCTAGTTGCGGTGAGCGGGGGCTACTCTTCATTGTGGTGCACGGCCTTCTCATTGCAGTGGCTTCTCTTTTTTGCAGAGCACAGGCTCCAGGCGCACGGGCTTCAGTAGTTGTAGCACGCGGGCTCAGTAGTCATGGCGCATGGGCTTAGTTGCTCTGTGGCACGTGGGATCTTCCTGGACAAGGGCTCGAACCCGTGTCTCCTGCATTGGCAAGCGGTTTCTTAACCACTGCGTCACCAAGGAAGCCCCTTTCTTGTCTTTTGGTTAATAGCCGTTCTAACAGGCATGAGGTGGTATCAGGATGAGACACTTTACACTTGCTCATGTATGAAGGGACTTATTTTCTGAGGGATATATTTTTGGGGGAACTCTTCCCTCAGTAGATGATTCTGTGCTCTGAATCAGGGTGAAGGGGTGTATTAGCTTCTGAGGGCTTCCATAACAAATTGCAGAAATCTCATGGCTTTAAAAAGAGATTTATTCTCTTACAGTCTCTGAGACCAAAAGTCTGAAATCAAGGCGTTGGCAGGCTCCAGGGGAGAATCTTCTTTGCCTCTTCCAGATTCTGGAGGCTCTAGGTTTGGCTTGTGGCTTCAACACTCTGATCTCTGGCTTTGTCTTTACATGGTCTTCTCCTCTTCTGTCTCTCTTTTTTTTAAATTTTTATTTATTTATATTTTTGGTTGTGCCCTGAGGGATGCGGGATCTTAGTTCCCAGACCAGGGATTGAACCTGGGCCCCCTGCAATAGAAGTGCAGAGTTTTAGTCCCCTGTCTCTTTTAAAACGATGGGTTGTTATTGGAGTTCGTGGATAACCTAGGATGATCTCATCTTGAGATCCTTAACTCAAACATATCTGCAAAGACCTTTTTACTAAATATGGTCACATTCGCAGATTCCAGGTATTAGGACATGGACATATCTTTTGGGGGCCATCATCCAACCCACTCTAGTAGGCAAGTACCCCAAACCTGCAAGGTCCCCTAAATGCAACCCCTGGGTGCCCCTGTGTGATGGTTAACTTTATGTGTCAACTTGACTGGGCTAAAGGATGCCCAGATAGCTGGTGAAATACTTTCTGGAGGTGTCTGTGAAGGTGTCTCTGGGAGAGATGAGCATTTGAATTGGTAGACAGAGTAAAGAACCTTTACCAACGTGTGTGGGCATCATCTAATCTGCTGGGTGCTTGAATAGAACAAAAAGGCTGGGGAAGGGCATATTCAGTCTCTCTGCTTGAGCTCAGACAGCCATCTTCTCCTGTCCCTGACATTGGCATTCTTGGTTCTCAGGCTTCAGACTCAGAAGTGATACCCCCAGCTCTCCTGGGTCTCCAGCTTACAGATGGCAGACCCTGGAGCTTCTTGGCCTCTAAAGTCATGTAAGCCAATTCCTATAATAAATCTATATCTATATCTATCTGCCTATCTATCGATCTATGTACCTATCTATCCAATTAGTTCTGTTTCTCTGGAGAATCCTGACTCTTACACCCTCTCTACCCATCTGACTCCTTCCCGTTCTCAAGTCCTGCCTCCTGAAACCTGGCACCTGCCTTGTCCCTGCCCTGCCCCCACCCATAGGAAACAGGCTCAATTCTGGGTCTCCCTTGCCTGCCTCGGCCCAAGGCTAACACTCTGACCAGCCCTGTCCTGCCTTCCAAAGCTGGGCTCGAGTCTCAGTAAGATGTAACTTTTCATTTCCCATCTTCTCTCACCTCAATGCAGATGTGGGCCTTGTTGATCCTAGGTCCTGGGTGTTCCTAGCTCTGCCATTGCTTTCCTGGCCCCCTGTGAACTCCACTCCTGGTCTTAGGTTCCCAGGATTACATGCAGCTGGTACAACCGGGCTCTGTGGTACCAAGGTGTATGATCACTATGCGCGCCTGTAGCTGAGAACGCCCGACAGCCCAAGTCCATCTTCAGAATAAGCTGACACAGTGTAGGGAGCTCTCACCTTCCCCCTCTTTCCTGCTCTCCTTGTCTCCCTCCTGATTTCTTTTCCTCCCATTTTATTTTTCCAGTTTCATCACATGGTGTATTGGTTTCCTACAGCCACAAGAATGCCACGTAATAAACCATCCCCAAACACAGTGGCTTAAAACAACAATCTTCTTTTTTCCCTTTAGCCCTGCAGGCAGCATGGGGCAGTTGTTAGTCTATGCTGGGCTTGGCTGGTTGACTCTGCTTCAAGCTCTGGCATCCGCAGTACCTTTGATTTTCTCTGATGGTCTGTGGGCAGTTGCGGTGGCTCTGATCCAAGTGGGTTCATTCTGGAGTCCAGCTTGGTGGGGCAGCAGCTGCCCAGGGGAAGTTTTTTTTATGGCGATGGCAGAAACATATGAAGCTTCTTTTTTTTTAATTAATTAATTTTTGGCTGCATTGGGTCTTCGTTGCTGCGCGCGGGCTTTCTCTAGCTGTGCCGAGCGGGGGCTACTCTTCGTTGCGGTGCACAGGCTTCTCATTGCGGTGGCTTCTCTTCATTGCGGAGCACGGGCTCTAGGCACGTGGGCTTCAGTAGTTGCAGCATGCGGGCTCAGTAGTTGTGGCTTGCGGGCTCTAGAGCGCAGGCTCAGGGGTTGTGGTGCATGGGCTTAGTTGCTCCGTGACATGTGGTCCCGGACCAGGGCTCGAACCCATGTCCCCTGCATTGGCAGGCAGATTCTCAACCACTGCGCCACCGGGGAAGACCCCATACGAAGTTTCTTAAGGCCTAGTCTTGGAACTGACATGCTGTCACTTCTATTCCATTCCATTGGCCAAAGCAAGTCACACAGGCCCAAAATCCGGGACTGTGGAACTACCCTGTCCAAAATGAGGCCATGGCGAGGGTGTGGATATACGGAGGGGTGAAGAATTGGGGCTGGTAAATCAATCTGTCACACCTGGTCAGTGCTCAATCCATGCTATTTATCCCACATGTTGGCTTATATATTCCCTGGGTTTTGAGCGTGCACCCAGGAGCATTTAAAACTATTGCCTGCAAGGACTTCTTTAACATGATTTCCTCAAGGGATCGTTTTTAGCTGCAGAAAGCACAGAGGGCCAGGCTGCCTGTGGTACTTGAAAAAAATAAAAGAGATTTTTCAGAAAAAAACTCCATCAGCCATGAGTCAGGGATTTTAGGATCAGGGCGGGGGACTCCATCACCATGAATTAGAAACATCGATTAGCAGAGCCATTAATGCAGCTGCCAGGGCTGAGGCCAAGGATGAGGCCTCTGGGGCAGACCAAGCTTTCAGTCATCTGCAAGATTGCAGGGAAAAAATTAATAACAAGTCCTGTGCCAAGAGCAGTCCACACGTTATCTCATTTAATCCTCACCACAGCTCTGTAAAGTTGGTGTTTTGAAACCCACAAAATGGAGCACTTACATCTGTGCAATTATAATACCTCTCCCTGGGTAATTGCTTGAATGGAATTTTGTCGAGTGTGACGCAGTCCATTTCCCAGCATTGCTGGAAAATTTTGAAACACGGGTCAAGTCCTCTCACGTTCAGGTTATATCAAGAAGCCTG
Source organism: Delphinapterus leucas (assembly GCF_059928025.1). Lineage (NCBI taxonomy): Eukaryota > Metazoa > Chordata > Mammalia > Artiodactyla > Monodontidae > Delphinapterus > Delphinapterus leucas. Next base: position 171,106,164 of record NC_143130.1, read on the forward strand.
CTTAATAGAAAATCCGGTGTAATAAGAATGTCACTCATTAAACGCGCAGGCAAGGCCTCCGACACAGCCTGTAACCCAGAGGATGAGGCTGCTCTGTGTTCCCCCATTCACTTGCTGACCTCAGTCTTGGGTCTCCAGGTACCCTTCATGGGGATGCTCTGTGGTCTGGGAACAAGCTGACAACCCACCGGCTCTCCTGGAGGAACTGGGGACCCTCATAGCCCCAGGCTCCTGGCCTTCTCTTTCCATTTGTGTTGGTTGCCACTTTGGGATACCTGCAAGCAGAGCAGGAACTGCCCACTCTTCAGCTGCCTTTGGTCAACAGGCTTTGGCGACTGGGGAAAATATGGGTGGAGGTGACACAGGGCAGGCAGAAGGAAGCACTGACCTATTCCTGCTCTTCTCCATCATTTTATCGTCTCCATTTCCCATCTGGCTATATCTGGCTACCCCTTACTTTCCTTTTGCCCTGCCAGGAAAGTGAAAACAGCATGACTGTTTTCTAATTGTAGAAACAAGGCTCCAGCAGCTTTCCCAAGGCCACAAAGGCAGGCAGTGGCAGAACTGAACTTGAATTAAGAGCCGCAGGCTCCACTCGGCACATTCTCGTCCCCACGCCACGCTGAGGTTTGCTTATCACAGTGACTCACACAAGTCACCCGGGGGTCTCGGTAAAAGTCAGATTCCTATTCAGCAGGCCTGGAGAGAGGCCTGGGATCCTGCATTTCTAACAAGCTCCCACGTGATGCTGATACTGCTGGTCCTTGGTCCACCCTTGGAGTAGCCAGAGTGCAGTGTTTTACAGAGAACTTCTATGTGTATTATTCCTCTCTCTTTTTTTTAAGCACAGAAGATCTTTGTATTTAAGCAAGTTGATACTTACGCATTGGCATGGACAACTATGCAATTTACATAATGCCTCCCTTGTTTTAAATGGCAACATATGTAGTTACTGTATCAAAAATTTAGCAGTTTTGCTAAAGAGTTTTTTAATTTTTAAAATCTTACCTATTTGTCTAGGTTTTAATGTTTTCCAATATCTCCAACACAGTAAATCATGTATTATTCCTCTCTCTCTTTTTTTTTTAAGCACAGAAGATCTTTGTATTTAAGGAAGTTGATACTTACGCATTGGCATGGACAACTATGCAATTTACATAATGCCTCCCTTGTTTTAAATGGCAACATATGTAGTTACTGTATCAAAAATTTAGCAGTTTTGCTAAAGAATTTTTAATTTTTAAACTCTTACCTATTTGTCTAGGTTTTAATGTTTTCCAATATCTCCAACACAGTAAATCATGTATTATTCCTCTCCATCCTGTCGCAACCCAGCAGGGCTGGGGGGGCAGGAGCTAGTGTATTTATATTTTAAAGGTGAGGAGGCTCAAGTCCAGAGAGTTGGCGTGACGTTTTTGAGGCCTCCTGGGTAGCAGGCAGCATCAAAAAATTCCTCCTGATCAGGAACCTGCTGCCTGCTTGGCTATGCTGCTTGGCTGCTAAGATGTAACGGTGTGAAACTGTGGGCTCCGGCCTGCCAGGTACAGCCCTGCAGCTGCTGCAAACACATTCTGTGTGTTTAACGTCACCCACGTCCCTGTCTCTAAGCGCAGCCTTGAAATTGCGGTGACTGTCCTGTTATTCCCAGGTCCCATTGTTCCTGGCCTAGCGAGGTGCCCCGGTAAAGTGAAAGACTTCGGAAAAGTTGTGTGTGGTCATGGGTGGAGAGCGCGCGCATCTCAGAGGACAGAGCTCCCAGTTTCCCTGTGCGGGATCAAGTGTGCTTTGTGGGCTGTCCTTGGCAGTGGAAATGGGCCATATAAATTATACATTGAAATAATAGAGGCTGCTGCAATCCACCGGAAGGTCTGTGATGGCAGAGATGGTGGACTTATTTGCTGGGGATCTGGCTGTGCTGAGGGCACCCAGAGAACTCAAGAAGTTAGGCGCCAGGCGTATTCAACTTCTGGATTTCCTGTTAGGAGTGAAATATGCTTTTCTTTATGGTCAAAGCTTGCTGGACTTCGGCAAAGCACCAATATACCCAGAGGTGCATATCTTGGGCAGGAAAAGAAGGACGAAAAGGGTCCGATCAATGAGTTATATGACTTCAGCCCCAGTGAATACGAGAATGTCGGGGTTGGAGGGGTGAAAGTGAGAGAGTCTAACATCCCAGCCCATCTGCTGTGGGAGACAGAAGCCTGTACACAGGGATGCCTGCCCGAGGACACCCTGTGGGCAACGCGGGTGCCAGGGTGCTGGCTTCTCAACTGTAGTCTTGAATTTTCCCCTCTGCTTCGCCTCTTTGCCTTTTCATGGACCAGATCTTGTGTTACTTTTTTTTTGGCCACACTGTGCGGCTTGCAGAACAATCTTAGTTCCCTGAGCAGGGGTCGAACCCAGGCCCCCTGCAGTGGAAGCACAGAGTCCTAACCACTGGACCGCCAGGGAAGTCCCTTGTATGACTTTTCTTAAGCAGGATAAGGTGCTCTGGACTAAAACAGGTGGCAGCAGGGCAGCAGCCTGTAGAGACTTGGAGAGAAGGACTGGTTCTGGGGGCACACATGGAAAAAAGGCAAAATCTCAGGCACCAGGGAAAGACACATTCCAACAGGTTGTCACCCCTTTTGGTCCTTGTGCAGGACTCTTTTCTTGGGCCACTACTCAGCTGGCATCTCCATATGGCTTGCCTTAGACTACACTGTTTATTTGTCTGCCCCTCAGTTCGTCAATCCCATGAGTGGATGAACTGTGAGTACAAGTCTTCATCTCCTCCAGCAAACCTGATTTGACATCTCCTGTCTGCCAGCCACGTCCTGTGCCCGGCGCTGGGCACCAGAGATCCACGCCACGGTCTCTGCCTTCAGTGACCATTGTTACAACGTTCTTATGTAAATAACATGAATGTTATTATAGCTACAGTTTCTAGAGCAGTGCTACTCAAAGCACCCACCTGCTTCTACAGAGGGAGCTTGCACCGTAACGTAAATCAACAAGCTGTTAACTCCACGGGGAAAGTCTTCCCGTGAAAAAGAAAACTTGGCTCCAGCCTAAAGAGAGCGCTTAGCAAAGTAATTGATTTATCCTCCAGCATGAGGTGCTATCTCATCAGGGATCCTAATAGTAATTGTGGGCTGCTGGTCATTGAGTAGAACTGTTCTAGATCACTTTCTGTGCATCGGGCACACAACTAAACACTAGATGTGTATATATACACACACGCATACACACATACATATATGCGTGTGTGCAGTAATTTTATTCTTTAGGTTATGCAGTAAAATTGACTTTTCCCCCGTTTTGGTGTACAGTTCTATGAATTTTAACACATGTATATGTTCATGCAACCCCCACCATAATCAAGATACAGAACGGATCCATCACCCCAATAAATTCCTGCCTGCTATCTCTTTCCAGTGACCTTCATCCCCCGTCCCAAGGCTCTGGCAACCACTGGCATGCAGACATAAATGGGGAGACAACTCAGACCCCGTAGAAGAAGGCAATATCTTAGGGCTAGAAGGAGCATGGGCCCCTGAGACTTCACAGAACAGAGTGAGAATAACCTCCTATCATCATGCCCCTCCCCTTAAGGGCAGGACCTGGAAATTCTGCTCACCAATCTGCAAAGGATTCTGGGAGTTAAGGCCTTTCTTCTGGGTGGCCATCACCACAAGCCTTTCCTACAAAATAGGAGGGGTGACAATTAGTCTCTCCTCTAACGTTGAGGTTCAAGAAATGTCTCATTTCTTTATTTTTTAAAAATAAATCGAGTCTGGCTTGGAGCTGCCATTGTCAAGGTCTGGGGCAGGCTGACTGTCTACTGTGGGGCTCCCTGCAGCACAGCCTGGCTCCACGGTCTAGAGAGACCCCTGGTATTGTGCACCGCTCCCTCTGCAGCCCAGCGCAGCTGCCCAGGGCGCTGCCTTTGTTCTCTGAGGGGCACTACGGCTCCAAGGAGGGGACAGAAGACACCTCTTCCTGAGGACTCGGCCACGGGGACTCATGCCCCAGCCATGAAGGTCATGGACTTCACAGCGTGGCTCCTTGGCATCTCCTCAGCCACCCTCATCCAGGGCATTGCCTTAGTGCTTTGCATGGCATTCTCGAGGAACCTCCAGATCCCAGGGGTTTCTGACATAGTCTCAGGGAGTATTGTGGTTAAATCTTTAAAATAAGTATGAATTCTTAAATTCATCCTAAAAATAATGATCTTAAAAATACACATATATTTCAAGTCATCTTTAAAAGAGAAATTCAGAAGAGCCTCAGGGAACCTGACCGACCTATGACATTTGACTAAACCTAACAGTGTTAGGTACAATATTTAGAAAGGAGGTGTCTCAAACAGGAGCCTGGAAAGAAACAGATGACATAGTCAATTTGGGTGATTTCAGGAGAATTTAATAAAGGGACCACGCAGTACTTTGGGGCTAGTAACATGAGGGGGCCTGAGGGGGTTTGGGGAGGAGCTGTTACCAGAACTTGGAGTGGGAGAGAGCTGTGGGGAGGGGCCTTCTGTGGCCTCGCCCTCAGCAGCCTCAGGGAAAGAGATGGGAGAAAACTATACCCTGACAACGCTCTCCTCCCTCCCCTCCTCTGGGTTCCTCACTAGCTGAGCCCAAAGGGAAGCTAGAAGCAAGGATCCAGGTCCTGCATCCTTGGGCATCAGCCTCCGTGGACAGAGACTAGGTCTGGAGAGGCACACGGAATGAAGGACTGACGGCATCCAGCACAGTACGTGATGGAGGACGAACGTAATAGTAATAAAAACCAATACAGTAAGTCCCCTGCGTACGTAACTTCAAGTTGCGAACTTTCAAACATGCGAACATGCGTGCCATCAAAGTCAGGTGTGAGTGAAATTGCAGCTTGCCCTCGTCTCCTATTTTTTTTTTTTTTTTTTTTTGCTGTACGCGGGCCTCTCACTATTGCGGCCTCTCCCGTTGCGGAGCACAGGCTCCGGACGCGCAGGCTCAGTGGCCATGGCTTAAGGGTCCACCCGCTCCGTGGCATGTGGGATCTTCCCAGACTGGGGCACGAACCCGCGTCCCCTGCATTGGCAGGCGGACTCTCAACCACTGCGCCACCAGGAAGCCCCATCCAGCTCTCTTTAATCACACCCTCTGAGAAGGCAGGTCAGAAGAAGGAGGCCTTGGAGATCATTGATACCAAAGGTAGCCATCATCATGAAGCTCCCTGTATGCCAGATGTATTTCTGCCCATTTCCTCTAAAAATCACCACAATCCTGCAAAGTAGATACTATTGTCCTTTTTTTATAGATGAGGAAACTAGGTCCAGAGAGGGTTAGTAACTTGCCCAAGGCCACACAGCTAATAGGTGACAGAGCCGAGGCTCAATTTCAAATCCAATGTACTTCCAACTAGACAATGTTGCCTTCTATCTCTGAAACAGAAACATGAAACACATGGAAGTGTAGAAAACTGGACAAGACCATGTGCATAAACGATGGGGGTATCGGGATTGAGGAGGAGAGGAGAGTTAAGATTATCTGGGATCATTCCAGAAAGAAAGCAGGCATAAATTGAACTTTGAAGGACAAGGTAGATTACTACTAGTGGAGAAAAGGGAAAGAGTATTCATGGTGGGGGAAATGCGTAACCAAGTGTTTGGAGGCAGGAATGAGCATGGTTTCCAGCACAAGCAGAGGCAGCAAACCTGGTGAGAGCAGGCGGCTGAACTGTGGAAGGACTTTACAATAGAAAATATGGGGGCTGAGACTTCGGACAGGCTTCAGTGGGACTTAGGCATCAGTTCAAGTTGGGTTTTTTTTTGTTTGTTTGTTGTGGTTTTTTTGCGGTATGTGGGCCTCTCACTGCCGTGGCCTCTCCCGTTGCGGAGCACAGCCTCCGGACGCACAGGCTCAGCGGCCATGGCTCACAGGCCCAGCCGCTCCACGGCATGTGGGATCTTCCCAGACCGGGGCACGAACCTGCGTCCCCTGCACCGGCAGGCGGACTCTCAACCACTGCGCCACCAGGGAAGCCCCAGTTCAAGTTCTTGAACAGAAAAGTGACACCATTAAAGCAGTGATTAAGGAAGATTAAAATCTAAGGTACACAATTCCCCCCCCCCCCCCCCCGCAGACAGGACTTTGAAGAATGCACATGATACAGCAATATGAGTTAGGTTTTTGGGTTTTTTTTTAACATTTTTATTGGAGTATAATTGCTTTACAATGGTGTGTTAGTTTCTCCTTTATAACAAAATGAATCAGTTATACATATACATATATCCCCATATCTCTTCCCTTTTGCATCTCCCTCCCTCCCACCCTCCCTATCCCACCCCTCTAGGTGGTCACAAAGCACCGAGCTGATCTCCCTGTGCTATGCGACTGCTTCCCACTAGCTATCTATTTTACATTTGGTAGGGTATATATGTCCATATTATGAGTTAGGTTTTAATAGCAAGTGGCTTTTAAGCACAGTCATTGTCTAAGTTTCCCCTCTAGCACTGGGTATGTTTTTTAAAAGGCTGTCATTCAAAATGCAGCTAACGTATGAAGTAGGTGTTTTTTCCTTTTTCTGACTTAATGAATTTAACTGATACTTGTTTTACTACTTTTCTGGAAAACTACTGCCCCCAACCACAACCTATGTGTGTGTGTGCCCACACAGCTGTGTGAAAAGCCCTGTTATGTGACAATGGAGATGGTGGGCACCGGTCACTAGAGCCCTGCCATCTGCCCCCTCATTTGCCCGAGCCCTCAGCAGGTGCTGAATAGGAGGGCTTGCTCCGGGGAGCCTCAGGGCTTTGATGCCTAGGATGGGCCTGGCCTGCCTGGCCCTGCTTAGACCCTTAGTGGAAGAGCTCCTCTTCCAAGACACAGTAAGAGTTGGAAGCTGGCCTTGAGTTGGTTTTTATAAAATTGTCAGATCAAAGTTAAGCAAATATAAATGAAATTTCCCTGGGGCTCAAAGAATGAGCAAGCGAGAGAAAGGTGCGACCAATGGCTGAGATGATAAGTGGTCATCTGAGATGCCTAAGTAGGTGACAGTCCAAGGCCATGGTCATGGCACACCCACCAAGTGTGAGGCTCTGTGCCAGGCACAGGGTAGATGCAAAAACGACTAAGGCCAAGTATCTGCCCTCAAGTGGAGAAGCCACAGTTGTGGGTTCTCAGATGTCACTTCTTCAAGGACCCCTTCTCTGACACACACACACCTGTCCCATTCAGGAATAGGCGCCTTCTCTGGGGTCCACAGCCTTGTGTGTTTACCCTGATCACGTTGCTCACCACACCAAACGGTTGTTTGCTAACTTATCTGTCTCCCATGCACCATCGCTTGGATCAATGTCTTAAAAAGTTGACTGTCCAGTAAAACGGGGTAAGGAAATTGAAATCCAGCCAGGGGAGTGGAGGAATAATTTTGAGTTCTCTTGAGACCATTTGCTCTCCTAAGAGAAGTGATTTATGAAACGTCTTCTCCAAGCTCAGAAAGAAACCATCTCATGTGCTTCTGGGCTCCAGAGTAATTGTGGAATTCTGGGAAACTGCAGCCACCCATAGGCTAAAGGATGCTCAGCCAGCTGGGATGGGCTGGACGTTGGGGCAGGGCTACTGGGAGGAAATGCCAGTCACCTTTGACCCTTTCACTCCCGGGGGGAAGATGCAGCCATGTTTCCACCAATCTTTGTTCTCCTACAAGAGAAGTGGCTTAGGGTGACAATGACCATCACTGTGGGAATATTGCCCCTCATTCTTCTGGTTCACTTACATCATGGCGTCCAGGTCTGGGTGTCCATGCTTGACCAGTATGACAGCACAGTATTTGAAAGGAAAAAAAGGACAGCTAATGAAAGGCCACCACCCAGTTGTTAGGCCTTTGTGGATTGGCACGTGAAGAATCATTATTTCCTTCCTCCCTCCCTCCACATGAGATCTCAATTCTTCCTTGACTTCTCTGTTCTTTCACCTGGTTCTGGAAAGTATTCTTTAGGCCTCTGGACAATAATAGACTAACTATAGGTGATGAAAAACACAATCCCGCATTCCATTCTCCAATGTTAAGTTCACTCTAATTATGTGGGCATAATGAGTTGACACAAGACACAGAGTGGCCACACGCATACCAGGCAGTCGTGGTTTCTTAGCAACAAGCTAGAAACTTTGTTAAGTAGGTCTTGTTTGTGTCTGGGTTCATGTGCATTCAGAGCGGTAGTGACTGTTGAATGTAGATGGACATTTCGTATGTGGCTGATTTCTTCTTGAGACTCTATTTCAATGCAATCACCTAACAACGAGTTTGAAAGGCTGTAGTATTCTTGAAATTGCTTTATGGGTCTGGAGCTAATTTTAAGAGGAATTAATCTTATCTGTTTATGCTTACCATTTTTTTTTTTTTTTTGCGGTACACGGGCCTCTCACTGTCGTGGCCTCTCCCATTGTGGAGCACAGGCTCCGGACGCGCAGGCTCAGCGGCCATGGCTCACGGGCCCATCCGCTCCGCGGCATGTGGGATCTTCCCGGACCGGGGCACGAACCCGCGTCCCCTGCATCGGCAGGCGGACTCTCAACCACTGCGCCACCAGGGAAGCCCTATGTTACCATTTAATGTGTGCTGTGCTCTGAGTTATAACGATTTGCCTGAAGTGGCAAAGAACATTTGTTCTTAAGAGCCATCAATCCGTCCCATGTCCTGTTGCTTGAGTGATCTTAAGCACATGCCTTATTTCTACTTCAACTCCTGTAATAAAGGTTCGGGGAGGAGAAGACACATGCCCCACGTGACTTAGCTAGTGTGGGGCTGGACTAGGATTCAGACCCCGATCAGCCCACTGGGTCATGTGTGTGGGGTATGCAGGAGGTTCTTGGTTAGTGTGAACCCTCAAAGATGGTAGCCGGTGCGTTCTCGGGTGTCTGTGAGGTATTTTACCACTCTCCTAGAGCCCAGCATCAAATGGTCATTGTTCTGGAAGGCCTTCCTTCTGGATCAAGATTCCCTGGGAGGGAATAAAGGCAGACTCTCGACTCCACAGTATACACTGCCTGCCGCGTCACTGGCATTCTATCAGCACGTGCTGAAGAGTGAGTGAGGGAGTGAACGAGTGATTCTAATTCTATTCACAGCCAGGGTTGACGCTTGCCATGCAAACCAAAGCAGAACATAATGGTTTCCATTACCCGACACTCAGGAGATTACTTTGCCATAAACGACAGTATTTTGCACGTTACCAGAGAATTATAAGTTCTCATTGTTCAGATGATTGTTCTCAATAATTATTGTGGTGACACAGGCAGAGAAACGGAGCTGCCCCTTCTTATGAAACAGCGAGCTGGCGTGAGTCAGGAATGAGCCTTATCAGGCATTGGGGCGAAACAGGTGCCAGCAGACAGCCTGGGCTCTGCGTGCCAAGGCAAACGCTGTCACAGCACACAGCGTTAAAGGGCCTCGCGTGGTCTTGCTGAGAAATTGTGTCGAAGTATGTGACACCAGCTCAATCTGTTTCACCCTGAATGCGGCCCCTTCTGATATAAGCTTACTTCTAAGGTGCTCTGAGTCTTTTGGGCCACAGCACCTATTTATAGCTGGGTCTCCAAATATAAATGAACAAAGGCTCTGCTTCGCTTCCCCCATTCAACCCACACCCTCTGGAAGCACCTCATAGCACATTCTGTATCTCTAAGTTGTACCTGGATGTGCCGTCTGGAGAAGCTAGTGGACCATCAATCACTCTCTCATTTGTGTCTATTCATTAAACATTTTTTCTATTTGTTTTCTCTCTTATAATACATACTCATCAATTTCTTGCCAAGTGGCAGACACACTGGGAGATGTAAAAATGAAGGAAGAAGCCCCACTCATGGGACACGGTGCCCTGGTCTGTGGGGCAGATTTTATCAAAGTTTTTCGGGCAAAGGAGGGGTCTCTACAACTCAGCAATGCCAACTACTTAATATGGAATGTTAGACATCACTGTCTTTAAAAGTCTTTCTACGATTATGCCTTGTGTTTTGGTATCTCCTCTCTCTCCTCTTCCTCAGCAGGGGTGTCTTTCTTTCCTGCCCCCTAAATGATTCAGGGAAGACCTGTGCTGGCTAAAGTTTCATTCAGGCGATCTCCTTGAACAGGAGGCACCCTCCTTGGTGTTATTTCCTGTCCTACCTGTCTTTTTAAGGGGAAAGAGTGCGTAGTGTATCTATATATTTTACTAATTTTATTTTGTTTAATTTTTAAAGTTAATTTATTTTTTAAAGTTTTTATTGAAATACAGTTGATTTACAATGGAGTAGTATAAAGATTTGATTTATCCACGGATAGAAGTTTGATCACACGCTTTCTCCTCCACCCCAGCCCCATGCTCCTGCTTTGTCTAAGAAATAACACTTGAGTAACTAAAATCAGTTTTGGTATTAAAACACTTATATGGTCATTGCATAAAGCTACCCTTGTTAATGGTTTGCATATGTTGTTTCTCCTCTTAGATCATAAGCTCAAATAGGCGGGGGCTGCATCTCATTTTCACCCCTTTTGTTCCTGCTTAGCTCCAAGCATGGTGCTGGGTGAGTAGAGTGACGCCTTACAAATATTTCTGTTAGATGGAATATGCTTTTGCATTGGCTTTGAATAAAGGAGTCCCTTCCTTTTTGCAACAGAGTTGGGTATGCAGAACAGGAACCCAAACCAGCTTTTAGCTCTGCTTGTTGAAGGAACTGCTGAATAAATTCACGGTTAAAAACACAGGCAAGTGGGAATTGCCTGACGGTCCAGTGGTTAGGACTCCGAGCTTCCACTGCAGACGGCCTGGGTTTGATCCCTGGTTGGGGAACTAAGATCCCACAAGCCATGCGGCGTGGCAAAAGAAAAAAAAAAAATCTATATCTATCTATCTATCTATATATTTAAAAAATAATAAAATAAAAACACAGACAAGTAACAAATGTGTGATGTGGCCAGGTTTATGCCAGCAGGGAGCGGTGAGGCTGCAAGCAGCTAAGTGGCACTGCTTCCCTTCAGAGCTCTGAAATCCAAATTACAAAACAAAACAAAATATTGTTGTGCTGGTAAACAAACCCAGAACCCAGCCTCAGAAACCAGCAGGTGAGGGAGGCTTGCCTTGGTCCACACACTGTGCTTAGCTCCTCTGCTCCTGCACAGGTGCCAGTGTCCCATCGGACCTCACTTACCAAACACAAGTTCAAAGATAAAGTTGCCAAGAATTTCAGGATGGTGACAGCAGAGCATTAAACCTCAAGCTTGGGGCTCTTCTGCGCACAAGGCCCTCCCTGTGCTACTGTCCAGGCTGCAGGCCCATGAAGCTGGCCCTGCCTAGCCCATACTAAGTATTCAAATGCTTGGTTAATGAATGAACAAATGTTACTTCTCAAGACCAGGCTTAATTAACCAAAGCTCAATTGTCGGAATTATTCTAGGACCCAATTACAATATGGGTGGGGGGATTCTCTCATACACTCACCACAATTCTCCTCGACTCCAGCTGGGCGTCCTACAGTCTAACTCAATTCTGGTGCTATCTACTTGGAAGTAGCATCAGATCCTACAGGTTAAGGGCTCAGCCCCCCAATTCTGCACCCCACCACCTCAGTTGCTAATCACAAGTCTGGGTTGTCACCAGTGCTTCTGACCATCGGCTGTAAATCAGAGGTTCCCACGACCCCCTCTTCGGGTTTGATTCGTTTGCTAGAGCGGCTCACAGAACTCAGGAAACCAGTTTACTTACATTTACCAGTTTATTATACAAGGGTATGATAAAGGATACAGACGAACTGCCCGATGGAAGAGATGAGGGCGTGAGGCTTCCACACGCTCTCTGTGTACCACTCTTCCATCACCTCCACCTATTCACTGACCTGGAAGCTCTCTGAGCCCCTACTGTTGGGATTTTATGGAGGCTTCCTCACAGAGACATGATCAATTACTAACTCCATTCCCGCCTTTCTCCCTTTCTGGAGGACAAGGCGGGGCGTTGAAAATCCTAAGTTTCTAATCAAGGCTTGGTCATGCTGGTGACCAGCCCCCATCCTGGAGCTCACCCAGAGTGGCCTCAACAGAACAAAAGATGCTCCTAGAGTTTGTTTTTTTTTTGGCTGTGTCGGGTCTTAGTTGGGACACGTGGGATCTCTGTTGAGGCATGCGGGCTCTTCCTTGAGGTGCGCAGGCTTCTCTCTAGCTGTGGTGTGTGGGTTATTTTTTTTCTCTCTCTCTAGTTGTGGCCCACAGGCTCCAGGACACGTGGGCTCTGTAGCTTGTGGCACGCGAGCTCAGTAGCTGTGATGCCCGGGCTTAGTTGCCCTGAGGCATGTAGGATCTTAGTTCCCTGGCCAGGGATCAAACCCGTGTCCCCTGCATTGTAAGGCGGATTCTTTACCACTGGACCAGCAGGGAACTCCCCACTCCTAGTGTGCTTAGGAAATTACAAGGGTTTGAGGAACTCTGTGCTAGGAACCAGGGGCAGAGACCAATGTATATATTTTCTATTATCTCACAATTGTCTATTATGGCGGACCTAATAGAAAACTTCTCTCTCAGATATTGAAAAAAACTTCGGAGCCAAGAGTTTTAACCTCTTTTTTCTCGAGATTTGTTAATCAGTTGCAGTACTGAGCAGATCTGAGTTTCACCAATTCTGTCTTTTGCTAGAGAAGGTAGTCCTCGAGACAGGAGGATGGGAATTGATTTTGTTCTGTTTTGCTTTCAACTATTTTTTTTTTGTTCTTAATTTTTAAAAGTCAAGAAAGGTAAGAACACCATTCCGTTTCTCCCTGTGCACATGTGACTTAACAAAATAGGGTTCAGATACACCTGAAACAACTGTGTCTAAAAAGTCAGAGACTCTTACTCGGCTATGCCTCTGTCTCCAGACAGGAGGATATGTTATCTGAAAAGTACAGGCCACTATGATGAAAGCTGATGGACTGACAATCCTAGATTTACTTTTAACTGGGCTGGGGGGGAAAGGGGGGCATGGAAAATTCATGGTTGGGGAAAGCAAGTCCCTGCAAAGGAAAGATTAATGTTCTTGGTGTACAGAATTTGATACATTAATAACCACCCTGATTCAGAAAAGCTTAGATGAACAAACTTGTCGAGGCAACATTACCACAATCCTTTGGGGGGCCTGGAGGCCCTGGGCTTTCCTATGTATTCATGTGTCGATGCCAAGGTGAAAAAAATGCCACTGAAAGAGGTTGGAATGCAGTTTTCCCAAAGTGGGTAGGTGGGGAAGAAATCAAATGACGAACGCCTAGAATTTCATTTTGACTCTCTCCTAAGTGAAGATCATCGTTGATTAAGAAACTCAAGAGAATCAGATTTACACTACATTTATGTATTCATCCAGCCAGCGTTTCTCGAGCTGTAGGCCAGGCACCGTGTTAGGTGCTGGGGCCTTGAAGCAAAATTCAGCTAAATACTCATCCTGGAGAAGCCCTCAGTTTACCCTGAAATGAAAATGTGGTGGATGGGATGGGGGGTGGGCATGGAGCTCTCCCAGCTCCTGGTGCCTTGGGAAAGTGACCGTTCACATCCAGAGCCCCTGATGCTGGAAGTCATTCTACCCCACAGAGGTTGGTAAGCTATGAGTTGTCATGGCAACAGAGTAAACAGATGGAACAGGGTGTGAGGGCCCCAGCTGTGAGTGTACTGTCTCTCCTCCTCTGCCTGAGTTCCAGCCTGACACTCCCTTGCTTACTGCAGAGATCATTTTCCTGGACGTGGGATTTGGCTGGAGAAGAAAAGCAGATGGAACGGGGCTGCTGGGAAGGGGAGAGAATAGTAGAGACACTACAGATTCATACAGAATAACAAGTAAAATTTAGCATAACACTTATGGGACCCTCCTCATATGCCAGGCTCAAGTGCAGCCTCATCTCAGCTGATTCTCATCGTAACGCTCTGGCAGTCTTCTTTCCCCCAATACAGAGGTGAGAAAACTGAGGCTCAGATGGGCTGTAGATAAATTGCCCACATAGGCAGCAGAGCTGAGATGAGAATCTGGGTCTGTCTGATTCCCATGCCTGTGCTCTCAGCGCCGAGTTTCAGTGGTTCTGAACTGTATGTAGGTACGGCGAACCTGGGGGTGTGGAGGGGGAAGGGCTAAAATGCAGAGTCCTGGGCAGAGCTCCAGACCTACTGAATCAGAATGTCTGGGGGCCCAGCAATCGGAACACGAAGGGATCTTGCGGGTCTTAGAGATCTGAGTGGGGCCTGGAGACCGGAAGTGACTTTCCCCAGGTCCCAGGGTGAGTCAGGACTAGCATCCAGGCCTTCCACACCAGCTTATTGGGCTTCAAGGTGTGGAGTGGGGTGCTCACAGGACACCCGCAGAGGATACGGTGGCCCAAGCACTGAACGTTGTCCTTCACTTACGGTGACAAGGCTCCACCATAACCTGGAAGAGAGAAGCCCTAACTGGTGCTCACTGTATTTCTTTCCAGCATTACCGCCTGCAAGGCCAGCCCACTTCCTAGCCCCGTCACCAGGGTAACCATTACCCCCAGCTTGACAGTCAAGTGCTTACGCAGCTTCTTGCACCTACATCCAGGGCCAAGGGACCCAGCCCTGGAATCAGCCTCCCGCCGCCTCTACACAGTCAGCAGCGCCAGCTCCCTGCTCTCAGGGCCCATCACCCCATCACCGAACTGCAGACACCCCTCCCCACGCTCGCACGCTGCATCCCGCTTCCCTCGCCCACTGCCTCCCAGGAGACGACTGTGCAATCTGCTTCTGGTGCGTACCATCACCTCTGGAGGGAGGAATCTGCCCTTGAGTTGGGGCACAGCCCAACACACGTGGCCCACACATGAGAAGAAACACCCCCTCCCGGAGGAGGGGCGTGGTGGCAGCGAACGCCCTCTCTCCCTCCAGAGACAGCTGAGGGGGCGGCTGGAGTTTGGAAGAGTTTGCAAAGTGACGATCAGGCGAGGGGCTGAGGCAGCTAACAGGGCGGGGAGGGGGGGGACTGGGCGGAAGCTGGGCGCCCAGATCCTGTTGCTAATGAAGCAGCCCCCTGCCTGCCCAACCCTAGCGTGCTCTGTCGAGGAAACGGGAGCCCCCTCAATCACCACAGTCACCTGGAGCCTGTCCCTGCAGGTGATGGGGCTGGGCGCCCTGTGCAAGGACCTGCCAGAACGCTTTCATGAGGCTGGGCTGCTGGGGCCATGGAGTCCCCTTCAGGACTTCTAAAGGACCAATTCCATCCAGCCCACTCAATGCCCTGCTTGCTAGCCTGCACTTTTCTGATCTCCTTCCTCAATGGCTGGAGCCAGTCAATGCTCCTGACCAGCTCTATGCTGACCTGGACGGCAGACACCTCAGCTGCTCCCCTCCTCACTATTCCTTCCCTCGTCCGCCTGCTTGGGCACATCTTAGGCCATCTCAGATTCTCTGCGTCTCCGCTGTCTCCTAGGCTCTGAGCCTCTTCAACCCTACGGACCAGGGATTGCTGTCCTGATTACCTTAACTTTCTCAGTTCCCTGCAGCCTGAGGGGTTGAAGCCTTCATTTCCTAACTGGGACTGAGACCTTACTCTTGAGGGCTTGGAATCTGGCTCCCCCAAAAGCTGCTGAAAGGGCCAGGTGAAACCATTACAGTGCTCGGGACTTAACTCCCCAAGGAGCCAACTGTGACCAACAGAAGGTAGACAGCAGAAGGAAGCCTTACCCGCCTGCTTCCCATGGGCGGTTCCCCGGCCCGGGCTTCTGCGTAGCCTGCCTGGAGGTGTCCTCTGTGGCTGAGCACCGGGCTGGGCCTCTTCACGAACTGGTGGCCAGCTTGGCAGCACAGTGCCTGCATCTGCTTCCCTTCCTGCCCCACCTCGCTTCACTCTCTCTCTGGCTGCCCTAGGGTTGTACCTCCCAAGGAAGGGTTTTCTAGGGAATCTGGGCTAAGTCAGGACTAAGATTGAAAGAGGACTGAATCCTCATTCGATATTATCTAGCCTAATTCCCTCATTTGACAGAGGGAGCTGAGGGCCAGAGAAGTTAAGTGATTTCCTCAAGTTCACAGCTAGTTAATGGAGAAGCTATGCCTATTCATCACTTTAACGACAAATTAATGAGCACCTACCACGTACCAGGCACTATTCTAGGCCCTGGGAATGCAGCGGTGAATAACACGGACAAAATCCCTCCTTTTATGGAAGACAACATTTGAGCGGAGGGTTAGAGGGAAAAAAAGACCGTAAAAGAGATAAGTAAAATACTCAGAATGTTAGACTGATAAGGGCTGGTGGTGGTGATGGTTGGATATTATGGGCTGGACTGTGTCCTCCAAAATTCACCTGTTAAAGTCCCAACCCCTAGTACCTCAGAATGTGACAGTATTTGGAGATAGGGCCATTAAAGAGGTCATTAAGTTAAAATGGGGCCATTATAGTGAGCCCTAACCCAATATGCCTGGTGTCCTTATAAGAAGAGAAAATTTGGACACATGAAGAGACATCAGGGATGCCACACACAGAGAAGAGACCCTGTGAGGACACAGTGAGAAGGTGGCCATCTGCAAGCCTCAGGAGAAACCAACCCTGCCAACACCCTGATCTGGGACTTCCAGCCTCTAGACTGTGGGACAGTACACTTCTGTTGTCACCCAGTCTGTGGTATTTTGTTACGGTCGCCTTAGCAAACTAAAATGGATTTTATTTTCATAAAAGGTGTCCTGAGCTGGCCTCACTGAGGTGACATCTGAGGAAAACTCCGAAGGATGTGATGGGGTGAGTTGTTTGCAACTCCGACGGAAGAGCATCCCAGTCAGAGGGACCTCAGGCTTCATGGCTCTGACTGGGCTCATACCTCAAGCGTTCAAGGGATAGCAAAGACGTCAGTGTGCACACAGAAAGCAGAGTGGGTGAGGCAGAAAACGGGAGGATGTGAGACCAGAGACGTGACGGGATGTGGGAGGACGTTCTCTGCATGAGATGGGGAGTTACTGCGGAGTTTAGAGCAGTGGTTCTCAATTGGGAGGAAGGGGATTTTGCATCCAAATTTGGCAATGCCTGAAGATATTTTCCATGGTCAATACTGAGGAGGAGTGAGGAGAGGTCAGGATCAGACACTGGTATCTAGTGGGTGGAGGCCAGGAATGCTGCTGAATATCCTACAATGCACAAGACAGCATTTCCCTCCAGCTCCCCAATAAAGAATTACCAAGGTCCGCATAGTAACAAGGTTGAGAAGCCCTGGTTTAGAGCACAGGATCATTCTGGCTGTGTCGGGAGTGACTTCAAAAGAAGAACAGGCAGACTTCCCTGGTGGTGCAGTGGTTGGGAATCCACCTGCCAATGCAGGGGACATGGGTTTGAGCCTTGGTCCGGGAAGATCCCACATGCCACAGAGCAACTAAGCCTGTGTGCCACAACTACTGAGCCTGCGGTCTAGAGCCCGCGAGCCACAACTACTGAGCCTGCGTGCCAAAACTACAGAAGCCCGTGCACCTAGAGCCCGTGCTCCACAACAAGAGAAGCCACCGCAATGAGAAGCCCGCGCACCGCAACGAAGAGTAGCCCCTGCTCTCCGCAACTAGAGCAAGCCTGCACGCAGCAACGAAGACCCAAGGCAGCCAAAAAAAAAAAAAAAAAAAAGAACAGGGAATTCCCTGGCAGTCCAGTGGTTAGGACTTGGCGCTTTCACTGATGTGGCCTGGGTTCAATCCCCGGTGGGGGAACTAAGATCTCGCAAGCTGTGTGACGCAAAAAATAAAAAAAAGAGGAAGAACAGAGGCTCTGTTAATCCAGGTGACTTGGCCAGGGGGGCAGAAGATCTACTATGCCAGCTTAGGGCTCCCTGCCTCCTCCCTCTTTCTCTTTCCACTTTCTCAACAAACATTACCAGAACACTTACTATGTGTTAACTTGTCCCAGGCGCTGGGCAGATTCCAACAGGTGTGGCCCACTAGGACCCTCGTCCAGTTCACCCAGACTCAAGCTGGCGAGAAGGGAGCTGTTACAGGGAGCAGGTGCTGACTTGGGTACGTCCGCTTGGGGCTGCAGGTGGACCTCTGCAGCAGTTGTCAGTAGTTGCTGTCTACTCAGACACTAAAGAAAACACAGAACGAGCACTGGGTGGGTGACAGCTCACCTAGCCTAAAACTTGGAAACCATCCTAATGCCTCTGTCTCCCTGACCCCCACCCCTCCACCCCTAATCCATTCCCAGTTACCTCCAAAATCTCTCTTGTAGCTATTCACATTGCTCCATCTTTATCATCATGACTCTAGTCCAAGCAACTGTCATTTCCTATCTGGTGCCTCTATCGTCACTCTTGTGCCCCCAGAATCTTTCATTAGTTAGGACAGATGGGCCATGCTGCAGTAACAGAAAACTCAGTGAATTCTCAGTGGCTTAACACAAAAAAGGTTTATTTCTGACTTATGCAAAAGTAGGTAAGGTGGTCCTCATCCGTCAGTCTCCTAACTCTGTATTTTTTCCATAGCAGTTATCATACTTTGTAATTATCTATTTAATTATATGATTATTGGATCAATTTCTATTGCTATCCCTAGGGTGTGTGCTCCTTGATGGTAGGGCCTGTACCCGGCTTGCTATGTATCGCTAGACGTAGAACAATGCCGATAATATACCTATAATTAATGCCTTAATATAACATACAAAGTAGAATTCTTGAAATATTTTTTGAATGAATGAATGGACGAGTACAGTGGCTACACTACAACTGGAGACCATATCATCTCCCAGATCTAAAAAATTCTAAAATACTTCATGCATAAAACATGATATGGAAAACATATGTATACTTTAAGCCTAACAATAAAACACTCACATATCACTATACTACCCAGTTCAAAAAATAACACATCGGGCTTCCCTGGTGGCGCAGTTGTTGAGAGTCCGCTTGCCGATGAAGGGGACACGGGTTCGTGCCCCGGTGCGGGAGGATCCCACGTGCCGCGGAGCGGCTGGGCCCGTGAGCCATGGCCGCTGAGCCTGTGCGTCCGGAGCCTGTGCTCCGCAACGGGAGAGGCCACAGCAGTGAGAGGCCCGCGTACCGCAGAAAAAAAAAAAATAATAACACATCACTTGGGACTTCCCTGGTGGTCCAGTGGTTAAGACTCTCTGCTCCCAATGCAGGGGCCCGGGTTTGATCCCTGGTCAGGGAACTAGATCCCACGTGCCACAACTAAGACCCAGCGCAGCCAAATAAATAAATAAATACATACATAAATACTAAAAAAACCCTCCATACTTCTACTGCAAGGGGCTCGATCTCTGGTCGGGGAACTAAGACCCCACATGCCAAGTGCAGCGCGACCAAAAAATTAAAAAACAAAAAAAAACACATCACCAACATCTACGTGCCCCTCCCTGATCACTTCTCAGTCCTAGAGATTAACAAAAGACTGCATTTTGTGTCTATCATCTCTTTTTCCTTTTCATCATTTTAACCACATATGGATATTACATATACTACTGTTTTTGAACATTATGTAAATAGTATCACACTGTAGAAAATCTTTGGTGATTTGCATTTGTTGGTCAACACGTTTGTGAGATTTATCTTTGTAGAATTACATAGTTTGGTTTCATTTTTACCGTCATAGTTTCCATTGATTGAGTATAATATAACTAATTTATGCTACTGTTGATGGGCATTTGAGTTGTTACCAGGTTTTTGCAATTATAATTTGTACTGCTGTGAACTTTCTTGTGCATGTCTCTTTGTGCAAGTGTGCAAAGAGTTCCTCTAGGGTACATAGTACATACCTTGAAGAGGTAAATTCTATTTTACAAGTTAATGCCAAATTATTTTCCGAAGTGTTTGCAACAATTTTCACTTCCACCAACACTGTCCAAGAGTTCCTTTTGTTCTACATCCTTCAGACACCTGATGCAGCCAGACTTTAAAATTTTTGCCTCTCTGGTGGGTGTCTACATTTACCTTCTCCTGATTACTAATGAGGTTGAGCTTTTTTTCATAGGTTTATTAGTGGCTCTTCTTCTGCAAAATGGTTGTATCTATATATTGCTCATGTTTCCACTTAGTTGTCTTCTTACTGATTTTTTTGGAATTCTTAATTCTGGACAGCAATTCTTCTTTGGTTATTTTCTTGTAAATATCTTTTCCGGTCTATAGTTATTTTTGTTACTGTCTTTGTGTCTTTTGATGAATACGAGTTCTTAATTTTAAGATAGTAACATTTATCACTTTTATAGTATGTGCTTTTCGTTTTGTATAAGAACACTCTCCCTATTCTGATGTCATAAAACTGTTCTTCTATATTTTCTTCCAAAAGTTTGAAAGATTTGTCTTTAGTTTTTTTTTTAATTCACCTGAAACTGATTTTGTCTATGGTCTGAGGTAGAAATCTAATTTAAATATTTTTCTCATTATTGCATTATAATTACATTAGTTTCCTACTGCTCCCGTAACAAATTACCACCAATCTAGTGGCTCGAGAAACACAAATTTATTATCTTACAGCTCTGGAACTTAGAACTGGGTTTCACTGGGCTAAAATCAAGGTGTCAGCAGGGCCTGCACTGCATTCCCATCTGGAGGCTCTAGGAGAAGTTTTTATTTTTCCCCTTTTCCAGCTTCTAGAAGTTGTCCCCTTGAGCCCTCTTCCATCTTTAAAGCCAGCAATGGCTGGTCAAGATTCTCCTGCATCACATCACTCTGACACTGACCCTTCTGCCTCCCTCTTTTACTCATAAGGACCCTTATGATTAAACTGGGCCCATCTGGATCAAGACAATCTTCCCACCTCAAAATCCTTAAACTAGTCACATCCTTTGCCACGTAAGGTAACACAGTCACACATTCAGGGCATTAGGATGTGGACATCTTTGGGAGAGCATTATTCTGCCTCCCACAATCATCAATTGATTCAACACAATTTATTTAATCTTTTCTGAACCTGGGTACCGGGAAACACTGGTCTGGTCGTAATAATAATAATAATAATAATAGCAAGCACTGAATGCTTGCTGTGTACTGGGAATTTCTCTAAGTGTTGTATGCATATTACCTCATTTAATACTTACATGACTTTATGCTAAGGCCAGTACTATTATTTCTATCTTAGAAATGAGTAAAGTGAGGGACAAAGTGATTAAGTACCTTCCCTACAATAGGAAATGGCAGAGCCAGGACTCAAATCCAGGCAGTTGGGATCCTAAGTCCATGCACCCAACCACCACGCTACTGTTCAATGAACAAAATAAATACATAAATCTAGCTTCCTTTAGCTGCTCAAGCCTGAGTCCCATAACTTCTTTGAGCCTCAGTTTCTTTATCTGTAAAATTGGAAAAGTGGTGCAGCTCTTCTGCATTTCACGGGGCTGCTTTGGGGACACATTGAGACAAGCTGTAACAAAGCGGTTCAGATAAGGAAAACAGGGCTCCAAGAGTCATCCCACTGCATGTCACTGGCAGAGCCAGGACTGGGACTCAGGTTTCCTGGCAAGGTGGGCTATTTCCACCACAGGGTGGTAACTATAGCAGGCACAACTCTTCAAATAGACTATTTGCCCTTCATCAACCTCATGCCCATGAAAGCTGTGTCTGTGTAGCTAATCAATCGTTCATTAAGAATGTCATCAAGTCTCAGAGGATGCTGTTACAAAATTCAAATGTGAGCTAACACTTCTTAGCTGAGACAGGGTAAAGCGTACAAGTATTATTTAGTAGCAGCTACAAATCAAGGGGAAAAGGAAGAAAATTTCAGAAACTGACAGAAGAGGGAGGCTGCAAGGTACTTGCTAAGGAAAACCACCTCCACCATGTCTTTGCTTCTTCTCCAACCTGATCCCATCAAGATGCACCCCTTTTCGTTTTCCCTTGAATTCTCCTTAGTGGAGTAGGTATCAGAAAACCTGACTTTCAGCTTTGGGGTAACGCCTGACCGTTTTTTGCTTTGACCTTCAAGGCAATATCGAAAAAAAAAAAAAAGAAAAAGGGCGAAGAGTGGGAGGATTCACTCTACCAGATATTAGGATATATAACAAAGTTATAGCAATAAAATCCGTGTAGCACTGGTACAGGAACAGATCTAGATCAACGGAAGAGCAATGAGAGCCCAGAAACAGAGACAGGTGTCTATGGAGACTTGGCTTACAACACAGATGCCGTCACATCTTGGTGGGGAAAAGATGGATTGTTTGGTGCGTACTGCTGGGAAAACTGGCTCAGCATGCACAGAAAATAATATTGTATTCCTATTTGCAGTACATGCGAGGTGAACTCCAGATGAGTTAAGACATGTGACAGGTAGAAGTATGAAGCAAAATTGGGAAAAATGTAGGAGAATATTTTGCAGCCACGCGTAGGAAAAGATCTTTAAACAAGATCCCAAAAGCACTCTTCACAAGGCTGAAATTGGATACATTTGGCTACACCAAAATTAAGGATTTCCCCTACACTGTAGGATAGCAAAGACCAAGTTAAAAGGATGCAAGAAAGACTGGGAGATACTGGCAATGTCCAAGGCTGACAAGGGATAAATATTTAGAATATGTAAGAAACTTTAAAAACTCACTCAGAAATAGGAAATTTAGCAGAAAAATAGGCAAAAGATGTAGCAGGTAGTTCACGGAAGGAAAAACATCTCTATGGCTCTTAAGCATATGGAAAAATGGTTATCACTAATCATGAAAATTAAAATGTGATACTACTTTACCAATGCCAGATTAATAGAAATTGGGACATATGTTAGCGTATAAAGTGGAGAAACAGGAACCTTCCTATCTTCATGTGTCATTGGTGGCAGCGCAAACTGGCAAAGCCATTCTGGAGAGTACCATGGCAGAGTGAAACCAAGCAGTGTAGACTCCATGATCTAGCAACTCCATTTCTCTCTTATGGTCCATAAGAGACACGTGTAATACCCATTCCAGCATTGTCTGTGATAACAAGGAACTGCTGGCAACCTAAGTGTTCATTGATTAAGGAACTGGTAAGTAAAATGTGCTAGACGCACAAATCAAATACTTTTAGTGGTCAGAATTAATGAACCTCTGGTATACACAGCCCCACGGGCAGATCTCTAAGACATCATGTTGAGGGGAAAAACAAGAAACAGAATGAGTTCTTATCACAATACCATTCGCGTATATTAAAAATAGATACTTAAACTAAAAGCAGTATCTTTCGAGGACATATACATGTACTGGGACATATCTTAAACGAGAGAGAATTCATATGCGGGGTAGGGAAACGGGAGGGTGGAGAAGGAATGAGTGGAAAATAATAAAATAAAAAAGAGTTGGGTGTTGCTGACTCTTAGGAGGGAAGAGTATGATCAACAAAACTTTTGTCGCTGAGGTCCAAAAACATGGCCCCAATCCCCCTTCCATCGCTTCCTACTCTTAACAGAATCAAATGCAAGCAACTCAGCGTGGCTGCCCAGACCTGGGCTTTTTTCCATAAAGGACCTACCTCTCTACCTTGCCAAGCACTCGGTTCCCCGCACTTCAAGCTCTATTCTGCCTGCACTTCCTACAACCCAAACACACCCAGGCTTCAATCCGAAATGGGCTTACTCTTATTTCTCTTGGAAAAATCCTGTTTAAGATCCAGTTTAAGCGTCTCCTCTCCAGGAATCCTTTTTCTGACGTCTGCCCTTCCCACATGCTAACGTCTCCCGGACTGTATGCCCAAGCACCCCGTCCCCATCAATCCCGCCCACACCAGGTTCTATTTCCTTATTTTGGGTACACACCCCTCCCTCAGGGATAGAGCAGAGTTACGGAGATCTTCGCGTCCACAGATCGTGCGCTGGGGTGGGCGGTCCCACGAATAACCGCATGATAATTCTAGCAACTTAAGCAAGATCCCAGCCCACCTCCCTCTTCTTTGTTTCGCCTCTTATTGGTTCAGCATCTCCGCCCCCGGCTACGGACCCCACTCCTCCACTGGCCGCAGGGAGTGGGAGGCTCTGCGCACGCGCCGCGGCTTCGGGCGCGCTCGGTCGGGGGCGGGGCAAGGGGAGAGAAGAGCAGAGAGACGAGAGCGGTAGGGGGCCGCCGCGACGTTGCGCGGCAGTTGCGTCTGGCCCGCGTGCACGCGACGCCCGGGAGGGGGCGGGGCCGAGGCCGGCACCCCCACCCAGGCCCCGCCCCCGAGGCCCACCCGCGCATCTCACCCCGCCCCCTCGCCTTGGCTGCCCCGCCCCCTCGCCTTGGCTGCCCCGCCCCCTCGCCTTGGCTGCCCCGCCCCCTCACCTTGGCTGCCCCACCCCCTCGGCGGCCGCGCTCCTTCTCCCGCCGCCTGCTCGCCTCTCGCCCGGCTCCTTCGGCCGAGAGCGGGAGAAAGTCCTGCTGGTGGGCGGCCGTGGGGCTGCGCGCGTCCGGCATCCCGGTGCCGCTCCGGCCCGGGCGGCTAGGGGGCCCGGCGGTCCATGCATCCGCCGCCGCCCGCCGCCGCGATGGAGTTCAGTCAGAACAGTCTGTTCGGCTACATGGAGGACCTGCAGGAGCTCACCATCATCGAGAGGCCGGTCCGCCGGAGCCTCAAGGTGCGCCCCGGGGAGGAGGAGCTGCCCGCAGGGCGCCCGGCGGCTTGCCCCTACCCCGACCCCAGCCCGTCCGCTCCCCGAGGCGGCCCGGGACCCTCTCGGAGTCCTGCTGGCCCCCCAGTCCTCCTCCAGTCCCCGGCCGCCGTGTTACCCTAACCCGGCCCTTCTCGGGCCCCCTTCTTCGACGTGGCTCGGGTTCTCCCAGCCTGGACCCCCAGGCCCGAGGGACGGGCATCCGGAGCCAGCCCGCGATCCCTCGGACGCCCTCGGTTTTCTAGTCCCCCGGCCCAGCCCGCCCCGGGCCCTTTCCCCAACCCGCCCCCCAGGAACGGCCGGTCGAGCCCCTGTCGTTCGGGCCAGCCCGGCGTCCTCCCCCGCGCCGCCCCTCTCGCACAGCCGGAGCCCCTCGGTTGC
Organism: Delphinapterus leucas; assembly: GCF_059928025.1. Taxonomy (NCBI): domain Eukaryota; kingdom Metazoa; phylum Chordata; class Mammalia; order Artiodactyla; family Monodontidae; genus Delphinapterus; species Delphinapterus leucas. The sequence goes on from NC_143130.1 coordinate 171,131,034, forward strand.
GGTCTTTCTTCCCCCGGCCCTGCAGGAGCTGCCCCTCGCAGCTGCAGCCCGCTTATCCCGCCTCCTCTCCTTGGGGCTCCCCCTCCCCCCGCTTTGGCTCCCCGCTTTGGCTCCCCGGTGCTGCTGCCCGGGTTCAGGCCCCAGTCCCACTTCTCAGTCTGCACGGCCCCGACTCTTCCCCTGCCTCTCCCAGAGACACCCCAGATCCCATCCCCCTCCTCCCCCATCAGAGCGAGCTCCGGTCCCCCAGTCCCCAAGTCAGCCCGGGCCTCCCTTCTCCTCCCAACTAGCACCCATACTAGAGCCGTCCTGCTACGGGTCTTCAAAGCCCTCTCGACCCTTTGTCCCGATCCTGAGTCACCACGTGTCCTTACCTTCCAGCCCCTCCAGAACTCTAGCTGGGACCCTGCTCCCCAACCTCCTTAAGAGAGTCAACCTTCACTAGGCCCCCCACCTCCCGCTAGCTCCCCGACCCCGCAGAGTCATCTTCCTCCCAGCCTCCCAGAGGCTCCAGCCCTCAATGCTGGCAAAACTAGTGACCTACCACCACCCCCTCCGCCCCCCATTATAGCTCTTTTCACTCCCACCTGCCGCAATATCTCGGATCTTTGATTTCCTTCCAGTCCCAGAGTTTATTCCCTTCCCTCCCCCACTCCAGATTTTGTCTTTCTCATTCTCCCTCGGCTGCAGTCTTCATTCCCCCTTTTAAGCATTTCCTGGGATGGAAATGCTGGCGAAACAGTCTTGGATATTAGAGACTAAAAGTATGTATATATTTTATATATATACATACAATTGATTTCAGCAAGGTTCTGAAGCCACAATGTGATTCTCAGGCTTCAATCTAGAAGCTAGAAGAGTAAACAAACAAAAAAAAAGCCCCCAACCCCCCAAACTCCACCACCTAAACCCAACAATTAGAGACGTCTGAGGTTTGAGGGCGTCAGACCCTTGATTAGTTTTCAGTGACAACGCTAAATTGTGAAACTTTTTCATTAGTCCGTACTCAGATAGGGTCCCTGGAGGCAAGACCGATCCGATGTTTGTGTGCATAATTTGTGTTTTACACTTGACAGACACCAGAAGAAATAGAAAGACTGACAGTTGATGAAGACCTCAGTGATATTGAAAGGGCTGTTTATCTGCTCAGGTATTTCATAAAGTCTTTTTGTGATAATTGCTGCTTTTCCTGTGGCAGCATCCACAAATGATTTCTGAAATGTCATGTTAACGGTTCTGTTCAGATTTACTTAACCACTTGAACAGAGTACTTTTGCATGCGCAGCACTTAATTATGTTATAAATTAAGATTTAGGTATGGACTTATGAACTTGAAAACCGAAATCAAATCAGATACCTAGCTTATAGAATATTGCTTGGAGGAGGAGCAGAACAACTAATGGTTTGAGTTGAATCTCATTAAAAAAAAATCTTGCAGCTTTGGTTGTCCTCCCATAAGATCCAATAAATTTAGATGAGACTTAAGAATATCCAGTGATTAATTTTAAGTTAATTGCAGAGTATGAACTTTATATGCTATTTACTGTACAGAAAAAAAAATCCACAAATATGGTAGTTCAATTCTTTTCCCTCAGGATATCCTGTTTATATTACTTCTGCTATGTGCGCTTTATAATTTTGCCCGGGAGATTTTAAAATTTAATTGCGCCTACTCTCACTTAAGTTTCATCTTACAAGCTCTACAGAATTGCTTAAGCCTAATGGTTATTACAAATATTTACAAGATTTCTCTCAACTATTTTAAAAATTGTGTTGTGGATTTAACTTCTTAAAAGCTGATGTGAACATTAGTGAAAATATCTATAAAAATACTTCAGAAATAGAAATTTTCCTAAGGCATTTTGTGTACATTGTTTTAAAATTTTTCTTGCACATTTTTCCCCCCCTTTTGGCAAATTAGTTTTCGCTTTTTTTTTTTTGGAATCAGATTTTGAAAACTGGTGTTATTTACCTCCTGGGATATTTGTCATCCTTGTTTCCTTAGCTCAGGTCTACTTTGCCGGTTTCAGGTGCTGGCAAATTTCTTCTTCTTTCTTGTTTTATAGATCATGTTTCTAGTCCCATGATATTCACTGAATGACCCTGTTAAAAAAAAAAAATCTCTCCTTGATTTCCATTTTCTTAATTCTGCAGCCCATTAGTGACATCTTGGGTTCTATTCTCGTCAGAATTTTAGCATGCTTACAGTTTAGACCATTCTCTTCAGTAATTCTGTTACTTTAAAATGTTTCTGGATCTTAGACCTTATGTTGGGGTTATTTCCCCTCATCTTTTGGTGATTTATGGTAGCCTGCTCTCATCGTTTCTACCTATTTGTTTTATTTTATTATTTTTAAAATTTTCGTTGGAGTATAGTTGATTTACAATGTTGTGTCAGTTTCAGGTGTATATCTACCTATTTATTTTAAAGGAAAATGGTTTTATCTATGTATGAATTAACAGTATGTGTTTTTGATGTTTCATAGAGAATATGCCTTTTAACTTAGTTTGCTAATTGTGTAATATTTGAAGTACTTTATTCCTTAATGATTAACATGTCCAATATGGTGAACAGTAGTTGTAAGCAACTGCCTTTTCCCACATTTCTTTTGTTTGGAGTAGGTAGACAACTGGTGAAAATTTGGATAAGCTTCTTTTAGCATACAGCAGTTAATGACTTGAAGTCAGTGCCTACTTACTCCTACTTAATTCTCTCCGTATAAATGCTGGCTGACAATGAGGAAATAGAGAGTTTTGCTCTACTTACTTGCGACAGCAGATACCTTATTTTAGGTATCAGTGACAAGGCTTCTTTTTTAGGGGAGCTTATTTTCTATTTTGCTTTTATTGTTGGCGAACCAGGTCGTCTAAGTTGTTTGAATTTCTCAGACAAAGAACGTAAGTTTCATCCAGTTCTGGAACTGACAAAGCCCTTACAGAGGCAGATGGGTCCTCTCATTCTTAGTTAGAGAGTTTTAAAAGAGATCTGATATCTCCTTTAGTTTCTAGTGGCTCATCTACCTTGAAGGAGGCTTGCAAGGTGACTCAAAAGGCAAACACTAGCTTGGTTGTGCGTGGGCTCTCCAGCTGAGTTCTTCTTTTGTATTCCTACCATCTCACCACCTCCTGGGGGAAAGCGGGATTTTACCTTTAGGCCAGCTTCTGAAGGGATAACAAGACTCCTGCCTGAAGGGTTCTTTCTTCCCTGGGATTCAGGAGAGGGTGTGGGATTGTCTTATGGACATGTTCCAAACCTTGCCTCTGTTAAAGCTGTTAAAGCCTCTTCTCTCATGTATTGAGCCTTCTATTTTAAATGTAATTTATTCCTTTTTTTTCCTATTTGTACTTCCCAATGCTGTAGAATCTAATACTGAGTCCTTTTTTCCCCTCTATGATTTTCAGGTTTATTTTTGAGTACTTTACCTTTTCATCTGTTTTGGATATTTAATATCCAGAATTTTCCTCTTTGCTTTTGAATGTCAGATTTGTTTCTGTAGCTCTCTTATTTTTGTACATTAAATCTATTTTGGAAGATTATGTTACATTAGATTTTAGGGTCAAATGTATAAGTATCGGTAGGAAATGCTTTATGTTAGTGGAGGTTCTGATAGTATTTAAACTGAACCTAGTATCTAAAAAAGCATTATATTGGACTGCTGTCCAACGAAAAACAAATTACACTGTTCATTATATTACCCTAAAATATGGCAGATCAATTATTAATGCTATTTTCATGATTAAGTTTAGAACATTACAGTATTTGAAGATTTGACAAAGATTCTGTGGCTTTACATAAATATGATGCTGATATACCCATCTGTGGCATTTAGCACTGAAACAAAACAACTTTCCTAATAGTCACAGCTTGTGGCTTAGTCAAAAGCATATCACAATATCTTCTTTTAGTTCTCTCTCTTCTTTGTGATTTTGGTGTATATTTTAGGAATAATTTTGTTAGAGAAGGGTCCTAAGTTTGTACACTGTGCTTTCATTAGGTAAACCTTTACTCACATATCTCTAGTTGCCTGTCAGATAAACTCCAGACCCTTAAGCTTGGCATAAGTGACTCCATCTTAGCTCTGCAATGGAATGTTCCACCAGGCCCTCAACTTTTCTTTTTAATAGCTTCACTGAGGTGTCGTTCGTATGCCATATGGTTCACCCATTTATAGTTGAGTGGTTTCGTGTATTCACGGAGTTGTGTGTTCATCACCACAATCAATCTTAGAGCATTTTCAGAAGAAGCCCTGTACCTATTAGCAGTCAGTCCCCACTCCTGCCCAATCTTCCCAGCCTTTGGGAACCACTAGTCTACCTTCTTTCTTTATGGATTTGCCTATTCTGGACATTTTATGTAAAATTATACAATATGTGGCCTTTTGTGACTGATTTCTTTCACTTAGTATAATGTTTTCAGGGTTCACTGGCATTGTAGCGTGTCAGTACTTTGTTTCTTTTTACTGCCGAATAGTATTCCACTGTGGGAGTATATCACATTTTGTTTGTTCATACACTCGGGTTGTTTCCATGCAGTCCTTCACTTTTTGAAGCAGTCGTGCTGCCTTATTCACTGTTACTCAGATACATCACGTTCATCCTTAACTCTGCTTTTCCCCATCCTGGAATACCTTTCGTTATACCTCTCCAGTATTTTCCATCCCCAGGATCCAGCTGTAATCTTGCCTCTTTCATAAGGCCTTTCCTAACTGCTGAAACTACATGGGATCTCAGGCTCTGTGAGCTTCCATATCGCTTAGTGGCTGCATACCTTTGTTTTCCTTAACTTGTGTGTGTGCATACGTTGTCTTCAATAGACTGTAAGCTCTTAGAGGGTAAGCTGTTTTTTATTGTTGTTTTGGTTCTTTCTTGTTCTGTGCTATGATATAAATATATACCTCTTAATGGAATAAAGTGTGTTTATTTACCTTAAGATGACCGAAGTGCCAGATGAATTAAGCAACTTTTGACTTTTTTGTATTGTAGGCAATAGAATCAGACAGATTTAGGTTATGTCCTACCACTTACTATCTGTGTGACCATGGGCAAGTTATGATGGTGGTTAAATCCTGGTTTTCTCATCTGCAAAGTGGAAAATAATAATTCTTGTTTCCCAAGGTGGTTAGCCCCAAACACCAAACAGGTACCCAATTAATATTAATTCCCTTCTGTTTCCTTTGCCATGTCCCTAATTCCTTACTCCTTAGGTGCTCAAGGTACATTACAAACTTTTAAAAGAGGATAGCAGTATTAATTTTGTCTTCCGATAATTTAATAAAGTAATAGGCAAGTGAAGTATATCAACTGAAGTTTGTGATAGATATCTATTAACTTCCTTTGCTAATAGTATTTTCAGAATCTTCACATATTATACTTATTTTAAACTGATGGTAAGGTCAGCCTGTTTGAGCAATATTTGCTATTTATATTATGCGTTAAATGTGTTGATTGGTTAATGTATCTAACCTAACTTTTATGTTGCTTACTTTTACAGTCATTTAAAAATGGTTTGTCACTTTGCACTGGGAGTTTTAAAACATTTCACCCTTTGCCTTTTAGGGACAGTCAAATAAAGTACATCGTTAATTAGGAACTTTTCCCCTTTTCTTTCTCTCTCCCCCCACCCCCCCTCCCCCTTTTAAAAAAAAACAGGAGTAAGTGCTCCCCCTAGTGATACCACAGAGTGAGAATCTGCAGCCAAATCTGGAAATAAAAGTGCTGTGAACGGTGCCTATTGCTGATCACGTTTGGGAGCTCTTGCATTCAAGACTAGCACAGGGTAGCAAGGAGGTCACGAGGAAGAACTTTGCTACCAGCTAGTTTTTGGTTGTTTTATCTTTAAGACTACCTGTCCTATTTGCTTGGCAAATGGGAAAAGTTGTGTGAAAATCTCCTTTGTATGCCCTTATTTCTAAGATCTTCTGTATCTCCACATTTCTTCTGCCTTTACTATTCTTTTGATTTCTTTTTTTTTTTTGACACCTGTCATTTAGTACTGTTTTGGTGAGGTGGGGTGCTTACGGGGTGTGTGTGTGTGAGAGAGAGAGAGAGAGAGAGAGAAAGAGAGTGTGTGTGTGTGTGTGTGTGTGTGTGAGAGAGAGAGAGAGAGAGTGTGTGTGTGTGTGTGTGGGGGGGGGGGCTTGAGTAGCCAGGATTGCATGCCCGGTTTTCTCGAGTGTTGTGCTGGAGAGGCACATCACAATTTTTAATCCCTCACAGCTGGGATGAAGTGGTTAGTTAATCACCCCAAATTGGTTAATATTAATGTGGGGAGTCATAAAAATGATCCATACTTTCAGTGTTTCATCTTAGTGTAAAAACACATTTGTTTGCGTATCTTTTGTCACAGGTCCACTACCTTTTGAGTGTGGGTCTGCTTAATACAGTTCATAATCCTTTTTCTTGCAGAAATACCCCCATAATGCATTTATAACGTCACGTTCAGGTTTCTTTAAAGTTGAGTGAGAATTTTTTTTATAACTTTATTTGTTTACTTTTATAAATTTGTTTATTTTATTTATTTATTTTTGGCTGCGCTGGGTCTTCGTTGCTGTGTGCGGGCTTTAGTTGCGGTGAGTGGGGGCTACTCTTCGTTGTAGTGCGTAGGCTTCTTATCGCGGTGGCTCCTCTTGTTGCTGAGCACGGGCTCTAGGTGCGTGGGCTTCAGTAGTTGTAGCACATGGGCTCAGTAGCTGTGGCGCGCGGGCTTCAGTAGCTGTGGCTCGCGGGCTCTAGAGCACAGGCTCAGTAGTTGTGGTGCACGGGCTTAGCTGCTCTGTGGCATGTGGGATCTTCCCTGACCAGGGCTCGAACCCGAGTTCCCTGCGTTGGCAGGTGGATTCTTAACCACTGCGCCACCAGGGAAGCTTTAAAGTTGAGTGAGAATTTAAAGATGCTTATGAAGCAGTCTGAAAGCCTGCCTTAGATTTTTTTGATTATTTTTTACTCAGCTTTTGCAAGTTGTCTTGTTCTTCCTAATTCAATAGCAGTTTCCTTTAGCAACTTATCTTTGTTGAGTTTTTCTAAAACTTTCAATTTAGCTGTCACAGAAACGACTCTGTCTTTGCATTCATATGTTTATGTAATACTTAATTATGTAATTGCAGTATCAAGTAAATTGGGATAAGCTGGTGTGAGAACAAACACAGCTGACTCTTGGTTACAACTCGACTGGTTAGAGCAGAAGCATGTGGGCATTTCAGAGAGTAGCCTATTAGCTATAAGCTTTCAGTTTGCCTTTGGCAGGGAAGTGGAGAGTGTTGCTTAGCTGGGACAGTCTTTTAACACCTTGTTGAGAGAGATACCATCCCTTTTCAGAACATGCACTGAGATGATCTTGCTTCAACCTTGGATACCCATGATATTCCTCTCTTGTCTCTGCATTGAGTTGGGTCCATGGCCTGGTCTGTTCTTCCTTCACCGTTCTATTCTTAAAAAAAAAAAAAAAAATTAATGGATGAAGAATCTCAGTTAAAGAGGTACTTTCCTAAACATATATTTTATTTGTTTTTTAAAACAAACTTTTGGAACATATGCAGAAATGAGCACACATCATAAATATACAGCTTGTTATATTTTCACAAGTTAAAAAACACCCATCTAACCAGCATCCAGATTATGAAATAGGACATAACCTGTTGTATTAGCCTGATAGCTTCCCATTTACCCTTGTCTAGTTTCCCCCGTTCCCTGCAAAGGGTAACTGTACTATCCTAACTTCTAACACCATAGGTTAGTTTGCCTGAGTTTGAACTCTATACAGTAGGAGCCACGGAATATACTGTTTTGTGTTTAGCTTCTTTTGCTCAGCCTTTAAAAAAAGAGGTCTTTCCGTATTGTTGCATGGAGAAATAGATTGTTCATTCTCATTCCTGTATGGTATTCCATTATATGAATATATCATGTCATTTACTTAACTCTTGGTGGACATTTCTCTTGTTTCCAGTCTTTGGCTATTATGAATAATGCCGCTCTGAACATTCCTGTACACGTCTTTTGGTGAATGTATGTAGGCATTTCTTTTAGGTGTCTTCATAGAACTAGAACTCTTGCTCACAGCATATACATATGTCCAGCTTAGAAGTTACTGCTAAACAATTTTCCAAAGTGGTTGTACCAGTTTATACTTCTACCAGCAGTGCAGGAGCGGTGCCACCCTATATTTTTTAGGAAACAAAAATGACAAACTTTCTAGGACATAAATTTCTAGTATATCCGTAATGAACTACCTACCTAATAGCCCATAGAATCTTCTGTTATTCTGTGTATGATTTACTTAGGTCACGTAAATTTTTTCTTTCCCTATAAGAGAGTTTCAATAAATTTTTACAATTAGTTTTTATTTATTTATTTATTTATTTTCAGCTGCGTTGGGTCTTCGTTGTTGCTCGCGGGCTTTCTCTAGTTGTGGTGAGCAGGGGCTGCTCTTTGTTGTGGTGCGCGGGCTTCTCATTGCGGTGGCTCGTCTTGTTGCGGAGCACGGGCTCTAGGCGCGCGGGCTTCAGTAGTTGTGGCTCGCGAGCTCAGTAGTTGTGGCTCATGGGCTCTAGAGCGCAGGCTCAGCAGTTGTGGTGCACGGGCTTAGTTGCTCCGCGGCATGTGGGATCTTCCCCGACCAGGGCTAGTGTCCCCTGCATTGGCAGGCCCGTGTCCCCTGCATTGGCAGGTGGATTCTTAACCACTGCGCCACCAGGGAAGTCTCTACAATTAGTTTTTATTCTGCTAGACTGCTTGGAAAGAAGGTCTTCTTTCATGGGTACCACCTCCAGTACCATTAAACCACAGAGGAAAGTCCAGTGATCTTTATATCTCTACCTCTTTCAACTTGGATATTTTGCTTTTTGCAGTGCCTTTTGTTGTACGTGGTGGCCACCAAATGTGGGAGGCAGGGAGAAAGTGTTCAGACTTAGTTCTTCACAGTCACCACCTTTTTGGCTTTATGATATTGGTATGTGGTAATCAGGTCAGACATAATTGCAAAATCTATTATATCCTTGTCTGTGGCTGTGCCTTGCAGTGTAATTTTCCCTCCAAATCAGAGATGTTAATAATGGAGATTTATAATGCAACTAATACTTACTTTAGAGTGAATCTTAGGAGTTCAGGTTAAAACATACAAAATATTAATTGAGTACTTAGTATGTGTTAGGCATCTCCTGGAGAACAAGTGGCATCGTACCAGCAGATACTTGTGTTCAAGGAAGTACTTGTTTAAGGAAGCAAACGCACTTTTCTGAAGTTTCACTAGAATAGAAGTCACCACTAGTTAATAAGTATGTTGGGCATTGAGAAGGCAGTATGTAGTGTCGGAAATACTCTAAGACAGGCCCAGAAATATTCTTGGAGGCCGAGGCTTGCTCATTTATCTATTGAGAGACCTTGGGTAAGTTGCTTATCTGAGTCCAAGCCTCCTAATCTAAACTGGGAAGAGCAAAACCTACATTGCAGGATTGTTGAGAAGATTAGAGGAAGTGCATGCAGAGGACACAATGCCTGGTGTAGAGTTGTGTTCAGTAAAGGGTAATTGCTGTTGGTCTTTTAAATCAACTGTTGGCAATTCAGAGCATACTTTACTTTGGATGCATAGGCAACTTCCTATCCAGAAACTTCATGTAGTTATAAAATTTTCTCTCCAGATGGTGCCCCTTTGCAGTTAATTCTCCACCCTGACCCTAGGCAACCAATGATCTGCTTTTTGTCACTATACATTAGTGACAGATTCTTCTGCTCTAGAATGTAGACATGTTTTCATATCTCTTGGATAAATGCCTAAGAATGGAATGCTGGATCACTGGATGAGTATATATACACTTCATTTCAGTTCTGTTGAGGTATATTGACATCTAATAACCTGCACATATTTAAACTGTACAGTTTGATGAATTTTGACCTCTATGTATGTACCCATAAAGCTATCATCACCAGTAAGATAATGAACATACCCATCACTCCCCAAAGTAACTTTGTAATATCCTCTCCCTTTCTTCTTTTTTTTTTTTTTAACATCTTTATTGGGGTATAATTGCTTTACAATAGCGTGTTAGTTTCTGCTTCTCCCTTTCTTCTGATAGCCTCTCCGGCTCCAGGCAACCACTGACCTGCTTTCTGACGCTACAGATCAGTTTTCAGTTTGTAGAATTTTATAGAAAGGAGTCATACAGTAGCTACTCTTTCGTCTGGCTTCTTTTACTCAACATATTTATTTGGAATTTCATTCATGATGTTGCACGTATCAATAGTTTATTCCTTTTTATTATTGTTAATTATACCATTTTAAAGATATAGCACATTTTGTTTATCCATGCACCAGTGGATGGACATTTGGGTAACTTCAAGTTTTTGGCGATTACAAACCAAGTGGCTGTAAACATTCACGTACAGATCTTTGTGTGGACATGTGCTGTCTTTCCTCTGGTGAATAGCTAGCAGTGGAATGGCTGGGTCGTATAGTAGGCGTATGTTTACATTTTCAAGAAACTGCTAAACTGTTTCAAGTGATTATACAGTTTTACGTTTCCACCAGGAGACTGTGAGAGTGTGAATTGCTCCATAATACTTACCGACACTTGGTATGATAAGTCTTTTTGGTTTTAGGTCATTCTGGTGGTATTACCAGTGGTCTAGTGTAGTGGTATTTCACTGTATTTATAATTTGGATTTCCCAAATGACCAGTGGACATTGAACGTCTTTACATGTGATTATGAGTCAGATTGCTGTGGTCTAATTTTGATGAGGTCTAATTCGTTGATTTTTTTTCATTATAGTTAGTGCTTTTTGTGTTATATGTAAGAAATCCTTGCCAAATCTAGGTCAATTAAATTTTCTTTTAGAAGTTTTGAGGTTTTAGCTCTTAATTTCAGGTCTCTGATTCATTTCCACTTAAATTTTGTGTGTGGTGTAAGGTAAGGATTGAGGTTAATTTTTTTTTTTTCCACATAGCTGTAGTGTACAGTGGAAAAGGGCCAGTTTGCTACTGTAAGAATCAGGGGACCTGGTGTCTTATCCCTGCTATCACATTCAAGTCACTTAAGTTCTTCAGACATCGTTTCCCCCTCTTCTCTCCAGAGGATATGATGGGTTGGACCTCAGAATTTAAAGTTCCCTCTTGCTTCAGCAGGCTGTCTTCAATTCTAAGAAAGAAGATAAGGAAAAGATGTTGAACCTCAGTTTGTTATTTCATCCACTGGGCGGTGCTAATGGACATTCCTGTAAGGGCAAAAACTCCTTGGATAGGTGAACAGTTTCAGAGCTTTTAAAAAAGGTCACCTTTGAAGAAGATATTCATAATTCAGAAAGTGTCTGTGTTTCATTAAGGAGTAGATGCAATAATATTATAATAAAACCTAAAATACTGTTTGTCACCGGAAAAATACCAGAGTAGAACAATATTTTCTTTAAAGAGTTCTGTATATTTGGTTTTAATATGTTTTGGGCAGAATGAGAGTTATAGGGCTAGCATAAAAATATTTACATATTCAGGTGAAAAATTAGACTGAGAATTCTGATGGATTTAGAATTTTCATCGAAATTCTCTTGGTAATAAGCTTGTAAACTGTATTTGCTTGGAAACACTTTTGGTAATAAAATTATAAACTATATGTCCTTGAGTAGTAGACATCGTTGCAGAGGAAAAGGATTCACAAAAGTACAGCCTGGGCATCTCTCCTTGTAGCTCTGGTGATGGTGGGGAGGGAGGGAGGGGGGATGATCTACACATACAGTTTGTGTGTGTGTGTATCTCACATAATTTTCCAGTTATTTGTGGGGTTTTTCCAGATACCTTCCTGTTATTCGTTTCTAGTTTAATTCTGTAATGGGCACAGAACACACTTTGCTTGAATTTATTTCTTTTAAATTTGCTGAGGTTTGTTTTTTGGCCAGAACATGGGTCGATCTTGGTGATTATTCCATGTATATTTGAATGTGTATTCTCCCGTTGTTGGTGTAATGTTCTATAAATGTCAATTAGTAAACTTGGTTGATATATTTCAGATCTTCTGTATCTCTAAGGATGTTTGCTACTTGTTCTACTGACTAAACAACTGGAATACTGAAGTCTCTAACTATAATTGCAGATTTGTCTACTTCTTTCAAATATATCATTTTTACCAGTAGTTTATGTATTTTGATATTTGTAATTAACGCATATACAATTAGGGTTGTTATATTTTCTTGGTGAAGTAACCCCTCGTAGCTATGTAATGTTTGTTTTTATCCCTAGAAATATTCCTTGTGTGAAGTCTACTTTATCTCATAGTGATATACTCACTCCAGCTTTCTTTTGGTTAGTGTTTACACAGTATATCTTTTAATGACCTTTTGCTTTTCTTAAAATAATTTTTATTTTGGAATTATTTTAGATTTCCAGAGAAGTTACAAAGATAGTTTAGAGTTACGGTATGCCTATTACCAGTTTCCCCTAAAGCTAACGTTTTACATAACCATGGTATATTGGTTAAAAGTAAGAAATTAACATTGGTGTAACACTATTTACTAAGTGCCAGACGCTGTTTGGATTTCACCAGTTTTTTCACTAATGTCCTTTTTTTCCTGTTTCAGAATCTAATCCAGGATATCACATTGCATTTAGTTATCCCATCTCCTTAATCTCCTCTGGGCTATGACACATTCTTAGTCTTTCTTTGCTTTTCATGATCTTGACAGTTTTAAAGAGTACTGGTCAGGTGTTTTGTCGAATGTCCCTCAACTTGTGTTTGTCTTGATGTTTTTCTCACTGTTAGATTGGAGTTATGGGCTTTTGGGAAGAATGCCGTAGAGGAGACATGCCTCTCTCATCCCATCATTTCAGGGGTACATGACATCAGCATGACTTATCACTGGTGGTGTTAATCTTGATCACTTAGTTGAAGTTGCATCTGCCAGATTCCTCCACTGTTTGAGTGGTGAGAGAGGACCTCCCAGCCTTGTTCCTGATCTTTGGGGGAAAGCATTCAGTCTCTCATCATTAAGTCATTAAGTATGATGTTGGCTGTAGGTTTCTTATAGATACTATTAAGTTAAGGAAGTTTCCTCAAGTCCTAATTTGATGACAGTTTTTTTAAAATCATGAATGAATATTAAATCTTGTTGAATGTTTTTTTCCTGAATCTGTTGACATCATATATGGCTTTTCTTATTTAGTCCTTAATATGGTGAATTACACTGATCAGTTTTCAAATGATGAACCAGCCTTGCATCCTTGGGATGAAGTCTACTCGGTCATGATGTATGAGTCTTTTATATGTTTCTGGACTCTGTTTGCTACTATGTTTTTGAGGATTTTTGCATCTATTTTAATGAGAGATATTGGTTTGCAGTTTTATTATAATATCTGTGCCTAGTTTTTGGTTTTAGGGGAATGCTCATGAGATGACTTGGGAAGTGGTTTTCTATTTTTCTGGAAGAGATTGTCTAGAATCGATATTATCTCTTCCCTAAATGTTAGATAGAATTCACCCATTAAACCATCTGGGCCTGGAATTTTATTTTTGAAAGATTTTTAACTAAAAATTCTACTTATTTAATAGATATATGGGTATTTGGGTCATTTATTTCCTCTATTTATTATTATTATTTTTTAATGTTTTCCTGTTTTCAATTTCACTGATTTTTATTCTAATATTTATTATTTCCTTCCTTCTGCTTGCTTTACATTTAGTTTTCTCTTCTTTTTCTAGTTTTTTAAAGATTTATTTAATTTTGGCTGCATTGGGTCTTCGTTGCTGCGTGTGGGCTTTCCGCGAGAGGGGGCTACTCTTCGTTGCAGTGCATGGGCTTCTTATTGTGGTGGCTTCTCTTGTTGTGGAGCACCGGCTCTAGGCACGCGGGCTTCAGTAGTTGTGGCACGTGGGCTCAGTAGTCGTGGCTCGCGGGCTCCAGAGCGCAGGCTCAGTAGTTGTGGCACATGGGCTTAGTTGCTCTGTGGCATGTGGGATCTTCCCAGACCAGGGATTGAACCTATGTCGCCTGCACTGGCAGGCAGATTCTTAACCACTGTGCCACCAGGGAAGTCCCTTCTTTCTCTAGTTTCTTAAAGGGAAGCTCAGGTTATTGATTTTTAGATCGTTCTTCTATCCTGATATATGCATTTTAATGCTATAAGTTTCCCTTTAGCTGCATCCTACAAATTTTGATATGTTGTATCTTCATTACCATTTAGTTGAAAAAGTTTTTAAATTTATCTCAAGACTTCTTCTTTGACTCATGAAACTCATGAGTCATTTAGAAGTGTGTTGTTTTATTTCCATATATTTGGAGATTTTCTGCATATCTTTTTGTTACTGATTTCTAATTTAGTTCCATTATGGTTTGAGCATGTACTTGCTCTGATTTCTATGACCTCCCCTTTTTCCCCATTACAGCTCTGACTTCATTTCTTACTATTCCCTTCTTCGCTTAGTGTGTTCTCCAGCCATCCTTGCTATTCATTAAATACACCAAGTACACATTTACCTCAGGGCTTTTGCACTTGCTGTTCCTTCTGCTTTTAATGTTTTTTTCCTCAGATATCCGCATTGCATTGCTAGCTCTATCACTTCCTTCAGATCTTTTCTCAAATTTGGGTTGTCTACTTATCTAGGATAAATGGCACCAACATCTACTTAATGTCACAGGTTAAAAACCTGGGCGTATCCTCAGTTTTTCCTGCTCCTCGTCGCTGCTATTTAAGCAGATTAATAAATCTTTTTTCTTTTTTAACAAAGTGGGAACATTCACACGGTTTCTGTAGTTTTCTGAGATACACATTGTTTAAAAAACATTTGTTTCGTCAAGATGGTTTTCAAATATTGGATTAGCAGAAACCTGCTGGAGGGTCAGAAATTCCAGCGTTTTACTCATTTCTTTTGGTATAATGGTGAGTAAGTAGATGTGGCCTCCTTTCTTTTTTTTTTTTTCTTCCAGAAAAATATTTCTTAATGTTCCAAAATGGCATATATTTTATTAGTTAACTCTAGTCTCTTATTTATTATACAGGAGTATATATATAATCCGTCTCTGGGCTAATTTTATGTCTCTTTTTATTCAGCAGTGAGAGCTATGTAACTTGTGTTTTTCTTTTAATCCCTGTTGCTAAGAAACCCAGAGCACAGCCACAAACCACCTGTGTGACCTTGGGAGCACCATTTAGCTCCTCTGAATTCTGTCGGTGAAGTGAGGGAGCTGTACTAATCATGCTGCCGAGACCCCTCCTTGCTCTGTGACTCTGTAAACTTAACTCTGTGCTCACCCTGGTTATCAGCTTTCCTCAGGTGCTCAGCACATACATTTCTCTTCTCCTTCAAAATTATTTACTTTTCTCTAGCTAACCGCCCCCCCGCCAAACTCAGGATATACTAGTCAGCTCTGATTCTTTTGACTAGTATTTTCTAAAAAAATACTAAAGTGTTCAATATTTTGCATGTTTAAACACGTGTGCTGCTCTAAATCCTTTTGTTTTGCGTAGGTAAACAGAATATACATAGGAATAGAATGACTTGTTATTTTATTTAATCATTATTTCATAGTAAAAGTCACTACGTATTATGATTTTAAAGGTCCATTGTACTGCTTAGTTTCTTCATGATTCCCATACGAAAAGCATGTGGACCTAGTCTGGACAACATATCTTGAGATAGGGCTTCCCTGGTGGTGCAGTGGTTAAGAATCCACCTGCCAATGCAGGGGACATGGGTGCGAGCCCTGGTCTGGGAAGATCCCACATGCCGCGGAGCAATTAAGCCCGCGAGCCACAGCTACTGAGCCTGTGCTCTAGAGCCCTTGCTCCACAACAAGAGAAGCCCGTGCACCGCGACAAAGACTGGCCCCTGCTCGCTGCAACTAGAGAAAGCCCGTCCACAGCAACAAAGATCCAGTGTACCCCAAAATAAATAAATAAAATAATAAGTAAATTTATTTAAAAAATTTAAGCATAAAATCTTGAGATATATTTATAATTTAGGTAGGATATATACATCATTATTTACTCCTATAGATCCATATTTACTCATTGACTTACAAATGGTGTAAGTAGCAATTATATTTCCTTAGATGATATTTTTCTTCAGGATAACTATAACTGGAGGACTGGTAATTCATGTATTGCTGAAAGGAATGATAGGAATGTATGAAGTAGTTCTTTTACTATAAGGGACAGTAGGGAGAAAATTGGCTTTGTTTCTCTTAAAGAAGAAAATATTCGTGTGAAATTAAATTAATAGTTATTTAGGAACGCATGAGGGATCTTAATTTTGTTGTTTTATTTAAATCAGATCCTTGCTTTGTGGAGGTAGTATCCTGACCCCGGCAATAGCTAGCTAGTTAACCTTGAAAAACTTCCATAGTCTCTGTGGATGTTGGTTTCTTTAGTGTCATAGTGTAAGGGGGTGAATTATATGTCTAAGTCCCTCTTCAACTCCACCATTCCATTATATCATGTCATTAGCATTAGAGAAAAGGAATCATTGTTTCACACAGCTTTTACAGGTTGATTTGGGGTGACTAATGAGCTTTTACATTTTGTAATTGATTTGTTTGTACTCTGTTTCTTCTGATTTGGTGCCCCATTTACAGTAATATCAGTCGAATGAGTAGACAGGATCCATGCATATTGTGTTAGGGACTCGCTTTCTGTGTCATATTCTCCGCTCCTAGACTTAGCATCTCCCTGCCGTGATTTCCAAATACGTGGCTATAGCCTTGGGCTTTTCTCCCAGACTTTGGGCCAGGGCTGCTTGCTGGGTGCTGCCACCACCATATCTCTACCAGAATACCTTGCTGGTTTTTCAAACTCAGTGTGCCCCAAACTGAATTCATCACTTTTCATCAAAGTATGCCTGCATTTGTTATTGAAGCCTGACCATCCTTTTAAATTGTACTGGAGGGAAACCTGGCAATAATTTTGTACGCTTTCTTTTTCTCTCAGTAATTAGTTTTGTATCAAGTCCTATTGATTTTATTTCTGCAAGAAGCCACTCAGATACACAGAATCAGAGAGCTTTGTTTTTACAGTTTTCTTTCTACTTGCAGAGCACAGTGGCTGGTAGATCCTGAATGTTCAGTAAGTCTATCTGAAGTGATTGAATAAATCCCCTCAGCCTGGGACCTTTGAACACACTGTTCCTTCTACTCTCGCTTGTCACTGATTCCTACTCATCTTTCAGGGCTCAACTTTTTAGGGAAGGCCTCCTCTACCTCCGAACTAAGCGATGTTCTTGATAGTACCGTGTACTGTTCCTATATAGGTCTTTGTACACTTAGGATGATTCCGTTGATTTTTGTTGTTTTTTTTAACTTGTGTCTTCTCTGACTGTGAAGCTCTAACAGGGCAGGGTTTGTATCTGTCTGTACCACCATGTCCCTGCCAGGGCTTAGCTCAGTGTCCAGTATATAATAAGCACTCAGTCCATATTTGTCATCTGACAAATTCTCTGGCTAGGCATAAAGCATTATTAGATTGTGCTGGAGACTACGGAACCAGTGCCTGGTACCCAGCAGCTCTGGAATAAATACTTGCTGAATTATTGAACATATCAGTCCACCTGTCTTCTGTAGGTTAAGTAATCTGGTCTCCTTCCCTTCCTATGATAGCTGTTTATCATCTTTCCTTTCTGCAGGTGACAGGGTGGTTTTTTCTTTCTGCAGGTGATTTTTTTTCTCTTTCTTTTTTTTATAGCTGTCAGTTACTATTCTGTTTTCCTCCTGGGCTCCCCACTTACTAGATTGGCTGCTATGTAAACCCAGTCCTCTTAGCTATCCCCTTTCCCTTGCTATGTCCTATACCTATATATTTTTAAAAAATATTTTTAATGGATTTTTTACTACCATTTGTTAATGGGGAAATAAGCTGATTAAAAAGAATAATGGGAGATATTGCAACGTTTCCAGGAATCTTCCAAGTTTGTGTAGTTATTCCTGAACTCAGTTTTTACGTACCTTTCAATACTCCTGTTAGAGCTCATATATTTAGGGCAGCCATTAGTAACCTTCCCTTTTACTCTTTGCAAAATACTGTAGAACAATGATTTTCAATTTTTTTTTTACCATGATTCTTTAAGGAATACATTTAAAATTGTGACCTAGTATATACACACATGTTTGTGTGTGGGAATTAATATATATATAATTGAAACTAAATTTTAATAATTATTATCCTTCTACGTATACTAAATTAAAAACATATCAAAGTTACCATGCAGTATTATCCTGTTAATATTGAAATATATGGAAAAAACCCAAAATAAAAAATACAAAAACAAAAATAAGGAAAGATTTATGAATGCAGCAGGTGTGTTCGCTCCTTAATAAGTTCATTCCACCCCAGAACACTTGAGGATAATGCTCATCTTGCGTACCGTTGTGAGATTTGACGTGGGGTGTGAGGGAGCGAGGAAAGGTTAGAGTAGTTCTAAGATGTGTCCATGGAGAAGCAGAGGGCTGTTGGTACCTCTGTTGGTAAAAGGAGGGAGGGGAAAAATGAGCTCAAGTTTTCATATGTGAAGTTGAAGAGCCGTTCAAAAGGAAATGCTCTCTTTATTACTGGTGACACTGCTTTAGTCAGAAGAGTAGTTTGTCTCCTCTTCACAATGCATGATACTTCCGTATGCTATGTTGGCATGACATTGGGATGGTAAAAGATGTATACTGGAAATTTCAGTAAAAGAATTTGTTGTAACATGAATATTACTAAATAATTTGTGTGCACATTTTTCTCTTGCAAAATTATCACCTTAGAGACATTTTTAGGCTGAGAGTTCAGCCACTTCTTATGAGAGATGGAACGATGACCCTTAGTGGTCTAGTAGCCCTAGGGTATGGACTTACAAATCATAGGTTGGAATCCTGGCTCTAATGTTTAGTAGTTGGAATACTTTTGGGAAGTCACGTTTTTTTTTTCTGGGACTCAGTTTCCTCAACTCTAAATTAAGGATATGAGTATATTGCATATGTATTGTCAACATTAACATGATAATGTATGTAAAGCATCTTGTGTGGCAATAGACCCTTAAATGTTGGGGTTTTTTTTTTTTTTTTGGAAAATGGTTTTTTATTAGATTATTTTTTTATTTTTCTGAATTTTATTTTATTTATTTATTTATTTATTTATACAGCAGGTTCTTATTAGTTATCTATTTTATACATATTAGTGTATATATGTCAATCCCAATTTCCCAGTTCATCACACCCTGCCCCCCTACCCGCTTTCCCCCACTTGGTGTCCATACGTTTGTTCTCTACATCTGTGTCTGTTTCTGTCTTGCAAACTGGTTCATCTGTACCATTTTTCTAGATTCCACATATATGCGTTAATATACGATATTTGTTTTTCTCTTTCTGACTTACTTCACTCTGTGTGACAGTCTAGGTCCATCCACGTCTCTACAAAGGACCCAATTTCATTCCTTCTTATGGCTGAGTAATATTCCATTGTATATATGTACCACATCTTCTTTATCCATTTGTCTGTTGATGGGCAAATGGTTGCTTCCATGCCCTGGCTATTATAAATAGTGCTGCAGTGAACATTGGAGTGCATGGCCTTTTTGAATTGTGGTTTTCTCTGGGTATATGCCTGGTAGTGGGATTGCAGGGTCATATGGTAATTCTATTTTTAGTTTTTTAAGGAACCTCCATACTGTTCTCCATAGCGGCTGTATCAGTTTACATTCCCACCAGCGGTGCAAGAGGGTTCCCTTTTCTCCACACCCTCTCCAGCATTTGTTGCTTGTAGATTTTCTGATGATGCCTATTTCAAACTGGTGTGAGGTGATACCTCATTGTAGTTTTGATTTGCATTTCTCTAATAATTAGTGATGATGAGCAGGTTTTCATGTGCTTCTTGGCCATCTGTATGTCTTCTTTGGAGAAATGTCTATTTAGGCCTTCTGCCCATTTTTGGATTGGGTTTCTTGTTTTTTTAATATTCAGCTACATGAGCTGTTTTTATATTTTGAAGATTAATCCTTTGTCCATTGATTCATTTGCACATATTTTCTCCAATTCTGAGGTTGTCTTTTCGTCTTGTTTATAGTTTCCTTTGCTGTGCAAAAGCTTTTAAGTTTCATTAGGCCCAATTTGTTTATTTTTGGTTTTATTTCCATTACTCTAGGAGGTGGATCAAAAAAGATCTTGCTGTGATTTATGTCAAAGAGTGTTCTTCCTATGTTTTCCTCTAAGAGTTCTATAGTGTCCGCTCTTACATTTAGGTCTTTAATCCATTTTGAGTTTATTTTTGTGTATGGTGTTAGGGAGTGTTCTAATTTCATTCTTTTACATGTAGCTGTCCAGTTTTCCCGGCACCACTTACTGAAGGGACTGTCTTTTCTCCATTTTATATCCTTGCATCCTGTGTCATGGATTAGTTGACCATAGTTGCATGGGTTTATCTTTGGGCTTTCTATCCTGTTCCATTGATCTGTATTTCTGGTTTTGTGCCAGTACCATATTGTCTTGATTACTTTAGCTTTGTAGTATAGTCTGAAGTCAGGGAGTCTGATTCCTCCAGCTCCATTTTTTCCCTTCAAGGCTGCTTTGGCTATTTGGGGTCTTTTGTGTTTCCATACAAATTTTAAGATTTTTTGTTTTAGTTCTGTAAAAAATGCCATTGGTAATTTGATAAGGATTACATTGAATCTGTAAGATTGCTTTGGGTAGTATAGTCATTTTCACAATATTTCTTCCAATCCAAGAACGTGGTATATCTCTCCATCTATGTGTGTCCTCTTTGATTTCTCTCATCAGTGTCTTAGAGTTTTCTGAGTACAGGTCTTTTGTCTCCCTAGGTAGGTTTATTCCCAGGTATTTTATTCTTTTTGTTGCAATGGTGAATGGGATTATTTCCTTAATTTCTCTTTCTAATCTTTCGTTGTTAGTGTAGGAATGCAAGAGATTTCTGTGCGTTAATTTTGTATCCTGCAACTTTACCGAATTCATTGATTAGCTCTAGTAGTTTTCTGGTGGCATATTTAGAATTCTCTATGTAGAGTATCATGTCATCTGCAAACAGTTACAGTTTTACTTCTTTTCCAATTTGGATTCCTTTTATTTCTTTTTCTTCTCTGATTGCCATGACTAGGACTTTCAAAACTGTGTTGAATAATAGTGGCGAGAGTGGACATCCTTGTCTTGTTCCTGATCTTAGAGGAAATGCTTTCAGTTTTTCACCACTGAGAATGATGTTTGCTGTGGGTTTGTCATATATGGCCTTTATTATGTTGAGGTAGGTTCCCTCTATGCCCACTTTCTGGAGAGTTTTTATCATAAATGGGTGTTGAATTTTGTCAAAAGCTTTTTCTGCATCTATTGATATGACATACGGTTTTTTTCTTCAATTTGTTAATATGGTGTATCATATTGATTGATTTGCATATATTGAAGAATCCTTGCATTCCTGAGATAAATCCCACTTGATCATGGTGTATGATCCTTTTAATTTGTTGCTGGATTCTGTTTGCTAGTGTTTTGTTGAGGATTTTTGCATCTATATTCTTCAGTGACATTGGTCTGTAATTTCCTTTTTTAGTGGTATCTTTGTCTGGTTTTGGTATCAGGGTGATGGTGACCTCGTTGAACGAGTTTGGGAGTGTTCCTTCCTCTGCAGTATTTTGGAAGAGTTTTAAGGATGGTTGTTAGCTCTTCATTAAATGTTTGATAGAATTCCCCTGTGAAGCCATCTGGTCCTGACTTACGTTTGTTGGAAGAATAATCACAGTTTCAGTTTCATTACTTGTGATTGGTCTGTTCATATTTTCTATTTCTTCCTGGTTCAGTCTTGGAAGCTTATACCTTTCTAAGATTTTGTCCATTTCTTCCAGGTTGTCCATTTTATTGGCATAGAGTTGCTTGTAGTAGTCTCTTAGCATGCTTTGTATTTCTGTGGTGTCCGTTGTAACTTTTCCTTTTTCATTTCTAGTCTTATTGATTTGAGTCCTCTCCCTCTTTTTCTTGATGAGTGTGGCTAAAGGTTTATCAATTTTGTTTATCTTCTCAAAGAACCAGCTTTTAGTTTTATTGATCTTTGCTATTGTTTTGTTTGTTTCTATTTCATTTAATTCTGCTCTGATGTTTATGATTTCTTTCCTTCTAGTAACTTTGGGTTTTGTTTGGTCTTCTTTCTCTAGTTCATTAGGGTGTAAGGTTAGATTGTTTATTTGAGATGTTTGTTGTTTCTTGAGGTAGGCTTGTATTGCTCTAAACTTCCCTCTTAGAACTGCTTTTGCTGCATCCCATAAGTTTTGGATTGTCCTGTTTTCGTTGTAATTTGTCTCTAGGTATTTTTTGATTTCCTCTTTGATTCCTTCAGTGATCTCTTGGTTATTTAGTTGCATATTGTTTAGCCTCCATGTGTTTGTGTTTTTTACATTTATTTTCCCTGTAATTGATTTCTAATCTCATAGCCTTGTGGTCACAAAAGATGCTTGATATGATTTCAATTTTCTTGAATTTACTGAGGCTTGCTTTGTGACCCAAGATGGGATCTATCCTGGAGAATGTTCCATGTGCACTTGAGCAGAAAGTGTAATCTGCTGTTTTTGAATGGAATGTCCTCTAACTATCAATTAAATCTATCTGGTCTATTGTGTCATTTAAAGCTTGTGTTTCCCTATTAATTTTCTGTCTGGATGATCTGTCCATTGGTGTAAGTGAGGTGTTAAAGTCCCCCACTATTACTGTGTTACTGCCGATTTCCTCTTTTATAGCTGTTAGCATTTGCCTTATGTACTGAGGTGCTCCTGTGTTGGGTGCATATATATTTATAATTGTTATATCTTCTTCTTGGATTGATCCCTTGATAATTATGTAGTATGCTTCCTTGTCTCTTTTAACATTCTTTATTTTAAAGTCTACTTTATCCTTGTCTCTTATAACATTCTTTATTTTAAAGTCTATTTTATCTGATATGAGTGTTGCTACTCCAGCTTTCTTTTGATTTCCCTTTGCATGGAATATCTTTTTCCATCCCCTCACTTTCAGTGTGTATGTGTCCCTGGGTCTGAAGTGGGTCTATTGTAGACAGCATATATATGGGTCTTGTTTTTGTATCCATTCAGCGAGCCTGTGTCTTTTGGTTGGAACGTTTAATCCATTTACATTTAAGGTAATTATCGACATGTATGCTCCTACTACCATTTTCTTAATTGTTTTGTGTTTGTTTTTGTGGGTCTTTTTCTTCTGTTGTGTTTCCCACTTAGAAAAGTTCCTTTAGCATTCGTTGTATAGCTGGTTTGGTAGTGCTGAATTCTTTTGCTTTTGCTTGTCTGTAAAGCATTTGATTTCTTTGTCGAATCTGAATGCGATCCTTGCTGAGTAGAGTAATCTTGGTTGTAGTTTCTTCCCTTTCATCACATTAAATATATCATGCCACTCCCTTCTGGCTTGTAGAGTTTCTGCTTAGAAATCATCTATTAACCTTATGGGAGTTCCCTGGTATGTTATTTGTCATTTTTCCCTTGTTGCTTTTAATAATTTTTCTTTGTCTTTAGTTTTTGTCAATTTGATTACTATGTGTCTTGGCATATTTCTACTTGGGTTTATCCTGCCTGGGGCTCTCTGCGCTTCCTGGACTTGAGTGGCTGTTTCCTTTCCCATGTTTGGGAAGTTTTCTATTATAATCTCTTCAGATATCTTCTTGGTTCCTTTCTGTCTCTTTTCTCCTTTTAGGACCCCTATAATGAGAATGTTGGTGTGTTTAATGTTGTCCCAGAGGTTTCTTAGGCTGTCTTCATTTCTTTTCATTCTTTTTTCTTTTTTCTGTTCCACGGCAGTGAATTCCATCATTCTGTCTTCCAGGTCACTTATCCGTTCTTCTACCTCAGTTATTCTGCTATTGATTCCCTTCTAGTGTATTTTTATTCAGTTATTGTATTGTTCATCTCTGTTTGTTTGTTCTTCAATTCTTTGAGGTGTTTGTTCTTTAATTCTTCTAGGTCTTTGTTAAACATTTCTCGCATCTCTCGATCTTTGCCTCCATTTTTCTCCCAAGGTCCTGGATCATCTTCACTATCCTTATTCTGAATTCTTTTTCTGGAAGGTTGCCTATCTCCACTCCATTTAGTTGTTTTTCTGGGCTTTTGTCTGGTTCCTTCATCTGGTATATAGTCCTGTGCCTTTTCAATTTTTCTATCTTTCTGTGATGTGGTTTTCGTTCCACAGGCAGCAGGGTTGTAGTTCTTCTTGCTTTTTCTGTCTGCCCTCTGGTGGATGAGGCTATCAAAGAGGCTTGTGCAGGCTTCCTGATGGGAGGGACTGGTGGTGGGTAGAGCTGGATTTTGCTCTGGTGGGCAGAGCTCAGTAAAATTTTAATCTGCTTGTCTGCTGATGGGTGGGGCTTGGTTCCCTCCCTGTTGGTTGTTTGGCCTGAAGGGACCCAGCACTGGAGCATACCTGGCTCTTTGGTGGGGCTAATGGTGGACTCTTGGAGGGTTCACACCAAGGAGTACTTCTCAGAACTTCTGCTGCCAGTGTCCTTGTCCCTTAGTGAGCCAAAGCCACCCCCTGCCTCTGCAGGAGACCCTCCAACACCAGCAGGCAGGGCTGGTTCAGTCTCCTATGGGGTCACTGCTCCTTTCCCCGGGGTCCCGGTGCGCACACTACCCTGTGTGTGCCATTCAAGAATGGACACAAGGGCACTTCTGTTTCCCCAAGTCCTGTAGAAGTCCTGCAATGAAATTCCACTAGCCTTCAAAGTCTGATTGTCGGGGAATTCCTCCTTCTGTTACTGGACCCCCAGGTTGGGAAGCCTGACGTGGGGCTCAGAACCTTTACTCCAGTGGGTGGACCTCTGTGGTATAATTGTTCTCCAGTTTGTGAGTCACCCCCCCCAACCCAGTAGTTAACGGGATTTGATTTTATTGTGTTTGCGCCCCTCCTACCATGTCATTGCTGCTTCTCCTTTGTCTTTGGAAGTGGGGTGTCTTTTTTGGTGATCTCCAGTGTCTTCCTGTCGATGATTGTTCAGCAGTTAGTTGTGATTTCAGGGCTCTCGCAAGAGGGAGTGAGCGCATGTCCTTCTACTCCGCCATCTTGAACCAGCCTCCAGATCTGAGTTTTATGGAGATACTTGGAGAAGTCAGCATCAGTCTAAATGTTTGTTTTCTTTTACCTTCCTTCGGTGCTATTAAAAATATAATTTGTTTCTCTATGATTCTAAGCATGATGACTGTAAGTAGAGTTGAATGGGTCTTTAACTATGTAAACTTTTTAAGGTGATGTTTTGAAGATTTAACATTATTAAGGACTCAGTTTTATAGTAGTAACGTGAAAATACACCACATTTGAAAAATTCTTGATGTTATGGATTGGTATTTGGTATCTTCTGCTTTAAATTCTTGAGTCATCTTTGTCTTAAAAGGCGGTTTTGTCTTTCTTGGAAGTTTAATTCTCTAGGCTAATCACTAATTTTCTTCTATTCATTAAAGCAAACTGTTTATTTTGAGTAAAGAAATAATTAAATATCAACTATGTAAAGTTTAGTTTTCATTGGGAACTCAAAGCAAGGCCTGTGTGACATCTGCTTCATTGTTACAAATTCAAACATAGTATCAGCAGTTTGTGTTGTATTTTGGAATTTGAAATGAGAGCAGCTAGGATTAGGATCACAGGCTCTGTGTATACAGATCACTTAGGATCCCACACATAGTTGAACAGTTAGCAGAGCTAGAGTTCGCAAGTTAATTTCTCCTGTGGTGACTATGTGACGTTGTCACCTTTGGGTAGCATCTGCTCCTTCCCCTCTTCCTTTTCTAATTGGTTTAGGATTCAGTAAACCGTGAGGGTGGTCTAGCTGTGAAAAGAGGATTAGAACTTTTTGCTCTACAGTTAGAATTTTTAGCATGTGAATCTGTCTTGCTCTTTAGATTTTGACCTCTCAGAAGGTGGAAACAAGGTATAAGAATAGAGAAAGACAGTATTGTCAGTATCTAGGTCTGTTGTAACATGCAGCTTATTCTTTGTGGGCGAGGGCGTGGGTTTCATAAACTAGCACAGACAGCCTCATTTTTAGAGACCCAAGATAATGCTTCTGAAAGTGCTTTAAGCAAATATAATATACTAAGAATTTTTACTCCTTTTCTTGATCTCCCACAAATTAGTTATCATTTTGTTTGCCTCCAGTATCATTGAGGACAGGCTTTTTTGTTTTTTGAAATTGTATGTTTTTAAAAGCAGCATTATTACGCAGTTGCCTCTAGTAGTGCTGCATAGCTTGGGAGCAGGAGTGGGATGGAAAAGCAGATGGATGAGTTTGGTATTAGCTGGGTGAACAGGTTGGAAGAGTGGTGGTATATGTAATGGTCAGTGCATGGGTTTTGGAGTTGTCCGGGCTGGGTAATGTTGGGCAAGTACCTTCAACTTTCTAAGCCCTAATTTCCTCATCTATAAAATGGAGACAGTAATAGTATCTAATACTGCAAGGAAGGTGTTTATTAGCATAAGGCCTAGCATATAGTATATTAGTTACTATTTTTATTGTTGTAATTAGGAGGAGGAGAACTGAAGAAGTAAGTTTATTGGTGAGGGTGTAATTGAAGTAATAGGGAGGTTCAGCCTGCCAAGGAAGAAAGTGAAACTAGGATGAATATT
Organism: Delphinapterus leucas; assembly: GCF_059928025.1. Classification (NCBI taxonomy): domain Eukaryota; kingdom Metazoa; phylum Chordata; class Mammalia; order Artiodactyla; family Monodontidae; genus Delphinapterus; species Delphinapterus leucas. The sequence continues at coordinate 171,157,585 of NC_143130.1, forward strand.
AGAAACTGGAGAATAAGAAGGAATTGAAGGGATTAGAAATGTGATGAGGGTAAAAATAGGTTTAGCAACAGAAAAATAGTTAAGAGTTTATGAGCAGCAAAGGAGATCACAGAGTTTGAGATTATACAGATGGAGCGTTTCTAGATAATGATATGATCCAACCTTTGACAATGGTTGCTGATGTGGAGACAGACTCAATTTAAATCAACAGGTATTTATGGAGCCCTTACTGTGTGCTAGATACCATGCTAAGCATCGTGGAATGTAAACTTTGGGCCAGACATCCTTGAATTAGAGGGGGCCAAAAACTAGCTGTTCCTCATTCAGCTGAATGAAGTTGCCCATGACAGTGGCAGGCCTGGGATGACAACGAAGACTGTGAAACCTTTTATTTTAGCAAAAAATGCTTGAGTGGATTGACTTGTTTTTCATTGGTTTAAGATATTACTATAAATGGCTCTTTAAAATAGGTGCATCCCCCAGTGGGAATAAAATAATTAGTAACATTAATTTAAGAGATAGCTGTCCTAAATTCATTTATTTCAGTAGTCTTTTTTTTCCCCTGTCTTTCCCTTTTAGCCTCTAGTGTACAGATTAGATGATTAACCCAGTTCTTTTTAGTTTTAGAGGAATGGTTTGCTGAGTGGGCTTGTGTCCTTTTTGTTTCTGAGTATCCTAGAAAAGGAACATGCCCCGAAGAATAGCAGAGTTGGGGCAAAAAGGAGCAGCTCATATTGTAGCCAGGAGGATTGTTCCTTGTGCCTTTCAGTTGAAAGTTGTAGGCTTTGAAGTGTAGGAAGCTTATTTTGTTAAAAAAAAAGAAAGTTTAACATTGATCAAACATTTATTTAAAAATTACATACACCATATCACGTAGCAATAAACTTAATTTTATATTGTTGACTTAAACTTATGCTGATTATTTCTGGGTCCCTTCCATTCGGTGATGGTAGCATAGATCCACACATATTTGGCTTATTTATACTACCTTTGACCAAAGTCAGCAGGAGGTAACAGTTGGTCCACAGCACCTGAGAAATTCCCGGGCATGGGGGGGGCTCAGTACCCCAATTTCATGTTCACCCAAGTTTACTCTTCTCCAAGTCTGTTAGCCTTTCCCAACTCCTCCTCAAACTTTATTCTAATGTGCATTTAAGTAGACTACCTCTTATTCCATCTCTGCTACCTGTTCTTTGCCACATCACTTTTAACATTGTTTTTGTGAACTGTAGACAGAACTGTAGACAGAAGTAGTGCATACATGCATTCAGGTCAAATGGACTTTGTGCTTCATTTGGGCAAACTGCTTCTGTGCGCTTGGCTGATTTCACACGTGTAGTCTAAAAAAGGAGAATATGAAGTTTCCTCTTTCTTTCATTTGACCCCTCTTCTTGTCATGGCAGCTCTCAGAGTATTATCTCCATCAGCATCAGCATTACCTGCGAACATGTTAGAAATCAAGTTCTCAGGCCTCACTAAGACCTACTGTCCCAGAATCTCTGGGGGTGAGACCCAGTTTTTTTGTTCGTTTGTTTTTTTGTTTTTGCGGTACGCGGGCCTCTCACTGTTGCGGCCTCTCCCGTTGCGGAGCACAGGCTCCGGACGCGCAGGCTCAGCGGCCATGGCTCACGGGCCCAGCCGCTCCACGGCATGTGGTATCTTCGCGGACCGGGGCACGAACCCGTGTCCCCTGCATTGGCAGGCGGACCCTCAACCACTGCGCCACCAGGGGAGCCCCGAGACCCAGTTTTAACAAGTGCTGCAGGGTGATTCTGATACATGCTGAAGTTTGGAAACCACTGCTCTAGCATATTGTGGTTACCAACCTGTATACATTTCCTTGAAGGCCCTGACAGTATATTTCTGCTAAGCTTAATGCATAGATTGAAAATATGAAATTACTGTTGTTGTCGGTCAATAATTATCTAATGTTGGCAATTTCATATGGTCCAACTAATTGTTACTTTGTGTAAACTAGGGTTTCTTAGACATTTTTTGTGGTTGAGACATTGGCATTCTTTGTTGTGGGTAGCTGTTCTGTGTGTTGTGGAATGTTTTAGCAGCATCCCTTGATCCTACCTACTGGATTATAGTAGCATCTCCCAAGTTGTGATGATCAAAAATGTCTCCAGACATTGTCTTATGTGCCCTCGGGAAGGAGGGGATCACTCTCGGCCGAGGACCACTAGCTAACTCAGTTGCTTTCCCTTCTAAGCAATGATACTTAACAGAATACCCAAATGTATGTATTTTTCTCCCTTGGTGGGAAAAGGGCCAGACATATATTGATTATAGAAATTAAGTTTAGATTTTATGTTTGATAGAGATTACGGTGATTACAATTTAGCTGTACTTTCTTTTTATATTTTTTCATGTCCTTTTTATAGTAAGCAGTGCCACCAATAGACTATTATTTGCTTTTCTAACATCTTATAGCTGTCAAAGTCTAATGACAGTCCATATTTTTTTCTATTACTGAGTAACTTGCTCATTTTCTTGGATGCCCAAAGGATTTTTTTAAAGCCCTTTAATATATTTCGGTGTTGGTTATGCTGGATCGATTTTCTCAGGTACACAGTGTGCCCTTTTGAATCTTTTTTCATTTCAAGTAAATTTTTTTGGATGGTTCCCTCGCTTTGGTTGCTTCTTTAGGGACTCCTATTAAAAGTATGTTGTATTTTCTTTGCCTGTCTTATATATCACTTTCTCTCAAATCTTTTTAATCTTGTTTAATTAAAAATTTTTATTCTCCTCACCTTTTATTTTTCTTAAGGCATTATCTATTTTATTTATTCACCCTTGTGTTCTCTATAGTTTAGTCTTTCCCAAGATATTTTCTTTCAATTCTTTCCTGAGTTTTATCACCTTATTTCTGAGCTTTCATAATTATGATTCATGTGGTTTTTTCCTATGTCTTATACATTTTCTTTTTTTTTTTTTTTTTTTTTTTGCGGTATGTGGGCCTCTCACTGTTGTGGCCTCTCCCGATTCGGAGCACAGGCTCCGGACGCAACACAGGCTCAGTGGCCATGGCTCATGGGCCCAGCCGCTCCATGGCATGTGGGATCTTCCCGGACTGGGGCACAAACCCGTGTCCCCTGCATCGGCAGGCGCACTCTCAACCACTGCGCCACCAGGGAAGCCCAATCTTATACATTTTCTTAATTTTTTTTCCTTTGCTTGTGGAAGAATAGTATGTTATAATTAGCTATTTTGTGGGCTTGTCTGTCTTTCATTGTCTTTAAGAATATTAGTTCAGTCCTTATTCTCTTTTTTAAAAAAATAACTATATGGAATTTGATCATGGACCTTGTATATGTCTCGTATTTATGTGAAATTCGTTTCATAACCCTTATAAGGAGGTGTGGTTCAGGATAGCTTTTCTAATTCCAATAGAGTCCCCCCCTCCTTTTCTTTTGTACTGTTCAAAATAGAATGCCTAACCCGTGTCCCCTGCATCGGCAGGCGGACTCCCAACCACTGCGCCACCAGGGAAGCCCTAGTATGGCTTCTTTTATTAGCATAATTATTTTGAAATTCACCCATGTTGTCATGCATATCAGTAGTTCATTCCTTTTTACTGCTAGTAGTATTCCACTGTATACTACTAGCACTATATTGCACTGTATACTATATCACAGTTTGGTTATCTGTCCACCTGTTAGCGAACATTTGGGACATTTCCAATTTTTGTCTATTACAAACAAAGCTGTGATGAATATCGTGTTGAGGTGTTTCTGTGGACACATTCTTTCATTTCTCTTGGGTAAATATCTGTGAGTGGAATGTCTGGGTTGTTTGGTAGGTGTATGTGTACCTTTTAAGAAATTGTCAAACTTTTCCAAAGTGGTTGTACCATTTTACATTTCCACCAGTGGTGTGTGAGAGTGCCTTATCCTTGCCTACATTTGGTGTGTTCAATCTTTATAAATTTTAGTCATTCTAGTGGATGTGTAGTGGTATCTTATTGTCATTAAAATTTGAATTTACCTAATGATGAATTTTGTTGAGCATCTTTTTCATATGTTTATTTGCCATGTCTATTTTTCTTTGATGAAGTTTTGAAATCTTTTGTCCATTTTATATTGGATGTTCTTATTATTATTTAATTTGAGTTCTTTATGTATTCTAGATGCAAATTGTTTGTTGGATATATGTCTTGGGTATGGCTTGCCCTTTTGTTTCTGTAACAGTGCCTTTGAAAAACAAATGTTTTTAATTTTGATTAAATTCATTTTTGACTTTTTTTGGTTAGAATTTATATCTTTTGTGTCCTATTTAAGAAATATTTGTCAAACCCAAGGCCACTAAGAATTTCTGCTAAGTTTTCCTCTTGAAGTTTTATAGTGTTGGTTCTTACATTCAGGCCCGTGATTCATTTTGAGTTAATTTTGTCTATTGGTTCAGGTTGGGGAAAGATTCATTGTGTTTTGCGTATGGCTTTCCATTTGTTCCAGTACCATTTGTTGTAAAGATGATCATTTCTTCATTGAATTGTCTTGTCACCTTTGTCAAAAATCAATTGCCCATTTATGTTCGGGTCTGTTTCTGCACTCTCTACTCTCTCCGTCCTTTTCCATTGATCTATATGTCTGTCTTGTGCCACTGCCACACTATCTTGTTTATTGTAACTCTATAATAAGTCTTGAAATCAGGTTGTATTAGCCCTGCAACTTCATTGTTTTTCAAATTTGTTTCCGCTTTTCTAGTTCCTTTGCATTTCCATACAAATTTTAGAGTAAACTCGTTCATTTCTACAAAAAGCCTATTGGGATTTAAATTGGGATCATGTTGAGCCTGTACTTCAGTTTGGGAGTACAGTATTCTTTACAGTGTTGAGTCTTTCATCCTTGAGTGCTAAATCTCTCTCCATATAGTTAGGTCTTTTTTATTTTTCTCAACACGCTTTGCAGTTTTTGGTCTACAGATCTTGCACATCTTTTACCAAATTTTCCAAACGTATTTCATAATCTTATGTTAATCTAAACTAGATTTCTTTTTAAATCACTATTTATGATTTTTTTTCTAGTATATAGAAAAACAATTGACTTATATATTGTCCTTGTATCCTGCCACACTGACTTATCAGCTCTACTAGCTATTTTGTACATTACAGTTTAACCTATTCCTTTCCAATCTGTAAGCCTTTTGTTTCTTTATTATTGCCTATTACACTGGCTCAAACCTTTAACACAATGTTGAGTAGAAGTAGTAATGGTGAACATTCTTGCCTTGTTCGTGATTAGGGAGAAAGCATTCACTCTTTCACGTTTAAGTATGATGTTAGCTGTAAGTTTTTCATAGATGCCCTTTATCTGGTTGAAGAAGTTCCCCTCTATTTCTAGTTTGTTGATAGTTTTAAATCATGAATGAATGTTGGATTTGTCAGATTTCTGCATCTATTGATATGTTCATATGTGTTTTAAAAAAATTTTGTCACATTGATCTTTAAAAAATTAACTTTTTATTTGGAGATAATTATAGATTCATAGACAGTTGTAAGAAATAATACAGAGATAGCCATGTACCCTTTATCCAGTTTCCCCCTTGTATGGTCAGGCCAGGCCACATGGCTGTTCTCTTGCTCTTTGTACATCCCCTGCCCAACCAGTCCCTGCTTCACCTACACCCTACTCACATGACCCTGCTTCCCCCTGCCCCAGCTGTGATTGTGCTAATCCTTAAGCCAGAATGGCTCCACCCCCTAGTTTTAATAAAGGGAAACATCTGCCCTCGTGATGGTAGTTAACCTGAGGGGCTGTGAGGGACTTGCCCCAGTTGCTGGTTTCCTTGGTAACTGATGAGCCAACCTGACATCAATTTCCCCTATAACTGGTACCCTCCTTCTCCCTGGAGTAGCGAAGATTGCTGCCATGCCCTGCCTGCCATCTGCTGTATGTGGTGGGGTGTTGCTCCATGACCGTTTGTTTCGGATGTGTAAGATCCTTTATCCAGTAAATCATTGATGTCTCTGTCGCTGTCTCTGGGCTTTTCTTCTGTCTTGAGGCTGGGCAACTACAAGGCTTGTGGGCCTGTGGGGTGCAGCCCAACACTCCTATAATAACATTTAAAAAACTATAATATGATACACAACCAGAATATGGACATTGATACAATCAAGATAGGTAGGCTTTCCATCACCCCAGGATCCCTCATGTTAAACTTAAGTAGTCATGTCTTTTTCCCTCCTGCCCCACACCCATCCTCTGGAAATCACTTAATCTGTTTTCCATTTGTATAATTTTGTCATTTCAAGAATGTTATATAAATGGAATCATACAGTATGTAACCTTTTGGGGTTGGCTAATGTTTCACTCAGCATAATTCTCTAGAGATTCATCAGGTTGTTGCATCTGTCAATATTTTGTTCCTTTTCATTGCTGTGTAGCATTCTGTGGTATGTATGGACTACAGTTTGTTTAACCATTCACCCATTTAAGGGCTTATGGGTTGTTTACATTTTTTGGTTCAAATAAAGCTGCTCTAAACATTCATCCACAGGTTTTTGTGTGAACGTAAGTTTTCATTTCCTTGGGATAAATGCCCAAGAGTACAATTGCTGGTTGCATGTTTCGTTTTCTAAGAAATTGCCAACATTTTTCTAGAGTGGCTGTACCAGTTTGCATTTCCACCATCGATGAATGAGTGATTTAGTTTCTTTGCATTTGGTGGTGGAATTATTTTTTGTTTCATTTTTTATCCTGGTAAGTATATAGTGATACTTCACTGTGGTTTGACTTTATATTTACCTTATAGTTAACAATGTTAAACATCTTTTTCGTGTGCTTATTTACAGTCAATAAAAAGTCTCTTCATTCCTTTTGCCCATTTTCTAATTGGATTGTGTGCTTTTTTACTGTTGAGTTTGAGAGTTTTTTTTATATTCTAGATACTGCACCTTTGTTAGACACGTAGTTTGCAAATATTTCTCCTCCTCTATGGCTTGCTTGTCTTCATCCTCTTAACAAAGTCTTTCACAGTGCGAAAGTTTTTAATTTTGATGAAGTCCAATTTATCAGTTTTTCCTTTTATTGATCCTGCTTTTGGTGTCAAGTTTAAGAACTCTTTGCCTAACCCTAGATTTAGATTTTCTCCTATGTTTTTAAAAAATTATATAGTTTTACATTTTATAGAATCATTTTGAGTTAATGTGAGAATTAGGTCAAGGGTTTTTTGGTTTTGGTTTTTTTTTTTTGGAGGTTTTTTTTTGCCTATGGGTGTCCTGTTGCTCTAGCACCGCTTGCTGAAAAGGCTGTCTTCACTCCACTGAATTGCTTTTGAACCTCTGTCAAAAATCAGCTGTGCATGCTTGTGGAGTATACATATTTGTGGAGGTCTGTTTCTGGGTTCTCTCTTCTGTGGCATAGATTTATGTGTCTATCTCTGCCAGTACCATGCAGTCTTGGTTAATGTAGCTATATACTAAGTCTTAAAATTGCGTAGATAAATTCTTCCCACTTTATGCTTCTTTTTAAAAATTGTTTCATCTCTTCTATTTTTGTTGCTTTTCCATATACATTTTAGAAAAATATTGTCTACCTCCCAAAAATCTTGTTGGGATTTTGACAGGAATTGTGTTAAACCTGTACACCAATTTGGGAGAATTTGAGAACATCTTTATTATGCTGAATTTCCCAATCTATGAGCATAGTAGGTTTTTCTAATTAATTATGTCTCCTTTGATTTCTTTCATTAACATTGTGTTTTCAGCATATGAGTCCTGTAATTTTGTTAGTATTTCGTTTTTTGAGTGATTGTAAATGATATTGTATTTGTAATTTCAGTGTTCGCATGTTGAATTTTGTCAAATGTTTTTCTGCATTGATATGATCATGTGATATTTTTCTTCTTTAACCTGGTAATATGATGGATTACACTGATTTTGAGTATTGAACTAGCCTTGCATCCCTGGAGTAAATCTCATTTGATCATGGTGTATAATTCTTCCTTTAACATATTACTATATTTTATTTGCTAATATTCTGTTAAGGATTTTTTTTTTGAAGCCTCCCAGGGCCGCTCCTTGCCGCACACAGCCGGGCTTCCATCCTCCATACATGCAGAGACTGGGAAAACAGTTCTTTTTTAAAAAATTAATTAATTAATTTTTTATTGGGGTATAGTTGTTTTACAATATTGTGTTTCTACTGTACAGTGAAGTGGAGTTCCCTGTGCTGTATGGCAGGTTCTCATTAGTTGTTTATTTTATACATATTAGTGTATACATGTCAATCCCATCTCCCAATTCATCCCATCCCCCCCCTTCTGCCCTTGATGTCCATAGGTTTGTTCTCTACATCTGTGTCTGTTTCTGCCTTGCAAACCGATTCATCTGCACCATTTTTCTAGAATCCACATATATGCATTAATATACGATATTTGTTTTTCTTTTTCTGACTTACTTCACTCTGTGTGACAGAGTAGGTCCATCCAAGTCTCTACAAAGGACCCAATTTCATTCCTTCTTATGGCTGAGTAATATTCCATTGTATATATGTACCATATCTTCTTTATCCATTTGTCTGTTGATGGGCAAATGGTTGCTTCCATGCCCTGGCTATTATAAATAGTGCTGCAGTGAATACTGGAGCACATGTGTCTTTTTGAATTATGGTTTTCTCTGGGTATATGCCCAGTAGTGGGATTCCTGGGTCATATGGTAATTCGATTTTTAGTTTTTTGAGGAACCTCCATACTGTTCTCCATAGTGGCTGTATCAATTTACATTCCCACCAACAGTGCAAGAGGGTTCCCTTTTCTCCACACCCTCTCCAGCATTTGTCGTTTGTAGATTTTCTGATGATGCCCCTTCTAACTGGTGTGAGGTGATACCTCATTGTAGTTTTGATTTGCATTTGTCTAATAATTAGTGATGTTGAGCATCTTTTCATGTGCCTCTTGGCCATCTGTATGTCTTCTTTAGAGAAATGTTTATTTAGGTCTTCTGCCCTTTTTTTTTTTAACATCTTTATTGGAGTATAATTGCTTTACAATGGTGTGTTAGTTTCTGCTGTATAACAAAGTGAATCAGCTATACATATACATATATCCCCATACTCCTCCCTCTTGCGTCTCCCTCCCACCCTCCCTATCCCACCCCTCTAGGTGGTCACAAAGCACTGAGCTGATCTCCCTGTGCTATGCTGCTGCTTCCCACTAGCTATCTATTTTACATTTGGTAGTATATATAAGTCCATGCCACTCTCTCACTTTGTCTCAGCTTACCCTTCCCCCTCCCCGTGTCCTCAAGTCCATTCTCTACATCTGCGTTTTTATTCCTGTCCTGCCCCTAGGTTCTTCATAAGCATTTTTTTTCTTTAGATTCCATATATGTGTGTTAGCATATGGTATTTGTCTTTCTCTTTCTGACTTACTTCACTCTACATGACAGACTCTAGGTCCATCCACCTCACTACATATAACTCAATTTCATTTCTTTTTATGGCTGAGTAATATTCCATTGTATATATGTGCCACATCTTCTTTATCCATTCATCTGATGATGGACACTTAGGTTGCTTCCATGTCCTGGCTATTGTAAATAGAGCTGCAATGAACATTTTGGTACATGACTCTTTTGGAATTACGGTTTTCTCAGGGTATATGCCCAGTAGTGGGATTGCTGGGTCGTATGGTAGTTCTATTTGTAGTTTTTTAAGGAACCTCCATACTGTTCTCCATAGTGGCTGTATCAATTTACATTCCCACTAACAGTGCAAGAGGGTTCCCTTTTCTCCACACCCTCTCCAGCATTTATTGTTTCTAGATTTTTTGATGATGGCCATTCTGACTGGTGTGAGATGATACCTCATTGTACTTTTGATTTGCATTTCTGTAATGATTAATGATGTTGAGCATTCTTTCATGTGTTTGTTGGCAATCTGTATATCTTCTTTGGAGAAATGTCTATTTAGGTCTTCTGCCCATTTTTTGATTGTGTTTTTTTTTCTTGATATTGAACATTTATTTATTTATTTTTGGCCACGTGGCTTGTGGGATCTTAGTTCCCTGACCGTGAATTGAACCTGCACCCCCTGCAGTGGAAGCGTGAAGTTCTAACCGCTGGACTGCCAGGGGAGTCCCTGTTAAGAATTTTACATATACACGTGTATATGTGCGTGTATATATGTGTGTGTGTATATATATATATATATTTTTTTTTACTATGTACATATATATATATTTTTTACAATCTTTCCAGGTTTTGTTATCAGTGTAATAATAGCTTCATAAGTGATTTAGGAAGTGTTCTCTTCTGTTTTCTGGAAGAGATTGTGTAGCATGGTGTTAACTCTTCGTTACATGTTTGGTAGAATTCTTCAGTGAAACTATCTGGGCCTTGAGATTTTTTTCAGGAGTTTTAAAATATGAATTCAGTTTCCTTAATAATTGTAGGATTATTCAAATGATGTATTTCGTAGTGGGTGAGTTGTGGCAGTTTGTGTTTTTTGAGGAATTGGTCCATTTTGTCTACGTTTTCAATTTTATGTGTGTAGAATTATTCACAGCATTCTCTTATTATCCTTTCGATGTCTGCAGGGGCTATAGTGTTATCTCCTGTTTCAATCCTGATATTGGTAATTTGTGTCTTCTCTCATTTTTACTTTGTCAGTCTTGCTAAAAGTTAGTCAATTTTATTGATCCTTTAAAAGAACCGGGTGTTTGTTTCATTTATTTTTTTCTATTGTCTTCTGTTTTTATTTCATTAATTTCTGCTCTTTATTATCTCCTTCCTCTGGTTGCATTGTGACTAATTTGTTCTTCTAGCTCTCGAGGTGGAAAGTTAAATTAATGATTTGAGATTTTTTCCTCTTCCCTTTCATAAATGTATGCATTTATTGTTATAAATTTCTCTCTCTGAAATGCTTCAGCTGTGTTCCAGAAAGTTTTATAATTTTGTGTTTCATTTTCACTCAATTCAGTGTATTTTAAAAAATTTTCCTCTTTGACCCATTTATTATGTAGAAATATGTGATTTCATTTCCAAGAATTTAGAGAGCTTTCTGTTATCTTTTTATTATTGATTGCTAGTTTGATTCCACTGTGGTCAGAGAAAACTCTTTGTGTGATTTGTTGAGGACTTTTTTATGGCCCAGCATGTGGTTTTTCATGGTATATATTCTTTGGGAACTTGAGAAGAATGTGTATTCTACTGTTGTTGGATGGAGTATTCTATAAATGTTAATTAGATATTATTGGTTGATGGTGTTGTTGAGTTCTCTATCCTTGATTTTCTGTCTAGCTCCATCCGTTGTTGAGAGAGGGGTGTGGAAGTCTCCACCTACCTGTGTATTTGTCTAGACAACTTCTCCTTTTAGCACTGTCAGGTTTTTTTTTGTTTTTGTTTTTGTTTTTTGCAGTTGTATTTGGTGTATACACATTTAGAATTGCTATGTCTTCTCGGTGGACTTCCTCTTTTATCATTATATAATGTCCTTGTCTGTCTCTGGTGATTTTCTTTACAATGAGGTCCACTTTATCTGACATTAATATGGTCACAGCTGCTTTCTTTTGATTTGTATTTCTGTGGTATATCATTTTCTGTCCTTTACTCTCAACCTGCTGATACTGTTGTATTTGAAATTAGTTTCTTATGGCTGCATTCAGTTGAGTAATATTCTTTAATCCACTCTGCCAGTCCCTGTCTTTTAATTGATGTAGTTAGATTTTTAACTTTAATGTAACTGTTGATATTTAGGGTCTTAAACCTGCCATTTAATTTTTTGTTTTCTGCTTTTTTTCCCATGAAATATTTTGTCTTCACATCTATGAGGTATTAGCGATCATATTTTTTAACTAATTGCAAAGCTAGTGAATAAAAAATTCGGTGAATGAAATTCACTGAATTCATATTAAATATTCCTGACATCAGTTCATGCAGTGAGCTATCCATTCATCCATCCTTTTAAGAGACATTTACTAAACCTCTACTTTGGGCCAGTCATTGTCATATGAAACATTACTTTTTCAGATATTTCTCTTCTCTTTTAGTTCCTTAGTAGTGTATTTGTTTCCTGTGGTGCTGCAGTAAATTACCACAAACTGGATGGCTTAAAACAACAGAAATGTATTCTGTCACAGTTCTGGAAGTCAAAAGTCTGAAATCAGTATCAACTGAGTCGAAATCAAGGCATCAGCAGGGCTCTAGGGGAGAATCTGTTTGTCTCTTTCAGCTTCTGGTGGTTGTCAGCATTCTCTGGCTGTGGCAGCATCACTCCAGTCTCTGCTTTGTGGTCAAATTGCCTCCTGTTCTGTCTTTTCCCCTGAATGTCTCTTTTAAGGACACTTGTTATTGGGTTTATAACCTACTGGGATAATCCATGATGATCTCTTTATCTCAAGATCCTTTTTTTAAAAAAATTTATTATTTTTTTATACAGCAGGTTCTTATTAGTCATCCATTTTATACATATTAGTGTACACATGTCAATCCCAATCTACCAATTCATCACACCACCACCCCACCCCCTGCCGCTTTCCCCCTTTGGTGTCCATACGTTTGTTCTCTACATCTGTATCTCTATTTCTGCCTTGCAAACTGGTTCATCTGTACCATTTTTCTTGGTTCCACATATATGCGTTAATATACGATATTTGTTTTTCTCTTTCTGACTTCCTTCACTCTGTATGACAGTCTCTAGGTCCATCTACATCTCTACAAATGACCCAATTTCGTTGCTTTTTATGGCTGAGTAATATTCCATTGTATATATGTGCCACATCTTCTTTATCCATTCATCTGTCGATGGGCATTTAGGTTGCTTCCATGTCCTGGCTATTGTAAATAGTGCTGCAGCGAACATTGGGGTGCATGTGTCTTTTTGAATTGTGGTTTTCTCTGGGTATGTGCCCAGTATCAATTTACATTCCCACCAACAGTGCAAGAGGGTTCCCTTTTCTCCACACCCTCTCCAGCATTTACTGTTTGTAGATTTTCTGATGATGTCCATTCTAACAGTGTGAGGTGATACCTCATTCTAGTTTTGATTTACATTTCTCTTTAAGATCCTTTTTCAAATTAAGATAACATTCACAGTTTCCAGGATTAGGGTGTAGCCATGTTTTTTGGGGGGGGGCCACCATTCAATCCACTACAAGTAGTACCTTATATGCAGTTTTAATTTCCCTCTTTTGATCTTCTCCTCACCTTGGCATGGGTCTCCTGTTTCCCTTCCTTCTCTTTTCCTTCTTGATTTTGTCTTTTAAAGTATTCACTTAGAGAGTGAGAATAGTGGAATGATTGTGCTGACCTGTATTTCACAGCCTACCATACTGCAGCCACAGCAGGGCAGCTTCATTTAATCAGAATATGCTGCTTATTAACAGAACTTATAAAACTCTGAAGCAGATAAATATAATGCTTTAAAAATTCTTTAAAAAACCATGTTAAGGTCTTATATACCTATAATAAATAATTCCATTTGAAGAGTTAAGTAAAAATAATTTTAGTTAAGGTAAATAAATATTACGGCATCAGTAATTAACATTTAAATTGGTATCAGTTAAGGATAGGTGGAGTTTCCCTCTGAGGTGGTGCCACATTTACTAGCATCTTTTATATACATTTCAAGTACTTGCACCACTTATGTTGGTTAGCTTATGTTTTAAAAACAAATAATTTGTTTGCATGGCAGTGGTTTTTTGGAAGAATCAGAACACTTTTTCTGAGGTATTTAGGCCACTAGAGTATCACAGATTATTTTGGTAAAACCTTAGTGACCTAATGAATATTCTGTCAAAAAGGTACCATATAAATATACCCTACTGACTTTTAAGAATATAGAATATATATCGTTAAGTTTCTGGCGACTCAATCTAGCGCAATAGGTAGTTTCATTGTCCTAGAAGAAAGTTGTATGATTCTGCTGTAGTTGATTTTGTTGCTGTCCCTGCTGTTGTTATGATTATTAATATTTTACCATAATGAAATTTATCATTTATATTTTTATAAAGTATAGCAAACTGGCAGGTCACAGGAAAAAATAAGGTAGAATTTTAAAGTAACTAATAATGGTCTCAAAATTTTTAGACTTCAGCAAGATGTGTGTGTAGATAGAGAATCTTGTTTTAGCATAAGCATAATTAATATCTTCATGCCTTTGTTATAAGATTGACTTAAAAAGCCAGAAATTTCAGTTCTGGCTTTATTTGTATATCTAGATGATGTGTTTAAAGTTTAAAACTGTCAGAAGTCTGAGTGTTCTTTATTAAAAAGCAGTTGTTTTGAAGTTAATTCCTGCTTTTTATAATGTAAATTATAATTACAAATTTATAGTTACAAATTTTAAATTTGTGTTTTCTTTGTAAGTGCTGGTCAAGATATCCAAGGAACAAGCGTGATTGCAAATCTTCCATTTCTGATGCGACAGAACCCTGCTGAGACACTTCGGAGAATCTTGCCAAAAGTCAGAGTAAGTTGCTCTGAAATAAGATTTGAATTCACCGTTTTTTTCCCAGTAGTACGTTGTCATTGTCAGGAGAAATTTTCAGAGCTTTCGAGGGCTGATCTTTTGTACCTAATCCTTGAGTGGAGGAAGTATTATGATAAACATTTTGAATTATGTTGAAAATATTTAAGGAAATTAGCTGATGGAAATGGAGAAATCTAGATCTTAAACTGTAAAGATTTCGTTAATCATTTTCTCAGTAGAGACATTATAATGTTTTCAGTAGCTCAAAAAAATCTTAGTCTTATAAAATCATAGCTATCTTATTTGGTATTCTGTTGACTTAAATATATATTAATAGTATTTCTAGAACATTTATAATATGGTTTAACTGATAGTCCTAATAATGACCGTGGTGCCTGCTAAAGATTGAATTGTGGCCATTGCAGTTTTAGTTTTATATTTAATTGCTTCCTAAATTCCTTCAGAATTAGTTTTCCTGCCATAAACAAAATATTTGATCTACTAGAACTTTCTTTTCTCTATTTAATATTTACTCATTATTAATATATAATATTAAATATTTAATACATGCTATTTATTATTTATTTGTACCATATGCAAAGTGCTGTTCTTTATTAGAACTTGAATGAACAGAACAGATGATGTCTTTGTGTCTTCAGGGAGCTTACAATACTAATGGGGTCAGGGAGGTTACCTACTAACGGGGATTCTGTCTGCTAATAGTGAGTTTTGTAGACTTTGCTTTGGCTTTCTGTTTGGTTTAACTTTTTTATAATTTTTAAATTAATTTATATGTGTTTAAAATACTGTAATTATTAGTGTGTCCTTGGGTTTTATTTTTAGGCATATATGGCATGTTTCCAGTGATGCAGATCAGGGGTATACCACGTTATTTTTATAAGATGTCCACGTTTCTATGCAGGCGATATGGATTTTTTTTTTTTTTTTTTTTTTTTTTACTGATTTTACAGTGGTGAATTGAGAAGATGTTTGTTTTAGTATCACGTGTGATTCAAAAGTGAATGAAGCTTTTTCATGTCTGTTTTTCCCAAATCATTCCATAATTTCAATGGAATTAAGTCCACACAGTCTAGGTTTAATTTCACATTCAGCTGAAGTGATATTAACTGACCTATGCTTGTTAGCATGTCACCTGGGAGTACCAGTTAAACAGTAGTAGGAGGGAACAGGTGGTTAGGTCGTCTTAACTAAGGAGTTATTGTACATAAGCAAATGAAATTTAAAGCTAAAAATATTGAGCACGGTGTATACTCTGTGTTGAGCAGGCTAAATCCAGACCACAGGCCGCATACTGCAAGTTAAAAGTTTCATAAAGCAAGAGTAAAAGATGAAGGATAGACAGTAGTGAGCTTTAGGTGGTCTCTAAATTATTTTGAAAAAAATCCTTTGCTAATGAGTTCACAATAAAGTTAACTAAATAATAACTCCTGAGAAATCTTGATTTCATGGGAATGTATAAAGAATATTATATACTCACATATAGAGCATATTTATACAAAGAATCAAATGTCTCTGCAGAAACTATATAACTGAGTTAGAGAGGGTAAGATTTTATTAAGCTTTTAAAGTTATTAAGTTTAATTCATAATACAGAAGATTCACTGAAGAAAGGGATGTAAAGAAAATGTATACTAATGAATATATACTAAGAAAATCTTAGTAGCAGCCATTTATGTAGGATTCTCATTTATTTTGCCCTGTACTAAAAAAGGTAGAAAACAGCCCCAGATTAGATTCTATATCAGGAAGACATAAAGACTATGGAAAACAATTAAAGAACAAGCATAGGAGAGTATTTAATTGTGTGATTCTGATTTATGTAAAAATGCTGAAGAATTAAGCAAATGGGAAACACTTCTTTATGGGGGCAATAATAATGACTTTTATAGAGGGTTTAATATAAAATGTAGGCAGCTAAACATTTAAGCAACCCCACATCAAATTCTAAAACCTATGAGCAAATCATTTAAAATCATAGTATTCAGATACTATTAAGACTTGTTGGTACTCACAGAACCTTCTTTAATTCTGCCTTGCTTCTGTGAGTGGTTACTTCCAACTGATAAAAGTATGACAAAAATTGCACGTAGCCACTTTATTCACTCTTGCCATGGCCATAATTTCTTAGCTAATTTTATAAAAAAAGCAATCTTGTGTCTCAAAATGAGCGTTTAGTAATAACGGCCTTCTCATTCATTCATTCATAAAAATTTACTGAGTACCTCCCGTGTGCCAGGCACTGTTCTAAGCACTGAGAAAACAGAGGTGAACAAAACAGAGAACTCACCCCCAAGGACGTTTCCAGAGGGGGAAACAGACATTAAACAAGTGAGTGAGTGTAAAGAACAGGATCAAGTGAGGGGGCCATTGGGGGAGTTGGGAAAGTGGGAGGATACTGACTATGCTTTGGGAGGTCAAGGACAAGGACACATCTTTGAGGAACTGAAAACTGAAGGGATAGGAGGAAACAGCCATTTGAGTAGTCAGGAATGAGTGGTCCAGGCAGAGAGAGCAGGAAGAGTTTGGTGGAACTGCGAGAGGTAAGCGTGGTTGGAATCCAGTGGGTGGGGGTGGGTTGTGAATCGAAGAGAGGACAGTGACGGAGCATATGCAAGTGTTGCTCTTTCCTAGGACAGTGGAGAGCCGCTGAAGACTTTAAGCAGGGCGGTGACTTATCCCACGGACATGCTACAATGATCATTTGCTAATTGTGTGGAGGGTGGATTGGAGCAGGAGTTGGGAAGCTGCAGCATGAGGGCGGCTAATTAGGACAATAGAGTGGTGGATACATCCAAGATGCATTTATTGGGAGAGAATGAACTCCATAATGGATCAGATGTGGAAAGCGAGGGATGACTTCCAGATTTTTTCTGGCTTGAGCTTCTGTATGGTTCTGCTGGTTTTGAGTGTCTTGGTTGATAATTTATTAAATCGATGGGGAAAAATAGTTGGAATACGCTCCAGTGCTAACCTTCAGTGAATGGTTTTATTTTTAGAGACTTTAAAGACATGAATAATAATTATTTTATGTAAGAATTTAATCATTGCCCAGATTCTTTTCATATTTATAACAGTAGTATAAGCCGCTTTTAGAACTCCTGCTGTACCTTCTCTTTACCTTAAAGAACATCAGATAAAGTGATGGAGATATTTCTGGGCTTATGTATTATAAAAATTCACCAAACAAGATGTTTTTGATTCTGTTTTTGTGGGTTTTTTTATTTGTATTTTATCTTTACAATAATGAATTGACTGAAAAATGGTTTAAAAAATAGGTTGCTATTTTCACTGTTTTAGAGATGAAGGAATTTAAGGTTAAAAATAAAGTGGCAGAAAGAGAGGCACGATTAGAACTGAGCTAACCCACAGTATTTCTTCAGTTTACTTTCTAAGTTATATCTAAGTGGATGATGAAGGATAGTGCAGTTAGATCACTCGTCTCAAGGTTAATTTAAATAAGAGTCCAGAAAGGAAATATTTTGACCTCCAATTTAAATTCTCTATCTAATTCTAGATATGAGACACTTCTGAATATACAGTTGACTCTTGAACAGCATGGGTTTGAACTGGTTGGGCCCATCTATGCTTGGACTTTTTCAATACACATGTACCATTGTACTACACGATCAGAAGCTGGTTAAATCTGTGGTTACGGAACCTGGGATATGGAGGGAGGGCCAACTGTAAAGTTATATGTGGATTTCCCGCTGCCTGGAGGGTTGACTCCCCTAAACTGCATTGTTCAAGGAACAACTGTAGTAGTTATATCTATTTTATATGATTTCATCCTAGGGTATCTTTTGAAAAGGAAAACAGGTTTTTTCTGTGGTCTTTATTGATTAAGTTTGAATTCTTTCCACAATATATTAAGTTGAATTAATATTGGATGTTAGATTTGACTTGAACTTCTGGTTGTCTAGAAATGAAAGAATTTGTTTTGTCAGGATAAATTTCTGAAATACTGTGGTCCTTTATAAAATGTGAAATAGTAATGATATAATTAACCATGTAATATCAGTGACTCCTTTATAAATGAAGTGCAAAAAAAAGTCTCTACCTGTTGAGTTATTGAACCCTGTTATTGTTTTTTCACTTATTTTGGGAACCAAAATAAGGCGTAAAATTGTCTATTAAAAAATGTGCAACGTCAGGAAGAGATAAAAATAACTGTAGGTCATTTACTGAGGTCTTACAATGTGTCAGGCACTGAACTCTGTCAAACGTTTTACACATTTTTATCTCTTTGAATGCTCATGGCAGTTCTGTAAGGGTCACTTGATTGAGGAAGAAGCAACTTAGGTGAGTAACTTGCCCAAAGTCACGGTGCTAGCAAGTGGTATAATTAGGTTTGAATAGGGAGTCTGACTCCTGGGTCCTCTCTCTTAACTGCTTTACAACCTCTTCATTAGCTCATCGTGACTGCAACAAATATGTAATATATAATTTTAGTTCCTCAGCCTGAGTCATCTCTCTTGTGGTTATTGCAAGAGGCCTCCTTACTGGACCTGTTGCTTCCCCTTTGCTCCCTGGAGCCCATTCAGCCAGAGAGATCGTTCATTTATTTATTTATTTAGCATCAATTTACGCATTACTTAGATGAATAAAATTGTATATATTTAAAGCGTACAGTGTGATGATTTAATATATGTATACATCGTGAAATGCTTACCCCAATCAAATTAATTAATACCTCCATCATCTCACATAGTTAATTTTTTTCTTCAGTGAGATCTCTTAAAGATCTTTCAGAGAGATCAGTCATATCTTTTCTTCTTGAATGAAAACTACTAAAGTGGTGTGGTAGGCAGAACAGTGGCCTCCCAAAGATATCAGGTCCTAATCCCTGGAACCTGTAAATGTTACCTTATTTAGAAAAAGAGGTTTTGTAGATGTGGTTAAGGATCTTGAGACAGGGAGATTATCCTGGATTATCTGGGTGGGCCCTAAATGCCATCAGATGTATCCCTATAAGAGGAAAGCTGAGGGAGATTTGACCCAGACATGGAGGAGAAGGCAGTGTGAAGGCAGAGGCAGACATTGCCGTGATGAGGCCACCAGCCAAGGAATGCCAGCAACTACCAGAAGCTGGAAGAGGCAAGTAACTGATTCTACCTAGTGCCTCTGGAGGGAGTGTGTCCTTGCCAACACTTTGATTTTGGCTGAGTGATACTGATTTAGGACTAATGGCCTCCAGAACTGTGAGAGAATACATTTCTGTTGTTCTAAGCCACTCAGTTTGTGCTAATTTATTATACCAACCACAGGAAAGTAATACAAGTAACTTCCCATTTCAGATAGAGTAAAACTCCTTACTATGCCCTAAAATGACCCTGACTAGCTTTCTGACCTCATCACCTACCCTTCTTTTCTCTTTCTTCCATAAGGGCAGAAGACTTGTCAGTCTGATTTATCACTGTATCCCCAGAATCTAGAACAGTGCTTGGCAAAAACAGGCACTCAAAAATAATTTTAAAATGAGCATTGATTGAGCTTGATATTCTGAGACAATAAGTGTCTACCTGAAAGACCAGTGACACTTGATCCACTAATGGCATTTTTGGATGAGAAGTAAAAACAGGATATCAGTGGAGTGATATAATGCTGACTTACGTTTCTAGAGAGACCGTTTTTGGGGGAGGAGTGGGAGAAAGATATATAATAGGGAAAGGATAAAAGAGACATAATTCATCAATATGAAACTTAATCATTTGAGATCAGTAGATGTGGTCTACGAATCTTTTGATTCTGAAAATATTCATTAGTTCTACTTTTATTATATTATGTTTTTCCCAATGTGATTATCTGAGCATTTTATATCTACTGAATAGAGGTAGATTTTTAAAAGTTTATTTAAAAATTTTTATAGATAGCCTTTACTATGTAAATAAATATATTTGTTACTAAAAGCTTTACTTACTTTTTAAGGTCTATTTCAAGTAGCACGGATATGTGAATAACCGATAATAATAATGTGAGGAACCCTTCCTGTGGGCCAGGCCCTGTGCTCAGTGCTTTAGACACATCCTTTTAAACCTCTTATAACAACTCCACACCATGTATTTATTCTCATTTGACAGTTGAGAAAATCTAGGCTTAAAAAATTCAGTGTTTTGACTAGATATTTTGTTGAAGCATACAATTATATAATTTATTCTTACAGTGCACCAAGGAAAAGAAGAAATAGTCTTAACTAAAGGAATTAAAGAGCACAAACAGATGATACAAATTGCTTTTTCCTTTGGTTTGCAGTTCAAAAATAAAAGTACCTGTCTTCCTCACTCTAGGTGATGTTTTCTGAGTTAAGTTAAAAGTTAAGTTCTGAAAAAAGCACAAGGATTTTGTAAAGGCAACACAGTTATACATAATAAGCAGAACATGATGTTCCAGAACATGATGTTCCAACTCCCTACAGGTCATAAAGGGCCCGCAGTAGAGTAGGACTCTACTGACGGGTTTAGCATTGAAGGACACTCTGATGTGAAGTAAGGTGGAGAAGAAAGTGAAGTTATTCCTATAATGTCAGATTGATGGAGAAAAATCATCAGGGTCAGACTTGACCTTATGAGGAGTTTTTGCGGGATAGGAAGCATAAAATTGTGTAACTTATTCTTCCAGTTCACTAAGAAAAAAAGAAGTAGTATTAACCAAAGGAATTAGAGAGCATGGACAGATGGTATAAAATGACTCTTTCTTCTATGGTTTACAGCTGAAAACTAAAAATACATTGATCACAATGCATTTTGAAAATAATGTCTGTGTTATATCTTTTTATGTATATCCATTTGTGTTTAAGGACAAAATAGGGTAACATCATTAATTATTAGACAATAGTAGTAAATTCAGTGGAAACACTGGCTGCAAATATAGTTTTTTCTGGGCATTTATAAAAAGTTACATAAGCTAATATTCTTAATAGATCTAAAAATATTCCCTTTCAGTAAGCTAAATTCTAGTGGAGACCAGTGTTCTCACATGTGCTTCTTAGTCATTCAATCATGTTATTTTTATCCTGCCTAAGATAAAAATGAGCTGGAACTTCTGAATTTCTTAATTAGAAAATCTTTTATTTCTGTGATAACGGGACCACCGTTATCACAGAAATACTTGAATATTGTTTCTGACTTTAGGCATTTGGATGATACAAAGGATAATTTATGGATATTTTAATTTACAATCCTTGCAAGACTCTAAAACAAAGAAGATATTCACATACTCCACTGTAATAAAGGTCTGAAATGTTTGATTTAAAACTGTATGGATTAACTAAGCTTTTGGCAGTGTGGTGAAGCGGATAGCCTAGAATATGTTCCCAAATCAGAACATCTAGAAGCTCTAGATAAAGTACAAGAAGCATTCTTTTAAATGTATGGTTAAGCTTATAAGAGAGTAAGGAATATTCAAGGCTCAGGAGCAAAGCAATCAGTTCCACTTCTACTTAGGATATAGATGTGTGCAAGAAAACATCACTCCCATTCTAACAACAATGGCATGTTCACAAAATTCACATCATCATAACTTTTCTTGAGCCCGTCAGAAGTGGTCACAAAGCAATCAAGTGAACTGTATTCAGAAGAGCTCTCTGAGGAAAGATGGGACACAGAGACACTGACTTCTGACAAGAGTGTAAGAGGAAGACGTGGCCACCCCAAAGAATTGTTAGAAAAAATCAGCTAAAATTTTGACAAGTTTTTAAAGATTGATCTGTGGGCTCGCATGTCAGTTTGGAATAACTCAGAGCTGCAGACACAAGGGAACTTTGCACTCACTTGTGAGCTCTTTTCCCCAGGCCTGCTTGCCTTGGCAGGGGTAGGAGACTGGAGAGGACCTCCTCTGGTGATGCAGGTATGGTGATGATTGCTGCTGGGGAACAGGGGACACAGCACTGCCCACTTCCTCACAGTGACATGCACGGACATACAGGGAATTTCAGCAACGGGTTGGGCACTATAAAAGAATCAAATGAAAATCCTAGAAATAAAAAAAGGATGATACCAGAGATGAAGCGTTTCTCCAACAGGGCCAACTGGGGAAAGAATCAGTGAACTTGAAGGTAGAAGTTATCTAAACAAACAAAAAGATAAAAAATAATGAAAAAATGCAAGAGAGCATTCAGTGGCTTTGAGACAGTATAAAGTGGTATAATACACGTGCAATCAAAGTCTCAGAATGAGAGAAGAGAGAACTATTTGCAGAAATAGTGGCCAAGGCTTCTTTGAGATTAATCAATGACAACAAGCCAAAGACCCAAGAAGCTCAGAGGACGCCAAGCAAGGTAAATACACACACACCGTCCGCCTAGGCACATCGTGATCAAACTGCTGAAAATGAAAAATAAGAGACAGCCTTGGGAACAGCCAGAGACAAAAGAAACGTTAAATATAGAGGAACAAATGTGAGAATTAAGCAGCCTTATGGTCAGAAAATATGCAGGCCAGGGAGCAGTGGAATGTGTATTAAAAGTACTGCAAGCAAAAGCAACAACAACAGCAAAAAAGGTCAACAAGAAATCTGTACCCAGTGAAAATACCTTTCAAGGATGGAGGCAAAAAGCTATTTTGGTTTTAGACAAATAAATCGAAAGAATTCATTGTACTAGACTTACACTGTAAGAAATGGTGAGGGAGGTTCTTTAAGGCAGACGTAATATAATACCAGATGGAAATTGGATTTACGTGAAGAAATGCAGAGCTCCAGAAGTGGTAAAAATTAAGGTAAATGTAAATGAAATAATAACAGTTCTACACAGATTCTTCCAGAAAATAGAGGATAAAGTGAGAACTTCACAAGTGATTCTAGGAGGCTAGCATTATCCTGATACCCAAATAAGACATAGACATTACAAAAAAACTATAGATGCCTATCCCTTATGAACTTAGATGCAAACATCTTTTGAAAAACAGCAGATCAAATTCAGCAATATAAAAGGGCTAATACATCATGACCAATCAGGGTTTATCACAGTAACTTAGGGTTGGTTTAAAATTCAAAATCTAATCAGTATAAGTCATCATATCAACAAACTAAAACAAAACAAAAAACAAAATGCCACCATCTGATCATCTCAGTAGATTTAGGAAAAGCATTTGACAAAACCCAACATCATTCCTGGAGAAAAATCCCCAAACTTTATCATACTAGGAGTAGATAGGAACCTCCTCTGTGAAAAACTTGCAGGTAACATCGTACTTAAAGGTGAAAGACTGAATGTTTTCCCCTAGTATCAGGAACAAGCCAAGAGTGTACACTCCTTACTGCATTTGTTCAACACTGTTCTAGGTATTGTAACCAGTGCAGAAAGGCAACAGAAAGAAGTGAAAGGTATCCACATTTCAGAGAAAGAAATAAGGCTGCCTTTTTCTGTCAGATGACATTGTCATCTATGTAGCAATCTACAAAAGAAAAATATTTAGAACTGCTGAGTATGGAAAGGTTGCAGGATACAAGATAAATGTACGAATAAATTGTATTTCTACACACTAGCAATAAGCAATTGGAAATTGAAGTTTTTCTTAAACAATTAAAGTATGTAATACTTAGGGGTAAATCTGATAAATGTGTTAAGACCTGTATACTGAAAACTATAGAACATTGCTGAGTGAAATAATAAAAGAACGAAGTGAACGGAAATACACCACGTTCATGGATCAGAAGATTCAATATTATTATGTCAGTTCTTCTCAGATAAATCTATATATTTAATGCAAAATAATAATTCCAGCAGGTTAGGGTTTTTTTCTGTTGTAGAAAGTAAGTGAATTCTAAAATTCATATGAAAATGCAAAGGACTTAGAATACCCAAAACAATTTTGAAAAAGAGAAAGTTGGAAGACTTTTATTACCTGATTTTGAGACCTAATATACAGCATAGCAATTAAGACTATGAATACTGGTATAAAGACAAATCAGTGGGAGATACGGAGAGATTTTTTAAAAGCCCATAGATATGTTCCCAGTTGATTTTAACACAGGTACAAAGGCAATTCATTGCAGAGACGATAGTCCTTTCAACAAATAGTGCTGGGTCAGTTGAGAAAAAAGTCCATACTTTGTACCGTATACAGAAGTTAACCCCAAATAGATCATAAACCTGAGTGTTAAAAACTAAAATCGTAAAAACTTCTAGAAGAAAACATAAGACTAAATCTTTGTGACCTTGGGTTACACAAAGATTTCTTTATATATATGACACTAGAAGTATGATCCATAGAAGAAAAATTTGATAAATTTGATTTCATGAAAGTGTAAAGCTTTTGCTCTTCAGAAGGCAGTTAAGAGAATGAAAAATAAGTCATGGAATGGGAGAAAATATAAATCACATACGTGATGAAGCATATGTGTTCAGAATACACAAAGAACTCTCAAGACTCAGTAATAAAACAACCCAATTTAAAAAAAGGCAAGACATTTAAACTGATACTTCACCAAAGATTTGTGGATAGCCAATAAACGAAAGATGTTCAGTATCATTAGTCATTAGATAAATGCAAATAAATTTATACACCTGTTAGAGTATATGTACTAAGAAAAACCCTGATAATACTAAGTATAGGCAAGAATGTGGAGCAACTCAAACTCTTATACACTGTTGGTGGAAATGTATCAATAAAATTGTACAACCACTTAGGGAAACAGTTTGGCAGTTTCTCAGAAGTTTAAACATACACCTATTGAATCACTCAACCAGTTCACTTCTAAGGATTAAGAGAAATTAAAGCAAGTGTTTATATAAATACTTGTATATAATTGTAATAGTAATTACAACTGTAATTATTGCAGTAATATCATTGCAACTCTATTTGTAACAGCCGAAACGAAAAATAATCCACATGGCCATCAACAGGTGAATGGATAAACAAATTGTGGTATATCCATATAATATACCACAAACTAATGTTTATGTATTCTGAATCCAAGTCCTTTGTTGGTTATGTATTGAAATATCTTCTTCCACTCTGTGGTTTATCCTAATGTTTTAGATTAATTTTGTAAACAACATGTTTGGGTTTTATTTTTTATCCAATCTGACTCTGTTTTAATTAGAACATTTCATCCATTTACTTTTAATTGCATATATTATCTTACTATTTATTTGTTTTTTCTGTTTGGTGTTCTTTTTTTGTCAATTATTTCCTTTTTTTGAATTAATGAAGTGGTTTTATTACTTTACTTTCCGCCCCCTCCCGTTAGCTTGGAACTCTCTTTTACTTTTCCTTTGTTAGTGACCTCAGGGATTATAACGAAGACACATTACCGAAGTTTAATGTTCATTGGTATTTTTACCTTCTTTCTGATAATATGAGCTCTTATTTATGTGTTATTGTTGTCAGATATTTCAATTATTTATGTATTTCAAGACTCACAGTTATTACTGTTTTATATAATCAATATTTATTTAGATTTACCCACATATTTATCATTTTTTGTCGCCTATAGTGTTTCCATTTGGAATCATTTTTCTTCTGCCTGAAGAAAAATACCCCTTAGTATTTCCTTTAGTACAAATCTGCTAGTGACAAATTCTGTTTCTCTTTTTTGGCCTGAAAATGTATTTCACATTCAGTTCTTTAAATTAATTTTTTATTGTAATGCAGTTGATTTACAGTGTTGTGTTAGTTTCTGCTATACAGCAAAGTGAGTCAGTTATACATATACATATATCCACTCTTTTTTAGATTCTATTCGCATATAGGTCATTACAGAATATTGAATAGAGTTCCATGTGCTATACTGTAGGTTCTTATTACTTACCTATTTTATATATAGTAGTGTGTATATTTCAATCCCAATTTATCCCTTTCCTAAATATATTTAAATATATTTATATTTATATAAATATATTTATATTTCCTAAATAGACCAATTTATGGTTGGTAACCATAAATTTGTTTTCCACATCTGTGACTCAATTTCTGTTTTGTAAATGGGTTCATTTGTATCATTTTTCTAGATTCCACATATAAGCAATATCATATGATATCTGCCTTTCTCTGTCTGACTTACTTCACTCAGTGTGACAATCTCTAGGTCCACGCATGTCACTGCAAATGGCATTATCTTGTTCTTTTTATGGCTGAGTAATATTCCATTGTATGTGTGTACCACATCTTTATCCATTCCTCTGTCGATGGGCATTTAGGTTGCTTCCATGACCTGGCTATTGTAAATAGTGCTGCAGTGAACATTGGGGTGCATGTATCCTTTCAAATTATGGTTTTCTCCAGATATATGCCCAGGAGTGGGATTGCTGGATCATGTGATAGCTCTATTTTTAGTTTTTTAAGGAATCTCCATACTGTTCTCCATAGTGGCTGTACTGATTTACCTTCCCACCAATGGCGTAGGAGGGTTCCCTTTTCTCCACACCCTCTCCAGCATTTATTGTTTACAGATTTTTTGATGGTGGCCATTCTGACCGGTGTGAGGTGATACCTCATTGTGGTTTTGATTTGCATGTCTCTAATAATTAGTGATGTTGAGCATCTCTTCTTGTGCCTCTTGGCCATCTGTATGTCTTCTTTGGAGAAATGTCTATTTAGATCTTCCACTCATTTTTTGATTGGGCTATTTGTAAATAGATGTTTTATGAACAGGATTTTGACCTATCTATATGGAGGTTTCTTTCTAGCACATGTATGGCTTCTTGAATCTGTGGCTTAATTTGTCAGTTTTGGAAAATTCTCGGACATTATCTTTTAAAATAATGCTCTGCTTAATCTTTTCTCTCCTTCGAGGACTCCAATTTCACATATATTTGACCTTTTCATAGTATCTTCTATGTCCTTTATCTTCTTTTCCATCCTTTTCTTTTTGTGATTCATTCTGAGTGTTATCTTGGCCCATGTTTCAGTTCACTAATTCATCTGTGTCTACGTTGCTTTTGATTATTGTATTTTTCTGGTCTGGAATTTCTGTTTAGCTCTTGAAAAAATCTGCCATATCCTTTTTAAAAAGTATCTTTGATTTTTCTGTCAAAATTCTCAATAGTATCTTTTATTCTTTTGAACCAGGGATGTATCAGAGAGCACCAATACCTGGGGCTCCTTTTGGTACTTTTCTGTTTCCTGTTGCATCTTCTGGTTCTCATTCATATTATCTCTTTGTGTGCCTGGATATTATTGATTGTGTGCTTGATCTTGTCTTTGACAAATTATTCATAGAAGTGTTTGAGACCTAGGGTAATATCTTCCTCTAGAAAGGAAGATGTTTTCTTCTGACAGCCACTTAACTGCACTAGCAATAAAGTCTCACTTAATCCAGTTTCATGCGTCAGATGACTTGAAACTGGGTTATTCTCTCTGCAAAGGCTGGGCTACTTTATTTATTTTAAAATTTTTAAAATTTTATTTTTTTATACAGCAGGTTCTTATTAGTTACCCATTTTATACATATTAGCGTATATATGTCAATCCCCATCTCCCAATTCATCACATCACCACCCCCTCTCCATGCCACATTCCCCCCTTGGTGTCCATATGTTTGTTCTCTACATCTGTGTCTCTGTTTCTGCCCTGCAAGCTGGTTCATCTGTACCATTTTTCTAGGTTCCACATATATGCGTTAATATACGGTATTTGTTTTTCTCTTTCTGACTTACTTCACTCTGTATGACAGTCTCTAGATCCATCCACGTCTCTACAAATGACCCAGTCTTGTTCCTTTTTGTGGCTGAGTAATATTCCATTGTATGTATGTACCACATCTTCTTTATCCATTCGTCTGTCGATGGGCATTTAGGTTGCTTCCATGACCTGGTTATTGTAAATAGTGCTGCAGTGAACATTGGGAACATTGGGATGCATGTGTCTTTTTGAATTATGGTTTTCTCTGGGTATATGCCTGGTAGTGGGATTGCAGGGTCATATGGTAATTCTATTTTTAGTTTTCTAAGGAACCTTCATACTGTTGTCCATAGTGGCTGTATCAGTTTACATTCCCACCAACAGTGCAAGAGAGTTCCCTTTTCTCCACACCCTCTCCAGCATTTGTTGTTTGTAGATTTTCTGATGATGCCCATTCTAACTGGTGTGAGGTGATACCTCATTGTAGTTTTGATTTGCATTTGTCTAATAATTAGTGATGTTGAGCACCTTTTCATGTGCTTCTTGGTCATCTGTATGTCTTCTTTGGAGAAATGTCTATTTAGGTCTTCTGCCCATTTTTGGATTGGGTTGTTTGTTTTTTTAATATTGAGTTGCATGAGCTGTTTTTATATTTTGGATATTAATCCTTTGTCCGTTGATTCATTTGCAAATGTTTTCTCCCATTCTGAGGGTTGTCTTTTCGTCTTGTTTATAGTTTCCTTTGCTTTGCAAAAGCTTTTAAGTTCCATTGGGTCCCATTTGTTTATTTTTGTTTTTATTTCCATGACTCTAGGAAGTAGATCAAAAAAGTTCTTGCTGTGATTTATGTCAAAGAGTGTTCTTCCTGAGTTTCCTCTAAGGGTTTTTAGTGTCTAGTCTTACATTTAGGTCTCTGATCCATTTTGAGTTTATTTTGTGTATGGTGTTACGGAGTGTTCTAATTTCATTCTTTTACATGTAGCTGTCCAGTTTTCCCAACACCATTTATTGAAGAGACTGTCATTCTCTGTTGTATATCCTTGCCTCCTTTGTCATAGATTAGTTGACCATAGGTGCGTGAGTTTATCTCTGGGATTTCTATCCTGTTCCATTGATCTATATTTCTGTTTTTGTGCCAGTACCATATTGTCTTGATTACTGTAGCTTTGTAGTATAGTCTGAAGGCAGGGAGTGTGATTCCCCTAGCTCTTTTGTTTCCCTCAATACTGCTTTGGCTATTTGGGGTCTTTTGTGTCTCCATACAAATTTTAAGATTTTTTGTTCTAGTTCTGTAAAAAATGCCATTGGTAATTTGATAAGGATTGCATTGAATCTGTAGATTGCTTTGGGTAGTATAGTCATTTTCACAATATTTATTTTTCCAGTCCAAGAACATGGTATATCTCTCCCTCTGTTTGTGTCATCTTTGATTTCTTTCATCAGTGTCTTATAGTTTTCTGAGTACAGGTCTTTTACCTCCTTAGGTAGGTTTATTCTTAGGTATTTTATTCTTTTTGTTGAAATGGTGAATGGGATTGTTTCCTTAATTTCTCTTTCTGATCTTTCGTTGTTAGTGTATAGGAATGCAAGAGATTTCTGTGCATTAATTTTGTATCCTGCAACTTTGCCAAATTCATTGATTAGCTGTAGTAGTTTTCTGGTAGCATCTTTAGGATTTTCTATGTATAGTGTCATGTCATCTGAAAACAGTAACAGTTTTACTTCTTCTTTTCCAATTTGGATTGCTTTTATTTCTTTTTCTTCTCTGATTGCCATGGCTAGGACTTCCAAAACTGTGTTGAATAATAGTGCTGAGAGTGGACATCCTTGTCTTGTTCCTGATCCTAGAGGAAATGCTTTCAGTTTTTCACCATTGAGAATGAGGTTTGCTGTGGATTTGTCATATATGGCTTTTATTATGTTGAGGTAGGTTCCCTCTATGCGCACTTTCTGGAGAGTTTTTATCATAAATGGGTATTGAATTTTGTCAAAAGCTTTTTCTGCATCTATTGAGATGATCATATGGTTTTTATTCTTCAGTTTGTTAATGTGGTGTATCCCATTGATTGATTTGTGTATATTGAAGAATCCTTGCATCTCTGGGATAAATCCCACTTGATCATGGTGTATGGTCCTTTTAATGTGTTGTTGGATTCTGTTTGCTAGTATTTTGTTGAGGATTTTTGCATCTATATTCATCAGTGATACAGGTCTGTAATTTTCTTTTTTAGTAGTGTCTTTGTCTGGTTTTGTTATCAGGGTGATGGTGGCCTCTTAGAATGAGTTTAGGAGTGTTCCTTCCTCTGCAGTATTTTGGAAGACTTTGAGAAGGATGGGTGTTAGCTTTTCTCTAAATGTTTGATAGAATTCACCTGTGAAGCCATCTGGTCCTAGACTTTTGTTTGTTGGAAGATTTTAATAACAGTTTCAGTTTCATTACTTGTGATTGGTCTGTTCATATTTTCTGTTCTTCCTGGTTCAGTCTTGGAAGCTTATACCTTTCTAAGAATTTGTCCATTTCTTCCAGGTTGTCCATTTTATTGGCATAGAGTTGCTTGTAGTAGTCTCTTAGCATGCTTTGTATTTCTGTGGTGTCTGTTGTAACTTTTCCTGTTTCCTTTTTAATTTTATTGATTTGAGTCCTCTCCCTTTTTTTTCTTGATGAGTGTGGCTAATAATTTATCAATTCTGTTTATCTTCTCAAAGAACCACCTTTTAGTTTTATTGATCTTTGCTATTGTTTTCTTTGTTTCTATTTCATTTATTTCTGCTCTGATCTTTATGATTTCTTTCCTTTTAGTAACTTTGGGTTTTGTTTGTTCTTCTTTGTCTAGTTTCTTTAGGTGTAAGGTTAGATTGTTTATTTGATATTTTTCTTGTTTCTTGAGGTAGGCTTGTATTGCTATAAGCTTCCCTCTTACAACTGCTTTTGCCGTATCCCATAGGTTTTGGATTGTCGTGTTTTCGTTGTAATTTGTCTCTAGGTATTTTTTGATTTCCTCATTGATTTCTTCAGTGATCTCTTGGTTATTTAGTTCATATTGTTTAGCCTTCATGTGTTTGTGTTTTTTACATTTATTTTCCCTGTAATTGATTTCTAATCTCATAGCCTTTTGGTCGCAAAAGATGCTTGATATAATTTCAATTTTCTTAAATTTACTGTGGCTTGATTTGTGACCCCAGATGTGATCAGTCCTGGAGAATGTTCCATGTGCACTTGAGAAGAAAGTGTAATCTGCTGTTTTTGGATGGAATGTCCTATAAATATCAATTAAATCTATCTGGTCTATTGTGTCATTTAAAGCTTGTGTTTCCTTATTAATTTTCTGTCTGGATGATCTGTCCATTGGTGTAAGTGAGGTGTTAAAGTCCCCCACTATTACTGTGTTACTGTCGATTTCCTGTTTTATAGCTGTTAGTAGTTGCCTTATGTACTGAGGTGCTCCTGTGTTGGGTGCATATATGTTTATAATTGTTATATCTTCTTGGATTGATCCCTTGATCATTATGTAGCGTCCTTCCTTGTCTCTTGTAGCATTCTTTATTTTAAAGTCTATTTTATCTGATACGAGTATTGCTACTCCAGCTTTCCTTTGATTTACATTTGCAAGGAATATCTTTTCCATCCCCTCGCTTTCAGTCTGTATGTGTTCCTAGGTCTGAAGTGGGTCTATTGTAGACAGCATATATGTGGGTCTGTTTTTGTATCCATTCAGCGAGACTGTGTCTTTTGGTTGGAGCATTTAATCCATTCACGTTTAGGGTAACTATTGATATGTATGTTACTTACCATTTTCTTAATTGTTATGGGTTTGATTTTGTAGGTCCTTTTCTTCCCTTGTGTTTCCCACTTAGAGAAGTTCCTTTAGCATTTGTTATAGAGCTGCTTTGGTGGTGCTGAATTCCCTTAGCTTTTGCCTGCCTGTAAAGCTTTTGATTTCTCCATTGAATCTGAGTGAGATCCTTGCCGGGTAGAGTAACCTTGGTTGTAGGTCTTTCCTTTCATCACTTTAAATATATGGTGCCACTCCCTTCTGGCTTGTAGAGTTCCTGCTGAGAAATCAGCTGTTAATGTTATGAGAGTTCCCTTGTATGTTATTTGTCATTTTTCCCTTGTTGCATTCAGTAACTCTTCTTTGTCTTTAATTTTTGTCAGTTTGATTACTAGGTGTCTTGGCATGTTTCTCCTTGGGTTTATCGTGCCTGGGGCTCTCTGTGATTCCTGGACTTGGGTGGCTATTTCTTTTCCCATGTTAGGGAAGTTTTCGACTATAATCTCTTCAAATATTTTCTCAGGTCCTTTCTCTCTCTCTTCTCCTTCTGGGACCCCTATAATGCGAATGTTGTTGTGTTTAATGTTGTCCCAGAGGTCTCTTAGGTTGTCTTCATTTCTTTTCATTCTTTTTTCATTATTCTGTTCTGTGGCAGTGAATTC
This sequence comes from Delphinapterus leucas, assembly GCF_059928025.1. Lineage (NCBI taxonomy): Eukaryota > Metazoa > Chordata > Mammalia > Artiodactyla > Monodontidae > Delphinapterus > Delphinapterus leucas. Next base: position 171,190,011 of record NC_143130.1, read on the forward strand.
CACCATTCTGTCTTCCAAGTCACTTATCCGTTCTTCTGCCTCAGTTATTCTGCTACTGATTCCTTTCATTTCAGTTATTGTATTGTTCATCTCTGTTTGTTTGTTCTTTAATTCTTTGAGGTGTTTGTTCTTTAATTCTTCTAGGTCTTTGTTAAACATTTGTTGCATCTTCTCAATCTTGCCTCCATTCTTTTTCCAAGGTCGTGGATCATCTTCACTATCATTATTCTGAATTCTTTTTCTGGAAGTTGCCTAACTCCACTTCATTTAGTTGTTTTTCTGGGCTTTTGTCTTGTTCCTTCGTCTGGTACATAGCCCTCTGCCTTTTCATCTTCTCTGTCTTTCTTTGAATGTGGCTTTTGTGTCACAGGCTGCAGGATTGTAGTTCTTGCTTCTGCTCTCTGCCCTCTGGTGGATGAGGCTATCTATGAGGCAAGTTTCCTGATGGGAGGGACTGTGCAAGTTTCCCGATGGGAGGGACTGGTGGTGGGTAAAGCTGGGTGTTGCTCTGGTGGGCAGGGCTCAGTAAGCCTTTAGTCTTCTTGTCTGCTGTTGGGTGGGGCTGGGCTCCCTCCCTGTTGGTTGTTTGGCCTGAGGCGACCCAACCCTGGAGCCTACCTGGGCTCATTAGTGGGGCTAATGGCGGACTCTGGGAGGGCTCATGCCAAGCAGTACTTCCCAGAACTTCTGCTGCCAGTGTCCTTGTTCTCATGGTGAGCCAGAGCCACCCCCTGCCTCTGCAGGAGACCCTCCGACAGTAGCAGGTAGGTCTGGTTCAGTCTCCTGTGGGGTCACTGCTCCTTCCCCTGGGTCCCGATGTGCACACTACTTTGTGTGTGCCTCCAAGAGTGGAGTCTGTGTTTCCCCCAGTTCTATCGAAGTCCTGCAATCAAATCCCACTAGCCTTCAAAGTCTGATTCTCTAGGAATTCCTCCTCCCGTTGCTGGACCCCCAGGTTGGGAAGCCTGACGTGGGGCTTAGCACCTTCATTCCAGTGGGTGGACTTCTGTGTTATAAGTATTCTCCAGTCTGTGAGTCACCCACCCAGCAGTTATGGGATTTGGTTTTATTGTGATTGCGCCCCTCCTACTGTCTCATTGTGGCTTCTCCTTTGTCTGTGGATGTGGGGTATCTTTTCTTGTGAGTTCCAGTGTCTTCCTGCCGATGATTGTTCAGCAGTTAGTTGTCATTCCGGTGCTCTCGCAAGAGGGAGTGAGCGCACGTCCTTCTACTCTGCCATCTTGAACCAACCTCTGGGCTACTTTAGGATTATCCTTGTCCTATCCCGGGGGGCTTACCAGTGCCTCTGTAAGGCTGTCAGAAAGGCTGCTTAAGTTTTCAGCCTCTCAGGGGCGTTTTCTAGAATCAGCAAATGCTTCCAGGGGAAAACCAGGCCCCAAATTACATGCTTAACCTTTCTGGGTTTCCATTGTCTCTTAGATCTTGGATGCGAAATTTTTCCACTACCTTGTTAGTTTCCATATGCCTTTGTACAGATGATTTTTATATTTTGTCCGGCTTTTTAAATTATCGTCATCATAAGAGCTGATTAGAATTACCTACTCTGCTGTTACTGAAAGAGGAAGTTCCCTTTCCTTTTTTTTTTCCTTCTTAATTTAATCTCAGAACAATATTAATGCCAAATAATTTCTTTTTATATACCTGCATATACCCTGTCATCACCTCTACCCCTACACAGATCGATTGATTATTTGCTAATGATGTGTTAGGAATAGTCCAGAACCTAAAATTAAATATTATGCCAAAACACTCGTGATGGATCTTTTTTAAACTTTGAATTCTTCAACACCCTTTTTTTTTTTCATTGGGATGAAATTGTTTTGCAGTAGCAGATCTCCACTTTTGGTCTATATTTGCTCTGTAGGCAATCTTATCCACACACCCTTGGCTTAAATATCATCTATATAAATTTTATCTATTCTATATTAATTCTTATTTATAACAGATCTTTTCAGAGTATTAGAACTGTGTATACAATTCCCTGTTTGTACTCTCTCCTCGGATGCCTCAACGTCACTTCAAAGTTAGGGAGTCCAGAACCGAGCTCCTGCTATTTCCTCTCGACATCTGGGCTCCCTCCAGAGTCCCCTATCCTAATGGGTAACCTTCTTATCCACCTGGCTTTCAAGCAGGGATGTGGGGAGTGAGTCATCCTTGATACTACCTGTCTTTTACTACTTGTTTATACAATCCTGTTTATTTTATGTTTTAAATATTGAATCCACCCACCTCTCTCCAGCAATACTACCTCCACCCTAGTCCAAGCTATTATGAGGGTTCAAGTGATCCTCAACCACTACCTCCCTCCCTTTCCATCCTCCCTGCTTTCTAATCCTTTTCAACTTTATAATCAGCATGCTATTTCAAAGCATTTAAAACTACAATTTGAATATTCTGTTGCTTAATGCATCTAAGGCCCTATGTGATTTGGGCTCTGTCTGCTTCACTAGCCTCTGCCCCACCCCCTTTGCTCTGTGCTCCAGGCACACTGACCTTCTCTCAGCTCCTGGAATCTACCAACCTCCTCCTCACTCCTCAGTGCCGGGAATGCTTGCCTTCCTACTCCGCTTGCTTTCCTGCCTTCCTTTATCCTAGCTTTTGTCTAGTTATCTCTTTCTCTTCACAAGGTCAGTTGTCACTTCTTAGTGGTCCCCTTTCCTCAGAGGAGTTCACCCAGCAGATGCTCTATGGCACCTTGTACTTCTTATCCTTAGATTTTACCACACTTTATTGTTTTGTTTTGTTTTTTTGCCGTACACGGGCCTCTCACTGTTGTGGCCTCTCCCGTTGTGGAGCACAGGCTCCGGACGCGCAGGCTCAGCGGCCATGGCTCACGGGCCCAGCCGCTCCGCGGCATGTGGGATCTTCCCGGACCGGGGCACGAACCCGTGTCCCCTGCATCGGCAGGCGGACTCTCAACCACTGCGCCACCAGGGAAGCCCACCACACTTTTAATTACAGGATGAACAGGTACATTGTTAGCCATGCTCATTGCTAAGTCTCCAGCTCCTAGCACAGTGCCTTGAATGTAACTAAATGGTTATTTGTTCAATATTTGAACGTATACAATCAATAGCAGTCCCTCAAAGGTAGGGAACCACGTCTTTGACTTTTCCAGTTTCCCCGAATACTTGGTGTGATGTTGGTACTTAATAAATAGTTGAGAATGAAATTAAAATTATATTTTCAGAATTAGATTTTCATTGGGCTACATTAGAGGGAGATGAGGATAGAAGGGAAAAGTACTGTGACTGACTAGAGAGGAAAGGAAGCGTTACTGGCTTACAGAGACTTGCCATTCTTTCCAGTGCTGCCTCTCCCGCCCCCGAAAACAGTTTCTAATTTTTTTCAAAAGATGTTTAATTAAATATGACTACAGTGGATCATTTGAAGTGGTTATTTATAGCTCTTGTGTCCATTAAGTAGTTATTTCTTTGATAAGCACATCCTTTCTTTGCAAGTTTTAAATGACTTTATTCACATTTCAAGCCTAAATTACCCATGATTCTAATTTATTATGTGTAAAAATGACTTGGCTGGGTCGTCCAGCTCAAAGTTCAGTTTCAAAACCGTGGTACTGAAATATATTGATTTCTCCTGGTGTCCTTGTGGCTTTGCATGGCTGGATCCTTCATTGCATGTTTGCAGTAGTCACATGATGGTTACTATTGGTCTTGATATTTCCTGTTTGGAAAGAGATCTTTGGGATATTTTATGTGTACCTCCTCATGAACCTTGCTAATCACTGAAACACACATTAAAAGAAGGGTAAAACACCCCCTTTTTATCCCTGTCTACTGCCTCCACTTTATTTTCCCTCTCCGATTTTGATCTTCAGCGCTCTCAACTAGTTCTCTCCACCCTTTACTTAAGTGTGGAACCTGGCAGTCAGTGATAGGGAAGAGAGCCAGATACCGAGATACCACAGTTAATTGTTAAAGGCACTTTAGAGTTGGCATGTTCCAATTATTCATATTTAATTCAGTTGTAAAGTCTTTTATAAATAGTATAATTTTATAGTGAAAAGAGTTGTTCACTGTTAGTGTTAGGTACTAAAAATTCCCACACTTATGACCCTCAAAACCCCAGATATTTTATATGTCCTAGGTTTTTAGTATTTTAATATATAACTCCATATTATTTAATTTCAAAATAACCAGTGATGTTATCTCTAAAAATATACAAAGATACTTTGTAATTTTAGGATTCCTTTACCTTTAACCAGCACTATTTATCGTAGATATGTTTACCAGTTTTATTTAATAAGTTTAGTTTCCAAATGCATGAACCCAAAATCTTTGCTCTTTCAGAGTAAGCCAGTGATTTGCCTAGGCTTCTCTATGTTGTGTTTTGTAAAGAGAAAGATCTTCTTGATGCATTATAATGCGGGTTTCTTGGCGACAGCTGTTTCCCTCTCTGCAAGGACATTACATTGTTTTACAAAATGCTTTCTTGCACCATTCATGCTAACTTAAGAATGAATTTAAACACAGTAGCATCTAGTACATTTTCCTTCCTTGAGTGGGAATGGTTTTTAAATTCGGAAATGTATCATTAACTCATTTATAAAATGTCTTATTTCATTTTTGAGGAATTCAAGTTGGAATGCCAGCCATACGATAGTACGTAAGAGGAATGGTAACTGGCGTTAAGGCATGCACTTAAGCAATAGAGGAATTTACTTTTCAGTGTCTTCCAAGGTCCATGAGGATGCACACTTATTTACCCAGAGAGTATGGATCTCACTATGTTTGTCCAGAGGGTGTGACTCCATGGAGGAGAACACTAACTGGTAAGTATATAATTCTTATTGTGTTCTGTTTCAGAAAACTATGTTTAGAAATCAGTTGAATTTTAGCAGTGATGAAATCTCTTAGTCTGTGCTGGTTTCTTAACAGTGGACAGTCACAGATGTTGAAGTCAGCACAACAAGAGAAAAACCCAAATCCTGATAAGACTTGAGGATTTTTCGAAAATTAAATGCAAAATAGTTGGGGCAAACGTTGCTGCGGCAGTCAAGACTAAGTAATACAGTAAGAAGATATGAAGTTGGAGAGCTTCTCATGTTCTTCCTTTGCATAAAGTTTGCATACGTACAAAACCCAGGACTTTAATGACTTTAAGAGGGGCAGAATTACATCTCTTGGAACTTAAAACAACAGACTCATGTGAACTGGAATGCACATTGTGGCCCTCACAATTTATTTAAATATTTCTTTGCAAAGCACTCTCTGTTTCTAAAGAAAAGCTGTGCCTTCTGAAACCTGTAAGTGATGTATCCTGGCCACGTCAAATCTTCTAAAAGTGTTTTCCAAATCCAGAATTGTTAGTGTGGAACAAATGTTTGTTTTGGAAACAGTAAAACCGGGGGATGTGGGAAGGTTGATTTCAGAGACCAGTTGCTGCTCTGCTTTATGCCTTATCATTCCTTCTTTTCTTTTCAGCTAGGAACTCTTAAGATACGTAATTGACTGGTGATTGAAAAAACTTGTAAAATGACATTTGTGTGTATGATACAAAAGTTTTAAACAAAACACAGCACAAAAATCAGCCACCCTAATATGGGATCAGTTTTCTGGGAATTAACCCCACCACGTAAACATCTGCCACAGTAAAGCCACTGCCAGATCTTAAGGTTGTTGGAAGCCACGCCTTAATAAATGGTGAATGGAGGTGCAGGGTCTGTGAAGAAGAATTTGTTGCCTGGCTTCGGCATCAGGCTGACAAAGGGTTAAGTCTTAGAGTTGCCAATTACAGGCTTGCTGGCCTTCAGCAAAATACTTGACAGCTCTGGGTCTGTTCCTTCTGCTGTAGAATGATATATGTCATGATGACTGGCAGTGGTCCCACCGCGCTGAATCAAGGACTCTGGGTACATGGTCTAAATCACGGTTGCAGAGACACTGGGGTGGAAGATGGCAGGAATATCTCCTCATTGACCTGCCAGAAAGAGAATTGAGAATGCATTTCTATGTGATCCATTTTTGCTTTGCCTTGTGTCTAATTCTACCAATCCCTAATCTTTAGGACTCACTTCAAAATCTCTTGAAGCCACCTTTTAGGAGATGTGGAAAAAGTGTGTGAAGGGGGAGAGCGTCAAGAGCAGAAAGTTTAGGTGAAAGGGTAAGAGATATTCAGTCATCCAGCAATTACTTACTGAACGCCTGCCATGTGCTGTAGGAGTTGGGGATACGGTGGTGAACAAAACAGACAAAAAATTGTGCAGTCATGAAGCTTATGTTCTAGATGTGGGAGGTAGACCATAAACGGATGGACTTGTTGTATGTTGGACAATGGAGATGATAAACCCGTTGGGTCATGGCGAGGGCTGGCGCAAGGGGGTGGCTTTCTGTTTAAAATAGGGTCATCAGGGAAGGGCTCATTGAAAAGGTGACATTAGAATAGAGGCTTGAAAGAGATCAGGGAGGCAACCATGTGGAAATCTGGGAAAAGAGGGAATTGGGAACAGATCTTTGTAAGTCATTGAAAAGGTTTAGACATTTCCTTGAGTGCGTTGGAAAGCCACTGGAGAGTTTTGAGCAGAAAAGTGACGTGATCTGACTTTTTAAAAAGAATCTCTCTGGCTGCTGTAGAGAATAAGTAGTAGAGGGGCAGTGATAGAATCAGGGACTAGTTAGCAGGTTATTGGAGTAATTCAGGCGGGAGATGATGGTGGCTTGGATCAGAGTGGTAGCCGTGGAGGTGATAGGTGGTCAGATTTTGGATCAGGATTGACTGGTTATTTGATTACGGTAAGCGAGGGACTGAGAGGAGTTAAGGATGACCCTGAAGTTTCTGGGTGGAAAGCTGGGAGGGCACAGTTGTCATTGATTGTTTAGCAGAAGGTGGGAGGAAGAGCCAGTTTTGGGGAGAGGTCAGTTCAGGTGATGAGATTCCTACCAGATATCCAAGGGTAGTGGAGAGGAGACAGTTGGATGTACAATGGTCATTATGTAAATGCTCAGTTTGCACAAGTTGGTAAGCCATAAAAGTGCTATTTAAATGATTTCAATCAAATCTCTAAGAAGATGAAGCCATAATTTACATTTTATATATTAGGAAATAATACAGAAAGACCAATTTTCCTAAGATCACAGATATGAAACTTTGTTTTATTGTTGCAAGTTCCACCTTGTTCTACCAACTTTACTCTATTAGTTATAAAATAGGCATACAAGGGAAATTCCAGTAGTTGCCACAATTGATTAAATAAAGACTTTTAGCTGCCTTTGCATTATGCACACCCTCACAGTCTTCTGGAGAAGTATAGGTGATATCTCTGGTGAGGTTTATATGAAAGATAGGGGATATTTTTTGACTCTGTGATGTGTTAAACTATTCTAATGTAGGCTTTGACTTTAAAAGGTGAGTGGAGATGGCTATGAATATAATTAATTTTTAAAAACATTCTTATATTTAAAAAAATTCCTTTTTAAAAATACAATTTACTTCGTAGTAATTTGTGTTCTTGTCACTTGTTTAAAGGGGAAAATACATTTGCACAATCTCAAGTGCATTCCTTTTTTATAGTGGAATGCATAATATTTATTTTTTGAAGCAGAAATACAAGTAATAAAAACACATGTGATTGAGCTTTGACATTATTGTAGGTGGGAATGGAAAACTGTACAATACAAAGAGCAAAATAGAAATTGAGATCTATTAAAAATGACTATTCTATTATCTAAATGTTTATGTACTTTTTATAATTTTTATGCAATAAAGCAATGGAGTGTTATTTCGTAAATTCCTGAGACGTTTAAACTTTATGTGGTCCAGGGACTTCCCTGGCGGTTCAGTTGTTAAACTCTGCTCTTCCACGCAGGCGGTGCCGGTTCCGTTCCTGGTTGGGTAACTAAGATCCCACATGCCACGTGGCGTGGCCAAAAAAAAAATTATATATATTGAATATATATATATATATATATATATATGCTGTTACAGAAAGCCCTGAACGAACTTTTTGGCCACTTTTTGGTCTAATAAGTTAATCAGGAGCAGATTAATATCGTTTTCTTAACGTAATAAAAGGAAGTACATATCCTTAAAGGTCATATATACTTATTTTGTACAATATGACTATGTTTGGTTTCTATGAGCTTGGATTTTTAAAAAATTATAATTTCTGATTTCTCATCTATATAATAGCACACTCTTTCTGATTATACAGGAGGTCCTGCGTGTTGCAGGAGTGGAAATGCAGTTAACAGCTGCGGTATCATTTTTGACCATTCTACAGGAAGAATCAGTGTCGATTCATACATATGCCCACTCCTTCCTCCAAGTCATTCTACTGCACCTGGAGCACAGGGACGCAGGTCGGGGCCTGACGTGCTTAATCGTATATGTACTTATTGTTTCTTGTACGTGACTGTGATCTTATTTGAATCGTGTTAGGCCGATGACCATAACTGAATGAGACTGTGCTGCCTAAGAGTTGATCAGTGGTGTGACTAAATATAGCGATGACTATTTTTGTACAAAAACCGCACAATTCAGTGCCCTTGAAGCCTGAAGACCCATTAGTTCATCTTATGATTTACACTTTTTTCTTAGATTTGTTTCTTTTACAACATTTATGCTTATAGTATTGTAGTACAAGAAAAATGCACACTTTGGGTTAAAGATAGCCCCTCAGTATTATTTTTAAAGATATAAATGTTTTCCAGATATTGGCTAAGACAGAAAAATAGAGAAACTTCTCTTAATAGTAATAAAAATAATTATTGCCATTTTACTATTAAATACTATTGTAAATATTAGTGGCTAAGTTGAAACTGAATTTGTAAGTGAGATAGTTAAGTTGGCATGTTTTATCTTTGTCAATCAGGTGTCAGCAACGCATGGCTGGAAACTCTTCTGTCTGTGATAGAAGTATTGCCCAAAGAAACCCTAAGGCATGAGGTAATACTTTTTTTTTTTTGTAAATTCTAGTACTTAAGTCACTCTAAGGTTTTTGTTGTTTTCATTTTTGATAGAAACAGTATTTCAGGAAAGAATAAAGTTATTTCCTACTCTGAAAGCAGCACATATTCATTACAGAAAATTTGGGTAGTACAAAATATAGAAGGAAGAAAAATCATGGTTCTGTACTTAGCTACTTCTAACATTCTGATGTATTTTCATTTCAGATTTTTTCCCCTGTATATGGTGCTATTTGCTGTGTTAGTGATCATATTGAATTTATATATGGTTGTTTTTCACTTAGCTTTATTTTCCTTATTATTTTCTCGTATTTCTCATTTGGTAGTAGCTACAAATATTTTACTTATTAAACATTTAAGCCTGTTTTCAGTGTTTTATTATCAAAATAAGGCAATAATGAACATCTCTGTGGAGCTTTTCCTGTTTTTCAGATAATTTCCTTAACTGTAACTTCCAAAAAAGTGGAATTACTAGGTTAGAGGGCATTAATATTCTTAAGGCTCTTGACTAAGTAATATGAGAAAATGCCTGTTTCCCTGGGCTTTCATCAGCAATAGCATTCCAGTTAAATTTGATGGGCCAGAAATGGAATTACATTTTCATTGGACATTTTTTGATTATTATGCTGTTGAATATTTTCTCATATATTATTATATTTCACCTCTGTTCTCTTGGAATTGTCTGATCATATCCTTTGATCACTGTTTTTATGTGCTATTTATCTGTCAGAGTTGCCAATCCTTTGTTATATTTGTTGCAAATAATGTTACCAATTTGTTGTTTGCTTTTTAATGTTCAATATTGTTCAACAGACCCTTCTCTAAAAGTTTTAGCAAATTCAGATGAGAGAACAGGAAAATTAGGAAATTTATTCTTTAAAGAAATGATTTTTCATTCTTTGAACCTTATTTCTATATGAATTTCCTTTCAAATATGTCCTGTTGAAAAAGAGTTATCAGTCAATAAAATGTCCTCTGTGGATTTCATTAAGTGTCGTTGCCCCTTCTTTACCCTCGTACAGATTATGGCCCTAGCTCAGTGCCAAAACACTTGCTTGAAAATGGGAAGATCTACCCAGTTATAAGGATGTTTGTATACAGGATGCCAAACGTCTAGATGATTACACATATTTAAATATTGAACATAAGGGCTTCCCTGGTGGCGCAGTGGTTGAGAGTCCGCCTGCCGATGCAGGGGACACGGGTTCGTGCCCCGGTCCGGGAAGATCCCACATGCCAAGGAGCAGCTGGGCCCGTGAGCCATGGCCGCTGAGCCTGCGCGTCCGGAACCTGTGCTCCACAACGGGAGAGGCCACAACAGTGAGAGGGCGGCGTACCGCAAAAAAAAAAAAAAAAAATTGAACGTAATGTTGACATATTTATACTTTTTGATTAGTGGTGCATGGTAGCATGCAGTTTTTACTCTAGAATGTCGCATATTATTTAACATGTGATTTTTAAGATTTTTAAGTATGCCTTTTATTTCAGATCTTTGACTTTTAAATTATATTTATCATTATGCATTCAGTAATTCTGGCTACTCTGTTGAGAGGAAAAAAGTTGACCCTTTGATTAAAGTTATAGTTAGAACTTGGGGGGATCGTAGTACCACCTAGTATTCTGATCTCCATTTTAAGTAGATGAGAAACCTTGGGATGAGAAATAGCAAGATTACTTAGACAAATTAAATAGCTGGGACCAGAATCAGGGTCTGATCTTCATAATTCTTTACAGTCTGTCGTGCTGTTGAGTTCGAGTGCCCAGGACATACACAATACAGTATCAGAGTTGGGCTGTTGTATTCAAATGACAGAATTACCTTAATAGAATCTTTTTGAAGTTATAATGTTTTGCTTGCTTCAGGACAAATGTAAAAATTAATCTATATGGAACAAAAACAAATTTCAGGGTATCTAATAATTAACTTGCTTTTTTTCTTTTGAAAAATGTATATTTCACAACTATATGCACAAACAGATCATTAGAGAATTCACCATAAGCTTTAATTCAATTTTTTTGGTGCCTAATTGTTTTTTTGCTTGTTTGTTTTTTTGCTGTACGTGGGCCTCTCACTGTTGTGGCCTCTCCCGTTGCGGAGCACAGGCTCCGGACGCGCAGGCTCAGCGGCCATGGCTCACGGGCCTAGCCGCTCTGCGGCATGTGGGATCTTCCCGGACCGGGGCACGAACCCGCGTCCCCTGCATCGGCAGGCGGACTCTCAACCACTGTGCCACCAGGGAAGCCCGGTGCCTAATTGTTTTTGATTGCATAATTTATCATCATCTTTACCTTAATAATCCAAGAAGGCAAATAAAATGAGATCCAGGTGATGAGCAAACATGCACCTCAAAATGTAATTGAGATTCTATAAAAACGTTTAGAACATTAAAATAGTCTTTGAAGAAGATAGCTGACATTAGTGTCAAGAATATATAAAATTTTGTGAATTTGTTCTCTAAATCTTTTCTCTTTAGATTTTGAATCCACTTGTTTCCAAGGCACAACTTTCCCAAACAGTCCAGTCTCGTTTAGTTAGTTGTAAAATTTTAGGAAAATTGACCAACAAATTTGATGCCCTTGCGTGAGTATTTGTATGTAATTTTTTGTCTACTTTATTAAATTGATTTAAAATGCATAATGACTATATTATTAATAATTATATTAGATTTGTATTATTCCATACTGTTTATAGTTTAGCTGATTTAAATTTACAGAATATAGAATTCTCGGGAGTCTACTTATTCAGATGCATTCCTTCTTGATATGGCCTTTCAAAATCAATAAGGGTAACTTTTTTTCTATTTGCCATCTTAGTCATCTCTGTCACATACCTTGTGTAGTTTTGAGGATAAAATAAAATTATCTTACAGACTTCAAAAATTGGTGAACACTGACATAGAGATAGATTTCTGCTTTTTTCCATCAGCTTTTTTCCATCATTGCTATGAATTCATTATCTTGAATAATTTATCTTACTTTGAGGTTTTATAGAGAATGTTTACAATTTATATGCTGCACTCTGCCCAGATGATAAATACCAAGTGGAAAGAATGGAATGTTGTGTAATTATGACACAAGAGTAAGATATAAAATTGACGAATATTTTGGTTGAGGGTTGCTAGAATCAGTCCACTTGCCTATAGCCTTTTATCGTAGCTAAGATGTTTTAGCTGCCAATTACAAATTAACCATTATTTAAAAAGACTCAGTCATATACATAATTTAAAAGTAGCTGTTAACATCCAAGTGTAATAACATATGTAAATATACATTGTAAATGATAAAGTTCTTTATTAAGGTATGTTTGTTATTATTAAGCTAAGATTTTGAGGATAATTTTTTGAAAATATTAATTATTCTAAAATACTCACCCATTTGCATGTTTCTTTCCTCTCTCTCCAAGCATTAAAAGAGAAATTCTTCCCTTGGTAAAATCACTCTGTCAAGACGTAGAGTACGAAGTTCGATCTTGTATGTGTCGGCAATTAGAAAATATAGCTCAGGGCATTGGGTAAGTATACTTTCAATTCCTTTTGTCACAGTCTTATTTCTGGATTGTCAGACATGTGTGTCCTGTTCTGTATTCCATGAAAGCATGCTTTTAAAGGGCTAAACTTTATATGATCTTTAAAAGTGATCATAGTAAGTACTTTCTGGTGTGTTTATGTTAAAAGAGATAAAAGTGAAGATGTTTAGTATGGTGGGTTAATGTTAATTTCTTTCCTTTTTACCTTAGTTACTTACTTATCGCTCCAAACCCCTAGATCCAGGAAGGGAAAATTGTCCGTGCTTTGAATATAATATACCATGCTCAGACTATAGCTGTACCATATCTTTTAGCTGGCAGCTGTATTACTGGGTCATTTCAGATGAAATTACTCAGTGGAAGTCTGTCTCCTGTGTGGCTCTGCGCTTCCAGTGTCTGCTTTGTAGGTCTCCTTGTCTTCTGAGTGTGTGAAGCTCAGGAAGGAGAGGGATAGGGCAGTCTCTTCTCTTCACCTGTAAAAACTAATCTCATGTCAAGGTATAAGTATGATTTTAAAGGGAATTTTATCTAAAAACCGTCTTGGGAAACAGTTTTTTTTTTTCAAGTATCCTAAATTGGTACAAAAAACTTGGGGACCTCTCATTTTTACTAGAAATTGCAGTGATTTCTCCTGGTTCTTTGTTTCACAAGCAAGGACAATCAGGTTGTTGCCATTAAAATTGCTAATTAAAAAAAAAAATCTGGGCCAATATTGAAGGCTTTAGAAAGACTTTAGAATGTCATACAGGTTGAGGGTAGAGTAGTGTCCTCTGTCCTGCATCCACCCTTGCTGAGTAGGATTGAAGTGTTGTGTGGATGATTAACACTTCAACAGAGTAGTCAGTTCCTTAACCTTGATCTCAGAACCAACTTCCTTCCTTCTGTTAGGTCTTCTAAGGCTAGGCTGACTCTGGATCATTGTGGGCCATAATTAATTCAGTCTTGTCCAGATCTCTGCCTCTTAACCAAGATCAGAACCTATTAGGAGAATATGCTGTTGTCTTTTTGTATTCTGTTTTTTTTTGTCACTGAAATTTTGACACAGTGGATGGGTCTTCGGAAAATTAATATATGATTATTGCTTAAGGATTAATTTATAAAGGTAAAACTAGAATGAATCTACCTAGCTTGTTAAGTTAGAATGCACTTGTTAAGTTAGAATGCTTGGTTATATAATATTTATTTAATTTTGAGTTCTTACATATTATTAAAGACATAATTATAGGACTTTCGTGTTATGCTGGCTGAAAATTACTAAGACCTGATTCATATTCTTTATTCTCCCTTTGAAAAATACATAAAACTAAAGAGAGGTACACAGGCTTTTTTCTTTTAGCATTGAAAATTAGGAATACTGTTAAGATCTGATAGTTACCAAGAGAAATTTTCTTATAGTCAAGGCTAGATGAGGCCCTGAGATAGGTGAAAGGAATTAGGAAGAGAAAACTTCAGAGATTGGCACTGGTTTGATACTACTGCACTGGGAGTTAATGTTCGTAAGGCATTTGGGATTGAGATGTGCTGGGAAGAGGCCCAAGAACAGAACAGAATTGGGTTTGTAATTTTGTGTTTGCTGTGGCTAGCAAGGGAAGATTTACTGACTATTTTAGTTTAACCAGAAGTGAGCACAATTATTTATTAGTAAGATGATCAGGAAGCAAAATGAAGAGATTCTTCTCAAGCTAGCATATCCGTATGAAATAAAAGCTGCAAAACACTGGAAAGCCACTATGGATTGTGCACCAGTTTAGGATCAAAGAGGACAATTCTTAGACTACCAGATTAATAGTGAATAGTATTATGAAGAGGTCATACACAGTCATCATAAGAAAACAAGTGTGCTGAATAGATTTCCCCTTGTATAGGGATGACTAAAGAGAAAAGAAAAACAGACTTGTGATCTACGAAATGATCCTTCAGTGTTAGAGGGGAAGAACATGCAGCACTAAGATCGGAAAGAAAGAACATACTTTTGAAAAAGTTGATCAGACTGCTAATTATGGTTATATACTAAACAAGATAACCTGAAAATCCTCCCATTACAATATGTGGCAAAATTCAGCATCCATTCATGATTAAAAACTCTCAGGAAGCTAGGGATGAAGGAAACTTCCTTAATCTGATAAAGGGCATGTATGAAAGGAAAACCTATAGCTAACATCATACTTAATGGTAGATATTGAATGCTGTCCCCCTATGGTAACAGCTGGCAAGGATAGTTTTCATCACTTTTATTCAATCTGTACTGGAGGTTCTAGCCATTGAAATAAGGCAAGAAGACAAAAACCTAAAAGGTCTAAAGATCTGAAAGGAAGAAGTAAAATGTTTTCTATTTGTAGATGATATCGCTGTTTACATAGAAAATCTTCAGTAATTTACAAAACAGCTATTAGAACTAGTAAATGGATTTAAGGATGTTTCAGGATACAAGGTTAACATACAAAAATCAATTGTGTTTTTGTATACTAGCAAAAGATAGTTAGAAAATTTAAATTTAAAAATTTGAATGAAATTTTTAAATGAAATTTTAAAATTCCACTTATTTATTTTAACAAAAATGTACAAGACCTACACTGAAAACTCTATACACTGAAAAACCATAAAACAATGTGGAGAGAAATTTTTAAAAACAGATATATACCATATTCATGAATTGGAAGACTCAATATTGTTAATATTGTTAAAATGTCAATTCTCCCCAAGTTGATCTAGCAATTCAATGCAGTCTCGACCAAAATTGTGCTGTTTTGTAGAAAATGATTCTAAAATTTATATGAAAATGCAAGTGACCTAGAAGAACCAAAGCAGTCTAAAAAAAAAAAACGACAAAGACTGTGCATTACCTGTTTTCAAGACATAATAAAACTACAGTAATCAAAAGAATGTAATCTTGGTAAAAGGATAGACATGTATCAGTGGAAGAGAAGAGAGAATCCAGAAACAGATTATGGTGGATTGATTTTTCAATAGAGTGTCAAAGCAATTTAATGAGGAAAGGAAAATCTTTTCAAAACATGATACTGGGATAACTGGATATTCATAAGAGAAAAAATTTGAACATCGATTCTCACCTCTCACCATACACAACGACTAACTTGAAATCTATAATAAACCTAAATATAAAACTATAAACTTGGGACTTCCCTGGTGGCGCAGTGGTTAAGAATCCACCTGCCAATGCAGGGGACACGGGTTCGAGCCCTGGTCTGGGAAGATGCCACATGCTGTGGAGCAACTAAGCCCGTGCACCACAACTACTGAGCCTGCGTCCTAGAGCCCCCGAGCCACAACTACTGAGCCTGCGTGCCCAAACTACTGAAGCCTGCACGCCTAGAGCCCGTGCTCCGCAACAAAGAGAAGCCACCACAATGAGAAGCCTGCACACTGCAACGAAGAGTAGCCCCCGCTCGCTGCAACTAAAGAAAGCCCGAGTGCAGCAATGAAGACCCAACACAGCCAAAAATAAATTAATTAATAAATTAAAAAAAAACCCTATAAACTTCTTGAAGAAAGTATAGGAGAAAATCTCTGCGGCTTTGGGGTAGGCAAGGATTGTTTAGATAAAAGTCATGAACTATGAAAGAAAAATGTGATAATTAGACTTTATATTAAAAAAATCTGTTTACTCTTTAAAACGAGTCAAGTCCAGAATGGGAAACTACTGATACTCACAATACATATATCAAGCTTATATCCAGAATATATAAAGAACTCTTAATGACTCGATGATACAGAACTCTTTTTTTTTTTTTTTTTTTTTTTTTTTGCGGTACGCGGGCCTCTCACTGTTGTAGCCTCTCCCGTTGCAGAGCACAGGCTCCAGACGCGCAGGCCTAGCGGCCATGCTCACGGGCCCAGCCGCTCCATGGCATGTGGGATCTTCCTGGACCGGGGCATGAACCCGTGTCCCCTGCATCGGCAGGTGGACTCTCAACCACTGCGCCACCAGGGAAACCCTGTACAGAACTCTTACAAACAATCCAGTTAAGAAATGATTAGTATGTTTGAACAGATATGTCATAAAGGAAGATAGAACACATGACTAAAAAGCACATGAAAACGTATTCAACATCATTAGTCATAAATGGAATGCAAATTAAAACCACAGTGAGATACTACTACTACTACGCACTAACTAGAATGTGTAGTGTAAAAAGCCTGTCAGAATCAAATATTGATGAGGATTTGGAACAGCTGGAACTCTAATACACTGCTGGTGGAAGTGTAAAATGGTGGAACCCACTTTGGAAAACTGATTGGCATTTACTTAACAGTTAAACGTATATCTTCCACATGACCCAGCTATTGTACTATAAAGTGTTTACCCAAGAGAAGTGAAAATATACGTCAACAACAAGAATTGTTTTATATACACAAGTTTATAGCAGCTTTATTTGTTTTACCTAAAACCGGAACAATCCAAATGTCTATCCACAGGAGAATGGAAAAATAAAATATGACATGTCCGTACAATGGAATACTATTCAGCAATAAAAAGGAATGAAGTACTGATACAGGTGATATTATATCATGGATGAATCTCAAAATCAGTATGTTAAGAGAAATAAATCAGACACAAAAGGATATATACAGTATGTCAAATACAAACTAACATATAGTGACAAAAAGCAGACCCATGATGGCCTTTGTCAGACGCAGATTGTAAAATTCAGATATAATGGGATTGATGGTTGGTTCTTGTCCTCTGCCCTTATTTTTGTCTTTTGTCAGATTGGAAGTCTGTTGATGAAGGGGGAGCATGTAGGGAAGGGCCAAGCCAGAACTCTAGAGGCAACTTGTCTTGTGAAAAGAGAGCTGGAGATGAGTAGGTCCCCAGTGTTTCTTCAGACCCAGTCTCCTTAGAACAGGTCAGTGGAGAAGGCACAAAGGAGAGGGTTCCTCGAATTGATTTTGCTGTCCTGGCTGACCATAGAACTCAGAATCATCATCAGTATTTATGCTGAAGCAGACAGCTACCATCAGATGACTCCAAATCATAGCCAGCAATGGGGTAGATTTGTATCACACAGCCAGACCCCAGAATTCCTGGATGGCTCTCTGGGCAAGCTTGCTTATTTCGTTCATCTTGTTATTCCTGACCCTGTATTTTACCCCCTTTTGACATCATGAAAGGGTTAGGTTGTAGTTACTAGCGTCTAGACTGATAAAACTGGACTTGTACAGATATTAGGATCTTTAGATCCTTAGATCCTTAGACTTCTATTCCATATACATCTGGCTGGGGCAGAATTTACACGTGAGGGAAGAGAAAGATATTCTTATAGATATATTAGTTTAGGCAATATGCAATCTACACCCACTTCCTGAAAAAAATTACCTATAATCCAGTTTGCTAAGAGGAACTAATGAAAAAGGGAAAATATTTGTATCATACATGTAAGTCCCCCATAATGCCTTATTTCCCCTCAACTTTTATAATATGGCAAATGGGCAAAGAAAATGAACATATACTTCATAAAGAAGAAGTACAAGTGGCCAATAAACATTTATTCAGTCTTGTTGTTCAACCATGTTAGTTGTCAGAACAATACATTCACTTAATGAGTATATTGAGCAACTACCATAAGTTGCCTAAGTAAATATGCAATTGCTGTCGATGTTTCTTGTATTCATACTATCATGCTTTCCCAGCCAGACTGCAAGCTTCCAGACAGCAGGAGCCACATCTTTACGATTTTTCCTATTTTCTGTAACACTTAGCTCAGTGACTTGGTCTTCGTAAGTTCTTGATGAAAACGTATTGGTTTGATTTATTTTCTTCTATTGCTTATTGTGCAGGACAGAACTTACAAAAAGTGTGGTGCTCCCTGAATTAATAGAACTTTCTAGGGATGAAGGCAGCAGTGTGCGGCTTGCAGCTTTTGAAACTTTGGTTAATCTGCTCGACACATTTGATACAGGTAAATCTTCATGTGAACACATCTTTGCTTCTGAAAGCATTGTTTTTCCATGTTTTGTATCACTAGTAAGGAGTAAAGGTAGCTGCAGGATAGAGTTTCTTATGTTAACTTTCACGATAAATGTTAGACTTCCCTTCTTCTCTCTCTCTTATGGTCCTTTCTCTTTTGGTGCCTTCTCTGCTGCCACTTTTCCCCTCCTGGCACCCGGTGTTGTTGAATATTTCCTACCCTTCTCTTTCCTTTCATCAACATTTAACTGACTAGTATGTCGGGCTAAGAATTTGGGTTGGTGATTAGTTTTTAACTTGCTCAACTAATTGACCCTAAGACAGATCTTGACTAAAGCAATATCTAAATTAGCTTCCTCTACTTAATATTTTAATGCTGGAAATTTCATGGCCACAGGAAGAGAAATCTGGGATGGGATATTTGGGTGGGAATGGGTAAAGAGGTGTTTCTTAGTGTTGTGCAAATAAAATCACAAAGACAATTAAATTAGTTGCTCTACTGAGTGTGTGACTAGATTCTTAACCAATGTTAGACATTAGTTCAGTGCAAATTAACTATTTTGTCAGGGTGAAATTTGGAAGGGCAAATGTCAAGTACTCAGGTGCAAAACACTATTGTGTAATTGTAGGACTCCTTTGTTTTTGTTTTTAAATTTATTTATTTTATTTATTTTACTTTTGGCTGCATTGGGTCTTCATTGCTGTGTATGGGCTTTCTCTAGTTGCAGAGAGCAGGGGGGCTACTCTTTGCTGCGGTGCGCGGGCTTCTCATTACGGTGGCTTCTCTTGTGGAGCCACGGGCTCAGTAGTTGTGGCGCACGGGCTTAGTAGTTGTGGCTCACGGGCTCTAGAGCACAGGCTCAGTAGTGTGGCGCATGGGCTTAGTTGCTCCGCAGCATGTGGGATCTTCCCGGACCAAGGCTCAAACCCGTGTCCCCTGCATTGGCAGGCGGATTCTTAATCACTGTGCCACCAGGGAAGCCCCTGTAGGATTACTTTGGATTAATAATATTTTAACTGAACTAGGAGACCCTCTTAAAGATTATTGCAGTGTGGACAGTTATGATGTATGGATGTTACAGAATAATAATTTAGGCCATTGGATGAACCAGAGGAGTAGCAACAGCAGTATCTGATAAGTGAACAAATGAATCTCTTTGTCCTAATAATGGGGCACCCTTAGGCATCCAAACTAGAAACATGGGCATCATCTCCGATCTGGGGCTTTTCCTGCCCCTCACTTGGTTATCACAGATCTGTCCTAACCTGTGTTCATGGCTTTATTTCTTCCCGTTCTTTCCCACTCCTCTGGCATCTGGTGCTCCAGCCGCATTTGCCGTTATCTTGGCATACCAAATTCTTTCAAGCTCTAGCCTTTTCATGTTCTCTTTTTTCACCCTTCCCTCTATTTTTCTCCTAGCCAGCTGTTTCTTTTCAGTGCCCAGTTCAAAACAGTGTCTTCTCTGACATCTTCTAAATCCCTTTATACCAGGGGTTGGCAAACTATGGCCTCTAGGACAAATCCTGCTGCCACCAGTTTTTGTAAATAGAGCTTATTGGAACACAGCCACTCCCATTTGTTTATGTATTGTCTGTAGCTGTTTTGTGCCAAAGTGACAGAGTTGAATACTTGGGACAGATAAACTACAAAGCCTAGAATATTTGCAAAAATAGTTTGCAGACTCCTGCCTTATACTAACTATTAAAATAGCGATCACATTGTCTTATGATATTTTTTGTGTTTGACTTCTTTGCTGGTCTGAGTTTCTCAAGTTCAGAGAACTTTTTATTCATCTTTCTACTTCTGTTAATGCTTGTTGTCTGAGAAATTCAATAAATGTCGAATGAATGTTATTTAGTAAAAACAGTAGGTGTGGTACTGAAATGTGTTGATAATAATAACAGTAATAATAATAATACCAATAAACCTGTTACAGGGTTTTACTTAGTATTGTCAGACCCTTAATAAAGTAGTGATTTATTTCTGAAAGTTTAAGAGAACTGTGGGAAATTCAGGGAGCATTTGGAATCAAAACTTAAATATTGTTAATATCAGAAACTTATGACCTAAGCAGGCATACTCAAAGAATGAATTCACTTTTTGAAAAAGAGTTGTATAGGAAGGAAGAGCGAAGAAATTCATTACACAGAATGTAATATAAGCTAACTTACTTTCAATCAAAAATGAAATGACAAAATGCAGCATGGTGTGAGATGTATGCAGAAGAGAATTCCTGCTACTCATCTATTTATACTAGTAGTATTAGCATTCTTGTAGTTATTCAGACTCAAAACCTCAATCATCTTAGCTTTTTAATTTGTAGTCACTCTATAGTTTATTCCCTATGGCCTGTGGTGTCAAGTCCAAACCCCTTAGCCTGGCATAAAAGTTTTTGATGTTTCCCACTTATCTCTCACCTATTCTTTATGTCATCCCTCCATCATCATTGTTTTCAGATATTTTCTGTTACTCTGAGACTAACATAGTAATTTTTCTTTCTGGAATTTGGGTATATGCATTAATTTCTACATGTGCAGTGTGGGCAACTGGATCTAAACTATGTTTTATTCTTGTTTTTCAGATGACAGAAGTCAAACTATACTTCCCTTAGTGAAATCGTTTTGTGAAAAATCTTTCAAAGCAGATGAATCAATTCTTATTTCCTTATCTTTCCATTTAGGAAAACTATGCCATGGACTGTATGGTATGCTATGTCCTAAGAATGTCAAGATTATAGATAATTTTTCCCTTTTCTTTTACCTTAGCCACTAAACTTTAGCTCTTCAGTTGTAAAGCCTACCCTTTAAGTGTGTAAAATCTTAAGAGATCTTAGAATTTTGATAGCATAATTTAGAACACAGTTAGAAATGACTTTTTCACTCGTAGAACCTATATGAAAGAACAATCGCAGGGGCTTCCCTGGTGACGCAGTGGTTAGAAATCTGCCTACTAACACAGGCGACACAGGTTCGAGCCCTGGTCCGGGAAGATCTCACATGCCACGGAGCAACTAAGCCCATGCGCCACAACTACTGAATCTGTGCTCTAGAGCCTGCGAGCCACAGCTGCTGAGCCCGTGTGCCACAACTACTGAAGCCCACACACCTAGAGTCCCTGCTGCGCAACAAGAGAAGACACTGCAATGAGAAGCCTGTGCAGCACAGTGAAGAGTAGACCCCGCTCACCGCTGCTAGAGAAAGCCTGCGCACAGCAATGAAGACCCAATGCAGCCAAAAATAAATAAATAAATAAAATAAACTATTAAAAAAAAACCCAAAACAATGGCAGAGTGAAGTAGGCATAGCCTTTTAAATTTCTGAATATTTTATCTTTATGTATTAGTTGGTATATGATAATAGAAGCTCAGGTATATTAACTATTGTGCATAGTAAGTATACTCTTATCAACTTTTTGTAGAATAATTAATATATCACACGAGCAGTTCAGTTTACAATGCAGAATAATACCTGTAACTCTTGGCATTCTGAACATATTACTCAGTTCTTAGCTTACTAAAATAATGTAAGCATTAATTAAATTATAACAATCTAGCATAGAAAACATATTTTTGTGCAGATTGTGGACTTTTAATAGACTGTTGAAAAAAATTATTGCAATATATATTGAATTACTAGCTTCCTAAGACGGTATGTGAATGTGGAACCAGTCCATTCCATTGATCAAAATTATTTTGAGTTTACTTCACCGTCTTTCAGATTCCTTTTTTTTTTTTTTTTTTTGGCTGTGCCTTACCGCTTCTGGGATCTTAGTTTCCTGACCAGGGATTGAACCTGGGCCCACAGCAGTGCAAGTGCCAAGTCTTAACCACTGGACCGCCAGGGAATTCTCTCAGATTCCATTTTTAAGCTCCTTCTCTGCAGACATATGTGCATGTCTTTTCTGTAGGCAACTTTAGAATATTTACCATAAGTAAATAGCAATAATGGCTGCCATATTATTATTGTAGTGACTCGTTAGTGGTACATACAATGGTACATGCAGAAATTAATGCAGGTGTAATTCCTGTGTTGCATAGTTTTATACTATCGAAATTAAAATGAAAATATTATTAAAATTAACATAAGGTGAAGAACCATTAGATTTCTTCACAATAGTTTATTCTTTTTTCATTGTTGCTTTTATTTATGATTTCCAACCATTTATTTAAATATTTGGTTCCAGTTATTTTTATTGCACTTTGCTTTTCCCTTTTTAATTATTGTTTTCAATTAAAATGTTGAGCAAAGGTTTTGCATTTGTTTTAGGAATATTTACTCCAGATCAACACTTGAGATTTTTGGAGTTTTATAAGAAACTTTGTACATTGGGTTTGCAACAGGAAAATGGACACAGTGAAAACCAGATTCCACCCCAAATCTTAGAGCAGGAGAAGAAATATATTTCAGTACGGAAGAACTGTGCTTATAACTTTCCGGTAATAAATTATACATTTGTATTGGCTAAACGTTTTAATTTTAACTTAAAAACATGTGAATAGATTGCATTGAAAAATAATGCCATAATTGACACTTGCTACCTCATATTATGTCTGGTGTATATTGGTTAATTTATATTGATCTCTGTGTAAGTATATATATTAGAATTATATGCATGCATTTGGATCTTCCAAATATGGTTTATAACTAAATTATGATTCAGAGGACATGATTCAGTTTTAAGTGACATGATTATAATAAGAGGTGTTGATGCATGTTTTTCTCTCCTTCCCACTCATCTTCTCCCTCCCACCTCCACCAGGCCATGATTGTTTTTGTTGATCCTAAAAATTTCCACATGGATCTCTATTCTACATTCTTCTGCCTTTGTCATGACCCTGAAGTACCAGTCAGATACACTATTGCTATTTGCTTTTATGAAGTAAGTCTGAAAAAGTGATACCACTTTACATTTGTTGTTAATTCTACCTACATGTAGTATATGATTTTTTGGTATTTTGTACACATCTGTTTACAGATTTATTAAAAGATACAGGCTCCATATCGCTCTCATATTCTAGTCCTAAATATTGAAAAATTCCCGTAATTCTCTTTAGAATGTTACACAGAATTCATTTACATAAATACGTTATATTCGTTTAACAGGTATTAATCCATTCGTTCAGTATATCTCTAGTAAATCCTTACTTTAAGCCAGACATTGTGGTATGGATGTGGCTGTTACAGATCTGGAAGTAAAATCAGTTTTTATATGCTTTATAATGTTTATATTTAGCTTTACACCTAAACTTAAGGACTTGAGTACAAATGGAAAATTGAGAGATAGATTATTTAAATTTATGGTTTTGACTGCAAATGGATCATGTTTCGTGAGCACAGCTTTTAGATTTCAGCTGTTACAACAACTTTCCATATTGTAAGAGCAAAAGTGAATTTAGACTTTATGATGAATATAATTAACTTCTTAACCCTTGAGACTGAAATCTAGGGCATGTTTCTCGAGTGATTGCAGCAAGCACATGTTGCTGTAATTGCAGTAAACATGTATAACCTATAACTTGCCAACTTTAGGACTGTCACATAAAAATATCTGTGTGGGTTAATAAAATATTCCCTTCTTTAATGAGAGGTATAATAACTATTCTTAATCTCAGTGAGAATATTTCATCCCCTTCCTTGCACTGTGTTCAGAGCATTGTCAGATTAGCTGAAAGTGTGCAGGATATCCATAGCAGCATTAGAAATGTTACTTAAGACTCTTGGCTATTGAATGATAGGCTTTGCTTCTTTTGAATAACATTTTTTTTCTGGTGTGAATGAAATGAATGTTCATTCTGCAAAGTCCAGAAAATATTCCCTTTAAATGGTGTAATTAATTAAAATAATTCAGTGTTGAACAATTAAGTCATCTTTGTAAATATGCATATAGGAATATGCTTTTGGAGGAGGAGAGAGGGCAGAGGGCACTGGCTGGCTGAGTGAACTACTTGTCTGTAATATGTATTAAGTGGGTATTTAGGCATGATTACCATGCACGCTTGTATTTGTCTAGATTGGTGGTCTCCAGAGATGATTGCATGAGATTAGAGTCTGAGAAAGCAATATTTATGCAATACGAGAGTTTCTATTTATGTTTATTTTTATCTCATACCTTTAATATTTCATTTTATTTATGTCCACTATAAGTGGACATAATGTGTTAGCACCATAGAAAAAAAAATTGAAATATGTACACAAAAATATTTCACCAGTAGAAGTGAGTTTGGAAATCATTGATCTAGCTATTTGCTGGGTGGCTAATTTCTGTATTCTTACAATCATACCATGTAGGTAGGTTAAGATGATACTTCATAAATGAATGGTTAGTCTAGGTTTGTCCTTTTAAATAAATTCCACTGGTGGATTTAAATTTCCTTAACAGTATTATTGTTGGATTCTGATAATTACTTTAGTATGTTCTGAGTTTATTCTTGTTTTTCAGAAAAATAATATTTTGAAAATACTTTCAAAAACAACCCTGTAGAGCAAAGACTTTTAAAACACCTTCTTTGTCTAGGAACCCTTTTTCAAGTAAAACCTTACTCAGAAACCCAGTATGTGGAAAAAAATAACCCAAAAACTTAAAGGTGAAGTAGAAACTGGTGAATCTACCATTGCAGATTTTTACTGTTGCTTGTCTACAGAAAAAAAAAAAACAGTTCACAAAGGAGTTGGTTTAGTCTAGATTCTCCCAACTCCCAGCTCCTCTCTTGCTGATTGAAGTCTTTGATGGGAAAAGTCTTCGAAGTTTTGCTTGCTTAGGAGTTTTCTCTATCCCTATGTGGCTACTGGCCTTCAGTAGAATTTGTCCCCTCTGGGAGCTCTGAACGGAGATGAATGCTCCCATGGCTGGGCTCCCTTGAAAGACCCTGTTGGCTGCTCTAAGACTTTAAAATGTGAACTACAGGCATCCATGGGCTTATTAGTGCTTGTGAGAGGGAAGTTATGACTGATAAATCCATTCTTCTACACTCCCGACCCTCATATGTTCACACACTCCAGCGTGTTAGGAAGCAGACTGAAAAGCTTACATATGCAAGTAATTTTTCTAGAAATCTAATTTTATAGTTGTGTTGTAAACAAGTCTCATTTTAGAAGAAAATCTAACAGGGATTACTTTTTTAAAAATTGTTTTTATAACCTTTATATGTCTAGTAGTCTCAAATCTGAGAGACTTTATTGCTCCATTCTAGGTTTCTAAACTTCTAAATTCTGGAGTGTATTTAATACATAAAGAACTAATAACATTATTACAAGATGAATCATTGGAGGTAATATCTTCTTACTCTTTGCTTTTTACTTCTGTTATATTAAGTTTGAATATATCAATGCCTTTTTTCTTTTATTTTCCTGCTTCTTGGGAATTGCATGAATTCTAATAGCTGACTAGCTCCAGAAGCTTCAAGTCGATATGCCACTGTATCATAGACTAGAAATTGGGAATATCTTTTAAAAATAGTAGGTTTTAAAATATACATGTATATTTGTTACGGAAAATTTTGGAAAGGCCAAAAAGTAGACAGACAAAAGAATACTTTTAGTTCTGATCACTGTTTCTCTTGTCTTATATTTTTTCATTTTCTATTTTTTCTATATAAAGTTTTTAAAATTTTACATACTTGTGATCATATGTTATATCACATTTTATATCTTTTTATTTCTCTTAGCATTGTTTGGGGAGTATACTTGTGGAGACTTTGGAACACTTTATTTTGATGCTTTATCTACTATATCCTATTCACCCAAATGACTGCTAGCTTGCCAAATCTCAACTCCTCAACATTAGACATCACTGAAGGTGTCGTCTGACTTAAACTGCTTTTCAAAAGTTGGGAGGCAGTTTTGAGCATGTTGTCAGGCTGTCTCAGATCTAGACGATTTGAATATTATCAAGAGGCAGACATACTAATCTCTTTTCAAAGGTAGTTTGATCAAGGTAGCTAATTTTGTTTCTAAGACTTTGCAGCAAGAAGATGACAGAGCAAGAAAATAGAAACTCCCAAAATGCTGTTTGGTAACTCATACTACTTCTGTGTAGAAATCGGCATGTTAATTAATCTAAGATTAGAAAAACAGCCATCACAAGAAGAGTAATCAATATCTCTGTTAAAAGGTACTAGATGCTCTCATAGATCATCTTCCAGAAATCCTGGAACTTATGTCTACTGGTGGAGAAAGCAGTGTTCAAGAAAATAAGGTAAATCCCATGTATCAAAAAAGTTTCTGGACATTATATGGCCTACCTTACTCTGCAGAGTTGTTGTGAGGAATCAACAGAAGAGTGTATGAAAAACAGTTAAAAGAGTGCTTGCCACATAGTAGGTGCTCAGTAAATGTCTGCTAGAATTTGAACAGCTTGAATTTCCTCTACCATTCCCTTTTTTTTTCTTTAAACATCTTTATTGGAGTATAATTGCTTTACAATAGTGTGTTAGTTGCTGCTGTGTAGCAAAGCGAATCAGCTATACATATACATATATCCCCATATCCCCTCCCTCTTGCATCTCCCTCCCACCCTCCCTATCCCACCCCTCTAGGTGGTCACAAAGCACGGAGCTGATCTCCCCGTGAGATGCAGCTCTTCCTACTAGCTATCTATTTTACATTTGTCCTCTACCATTCTTACATTACCACAATCCTTATTTATTGTCCTTGGAGTTTACGTTCATATTTTCAGTTCTTATTAGCATTTATTATTACTGCAAAGAATAGCAACTGTTGAGGACAGAAGGGTAGGAATTTAGAAGGTCAAAGTTTGCTGACAGTGAAATAGAATACATTTTAGTTTAGAAGGGTTGTGAACCCCAGTCTCTTTCAAAATTTTGTCTCCAGTAATCATAAATTTTATTTTTAGATTTTTTTTTAAGTATTTGATTTTACTAAATATTTACTTCCCTGTGACAGCTAAGATGCCTCCTAATTTCCGAAAAGGTTAAGAGTTCCCTCTCCCCAGTGTATTGTAAGACTGAATAATTTGGCTGAGTGCTGAAACTGATTTCTTTAATTATCTTTGATTCTCTTGATGTGTTTTCTTCTTTAGTTATCATCTCTCCCTGACTTGATTCCAGCTCTCACAGCTGCTGAGCAGCGAGCTGCAGCCTCTTTAAAGTGGAGAACTCACGAGAAGCTGCTCCAGAAATACGCCTGTCTGCCGCACATCATATCAAGTGATCAGATTTATTATCGTTTCTTGCAAAGAATGTTCACAATCGTGATGACAAATGTGAGCCCAATACCTGTTATCTGATTTTCTCTTGAACTTGCCCCTGTTTTGGAATTAACCAAATTATCCACATTCTTGAAATAGAACGACAAACTCAGTTCATGCCCTTCTGCCTGGAGGGGTGTTACCTTTGCTTCCCCACCGGTTCTCCTTTTCATCAGCTTCTACCTAGCTGGAGAGAGGGATGCACAGGGAGAGTGTAAACACATGCACTGCAAGCTTGATACCGTTCTTCTCAAGGCAGAGGTTGGCAGGAGTCAGTGATCTCAGCTGCAAAGTGCCTTTTGCTCTCATGTACACCTTTCATGTCTCATGGCCTCAGCTGTGCCCTGTTGCCTTAAGGGCATCCCTTAAGCCCCTTAATACTAGTTTGGGTTCTTTTTCTTTTATAGTACCTGAACAGTGACTTGTTACAAGTAAAATGTATACAAAAAACATGGATGCCCTACTATGGATAACCTCAAAATTAGAGTCAAAGTAGGGGGAAAAAAAAAGACTTGTATTCAAATTTCCCCATAGAGTAAGTTGTCTACCTTTTTCCTTAAAATTTCCAGAGAGGATTGTTTAACCCTCAGTTCACTATACATTGAATATGACATCCTACTACCATTTTTGGAAGTATAAAAAAGTTCTACATAATGTATATGTTTTAGAAACTATTAAAAAAGTACTTTGAATTCTTATTGTTCTCAAAAAAAGTGAGATAACAAAATCTAGTAGCCATCTCAAAAACCCCAAATCAGGTTTAGCTTCAAAGAGGAAAACAATGACATTATTGGTGTCATTTACAACTTAACTTAAAAAAAAAGAAAAAAGGCATATATCTTATGACCTAACACCTCTACATGAAGTTTGTTTCATGTATCAAAGCAAAGTCTAGGGGTGGAAGGTTATTTTATAGATGTAATAATCTTAAAAATTGATATTGACAAAAATAAGTTCCTTCTCAGAGGATAATGCATGAATGTACCACATAGAAAATTTCACATGAAATCAAGCAGAATTTATTAATTACTGTATCCAGCAGTTAGTTACTTGAGTCTCTGCTGTGTCAGACACTGTTCTAAGAGCTGGGGATACAGGAGTGAATAAGACAGACAGAATCCTGCTCTAAAGGACCTTGCATTCTTACATGGTGGTCATGTGGGAAGTGATAAATAGTAAAATAAAATAAATATATTAACAGGTGGTCTTGATCTTAATTGTCTTGATCTTAATTGTCTCAACCTGATTACTTAGTAGGTGTCTTTGTGTTTAGAAAGCTAAGAATACATAATTATTCCATATTTGTACTTTCCCTTATCAGGAAAGAGAAATGATTTATAACATAGTGTGAACAAAATACTTTCAAGCCTGAGGGATCTGCTTTATGTTTTCTTTTACAAGGAGGTAATTCCACACTTAAAAAGAAATACGTGATTCACTATAGCACATTTTCCATGATCAAAAAAGACACTTACATTCTGTTTCAATATTCCCTGGAGAAAAGATTATATTTTTAGTTCCGTATCTAATGGTCGTAATATTCATTTAACAAAATTTATTGAGCACTTACTATGTGCTGAGTACTATTCTAGATGCTAGGAGCACAGTAGTGAATGAAAAGACAAAGGACCTGTTCTCATAGAACTTTAAATTCTATTAGAGACAGAAAACAAACACATATAATACATACATCGTACACCAGGGATGAAAAGTACAAGGAGGAATTAATAAGCAGGGTAGAGGGGAAGAAAGTGATGGAGGGTCGTAGGATGGTATTGTGAATATAGTGGTCAGGAAAAAGCCCTTTCTGATCAAATATGCTTTGTGCAGGGGCTTGGACCAAGTAAGGGAGTGACCATGTGGAGGTCTGAAGGACAGGTGGTCCCCGCAAAGGGAAGAGTGGATGCAAAGGTGTGATATGGCGTGTTGTGTGAGGAGCAGCAAGGAAGCCCGTGTGGCGGTCGTTAGCGAGAGATGAGGCTGGAGAGGTCGCTGGGCCCACAACACGCAGGTGCTTGAAGGCCGTGATGTAGAGCGTAGATTGTATTCTGTGATACGGGGGAAGGCTTTGGAAGGTTTTGAGTAGAGGAATGACAGAAACTAACATTTTTTCCTGCTTTAGTTATGAAAAAAATTTAAAACGCAGAAAGGCAGAGAAAATACTATAATGAACCCTCACACACCCATCACCTAGGTTTAACAGTTGTTAACATTCTGACATATTTTCTGTTTCATCGTGCTGAAAAATTTAAATTATAGATATCATTGTATTTTTATTTCTAAACATTTCAGTACTCATCTCTAAAAAAGGACATTGCCCTATATAACCATGATACAATTATTACATTTGACAAAATGAACAATTATCTTTAATATCATTTAAAGTTCATATTAAAATTTACCAATTATGCCCCAAATATGTGTGACAGTTGTTTTATTCCATATAGGATCCAAGTAAGATCTATACATTGCCTTAGGTGGTTACATCTCTTAGTTCTCTTTTAATCCAGAACAGATTCCCTCTTCGCCCTTCCCCACTTTTTCATGACATTGAATTGAGGAAGAGACTTAGTCAGTTGTTCTGTAGAATGTCTTCACGGATTAACTTGTTTATCTCTTCTCCATATTTCTTCTAAACTGGAGGTTTGATAAGGGCTTGCCGAGTCTTAAACGTTTTTGGCAAGAATACTTCATAAATGCTGCTGTGTATTTTATGTTGCATTGTGTCTGGACAGCTGTCCCTCTGTAAGTGAGCTAGGAGTGGTTGTGCAGATGGGGACAGCTCTGTTAAGTCTACTGCAAAATTGTGTTTTCTCTCTTGTGATCTGCGTCACAATCTGAAGCTGACACTTCAACACTCGGAATACCCAGTTTCCCACCAAGCTTTTACCCGTTAGTTTTAGCATCCAGCGATGATCCTTGCCTGATCAGTTATTTCATTATAACTTGCAGAAAAATGATTTTTTAAATTCTGTCTTTTCTTCTACATTGTTGATGGCATTCTTCTCAGGAGAAATGCCTTTTTTTTTACATCTACTTGGGTAATTTATTTACCCTAAAATATATTTCCTAATGTAAAGAGAGGGTAAATTCTTATTTCTTTCCCTCTAATTATCAATTTTCGGAGTTAGGAAAACTCTTAAGTGGTGCAGTAGCCACTTCCAATGATGATGAATGAATTTTGTTTTTGTCTCTTTCTTTTAGACTCATCATTTTATATTAAATAACGTTTTAATCAGTTACAGTCATTATTGGCATGCTTAAGTGGTCACGACTTCTTTAAACTGGCTTTTACTTGTTTTGATATAATTACTTTTATCTTTGATTTCTGGCCCAAAAGACATTACCTTATACTGTGAGGTATAAAATACACGTATTTTAAACTATTTTTATTTCAAATGACTAGTGTTTATGCATTTGAAATTCTATTAGTATACAAAAAATGAAAGAAAAGAGTAACATCCTTTTATTTAGTTCATTTATCTAAAATTCATTTTCCGTAATTCCACTGATATTTCTGTTTATGTACATTTCTTAAATTTTTTGTTCTAACTCATAGTGAATATTCTTTTTTTATATTCGATTAAAAGCACCACATGAAATGGTACTCAATAGAATGGAAATAACTTGTATAAAATATGAGAGGAGGGGCTTCCCTGGTGGCACAGTGGTTGAGAATCTGCCTGCTAATGCAGGGGACATGGGTTCGAGCCCTGGTCTGGGAGGATCCCACATGCCGCGGAGCAACTAGGCCCGTGAGCCACAACTACTGAGCCTGCGCGCCTGGAGCCTGTGCTCCGCAACAAGAGGCCGCGATAGTGAGAGGCCCGCGCACCGCGATGAAGAGTGGCCCCCACTTGCCACAACTAGAGAAAGCCCTCGCACAGAAAGGAAGACCCAACACAGCAAAAATAAATAAATAAATAAGTAAACTCCTACCTCCAACGTCTTTTAAAAAAAAAAAAAAGATTGATTTAAAAGTAAGATTTAAAAAACAAATATGAGAGGAGGTAGCAGGCAGTACTCTTTGAGCAATGTATAGTTTTTCCTACTTGAATTTCAAGGATCCTAGTATAATAGTCTGAATCGTCAAGAATTGATTGTTATAATATTTATATATAAGTCAAGATGGTGAACATGAATTTATACTGGATACAGTATATCTGATTGAGAGATTTTTCTCTAATACATCATTTGAACCCAAATCCAGTAAAGATGAATGGTTGAATTCATTTAGAATTAAGGTTCTGCCCAGTGGTGTGACAGAAATTCAAAGGACAAAGGAGTTTAAAACACTGGTAAGAGTAATTGGTATGTTGTCCCTTGGGTTCTAAGCTTTATCTGTGTCATGGACCGGGGACCTTCAAGAATGGCATTGAGGTGGAAGAGGCAGAACTAAGCCAGAGGGATCTGACATATACCTGGTCATGAGATCTCTGAGTTTATATTTTAGAAGTTGCACATCTTTGGTGAGATACCTGACACAGGGTATGTTCTAACTAATGTTTGTTGAATAAGTGAGTGACAAGGTCCAGAGGTGGTTGAGATATAATTTGGGGAGAATATCACCTAAGATGAAGTGGCAAGGAAATGAGAGTCAAATATAAATCAAATCTGGATGACTTGGAAATGACTGCCAAATTGCATTAACTTTGTAGTGTGATGGTAGATTAGTTGATTTGCCTGAGCGATGGTAACATTAAATGATGAAGACGCTTCCACAGTGATTTGAGAGGTAGGCAATACTGCTTTTACTTTTAGTCAATAACTTAAAATAGATTTATGGGGCCAAATTCTTCAGGGTATATACTATTAGACTGGTTTAATTGTCTTCCTTATTTCTTTAAGAATGTCTTACCTGTCCAAAAGGCCGCTTCACGAACTCTATGCATTTTTCTACGTTATAACCGTAAACAAGAACAGAGACACGAGGTCATTCAAAAATTAATTGAACGTAAGTAATCATTGTCTCTCATTTTGAAAAATAGAAAGTAAACAAACTGGTTGGCCTTAGTTAGATCTGACTTAATATTATGTATCATTTTGCCATGAATAATTAGGCCAGTGTTGGTATATATTTGCATTTGAGTTTTGTAGGCTAATTTTTTTGGCTTGTCTTAGAAATCTTTGACAGGATCAGATTTGTGATGAATGAGAGTAATGACTACTCTAGGCTGCCTTTTGTGAATTTCTACGCTTGAGAAATTAAAATATGTATACTTATTGTTGAAAGCCCAGTTTCTATCCTGATTAATACAATTTGGAACTAAGATATATAAGTAGGCTATCCTTGAATCGAATAATTTGTTTTATGTTCCTGTTTTAAATATTACAGAATGTGAGTTTTGTTCCCTTGAATAGACTTGATAGTACACATGAATGTGAATCTGGTAAGCCGAGGTGATTTATAATGTCTTAAAAAATTGTCAGTTAACAAATGCAAATTTATTTTAATTTGCTATGGGCTAAAATTAAGACAAAAACTTTTTGTTAAAATGTTAATTCTAGAAGTAGTGGTGCACACCTATATATACTTAGTGAATTTGTTAATTATTGTGTACTTGCTTTGACTGTAGTGTCTTAATGCTTTTATTAAACTCTGTTATCCAGCACAGGCAGGTAATGGAATTTTTCTGGTTATTGGAGTTTACCATTTTAAGTATGGATCACCACTTTTCAAAAAATTCGAGTACATAAAATTCCATTTAAGAAAAAATAATGCTCAATATACTTTAATCTTCCTTTTTTTCTGCATTTTAATTCAGTTTTCATTTTTTTAGTGGTAGGACCTGACCTTTAGAATGTTTTATTTTGAATGGAGATTCTGTTTGGTTTTAAATATTAAGAATTTTGCTTTTGAACATTTCTGTAATAAGGGAGAGAAAATTATCCTTTCAACGTCGACCTGAATGATTTTCAGTGATATCATGTTTACATATGATTTTACTTCAAAGCATTTTTAAGGAAATGAGAAGAAGAAAACAGTTAATTTCACTGGTTAAAGATTTTGAAGTTATACAGACCTGCATTTGAATTCTAGGTCTGTACTTTCCAGCTCTGTGGCTTTAACCACTCTGAATCTCAGTATCCTTACCTTTTAGGAGGAATAAATTTATTCTCATCCCATTGGATTGACTTTCAGGATTTAATGAGATAATACATATAAAGTACTTAGCACATGGTGGGTAATCAAAAAACAGTAGATATGTTCATTCAATATTTAATAAATGCTCATGGAACTGAATGCAATGTTTAATACATTTTTTCTGTTTTTTCAGGTGCTATTAATTTGGGGGTATATAATATGATTTTTTTCCCCCTTATCTCTTGTTTTTGCTAAACAAATTGTGGATATAGAAAAGATTGTCATGGACTTAGTGATTTTTTTCACATGAAATTTTATGTAGGAATAATTAAACTTATAATTTTTTGTTGTTGTTTCTAGAACTGGGCCAAGGAAAAAGTTATTGGAATAGACTCCGATTTTTGGATACCTGTGAATTTATTATAGAGATCTTTTCCAAATCATTTTTCTGTAAATATTTCTTTCTACCTGCTATTGAACTGACACATGATCCAGTAGCAAATGTGAGGTATGGTACCAATCCAAGAAAATATTTGAAAAAATTGTATTTTTTATTTATCTACTGTGATGAATATATGCAAAAGCGTTTTCTTAGTCAATTAAAAATAATCAAGT
The DNA here is from genome assembly GCF_059928025.1 of Delphinapterus leucas. Taxonomy (NCBI): domain Eukaryota; kingdom Metazoa; phylum Chordata; class Mammalia; order Artiodactyla; family Monodontidae; genus Delphinapterus; species Delphinapterus leucas. Next base: position 171,224,316 of record NC_143130.1, read on the forward strand.
GAAGAATTTATACTTGGTTTGAAATTCTTGGTAGACTTAACTGAGCCTCAGTAGGACCTGGAAGCGTGATCTTTTAACACTGTCTCAGGTCTTTAGTTTATTGGGTTGATAGCAGTAGTCACAGTCAGACTGGCAGGCTTCTCCAGCCACTTGGATACACACATTGGCATCAAGAGAAGATTGAGTAGATGTGATTAATTTATCTATATCTTCTAAGACTAAAGGAAAAAAATAGTTGAAAGTTGGCTTGGAGAAGATCTGCCCATTTTTACAGGCCCATTTATTCAGAGAAGTAAGGCTGTTTCCAGGGCTTTTAGCTGTCTCACATTTTCAAAATCCAGTAAATGGTAATTGGAGTTGATTAAATAACTGTGAAGTTAAATGAAACGGGCCTGAAAATGGCTTGCTTGGAAACTGAAAAAAAGAATAAATGTATTTTGCCTTTTTTTCCTCCCCAAACAAGCATATTAATTTATATATATATATATATATAATATATATTATATATAACATATATAATATATAATATATATTAATAACATAAAATTTACCATTTTAACTATTTTGTACAATTCAGTGGCATTAAGCACACATGCATACTGTTTGAGTTATTTGTATATTGCATAATGAGTTGAAGAGAATTTTAAACCCTCAGCCATTAGATTTCATATTTGTGCTCTGTGCCTCTGTTCTGAATTTGAGGAACTCATCTGTAGGAGACACAGAGTCAGCTGGCCAAGACTTCCTGAACAGAACTCCAGAGCTCCCTGCTGAGCTTCCACATGCCAGCCATGCTTCATGCTAGTTTCATGCTGTGTGACATATTTGTATCTTTTATAAAAAACTGATGTGCATTGTAGACAACATGCAACCATTTAATACTTTTTAACAGGAAGACCTGGCCAGGCAATGAGCATAGACTGATAACATGGCTGTTGAGAGAAAATATACCAAGAAGAATTGTCAAAAGATGTTGAAAAGTTCAGCCTAAGAATGTTGTGAGCATTATTTAAGGGGGACACATCTAGACATTGGTTTTGTTTTGTATTTTTAGGGTGAGAAAATACAGAAAGTACCACTGCATTGGCTTTAGTATTTTGTGCATCTTACCTGTGCTCTACAAACTAGAGCTGAGGTTTCCTTGACTTGAGATCTAAAGCAAATTTAAAGTGATTTAAAGTAAATTGAAAGACCCCATTGATAATTCTTTAGAATTTACCTCTTGGTGAATAACTAAGGGATCCAACCACATTGTTAACGTTTTGCAAATTGAAGTTGTGATTCTAGAAAAATAGCTTCCAATGTGTTGAATTGTCATTTATCAAGCAGTTCCCAAAAATTATTTGAAAGGAAGTGAAATCATCTCTACTCGAGTCAGTGTGACTGACAGCATAGCATTGACTCTTAAGGGAAAGCAACCTGTTAATTCAAAAACTGGATGAAGATGAATATTGCTCTATGAATTTTGGTGGTTTTTCTGAGTAGGAGATGATCGTATAGCAGTTTGTCTTGGTTCTCACTCTCCTGCTTGGGCAGCTGCCAGCCTAACAAATGGGTCCAGCAATACCACATACTAACTGGCTTTTGGATACGAAAGGCTTTGCTCAGCACTTTTAGAAATGTGCAGGTAGAATGAAAGCCATGACAGGCGAGAGTGGCCGGATCGAGCAGGGTAGGAGGAGAGTTTTTGGAGCCATACTCCCTAAGCTGATTTCCAACTCTCCACCAGCTATGTGTCTGGGCAACTTACAAAACCTCTCTGTGCATCAGTTTCCGTGGTACCTAATTCATGGGGTGTTCTGAAGAATAAATACTTGAGGTAGTGTACATAAAGAATTTAGTTTACCTGAAAAGTATGATCCCTAATCTCTAAATCTTTATAATCTCCTGGGCCCAGGATTCTCATAGAGATAAATCACTGCTAAGGCTTCTGTAGCTTCTGTTGAATGTATGTTTTCTAGGTCTGCCTTGGGTTATAAAGAATGAAGTGTGCGTGGACTGTTGATTGTTTTTCCTTAAGTGAATGTTTAAAATTTAAATTCATTGAGTCTAGACAATACAAAGGCTAGAAAAAGACGATTGGTATTCAAAGGAGCCTTCTCTTCAGTAGCCAGAAATGAAAACAATTCTCTCTGGGGTAATTGGGACCCCTTAATTAGAGAAAGCATTACCATGCTTAGCAGTGTCCGTGGTGAGTGCTGAATAAGTTTGGGACTATTATTGCTATGTACAGAGATGAAAATTCTAGAGGAGGAGCTTCTTTTGACTTTTTAGTTGAATAAAAAGCAGATTTTGTTGTATAAGAATCATAACTGAAGGCTCAGCTGAGAAGGTATCCTGGGAACTTCAGGAATGGGACTTAGTTGTCTCAAGGTTTGGCATAGAAATAAAAAAATAGTATCTGGAGAGCTCTTAGATGAATGAATGAATGAATGAATGAATGAAGACAGCAGCCCCAAGTTAGACAACCAGACCTGGCAAAGCAGTAGAATTTTAGCTTAGCAAAGCAGAACATTTCCTGCACCACCTTTTCCTAGGAAGTTTTTTTGTTTGTTTGGTTGGTTGGTTGGTTGGGTTTTTTTATACTTTCCCGGATTTCCTTTCACCTGTCTGGAATTCTTCAGTTTGCTTGTTGCTTCTTTATCAGCCCCATTTAGACTGTGGTGGTGCTGTAGATGCTCTCCTTTTATCTCTTCTTCTCAAACTGCACTTACTTGCCTGGGTGATTCTCCAGTCTCATGGCTTGTGTATCACCTGTGTGCTGAAGATTCCTGACTGCAGATCTCCAGCATGGACATCCACCCTGGTCAGAAGACTCATTGAGCCAACTGCCCACTAGGATTTCCATCGACTATCTAACAGGCTCCTCAGACTTCATCTGTCCAGTTAATCCCCATCTTCCTCGTCTGCACTTGCTCCTTCTGCAGTCTTCTCCGTCTCAGTAAATAACCATTTCGTCTTGCCACTTGTTCAGGTCAGAGCCGTGACTTCCTTTCTGTCACTCCACTTCCAAGCCCTCAGCACATCCTGCCGCTTGTAAAATATATTCAGAATCAAACCACTTCCCACCACCACTCTGGTTCAAGCCACCATCATCTCTTGCCTGAATTACTGAAAGAGCCCCCTGCCACCCCGTGTCCCTTTTGTCCTTGACCACCTACAGTCTAATCTCAATACAGTGGCCAGATGATACTTTCCAAACGTTAAGTCACATCATTTCACTCGGCTGTGCAAAACCCTCCGTGGCTTCTCATTGCTCTCAAAATGAAAGCCAGTCCCCAAACCGTGACCTGCAAGGCCCTGGATGAACTGGCCTCCTATTTCACTCTGAGGCCTCCAGCTGACTTCGTTTTTGCTCTGTTCTAGCCGTGCTAGCCAGTTTGCCAGTTTTGGCCAATTTGTTAATTTGGGGCAACTTCTAAGGCAAGCTCCCCTGAGGGGGCACTTGCTCTTAACTGTAGTGGTTTTCTCTAGATAGTCACAAGGCTTAGTCCCTAATTTACTTTAATTCTTTGCTTAAATGTCATCTTTTCAGTGAAATCTTGACTAAGAGCCTCCCTGACCACCTGGTTTGAACTTGTAATTCCCCTCCTTGTACTCCTTTGTCGTCTTTCCCTGCTTTATTTTTCTCTGCAGCATTTACCACTGTTTGACAGACATTTTACATATTTGTTTATCCTCTCTCCCTACCCGTGTACTAGAAGGTAAGCTCTGTGACAGCAGGGAATTTTGTTGGTTTTCTCCGGTGCGTTATCACAGCATCCAGAATGATGAACGCTTGACTCATCATAGACCCTCCATAGACATTTGTTGCATAAGAAATTCTCAGGCTAGCTAAAGCTTGAGTTTTCTTTCAATTTCATGTGACTGTCATTCTTAGTTATTAAATTCACTCACAAGTTAATACTGTCAATTTATTGCAGAATGAAACTTTGCTACTTGTTGCCCAAAGTGAAATCTACCCTGAAGATCCCTGCAGATAAACATCTACTTCAACAGTTAGAAATGTGTGTGAGAAAACTCCTCTGTCAAGAAAAAGATAAAGATGTTCTGGCCACTGTGAAAAGAGTAAGCGTCCCTCTTGCCACGACATTTGCCTTTCTTGCAGTGTTCATCACAGCCTCACTATCTTAGCTTGATGGGATAGCAATATGTTAAAATATTTCTATCACTGCTAGAGGAGTAAGAATTAGTAACTGATTTGGTTGATGTATGCTCCAGTTGGATATGAAAGTTCCTTCTAGAGGGCACTGAGACATTAATCTTTTATTACTGGTGATATAAGCTCTATGAGAGAGCTTACATTTTAGGTACTCAGTAAATACTGTTCAGCTAATAATGAATGAGTACTTCATTCACCAGCCTCTTTATAAGTGATTAGAATTGGGAAAACTTTGTTGGTATAATAGGGAAAGTCACATTTGATAGAAACTTAGCCCTGAAAGGGCTGGAAGGGCCTTCAGTGATCTGTTGGACTTTGCAGAAGCTCGAGACCTAGAAATGTTCAAGTGTTTGCTTAAGATCTTCTTGGTAAGTGGCAGAGCCAGGGCTGAATATAGATCCCTGGTGCTTTTCAATTATGTAACATTGTGTCTTACGGGTTTTTGTTTGTTTCGTTTTAGCGTGTGATCTTATATGGATTGTTTGGCAATATTGGAACTCTAACACAGTAAACATTTGGGTTAGTGAAGTCAAACCTTAAAATACTTTATAGTCTTCAAAAACCTTTTGGTTGAGTATATAATATTTTTATAAGGTTATGTCAAATGAAAATCATTACTTTTATGGTGATGAATTGGGAGATTCGGACTGACATGTATATATACTGATGTGTATAAAATGGATGACTAATAAGAACCTGCTGTATAAAAAAATAAATAAAATAAAATTCAAGAAAAAAATCATTACTTTTATGAATCTGAATGTGAAGTTCAGGACACATAGTTTTTGAGCATTTATTTGTAGTGAGAGAAGTTAATTTATTAATGTGTTAAGTAACTTGGTGTCGATGGTGAGGAAAACAAAAAGAGTCCTTTGATTTTTTTTTTTTTTTCCCTAGAGATCATTGCCAGATGTTGCATAAGGAACTTTTTTTTTTTTTTTGCGGTATGCGGGCCTCTCACTGTTGTGGCCTCTCCAGTTGCGGAGCACAAGCTCCGGACGCGCAGGCCCAGCGGCCATGGCCCACGGACCCAGCCGCTCCGCCGCACGCGGGATCCTCCCGGACCGGGGCACGAACCCGCGCCCCTGCATCGGCAGGCGGACTCCCAACCACTGCGCCACCAGGGAAGCCCCAGGAACTTTTTAATAAAGTGATTTGATAACTTAGTATTAATTAGTATAATTTTATTTTACTGAAATGTAAATTCTTCTTTCATTAACTGAAATAATCAGAAATACCCAGAGTCTGGACATGCATCTAAATCTAAAAACATAGATACACATAACATTTGTTTCTGTCTTTACCGTTTAATTACAGAAGTGTAAGCAATGGAATTAACTTTCAAAATAGTAAACGTGAGACAGTTACTTTTTTGAGAGAATTAACTGAAGAGGTAACTCAAGGTAACCCTATAAATAGGGGCAAAAATGATATAATTAAATTGATAGATTATTAACTTTCAATGGATTATTCTGTAGTACAGCCCTTATTTTAAGAACGTGTCACGTGAGGAAGTCAGTCTGTCCCATGAAAATCCTATAGTATAATGTTTATCAAACTGATGTATTGGTATGGGAACCTCTCAGGAAGCTAGCTATTCAAAGCTTTGGGATAAAAATGAAATAGTCAGTTTTTTAAGATGAAAAGTAATTTCATTTAAAAGGGCTATTTCATGCCATAAATTATAACATTTTCATAAATTTCAGCATAAAAATAAAACTTCAAATAAATATTATGTTTGCAATGGATAGCTTTGGGCATATGAATAAATGTACTTTATCCTGGCCATCAGAGTTACTCCTGTAAAAAAGTACTGTCCTCTATCAGAGACAGAACCCTGGATTAGATGGGCCATTCATTGTTTGATTGAAATAATTTATTTCAGACCAATGTATTTGAAAAGACAAATACTAAATTAAGAGAATGCTTTCAGAGTAAAGTTTTTTCTATTGGTTAAAATGTCATAATAATCAAAAGTTTCTGTGGCAAGGAACTAAGGATATTAAGCCCAATGATACCTAGCTTTGTATATATTTAGCTAAAAGTTTTTTTAAAAAATTCAAAAATTATATTGTATTTCTGAAGATTCAGAAAAGAGTGGCACAGGAAGTTATTAGAAACTAAATTGCATGTGTTTAGTATTTAAAATAATCCTCTACACTTGCTTTTCTTTTTTTTTTTTAATGTAATTAATTTATTTATTTTTGGCTGAGTTGGATCTTTGTTGCTGTGCGCGGGCTTTCTCTAGTTGTGGTGAGTGGGGGCTACTCTTTGTTGCGGTGCGCAGGCTTCTCATTGCGGTGGCTTCTCTTATTGCCGAACACGGGCTTTAGGCGCGTGGGCTTCAGTAGTTGTGGCTCACGGGCTCTAGAGCGCAGGCTCAGTAGTTGTGGCGCACGGGCTTAGTTGCTCCGCGGCATGTGGGATCTTCCCAGCCCAGGGGCCCTGTGGCCCCTGCATTGGCAGGTGGATTCTTAACTACTGCTCCACCAGGGAAGCCCTACACTTGCTTTTCTTAAGTTGAAAAACTTTTAAAAGTTTAAGTGGATCTTGGTGTTAATATATAGAGGTTGATTAAAAACACAACATAGAGTTGGGAAGAACTTTAGAGACTTTCTAATTTAGCCTTTCACATAGTGGAGAAGTCTCTTCTTTGATCCAACCTCTGGAAAAGGAGTCTTTCTGAGAAATGATTAGTTGATTTAATTTAATTACTGTTGAATAATTTAAAACATTTTCTTTGCAGACTGTGTTAGAGTTGGACAGAATGGAAATGTCCATGGACGCTGTGAGTACACTCTCTTTACCTTATGTTGAAAGGAATATTTAAAAATTGGCAGAGACTCATCATTAATGTTTCACAATTTCATTTTAAACTTTAAACTTAGTTTCAGAAAAAATTTTATGAAAAAGATTTGTTGGATCAAGAGAAAGAAAGAGAAGAGCTACTTCTTTTGGAAATGGTATGTTTTCACACACACACACACACACACACACACGTACTCTTTTCTGACCAGTATTAACTGTGCTTTGTTATTAAATCTAATCAATAATTTCTTTCAGTTTCATACTACTTTTATTTTCCCTAAATGACTAAAGAAGAATCCTGACCTTTTGAAATATGTTCTTTTATGAATTGTAAGGAAAACTACATTTGAGAGCCTTTAAAAAAAAAACAACTACCTCATTGAAGTACGATTGACTTACGATTAACAGCAAATACTTAAAGTGTGCAATTTGGTGAATTTTGACATATAGACATATCCATGAAACCAGAATATAAAATACCAAACGTTGCCATTCCTTCAAAAATTTCCTTGTGCCCCCTTAGTGATTCACATCTTCTACTCTAGTCCCTAGCAACCACTAATCTAGTTTCTGTCACTGTAAATTAGTTTGCATTTTTTAGAATTTATATAAATTGAATCATATGTTAGTACCTTTTTGGGTCATGCTCCTTTCCATCAGCATGATTACTTTGAGATTCATCCATGTTTTTGTGCATATAAAGAGGTCATTCCTTTTTACCTCTGAGTAGTAGTCCGTACTGCGGATATACCACAACGTGTTTATCCACGTCTTAACGGACATTTGGGTTACTTCTAGCTTAGGAACATTAGTGAAGAAGTCTTTGAGTGGACATAAGTTTTCATTTCTCTTGGGGAAATAACTTAGGAATGGAATGGCTGGATCGTATGGTAAACTACACTTAACTTAAAAACAAAGACTGTTTTACAAAGTGCCTGTGCCGTTTTGCATTCCCACTGGCTGTGGTGGAGAGCTTCGGTTACCCCGTATCCTCTCTAATGCTCGAGAGGGTGGGTATGTAATGTTACCTCAAATTGCTTATCCCTGATGCCTAAGGAGGCTGAGCATCTTTTCCTTTGTGTATTGGCCATCCTTATATCTTAGTTGATGAAGTCTCTTTTCAGATTTTAAAGTGATTTTTGTTTATCTTCTTATTGAGTTGTGAGAGTTCTTTATAAACTCTGAATACAACTCCTTTGTCAGAGATACATTTTATGAATATTTTCTTGGAGTCTGTGCTTCATGGTGTCTTTGGACGAGAAGAAGTTTTTAATTTTGATGAAGTCCAACTTATCCTTTTTTTCTTTTAGCATAGTTCATGCTTTTTTGTTCTAAGAGTCTTTTGTCTATCCCCAAATTATAAAGACTTTTTCCTATGTTTTCTTCTAGGAATTTTAGTTTTAGGTTTTACATTTAGGTCTATGATTCATTTCAAGTTAATTTTTATATATGTTTATTTTTTCCATCTCAATGAGCAATTATTCTAATGCCATTTATTGAAAACTTTACTTCCATTGAATTGCCTTAGCACCTTTTTAAAAAAAATCAGTTGTCCATATATACATATGTCTGTTTCTTAACTCCCATTCTGTTGCAGTGATTTATAGGTTTATCTTTTTGGCAATTCCAAACTATCTTGATCGCTATAACTTTATAGTAATTCTTAAAATCAGGTAGGGTAACTTCTCCAACTTTTTAAAAAATTGCTTTGGCCAGTAGAGGCCCTTTTCATCTTGATACAATGTTTAGAATCAGTTTATCAATTTCTATAAAAAGCCTGCTGGAATTTTAGTTAGGATTGTGTTAATTAGCATTGATCTGTAGGTCAATTTGGAGAATTGACATCTTAACAATTAAGTCTTCCAATCCATGAACATTGTCTACCACTTCATTTATTTAGTCTTCTTAGTTTTGGTAGAGTTAAGTGTAGAGTTCAAGGCAGTCTTTTGTTAGATTTATTTCTAGTATATTACGTGTCTTGGCATTATAAATGGAATTGTAATTTAAAGTTTTACTTTCCAGTTTTTTGTTGCTGGAGTTTAAGAATAATATTGATTTTTGTATATTAACCTTGTATTTTGAAAATGTGCTAAGTTTGCTTATTTGTTGTAGAAATTGGTTTTTAGATTTAATAGGACATGAGTCTACCTGAGCCATTATGTCATCTTTTAGTACAGTAGGATTACTTCTTCCTGTTCAGTGTTTGTACCTTTTATTTCTTTCTTTTTGTCGTATTAAAAGGTCCAGGACCTCCAGTATAATAAGAGACCTCTGACTAATAAAAGTGATGCAAGTAGGCATCTTTGTCTTTTTACTGATCTTAGGGGGAAGCGGTTCAATCTTTCATCATTAGGTATGGTGTTACCAATAGGTTTTATATAGATGCCCTTTATCGCTTCTATTCCTAGTCTGCTGAGAGTTTTTATGAGTGATTGTTAAATTTAGCCAGATGCTGTTTCTGCATTTCCTGAAATGATATTTGTTTTTCTACTTTCATTGTGTTAAAACACTGAGTTACATTGATTTTTCAAATGGTAAACCGATTTTGTATTTTGGGGATAAACTCTATTTGGTGATGATATATTGTCCTTTTCTCCGCTGTTGGATGCTTGGCTAATTTATTTAAAGGAATTTTGCCTTTGTATTCATAAATTCATAGTGGGAACTGGTTTATAATTTTTGGGGTCATTTCTTGGTTCTTTTAAATTTGGTATTAGAGTTATTCTGGCCTCATAAAATGAGATGGATAGTATTACCACTTCCTCTATTTTCTGACAAATTTTGTATAAAATTGTTTTTTTTCCTTCCTTGAGTGTTTGATAGAATTCACTAGTGAAACTATCAAGACTCAAAGTTTTCATTTTGGAAGGATTTTGATAATTCATTCAATTACTTTAATAGCTATAGTACTCTTCAGATTTTCTTTCTTTTTTGTCAATTTGATAAGTTGCTTCCCCTCCCCAATTTGTCCGTGTCATCTAAGCTGTCAAATTTGTTGGCATATGTTGTTTATAATATTCTTATATTATCCTTCTAATGTATATAGAATCTATGGTGATACCCCCTTTTATATATATATATATATATATATATATATATATATATATGTATATATATATATATTTTTTTCCCGGTACGCGGGCCCCTCACTGCTGTGGCCTCTCCCGTTGCGGAGCACAGGCTCCGGATGCACAGGCTCCGGATGCGCAGGCTCAGAAGCCATGGCTCACAGGCCCAGCCGCTCCACGGCATGTGGGATCCTCCCGGACCGGGGCACGAACCCGCGTCCCCTGCATCGGCAGGCGGACTCTCAACCACTGCGCCACCAGGGAAGCCCCCCTTTTATATTTTTATCTTAGTGATTGGTGTTTCTCTCTGTCTCTTCGCCCCCCCCCTTTTTTTTGAATTGCTTTTTGGTGTTTTCTCTAGAGATTACAGCAGACATACCTAACCTTTTATAGTCTTCTTATTGTTAATATTGTACCACTTTATTTAACAGTGATACAGAACCCTTTACCTGCTCCATACTGTTCTTTATGTTACACTTGTCATGTGAATTACATCTGCACTGAAAACCCCACCAGTCAGTGTGATAATTTTTGCTTTAAGTTGTCATATGTATCTTGAAGAACTTAAGAGAGTAAACCTGTGTGTTTACTCAGATGTTTACCATTTCCAGTGCTCTTCATTCATTGCTTAGGACCCAAATGTCCCTCTTATTTTTTCCCTTCAGCCTGAAGAACTTTCTTTGGAAGTTCTCGGAGTGCAAGTATTTTGTAACAAATTATCTTTGTTTTCCTTTATCTAGAATGTCTTATTTGTGCCTTTCTCTCTAAAGGATATTTTTATTGGATACAGAATTCTGGGTTTACAGCCTTTTTTATACTGTACTTTAAGAAGTGTTTCTGTCTGTGTTGTGGTCTCCATAGCATCTGATAAAACATCTGTTCTCATTTGAATTATTCTTCTTCTCTATATAATATTGTTTGTCTCTGTCTACTTCCAAGATTTTTTCTTTTCTTTTTTATCTTTAGCAGTTTGCTTGTGATGTTTTTAGGCATGATTAGCTTCAAATTTGTTCTGTCTTGGCTTTGCTGAGCTTCCTGAATCTGTAAATGAGTGTCATTTCCCAAATTTGGGAAGGTTTGAGCCATTATTTATTTCAATATATGTTCTGTCCCAGTTCCTCACTCTTATACCTCTGGGTCTCCAATTGCACATATGTTAAATCTTTTGATACTATCCCACAGGTCCATGAGGCTTTGTTCTTTCTTTCTTTTTTTTTTTTTTCCTTAAACTCTGCTACTCAGAGTGAATAATTTCTGTTGATCCATCTTCAGTGTCACCAATTCTTTTCCTGCCCTCTGCATTTGGCTGCTGAGCCTCTCCACTGATATTAAAATTTCCATTACTCTATTTGTCAGTTCTAAAATTCTGATTTTTTATATTGTCTATTTTTCTGCAGAGAATTATGCTGTGAGATTAAAAACTTAAGTGGAAATCCTCTGAAAAGCAAATTGCATTATTTCAGCAGTCTAAGCCAAAGATTAGAGTTCAGGATTGCCAGTGGTAGAAGATGTAGAGAATAAGCAGACTCTAAAAAATTTTAGGACTTAATGACCTAATAAACCCAAGACAAAGATCAGAGAATAGAGAAAGATCCACAGATGATCCTGATACTAGAGTTAGCAGGCAAGGACTTCAAGACAACTGTGATTAATATGATCGAGATAGTAGAGGAAAAGATGGCGCAGGTAACACTACTGTTAAGCCCACTTGGTGATATTTTTCAGTTTTGCATGTTTTATTTTCAGTTTTAGAATTTTTATTTAATAGTTTTTTATGCAGTCCAGTTCTATGTGGAAAATTTTTTATCTTGCGTATTTTCTCTGCCTTTTTATTTTACATGCACTTGAAAAGAATGTATGTTCTCCAGTGTTGATTGTAGTGTTCTGTACATGTCGGTTATGCCATGTTTGTTCAGAACTTGATATGTTTATTGATTTTTCTTGGCTATTCTGTTGGGATAAAGAACTCTTTGAGTTTGGGTAACATTTTGTTTCTTGGTCTGGGAGCTGATTATATGGGTGTGTTCACTTTGGGAAAATTTATTGAGCTGTACACTTATATTTGTGCACCTTCTCTATGTGTATTATACTTCAATAGAACATTTAAATAATATCTAAAAGATCATTTCTTTTTCTCTCAGTCTTTTAAAAGAAGAACATTATTTTGCCACGTATCAGTCAGAAATGGAAAGGGCCAGTAGTAACACATTTTGCTGATGAGAATGGGTAAATACGTTGTAGAAATTAACGGCTCATCACAACAATGATACTAAACTCATTGTTTTAGTTTGACAAGCCTCCAAGGGCGCAATTCTGTAGATGTTAAAAAAAACACAAATCTGAAAGAACTGTGACTTCTTTAGACACTAATTTGGAAAAACAAATTACTTCTGTTATGTATTTTTGTGAACTGTATCTGTACCTCTAAAGCTTAGAGTAATTTCTGATTAGAACAATTTTCTAAATCTAATGCTTACCTTTAATGCTAAGATACTGTTTTATTAATAGGAACAATTAGAAAAAGAAAAGCAACAAAATGATGGAAGGCCCATGAGTGATAAAACCTTTGAAAAGAAACGTAAGTAGTTTTCGCATGTCTTTATCACCAAGGTACCCAACTGATGTTGCATCCTAGCGTGCTGAGAGACCATGCTTAGTTTTTAATTTAATATGAAAAATCACTTCACTTTCTTTCATTTATCAAAGTTGTTTTCAAAAATTGGCTGCTAACTGTGATATAGGTTTAGGAGTACATGAATAAATGGTGAGGATCAATGTGGAGGTTCAGATCCTCCAAAGGAAAGTTTGAAGTTTGGTAACAGCAATAAGATTGCAAAATTGATCACTGAATAACTAAGATTGAAATATTTAAATATATAAAAAGTAAGATTTGGAAAAGAGTGTTGCTTCACTAGGGATAGTGATTCATATTCTCTGCATTGCCTTGTATGTGTATGGAAATTAATAAAAACTCAGAGGAAATTATAGCACTTAAATCAGAGTTTGTTTTAGGTAGAGACACCAAGACACCAACAACTCTGCCCAAGAACATCCCCATTTCTGTCCCTGGACCCTCTTCTGGCACCCCATCCACAAGTAAGAAACTTGTTTTTGTGTCTCCTTTTTTCCTTTCCTAAACAATAATTACAGGGAAGTCACTCCATGAGATGAGATATATCATTTGAAGGCACCTTTTGCCTTTTACTGTTAGCTGTTTTGGTGGTTCTTAATGGGCAGTAGGGGTAAGAGATACACCAGTCAGGTCAAGCTAAGGAAAGGAAGCTACACCTGTCAGTGTTTTACTGAAAATTGTGGGAGTTGGAGAGGAAATGGGGCTGGGGCAGCTAAGGATGAACTGATGAACTAAACAATTGCATTTTCCTTTTGCTTGTTACTCTAGGCAAAGAAATCAAGAAATCCAAATTGATTCGAAGCCAGTCTTTTAATAATCAAGCTTTTCATGCAAAATATGGCAACTTAGACAAGTGTGCTGGGTATGATCTGTCAGCTACTCACATTTTGACTTAATTTTTATTTTATTTTATTTTTTAATTAATTTTTATTGGAGTATAGTTGCTTTACAATGTTGTGTTAGCAACAGCAAAGTGAATCAGTTATACGTATACATATATCCCCTCTTTTTTAGATTTCCTTCCCATTTAAGTCACCACAGAGCATTGAGTAGACTTCCCTGTGCTATACAGTAGGTTCTCATTGGTTATCTATTTTATACATAGTAGTGTGTTTATTGTCAATCCCAATCTCCCAATTCATCCTGACCTCCCTTCCCCCTTGGTATCCATAAGTTTGTTCTCTACATCTGTGTCTCTATTTCTGCTTTGCAAATAAGTTCATCTGTACCATTTTTCTAGATTCCACTTATAAGTGATATTATACAATGTTCCTTTTTCTATTTCTGACTTACTTCACTCTGTATGACAGTCTCTAGGTCTATCCATGCCTCTGCAAATGGCACTATTTTGTTCCTTTTTATGGCTGAGTAATATTCCCTTGTCTATATGTACCACATCTTCTTTATCTATTCCTCTGTTGATGGGCATTTAGGTTGCTTCCATGTCCTGGCTGTTGTAAATAGTGCTGCAGTGAATATTGGTGTGCATGTATCTTTTTGAATTATGGTTTTCTCCAGGTATATGCCCAGGTATATGCTGGGTCATATGGTAATTCTATTTTTAGTTTTTTGAGGAACCTCCATTGTGTTCTCCATAGTGGCTGTACCAATTTACATTCCCACCAGCAGTGTAGGAGAGTTCCGTTTTCTCCACATCCTCTCCAGCATTTTTCTTTGTAGATTTTTTGATGATGGCCATTCGGACTGGTGTGAGGTGATACCTCATTGTAGTTTTGACTTGCATCTCGCTAATAATTAGTGGCGTTGAGCACCTTTTCATGTGTTTCTTGGCCATCTGTATGTCTTCTTTGCAGAAATGTCTATTTAGGTCTTCTGCCCATTTTTTCATTAGGTTGTTTTTTTTTTTTTGATATTGAGCTGCATGAGCTGTTTATATATTTTAGAGATTAATCCCTTGTCAGTTACTTTGTTTGAAAATATTTTCTCCCATTCTGAGCGTTGTCTTTTCGTTTGGTTTATGGTTTCCTTTGCTGTGCAAAAACTTTTAAGTTTAATTAGGTCCCACTTGTTTATTTTTGTTTTTATTTTCATACTCTAGGAAGTGGGTCAAAAAAGATCTTTCTGAGATTTATGTCAGAGTGTTCTTCCTATGTTTTCCTCTAAGAGTTTTATAGTGTCTGGCCTTACATTTAGGTCTTTAATCCATTTTGAGTTTATTTTTGTGTGTGGTGTTAGGAAGTGTTCTAATTTTATTCTTTTACATGTAGCTGTCCAGTTTTCCCAGCACCACTTACTGAAGAGACTGTCTTTTCCCTATTGTATATTCTTGCCTCCTTTGTCATGGATTAGGTGACCATAGGTGTGTTGGGTTTATCTCTGGGCTTTGTATCCTGTTCCATTGATTTATTTTTCTGTTTTTGTGCTTGTACCATACTGTCTTGATGAATGTAGCTTTGTAGTGTAGTCTGAAGTCAGGGACCCTGATCTTCCAGCTCTGTTTTTCTTTCTCAAGATTGCTTTGGCTATTCAGGATCTTTTGTGTTTCTATACAAATTGTAAAATTTTTTGTTCTAATTCTGTGAACAGTGCCATTGGTAATTTGATAGGGAGTGCATTGAATCTGTTGATTGCTTTGGGAAGTATAGTCATTTTCACAGTATTGATTCTTCCAATTCAAGAACATGGTATGTTTCTCCATCTGTTTGTGTCGTCTTTGATTTCTTTCATCAGTATCATATAGTTTTCTGAGTACAAGTCTTTTGTCTCCTTAGGTAGGTTTATTCCTAGGTATTTTATTCTCTTGTTGCAATGGTAAATAGGATTGTTTCCTTAATATCTCTTTCTGATTTTTCATTGTTAGTGTATAGGAATGCAAGAGATTTCTTTGTATTAATTTTGTATCCTGCAACTTTACCAAATTCATTGGAAAACTCTACTCGTTTTCTGGTGGCTTCTATGTATAGTATCATGTCATCTGCAAACAGTGACAGTTTTACTTCTTTTCCAATTTGGATTCCTTTTATTCCTTTTTCTTCTCTGATTGCCGTGGCTAGGACTTTCAAAACTATGTTGAATAATAGTGGCAAGAGTGGACATCCTTGTCTTGTTCCTGAACTTAAAGGAAATGCTTTCAGTTTTTCACCATTGAGAATGATGTTTGCTGTGGATTTGTCGTATATGGCCTTTATTATGTTGAGGTAGGTTCCTTCTGTGCCCACTTTCTGGAGAGTTTTTATCATAAATGGGTGTTGAATTTTGTCAGAAGCCTTTTCTGTATCTATTGAGATGATCATATGGTTTTTATTCTTCAATTTTTTAATATAGTATATCACATTGATTGATTTGCATATATTGAAGAATCCTAGTATCTCTGGGATAAGTCCCACTTGTTCATGGCGTATGATCCTTTTAATGTGTTGTTGGATTCTGTTTGCTAGTATTTTGTTGAGGATTTTTGTGTCTGTGTTCCTCAGTGATATTGGCCTGTAATTTTCTTTTTCGTGATATCTTATCTTTGTCTGGTTTTGGTGTCAGGGTGATGGTGGCCTCGTAGAATGAGCCTGGGAGTGTTCCTTCCTCTGCAATTTTTTGGAAGAGTTTGAGAAGGATGGATGTTAGCTCTTCTCTAAATGCTTGATAGAATTCACCTGTGAAGTCGTCTGGTCCAGGACTTTTGTTTGTTGGAAGATTTTTAATCACAATTTCAATTTCATTACTTGTGATTGGTCTGTTCATATTTTCTGTTTCTTCCTGGTTCAGTCTTGGAAAGTTATATCTTTCTAAGAATTTGTCCATTTCTTCCAGGTTGTCCATTTTATTGGCATATAGTTGCTTGTAGTAGTCTCTTATGAGCCTTTGTATTTCTGTGGTATCAGTTGTAACTTCTCCTTTTTCATTTCTAATTTTATTGATTTGAGTCCTCTCCCTTTTTTTTCTTGATGAGTCTGGCTAAAGGTTTATCAATATTGTTTATCTTCTCAAACAACCAGCTTTTAGTTTCATTGATCTTTGCTGTTGTTTTCTTCATTTCTATTTCGTTTACTTCTGCTCTGATCTTTATGATTTTTCTTTTACTAATTTTCGGTTTTGTTTCTTCTTTCTCTAGTTGCTTTACGTGTAAGGTTAGGTTGTTTGAGATTTTTCTTGTTTCTTGAAGTAAGATTGTATTGCTATAAACTTCCCTCTTCGAACTGCTTTTTGTTGTATCCCATAGGTTTTGGGTCGTCATGTTTTCGTTGTCATTTGTTTCTAGGTATTTTTTGACTTCCTCTTTGATTTCTTCAGTTACCCATTGGTTATTTAATAACATATTGTTTAGCTTCTATGTGTTTGTGTTTTTTACAATTTTTTTCCTGCAGCTGATTTCTAATCTCATAGCATTGTGGTCTGAAATGATGCTTGATATGATTTCAGTTTTCTTAAATTTATTGAGGCTTGATTTGTGACCCAAGATGTAATCTGTCCTAGAGAATGTTCCATGCGCACTTGAGAAGAAAGTGTAATCTGCTGCTTTCGGTTGGAATGTCCTGTAATTATCAATTAAGTCTATCTGGTCTAATGTGTCATTTAAGGCTTGTGTTTCCTTATTAATTTTCTGTCTGGATGATCTGTCCATTGGTATAAATGGGGTGTTAACGTCCCCCACGATTATTGTGTTACTGTCGATTTCCTCTTTTATGGCTGTTAGCATTTGCCTTATGTATTGAGGTGTTCCTATGTTTGGTGCATAAATATTTACAATTGTTATATCTTCATCTTGGATTGATCCCTTGATCATTATGTAGTGTCCTTCCTTGTCTCTTGTAACATTCTTTATTTTAAAGTTGATTTTGTCTGATATGAATATTGCTACTCCAGCTTTCTGCTGATTTCTATGTGCATGGAATGTCTTTTTCCATCCCCTCACTTTCAGTCTGTACGTGTCCCTAGGTCTGAAGTCAGTCTCTTGTAGACAGCGTATATATGGGTCATGTTCTGACTTAATTTTCATCTTATACATCTTTATGTGAAATGAATTGAATTATTAAATAATTCAGTGAATTATTAAATAAAATCAGGATTATTTTTTAGGTTTTTATAGGTCAGTAATTTCTAAGTTATCTTCTATAAAGTTTTCATGTTAAAAAAAAAAGTAGTCTACGAATTTGCATAAGAAATAGGTATCCTGGAATTCTAGGAAGACGACTGTCCTGATGCTCTATAACAACATCATGGAATCCGTGTGTTGTTTGTGCTATATCACCTATGCCACAGAACTTCTAAATGGGTATGAACGTGCCCCATTTACTAAATGGATGTGGACATCCGTTTGCAGCTAGTGTTGTTTCTGTCCGTAAAGAAGCCACTGGCCTGTTTCTGTGGTAAAGTGGTGACAACACAGTTCTCCTGATGGTAGATGAATGTGTAGTCTCCCTTTTGGCCCAGAACACAAAATTATAAACAGTTAAGATTAGGGGAGAATCAGCATAAATTAAATGACCATGAATTTTATGTATATTGCACACACATAGTATATAACAGCTGTATATCAAGCGGCAAGTGAAGTAATTTTAAGGGAACATAAATGTCTTCAAAACTATTTATCAAAAATATAACATGTTACGGGAAAAATGTTTTTCTTTTATTATTTTTATCCTTTTATAAAAGATTGAATAAAAAGCTTATTCTAGATTTTCAGCTATGTTTTTGGACATTATTGGTAGATCCTTCTAAAGTTCCTAGCCAATAGGGTGATCTCAAGATGGACAAGAGAGATTAGAACTAAAGATAAGTTATTTCCAGGAAAATTTTATCCACATTACCTGTTTTGGCTGAGCATCAATAGAAAACCTGTTATTTTGATGTAGCAGAAGTTTAAGGAGATGATTTTAAGTTAAAGACAAAGTAATTATTGTGAGGCATGGAGTGTAAAAAATAAATGAGAAATAAAAATAGCAAGCATGTTTCATAAGAAGTAGAGGAAAGCATTAAAAAAAAGATTAGGAAAGACCTAGTGCTAGATGACTGGGATCGAAAGAAGCATATGCTTGTATTTTAACTAAATCATGTTCTTTTCTAGTAAAAGTTCTACAGCAGCATATACACCTTCTGTCTCAGGGTTAACAAAGACTTCTGTGATTTCACTAACTGGTAAGTAGAAATCTGAGCTCTTCAAAAAATTGTTAAATTTAATAAAATATGATTTTCCTTAAATGGCCCATTTCTTTATTTCTAGTTACAGTTTCCCTAAATTTATATCTTTATCAAATAGCAAAGAAATTAAACTTTTCCCTAGCAATTAAGAAGATGTTAACAATACTATTTTGTTTTCACTGTGTCAAGAGTCAGAGTTCGATATTTGCAAAAGAGGAAAAGGACAAAATAAGATAGGTTTTACCATGGTCTGAGGACGTAATGAGGCATAGACTAAAAGTTTTTGCAATAATTTTTAAGGAAGCTAAAAACAGCAGGGCTTCACTGTGGATCATATGCTGCTAAACAGTTACAATATTATGTATTTGAAAGTTTATACCAGGGGTAAAGGGCCACATGATAAATATTTTGGGCTCTGTTGGCCGATTGGTTTCTGTCACAATTACTCAACTCTGGTGTGACAGAGTAAAAGCAGCCATAGACAACACATAACAAGTAGGTATGGCCTTTATTGGACACAATATTATTGTGTCTCAGGGAACAGGGAGGCCTGAGGAGGCGAGAGATGGGGGAATGGCCAGTAAATGGAGCAATCAGAACAGACACAACATAAATTGATTAAGTTTGCCGTCTTTTTTTTTGACAAGTGTTCTTTTTTTAAGGGAACTTTATTTTTATTTATTTATTTATTTATTTATTTATGGCTGTGTTGGGTCTTCCTTGCTGTGTGGGCTTTCTTTAGTTGCGGTGAGCGGGGGCTACTCTTCATTGCAGCACGCAGGCTTACTGCAGTGGCTTCTCTTGTTGCGGAGCACGGGCTCTAGGCACGCGGGCTTCAGTAGTTGTGGCACATGGGCTTCAGTAGTTGTGACATGCAGGCTTCAGTAGTTGTGACTCACAGGCTCTAGAGCACAGGCTCAGTAGCTGTGGTGCACTGGCTTAGCTGCTTCGCGGCATGTGGGATCTTCCTGGACCAGGGCTCGAACCTGTGTCCCCTGCATTGGCAAGCGGATTCTTAACCACTGCACCACCAGGGGAGCCCAAGTTTTCCATCTTATGTGAGTGAGGTTCATGGTGCCACAAGACAATTGCAATAGTAACATCAAAGATCATGATCACAGACCACCATAAATAAAATAATAAACAGTTGGAAATATTGTAAGAATTATCAAAATCTGACACGAAGACAAGAAGCGAGCAAATGCTGTTGGAAAAATGGTGCTGTTAGACTTGCTGGGCGCAGTGTTGCCACAAACCTTCAATTTATAAAAAATGCATTTTCTGTTCTATCTGCAGTAAAGTGAAGAGCAATAAAACAAGGTAGGCTTGTGTATGATATGTAGATTCTAAAACTTAACATCCAAAGCCTTAAATAAAAGCATGTCTCTCATAAGGGTAAATTATTTATTAAAATATTTGAAAAGTATTCTATCTTAAAATTTCGGTATTATTTTGGGGAGAGGGAATAGGTTGAATGAAATATCTCCTAGGTTTCTTGATTAGAAAAATGTGCTTATTACTTATTATTTATTACTTAATGAATTACAGACTGAGGAAAAAGTCACTATACAATTACATATCTGATCTACAAAGAGAAAATGGGAGCAAAATGTCTCTTAACAAATGTATTAAGTGTTCACAGAGAGAAGAGATTTTATTTACTTTTGTGGCTTAAGACGGGCTTTAGGATGATTATCATTTGAGGTGAACCTTAAGGTACGCTAGGATTTTGACAGGCAGAGATGGGTATGGACTACTGTCCCATGCAGAGGACCTGTCAGAAGCAAAAGCTGACTCTTGTGTCTTCAGGGAGCGACAGCAGGCTGTTTGGCTGGAGCCCGGAGAGGGTGTAGCGGGAGTAGTGTTAAATAAAATAAAGGTAAGGTCAAGTGTAGAGCGGAAGATCTAATTGATGCTTTTTACTTAAGGTGAATCCATCAGTCATCAATTGCAGCCATTCCAAAGCTATGTGGGCACCACAGACTGGGGGAAATGTAAAGGGAATTCTAGTAAGGATTCAGGGAAACACATTGCAATGTATCCATTTTTGGTGGGTATGAAAATTAGTGGAACCCTTTGGAAGCAGTTTGGTCAAGTTCATCAAGAATCCTAGTTTTAAAAAATAGTCTATGCCTCAAAAAATCCCATTTCTAGTGATCCGTCATGAAGTATAAATAAAACACATATAACGAGAAAAAATTTGTCACAGTGTTCCTCCTTGACACGATGTGATGGAGGTGCTACTTCACCTCTTCTCATCCTCCCTCAAACCCAGATCCCTAGTCTAATTGTGAGAAAAGCATCAGACAAATTCCAGTAGGGGCACAGCCTACAAAATATTTGACCAGTACCCCTAAAAACTGTTAAGGTCATCAAAAGCAAGGAAAGGCTAAGAAACTGTCCCAGCCAAGGAGAGCCTAAGGAGACCTGACAAGTAAGTGCACTGTGGTGCCCTGGATGGGACCCTGAGACAAACAGACATTGGGTGAGACTGACAGAATCCAAACACACTGTGGATTTTTGTTAATAATGATGTGTCACCACTGGCTCACTAATTGTACCAAGTATAGTATGTAAATGTAAGGTGTTAATAATAGGGGAACTGGGTGAAAGGGGTAGGTGGGAATTCTTCATACTCTCTTCTCAATTTTTCTGTCAATCTAATACTTTAAAAAATTGTCTATTTAAAGATAACATTTAAAATAACTTCAAAGATTTTAAATGCTTAGTGATAAATTTAATAAAATGTGTGCTAAATGCACACTCAGAACTTCCAAAATGTTGCTGAAAGAAATTAAAGAAGACATAAATAAATGGAAAGCTGTACCATGTTTATGGATTAGAAAACGTAATATTGTTATGATGTCAGTTCATTTTAAATTGAGCCAGAGATTCAGTGCAATCCTGATAAAAATTTTGACAGTCTTTTTGAAATTTACTGCATATTCAAATTCATAGAACTGAGTATTTTGAAAAAAATTAAAGTTAGAGAATATCAGTTACCTGATTTCATCATTTACTACTACAGCTTCAGTACTCAAGACTGTGTGCCCTGCCCTGACATACATAGTCAGCTGAGTTTCAACAAAGGTGATGTGATTGTACTTTTTAAAATAATACTAGAACAATTGGATATCCATAAAAAACCCAAAGAACTGAACCTCAATTCTTATCTCACAACTGTACACAAAATTAACTCAAAATGTATTCTAAACTTAAGCATAAAAGCTAAAACTGACATTTCTGAAGAAAATATAGAAGGGAGTCTTTTTGATTTTGGAATTGACAAAAGTTTTTCCAAACCATAAAGAAAAAAATTAACATATTGGACTTCATAAAAATGTAAAGTTTTAGCACTTTGAAATAGAGCATTAAAAAAATAAAAGGCAGGACACAGATTAGGAGAAAATATTCATATTACATATACCTGACAAAGGACTTGTATCCAGAATATACAAAGATCTTTTTTTTTAAGTTGAAGTATAGTTGATTTACAATATTGTGTTAATTTCAGGCGCACAGCACAGCAATTCAGTTATACATACATTCTGCCTCAGGTCCTCTTTCCTTATAGATTATTACAAAATACTGAGACTAGTTCCCTATGCTATACAGTAGTTGCTCGTTGGTTATCTATTTTATTATTTATATAGCAGGGTGTATATGTTAATCCCAACCTCCTAATTTATCCCTCCCCCCCTTTTCCTGCCTTTCCCCTTTGGTAACCATAAGTTAGTTTTCTATGTCTGTGAGTCTCTTTCTACTTTGGAAATAAGTTCATTTGTATCTTTTTTTTTTTTAGATTCCACATACAAGCAATATCATATGATATTTATCTTTCTCTGGCTCACTTCACTTATTATGATCATCTCTAGGTCCATCCGTGTTGCTGCAAATGGCATTATTTTATTCTTTTTTATGGCTGAGTAATAGTCTATATTCCACCACATCTTCTTTATCCATTCCTCTGTTGATGGACATTTAGGTTGCTTCCATGTCTTGGCTCTTGTAAATAGTGCTGCAGTGAACATTGGGGTGCCTGTATCTTTTTGAATTACGGTTTTCTCTGGATATATGCCCAGGAGTGGGATTGCAGGATCATATGGTAGTTCTATTTTTAGTTTTAAGAATATACAAAGATCTTTAAAACAAATCAGGCAACTGATTTTAAAATGGGAAAAAATTTGAACACGCACTTCATGAAAGAAGATATACAAATAAGTAAAAAGATGCTTGAGATCAGTAACCATTAAGAAATGCAAATTAAAGCAATGAGTAACCCCCCCCCACACACAAACACACAAGGAGATACCGCTTCACACCCACTAGAATGACTAAAAAGACTCACGATATGAAGTATGTGTGAGGAGGTGGAGAAACTTTCCAGGACTCTCACATGTTGCTGTTGGAAATGCAAAATGGTCTAATCACTTTGGACAGCAGGTTGGCAGTTCCTTATGAAGTTAAATATACACTTACTATGTGACTCAGCAGTTCCATTCCAAGACTTTTACTGAAGAGAAGTTAAAACATATGTCCATACACAGACATGCACACAGTTGTCCATAGCAGCTCTATTTGTAATAGATTACAAATTTTTTGGAAAAAAAATCATAATGTCTATCGATAGGAGAATGGATAGACAAATTTTGCCATGTCTGTGCAATGGGAATACCAGTCAGCAATAAAAAGGATGAAGTATTGATGTGGATGAATCGCAGCATAATTATGCTGCATGAAAGAAGGCAGACAAAAAAGCATACATACTGTATGATTCCATTTATACAATATTCTATAAAATGCAAACTAATCTGTAGTGACAGGAGGCAGGTCTGTGGTTGCCTGGAGTGGGGGAGGGGGGTGGAGGGAGGGATGACAAGGAGGCGGAACAAACATCCAGTGATGGGTGTGTTCACTCTTGATTGTGGTGATGGCTTCATGGGTGTATACAGATGTCAGAACCTTAAATTTGTGCAATTTATTGTATATAAATTATACCTTAATAAAGTTGACTTTAAAAGAAGGGAAACAAAGTCAGTTATCATTAACCTTCTCTAAGGTTCGCATCTCTCTAAGTATATTCCATCTGGCTGACTGTACACGTATTACTTTCAGATGATTCATTGCGGACTCGTAATGCCGGCAGTGCTCCCAGTTCCTTTTCCTCTAATACTCCCCTGCCCAGCACCTCCCGAGGGACAGGTAACTCAGGTGATCCCAAGAGCAGTGGAAGTAAAGATACACAACCACGGAAGGCTGCCTTGTAAGTAATCCAGTGATGTACCGCTAAGTGTTTTATTCTGTTCTTTTCTCAGTGTACTTTCCTTCCCACTTAAATACTTCTCCGAAGAATAGAAGATGTCTGTAACGAAGGCAGTGTCATCAATTAAAAGGGATTGTTATTATCACTGTTACGTCAGATACTTTATATAAGATAATTTATATGTGGCAAAGACATTGTAACCTTAGGAAGTTGACAAGAAACTTTAAATGGTTCCCACTAATATCTGAGATCTGTTTATTTTTCTGCGAAATATTTGCATTCAGGAAATTTAGCTCTGAGAAGACTCTGAGTGTAATTGCATTCCTTTAAACAGCTAGCTTAAGTACACAGCATTTAACCACCCAGTGCTCAGGGGGATGGGTGTAACTGATGCCACTTAAGAGATATTACTGCAACATATAATCCAGAGTTGTGGGTCCAATAAGCTAGAGATTCTACAGACATCATTTGTTCCTTAAAGTTATAAAGGTCATAAAGGGCCTCTATTCTCCTTTTCCCCTTGTGGTTCCTTTTTATGCACCATTTGGATCTTGTTTGAATTGTCGAAGCCTTTGTTTCTTTTAGGTTAAACATTTAAGAGGGTAGTGCCAAAAAAAAACCTCCATAACGAGAGGTTGTATCCAGGTAGAAGTGATTCATCCAAAATACCCAAACTATAGTTACACGTGTCCTCTTTCATATGGGACACGTGAATCTTCTGATTAGAAGAGAATTTAAACAGGATTCAGACTTTCTTTTAAACATATTTCACTTAATTCATGAATATTTTCTATTATTAACTTTCTGATGTGCATCTTTTTGCAGAAACTCCACACTGGAGTCCCATTTAGGAACTGAACTGTATTATAATTTGTTCAAAAATTTTAATTGGTCATTGGTGTATACAAATATAGATGTATTCAAAATTCATTCAGAACTTAGAAATACATTTATTGAATAGAGCTCAAGGAAAGAGTAGGACTACATAATAGAAAAAAGTAATAGTAAATAGAAAAAATAATATTGATAGTACAGGTTAGTAATATTAATACAGAAGATATTTTTATTTACAGAGAATCTCTTAGCCATATAATTATTGCTCTAATGATTATACTGTGGGAGTTCCATTTAAAGTCTCAAAATAGAGGCAGGACAGGGTAATGGTCTATGGAGAGCACGGAGCTGGAGCCTCATGCCCTGGTTCCCGTGGCAGTTCCAGCGAGCACTCTGGGCCTCGGTGTGCCCGCGAAATGACAGGGCAAGGCTCACAGTTCATCCTCTGAGGCGCCTTCCGTTCTGGCATCCTGAAATCCTTCCTCTCGATCACCCTTGACCCTCTTCCTGTCAAAAG
This sequence comes from Delphinapterus leucas, assembly GCF_059928025.1. Lineage (NCBI taxonomy): Eukaryota > Metazoa > Chordata > Mammalia > Artiodactyla > Monodontidae > Delphinapterus > Delphinapterus leucas. The sequence continues at coordinate 171,249,693 of NC_143130.1, forward strand.
ATTGCCCTGGAATTCTTCTATTGAAGAACACGTTTAATAACATCAGAATGCAATTCATTCTCTTTTCAACTTATCTTTCTAAATGCAATAGGCATTTTTGATAAGTAAAGACCATTGAAGCCTAATATATTTATACTAGCTGTCCTTTATTTCAGATTACTACCTTTATCTGTTTTTTCGTTGTTGAGCATGTTTTTCCTTTTTATTGACTGAATTTTCTCTTGCTCAATATTTGTAATACATAATTATATAAATAATCATATAATCAGTTATATCTGTAATTGATTATTTTAAAAAATGAATCTAGAAACAAACACTCTGCTAACAAGTCACAGAATTTTGTTTCTTCTTTTCTGAATATTCTAAAGAAGGAGGAATATTGGTATCACAGCTGCTTTATTAATGTGTAACTGAATCTGCAGGTCCACAACTCTCTCTCCATGTTATGTGGTTCTAATTTGAATTTCTCATGTATGCACACCGCCACATAACTGAAATAGGTGATTGATATCTACATTGGTCATGTTTCTGTGGAGTATTATCCACCATTCAGTGCCATGCCATATCCAAATGAAAATCTATCCTTTTTTTCTTAAAATAAACCTATGAAGTGATTTCAGAAACTATTAATCATCTCAGTTTTTGCTGCTCAGAAAAATTCTATGCAATACATTCTCCAGCTTTACAGTATCGTGGAGATGACACATCTGGTATTTAGGAATATCAGTGTCTTAAAGGAAGTACGGAATGCATCATATCTTATGTCTTTCAAGGCCAGACAATTGATATATTTTTAGGCTGTGTTAATTTCTGTTATGGTTATAGAAAGTGAAAAACGTAGGAAAAGTATGAATTGAATTGAATGCTATGTTAGATGCACATAGGATTTAGTAGTTAAAGGTTATTCCAAGTGATCTTTAATATGTAATTCACCGTTCTCATATATTAGGTTTATTCAAAGTAGATTATATCTATTTCTTTACTTTGTAAGCATTATATGGATAAAAATTTTCATGTTTTGTTTTCTTTTTTTTTCTTTCCTTCTCCTTCTTCTCTCTCTCTTCTCTCTTTCATTCTTCTCTCTTTCTTTCATCCTTTTGACAAAGAAAATCCAGAAAATCCAATCCTTAAGTCATCTGCTTGAAGGAGGCAGAACAAAGACAACTGGAGATAACGTGATCGATGGACTAAAGCTAAAGCAATGGCTTGGGCTTTTTTTTTTTTTTTTTTTTAATGAATGGGAAAGAGAGGATACATAATGGCAGCTGATGTTGTTAAACGTTCCATGTTTGAAATTATATTCCCTAGGAGGTATAATATATATTTCTTGAATAATAATGTGGTTACAGAATTCCAATGTTATAGTGAAGTGTAATGAAAAACAACTTTAGGTACGTGCTTTAACTACTGCTACAAAAGAGATAAGTCTGCATTTATTTGTGCAGGAAACCATCTATTTAATTGTTCTAGAGTTTAGCATTTACAAATTGAAAGGTCCAAATCAACTGAAATTGCCCCGCCTAGATAATCACTTGGAGGGGGACTTGGGAGTAAGAATGACACTGCATTTTCTCACAAATCTCCAAGCCCAGTTGAAAAGTCACACTGAAACGGTACAAACAGCTGTCCGAAATTATATCAGTCCTACGATTGTGATGACAAGATGTTGTACCTGGACATTCCGAAATTAAAATTTGGCAATGAAAATTCTACAAAGATTTCTGATAACTTTTAGCTACAGCTACCTTAAAAATAACAGATTGATGATTTCCTTTATTTCCTAGAAGAATTTATTTTATAAATACTTTGTTTACATTTTAGATTGTATTTGTCCTTACTGAATTAAAAATGATGACTCTAGTTTGAATCAGCTGTTACTCCAAGCTATCATGCTTAAGCTATGTCAACAGCATATATTTGTACCAATGCTAATCTTTCCATCAATGTTTGCCTGTGGAATACATTCAGTTCTTAATTTTAAAAATGTCAGTTCTTGAGATATACTGTATGAAGCTATTGTCAGCTTCTCTATTTCAAAATGCAATCAGCATATAACTATATTGATATTAGAAAATATTTGTTTTTTTAAAATATACTGATGTATGATAAAGATGATCTAATTTGTGAATGCATATGCGTGTGGTTACTTTTTATAATGTGAAATAATGAATTTACTCAAAATAAAACAGGTTAGTGAGATACCTGTGTTTGTGAAAAAAGTTTTTAATACTTTCTTGCAGTTTTTATTCTGTAATTAAAGACAGTTCATTCTTAAGTAATGAACAAGAAAAGCGCACGGACATCAACTATACATTACCCAGGGGACAGCTACTCAGTGTGAGGCTTTCATGCTGTTTGTTTCCCCCTTTCCTTACATATGGCCTCTTTTTTGGCTTTTTTTTTTTTTTTTTTTTTTTGCGGTACGCGGACCTCTCACTGTTGTGGCCTCTCCCGTTGCAGAGCACAGGCTCCAGACGCTGCAGGCTCAGCGGCCATGGCTCACGGGCCCAGCCGCTCCGCGGCATGTGGGATCTTCCCGGACCGGGGCACGAACCCGCGTCCCCTGCATCGGCAGGCGGACTCTCAACCTCTGCGCCACCAGGGAAGCCCTATTTTGGCTATTTTTAGTGATTCTTCATATCTTTCATTTAAGCACAGTCAGGTAAATGGAATTGTTCAACCATTCATTTTGTCAGTAATTAAAAATTGAGTAGGTATGAGAAGCTTGACAGTACTGGTTAATTCATGCATTCTTTGTGGATTTCATTTAACTATTTTAGTGACGTCTCCTACTCACATCACTAACGTGGAACTGAATACATTATGATCTAGGAGACAGTATTGGGCGTATGTAATGGACCTCAGAACAGCGTCAGTTTTTCTAGTACTTTGATTCATAGTCCACGTTGACTCTGTTACTTAAAAGAATGGAGAATTTCAGTTTATTTGTTCAAAAATAAATTTAGCAGAGTTAGGAACTTTTTATTTTCCACCATGCATGTGGGAGAAGAGGAAAACAATTTGACAGAGAAAAGTCACTACTGCTTATAGAGCTCGGAATTCTACAGAAGTCAGCTGCAGTCTTAGGCACTAAATTATCAATTAAGACAGTCAACGTTATGTTTGGAGGTTTCCTTTTTCTCCCACAGAACATGATAATTTCTAAAGTCGTTGAAATATTTGTTGAAACTATACTTCCAAGGACAGATACGTAAAAACAGTAAAAAACAAATTGGTGATAGTTATGAGTATCCACATATATCTCGATTTACACTAGAAACAAGACTGATACTCTTATAAAAGTTCTTAGTTTAACAACTTATCAGATAGTTCCTTTAAACCAGTTGTGTGACAAGGAAAGATCTCCCTCCATCTGTAGCTGCAGAGAAATAGGGACATCTCTATCTGTTAATTATGGAAACTTGCAGTTTTAAGGACGTGTTCCAAAATTTCACTAGTTAGCATTATAAGCAAAAAAATAGACCTGTAGAATCAACTTTACTGGCAGAAATGGAGAAGGCAAAAAGGATTTTACTTAATAGAGAGGAGCATATAGAGGTTTTCTTCCATAACCTCATACACATTTAAAAGTCATTTCCGTTACTTGATTTCCTGAGCTTTATACAGACACCTTATTCTGGAGGAGTAAGTCCATTTTACCTGCAGTTAGTGGACATACGTGAAATATTTGAATTGAAATGGAACAGTCTCTCTAGCTTGGCCCTAGTGGTTTTACAGCGAAGATGAAATGAATTCAATTAAGTCAGTAATCTGTTCTCAGTTGTTATATAGCATGTGTGTGAGAGAGTGAGAGACAGAGAGAGAGAGAGAGAGAGAGAGTGTGTGTGTGTGTGCGTGTGTGTGTGTGTAGGAACAGTTTTTAAAACCTGACACTTAAATATAGTGAAGCACCGTTACCATGCTCAGAATTTTCCCCCTCAGTTGAAACCTTGAATTTTTTTGTAAGATCAAGTACTTTTTCATTGGTCTGCATTTTTTCACCATGCATATATATTTAGAAAATCTGAAACCTAGTGTCCTTGGAGCTTCTTCAAGCATATGTGGGGAAATATTAATTTTTTATAGAGAATAGGGCCATTTTCTACCTTAAAGAGTAATGTCAGTTATCATTGTTATGCCAGCGTTGTTTTGTGCAACTGTGTGCAGAGATGAGGGGAGAGTTTGATATGTATGTTCTATGAATCCTTTGATAATAATGAACCTTTTTTATAACTGGGTTTGGCCATATTTATTTCAGAGGGTATTGTGTTCTCATAGGCTTTCGTTTTTAGATTTCATCTCTTAAAAATGGGTAATTTGAGCCCTCTTTTATTTCTCTTTCTACTGTGTTTCCATAAATGAACCTCATTAGTTGAATACTAACAGCTCACTTAAGGATGCCAACTGAAGTTAATCGTCTATTTTTGTTTCTTTCTAGGCTCTAGAGTCGCCTGGCTTACCAATGTCAGCTAGTGCCCTTGGAAGGGAATACAGGGATGAACTCATGTCCAGGTTTTAGAATGATGAAGAGTTAGTCTCTAGACTACTGCTTATTATTACTACCTATTCACATTAAGTACTATTTACATAACTCTGACTTATTGTAATAAGATGACTAACCAATACATTAATTTTAAGTGTATTTAAATTGGATAGCAAACAGATAAAAACCCAACTAGGCCGTTAGTCAACATGGTTGACATTCCAAGATTAGTTAACTCTATTCACGATTCTCTGAAATTACTCCTAAAATATTTTCTTGTCTATATAACAGAAAATGACTGGCTGAGGAAGTATTTGCTGTTTTTCTTTGAACCTTGGGACAAAGTCCATGCTTATATTCCGTCTAGCCACAGTGGGTAACTGAGAGGTGAGCACATGCTGCCTGTTGAAGTGGACGGACCCCATCAGATGTTGTAGACAGAAAGAAGAGTGCAGTGGGCTTGGGGACTGGAGTCAGGAGAGGCAGGCTTCTGACTCTGCCATTGCTCCACTGGGTGACGTTTTCCTTCCTCTGAGATGCCCTGTATGATTTAGCCATTAGATGCCGTAGGCACAGTGCCTCAAGCCCACGATACTTTTAGGGGCCCATGAAGATGTTTTGCTTCTTGCAACAAGCAAGTTCCATACTTTGACTGCACTGGTGTAAAGACAGATATAACCCAGAATATATTCATCTTTATACCAATGCAGTCATAAAATATAATTTCTATTATACACACACACATATATATATATTTATTTTTAAGAGGGAGGAGCCTGTGAAGACAGAGGGAGGAGCCTGTGAAGACAAAAGTACCTGGGGCCCACGAAAGCCATACTGCGGCCCTCTCTCCGGTTTCCCATTTCTTTGCTTTGTAAAACGAAGGTATTGAACTGGATGATCTGTGGCTCAGTTAACGGCTCCACGGAGTGGGTGGAGCCACATTGCAGCAGGACTGACCACGGCTATTTTCTTCTAATTTTAGTCACCAAGAAATGATTCTATAGTAGGTTAAAAATAAAACACTAATTTGCATTAGGGAGAAGTAAAGAGAGCGAAGCTCATGACCCATGGAGAATGTGTACTTGTCTTCTTCCCAAAGGCTTCGTCTTGAAATAGAGTTCTGATCTACCATAGTTTTAAGTCCAGATACCAAGATGGTCTTTAGTCAATAACAAAGGCTCTTAGAAACAGGCTTAAAATACCAGACAGCTTGTACAAACATCTCCTTAAAATAAGTTTGAATTTAATACGCAGATTTATCTAAGGATGGCTCAAACTAGCATCTGAGGACAAGGGCGCGACACCCAGTGCCAGTGTCCTGTGTAAGTTCAGACACCTCAGATCCAGCGTCTGCTGTGGCTCTAAGGACTCACGCATGTCATCAATCACAGGAGAGTCGGATTCACCACCCTGCCCAGAAATAGCACGATTCTGGAGGTTTCTTCATAGATGATGAAGTGAAACGGCCGGTCCACTTTGATGATGGGAGGCATGGAATAAGCAGTGATTTCTGACAGGGTTCCCGCCACCGCCTCTGTTCCTTCTTCATCCACCTCAATCATCGCTCTTTGTAAAACCTGGAAAAGGAAATACATGGAAGGCCGTTTGTGTGCCAGTGGAGATGAGGGAATTAATTGAGCCCCTGGACATTCTGTGTTATTGTCCTACCCACGGGGCCATGCTCTCGGGATTTAGTGGTACAGAGCTCATCTGTGCAGAGAGGAATGGTCTGAGGTTGCCCCAGCGACTGCCTTAGAAGCCCACAAAATACCCGGAGACACCAGGAACCGATTGTGAAATTCATTCTGGGCAGGGACCCAGGGACTCTGTGGCTGGCCAGTTCATGCACACATGCATCAAATGAACAAATACTTATTTAGCATGTACTTTGTGCTACTGATTTTTGAGCCGAGCTGGTGTTCCTCCTGGAAGGTTTTCAAGCCGTCTGGAACCCCTGAGAATTTTGACCTTCCTTCTGGCAGGCTAGGTAGGGGCAGGGTTGTGGTTAGTCTTCCGTAGCAGCTTCCCAGCACCTGGTACTGCTCTGAAGTGGTCCATGGGGTAAGCCCCTGGGTCCCTGAAGTCATCCTGAACGCTGGTGGCCTGTATTTAGGCCACCTGTTGTGTCTGAGAGGCCCTTTTGTCCAGGAACCTCATGTGATGTGAGTGACGGACCTGTATAATTATTATAAGAGGCGATAATAATAATAATCCCTACTCTTTTGTAGGGATATTTCAGACAGGGTTTCCACAAGGGGCGGGAAGTTAGCCAGATAACCTCTGGGGCTTTCTTTCATCTTTAAAGTGGTGCAGTTTCATGGAATTTTGAATGAATCTGTGAACCAGTTCCATTTTGGGATAAATTTCTCCTTGAGCACTGGGAGAGAAGAGAGAGAGCTCTGCATAAAAGAGATTAAACTAGTTGAACAGATGTTTTAAAAAGTAGCTCCAAATTCTTAAAACATCCAACTTGGGTGCTGTTTCAATTCTTTTGGAATTTTAATCTAATTTTCTACTACAACCTGGCCTTTTATCAACGTTAAATGGTATGTAAAAATATTCGTTGGTTTGGGCCCCAGTGGAAGATCCTGACTTACCTTGGAGACTTTAAGATTTCTTTCAGTAACTGAGAGATCACTCAAGTCAGCCCAGGGTGAGAAGATTCTTCTGATTCCCATCTGTTTAAGCAGCTCATGCATCTTATACTTCTGGTCTAACTTGAACTTTGGAAAGAAAACTTCCATTTTTCTGTGGTACAAGTACATATAATGGTGAACTGTAGACAAAAGCCATAGATTCTGAACACTAAAAAGGTCACACTTTCTTTTAACCTTCCCCCAAGCTTATTCCCACTAACAAGTCTCCCTCCGTTGACTAGAGCTCATTCTGTTCTTTTGTAATGAATGGCCTGACTCAGAGAAGAGAGCTTCAGCCTCAGGGAACCAGTTTCATTTCCCAGCCAATGACTTGCATTCTCTTTAGCAAAGAACGCCACACTTTGTATCCATTTCCCTGGGTTTTGAAAACAACCCCAAACCAACCAAACAGTTGCTGCCATCAGCCCTGCAGACTCCAGGGCTGTTTTCGATACCCAGATTACAGAGCGCCCCAGGATTTTATATATATAAAATATATATAAAATATAAAGTATACATTCGCACAATGGTGTTTTTTGTTTAGAGAGATGAGTTCTGTGGCTCAAAAATAAAAAGAATGAAAACTACTAATTGGTACTAAATTAGTCTTAAAGAAGTCCCAATGTCTTAATCTGTGAAGTACAGCCAAAATACCAATACCAATTTCACAATGTTCTTCAGAGAAGTAAATGAAATAATATATGTTAAGCACCCAGAACAATGTCTCGTGTAGTTTCCTTTTGCTCCCTTCATCACCCCCACTCTCTCTCTCTCTCTCTCTCTCTCTCTCTCTCTCTCTCTCTCTCTCTCTCTCTCTCTCTCTCTCTCTCTCTCGGAGCTGGGCCAGGCTGTCGGGCTGGAATATAACTGAGGACATGACATGCCTTGGAGACTGATTTATATATGTATCCCCACAAACATTTGTTGAAGGCTTATTATGTTTGAGTCCTATGATAGGTTCTAAGGATTTGAAGGAAAAGAAGAAGAATGAAGATAAAATGAACACTGAAGATCTTTAGCTGGACTCCTCTCTGTGCCAAATGCTGGAGTGACAGGATTCCGGAGGCATCGCCGTGGACTCCTTACTGGCGCTGCCTTCCCCCCACCCCAGTAGGTGGATTAATTTATTCCACAAGCATTTGTGACCCTGCTCTGTGCTTCCAACCCTGCTCTCTGCACGCGGCCCCCGCCCCCGGTCGTCTCAGTCAGTCTCATGGTTCCATTTACGTGCTGCTGACTCCCCAGCCTGGACCTCACCCTGCACCCCAGATCTAGCTGCCTTCCTGACATCTCCGCCTGGATGTCTAATAGGTATTTCTGATCCAGATGTTTCCGACTGAACTTTTGAACTTACCTCTCGGTGTGTTCCTCCTACGGTCTCCCCTTTCAGTAAATGGCAAATCCTTCCTTCCCGTTGCTAAGGCCAAAAACTTTGCCTTCACCTTTGACTTTCTTTCCCTCTCTGTCACCCACATCCAGTCCGTTAGCCAATCCTGTCACCTCCGGCTGCGTCACAGATCCAGGACCCCACTGCTCCTCGTTACTTCCACTGCCGCCACCTGCCGAGCATCCTGACCTAGGTGGCTACGCTGACCTCCTGGCTGGTCCCCTTGCCCCTCCCACATACCCCTAGTGTCTCTTCTCAGCACAGGCTATACTGCTCCTCTGCTTGGCTCCAGTGGCTTCTCGTCTCCCTTGGCAAAAGCCCAAGTCTTTTCCGGGGCCAGTAACGTATGGTCCCGGGTGACACCTGCTGGCTCCTCTGCGACCTTATCTGCTGCTGGAGCCTCACCGGCTGCCTCGCTCTTCCTGGAATCCAGTAAGCACAGTCCCGTTCCAGCACTTTCCCACTTCTGCCTGTACCTCTTCTCTCCCCCAGCGTACCTTCAGAATCCTCCTTCCTCTTAAGTGTTCGCTTGCTGCTACCTTCTTGGCCAGGCCTTCCCTGACCCCCACCTGCACCCTGCTGGTGCCCTCATCACTAGAACGTGAGCTCTGCGAGGCTAGCATCGTGCATGCGTCCCAGTGCCTGGCACGTGGGAGAAACTTGATAAGGGCTGGCCGAGTGAATGAACGAGCCAGGCGCTGGGATAGATGCTGATAGAGGGGGAAACAGGACAAACGCGGCCCCTGCCATCGGGGAGCCCGCAGCGGGCTGGGCTGGGACGGGCACGGAACGAAATTGTGGGTGCCCGTAGGGAGGGGCCAGCTGAGCTGGAGTAGGGCGACGAGGGAGCTGTACCTGGTTTTCATGTTCCTGAGCCACGTGTCCACCAAATCTGTGGTCAAGTAGTCCTCGAGGGCCAGGTGGTCACCTATCCTTCCCATGAGGACCACCAGCATGGTGGCATTTCCTCGGTAGGGCAGTTTGAGGACGTGGCAACGAAAATTCTTGTCAAAAGTGGAGGCAAACTTGCCTGCCCTGTACATCATGGGCACCTTGACTGCCTTGTACTTGTCCAGGTGGAAAGTGTCTGTCTCGGTGAGGACAGGGTCAAAAGGGGTCAGCCATTTCCCTGAACAGATAAGAAAGAAACTCATTGCAGAAACCGCCCTCCTCGAAAGCATCGTTCTTGCTAAAGTAATAAAGGGCCAGTGTTCTATCCCCCTTTCTGCCCAACTAGGAAAGGCATCCTTATCAGGTTTGTTTTGACCGCAGCTCAGGCGGCCAAAATAAATTCCCCGAAGATCAGCCTTTCACAGGCTTCTTTCCCAGCTGGCAAAACCTGGATCCATCCAGAGGCCCTGTTGGAATCACACACAAAAGCACGGAGATATCTCCTAATGACCGCCCCCCCCCCATTCCCTCATTGTTCTGGACAAAACACTGGGTGTTTTGAGTGAACTTTTGTTCGAGTGAACAAAAGTCACTCATTCCAGCTGGAGCCCAAAGGACCCACCTTCTTCTACACTCGCTCCCTTGTGGTTGGTTAGCTCCAGCCTAGAGAAGACTTAAGGCCCGTCCCCAGCCCTGTCTGCAAGAGGGACCCTCTGACCGCCACTTTGTCTAGTGCACACCATGTGCAAACAGAGGCCACCGTGGCAAAAGTGATGACATTCCCGCACATCCTGTGCTCGGTGAGGCTCTGAGGGCAGGGGCCCCTGGCTGACAAAGGGCCATGCAACTCAGAGGAGGCTGCCAGAGTGTGGGCCCATGACTCTACACACTGATAGTCTGTCTGGCCTGGCTGACTGGAAGCATGTCCTCCTCCCGGACTTTGCAAGTCCCCTAGTGTCACCTTCCTGCTACAACTGTGGCCACACCAGTCCAGTCGTCCACGAGAGAGGCAGGATGGAAAGGACCCGGGATGAGCGTGTCAGGAGGCCCTCGTCTGAGTTTGGCCTCTGCCGTTTACCATGTGATCTCTCTGAGCCTCAGTTCATCTCTATGGTAGGTGGGAGTGTGCATTTTCTATATTGAGAATACGAGGACATGGGACTTTCTCACTTGCCCCAGGTCACAAAAGTAGAGCGTGAAAGAGCAAAGATGCAACCCTAAATCTCTCAGATGATATGCCTTTTTAAAAAAAAAATGACCCAGAGGGTTCCGCATGTCAGAATGTCAGAGGAGAGCTGTGTAGACGTGCTTAGAAAACTTAAGCCCTGCAAACACCTGGGCCCCCAGGGCAGGGGCATCAAGTGAAATCATTGTCTGGCACTGTGCCTGGTATGTCCTACATGTGTTTCACTCTGTTTGTAAAACCTGAGAACAACATGTTCCTAGGAGATCATTTGGCGTCGACCATACACAGGCCCAGCAGGAAAGGAAGAGACAGGCGAAGAGATCCATGGCTCTGGGAGAGCAGAACATTATCAAAGTACCTTTGAGCAAGATGTAATCCACAAGAATTAATTTGGTGTCAGGATTAATCTCATCAAAGAGTTTGGGAATTTTCCCCTGAGTCTCTTTGCTAATGTGATGATTCATGAGCCCTTTGGCCTGGGATGCGTTGCGAAAATTTATAGTCACACACTCCATATCGAAATACCTCTTGGAGAAATTGAGGAAGGTCTCTTTGACATCAAAGTCCTCGTGGATGAAGGCAAAACTCCCCTGGGTCAGGCCCAGCTCTGGGTTGTGGGAGAGGCTTTCTCGGAGCTGCTTGAAGAGGGCAGGCAGGCGCGGGGGCCAGGTCTGGTTTACTGCGGGCAGGGTCTGATTCAGGGCCTGCAGGTGGAGCCCCGTCTCCAGCTGGGCTCTGCTCTGTCCCCTGGCCCCCAGGGTCAAGGCTGCCATGGCCCAGGCCAGGCCGAGTGGGGAGAAGACCACGTTGCCGTCGTGCCTCATGGAGATCTTACGAAGCAGGCTGAACCCCAAGTTGGACGTCTCCCCAGAGAGCTTCTGCCAGTCGGCCGTCAGCCAGGGGGGGCCCTCGTCCTTCTGCAGGACCTGCGCCCCCTCGCTGCTCTCAGTCTGGGCCCTGGGGGTCGGCAGAGTCTCCAGTCCTGCCTGGGCCTCTGGTGAGTGGGGACCAGGGGTGGAACCGGGTACCAGCCACACCTGGGCCAGGAGGCAGGGCAGCAGGAGGCTCAGCACCGCCTGCATCTGGGCAGCGTGGAGGCCCGGGAGGCTTCCCTTTGGCAACAAGGCTTCCTCGGGAGAAAAGAGGGCAGAGCTTAATTTTAACGGCTGATACACACCTCCTCCCTGTGTCCCGGTACAGCTCCTCCAGGGACCCGCTTCCTCCCTGGGGGACGGGGCTTAGCTCCCCGAGCCCTGCCTCAGGGACACCCTGAGCAAGTTGGGGTCCCATTTGTCACCTGAGTGGGGGGCGCATTATTTCACAGGGTGAAACCGCCTCGGGTTTCCATCCAGGGCCGCGCCCTCGGGCAGCTCCTAGTCTCCCCCAGCTTTCCCCAGTCATCCCACTTCCTCCAGCGGGGTGGCAGGCAGCCAAGAAGAGGGGGATGGAAGAGGAGGCGGTCTGGGTGCCCGGCCTCACTGGGTGCGGTCAGAGCAGCGGCCGGAGTCAGGAGGTCTTCCCAGGCTTTTACTGGTCTGCTTCGTTCACTGCCCTTGATCGCTAGACGATACGGCAGCCCGTCCAAGCTGAGCTGCGGGGACCTGGACCTGGGGACATGTTTGCCTGGGGACTTGGAGGGTCTGGGTGGCCATCGGGGCAGGGCAGGGGGAAATGCTGAGTTTGCCTGATTCGGTGGTGGGATCCCCCCTGCGGCTCCCCTAGGGCACTCCACCCAGCCCTGGGGCCCAGTTACAGAACTCCTCTTAGGAGCTCCCGCCTTCACTCTCCCTGGAGCTCCCCAGCACAGAAACAGATAACAAGCTGACTCACACCATGCGAGCCTGAGCTAAAGCTCCACTTGGACGGTCTCATCTCATCCTCACTGTGACCTGTGAAGTGTGTCCTCCTCTCACTGCCCCGAGGCTGCCTATTCTAGTGGGGCCAGCCTTCCAGCACAGGCAGTGGGTCTCCAAACGCCGCACTCGCCACCACTGCCCCCCCCTGGCCTCCCTCACATCCTTGGGCACCGAGCCTGGTTCCTGAGCACCTGTACAGTTTCCATCTGAATAAACTGTGCGCTGGGCTGTGCCACCTGCCTGTCTCCACACACGGTTCCTGGTGCTCAGCTGACACCCCCAAGCCTGTGTCCCAGAGGCTGTCTGGAAGGTCACCAGGATGCACTCTCACCCTCTTCTGCCCACTGGACCCACTGCCCCAATGCGCGCGGGGCAGGCGAGGCCGCAGACCTCACGGGAGCTCCCGTCAGCAGAGACCCTCATTCTCAGGCCACCTGTAGCAAAATGCGGCGACAGGGTGAGGTTCCCAGGCCTCTTCTCCCTGCCGCAGGGGGCTGTGTCCTCGCCTGTGCCTGCTACAAAGTGACCCCTGGCCCCAGGACTCAGTGCGTCGCTCTTTGCTTTTGCTAAAGGGTGCCATAGAATCCGGGGCCTCATTCCTTCCACAGCTTCAGTGGCGTGACCTTACTCAGTGAAATATTCCTGCTGTTTTCTAGCTGTCAGCGTTTAGGAAACTCTGTCCGATTCTAGACGGCAAGCCTGCATTCAGTAGGTCACGCCGACACTGCACATGCTGGGTGAGTACCTCCTGGAATGTACCAAACGCACCCAGGTTCTTGCCTTCATTATATCACAGGATATAGCACCCCTTTGTAAATTAACCCCACAGCGGGACACTCCCAAATTCAGAATCACTTCTGTCTCTGACAGCCATCAGGAAATGATCCCAGCGCAGCAAGTAGATGTCACCCCTTCTGACTGCTAAGTCTTTCCTCAAAGCTCCACCTTCAGTCCGGAGTGGCAGCCAGGGAATACACTGGGCGGCCCTGCACGCTGCTTACCCGGCAGTCCCATGCATCCCCTAGGGTCTTTGTTCATCTACAGAACAGTACAGAATCTGTGTGCAGGGGGCATCCCCTCAAACACCAGGGGGCGGCCGAGGATGCCATGAGTGAAAAAGAATGGAGGACACCTGATTCAGAATGGAGTCAGGAAGCCATGCAGGGTGGGCGCTCATGCATTCCCGCTCATCTCAATATTCATGATCAACAGGAAGAAGGAAGCTTTCCGCACACCTTAGTAACGGCAAACTGCCCACGCTTGCTGCCAACGAGAAGCCACCATGACTCTGAACTCCCATTCTCCTCCAATGAGCTTTGGTTCAAAACAACACTCCCCAGCTTCCTCCCTGAACCTAATAAAAGCCAACCTCGCCTTTGTCTCTTTGGGACTTGCCTATGGTTTGCCATAGTTTGTTGGTCCCGAATTGCAATTCCTCTGCTATTCCTGAATCAATTCATCTTCGCTTAATCGTAACTGCCATTAATTTTGTTTAAGGATGACACAAGGATGCAGCATCCTAAATTGAACCCGAGCAGTAAGAAATCAACCCCTTACCCACCACTTCTCAGCCCTGAATAGACCTGGAGCAGCAGCTCTACCCCCAGATCTGGAAGCAGGGGAAAGTCTCTTGCCTGGGCAGACAGGTCCCTGGTAAGAAAGCCAGGGAGTTGTGTGGGGCTTACACAGTGAGTGTGGCGGGCGTGAAATCTCAAGCCTTAAAAGCCTCTTCCTGGGGACTTCCTTGGTGGCGCAGTGGTTAAGACTCCATGCTCCCGATGCAGGGGCCTGGGTTCCATCCCTGGTCAGGGAACTAGATCCCACATGCATGCCACAACTAAGAGTTCATGCCATAACTAAGGAGCCTGCCTGCCACAACTAAGATCCAGTGCAACCAAATAAATATTTTTAAAAATTAAAAAAAAAGAATCCCTTATGTTAAAAAAAAAAAAAGCCTCTTCCTCCTGCCGAGGAAGCCCCCTATGTCTACAACACGCCTCTTACCTCCCACCCGCACCCTATCCAGTCCGGGAATGAGGGCTCGGCACTGCCTAGGTTCCCACCCCCTTCCCTTGAAACCCGCTCAGAGAGGACAAGAAGGTCTTCTCTCCCCATCCCTCACTAGGCAGACACTGTGAAGGCCTCCCTTTAATCCGCTGCCTCTTACCAGTGAGGTGCCGCCAGGTGCCTGGGAAGGTCCTTCATTCAGGGCAAAGACGGAAGCTTAGGGCTTGCAGCCGAAAGCGTGCAGCAAATATTTGCTCTTCCAAAGTGTGACCCCCGGGGGACTGTTACTGATTAACATCCCGCTTGGAGATGGTGGCATTTCTGGAAAAGCCAAGATGGAGAGGTAGGCTTCCCATAATCCCCAGCTGCCCCTGCTGGTCTCGGAGAGACGGCAGCGAGTGGTGGCCTGAAGCAGGATCTCAGTTCCCTGCCCAGGAACTGAACCTGGGCAGCCTGGGTGAAAAACCAGGAATCCTAGCCACTAGACGACCAGGGACTAGAGGCTAGAAGCAGGGGGCTCTTGCCCCATTTGAAAAATGAATTTCTCAAGGAGGCGAAAACAGGTACAAAGTTTATTATCAGAGACACAGCATAACATGTGGGAGAGAACACAGAGAAACAGTTTATTTAAGACAGGAGCAAGGCAGAGATACACACCTGGAGAGAAGGAGTGTGGACGCCCTCCCTAATGAGGACAGTGCAGTAAAGAGGTGATTCAAATCACTTATATAGGACAGTTCTTCCGGCTCTTTGTTTACCTGGTTTCTTTTTTCACACCTGCCCTGCCCTAGAACCCTCCCCAACAGGCGCGCACCACGTTGTGCTAAGATGGATTCCAGCACAGAGGCCTGTGGGTGCATGTCCACACTTCGTATGGGGTGGCTCCCCCTCCCTTTTGATTCCCAAAGAGCCTTCCTGCACATGCGCAGAAAGGGAGGTTTCCTTGACCTCAGGAGTGGTCATTTATCTCTTTTCTCCAGCAGAGCTCAGCTCCTGCCACTAACGTTGTCCTTGGAGTGTCTGGGGGAAAACAAAGCTTCAGTTTTACTCTGCTTGACAAACACCAGCTGTCCGGCCCAGGGGCCCATCCACCTCCTACCTCCCTGCAACCCTGACTCTGAGGGCAATTCCTCCACGAGAATCTACATCTCAATCCAGGCAGTGCCCTAGTAAGATCCAGCTCCTTGCGGGATGCAGCTGCTACAGACGCTGAACACCTCATGTGAAGGGAGGGCTGGATCCCACAGAGGCCTCCTGGGTCCCCAACCCAAGGCTGTCGGGGGTGGGGGGGGCAGAGATGATTGAGACCTGGTGCCTCCCCACCAAGGAACTTTCAGTCCAGTAGGAGAGACAGACCGGTAAACTACCACCAGCCATACAGAGCCTATTTCAAGGTCAACTTACAGCTTCACCAGGTTGATGGACTTGTGAGACTGGAATCCTCAAATACCCAAAGGCGAGGCTAATGTAGACCCTTTAAGACAAAATCTCGCAGACCTATTAGACTCTCCTGTTTATAATATAAATATTTTATGTGCCTCTTACTACCCTGAAGTGAAATTTGTAGTTAATAGAACCTACCCACAAAAGTTAAAAAATAATAATAATGCTTTATAATATGGAGGGGAAAAAAGGAAACTATAAGAAAATAATGTTTCTTTTAGTATGTAAATGCTCTGGCATAACTACACTAGAAGAGGCAGCGATGCCATCAGATGTGGGACAAGTTGGAGAGTTCCCTATATCCTGCACACCTGCATATTGGCCATTCCACTCTACAGCCAGAGTCACTTCCAGTGATGTGGTTTTCTGCAACGGTGAGTCATGCTCAGAGCCTGAAAAACAAAATATAAATCTTCCTCTGATTTGTCTTCATAGAAAATTCAGTGGGAATTAAAACCTTGGGGGAAAATGGTGTTTTTATATGAAATAAAACACCCATGGGACTGTAAGAGTCTAGACTCAGATCATTTATAAAATGGGTTTTCACCCGTATGGACTTGCAGTGGGACACTGGAGTCACGTGGGACCTGGGTCGCTTCACTGTGATGGACAGGCCTACATGTTCCAGTACGTCTGGCATCTCTGGCCCTCACTCACTAAGTGCCAACATCGCCCCTCCAAATCCTTGTGGAAATCAGAAGTGCCCCACCAAACTTCCAGAGTATTCCTTTGAGGCAGTACCTGCTCTGTTGAGAATGACTGCCTGAAGAAGTCAAAGTGAGGGGAGGAGACGGACAAGGCTGGACGGCGGGGGTTCTTGGGTCAGACAGCACGGGAGTTGATCTCAGGGTGTCAGCGGCGAGAGGCGGCTTGAAGCGAGATCTTAGTTCCCTGCCCAGAAATTGAACCTGGGCCACCTGGGTGAAAACCAGGAATCCTAACTGCTGGACCACCAGGGGCTAGTGGCTAGGAGCAGAGCCCTGGCTCTTGTCTTCTTTGAAGACAAGAATTTTACAAAAAGACCGAGGCTGTAAAACAGGCACAGAGTTTATTAGAAGCACAGCACGTGTGGGGGAGCACACAGAGAAGCAGTTTGTTTAAGACAGAAGCAAAGCAAAGCTACACACCCAGAGAGGGGTATGGGCGTCCTCACTAATGAGTGCTAAAGTGGTTGTTTAAATCGCTTACATAGGGGCCGTCTTCTGGGTCTTTGTTTTCCTTCGGCCAATCATCTTGCTTCATTTCCCATATCTGATCTGACCCAGGGCCTTATGCAATATGTGCGTGCATCTTTTAGCCAAGATGGATTCCAGCACGAGGGTCTCTGGGAGATGGACACACATATTATGGGATAGCGACCCCTCCCTTTTTGACCTTTGAGAAACTTTTCTGTGCATGTGCAGTCGGGGAGGTCTCCTTGACCTCAAGAATGAAAGATGTGGTCATCTTATCTTTTTACTCAAGCAGAGCTTTGCTCCTCTCAGCTCCTGCCGTCCATTTTTTCCTTGATACGTCAGGGGGAGACAAGCTCCAAGTTGCTCAGCTTGACAAACTCCAGCTGCTGAGCCGAGGGGCCCTTCTACCCCCTAGCTCAGTGTCAGCTTTGCCTTCGCATCCCTGGAGCTCTGCAGCTGAGTGGTGGCTGCAGCGGGCCGCCAGGAGGCAGGGACTGCTTCCTCCCGGCTGGGGGAGTGTCATCTCGGCCAAATGTCTGGGAGGAACCAGTGAGCATGGAGGCTGCGGAGCACGGCGTTCATGGGGGCTTCAGAGGTGCCATAAAAGTCATCGTGGAGCATTTGACCATCTGGGATGATTTTAAAACTGCTGACAGGATTTCAGAAATGGATCTTTAAAAGGATGGCAGCAGAATGCGTTGGAAAGAGTGTAAGGGCCTGTCAGACACCCTGGGCTTGAATCCCAAGTCCTTCAAATTCCTAGCTGCTGGACCTTGGGAATGTAACCTAACATCTCTGAACTTGCGTTTCCTTTTCCATAAAATGGCCCAAACTGTGCCTCTGGCCCACGAGTATCTCAGCAGCACCCAGGAACCCGGAAGTCATTGGGTAACACTGTTTCTAAGGCGGTGGGTCCTGGCTCTCAGGAAGGGTGGCTCAGAAGTTCTCTACCTTCAGCGAGGATGTGCCCTGCACTGCTCCCAGCAGGTCAAGCTCAATGCCTGCCCCTGTACTGTGAGTTCTTTCACCAGCTGTGTGACCCTGAACAAGCTCCTTAACCTCTTCTTGCCTCAGTTTCCTGATCTGTAAAATGGGGCTGCCAGGGCTGCGCTGTTAGGACTGTCGTGAGGCTTAAATGAAGTAGTGCCTGTAAAGAGCTTGGTACCTGGTAGGAAGAGTTAATGAATGGTATTTGTTCTGTGATTTTAGAGCCAGAATGAACCTCACAGGTAAGCCGAGACCCTCGATTTGGACTTGACAGAGGAGGAGCTGCAGGTCCACAACCATTAAGGCCCTTCCTGCCCGTGTTGGTGCCAGAATAGAACCAGGCCACCTGACTTCCCGTTTGCATTTGATTTCAGCTCGTCACCAGCCTGTGTAGAGAGAGATTGGGAAAGATCTGATAGGAAGGCGTGTGTTGACCAGAGTCACCTCATGGGAGACAGTACAATCCTTCCCAGAACTCCCTGCAGGCAGGAAGCACAATGCTTCCAAAAGCCACCCCGGAACGGGGGGATCCAGAGGCTTCTGAAGCAAATTTGTCCTGGAACCCAAGGGGCTAAATGCCTGAAAAACAACTAGAGCTAGTTATTGGCAGAATCAGGCCAGGAAACAGAGAAACAGAGAGAAATCAGGACACAGAGAGAACTGCAGTTGGTTTGCTCTGCGTGGATGAGATCAAGAGGAAAGCTTGGGCGGGTCCGAGGTGCAGAGGTAGAAAAGCAAAAGCTTCTCAAATCCTTGCGACATGCACACGTGTGGGACAAATGGCTCGCTGTTTGCCAAGCAGCCTCTCTCTCTCCCTTCCCCATGGGCCTGCTTTTTTGTAATTTACTTTTATTTTTAGTTTATTTTTGGTTGCGTCGGGTCTTAGTTGTGGCTCGCGGGATCTTCGTTGCAGCATGCGTGCTCTTCACTGGCACGGGCTTCTCTCTAGTTGCGGTGTGTGGGTTTTCTCTCTCTAGTGGTGGTCTGCAGGCTCCAGAGCGCGTGGGCTCTGTCGTTTGCAGCACGCGGGCTTTCTCATTAAGGCGCGTGAGCTCAGTAGTTGTGGCACACAGGCTTAGTTGCCCTACAGCATGTGGGATCTTAGTTCCCCCACCAGGGATCGAACCATGTCCCCTGCAATGGAAGGTGGATTCTCTACCACTGGACCACCAGGGAAGTGCCCCCCACGGGCCTTCTGATTCCCTGTTCCTGATCCAGGCTTCCTCCACCCTGGCTCACTGGGCTCCAGTGACACCTAACAAGATTGCTGATTGATCCCTTCTGTCCCCAGCGGTGCAAAGCTGATGGCCCAGGCAAGTTCGCTATGGTTGCCCTGAGAAGATGTGCTCAGGGCACTGGTCAGCAAGGTGGGGATAACTTCTGGGTAACTAGGGGTTTGACTAGTTAGCACCTAACAAAGCTTTCTTTCCTTGAGATGGACCCTTTGAGTGAGAGGGACATGATAATTAGTTTTCTTTAATGGGTATAAAGAAACAGATGCTCAGAGAGGTCAGTTAACCTGTTCAAAACCACAGAGCTTGAATTTGAACCCAGACCTCTGGTTCCCAAGGCAGTTAACCACGTAGTGTGACAGCAGGTTTTCACTAAGATGGTTCTTCTACTTGGGAGGTTATGTCCTTTCCCTATCTTTCTTTTGTGCTGCGGGTCATTATTTATTTATTTCAGTTTTTAACTTAAAAAAATTAATTTTAAATAATTTCAAACTTAAAGTAAAACTGCAAGAGTAGTTACAAAGAAATTCTATAACCCTTTACCCAGATTCACTAATTTTGAAGCATTTTCCACGTTTTACAATCCTGTTCTCTCTATATACCCATATCTATATATGTATGCACAGGTGCAAGGTGTGTGTACGCATGCACGCACACACATGCTATCTTATTCTGAACCATTTGAGCTGATAAGGTAATCCCAAGAACAAGAATATTCTCTTATGTAAATATCAATAGTATCAATTTCTGAAATCCAATTTAATATTGTTACACAACCTGAAGCTACAGTCATATTCCAGTTTTGTCAGCTGCCCCACTCATGTCCTTTGTGGCATTTTTATTTTTAGCGTAGGGTCCCTCCAGGACCATGTATGCATTTGGAGCTATGTCTCCTTAGTTTCCTTGAATCTGGAGCAGTTCTTCAGCCCTTTGTTTGCCTCTTATTATGTTGACATTTTGAAATTTTACCAGTTCTCTCAATTCAGGTTGGTCTGATGTATCCCCATGATTAGCCTCAGATTATACATTTTTGGAAGGAATATCACAGAAACGATGTTGGCTCCTTCTTAGAGTGTCACATCCAGAGGCACACGAAGTCTCTTTGTCCCTAAATGGTGATGTTAATTTTAATGCCTTGGTTAAGATGAATGTCCGTTTCTCCAATATATAGCTACCATTTCTCCCTTTGTAATAAGTC
Source organism: Delphinapterus leucas (assembly GCF_059928025.1). NCBI lineage: Eukaryota > Metazoa > Chordata > Mammalia > Artiodactyla > Monodontidae > Delphinapterus > Delphinapterus leucas. The sequence goes on from NC_143130.1 coordinate 171,270,177, forward strand.
ACTGCTGAGGAGATACTTTGAAACTAATTTAAATATCTTGTTTTTCATCAAATTCCCCATGCCCTCAGATTTAGCATCCATTGATTATTCTTGCCTGAATCAGTATTTACTATGATACTCTAAATCCATCATTCCTTTCATATTTATTTATCAGCATTATTGGTACAGATTCATGGACTCTTGATTTTATTCAATGCATTTTAATCCATTACTGTTCTTACTATATATATGTATGTGTTTTGTATGTATGTATTTATTTAGAGATTCAAATTGTCCCAGGCATACACATATTTTAGAAATGTACTAGAAACCATGATTTTATCCCTCCAATTCATGTGCTACCCCACAGGATTCTTCCTTGCTTCCCTCATTCTGTGTTGTATCTCTCCTTGCCCAATCCTACACATCATATAATGTTTGCTATCTTCATCCCATGATGAAAAATGAGCCTGAAAAGAGGCCTTCAAGATTGTTTGCAGTCTTGTATTCTTTCTTTTAAAAAAATAAATAATTAATTAATTTTTGGCTGCGTTGGGTCTTCGTTTCTGCGCGTGGGCTTTCTCTAGTTGCAGTGAGCGGGGGTACTCTTCGTGGCAGTGCATGGGCTTCTCCTTGTGGCGGCTTCATCTTGTTGCAGATCACGGGCTCTAGGTGCGCGGGCTTTAGTAGTTGTGGCTCGTGGGCTCAGTAGTTGTGGCGCACGGGCTTAGTTGCTCCGCGGCATGAGGGATCTTCCCAGATCAGGGCTTGAACCCGTGTCTCCTGCATTGGCAGGCGGATTCTTAACCACTGTGCCACCAGGGAAGCCCCTGCAGTCTTGTATTCTTAAAACTAGAGGCATATTGTCCAAGCATCGTGTTGAAAATTTCCTTGGGTTAATTCTTTTTCTCCCCTTCAGAATAGTTATATTATCCATTTGAAATATGTTTGAATTCATTTGTTTTCTTTTCACTTGGTTTTAGGGCTTTCCTCATTTGTTCATTTAATTTTATTTTTGAGTATATAGAACATTAACATTATTCTAAAAGTCTAAAGCATACAAAAAGCTCCATGAAGAAAAGTGCTATTCCCCACCCCCCATCTCTTCCACTCTGTCCTCCCCCTTCCCTTGCAGGTAACCAGTTAATTAGTTTCTAGTTTATCCTTCCTGTGTTTCTTTTTTCAAGGACCCATCAGCATTCCCACTAGCAACCCATGAAAATGATTGTTTCCACACAACCAATAGAGTGTCCTGTGAAGCTTTTACATTATTGCCAATCTGATGGATAGGAAATGGTATCTCAGTGTAGTTTTCAGTTGCATTTTTTATTATTCAGTGAAGTGAAATGTATTTTCATATGTTTAAAGACCACATATTAAGGATATTACCTCTATCAGTGGCATACCTTGCAAATATCTTCTTTCAGGTTTTTACTTCTGTTGACTTTGCTTATGAATTTTTACCACACAATTAAAAAATATTTTTATATAGTCAAATTTCTCAATTCTTTAAAAAATTTCATCTGGACTTTGAGTCATGGTTGAAAAGCCTTTTTCTACACCTAAATTATGGAGGAATTTACCCACGTTTTCTTCTAGTACTTGTATAGTTCTATTTTTTTTTTCATTTAGATCTCTGATTCTTAGTTTATTCTTAAGTATGGTGTGAAGAATGGGTCTAATTTTACCCTTTCTGTTTTTCTTTTTTTTTTTTTAATTTATTTATTTTCTTTTATTTATTTTTGGCTGAGTTGTGTCTTTGTTACTGTGTGCGTGCTTTTTCTAGTTGCAGCGAGCGGGGGCTACCCCTCGCTGTGGTGTGCTGGCTTCCCACTGCGGTGGCCTCTCCAGCTGCGGAGCACGGGCTCCAAGCGTGCAGCCTTCATGAGTTGTGGCTCGCGGGCTCCAGAGCGCAGGCTAAGCAGTTGTGGCGCACGGGCCTAGTTGTTCTGCGGCATGTGGTATCTTCCCAGACCAGTGCTCGAACCCGGTCCCCCGCATTGGCAGGTGGATTCTCAACCACTGCGCCACCAGGGAAGCCCCTTTCTGTTTTCAAATGGCTATCCAGTTGTCCCAATAACATTTATTTAAAAGTCTTCCTTTATCAAATATTAAATTTCCATTTGTACTTGAATCTATTGCCAGACTTTCTAACGTATTTCATTGGTCTGCCTATCTATTCATATCCGAGTACCATAGATTTAATTGAAGTATCTGTGCCGTATGCTTTAACATCTGGTCGGGCCAGTCCCCTATCTTCCCCACCCCCTGTCCCTGACATCTTTTTCTTTTCGGTGTTTTCCAGCTACTCTTGCATGCTTATTTTTCTATAGGGACTTTGGTATTATCTTGTTTATCTCCAGAAAAAGAAATTGCTAGTATTTTTATTGGGATACAATTAAATTGACAAATTAACTTAGGGAAGACTGATATCTAGATGATGTTGAGCATCTTATTCAAGAAGGAATATCTTTGCATTTGTTCAAGTCTAATTTTGCATCTTTAAGGAATATTTTATCATTTTCTCTATATAGATTCTGCGCATTTCTTGTTTATTTCTAAGTGTTATATCCTTTTGGTTGCGATTGGGTTTTCTCTTCCATTATGTGTTTTAACTGCTTGTTGTTTGTGTATATGAGGCACTGCTTTTGCATGTTAAGTCTATATTCTGATACCTTGCCGAAATCTTTATTGTTTGAGTTTGTTTTGTCATTGATTTGCTAGGGTTATGCAAGTATATTACATGTCATCTGCAAATAGAGAGAGTTTACAATTCTATGCCGCTACTTTCTCTTGTCTAATTGCTTTGTCTACTATCCCCAGGACTATGTGAATACGATGAGTAGTCTTGTCTTACAGTAGTGGGAATGCGTTTAGTGTTTTCTTATTAAGATGCTGACTTTAGAAACATGTAAATATGTATATTTAAGGAAGTATCGCTCAATTCCTTTCTCTCAAGATGTATGCTGTGTCTATCATCTAATTATCTATATATCATCTATTTTCTATCTATAATCGATCTATCTATCCATCCATCTATCTATCTATCATCTTCCTATCACCTATGTAATCTATGTATCTATCTATCCATCTGGTTCTCTTTTATCTCATTTAATGCTTTTTGTCCTGAACTGTGAGAATAAGGTCTCTTCCTCCTGCGATCTTTCTCTAGCGCCCTCTACTGACAAAATTTAATATCATGCCCAGGGGCACAGTAAAACTAAAAAGGTCCAGATTGGTTTTTGCAGAGCAGCAACGAAGGGAGGATTTGGAGTCGAAAAGCAATAAATCGATAACTATTTTTGCTTTAAACAGTTAATTATACTTTAAATATATTTTAAAATATTTTATCATTGCCCACATAATTACTCTTTCCAGTGCTCTTCATTCTTTTGTGCGTCCATCTAGAATCATCTTGTTTCTCCATAAACAACTACTTAAAAAAAGTCTTTAGTGAAGATGATAAGCCTCCTCAGCTCTTGTTTGTCTGAAAAAAAAAACCCAAACTTTATTTTGCCTTCATTTTTGAAGGAATTTTTTGTTTGTTTTTTTGCTTTTTGAAAGATATGACATTTCCATCCTAGCACTTTAAAAACATCTTTCTGTTGTGTGTGTGTGTGTGTGTGTGTGTGTTCTTCTGTTGTGTTTTGGCTTGTGTGATTCCTTCTTTTCAAGTTCTTACTTGGAAATAATTTCAAACTTACAAAAATTTACAAAAATAATAGTGCTTCCATATACTTTTCACTGTGCTTCCATACATCACATAACCCTAGGACAATGACCAAAACTAGAAAATTATACTGGTACAATATTATATTGATGTTATTCAAGTTTTATCAATCGTCCCACTCTTCCCCTTCAACCACACTTGTCACCAGTCGCAACGACAGTAATTTATTACCAGAGGGGAACCAGGGGAGGATTGGGGGGAACCTCTCACTCCTTTCTGTGGGGTCCCTGGTGCCCGAGTCAGATGCGCTGTGGCTCCAGGGGGCGTCCCCTTAGGTCGGATTCACAACCTTGCCCAGGAAGAGGCTGCTCCACGTGAAGTCGTCGAAGATCATGACAACGAAGGGCCGGTCGAAGCGGATTGTGAGAGGCTCGGGCGCCGAGTTCTGGTGGACCTGGGTGCGGGCGGCTGACTCCAAGCCCCTCTCATCCAGTTGCAGGGTGGCCTTATGGACCACCTGGTGGGAACGGACAAAGCGTGGAGGATGAACACCAGCCGTGTGGGCGGAGCTTTCCGAGCCTCTTGGCTTCGACTCCTACCACCCTGTTTTCTGGCTGGCGAAGCTGAGGCTCAGAGAAGGTCACTTGCCGGCTCCTCATCTACGTGGCAGCCCCAGGACTAGTGCTGGGGTCTATCCACCTCTGGAACCCAGGCCACACTTAGACTTCCTCCCTAGAGAGTGGGCAGCTGGAGCCGATCCATGGAGAGCAAGGGACTTGGGGCTGAAACTGGACTTCAGCATCCATATCGGGCTCCCCTCACCGGGTCCTGGGCTGGTGGAGGGACACTTCGCTCCCTCTCCACTCTGCCAGTAATTGAGAGGGTTCAACTTATGCAAAATGCTTGTGCCCACTCTGTAGGGAAAAGGCTTATCTTTGCCTGCTGAAACATCCTTTGTTATGATCAAAATTAGAAGATATTCTCAAGTCAGTAAAATGCTTGAGTAGGTTGCATCAAAAGCATCGGAAAGATCAGAACTGGCTGATTAAATAACAACACCTACGGGACAGGACTCTCACTGATGGAGCAGCAGGGAATCAGAGGCTCAGAGTGCTCTGTAAATAGGCTAGGGAGAAGCTCAGCTGGGCTAGGAACCCCTGCAGTGTGTTTTGGGAATATGAGGTTTTGAGTCAAATGTCAGGCTATTTACTAGCTCTGTGACCTGAGAAACTAGGGTAACACCCACCTCATAAGGAGGTAGCTGTTTGACTGAGTTCTTCACACACAGGCATTTTATTGAGCACATACTGTGTGCCCACATCATGATGGTCAAAGTCTGTGTGCACGAGGGAGGGGGCTGCTGCCACCACAGCTTCCTCCTGTTCCCTCTCCTGTTTTGTCACCCACAGGACTGTAAGATCCTGTGAGGGCAGGGCCACATCTGAGGCATACCCAGTGTCTAGCACAGTTTGGGGCACATAGAACATGTTCAGTAAATATTTTCTGAATGAATGAATAACAGAACATAAAGCTGAAGGATGGAGATAAAGAACATCATTGGATAGAACATTCAGTGTGATCTCACGCAGACGTTTCCTTTTGCCTGGGGGCTGCTCACAGCCCTGCCATGATGACTTGTCTTCCACAGTGCCCCCTCTGTGTGGCCTGGCAGAACGGTGCACGCCTGAGCTGTGGTGCTCCCTTGTCACTAGCTTCCTGTGTGACCTTGGGGACATCAAGTTCTTGCTGAGCTTTCATTTAGCCTGTTGTAAAACTAGGGGCTTGGACAAGACCTCTCAGCCTGGGGCCTAGAAGCCTATTCATGAATGGGCTCCATGTTGCTTATTATTATTTGTATTGTGAATTTGGGGGGGGAAGAAGGATGGGCTCTAGAGACCCCTACCTTTGACACCTTCGGCAGGGCCTCTTGGGTGATGCCTGAGAAATGTGTCCGGTTGTTGAGCAAGTCTGCAATGCCCATGTCCCCCATGATGCCCCCGAGGTCGTAGCCTCCAGAAATGGAGAACTTCGGGATGTACAGGTCCACCAGGCTGCTCGGGGTAAGCAGATGGGGTTAGACTTTCCCAGGGCTGGGCCCAGCCAGCCAGATTCCCGTTTCCCCTGTGATCCCTCCAGACCCTGCCTCCCAGCCAGACCTGCTCTTTCGGGACAGGGGAAGGAACAGAACAAGAAGCAGGATCTGCCTCTCCCTCCATCACAAAGGCATCTTCCTCTCTGGGTCTCTGAATTGCAAAGCCCTTTCTTCTCAGCTCTTTCTTTGAGCTGATTCCACCTGATCCAGTTAAACTACCAGACACTGAAGCAAAGAATACCTAAAGAAGTCCTTGTGGGCAAAAGACATAAAAGCAAAAATAAACAAATGGAACTGAATCAAACTTATAAGCTTTTGCACAGTGTTTAAAACCATAAACAAAACAAAACGACAACCTATGGCTGGAGAAAATATTTGCAAATGATGCTACCGACAAGGGCTTAATTTCCAAAATATACAAACAGGTCAAACAACTCAATATCAAAAAACTAAATAACCCAATCAAAAAATGGGGAGAAGACCTAAATAGACATTTCTCCAGAGAAGACACACAGATGGCCAAGAGGTACGTGAAAAGATGCTCAACATCACTGATCATTAGAGAAATGCAAGTCAAAACTACAATGAGGCATCACCTTACCCCAGTCAGAATGGCCATCATTAAAGAGTCTACAAATAATAAATGCTGGAGAGGGTGTGGAGAAAAGGGAACCCTCCTACACTCTTGGTGGGAATGTAAATTGGTGCAGCCACTATGGAAAACAGTATGGAGGTTCCTTAAAAAACTAAAAATAGAGTTACTGTATGATCCAGCAATCCCACTCCTGGGCATATATCCAGAAAAGATGAAAACTCTAATTCAAAAAAGATACATGCATCCCAATGTTCACAACAGCACTATTTACAATAGCCAAGACATGGAAGCAATCTAAGCGTCCATCAACAGAGGAATGGATAAAGAAGATGTGGTATATATATATATAGATAGATAGATAGATAGATATAGATATATTAATTACACCCAATGGAATATTACTCAGCCATAAAAAAGAATGAAATAATGCCATTTGCAGCAACATGGATGGACCTAGAGATTATCATACTAAGTGAAGTAAGTCAGACAGTGAAAGGCAAATGTTATACGATGTCACATGTGTGGAATCTAAAAAAATAATACAAATGAACTCATTTACAAGACAGAAAGAGACACACAGACACAGAAAACAAACATAGCTACCAAAGGGAAGAGGCGGGAGGGATAAAATAGGAGTATGGGATTAACAGATACACACTACCACACATAAAATAGATAAACAACAAGGATTTATGGGGGACAAGCACAGAGAACTGTATTCATTACCTTGTAATAACCTATAATGGAAAAGAATGAAAAAAAGGATATATATAAAACAGAATCACTTTGCTGTACACCTGAAACTAACACAGTATTGTAAATCAATTATACTTCAATTAAAAAAAAGAAAAAAACAGGAAGTCCTGTGGTCCCCTAAGCACCCCCTGGCAGAAGTGGAGGAGTGGAGGGAACGTGCAGCTGGGAGCAGGGGTCCTGGCCCCAGCCATGCCGCTAATGCTGTGTGGCTTTAGCCAAGTCCTGTCCGTCTCTGTGCTAGTCCTCATCTACACAGCAAGGGAGAGAGAAGATGCCTGAACCCTGAAGTCAGTGATAGGGCCCCGGCTCTCCAGAGGGTGGAGGGAAGGCATGAGACCTCTGTACTTGAGCACAAGCTGCTCTGGGGAGGTCTGGAAGCTGGCAACCCGGGGGAAGTGAGGAGGAATCCAAGGTCAGTGGGACGTGTGAATTCTCTAGATGGGAGATGGCAACAGAAGGTAAGGGAGGCCGACCCATACCCAGCGTTTGGCTGCCCCTCCTGACCTCCTTTATCTCGTCTAATCCGCGCAGGCACACACAGCCTTACAAACTGGAGTCATCATTTTTAACTTCCAGATTGAGAGACTGAAACTCAAAAAAAAGCTGAGGAATTTCCCCAAAGTCACACCGCTGGGAAGTAGCAGGACCGTGAAGAAACCAGGACTAGTTAACTCGGAGCCCCATCGCCCCAACTCAGAGAGCTGCCCCACGACCTGCGCGGGCCGCAGCGAGGTGACGCGGAGCAAGGGGATGGAGAGAGAGGCTGTTGCGAGAGCGCCCCGTGAGTGGGACCCAGAGGCTGCCCGGGGGCGGGGGGTGGGGTGGGGTGTCATCTGGGCCCTGAAGGATGCTGAGCTTGGATGCACCGGAGAGCCTGGTGGGGAAGGGCGTGGTGGTGCTGGCTGGGGTGAGGAGGGAGAAGGGGCCACGCAAGCGTGCAGGTGAGCCGTAGGCCACAGCATTGGGATGAAGGAGAGAACTCATGATGTCTAAAGGTGCAAAGTTTTACCTTGAATGTTTTCTTAAAAAAATCTAGAAGAAAATGGTACCTGTTACTGACTAATGTTGTTTAAGTGTTTTAGTGAAGAGATTATTTTTGGAGTAAAGAGAAGGGGCATCCTTCGCCTTATTTTCAACACACTAGGGTACAGAATTTGAATCATGGCGCATTGTCACTACCTGGTGGCACTGTACCTGAACTACAGGTTCCCTTCAAGGGGTGGGAGTGAAGTGGAGTGAGACGGTTGACCTGAAAAGCTGGCAAATGGCCTCCGCGACTTGACTGGTGCCATTTCCTCTTCCGTGCATACTCTCGGGGAGGTTGCCACTGACTGAACCTCTACTCAGGCTTAAGGCACAGTTCAAAGTGAAGGCAATGTGCTCTGCAGCCCCTCCTCCATTCCCCTGGCTTAGAGTCCGGCGTCCCACCCTCCCTCAAATTGTACACATTATGCATCTCCTTCCCTGTCTTGCTCTGACAGAGCTTATGACATTGTACCACTATTAATTCCACCAGAATCCGTTTTCTGCTCTAGAGTGCATCCCTTCTGCTTGGCCTAGTGCATGGTACATAGCAATTGCTTCCATATATATACTGAATGAATGAATGAATGAATGAATTCCAGACATGGTGCCTGGCCCACGAGGCTTCCTGAGCGACTCTAGATCCAAGTGCTGGCTCCTTCCCCTACAGCCCTCTTCCCTTTGAGTCTGCACCCCGCCACCCAGCTCCCACGTTGTTTGGCTCCTTCACAGACAGAACTCTAATCTCCCAAGAGCGAGGACCGTCTTCTCAAGAACATCTGCTCCCTCAGGACCGGAGCTGGACACAAGCTTGACTATAATTTTGATTCCCCTCTAGCGCAGAGGTTCCTGGGAAAATGAGTTTATTACGTACTTATGTCCTTACTTTCTTACTTATTTACTGATTGACTGATGGAAGAAACATTAGATTCCCTGAGTGACTTAACCATTCGTAGGCTTTGCGTTGGTTCCAGGGTCATTACAGTGGTCATATGGTGGTCACTTTCATTATATCTTTTTATGGTCTCCCAGGAATCTTTAGCGGTGCTTGGTCTCAGGTAAGCAATATAATAAAATGGATCAGTGCGGGCTGGGTGATGGGTGAATTCAGCTTAAGAAAAAGATGAAAGATGTGATAACACAGAGGGTGGCCATCAACCTGCTGGGGAAGGTGGACCTCGCTTTGTGGAGTGCCCCAGAGTATCAATAGCTCAGTGTTAATTGACAGAAAGATAAATAAGTGTAACCTCTAGACCAGAGAACCCAGCAGATAGGAAAATAATGAGCACTGGAAGGCGAGTCTGGGGGAGGAAGGACGGCCAGGTGCACCCCTTTTCCACTTGCCCCACTTTCTGGGAACACGTCCAACTGCAGAAATCAACACAGCTGGCTGGAGGGCTTACCTGTTGGTCAGGGACTTGGACCACCTCTGAATGGTGTCCCGGCTCAGCATGGCAATGACCGTGTCCATCTTCCCCTTGACCGGGAGGACAAAGAAGACGGTCTCGTTGCCTGTGTAGTCCAGCTGTACCAGCTGGCAGGGGAGCACCGAGTCGTTCAGGTACTTGATGGTGCTCGACTGGAACATCATGGACACCTTCACCGTGGTCGTCTCATTCACGTAGAAGTTATCTTCCCTGGTGCTTTCTAGGTTGAAGGAGTGTGCCCACGAGCCTGGGAAGAGGGGGGAGGGGGAGGGGAGGAGACAGACCTGTGACAGCAGGAGGAAAACGCAACTTGGGTGGCAGCAGAGGGCCAGGGGTGACCGCCAAGCAAGTTACACGGTGGCCTCCCTCAACCTGGAAGGTCCCCACCAGAGCTGCTGGAATTTGCTAAGATATGAAATTCCCAGAGGTTTAAAGCCTGTTCCATCCTCTACCCTTTGGGATGGCTTGAGGATTAGCACGATGTCTGAGACTGACTTCTAAAAATGGAAAGAGGGAGAGAACAGAGGATGCTGGCCCTAGGATTTGGGAGTAGGATTCAGTAAAGCAGACTTGGCCTTGTTGCCCCGCTCCCTGGAGTGGCTTCTGGACTGGAGGGCTCTGGAGGTGGTGCTGGGGAACCGACCATCCAGTCCATCCCCACCCCCTGATGTGTGGCAACAGAAGCCCAGCAGGCAGTTTGGCTGCCCAGTCAAATGTACCCACTTTCTTGCAGGAGGCTCCTTGCCTCCCGAGTGGCCCTGAGGGCCACAGTACATTTCCCAGAGGCAGAATCAGGGCGAGATGAGTCCTTCAAGGTTACAGACTCCCACCACAGCTAGACTCGACTCCACTCCACCATGTTCCATGATGTCATTATGCAACGTTTGTTCCCCTTGTGATGGGGAACTCACTACCTAACAGAGGGGACTTTCCACTACTGGTCAATGCTGAAGGGAAGGCAACTGCTCCTTAGATGAAGCCAAAGCCTGCCTGATTGTAATGCCTGCCGACTGAGCCTCTTTGACCCTTGAGTTTATTCCAGTGTCCTCTAATAGGTGATAGATCTTTGGATATTTAGACATGGATTGAGTCTCATCAGGGCCTCATCTGCTCTAGGTTGAGTCTCCCCAGGTCTGGAGATGACTGAGGACTCTGAGTCTAGCAGATCCTGAGTGTCCTGGCTGCCCTTGGCCTCCAGCCCAGAAGCCCTTGTGAGGTCACTGTTTCCCAACTGAGGCTGCCTGAAAGTGGCCAGAGCATAGCCACAGGCAGACATTTCTCTATCCCTCTGCCTGTGGGATCTCTGGACCACGAAGCCAGAACTCTTGGTTCTGAGCCAGCCTCAACTCCCTGGAAGGGTTACTAAGGGTGACCATGGGCAGTGGCCAGAGGATGTAGGGAAAAGAGCAATGGATGTGGAGCCTGGAGACCCAGGGGCTGTGCCTGGTCCATCCCTAATGACTGAGGCTGTCTCACAGCAAGTGAGATAATTTGCGGGTTCTCAAACCATCTTCTAAAGGAAGGCTGGGGTCCTCAGAATTGAAGGGGGGAGTGCTTTGTGGCTAACTTGTCCAACTCACAACCAAGAAAATGTAGATAAAATATTTTTCAGTGCTAGGTTTTTCATCCTTAGAAGTCTGCTGTGTGCTTTTTACTGAGTATTTCTTTTCTAGAAGCAAGTATAACGTATATCCAGTTTGGCAGAAAACCAAATACGGAATGGGATCTAATCTCTATTTTAAGGGATTTTTTTTGTTGAAAATTCTTGAGTTAGGAGAACTTATGGTAGAGAAACCTAAGAATTGATGAAGGGAAATTGGAGAGAGCAAGGATGAGTCCCTGGAAAATGTTTTAACAATATTTCTAATGTTCTCCAAAAAAAGAGCTGTCAAGACAGTCCACTAAGTAAGGAACATGCCAGGGATACTGTACATGTCCTAAGTTTAGTGATGAGAGCCACACCATTCTTCATTTCTATTTATTATCCTGGTGTGCTGGAAACATTTCAGAGTATCTCTCAGCTTAAACAGGGCTTGTTAATTAGCTTTGCCTGATCACAGAAAATCTGTGTACAAACAGGCACAGGTGGGTACAGCCCACACTCCTGTCAATGTCTGTTCCTGCATTCAAATGTTCAAATCCTCTCTGATTTTATTACCAGGAACTACTGTTTCCCATCAACTCAGCCCCACTGTGGTCATGAGAATGCTTAGAAACTGTGAGAGCAAAGCCGTGCGCCAAATGACACCCTGCCAGCCCCTGTCCTGCCAGCCCCCGCTCAGGCTCCTTGCAGGCTCAGGAGGGCCCTCTCTCTCTCTGGGTTTTCTGTGCTCTTCTCCCCAGGCTGTGTTACCAGAACCTCTATGCAGCCACTTTGGAGTTACTTCCATTTACCAAGCACTATGCAAACGCACTGGACCTCCCAAAGAGACGAGGATGCCATACACAAGAGTGAGGGGTCTAGTGGGAGAGATGGCCTGGAGAATTCATGGGAGCATCCAGAAACATTTCCGGGCAAACATTCCCTGACTCCTTGGCCCCCCAGGGTCAGGTGTAAAGAATACTGCCTTTTGTGTGGGACCACAGAAGATCTTAAATAGCCAAAGCCATCTTGAGAAAGAACATAGTTGGAGGCATCACACCTCCTGATTTCAAACTGTATTATAAAGCTATAGTAATCAAACAGTATGGTACAGGCATAAGGACAGACACATAGACCAATGGAACAGAATTGAAAGCCTAGATATAACCCCTCCCATATATAGTCAACTAAGATATGACAGGGGAACCAAGAATACTGAGTGGGGAAAAGATAATCTCTTCAATAAATGGTGCTGAGAAAACTGGATATTCACATGCAAAAGAATGAAACTGGACCCCTATCTTACATCATTCACAAAAACTAATTTGAAATATGTTAAAGACTTAAACATAAGACCTGAAACCATAAAACTCCTAGAAGAAAATGTAGGGAAAAAGGAACTCTTTGATATTAGTCTTAGCTATGATTTTTTTTTTTTGAATATGACACCAAAGGCATAAGCAACAAGGGAAAAACTAACAAGTGGGATCACATCAAACTAAAAAGCTTCTGCCCAGCAAAGGATACAATCAATAAAGTGAAAAGGCAACCTATGGGATGGAAGAAAATATTTGCGAAACATACATTTGATAAGGGGGTAATATCCAAAAATATATAAGGAACTCATACAACCTCAATAGCAAAAAAAAAAAAGCCCCAAATAATCAAATTAAAAAATGGGCAGAGGACTTGAATAGATTTTTTTTCCAAAGAAGATGTACAAATGGCCAACAAGTACAAGAAAAGGTGCTCAAAATCACGAATCATCAAGGAAATGCGAATTGAAACCACAATAGCACTTCACACCTATCAGAATGGCTATTATCAAAAAGAAAAGAGAAAACAAGTGCCGGCAGGATGTGAAGAAAACAGCACCCTTGTGCACCGTTGGTGGGAATGTAAATTGGTGCAGCCATTATGGAGAACAGTATGGAGGTTCCTCAAAAAATTAAAAATAGAACTACCATATGCTCCAGCAATTCCACTTCTTGGTATATATCAGAAGGAAATGAACCCACTATACTGAAGAGATATCTGCACTCCCATGTTCATTGCAGCATTATTCACAATAGCCAAGATGTGGAAACAATCAAGTGTCCATCAATAGATGAATGGATAAAGAACAGTGTGTGTATACACACACACACACACACACACACACACACACAAAAACCCCAAATGGAATATTACTCAGCCATAAAAAAGAAGAGAATCCTGTCATTTGCAGCAACATGGATGAACCTTGAGGGCATTATGCTATGTGAAATAAGGCAGACAGAGAAAGACGAATACTGCATGCCCTCACTTATACATGGAATCTAAAAATACAGAATTTATAGAAACAGAGAAAAGAATGATGGGGTAGGAGGTTCGGAGAAGTGGGTAAAGGTGGTCAAAGGTACAAACTTCCAGTTATAAGATGAATAGGTTCTGGGGAATCTAATGCACAGCATGGTACTACAGTTAATAATACTGTATCATATACCTAAAAGTTGCTAAGAGAGCAGATATTAAAAATCCTCACCCCCTGGCCCCAACACACAAAGGTAACTGTGAGGTGATAGACGTGTTAGCTAACCTTATCTGGGTAATCATCTCACCATATACATATACATATATATATATCAAGTCATCCCATTGTGTACCTTAAGCTTCCATGATAAGTCATTTATATCTCAATAAAGTGGGAGAAAAAAGAAAATGCTGCCTTTGCTGGTCGGTCTCTCACCCTCACTACCATCCAAGAAGGGAGGCCTTTGTCAGGTGGGTTCCCAGACTTGTGCTGGAGAATAGACAGAGAAAGACCAAGAGGCAGGAGGATGGCTCACCAAGATGCCAAGTCTGTCCAGGTAATAAAGATCTGGGGGAGGGAAGGGGTTCAGTTGGCTACTGGAGGGCCCTGAGTGAGAACTGGGGAGGAGCGAAATGGGCATATGGGATAATCTTTATGTTGTTGAGAGACACATTAAATATTATACTTTTTTTTTTGGCTGTTTTACCTGCACTTCTTTGTATATGACTACTTAATTGAAACTGAACCACTTGGGTCCAGGTTTACACGTTCTAACAAGATGCATATTAAAATTCGGTGTGGGCAAACTGCAGAGGATGCGTATGAGAGACAAAGATTTGCTGGAGAGAATCAGGGGAGGCTTCACGGAGGTGGTGACTTTTGAGCCAAGATTTGAAGGGCGGGTAGAAGTTTTAGGCAGTCAGACAAGTTGAGGGAGGGCTCAGGGGACAGAATGGGCACGGGCCCTGTGTCAGGCAGAATGCCCCCCCCCGCCCCAAAGATGTCCTAATCCTTGCAACCTGTGAATATATTATGTTACATGGCAAGAGGAAATTAAGGCTGCTAATCAACTGACTTTGAGTTGAGGAGAATTTTCTGGATTATCCAGGTGGGCCCGCTGTAATCACAAGCATCCTTAAAAGGAGAAGAGGATGGCAGGAGGGTCAGAGTCAGAAAGGAGACGTGATGGAGGTAGAGGTCAGCGCAATGCGATTACTAGCTCTGAAGAGGGAAGGGGGCCTCAAGCCAAGGAATGCAGGTAGCTTCTACAGGCTGGAAAAGGCAGGGAACAGATCCTCCCCTAGAGCCACAGAAGGAACACACCCTAGCATCACCTTGACTTTAACCCAGAGTGGCCCATTTTGGACTTCTGACCTCCAGAATTGTAGGGTAATAAATTGGTGCTGTTTTAAGCCACCAATTTTGTTGCAATTTGTTACAGTGGCAATAGGGAACTAATACAGACTTCCATGGGGAGAGTCATGCTCAAAGACATGCAAGGAGTTTGGTGTGATTGGATATCGTGTGTGTGTGTGTGTGTTTGTGTGTGTCTGCTGTGTATTGGGAACTTGTATAGGGGAAACTGTTGAGACCTGAGTCTGGACAAGGCAGAAGAAACAGATGATTTCTCAACCTTGGGACTCTAGCCATTTGGAGGCAGCTGTCACTGTGGGGAGCTGCTCTGTGCATTGTAGGACGTTGAGCATTCTCCTTGGCCTCTACCCACAAGATGCCAGTGGCACACCCCACCCCACCCCCAGTTGTTACAACTCACAATGTCTCTAGACATTGCCAAATGTCCCTGAGGGTGGATGGGGGTGGGAATCACCCTGGGTTGAGGACCACTGCTGTAGACTAAGGACTGTAGATTTCATTCTGGAGGATAATATATCCCCAAATTACCTGCTCGTCAAAACGATTGGGGAAGGGGGCCTTGTTAAAAGTACACATTCTAGGACATTCTTGCATCAGTTTTGCTCTAGTAGATCTGGTGTGGGCTCTGGAATCTGTAATTTTAACAAGCCTCCGTGGTGATTTTTATGGACAGGCATTTTGGAAAACTTTGCTCTGAACCGGTGAGGTGGGGCTGTGGTTTGGCTGAGAGGGGTCTGGGCTGGAGCTGGCTCGGGAAGTGCGTGCAGGAAGGCTTATGGGCCGTCTGGAAGTTCCTGAGGGGGGCGACTGTGTCTGTCTGGTTCTAGGCTCTATTTCCAGCCTCTGACCAAGTGCCTGACTCACAGCCAGACCTTGGCCAATATTTGTAGACCACTAGGCAGCCAGACTGTTCGTGGTTACATGTTTGGGCCTTGAAACAACCTGCAAGGGCTTGGGCAAGTTGCTCTACTGGGTGTCATTTTGATCCTTGGTAAGGATGATATAATTTCACCTTTCTAATAGCATCAAGAGCACACCCTTAATTTTGATGGCTTTTACTATCCCTGGCAATAGTAGATGGGACCTTGTCAGAACGGGATGGGTGGGGGGGTACCTTTAAAGAAGATGTAGTTGATCAGGATGAGCATGGCTGAGCTATCTTGCTCCGAGAACAAGTCCACAATTTTCCCTTGCGTCTTATTTTTGATATACTCGTTGATTTGTCTGCTGGCTCCTGCCCAGTCCTGGAAGTCTGCATTCAAGGCCTCCAGCTCATAGTAGTGCTTGGTGTCTGCTAAAAATGACTCCAGAAGTTCCAGGCTGCGGTCCAGGAACATGGCATTGCCCATGGTCATTTCCAAGGTGGTGTTTGACTCCCTGAGGAGGTGGTGGAGATGCCGGAAGCCCTGGTGGATCTCGGCTTCGGACATCTCGGTGAGGTTGAAGCCCAGGCCTTGGAGAAGCTGCTCCCGCGTGTAGCCTCTGGCGCCCAGGGACAGCATAGCCAAGGCTGTGGAGATGCTCACAGGGGAGATGAAGACATTCTTGCCCGGAGCTGAGGCCACTAAGTGCTTATACAGGGTAAAGGCAAAGTCAACGTTGTTTGGAGCCAAGTGCCGGTGAGGGTTCCTCATGCTCATGTCAGTGTCAGGGTCCTTAGCCTGGATGGTCCAGAGCCCACTGGTAGACAGCCAGAGGAGACAGATGTACAGGGTGAACAGCATTGTTCAGGATGGCCAGGCCCTGGAAAATCAGAAATGCTCATTAGATGACGTGGGGCCTCCGAGGCAGTGGGGCATGGTGAGCAGTAGGCAGAAGACCCCATTGAAGACCCCCCTGAAGCTCCAATTTCTTCTTCCACATTGGCTGTGTGACCTGGGGCAAGTCAGGACTCTGGGCCTCAATTTCCTCACCTGAAAGTATGAATTACACCTGCTATGATTTATCAAATACCTACCAAGTTTCCAAAATTTTGCCTCACCAACAATAAAGTATATATGATTCTTTTGATTTCGGGTAGGCAGAAGTGGAAGCTCAGAAAGGTTAAATATCCACCCAGTTGATATATTCAAAGTACTGAAAGGAAAAAGCTATCCACCAAGAATACTACAGCAGGCAAATCTGCCCTTCAAAAGTGAGGGAGAAATTAAGACATTCCCCGATAAACAAAAGCTGAGGGAGTTCATTACCACTAGACCTCTCCTACGAGAAATGCTAAAGGCAGTACTTCTGGTTAAAATGAAAGAACACCAGAAAGTAAATAGAATCTGTAAGAAGAAATAAAGATCTCTGCTAAAGGTAAATATATGAACAAGTATCAAAGCTAGTATTATTGTGATTTTGGTTTGTAATTCCACTTTTTATTTTCTATGTGATTTAAAAGACTAATGCATAAAAAGTAATTATTCGTATATGTTTTGGGACCCACAATGAATAAAGCTGTAATTTGTGACTTAACTGAAAGGATGTGGGAATGGAGCTATATAGGAGCGATTTTTGTATGCTACTAAAGTTTATCTGGCATAAATTCAAATGAGAGTGTTATAACTTTAGGATGTTAAATGTAATTTCCATGATAACCAGAAAGAAAATAGTTATAGAGTATGCACGAAAGGAGGTGAGAAGGGAATTAAAATGTTTCACTACAAAAAATCAACTAAACACAAAAGAAGACAGTAATGCAGGAAATAAAGGACAAAAAAACTATAAGGCATACAGAAAACAAATAGGAAACTGATAGAGTAGTCCCTCCATATGAGTAATTACTTTAATGTAAATGGATACAATTCTCCAATCTAAAGACAGAGATTGACAGAATGGGTTAAAAAAAGAAACAACTATATGCACACTACAGAAGACTCATTTTAGATCCAAAGGCACAGATATGACAGTGAAGGGATGGAAAAAGATATTCCATGTAAAGAGACACCAAAGGAGAGTGCAGCTGGCAGAAGAAAGAAAGCAATAAAGATTAAAGCCCAGACAAATAAATAGAAAATAGAAAAAGGAGAGAAAATCAATGAAACCAAAATATAATATATCTAATCAATATAGTATTATATAGTAAGGTAACATAATATAATAATATAACATGATATAATTATAACATCATATAATATATATAATGTCATCTTCAAAGAGATTAACAAAATTGACAAGCCTTTAGCTAGACTGAGTAAGAAAAAGAGAGAGAAGTCTCAAATAACTAAAATCAGAATTGAAAGTAGGGGCATTACTACCTATTCTACAGAAATTTTTAAAAATTCTGAGAATACTATGAAAAAATTGAAAATGACACACCAACAAATTGGATAACCTATATGAAATGGAAAATTTATAGAAACACAAAACATACCAAAATTAAACCTCAAAGAAATAGAATATCTGAATAGACCTATAAGTAGCAAGGACATTGAATCAGTAACTGAAAACCTCCCAAAAAAGAAAAGTCCAGGATCACATGGCTTCAGTTTTGAATTCTACCAAACATTTAAAGAAGAAGTCACACAAATTCTCCTCAAACTCCTTCAAAAAAATTAAAGAGGAGGGAACACTTCCTAACTCATTCTTTGCCCTGATACCAAAGCCAAAGACACCATAAGAAAATAAAACTACAGACAAATATTGCTTATGAACATTGATGCAAAAATCCTCAACAAAGTGCTAGCAAATAGAATTCAGCAGTGTACTAAAAGGATTTTACACTATGACCAAGTGGGATTTATTCCTGGAATGCAAGGATGGTTCTACATACACAACTTGATCAATGTAAATACCACATTAAAAGAATGAAGGAAAATAATCATATGATCATCTCAACTGATGCAGTAAAAGCATTTGACAAAATTCAACATCCCCTTTCATGTTAAAAACACTCAACAAACTGGGAGTAGAAGGAAACTACTTCAGCATAATAAAAGCCATATATGAAAAGCCCACAGCTAACATCCTACTCAATGGTGAAAGACTGAAAGCTTTTCATCTCAGATTCAGAACAAGACAGGATGCCTGCTTTTGCCTCTTCTATTTAACACAGTATTGGAAATTCTAGCCAGAGAAATTAGGCAAGCCAAAGAAATAAAATGCATCCAAATTGGAAAGGAAGAAGTAAAATTATCTCTGTTCACAGGCAACACGATCTTATACATAGAAAACCCTAAAGACAACAAAAAACTTATGAGAACCAATAAATTCAACAAATAAGTGGGATACAAAATCAACACACAAAAATCAGTCCTGTTTCCATATACTAACAATGAGCAATCTGAAAAAGAAATTAAGGAAACAATTCCATTTATAATAAAATTAAAAAGAATAAAATACCTAGGAGTTGAGTTAACCAAGGAGGTTAAAGGCTTGTACACTGGGAACGTTGCTGAAAGAAATTAAAGAAGATATAAGTAAATAGAAAGACATCCTGTGTTCACAGATTGGAGGACGTAATATGTAAGATGTCAAAACTACCCAAAGAAATCTATAGGTTCAATGCAATTCTTATCAAAATCCCATGATGTATTTTGCAGAAATAGAAAAATCCATCCTGTAAACTTGGAGAGCATTATGCTAAGTGAAATAAGTCAGAGAAAGACAAATACTGTATGATACCACTTATATGTGGAATCTAAAAAATATAACAAATTAGTGAATATAATAAAAAAGCCGACTCACAGAGAACAAACTAGTGGTTACCAGTGGGAAGGGGAAAGAGGAATTATAGGGGTGGGGGAGTGGGAGGTACACACTCCCTGACTTCAGACTATACTACAAAGCTACAGTCATCAAAACAGTATGGTACTGGCACAAAAATAGAAAAAAAAAAAAAGATAAGTGGAACAGGATAGAAAGCCCAGAGGTAAACCCATGCACCTATGGTCAACTAATCTATGACAAAGGAGGCAAGAATATACGATGGAGAAAAGACAGTCTCTTCAATAAGTGGTGCTGGGGAAACTGGACAGCTACATGTAAAAGAATGAAATTAGAACACTCTCTAACACCGTACAAAAATAAACTCAAAATGGATTAAAGACCTAAATGTAAGGCTGGATACTATAAAACTCTTAGAGGAAAACATGGGCAGAACCCTCTCTGACATAAATTGCAGCAAGATCTTCTTTGATCCACCTCCTAGACTATGAAAATGAAAACAAAAATAAACAAGTAGGACCTAATTAAACTTAAAACCTTTTGCATAGCACAGGAAATCATCAACAAAACGAAAAGAAAACCCACAGAATGGGAGAAAATAAGTTCCAATCATGACTTGGTCTTTCTGGTGACACGCCCCCCATCCTGAAGTCATCCAGGAGCTCACTCAGAGTTGCCTCATTAGAGCAAAGGACACTGCAGTCACCCAGGAAATTCCAAGGGATTTTGGAGCTCTGCCTCAGGAAGCAGGGTCAAAGACCAAATATTAGAAAAAAAGATGCTTCTAATGTTCTTATCACTTAGGAAATGACAAGGGTTTTAGGAGCTCTGCACCAGGAGCCAGGGGCAGAGATCAGTATGTATTTTTTTCTATATTTCACAGTGGTATATGCCTGTGGTTGGATACTCTTCAGTCTTCAGAAAAATGAAATTCTGATACATGCTACAGCATGGATGAATGAACGTTGAAGGCATGCTAAGTGAAATAAGCCAGTCACAAAAGACAAATATTGTGTGACTCCACTCACATGAGAGCCCTAGAGCAGTCAAATTCATAGAAACAGAAAGTAGAATAGTGGTTAACAGAGGCTGGGGGGAGGGGGAAATGGGGAGTTAGGGTTTAATGGGTAGAGTTTCAGTCTGGGATGATGAAAAAGTCCTGGAGATGAATAGTGGTGTTGGTTTCACAACAATGTGAATGTATTTAATACCAGAGAGCTGTACACTTAAACCTAGTTGAAATGCTCAATCTTTGTGTATCTTACCACGATACAAAATTAATTATAAGCCATGAAAAGTGTTTGATAAGAGCAATTCAAAAACTGCAGCCAGGCTCAGAATCAGTAAGTGGACACTCTGTCTGCAAGGCCAGTGGTCCCAAGCTCTGAGCTTTATGGAACCCCCTGTATCCCCATAAAGAAGGGATACTTATAGGAGAAGCTGATTCCCCTGCACCACCCCACCTACGGGACTAGCCATGCTGGGAGGGGGCTGGGAACCCGCAGTAAAACCAGTCCCGGGAGAATGCGTGCACGTTGCGTGTGGGAAACCCTGGTCTGCTCTGGAGCACCCCCGAGGCCTTTTCCCTGGCCTGTTCCAAACCCAGAACCTCATGAAAGCGGGCTGTAAACACACCCCTGACCTCCCTCAGCCCTCCTACAACCCTCCCCGCCTGTCTCCCTCCACGTGGTAGAAAAACAAGCAAATTCCTTGCTTCTTGGCTTTGATAACAGCCCTGACGTCCTGCCCCCTCCCTCCGCAGCCGCCTGGCTTTACAGACAGTTCTCCTTTTTCCTGGGCTTTGTGGCAGACCGAGTTGAATGAGGATCTCAGCATTGCTATTTATGACCTAGGTGACATGGGTGCACTGTTTAAAACTCTTCCCGTTTCCTTGGCATAAAATAGAGTTGATAATAATACCCGCCCCAGGCCTGGCCCATTTACCTTCTAAATTTCTGGGGTTTGTCTTCGCTTCTTCAGTCTCAGGACACAGCCCAAGTTCGGGGCTTGGCATCTCTCCCGTTGCCCCCTCCCCGCCCCCACCTGTTCTCCTTTCCTCCTGCTCACCTCCTGCCAGCCTTTCTTTCCTCTGCAACTAGGGTATCTTTCCAAAATCAAGTGGATGGGCCATTCTCCTGCAGAAAAGCTTTCAGTGACTCCCACTGCCTGCGGGCGGAGCTGATCCTCACTGATGTGGCCCAGGGAGTCCTCATGCCCCGTCCCTGGTGACAGCACCACCCCCAGCCTCAAATCTGGCCTCTTGAAGTCTCAGTCACAGCAACACTGGGTGTCTTGGGGTGTCCTCCCAGCACTTATCAGACTTTCATCCCTCTGCCTGGGTCAGGCCAGGGAGGTCATTCCATTCCCCAATGTTTGCAGAGCCCGGCTCTGGCCTGAGAGCTGGGGACAAAGATGGGCCTGTTCCAGTCCTGCCCCATGTGGGTCCACTGTGTCGGCCCGTCCCCTCCTTGTCATGCCTGGCTCACTGCCTCTTGTCCTTTGGCACGCAGGTCCTGGGTCACCTCCTCCAGGAAGCCCTCCTGTGTGCTTCTCTCTGTCACTGCCCTCATCAGACTGTAGTGAAATCTTTGCTTCAGCCCTAGCCACCTCCACACCTCCACCTCTTTGGTCCCTTCTTGGGCAAGGACCCCATGCAGTTCACAACCTGGAACGAGATGGGCTTGCCCCCAATAGAAGTTCTTTTCCCTTCCCTTCTCTACCTGCTGCCTCTGAGATTTTGTGCCTCATCCTCTCCTGTGCTAATCCTCCAAGATGGGGATTAAATCTCTACCCACCTCAAAAGACTTTTGTGAATATCAGTCACAGCTGTTATCAGTGCTTTCTTTAGTGACCTCACTTCATGGGTCATCCTGGGCCCATTGTACAGATAAGAAAACTGAGGCCCAGGGAGTAAAAGCTGAAATTCCAAGCCCTGCCGTCTGACTTTGGAGCCTGTGCCATGCTGTTCTGCCTTTCTCTAGAGTGAACCAGCTCTCTGAAAAGTACCCAGCAACGTAAAAATGCAGAGTATCAATATTATCCATGAATTTAATTTCATGTGTGTCCTCCTTGTCCCTCATTTTTGAAGTCACACACGCAGTAAACACCCACTGTGTTCTGTTTTTCCAAATGCTCCCCATAAGCCAGGTATAGTCCCAGGTACAGTCCTAGGCCCTGTGCATTTAAACCTCATACCATGTGGTGTAATGCTGGTAGTTCCGTCCTATCTGCAGGATCCTTGCCCCAGGTCACTGAGGGAGGAGGTGTGTGTGATTCTGTAGGATGCACAGTCTGTGCTGTGTCAGCCGGGCAATGCTGTCTCCTGCCTGTGTCCCCGGCAGAGGCGTTGTGTTGTGCTGATCCATCCCAGCTCTCAGACTCCATCTCTGAGGCTGTTATGGCTGTTTGGCTGGCCTTAGGAGCGTCATGCGATGGCTGGGAATGGCTCTTAGTTCAATGTCAGTCCCTGCAAGGCAGGAGCCCGGGAGAAATAAAAACCCCTGTGGGTAACCCACAGACTCTGAAAAACCCTCCCCAGGGTTGCCTCTTATCACTGCTGGTTGCCCTAATGCTCAATGCCCCATTAAAAAAAAAAAATTAAATGAGCAAGACACAGTCGTGGCTTCGTTCTGGAGGCTGGGCAGGGGCGGGGGCGATGGAGAGTCCTTAGCTGTTACTCACGGTCTGCAGTGGGTTCAGGCTGCAGGTGCTGGCTCGGTCCTGCTGTCCCGGATCCTGTCATGTGTACAGTAAGCCGGCGGGGCGGCTGCTGCTCAATCTTGTTTGCCAGCTTTCCTGCTGGTTAATGGTTAGAGGGGGGCCGGTGGCCTTCACCATTTGGTGGTCTCCTCCCCCCAGTCATGAACCAATGGGAGCCTTTTCCAGGAAATTTGAGTAAACACAGCAATACTGCGAATTAACTTTCTTCGGCGTACAGTTCCCTGAGGTTTTATTTTTTGATATCAAAATGTGGCTGGAATTGCGTCAGTGTTTGTGGTTGCCCAGGGGCAGCTGGCACAGGAGCCACAGGTGCCCTTAATTAGCACGATGGTGCTGACAGCTGTGAAGAACCGGGTGCTGAGCTTGGGCTGGGAATGAGACCTGCAAGATCCTGCCTTCAAGGGGGGGCAATGGTCCGATGGGAAAGACAGACATGGAATAAAAGGCAGCCCAGTGATTCCCATGGATTATGTCATTTAGTCTTCACAGCGACTCTGTGAAATGGATACCATTATTATTATCACTCTGCTCTAGATGGGGAAACTGAGGCACATGACGCTTAAGTGAGCTGCCCTTGAGATTCGAATCCAAGACCGTTTACCTCTGAAATCTAGCACCTTCACTTCCCTCTTCCCCACATTTTTATTCATCAGTTCTCTTTTGATTGCAGGTGACAGATGAAGTTCAAACAGCTTTAAAGCAAAGAAGAACATTTATTGGATCTCCTGAAGGAGAGTTCTGAAGGGTGGAGGGGGGCGCTTCAGGCCTGGCTGGATCCAGAGGTCCCAAGATGGTTATCAAATCTCTGTCTCTTTAAAAAAAAAAATTCTTCTTAGTTCTGCTTTCCTGCTTTAGTCTCTCTGTGGTAGAGACAAAGGCGGCCACTGCAGCTACAGGTTATTTGGGTCTAGATGGTTATTTGATATCAGAAGGAGAGAGACTCACTTTTTTTCAGTGTTCATATCAGCCGCCCCCAAAGGACGTGATTGCCCATCCTTGGACTGATAGAGTGTGCAGAAGAATAGGGCATTGTGAATGGCCAGCTAGGGTTCTGTGCCCTCTGCTGGGTTGATGGCGCCATTACTACCCTGCAGGTATGAGGGGAGATGTTCCCATGAGGCCCACAACTGTGTCAAGAGTTTTGGGGGCACCTCAGTTTTATTAATAGTTATTGGTCTTTTCAAGTTTTTTATTCCTTAAGCTAATTATAGAATTTATAACTAGGAATTTACTATTTTTCAAATCTCTGTCATATCAGTAATTATTTTAAATTTTTGTTGGTTCTATGTTTTATTTATGTATTTCCTCTCTTTTTTTTTTTCCTTGATGAGTCTTGTTAGTCTATCTAGCTAATTAATCTTTTCAGAGGACCAAATTTTAGTTTTGTTAATCCTTATTGGTTTTTTAAAATCTATATTTCATTGATTTCTGCTTTTATTATTTTTTACCATCCTTTCACATTCTCTGAATTTTCCTCTGCTCTTTTTCTATTTTCTTGAGTTAAATGCTTAGCTTTCTTACTTTTTAACATTTCTGCTATCCATATAAATATATTTAAAGTTTTCATTGAAAAACTGACTTAACTATGTCCCACAAATATTCTCATTGTTATTTTTTTCTAAATATTTCTTAATTTCCCTTATGGTTTCACTTTTAACCCAGGGATAGTTTAATAATATGTCATTTTGTGTATTTAGAATTTTAGGCTACTCTTCTGTTATTAACTTTTATTTATATTTCATTATGATAAAAAATATCATGTATATGATATTGAAGATTTGGAATTTATTGAGGTTTTTTGGCAATCACATATGGTCTCTTTTTGTAAATATTCCATATTTTCTTATGAAATATTGGGCGTTACCTGTTTGAGATGCATATATATGTATATGCATAATGCTATAATGCTTGAGCTTATTATTTTATTCAACTCTTTCATATCTATGTGGATTCCTTATTTACTTGAGCTTTCAGGTTCTCAACAGGGAACGTTAAAATCTCCAATCACAATTGTTCATTTATTTATCTGTCAGTTGTTGGTTGATATACTTTGCAATGGTCACACGGTGACAGAGTGACTCCTGTAACTCTTTGTTCTGGCAATGTTTGCCCTTTGAGTTTATCTTGCTTTTTGTCCTTAGGGCACACAACAAAATTCTTAAACGTCTTCAGCAAGAAGCTCTTCACAGGGTTTGGGGTGGTCCCTGAAAGACCAGCAAATCATTATCCATGACTTAATGCAGGGCCGAGGTCCTTAACTGGAGGAAACGTGCTATGACGGACATTATTGGGACAATCGACAAAACTGGAATATGGATGGTACGTTAGAGAAAAATATTGTACCAGTGCTAGATTTCCTGAAGTTAATAGCTTTACTAAGAAAATAATATCCCAAATTCCTAGGAAACGTACATGGAAGTATTTAAGGGTAAATGGTCATGATGTATAAAATTTACTCTCAAATGATTCTTTAAAAAAAAAAAGTACACACACACACATGGGGTTGCTGTGAAGACTGGACTGTACCGTGAGCCTAGCACAGCAGAGGGCACGTAGCAAGGCCTCATTCAAGAGAAGTGTTGCTAGAATTGTTATTTTATCTCCCCCGGTCCCCATGGAGTGTGGGATTCTGTTTAGATAGTGCCTGACTAGAAGTCCTTTTCTTTAATCATCGATCTCTTAGCCCCTTAAAATAGAAAAATAGTTTAAAAAAATGGAAGAACATTTTTCAGAAGCACTGTTGAGTCAGACGTCCGTGTGTTCCCAGTTCGCTGCTGGTCTGTGCCCACCAGGCCCTAGATAGCGGCCTCCAGGTGAGTGGGACCTGCTCCCTGCTTACCAGGAGGCCCACTTCAGTTGTTCCCTCTGGGTTAGTCACTGCTGCATCTGGGCCTCATTTGGGAAAGATGTATCTTTCAGGGTTCACCCCAAATCCAGGGAGAAGCTTCTGGCTGAAGCCCTCTTTGAACGAGCAGCTCCTCCTCTGAAATTACCCCGTTACAGACGTGTTGCTCTTGGTTTCTCTTTCCCAATTCTGCCAACCACAGAAGTGGTGACTGGGAGGCTTGCTCAGGGCCTCCTAACTTTGCCAGCTGTGTGGATAAGTGCTATTTGAAACCCTGCCTCCAGGAAAACAGGGCCCTGCCTGGCGTGGGACAGGTCACATCAAGCCAGAGACCTGCAGTGATGGGACTTGCCAGGGAGGAGCCTTGGATGGCCTTTGCTGAGCCTTGGCCGGCTGCTTACCTGAGGCATCATGAATTGGGTTGGAAAAAAGGATGCCAACCTGTACTCGTGGCCAGCATGGAGGTGGTGTGGGTAGGTTGGGTTAAATCTTGGGGTTCAGAGGCTGGACTTGAGGGGATCCTCGCTGGTCCTAGGGCCTGTCTCTGTTGTAGATCAAGGGAACTGCGTGTAGTCCCTGCAGCCCTGCAGGCCCTCATCACTGGGACCACCTGTCCCACCCGTAGGCTTAGCCTTCAGACAACTCCTGGACCAAGCAGGACTCTAAGCCCCCCTGGGCCGTCCTCCTCCTGGACAGGCAGGAACACAGCCCAGAGGCACCATTACTTTGCTGATAAGGTTCTGCATTGGCTGGCTCACCCCTTTTATCTCCCTTCTCACTTCCCTGCCACTTCCTGCCCTGCTCTGGTATCACAGCCCTATGTAAAGCACTGGGCATGGGGTCTGGCTCCTGGTGAGGGTAGTAGCTGGTATTTATTGCACCGTCGCTGGGTACCGGCTCTGGTGTACATGGATATTTACCGATTTGATTCTCACAGGAACCCCAGCAGGCAGGTATTATTATCATCTCGGATAGGATAGCAGTCAAGAGCATGGACTCTGCGTTTGATTCTAGACCTTAGGAGTGTGGTGCCAGGCAAATTACTAAGCTCACCATGCCTCAGCCGAGAAATGGAGATTCTAGTTATCTAGAATGTCTCTAGGTTGTTGTGAAGATTGCATATGGCGGAAGAGCATAGAACAGGGCCTGCTATATTCTAAGTGCTATATGAATGCTAATGAATACACGCATACCTCGTTTTATCGTGCTTTGCTTTATTGCACTTTGCAGGTATTGTGTCTTTTACAAATTGAAGTTTTGTGCGTACTGGAAGTCTTATCAGCGCCATTTTCCCAACAGCATTTGCTCACTTCATGTCTCTGTGTCACATTTTGATAATTCTTGCAATATTTCAAATTTTTCTTTAGTATTATATTTGTTATGGTGATTTGTGATCAGTGACCTTTGATGTCACTATGGCAGAAAGACTTTGATTTGCTGAAGGCTCACATGATAGTATTTTTTAGCAATAAAATATTTTTTAAATTAAGGTATGTACATTGTTCTTTTAGATGTAATGCTGTTGCACACTTAATAGACTACAGGATAGTGTAAACGCAGATTTTATAAGCCCTGGAAAACCAAAAAAAATTATGTGACTGGCTTTATTGCAATATTTGCCTTATTGCAGTGGTCCGGAACCAAACCCACAATATCTCCGATGTATGCCTGTATTGCTATTCTCATTTGGCAGACTGGGAGACTGTGGCAGAGAGAGGTTAGAATGTTACTGAGTCCAAGCTCGTACTGCTTGCCATACCACAGGCCAATGAATGGACAGACAAGATGCTGGGGCAAGGAACAGAGACTTTATTTGGAAAGCCAGCTAACTGAGAAGATGGTCCCAAAGAACCATCTTCCTAGAGTCGATTCAGGCTTCTTTCTTACTAAAAGGGATGGGTGTGACTTGTTACTGCTAACTTCTTGGTCCTGGTTGGACTCCCTGAGGGGATGTGATAATCGCTTGTTCTTGCAACATCATGTTCCTGCAAACCTCCAACAAGACAAATGTTATTTTCTGTAAAAGTGTTACACCTTTAAAGGTCAAGCCTGGGAGGCAGAGCCTTGAGCCGTGGGCTAGCATGTACATTTCAGGCTCTAAGCAACATTCTTTTACAAAAGGTGCAAAGCCAGCATGACTAAGCACAGGCAACAGAGCGCAAAGTTTAGAGCTAAAGGAATAGATCCAGTACGGAGTCAGGTTTGTTTGCTGTTGCAAGAAGACTTACCCAAAGTTACACTACTAAGGAGAGGAATCAGAATGGCAACCCACGTACCTTAGCTGAAGCCCTTATCAGAGTTCCACTGCCTCCGTCTTCCCTCATTCCTTCCCTGCCTCATCCCACATCAAAGCAGAAGTTATGGGCCCTCTTGTCTTAACACTGAGCAATTCCACAGGGCAATTCTGGGTCCCAGGGGGCCAATGGGGGTGATGGTGATACGGATGCCCCTGTTGGTCCAGGTGTGGCCTACGGATTCACAAGTGGGTGGTAGCCTGAAAAAGTTTGAGAAACATGGGGTAGGACAGGCATGTTGTGGAGGTACCCTCAGGAGAAGCTTGCAGCGGCCGGGGCTGAGTCCCAGCTCTGCCTCTTGCTCTGTCACTAACTTGTCCTGTGACCTTGGACAAGTCGCTGGATTTCTCTGAGGCTCAGCTTCCTAACTTCCTGCCTTCCCTGAGGGCAGAGGAGGTGGGAGATGAGAAATAAAACGCTGCGAGAGAAACTGTCACAGGCTTTGCCTCTGTCAGACCTGTCTCCAGTATCTCTCCAGCTGATTGCTGACTGTGATTTAGGCAAATCCCCTACTCTCTGCAAACCTGTTTTCTGGTTCATTAAGTGAGGTGAAAGGATCGTGCACACCTAAGAACATTATCGTGGTGATGAGTGGTGGTCAGTAGTCGGTGAGTTTCTTTTGTCAATGAAAAGTTAATTGTCAATCCAAGAAAGAAATTGAAAATTTTATTTGAGCCAACCTGAGGATTGTAAGTCGAGAGACAGTCTTTCAGAAATCTCTGAGGACTGTTCCACCTCAGAGGTCAAGGCACAGTTCTGTAAGTTTTTTTTAAATAGGAGCATAATTGCTTTACAATGTGTTAGTTTCTGCTGTAGAACAAAGTGAATCAGCTATATGTATACATGTATCCCCTCCCTCACAGCCCCCCACCCCTCTTGGTCATCACAGAGCACCAGCTGAGCTCCCTGTGCTATACAGCAGGGTTATACATCACAGCAACTATTGACAGCTTACATAGTCCAAGACAAGTAGTGCGTCATCATGACTCCTTAGAGGATTGAGAAAGGAATGTTATCTCCTGTTATCTCCTAAGGAGTGACCTTGCTGGTGCCTGGAGGAAACTGCTTTTTGTTTTGTTTTTGTGAGTAGGCAATCCTGTGTCTTCTAAGGGGATCCAGTTAATGTGTAATGCAGATAAATGCACACTAAAGGGAAGGGGGGTAGTGGCTCAAATGGGCAGAGAGAAAATTTTATGTTTAAAAGTTTTCATGTCCTGCCTTAACATAATTTTATTTCATCACCTTTTTACTACTGCTCTTGCCAGGTTTGCGTGTCAGTGTCATGCTGGCCTCATTTAACAAGTTGAGGAGTATAGTCTGTTACTCTAAAATATGGAAAAGTGCATAAGCCTGACATTCTTTTTTTCCTTAAATGTTTGGCGGTATGTGCCAGAGAAATCACTGGGGCCTGGACTTATCCTTGGGAGAAATTTTTTATTTATGGATTTAATTTCTCTCATAGAGAACTATTCAGACTTTCTATTTCTTCAAGCAGTATTTTTTTAAGAAGAAAATTTGCCCATTTAATCTAGCTTTAAAATTTATGTATATAAAGTTTTCATAACATTCTTTTATTACCATTTAGCATGTTCCAGATCCATAGTAATGGCCCATTTTTCATTTCTTTTTATATTTTTTTAATTGAAGTATAGTTGATTTACAATATTACATTAGTTTCAGGTATACAACATAGTGATTCAAATTTTTTATAGATTATACTCCATTTAAGATTACTATAAAACATTGGCTATATTCCCTGTGCTGTACAATATATCCTTGTAGCTTATTGATTTTATACATAGTAGTTTGTACCTCTTAATCCCCTACCCCTATCTTGCCACTCTCCCCCCTTCCTTCTTGCCACTGGTAACCACTAGTTTGATTTCTATATCTGTGAGTCTGTTTCCTTGTATTTATTTATTTATTTTTTTAGTGATAGTGTACGGTATTTGTCTTTCTCTGTCTGACTTATTTCACTAAGCATAATACCTTCCAAGTCCATCCATGTTGCTGCAAATGGCAGAATTCCATTCTTTTTTATTGCTGAGTAATATTTATATATATATTTCTCTCTCTCTCTCTCTCTCTCTCTATATATATATATATATATCACGTCTTCTTTATCCATTCAACTGTTGATGGACACTTAGGTTGCTTCCATATCTTGGCAATTATAAATAATGCTGCTATGAACATTGGGGTGCATGTAACTTTTCAAAATAGTGCTTTTGTTTTCCTCAACTGTATACCCAGCAGTGGAATTATTAGATCATATGGCAGTTCTACGTTTAGTTTTTTGAGGAAACTCCATGCTGTTTTCCATATTGGCTGCATCTATTTGCATTCCCACCAACAGTATACTAGGGTTCCCTTTTCTCCACATCCGTGCCAAAATTTGTTGTTTGTAGACTTTTTGATGATAGCCATTCTGACAGGTGTGAGGTGATATCTCATTGTGGTTTTGTTCTGCATTTTTCTGTTGTTAGTGATGTTGAACATCTTTTCACGTGCCTGTTGACCATCTGTAAATCTTCTTTGGAAAAATGTCTATTCAGGTCTTCAGCCCATTTTAAAATCAGGTTTTTTGCTTTTTTGATATTGATTTGTATGAGCTGTTTATATATTAATAGCTTGGATATTAACTCCTTATTGGTCATATCATTTGCAAATATTTTCTCCTGGTCAGTAGCTTGTCTTTTCATTTTGTCAATGGTTTCCTTTGCTGTGCAAAAGCTTTTAAGTTTAATTAAGTTCCATTTGTTTATTTTTGCTTTTGTTTTCTTTGCCTTAGGTCCAAAAAAGAAAATTGTTACATTTTGTGTCACAGAGTGTTCTGCCTATGTTTTCTTCTAAGATTATTATGGTTTCTGTTCTTACATTTAGGTCTTTAATCCACTTTGAGCTTATTTTTGTATATGGTATGAGAAAATGTTCTAATTTCATTCTTTTACATGTAACTGTCCAGTTTTCCCAGCACCACTTACTGAGGAGATTGTCTTTACTCCATTGTATGTTTTTTTCTCTTTTGTCATAGATTAATTGACTATAGGTGGGTGGATTTATTTCTAGACTCTGTGTTTTGTTTCATTGATCTATGTGTCTGCTTTTGGGCCAGTACCATACTGTTTTGATTACTCTAGCTTTGTAGTATAGTCTGAAGCCAGGGAGTGTGATACCTCCAGCTTTTTGGCTCTTTCTCAAGATTGCTTTGGCAATTTCGGGTCCCATTTTTCTTTCTTTTTTTAAAAATAAATTGATTTATTTTTATTTTTGGCTGCATTGGGTCTTCATTGGATCTTCGTTGCTGCGCATGGGCTTTCTCTAGTTGTGACAAGCAGGGGCTACTCTTTGTTGCAGTGGCTTCTCTTGTTGTGGAGCATGGGCTCTAGGCATGCAGGCTCAGTAGTTGTGGCACGTGGGCTTAGTTGCTCCGTGGCATGTGGGATCTTCCTGGACCAGGGCTTGAACCTGTGTCCCCTGCATTGGCAGGCGGATTCTTAACCACTGTGCCACCAGGGAAGCCCCCAAAGTTTTTTTTTTAAGTTTTATTGAGATATAATTTATATACCATACAACTCATGCGTTCAGTGTATGATTCAATAATTTTCAGTAAATTTACAGAGTTGTACCAACATCACCACAATTCAATCTTGGAACATATTTATTATTGCAAAAAAAAAAATACCATGAACCTTTTGCAGTCAATTCCTACTTTTATCATTAGCCCTAGGCAACCATTGACCTGCATTATGGCTCTATTCATGTGCCTTTTATGGATAATTCACATAAGCAGTGGAATCATATAATATGCAGTCTTTTTGGTCTGCTTCTTTCACTTAACCTATTATTTTTGAGGTTTATCCATGTCATAGTATGTATCAACAAATCATTCCTTTTTTTTTTTTTTTGGATAGTATTTTACTGTATGGATAAGCCACATTTTGTTTATCCACTCACCAGTTGATGGACATTTGGATTATTTCCAGTTTGGGATCTATTAATTATAGAAGCATTCATGTACAAGTCTGTTTTTGTATGACATATGTTTTCATTTCTCTTTGGTAGATTCCTAGGAGTATAATTGGTGGGTCATAGGGTAAGTTTATATTTGACTTTCTAAGAAAGTGCCAAAGTGTTTTACAAAGTGGCAGCACCACTGTGCTACCCCATCAACATCGTGTGAGAATTCCAGGTTCTCCAAATCTTTGCCAACACTTCGTATTGTCTGCTTTTTTGATTATAGGCATCTTTTCTATATTAGTGAGCTATAGTTTTATCTCATTGTGGCTTTAATTTGCATTTTGCTAATGACTAAAAAGGGCACATTTTCATATGCTTATTAACCATCCATATGTCTTCTAGGTGAATGTCTATTAAAGTCTTCTGTCTTTTCTAAATTGGGGTAACTTGTTTGAAGAGTTAAGTTGTTATAAGTGTTCTTTCTATTCTGGATACAAATCCTTTGCCAGATATATGATTTGCAATTATTTTTTTCCTATCTGTACCTTGCCTTTTTTCCAATACATTTTAAATTTTAGAACAGTTTGAGATTGACAGAAAAATTGCAAAGATATTGCTGAGAAGTCCCATAAACCCTACATCCAGTTTCCTATGCTATTAACAGCTTTTATTTGTATAATACATTTGTTACAATTAATAAAACAATTTGATACATTATTTTTAACTAAAGTCCATACTTTTCTCAGATTTCAATATGAGTCTTTTCTACTTTTACCCTTTTTATGTTCCAGGATCCCATCCAGGATACTACATTACATTTGGTCATCATGTCTCCTTAGGCTGCTCTTGGCTGTGACAGTTTCTCACACTTTCCTGGTTTTTCATGACCTTGTCTTTTGGGAGTATAATGGCCAAGCAATTTATAGGATGCCCGTCTTATGGAATTTGTCTGATGTTTTCTCATGATTATACTGGGGTTGTAGGTTTTTGAGAGGAAGACCAAAGAGTTATGATTTTCATTACATCGTATCTAAGGTGTGTACTGTCAGCATGTTTTATCATTTATCACTGTTGATATTGACCTTGATCACCTGGCTGAACTAACGCTGTCAGATTTCTCCACTGTAATGTTACTCTTCCCCTGCCTTTCCAGACTGTCCTCTTTGGAAGAAAGTCACTGCACAATCTACATTTGAGGAGTGAAGAGATATGCTCCACCTCCTTGAGGGCAGGGCAGAGTAGCTACATAAATAATTTGGAATTCTTCTGCGTGGAAGATTTGTCTCTTCTCCCTATATATTTATATAATCATTTATTTATATCAGTATGGATTTATGGATATTTATTTTATACTTTGGGTTACAATCTACCATATATACCTATACTATTAAAATCTGTGATGATACTTTATTTCTGTTTGTTCAAATTAGTCCAATTTTGGCCATGGGGAGCGTCTTCCATTGGTTCCTGTGTTGCTTTGACATACCCCGCCCCCCGTGACTGTAGATTTTTTTTTAAAGCACTTGCTCACTTTCTGGAAACACAGGATGCTCTGGGCTCATCTGGTATATATCCTGCCCTAGTCTTAGAATCAGCCGTTTCTTCAAGGAGTCCTGCTTCCTTTCATTGGAGAATGGTATTAGAAACCAAGATTTGGGCACTATGCATGCTTGTTGCTGCTGGGGTTCATTCCTTCTACAGCCTCTCAGCTGACAGAGCAAGGGAATATACATATGTACATTAACCTCTGTATATATACATATCTATAAACATTTCTATATGTAACCATCTGTGTCTATATTAAGCTAAACATGAGTTCAGACTGATGTTTCCATCTCCAGTGCATAGATCATTTTAGTTCCCTCCTGCTTATCTATAACCTCCTACCCCAACCCGGATCCCCAGTATCCACCATCCATTTACTTCATGTAGCTAATTGTTGAGTTCCTGCATACTTGTAGGACAGTTTCAGAATTGTTAACCTGTACTCTTCTGGAAAACAACTTTACTAACTAGGAGACAGAGCTTATGTACAATTTCTTTTGCCTTTAGTCTTACATACTTCACTCACTTCTAAAGTTACTTAGGTCAGCTTTCCCCCTGCCCCTACTCACTCACCCCTGCTCCCTTCAGTGAAGTTATTTCATGCATTTGTAACCCATTTAGATTGTTTAGTCACTTCTACTTTCCATTCTGGGATTCTCCAATTTCCTAAACGAATTTTTCTTTTAATTTGCATATTTTGGGTTTAATATTCTGTGCTGTAAATTTCTTCAAGTTTTGACAAATGCATAGTGTTATGTATCCACAATTACAATATCATACACACTACTTTCTTGTCCTAAAAAAATACCTTGTTTCACCTATTCATCCTTCCCTCCTCTCCCTGAACTCTGGACAACCACTGATCTCATTACTGTTGCTATAGTTTTGCCTTTTCCAGAGTGCCATGTAATTGGGATCATATTAGTATGTAGTCTTTTAAGACTGGGTTCTATCACCTATAACTATGCACTTAAGGTTTCTCCATGTCTCTTGTGATTTCACAGCTCATTTATTTTTATCACTTCACCTTTTTATTAGTGAATAGTATTTCATTGTATGAATGTACCACAGTTTGTTTATCCATTCACCTATTGAAGGACATCTTGGTTGCTTCCCGTTTTGGGCAACTATGAATAAAGCTGCTATAAACATTTTGATGTAGGTTTTTGTGTGGACAAAATTTTCATATTAGCTGGGGAAATATGTAGGAGCGTGATTGCTGGAGCATATGATAAGACCGTGTTTAGCTTTGTGAGAAACTTACGGCTTATCTTTTCATTTTTTAACAATATCTTTTGAAGTGTAAACATTTTACTTTAGTGAAGTCCAATTTATTTTTCATCTCCAGGCAAACTGGATGGCTGGTCACCCTAATTTGGAGACAGGAGAATAAATAAGTTTTTAAGCAATGGTGTGTCAGCTAGAGAAGGAAATGATCTATCTTTATCTCTATCTCTTTCATCTATCTATCTATCTATCTATCTATCTATCTATCTATCTATCATCCATCCACCCATCCATCCATCTATGTTTAGATGGAAGAAATTGTATCCTGGTAGAAAAATCTAGTAGGTAGGGAAGATTTGTGATTGAGGAGATGATAAAGGGCAGGGTTGCCGGTGTGATGTCCTTGAGGGCCTGAGATAAAATACAGATACAACCAGTGGTGTAGGTAGAGGGATGGCCTCAGCTAGGCCAGGTGCTCTGTTGTAACAGAAGGGAAGGCAGACACATGAGCAGAGCTGCAAGCGGGTGCGAAGGTGATTGCCTATATTTTGCCAATGAAAGGAAGTAAGGTCCCCAGCCCAGGGTGATTCGGGGCAGGAGGTGTCAGAGGTTTGCTGAAAGGTGAAGGTAGGAAGTATTTACTTAAGATAGGAAACATGAAAGGGCTGGAATGCAGAGTGATTGCTGCCCAGGATCAAAGGCTCTCTTGAGGTTCAGTGATCATGAATTTAAAATGAGACCAGTCAGTGCTTCGGTGTTTTTCTCTAGCTACATGCAGAAGTTTGAGTGCAGACATGGCATAGGGGGAGATTTGGAGGGTTTTGCCACGAAGCTATGGTAAACGCAGAAAAGGGCAAAGGAGCTGAGGGTGTGACTGATCATGGAACTTAAGCTGGACAAGGAGGGAGCAAGGACCTGCGGGAAAAGAAGGAGGTGAAAACTAGTAGGATCAATGGATGGTGCATCCCTGAGGGTTGAAGGATTGTTAGAATTGGGTGCCAAGAGGAATGAGCTGGAAAGAAGAGAAGCGGCAGTCAGAGGGTGGAACACTTGAGATTGTGGAGAGGTGACTCTAATGATGGTACCTATCGGATGACTGAGAACAAAGTCCCCATGGATTCTTATCAACTTGCAGTTTGATGTTAGGCTACACGCTTCTCCTTCACAGTGATTCAGACTGTCTGGGCTCCTCGCCCATTCAGCTTAAAATTCCATCTGATACACTCCCAGTAAGAACATGTATCTTGTTTGCAGTGAAATTTACCCCAACACCAGGAGTGATTGCGGTATGGCAGGTGCTGTGCCTGCCTCCACCAATAGCTCTTTGAGGATGGGACCGTCTCCTCTATCTCTCCATCCTTCCCTCCTTGGGACCATGCTGTGCACACATCTGGCACTCAGTGGATGCTTTCTCAGATAATACACAGGATTGAATGTTGGATGGAGACTTGTGAAGAGCTCAGTCCCTACTCTGCAAGTCTATTTCACAGGAGGTGGAGTTTCATGGACAGGATTTAAGGAATGTTTGTGCCGGATAATCCTTTGTAGGAGCACAACTGAGGCATGCAAATGCTTCCAAACACAAAATAATATTGCGTAGCCTTTCTTATCAAAAGGACCCTGAGAAGTCCCTGCTTTCCTTCTCAGCCACTTGTGGAGCGGGACCCGAGACCCGGCTGGCACCTTGTAAACTTCTGGGCCTACTGGATGCCAGCAGGTAATGATGACAGGATGGTCCTACCCTCTTTTATGTCACACAAACAGGCTCCCAGGCTGCATTCAATGGATTTCCCAAGCCCTTGCAGGGGGACTGCCTGCCCAGGGGCACCCAAACACCCTCACACAAGGTTTATTGAGCTGAACAGAGCTCTGCTATAATTCAGGTGGCAAGGAAACTGGAAGGAGAGGGAAACATACAGAAACCAGCAGAGGATATGGAGCTGGTGGAAGGTCGTGAGAGTGAGTTGAGTCTGTAGGTCCTCCCAGGAAGGTTGGCCCTGGGGCAATGAGATTGGCTTATAATTGTTCAACTGTTCTGGATCTTGGTTTGCTAATCTGTGAAATGGGGATAACAACTCAGAGGGATTTTGTGCGAAGACACTCTACTTTTGCTCATATCTTCAGTCATAATTTCCCTTCTTCTTCAAGAGCCCAGAGCACCTGACAGTATGGGTAGGCTGGTGGGGGTACAGGGAGGCACACCCTCTTTTCACCCGACTGTGACTTTGCTACAGGATCCATCGTTTTCCCCATGAAGAGAAGGCCGTGGCTGCCTTCCTCAAAAAAAATTAATAGCAGGAAAGGCCTGTTGAAATGAAACGTGTGGAGGTGGGACCTGGGAAGGGACCCCAGGCTCGTGGTATCCTCCTTTTCTGCTCCTTTCTCATCCACGGTCAGCCATGCTCTGTGCGCTGCCTGCATGGGACCAAGGCGACCTCAAGGTTTCTGGTTTGGGCAGGCGCATGGAATCAGGACAATTTATTGAGACTTAGAGGAAAGGAGCAGGGAGAGGGGATTTTCTTTGGGGGGTGGAGGAGAGAGTGGGAAGAAATGCTTCTTTTTTTGGAACATGCTGAATTTGAGGCACTTCTTGGACATTTGGACGGAGGTGACCAGATAGCCGGGGAGGATATGGGTCTGGAGCTCATGGGAGCTGGGGGCTGGGCATAGGGAGGTGGGAGTCTTCAGTGTACAGGAGGGTTGGAGGCCACTGGAGGGCTTCCCACTGCTCACCCGAGGGAGAGTAAAGAATAAGAAAAGAAGACGGATGGCTGAGCAGGAGCTCTGTGGAATGCCAATATTTAACGGGCTCTGAGTGTGCTAGGGAGGTGAGGTAGGAGAATCAGGAAAGCCACGCTGAGCCCACAAGAGGAGGGTGTCGAGGAGGGGGAGGCTAACAAAACAGGTAAATGTCACAAAGCTAGGTGGACACAGAAGGACGAGGTTCCCCCGCTCAACAAGGAGCTCCTTTTGGGGGGATGGGTGGGAGGTAGCTTGATAAAACAATTCGGGTGATGGACCCAGAAGCAAGGCTTATGTTTGGTGGAATGAGTGGCAAATTGGGACAGCTCATGTGGGCAGGACTGGCTTCGAGGAGGTGCCACCTGGGATGTCACAAGGGCCGGAATGTGGTTTAAATACTCTGCTGTCACCACGTTGAAACGTGATTTTTGAACAAGGGCGCCAAGTACTCATTTGCACTGAGACCCACAAATTATGTAGCAGGTCTGTGGCAGGCACTACTTCCTAAAAGTTTGGTTGTGATGAGAAGGAGAGAGCTGGGGCTGTAGCTGGAGAGGGAACTGGAGTTGGAAAGTTCAGGTGAAGGTTCTAGAAGAGAGGTTGGAGGTATGGGAGAGAGAGGAGTTAATCCACAGATGAAGTCTTGGTGAGGCAGGAGGGAGAGAGGAAACCCATCTTGGACAAGAGATGGGTTAACTTTGTAATAAATTGCAAAGGGGTCTAAATAATCCTTAGAGGATTACTTACCTTTACAGAAGATATAACTGGTCAGAATCAAGACAGTGTCTGTAACTCCAGGGCGAGCTTCCCAGTCTTTTTTTTTTAATTTTTAAAATTTATTTATGGCTGTGTTGGGTCTTCATTTCTGTGCGAGGGTTTTCTCTAGTTGTGGCAAGCGGGGGCCACTCTTCATTGCGGTGCGTGGGCGTCTCACTATAGTGGCCTCTCTTGTTGTGGAGCACAGGCTGCAGACGCGCAGGCTCAGTAATTGTGGCTCACGGGCCCAGTTGCTCCGCGGCATGTGGGATCTTCCCAGACCAGAGCTCGAACCCGTGTCCCCTGCATTGGCAGGCAGATTCTCAACCACTGCGCCACCAGGGAAGCCCCCCGAGCTTCCCAGTCTTGAAGTGAAAGGATCCATCTGCCCCCTGGCTACCCGGTCATTCCCGAAGGGGAATGTACCTCTGCGTGGTACAGATTCTGGGCATCATCAACAAACTTCTGTACAGGTACTGCTTCTGGTCCCCAAACAGCATGCTGCCACGTCTGGCTGGCATGCCCCAGGGGGAGGAAGGAGGGCATGGAGGAATTGACTATAGTGCCCATGGAGCCCTTTGTCTGGGACTCGGGACAGGCTGAACCCCAGTCCCTCCAGGCCCTGGGTGCGCACTGCGGGCCTGGCCTGGAGAGCGGCAGGCTGAGGGGATGGAGATGCTCAGCGGGGAGAAGATGATGTTCCTGCCTGGGGTTGTGGCCACCACCTGCCTGTATAGGCTGAAGGCAAAGTGGGGATTGTTCAGGGAAGTGGAAGAGGCCAACAGGGTCACTGGGGTTGGACGATTTTCCTGGTCAGGAGCCCCTTGGTCACAGGTGCGAGCACCCAGCCTGGCTACCAGCAGACAAAAGAAGAGAGTGGGGTGCGCCATCCTGGACCAACAGAGACACAGAGCGCCCTCATGCGGTCCAGCAAGGCGCCAGAACGCTTCCCACTGCTCTTCTCTCCCCCTCCATCGACTGCCCCGGGGCAGCTTTAATGGGCAATTCAAAGGGAACAGGGGGTGCCTGGGTAAGGCTCCGGCTTT
The DNA here is from genome assembly GCF_059928025.1 of Delphinapterus leucas. Taxonomy (NCBI): domain Eukaryota; kingdom Metazoa; phylum Chordata; class Mammalia; order Artiodactyla; family Monodontidae; genus Delphinapterus; species Delphinapterus leucas. The sequence goes on from NC_143130.1 coordinate 171,309,750, forward strand.
GGAGTCAGGCAGACTCGGGTTTGAATCCTGACTCTGGGCCTGTGTGAGGCTTGATGAGAACACGGTGGGCAAAATGCAATAGGTATTCAGTAGACCTATAGGTGTAGAAAAAAGTCCTAACCATACCCCGCAGGTGTCCTTAGATTTTCGTTATAATAAGCAAGAGGGAGGAGATATGGGAACATATGTATACGTATAACTGACTCACTTTGTTATAAAGCAGAGACTAACACACCATTGTAAAGCAATTATACTCCAATAAAGACGTAAAAAAATAAAATAAAATACAATACAATGTTTACAACATAAAGTAAAAATTCAGTTCCTTACCCGCTCACTCCACTCCTGTTCCCCAGAGCTTATCAGTTTTAAGAATTTGTCAAAGGTTGGTTTAGAATTTTTAAAATTTGGATCTATGTGTGAATTGAATATGTACTATCTACACAGAGGACATACTTATATGTATGGGTAATTTTACATACATACTTCAAAATGAAGTGGAATTATATTCTACATATTGTTCCAAACTTTTTAATTTAACAATATAAGGCAGATGTATTTCACTAATTTGTCAGTAGGTACAAATTGCTTCATTATATTGATGGTTATATATATTGGGTAGTAAGGATTTACTTACTATAAATCATTGAATCATCTTTCATAGTTGGGTGTTGATTTTTTTCCTGCTCTTCCAAGAATGCTGCCATGAACATCTTTGTACATATATCAAAAAATGAGGTATTCTCTAGAGTTCATTTATGAAATTGGTATGCATATTTTGAATTTTCCTAGATGCTATTAATTTGCCATTCAAAAAATCTGTATCAGTTATGCTCCTACAAACACGGGGTAGAGGTGTGTATTCGTCCATGCTCTTTCTGATGTTGAATATTGGCATCGTTTGATTTTTGACTGTCTAACTGATGGAAATAGCCTTTCACTGTCCTTTATTTTTGTAGTTCTGTTGTCTTTTTTTCTCTTGATTGGGTTGTAGGAAATTCTTATATGCATAAGGGATATTAAACCTTTGTCATAAATATTGCAAATATCTTTTCTTCTCACTCTGTCATCTGTCTTTTCACTTTGGTCATCTTGTCTTTCATCATAAAGAAGTTTTAACATTTTATCTACTCTGATCTGCCAGTGTTGTCACACTGACGAAATCCTTCCCCATCCCAAGATTATAAAAAACCACATGCACCATTTCTTCTTCTGGTATTTTTAATTTCATAATTTTATGTTTAGCTCTTTAATCTGTTTTGAATTTAGTTTGCATTTGGTGTGAAGTAAGAATACAAGTATCCCATTCCCCAAATAGAATAGACAATGGATTGAATTGATAGCATGCATGGATTAAACTAAAATTTCCCCATGGATTTGAAAAGCTATCATGGTCTTATATAAAATTCCATTAATCACAGATTCTTCTAGACATTTTATATGGTGTATAAATGTATATTTTGCAAGGCAAGGCAAGGCATTTGTTTTTCTTTTTCAAAAATCATCAGCTTTTTTTTGTGGATTTTTTCCATCAGGTGAATTTTAGAATCGATGCGCCAAATTCAAAAAATCTAGATGGGATTTCAATAAGAACTATTAACTTGAAGGCATATGTCTCTCTTTCTAAACGTGAATCTTTTAAGCCAGGGATGTGGTATAGCTCTCTAATAATTTAGGCCTTTTAAAAGTGACTTTTTTCATACAGTTCTTGCTTTTCCTGTTACACTAATGTATAGTATATTTGCACCCACTTTTTGGTTGCAATTGTAGATTAGTTTTTATAGATGCGTTCCCCACCTCCAGTCACTCTGATGGTCTGGAGCAGACAGTTTATCCAGGACAAACAGACTCTTCCTTCAGAATTTGTCCTGGGACTGAGAGAGACTGCCCCTGTCTCGTGGCTGCCTCCTTTGTCCTATGAGCAGGGGGAATGGGGGTGTCTGTCGTCATTTGGATGGGAGAAGCTGGCAGCTGGTCCAGAGGGAGAGGGCTGGAGATGGGTTGGGCAGGGTCCATGCGAGATGGAGAGAGAGGACTCCTGGGTTTCCCACAGCACTCCGGGTCCTGTGCCAGGCAGGGTGGGCACCGGGACATCCCTCCACTCTCCTCTGGTCACTGGTCTCTCCATCTCTGGAGCTACGGCTCACAGCGCTTTAAGATTTGGTGAAATACACACCTTTATTCTAAACAAATCACAACAGAAAACTTGGGGGTAGGGGTGGGAATTGGGGTCATTGATCCCCCATTTCTTAAACATGTTCCGAATCTGAATTCACCTTCTGGATCAATGAGAAAGTCCATTAAACTAACAACACAAGTAGTGTTGCGCTTATGCACTCGGGGCTAAACTCTCTGAGTCGAAATGAAATGCAATAGCGTGTAGTGCTCAGCAAGACCTGCCTCTTGCCTTTACTATGAGCAATACCTTTTCTGCAGGCTCTTTGCCAGCCCCCTGCCCATCGTCTGCCCTCTTCTGCCACGCTCTGTGCTCTGAGACGCTGACTCGTATGTCCTGTACTGCTAGCTCTCTTTCTTCCCATTCCTCCCTGCTTCAGCTCGGTGCCTCTGGAGTGGCTGCATCCCTCCGCCACCTCAGACCCTTCCAGGCAGCCCCTCCTTCCGTGGCTCCTCCTCTCACTGTTTCTTTCCTTTGCCCCTTCAGCTCTGGACAGGTAAGAGCTTCCTGGTTTTGCCAACCTCTGGGTGTCTCACCAGACACCCTCCTGCTTTTCCCTTAACATTTTCCACATCTTTCTACATAGTCTCTTTGCAAAAGTCTCATCCTTTGAACCATTGTGGGGACTCTGAGTAAGACTCCATTTAATCCTCACAACCAAACTCCTGCAAATATTTGAGTTCCTGGGAGGTGAAGTGACTTATTCAAGGTCCACAGCGAGCCAGTGACCGAGCCAGGATTCGAGTCTAGGCCTGTTGCCTCCAAAGGCTTGATTTTACCCTTCACATCTCTCTATTTCAGGATAAGGTGACTCCCTACAATAAGACCCACCTGCATGTGAGCCCCGCAAGTCCTGTGCTGCTGCTCTGGCCCCTCCCCTTAATGGCAACCTCCTAGCCCACAACTTACAAAGAGAACTATCTCCTCAGGTAGTAACTGGGAGCTGTGTGGACCAGATATGAGGTTAGGGGAAGGTAATTTTTACTTACAAGTCGGGGACAAGGAATCGGATGCACCCACAGCACCCTCAAGGCTGGCCCCCATGGACAACTGTCATGAGGATCAGAGTGGGCAGCCAACATCAAAAGATGATTCTGTTCAGGGATGCAGAAACACAGGGGAAGGTCAGGTTGTACCCTCCCCAGGCAAATGTTCCAGTTCTCAGCCCACTGTACCTACATCATTTGGGTGCCTAGTGTGCAGTGCTTACTGGTGCACGAGGAACTAGAGGAAGAGGAACTGCTGACCTGACCTGACCAAGGAGGTTGGCCTCACTACGCTGTCAGAGAAGCTGAGGAGAAAGGACAGATGTCTGTGGGGAAAGTACTTTCTCATCCTCCCATCCATCCATCCATCTCCCATCCATTCCATCCATCCATCCATCCATCGTCCCATCCATTCACCCACATCTGAAGCACTTGCTCTATGCTTAACCCTGGATGGGCATTGAAGGGAGATGTAGAGTAATTGTATTACTGCCTTCATGAAGCATATCTCACAGGAGGCCCTGGATACTTACTGTCCCCACACTTAAACACCTCAGGGAAGGGGAGTGGAGTGTATAAAACTGTGGACTGGGGAAACCCTGACTTGACTGAAAGAATTCTGAGTCGACAGAGTTTATGTTGAATGAACAGAACTCAACTAGAGTTAATAAGATTAAGCTTCCTCCACCAGGCAGAGTAGAGGCTCCATATTCAGTGGAGGCTCCTGTAAGGACGTGGACTTGAGCTGAGTTCTGAAGGATGGGCAGGATTTGGGCCAAGCAAACTTTGAGCAGTGCCTCAAGCAGAGTCAGAGGCCACTGTGGTCCCCCAGTACTCCTCGAGTTTGTTATCCATCTTTAATCCCCTTTGGCACTTCTTCAGACATATTTCTCTGTGCCAAAGCTCAAGGACACACAGATCAATATAGAAGTAGTATTAATCATGATAGTGACACATGCAAGAGTAGCAGCAAATCTTATTTATTTGTTGACTGTCTTCCAGGTGGTAGGATATGTGCTCTCTGCTAAAATGACCCTATGAGAAGGCGTCAGTCCTATTTTGCAGATTGAGTAACTTGTTCAAAAGCAAACAGTTTGTAGAGATTGAGGCAGGCTTGGCACACAAAGCTATGTGACACCCAGACCTGTATTCTACTATGATAGGTGACTTCTTGGGAATGGGCACATTCTGAGGTTGCTGCAGAGGTAAGAGAAGTGGAAGAGTAGTTTGGAGACTCGGTCTTGAGTGTTGAAAGAAAGCTATTCATCTGGCACTGGTTTGAAACTGATCTCTCTAAATACACATACAGACGCACACAGAGCTAGTTTCTTCTTGGTTTAATAATTTGTTCTCGAGTTTCTTTGGACATACTTTCTTGGGACGAAATGGCCAACGGTTTTTATCTATATGTCAATTTCAAGTAATTGGTAAGGGCAGCCTGGGAGACTGAGTTGAAGAGGCAATTGAGGGACCTCCCTGGCTGTCCAGTGGTTAGGACTCGGTGCTTTCACTGCTGTGGACGCTGGTCAGGGAATTAAGATCCCACAAACCACGCATGGCATGGCCGGAAAAAAAAAAGGCATTTGAGACTCCATCTTTCTGTGTGAGAGTGCCTTAATCCATTAACCATGACTGTCGCGGGCATGAGCAGAGGGAACCAGGTTATTAAAATAACGGAGTTACCAAAACCTAGGATGCCGGTGAAGATGTTGGGCATCCAGCCTGGGAGAAGGAGATGTGGAGCGATAGGACAACTTAAGATGTAGGACCCCAAACGTGAAATATCCCAAATAATTTCCCCATGAAAGTTTTGGAGGATGCAGAGTGAAGTCATGTCTAGCCAAGAGAGGAATCAGGCCCAGAAAACATAGGAACTGTAAGGCATTTTAGAGATCACCTAAGATAGGACAGTAAATGGTTTCCATCTGAGCTGCCATCTTGGATCCATCATAGTGGATTCTGAGGCTGTGCCTGAATGAAGATGACAATCAGGCCATGGTCGATTGGTGATGTCTGCTGTGGATGTGAGATTGGAAGCAGTTGCATATGGCCCCATGTTTGCCATTTTTAGTCTAGTCCAACATTCTCATTTTATAGGTGAGGAGGTAGAGGTTGGGAGAGATAACAGGGACTTACCAAGGGTTACACATCCTGAGAAAAAGTGAGAATTAGAATCCCCTCTCTTGCCTCATGAGCGTGTATTCTTCCTACTTCACTGTACATTTTCTCAGGATTAACAAGAAGTCATAGCCAACTTTCACAGCGTCTAATGGGAATAAACCCCTGATGTCAGCTGAGTAGTGATTTTGACATCACAGTCCTGCTGACCTTCACCTACAGCCGTTTGTTTATTGAGCAAACAAGCCTTTGAGCCTGTTTATTAGTCCTCATGAGACTTATCTCCTCCTGTCTCTGGATTTTTTCTCCCATTTCTTAAGCACATGCTATGTGCTTAGAGCTTTACATGTCATACTTTACTTAAGCCTCCCAACAACCGGTGTCTTTGTGAACGAGAAGGTAGAGTTCAGGTGGCTCGGCCACGACGACGTAGCTTGTGAGTGGTCAGTGCCAGGAACAGAGCCCAGACTCCAACCACTGTTTCACCATACCTGGTTACTTGGGTTCCTGTGGGTTTTTAAACAACGTTGTCTTATGTCTTTATTTGTGGAATGTTATTGTGTCAAAAGTCAACAGTGGCAAAAGCTCTTTGCTTTTAGTTCCATTATTGGGCACGAGCTGGCCTTTAAATCCCAACGGACAGTGATTTCTCTTCATTGTCACTCATTTCTTCCTAAGGTAAGCATTAGCCTGTGGTCAGTTTCCAGCTCCTCAAAACGTTCAGTAGGAAGTCTATCTACTAAAACACTGCCCAAAGCCCTCCTTACAGTTGCGTGCACTCTGGGAGTTCAAGGAGGCGATCAGGATACTGCCAGCCTTCAGGGTGCCTCCCTCTGTGCAGACTAGGAAAAAGCACCTGCATTAGGGCTGCCATAACTAAGTACCACACACTGGGTGCCTTAAACAACTGAAATTTATTGTCTCACAGTTCTGGAGCCTAGGACTCTGAAATCAAGCTGTTGGCAAGGTTGGTTCTTTCTGAGGCCTGTGAGGGGAGGGTCTGTTCCAGGCCTTTCTCTTTGGTGTGTAGATGAACCATCTTCAATTTCACCTGGTGTTCTTGCTATATCTTCCTATTATCTTCCCTCTCAGCTCGTGTCTCTGTGTCCACATTTCCCCTTCTTATAAGGACACCAGTCCTATTGGTTTAAAGCCCAGGCTAATGACCTCATTTTAAGTTGATTACCTCTGTAAGGACCCTATCTCCAAATGAGGTACTGAGGGTTAGAACTTCAATGTATAAATCTTCGAGGGACACGATTCGACCCATAACAGCATCTCTTTGGGTCATACATAACTCATGAGGAATGGTATTCTAACCCCCTCCACCATTTTATTATGACAGTTTGAAGACATAGAGCAAAGTGGAAAGATTTTTACAGTGGACACTTTAAATCTACCATCTAGATTCTTCCATTAACGTTTTAATATGCTCATTTTATCACATGCTATCTGGAGTAACAGCATCTTTGTGCAAATTAAAAAGAACATCTTTTAACCAGATGGATGTCACCACATGCCAGGGTGTACCAATTGGTGAGTGTAGCTGGGATGGATTTCAGGCCCCATGCTATCTCTGCCAGCACCCGTGTGCAGCGCACAGCCTGTACCATTGTCCTTATTGACCCCGAAGACGATCCTCTGAAAGAAGCAGCAGGGCAATAGAGTATCTACAAAGCCCTCACTTCTTTTTACAAATAAGTTTGTAATTCGAAATTATTCACTGAACTTACATGGAACCCACACCCAGCACAATGTATAGCCCAGGACTGGCATGTGGTTGGCACTTAGTACAAGATGGTTGAATGACTGATTGGTTGACTGAATCTACTTCTTCATAAGCTTAGCTTATTGAGCAATGACAGGAATCAAAAATGTATCCAGACTCCAGTGACAGGGAATGCCCACCAGGAAGAAATACATTCTTCTTAGAAGCAGCTCTGATGGCTTGATTACTGAAATGGCTCAAGGTGACAATTGTCCCGAAGACCGTTGGTTGGCTGTTCATGTTTCTTCTGCTGGGTTTCTGCTCACGTTCGGTCCTCCATCTGGTACTGCCCTGCCCCATGGGAGGCATGGTCCCCAGCATGTAGCCACAGGGGATGAAAGCGGCATATTTGTGGGGGACTCAGCAAGATTACAATCTAGGGCTTCCCTGGTGGCGCAGTGGTTGAGAGTCCGCCTGCCGATGCGGGGGACGCGGGTTCGTGCACTGGCCCGGGAACATCCCACATGCCGCGGAGCGGCTGGGCCCGTGAACCATGGCCACTGAGCCTGCGCGTCTGGAGCCTGTGCTCCGCGACGGGAGAGGCCACAACAGTGAGAGGCCCGCGCACCGCCAAAAAAAAAAAGATTACTATCTAAGGCCAAGTGAGTATCATTGAAGATCTAGCCAACAACTTGAACAAAACAAAGTTTATCAGGGCAGTGACTCTGGGGATTTCTGATGCTCCCCTAGGCTGGAGATTGAGTTAATATTAACAGGCCCAAGGTGATGTGAGCTTGTGTAACCAGGGCCTGACCGCCTCCTCCCCGGCCAACCACCCTGTTTGTGCTCCCTGTTCATTGCGCTTCAGCTGCCCTCCAGTTAACGCCCAGGGAGGAGGCTGGTGTCCTGGGTCTCCGGGCAGCAGCATGTGGTACTGTCCCTCTGAACCAAGAATGTCAAATGCCACTCTACTGCCTCAGTGAATGCCAGCGTCTCAGAGGGCAGGGGCATCTGGTGTCTGAATCGCTGTCTCTGGGCACAAGGACATTTTTGCCCAGAAGGGGCAACAGATCTGTGTGACGAGAGTGTAAGCTCTCAGACCTCCTTATACCTCATCCTGCCCTGCCAACCAGTTCCCCTGCCACTGCCTGGGTGAGCTGTATAAAGGCAAACATGCCTTGGCCACTACCCACCCTCAACAGCCTTCTCACCCACAGCAGCATTTTACAAAGTGGATTCCGTGGAACCCTAGAGATGATTTGTAAAAAAAAAATGGGTTCCATGGTCAAATAATTTTGGGAAACACTGCATACTCTCTCTCTCACTTGGATGGTAATATTTGAAAGGAGCTGAGAAGTCCCTCAGTAAAGACTTACCCAGAGTTTTCCAAACCCATTTCACCAAGGAACCTTCCCCGCTCCCAGGTAATAGAAATTAAGACCCCAACGAAATGCCTTAAGGGTAACATCCTTCTTCAGGCCCCGTGCCCTGCTTCTCTGTCTAGGACAGAAGTGCCTCTCTGACCGTCCACTTGCCACCATCCCCTTCCATTTGATTCTTAAATTAATATTCAATACTTTTTAGATACATAGAAAACTATAAAGAAGCAGACAAAATGGTGGGTGATCGGCCTCCTGAATCTTTCTGTGATTCTGTCAAAATAGAAATCACTTCGAGCCTCGGTGGGATACCCTGTGTGGGCTCCAGGTCACTCAGAACGAAAGCCAGTCCATGCACGTGTGTGATGTACAAACCCGTACCCCACCCCCTCCCCAACCCAGGTGCTGTAGTCACATCTCTGCCCTCTTCTGCTTCTCTCTTTCTCTCCTGCTCTCCACTGCTCTAGGCACACTGCTTTCTCCTTGCTTCCCTTGAACATGCCAGACACATTCCTGCCCCAGGGCCTTTGCACCTCCTAGTCCCTCTGCCTGGCTGCTCTTCTATTAGATGCCCGCATGGCTTGCTCTCGCACCTGCCTTGGGTTTCAGATGCCGCCTTCTCGGTGAGGCCTTCGCTGACCACTCTGTCCAAGTGTGTCTCACACCCTAGCACTCCCCATGCCCTGTCCCCGCATTATTGTTTTGCCGTTGGGCTCATCACCTTCTCCTATTCTATACACGGTATTGATTTACCCGGGTCATCCCTGCACCCCCACTGAGTTCCTGTGGACGGGGATTTGGTCTGTTTTGTTCATAGCTGCACAGCCATGCCTGGAACATAGTAGGTGCTCAGTAAATAATTGTGAGATAAATGCATGTATGTGTTCACAGAAGAAATCGTACTATGTATACTCTTCTGTATTTTTTGCTTTTAGAGGCTTTCCCTTATCAACCTATGCAGAACTGGCCTTATATTCAATACTTTAAAAAGGTTGCGTGACACTCTATCCAATTTTATATAATTAATTTCCTATTATTATGGACATTTAAGACTTTTTGCTCTTCAAACAATGCTGAAGTTAAAAAGAAGACTTTTTTTTCTTTTAACATTTGCTGTTTGTAAATATTTCCATGGGATATATTCCCAGTAGTGGACTTCCTGAGTCAAAATTAGTTTGTTTTTTTTTAAAACTTTAATAGATGTTACCAAATTATCTTCCAAAGATCTTGCACAAACTTACACTCCCCCAGTCTATTGTATGAATGCCTGTTTCCTCACGTGTAAATCAGCAATGAGAATTGTCAACCTCGTATGTTTATGCCAATCAGAGGTGAAAAGTGGCACTCTGACTTGCGTTTTTAAAATAATGAGTGGGTTGAGAATTCTTTTATATTTCCATTGGCCATTTTTTTAAAATAGATTTATTTATTTTATTTATTTATTTTTGGCTTCATTGGGTCTTGGTTGCTGCGCGCAGGCTTTCTGTAGTTGCAGTGAGCAGGGGCTACACGTCGTTGTGGTGCGCAAGCTTCTCATTGCGGTGGCTCCTCTTGTTGCAAAGCATGGGCTCTAGGCACGTGGGCTCAGTAGTTGTGGCTCGCAGGCTCTGGAGCGCAGGCTCAGTAGCTGTGGTGCACGGGCTTAGTTGCTCCGCGGCATGTGGCATCTTCCCAGACCGGGGCATGAACCCGTGTCCCCTGCATCGGCAGGCGGACTCTCAACCACTGCGCCACCAGGGAAGCCCTGGAGTATAATTGCTTTACAATGGTGTGTTAGTTTCTGCTCCATAACAAAGTGAATCAGCTATACATAAACATATATCACCTCCAAGACTATTCTTCTTGAAACCTCAGTTTCCTAAATAGGAAAATCAGACCTGTGGGATAGGATGACCCAGGGCCACTACGGTGCTGCATGTGAGGAACTTCACTCAGTGTAGGTGCTCAATAAATGTGTGTGTGTGTGCACAAGTGTCTGCATGTGTGACAGGTGTGCATTTGTGTGTGAGTGTTTGAATAAGGACAACAAGAATCAAGACCTTTATCTGGTAATTGTAAGCCTCCATCAACTGGTCACACCTACTTACCCAACCCCATCCCACACTCTTATTCTTAACTCTTCCCTCTCTGGGGAACTGGTCCCTTCTCTGTGCTTCAACACCACACTCATGCCTCTCTCATCGCCTGTCCTGTCCTCCCCTCCCTGCAGGAGACACACAAGCATGGCTCTCAAGGCTTGTGTCTGACCCACAAGGGGACCCTCACCCTTTCCTGACCAGCCTCCTCAATGGCCCTGGGAAGGAACCCACCACCTCAGGAGGCGGATTTTCTTGTACTTTTTCTCCTTGGCTTCGCACTTGTTTGTAGACCAGATTCTAAACTCCTTGGGGACCAGGGCTTCGATGGGGACCTTCACACCCCTCATCCCCACCCAGGCACTCAGCTCACAGTCAGGCACTGAACTGCAGTTGTTTCTCTGGGCACCTGTAATTCTCCTGCGTAAATGGCATCTTTGGTCGAAATCACTCTGTAACTCAGACTCAGTGATTCACCGGTAGCTCCTGGCATCACAGGCTCAGGGCCAAAGGTGTTGCTCTCCCTGCACGGGGCACTGGCCACTGGGAAGGGGCAGTGTCCAGGCTGGGGAGGAAGTCCTCAGGGACAGGACTTTCACTCCTCACCCCTGGGCACTGTCTGTCTAACAAAGCCCAGTCAGTGCTTTCCGAAAGGATGCTCTGTCTGGGAGCATGAGATTATGCACCCTCCCCGCCTGGGTCAGCCCTGGCCTGGGAATCACCATATCTCAAGGTATTTGAGGATTTTGGCGAGGTGCTTCTCAGAGAGCCCACCCTCCAGCAGCTGCATCTTCCCCAGGTTGGGCAGAAGCAGGAAGGCGGCCATTCTGCCCTGGTAGTGCTGCACGAACACCCAGCAGGAGAACTCATTGTCTCGGTACAGGTGGAACATGCCCACGTGGTTGATCACGGGCACCTTGACCGTGATCTTCTCGTTCACATGGAAGTCTCCTTTTAGGAAGCACTGAGCCTCGAATTTATCATTCCATTTGCCTGTAGAGGATGAAGGTGCACAGCAGCTAGGGGTAGGAGAAGGTTTAGAAAAGTGTGCTAGAAAAAGGAGCCCTGAGGCCTCCTGGTGAGATGCTGGTCTCTGAGCCTCAGCTTTGCCCTCTGTAAATTGGGGCAAAAATGAAATCGTCAGGCTCCTGAAGGGCTTTGTGAAGATAATTTGAGGCTAGAGGAGGATCCAGAGTTTCTGTATTGCAGAGGCTAAATGGCATCAACCTGGGTGGGCAGAACAAACATTTTTACTTGGATTTGATGTTTAGTTAATGCGTGGTCTGAGGCTGAAAATTATTGGGAGTGGTTGGAAGCTCCCCAGGTCATACTGGGCACCTCCCATCTGAGTCTCCCTGCCCCTTGGTAATTGGTGCTTCTTATTATTCAGGGAAATCACTCTTGTTCCTACTCTAATGGCCTTTCCCTGGACCAACATGTGAAATGCAGATGCCTTAGAAGTGCCCCCTCTGCTCTACCAAGAGAACGTCACCATCCTGCTAAGACAGGTTGCCTCGGGGACCCCAGGGCCCAATTTTCCCATTTGTTGGGAGGAGGAAAGTGAGGCTGGGGAGGGGACGAGACCCACGTGAAGTCCCACAGCAGAGCTGGAATCTGGGATGTGCTCACTCCAGTCTCTGCGCTCTCCATCACACTTTTCTCTCTCTAGAGCAAGGGGCCAATGGTGTGAAGGAGGCAACCCCTGGCCTTGACTCTCACCTCCCCTACCCTAGGCTATCTCCATGGACTGTTTAAACTGCCTTAGAATGCCTTCTGAGGCCCACAGGTCCTGACATTCTCAACACTCAGAGGGAGGAAGGGAGGCTGGGATTCAAGTTTAGTTGAGCACCTACTATGTGAGCATATAGTCCCATGATCTTTGTAACTTATTTTTTCCTTCTAAAATTCTGACAAGAAGGGCATTATTATGTCCTTATTACAGGTAGGAAACTAGAACCTCAAAGAGGTAAAATGACTTGCCCGTAGTCAAACAACAGCTAATAGGTCATAGAGGCAGGATGTGAGCGCTTGCCTTTCAGTCTCCAAAGCTGTCACTATTTTCACTACACGAGAGCTGTCAGTGTCTTCTGTGAAATCCTATTCCCTTCATACGCTCCGCCAAAATTTGTTTTTACGGCTCTCTATTTTGGGATACTACATATTTTGCCTCTCTCCCTGGTAGGGATTTACAAAGCACATTAGGACATTTAAGGCTCTGAAAAGTCCTGCAGAGAAGATGACGATTTGACTGTTTAACCCACTATTTCCTAACCTTATTTGATCACGCAAAGTCTCTTTTTTTGGCCGTGCTGCATGGCACGCAAGATCTTAGTTCCCTGACCAGGGATAGAACCCGTGCCCCCTGCAGTGGAAGTGCGGAGTCCTAACCACTGGACCATCAGGGAATTCCTCATGCAAAGTCTTTTAATGGTTGTGTGTAGAAAATTGAATAACTGAGATCCATAGCTACATTCCATCCACTGCCAAGGAAAATCTAAAGAACCAGTTCAGGCTACTTGTACAACCTTAACCTTCAAAAATTATGTAGTTCACCAGAGCAAGAGCCGTGTCTTCGTCAAGCGCTTTGACCAAATCCACAATTATTCCCTGAGTTCTTATCTTTATCTGATGGTTGATCTCTTTCTTGGCCTCTTTGATGTTCCTGAAGTTGATGGACAGGGCTTTTGAGTGGTACAGCTTCTTGACATTGCACAAAAACTCAGGCTTTTGCTTCGGTTTCTCATCAATGATTAGCATAGTGCTGGCAGTCAGCTGGAACTGACTGTTTGGCTGCTTAAGGGTTTCAGGGAGACTCCCTAAGTCTTTGTGGATATCAGCCTTAGGCGCCTTCTTAAACTTGAAGCCTATGCCCTTCAGGATCCTGATGTAAGTATCATCTTTGGTTCCCAGGGAGAGAGAGCATCGCAAAGGCTATAGCGATGCTCACTGGGGAGAAGATGATTTTGTTGTTGGACTGACGGGCCAGTTCATGGTACAGGCTGAAGGCGAAGCTGGAGAAGTGTGGGAGATCGTATTGATAAATATCAGGGCTGGACTGACGCATGGCGCCAGGGACTTGACTGACGCATGGCGCCAGGGACTTGACTGACGCATGGCGCCAGGGACTTGACGGCACAGGTCTGCCAGCAGGAGGAGGCCCCACGTGATGGAGGATGCCATTGTCCTGCAAGAGAGAGAAGGGTACCACACCCGGGTCAGGCCACACGACGAGTCCCTCGGCCACCGATTGACGCCATGTCAAAGCAAACACGGTTTATCGAGCATCTATGTGCCGAGCACTTTCCTACATCAGCACCATTGAAAGACTCAGAACAACAGCAGAGACTTTATGGTGATTACCATACACCAAGTTCCATTCTAAGCACTTTACTGTCTTATCTCACTGCATTCTGGTAACAGTCCTATGAGGCAGGTCAGGCGACTATCCTGGGCTTACAGATGAGGAGACCAAGCTCCTAGAGGTTAAGTCACTTGTCCAAGGTTCCAGAGCGGTAAGGTAGCAGGACCAGAATCACACCCCCAGGTAGTCTGGGTCTGGTCCACGTTCTCGATGGTTCCACTAACACCTGCAATGACCCCGAGGTGTAAGTGCCACAGCCCCTACTTTGCAAAAGAGGAAACTGAGGCACAGGAAGTAGATGCTCGCCCAGGAAGCGGGCCAGATCGGGCTCAGGGATGATTGGACCTGGAACAGCCCTAGGAGGGATTCCGCTGAACCCTGGTTTTTAATGGACAGAGAGGCTGCTGCCCTGAGTGGGAAGGATCTTGCCCAGTGACACCCAGTCAGAACACAGAAGGGCTTGCCTGATTCAGGCCCAGATTCTCCCTAACTCCACACGCTTCCTCCATCTCCTTTTTCTTGAAACTGCTACAGCTCTCACTTTATAGGCCGCTTGAGCCTGGAGTTCATTATCATCTGGTTCTATAATGTTCTAGGCCTGGAGAAGGCTGTTGAATTAGAGCACATGAGAACCCTCAACCTCGCGGCCCTCACAGACATTTGTCTTGTGGAGTGTTCTGTTATCTTCATTTTACAGGATGTGAAACATGAAGCTCGGAGAGGGTCATTAACTTGCTCGAGGCCACATAGCGGGCCAAGCAGAGCCAAGACAGACAGGTGTCTTTGCTTCTGGCCCGGTGTTCTGTGTTCAGGGGGCTGTTCATCCAGTAACTACCTCCTGAAGTGGGAGCTTGGCTGCTTCTAAGGGCTGGGCACAGAGGGAGTCGGGGGTCTCAAGCTCACTACTATTTCTGCGCTGGAAAATTCTATGCTGTGGGGAGGCTGTCCTGTGCATTGTTGGGTGTTTAGCAGCATCCTGGATAAAACTAAATCCCAGTAGCCCCTCCCCACCCCCAGGTGTGACAATAAAAATTTGTCCAGGCATTGCCCAGGGTCCCCCAGGGCCAAAGCACCCCTGTGGAGCTCCCATGTTGAAGGAGGAAGGGCTCAGAGCACGAGACCCACTTAGGAGGCCTCCTTCTTCCTGGTTGACCAGACTTTTCTCATTTCGGAGTGGGTTTGGGTCAAGTGATTCCCATTTGAGTTTGCTCACTGGGGCCAAAGAGTTTAATGGACTCAGTCAGTTTGGGGTGTTCATTCTTCTTGGGTGGGGACCTTGTCAAGGGACCCCAGGATTCTGCTGTGGTGAGTTGTGTGAGGCCTTCGGGAGACCACAGAAAAATCTCTTTGGCTGTCAGCTTGGGAGCTCAGATGCCTCTGTGGTCCTTTGGCTACCAGTAGCTTGATGACCAACACCTTTAAGAGGCTTAATGACAACAGCCCCTGAGTATCAGGGCTGTTCCAGCTAGACACTCACGTGCAGCCACAGCCCCGAAAAGGCTTTCTTGAGCTCTCTGGGGGAAGGGGACGGTGGGTTTTTCCAGCTAAAGCTTTTAGGATCGGTGAGGGGCCAGAGATAGAAGACAGGGCCGTGAACCCAGATAAGAAAGGGGAGGAGGTGACAGAAAAGCTAGCAGGGTTATCTGAGGAGTTAATGAATACACCTCAACCTTTCAGAGGAGCAGTTCCAGCAATGAGGTCAAGGCCAGGGGTCCACTGGGGAGCAGAGGGGGAGACCTCGGGCTGGCCTCTGAAAATCTGGGGGACAGGCCATCACGGGGGGTCAGCTTTCTCCAGCAAGATAGTTAAGTGCTGGGGCATGGAAACTACCAGGCCAGGCCAAAGGCTCTGGCTCTGACTGGAAGTGAAAAGAACAGGGTAAGAAAGGAGAATCTTCTTAATAAAAAAAAAAGAAATAAACAATAAAGAAAAAGGAAATAATAGTATCACCTCAAAACAAAAACAAAAACAAGCGGAAAAAAAAAAAAAAAGAGGGAAGGATCCTGAGGCAGAGAAGCATTTTAGAGAATGGGGCACGGGGTGCAGTCCCTCCAGGAGGCCTCGTCCCTGCCTTCTACAGGGGGGGAGACACACGGGTGAAGACCACCAAGGCCATGGGGTTATGTCCAAGCCTGAGGAGGGTGGGAGAAGGAGAAAGGTAACCCCGAAGCAGCCCCGCGCACCAGCCTGTATTATTATAGGGACCTCCTGTGTGCTGGGACCTTTTTTTTTTTTTTCAGTTAAATATTCAGCCATATTTTCTTCAGGTTGTTTGTGGCTACATTTTTCGCCTTTAACTATTTTATAACATTTACTTCCTTCCCCCCCAACTTTATTGAGATTTAATTGATTTATATCATTATGCAAGTTTAAGGTGTACAATGATATTTGGGATTAACATATACTCACTACTATATATAAAATAGATAATCAACCAAGACTACAGTATAGCACAGGGAACTCTACTCAGTATTCCGTAATAACCTATATGGGAAAAGAATCTGAAAAAGAATGGGGGGGTTTGAATGATGTCGTTCCATCCTCCCCACCGACTGTGCTGGGCAGAACAGCAAAGGCTCGACTGCCCGCCTTCAAATCCTGACCCTGCAAATCGGAGCCGAACCTGCCTGTGCCACAGTTTCCTCCTCTGTCAAGGTGTCCCGGCCTCACGCACCCGTGTCAGCTCAGGACAGGGCTGAAGGAGAGCTACTCACTCAGTGCATGGAAATCTCTTCTTCCTCCAGGAGGCTCACTGGGCTGGACTCACCCCACAGGCTGCACCACACTGGCACATGCCTTCGCCTACGTATAGGGCGTTGGGATGCTCAGCCCTACGGGGCCCTACCCCCCACACCCTGAAGGAAATAAGCCTGGGGAGCCTCCAGAGCTCAGCCAGCACATGCCTGATATCATCTGAGGGCCGTGCTGTTCTTCCCTGAAGTGGTCTAGTCCAGCGGAACTGGCAGGTACAAGGCCACCTGGGAGGATGGGGTGATGGGAGCCTTGTGACCATGCAAGACCAAGGATTCATCTCTCCTTGAGACTCGTCTCCCAGAGCTATTGAGAGGAGTGAGCCTAGAACTGTGCCTGATGGATGGTTGACCTTTTTTTAAAAAAAATCTCTTATTTATTTATTTTTGGCCATGCCATGTGGCATGTGGGACCTTAGTTCCCTGACCATGGATCGAACCCGCACCCCCTGTAGTAGAAGCACGGAGTCCTAACCACTGGACCACCAGGGAAGTACCCCATGGTTAAACTTCAGTAAATGTCAGCTGCCTGAAGTCACTGGGTTTGTCACTGCCAAGGTCCCAGCCCTAGGAAACCTCACACTGGGAGCTGGAATCTGTGTTCTTTGGGCTCCAAAGCCCATTTTTCCAGGCACAGAAGGGAGATAACAGGCCAAGATAACAGGTGCCAAGGCTCAGAGGAATCACATGAGAGAATGACATGGGACCATCCTGATGGAGTTAGAATACTGAAGAATATCAGGACCTCAAGCGACCTTAATGCTCACATTTTTGCTGGTGATAAAACAGAGGCTCGCAGAGGGGAGGTGATCTCTCTAGCTCTTGGGGCACGTGAGTGGTAGAGCTGGGAGACAAAATCAAGGGAGAGGGGAAGCTAGTACCCAAAATATTACTTTTGGAATCTGCAGTCTTGATTAATGTTTAATATTTGGTAAAAGAACCAGCACTAAAAATAGACACTTTGCACAATCATCCAAAGAAGGAAACGAGTGAGTTAGGTCTCGTTACCCCCATTTTGCAGGAATGGAAACTGAGGCACACAGAGATCAAATGCCCTGCTCAGGGTTTCACGTTCATTAGAAGGCTGATTTGGGAATTCCTGGATTCTCTCTACTTTGTTTGTACTGCTGTTAGCACTTTCGTCCTAACATTGCTGAAAGTCACCTCAGAACTAAAGGAAATTGCAACGATCATATTGATAATACTCAGACCATATTTCAAGGCTATTGACACCTGAGGACTAAAGAAAAAAAACTTAATGTGTATTTCTAACTTGGTCTGTTCACTGTGCTCTTTGTGAAAGTCATACCGTGAGATTAAAAAAACTTCTGATGGCTCTGATTTCTCATTATATGATGTTCACGTTGTTCTTAGATAACCAAAGTGATACCTAATAACAAGGAAGCACCTGACCATGGAAAGGCAGCTTTGCCTTCTGCGAGCAAACGTCCTGTTAATTACCTGACAGCTCCACCTGGGTCAGGCCCTCGCCTGTGGGACTGACCTGCTGGTACCCTGTCTTACATGACTCAGCCCCACATCCCCCAAATTTCCTGACATGTGCTCACCACCGCACCTGGGCTGTCTTTCCCTGGCATTTACTTAGCACCCCTTTCTGGCGCCTTCTAGTGTGGTTGCCTCCTGAGGGTTGCTCCTCAGCCTTCCTTTTCAGTCTTAGTCATCACTTCAGGCTTGCTTCTTAGGTGAAGACTTCTTTGAGTGCAATTTCTCGAATTCTAGTTGTATTAGTTAGGATGGGCTGGGTTACTCTGCAGTAACAAACAAACTCAGAACCTCAAGGGCTTAACACGGCCAAGGTGATATCTCATTCACTGTATGTGTCTCCTGTGGGATGTATGCAGGGGCTCTGCCCATCACGGCAAAACAGGGACCAGGCTTCAGGAGGCTCCAAGTTCCTGCTTCAGTTCTTCCGACTCTGGTTCCTTTGCTCGTTCCTTATGTAACCTTTGCTACAGCAAGGAGGACACCAACAGCACCAGTCACAAGACGACTGCAACCATCAGAGTGCCTGCTATTGGCATCGTTCAAGCTTTATTGAACAGCCTCATCTTTCCCGCCAAGGTGCCAAACCAGTTGAGTGAAAGAACAAAAATAAGGCCTACGGGGACATATAGCACCTTTGTTTCTGATAAAGCCGATCTTGGAACATGGGGCTTATTTCTGTGGGACAGTGGGCTTCCAGAAACCTGCACCTGAGTTAGACAGCTCACACCACCCAGAATTGTGAGACTGAGGCCAGGTCTCCCCACGGCCTGACACCCAGCCCACGGACAACTTCTGGGCTGCCCAGGCCCAAAACAAGAGCCGTTATATTGATAGAAATGAGCCATTTCATAGAGTCCAGCTGCAAAGTAGATACTCTTTTTCACTTTTTACATATGAGGAAACCGAGGCACAGAGAGGTTGAGGATCTCTCCCAAAGGCACACAGGCGCTGTCTCCTACTGTCTCTCCTGCTGTGCCAGAGTGAGTCTCATACCACCGTGGGCTTCTGGCTGTGTCCTCGCTGGGGAGGGAACCATCTTGGTGAGAGTACCTTTCTCTGACTTCTCCACCTAGGAGCACTCCTTTTGTTCTCCCACACTAGGCCCAGACTTCATTCAGAAGCTGTCCTGGCAGGGCCTGGCCGTGAGGGGGGCCGCGTGCTCCGCCTGCGGCACTGAGCGTGATTACCCAACAAAGCACAGCAGCAGAAAGTCCCCAGCCTCTAAAGGCACTCTCAAGCTGTCCACGTTGTTTGTGGATGTTTGTGGATCATTCCTAACGGCCCTGGAAGGGATCTGAAGGTGCACAGTCACCACGCAGCCGGGCCTCTAATGATTCTGCACCCAGTTCCAGCGTGTGTGGGGTTTTTTCCACACCAAGCAATTCTCCAACCCCAGCTGGTTGTCCTACAATTCAATTCTGACACTATGTACCTGGGTCTGGCATCAGCTACCACAGGTTAAGGGCTCAGTCCTGCAAGACTGCCCCACCCTGTCTTCAGACACCAAACTCAAGTCCAGGATGTCACCTGTGCTTCTGACCCACAGGTTATAGATTGGAGGTTCCCGTGATCTCCTTCCTTGGGTTCAACTGATTTGCTGCAGCTGCTCGCAGAGCGCAGAGAAACCTTCTGTTTACTAGATTACCGGTTGATTAAAAAAGATTAACTCAGGAACAGCCAGATGGAAGACATGCGTAGGGCATGTGGAGCTCCTCTGAGTGGAGCTTCCGCGTCCCCTCCAAGCTCATCTCTCTCCCCAGTCTCCACGTGTTCACCAAGCCGGAGGCTCTCTGAACCCCATCCTTTTGGCTTTTTTGGAGGCTTTATTACATAGGCATGATTGATTAACTCACTGACCATTGGTGATTGAACTCAATCTCCAATCCCTCTTCCCCTCCTGGAGGTTAGAGGTTGGTTTCCCATGGCAACCAACCCCCATCCTTAGGGGACCTAGGGACTTTCCAAAATCACCTCATTAACATAACAAAAACCACCTTTCTGGTGCTCATCACTTAGGAAAATCCAAGGGTTTTAGGATCTCTGTGCCAGAACTGGGATGAAGACCATATATATATATTTCTTCTTATTGATCACGATATCACAGCCTCATGCATTCCCCATTATCCACAGCCATATAGACAAGTGTTTTTTGAGGGTGGGTCTCCTCCCCATCCCTGGGACATTGCAGACACCCAGTAAAGGGTTTCTTTTCCTTGTTGAACTAATGCCCACCCCACAGGCCTGTGGAGAGGATCAAGTGAGCTCCTGGGATGAAAATCAACATGTAATCAGTATCTCTCATTTCTGAATTAGTGTGAATGTGTGAGATGCCAGAAGTATCCCTGACCTTTGTTTTCATTTTATGAATGAATCTCAGATGATCCCACCAGTCAAGGCAAAGCTTGCACATAACCACAAAGGTTCATTTATTTACGCTTAAAATCGAATTGGTATGTCTTTTTCCTGCAGGCTGATAGGGGGGTGTAAATGTCCCTTCCACGTTGTCCCTGTCCGAGCCTGGAGCCTGCTTGTGTGTTTCCCTCTCATCTGTCTCAGAGCAGAGCTGGGTCCCTGCCTGGAGGGACAAACTGACCTGGACCAGCCCAGAACCCCTAGCAGTTGTGCTTCAGCTGGTGCTAGGGCAGAGAGGTGGACCCCATGTGGACCGGGAGGTTGGCATTCTTCCTAAAGTCTGAGATGGATTGGGGAATGTATGGCATTAGGGCAGCCCGGGCTGAAGTGTGAGGGACCTGCCTTCCAGGACTGTGCTGGGCAGGTCTCCCAACCTGCCATCTCCCCATCTGTACCTTGGGGATAACGATTCCCAGCTGGGTCCTTCGAGGGCCGAGGTTGAGGGTCAGACTAGGCAGTGAATACATTTTGAAACTCTAAAGAACAGGTAAAGCTGAGGTTTATGGCTGTGCTGCCTGGTTTGCGGCACACTCTTGTTCTCCTTATGACAAGGTTGCCCTGACGCTTTGCCTCCCGCCCCACCCCAATGAACGGACGCTGTTGGTTCCCATATGAACCAATGAAATCCCCTCTGGGGCTTTAAGTTTGAATTGGGGCTTTGCCAGCCCGAGTCCAGACTAATGTAATGACAGGCCATTCTTTGATGTAAAATGATGGTATCTTAGGTGAATTCCCTGGACTCTCAGGAATTCCCAGTGGCCTTTGCATCTGACCCTTTACTTCCCCAGAAGCCAGTGTCGGGGAGTATGCCGTGTTCTTGCTCAAGGCGGTGAGCTCTTTAAACTCAGGTGGGAAGAGCTCCAGAAGATCCGGGGACTGTTTTCCTTGCAGAGGCATCCAGCACTCCTCACACTTCGAGGAGGGATTTATCTCTGCCTAAGTCCCACGTGGCCCATCTGTTGTGATGTGGTGAGGTCTGGGGGAACAAGGAGAGCCTCGGAGGGCAGCTCTGCCACTTACCATGACCTTGAACAAGACAGTGAGCCTCTCTGAGCCTCAGTTTCTTCATCTGTAGAATGTGCTGCATATAAGAGCAGAGCAGCTCCACTCCCAACATCACAGTGCAGCCATGAGGATTCAATGAGAAAATGCTTGAACGGCCCCTCCCAGGGAGCCAGGCTTAGAGAAGGAGCTCATAAAGGCAGCAAACATCATCCCTGCCACCAGTGCCCTCCTCTGCTGTCCTTTAAAATCCATTTTAACACTCTGATGTGAACCTCACAGCAACTCAACATAGGTTTTGTAACCGTGATGAGGATATTGAGGATCAGAGAGGTTTGGCAACTTCACTAAAGTCACACAGCTGGGAAGTGGCAGATTCCGAACTTGATCCAGGTCTTCAGACCCTCAGGTCTGGCATCATTCTAAGTGCTGGAAGATGTTTGTATCATTAATGGAATTTGTAGAAGTTGGAAGTCTCTAGGCAGAGAAAACTCAAGAGGATAGAGACTTATTTGGGAAACAGTCCAACTGTATCCATTATGTTATGTGAAATTGCACAGATGTGGCCATTTTGACTTAAACGGTGTAAATCTGACATGACTCAAGCCTGTACTTTCGGTATACATTCATCCCAGTGAGAGGCTAGATGGTGATTACTGGATTTGTGTAGGACGGGGCCGTCCTTCCACGGGACCAGCGTATTTCCGCGAGAGTTCAGGAAGCTGGCTCCTTCAGGCTGGGCTCCAGCCAGGCCTCCTGACTGCAGCAGCCCTCCAGCAGGGGCTTGGAGGGCCAGAAGGAGTCACGTGGCCCTTAGTGAAAAGGTCTGTTCCCAGGACAGCCTCTGACTGTGGCCCAGGGAGCTGTGGTTTTTCTCCAAAGACCACAGGGAGGGCCCTGGGGTAGGAATAAGGCAAGTGGAAATGTGGCCCCTGATACAGCTTAGCTAAGGGAGGGCAGCTGGGGCACAGGGTGTCTGCTCTACTTTCTCTCCTACGGCCAAGGAATCATTGTCGGGACTTTGCAGAGCCCTCTGCGGCACCTTGGCTGTGTGATTAGGGAAGACAAGAGGGCGTAGGCTAAGTGGTCTTGGGGGCCTGACATCCTGGGTGAGTCTGAGCAAGTGATACAGACCAAGACCTTCGCTTCACTG
Organism: Delphinapterus leucas; assembly: GCF_059928025.1. Lineage (NCBI taxonomy): Eukaryota > Metazoa > Chordata > Mammalia > Artiodactyla > Monodontidae > Delphinapterus > Delphinapterus leucas. The sequence goes on from NC_143130.1 coordinate 171,332,376, forward strand.
GGGAGATGAGACCTGCTTCTAGGAGTGCTACGTTTGAGGGTCTTGGAGCAGAGCTGGAGTGACAAAGGCAGAAGTATGTGTCCCCAGTCCAGCCCCATGGGAAAGGGTCCCTGGAAAAACCAACCAGAGCCTTTTGCAGGAAAGACCTGTGAGTGGTCAGGGCTCAAGCCTGGCTCAGGTGACAGTGTGGGACAAGAAGAGGACCTGGTCTTCTCCTGCTGCTTGTGACGCGGCAGCCCAGTGTCCCCGTGTGAGCTGAGAGGGCTCTGGGAGCAGTGGCAGCCCTGCAGGGTGAGGGGCTCTCACCGGGGGTCGCAGTGAGCACCAGTGGGGTTGGGACGCTGAGCAGAGGGCCTGGTGGACACTGGGTGGAGGTGGGGACCACGGGCTGGATTCTGAGCCCGTGTGATTTCCCCCTGGGGGTCCCAGAGCAGACTGGAAAGCCTGGAGGTTTTCCACAGTGACTGGGGAAGGGGCAGTAAGCTGTGGGTTTTAGCCTACATTTCATCCTGGCCTAGCACAGGGCTGGATGGTGCAAATGCTAGTAAACCGTAACGCAGTGGACCCTTGAAAGATCACCATGGCCTGGATTTCACACACATCCTGGGGATGTAAAGAGAGCCTCAGACGCAAGAGGATGAGGGATTTACATGCCACACACAAGCTTGGGCCGGGTCAGTCATTCTTTAATGCCATGGAGGAAGGGGACCTGGCCTGGAGGGGACAGCTGAACCCAGAGAGGCAGTTATTTTTGGGTGGGATTCACCACCTTTCCCATGAAGAGGGGAGTCTTGGTGCTTTTATCATAGATGATGAAGAAGAAGGGTCTGTTGTACTCAACTTCCGGGGGAATTGACATGGGGATGGCTTCCAGAATCGTGGCCCCCGTAGCTTCTGTCCCTTTCTCATCGATGGTCAGCACGGCCTTGTGCAGCGCCTGCAAAGGGGAGAGCACAGAGGTCCCATCTGAACAGAGACAGGCTGCCGGCCCCCAGCCACACCTGGGCGCAAGGCGTGAGGAGAGCCTTGCCAAGGGAGGGGCCCGCTCTGGCCTCTCTCCTCCCCTCCCTGCAGGAGACACACAAGTATGGCTCTCAAGGCTTGTGTCTGACCCACGAGGGGACCCTCACCCCTTCCTGACCAGCCTCCTCAACGGCCCTGGGAAGGAGACCACCACCTCGGGAGGCGGATTTTCTTGTACTTTGTCTCCTTGGCTCTGCACTTGTTCGTAGACCAGATTCTAAACTCCTTGGGGACCAGGGCTTCGATGGGGACCTTCACACACCTCATGCCCACCCAGGCACTCAGCTCACAGTCAGTCACTGAACTGCAGTTGTTTCTCTGGGCACCTGTAATTCTCCTGCGTAAATGGCATCTTTGGTCGAAATCACTCTGTAACTCAGACTCAGTGATTCAGCGGTAGCTCCTGGTGTCACAGGCTCAGGGCCAAAGGTACTTTGCAATCCCTGAGCCTAAGCCTCTCTCTGTAAATAGGGGTTTATCGGGACCCAAAGAAGGGAAGTGCCCGGCCAAGGATGGGACAGAGGGTGAGTGACACAACCTCAGAGGAGGTCCTTAAATAAAATGCACCAAGCATGTGAGGCCACCTGTCCCCCTCCATCATCCGACCACATTGCAGTCTTGGTGGAGCGATGGCATTCCTCAGGGACCTCAGTCTGCAGGTGTGCCTGTGTCCCTCTGTCCCTTCCTCAGCCTCACCCTTGAGCTGTAGCCCCCGTGCACATTCTGACCTACAGAGGTCAAGAGCACACTCACCTTGGACAGCTTCAGAGGCACTTCCTCAGTGATCCCTGAGAGGTCAGCCCCGTTGCTGAAGACCTTGGTGATGCCCAGTTTACCCAGGAGAGTTTTCAGATCGTAGGTTCCAGAAATGGACAGTTTGGGCAAGTGTAAATTGGCAGAACTGTCACGATGGTTAGAAAATAAAAACATTTCACAGAATTGAAAGTGTTTCCTTTTCTGGTTGCTCCTCCCACTTGGTGCCCTGTCCCCCTGCCCATGCAAGGATGTGAGGTCAGCCTTGGTTTATTCTACTTTAGTTCGTCTACACGTGGGGTCAGAGAATGTTAGAATCCCAGGGATCCTCTTGTCCTGCAAAGCCTCTCAAATGCCACCTCCTCTGATAAGTCCTCCTGGAGGATCCAGGGTGTCCTCTGGAAGGACTGTGCACACTGCCTCCCTGCAGGGTTTGGTCACCCTTCAGACTGGGACTCCTCCGGGGCCAGGATCCCAGCTGACCATGGGGCGTGGTGGCAGGTCCTGAGTGACATCTGTTCAGTGAATGATAAGTACTTCTCTGTACTTTTGTTTTATATTGTACATGAGAAAGCAGCTCATCCGGGCATGGGCATATTTACAAATACAGAGACATGCACTAATTTGGGGTTCATGACGGTGACCGACCACACTCATCTAGTGACAGAGGATCCAGAACCAGCGTCAAACGTGTCCTGGAGTTGCCCGCTCTGGGCCTTTGCTTTTCAGGCCTCTCCTAGCAGGTTTCCCCCCTGTCTTGCCGTGGACTTTCTGTCCTGAAACTCCACACTTAACTGCCACCTTTGCCGGGAAGCCCACCTCTTCCTTCTGGGTTTGCCCACAACATGGGTTGGCGTTGCTCTCCCTGCACGGGGCACTGGCCACCAGGAAGGGGCAGTGTCTAGGTGGGGGAGGAAGTCCTCAGGGACAGGACTTTCACTCCTCACCCCTGGGCACCGTCCCTCCCATGGAGCCCGGCTGGTACTACCTGCACGGATGCTGGCCTCTGCCGGAGGCACAAGTTCACACACAGTGGTCATGGCCACGGGACGTGGGTCTACCCCCGCCTCCCCCTTCGGGCTGGACCTCTTGTGGCAGCTCCTGGGCTGGCCTCTGGTTTGGGAAGTCACCTTGCGTATCTCTTTTCCAGGACCTTGGAGAGAAGCTCCTTGCTGAGCTGGTCCTCCAGATGCTGCAGTTTCCCCTGGTCGGGCAGGATGAAGACGGCGGCGGCGTTCCCCACGTAGTCCATCAGCAGTACCCAGCTGGCGAGCCTGTCGCAGTAGTGGAGGTCAAACATGCCCAGGCGGTTCATCATGGGCACCTTCACGATGGTCTCCTCACTGACGTGGAAGTCCCTCTCTGTGGTGTGCTTTTCCTCAAAGGGCTTCTCCCATTTTCCTGGAGAGAAGGGACAGCGGACATCAGCCAGGGCTGGGAGAAGGTTTAATAACAGTGGTAGAATAAAGGAGCCCTGAGCCTCCTGGTGAGACACTTCTCTCGGGGCCTCAGCTTCACCATCTATAAAATGGGGCTAAAACGAGCAATCAGTGTACAGAAAGGTATTCTGGGAGGATAATGCAAGACTGGAGTAGGGTCCAAAATTTCAATTTTGTAGAGGCTCATAAGTGGTAGAGGAAGGATTTGAACTTTGGTCCTTCTGACTCCAAAGGTGTCACTGTTTCCTCTACACTCGAGTTGTCAGAAGCGTGTTCCAGGAAATCCTATTTCCTCTGTACACTCTGCCGAAATTTGTTTTTCTGGCTCTCTATTTTGGGAGACATTGCATATCATACACCCCTCCCAGATAGGGATTTACAATGCACATTAGGACATTTAAGGTTCTTAAAAGTCCTGCAGAGACGATGATACTTTGTTTAATCCATAGTTCCCTAACCTTATTTGATCACGGGAAGTTTTAGCGGTCCTGTGTGGAAAATTGAATAACATGTGCAGAGATGCATGGCTATATCCTATTATGCACTGCCAGGAAAGTTAAGAACTGAGTGTTTGAGAATATTTTGGGGGTGTTTCTGTTTCAGGCTGGTTGTGCAGCCTTACCTTTAAAGAATATGTAATTCACCAGAGCAAAAACTGTGTCTTGGTCAAGATCATCTACCAGATCCACAATTTTTCCTTGGCTTCCCTTCTTCACGTAATCGTTGATCTTTTTCTTGGCCTCTTCAGCATCCCTGAAGTTGATGGAGAAGGCTTCAGAGTGGTACAGGTTCTTGACATCCTCCAGAAACTTACTCACTAGCTTCGCGCTCTCGTTGATGAACAGGCCGTTGCCAGTGGTCAACTGCAGCTTGTTGTCTGGCTGGTTGAGGGTGTGGAGAAGATGCTGGAAACCTTCGTGGATCTCAGCCTCTGTCCTTGTAGTGAGGTTGAAATGTAGGCCCTCCAGGATCTCGGTGTGAGTGTCACCCTTGGTCCCCAGGGAGAGCATCGCAAAGGCTGTAGCGATGCTCACTGGGGAGAAGAAGATGTTGGTGGCGTTGGACTCATGGGCCACTCGGCGGTACACACTGAAGGCGAAGTCGACCAGGTTGGGGGCGATCTTGTGGCAGGCTGCTTCCTGGCGGTGCTCATGATCGTGCTGGGACGCATCTGTCTCCTGGACAGCGTGTCCCTGGAGACCCTCAGCCAAGGAGTCGGGGACCAGGAAGCACAGGCCTGCCAGCAGGAGGAGGCCCCACGTGATGGAGGATGCCATTGTCCTGCAACAGAGAGAAGGGTACCACACCCGGGTCAGGCCACACGACGAGTCCCTCGGCCACCGATTGACGCCATGTCAAAGCAAACACAGTTTATCGAGCATCTATGTGCCGAGCACTTTCCTACATCAGCACCATTGAAAGACTCAGAACAACAGCAGAGACTTTATGGCGATTACCATACGCCAAGTTCCATTCTAAGCACTTTACTGTCTTATCTCACTGCATTCTGGTAACAGTCCTATGAGGCAGGTCAGGCGACTATCCTGGGCTTACAGATGAGGAGACCAAGCTCCTAGAGGTTAAGTCACTTGTCCAAGGTTCCAGAGCGGTAAGGTAGCAGGACCAGAATCACACCCCCAGGTAGTCTGGGTCTGGTCCACGTTCTCGATGGTTCCACTAACACCTGCAATGACCCCGAGGTGTAAGTGCCACAGCCCCTACTTTGCAAAAGAGGAAACTGAGGCACAGGAAGTAGATGCTCGCCCAGGAAGCGGGCCAGATCGGGCTCAGGGATGATTGGACCTGGAACAGCCCTAGGAGGGATTCCGCTGAACCCTGGTTTTTAATGGACAGAGAGGCTGCTGCCCTGAGTGGGAAGGATCTTGCCCAGTGACACCCAGTCAGAACACAGGAGAGCTGTGAGGGAACCCAGATGGGAGGCCATACCCCCTTAATACTCACAGTGAACCTCAGCCCCTAGTAGATTTTCCTGAGCTAGAGGGCTGCCCTCAGAGTGAGTCTATGGCCTCAGACGCGGGAATGGGCTGCAGTCAGCTTAGCTGCTTATCTCGCTCGCCACCTGTGTCCCAGCTCTGCACTCAGCGTGGACGTGGGTGTTAGAGGCCTGGTTCCTCCATTCAAGTGGGGTTTGTTTGGTGGGACAGGGGTGAGGTGGGGTGGGTAAGATTCGAAAAAGCATCCCTTTTCTGTTCAGACAGACCTGGGTTCTAATCCGGGTCTCTGTCACTACCAGCTGTGTGACTTTGGCCGAGTCATTTAGTCTCTCTGGCCCTCATTCTGTCACATGTAGAAAGTAAGATTGTTGGGAGGACTTAGTGAAATAAGTCTAGACACCGAGCCTTACAATGAAGGCATCTGAGAGAGATTACATTGAGGGGAGGCTGGTAGGGGTGCAAACTAGAAGGCTTCCGAGGGTGGCTGGGAGGGAGATGAGCTCCATGGCTGGGGGGAGACAATAGGGAATGGCAAAGCTTGTGGCTGACCCAGCAAGGTCAGGCTTTATCTCGTGATAGTCAAAGTCACTGTCACCCGCACCACGGAGCTCCCTCTACGGCATATAGATCCCAGCCTTGGGCCACTAGGCTGAGACCTCCTAAGTACAACCTGCTCTCTTCCCAGATGGAGAAACTGAGGTCCAAGCAGAGGAGAACTGTGTGTCTGCTGCTAGCTATCAGTCATATAACTAAAACCGTCATTTTAATAAAATACAAAGACAAAGGAGCCCTTGAACTTGGCATATGAGAACCTGAGGGGGAAAAGTTGGAAATAAGGAATGCTGGGTTTCACCTACCCCTTGGACTTTTAAAAGTTTCCTTCCAATGAAACAACAGGATGAAGCACAAAACTGGCTTCTTTCCACCACCTTTCTTTCTGGCCTTCAAACCTCTAACTTATCCAAATAGAGCAGACCGCGCATTACGTAATACTTGTTTATACTTTTCTTAAACTAGCCAGTGGTTTTAGAGCTTATGATCGTGCTAAGATTAGTTCTGTATATTTCCATTGCCCTTGGATTTCTCTCTACAACTCCACTGGATTTTGCTGTGGTCCTTCATGGTTTGTGGAAACTCCCCATCTTTGCAGGGCGCAGAGATCATGAGGGATTTGGGCTTCTGCAGGGTGGGGACATTAAATATGCTGAGTGGTCTCAGGGCCAGAGGCTGTGGCTTCTAGTCCTGACAGGGCCACTTCTGTCCACTTGGCCTTGGGCAAGCATCTTCGTGTCCTGGGGCCTCATTCTCACCAGCTGTATAAATCGAGGCAGGGGGGGATCTAAATGAGGTCCCTGTGTACCAACGCTGGATTTTTAATTAGAGGGGTATCTGGCTTTGGTGGAACAACATGGACTGAGACTTCCCATGGGGGATGGGATGCAGTGCCCTTCCGCTGAGAGGGCTGCTGGCCTTAAGAATGTAACAAGGCTGGTGTGGAGCTACAGCTGGGGTGAGCACATCCCTGGCTCCCACCCAGTCCATCTGCCAGGGGGTTACATCACCTACTCTGGCTTCCTGCTTTCCCAGTAAACGGCTTGAGACCAGGAAGGGGTCAGGGCCTTGCCAAGGCCACACAGTGAGTCAGGGATAAAGCTGGCTTGAGCAAGCCTTGGTTTTCCCACCACTCGAACTACAGATGGGACAGTATGTCACCAGGTCTCAGACCCTGTAAATGTCAGAGTTAGGTCCTGAGGACTCTGACGTTAACCTTGAGCCCCTGTTGGCTTCATTTTGCCTCTCAGTCTGTTCCTTACAACTTCGGGGGCCTAAGACTTCTCTCTCCTCACCCTTCTATCAAAAGGAGCACCCCACCCCACCCCAATTCTAGTGCGGGAACCAAATGGAGATGAGAAAGTAAATGGTGACGTGCCCAGAGGTGTAGGAACCACATTTTAAACCAATAGAATGAAGATGTCACAGTGACACTTCTGGAATCAGGGGCAGGTCAGGGAGAGCAAAGTGAGCTGTCCCTTTGCCTAATCTCATGCCATTTCCCCCAGGACATAAAATGAGTGACCAAGAGCAACCTAGTGGGGTCCAGGGAAGCGACTGTGGCCTAAGGTCACAACCTGCTGACACCTGGCACTAAATAAGCCCAGGTGTGACCCAGCCCCGCCACTTACGGGCAAGTGGCCTTGGGCAAGTGACTTCACTTCTTTGAGCCTCGGCGTCCTGTAAAGTGGAGAAGAGAATCTCTTGAAGGGCAGACGTGAGGAACGAACAAGGTGTTGGGTGGGCGGGCACCGAGCCGGTGTGGAAAGCCTCCCCGTACCTGCGCACAGGTAGGATTCAGGCTTGAGAACTGGCAGATTTCTTGCTGGCCGGTTGCCACACTACCCAGGACCAGAGAGGGGAATGCTGATGATCAAAGAATGGCCTCTGAGTTTGGAGTATGTTCAATTCAATTCTCCAAGTCTTTATTTAATGCCTATGAGCTGCCAAGCCCTATTCCAAGCAAATGGTATTTACCATCGGCATCCTCCTTATCACTACACTGAGTAAACAGCAGGCCTTTCTTATTATTTCTTCATTTTATTTCTTCATTTTATAGATGGAGAAATTGAGGACTACAGAAGTTAAGTGAATTACTGAAAATCACAGAGCTGGTTGCTTACAGAACTGATTTTTTTTTTTTTTTTTTGGCCACACCGCGCGGCCTGCGGGATCTTAGTTCCCTGACCGGGGATCAAACCCACGCCCCCTGCAGTGGAAGCACAGAGTTTTAACCACTGGACCGCCAGGGAAGTCCCTACAGAACTGAATTTAATCGTAGGTATTTCGATTTCTGAGTCTGGCATTTAACCCTTCTCTGTGTATACAGCTGAAGGCAGAGGCCTTGGAACAGAAAACTCAGAGGTGGCCTGGCTAAATGAAGAGGGGCAACATCGCTTTGTGGCTAAGATCAGAGGCTACGAGGCCAGAATGCCCAAGTTCAATTCACTGTCGGCTGTGTGACCTTGGACAAATTACTCAGCCTCTCTGAACCTCAGTTTCCCAGAGATGATAAGGGTGTACTTACCCCATGGAGCTATTATGCAAATGAAATAGCTGCAAAGTGCCAAGAAATGCCCGGCATGCAGTCAGCTCTCAGGAGGCATCAGTCGTTACTGATACTGTGAACCTTTCAGAGCCCTCTCGGGGAGTCTGATTGCCTTGGCCTTGGTCATCTCTGTAGGCCCCAGCTCCAAAAACCAATGGTGGAAAAATCATATCGCTTCCTAAATTCCAGGGATCAAGGCCAGTGGGAGTGGGGTGGGGTCGGGAGGGCAAAGGTTATCTATCCTTTGACCAAAAGGACAGAGAGGTTGAGCAACTTTCTAAGGTCACCCAGCATGAGAGGGGGCTCAAGGCCAGCCCAGGCTTCCCATTCCCCAGCTGGTGCCTGAGGCCAGAGGGAACCATGTTGGCAGTGGACCTGGGGTCCGGAGCAGGGATTCTGGAACGAGGCAGCCTGAGCTTGAGCTTACATGGTGTGTGATTGGGAACAAGTGATGAGCCTCCCTGTCCCGGATGTCCTCGTCTGTAAAAGGGGAGCGCCATGGTAAGCACCTCAGAAGATGGCCATGAGGCTTCAGTAGAAGCTGCCTGGCCAGAGCGAGGGCTCAGGAATACAGCTCAAAGCCCCCCGATGATGGTGCCCATCCCCAGCTTCCCATCTTCTGCTGCGTACGAGGATGCCCAGAGGCCCACAGTGCACAGGGGGGCCCAATTTGGTACCTCCAGGCTGAGACCTAGTGCGGTCCTGTTCTGGGCATTTCGGGAGAGGATGGAGGCCTGAGGAGCAGCTGAAACTCTAGGCTTCTGGTCTGGCTTGGCCCCCCTACCAGGTCCCTGCATGAGCCTGGGCTTCTCACTGTCTCCCTCTGAGCCTTATTTTTCTCATCTGTAGAAGCGGAAAAAGAAACACACCCGAGCAGTAGGGGAGGTGCTGGAGGTGCTGAGACCTACAGAAGACAACCTACGGGAAAGACACAGAAGCTGTGTCAGCAGAAACGTACTCCTTCCTCGGTCCCGGGACGCCAGAGCCAGCCCCCCATTTCCACTTCTGCCCACAGAGGGCCAGTTTAATCACCGGGAGGTATTGGGGAGGCCCTGGACAGGCTTGGGGAGCAGGAAAGGACCCCCAGGGCTGCTGTTACTATGACAACAGGAGGCCAAGCCCCAGCCCTCTCCATCCTCCCTGCAGCCCCAGGGCCTTCCCCGGGTAGCGCAGGGACCCGGAGGCCTCTCTGGAGGCTCTTGCCAGTGGAAGGCATACTTACGATTCACTGTCCCAGGTCGGGGCTGGTGACCACGGCTGGGGAGACAGAGCCCTGTCCTTGCCTGTATTTAAGCAGTGGATCCAGAGGGACGATGTGGGAGGCTGCTGGTGAATATTAACCAAGGTCACCCCAGTTATCAGAGGAGTAAACAGGGACTAAGCTCACTGACTCGACACTGAGCCCCTGCCCACGCTGCCCGTCTGTGCTCCTCCTGGGCGGCGTGCGGCCCTCTGTTCCATATACCAAAGGGAGTCTTTGTGCCCAGCTCATAAACCACAGCATCTGTCTCCAAGCTGGGGTGGCATGTGGCTCACGCCCTTCGGGATGGCATGACTCTGCTGGCCGGTGCTCCCACTGGGGAGTTCTCAGTGGCCGCCCCACTGGTAGCAAGAGCTACCACTTATAAAGCCACCTTGAAATGCCCACTGCTGAAGATGCGGGGGTGAAGTAGGTTATGAGTCCAATTGGCAAATGGGGAAACTGAGGCCCAGGGTGAAAGGCTGCTCATCCGCCCAAAGTCACCAAGCCGGATACAAAACCTCTCTTGACTTCCCTGGAAAGAAAATGGGGCTTAACCGCTGTTGATACAGCCGCTTAAGGCTGGTATGGGTGGCCGTGGGCAGACGCCAGGAGTCAGAGAGTAAATCTATGAAGAGCTGTGCAGCCTCAGGCAAGCTGCTTCATCTCTCTGAACCACGAGGTATTTTTGTTTGCAGCGTAGGGCTTTGGAGGTCCCACTTCCTGGCACAGTTGTCAGTGATACACAAGATCACTTATGTAAAGCGCCGGGCACACACTAGGCTCTTGATTTTGGTCTGCACAGCCCTCTGTTCGGACCTTCTCTCCAGGCTTCTCCGGGCAGGAAGAGGCTCAGTTCCTGGCCAGCCTCAGGCCCATGTCTGTTTCCACTGGATGCGGCTCCCGGCAGACCAATGCGATCCACAGGCTGTTTGAATTTTCCTTGGGACTGTTGCTCCGTGCAGCAGCTACTGCAGGCTTTTGGGGGCACTGGTGGTGCTTGGAGGTGTTGATGCAGGGTTGAGGGCAGTGGGGCCCTACTTGACCCTGATCCATTTAAAAACCCAAGGCAGTTGGCCTCACACTGTGTGCACCGCCCCACGCCCCCTTGGCATGCAGTGGATACTTATTTGTTGAGTCGGTGGACAAGCACGTCTTTGTCCTTCTCTCATTCCCCTGGTCCCAGCTGTGGGACTCCGCCAGGTGAATAGCCTGTAGGCTCCTCTAGCTCACAGGGTCAGACCAGGGAACCCAGGGCCCCCATTCATTGGCTGTGTGATCTCAGGCAAGCTGTTTAACCTCCCTGTGCCTCAGTTTCCCCATCTGTAAAATGGGGATGGTGACAGTTCCTACCTCGCTGGGCTGCTGCAAAGATTAAATGGAGCAGTTTCAGGTAAGCTCAGGGCCCAGTGTTGGGGGCGCACGGTGAGCCCCCCGTGATGTTGTCATCCCCATGACAGTGGGTCTCGCGGGTGTCATTCTGGGTGGGTGGGTGGGGGGGGAGCAATCCAGGAGCTTCCTCCCAGGACTCCTTCATTCAGTACTGTCAGTACCCCCTGTGAGGGGAGTATGTACCACCCCTCATATAGAAGCAGAAATTAGCTCAGGAAGGGGTGGACTTCCCGCTCCCATACCTCCCGACTCCCCGGTTCCACAGTCTGGCTTCAGAACTCTGACTCTTTCCCCTGAGCTGGCTGAAGGGCCATCTCCCCCAGGGCACTACATCTGCCCACAGCTTGGAGACCTAGGGTGTGGTGAGGTGAGGCCTGCCCTCCATACCTTCTGAGCATTTCTTCCCCTCTCCATGCCTCAGTTTCCCCATCTGTGCAATGGCCTCCTGCCACGCCCGGCTGCCACGCCCGGCTCTCGCACTGAATGGGCGAAGGCAAGCACCCAGGCTGTCGTCAGGTGCGACAACCCTTTCAGCCCGGTGGCTTGGGGCTGGTGGGAAGGTGCCGCCCCGTCTCCAACCCCCCTACCTTCAATTCCCAGTTCCTGCAGCGGAAGGAACTCCTCCTTCCCCTGGGGCTCCTGGCTGCAGCGTGGAGGCTGTGTGTCCCTGAGTGCAGCGCCCGGGCTCTGCCAGCACAGGAGGAAGAAAGCTCTCGGTGGCTCAGGCAGCAGGTCCGGGAGGGGCGGGGACCTGGGGCAGGAAGCTGCCTTGCACAAAGCTGCCAGGAGCCGGGCGGATGGCAGACTGCCCTTCACGGCCCAGGCAGTCCTGTGTGTCACCTGCTGTGCCTGCTGTGTCTGGCTGTGTGACCCAGGATCACCCAGTTTCTTTGAGCCTCTGTAGGCAGGCTGGTAGCACCTGCCAGAAAAGATTAACGGAGATGACAGATGTCATCCTTTGGCCCAGAGCCTGGCATCAGGGTCCTGGCAGGTTTCCAGGGCCACCTGTAGAGGGACGAGGCCTGAGCCACCTCTGAAATGCACAAGAAGAGCCCCGCAGAGATTGAGACAGGACCGTGTGTATGGGGGAGGTGTGCGTCACAGACCCTGGCTGTGGGACGAAAAGGTGCAGGACGTCGGGGGGACTGGGCACTTGGAGGTGGAGTGAAGAAAGAGCAGTGGGGTGGAGAGTGGGAGAAAGTGGGGCTCGGGGTTGGGACCTATCCCTTCTGAGGCAAGGGCTCCACACTCAGTCCTTCTTGTCTCCCCATCCTCCCACTCCCCTCCCCCCTAGTATTTCATGCTGCGGAGAGCTCCTCTAGACCGGCATCCTGGGAAGGAGGGGCGGGATGATCTGGAAAAATGGGCAAGGACAGAATGCCCGGGGTGGGGGGCACCCAGTGGCCATTCTCCAGGACCCGAACCACAAGCCAAGGAGGAGGAAGTCCCGTCCACTTGGTTACTTCTGGAATTGTCCATTGTAACATCTGGACTGATCCCTGGGACTAAATATATCCTAGGAAGATGCTGTGGGCTGGCTGTGAAAAAGGGGTGTCTGGGAAGACCCTATCCCCGCATTGGCCTGCCGAGAGATAAGAGAGGGATGGAGAGAAGCACGAGAGCTGAGGTGTGGGGTCTGCAGCAAGAAGGGAATGAAAGGGAAGGGTGTGCGAGGGGCCCGGGGCAAAGCAGATCAAGGACCAGAGGCCCTGACTGGTCCAGAGAGCGATAGTGAACTTCAGGGATGTTACACCTGTTGGTAGAGTTCCCCAGAAAGTGCGGAAACCAGCCTGTACTGACTGCCCCAGGCACACACACTGACATGTCACATGTATGTCCACAGTCAGATCCCCCCATACTCACTATGGGAGCTCCCCTCCAGGCACCAGCTCCCTTCTTCAGGGGGCAGTGTGGTTCAGTGGTTCAGGCATGGGCTCAGGGTCTGAGCATCTGGGTTCGACCCTTCACTCCACCATTCTCTCTGGGAGATCTTAGCCATTTAACCTCTCTCTGCCTCCGTTTCCTCATCTGTGAGATGGACGGTAAGAATGGTCACTCCTATCAGGATTGTGAAGAGCCAGTGAGATGATAATACATGAGACTGAGGGTGGCCTCAGGCACAGATGGGCCCTAAGTCAATGCCAGCTACTTCTGAGCTTCGATGTCCTGAGCCTGGGAAACCTTTCAGATGGGTCCCAGGGGCTGAGCAGGAGAAAGACTTGGACAGCAGCACATTTGTCCAGGGACACCTCTTCAGATTCAAGCTTCTGCTTATCCCCAAAGGCTACCAGTCCCCTCTCCTGGGGGCTGGGCTCATTTTGCTTCCTGAGGGCACAGAGCCAGGTGTGGTTAGTGTCTTTCTGAGCACCTGTGATGGGCAGCAGGCCGAGTTGGATGAGGGGTGGTTGGAGCTGGGGTGGGGGGACTTGGATTCAGGGGAGGACCTCGTTTCAGCTCTCCCAGCCTCAGTTTCCTCCTCTGTGAAATGGGCACATTAAGAGCCTCTTTTTTCATATAGTTGTTGTGAGGCTCAAATGTAGTGATGCTAGGTGAGGTGTTTGACATCAGGCCTGCTCTGTTAGCATAACTGGCACTGTGTCTGTCTTCTCATAACTTGGTTAAATTAGTAAGGTTAGCTGCATGGTCCAGGTTTTTGAGTCCAGGAAATCGACTGAGTTTGCATCATTAGTTTGTCTCCTCCTAGCATCTTGCAAGTCTACCAACTTGCAACACCCTGGTGGACCCTCTTTCCTTCTGTACACAACCTCTAGGGCTGCTTCCTGTGCGCGGTTCAATTCTTGCTTTTTCTGGAACTATTTGACTTATTCACAGCTTCTTGTTTCCCTCATCATCCTTACCTGGAGAAAAAGAAGGCAACTCCATGCACTGTAAGTGACAATAAGGTTACTAGAAGGAATAAAACACCTCCTCCCCTACTTGTTAAAATTAGTAAAAGTAATGTTTTTATTATCACTATTTTTTTCTACACTTTATTTCAACTTTACCCTTTTAAATGTATGGACCATTATGGCCTTTCAGCTTTTAGGAGGCTCAACCCATGCTGTTTAACGATAATTAGTATTTCCTTTTGGACGGTCAAGTGGTCTCATTTTGGCCGCTAGGAGTCCCTTTAATTTATCTCTTTTCTCTTTTCAGCAGCCCTTGCTGATATCTCAGAAAGCACACACTTGTTTTCTAGCAGTGACACCATGTCCCAGACCCATCTTCTTTTTCTTCTGCCCCAAGACATGGTGTCAGTGACCCTCTCTGGGACAGGAAGACAGCAGGGGTGGCAAAGGTCCTTCTGGGCACCACAGGGAGGACCGGATGTGCAGGAGACCTTGAAGGACTTTGGGACTTGTTTTGCAGAAGTATAAACCCTGAGTGGGTGTCTCAGATAACAGAGAGCAATAGGGCTCTTCCAACTTGCCCAACATAGACCTTGGGTTGCAGTGGTTCGATTTACCTTGTTGCCTTCTATCCTGTTGACTTTGAACATTTCTGTTTGCTTGGTTTTCATGAGTCTCTTGCTGCTTTCATGTTACAATACAACCCCCCAAACTAACTCCAATGTGTGGTCTGTCACTACCTGCATCACATCATAGCTGATCCTTTGTGAGCACTTACTACCTTCCAGACTCTGTTTTAATCCTGAGTGGTGGGTACCATTAATATTCCCTTAGTACAGATGAGGAAACTGAGGCACAGTTACCGTGATGCTGACAATGAAGCCCCTCAGCCTCGCTCCCTCCTCTGTATCTGTTCATTTGTTCATGTAACTCACTAAATATTACGTATTGATCACCTATTGGCTCAGAGTTTGTGAAGGTGAAAAGATGTGGTCTCAATTGCCCAGAAACTCATAGCCTGGTGGAGACCCAAGCCCCTGGGAACCAGAGGCCCTTTCAGATGTCCCGGTGAGGGAGAGGTGGAGATGGGGGACGGGTGTGAGAGATAAACAGGAGGCAGGAGCAACAGATGAGGGTTGACATTGGGGGTAGGTGGCGGGATGCACGGGCGGACCTCAGGGTTCCCTGGAAGCCCTGCTGGAATCCACGTGTCCTGACTTTCTGTTCAGTTCTCTTTCCGCCAACCCTCCCATCCCCCAGGTAGAGTCTCTCCCAACCCCCATGAAAAGAAGGAGCCAAGACCCCAAAGACAGATTCACAGCCGGCTGGCAGGCCCTGGAAAACAGGGGCATTTCACAGCATCTCTCTTTTTTTCCTCTTTTCTACCCCATCTGAGTTCTGGGGTTCAGGCCCCCATCACCTCACCCCACTGTCTCCCCTCCTTCCGTGTGCTAATCGGATAGCTGAGACCCAGCTTCCCCAGAGACGTTGCTTCCCCGAAAGTCCTCTCCAGTAGGGGCTGTTTATTCTCCAACACACCTGCCATGAGAAGATCCCCACCACTGCCTCCAAAC
The DNA here is from genome assembly GCF_059928025.1 of Delphinapterus leucas. NCBI lineage: Eukaryota > Metazoa > Chordata > Mammalia > Artiodactyla > Monodontidae > Delphinapterus > Delphinapterus leucas. The sequence continues at coordinate 171,347,701 of NC_143130.1, forward strand.
CTTTACTCCCCCAGGAATTATGTAGCCACCTCCCTGGACAGCCCCACCTTGCCCTAGCCTTATCCCTGACATCCACAGGCCCATCGTACATCACAGGAGAAGGGCATCTGGGCCCAGCCTGGTCTGTTCTGCATCACTCACCATCCTTGTGGATGGCACCCGGAGCCCCTGGCCCCTCCCTTCTTCTCCTCCTCATCTCCCACGACCTCCTTCACTCCTCTCCACCCACATATGACCCACCTTGACCTTCGATGTCAGGTTGGAGGCCTCTTTTATGAACTCTTCATCTACAGCCCCCTCTTGGTTGCCCCTTTCCCTCTGTCCCTGACCCTAATGGACTGCCATTGTGGACACATGGAGATGGTGTGGTGTCATCTGCTTAAACCTCATCGTCCATCTCTTTGGTCCATTTCTGTCAATACCTTTGTCATCAATAGAATAATGTCCCCAGAGATGCCCATGTCCTAACTGCCAGGACCTGTGAATGTGTCACCTTACATGGCAAAAGGGATGTTGCAGATGTGACTAAGATTAAGGATCTTGAGATGGGAAATTATCTTGGATTATCCAGGTGAGCCTAATATAATCACAAGGGCCCTTATAAAAGAGGGGCAGAAGGGTTGGAGTCAGAGAAGCAGACATGACAATGGAAAGACAGGTCGGGGTGACATGATGAAGGGGCCCCGGATCCAGAGATGCAGGTGGCCTCTAGAAGCTGGAGAAAGCAAGGGAAGGAATTTTCTTCCAGAGCCTCCAGAAGGGATTTAGCCCTGCTTCCACCTTGATTTTAGATTTCTGACCTCCAGGACTGTAAGATAATAAATCTGTGTTGTTTTAGGCAAGTAAGTTGTGGTAATTTGTTACGGCAGCAACAGGACACTCATACGACCTTCAGCTCCCTTTGTTTTTCCTTTGCTCCCACCCAGCAAACCCTAACTCTCCATCCATCTAGTCACCCTCTGTCCCCCTCCCCTTCCCTGGTACTGTGGACCACAGCTTGAGCCCCGACACTGGCTTCTTGGTGCTGTCGCTTCCACCGCCCGGCCCATCTCATTCCCCTGGGCTCATCCCCGCCTCCCCTCCATAAGGGTCGACAAACAATGGCCCACAGGCCCATCTGGCCTGCTGCTTGCTTTTGTATGGCCAGCAAGCCAAGAATGGCATCTACGTGTTTCAATGCTTGAGAAAAAAAAATCAAAAGAAGCATCGTATTTTGTAACACACACAAAAAATGATACGAAATTCAGTTCTCAGCATCCACATTTTATGTTTCACTGGGACATAGCCACGCCCGTTCGTTCATTGTCCAACGCTGCTTTCGTGCTCCGGGGGCAGAGTTGCGTAGTTGTGACAAAAACTGTACGGCCTTCAAAGCCTAAAATATTTACTGTCCGGCTTTCCCAGAACAAACGTGCTGATCCCTGACCGAGACCCCAGTCACGCTCACACCTCCATCTCACTGTCACATTGTCACTGGCCCGGCACTGCCTCCTAGGCTGCCAGCGTTTGCCAGGCTGCTCTCCATCTCGCGAGGGAAGCACCTTTCTCTGCCTCCTTGCATGGCTGACACTGTGTGTCCCTCCGCATCCGGGTCCAGGACAGACTCATCCATAAGCCTTCCTGATCCCCCACCTTAATATCCTGGTGTCCCTTCTTGCTGCTTCCACAGTGCTTCATCCACCTCCTTTATAACATTTATCATAATAGCTGACACTTACTGGGCAGGTCGTGCGTGCCAGACACCATCCTAAGCATTTCAGAGAGATGAACTCTTCTTATCCTCACAATATACCTAATGAGGTGGGTACTTTTGTTACCCCCATTTTACAGATGGGGAAACTGAGGTTCATAGATGTCAAGCAGCTAGCCCCAGATCACAGAGCTGGGGAGTGGTGCAGGGGAGATTCGAACCAGACTGTACGACTTCAGGGCAAGGCACGAACCCCGCGGCTCAGCTCTGCCACCAGGCTGCGGTTAACTGAGGCCAAGGCCCTGGTCTTTCCATCTCTCTGACTCTGGGCTGAGCGCAAAACGGGTGCTCCCAGGGTGCTTGATGAACTGAGTTAAAATAAATGAAAGAGAATAGAAATGGAACGTTTTTGTTTTCGTTTTATCATCAGATGGCTAAGGTGCCTTGTTGGGGTGAAAATGTGAAAACCTTCAGGATGCTAAAAATTTGCATGGGTCGTGCAACTTCTTAGATTAAAAAACAAGCAGTTCTTTTGTCTATTTGAGGCCAGTCGGAAGTCATCATCTGAGGACCCTCCCATGTGCCCCCGCCATGGGAAGGCCGAGGGGAGAGGGGTGGCCGGTTGTCTCTTACAGCCTGGACGTAGAGCCTGGTTGTCCTGCTTGTCATGCCTGGCCTCCCCCATCACGCAGAGCGGCTTCCCCATCTGCTTCCTCCTCTGCCCCACGAGAAAAGGGGAATGGTTCGTGGGAGGTCAGCAGAGCGGAGGCTGAGCTGTAATGGTGAAATGCCAACCAGGGAAGGGGATTGCGTCATGCCCGCTGTCCCCTCCTTCCGCTTTCCCTGAGGCTCAGCCTGGCATGTGCGAGGGCCTCTCTTCTTGGCCCCACCTGCCCAGGAGCTGACCCTGCCATTCCCTGCTCCAGCTGCTCACAGCATAATCCCAGCAAAAGCTCCCCATTCACTGCTTGGCTACTGGGTACCGTGCACTGTGTACACAGACTCTCATCTTCCCATCAGCTCTGCAATAAAGATCTTGTTATATCCACTCCGCAGGTGAGGCTTGGAGAGAATAAATAGACTGAATCGATAAAACCTCTTTCTTGAACCATCTTCTCAATTGCTACCACCTTGATACGTGCCGTGCTCTCTTCCCTTACTTTTTATGTATTTATTTTCACCAAGGTGTTACTTACATGCAGTAAAACCATAAATCCTGAATGTACAGCACAATACGTGTTTACAATTGTGTACTTCTCTGTAACCACCACTCGGATCAACAGTAAGGAACAAATCCCTCAGTCCAGGAAGTTCCTTTCCATTTACCCCCCAATCTCCCCCTGAAGGTAACTTCCGTTTGGGTGTCGGTCTCCATAGATTAGTCTAGCATCTTCTGGAAGGGCATGTAAATGGAAAAATACCTTCTGTACATTTTTTGTGTCTTTTGTTCAGCAGCATGTTTTTGAAATTCATCCAAGTCGTTGTTTCTATCAGCAATTTGCTCGTGTTTCTTGCTGAGTACAATTCCATCGTAGGGATGGACCACAATCAGTGTATCTGTAGAGAGGCGTCTGGGTTGTTTCTGATGTTGCCTGTTAGGAATCAGGCGCCTGTGTGCATCCATGTGCACGTCTTCGTGTGAACATGTTTTCATTTCTCTCGGGTGGAATGGCTAGTGATAGGATCTTCTACGTGGAACTTTATAAGGAACTGCCCTCTCTCCCCTCCACCTTCCCCTTCCTGATGTCCAAAAGGCTTCCAGGTTTGGAGCAGAGAAGCAGTTCAAATCCCAGACTTGCCTTTAGGAGCTGAGAACCTGGATCCACTTGCTGGTTTCATCTACTCTGTGGAACGGGGATGATAATTTCCCCACCACGGGGTTCCAGGGAGGATTGATTACCTGCGATACCAATCATGAAAAGTCTGGTTCAATAAATATGATTTCCCTTTTTTTTTTTTCATCCTTGGAGCTGTGCTATGGTGATTTTAACAGCAGGCAACTAGAAATGAAATAATTCAGTGAAATGACTGGGAACAAAAACGCAGTTGCCCTCAGAATTTAGGCATAATCAATGATTTCCATTCTACTTACACAGGCTTTGGGGCCTCGTATTCAACCATCCACCTTACAGAGTGTTGGGCAAGTAAGGTAAACACAGCTAGGTCAACACTGCCTCCTGGGAAGAGGGTCTGCACAGAGCAAACAGTGAGGACGTGTGTTTTCTAGGCCTTCCTCTGCCCTCGTCCTCCACCTCTGGCCTCCAGGGGGTAAAGGGGAAGCAGGTGGGGGAGGCTGTGTAAGTGACTCAGCTTCAGGCGCTGGAAATTGAGGGGAAGGGACTCAGGGCAGCGTGGCCTCCTCCCGTGGGCTGGAGCTTCAGGCCTATCAGGGAGGCTGGCACCGTTCAAGGGGTCGAAGGCAAACTCTTTGCGCATGCGCGCGCTCACACACGCACGCGCACACACACGCGCACACACACGCAGACATGTTATCCCCATCCCCACACGGGACTTGGGGATCCCCTTTCTTGTACGCAGAGCTCTGGAAATATCGTGGTCCTGACACTGCTTGGGTCAGTGTGGACTTTGGCAAGAAGGTGGGATTTGGGGACAGTCAGAGTTGGCTTCAGTTCACTGTGGACAAGTTACTTAACCCCTCATGGCTTCACTGTCCTTATCCGTAAATGGAGATTTTCATTCCAGGGTCGTAGGGTGACTGTTAGGGTAGAAATCAGTGAATATATGTAAAGGGCTGGTATGTCGTGGACACTCAGTAAATATTGATTCCCCTTCTCTTCCCTCTTGGTCTTTCGGTTTGGTTTGAACATGAGGAAATAAGAGAATAATGCCATTCGCAATACACTCTAGAGGGTAAGAACCTATGTATGTAGCAACTAAAGACAATGCATAGAGGGCTCTGGAAGGAGACAAACTCCGGATTATCACCCTGGAATGACGCACACTTACCAGCTGGGGTGAATTTTACTTCCTCTTTCTGCGTATTCCTGTGTGTTGATGTTTTCACAACAAGAATGGGTGGCTTCTGTGAAAAAAAATACACCTTCGGTTCTTCATAACTTAACAACCAAACAGAAGGATGCTGTATTCACATAGGTGACAGTTTCTTGCAGGGTCTTTGAAAAACGAGATTGCCCCAAGGACATCTCTTTTACCACTATGGCTTTCTTCCAAATGCCCTACCGCTTGGACGTCTGCCTGATGGAGTGGAAAGGCTTCCATGTGGAGTCAGATGGTACAGGGCTCAATTCTAGTCAACTGTTTACTAACTGCGGGACCTTATGAAAATTACTTAATCTCTGTGAGCCCAGCAATGAAATAGCGATCGCGTCTACTTTAGATTTTTGGGGGGAGCTCTGAATGAGATGCCGGTGTACAGCCCAAGCGTATAGAAGCGCCTTAATGAATGCAGTGGCAATTTTCCTCCCATACAATGTGCAGGTCACAGTCTTCGTGGATATTGCCTCTGGCAGCCTCACAACAGCCCTGTGGAACAGTCACTGCCTGTTATCATCTCGCTCTGCAGGTGAGCAACCGAAACTCAGATAATTTAAGCGACTTGCCCAGTTCTGCCCTGGAACACCAGCAGCGCTCCTCCTTCTCTGTTTGTATGTTACAATGTATATATTATGCACATTATGGCCATGTCATATTTTGGCTTTGACCCTGGTGCCTGGAGACGTTGTAAGGTCTGTGTTTGTCGTTCACTTATCCTCTTGCAGTTTGCACCACATATGTTTCTTCTAATCAGAGATTGGAGACCTCCTTCGGATTATTGTTATAGCCTCATTAATAAGGAATGACTCTGGGAAATCCAATATTTTTGCATGTAAAGAACATCTTCAGGGCTCCCCTGGTGGCGCAGTGGTTGAGAGTCTGCCTGCCGATGCAGGGGACACGGGCTCGTGCCCCGGTCCGGGAAGATCCCACAAGCCGCGGAGCGGCTGGGCCCGTGAGCCATGGCCACTGAGCCTGCACGTCCGGAGCCTGTGCTCTGCAACGGGAGAGGCCACTACAGTGAGAGGCCCGCGTACCTCAGAAAAAAAAAAAAAAATCTTAAAAATGCAAAATCAGCACCCATCAAGATCCTTGTTCAGATTTTTTGTCATAATATCTAATTGTATTGGTCATCTGGTCAACTAGGCAGGTTGGAGCTGTTCTCCCAAACTGTGGGCAGCCATGACTCACAACAACATATGTGGCAAAGGCTTGAATAAGCCTAATGGGCTGATGCATCTCTATTAGTAAAATGAAAAAGTAGTACCTCCAAAACATGTTTCTTCATTTATTTATAAATTATATACATGTATGACTGCCCTGATGCATTATTTGCCTTAATGAAACAAATACAAATAGACATTTTAAGGAGGAGATAAAAATATTAATAAAATTTTACAATATTTTTTCTGTGCTTTAACAGATCCATTGGGTCTATTTGGGTACCCAGGGATTAGGCAGGGAAAGCAATTTATGGCTGCAGAAATCTGGAGCTGGGGCATCAAAAAGTAGGTGACATCATTGGAAATCCGCATGGATATTAACATGAACAATGCAAAATGTGACTTTAATAAGTTTTATTTGCTCAAAAATGCATGGGCACAGCTTAAATCCAAAGTCTAAGGTCAGTCAAATCATTGGGAATATAGATTTGGGAGCCTAATTTATTTTCCAGATATGTGAGTTGGCCCACTTGTGGCCTGACCACAAGTTTTCCTTGCAATTGGTGGATCTGCCATTTCCCAGAGTTTGGGCACAGAGCCTGACCTGCCAGAATAGCTTTGGTACTTGCCCTTTTTGGCCCCTTTCCCTAGAATATTCTCCCCCTGGGTGTCCTCATGGATGGCCCTACAATGTATTGAAGTCATGTCTCAAATGGGCCTTCACAGAGAACGCTTTCCTTGGCCACCCCATCTGAAATATCAGCCCTCCTAATTATGACACAATGTCTTTGAGCTGATCTGTTTGTCTTCATGGCACTTATCACTACCTGACATTATACTGTATATCTATATTTACATTATGTATTTTATTTGTTAATTGTAATATATATATTTGCTAATTTGTTTATGTCTGTCTCTCTCACTGGGCTATAAGTCTTTTATAAACATGACACATTGGTTTGCCCATTGCTGTATCCCCTAGAACAATAACTAGTACATTGTAAGAGTTCAAAAAATACTTATTGCATGATTGTACTAGTGGAATTAAACTCTTAAATGCCAATGTAATTAGGCATAATTTGTTTTCGGTACCATACCCTGCACTTAAAACGCAGTTTAATAATTTTGGCACAATCTGAGGTCTGAATTCTAAAGGCAGTTGCAAAAACTTAGAGCACCATTCCCGCTAGAGTGTAGCGTCCATAAAGGCAAAGCCCAGGTCTGGCTTGTTCTGTCCTGAGTCCCCAGCCAAGATCACTAACACTAGCTGTTGCAATAACTTCCAAATCGCAGGGTCTTAGCACAGGAATGTTAGGGACCCTTCTCCATATCATAGTTACACCTTCTGGAAACATGGCCTCCACGGGGCAGGGAAAGAGAAAGCAGACACACTAGCTCCTAACTCCATTGGCCTGGAAGCCACACACTTCACTCTGCTCACTTCCCATTGGCCACAGGACCCTTACCTTACTGCAAGGGAAGCTGGGAAATGAAGAGGAGCCTGTAGATACTTGTGACTGTTGACATCTTGGCCACATCCAGCCTCTAGTCCAGTGCCTGGCACATCTTTCAGAGCCATTGGAGAAATAATTGATGAATGTATTTATAAGCTTTAACGTTCATGCATAAACTCTTCTGAAACTGTGACTTGTTTTCTACCCAACACTTTGGTCATTCTTGAGGGTTTGCCATTCTCCTGAGCTCAGGGCAGTTCTGAAATAGGTCTCCAGCTGTGATTTTCTAAGTCATGCCTGTAGATGTAGTGTGAGTTCCTGCATGCCTGAACTCATGAACGAATCAACAAAAAGTGCTCTTGGTACTTTCCCCTGGAACTTTAACTTCAGTGTATTAAACCGTCACATCAGGACAGAACTATATGTCTGGGAGTCATTAGGATTATAACGGGTTGGATCTCTCAGAGCCCTGGAAATATAAAGCCTTTAATCTGAGGAAGTCGCTGAGTAAATACCTTTATTCCACAGCCTACAATTTTCTGTTTTGCTCCAACTTCTTTCCTTTGCTGCTTAAATTTGGTTTAGTAAAGGCCCTAGCCAGAGACCAGCTGATTATCTTGATTTTGCCTACCACGCTGCAGTCAGTCTGAGCAGCAAATCTCAGTGTATCGTTCCAGATGAATCTTCCCACGGATGCTAGGAGCGCCACCTTGATCTTATGATTTATTTGAAATTATTATTATTTCACCCTTTTAAAGTGTACTGATGGGCCTTCGCACATTAGCTGTGCACACATGATCATTTGAAATCTCCACGTCCCTTTAGGTTTTGGGGTTAGTGCCATCCTGTGATGGGCTGTGAGTCATTGCGGTAAGTTTAATATACTTGGTGTGTGGGTACACACATTCGTACACACACACATGCACAGGAGTTTAGTGCCTGGCATTCTAAGCACCTTGGAAATTACGTCTACTCTGCATTTGTAACTAGGGGGGAAGGCTGGCTGCTCAACATGGGCCGCAAGGAAGCGTGTAATGGGAGAAAAGGAGCAGCGGCATATTGTCCTCCTAGATGCGCTATGTCTGGTCTTGATGTCAACAAGTTTAGCAAGTGGTAAGAGCCAATTCCGGAATTCCCCTGCTTCCCAGGTCTAGCCAATGGCTGACTTTACATCCTTTCATGCTGGCAACTGGAGGAACACATGCATCACAGACCTGAACTGAGCAGCATTTATAAGGCTGGGCCACTTTATGGGCAAAGGGCCTGAAGAGACATTTTTCCAAGGAAGACATACTGATGGCCAACAGGTGCATGAAAAGATGCTCAACATGGCTAATCATCAGGGAATGCTAATCAACACCACAATGAGATGCCACCTCACACCTGTTAAATGGCTATTGTCAAAAAGATAAGACATAGGGCTTCCCTGGTGGCGCAGTGGTTGAGAGTCCGCCTGCCGATGCAGGGGATGCGGGTTCGTGCCCCGGTCCGGGAAGATCCCACATGCCGCGGAGCGGCTGGGCCCGTGAGCCATGGCTGCTGAGCCTGCACGTCCTGAGCCTGTTGCTCTGCAACAGGAGAGGCCACAACAGTGAGAGGCCCGCATATACAAAAAAAAAAAAAAAAAAAAAAAAAAGATAAGACATAAATGTTGGTGATGGTGTGGAGAAAAGGGAACGCTCATGCACTGTTGGTAGAAATGTAAATTGGTGTGGCTGCTATGGAAAACAGTATGGAGGTTCCTCCAAAAACTAAAAATAGAGCTACCATATGATCCAGCAATTCCACTGTTGAGTGCATTTCCAAGGAAATGAAATCAGTATCTCAAAAAGACATCTGTGCTCCCATGTCCACTGCAGCAGTATGCACAATAGGCAAGATATGGAAACAACCTAAGTGAGTGTTGACAGGTAAACGATAAAGAAAATGGAATATATGTGAATGTATAGATAAACCTGTAACCAACTTACATGAGAGAGAAATTTTGTAATTAAGTCACTGCAATTGTGGAGGTTGTTTGTTGCTGAAGCATAACCTAATCTGTTCTGACTAATACAGTATAACATTGATGATTTTCTGAAGCCACCTCATGCTACAGCTTGGTTCTTCTTTTTTTTTTTTTTTTTTTTTTTGCGGTACGCGGGCCTCTCACTGCTGGGGCCCCTCCCGTTGCGGAGCTCAGGCTCCGGACGCGCAGGCTCAGCGGCCACGGCTCACGGGCCCAGCCGCTCCGTGGCATGTGGGATCTTCCCGGACCGGGGCACGAATCCGTGTCTCCTGCATCTGCAGGCAGACTCTCAACCACTGCGCTACCAGGGAAGCCCACAGCTTGGTTCTTCTTGTCACTATAGAATTCCTGTTATTAAAAGTGTCATTTTAATTAAAATAATAAACCTCTTATTTACCTGGAAGTGGTCAGGGTTATTACTTTGGCTTTCAGCAAACCAAAAATAGGAATAATGATTTCTTATGTTTGATGTAAGACTAGACGGTAAGCCTTATTAATCCATTCATGGATATATGATTTCAACTTTTACATTTTAAGATAAAACCTCTCAAAATTATTGTACCTGCAGGTGAGTTGGTTCTATTTTCCGGTGTGATGGCTTCTTAGGTAATTAATTCTTTTTCTATAGAATCTAAGGCACATCACACTTGGGGTTAGATGGCCTCTATAAAAGTTGTATAGGATCTATTTTAACAACTCCCCAAGTGAGGCTGATTGCAAAGTGTCTGGACCATGAACAAATATTTGGGAACAGCTAATGTAGGTGATATGTCTGGAAAAGTGAAGTGAGGACTGGCTGAAATGTCAAATGATTGATTCCTGATTTATGCTCCAATCTGTCGACCTTCCATCTCCCTCCGTGACAACTCTTCTTCCTTTCTGCCTTTCCTATTTCTGTGAACAAGGCCACTGACATTCATCAGCTCACCCCTACACAGTTCTTATGTGTACGTCATAGTACGTTAATCATTGGCCCAAGTTGACTCTTGAGAAACACTCTAAGTTACATAGCTGCTATTTCTCCATCCGTTTTCTCAACTATTTTACAAGTACCAAGTCAGAGCCTTGCAAACCGACATCCACATCTGGACATCTGCTTGTGAACACTGGACACTGCTTTCTAGCAGTGACGACCCTTGACTGAATCTACCTGAAGGTATTAGCCTCCCAGTTGCCATCTGAGCTGTGGCAGTTTAAGTAACTCAGTTCGTAGATGCGCACAGAAAACACATCATGGCTGGAACTGAGCTGCACTGGTTGATAAATAACCAAGACAGACTTCTCAAGGTCGACCAGCAAAATCTATGTCTCAAACACAGGTGAGGTTTGAAGAGCACTGCGTGCTTAGATCCCAGCAGCCAGGGACCTTACTCAATGACTCTGGGTAACAACTGTCATGAAGTAACTGCAAACAGTGTTTGACTCCAAGTCCTGCCCTGAGGAATGGCTGGAATTCCAAAGATCCCTACTCAGTGGCTGACCTATCTTTCCCTTGGCAGTGAGCTAGGTGATTGGCACATTGCTCCTGGAAGCTATGAATCCCCTAGTGAGAATCAATGCCTCTCTTCTTTAACTTATGGTGATGCCTCTTTGGTATGCTGTCATGCCCCGGTCTAGTGCTACCTCCTTCGTGTTTCCTCATCTAGAAGAGATCACACCAGTCTCTGAAATCTTAGTAGCTTCATTCTGAGTTGTTTTATGAGTAACCTGAGTTCAGGGACTAGATGAGGTACCAACGCCTTAGCAGATTACCAACACTAGCCCCACCTCTTCCAGGGACCTCGGGTCTCTGTTCTGTGTGTTTGCACCTTGGGTCCCTGGATGCCAACCCCTTCCCCGTAGGATGAGATTGGTTCCCTATTTAGCTGAGCAGACTCACTCTCCCTACAAGGGGGCTCTGTTTCCTGAGGGAATGATGGCCAGGAGACACCAGAGTGAAATTACTCGAAACTTTTCCAGTATGTCTTGTGTGTTCCGCACGTTGAGCTCCCAACTCCACCTCCCGTTACCCCACGGAGAGAACAGAGGTTCCCTTTGTCTCATATCACAAACCACATTATCATTACATAAGGGAAAGGATGACTGCAGGAAACTGCTTATTCACCTTTGTGCATCCCAGGGTACCTACCGCAGAGTTTGGCAGGAAGATGTCATGTTTGTTAGCCGAGGGGCATGATCAAGTGGAGAGGGAAACATTGATGGTGCGGGGCTGAGAGGAGAGAATTGCTGGAGCGTGGTCCGTGGGTTGATGAAGGAGGTGGGTCTGGTACACAAGTAGAGGTGTTGGCCTTGGCTGGGAGCACGGATGCTTCATCCATAGTTATGCTATGGGGAAAGAAGAGTTTAAGGACATATCTGTAAGAAAGTAGAAGAATGTTGAGCTGGAATCTTGTAGAAGTTCTCTTTTGATTGTTTCAATTTTCTCAATGCAGCAAGAAATAAAGTCATCAGCCTAGGACCACAACGGGGAGATTGTTTTAGAAATCTTAGGAGAGAGGTGAAAGTATGAAATAGTCAGAGGAAATGGGAAAGAATGGATTAGAGATATATAGTGTAATTTCTGAGTGGTGAAGGGTCCCTTGTGTTTATAGAGTGTAAAGTGGAGGAACGGCCAGTCACTATGGCCATGTGTGTTTTTTTCCATCTCCTTCAGCTGTACAGCTGCACACAAGGAGTAGATGAAGGGCAGGATTTTATCAGGGTTTGATTTTGCTAGAATGGCAAAGAGAGAAAGGAGCATGTTAGTTGAGGGATTATAATGAAGATCACACAGTCATTGGTAAATACGAGATGAAGGGCGTGGCCATGGGAGTGTGTGTCTTAGACAGAAGGGGGGGAAACATCCCTGTAGGAGAGGAGAAGGTCCAGGGACTGGAAAGTTCAGATTATGCAAATATTGAAATTGTCAAGAATTTAAAAAGGAGGAGTGTTGGAGTGACAATGAACCAGTAGCTAAAACATCTGTAAGAAAGATAAACAGATAAGATAAATGTTATGTCATGAAGGAAACTAACAAGGGGCTAAAATGGACAGGAAGGGTGTGTATGGGAATCCACTTTCGGTCAGGTGTTCAGGGAATCATTTATGAAGCAGTGAAATCGAGTCAATACCTATGGGCTAAAGACTGAAGGTGAAATAAGCAAAGGACAGAGTAGCAAGTGTAAAGGCCCTGAGGCAGGACAGAGGTTATTCTAGGACTTACAGGAAAACTCATGTGGCTGGGACATAATTGCAAGTGGGAATATGGTGGGAGATACTTGTTGGAGAGATGAAAGGCAGAGAATAGCAGTACACATTGTGAACCCCATACTCCAATATGGACTTCTTTAAACTCACCAAAAAAACCCTAACGAGCGCTGGGCCTTCTTTTTCATGGTAGGCGGTTCAGGGTGCAGCAACGTGTCTTTTGCCTTGGAGAGGGTATCTTGACATGGGCCAGACCACTGAGTGCCCAGAGGCTCCTGTGCGGTGGCAGGCCTCTGACTGCCTGTAGTATGCATATGTATTACTAAGGCAGCTAAAATACTTGCTATTTCCTGCTCATTGGATGCAGTCAGCATGGTGTCATCAATGTTATAAATCAGGGTGATTATGTTTACAATACTCCAGAGTCACTCTCCGACATCCATTTGACTTCTGCACAGGCCAGACTGGGGAGGAACTGGGTCTGGAGTCAGAAAACAAGCATCCCAGTTGAGCTGTGACACTAGTTCCATGGGTAACCTTAGCAGGGTGCGTCCCCAGACTGGACTTCAGTGTAGAATTGGGTGAGTCTTTAGTGGTTACTCCCACTTTGCCTACATGGAAGAGCATCCCCTGCTGGAGGGATGAGGGAAACAGAAAGGAAATATTGCAGGAATTTTGCAGGCTGGGCAGGGACCAAGGTATCTGGATAAGACAAGGAAAGGGCCTGAGACACAGCCTGCACCTACCCTTGGTCACCCATTTCATTTGGATGGCGACAAAAGCTTTCCAATAGAGATCAACTCAGGAAGTCTTCTGAGGCAGAATTGAGTTCAAGTCTCAGCTCCAAACACTAACAAACTCGGAGATCTTGTTGAGCTTTGAAACCTCCCTGGACCTCATTTTTCTCCTTGGGAAAATGAGATGACAATAATACTTACCTCTTAGGGTTGTGTGAGGATTAACCAGGAGATCACGCAGGTAAAACATCTAGCGGGGCGCAAATTGTCAACTCTTTTGCGGTACGGGGGCCTCTCACTGTTGTGGCCTCTCCCGTTGCGGAGCAAAGTCTCCGGACGCGCAGGCTCAGCGTCCATGGCCCACGGGCCCAGCCGCTCCGCGGCATGTGGGATCCTCCCAGACCCGGGCACGAACCCGTGTCGCCTGCATCGACAGGCGGACTTTCAACCACTGCGCCACAAGGGAAGCCCAAATTGTCAACTATTAACGCATGGTAACTATGGTGGTTGTGGTCTCCCTGCCTCCCACTTAACCTTCCTTTCAATCCATCCCCCACCCTGCGGTCAGAGAGCTTTCGAAAACCAGTACTGCTCATTTACCATTACCACTGTCACCCCAGCACTTCAAATCTCCAATGATTTCATTTAGTCAAAAGAATCAAGTCCAAAATTCTCAGCGTCAGCAGCCTTGTTGGCAGGACTTCTGGTTCTGACCATGATGGAAGAGCTGGCATTACATTTACCCTTTTCCCCATGACAAAAGCACGATAAACATTTATGTAGGAAACGAAGCAACTAATCACTGCAGGACTACGATCTTTATAACCCTAAGAGATGGGAAGCAAACGACACGAGCCCACACTCACTCCAGTTTTCTCCCCAGCACTATTTTCCAAATTATTATGCAGGAAACAGCCCAAGGAATGATGGTTTCACTCCATGGACAATACAGAAATTTGGATTAAGGGTTGCCAGGGTGGCTGGGACTTTTGGCTCCGAGTTAGTATTGTACAAATTCAAGGAAAAATGCAGGTCCATTCCACCTCATCCTCACACACATCACGCTGTTATAGTCATTGTAATATAGTCATTATATGTCATCCATTATAGTCTACCTACACTAATCCCCACGAGAAAATGCTAGAATTTTAGCTTTAAATAGGCATAGCTATTTTGAAGAAATTCAGAGGAAAAAATAAGTTCTTTTGTTACCCATTTATTTACAAGTTTAGAAGATTTGTTCCTGAAGATAGTTTCCCTCGGGTATCATCCTGAAGAACTTCCTGTCGTTTCTGGTGGCAATGAACTCTTTTAGTTTTTCTTTATCTGCACATTTCATCATTTTGCCTTTATTCTTGAAGGATGTTTTCTCTCTATCTACAATTCGGGGTCAACGATCCTTTTCTTTTAAAGGTTGTCTTAAAATCCTTTCCACTGTCTTCTTGCCTCCCTGGTTCTGATGAGATGTCTGTGAAAATTCATACTGTTATGATGTATCATTTTGTTTCTGGCCACTTTCAAGCTTTTCTCTCTAATTTTGGTCTTCAGCAGTTGGACTGTTATGTGCCTAGGCATGATTTATTTAATTTTAATTCTTACTCATCCCATTTGAGGTTCATTGAGATTCTTGACTCTGTACATTCATGACTTCCACCAAATTTTGGAAATTTGGGCCACTATATATTTTCTGTTCTCTCTCTTTCTCATGCTTCTGGTACTTTAATTTTTGATATTTTAAATCTTTTGATATTGAAACAAAGGTTCTTAAGACTCTGATCATTTTAAAAATCTCTTTTCTTTCTCTTCATCAGATTGGATAATTTTTACTGATGTATTTATTTTCAAGTTATATATGGCTTATTCTTCTGTCATTTCCATTCTGCTGTTAAGGTCATTTGGTGAATTTTAATTTTAGATAGTGCATTTTTCAGTACAAGAATTTTCATTTTGTTACCTCTTACTCCCTCTCTCTTTCCTGAAATTTCCTATTTTTGATTCCAATTGTCATTTTCCTCAGTGAGCATCATTATACCAGCTGCTTTAAAGTCATTGGCTCTTTGTGTTTTGAGTAATTTTGGATTGTATCCCAGACATCGTGAATCTTATGGTGTGAAGACATTGGATTTTGTTATATTTCTCTGAGAAGTGTTGCGGTTTTGTTTTAGTAGGCAGTTAACTTTGTTAGACCTATGATACCATAGGTGAATCTCACATATATAATATTGAGTGAAAGAAGCTTGACACAAAATGTTATGTATTGTGTTATTCCATTTATGTAAAGTTCAAAGCTGGTCTAAGTAATCTGTGCTTAGAAGTCAGGATGCTTGTTAGCTTTGAGGGAGACTTAATGATTTGAATGGAGCACAACGGGGTGGGGAGTGTCTGGAGTTCTGGTCATATTCCATTTCTTTTTAAACAGCTTTATTGAGGTAAAATGAACATATAGTAGCTGTACATCTTGAAAGTATACAATTTGATAAGTTTTGACAAATGTATACACTCATGAAATCATAACCACAATCAATAAATATGAACATAACCCCCCCACCACAATGGTCCTGGTGTAACTCCACTTCCAGCCCTGTCTTCTACATGCCCAGGTAGTAACTGACTTGCTCTCCATCACTACAGATTAATTTGCATCTGCTAGGATTTTTATAAATGGAATTGTACATGACGTACTCTTTTTTGCCTGATTTCTTTCATTCAGCATCTGTGTATCTTCTTTGGTGAAATGCCTGTTCAAATTCTTTTGCCCATATTTTTAATTGAGATTTTTGTTTTGTTTTGTTTTCTCATTTTTCGTTGTTGAGAGTTCTTATATGTTCAGGAGAAAAGTCCTTTATAGATATGTGATTTATAAATATTTTCCCCAAATGGCATCTTGTCTTTCATTCTGTTAACAGTATTGTTCAAGGAGAGAAGTTCTTAATTTTGATGAACTTCCATTGAATTCATTTATTCTCTTATGGACTGTGCTTTTGGGGTCATATCAAAAAAAATTTTTATCTAATCCAAGGGTACAACGTTTTTCTATGTTTTCTCTTGGAAGTTAGTGGTTTAAAGTTTTAGATTTAATTCTATAATACATTTGAGTTAATTTTTGTATAAAGTGTAGATATAGATCAAAGGTTTATTTTTGTCAAATTGTTTCAGCACCATTACTTGAAAAAAAAATCCTTTTGACCATTGACTTGCCATCTGTAATTCTGTCAAAAATCAATTGAGCTTATATTTGTGGGTCTATTTCTATACTTTCTATTCTGCTCCTTTGATCTATTTGTTTATATTTGTGCTCCGTGCTCACACCGCATTGTAGTTGTGCAATGTCTTGAAATCAGGTAATAGAAGCTTTCCAACTTTGTTCTTTTTTTTTCAAAGTTGTTTTATCTATCCAAGTTCCTATGCTTTTCCGTACGAACTTTAGAATAAGCTTTTCAATGTATTCATTAAAGCATGGTAGCATTTTGTTTTGCAATTGCATTGATTCTATAAATCAATTTGGTGGAATTGACATTGTAACAACGATGAGTCTCCTGATATGATATATGCAGTCCCTTCTGTGACAGAAAGAAATAGAATGACATGAAAAGACATGAATCACAGTGTGGGTTTCCTGAGTGGCCTCAAGCATGTCACTTCCCCACTCTGAGCCTGTTTCCTTTTCTAGAACTGAGGGAGAATGATGCTCTGGGTGATCAAGGCAGCATTTCAAGGATAATAAAGCACTTTTTACACACTGAGCATTATTGTTATACACCTTGTGCGTTTGTCAAAATGAATGTCCAGTATAGAGGACATATTTGGGTATATTTTATCCTCGTCTTCCTCATCATTACCATCACAGCAACTATCACCATCACGCATGCTAAGCCTTCCAGGAGGGTTTCCATGTACTGATGAAGTCAGCCATTAGTCTCATTTTGTGATCACCCTAATCTGATGTTCATTAAATGACATTCACAGCATCTCCTCTCTCATTTGAAATGTTCACTGTAGTTCCAGTCTAGTTCATAAGTCCTTCAATTTCCTTTTACATGCTGTCTATTTTTCTGACTGGTTCTATGGACTCTGGTTTCTATTTTCTTCCACCTTCCCTGGTCATGCCTCTTTTACTAACCTGATGTTTCATTTTTAGCTGCCACGTGGTCTGGCCCCAATGCTAGTTTTCTCTTCACTACCCTGGGTTTTGTGCCATCTAGTGGTTACTGGGACCAGGGGTTCTTCGAACAAAGGGTTCTGGCCACTACCTGTGACCAAGCCCTGGCCGGGTCCTAGCACCTGTCTCAGCATGGATTCTCTCTCCTTGTACCTCAGCCGGCACCAGCTGCAACTGTGAAAGCAACTTGCTCCAGGTGCTGACTTCGGAAGATCTGGTAAAACATTCTCGGTTCTCTCTCCATCACCATCTGGGCTTAGGACTCAGATCCCACATGTGCCAAGACTCATCCCTATTTATTCTACTTACATCGAGTGGAATACTGTTATATTAGGATTTAAATTTACCATTTTCAAGGTGCTTTCTATTTTTTTCTATTCAACAGTCCTTTTTCTCTCCTTCCTTGCCCTATTTACAATGAATATTTTTATTATATCACTTTTCCCTGCTCCATTGGAAGATAAACACTTTCATTATTCTCTTAGTGCTTATTCTACAAAGTGAGCATGCATTCTTTGATTTATCAAGGTACAATGCTAACTAGCACTTTGACCCTCCTCCTGGATAAGATGAGGACTTTAGAACACCTTAATTTCACATACTTCTCTCCTAACACACAAGCTGTTGTTGTTGTCCATTTTACATTCCATATAACTATTATGCAATTATGTTATGACTGTTGTATAGCATCAGCTTTAGGTATACCTGCATGTTCTTCCTTTAGACTTTCCCTTAGTGAGGTCTGCTATTGGCAAATTCTCTCAGCTTTTTCTCATCTGAAAGCATTTGATTTCACCTTCATCCTAGAAGGATATTTTTAGGTTGTGGAATTCTAACTTTCTTCACTGGCAGTTATTTTCATTTCCTACTTTATCTGTTTCCATTGCCTTCTGATCTTGCTTAGTTGTCCTTGAAGCATCAGAAGTCACTCTCCTGCTCTTTTGAAGATACAATGCATCCCCACCACCTGGGCTGCTTGAAAAAGTATCTGTCGTTGATTTTTTGCAGTTAAAAATGATGCTGCGCCTCTGTTTTAATTTCTTTTCTTTTTAAAAGCATTAATTTGCCATGGGATTTATTAGGTATCTTGAATTTTGAGAGTGATGTCTTTCATCAGTTCTGGAAAATTCTTAGCCATTATTAAGACTTACTTCTGCCCATTCTCTCTTTTCTGCCTTTTTGGAGATTTCAGTTATGTGTGTCTTAGAATTTCTCATGATACTATTCATGTCCACTGAACCCTTTTAGTATCTTTCATCCTTTGATATCTTCATCCCGTATTCTGGAGAGTTTTTTCTGAGCTATTTCCAGTTCACTTACTTCTCTCTTTTTTCCAGTGTGATGAAATTAATTTAGTATTTTCTGCCAAGATTAAATACATAGTGAAAATGGGAATAAAGTATTATCTCCTATAATCTGAAGTGAAAAGCATCAAAGTCTGCTAGTTAAACTTTCTTTAGATCATCCTCTCAAGCCACTGTCTGAAAAAGAGCAGGGATGCTTTTACAAGATGATGTTTGTGGAAGGATCTAGGATTCGTTAGGTGAATTTGTGCTTAGCTGGCCAGGTCATATACCGTATTACTCATATTTTAAAACTGGCTGTTCCAAAGAAAAATTTTTTTGAAATGTCATACAGTCTCCAAATATTCACAGGAAAAAATGACTTTCTCCTGTCACCACGATGGTGAGTTTTTTCCCAGCAGGGGACAAGGCTTTCTGCTTTTGCAACATGATTCTTTTATGTGATCTGCATGATGATTCATACCTAACTTCTAGTTTTAAATAAAGAAGGGAGTTTGTGTGTTTTGGCAAACGTTTCCAATTCCTGAATATTTTACATGTTTATCATCCAAAATTTTCTCTTTTGTCCATGATTTAGTCAGATTGTGTTCTTGAAAACTTTCTGCAGTTCCATGGTCATTATGTGATAAATAATCATAGTGTATATTGTCCAGAGCTTTCTTCCAAAACTGTAATCATAGCAGCCCAATCATTTGCTCAGAGAATGTGCCTTAGGCCAAATCAGTTTTATATTAAGGGTTGTCTTAGTTCATTCGGACTGCTGTAAATACCATAGACTGGGTGGCTTATAAACAACAGAAATTTATTTCTTATAGTCTGGAGGCTGGAAGTTCAAGATTAGGGTACCAGCATGGTTAGGCTCTGGAGAGAGCCCTCTTTCAGATGGCAGACTTCTCATGTCTTCACATGGTGGAAAGAGGGCAAGAGAGCTCTCTGGGTCTCTTTTATAAGGGCACTAATCCCATTCATGAGGGCTCCACCCTCATTACCTGGTCATATCCCTAAAACCCTACCTCCTAAGTATCATTTTGGGGGTTTGGGTTTCAACATATTAATTTTGGGGAGACATATTCAGTCCATGGCAAAACCCTTGGTGCCACAATAAGGCTTTGGTATCCGGCAGGTGAGAGTAATAGGGAGCATAAATACCCTTCATCATCACATTTTTTCTCCTTTTTCCTACTATGCTGTAAGTTCTATGACAAAAGGGGATTTGTTACATTTACTGAGTACCCATGGGTTTAGAACATTGCCTGGAACATATTAGGCGTTTAAAAAGTATTTGTTCCTAGTAAATAACATTTGTTGACCAACTATGTGACACTCTTTTGCTGTCAAACTCACCCATCAAGTTCTTAATTTATTTTCAGTTCTAGAATTTATTTCTCCCAAATCTGCAGTGTCACTTTTCATATTTTCTAATTCCCTGTGAAATTTAAAAGGATTATTTTAATCTTCAGAAACATAGTTGGTTTGTTTTTTGTTTGATAATTCTGGACTTTTTTCTTGCCTGTTACTTATATTTATTTTTGTGTGTGTTGTATTATCTCTTCATATTTCAGCTCAGTTATCTTTGATTCTGTGTGTTACATTGTATTTGAAAATTTATTTGAAGGAATAATCTAGGATAATGGTATCTTCCCCCAGATAGGATTTTTTTGTTTCAACCAGGTGTCAGGGATTTGATCCAGGTGTAATTTCAAGACCTAAGTTGCATTAAGGTGATCCCAGATCATAGGTACTCCCGACTCTTGCTGAGGTTGTCAAAAATGCTGCTCAAAAAAAAAAAAAAAAATTCTGCTCAGCCTTTTAGCAGTCTCTTTGAAATCAGAAGCCTCTTCTGGATCCGAAAACATCCACTTGTTAATGGTGGTCCCAGCTTACCTTTCAGGATGGTCACCTTTTCCTGGAACTTGGCTCAGTAAGCCTCACTATCCTGTTAACTTTTTTGAGGCTTTAAGGGAAATTTTTGGAAAATATTTAATCCAGATATTTTAATTGTCTTTAGTGGGAGGGTAGATTCAAATTACTTCATTATCAGAAAAGGAAGAAGGTTTATTGTGTTTATTTTTTGCTTGTTCATTTGTCTTTAAACAAACTAACACTGGTCGTTCCTGGAACGTGGGATTCTAGAGGGGAGTTTTGCTTCTTATGTGGTATACTATTTGTGTATTACTTTTATAATTAAAAAAATATAATTCCAGAAAAGAAAGGGAAAATATATGCAAAGGACTAGCACAATATTGGGCATGTTTTCATCGCTAGAAATGTGATCTTTCCATTTGCTGGCTTCCTCTTCTTCTCGTTCCCCTCCCCCATCACCACCAGGATAACACTCTACTTTTCCTTGTCTTGCTGTCCTGGAGCAGTGACTTCCTCTTCTGTCACAGAGCCCCACTCCTGCTCCCCTGCCTCTGTGCACAGGCCCAATCTTCAGGCCTGGCCCAGAGCTCATTCTCAGCAGAGACTGAAGGAATTCATATGCCCCTGGATAGACCGAAAATGTCATGGTGACTTCAAGAGGTGGTGCTCTAAATACCTTACCATGGGAGAGACCCTATAGCTAGCTCTAGGGAGTAAACACTTGGGCAACCTCGTAATCATGGACCTGCCTAAATCTGGAATAAATCACACTGAAGACATACTCATTTACTTGACTCTTTGCCACGCTTTCCTAGAATAGGATTTAGCAAACACCACTCTAGTTTGTAATCTTCCTGCAAAAGTGACAGTGGCAAGACTTGAAGCATCTGATGGCCTTTATTTCTGAAAGACTCATAGGAACAACCACTCAAGCACAAGACCTTTGACTCTCCATGGAAGGAATGTCAGGGATTCTCCTAGTCTGTCAAATCCAACCTACTTTCAGTGCTCTTGCTAGAATCTGCCTGTCTTCTCCTTGGTGTCTAGTAGTGTCTGAATTTTTCTACTTGGTTTTCCATTCAATTTCAAGTTCTACCCTCTTTGATATTTGTTTTCCTATTGAAAATAGCTCAAACCAGGCATGGAAGCCAGAAGTGAAAATGTCACAAATCACAGATAAGGGAATACAGGTGCTTTTGTGACTTTCTCTGCCAAGGTAGGGCTGTATTTCTGGTTTACTTCTTTGGAGATGCAGCAACTTCCAGGCAATGTTTCTCACTCAAGTGCAGCACAGTTTACTTTTATTTAACTAACACTTATGGGAACTATACTCAATATTTTAAAAATATTTATTTAAAATAATAAATAAATATTTTATTAGTCTTAGTTGCAGCACACGGGATCTAGTTCCCTGACCAGGGATCAAACCCCGGCCCCCTGCATTGGGAACGCAGAGTTTTAACCACTGGACCACCAGGGAAGTCTCAATATTTATTTTGTAATAACCTATAAGGGAACGGAATCTGAAAAAGAACATATATATATAACTGAATCACTTTGCTGCACACCTGAAACTAATACAACATTGTAAATCAACTATACTTCAATTAAAAAAAATCCTAACACTTATATAGCACTTACTATGTGCCAGGCATTTTAACTGCATTATTCCCTCGTTGAGGGAGCAGTGAGTCGTAGATGAATTTAAGAGAAAAGTCCAGGGCACAATTGTCTCTGTTTGCTGAAAGCGAGATGGAGCAGATGAAGGAAGCTTTGCACAGTCGAGGTGCTGACTTGGGAATCAAGGTTGTGGAGAGCAGACCACAAGGCGGGAGCCTCTAAGGTGGCTGCAGGACACTGAGCTGGGAACTCTCCCGACTTGCATAGGGGATGCTTGCAAAGCCACATCAGGTTCGCATGTCTGGATTCTGGGTGGGGTCCTAGGAATGGGGAGTCAAGAAAAGCCTCCAGTCCAGCTCAGAGACCCGGTCATGCCATCCAAGGGACCCAGGATCTGGGAAAGAAGAAGGGGCTGGGTGGGAGGTGAAGAGCCTTCAGGAAAATCCAGTTTCAACCTTAGATCAATAGGACCAAAGCTATTTTGGGGTACAAATACTGGGAACATTATTTTAGAACCTCTTTTTAAATTCTGTAAGTTAAAATAGCATTCCACGACATTGTTTTCTATTTTTATTTTATTTTGTTTTATTTTATTTTATTTTATTGAAGTATAGTTGATTTACAACGTTGTACCAATAGGACATTGTCTAGGAATAAAACATAATATTCAAATTAAAAAGACATTATTTATATACAGTATCAAACTTTTTGAAAATTGTAAGTAATAAATTTTATCTGAGAGTTTGAAGTCAGTGGGCAACTTTCCTTTTCTCCTGGGTCTGATATGAGGCCAGCCAATTACACTGTGAACATAAGGATGGGGAAATGCCAGGAGGAAAAGCAGCAGCGTCTTGTTACCTATTAGTATCTGGCTTCAAGCAACTAACTGGTAAATCTACCAGCCATTCTCACCAATGTTCCAGAAACAGCTTTGGTCCTGCTGACCTCCCCTGACTGTCCAGCATGCAGGGAGCCTGCTTTCTCTTGCCGCCTGTGAATCTGGGCTCAGGAAAGACAAGCCAGTCGGGTTTTTAGGCCCCGTCAAGTGTTGTCTTAGATTACATTCTAAAGGCAAACAAACACTGCTGGTGGGTTATCAGTAGATGGAGCGACAGCCATCCATCACTGGAAAAGGATATCATTTTGGTTGGTTGGCAGGTTTTTGCTTTAGATTTAGTTTTCTTTTGTTTTAACAATAGGGTCTGTCCACGTGTTTTACTTTGCGAGGGCTGCCATAACAAAATGCCACAGAATAGGTGGCTTAAACAACATAAATTTATTTTTCATAGTTCTAGAAGCTGGAAGTCCAAGATCAAGGTGCTAGCAGGGCTGGTTTCCTCTGAGGCCTGTGTCCTTGGCTTGCAGATAGCTACCTTCTTACTGTGTCCTCACATGGTCTTTCCTCTGCGCATGTGTGCCCCTGGTGTCTCTTTGTGTGTACAAATTTCCTCTTCTTATAAGGATACTATTCATACTGGATTAGGGCTCACTTTAAGGGCCTTATTTTAACTTAATTACCTCTTCAAAGGCCCTATCTCCAAATACAGTCACATTCTGAGGTATTGGGGGTTAGGATTTTAACACGTTAATTTGGGGGGACACAATTCAGACCATCACACCATGTTTCTGATTTATTGGAGGGCTGTTCTACGATGATGCTTTTTTTATTTCCTTGCACAGTTATCAGTATACTGCCTGTCGCCTCCACATTCACCTTCCAATCCAAGCTCTGTGACAACGGCATCATGAGCATGATTCCTGTAGGCGTTTCTCCTTTACAGTGTCAAGCTTTCTCAGTCGGGGGCGCTGGAGAGACACTGCAGGAGGAAGAGGGCTTCTACCCGGCTTCCTCCTCCGGCAGCTGCCCCTGCAGGTCATGGTGTTGGTGGGAGGTCGGTGGGAGGACCACAGTGTGGGTGTGAGACCATCCAGTGATGCTTTGTCCCAGAACACGCCAGGGATGGGCAATCGTTCAGCCACCTCCCAGCCTGAGCCCAGCATGGTGGTTGCCACCAGTTGCTCCACACCAACTCCAGGCCTCCCGTCCACACTGGTGCCCCCACTGCCTCTGCTTGCCTTCCCCTCTGGAGTTTTGTCTCCTGGGGCCCTCCTGATGCTGCAGTCCTCCCGACACAGACACCACGTGACCTCCTGTCTGCACCAGCGCCTGCAATCCCGCTGCATGCCTGCACAGCCAGCCACCGACGGTGGCCTGCCTGCGCCTTGGAGGGGCTGCTTCCTGCTTTCCCAGTGACTGCAGATCAGCTCTGGCCTGGGCAAACCAGTGACCTTCTCTGACACCAGTGGGATGCACAGGCACCTTCTCCCCTTGGGGCAGGGACCCTCCCTTTCCAAGTTTGTCCTTTCTTGGGTATTCTCTGTCAGTCCTACAGAATCTTCTAGAGTTCATATACATCTTATATTTACTCTTTTATAATGGCTTCATAATTCTTTATATTAAATTGTCCTGTTTAAATCACAAGGTGGTTTCTGTCTCCTCACTGGACCCAGATTGACCAGAAATCAACATGTAATTAGCACTTACTGTGGTCCCTGAAGTTTACATATGCTATTTCACTTAATGCACTTAATTACACTCAATTTCACTCAATGTGGTGTAGGGTAGTGGATAAAAGCACGGACTTGGGTACCAAGTAGGTGTGTATGACAATTCTAGCTCCACCACTTACCATCTCTGTCATGTTTGAGTAGAGGATGCTGTGATGCACCACCCAGATCTCCCTTCAGGACCCAGGTTCTCATGCATTCAGCTGCCAACAATGTCGGCTGCTAACAGCTCATGGCTCTGTGTTGCCCTGAAATTCATTTTCTACTGAAGGAAGCTACCACGCCCAAAGTGACAACCCCACACCAGTGGCTGGTTGATATGGGGCTACAAACGCCTGGTCTCCCATGCCTTTATTAAGCCCATCTCCATATCAGAGTGTCCTGTGATCTGAGGTTGCTGTTGCAAGCGCATCGAACATCTCCCTCTGTCCAAACCTGCTTCCCTTGCTCCTTCATAGGGATGGTTCCTGAGAGCATTCCCCAGTAAAACTCCTACATGCACATTTCAGAGCCTCAGAGTGTTTTTCAGGAACCCGAATTGAAACAGTAAGTTATTGGACTCCTCTGAACTTCTGTTCTTTCACTTATAAAAGAGAGATGATAATTGCAAATATGTCAGAAATCCCTGTGGGGATTAAATGAGATAATGCACGCAAATTGTGTAGCAAATTACTTGACACACACTGAGCACTCAAAGGAATTCATTTTTAAGATCATTAATAAAATGAACACATGATTATCCCCATTTCATACATGGGGAGACTGAGGTTGGGAAAGTTTAAGTAACTTTCCAAAGTCACATAGTAAAGAACGGTGACCTAGAGGGGTGGGATAGGGAGGGTGGGAGGGAGGCTCAAGAGGAAGGGGATATGGGGACATGTGTATGCATATGGCTGATGCGGTTTGTTGTACAGCAGAAACTAACACAGTACTGTGAAGAAAAAAAAAAAAGAGTGGAGCTGGGATTTCAGCCTATATATAGTCTTTTTCTGCTATCACTTTATGTTGTCTCTGGTTCTTTGGAGCTGACGTGGAAGTTTTGATAGAAGTTTTGACTAGAATAAAAAGTTTGTGGAGGAAGTTGAGAAGGGCAGGTAGAAGGTTGTCTTGGAGGCTTATGGAACGTGTGTGACCATCAGCTTCAGAGAGGCAGAAAGGGGACCCAGGGAACTGATCTGTGCAAAGCCTTGTATGGGAATTGTATGAAAGAACGATAAAGCACTGGAATTAAATAAAACACCCCAAGCAATTGTTTGGACTGCCATTCATAATGCAGAAAGGGAAAAGTCGAAGCTATGTTCCTCCCAGAAGTTTTAATGGTTTTCAGAGTTATTTTTAACTACTGGCCAAATTCTTAGAACTGGAGGAAAAAGCTATTTGATGTTTTGTTCTTTACACAATTTGCACAATCCACAGGTGGTTTTACTTTTCCTTTTTCCACTCCGGGATAATGGAAATAGCAATTCTCTTTGTAAAGGATTCTCCTGAGCACCTCTGGTTGAGAGTAGAAGAAATATAAAATGAAAAGAAAAATGAATGAATTCTTGCTGTAGAATTGGGAACCAGCAGGAAACAACAAGCAAAGAGACAACATTTAAAACATCAGTGTGTCAGTTGTCAACATCCACTCCTCTGGGCGTTATTGTCCCCAAGACACTTCCTGTGGGCTGAGATCTCACTATTGGTTTGGGTCAGTGCAAGGCCCAAGAGCGAATCTGTGAAAGCCTCCTGATCTTTCACCTCTGCCTGCTCTGTGCTGGACCCCACAGACCATTTAAAGAGAGCAAACTTCACATAGATGGAGCATGTGGGTGGAAACATCATTAGTTGCCCCAAGACACAGCCTAGAAACAGGAGAGGCTGGACAGTGCAATGGAGTGCAGATGGGCATCCTCCAGCTGGAAGAGAAGGACATTCTCTCAGGCTGAATCAGGGGGACTTAGAGGCTACTAGAGTTCATGTGATGGGTAACAGAAAGGAACTTCTAACCAGGAGCTGGCATGTGCAGCAAGTCACACTTGTCTACAGATGCAGGTGGATCATGGCCTCTACAGGAAAAGAATTGGAAGCTTTGGGCAGGGAGAGTAAAATTCCAGTTTTAGGGGGCTTCCCTGGTGGCGCAGTGGTTGGGAGTCCGCCTGCCGATGCAGGGGACACGGGTTCGTGCCCCGGTCCGGGAAGATCCAACATGCCGTGGAGCGGCTGGGCCCGTGAGCCATGGCCGCTGAGCCTGCACGTCCGGGCCTGTGCTCCACAACGGGAGAGGCCACAACAGTGAGAGGCCCGCGTAGCGAAAAAAAAAAAAAAAATCCAGTTTTAGAGAACTTTCCACCCAAGGCCACCTTTGGCTAAGGATAAGTGCTAAACTGTCGCCCCATCCTGCTTGCAGATCCAAATTTCGAGATTCTCCCTTCCATCTCTGGCCCTGAGTGGAATAAATCATTTTGAGGAAACAGAATAATCATTTTATGCAAATGACCTGTGTTATAGTTCTAGAAAAGCCAAGAGAAAAAAAACTGAAAAGTATTAGACACGATTAACACATTCAAAATATTCATTAAGCTGGTGAGTTAAGACGTGAGTCTGTAGTTTTCATATATATGGTAGAAATGGCAGCCAGCAAATGGAAGGAAAAATCTTACGCACAAGAGTAACAAGATGTGTAATACACTCGTGAATGACCGTAACAAGAGATGTGCCAGATCTTTAGGAAAAAAGAAAAAGGAAAACTTGGTAAGGGCCACATACAGATGAGTAAGAGAAGAGATTCATCTTGTTCTTTGATGGAAAGACTCTACAATTTATAAGATGTAAATTTTCTCTACGTTGATTTATACATACGGTATAATTCCTATCAACAACCCAGCAGAATTTTTCTTGGACTCTGACAAAAGGATCCTAAAATTCATCTAGAAGACTCATTTTATTTAAAAAAACCTTGGAAAAATCTTTAAAAAAATAAGAATAATATGGGGGACTTGTTCCATACAATGATACTACAGTATTAACACATGAAGTACCAAGTACAAAAACACAGACAGTTCACTGTGGCTGAGAGAGAGTCAAGAAACAGATTCATGTGTATAGGAGAATTTGATTTACAAAAGATCACAATTCAAATCAACTCTGGCTACCCAGACACAACTATTTTGGGAAGATAATCTGAAGAAAAAGGCTCCAATATCCTATAATTTGTATCTCCTTTGAGTGAACAATTTTAACTGCACAGATATATTCAAAGGATATGCATCTTTTTGTTCTTAAAATTTAAAAAAAACTTAAAACCGGTTAGAGAATTTTAAACTAAAAACTTATGTATGGCACACCTAAAAATGCAATATTATGCAGTCATTAAAATAATATGTTGTTATGTCCAAATAAAATTTTAAAAGCAGTATGTATGGTAGGATCTTGTTTTGGGGTGTGTGTGTGTGTGTGTGTGTGTCTATTTATTTTAGCAATGTATATATTATAAGAAAAGAATATGGCAAAGGCTAATAGGACTCATTCTGGGTGGTGGGTAACTAATTTTTATTTTTCATACTACTTCTATGGATCTTATGAAGTGCACACAGTGATCATGTGTGGCTCAGGGAACTAAACATTAATAATAAAGGAAGCTCGTGCAGGGGAGACTCAAAACCCCTCATTGCTAGAGCAGTTCTGTCTAGTTTGCTGAATCATACAATTAATGACGTCACCATGTGTCCTACTTATCCAGCCATATGACATACATCCTAAGGGGAAGCACTCTCAGGGAGCAGCAGCGTCTTGGCAGACAGTGAAAAATCTGAACCCCCGTTTAATTTCCTATTTGTCTCACCTGAAAACTGAGCTTCAACTTCAAAGCCCATTTGTTCAGATTGCCTTGTGTAGTTCAGCCAAGGCAGACATCGTGGCATCTTCTTGACCTTTCTTTCTGATTGCAGCCAACAGTCATTTGAACAATGCTTCCGTGCCTCTTAAAATCAGAAAAAGAATTGCGCTAATACAAAGACCAACTGGAGCTGGATTCCAGGAAGAAAACAATAGGTGTTCTTATGCCCACAAACATCTATGCTCTCCCTTGCCACTAAACACTATGTAGCTGATACATTTCCTTTTGCTTCAAAAGCCAAGAACTTATATCTAAATTCAGTGTACATGTATAGACAATATAAATGATAGACAACTTCTATTTCTGCATTTTTTCATACTTTTAAAATGGACTTTTTTGCGTTTTTTTAAATCTTAAGTTATGATCTTTCATATTATTTAGCTCCATAAATAGCTTGAAATCCTTTTGGAAGAAAGTTAGATTTGGGAGCCCTTCCCAGGGAGGCTGAGAACAGAAACTGACCTTCAGAGATACGTATAGTGAGCCTGGCTTGTAAGGAGGCACAGTGACGGTAACAGAGCCAGTGCCCCAAGATCGAAACTCAGTTCCACAGCAGTAGTAGGGGGTGTCCTCCTAGTGGCAACGCTGGCAGGTGCAGTGGGGTCTGTCTGACCTTCTCTCACTTGTAAGGCCATAAAAGGGAGCATTCCTAACCCTGAAAACTCAGGCCTCAGCCTCCAGGAGCGTTGAAGCCAGAGGATGGGGAGCCTGCAGTGGGTGAAGGCATCTGAGCCAAGGATGGTGTCTCTTCCAGCACATGGAGGGCTGCAGGCACTGACAGCAAGGACCAGTGGTGGTGGCTACGGTTGCAGTGGGGATGTTCACTCCATCACTCAGTGACAGGGAGCCCTTTGTGTTATGAAGTTCCTACTGCTTGCTGCTCAACAGGCCAATAAATTGAGCCACTAGTTGTTAAGACAAGGAATAGCAACTTTATTTGGAAAGCCAACAGACTGAGGAGATGGTGGACTCATGTCCCAAAGAACCATCTTACCCAAGTTAGAATTCAGGCTTCTTTTCTACTAAAAGGGGAGGGTGTGTGGCTGGTTGTTGCAATCTTCTTGGTGTATGAATCCTTTGTTCTTGTAGCTGTCCAGTTTGGTCTTGTCACAATGTTCCTATAAGCCTCCAAAAAGACAAATATTATTCTCTGTTCTGCAACTTTTTATCTCTATATGAATGGAAAAGGGTTATACCTTTAAGGATCAGAGCCTTGAGAATGGGGTATCATTGCCTATATTTCAGGCTGTAGGCAACATTCTTTTACAAAGATGCAGAGCCAGCATGACTAAGCACAGGCAACAAGAGTTAGAGCTAAGGAATAGATCCAGTATGGAGTCAAGTTTGTTCTTCTCTGTTACATTTGTTCTTCTCTGTTATATTTGTTCTTATCTGTTACATTCTCTGGCTCCAGCGCTTCCGATCCTTCATCAATGCCCCAGACACTCATGGCCAATCTGCCAATTCATTCAGCCTACTCTGACTCGAGAGCCCCATGGCCCTGTGGTCCAGTCTCTGCCTACCAGGTGCAGAGAGTTATCCAGGGGTGTATGCACATGTGTCCAAGTACAGAGGTGAACAGCTGGGAACTTGTTGCTGAAACTTGGCCTCTGTTCACCGGTGCCTAATACAAACATGGAGGCAGAGTTTTGTGTGAAGTAGAAAAGAGTAGCTCTTATTATTTTGCCAGGCAACGGGGGCCACAGTGGGCTAATGCCCTCAAGACTGTGTCCTGCCCTGGAGGGGGTAGTGAGGAGTCATAGTGTTCAAGGAGCAGGGCATGATCAGCTTGTGGTTGTTCTTCTGACTGGTTGGTGGTGAGGTAATGGGGAGTCAGTATCATCAACCTTCTGTTTCCAACCAATCTGGGGTCTATGTTCTTATGGTCAGCAGTTTTCATCTGGTAGGAATGTGTCTCAGGCCTTTATCTCTATCTTTCAGGGAACTGTGAGTTTGGTGATTCTGCTATGTGGCGGACTTATAGTCTAAATTGTTACCAGTTCCCCGGCCCAACAGCTATTCTTCGTTTTTACATTTTCTCATTTCCCAGTCATTAACTCTTGAGTCAGCCTTTTACTTCAAAAGACAAGGACACAGGGGCTTGTACACGGTTTCTAGTTCTCCTCCCAGGGAAGTCACACTCTGGTCTTACCTGTCTTTCCATTGGAGGGTTTATCTGTAGCCTGCCTCTCAACCCCCATAATATCTCAAACCAGTGCCTGTCACTTAATGGCCAGCGGTGATAGTTGCTGCTCTTGTTTTTTTTTTTTTTTCCTTTCCTTTCTTTCCTGTATAAATAGTATAAATGTTGCCTAATAGTCTATGGTGGAAGGGCATCCTGGTCTTAGTTCAAATTTGCCCCTAAAAAACTGGGTGACCTTGGGCAGGACAACAACCTCTTTAGGCCTCAGGAGCTTCCTAAGAAAAGGAAAATAAAAAAGAAAGAGCAAGAGATAACATAATGCAGACCACAGAGCACTTTTCCTTCAAGTGGGTCACACAGAACACCACATCTGTGAGATGTTAGTAAGTGTTATGAGACAAAAATATTTCTGTGATCAAATGACCTTGCTAAACACTGGATTAAATGAAGCAAGGTGATCTGGCATTGAGACAGAGCCCAAGCAGGAGAGAAGGTGAGAGAGAGAGGTTATTCTATCTGATGACTCTGCAGTTTCCACTTTTCCGCAAATGCTTATATGGCTTTCAGAGGGTTCTTTGATGGTCCTACATCCTTACAATGGATACCCCTCTTCTCATACCAGCCTGAGTAGTTTTCTGCTCCCTAGGCCCAGACGATCACCAACAAATCCCTTCACCAGTGCTGAAAATGAGGAAAGCCATTCTCTGGCCCATCTCTCTGCCACTGTGTCTCTCTGTGCATCTGCTCCCTTCACTTCTAAACAACATCCTCTGCCTCTCCATTTCACAAGTGGCCTTTAATGGCTGACCCATGACCTCTCAGCTCTGGTGTCACAGTACTTTCACGAATTGCCAGGAAAGGTCTTGATTGGTCCAGTTCATCTTTCTGAGCTCAGCCACAACTCATGGGCAGCCAACCAATGGACGGGTTATCCTTGAATCAAGTCCCATCCCTCGCTCAGCTGGCCCTGTTCAAGGGCCTTCAGGGATGTCAGATTCCTTGAGATGGGGACATGAGCAGGTACCTCAAAACCTGCCACTTCAGTCCTTGGGGAGGTGGTGGGGTGGACCTACAGAACTTGGGCACTCAGGCACCACAACTCATCATATTGTCTTCTTGGTCTGGAATTCCCAAGGTCCATCCCCACACCCATTCTCCCCTTTGTATCAGTTACCTATACTTCATGACAAACCACTCCAGAAGTTGGCTCATAAATCTTTAGGTCAGCTGAGCAGTTCTGGCCTGGCCCAGGCTTGGCTGATCTTGGCTGGGCTTGCTCGGCATCTGTGGTCAGCTGGCAGGTCAGCTGGGCCACTGGTTTAGGATGGCCTCACTCACGGTTTTGCAAGAGATTGGATGTCAGCCACGGTGATGGAGGATCCTGAGCCATGTGTCTCTTATCCTTCAGCAGGCCAGCCTGGATTTGCTCACATGCAAGGGTCCGGAGCTGGCTCTGCCTCACAGATGTCTCTTCTGAGTTCTCTTTTAATCATATTCACTGCTCTTTCTACCCAGATGCCCAGCCAGCCTGCCCTCCAGCTTAATAGACCTTTCCTTTCTTCTGACCCCGTCACAAATATTGAGCATTTATACCCCTCCCTGGATTGCCAGATTTAGCAAATAAAAATATGACAATATTAATTTGAATATTGTATAAACAACAACAACCTTTTTTTTTTTAAAGTATAAGTATGTCCCAAACATAGCATGGGATATACTTAAACTAAAAGATTACTTGTTGAATTTTTTTTTTTTTCGGTACGTGGGCCTCTCACTGTTGTGGCCTCTTCCATTGTGGAGCACAGGCTCCGGACGTGCAGGCTCAGCGGCCATGGCTCACAGACCTACCCATTCCGTGGCATGTGGGATCTTCCCGGACCAGGGCACGAAACCCGCGTCCCCGGCATCAGCAGGCGGACTCTCAACCACGGTGCCACCAGGGAAGCCCCTACTTGCTGAAATTTAAGTTTAATTGGGTGTTCTTATTTTGTCTGGCAACCCTCCCCTCCCACAAGTCCTCCTTGGCCCAGCCTCAAGGGAGAGGAGAGGGTGCTGGGCTGCTTCTAGGATGCATCAATGATCCTCTATAACCAGCAGGGGGCAGGGCTAGCCTTCGATAATAGGGCAGTGGGTATGGGATCAACATCTTCTCATTCTCTCTCTCCTTGTAAATGGTGGGTGATAAAATGTAGGCTGAGGGTACCCATTATTTGAGAGATCTCAATTACTTTGAGAATCATTTCCCTCTCAAACATGAAGCCGATCAAGGCATCACCATAGATACACAAGATTCGGTATTGCCTCACTAATCTTACTCTATTTGGTGCTGAAGTCCATGGGCTTCTGGGCCCAGGCTATCCTGATATTATTTAAACATTTAGCAACCTGGATGCTTTATAGGTATTTCAAACTGGTGGCCCACAAGCTGAATTCAGGATTTGGATTTGGGCCTATGGGTGCAGACCCAATCTTATGTCCAGCCCTCTCTCCACATAGGAGAAGGCGCTGCTATGACACTCACTTTCTAACATCTCTGTATAACTACAGTAGTCGGTCCAGGCCAGAGCCCTTCAGGCAGGCTTTCAAGAGGGTCATCCCTTCCTCTAACTTGGGCGGGGAGGGCTTTCTTTCTTGAATGGACCCCTCCCCCATCACACTTGCAGCATGAGGCACTGGGGCAAACATATCCCCTCTCGGTCTGCTCTTTGAGTACATTCTCATCCCACACTCCCTCATCCCTCCGTCTACCACAGGCTTTCTATCTTGAACCGTCTTAATGGTAGGATTCCAGATTTGGGTTTGGGCTTTGGAGGAAACGGTTCTTGTGGGTCTGAGGCAGATGTCACTGGGTCCAGCTCAGCTGACCAGGGTTTTGTGGATGATATTTGTTCAAAGCCATTGCCAACAGTAAAACGAACCTTGGATTTCCATTTGCCTTTTGCGTCTTGTTCAAGCAACACTATCAGGAAACTCTTGGAGAGGTGGGACCGTGAACTGGAGTAGACCATGGGGGTTTCCAGATCCCTGCCCTTTTACAATTTTAATAGCACACTGGTTTCTAACACATTAGTGAACAAAATAAATACAAACCTGCTTCTACAATGTTGAGAGATCCAGAGAAGAGGTAACAAGATTTCTCATTACCAAGGGTCTTCTCACACAGTGGAGTTGCCATTGGATATTGCAGGTGAGTGTGGGGTGGTGTGGTCAAGGTTCCCTAGAGACAAAAGAATCTGAAAAAGAATAGATACATGTATATGTATAACTGAATCACTTTGCTGTACACCTGAAACGAACACCATATTGTTAATCAACTATACGCCAATATAAAATAAAAAGTTAAAAAAATTTAAAACCAGTAAAAAAAAAAGAAAAGAAACAAATGCCTAGATGCAGTTGCATCTGTTACATGTCTTATGTACTGGTTCACTGATCTGTCTCTTTTGGCATCAGTGCAATTTTGCTTTAATTAATAAAATAAGATCAAGTTAAAAATCGATCGGTCCATCAGTAAATAGTCTATATAATCAGCTACTGTGTTTTTGGCAAATACAAGTTTATTACTATTCTTTTCCATAAAGAATTGCATTTTATTCTTGTTTATTATTACACAATGGTCTTTTCTAAAAAGAAAAAAAAGTTTCCCTATAGAGAACCAATAAGAGAGATTATTTCTATGTATGTATGTATCTATCTATCTATCATCTTTGTTTATTGGAATTGGCTCAAGTGACTATGGAGGCTGGCAAGTCCCAGATCTGCAGAGCTGATGTCCTAGCGTGAGGGCCATCAGGCAAGTGAATTCTCCCTTCCTCGGGGGAGGGTCAGGTTTTTGTTCTATTCAGGCCATCAATGAATTGAATGAGGCCCACTCACATTATGGAGGACAATCTGCTTTACTTAGTTTATTGATTGAAATGTTAATCTCACCCCAAAAACACACAAACACTCAGAATAATGTCTGGACAATAAATGTCTGGGCACTCCATGGACCAGCCAAGTTGACACCTAATATGAGGTTATTACAGTGGGCATGGAATCGTAGCATGGGCTTCTCTTTGTAAGAATACATCTGGCTTCTGATTATGGGAGAGAGTCTGATATCAGACTCATCCTTCCTCAAGAAAACTATAAATGCTGAATAAAATTAAAAAATAGATGGCTAAAGGTACTAGAGAACAATGGAGAAGGATGAGATAAGGATGGGGAGAAGATTCCAGAGAGAAAGAAATTGTGTTATAGTGAAGCTAACATTTGCTGCTGCCTTTTCCCTCTGGGACTTTTGCTGATTTGCAATCTGGGGCACAGGACACAGTGGCCTAGAGCCTATAATAGTGTCACTAGGCTGGGGAAACAAAAATGGGAGTTCAGAAGCAACAAGAAGTTAGGACTCGAGGGACCAAGTTCCTAGAGAATAGAGAACCACAAGGAAGTGCATCCAGTGTTCTGCATACAATTTCCCTTCAAAGAATTTTCTGACTCCTGAGTAGTGAATGTATGGGATGAGATGCTGAATAGTCATGACAAAGTCACCGGCTAAAATAACACAGATTTTAGTAGGCTCATAGTACTCAGGAAACAAAAACTGGTGCACGAACACGTGAAGGGGCCAGGGCTCTGGAAAACAGCCACACTTTCAGTGGATACCTCCTCACTGCTACATTACGGGGGAGGCCAAATAAACCTGACCCCAAAAGAGACTGAAACCCGGTCTGTACTCTATCTGCCTGAGAGAAGAAAATCAAATCTCCTCTTGAGGAAGGAAATAGCCACAGCTACATAATTTTTGATATACATTGTTCGGCATCTAATAAAAAATGACCAGGCATAACAAATAACAGAAAAAATAACTGAAAATGAAAAGCAGAGAATAAACACTCACAGGTATCTAGATATTGGAGTCATCAAACACAGACTTTAACCATGATTATTCTGTATAATAAAATAGATGAAGAGATAGAAAATTTCACAGAGAAGTGGAATGCATAAAAAGAATCAAAACTCTAGTACTAAAAAATTAAAATATCTGCGATTAAGAATAAAATAGAGGTATTTAACAGCAGATCAAACAGAGCAGAAGAGAGCAGAAGTGAGAGATGGGCAAGTAGAAAGTATCCAGATTAAGCCCAGAAGAAAAAAAGAATAGAAAATGCAGGAAAGCACATAAGAGACATATGGGACGTGCCTGGAACATCTAATATATGCATGACTGTGGTCCCAGAAAAAGAAAAAAATGGGAATAGAAGCAATTTTTAAAGAGACAGTTTCTGAGAATTTTTCAAAATAGACATCAAATCGCATTTTCAAGAAGTTATATGAACCCCAAGCAGGATTGATACATGAAAAACTGTACCTAGGGACATCATTTTAAAGCAGTTGAAAGACCAAAAGAAAAGAGAGGAGAGAGAGAATGTAAAGACGCCAGAGGGGGAAAACTTCATTACCTTCAAAGGATTCTAAAAATTATAGATAACTTTTTCAACTAAAAATGTGAAGGTCAAATATAACGGAGTGACATATTTCCAGCACTGAAAGAAAACATCTGCCTACTTAAAGTTCCATACCCAGTAAAATTATCCTTCAAGAATGAAGGCAAAACAAAGGTGTTTTTATCTGAATCCGTCTGGTTCCTTGAACAGGAAAACAGAGGCACTGCAAGTAGTTTTTGTAATAAAGGGTTTTATTATAGGAACTGGGGATCCCATGGGTGTGGGTGGATTGGGGCCGGTATGAAGTTCTGGAAGGCTGCAGCTGGGGGAGCAGAGAAAGTCACCAACTACTTTAGCCTGAACTACTGGAGTGGACAGGATGGCAAACAAACATTGAAAGCAAAACAAATGAAAACAAGCTAACAAGGACTTCTGAAAAACAAAGCTGGAGGGCTTGGCTTAATATCAAGACTTACAGAGCTGCGATAATTAAGATGGTGTAGTACTGACGCAAGAAAAGACAAATAGTTCAACAGAAGAGTAAATAGGAGTCTAGAAAACACCCTCTCATACTTGGACAACTTTAAAGCTCTCAGCTCTGTTCCTGGCTGGAATGAAGGGAGAACATTTATGCCCATTTTCGTGGACTCTGTGATACTCATGGAAACTTGAGGTAGGGTGACAGTGGCTTTAATGCTATTTTCCCCACAGGGTCCTGTGTATTCGTGTAGGTTGTACCTGGCCAGGGGCTTAGTTGAACGTTCAAAGCCTATTTACCTGCTTTGACCCAGGGGCAAAATAAGTGTAGCTGGGACTCTATGGCATGGCAGAAATGGTTCAAGACCCACCAAAGAGAATCACAAGATCTTTAAAAATATACATTTTAGGTAGCTGTTGACTTACCTTGAAAATGATCAGGTTCTTCATGAACTTAGGTTACGAGGGAGGAAGTGTTGGTGGAGGGGATAGATTGGGAGTTTGGGATTGACATGTATACACTGTTATACTTAAAATAGACAACCAACAAGGACCTACTGTATAGCACAGGGAACTCTGCTCAGTATTCTTTTTTTTATTTTTATTTTTTTAAAGAGATGAGGTGGATTTATAACTTTCTTTTTTTTTAGATGTTGGGGATAGGAGTTTATTAATTAATTAATTTATTTTTGCTGTGTTGGGTCTTCGTTTCTGTGCGTAGGGCTTTCTCTAGTTGTGGCAAGCAGGGGCCGCTCTTCATCACGGTGCACGGGCCTCTCACTATTGCGGCCTCTCTTGTTGTGGAGCACAGGCTCCAGACGCGCAGGCTCAGTAGTTGTGGCTCACGGGCCCAGTTGCTCTGCGGCATGTGGGATCCTCCCAGACCAGGGCTCAAACCCGTGTCCCCTGCATTAGCAGGCAGATTCTCAACCACTGCGCCACCAGGGAAGCCCCTCAGTATTCTTTAATAACCAACATGGGAAAAGAATTCGAAAAAGAGTAGATACACGTATATGTATAGCTGAATCACTTTGCTGTACACCTGAAACTAACACTACATTTTTAATCAATTATACTCCAATATAAAATGAAAATTAAAAAAAGAAAATGATCGAGTTCTTCTAGATGGTTAAAAATTCAGTTTGAAGTATAAATACATATGGAATCTCCACTTGGGGAGAAATTTACTCAATTCACAGATGACTGAAAGTGACAGCTTAAGACGGGAAGGAACAAACAACTCAGTGAATGATCACTAACAAAAATGTTTCTAGAGAAAACCTGCAGGCTGTCATCCGCGTGTGCCTCTGCAGTCTCAGCCCTGATCCCTGGGCCAGCGGCTCCCTCTGGGCGCCACAATGCTGTCACAGTGAATGTCCCTGTCACAGCAAATGTCCCTGCAGCAAGAGCAGTCTTGTCCTCCAGATGGAATCTTTCATGCCTGGGCAAAGTCCCTGAAGGCTCTCCATCTACACCTTTGGGTTCTGAGGATGTGCTACCTATATGGTTTCACTGGGAGGGTTCACATCTGGCACCTGGACCAGTGGCCACTTGGGGGATTTGGACATTCCCTAGAGCTGAGCTATGCTCCGTGAGAATAAAGGACAGCCTTGAGGGCTGGGGCAGCCAAAAGAATAGGGTGGAGATGAACAAATGTTCATTGAGCACCTACGGTTTACCAGGTGATTAATGCTTCACATTCGTGACCTCATTTGATTTTCACAATTCTGTAACTTAGGTTTTATGTTTTCCATTCTTCAGAAGAGACTGAGGCACAGCGGGATCAAGCATCATGTTCAAGGTTGGCTGACCAGTGGGAGGTGGCAAGAATTCACTAGTGTCCGGAAGTCTGCCTCAACGCTGGCATCCAAAGCCTCCAACCCTTTACCTCCAAATCCCTCTCCAGCATGACCTTCCACTGTGACCCTACATGAACTTTCTGTTGCTGCAAAACTGGTTTTCTCTTCTTAGAACATACATTTTTCTTTCTTTCCCCCGGTGGCCTTTGCCCATAGTGTGTCTCTTCCACCCTCTCCGGGACTATCTTACCCTCTTTCCCTTTATCTAAGGCTTCCCTTGTTTTCAAGACCCAACTCGAGTCTTGCCTCCTTTGGGTGGGCGTGGGCGAGTTCTACCACTTGCAATTTTTGGTACAGCGTCTTCTTAGACATGTACCGCACACAGCCACCCTCTAGGTCTCGACACTGACTTCACTGTGGGGATGTATTGTCACATGTATGGTACATACATGCAGCTAAGATGGCATTTCTGAGTTTCCCCACCACTTCCAGATTGATGCCTTTTTAAGACTGGGGGGCACACTTGTGGGAGTAGGACTTCTGACCTCTAAACAATGCATCATTGCCTCTGAATATTACCCCAGCATTCATCCCACTGACCAAGATTGTGCCTTAAGCCCACTGTCTCACCAGGCCATGTCAACCCTTCCACTTTCTTTGATCTTGGGGTTGCCCTTGGGCGTTTGACCTCCGTTTCTGGATTGGCCCATTATTGCATTGGCCTATCCTCACATCCCCTTCTTTTCATAGAACATGTCTTAGAGCCCCTGCCCCGGCTTCAATCTCCTCTCAAGGTGAACTAACTCCTGACAGTGAGGCAATGACGTTTCAGGACGACCTCACTTTGCTGCATAGCCAAGATCGGCCACTATGAAGTGAGAGACTCGCTTATTCCTCCTGATATCCTTTGTGCCTTTTCCTAGGACCCAAAAGACACTCAGGAAGGACCAGCAGTGGCGGCAGAAGTGGTGGACGTCTCTGAGGAGACCATAATCGGAGGCTGTTCTCACCTCCAAATTTCTAACCACAGTTGATACTAGATTGGAGGAGATTGTAGAGTGAATGACTGACCGCTGCTCTGCGTGCTCACCCCCCCACCCCTTGTAAGCATCGCCCCTCACTGTTCACAAAACCCAAGGCCAACTTTATTAGCATCTTTGCACACTGATTAAATGGTCCTCAGAGCAACCCTGAGATGCAGGCTGGCGCTGGCCTTCCTGTTTTTCAGGGAGGGGACAGGACATCCCCTGGCCTCCTACCACCATCACCCCGCAGCTGGGTTGACGACTTTTCCCAGGAAGAGTAGGCTCTGGGTGGTCACCTCCCAAAACAGCACCAGGAAAGGTCGGTTGAAATGGGCGTGTGGGGCCGAAGTTGCGTTCAGAGACTGGGGCTGGGAGAGGAGGCCGGAGGCCACACCTGCCTCTGTTCCCCGCTCACTCACGTCCACTGCCGCCTTGTGTGACACCTAGAAGGAGAGAAGAGGGGCAGAGACAGCATCGGGGCAGGGCGTTTCCAGGGGCTGATGCCACCTCACGCGGCACGAGGGAGATGGAGGCGGAGTCACCCCGTTCAGGTCCCGCCTTCCCAGGCAGCACTCCAACCTTTATTTCATTTCCCGCCTCGTCCCGGTTTCTCTGCCTCCATCATTTCCTGGGGAGTCACCCTGACCGTGCTGTTTGTTCTTTGAAGGGGAGACAGATGGGCCTGAACAGGGCTGAAGGCTACCTGAGCATGCACCAGGCTGCAAAAACCCAACAGCGACTTTTAGGGGCATTTCCCAAGCACCTGGGTGCACGTGGCACAGACCCAAGTGTCATTTTCTGCTAGGAGCTGCATTTGCCCTCTCTCAGCCTCAGTTTTCTCATCTTTAAAATAGCTTGCTCATCTAATTGGCTTTATTTAGTTATTTTTTATTGGAGTGTAGTTGCTTTACAATATTGTGTTAGTTTATACCATACAGCAAAGTGAATCAGCCATACGTATACATAGATCCCAATTAGATTAAGAGCTCCAAAACAAAAAGCACTCACATATTAGAGATATGATGAAAGGTGCTCCCAGCTTTAAAAAGATTTGCATTTTAGAATGTTGCAATTGATGGATCAAGGTCCTGATTTGATAGGGCAAGTATGATTATAAATTAAAGAATCTTTTTAAAAATGGTTCTGAAGAACCTAGGGGCAGGACAGGAATAAAGATGCAGACGTAGAGAATGGACTTGAGGACACGGGGTGGGGGAAGGGTAAGCTGGGATGAAGTGAGAGAGTGGCATGGACATATATACACTACCAAATGTAAAATAGATAGCTGGTGGGAAGCAGCCGCATAGCACAGGGAGATCAGCTCGGTGCTTTGTGACCACCTAGAGGAGTGGGATAGGGAGGGTGGGAGGGAGGGAGACGCAAGAGGGAGGAGATATGGGGCCATGTGTATATGTATAGCTGATTCACTTTGTTACACAGCAGAAACTAACACACCATTGTAAAGCAGTTATACTCCAATAAAGATGTTAAAAAATAAAATTAAAAAAAAAAGAAATTTTTTTTAAAAAACATGAAAAGAAAAATGGATTGCTCAGCCCGAGTCAATGGTTTTCAAAATAAGCTCAGTGAAACCAGGTTGTCTGATGTGCCAAGCCCTCCACTGGGCTCCATGAAAAGAATTCTGTTTTTTTAAAGCCTCATTTTCACACAACTCCTTAGGAAGGATTCTGAGGCTTTAACTAAAAAAAGTTGAAAAACATTGGTGTTCACAGTCTCTTTCATTTCCATAAAGGTCTATGAAGAGATAAATCTAACATCTGAGGTCACTGTGGAAGAAATTCTGTAAAAAACTAAACTATTTCTTTTCTGTTTTGTTTACCTTCTCCACAGAGGGTGCACATGCGCACACACACACACACAAGACCACATCCCTGTTCCTTGGTTTCACATTCCAAATCTCAGCTGGTCTTTCCCAAATAAAAGAGAGTAAACTTTCCTTATGAAATTTCTAATAAAGACCCAACTGATAATGACTCTATCTTAGGAAGATGATGGAAGAACAGAGAAGCGTCTTTTATTGCCTTCCCTCCTGCGGAAAATTGCATTATTATTCTCAAGTATGAACTCTCCCTTCCTGTAGGATCTCATCAGCCCTCGCCCATGCCTTGTGGCTTACAGTATCTCCTGCAGGAGAACACGAGCCCACCCCATTGACGGTGGTCTTGACTGTGGGACTTGCTTTAGCCGATGACTTGTGAGTGGCCTTGACAGAGACCACACGTAAGGAGAAGTGTTAAGAGATATAGCACATTATCTCTGCTTTTTTCCCACTGCTATAAGAATGGTATGTCCCAAATAGGAGCTTCTCCTTTGACCTACATTCTAGAAGGAAGAAAACACGAGAAGTAGATCTGTAGCCAGATGGTAGTGACACACCTCTGACATGTCATATGGCCAGGTAATAAATCTCTGTGATGATAAGGCACTGAGATTTGGGGATCATTTGTTATTGCAGCAAAACTGATGGATATACTTCCTGTTCATGCCCGCTACTCTCTACAGCTATAACAAAGGCAGATAGAGTCTCACTACCTGCCCTCGGAGGAAGTTTAAGGGATAAAAACAAAGCTAGTCCCACACCTGGGGAAACTCTGGCTCTGTGGATGACCCTGAATGTGTGTCTACTCTATTCAAGACTCCATCCCTGCTTTGAAGAATATAAAGGTCTAGAAGAAGGGGGTGGGGATGGAAAGGGAGATGCTTATGAAAAGAAGCCTCAAAGATTGTGACATTAAAAAGCCAGAATAGAAAAAAGGGGGAACTTGACTTTCAAATGCACCTCATGTCAGAGGAGAAAAGACACCCCACCTCTGCCAACACACATCCACACTCACCACCTTACCCTGGAGATAGTTCTGTTGAGCTGCCCAGTGATTCCTGAGAAGTCAGCTTCTAAGTTGAATAAGCTGGTGAGACCAATATGGGGGAGTATCTCTTCCAGGTTATATGTTCCAGAAATGGAAAACCTTGGCAAATGCAAATCCAACAGGCTGGGGAGAGAATCAGACGGAGAAGCACTGCTGTCTCGTTATCTGTGCTGCTTTTGACGTGTCTGGGGGCAGCCTGAGCTTTGGGAAGGAGATGTGATTCTCAGAGTGTGGGAACCAGTCTTCTCATGACACTACCTGCTATGCCAGGACATTCCACAACCCAGAGCTTCCTTCTCTTCAGACCTCACAGAGAGTCTGTGTCTGGATCTGAGAAGACTCCTGGCATAGCCATAGGTCTTCATCTTTGCCACATTTCTGGAGGGCTTTCTAGGTGCCAGACATTGGATTACAAGGCTTCACTGATCGAAGCCATGTAATAACCATGGAAGTTAAGTATGGTTAACGTTATCCCACCTCCATATCCAATTCATCAGCAAGCTCTGTTGGCTCAGATTCTGAACTATATCCTAAATCCATCTACTGGCAACCCCCTAATAGAAGGTACACCATCTCTCACCTGTCTGAGCTTCATGGCCTGTTGAAGATCTGATGAGAGATCATGCATGTACAGTGTGGGCACAAATCAATGGAATAACTCTCCCTCCTGTTATTGTCATGCCTTTGCCATCAGATTGCCATATTCCTTGTGCTACATTCACAAGTTTCTTGTGACCCATAGAAAAGCTGTCCCTTTCTTCCTGAGATTATTCTCCTCTGAAATTATTGTCTGACAGTTGCCATGACACCCGCAAGCTTGCTTAGTTAATAGCCAGCTTGGAAACTTCTGCCTCGAATGAATTCAGATTAGACATGCTAATTCAGGTTAGAGCATCTTTACCAGTTTAACTCCTGGGCCAATATGAGGGTCCTGATGTCTAACTGAAATGGGAGGTAGTTGGAAGTCAGGGGTTGAATGGTGAAAGAAAGGAAACAAATGTGGACAACAGAAAACAGGGCTTACTTGACATAATTTTTTCACAGGTAGAACTTGGAGAGTAGGCCCTACCATGGAGGGGGCTTTGAGTACAGTCTAGCTGAGGGATGTCTGTTAGAGAGCCCAACGCAGAGTAGGTGTTCAATCAGTGTAAATGAAGAAATGGAGTTACCAGGAAGCATGATTCCTCTGAAAAAACTAACCTTTCTCACAGCTGAATGGAGGGAAACCTGGCAGCCTGAATTTTCCATGTCTGAAAGCCCATTCAAATGTTGCCATGATATTGTAACTCTCGGGCACAAGAAATGGTATCAGGGAGCAGCATCTAAGTTTAGAAAAATAACTTGGATTGGTTTTGATTTTTGAAGGTCTAAGTGGCAGGTCAAAAGAGACCCTTCCTAAGGGAAAACCTACTGGTCTAGAAGATCCTATAGTATTTCCTCCTGTGATGGGGGAAGGGGCAGGTTCACTCCAAGGGCGCTTAGGAATATGGGGCTGGAATCAGAAACTGATCAGACCTATGTAGATTCACAGACAACAGGAATAATACTTTAAATCCTGGCTTCTGTTCTTGACCTGTATCTCTTTTATTTGGTACTTGAATCTCTACCCCAAAACAAAACACCCTTTCTCTATCCTTGATACCTCAATGTCACTGGGGTGCTGAGAGAAGGCTCCCGTGGACATGCAGGTGACTGATGCCTACCAGTCGGTGATGGTGGATTAAAGATGGACATCAAGATGTTTAGTCTATATGCCCCCCGTCCCTTGAATCTGGTGGGTTCTGTGAATGATCTGACCAATAGAATATGGCAGAAATGACACTGGCAAATTTCTGAGCCCAGGCCTTAAGAGAGTGGGAGCCTTCACTTCCTGCCTTTTAGAACGCTCCTTCTTGGGGCCCTGAGCTGTCATATAACAATATCAACTGTGCTGAGCTGCTGTGCAGAAGCCCAAGCTAGCCTCATGGACATGCTGCATGGAGAGAGAGAGAGGTGCCTGCTCGGCCCTTAGCTCAGCCAGCCGGCCAGCCCAGCCTCCAGACATCTGAGTGGAGGAGTCTTCAGTATTCCCCCCCTGGCCACCATCTGACTCCATCCTTGAGAGACCCAAGTGAGAACCACCCAGCTGAGCCCAGTCCACCACAGAATTGAGAGAGATACCAGATGGGTTTTTTTTCAAGCCATTCCATTTTGGGGTGGTTTGTTATCCAGCAAGAAGTAATTAGAACTTGAGGCCAGATTTTATCCCAGAGTGCCCCATAAAGGAAGATACACTTCAAGAATGGGTAGCTGGAGTATGAGGTCTAGG
This sequence comes from Delphinapterus leucas, assembly GCF_059928025.1. Taxonomy (NCBI): domain Eukaryota; kingdom Metazoa; phylum Chordata; class Mammalia; order Artiodactyla; family Monodontidae; genus Delphinapterus; species Delphinapterus leucas. The sequence goes on from NC_143130.1 coordinate 171,392,414, forward strand.
GAAACCAGAAAAGGCTAAAACCACTGTGAGAAAAACCACAAACCAAAAAGCAAGTGAGATGGAAGGGGGTAGGTAGAGATTCCCCCAAACTGGCAATTGGCATTTTGATTTTTGCAATGTTTTTCTTGGTATTTAATTTTTTAAAGAAATGTTTTAATTAAAACAGAGGCACTCTTAAGAAATACCCACTGTTCTGTGGGGGTCATAATTATTCTTAATAATTGTCCTTGATCTGATTTGTTGCCTACACTTAACTACCTTCTGGTAGTAAATTATTATTTGGAGAAAAAGAGAAGAGCAAAGGCAGGAAGATGTCTGGGAGGGGATAAGAATGATTAATGCCTGGTGAGCACTTCTCCTGCACCAGGTACCAATTTCATATTCTATACATATTAACTCGATTAATCCTCCAACCAACCAATGTGGTGGTTATCATGGCCCCATTTTACATGTGAGGAAATTCAAGGCCCGAAGAGCAAGAATTGCCGAAGACCACACAGTTGGTTAGCTGGTAGGGCAGTGAGCCAAGCCAGGGCTTAGGGTCTTGCAACTGGAGTTGATCAAGGCCTGCTCGAGCTCTTGAACAAAGTCCTTGCACTCTGGCACTTACCTGGGGAGGAGCAGTTGATCCCATTTCCTCAGGGTCTCTGGCTGCAGGGCAGCCTCTACCTGAGCCATCTTTCCCGGGTCAGGGAGGATCAGCAGGGCCAGGGCGTTTCCACTGTATTCCATCTGGAGGACGGTGCAGGCCACCTCCTGGTCGTAGAGGAACCTGTGCATTTCCTTTTGGTGCATCATGGGGATGCGGAGAGAGGTCCTCTCATCCACAAAGAAGCTCTCTTGCTTTGGGGTCTGGTAGCAATTCAAAGGATGCTTCCACTTGGCTTAGAACACAAAACCCACAAAACCATGAGAACACACTCTAAGAGAGCAAGTCTAGGCAGACATGCACTACGCCACGCTGGTTAGAGATGCAGAATCTGTCACAGTCTTGTCCCCGTGTGTAGTATCTCGTCTCTTTCTACTTATAATCTCCACTGACAACCACCTCCTGACAGCACCGATCTTGGTGACAGGGAGAGGGGGCTGGCTCATCCTGTCCCTCACGCCCACTTCCAAGTGACCAAGTACTGCTGATTCTGCCTCCAAAGCCACACCTTGATTTGAGACCACCGTCTTAACTTTGAACCATCTCACTAAGCTAACTTGTCTCTGTTCTTCCACCCTTATTCTCATTTCCCAAATTGTAGCCAGACTGAACTTTCTACAACAGGTATGTCACTGCACTGCTTTGGACGTTTTGGTGATTTGGGGATCCTAAGATAAAGTCTAGGGTTCTCAGCACAGCCCCTGATTACTTTTTTTATTACAACTCTCAGCACTCCCACCGAGGCATTCCGCTATCGCGTTCTACGCTCCAGTCCAACTAAATTTGTTTCTTGAAAGTCAATGGTCGCTCTTTTCCTTGGACCTTTCCTCACCTTTGGAGAAGCAAAGATGATTCAGACTCAGACTGTAATGGTTGAACCCATGGATGTGAGGGATACACGCCAACCCTAGGATAGCGGTTGCCTCTGGGGAGGGATGGAAGGAGGAAAATGGGACTAAGGGATGATTAAAAAGGAATTGAACTGTATCTGCAATATTACATTTTTAAAAAAAAATAAAAATCTGAAGTAAATAGTAAAAATGTTAATATTTGCTGATTCTTGGTGGGAGGGAGCGCATGGTGGATTCTATGTCATTCTCTGCATATTTCTGTAGGTTTGAAATAGGCAATAATATAAAAAATAAAATATTTCTCTAAAAAATGAAGTATTAATAGAAAAGTGAGATTGAGTGTCAGTGGTATTAAAAACCAGGATAAAAGTAGAATAGGAAAAACATGGCAAGAGAAATCAAATATTGATAAATTACGAAGTAGCCCTATAAGAACATTATTTAAATATACAGAGGCAACTTTCAGAAGAAACAGCTACAGGCTTCTAGATAGGTGCCTTTTAGGGGCAGGGCTGGGGATGGAGGAGCCGGAGGTAGCCCTCACCTTTGAAGAATATGTAATTCAAGAGAACCATGAGCGTGTCTTGGGTGAGCTCCTCCAGGAAGTCCACGACCTGCCCATACGTTTGCTTCTTCACGAAGTCGTTTATCTGCCTCCTAGTTGTATTAGAGTCCGTGAAATTGACAGAAAAAGCGAAAGCCCGGTACAGCTCCCTGATGTTGCCCAAAGAGTGCTGCTGTGGCTTCAGCTGCTTGTCCAGGAACAGGGAGTTGCCTACTTTCAGTTCAAGTTTGGGGCTGGGCAGGTCAAGGGTGTGGATGAGGCTCTGGAAGCCCCGATGGATGTCAGCTTCTGGCGTCTCCGTGAGGTTGAAGCCGAGGCCTTCCAGGATCTGAGCTGGAGTGTCAGCTTGCGCCCCCAGAGAGAGCAGGGCCAGGGTGCTGGAGATGCTCACCGGGGAGAAGAAGATGTTTCCTGAGGTTTCTGCTGCCAGCTGCTTATATAGACGCAAAGCGAAGTTGGTAATGGTGGGTGTGATTTTGCGGTAGGCCGGGAGGGCTTCCGAGAGCTGGCCACGGGGAGCTTCAGGCACCCCCAGGCTCTTATCTCGGCGGGCAGGAAAGGGTTGCCAGTAGACAGAGGCCAGGATCCCCGCTCCCAGCAGCCACTGCCACGCTGGCCCCATCCTCTAAAAACAAGATGGTGAACACATCATTCTCCTTCATAAGTGGCTTCACAGTGCTTCACATTTACATTCGTCAGGGAATTTACATTTACATTTACATTCGGCAAACCTCCCATCCAAACTGGATCCCACGGAGGTGTCAGGCGGGGTATTGTAGAGCAGGGGTCCCCAACCCCTGGGCCGCACAGCAAGAGGGGAGCGGCGGACAAGCAAGCAAAGCTTCATCTGCTGCTCCCCATTGCCTGCGTTACCGCCTGGACCATCGCTCCGCAACTAGGTCCATGGAAAAATTGTCTTCCACGTAACAGGTACCTGATGCCAAAAAGTTTGGGGACCGCTGCTACGGAGGGTGAGGCGGCGATGAGCCAGCGGGCTCCAGACGCTTTCCCCCAGGCTAGAGTCAGAGCAGCGGCCTCTTGTCTGCTTTACATATTGATTTGCCTGTAAGATTTTGCTGAGAAAAGGACTCTGGGCTATTAAAAAAAGAACTTCTGTGGTCTTTTCTGCCTGCATTCCTCCCTGCATCTATCTTTCCTCCCTCTCTTCCTTCCTTCCTTCCTTCTTTTTCTTTTATCTTTCTCCTTTCCAGTCATTCTTTCAATCACTCGTTAACTTTCAAAGACTGGGGCAACCCTCAATACTATGGAACAAATGGTCAGGACACTGTGACACAAGTGATGTTAGGCTTCCCCTGCACCTAGGTGTTGCCAGTAACTAGAATCTTGCTGACTGGAGGGGAGAGGATGATGTGTGGAACTCCTGGGCCAGGCTCTCCCAGAAAGAGGAGTGCCCTCTACTTTTCTGGTCTCCATTCGCTGGAGTGTGGATGCGACGATCAGCCCTGGGGACCTTGCGGGTGGGCACAGCTCGTGAGGAATGAGGGGTGGCAAAGCCACAGGATAGATGGAGCCTGAGGGTGGGGAAGAGACAAGAAAGATCTACTCTGTCTCCATCAAACCTGCTATTTCGAGTACCTCTTGTCACGCGCAAGGGCTGAAACCTGTATCTTAGTTGATGGAGAGTTTAAGGAAAGATATCTGTTAAATTGTACCCCCCGCCCCACAAATTCATATGTTGAAGTCCTAATCCCCAGCATGTCAGAATGTGATCTTGTTTGGAAATAGTGTCATTGAGATGTAACTAGTTAATATGAGGTTAATATGGGCCCTAATCTAATATGACTGGTGTTTTTATAAAAAGGGGAAATTGGACACAGACATACACACAGGGAGAAGGAGATGTAAAGATGAAGGCAGAAATCAATCAGGGTGACGCTCTACAAGTCCCGGGACACCAAAGATTGCCAGCAAACCCCCAGCAGCCAAGAGAGAGGCCTGGAACAGACTGTCCCTCAGAGCCTCAGAAGGAGCCAACCCTGCCAACGCCTTGATCTTGGACTTCTAGTCCTCGGAGCTGTGAGAATCCGTTCCTGTTGTTTAAGCTGGGTGGAAGTTTGTTATGGCAGCCCCAGGAAACAAATGCAGTAACTCCTGTGCTTTAAGTTATAAAATGTGCCACAAGAGCCTTCGTGTCACCCGAGGGGTTCAAAGTGCTTCAGGGTTGGGAGCGAAGCCCCAGCTCAAGGTGAAGCTGCAGTGTAGACAATGTGCTTGTCACACACACATCCCCACGTGCACACACTCGGACCCCCCCCATCCCCCGCCTTGCTGTCCTCCATAAGGAGTCTCGTCCCCTCGCTCCCTTCAAAACTGACCCTTCTGTTGTCCCATTGCCACAGCGGCTGCCCACAGCTAATCACCCCATCCTTGTTGCTCACCTGTCCTGATAAATTTTGTGTCTTATTCAGCAACTTTAATACCTTTTGCCCAAACCAATGACCTCTGGGTCGCTTACATATTTTTGTAGATGATTTATAGCGCCTGGTGCTCTAAATACCCAACCAAACCCCCAAGGCCAGTTGTCAGGAGGGACGAATCTAGCCGCGTTATCGATTACGTTGAAACACATTTGCTGGTCAAAGTACTGCAGGTAGTTTCCCAACGCCACGTCCCACCCCCTCCAGCACAGTTTGCTGTAGGCCCGCTTAATTTCTGTTCATATTGGGAAGCAGAACAACTTAAAGATTGATCTGCTCCTGGGGAAAATTAGAAGTACAGCTGTAATAAAACTATTTCCAGTTTATTCTTTTTACCCCAATGAACTCACCACCATTTTCTACTTACCGAACCCCCAGGATACCCAAACTTGCAGAGGATCTATTTCCCAGAGGACTGAATTGTAAGTCAGGGGGTCCGGGTTTGAATCAAGGCTCTGCAGTTAAATCACTGGGTGATACTATGTAAAGGAAGCTCTCTGAACTGCAGTGTGTTATTTGTAAAATGCAAATGACAATGCCTACCTCCTGGCGGTGGGGCTGCTTGTGGATTATAAGACGTAATGTCATGTATATAGCACGCGGCACATAGGAAGTATATGCAGTGTTAATTTTTCACTCCTTTCTACTGAGGCTGGATACAGTTACACCCAATTTATTCCTTTATTCCTTTTCCAGAAAGATCCCAGAGGAAAATGAAGAACTCCATGAATTAATTATAATATCCCTATTTATTATTTCTTTTATGGTAGGGATATTAGCTATATTGTATCATTGGTTCCCAGACAGATTTGTTCTCAAATGCAGGGGGAGGGATGTATGTGAAGCGGGGATAGTATTTGGATCATCTCAAAGCCTGGAGAAGGAGGTGCTATTATTGGAGTTTAATGGGAGACAGAAAACTCTCGAAACGCTAGAATAGTCACAGCCAAAGAAGAAGGGTCCGTCCCAAATGCCAGCAGTGCCCCAGTGGAGAAAAACTTGCTTAATTTCTTTAAATTGAATCCTTATGAGAACCTTAAGACCTTGGTAATATTATCCCTGGAGAGAAACACCTATTAAGGAGAGAAACACATAGTAAGTGGCAGGGGCATGATTCAAATTCCAGACCAGGCCCCAGACCAGGTCATCACTCTTTCATATACCAGAGTTTCCAGTAAAGTTGCTGCAACAACTTTATCATTTTGTTTTGGGTTGTATTGTTCCGTTTTCTTGTCTAACTTCAAGGAATACTGGGAGTTTCTCAAAAAATTTAAAGGCCAAGTTATCCATAAAATGTTATTTAAAACCTGAAGTTCCTACTTCAAGCCTTAGAAGGAGTGCACCATCACGTTTTTCCTTTAGGGGACTCAGTTCTCCCATTTATTCTGCCAAAGTGAGAGAGAGAGAGAGAGAGAGAGAGAGAGCTGCCACCCCGGCCTTCATTTCAGACACAAGCGTGGTACTCACAGCAAGGTCCCTGGGCTGGGGGCCCTGGGTCTTCAGCGCTGCATCACCTCCTACCCACAGGAAAATAGTGTTTGAAGGTCATGGCAGCCTAGTCAATATTTGTCAGGTCAATTCCTGGAACCGGTATGAAAACAGGAAGTGACCTTTTCTTCAAAGTTTCTGCCCTGCCAGCCTGTCCTACAAAGTGAATTGTGACTCCGGGCCCAGCTTGGTTTGAGGATGTTCTCAGTTGGAGATGGCAGCCGGGGGTCGTGATGCGGAAGCTGTTGATCCTTACCTGTGTGTGGTGCATTCCGGGCAGTTTTCTTTATGAACCACCCTCACAATATTAATGTGAAATGTTAACTATACCTACTGTGGCGATCATTTCACAGTATCTGTAAATCAGTCCATCATGCTGTATACCTTTAACTTACACAGTGATGGATGTCAATTATTTCTCAATGAAACTGGGACCATTAAAGAATGCGAGAGGCATGATTCTCTCTACTTTACAAATGGGAAGCTAAGGCCCAGTGAAGTCAGTAACTCGTTCGCTCACTAAGTGGGTGGTGGAGCCATCCTCAGAAGACAGATCTGACCCCCCGGCTGAGGCCTTCACTGCAGCACTAAACCATTCCGGTATTTTACTGGTGCTTTAAATAAATATGATCCATGTACAGGAAAAAAAAGACTGGAAGGAAATTCAGAGAATAGAGCAAAATTTTCTCTCCCGCCATATCAAAAGCTTTGTAAAGTGGGATCATTGATTTTTTTTTTTTTTTTTTTTTTTGCAGTACGCGGGCCTCTCACTGTTGTGGCCTCTCCCGTTGTGGAGCACAGGCTCTGGATGCGCAGGCTCAGCGGCCATGGCTCACATGGCTCCCGGACCGGGGCACGAACCCATGTCCCCTGCATCGGCAGGCGGACTCTCAACCACTGCACCACCAGGGAAGCCCGATCATTGATTTTTGTTTACCTAAGATCTAGAACCAAGCGTGGAACTAAATGAATATTTTTTATGAGTGAGTCTTTTGGTGATGGAATTGGGTAATTTTTATGTTCTTTGTAGATTTTTGTCTTCTCTTAATTTCTCAAAAAGAGCATGTATTTTATTTTTAACAAAAAACAATAAAACATTGTTAAAAAGTAGAATTATTTAATTGTACATGTAAAGCAAAATAAAAGCTCATTCAGGTCGGCACAGTGGTTCCAATCAAAAGGCACTTTTAAAACATAAAGGCTCCTAGGATACTGAATCTGATGCTATGATAGGGCGGGGCTGGAGGTACCTCTGGCCTGTCTGGTGTGCTGAAGCCCCAGATGGAGAGCAGAAGGTACTCACAGTAGGACCCAACAGGTGTGTGCTGGAAAGGTGAAAGCCAAGGACACTTTGGCCAGGCACTGATGGAGTCTGGTACACCCACTGATGTTTGAGACACTACCCCTGGGTCTAGAACAGTGCCGAGAACTTTCTGGGTGCTTTATAAAGACACATTTGCTGTATGAATAAACAAAAAAATTGAAGTACACGGCCAGAGTTCCTTTCTCACCTAAGAGGAATCCAGTTCACTCTTGGCTTGCACATAAATTACTTGGCTCTTTACAATCGTGTGTCACACGCTAGGGAAGAAGAAACAATCCCGGGAGACTAACATTTTGGAGTCTATTACAGACCCTGCCACAGTAGAGACCCTCACAGAGCTGTGGTGGGAATGAAACGTTTGTACATGGGCAACGTTTATGCAGTGCCTGGCCCAGAGCAAGGAGAGAGAGAGAGAGAGACAGAGAGAGGGATTTTAAGGAATTGGTTCACGCACGTGATTATGGAGGATGGCAAGTCCAAAGTCTACAGAGTAGCCTATCAGCCTGGAGACCCAAGAAGAGTGGACATTGCAGGTCAAGTCCGAAGGCTGCCTGCTGGTAGAATTCCTTCTTGTTCAGGGGATGTCAGTCTTTGTTCTATTAAGGCCTTCAACTTATGGAAGGCAGTCTGCTTTACCCAAAGTCCACCAATTTAAATGTTAATCATCCCCCTAAACACCCTCACCAAAACATCCGGAAGAATGTTCAACCACATATGAGGGCACTGTGGCCCAGGCAAGTTGACACATAAAATTGACTATCACACACGTCGTGTGTTAGTAGGAAAGAGGATTGAGTAGCACCTCCTTGGGTTGCTTGGTTTCCTTCCTGGAGTGCAAACCTTTGACCCTGGTGCACAGACACCTCACCTGTGTGTCCAATCTCAGAGGCAAAGGGCAGGAAAATGTGCCCTTACACATATGAAAGTAAACGCCTCTCACCATCAACCTTGGAATCACACCAGCTCACTGCTGCAGTCATAGAAAAAGCCTACCCTGGCCTCTAGTGAAGACATCACATTCGTGGCACCAAAGTTTGTGAGATGGCACAGCTCGCCATGAGCTTGGGCAGATGGGCTTGGTTAAGTCTGCAGAGTTGATCTGGGTGCCGACTGCTTCTCAGTCGTTTCCCGGGCTTTTTCCTATATGTGCCAATAATCTTCTTGTTTCACGTGCCACTGCCTACCTCCCTTTAGCGTGTGGGACACTGGACCCTCAGTATCCTCTACTAAATGGGTCCAGGCCCCCAACATCCTCACGAGCACCTTCCCCCTCTGCTTCTGCCGTGGATCTGCTTGGAGATAAGACATACACAAGCATGGATCTCTAGCCCTTCCTCCCTCTGGTTATGCTGTTGACTCACTTCCTGCACATTTTCTAGAACAATCCACTTTACTGTTCCTCTCTCGAGCTAGCTTCCTTATTGAGCCACTTCTCCAAGCTGCTCTTGTGGCCCATCCCCAGGCCTCTCCTTTCTTGGAGCTTGGGTTGTTAAGTGGTGATGCAAGTGACAAGCTCTTTTCTTGGGCATTTGAGCATCCTTGTTAAAGGAATGAAAGTTTTAGCCCTGAAGTGACTCCTTTGGTAGTGGACGGAGTTCCTTCAGGGTCACATCGTTCCCAGAAGAGAATACTTGGGTTGTGTCCTAGACCCCGCCACAGAGGGACTTGTGTGGTTTGGGGTGACCAGCCCTCTCTCATCCAGTCCAAGGCTCCCGGGTCTAATTGTGGGCCCCCAGGTGGCTCTGGCTTGGTCCTGTCATCGCATGGCTCTGCAGTCAGTGCCCCCTGCCCCGTCTTTGGCCTCCAATCTCATTCCTGGCCTTGTGTTTTCAGCACTGAGCCTGGGCTCTCTACCAGAAGAGTTTTATTTCACCCTCTGTCCTAGTCTGCTGCGGTTGCTGCTCTGAACTAGCCCACCCAGGCAAGGTCCCGCCTCTTGGGTATCACTCTTGGGTCAGCCTGTTTGGCCAGTGTCTTTGCCAGCTGTGCCCATGGCCTCTGGATCTGACTTCCCTAGTCAAATGTCTGGTTTCCATCAGACTCCATGATCCCTCCCATATGTCCAAGGCAGGTCATGGCCAGCCAGGTAGTTCCCAAGTCCCAGCCTCTCAAACACACACACACACACACACACGCACACACACACACACACACACACACACGCACACACACACACGCACACACACACACACACACACACACACACGCACACACACACACACACACACAGTCCTGTTTTCCCCTCATCAGTTTTAGTTCGTTTCCAGTAGGGGGCAGTAATAACTCCCTCATAGAGGGTTGTCGTAAAGATGAAAAGAGACTAGAGCATGGGGCAGAGAAGATGCTGCCAACATATCTGGGATCCTCTACTTCTCCGGGTATCCCCATTTCCCCCTGGAGCTGGGTGAACACATGGAAGCCCACTGAGGTGTCTGTGGGTACCAACCCTCTTCCCAGCCTCCTCTCTGCTGTGGGACCTGCCTCTGCCCGAAGCTGCCTGGGGGAGTTAGTATAGCTCCTCTTGTACAGATGAGACGACAGGCTCTGATTCCAGCTGGACAGGAAGCAAGCCTGGACAGGAAGCAAGCCACCGACGGAAACAGCTCCCCCGCACCTGCTCACCCCCCTCAGAATTGCTTCCCTGCCTATGTCAGCCTTCTTCCAGGACAGAAGGTGCCCCAGCCAAATGTCTCTGGCAGGCCCTCAACCTGCTTCTTATCTTGCTCTGTTCTTGGACAGAAGACCAGCAGTGGCCCTCCCCACTCCATTCCCAGACCACACTTGTCAGTCTCAGCATTTTGATGCACAGGGTGGTGAATTGTATTCATTTTATTCATGACCAGCTAAGTTCCTGCGCAGCACAGCCTGGCCCCTCTACTCAGTTTTGGGGTTTAAGACTTTGCCCACAAAGAGGTCTCTTTGAGTCATCTGATCCTCCACAAACAGCAAGAAGGGTCTATTGAACTTCACGACCACAGGGACCTCCTTCGTGTCCACGGGGACCTTCCACACGTCCGCGTCCTTGGCTGCATCCGTGATTAAGCCACGCTCGCTCACCTCTATCTCAGCTTGATGCACGGCCTGGGAGAGACAGTTTCCTTCTCAGCTCTGGGAGTGAACTCACCTGGCTGGCTGGAGAGCAAGCCGGGGCGGTGTGCCCAACTATCTCCTGTGGTCAAGATCAGGGAGGCAGCTTCCCTCCATGGCCGATGGCAGGTGGAGGAAAGCTGACTTCCATTCCTAGAAAACCGCCCTCAGCTCCCAGCAGCTGGGTTCACCATTGAAGGCCAGATGTCCCCGAGTGGGGTTGATACTAGGGTTGGTAATTGTTGAGTTCAGACTTTTTCAGCACAGGGCAGACAGCTCAAGGCGTTAACATGTTTAAAAAGCAGGAAAGGGGAATAAAACACAGAGGAAGGCTGGGTGGTCTGTAGGCTTAGAAAAAAATCCCATAGAACGACTGAGAGATAGTCATTTCCAACACTTTCAAGAAGAATGTGATAAAAACTACTAGGGGGCTAGTTGTTCTTGTCTCCATACATGCAAGGACAATTTAACCTCCGTGTAAAAGTGTTTGTGCCGGAACATGCATGTTGGCCTCCCTGATCTGCAAGAGGCCCTGCTGGGGAACGTGGCCATGACATTGCCTGCATTACTGGTGATGGATTCAACATCTCTCAAACCCAGCCCAACAACCGGCACTCAGGGCACACCTGCCGGGTGGGTTCTGTTTGAATTGGACATGGTAAGTAGTGCTTATACCCACTGGGCCACGGGAAGCACAGCATCCCCTCGGGGTCCCAACCCTGGGAACTCCATCCAGTGTCTGTGAGTGACAGGTTCATCATCTCCCAATTAAAGAACAGGACCCCTGCCCTGTCCCAACCCCCAAGGTCATTGGGAGACTCGAGCAAGAGAAACCATGAAAAAGTGCTTTGTAATTTGTCAGGTGCTGTATCACGGCGAGGGATTGTGTTTGCTATTTATGTCCTGGGCAAAGTCCTCAAAGTGTTCTTGCCCCTATGGCGCCCACATAGCAGCCAGCCAGTTAGTGACCTTGGTGGAGTCATTGGAGGGCAGCCCCTGTGCCCACCAGGATGAGTAAAATTATCTCATAAATAAATGTTCCCCGGCATCTGGATGTCTAACTGGCACCTCAAGTTTAGAGAGCCAGTCTCTGTCTGCTCCCCCAAACCACTCCTGCTCCATCTTTCCTGCCTCAGGCATTGGCTCCATCGTTTCCCAGGCTCCAGCTTACAAGCCCGACTCTTCCCTCCCTGCTCCCCAGCTCTGTCTTCAAAAGGCACACAGAGCCTTCTCACCACAGCTAACCCTCCCTCGAAGGCCCCACCCATCCTCCATTACCTCTCACCTGGGTTACCCGCCAAACTTCCTAATGGGTCCCCCTCTTCCTCCAGGGCCATTGCCTGTTCTCCGCGTGGCAAGAAGTGGTCTTTTGTAAAACATATGTCAGCTCATGTCAGCCTCGGTGGTCTCCCATGTCAGTCAGAATAAACCCCCGTCCTGTCCAGGGCCTGGGACACCTACATGACCTGGCCCTGCCTGACTTCTGCCCTCACCTCCTACCAGGCTCCGTCTTACTCAGCACTCTAACTGCCTGGGCCTTCTTGGGGTTCCTCAGAAATTTCAAGTTCACATTCCCTTAGGATACACTTGCTCTCTTTGTCTGGAACACACGTCCCCAGGTATTTGCCCCCTTCTCTCTCCTGCCCTTCATTCAGGCCTTGGCGTAAAGGCCAACCCAGGCCTTCTCAAGCCTGCTCACTGCACCCCAGCGTGCCGTCCCCAGTTTCTCTGCTTTCCTTTCTTCACAGGAAGTATCACTGGGGGACGTAATACATATCTGTTGGCGTGCTCGCTGTCTACCCCGTCGATAGAATGGAACGGCTACGAGAGTAAGGTGTTGTCTGGCTGGCTCACGACTTCACCCTCAGTGCCTCCAGTGCTTGATGCAATTACTTTTGAGTGAGTGAATGACGAAAGAACCCCCAAAGCCCAGGGACCCAGTCAGATAAGAGTTATAACTGCTGTATAAAAAAAAAAATGTTTCTCAATCGGGACTGTGGTGGATAAAACAGAGACTCTAGAAATTGCCCCACTCACCTCCAAGATAGATAGAGAAGCCTTCTTTGTGATGCTCTGGGTGGTCGCTGTTGTAGTAGGCACATCTTTGACGGCAATCTTGGGAAGCAGATGTTTTAAGTTTATCTTGGAGGAGATCTTGAACTTGGGCAAAACTAAGTGCACCAATCTGTTGAGAATGAAAACGACAAGGAAGCTGAACAATGTCCCTCTCCTGGAGTCTAGGGGAAGCACCTTGCTTAGGCTGAAAGACCTCTTCCGAGTGAAAAGGTAACAGAAGTGTTTGTTTTGAAGTGCTGGGTTGGGGAGAGATTAAAGATGCCGGGGTATGAGCTGCAACGTTGAATTTCCAAGCAAACCACTTACTCAAAATATACCTTGCTATTCAAATGATTCCCTTCACAGCCTCTCTATGCAAGAGAAGATGAGGGTCAGACCAAGAGCATCCAGCCCTGAGTCCCTCCAACCCTTCTTCTGGAAGCAGGGGTTTAAATTGGGCAATGACCCTAAATGTGGTGAGGGAGATGGAGGGCATGAGGTCCCCATGCTGCAGGTAGAGCAGAGGGAGTTTTCACAGGAGAGGAAGCTCCAGCCTGGATGATAAGCTTTCGAACAGAGAGGACTCTTCCCTCTATAGACCAGCCACTCTATGACTAAGGGAGAGTATCAGAATGCGTAGCGCCAGCCCTCCCACCCAACATTTTAGACTATGTCAGTGCGGTGTTGAGCTTCTGATGGGCTAGCAACCCGTTCAGTTGGGTCTCTCTACTGCTGTACCCCCTCTGTCCCAACCAGGAACGTTGTGGTAGGCACAACCATGGCAGACGATGGCAGACCCCCTCTGCCGTGGCCCTCAACTGTAGGAGTAAACGCTGTTGAGAGATTTCTTCCCAATCTACACATTTACTGCCTGAAGACTGTCTCCCCAACCCTGCCGCTCAGATCAGTGGGCCATTGAAAATCATGATTTCACTATTTAATTTACCCACATTTGATGGGACCTTGGTGAATATCATAGCCAAGCTCGGTTGGTTCAATGCTCCCTTCCAGGAATATGCAGCGGGAATCGAAAGATACTCAGTTCAGTGTGGGGAGGAGCATTTGATCGAATGAAAGAGAGCCATGCCTGTCTACAGAGGTCTCAGCTTGAAATTTACCTGCTTAGGCTCCTCCCCTGACCGTCATAACTAATTAAGAGCCCTAATTAATACTTCACAACTGAATTCGCTGATGTCACCCTACTCATTATCTCCTTAGTTTTTACTACAGTTTGAAATTGTGTATTTGTTAGTTGACTTTCTACCTCTTCCACCAGACCGAAAATTCCACGATAGTAGGGAAGTGTTTGGCTAACCATTATATTCCCAGCACTAAGCAGTTTCTCGCATACAATAGGTGCTCAGAAAATATTTTTTGGGTGAGTGGATCACGGGCTAACATGTGTGTGAAAAGCTGGTTTGCTGAGCTAGAGAGGTTAGAAGCAAGGACTAGTGACACCAAGAGAGATGGGGCTCTGGGTGCTCTTGTAGTCCCTTGTTCCAATCCCTCATGAGACCTGGCTGTGCTTATTCCCTGGGGTTCCGTGAAATTCCCATGTATCTTTCCAATAAATTCCTCTCTTTACCCATCCTGAGCTTGTATGAAGTGGGTTTCTGATGCTGTACATGTGACAAAAAGAACCATAAATAACAGTTTAAGGGGCTTCTGGCTGGTAAGGGGACTCAGGCTGCTATTCTTTCTGTTTGGTTTGTTTCATTTTCTACAAATATGCTAGGAAATAACCAGATGCCAAACTCCCCCCCCACAATAAGGCTTTTACATAGAGGAATTGAGGGCTGAGCAAAAATGCAATGCAATAGAATGTTCCTCCAGAACAGGATACCTGAAATCACTGGCTTTCTGAAGTCTAGCTCGCTTAGCAGTTATCTCTTTTAGAGCAAAGTGGAACTGTCCTACATCTGGGAGCACAAGAATGATGGACACATTTCCTTTGTAAGGCATCTTAACCATCGTAGCAAGCAGCTCCTCGGAGCGGCTGTAAACCATTCGTTCTGTCTTCCTCATCATGTCCACCTGCACTTTGGTGTTTTCATTCACAAAGAAGTCCTCCTTCTGCGTGAGGTTGCTCTGAAAAGCTCTTTCCCAAATGCCTGGGGGAATCGGGAAGGAAAAAGTCAAAGAGTGATCTGGCGGAAAATCATCACCACCCCCAGGTTCGGGGACCCCAGAGGTCATCAGCTTGGGAAGGAAGCAGTCTATTGTTGGTGATACCTTGACCATAGTGAACAGAATATTTAAAATTCTAGACTGGTGCAAAGGAAAGAAAAGCTAACACATGATTTTCAAAGATATTCACCATAGAATTTCTTTAAATCTGTGTTTCTCGAAGGATGTTTACCAAAATACCTGCCTCTGGAACTATAACACCAAGAAAGGATTCTGTCATCAAATAATTTAGGAAACATTGACCACAGCAACCCTTCTTTGAAAACTCCACTGCATTTGAGTGTATTAAGAGTTCAAAGAAGTCCTATGGTAAAGAAATCTGTTTAAAATTTATGTAACTTATTCCAGGAGGGAAACTTTTCATCAGAAAGACACACACCTGCGCATACATGCACACCCCTGCGTGAACTCCTACTTTAGCTAATGCACTTCCCCAGTGGATTTTAAAAAAGATTCAAGGTACACACCAGTTAAAAAATGCATGTCACCCAGAGTGACGGCCATCTAGTTTGGTCTGGAAAATCTCTGCAAGTGTTAGCCTTGCTTCTGATTCTATAGCCAGGCTTACGGTCCTCTCTGTTCTGTGTTTACGACTTGCCTTCTAAAGTGTGATATAGATAAAGCTTTTAAGAGGGAATCATGCCCGAGAGTTCTCTGAAGCATCCAGAGACATGATCCCTCCAAGATCATTTGTGGAGCACTTTCTGTGTCCTAGGCACCTAGTCTGGAACTGTGAGTCCAAATATGAGTAACGGTCCCAGTAGCCTGAGCGAACATCCTGTGCTGGGAAGCTTGTTTTACGAGCATTTCCTTCACTTATCATGTAAAGAACCAACAACCTGCATGTCCTGGTAGGAACCCTGTTTAATCCGCAACAGTTTATCCATTAATTGGCTCATTCAAATCTGAAATTTCTTGAGCTCAAAAAATGTGCCAGGTACCATACTAAGAACTGAGGTTATAGCAGTGAATAAAACAGAGGACCTGTGTCCTCATGGCGTTTACTTTCTAAGGGGGATACAGAGAGAAAAGCAATCCACCACTGTAAATGGTTAAAAGTGTGATGAGCATCAGGAAAGATGCAAGTAAAGAGCTGAGTGCTAGCATGGAAGCACTTCCTTTGAAAGACCAGGGAAGGCCTTCTTGAGGAGGGAGCATTGAGGCTGAGGCTTAAAAGAAGAGGGTGCTCCATCTGGCAAAGAAGGGGAGGAAGAACATTCCTAGGGAAGGAACATCATGGACTAAGACAGGAAAAAGCAGGATACATTTAAGGAAGAAGGGAAGGTCTTTGTTGGCAAAGCATAACAATGAGAGGGATAGTGATGGGGAGACACTGGAGGGATCAGCAGGGCTCAAAGCACGCACAGCTGGGCCTGGGTGGGATTGCATTCCAAGTGCATCAGGACACTATGGAAGGGCTTCAGATGGGGGAATGATGTGATTTATGTTTTAAGAAAATTGTTCTGGTCTTTTAATGGAGAAGGGAGTGGAGGCAGGCGCGAATGGAAACAGTAATTAGACAGCTGGGGCAAGTCATCTAGGCAAGAGATAGTGGTGGCCTTGGCTACAAATGTGGTAGACCAGATGGTGAGAAGCGAACACACTCCAGATCAGCTCTGCAGGCAGAAGCCATAGGACTTACTGTGTTCTTGAATCTGGAGGCTGGAGGGCAGGTTTTGTCAGGAGAAGGTGAGTGAATGGCATTGTGATCCTCTGAGGCGAGCGGATGCTGGGCATGGTTGGGGGGATCGTGTTCGAGGGTCTGTGAAACATCCCCAAAGGAATGTCAGTAGGCAGATGAGATCTCAGAAGAGGTGGTCCAGGCTGCATCTAGAGTGTGGGTAATAGTCCGAGTACAGATGGTGTTCGAGGTCGTGAGCTCAGGTGAGGCAGGAGGCAGTTGTAGAAGTCAGAAGAGGAGAAACCAGCAAAGGAGACAAAAGAGGCATGAGCTATGGGGTAAGAGGAAAGTGGAGGGAGTCCTTGGGCAGGGAGGATGGAAGGGGACCTGCATTGAGGAACGGGAGGGGACAAGCACTCCTTCACTGTGACCAGAGGGGAGAGTGAGAGGAGAGGTGTGTGAGCCTTGGGCAGCACATGGAGGACATCCTGTCAGAACTGCTTTCTTGTCCCCATTCGGGCAGGAGGCAAGGCCATTGGCTGAGAGTCCATGGCGGAAGGAGACTGGTAATGCTAAGTGGAGGAAGAGGGTATAAATAGATTCCAGTGAGCGGTAACTCTGAGCCCACCTGAAGAAACAAGGGCAACGTTAAGATCTGTGACCCGGAATTTAAACTGCTAGTTTAGACACCTGGTGTGTGAGCCTGAATTCAACAATGGACACAACTTCGAAAAGCATCTCATCTCACGCTGATCTGACCTTACAGAACAAGTGAATTAACCAATGCTCATGCCTCTGCAAAAAGATTTCTTTTTCCCTTTTTTACCAGCAAGAGTCATTGCCTTTTCACTCCAAAATATCTTAAGCACGGCAAACAAGATGACTGAGAAGATTAAGAGGAGAAATACTGAAAAATGTTAGACAACACAATGATATCAAAGTCAATTTAAAAAGTTTTGGATCTACTGGTTTCTGGGAAAATGGGATATACTGACAAAATTTATTTTTTCCTGACTTAAATCTTTTAAGAAACACAAGGGCAAAGTTTACCCCAAATGAGAATTCATGCATTTAATAAACCTCACCTTTGAAGAAAACATAGTTGACAAGACATAGGACAGTCTGAGGGTCCAGGTGGGTGATTAAGTCTTTGATTTTCTTATGTATCTTTTCAGCCACATAGTGATTGATGGCCTTCTTGGTTTTTTCTGTATCTTTAAAGTCAATCGTCTGGATGTCCACTTCATGTACTCTGTCTATCTCCTGCAGAAACATCTGCTTGATCTTCCTGTTGTTATCGATAAAGAGAATGTCCTTGTGCTTCAGTTGCTCTTGCTTCACTAGCTCATTCCACGTCTGGACAAGATGCTTGTCCTTGTCTAACACTTGGATTTTTCTGAGGTCAAGTCCCAGGTCCTCAATGAGGTTGGTGCGCGTTGTGGATTTGATCCCCAGGGAGAGGGTGACCAGGGCGATGGAGATGGCCACAGGGGAGAAGATGATATTCTTTCTGGGATCCTCAATTATCAAAGCCTTGAACAATTCTTGGGCAAGTGCCTTATGGCCAGCTTCCGTCTTCTGGGAGAGAGATGGAATTTTCTTTAATAAGACTAGGTTGATATTCTGTTGGGAGTCTTGTTGCTTTTCACAGAAGATGCTATTAAAAAGGCCACAGAGGATGAGGACCAGAGACAGCACCAGATGTATTTTCCTGTGGGACATTTCTGCAACAATCCAGAGCTGTTATTGGAAGGAAGAGGTATACGGGTGAATATTCTATGGAACGTGTTCTCAATGCTGAGGGGATTGAAAAAGGCTCGTTCTTACCTGGGTGCAGTTCACCTGGGTGGGGTTGCTATTTGTCCTTAATTGAAGGATCCTAGCTAAGTCTAACAAGGAAAGTCTAATGAGTATTCTGGAACATGACTTCAGACAAATTAAAGGTAAGTGACCTGATTAACAGGGATTCAGTTCTGCCCCTAGCCTACGCTGCAAGTGGGTCTTCTCCATCCACACTGGGGTTTCTTCTATCCTTTTTGCTTGCTCTTCTTCTTTTTTTTTTTTTTTAATACAGAGGTCATGACAAAAATCCTGAAAAGTGTGGAAAGGAAAGAAACAAGAGGAGAGAGAGAGCACAGATTGCAGATTCAAACATCTGCAGAGATCTGGCCAGAAATACCCACGTGGAAAGACAGCAAGTGTAACGCAATAAGGCGTGCTGGGGACTGTGGAAAATGGGTCATCGTGGCCAGGCTGAAGAGGCAGGTGTCGCTCAGCTCCAGCTGTGATTAGTGGCAGTGCTGGGTCAGTGGTGCCGGATTTTTTTTTGTTTCTGAAGCATCTAGAAATCCATATTTTTACATGAAAATTCAATCTTGCCAAAAGCAACTTGCTAGTAGCAGCTGGCCCAGATGCAACCCAGCCAGATCTGGCTTTAGAGCTGCCAGCGTGATTTCTAAAGTAAAGCCCAGGTGGTGCTCAGGCGACTTGGACATCAGCTGAATCAAGGGCCTGGCAAAGGTCATCTCAGGAAATCCTGGTCACCTCACTTAAGCCCTCCCTGTGCTCACAGCTATGGTCCCTCACCCACTGTCAGGGCAAAAATGCTCTCTGCCCCCGTAAGTGCCCCCCATGATTGACTGAGACCAAAAGTCAGGTCTTGCATCTGAAGGGGGCACCAGTGGTGGATTTCTGGCCCCAGTGATGGGAAAGGAGAAGATGAGAACCAGGACCTGAGCTTGCGTTCAAGTTTCACCTCTTTAGGGCAGGGCCATGTCCTCCCTTCCTTATTTTCCTACAGTAACCAGCTCAGCTCTGGGTACAGGGTCCACTTCTCTGCATCATCACTGCCAGCGCTGATGACCTTTTTCATGGCTACTGAAATAGCATCTGCTGTGCACTAAGGCAGATGCTACCTGAACCATAGCAAAAGAGCAATAAAATGCCTCCCCATGTGGACCCTCACTGTCCCCAAGAGGAGAAAGATGACTTACCCTCCAGGAGAGCCTGCTGTTGTCTACTGCTGCTGTTCTCTGTGTCCATCAGTGGCTTATTTATACTGCCACTGGTGTAATGAAATGGATAAACCTGAATTAATATTAACTTGGCCAAAAGATTGTGTTCAAATATTGTCCAGAACAAACAAGAGTTGAATCATTTCAGTTCCCAGTGAGACAATAAACAAATTAATGGATTGTTGTACCATTTGAGCTACTGTTCATTCAATTACTCCTGTGTTATGTCAACAAACACTTACTTAGCTCCTACTGAGAGCCATGCTCTGGGCTAGGGACTGGGGGAACACAAGGCTTCAGGCCTGACCTCCACCCTTGAGGAGACTTCACCCTTGAATTCAAGGAGATCTTGGTTTTGAGGAAGAAACAAACATGTAAAAGGACTGTGGGCTACATTTTGACTAGTTCATGGAGAGTCCGCATTACCAGTAAGGGGCTGTGCATGGAAAGAGAAGGGCACAGTTAATAATTTAGGACAATTAGGAGAGATTGAGTAACATTTCCTCTAAGTCTTAAAAAAATACACAAGAGTTAATGTATTGTCCAGGAAGCCTGAAGAGGGAATTCTAGATGCTGGGCTGGGGTGAAGTTCCCTGGGGGAGTGGTGGTCAAGGCTGTGTGTGCAGGGTTTCTCCAAGTCTAGGAGAAATTCACTTCTGGCATGGTGGAGTGAGGTGAATGTCAAATGTTCTCTTCAATAGCTACTAAAGAGGTGGACAAAATTGTCAAAAACAACCGTTTCGGTGCTATAGAAAATCCACCAAAGGCCCACAACAAACAGATAAGTGTTCATTCATGAAAAGCACTGAACTCTGTGTAAGAACAGAGTGAGCCTGTGGCATGCTTGTCTGGGGCTGCTTCCACCCTAATCCAGCTCTGCTGGTGGGTTGTCTAACCAGAGTGGGGTTGCTGTTGCCAGAGCAGACTCACTTGACTTGGAGCATTGTCAGTTAAAGTGATGACATTGGTGGCAAGAAAAGTGTGTGTGAGTGTGGGTGGGGGCAGTGGTTCTGTTAGCCTGGAGTTGTGTTTGGAGCAATAAAGGGACTAATGGATTAGCAGGGGATTAAACAGGGAGTCCCAAGAGGTGTGACAGCTACTGGGGGCTTGATGAGCTTTCTGCATATCCCAAGTTGAAAGGAGGTTCTGCACATGTGCAAACAGAGACTGGAGCAGACCCAAGATACCCACACCTCCCTGGCCCTTGGGGAAGCAAGAGAGAAAGGGGGAAAGTAAAATATAGTGGTACTTGAGGTTTGAACGGGCTCATCAGCTTACACACAGATCCATCAGCAGGAAGTAGAACGTTTATTGGCTTGAGGTGTTTGAAAACAATTTCTGGCCAATATGTGGCTGAACAATAAGCAATACAGACACGGAGGTGACCTCTAGGAGGCAGGTTTAAAAATAAAGAAAGACTGAGAAGAAACATCATTGGTCATAAATTTCAGGGGAAACACACTTCACAGATTCAGTCCCAGCAAATTACTAAACAAACAAAAACAAACACTCTCAAGAGGGAAGAGTCAGAATCCAGTTACTGCTATATGTTATCTAAAATGTCCAGCATTCAACCAAAAAAATTGTGAGAAATGAAAAGAAATAAGAAAGTGTGATCCATACTCAGGAAAAATGAAGTCAATAGAAGTGGTCTCTGAGTGTCCCTAGATGTCGGATTTAGTGCCAAAGACTTCATAGCAGCTGTAATAAACATGTCAAAAGAACTAAAGGAAACCAGTTTAAAGAATGAAAGAAAAATATGAAGACATTGATACAACAGATAGGGAAACTCAGTAAAGAGATAGAAATTATTTTTTAATGGGAATTCTGGATTTGTAAGTACAATAACTGAAATAAAAATTCACTAAAGGGCTCAACAGTAGATCTGAGATGGTGGAAGAAAGAATCAGTGAACTTGAAGCTAGACCAATAGAAATGCTCCAATATGAGCAGAGAAAGGAAAATTTAAAAATTGAAAAATAAGTGAACAGAGCCTCATTGACCAGTGACACAACATCAAGCATACTAACATAACTGTAATGGGAGTCCCAGAGGAGAGGAGAGATAGAAAAGGGCAGAAAAAATATTTGAAGAAATACTGATGGAAAGCTCCTCAAATTTGGTGGAAAAACATTAATCTACAAATCCAAGAAGCTCAAAGAGATCCACACCTAGGCACCGTAATTAAATTATTGAAAGGCAAAGACAAAGGAAAAATCATGAAAGCAGCAAAAGAAAAAATAACTTATCACATGCAAGGGAATAACAAAACAATTAGTGGCTGACTTCTAGTTAAAAACAATAGAGGGAGGAATGCAGTTGGATGACATAGTTAAAGTGCTGAATGAAAGAAAAACCTGTCAACAAAGAATTCTATCCAGCAAAACTGGATAGAAAAATGAAGGTGAAATAATAACATTTACAGGTAAACAAATACTCAGAGAATAGTTGCTAGAGAACCTCCTTTACAATAAATACTAAAGCAAGTCCTTCAGACTGAAAGGAAATGACACCAGATGGTAACTTGAATCTACAGGAAGAAATAAACAATGATAAAAATGGTAAATATGTAGGTAAATATAGAGACTCTAAGTATGTTTTCTCATTCTTCTCTTAACTTCTCTAAAATACATAAGATTGTGTAAAGCAATAAATACAACAATGTGTTGCTGCATTTATAACATATATACACACAATATATATACAATAATAGCAAACAGGAGGAGGAGGAAATGAAGCAATATTGGTCTCAAGTTTTTATATTTTACTGAAATTAATACTATTTTGAAGTAGATTGTGATAAGTTAAGGTGTATATTATAATCCCTCGAGCCAACAAGAAGAAAAATATTTTCAAAGAGGAATTAAAGTGATACTCTAAAATTTTTTATTTAACCCCAAAGAAGGCAATAAAGGAGGAACAGAAAAGCAAAAAAGGCATGAGGCTGGCAAAATGTGAGACATAATTCAAATATATCAATAAATACCTTAGATATGAATGCACTAAACATTGCATTTAAGTGAAACAAACTGTCAGGCTGAATAAAAAAGCGAGACCCACCCACATGCTGTCTACAAGAGACACAGCTTAGATTCAAAGACATAAATAGGTTAAAATGATGGGAAATGTTATTCAGGATAGTATATAGTCTGGTCAACAAAACAGGTCTAACAATAAACTGAAAAGACAGAAATTATAAGTGTGGTGTCTGACTGTGACATGTTTACAACAGAAAGCAATCTGAAAAAGCCATAAATATTTGGAAAACAAACAAAGCACTTCTATATAACTCATGGTTCAAAGAAAATATCACAGGGGACAGTAAAAATATTTTAAACTAAATGAAACAAAAAAATAATCAACATTTCAAAATTTATGGGATGCAGCTAAAGCAGCTGTTAGAGGGAAAATTATAGCTTTAAATACGTATATCAGAAAAGAAGGTGTCAAGATAATTAAAGGGGGAGAGGGTTAGTCTTTACAACGAATGGTGCTTGGAAAATTGAGAACTCATCTGCAAAAGTAAAACCAAAAAGCTTATAACCTTACCTCTCAACAGATACCAAATTCAACTCAAATGGGACATAGATTTAAGTTTGTGTTAAAATCATTACATTTCTAGAAGAAAACAGAGGAAATTATCTTTGTGAACTTGGTTTAAGCAAAGTCTTCTTAGACCTGACACCAAAAGCATGAGTCATACAAGAATAAAAAAATTGATAAGTTAGACTTCATTAAAACTTTGGTGCTTTGGACATAATGAAAATGAAATATCTAGGCAAAGACTGGGAGAAAATTTTTGTAAAACGTGTATCTAATTAGGGACTTGTATCCTGAATATGAAAATAACTCTTATAACTCAACAATAAAAAGAAAAACAACCCAATTTAAAAATGGGCTACAGGGACTTCCCTGGTGGCACAGTGGTTAAGAATCCGCCTGCCAATGCAGAGGACATGGGTTCAAGCCCTGGTCCAGGAAGATCCCACATGCCACGGAGCAACTAAGCCCATGTGTCACAGCTACTGAGCCTGCGCTCTAGAGCCCTCGAGCCACAGTTACTGAAGCCCACGCGCCTAGAGCCCGTGCTCCGCAACAAGAGAAGCCACCGCAGTGAGAAGCCCGTGCAACACAACAAAGAGTAGCCCCCGCTCACCGCAACTAAAGAAAGCCTGTGCGCATCAATGAAGACCCAACGCAGCCAAAAATGAATAAATTATTTAATTAAAAAAAATGGGCAAAAGACTCTATAGACATTTTACCAAAGAAGACATATGAATAGCTAATAAGCACGTGAAAATGTGCTCAGCATCATTAGTCTTTAGGGAAATGCAAATTTCACACATGATGAGATAACATTACACTCCCATCAGAATAGCTACTGTAAGAAAGAAAATATCAATTGTTGATAAGGATGTGGAGAAACTGGAACCCTCATATTAATACATTATTGCAGGTTGGAATGTAAAGTACTGATACCTGCTGCAACGTCAATGAACTGCAAAAGCATTTTAGTCTAGTGAAAGAGGCCAGACTCAAAAGACTATGTAAGATACAACTTATATAAGAAACCCAGGAAAGGTAAATTTTTAGCAAGAGGCAGCAGATTAGTGGTGGCCTGGAGCAGAGAATGAGTACTAGGCTAGGCTGCAAGTGGGCTTGAGGACATTTTCTGGTAGTTAAAGTGTTCTAAAACCGGATAGAGGTGGTCTGCAGAATGTTATGAATGAATGAGAAATCACTGAATTATACACGTACAATGGGTGAAGTTTTCGGTATGCAAATTATGAACTCAATAAAGCCATTTTAAAAAATAGAAAGATGGGCAGTGGCGGCAGGCTTTGTGGGAAAGATAATGGACTGGGGTCACATGGACCTGAAAGTGAATACCAGAGCCCTGACTGTCGTGTGCGGGGCCACCTTGAGCAAGTTATTCATCTTTCTGAGCCTTAGCTTCCTCCTCGGTAATGGAGGGAAATAGTATCTATTCTGTAGCTTGTTCTGAGAGCTTGATGACTTAATGTATGTACACAGTAGGCACCCAATACATGATGCTCTCCTGGCTGACATCGGACATTCTATGGGGTTCTGAGTCCCCTGGGAGCCAGGCACTGTTCCTCCTGCCTTGGAACCCTGTCTCCACTCCTCCCCCTTCTCAGGCTAACTCAGCTCCTACCCACTCTTCAGGATTCAGCTCAGATCTCTCCTTGAGAAAGCCTTTCCTGACAGCTACCCTTCTGTCCTTCCACCCGGGCCGGGTTAGGCTCTGTGAGCTCCCGTAATACTCCGTGCACACCTCTCATCACGCTGGCTCACAAAGTACTTGGATTCATTTCCTCCAGTCTGTGAAATCTTTGTTGGAATAATCTGTATGTAATTCATGATTCTCTCCTTTGTGCTGGCACACAGTAGGTGTACAGACATTGAGTAAATGAACAAATGAGTACATTATATTCCTCTGAGGGACCCTGTCTTCACAGAAAAGCCCCCATTCCCTCCCAAGGGCCATCCCTCTCTGCCCATATGAGGTGGGTCTCTTGGGGCATTTCTGAGCTAGAGGAGGTGGGGCTACCAGCCCTCATTCTGCCTAGACCACTGCGTACGTTGAATAGCAACAGTGGTCACCCCTGTGCCGAACGTCACCGAGTGTCACACCTGATCTGCAGTATCTCATTTAACCCTCACAACGATCGCACCAAGGCAGGTAGTATTATTACTGTTTCTGTTTTAGAGCTGTGGATCCAGGCTCAGAGAGGTTCAGTAACTCACTCACAGTCACACAGCTAGCAGAGGACAAAGCTGGGATTCACACCCACGTCTACCTGACACCACAGCCGTGCTCCTAACCCAGTCATCTCCTGGCCAGTCATCTCCACTTTTGGTAGTAGATCCTGGACTAAAGTGTAGCGACCAAACTTTCAGGGATAAGGGCTTTTAAAAATTCTTTAAATGCTTCCTCTCATCTTCAGTAATGACATTATTTATCAAGGACGGCAACATCAGCCTCCTTTCTTAAGTAAATTTTATGTAAGTTCCTTGGTACAGAGAGATTTTAATTTTGGGCTTCAACTAATAAATATGCCCCATAGTGTTTCATTTAAAAGCTGGGCCTCTGAACACATTTTCTGTGGGATCTGCTGAGCTGGGGGGAATGAGGGTAGATTAGTACCAGAGATCAGCTGCACACCGGGGAATGAAAAGGGACCCTTTGGGTTGTAGATGGTCCTGAGGTCTGAGTGGGACAGAGGATGCTGGGCTCACTGTGAGGGATGCTCTGGGACACAACATTCTACACAAATGCTTGCCTTTTCTTCTCAACTCCCAGCTGGGAAAGGGGCAAGAAAGAAACGTCTTTGTTGTTTTAAAATGTTCCTGATATGGAAACAATAAGAACAATGACATTAATGGGTAGCCTTCACTGGACGTGGACAGTTTGCAAGGCATTGTCCTGAGGACTTTCTGTGTTGACTCACATGACCACCCAGTGATGCAGGAGCCCTGGGTTTCCGACCGTGACTGGGAGCTGGAACTGGAGGCTTTTGAAATCCTTTTTCCTGAGCTTCATTGTCCCTTTTGTCCCCGTGCTGTGTAGCTGTCCCGCACAGGGGTGGAGCTGGGCCAGGGGGGAGGTCGCGGATGCCACATCCCCAGGCCCAGTTTCTGCCTGCCTCGGCGCATGGGTGGCCGCCGTTCCCCAGGGAGCAGTGATACCACTTGAGGTGACTGTGCTGCACTCGGGGGGCTTTCTTAGTGCTTGTGCCCAAGTGGATGCTTTCGAGTCACATCAGTAGCTCCAGATTCTTGTCCTAAAATTTCGTGAAGGGCCGTATTGAACATCACTTACGGTATCTCCCCCTCCTCCACTCCGGACTGTAAACCCCACGAGGCAGGATTAGTTCCTTGTTGTAGCCTCAGCCTCAGGGCCGTGTCTGGTCCACAGAATGTACTCATCTCACCTCAATGCCTGCACGTGGGTCCACTGGGCAGGTGACTGGGAGTTGGAGAAGAAACACTCACCTAGAAAAGCCAGATGTTCCAATGTCCTGAGTGACCATATTTCTATGATGTCCTTGCACAGACATGAGGGAGGTAGCAACTGTTTTTATTTACATTCTAGGGATAGTTAGTTAACAACTGAGGAATCCCATTAGCAATAGACACTGCGGGGGAGTTAGCTTTCAAAAGCGGTGGCTGCCGTGCTCTGGCTAACTAGCATCAACGCTAGGTTGATCTGGAACGTTGGATCGATTAGAACTTAGATCTCAGTTCCCTCACCAGGGCTCAAACCCACGCCCCTGCAGTGGAAGCGTGGAGTCTTAACCACTGGACCGCCAGGTTTCAGTCCCCGTTTCTTTCTGTGTAAAGAACTTGGAAAAGACGGCGTGAGGCCCCCTAGCACATCTGAGGTGGTGTGGGACACTGCTGCCCTCAGAATCTGAAAAGGAAGGAGCCAGTACAGCCTGTCTGCAGAGGGTTTGGGGATGGGGGAGGGGGGAGGATGATGGAGCGGTCTCTGCCTGACACCTGTGGCCCTTGCACCCTCTGCAACGCTGGTCCTGAGGAATCAGAGTAAGGCAGCCGGGCCATCGTCACTACCAACCAGCAGGGAGGAGGACGAACGCAAGGGCTGTGTGTACGTGTGTGTGACAGCATCAGAGCCAGGAAGGCAGCAGCCCTGATGATGGAAAACCATTGCACAGACTCAGAGAGGTCTTCACAGCCCATACCTTAACCCTTCATTTTCCGGTTTGAGAAACTCAACTGGTTTAATGCCCTCTCCCCACACACCCAGACTCCTTTCCTTAGCCGATAACACCCTGCGCGGTCTGACCGCCCCTTACCTCTCTGACCTTGGTTCTGCCATTCCAGCGACAAGGGCATCCTGCTGTCCCTCCAACACACCTGCTCACCCCGGACTCAGCCTTTGTGCTCACAGAGATGCCCCTCGCCATCTCGTTTCCTTCAAATCATCCTATTCCATACCTTCACAGCACTGATCGTAACCTGCAACAATCATGTTTATTTATAGGTTTGGTTTTACAGTTGTGGTGGTGGCCGTCTGTTGCCCCCATGTAGGCCCAATTGGCCAGGGACTTGTTTGTCTGGTTGACTCCTAGCACATAGTAGGTGCTCAATATGTTTTTGTTGAATGAATGGATGAATGAATTCATGCAGCCCCTGAAATGTCACATATTAACAACCCAGCCACTGCCAGTTAGCAAGATAGACCATCTTCAGGTGAAGACCCTGGAGGCGTGTGGGAACACTGTTGCTGGCTGGATTCACACTTGGGGTTTATTGAATTTATTATTGTAATTCTGCAGTAAAGGTGACTGACCTATATGTCACCCTTCCCAGGGGCTCCGAGGACTGGAAATACACCAACCCAGAATTGTTCCATGAAGCTAGTCACCTGGGAGAATTTGTGGAAAAGAAACTGGAGGTTAATGGGCTTTGGCCTGTGACTGGGATCTCTGCTGCCTTTGATGACTGAGTTGAATGCAGCTCTGCCAGGGTCAGGTGGAACCTGAGAGCAGAAGGCGGCACGCCTCCACATCAGGGGCGTCAGGTAGCGTGGATGATCATTTTCTGTGCATGTCAGTGTGTCTTCAGATGACAGGGCTTTTTCCACCTAGAACTTAGTGGGGTTCCCAAATTTCCCAAGGAAGAGCGTGGTCTGTGTGGCTTTGTTTTTAATCAGCAGCATGAAGGACCTATTGAAACAGATGGTGGAGTAAGAAGGGACATGGACTGGACTCTGAGTTTGGTGACGGCGGCTGCTGCAGCCTGGGTCCCCCCCCTCTGACGTCCAGCACAGCCTCGTGAGCCACCTGCCAAGGGAAAAAGAAACATCAGCAGTTCGCATGCAGACACCTTTATTTACTGAGTTTTGGTGTTTCGCCTAGGAACAGGGACACCCCCTCGAGAGGCTCCAAGGTGATACCTGGCATTAGGTTTGCTCAACTAACCACAGCTGTTGTGGTCACTGGTCAGCTGGCCCTTAAGCACGGAGTTAAATGAGTCCCATTTCTGCCACTTACTGTTGCAAAACCTATTTGGGTGCTGTGTGCTTCAGTTTTCATTTCTATTAAACGATGATCGTACCTGCATGCCTCCCACAAGTTTATCCAGTGAGTTAAAGATCTTACAAAGCAAGTGCTCATGAACTTGCTAGCAATTGTAATTGCTACCACTGTTGCACAGGAGACCTAGGTTAGGGATTACTAAATGCTGGATCCCTGCTTGGTCTTCTAGGGAAGAAATTAATGTACTCCCAAACTGCAGGGGGCTGGAGAACTCCCAACAATTACAACCATTGTTTTTCTTTTTCTTTTTTAAAAGTTGAACTTTAATCACTGTTTTTCATATGTGCAGAAAAGCATCTCATGGGAAAGGTTCATTATGGTCATCGTATTCCAGTGAGACCTGTCTGCATTCTTTCCCTGAACACTGGTGACAGAGATCCCCTTCTGTGGCCCAGGACCACTTCTGACCATTATAATCTGTCATAAAAATAAATTTTTAGGTTGGGGATCAGAAACTCATATGTGGACAGAGGCTGGGCAGGTAACCCCCATGAGATGATGAGATGTCTTGTAAGAGCAGGGGGCACATGGGGAACCTGGAGGGCTCCCTTGGGCTGACTGTTTGGGCTCACTGTTGCCATGTGGGAATTGGGCTTGGCACATAGTAAATGCTCAATAAAGAGAATCAGAATCTAAATTTTTAGGTCTAGTATGTTACATTTTAGAAGTCAGCTCCCTTTCCTCCTTTCCTCCCTCCTTCCCTCCTTTTCTTTCCTTCCTTCCTCCCTCCCTCCCTCTCTTTTTTTTCA
Organism: Delphinapterus leucas; assembly: GCF_059928025.1. NCBI lineage: Eukaryota > Metazoa > Chordata > Mammalia > Artiodactyla > Monodontidae > Delphinapterus > Delphinapterus leucas. The sequence continues at coordinate 171,421,528 of NC_143130.1, forward strand.
TTTTCTTCCTCCCTTTCTTCTTCTCCTTCTTCCTTTCTTCTGACTGCAGACCAAACACAACACATCTACAGGGTACTCATGGCCTATGAGCGGCTACATTATGACCTCGGTGTGAGCACCTAGGCTTTAGGGAGGTGAGGTCAAACGCCAGGGGACAGCTACTCATCTACAGTGGGTTTGGGGCAGCAGAGCTGCCTGCCGAGTAGAGGCCTGATTCTCAGAGCACTGTAGTTGGACCTTAGGAACATTTATTTGAAGAGGGCTAAAAGACGCCTGTGTATCAGTGGTATGACGGCCATAAAGCCACAGACCTGGCAGCCGTGAGATGCAGCCCTCCTGCTACAGAGAAGTCACTTTGCCTCTTGGGGCCCCTGGTTGCTAATCAACCAACTCATTTTGGAAACTTGAAGGAAGTCTTTCTTTGTGATTCCAGAAAAATCAGCATCTTTGTCAAGGGCATCCCAGATGCCCATCTTGGGGAGGATATTTTCAGGTTATAGGAGGAGGAAATGGAAAATTTTGGAATGAACACCTCTAAGCACCTGTGGAAAAGACGAAAGAACAAGATGTGATCACGAGCCCACGGTGACCATTCCAGGTGACATTTCAGGAGGCCCCGCTCTTCCTCCAGGCACTGGTTGCTGCTAGAGGGACCAGTACATCCCAGACCGCCAACCCAGCTTGCTCTGGAAGTAAGCCTCCTGGATGAGCAAGTCCAGCTTTGGAGATATACGAGATGAAAAATGGGCCCCTTAATGAAGTAGGGGGCAGAGCTGAGAAGGGGGACAAGCAAAGGTGACTATAGCAGAGGCCCAGGGGAGGCACTGGGCAGCGATGGAAGTGTGTCTACCATCCCTGGCCCAGAGTGTGCCTCTCACCACCTTTCCTGAGACAAACCCTGCTAATCCCTGAGAGCAGCAAAGTTCAGTAGAACTTTCTGCAAAGTTAGAAATATTCTCTACCTGTGCTGTTCAATATGGTAGTCATTAGCCAGCCCCATGTGGCTATTAAGCAACTTAAACGTGGGTAGTGCCAAGAAGTAAATTTAAAATTGTACTTAATTTTAAGTAATTTAAATTTAGGTTATAACGTGTGGCTGGTGGCTCCTATATCGAACAGCATAGGCCTAGAGTTTGGTACACTTCTCTCTCTCTCTGCAATGGTTTTTTCTGAACCAAGAGTGAATAGCTCACATTTACTGAGCATTTATTATGTGCCAGGCATTGTCCCAGACACATTCATCAACATTATCTCCATGTTAAAGATGGTAAATCTTAGTTTTAGTGCTTTTCCCAAGGCCATGTACTTAGTCACAGAAGTGAAAGTACAAAAGTGTTGGATGAACATTTAAATACCTCATTGGGGGACTTCTTGGGACATCTAGCACAATGGACAGCTCTCTCGCCCCTGTTACTGTCTCCTGCACTGGCTTGGCCATCTCCATCTTCTCTCTGCTCTGTCCGCTGCTCTTTAGAGAGCCCTCCCCCACCCCAGTCTCCGTGCTGCCTCCTCTTTCTCTATCCATCCCTGGTTGCAGTCTAGGAAAGAAGGAACCTGAAACATCCTACAGTGTCCCTTGATCCCCGCTTTGCCTTTGTCATCAAAATGCCCTTCCCAAGCCCCTATGTCCTTTCCATACCTGTGGCTCAAATGTGCCACCTCACTGAGGCCTTCCCTCAATCCCAGCTTCAGCTGTGATCTCTCTTTGCTCAGAAGTGCCTCAGGACTCTGCCCACCCATTGACCTTTGTCTTTCTTGAATTACAGTTATCCCTAAAATTGTCTTTTCTCTCCTCCTAGACTATGAGCACCTGGGAATGATGCTAACGATGCCAAGAAAATATTGCTAAGAGACTGTGCATTCGACTTTGACATGCCTTTTTATCTTCTTATTAACATCCTTTTGATACTCTCCATAATAACCACAGAACTAATAAGAATATTACTACTGAGTAACATTTATCGAACACTTACCATCCCTCAGACATTCTCCTAAGCACTTTAAAAATAGTAACTTATTCTATCCTTTCAACAACCTGTGAGTTTGATAATATTATTATCCTCATTTTATAGGTGAACAGCAAGTTGTGTGTGTGTGTGTTTATGCAATAATTCTACAGAATTCAATATTGAATTGGCTGATAGAGTGAGCTCTGCTGACACAGAATAGCTACCGTGACGTAATACTTTTGCAGTGATCTATTAGCTACATGACCTGGGGCGATCCACTTCTCCTTTTGGAGCCTCTATTTCCTTATCTGTGAATGGGGGTGGTAACACTTCTCATCTGTCAGGTATTCGTGAAGTTCAAGGGAGAACATGTCTGCGGTCCCAAGCTCACTGTCCAGCATGTAGTTGGTGCTCAATTTGCAGGAGTGATTATGCAACAGCTGTTATCACGACCTTTTCCTCATCCTTGGGTGTGCACCGTCACCTGCCTCAGGCCACAGCAAATTGGCATACATACCCACCTCTTCTGGAGTGAGCGGCTCCACTTCAGTGTCCTGGCTGACAAGGCGTGTTCCAGCTGCCTCATCTTGCCCTCGCCAGGGAGGACAAAGAAGGCCACAGTGTCTCTGCTGTAGTCCATCTGCAGCACAGAGGAGTTCAGCTCTGGATCCACCCCAAAACCAACTTGTTCCGCCTGGTGCATCATTGGAACATGTACAGTGGTCCTCTTGCCCACCAGGAATGGGAAGCTTTTACTTGTGTATGCAGGGTTAAAGCGCTTCTCCTACTTGGCTAGCATAAAGAGAGAAGAGACGTCTTTATGTCGAAGTACAATTGAGGTGAAGACAGCGAGAATGGTGAAGTAACGACCTCTGAAAACTCTTTCCTCCATAAAAACAATGAGAAAACTGCAACAATGGTCAGAATTAACTTTTTTAGAACTCTGGAAATTAACCAAATGCTTTCAGAAAATCAGGGAACAATTTGTTAAAGAAAAACAACTAAATCTTGGTAAGAACAGTGAGCTTTGTGGTACTTTAACTTGCCCTAGTTCCATTCTCCACTTCCCAGCTCTTTTGTAGCCTGAAAATATAATGGCCTGAATTAGCAGTGAGATATAGCAGCCTGGCAGTCACTGAAGGGAAAACATAGGGCTGGAACCCTAGAACAAAGTGAGAGGACTGACACTAGCCAACTTCAGTACTTACTACAAAGCTACAGTAATCAAGACAGTGTGTTATTGATAAAAGGACGGACAAATGGATCAATGGAACAGAATAGGGAGCCCCCAACTTGACCCACATAAATACAGTCAACTGAACTTTGACAAAGGAGCAAAGGTAATACAATGGAGCAAAAAGTCTTTTCAACAAATGGTGCTGGAAGAACAGACATCGATATGCAAAAAAAAAAAAAATCGAGACATAGACACAGACCTTATACCCTTCATAAAAATTAACTTGAATCACAGACCAAATTTAAAATACGAAACTATAAAACACCTAGAAGATAATACAGAAGAAAACCTAGATGATCTCAGGTATGGCAATAACTTTTTAGATACAGAATCGAAAGCATTATACGTGAAAGAAATAATTGATGAACTTCATTAAAATTAAAAACTTCTGCTCTGTGAAACACAATGACAAGTGAATGAGAAGACAAGCCAGACTGGGAGGAAATATTTGCAAAAGACACATCTGATAAAGGACTGTTATCCAAAATATACAAAGAACTCCTAAAACTTAACGACAGGAAAACAAACAACTTGATTAAAAAAATGGGCCAAAGACCCTGATAGATACTACAGCAGAGAAGATATACAGATGGCAAATAAACATATGAAAAGATGCTTCACATCATATGTCATCATGGAATTGCAAATTAAAACAACAGTGAGATACCATTACACACCTATTCAAATGGCCAAAATCTGGAACACAGACAACTCCAAATGCTAGCTAGGATGTGGGGCTATGAACTCTAATACATTGCTGGTAGAAATGTAAAATGGTACAGCCACTTGGGGAGACAGTTTGGTAGATTCTTTCAAAAACAAATATACTCTTGCCATATGATCCCACAACCATGTTCTTTTATATTTATTCAAAGGAATAAAAAATTATGTCCACACAAAAACCTGCACATGTATTTTTATAGCATTTATTCATAACTGCCAAAACTTGGAAACAACAAAGTTGTCCTTTAGCAGGTGAATGGATGAAAAAACTATGGTACAAGGAGGCAATGGAATATTATCCAGAGATAAAAGTAACTGAGCTATCAAGCCATGAAAAGACAAATAGGAAGCTTAAACGCATGTTACTAAGTGAAAGAAGCCAATCGGAAAAGGCTACATACAGTATGATTCCAACAGTGTGATATTCTGGAAAAGCCAACACTTTGGAGACAGTAAAAAGATCAGTGGTGGGAGGCAGAGTACAGAGGTTTTCAGGGCAGTGAAAACACTCTGTATGATACCATGATAATGGATACATATTATTACATATTTGTTCAAAAATATAGAATGTAAAAACCTCTAAGAGTGAAAATAAACTACGGGCCTTGGGTGATTATGACGTGTAGGTTCATCAAATGTAACAGACATACTTCTCTGGTGGGGGATGTCTGTAATGGAGGGGGCTCTGCATGTTGGGGGGTAGATGGGAAATCTGCACTTTCCCTCAATGTTTCTGTGAAACTAAAACTGCTCTTAAAAAATAAAGTCAACTTAAAAAGGCAATCAGGGCCTCCCTGGTGGTATAGTGGTTAAGAATCCACCTGCCAAGGCAGGGGACACGTGTTCCAGCCCTGGTCCGGGAAGATCCCACATGCCGCGGAGCAAATAAGCCCGTGCGCCGCAGCTACCGAGCCTGCACTCTGGAGCCCGTGAGCCACAGCTACTGAGCCGGTGAGCCACAGCTATGGAGTCTGCATGCTTAGAGCCCATGCTCCACAATAAGAGAAGCCACTGCAATGAGACGCCTGCACACTGCAATGAAGAGTAGCCCCTGCTTGCCGCAACTAGAGAAAGCCTGTGCGCAGCAATGAAGAACCAATGCAGCACCCCCCCCCAAAAAAAGGAAAGAAATCAATAGAAATTTTCCTGAGGAAGTTCAGGCAAAGACTTTAAATCAGCTATTTTAAACATGTTCAAACAACTAAAAGAAACCATGTTTAAATAACTAAAGGAAAGTATGAGAATGACGTCTCACCCAATAAAGAGCATGAATAATAAGATAGAAATTATTTTTGAAAAGAAACAAATAGAAATCCTGGAGTTGAAAAGCACAGTAACTGAAATAAAAAATTCTCTAGAGGACTTCCCTGGTGGTCCAGTGGCTAAGACTCCACGCTCCCAATGCAGGGGACCCGGGTTCAATCCCTGGTCAGGCAACTAGGTCCTGCATGCCGCAGCAACATCCCACGTGCTGCAACTAAGACCCAGTGCAGCCAAATAAATAAATAAATAAATATTTTAAAAAATTCTCTAGAGAAGCTCAATGGCAGCTTAGACCAGGCAGAAGGGAAAAAAAAAAAAACCCCAAAAACTGGTGAACCAGAAGATACAGCAATTGAGATTATATAGTCAGAGGAACAGAGAGAAAAAAGAATGAAGACAAATGAATAGAGCCTCAGAGACCTGTGACAGTCTGTAACGCATACCAATATAGACATAATGGGATCCCAAAAAGAGAAGAGAGAAAGAAGGGAGAAAGGTTATGGGAAGAAATAATGTCCAAAAACTTCTGAAATTTGATGAAAAACATTCATGTGCAACATTCAAAAATCTCAACAGTATCTGAATAGTATAAACTTAGAGATCCAGAGCCTAGACACATCATAATCAAGCTGTCAAAAGCAAAGGCTAAAGAAAAAGAGAAAAGTGATTCGTCATGTACAAGATATCCTCAGTACGATTCACAGAAACCAGGGAGGCTAGAAGGTAGTTGGATTGCACATTCAAAGCACCAAAAGAAAAAAAAAACGCTGTCAACCAGGGGAATTCTACATTTGGCAAAACTACCCTTCAAAAGTTAAGGAGAGATCAGGACATTTTCCAATAATAAACAAAAACAGAGGTTTTGTCACTAGCACACCTGCCTTATAAGAATACTAAAATTACTGCTCCCTCCACGGGCCTCATCCAGCAAGACTAGCGCCAGGAGGATTTTAGGCTAAGTGACCTGACAGCAGTTGGAAACTCCAGCAGTTTTGGAGTAAGTCAGTGTTGGGCTTGTATCAGCTCTGACGTTCATGATGGGCGAGTATTTTTTTTTTTTTTTTTTTTTTGCGGTACGCGGGCCTCTCACTGTTGTGGCCTCTCCCGCTGTGGAGCACAGGCTCCGGACGCGCAGGCTCAGCGGCCATGGCTCACGGGCCCAGCCGCTCCGCGGCATGTGGGATCCTCCCAGACTGGGGCACGAACCCGTGTTCCCTGCATCGGTAGGCGGACTCTCAACCACTGTGCCACCAGGGAAGCCCCACGATGGGCAAGTTTTTAACCTCTCTGGACTTCAGTTTTCTTTCTCCGCTCTGAGACATAGGGGTAATTACCTGTACCCTGTAGAGTTGTTCAGAGAGGATGGAGAGCAATAGGGCGCTTGCCTATGTCAGGCCAGTCCCAACGTGATAGCCACGTTCCCAACAGCCTCTTTGTTGAAACTAAATTTATGTAAATTGGATAACACTTTATTGTACCAAATATGACTAAAATTAGAGGAAAGTATACAAGGAATCTTTTTGCTGAATAAGTAATTCCTTTAGGAAACTGCAAATTTCTCTCCATTTCCATTTATTTGATTCACCAATTTTTTGTTTTGTAGCTTTGTGTCTGTTTGACTAGAGTTGAGTTTTCTCTCTAAGCGGGGCTCACATAGATCCACCCACCTACTGGACTCTTTATCCACACGTTCCAAGCTGAGCCCCTAAGCCATCCCCACCCTGGGCCCAGGGGGCATAGATCAAAGCTGCTTCTCCTTCATGGCTCTGGTGCTTTTCCATTCTTCACTTGGGAGTGGGGTGGAGAGACGGGCTTGTGGCTGGATATTTGCGACTATGAGCGGGGAGAGGCTGTAGTCCGGGCCCCGAGGGACGGGAGTTGCTGCCAGGTTCAGGGATGAGGCACCAGGGAGCACGAGGCCATCCTACCAGGGGCCAGAGTCCCATCCTGGAGAGGTCTTGGTGGGGTGGGACACCCGTTAACACCCTGTGCCTCCCCGGGAGCCCACATCCCCATCAGCAGACATGGCCTTGCTGGAGGACTTCGGACTCCGTGCCCCAGTCCTGCTGAGTGGGGATCTGGGCTGAGCAGGGGGCACCCTCTGAACTAGTAGCCTCTCGTGGGTGTTGGTTGGTAGGAGTCCCGGCCCCGTCAATGGCACTGGCCTCCACGTGACCTTAGGCAAGTTGCTGCTTCTCTCTGGGCCTCAGGGAGGAGGCCTCAAAGGGCTCCTTACTCGACAGCCTGGGCTCCACGTCCACAGGTCTCAAGAGGCAGGTCTTTATGATCTCGGGGGAAAAGCACCAGGAAAAAAGCTTATTCTGTCGGCTCTTCAAATCCAACCTCCTGAGACTTCCCTGGCGGTCCAGTGGTTAAGACTTGGCGCTTCCACTGCAGGGGGCGTGGGATCGATCCCTGGTCGGGGAACTAAGATCCCACATGCCTCACAGTGCAACCATAAAAAAAAAAAAAAAAAAAAATCCAACCTCTTTCCCCGCTTGTCCTCTCTCCTCCCAAACTCCTGTCCACCCGAGGCCACTCCTTCTCTCCCCCAGCCCCATGAAGACCCTCGCCCCTCTCTCCGTGGTGACGGCTGTTGCCTGGAGGTATGTGTGCGTCCTGCTGGGGGCTCTGCCTGACGGGGTGACAGGGACACTCCGTCCTCTCTGTGCTCACCCTGTCTGGGGTCCTCCTTCCCAGACCCCACTGCCTTCATCTCACCCTCCACAGGCTCACACCCCCTCAATCCCTGACAGTCTTCCAGCCCCAGTCACTAACCACACTGCAGACAGCCTGAGCTTCCCCTAGATGCAAATCTCAGGGGTCACTCACCTGCTCAGATCCCTCCATGGCTCCCCACCAACCTGGGGAGGGATGCCCAACTCCTGGCGTTCAAGGTCTTTCTCCATTGGGCCCCAACTTACCTGCCCCCAGCTTTATCTTGGAGCACACAGCTGGTCCTGTTTCCTGGACAGCTGGTCCCATTTCCCTCTCCCACCCACCCTCTCCTGTCTTCATTTGCCTCCTTATCTAGCTTGGCTGTCAAAGAGCTTCATTTCATTCCCAAACCCTATGCTCCCCGGAGCTGCTGTGTCTGTGACACTCACTTTTGGTGAGTCCCCACACCTGGAATGAGCCACCTCTCTGCTCTTTCTCTGCCAGTGCTGCCGGGAAGGAGGCTCAGTAAGGCAGGCTGGTCCACTGTGAATTCCCAACCAGCCACCTCTATTTGCCTGGCAACAGAGCTCTCATCAACGCACTCGCGCACGGACTTTGGGGAATCTCTCAACCTTTTCCTTTTCCTTGAGATGGACTCCTCACCCTGCCACAAACGCATGTACCCATGCGTGCACACACATACACACACCAGACAACCTTGCCTCCTACCTCACATTAAAGAGAGACACTCAGAAAAGGAACTGCCTCGCCTCCCCCATCCGACATACCCCTGCTTTCCCCAGCACTCCTCCCCTTCCCCATTACTTCTAAGGTCCACCTCCCTCCCCAAACTCTAGAAACCTTCCTTTATCTCCATCGCAGGACCCTTATATCTCTCTTCTGTGTTTAAACACTACTCAACTGGATCCTTGCCACTGGCTTTTTAAAATAATTAATTAATTATCTTTTATTGAAGTACAGTTAGTTTACAACTAAACTTGAGTTAGTTTCAGCCGTACAGCAAAGTGATTCAGTTATACATACATATATATCTATTCTTTTCCCTTACAGGTTATTACAAGGTATTGAGCATAGTCCCTGTGCTCTACAGGAGGTCCTTGCTGGTTATCTATTTTATGTATGGTAGTGTGTATGTGTTAATCCCAAACTCTTGATTTATCCACCCCCCTTTCCCCTTCGGTACCCATAAGTTTGTTTTTATTTATTTATAAATACGTTCAAGTTTTGTCCATTAAGACAAACCACCACCACTACCACCAACACATTGCCTTCTAGCTATTGCTCTATCTCCATCCTCTCCATCACGGCTCAAATCTGAAAGAGCTGTGTATTCATGGCCTCACCTTCCACTCACCCCCTGGTCCACTCTAGCCTGGCTTCTGGGTCCACAGAACCAGGACCAGGCCATGAACATATCTAAGTTCTCATCTTACCCGACTTCCCAGGAGCCTCTGACACTGGAGACCACACTCAGCCCTAAGCATTCCCTCCCCTTGGCTCTGGGACACCGCGTCCTCCTAGATTTATCGTATCTCTCTGCTCCTCCCCCTTGTCTCCTCTGCTGGTTCCTCTTCTCCCAGTCCTCACGTGTTGGCGAGCCTGCCAGCATCTGTACTTGGCTGTGTTGCCCTCTTCATTTTAATCTCTCCGTTCTCTCCAGCTGACCTCATCACGCCCACGGTTTCATTACTAAGAGACGCAAATCATTCATTACTTTCAAGCTCCAGCCCAGACCTTTCTTCTGAACTCATGTGTTTAACCACCTACTTGATATCTCCTTCTGATGTCACAAATGAACCTTAAGCTCAATGTGACCCAAATGGGACTGAGACTCTTTCCCAAGCACCATCTCCCAACCAAAGTTACAACGGAAACTTCCTTTCAACATCTCCTTCCACGGCACCACCACTCACCTAGTTATTCAAACCTAGGACTCATCCTTGCACCTCCTTCTTCCTCACTCCCCTTGTCAACGTATCACTTACGTAGTTTAAATGTTCCAACAGCCTCCTATTTCCCAGAGCGGGCGCTGACATTTAATCCAACCCACAGAGCCTGTGCTCTGCTGGCCTCTCTAACTTCATCACATATCTGAAAGCCAATGCTCAGACTGCTATGTCCAGCCATTCTGCCCATTTTCATGATCCTCACAGGTGATGCTTGTTGGACCCTACTCCTAGAATGTTACCCACACTCCCCTCACTGACCTTCCCCCTAATTAATTCATATTCATTGTTTAGATCTTAGCTCATGTTGCTTCCTCAAGGAAGATCTCTTTGACTACCCAGATAAGAAAAATTCCTCCTATGAAATGTTTCCATAGCACCATTAACCTCTTAGTGAAATACCTACCATTGTCATAATTTTGCTTTTATTTGTGTGGCTGAAAATTTAATGAATCAGGAAGTTGTCTATATTATTCTCCCTGTACAGCACTGTTTGGTCAATAATAAGTGCTCAATAATTGAAATAAAATTAAATGAGCAATTTATCTCTGAGGGGTGATACTGACTGGAAACGAGCAAAAGAGACTTTTTTAGGGTCTTAATTAGGATGATCATTCCACAGGTATATACGTATATAAAATGTGAATTGACTTACACTTCTGGCCAAGATAAGTCTGACATTGGACGTGCAGTTAGAAAACTGGACAAAATATATGAAACAATTGAGACACAAAAAATATGAAACAATTCAGACACTGAACAACAGGCAGAGAAGGGAAACAAATGAGGTAAGTCTTATAATTGTTTCAATTTTCTGCCTATTGGCACGTTCTGTGCACAGGGAGGGGAGCCCAAGGAGAACACGGTAGATTTGCTTAGAAGATGGGTATCAGAGTTTGGGAAAGCTGAAGAAGCTACAGTTTGTGCAGCAAAAATGTACATTAGCTTAAATCCAAAGCTAAGTGCTCAGCTCTGCATGCACAAAGTGAAATTCCACAAAGTTGGTCAAAAACAAAAATAAACAAACAAAAAAACCCTGCTGTTAAGATGTAAGCAGAACAATTCCTAGGATTCACATAGCATGGGGAGGTATTTAGGTTATAACCAGTCAGAGTGAAGAGACCTCATGGAACACCTGGGGCACTCAGTAGAGACCCTGGAAGTTTTGCATCTTGACATTAGGCTAAATTAATTTTGGTTTAAAGCTGTTCTAGGCACCCTAACAAAACCTGAAAATATGCATTGACAGAATAAAGCAGTCTTGTAGGTAATTTAGTTCACTGTCAAAACCAATGTCAACACACCATAGAAGAAGACAACAAAACCCAGATCAAAAAATTGTAATGCCACAATGTCCAGCATCCAATCAAAAATTGTTAAGTATTGTAAGAAATGGGAACATGTGATCCATGTCCAGAAGAAAAAAATCAGTCAGTGGAAACAGACACAGACATGACTGAAATTATGGAATTAACAGACAAGGACTTTAAAATAGCTATTTAAATATGCTTAAACAATAAAACATTGATATAATGTGAGAAAAATCAAATGTATAAAAAAGAATCAAATTGACCTTTGGGAGATGAAAAATTCAGTAACCAAAATGAAAAATTCACTGGCTAGGCTCGTAAGAAAATCTAAATTGTAGAAGAGGTCAGTAAGCTTGAGAGTAGAGCAATAGGAGCTCTCCAAATTGAAGAGAGCAAACTGGGGGAAAAAAAATAACTGTGTCCCAGTGACCTGTGGGACAAAATCAAGTGGCCTAACATATGTGTAATTGGAGTCTAGGCAAAAAGTGGGTAGGGGAGGACAGAAGAAGCTTTGAAGAAAAAATGGCCTGAAATATTTGTGTAATTTACACTATATAAACTATATCTAAGTAAAATAGACTAAATAAAATAAAATGAAATGAATTCTGCCCTGCCATTTCTTTCCCTATGCGATATGATCACACATGATTTTCAGTCTGTCTAGGTTGCCCTTGCCACTCTCTCACCTGACAAACTCCTTTCCACCTGCCAGCTCCAGTTCCAAATCACCCACTCACCAAGTATTCCTGGATCCCATATAAAGTCTGTGCCTCCCTTTAGAAACACCTGAAGCAAACCAGAGCAATTTACATTCCCACGCGTCTGTCTTCCTGGTCAGACAGTCTGGACCTTGTGTGGCTTTCTCCGGGACAGGGACTATGATCAGGGAGTGATGGGGAGAAGAATAAAGGGAAATATAATGATGGTGGAGGCAGTGGGAGGAAAGGTGGGAGCCCCGAGGGCCAGGCTTTGCTGATTCACCCACGCCCAGGGACTTTTGTAAAGACCTACAGCTGGCGAAACACAAGTTGGCAACCTGAAGGAGTATGGGGTTTTCCAAGCTTGGCTAATTGTCAGGATAGCCTGTAGTCTTGTAAAAATTCGGATTCCCAGGCCCAACCTAGAACTGCAGAGTCAGACTTTCCAGGGAAATATGAGAAGGTTTGGGAGTGGAGAAAGCTGGGCGCTCCCTCCCCACACAGCTTGTGCCCTGGCCCCAGAGAGAAGCTCTCCAAGATTACTTTTGGCTCTGAGCTCCTCAGCTGCTGAGGTCTTGGACTTCCTGGAAAGCAAAGGCCTGTTTCTCCCCAGATCATAAGACCAATCTGGCTGGCTCAGCAACAAAGCAGGAGCGGACCCCCATCCACGGTCCCATCAAGATGGAATCTTTCTCCCAAGTCCATCCTCCAACATGGAGCTTCTCCTGCTGTGTCCGGGCCACTCTAGACTCTTCCTTTCTGGGCTATAGGATCTCCTGCCTGCCTCACATATCTTTATGCTTTGGTCCCATTCCTGGTTTATGAAGATCTTCATATCACCTCATATACTTTTCTCTTTATATGTATATATTTAATGTATTTTTGCTATTAACTGTGGAGCAGATTGGGTGCCTCAAGGCTGACCTTGCAATGCCATCTTAACCAGAAGTGACCCTTCAGAGCCTCCCAACAAGGACCCAACATTACCCACTGTGGACCTGTGCACCTGTCTCAAGGGGAAGGGCTACCCAGAGCTCCTGGCAACCTCTTTTGCTGCAACATTGCTCATTTCTTAGCCTGCCTGGATGGTCACCTGACTTTTAGGCATCTGAGTCAAGCTGAGGGTGGAGATGTGGAAGGGGGATAGATCTAGACAGATGCCCAAGCCCTGAGGAGGTTTTTTTTTCTGACTGTTCATCTGTTTCTGGTTGGTTTTGGAAAGGAGGTCTCTATTTCAACGTTATGAAACACACAGGCTTCCCGCTCCAGAAGGGATCTTTCTCCTGGGGGGCCCCTTTCCCCAGCCTATTCCAGGAATCTGTGAGTCTTTTGTTTACATCATGCCAAGAAAAACAAGAGCCAAAATGTTACCTGTGCTGGAAGGACAAGCGGCTTTCATGGATGCGCACACAGTACACTTCCCTCCCCAGCCTGGATGCCTTTAACAGCCATCACAGATACGGATGGATGTTTACCACGTGCAACGTAGATTCACACGCATCACATCATGGAAGCTCCCTCAAATACCCTGTGAGACGTCTCTGACGATCCCCACTTCACAGAGAGGAAAAACTAAGGATTGGGCCCAATTAAGTGCCTTGCCTAGTGTCACAAACCAAATGCAAGACAGAGCTGGAATTTGAAGTTCAGCCTATCTGACGCCAGGGCCTCCTGCCAACCTCCAGCGCCTTGAAGCCCCTGCCAAAGTCCTTAAAGTGAAGGGCCATTAAATGCAACACAGTATCTTGGGTTTGAGCCTGGAACAGACAAAAGGATATTCGTGAAAAAAAACTGTTGAAATCCAAATAAAGTGCAGTTGATAGTAATGTACCAACATTAGCTCCTTAATTGTGTCAGATGCCTCATGGTTATGTAAGACGCTAACGTTGAGGAAATCGGGGCCAGGGGAAGCAGAAACTCTGTACTATCTTCACAACTTTTCTGTAAATCTAAAGTGATTCAAAAGCTTAAAATTTATTTTAAGAAAGAAGAATGGCCAATCAGGCACATAAGTCATGAACACTTTCCAACCTTGGCCTGAGACTCCAGGGCAGGGGATGGGGAAGGTGACTTCCATGAAACAACCTCAAGTGCTTTCTGCCTGTGACGTGGACCCATGCAGGAGCAATATCCTTCCTTTACCAGCTCTCCTTCCTGATCTCCTCAAGGAGAAAGTCTCTCCTTGGTGCCAGCATGTCTCTACAGCCATTGGGTGGCTGCTAACTTTCCTTTTTAACAAGGTAGAGCAGGCTTCAGGCTCAGAGGCTGCAGGAGAAAACAGTCTCGGTGGAATATAATCACCACCTTGGTTGTGTTGTATATTTTTACAATTAATTTTTATTTGTGTCAAGTCTTTATTTTTCGTTTTCTATATTTGGTTGTGATGTTAATTTTTCTGCCTAAAGTTTTTTTTTAAAAACGTGCATTGATTTAAAGATCAATCTAGATAAATAATGGAATGAAAGAGATGGGGGTTCAGCCACAATCGTAAAAGTGGTTCAGGAGTGGATGAAAGTTGGGAAATTAAGTGGAAATGGAAAGCACGTTTCACAAAGAAAAAGGGTGCCTTGGCCTTGGACTCTTATTGCCACACCTGATCACTGATGTGGTGACCCAGGAGGGTGGGAAACGCTCTCTTGGCTGGGCCTGAGCCAGAGGAAGCCGGCCACGGGACCCTAAGCTCTCGCCTGGCTTTCCCACACTGGCACCCTGTCTGGCACAGACTCAAATGCTCAAAAAATATTTGTTGACTCAATGAATGCGTGGAAGAATGAACATGCAGATAAAACTCTGGAGTCAGTTCTGTCATTTCCAATATGAGTGTCAAAGTATTGTCTGAGATAGAAGGGCCTTGGGGGACCATCCAGGGCCACCCCATCATGGCACAAATGGGAAATGGAGGCCCGGGAAGAAGAAGGTGTTTGCCCGAGCCACACAGTTTGCAGGAAAAGCAGGGCCAGGAAGGAGGGCTTCTCACCTGTGATTATCCTCGCCAGCACACCAGCCTGTCACTTCCGGTGTGTGACCACACGAATGACCTCAGCCCAGGCAGACAGGAAACCAGCCTCCTGGCACCCTGCGTGTGCTTGAAAAGCCGTCTGCTCGGAAGCCACATAAAGACTTTCTGCATTACTGGAAGGTCAAGTTGGATCACATCCCAGGGGCCTTCCTACCCTGGGATTGTGATGCTGGGCACTTCCGTCCTTGGCCGAGGCTAGCCTCTCTCCTCTCATCAAGTACACCCATTCGTGGGCATCTCCTGGGTCAGAAGTCTCCAGACACCGATCATACCTCAGAGACCACGGAAAGCAGCATCTCAGGGATGCCGCCTTCCCAAAGAGGTCGCCCTGACCACCAGCAGTCCCTCTAATCACCCTGACCTGCGCTATGCAACGTTCTTATTTAGTTATCACTCCTGTTTGTCATCTGTCTCCCAGCCTGGAAGCCCCACGAGGGGAAGGAGTTTGATATGTTTTGTTTACTGATGAGCCTCAGCCCCTGGAACAGTCCCTGGCACAGAGTGGACTCTCGGCAAACATCTGTTGGATGGATGGATGGATGGACAGATGTTCCAGAGTCCTAGCTCTGTGGCTTTCTAGCTGCGGGGATTTGGGCAAATTAAGTGATCTTCCTGAGCTTCAGTTTTCTCATCCGTAGAATGGAATGGCCACACTAACTTGAAGGGTTGGGGTGTCAGGGGTTTGGGGAAAGGCCCTAGGCAGTGCCGGGCTCCTGAGACGCATATAGTCAGTGTTGGTTACATCAAAGTCAAAACACATTCATCCGCTCATGAGGTCTGTCAGTCCCCAAACATGTGGCCTGGTAAGGTTTCTTAGAAGAAGTAGGAGCCAGCCTTTTCTGGATGGATGAGTAACACGTTGAAAGGAACTGGTGGGAGGGGGAGAGTATGGGGAACAAGGAGAGCATCCGGGCGGGGTGGGATGGCAGGAGCAGGGCAGGGAGGTGGCGATGCAGAGGGTGTGTTGAAGAAGCAGGCATGGCTGAGCCCCACGGCAGGCCTGCCAGGCAAAGGCACGTAGCCTTCCCTCCCTGAGGAGAGGAGAGCTCTGGATGGGGCTGGCTGTGTCCGGAACATGGGTGATTTCTGGGACAGTCTTTCTTTTCAGCAAACACGTACTGAGCATGTTCTCCATGTGACCTGGCTCTGGGCCCTGGGGACACAGGGACACCCAGTCTGCAGCCATCGGGACACTTAACAACGCGCGAGTTTGTCTGTGTCACCCTCCAACTAAATGCCTGCTAAAGCTGTCCACAGTCCTTCATTTAAAGACCAGCATTCTCCCCGTGGCCCGCGAGGCCCCAGCCTACCTCTCCAGCCTCACCGCCCACTTCCTCCTGCCTTATTTTGTTGCTCTGGCATGTTCATCTCATTTCAGTTTTTTGTCCACACCACCATCCCACCTCAGGGCCTTTGCACATACTGTTCCCTCTGCTTGGTACGGTTTCCCTCTGCTCCCCATCCCAGCTGCTTCCACCTCTTTTTTGCCCAGGTAGAATTTATTTCTGTAGTGAAGAATGAAAATATGGCTGTGAAAGTAGGAAATCATATAGAAAAATATTGAAGAGGTGCAACAGTCCTTTTTAGAATTAAGTTAGTTAAAAGAAAGATGAATAAAGCACTAGATATTAAGCTTCATTTCCATTTGAAAGACCAACCAGTGTTTTGCATATTATTAACTACATGAGGAAAAATACACCCATAGGCAGTTTTAATTAATAGCTATGGTTCAAAAACAGATATGCTCGCAGCATTCAGAGCTTTTCCCAATTGTCATGTTCCCAGGGCCTGATCCCCCACACTGGGTCAGACCCTCCCATTACAAACTCTCAAAGCACCCCATGACCGCCTTTCATCATGTTCACTAGAGCTCATGATCATACATTTATGTGTTGTTACTCGATTCATGACTGCTTCTTTCACAGGATATTAACTCCATGAAGGCAGGGGCCAGGTCTGTTTGTATCAGCTTCTAGCCCAGGGATTGCTGCCCCATAAGTCATTGTTTCGTGCAGGATTTGATTGTAGCCCACATGGGGGTGGAGGGAAAATTCAGACCCAGGAGCCATCACAATGTGTGGAGGTGAGTACTTTACTGAAGGGCTTCTTGCTAGAGAAAATTCCATAAAGAGGTCATAAAGGATTGGGCATTGAAGGATGAGTAGGAGCTCATTAGGCAGGAGGTGAGCATGCCCAGTAGAGGGGACAGCACCTTTCAACAAAGGAGGGGGTGCTGAGGCTCAGAGGCTTTAAATGACATGCCCAAGTCACCCAGCTACTAAGTGGCTTACCCTCCTGTCCCATGTCCCCAGTGGCATACGTCATGGACCTGAGACGACTCATGAGGGTTCTGTTGTTCATCTGGTGTCCTCCTACCTCCATCCCCAGGCTGGTGCCAGGGAAACGGTGACTGTCAGCAAAGTACTCCATGGGGGTCCTTTTGCTCCCACATCTGTGTCCTGGGTGCAGGATCTCAACCTTCTTGCCCTCCCCACCCTCTCAGAGAGAGGCTGCTTACTCTGGTGCTCCCCAATCTTGACACTTAACACCCTAAACCGGCTCTATCCCTCTCCAGGCTGCCTTCCTTACCATCTTTTGTGGGGGGTAGATCTCCAGGGCCCTGCGGGTACCCAGGACAGAGGAGAAGGTGCTTATTGAATACACACACGTGCGCGCACACACACACACACACACACACACACACACACACGCTAACCGGGACGGGGCAGCTCTCTTACCTTGGACTGGAGCTGAGGAAATGACTAGCCGGACCCCCAGGTCTATGGGGAGCCCCTCCCTTCCTGCCCAAACCAGATGACACAGCTGTTTGCTGCCTGCGCCTAGCCACTAGGACAAAGGGAAGTCACTTCACCTCTCTGAGCCTCACTTTCCACATCTGGCCTATGAATGTCCATTCTGACTGCCGGAGGGGTAGCTGAGACCAGAACACAAAAGGCACTGTGAGCTGTGAATGCTAGGGGTTGGCAACTGCTTCCAGCTCAGGCTCCTTAGGGTCACGCCAGCGAGGATCCCCTCCTCCCAAAACACCTTCAGCGTTGGCTTTGGGAATTCACAGCAGGAAACAACGGCATCAAGTGCTTAAAGAAACCTGATACTCATATTCTTAGCCCTGTGAACGCTGGTGCCTCCTAGTGGTCACATGCAGACCCTGCAGGGGCATGCTTTCCAGGGGCGGTGCATGGACCCCATTCACTCTTCTGCTGAGCTTGCTGACAGATTCAAGCCCCAGGGCTCTTCGCTTTGGGCCGAAATAGTGGCTCTGGAGTCAGACAAACCTGGCATTGAGTCCTGACTGCGGCTACTCTAGGTTGCATGTACTCTAACACTGGACCAGCCCCACTCCTGTTTTGCTGGGCTGAGTCCAGAGCTCCCGTGTGGACCCTGTTGGGGAGATATCTGTGTAGCTCACATGCCAAACACTCAAAGCCAAGGGCTCTCAGAGGGGAATTAACCTCTCTGAAGCAGTGCGCTAGTTTCCTCAGAGCCCTAGAGGGGATTATCATTTGTCCTCAATCATTGTCTATTTCTATAGGGAAACAGGGGCACAGAGAGGGTATGGCTTTCCCAAAGACACTTTGTTTCTAAGATTAGAACCCGGGTCTCACTCATTCCGAACCCCAGGTACTCGTCTTGGCTCACAGCTTCCCCATATTGTCCACCAACAGTCAGCAGACCTTGGGGGTGTTGTTTATTAAATCACAAAACCCCTCCACCGGCCAGCGGGGGAGAAGATCCCTGTCAGGTGGTTGTGGGTGGGGCATCTAATCCTGACGTTTGAATGGGGAGAAAACTGACGGCCTCAAGTCAGTGGTGCGGTCTGTTTGGACAGTGGTTTGGGGAGCGCATGACAGTGTGAGATTAGGTGAGAAAGTCCCTGTGGTCTCAGTCCCAGGGAGACAAAACACATTCAACCCCAGAACATAGTTGGGGTCTGTAGCAAGTCGGATTTCCCCCTTATCTCCCAGAAGGATTAACAGTCTTTCCAAGGAAGAGCAGGTTACTCATTCCATTCTCCCTCACGTCTCCCTCTTTCCTCTCAGCAGAAAGCGTTTGTTTATCTTGACCTGAAACGGTGTCTCCACGGGCAGTGTCTGTGCTCCGGAGCCCGCGGCCCGCTCTGTGCCCTCCTCATCCATCTTCAGGGTAGCCTTGTGCACCACCTGAGGGAAACAGGAGCGAAGTCAGTGCTTGCGAAGCCACTTGGAGGTCCTGGATGGGCAAAGGCCGGCAAGAGGCCCAGAGAGGGAGAGGCCTCTGCAAGAGTCACCCAGCACAGCAGTAACTTGGCTGGTGCCAGCTGCCCCAGGGCTCCTGGCTTTTCTGCTGTCATCACTGAAGGATGCTCAACAAGTAGATGCAGCATGAAGGAAAGAAATGATGCAGGGGGAGCATCAGCTACAGGGAGGGGGACAGAGTGGGGTTTGCTATGACTCCCATGACTTACAGGGCAGCATCAATGGTAATAATGGCAGAAAGGCTATCCTGAACTTTAGCTAGATGGAAGGGAGATGGTGGCATCCCCGGCCCAAAGCCTCCAGCCCGCTTCACACTCCTTTCATCCTGGTGGGACGTTAAGAAGGAGTCAGATTCCAGGGACTGATGACTCAGACCCCAGATCCACCTGAAAGGCATCAACATCTGTCACTAAGTCACTGACACTGGGAAACTGATGGGCTTCTGTGAAATACTGATACATTTCATTCCACTCTACGAAATGCTAACAATTTTACTGGCAAGCCGAGAGCTGATGTTTACGTATAGAATCGCAGCTATCAACACATCTGACTACGGAAAAGAAAAGGGCCATTGAACTCAATGAAGGCCTATAGGAAAGGGGCAGGTGGTATTGAAGGTTTATGCAAAGTCTGCAGCAAGAAAACTTTTAAAAGCAATGAAGTTTTATTAACTGTCTTTCTTCCTGTTGCAAGCTAGAAAATACAGCTGAGTGAGCCACCTACTGTCCGCTCATCTTGGCAACTCAGATCCTTCCTAGATTGGCTTGAATTTAGCCCCAGCCAATCCCCACCCACTTGGGCTCCACCGCCTTCCCACTTCCTGTCCTTAGGCCATGCTGCTCCCCCTACAGGAAGATCTTGCCTGCACCCTTCTCTGCTTGCTGAAATCTTCCCCTTTCTCAGTGCCCTTTAAGCCTAAAAGTAGGGCTCCCAGATAAAATACAGGATGTCCAGTTAAATTTGAATTTCAGATAAACGATGAAATTTTTAGCACAAGTATATCCCATGCAATATTCAGGATATACTTATACAAAAAAAAAATCATTCATCACTTCTCTGAAATTTGAATTTCACTGATGTCCTGTGTTCTACCTGCTAAATCTAGACGCCCTACCCCGAGTGTCCTCTCTGACTGCCGCCAATAGGCAGGTGCTCAGCCTTGCTGGAGACCACGGAGTCCTTTGCTTGCTTATCTCTACATTACGTAGAACGTGCTCACGACTTAATCCTCACAAGCCTGGGTCAGTTCTAGGCCTGATGAATGTTCCAAGCCTCCATCCATTGTTTGTTGCATTGAATCAACTTCCAAAGTAGGACCAGGAGATTGATGGTTCAGATTTTTAAAACTAGAAACACGAGGCTTGGGAGGTTATGTGATTTGCTCAGGATCATACGGCTGGTTAGAGGCGGAGCTGGATTCGAGCCCTGCCTGACTGGTGGGTGAACTCTTGGCTCATACAGCTACTGTGACAGTGGCTCTGGCCTGGGGCTGTATGAAGGCTCCCTGTGCTGGAGGGGGCAGTGTTGGGCCAGGCAGGCTTACTTCACCCACTTACAGGCTTCGATGACGGGAGATTCTGGTGAGATCACCGTGTTCCTCAAAGATTCTGGTGATACCCAGGTAGGAAAGAGTCTTCTTCAGGTCGAGGTTTCCGGTGATGAACACCCGGGGCACAAACACATCTGTGACCCTAGAGAGTAGAAAGTGACAGAGATGAGCAGAAGGACCCTGCCGCTTTTCCAGGCAGCTTTAGGAGAGGTGATGATGAGGCATTTGTCCTCCCAGCCCCTGAGGTCTCAGAACTCCTCTCTATCCACAGAATGAGGAGAGGCTCCTTAAGCCTGGGATGGGGTTTTAAAACATCCATACTCTCTGAACTGTGTTCCTATTTCCTATCAAAACTGCCCGTGCCCTCATCCACAGAAATGTCCTCGAGTCCCCATGTCTCAGGACGCCTTCAGCGCAGCCATTGAGGGTCTCCCCACTGTAGCCTCAGCCATGCCCAAGCCCTGAGCTAATCGTGACCCCAGCGACCTGGTGCTAGAAGCAGCAGAGCACTGAGATCGGAAGCCAGGCAGAACTGAGTTCAAATCCACTCTGCCCTCCATGAGCTCTGTGACTCGGAGCAGACGATTTCACCTGTCTAAGCCACTTGTATGAAAATGATGATGGTAGCACCCACGGGGCCAGAAGAGGGCTAAAGCGAATGCGTGGAAGGTTCTCAGCAGCGTCAGTGTTCTCCCCTTGGCCTTGAAGGAGCAGCTTCACGTCCTCCGTGGGTGGGACCTGGGTTGGCCTCCCTGCCCTGGGCCTGGGGTCAGATGTCCTGAGGCACCTGTGGACCCTGGACTCCTGTCCACCTGGTCGTGGACCCCATTTCTTCTTGCCTCTGCAAGGACCTCATTCCTGCCTTCATTTCCTTTTTCTCCTGCACCGTCCATAAATGACATCTACTGGATCACCCTCCGGGGCAGACTGCAGGCTCTAACAACCCCCATCCTCAAATCAAAAGCAAAAACATCTCCCTTGGCCCCTAGTCACGCCTCCAGCTTCCAGCCCATGTCTTTTCTTTCTTTCAGGGCAGAAGCTGTCTCTACCATCTCCACGTCCTCCCATTATTGCCTCAACCCATTTCTCCAGAGTTGCCGCTGACCTTGCCTTGCTAGAGCCAGCAGCCAAATCTCCGAGAGCGGCACTAGACAGTCAATGCTTTGTTCCATTTCAAAGTGCTCCCACCCAAGTCCATGCCCTCTGCTCTCCCCGTCCTTCACCGGCCACTCCTCTCGTCCTCTGCGGCTCCGCCTCCTTGCCTATCTCTCATCACCATCGTGCTCCCAGGCTCCCCACTGCTCCTCTTCTCTTTTATATCTTTTCTTCCTCCTGAGGGATCTCATTCTGTGTCGTGGATTTAAACACCAACAGTAGGCCCGGTGACTCTCAAACTTACCTTTCCACTCATCCATTCATTCAACACATTTTTTTTTTTGTGGTACGCGGGCCTCTCACTATTGTGGCCTCTCCCGTTGCGGAGCAGAGGCTCCGGACACGCAGGCTCAGCGGCCATGGCTCACAGGCCCAGCCGCTCCGCGGCACGTGGGATCTTCCCGGACCGGGGTATGAACCCACGTCCCCTGAATTGGCAGGCGGATTCCCAACCACTGCGCCACCAGGGAAGCCCTGAACATTTATGTTTAAAGCAATTTCCAACAAGACTTTAGGTCACCCCAAAGAGGTTTCAGTACAAAATGTTGAAACTCTTTCCTAAAAAAAAAATCTAGGCAGGTAAGAAAAAAAAAAAAAAGAAGAGAGGTATAAATACAAGTCATAAGAAATTTAGGAAGTATTCTGTAAATAGTAAAACTCGTTGCATCCAAGATGGCATTTTGAAACAATGGAGACAAGGTAATCAATTCTACAAATATTGGGAAATGAACACATCATTTAAAAATTAAATTAAATTAAAGGAAAATCTGTTAGAGTGAACTTCCTAAGCACTATACATACAAAAGCCAGAAACCATGAAAGGAAAGATGGATATAAAGTAATATAACGTTTTAAAACTCTGCACAGCATACACAAAATAAGGACCAATCACAAACAGGAACATGTGTGCATGGTAGAGACCTAATGGTCTTCACAATGGAGACTTCTCATGCATCACTAATAACCATATATGCTCCTTAATGGGCAGGTAAGGAATGTGGGGAAACATGCAATGAAGCATTGTGAATGGGGTCTGGCTTTGCTTTTCTTCATCTCATTCTCTTTATCTTACTTTCTTCGTTACCCTTATCTCGGCAGAGCCAGACACTTTCATACATACTGTTGACAAAAATTCAATTAACTTTCAAGTTAAGAAGAAAAAAAGGAAATTTTATTCACACCAAACTGAGGATTATCACCCAGGAAGCAGATCCTCAGAAAGCTCTGAGAACTGTTCCACCTGTTAGAAGTCGAGGGCGCAGTCATATACGTTTTCAAGACAAAGGATCATACATCAAAATAATACATGGATATTTCACATAAAGGTCACCAAGGATCCATAGTCCGGGTATGCACGTGTACAAAGCAAGCAGCGAGTCACCGTGATCCCCTACAGAGCTGAGAAAGCTATTCCTTTAAGGAGTTACATTGGTAGCATCAGAAGAAAGAAAAAAACCTGATCTTTACCGAGGGGGGCAGGGCGCTCCCATCTTTGAGGAGCTCTGGTGAATGTGTAATGTAGATGCACACTGCACGTTGAGGAAGGAGGGAGGAGGTCCAAACAAACACATGAAGAGAATTTTATGTTTAATTTTTCTTGTCCTGCCTTAAAAGATAAATTTTATTTCATCAACCTTATTAGTAGATACATTTACTGATAGGTATTGCGTATTTTTTTATGTCAACTTTGTCAGTTAGATGCTGTTAGACTCGTTTCACAAACTGAGGTTCTTATAGCCAGATAATGAACAGACCCAGGACTCAAAAATCAGGTCTTCTGGTTCCAAATCCCTTGTTCTAGGGACATCTCTGGAAGGCCATAAATGAAGTCAACAGCCATAGTATTTTGGCAGCCAGCACTGATCCCTGAAGCCCCTGTCCAGAATGGTGCTCTAGCCCCTACAGCAAGGCATGGGAAAGGATGCAGGATGCCTATCTGAGTGGTCACCTTGGCCCTTGGCTCTCTCCCCTAAGACAGACACACACACACACACACACACACACACACAAGCCTGGGTTAACCTCCGCAGCCCCTCCTTTTCCTTGGTCAGTCTTTTGTGGCCTTCCCCAGGTCTTGCTGCTCCCAGCCTCCTGGCCCTTTGTCTCCAGTTCTGCAGCCTCCCAGCCCCTCAGGCTTGATCTACAGATTAGCTAGGCCTCTGCCCAGGACCTGCCGAGCCTGCCTCTACCACTCCTATCCCTTCCTCTGGATCAACCTGGCCAGAGGGCCCTGCAAGCGTTCACGCCAAGAGAGCGACAAGTCTGGTTCCCTTTCTCAGCCCTCAGAACAGCTCAGGCCTGCTTTTCCTTCCCCTTCCCAAATAGCACCTAGCACTGTGCTAGGCACACCCATGGGGGCTTGGCAGATGGCACCACGTGGGCCTGGCTTGCTAGGACCGAGTGTCTGACACCCAGTAAACCTCAGAGAAAAAGGGGAGTAGAACCATCCATCCCAGATTCCTCCCCTGGGGCAGAAGAACAGAGGTGTTGGTGCCCTAGCACTGCTGTAGGGTACCAGTCACATGACATGGACGTTGGCTCCTGCCTCACTTCGAAGGTGCAGGCTGGAAGCAGGCAGTCTGGGAGGTCTGGAAGCACGAGCTTGGGCCTGTGTTCTGAGTTCCAGACATAGGTGACCCATAACGTACTGGGTGACTGGGGAAGCCATCCCTTGTCCTGGCTCTCAGTTTATCCACGTGTTCAGTGGGGGCCAGGGGGATGCACTGGGTCTATGGTTACCTGAGGGGGCCAATCTCTTGCTAGCCATCCTGAAACCATGCCTCACAGGCACAGAAGCTGGTGCCTTAACAGAAATCCTTGAGTGTGCAGGACTGAGTGTTCGGTGCCGTTACAGAACAGCAGACAAGGGAACAGCCTGTTCAAAAACCCCTCTGCCCGTAACCCGCCTTTACTGATTAAGCCGCTTTCTTTTTTTTCCCTTTAATTGCGTACCCTCCAAGCTTCATGTAGCCAAGGTAACATCACAAGACTTCTTAACCACCGCTATAGATAACACCTCTGATGTTTGGGGCACTAAAGTAACGGGGGGCTTTAGTTGTTTTCCAGAAACCTGGAGTCAGCGCCTGCCCAGTTCAAGGTGGCCAAGACTGGTTGGGACCACCGACTTCCAGACTGGGCCAGCACAGGTGTCTGACGGATGACCTTTTGATGTTGGAGGGCTGAAAACTCCGCCCTCATATTATGCTAAGCCCTTCCATTTTCGAACATGTTTCCCATGAAGAAGCATGTAACCCAGATGTACCCATGAATAACACTGATTCCCTCACTTTCTCCGTCCTGCCAACCCGCTTTCCCCACATCTAAGACCACCCAGCTTACTTATCCTATGAATATCTCAAGTCTCTCGCCTTCGGTGGACGTTTGTTCTTCTGTTTCCTCACTTGGCTACCTTGACAATAAACTTTCTCTGCTGCAGACCTCGGCATCTCAGCGTATGGCTTGCTGTGCGTCAGGCATACAAGCCTGGTTTGGTAACAGTGCTGTCAATCAGTTCCCCTTTAAATAACACAGACCTAAGTCTAGCCAGGACCAGAGTCTAGTGCAACAGCAGAACAACAGAAGATATAGGAAGAGAACGTTCCAGAAAAATCTTCATGGGAGGAACTTTGTAAATTGCAGCCCCTCCCCCCTCCCCTGCCCCCAAAAGCCCCTAATTTAAGGTTTTATTACCCTTTAGGATAAGCCCACTAAAAGTGTCCAGATCCCAATTCTAATAGGGGGATGGGTAGTTTACCTCCCCCCAAGCAATTCTCTGGACACTGACTGAGTGCCCCACAATTTAACTCCATTCTGACACTATCTACCCAGAGATCACATCAGATTCCACAGGTTAAGGGTTCAGCGCCCCCTCTCCCCCAACTTCAGATGCCGGTCACAAGTCCAAGTTGTTACCTGTGCTTCTGATCAACTGACTACAAATCAGAGGTTCCCAAGACACCCTCTTTGGGTTTGATTAATTTGCTAGAGTGGCTCACAGAACTCAGGAAACCCATTTACTCGGTAGATTACTGGTTTATTGTAAAAGGAGATAACTCAGGAACAGCCAGATGAAAGAGATGCATAGGGAAAGGTAGGGGGAAAGGTCATGGAACTTCCATGTCCTCTCCAAGCCCCGCTCTCCCCAGATCTCCCTGTGTTCATCAACTCAGAAGCTCTTTGAAACATGTCCTTTTGTGTTTCATGGAGACTTCATTAGATATTCGTGATTATTAAATCATTGGCCTTTGGCAGCCATTCACCCTCCAGCCTCTCTCCTCTCCCCAGAGGACAGAAGGGTGGGACGGAAAGTTCCAGTCCTCTAATCTCACAGTTGGTTCTCCTGGCAACCAGCCCCTCATCCTTAGGTTACCTAAGGGCTTTCCAAAAGTCACCTCATTAACATAACAAAAGACATCTTTATTGATCTCATCACAGGAAATTCCAAGGGTTTTCGGAGCTCAATGCTGGAAATTGACGAAAAAACCAAACACATATTTCTTATTATATCACAATACTACACCCGCCAATTTGATTCCAGCAGTGTGTGCACATTCACACACACATATACACGCACACAAACACACACACACATATATAAATTTAATTCTTTCTATGAGGGAAGGGCTGCTATAACTCCCACTATACAGATTAGAAAATTGAGGTTCGGGATAGTGAACAATCTGTCGAATATCATATTGTTAGTAAGTGGATGTACATCCTCCTAAGAATATCTTGATATAAAAGAAAGAAAAAAATTAAATGTAGAAACTATTAGCGGAAAAAGTTTGGGAGAAATTGAGGAAAAACTGGGACTCTCTCCACAGCTCCACTTAAGGTCACTGCTATTAAGTGCTGAGCTCTTGGGGACAGCCTGCAGCATATTTGTCAAACACTCCCATCAGGCTGGGCTCGGGGACAGAGAGAAGAGAAAGGCAGGGCTGAGCAGGCTAGGAGAAGGGAAGTGGGCAGATGGGATGAGGCAGGAGGTAGATGGGCCCCAGGCTGAGTAGCTGCAGTTTGTCCCCTGAGGACAGACACTTCAAGATCAATATAATGGCAGGAGCAGAGAGGAGCTGAGCCCTGCTTGGGTAAAACGATAAGGAGGCTACATATTCCTTTCTTGAGGTCAAGGAGACCTCCCAAACTACACCTTCGCAGAAAGGTTCCTCAGGGGTCAGAGAAGGCAGAGGTCACTAGCCCATAATATGTCCCGCTGACATCCCAGAGACCCGCGCACTGGAATCCTTCTTGGCTAAAAGATGTCATGCACATCTGGAAGGGCCCTGAGTCAGACCAAATATGGACACGGAGCCAGACAAAGCGAGATGTTTGGCCAGAGGGAACCTGGAAAACTGCCCCCGTATAAATGTCTAAACCATCCCAAGGCAGCCGACACTCTCTGAACCCACCCGTGTGTCTTTCTGCACATAATTTGCTTCTAATAAATGCTCTATCTGCTTTACAGATTTCCATCTCTTTGCTGAAATTCTTTCTCTGAAGAAGGCAAGAGCCAGGGCCCTGCTTCTAGCCACTAGAAGTGGCTCAGTGGTCCAGTGGTTAGGATTCAGCACTTGCACCGCCGCGGCCTGATTTGATTCCCAGTCAGGGAACCGAGATCCTGCTTCAAGCCGCAGCACACTGTGGCCACCCCAAGTCAAGGACAGGCAGAGACTTGGGTGGGGTGGGCTCACTGTTGCATGCGGCCATCACAGGTGCACACTGAATGAAGTCAAGGCCTCCAAACAACCCAGCAGCATCTGGCTTCCCTCATCCACTCTCAGCCCCACTCTCAGGGAGGCATTGTGGTCCCGAGGTGCAGCACAGGTCCTAAAGCCAGGGAGACCTGCATTCTAATCCCGGTCAATCACGCATTAGCCGGGCCACCTGGCCCAGGTCACCTCGCCTCTCTCTGCCTCACTGTTTCCATCTGTCCAATGGGATCACAGAAGTACCTGCTTTGCCCACTCCACCAAGATGTTAGCAATGCTATCAAATGCAACAGGCAATGTGAAGGTGGCAATTTAATAATAATTAGTAATAATAGCAGTAATTAATAATAATAGTAGTAGTAGTAACAGACATGAGGAACAGCTGATTCTGGTCTTCCAAGTCACGTACTGCTCATCATTTTCATCCTCTGGCATCTAGAGAGAGTGTGTTGGGGACTTAATGCTGCTGGAGGCCCAGGAGCAGGGCAGTTCTTCCCCATCAAATAGAAAATGCTATAATAATGGATCAGGCAGTAAGAACAGAGTTTTAAGGAAGGCTGAGGTCTGTAGGTAATTTAGTTAGCACAGGAAAAGTAGTCCGTCTTTGGGTAACTACTGGGTGTTTTATGTGCTACAGTGCAGTCAAGGATGGGAAATACTCATTTCTGAGTTTTTAGAAATTGAGGAAAACAGAATGGCTGTCTACCTGAGACCAAGGTAAGGGCCAATGGCTGGGGAAGCCGAGCTATGTGGGTGAAGAAGTGATGTGGAAACCCCCAAGGCTATATATCATTTTCCAGCATTGCTGCACACAATCCCACACGGGGTCCAGGACAAGCCACAAGCCACAAGTGCAGAAATGAGGAATGACAGAGCTCTGGAAGTTGTCATCACAGGCTTACCCTGCGGATGGAAGGAGGCACCAGGCATATCAGGAAAATGGGAAGGAAGGTTCCTTTCATTCATCCATGTTTCCAGCACTCCTTCCAAGATGAAAGAAAGCAGTCTGGTGAAAACCATGCATGGGCTGGTAAGAAGGTGCCCTTTACTTGCAAGGGTATGCTCTCAGCTGATATCGCCTGTTTGCTTATACCAGATTGTCCTTTTACAGAGGACTGGCTCTACAATCCAGAATAAAACGAAGGACAATTGCTTTTGGAGAAAGAATATATTGATCGAGACTTACTCATACTAAGATGTAAATGACTGCTATCTGATACGATTAATGGGGGCAAGCAGAGCCCTGGGAATCTGAAGCAGGGGAGAAAGACCTCTGAGTCAGGAGAGATCAGAGAATGGGGAAAAAGAAGGGCAGGGGTTGGAGGATTCGATCTGGGGCAGAAAATCTGGGTCTGGGCTCCATATCTGCCACTGTCCAACTGTACCACCTCCTCAAGATACTTCATCTCTCATGATCTTGATTTCCTCACCCATAAAATTGGGGAGGAATGCTTGAGAAATCCACTGGGAGGATTCATCGAACTAGTGCCTGTAATAGGGGCGGTATAAACCATCACTGCCTCTGTATAAACTGTTCCATGACTTTGGAATTTTGCAGGGGTCCCTCAGGGCCAGACCAGTAGCTTTCATACTCTTCCCTTCAGAGATAAAAAAAAAAAATACTGCATGCCTAGCTCGAAATCTGTGTGGTGTTAGGATTAAAACCTACACATCACACAACCACCAACAGTCTCCAGGCACGTTTCTAAACACCAGAAAAACCTGACCAGTCAGCTCCTGTGTCGCTTCCAAGGCCAGAAATGATTTCCCTCCTCAAATGACCAGCCAAGTCATTCTGGTTGTTTCCTGGGGGTTCACAGCCTGAGAAGAGGTGTGGGTCTGGAAAAGGTCAGATTCCTTGTGCCTCCTCAAATCTTACCATGTCTCTGTGCCTCAACTTGCTCACCTGTAAAATGGGCATAATCCTATCTACCTCCCCTCTGTTGAGATAATCCATGCAAAGCCCTTGAGCTGTGTCTGAGACATGGAGGCACTCTGTGGGAATTATTGCTTAATCATTATCATTATTATATATCATTTAAATTATTATTTTATGGTGACACTGGTTATGGAGATGGAGCCACAGAAGGCAGAGCATCTCCACAGATACGTCCACATCTCGCCACACCCACCCCACCTCCCAATCGCAGCTGTCTCCCATCTGGCACACTCTGGCGGCCTTGGGTGCGCCGGGCTGGTCAGGAGGCTTGTGCCACAGATGTGTGGGCGGGGCTGGATGCCGGAACCAGGAGGCAGGTGCTCTCAGCCAGTCCTTGGCGGCTATGACTCAACTCTCAGGTACAGCTGGCGGAGGTGGGGAGCAATGCTCTGAATTCAGTGCCAGGTGGGGGGTGTGAGGGAGACTGGGCGGGGCCCTGGGGGGGTCTTTGGAGATGGCTCTGAAGTCTGATTTGGGCATGGTCGCTGACCTTGGGGTGGGATGAGATGTGGGTCCATGTAGGCATTCGGGAGG
Organism: Delphinapterus leucas; assembly: GCF_059928025.1. Taxonomy (NCBI): domain Eukaryota; kingdom Metazoa; phylum Chordata; class Mammalia; order Artiodactyla; family Monodontidae; genus Delphinapterus; species Delphinapterus leucas. The sequence goes on from NC_143130.1 coordinate 171,451,493, forward strand.
AGGCCTGCAGGTGGGCCCAGATGTTCTCTGGACAAGTGTATCTGATCCCAGGGACTTGATCTAGGCCAGTGTAGGCACTTAGGGGGCCCATGGGAAGTGCAGGGCCCAGGGGCTTCTGAGGTGGTGGCAACGGGTGGCTGGAGACAGGCAGGGGGTGGAGATTTGAGTCCACGGTCATTTGAGTCAGGCCTTCAGTAGCCACGGGCGAAGGGGAGTGGAGTCCAGGCCACGGCGGGTGGGAGTGGGCAGGGGGACAAGAGGCCGGGTGCAGGACAGGGAGAAGAAGCAGTAAATCAAGACCTGGAAGACTGCTCTGATCGCCTAGCACGTTCCCTGGAGCTCTTCTTTGCCACGAAGACTGTTTTCTCCCACGTTCTCACTCTGGTGGGGCGGGCAGGGGGCAGTTCCTGACCTCGCCGTCCTCTCTGTGCTGTGGTCTCTACCGCATCTCCCTGAGTCTGAAGCGCATCCCCCTGGATTAGTTTATTCATAGCGTTCAGCACTTCTGAAATGGCCTTCTTTCATCTGCCTGCCTACTTCTGCATGGCTGGCCTTCGAGCGTTTGGATACCAGCTCCTTGAGTACAGAACCTGGCACTGACCGCAGCTGCACCCCCAGCTCCTGGAACAGACTAGGTGGCTGGTCAGGGCACAGACCTGTGGGGTGCTGGGAAACTTGAGTGAGGCCAAGGACTTGAGTCAGACACTGGACGGGGACTCGTGAGACGGCAGCGTGGCAGGGACATGCTGTGGGTTTTGAGTCAAACAGACCTGGTTTGAATAACTGTCTCAGCTACTAGCTAGTTACCTCAGCCCTGGCAAATTCCTGCACCTCCCAAAGCCTCTGTTTCCTCAACTGCATAATTCAGGAGAAACGTAGGAAATGTCTCAGCTAACAGCATCTGAGTCAGAGGGAGATACTGGGTTTCAAGAAGGCCCGGGTTGCGAGAGCTGTGACGTGAAGCTACCAGAAGCTTCCACCTGCTCCGACCTTTGCACTGGTTTGTGTGCCAGCTTTATTCTCTCTCTCTCTGCAAACTGGCTTCTGCTGTGATCAGCTGGGCTTCTGTCAGGGCAGCAAAACCAAGGTGAGTGATGGGATATAAGGGATTACTCCAGGGATGAGGTTCTCCAGGGTTCTGGGAGCTGGTGAGAAGTCTGCGGAAGGTCCCTGCATCTGGTGGCCAGCCATCTGGTGGTGACAGTGATAGTGGTGCTGGTGGTAGTAGTGACAGTGGTGGAGGCGGTGCAGACAGTCAACAAATCCTTATCCTAATAAATATTTAATTACAATTTCTGGATGACAGAAAAAGTGCTGTTATATCCCTTTTTCTTGAAATATGTTTTAATCTTCAAACCCCTCAGCTTTGACGTGTTTTCGGTCATCTATCCCTAACTGGGAATAAAGGTTCTGAAGGGATCCAGGTAGCCTTTGACAGACAGGTGGGAGAAATAGCAGAGGGTTCCTAGAGTGGGACAGGGGGTCCCCAAGATGGAATTCCCACTCTCAGCCTCCCCTCCACTACCATTCATTCATTCATTTGTCCAAGTCTTCACTGGCTGTTTCTCTGGGCCTAGCACTGTGGTAGCCTCCGGGGCTACAAGGCTAAAATATTCCCCCAGGTTGCCACAAATGTAGGTTTTCCCTAGAACAATACAATGGCTCCCTCTCCTTTTATCTGGAATCCAGTGGGAGAAAGGTCTAAAAATTCATCTCTAGGTTTGCTATGTCACAGTCTGTTGATCTAGATAATTAAGTCCCCAAACCCAGATATTTAATAAAAGGAAAAAAATACAGGCATATAGCCCCTCAGCTGAACTCCGTGCTCGAGTGGCAAAGGAATTGAGGTGACAATCAGGGTGTCCAGAGTCTTGGGAATTTTGGGGGCTTCAGGATTCGCCTGGGAGGGAGTGAGAAGGAGGTGAGAAGGAGGCCAAGGGGTCCAGGCGGGCAGAAGTCCCTCTGGACCTGGAATGCAGCCTGGGGAGAGCCCCCTGCAGTGCGGACAGGAGGCACTGAGCACGATCAGGTGATCTCCAGGTTGGCACGTGCCACCCGATGGCTTTTCTCCCCACTCTATCTCTAATCGGAGGGATAAAGTGTGCCAGCAGCTCTCATCTCCCACCTGGATGGTGACAGCCACAGCTATAGGGGTTTCTTGGGATGATGAAAGCTCCACTCTGCCTCTAGAGGACTGTGGTAGAAAACAGCTTTCTCTGTCACTTCTTGGGCTGCTCGTGATCCTGTTTCCTTTCTGTCCTTCCCAGCAGTTTCTAAAGAGATGCCCTAAGCCAACATTCCCTTGAACTTCTCTCTCAACAGGACTTTGATTCTGGAGCCGTTGCATAACGTCACTTTCTAAGGGGGCCCAACCTCCCACCATCAGTCTGCCTGGCTGACCTGCTCCTGTTTCCGAAGCAGCCCCCACAGGAGTCTGGTTCTCTGCTGCGGTGCTGGGTCTTCGAAGAGAAATCAAGGGCATCTTCCATTGCCGGGTAAGCGTTTGTCCTCACAGCTGAGCTTTCTGCAGCTCATCACCCCCCCACGCGTTGGCCTCTACCCACATTTCCAGAAGCATTCCTGCTAGCCCTTCACATGTCCACACTGCAGCTAACGCTGCACATCCCTGCTCCCAAACATCCCGGGGCTGCACTGCCTCTTGGAAACTCCCTCCCATCCAGCTCCCTATAGCTGCAGACAAATAGATCCTTCAAGTCAAATTCCAACACCTCCAGAGAGCCTCCGGGGTTGTTTGCAGTTAGAAGAGGCCACACCCTTCTCTTCCCCACTGTACCTGATCTGCACGTTTCCTAGGGCACGGCTCATGCGTTGTTTGCTGCGTGTCATTTGCTCACTGCCCTGGTTTCAACACTACTTTCACCAAGAGCACCCATGACCGGATGAACCTGTCTGTCCAGTCCGAGTCTGGTGGACATGGAGCCTCACTGCCTTCAGCCACGGGGGTGTGGTCAGCTGACAGAGCTCAGCTCTCGGCTCCTTTAACCGAGCAAGATGGGGATTTAACAGTCCAGCCAATTCAGCCCAAGATGGACAACTCTACTGAACAATGTTCCCTCTTGGCCAAAGTTTTGTGGGGCTGGTAATGCAGTTCCACTTTCCCATCTGCTCCATCCTGCCTCCCCTCACTTCCATTCACAGGTGTTGATCGCCGCCAAGCATCTTCTACCCAAACTCCAACTCAGCCAGCAGCGCTGGGCCTTCTCCTGGGCTTCTTCATTTGTTCTTTCATTCAGCAAATCTTGATCCAGCCCTGGCCACGTGCAGACACCGTTCTGAGCAATTGAAATTTGGCGGCAAACAATGTGGGACTTAAAGACCTGTGGGGAGAGAGACTAGAAACAAGCAAATAAACAAACAAGATACTGTAAATGCTGTGAGAATGGACAGGTAATGGATCAGAGAGTGACTTGGAGGTAACCACCCTGGATGGAGGGAACGTATGGAAAAGCTTCTCTGAAGAGGAGATGTTTGATCCGAGTGCTGAAGGTGGAGAAGGAGCCAGCCATGGGAAACGCTGCTCTATCGGGTTATTTTTGTCTAACTGCCCTGGACATCTCACCAAATGCTCCCAGGCCCCAAGTGGCCTCCCCGTCCCCAGTCCTTACTACACTCTTCTGTCTGTGTTCATTACCTCGGGGACGCCACGCCCGTCCACCAGGCACTCAGCCCAGATCCTTGCAGTCCCCCTGCCCCTTCCCTGTCCCTCATCACCAGGTCCTGGTGCCACCAATCTTCTGGGGCGACCACACCCCCAAGCCAACCGCAGGCTGCCAGCACCTGTCATCAACTGTTACAATACTCACCTGACAGGTTGCCCTTCTCCATCTTTCACCATCCTTCTTGCTCTTCTTTTTTTTTTTTGATACACATGGTCTTTTTTTGTAAATTAAAAAAAAAATTTTTTTTTGGCTGCATTGGGTCTTTGTTGCTGCACGCGGGCTTTCTCTAGTTGTGGCGAACAGGGGCTGCTCTTCAATGCGCTGCGCAGGCTTCTCACTACAGTGGCTTCTCTTTGCTGTGGAGCACGGGTTCTAGGTGCATGGGCTTCAGTAGTTGTGGCACACGGGCTCAGTAGTTGTGGCTCACGGGCTCTAGAGCGCAGGCTCAGTAGTTGTGGTGAACAGGCTTAGTTGCTCCGCCTCATGTGGGATCTTCCCGGACCAGGGATCAAACCCGTGTCCCCTCCATTGGCAGGCGGATTCTTAATCGCTGCGCCACCAGGGAAGTCCTGAGATCAGTTATTTATTGCCATAATAATGCTGCGTAACAAACAGCCATAAAACTTCGGTGGTATATGATCGGCACTGGTGGTGTGTATGAATGGAGTCAGCTAGGGGACTGGGTGCTGTTGATTTTTTTCTGGGCTTTGCTGGCGTGTCTGGAAGTTGGTTGACTGCCACCTAATCTAAGCTGGCTTCCCCCAGGATGCTGGAGTGACGCAGCTCTGTTCCACATATCTCTCATTCTCCCTTAGACCAGCCCGGGTATCTTCTTCTCCTGGTGATGACAGAGGCAAAAGAACTCAAGCGGAAATATGCAAGGCCAGGGCTGAGAGCTAGTAACCTTAGTCTGCTGGCCAAAGTAAGTCTTGTGGTCGAACCCGGGATCCGAGCGGAGGGCACTGCACATCGATGCGCAAAGCGAATGTGTGCAGGAAGGGGTGAAGAGTCGGGGTGATGTTTGTAACCTACACCAGGGATGCCTAAGATCATGAACACATAGAAAAATGGAGACTTTAATGGTCCCTATTCTTGGTGTGAGAGCGTTCAGCAAATGTAAGCTAATGTTATAATCCTTACCATGCCTGTGAAGTATACGTTACAGACCCCAATACCCAGTAAAGGGGGTCAAAGCTAGAGTTCTCACTGCTCCAGATAAACTTGCAGGAACTCACGGGCCTTCACTCTGTCAGCCTCACAGTTCCGAGCCCTCCCCTCCACCGCCAACTGTGAACCCGCTTCAGATGCATCTCATTTCTCTGCTCTGGTTGGGGAAGATGCGCTATTCATCTCTGTGAGCGGGAGCTCCTGCCTGGTGCCCGTCGACGCACAACCCTTCCCAGATTGCTCAGGGCCTCCAGTCACAACCTGTTCTCCAGTCACATTTGTTCTCCTTTTCAGTATGGTCCCGACCTGCTCTTCTGACCTCATCTCTTCTTTTTCTGCCACTTTTACCCTGCGGTTCAGTCAGATGGGATCACTACCCATCCCCTGCCACATTTGCAGGCCCCATGCTCCATGTCAGTCACGGGCTGGCTGCTGGTCTGCCCCAAATCACCTTCACTCTGGAACCCAGGTTCCCTCCCAGCCTCGGTGGAGGTGGGAAAAGAGCAGGGTGTGAGCTGTGCTTGCTCGTGAAACCTGGTCCCAGAAGGGACATGCATCACTTCTGCACTTACTTGAATGCCCAGAGTCAACACATCAACTTTTCTTAGGGAGGGGGCAGCAGTCTACTCCAGGTTCACAATCCCTGAAACTCTTTGCTGGGAAAAAAAAAATTAAATAGACTGGAAAATTTTGTTGCCAAGTGTTTTCAGGTTTACAGATATGAGGGTATTTGCAGGTGACACCTTTACATGGCTTTCAGTAGCAACATTGCATAACAATAGAAATGTTTCCATACATCTGTTGTCAAGAGATTTTCAAAGCATGAGGCTCGTTTTTATTCGTTTGTCTTTTGAAAACTGTTGCTTTCTCACTCATGATTAAAACCTTTTTTATATCAAAGAGACAGACTGTGTTTTGGAAATAAATCCACTTCGAAATGAGACCCATTTTTAACTGCAGAGGAAAAAGTCAACACATTTGAAACACCTATCCTGTGTAAAAGAAAAAAAATGTGCAGCTCATCTTTAAGAATCATTCTTTCAAGTACCTTACATAAGATAAGCAGAACATTTCTGTGTGGTATCAAAGCTTTCAATATAAATAATTCCTTATCTTATGATTCCTAAAGATTCAATCTGAGATATTTATTTTATAAAACTCATTATATTGACAATATCTTTCAAATAAAGACTTTGAAAATGAATGTCTTACTTCATAAAGTGTGTTTTGATAATATAACACACATTGATAATATAGCTTGCTTTCACTTATATAAGGAGTTTCACATGTGGTGCTACTTGTATAAACATAGCCCTGAATTCTTTGTATCTTCTAGTCTAAACAAATGCTGGATCTGTGCCTACACTCTTTTTTTTTTTTTTTTGCGGTACGCGGGCCTCTCACTGTTGTGGCCTCTCCCGTTGCGGAGCACAGGCTCCGGGCGCGAAGGCTCAGTGGCCATGGCTCACGGTCCCAGCCGCTCCGAGGCATGTGGGATCTTCCCGGACCGTGGCACAAACCCGTCTCCCCCGCATCGGCAGGCGGACTCTCAACCACTGCGCCACCAGGGAAGCCCCTGTGCCTACACTCTTTCCCCATAAAAATATTGTTTTGACTTAAGACATAACATAGTGTTGAAAAAAATATATTCTCCAGTAACGTTTCCTTTGGTGTTTCACCAAAAAAATAATAGTTTTTTAGGTATATTTCACCGCTGAAACAGAATCTAGCAAACTTCTAGATTGAAAAGACTCTAGCAAACATCCTAATTTGAGACATGTTAGTCTCAGTACTGTCATCTAACTATAGAGCAAACCACCCATAGGAGGAATTTGTTTGATTCAAATCCCTGCTTCAGATCTTCAGCAACGTTTTCTCTGGTTCATTAAACAGTATTTGCTAACAAACGAATTCATTTTAGTTTGTTGCCATATTATTTTCCATGCACTGGTTCAGTCATTTTTCTAAGACAACAGTATGTGACCTTTTGTTTCCATTATTGAGAAAGATATCTAAAAAGAGGCTTCTCCTGAGAAACTGGTCACCTTATCTTTCTTGATCTGTATCCTGGCTATTTGGATGGGTTCAGTCTGTGAATAATGTATGAGCTGTACACTTATAATACGTGCTTGTTTCTAAATGTGTATTACACTTCAATAAAACATATTTAAAGAGATTTCTAAAATGTGTTATTAAAATGGATAGCATTTTGTAATGTGACAGATTGAATACCTGAGTTTAGACAATGCTGAAAAAATCTTGAGATTGGTCTTAGTTTTTACATAGCTGGCTAATTGTGATGATTCCACACGATCAGAGCTAATATTTCAGGGAATAACATCTACTGAGGAGTCAACCTTCTGGAACTGTGTTCAGCTGCAAGTAACACAAGACTTGACCAAATAACAGCTTAAACAAATTAGAAGGATTTTTCATACAACAGAAAGATGACAGTTCTTGGCATTGTTTCAGCAGCTCACAGACATCAGGACTAGTCTTTACCACTGTTTTGTCCTTTCTCTCAAGATCACAAGAGCTGCCACACCTCTAGTCATCACATCTGCGTTACAGAAAGGAGGAAGGAGGAAGCCACAAGGAGGAAGGGTATTACCTACGTTAGAAAAAGAAAATTCTCCCCAAATCATTAGAAGATGTCCCTTTAGTTCTCTTTAGCCAGATTTCTGCTCAATTATCATCTTTAGTAGGAAGGGAAACTAGGAATGGAGCTTTTTTGTAGAGCACATGGCTGCTCTGTATAAAGCTGGGGTTCTGCTAGCAACAAGGAGAGGCTGGCTGTTGGAGAAGCATTGAGCAGGGTCACAAGGTGAGGCCTGGAGTGGTTACGCTCATGGGTGTAAACCCGTATTTCAAATGATCTTTGAGGCCTTTGGAGCACTTTGGCTGATGCCTTATGAGATGTGGTTTGACCTTCAGAGCGTCTTGTGCTGGGGCTGATGGGAAGCCAGTATTCGGAGCAGGAGCGGGCCAGAGCAGCCTTTGGGCAGGTGGGGAAAAGGCATTCTGTCTAGACGGATACAGCCCCGCACTTGGGAGGAAGGACTGGCCAGTGGAGTAGAGATGGATTTCAGTCCCCACTTGCCTCCTGCCCGAGTGCCCTTGTGCAGTCCACAACTTGCACAACTGTGCAGCAGCAACACATGTCAGTTCCGCCATTTCCTGTTTGTACAGTTCTCTTTGCACAATTGGTTTTATTATCCATAATCCATAGCTGCTTTGTAGGAATCTCTTTAAGTGGGTTATTCATGTTGTGAGGATTAGTTTAACTAACCCCTGGGTAATATAGTCTGTATGCTCTGTCAGTGCGCTGAGCCAGAAACTGCAATGTGAACCAATCGTCAGAAGTTGAACCAAGGACCAAGGACAATACTGCCCCTTGCACACCGTGGGGTGCTCCCCCCACCCACATAACTTGGACTCTGCACGTGGAGTTGCCTGGGTGACAGGTAACTGAGTAAGAGAGCCAGTGCTAACCACGTATTACAAACGAGCAGAGCTTCATTTCCTTTTTATTAAAACGATAAAAGGTAAACAAAGTTCTAATATTTTCTTCCATGTTTTCTAGGATGCTCTAAATGCATCTTGGTGTTTGTTTATCTGTTTTACAGTGAATCAATTCAGAGGACTTATGATTTTTAAGAAAAGTCCTCTCTAAGGGAATCTTTTCTTCCCAGTCTTCTGATCATCTATTCTAGGATAAGCAAAACGGCTGAATTCCTGATTATCTGGTTCTGCACTCATAGCAGACATGACTAATCGATCCTAGGACTCTTACCTGCTGAGCCCAGCACCTCTCAACCCCGTGCTCCGGGCAGCTGTTAACATCTGATCAGGAGGCAGCGCCAAAATGCACCTATAGCTATTGCCCATCTTCAGACGTGGAGGGGCCGATTCAATCCAGTTCAGTCAACTTTTCCTGAGCACTTCTGCTGGATGCAGGGAGAGAGACAAAGAAATCAGACCCCCTGCCCTCAAGCATAGGTACTTATAAACCCTCATCACAGTTTTCATCTCATCTTATCACTACATCCTATAACCATACTGGGAAGCCACCATACAATTAAGTTCTCCCTCTGTGTCCTCTGTTTACCCATCTATAAACAGGGGTTTCTCAACCTCGGCACAATTGACATTCTGGGCTGGATCATTCCTGGTGCGGGAGGCTGTCCTGTGCATCATAGGGTGTTCAGCCTCGTCTTTGGTCTCTACCCATTAGATGGCAGTAGCAATCCCTCCCCCAACGATGACAATCCAAAATGTCTCCAGATATCACCAGAGGTTCCCTGGGGGGCAAAATCCCCCCCCACCCCAAGTTGAGGACGGGGGCACTAAAGCCCCTTTCAGCACCAGATTCTCAGACTGACTCAGGACACAGAGAAGAAATCAGCATCCACAGAGACCTGGGAAGGATTTCTGCGCCATCTGCTGGCGACTCGAAGCCTTGTCCTTGCCGAGCCTGGTGAACTGCCCTGCAATCAGCCAGATGGAAACACCCCTGGGAGATGGATGCTCCGAGGCTTAGCCTGGGGGAAGGGCTGGAAAAGAAAATGGAGAATGTAAGACTCGTGTTTGTGCTTTGTATAAGATTCACACATTAGAGCATAAACCAAGGCTGATGGGGTCCTTGGTGAAGAGCTGCGGTCTTCTCTACCCCTGTGTTTCTCAGTGGGGTGACACTTGGCAATGTCTGGAGAGGTTTGGGGTCGTCACAGCTGGGTGGTGGCAGGGTCTACTGGTACCTAGTGGGCAGAGACCAGGGATGCTGCTAAACATCCTTCATTGCACAGGAAAGCACCCACCCCCCAGTCCCAAATGCCAAGAGTGTCAGGTTGAGAAACTCTGCTCTAAACCAAGCACTGAGCTTCCCAGAGTGTTCCTTGCCTCCTGGGGCAGACCCTGGGCCTGGGTGCACACTTATACACTCCGACACACATGCGAGGAGCCTGGAGAAGCGCCCCAGACTTCATGGGAAATGCGTTTGGAATAATGCAGGATCAGAGGTGGCTTGGAACCCAGTCAGCATGGTTGTTTTCCCTCCTTGTGAAGCAAGCTGCCCACCAGCAGCACACATTTACATGATGATTCCTGCAGACACGGCCCTGGGCTGAGTGGACAAGTGAGTTGATTGCTGCAACCGGCGTTTCTGAGGAACGCAGGATATGGAGTTAGAAAGACCAGACTTGAACATTGGCTCTGCTACTTTCTCCCTGAGTGAGCTGGGGAAAGTAGTTGACCTCTCAGGACCTCAGTTTCCTCATCTGTAAAATGGGTGCAATACCAGCAGTACTAAGCTTACACAGTAGTTGAGCTTATTTGGAGGAAGTAAGGGGGGAGAGGGAGGGGCTGGGCAGCCACACTGTCAGTTCACACTCAGGGCTGGAACCACCCTTGGGCACAATCAACTCAGCTGCCAGGCTCTCAGGAGGGGGCGAATGTCACTGTCCTGAAGGTGACTCAACTCCTCCCTACCTTTGCCGCCTCTGTTCCTGTATCTGCCTCTGCCTCTGCCTCCCCAGTTCCTCTGCAGCTTCGGGGCTCCTGAACCTCACCACCCCATGCTAATGCACTCTGTGCCATGCCTCCCTGAGAGCGGGGCCCTCACTGGTCAACCAGTCACCGGCCGCGCTTAGGGCCAGATCAGGGGCACTTCCCATGGCCCCCAAGGCCTCTAGCCCCCGTGGGAGGGGGAACGAGCTGTGGGTGAGACCCCCAGCCGAAGCCATGGCAGGGAACTCAATGGCACACAGTAGGGTCACTCTCAGGGGGCTGAGGGCGTGGCAGGTGCGGGTTGGGGAGGGAGGCGGCGCGCTCAGGACTACACGGCCACGTATGTGCCGTCAAGGGCAGGAGGACACAGTCAGTGAAAGGAGAACCTGGTGAAGGGTAGAGCGGTGGCTTCTGGAAAAGAAGGAGGTGCACCGGGACGTGGCCTGTCTACCGAAGTGAGTAGGCTGACCGGGTGTCTGAAACCGCCTCCGTGCATTTGGCCAGACCTTGGAGATTCACAAAGCTCTTTTCGGCTTCCTCTTCCAGCTGATCCTCAGAAACCCCTCTGTGGTTGGAAGGACGTCCTTATTTTCCAGATGTGGAAATTGAGGCCCAGCTGGGGAAGTCGCTACCCCCTGGACGTGCAAACAGCAAGGGCCAAGGCCAGGTGTAACAGCAAGCTTTGTACAGCATGGCTGCCTAGAGCCAGGGCCACTTGGGAGAGCGGATGGAGGCTTCCCCTCCATGGTCTGGAATGTCTCCTTCATGGCCTGGAGTCCCGGCGTATCAGCACTTGGGGGGCGTGGGCTGCTGCCTTGCGGAGACAGCCATGCTGAAGCACCATCCCCTCTGCGGCCTCTGCATCAAGAGCGCCGGCAGCTTTGTGGGATGGGGGCCGGGGGCGTGCAGCACTCCTTACTCCTTGGCACAATGGCAGGAGTAACAAAGCAAGAGAGAGGCATGGACATATAGACACTACCAAACGTAAGGTAGATAGCTAGTGGGAAGCAGCCGCATAGCTCGGTGCTTTGTGACCGCCTGGAGAGGTGGGATAGGGAGGGTGGGAGGGAGGGAGACACAAGAGGGAAGAGATATGGGGACATATGTATAACTGATTCACTTTGTTATAAAGCAGAAACTAACACACCATTGTAAAACAATTATACTCCAATAAAGGTGTAAAAAAAAATAAATCCCCCCAGTGAGATACTGGAGCCCGTTAAAGCCCTGCTCCCTCTTCCAGCAGAGGACGTGGGGATTCCAGTCTCAGCAGGTCTGGGGTATCTGCTCAGAGCTCCCCAGTTTAAGGCCTGCCAAGATAGAAATCACATTTGCTTCTGGAAAGTTCTTCCTGGAGAACAGTGGCCTTCTCATGGCCCTCTCTTCCCGTGGGGGGCTTCCCCTCTGTCTCTGCCAGGACTCCTGTCACGTGAGGCTGTGTTTTGGAGGCTGGGGAGATGGGGAGGGGACAGCTGCTTCTGTCAGTGTCACTGCCTCGCTGGCCATAGACTGCAGGCCTGTGTGTGTGGACAGCAGTGACCTGCCACGTGCCTCTGCATGGCTCTGAGTGAGGGCAGTGCCACCGCCGCCCCTCATCAGGCCTGCATTAAAAGCCTCAGCCCTAAGTCTGGCTGCGTCCCCCTGAGGCCCCTTTCCCTGCCGGTTTCCTGTAGGAGGAAAACCCAGTGATGGTCACACCTAGGGGTTCTGTTCCTACAAAGTCGTAAGTTCTTCCTCCTCTCTCCTCTGCTGTGGGAGTGTGGGCACGAGCTCACACATGTCGTATAGAACTCTCATTATAGAATAGAATGTAAATCATCCGAGTCTATAGAGAGGACGCTATATAGAACTCTCGCAATAGAATAGAATATGGAACATGTCGTATAGAACTTTCATTATAGAATAGAATATAAATCATCCGTGTCTGTAGAGAGAAGTGGAGATTCTAGAGACAGAGGGTATGCAGACCTCTGTGTAACCAAGTACAGACAACGTTTGTGGCACATACAGAGGAAGGGGTGAGATTGAAAGCCTGAACTGTCTAGGTCTAAGTATGGATCAAAATGAAGGTCCCCCCAGAGCCACAGTGCCAGGCTTCTTTTTGTCTTGTCTGCCACTTTGGGAGCAGCTGCAAGGTTTTCGAGAGACCTGGGGGTTGTCCTCTCGTCTCGGGGTGCTCGCTCAGCTGCTTGATGGCCCAGTGGGGCCGAACCCCTTCCCACTGCTCCGGCAACTCCCAGACCCTGCTGGCATAGTCTTGCCTTGGAGACGAGATTGAACGCACAGATGCCCAGGTCCACCTGGCCTGCTGCGTTGGCAGCTTCAGTGCGGGGTCTGGAATCCGCGGGTGATCCTGTAGCGTCAGGATGAGTGTGTCTGGGTGACTCTGACACCGTGGGGCTGGGCTGGCATGTACTGGAAGGAGCCCTGGCAGCTTATTTGAGGGTAGGCCCGCCGAGAGTGAAAGAATTGGGTCCCACAGTAAAGCAGGTCAGTTAAGAATCACCAGACTCAAGAGCAGCGAGCTGTACTGGCTTCCTCCACCCTCTCAGTTTTCAACTTCAGGGAATATCGACCCAGAGAGGGTTGCCGTTGCCCACCACTTTCCCCACCTCAATGCTGAGCCCGGGCCCTTGTCACCTGTTTCCTGAGGCCAGGACCTCCGGCCACCCCATCTGTTTCCCAGGCACCTGGCCACCTGCTACTGGGCTGCCTTCTCGGGCTGCACTTACAGCCGGGGCCTCTGGGTCTCCACACACCAGGCTGTGAGGTCCCACGTGCTCCCCGGGGGGCCCTGAAGTTGCACGAGCTGCCTTGGATGAAGAGTACCAGGCAGACACCCGCACTGGACCCCAGCTGGCAAAGCACAGCCCCAAAGCCCCCAATCTCCTCCGACCCACTGAAAACCAGGGACTTTTATCCCTGGGTACTGGAGGGGAAACAAGGCTCAGAGAAGCAAAAGGTTTCCCCAAGGCCATTGCAAAAATGTGACAGAAAGGGGCATCCTGGTATGTGTCACTGGTGTGGGAAGTGGGGGAGCTTCTCCATGGAGGGCAATTGGTCAAGGGTATCTGGAGTGGGGTGAATTGTATGTCCTTGTCCTAAGCCCTGGCCCCTGTGAAGGTGACTTTATTTGGAAAAAGAGTCTTTGTAGATATAATTAAGGATCTCAAGATGAAATCATCCTGGATTATCTAGGTGGCCCCAAATCCTGTGACAGGTGTCCTTATAAGAGAAAGGCAGGGTGACATGTGAGACACAAAGAGACATATGGGAGAAGCCACATGGATGCAGCCACAGCCAAAGAACGCATGGCACCTCCAGAGGCTGGAAGAGTCAAGGAAGGATCCTTCCCTAGAGCCTTTAGAGGGAACTTGGCCCTGTCCACATGTTTTTGGCTTTTTTTTTAAGGTTTTTATAACACTTTTATTTATTTATTTGTTCATTTACTTATTTGTCTGAGTTTGACTATTTTATTTTATTTTAATTTTTATAGGAATATGTTGACTTAGAACGTTGTGTTAGTTTCAGGTGTACAGCAAAGTGAATCAGTTCTACATATACATATATCCACTCCTTTTTAGATTCGAATGTGGGGTTATGTTTAACATTAGTTGCTGGTACCTGCAGGGACCACGTGAAGATTACCACCATGCTTCTCCCCAGCTGGCTGAAGGCCAATGCGTAAAGAAGGGAAAAACTAAATAGATTACCTTCCTTACCTCGGGGCTGCCTTTTCTGTCTGCGTATCTGACTTCCTGCTTGAACTCACTTCTCCTTTCTTGCCCTTATATGTAGTGCTGTTTTTTTGACAAAGGAAAGCTGGCTCTAAAATATCTGGATGTCTATGTTCCTATTCCACATTTTTATTTATTTATTATTATTTTTTATTGAAGTATAATTGCCTTACAGTGTTGTGTTAGTTTCTGCTAATTGTATTTTTTGACAGTTTCAATGTGTATTTCACAAAATATTGGCTACATTCCCCGTGTTGTACAATATATCCTTGTAGCTTATTTTATACATGATAGTTTGTACTTCTTAATCCCCTAACCTTATTTTTCCCCCCTACGGGTAACCGCTAGTTTGTTCTCTATATCTGTGAGTCTGCTGCTTTTTTCTTGGCCCTGTCCACACCTTGAATCTGGATCTTCTTGCCTTCAAAGCTGTGAGAGAATAATATTTCTGTTGGTTAAGCCACTTAGCTTATGGTGCTTTGTTAAGCAGCCCTAGGAGACCAATGTAGGATCACAGCCCAGATCCTGCTTCAAGGACTCGGTCCTAAGGAAGAGATGGGGAATGGACGTGCATTTAGGTCTAAGGATGTACATCCCCCATAATGTCCTAAGGCTCAAAAGGAATTCAGAAGTAACTGAAATGTCCAGCGGCAGGGGATTGCCTAAATAAATGATGGCAGATCCTGAAGAGGCGATATTTTGGGTGTTTCGAAGAATGTTGTAATGCGGGGAATGACAGTCTAATGCTGGGTGGGAAGTGCAGGCCACGAAGCTCTGTGTGTTAGACTGAAGTGTATGAATGGCTGGTGCTCGGCCATTTTTGACCTCAACATCCACAGTGGTATGAAGGAGCATCTAGAAGGAACATCTCTGACTTGGCATTGGGGGCTCAGTGGGGGGATCAGGGAAGGGAGGGGCTCCTGGTCAGCAGGAACAGGAGACAGTCACCCAGGTGGGACAACAGCACGAGCTAAGGAAGCGAGCAAACCAACAGTGCATCTGCGGCTGTGCATCTCAGGCCGATCTTTATCTGGACACACTGGGCTGGACCTGGAGCAATCTGAAGGCTCCCCTTTTATCATCCTCCCCCAGCCTGGACCTGAGACAGGCCTGAGCCCACAGCTCTTCCTTCTCTCCCAGTGGACCCAAGGGAGGCAGCTCCTGAGCTCCCTGCTCTGGCCATCCTGACAGCCCTTCTCCTCTGCATCCTAGGAAGAGAAAGGGAAGGGTGTGTAGCCAGAGGGAGCTGGAGATGTTCCCAAGGGAGAAGTTAGGGGCTGCTTTATGAAGAACCAGCTTCCTTGCCCACATGAGCAGTGAAAACCATGTAAGAGAACGTGACCCTCGTGACTTTGGTCTCTAGGAAGCTTAGCGGCAAATAGCCTTGTGAAAACTTCTAGCTCATAAATAAACACTTTCTTTGACTTTCTAGCTGTGGCATTCTGTTTCTGTTAATTCACTGTGACTTTGATAATATCTCAAAATCCGCTAGGGTAAGCCCTTCAGGTTTGTTCTTTTTTATCACTGCTCTGATCAGCGTTCCAACTTCACTTATATTTTTCCTGACGGTGTGTCTGATTTGTTTAATTTTTAACTTTAAATCTGGGGAGGTCCCCTAAGCCAGCCTCAAACCCTTTAACGAATCAAGTGTGACATAAACATTATATTTTCCTCCGAAGAATGCAGAGCTGGAAAAGGCCTTGAAAATCTGCTAGCACCAAGGTTATTGCAAACTGGCAGCAAACAGGTTGAACCGGTAGAAGCCGTACTGTTTGAAATGGATGGATTAAAAAAAACTCATTTAAATTAGGGCCCCACGTTTTAAAATTGGGATAGTTCACATTAAAAAAGAAATCCAGATTTCCAACTCCCCTGGGACAATCAGAAGGTCTCTTGGCGCCATCATTAGATCAGGCACCAGGTCTGTCTAGACCTTCAACGAATTTACTGAGCATCTACTACATGGCAGGCGTGGCCCTGGCCACTGATGCTTTCCTGCGGTGCTCCTGTGACTTGCCTCATCATCCTGTTAACAGCCTGGTCCCCGAGAAGGTCCAGTGTGCAGCCCTTACTGGTCCAGCCACTTCCATTTACAAATGGGGAAACTGAGGCCAGAGAGGGAAAGGGACCTGCTGAAGGCCACCCAGAGACCATTGACCATCGAGGAACCAGAACCCGAGCCTCCTGACTCCCGTTCCCAGCTACCCGGCCGCCCTCGCTGCCTTCAGCTGGGGGAGCCTGTTACTTTCACACCTCCCTGTTCAAGTTCATGTTATCGGCACATTCTCAGCATCGCCGGGGGCTCGCAGGCGTCTGACTAAGCAGAGCCCAGGAAGCCTGCCAATTGAGTGACTCCGCAGCCTCTTTCTAGGGTTGTATTTTTTTATTTTTAACTTACTGTGATCCAACCATCACCAGGCACATGCAACCCAGCCATCCCTGCGCTGAAAGCAGTCATTGCAAGTGATGCAGAGTTAATTGTCAGCTAACGGTCTCTGATGCTCAGCTAACGGTCTCTGATGCATTTGACTTCTGCCTGTGCATCTGTGAGGCGTTGGTAGGTTGGTGTCCCCCCCCCACCCCCGCCGGTTCCTCCTCCCCCTGCTCCGGTTCCCTCTGGCAGGGTTTCTATGGTGATTGAGGAATGAGGAAGAGCGACTCCACTTTCTTTTTGAGAAGGTGTCTGTGGCAACGGGAGCTGTGGATTCAGAGCTCCCCTGGGGTTGCTCAGATGCCCCGCCACCTGCCTCATCTGTGACATCCTGTTTGATTTGGGCATCGCACTTTCCCTTCGGCCTGGACTCCAGCCACACTTGTCTGCATGCTCGTCCTTGTCCGTTCTCTTCATGCAGGTCTTGGCTCAGATGCCACCTCCTCAGGGTGGACTGCCCAGCCCCAGTTGTTACTGAGTCCAAGCTCGCTCTGCTCACAGTACAACAGGCCGATGAATCGGAGGTGTTGAGGCCAAGAATACGACTTTATTCGGAAAGCCGGCAGACCAAGAAAATGCCAGACTAATGTCTCTAAATAACCATCTTATCGGAGTCTGGATGCCAGTTTCTTTTATAGCACAGAGATGGGGAGGAGATGAGAAAGTAAAGCAAAAAGGCCGTAAGTTTTGCAAATATCCCCTGGAATGGCCAGCCTCAGGGAGGGGATGTATTTTCTTTCTTGCAGCCATCCACAGGTGGACAGGGTCCGGATGTTTCCCTGAACAAAGGCACTTTGGTTTAACATTCAGGCAGAGGGGCAGGGTTCCCCAAGGCAGGCCATTATGTATAGACGGTATCCTTTTAGTGAACAAAAGCAACGGGAAGCAAGGGTTAAAGTAAAAGAAACAGATCCAATGTGTAGTCATATTTGCCTCTTCCCTGTGACACAATCCGTCTGTATCTCCTCTTCTCCCCATGCTCCTTTCAGCACTGCTCTGAAATTCTATTATGTGTTTATTTGTTTCCTGTCCATCACCTGGACTAGGATGTAAGTTCCATGAGGGCGGGGACTTTGTCCTCCCCAAGGCTCGACTCCCAGAGCCCTGCACAGTGCCAGGCACATAGTAGGTTCTCAGTAAATGACTGATGACTCAGTGAATGGACTTGTGCCTCCTCTCCCGCCTTCCTCACCCTTGAGAATATCACCTGTCCAGTGTGGTGTCCTGCTACTTAGTGTCTGTCAGGTGACCTGTGTTCAGAGTTCTTCCAAAAGAAAAAGGAAAAAGAACTGCTCTAGGAAAACCCGAAGTCTGGGACTGTTTGGAAGATTCATTGTTATGTAACAAACCACCCCAAACCTCAGTGGTTGAAAACAACAATCACTTTCTCACTTTTACCGGGGTTAGATGGGTGGGAAATTCAGGCAGGGTTTGGCCAAGTGGTTTTTCTGCTCTACAGGGTGCTGGCTGGGGTCATTTGCTTGGCTGTGTTCAGACTGTGGTTGGACTGGGTAAAGAGGTCCCTAGAGGCTTCATCCACGCGTCTGCTGCCTCAATGCTTCTTCACGTGACACCTCCCCCCCTTTCTCTCTCTCCCCCACCACCCGCCCATTTGGTTAGCTTGGGCTTCCTTACAACATGGCAGCTTCAGGTCAGCCTCCTTACATGACAGCTGGCTTCCAAGAAAGAATGTACCAGCATGTGAAAGCAGAAGTTGCTGATCTCAAGGCTCAGCCTCAGGAGTTTATACAGCATCACTTATACCCCAGAGGATTAAGACAAGTCACAGGGGAAGTTCTGACTCAAAGGGAGGGAGGGGAAATAGACTCCACCTCCTGATGGAAGGAGCAGCACAGACTGTGCAGCCATATTTAATCCATCACAGGGACTGATCCCTTCCCAGGCCCTGTTTAAAGGACCTGGATAAAGGCATACTCCAGGGCACGTGAGCTAGGGCCTCACCCAGTGCCACTAACTTGAGGATTGCAATTATTTACACCATGTCTAAGCCAAATGATGGGCTAATACAAAGGAAGGGTTTACTGCTCAGTAAACCCTGTGTAAACTCTTACTAAGGACAAAATTGAGGGAGAATATCAGCCCTACTTAATAGATCAGCATCTTGTTATTCATTAAAATATGTGGTGGTGTTGTCTTTTTGGCAGTACACGGGCCTCTCACTGTTGTGGCCTCTCCCGCTGCGGAGCACAGGCTCCAGACGTGCAGGCTCAGCGGCCATGGCTCATGGGCCCAGCCGCTCCGCAGCATGTGGGATCCTCCCGGACCGGGGCACGAACCCGTGTCCCCTGCATCGGCAGGCGGACTCTCAACCACGGCGCCACCAGGGAAGCCCTTAATTACCTCTTTAAGACCTCTATCTCCAAATATGGTCACATTCTGGGGCACATATGATTGGGGGGCACATAATTCATCCCGTAATAAACCTCCGCCTAAAATTTGTTTTGAAGGTCAAGACTGATGACAGCACACGTGCACCCAGACAGCGTGGGGAGGTTTATTGTTCACATAATGAGACTTGCTGGGGAGGACAAGGCAGGCTCCCGAGCTGGTCCAAAAATGGCCCTAGAAAGCAGGGATGGGAGGCCGGCTTGGGGTTTTTACAGTGGCCGGTGGGAGGGGCTGGGGTGAGGATTGAACTACCAGTGGGCTTTCTCATCAGCTCGCCCAGACGTGGGGCAGAAGGGGGAGAAGGAGGGATGTGGCTTAGAAGCGGTCAGCCACCAAGTGTCAGAAAGTGGTGTGAGTCTCCACCACGAGAGCCTGCTGCAAATCCCTATGTCTGCACAATCTTTCATAAAGCCCCAACCTCCTTTACCTCACTGTCCTTAACAACCCTAAATGCTGAGACCCAGGTGGCTCTGAGCTGACGGGTCCAGAGGGGCTCAAAGTCTAGATTGTGTGTTCTACCTGCCTTTGGTTAGACCTGCACAGAACCGGCAGTGCTCACAGAAGGGCCTGGTGGGGGCTGGAGACATGGGAGGGAGGGAGACAGAGTTTGAAAGACTCAGCTGGCCCTTGAAGAGAAGAGATCCTCAAGCCCTCCCTTCCCTCTTAGTTCAGAATGACTTTCACCTTCTGGAATCACCTGTTCAGGATCAGATAGGAAATCCTCATGGCTAAGATGATACTGCTCTGCACAGTCAGAGAGAGGAGTCTAATGCCCTTGAATCAGACCAAACCAGGATCAACCTAAATGCCCCCTCCTCCATGAAGCCTGCCCTGTCTCTCCCTTCCAATCCCTTGCTCTAAGGCATATGGCCGTGCCTAGGGCTGCCTCATGCTGTTGCTGCTCTTGGTCACACCTCGTCTCCTGCCCCCTAAGGTCAAGGTGATGTCTTGTGCACCTGTGTGTCCCAGATGCTGCCTCTCCCATCCTCTCCCACCTCAGGCACACTGGGGTCTTTGCACCCATCATTATTCCATGATTCATTCTTCTGCAGAACATTTTTTCATGCTGTTCCCCTATCTGGAACACTGTTCCCTGCTCTAACCCCTCTCCTTTAACCTGGGGACTCCTCATCCGTCTCAGCTCTGATGTCCCTTCCCCAGGACACCCTTCCTAACCTCCATCCCCACCTGTGGCCAGAGTAATTCCCTGTACAGTCAATCCTAACTCCTGAACTTACCCTTCACAACTATATCCTACAGTGTGTGTATCCAGCCAATGAGAATGTAACAATGCCGTTCACCATAGCAGGAGCTCAGCAAGGAGCTGGATGATTGATTGAATGAAGGAAAGAGTGGATTCAGAGATCAGCTGAAGTCTTCTTGAGCCATATGGCCTGAGAAACAGCCAGACATCACCCCTGCCTGCAGCTGTCCCAGAATGATCCAAGGGTGCTGAGGCTCCCTGATTACTTACAAGAGAGCAGCTTCAGCTCCGTGATTAGAGAGGAAATGAGCGATTGGATTCCTGGACCAAGGAGGCATCTGTTCCCGCCTTTGCTCCTGGGGTGCGCCGTCCTTGCAGTCTACCATGTGACATCTTAGGAGGTTCCATCACAGAACCATGCCGCTATAAAGCTGGCAGGCTTCTCAGAAATCACGTAGTCCAGGATTGCACACTGGAAGCCCTGGGAAGGATCTAGCCTCTATATGGGTCTTGTCTGGCCACAGAGAGCTGATACCAGTTCCGTGTGCCCACAGTTTCCCACCATGTCGCCCAGGAAGCAGCCTTCCCGAGTTTGTGAAGGCGCTGGAGTTTGCTGCCCCTGGTATGGCCCAACACTTTATTTGCAGGGGCAGGGATATGGCTGAAATGGTGGTGCGGGGCAACAGAAACCCAGAGAGGGGGATGGTAGTATTTAAGTTCACATGGCAGTTGAGGGTCAGAGTGGAGACCAGGCCCACTAAGGGGTTCCCTTGAGCCGCAGGAAAAGCAAGTATCAGGTGAACCTCAACAAATAACACAAACAGGAAGGGGTGAACTCTCTTGGTCCCCCCAGGAGGGAAAGGGGGTTCTCCTGGGAGGAGGTGAGCCAACTTGCAGTGAGGTTTCTCTCTATACTGAGACTCCATACTGTACCCATGGGTCGGTTCATTAATAATTACCTAATCAGGGAGGTGGTAGGTGGTGCAGAGAGGTTTCTCCAATCTTCCTGGGCTTGATAAATCCAAGCTACATCTAGAGCTCAGATAGGCACCCAGGGGCCACTCCAGGATTGACTGTGCCGTGAGTAACCCTACGAGGGTCACAGTAGAGACTAAAAGGAGGATGACCAACCGGCCCGGTTTGCCTAGGAATGGGAGTTCTGGGACAAGACTTTCAGTGCTAAAAGTAGGAAAGTCCTGGGCAGACTGGAACAATTGGTCATGCTAATTAGAGGTGACAAAGGCTAGAAAGACCCCTACATATGATTGCACCAACCTCCTTGCTGCACTGGGCAGGGAACTGGTGCTCAGATCCAGAAGAGCCTCCCGCAAGGCCACGTACAGCTGGGGACCCAGGTCTTCCGGCTCCAGTTGCTTTCGGAGAGCTCCTGTCAGAGCTTCTGGGCAATCTCACCGCAAAGCCGAAGAGAAGTGTGTGAGAGGGGGTGAGGAGTGGTTGTTATAGGTTGGTAGGAAGCCATGTTGGGGGGGGGTGTTCCTTGTTATGGTCACTCTCCAGCGAGCACAGCAAAGTTCAGTTGATGTAATAGTGACTGTATGGTCCCCACAGCCAAAGATATTCACTATCTGGCTCTTTATAGGAAAAGTTTCCTGACCTCTGGTCTGGGTGAAAAATGATGGAGAGTTGAATGAGTGTCAAGAGGGACTGAGGGATTGAATGGGGTGGGATGGATGCAAGGCCAGATGGATGTTAGGGGTGACAACTGGGTTTGGGGCTGAGAACTAGGTAATGGTAGGGCCATTTGATGGGGCAGAGAAGATTTGGTGGAGAAAATCGAGCATCCTGTTTGGGGCAGGTTAAGTTCATTAGGGAAAGGGACCAATTTTATCCCTGAGACTTTGGACAAATCATGTGTTGAGCATCAGTGATCTCATCTGTACAGAGCGGTGACAAGAATACCAGCTCTATTGACCTCTACCTGGATAAGAGGGTCAAACAAAATGGCACAAAAGCGATTTTGCAAAGTGTAAAACACACCACGGATGTCTGTGGGGTAGTCGCTAACATAGCCTTTGGCGATGAGCACATTTGACATGATGGGTCACTGGGCTAAGGAAATAAACTCAGATGGTGCAAGGCACCCCAGGCTGAGAGTCCGGAGACCTGTGTTCTAGCTCAGATATTTACTAGTTTGGTGACTTGGTTAAGTCACTTTTGGAGTCTCTGTTTCCCATTCTCTGTAATGAGAATGGAGTCCAGTGCCGTGCAGAGCTCACAGAGATGGGAAAGGAAATGGGATGGTGGGCAAAGAGTTGCTTTGTAAATCTGAAGCCCTGCTACAGTGTCGTGGCACCACACACGTGGAGGTACTGGGTGTTTGCTACTCCCCTGCCAGCTCATTTGCAGGAGTTGAGAGTATCACTTAGATCCCTGGGGCCCTGCCTTCTGCCTGGCATCTCAGTGGGGTTGGGCATTCTGCTGGGGAGTTTCCTGGGCACATTCTTTCCTCCTGTAGACCTGAGAGCACAGAAGGTGCATCTTACCGACTGCCTGCTCCTCCGTCTGGCTGGACTACTGGTCCTTTCTCGAGGTCAGCGGCATCCCGAGCATCACGGCCAGGGTCACATCCACTGCCCCCATCAGGAGGCTCCGGGCACAGGATCCCCCAGCTTCAAGGTCACTGAAGGAAATACTGCCTTTGCTCTCCGCTTCTACCACCTGATGGCTTCCCAACCCTACGGGAGCAACGTCTTCTCCCCGCTGAGCATCTCCGCCGCCTACGCCATGCTGTCCCTGGGGGTCCGCTAGCACAGCCGGACCCAGATCCTCGAGGGTCTTGGCTTCACTTTCACAGAGGTGTCAGTATCTGACATGCACAGGGGCTTCCAGCACCTTCTGCACACTCTCCACCTCCCGGCCAACAGGCTGGAGATGCGTGTGCACAGCACCCTGTTGTTGAGCCTGGAGCTGCCGCTCCTTCCGAGATTCCTTAATGACTCTGTGACCTTCTATGAGTCCAGACTCTTCCACACCAACTTCGACGACTCTGAGGGCACAACCCAGCTTATCAACAACCAAGTCAGGGAGGAAACTCGAGGGAAGATTGTGGATTTGGTCAACGAGCTCAGCGCAGATACCACGATGGTGCTGGTGAATTACATTTACTTCAAAGGTAAGAGTCAATTCGTTGGTGGATCCTACATCTTCCCTTTCCCCCTAATTCGTTGAAGGATCACATATCAGAAAGAAACTCCCGCAGAACAGAAAGTGGATGGATTGGGTCTGATGGGGTTGAGCAGCCTTCTGAAAATTTAATGTTAGAGCCTCAGATATTTAAGTTTGGGTAGTATTGATTTCCACCCCTTCATATCTTTAGACATATTTTCTTATTTTTTTTATTTTTTTAAAAATTTTTTAAAGGGAATTCCTTTATTTTTATTTTTTATTTATTTATTTTTGGCTGTGTTGGGTCTTCATTTCTGTGCGAGGGCTTTCTCTAGTTGTGGCGAGCGGGGGCCACTCTTCATCGCGGCACCTCTCACTATTGCGGGCCTCTCACTATTGCGGGCCTCTCACTATTGCGGGCCTCTCACTATTGCGGCCTCTCTTGTTGCGGAGCACAGGCTCCAGACGTGCAGGCTCAGCGGCCATGGCTCACGGGCCCAGCCGCTCCGCGGCATGTGGGATCTTCCCAGACCAGGGCTTGAACCTATGTCCCCTGCATCGGCAGGCGGACCCCCAACCACTGCACCACCAGGGAAGCCCTATTTTCTTATTTTTTAAAAAAAATAACAGCAATGTATGAAATGCATTCTACCCAATGGTGACAAGTTGAACTGCTGGATTCATCTCCAGCTCTGCCACTTACCAACAGTACAAACAGGGCAGGTTGTTTGCTTGAAAGACTCTTATAAGGATATAAGAGTCCCTGCTTCAAAGTTTTGTTTCTGAGAATAAAATGATGTCACATATTTGAGTACTCCTTAGAAGAGGGCCTGAAGGGATCAGCAAACTACAGCTCCTGGCCAAACCTGAAGGCCACCTGTTTTTGTAAATAAAGTTTTATTGGCACACAGCCACACCCATTCATTTATGTATTATCTCTGGCTGCTTTCACGGGACAGAGGTTAGCAGTTGCTACTGAGACAGAATAACCTGTAAAGTGTAAAATATTTACTTTCTTGCCCTTTGCAGAAGAAGTTTGACAACCCCTGGCCATTATATACACTCAATAAATAGAGTATTTGTAATTATTCTAATGATAACAATTTTGAAGACCTTTTAAAATACATATAAGTATAAAAGAAAAACTAGAAATTGCCCAGAATCTTACCTCCCAATGTTAATGAGGGAACCAACATTAACATTTTAGCCTAATTCCTTCCAGTCTTCCATTCACACACATATGTTAATAGAGTTGAAATCACAGGTAGGAACAGTTTTGTACAGTGTGTATCACTTAGGGTTCCATCCAGGAAGCATAGTCACCGTGAGTGGGAAGGGAAAGGGGGTTGTGAGAGGAATTAGTCCTGGCATGTTTGTGGGAAGGACTGGGGAAGTGAAGGTCTGGAGGAAGAGGGAGTTGGAGGGACAGAGAACAAGTCACTGGAGCTGGTGGACAAGTTGGAACTTATCAGAAAATCTACATGCCAGGCACATCCAGCCGCCAGAGTGGGTCCATGTAGGGAGAGCTTGCGGAGAGGCCCAGGCTGAGCACCTGGCAGTGGTCTGGAGACACTGCTGGTCAGCACGGTAGAGCTGGACAAGAACTTGGCGGAGAGCATAGGTGAGCTGGAGCATGCAGCCCCTCTGGTCTGTTCATCGTCTCGTCTGCCTTCAGCGGGCAATGGCTGCTTCATATCTGCCTCTCAATCCCCTGCTGTAACCACTTTGAATCTACAGGAAACAGATTCTGGGGAACAGTTCCAGACCAATAATCCAGCCAAACTGGTCACTGCTTGCATTTTTACATGTGGAATTTTCAGGCACCAGTAAAAACTTAAAAAAAATTTTTTTTTTAATTCTGCAATAACTAAATTCATAGGGAGTTGCAAAGTTGTACAGAGTGGTCCCATGTACCTTTCACTCACGTTCCTCTGGATAACATCTTATGTAACTGTAGTACAATAGCAAACCAGGAAGCTGACGTTGGTGATAATCTATAGACTTTATTCGGATGTTATCAATTTTCACATGCACTCGTGTGTGTGTGTGTGTGTGTGTGTGTGTGTGTAGTTTTACGCTATTGAAAACTTTATTTAGATCTCATTTTAGTGGATGCATAATATTCTATTGACTCCATTCCATTTAAAATATAATATAATTTACATGTGTAATATACACCATCACCACACCCAAAGCTCTGGCCAGAAATAATGAAGATCTTGGTGCTCTCTTCCCGAAAGAGACCTCGCTGCAGTTGTGTTAGTGATCGTGGCACAGGGAAGGAGGTGCTTCAGAAATAGACATCTTGCCCTCTGACACATCTGCCCATCGCTCTGGGGACACAAATGTAGCCCCAAGACCTCAGTCTAGGTTACATGGTGACAGTAGTAGAACAACTGTGGCTTATCTTAAAAATGAAAAGTACTTAGAAGAAAACAAACCAAAGATATGCAGAATTTCTGTAGATAAAATTATATTGAGAGATATTAAAGTCGACAAATAAAAAATAGATATACCGTATTTATGAATAGGAAGACTTAACATGGTAAAGATGTCGGTTCCTGCCCAAATTGATCGAAATATTTTAAAGTAATCCCAACAGGTTTTTAAAAGATTCTTTTTGGTACCAGTTAACAAGCTGATTCTAAAGTGTATAGGAGAGAGCAAAGGGCCAAGAATAGTTAAAAAGAGAGAACCTATCTGCTGGGGAGCAATGCTGGTTATAAATCTGTATTAATTTAGACTGTGTGGTATGCATAGACCAATGGGACAGAACAGAGAGGCCAGAATGGAACCCAGAAATGGCTCCATGGATATATGGACACTTGATATTTGACAAAGCCTGCATGATAGAGCATTGAGAAAAAGGATAGATTTTGAAAAAGCAGTCCTGGGACAGTATCCTCATGGAAAAAAATGATTTCGTACTCCTCCATCCTACAGATCATAAGCATTCACTGCAGGTGAAGTAAAGTCCTAAATGCAAAAGGTAAGGGTAAACCTTGTGGATGAAATAGGGGAGTATCTTCATGACCTGGAGGTAGGAAAATTTTTCCTAAGCAGGACACAGAGATCTAACCATAAAAGAAAAACCTGGTATGCTCACGGCATAAAGTGAAGAATTTCAATCATCAAAACACACAATTATGAAAGTGAAAAGACAAGTCAGAGAGGAAGAGAACACATTGGCAACACACAGAACTGATAGACAACTAGTGTTCAGAGAACTCCTGCAAATCACTAAGAAACAGCCCTATAGAAATATGGGTAAAAAAGTGAACCGGCACTGAACTAAAAAATAATAATAATAAAATAAAAAACAAACAAAAAACCAAAAAAAATCCCCCCAAACATCTAGTTGATCCATAAACATACTAAAGACTATTCAACCTTATTTTTTTATTTTTATTTTTTTGCGGTACGCGGGCCTCTCACTGTTGTGGCCTCTCCCGTGGCGGAGCACAGGCTCCGGACGCGCAGGCTCAGCGGCCATGGCTCACGGGCCCAGCTGCTCCGCGGCATCGTGGGATCTTCTCGGACCGGGGCAGGAACCCGTGTCCCCTGTATCAGCAGGTGGACTCTCAACCACTGCGCCACCAGGGAAGCCCTACTCAACCTTATTTTAAACCAAGAAAGTGCATGTCAAAACCACAGTGAGCTACCACTATACAAACATCAGGTTGGCAAAATTATTTAAGTCCAATGATTTCAAGTAATCAGTGAAGGCAGGAAAAAACCTTGCTGATATCCTCTGGGGTCTCTTATTTTAGAACCTACCTGAACCCCCAGATCCATTCCCCATGCAGGTCAGGTGCTGAACTGATGAGATGGTAGAGGGTGAGTCTTGAGTGACGATGGGGGGATGCATTCCCTGGCTGGAGGATCGGCTTGTTGGTCCTCGGATGCCCTGTACCTTCTTCCCTTCTTTCCTCCAGCTCTGTGGGAGACACCATCCATCCCCTTGATGACCTCTCCCCATGACTTCTATGTTGATGAGGATACAGTAGTCAAGGTGCCTGTGATGCTGCAGGATACCCAACACCACTGGTATCTTCACGACAGATACTTGCTCTGTTCGGTGCTATGGATGGATTACAAAGGAAACGCAACAGCCCTTTTCATCCTTCCTAACTGAGGGAAAATGGAGCAGGTGGAAGAGGTTTTGACTCCAGAGATGCTGACAAGGTGGAGGTAATCTGCTTCATAAGAGGTAATCCATCAGAGCATCGTGCGGTGTAGAGTCTGCAGCACTGCCCTTCACATGGACCCTTCCAATGAAAGCCAGTGCCCCAAATGGGAGTGGAGGGGATCGCCAAATTATGGAAGAATTCTTATTTTCTTCAAGGCTTTCCTTGGGTTTCCTTAAATAAGGAATACTCTTATTGTAACCAAAATGTGATGTCTCTCTCATCAGTGAAAAGAGAAACAGACTAGGAGTTAGGAGTCTGGGTTCTAGATGTAGCCCTTGTACTGCACAAGTCTGGGGTGAAGTGACACTGGCTCTCTGAGGGCCCACCCTGTGCAATGAATGGGTAGACTTCCCATCAAGATGGTTGACTGAGCTGATGTAGAGAGGTTTCCACCCACCCCAGGAAATGGCAGGGAAGCTTTCACATCACCATGGGGCTATGAGCAGGAAAAGTCTCCAGCCACACATAAGAAAAAGACCTCAGGCCACGGCCGCATGTGGATGGAAGATTCACACAGCCCACGTGGTGGAGGAATTCCACCCAAAGAAATCAGTGGGTCCCAACCAAGTGCAAAGAAGGAGCCTGGCTTTAAGCCTCTGGCAGCACTCATCTGAGGGAGTGGCACAGGCAAAGTGTGTTTGTGACCACAGAACTCAGATGCAGGGTGGGCCGTGAGCAAGTGCAGTCAAGGAGAGCACAGCCGGCTGGGACCCTTGGCTAATTCCTGAGTCCAGTGTTTTAACCCAGTGCCTCTTTCAGGTATTTTTACAGGAAGCTCAAGTTGTATAGCCCCAAATTCTCCATTTCTGGCTCCTATAAATTAGATCAGATTTTGCCCAAGCTGGGCATCACGGACTTGTTCTCGTAGCGGGCTGACTTGTCTGGCATCACTGAACAGCTAAACCTGCAGGTGTCCAAGGTGAGTCATCAATGCATATCAACTCCTAGAGACCTCAGAGGGGAACCTCCACCTCTTGGAACGTGCTGGGTGATGGGTGCTCTCCCTGCCACCACGTGAAGTCTCAGAGTCCAAGTTTTATTTAATCATCCACGGGCATAGGGAGCCCAAGAAGCAACCCACTATGTGCTGGGCGTGGTGCTTGGTGCTGCAGATCTAGGGTCCATCAGGTCCCTGCCCTCAGAGAGCTCTTCCAGTCAAGTCCAGGAGACACAGCGCCCTCATAGATCATGGCAACTGAGACTGACAAATGCAATGACAGAAACAGAGGCAGGATACAGATGAGGCTGAGGGGTGTGTGTGTGTGTGTGTGTGTATCATAAATTTCTTAGACTAGAGAAAGGGACCTCAGCTACATATAACAAAGGTGCACTAGAGGGTAGAGTCTTGGGTTTGAGAGGTCAAATTCCAGTTCTGCCTCTTATGACCTTAAAGGGTTACCCAGTCTCTGGATTTATTTTCCTCATCTATAAAACAGACATAATACATTGACCTCATAGGATGGTTATGAAGATTAAAAAGAGCATAGGCACATAGTATGTGCTCAATTAATGATTGCAATGGCTATTTATAAATAAGAGGTCATCCAGCTTAATAACCGCCCCCCCCAGTATAGACATTCTTGCTGTGATATCCCAACAAGTGGCTTTGATCTTCAGTGGCCTCTAGTTCCCCTAGTCTTCCCTAAGCCCCAGCTCATGCTCTCTCAGAGGTAACGCTTGTGATCTCCTTCCCAGAGTTTCCACAAAGCCATCCTGGTGGTGGATGAGGTTGGCACCCAGGCTGCAGCAGCCATCAATGGCTTTGTCACCTTCTGGTCCCAGGACCATCACCAGGCCCTTCCTTGTGGACATCTTTTCCACCAACACCCAGAGCATCCTCTTTCTGGGAAAGGTTGTCAACTCCACGAAGCCATAGCCCTCCAGGGCTGGCTTGTCTGTTACAAGCAGGAGGACTTGGCCTGGAGGGCTGAGTTTGAGCAGCTCTGGATTTGGAGTGGGGGACACAGGAGCTGCTGAGGATCCAGGACAGAAGTTGTTGGTGAAGGTGAGGGATGTGGGTGGTACCAGACCGGTGTGGACTGATACCCAGCTCCTCAGGGCTATGACACCTCACACAGATCATCTAACCTCTTTGGACAAGTTTCCACCCCGGATAGTGGCAGAACCGCCCCCCCGCACCCCAGCGAGGGTAGTTGTACGGATTAAACGAAATGATGGCTCTGAGGAGTCTGCCTCTGCAACACGGCTCTGAGCTGGACGGGGCAGCCTCAGGAGTCACCGACAGATGGGAGGTCCCACAGGAGGGCATCGCTCAGCAAGACCAGCCCAGGGTTAATCACACCAGTTCCAGGTTACAGGGTCAAGGACCTGCAAGTGCTCAGCACCCAGAGCCCTCCAAGGCTCGGAGGAATGCACACCCTTCTTGCCGCCCCCTGGTTTAACTGGTCCATTTCCCCCTGCGCCTGCTGGGATGTTGGATTCTGTTTTTTAACAGCCAGAAATAAAGTCAGGCCCAGGCTGATGCACTCCCCAGTCTGCCCCTGCAGAGGCAGGGGGTGGGTGGATTTAAGAGTCCCAGACAAGCCTGCAAGAAGATGCAGGCCTAGGGTTACTATGGCAATGACACTGCTGGGCTGATGTGTGAAAGTGAAGCCCTGGTGTGAAAAAGGGGAGAAAAGGGGGGCAGTCACCCCCCAGTTTAGCCTTGAGGGTGATGCCTCCTTATTTTGCTTAAGCTCATCCCTCCCTTGCTCAGAAGGACTCAATGGCTCCCTATTGCCTACAGGATAAAGTTCAAACTCCTCTAACTGCAGTCAAGGTCCTCCCTGATCTGGTCCCTGCCTGCCTCTCCTGCCCCAGCCCCTCCTCTTGCTCTCATGTACCCAATGACTGCAGTCACGGAAACTCTTGCTGTCTTTCCAGGTTTCCCATAGCTTCCCACCTTCGGGCCTCTTGTCCCCACAGATCCCTATCACCCAGAATTCTCCCTTCCCCATCCCTGAGAGTCTACCAGGATTTCCAGCAAATGCCTCCTCCCCTCCCTAAGGCAGACTGTCATCCTACCATCAGACATGATTGGCTGACATTATTCTCTGCACCGCATCCTGGCCAACCCTCGTCCCTCTTAGAAGGAACGTCTCAGAGGCAGGACCCTGTTCACCCTGCATTCTCTTCTCTCACCCCAGTAACTGGCCTCAGCGCTGATCGTATGGTCTGGCATGTGGCTGAGGCCCAACCAATAGTTGGTGATTGATTGAATGAATGAATGAATGAATGGAAAAGGCTGTGCCCTGAGCAAGGTCCTCGAGGTATTTGTTCTGCATCACCACCCCCTGACACATCCCCGGAATTGATTGGGTAAATATTTAGTCCAGCTTCTCAGATTTCAAAATGCCCTTTTGGAGCATTAAAAAAAGAGATCTACGGGGCTGTGTGTGACCTATGTTATACCTCTTGGGAGGCACACTCACTTCTTTGGGACCGGGTGGGTATGCTAGCGATTTCTGTCATTCTCCTCTGGCAGGAAAGGCGAAATCTTTTTTGTACTTTGTGATGGGAGGGCAGAGGGAGGCAAGTGAGTGTCATGAGGAGTGTCATCGTGGAGCCTGGGGGACCCAGGTGCCAGTGGAGGGACGAATTTCATGGCCCTCGTAAGCAGGTGTGGAGAGAAGCATCATGGGTTCATTTGGTTATTCATTCTCTCACTCAACAAAGAGTTACTGAGTGGAGATTGGCCACTAGCCAGGAAGCCAGAGGGATTTCCTCAGTGGAGGAAGAGGCAATTGAAATTTGGGGTGAGACAGAAAGCCTGCAGCCCCAGCTTCTCCGTTACCTGTGCTGAGGGGCTAGCTCTTACCTCTCCAGATCTCAGTTTCTGCACCTGTAAGTGGGCGTGTAATCCCACAGCAGCTGTAGCAGTGGGCGGCAGGGTGGTGGATGCACGTGGGATCCGCGGAAGATACAGGCCTGGGAGCCCCTAGCTCTGACTGAGCGTGTGAACGTGTGAACATGTGAAGGGCAGGAGGGTGTCTGCTTCATCCCTGGCTGCCTGGGAAGGTGAGGAGTCCTTTTCTGAGACAGAGCAGGTCTGAGACTAATGGATTCCAAGCTCTGTGCACCTGCAATGAGCGAGGCACAGTGACAAGCTCTTTCCAGGAGTTACCAAGAGGCCACAGAGCATCTGAGCGTAGAACCTGGACTTTGGAGTCAGAACACCTGTGTTTGAACCTGGAATCTACCAATCACTGAGTATACTAGTTGGTTAGTGTATTCGTTTTGCTCTAACAAAGGACCACATCTGAGTGGTTTAACAACAGAAATGTACCGTTCCACTCTTCTGGAGGCCAGAAGACCAAGATCAAGGTGATGGCAGAGTTGACTCCTTCTGAGGCTGTGAGGGAGCATCTGTCCCAGGCCTCTCCCCTGCATTCTGGGGGTTTGCTGGCCATCTTTGGTGTTCCTTGGCTTCTAGATCTCTGCCTTCATATTCACATGGCGTTCTCCCTGTGTGTGTGTCTCTGTCCAGATTTCCCCCTTTTATAAGGACGTCAGTCTTACTGGATTAAGCACCCACCCTAGTTCAGTGTGACCTCATCTGAACTAATTACAGCAGCAATGACCCTATTTCCAAATAAGATCACATGCTGAGATACTGGTGGTTAAGTCTTCAATTCTGGGGGGACACAGTTGAACCCATGACACGGTGTGGGACTTGGGCCATCCCTCTGTGCCTCAGTTCCCTCACCTGTAAAATGGAGATGATGCTATCTAACACATAAGCCTACTATAGATTCTGGATGAGGTTCTGTATGTAAAGCACACATCTTTGCTGTTCCACAAATGTTCACTATTGTTATTTCATTTTATATTTTATCACAACTCTCCTCTAAAGCAGGGTCACAACTTCACATGCCTGCCAGAGCTGGCAGGTCACCTGAACAGGTAACGTGGGCTGATGGTGGTGGGGACCGGGCAGGCGGAATAGTAAGAGCCCCCACTGAAAGGCAATTCTGTTCCACATTGCCACACACACACTCAGGGGGGTGACAGAACCCAACTCTGCCCAGGGTGAAGCTCGCCTATTGGGAATTGTACTCTTTGTTGCTCTTGATGTCAATGGAAAAATAAATCTAGCATGACTTACCAGGTCCTTTAAACTCCCATATTCTAGCCACTGGCCCATCTTACTCTCTCACCCCAGTTGTCATGGACTGAATTGTGTCCTCTGAAACTTCATATATTGAAGCCTGAACCCCCAACGTGATTGTATTTGGAGAAAGGGCCTTTAGGGAAGTAATCGAAGTTCAATGAGGTCATAAGGATGGGGCCCTAATCCCACTGAACTAGTATCCTTATAAGAGGAAGAGACACCAGAGCTTGCTTCTCCTCCCTCTCTTTCTCTCTCCCCCTCTTTCTCTGTCCCCCCATATGTACACAGAAGAGACTGTGTGAGGATTCAGCAAGAAGGCACCATCTACAAGCCAGGAAGACAGACCTCACCAGAAATTAACCCTGACATCACCTTGATCTTGGACTTCCAGCCTCTGGAACTGTGAGAAACACATTTCCTCCGTTTAAGCCTTTCAGTTTGTAGTATTTTGTTCTGGCAGCCAGAGAAGACTAATCCATGCCCTGAGACACCCTCGAAACCTTTCCAAGTGTACCCATTCCCAGCCCCCATTCCTTCAGAACCCTTCCGAGTGACAATAGGCAGTCAGGGTTTGCCCCGTTCCCCCAATTCTCAAGATAGTCCTTAAAATGTAAGGACTGGGACATGGTACGTGGGCTGTCTCCACGGACAGGCACAGGGGCTGGAGAAGTCCTTTAGCATCTGCTCAGTCCCATCTCCCCACATAGTTTCCTCGGGAACCTGTTTGGGAGTATTATACTAGTGTCCTGTTGCTGCTGTGACCAATTATGACACACTTAGTGGCTTAAAGCAACACAAATTTATTCTCTTACAGTTCTGGAGGTCAGGAGTCCAAACGGGTTCCTGGGCCAACATCAAGATGTTGGCAGGGTTTGCTTCTGGAGCGCTTTGGCCCACGGCCTCTCATCACATTGTTTTTCTCCTCCTGCTTTCCTGATCACATCGCCTCCTCTGACTCTGATCTCCCACCCCTCTCTCTCGCTCTCTCCTCTCTCTCTTTCTCTCTCTCTCTCATAAGGAAGGACCCTTGTGGTTACGTTTAGGACCCACCTGGGAAATCCATAATAGTCCCCCCCCCCCGGTTTCAAGATCCTTAACTCAGTCACATCTGCAAATCCCTTTTGTTATATAAGGTCACATTCACAGGGTCTGAGTATTAGGATGTGAATATCTTTGGGGGACTGCTATCCATCCTACTATAGGTAGGTAACACTGATTCCCTCCCTATAGAACATAGTTTGGGAATCTCTAGACTATGAGATGGAGGACTCTTGCTTATGTCATATGGCACAATGGACAGAAAGCAAAACCTGGACAGAAGAGACCTAGTTCCTCCTTGTTAATGCTTCTCCCTATTAGCTGTGTACTTTTGGGCTGATCACCTAACCTCTCTCCGCTTCCGTCTTCTCACGGATTCCATGGGGATGCTGGTGCCCATCATCTAGCACGTTGCAAGGGCAGGGAGCACAAAGCAAGCCTGATGCCTGGTAGTGACTGTGCTTATCTCTAGGTTGAGATAAAGTTCAGTATTATGCCCTTTGCAGAGTGGTTGTAAGGACTAAAAGAGGTAATGGGCCATAACTGGGCCCAGAATCAGGGAGTGAGAAGGGGGACATCTCAGAGGTTGTAGAGCGACCCTGGTTGCTGAGTGCCAGGATCACTTCCTCTGGGTAACGCCTGGCCCTCTGTTTCCTCCGCCAACTCCACACGTGACAGTCACCCACACAACCTCTGGGTCATGGCCACACACTGGATACCCCAGTATTAGGAAGCCCCAGGCATGGCGACCTTGGAAATGAAACAAGCGTTGAGCCAACACCCTAGCACTTGGAAATGTTCTTGAAAGTGTGGGGCTGAGTTTTGAAGCCCCAATTTCAAGGTAGAAAAGGGCAGTCCAAGTGAGCCCACAGAAATCCTGGAGACAGACCTTTGCTTAGCAAAGAGCCCTGGCCTTGGAGCCAGCGACCTGGGCGCTCAGCCTCACTCTGTCCCTAACTGATGCACATCTCTGAAAAGTTCTGTCATCTCTCTGAGCCTCGGTTCAGTTATGAGTGCAATAAGAGGGGTGGATACACTGATCCCTCCTCTCAGCCATTGTGAGACCTTCTCAACCTATCTAATTTCCACCGGGATCTGGCGACGGGGGTCCATGAATCTAGTAAGCGCACAAGACTTTGAAGAGATTGGGTCCTCACTCCTCCAGATCTGCAGCAAATTGGCTGCAGGAAACAAAAGGATCAGCCCGGAGGAAGGGAGGAGGTTTGAGAGGATGTCTCTTTCCCTGTGTCTGGACCAGCCGGCAGCTGGTCACCTGTCCATCCTGGTCTGCCTGGGATGCTCATGCCATTGCTGGCAGGTGGTGGCTGGTGTAGGGCTTTCGGGGCAATGACGAGATGGCCCTGGTCAGAGCTCAGATGGCTTTGGCTTGGTAGGCCTAGAAGCCCTGCCAGGATAGGACAGGGCGAGGCTGGCTGGGGCGGGGCCACGGGAGGGGCGGAGTCAGGGCCCTGCTGTAGTCAGTGACAGATGCTGGCTCCAGTCCAGCCAGCCCTCTGCTCTTTACCGAGCCCAACCGACCGTCGCCTCTGCTGTGTGCACGCTCGGCCACTGGACAGAGTAAGTACAGGCACAGTGGATAGAGGGCCGTGGGCTCAGGGGCGAGGAATGGACTCTGGAGTTATGGGATTTGGAGGGCTTAGAAACTTTGGAGGTGCCCCAGGGTGAGAAGGACACAATGGTGGGGAGGAAGCCAGGGCCTCTGGAGCAGAGAAGTGGGGGACACCCCGCCCCTTGCTGTGTGGTCTTGGGGATGGCACTAAATCTGGCCGAGCCTCAGCTTCCTCGTGGATAAGATGCAAATTATTGCACCCCTTGCACGGTGTGACTGTGAAGAGCACATCTGGTATGTGTGGAGGCATTTTTAGTTGTCATAACTGGGGCGCGGGGGTTGCTATTGGCTTCCAGAGAGTAGAGGCCAGGGATGATGCTAAACACCCTGCAATGCACAGGACAGCCCCCACCACAAAGAACGATCTGGCTCCAAATGCCAGCAGCGCTGAGAAACCCTGAACGGGGACAAAATGTCTGGTACCCAGGACGTGCTCGATAAACCATAGCTTCTACTGTTTTTTGTGCCTGGAACCTTGGACCTTTAAAACCAGGAAAAATGTTCAAATATAATCTGTTTCCCTGAGGTAAGGCTGCCCTTCCCAGAGGCTGCTACCCAGGGTGGTTGTTAGAGCTCCAGATGCCATTTTGCCATTTGTTAGATAAACAAAATGTGGATGTGAAGTGAGTGACATTTTCAGTTTTTCTAAGGATGGGGCTTTTGGCATGAAATGCAACAATAAAAGGGAAACTGCTCCCCTGGGCCAACATCCTTATTGACAGATCCAGAAACTGCAGCTTGAAGAATAAAGGGGGCGGGAGGGAACTTTGGGAGGTGATGGATGTGTTCAGGCGTTGATGGTGGTGATGGTTTCATGGATGTGTACTTCTCTCCAAACTCATCGAGTTGTCTACATTAAATATGTACAGGTTTTGGGGTGTCAGTCCAGCCTCAATAAAGTGGTTTTAAAAAAGAAAGAGAAAGGAAACTGAAGCTGAGCTATTCAAGGTCAGCTGAGTTATTCAAGGTCAGCTGGCATGTTAGCCCCAGGGCCACGAGGGCTCAGCCCTGGACGCCCAGCCTGGCTCATTCCCACGACTCGGTGGCCGGCGTGTGGTCTAACACCTCCGAACTACAGAGAAGGAGACAGGGTCCATTCATCCATCCACTCATCCATTCATTCACAGGGGTGTCTGAGCATCACCCCTTGACTGAAAGTATCACGGCGGGACCAGCACAGATGCGGGTCTTCTCTTACAAGCACATGTTCTAGTGGGGGAGAGGCCGGAACAAGAGGGGTCAACAGCACACGCATACGTAATTGCACTTCTGTAGCTGATGGAGCCATGAGAGAAACAATCAAAGGGGCTGTTATAGAGAATAACGGCGGAGAGGGCGTGGTCACGTGTGGACAAGGTACCGCCAAGAAGTGACGGTTAAGTGGAGGCCTGGACTCAGGGAGAAACTGGTCCTTGTGAGAAAGGTGGAGAAAGGGCTCCAGGAGGGAGAGCAGAGTGTGCAAGGGCCCATGGCTGGGATGGGGCTTCTGTGTTAGGAATTGAAAAAGAAGAAGTGTGCCCTGGGAGACAGAGCTGGTCACGTGAGGCTGGGGACAGCAAGACAGAGCCCGACTGCATGCATCCTCATGGGTTATCGTGCAAATCAGAGTTTGGTTTTACCAAGCCACTGGGCAGCAAGAATGTTCTTGGGCAGGGGAGCGGCTTGACCGTGTTTGTGATTGAAGGGGATTCTTTCAGAATGTACTTATGTATGTAGAATGGCTCTCAGGCCCAGGAGAAGTGGGGTCCAGGTGAAAGAAAAAAAAAAAGGCTTGCATTAGGATGGTGGCAGGGAAAACTGGGAGAGGCAGGCAGATTCGGAGCTAGAAACTGGCAAGCCTTGCTGATAGTCTGGAGATGGGGAGGGAGTCCCCATCTTAGGAAAGTCCCCCAGGTCACTGATTCCAGGAAGCTCTGCCCCCTGGTCTTTAGGATCCAGGGGAAGTTGCGATCTTGTCTTTTGCTCTCTGCCTGGCCTCCACATCTTGCATCTATCTCCTTGCGTAATTAGCAGATAGCGGACAGACCCTTCTGAGCTGCACACCTCCCATGGCTGAGTCCAAGGTCTACCTCGGCGGGACTTTGTTGCCTAACATTTGGAATACACGCCAGCAGATTCTGCGTCTGGATGGTGGGGGACCAGGGGAAGGACTGCCCAGGGCCTGCCTACTCCATGCCCACCCTCCGTCGCCGCAAGTCCCTCTGGCCTGGGATGCCAGATAAAATTGATCGATCTGCTCTCTTCCCTCTGACACGCGGGAGCATCT
This sequence comes from Delphinapterus leucas, assembly GCF_059928025.1. Taxonomy (NCBI): domain Eukaryota; kingdom Metazoa; phylum Chordata; class Mammalia; order Artiodactyla; family Monodontidae; genus Delphinapterus; species Delphinapterus leucas. The sequence goes on from NC_143130.1 coordinate 171,488,986, forward strand.
CTGCAGACACACTGGCGTCAGGGGCCCAGGAGAGGGTCAGCCAGGCCAGGCTCTGCCGGCACGCTGCGGGGGCTGGTGTCCTGAGAGCCAGGCTCACAGAGCCTGGAGCAGACTCTCCACTGGCTCAAAGCTGGCACAAAACTCTGTAAGCGGTATATTTGTACCAGAGGCCCAGGAGTGTAATGGCAAAGACTGGGCTTAGAAACTAGGAAACCTGAAATGAGCACCCCTGGGCCTCCACTTTCTCAGAAGTAACCTCTCTGACCCTCTGTTTCCTCTTCCGTACAGTTGTGACAAGGACACCAACTCCATGTTGCACTGGAGGAGTGTAAATGAGCTAATTCGTGTGAACAGGTTGGGAGAGACCCAGGGATACTCACCAGCAGCCACAGAGGAGGGGGAACAATGTGTCATTCCTCAGAGCCCTAAAAGGTAGCCAAGAGGCAGCGTGTACACCAGTCAGAAGAATCTGGATTTTAACCTGGTTCCATCACTCACTGGCTGGCACAAGCTTTTCCATTTTGCTAAGCCTCAGTTTATTTGGCTGTAGAATGGGGCTAATAACACTTTTGGTAAAGATGAAATGCAGTAATATTTATAGAGTGTCTAGCAGGTCCTTAATAAACAGTGGCTTCAATAAGAGGGAGAGAGAGAGAGCTAAATGGAGCAAGGTTTTCTGGGTCCCAAACCTGCAGCCCAGGGGAGCCAGAGGGAAGCTGAGCCCTTGCTCTCTACGGGGACTCATGGGGCGTTCAGAGAAGTGGCTCTGGCCCATCAGATCGCTGGTGTTTCAGGGGAGTCAGGCAGTGGTGGAGCCACGGCACCAGACCTCTAGGTTTTTATGAAGAAACTGAAGCCTGAGAGGGGAAGGGCCTGGCTCAAGGTCACCAGGCTGCAGGGGTGGGAGGATGGGAGACTGGAACTCTCACTCCTGCTCCCCCCCCCCCGCCAGCTGCCCCTGGGCTCCGTCCAAGCAGAAAACTCCTCTGTGGTCTGTAGCTATTCTTTGAAAGTATTTCTTTTAGGGTAATTATCAGCTCGGTGTTAATCTGTGTCTGGGAGCTGGGGGGCTGGTGAGCTGAACTGCTTCTTCAGCAGCTTCCTGCTACATTGATGATTCTAACACTCCACACGCTAAAGGACACAGAGATCACACCACCCACCCATGTTCTTTACAGACCTCCGTGAAGGCAAGTCTCAAAGTGGGAACAAAAAGGGAGTGCCAGCATGGGAAGCCTGTTTCTTAATTCTCTGCAGAGTAGGGGCTATCGGTGGTGACCGTGGAGGCCAAGAATACAGGATCCGGAGGCTGTGATACAGAGGAGGGGGACCAGGGATCTGGGGGAGCTAAATGGTGTGGCGGTTCAGAGCGTGAGTTGTGAGGGTCAGAACTAGGTCTGAACCCTAGTAGCTTTGCCACTACTAGCAAGCAAGTCATCCTTTCTGAGCCTCAGATGACCCATCTGTAAAATGGAGCCAGTGATAGAACCTGCCTCCGTGGGCGGGTGTGAGGCTAAAGCAGTTGATATATGTCAAGACAGCACAACACCCAGCAGTGGCGGGTGCTGGCGATGCACTTGGGCCTCCCACGGGCATGGGGACTGCTCGGGCCACTATATTTGGTTCGGAGTAGCTGGAGGTTCTGCAGACAGAATAGTCTAAATGAAGTTCCTTTGTGGGCTCAGGTGCAGTTGGGAGGCCAGGGGTGGTGAGCAGGACTTGCTTGAGTCCGTCCATTTCATTCAGACAAAGACGGCCAGGACTGCCGATCCCCAAGCTCCCTGGTGTCCCCCACGCCAGCCACGTCCAATGCAGCTCTTTGGGGCTCTTTGCAGTTTGGTTTTGCGTGGGTCTGTGACTCTGTGTCTGTGCTCGCCTTGGCCCTGGGACACCTGATGACACGGTGTCCACCGGGGGATGCACGCCAAGCGCGAGGTCTCATCAGGGGTCAGTCAGGCCACCGTGGGAATTAGTTGTCCAGCCGCCACCAGGCTGCCACGAGAGTGTGTGTGTGAAAGCATGTACCCCACGGTACAGCTGGGGAAACGGGGGTCTTGGGTGGGGCTCTGGCCAGTCGCTGCCACACCGACAACTCACACCTGGACAGCATGTCTGCACCGGGCGCTGCTCCAAGCACGTTATGTATGTTGATCATTAAAGTCCCAGCCCCTGGTGGAGGTTCTGTCACAACCTCCATTGTACAGGTGGGGCAGTGGCATGGGTGTAACTGACTTGTACCACATCACACTTTGGAGGAAGCAGTGGGACTGAGACTTGAACCCAAGCTGCTGGGCTGCAGAGTCTCTGCACTGTTCACAGGGGTGGAAGGAGGGCTTTAGGAGGCCTGGGCACAGGAGGGGTTACTGGATGCAGAGGAGGGGTCTAGGAAGGCGGTCATGCGAGAGACTGTGGGCGGAGGACAAGGCCAGAATGATGCAGGAGCCCCCAGGCCCCACCTGAGAGGCTGTAGACAGACAAAAGGAAGCTGAGGGCCTCCTCACCTGGGGGAGACACGGAAGAAGAGATGCCTGGGGGCTCAAACAACACACATTTATGGTCTCACAGTCCTGGAGGCTGGAAATCCAAGGTCAGCAGGGCTGGTTCCTCCTAGGGCTTCTCTCTTGGCTTGTACGTGAATGTCTCCTCCTCCCTGTGCCCTCACATTCCTCACGTGGTCGCCCCTCATTCTGTGTGTGTCTGTGTCCTAGTGTCCTCTTCTTATAAGGACACCAGCCACATTGCATCAGGGCCCACTCGACCTCATTTTAACTTAATTACTTCTTGAAAGGCCCTGTCTCCAAATACAGTCACATTCTGAGGTACAGCGGGTTAGGACTTCAATGAATGGATTTGGGGGACACAATTCAGCCCATCACAGACGAGAAGGGAAGTTGGGGGGCTCACGTTAAGAGGGCGGAATTTCCTCAAGGGGGGAAGGTGCATCTGATGACGGACAAGGATGGCTTTGAGGGGTCCTGGAGCAGCCCCTGGGGAAGGAGAGGGGGACTGACGGCGTCGTGTGTTCACTGATGAACTACAGGAGGCTGGCACGCTAGCCACCACGCCATGGAGTAGATGCTCCAAATGCACAGGGACGAATCCAGCAGTGTGGCAGGGGCCACGGCGGGTAGCTGCCCTGAGCTCAGAGAAGAACACGAGGTCTTGCAAATGCTACACCCAGGGAAGGAAGTGAGGGTTAGGGGTCGTGTATGGAAACAGGCTGCCAGGTCCCGGTAACCTCAGAGACGCTAACCCGGCCGAACACGGGAGAACCCTCCGCCCCACGGCCCATCCCCCTGTGACGCGTACCTCGACGTGGGTGAGGGAGGCTTCTCGCCTTGGTGGCCAGTCCCCACCTGGGATCTCTCCCCTCCGCCTGGTGCTTGCTCTCCCCACCCACCGATGCCCATGTCCTCAAGTCTCTGCTGCAGTCCCTCCCGCGCTACCTAAACGCTCACTCACAACCTCTCCGGTTCAGCATCGCCTTTGAGGCTGCTGGTTGATGGTGCCGCCTCCCGGAACGGCAGCCTTGCTTGTGACCTGCCCACCCTCCCTTTCAGGCCTGGGCAGCCACGATGCGGCTCCGTTTACTCCTGTGCCTGGTACTCCTGAGCCCGCAGATGGCCGCCCTGCGCCGACCCCAGAAGAGAGTTCAGGAGCTGCCGCCCGCAGTTGCCACGGTGGCCCCTGGCAGCCGGGACTTTGTCTTCGACCTCTACAGGGCCTTGGCCGCAGCTGCCCCCGACCAGAACATCTTCTTCTCCCCTCTGAGCATCTCCATGAGCCTGGCCATGCTCTCCCTGGGGGCGCGGTGCAACACGAAGGCGCAAGTCCTGGCGGGCCTGGGCCTCAGCCCCCAGGAGGGCCAGGAGGAGGAGCTCCACAGCGCCTCCCAGCGGCTGCTGTGGGAGCTCGAGCGGCCCAGAGACGGCCTCCAGCTGAGCCTGGGCAACGCTCTGTTCACCAAGCCCGCGGTGCCCATGGAGGAGGCCTTCCTGGGCGCCATAAGGACGCTGTACCTGGCAGACACTTTCCCCACCGACTTTGAGGACTCTGAAGGGGCCCAGAAGCAGATCAATGATTACGTGGCAAAGCAAACGAAAGGCAAGATTGTGGACTTGGTTAAGGGCCTGGATGGCACCGAGGTCATGGTCATAGTGAATTACATTTTCTTTAAAGGTAAGGCCCTGAACTTTCTCTTTTAAGATGCTTTTGTCAAAAAACAAAACCAAGCCAATTCCCGCACACATGAAAGAGTGGGAGTGGATTTATTCTTTTCTGATCCCTGTTGATACAGTGAAGCCAACAGCAGCTGGGTGAGACAGTGTCTTCTTACTGCATAGGAGTGAAAGACCCCGGATGCTGTTTCCTCCACTGGGGAAGAGCTGGTTCCTGTTTGTGCCCCTGGGGGCACTTAAAGCAACAGCTTCCACAGAGGCTCTGAAGCATGAGTTTTTCAAGGCCACGATGCCAGAGAAACTGACAGCATAGCTACTCAGGGCAGGACTGTGAGCCTTAGAAGGGCCTTAGAGGGCATTCCCCAGATGCTCCCTGGTACCCATATCCTCCTAGGGGCTGTTTCCTCAACCGAGAAATCCTGGGACAAGAGCCTGTTCCCCTGAACAGTCCTCTCCCCCCTCCCCAAGAGCTGACCCCCCATCTTTATCTCCCTGGCATTGCTTGTAAATATCCCTACTCATCTCAGCTTGTACACCTGCTTCTCCTTCTAGATACTGAGCCGCTGAGCACCCTGCGCGGGGCCTGCTGGGGATGGGGGAGGGGCAGGGAGGGAAAAGGATAGAGGAAAATAGTTAAACTGTTAACCAAGCCCCCCTCTTCCCGTGGTCACAGATGGTGAGTATCAGGCTTGGACTCTAAGATTTCTTGTCCCCTGGTCCAGGGCTAGGCTGCAGAGGACAGCTGTGAAATAATCTAAGTGGGGCATGCAGGAGGGATCTATATTTGATAACTAGCAAGAAAATGGAAACAATTACTTGTCCCACTTTGAACAAAATGTCCCAAGCAGACAAAGCAAGAAGCATAATCACAGACTTCTCAGCAGGAAAAATCATGCTTTTGCAGGAACATTTCCAACCTTTCTCCCAAACCCAGATTGAGATCAAATATTGGGAAAAGACTGAAAAAGAGAATAACTCACCCAGATATAGTGTAGCTTTGTCAGCCATACATATTAGTTACCCTTTTCACTGGGATTTTTGACCTTGAGTAGAAACATCAGAGATTCAGACAAACGACATTAGGGGTGAAGGGTCTCTGAAGACGCAAAAACCAACCTCCTTGTTTTGCAAATGTGGAAATAAAGCCCCACAAAAAGTTCAAGCCTGTCCCCCGAATTAGGAAGTGGCTTGTCTTTATATTCAAGAGGTTTGGCAGTCACTTCTGCCAATAAGACTGCTCCAAAGAGGATGCTGTCTGTTTGGTAGGTTTAGTTTCTGCACACTTTTCATTGGCAGCTGAGAATGTTTAATTCCTTTTCCATTTTAATCTTTAGCTAAGTGGGAGACAAGCTTCAACCGCAAAAGCACCCACGAGCAGGACTTCCACGTGACCTCGGAGACGGTGGTGCGGGTACCCATGATGAAACGAGAGGATCAGTTTTACTACCTCCTGGACCGAAACCTCTCCTGCAGGGTGGTAGGGGTCCCCTACCAAGGGAATGCCACCGCCTTCTTCATTCTCCCCCACGAGGGCGGGATGGGACAGGTGGAAAATGGCCTGACAGAGAAAACACTGAGGAAGTGGCTCAAGACATCCATGAAGAGGTATTCTTCACACTATTCCAGGGCCAGCCTGCTGCTGCACACCTGCAGGGCCACACGGCAGTGGTGGGAGAACTCACCTGGCCTGGGAGCCGCCTCCCAGCCCAGAGGCGTCATATGAAGTCCCAGCCCTCTGGCCTGACCCAGATAGAGGGACCAGGGCTGGAAGCTGGGTTTTCTGGCGGGGCCGTCAGAGTGGGCAGTGACCTCTGGGGGCAGCCCAGGTCCAAGTGTAGAGTAGGATGGGTTCCATTGTAGGCAAAGTGCTGGAGGAGCATTATGAAACCAAGAGGAGATGGCAGGAATGTGAGCTCAGGGAGCCAGTGCTCTGGGAGAGTCCAAGAAAGGTCTTCTCTTTCCAGGCAGCTTGAGCTTCACCTACCCAAGTTCTCCATTGAGGGCTCCTATCAGCTGGAGAAAGTCCTCCCCAAGCTGGGGATCAGAGATGTCTTCACCTCCTATGCTGACCTGACAGGCATCTCCAACAATTCCAGCATCCAGGTGTCTGAGGTGAGCCCAGAAGCTCCTGAGCACCTGCTTTCAGAAATTCCTAACCTATCCTATCCTATCCTATCCTATCCTATCCTATCCTATCCTATCCTATCCTATCTTATCCTATCCTATCCTATCCTATCCTATCCTATCCTATCCTATCTGATCCTATCCTCTTATCCTATCCTATCCTATCCTATCTTATCCTATCCTATCCTATCTTATCCTATCCTATCTTATCCTATCCTATCCTATCCTATCTTATCCTATCCTACCCTATCCTATCCTATCCTGTCCTATCCTATCCTATCCTATCCTATCCTATCCTATCCTATCCTATCTTATCCTATCCTATCCTCTTATCCTATCCTATCTTATCCTATCCTATCCTATCCTATCCTATCCTATCCTATCCTATCCTATCTTATCCTATCCTATCTTATCCTATCCTATCCTATCCTATCCTATCCTATCCTATCCTATCCTATTCCATCCCATTCCTCATTCCAAATCCTTTCTCTCTCTCTCTCCTCTTTTCCCTCAGGAAACAAAGGTTTCACTTTGCATCTTGTCCTCTGAACAATGGGAAACCCTATCCAGCACCGTGCCTTGGGGGAAGGTGTCTTGTCTGAAGCAATCAAAACTAAGAATTGGATGCTAGCTCCTTCACTCACCAGCTGGTGTGTGGAGGAGCTAGCATCCTCCAGCAATTACTTGACCTCTCTGAGCCTCCTTTCTCTCTATAAACTTGGAGAGTCACACCCTTACTGCTAGATGCAGTGAGAATTCAATGAAAGACATGCATGCGCTTACCTGTAAGCCGTGGTGCGCAGTAGTTGTTCAATCACATCATCTCCTATCTGCTTCATGGCTCAGGAGCACAGAAACTTTCACAGTGATGCTGCTGGCAGAAACTTGTCCGTTTCCCCCTGATGGCATCTCCCAGCCCCTGGTGGCTCGGTGATGCCTGATGTCTCCCCTGCAGATGGTTCACAAAGCCATGGTGGAGGTGGACGAGTCGGGAACCCAAGCGGCTGCAGCCACGGGGACAATCTTCATGTTCAGATCTGCCCGGATGAGCTCTCAAAAGATAATATTCAACAGGCCCTTTCTGATGCTCATTGTGGAGAACAAAAAACACATCCTTTTCCTCGGCAAAGTGACTCGCCCTTGAGATGGGGATTTCTCCTGAAAGGCACAGGCTTCCATAGTGGAAGATGAGGGTGCCCTATGGCCATGTATCTGCTGGGAGCTGGTGATATACACAGGTTTAATCGACTAATGAGGCTTCCACAAATAATAATAATAACAATAACATTGAAATACTGATGATTGCTTCTTTTCACACGATTGCAAGATGGGTGCTTTGGAGAACATTTGGTTTTGCTCTCACCTTTCATCCATGGAGATTAGCACTGAGATCCAGAGAAGCCACACAGCATGCCAGTGGCAGAGAGAAGCTCAGAATCCAATCCAGGAGGATTGTTCCAGTAGATATTTCCACCAGGAAGCATATTCACAAGCCTAGTTCCCCACCTGTCTGTAATACCAGCTACCAGTTTGCCATGGTTTGGAAAGGACACTGGAATGGGGGTATGAAGTGGGGCTTCTGTCCCAGCTGTGTGACATTGGGTAATACTGTCGCTCTCTGGACTTCGGTTTCCCCACGTATAAGATGAAGGGTCAGGTCAAGGACTGGAGGATCCTTGAAATCATATAAAAAGTGTAGAATGTTCCCCACAAATCAGGTGATTTCAATGCATCCAAGTGCCACCCATCTTTTAAGGAAAGCAGGTGGACGGCAGGGTGGATACGGCCATCCCAGGTTTGTACCGTCCTGTGGGTACATTTACAACCTCGTGGGCTTGGCTGGGGGTGGGAGAATGGAGGCCTATTGCAAATACTAGAGTATCAGTTGAAGACCCTGATGACTAACTGTGGATTTTAGTGTCAGCAATAACAATAAAGCATTTTGCAAACACTGGGTGTCATTGTCCTTCTAGTAGTACCTCTGGGAACAGCAACATTAATAGCTTATGTTCCAGGACTGATGCTAGGCGCTTAATCTGAATGGTTGCACTTACCCCTCACAATATCCTGTACCAGGCAGGCACTCCTCTTATCCCCACTTTACAGATAGGGATGGTGAGGCTTGTAGAGAACAGGTAATATACGTAGTCACACAGCTCCTTTGTGGCGGAGGCAGGATTTGACCCCAGGAGTGTGGCCCCCGGACCACCCTCTCAGCCCTGGGCTCTGCCGCAGAGGAGACACGAGCCAGAAACAGAAGCCCAGGTCAAGTGCATCCGGGCACCAGCTCCCTTGTCATCTAGGTAGGCCCACTCTCCTCCTTCACGAAACCCACCATGCTTCCTTGTCTATCAAATAAAGGGGATTGGACCCTTTCAAGAATCAATGAATGAATGAGTGAATGAGTCCTTCACTCAGTCTCAGATTTTCCCCTAATTAGCTGCCCCCAAGTCTGACCCCTGAGTGCCTGTTGCCCCGCCTTACATGCCCAAAGCTTGCTTTCCATGAACCTGCGGTCAGCACTCTGACCCCACCCATGTGTGGGTGCCCCTTAGAACTAATGGGGTCAGAACCCCAAGCTCTGACCACCCCTCAAAGTACTGAGCACCTACTATATGCCAGCAGTGGGGATACTTTGCATCTGTGATGTCGTTAATCCTTCAACAACCCTGTAAGGTCTACCTCAGCGTCCTCATTTCACAGAGGGCAACATAAGTGCTTGCCCAGAGCCCCCCTTCTGGTGACAGTGTAAGGCCCAGGCTCGGGGACCCAGATGGCACAGGTGTCAGCTGGCGGCAGGGTAGATGGCTGAAACCAGAGCCAGACACCTTGTCTGCGTTTTTGCTTTGGGCTTGGGAAGCTCTGGAGGATGGGGCCTCCTCATGGAGCCAGACCTGCTCCTGTGTGCCTTTTCCTTTTGCAACGCCTGGTCTTTTTTGGCAAATATTTTTCTCAGAGTTTACTCAGCCAGTCCAAGGTCAGGGGGAGGTCCTGGCTGTGCCGTGTGTGTAAGGCCAAGGTCCAGCGCTGTCTAAAGTTCACTCAGCAAACAGTCACAAAACAGCTCCCGTGTGGGGATCGGGCCGGGCTCAGGGCGGCCGATTTGGGGTGTCATGGAAGGAAGCTCCGAGCTGAGAGTCACGGCAGGTCGTGTAAGTCAATTGTCATGCGATCCTGGGCTGAACAAACTGATAGAGCAACTCAGAGAGAGAGAAAGAGAGTTAACTTCTGAGGGCTCAGGGAAGGTTTTGCTGAAAAAGTGACTCTGAGCTGATCTTGAAGAGCATGTAGGGCTTCACAGACAGCAGACTTGGGAACAGAGCTGGGACTTCCAGGCCAAGGGAACAGCTGGAGAGAGCATGAGGCTGAGTGAGCTACAGTGTGGATGGGAAATTGTGGAGACTTCAGCCTGGACCAGGGCAGGGAGTGGGAAGGAGAGCAAGGAGGAAAGAGGGGACAGTGCTTCAGTCCAGTGACAGGGACTCTGAACATGAGGCCCAGGTTTTGTCTCCTTTCTCCTGATTTCAGGGTAGTTTGGCCATCCACGCCACACCTAAATCATTCCCTGGACCTCTTCCTGCCCCTCACTCTCCCATCTGTGCATACCATAGATGCTTCACTCATCCCCCTAGGGGGCGCTCACACCCATCCACACCTGCTTCTCCATCAGCCCCACCTGCCCCTCCCTGGGATAGACCTCATTCATCAGGTGGGATAAAGTACAAGGTCTGTCAGAGCCCACATTATAGGCATGGCTGTCCCCCTCAGGACCCCCTTTCTTAGCTGCCGTATTCATTTACTAGGGCTGCCATAACAAAGTCCCACAGACAGAGTGGCTTAACAACATAAATGTATTATCTTACAGTTCTGGAGGCTGGAAGTCTGAGATCAAGGTCTCATCAGGGCTGGTTCCTTCTGAGGGCTCTCTTTTGTGTTTGTAGACGACTGTCTTCTCTCTGTGTCCTCACATGGGCTTCCCTGTGTATGTGTATGTCTGTGTCCAAATCTTCTCATCTCCCAATCTCCACCAGTCATATTGGATTGTGGCCCACCCTAATTTTAATTTAATCATCTCTTTAAAGATGCCATCTCCAATTCCAGTCACGTTCTGTGGTACTGGGGGTTAGGACTTCAACATAGGAATTTAGGGGGACACAATTCAACCCATAGCAGTCACCCCACCTTTGAATTTCTTGGCAGCTGTTGCCAAGTTCATTCGTGTTCTTAGGAACCCACTTTCATTTCCCTCTCTGACCACGTGCACTCTGAGGCCCTTCCCGTGTGGACTCCACCGCTGCCAGAAAGTGGAGGAACAGTGCTAGGGCCCAGGACTCCTTCCTCCACCTCTCCCTGCAGAAACCCATACCAAAAAGAATGAACTTGGTCTCCAGAGGAACCACTTCATGTCCCATTAAACAGCCTTGCCCAGACTACACTTGTTTATTTAGCTCTTTCATCCAAAGGCCATTGCTCATGGGGTGCCTACAGGGAATCAGGCAAGGAGCTAGTAAAAGGGTGTAATGTTGAGCCCAGCAGATGCGGGCTTAGGCAATAACCAGGTACACAAACAAACAAGCAGAATTACAAACTCTGATGAGGGTAATTCTTTTGTCCACAAATGTTTATTGAATATCCCCTGGCACTGCTCCAGGTGCTGAAGATAAATGAAGAAAACAACAAAGATCTCTGCTCTGGAGGAACTATATTCTAGTATGGAGTGACCATAACAAAAAAAATAACAAAGAATAGAAAAGAAAAGTAAAATACATCGCATGTCAGTTGATGGCAAATGCTATGGAGTGTGAGTTTGACAATTAGAGCAGGAAGTAAAGAATAGTAGTGCTAGGTGGAGAGACCTGACATCCACAACCTTGGGTGAAATACCTTGACTGTGTGGTCAAGGTCAACTTCACCAGTGGTATGTTGTGTTATCATCTTGTTTCTTCTGATATGGGGTGATGAGAAGGGAGCATTGCCTCAGTGGGATCTTCCCCCAAACATATAACCTCACTCTGATCATGAGAAAACAGCATACAGACCCCAACTGAGGGACATTCAACAAAATATCTGACCAGCAGTACTCTTCAAAAGTGCCAAGATTATGCAAAACAAGGAAAGCCTGATGCTATGAACTGAAGGTTTGTGTTCCCTCAAAATTCACATGTTGAAATGCTCACCCCCAGTGTGATAGCATTAGAAAGTGGTGTCATGGGGAGGTGACTAGGTCATGAGGATGGAGCCTTCATGAATGGGATTAGTGCCCTTAAAAGAGACCCCAGATGGGATTTCCTGGTGGCTCAGTGGTTGAGAGTCCGCCTGCCGACGAAGGGGACACGGGTTCGTGCCCCAGTCTGGGAGGATCCCACATGCCGTGGAGCGGCTGGGCCCGTGAGCCATGGCTGCTGAGCCTGCATGTCCGGAGCCTGTGCTCCACAAGGGGAGAGGCCACAACAGTGAGAGGCACACATACCACAAAAAAAAAAAAAAAAAAAAAGAGACCCCAGAGGTGAGGGCTGTGGTGTGATGAATTGGGAGATTGGGATTGACATGTATACATTGATGTGTATAAAATGGATGACTAATAAGAAAAAAAAATTAAAACAAACAAACAAAAAAAGAGGCCCCAGAGCTCTCTCTCGCCCCTTCCCATGTGCGGACACAAGCAGAAGAGAGCCCTCACCTGGCCATGCTGGTTCAAGGATCTCCAGCCTTCAAAACTGTAAAGAGTAGACTTCCACCACGTACAAGCCACTCAGCCTGTGGTATTTTGTTATGGCAGCTGGGACAAATTAAGACTCCTGAGAAACTGTCACAGGCCAGGTAAAACTAAGGAGGCCTGGAAACTAAGTGTAATGTGATTTCTTGGATGGGATCCTGGAGAAGAAAAGGGACATTAGTAGAAAAAGTGAAATCCAAATGAGTCTATACAGTAAAAAGGTTCACTCCTTAGTTTTCAGAAATATACCATGGCTATGTAAGGTGTTTATGTCGCAGGAGCTCTCTGCACTGTCATTACAACTTTTCTGTATATCTAAAATTGTTTCAAACTAGAAAGTTGACTTTTTTTAGTGAAACGTTAAAAAAAAAAAGTAGGGAAGAGCATAGGTGTGGGGGTAGGGTTGTGAAGGCAGAAGCAGGAGACCAGTTAAGGAGGAGAACAGGACGCTAAGAGAGATAGCCAAGGACTTTCTACAGCTGGGGCTCCAGAGGGAGCTCTGGGGTGGTGGCATTGAAGCCAAGAGCTGAGGGACAAGCAGGAGTGAATGGAGCGAACGTTACTTGCGCACAACGTGAGTGAAGAAGACCCAGAGGTGGGAGAGTGTGTCCTGTTCACGGAACTGACGGGACACGGGTGGCTTGAGCCTGGGAGGCTCGCTCTTCACCAGCACCTGTTAGGCTGTGCAGGGTGCTGGGGACGGGGGAGGCACTCCTAACACTGGGTAGCACTTGGGTGCCACCTACTGCGTGCCTGGCACTCTTCTAAGCCCTTTGCATATATCGTCTCAGTTAATGAAGAGGCAGAGAGGCACCTGTGCAAGGGGCTGGGATGGCAAGTGGGTGACCTTCTCCTGTTTCCTAGAGAGCTGCACCCCAAAGTGGACCATCTGCCACCTATCCCCAAGGAACGAGGTGGCCCCGAGGTGGCAACATCTACAGACGCAAAAGCGCTTTGGCCACTTGGGAGAATCCAGTATGAGAGACCACATGCCATTCCTGATGGTGATTTTCTGTGAAGACGCAGAGTACAGGTAACGAAATGCTCCTACACACGCCTGCATTGCTAACTCGCCCGTATGTGCACACGTGGGCGCACGTAGCCTTCTGGGGATGGGTGGCTTCTCAGCAGCTGCTACAGCTGCAGCCTCTGGTGGCACCAGGAGCTGAGCATCCATTGTGTACCTGGCAGGGCGGGGCGGGAGGGGTGGTGCTCAGAGTCTTCCCTCTCTGGGCCCCTGCTTCTCCATCAGTCTCCCAGAGAGGCTGCTATGAACCATTTGTGGCTTTGATCAGCAGGTACATTTCCTTCACAGATGTTAAGGGACCCGAGCGGGGTGGGGGTGGGGTGGGCTGCGGGTTGGGAAGATGGGTTTGGTGGGCGTGGGGTAGAGGAGTACGGGACAAGGGCCCGGCCTCTGCTCCCAGGTGCGCTGAGCAAACACACGTGTCCATTTCCCCCGCTGCCCGATGGGGTGATGGTAACGGGGCTGTTTGAAGGCTTGGAGGAAACCAGGCAGGGGAAGGGGCCCTGACCCTACAGCAGCGTTTCTCAGACTGTGACCAGCATCACCCAGGGAGCTTGTTAGAAATGCCTATTCCTGGTCCTTACCTGAAGAATCAGCGTGGTTAACGACCCCCCTCAGGATTCGGATGCACAGGCAGACAGACGACCACGGGGTTTCTGATGTGGATCGGGCCACAGGGAATCTGCGCCCCCTCCTCTCTGCAGCTGCTACCACCCGGCTTCAGGGCCTGAAGACTCGTATACGCTACACCTCTAGGGCCCAGACACTCTTTAGTATTAGGCATTTCTCCAGCTAGTCCTTGTCAAGCCACAGCTGGTAATAAACACAAACCCAGGCACATCCTCAGGACTCTGCCCAGAGGTCCATCCGTGGTGGAGATTTCCTGACTCCCCCAGACCATTTCTGGTCCCCCACACCCACCCCTCCCTCCCTCCACCACTTCCCACACTGTATAGTTATCATCTCTCTATGTTTCTGTGTCTCTCACACACCAGGAAATCTCTGAGGGTTCGCCCCAGTGCCTGGCACGGGCCTTGGCCCAAAGTGCCCTCAATGAATGTTGGGTGAATGAATGAAGGGGCTAAGTGGGAGACTGCAGAAGATTCTATGCCTCTGCAAGTCCTCAGGCCACTGCCTAAGACCCCCTATTCCTTGAGCCCTGGACCCCTACCCGAATGCATCGTGCAGGTGGGGCTGCTAATAACATATAGGACATCCAGATAAATATGAATTCCCGATAATGAATCATTTTTTAGCATAAGTGTGTCCCAGGAATTGTGGGGTAGGTCCCAGGAATTCGTTTGCCAAATCTGGCAGCTCTGTCTATAGGGAGCAAGGGTGAGCGAGAAGCAGCCATCCCCACAGCCAAAAGCCAACAGTGCTCCCTGCAGAGCTGAGGGGAAGTCACATCATGGGGACAGCAGGCAAAGGCTCTTGCTGTAAGGGGAGTGGGAACGGGTTTGGAGGAGTCAGAGGAGGGGCTATTCCACCAAGAAGGACCAGGGAGGGCTTCCTGCCACATGCTGTGCAGCCCTAGGTATAACAAAGTGGTTGACTCATGGGTGATTGCATCAAACTGAAGCCTGAGACTGAATGTTCTCAGAGGTCCCCTTGTTTATAAAGGGAGTTGAAACCCTCCCTTCTCCTGCCATGAGTTGAGGGACCTGTGGGCTCTGCAGGGACAGCTCTACACTCAGGAATGTGCTTGGGGACCTGGTGCTGGTGTCCCAGCTGCAGAGGTGGGCAGGTCCAGACCACGTGGGTGCTGCTGGACCAGAGGATGGAAGGGAGGCCTGGGGTTGGAGGTGGGGACTTCAAACACAAGAGTGCCCTGAACAGCCTGTATCCCTAAAGATGTTCTGGGGACCTTGCAGAAAACAGACTGGGAAGGAGCAGGCAGGGAGGAGTGCAGACAACCCAGTGGTCACTCACACAGGGAGCAGTGCCAGGAGCTGGGACCAGAGTGTGGACAGCAGAGATGGAGAATAAGAAGTGGTTTCCAGGGATGTGGAAGTGGGAGATCTTGCCCCTCACTAAAGGGGAGGCTGGAGGAGGGAGGATGACTCCAGGTTCCTGGCTGAGCTGGGAAGACAGAGGCACTGTTCACTGAGATGGGGAGCAGGGAACAGTGGGGTGGGGGGTTATTTAGGGCATAGTCGGTGGGATAGATCACCAAAGAGAGAAGCCAAGGAGGAGCTATGTCAAAATTCTGGTTACCAGAAATCTCTGAAACATGGAGAGAGCTACAGCACCCCAGGTAAGAGGCAGGAGGTGATCGATGTGACAGGAAACCACCTGCGAAGGAGAGCGGAGAGCCCTGTGATATAGGAGAGGGTCTCAGGCCAGACCGACCAGGCTGCTGAGGGGGTACAGGAGGAAGTGGAGTGCATGCGAGGGCTTCTGGTCAACAGCACCCACATTAGCCAAGAGTCCCGCAGCCTGCAGGTGACTTCATGCTCCAGGGTCCCTAAAGTCAGAAACTATTAATGTCCTCGTGTTACTGAACCAAACTTGGGTCTGCTCGCCCATGGGCAATGAAACCAGTCTGACACCAGGTTGTGGTAAAGGAAAGTGCAGCGTTTATTGCAGGTGCCAAGCAAGGAGTACAGACAGCTAGTGCTCAAAATACCAGAAACTCCCTGATGGCTTTCAGGGAAATAATTTTAAAGACAAGGGGAGGGGACGGGTTGTGGGGTACATGATCATCTCATGGACATTTTTCTGATTGGTTGGTGGGGAGGTAATTTGGAGTCAACATCATCAACCTTCTGGTTCAACTGGTCTGGGGTCTGTGTGCGAGTGGGCAGCTTCCACCTGCTGGAGTTTCAGTATCTGCAAAATAACTCACAGGATACGGCTCAGAATATTATCTATAGCCCTTGAGGAGGAACTAAAGATCCTCGATTTTGTTAAACGGCTAAACTATGGTTATTTTGTCTTGCTTGACTGTTTTCCTTTGCTTCTGCATTTTCTCACTTCTCTGATTAAATTTATTCTTTGGAACTCGGGGAAGGCCTAGGAGGCTAAAGTTTTTCTACAAACCAGAGGCAGGTGGAGGACATGGTGTGGTCTGTCCCAGGAAGACACCTTAGGATCCTGCTCCGTTACACACGTTTTCTGGACCAGGTGCCATATCTTTCCATGGGCTGGCCCAGAGCGGAGTCAGGATGCCTCCACCTTCCCATGGGCTGCATGTGGTGTCTCTGCAGTTAGGCTGGGAATAGGGCAGTCAGGTGTAGGCCTGTGTTTCCTGGAGAGGACAACGCTGTGGGCTCCAAAGCCAGCTGGCCTGGTGTGGAATCCTCACTAGGCACTTACTGCCTTGCAACCTTGGGAATTCGCTTCATCTCTCTGTACCTCAATTTCCTCATATGTAAAACAGAATAACTGTACCTCCCTCAGAAGGTATTTGTGAGAATTTGAGTTCTTAACATAAAGATTAGATCACCTGTGATTACATCCTCATTATGACCAGGCCTCTGTGTGGTGAAGGAAGAACGGGTAAACTTGTTTAAAAAGAGGAAAGGCCGAGGGAACACCCATTTACTGAGGCATCAACTGTATGGCACACACCATGCTGTGTCTGCTTTCTTCCATAATACTCAAATGTCCCAGTTTACTGTCTTTCCCTATCCTGAGAGCCAAGTGGGCAGGTGAAGT
Organism: Delphinapterus leucas; assembly: GCF_059928025.1. NCBI lineage: Eukaryota > Metazoa > Chordata > Mammalia > Artiodactyla > Monodontidae > Delphinapterus > Delphinapterus leucas. The sequence goes on from NC_143130.1 coordinate 171,505,691, forward strand.
GGATTTGGGCTAATCTCCTGCTGTATAATAAATCATTCTAAAAGTTTACAGCTTGGGACAACAAAACATTTATTATCTCACAGTTTCTGAGGGTCTGGAATCTGGGAGGGGCTGAGATGGGTGGTTTTGATTCAGGATCTCTTGTGATACTGTGCACACCTGCCCGGGGCTGGAATTCCACTTCCAGACTCACTCACATGGTTGTTGGCAAGAGGCCTCAGCTCTTTGCCTTTGGGTCTATTCATAGGGCTCCTTCAGACATGGCTTCCACTAGAGTCTACGTGCGTGTATGTGTCCTTTCATTAGCAGCAAGCCACTAAGTCCGCTCCAGCTCAAGGAGAGGGTAATTAAACTCCATCTCTTGAAGGCAGAATTATCAAAGAATTTGTGGATGTACCTCTAAAATGACCAGCTTACTGTATCCCCAGAATCCAGCAAAATCACTGCCCTCACAGTAGAGTCAATTAAAAATGCATGAGGTCAAGATGGTGGTGTGGGAAGATGCAGAGTTTGCATCTCCCCACAACTAGGGTGCCTGCCAGATGCTGGTGGGTGACCTCGATGCCCAATGAGATAGGAAGAACCCCTAAACAAACCAGTAGGACATGGAGGGACTGAAGGGGGAGGAGAAGTGGAGGCTGGACAGGACAGGCACCACTGGGGTTGACTGAGATGGGAGGAGGGGTTCCTAAGCCTGGAGGGACCCTCGGGGGCTTGGATGGGGGGAGTGTGCCTAGCATTTCCCATGCTCAATCAGCCCTGGAAGTCTGCCTGGCTCTCAGCTGTGTCCTACACCCTCAGAGGCCCCCTCTAGGTTGTGTTGGTACTGGGGACTTAGGAGGGAGACTGGGGGAGAATAGGAGAGGCAGGTGGGAGGGGTCCTCCAGGACCAGAGGAGTGGGAGAGGAGCAGAGGGCATTTGTCCCACCCACTCGGGCCCAGGAAGCCTGCTGGGCTCTCAGGTGGGTTCCCCCACCCTCTGAGACCAGAGGTATGCCTGGGCCCTTTCTGTTGCTTTGAGCCTAAGCCCCACTCCCACCTCCCCAGGGCCTTTTCCAGCCATGTGGGTCTTAAGCATAGGCCCCACCCACCACCCAAACCCTGCCCCTGCCTAGGCCCCACAGTCCACAGTCAAGGCATTTTCCACCTTTTTTTTTTTCTTCTCCTCTGTTTTTACTATTGTGGTTCTGTTTTGCCTTCTGGCTGTTGTTTCACCTATATTTTTATTTTTATATTCTTTCTAACATATCTGTTAGTTTCCTAGTCTAATTTTATTTTTTTTTATTCATTTATTTTTTGCGGTACACGGGCCTCTCACCGTTGTGGCCTCTCCCATTGCAGAGCACAGGCTCTGGACGTGCAGGTTCAGTGGCCACGGCTCACAGGCCTAGCCACTCCGCGGCATGTGGGATCTTCCCAGACCGGGGCATGAACCTGTATCCCCTGCATCGGCAGGTGGACTCTCAACCACTGTGCCACCAGGGAAGCCCTAATTTTATTTTTATTCTTTGTAATTGTTCTCGTTTTTCTTTCTTTTTTTGCCACCCCATGTGGCTTGCAGGATCTTGGTTCACGAGCCAAGAGTCAGGGCAAAGCCCCTTCAGTGGGAGCTCTGAGTCCAAACTCTGGACTAGCAGTGAACCTCAGACCCCAGGGAATATTCACTGGAGTGAGGTCTCCTGGAGGTCCTCATCTCAGCACAAAGACCTAGCTCTACCCAACAGACTACAAACTCCAGTGTTGGAAGCCTGAGGCCAAACAACCAGTAAGACAAGAACACAATCCCACTCATAAAAAAAAAGGAAAGAAAAAATGAGACAGCAAAAAAATATGTCACAGATGAAGGAGCAAGGTAAAAGCCTACAAGACCAAATAAATGAAGAGGAAATAGGCAATCTACCTGAAGAAGAATTCAGAGTAATGATAGTAAAGATGATCCAAGGTCTCAGAAAAGGAATGGAGGCACGGGTTGAGAAGATACAAGAAATGTTTAACAAAGATGTAAAAGAACTAAAGAACAAGCAAACAGAGATGAACAGTACAATAACTGAAATGAAAAATACAGCAGAAGGAATCAATAGCAGAATAGCTGAGGCAAAAGAATGGATAAGTGACCTTGAAGACAGAATGGTGGAAATCTCTGCTGTGGAACAGAGTAAAGAAAAAAGAATGAAAAGAAATCAGGACATTCTCAGAGATCTCTGGGACAACATTAAATGCACCAACATTCAAACTGTAGGGGTCCCAGAAGAAGAATAAAAAGAGAAAGTGTCTGAGAAAATATTTGAAGAGATTATAGTCAAAAACTTCCCTAACATAGGAATGGAAATAGTCACCCAAGTCCAGGAAACGCAGAGAGTCCCATACAGGTAAACCCAAGGAGGAACATGCTGAGACACATATTGATCAAACTAACAAAAATTAAATACAAAGAGAAAATATTAAAAGCAACAAGGGAAAAGCAACATATAACATACAAGGGACTCCCTTTAAGGTTATCAGCTGATTTTTCAGCAGAAACTCTGCAAGCCAGAAGGGAGTGGCATGATATATTTAAAGTGATGAAAGGGAAGAACCTACAACCAAGAATACTCTACCCAGCAAGGCTCTCCTTCAGATTTGACAGAAAAATCATAAACCTTACAGTTAAGCAAAAACTAAGAGAATTCAGCACCACCAAACCAGCTTCACAACAAATGCTAAAGGAACTTATCTAGGCGGGAAACACAAGAGAAGAGAACAAAAGAGGAAGGGAAATAAAAAGACCTACAATAACAACCCCCAAACAATTAAGAAAACGACAATAGGAACATACATATCGATAATTACCTTAAATGTAAATGGATTAAATGCACCAACCGAAAGACATAGAATGGCTGAATGGAAATGAAAACAAGAGACCTGTATATATGCTTTATAAAAGAGACCCACTTCAGACTTAGGGACACATACAGACAGAAAGTGAGGGGATGAAAAAATATATTGCATGCAAATAGAAATCAAAAGAAAGTTGGAGTAGCAATACTCATATCAGACAAAATAGACTTTAAAATAAAGACTGTTACAAGAGACAAGGATGGACACTACATAATGATCAAGGGTTCAATCCAAAAAAAAGACATAACAATTATAAATATTTATGCACCCAACATAGGAGCACCTCAATATATAAGGCAAATGCTAACAGCCATAACAGGGAAATCGACAGTAACACAATAATAGTGTGGGACTTTAACAACCCACTTACACCGATGGACAGATCATCCAGACAGAAAATTAATAAGGAAACACAAGTCTTAAATGACACATTAGACCTGATAGACTTAATTGATAATTACAGGACATTCCATCCGAAAGCAGCAGAATACACTTTCTTCTCAAGTGCACACGGAACATTCTCTAGGACAGATTACATCTTGGGTCACAAATCAAGTCTTGGTAAATTTAAGAAAGTTGAAATCTATCAATCATCTTTTCTTACCACAACACTATGAGATTAGAAATCAATTACAGGAAAAAAAATGGTAGAAAACACAAACACATGGAGGCTAAAAAATATATTACTAAATAACCAATGGATCACTGAAGAAATCAAAGAGGAAATAAAAAAATACCTAGAGACAAATGACAATGAAAACACGATGATCCAAAGCCTATGGAATGCAGCAAAATCAGTTCTAAGAGGGAAGTTAATAGCAATACAATCTTACCTCAAGAAACAAGAAAAATCTCAAATAAACAACCTATCTTACACCTAAAGCAACTAGAGAAAGAAGAACAAACAAAACCCAAAGTTAGTAGAAGGAAAGAAATCATAAAGATCAGAACAGAAATAAATGAAATAGAGACAAAGAAAACAATAGTAAAGATCAATGAAACTAAAAGCTGGTTCTTTGAGAAGATAAACAAAATTGATAAACCTTTAGCCAGGCTCATCAAGAAAAAAAGGGAGAAGACTCAAATCAATAAAATTAGAAATAGAAAAGGAAAAGTTACGACGGACATCACAGAAATACAAAAGATCATAAAAGACTACTACAAGCAACTATAAACCAATAAAATGGACAACCTGGAAGAAATGGACAAATTCTTAGAAAAGTACAACCTTCTAAGATTGAACCAGGAAGAAATAGAAAATATGAATGGACCAATCACAAGCACTGATATTGAAAGTGTGATTAAAATTCTTCCAACAAAGAAAAGTCCGGGACCAGATGGCTTCACAGGGGAATTCTACCAAACATTAAGAGAAGAGTTAACATCTACCCTTCTCAAACTCTTCCAAAAATTTGCAGAGGAAGGAACACCCCCAAACTCATTCTATGAGGCCACCATCACCCTGATACCAAAACCAGACAATGATATCACAAAAAAAGAAAATTACCAGCGAATATCACTGATGAACATAGACACATAAAACCTCAACAACATAATAGCAAACCAAATCCAACAACACATTAATGGGATCATACACCATGATCAGTGGAATTTCTCCCAGGGATGCAAGGATTTTCAATATTTGCAAATCAATCAATGTGATACACCACATCAACAAATTGAAGAATAAAACGCATATGATCATCGCAAGAGATGCAGAAAAAGTGTTTTGACAAAATTCAAAACCCATTTATGCTAAAAACTTTCCAGAAAATGGACTTAGAGTGAACCTACCTCAACATATTAAAGGTCATATATGACAAACCCACAGCAAACATCATTCTCAATGGTGAAAAACTGAAAGCATTTCCTCTAAGATCAGGAACAAGACAAGAATGTCCACTCTTGCCAGTCTTATTCAACATAGTTTTAGAAGTCCTAGCCATGGCAATCAGAGAAGGAAAAGAAATAAAAGGGATACAAATTGGAAAAGCAGAAGTACAACTGTCACTGTTTGCAGATGACATGATACTATACATAGAAAATCCTAAAGATGCCACCAGAAAACTACTTGAGCTCATCAGTGAATTTGGTAAAGTTGCAGAATACAAAATTAATGTACAGAAATCTCTGGCATTCCTATACACTAACAATGAGAGATCGGAAAGAGAGATCAAGGAAACAATCCCATTTACCATTGCATCAAAAAGAATAAAATACCTAGGAATAAACCTACCTAAGGTGGCAAAAGACCTGTACTCAGAAAACTATAACATACTGATGAAAGATATCAAAGATGACACAAACAGAGGGAGAGATATACCATGTTCTTGGATTGGAAGAATCAATATTGTGAAAATGACTATACTACACAAAGCAATCTATAGATTCAATGCAATCCCTATCAAATTACCAATGGCATTTTTCACAGAACTAGAACAAAATATTTTACAATTTGTATGGAAACACAATAGACCCCGAATAGCCAAAGCAATCTTGATAAAGAAAAACAGAGCTGGAGGACTCAAACTCCCTGACTTCAGACTATACTACAAAGCTACAGTCATCAAAACAGTATGGTACTGGCACAAAAACCAGAAATATAGATCAATGGAACAGGATAGAAAGCCCAGAGATAAACCCATGCGGCTATGGTCACCTAATCTATGACAAAGGAGGCAAGAATATACAATGGAGAAAACAGTCTTTTCAATAAGTGGTGCTGGAAAAACTGGACAGCTAAATGTAAATGAATGAAATTAGAACACTTCTTAACACCATTCACAAAAATAAACTCAAAATGGATTAAAGACCTAAATATAAGCCTGGATACTATAAAACTCTTAGAGGAAAACATAGGCAGAACATTTTTGACATAAATTGCAGCAAGATCTTTCTCAATCCACCTCCTAGATTAATGAAAATAAAAACAAAAATAAATAAATGGGATCTAATTAAGCTTAAAATCTTTTTCAGAGCAAAGGAAACCATAAACAAAATGAAAAGACAGCCCTCAGAATGGGAGAAAATATTTGCAAATGAAGCAACTGACAGGGGATTAATCTCCAAAATATATGAACATACAGCTCAATATCAAAAGAACAAACAGTGCAATCAAAAAAATGGGCAGAAGATCTAAATAGACATTTCTCCAAAGAAGACATACAGATAGCTAAAAAGCACATGAAAAGGTGCTCAACATCACTAACTATTAGAGAAATGAAACTCAAAACTACAATGAGTCATCACCTCACACTGGTCAGTATGGCCATCATCAAAAAATCTACAGACAATAAATGCTGGAACCCTCATCACTGTTGGTGGGAATGTAAATTGGTACAGCCACTATGAAGAACAGTATGGAGGTTCCTTAAAAAACTAAAAATAGAGCTACTACATGATCCAGCAATCCCACTCCTGAGCGTATATCTGGAGAAAGCCATAATTCGAAAAGATGTGTGCACCCCAATGTTCATTGCAGCACTATTTACAATAGCCAAGACATGGAAGCAACCTAAATGTCCATCAACAGAGGAATGGATAAAGATGTGGTGTATATATACAATGGAATATTACTCAGCCATAAAAAATGAAATAATGCCATTTGCAGCAACATGGATGAATCTAGAGATTGTCATAGTGAGTGAAGTAAGTCAGACAGAGAAAGACAAACATCATATACGATATTGCTTATACGTGGAATCTAAAAAAAAGGGTACAAATGAACTGATCTACAAAACAGAAATAGAATTACAGATGTAGAAAACAAACTTATGGTTACCGGGGGTAAGCGGGGGAGGGATAAACTGGGAGGTTGGGATTGATATATACACGCTACTATATATAAAATATATAACTAATAAGGATCTACTGTATAGCACAGGGAACTCTACTCAGTACTCTGTAATGGCCTATGTGGGAAAAGAATCTTAAAAAGAGTGGATATATGTGTATGTATAACTGATTCTCTTTGCTGTACACCTGAAACTAATGCAACATTGTAAATCAACTATACTCCAATAAAAATTTTTTAAAAAGCTAGTTTAAGTTTGTTAGTTTAATTAATATGGTTGCGTCTTTAGAGTTATCAACCTTAAGTATAATACTTTTAGTGAACCCAATTTTAATATAAAATTTGTTAGCAAGAAATATAACTTGGTGTGATAAAATTTTCATAAGTAAATTAAATGTAAATGGGATGAGAGTTTTTAGGTGAACTCTAAGAATAATTGTGTATTTTGGTATAACTACTTTAAAATAGTTTCACCAAATCTTTTGATAACTTGAAAAAAAACTTGTTTTGTTTCAGAAACTATGCAAAATTCTTGGAAAAGTACTACATCCTGGTATAATGTTATCAGTCATAAATCTAGTTCCTTTCTTCAAATGTTGTGTCACAGAAATGCCAAATTTTCTTGTCAGTTTCATTATAACAAACTCTCAGATCTTAAATATTGGGTATTTTTAAGTCTTTTTTCATTTACAGAGAGTTATTGTTTACACTGCTGCTTTTACAAATATGTTTCACCTTCAGAGAGATTCATAGGAAGGACTCCGATACTTCCTCTGGAGTACAGTTTTCTGATAAACTTTCAGATCATATCACTGAACTGGATAAGAATTTACAGAACTCAAATGGAGAAACTGATGGCTTCATAAAACTGGGGGAAAAGATCAAAATCAAGAATTAAACTCATGGGAATGAGTGAACTGATGAAGATGATAATAATTTGTATGACTTTTTGGTTTAAGTATTGCCTATTTTTTAATGTTTCATTCTACCAGATTTAAGGAACCCTCTTCTCTCAAGACATCTATGACTTGCAGCATTTTGATATTGTATAGCTTTGTAAACAAAGATGAAACATTATTTTTTCTCCCCATCTGAACTCTCCAGGACTCAGAAACTCTTAATGACTATTCTTATTTTCATGGCAATTTAGTCATTTACATAAATTCAAAATAATCTGCTCTCTTTAGAACAGGACACAATTGGAAAAACATTGATTTATTACCAAGGCTTTGTTTGGAATGCCATATTTAAGAGTATGCATAAATTCAGATATTACCATCCAGCTTTAAGGAACTAAGATTGACTTTATGTAGCCAACAATCCCCTTGGAAAAACAGCCTGGTGCTTTGCTCACAGGGTTTCCAGCTATCTAATCAGGTGAGTAAGGAAGGTCACTTCCTGGCAATTGCAGGAAGCTCAAGATATTTTGGGGATTCTGGTGCTGTTAACTGTCTTTGATGTTTTGGTATTTACCTGTAAACGAAACTAGATCCTGAATTCTAGTTTCCTCCAATATCTGGCTCTGACTCTCCAAAGTACTGTTTCCAGTTTTTCCTCTAATCTTTTTGACTTGGAATCATCGAGAAATAAAACTGCCCTTTTTCTGAAGCCAGGTAAGCTAAAATTGTACAACTTGATATAAACCTCAGGAAAATCACCATAATAGCTCATGTATAGACAATCTTTGTGCCTGTTGCTGTATAAGTCCCTCAGAACGATTACCTAAACACACGATGCCATCATCAGAGACATTTTAAACCGCAAAAAGAGTTAAACCTTGACATCTAGAAATCTTTTTCAGCTGGCTCCCCTCTGGACTTGGTGCCTTATTTTAATCAAGATTGCAACTAGTCATGCTAATCATTTCTCTAATTTGTTCTCTGTTGGTTTTAAACTTCTTATGTTTTATATCACCCACTGTTGTACTATAGCAGCCTCCAAGGGAATAATGATAGTTTGACATCTGGAGGCGATTGATGACTCCCATAAGATTCCTCCTAATGAAGAGCCGTGAACTGCTCCTCTATTGAGTGCTGCCTAAGGCTTACTTCCTAGATGGCTCCTTATGGCTCAAATGTGGCCATAAGCTCTCTAAAAGCATATCTCCTGCACAACCACATCTTTTCCTCCTCCATGGGACATGATTCTCTGGGAATAAGTCTTCCCAGCACCAAAGAAGTCCACGCTGAAGCCAAGTAAACAAATGGTTGATCACCAGTGTTTTCCCCCAAAAGATCTCGAACATAAGGGGGAAATGTGAACGGGAAGTCAAGAATTAAGAATTGTGACTTATGCACGTCTCTGCTCAAATGGGTTCTGAACTTTGACCAATTATTTTCTTAATATCGACATCTAGAACATCTGCCCAGTCTTCAGACTCAAGATACATATCAGACCCTTACCCTAAAGTAATTTGTGACTACCTATCTACTTATTGGAACCTTACCCTTAAAAAATCATGACAACCTATCTCTTAAGGACAATGATTTCCTTTCTTTTGTCAAAGTCAATCAAAATTCTTGCCAGATAACATTAACAGCCTTGTGGGTTTTGTCTTTATAAGCTCCTGACTCTTTTTTTTTTTTTTTTTGCGGTACGTGGGCTTCTCACTGCTGTGGCCTCTCCCGTTGCGGAGCACAGGCTCCGGATGCACAGGCTCAGCGGCCATGGCTCATGGGCCCAGCCGCTCCGCGGCATGTGGGATCTTCCCGGACCGGGGCACGAACCCGTGTCCCCTGCATCACCAGGTGGACTCTCAACCACTGCGCCACCAGGGAAGCCCTAAGCTCCTGACTCTTTCTCTTCCTTGGAACACTCTTTTGGTTTTATCTGAATTGGTATCTTCCAAACCACAATTCCTAAGACTCTAAAAAACTCGTCTTGCTGCAGGCTTCTGTGTTTCCATAGTCAGCATATTCTGCTCCCCTCAACCCGCTTAGGCTACACGGCTGTGCCCCGTCAGCCTGTGAGGTGTATATGAATACTTGGGGAGATTATCAGGAGACAGATTCCATATTAGTAGGTCTGGAGTAGGTCCCAAGAGTTTGCCTTTCTACAAGCTCTCTGCTGTTGGTCTGCAGACCACATTTTGAATATAGCAAGGGTGTCAAAGCTCTATCCCTATGGGCAGGGGCATCTCTTAAGACACAAGTATGCCATTAATTTCTCTTTGTTTTTCCCTTTTGTGTGGTTCAGAAATATTGTCAGGGTCCCCTGGACTCAGAGGAGGGAATATTCAAAAAAGATTGCTGACTCAGGAGGTAAATATCCTTCAGTGATCCTGTAGCCTCAGTGGCCTGTACAGAGATGACCTGGAGGGGACCACTTCAAACATCCTCAGAGTTACTTGGAAAAAGTAGAAAAATTTTCTGCCTTCACATTGACTGGAGGTTCAGACTAAGTCATTTCAGTTTTAAGGAAAATGAAGGCTCTCCTGGGGCCAGAGAATTTGGGAACGCTCGGGGGAAATGTTGGGACAATGTTGGTAGTGATGCCTAATGTCCATTCTCATTTTCTCTCCCCTCCCAATTTTTAGCTAAGACATGGCACCTAATGTAGAATATTGACTGCACCGAGCAGCTTCCTTTGCAACTTTGCAATAGGTGTGACCATATGACCAAACTTCCTTTGCAATAGGTGTGACCATATGACCAAACTTCCTTTGCAATAGGTGTGACCATATGACCAAACTCTGGCTGGTGGAACAGAAGTGGAAATAACATAGACAACATTTAGAACATTCCATTCAAAGAAAAGGGTGTGCTTTTACCTTCCCCTCTTGTCCTTAACTGGAAGGTGGACACAGCAACGACCCATCTGGGACATGGCAAATAAACGTGAGGAATGGCGGAGCGACAAGATAGAAGGAGCCCGAGTCCTGACAAAGTGGGACCACCATGTCAACCCACTGCCAGCATCTGGACCTACATGAGACGGAAATAAACTGCAGTCTTGTTTCAGCCACTATATTTTTGGATACTGTGTAGCTTAAAAATACGTAACTATTCTGGAACTATTTGGTGTTTGAAAGGACATAAATTGTCATTTCAGGAAGGGTGGGACCAAAATCTTCTTAGTCACATCAATGCTTTACCGTCAACAAATATTTACTAAGTAGTAAAAGAGGGAAGCGCTGTACAACCCCCCAACCAAATCCTGTCCTACTAGAGCTTCCGTTTAGCATTATTGCACTTAATATTTATAGACACCTCGGTCAGGGAAATTTTGTACCTGCATTTCAGAGGCAGGGAGATTAATGTTGAGGGATTTACAGTAAATTGTTTGAGGTCACACCTGGTGAGTAGTACTTTCTTGATTCAGGTATTCAGCCTAAAGCCATACCCTCACCACTAAGTCAGTAGTTCCCAAACTATGCTTGGTGGAACCCCCAGGGGTCACAGAGGTCTGTCAAGGGTTGTCATGGAGGGAGGGTTGTGACTAAGAGGGGTAAAAGGGAAGGATTTTCCCTTGAGCTTTGGGACTAGCTCAAAGAGAAATCTAAGGAGACCTCAAGGCCAGGGATGAAGGTCAACCAGCTCTTAGGGTGAACTAGTAGCGAAGGGGTAAGGACAAAGGCCCAGACACAGCAGGCCTCCAAAGACAGATGGCGCCAGAGACCAGAGAACCCTGGCACTTGCGCTCTCAACACTCAGCACTGAGGCCTTCAGGCTCACACTCCCTCTCTGGGAATGTAAATCGAGCTGTAGACAAAGCTGTAGACAAAGCGCGTTACCTATTAAAAACATATCTGAGTTTGTGTTTGGACATTCCTATCACATACAGACAGGTGCACACACATACACAAATCAAAGAAAAGTGACTTATAAAAGAAACACAGCATAATGTTTGTTGGGGCTGTCCCAGAGTGACACAATTCTAGGGAATATTTCCCAATGTCCTTCTCTATATTCTCTGGTTATTTATGTGGTCCTCAGTGAAGTTATCATAAACTTGGGGAAAACTAACAAGACCAATATATTTTTTTAAAGATCAATAGTCAGGAATATTTTTCAATGTCTCTTATTTTTATATTCTGAGCTTTCACACATACGTAAATGAGTTTTCTTAACAGGAGAAAACACTCTCAAGGGAAATTTTTTTTATTTGTTTATTTTCAGTTTTCTTTTAAGAGACAAAAAGTTAGCGATTTCTGTAACAAGGTTGTTCAAATAGATGTAATAAATCCTGTTACCAGGAATGGTCATCTGCCCATTTCCAGTCTGAGGACAGAACACTGTGTTGTCCCCGCAGACATTTCGCAAGCAGGAGAGGAGATCTTTGTGGGATAAATAGAGAGCAGCACCCATGAAAATCCAGCATCCCAGGCAGGTAGCGGCTCTGGATCCACTCCCCACATCCCGCTCTCCCAGGCAGTTAATCCGTGATGCTCCCACACTGAGAGCAAAGGGACCCCCTTTCCACGGTGGTTCTAGGACCCTGTACGGGGCCTGTGGAACGTGAGGCAGGAGGGAGGTGGGGGGACTTATGTCCGATGCTGGGAGTGTTCTGCCCCGTCTGAAGACCAGTTCTCTCTCTGGGTCTCAGTTTTCATCCTGCAAAGGGAGGGACATGCTACCAGGGCTTCTGGGAACATTTCGGCCTTTGACTCTGTGGGATTCTGATTCAAGCCAGCTGTGCATCCCATACAGCTGTGCATCCACCGTCAGGATCAGAACTTCCCTGAGGTCCGTGCAGTGCGTCTCCTTTCCTGGCACAGGTGATGCTCTCAGAGAGCCAGGTGGATGGAATTAGTGCACAATGTCCCTCTGGGCAGAGGCTGCGGGGTCTCTAAGAGAGTTTCCTGGGCTCCACTGTCCCTATAGGGTCCCCGGTCAAACAGACAGGAAGGTGCGTCTGTCCAGCAACTGAAAAGACAGACTGCTCAGAAACAGAGCCAGCTCTCCAATCCAGCCAAATAACAAAAGCACTATTTCTCCAGGAATAATTTGGGAGGAAAATGTTTAACTCTTTTTGAAAGAAACGACTGCATTGGCCCTGAGTAAACTAAAACTTGGGGCAATTGATCGCCCCTGTCCCCAGGCTTGTCCTAAGGCCTTTCCACTGGCCTCAGCTCAGCTCCCTCCCCTTCACTCCCCCCTCCTCTCCCCTCTCGTCCCCCTCCTCTGCCTCTTTTCTCTCTCTCTTCCTCTCTTCTCCCCTCCCCACCAGCAGCCCTTTCTCCTCTGAACTCTGAGATGAGGGGCCAGAGGCTGAAGGTAAGCAGTCCTGTTTGCTGAGGCCTCCAGCTTTGAGCTCAGCCTCTCTCGGACTTTCATGCAGTAGCTCTGTCCTCTGTCCCCTGTCTTCAGGGATCACAGCTCTGGCTTGTAGGGTCCTAGAGAGGGTGGCATGTGGAGGAGATGACACCTCTGGAACTCCTCTTATGAACCCAGCACCTTCATACTTTATGTCACCTGAGCCATTCAACATGGACAGAGATGGGAACTGAGGCTCAGTCACTTGCTTGTCACACACAGCACTCACAAATGGCCAAAATGAAATCCTTGCCCAGGACTCTGAGCCCACCCAGCTTTCTCCCCACTAGGAGGCTTTTCCAAGCTTACGGTGGAATCAACCACCACGTGTCCACCTGCCGGGGGCTGAAAAGAACACTCTACTCTCCTTGTTCTTTACAGCAACACTGATCAGGGTCACTTAGGCTCCAGCGCTGGCCCCGCTGCTTGCGGTGGCCTCTCTCACTGAACCCTCACTGTGACCCGGCACCACGATGAGAGTGCCTCCCTAAGGCCACACGCTTGCAATCAAGAGGCCGGGAGAGGTGCTGTGTCCTCTGACTCAGTCCAGGGCTCCATCCTGGGGGGCAGACAGGGGACATAGTGGAAACGGAGCCCCTGCTGCCTAGTCCCCTCTGACGGTGGCTGCTCTCCCAGCAGGAGGGGGATGGGTTCTCACTGGAAAGCACCTCACACCCATCACCAGCTCCCCACTGGAGCCAGGCAACCCAGGCTTCTCACCCTCGCTCCTCTACTTCCTTGCTGGATGACCTTGGAAAAGCCCCTTTCCCTCTCTGTGCCCAGTTTCTCCATTGGGGAAATTGGTAACAATTACAAGACTTGCTTCAGAGGGTGAGAGAGAGCCCAAAGCCTCCTCATGTATGTTGGGAGCCCAGGAGGGTGCCTAGAACTGGGAGGTCACAAAGCAGCAGAGGCAGAGAGAACAGAGACCACGTGGGGACACTGGGTGGTCGTTGGGACATCATCGGACACACCGAGACTTAAAGGAGCTTTGCTTTTCAGAGATGAGGGCAGAGGGAATGTCCCCCCTCCTGGCTCTGGGGCTCCTGGTGGCTGGGCTCTGCTCCAGTGTCCACTGCCTCCCAGGGGGCGGGCTTGACCTGGAGGATGTGACCCCAGAGGACCAACACAAAGGGGCACCTGTGGACGACCACACATTCGTCTCCAGCAACACCGACTTCAGCCTCTACAAGCAGTTGGCTTTGAAGACCTCCAATGAGAACGTCATCTTCTCCCCCCTGAGCGTCTCCATGACCTTGGCCTTCCTGTCCCTGGGGGCCCGTGGACCCACCCCGACGGAGACCCTGGAAGGCCTCAAGTTCAACCTCACAGAGACCCCCGAGACAGAAATCCACCAGGGCTTCCAGCACCTCGTGCAGACGCTCGGCCGACCCAGCGACCAGCTGCAGCTGAGCTTGGGCAACGCCATGTTCGTCCAGGAGCAGCTGAATCTTCTGGACAAGTTCAGGGAAGATGCCCGGGCGCTGTGTGCCTCCGAGGCCTTCTCCACTGACTTCCGGGATTCCGACACTGCCAAGAAGCTCATCAATGACTATGTGAGGAATAAAACGCAGGGGGAAATTGTGGAGCTGTTCAAAAATGTTCCCCAGAGCACAGTGATGGTACTGGTGAATTACGTCTACTTTAAAGGTGGGTGCCCTGTTTAATTCAGAAGGAAACACACTTTTGGTTTTGTGTCTTCAGGGCTATTTCTGTCCAGCCTCTGCCAACTGTGTCGTTCGGTAAAACATTATAGAGCAGGCTGCTCCTGGCTGAGGGGGGCTTGGGCTCCAAGGCTCTGCCTCGATCATAGGCTTTGTCTATTTCGGGGTTTTCTAAATCACAGCTGACTGTGAGGGACTTAAGTGCAGGGGAGCCACTAACCCTTTGTCTGAGCCAGAGGGAGACTTTTTATTCTGATTTAAACTTGCCCGGCTGCCAGAAGGAAGGAGTTTTCGTCTCAGCTCTCTCCGGGGTGGCCGGGAACTCCAGGTTCCTCCCTAATGAGATGCTTTCGGACACGCTCAGGAAGGCCTCAGCTGTGTACACCGTGGGCTGTGTCTGACGGGCTCCGTCTAAGGGGACTTAGTCTCTGGTGGTTGAGGTGAGGCTGGTGGCCGTCTTCACAGTGTGACAGCCTCTGAGCAGCCTGGTCAACACAAGGAACTTCAGTTGTGTTCTTTCATGACTATGAGGGTGGAATTGGCAAGGCCATCATCTGAGGGAAGACTCAGAGGACAGCAGCCAGCAAAGACTCTTTCCCAGATTCTAGCTGGCCCAGTGCCCAGTCCCATTGATAGAAACTCAAGATTGCAAACCTCAGCCTGAAAACTCATAAGGAGCAGAGTGAAGGCAGATAGATTTCACACATAGAGCCAGCAGTGCAAATAGGGACACAGCATAGATAAAGACAGAAGGAATGACCGTTGAGTCAGGGGGTGGTCACGTGCCTAGGAGACACTAGCTCTGGGGAGACAAGTTAGCCCTGTGCTGGGAGCTCCTGGCTGCAGCCATGGCCAGCCCTCCTGGGTCTGTGTTTTCCTCTGTAAATGAAGGCATAGAATCCCATTTCTCTGGAAAACGAATCCAGGCCTGTCCTGCTATGTTTATTCTTTCAGTCTCCTGTGCTTTCCTCTCCTACAACCCTGCCCTGGTCTAGGACTTTCTCCTCCCAGATCTCCCCACCAGGGGTACCCCAGCCAGCCCTGCATTCCCTCTGCTCCTGCCTCTAACTCTGGGGACACAGGCAGGGGTGGAAACAAAGCAGGAAGTGGGGGTGGATACACACTCCATGAAGCCCCAGGGCCCTAATCTCCCCAAGAAGCCCCCATCACTGAATGCTCCATCCTCCTGTGGGAAGACCACAGCCCTCTCCTCTGCTGACCCCGCCCTGCCCTCCTGGTACCCATGTGGCTCCTGCTTCAGCCTGGCTCACAAGGCTGCGAGGACATGTGTCCTCCCTGCAAAGCCGGTGACTAACCACTGGTCTCTAACACTGTTCCCTTTAAGGACCAGGAGCTCCCATTTCTCCACAGTCCCAGCCTCACCCCATCTCTCCCTTGCCCTGTCCTGTTCCTGTTGGTTTCTCATGTAGCACAATTAACCAGGTTTGTTTCATGTCCCCCTTCCCAATCCAGACCTGTGGGCTCACCCCCATCCCCAAGGGCCTACCCACCTGCCCAGGTATATGTGCAAACCTAGCAGGGCCATCCCTAGAGGCACGTGGGGGGCTGCTGGTGTGGGGAGGGTCTCCCCCGCTCAGGGACCAGGGCAGAGGAGTGAGACGCCTGCAGCCCTTGCACCACAGACCCCTCACCTGTCCCTCCACCTCTAGCCCAGTGGAAGAAGCCCTTTGATCCCAGCCATACTTATAAGTCAGAGTTCCACGTGAACGAGAACAGGACAGTGGAGGTGCCCATGATGACCACTGGGGGCCTGGAAACGCCTTACTTCCGGGATGAGGAGCTGCCTGCACCGCGGTGGAGCTCAGGTGCACCAGCGACGGCAGCGCGCCCTTCATCCTCCCTGACGAGGGCAAAATGCACGACCTGGAGGCCAAGCTGCTCCCAGAGACGCTGAGGAGGTGGAGAGACTCCCTGCAGCCCAGGTGACTGTCCCCAGGACCCGGAGCTGTGGGCCCACCTGCCTTCTCGGCCCTTCCCCCTCTTCCAGGACTCCGGACCCGCAGCCCCCGGGCCTCAGTAATGTCCAGGGGCGGGGGCAGAGGTGGGAGGGCCCATCCAGGGGTGACCTTGCCCTTGGCTGCCTGCGTGGCTCTGGGCCTGAGCTGTTCCTTCTCTAAGATGATGACATCAGAGGGGGCGGGGCTGAGGGTTCCTCTGACACTGACATGCGCTGAGTCATGAGGATCTTCACACAACCCCAGGACACTCACGCTGTTCTCTCCGTGGCCCCATCTTTTGCAGGTGGAGGGGGGCAGATGGGACTGGGATCAGTTGGGGGCTCAGGTGAGACAGACGTGAGCATCAGCTTTGCACGGGCTAAACATTAATTCACTCATTTATTCATTCAACCATTCAGCACTGATTGAATGAATTAATTAAGATCAAGCTATGTCTGAGGGACTAATTTAGACTCTGAGGGTAGGTCAGCGAATAAAACAGTAAATTCCCTGCCCTAATGGCGCTTACTTTGTAGTTGGAGGAGACAGACAGGAAATAAATATAGTAAATTATTTGGTACTTTGAGAGGGGAGAAATGGGGAGGTGGGGATAGTAAAGCACAGTAAAATCTTGAAAAAAATGGGACCCGCAAGTAGCTTGTGATTGTAAGCAGGGTGGCCCTTAGGTGATGTTTGAGATGAGGGATTGAGCCATGTGCATATGGTGGGGAAAAGCATTCCTGGCTGAGGGAACAGCCAGTGCAAAACCTGTTTAGACAGGAGGGAGCCTGGTGTGGTTGAGAGTTAGTGAGGCCAGAGCAGCAGAGCAGAGGGAGTGAGAGGGAAAGTTGGGAGAGGTCAGGACCCCAGGGGGGATTCAGGTCACTTGGAGCCTTGCAGACCCCTCGACGCGCCCCCCTCTAAGGGAAATAGAGACTCATCACAAGGTTTTGGGCCAAAGAGTGAACGATCTGAGTCATGTTTTAAACGGATCACCCAGGTCATCCAGTGGAGGACAGACAGCCGAGGACCAGCATGGAGGCAGGGAGGCCAGCCGGGCGCCCAGTGCACTCACCCAGGGGAGCCGCTGGGGATGCACCAGGAGGAACCAGGAAGGGTGGAAGGGGTCGGGCTCTGGATAAACTGAGCGCAGACACACAGGCCAGGATGTGGAATTCAGGAGACCAATAACAAGGGGGACGGCAGAGGGAGAGGCACTTGTGGGCGCAGTGTCTGCTGCGGGGGAGATAGGGAAGCTTGTGGGCAGCTATGCAGATCCTAGGGGCAGCGGGTGTGGGAAGTACGTTATAAACCGCAAAGAATGAGAGACCTGCCTAGACGTGACATTGAGGCTGCAGTCCCTTCCCCAACCCCTGTCCAGGGGACCGGGCGCCTTGGGGCTGCCTGACTCTCAGCCCCTCCTCACTGCAGATCCCAGGAGACTCCAGGACACGGGACCCACCCTCCCCCTGCATGTACTCCCTTCCCAACCCTTTCCTTCCTCCAGTACCAAGAGCTACCACAGGGCGGGGGCTCAGTGAATAGTTGTAAATGGGTAGAATATTCATCAGACATCTTTGATTTACCAGCACTGGGGGAACCAGCATCTACACGCCCCTGGCCCATGGAGGGCGCCCACTAAGAATCTGTTGAATGAATGGATAAAGGAGGGGGGAGGGAGGGAGGGAGGGAGGAAAGATGGCCTATGAGGAGGAATAGGTACCTCCCTGCTCCCAAGGCACTCAAAGTTTAATGGGAGCCACAGCCTCCTCGTATTTGGCATCTGTAAGAGCTGACGCCATGACAAGAGTCTTAAGGGAAATAGAGACAGAGAGAGAGGAGGCATCTGTTGCTCCAGGAACCTGCTGCCGCCTCTGCTCAGAAGCAGCTGCATCCCTGCCCTCAAGGAGCTCACTGGGAAGACAAGATAGAGATGTTGGATTGGTTGATTCAGGTCCCCAAGGCCCTTGAATGCAGTCCCCAGCCCTCCACATCCCGCACAAGCCCCTTCCCGGCCCCTCCCCTCCCCACTGCCCGCACTCAGGCTGCCTCTGTGCTGTGGGGCAGCCCTTCTTTCTTCCCTCTTTCCTGCAAGTGCATCCTCCTGCCTCCTGGACTCCTCTTCGCCCAGTCAGCTCCGTCCCCTCCTCCGAGACTCAGGGTCCATGCCACCTCCTGCAGGAAGCCTTCCTGGTGCCCATGGAGCAGCCGCCCCAGCACAGTCTCCCGGAAGCTGTGGAATCCCTGTTGGAGGAGGGTGTTTCCCGTGCCCTACGGGTTTACAGGGAGAAGCAGGGCCAGATGTGGGCATCGCCCCAGCCCCAGCCCTTGTGCACTGCCCAGCACGTTAGATACCTGCCGACATGATGGATAATTAACGAATTAAGGAGAATTACCCCGAGGGGTCTAGAAACTGAGGAAAGGAGTCCTTATTCCAGGGAGAAAGGGGTAGCTGGAGTGGAAACCACAGAAGACCAAGCTGTGAGGTGGGAAAAGGAGGGCTCTGAGTCAAGCAGAAGTTCAAGTTTGTTTTCCTCATTTCCTAGACGGATAGATGAACTCAACTTGCCAAGGTTTTCCATCTCCAGCGACTATAAGCTGAGAAACATACTTTCCCAGCTGGGTATTAAGAAAGTCTTCAACCACAAGTCTGACCTGTCAGGAATCACAGAGGTCAACAAGCTGGGGGTTTCCGAGGTGAGTCTTTAAAACTTTGGACAATTCATCCTTCTTATAGGAGCTTGAATGGTGACAGACAGGTAGATGTTTGGCTAATTTTGAATTTTCAAATTCATTGAATTTCGTATAACTCACTCATCCCCCCTGGGACTCCCTAAGCCCAGGAGAGCTGGGTTACAATCGTGGTGGGGAGCTGTCCCCACTTTCCCTGAAATCTAATGTGACCCAGAAGTCTATCACTGGGAAAGATCTGAAATCAGCAGTGGACCCCATGCCAAGCTCTACTCTTCACTGCCTATCGAGTCAAATACTTAAAATCTCGTACCCCTCAGTGTTTTCATCTGTAAATGAGGGTGATAGTTCTTAGCCAGCATGCAGAGTCTAGCAGAGCAGGTAAGAGGTTATAGGTACTAACAATGGCTACAGGGCCATCGTGATGGAAATACACTAAGAGCACAACGCAAGAATACCAGAGGCCCTGGTACCGCAATCCTAGAAGCAGAGAAGTCAGAGTGAATGGGGGAGGCTGGGCAGCCCTGCAGTCTCCCCTGCACCCCACCTGCCAAAGGACCGGGTAAAGGAGGTGCATGTGCCAAGGGGCCTGCGGGGTCCAGGGATGGGAAGCCATATCCTACACAAAGTAGCCGAGGGCTCAGGGACATTTCCACTGGGGCAGGAGAGGAGCAAAAGCAGTGCCCACCCATCTGCTGCTTCGACATGGAGGGACTGTGGACAGTTGCCTGTAAGAAAAATATATTGTCTTGCCCCTCCCCCTACACTAGGGGGGCATCACAGTCTCTGGACTCAGACAGAGAGGGATCCAAATCAGGGAACCCCTGCTCTTTGCCTCTCTGACCCTGGGCCCAGCACTCGCAGCCTCACTTTGCACATCTGTGCATCATGACTGCAAGCCAGCTGAGAGTTTGTTGCGAGGACAAACAAATTGAACAGGTTGACAGCACGGTGACAGACAGCATCGGGTGAATGAATGCCAGTCCCCTTAGTGGGGGTCAGGCAGCTGCTCACATCCTACTCCCCTGTGTCCAGTGGGTGATGCTCTGGGGTCCCCACAGGTGGTCCACCAGGCCATGCTTGATGTGGGCGAGGAAGGCACGGAAGGAGCTGCTGCCACTGGAATCAAGATGGTGACTTCAACCTTACAAGCGTTCATTGCTAGTTTTGGCAGGCCCTTTCTGATTTCCGTAATTCACAAAGATACTCAGAGCATCATCTTTTTGGGGTAAGTCACCAAACCCAGTCAAGCCTAGGCCTCCCCTCTGAGTGGCGGGTCCCCTCGCTAAGTAGCTAGTAGCCCTGGTCCCTGGGAGCAGCCTGGCCCCTGTGCACCGAGGAGCCCCCTGCCTGTTCCCACCTGCTCACCCTTGGGAAGGTGACAGTGACTCTGCTGGAGGCTCCACATGCACAGGGAGTCTGTGCCTTGGTCAGTAAGAGGCTCCGAGCCCTACGAAAGCAATAAGCCACCTTCCTTGGACTGGACTCTTTCCTGTGTGTCTCCACCCTTACCTGCGTGATCCCATGCCATGGGCAGCCTGGGCCCCGAGGCCAAGCCCCCCGACCTCCCACACTCGCTCAGCCCAAGCCAGACTCTGGGCCCCTCGGCCTCAGCCTCACCAGCCGACCCAGAAGCAGGCTTTGTGCCTGTGACCAAGCCCACTGGACCTCAGGCCCAGGGCTGGGAGGGGCCCCTGCTGCCTGATGCCCACTTCCGGGGGCTCTGGTCCCAGGTCCAGGTTCACTCCTCCCTCCCCAGGGCCCAATGTGCCCTCGTGCTGACATTGCAGGGGCTCCAGAACCTGACCTCTTCTGGCACAGCCCCTGGACCCATCACTCCTGCAGCTGGGCTGGGCTTCCCCCCAGGATCTCCCTTGCTGCCCCCCAGCACCTCAACCTGGGAGACCAACTACTTCCAGGTTCCCAGCTGAGCTCCTCCAGCACCCGACGAGTTCCACATACTCCCCTGACAGAGGATCTCCCTCAGCAGCCAGAAGCGGGGTCCTGGGAATGAAAGAGCAGCAAACACACAGCCCTTCATCCCCCTGATGTGACAGGGGGCTGTGTCATCTCTAGGGAGAAGAGCTCCAGGCAATAATGATGACGTCACCTACAACAGAAGGGTTGAGATCTCTCTGCCAGGCAGCCTGCTCAGACCTCTACCTGGAATAACACATCTACTCCTTGAGATGATCACATGAGATACTTGCTGTTACTCATTCCGTTTTACCAATGAGGAAACTGAGCATCAGAGAGGTTCAGTCATTTCCCCCAGGGCCACACAGCTAAAAATCATTGCAGGCAGGTTGTTATCGCAACCTGATGAGTGTCAGAGGAACACTCCAAACCACAAAGCCATTCTGCCCATAAAGATTTTCACAGCCATGGCCCTCACGGGACTTAGGATATAATGGGCAAGATGGGTGATGAACAAAGGACTGGAGGCTGAGAGGAGAGGACCAAACTCAGTGGGAAGTCAGGGAAGGCTTCCTGGAGGAAGGGATTTCAATGCTGCCAGCCCAGGAAGTGTAGAAGGTTGTGGATGAACAGAGGAGAATGTTCGCAGTGGAAGAAAAAGTGAGGGGAATATTTTCAAGAAAGGGAAAGAAATTGAACAGGACTGGAACAGAAAGAAGAGGGGCTGTAGAGAGGATGGGGCCATGATGGAGCCACTGGAGCACTGGGGGCCTGGCAGCTCAGTAAGGAGTCTGGAAAGTTTCCATAGACCCCTGGGCAGCTTTAAGGGAATTTGAACAGAGGGTCTCTCTGAGCAGATTGGCATAGTAGAAAAATGACTCCAGCTGACGTGTAGAGAAGCAATTCAGGGCCAGGACAGGGATGCAGGCTGGACATTAAAGGGGATGTTGCAGGAAATGGGGCCAAAGTGGGTCCAGCTGGAGCAGAAGAGCAGGGATGAGTGGAAGGCTGGGAGGAGAACCGATGTTTCTGTGAGTGGATGTAGGGAGATGGCAGTAAAAGGGGGCATCTGGGTTTGACTCCTGGGTGATGACAGAGCATCCCCTGAGGAAGGACCCCCCGCAGGAGGAGCAGGAAGGGGACACCTTTGGGTTCGGACCCCAGGTGCGTGGTTCCGTGGAATCAATGATAGACTCTGTGTGTGTGTGTGTGTGTGTGTGTACATGCATGAACATGTGTAAGAAGACAGGAAGTCACTGAAATGTTTCTCCTGAGTCCGATGGTTCCAGAGGCAGTACAAACATTCTGAGAGAGTCTTTTTGTGTGAATTAACTTCTCACCTGCTTGAACCTAGGTGCTCGTGGCTGTTTGCCCCTTGGCTGGGCCTGCCTAGCATCGCCCTGGAGGAGGCTCAGGGCTGCATCCCTCCTGCCCTGGGTCCAGGTGTGCAAGGAGCTTGTGCCTCAGCCCAGGGCTCATCCTCATCTGGGTCTGGATGTTACTGGAGAAAGGCTGAGCCCTCCTCTGAGGGGGCACCTGGGCTCCAGATCTTTGAGCCTCGGGCTTAGCGTCCCTCTTCTCCTTCCCATGGGACCAAAAGGTCACCTACCTGCTGGTCGCCTACTGTTGGACTTGATGGGCCTCCCGATACTGACCACCTGCAACGACTCCCTGGTTCCTGTGTCATCCATTCCCTCCATCACTAACCAGAAAGGAATCCAGGGCTGAAAAGGCACCAACACAAGAAAGGACATGTCTTCGGTCTCTGTCATTCTGCCAACATCTAAAGCCCTCCACGTGCAGGCACTGGGCTGGTGCTGGACATTCTGGGTAGAGAAGGTCGAGCTGGAATTTGCCTCCATAGAGCCCACAGCCTGATGGGAAGGAGACGGTGAATGTGGATGCGGCAGCCACTCTGATGGGCACACACAGATAGCTGGTGAGTTCAGGATTGAGCCCAGGCTGGGGAAGTTGAGTTTGGCCTCCTGGAAGCACTGTCTTCAAATGCTATGTCCTGTACAGAGAAGACAGACAGGAGGAGGAGACTTGCTGTCAGTAAAGAAGAGAGAGTGTGCTGTGTTCCTGGAGCAGAAGAAGATCCTATGGTCTGGATCACAGAGTCTGGGGGAAATTTGGGTACCTCCTGAACTCAGGGGACCAACAGAGACAAGACCATGTCTTGTAAAGCATGTCAATAATTTTCTTTCTTTTCCAGCTTTATTGAGATGTAATGGACCTGTAACATTGTGTAAGCTTATTGTATACAAAGCAGTGACTTCATATACTTATATCTTATGAATAAGGTCACTTAATACTTCCATCTCCCTACATAATTATCATTTTTGTGTGTGGTAAGTATATTTAAGAGCTACTCTCTCAGCAACTTTCAAGTATAAATACAATATTGTTAACTGTGGTTACCATGCTGTACACTAGATCCCAAAATTTACTCAGCTTCCAACTGGAAATTTCTACCCTTTGGCTAACATCTCCTCATTTCACCACTCCTCAGCTTTTTGCAACCAACATTCTACTCTCTGCTTTTATGAGTTTGTTTCTTTTATTTCATATATAAGTGATATCCTACAGTATTTGTCTCTTTCTGTCTGACTTATTTTACCTGGCATAATGCTGTCAAGTTCCACCCATGATGTAGCAAATGCCAAGATTTCCTTCTTTCTTATGACTGAATAATGCTCATATATATCTATATCTATATCTCTATCTCTATCCATCCACCCATCCATCCATGCATCCACCCATCCAAGCATCTATCCATCCATGTATGTACCATTTCCTTTATCCATTCACACTTAAACAGATACTTAGGTTGTTTCCATAACTTGGTTATTGTGAATAATACTGAAATCAACATGGGAACGCAGATATCTTTTTGAGGTCGTGATGTCACTTCCTCTGGATATATATCCAGAAGTAGAAGTTCTGGATCATTGTGGAAAATCTATTTTTAATTTTTTGAGGAATCTCTGCAATGTTTTCTATGGTGGCTCTTCTGGTTTATATCCCACTAACAGTATACAAGTGTTCCCATTTCTCCACAGCCTGGACAACACTTGTTAATCTGTTTTCTTTTTCATTATAGCCATTCTAACAGGTGTGAAGTGACACTTCATTGTGGTTTTGATTTGTATTTTCCTGATGATTAGTGATGTTGAACCTCTCTTCATGTACCTGTTGCCCTTTTGTACGTCTTCTGTAGAAAAATGTCTATTCAGGTCTGCCCTTTTAAAAATCAGATTATTTATTTTATTGTTATTAAGTTTTTTGGATTCATTATATATTTTAGATATTAACTCCTTATCAGATAGATGATAAGGAGTTAATATCCAAAATAAACAACGTAACTTTACACCTAAGGAACTAGAAAAAGAACACACTAAGCCAAAGTTAACAGAAAGGAGAAAACAAAGAGCAGAAAAAAATGAAACAGAGACCAGAAAAACAACAGAAAAGATCAATGAAACTAAGAGCTGCTTCTTTGAAAAGATGAACAAAATTGACAAAACTTTAGCTAGTCTAAGGAAAAAAAGAGAGCAGACTTAAATAAATAAAACAAGAATTGAAAGACAGACTTTACAACTGATACTACAGAAACACAAAGGATTATAAGAGACTAGTATAAACAAGTATATGCCAACATTTTGGATAACCTAGAAGAAATGGATACATTCCTAGAAACATACAATCTACCAAGACTGAATGATGAAGAAGTAGAAAATCTAAATTGATCAATATAATTATGGAAATTGAAGCAATGATCAAAAATCTCCCAACAAAGCAAAGCCCAGGACCAGATGGTTTCAGTAACAAATTCTACCAAACATTCAAAGAAGAATTAACACCGATCCTTCTCAAACTCTTCCAAAAAGCTCACTCTTGCTGCCACTGGGAGTGCGCACAGGAAGCTGGCCGTGGGGTATGAGTGGGGCATGCAGAGCACTGCGGGTACCTTGTAGAAAAGCTGGGGGGATTCATGGGTAAGGCTTACCAGTGGCTTGTGGGCATCCTGATGGAGTCTGTGACACAGTTTGTAGCCTACACAACCCTGTGATATGTTCCAAGCCCTGCTTGCTGTTATTCCAACCCCTCACTGCTCCCAGGTGGAGCAGCTCAGGACTCAGTACTCTGGATGACACAAGAGAGAAGTGGGCTTCTTTGGCAGCATTCCACAGGGGTGGGGAAGGTAGGCAATCACTCACATGCTCTTACTTTCCCCAGTGGGAGAAACCACGGGCTGAGAAGGGCTCTCTGGGCATCAAGCTGTGCTGTCTTGGGAGAGCGGTGACGGGTAAGTCAAACTGTTCCTCTTACTCTCTCGGGTGCATCCAAACTTAGAATTTGTTTCTGTTCCAGGGTGAACTGGAACTTCTCCACCAGACTCACGGACATTCACAAGGCTCTCTTGGCTGTGGATAATATTCTAAGTCAGTGTTCTCCAGGGGATCCCAGACCACAGTCAAGAGGGACTGAAGCCAGTTGACAGGTCACTTCAGGGTCCACAGCTGGGACTGAGGTCTGAATGAATATTACCTGACACACAGGAGGGCAAGATTCCTCCCAGGTCCCTTGTGTATGGTGCTGGATCCCACAGCCTGATGGACGCCAAATTATTGTTGTTGCAGGCTGGGGGTACAGTCAGGGGATGTTTATGTGGTCGTCTTATTGGCATCACCCACCATGATGTTAGATTATTCAAAGAGGTGGGTAACGGTGAAATATTATAAACAGGTAATGTATTGATGAGATTACCCTTTGGAAAGATCACCCTGGCTGAGGAGGGGAAGATGGATGGGGGGTAGGGTGTGGGTTGGATAAGAAGAGGAGAAACAGAAAGACCAGCTTTTCTAGTCTGAGCCAAGGAATTGGGAAGATGGGTAGAGAAAAGGAGACAAATTGGAGAAATGTTAACATATATAATCGACAGGAATTAGTGGTTGGTTGTGAAGAGGACAGGAAGAAATCAAAGATGACCCCCAGGTTGCTGGGCTGGAGGCTTGGGAAACTGGAATTCCCACATTGTTCTGTGAGTTAAGGATTACAAAATGAATAACATTTTTTGCAGGAAGATGATAAGCTTTGATTTGGACATGTGAAGTTTAAGATGACTGTAGGTTGTATATGAAGAGAAGTCCAATACATCATGGGCTCTGTGAATCTGAAGTTCAGTAGGAAATTTTTTTTTAACATCTTTATTGGAGTATAATTGTTTTACAATGGTGTGTTAGTTTCTGCTGTATAACAAAGTGAATCAGCTATACATATACATATACATATATCCCCATATCTCCTCCCTCTTGCGTCTCCCTCCCACCCTCCCTATCCCACCCCTCTAGGTGGACACAAAGCACCAAGCTGATATCCCTCTGCTATGCATCTGCTTCCCACTAGCTATCTATTTTACATTTGGTAGCGTACATATGTCCATGTCACTCTCTCACTTCGTCCCAGCTTACCCTTCCCCCTCCTCATGTCCTCAAGTCCATTCTCTATGTCTGCGTCTTTATCCCTGTTCTGCCCCTAGGTTCTTCAGAAGCATTTTTTTTTTTTAGATTCCATATATATGTGTTAGCATATGGTATTTCTCTCTTCCTGACTTACTTCACTCTTTATGACAGACTCTAGGTCCATCCACCTCACTACAAATAACTCAATTCTGTTTCCTTTTATGGCTGAGTAATATTCCATTGTATATATGTGCCACAACTTCTTTATCCATTCATCTGTCGATGGACACTTAGGTTGCTTCCATGTCCTGGCTACTGTAAATAGAGCTGCAATGAACATCATGGTACATGACTTTTTGAATTATGGTTTTCTCAGGGTATATGCCCAGTAGTGGAATTGCTGGGTCGTATGGTAGTTCTATTTCTAGTTTTTTAAGGAACCTCCATACTGTTCTCCATAGTGGCTATATCAATTTACATTCCCACCAGCAGTGCAAGTGGGTTCCCTTTTATCCTCATCCTCTCCAGCATTAAATGTTTGTAGATTCTTTGTTGATGGCCATTCTGACTGGTGTGAGGTGATACCTCATTGTGGTTTTGATTTGCATTTTCTAATGATCAGTGATGTTGAGCATCCTTTCATGTGTTTGTTGGCAATCTGTATGTCTTCTTTGGAGAAATGTCTATTTAGGTCTTCTGCTCATTTTTGGATTGGGTTGTTTGTTTTGTTGGTATTGGGCTGCATGAGCTGCTTGTATATTTTGGAGATTAATCCTTTGTCAGTTGCTTCGTTTGCAAACATTTTCTCCCATTCTGAGCGTTGCCTTTTCATTTTGTTTATTGTTTCCTTTGCTGTGTAAAAGCTTTTAAGTTTCCTTAGGTCCCATTAGTTTATTTTTGTTTTTATTTCCATTTCTCCAGGATGTGGGTCAAAAAGGATCTTGCTGTGATTTATGACATAGAGTGTTCTGCCTATGTTTTCCTCTAAGAGTTTGATAGTGTCTGGCCTTACATTTAGGTCTTTAATCCATTTTGAGTTTATTTTTGTGGATGGTTTTAGGGAGTGTTCTAATTTCATTCTTTTACATGTGGCTGTCCTGTATTCCCAGCTCCACTTACTGAAGAGGCTGTCTTTTCTCCATTGTCCATTCTTGCCGCCTTTATCAAAGAAAAGGTGACCATATGTACGTGGATTTCTCTCTGGGTTTTCTATCCTGTTCCATTGATCTATATTTCTATTTTTGTGCCAGTACCATACTGTCTTGATTACTGTAGCTTTGTAGTATAGTCTGAAGTCGGGGAGCCTGATACCTCCAGCTACGTTTTCCTTTCTCAACATTGTTTGGTTATTCAGGGTCTTTTGTGTTTTCATACAAATTGTGAAATTTCATGTTCTAGTTCTGTGAAGAATGCCATTGGTAGTTTGATAGGGATTGTATTGAATCTGTAGATTGCTTTGGGTAGTATAGCCATTTTCACAATGTTGGTTCTTCCAATCTGATAACATGGTATATCTCTCCATCTGTTTGTATCATCTTTAATTTCTTTCATCAGTGTCTTATAGTTTTCTGCATACAGGTCTTTTGTCTCCTTAGGAAGGTTTATGCCTAGGTATTTTATGCTTTTTGTTGCAATGGTACATGGGAGTGTTTCATTAATTTCTCTTTCATATTTTTCATCATTAGTGTATAGGAATGCCAGATATTTCTGTGCATTAATTTTGTATTCTGATACATTAACAAATTCACTGATTAGCTCTAGAAATTTTCTGGTAGCATCTTTAGGATTCTCTATGTATAGTATCATATCATCTGCAAACAGTGACAGCTTTACTTCTTCTTTTCCAATTTGGATTCCTTTTATTTCTTTTTCTTCTCTGATTGCTGTGGCTAAAACTTCCAAAACTATATTGAAAAATAGCGGTGAGAGTGGGCAATCTTGTCTTGTTCCTGATCTTAGTGGAAATGGTTTCAGTTTTTCACCATTGACGACAATGTTGGCTGTGGGTTTGTCCTATATGGCCTTTATTATGTTGAGGTCAGTTCCCTCTATGCCTACTTTCTGGAGGGTTTTTATGATAAATCAGTGTTGAACTTTTTTGAAAGGTTTTCTGCATCTATTGAGATCATCATATGGTTTTTCTCCTTCAATTTTTTAATATGGTTTATCACATTGATTGATTTGCATATATTGAAGAATCCTTGCATTCCTGGGGTAAACCCCACTTGATCATGGTGTTTGATCATTTTAATGTGCTGTTGGATTCTGTTTGCTAGCATTATGTTGGGAATTTTTGCACCTATGTTCATCAGTGATATTGGCCTGTAGTTTCCTATTTTTGTGACATCTTTGTCTGGTTTTCGAATCAGGGTGATGGTGGCCCTGTAGAATGAGTTTGGGAGTGTTCCTCCTTCTGCTATATTTTGGAAGAGTTTGAGAAGGATAGGTGTTAGCTCTTCTTTAAATGTTTGATAGAATTCATCTGTGAATCCATCTGGTCCTGGACTTTTGGTTGTTGGAAGATTTTTAATCAAAGTTTCAATTTCAGTGCTTGTGATTGGTCTGTTTATGTATTCTATTTCTTCCTGGTTCAGTCTTGGAAGGTTATACCTTTCTAAGAATTTGTCCATTTCTTCCAGGTTGTCCATTTTATTGACATATAGTTGCTTGTTGTAATCTCTCATGATCCTTTGTATTTCTGGAGTGTCAGTTGTTACTTCTTTTTCATTTCTAATTCTATTGATTTGAGTCTTGTCCCTTTTTTTCTTGATGATTCTGGCTAATGGTTTATCAATTTTGTTTATCTTCTCAAAGAACCAGCTTTTAGTTTTATTGATCTTTGCTATCGTTTCCTTCATTTCTTTTTCATTTATTTCTGATCTGATCTTTATGTTTTCTTTCCTTCTGCTAACTTTGGGGTTTTTTTGTTCTTCTTTCTCTAATTTCTTTAGGTGTAAGGTTAGGCTGTTTATTTGAGATGTTTCTTGTTTCTTGAGGTAGGATTGTATTACTATAAACTTCCCTCTTAGAACTGCTATTGCTGCATCCTATAGGTTTTGGGTCATCATGTTTTCATTGTAATTAGTCTTTAGGTATTTTTTGATTTCCTCTTTGATTTCTTCAGTGATCTCTTGGTTATTTAGTAGTGTATTGTTTAGCCTCCATGTGTTTCTATTTTTACAGATTTTTCCCTGTAATTGATATCTAGTCTCATAGCATTATGGTCGCAAAAAGTTACTTGATATGATTTCAATTTTCTTAAATTTACCAAGGCTTGATTTGTGACCCAAGATATCATCTATCCTGGAGAATATTCCATGAGCACTTGAGAAGAAAGTGTATTCTGTCATTTTTGGATGTAATGTCCTAAAAATACCAACTAAGTCCATCTTGCTTAATGTATCATTTAAAGCTGTGTTTCCTTATTTATTTTCATTTTTGATGATCTGTCCATTGGTGAAAGTGGGGTGTTAAAGTCCCGTGTTATGTTTGTGTTACTGTCAATTTCCCCTTTTAGGGCTGTTAGCAGTTGCTTTATGTATTGAAGTGCTCCTATGTTGGGTGCATAAACATTTACAATTGTTATATCTTCTTCTTGGATTGATCCCTTGATCATTATGTAGTGTCTATCTTTGCCTCTTGTAATAGTCTTTATTTTAAAGTCTATATTGTCTGATATGAGAATTGCTACTCCAGCTTTCTTTTGATTTCCATTTGCATGGTATATCTTTTACCATCCCCTCACTTTCAGTCTGTATGTGTCCCTAAGTCTGAAGTGGGTCTCTTGTAGACAGCATATATATGGCTCTTGTTTTTGTATCCATTCGGCCAGTCTATGTCTTTTGGTTGGAGCATTTAATCCATTTACATTTAAGGTAATTATCAATATGTATGTTCCTATTACCATTTTCTTAATTGTTTTGGGTTTGTTATTGTAGGTCTTTTCCTTCTCTTGTGTTTCCTGCCTAGAGAAGTTCCTTTAGCATTTGTTGTAAAGATGGTTTGGTGGTGCTGAATTCTCTTAACTTTTGCTTGTCTGTAAAGGTTTTAGTTTCTCTGTCGAATCTGAATAAGATCCTTGCTGGGCAGACTAATCTTGGTTGTAGGTTTTTCCCTTCCATCACTTTAAATATTTCCTGTCATTCCCTTCTGGCTTGCAGAGTTTCTGCTGAAAGATCTGCTGCTAACCTTATGGGAGTTCCCTTGTATGTTATTTTTTGTTTTTCCCTTGCTGCTTTTAATATTTTTTCTTTGAATTTAATTTTTGATAGTTTGATTAATATGTGTCTTGGCATGTTTCCCCTTGGATTTATCCTGTATGGGACTCTCTGTGCTTCCTGGACTTGATTGACTATTTCCTTTCCCAAATTAGGGAAGTTTTCAACTATAATCACTTCAAATATTTTCTCAGTCCCTTTTTTTTTTTTTCTCTTCTTCTTCTGGAACTCCTATAATTCAAATGTTGGTCTGTTTAATGTTGTCCTAGAGGTCTCTAAGACTGTCCTCAATTCTTTTCATTCTTTTTTCTTTATTATGCCCTGTGATAGTTATTTTCACTATTTTATCTTCCTGGTCACTTATCCGTTTTTCTGCCTCAGTTATTCTGCTATTGATTCCTCCTAGCGAATTTTTAATTTCATTTATTGTGTTGTCATCATTGTTTGTTTGCTGTTTCATTCTTCTGGGTCCTTGTTAAACCTTTCTTGTATTTTCTCCATTCTATTTCCAAGAGTTTGGATCATCTTTACTACCATAGCTCTTAATTCTCTTTCAGGTAGACTGCCTATTTCCTCTTCATTTGTTTGTTCTGGTGGGTTTTTACCTTGCTCCTTCATCTGTTGTGTATTTCTCTGTCTTCTCATTTTGCTTATCTTACTGTGTTTGGAGTCTCCTTTTAGCAGGCTCCAGGTTCGTAGTTCCCGTTGTTTTTGACGTCTGCCCCCAGTGGGTAAGGCGGTTCAGTGGGTTGTGTAGGCTTCCTGGTGGAGGAGACTGGTGCCTGTATTCTGGTGGATGAGGCTGGATCTTGCTTTTCTGGTGGGCAGGACTTCATCTGGTGGTGTGTTTTGAAGCGTCTGTGACCTTATTATTAATTTAGGTAGCATCTCTGCTAATGGGTGGTGTTGTGTTCCTGTCTTCCTAGTTTTTGGCGTAGGGTGTCCAGCACTGTAGCTTGCTGGTCGTTGAGTAGAGCTGGATCTTAGCATTGAGATGGAGATCTCTGGGAGAGCTTTCGTGTTTTGGTAATTCGTGGGGCAGGGAGGTCTCTGGTGGACCAATGTCCTGAGCTTGGGTCTCCCACCTCAGAGGCTCAGGCCTGACATCCAGCTGGAGCACCAAGACCCCATCAGCCACATGGCTCAGAAGAAAAGTGAGACAAAAATAAATAAATAAATAAAATAAAATAAAAAATAAAAATTATTATTATAAATTTAAAAAATAAAAATTTAAAAATAGAAAGAAAGGAAAGAACAACCAAACCAAAAAACAAATCCACCAATGATAACAAACGCTAAAAACTATACAAAAATAAATAAATAAATAAGGACAGAAAGAACCCTAGGACAAATGGTAAAAGCAAAGCTATACAGACAGAATCACACAAAGAAGGATACACATACACACTCACAAAAAGAGAAAAAGGATAAAAAAATATATTTATTGAAAAAAAAGGAAGAGAGCAACCAAATCAATAAACAAATCTACCAATGTTAATAAGCTCTAAACACTAAACTAAGATAAACATAAAACCAGAAACAGATTAGATGCAGAAAGCAAAGCCCAAGTCTACAGCTGCTCCCAATGTCCACCGCCTCAATTTGGGATGATTCGTTGTCTATTCAGGTATTCCACAGATGCAGGTACATCAAGTTGATTGTGGATATTTGAACCACTGCTCCTGAGGCCGCTGGGAGAAATTTCCCTTTCTCTTCTTTGTTCGCACAGCTTCTGGGGTTCAGCTTTGTATTTGGACCTGACTCTGTGTGTAGGTCACCTGAGGGCGTCTGTTCCTGCTCAGACAGGATGGGGTTAAAGGAGCAGCTGATTTGGGGGCTCTGGCTCACTCAGGCGGGGGGAGGGAGTGGTATGGATGGGAGGCAAGCCTGTGGCAGCAGAGGCCAGCGGAACGTGGCACCAGCCTGAGGCGCGCCGTGCGTTCTCCTGGGGAAGTTGTCCCTGGATCACGGGACCCTGGCAGTGGCGGGCTGCACAGGCTCCAGGGAGGGGAGGTGTGGAGAGTGACCTGTGCTCGCACACAGGCTTCTTGGTGGCGGCAGCAGCAGCCTTAGCGTCCCATGCCCGTCTCTGGGGTCCGCACTGATAACTGCGGCTCGCACCCGTCTCTGGAGTTCGTTTAGGCAGTTTTCTGAATCCCCTCTCCTCACGCACCCGGAAGCAAATGTCTCCTGTCTCTACAGTAGGTACAGACATTTTCCCGGACTCCCTCCCGGCTAGCTGTGGTGCACTAGCCCCCTTCAGGCTGTGTTCATGCAGCCAACCGCTGTCCTCTCCCTGAGATCTGACCTCTGAAGCCCGAGCCTCAGCTCCCAGCCCCGCCCACCCCTGCGGGTGAGCAGACAAGCCTCTCGGGCTGGTGAGTGCCAGTCAGCACCGATGCCCTGTGTGGAAATCTCTCCGCTTTTCCCTCCGCAACCCTGTTGCTGCGCTCTCCTCCATGGCTCCGAAGCTTCCCCCTCCGCCACTCCCCATCTCTGCCAGTGAAGGGGCTTCTAGTGTGTGGAAACCTTTCCTCCTTCACAGCTCCCTCCCAGAGGTGCAGGTCCCATCCCTATTCTTTTGTCTCTGTTTTTTCTTTTGTCCTACCCAGGTACATGGGGAGTTTCTTGCCTTTTGGGAAGTCTGAGGTCTTCTGCCAACATTCAGTAGGTGTTCTGTAGGAGTTGTTCCACATGTGGATGTATTTTTGATGTATTTGTGGAGAGGGAGGTAATCTCCACGTCTTACTCCTCTGCCATCTTGAAGGTCCCCCGCTCAGTAGGAAAATTTGAGCTGGAGAGGTGGATTTCATTGTGCGTCGGTGGTTGAGGTGAGACAGGTATCTTAGACATCATGGATGGTGCTGAGAGCCTGGAGCCAAACTTAGCCAAAAGCCAAGATGTAAGGGAATTCGGGGACCACAGGAAGCCCTCTGAAGAGACAGCAGAGGAGTAGGAAGAGGAAAGGTGTGGTCTCTTGATGGCCAAATGAAGATGTGGTCACAGCATGGGACAAGGCTAGGCAGGCAAGGAGGAGAAGGATGAAGAGTGTCCCTTGGGGATGGTCCACCAGTGATCCATTGGTGGCCTTGGCGAGAAAAATCACAGTGGAGGATGAAAGCAGGAACTGGTGGTAGGGGTGGGCAGATGAAGGGTCAGTTATGGGAGTCCACCATGTCAGCCTCGCTCCATAGCAATTTGACATCAGAGGCAGGAAATTGGAGAAAGGAGACCTTGAGAATCATTTAGGACAAAGTGAGGATTTTCATTCCAGTTTTTAAAAAATGAAAGACTTGAGCATGTTCAAATAATAAAAGTCACAAAGAAAAAGAAGTTGAAGATAACAGATAGAAGAAATT
Source organism: Delphinapterus leucas (assembly GCF_059928025.1). Lineage (NCBI taxonomy): Eukaryota > Metazoa > Chordata > Mammalia > Artiodactyla > Monodontidae > Delphinapterus > Delphinapterus leucas. Next base: position 171,539,886 of record NC_143130.1, read on the forward strand.
AATCAGAGATGGTGAGATGGGGATGGAAGGGATGCTGAGCACAAGAGGCGGCGCCCTTTGACCAGAAGCGTGGCACATATTCCACCCTAGAGAGAGGACAAGAGGATGAGAGCGTGGCTCTAAGCATGTGGCCAAAAGGTGAGGGAGCTTGTCTCAAATGACTCCTATTTTCCCTGTGCTGCAGAGAGATGTTATCTACTGAATCCATCTTGGGGAATCAAAAGGATCAGAAGTCTAGGACAGGGGAGACAAGAAGACATTGGGAAACCTCAAAGTTCTAGCAGGCATGAGTGGGGTCCCTAGGGGACTGGAGGACAGGTCACTGACCTGTGTAGGGGTGTGGTTTTCAGGTATCTCCACAGTCCAGACATAGACAAAAAGAGGGCAGACTGCTGGATGGTATGGTAGTCAAAGATCCCGCCTAGGTACAGGGATGGAGGAAACATGAGTGGCCAGCACAAAGGAAAAATGATTCTATTGAAAATAATGACCAGGGAGTCGTTCAAATGATGGGATTTTTATGTTTCAGGCTGAGGAGATCAGGAGTGATGACAGGAGAGGCTGATGGGGAAAGATAGAGTTATCTGGAAACAAGATGGTACCTCGAGTTTGAATAGGCTAGCGTACCTTGAGTTTGAACACACAGGGTGATTTGTATATTGCTGTATTTCCTCCTGCCATGCCGTTATCCATGGTGACTTTGGAGTCAGCAGGCTTCAGCAGGCTTGGCTTGACACTTAATGGTAACACAGCCTTGGCCAAATTACCTGACATTGGGGTTTCCCTGGTGGCGCAGTGGTTGAGAGTCCACCTACCGATGCAGGGGACGCGGGTTCGTGCCCCGGTCCGGGAAGATCCCACATGCCGCGGAGCGGCTGGGCCCATGAGCCACGGCCGCTGAGCCTGCGCATCTGGAGCCTGTGCTCCGCAGCGGGAGAGGCCACAACAGTGAGAGGCCACAACAGTGAGAGGCCCGTGTACCGCAAAAAAAAAAAAAAAAAAAAAAAATTACCTGACATTGTTAACTACCTTGGCACTTAAACGACCAGAGAGCATCTTCTCTAAAAGACCATTAGTTACAACTGCTATAATACTACTATTACCATATGTCAAAGGCTGGGTTCCACAGCCCCACCGCACTGCCCACCCTCCGGGCCACACCAGACATCTGCTCTGATATCTAAGTGTGTGAACTTCTACTGGCCCCATGGTGCTGCATGAGGGTTGGGGTTGAGACGGCTGAGGAAGCACACTGAAGCAGTTGCCACCATGGGTATCAAGATTCACTCCTCTGCAAGGAGGACTTAATCGACCATTGTGCATTTCAACAGCCCCATCCATTGCCCAGACGTCCAGAGCATCCTCTTTCTGAGCAGAGCTGTCAATCCTAATAAGCAATGAAAGTGAAATCACAATTTGCAAAGAAAACTGTACCAGGACTCGCAAAACAGATATGCCATACCCAACAGGTACTCTCTAAGTCCAGAATTTATTAACAGCAGCTTGTTCAGACCCATGTGTCCCAAGATAAGCCCACAGCAAGCTGTTTTAAGAGTGACACTGCACAGACTCACGGACTATAAAGATAAGAGCCTTGGCTTCTCATCTAGTTTATAAAATCTGACCACACTTTCTAACTATCACGCTAAAGCCACTGTGAACTGAGTCCAGCCAATGGAACCTTTTATTTCTCCTAACTTCCCCGTTTGAAACATTACTGAGATGCTGTCAAAGTGATCGTCCCTACCACTCAGCAAGTTTAATTAAGCCCAGATCTGTGTGATCCATGGGGTGCCTTGGTGGTCTATGTGAGGTACTGCAACATTAAGAAAGTCTAGAATTCCCTGCAGAGGAGGGAGTTGCCCAGCTAAGGTGCAGAGAACAGGAGAGTCAGGACATCAGGGCTCCAAGCCCAGCTGAGTTCTGGAATGCTAAGTGATCCTGGGAGCTGCTTTGTGCTCCCTGAACCTCCGTCATCTGTGTGTGAAGCTCTATAAAAACATGGCAGCTAGTAAAATGGTTAACGTTGAGTCCTCTTGGCTGCAATCCACCCACTTCCTTGGACCCAGTGCTTTCTTTGCACGATTCAACACGGCTCTGCCTAAATGGAACGGAACATAGTCAGGAGACAACCGTAGGAATTAAGGAGAAGAGGGTAGTAGACCGACAGGGGATATAGATGTGAAGGTAGAGAAAAAGGGACATTTTGAGACACGGTTAGGAGGTACCATGGATTGGACTGAGTAATCAAGTATTCATGAAGAAATAAGGACAGTCTGTAGTAAAGGTGACATTCAGGTTGCCAGCTTGGGAGCTAAAGAAACTGGAGGGAGCCATTTGGAGAGATGGGTAACGTAGGGAGAGGACGGTGATTTGTGAGCAAGAGGCTGAGCTCCCATATAGACCTGAGATGCCTGGCTGGCATCCGCGACGAAAAGAACAGTGAGCATTTGCTTCTACAGATCTGGCATTCAGCAAGGAAATCTGAGCAGGGCCTGGAAATCTGCTAATGCAGAGGAGAGACGAGACTTCCTGGTGAGGACTCCCTCCTGGTGAGAGCGTGTAGAGAGGGGAGCCTGGGACCCCGTCATCAGGAATGACCACACTTAGGGGGCAAGGAAAAGGAAGAGAGGACACCCAAAGAGACAGAGAAGGACTAGGAAGAGGGGACACGTGGGGAGAGAGGAAAGGACAGTGTCCACAGGATAGGCTGGACCTACCAACTGGGGTCTTTGGCGGCTCACAGGAGCAATGGCAGTTGAGACATGGGGGGAGGAAGCAGACTGTAGAGGTTCGACGAGAATCAGTGGTGCACAGGGGTACAACAAGGGGAGACAGAGAGAAACAAGGGGGAGCTGGAGGGGAAAAGAGAGGAAGACATATATTTTTGAAAACTGAAAGTTGAGTGAAAAGTGAGCACATTTAAATGTTGCTGATAAGAAGCCTAGAGAAAAAAAATGGTTGACAAGTCATGGAAGAAAGATGTTAATCAATAGCTAGTAATCAAGTTGTATCGCACACTGATGGGGCCTTGAGCTGCAGGGGACCTGCAGGAACAACAAGTGGGAGGTTTCCTGTCTCATGGGTAGACAAGCACCTGGAGACCAGAGTCCAAGGGTCCTGGGAGATGCTGGGACGTAGAGGATCCTGGGAAGACCTTGGTCCACAGGGGCCCCTGGAGGGAGGGCTGACTTAGACTCTCTGACTAGCCAAGCTGAGTCTGCCTGTCCCTGGGGCTGAGCTAGAGCAGGAAAACCAGAGAACTAAGGTCTGTCCCAGGAACCTCCTAGAGGCTCAACACAACCAGTGTAGGGAGATAGACCCCTTGTCCTTCACAATTCTACCTAAAAAAATCTAGTGCGGGGCTTCCCTGGTGGCGCAGTGGTTGAGGGTCCGCCTGCCGATGCAGGGGACATGGGTTCATGCCCCGCTCTGGGAGGATCCCACGTGCTGCGGAGCGGCTGGGCCCGTGAGCCATGGCCGCTGAGCCTGCGCGTCCGAAGCCTGTTCTCCGCAACGGGAGAGGCCACAATGGTGAGAGGCCCGCGTACCGCAAAAAAAACAAAACAAAACAAACAAACAAACAAACAAAAAAACACATTCTGTAGGGCGGATTCCACTCTGTGCCTCTTACAGATACTGCTGGCTGCCAGCAGTCCTTGGCTTGTGTCAGGCGCTCGCAGCAGGTGCACAAGGTACAGGCGCTTCTGTTCAGACAGGCTGTCTGCTGGATGATCCGCTCATCTGGTCATGAATCCGCCCCCCACCAGGCCCTGGGTTCAGTCCTGACTCCACCACCTACCAGCTGCTTGACCTTGGGCAGCTCCCTCACCTTCCCAAGCCTCTGTTTTCTTCTCTCTCAAATGGGGATGTGAAAACAGTGCCTTCCTTCCTCACTGGGCTGTGGTGAGGATGAAAAAAATATTCTGTAGATCGGGAGAAGAATTTGAAAAAGAATAGATACATGTATATGTATAACTGAATCACTTTATTGTACACCTGAAACTAAAATATTGTTAATCAATTGTACTCTAATATAAAATAAAAAGTTTAATTAATTTTAAAAAAGAAGTCATGACCCTGAAGCATTTGCACAGTGCCTGGCACAGAGCAGACACTCTGAGAATTAGTAATATCACTTATTACTATTGCTTTTGTCATTGTTGTTGTCCTTTCCTGCCCCTGTTTCCAGACCAAGGAGCCCCGAGGATGGAGATCGGTCGGTGGTGGCTGCTGATCACCGTGTTCATGGCTGTGGCTCACTGTCTGGCCCTGGTTAACCAAGAAGATTCTGATCTCACCAACTCCAGCCCCCAGGACAGCCTTGGACTGCCCCAAAATCTCCAAGAGCAACGTAGGCTTTGCCTTCAGCCTCTACAGACATTTGGCTTTGGGTGCCTCTGGACAGAACACTCCCTTCTCCCCAGTAACCATCTCTTTGGTCTTGGACGTGTTCTTCCTCAGGGCCCCAACACCCAGCAGAACCCACCTCTTGGAGGGCCTGGTTCAACCTCAACGTGGGGTCCGAGGCCCAGATCCAGAAGGGCTTCCAGGATCTGCTGCTCAGATACCCTGACCGTGGGCCGGTGCACATTTAACAGCCCGGGCCCCTGGAGGCCACGCAGTAACAGGTGGAGGCCCAGAAAAGCATCCACAAGCATGCAGAGGCAGATCCAGGGGAAGTTCGAGGCCTGCGTGGAAGAGCTCGGGATGACACTACAGCAGTCCTGGAGAATCACGTGCTCCTCAGAGGTGAGAGAACATATATCCAATGTGGAATCTCCATCTCGGAATCAGGGCTGCAATACATCACAACCTTACTTTCCACAGCATCTGAGAAGCCTCCCTTGCTGACTTAGACATAGGAGGCAATCAATAATTTCTGCCCACTGAATCCTTGATGTACCTGCTTGTACACCTCCAGTGATGGGGAGCTCATCATCTATCCCATTTTATTGCTACTTATTGAGTTTCTTTCAAAGAAGTATTTTGCACCTTCAGTGTGCATGACAACTGCCCGGGGAGATTGTTTAAAATCCTGCACTTACCCCAGGAGACTCTGATTTAGGGCAGGGGGAAGTCAGCGACACTGTATTTAAGCTCTCCTTCCTTCCCCTCTCTGGTGATTCTTCTGCAGGAGGGCTGTGATCGCCACTTGAAGTAACTCTGGAAGCAAGCACTAAATTAAGGGGCATGAGTCCCCTTCCTCTGGCAGGTCCCAGGAGGCACAGGTTAGAACAGGAAGAATCCCAAAGCCTCAAGGTCTTTTATTTCCTCTAAAAGAGCCAAGAGGATTGTATGCTTCCCTCCTTAATCATGCTCTTAATTCAGCATTGAATTCGTTCTCCTCACATTTGTACAGTGCTCTGTGGGTCTCAAGTGGTTTTGACAGCCACAGTCTCTTTTGACCTTCTCATCCGTTTGAAGCTGATAAGGCTAAAATTAATGGTCCTATTATACAGATGAACAGACAGATTATTTCTTTATTTTTTTTATTTTTATTTTTTTGCAGTACGCGGGTCTCTCACTGTTGTGGCCTCTCCCGTTGCGGAGCACAGACTCCGGACGCGCAGGCTCAGCGGCCATGGCTCACGGGCCCAGCCGCTCCGCGGCATGTGGGATCTTCTCGGACCGGGACACGAACCCGTGTCCCCTGCATCGGCAGGCGGACTCTCAACCACTGCGCCACCAGGGAAGCCCGACAGATTATTTCTTAAAGAAGAAAAGTTATTTCCTGAGCCAGTAAGGCATTACTCAGATACACATCTATGAACACTTGTCGTGTGTTATATGTAAGTGTTTACACATGCACACACAATCTAAATATGAAGGCTTTATTATCATGACCAGGCATGGGACATTATTAATTTTTATTGAATTATCTTCACATCCCAACAAGGTAGACTGTTGTGTCCATTAAGAGGTAAGAAAACTGAGGCACAAAAATTAGGTAACTTGCCCCAGATCTGAAAGCCTGGCAGAGCCTCGCCTTCAGATCCACACCTACCTTCAGAGCAGCTTGTACCACAGTGATACATATTTTCCTCTAAAATTAACCACCTTCCAGAGAGGCTGACGAGACCACGGAGAGCAGTAGTATTTACATATCATAATACTATTACACTATTGTAAAATATTCATCCCCATTTTACAAACAAGGAGACAGAAGCTCAGGGTGGTCAGGGTCTCAGCCCCCTCAGGGTCACACAGGTAATAAAGGACATCAGGAGTAGGTTATGGAGCCAGGCTTGATGTGCAGAGTGTAGACTCCACATTCCCATGGGCTGCCAAAAGGGTGACCCCCTGCCTGCTCTCAGTTCTCTCCAAAGGTGACATTGACATTTGTCTTCACCTCGGGGTGTGTTCAATCCCCACATATTTGCAATTTTCCAAAGCAAACCTCTGAAAAAATAACAAAGCTGGAGGCATCCCATTTCCTGATTTCAAACTGTATGACAAAGCTATAGTAATCAAACAGTATGGTACTGGCATAAATATTCACATAGATGAAAGGAACAGAATAAAGAGCCCAGAAGTTGACTCTTGCACATACAGTCAATTAATATTTGACTAGGGATCAAAACACCAATCAATGGGGAAAAGATATTCTCTTCAAAAACTGGATTTGGGAAACTAGATAATCACATGCAGCGTCCCTGCTGGGTGTGCAGCCCCATGTTAGGGATGCGGTCAAGTCACCTCTATTAGCTGTCCCTTAGGACTTGGGCCACGCTGCAGCTCTGGTGTCTGTCGCCCCACCTCCTGAATCTTTCCTAAGGTCACACAAATGGGCCCAAGGTTACAGGGTCTTTAAAGCACACAAGCCAACTCCAGCCCAGATCTCACCACCCTGAAGGCTAAACTCCAGAAAGGCCATCTGCACCCCCTCTCGCTCTCCCTCCCTCCCCCTGCAGCCCAGAGCAGGCCTCCTCTCATTCTGTTCACCCTGCCCTTGCCCCATCCCCTGTGGCTTTAGATCACTGCATCCCATGGACCATTGATCCTTCCCCTACCCCTAAGTCCCCTCTGCTGTCCCCTGGGTACCTCTTCTGTGGTCCTGGGGTGAGAGCTTTCCTCCCATGCCCCTCCGTCCTCCCCACTCTGTTCCTTCTCCTCAGTGACCCCTCTACTGGGTGCCCTTCCCTTCTCACCCCATGGCATTCAGCTTAGGGGACCTCCTCCCCTCAGCGCTCACCTGCCCATCCTGGGGGACGAATACTCATGCTTCCCTCCAGCCCTGATTCTCTGCTGAACTCCCCTGACCAGATCCCTTGGCTGCCTCCAGGGAACCACATATCTGGGATCTGAATGTGAGGGTGTCCCCTGCCCTCTTCCCAACATGCTCCTCCTGCTGGGGTTCCTTCCTCAGGGGATGCTCTGTCATCTCCCAGGAGCCAAACCCAGATGCGGGTTATTTGCCCTTCTTCCCCACGTCCACTCACAGAAACATGGGTTCTCTTCACAGCCTTCCACTCATCCCTGCTCTCCTTCTCCATCCTGGGCTTTGGCCCCATTTCCTGCAGCATCCCCTTTAATGTCCAGCCTGCATCCCTGTCCTGGCCCTGAATTGCTTCTCTACACAGCAGCTGGAGTCATTTTTCTACTATGCCAATCTGCTCAGAGAGACTCGCTGTTTAAATTCCTTTAAAGCTGCCTAGGACTCTATGGAACCTTTCCAGCATCCTTACTGAGCTGCCAGGCCCCCAGTGGTCCAGCGGTTCCATCATGGCCCCATCACCTCTGCAGGCCCTCCGCTTCCTGCTCCGGGTCTGCCCAGCTTCCTTCGGTTTCTTGAAAATGTCTTTCTCCTGCCAAGGACATTCTCCTCTCTGTTTACCCTACCGCATTTTATTCTTCCTCTGATGGCAGCACAAAAAGCACCTCCTCCAGGAATGGCTCGCCGACTTCCCAGGCTGAGTTTGATCCTCTCCTATCAGCCTCCAGAGCCTTGTTTCATCATCCATGTTTTGCACCAGTTCCTAAGTCCCATAAGGGTCACTGCTGTGAAAATCTTTGAGGGCAGATTCATTCTGTGGTTTAGAGAGTTCCTCTGATCCAGGAGGTTGGGATAACATCCTGCCGGCAATAATTAGTAGCTGTGTGGCCTTGGGGAAAATGACTGAGCCTCTCTGTTCCTCAGTTTCCTCAGTGGTGAAATGGGATGAGTAACAGCAAGTATCTCATGTGATCATTTCAAGGACTAAATGGGTTATTCCAGGTAGAGGTCTGAGCAGGCTGCCTGGCAGAGAGATCTCAACCGTTCAGTTGTGGGTGACGTCATCATCTATGCCAGGAGCTGATCTTCCTGGAGATGACACAGCCCCCTATCACATCAGGGGGATGAAGAACCAAGTGCGTTCCTTTTATTGCAGGTGTGTGTTTATTGACCTTTTGCTCCCATACCCCCATTCTGGCTGCTGAGGGGATCCTCTGTCAGGGAAGTATGTGGAACTCGTCAGGTGGTGGAGTAGCTCGTCTGGGAACCTGGAAGTAGTTGGTCTCCCAGGTTGAGGTGCTGGGGGGCAGCAGGGGAGATCCTGGGTGGAGGCCCAGCTCAGCTGCAGGAGTGAGGGGTCCAGGGGCTGTGCCAGAAGAGGTGAGGGTCGGAGCCCCTGCAATGTCAGCACGAGGGCACATCCTGGGCCCTGGGGGATGGAAGAGTGAACCTGCACCTAGGGCCATAGTGCCCAGAAGTGGGCATCAGGCAGCAGGGGCCCCTCCCAGCCCTGGGCCTGAGGTCCAGTGGGCTTGGTCACAAGCACAAAGCCTGCTCCTGGGCTGGCTGGTGAGGCTGAGATAGAGGGGCCCAGACTCTGGGGTGGGCTGAGCGTGTGTGGGAGGTCGGGGGGCTTGGCCTTGGGGCCCAGGCAGTGGCAGGAGCATGGAGTCAGGCAGATCAGCATGGAGACACACAGAAAAGAGTCCAGTCCAAGGAAGGTGGTTTATTGCTGTTGTAGGGCTCAGAGCCTCCTTCTAACCAGGACACAGACTCCCTGGGCATGTGAAACCCCCAGCAGAGTCACTGTCACCTTCACAAGGGTGAGCAGGTGGGACCAGACAGGGGGATCCTCGGGTCACAGGGACCAGGCTGCCCCCAGGGAGCTGGGCACCCAGCTCCTTAGTGAGGGGACCTGCTACTCAGTGGAGAGCTCTAGGCTTGACTGGGGTTGGTGACTTTGCCCAAAAAGATGATGCTCAGTGTCTTTACTGAGTGTGGGAAACATAAAGGGCCTGTTGAAATGCATAGTGATCACTTCTCCAGTTTTGTAGATCAAGTTGCTTCCCATGGCAGCAGCTCCTTCCATGCCCTCCTTGCCCACGTCAAGCACAGCGCTGCGGACCACCAGGGGGGCCCCAGAGCATTACCCACCAGAGACGAGGTGGGTGGGAGGTGAGCAGCTGCCTGAGTGCCTCTAAGGGGACTGACATTCATCCACCTTCTGCTGCTGGCCATCACTGTGCTGGCAACCTGTTCAACTTGTTTGTTTCTTCCAACAAACCTGTCAGCTGGTTTGCATAGTCGTGATGCACAGATGTGCAAAGTGCAGTCAAAGGCTGTGAGTGCTGGGCCCAGGGTCAGAGAGGAAAAGAGCAGGGGTTCCCTGATCTGGATCGCCCTCTGTCTGAGTCCAAAACACCCCCCATTTTAGGGGAGGGGGCAACTGTCACAGGCACAGGCAACTGTCCACAGTCCCTCCATGTCGAAGTAGCAGATGAGTGGACACTGCTTTCTGCTCCTCTCCTGCCCTAGCGCTCAGTTACTTTGCATAGGAAATGGCTTCCCATCCCTGGACCCCGCAGGCCCCTTGGCACATGCGCCTCCTTTACCCGGTCCTTTGGCAGGTGGGGTGCAGGGGAGACTGCAGGGCTGCCCAGCCGCCCCCATTCACTCTGACTTCTCTGCTTCTAGGATCACAGTACCAGGGCCTCTGGTATTCTTGCGTTGTGCTCTTAGCGTATTTCCATCACGATGGCCCTGTAGCCGTTGTTAGTGCCTATTACCTCTTACCTGCTCTGCTAGGCATAGCACATGAGCCAAGAACTACAATGCTCGTTTTAAAGATGAAGAAAGTGAGGGGTACAGGACTTGAATTATTTATCGCAGAGGCAGTAAAAGTTGGAGCATGAGACGGGGGTTCACAGCTGATTCCACCCCAGGCCCTCCCGCTAGATGGGCTTCCATGTCACAATATGTTGCAGGGAAGGTGGGACCACCCCCAGGATGGTTGTAACCAAGCCCTTCTGAGGAGTCCAGGGAAGGTGACTAAGTAAAGAGAAATACAGTCATTTTACTCATTCAAGTTTACCCAAAAGTCTGGCTGGCCTTCACCATTCAAGCTCCCATGTGGAGATGAATTGTCCAAAGTTTAAACACCCACCTGGGAAACCACCAGCGCCTCTGCATCTTTAATGCCTGACTGGCCAGCTGCCGGGGGGAAGACTTTCCCCATGCCCATCTGGGGAAGGAAGTCTTGCAGATCATAATCGCTGGAGATGGAAAACTTTGGAAGGAGGGGGTGAACTCTTGTTCTAGGAAGTGAGAAAAATAAACCTGAACGTCTGCTGGACTCAGAGCCTGCCCTCCTCCCATGTCTCGGCGTGGTCTTCCTTGGTTTCCGCTCCAACCACCCGCTTCTCGCTGGAAATACGGACTCTTTTCCACATTTTTTTACCCCTCCTGCTTACTCTCCTTAAACTGTGAATTATGCATTCCCATCGGCAGGAGTCTAAAATGCCAGGCAGTGCACCAGCACCACACCTGGCCCTGCTTCACCCCTGCAAGCCTGTAGGGTGCAGGAAACACCCTAACTCCAGCAGCTGGGAGACTGTGCTGGGGCAGCTGCTCCAAGGGCACCCGGAAGGCTTCCTGCAGGAGGTGGCATGGACCCTGAGTCTCGGAGGAGGGGACGGAGCTGACTGGGTGAAGAGGAGTCCAGGAGGCAGGAGGATGCACTTGCAGGAAAGAGGGAAGAAAGAAGGGCTGCCCCACAGCACAGAGGCAGCCTGAGTGCGGGCAGTGGGGAGGGGAGGGGCCGGGAAGGGGCTTGTGCGGGACGTGGAGGACTGGGGGCTGCATTCAAGGGCCTTGGGGACCTGATTCAACCAATCCAACATCTCTATCTTGTCTTCCCATTGAGCTCCTTGAGGGCAGGGATGCATCTGCTTCTGAGCAGAGGTGGCAGCAGGTTCTTGGACAACAGATGTTGTCTCCCACCCCTAGGCCTCCTCTCTCTCTGTCTCTATTTCCCTTAAGACTCTTGTCATGGTGTCAGCTCTTACAGATGCTAAATACGAGGAGGCTGTGGCTCCCATTAAACGTTGAGTGCCTTGGGAGCAGGGAGGTACTATTCCTCCTCATAGGCCATCTTTCCTCCCTCCCTCCCTCCCTCCCCCCTCCTTTATCCATTCATTTAACAGATTCTTAGTGGGCGCCCTCCATGGGCCAGGGGCGTGTAGATGCTGGTTCCCCCAGTGCTGGTAAATCAAAGATGTCTGATGAATATTCTATCCATTTACAACTATTCACTGAGCCCCCGCCCTGTGGTAGCTCTTGGTACTGGAGGAAGGAAAGGGTTGGGAAGGGAGTACATGCAGGGGGAGGGTGGGTCCCGTGTCCTGGAGTCTCCTGGGATCTGCAGTGAGGAGGGGCTGAGAGTCAGGCAGCCCCAAGGTGCCCGGTCCCCTGGACAGGGGTTGGGGAAGGGACTGCAGCCTCAATGTCACGTCTAGGCAGGTCTCTCATTCTTTGCGGTTTATAACGTACTTCCCACACCCGCTGCCCCTAGGATCTGCATAGCTGCCCACAAGCTTCCCTATCTCCCCCGCAGCAGACACTGCGCCCACAAGTGCCTCTCCCTCTGCCGTCCCCCTTGTTATTGGTCTCCTGAATTCCACATCCTGGCCTGTGTGTCTGCGCTCAGTTTATCCAGAGCCCGACCCCTTCCACCCTTCCTGGTTCCTCCTGGTGCATCCCCAGCGGCTCCCCTGGGTGAGTGCACTGGGCGCCCGGCTGGCCTCCCTGCCTCCATGCTGGTCCTCGGCTGTCTGTCCTCCACTGGATGACCTGGGTGATCCGTTTAAAACATGACTCAGATCGTTCACTCTTTGGCCCAAAACCTTGTGATGAGTCTCTATTTCCCTTAGAGGGGGGCGCGTCGAGGGGTCTGCAAGGCTCCAAGTGACCTGAATCCCCCCTGGGGTCCTGACCTCTCCCAACTTTCCCTCTCACTCCCTCTGCTCTGCTGCTCTGGCCTCACTAACCGTCAACCACACCAGGCTCCATCCTGTCTAAACAGGTTTTGCACTGGCTGTTCCATCAGCCAGGAATGTTTTCCCCACCATATTCACATCGCTCAAACCCTCACCTCAAATATCACCTAAGGGCCACCCTGCTTACAATCACAAGCTACTTGCGGGTCCCATTTTTTCATGATTTTACTGTGCTTTACTATCCCCACCTCCCCATTTCTCCCCTCTGAAAGTACCAAATAATTTATTATATTTATTTCCTGTCTGTCTCCTCCAACTACAAAGTAAGCGCCATTAGGGCAGGGAATTTACTGTTTTATTCGCTGACCTACCCTCAGAGTCTAAATTAGTCCCTCAGACATAGCTTGATCTTAATTAATTCATTCAATCAGTGCTGAATGGTTGAATGAATAAATGAGTGAATTAATGTTTAGCCCGTGCAAAGCTGATGCTCACGTCTGTCTCACCTGAGTCCCCAACTGATCCCAGTCCCATCTGCCCCCCTCCACCTGCAAGAGGTGGAGCCACGGAGAGAACAGCATGAGTGTCGGGGGTTGTGTGAGGATCCTCACGACTCAGCGCATGTCAGTGTCAGAGGAACCCTCAGCCCCGCCCCCTCTGATGTCATCATCTTAGAGAAGGAACAGCTCAGGCCCAGAGCCACGCAGGCAGCCAAGGGCAAGGTCACCCCTGGATGGGCCCTCCCACCTCTGCCCCCGCCCCTGGACATTACTGAGGCCCGGGGGCTGCGGGTCCGGAGTCCTGGAAGAGGGGGAAGGGCCGAGAAGGCAGGTGGGCCCACAGCTCCGGGTCCTGGGGACAGTCACCTGGGCTGCAGGGAGTCTCTCCACCTCCTCAGCGTCTCTGGGAGCAGCTTGGCCTCCAGGTCGTGCATTTTGCCCTCGTCAGGGAGGATGAAGGGCGCACTGCCGTCGCTGGTGCACCTGAGCTCCACCGCGGTGCAGGCAGCTCCTCATCCCGGAAGTAAGGCGTTTCCAGGCCCCCAGTGGTCATCATGGGCACCTCCACTGTCCTGTTCTCGTTCACGTGGAACTCTGACTTATAAGTATGGCTGGGATCAAAGGGCTTCTTCCACTGGGCTAGAGGTGGAGGGACAGGTGAGGGGTCTGTGGTGCAAGGGCTGCAGGCGTCTCACTCCTCTGCCCTGGTCCCTGAGCGGGGGAGACCCTCCCCACACCAGCAGCCCCCCACGTGCCTCTAGGGATGGCCCTGCTAGGTTTGCACATATACCTGGGCAGGTGGGTAGGCCCTTGGGGATGGGGGTGAGCCCACAGGTCTGGATTGGGAAGGGGGACATGAAACAAACCTGGTTAATTGTGCTACATGAGAAACCAACAGGAACAGGACAGGGCAAGGGAGAGATGGGGTGAGGCTGGGACTGTGGAGAAATGGGAGCTCCTGGTCCTTAAAGGGAACAGTGTTAGAGACCAGTGGTTAGTCACCGGCTTTGCAGGGAGGACACATGTCCTCGCAGCCTTGTGAGCCAGGCTGAAGCAGGAGCCACATGGGTACCAGGAGGGCAGGGCGGGGTCAGTAGAGGAGAGGGCTGAGGTCTCACCGCAGGAGGATGGAGCATTCAGTGATGGGGGCTTCTTGGGGAGATTAGGGCCCTGGGGCTTCATGGAGTGTGTATCCACCCCCGCTTCCTGCTTTGTTTCCACCCCTGCCTGTGTCCCCAGAGTTAGAGGCAGGAGCAGAGGGAATGCCGGGCTGGCTGGGGTGTCCCTGGTGGGGAGATTTCGGAGGAGAAAATCCTAGGACAGTGCAGGGTTGTAGGAGGGGAAAGCACAGGAGACTCGAAGAAAAAATGTAGCAGGCCTGGCCTGGATTCCTTTTCCAAAGAAATGCAATTCTGTGCCTTCATTTATAGACGAAAACACAGACCCAAGTAGGGTAGCCCTGGGCTCTGCCAGGAGCCCCCAGCACAGGGCTAACTTGTTTCCCCACAGCTAGTGTCTCCTAGGTACCTGACCACGCCCAGATTCGATGATAGTTTTTCCTGTCCTTATCTATTCTGGGTCTCTATTGCACTACTGGCTCCATATATGAAATCTATCTGCCTTCACTCTGACCCTTATGAATTTCCAGGCTGAGGTTTGCAATATTGAGTTTCTATCAATGGGACTGGGCACCGGTCCAACTAGAATGTGGGAAAATACACTGCCCTGGATATTGTCTTCCCGCGACTTTCCCCAGATGGTGGCCTTGCCATTCCCACCCTCAAGATGATAGAAGCACACAATTGAAGAGCCTTGGGGTGTCCAGGCTGCTCAGAGGCTGTCACACCGTGAAGATGGCTGCCAGCCCCACCTTAAGCCCCGGAGACGAAGACCCTTAGAGGGAGCCCAGGTCAGACACAGCCCACAGTGCGCACAGCAGAGGCCTTCCTGAGCGTGTCCGAAAGCATCTCAACAGGCAGGAACCTGGAGTTCCCGGCCGCCCCGGAGAGAGCTGAAAGAACAGCTTCTTCTTTTGGCAAGTCAGAAAAAAGCCTCTCTCTGCCTCACACAAAGTAGTGGCTCCTCTGCACTTATGTCCTGTAAAGTGAAGTATAATTTGGATAAAGCTAAAGTAGACAAAGCCTATGGTCGGGGCGGGGCCTTGGTGCCTAAGCTCCCTTAAGCCACGGGGAGCCCCTTCTGTAATGGTTTGCTAACAACACATGTGGCTGAGCCAGAAGAGAAATAGTCCTGGAGCCTCAGAACTAATTTCATTTATCTTCCCAAACCCCAATCTGGCCACCCACCTTTAGAGAAGATGTAATTCACCAGCATCATCTATGTGAGCTTGTCAAGGTCCTTGAACAACTCCACAATTTTCCCCTGCGTTTTATTCCTCACATAGTCATTGATGAGCTTCTTGGCAGTGTCGGAATCCCGGAAGTCAGTGGAGAAGGCCTCGGAGGCACACAGCGCCCGGGCATCTTCCCTGAACTTGTCCAGAAGCTTCAGCTGCTCCTGGACGAACATGGCGTTGCCCAAGCTCAGCTGCAGCTGGTCGCTGGGTCGGCCGAGCGTCTGCACGAGGTGCTGGAAGCCCTGGTGGATTTCTGTCTCGGGGGTCTCTGTGAGGTTGAACTTGAGGCCTTCCAGGGTCTCTGTCGGGGTGGGTCCATGGGCCCCCAGGGACAGGAAGGCCAAGGTCATGGAGACGCTCAGGGGGGAGAAGATGACGTTCTCATTGGAGGTCTTCAAAGCCAACTGCTTGTAGAGGCTGAAGGCGAAGTCAGTGTTGCTGGAGACGAATGTGTGGTCGTCCACAGGTGCCCCTTTGTGTTGGTCCTCTGGGGTCACATCCTCCGGGTCAAGCCCACCCCCTGGGAGGCAGTGGACACTGGAGCGCAACCCAGCCACCAGGAGCCCCAGAGCCAGGAGGGGGGACATTCCCTCTGCCCTCATCTCTGAAAAGCAAAGCTCCTTTAAGTCTCGGTGTGTCCGATGATGTCCCAACGACCACCCAGTGTCCCCACGTGGTCTCTGTTCTCTCTGCCTCTGCTGCTTTGTGACCTCCCAGTTCTAGGCACCCTCCTGGGCTCCCAACATACATGAGGAGGCTTTGGGCTCCCTCTCACCCTCTGAAGCAAGTCTTGTAATTGTTACCGATTTCCCCAATGGAGAAACTGGGCACAGAGAGGGAAAGGGGCTTTTCCAAGGTCACCCAGCAAGGAAGTAGAGGAGCGAGGGTGAGAAGCCTGGGTTGCCTGGCTCCAGCGGGGAGCTGGTGATGGGTGTGAGGTGCTTTCCAGTGAGAACCCATCCCCCTCCTGCTGGGAGAGCAGCCACCATCAGAGGGGACTAGGCAGCAGGGGCTCCATTTCCACTATGTCCCCTGTCTGCCCCCCAGGATGGAGCCCTGGACTGAGTCAGAGGACACAGCACCTCTCCCGGCCTCTTGATGACAAGCGTGTGGCCTTAGGGAGGCACTCACATCGTGGTGCCGGGTCACAGTGAGGGTTCAGTGAGAGACGCCACCGCAAGCAGCGGGGCCAGCGCTGGAGCCTAAGTGACCCTGATCAGTGTTGCTGTAAAGAACAAGGAGAGTAGAGTGTTCTTTTCAGCCCCCGGCAGGTGGACACATGGTGGTTGATTCCACCGTAAGCTTGGAAAAGCCTCCTAGTGGGGAGAAAGCCGGGTGGGCTCAGAGTCCTGGGCAAGGATTTCATTTTGGCCATTTGTGAGTGCTGTGTGTGACAAGCAAGTGACTGAGCCTCAGTTCCCATCTCTGTCCATGTTGAATGGCTCAGGTGACATAAAGTATGAAGGTGCTGGGTTCATAAGAGGAGTTCCAGAGGTGTCATCTCCTCCACATGCCACCCTCTCTAGGACCCTACAAGCCAGAGCTGTGATCCGTGGGGATAGGAGACAGAGCTACTGCCTGGAAGCCTCCAGGAGAGACTGAGGTCTAAACTGGAGGCCTCAGCAAACAGGACTGTTTACCTCCAGCCTCTGCCCCGTCATCTCAGAGTTCAGAGGAGAAAGGGCTGCTGGGGTGGTGTGGGGGAGGGGAGGAGAAGGGAAGAGAGAGAGAAAAGGGGCAGAGGAGGGAGAGGTGGGAGGGGTGGAGGGGAGGGAGCTGAGCTGAGTCTCATCCAGAGGCCGGTGGAGAGGCCTTCGGACAAGCGGGGGGACAGAAGTGATCAATCGTCCCAAATGTCAGTTTCCTCAGTGCTGGTGCAACCGTTTCTTTCAAAAGAGTCAAACGTTATCCCCAAAATTATTTCTGGAGAAATAGTACCTGTGTATTTGGCCTGGTTGGAGGGCTCTGTTTCTGAGCAATCTGTCTTTCCAGTGCTGGACAGACTCACCTCCTGTCTGCTTGGCTGTGGGGCCCTTCAGGGACAGTGTAGCCCAGGAAACCCCCCTGGAGACCCTGCAGCCTCTGCCCAGAGGGACCCAGGGCACTAATTCTGTCCGCCCGGCCCTGTTGAGAGCAGCACCCTGTGCCGGACAAGGAGATGCGCCTCATGGCCCTGGTGGGAGTTCTGACCCTGGCGGTGGATGCACAGCTATATGGGGTGAACAGCTGGCTCGAATCAGAATCCCACAGAGCGACTTCCCTGGTGGTCCA
The DNA here is from genome assembly GCF_059928025.1 of Delphinapterus leucas. Classification (NCBI taxonomy): domain Eukaryota; kingdom Metazoa; phylum Chordata; class Mammalia; order Artiodactyla; family Monodontidae; genus Delphinapterus; species Delphinapterus leucas. Next base: position 171,557,223 of record NC_143130.1, read on the forward strand.
GTGTTTAAGACTCTGTGCTCCCAATGCAGGGGGCTGGGGTTCGATCCATGTTCAGAAAACTAGATCCTGCATGCTGCAGCTAAGAGCCCTCATGCTGCAACTAAAGATCCTGCAAGCCGCCACGAAGATCCCGAGTGCCCCAACTAAGACCAAGTGCAGCAAATAAATAAATAAATATTAAAGAAAAGAAAAGAATCCCCCAGAGTCAAAGGCAGAAATGACCCCAGAAGCCCTGGTGGCATGTCCCTCCCTTTGCAGAATCAAAACTGAGACCCAGAGAGAAGACTGGTCTTCAGAGGGCGCAGAACCCTCCCAGCATCATGACACAGGTCCTCCCGCCTCCCTCCTGCCTCATGTTCCACAGCTCCATGCAGAGTACTAGAACCATGCGAAGAAAGGTTTCTCCAAATGTGGGCGCATCACAGATTAACTGCCTGGGAGAGCGGGATGTGGGGAGTGGATCCAGAACCGCCACATGCCTGGGATGCTGGATTCTCATGGGTGCTGCTGTCTATTTACCCCACAAAGATCTCCTCCCCTGCTTGCGAGATGTCTGCGGGGAAAACACAGTGTTCTGTCCTCAGCCTGGAAATGGGCAGATGACCATTTCTGATAACAAGATTTGTTAGACCTATTTGAACAACCTAGTTACAGAAACTGCTTTTGGTTCCTTAAAGAAAAAAAAAAAAAAAAGCTAAACTAAAAATAAACAAAAAAAATTTCCCTTGAGAGTGTTTTCTCCTGTTTAATAAAACTCATTGAGGAAAGCTCAGAATATGTAAAAAGGGACTTTGAAAAATCCTCATGACTACTGTTCTTTTTTAGAAAAAATATCAACTCTTCTTAGTTTTTCCCCCTTTTTATGATTTACTCATTGAGGACCATGTAAAAACCCAGAAAATGGAAAGAAGAATATTTGAAAATATTCCTCAGAATTGTATCACTCTGGGACATCCCTAGCGAACATTATCTTCTGTTTCTTTTATGTCATTTTTCTTATGTTTGTTTGCGAGTGTGTGTATATGATAGGAATCTCCAAACACAAGCTCAGATAACTTTAAAATGCAATACACCTTATATGTATATAGCTCGACTGGCATGTTGAGACACTCCCCCATTGCCAGAGTCGGGGTGTTAGCCCGAGGGCTCCCTGAGAATGTCAAAAGCACGAGTGTCAATGCACAAATATCTGGGGCGTCTTGTTTCTGGCACCATCTGTCTTTGCAGTCCTGCTGTGTCTGGGCCTTTGTCCTGGGTTACCCCTTCACTATTGGTTCACCTTAAGAGCTGGTTGTCCTTCATCCTTGATTTTGAGGTCTCCTTACATTCTCTTTGAACTAATCCCAGGCCTTTCTTTGGCTCATGGGGAAAAACCCGTCCCTTCATGCCTCATACTCACAACCAACCATCCATGACAAACCATGGCAAACCTCTGTGACCCCTAGGGATTCCACCAAATCCACTGGAGACCACTGTGTTAGTGGTGAGGGTATGGCTTTGGCATGAGATAAACCTGAATCCTGAAGGTCTACTCACCAGCTGTGTGACCTCAAGACATTTACTGGAAATTCCTCAACTGTCATCTCCTTATCTCTAAAAGCAGATAACAACATTTCCCAGTTATGTTTGTTTGCAAGTGTGTGTATATGATAGGAATCTCCAAACACAAACTCAGATAAGTTTAAAATGCAATACAGCTCAATCATATGTATATAGCTCGATTTGCATGTTGATACACTCCCCCTTTCTTGAGAAAGGAAGGCATGTCTAAATAGACTAAGTGGGAGAGACCTTCAAGATAGCGGAGGAGTAAGAAGTAGAGATCACCTTCCTCCTCACAAATACGTCAAAAATACATCTACATGTGGAATATCTCCTACAAAACACCTACTGAATGCTGGCAGAAGACCTCAGACTTCCCAAAAGGCAAGAAAACCCCCACGTACCTGGGTAGGGCAAAAGAAAAAAGAAAAAAACAGAGACAAAAGAATAGGGACAGGCCTGCACCAGTGGGAGGGAGCTGTGAAGGAGGAAAGGCTTCCACACACTAGGAAGCTCCTTCACTGGCGGAGACTGCAGGTGGCAGAGGGGGAAGCTTCGGAGCCATGGAGGAGAATGCAGCAACAGGGGTGCGGAGGGCAAAGCGGAGAGATTCCCGCACAGAGGATCGGTGCCGACCGGCACTCACCAGGCCGAGAGGCTTGTCTGCTCACCCGCTGGGGCAGGCGGGGCTGGGAGCTGAGGCTTGGGCTTCGGTCGGAGCGCAGGGAGAGGACTGGGGTTGGCGGCGTGAGCACAGCCTGCAGGGGGCTAGTGCACCACAGCTAGCTGGGAGGGAGTCCGGGGAAAAGTCTGGAGCTGCCGAAGAGGCAAGAGACCATTGTTTTGGGGTGCGCGAGGAGACGGGATTCCTGCTCTATGTGCCCACAGACAGCAGAGGCCCACCTAAGCAAACTCCAGAGATAGTCACAAGCCATGGCTATCAGCTGACCCCAGAGACAGGCATGAACTGCGAACACTGCCGCCACTGCCACCAAGAATCCTGTGTGCAAGCTCAGGTCACTATCCACACGCCCCCTGGGAGCCAGTGCAGTGCGCTACTGCCAGGGTCCTGAGACCCAGGGACAACTTTCCTGGGAGAACACATGGTGCACCTCAGGCTGCTACAATGTCACGCCGGCCTCTGACGCCACAGGCTCATCCCGCATTCCAATTATGACTGCCATACCCCTCCCTCTCCCTGGCCTGAGTGAGCAAGAGAGCCCGAATCAGACACTGCTTTAACCCCCTCCTGTCTGGGCGGGGAACAGACACCTGAGGGCGGCCTACACACAGAGGCGGTGGCAAAACCAAGCCTGAACGCCAGGAGCTGTGCAAACGAAGAAGAGGAAGGGAAATCTCTCCCAGCAGTCCCAGGAGCAGCGGATTAAATCCCCACAATCAACTTGATAAACCTTGCATCTGTGGGATACCTGCATAGACAACAAATGTTCCTAAAATTGAGGCGGTGGACTTTGGGACCAACTGTAGACATGGGGTTTGCTTTCTGCATCTGATTTATTTTTGGTTTTATGTTTATCTTGGCTTAGTTTTTTTGTTTTGTTTTGTTTTTATCTTTTTAATTTTTATTTATTCATTATTTTTGGCTATGTTGGGTCCTCGTTGCTGTGCACAGCCTTTCTCTAGTTGCGGCGAGGGGGGGCTACTCTTCGTTGCGGTGCGCAGGCTTCTCATTGCGGTGGCTTCTCTTGTTGTGGAGCACGGGCTCTAGGCACGTGGGCTTCAGTAGTTGTGGCTCACGGGCTCAGTAGTTGTGGCTCATGGGCTCTAGAGCACAGTCTCAGTAGTTGTGGCACATGGGCTTAGTTGCTCTGCGGCATGTGGGATCTTCCCAGAGCAGGGCTCAAACCTGTGTCCCCTGCATTGGCAGGTGGATTCTTAACCACTGTGCCACCAGGAAAGTCCTATCTTAGTTTAGTTTTTAGTGCTTGTTATCATTGGTGGACTTGTTTATTGGTTTGGTTGCTCTCTTCCTTTTTTAAATTTTTTTTCCTTTTTTCCCTCTTTGTGAGTGTGGTATGTATGTTGCTTTGTGTGATTTTGTCTGATTAGGTTTACTTTTACCATTTCTCCGAGGGTTCTGCCTGGTTTTGTTTGTTTGTTTTTTCTTGTTTATTTTTTGTTTGTTTTTTCTTTCAGTAAGTGTGTATGTGTATGTTCATTTGTATAATTTTGTCTGTTTAGTTTTGCTTTTACCATTTGGTTTGGGGTTCTATCTGCTCTTATTTACTTTTTTCTTCCTTTTCTTCTGAGCCATGCAGCTGTGAGGGTTTTGGTGCCTCGCCCAGGTGTCAGGCCTGAGCCTCTGAGGTGGGAGAGCCGAGTTCAGGACATTGGACCACCAGAGACTTCCCAGCCCCGCATAATATCAATTGGTGAGAGCTCTCCCAGAGATTTCCATCTCAACACTGAGGCCCAGCTCCACCCAACAGCCAGCAAGCTCCAGTGCTGGACGCCCCATGCCAAACAACTAGCAAGACAGTAACACAACTGCACCCATTAGCAGAGAGGCTGCTTAAGGTCATACTAAGTTCACAGAGACCCCAAAACACACCACCGGCTGTGGTCCTGCACACCAGAAGGACAAGATCCAACCCCACCCACCGGAACATAGGCATCAGTCCCCTCCACGAGGAAGCTTACACAAGCCACTGAACCAACCTCACCCCCTGTGGGCAGACATCAAAAATAATGGGAACTACGAACCGGCAGCCTGCAAAAAGGAGACCCCAAACACAGTAAGTTAAACAAAAAGAGAAGACAGAGAAATACACAACAGATGAAGGAGCAAGGTAAAAACCCACCGGAACAAACAAATGAAGAGGAAGTAGGCAGTCTACCTGAAAGAGAATTAAGAGCAATGGTAGTAAAGATGATCCAAACTCTTGGAAATAGAGTGAAGAAAATACAAGAAAGGTTTAACAAGGACCCAGAAGAACAAAACAGCAAACAAACAATGATGACAACACAATAAATGAAATTAAAAATTCGCTAGGAGGAATCAATAGCAGAATAACTGAGGCAGAAGAATGGATAAGTGACCAGGAAGATAAAATAGTGAAAATAACAACCACAGGGCATAATAAAGAAAAAAGAATGAAAAGAATTGAGGACAGTCTCAGAGATCTCTGGGACAACATTAAATGCACCACCATTTGAATTATAGGAGTCCCAGAAGAAGAAGAGAAAAAAAAAAAAAGGGACTGAGAAAATATTTGAAGAGATTATAGTTGAAAACTTCCCGAACATGGGAAAGGAAATAGTCAATCAAGTCCAGGAAACGCAGAGAGTCCCATACAGGATAAATCCAAGGAGAAACAGGCCAAGACACATATTAATCAAACTATCAAAAATTAAATACAAAGAAAACATATTAAAAGCGGTAAGGGAAAAGCAACAAATAGTATACAAGGGAATCCCCATAAGGTTAACTGCTGATCTTTCAGCAGAAACTCTGCAAGCCAGAAGGGAATGACAGGAAATATTTAAAGTGATGGAAGGGAAAAACCTACAACCAGGATTACTCTACCCAGCAAGATCTCATTCAGATTTGACAGAGAAATTAAAACCTTTCCAGACAAGCAAAAGTTAAGAGAATTCAGCACCACCAAACCATCTTTACAACAAATGTTAAAGGAACTTCTCTAAGTGGGAAACACAAGAGAAGGAAAAGACTTACAAAAACAAACCCAAAACAATTAAGAAAATGGTCATAGGAACATACATATTGATAATTACCTTAAATGTAAATGGATTAAATGCTCCAACCAAAAGACATAGACTGGCTGAATAGATACAAAAACAAGACCTGTATATATGCTGTCTACAAGAGACCCACTTCAGACCTAGGGACACATACAGACTGAAAGTGAGGGGATGGTAAAAGATATTCCATGCAAATGGAAATCAAAAGAAAACTGTAGTAGCAATTCTCATATCAGACAAAATAGACTTTAAAATAAAGACTATTATAAGAGACAAAGAAGGACACTACATAATGATCAAGGGATCAATCCAAGAAGAAGATATAACAATTGTAAATATTTATGCACCCAACATAGGAGCACCCCAATACATAAGGGAAATGCTAACAGCCATAAAAGGGGAAATTGGCAGTAACACAATAATAGTAGGGGACTTTAACGCCCCGCTTTCACCAATGGACATATCATTGAAAATGAAAATAAATAAGGAAACACAAGCTTTAAATGACACATTAGACAAGTGATTTCATGAGCCAGGCTTTAACCTAGAAGCTGGACATCCAGCAGGGAATGAAACAGGTAAAGCTCCTACTGTTAAGGTGAGTCATCTCTCTAGTTCTAGAACATTACCCTTAATGGAAGTTTGGGGTCAGTAATCCAGTGGTCTGCAAATGTTTTCTGTAAAAGGCCAGAGAGTGACTATTTTACATTTTGAGAGACACATTTGGTCACCTCCTCCCTTCCCCTCCCTTTTCTCCTTCTCTTTTCCTTTTTTTAGCAAACTTTTACAAATGGAAGTTAAATATAATTTTAAAATATTTTCATAATATTATATATAATATATAAAAATATAATTCTTAGCCTGTGAGATACACAGAAACAGTCTGTGGGCATATTTGGCCTGGGACCTGGTTTTACTGGGAAGTGACCAGATGCACATGGAATCCATAAACGTGAAGAAGCATTTCCCTCCTTTAGTTCAGGCTTACATCACAGCTTCCAGCCACAAATGGCCCATAGAGGTCTGGGGTTTGGGCGAAATTCTTTGCCTCCCTCCCATCTCCCCATTCCATCCCACCCTCCTTGCAGTTGCAGGGAAGCCCTTCCCCACTGGAACCTTCTTCTTTTTCTCTCCCTTCTTCTCTCCATCTCTCTCTTGCTTCTATGGCCTCTTGGTCCTGAAAAACCCTCTGCTTCTTTCATTTCCCCCAATCCCCTTCTCCTAGCTCCTGGTCAGGCTGCCAGATGGTCAATCATCCATTCAGTCCCACCAGGCTACAGGTGGGACTCCCTGTGTGGGACCCGGTCGGTGCTGCATGTTCCACAAGCAGAACATCTAGTAGACAGTCTCTGTCTGACTTTGCTATAACTGACTGCCTCTTTGTGTAGCTATGATTCTGATTATGTTGATTATTTTGATTATTAGGTCTTGGTCTGCGCTAACCTCCAGGAAAGTGGTTTAGGAAGAAGGAAAAATTCCAACATCTAATCTCATGGCTTACACAAGGACCCGCACCTGTTAAATGGTAGAGCTGGTAGAGCTTGGAAAAAAAAAGACAACCCAAAGCCAAAATCAGGCTCTCTCTACCCTTCCTGCTCTTTCCTAAAAAAAAATAGGAAGACATTTCCATGCTTGAGCATATGAAAGAAAATTACAGTCTTGGGAGTATAATTCTTGCACAAGTGTTGGGGCCACGGCTTTTTTAAGGCATTGATTGTCTGTGGATCTGCACAGGAAGGCTGTGCCCTTTAGGTGGGGTGGGGTCCTAGCTGAAAGTGTGCTCTGTCCCCATCAGTCACCACTGAGTGAGAGATACATTTTTTTTTTTGTTAATGTTGAGTGAAATGATCATTTTTAAATGCTGATAACCTAGAGAGAAAAAAAAATGGTTGATAAGACAGGGAAGGAAGATATTAATCATGGGTGTTAATCAAGTTGGCATTGCACATTGATGGGGCCTTGAGCTGTAGGGGACCTGCAGGAACAACCAGTGTGAGTTTTCCTGTCTCATGGGTGGACAAATACCTGGAGACCAGAGTCCAAGTGTCCTGGGACATAGGGGATCTTGGGAAGAGCTTGGCCCACAGAGATCCCTGGAGGGAGGGCTGACTTTAACTTTTTTTATTATTAATTTTTTAATCTTTTAATTTATTTTTGGCTGCATCAGGTCTTCGTTGCTGCACGTGGGCTTCCTCTAGTTGCGACGAGCAGGGGCTACTCTTCGCTGTGGTGCGAGGGCTTCTCATTGCGGTGGCTTTTCTTGTTGTGGAGCATGGGCTCTAGGTGCGTGGGCTTCAGTAGCTGTGATACATGGGCTCAGTAGTTGTGGCGCACGGGCTTAGTTGCTCCGTGGCATGTGGGATCTTCCTGGACCAGGGCTCAAACCTGTGTCCCCTACATTGGCAGGCAGATTCTTACCCATTGCGCCACCAGGGAAGTCCCTGACTTTGACTTTCTGACTAGCCAGGCTGAGACTGTCTGTCTCTGGGGCTGAGAAAGACCAAGGGGAACACAGAACTAAGATCCGTCCCAGGAACCTCCGAAAGGCAGTGCTCAACACAACCAGTGTAGGGAGAGGTAGGGCGGCTCCTTCACCATCAGACCTAACAAAACCTAGAGGTTGACAGGTGTGTTATTTCCTATGGCTGCTTATACAAATTACCACATACTTGGCAACTTAAAACAGAGCCTCTAGGGCAGATTCCACTCCTTACCTCTTCCAGATGCTGCTGGCTGACCACACCCTTTGGCTTATGGGTGCATCTCTCCAATCTCTTCCTCCATAGTCATATTGACTTTTCTTCTTCTGTCTTTGTCAAAGCTCTCTCTACCAATCTTATAAGGACTCTTGTGATGGCACATAGGGTTCACAGGGATAATCCAGGACAACCTCCCCATTTCCCATCTCATGATCCTTCCATTAATCACATCTGCCATAATCCTACCCCCACCCCCAGCATCAGTTTTGTGGGCATAAAGGTAACATTCACAAGTTTCACGTGTTCAGATATGGATATATTAGGGAGTCATTTTTCAGCTTACATCAATGGACAACAAAGAAAAAAACAAAATACAGAGCTCTCAAATGCTTCATAAATGGAGGAGCAGGGAGAATGAGAGAGAGAGAGAGACAGAGACAGAGAGAGACAGACAGAGAGAGAGAGGTGAGCAGGGTAAGTATTTTGGACGGTCTCATCTTATTAGGATGCGAGATAGCCATGGGATTTGGGGCAGGTTAATATTACATTTGGTGGGGAAAAAAGAGTATGTTTTGATTGGAATAAAGAGCTGGTATCTAATTTCCAAGGATAGTTGAAACATACATCCAATTATGACCAGTGATAAAAGGAAGGTAAATATCAAAAGGTATAAGTGTATTTGACCCTCCAAATGGATAGATGGCAAAAAAGAAAATAATAGAATTTTAGTTAAAGTCGGAAATATATGGAAAAGAAAAAGGAGTAAACAAGAAAGCAATGCATCGTAAATCTAAATTATGATGAAGGAACACATGGGAGAATAAATTTTCCAAAGAGAACCAAAACCATATTTGCCATCCCACAATGTGACCTTGGGACTCCCCAGGTGGGCTTTTATGACCCCATCAACCAGTATGGGAGAGGAGGACTAGTGACGCCCTGTGACTTCTGAGTCTACACAGTGCTGTGAGGAAGGCCAAGCCACATGGAAAGGATTCATGTAGTTGTCCTGACCACAGCTCCAGCTGAGGTCTTTGCTTACAGCCAGCATCAACCACCAGACATGTGAGGGAGGAAGACTTAAATGGTTTCAGCCCAGCCATTGTCTGAGAGTAACCACAGGAGACACCCAGAGTGAAAATGACCTGATTGAGCCTAGTTAGAGTCGAACACCAGAATTGTGAGAATTAATAAAAAGAAATGATTGTTTTATAACACTACATTCTATACTTAGCAAAAATATTCTTCAAAATTGAAGGCTAAATATAGATTTTTTTAGACAAACCAAAGATTAGACAACTCATTACATAAAAATGGAAAAGAAAGTTCTTGGGATAGAAGGAAAATGCACAGATAGAAAATGGTACCTAAACACAGGAATGAAGAGTAGCAAAAATAGAAAAAGTAGATTTTTTTTCCTCATTTTGAAACTCTTTGATGGATATTGACTGTTTATAGCAAAAAAAAAAACAAGTTGCAATGTATTGTGGAGTTTATAACATATGTAAATTAAAGATAAGACAACAATAGCACAAAGTACAAAAGGGAAAAAATCAAGAATATTGATGTAAGATTCTTACATTTTACTTGAAGAGGTATAATGTTATTTGAAAGTATACATTGATAAGTTAGAGATTTATTGTAAATTTTTAATCTACTAAAAAAATGTAAAACAAAGAAGTATAGCTTATAAGCCAACAGTTGAGTATAACAAAAACATAAAAACTCCTCAAATAACCCAAAACTGTGGCAAGAGAAAATATTCAAAACACAGATGGGTCAAATAGGAAACAAATAGAAAGTTAGTAGTCTACCCTAACCATATCAGTGATCACATTCTGTAACAAAAATTATAGCAATTCATTCATTTATTCATCCATTTATTCACTAACTATTTATTGAGTACCTACTGTGTGTTAATCACTACAGTCTTATTGAGAATACAGTGGTGTACAAAAGCGTCAGAGTCCCAGCTCGCAAGGAGCTTTGAGTGCAATAATGGACACAGATGAGTAGCTTGCAATTAAAATATATTGTGATATATTCTTTGATAACAGAGTGGGTCAGGCTGGGCCTCTCACACCATATATAAAAATTAACTCAGAATGGATCAAAGACCTAATTGTAACATCTAAACCCAAAAAAACTCCTAGAAGAAAACAAAGGACTAGATCTTCATGACCTTAGATTTGGCAATGGATTCATAGATCTGACACCAAAAGCATGAGCAACAACGAAAAAAGGAGGTAAATTGGACTTCACCAAAATTAGAACTTTTTCATGTGTCAAAAGACACTATCAAGATTGCAAAAAGACAACCTGCAGAATGAAAGTAAATATTTCCAAGTCACGTATCTGATGAGGAAATTGTATCTAGCATATTTAAAGAATACATACAACTCAATAGTTAAAAGACAAACAATCCGATGAAAAACTAGACAAAGAACTTGAATAGACATTTTTCCAAAGAAGATACACAAATGTCCAATAAACACTGAACAAATGCTCACCATCATTCATCCTTAGGGAAATGCAAATCAAAACCCTAACCTGACATCTACTAGGACGACATAATAATAATAATGATGATGATGATGGAAAATAAATCACAAGTGCTGTCAAGCATATGGAGAAATTGGAGCCCTCATACATAGCTGGTGAAAATGTAAAATGTGCAGCTGCTATGGAAATTGGTTTGGCTGTTCCTCAAAGAGCTAAAGGTAGAGTTACCATATGACCCAGCAATTCCATTCCTAGGTGTACACACAAGGAAAATGAAAACATACATGCACACACAGACCTGTGCATGAATGTTTACACTAACATATTCATAATACTCCCCAAAATGGAAGCAGGCAGATGTCCATCAAATGACCAATGGATAAACACAGTATCGTACCTTCAGACAATGGAATACTATTCAGCCATAAAAAGGAATGAAGAACTGACACATACAATGTGGATGAACCTTGAAGACATCAGCTGAGTGAAAGAAGCTGGCCACCAAAGATCACGTATTGTATGATTCCATTTATATAAAATGCCCAGAGGTTAAATCCAGAGACACAAAGCATATTAGTAGGTGCCAGGTGATGGGGAAAGGGAGTAACAAGGAGTGACAGCTTAATGGGTATAGGGTCGCCTTTGGGGGTGATTCAAATAGTTAGAAACTAAGAAGAAGTGGTGGTTGTGTAGCATGGTGAAGGTACTAATTGCCACTGAATTTTACACTTTAAAATGGTTATTTTATGTTATGTAAATTTCACCTCAATAGATAGTGAGAGAGACTTAGAGATACGGTAACTAAACGCCATGTGTAGACATTGTCTGGATCCTAATTCAAAATAACCAACTGTAAACAAAGTTTGGGAACCAGTTAGGGAAGCAATGACTTGATATTTGATGTTATTAAGGAATTATTTTTTACAGTGTGATATGCTACGGTGGGTATAAATTCTTTTAAATTCTTATAGTTAAAATAAAATTCTGTGTAGGATTTGCTTCAAAACAACCCAAGGGGGAAACGGTTTGGGAGGTAGGGAGAAATGATGTTGGCCCCATGTTGATAATGACTGAAGCAGATTATGTGTATGTGGGGTTCACTATGCCATCCTACCCATTTTGTATATCTTTGAATTCTTCCATAATAATAAGATGAAAAGCAAAAAAAATCCTTGAGGGCAGGACTGTGCTTTATTCCCCAGTACTTAATGCATCCTTGGCATGAAGTGGGCACTCCATAGTGAATGAATGAATGAATGAATGAAACCATGTATCTCATCATAGCCCCTGTTGTACCCTCTCATTAATGAACATTAAGAGAAAGAAATGACGATCCTGAGAAGTCACAGAAAAGTGAGAGTGTGGGTGTTTATGTCCAGGCAGTGGATGTGCAGATTAAAACTAAAGTCGTAAAAAACAAAGCTGGGAGAAAGTGAAGTCTGGCTCACACCCATTAACCCATGAAATCTCTGCTTCTGCGCTCAGACTGGAGGCCACCTTTGTGCCATCTCTGCCACCAAGCCAGCTCAGGAAGGACAAGGCTTTTGAGTTACAAAAGTTTTGTAAACACTCTTTCTGTTGAGTACATATTAACTTTTCTGTTTATGCTGCATTAAAGTAGAAAGTTCTATTGATTTGTATTTACCATTTAAAAACCACCACTCCAGCCAAAATGAATAAACCATCACGATATTTGACAGAGTCATTAGCCAAGCTCCTAGGAGGCAAGATCAATGACCTGAGCTGTGCTCCTGTGACCGGCACAACTGCAGCAGGAGGTGTCCCAGAGGAGAGAATGACACCAGGAGAGGCTGGAGCATTGCTCCAATGAGGTCAGTGCTTCCCTGGTTTAAAGAATGTCCGTCTGCATCATTCGGTTTCAGTTTTATGGCAACCTTGAGTGGTCAGGAGGGCAAAGGAGGAAACTGAGACTCAGAAGAGTCAGGCTGCAAACACCTGAGACTCAGCCCAGGACCCCAGCCCCAGTCTCAGGGAGACTCGCATGCTCACAGCTCTTTCTCCTCCACACATGGATTCCCACACAACCTGCACTGAGGGGTCAGTTATTTTCCTCACTATGGGTGATGGGCCAAGGGAGCTTCAGAACAGTCTGTGTCATCCCAGGAGGCCAGCCTGTCACAATCCTCCCGGCAGAGATGAGCTTCTGTGCAAAGGGCCCTGCAGACTTGCTGAGTGTCCCCAGCTCCTCTAAGGTTCAGACGAAGATTTCAATTTCAGGTGATTGTGGGGCTGTGAGTGAGGCTGGAGTTTTGACCCCCAACCAGCTTGGTGAGCAGGCCACAGTTCACCTCCTCACAAGACACACACATGTACCCCTGAAGCTCCAAGAGCTGCACATGTGAGCAACAGGCTGTGGGGTGCCAGCTCACTCTGCCTCCATGACTTTGACCATACTCTTCTCTGCGCTGAAATCTTTTTCTTGGCTCTCTGCTGATCCATCTTCCAGTCTCAGCTCAGGAGCCACCTCCTCCAGGAAGCCTTCCAGGAACTCTCTAGAAATAAAGGCATGCTGGATTCCTCCTATGGAGTCAATTGATGATTCCAGAGCTTTCCTTGTGGGCCACTCACAAGGCCACGATGGCTCTGGATGGGCAGAGCTCAGAGGCTGTTGCTGCCACCAGCATCCAGCTCACTCCCAGGCCTCGCCCCGACGTGGACCGCGCACCCTCTCCAGGTGCTGAGTTCAACTGACCTTTTCCTGCTGATGACTTTCCACACAGAAACAGGAAGCCTACTTTTCCTGGGGAAGATTGTCAACTTATTGGGGTCATGCCCCCTCGGGTATACTGGATGACTCCAAAGGAACAGAGCAAGGAAGCACCCTGGGTGGTTCTATACGGCCCAGGAGACATCCCCGGACATCCGGGATTCCATTTCTTCATCTAGAAGTGAAATGGGAAATATTGGGGTTGGCCAAAATGTTCGTCCCCGTAAGACGTTATGGAAAAACCCGAATGAACTTTTTGGCCAACCCGATATTTTGAAGCAGTGATGCAGGCAGATATTCTTGTACAAGCTTCATGCTGCCACGAAAGTAACCGCTGGCCCACGTGCCAGGAGCCTCTGTTGCCGAATCGGGTTTAATGAGATATTCCATATACCCTGGCTCCCTTGCCTGGTTTTCATGGGAACCTATGGGGTGAGGGTAATAAAGGAGGTCAAGGCTGTGCCATCGAGAGCACACCTCCTATGTACCAGGTGCTTTACATATTTTATCTCATTTTAAAATTATTTCCCACAACATATAAACAACTGTTAAGCTGAACCATATGAAATTGATCATATTTGGCCTTTTTTTTTACCTGCAAATAGGGCACTTTTGTATAGTTCCACCTAATACTGTTTCTCCCTTCTCTTAGCTGAGGATCAGAGCTTGAAAGACATGCCCCAGCTCACTCAGCTAGAAAGTAGCCGAGCTGGGATTCAGGTGTGTTTTATTTCAAAGCTAGACTTTCCATTCTCATTCGTCTTCTAGATCGGTGATTTTCAAACTTGTTTGTGTGCACACATCCCCTAAGGATCTGTTAGAAAGCAGATTTTGACTCAGTAAGTCTGGCCCGGGTCCTGAGGTCAGGCATTCCTCACAAGGCCCAAAGATGCTGAGGCCTCTGGTCGGGTGATCACGTTCTAACAGGTGCTAAATGCTCCTGTCCCTGTGACCCCAGGAGGGGTTATGTGGGTTTGGTCACCAGGGCACTGGAGCAGCATTGGCCCTTCAGTGCTTGTGTGGAGCTGAACATAATTGTGGCAATACCTTTTTGAAGCCTGCAGACAAAGCTTGCTGTAGGGTTACCTATTAATGAGTGTTTTGCAGGGAAATAAGTATTTGAAATAAAGCCTTTTTGCCCATTCTAGGCTTACCGTGGGTGCTTGTCGCTGTCTGTGGGCTGTGTTCCACGTCAGTCACAGCAACTGGGACTTTGGCTATCAGCCGGCTCACATCCGTGTTCTCCAGCTACGCAGAAGGGAACCACGCAGGCTCTGGGGCCAGACACACCGGAGATTGGATCCCGCCCTGGTTGTCACCCGGTGCCCACCTGGAGCGGTAAGAGAACAACAGGCAACACAAAGAGCCGGGCTGAGTGCCAGTCAACTGGTTGTAACATATGATCTCATTTAACCCTCATTTAATATTTTACATTTACTCTCACAGATAAAATTTACTGATTTTTTTTCTCATCTCCAGTGAGAAGGTGCCCACCAAGCACCAGTGAGTCAATAAAGTTAGCCTCCCAGAAGGGGGAGCCCCAGAGTCACTGAAGGTATCCCCTGAAAAATAGAGGTAAAAAGTACTGGAAAATGGGTGTCTTGTCTTTTGTTTTTTTCAGGGTTGACAATGAGGGCCCCAAACTCAAATACTTACAGGGATAGGTGGACCTAGCGGGGGTTAGGGAAAAAATAACAGCACAAGTTCAGTGGTGGATGTCAGCTGAGCTGGTGTTGGGAAGGCATAGGGAGTAGTGGGGACTGGAGTAAACTGGGTCTCATCTAAAGGGGGCATCCAATGTTGGCCTGCCTGTGACAGTGGCTTAGATGAGACAAAAATTTAAATTCCGACCTCACATAAAAGTGAGCTGGCATGGTAGCTCTGCTTTACCCAGGCTTATTGTAAACTGTGGGTCTGCCATGCCTAGGGTATTTTCCTCACCTGCACACTTGAAGACCATGCACAGTGCTTCCACCTTCCAGCCAACAGGAAGGGAGCAAGGGAAAAGGTACAACTCATGAGTTACACACGTCTCTTCAGCTCATCTCCTATTGGCCAGAACCTAGTCACGTGGTGCACCTAGCTGCAAGAGAGGCAGAGATGTATCATTTCTATCTTAGGTTACCATGTGTCCAGCCACAAATTGGAGGTTCTTTTATTTTAGAAGGGATGATTGGCTATTGGGGACCCCCTAATACACAGCCTCTGCCTAAGTTCTTGCCAGCCTCAGTTGGATATCACCTTACAGAAAGTTATCCCAGGGTTGCTGGCTTTTCAATATTTTAAGAGAAACTAAAAAGCCAGGTTTTTACATGAAAATGTTCCCATTTTTGATGCTGACCACTAATTCAATTTAAAAACTTCTCCACTGGCCAACAGCGTGTAGGGTAAATAAGCACACAGTGGGTCTGGAAGGCAGCTGTGCAGAGCAGAGAGAAGTCAGCAGGGTCCCTAAGTCTGGCCCTACGAGATGCTGGCATCAGGACCTCTGTTAAAACTCGGTCCTGGGGTGTGACCTGCATTGAAATCCCCAGGAAAACATGAGACTGTCCCCCAAGAGTGAAGATGGCAGCTACGAAGCAGCTTAAATCACAAGACGACGTTTCAGAAATGTTTGCCCACGTTTTACAAAAGATGTACCACACTCATTTCGAGACTATTTCTGTTAATAAAGCCAGTTTATACGAAAATCATTGTTATAACAACATAATCCGTAATTTTGCTGAAATGAAGGCAAAAATAATAAATATTATGAAAAATATATGAAGATTTGTGAATTATGTATATCTTTATTTCTCATCGAAACATTATCAGCCCATCACCAGACACCCAAGACGCATGCAATAAGTATTCGATTCAGTCATGATTGATACTTTGCTGATTTTCGGTCATGTAAAACTATAGCTGGAGCCAGAATTTTCAATTCTACTGTTTTAAAGGTATCAATTTTCAAGGGATGGATTTTATTCAGAAGTTTGCTTTACCCTGATTAGTGGCTTTCAATCTTTGGATACATGGGAAATGGCTTCCTTTTGTACTTTGTCCTTGGAGAGCCTGGCTTAGAGGTGGCCGGGGTCTCCTATCTGTCCCCTCTGGGCAAGGATACAGCCCTGGAGGTGTGACAGCAGGAGGGAGGGGTGGACAAAGCTGGGACTCCTCAGACCAGAAAGAGGCAGAGGCCTGGAGCCAGAGGGGTCGCAGAGCAGGGTGGGTCGGCTCAGCTGAAGGGTTCGCCCATCATTCATTCCACAAGCATCTACTGAGTGCTCACTGCACACCGAGCGCTGGGCATGACTCACGTTTACATGTTCGGGGTGCGTGAGGGAGCAGGGACCCATCTTACAGGTCACTCCATGGAGAAGACAGGGTCCTTGATGCCGGAAGTGCTAGTTGGGAGGGGCCCCAGTATCAGCGCTCCCTGCTGGATGGCCATCGAGGATGCCCATCGAGGATGCCCATCGAGGATGGCCGGAGCTCCTTGGGCAGAGATCCTGGGCATATGATGTTGTGGGATGGAGTTGCTCTTCTGTTTTAGGAAGAAAGAAATGACCAGTTCAAGTCAAACAAACATGGAGGGTTGGGAAGAATGACCAAAGCCTGGGGCTACCAACCTTGACCTCAACCCACTGGACGGCTCAGCCTTCCAGAGAAGTGACCAGGGAGAAATTCAGCCTTCACCCAACAGCACTGCCTGAGTAACTCTGCCATGCAGACTCGGTTGGGCTACACCCTGTGTCAACAGTCCCTAAAGAGACAGGAGCACTGCAGACCTACGATGAAGGGCTATCTGGGTGTCCTCCCAATGACACATTCGAGCCTGGGTAAAGTTGCCAAGTGGTTAGGAGCTGGGTTCACATCCTGCCTGATTGATATTCATCCTTTGTGGCAAATTATGTAACTTTTGTCCCTTGGCTTGCTTCTATGGGCTGGAAGTTCTCTCACCCGTGAATGTTTTTTGTTTTTTTTTTTTGCGGTATGCGGGTCTCTCACTGTTGTGGCCTCTCCCGTTGCAGAGCACAGGCTCCGGACGTGCAGGCTCAGCGGCCATGGCTCACGGGCCCAGCCGCTCCGCGGCATATGGGATCCTCCCGGACCGGGGCACGAACCCGTGTCCCCTGCATTGGCAGGCGGACTCCCAACCACTGCGCAAACAGGGAAGCCCGTGTGACTGGGCTTTTGCTAGTCCCTTCCCCAAGGGGTTGTGAAGGTGAAATGACTTAATGTGTGGGACAGGCTTAGAAGAATCACCAGGCCAGGAAGGTGCCGTGGAAATGTCCGCTGTCATCATTCCTGGAGTGAGCTGAATGGCGGCCCCCAGCAGGTGGCCCACATCCTAAGCCTCTGTGAATATCACCTTACGTGGCAGGAGGGTCTTGGCAGGTGTCATCAAGTTAAGGATATGGAGAGGGTCATCCCGAATTAAATCCAATGACAGGTGTCTTTATAAGGGACAAGAGAGGAAAAGACACAGGCGCAGAGCTTGATGGAGTGATGTAGCCACGAGGAAGGCTGACAGCCACGGGAGCTGGAAAAGCTAAGACCCTCCCTCCCCGCAGAGCTTTCTGAGGAGCATAGCCTGCCCACACCTTGATTTGGGACCTCCAGACTCCAGAACTTTGAGAGAATACACTTATTTTTTAAAACAAAATTTATTGGGGTATAGCTGATTTACAATATTGTATTAGTTTCAGGTGTACAGCAAAGTGAACCCGTTATACACATACAAATATCCAGTCTTTTGTAGATTCTTTTCCCATATAGGCCATTACAGAGTATTGAGTAGAGTTCCCTGTGCTACACAGTGAGTCCTTATTAGTTATCTATTTTATATATAGTAGTGTGTAAATGTCTATCCCAATCTCCCAATTCATCCCTCCCCCTCCCTTACGCCCTGGTAACGATAAGTTTATTTTCTACATCTGTAACTCTATTTCTGTTTTGTGGACAAGTTCATTTGTACCCATTTTTTTAAGATTCCACATACAAGCCATTTCATATGATTTCGCTTCTTTTGTTTTAAGCCACCCAGTTTGCAGTCATTGCTTTCGGCAGCCCCAGGAAACCAACATGATACGCACCACAGTCAGCACGCTAGTGCCAATTTAGGGTCTGCAGTGGTATTGTAGTGGGAGAATGCTTGCTGAATGAATACCATGTGGGGCTGCACTTATGGCTGGTGTGGCTTTAATCCCCACCTCTGGGTCAACAATGCCATGTCCTTTGAGTTCCCTGGGTGAGTCAAATCTGTGCTGGGTCCCATCCTGGGGGTTGGCGGAGAGTCCTTTCCAGCCATTTGAGACTCTTCCCCCGGCCCTTCTCTGGCCAGGAGCTTCCTGGTCCAGCTCATGTGCTGCTCTACCCTCAGAGGCCTTGCTGAGTTTCTCCCTGTCCAGGGCTGCAGGGGCCCTTGGAGCCAGCCAGTATTCAGGTGTCCAGGTTTCCGGCCATTCTCACCTATCCCAGGGACCCTTTATAAGGTTTGGTCATCCCCAGGCCTTTGCAAGGGCCCCTGCTCATGTACCCAGTCTCCTCTCTTCCGGGTTTAAGGGACTCTTTCCTGTTTGTCCCTCTGATCTGCCCGCCTCCCCATGGATACCCTGAGGGATGATCTGGTCCAAGTCCCAGGGGAGCTCAAGTATCCGCAGTACCAAAGCCAAGGGGCCTCTGCTGTCTGGTTCTCGGTCCTATGACCCAGAAGTCCTGCAACAATGAAGCTCAAACACGTGTCAGCCTTCTGGGTCAGGCAAGCACACCGGCGGCACAGGTAACATTGGAAAAGATCATCCTTCCACACGGGGGAGCTGGGCCCTGCCTTCCAGGAGCTCCCAGTGGATCAGGCAGAATGCCAGCCACGGCTACGAAGGAGGGTAAATTGAGGACAAGTTTAGCTTGACGAGGGAGGCAAGGTAGCCTTTCAGAAAGACCTTGGGTGCCAGGGGGTCCCAGGTGGCACCTTGATGCCAGCCATTGGCTGCGAGATCATGAGCAAGTCCATCTGTAACACGGAGGCCATAACAACGCTTGACACGTCTCATTCAGCCCTCACTCCAACCCCATGACAGACAGGCTCCTTGCATTTGACAGTGGGGAAACCCAGGGACAGAAAGCCTTAAATAACTCCCTCCTCTGAGCCCCCCAAACAGAAGTGATGTCACCCTGGATCCCTCAGAGCCCTCCACAGCTCTCCTGAGCCCTGACCCCTCCTCCTGCGTGGTTTGTGTCCACTTCTGATGCAGACAAGAGACCATGCCATGTCTGGGCCACCTCTGGATCTTCCAGGGCTGTGAGGCAGTGCCTGGGCCAGAGTGGGCATTCGGGGAACCCTAGCTGGCTGGAGCCTCGGCAGATCTGGGCTGTTCCCAAGTGAGGAGCAGAGGAGAGAGGGATGGAGACTGAAGTGAGAGGGAGAGAGATGTTAACACAGAGCCATTCTCTGTCTTACACACACACACACACACACACACACACACACACACACACACATGGGACAGGATGCGGTAAGAGGGAAAGCGGAACCCCAGGGGCAGCAGCAGAGAAAGGCAGCAGGGAGACAGGAGAGAAAATTTCACAGACTCCCAAAGCAGAGCAGAAGAAATTGTTTCCAGAGGCAGTTTGGAGCTGGCCCCCCTCGCCCCTGCAGCCCCGCCACTTAACAGGTCTAGAGGTCCCCTTGCAGCTGCCAGGACCAGGATAAGGTGGAGGGGTGCAGGGGTGGACGGGGCCTGCTGGAGAAAATCTCCCCAAACCAGGCTTGGCATCCGGGCCTCTGATTGCCCTGAGCCTGGGGGAGGGGTGACAGAGAAAAGTGGTCCAATATGGTTGGTCCCCACGCACAGCCCAGATGCCCGTCTGCTCGTTAGGAGAGGTGGGCGCGTAACCTGAGAGCTCTGAAGGTGCAGCCCCTAAAACCAGGCCCTCGCTAAGCAGGGGGCTCTGTCTGCTGGATCTGGGGTTGGCAAAACGAAAACACAAAACCTCAAGTGCTGCTCAAGGGGAGAGGAAATGCAGCGCGAAGTGAGGTGAGCCAGCTGAATTCCTCCTTTTTTTTTCTTTTGTTGTAGTAAGAACATTTAACATGAGATCTACCCTTCTGACAAATTTTTAAGTATACAACACTTTATTTTTATTTTATTTTATTTTATTTTTAATGCTGACAGAATTTAATGTAACTGAGCCCATACACTATATTCAGTGCCGAGTCCAGAGAAACTCCCATCTTTCATCTGGACATTACATTTTTTTTTTTTACGTCTTTATTGGAGCCTAATTCCTTTACAATGGTGTGTTAGTTTCTGCTGTATAACAAAGCATATACATACATACATATACATATGTCCCCATATCTCCTCCCTCTTGCGTCTCCCTCAGTACACAGCACTTTAAAAAGTGTTTTGTTAAGTACAGGCACGAGACTGTTCAGCAGATCTCTAGAATTTTTTCATCTGGAGTAACTACTACTTTATAGCCATTGAATAGCAATTCCCCATTTCCCCTCTCTCAGTCCCTGGCAACCATCATTCTACTCTTTGCTTCTAAATGAGTTTGGCTGTTTTAGGGACCTCATGTTAGTGGAATCATACAGTATGTGTCCTTCTCTGACTGCCTTATTTCACTCAGCATAATGTCCTCCAGTTGCATCCATGTTGTCACCTATTACAGAATTTCTTTCATTTGTAAGGTTGAGTAATCGTCCATCATATACAGTGAAAAGAAAACCTACAGAATGGGAAAGAATATTTGTAAACTACATATCTCATAAGAGGTTAATACCCAAAATACATGAGGAACTTCTACAACTCAATAGCAAAAAGAGAGATAACCCTATTTAAAAATGGACATAGGACTTGAATAGACGTTTCTCCAAAGAAGACACACAAATGGCCAACAAGTATAGAAGAAGATGTTCAAGGTCACTGATCATCAGGGAAATGCAAATCAAAACCACAACCAGAAATCACCGCACACCTGTTAGGATGGCCACTATCAAAAAGTTAAAGAGAAGTGCTGGGGGTGAAGTGGAGAAGTTGGAACCCTTGTGACTGTTGGTGGGAATATAATGGTACAGCTGCTATGGACGATGCTCAAAAAATTTCACAAGGAATTCCCATATGATCCAGCAATCCCACTTCAGAGTATTTATCCCAAAGAATTGAAATCAAGATCTCCAAGGGATATCTGCACCCCCATATTCACTGCAGCCCCATTCACGATGGCAGAGAAGTGGAGGCCGCCCTAAATGTCCATCGTTGGAGGAGCAAATAATGAATTCCTCTCGTTCTTTTCCTTCTTTCCGTCTTCAGTCTTCATCCTCTAATGTTAGAGCAGGAAAAGATCCCATGAGCATTTATCCCTGTGCTCTTCAAACAATGTCCCTCCGAGGGGAGGACGAAAGGACAATGGGGCAAAGGGGGCCAGTGGGTGAAGCTCCGTGTCCCCCACTCTGCTCCAAGCTGGGCTTTTCTGCTCCCTGTTATTTCCTTTTTTATTTTTATTTTTTTTCCATCACACCACACAGCTTGCAGGAGCCCAGTTCCCTGACCAGGGACTGAACCCAGGTCACTGCAGTGAGAGCCTGGAATCCTAACCACTAGGCTACCAGGGAACTCCCTTGCTCCCTGTTCTTGAGGCAAGATTTCAACTGAGAAAGAGATCGCACTGATAAAACTATTAAAATCTAAACAACTCCTGATAACACCATATTATATAACTTGTTATTCCCCCAAGGAATGGAAAGTGGCTGGTAATGTCCCAAGGCCTCATGGCTGGAATGAACAAAAGGCCAGCCTGAGGCACATGGGCCTCTGGGTCAGGCAGCCCTGGGTGCTCTCCTGAATTCTTTTTTAAATTTTTATTGGAGTATAGCTGCTTTACAATGTTGTGTTAGTTTCTATTGTACTGCAAAGTGAATCAGCTATACGTATACATATACTCCCTCTTTTTTGGATTTCCTTCCCATTTAGGTCACCACAGAGCATTGAGTAGATGCATATATGTGGAATCTGAAAAAATTGGTATAGACGATCTTATTTGCAAAGCAGAAATAGAGACACAGACGCAGAGAACAAATGTATGGATACCAAGGGGGAAAGAGAGGGTGGGATGAATTGGGAAATTGGGATGGACATATATACACTATTGATACTATGTATAAAATAGATAATGAATGAGAACCTACTGCATAGCACAGGGAACTCTACCCAATGCTCTCCTGAATTCTGATCCTTTTTAGCTGTGTCACCTCAGGTGAGTTGCAGAACTGGCTTCACATCCCTTCCTTGTAAAACTGGGACCATGTAGTGCCTCCTTCATGGGGCCATTGCCAAGGTAAAACAAATTCTAACTCCACCGCCCTCAGGAGCTCGCCTGCGGCAGCCTTGGAAAACACAGCTGCTATCACCTGGGCTGGGTACCCCAGAGACCTAGTTCTGGCCTCAGCTCGACCACAGACACCTCCCCCCACTTCCCCGCTCTCTCATCTGCTCAGCAAGAACATTGATCTACAGCACTGGTTCTCCACTTTGGCTACACAATAAAATCACCTGGGAAGTTTTAAAAGGTATTACTCCCCTCTCTCCCCAGACCTCACTCCTACAGTTTCTGATGTCACTGGTCTGGAGGGGGCTTAGATATCAGTGCTTTTCAAAAATTCCCTTGGTCATTCTCAACCAGCGTTGAGAACCACTATTCTGGCTAATTTTAAGCCCCCTTCTAGCTCTAAAACTCTGTGGCTGGACTCAGCTTCATTCCAGAAATATCTGATAAAGTACCTAATAGGCTTCAAGCACTGTTAGGTCTCTGGTCCAGTGATGTTTGCATTCATTTCACCGCTTAGGAAATGTCTGATGTGGCTTAAACTGGGAGTTTTCAGATGATTCTTTTCTTTCCTTGATATTAACCTGCTTTCATCTTGCTAATTTTCCAAATAAACTAACTTTGTGAATAACAACCATATGGCTCAAGTTCATTGTCCTATGATCTATACAAGTTAGATATGGGAATGAAGTGGCTGTGAGCAACTCTAGCTTACTCTTATGTCAACATTAGGTCATTCCTACCCACCTTATCTTCGCCTCCAGTTTAATAATTTTTAAAAAGTTTGGAGAAATCCATAACTTTCATACATACACATAATGAGAAAGAAAGAGAGAAGGAGAGAGAGGAAGAGAAGAGAAGAAGGGGATGGAAGGAAGAAAGGAAGGAAGGAACAGATTCATTTTTATACAATAGCAATAATGATAACAAATAAAATAGTCAGGAACAAACCTGGGAAATGTATAAGCTCTAGATGGAGGAAAAGTTTTAACACTGCTGAAGAACAGGAAGAAGTTTCAAACAAAAGGAAGTCTTGGATAGGAAGACTTGACACTGTAAAAATGTCAGTTCTCGGGCTTCCCTGGTGGCGCAGTGGTTGAGAGTCCACCTGCCGATGCACGGGACACGAGTTCGTGCCCCGGTCCGGGAAGATCCCACATGCCACGGAGCAGCTGGGCCCGTGAGCCATGGCCGCTGAGCCTGCGCGCCTGGAGCCTGTGCTCCGCAACAGGAGAGGCCACAGCAGTGAGAGGCCCGCATACCCGAAAACAAAAAAGAAAAGAAAAAAATGTCAGTCCTCCTCGAGGTAAGTTATACATTTACCAGGAACTCAATAAAAACATCAACAGGATACTGTAACTAAACAAGATGATTATATAATTCACATGAAAAAATAAACAAGCAAGAATAATCAGTAAAATTATGAAAAGATAGAGAATATTAAGAAAAAAGGAAAATATTGGGAGAGGACTAGCATATTAAAATATATTACAAAACTCCTAATTATAGATTATGATTGTAATTTATGAATTATAAAACATATAATTAAAACCAAATGCTGCATGAATAGACAGACTGATCAATGGAACAAAATAGAAAATCTGTAAATACTCTCAAACTCATAATGGAATTTAGACCACAATAAAGAAGGTATTTCAAGTCAGTGGAGAAAATGTGGATTAGTCATTAAATAGAGCTGAGACAACAAAGTTGTCATCTGGAAATAAAAGTTGGATCCATAATTCTGGTCGAAATCATTGAGTCTGTTCACAGATATTCCAGCTCTCCTTCTGACCATGTGATTTGCTCTGATCAATGAAATGTGAGCCTAGGTGTATCCCTTCCAAGGGGCAGCCTTTAAGAGCCAGGGTGTGAGTCACCATACCTCTGTGTTCCTGGCACAGTGACCAAAAATGTTCTCTGTCAGCCTGGCTCCCAGAGCCCCCTGTTAACCAAAAATGGACATGTAATATGAGTAGGAAATTAGCCTTTGTTCTTTCCAATGATGAGGCTCTGGGTTGTTACTGCAGCGTACCATGAGCTTATCCTAACTGTTGCATTCACAACCTACACCAGGATGAATTTCCTAGACATTAAAGATGCGAATGTAAAAGGTGAAACCCAAAAAGTACTAGAAGAAATCATGAAAGAACTTAAAACCCTGGAGTAGGGAATGCCTTTGTAAGTAAGAAACAAAAACCCAAAACTTTTTTTTAAAGATTAATAATTTTTTAAAATAAATTTATTTATTTATTTTTGGCTGCATTGGGTCTTCATTGCTGCACGCAGGCTTTCTCTAGTTGCAGCGAGCGGGGGCTACTCTTGAATGCGGTGCGCAAGCTTCTCACTGCGGTGGCTTCTCTTTGTTGTGGAGTATGGGCTCTAGGTACAAGGGCTTCAGTAGTTGTGGCACGCAGGTTCAGTAGTCATGGCGCATGGGCTTAGTTGCTCCGCGGCATGTGGGATCTTCCCGGACCAGGGCTCGAACCCATGTCCCCTGCATTGGCAGGCAGATTCTTAACCATTTGCACCACCAGGGAAGTCCAAGATTTATAATTTTAAATGCATATGAAAATTTTTAAAAATCACTGCATTACAAAAACTGCCATAAGCAGAGTCGAAACACAAAGGAAAAACTTGGGTAAATACACACAACTTGTATCATGGAAAAAGGACTAATTTCATTTATATATAAAGAGTTCGTACAAATCAATATAAAAAAAACTAATGATCCAACATAAAAATTGACAAAAAATATTAATTGATTGTTCATAATAAAGCAAATGAACTTGGCTCTTAAACTTATGAAAATATCACTCAGGCTAAGAGAAATGCAAATTAAAACTACAAATGAGAAGCTCTGTTTCATCTGTCAGATTGGCAAAGATCAAAAAAGTTGATGCTGGGCTTCCCTGGTGGCGCAGTGGTTGAGAGTCCGCCTGCCGATGCAGGGGACACGGGTTCATGCCCCGGTCCGGGAAGATCCCACATGCCCCGGAGCGGCTGGGCCTGTGAGCCATGGCCGCTGAGCCTGCGCATCCGGAGCCTGTGCTCCGCAACGGGAGAGGCCACAACAGTGAGAGGCCCGCATACCGTAAAAAAAAAAAGTTGATGCTGTATTGATAAGAGTGTGGGAAATAGGAAGTCTCATATATTCTTAGAACAAATATAAATTGGAAGAGCCTCTCTGGATAGATACCTGATAATATCTCTTAAAATGATACATACATATACCCTTTAACCCAGCAATTCCATTTTCTAGGAATTTATCCTATAGGTATATTTACACAGGTGAAAAATGATGTGTATAACAAAGTTATTCATTGCAGCATCATTGAAATTGCAAAAAAAAAAAAGAAAGAAAAAGAAAAGGAAGCAAGCTAAATACTCCACAGGTAAATGACAATTTACATAAATGAGAGTCCATGCATACAATGGAATCTGTTGCAGACAAAAAGAAAGAGTGAACTCATTGTGACTCTTTGTGAACTGATGTGGAAAGATCACCAAAACATATTGCGAAGTACATGAAAAAAGCAAGGTGCCGAACTGTGTATTAGGCTGCCATTCGTATACGAATAAAATATTTCTGGAAACAAATGTTCAAGTTGTTTAAAACGTGCTTCCCTCTGGGAAGGGGGTGTCAGTGCCTGGGAGAGGTTTGGAGGTAGATTTGATGGTATTCCTTTCATTCATTTTGAATTTTGAACGATGTGAATATTTCCTCTTCAAAAAACAACTTTAAATAATGGGGAGAACAAAAAACTCTCTGAATGTAACTAGTTCTCTAGAGTTGGCCAGCATAAGACCACAACGAGGACCCATCAAACAATGAAATTAAGTGTTTATGTGTTTCTGTTTCTGAGTATTGGAAATAATTATGTAACCCTAGATGGGTCTGAAATGTCATACCAAGAAGGTTCAAGGCAATTGACTACAATTTCCCGCTGTACTGAGTTTTATATATTTCAGAATTGAAAACCATTTCTTCAGAAAAGCTAAAACCAAGTTTTTTTTTTTAAAAGGTCAACTCTAATTCCACTTCAGCTGAGAGATTTTCTTCCTAACTAAAGCCATCAAATTACTGTAGAGTATCAAATGTATTTTTTTTATCTTCTTATCTTAGACAGAAGCTCCCATGGAGGTTGTACTCACAGCTTCCTTCTCAACGGAGACCAGGAAAGGCCTTTGCCTTTCTATCCACTTAAACCACTAATTTCAGGTGAGAAATACCAACCTGTGATTACATAGGCAGAGGGGTGATGACACATCATGGACCTGTGATGCTTCAGTAGGAGCTGGGGGACAAAACTGGCTCCTACTCAGAGATCTACCCTAATCCTACCTAGCCTACTCTAAGGATGTCGTACATAGGGTCAACATGAGAAGGAGTTTTAGATCAGAAAGACAGATTTGAGGGGACTTCCCTGGTGGTCCAGTGGTTAAGAATCCACTTTCCAATGCAGGCGATGCAGGTTCGATCCCTGGTCGGGGAACTAAGATCCCACATGCCAGGGCAACTAAGCCCTCGTGCCACAACTACAGAGCCCACACACTCTGGAGCCCACGCACTCTGGAGCCCGCACCCCACAACTAGAGAGAAGTCTGCACGCCACAGCTAAGACCCGACACAGCCAAAAATAAACAAACAAATAAATACATATTTTTTTAAAAATGACATAGATTTGAATCCATGCTCCATTGAGGGACTTATGCAGAGTCCCTCACGTTCGGAAACCATCCCTAGCAAGAGGCTCAGACGACAACAGTGGATTCCCATTAGAATGGATACTGGAGAGCCAGGCACCACGACCGTGACAACAAAGATTTTGACAGTGAGCATCCCAGAAGCACCATTAGGACAGAAGAATTAAGGACTGCCTACAATTTAATAAGTCCCACATGAGCCTCTTCTTCAGCTACTTGGGGGGAGGTATAGTCACCCACACTCATTTCCTGATAATGATTGAAAATGAATTTCCAGTCAACTGGATGGGAACTCAGAGCCTGATACATTTAATTAAAAAAAATAGGAGATGTAACATTTCTTGTACACCTAAGTTGACAGAGTAAAATAACTACCTACTACATTTTTATTGATATTAATATTATGTTAATATTTTGCGAGAGATGCTGCTTTTCTGGTGTCCCAACCTGTTGACTCACATAATTACGTGTCCACCGATGGAACCTTCCTCAGGCTTTGTCTCACCTCCCAACCTGAATCTACTTGTTCAGAGTTGGTGTCTCTGCCTGCCGCTCCATTGCTCAGCCCCTGCCTTCCGTTTTCTGCCCAGATCCTTTGGGTCAATGTGACACTTGTGCTTAGTTGTGCATCCCACATGGGTCCCAGACACTGTCCCTTAGCTCCACACTGTATTCCCATATAGGTTGGTCCCACCCACTCCCATATCTGGAAGTTTTAGCACCAGTAGATGACCAAGATTGTCCAGAGGGGTCATCTAACTTGCCCATTCTGAACACCAAAATCTCTGCTAAATTAACCAGGTAAGGTGGATCCAATCCATTTTGAAAGCTTCTTTAACTTGGAATTTTATGCATAAAAGAAAAAAAAGTTTATCAAGAATCATTGGCTCCATGTCTTGGAATAAGAACGGTATTAAGTTCATTTAAGCATAAGTATAAGCATCACAGATGCTGTCTGGGGGTTTCTCAAGGCGCTTCTAGTTCCTCACCATCAATGAAGCAATGAGAAC
This sequence comes from Delphinapterus leucas, assembly GCF_059928025.1. Lineage (NCBI taxonomy): Eukaryota > Metazoa > Chordata > Mammalia > Artiodactyla > Monodontidae > Delphinapterus > Delphinapterus leucas. The sequence continues at coordinate 171,585,446 of NC_143130.1, forward strand.
CCTTAGCCACGATGGCGAGAGAACAATCTGTGTTATGGCTGACATGCATCCCTTTTCTCTTACCTCTGGACACCGTAATGCAGACTCTCTGCTGTATGGCTTGGCCTTCTCATCCTTGTCCTTTTGCCCTTGGATGTCATCTTGATGGGACCCCCTGTCACCAAGCTCTCATCGACTGCACTTGGACATGCCCAAGTTCCTTTCAAGTAGAATGTTACTGGAAGCTCCATCTCCCTCTCATATGTCTCTTAAAATTCTGGCTGATGCTGTAATTCATCTACTCAACAAATACATTATACTGGGTGCTTTCTGTTTGCCTCTCTTTAAACTCTGGGGGTGACTTTGTCTGTTTGTTGGTTTCTTTGACTCATATCTGGTTTGGACTAGATGGCCTCAAATTCTTCCCATCTTCTGGGCCATGGCTTAAAGGGTTTTTGTGAGTGCTAAATGAGACCACATAATGAGAGTGTCTCACATAGTGCCTGTCACATAATAGCCACCAGGAACTATAACTATAATTATAATTATTATTATTGTCTCAAGTTTAGGCCATCCCTCACGACCTAGCCACAATCGTTGCCTCGGCAAATAAGTTTCAATGATTTCCAAGAAAGGACCCCCAGTTTCTTATTACCATCTCCTCCTGCTCTTCCAAATTAGAGTAAAAATGCCAAACGACTTCCAAAAACCAATGACGTGTCATTTTTATCCTACACGGTTATGGAAAACTGCCTACTTCGTTGAGGCAATTCCTTGGTGTGCACGCAAGTCCATGTTCATATTCTTCTCTGATGTTGGGTCTTGACCTTCAGCAAGCAGAGGAACTCAACATCCCGTGCTGATGACAATCAGGCCACTAATGGCGTCCTCTAGCCCAGTAGGGAAGCAGCCTGACTCAGAGGTCCTCGGGGACTCAGAACCCTCTGCCCAAGAAGCCACAATCATGGAGATTATCTGAGGTGCCCTATTCTGAAGGCATCTGCTATGATTCAGCTCCTCCATGGGCCCCAGGCCCCATGACCTCCTTATGCCCTTTGAATCCTGGTTCCTCCACCACCATGACACAGCTCATCACCCAGGCCCAGGTCTTTGGAGGCCAGCCCTGAGGTCAGCTAACAACCAGACAGAGAAGCCCATTCATGGGTTGGCAGAAATCAACTCCCTGAGCCCAAGATATACAGACCCAGGGTCACAGGTGAGGGAGGCTCTAGAGGCTGGTACACGCATTTTTTCCAAGCAGCTTGGTCCCCAAGGCCTGAGTAAACCTATTCTGCTACCCTCAAATCAGGAAATTATAAAATAGTCCAGTAAGTATTAAGCCATATTGTATTAGAAATAGAATACATGACTTTTATTGAAAAAATAAAATGTTATAAGATTAGATTAAACCCTACGAAATTGCCATTTTTTGTGGAAATAAAATGATTGAATGTTGGCAAATTCAAATGGTTCAATCCAGTGGTAGTAGCTGGTACTCACTGGGCACTCATCACATACCATGCACTGTCCTATATGCTTTACACGCAAACATCCTTTGAGGAAGGGCTGTTATCTTTGTTTTACTGACGAGGAAACTGAGTCTCAGAGAGGTAAGGTGACTTGTCCAAGGTCAGGAAGCTTGTAGTGTGTTCCTATTGGGTTTAGACAATATGCTGAACCCCTTCTGCTTATCTGTTAATACCTATATTTCCAGCCATCTTTTCCTCTACCCTCTGGGACCACCATTCCCATGGCTGCACCCTAGCTTTGGTCATGGCCGATAACTGACATGATGCTTTCAGAAACATCAGCATCTCACCCTTGATCACTACCCTCTCTATTTATAGCTCACTCACCCTAAGCATCCCATTCCAGTACTTTTTCTTTCTATTAAATTATCCAGTCCCTGACTACCAACTGTTCCCCCTTCTTCAGACTCTCTCACGTGTTCATTTCCCTCCTCACCCCGCTGAGAGTCCATATCCATTTTTTGACAGTCATTCCCTTGCATTTCTCTCCACTTCTCTTTCTCCCTTCACCCCACAAAGTATGCACCTGGTATCCCTTTTGATACCTGAATCAGTTTACAGAGAGGATACTGATTCTGGGGATGCCCGATGCCCTTCACAGATCCAATCAATACACAGGAGATTTAGTTCTGTTACCATGCTCCGAGATAGAACAGCTTAGACGTTCTGGAGATATTTCCATACAAGCGTTGAAATCAAATCAGAAGTTTCTAGTATTCTACAAATAAAAGAGGGAAGAAGCAAGTAAACTATTCCTCCCATCTTATTTTGAAAAATATCAAACACATAGAAAAGTTAACAGAATAACACAATTAACAACATACCCTCATTTTGAAATGTATAGAAATATTGAATCACCATGTTGAGTAACTGGAATTAACAGTGTTGTAGGTCAATTATACTTCAAAAACAAACTCATAGAAAAAGAGAGCAGATTTGTGGTTACCAGAGGTGAGGGGTGGGGGGAACTGGATGAAGGCAGTCAAAAGGCACAGACTTCCAGTAGTAAGATAACTGAGCACTAGGGATGTCATACACAGCATGATGAATGTAATTAGCACTGTATTCGCTAGGGTATACATGCAAGTTGTCAAGAGAGTAAATCCTAAGAGTTCTCATCCCAAGGCAGAAATATTTTCTCTGTTTCTTTAATTTTGTATCTCTGTGATATGATGGATGTCACTAAATTCATTGTGAATATCATTTTATGATGTATGTAAGTCAGATCATTATGTTATATACCTTAAGCTGTATGTCAATTATATCTCAATAAAATAGGAAGAAAAAAAAGAACCGTATACCCTTCTCCTAGTTTTACCAGTCCTTACCATTTTGCTATATTTGTGCCGTCTTGCTCTCTCCATACTTGTCTCTCACACACACTTTAAAAATATATATTTATTATTTATTTATGTATTTATTTATTTATGGCTGCGGATCTTTGTTGCTCTGCGCAGGCTTTCTCTAGTTGCATCGAGCAGGGGCTACTCTTCATTGTGGTGCACGGGCTTCTCATTGCGGTGGCTTCTCTTGTTGGGGAGCACGGGCTCTAGGCGTGTGGGCTTCAGTAGTTGTGGCACGTGGGCTCAGTAGTTGTGGTTCGCAGGTCCTAGAGCGCAGGCTCAGTAGTTGTGGCACATGGGCTAGCTGTGGCTTGCAGGTCCTAGAGCGCTGGCTCAGTATTTGTGGCTCTCAGGTTCCAGAGCGCAGGCTCAGTAGTTGTGGCTTGCGGGCTTAGTTGCTCCACGGCATGTGGGATCTTACCAGACCAAGGCTCGAACCTGTGTCCCCTGCATTGGCAGGTGGATTCTTAACCACTGCGCCACCAGGGAAATCCCCCCCACACACTTTTTTGCCAATCCATTTGAAAGTAAGTTGCAGACATCAAGACACACACATATACATCTATGCTTATACACACTCCTGAGTGTGCACACACACAGATGTAGTGAAGAACGCTGGGCAGATATCGCTGACTCTCAGGAGTGGAGCTCAGCAGAATCCTAAACACCCACTCTCATGACTAGCACCGTTCAGGCTGCAGGAAGTCAGAAACGTGTCTCCCTGTCTCTTGCCCCATGCCATCAAAACAAAGGATAAGTATGTCCAGATGCTGGAAAGGATCATGTGTTGTGTCCCTGTTGATTTCGGAGACGGACCCTGTTTCTGAGTTTAGGGAGGATCTGAGTGCTTCGGTAAGAAGCAAGACAGATATATTGATTCAGATAGAGAGAATGCAAGAGATTCTTGTATGTGATGTATCATTTTATAGAAATACAGATGTTCATTTTCCTGCCTTATTTATGTTACCATTTGTGTTTCTGGAAGTACTCACAAATTAGCACAATATTCCGAAATAGTTGCTAATGACAGCTGAGGAACATTTTTTGATACTAAATAATTATATACTCCCAAATCTGTATAACATAGGTCTAGACAAAACACACATGAAGCGTGAGATGGATTTTTCACATTATCAATTATGCTAGAATTGCAAATGGCTTTATATTTATTTAAACATTTAATAAGATTTAACTAGATTTAAAAATAAATTCTGCTTTATTTTAAAAATTCTTATTTAAAATTTTATATTTATTAATTTAAAGTTGCGTTTTGTCATTTAATGAAAGACAATTTAAATATGTTAGAAGAGAAAATCATGATTTGAAAACATGAAGTTTTTAATTTTCTGTGCAGAACACTTTTCATTTACACTTTAAAGAAAGTACACTCACATTTTGTAAACTTTGAATTAATGACATTTCATTGTTTAATACTTTAGCTCATTCCTGCCGATAGAAGATATTGTGTAATAATCTCGCTTATAGCAATATAATCAGTGATTTTGCTGAAATCAAAGAGTAAATGAAGGAATAAAATATTTTAAAATAAATATCGATATATAGCAAGTTAAGAATTTTGTGTTTATACACCATGTTACACAAACCTTGACAGTCCATCATCAGGACATGCAGAAATGCATGATAATAGTTAAATTCAGCTTTTTCTTAAAATTTTTGCCAGCTCTTAATCATATAAAATTATAGCTTTATTTGTTTTGTCATTGTACAAGTATATTTGAAAAGGTAGGATAGACTATGCATTATTTAGTGGTTCATTAGTTTGGTTTACAACTTTTCAATGTTTAGGCATATGGTATGTGGGCTTCTAATTATGCTCTGATCCCAGGGTCTCCATTTATAGTCTCATTCTAGGTTCTGCAAATGTCAGGATAGGCCTGCACACACAGACCTTGAGACATATACACTTATCTCATTTATATAAGATGTGAATGGAAAAACAAATATATATTCACAAGCCAAAATTCAGATTAGTTATAACAATGTTCCCCAGGACGTAGAAGAGAAACTGGGAAGGCAAAGTGGTTTAATAATTAATAAACTATTAATTTAATATGATGCATTTATAAAACCAAGCAGTCTTAGCAGATACCACAAAGGCAGTTGATGAAATTTGATATTTATTCTCAATTTAAATTTCTGCAACGTTTTGGAAAATTAGGAAAAGTCGAACATCTGACTTAATCTCATATTTGATGGTGAAATATTGCAGCTATTGCCATTAAATTGGGACAAGAAAAGGATGCCAGGGGATGTTTTTATTAGTTCACATTGTTCTTGAATTCCCATCTCATGCGATTCTGTATGAAGTAGAAATAAGAGATATAATTTCTGGAGGAAGAGATGAAATCAGGTTGTTTTAGATAGTGTGATATATGAAGAAAACCCAGGGGAATCATCTGAAAAGCTATTAAAAAGTAATGAGAGGGCTTCCCTGGTGGCGCAGTGGTTGAGAGTCCACCTGCCGATGCAGGGGACACGGGTTCGTGCCCCGGTCCGGGAGGATCCCACATGCCGCGGAGCGGCTAGGCCCGTGAGCCGTGGCCGCTGACCCTGCGCGTCCGGAGCCTGTGCTCCGCAACGGGAGAGGCCACAGCGGTGAGAGGCCCACGTACCGCAAAAAATAAATAAATAAATAAAGTAATGAGAGTTCAATAATATGGCCAGATCTATGATAAGTATGCCAAAGTTAATAGCTTTTTTCATATACCAGAAATAACAGATGAGAGGCCCTAAAGAGAAAAAGAGATTCCCTACATAATAACAATAAAAAACATAAAATCTCTAAGAATGACTCTAAAAAGATAATGGAAGAATCTATACAAAGAAAAATATGAAACTTTACTGAGGGCCATGAAAGAAGACTTAAGAAAATTGAGAGACCATGTCCCTGAATGAGAAGACACGATGGGGAAAAGCTGCCAATTCATCCCACATTAAATAAAGATTTAATGCAATAACAGTCAAACCAACAGGAGGTTTTCATAATTTGACAGAAGTGGATATAAAGTGACTCTTTTAAAAAGTTAGAGTAGTTAATAGAATCCTTTCAAGTAAGAAAAAAACACAGTCATTACGTTTCCAGTTGTCAAAACGTATTATCAATGTACATTAATTAAAGCACTGTGTATGGGTGTGATTACAGATCCATCCAAGGAAAAACAAAAGCCCATTTGTCTATAGCTCTTTAACAATCTTGTTCCAACCCTCCTTCCCAATTCTAGTTGCTGCTGACCTGCTAAATCCATCATTAGCACCAATTCAGTGAAAGTACAATCTACAAGATACTCCTTGATTTGTAACTTTTTATTATAGTCATATATTTGGAAAATGTAAAAATATTAATCTTTTAATGATACAATTATAGTCTTTTGTCCCTTTTGACCAAATGTTCGCATCTTTTTTAAACTTTAAAATTTTATTTATAGCATATTGCAATGCACAGAAATTTTAAACTTCTAGGCAGACAAATCTATTGATCTTTTACCTTGTAATTTCTTCTAATATTTTTTGGCTAAAAAGTCTCCCTCAATTTAACCTATGATAAATGTGACATTTTAAAGTGAGGGAAAAGCTGAACTTTTCAATCAATATTGTTTGGATAATGTGGTAACTATGCTGACAAAATTAATTTTGACTACTTCTTCATTCTTTATGTAAATATATTCCAAATAAAGCAACAATTTAAATGTAAAAAATGAAAAATTTAAAAATGTATTAAAGCAAACATAGTGGACTTCCCTGGTGACGCAGTGGTTAAGAATCCACCTGCCAATGCAAGGAACACAGGTTCGATTCCTGGTCTGGGAAGATCCCACGTGCCGCGGAGCAACTAAGCCCGTGCGCCACAACTACTGAGCCTGCTCTCTAGAGCCCGCGAGCCACAACTACTGAAGCCAGCACACCTAGAGCCCGTGCTCCACAACAAGAGAAGCCACCGCAATGAGAAACCCGCGCACTGCAACGAAGAGTAGCTCCCCCTCGCGGCAACTAGAGAAAAGCACGCACGCCACAACAAAGATCCAACGCAGCCAAAACAAACAAAAAAATAAATTAATTAAAAAAAACATAGGACAAATTTGTTTGTGTTTATCGGGTGCGTGTATGTTTTCTCCTAGGCATGATCCTAAATCCAAAAGCCATCAAAGGAAATGTGATGAATTGCACTATGTAAAACTTCTCTATTCAATCAATATGGCAAAGGGACCATGAAACTCCAGCTGGCAGAGCTCCATCCCAAGGAGAAGAAGGATCAATAAGGAGGTCTCTAATCCATGGCTCTTACAAAGCAGAGGCTTCCTGGCTGCAGAACCTAGCTGGTTAAGGTTTTTGAAGCCATCGAGCTTGTGCTCTCCATGTCATAGGGGTAAAAAATATGCCAAAAGACATGCAGCTTGCACTCCACACTCATGGAGAGCACACTCAAGACCTCACTATGGTGGGAAATTTTCATTCTCCCAAAAAAAAAAAAAAATCTCTTCTTCCTGTTATCGGTAGTTCTGAATGTTTGATTTTTCCCTGCCATGGGATCAAAGGTGCCTAAGCAGATGACTGTAAGTAGAAAAAATAGGGGTCAGAAATCAAGTATTGGCAGTTTTTCCATTTTCATAGTGTGTGAATTTTCAATAGAAGTGAGGGGACATAAAGCATTAATGCAGATCAGAATGTTTCAGGGAACGAGTTTCCGGAGTTCAACTTTACAATAAGTATAAATAAACCTGTTTAAATTTTCTGGACAATGTCAGAATTTGGATTTTTTTAAAAAATCAAGTGAATTTTTTTTATTGACAGCAACTACATGGCGATTGTAGCATTTTTATCATTCACTATACTTTTCTGAGTTGACCTGCTTGCAGGTACATGTTTTTAATGTTGTCTGTCTTCTGTGCTATTCCTATAAGTTTGCTATTAAAACACATTAAACTATTTTTTTTAAAGAAAGCAGAGCTACAACTACTGATAAATGATAAATTGCTGCGTGAAAAAGGTAAAAGATGTAGAACAGCGTGTGTAATGTGCTTCTATATTTTTTAATACACATGCTACCTTTAAAAGGAAACCAAAAACTGGCAACAATTGTTAAAACGGTGACCCTCTGGGTAAGGGGCTGGGAGAAGGTGCAGGGGAAGGGGAACGGTTAGAAACGTACTTGACAGTGACATGCACTGGGGCCTGTTGAATTACTTACTGCATGTTAACTACTCATATAAATACATCTGAAATGTCTTCCCACCCTGTGATCAGATAAATAATCATTTATATTTCACTTGTTTTTACATTTAGCTCTCCAATTCAGTTGGGATTTCTGTTGGGAACTGGTACAAGACATTGCTTTTCCAACTCTGAGCCCAGGGGTCCTATGGAGTTACAGCCTTGGTGCAGGCTGCGGGGCTTCCGGGCGGGATGTAGGGAGAGAAGGGGAAGAGCTCAGCCTCACCTTCATCTGGATTATAAATCAGGACCCCACCTCAGTTTTGCAGTGTGCATATAGAGGTGGAGATGTGCTGTTAGCAGTTGGAAATAAAGGTCTGGAACGCAGAGGAGGGGTCAGGCTTGGTAATGACATTCAGTCATTTCAGAGAAAAGAGATGTCAGTATTCTTGTAGTCATGTTATCTGAGAAAGCAGAAAGAGAGAAAGAAAGAGAGCAAAAGAAAGAGGGAGGGCGCAGTGGTTAAGAATCCGCCTGCCAATGCAGGGGACACGGGTTCGATCCCTGGTCCGGGAAGATCCCACATGCTGCGGAGCCACTAAGCCCGTGCACCACAACTACTGAGCCTGCGTGCCACAGCTGCTGAAGCCCGCTTGCCTAGAGCCCGTGCTCCACAACAAGAGAATCCACTGCAATGAGAAGCCCACACACTGCAACAAAGAGTAGCCCCTGCTCGCTGCAACTAGAGAAAGCCCATGCGCAGCAACAAAGACCCAACACAACCAAAAATAAATAAATAAACAAACAAATAAATAAAAGTTAAAATGATGCTTTAAAAAAAGAAAGAAAGAGGGAAGCAGGAAGAAAGAAAAAATATAAACCATCAACTTAAATTTTTTTAATTTAATGTATTTTTAAATTAAAGTATTGTTGATTTACAATGTTGTGTTATTTTCAGGTGTACAGCAAAGTGATTCAGTTATACAGATATATATCTATCCTTTTTCAGATTCTTTTCCCTTATAGATTATTACAAGATATTGAGTAGAGTCCCCTGTGCTATATATTAGGTCCTTGTTGGTTATCTATTTTATTTATAGCAGTGTGTATTGTTACTCTCAAACTGCTAATTTATCCCTCCCCTCCTTTCCTTTTTGGTTCCAGAAGTTTGTTTTCTGTGTCTGTGGGTCTCTTTCTGTTTTGTAAATAAGTTCATTTGTATCATTTTTTTAGGTTCCACATATAAGCGATATCATAAACCATCACCTTTTGAAAATCTGACTTAGCCTTAAGAAGAAACAAAAGGGAAAGTACCACAAACCTTTTAGAAGTCCACAAATGCGGTGGCCTTGTGGGTCTAGAGGACACGCACGTGACCGGGAACCTACACCTAGGACATCAGGTGGGAAACTCATGGAGGGCAGGTTGAATTCCAGGGCCACAGAGGCTGCTAACACAAGGAAGCTGAAAACCCACTGGGCTGGGATGGCTTGTTCCTGTACCCTTCAGTCTTTGTTGAATCCTACCGTTTGCCAGGAATGTCCCAGGGTCTGGGAGCAGCACAGGGAGAAAACAGCCAAATTCTTGCCCTGATGGTGTTTCCATTCTAGGGGTCAGACAAGCGGCAACAACAGCGTAAATGTGAGATGTGTAGCGTACGGGACGGAGATGAGTGTGGTCAGAAAAACACGAGGCTGGTGGGGGGGGCTGGGGGATGCAGGGGTGGGAGACGGTGCTCAAAGAGTGTCTCACTGAGAAAGCCACATTTGAGCCTAGATCTGGGGATAATCTGTGGAGAACCAGGGACAGACGGGCCAGGCAGGGGCAAATCTGAGCGTGAACCCCATGCAGGCGTCCTCAGTGTGCTGGAGGGAAAGCAAGGACAGATATTCAAGAGGAAGCCTGGTAGTTTCACTGGTGACCTCTCTACTGGGACTGGGACTGGACTGGATGGGACACTTGATCTCCACATTTGGGACTCACATTATGATAAGGACAGTTTGATGCCCAAGGCGTTTGCGGGTGTCCGCTAAGGCAAGATGACATTGGCAAAACGTCTGTGGAGGCAATGCCCTACCCAGGAACAATTACCTTGTGGATCCCTTTTAATGCCAAGAGCCCATCACGGCTGGAAGGATTTGCTTCCTTAGAACTTTAGTTCACCAGAAATGTCAGTTTCCTAAATGTGCCGATCCTCAAGTTTGGGGAAGTCCAAGTTTGAAAGGCAATACAGGATTAAATTAACACACACACACACACACACACACACACACACACACACAGACTGGGTCAGATCCAGCCCTGAAGGGGATTGGAGAATATGGGTGTCCTCTGGTCAGAGACAAAGCTCTAGGAACAGCTGTGAAAAGAGCCATGAGGCTGCCAGGGGGTAGTTGCTGTCACACAAGGAGTGAGCCCCCAGCTCCACCAGAAGAATTTTCCAGTCTGTCTCCCCATGGAGGCCAGAGGGGCTCGGCTGGGTTCTGGCCTCTCCCCTGGTAAGAAAACACTGAGTCTCAACACTTTTGTGTTTCTTGCCCCCTCCTGGGGCTGGACCATCACTGTCAAGATGACACGTGGTTCTCCAGTCTCTTCTCTGCTGAGATGTCTTCAAGACACAGTGCACATCAGTGCAGGACCGTCGGACGCAGGCTGAGCCACCTCTAGCCAGCACGGGGCTGCGAGGTCCTGAACCTGTTCGCCTTCCCACCTGCTGTCAGACCCCAACACTCAGTTGAGGTCAAAGGACATCAATACTTAACCTCTCTGGGCTGCTGTCTTCTCATCTACAAAATAGGGACCAAGGTGCCCCACCTCATAGCATTGGGGGTTCATCACACTGTCCTTTTCTTTTTTATTTAATTTTTATTTTATCTTGGAGCATAGTTGATTAACAATGTTGTGTTAGTTTCAGGTGTACAGCAAAGTGATTCACTTATACATATACATGTATCTATTCTTTTTCAAATTCTTTTCCCATTTAGGTTATTACAAAATATTGAGCAGAGTTCCCTGTGCTATGTAGTCCTTGCTGGTTATCTATTTTAAATATAGCAGTGTGTACATGTCAGTCCCAAACTCCCAATCTATCCCTCCCTCTCACCCTTCCCCCCGGTAACCATAAGTTCATTCTCTAAGTCTGTGAGCCACAGCGTCCTTTTCAAAGACAGAGACTGAGTCTTGTTCATCTGCGAGTCCTCAGGGCCTGGCACAGAGCCCTGGGTTAGGCATTGTCCCGTTGAAGTTGGAATGCAACTGCATGAAGATATCTACAATTTAGTGTAAATTAATTTATTAATATTTTTGTGTCATCTTAAAGGAGCAGCGAATGAGGGGAGCCACCAGTTAACAGAGCTCAGAAAAGGCAGCGGGTGGTGTGGGTTATAATCTATTCCAAGATTCCCATTCTGGAGCCCTTTGAAAACCCGTGGAAAACAGGGGGCATAAAATGGCTCTGATGAGCCCCACAAGAATGTTCTTTAAAGGGCACGTGGTCAGCAGACCAGAGTCCAAGTCCAGGCATCGTGCTTCCTGGTGGTAAGATCTTGAGCAAATTCCTTGACTTCCCTGAGCCTCAGTATCCTCATCTGTAAAATGGAAACAAAACTAACTGCCCTCCCATGTCCCCCACATTGATGGGGAGTGTCAGTGAGCTGATGTGTAAGATCACCCGGTAATGGCGAGCGTGGGTGGGGGTGACAGCTGTGGCGTAGCCAGAGGTGAGCAGGGCAGCCACTGCGGCGCTAACTCCAAGCACAGGAGGTTAAAGTGTGACTCCATCTCAAGTCTGGACCGCAGACCCAGAGCCCAGTAGCAAAGCAACAGGTGCCAGACATCCCCGCACGTGAAGGTGAGGCTCTACTTACCTGTGTGGGATTCGCAGAGAAGGTGGATGAAACCTGTTTGGGTAACTCTCAGCCCAACACCCAATATTAGGTGAAGGGACAGGACAGAAAGGAGCTCTTGGGGACAGCTGCTGGGGTGTCCCCTGCCCCATGGAGGAAGAATCCTCTGCCCTGGGAGGGGGTCTCAGGGGACCCCCAGACAGCTTGTGCCCCCAGAGGATGCCCTCTGTGGATGCAGAGCTGGCGGGTGTCAGTCCCATGCCTGAGAAACCCTCAAGGCAAGAGGCCGAGCTTCCAGCCTGGAGTGGGAGAGAGCAGAGGAACCGCGGCGAGGAAGGAGAGGGGCTGAACAGGACTTCCGCTGAGGGCGGGGCAAGGACACGGAGGCTGCTCCTCCACAAACCAAGGGAGCTGGCTCGGGGTCATCTTGGAAGGGACTTTGCCCAGAGGGCACCTGGAGGGGCAGAATACCCAGGACAGGGTGGGCTACAGAGCCCAGAGCCTGAGGGGGAAGGTGAGAGATGCATCCAGGAGCACAAGAAGAAGTGCACCTGGGGGCTCCTGGTGGGGGGATCGCTAAGAATCCCACAAAGGCTAGAAGGATGCTCAGCGAACGTCGCCAAGCCCAGGTCGCCGCTGCTCCGTCTAGCAGAGCATTCCTGCACCTCGCCTCTCACTGCGCCTTCCTTCAGCCCTGGGGCAGCAGGAAGGACAGCTGAGGAGGCCCAGCCGCCTGCTGGCGAGAAAAGGGGGAAGAAGCCTCCCAGGCCCCCTACCCCTTCACCCCCACCCCCATGGGCTCCCAGCTCAAAATTGCAGGGAAACAAGGAGGAGTTTACCTCTTGGGTGAGATTCAGTGTTTTCATTATTACACTGGACAAAACAAAGCAATTGGGGCTTTTTAGCTAAAAGTAGACAGAGGACATTTTGTTATCCAGGAGTGACCAGAAAAGGTATGGGAGGGGACTTGCCCAAGACAGCATCTGTGGGTAGAGAAAGACATAGACCATCACCGGGAGGACATCAGGATGGACTCCTAAGGGCTCCAACCTGCCCCAAGTGGGCATAACTGTGCACAGAAGCATAATGCGTGTAGGGGGGTCAGGGGAACAGAAGGGGCAGGGCTAGTGAAGGGGGCGACCGAGCTTTTTATCCTAGGTGATTTTGTGTCTGGGGATGCTTTTTGAAATGAATGTGTAGACAAATATCACTTGAGGAATTACAGAAAAAAGTTATATCTATATATGTATACACACACACACACACACACACACACACCATGTTTCCCTCCCTTAAAGGCCCATCTTTGTTCTTTGGCCCTGACCCCCACTTGCAGATATAAGCGGCTTCTGGAACCATCCCATAAATGTTTGCCACCGTCGGACTTCCCTGGTGGCACAGTAGTTAAGAATCCGCCTGCCAGGGGTGGGTTAGGGAGGGTGCGAGGGAGACGCAAGAGGGAGGGGATATGGGGTTATATGTATACATATAGCTGATTCACTCTGTTATACAGAAGAAACTAATACAACATTGTAAAGCAATTATACTCCAATAAAGATGTGAAAAAAGAAATCAATAAAAACCCAACAGTACCATAGGAAAATGGGCAACAATAAGAGGATGTAAATGGTTCTTAAGTATTTGACAATGTACACAAGCTCACTCATGGTAAGAAAAGTGGAAACTGAAAATACAATTAGAGAGCATTTTTGCCCATAAATTAGTAAAGTTTGAATGCTTTGCTAACACATTGATTTGGTAAAAGTGTGAGAAGATAAATCTCCCTACATTGCTGGTGAGAGTAATACCAGCCCAACCTGTATGAAGAGCAGCTAAGACAGTCAGGCAATACATGTCAAGTTATAAATGCCCTTGACCCAGCAATTGCCCTTCTAAGAAGCTGGCTTACAGATATGCATGTACACAAAGGAAATTTTACTTGTGTGTATGTAAAACTATCAAATATTTTTTGATATTTTATATCAAAATATTGCAGATTTTTTTTGATTAGCACAATATTGGAAACAATCAAAATACCTACCAATAGGAAACTGGTTAAATGAATTATAGCAATCCATGCAAGGAAAAACCATGTTTTTAAAAGAGAGTATAATTCTACATTTGGGAATTTATCCTACAAGTATTCTTGCATATAAGTGATGTACCCACACAGATAGACTTGCAAAGTGAATGAAATAATATACGAAAGAGGCTATTTATTGAAGCATTTCAATAATTCTAGGCCAAGGGTTAGAATTAAACCAAATGTCCATTAATAGCAGATTGATTAAGTAAAGTGTGGTACATGTAAACGATGAAGTACCATTCCATTGTAAAAATGAATGTAGAAACTCTATGGGTAAGACACTGAAAGTTCTCTTCAGATAAATTGTTAAGTGAAAAGGCAAGTATATCTTTTGTGAATCAAGAGGAGAAAAATATATACATTTGTATTGTACTTACACAGAAAAACTCTGGAACATAGCAAGAAAATAGAAATAGGACTTCCTGGTTTGGTGCTGGAAACTGGGCAAAAGGGGAGTAAGAGCTAGAGAGTTTACACTGTTTAAAAAATGAATAATATTAATATATTGCTTCTTCAATGAATATATTATCTCTTTAATTTTTTAAAAAAAGAATATCAAGACAAATTAGTGGAAAAATGAAATGGTTCCATATGTATTTATATTAAAAGATATAAAAAATATATTGCTAAGTAAAACAAAAGCAAACTAAATAAACATATCACAAAAGCAGAATAGTGCATGGCGTATGATACTATCGTGTTTAAAACAAAAGCCTGACTGCCAGGCTGCATATGCACAAACCCTTTCTGTGCTTTCTAATTTTTTTTTTTATGTGTGTGCATCACCAACTAAAAAAATAAAATACTCGTTCAAAATTGAAAAAAAAAAAAAAGAATCCGCCTGCCAATGCAAGGGATACGGGTTCGATCCCTGGTCCGGGAAGATCCCACATGCCGCGGAGCAACTAAGCCCATGCACCACAACTAATGAGTCTGTGCTCTAGAGCCCACGAGCCACAACTGCTGAGCCCGTGCACCACAACTACTGAGTCTGTGCTCTAGAGCCTGCGAGCCACAACTACTGAAGCCTGTGTGCCTAGAGCCCATGCTCTGCAACAAGAGAAACCACCGCAGTGAGCTCAGGCACCTCATCGAAGAGTAGCCCCCGCTCACTGCAACTAGAGGGAGCCCACGGGCAGCAACGAAGACCCAACGTAGCCAAAAAAAAAAAAAAGTCTGCCACCATTGACCCAAATTCTGGCCTGCCATGGCCCAGCCCAGCAGTGAGGTTTGAGGGAGAAGGAAACACAGAGAAGAAGGAGGGGCGGACAGGTTGGGCTGGGGGAGAACCATATGCCTTCTTCTCCTTCCTTTTATATAAACACTGTCATTTGCCATTAAATGTGAAGATGACATTGACTGGAGAAACTGCCTGACAGCTCAGTGGAAAATATTCTCAGCTCATTACGCAAATACCCAAGGCCTCACTTTTAATTACTCACTTAGTGCCGGATTAACTGCCAGTCGCCGCCAACAGCACGGCCTTCCTCTCGGGGAGGTCAGAACGCATCAACAGGAAACCAGACGAGCCTGAATCTGTCCCCCACTCCCTGACTCCGGTAGGAAAATGTTTAGCTAGGAAGGCAGGGTCACCACACAGTCGAAGGGTATTACTCAGCCGGGAAACAGCCCCACTTCCTGTTGGCGTATTTTCCTTTGGTTTTAGCCCCAAGTATTATTCTAGGTGGAAAGACCTCCTAGAATGCTGTTTTCTTGGGGGAATCGAAAGAAAAGAAGCCTGGCGAATGTGGGCCCACTTCGACGCCTCAGATCTCAGACCGAGTAAGGGCTTGCAGATACTTTTGAGGTGGGCAGCACAAAACTCTGTGACATGGACTTTGTCATTCATTCCTTCCCCTCACACACATGCACGGGGCGCTGACTTCGTGCCAGCTCCATGCTACACATGTTGCAGAGTCAGAGACGGAAAGGGTAGGCCCACAGCCCTAGAGACTCCATCCAAGGAAAAGAGAGACAGGAAAATAAATAAGAGTGATCGGGTTCTGTGGATGCTGGGACAGAAGCCTGCACGGGTACCGCGAAGCACAAAGGAGGCGGTGGGAGAGGAAGCAGGATAAACTTCGTGGAAAGGAGCTGGATCAGAGATGACCAGAGAACGAGGGCAAGGAGGAACCATGAGAGGCAGTGGGGTAGCGAAGTGTGAGAAAGTTCACGGGACAGGAAAGGGACCGACGTGGAAATGGGGGGCACGTGCGCTGCTCCTTAACTGCCCAAAACCCCTGAGGTCTCTTCCTATACTTCAGAGCGTCCCTCTTAGGAGTCCTAGCCTTCCCCGGTAGAAGCCAGCAACTCTTCTTCCCAGCTTCCCTTGCAGCTAGGGCACAGCCACATGACCTTGAATCCACCAATCAGACACAGCCATGGGAGACTTGATGGTATGACAAGGGATGCCTTGTAGGCTGGCCGTGCGGACTCCATCCCGCTGAGGGTGGTGAGACACAGTGCCCAGCATCATCAGCACCAGCTTCCTGTCTGTTCAGTGGCAGTGGCACTGGTTCCTCTACTGGGGTGGAGCCACTGCTTCTGCTTGTAAGGCTCCAAGCCTGCACCCTGGGCTCTCCTGGAGCCCTGGAGAGCTTCCAGTATCCTTTTACAACTTCCGTTTCTCTTTAAACTTACTAGACGGGTTCTGCTGTTTATAACCAAGCATGCTGATTCGTATAGCCCAGTGGTTTTCCGGTAGGTGCAGCAGAGACCTTACAATTGGGGGAGTTTCCTCAAAGCTTGGACTGATGTAGGGGCTTCTGTGACACCTCCACCCTTTCCCCTAGCCCACTGCTCTACCCCCATCTTTTTCATATGCTGCTCTTCCAAACGAAGACTGCACTCATAATACAATAATAGTAGTAATAGCACCTAACATTATGGAGCACTTGCTACGTGTTGGGCGCTGTGTGGCAGATGGTATTTCCCAAGATGGCCATAGCAGACTCTCCCATCTCACATGCTTTTCTTTTTCATAAATTTATTTATTTTATTTTTGGCTGCATTGGGTCTTCATTGTTGCATGCGGGCTTTCTCTAGTTGCAGCGAGCAGGGGATCTAGGCGTGCGGCTTCAGTAGTTGTGGCACGCGGGCTCAGCAGTTGTGGCTCGTGGGCTCAGTAGTTGGTGGCTCATGGGCTCTAGAGCGCAGGCTCAGTAGTTGTGGCGCACGGGCTTAGTTGCTCTGCAGCATGTGGGATCTTCCCGGACCAGGGCTGAAACCCGTGTCCCCTGCATTGGCAGGCAGATTCTTAACCACTGTGCCACCAGGGAAGCCCTCACATGCTTTTCTTACAACATAGTCTTGACAGCCCTCCCTCCCCACCAGGAAGCGCTTCTCTCAGCCCTTGAATGTGGAAAGGCCTCTGACTACCGCAGAAGTGCCACTGTGTGACTTGTCATAGAAGCTACTGCAGCTTCCACCTGGTTCTCTTGGGCTCTTCCGTCTCAGAGCCCAGCCACCACAGAGTAAGGAAGCCCAGGCCAAGCGTGGGTGGGGCAGCCTGCAGCCACAGCTGAGACCCCGGCCCACAGCCAGCCACCCCTGGCAGACAGATGAGAGAAGAAGCTGGGAGATGGCTTTACAGAGTAAAACCGTGTGAGAGACACAAATGAGAACCACCCAGCTGAGCCCTGTCAATCTCCAGAAATGTGAGAGAGATTAATAAAATCATCCTTTTAAGCTGCTAGGGTTTGGGGCATTCTATTATTGCAGCAATAGATAACGGGAACACGCTGTTTAGTCTTTACCACAGCCCTGTGAGGTAGGTATTATTACTATCCATTATTATTACTATTCTCCTCACCTTTATCAGTGAAGTAGCTGAGGCACAGAGAGGTTGAGTAACTTACTCAGTGACACACAGGTGGCTGGTGGTAGAGCTGAGATTCATACACAGACTGTCTGGCTTTAGAGTCAGTATGCGTTACCACAATGGTGTGCTGACTTTCTTGAAAAGTCCCGCTGTAAACAACAGAGTCATTGAAGGATTTTTAAGTGGGGAAGTGGAGAGGGGCAGCCATGGTCATATTTGTGTTTCAGAAAGATTGCTGACATGGTGGGGAGGAGGGATTGAGGACCGGTGTCAGGGCAAGGCTGGAGGTAGGGAAGCTACCTCAGCCCCTGCAGCATCCAGGTGAGAGGTGACCAGGCCTCACTCAGGCAGTGGCCATGGGGATGGAGAGAGGGAGACAGATATGAGAGACAGCTCAGGGGGAGCATTGGCTTGGCCATGGGGACAGGAGAGGAGGGACACAGAGATGGCGCATCAGAAAATGTCCCCATGGTTTACTTGGGTGTCCGGAAGGTGAAGACACCAATATCTTACTGATTTCAGCAATCACTAAATGACACGAATCACTCATTCTTAATTGTCAGCCTTGGTTATCAGCTAATATCATAGTTACCATCAAACATCTTACAAGGATGAGCAGAACTAAGCCTCGTAACAGTAGGAATGTGCTCTGTTCTGCTGTTAACCATCAACCCTACAAGTATTACTCAGCCATAAAAAGGAATGAAATAATGCCATTTGCAGCAACATGGATGGACCTGGAGCTTATCATACTAAGTGAGGTAAGTCAGACAAAGAAAGACAAATATGTGATATCGCTTATATGTGGAATCTTAAAAAAACTGAGATGATCTTATTTACAAAACAGAAATAGACTCACAGACATAGAAAACAAACTTAAGGTTACCAAAGGGGAAAGAAGGTGGAAGGGATAAATTAGGAGTTTTGGATTACATATATACACTACTATATATGAAATAGATAACAAAGACCTGCTGTATAGCACAGGGGACTATATTCAATATCTTGTAATAACCTATACTAGAAAAGAATCTGGGGACTTCCCTGGTGGCGCAGTGGTTAAGAATCCGCCTGCCGATGCAGGGGACATGGGTTCGATCCCCGGTCCGGGGAGATCCCACATGCTGCAGAGCAACTAAGCCCGTGCACCACAGCTGCTAAGCCTGCGCTCTAGAGCCTGCGTGCCACAACTACTGAGCCTGCACTCAGAACCCGTGAGCCACAGCTACTGAGCCCACGTGCCTGGAGCTCATGCACCGCAACAAGAGAAGCCGCCACAATGAGAAGCCTGTGCACCACAACGAAGAGTAGCCCCCACTGGCCGCAACTAGAGAAAGCCTGCACGCAGCAACAAAGACCCAATGAAGCAAATAAAAAAAAATTAAAATAAAATATTAAAAAAAGGAAAAGAATCTGAAAAAGAATAGATTTATGTACCTGAATCACTTTGCTGTACACTTGAAATTAACACAACATTGTAAATCAGCTATACTTTGATTAAAAAATAAAGACAAAAAAATGTTAGAAGTTAAACCACAATGAAAAAGAAAAGAAAGCCATCAACCCTACAATCTCAGTGACTTATCAGGAAAGTGTACTCTATCAGCATGTCCTCTGAGGTCAGCTGAGGGCTCTGGCTCCACCTTTTCCACCTCCGTGACCCCCATCTCAAACATCACTAATCACCATTAGAGAGGGAAAGACAGCTTCGGAGAGACTCCTCCAGCAATATTTCACCCACAAGGGACATGGCTACGCCCACTCACACTGATTGGCCAGAACTAGTCACCTGGCCCAACTGCATGGGAGTCAGAAAGCCCAGCTGCGTCCATCACCTTCTGACCAGCAGCAGGAGATCCGAGCACAAGGCATGTCCTGTGTAAAGAGCAGCAGGTCTGCACCACTGTACCTTGGCTTTGTTTTGGTTTCTATCATCGTGAGTTACTTATGCATCCTTTTCTTTGGCCGACTGTGAGCTCCTCAAGGGCCAGGAGCCTGACTCACTCCTCTCTATAGTAGCAAAGCCCCCCATCGATCTGGGTGTTTGTTGCGTGGGCATCAATCTGTGCACTTTTGCTCTATGTACATTGTATTTCAATAAGAAGTTAATTTTTAAAAAGTAAGGACCCACGCACTCCAGCAGGGTAGAAACCCTCTTATTCCTGATTCTCAGAAGTTGGGGATGTTCCACTCAGCCCTCATCACAATCCCTCAGGGAATCAGAAAGCTGGTCCTAAGTCTGACAGCCGTCAGTCGAGGCAGGACCAAACCAGCCTCCGCCCTCATCCATTCTCCATGGGGTCTCTCTGCTTTCCGGCTGAGGCCGGACAAAGGCACCGAGTGGCTTAAATGTGTTTCTAGGCAGCGTGAGCCTCTCGGATGTTTCCCAGCTGGAAACCTGGGCGAGGAGACACTGCGTATCTCCTGGCCCTTGCTCTTGGGACCTGGCGAACATCTGACCCGTCCTGGATGACTTTTCCTGGTCAGCTTATTAAGAACGAATCCTGACTAATTCGGTCACCATCCCATTTCTCAAGCATGATTTGTGGCTTAATTGCAGCAGGAAAAAAATAATACAAAGTGCACAGCCCGGGCCATATCCATAATTCATAACCGCAATAAAACCCTCGACATGCCGTTGTGACTTATAGCAGTCTGAGGGGTATGCACCCTGGGGCCAGCAGAGGGCCCAGATGTTTCCGTTACAGAACATTTTAGAGTTCACGGGCTGGGGAATCCGGGCTTCCCAGCTATTACAGCAAAGCTCAGCCCTAGCTAGAGGCAAAGCCAGAGCCCTGACCCTGGGTCCTAGGGCCACGGAGGGGTCCGTGCTCAGGCTGCCCTGGAAAGCAGAGCGTGTCGAAGCCTCAGAGGTTGCAGCCAGCATCTTGGAGGCAACTTCAAAGCATCTTAAGCCTACAGAAGGTCCTCATCATGCAGGAGGCTGGCCTGTGTGGGCCCCAGGAGAGCATGAGGCTGATGTATCAGGTAGGGGACTAGACTATGAGTGACAGAAAACCCAGGTCAAACAGCTTAAACCATAAAGGGAATTTACTTGCTCACATAAATGAAAAGTCCAAAGATTGTTTAGGCTTCAGGCGAGGTTTGATCCAGAGGCTCAAATGATGTCACCGGGAAGAAGTTGTCTTCCACCAATTTTCTTTGCCTCCCACTTCAGCCCCACTGGCAGTCCTAGGAGTTCTGCTTCAAGAAGCAAAACGGCTGCACCAGCTCCAGACCTCACAGCCTCAGGGAAAGAAAGATTGTCTCTTTTCTCCAAGCGCTGAACAAAAGCTCCGACTCTCACTGCACCCACTGCGTCAGGTGTTTGTTCTTGAGCCGACTGGTATTTGAGGGGCAGGGAAGAGGGCAGAGCATTTGAAAACGAGGGAAGAGCAGTTCCCAAAGGGGAGACTTGTTTTACCCAAAGAAGCAAGAATGGATATGCTGGGCAAGCAAAGGGCAGGTGTCTGCCATGTAGAGCAGGGGTGGGCAAGCAGGGTCTGGGGGCCACATCCAGCCAAACGCTTGTTTTAGTAAGTAAAGCGTTACTGGAGCACAGCCACGCTCATGCTTGTGTGTATTGTCTGAGGCGGCTTTCACACTCCAGCGGCAGCTAATTAATTGCAGCAGAGTCTGTCTGGACTGTAAAGCCTATAAAAGTTACTATCTGGCCCTTTGCAGAAAATGTTTGCTGACCCTTGACGCAGAGGTAGGTTCATTTAAGTGGGAGCCTTCTGAGACGATAGCTAAACACAAACAGTGGGCATTTCCAGCGTCCAGACACTTCGAAATCATAGTTGGTACCTGCTTCTGCCTTCTGCGCACACTCTGGCTGGGGAATCAAGGGGGAGCCAGGGGGCCAGGTGAGGTGGTGAGGGGCTTGGGGCGTGTGAGCACAGGCAAGTCGGGAGAAGGGCACCTGGTCCAGGATACACTGGCTGCTGCCCAGGTGACTTCGGTCGGGCCACATGCCTTTCTTGGCCAGGTCAGGTGGATGGGATGACCCCGAGGATCTCACATCTAACGGTCCATGTCCTTCTGGGGCATGACTAGAGGGAGAACTTTCCCCTCCCCTTCCCCAAATCTGTCTGCAGGAGGAGGAAGCCCTCAGCAGGGGGCGAAAGAGGCACCACGTGATCGCCCCTCTTTATCCAGCCCTCACCCTCCTGCAGGGCTTAGTCACCAGCTGTAATGCTAATTACCTGCTGGAATAATCCTCTTGCCTCTCTCTCATTTGGTCGTGTTCATCCTTTCTTAGCAGATCAGAACCCTGAAACCTTCCCGGTCCCAGTAGCCTGGAATGCCAAGTTCTGGCAGGGTGAGATGGCTGATTCCCAGTTACCAAGGTTGTCTTCATGTTCAAGCTTATGTCCGTGTTCATTGGTCCCTGTGTTCGGACTAGCGCACGAATGAGGCTGCAGACAAGGAAGATGCATGCAAACCTTCAGAATCTTCTAATGCACTCTAATAACTCAGTTCTTGCCTCTTACACTTGCAGTTAAGAGCTGGTGGCTGAGCTACAAAAGATTTCTTCACTGTAGGCAGAAAAGCGTGTATCCACAAGCACATTCACCCACAAAAATTCCATCAGCACCCTCATGCATGTCCAGGTACATATGGCAATGTGTACATAGGAGCCCTTGCATCTGCCTGTACCACGTGTGAAGATGCACATGCACACCCACGCAAGCGCATGCACAGATTCGTGCAGACAGGACCCCACAGCAGATCCTGGACTATGCATCACATGTATTCACTACAGGCTCAGGTATTAGCACCTGTGTGCCAAGGTCACCTTTAAGAGGCCCTAAGCACGGAAAAGCTCATGGAGCCCTCACACAGAATTTAAAAGAAAAGGTTATTTTTGTAGAGCTGCAATGAACATTTTGGTACATGACTCTTTTTGAATTATGGTTTTCTCAGGGTATATGCACAGTAGTGGGATTGCTGGGTCGTATGGTAGTTCTATTTGTAATTTTTTTTTTTTTTTTTGTGGTACGTGGGCCTCTCACTGTGTGGCCTCTCCCGTTGCGGAGCACAGGCTCCGGACGCGCAGGCTCAGCGGCCATGGCTCACGGGCCCAGCCACTCCGCGGCATGTGGAATCTTCCCCGACTGGAGCACGAACCCATGTCCCCTGCATCGGCAGGCGGACTCTCAACCACTGCACCACGAGGGAAGCCCCCTCTATTTGTAGTTTTTCAGGGAACCTCCATATTGTTCTCCATAGTGGCTGTATCAATTTACATTCCCACCAACAGTGCAAGAGTGTTCCCTTTTCTCCACACCCTCTCCAGCATTTATTGCAATAGCCAGGACATGGAAGCAACCTAAGTGTCCATCGACAGATGAAAGGATAAAGAAGATGTGGCACATATATACAATGGAATATTACTCAGCCATAAAAAGAAACAAAATTGAGTTATTTGTAGTGAGGTGGATGGACCTAGAGTCTGTCATACAGAGTGAAGTAAGTCAGAAAGAGAAAAACAAATACCGTATGCTAACACATATATATGGAATATAAGAAAAGAAAAAAAGATCATGAAGAACCTAGGGGTAAGACGGGAATAAAGACACAGACCTACTAGAGAACGGACTTGAGGATATGGGGAGGGGGAAGGGTAAGCTGTGACAAAGCGAGAGAGTGGCATGGACATATATACACTACCAAACGTAAACTAGATAGCTAGTGGGAAGCAGCCGCATGGCACAGGGCATAGCACAGGGCATAGCACAGGGAGATCAGCTCGGTGCTTTGTGACCACCTAGAGGGGTGGGATTGGGAGGGTGGGAGGGAGGGAGATGCAAGAGGGAAGAGATATGGGAACATATGTATATGTATAACTGATTCACTTTGTTATAAAGCAGAAACTAACACACCATTGTAAAGCAATTATACTCCAATAAAGATGTTAAAAAAGAAAGGTTGTTTTTTGGAAACGTCAGAAAACTTACGTGTGAGCTAAAACTGAAGCAAATGCTTTTCTATTTTTCTGGTTAGAACTTTAAATTATTTTCCCTGCACATGTTTATTTGTTCATTCATTTATTCATTCACTCATTCATTTCAGCACCCCTGCTTTGCTGGAGCCCCGGATATGTGTGTGCATAATTCTGCCTTCGGGATGACCCAGCAGGGATGTGCACATGCGTTCACACAGCTGCACACACCAATGGCGAGTGAGTAGTCACGCATGGTCACACCGGTGCTCCCCATACGTGCGCACTGACACACACACACACACACACACACACAGGTAGCCTAACGGAGCTCTGAGCTGGAAGCCCCAAGAAGGAATCGTGTGCTAGCACCTGCATGGTCAGACATAGCCAGCGCCTCTGTAGGAGCCCCCTCCTCCCTCCTGGTGTTTTGGCCACTGCAGATTCCAAGCTCAGCAGGAAACCTCAGAATATGCTCTCACACAGCGAGCCCTGCAGCCCTCAGAGGTGGGCGGGAGAAAGATGGGGGCGTGTGGAGTGGGGCCCAGGGAGGGAGCGTGGGCACACTCCACACTGGGGGACGGACTGGGGGGTGATGGGGGATGGCCCTGGGGGATGGCCCAGGGCACCCAGGCAGGGGCCAGCACTGTGCCCTGGCTGTCTGGATGTCAGATGATAACCAACACGCCAGCCTGACCCCCTTCAAATTATAATATGAGATCACCCAACCCCAGACTCAGACTTTAGTCCAATTCAGGATTTCCGTTTATAGCTTTCAAAACTGCTGGGTGGGTCCCACCTCCCATGTTCTGATTAAATTGGTCCGGGGACAGGGCCTGGGCATCTGGATGTATAAAACCTTCCCAGGTGATTCTAATGTGCAGCCAAGGTTGTGAACCTCTAGTCTACAGAGCGCAGGTGAGTTCCTGGGACGGGGAACTCACTACCTGTCCTGGCAGCCTCCTTGCTTTGGGGACAAGTTACGAGCCTTTCTCCACAGCAGCGTGGTAGCAAGTTCCCAGGACAGTGAAAGCAAAGCTCAGGGAGTGTCGTACCGCCGTCGTCATGGTTCTTGCTCCCGTCTCTCTGGATGTCCATTTCCGACGACACCTGACTCCTCCTAAAAGCCTGCTGCGACTGCTGGTTCCTGCACGCGCCTTGCCAGGCTCCGAGCATCCACAGCCGGAGGGCGGAGCCCTTGCTTCCCGTCCCGGGTGTCCAGCCCCTGAAGGCACTGCTGACTGGCACGTTAGAGGCTGGGGCTGAAGGAGCACAGGGCTGGAGTCTGGCACATGACGGCCCAGTGTGTGACCCTGGGCAGTGCCCCTGCTTCCCAGAGCCTGCTGGCTCGGCCACAAGGCAGGGAGGGGAGCAATGGCGGGGGAGAGGGGATGCAGCTGCGTGAGGTACAGCTGAGAGAATTTGTAGAGCATGACAGCACCTTGCCTAGCCTGCAGAAGGGGACCCATCATGGGTTCTCCCACCTGGAGCAGGGTGCCTGATGGGCAGGTCAACCTCTCCACTCCACACAGCAGACCCAGTGCCTGAAGGCCAACATACTTTTCAGTGAGCCACAAAAATGTCTTCATGGGGCTTCCCTGGTGGCGCAGTGGTTGAGAGTCAGCCTGCCAATGCAGGGGACACGGGATTGTGCCCTGGTCCGGGAGGATCCCACATGCCGCGGAGCGGCTGGGCCCGTGAGCCATGGCCACTGAGCCTGCGCGTCCGGAGCCTGTGCTCCGCAACGGGAGAGGCCACAACAGTGAGAGGCCTGTGTACCACAAAAAATTTTTTAAAAAATGTCTTCATTTCTTTTAAAATCAGAAGAAAAACTGAATGTCATCCAGCCTGGATTATATTTTCCTTCTTGCCAATGCTGTTGTAAAATACAAGCTTAAATGTTTTTTTGGAGGAAGGGGCCCCCAAAAGCCAAACCACAGTCCCATGGAGGGGGTGATATCCAGGCCCAAAAGCACACCCTGGGTGGACCCGCCCCCCGCCACCTTCCAATGCACCCAGACCAGTGTCTCAGAAAGCAAGGTCTGTACCTGACAAAGCCAACTTCAGTCAGCAGAGCTTCTCCAGGAAACTGAGGCAGGTGAAAGTGCAGGCTCTGGAGTTACATGGTTCAGACCTCATCTGTGTGTCTTAGGCAAGTTACTTCACTCTCTGTGCCTCCATTTCTGCTTCTGTAAAATGGGGGTTCTCCCCCTTGGAGGGTTGTCACGAGGATTCAGGGAGATGTTGCATTTAGAGACACAGGCACCTGGAAGGTCTGTCGTCAGCTTCAGAAAAAAAGGAGACTCAGGACCTTCTCAACCCGTCTCCCTTCTCGTGCTCAGTTCCTTGTGACCTTGGGTCAGCCACTACCTCACTCTCCCCTCTGTCAGATGTTCATCTGAGGGCACCCTGGGGCTCCAAGCCCCCTCCTCCCTTTCAGCTTTAATCTTGTAATAGGCACCCTGGAGGGAGGGTCTAGATCAATTCCCCCCAGACCTGTCCCAGCCGGTCTGCAGTCAAGCCAAAAAGGTGAGCCTGTGGGAGGGCCCTTGCCTGCGGGTCCCAAGAGCCCTGGGGATGAGGTTGACCTTCAGCCCTCTTGTGAGAGGTGACGTGGCTTAGCGCACTGGCTCTTAGAGTGTGGGTCATGGCTCACCACTTACAGTCATGTGGCGCTGTGTGGGCCTCAGTTTCCTCATCTGTGAAATGGCCATAGCCATCTTCCAGGGCTGTGTGAGGATGCAGTGAGCTCCTATTGGCTGCAGGCCCTGTGGGTGCTCAGCCACCCAGGGGACCGCCCCCCCCCCCGGGCTGTTCTTACTCCTCTGGGCCTGGCTGAGACCCAGAAATCCCAGTGGCGGCTGTCTCCATCCCCCAGCAACACTCAGTAGGTGCCCAGTGAACACTCACACATAGAATCTTCCTAAAGCACGCGTCGAACTTGACAGATTTCTAAACGCTTTGCATCTGACAAAGCACAGAGACGCCTATCATCTGTGTCTCTTCACTAAGTCCTGAGATGTCTTTTTTTTTGACCATGCTACATGGCCTGTAGGATCTTAGTTCCCTGACCAGGGATTGAACCCATGCCCCCTGCAGTGGACGCGTGGAATCTTAACCGCTGGAAGATTCCAGGGAAGTCTCCATATAAGTCATCTTTCTTAATGATGATTTTTCTGACTATAAATACTGAAAGCACAGCAGTGTATAAAAAGAAGAAAGATTACCCACAATCCTTCTCCCCAGAAGCAACTACCTTTATTAATATGTTAGCATGTTTTTTCCTATTCCCTTTGCTATTTTTTTAAAAAACTTTTTATTGGAGTATAACATCCCAAAACTATGTACAGGGCACGCCTTAGTCCCTTTGGACGGCTATCACAGAGCACCATAGACTGGGCGTCTTATAAATGACAGAACTTTATTTCTCGAAGTTTTAGAGGCTGGAGGTCCGAGCTGAGGATGCCAGAGTGACCAGGTTCTGCTGAAAGCCCTCTTCTGAACTGTAGATGGACATCTCCTCGCTGTGTGCTCACAGGGCAGAAAGAAAGAGAAGGCCTTCAGGGGTCCCTTTTATAAGGGCACAATCCCACTCGTGAGGCTTCAACCTCATGGCCTAATCACCTCCCAAAGGCCCCGCCTCCTAATACCCTCACCTTAATTTCGACATATGAACTGGGAGGGCACACAAAAGTTTAGCCCACGACAGTGCATAACCTGAAGTGTACAGCTTGCTAAATATTTCTATGAATGTAGCCACCAGCTAGATCAAGCTGCAGAGTAATTCGTCTCCCCAGCAGGCTCCTTGCCCCACCCACGCCTGGCCCGAGAGAGCGGTCATTCTAACCTCTATCACCATAAATGAGTGTTGCTTGTTTTAGGATTTTATGTGCCTGAGATTGTTTGTATCTCCCTTCTTTCACCCAATATAATGACTGGGAGGCCTTTGTGTTGCTGCCTGTGTCTGGGTTTGCGCTTTTTCATGCACCGTCGTTAATGGGTCCGTTCTGTTGACCGACTTTTGGGCCGTTTCTAGTTTGGGGCTATTATGAATACAGCTGCTATGAACATGCTTGCCCTTTGGTGGATTTCATACAATTAATACATTGTCATCAACATCGTGTATATTATACATCGTACAGCATATCATATAAATGATAAATGCATTAAATAATATTAATAACTAATGGAATATAAATGATAAATGCATTAAATAATATTAATACGCTAATGGAAACTAATATAATTTTATCACGGTAGGTGAAATCTTAACTGCGGGGTCCATATTGTCACCTAACGTTACAATGCAAGTATTTCCCCACATCATTAAGACACCTCCATAGTCACTCTGCTTCAAGGCTATATAAAAAACCCTGATTTCTTTTTTTTTTTTTTCTATTTTATAGATGAGAAAACTGAGGCTCAGAGAGCGTGGCAGTGAAATCACACCTCAAACACTGGCCCCTGGGCTTTTTGCCCTCATTATAGAGTTTCACTGTGAGGAAGAAAACAGCATAAAATATAAACACGCAACCAACCAACCAACCAACTACGGAGAAGAACATTTCACACGCAGTAGAGAAATTAAACGTTTAAGGAAGATGAAAGGCCTTTTGCGGGCTGGCTTTTACAAACATGAAGCAGAAAGAACTGAGAGCGCCTGCGTCCCACCCCGTCCTCCAGCCCGGGGGCGTCCAGGGCGCCTCCGCAGCGGGATTTAAGGGGGCGCTTGCGCTCGCCGCGCCAACCACTAGGCGGCGCCAGAGCAACGCCGATGCCGGGTCGCTCAAGCCGGGCTGGGATCGCAGGAGGGGTCCAGGGAACCAACCCAGGTCACCAACCCAGGGCCTCTGACCAAGATTTCTGGGAAAAGACCAGGTAGGAGGAGAAGGCTCTGGCCGAGGATTAGAAGCTTTTTAAAGGATACCCTGCCTCCGCATGCCGAAATGTCCTGAGTTTTCCTTAAGTTTCCCTGACCTCATTTATCGGCAGGAAGGATGGAATGAGGCAGTGGGGGGCATGCTCAGACACACGGTTCCTGCTGTCCCTCCCCACCCTTTCACAGAAACCCTCACCCGCTCGGGCCGCAGATGTAGAACTTTCCAGGCTGGCAGTACCCGGAGCCCAGCCTCTCAACTTTGCTGCCGAGTTCAGAGAAGGCCATCGCGAGCCCGGGGCCACACAGCCATCACGGGGCTGTGGTCTTCGGGCTCCTCTGCATCTTGCTGACGCCCCGCTGGGGGGCGGCAGGAGCAGACAGAGAGGCAGCCAGTCCTCTTCACCCTCTGCACCACCCCACCTCCTCCTGCGAAAACTCTTCAGAATAATAAGAGTCTCCTGCAGTATACGAGAAGGAACTTTTCTAGTTGCTCTTCCAGACACACGTATGCTTCTTGGGTTGCAAGAAGACACTCAAAAAAGCTTTAAGACAAAAGCCACGTGGATGTCAGACGTGCTTGTGGGGCATCTCCCCAAAGCCAGCTGTGAAATCATCCTTTCGGAGGGAACTCGGAGACGCTTGGTGCTACAGTTCATTCTGTGCACTGGGGACCCAAGAGGTGTAACTGCCCAGGGCCACATGGCAGACGTGAGGTCACTGACAACTGACACTCCCATGGGGTGGGACTGTGGTGTCTCCTCAGTCCAGGGTCTGTGCTGTGAGGGCTGCAGGAATGACTTGAACCATCCTTCACCTGTGAGAAGCCCGAGAGACAAAAGGATGGGAAATAGAGGAGGGAATTCAATGGAGCAGAAGCAAGACCCTCTTCCCCATGTCAGAGGAGGCCACATTTCGGAAGGCGGGGGCACCATTCTGGTACCCCTTCCACCTTGTGTCAAGTCCCTTCTCACATGGGAACAGTGAACTGAGAGCTGACACACACACATGCACGCATGGAACACTGATTATCCAATACTTATTGCCATCGGCATCACTGTTATTAACTCTCGTAGCACTGGTCCCCCGCTAGGCGTGATAGATCTGCAGAAGTGTATGTTGTCCTCTCCACACTACAAGAGAGAAAAGATTTGGGGAGGCAGTGTGCCCAGCCCCCACAGCTAAGAACCGAGGAGGCTGGTGTCACAGCCAATGCCAGTGCTGGGGCTTCCTGAGCCAGGGGGACCCTGACTGTTCAAACTGGAAGGAAATGTAGCGATTGCCTTTCGAGGAAGCTTCTGGATGGGCTGGCAAGGGCAATAGTACATACATGTGCACAAATATAGTGGAAATCCTATAAATCATAATTCTGCTTTTAACATCCAATCGCTTCTCAGGAAAATATTGGTAAAACCTCTGTCAGATAAAGAGAAATGCCTCCATTTGAGTTTGAACCAAATTCCCTCTCTTCTTGTTTTGATTCTGCAGCCACTTTTCTCTGGTCCCTGCTGTCCACATCCTTCTCTGCTGTATAGTGAGTGGGCACATCTCAAGTGGCTGGAAATTCTCAGTCTCTCCTGGCTGGCCTTCTCTCAGTGGCTCCCCACACTGGGTCTGTCTGTCTGGCTGGCTTTCCACTGGGCTGCATGATCCTTAAGGGCAGGACTGACATTCATCTCCTATCCCCAGCATCAGTCCCAGGCTTGGCACGAGAGAGAGGGTCCAGGCCTCTGGCTCAAGGAGCCCTCAAACTTCAGTTGCTGTTGAGTGGCAGAGGTCTCGGAAATAAAGAAGGCCTCATCTAAGTTA
Source organism: Delphinapterus leucas (assembly GCF_059928025.1). Classification (NCBI taxonomy): domain Eukaryota; kingdom Metazoa; phylum Chordata; class Mammalia; order Artiodactyla; family Monodontidae; genus Delphinapterus; species Delphinapterus leucas. The sequence goes on from NC_143130.1 coordinate 171,615,846, forward strand.
TGATGTCAAGCTTAGACAATAAACTCCTTACTTTTTTCTAGATCTCCAATACCACCAATTGCTAGACATTCATGGTTACCCCTAGGCTCTGAGCTGTGGGTCTCCTAATTGAAAAGATTATGTCACAGCGAATAAACACACCTCAAACTATACATCAAAATAAACTCCAAATGGAACAAATATTTATATGCAAAACAAAAACAAAAACACTAAACTCTAAAAATGTTAGAAGAAATCACAGCATTTTACATATACTTCCAGAATGGGGAAGTCCTTTCTCTAAGCATGACATGCAACTCAAACACCATAAAAGACTGTTGAATTCTCATAAATGAAATTTTTGAAACTGCAAGGGGAAAAAATCAAATAAACAAAATCGAAAGGAAAGCAGCAAACAGGGGGGAAATATCTGCGACTCATATCGCAGATGAAGAGACACTTTCCTTGATATTTAAAGACCTCCTACAAGTCAATGAGACCAGAAGTCCAATAGAAAAAGATCGACCCAGGACATGAACTATCTGGGTTCAAATCCCAGGTCTGGGACTTCCATGGTGGCGCAGTGGTCAAGAATCCGCCTGCCAATGCAGGGGACACGGGTTTGAGCCCCGGTCCAGGAAGATCCCACATGCCGTGGAGCAGCTAAGCCCGTGTGCCACAACTACTGAGCCTGCGCTCTAGAGCTCACACGTCACAACTACTGAAGCCCAAGCGCCTAGAGCCCGTGCTCTGCAACAAGAGAAGCCACCTCAACAAGAAGCCCATGCACCGCAATGAAGAGTAGCTCCTGCTTGCCACAACTAGAGAAAGCCCGTGCGCAGCAATGAAGACCCAACGCAGCCAAAAAAAAAAAAAAAAATCCCAGCTCTGCCGTTTACTAGCTGTGTGTCCTTGGGCAAGTTACTCGACCTCTCTGGACCTTGGTTGTCTTGTCTGTATAAGGATCCTGTCCTTGTGTGGGTTATTGTGAAGATTAAATACATGACTGTTCCCCAGAATTACTTCTGTTTACTTGTCTGCCTCCTCTAAGACTGGGAGCTCCTTGGGACAGGGTCTGGGCCCAGCACAGACGCTCCTGTCCAGCAGCCACGTTTGGTGAATCGAGCCCATCTGCCTTGAACTTGCCAGGAATGGCAAGGCGAGTCAGCATAAAGGATCCAATCCTGGGTCTTTTGGCCTAAGACTCAGATAACCCTGCTAAGGTCCCCACTGTGCATCCAGGTTAAAAGGAAAGAGAAAAACACGCTAAGGACCTCGAATGGCAAATGCAGCCCTCCACCGAACAAAGGTTATAGCTCCACGGGCCCTGGATGGAACTTAAAATTCATAGACTGTTAATTAGCGTGTGAAACAGGAAGTTTCTAAGTAGCTTTGCTGCGAGGCAATTCAGCAGGCTGATGGCCAGAGCTTAAAAGCCTGGTTTAAAAGAGGGAGGGGGAAAAGGGAGGGCAAAAGCCCAAGACATCCCTGCTCCATTTTACATCATGGCAACCCACATGCTCGTTTCTGCCAGGACCTCCTGGGGCAACAGCCGCCTGTCCTCCTGGTGGGCTTTGAAAGGACATGGGCGGCAGCAACCCAGGGCTGGGAGAGAGTACAGGAGGGTGGAGTGAGTGTGTGTGTGTGTGTGTGTGTGCACGTGTATGTGTGTGACCACCTCCACAGGTCACTAAATGCTGTTCTTGCGTGCTTTTAAAGCCACCTGCATCTTTGATAAACCAGGATTCAGTGTCAACTGTCATGGTGACATGACATGGTGAGATCAGGAGATGACGGTGGCCTTGATTCAGTGAAATGAATGCCTTCGGATTGAAGCGAACATTTCTGGGGACCTTGAATCCCAAATTTGCAACTCAGTGACTCCCTTCCCTCCCTGGGCCTCAGTTTCCCCGTCGACAGGGAGGCCTAGGCTCCGTAGCCTGCCAAGGGTCTGCAGCCACACAGGTGGGACGTGCCCCATCCCCATGTGGCTCACTGCTCTGCAAGGCTGACCCTAGTCCATAAGGCAGCATTTCCCATGCGTCATGATTATGAGTTGACCATGTTCACAGCAGCCACTGCTCTTTTGGTGCTCCTGACACTGCCACAGGCTGCTCGTGGACCAGGCCAGCCCGCTGCCCAGTGCCCACCTCTGGTCAACTGCCCTCAGTGTCTGTGACAGGGCATCAGGCACCTGAGCTCACTCTGCTTGGAAAGTCATCATGGAAACATCCGCCTGCTCTCAATGATGTGTACGTGCAGGGCACGTATCCTGTATTTCAGCCTTTGAAATAGGATTATGCCACCAAGGGTCTAAGAAGCAAACTTTTGCTGAGTCTAAGAGATTCTAAAGGAACCTGTCCCCTGGTGAGGAAGCCTTTCCTAGTCTCTTCCAGCCCCTCGAGGCCTAGCCAATGGGCGCTGCCTCCAGGAAGCCTTTCCTGACTTTACCAGCTTTATTCAATGCTTGCAAGCTCCTTCTGACCAGCACGGGCTGGTCATCCACACCACACCAGGCGCTTTAGAGAGCCAGGAGACCTGTGAAGTTTCCCTCTCCAATCACTGGCTCCATTGCCCTGTGGCTTCTCTTGGACTGCTATCTACTCTCTCTCACCTTTGTCTCTCCCCCGACTCACACCACTACCCCCTTGAATACGCCTAGCTTAGTGCTTAAAAGCCAGACTCCCTGGGTTCAAATCCTGCCTCTGATGCTTCTGGCTGTGTGACTTTGGACAACTTAACCTCTCTGTGCCTCAATTTCCTCACTTTTATAAAGCTCTTAGAACAGTGTCTGACCTGAGTAAGCACTATGTAATGGTATTGTTTTAAGTGAATAAGGCATTAGTAGATTAGGGCACACATCATGCCCCTAGGAATCACAGACTCACATGCCTAGAGACATCAGACAACATCAGACATCAAGTGAGTGAGAGGGCTGGGTGTGGACTGTGGCAAACATGGGAGCTCCAACACCACCAGAGGGGGGGTGGCAGCTGCTCAGCACCGAGCTCACTGCTCTGTGGGAAGGAGACACCGGATCTTTCCATTTTCAAGAGAAGCTAGAAGTTCTGAGTGTTTGTTTTTATGTAAGATCTCTTAACTTTCAAATATTGGCAGCTAATTTAGAAAAAAGTTCAATGCATTGAAAAGTTCTGTCCACACAAAGACCGACACATGGATGTTTATAGCAGCTTTATTCATAATTGCCAAAACCTGGAAGCAACAAAGATGTCCTTCAGTAGGTGATGGATAAAGAAACTGAGGGACGTCCAGACGATGGAATATTATTGAGTGCTAAAAAGAAATGAGCTATCGAGTCATGAAAAGACATGGAGGAAACTTAAATGCATACTACTAAATGAAAGAGACCGATCTAAAAGGCTACATATGTATAACAGCAACTATATGAATTCTGAAAAAGGCAAAACTATGCAGACAGTAAAAGGATCAGTGGTTTACAGAGATGCAGGGAAGGGAGAGGGATAAATAGGCAGGGCACAGAGGATTTTTAGGGCAGTGAAACTATTCTGTATGATACCATAACAATGGATACATGTCATTATACATTTGTCCAAACCCATAGAAAGTACAACATCAAGGGTGAACCCTAATGTAAAGTACTGACTTTGAGTGGTAATGACATGTCCGTATAGGTTCATTGATTACAACACATGTACCATCAGGTGAGGGATGTTGATACTGGAGGAGGCTGTGGGGGCGGGGGGAGGAGGTATATGGGAAATCTCTGTACCTTCTGCTCAATTTTGCTGTGAACCTAAAACTGCTCTAAAAGTAAAGTCTATTTAAAAAAAAAAAAGTCAACATATTGCTGGCCAAGCAAAACACATATACAGGCTGGCTAAGGAAGACCTGTCTGTTGTCTCAGGCGTGCACAGTTTTTGTTCAACAACTAGATTGTCAACTCCATGAAAGCAGAGCCCTTCTGTTCTTGTTCACTGCTGTATCCCCCGGAGCGGGGAGGGGTGGCTAGCCCAATGCTGGGCAAAAGTGAATGAAGGAAAGAATGAATGAATTGCATGTTCTTAACAAGAAAGATGATGGAAACCAATATTTACTGAGTGTCAACTATGTAGCAAGAACCACACCAGGCACTTAATGAGCTTTGTCACATGAATGTCACTTTAACACTCTCGTATGATGAGCTCTGCTTTGCAGGTGTAAAACAGAGGTTCGGGATATTGTTTGCCCAGTATCACGTGCAGAGCCTGGAAGCGTTCCCAGGGCTTCCAGAATCCAGTGGTGAAAGCTCCCACTCCAGCCTGCCCTGGTATGGGTGGAGGTTGGATGGATAGATAGATGGCTAGATGGTGGATGGATGGGTGGATGGAGGGACAGATGGGTAGATGGATGGGTGATGAATGGATCTGAAGAACCCTTTCCCTCATGAAAATTCCAGCGTAATCTTTCTTCCCTTTCCCTCTTCCCATCACTGCAGAGACTCCAGATATTTCCGTTAAGCAGTTAAATGAGATGCCCAAACAGGGTTAGTTTCACAGTTAGCAACAAAACCAGTTTAAACTGTGTGTGTGTGTGCTGGGGGTGGGGTGGGGTGTGGGAGGAGTTACCTTTCTTTCCCCTTCACACCTTGATCAGGTATAAACAATGTAATTAGGTTAATCACAGAGCCATCCCCAAGTCCTGCTGCAGAATCCACATTTCCTAAACCCCTCCAGTGAAATCAGGAAGAGCCACCTCCCCGTGATAATGGGACCCTACTGGGGGAAGGAGCTGAGATGCACATGGCTCCCCAAACACTTCCCAGCACCCACTCCCTTCCTAGCTGTGTGATCTGGGGCAAGGAACTGACCCTAGCTGAGCCTCCGCTTCCTTGACTGCACAGAGGGGTATGATTATGCACGTACAGCGCCGAGCACAGAGTAGGTTCTCATTAAATTTTGGTTTCCTTCTGCCCCCATGCTCAGCCCTTTCCCAAAGGGTTCATCCAGGTCCAGGCTTAGAGACTGGGGGGACTGGACCATTTCCTTTGATAAGCTGAACATTCATGCACTCTCCTTGCACAAGGCGAGTAAGTACCAGCCTTGGGTCCCGGGACTTCTGACCTCCAGGCATCAATGCTGGGGAGCTAGAGTACCCCTTTCAGCTGAGCTAAGCGCTGTGTTTAAGGCTCTTTATGCCTCCCCAGGTGCCCAATTCACTGTGAGCGTAGGTTGTAACTTCAGACCCTCAGGATCAATGTTCATTCCCCACTTAGGTGCCTGAACCAAGAGCTTGGTTAGTGTCAAGTGAAAGGGGCATTTTATTTGTCCCCAGGCTTCCCTGCCAGGGCCTGCCTCTGCTTTTTATGTGCCCCAGTAAAATCCCAAGGTCTTCTCCGGTTAATACGGTAATTATGGCTCCCAAGTCAGCGGAAAGACCAAGCCTTTCCCAGAGTCTCCAAAACGAAAATCTGAAACCTGGGCCATAAAAACCAGACCTGAGGACAGCGAACTGGAATCTGGGAAGCAGTGTGGCATCATGGGAAAAGCTGGAGGCCCGGACCTGGGAGAGTCTCAACTCTGGCTCCCACCCTTGGAGTGACCCTGGGTGAAGCACGCTCACTCTGGGGTCTCAGCTTCCCCATCTGTGTGATGGGGTCGCCATCCAGAAGGGCCGGGAGCCGGAGACCCTGGGGGCATCCACGCTCACATGTGCATTCATTCAACACGTGCTTATTAGTACTCTGCTGTGAGCTAAGTGGTCAGAATCATTTATCTCATTAATTTTTTTAAAACTCATTATTTATTTATTTTTGGCTACACTGGGTCTTCGTTGCTGCGTGCGGGCTTTCTTTAGCTGCAGCGAGTGGGGGCTACTCTTTGTTGCTGTGCACAGGCTTCTCTTGTTACGGAGCACGGGCTTTTGGGCTTTGGTAGTTGTGGCACACGGGCTCAGTAGTTGTGGCGCATGGGCTTAGTTGCTCTGCGGCAGGTGGGTTCTTCCTGGACCAGGGCTCGAACCTGTGCCCCCTGCCTTGGCAGGAGGATTCTTAACCACTGCGCCACCAGGGAAGCCCCATCTCATTAATTCTTACACAGATCTCCTGAGGAAGGTAGTCTTATCTCCATTCGAAGAAATGAGGCTCAAAGAGTGTGGGCGACTTAACCAAGGCCAATAAGAAACACAGCAGGGGTCAAACGTACGTCTCTTTGGTACTAAAACCTGGGCTGCTGCCACTAAGCTATGGAGGCCCCCACTGGATGCTCAGGTCAGAGCTGGAGTGACCTCAGGTGTGTCCAGGGGAGAAAACTAAGGCTGAGAGAGACTGACTAGCCCCGGGCCGTACCTATGTGTTTGTAGATCACTCCAGAGTTGAAGCTAGGCGTTGCCACAGATGAGTCCCTGGTCTCATGTAAAGCTCCACTTTGCAAAAGAAATGCCCAAGGTACGCAGCTACCTCTGTCCGTCCAGAGCAGAGTTACCCAGAGGTGAGAGAGTGCCAGCCATGGGGGACCCGACACCACCTCGAAGAACAGAGCGTCACACAGTGGGAAAGTTATTCCCTTTACAATTCTTTTCCAGTCTTGCTGACGTTGTCTAGGACAAGAAAGGCTCAGCTTGGTGCTGATGGTTTTAAAGCCTCCCCAACACCTATTCGTCTCTGTTTTCCACCTGGGAGAAAGCAGATATGGCGGTCACATCCTTCAGCAGACAAAAGACAAAAGTATACAGCTAGGATGATAAACCTTGCTCTTCATTTTGTTTATTTTTAAGATTACTTTCTGTTGATTGCAGGGGGTATGGTTTTCTGTTTCTATATATAGTTTCCTCTGTAAGGAAATTTATTCAAGTAAAAAGAGGATCGAGGGCTTCCCTGGTGGCACAATGGTTAAGAATCTGCCTGCCAATGCAGGGGACACGGGTGGTTTGAGCCCTGGTCCGGGAAGATCCCACATTGCTGCGGAGCAACTAAGCCCGTGCGCCACAACTACTGAAGCCCGCGTGCCTAGAGCCTGTGCTCCGCAACAAGAGAAGCCACCACAATGAGAAGCCCGCGCACTGCAACAAAGAGTAGCCCCCGCTCACCGCAACTAGAGAAAGCCCACATGCAGCAACGAAGATGCAGCCAAAAATAAATAAATTTTAAAAAAAAGAAAGAGGATTGAGCTAAGAAAAAATATTAGTTAACTGTGGATTTAAAATTTCAGTTTTTCCTAGTGTATAGCACAAAGAACTATATTCAGTATCCCATGATCAACCGTAATGGAAAAGAATATAAAAAAAGAATGTATTATATGTATGTGTGTAACTGAATCACTTTGCTGTACAGCAGAAATTAACACAACATTGTAAATCAACCATACTTCAATCAAAAAATAAAATAAAAGTTTAATTTCATTTTATTTAAATTTAATTTTAAATTGTTAAACAATAGATCAGGCACTTTGCAGCTGTGGCTCCCACAGGGATCATGATAAACAAGTCCTGTTCAGCTCCACAGCTCTGGTTCGGACTGCATTGATCCAGACGAGGATAATGCACAAGGCTGGGGCCACGACTGCATGTCCTGCTGTCGCCACACAGGATGCTGGGTAGTGCTGAGCCCGGTGACTGGCACTCCCCGCTTTACCCCATTCCTAGCACGTACACAGTCAAAACAAGACTCCAGTGTCTCTTGACTCTGAGGCTGGACAGGAAGGGGACTCCATTCTCCAGTCCTCTCTGCCCTAGCTGAGGGCCTTGGGGCAGGGACCCCATGCTGACTCCTCTGTCCATCAAGAAGAACATGGAATCCCTCTGACCCCTGTGCTGTGTGGTGACAGTGCTGACTTCCCCTTGTATGATGGGTACCCAAACTCTAGGAGACTGACTTTCTGGGTCTGGGTCTGGTCTCTTCTCCAGCCAAGGTTACCATGTATTTATTCAATAAACAGTAACAGAATGCTTCTTACGTGTCCTGGGGTTCTTCAGAAGTATTAACTCAATTAATCCTCATCATGCCTAAGGGGAGGTACTGTGGATCTACCCATTTTACAGATGAGGAGACTGAGGAAGGGTGATCCACGTGGGACAACTAGAAGCAGCAGATCGGGATTTGATTGCTGTCAGTGTAAGTCCCACTCCAGCCAGAGTGTCCTCCTCTGTTGATGGCTGAATGATGCCTCCCCGCCAGAAGCACACTGAAAACAAACGTATCAAAACCAGCACTGGGATGGGAGTCAAACCTCCGAACTTCTTGCCCTGGCTCCCCCACTTCCTGCTGTGTGATCTTAGCCTAGTCCCTGCCCTCTCTGGGCCCCAGTCTTCTCATCAGTAAACAGACAGATGTTATCCCAGACCAGGGGTCAGAGAACTACAGCCTTCAGGCCAAATCCGGACAGTTTTGTAAAGTCTTACTGAACAGAGCCTCACCCGTTCACTCACATACCGTCCACGCCTGCCTTAGCGGCAGAGTTGAGCACTTGTGATAGACCTAAAACATTTTCCATCTGACCCTTTAAAGTTTCCCACCCGTGTCCTAGCAGATCCGGGCAGAGACTGTCTTGTTTGATGCTATTTTCCCGGAGCCTAGAGCAGGAAATCTAGTAGGCTTCCCCTAGATGTTTGTTGAATGAATGAATGACTGAATCTCTGAGCACCCTGTCTGCTTTGATGGCTGATCATGCCTGGTGGATTGGGGTCACCTCAAGGCCTGTGACCCACATGTCTCCTTTGGCTGTCATTAAGCAGATTGCCCAGTGACTGGCGGTCATGGAGATGTGCCATTCAGGTCTCTCTTCAAGAAGGAATTTGCACTTCAGCTGCAAGAACAGAGGTTAATTGACAACCTTCAGCTGTGGATACCATCCAGCTCCACCAAGAATTTCAGGGCCAGTCCCCAGCCAAACACTGGCCACTCGTGCCCAGCACGGGACACCTTAACGTGCAGTATTTGTTCTGGAGCTCCGCGCTGGGCTGGCCAAGGCTGTCAGCCGTTCACAGGGATCTGAGTCTCCCCCTGCCACGCCTGCTTCCTCTCCCTTCGTCTTTTTTACGGGCATTATCTGCGTAAGCCTCTATCACTCCTAACGCCACCACAGCAACTGCTTCCTGCAGGACCTGAACTGCCACGGGGACCAATTCCTCAGCAAGTGTTTATCAAGCACCTACTGTATAAGGATCACTGGGCTAGGAGCTGGGGGTGGGGACCCATTCGTCTCAAGATGAACAGATCTGGTCACCAGCCTTGAGAGCTTGTCTGGACGGTAGAACAGTCAGCACCTCTCCCACATTCCAAGCACTGAATCCTATGGGTTCCAATATTCACAGACTTGAAGCATGTTCCAGCTGAGCTTGGTGAGTATTTGGTATTTGTAGAGGAAGAGGCTCGTCTCAGAGAGGTGCTGGGGACTGAGGGGGCCAATGTCCACCGCCCTCCTGAATTTGGAAGCAGCAAGAAGTAGGGATAAGAATCATGGAAACGTAAATTGCAACATCAGGTTTATTGGAAGAACTGATTGAAAAGTGAGGCTTAGATGTGTGGCCAAATCCGAGTCCCTAAGACTTCCTGCATGGAGTTAAATTCAACCACACAACCGCAGGCCTCTTTCCTCCCCAAAGGAGGGGCTGGGTTGAGCCCTTTTTTTCTCCATCCCAAAGTCACCGTCAGCTAAGTTACTCCTCTTCTTAAAGAAAAAACTGAGTCAGGGGATGGCGGATGGCCAGACTATTTACCTCTCACTGGTTAATCCTGCAGAGGGGAGGGCAAAAACTACCCCTCTCTGTGGACACTTGAGGAGAGCAGAATTAACAGAAGAGGCTTGTCTCAGATCACACATGGGCTGTTGGTGGCAGAGTTGGAACTAGAATGGAAAGAAAAACTGACATTATCGACCACAGCATATCGAGAGGCCTGGCAGGAAACAGGCAGCTCACTCCACAGCTGGAATCTGGGGAGAAGGTCATAAAGGGACTAGTCATAGAACGTGGGCAAAGCCAGAAGACCAGCAAAAGAAGACGCATTACTGCTCTTTAGGACTGAAGCAGGACAGATGTGGAGAAAACTGTGTTCCTGGATCCGGGTGAGAGCTAGAGCCTGGCGGAGGGGCTGCCTGGTGAGAATAGTTCTAGAGGGACTCACCCCCTGGGTACCAGCCCTGAAGCAAGGAGGGACTGGGGAACAAATACCCCAGCCTCTCTCTGCTGCCACCCTCTGAGCTCCTACTGGTCCTCCCACTGGCTGATGCCACAGAGCAAGGGAACCTGGGAAATGAAGTCCACAGGGGCAAGCTCCCCAGGCACAGAGCAAGAAGGAATGGATCTGGAGGGTGCTGGGGGCACGGGAGAGATGCAGGCCAGCAAAAAACGGCGAATGAAGAGCTCAAAAGCTGACTATGGCGTGTGCTTTATGTACAGTATTACATTTAATCCTCCCAGCATGATTTGAGGTAGGAGACATCTGCCCCTTTTACAGATGAGAAAGCTGGGGCTCAGAGAGCTTTGGAAATGTGGACAGAGGATCATGGGAAAGAGTTGCTGGGGCCAATACTGGAACCTCCATCTCTAGAATCTTTCTTCTCTCCCACAGCAGACCCCATGAGGGGTAACCAAGCTTCCCAGGGCTCTGTCTGGGTCCCTGCCAGGCCGGAGAAAGGCTGGCTTTTCCTGACTGACTGTTCCAACGTTTTATAAATTCATCCTGCATTCATTCCAAGCACCTTTTTATTTGCCAATTCTGCAGTAAAGTGTGAGTCTCTGCTAATCAAGCCCCAAAGGCCGTTGACGCTGAGCGCTTTCAGCTTCATTACCCGAGTGCACCCCTCACTTGGTTTCTCCAGACATCCAGAAGCATCTGTTCAGCATGTGGCTCGTGAAGCCCTCCGACGCTCCCCTTCGGGAGCGCTCCGATGACTGTACCGACAGCTGAGAACGACAGGAGAGCGGGAAGGGTGTGAGGAGGGCCCCCAGCACTAAGGGAGAGGCTAGAAAACCCTCTGTCGTTGGGGGCAGTGAGGAGAGGCTGGAGGGACACTGCTCTTGGCTTCCGCACACAGTGGGTGCTTCATAAATTGTTCTGAAATGGTTGAGCACCTGCCCTGTGCTAGGTGGATGGAGGAGAGAAGAAGTGGGCCCTGGCCCCAGTGATTCCCCCACACATGAACGAGTTCTGTTCCCAGAGCACGTTCCTATTTGTTTGTAAGTCCAACAAAGGTAGCCTAGGTACCCAACTAACACAATCGGCTATACAGTACTGTGCTGTGATAGGTTTATAAGACTCCTCACACAAATAATACATTAAAAACACAAAACAAATACAAAAAATACAAAACAACACAAAACAAACACAAAAATACAGAAAACAATTTTAAGCTTACAGGACAGTACCTTAAAGGGTACAGCAGTCCAGCACAACAGCTGGCACACAGGGGCTGGCATCGAGTGAACAGGCAAGAAGAGTTACTGACCGGAGGAGGGAGAGGAGGTGGGAGGTGGCAGAGCTGAAAGATCGTCAGCAACAGGAGACAGAGGACAAGCTGCAGTTTCACTCACGCCTGATGTGGATGGAATACACATTTGCATCTTTGAAAGTTCACAACTTGAAGGTTCATATGTAGGGGACTTACTGTACCGTATTTCCCTCCAGGGAAAATGCCCAACACAGAGCCGGGTGTTCACACATGTATGGCAGGTGATGAATGCCATGGGCTCCAGGCCTCAGGCCCTGGGTTCTAATCCTGGCTTCCCTGCTCACTGGCTGTGTGACAGTGGACAAGGACTGGCCTTTCAGCCTCGTCTTCCAAATTTGTAAAATAAGAATAATAAACATGAACCAAATGACCAGTCCTTACTTCATGGGATTGGTGAAAGATATGAAATGATGTAAGAATCGAAAACTAGTTAACCCTCTAAATGGTGTATAAAAATCATACAGTAAATACTTTTAAACGTAAAATACCTGTGGTTATTTTAATGAGCTGTGTGATCCTGGGCAAGTTACTTACCCTCTCTGTGCCTCAGTTCCTTCATCTATAAATGGGGATAAAATAGTGCCTACTTCATCAGGTTGTTGTGCAGATTACATAAGACAACCCCTGTGAAGCGCTAACACGGGCGCCGGGTGGACAGTATAGATTCCCTAAATGCTAGCTCTCTTGTCAGCAACCATCATCATCCTCAACAACAGCACTGGTCTCTCTTCCCTTTCCCAACTCCGACTCAGCCTGCAAGGGTCACCTCCTCCAGGAAGGCCTCCTGGATCTTGCTCTGGGATCTCAAAGCAGCCACATAGCTTTAACCTTCCCTCTATCACTGTTTTTGTTTTGTTTTCTTGGCTGCATTGGGTCTTCGCTGCTGCACGCAGGCTTTCTCTAGTTGCAGCAAGCGGGTCTCCTCTTTGTTGCGGTGTGCGGGCTTCTCATTGCGGTGGCTTCTCTTGTTGCAGAGCACAGGCCCTAGAGATCGTGGGCTTCAGTAGTTGTGGCGCATGGGCTCAGTAGTTGTGGCTCGTGGGTTCTAGAGCGCAGGTTCAGTAGCTGTGGCGCAAGGGCTTAGTTCCTCCACTGCATGTGGGATCTTCCTGGACCAGGGATCGAACCCATGTCCCCTGAATCGGCAGGCAGATTCTTAACCACTGCACCACCAGGGATGTCCCTCTATCATTGTTTTGAAATGACGACCTCCCAGGCTGGTCTCTACCTACCGGCTTCTTCCCTGGGGCCAGGGCCCACTTCTTCTCTCCTCCATCCTCCTAGCACCAAACCAGGGCCCACCCCTCAATAGGATTTCCACCAGTGTCAGCTAGATAAAAGGAATTAAACTGACTTGATAGATATTACCTGAAACTGAGTCTGAATATAGGTGGTAAGGGAAACAAAAGAGAAATTCAAGAAAGATATAATCTCTGCTTTCCAGGAGGTCAAATTCTGTGTGTGGAGAGAGAGGTGAGCCAAAACTTGACAAGATATTACTCTCCCCATTTTGCAGATTATAAAAATTGAGGCTCAGAGAGGTTAGGTCACCTGCCCCAGATCACACAACAAGAAGTGGCAGGGCCTAATCGGGAATGCGGGTTTGTGATGGCTTACCTGCAGCTAAGCCTTGTCACTTCTTTTTTCTATTTTTACCCTGTGGTTCCATCTCGAGCAACCCCAGCTCAGATGTGTTTTACCAGCATTTCCTTCTAACTATAGCTAAATTCCTGGGTCAGTCAATCCCCAGGGCCCCTGCCTAGGGCAGACCAAACTCAGAGAGGAAATTTTGCATTTAAAGTCAAGGATTTCACCACAGTCCACACTGTATGGAAAGCTGGAGAGTTCACACTGAATCAAGCATCCCACTTCCCAGTCCTCAGAGGGCTTTAGTGAAAAGAAGGAAATGAAGGAGGGCTGGGCCTTAAAGAATGTAGCCAGGGAAGACCTCTCCCGCTGAGACCTTCTTCTCCAGGACTAGACTTTAGAACTCCCTCCTCCCAACCCCCCGACTGGCGCTTGTGCCCTGGGACCATCACACTCCTGCCAGGGCAGCCCTGCACCAGCCCCAAGGTGCACAACAAGCCTTGGGACTGTATGAAAGGCAGGGTCTAGGGCAGTGGGTCCAGGTGGGTTCTGCATTCTTCCAAGCTCCCAGGTAAGGCTGGTGCTGCTGGTATACAGACCCTCTGCCTAGAGGGGCAGTGGGACCCCCCATGGGGCTCTTCTCCCCCAAGCCTTTCCTTCTAGTCAGGGCCTTCCCTCCCGCAGCCACCCTCCCTCCAGACCCTCCACTCCCACTTAGACCTGAGTGGAAGTAGGGGGCAAGAGGCGCAAGGGCTTCCCTTCCAAGCCCCTCCACTCTTTGATATGGACGTTTTTAAAGTCTTATGCACATGTGATGCAAAGAAAGGTCCAAACCCCTGCAAACCACCTTCCCAGCCCACGTCCACCACACTTCCAGACCCACTGCCCCCCAAATCCTGCCACACAGAAATGCTGGGCCTTGTTGCCCCTGCTTCTCATAGCATATCATCATGGTTAATAGCCTGGATTGGAATCCTGGCTCTGCCCTCTACTGGTGGCATGACCTTGGTCAAGTTACATGTCCTCAGTTTTCTCATCTGTAAAATGGGCATAACGACAGTACATCTACTTCCCAGGACTGTGATGGGGGTCGAATGAGTGAATATTGGGAAAGCACTTAGAAGAATATATTGTCAGTGCCTAGATTAAGGTCTGTTAGATGATTACTTAATTACACCCCACCTCATGCTGCAGAAACCCACAGCCCACAGCCCGGTCACTGGTCTTGGCAGGAAGCATGTGCTTGTCCTTGTCTAAGTACCTTTCTACACAACAAACTTGACAGCTTGTATTACTACACCCATTTCACAGATGAGTAACCTTAGGCCCAGAGATGTAAGTTACACAGCCGATATTAAGTTAATTGGTTGTAAAAAAAAAAAAAAAATGAAGGCATAGATCGATTTATCCCCAGTCCTGGACAAAGCACTGGACACATAACCAAACTCAATATTTGCTGGATGAATGAATGAATGAATGAATTATCCAAGAGCACACCAGCAGTTTGTGGTGGGACTAGGACCTGAACACAGATGGTCCGACTGCAATGAGAGAATCAGACTCAGCCTTGAGGCCAAGGGGCTGACAAGCAATGAGGTGACTGGTAATTAAAAGTTAAGATGCCTACAACTTCTGGTGCTTTAAATGACACCTGGAATATAAGAGCCATCAACAAGTATTCTAGGAAAGAGAGAAGGAGGAAGGGAGGGAAAGAAGGAAGGAAAACACTGAATTAATTTTCATCAGAAGTTCTGCTGTTTCATTCATTCAAAAAATAGCTAAACGTTGGGCCCTGCTCTTGGTCCTGGGAGAACAAAACAGATGAAAATCCCTGCCCTTCTGTAGCTCACATTCTAGTGGGAAGAGAAGGACAAAAAATAAAGAAGGATTTTTGAAAAGTAAATTATGCTGCAATTTGGCCAGTGGTAAGTGTTACTGGGAAGTATAAAAGCAGGGAAGTTGTTTAGAAAGTGGGAGCTGGAGGTGGGAGGGATTTATTGCCCTTTCACAGCTATAGAATCCTATAGTGTGGAACTTTACTTGGGTCCTTTTCAATTAAAAAAAAAAAAAAAAAAGAACACTAACTACCAGTCAATGAGTGCCTACAGGTGCCAGGCAGTTTGCATCAGTATCCCTAGTAATCACCATAGCAACCCTAGGAGCAGTACCAACCTGTTTCACAGGTCGGGTTTAACTTCCAGAGGTCAGAGCATTAGTAAGTGACAGCATCAGTTATTTTCTCTCAGCTTTACATCCACTCGTCTACACTGTGTTCAGGGATGCGGGGCTGGGGATGTGCAAGTATCATTCCTCAGATCCATCAGGCAGCCTGTCCCAGGGGACTCTGCCAAGCGGGGCACTAGTAGGAGGCTGGGTGGCAGGAGGAAGCGAGAGGCACAGCCTCTTTCCTGTCTGCGTGCTGTTCCTAATGGTATCACCCTTCACCCCGACTCTGCACTCAGTTGCATTTCTTTCCCCCTCTCGGGGGTTTGATTCCCAACTCCACAAGCCCCTCCTCCAAGCTTCCCAACCCCAGTCCTCTTGTTCCCACCCACCGCCCTCCCCACTGTGGGTGGCAGCTGCTTCCCGCATTGACCTCTGGCTCAGCTCAAGGGTCCTTTTTCCGCTCTTTCAGTCCCCCACCACCTGTGAAGTCCATTCCCCTGTTAATCCCCTCCCCAGAATGCCTACTGTGACTTGTTTTCCTGGATGCACCCCAACTGAAGTTGCAGGAGAGAGGCCCACAAAGATGGCTTTTGAATCAGTGTGGCTATGCCCTTGGTCTCGGACACAGTGCGTGCCCTTGTCTTTGGAAGGCAGCACCCTAGTGTTCCTTGGCATGCAGGGTGACTATCCTACTCATGAAGTCATCACTTGGGTGGCTTGGGATGAAGTGCCTTCAAAGCACTTCCTGCTACTTGCAACGATCTGCTCGTGCATTTGTTCAGTCATTCATTGCCTGCAAGCTCCGTGGGTCCCAGGACAAGGACATTTCCCCAGTGCTAAGCACAGGACCTGGCACATAGTAGGTGAATGTTTCCAGATGGACTAAATGAACTCTGAAAGGCGCAGTGCCCTGGTGGGGAACTTGAACCTGCCTCTACCCTGTCTCCAGTTCCAAGGGATCATGGGACCTGCCAGACCAAGTTGGGACTTCCACATCTGGCCCTGGCTGGGGTCACCAAACTTGAAGAGGGAAATAAAAGCCATGTGGGACAGTTGGAAGCATACAGGCTGGGAGTCAGGCCCTCAGTTTCAAAGCCTGACTCAACCACCTAAAATTACTGGGGAACCTAATAACTCCTCTAAGCTTCAGTTTTCTTCATCTGAAATGAAATAATAATAATAGCTGCTTAACTGGGTGTTTACAGGGACAAAATATCATTGTGCTATTATCAGCCTGTTAAGAGGGAAATCACTTCAAGATCACAGGTTCCCGGAATTCTAGTCTCAGAAGATAAGCAGACATTTGCTCACAAAGACAATAATGAACTTAAAATTAACATTTACTCCTGCAGTCAGCAGGCTTTTCCAAGAGCTAAACCTGCTGACCGCCCTTGACACGCCAAGCCCAGGGTCTCGATCTCACCTCTGTCCCCAACCCCAGGTTCCTGAGCCATGACAAAGGTGACCCTAGGCAAAGCACTTCTTCCCTCTGAGTATCTGTTTCTGCATCTGTAAAGTGGATATGGGAGAATTAAATGAGATTAACATCTATTAAGTTCCTAGAGGGAAGGCAGACAGTAGATCTAGATAAATGGCGATCTGCTCCCTCCAGGGATTGCTTTCTTTCTGCCACCAGAATTTCCCAATGTTCTCTGGTGGGGTGGGGAGGATAGGGGGTATCTTGGAGAGACCCCATTTCATTCATTCATTCATTGAATAAAGTGCACATGCTGTGATAGGTGGGAAGGTAAATCCTGTGAGAATCCTCATCACTGAAGACCATTACCCTCTCTTCCAGAATTAAAATGACTGAAGTCCCTGCCTTGAAGAAGAAGCTCCTGTCTGGGGAGATAGGTCTGAACAGGAAAGGCAATAAGGTGCAAGAAGTGCCAGAACAGAGGTCTCTCCTGGGCTGAGGGCTGCCCGCAGGAGGAGGTAACATTTTCCTGAGTCCACAAGGTTCCCAGGGGTTTGCAGAGCCTATGAGAACATTCTAGATAAGGGAAAAACATTAGGAAGGCATGACAGATTCTGACAGAGGCCTATGTATCACTCAGCATCATGCAGGGTCTTAAATGTTGGGCTAACGTGGATGGGACTGTTAGATAGTTTAGAGAAGGGAGGAGGATAAAGGATGGTATGCTAGGGAGTGGGGGATCAAGGATGGGTATGCTAGGGAGTGGGGGATCAGAGATGGGTATGCTAGGGAGTGGGGGATCAGGGATGGGTATGCTAGGGAGTGGGGGATCAAGGATGGGTATGCTAGGGAGTGGGGGATCAGGGATGGGTATGCTAGGGAGTGGGGGATCAAGGATGGGTATGCTAGAGAGTGGGGGACAAAGGATGGTATGCTAGAGAGCAGAGGATGAAGGATGGTATGCTAGAAAGTGAGGGACAAAGGATGGTATGCTAGAGAGTGGAGGATGAAGGATGGTATGCTAAGGAGTGGGGGATCAAGGATTGGTAAGCTAGAGCGTGGAGAGGATGAAAGATTGTATGCTAGGGAGTGGGGAATAAGAGTGTAGGGGAGGGGAATTGAGGTTGCACGGTAGGTTTCTGCTAGATCCTGAAGACTTTGTCTGCTTGGCTCAGACCTGTCACTTTATCATACTAGGCTACATCACTCTTCTATCTCCTGCTGACTGAACATCTGGAAGCCAATTTGCAAGTGCTACGGTGGGAAAAAAAATGAATTAACGGCAAGCTTTGCGCTCATCAGAGTTCTAATTTCCGCTGGTTTTTGGTTTTCAGCTCTATAAATCCTAAATATGCCTTTTATTTCATATTTCCATCCTTTGAGGACATCTGTTTGGCATTTGCCTTGTGCGATTGGGAAGGTGGGCAGGGGTGCCGAGTAAGCTCCTTTTCAACTTCTTTTCATTGAAGTAAGAGGCCACGAATGTGCCCAAGGGCAGCAGGCAGCACCCTGTCTCTCACCCAGCGCCCTAAGGCTGGTGCTCATCTTCCCGTCCTCAGGTGCTTTATGAAGATTGCTCAATTTCAAGATGATGTATTAAAAATGCGATCCATAGGCCAATATAGGGCAACTTCACATGTTTCCAATTTATAGTTTCCAGTCTAGCATTGTTGTAATATGGATTTTATATACATGTATAGTCAGGTTTTTTTCTTTTCTTTTTTTCTTTCAATGAGACTTACTTTTGCCTGTATATTTCCATTGTAATTTATCCAAATATTGCTGAGCTGGACCTGTGGGCTTTCAGTAGGGGACAAATGGTCACATAAATTTCAAAGTTGCTCCTTGTGACTGATGAGGTCAAGAGGCCCCGTGAACAGAACTTCGTGTACTAAAGCAGCTACTCTGCGCTGGTCACTGCTCTCATGCTTTTCCTGTGTTCTCTCAGATTTTTTTTAAACCAAACTGGAATATTTTCTGTTCTGTTTATAAAATTAATGCAGGCTACATTTTTAAAAAATCATACACTATAAAATGGATTCAGTAGATTGCAAACAGTCCCCATAGGCTTATCCCAAAGGAATAAACACTGTTAACAATTCGGTTGGTATGTACTTCCAGATTTATCTATGTATATTGAGAAAATATATAAATCAATACAGAAATCAAACAATACCCTTCATAGTGCTCCATAATCTGCTCTGCACGTGTGTGTGTGTGTGTGTTAACTTAGGTTTCACTCCTAGTCACTGAATGTAGATCTACCTGATTTTCTTCAATGACTGTAGCATGTCTGGGGCAGGGGAGCTGGGTGCAGGGCACCTTCTTTGTTGAACCCGCAGTCTATCAAGGGCTGGGTATTTGTCAGTTTTCATTCCTGCACCACACATGGTGGTCCTGAACCTCCTCCTCCATACATCTTTGCCCTTTGTTCAAATTACTCTCCAGGATCAATTCCACAAGTGGAATTACTGGGTCAAAGAATATAAACGTTGTTGATTCGAATCCCCCAGTCAATATCATTGATCCAGTTTCCACAGCCACTAGCTGTGTAGGACGGGACGTCTTCCCCAGCCCCTGGCCTCATCACCTCATCTAAATCTTAGCTAACCCTTCAAGGGAGAGCTTCATTTCCCCCATGCCCGGAGGAAACTGAGGCTAAATCCTTACCGTCTGAGATTTGGCCACGCCCATAACCCACCCAGAACCATCTGACTGCAGGAATAAAGCACGCAAGCACAGAACAAAACGTGCTCTGAGCTGTCCTGGTTCCCGACCGGGGGCTCCACAGAAGCCCTGCAGAAAACTTGCTGCCCAGGCAGCTGAGGCCAAGCGCGCATCCACGGGGCGCCTGCGCACTAACGGGAACAGGGCGCCCCCTCCAGGCGGAGGCAGCCCTGCGCCAGGGAGCAGGTTTGCCAGCCCAGCAAACACTAGCCGCCCGCCCACCCTCACCCGGCCACATCTCCGGGAAACCTGCGCCTGCCCTGCACCTCGCGTTCCGCATCTGTCAGAGAGAAGAGTGATCTGTCCTGCTGCCTTTCGGGCCTGTCGCCTGTCACCTCTCTTGGGGATAAATCCCATCAAGGACGTGGAAGCAGACGTTTCTGTCTGTTTTTCATCCCAGACAAGGACTCTGGGCCTGAAGATCGCCCGCCCCCAGCCTGGCAGTCTCCCCGCCACCTCCCAATTCGGGAGACTGATCGCTTCCCCCAGCTGCCCCTGGGCCTGCGCGGCTCTCCCGCTCTGCATGAGTCCTTGAGTCCTTTTTATTGAGTTATAAAACCAGGATTGGTTTTGGATTGGGTTGGTAAAAAGGCCTGGAAAGTTGGTAATCTGAACTTCTAAGGTTTGTAGACAGATCTTGTTGCCCGGAGAGATACTGAGGGCTGCGTCTGCAACTATTATTTTCTTGTTTTTAGATGGTTCTGGAGGC
This sequence comes from Delphinapterus leucas, assembly GCF_059928025.1. NCBI lineage: Eukaryota > Metazoa > Chordata > Mammalia > Artiodactyla > Monodontidae > Delphinapterus > Delphinapterus leucas. The sequence goes on from NC_143130.1 coordinate 171,635,836, forward strand.
AATGGGCTCTGCTCCCTCTGTGGCCACAGCGATGCTGGCCAGGGCTGCCGGTGTACCCAACGAGAGGGGGACCAGGCGAGTCACTGGCCCAGGAGGGAATGCAGAGGACATTTGTGGGCCGTGGGGGAAGAGGTTTGAGGAGGGACCTAAGCTGTGAACCCAAGGAAACTGTCCAAGGCCGCCTGGGACAGGGGCAGGTGGCCCTGAGTCTACAGCCTACTGGTTCTGCTGCACTTCACATGTGACCTTGGGCAAGGCACGGGCCGGCTCAGGAGCCCCAGTCTCCACATCTGTAAAATGGGAACCCTGAGGTCCTCCCCTCCTTCCTTACAGGATCAGGCAGGCTGGACTCCTCTCCTGCAGAATGACCACTATTCTGTGTCCAGATCCCTCCAGCCACAATCCCAGTCATAACAGAGGAGCTAAGAATGGCTCAGCAAATACTAGTACCAACTCCTACTTGGTGAACACAGCTTCGAGATTCAGCAATGTATGCACGTTACCTCTAATGTTCACAGTGATGATAATTCAGACTAATGGTAACGCCAAGAACTAATGTTTCCCAAATGCTCATTCTATGCCCAGCACCACCTCCTAGGTTGCTGCAGTGGCCAACAGGTGAAGATACGAAGAGCATATACAACAGTGCCTGGTTCCACCATCATCCGACAGGGTCAATCAATTTTCCCAAGGCCATGGACTTGAGTGGCAGAAGAGAGATTCGAACCTGTACAGCCCCGCCGCTCAGGTGATGAGGAGGGACTCAGTCCCCTACATCCTTGTCCTTCTGCCATGTTGTGTTGCTCCTGGAAGGGAAGAGGGTGTGGGGAGGAGGCTATTCTCTTATTAAGAGAGAGGATGGGGGGTTCCCTGGTGGCGCAGTGGTTGAGAGTCCACCTGCCGATGCAGGGGACACGGGTTCATACCCCGGTCCGGGAAGATCCCACGTGCCGCGAAGCGGCTGGGCCCGTGAGCCATGGTCGCCGAGCCTGCGCGTCCGGAGCCTGTGCTCCGCAACGGGAGAGGCCACAGCGGTGAGAGGCCCGCGTACCACAAAAAAAAAAAAAAAAAAAAAAGAGGATGAGGGAGTTCCCTGGCAGTCCAGTGGTTAGGGCTCAGAGCTCTCACTGCCAGGGCCCGGGGTTCAATCCCTGGTTGGGGAATTAAGACCCCACAAGCTGCGGGGCACAGCCAAAAAAAAAAAATCCCACAGCCCCAGAGAAGCAGGGGTGCTCCGGGTCATCCCAACTGCACCCAATTCCAGCGTTTCCAGGCCTGCCTTTACACTGAGAACGGCAGGCACCACTCCTCCTAGGCAGAGTGCAAACTGGGGCTAATTTGAAAGTTCCAGAAGCACCCTCCCTCCCAGCCCCCAGTGCCAGTCTGAGAGCTCTCATTGTGCCAGGACCATTTAGCCCTGCAGCCAGCGGATCCCCTCGCCTGCAAAGGCCGGCGTCGGCCCAGGGACTGCATTCTATTTCACATCTCTGGCATGACGGCCCAGAAACTAAACAGCATCCCCAGGGCCAGACTCCTGCTAGACAGCAGCCCGTTATAAAATAGGGTGCCTCTCTCTGACCTGGGCTCTGGATCCCATCAAAACGACGTGTGTCTTTCCTTTCCTTCCTTGAGAAGGTGAAATACAAGCCTGTAATAACACCGTGCCCCTGTTCTCCTCTGGACAAAAGTCAAAACTCGAATCTGATAAATCTGAAATCAACGTTAATTTTCTAATTGGACTTCACGGGGTCTGGACATGGTGTCAGAGCCCGTGGTATTTCACATCGTATGTTATTGTTGGTGCTGACAGAAGAAATGAATCTTTCAGGAGATTCAAGGAGAAATTAGTATTTCCCTGATTCCAGGGAACTAAATACCCACCTATTCTACTTATTACAAAGGGGCCTATGTCCAGCCCTTAAAACTTTGCAGTGACCCCAGCGGCAGACATTGGGTTGCCCTTACACCCCTCCACACTTATTCACAGACCAAGGACCTTCCCCTCATTCTCATTCCAACCTGAAAAACTTCTACTCCACCTCCAAGACTCAGTTCAGAATGCCCATCTCTGAGAATCTTCCTGAGTACTGTAATCAATTCCTCACTTCTTCCTTGGTGACCGAGGGTCTGATGTGTCCCTATGTCTTTCCAGCCCGCTTACGGACCTCACTTGGTTCCTTTGTCACTCCCCAAGCAACTCCAGGGCAGGAAGAATACTATTATTCCATTCTTCCTACAGTACCCAGAGCAAGCACACAGCTCCCAGGAGGTGCGCTCTGAATGGAATGCTTGTTGATGGAATAACTGTTGTTTCTACAGTGTATAGTACTTAGTACTTACATAGTATAGTACAGTGTAAAGCAGTGATTCTCAACTGGCCAATTTTTGCATTACCTGCCCCCAAACCAGGACAATGTCTAGAGACATTTTTGGTTGTCACAGTTGGAAAGGGGAATGCTAATGGCATCTAGTGGCTAGAGGCAGAGCTATACAGTAAGACTTTTGTGGGCCTGAGCCCCTTCCTCCATAAAAAATACGTTAAAAATTATATTTTAAAACTAAGTTGGTGTGAAGAGAAATCTAATCCAGGCTGGATTCATTAGCATATATTCTTTATTATTATATTCATTTTTTCTTCTGATTTTGAAATTAAATTAAAATTAAAACATTTTTGTAAGCCCCTAAAATTACCATGAGCCTTAGGCACCGGCTCTACTGCGGCGAGTGCACAAGTGGGACCTGGGTGGAGGCCAGGGGGCCTGCTAGACATCTTACAATGCGCAGAACAACCCCAAACAGCAAAAAGTCATCCGGGCCCAGATGTCAATAGTCTTGAGGTTGAGAAACCTGTTATAAAGGAAAACTCCAGAATGTCGAAGCCTGGAAACTTAATGTCTGAGCTTCCACAGCAACTGTAATACAACACTGCAAGAACATAACTTTTGGTAATTAGCAAGGCTTTGGGGTAGAGAAGTGGACGAACACAGCACATACTTTCATGAAAGCATTCATGAAAAATCCAAATACTTTTTTTCTTTCGTTCTCCAAATGGTGGATAAAGCACGAAACATAGATTTTGTTCCTAGTCAGCTATGCAGGCAAGGAGCAGCACTTCATTACTCAGACAAATTGGGGAAATCCCATGATGCCCCCTGTCTCAGGCTCAGCTTCTCAGTACCAGGACCCAGAGCTCACTGCTCAGCAGAGAGACTCAGACGCACCAGCACTGCACACTTCACCTGCCTTCCAAGGTGTCCAGGGCAGACCTACCCCAAATCCATGTCAGGCCTGACTCTTCCGAGAGAGGCATCGTGTAACACACAGTTTTGACTTGGGGGTCTGTTTTAGGGTTCTCCCAAGAAACAGAACCACCAGGATATATGTGTGTGCGTGCATGAGAGTGTGTGTGTGTATAAATGTGTGGACATATATGTATATTTGTGTGTGTGTATTATATATATATGTACATAGAAAGAGACTTATTTTAAGGAATTGCCTCATGCAAAATCTTCAGGGTAGGTTGGCAGGTGGAGACACAGAGAAGAGTTGCAGTTTGAATCCAAAGGCTGTCTGCTGGCAGAATTGCTTCTTTGCTTGAGGGAGATCAGTGTGCTCTGTTCAGGCCTTCATCGGATTAGTCAGGGCCCACCCACATTATGGAGGACAATCTGCTTTACTCAAAGTCCACCAACTTACATCTTAATCTCATACCCAAAACAAAACAAAAAATGCCTTCACAGCCAAGTATCTGGGTACTGTGGCCCAGTCAAGCTGACACATAAAATTAATCATCACAAGGTCTAAATTTTTTTTAATTTTCAGTTTCTTCTTTCTCTCTCTGAAAGACCAATGAACAAACATGCTGGGAGGGAAGATACACAAGGTTTCACATCGAAAGGAGGCCATTAGCATTCACTGAATGCTTTTTGTGCACCAGGCACTTTGCAAAGATGATCTCACGTCACACTCAACCCCTGTGAGGGTGATATTGATGTCCACACCTGACAGTTATGTCACTTACTCAGGGTCCCGCAGTCAATCCTTGGCAGAGCCAGGATTCAAACCCAGGTCTCTTTTGAACCCAAAGCTGAGCTCTATCGACCCCCTGAAAGACACCAAGGAAAGGACAGAGGCTGCCCAGATAGAGGGACGAGCACGAGATCGGAGCAATGGGAACGCTTCAAGCTCTGCTTCTTCTCCTCCCCAACACTCTCACGCCAGTCTCCCTCTGCTCTTACACACTCACACACTCACACATACGCACTAGGAATATTTAGAAAATGCACATAAGGTGCCTAGTAGTGCATGTATATTTCATGCATATTGGAAAAATGGTAGTTGTTATAATAATAACCATAAATGATGTATATATGATAGTGAAATAGTCATATGTCAAAGGTGAGGGAGGAGGGGCACAGGACATAAGAGGGTAGGGAGAGGTAATCTGAAAGTAATGAGACTGTGAAGGTGAACCCATGTGATACCACAGAGCCCCAAAGTAAATTATCAACACATTCCTTCATTCAGAGAATGCTTTGCAAGCCACCAGTTGACCCTCCTAGCAACCTGCTGAAGTGGCCAAGGCAGAGACCCTGTGCCCATTTCATAGGTGAGAAATCTGGGGCTTAGAGAGGTTGAGGGCCTTGCCCAAGGGCACACAGCATCCTGCTTTAGGAATGGGAGCCAGGCCTCCTGCCATCGCCCTGTCCATGGAGAGTAGATGCCTTCGGGAAAGGAGAGTCTGGAGGGTCTTTAAGGAGTTCAGAAATCTACTTTCTCTCTCAGGTCAGAATGGGACCCAAACTCCTTCCCCACAGGAGGTGTCACAAGAATCAACAATAATCTATGTGACGATCCCATCCTGGTACTTGGCACAAAGTGTATAATAAATAAATAGAATACCAGCTGCTACTCCTACCATCGTCATCACAGCTTCCATATTCAATGGTCTGCACTGCAGCTCACAAAACCCAGAGGCCTTCGATGGAGAGAGGGGATAAAAAAATGTATCAGTGCAAGTATGTCTCACAGTCCTTGGTTCTGTCCCCTTCTTCCAAATGCCTCCCAGGACAAAGATTTCCATGGCAGCTACACAGCTATTCCCTCTTTTTCACCTCAAATGTTCCTATTTATGGTCTGCAAATGTTGGCAGGGATGTGAAGTGGGGACTTTTTTCATTTTCACCCAGAAGGCCCATGGCCATTACATCATTCTGAATTTCCTGGGCTTGTTCACGACGATACACCCACCCTCACTGTGCAGACATGGGGCTTGATTCTAACTACTGCACAGTATTGCACGGTGTTCGTCCACTGCATTTTATGTACCCATTCCTGGGGGGATGGACAAACACCTAGAATACCTCTGAATGTTCCAACAACCCTATGATGAATATCTTGTATATATCACCCTCTGGAGATGTGTGGAAGAGTTGCTTCGAGAAATTACATCCAGGGAGGACTTGCTGGGTCATGGAGTGCACATATACGCCCCAATTACACTAAGGCCAGCAAGGGGACTGTAAAAGACAGCTGCATCCATCTAAACGTTCCCACCAGCCCTGCACGAGGTTTTCTGTATCCCTGCATCCCCGCCAATATGCTGCATTATCCTGCTTTCTATGTTATTGTTTTTGCCAACCTGATAGGTATAAGTGCTATCTCCTTGTTGTTTTAATTTGCATTTCTCTGTTTGCCGCTGAGTTTGAACTTCTCTTCATTGGCTTCTTAGTCTTTGGGGTTTCCTCTCCTGTGAGCCGCCTGCCCATATCTTTTGCCCAGTTTTCCCTTGCAGTTCTTGTTTTTTCCTGTTTCGCAGAAATTTCTCAGATATTTTCAATATTAGTTCCTTGTCCATTTCTGATGCTGCAAATATCTCTCAGTTTGTTATCCGTCTATGAACGTGCTCCAGAGTGTCCTTCACTGAACAGAAATCTTTAATTGTATTATGATCAAATCCGTCCCTTTTTTTTTTTTTTTTTGGTCTTATACTCTGTGCTTTTGGGATACACATACACACACGCCGCGGTGTCTCACAAAAATGCACTCCTATATTATCTTCTATTGATATTCTAGCCTTACCTTTCAAATTTAAGTCTCACTCCATCTGGAACTTGCCTTTGTAAGTGGTATTAGACAGAGAATCTAGGGTTTTATTTACCTCCATTCAGTGGGTCAGTTTTCCCAACTCCAGCCACTAGACTGTACTTTCCTTCCCCCATTGATTTGTGGGAGCATCTTTCTCATATCTTGAGTTTCCATATGCAAACACAGGTCAGTCTCTGAGCTCTCTATTCTGTTCACTGGCCCAATGGAATGTTCTTTTTCTATACTTTTTTCATTACTACATCCTCTGCTTTTCTTCTTCAAAGTTGCCTCAATTATTCATGGACATTTGTTCTTGAAAAAATGTTTTTTAGAATAAGTTTATGGAGTTCCCAAAAAAATCCAACTGCAATTTTGATTGGGCCTACATCAAAACAATAGCTTAACTTGGGACAATTAACATTTTTATAACATTAAGTAATGCTATTAAAGAGTATGACTGGGCTTCCCTGGTGGCGCAGTGGTTGAGAGTCCGCCTGCCGATGCAGGGGACACGGGTTCGTGCCCCAGTCCGGGAGGATCCCACATGCCGCGGAGCGGCTGGGCCCGTGAGCCATGGCCACTGAGCCTGCGTGTCCGCAGCCTGTGCTCCGCAACGGGAGAGGCCACAACAGTGAGAGGCCCGCGTACCGAAAAAAAAAAAAAAAAGGAGTATGACTGTCTCAAAGGATTAATCTCCAAAACATACAAGCAGCTCAATATCAAAAAAACAAACAACCCAATCCAAAAATGGGCAGAAGACCTAAATAGACATTTCTCCAGAGAAGATATACAGATTGCCAACAAACACATGAAAGGATGCTCAACATCACTAATCATTAGAGAAATGCAAATCAAAACTACAATGAGGTATCACCTCACACCAGTCAGAATGGCCATCACCAAAAAATCTACAAACAATAAATGCTGGAGAGGGTGTGGAGAAAAGGGAACCCACTTGCACTGTTGGTGGGAATATAAATTGATACAGCCACTATGGAGAACAGTATGGAGGTTCCTTAAAAAACTAAAAAAAAACTACCATACGACCCAGCAACCCCACTACTGGGCATATACCCTGAGAAAACCATAATTCAAAAAGAGTCATGTACCACAATGTTCATTGCAGCTCTATTTACAATAGCCAGGACATGGAAGCAACCTAAGTGTCCGCCGACAGATGAATGGATAAAGAAGGTGTGGCACATGTATACAATGGAATATTAGCTATAAAAAGAAACAAAATTCAGTTATTTGTAGTGAGGTGGATGGACCTAGAGTCTGTTATACAGAGTGAAGTAAGTCAGAAAAAGAAAAACAAATACCATATGCTAACACATATATATGGAATCTAAAAAAAAAAGGTTCTGAAGAACCTAGGGGCAGGACAGAAATAAAGACGCAGACGTAGAGAATGGACTTGAGGACATGGGCAGGGGGAAGGGTAAGCTGGGACGAAGTGAGAGAGTGGCATGGACATATATACACTACCAAATGTAAAATAGATAGCTAGTGGGAAGCAGCCGCATAGCACAGGGAGATCAGCTCAGTGCTTTGTGTCCCCCTAGAGGGGTGGGATAGGGAGGGTGGGAGGGAGACGCAAGAGGGAGGATATATGGGGATGTGTGTATATGTATAGCTAATTCACTTTGTTACACAGCAGAAACTAACACACCATTGTAAAGCAGTTATACTCCAATAAAGATGTTAAAGGATAAAATAAAAAATAAAATAAATAAAGAGTATGACTGTCTCTCCACTTTTCAGATATTATTTTTATTCTTTAATATCAAATGTTTAAACTTTCTCCATAGAGGTTTTGTGTATTCTTCTGTTAATTCCTAGTTTTTACTGCTATTGTGAATAGTATCTTGGTTTTTATTATATTATATATGCATTATTATACATAATTATTGTATTATATTGTTTATATACATTATAATCTTTTCTAGTTGGTTACTAATGATATAGTGAAATGCTACAGATTTTTAAAAAGTTGATTGTGTATCTGTATTCCATGCTTGACTCTCTTTTTAGTTTTTTTTTTTTAATAAATTTATTTATTTATTTTTGGCTGTGCTGGGCCTTCGTTGCTGTGCACAGGCTTTCTCTAGTTGCGGCGAGCGGGGGCTACTCTTTGTTGCGGTGTGCGTGCTTCTCATTGCAGTGGCTTCTCTTGTTGTGGAGCATGGACTCTAGGTATGTGGGGTCAGTAGTTGTGGCACACGGGCTTAGTTGCTCTGCGGCATGTGTAATCTTCTCGGACCAGGGCTCGAACCCATTTCCCCTGCATTGGCAGGTGGATTCTTAACTACTGTGCCACCAAGGAAGTCCTCTCTTTTTAGTTTTGATTCTACTTTTCTATGAAGAAGATCATGTCTTCTGAAGAAAAAAAAAGTATTATCTTCTTTGTACACTTATTTTTCTTTTCTCTTGCTTTAAAAAATTTTTTTAAATTACTTTACTTATTTTTGGCTGTGTCAGGTCTTAGTTGCGGCACGCAGGATCTTTTATTGCAGCGCAAGGAGAGCGCGTGGGCTCTGTAGCTGTGGCGCATGGGCTATCTACCTGTGGCGCGGGCTCAGTAGTTGCTACTCACGCGCAGGCTTAGTTGCCCTGCGGCATGTGGGATCTTAGTTCCCGACCAGGGATCGAACCCACTTCCCCTGCATTGGAAGGCAGATTCTTAACCACTGGACCACCAGGGAAGTCCCTGTTCTTTCTTCTAACATTAGCAGGACTTCCTGTGTTAAAGAGGAGTGGTGATAGAGAGGCATTGCTGTGTTTTTCAAAATCATAAAGAAAATATATAAAGTTACTTTGTTAAAATAAAGGTTGCTATAGAACTTAGATACATGACTTTTACCAGCTTAACAAAACTTCCATTTTATTGGTAAGTGGTTTAAAAACAACATTTATCACTTCACAATATACTTTCCTGCCTCTATCTGAATTTTTTCAAGTAGATTTGATTTTTTTCGAATAGATTCTCTGATATAATACTGATATTATTGGGATAAGCTCTATTTGATTATTATGTACTATTTATTTTAAAGGCTCTTGGATTCTTTTAGGTAATATTTTATTTAGGTTATTCGTATCTCATCCATTACATAAATTGACCTACAATCTATTTTCTTCTATTTTTTTCTGAGTGATTAGTCTTATATATTTTTTCTAGTTTTGGAACCAATATTATCCTGGCTTCATAAAATAAGCCAAGCAGTTTTCATTCTTATATTTTCCACAATATCCTTCTAGAGATCTGGATGATTCATTCTTTATAAACTTTGTTAAAACTCACCTATAAAAACATCTGAGACTGAAGCATTCTGGGAGGAAGGTCTTTGCCTAACATTTCAAATTCTCTAATACTTTTTAGTCTATTCAAGTTTTCTTTTAAAATTTTTCTTGTGCCCAAACTTGGCATTTTATATTTTTTCAAGATATATGTCCATGTCATCTAAATTTTCAAATTTATTAGTAATGGATATTTATAGCAATCTTTTCTTCCTTTATGTGTGTAATTGTATCTGTTGCTACTTATCCTTTATTATTTATATTTTGTTTATTTGCATCACTCTATCATCAGCCTTACAAATGATGTTACTCCTGTTAATCTTATTGATATATTAAAAACCAACTTTTGGTGTCTTTACTCTTCTCTACTTTTGTTATTGTAGTTATTCTCTAGCTGATTTCCACCCTTATCTTTATTATTGTCTTCTCTCTTATCAAACATATCTTTTTCTAATCTCTTGATTTGAATGTTTAGCATGTTTGTTTCACACTGAAAATCTTAATACAGTAAAAAGTCCAGTGCACTATGACATAGATGTAGATCACATCCTACAGGACTTGGCCGTGGGACCTGGGTGACTCATTTAACTTTTCTGAGTGTCTGTATCCTAAACTGTGAAATGGGGTTGATGACCCTCTCTCCCAGGCTCCTATGAGAACTTTATGAAATAATGTGTGGGAGGCACCTGGAGGAACCACAGATCTTAGTTCCCTTCCCCTCCCTTGTTCCAAAACTAATTAGAAAACTGCTAATCGTAGATTCATGAAAATCTCAAAACTTTCAAGAAGTGGTTCCCAGCTGGGGACAGTCTTGCTTTCCAGGCGACATTCGACAATATCTGGAGAAAAATTTGGTCATCACAACTGGGGGAGGAAAGGGGTGCTACTGGCATCTAGGGAAGATCCCTGGGTAGAGGACAGGCATACTATTTACTAAACTTCCGGCAAGTCATGGGATCGGCCTGCACAACAAAGAACTATCCGGCACCAAATATCAAGAGTGCCAAAGTGGAGAAACTCCCCCTTGAAGGAAATTCCAGGAGCATCTGGTTCTGTCTTCTTCTGAATATAAGAATCTTTTCCCCAATACCTCCTCTGCTTGGGTACACCCAGGGACAGGAGGCTCATTACATAAGAAGACAGGTAACAATAGTGGAAGGAACACAGACACTGAAGTCAGCCACTCTTGTACACTGGTCTACCCTTTATTCTGACTTATCACCTGTAAACCTCAGTTTCCTCATCTGTAAAGTCGACAAATATGTAGCTATGATGACCAAATGAGATATATCCCAGCACAGGGCCCAGAATGTAGCAGGTGGTCAATAAAAGTTATATTGCAGTTACCCCTTATTGCATCCAAGTGACTTTACAATTCTGCACTTTGGTGATAACGGCTTCTTCTATCGGAAGGCCCCTAAACTGTTGGCAGAAAGTGGTCACTAACGGTCATTCCCTCTCTCTGGGTCTCAGCTTCTGCCTCTGTAAAATAGACGGTGCCACTACATCAAATCTTACAAACTGCTTGCCCTCAGCCAAAGTCAATTTGCAGATATGTTTGGTGTTTGGCCTGCATTTTTTTTTCTTTTTTGCTTCTTAGAAGTCAAATCTATTTCTCATTTATAAAAATGGGATAGTCTACCTAAAAATCTGGAGATCTAGCATCTCTTGAAGAATAAAAGGTTTAGCAATACTGGGCCTATTTCACTCACGGCAACAATCTAGGGCAAGTGAGAGCGTTGCTCCCATACAGAGGACATGTGTTCTCCATTCCCCACAATCCCCACCAGTCCCTATTGTCCTGTTTTCACTCACTTGTATCACTTCCGGCTTCTGTAGACATTTGACTTTATAATTCTTAAGATATATGGGCTCTCTAGCTCCTTTCATCTCTTCTGGGCTATGAACCCTGGAAACCATGGAGGAAATTTCCTTGATAAATTACCAGAGGAGAACTAACTACTGATGATTTGCTACAGGCTTTACTTAAAACAGAAGCTCTCCTAGACTCTGATTCCATTTTCCAACAAGGGAAAGAATGTCTCTTGAAAAAAAATCCATGGCCAACTTGTTCAAGTTAATGAAAAGGGTACTTTGATTTGCAAAGCCCATGAAGACAGTGGGCAGATCCACGGCTGAAGAGTAAGGGAGCTGGGATGCCTCACAGGGACCTGGTGGTCTCCAAGTGCTCCAGGGCACAACCATGTTAGGTAGTAGTACAAATCTATCCCTGCTGGGGGGGTCCCACTTTTTTCACCAGGCACAAGCAGACCTTCAGGAATTAGGTGGTCTGGAGGGGTGACGCGGTGGTGCCATGCAGACACAAAAACTAAAAAAAAAAATCCACTTTGGCCCATCCTAGAGATGAAATTGGCCCCTTCCCAACTAATCTCTGTAGGACTTCTACATTTGCCAACAAAATTCTGTCCCTGGAGTGTCTTTGAGAACAAACTATGCAGCATGTTGGAGAACCCACAATTTAGGTAGAGCTGGTACTTAACCACACAAGCAACCTTGGACAAGTCACCCAATGTCACCGAGCCTTAGTTTCCACATCAGAAAAATGGGGTAACGATAACACCTCTTTCCCAGGGCAGCTGCACGTGAGTTAATGGGCATCTATTCCCCTTTGTTCTCTGGATGACAAAACTGAAGCTTGGGCAAGAGAATTGATTTGCAGCACGACGCTGCTTTGGGAGGTTCCTATGGCTGGCTAAGATGCAAACCCATTAATCAAATCCAAGGCAAAACTTATTAGAAACAGATCTCCAGTACAAACCAGAGGGTATTATTTAACCAGGAAAAAAAAAAATAAACATAGTAATATGTAGTGCTAGGCCTAGTTGTAGTAAAACAAATACACATTCAAAGTGATGGGTCAGTCTTGTTACTACAGGTGAGAAAGCATGTCTCGCGGTAGACTCCCCATATATGTTTGCTGAACTGTTGAGCTGAAAGCAATTTGTCAATTGTCTGGAGGCCATTAAAATGTCCATTATCTTTGTTCTTTTTTGACAACTCTCCTGGGAATTTTTCTAAGGATCCAATCTTGAAGGGGAAAAAAATGAAAAGAAATAATATATTGAATTCACTGTGTACATCGGAAAAGGTTTTCTAGACTTATAAGAAGTGATGGGTTGAACAGTGAGGTCTAAGGGTCGAGATCCACTGGAGTGGTCAATGGAGCTGTGGATAACTGAAGATAATCTCCAGGCCCAGCCATCAGGACACATAAAGAAATGAGAAACCCTCACTCAATGGTATTTGGGAGAGACTGGGTAGCAAAAGGAAAAACATTCACATTATAATGTTAAGCACAAAAAGCAATGTTACAGGGGCTTCCCTGGTGGCGCAGTGGTTGAGAATCGCCTGCCAATGCAGGGGACACGGGTTCGAGCCCTGGTCTGGGAAGATCCCACATGCCGCAGAGCAACTAAGCCCGTGCGCCACAACTACTGAGCCCGTGTGCCGCAACTACTGAAGCCCACGCGCCTAGAGCTGAGCTCCACAACGAGAGGAGCCACCGCAATGAGGAGCCCATGCACTGCAACAAAGGGTAGCCCCCGTTCGCTGCAACTAGAGAAAGCCCGCTCGCAGCAACGAAGACCTAACACAGCCAAAAATAAATAAATTTATTTTTTTTTTAAAAAAAGCAATGTTACAGAGGTGATGATGGATCAAAAGGAGAATGAAAATGGCTGTGTCAGAATCGTAAGATTAGGGTAGACTTTAAATTTTTTTTCTGCAATTTTTATGATACACGCACATCGGGAAGAAATACTGTGTTCTGCACACCTGTTGAAACTCAGACCTGGAGTCTGTCCAGCTGTGGACCTCCTGATCTTTCTGCAATTGAAGCCACCCACTAAGCACCTACTACGTGTTAATGGGCACTGTGCCCGGCACATTCTGCTGTGCCAGTGGGGATCTCCAATCCCTGGTGAACAGGTCTCAAAGGGAGGAATCAGCATCACAGTCTCTGGAGAAGGGAAACTGAGAGAGAAGGGAACTTGCCCCAGGGTCATGTGGCTAAAAAGGGCCGAGTTGGGACTGAAGCCCAGCATGACATGTGCACAAAGTCTGGCCTCGTTCCAGCACCCAATGTCCCCCAAAGAACTGGGACATGGAAGAGGGCATTAAACAGCCTTGAATGACACTGCAAAGGTCCTTCCTGTTCAACCCCTTATAGGACTTCTGATGACCTCTAGAAGAAAAAGGATCCTTGTTAACAGAGAGAACGTAGTCCTGGGGATGAGAACCCTCCCCAGGTGAGCTAGAATTGAGCAGCGTTGCAGAGTTTTCACTGGTCATGTCCATCTCTGCACGGGAAGCCATACTTGTTTTCCATTGACTGTAGTGACGTAAAGAGCCCTTTCCATTTCCTCTTCCCTTACTATGAACGTCAGAATGTGCCTCTCTAAATGTGTATTTCAGGATTCATACTTCTGGGACCTTGGGTTTAACCACACCTCCCATCACAGTGTTTTCTATTACAAAACACCTAAAATCCCCACCATCATAGGACAAGTAGGATCCAAACATTCAATTGCAAAAGATGCATTGCATTATTATGAGGTTAGTGAAAATTGATATATTATAGGCGGTCCATACAGTCACAAAAATCACAAAAGTACAGACAGTGAAAATTATCCTATGCCCTAAACTGAGAACGTCTCATATGATACCGAGATGGTCACTTCCTAGCCCTCCACACCGCCACGTCACCCCCTCCCCAGCATAAGGTGAGAACTTCAGGATCCTCCCACCACCAGCCCTGTGTACTGGAGCCCTTCACTGGTCAAGTTATACCTGGTTCACTTAACTACACATTATCACAGGTGTTCGCGTCCATCACTACAATGAAAGCCATCCAGCCTTTTCGCTGGTTCAGGGCTTCAACCAATTCACTGAACAAAGTCAGGCACTTTTACTCCTCAGAATTGCAGAAATGGGTCCGTGCACCCCTGTCCTTCCACCCTTGGTTCGTTTTTACAAAGTCTCCTTTCAAAGTACCACAAATGGTATCACCTGCCAATGTTGAAAAGATAACAGTATCTTTCTTTGCAAGCCTTCTGTGAGTTCAGCCCCGTCTCCTACCTGCATGAACAAATATGGAAGGGGCTGTTTTGAGGGGGCTGATATTCGGAGCACAGCCTCCCTCAAGTCCAGAGGCTGGACGATGCTGGGATCACAACCAACAGCTTCCAACGTCCACCACACAATGCCACTGTAGCCCGCTTAGTTTCCAAAGCTGTGCACATCCTTGGCTGCAAAATCACTTCTGGGACAAAGGAATGTTTCTGAATTCAAAACGATTCCACCTCAAGCGTGTTCTCCACTATTAACAAACAGTTCAGGAAGAAATGAAGGAAGCTGAATCCCTCTGGGGACACACTCGGTTTTGCCCCGATGGGATCTTAGCAGCATCTGAGAGCCCTGTGATTTGACAAGGTCATCTACAGACTCCCAGGGCTGTTGATGAAGTTGGCTGTTCACCTGCAAGAATACTTGAGGACAGGTTAGGTGAGGGTGACGTTCCCCAAGCAGACTTCCAGGCCAGAAGCAGCTGTGGTTTCCATTATACCCTGCCTCTCCCCATGTTTGGGAAATCCTAGTGGACTTTCAGAAAGTGGAATCAGGGAGATATGTTTGACAACTCTTTTTTTTTTTAATGTGGTGGATGGGGCCTGTGTCTTTTCCACAGCTGGCTTCTAGCACTGCCCCACCCTCCATTACTGCAAGTTTACCTGCTTTATAACGATCTGTTACCCCTGCCCGTCCCTGAGTCTGGAGCAGCTGTGCGAGGCAGTGGGTGGGAGAAGGATGTAACGTGGTCCTATGGAGATATGAGAGGTCCACTGCCTAGGCCCACCTGGCTTGGCCTCTCCCCATTTCTCCCTTCTGAACCCCCTTTGGGCTCTGACAGGCACTGGAGTTAATGACCACATCCATCCTTTGCCCCTGAAGGCCTTCCAGCTCCACAGCCAAAGCCCCCATGGAGCTGGGAGGGCCTGCAGCCCTGGCTGAGCAGGCCCGGGCGGTTTCTTATTTATTTATTTATTTAATCTATCAGATAGAGAATTTTAATTAAATTGGCATAGTTAAGACCGAAAAGACAAAGTGGACATTGTAAGTGTGTCTTCAGCCCTTGCCTTAACAGGCAAATGAACACAACTGAAACACAGGTGGCTCTTGCTGGTCTATGAGACAGTGAAGAGAGCTTCTCAAGATTTAAATATATTAATATAACCACTGATAGAAATCTAAATATAAAACCAATCTCCTATAGGGTTTGGGAAGGCATTCACCATATCCCTGAAAAGTTTAACCTTCCTTATTCAAGTTTAATCATCTCTTTAGAAGGGGAAATCAGTGATAGTACTTGTTGAACCAGAATTACTAGCAAAATTCAAAAAGCTGACCATATTCATTTAGCCACGAGCCAATCTTATTTAAATCAGGACAGAAATATTACATCAGCCATTCATGATCTGAATTCTAGTGTATGAGATCAATTTAAATATGGTACACATAAAAAGTCATGATACATCTGTTTCATAATAAATAAGGCAGTGGCCAACGATTATGCATTAGTAGCTTTTTTGAGATACGCTATCAAGTCTGCCCTTTCTCCCTTCTTCTTAATGCCAGCGAAGATCATTTTTGTTCCAGGGATGTACTTCTTGGGATTCTCCAAATACTCCATCAGCGTCTCCTCTCCCCAGGTGATGCCTTCGTTCTTGTTGGCATCTGTGTAAGAGAATCCGACAGCCTGACCTGTCTTTTGCCCAAACAGACCATGGAGATTTGGCCCAGTCTTGTGCTTGCCTCCCTTTTCCACAGTATGGCACTGGGCACACTTCTGAACAGAAATCTTCTTGCCCTCCTCAACATCACCCATTTCTAAATCGTACTTTCTCCGTGCACGACTAAGAGGTTCCCGTTCGCAAGCCGAACGTCCCGCTCCCTAATCTCATATTTAAATAAATGCATTTAAGTTTTAAAACACAAAACGATTTGAAGAAGTATCAAGTAAACCGTCATACAGATGTTAGGCTGACTGGTGTGCAGTGTATGGCTGGTCCACATTTTGGCCATGCTGACTTAGATCAGCCTTCGAGTGTTTTGAACAAATTGTTCCTCGAAGGCCTGGGTTCGGGATGCTATTTGGGGTTCCTTCCAAGCCAACAGCCTCCCTAGGAACTGGAACTCCTAAGCTCTACTGGAGCGATGTGATTCAAAGTCTTTCGCTTAGGCTAATCTATCCTGCTTTAAATCCTACAGCGCTATAGAAACTCAATGACAGAAGAGACAGCTGGTCCCTGACAGGAAAATACCATTAGAAGGCCAGAGGCAGCCAAACCCTCGGTAAATGGATTAATTCACTTAGCTTCTGGAAGGTAAACCTTTCTGGAGATGGCATCCAAGTCAGGAGGTGGGCCAGCTCCCTGTGAGGTGGGCCCCTGAATGCAGATGAAACGTGGGTTTGGAGCTCTGATGTAGATCCAGAGGGGCCAGGCATGGAATGCCCGGCAGGGAGTTTTAGCCTGCAAATGCCAAGGTGCAGCACATTTGAAGTTGTGAGGAAGGGGAAAAGCAACGGGAATGAAAGCAAATATCTGGGAGGGGATTTTCTTTTTTTTTTTTTCTTGGCTGCACCCTGTGGCTTGCAGGATCTTAGTTCCCCGATTGAACCCGGGCCCTCGGCAGTGAAAGCGCTGAGTGCTAACCACTGCACTGCCAGGGAATTCCCTGGGAGGGGATTTTCTTTGGGCTCACTTCCCCTTGCATTCAAACCTATTAACCTTAGTGTGTTAGGAGCACTTTCTTCAGGAATAATCTCACTAAATGCTGCAGAAAAGTTAGAAGGAGTTTGTTGGGCTTGATAGGTAGAGAAATAGACACAAAATTCACTAGCATCAGTGGAAACTGAAATGTTAAGTCTCCAGTCCAAATACTAGAGCTGGAATCCTGGCCTAGAGATTTTTTTTTTTTTTTATCTCTACAGTTTATACTCCTCCTCAGAGATGAATGTTTTTCTTACTAGTCTTATTCTGAACAGCTACAAACTGAGATTCAACCCTGCCAGGCTCTGTGTGTGTGTGTGTGTGTGTGTGTGTGTGTGTGTGTACCTGACCGAGAGACTACCCTTTAAGTAATATGTGTGTGCTGTGTGTATTATTTTTACAGAAATAGTTTGGCTTCTATCCTTCAAATATCCAAGGGTATTTGGAAAATATAGTCTAAGACAGACTATTGATCCATTCCTCCAGTTTCCTAAGTGCTCAGTGTATATCAAGTTTATAGAGTATAAGAACTTAACGTCTTACAGAAATGCCTTTACTAAATTGCACTGAAATAATAAGGTCTTTTGCTTTTATATTGGAATGTTATGGCATCTTTAGGAAAATCCTTGTGCAGCTTAATAGTCTCACAAGTAATGATCCTCATGAGAAAATATTTGTGACATTTGAATCAAGGATAACTTTATCTCTCTTAAGAGGTTGGTATGTTTCCTTTAATCAGACAAGTGTTATATAACTCATCATATTTCTATTTTTGCTTTGGCTGCCAGGAAATTCAAAGTTAAGTTATCTGTTCAAGACCAGTAACTCTATTGGCCTAAATTTGGGGTATGATCATTTTTCCGCTTATTTTAATATTTGCTTAATAATCCTCAATAATAATTTTAACAGTCCTACTTTATCTGAGTCTGGCATATATTACATCTGTTACATATCAGATATATATAGTATACATTATATCAGGTCTGTTTTCGCTTGCAGTTGACAGATATCCAACTCAATTAAGTTAAGCAATAAAAAGTATGGAGGGGATTCTTATTGGCTCATATAGCTGAAAAGTTGAAAAGTTCAGGGTAGATCCAATCATAAAACTTTAGAATAGGGACAAGTCAAAGGGACACAGGAACCAACCTGAAAGTGCTCCCAGTGACCAAAGCTGGAACAATTTGAACAACAAAATAAATAACACAGAACTAAATTATAACCCAAAGTATAAAAGAAATATACGTGAGTCCATACTATTAATAATATAAACAAATGATGGAATAAATAGGAACAAGAAACAAATCTTCCTTACAAAAGAATTTCAAATAATATATGTAGAAGCTCCCTCTCTAGGATGTAGAGGTTAATTCCTTTGAGGGTGGACGAGATTTAGTGACTGGCTTCCAAAGAGGAGGGTATAAAAAAGGGAAAATAGTACCTTTACAGTGGAGAAGCCTGGCAAACACCACCTTGACCAAGTGATAAAGCTCAACATCACCAGTGATGAGTCATGTTGATATGATATGAACCCTCTGATACGATGTGATGAGAAAGGTACTTCACATCCACGGTAGTCTTTCCAAGACTCCAAAACCCCGTCTAAGCATGAGAAAAACATCAGACAAGCCCAAGTTGGAAAATATTCTATAGGATACCTGGCCAGGACTCCTCAAGACTGTCAATCAACATCATGAAAAACAAGGAAAGACTGAGAAACTATCACAGACCAAAGGTGACTAAGAGGGCATGATGACTAAATGCAACGTGATACCCTGTATTGGAAAGAGGACATTAATGGAAAAACTGGTGAAATCCAAATAAAGTCTGGAGTCTAGTTTACAGTAATGTGCCAATGTTGGCTTCTTACTTGTGACAATTGTACCATTGTAAGTTATAGTGTAAGATGTTAACAATAGGGGGAAACAAAACTCTCTGTACTAGTGTTTCAGTCTGTTCAGGCTGCTATAACAGAATACCATAATCTGGGTGGCTTATATCCAACAGAAATTTATTTCTCAGAGTTCTGGAGGCTGGAAGTCCAAGATCAGGGTGCCAGCATGGTTGGGTTCCGGTGACAGTCCTCTTCCTGGTTTGCAGATGGCCATTTTCTTGTTGTATCCTCACAACAAAAAGAAAGAGAGGGATCCTGTGTTTCCTCCTCTTTCATAATGGCACTAATCCCCTTCATGAGGGCTCCCTCCTCATGACCTATTCACCTCCCAAATGCCCCACCTCCAAAAACCATCACATCAAGGGTTAGGATTCCAACTTTCATAAATATGGAGGGGGGGACACAAACATTCAGTCTGTAGTTATCTTTGTACCTTCTCTGGGAATTTAAAATTATTCTTAAAAACAGTTAAAAAGTAGCAGAGGGACAAACAGAAAAGAAATAATAAATTAAATAAAGCCAATCCCATCAATAATCATATTAAATGTTAATGGTCTAAACACTCCAATTAAAAAGTAGAATGGTCAGAATGGATAAAAGAGACCCAACTTCAGCTTGTCTAAAAGTGATGCACTTTAATTATAAAGGCACACAGATTGAAAGTGAATGGAAAAGTGATGGAAAATAATTTGTCATGTAAAAAGTAAGACTTAGAAGGATGGAGTGACTATATTAATAACAGGCTAAATACACTTCAAGGTATAGAGTATTCATAGAGATAAATTACGTATAAACACACACACATAACCCTGATTGATGGTTTAAGAGAGATCATCTTCATCAAATGGTGTTAGAGCTGTGTTTGGCCCAGTCTTACATTTGCCTTTTTCTCTTCATGTGGCTCCCTGTCCACTTCCTCACCCCACCCCACCACACTTAACCAACCTTAGCAACCTAGTATTGACCTTTTCCATATTTCCCTATGCTTGTAAAATTATTTCTAAACATATAAGACCACACATACATGTATATATACATATACAAAATATTTCTGTCATTGCTTTAGGAGAACATAGGTTCAAAGCATACACACTCTGCTCCAGCTTCTCTTTTAATACCTCATGCAAATTGCTCCAGGTCCCGAGATATTGTGCTAATTCACTATTTTTAATGAACTATTGAGAACGATCTGTTACTATGAATTATCCACAATTTATTCAACGTTGAACATATATGCTTACATTATTAGTATAAGGATTCCCAGGAGTGGGATTCTGGGTCAATGGGGCATGTGCATGTAATTTTAATACATTTTGCCAAGTTACTCCCCGAGAGGTTGTAGTAACTGCATGTCTACCAACCATGGGCGTGTGTACCCTCTTCCCTGCACAGGAAGAAAAGACCACCTGTTCAACATGAATTCTGCACCCCCAGCCCCCATGGAGGGTGTGGAGCAGATGGTACTGGGGCTCACACCCATCATTACGGGTCTTCTGGCTCACTTTGGGGAGGCAGCAGCATCCACACCCACAGCTCCCTCAGCTGCTGCTCAACTTGTCTGTCGGGGTCCCAAATCCTGGGTCACTTTATGTGAATGAACCTGTTCGTGTCCACCTGGGCCAGGTGCTTCTCTGGGGAAGTACCAGCTCGTCTGCAGCTCACCTTAAAGCATCAGGGTTGTGGGCTTTGAGGAAATAAAAGACCAACTGGAGATCCAATGAGACACAGCCTCCTGGGGGTTTCAGCATATCCTCCTGGCTTTGAAATTGACCTCATTCTCCCCACTGCGAGGTCATCTTCTTTTCCTGTTGCCAACCCTGCTGGCCGCAGACCCACAGCAGACTTGGGGACGACACACGGACGTAGACAGTTTAACTGGTTCCCAGGATGTGTAAGGTCAAATGCCTATAATAAATCCCCTATGACACTCACAGCTATTCTGCTTCTCTGAGGGAACCCTAATACTGTACACCACAATTATTCTCATCCAGCTCTATGATAAAGCAAGCTTTGAGCCTTCAGGGTATATACTAAGACCAGCTGTTCCTATGGCCATCGCTTAGACAATGTCTGCTTAACTATAGATTGGAATTCACTGATACAGTTTTACAGCAAGTCAATTCTGCAGACACATATTGAGCACCTACTGTGTGCTCTCTGTGAGGTCTGCCCTCACACTAGTAATAATCCTCTTTTATAATGACAAAGAAAAAAGAAAATCTTGAGATAAGATAAAGAACAAAAAGTTTATGCTTGTAGTTGTAGCAACTTCATATTAGATTAATCCTCCAAGTGTTTTTAACGAAACTAGACCTTTCATTGGGTGATAAAAATGACTCATGGGTGTCAGCAGTAATACATAACTCTTTTTTTGTGTGTGTGATGATTTCCTAAGAGGCTAAGATCTAACTAATTGCCCAATTCTGAGTTTCTTTAAAAAAAAAAAAAAAGAATCTAGCATGCTAACATGGATCAGCATCTTTAGAATTCAACAGTAGTTTAATTTATACCTAACATTTGGATTGGGAACTGCTTGAGAAGCATTCTTGTCACCTTTTTTAAAAATTAAAAAGTAAGACAGCAACTCCCTTGCCTATTCCATGAAGGTCTTAAAACATACCTGTAGGGCTTCCCTGGTGGCGCAGTGGCTGAGGGTCCGCCTGCCGATGCAGGGGACACGGGTTCGTGCCCCGGTCCAGGAAGATCCCACATGCCACGGAGCGGCTGGGCCCGTGAGCCATGGCCGCTGAGCCTGCGTGTCCGGAGCCTGTGCTCCGCAACGGGAGAGGCCACAGCAGTGAGAGGCCCACGTACCGCAAGAAAAAAAGACATGCCTGTAAATTCTCTGATGCTCCTCCCATTAAAAGGCATGTCTGATTGGCCTCCCTTTGACTATGCGCTGGCCTCTGTGACTCTCTTAGAAGAGACCCAGCTTGGGTTTGGAGGCTCATTCATAAGAGCCATACAGACTCTACCTGGCTCTGTCTTTTTCAGGCATATGCTTTGGAGCTCTGAATCCCCAGAAGGACTCCAACCACCCAGAAGTCACTATGCGGGAGAAGCCACGTAGCGAGTCCCTCCGATGAGTCCAACCCCAGCCCCCCTCCCATCACAACTGTGTCATGTGAAAACCGCCCAGCTGAGCCTACTCAACGTCCGCAAGCCTCGAGGTAATGACATGTTATTTTAAACCACTAAGTTTCAGTGTGGTTTGTTATATGGCAATAAATAACTGGAACATTCTGGGTAGAGAAATAAATAGCACCGTCACCCTGCTCTCAGGACTCATAGTTTATAGGGAAACAGAATCACAGTTTCAATACCACATCAGGGCCCTATGGGGTGTATTCAAGGCTCAGAGGGAGCACAGAGGCAAAACTGACTTCCAGATTTGAATAATGAGGGATCTCACGTCTCGTGGGGTTTTTTAAGCTCTTTTATTTAGTAACAGCTCTATGTTCATAAATGTTAGCAGACTACAGCACTCCTGAAGCCCAGTGAATCCAGTGGGCTCCCGCGTCATCTGCAACAACCGGGTGGATGGTTGTTGGTTTAGGATGGCACTTAAGGACTGACTCTCCTTACTATCCAATCCACATGGCACTGTGCATTCTGAAAATGTGAACGTGGATTTCATTTGCCACAGAAACTCTTCCAGATACTGCAAACTTTTCTCATGGGAAGCTTAGAAGACAAATATTTCCCAGTTTGGCCTGTAGGAAGGAGACAGAAGAAATGCTATGGAGGTTGGGCTCTAGGCCGAGCAATTTACATCATCTCATTTGATCACAGGTCAGTCCTGTCAGGCAGAGCCTGTTACAGTCATCGTCCAGAGACAGGAAACAAGTCTCAAGGAGAAAACCATCTGCCCACGGTCAGCAAAAAGCATGGCTGGGATGTGAAACCAGATGTCCCGACCCCAAACCTCTTTCTGTTATGGGTTAAACTGTGTCTCCCCAAGGGCTTTCCTGGTGGTCCAGTGGTTAAGACTCCATGCTCCCAATGCAGGGGGCATGGGGTCAATCCCTGGTTGGGGAACTAAGATCCTGCATGCTGCACCGTGCGACCAAAAACAAAACAAAACAAAACAAAGAGCAAACTGTGTTCCCCCCAAATGATGTGTTGAGGTCCTAACCCAGGACCTCAGAATAGCAGGAAATACATCATTGCAGATGTAATTAGTGAGGATGAAATCATAATGGAATAGGACAGACCTCTAATCCAATAGGACCGGGGTCCTTATAAGAAAAGGAGAAGAGACAAAGAGAGAAACACACAGGAGCGGACGCCATGTGATGATGGAGACAGAGAAGGGAGGGATGCAGCTACAAGCCAAGGAATGCCGAGGATTGCCAGCCACCACCAGAAGCTAGGAGTGGCAAGGAAGGATCCCCCCCTTAGAGCCACTGGAAGGAGCACGGCCCTGCCGACACCTAGATTTTGGACTTCCAGCCTCCAGATCTATACAAGAGAATAAATTTCTGTTGTTTAAGCCACTCAGTTTGTGGTACTTTCTTACAGGGGCCCCAGTCCCCTAGAGTCCTGACCTCCAAAGGGGCTCACACGGGCCAGATTCTGATGATTTACCACGACCTTGACAATCTGAAGTAGGAGGAGCATGTTCTAGAGAAACTTGTAAAGGACTCATTCTGTACTCACATCAGGCCGAACAACCACAGGTTCCACTTGGCCACACTGAAAATGGTCTGGGATGGCCTGGGTGCCTGCATGTCAGGAAACTTTTTTAAGGAGGTGGGATTTTTTTGTTCCAGTGTGAACTATATCACAGGATTCTTATTTATCCAAAGAATTTTCCATGTAAATAAAGACATTTGCAAATTGATTTAGATTAATCAGGTGTGACTGCTGGATAAACAGAGGGAAAAACTCTGTCACTGAGATCCGGGCACTGGAACAACCAGGACCCTGCACACAGGCTTGCAACAGAGGCAGCAGCAGAGGCAGAACTGTGGTCCAGGAGAGAAGAAGAACACCAGAAAGGGAAAGAAACCTGAAAATATGAAAACCATCTTGGGCTATAATCCCCAAAGAGGCCGCTGGACTCAAAGGTCACCCAGGAGATGTGAGTTTAAATTATGGGCTCCCCAAACCCAAATCTGGGGGATTTCTACCTTCTGGTCTGCCCCTACTCCTTCCACCCACCTCTCACCCCATCTCCATGCACAAACAGACACTCACACACACACATACACACGCACAGAAATATACCAGAGTCACACACACACACAGAGAGACACAGACAGAAACATACAAAGAGTCATACACACGCACACACGGAAACATACACAGAGTCACACACACACACACCCTCGGGCACAGGGTTTTTAGAGACTGTGTTGCATGTATTCACCACTCAGTTCTAAGTGCTAAGTGCTCCCAGGCGGCAGTATTATCTCATTTTCTTCTCGCAGCAACCCTTTAAGGCAGTTGTTGCTAATCCCATTTTGCAGACAGGAATACGGAGCCCCAGAGATATTAAATGTCTGGTACAAGTTTCCACAGTCGGCAAGCGGCCCAGCAGGGATGCTAATCCCTCCCCTGAGTCCAGATCCGGGTCCCCACCTTTCCCACCAAAACACACAAACCCACGTTGATTCCATCCACACTGTTTCGGGTGCTAAGAATAAAGCAATGAACAAACCAGACCAAGGCCTTGGGCAGTGGGGGAAATGGGGAAATGTTGGTCAAAGGTACAAACTTCCAGTTATAAGATGAATAAATTCTGCGGATGTCATGTACTACAGCTAACAACACTGTATTACATACTTGCTGACTATAGCTAACAACACTGAATTGCATATTTCAAAGTTTCTGTGAGAGTAGATCTCAAATACCCTCACCACAAAACCAAAAGGGTAATTAAGTGTCGGTATGGAGGTGTTAGCTAATGCTATGGGGCAATCATTTTGCGATACATAAATGTATAAAATCTACACACCGTACACCTTAAACTTACACAGTGTTATCGGTCAATTATATCTCATTAAAGATGGGGGAAAAAAACAACACGTATTGTATGATTCCATCTATATGAAATGTCCAAAAAAGTCTAAAGAGATAGAAAGTAGATTACTGTTTGCTTAAGGCTGGGAGTGGAAATGGGGAATGACTGCAGATGGGCACAAGAATTCTTTTGGGGATGATGGAAATGTTCTAAAATTAGATCGTGGTGATGGTGGCACCAATCTGTAAATATGCTAAAAATAGTAAGTATATAATTAAGTATATAATTCATATACTTAAAATGGGTGTATTTTATAAGATGTAAACTGTACCTCAATAAAGCCTTTAATAACAACAACAAAACCGAAACAGACTGGACCCCACCCTCGGGGAACTCACGTTGCTCATCATCCAGGAGCGCCTATTCCTTTCCATGTGAGTCATCTGCTTCCTCCAGGACGGAACGTGAATGTGCACGGGCATCCCTGGGGGTCTAGCATCTGGATCTGTGGGCCTCAGGTCGGGGTGCATTTCTATCAAGCTCCCAGGTGAGTCCAATGCTGCTGACCCACGGACCACATCTTGAGGACCAAGGCTGCACTACGTCTTGGAGAGGAGAGAAAAGGGTGTATTTCATGCCCCATATCAGTTGTTGACTCTTTTTTTGGCAGATCAGCCCTGGCTACCTGACTGGTGAGTCTGGGAAGTGGACTGGCTAACAGGATGGGCGGTTCCCCGTGGGACCACCTGCTTCACTCCTCTGGCTCAACCCCACGTGTCCTGTGACCCCCACCCCGGGAAGTGCTTCCTTCCGGGGCGCAGTCTTAGGGAGCCAACGGCCCATAGGTGGAGGCCACGTTCTCAATACCAGCCTCATCTGTATGTCCATTTTCCACCTGCTTTATTTCTGTAATTTCTGTACCAGTTCCAATCAGGAACAGGGAAGAGTTACTAGGCTGAATCATGTGAAATTACCAACTGAACAGGTCAGCAGGATATTGACAACTTGGTACAGTTCAAGCTAATATTTATCGGGCGCCCTCATATTCTACCACCACATACCAGTGGTTTTCAAACTCAGGTCATATCAAAATCACCTGGGAATCTGGAAAAACCACGAAGGCCCAGGCCTCATCTTACTTCAGCTCACTTGAGCCTCTGGGTCCTTCATCAGCCCTGTAGACGAGGCTACACACACCAAGGTTTGAGATGCCCCGTGACACGGCAAGCACGACGCTGGGTTCTCTGCTTATTTCATTGAATCCCTGGGACGACCCATCGTGCCTGTGCCTACGTCAGCTCCTATGGACTCTCACGAGCAAATTGTTAAATTTTTGGAAACTTTGTGAGCTGTCTGTTAAACATAGCTATTATTAAAAATTAAAGTATATGAACTTACAATTAAGTAAATTATATTAAAAGCATAGGTAATACGTACTCAAAACTCGTCACTTCCTAATTATTCTACTACATTTTACTATCACCTATGCTTTGGGAGCTATTGACAAACATTGTATCAGTGTGTTGGAAATGGTATATCATGGTGTGTGGCTGTAGTCTCTTCCCAGCTCTGCCTTCCCTGGCTTCATGTTGGTGGTTTGAAATCATCCACGATGAGAGTGTTTATACCATGGAAGCTGGCAAACGCTACAAATCGGGCGTTACTTCCCCCGATCAGACCCTCGACATTCCCATTTCACAGATGAGGAAACTGAGGTTTGGAGATTAAATGACTGTCCCATGATCTCAGGGCCCCAGTCTGAACTCAGAGCCCAAGTTTTTAACCAATGGGCATATTGTGCTTTTTCTTTGTATCTTTCCTAGGCTTGTGGCATAAATCTTCACCCACCTTCCTGGAAAGCACATCCCACTCCCCAAAATCTGGCCGCCCCCAGGACCCCACCCCCTCTTCCCCAGCAGCCTAAAAAGGAGGCCAAAATAATGCTCCACCAGCATGGCCCATGGCCTCTGACAGGTCAGGTACGTCAGCAGAGTCAGGAGTGGCTTCGTTGCCCAAGCCCAGACTCCTGTAGGGTCTCCCCACCAGTGGATGTCCGTACAGTTTTAGTGGGATAAGTTAAATTGGGTGGGTGCTCTTGGTGAAAAAAGTCATAAAGAGATGGCAGAGTCTGGAGGTAAGAGGAAGGCCGGTGGAGTTTTGCCTCACAGGTCGGGGAGGTTGAGAAGATGCACGTTGAGAGAGGAGAATGGGGGAGACAGGAGGGGTGTTGCTTTCAGCCCACCCCCACCCAGCAGCGGTCCCTTGGCCCCTCGAAGGAACCTGGAAGGAGAGAAGAAGGAAAGCCCACAGTGGGGGAACAGGCAGTGTGAGAGGTCCAGGCTGGTTTCCCCTCACCCTCCTCTCTCATTTTCTCTCCAAAATGTTGGGTCCCTAATGATTCTACCTCCAAGTGCCACTCCCACTCAGACCCCAGAGGAGGAGATACTTGGGACAAAGACCTCCCTTGAATGATTCTAGTTTTGTTTTAAAAAAGAGAATGGGGACTTCCCTGGTGGCGCAGTGGTTAAGAATCTGCCTGCCAGTGCAGGGGACACGGGTTCCAGCCCTGGTCTGGAAGATGCCACATGTCACGGAGCAACTAAGCCCATGCACCACAACTACTGAGCCCGCGTGCCACAACTACTGAAGCCCACACGCCTAGAGCCCGTGCTCCACAACAAGAGAAGCCACTGCAATGAGAAGCCCGTACACCACAACGAAGAGTAGCCCCCGTGCTGCAACTAGAGAAAGCCCATGCATAGTAATGAAGACCCAACACAGTCAAAATAAATAAATAAGTAAATAAAAAGAAAAACAGTGAATGTAGAAAAAAAAAGGAAAAAGGAGAGAAAACCGAGGTCACAACCCGTTTATGACATAGTGTTGACAGCAGGATTCAGGGTGTTTTATTATCTTTTTTTTTGGCACTGGCTTTCCCTTTGTTTTCCGGCAATAATACTGTACATTTTTTATAATGATGAGGAAACAAGTTATATTTTAGTATGAAGGAGGAAGGGGAAGAAAACAGAAGAAGAAATCATCACAGCAATTATACAATTATGTAATTATGGGGCAAAAAATACTTTCACATTAAATAATACATTGCTTTCTCCCAATAGCCCTGCAAGGAAGAAGCACAGACGATGTTAATTCAATGTTTAAAATGGGGGAATATGCTTATTCACCATAATTAAGATATGGAATCAATCTAAGTGTGTGTCAATGGATAAAGAAAATGTGGTATGTATATATTAATATAATGGAATATTATTCACCCTTAAAAAAGGAGATTCTGCCATTTGGGACAACCTTGATAAGCCTGAAGGACATTATGCTTAGTGAAATAGGATAGACACAGACAAATAGTGCATGATTTCACTTAGAAGTGGAATCTGAAAAAGTCAAACTCATAGAAGCAGAGAGTAGAATGGTGGTTGCCAGGCACTGAGGGTAGGAGGGGAATGGGGAGATGTTAGCCATAGGGTACAAAGTTTCAGTTATGCAGGATGAATAAGTTCTGGAGATTTAATGTACAGCATGGTGACTATAGTGAATAATACTGTATCGTGCACTGGAAATTTGCTAAGAGAGTAGATCATATATGTTCTTGCCACACCAAAAAAAAAAAAAAAAGTTAACAATGTGAGGTGATGATGTATTAATTCGCTTGATTGTAGTAATTATTTTACAACATATTTGTATATCAAAATATTACATTGTACACATTAAATATAGTTACAATTTTTATTTGCCGATAAAGCTGGAAAAAATAGGGAAGCTGAGGGCTGGGGGCTGTTGATGTTTCCAAGGTCAAAGAGAGAGTCCAAAGCAGAGTCAGGATTTGGCTTGAAGTCTCTCAGCTCTAAATCCAGTACTCCTACCACTGTGTTGGGGGCACTCTCTGTACAAGTGACATCTATGGAATGTCTTCCATCCAAAACAACCTCCCCTTACCTCCCCAGATCCAGAGGGGGGGATGCTCTTGACCAGGTAGAATGAAGCATTTCTGTGCCCTGACCATGGAGTTTTTGGGGGGAAGGGGGAGCACATCCAACTCATTTAGGGCTGATCAGAGTTCCTTCCCTTAGAATCTGGAGTTGAGTCATGGAGAGATAGAGAGAGTGATGAGAGACAGAGAAAGAAGGAATGAGACCTTGTTCATGTGGCTGGTAAGCATGGTTTGCCCTGTGACATGGGGAACAGAGAACGTAGGTCTGCAGGGACATAAAAATAAAGCAGAGACACAAAAAGGAATGGAGATGAGAGACGAAGGGAGAACCTGAGTGACCTTCTAAGGCCTTCATCAAGCTTAGCTCTGGGCTCACCTTGGCAGCACATATACTAAAAGTGGAACAATACAGAGAAGATTAGCATGACCCCTGCACAAGGATGACATGCAAATTTGTGAAGCATTCCATATTAAAAAAAAAGCTTACCTGCGCTCCTGCCCTACATCCTTATAATAAGTGCCGTTTTGTTTTTGTTTTTGTTTTTAAATTAAGGTGGGTTGAGTTGATATCTGTTTCTTGCAGCCAAAAGATTGCAAACTAACAATTCGTTACTGCATGGATGTACCTTGCTCACACTGACTTTGAAACTTTTTAATTTTCTAGGAGGCCTATTTCACTTTAAGTATTTACCGTTATTTGTCATGGGACAACCAAGAGCAAATATAATATTTGTCAGCGGAACCCAGAAGCAATCCCTTTAAAGAAAACAAGGATGCCTGCCAACAACACCAGGACATTCACTATTTTCTGGAGGACTTGGTGCATGCAATAAGGTAAGGAAAAGAAATAAGAGAAACAAATATAGGAAAAGAACAGGCAAAATTATTATAGTTTCAGATAATATGATTATCCACCTAGTAAATCCACTGAATATCATGCTGAACCTGTAAGAGTTTGATAAAGTGGTTGGATATGATATAAAAAAACAAAAATCGATTATTTCTCTGTATGCCAAAAAAACACGATTGTAATGTGTAATGGAAAAAAGATCTCACTAACACAATGAGAACTGTAAAATACCTAGGAATAAACCTAATGAGCATTGTGCAATTTATATGCAAAACACCATAAAACTTTACTAAAAAACAAAAAAGGAAGAACTAGCTAAATACAAGGTATACCCTGAGGTCAACTGCATTACTGGCCCCAATTCTTCATCTCTATCTGAATCCATTCCTTACCTTGGCCTCCTTGCGGGCAGAGTATATTCCTCCATCCCTTGATTCTAGGCTAAACCATGTGACTTGCTTTGGCCAACAGCATGTAAGCAGAAGTAACAGTGTGCAATTTGGAGCCTAGGTCTTAAGAGACTTCTGCTTGCTTTCCTGCATCTCTCCCATTTCCATGAAAGAAGCTTATCCCAGACCTGATGCCCAAAAGGAATAAAAAGGGAGCCGACCTAAGCCCCAACTTCAGTGAGGAGCTAAGCCCAACCAGATGTATCTATAACTTGAAGGGGAGCTACCCAGACAAGCCCAGCCCAGATCCGCCATGTCCAGCCAACTTATGGACCAATAATAAATAGATGTGTTTTAAGCCCACTGAGTTTCGGGATGCTTTGTTAGACAGCAAGAGGTAACTGATACACCATACTCCTGGATGGTGATACTCAGTATTGTAAAGATGCATTCTCTGCAAATTAATCTATAAAGTTCAGTGTGATTCCAATCAAAATACCAACAGATATTTACTTCTCTGGGAGTTAAAAATTAAATGGCAAAACAAAATTAGCTGCTAAATTTATGGAGGGAAAAAAACTAACGGAGGAGAACAAGATATTACCCCATCAGATATTCAGAGGTACCATAAAACTAGGCTAGTTACACAGCATGGTAACAGACAAATGAACCAATGGAACGCAACCAAGGGGGAGATGATAGATAGATAGATAGATAGATAGATAGATAGGGATAGGATGTCAAGAAAAATAGAGATAATGCTATATTACAAATCAGTGGCGGGGGGTGATTGATTATATAGTAAAGAGCATTGAAACAACTGACCGTCACTTTGAAAAATGTAAAAGTAAACTCTTACATCACCCTAAAATAAATTCCAGATGGATTAAAGACCAACATGCAATCAATCAAACTATAAAAGTACTAGAAAAAAGTACAGACAACTAGTGTCATAATCTTGGAGTAGAGCAGGCCCTTCTAAGCAAGACAGAATCCGGAAGCCTTTGAGAAATAGATTCACAAATTTTACTCCATAAAGAGTAAACGTTCTATACAGCAAAAGACCACAGATAAAGTGGAAATACAAATGACAGCTTGAGAGAAAACATTTGGAGCACACATAAAGGCCCGAGGTCACCCTGGCCGGCTTAAAGCTCTGACAGTAAAGGGCCAACGGTCCCATCGATAAATGAAGGGTATGAACAGGCAATTCACGTAAGAGAGAAGAAACGCCAACAAGCAGTACAAAACATGCCAACCTCTCTATTAGCGAGAGACAGGCTGTGCCAGGCTGTCGTCACCCCCACCTCTCAGCCTGGCACAGCTAAGACTGACACCTGCAGGGGGGCAGTGTGACTAGCCAGCAAGTCCTCCTGCGGGATCCTGTCCCCCAGGGGAAAGGGCAAATAGGAGCCTTGCACAGTGGTCTCTGAGTGTCAGCTGTGACAGTTAAAGATCAGAGGTATCTTCCTAAGTAGCAATAAGGAGATGGGTCAAGAAATCAGGCACACTGGTTCCCACTGAGAGCAGGAGACTGATCTACATGACACATGGAGAAGTTCATGAGTTGTTCACGATGCATTGTTTAATGAAAACACACATACCCATTCAGAGAGAGAGAGAGAGAGAGAGAGAGAGAGAGAGAGAGAGAGATGGCCTGGGACTTCCAAACTTTAAACAGTGGCTCTCCCTCAAGAAAAGCATTAAATGTTCCTTAAAAAACTAAAAATAGAACTACCATATGATACAGCAATCCCACTCCTGGGCATATATCCAGAGAAAACGAAAATGCAAAAAGATACACGCACCCCATTGTTCATTGCAGCACTATTTACAATAGCCAAGAAGACATGGAAGCAACCTAAATGTCCACCAACAGAGGAATGGATAAAGAAGACGTGGTACATATACAACGGAATATTACTCAGCCATAAAAAAATGAAATAATGCTATTTGCAGCAACGTGGATGGACCTAGAGATTATCATACTAAGTAAGTCAGACAGAGAAAGACAAATATATGATATCACTCATATGTGGAATCTAATTTTTTTAAAAATGATATAAACGAACTTATTTACAAAACAGAAAGAGACTCACAGATTTCAAAAAAAAACTTACCAGAGGGGAAACATGACGGGGAGGGATAAATTAGGAACTTGGGATTAACATACACACACTACTATATATAAAATAGATAACAAACAAGGACCCTGCACAGGGAACTCTATATTGTATAATAACCTATACGGGAAAGGAATCCAAAAAAGAATGAATATATGTATACGTATAACTGAATCACCGTGCTGTACACCTGAAACTAACACAGTATTTTAAACCAACTATACTCCAATAAACATTTTTTAAAAAGCATTAAAGAGGAAGGGAAGATCTTCACTCCTTACTTACACCGTCCTGTATAGTTTAAAATTTTACACGGGCATGAATGGTTTATGGAATCCTAAAAAAAGAAAGAAAAAAAATAGAAATGAATGAATACTTGTGTTTTCCTATGGGACAGGTTTGGGTATAGAGATAGAGATAGGGATACAGGCACACCTGGTTTAACTGTGGCAACCCTGCGTTGAGCAAGTCTACTGGTGCCATTTTTCCAACAGCATTTTCTCACTTCACAGCTCTGTGCCACACTTTGGCAATTCTAGTAGTACTTCAAACATTTTCATTCTTATTATATTCGTTATGGTGACTGTGGTCAGTGATCTTTCATGTTACTATTGTCATTGTTTGGGGGCACCAAGAGCTGTGCCCACAGAAGACGGTAAACTTGACCAATAAATGATGTGTGTGTTCTGACTGCTCCACCAACCAGCTACTCCCCCATCTCCCTCCTTCTCCTCGAGTCTCCCTATTCTCTGAGATACAACAGTCTTGAAATTAGGCCAATTAATAACCCTACAATGGTTACCCTTTAAGCGTTCAAGTGAAAGAAGGGTCGCATGTTTCTTACTTTAAATCAAAAGCTAGAAATGATTAAGCTTCGTAAGGAAGGCATGTGGAAAGTTGAGACAGACATAATGCTATTGCACACTTAGCAGACTATAGTATAGTGTAAATATAATTTTTATATGCACTGGGAAACCAAAAACTTCATGTGACTCCCTTTACTGTGATAGTCAGTCTATTGTGGTGACCTGGAACGAAACCCAAGATATCTCTCCGTAAGCCTGCATAGATAGATATAGATATACAGATAGAGAGAGATATGAAATAGATATGGATACAGATTTTAACTCCCTCACCACTTTCTGGTATAAATTCACTGTCTTTAAAAGCTAGGAGCCCCTCCCAAGTGACCCACAGAACTGTGTGTGTCCTAAGCCGTGAAGAGAGCCATCGCCAATTTAAGGCACAATCAACCTCATTAGCCTGATCCGGTGACATCTTTGTCTCAGGGAGGACACTGGGAGCGTCATTCCAAGGGGAAGAAAAGCTGGGGATCAGCCCCTGTTAATGAGCACTGTCCCGCTAAAGCCCCGCTAATCCGGCCCCGCGGCCCCCATCCCAGGATTCAGCCCCTCTCTTGTGGCCTCCGGGCTCCCTCACCGCAGCCTCTTTAAATTCCACCTGCGCATCCTTCGTGTGGTATGTGGCCCCCTTGGTAAAGGCTTCAGGCGTGAGTGTTTAAAACCTTTATTAATCCTGAAGTCATTCCTGACTGCATCTCTTTCCCTTCCCAGGTAGAATAACAATGATGGGGATGACAGAGCAGCCAGCACGGGCTGGGCATGTGTCCTGCTCAGGTGCTGGGCTAAGGGCTCTATTTATAGGCGGCATCCAATTAGGTCCTGGGCACCCCCTGAAGCAGCCGGTATCAGTAGGCTCAGGGCACAGATACGAAAACCGAGGCAGGGCCAGGGCTCCCAGGGAAGCCTGCATGCCCCCTTTTCTCCCCAGGTCCCGTGCTGGGCTCTGCACCAACCGCTCACTCCACATTGGTCACTGTCTCCACGGAATTCATGTTTCAGAGTCTGTCTCCTGCCTTGGCTGGAGCTCTGCCCTGTTCATCTTTGTATCCCCAGCTCCTAGCAAAGGGCAAAGGCATTGGAGGAGGGAAGGGCACGAAATGGAGAAGAAGGAACAGATCCTGGGAGAGAAGGGGGAGGAGAGAGATTCAGAAAGGACAAAGAAAGTGAGGGCATGATGTAGGGTCCTGAGAACAAGGCTGAACGGGGGCAGGGGTGGGCAGCCCCGTGGGACGGAACAGCAGCAATGAGAGTCAAGACAAGAAGTAGTCACTTTTCATCATGGACCTTCATCCCAGTGTTGGCTAAAAATAGTGCTGTCCCCATGGGGACTCTGCGTTCACACAGCCCTCAGCGGAGTCTTAAGTGGCCCTGGTGCAGGAATGTCAATCCAGGCTTCACCACGTGCTGCCTCAGTGCCTCTCACACCCAGAATCTTCCATCTGGCAGGCCTGTCCCCGCCCTCATGGAAGGCAGGAGCAGGCTACTGACGCATGTACCCAACTCACAGCGCCTTCCTGAACCTCTGGCCCCAGTGCACCCCACACCCAGTTTGCAGAGCTGTTCCAGTTGACTTGGCCCTGGACTGAAGACCCAAGTCTCAATCGTGGCCTCTCCTCACCCCCTGGCCTGAGGCGCAGGATCCCTTCTTGGCCCTGTCTGCTCAGACCCCTCTCCTGGCGCTCTGGGCGCGTCTGGGAGGCCCCTGTCCGGGGCTCTGAGCTCAGCTGCCCCTGCCTCACAGATGCAACCAGTTACAGTGAGATCCTGGACCTGCCCCTTCTCCCCGAGCCTCCGTTCCTCATCTGGAACATTCATCGCTCTACCTCATCCATTATCACCAGCATTAAATGGGAAAATGCCTCACTCATGCTTGCCGAGCAGTCCAGGGTGGATGGTTTTTTGGTTTTTTTTTTTCCAAGAAAGACCATGTTCCTATAGCTTGCGTTTGACCTCCCAGATGTTCTGTCGTGGGTCTAGAAACAGAACACTTAGATGCAATATTCCACAGGCAAAAGTATGAACTGTTGGGCTTCCCTGGTGGCGCAGTGGTTGAGAGTCCGCCTGCCGATGCAGGGGACACGGGTTCGTGCCCCGGTCCGGGAAGATCCCACATGCCGCGGAGCGGCTGGACCCGTGAGCCATGGCCGCTGAGCCTGCGCGTCCGGAGCCCGCGCTCCGCAACGGGAGGGGCCACAGCAGTGAGAGGCCCGCGTAGCAAAAAGAAAAAGAAGTATGAACTGTTAGCAACATCATATTCTCCCACTTCGCTTCCGATTCATCTGAAGAGTCCACCCAGCCCTCCCTCTCGGAGGGAGAAGGGGAACAAAAGTTGCTTTTGTGCTTCCAAGGTTGCTGTCCTTTGCCCCGGAAAGAACAAAGGAAACAACAAAGGAAAGAACGTGAGTTACTAACTCTGCTTTTATGCCGGAGGCAACCATACCTCTGAGAGGTGAAAACGCTCGCCTGTGTCACCAGCCTCACGGGGCCTTGGGAAGCAGAGCCAAGCAGCCTGGCTCTCCATCCCCAGACGAGAGTCATTCCCACCACCTTGTCCTGCTCTGCCTGCTAAAGCACTTTCAGTGCCTCTGTCGGCAGTCACGTAATTTGGACCAAAGGCAGACCAACCCCTCAGGACGGCAAAGAAAGAGACGGCCTCAACAATTCAACTAAAGGGGATCGCAATGACCGAAAAGCGCTCATTTCCAGAGAGGATGCAAACAAAAGCAAACTGCAGCGCATTCTGTCGTTCTGGCAACATATGCTTCTGGGGATTAACCGTGTGTGAGAGGCTGCTGCATTCTGGATCTCTTCATCTTTGCCCTGAAAACAAGCCACTCTTCACAAAAGGCGAATGCATCTAGATTTCCAGTGGCAGTGATGAGAATGCCCCACGCACTGGAAAGAATGAGCATCCTTGAAGTCCACCCCACTTCACAGCAAAGAGACACACCCACTCTTCATTGCCAGTTCTTTGGCTGGCTGGTGGTCACCTCCATCCCATCAAGATGCTGGTCAATATCCAAATGACCCCTCTACTTGGAAGCCCTCAGCTCGGCTTGGACTGGAAAC
The DNA here is from genome assembly GCF_059928025.1 of Delphinapterus leucas. Taxonomy (NCBI): domain Eukaryota; kingdom Metazoa; phylum Chordata; class Mammalia; order Artiodactyla; family Monodontidae; genus Delphinapterus; species Delphinapterus leucas. Next base: position 171,672,108 of record NC_143130.1, read on the forward strand.
CGTTGCTACGTGTGGGGAAGGATTTTCCCTCAAGTACTGAACGTAATAGCAGGCAGTGAGAAGGCTGCGTGGGCCAGCGGATGTCCCCGTGGAGATGGCTTTTGGATTACTGAAGACAGCAATGTATCTGGCCCGGCCTGCAACCTTCCAAACAGAGATGAAGAAGCTGCTGGGTGGGGAAAAGCAGATCTTTTTTGGGGTAAAAGGAAGGGGAACAGCACCCAAGTCGGGTGTTCAAGGTTCCTCTCTGAACCAACAGAGGTAAGGAAAAGGGCAGGGGCAGAAACACAGCCCCCGGAGTCAGATAGATGTGGTTTCCTGGTGCCTCTCTGACACTTCCTAGCTGGGAGATCTCCCCTTTCTGAGCCTCAAGCTCCTCGTCAATCAAATGGAACAAATAATCATCCCCGCTGATAGGGGGAGGGTGAAGTAACGCTTGAACATATAGTGTATAAATGCCCAGCATGGTCCCTTCACTGCTTTCAGTGTTCAATGTGTGGGGCTCTTCTAGTAGAATTATTAAGCAGAGACCCACGAAGATCTTAATGAAATGTCTACACATGGCAGAAGCTCTGATGGGCAGTATTGATTAATAAAACTGGGAAGATGTATGAATATATATAACTAAATCATTTTGCTATACACCTGAAACTAACACAACATTGTAAATTAACGATACTCCAATACTAAAAAAACAAACAAATAAACAAAAACACTGGGAAAAACCATGTATAACCTAAGAAATCCAACATCCTGTAGGCCAGATCAATCTAGATGTTGGTTCCATTGGTGAAGCTAATCAAAAGGGTGGTATGGACTGAACTGTGTCCCCTCAAATTCAGTATTGGAGCCCTAACCCTCAGTGTGTGACTGAAGTTGAAGAAGGGGCCTTTAAGAAGGTAATTAAGGTTAAATGAGGTCATAAGGGTGGGGCCCTGATCTGATAGGATTAGTGTCCTTATAGGCAGAGGAAGAGATACCAGGAGTGCCTGCACACAAAGGCCATGTGAGGACAAAGAGAGGAGGTGACCAGCTGCAAGTCAAGAAACCAACCTTACCAGCACCTTGATCTTGGACTTCCAACCTCCAGAACTGGAGAAAATAAATTTCTATTCTTTAAGCCACCCAGTCCCTGATATTTTGTTACAGTGACAAAAACAGGGGGTCTTGAGCCCCATCTGTCACTTGCTGCCTCCAGGGTTTTCATCTCCCTGGAACTTGCAAGGATAGCACTGAAGCCCCACCCAGAGCATCACAGGTACATGCAGGTCACCTTCTGCATGGCTGGATGGTGAGTGCCAAGGGGAGAGGTCTGCTTTGGACCTTCTTAGGATGATGTGCAAGTAAGAGAAATGGGTTCACAGCAATTCCTCCTTTTCCTTACCTCCAGGGGTGGGTTCAGTGGTGGCTCCCCAAAGATATGCCCATGTCCTAACTCTGGGAACTTGTAAATGTGACCTTAGTTGGGGAAAGGGTCTTTGCAGATCTAATCCAGGGTAAGATGAGATCATTTTGGATTTAGGGTGGGTCCTAAAACTAATGACGTGTCCTTTATTTTTTTTATTTTTTTGACATCTTTATTGGGTATAAATGCTTTACAATGTTGTGTTAGTTTCTGCTGTATAACAAAGTGAATCAGATATATGCATACATGTGTCCCCATATCCCCTCCCTCTTGCGTCTCCCTCCCACCCTCCCTATCCTACCCCTCTAGGTGGTCACAAAGCACCGAGATGATCTCCCTGTGCTGTGTAGCTTCTTCCCACTAGCTATCTATTTTACATTTGGTATTGTATATATGTCCATGCCACTCTCTCACTTCATCCCAGCTTACCCTTCCCCCTCCCTGTGTCCTCAAGTCCATTCTCTATATCTGCATCTTTATTCCTGTCCTGCCCCTAGGTTCTTCAGAACCTTTTTTTTTTTAGATTCCATATATATGCATTTGTGTATGATATTTATTTCTCTTCTGACTTACTTCACTCTGTATGACAGACTCTAGGTCCATCCACCTCACTACAAATAACTCAATTTCAGACAAGTGTCCTTTAAATATGAGAAAAACAGAGAGAGATCTAACACACAGAGAGACACTGGGGAGGTAGCCCCGTGAAAATGGAGACAAGATTGGGCTTAATGCAGCCACAAGCCAAGGACCACCTGGAGCCACTGGAAACTGGGAGAAGCAAGCAACAGAATCTCCCCTAGAGACTTCGGAAGGAGCACGCGCCTGCCAGCACCTTGTCTTCAGATCTGTGGCCTCCAGAACCGTAAGAGAATAAATTTCTGTTGTTTTAAGCCTCCACGTTTACCATAACGTGTTAGGATGGTCACAGAAAACTGATATGCCTCCCCATCCCCAGCCAGTTCAATCCCTAGTCTTAGATTCATGGACAAGTGAAATCAGAAGTAGCAAATAATGTCATGACACAGAGTTGCTAATGACAACAGCTCCCGTTTCTGGAGGATTTGCTCCTTGTAGACCCTGGGGTAAGTGTATTACACCCGTTCTCTCCCTCGCGATGAAGCTCAGGCGAGGTGACTTGCCCAAGTCACAAAGCTCACACCTGGCAGGGCCAGAATGAGAACGGAATCAGTCCAATGCCAAAGCCAGTGGGATACTGAATCAGATCTGCGGGTAACAACAACAAAACGCTCTGTGAGCCCCAGACAGTGGCAGGAGGACCAAAAACAGAGTTGATGTAACAAACCCCAGCACAGATGAGGAAGCGGTAGTTCTCTGGGGTTTGTAGCAAGAGGATTTTATCTCGATGAACATACAAGGGTCTGTGACGGATGATCATAATGCCTTTGGGTCCCCTGGTGACCTACAAAGATCCAAACAGCTGGTCGCACTGCATGAGCCCAATCACTCAGCAAAAATCCAAATTCTGTAGCCTCTGTAGCTGCTTCCGGTCTGTCTGCTACTCACTCTGCAGTTGGTGCTGCCTCCAGGGCAGGAAAGTGGAGGGAAAGGCAGACATGCACGCAGCAGGTTCCACCACACAGCAGGGCCCAGCAAGAACAACCTCAAGCCGGTGGTGAAAGGCATGTACTCATTTACTCACTCACTCACCCACTCTTTCTACAGATGTCTCTACGTCCTAATGTTAGAAGTAACAACTATGTAACTAGTTCGTATGCTCTCTAATCTCCAAACACCCTCCCTGATACATAATAGATGCTTAATAAATACCGGTTGAACTGAACTGAACTTAGAGAAGGGGAAACCGAAGCCCAGAGAGGCGGGAGTCTTACCCAAGCTCACAAAGGGGCCGAATGCCAAGCCTCCATAGAGCCCGGTCACATTCTCTTGGTGCACTGAGGCTCTGGGTCTGGGGCCAGTGTCTATTTCCCTGCTCACCTGACTGCCTCCTGAGCAGCTGCTGGAAGATGATAGGATTTTCAAGAGGCAGTACTATGGGGAAAAGAGGTATCCTTGGCAGAGGGAGCAGCATGGACGGATGCTCCGAGGCACATGTAGGGGCCAGGTCAGCCCGACTGCCTGGGTACTGGCCTTTCTACTCCCTTCTTTTTAATTTATTTATTAATTTATTTATTTTTGGCTACACTGGGTCTTCGCTGCTGTGCGTGGGCTTTCTCTAGTTGTGGCGAGCGGGGGCAACTCTTCGTTGCGATGCGCGGGCTTCTCATCGTAGTGGCTTCTCTTGTTGCGGAGCACGGGCTCTAGGCAAGCGGGCTTCAGTAGTTATGGAGCGCGGGCTCAGTAGTTGTGGAGCGCGGGCTCAGTAGTTGCAGCTCCCGGGCTCTAGAGCGCAGGCTCGGTGGTTGTGGCGCATGGGCTTAGTTGCTCCACGGCATGTGGGATCTTCCCAGACCGGGGCTCGAACCCGTGTCCCCTGCATTGGGAGGTGGATTCTTAACCACTGCACCACCAGGGAAGTCCTCTACTCCCTTCTTGAAGGTCACACACTCGACCCCCTGGGCTTCAAAATATTTCCCTGTAAATGTCATCCTGTAATGCTTTCAGAAGAAAGATAATGAACATTTCCTAACTTCAAAAGAGTGCTCACAGTTTTCCTTGCTGCCTTCTCACAGATCCTAAAATTAAATGGAACACTGAAATGCTCCAGCCAGGGGGATGGGAAAGGACAAGGCCCCATCCCCTTATTAAGTATCATTACAGACAACGGTAGAAGGAGTTAGATTTGGGGACATCATTGCAGGGCAAAGCAGGATATTAATGTCCTAGGGTTGCTGCAACAAATGACTGCAAACTTGGTGGCTTCCAGCAGTGGAAGTGTATTCTCTTCCAGCTCTAGAGGCCAGAAGTCCAAAACTGACAGGTTGGCAGGGCCAAGGCACCTCTGAAAGCTCCAGGGGAGGATCCTCACTGCTTCTTCTCGCTCCCGGGGGCTGCAGGTGTCCATGGCTTGTGGCAGCATCAGCCCAATGTGCCTCCGTTTCACAGAACCCTCCCGCTGGTGTGTCTTCTCCCCTTCCTCAAATCCCCCTTTCCTTTCTCTTATAAGAATGCCCATCATGGGACTTAGGGCCCACCCTAAATCTAGCGTGATCTCTTGAGATCCTTAGCTTAATTACATCTACAAAGACCCTTTTTCCAAACAAGGTCACAGTCACAGGTCCCAGGGGTTAGGACTTGGACATATCTTTTGGGAAACACAGTGCAACCCACTGCAGGAAAAAAAAAAAAAAAAAGGAGGCCAAATGCTTTTAAGGCCCTACACTTTCCACAGAGGATACAAACTAAATGGCCCGCAAAGGCCTTCTAAGGGACGGCCAGTTCTGTGGCCTGCATTGTCAGGGAGCCACCTAACACATGGCAGGGGCCACATGTCTTGGGCCATAACAGTGACAGGCCAGGTGAGAAACAGATACTTCCGTGAAGCAGCCTGGATGTGGGAGAGGCCAAAAGATAAGAGGTAAAGAATGTCAGAGCTGGGAACGACACTGCTAGGTATAATCCAAAGTCCTCAAGCGGCCGGGGACATTGACCAACATGGCATCATAGGACCTTTCACACAGCATGTTCACATCCGTCAAATCATGTGGGCCCTTCCACAGCCCTGGCAGGTGGACAAGGCAGGATTAATGACTCTCCCTAACAGATGGGGAAACTGAGGTCCAGAGGTTGAGTGTGGTGGCCAGTGGTCACCTAGCCAGGAGGTGGCAGAGGCCTACATTCTGGGGCCGATCCAGGTCTCTCCCCGTTCCTCCCACCCCCATGCTTAGTCCTAATTCGAAGCCTAACTTGGCAATAATCAGCATGAAAGAGACAAACAGGGCCAAGCGGGGCTGGTGCTGCCGGGGCCCGGCTCATAGGAGCGAGCCTCTCTGCCGACACACTCCTGACCTCCTGACCTCCATCGCCCCGTGCCCAGCCCCGTTTCTCAGGCCTGAGAGTTGTCCTTCAACCCCCAGGAAGAGCAACGGGGAAGGCGTTGGGAAATCCTTGCCGCCTGTCCTCTGGCTTTGCGCTCCAGGGGGTCCCACTCTCTCTGCCCGGCCCTGAGCTCAGAGGAGGGTTCGACTCCCGCCTGTCCCCAGAAGCACTTGCCCTGGGCCTGTCAGTTCCTTCCTCTGGCAAATGGGAAGAACAGTCCCTGCCATGGCCACATCCCCTGGTTGTTGCAGAGACAGGGAGTGAACAGTTGTGAAGGGGGTTCTAGAAGCTGTAAGTTGCCACATGCATGCTTGAGCTAGTGCCCGTGGGTGAGGATTGGTGCCTACGGCCAGCTCGGGACTTGGAGCTGGGGGATAGGGGGAGCCTTGATGTGTCAGCGGCCCAAGAATTACAGCATCTGGAAAAATCACTTTGATGAACTCGACTACCAGCCACAAATCAGAGGATTTTAAAACTCGTTCCAAAAACGAAAAAAAGACCCAACAATCTTCTTTGCAGAAGGCCCTGAGTGAGACGCTTTTCTCTCCTTCTGTGATGGCAGCTGGAGAAAACACTGAGCAGATGCTGGTGAGATACGGCCCCGCAGGCATCTCTGGGCCAGAAAGGCCTGTGGCTGATGTGGATGTGAATGCTGTCTTAGCATGACCCTGGTCATCTCCTTGACTACCTCCCGACACCTGGGAGGAGGGAGAAGCCTATTCCGCAGGTGAGTTTTAAATAGTGGACCGAACACTATGCAGTACCAGACGGTGGATTCCCAGCAAGCTCCGACCTTCCATTCCTTCCATTCTCTGCCCAGCCAAACCCTCTCACTGGTGGCACCCTGCCTACCCACCTCCAAGCCTTTGATCAAGCTGTTCCCTCTTCCTGAAGGACTCTCTCCCTCTCACCTGCCCATCACCAGGTGCCTCAAACCACAGAGCTCCAACGAGCCACCACCAAAAGTCTTCTAGGACCCCTCCTCTGCCCAACCACGGGATGCCATGGGGTGCCTAGCACCCTCCACCTCAGTACTGGTCACCTAGTATCGAATCAGCCTAATCCTCCTGCCTGAGGACGGACGCTGCTCCATTCCTGTTTGTGACCCAACTCAGAACAGGGCCCGGCACTCGGTAGGACTGGCAAGCGTTGGATGAACGGCTTGCACACAGAAACACTGGAGTGTGACAGCCAGACACCTTCCTCTCTGGTCTGAGCAGGGTGGCTTCCTTGCTGCCACCGTACCTGCCTGTCTTCATGCCTCTGCTCTGCCTGGCCAAATACTAACTGGTCTGCAACTCCCACTTCCTCCAGGAAGGCTTCCGGGGTTGCAGCCATCTTTCCTCTTGGTCTCCAAGTCAAAGTCACATAATCGAGCCCTTCTTGACATCCTGTTTCCTATTGTCCTGAAATTGTTTCTTGCACACACAGACTACAGCCCCAAGAGAGCGGCTCCCAGGCAGCAGGCACCGTGTTGTGTTCTTCCATATGCCGCCTTATAACCCGCCCCCTACCCCCGTCACAGGAGGCCTACTGTGCTAAGACCCCAGAGAAAGGAAACAAAGCATTAGGCAAACAGATGTAAACCCTGCCTCCATCCCTTATTGACAACAGACTCCATTTCTGGCTTAAACTCTAAACTTTAGACTGGCGAGGAGCAAACTTTTTCTATGGAAGACCAGACAGTTAATATTTTCCATTTTGTAAGCCCTACTATCTCTACTGCAACTGTCCAACTCTGCCATTAAAGGCGGAAAGCAACTGTAGAAAACTCATAAATGAATGGGCATGGCTGTGTTCCAATAAAACTTTATTGACAAAACAGACAGTGGACCAGATTGGTCCTCTAGCTGTAGTTTGTCCACCCCAGCTTTGGAGGATTACTTGAGATGACACTGAAACCCCTCTCCACACAGACAACATCAGACCACACCATAAAATATCCCAAACTCTGCCTCAACCCCTAGCTCCCTCCATCTCCGCAGAAGAATTGGTTTTCATCTCAGCATTTACCCCTGAAATCTGAAATCACAGCCTGTCTGCTTGGGGACTAAATGTGTCCCCCAACAGAACCAGGAACTCCAGGATACTCCAGTATCCTCAGCACCTAGAACAGTGCCTGGCACAGACAGGGCACCCTTTTAACATTTGTGAACTGAACGGAGGCCATTATTATTATTATCATTGTTGAAAATCTTCAATGAATAACGTTGTTTACGTGCTTCTATTTTTAATGCATTGATATATTTACCATGACTAATCACCTGTGTTTGCAAAACCCCAGGGGATTTTCATGTGTTGCAGGAAATTATAATCCTCTCACATTGGAAATGAGGGGGCTGAAGCTCACAGGTGACGCCGCCTGCTGGTGACCAGGCAGAGACTGGAGCCCAGACTTCCTGGTGGGTCCTTATTAAGGGAGGTAGCCTGGCAGTGTAGAGAGAGCACCGGACATGGAGTCTCAGATGCGACCTTACTTGAAAGAACGACATCGTTTCACCTTCTGCAAAATGGCGACAATAATGCCAACTTCACAGGGGCAGGAACGGGATTAAATAAGGTACAGATGGTAAGGCACTCAGAACAGCGCTGGACACGGCAAAAACGGTTGAAGTAGTTGTCCTTATGTAACAAGATGACAGCAAACACTTCCACCCAGCCTCATAAGGCTTAGAAGGGATTAGATAACGATGTGATTGTGAAACTGTTGATCCTCCCAAACATAAGACGCATTTTTTACCACAGCCTCCTGGCAATGCAGAAAATACTTCCCTTCTTAAAAAAAACAAAAGCAGAAAACTACAATGCAAACCTCTTCCATAAAGACAGAAATCAACCACAAAGAACTATGATCTTTTCAGAGCTTTAATTGCAGTCAAGAAAAGGGTTAAGTTCCCATCCACTCACATTTGTATCAGAGTCCAGTTACCATACAGGCCGAAACTGAAACAAAACCAAGGGGGTTTCATCACACTACGGCATGGGGTCTCCGTTTCAACCCATGCACGTCGGGAATCTTCTTGCAGCAGAAGCAGACGTGAAATGAAAACAGCAACCCTGAAACAGAGGGAGCGTCACCCTGTTCCTGGCATCCTGCACCAGCGGAGGGGGGACACCTCTTTGAAGGTTTCAAGCATGGCAGGAATCATCATGCATGCCCAGATTATGGTTAGGATGGCGGGGGGAAGGGCGGCATCCACACACACACACAACTTTCCATCCTTGCCCACTTCAGTAGAAAGTGATTCACTTGGTTTCAGATTTAAATATTTATTCCTCAAATACAAAACAATGTTGAACAGGCACATCCCCTAATGTCCCAGCCATCTGGCCTTCGGTCGGAACATCTTCAGATGAAACGAGCAGATGGGATTCCGACTTCACAGAGTCCTGAGTCTTCTTAGCAGAGGGGGGATCTTTCCAAATGCTCTGGGCTTCCCTGTTTCTTGGAGAAGGGCAGTTTTATTTTTCTGGTCCCAGAGTTAGCACTTTGAGGATTTTCAAAGGAGGATTAGCCCTATTCCATCTGGAAAGAAGCATTGCTGGGTCTTGCCAGGCGATGTCAAGAATTTCTTTAGGACACGAATAAAACAGGCACAGTCACCGTGAGGCTGGCTGGTCAAACGTTAACTGGTGTGATTCAGACCACGCTGGCTCCAGGGCTGTCTCTGCAGTGAGCTCCTACCTGGCTGGCGCAGGCCCTCCCAAGCCCACAAGCTCCCCCTCTCAGGAAGGATGCCCTTGACAGCCTCTCCATCCTCTGTGCAGCCCTGCAGCCATGTGGGACCGCTGCCACTGTGCTGTGGACGACCTGTGGACACCGCACTTATGACACTCTGTATTTCTCACTGTAGGCCGCTGGAAAACACAGGTCTTTTCTCCGAAGATTTCTTATTTTTTAGATATTTCTGTGCCCTCCCCCAAATTTTAAACCAGCTACCCTGTGTTAGTTCTGAGTGTGTGGGGTGGGGGGTGTGGCAGTGGCCAGGAAAGAGCGCTCAGCCTTCCCCAGTTCCACAAGGAGAATTTGTCCCCTGAACCTGCAGCGCTCCCTCGCAGGGTCAGTCTCACTGATCACGCAGCAGGGGTGAAGCATCTCCTGGGTTCGGCATCATACAACTGGTAAATCAGGGAGGAAATGATACAGACACTTTGCAACTCTGTCCATCTCAGCTAAAGTTATCTCACTAATTATAGCTTCTATAAATCAGCTCAGGGTAAGGGAGGGCATGCAAACGCCCAGCTAAATGAAGTTCATCTGACTGAACCCAGCCAGTTGATTTGGTCAGCAGACGCCAGAGGACCTCAAAATTAGGAAAACAGAAGGTGTAAGTGGAACGAATGCCTAAGGAGAGGAGGAGGGGTTGGGAGAGGAATTCTTAAGATCTCTCTTCACTGATGCATCCCAGGGCTGGACACTTGAGAACAAATGAGGGCTGCTGGAATCCAAAAATTATAGACCCACTTAAAAATACCGCAACACGCCATAATTCATCCTGTTTGTTCTGTGGGTCATTTGCACTGCAAAGACAATGGCTTTTTATCTTGCCCAGATTTAAAACCCAGCTGTGACAAACAGAGGTCTTCCATGTTGTCACATGGCTCGAGGGACAGACCCCGGGGATACCCCATGTCCCCCCGACAAGTGAGAAACCCTCACAACCAAAAGACCCAGCCCGATCCATGTCTCCCAGAACTTTCAAGGAGCTTTGCACTGGATGCTGTGTTTGGTTTTCATTTTCCTTTTGAAAAACTTCAAGGTCATTTCACAAAACTTGGAAATCGAATCCAAATCCGCTCCCAGTTCGCCTTCTTCACTGTCAATCGCCATGTCCTAAAGCTCTTAAGCAGAATGCAATCCATTATACCTTATCAGATACTTCCTTGTCTTAAATCCACGGCAATCACATTTAATTTCGTTAGAGTTTGTGTCCTGTGGTCATGCATAAACTCCTAAACCAGCAACAATTAAAAACAAGGTGCATTCCTGAATTTCTAATTCCAATCTACTTAGGCAGAGCATTAGCCAGCCAACTTGAGGGTGGTTTTTCAAAACACACAATAATAAACGTGTCAGACACTCTGCTGGGTTCTTATATTATCTCTAATCCTCTACCCAAGCCCATTTTGCAGGTGAAGAAGGAACCTCTCCCAGGTCACTTGACAAGCACACAGCCCCATCCGGATGGAGGCTTGGACCAGTGTGACTTAAGGGCCAGCCACCCAGCTGTCCACTCGCCACCTCTTGTCACCCTGCCCTCCCTGGGCTGGAATTCCATCTTCCGTACGGGTGAAAGTTAGCATCTGTTTCACTTAAAAAGGTGACTGATTGGATGTGCAATGAACAAAGGAGGGTTCATTTGGGGGACCCTAGGTGACAGACGCAGGGATCTTTGGGTGGGGGACTTGGTGCCTGAACTATTTTACTGAAAACCTCGTACAATTCAGAAAAAGCATGCCCTGTCACCCCTACCTCTCGGCCCCCATTTTCTCCCACATGCCAAGAAATGAAAACAGGAATCTGCCAACCTGATCTCACACACACCCACTGAAACGACATCCTTTACGACACCCTTTACACAAGGCTTAGAATGTTAGCTCAACATTCCAAAGTCAGTAAAAGACAAACTTGAAGGACTGTCACTGAGATACACTCTCCAAGGGTGCGGTTTGTAAAGCAATTGTTTTAAGCCCTTCCCCCTCCCCCCTCCCCCCTGCATAGCCCGTAGCTAAGAAGATGAACGCACCCTCCCTGAAGCAAGGGGGCCCACATCTTCCCCCACACACTCCCGTGGTCTCTTACTGGTCAGCTCCTTGCAGCCAAGGGCCTCCTTGGCTCAGGTGACCTGGGGTACCCGGAAGTCGTCACCCCATATCTTGCCACCAATCCCAAGAGGCAGGTGGGGGCTCTGCTCTGCCCTTTATGAAGTGTCCCAGGGAAGGCATTTAGTCTCTCTGAACCTCCATTTCCCATCTGCAAAATGGGCTGCGACTCCCACCTCCTGAGGGCTCCAGAGGCGTGCAGAAGGGCTTGACAGTTGAAAGTGATAGACTGATGTCAGGGGTTCTAATGGTCACCATTGTTCTTTGCCAGAGCCTGTCTGGCACCTTGTGGCAGATTAATTCCTGTGTCCCCCAGGGGCAACTGCATTCACTCCTGCGGAACTTATAAACGCAGCTTCAATCACCACCAGAAAAGAACAGCCTGGGTTCTGTGAGGCAGCCTGATTTATGGAAAAGAGCCCTGTCCCTTGGAGATGGCAGTTCTCATCCTGGACCTTTGTGATAACTTTGTGCCTCAGTTTGTTCAACAGTGAAATGGGGAGAACACCTTCAAGCGGGAAGGGGGACATGTTGTGAAGACTGGAAACCACTTCGCCCGTCACCTGGCTTACATCCCACCCATCACTTTTCTAACACCGGGATCCAAATTCTCACCCAAGACAATTACAAGGTCCAAAGACAGCTCTTGAAAGCCTTCTGCTCCCAGACACCATGTGGCCCTCCCTGACCCCAACAGCCAGGCTAAGACGAAGGTTTGAGCCCCACGGCTGCCTGGGGAATGCAGGAGGAGGTGGCTGGACTCTAATGAGACCATCCTGACGTTTCCCTCTTTGCTCCAGATGTCTGTTATGTTTATTTCCTGTGAGCTGGGCCGATACTAAAGTGCTTCGTCGGGTCCTCCTGCGTGAAGACCTGGACAGGGGGGAGCTTTCTCTTGCCACCCTGGCCCTGCCCGGGCCAAGCTGGGAGCAGCTGTCCCGCCCCCCCATCCCGCCCCCCTCCTTGCACACCCCACTAGCTGTGGCTTTTCGCCAGGTGCCCGTGCGGGAGGTGTATCTGAGAACCTACCCCTCCCTCAATCCCCCTCCCTGTCACTTGTTGAGGACACTTCTCCAGGCTAGACAAATACAATTTTTTTTTTTTTAATGAAAGATCCCATTTATAAGGAGTCTAGGGACAAGCTGTGGAGAAAGACACACAGGAGGTTATAGAGTTCTGGAGACGTCAGATTTCTCAGGGTGAAATGATGCTGCCTGCTTCTGTTGTATGTCAGAATGTTCTAGACTAAGGGAGCACTGGAGGAAGGGTGGAAGCCAGGGCTCACCCCTCTCCAAATGGGACACAGAGCGGCACCTAGGAACAGTGATACAGAAGGGGTGCCAGGCAGGCAAGGCTCTCCCCTGGGAGTCTGATATCTGACGAGGAGGTACCATAATGGCCATTGCAAGATTCATTTGAAATTAATGGAACAGCTTCTTTGAGTATTTCTCACCAGAACTGACATTAGTGGAAACATTTCCAATTACAATATAAGATTTACTTGGGCGAAGATGCTGTCTCCCCTTTATTTCTTACAAGCTGAATGTTGTTAAAAAGTATTTAACCTTTCTGAACCTTAGGTTCCTCGCCTGTAAAACGGTGAAAACATTCCCCATCTCAGAGTACATGAAAGGTAAAATGAGATAACGTACATAAATCTTGAAGTGCTATGTCTGACATAATGTCATAACCACATTAAGAAAAAATAAGTAGCCATGAAAGATTCCCCCGCACTAGGTGTCATTGTACCTTTAATGAGATAGACAGTGTCTCACGTCCACAACCCCCCTGAAAGGCAGATGCTATTACTGTGCCCATTTTACAGTCATGGAAGGTGAGGCACAGAGGGGGATTCAGTCATTTGCCCAATGTCACAAATGACGGAGTCTGGAGAGGAACCAAGGCAATCTTGCCCCTTGAGGCAGACCTGGTCTCCAAACTGCTACCCACCTCCTTCATTTAGGGATCCTCTTTATTTAAAAGGTGCTGTTTGGAAGCCACCCCTTATTTCCTAAGTGCTTTCACCTGCTCCAAGAGTCACTTCTACCTTTTAAACCTGATAAACGCTGAAAAACAAAAACAAAAACAAAACTACCGCTTCTTGTAAAAGAAAAAAAAAGGTTACTTCGTGTGTGCTGCGCTACTTGCCGGAGGCCGCCCAGGGGAAGGGAAGCGCTCACCTCCTTGGCGGCAAACACATCGGGACACTCTGAACCTGAGCTTCCTTGTCTATAAAATGGATTTAGTGTAAACCCAATAAAGTTTAACACATCAAAAGCCATTCCTGCTGGCCCTTGGCCTCCACTCCATCTTCCCCATGGTCTGGAGAGAACCCTACAGAATGCATGCTCTCATCTTCGCCCCCAGTGCTTCTCCAGCACCGGGAAGCTTCTACAGGCCTTCCCAAGCTACTGACCAGCGCCCCAGCCGCTCCGGGGCTTCTCCTACTCTGGCCCCATCAGGGGCAGAGCAGAGACAGTAGGCAGAGAAAGCCAAAGGCTCAGCACTCCCACCTCACTATGACTCTGCCACAGCCGCTGGCGTGCTCTAGGCCCGGTAGGCGGACAGAATGCAGGGCTCAGAATGTGCACCTGGTCATCCCAAACTCCCAGGGAGAAGCACGATGGGCCCCCCCGCACCGGCAGGCTCCTCACCGGCCTCTTGGGCGCACAGCTCCGGGCTGCCCAGCAGGGCTGTGGGGCAGAAACTTTCACCGGGTAGGAGGTGAGCGGCGAGAGAGACCAGCAAAGATCCAGGAAAGCTTCTGGAGAGAGCGCATGCCTGCCTAATGCCACGCGGACCCGCCGCCTTAGGTCTGGGGATTTCGCGGGAGCAGGGCCGGGTGAGCAGCCTAAACGGACTCTGGAGACGCTCCTAGGATCCGTCAGCTCCAAGCAGATCCTGCTTATCCGCTATCCCATGGGCAGCAAGGAGGAAAAAGGTCCTGGCTCTCCCCACGAGAGCCAGGCGAGGGGGAACAGCCTGCTCGCAGGGACAACGCTACCGCCCCCAGACAGCCGGCAGTGCCACTCTCCACCCCTGCCCGGAAACCTACAGACGAAGTTTACACCAGGACACCCGGTCCTGTGACCATTCGTACCCAGACCTTCTGTCTCCCTTTTTTCTTTTTTTCCTTTTTTGGGCAGGTCAGAGCTGCCCGGTTTTCCTTTTGAAGCTATAGGCTAACTAGATTTCTTTTTTTTTTTTTTTTGTGGGCCTCAGATGGTGCTGGCGGTGGGGTACGAAATACAGAATGTGGCCCGTCTACATCGCCGTCACTTTATTGTATTGTCACCGTTAATTTAACTATAAATACTACGGTGGGGAGTGAGTCGCCGGCGGCCAAGGACTTCGGGGCAGCAAGCCCCAGCGCGGCCCGACCCCAGACGCCCACCCTCCGGACGGTACACTATTTACAGCTCCTCGTTCCTCTTTCTCGACCCCCCTCCCGCAAGGCAGCGCGTGTGCAAGAAAGTAGCATCGTCTGGGTGTGCAAGTCCTTCGAGTTAGGCAAGGGCCACGGCCGGCCCGCGGCCGTCAGCTGTCCGAGTCCAAATCGCTTTTACCTTCCTCTTCCCTCTTCTCAGGAGACGCCTTCGACGACGTCTTGTTCCACTTCTCGGCGTTTTCCGACTCCTCCGACGAGGACCGCTTCTGCCGCCTCCATTTGGCGCGGCGGTTTTTAAACCAGACCTGTTGCGCAACGGAGGACAAAAAAACGGTTAGGATCAAAGGCGCGCCCCCGCCATGCCCGGGCACCCCCGGGACGACCCCGGCGTGGAGAGGGAACCCGGGGACCCCGCGCGCACGCCATCAAAAGGAGACCCGCTCTCGCTTCCGTATTTTCATCCAACTTCCTGGGCCTAAAGCGCCCTCCAGTAGCCTCCAGGCCGCTGCTGGGATGTTTTTAAAACCCAAGGAGAGCTGAGCAAACCCGGCTGGAGCCTTGTTTCGCTGGGAAGGGCCGTGGGGCGCGCCCCGGCGGGGTCCCGCGCCTACCTCCACTTTCTCCTCGCGGAGGTGCACCTTCCGGGCCAACTGCTCGCGGGTACCCACGTCTGGGTACTTGGTCTCCTGGAAGAGGTTCTCCAGAGCTTCCAGCTGCTCGTCGGTGAAGATGGTGCGGTGCCGCCGCTTCCGCCGGCAATGCAGCTGGTTGAGGAGCTGCAGCTCGGTGCGCGACAGGGTGCCCACGTTCATGTAGGGCAGCATCTGGTGCGGCACAGGGGACACCAGCACCGAGCCGGGGCCCTCGTAGCCTGCGACAGAGTAAGGCGTACGGTCAGCCGCCTCCGTTGCCACCGCGCGCGCACACGCCCGCCCGACACCCACTCCGGATTTAAAATCGTCAGCAAGGGGGTGCTGGGAATTGGGGGTGCGCGGAAAACAGGGTGTGAGGAACCGGGGGACCGTGCGTCCGCGTCCACCCGCACACGCCCAAAGCCGGTTAGGGAATCCTAAAAGGCTAAATTCTAAAAGTCTCCTCCACGCAGGCACTGTTACAGTCTCCGCTAACTCTCGCCTAAAGTTTGCAGCAAGTGTGCAAACGCCTGCGCCCGATCCACGAAAAGACGGGGGTCGGGTGGGGGCAGGTTTTCAAGAAGAGAAAAGTTTGTGCAAAGTGAAAAAGGCGAGCGCCACCGCCCACCCACGTCCCGGGGGTTGAGGACAGCGGCCGGCCGCCAAGGCCGAGGCCGGCGCGAGCGCGACCCTACCTGGGGGCGTCGGGACGCAGGAGCACTGCTGGGCACCCAGCGGCGGCACGGCCCCGCAGCAGGCCGGGCCCACGGGTGCCGCCTGCACGTGCAGCTGCCCGTAGAAGTAGTTGTTGTAGCCCAGGCGGGAGCCTCCGACCGCAGCCGGGAGGCCTGCGCCGCCGGGGGCCACGGGGCGCGGGTAGAAGGCGCCATAGTCCGAGGAGGCGCCGCCGCCGGCGCCGTAAAGCGAGTCCCCGTGCAGGGCCGGGAAGACGACGGGAGCCGCGGCGCTCGGCGCCACCGGCAGCACCGAGTCCTTGCAGCGCGGCCGGGCGGCCAGGATGTTGTCGATGCTGAACATGCTGGCGGGCATCCCCAAGCCCCGCGCCGGGACCGGGGGGCGGCGGGGACGCGCCGAGGAAAAAGCCGCAAAGTGGGGGGGTCCACGCTCCTCCCGCGGCGGACCAAACCGAAAGAGAGCGCCGGCGAGCGCGCAGCCCCGCGCCCCTCCCCGCCCCCTGCGTCCGCTCTCCCTCCTCCCGCCCTCCCCTCGCTGCAGCGTTTGCCGAACTCAACTCGCGGGTAGGACGGAGTTTAGACCAGCTGAACCTCTTGTTGGTTTTATACTGAGTCGACGTCATCCTGGATTTAGTTCCTGGTAATATGCAGATGACAAACAGAACCAGATTTGGCCCTTTCTGTCCCTTTGGGTGGGGGGCTTGAACAGAGGGGGAGGGGAAGAGGTGCCAAGGGGAGGGGGCTACGGGGGCCTGAAAATAGATTGTGGATTGCGAATTAATGAAATTAACCTAATCTTTTCCATTCAGCCGCCCCGCCGCGGGCCGGCGGAGCTGGGCGGGCGTCCTAATTGCCCCGGTTAATCTCATTAATTCCACCGTGAGGCCGCCGTTAACAACTCCCTCTGCCGACCTCTCCGCCCCCCACCTTTTTCCCTCAGATTGGGTCCTATTACTGGGTGCGATTTCCTCTCCATGAAACTCAAATTCATTGTGGCCAGTTTTACTTTGGGGCTACATTTTTCTTTTCCTTTCGGGATATGTTTTGTTTTAGAAAATGTGAGGGGCTGCGGCCTCAATCAAGCGAGATTGAAATTCCGCTCTTCCTTCGGCCCCCATGCACTGGCCGCCTAATTTCACCTCTGTTTTTTATCTTGACATCCTCTCCCGAATGGAATTGGTTAACCCCCTAAAAAAACCCTTTTGTTTTTGCAAACGCCAAAATTTGTAATGACAAAACGACGAAAGAAGTGCATCGTGGTTCTTAATTGTGTGTATATATATATATATATACGTATATCTATATATACACATATATATATGTATATACACATATAGATAGATTTTTTTTTTTGCAGTCACTTTGGGTCTGGAAACTAGCATAGCGGTCCCTAGGCCCTTACACAGCGGAGACCAAATTCATCCACTACTTTAACATTCTCCACCCAGAGTAGCAATCAGAAGCGATGCTTCCGACTGACTCCTGCGTGGGTGTCAGTAGGTTTCGTGTTTGTTTGTTTTTTAATTTGTTTTTTCGGAAGTAGGGTGTCTTCCCCCTTAACCGTTTTTGTTTTCAGTGCAAAATACAAAAAATGGGACTTTAGGGATTCTCTGTCCCCTTTCCCAACAATTGAATCGCATTTTTCCCTTTCGACTTGCTGGTTCCCTGACTGGGACAGGCCCCCTAAGCTGTCCTTCCCCTGGCAGGCCTAAGCTGGGATCCCTGGGCCCCGGTGGCCTGGCCGAAGTTCGGCTCTGCTCTCGGCAGGCGGCCACGGTGATTTACCGGATCCTCGGCGCGTCACGGCCCGTAAGCCGGAGCTGCTGGAGGCGCGTC